>NW_026639755.1:0-5069147 GCF_028554395.1 Pezoporus wallicus
TTACTCGCGGGCATGAAGAGGTCTTGTGAGCAGGGCTGGGCTGCGGCCCGGCTTCGGGCCGGGTCTTGGCCTCGTTTCGGCCTCAGGCTCGGCGCAGGTGCTCGGCCGTGGCAGGCTGCTGAACCTCCCCACTGCTGCTATGTCCCGCCGTCCCAGTGGCTCCTGGAAGATAGACTGTGAGTGCTTGACCCGGGGAAGAGCTGCTCCCCCGTGCCGGGCTTCGCAGCAGCAGCCCTCTCTCAGCCTGTCCCTGTGGTACTGTAGGCACCAGGCGGCTCTGCCAGCACAGCCTTCCTGTAGCTCACCTGTCTGGAGGACCTTGTCCCAGGTGTGTCCCTTCACGCAGATGTCCATGAGTGTGCCTCGAGTTCTCCTC
This sequence comes from Pezoporus wallicus, assembly GCF_028554395.1. Taxonomy (NCBI): domain Eukaryota; kingdom Metazoa; phylum Chordata; class Aves; order Psittaciformes; family Psittacidae; genus Pezoporus; species Pezoporus wallicus. The sequence continues at coordinate 377 of NW_026639755.1, forward strand.
GGCAAAAGATTCAGGTGCGGTGGACGTGATCCTCTTACCCTTGTTTGTGTTACCATTTTGCTGCCACGTCATGCTAATGGGCAGTATTGCCCAAACTGAGCTGAAGGGGTGAACGTGGACTCACGAAGGTTCATATGAAAAGGGACCTCCGAGGTCTCTGATCCAACCCCCTCCTCACAAGCAGGACTCCAAAGCTGGGGCAAGTTGCTCACTGCATTGCCCAAGCAATTGGTGTTATGTTTTCATGGATGAAGAGCTCCCAGCCTTCCTGGACACCTGAGCCAGTGCTGAATTATGCTTTGGGAGAAGTATTTTTGTCCAGATTATATTCTGAATTCTCTCTGTTGCAAGTTAGCCCATTGCCTCTTGTCTCAGGGAAAGTCTGACTCCATCCTCTTTATAATCACTGTATTAGATCCCATTCTTTGTCAAATTTGACTGGGAGAGGGACTGGCTGGCAATATGCCAATCTAGACCTCATTTACTTAGGAGACAAGGTTGAAAACCTTCCCTCCCCTTGCCTTTCTCTTTTCCAGGCTAAACAAATCCAGATTCCTCAGTATCCGCATTGGTCACCTCTCCAGTGATCCTGCACTGGGCTTTTTCCAGTCTGTTCACAGCTCTTCTGTGCTGGGGAGCCCAAAATGAACACAGGGTTATCAAACACAACTTTATCTGTGCCATACAGAGGGAAATAATCTCTACTCTCCACCTGTTCACCGTGCTGTCATTCGTGCAACCCTGTGTATACTGTTGGCTTTCACTGCTGCACAAGTGCATCATGGGCTGGTATGCCAGGATCTTGTGCTGCTCCTTTGCCTTTGTCTTCCAGCCTGTGCTGGTGCATTAGCCTTAGGTGTAGCTCTGACCATGAGATTATGGTGTAGCTCACCTGCTGGGAACAGGCCTTGGTGGGCATGGGTTTCACTTTAAATGATGACATATTTTTTCTTCTGTTTTCCTTTCCCTGCGCTACAGTGGTGAAGGCACAGATCCAGAGAAGAAGAGGAAATAGTCTTGAAAGAGCAGTTTAACGCACATTGGGCAGTGCCACAAAAGAGGGAGAGAGTGTAGAGAGTAGACTAGATAAGGAAGAAAAAGAGTGAAGGAATGGTTTGACAGAAACCTCACAAAGCTCAGAAAAACGAAACGTGGCTTAACATAGGACTGAGGAAGAACTGAGCCAGAGTCGCTTCAGAGCTCCACAGTGAAAGAGCAAGAAGCAGTGGCTTCAAGCTGCCATGAAGGAAGTTTCAATTGGACTGAGGGGTGGTTCACCATGGGAACACATATTTAGACAGGCTGGAAATCTTCAACCTTGGAGATACTCAGAAGATGCTTAGACAAGACCCCAGGGCTCACAGAAGGTGAGGAAAATGGAAATGGAGAATAATCGATGCAGTAAGGAAGTGCGTGAAGAAGGGACTTTAACCTTGACCTCCAGAAATCCCCTGAAGGCAGTGGAATATATGTATAAAGTATGGCAGGCCAGTGGTTAGTAGGGGTTTAAAAACTCTCATGGATAGCTGACTCCATCAGGTTGGTCTTTACAAAGAAGTTACTGTATTTGTTCACCCTCACTGGTCAGTGTTTGCCAAGCTTTTTGCAAAGTCCAAGGACAGGCTGAATATCAGTCTCTCATTTCAATGTTTAATTGGGTATTTATGGTGTTTAGGCCATAAATAAAAAATTCCCTAAGTAGATAAAATAAATTTCCTAAGTAAATGAGGCCTACGTGAGCATGCTGACTCTCTGTCCCTCCCCTGGCCATGTTTGACTGGGAAGGGGCATCTCAAACTGTTATGTTTTTAGAAGTTTTATGAAAATGGAGGGCCAGATTGGAGAGAGAGGCCTGTTAGCATCACCACAGAAGGAATGCACTCCATAATCAAGCTTCCTCCCCTGTTTGATACAATTAAATTATCCCACAGACTCAATGCTTCTGGGGTTATAAGCTCTTAAAGTCTCTATCCTGCTACATTATGCGGTTGTCTGACGAGATCATTGTTATCATTTTATTAAAAGTCCACAAATGAGAACACTAATGTAAGAAAGATCCACTGAGGACATGTTAGATATAGATACAGCTTCTGACTCACCAAGACTCTATGCTTTAGATAGCCAAAAATGGGAGGATATACAAGGGAAATATCACCATATGCTTTCCTCCTTCCTTAAACTTCCACATCTGGCTTTCCCTCCCCTCATTCTTCCCCTTCCCTTCTCATCCTCTTTCTATGAAAACTCAGATTATGCCTGGAGAATTACTTAGATTCTGTGGCCTTGCTTGGAAGGTCAGACTGCAATGTGGCACCAACCACACCACTCTTCGCTGTGGCCACTGGTACTCTTGTTGGGCTTGCACAAGGGTTTAGCTTCCCTCATGCACCGGTACATCTCTTGCCCAAGCAGACGTCTGTCCCCTCACCGATGCTGACTCCTGGAGTCGGGTTCTGGAGGCCACATTTGTAGCAGCAAAAATGGCTTTGGACCCCAGTCTCTTTCAAGTGGTGTCCTCCTGTAGACCTTCTGCAGTCTGTCTACACTTCTGACTCAAGACTGCAGAAAAAGAGGTTGCTGGGTTGGATGAAATTCTGGTGTCGGTCCTCTGTGTTCTGGAATAACTCAGGAAACAAACCTTTGACACATTCCTTTTGTGCAAAGAGTAACTTGTTTAGACTTACTTCATTCTGTAATTTACTATTGTCAGAGAAGGGTTTCAGAACTGGCATCTGCTCCTGAGATTGCCAATGCGAGTTTCTGTTTTCAGTTGCTTGAAATGTTGCTATATTTCATTTATTTGGATTAAATACTAGATCAGAACATAGTAGCTTGTTTTGAGACTCAGATCATGATGAGTACCTTTATTTTTCAGTATTGCTATTTGTTTAATAATCAGGGCAGTGCAATGCTTGGGAGGAGGAGGTGTAACTAAAAATCTTTATTTACTGTCCTGAAGATACACTGAGCTTTCATGGCACTACAGAGTTATAAGTGTGAAACTTGAAGTTCACATGAGCTCAGTGTGGCAATATGGGGATGTAGCTGCTGTTTGCTTCTGCAAATTCATTTTTATTGACTGTGTTCAAGTGGTTCGTGCAGCTTTCCCACAGACCTCAAATGGTTCTTCAAGAGCCCTTGTCAGACTTTCCTTCCAGGGCCATGTCTTCTGCAGCTGAGGACCTGAAAGATGAATCTTGTGCCTTTCTGGGCACAGTTTCCAACTGGCAGGCACCATTCAATCCTGATTGAAATGGCCACAGAAGAGGAGCAGGCTACTAGGGGCAAGAGAATGGGTAGCACTGCAGTTTAGGGTTGAACTCTGAGGGGGAGGAGTAAGATACCGGAAAAGCAAGAGTCTGAATAAAACGAAATCTGACTCAAGTCTGCAGCTGGGAATCACTGTGTCAAGTGAAGAGCACAGAGAGGATGTGGAGAGAAATAACCATGAGCAAGAGATAGAGTACAGGGGGAGAAGGTGACTGCTTGGGATAACAAGCATGGAAACGTGAATATAAGCTTTTCATTAGGAGGATGAATAGGAGGCCTTGGAGCCAGTAGGAAGCAAAGACCTGAGAGAACTGGAAAAACGGGGACTCGGTGGAGGTTGGATACGCTGTGAGAATGGTTTGCTTGAAAATAATCCCTTCTCCACCTTGTGTGGCAATCACTGCGCAAAGACACGGGTGTCAGAACCTGTTTGTCAGACCTCGCTGGCGCCGTTCGCCAGGGTTAGGGAGCTGCAGCTCAGCACGCTGACACCGTTTTGCTGCCTGAAGCAGCCTCCGGCCCCCGCCGGTCTCTGCTGCCGCCTCTCGGTGCCGCCGGGTGCCGGTCACCGCTCCGTGGTTTGGAGTAAGCCTCAGTCTCTCTAGGGACGTTTTACTCTGCGGAAACTCGGAACCATTCCTCTTCAGGCACTGGTTCACTGCTGGTGAAGCCGTGTGTGTGGTGCAGAAGGACATCCCTAGGAAGGTCATGGGGAGATCCCACACCAGTTATTCCACGGTGGGATGCCTCCAGTCAGAGCCCCTGACTGGGGTTTCTGTTTTGTATGAAGGATGGTTCATCACCTGTGCAGGCATTGTCTGTGCATAACAGTTGTGGCCGCTTGAAGCTAAATGAGGGATGTAGGGGAGGGGAGTCCAGAAGGCAGTAGGGCCTCTCTGTATGGTACAGTGCACACAGAGCCGAGTGGTCCCAAGTCCCTGTTTTCTGTGGGAGGCTGTGGGAGCTTTGCATTTAGACTTGGTGCTGGAAAGAGTAAAAGAGGACAACAGCTTCTGGTGAGATTCCCGTAGTAGAGGATGCGGAGGTGGAAACTGGTGGGTTAGACCAAGCAGATCTCAGCCAGTGCACAGGAAGGGTTTTTATTCCCATGCTTACCAAAGGCTCTGAATTTAACTACTGGCAACACATCCAGCCTGGATCACATGAGTGAGGCAGGAAATGTGGTGTGGAAGAAATCCACTAAATCCTTTTATTGGCAAAAAGGGAAACAGGTAAATCACTGCCAAGGTCTTGGTATATCACAGAATCATAGGATCACAGAATGGTTTGGGTTGGAAAGGACCTTAAAACTCATCAAATTCCAACCCCTTGCCATGGCCAGGGACACCTTCCACTAGAGTAGGTTGCTCCAAGCCCCATTCAACCTGGCCTTGAACACTGCCAGGGATGGGGCAGCCACAGCTTCTCTGGGTAGATGCAGGATATTTTACTTGCTGCTTACATATCCTTGATTCCCTCCTGATGGATTTCACTTAGATAATGTTATGTTTTCTCTTTTGATATTTCCTCACTTTGTTTTATGCACTGACTCAGTGTTTCCAGATGGGAAAGTATGGCTTTTCTTAAGAACTTGGGAAAAGCTTTCTTTCCCTCCCAGCTTCCTGGGGGAAGACAAGCCAGTCGAGCCTGTTTTAGATGGTAATGTTGTGAAAACTGGAACACTGCTGCTCTTCATGACATCTGGCAGGAAGGTTACAGCTACACAGCTCTGAGTCATCTGAAGAAGAGGTTTGTCTGCTGCAATTTGGGAAGAATAGTATGTGGTTGTGTAATTTAGGAATTTAACAGAATGCGTGTGCCTCTGAGCAGAATTATATTGCATTGGCAAACTGAATGTCATCATTTAGTAACCTTAATGGCATGATTTTGCCTCTTTTAAATTATTATTTTAATATTATTCCTGACATAGTTTCAGTGAATTGTGGAATATATTGCCTAGCTCTTTCATCTTACAGACTGTAAACCCAATACACATCTAGGCGAATGCAATCAAATGCTCTGTGTGTATCCAATGTAATTACATACATCAATATCACTGGTCTGCTGCATGAATAGTTAGCATTATGCACATAGATGTCCAGGTTACTTATTTAACTAAATTCAGCCATCTTTTTCTTAATTAATAGGTATATGTCTTCCAAAGAACTATTGCTATTCACATACACATTAATTTACCACTGCTGCAGACAAGTTGAGTTTATATGAAAACACAGAATTCCCTTGCAATGCAATGACATGCATCATTTATCAGCCCACACTCATTTTACTTCTGCCATGCCCACATTAAAATATGACTGTGACTTGCAGAGTCACTGGCAGGGTCTTTACCTTACCCAGTTTAGAAGAGAAAATGTGTCCCTGTGATTTGTTGTGTATCTTTGATCACTGTTTTCCTGATTCTCAAAATTCCAGTTAGAAACATCAAGCAGTGCTCCCAAGAGACATCAGAAGCTAGGTGACACACCGTTTTCTTTCACTATCCATTCTCAGTTTGACAAAGAAAACAGACTAGGCATGTTCTTCAAGTAAAGCCTTTATCGTGACTACAATGAAGTCAGTAATGATTCCCCTGTAGGTGTCTGTCTCCCTTGACAATATAAAGTCACTCAGCTGGGCTTTGCTAACACATTTTGCCTATGGCCTGTTGAAACTTCAGTGATTTTTTTCCTGGCTGAAACAAGCCCTGGAGTTTGCTGTGCTGGTTGTAAAGGGTAGAGCTTGTGATGGAGTTACACATACTCATTTATAGTCCAGTCCCAGCATAGCTGGTTTGTGAGGAGGAGGAGGAGGAGGAGTTTTTTAGAGTATTAGTGACAGATCTTTTAGCTTATATGGTGGTATTTTGGTCTTGGCTTGTGGGCACTGGCTGGATTAAGAGTCCTACCTGGCATAAATCTTGAAACTGCTTTCCATAAGGCTCTTAGATCTACCTTGCTCCAGGGCTCAGTCTGATGAACAGATGCTCTTACATGAAGTTTACTTGGTAAATGAAGAGGTAGTTACGAGTTCTTAGTGAAGTTCTTACCTACAGGAGTGTTCCCATAACAAAACCCAGGAAAACAATGCACCCTTACTCCTGCTGATAGCCTCAGAGAGGCACAACATTGAATAGGCCCCTATCTTTCCCTTTTTTACCCCTATAAAAAAGGGTGTCTGCAGCATTAGATGACGAGCCACGGCAGGAGCCCTGTGGCCACCAGGCTGCAGTGGCAGAGTGGGCTCGGGCAAAGTGGGCTGTGAACAGGATGATGGAACAGTTGTTTTCCATGCAAAAGCATTGGACAAGTTCTCAAGTGGATTTGCCCTTTTCTACACCCTTTGGATGTTATTCTCAGCTTTTAAGGGGGGGGGGGGGAAGCACCAGAAAACTCTGTTCCCCTCCCTTTTCCCCAAAGTCATCTGATTTCCCGATAATGCCTAACACACACAGCCCAGAGCTGTTTGCTGCCCCCGCGCAGCCTGAGCCAACGGGATTGTGCAACTGACTGGAAATCCCCCTTTCTGCAGGGAGCCGGCGAGCCGAGCATCTCAACCCAGCATCCCACAGGTAGAGGGTGCTGCGACACCGCGGATTAGAGCCTTGGGTTCGTTTGGAGGAGAGTGCACAGGAAGAAAAAAGAGAAAAGGGAAGAGAGAAGAAAACCAGACACGAACTAGGGAGAGAAGGTAAATACTGCAAGCATTAGAAATGCGAAAGGAAACTCCTCCTGAGTATCTCCGTCTGAAAGCCGGAAGAGTTAGGACAAACTGTTCCCCAGCCCCAGGATCTTGGCATAGTTTTTGAGGTGGGTGAGAGTGAAGTGTGTGTGTGTAGTTACTTGCTGTCTTAATTTGCTGTGCACCAGCACGGTTTTTGGAGACACTGGTAGTCATAAAGGGAGAATAAGAGTACCAGGGAGTACCAAGATAGAAATCAGCTCTCCATTTTGTCAGTACAGAGCCTACTGTCCCTTCTTGATGCTTGGGGTTGCTGTACGCAGGAATGAAGAGAGATCTAAACTTGCTTTTGAGGAAGAACATTGACATATTCTCCACAAGCTGGCGTTTTAGGGTCTTTGACCTGCCTAGCAGACAAGCAGAAGGACAAGCAATACTAATCAGTCACACTGTTTTTTTGTCCCAGACCATAACTCCAAAGTCCAATTCCTGAAAGATTTCCTGAAAGAAAGGAAGATTTGCTTTTTCCAGATGTGGTGAGTTATTGAATCTCCAAGGGGAACTCGGCTTTATTTAAAATGTCATGTTTTAAATCAAGTGTTTTTCCCTGTAGTACTGTACTGATTCTCAAATCTGCATGTATATAGCCCAAGTAACCTCCAGAACAAGGCAGTGAATTGAGGAATAGCACTTGAGACCCTTGTGTTCAACACCTGCAGTGTTATCAGATCTTATAGAGCTAGAGAGGAACAGAGAGCATGACTGAGGTTTACTCCTTCTGTGTGAAAGACTACAGGAGAAAGAGAAGGGCCCCTGCAGCCACAGCATTGGTTATTAAAACTCCAAAGCCAGAAGATGTGCTGCATGCTGTGTACAGCCAGAGACTGGTTTTTCCCCTAGGGACTGCATGCGTATATGGACAGAGAAAACTGCTGCAATATCATCTTCCTCTTTTCTCAGGTACCTTATCTTCTTCTGTCTCCCTGCCTGGGCTGATGCAGCCTCCATGTATGGTGAGATCTTGTCACCCAATTATCCTCAGGTGTATCCCAATGATGTGCAGGAATCTTGGGATATCCAGGTCCCTTCAGGATATGGCATTCGCCTTTACTTCACACATATGGATCTTGAACCGTCACAGAACTGCGAATATGACTTTGTGAAGGTACTATCCCCATCCTCAAGTGAGAAAAAGACAAGAAAGAGGGTTAGAATACACAACAGAAAGGCTGTGTACAAAACTTAGGGCTGGAAGAGGAGATAGACACATCCTTCCTGTTCTGAACTCCCAAGAATCCCACATGACTGAGCATATCTGCACTAGCAGTCACTAAATTGATTTGAGTTTGCCTCATACCACATGAGCATTGTCTGCCAACTGAGTGTCCTGTATATGTTCCCCTCCTCATATTTCTCCTGTATTTATAGGAAAAGCCTTCTTAGCCATCACTGACACCTCCCTATTGCAAGGCATATTCTGAGCCAGTGAACTACAGGTATAAAAAGACCATTTTCTCAGGGCATTGCTTTTCTGATTCTGAAATTATTCAGATTAATTCATGAGTGGACATAGATGGTTTAATGCAACCAGAAATTGATTGGAAATGATGAAGGTTAAAACCAGTCAAGAACTCTGTGTATGAATAGTGGGCACTCAGATAAAGTGCTGTGGTCATTGTGCTACAGTTTCCTATGATCTTAAAACTAGGAGACCCACTAGATATTCCCCACATTGTCCCACAAGGCACAGGAGATCAAGCACTTCCACACAGAAACAAGACCACCCTATCCTGCAATAGCTATGTGTGATAATGAGTAATAAGAGCAGGTGCAGCACCAGGAGACCTTGGAGAAAGATCAAGGTGGGACAGTGGGATGTGCTCTGCTAGGACGTGTAGTAACATGTCCTTCCGCAACTACCTGTTAGACTGCTCTGCAGACCATCAATGATTGGGTTTGCCATTTTGAACCATGCTGTTGATTTTTTGTAGAAGTGGGCCTGAAGAAAGGATGTTAACACATAACTTCCTGCATTAATTTGTATTGGAGAAATTAAGAGAGGTATTTCACAGCTGGAAAGTCTGTAGGAAGGAACAACCCTCAAGAATCTTACAAATGTCATGAAACTGATTAGCTAAGGGCTCTTTTCAGCTGTTCCTTGGCTGGCTGGCTCCTACCCTTGGCCAGCTTGGTGGATGACACAACATCCTTGGCTCCTCCTGCTAGCTGTGTGAGATAGTTTGCTCTGGGAGGTCTACCTGAATGTTGAGAGAAATACATGCAGTTTAGGAGCCTTTGGTTAGCCACCTGTAGGCTGAAAGATTCAAGTGTAGGTAATTACACACATTCCAGTAATGAGATAACACCTCTCTGCATTCTTCTGCAGGTCCTGTCTGGTGGCCAGGTTGAAGGTGTGCTTTGTGGACAGAAGAAACCTCGTGCCCCTGGCTCCTCAGTTGTGGAGGAATTTCATATCCCTTATAACACGTGTACTATGAGCTTCCAATCAGACTTTTCCAATGAGGAGCGTTTCACTGGTTTTGCAGCCTACTATGTTGCAGTGGGTAAGGTTAAAACAGCATCCTCAATCTCTGTAACAGCTGGGATCAGGGATAGGAAAGCTGACAGAATGGTCTTTCTTAGGAGAATGCCTTATTTAAAAGAGATCCCTGCAGACAGGAGCGCTTTCCAATATGGCCAGCATAAATACTGTCTTAGAGATACATTTTCTTTGTGATTCACCAGTGTTTGCTTCACTTTCTCATCCTCTTCTTGCCCTTAGAGCCCTCTGCTAATCTTGGCTGATTCATCTTTTCACACTTGCAGACTTGGATGAGTGCACAGATTTTGTGGAGGAACCTTGCAGTCATTACTGTAATAATTACATTGGAGGTTACTTCTGTACTTGTCCACCGGATTATTTCCTCTATGAGGATAAGAAAACATGTGGAGGTAAGTGGTCAAAAGCAAGAATTAATTTGGAGCCAAGTGGAAAGGTGCAATGTTGTGACATAGTTAATTCTGGTGACTGGGGGAAGACTGGAGATGTAGTGGAAAAGGGAAAGCTTGTCAGCTACATACGTGGACCATTTCCATTGAGAATCCTACCTGCTTTCCTTCCACACTCCTAGTGAACTGCAGTGGAAATGTCTTCACTGAGCTTTCAGGGGAGATCGCCAGCCCCAACTATCCCAACCAGTACCCAGAGAACTCACGGTGTGAGTACCAAGTGGCTCTGAGGCCAGGGTACTTTGTGGCGTTGACCATACGCAGCGGGGACTTTGATGTGGAACCAGCCGACTCAAAAGGGACTTGCCACGACAGCTTAACAGTAGGTGTGGGGCTTATGGAGGGAGTCAGGATGGTCTGAATTTCCCTTCAGTCTTCTCATAGTCAGAAGACCATGTGACTGCTTAACTGTATTTTCTGCTATGTCACTTTTTGACAGTTGAATTTCTTGGGAATACATTTGAATATGTATGTATTGCATATGTATTTAAATATCTCTCTAAATACATTTGGAATTTCTTATTTCTTCTTGGTTGTTATTTTCCCAGCTTGTCTCTGGAAAACAGCTTTTTGGTCCCTATTGTGGCAGCAGATTCCCAGGCCCTCCCGAAATCAAAACTAGGAACAACATTCTTGACATAACCTTCCAGTCAGACCACGCAGTACAGCACAAAGGCTGGAAAATACGCTACTATGCGGATCGTGAGTAAACACCTGGGAAAGCATTCCCTCTGCTGTTGAGTTAGTCTCAGGTCATATTCATGGTACAACCTGTCAACATGTTCGCAGCTGCTGGTATTGGGTAAACAGAGGATACCTGTTTACTAGGGGAAATAATCACTAGGGAGAAAGAGGTTGGGAGATGGAAGGAGAGTAAATCTTGAACCAGTTAACCGCCAATTTCAACCTATCTCTTCAAAGCTGTAAGCTGTCCCCAGAGTGTCACTCCCAACTCTGTTCTTGACCCAAAGAAGGACAGATATATCTTCAAGGACAACGTGAAGGTGACCTGTGTAGAAGGCTATGAAATTGTGAGGGTAAGTAATGTGGAAAAGCATATTTCCTCTCTGGCCCTCTCAGCATCTTCCTGATGCCATTTCCCATCACGTGTCCTGAGCACCTCTGGGACACTGCAGCATGTTGAGGACCTTCCACTGGAGTGCCTGTGTCAGATGTATTTCATGGCCAGTGATTTGCATGGATCATGTGTTCTTTTCCCTAGAAACGAGACAGCATCAGGACTTTTCACTCCAGCTGTCAGGACAATGGGGAATGGAGCAACTCCCATTTCAGCTGTGTTCGTAAGTGACCTGTCTCTGTATTATGGGAAACAGACCAGAATGGAGCCTTTAGGCTCCAAATCCACTATATCTCCAGATTAGGAGAATGCTGGAGGACTAGGATGTGAGCATGTTGAAGGGACAGAGGAAGTGAGCACTGATGGCTGTAACAAAGACCAGAGGAGCCAAGTGGTTCCCCGTAATACAGAATAATCATATTGTTGGGTGAGGATGCCCATTTGATTATATTTGATCATCTTTGTTTCTTCTCTACAGCTGTAAACTGTGGTGATCCCACTCCTATTGACAATGCTCAAGCTGTATATGTCTCTGAACTTCATGAGCCTCTGTACAAAGCTGCTTTCCGCTATGAGTGTGATGCACCTTACTATACCCTAAAAACCCAAGGGAATGGTAAGCATTACCTTTGCTACACAAACATCTTTGATCAAAGGTCTAAGACATAGCATTCGCATCATCGTGGGGCTGGGATTATATCCCATCAGGTCAAGACTGTGAAAACATTTTCATTGGTGTGGAGTTGAAAGCAGTATTTTTGGGTTGCCTTTGTGTTTAATACACCCCAATAATGTCTGCACTTGGGCTGTTGACTTTAAATGCATTAGCAAGTCCTCTCTCCTTTTGCCTGGTGTGTGAGCCATGGAGATTTCTGTCACATCTAGCACACAGTTTTGGTGGAGAAGTAAAGGACTCAAGAAATCTATTAATGAATTCCCTACAAAACAGGGGCAAAAGCACCCTGGTGGGGTTGTGTACTTCTAGGGAGATATCAGCAATGTTTATGAAGCTGTGCTTGCTTTGGAAATGAGAAGGTTAATTCATCATCTTCTACAGTAGTGCTACTTACCCTCTCTTCATCTTGACTGTATCCTTATGTCACTGCTTTTTCTTGTGTTTTCCAAGGGGTGTATCGGTGCTCAGCCAGCGGAGAATGGATAAACGAAGAGATGGGATTGAAGCTACCAAAATGTGTCCCAGGTACTACAAAAACCTATGTATGTGTTCCTGTGGCATGTGAAGACCGCTTGTTCTTTTATCTCTCTATCTTACAACTGTTAAGCCTGAACTTACAGTTGATCCTTTCTCTGTTGTTTAAATCACATTTCTGAAAGCTGTGGGCCCCAAAGAAAGATCAGATGAGGCAGCAGAAAGAAACTGGAAACAAAAGTGGTCAACATAATAAGACATCTGGTATAACAGGACTTCTTCAAGTATCAGTGTGTGTTTCTTAACCGGTTTCTGCACCTTCAAGTGTGTGTATTCTCAAGTTCAGCGCTTCAGATCTCTGTCTGCATTGCAGGTAGCAAAAAGACTGACAGGTCAAAAAGATGCCTGTCTTCAGTCCCTCCCAGGCTACACTGAGAGCTGTAGCTTCTCTTTAAATCTCTCCTACGGGTAGTGCCCAGCTGTTCACTGGGCATTACAGATGCAGCATTATAGTGAAAGGTCTTTCACTACTCTCACTGTAAGCCATAGCCTAAACCCTTCAGGTTTAATGTGCTCTTCAGTATTCAGCTACACTTGCTATGTCTAAAGGCTCAAGCAAGATCACTGTCAAGGACCTTTCCATCCCGTCTTTGCGTACTTGGGAGACATTGAGGAGGAAAGCGTGTGGGTAATACTTCTGCTCCTTCTGACTGCTGGTAGTTATGGCTGGATCTTAACTTGCATCTGAGAGGGAAAATTTTAAATCCTATGTATTCTGCATGCTGTTCAGCTTACCCACTTGGAGGAGGCAACATCCCTAGGGCTACTTGTACATGATGTTTGTTCACTGCTTCAAACCCCCAAATCCTATTTGACAAACTACAAGATCCAGCTGAAGATGATTCAACCCTCTTAAGGGCCAGCTCAACCAGTGACTTGGACTATAATAGTGCACAGTGCAAAAGACAAATGGCAACATAAAGCTCAGGGAATTTACTACCCAAGAGGAGAAAAGAATACGAAGCCAGACTCTTCTCAGTGTACATAGCAATGAAAGACAGTGACAAGCAATGAGCACAAGGTGCAGCCAAGGTAATTCTGACTGTATTTAAGGAATAATGCTCCCCCAGATTACTGGAACTGTTGCCAGAGGGGCTGGCTAATCACCACCTGTGGAGATGATCAGAAGTCACCTGTCAAAGCCTCTGAGCAACCTGGCTTTGCAGTTAGGAAGACGGGGGAAGGGCAGTTAGAGATGAACAGGTTGAACTAAAGACATAGAGAGGTACCTTCCAGCCTATATCTTTCTGTGATCGCATGAAATTCTTTATCAAACTCTGCTTCATTTAAATTGGAAGCTACCTACTCAGTCTCTTGCTGTATGACTAAGGGTTCAATGCAAACAAGGCCATGTGATAAGAAATCAGTTTCCTGTCTATGTCAAAATCACCAGACTTATTTATGCTGTTTGTGTTCACATGCTGCAGAACCTTGTAGAACATTTTACTCAAAGAATATGTAGCATCTCTGCACCCATAAGACCCACAGATAAGGTCTCCATTAAGCCACTGCTTAAGATTTTATATGCTAAAAGAGTGGAGAGTTGAAATGGTAAAACATCAGTGACAAACCTGACATCTTAACCTGAGACTATCTGGATTTCACAACATACATACACTATATATATATATATTAACGAGCAGTGTCATATTTCTCCAAACGTATCAAAATCATCCAAAGTCAATCAATCCCTTCACCTACAGGGCATAATTCAGCAAAGGAAAAATGCTACCTAGAATGCAATCAAATTGTGAGCTTTGATGTACCCAACATGGGCAGCGTGACAACTGCTTTCCAAAGCAAGAACATGAGAATTAGTATTTTCAGACTAAATTGAATGTTGATCATAGTTTTGCTTGAATTGTCTTTAATTTCTCTTTGTTTAGAGCTCTATGACATTGAATATAAACATTGGTTACTCAGAATCAAACATTCCTTGGAGGAGACAGGCAGGAGGGGACTATGGGCTTTTTAACAGTACCAAAGAACCCCTTAACTGGAACTGCTGATTCTCCCATGTGATTCCTCTCTTTTTCCTTTCAGTCTGTGGGGTGCCTAGTAATCCCATTGAAGAGAAAGCAAGGATTTTTGGAGGCACCCTTGCACAAAAGGGCAACTTTCCCTGGCAGGTGTATTTTCGTCACCCAAGAGGAAGTGGTGTACTCATCTCTGAGAGATGGGTAATGACTGCAGCTCATTTGCTGGAGGGTTATGATGACGGTTATGACAAGCCCACCATGTATGCTGGGGTAATCAATGTTGGTGGAGAATCTCTGTACCGAGAGGCAAAGCAACTGATCCCAGAGGCTTCATTCATCCATCCTGATTGGAAGAAGCAGCCCACAGAAACCAGGACTGATTTTGATAATGATATTGCTCTGCTGAAGCTGAGGGAACCTGTGAAGATGGGCCCAAACATCTCACCCCTCTGTCTTCCTGGTAAATCACCTGAGTATGAGCTGCAAGAAGGGACTCTGGGCTACATTGCTGGCTGGGGTCTAAGAGAAAGAGGAAGACTGCCCATTTATCTTTGGAAGGCCCTGATTCCTGTGGTGGACATGGATAAGTGCCGATCTGTGAAACCAGAGGGCTCTGCTGATTCCAGTGCGTACCGATTCACTGACAACATGATCTGTGCTGGTGGTGACAAGGACAGCTGTAAGGGGGATAGCGGTGGAGCCTATGCTGTCCAAGATCCTCTTAATGACAAACAGTACTATGTGGCCGGGCTGATCTCCTGGGGACCAAGATGTGGTACCTTTGGTCTCTACACCAAGGTAGTACGTTATTTGGACTGGATTACAGAGACCATGAGCAAGGATGAGAATGCAGGCACTTGGCAGGATTAGCTCTTTCTCCTTTCAGCACAGTCACCATTTCTAAACATGATGATGTTCAGGCTGGCTGTGATCCTCCTCACTCTCAATAGGTGACAGGCCTACTCATTGTATGTGCTGAGTGGAGAATCAGGGATATGTATCTCTTTCTCCCGCTGTCATTGTGCCTGGGAAGGGAAACGCTTTTTGTTCCACTCACAGCAGTGTAAGAGGAAGATGCTATTTGAGGCAAAAAGGCTCCTTCTGCTTACTCTCATTCTTTTCTATGCCATTTTGTCACACTTGGAGAATATGTAGCCATACCGCCGCCTGACAGGAAGATTTCAGAGAGGACAAGAGAGAATAACTGTTGTTTCCCAGAGTAAGTCCAGAGCCTGATTTCTGATTTATGTATTTCCTGTATTGTTTGGAATAGCTAACAGCATTAAAGAATGTCCCAACTGCCTTATGTGCAATGTTCTATTGTGAGTGTATTGCCTTTGTTCTCAGAGTAGACCTAATTCTCCTTGAAACTCCCTAAATCAAGTGTCTAGTCACATTTTGACACATTATGCAGCCAGCTTTTGTCAAGCTGTAACTTGTGCTACCTCACCTCTTTACCCAAGAGTCTCTATGAAGTTCTTTTGAGATGGTTGCATCTCACTGACCAGTCATTACCAGCAATGAGGGCTTCAGACTTCTCAATCAAGCTGAGCAGATGAGACATCTTCAAAATCCTTTCATTCACCTCTCCTCAGGGCTTTATTTTTCAAACATTATTGTGTTAGGTAAGAAATAAAGCTCACTTGGTTTAGAGAAGGCTGTGGGCCAAGGTTACCTGACATGCGTTATGGGTGTCTTCTGCTCCAGAAAGTCTTTTATCACTCACAGATATCCTTCTACTAAGATGGTCAGAGAACTAGTGCAGATGTCATATGGTGAAAGACAGGGGCAGCTGGGTTTGTTCAGCTGGAAAAGGAGGAAGCTAAGAGTGGGATCTAACTGCTATATTCAGATAACTAAAGGAGGGCTAGAGAGTACCAGAGCAACTGATACCACTCTGCTCAAGCACCTTCAGCTTTGTGTAACAAGCAATAGGTTATTTCATTGTTGGGGGAGTGACCAAGGATTTTATACTACGTTCCTGAGGACCTGTGACCCACAGGATGTTTAGTGCTTTTTACTTTTATATCTACATGTGCCAACTTTAATCTTGTATGAAGTTTTATAATCATTCCTTCTTGTTACTAAGTAGATGGACTCATCTCAGCTACCACCTTTTGAAGAGCAAAAGGAAGCGTCCATCCCAGGTAACTAGTCCAGGCTGCAGTCTTAGCCACTGTTCCTCTTGTGCAAAGAGGTGACTGTGTACTGGCAAAGCAACAATAATGTCAATGGAAGGAAGAATAACAATGGCAGTGGTGCCATTGTAACAGTATTTTATAACTACACAGTATGTCTTAGCATGGCATAAATGACACAGACATGCCCAAACCTCTGGGATTATCATGAGCAAAAGCCACTGGAAATCTTACAGATTGCTATGGCTGGATGTCAGGAACCTTCTGCTTTGGTATGTGATGGATACGTCAGCAGTGGAAATATCTCAACAAAGTACAAGTTGAGCAAAAGGAACACATTTTCAGTTCTGGAAAACGTGACCTTCACACTAAGGTAAGACATTCCCTTAGCTTCTATGAGCACAAAGCCACTCAAGCCAGCAGTGACTCTTGGTTACTCGCTGATTAACTTCAACCTTTCTGCAAAAGGAGAGGAAGACAAAGTGCTGAAATCAATGCAGGACAGCAGAAAAGAGGACTAGAAACGTGGCTGAATGGTCCAGGAATAGGTGACAGGAAAGATACTGATTTAGCTGGGATTGCTATTCCTAGGAGAGTTAAAGGAATTTTTGGCAACTCACTGGTTCTCCGAAAGGTTCCCAGGTTCCTGCAAAGCAGGATATTCTTTAAGATGGCTTCTCCAACTTACACAGGGACTGAAGAGTTGGGTATTTTGTTGTTCTTGTCGCCTGTACTCATGGGCATCCCAGAAATTCCCTGTTCTTCACAGGGAATAGTGCCTAGTTGCATAGTGCCTCATTCTCCCTTCCCTCCCCTAGGCCAGGTTTTATCCATTGCTCCTGTAGAATGGGACACTTTGTTTTTCCATGGTCTCCTTGCCTCTCAGGATCTCCTCTTGCTCATACAAATGGGAAAAATCATGATCTTGGAGATCACGAATGAGCTTATCTCAGATGTGCAGTTTCACAGGTCCCTCCCCAGGGTATATTATCTCAAAAGCAAAAGAGATACTGACACCTGAGATCTGGAGATGGATCTCACAGAAAACAGTGAGAGAAGGCAACTATGACCTTAGTGCCAGAGTTTCTCTGTGAGCTCTCAGTTCTCTCAGTGACTCACAATAAGAATGTAGGTTGTTCTGTAGTAGCAAAACTAGTCAAGACAACTCCAGAGACTACCTACAAAACAAGAGGAGTCATCTCTCTGAGTCAGCATCAGTTTAGAGCTGCTCTTGGGCAGTCAGAGCTTTATTTCATATAGTATAAGAAAACCCAATCCTCGAATTCTCATCAGTAAAGGTTCCTGGGCTCTTTTCTCCATGATACTAGTTGTTGTCTTCCATCTCTTTTGAATATGGCACCACATAGACAACTTATTTTTGCATCTCTTGAAGCCACGTGGTGTTTCAGACTGGGTAATCTAATGGTGGTTTTGTGACAGGGGAACAACTGCCATGTGCTGTTGCAGAACAGTAGGTAAAGCTCATAAGTTGCTTTTGGTGATGGGGAATATTTAGTACTTGTTAAAGACAGAAAAACCATAACACACATGATTTCTCCAGCAGTGATTTTAATATTTGTAGACTCTCACTGATGCCAGTGTACATAGGCAGACTGTACATAGCACAAAGTACCACATCCTTCAACAAAGTCTGCTCTCCTGCAACCTTCCCACACAATAGAGTACAAAAGTAGACTGCAGTAGTCTGATGATATCAGCACTTCAAACAATAACATGTTTGCTCTCGTGAGATCTCCTGATATTATTGAAGCTTCATTTGGAAGAACTAGAACATCCACAGAGGTGTCCGACAAGCTGCCAATAGTATAGAAGCTTTGGTAAGTTTTGATGGTACCACTAAGAATTCATCATGGTGGCTTTCAGAAGTGTTTATGATGAAGGTTACGTGGTCTGCATATTTGAAAAGCCTTTGGGACATCATCAGAAGCTTTAACTATGATCTGCTGTGTCTGGAAATTTATATGCTAGCAGTGATTCTTCAGCGAGTAGGGCAGCAACATCTAGAGCTTATCCTCCTTTACTATCCCTTTGATCCAGTCCAGATAGTTGATGATCTTGGTGTAGAAGCCATAACCTTCGGCACAGCCAATACCCCAAGAAACAATACCAGTAGCCACCCAGCGACCACTTTCTGTGTCTAACGCAGTGAGGACACTCCCACTATCCCCCTGGCAGGTATCCTGTTTGACTGTGAGGAAGCCAGCACAGAACATGTTCTCAGAGAAAACCATAGGTACATCACTCTTCTTACTGTCCAGCCAACTCTGACACTTCTCTCGAGCAACCGCTGGTAGGCTTACATACTTCAAATGATTTGAGATAAAGTATTTTTCCACACCAAAGCCACTCACATAGCCCATGTGCCCATCCATGTAGAATGTGGTGTTGGTAGCATCTGGGAGACAGATGGGAAGAACTGTAGGGCCCAGGGTTACTGGGTGTTTCAGCTCCAGCAGGGCTATGTCCCCATCGAAGTTGTGATCATCTTTAGGGTTGTAATCTGGATGGATAAAGATCCTGCGTACAGGGTGGTTACCCATCTTGTAGAGCTCTTCTACACTGGTGTGGCCAAGGAAGATGTTAGCCTTCTCTGCTAGCTCATCCAGGCTGGCATTCTTCCCTATAGCCCCTTTGGGGAAGATGGTGTGGGCAGCGGTCAGGATCCAGCGGTCACCCAGGAGTGCTCCCCCTCCTCGGCCATGGATGCCAGTCAGAGCCTGCCAAGGGAAGCTGCCTCTCCTTGCTGCCTTGCCGCCCAAGATGCGCTGCACTTCAGTGACAGGATGGACTGGCTTCCCACACACTGCAGAGACATGCAAGGAGATCATGATGCCCTCTGCAGCCCTGGCTTGTCTCTCTCTCTCCTACACCATCACTGTTTGACTTCACTTTAGTTTGCCTCCCTGGATAGATTTCTCTGTCCTCCCTCACTAATACCGTTATCCTCAATCCCCTCCCTGCACGTTGTCCTGGCTTTGTGCTGACAGTAACCATGAATTGGTAAACACCAGACAAAGTCAGTTCTTTACTGACCTGGCAAGCAGGCAGGGATCCTCACCCGGCCATCTCCATCCACCCAGGTTCCCTCAGGAGAGCAGGTGAAGTTCTCTGCAGGATGAGGGGGAAATGAATGAGACTCGGGTCTGCAGAAGTGGAGTGGGAAGGAAGGATAGGATAGGATAGGATAGGATAGGACAATTTTTAAGAGGTTTCTCTCTCCAAGGTATCCCACATATTGTACTCAGCCTTTCCACCCCAAAGCACCCTTTCCCAGAAGAAGCTACTATTCCCATCTGTCTGGGTTAACATGTACATTTCAAAGCACCTCAGCTTCAGGGGACCCATAAAGCTCAGCACTGCTTCTGTAGAATAAAAGTCTGAAGAGACATCTCAGTGGGGTTTTACCTTTACTCAGTCCATACGCTTACAGAGCACAATTTGACCTTATTTAGCCCAAAGGAGGGAGAGAAGTAGACACACATTTTAGATTCAAGTTTCTGGTATCTGTAGGTTGCAGAGAGTAGAACAAAGTGGTTTGTTCCAGAGACAGCAAAACGATGAGTCAGTTACTGCACATGCTGAGTATCTATCCCTGAGGCTATACCGCAGGTCAGCTAACTCTCATGCCACCTCTCAACACAAATTCCACTACCTCCAACATTCGCTTTTCTTAGAAAGGTCGTGCTGGTGACTAAAAATAATTTCTATTCTTTTTATCTTACACTGCAGTAAATGCTTCCAAGAAACTGTTTGCTGTTCCCTTTCTAAACTGACTGTACCGTGATGACTCCCTATCAGAATTAGCTGGTGCTGACATTTACTTGCTCCTGGGCTTGTGCTTCTTTTCTGATGAGACTGAGCTCTATCTCTTTATGAAAGAGTTAAACTCAGATGCAAGAACAGTCGAATTCAGCATCAGTAGCAACTTAAAGAACTCCTTAGCTGCTTGCTCCTGGCCCCAGTGCTAGCACGTCACCTCTCATGTATGCTGCACCACTGGATGTTCAGGCAATCATATCCAGGAACTGGTTCAGCTTCAAAACCTATTTTTTTTGTGTGTGTGAAGGCTTAAATGAACAGACAAGGCAAGGAGATCATGAACTTCTTATACTGCTTTTGTAACCAAAGCTCCCGTGTCATCAAATCATGTCTTGAGTACAAAAAGAAAGCATATGAGAGTGTCTTTGCATATTTGTAGCAACTGGGACTGCTGTGCTGAGATTTCAGAGTTTGGGTGATTCCCAGACACTTATGCCTCAAATTCCAGTGAAAGAATGAAATACACTCGAGAAGAATAAATCATGATTATGGATGAAAGAATAAGACCTTCTGCAAAAGTTAAGGAGAGCATGGAGTAGGGATGTGATGAAGTTCTTTACTGTGAGGGTGGTGAGGCACTGGAATGTGTTGCCCAGGGAAGAGGTGAATGCTCCCTCCCTGGCAGAGTCCAGGGCCAGGCTGGATGGAGTCTTGGGTGACATGGTGTAGTGTGAGGTGTCCCTGCCCATGGCAGGGTGTTGGAACTGGATGATCTTAACGTCCTTTCCAACCCAAACCATTCAGTGATTCTAAATCTGGGAATGAAGCAAGCTGGGAATAGGCCGAAAGAACAAGCCTCAGGAGCTATGTTGCAGAGCCAAAGAAAGCCTGGCGAGCCTTCACAGGAGGAAAGCATGAGCTGTAAGCCTGGGGAGCACAGACAATTCTAACTGGAAACCCTGAGTGGGCTTTTCATGCACAGACTTCAGTGTCTGTATGAGATTAGGACTTACCACCGCCTGGTCCGGTGACCATGTGGTAATACGGCTCATTGCATCGGTACCTGATCACTGCCTGGTAGCTGTTGTCTGCAGGTTTGTTAGCATAGCTGAATGCCCCGTTGGTCAGAGCTGGGGGGTTGCCACAGTTCACAACTACAGAAAAGGAAAAGAAAGCAAGAGCTGAATCTAAGACACTGTAAGGCTCCACTAGGATTGTGGCCTGGATGTGAAGGACCAGTTAGTACAGCGGGCAGAGAGAGTGTGTTCCAAAATCCCAGGACTGGAGCTTTTGCTTTTAGATGTTACAACATTATAGCAGTTTTTGGGGTGATATTTTATGTGGGTTTGTAAGGGTTTGTAACATTCCTGTTATTGCAAGAGTAAAAATATAATGCAAGGCAACAGTGGACCCCCACAGGTCCTTTCAACCGGCACATCCATGAGTGTATGGCCACAGACAAATTGAGTCATAGAGGCTGAAAAACCACAGCAGGGGGCATAATCCCCATTCTCAGCTCACTCACTTTCACAGTGGGGCATGGATTGATGCCATGTCCCATCAGCCTGGCAGACAGCCGTGAAGGACAGCAGCTTTTGGTTGCCCTGTGTGGGAGAGAAAAACATCTCTGTTGATGTTACGGCCTTACATTCCCTTCCCAACATTACAGTGTTATTCTATCTTGCCATCTTTTCACTGCTGTCCAATGGCTGCCTTCTGCAGCCTGTTCCGGTCCCCTCCCTTTTCTGCCTTCTCTCTATCCTGTGTTTGCCACAGGCTACACGTTCTTTGAAACTGGCAAAGATACCAGCAGCCATGAAAACATGACAAGTCTGGGCACTACTCAGTCCTGGCAATAGATGGCAAGGGAGGCAGGTAACCTCTTCTGCTTCAAGGCTGATTTCACATCCTCCAAAAGAGGTATTCTTGCTTGCCAATGTTTCCTGGGATCTTTGTCTCTCATCTTAAGACAGGGCTTTGTGAAACAGTAACTGCATAAGGAAGGGAGCTAGGGAAGGAGAAATCTCTGGAAGAAAGTGGATAGAAGCAAGGAAGAAACTGAAATTGCAAGAGATTGCCACGAGTGAAATCATCTCCGAAGAAAGCTTTACTGAAAGGGAAAATGTTACACAAACTGAGCAGAAGCCAGAATAGGGCTGAAGGGAGTGGAGAAGGGATCTCACCTTCATCAGGTTATACCCAGTCTTGCAGCTGACAATGAAATAGTCCTGAAATTGATAGAGAGGCTGCAGGTCTCTGATGATGGTAAACTGATCCTGCGGGACAGGCTGTGGGCACCGTATTTCTGACGGAGAATGGGACAAAGGATGCGAGTATTAACAAATGCTGCAGAGGGGCTGTAGTAGCCTCTGGGAAGGAATGCCTTACTCTCTGAGGTGTAGTGGATCTTCCAGCCACGGCTGAACCCTGACTCATCAGTGAGGAAGAGTATGTCCACCTCATTGCTGTTGGTTTCAATGCTACCGGGTGACTCCTTGCCACAGAATTCACCAATTTCTCTCCCCCGTGCTTGGATCTGATGAGGAAAACACGTATGACAAGGACAGAAACACACATGCTCCAGCAGCCCTATTGCAATAGAGATCAAGTTTGACAGTGACAGATCAGAACAAAGGGCTGACCTACCACAAGACCTGCTTCTCCCTTACCATGAGAATCTGAGCTATCAAGGCTTTCAAACCCCGAGATTAAAACAAAGGGAGATAAAACTGGAAGAGGGATTACTTTTCTGGCTCCGCTCGTAGGGGCCTGTGACCCAGAGCCTCTAACCTCAGGACAATGACAATTTAGCACTGAGGGAGGGACAAGGGAAGACATCGATCCTTCCTTCCTGTCATGGAGACCTTAAAGCAGCTTTCCAGTATCATAAGGGGTCTGTAAGAAACCTGGAGAGGGGCTTTTTGCAAGGGGAAGTAGGGACAGGACAAGGGGAATGGCTTTAACCTGACAGAGGGGAGACTGAGATGAGCTCTCAAGCAGAAGCTCTTCCCTGTGAGGGTGCTGAGGCGCTGGCACAGGGTGCCCAGAGAAGCTGTGGCTGCCCCATCCCTGGCAGTGTTCAAGGCCAGGCTGGACAGGGCTTGGAGCAAGCTGGTCTCATGGAAGTTGTCCCTGCCCATGGCAGGGGGTTGGAACTGTATGAGCTTTAAGCTCCCTTCCAACACAAACCGGTCTGGGATTCCATGATTCATGCTGGGACATTCTCCTCGTGCTATTTCTCATTCAAATAGTGGTGTCCAAACAATTCCTGTCCAGGACTGGCAGGGGGGTTGGAAGTAGAGTTTGCCAATCTCCAGTACCTTGAGCTGGTCATAAGGACAGTGGACTTGCTGGTGGTCATCAATCTCAAAAGGTTCCAAGAACTTCAGGATGATGGACAAGCCCTTTTCCAGGCGGATGCTGTAGTTACACCTGAGGTCTTCAGGATAGGGCTGGGGGTACTCAGGGCTGCTCAGGTACCCAGCTGCCTCTGTGAACAACTCACTGCTGCACTCCACTGGTGTCAAGGAAGAAAGCAGAGGTCACATTGTGGAGCTGTGTGTTCTGCAGCCCTGTCAATGCTCCCTAAGGTAATTCTCCCACCCCTCCTGGTTGCTTCCCTGGAACCCTCTGATCTTTCAGCGTTTCAGTTTACCTCTGCAGGAGTGGCGGTCACTCTGAAGCTGGTAGCCAGGCCGGCAGGAACAGAAGTAGCCACCCACATAGTTGTGGCAGAAGTGCTGGCACTGAGGCCTTTCATCTTTCTCAGCAGCATTGTTAGGGTCACATTCATTAAGATCTGAAGACACGGGAGATGCAGGGACAGGGGGAGGAAAGTGTTAAACGTCTCTGCTGTACACTGAAAGTACAGAGATCCACATCCTTGCTTACGGCTTCTCTTTATTTGCCTGACAGGGAGCAAAACTGGTTGGAGCCACACAGGCTTCTTTCTGCATGCTGAGGGTACTTGCCTACTTACCCACAGCTTGGTAATAGGCCAGGAAGCCCTTGTAGGGAATCACTGTGCCATTGTCTTCATTGGAGAAATCCGAATGAAATGCCAGATGCATCCTGTTCCCCTTAGATACAAACTCCTTTCTTCCTGGGTGATTGCCTGTGGTTGACCCAAGCTGGCCACAGTATCGGCCCAAGTCCTTCTTGTCTGCTTTGATCTGTCAAGGTTAAGGGGAAATCACTGTAATCTCGTAAGATTCAGTCTGCTCCAAGCATCACTATTACCCAGCCATGAGCTGCCAGTACCTGCTCCACCCATTTCTATCTTTAATTCCTTCCCTTTCCTTTGTGGGAAGCATGAGAGGAGCTCTGGTGAGTGAAGACCCATTGTGTGTGGTGGCCGCCAGATTCCCATCTCCAGCCACCCCTTGGTCCAGGTACCTGTGCACATACCTTAACATAGTCATAGAAGCAGGACTCGGATGGCTCCAGGTCAAAATATCTGAAGGTCAGCTTCACCACATATCCTTTTGGGACGTGGATATTCCAGATGCTGATGTTGTTGTTGGGATATGGCTTGGGATAATCGGGGGATCTGATCTCCCCAAAAAGCTTTGCTGGGAATGGACTGGAACTGATCACTTCAAGAAACAGGAAGGCCCACAGGAGAAAAGGAATGTGCCTGTGAACATGGCAAGAAAATTATGACACTGCACAGAATTAGGTCATCCAGCATCAGGGGAAACTTCACAGGTGACTCGTGCACTGTCTAATGGAATCCAAACATGGGAGGCCCAGCTGCAAGTCCAGCTCCTGACTTGGGTCACTCGGGAACAAGGAGGACAAGCTGAAATGAAGACACCAGCACTACCCAGGCTCCAGCAAGCCATTGTGTCACCCAGCCAAAAAGATTCATCAACCCAGGAAGCAGTTTGAAGGAGCACAGCCGAATTCCCTGAGCAGTCATGCGCTGGGTCCCATAGAACCATGGGAGGTTTGGTTCCCTGGGGCTCTGGGCCAGTGGGTCGTTTCTGGCTGTTGCTGGTTTAGGATCTTTGCCCCATGCGTTTGGTAAGGATCTGAAGATCTCAAGCTCTGTTTGCTGAGGAGCGATCCTGCAGTGCCTCCTGAGCCGCCCGCTACTCAGCCATGCCTCCATCTCTCTTAACAGTTGGGACTCATTTTCTTTCCCATCCTGCACATCTCCCCTCTCCCTCTCTGGGGAATGGGACTATCAGTGTCCCTCCAAAACACGCTCACTGCCCAGATCTTACGAAAGACATCAGCCAGGAAGATCCTTCTTCCTCGACCCTCCATAGGTTCTAGCAAAGCTTTCATGGAGGGACAGTGAGTGCCAGCTCAGTCCCATCGCCCTCTCCTCCTTCCTGGAAGGGTCCAAGCCCCCGTTTCCTCCCCGCAAAGAAGCGGCCGTGCTTCCCCCGTCCCCAGATGCCCCCACTCACACGTCCATGCGCTCGCCGGCCGTGCGCGCTCCCCGCTCGTCCTGCCCGCGGCCCCGGCCGGAGCTCCGCAGCGGCGGTCAGCGGGAAGCCGGTGCGGGCGGTGCGAAGAGGCGGAGGGAGGGCAGAGCGAGCCCTGCCGCGAACAGCCCGGGACCTGCTGCCCCCTGCTGCCCAGCGCTCTGCCCGCGCACACCGGCTCCGCGGGGCGCTTGCGGAGCTGTCACGTCCCGATGTGCCGCTCCTGGGCGACGAGGAGGAAGAACAATTGCTAAAAACCCTTCCGAGGTTCGGTCTCCAAACCGGCAGCTGCTCGGAGTTTGCTCCCCAGGAGAGATGACCCGCCCGGGAAGTGTGTCCCTCCCCTCCGCTCCTTCTGGGAAGTTCTGTGGTGCAGGAGACCAGGAGGTTTAGTCTTAACAAATTCATTAAGGTCAAGTTTTCTCTGTCCTGGCTTGCTGAGGAGCACTGCAGAGGCTTTTTGTGATGGGAACCGGGAGCTTCTTCAGGGAAATCCAGAAACCTCAGACATTTGAGGTGGGTATTTTGGAAATGAATAAACCTTTAAGCTGACAGAGGGGAGATTTGGGTTAGACATTAGGAAATAATTTTTCCCTGTGAGGGTGCTGAGGCGCTGGCACAGGGTGCCCAGAGAAGCTGTGGCTGCCCCATCCCTGGCAGTGTTCAAGGCCAGGTTGGACAGGGCTTGGAGCAACCTGCTCTAGTGGAAGGTGTCCCTGCCTGTGGCAGGGGACTGGAACTGGATGAGCTTTAAGCTGCCTTCCAGCACAAACCAGTCTGGGATCCTATAATTAAGACTTCTGAGAACAAGTCCCTTTCCAAGGAACCTTCTTGCTCTTCCTTCTGCAAGCATTTTTAGGAGAAACAAGGTAGATAGATAAGGCCTTCAGTATTCAATGGGGAAATCAGATAAAAACAGCAACTTGCAAACACATTTCAGGCTTTTATCAACATAGTGCCCAAGATATATTGTGTGCCACCAGCTTCGGGAAGTTTAAAATGCCTTAGCTTCAGACTTCGGTGTAAGACGTAAACCCACCATTTTAGTGTTTTCTTTTTAGAATTATGGGTGGCTTCAGAGAAATAAGTAAGTTTCTTGCATTGAAATCATGGGAAATAATTCATAGCTACACAAAACATGTTGAATGAAGATGAAAATAGTGTTAAAAAGAATGCAGACATCATCTTTGGGATGTTTATGGCAGTGTACTAGAGAACCTGCTTATTGAGCATCTTTGAATTATTACCTGGAAAAGATCACATCAACAAGCAATTGGTGCCTCTGTAATAACACCATATGGCCCCACACATCAGAATTAAGATGAAGTGGGGGACATTAGCCCAGTACTTCCTGATGTCCAGATATCTCTTCTGCATGATGAACAGACTTGGGCAGGCTCACCGCTGTGCTTTGCTGTGCTGGAGCAGGTTCAGCTGGCTCTCTGTACCACCAGAAGGAAAGCTTTTACTCGAAAATCACATCTGCAAAGTAGGTGGCAAGCACTGGGAACGACTGTTTGGGAGATCTGTTATGAACAGAGTGTTTCCTGGGGAAACATGGATTCACAGAAACGAATGAGGATCATTTGTAAGGAAGCTGATCATTTCAGTGTGCTCTTGACAAGGAATCTCCTATCCAGGGGGGCACTACTGGGAGCTCCCCGTGGCACTTTCATGGCACAATTCCCGTGCCTTCATTTCCTCCCCCCGCCCCGACAGCACCGTCTGGGCTGCTAGGAGAGACCGTCAGTTGGTGAAACAAGGGTGGTTAGCTGGGGATGTGCCGTACTAGAGCAGCCCTCCTCTGATACATGTCCCATAGACCTGATCTGGATAATACAGCTGTGTCCTCAGTCCTGCTCCAGTGCTCCCACTGGTGGTGTTCCGCTGCAGATGTTCTGTGCAGCCCTCTGTGTCACATCAGAGCCAGGAAATACCTGATACCTTTTTTCTCCTCTAGAGTGTGTCTGTGCCTTACTTTGCTAGAGAGCAGAATACCTGTAGAACCGGGGAATGTGCCAAAACTAGCACCTCTTTGCTGCCTGCTTCGCTCAGCTGGGTTGTGAGAGGACTGGACAGTAAATCCAGACAGTATCAGAGCAAAGTAAAGAAACTGTAGATCTTCAGCACAGCCAAAGATGCCCATACCCTCTGATGGAGACTCCTGCTTTGAATACAGTTGTTGCAGGAGGCCATTGGAAAGAAACCTGCTCTACAACCTCAGAAGCCATGAGACAATGTCCTCCCAATATCACACCCTTTCCCCTGCCTTATGCATCGTCACATCCCACAGGCTCGTGTCTCAGTGACATAGTACTGTTGTGCAAAGTCACCATCTGACTTAGGCATCATACCCATATCATGATTAAATTAACAGTGCTGGTAGCTACTAACTGAAGCCCTAGAATAGGCTGGAATACTATCCCTTATGATTACTATGAGTGTGGACCACATCAAGGGGGTATGATTCTTATCTATGGTTCTGGTCCAACCAGATACTTCCTGAAGATATCAGTCTGGATATGGTGAAGCCAGCTTGGTGTTGGGGTCAGAAACAGCTCAGATGGACTCTTACTGTATGGAGGAGTATAAAGAGGGCAACCGTTGAATCAGCTTCAGCTACTGTCAGTCAAACCTCTGCCCTTTCAACCTTGTGATACAAAAAAGGCTCCTTGCGATAGAAGGAATGATGGGGTTATAGATGTCTGCATAAAGCAGATAAATGACAGGCTGGATGACACGGCTATGATTGCTTGCTGGGTACACCTTCCAGAATACCAGGTTGCTTCAAGCCCCATCCAACCTGGCTCTTGTGAAAAGGGCCTGTATTTTCAACATCTGCCTACCTCTTGATCCTGGTGATGTCTGTAGTGACACATTTCTGCATACCCTGCCCTTCATTCATTTTCCAGGGGACAAACACAAGCATCCTTTGGAAGTAACTGCCTATGGGCTCATGCACATCAGATGTCTTCACTAAAGGACACCTCCTCGGCACTGGTCTGGGTTTTTAGGGGACCTCACTGCCTGTTCTGTTGCTTGGTCTCCGATTGTAGGGAGGATCTGTGAACCAGGGGAACTATGATGGCCATGGGGAATGGCTGCCAAGAACGCCAGGAGAGCTGGGACTGGAGCTGGCCATCATCTTGTATACGAGGAGGAGAGGCTAAGCTTTTCTCACCCTCGGAACCTTCTGAGGAGCTCAGTTCCCTTGTCCCAACCCTCCGATTTCACACGATACACAAAAATCTTTGATCGTTTTGTTTTCAACCCATTCTGCCTGAGGGTGCCAGCATCCTGAGAAGAATGTGGCACCCCAGAGGCCAGGAGAAGGTGGCTGGTGTTGGCGGCTGCAGGAGGGGCAGCCTCAGCCACCCTTTCCCATTTGGGCATCACCTCTTGCTTCCCCTGGTGCCGGGGGTTGCGGGGGCCCGGCCGTGGGGCAGCCCCGGCACCACTACTACTCCCCAAATACTCTTATTCTGAAAGGAGCTTCCGTGCAGCCGGAGCCCATCGCCCTCCCGCCCCGGCCCACCGCGGCCGCCTCCTCTCACCGCCTCCTGCTGCCCGCAGGCCCGGCCTCGCGGTGACCCCCGTCCCGTCCCGTCCCGTCCCGTCCCGTCCCGTCCCGTCCCGCCCTGCCGCCGCCCCGGCCGCTGCTGGGCGAGAGACGAGGCGTTAGAAAACAAGGAGGCTGCTACGGGGGAGCTTGGCTCCCTCGGGCATTGTTTGTTTTGTCAATGCGGGGCATCCCTCGGCGGAGCGCTCACTTCACCTTCTGGAAAACCTGGACACACACCTCGTCTTCAGCGGTCATGCGCTAGGAAAGGGAGGCGAAAGAGGAGTTGAGGCTGGATCCCCGACTCGCTTCCCTCGCCAGCTGCCGCCCTGCCCGCCCTCCGGCCACATGCTTCTGCACACCCCTCCCAAAGCCCCAGGGGTCAAGCCGCGGGGCAGGGAAGGGCCGTCGCCTTTGCCGAGCCTCCTTAACTGGAGCCGGATGTTTGTGTGTAGTGGACTCTGCCCCCCGAGGAGCCGGGGCTAGAGTCTGAAGGGAGCTGGAAGGAAGCTGCATGCCTCAGAGTTCAGAGCCCCGCTCTGCGTGTCCCCTGTCCGCTGCCATTGGGATTTAGAGGGCTGTGCTGGACCCCTCCTCACCAGATGCAGCTGGTCCCCCTCCAGCCAGTGCCTCCATCCTCGGTTCCTCTTCTCTCCCAGCTGCTCACACACCAGCTGATCCCCCTCCCAGGAGACAGTTGTCTGAAAAAGAGAAAATAGGGGGAAGACATGGTCCCAAGGGAAGCAGGTCCTGGCAATCCAGGTTCCCAGTGATGACACTGGCAGTTCCTCTCACACATTTACAAATGCAGTCCCTGATCTGGTGTCTCTTCAGTGGCTCCTTGGGACTGATGCTCTTTGCGGGAGGTGAATGACCCTCGGGCTTCCAAGTGCAAGAGAGTACTGCCAAGCAGGCTGATGTTCTTTCTTTTCAGGGCTCTGCTCCAGAGGATAATAGCCTCTGGGTCCCAGAGAACTGGGTTTCTGGCTGTTTGGTGTTAGTGAGGTACTCATAGAACTTCCTGGACCTGCATGGGCATGACAACTCTGGGCTGGACTCTCACCTGAGTCATGAATCAAAAGCTGGGCGGGTACCTGACCTTCTAGTGCATCCCAGTCTGCTGCTAAACTGCACAGCGTGGGCTTCTCACCTGGCACTTGCGTCCATCCACAGGTCCCAGGTCTTCCTCGAACTGGACTCCCAGGTCAAAATCCATAACATAGTCTCGCAGGGAAGTGATCGTGCGGATGACCATGTGATCCCCCGTGTGGATAATCTCTTTATCGGGCTTCAAAAGGCAAACCACTTTTCGCAAGATCACATTGATATCTGGGGAATGAGAGGGAGGGAGGGGAGATCTGTAGACGACCTGGGCCCCTCATCTAGCAGCATCCTTGCAGAACTCCACTCTGTTAGCCAGGGAGCCACAGCCATGGTATCTCCTCCCTCAGCCCACCACAGCACAAAAGCGATGGGCACAGACAGAAGGACCAGGGGGTTCCTAAACCCCTTCCATGACTTGTGACTTTTTTTTCTTTAGGGGCAGAAGAAAGCAAAGGGAGAGAAAAGAGAGGGATGAGGAGAGTGATGTTACCTAAAGCGCGCAGGTAATTGTCCATGTTCTCCTGGGAGACGAAGCGGTAATAGCCGGTGAGGTTGGGCGGCATCCCGGGGCAGAAAGACAGGGCCGACGGAGAGGAGGAAACAGCAAGGAGCGAGACAGGTACCGAGCGGGCAGCCAGCAGGCTCGCCGGGCGGGCCGGTTTACCCTCCCGCGGTGTGGCGAGGGCTGCGGGGCTGCCCGGCCCCCGGGCTCCCCGCTGCAGTAAGAGTCCCTTCGCCGGGGGGCGCGGAAAAGGCTGGGACTGCCCCTGCTGCCAGCATCTCCGCCTCGGCTGGGCAGGACGTGAGAGCGGCCGTCACCTCCTCACTCTCCGCCCTCCCTGGGGGCTGCTGATGTTAAACTCTTGGCTACCGACCAGCGGCAACTCTTCCCCGCAGCCTGCCGCTCCTCGCACCGTGACACGGGTTAGCTGCGAGCTTCCTCAGAGCAGCGTCTCGGCACCCTCTCTCCCCAGCCCATCGCGGAGCCCGGTGCGAATGGGCGGTACAGTCCGTATGCTGCCTGCAGCCCTTCGCCGCGGCACCTCCCCCGCCCCCCCCTCCGATCTTCACGCCCCCCTTCCCGCCTGCTACTCCCGCGTCTCCCAGCACTGCGAGATGCTTCCCGGGGAAACGCACCGGGCGCCGGTTTTGAAGTCCCCCTCCAACCCCTCCGCCAGCCCTCGCCCCTGTCCGTGCCCTGGCCGGATTGCGGTGACAGGGGGGGTAGCGGCCCGCACAGCACAGCACAGCACCGCACCGCACAGCACAGCACAGCACAGCACAGTACCGCACCGCACCGCACCACCGCACAGCACAGCACCGCACCGCACAGCACAGCACAGCACAGCACCGCACAGCACAGCACAGCACAGCACAGCACCGCACCGCACCGCACCGCACCGCACCGCACCGCACAGCACAGCACAGCACAGCACCGCACCGCACCGCACCGCACCGCACCGCACCGCACAGCACCGCACCGCACCGCACAGCACAGCACAGCACAGCACCGCACCGCACCGCACCGCACCGCACCGCACAGCACAGCACAGCACCGCACCGCACAGCACAGCACCGCCGCACCTGGCGCGGCGGCCCCTCGCATTGGCTGCCGACCCCCGCCGGCCCCCGCCGCGCCCGTGACGTCATGCTGCAGTGCCGGGGCGGGGCCGGGCGTGGAGCGGAGCGGGGCTCGCGGAGGTACCGCTCCGTCCCTGCGCGCCGCCGCCGCCGCGGGAGCGAGGCCGTGGCCGGGCCGGGCCGGGCAGCGCCCGCCGCTGTCCAGCAGCCCCGGGCGGGCTGGGACCCATCGCCGCGATGGGCTTCCCCCGGCACCGCGCCGCCGTCCTCCTGCCTCTCCTCTGCCTCTACGCCGCGCTGCCCGGCAGCGCCTCCAACAAAGGTGAGCGGCGGCAGCGCCGCGGGCACGGTCCCGGGCGGCGGCGGCGGAGGGACGGTGCGCTGGGACCCCACGGCGGGCTGAGGGGCCGCGGCTCATCCCTACCGGCTGCGCGGTGGCGGTGTGGCTCCGCGCTGCCCGTCGGCTTCGCATGGCACGGTGTTATCGTGGGATCTCCGCTGTCCCCGGCTGCTCCGTCTCTCTGTGCCCCTTCGGGTGCCCTCATTCCATCCTCTCTGTCTACTTTCTCCATCTGCCTCCTGTCATCGCTTTCCTTTATTTTCCTTCTTTCTGTTTTTCTAGCATTCCCTTCGCGTTTTGCCCTTTTCCAGTCACTTGTCTTGCTTTTGTTCCAGTTATTGCCATGTGGATTTAGCTTCCCTTCCCTAGCGTGCTGAGAGAATGTGTTGCTTCTCCACAGACCTTTGTGGTCTCCAAGACACATCCCCTGTCTCCATCTTCTCATTTTAGTTCATCCATCTGCGATCTGCCAACAGGAATTATTTTCCAGTTATGTGTTAATTATGCAGGTTGCTAGGATCAAACAGTATTTTATGTGCTAAATATGTAAAAAGCCCCAAACCCTCATGCTATGGCTGTAGCGCTCTGAATGCAGATGTTCTTTGACCACGTAGAGCAAAGGAGAAAGGTGTAGGATTCTAAATCTGTGGCTATAGAGACAGGCAGGAGGAATTCATCTGAGGGGAGTCTGTGCGTCAATACTCGGGCAGGGTGGGAGAATTGGGGAGCATGCCAGGTGGGGTCATCAGGGAATGTAACATCCTCTGTTCTTAGGAAGAGGTAAGGATGCAGGGCAGTGCAACGGGGAGCTCTGTGCATGCTGGCATTGGCAGGGGCATGTATTTGTACTGGTGCCAAGGGGCCCAATGGCAAGGCAGGGCCCCTTCCACTCTGGATTCTCTCTTTTCTTTGTAAATCTATGCTCTGAAACATCTACCCACCTTTGGCAAATTATTTTAGATTTACAGGAGCTTTCCTGAAGCTGGTGGGAGTCTGTACCCTAAAAATATTCCAAAAATGGTTTTGTAACCTCCAGGAACTCATTTCCCAAGAAATCAGATTGGTGATTCCCAAGTTGCAGGTGAATGCAGCAAAGGATTTATCTCTCTCTACCATCGGCTTGTTACCCCAGCAACAGGGCACATTTGGTATTTGTAGCTGCAGATTCCCACCTCGGTGGTGCGGCGCATGGAATAGAGCCGTCACGGAGTGGAATCTAGTGGGGGCAATGGAAGGGTGGGTTGGAATGTGGGCATTTGCACACAGGGAGGATTCCACCTGCTTACAGAGCAGGGTGGATGTTTGTCTGGGTTTCCTACGCAATGCTTTATAAATGTCAATCAATACGGTGAGGGAGAAATGCCAACCCCCGCTCCCTGCTGCCTTGCCGGGCTGGGGCTGCCCGCTCCGGGGGTGCTGCAGCACCCCCATTCTGACCTGTTGCTGTCTGGCAGCCACCGCCCAGCTCCAGCAGCATCCCCTCACCCCCATTTGCAGAGGCTGTAGGGGATGCTGTCCCTTTCAAGTCAACACGTCACGCTGTGCTGGTGTGGTTCCAGAGGATACTGTGCTGCAGAGGATGAATTCCCATATTGGAAGTAGTGCCCTTGAGGGGAAAGGCTCTGTACCCTACTCCCCACCAGCTCTGACCCATGCTGTGCTCAAGGCGTTGCTTGGTTGTAATAAATCTTGGCCTCCGAGGGGTGGGAGAGTGGGGGATTATCTGGGACTGGGGGGTTGTAACTAGGCCATGTAATATAATCTCAGAGGCCCATTTGGCAGGGGGTGGGCATGGGGGAGGGGTTTTTAATTTATAATGATTTTTTTTTCTCTCTCCCCTCCCCTTCACCCCCCCACCCCCATTTCTCCTTTTCCCTGCCCTGGAGCCTTTGTGATAAAGATTAATTTGCTATTTCTGGGCCTGTGACATTTTTCAGAGGCTCCTGCTGGCTGCTGCCTCCATGCCAAGCCTGGCTGGGCTCCAGCCAACAGGATTAGCAAGGAAGGGCCAAGGGAATATGGTGCTTGCCATGGAGTGGGGAAGGAAGGAGCATGGGAGTCTCAGAGTAGGTTATTAATTCACATAGAATGACTGACTGAAAGTGTACCTGGGTACGCGTGTGTGGATCCTGGGCCTTAGTCCAGAGGATGTCAGGAATAAGTGATAATGGCTGCATACAAGACTTGTCCCCTTGGGACACCCCAAGGAAAGATGTATCCTAGATCCTTTAATTACGGCTTCATTGAGCTAAAGGATTTAGCATTTAGAATCTGTCTCCAGAATCAGACTACTTCTGCCTCTTGATTTCAGGCTTTTTTTTTAACCATTCCAACTTTCCTGGGCACCCAAATGCTTCTCCACATATTCCTGGTAAGAATGTAATGAGGAGGCCAGAAGGTACACATTGCTTCTGATGAGGTCTCCCAGTCCCAGGAGCCATATGGAGTAGAGCTAGAGAAAGAGAACTTCTTCCTCCCAGCCTATTATTTTAGACTTTATTTCCAGAGAAGGTGGGGAGGGGTGATTGTTACCTGCCACTGGATGATATTTTGCTCTTGTCCCACTGAATCTGTCATTGGTGGCTAATACATTCCTGTGCTCCATCCCCACTCCCAAATCTGCCCCAGCAAACAAGCACAAACCCTGGATTGAAGCTGAGTATCAGGGCATCATCATGGAGAATGACAACACAGTCCTGCTCAACCCACCACTGTTTGCACTGGACAAAGATGCTCCACTGCGCTATGCAGGTAGGTGGGTAACAGCTCTGGGAAGGGTGGGAGGCAGGGAGAGACTTAGGAAGAGGCAGAGACAGAATGCCATTCATCCCTGTGCTGGATTCTAGCTCTCTGCAGGAAGTGAACCCTCCAAACCTTGTTCCGGAGGATGTCCCCAGTGAAGTCTGGAGGCAATTTGGGCTTGATTTGATGCTGTGAGCTGTTTCCCTTAGGGAGAGAAAGTGAGGGTGGAGCCAGCTACTTTTTGACGCAGTTCTGCTATTTCCAAGGATCACATGCACAGTGCTGTGAGCACTGGAGGAAGCTGGTAGGGCACACTTCATTGGCAGTGCTACATCCCCTCACAGTAAGCACAGATCCCTCAAACTGCAGACAGGGCTTTTATGAGGGTTGTATTCCTGGTCCTGGCTTAGGCCATGCCTGGAGCTTCCTCACGCATCGTCCCTCAGCTCTGGGAGAGGAGAAGTGGTCCCTGTGAGCTGAACTTTAGGATTGATGTGACCCTATCTGCAGTTCCCTGCAGTACTGTGCACATTCTGCCTGTGTGGGTGGATGAGACATCACGGATCTTCATGCTTTGGCTGCCTATCTGCAATATATGGTCTGTTTTGCCTCTGTGAGGGATGCAGAGGAGAAATAAGGTGCTCCTTCAATACGTGGGTGTGTAGCACTGGTAAATGTAGCTTGAGCCTTGTAACCGCTAGTAATTTCTGGATGCTGGTCAAGATTCCTTGCCGTGGGGGTAGTGTCCAGTAGAGGGCAATCTGTATCATTAATGGCTGTAAGAGATGGCAGGAGGAACTTAGGGAACCAGAAATTACTCAAAATGAGATGTGATAAAGAGGAAGAAACAAGAGCATAAGTTAGAAAGGAAGAAAAGATGAGACAGGAAAGCAAGGAGACATAAGATGCTCTCCTTAGTCCTTTTCTTTCTTCCCTTCCTCTCTGCCTTTGTGGGTACCAGGTGAAATCTGTGGCTTCAGGATCCATGGGGCAGGGGTACCTTTTGAAGCTGTGATCTTGGACAAAGCTACAGGTGAGGGGCTGATACGGGCCAAGGAACCAGTGGATTGTGAAGCACATAAGGAGCACACGTTCACCATCCAGGCTTATGACTGTGGAGAGGGACCTGATGGAGCAAATACCAAGAAATCACACAAGTAAGTCCATGCAATCATTGCTGCATGTTACAAAATGTGATCTATCACAGAAACACAGATGGAAATGGCTGTGGAAGTGCTTCCTTTAGCCAGAAGTATTTTTCTCTAGCCTTAATACTATAATTCAACATGCAAATAAGACCCAAATAGAAATGCTCACTGACTGAGTCACATGACTGAATACCACTAGAAGTGAGGGCTGCTTGACAGTATATTGCTGCATATTGGCAGGAGGTCCAGATTACATTATCATTCCTTTTTGCTCTTCCTCTGGGGTGGTAAACCATTGTCCAAGCTCCTGTGTGCTTTTGTTGTGCTCCTTGTTGTGTTGAAACCAAGGTCTCTTTCCTCATCCTTGCTTTTGATGGCTGGAAATCAGACTGGTGCACTTTTAGGGGAGTGTTTTATACTGAAATGTAGGGGGTATGTGGCTCCTAATCAGCCAGCCTGTTCTTACTGGTGTCTCTCTGTATCAGGGCCACGGTGCACGTTCGAGTAAATGATGTGAATGAGTTTGCTCCTGTCTTTGTGGAAAAGCTGTACCGTGTGGCAGTGACTGAAGGAAAGCTGTATGACCGCATCTTGCGTGTGGAGGCCATTGATGGAGACTGCTCTCCGCAATACAGCCAGATCTGCTACTATGAGATCCTGACCCCCAATATTCCCTTTCTGATTGACAATGACGGTAAGAATCCACACCTACCATGAGCATGTCACTCCCCCTTTCCTGCTTTGCTCCCTTTCTGCCAGTCCCATTTGATGGCAGAGCTGTGCTATATGAATGTTCTAGCACTGCTGATCTATCTCTCCTGGTGCAGAGATGCAGCAGCCATTTTGTGGGATGCTATAGCTCTTACAGAGTAGCACTGGAGGGGGAGGCTCAACCCTTCTTTGGTTGTTTTTGTGGTTAATCATAAATAGGAGTGATTTCTAGAAGGAATATCTTCAAGGAGACTGAAATTCCTCTCCCTTGACCTCTTTATTTTGCTAACCAGGGAACATTGAGAACACGGAGAAGCTGCAGTACAGTGGAGATCGTGTCTACAAATTCACAGTGACAGCCTATGACTGTGGAAAGAAGCGGGCTTCTGATGATGCTGAAGTGGAAATCCAGGTGAAACCCACCTGCAAGCCCAGCTGGCAGGGTATGAAACTCCCAAACACAGTTATGTCTTCCCTGTGCTTTTGCTGAACTATGACTCAGTCCTACTCATTGCAGATGTTTGTATAGACACAGATAAATTCAGTTCTGGCACCAACCCGTCAGTCCCATCTAATGGGATGCAGTACATATCAGTCTGTTGCAAAGCCACTGAAAGGCAATTCCAACTTTGGAAAATCAAATACTACTATGTATTTGATAATATATAATATATGTATAATATGATAAAGCTCATGCACTGTATTCAAAGTAGATTGTATTCAAAGGCTGCTCGTCTTGAGGATATTTGGCTTTTCTGGAGGTGTTGTGTGCCTACAGGTTCACCCTAGTCAATAGAATTAAGGAGAAATCAACACAGCTAAATATCTGCTTTACCTGGTAAGAGAGGCTGACAATCCAAGGATTGATGCTACACTGATGCTAGCTGTAGAAGATGACAGATTTGGACTCTGTGCTTCTAGGAAGTCTTCCCTTGCATTGGTGCCAGCTGCATGGAGTTGTTGTTTCAATATGGAAAGGGCCAAAAAATCTCTGTTTCTAGGCTAGCCCATAGATGCCACTTGTGTGTGTGTGCCAAATATTCTGTCCTCAGGTCCTTGGCAGGACATAATCCCCCTCTTTCACTCTTCTTCATTAGGCTGGAACAAGAGGATTGAGTACACCCCTGGTGCAGGCAGCCTTGCGCTCTTCCCCACCATTCACCTGGAGACCTGTGATGAGCCCCTGTGGAACATCCAGGCCACAGTGGAGCTGCAGACAAACCATGTGGCCAAGGGCTGTGACCGGGATAACTACTCTGAGAAGTCACTACGCAAACTCTGTGGTGAGTTGATTCTTTCCTGGGCGAAGGGCAGCTATGGCACAGCACCATGGGCTTCATGGTCCTAGCTCTGTGCCTTACACAGGAGAGGTGCTGGGGGACATTCCTCACATCTGCTGTGATCAGCGGGACTGGGAGGACTTTAAGGGGCAGTGGGCACCCTTGCCCATATTTACAAGGGGCTCCCTGTGCTCTCCTTGCTGGGAAGCCAGGGGTTTCTGTGTGTTGCCCCAGTACACAGAGTCTGTGTGACTCCCCCAGCACAGATGAGGGAAAAGTCACCAAAGGCCTATAGGCAACTCCTCCTCTCCCTGTGGTCTAGGATGCTACAACAAAACCTCGGGGCACCCTCTTTGTCTGTCCCCTAATTCTCAGACTTCTTATTCTCTCATTCTGATATTCTTAACTCCTTCCCTTCTTGGTAGGCGCTGCCTCAGGAGAGATTGACCTGCTGCCTGTGCCTAGCCCCACAGCGAACTGGACTGCGCGGCTCTCGGTGCACTACAGCCAGGACAGCAGCCTCATCTACTGGTTCAATGGCAGCCAGGCTGCCCAGGTGCCTGTGGTGAATGGGCTGAATGCCCATGAGGGGCTGAGTGACCACTTCACCCTGTCCGTATGGATGAAGCATGCCGTGGTGCCTAGCAAAGGCAGGCGGGAAGAGGAGACAGTGATCTGCAGTACAGTGCACAGCGGTGAGACACTTCTCCTGGGGTGGTGACGCTTCCGCCCACTGCCTCTGACTCGTTAGGAGGGATTATGCCTGAAGGGAGAAATCTCCTGTGGTATCTAACTCCCTGTGCTTGTCCCTGGCAGAGGACGGCTACTCGCATTACTCTCTGGCTGTGCACGGCTGCCGGATTGCTTTCCTCTACTGGCCATTGCTGGAAAGCGCCAGGCCTGTGAAATTCCTCTGGAAGCTTGAGCAGGTGAGGGAGCATTTGCCTTTTCCTCATGTCTCTTCTATTTCTGCCCTTTGCTGATCCCTTCCTCTGCTGTCTGCCGTAGGTCTGCGATGACGAATGGCACCATTATGCCCTCAACCTGGAGTTCCCCACTGTCACACTTTATGTGGATGGCGTGTCTTACGACCCTGCCCTCATCCACGACAATGGCCTCATTCACCCGCCCCGGCAGGAGCCCTCACTCATGATTGGAGCCTGCTGGACTGGTGAGTGCCTGCTCCTTGAACCGTGCTCTTCCCATACAGAAAACAAGGGACTGGAGGGGGAACCAGAAGAGGTGAAAGAGATGCCACCCAATGTTAAGTGGTGCAAAGCACATTGCAGCTATCTTGCCTTCTTGGCACCGAAGCTGGTGTGTCTCCTTCCTTTACGGACCAAGCCAGCAGGCCATGGTAGTAATTGCTCAAGGAAAAGTGTCCTTGGCAGCTTCCTGGGCAACAGCAGTAGAACATGCAATGGGTAACCAGCTTTCAGGCAGAGGAGGGTTGAAACTCTCTGAATCGCTGGCGTTTCTGTCAAAGCTTTTCACCAGGGAGCAGGCAGTACTATTTATACTGCTGGTTGTATCGATGGGGATTTCTGTGTCTTGAGGGCCTATATGAAGAAATCACTAATCATTCTGTAGAGGAGAAAGATCTCCTGTGGAGATCAAACATCAGGTTAGGAACATAGTTAAGCCACTACCAGATTAAAACCCATTCTGTGGAGATGTAAGACTGCATTTCCCAGGTCTTTTCAGTTCTCCTTCAAGACTGAAGCAGGACAGAACTAAAGGAATTTGCCTGCTGCTTGCCTTCACTCTAGTAAGATCAAATCTTTACTGTAGTACTACTTTTCCTGATCATGGATCTTCCCACAGCTCTGTGCTCTCCATTGGCCTTTTATACCCAGCAAACATGAATCATCTTGGGACACCCTCCTGGAACCATCTGAATTTCAAAAGGATGTTGAATGCATGGCTTGTTGCAAGCATGGCTAAGACCATGATCCCTAAATAGGAATCGGTTAATTCCCAAAATAGATATCATTGAGAAAGGAGAAAAAAGAAAAAAAACAACAAACAAACCACCAAACTAGAACCCTCCCCCCAGGAAAAACCCCTTATACTTTCCAAGTTACTCATCCTACAGAATCACCATCCCCTTCATGACAGGGACTTGGTCTCTTTCATCTGCAATGTGCTGTCTCTAGGGTTGAAGGATGCACTGCTTGGCACATGACTCCAGAGCTGTTCCTTTGGACTGGCCAGTACAAGCACTTGTATAGATATTTGCCTGACCTTGTAACTACCCTGTTCCAATGCCTTATTGCTTGTTTGAATGTTCTCCTTTTGCAGAGGAGAAAAACAAAGAGAAAATCAAAGGAAGCGAGAACTCCACTGATACTATACAAGGTAGGGAGAAGAAAGAAGACGGTTCTCTTTCCTTCTTCACTGTGCATGGCTGTCACTTCTTGCATGGTGCTTTCCTCACACAGCTCTCCCAGTCCTGTCCTGCCACCTCCCACCATCCTGGGAGGAAACCCCTCATTTGACAGATTGGTCCTTGATACCTTGATATCTGTGGAGCATGAAAAGGAGAACTACAGCCTGCTTTGAGAGATGGAGTACGCTTTTCATGTGGATAGAGTCCTCATGCCTGATTATTAAAGTTGGTCTCTGAAGAATGCGATAGCCATTAGAGACATCAGGAGATGTCACCTCATCCCTGTCTATGGAACGTGTAGCTTCTTTTAAAAGCCCTCACAGGAAGCAGTGTGAGAAGGGAACAAGGAATTGTTTCCATCTGGCATTCAGCAGTTTGGCAGAAACCTCTCTATGCTACCCACCGGGCACTGCCGTGGTCTGTCTGTTGGTCTGGTTTTCCCATTTTCCCCCATCTGGAATTTTGTCATCTCCTTCCTTCAGCATCTCCCGTCTTCTTGTCTTTGTTTTTCCATGTTCTGTACACTCCTCTGTCTTTCTCTACTTCCCTGAACATCCATATGTCCCCCCCACTGTTGTTTTTGTGGTTTTTGCTCTCTCCTTGCCATGTCTCTCACAACCTTCACCTCCCATGTTTCCCCCAGGAGATCCTCTGTCGATACACCACTACTTCCATGGTTACTTGGCTGGCTTCACTGTGCGCCCTGGTAGCTTGGAGAGCCGGGAGGTTATTGAATGCCTGTATGCCTGCCGTGAGGGTCTTGATTACAGTGACTTCGACAGTCTGGGCAAAGGGATGAAGGTATGCCCATCTGCCCAGCTTGCATGGGTCTCCTCCACTCTCCTCCCCAGCCTTGCTTCCCAGGACTTTGCCTGCTCCCCCACCTCAGACAACTGCCCACCTTTCTCCTCTGTGTCTTTCTTAGCCTGGGTTCATGGTGTTTGTTGAAGAACCCTGAGTATTTCCTTCTCTTCCACCTGTAGGTTCATGTGAACCCCTCTCAGTCCCTGCTCACCTTGGAGGGTGATGATGTGGAAACCTTCAACCATGCAATCCAGCATGTGGCTTACATGAACTCACTGCGCTTTGCTACCCCTGGAGTCCGGCCGCTCAGACTCACCACTACTGTCAAGTGAGTGGACAAAGCAGTGCCTCCAGCGAAGTGCAGCAAGAGGGTTGCCTCTCTTTTGACTAAAATTACACTCTGTCGCCTTGTATTTTAATTCTATTTGATGGTCTCAAAATGGGTAAAAGTCTTCCTGAAAATAAATATTGACCTATGCAATATCCAAATGGATACTGTAATGTGGACACTGGGGTCTATGCAGGTGGCAGAACTTCTACATTCACTTTACATTCTGCACTCATGGTGTTCCAAGGATGTGGGCTGGTTTTAATTTTCTGTGGTGTGTGGGTATGACCAAGTCACCTGAAACCCAGTGATGCTAGTCCTACCACACATCTCTCTGTCTTACACAGCAGGCTATAGGGAAGCTTTTAGGAAGACTACCAGAAAAAGAATATTCCCTTCTCTGGCAGTAATAGGCAGGAGGTTTTGTTTTACAACTTTGGGCCAACTGATGCTTTTTACCATTCTCCTTCAGGTGTTTCAGCGAAGAGTCCTGTGTCTCCATTCCTGATGTGGAAGGTTACGTTGTGGTGCTACAGCCTGATGCCCCCCAGATCCTGTTGAGTGGCAATGCCCACTCCACTCATCCTGCATCAGACTTTGAGGCTCCTGATGGGGTCCCCCTGTTCCCTAACCTGCAGATCAGCTGCTCTATTTCTCATCAGGTGGAGGCCAAGAAGGATGAGAACTGGCACGGTACCGGTGAGTGGAGTACAGGGCGAGGTGTAATTGACAAACTGGAAAGCCCTACAAGAGCTGCTGTCTTGCAGAGAAAGCGGAGCCCCTCATTAAAACTGCAAGAGGGAGTTTACAAATACAGGAGCAAGGCACATTGTGTGCCAATATGTAGGCTAATCGGTTCTTATCCCTTTCTGCTCCTCCCCGTACTTTTTCTATGCACACAGTTCCTTTGCCGTACTCTCTCCTTTCCCAGGCTGCTAATTCCTAATCCCTTTTACATTTTACCTACATTTCCCTTTATTGAATCCAGCACTGAATGGATGTCCTGCCTGTTACCCTCTCCACTCCTACATTTATCCAGTCTCCTCCTGCTTAATTCTTTCCTGCTTTCCTTATCTCTCACCCCCTCCCACCTTTTCCTGCATCACTTATTCCTGTGAATTCCCCAGTCAGTTTTCTCACACCCTGTAACATCCTGCCCCTCAATTTCTCCCCATCATCCTCAGATTATTTCTCTGCACTCTACGCTCTACATGTCCTTTCACTTCTTTCGTATCTGGTAATGGTTTTTTTTTCCTCATAGCTTTCTCTTGAGAAGCTTTGCCTTCCCTCATGCGATGATAAGTTTCTTGACTTAGAACAGGTTGGTCTTAGCCCTGCTGAAAGCAGTGAAGTCAGGTTCACCTCACATTCAAAAGGTGAATGTGGTTGCCTCTTTGAAGAAAATCCCAACCGTGGTAATCAGCAGTTAGCAAGTGAGACAGGGGAAAGCTTTCGAAAGCACTTAGGGTCTGCTAATGTGTGATAGAGCTGTTCCTAATTTGCACATTGTCATTGTCAACAGAGTCTTTACAGCCAAGATGTGTTATCATGAACCAGTCTGATAATAGTGTGTTGTTCCAAAATTAAGTGACTTGATTATGTGCATAAATAATGTCATTAGAACCAGGGGGACTCCTACAACAAGTAATTGGACTGACACTGGTTTTATTCAAGGTCAGTGCTAGTAGGAGAAAGAGAAGCCATTACATATGATGTGAGCACTTTTAAGTAAATGGGTACCACTCTGAGTAACTCCTGCCTTCACTGATGGCTGGCTGCCTTTCTGGCCCTGTCTTCTTTCCATTTGCATCTCAGTGACAGACACACGAATGTCAGATGAGATTGTGCACAACCTGGATGGCTGCGAGATCTCATTGGTAGGAGATGACTTGGACCCAGAGAGGGAGTATCTGCTCCTGGATGGGGCACTGCTGCAGCAGCGGGGCCTGGAGCTTGTTAACACCTCTGCCTACCTGACCATCACAGGTATGTCCTGTCCTTGGCCACAGCTGTCTATGTCTTTCTCACTGTCAGGTATCAGTGGGAGAAGCACTTAACCTGATGCTAGAGATATGTTGGTGTACTCTGTGAGACTCTGAGGTTTGTTGAACTGGCTTTTGGAAGTCCCAGGCCATTTTCTTGGCTCCTCCTCCTCCAGCACACAGTAGTACAGGGCATGGTGCCCGAGTTCTCACCCAAATCTGTATCACTCCTCCCGACTTACTCCTTGGGGCTTGGTGTTCTCATGTGCCAGCATCACTTTGCTTGACATGGCTGGGGGGGACAGCACATCCCACTCATTGTGGATTGGTACAACTGTTGTACTCTCCAGAACTTAACAGGACTATTGCTTTTGATCCTTCCTTCCCTTCCACTTGTATTAGCAATGCAGGCAGGGATTTCTTTGCAGCTCAGCTCCATCTCTGCTCCCTTCCTAAAAATAATGAACCCATCATTGCCTTGGATTCCTCTATAGCTCCTAGTTGCTACAGGGTTATGATGCCAGATGATTTTGAAGCAGGAGCTTCCTCACACCACACCAATCCTCTCTTCTTGTCTCAGGTGTGGAGAGCATCGCAGTTTATGAGGAAATCCTACGCCAGGTCTCGTACCACATCAACCATGGTGCTGCTCTTTATGAAAGGAAGTTTCACCTGTCCTGCACTGAGATGAATGGACGCTACTCCAGCAATGAGTTTACTGTTGAGGTACATGATCAGTACATGCACACATAGGTACTTGTGCATGCATGGAGCGAACATGGTGAACAGGA
Source organism: Pezoporus wallicus (assembly GCF_028554395.1). NCBI lineage: Eukaryota > Metazoa > Chordata > Aves > Psittaciformes > Psittacidae > Pezoporus > Pezoporus wallicus. The sequence continues at coordinate 44,713 of NW_026639755.1, forward strand.
ATGAGCACAGTGTAGAATGCATCATGAACACAGAGCTGAGTCTCTCTCACTCTGGTCTTTCTGCAGGTGAATGTCCTCCACAACATGAACCAAGCTGCTCATCCTAACCATATTCTGAATTCCCAGCAGTTTGTGCACCGAGGCCATCATTTACCCCCAGAGCTATCTGGGCACAGTTTGGCAAGCACCCATAACAACCCAAGTATGTAATGTTATCTTTGGGGTTCATTCATTGGGTCAGGATGCTAATTTTCTGTCATTGTAGTAGAACTTACAGTAGAGGATTCCTTTCAGGGTCTCTATACTGCAGTCAATGGTGGTTTAGAGCTTGGTGCAACAATCCTTCTTTTGGTGTGTGCTTTCTTGATGTAGAAGCAGTTTGAAATCTACACCTGAGAAGGTCTAAAAAGAACAGCCATATGACACTGGGTAATGTCATTGACAAATGACATTGGGTAATGTGATTTCAGAAAGAAGCTTCAACAGCAAGAGAAAAACAAGGATTGACACCTCTCGACACCTCTCTAGAAAAAGAGATGGGACTAGGTGGTAGTGAGGAAGGCAGAAAAATATAGATGGCACCAGAGACAAGAGGAGGATACTTGCCCCCAGAGCAGAGGAAAGAGAAGCTGGAAAGCTAGACTAGAGATAAGAGTTGTTTGTTTGTGCTGGCAGCCCTGTGCAACAAGCATGACTGCAGACCAGCTCTAGGGCTGGTACAGAGGACCCTGTGTTGGTTTTGGTTCCCTGTTGTAGGGAACATGAAAAGCACCTTTGGTGCTAGATTTTGCTGCAGCTTCCTACAGCCTCTGATCCTGGTCCAGTCCTGTGGCTGGCACTGAGCCACTGCAGGGACAGCCTATGCATGTGCTGGGAGAGCATCAAAATCCAGCCCTTGCCTCTCCCTGTCCCAGCTCTGCCCTATTGCAGCAGTCAAGTTGTCCGTGCTGCACAGAACTACCCAGAACAAAGCCACAGAGAGCCTGGATGGATTTTTACAGGTAACAGGGTTATCTGGAGAGAAGAGGCTGGGCCTACTAGCCTAGAGCTAAAGGGTAATGTGCAGAGTCTGCAGGCCAGGACATCAGAGGGCATCTGGACTTAGGCAACCTGGAAGACCATGCTGGCCTCAAGCAAACATAGAACAGCTGAAGGCAGAAACTGCCCGTGCCCAGGGGAGCACAAGAGTCAGGATTTTGGGTCCTGCCCAGACCCCAAACCTCCAAGCTCTGCCCAGGAACCCTGATTCCTGCAGGCCAGGTTGGAAACATGTTTCTGTGACAGAGTCTAACCATGGCTTCTCATTTTCTTTCTCCAAAGTGGTCCCTAGTGCTGCCACTGTCATCATTGTGGTGTGCGTGGGCTTCCTGGCACTCATGGTGATCCTTGGCATCCTGCGCATCCACTCCCTGCATCGGCGAGGAGCGGGGCAAGAGGTCCCTGGGGCTGCTGAAGGGGGACACACAAACAGTGGCAGCAAAGAGGGCGACATGTTCTGGGATGACTCAGCCCTGACCATCATTGTCAACCCCATGGAGGTGAGGAGCAGCTGCAAGGGCTGGGGCTGGGCCTGCAGCTGGTTTGCCAGATACTTCCCCTTACCCCATGTCTCACCTCCCCAGTCCTACCAGAGCTGCCAGGAGAGGGCAGGAGGCAGTGGCGAAGGCAGGGCTGGTGAGGGCATGGATGATGAAGATGACAGCACCGACTCGGAGACACCAGACTCGCCGGACAGCAACGACGTGGGTGACCGACACATCATGGGCAGAAGCGACGGCTCTCGCCGCTACTAGGAGCTTTAAACAACCAGTCCAATGGATCCCCCTAACATATGGCTGGAAGGAGGTGTCTTACTTTTAACTTCTTCCTTCCCGCACCGTGTACACATGCACTCCCTCCCTCATTTGTCATTTCTGCCTCCCATCTTCCCCCACTTCTGCCATTCCCATTGTGGACATTCCCCACATTACTGACCCTCCAGCTGGCTCTCTAGAACCATGTACTAGGGCACTTGCACATGACTGGCACAGTTCAAACTGTACTGAGGAAGGAGGGGCTTGGAAAGGACACCAAGATGGAAGGAGCCAGCCATAGGGTTCAGAGGGGGGTTTCTCACAACCCCTCCCCAGATATTATATATATATATATTGTATATTTTTTCAATGTTGTCGTTTGAGGTTTATTCTCGTTTCATGCAAAAAACCAAACCAAACCCAGTCAACCAACCACAAACCCAACACTGCAGCTTGTGTCGCTTTGTAAAGTTGTCAATACTACTGAAGTAAATGAATGAAGGGAAGAAGGATGAGGAAACAAAGTGGATTTTAAAAATAAATGGATTTCAAATAAAATGTTGAGGGCTTCTGCAGTTTTTCACTACAAGCAGGGAAAGAAACAGGCAGTGGAGCCTCAAATGTAAGACTGGAGATTGTCCAGAGCATTTATTTACTGAAATGACTGCCTTTCTCAGGGAAGGGTTACCTTTTTGACTGTATGTGTTGGAACAAGAAACACACATCACCCCTGACCCTGAGAGTCAAAATACTCTGTGTAAACACAATGTAGCCTTCCCCAGGACATGGGGCTAGGACCCTGCAGAGGAACAGAAGGCAGCCCAGCCTGGCACAGGCACGTGTTAACACACGCAGCAAACTGAATTCTTGATTACAGAAAAGAAAAAGTAAGGCTCTCTCCATACACTTAGTGCATCATGAACAGAAATAGGCCAAATCCTCAGCTTCATCCAGATTTTTTTTTTTCCACCCAATCTGCTTTCTTTCTACATTAAAGAGTATTTTTCATACCAGGGTTCCAACTTGTAGCAGAACAGAACCAGCACTTCCAAGGGAAGGTGTACTCTCTCTTTTGGAAATGGAGGGGATGGGACACAACAGATATTGGCAAAACATGGCTATGAGCCCATTAGCATGAGTTGTGAAGGTAGTGCTTTTTAGCAGGTTGTGCTTCTTCCCTTGATCTACTTGGTCTGATTATTCAGACTGCAAGACAAAAGAGGCTGTCAGTTACCTGACACACCTCGGGGCAGTGGCTGCAACATGTGAAGGACCCAAAAGATAATTCTGCAATAGGACATAACCGAGATTGAGAAATCCTCCTTAGAGGCAGGAAGGTAGCACAGGAGGTGAAAGAGCCCCTCTAAGGTTATGAAAAGTCTCAGCTAAAGATCTCAACCTGCTGCAGTTCTCAGATGTCTGAGCTCTAGCCTGTCATGTCTGACTGTGCCCACTGGGTCCAAAAGAAGTGAACATGCTGAGACTAAGGTACTCTTATGCCTTCTCTTTTGTATCCTTCCCAGTAAGTGTTGTGCCCTTGTTTCATACAGGGAGCTTACAGCAGGCACTGTCAAACCAGGATGTCAATCCTGAAGCACTGGAGCAATTCAAGTCTCCAGAAAGAAGAAAGGCTACACTGTACACATCAGAGCCAAACACTCTGCACAAGAAAAGGCTTTTGTCCTGAGAATGCTATGCCCGACCCAGTTCTGATATGTGATGAAAAGCACCTCTCAGACCACTGAAAAAGACCAATTCTCAGAATCATGAGGTGCCTACAGCAGCCTCAACCAGCTGCTACAGTGTGCTTACAAGGTGGAAGAGGCCAAATGTACGATGAGTTCATAGGTAGCCATCATGATAGCTGTGTTTGGGATCTGACGGACCAAGTGAGCCAGGAGCCCTCGGTATAAAGCCAAAGGTCCCTCTTCATGGACCACAAGCTGCAGAGTCTGTATGAAGGAACGGTATCGTGACCCTTCTTCTCGCAACCGTGTCCGAATGACCTCTGGAGAGACAAAAAAAGGGAAGTGATATTAGCAGATTGATCCTATGGGCATGGCATCTCCCATAGAGGGGAAGAGAAGCCAGGGGAGTGGACCCACTCACCATGTGGATATGCAATGCATGAAGCACATGTTTTGGAGACAGCAGCAGCTCCCATTAATCCAAAGAAATCATGGCTTTTTGGTGAAAGTGTGAGTGGTGGGGAAAGGGAATGATGGCTGTTTCTCAGCTGCTGCTTCAGTGCTTCATAGATGACAAAGTGGATAACGGTCTCTGACACTCCAACATAGGAAGCAGTGATACCACGGTAAAACCCACGAAGGCCTTCAGTGCGGTACACATGCATGGCACACTGAAGAGCGTTGCTGGCCGTCTCCCCCTTCACCCTGTACAGATGAGGGAGGGTTAGAACAGCATACTGCTCCACTGACGTCAAATGCTGGTGTGAACACAACTGTATGACTCTTCCCCAGCACACCTTGAAGACCTACGTCCTCATGGCAAGCCACAGAACCCTATGCAACCCTCCCTCCAAAAAACAGTCCTGATTTGACATGGAGCGGCTCTGCATTGCTAGCCTGCCTTACCTGGCTTCCAGCTGCATCCTGGTTTTCACTAACCAGATAGGATTGGTGAGTGTGGCAGAAGTAATGCCTGCAGAACAGAAGAGGGGAAAAGCCATGAGCACCAGGATCACGCTGACAGTTTGTGAGGAGGTGCTGCACTATCATCTCTCTGAATTCTGCTTGGCAAGTTGCAGGCATTTGCAACTTCAGAACGACCTTGAGCTCCCATGGGAGAAGAGACATTTAGGGGAGACTGTTCTTTTCTCTGCCTTCCCCATTCCAGCCTTTGTCTGTTGGTAATTAGCTCTTCTCCCTCAAACATAACCCTGCTACAGGTCCTTGTGTTACAAAGAGGCAGGAAACAACTGACTAAACTTGCAAGAGTGGAAGATTTTGTTAGAGAAATAGCATATATCAAGAGAAATAATATGAGTGGTCTAAATTACAGACTGCAAATTACAGACTGCCTTCTCCCTCTCACAGCTGAATGGAGCTCTTTTCCTGATAGCAGCTGAAGGGGTAAAGACCAGCTCCATGACTTGAAGAGATGAGCCTAAGAAGAACAAAGATTGAGAAAGCATTTTGGTTAGCCAAGGAACTCACTGCTCCAGGTGTGGAGGGAGAAAACTTCAGAAGAGAGAGCAGGACTCACGGGAGCAGCAGTGAGGAAGGAATGAAACCTGTTTACACTTACAGGCAGAAGGACCCCTTGACTCTGCTTTGAGACTGAAGAGGCTTACCTGCACAAGCTGCTGATAGCATGTGTACTTTCTTGGACTCTGGTAAAAGGACAGCATTGAGCTTCTCCTTAACATGAGAATAGGCAGCAAAATATATAGCCCTAGTTGAAAAGAAATGCAGAAGAGGTTACAGCTCACCTATGAGAAGCAGAGACAGCACTGCTGTGTGGGGGTCTCACTCCAACTCTATTTACTCCTAGCAAAGGTTTGTCTAATGTGACATCAGATACCATTTATACTAGAATACTACTACAGAAATCATCTTATCTTAAAACTATGATTGGAAGGTTCAGAAAACGTCTGTGTGAAGCGGTCCTGTGACCCAATGAGCACAAGGCCCAGACTGCTTCCTGAATGTGGAGCAATAGCTGTCACGGAGGTCCTCTAAAATGTGTACAGCATGAGCTATCCTCAGGGAGCAGTACTCACCGGGAAGGAGCAACCCCAACAAGGTTGGGACCCAGACCTCGGAACAGGGATCGCACACCTTCCTTCTCAATAATGGCCCTACAGAAGGAAATGAGCAGACACATCAGCAGAATAACTAAGCTATGGGCTCTCCTGTTCCTCTTCCTTCTTTGTTCTTCAACACTTCTTGTAGCATCTTCTCCTCCCCTCCTGTGTTATCCTTTTCCTGCTCTACTCTCATTTTCCCTCTACCTGCTTTCTCTCTCCCTTAGTTGTTTCTCCCTGTTCTTGCTGACACCATCACTCTGGGTCTGATCAAACCACTAACTGAGAAATTTCTGTCCCAACAGCTCCCCTGCAGATGCAAAGCACCGATCAACTGTGAGAAGCAGATATATCTGTGCTCTGACCAAACCTCTTACTGTACTTGCAATTTCCAGAGCCTCAGCTGAAAATCCATCTCCCCCTCTTGATCGTGCTCCCTCTCCCCTCACCCAATGGCTAAACCTTCACCTCCCTGGTGCTAACATGCACACTGTCCCATCTTACTCACCTCAGCAGCTTCAGCACTCCAGGAGATGGGGTGGGGTTCATCAGCCTCACACTCATCCCTGGTAGGTGTATCTCTGAGAGGCACAGAGGCCGCAGTACCAGTTGGGATGACTGTAGTCGTGTCTTCACCACTTCCAAGGGACAGGTCAGGATGGCTCCAGCTGTGCCACCACATCTAGGGCATACAAAGACATAAGGCATACAAAGACATAATAGCAAATGTAAGAATGATCCCTGTGCAGTAACAGGGCAGTATTTTTGACCCTGCTTGCCCACAACCTTCAGCTCTCTAGGAGAGGAGAGCTGACCTCTCCCCCAGCCTGCCCTCCTGCTCTGACATTGATTAACGTCATAACGGCTCAGCTGGGGACATCTCCTGGCAGCCTCACCTGAAACCTCATGCAGTATTTGAGATAAACAGTCCCAAGTCCACAGGGACTCAGCAGTCCCCAACTCAAAGCTGCTGATCTTTGTATTCAGACTTTCCCAGAGCAAACATTTCTGCTGCCCAAACTCACGGCAATGCCTTCTGCTGAGACGACCAGGCACTGTGCCTCTCATCTCCCCGCAGCTGCACTGCCTCGGAGAGTGGCAGCACAATACTCTCCCACCCCACAGCCTGCCTATGTTTTCAACACATAGCCAATTCAGCCCTACACGTGGAAGGCCCTATAAACAAGATATGTATTTGCTGCTAACAGCCAGGCTTCCCCCAGCCTGACTTGCTTAAGGAAAGATGACCCTGACCTTCAGCAACCTTCAGCAGACAGAAGCTATTTTTGGAACTCAGGAACCACCACCATCAGTCTTGTCACACCTCAGTAATGCTGAAAGGATACACATCTGCTTTTCCCCTTCTACCACCCAGGAACAAGTTGGAACTGATACATTTGGTTCTCCGCTTCTGCCCCTTCTGATCCTTTGACTGACAACTGTTCTTCTAGAGGATGCTCAGTACCTGAAATACTGTTTTGAGATTAATTTGCATGAAACAGCCATGCTGAAGGTGTTGACAGACAGGGTTGGAAAGGACCTAAAGATCATCCAGTTCCAACGCCCCTGCCATGGGCAGGGACACCTCGCACTAAACCATGTCACCCAAGGCTTTGTCCAATCTGGCCTTGAACACCACCAGGGATGGAGGATTCACAACTTCCCTGGGCAACCCATTCCACTGCCTCACCACCCTAACAGTAAAGAACTTCTTCCTTATATCCAATCTAAACTTCCCCTTTTTAACAGTCCCTAATGAAGAGTCCCTCCCCAGCATCCTTATAGGCCCCCTTCAGATACTGGAAGGCTGCTATGATGACCGTGTATATTCAAAATAGCAGACTGAGGAGACTTCATACCTACAGATTTCAATGTTTAAGAAATTTAAGCATTCCCCAGGTACCGGGTAAATATACAGAAGAGTTCTTACGTCCACCAGGACTGAAGAAGAAGTGCATTTGTAATAGTTTGCTCTGCTAAGGTTATACGGTTGTATGCCCTGGGATTACTGCCAGAAGAGAATTACAGAATCAGATCACTACAGACTTAAGAGATACTTTGCATTCATTCATGTATATTGTTGTGTCTGAGTCTTTTTATGGAACTTTCCAAGCAAAAGCTGGATTCAAAAAAAGCAACTACAAAGATATTATATACTTCAGTTTTACAAAACTGTGGTATCTCACAAGCACACACTGAGGGCCTTAACACTCTGGTTGCAGCACAGATGCTAAATGGATTAAAATCTTTCCCTGCCCTGAAACCAGATGTCAGTGAAGAATCAAACAGCAGGAGTCCATCAAGGGTCTAGGAAAATCACTTCTAGCCTAGACCTAACCATTTCCAACTTCTCCATCAACAGGCAGGAGATAACATTTTACTCTTGATAAAATCCATGGGTGACGAAGGCTGTCACAGTACTGAGCAAAGCTGCAATGACAAAATAATGGCAAATCATGAAAAACCACTGAATGGAACTGAGCAGTCACCAAGGGACCTCCTGCTGGGCTTAAACAGGCCTGCTTAATAAAGCCAAACCCCTGAAGTCATTGCTCTAGAAGCAGGAACAAAAGCAATTCTTGCAAAATATGATGAAGAGCAGTGTCTGACAACCAGTATAACATGTACTCCCAGCATAAAGCAGGGCAAAAAGAGCTAAATGAAGAAGGCAGGTCATTGTACCTTAGAAAACAGTACTTGCCTCTAGATTTTGCTTTCACATTTTTAGAAGGAAAACTGGGAAGTTTGAAGTGGAAGAAAAAAAGAGGATTCGTTGAAATACAAAAAAAACACCATTAGCATTTCTTTCAATTATCTGAGAAGGGTTTGAGAACATGTACAGGAGCCACAGGGTTTACTGGCAATTCCCATTTTAGCCCTCACTCAGGCTAGCCAAAAACTGAGACAGATTGAAGATCTTCATTTAAGGACAGCAATGCTAAGTCAGACAAATCTACAGTTAAACCGGATTTTGCCTAGGATACAGGTGAATAAAGATCACCTATGGAAGAGTAGGAGAAATCTCCCAGCTTCCCGCAGTTTTCACCTTAGGGATTTTCTCAGCCAGGGAAGTTGCATTACATTTAACAGTATTCAGCACATTCTTTTTCATTAATCTTTTTAAGATGATTCCTGGACAATTAAGTTTTTATCCTTTAATATTCCATGGCCAGGAGCCCCGCAGTTTAACTGCACCCTGTGTTAAGAGCTGTGTTCTTGCATTAGCTTGGAACAAACCTTTTGTAAGTTTCATTTGATGGTCCCCAGTTCTCACACTACAATATAAAGTGAACAACTGTTCTTTCATCAGTGAAATCAGTTTCATTAGGTAGCACAGTAATATTAACTATATACTGCAGCAATAACCTGAACTTCTTATTAGTCTTATTCCTATCTTGTGTTTTTGTTAATTGTAATTCAAGAATTATTGCTTAACAGCTGAAGACAGGATATAGACTTACAAAGCTCCCACTAGCATTGCTCCTGTCATTAGGCATACTCTAGAAACTGAACTCTCTGTTATTTCAGGAACCAATGTGGAAATAAGGATGAGGAAAAGCTGAACTCGAAAGGTAAGAAATATGGAAAAAAAACCCAACATTATGAAAGGCTACAATGCAGTGACAATGTAGTTCAAAGGATTAATTAATAAAAGAGAATAACATATACAAAGTAACTCTGGGAACAGATAGGGCAAGTACATATAAGATTGACATGGCATGACAACTACATTAGTGCAGAAAACTGGAAACTTAGTCATTAAGAGCAATTAAATGAGGTGCTTTATTGCACATGCTATACCATGACGCTTACCGTCACACAGAATTCAACAGGATGGTGGAATCTGGAAAGGGATCAGGTGGCTGTCTAGGCAAGGGCTCTCTACAGTTACTCAGCAAAGTGTAGAGGACCTCAGTATCTTCTGCTTCAGGACATCATAAACATAAAGCTCACTGTTTTGAGGCTTAAACGTTTCTTAAAGAGAGGAAGGGTGAAACGCCGCACAAGGGACATGCTCAAGGGCACGCCGCGAATTCAGAGGCCTCACGCTTCCAACGCCTGACTCCAAAATCACACGCACTATTTAAAGCCAAAGAAGACAGCAGGAATCTCAGCCACGCGGTGGTGGAGGGTTGGTGGCCTCCTAAGGACAAGGATGCTCCACCATTCGTCTCCCTCAAGAGGCCTTGCGGTGCCCCACGGTCCCCCGCTCAGCACCCCAGCTCCCTCAGCTCCGAGGAGCTCAGGCTGGGTGAAACAGCCCTCTTGACTCACAGGGGGACTCCCCTTCTCCCCACACTGCAGAGCCATACACTCACCCGGCGCGGAGGTGTCAGAGCCACACCGATGCGTCTGCATTCGAACGGGGCACAGCAAAGGCAGCGCGGGTGAGGCCCGCGGGGCACAGGCACTGTCAGCATGGGGGAAGGCAGAGGGCTCCGGGGTCCTTCTCTCCTCCCTCCCCGCCTCTTTGCAACCGCGGGCCCGCAGTCCGCGTCCGCACCCCGAGGCCCGCCAGTGTGTGGTGGTGGTGAGGGCCGCCGCAGGCCTCGCTCCCGAGGGCAGGCAGGACGCGGGGAGTCCCCCGCTGCGCGGCGGCGGCTGCAGAGAGACCCCGGCCTGGCAGCAGGCGGGAGCAGAGGACGGGCCCGGCGCAACCCGGGAGAGAGGACGCCATGGCCGCGGGGCCCGAGCCGCCCCATGGGAAGGAGGACGAACCGCGGGCCCGGCGAGGCTCCGCGCCTACGGCAGCCTCGGGCCATCCCGGCCGCGTATCCCGGGCAGAAGCCGCCGCGTCCACTCACCCTCCAGCGATCAGGTGGAGCAGGGTGCTGTGCTGCAGCATGGCCTGGCGCTCTGCAGGGACACCCGCGCCGCCCCGCGCATCGGCTGCTGGCAGGTAGCGGGGCCTGGCCCGGCAGAGGCGGGGCGGCGGGAGCGGTGCGAGGGGAAGTGGCCGTGCAGTGGGCTCCGGGCCCAGGCCGTGCCTTGGGGCTTGACCTAAGGCTCCCTCCACCGCGCTCCGTGTTCCTGTGCTCCCGTTTCCCTCCGTGCAGACTTTAGGGTGCACACAGGCAAAGCCCAGTCTTTCCTGACTCTCATTCTCACTCAGTGGGAGCACAGATGTTTCCTCTGATACTTGGTTTTGTATGAGAACAGGCCAGTGTTTCAGACAAAAAGACACTCAGAGCAAATTATAACCGTGATTTCAAAGGGCAGAGGACCAGTATGTCAAAGGTGGGGAATATTCAGGACGAAAAGATCCTCTGCTGCTTTTGCAAATGCAAAGTTTCATGCGGTATCAGAGCTCACAGAGTATCATCTTCCTCGGAAAAAAAAACAACAGAATGGACATCAACATGCTGTTGCCAACCAGGCACACATCATACCGGTTTGTATGGCTAGAAGGATAACCAGTAGGTCACATGAAATAAGCTGTCTGATCAAATGTGCTATTGTGAGTGACAGCACTGGCTGACACAGAACTGAGTATCCAGTACCTGCTGCTACAAACCAGGCAAATATGGGGGAGTGAACCCACTGAGGGGAACAACCTCTCTAGGCCATCCAAGCAGGAGGATTGAAAAGGCTTGCAGTATGTAGTCTAGTGAGGAAGGAATTGAGGGAAACATGCAACTTCAAGTAAGTACAAAGATACTTCAAACAGGAAATGAATGATTGCCTTATCTGTGGTGGAGGGGAAAAGAACAATCAGCCCATCACTAATGCCTGTCACTACATGGGCAGTGAGGGGAAGACCAGTAAAAGGACTGGCCTTCTGAAATGGAAAATGGACCAAAGATGCCGGGAAGTTGCAAGTATTTCTCACTTGTCTTCACTGGGATGGTAGTTAAATAGCACCAGTGACAAGTGCACGAAAAGTCATTCTAGATTTGTAAGTGATTAGGCAAAGCCAATGCTTTCAGACCGGTTAGGCTTGATTCATCCCATGATAGTTGGTGAATTGGCTGAAGCCACATCAGGTGCACTGGCAGTTACCTTTTTGATGTCTAGAGAATGGAAACGTTCAGAAGACTGCAAAAGGCCAAATATGTTGGCTATTCAAACAAACAAAAAGATCTGAGGAACTACTGGCTAGCCAATATTACTTCTAGAGCTTATCTGAAGCCATCACATACTTTTCAGCTAAACGCAGGTGCTTTTAACCTGTTACCGGCAGCTGCAAACATCGTTGTGATCCCGGAGCATATGACAAAAGAGCAGTCCGTCAGCCAGATGAACGTGTGCTGTTCAGATATTACGAGAAAGTCCTGTTCTCTCCGTGCCTTAACAACGACATTGCTTGAGCCAGAGCCCTGTAGCTGCCTGTAGGGTGGGCTGTCAGTGCAAAAACCGCTTAACGCGTGTCAGCAGCTCAACAGGACACCAACACCGTGACAGAACTGCTGCTCTGCATCTCCTGAGCGTATCCGTTGACTCCCTAACATGGCTTTAACGATGTACTGTAACGTTACACACACTTGTGCAGTGTACGTGCACGCTATACACACACCGTTTTGCTCCAGCGGTGGGCAGGAGGGACTGCAGAGCCCGCGCTAGTGTGCCCTCCTCTCCGCGACAAGTGCTGGGAGCTGGCCCAGGAGCTGCAGGAGAAGGGCGGGCAGCCACCTTGGGAACGGCGCCCGGCGACACGGAGAGGCTCCACACTTCCCTCCTGCCCCCGGTCGCAGCTCCAGCTGTACCGTCAAGCTGCGGGACAGAACAGCAACAATCAACCCTCTAAACCCCGGCAGGGCGCGGGCGTCTGGCCCTTTAAGGCACTCTGGTGCGGTGCTCGTGGGGTGCCTGGCCCTTTAAGAGCTGGCCCCGCCCCACCCCGTGAGTCCCGCGAGCCCTGGTAGTCCCAGGTACGGTGCCGGCCGGGGGGACCTCATCGACCCGCACCGTCCCCTCCCCTCCGCCCGCGTGGGGCGGGCAGTGCCGGGCCAGGGGTCCGGGAGGTCGGCGCCGGGGGCGGGTGGGGTTTGTTGTTGGGGGCGCGGCGCGGCCTTGCTGTCCTCGCGAGCGGGTGTCTTCTGCCGGGCCGGCCCGGCGGCGGGCGGTGGTTGGGGCAGGGCGGAGGGAGCTGGGAAGGGGGTCCCCGCTCCCCGCGGCAGCCGGTGGCGGGAGGCTCTTGGCGGCAACGGCAGCTGTGCCCACCCGGGCTGCGCTGGCAGCCCGCGGGTTCTCTGGTGCCGTGGCGGTATGCGCCTGAGTCCGACTTCTGCCCATGCGGACTCTGGCCCAAGCTCGGCACCTCCCCGCCCGCGCAGGTGGGGGTTGTGGTCGGGCTGTCTCCGCAGGCTCCTGGACCCGCAGGGAAGGGCGGGCGGGCAAGCAGGTGGCCGCCGGTTCGGGGTCCGGGGCAGGCGGTGAGTGTCCCCGGCAGCCTGCCGCTGCGCCTGGCGTTCACCCGGTGTCTGTGCCGCCCCGGGGCTAGGTGCAGGCACAGTGGGGTTCGCCACCGACCCTCCCTTCCTCCCTGCCTGGCGCCATGGCCATGAGGGAGCTGGTGGAACCGGAGTGCGGGGGCTCCAACCCCCTCATGAAGCTGGCCGGCCACTTCACCCAGGACAAAGCCTTGCGGCAGGAAGGACTTCAGGGCCCGCTGGCCTGGCCCCCTGGGGCTCCAGGAGCTGCTGCAGCCGTGAGTGTTGCCTTTCACTCTGCTTGCTGAGCTGGGGCTGGATGTGGGGCCAGTGTCTGTGTCAGCCCACAGGGTATAGGGGTGTGCTGGCGGAATAGGGCTGTGGCATGAGCGGTACCGGGATTTTTGGTGCACATAGGTGCAGTGTTGCTTTTTTTCTAGGTAAAAAGACCATGGAGTCATGCGTTTTGTCCTGTAGGGTTGTGGGGTGAGGGGCCGTTTGTGGGAATTATCTATGTGTGCTAGGAGCATGTTGATGGCTATGGTGAGGTGTGTGTCTTACAGGCCCCGACACTGAAGGTGGTGGGAGAGGGTTTGGACAGTGTCACTCAAGATATTCCAGCTCCTTTAGCTTCCACATAAACATGCAGCTAATGCAAGAAAATGCTGATAGCCTAATGCTGAGGAAGATGTAAACTAATCGGGTTATAAGGTGTTTGGGGAGAAGGGTATGAGGACAAAGCCATTGGGATAATTGCCCACTATTCCCTGTAGGCACCCAAACCGCTGGGAGTGGCCACTGAAGATGAGGTAAGAACAGACTGATCCATCTCCTTACTTCTTTTTTCATCAATACTGTTTGTTATTTTTCCCCTTACCTGATATTAATCTTTCCTTCTGACAAGCCCATTCTTTTTTCTCATGCTCCATATTCTGCCTGTTTTTTTTCTATGTTTGTAATCTGTCTCTGTCTTTGGCAGCTGGTTGGAGAGTTCCTGCAGGAGCAGAATGCCCCTTTACTGTCCCGTGCACCCCAGACCTTTAAGATGGATGACCTGTTGGCTGAGATGCAAGAGATTGAGCAGTCAAGCTTCCGACAGGCCCCTCAGCGAGGTGAGGGGAGCTAGAGTAGGTGAAGAGCTGGAGAAGATCATGGTGTTATGGTTAAGCTCCTAGCAGGGTGGTACCCATCTAATCAGCACTTGTGAGATTGTATCCAGATTTGGGCTTCCCAGTATGCTAATGTACTGAGGCAAGGCCAGTGGATAGTGTTCAGGGATTAGGAAACATAGCGTAAGTGGAAAGCCTGATGAAATTTGGTTTGTTCAGCATAGGAAAGAGGGGTCTCCTTAGGGCAGGGAAGTTGGAGTGTCTAACTGCTGTCTTCAGCAGCTGCAGCCAGAATCTTTGCAGTGTTAAATAGTGGAAAGACAAGGGGCAATGGACATAGCTTGTGGAAGGGGGACCTGACTAGCTGTAAGAAAGCATTTCTTCTCTCGGAGGGTGGTTCAGTACTGGAGCAGGTGCCTAGGAGGCTGGGTAATTGCTAGCTTTTGACAAATACAGAGGTTAGCTGATGAATGCCCTGAGCAACCTAATCCTTGCCTTTAGTGTTAACCTACTGTGAAAACACTAGCAACCCCCAGAGCCTGCTTCCAAGTAGAATCTTTCTGTGATTTTATTCTTAACAAAGAGAAAGGGCAAGATGAGAGATGATGAGGGAACACTCAAATGATGCCTTTGAGTGCCCCAGTCCTCACTTGTTTTTTTTCTTCTTGTAGCTCCAGGTGTGGCAGCTCTGGCACTGTCTGAAAACTGGACCCAGGAATTCTTGGCTGCAGCAGATAGTGCTGGTGATGTCTCTTCAGATTATAATGAGGCTGACTGGTCACAGGAGTTCATTGCTGAAGTGACAGGTAAATGCTCCTATTTGGAATTACTGTTGATGTTGCCCAGCCACGTGCTAGCATATAGTGGAGAATTACTGGATGTGGAATTGGAGTAATGCTTTGGGCCCAGCAGTCAGTGTTTACTATAGCAGCTTTGAAGGGGGGGTTGGGAAGGAGGGGAAACCCACCTGCTTTGTGATAGCTTAGCTGAGTTGTGAACAGTGTGGTGTAGAGGCTTTTATTCGGGTGTAAAGGTCTTTTATTTTTAGCTTGGGTTACTTGGAGAGCTTAGGAGAAGCAGGCTATTCAAAATGCTTCTATAAAAATTGTGAGGGTTCAGCTGATGGAAGTTCTGCAGATGGTCTGGTTCCACTTCTCGCTTACATATTCTCTAATTCCCTCTCTTAAGGCTAAATTTGCCTTTGTTACAAACGTAAATATTGCTTAATGTGCTTTGGCCAAATACTTTGTATCAGTTTCATGGAAGTAGAGGGATTTTGCGCTTTGGAAATATGCAAAATGAGTATTTCTGTCCCAAAGGTTAAGCTTCCTGTTTCAAGCAAGCCAGCAGTTTATCCAAAAAAGCCATCCGGCATTGTATATAGAGATGAGGCTGTTATAGGGTCCTGTTACCATCCACAAGCTAATCTGGAAGTTACAAATACGATCTAAATAGATGCTATTCTCTTTTTGAGGAGTGGCCACTGTAGAGGGCCGTGTATGCCAATTCTTTGACCTTCCCTCTTTATACTTCTGGGAATAGAAATCAGCATTTGCAAAGGTCTTAGAGCAAGTTCTGAGGAAAACCTAGTGCTTTGTAGGCTGTGCTTTGTAAGACAATTGTAATCCATTGCTGATTTTCTTGACCTACACAGTATCTCACATGAAGCAGACAAATGATTTGTGAAACTTAAGTAGAAAATCGTAAGGTTGTTGACACCGTGGTGGCATCTGTATTAACACGTAGTCTGAACCTAAGGCTTGATTTAGATTTAGCTCAGAATAAAAAAAGTTAGAAGAAACAAGCAAAAACTTTATTTGAAGAGTTGTTCTCTGCACATTAGCTAACTGGGTGAAGAGCAGAGTGCAAATCTCAAGTTCGTCTGAGTGATGGTCTGCCTGTGTTGCTCTTCTCCCCATTCTTGCTGATGTCCTATGTAGATCCACTCTCTGTGTCTCCTGCTAAGTGGGCAGAAGAATACCTAGAGCAGTCAGAGGAGAAGCTGTGGCTTGGGGAATCAGAAGACCAGTCTTTGGCAGATAAATGGTGAGTCTGTCTTCTCAAGACTAACTATTGTTGCTGGGTACTTGGGTGGGTGAAGATAGGTGGTAGAAATCTGCTGTGAATGCTTTTGAGTCATTTAACCTAGATTGAAGTTCTCAGGCCTTTGGTTTCAGAGGAAGGAGGAAACAGTGCTTGGAGATGGAAGTTTTTAAGAGATCCTAGCTGTTCTGTTTTCTGGTTCCAGGAAGATACTGTGCTTATGTAGAATAACTTAATCTCATACCTAATGCAAAGCTTCTTAAAGTGATTTTTGGAAACTGCTAATCAAGCAGTATTTTCCACAACAGATGCTTTTGATTTGGAGATCCCAAGTACTGGACTCTTCTAATTTTAAACTTTCACCGCTTTATTCTCCCTATCTGACAAACATATTTCTGGAAATATGGACATTCCTGACTTATTGCTGCCAGTTCCAAAGACTTCACCAAGACAGTGTAGTAGTAACACCTGGAACTAGTCCTGTCCTGCTGTAAGCCAGACAACGTATTGAGTTGTGTGCTTGCTATGAGTCCTCTGCAGAGCTGATGTTTTTCCAAGACACTGTTCTATGGACATGACCTACTTTCTTTGTTCCTAGATATATGACCTTGGTAGTGCTAAAACTTGCAATTTCTGGTAGCATGTGAACTTGCCAAGGAATCCAGATTGTTGTGGAGAGCTGTGCTGTCACTGCAATTGTTTAATTCTGCTGCTGTTTATGTTGGTCACTTGCACAGTTAGCCTAGTAGTAATTTTGAGTTTTTTACAGACAGGTAAGTGTACTGAATCACTTTGGAGACCCTCTGAGGAGGGATTGTATCCCTCAATGCTGTTGTCTGGCCCATTGTGTAGACCACTGTTAGTGAAGGAGTTCACTGTTGCTCGGTGTCAGACAGTCTCTTTTACTGCCTCTGAACACAGGTATGAGGAATACCAGCCTGAGGATGATCTTAAGAAAACAGTTAGTGACTTCCTCTCTAAAGTGGATGATCCAAAACTCAAGAATTCTGAGGTAAGAAGTTCCCTGACCAGGGCTGACAGATACTTAATGTGACTAGGAGTGTTGGAAATTGAGGAGGGGAAAGACAGTAAAGGAATAAAGCCTCCTGCTCTCCTGTGTTCCCATTTTTTTCCCTGATTCCTAGAAGCTGAACCCTACAATCCACTTTAGATATTATCCATCTCTACAACATGGCTCTGGTGAAGTCCTGTCCTCCCTGCCTTTTTGAGCTGTTTGTGCTCACTTTGCAGAGAGAAGTCCTCGTAGTGAAGGGGGGTGTGTGTGGGCAGAGGGCTTATTGGTAGAGCATCTGCCCAGCTCCACACTTGTTTCATTTCTCTGCCGCAGTTCCTAAAGTTTGTCCGCCAGATCGGAGATGGGAGGGTATCGATCGAAGCTAATCAGGTGACCCACAGAGACCAAGATCAGGCAGAGCAATGGGCAACTGAGTTTATACAGCAGCAGGTAGGAGCCCCAGTTCTACGTGCTCTGAAGGAAGAAAGCTCTTTGCCACAGTGCACAGTCTGGGAGCAAGTCCAACTCTTAGCAATGCTCTACTGATGATTAGGCTGTGGGAGGCAAGGGGAGGGGCTGTTGGGCTCTTCTTAGTAGAGTCTAGCCAGAAGCTGGGAAGGTATTTGGGTGGTGTGAGTTTTCTCATCTCTTATAGCACCTGGGAGGAAGGGAATATTCATGTGAACGCTCTACTTTACAGGCCATCAGTTCTTGCTGATGGAGAGGAAAGGTCACCATAGACCTTCCTGCAGTTTTGGGATGTGCCTTGAGGTTGCCAGAGTCTAAAAAGAAAGGTGTGTTTCTGTTCCCAAACTTCCAGGGGACATCTGATGCCTGGGTGGATCAATTTGCACGATCTGGGACCATGTCAACTCTTGATACGGAGTTCGAGCAGGCAAAGACTGCTGTGGAGGTAATGCTGGTGGAGGAGGGCTGAAGTACCAACTGGGAGCTGATGATAGGGTTACCTCTCTCCTTTGCATGCTGTGAGATGGGCTAGGAACAATTAAGAGGGTGTTCTCTGGTGTGCTTGTAGAGCTCAGTTTATGGTTGAGGTACTCTAGTCACATTCTGTTCTCCTCTCAGTCAGATGTGGACTTCTGGGACAAACTCCAGGCAGAATGGGAGGAGATGGCCAAGAGAGATGCAGAGGTTCACCCTTGGCTCTCTGATTATGAAGACATCAGCTCCTCATCATATGACAAGGTAATAAAGAACAGGGTTTCTAATCCCTAGCACTGTGATGGACAGCTTTGAGCAGACTGGCAGTATGTCTACCTTGCAGATAAGCTCCACAGATCCCCAAATGCTGCTAGGATTTCTTTTCCTGATCCTTAGCTCTAATTTACGCCCTCATCTTGGATCAGCTAGGTACTGAATAAATACTGATTTCACTTCCGCTTGTCTGTAGATGCAGTTATTGCCCAACATAAAATACCAGTTAATGCTGAGATCTTTTGCAATGAGTGCAGTTGTTGCCAGGCACCACCCGCCCCCAGGCTGATAGGCCCCATACCAGATGTTTAGTCTCTGTTGCAGTTTATTCCAAGTCTGGTTTTGGGTATCTTTCAGTACAGAGGAGGCAGAAAGAAGACCCATTCTTCTCTGATGTGCTTGCAAATTAGCAGAGGATGGGGTACTGGCTGCTCAGCAGCTTTGAGTGTTTCTAGTGCAGCAAGACTAGATTATGCTGTACTGCAGAGAGTGCTTTACTCCTCTAAGCCTGTCTCCAAGCATTATACCCTGTTTCCCCTGCTAGGGGTACCAGTTTGAGGAAGATAATCCCATGAGAGATCACCCAGATGCATTTGAAGAGGGGCGGAAGCGTTTGGAGGAAGGTGACCTCCCCAATGCTGTCTTGCTCTTTGAGGCTGCAGTGCAACAGAAGCCAGATCATATGGAGGTGAGTGAGAGCAGAGCTAACAGGCCTTGGCTAGGTGTTCTGCTACTTAGATCCTTTCCTAGGTGTCAGGGTGTGTGTAGAAAACTTACTTCAGTGTTAAGAGCTGTGAAGGGGGTATGAAAGCATCACTTTTTTTTTTTCTGTGCCTTTGGTTTTGTAGCTGATGTATGTGAATCCCCAGGAGGTCTGTGGGAAGAAGGTTTATGACTAAGGTCAGTTACAAAAAGTACAAAGGCTCTGTCCCAAAGCTGTGTAAAATCTTGGGAGCACATGAGGCTGTGCATGGAGCCAAGACAGGGAGTTCTTATCTCTTGCTTCTATGGTAGTCTTTATTGGCATTGCAAGCTTGGAGATGCTTATGGCAGGTAACTGCTTTCAAGACTAGCAGCTTGTTAGCCAGGACTCCTAGTCTGGGTCTTCATCTAATTGCCAGGAGAAGGTGTAACCCCAAAGGCTTGAGAGGTGGCTTGGGTGTCTTCACAGTTTTCATTTGAAGCTCTGGGCCAGAGAGTGATTTTTATACTGAAGACAAATTTCCAGCTCCTAATTTGGTGAATACTTACTTCTGTAAAGCACTTTGGCTTCTGCAGAATTGATTTGATTGGGAAATGGAGTGCCTGCCTCAAGGACCCAGGAATGCTGAATTGTGTGTCTGATTCATATATATGTGTGTGTGTGTGTATATGTGTGTATGCTAACTCTACATGTGTTAGCTCATATATACTGTTAGCTTATATATACAGTTAGCTCTGTAAACTGTACATGGCTGGAAATACCTAATGTGTTAATCCTGAGGCTTAGATGAGAGTGACCTCTTGAAACAGAGGTTGTTGGCTTCTGGGCGTATAGGCATCTAACTTTCTAGGGTATTGGGAGTAGGTGAAAAGTAATCGGAGGTTTTGAAGATCTACTTAAACTCTAAAGTGATTAAAAAGTATTGCTAATTTTCCCTTAGAATGGGCATTCTCTTAGAATAGAGTGGGCTGCAGACTGAGCATAATGGAGAGGTAGTTGAAACCTTAGGGGAAGAAATCTTGGGACAATTCTGGCTGCAGTGAAAATATTTCTGAATTCTGTTGTGCCTGCAGAAAGTACAGAAGTTAGGACTTCACAAATACAGTACAGTGGTTAAATAGACAATTGAAATAGACAATTAAATTGAGCAATTGCTCTGAAGGAAGTGTCAAGATTGGTCCAAATCATGACTTCACTTTGAAGCTCAGCTCTTCTTCAGGGAGAACACTATAGAGTTATCACTCATCAGCTGAGACACTGGAACACCCTGCCCAAAGAAGTGGCAAATGCTTCATCCCTGGCAGTGTTCAAGTCCAGGCTGGACAAAGCCTTGGGTGATATGGTCTAGTGTGAAGCATCCCTGCCCATGGCAGGGGGTTTGAAACTGGATTGTCTTAAGGTCATCTGACCCCAACTATTCTATGATTCTATGAATCTGTGATCTGAGGCATTAGATTGCTTCTTGCTTGAGCAGTGTGTCTGGGTCTTTGTTAATGAACCAGTTTATTTCCTTGAGACAGTGGATACTGCATTTTGTGACTTCTGTTCAAAAAGTGAGTACTTCATGTTGACAAACCCACCAACTATCTGGCCTGTTTTTGAGCAAGGGGTGATGATATCGATATAAAATGAACAGGTAATTTGGAGTTAGTGCCTTAATTAAATATTCCCTATTTAAGCTGCCTGGAGATGGAAGTGGCTTTCATGTACTGATGTCGCAATGATTGAAGAGTCAGTAAAATAACAGTGCTTCTACTTTTCAGGTCTGATGGTCAACTCCCTAAGATTACCACTTGCTAATGCACAAGTATATACAGCTGCCTACCCTGAAGGTCTCATTTATTAGCACTGCTGCTTTGCCATTTTGTTCTTAGGAAATAAGAGATCTGCTTTTCCCTCCTTCCTCTTCAGTTTGGCCGCAGTTAGAAGTTAAAAGTGGATGTTCTGTGACTTAAAAGTTTAAAACTGCCAACAGTTGCTTTATGATAGATCTTCACTTCCTTTATTTTTTTTTCTTTTTCACTGTAACAATGCCAGTTTTATTGGCCTTGAGAACCCATGTGCCATAAAGTCTGTTTCTGTTTGTGTATTGAAACTTGAGTCTGCAGCTAATATGTATACTTGCATATATTTGATCTCACTTTAAAAACGTTGGGATAATATGGTGGATTTAAATTTCTGTATTTGTGGTTTATCAGCTGACCTTTATCTCTGGATGTGAAGAAGTCTGACTCTGTATATCCTTATCTTCTCCAGGCCTGGCAGTATCTAGGAACCACCCAAGCAGAGAATGAACAGGAGCTTTTGGCAATCAGTGCCCTCAGACAGTGAGTGTTGCAAAAGAGCTTCTGAGCATGGCTCCTTGTCTAGTGCTTCAAGGACCATATGGCTAGCATGGTGTGTGCTCTGTTTGGTGTTACCTCCTGTGTCTGGGTGTCTCCCAGACAGATTTAATACTGTATTCGCTTTTCTTTGAACTGCAGATGCTTGGAACTGCAGCCTGGGAACCTCACAGCACTTATGGCTTTAGCAGTCAGCTTCACCAATGAGTCCTTGCAGAAGCAGGCATGTGAGACCCTAAGGGACTGGCTACGCCATAAACCAGACTATGCCCACCTACTGGAGAAGGAACCGGAGGAGAGTGTCTCGGGGACAAACCTGGGGCCTTCCAAGCGTGTTTTAGGTTCCCTGCTGTCTGAGTGAGTTAGGATTACAAATTCAAAGGCTTCTTGGAGGGCTGGGACTGTTCCAGGCTGGAGCAGAGGGAGCAACCCAAGGCCAACTCTCTCCACGGTACACCAATATCCTTGTTCTGTGCTTTTCCAGCTCGCTGTTCATGGAGGTGAAGGAGCTGTTCTTAGCAGCTGTGCGCAGCAACCCCTCAACTGTGGATCCTGATGTTCAGTGTGGCCTGGGTGTCCTTTTCAACCTTAGTGGTGAATATGAGAAGGCTGTGGATTGCTTCAGTGCCGCACTCAGTGTGCGCCCCAATGTAAGAAAGGGTGGAGTGTAGACACTGGAGATACCTGGAGGTTTATGGGTGAAGGTTTGGGTGGAGGTGCTGCTTGTGTGAGAGGTACATTTTGGAGTGGAGGTGTAAGACACAGAGGGAAGGGAGGGTTGGTTTGGCAATTAAAAATATCCAGCTTCTCAGCCCTTTCTCTCTACCCCCTTCTCCAGGACCATCTTCTATGGAACAAGCTGGGTGCCACCCTGGCCAATGGGAATCGGAGTGAGGAAGCTGTGGCTGCATATCGTCGGGCACTGGAGCTCCAGCCAGGATACATCCGCTCTCGCTACAACTTGGGTATCAGTTGCATCAACTTAGGTGCCCACCGGTGAGCACAGGATAGGCAGATCTGCTGTGACCCTTAAGTGTGCTTGTGTTCATGGGAGAGACTGTGATAGGTTACAAGGGCAGTGCTATACTGCTTGCAGCCTTCCCTTCGCACAGGAGAGTAGAGCGAGTGTGTAACTGCCCTGAGAACAAAGCATCATACGGATGCAGTTGGAGTAGGGACCATCTGGACTTCAGTCATTGTTAAGAGGGAAAGGGGGATTTCTGGTGCTGGAGCAGGGCAGGATTTGGTGAAGAGGAGGAGACTTGTTTTGGAGGGGAAGTAGTTGAGAAGCAAATGGGGGAGGGTGTGTGAGATGTACCATCTTCTCCAGTAAGCATGTGTATGTTCTCATGTTGACAGCGAGGCTGTGGAGCACTTCTTAGAGGCTTTGCACATGCAGCAGAAGAGCCGAGGTCCGCGGGGGCAGCAAGGCGCAATGTCTGACAACATCTGGAGCACACTCCGCATGGCCCTTTCCATGCTGGGGCAGAGTGACCTGTATGGGGCAGCTGATGCCCATGATCTTCCCACACTGCTGCAGGCATTTGGCCTCCAGCAGTGACTCTGGGATAGGTTCCCCTGTGACTGCAGGGTTGGCCTAGCCCAGCAGTGACCTTCCTTAGAGAGAAAACGTTTACTAGGGTTCACACATCTCCTTGCCCTGGTGGGGCAGATCACTGACAACTGTTTTTGAAAGAACATCTTGCTGAAGCGTGCAACTTCGCCTACCTGTCTGTCGTGGCCTGTGCATCTCTGAGTGGTTCATGTTATCACCTCCATGACTGACTGACACTGCTGGTAGGTAGGTGATCAAAGTGGGGAAGATTGTGACATCCAGCCCTTTTTCCAGACTGCATTTGCAGTAATGCCCAGCTTTGCTATGAGCCCTTACAATAGCCATTCTGCAGAGACTACCTGCTGGATATGTCTCAAGTGCAGTTTGCTTTGATGGGGTGGGATTGCCAGTTGGTGAAAGGGTGCAGATTTCTGGGTTTTGAGCATGATTCCCCATCTATGTGCTTGCGTGTGTATATATGTGAGTTGCTAGGGAAAACTGTGGGCAGCGGTGCCCTTTTCTGGGTGCTGATAACTTCATGGTACAGCCAGATGATAGTTTCTCAATGTCTTCATTGAACCTTTTTAAGAGCAGAGTATTGTACTTATGCTGCAGACTGAAGTGGAGGCACTTACCCTGTTGAGGGTAAGAGGAAGTCCCAGAGTTCAGACCTGGAGGAATGTGATAGGAATAGAAGTCTAAAATGTAATCTCTCTGCCCAGAATATGTTGGGGAAAGCGTTTAGTCTTGATTTTCACTTTATCATGTCATTGTTTTCCTTTGTGCAGAAGTTCCCCATCTTGTGTGTAACTGAATCTTGTTAATTATAAATATCTGTATATGATTCTATTGGGGAAAAATGTTTTTTAATTGTAAAGTATTTTGTATAATAAAGGAGGGAGAATTAAAATTGCCTAAATGACATCTTTTTCTGTGCCTCTGTTGGAGCTGCATGCAATGGGTAGTACAGCTCTCTAGGGTATAAACCCACTGGTTTTCAAAAGATAGATCAGAGTCTCTCAGTTTCTGTCTTTCCTTTTGACTCGGGTTTTGTTTTATTGTTAGCTCATAGGCCCGTGAAGCTTAAAGGACCTCATTTTGCTGTAGCCTCAGACTTCAGTTCTGTGAGTCAGCAGAAGAGCTTCCCTGTACCATAAACTCTGTTTTTCTTGCTTAGGCTTAGGGGTCACTGAAGCCTAAGCTTTTTGTTTGTTTTCATTTTCTAGCCATCTGCAATGAGGGAGGCTGTGGTACATTTTATCACCTCTTTTAGAACCCTGACCGCTGTGCTGGTTAAGACCCAGGACTTAGGCAGGGAGCACTTACTCTTCTTTTCCCACCAGGCACTTGTTTCTTCATGCTTCTACTTCACAGCCTTGTTTTTCTCTTCCTACCCTGACAACCAGGAGCAGAAGCTGTGTGCAGAGACTAGTTCTTGCTGTGTGTTTTCAGAGCTCCAGCTTCCTCTGTATCTCCTATCCAGCCGTGTGGACTGAAACCTACGTGCCCTGTTCTGGAATTGCTGCAATGCATGCAAAATGGTTTGCTGCTTATGCTGTCTAAAAGGAAGAGCGCCACTGTTTGTGTTCTGCTTGCGTGCACTGCAGGTCAGAGATATGCCTTTTCATTTTTACTGATCTGTCCTTCTGTTAGGTTCTCTGCTCAGCAGAACAAAACAACGCCTGTGCTGTTTTTCACCTGCTGTCCCTTCCTTTGTTCTCTGCTGTCCCTCTCACCGATGATTTCCTTTGCTTCTTTGCTGCACCACGTTTGTCTGTCACCCTCCCATTATCACTGCTTGGTTTTCCCTTTTTCTCATCCTCAAGTGCTGTTAAGGCTTCTCCTCTCCTTGGCTTCCTAGTTGCCTCAATTCCCATTGCCATTTGGTTTGATTTCTTGACTTTGTGGTTGGTGTTCTTCCCAGTCATACATCCCCTCCTGTCCCTGCAGCTAGAGTGGGCTGTCACCATTTGTCCGCTTTCCATGTCAGTTGTTCTCACTTTCTTGCCTCCCTTCTGTGTTTAAAGTAGATCTCACAGCATCTGTCCTACTTTTGCTGAGGCCAGATCTTCATCTACACACTAGTTTCTGTTTAGTGTCCTAGAGCCGAGTGAAGATTGAGCTGCTTTTGTGCAGACCATGTCCTGTTAAGAATCATCTTTGGAAATGAGCTGTTGGTTCAGGGAGCAGCAGCTGGCTGATGGTGTCTATTTTGGTGCCAGTTCTCACCTTTTGCCTGCCTGCTACAACCTTGTCTCTGGCAACCTCCAAACCAGGTTTGCATTGGGGGCTCTGTAAGTACCTTGATCCTAGTTTGCATTTCCAGCCACATCCACATCTTCTGTTGCTTCTGTGGGACGTACATTTTGGAGTGGAGGAGTAAGACACATGGGGAAGGGATGTTGTACAGTGGGAGCACATAGTGGGTAGTGAATGGTTTTGATTCACAGGTAAGGCAGGAGGAATGTTTGGAGGCCCCTAATCCAACCCCTGCTAGTCTGTATTTTCAGATGGTTTTGGATGCCTGGCATGAGATCCGTGAAAGTAAAAGTCTAACTGTCCATGTCTTTAGGACAAGCTGTAGGTACAGAAACCCACTGCGAATGCGATGGGTAGGTTTTTCTTCTGTAAACTTTTCAGTTTCTCTGGTGAATTTCTGAAGCAAAAGTGACACCTAGTGTTAAGTCGAGGGCAGGCCAGTGACTGTCATGCTTGGGCCAAGCCGCTGAAAGGGTTAGGAGCACAAACTGCTGATATAAGAGGAATTAAATGTCAGATAAATTTTCCGACCATGTGAGTGTGGGGAGCTGGAAAGGCTTTCCCAGCCAAATGTGTTGCTGTGAAGCTAGGACGCCTCTGAGGGTCTGTGGTGCATCTGGTGCTCTATCAGTCAAGAGGCATGATCTATCAATGCATCAAGCCCAGCCATGAGCTGAGAGCCAAGTCAGTGTGGAGAAGAGAGCCAAGACAGCCCCGGGAAAGTTTTCCCAAGAACCTATTTTCTAATCAGCAATGTAACCTGGCATTATTACAAAATAAGTGGTTAAAGTCTAATCATCACCCTGTTTCTGGGTAGACAAGATCTGACCTTGAGTCCAAGTTTTATGTTGTGCCATTATGCAAATGTGCCTGAACTTGCTCTGTTGTATATTGAGCAAAACACTGCTCTTGGGCCTTCTGGATGAAGTCTAGTGGTGAAAATACAAAGCTCTGCATGGTCTGATTTATCTTACTGAGGAGGTTGAGAACACTGTATACCACATACCCACTGATACCAGTGCTACAGACAACATTAGGACATGTTAATGTTTGCTTTCCCCCTTCCAATACACCGTTTCCTTTGGGCACAGCTGGCTCTATCTTTAGAGGTCAGTGTTTTCAAGTTATTTTGGCCTAGAGTAGGGAGAATGCTCCATGTTCTTGGAACTGAATTTTGCAATCCCATTAAAAGAAAGTCTTTGAACAGAGCAAGGAAACCTGAAAAGGGCTGTAAAACAGTAAAAAGTGTCCTAAAACACAGGGAGCCTGAGCTTATCACCATTGCATCTACTACATAAGCCTAGCTGAGGAACGCAAGTGGCTGCCATCTCAGCACAGCCTGCAGTGCTTATTTCAAAATGAGAGCAAAGCCCAGCAGGTGATAGCACAGTGTGTTCTGCATTTCATTTTTAGCTATAAATACAAGAAAATCATGGCAGACAGGAGCCCATCACAGAGCTAGATAAACATTGCAATGCAGAGCTGCATCACAGCTGGCATCTCAGAAGGCAGCTGCCATTAGACAGCCTTAATGCAGAACTGCAACTCTGTGCTCTTCAGGTAAATGTGTGTATGGCAAAACAGCTCTTGAACTAGCTAGTGAACCCACAGCTGCAAGAAAGCCTTGCACAGTTCTTATTCCAAATGCAAATAGTTTGAAGTTGTCTTAGTTGAAGTGTGACCTTGACACACTTGAGAAGTGGCCAGTGCCAATCTCATGAAGTTCAACAATGCGAAGTGCAAGGTCCTGCCCCTGGGCTGGAGAAATCCCAGGCACAGAAGTGATTCAGAGCAGCCCTGGGAGAAGGACTTGGCGGTACTGGTCCATGAGAAAAGGAGTGTGACCAGTAGCTTGAAGGAGGTGATCCTGCCCCTCTGCTCTGGTCTCATGAGACTTCACTTTCAGCTCTGTGTGCAATTCTGGTGTCCTCATCATAAGAAGGATATGGAGCTGTTGGAACAAGTCCAGAGGAGGCCACTAGAGTAAGGGCGCTGGAGCACCTCCTGTATGAGGACAGGTTGAGAAAGTTGGGGCTGTTCAGACTGAAGAAGAGAAGCTGCACGGAGACCTCAGAGCAGCTTCTAGTATCTGAAGGGGGCTTACAAGGATGCTGGAGAGGGACTTTTTATTGGGGACTGTAGTGATAGGACAAGGGGTGATGGGTTCAAACTGAAACAGGGGGGATCAGGTATATACAAGGAAGCTCTTTACTGTGAGGGTGGTGGTCACAGGTTGCCCAGAAAAGCTGTGGCTGCCCCATCCCTGGCTGTGTTCAAGGCCAGGTTGGACAGAATGCTGGGCTTTGGTAAAGAGCATTGTAAAGCAAACTACAATGTAAGTGATGCTGGTTCTATGCTCATATTTTATTTATGCATCTAGCAACAGAAGCAACATGTAATGCTTTTACATTAAGTAGTGGAGGACATCAGAATACCAGCTGCAGGTGCAATAGGTTGCACACTCCTGGATGTCTCTTGTCTTTGAGTCTCTCTAATTTGACAAAATACAGTAGCTTTTGCATTCACTGGGATTATGGGGAGGGAGAGCAATGCAAAGCAGGGTTGAGAAACACAGATCAGCGAAAACAGTTTCAGTGTTTCTGTGACACAGGGTGTGAAAGCTCTACAACCAGCAATACAAACATAGACAGAGGCCTAGGTCTCAGATTTCTTGCTGATGCTGCTGCTTCCCTTAGCACTGCAGGATTTGCAGTCTAATAGCTCCTGCCGGGGAGAAGGGGACGCAGGAATGAAAGCTTGTCGTTGAAATCGATGATCCCATAACTTGGAAGGTGTTCGTTTTCTCGCGCAATGTAACGAAAACCACTCCCATCGCCGTGTTCACACAGCAGCCAGACACCTCTCTGCACTTTGTGAGAAGACACGATGTCATTATCATGTCCCCTACTTAGATTGGTTGCTTCTGTTATCACCCTGCGCTTCCCTTGATAATTGACATGTTCATAGAGAGTGATCTGGGGATTGTGCAGATTTTCAGTGATCATCTGCAGAGAAGTGATCTTATCATTCATCTTATGCCCAACAAAATTATGTTCTCCCTCCTCAAATACCACTAACTGGCCTGTATAATTGGCGTGCTCATAAGCCACCCAAGGCTGGCCAATTACTCTCACTGAAGAGATACAATCATTCCAATCTACATCTTTTAGATTGGCAATGTCACTGGTGAATTCTTTGGAATAACCCTGGAAGTGGGCATGCTCATAAACGATGATTTTCCCCATCTTCCTCCTTGTCCAGTAGGACTTCTATAATAGCTCAGATTTCTTGCTTCAGGAGCTGGATGACAACCTGCAGAAAAGGGAAATTGGAAACAAATAATGCTTGTAAGAAGCCTTGTTGCATCAGACACAAAATGCTGGAGGAGAAAGGGGCAGAAATGGAAAAGTAAAACATTTCTAGAGGATAAATATAGCAGCAGCTGAAAAGTGTGAGGGCATGGCAGAGATCTGAATTTGCAATAAGAAATAAAACATGATAGGTACACCAAAACTGCCCAGTTTTATTTAGTTGCGTACATTGGTTTATGTGTATGTGCAAGGGACATCTAAGTGTTTAGTTCAACATCTTATCTCTGTATCCCAAATAACAATGAAATAAAATTTAGAACCGGTGCTAAATCCTTCAGTTGATAATTGACGCTGCATTTGAGAACTTTTTTAGCAATTGGTGCTCATTGTTTGGACTAGATTTCATAATCCACATAATATCACAAATAAAGAATTAATGAGATATTCAATTAGTTTCTAAATGAAAGTGCATTTTGTACCGTAAACAGGAAAAAAAAATCTATTTTTCTAAGGCCAGAACTGAACTTTTAGGCTCACTGAAATAATTTTGTTCTTTTCATGTGAAACTTTATTGAAATCAAGAGATTCCTTTTGTTGACACGAGTTGAGGAGCAACCAAGTTCAAAGCATCAGCTCTGTGAGTCAGACTACATTTCAGGTTGTAAATGCCTCTCTGTAGCATTATTACAAATACTCATGTCTAATTACACACAGATTTGTCTGGAATCAGATAAGGAACCACAGTATTTATTAGTAACAGCTGCAGGAACAGAAATGAGTGGCCAGTTAAGGTAACAGCTCCCTTTCTAAATCATGTCACAGTCATTGAAGCAAAGGTTTAAGTTTCAGGACAAATATATCTGAGAGAAAGCAACAGTTACTGTAGTTGGCTCTAGGAAGAGATGGAAGAAGATCAGATCTTCCCCAGTAAGATTAGAAGTCATATTAAAATTTTAAGACCTGAGCAACAAAATCAACATTAAAACCAAAAAAATAATCTCTCTTAAAAAAAAAATCTTACTGTGTGATTGAAAACATTTAAACATTTTTTCACAATTATAATTTATGGAGGCTGTGGTTACCCACACTTTAATTTATTGATTCATTGAGCACTGGGCTAATGACCTTCTGCCTGTAGAAAAAAAAAAAGAAAATAATATTCATCATCATCATCCAACAGGATCCTTGTGCCCAAGATTCATTGGTAAAATATTCTCACTTTCACCCCTTGGAATTCTGTAGCAATGTCTTTCTCCACCCTCTCCCTTTGCAAGGTATTTTTATCCTGTACTTTCTCATCATCTCAAAGATGTGTTAAGTTTCTGCAAATACAGACATCGGAGTCCTGCATGCGTGCTGCAGCTCTCATCCCAACACTTAAACCTTTTTCTCTTCAGCTACATTTCACAGTAGCTGCCCAAGAAACCATTGAAAGTTTTAATGTAAAAAGCATGCATCTCACCTTGATGTTGGCTTCTTGGACAGGGGGAATTGGTGGCACTTCCTTCGTTCAGCCTGGTGCTGCTGTGATTGCTACTGGCTCACTTGCCTACATTTATGTCTTGCACAGAGTGTTGCGAAACACCCCTGTTGCAGCAAACTCCTAACTGTGCAGTTTAACCTGTCTACTTCCCAAGAACTGATAACCTGGGGAGGGGGTGTATTTGTGTCCACCTGACTACAGGTCCAAGGTCCATGGCGACTGCCTGCAAAGTTTGTGAAGCCTTGCCATGAGCTTGACAAGATGAATGGAAAAAAGCCTCAGCTACAGGAGCTGACCGTGAATACCCCAAGCAGAATGAGGTAGAGGAAGAGAAAGAACGAATGATTGCAAAACATCACTTGGGGGCAACTGAAAAGTAACATCCTGAATATATGTGCTTGTAAAGTAGCTATTATTAGAGGTTGTGATTTTGTGTATAAAACCACCTGTATTTACTAGCTAGTTGCTAATAAGAAACTGCACCTTGTATTGTATAGATTTGTCACTTGTAAAAGAGATGTTAGAGTATGGAAATTTGCAGTAGCTGCTAGAAAATGCTAAGGCAAAAGCTAGAAAGATTTTAATACAATGGCAGTGTTATAAAGCAGGTAATGGAACAAATTAAGAGGGTGGGAGAATTCCACTGGTAAAAAATTTCTTTGGTTAGTCCCTCGCTGCCATCAGCATCTTCAACATGCTGCTGCACCCTGTAATAGTTACTCTGCTAATGTAAATTTGTGTGTGTGCCTTGCTGTAGTAGCCAGTAGCAACTGGATGAAGCAGGTGAAACTGCATTGACAACAAGGTGCAAGGACTGAGGCTGACAAAACGCCTGCTACCACAATCAAGGGCAAGACTGGGTTGGCCTCTGTGTTTGCCACCAAGAAGAACCTTTAGCTCAGCTGTTGGCTGCAACCCAGCAGGCGTGGAGCGGTGGGGACACAAGCCATGCCAGATCTTGATGTGAAGGATGGCCTCCCCTGCTATCAGAGAGCCTTACAGCAGAAAAAAGGGGCAGGCCCAGCAACCTGTAGTCGGCATGTATTGGAGATATGTTCTAGCCCAAATCCCCTGCTCAAGTAGAGTCACCCAAACCATATATAAAACAAAAAGGGGGAGATGTGGAGGCAGTGTTCTCACAGGAGAATGGATAATGGGTACATAAATTCTGAATAATCCTGAAAGATACAGCAAGGCCATGAGAGGCCCGAGGGAGCCTAAACAAGCAAGATCAGAAGAAGCTGGAATTCACTGAGTTAATGAGAACTGTGGGCTGTTGGCAAGCTTTCGAGGTCAAGTTCTCACACCTGTGCTTAACCAATCGTATGTTAGTTGCAAAGGGTCTTCAAGACATGTATCCAATCATAATATGCCAAATCACTGTAAGTGCATGTAAGAAAAAGTATTTAAGGGGTTAAGGCTTTGTAATAAACGGCTTTTGTCTGATCATATTGATCTCTGACTGAGTCCATGTATTTTCTGCAGCACACCCCTTTCAACAGAACTGAGAAGTGGCTGGTATGACCCTCAAAAGTCATTAGCTATTCTGTTTTGGTTTTGATTTTCCCAACCCAGCTATCTCGCTGCTCTGGTTCCAAAGCCTGTTGAATAGCAAGCATCATGTTAAACCCTGGAGCTCTGATTCATGTCTCTGTTCTCCAGAAGTCAGCTGAAATACAGTAACAAATCCATCAAAATGTTTTTGACACATGGCCTGTTAGAACTGTTCTGCTTGTTGCAGTTTACTGTGGGAGCTGCAAGCCGTCCTGTACCTTCTGTGTGCATAATTAAAGAAAAATTGCTGATAGTGCACGTTGGTCAAGCCAAGGAGTGTGTATAAAGACAGGCTGAGAAAGTTGGGGCTGTTCAGCCTGGAGAAGAGAAGGCTGCGTAGAGACCTCATAGCAGCTTCCAGTATCTGAAGGGGGCCTATAGGGATGCTGGAGAGGGACTCTTCACTAGGGACTGTAGTGATAGGACAAGAGGTAATGGGTTAAAACTTAAACAGGGGAAGTTTAGATTGGATATAAGGAAGAAGTTCCTTACTGTAGGGGTGGTGAGGCACTGGAATGGGTTGCCCAGGGAGGTTGTGAATGCTCCATCCCTGGCAGTGTTCAAGGCCAGGTTGGATGAAGCCTTGGGTGAGACGGTTTAGTGTGAGGTGTCCCTGCCCACGGCAGGGGGTTGGAACTAGGTGGTCTTAAGGTCCTTTCAAACCCTAACTATTCTATGATTCTATGAGTGCAAGGTCAGGCTGGAAAACCTCCTGGGAAGTCATTGTTTATAGAATGGAATTTATAGCGACTGAAAACAGTCACTGTAATTGATGTGGTTTCTGTTTGGCTCCATAGCTCAGACCCGTATTTGTATGCTATATATTACTATGCTGGAGTGAATAATGTGGAACTAGTTGTGGAATCATGGTGTGTGTGTGTGTGTTTAGCCTATTTCTTTAGAGATACTGCAAATAGTGCCCTCTGTATACGATAGCTAGACTGCTTGACATTGCGGTGTCTGCGTGATGCGATGGGGAATTTCTGGTACTGACATTTGCCTGTTACAGGTCAGTAATACCCACTGGATGGTGAATTACGGGATTGCATTAGAAAAATGGGACAAGTAGGATCAGCTGAACAGAAATTATATTTAAAAATTTTACAGCAAATTCTAAACTCCTCTGGATATCGTTTGGCTGAGAAGCAAGTAAAGAATCATTTGTTATGGGTGGAAAAAAATTGCAACTGGTTTCCAGCAACAGGGTCATTTCATACTCGGATATGGGAGAGAGTGGGAGAACCTTTGCAGACTCAAAATTGCCTTGGTATGGAGGTTCCTGCTGATTTAATAGTGACATGGCGTTTTGTCTGTTCTGCGTTATCTAATTTACAAGCTGCCGAGGCTATAATTCAGAAACATGGTAAAACAAATTATCAAAATGCTGACAATTTGAAAGAGGAAGGACAGAAGGATGAACATTTCTTCTCTGAGGAGTCTGATGATCCTTTTGATCCTGGCTCCATAGATTCAGAAAAGGAGCAAAATTTATACCCACCTCTGACACCATTAAAGGTACTCACATTGAATATTCCTCATGCTCCTCAGCCTACTGCACCTCCCTTGACTGATCTCGATAAAGAATTATTTGACCAGCTGTTAGTTAACCAGAAGGCTACTAAAATATTTATACAAAAATGCATGGGGAAAGCCATAGAGGATGGTGCTTTTGCTTTTCCTGTATTTTATAGAACAGATGGGCAGGGGCAACAACAACTGGTACATGAAAATATGCTGTATACAGTGTTTAAGGAATTGAAAAAATCAGCGATGGAAAAGAGAATTCAAAGTCCTTATACATTAGGTCTGCTAGAAATGATGGCTAGTTCAGGTTCTATGGTGCCATGGGATTGGAACACTTTAATGTGAATGATTTTGACACCTGCTCAATACTCAGTGTGGAGATTGGAATATAATAACTTAGTGGCTTTACAGGTATTAGATAATGTTCAAAGAGGAATACCAATAGATGCTGACATGTTAACAGGCAATGGTTGCACCCTCACAATCAAGTTAATCTAAACCCTCTGGTATTCCACCAAGCTGCCCGTATGGCTGTTCAAGCCTGAATCGAGGCAGAAAATGTCTTCTTTTGCAACTGTTCACCAAGGGTCTCGGGAACCCTATGTGTCTTTTAAAGAGCAATTAAACAATGCTATGCAAAGGCAAATTGATAATCCTGAGGCTGCTTGTGCGCTTCTATTTCAGCTAGCATATGAAAATACAAATGGAGGTTGCAAAGCTGGTTTAGCCCCGGTCAGGGTAAAATTTACAGACATTGCTGAGTTTATTAAAACATGTCAGGATGTTGGTATGGAGACTCATAAAGGCTTCTGTATTGGTTGCTGCATTATTGAAACTTAATATGTGTCAGTAAAAATGTTGTAACTGTGGAAAGGAAGGACATATTGGTAAAATGTGTCCCCAAAAGAAACGAAAACAGAAAGGGAAAACGCCATCTGAACTCTGTCCCAGATGCAAGAAAGGATATCACTGGAGCAATCAGTGTAAATGGAAATTTGATAAGGATGAAATCCTTTCTCGGGAAACTCCAAGCGGGGCACTGCAAAACCCGATACCCCTCAAAACATCTGGGATCTCCGATCTTGGAGCTGCCACAACAGGCAGCGCGGGGTTGGGTTTGGCAGCAAGCACCGACATCAGGTTAGATTGTGACACTGTTAAAGCTATAGCTACCGATATTTGGGGACCTTTACCAAAAGGATTTATGGGTCTTTTGTTAGGCTGCTCAAATACAGTTCTCCAAGGAGTAAAAGTTCATCCAGGGGTAATAGGTTTGGATTATACAGGAGAAATAAAAATTTTAGCATCTGCCTTAAATGGCAGTTGTAAAATTCCAAAAAGTCAAAAATTAGCACAAGTTGTTTTGATTCCATACTGGGTGCCAAAAGTAGAAATTAACACAAGGAATAAATACCTCTGGCTTTGGAAATTCTGGAAAAGCTGAGGTTTATTGGACCCAGGGGATTACTCAGAAACAACCTTTATTGAATTTGCAGAGTCTTTAGTGGGTTAATAGACATTGGGGCAGATGTTTTGATTATTTCACAATCTCAATGGCCAACTGATTGGCCCTTTGGAAAGACTTTAGTATCCGTAGCTGGAATAGGAGGTATACAATCTCCTTTTAAAAGTAGTTGAGTTCTCAAAGTTATTGCACTGGGTGGTGCCGTAGCTCATTTTCAACCATATATACTGCCAGTTTCTATGAATCTGTGGGGGTGAGATGTGCAAACACAGTGGAATTTGTTACTTACCACAGACAGGACAAATTTATCCTAACGGCTGCTGATCTGAAGCCCCTGCTCAGACTCTCACGGTTAACAGAAAAAACAGTTTGGGTTGATCAGTGACCTTTAAAAGGGGAAAAATTGGAACAAACACATTTATTGGTTGAAGAGCAACTGAAAGTAGGACATATCGTTCCATCTACTAGTCCCTGGAACACACCCATTTTTGTAATCCCAAAGAAACCAGCGAAGTGGCGACTCTTGCAAGGATCTGAGTGCAGTTAATAATGTAATGCGACCCATGGGTTTCTTTGCATTATTGATTTTAAGGATGTTTTTTTTTGCATCCTGGAGGTTGTGATAAGTTTGCTCTTTCTGTGCCTTCAGTCAACTGTGCTGCTCCCATGCAAAGATGTCAATGGCTTGTTTTGCCACAAGGAATGATGAACAGTCCAACAATCTGTCAGCTAATGGTTTCCGCAGCTATATCCTGAACAGATAATTTATCATTATATGGATGACATTTTGGTCTGTGCAGAAATGGAACAATATTTAGAAACAACTGTCAATCATTTAACAGAAAACTTCTGTTGTTTTGGACTACAAATTGCCCAGGAAAAAATATGAAGAATGCCACGCTGGAAGTACTTGGGCTGGGTGCTGACTGAAAGAACAGTAAAACCTCAGAACCTAAAACTGGCAAAAAAAATCACAAATTTGAATGATTTACAGAAGCTCTTAGGTACTATCAATTGGGTGCAGTCCTATGTTGAGTATTACTAATGCCAACCTTGAACCACTCTTTGATTTGCTACGAGGGGACTAAGACTTGAATTCTCATCAACTTACCCCAGAAGCTATCGACGCTTCAAATGTTAAATTGAGATGCTACAGGCAAATAGAGTGCATTTACGCTTGCTGATTTCTCTGTTTGTTGTTAATATGCAATGAAGGCCATTAGGAGTTATAAGTCAAATCGACAGTAACTGTTTACTTTTTGGAATGGGTTTTCTTACCATATACTCAGAGGAAGACTGTGACAGAACTGTTAGATGTGATTGTTGGCTTAATTGCCAAAGGCCACACGAGGTTTCAACATGTAACAGGCAATAACCCTCCAGAATTAACTGTCACAGACTTTCAGTTCCTTTTCTCTCAGTCTTTGTCTTTCTGAATAGCGTTACCAGACTTTAAAGGAAAATTTTTAAGGTACTCCAAAACATAAATTGTTAAAAGCTTTTTCAGATTTTGGTGTACAGGGGTGATGTATAGCTCAAACACAACCCATTCAGGATGCTAAACCCGTTTTTGTTGATGGCTCTGGAAAAACTGGCAAAGCTGCTGTTGTTTGGTTTGAAAATGGTTCCTGGCAATCCTCTGTTACACATGTGGATGGCTCTGTGCAGCTTATTGAAATTGCTGCAGTCTTTCATGGGCTACAGTTATTTCCTACAGAATCCTTAAATATTGTTTGTGACTCAGAATATGCTGCTCAGTTGTTACCACGTCTTCCCTTTAGTGTGTTAAATTGATAACCGTGCAGTTTTTGACATTTTGCTGAAGCGAAAACATTATTTGGAAACTAAGAATTACTCTGTTTTTATCAGACATGTTAGATCGCATTCCAGCCTGCCTGGCCCTTTAACTGTGTGTAATGACACAGCAGACCCCTTGACTGTTCACACTGCAGTTTACTTCTGCAGCTGCTTGACATTCCTTTTTTCATCAGGATGCCTCTGCTTTAAAGAAACAGTTTAACTTGTCTTCTTCTCAAGCAAAGCAAATTGTCAGGTCTTGTCCTGACTGTCAGTCAACAGCTCAATTCTCATTTGCCGTGGGTGTAAATCCTCGTGGCTTAAGGTGAATGAGGTTTGGCAAACAGATGTTACACGCATTGCTTCCTTTGGTGCCTCTAAATATGTTCATTTGTCTGTTGACACATTTTCACATAGGGTTTCAGCCACTGCCCATAAAGGATAGAAGGCCCGTGGTGTTATCCAACATTTAATGCTACCTCAGGAGTTCCTTCACAGTTGAAGATGGATAATGGCCCTGCATATACTTCATTAGCTTTATCACGGTTTTTACAGCAATGGGGTGTCATGCAAGTCACTGGTATTCCTCACTCCCCCACAGGCCAGGGGACTGTGGAAAGAACTGATGCTGTTCTGAGATCCATGCTACAAAAACAAAAAAGGGGGAATATGGCCCCTCAAGAGCAATTAGACAAGGCCATCTATACACTGAATTTTTTAAGTTGCACTCAGTCTTCCATGAATACTCCTGTCACTGCAGCACAACAACATTTTGGCTCTGACAGTCCGCCTTCTGAACATGCTAAAGTGTGGTATTGTGATCCTTTGGGCCCGCAGAAATGTGAAGGGCCTGTGGAACTGATAACCTGGAGGGTGGGGGATATGCTTGTCCTCCTGCCTACAGGTCTGTGGTGGCTGCCTACAAAGTTTGTCAAGCCATACCATGAACTGGATGGACAAGTCGAAGAACCTGACGCCTCAGATGCAGGAGCTGACCTTGAAGACCCCAAGCAGAATGAGACAGAGGAAGAGAAAAAGGAATGACTCGCAAAACATCACCTGGGAGCAACTGAAAAGTCTACATCAAACTGCAAGTACTATGATGAGCGCTGTAGGTGCAGGGCCCTTTCCAATCAATACTTTTCTGGCTTACTTAGCAATCAGAGCAGCTAATTCTGCTGTAAATACATGCGAACCAATGAAGTCTATAACCAGACCATGTTTAACAATTCGAATATGTGTGCTTGGAGCGTAGTTATTATTAGAGGCTGTGACAGTTCTTTTTGGCACCCAACCTGGAGCTGAAAGGGTTGAGATAAGTATAGGTCTGATCAGAGTGTGTCTAATTGTATCTGTGATAAGCATTCACTGTTTCGGATTAATAGTCACTCATCACGATGTTGATTTGTTGTTGCCGTACTTGGTCTCAGAGTTTCAGCTGAACTGGCTTGCATTTCCGTGGTCACCACCTCTGTACTTTGCCCTTGAGACCTGCCTGCTACTTGTGTTGGGGATCGGCATGTTGGCACACATGCAGCATGTGTTTTACCCATTCATGCCCATCCCACCCTGAGAATGCCCCGTTTTATCTGATCTCAAAAGCTAAGCAGTGTGGGTTTGGATCTTGTCTAGGGTTAGATGACTATATAGGAGGACCACAAAATGATTTTCCCCAAGGCTGGACAGTCATGAGTGGCAGGGTGTGTGGGATAGTATGGGCAAGTATCTAAGCTAATGGGCTGCTCCAGTGCTTTGGAAGCATCAGGGATGTATGGAATCCCCTACGACAAGTTGCAGAAACTGCTGAAGGAGAGGGTGAATCGAATCAGTTTGCCAAGGTGAAAGCCATCCAGCTGGCCCTGGACATTGCTGAACAAGAAAAGTGGCCAGTACTTTATCTCTATATTGACTCATGCATGGTGGCAAATGCCCTGTGGGGATAGTTGCAGCAACGGAAGCAGAGCAGCTGGCAATGCAGAGGTAAACCCATCTGGGCAGCTGCACTGTGGCGAGATGTTTCTGGCTGGGTGCAGAACCCTCTTCTCACCTACATAGCCATGTGAGCAGCCACAGGGATGCAGGTCTGGTAAAGCAGGGCAAAGGAGGCTCTGGCAGAGCTGCAGTAGTGACTGTTTTGCTTATTTGCATATTGCAGGTTTACTCTGAGCTCTATTTTCAGGCATCAATTGGCCAGCACGCTGCTGAGCTGCACTGCAGTGGGAGGAAACAGTGGAATTTGCACTAGTTCAGGAATAATCCAGATCCTGCCAATACCCCCAGCAGCAAGAAGAGACATCCTGTCAAGGCTTATTTTGCCTTAGCCATCTCCAGATTTTAAAACCAAGCAACAGTGTGATGAATAGTAATGACTGTGTGAAATAATGAACCAGCTGTACTGGCGGTGAACGTGACTGAGCGACTGTTCAGCTTCACAGGACAGAGGTGGATGGGACCTCTGGAGGTCTTTAGCACAGTGCCCTCTCCTCATAGCTGGGCTGAATCTACATGGATTCTACGAGGACTCAGGGGAGATCTAGTGATTATTGGGGCAAACAAATCAAATGCCCACAACCTCAGCAGCAGTAGGTCTCAAATACACCTTGGGTATGGGCAGACTGGCCACACACTGTGTACAATCTTCTGAGAGGAACCAAGGAGGCAGGGTGTACAAGCAAGCTTTTCATATGCCACAGATCCCAGAAAGAAAGTATGTAATTGTGCTTACAGGTACAGAGCTGGTGCTGCTCTAGATTGTCATTAAACATAATCTTCTTTCAAGGTGACTGTTATAAAGTTCCCTGCCGTAGGATGCTTCAAAGGACCCCTGCTTTGTCAGGCAGGATGTTACTGGGAAGGGAGAGTTCAGCCCCACCACAACAGGCAGCTTGTACACAAGCTGCAGCCAAATCCTCCTCCTTCGTCTCTGTCACTGGTGCTTGGCTGAGCTCATGGTATGCCAGGTCACAGAACTAAGCTAGCACAAAAACACGTCTTAAAGCAGAGCAATTGAAATTTGCATTCTGGGGTTTGGAGGAGAAAAACAGGACTTCACTTCCTAGCAGCAGCTGTATGTGAAATCAGCTTTGCTGTACCAGCAAATCACACCTTACAGCATGGTTTTGCAAGCTCACCCTACAGTTCAATGCTACTGGAAAGGGGAAGGCTCTTCCTGAACCATGGTGCCCACCATCTGGTAAGAAAAGGGAGAAGGAGCACACCAGTGGGAGGAAGAGTAACTAAACCGGCCTAGAATAGGATGGATTTATATGCTGGCATTGAACAACAACCAGTCCAAACCATTCCGTGATTCTATAACTCTAGAATGTGGAAGTTTAGCAATACTGTGAACTTTGCCCTCATTTCAAGTCAGCTTATTTCAGTTTCATTATTACTCTTTCTGCCTCTATAGCAGTTCCATCTTACTAAGTAATACACCTAAAAATGCTGTATATCAGCAAAGAGAGCCTCGAAAGCTCTAAGCATCATCAAAATGAACTTTTACATGTTTATGCTATCTATGGATGACTGAGGAGGAAGTCCACCCTATACTGACGTGTAGGGCTTTGTAGACCCAAGTATGCCTCTGGTAACGCTTTAGAATCGTTACAGCTAAAGTCAGATGGCTTATGGTTGTG
Source organism: Pezoporus wallicus (assembly GCF_028554395.1). Classification (NCBI taxonomy): domain Eukaryota; kingdom Metazoa; phylum Chordata; class Aves; order Psittaciformes; family Psittacidae; genus Pezoporus; species Pezoporus wallicus. The sequence goes on from NW_026639755.1 coordinate 84,652, forward strand.
GTATTAAAAGATACAAAAATAATGCTTTTATAACTGCTTATTAGGCACAGAATGAACAGCACCAAAATGTATCGAAGCATTGTGGGGAAAAAAGAAAAGAGTAAGATTATGGAATGGTTTCATATGTACAATGGGAACAAATAAAGATGCAAGAACATACTCGCTGATGTAATTTTCTAGTTTCTGGCAGTATGACCTGAAGTTTCTTGCAATGTATCAGTTTTGGGTGTAACATATGAGCATTCAGTTAATCTTTTGGCTTTTAATGGGAGTGGAAACTGCACTTGAATTGGTGCTCTGGGCTTATTTCTCCTTCTTTTAAGTAGAAGATAAAAATGACCAAATGTATTACTTACTATTAACCTGTCAAAACCCAGTTAAAGGGATTTATTTTTCCTCAGGGGTATCAGAAACAGGCTGTATTTCTTTCAGAAAGGTTTAAGCTACTTGCAAAAGGTTCTAGAACTACTATCACTTGCTGTGTCTAAGCAAGTGTTGAAAACATTTAGAGAGAGGCAGAGGGAGGGAGAGATTTCTGTCACATAAACAAGTCTACACGTCATGTAGCCAATTTCCCTTGCTTGCATGAAGCACTTGGCTTGGTGACCCATGTTATCATCAAAGGAAGAAGAGAAAAGTCCAAAATGGTAGATAAACAATACTTAGTTCCCAAGCTACTGTCTCTGTTACAGTCCCTGCCCTGCAGAGGCAGCTGTGAGGCTGCCTGGTTACCATTCCTCTCTTGAAGTGACACCCCATGGAGCTGAGGATCATTATGCGATGCTCAGCTGAAGCTGTGTTATCTGTGGTGAGGCTAGGTGTCTCCATCAGCTCTCCCACAGCCAATGGCTTCCCACAGCCATTGTTCTCCTTTTTCCCACCCACCAACACAGTTTTAGCCACTTTCCCAATATTTCCCATTACCTCAGCCCATTGCAGAAAACTCCTTCATAGTTCTACAGTAACAAGCCTTCCACTTCAACAATGGTTTCTCTCCTCTGGTTTTATAGCCAACACTTTCATCATCTCTCTATTCTCTAGTTTTAGGTACCAACTTCTGTAGTGAAAGCTTGTGACTAAAAATGTATAATGAATTCTCCCAATCCCATTTAGACATAATTATTTGTTCTAGTATTCTTTCAAGCATTTGATCTTACAAGAAATTTGCTCCCAGACATCACTGATCTCCCTTTTCAATGCAAACGCCTTTCCAACACATGGAAAACATTTGCCCATTGTAGTTCTTCATTTCTCTCCCTCTTGAGCTACCAAATGCCAGGTTAATGCACCTTCTCTTCCCTTGGCAATTCCTGTTTTCACATTATTTTTGCTGTCAAAGAGGATAGATATGTCTGAAGAAGGCCACAGCAAAGACAGGGTTTTTTAAAAACATAAAGAATGGTTGAGAAAGTTAAGTCTGTTTAGCCTAAAGGAGTTAATAAGAAGAGTTGAGTGTAGTCTTCAAGCACAAAAAGAGGAAAGAAGGAATCTGTCCTTTGTTTTCCTGCTGGAGAGAAACACTAGAATTATTGCTGGAAGCAGCTGTGATGTTTTTAGAGATCTTACATGGATTTCACTATCTTGCCACGAGCAGGGGCTTAAAGTAGAAAACCTTAGAGCCCCCTTCAACCTAAATGTTCCTATAACTCTATAAACCTCTCTTTGGCATTTCATAGACACAGCTACCCCTGCACTAGATAGGAGTGTAATCCCACAACACTCTCTGAGGTCAAGAACTAAATATGGGCAGTTAAGTGAGGCACATAACAGAGCTGTAGGCTGGTGTCAGCACTGGAGCACTAAATCCTGTGAGCTCCTCACAGATGTCACAGAAAAGGAAAGCTTTAAAGTGGGATATGGATGGGGATGTGGTGGAAACTTTGCATCTGCTATTGCAGAGCTGGTTTTTGGTTCAAGTGACAGAATATAAAGAAATGTGAGAGTGTCAGGTCAAAAAATCTAGCATAGGATTCCTGAAGGTTTTTCAGTAGGAGGAAGAGAAAGTGAAGTTGGTGTTGGACTCTAACCCCTAAATGGAGCCTGTGGATTATATCTGATAAGATAGCAAGTGAGCCTGTGGAGGAATTGGGAGGGAAATTGACTTTTTAAGGGTCGAACCAGTAATCCCCAAGTTATTGTACGTATGACTTGAAATTATGATGAAACTTTTTTATACTAACTGAACAAAGGATCAAATTTGCCACAGAACAATAAGGCTTTTTAATCTTGATTAGAATTACTGGCAGAAAGATTTAGGCTCGAAGGGACCTCTCTAGTCCAAGACTCCAAGCCCTTGTTCACAGCAGAGCTACCTCTGAACATGATTGGATTACTCAGGGCCTTCTGCAGATGATTTCTGAACAACTCCAAGGGTGGAGATTCCCCAGCTAAAGGGAGTTAGGAGAATGCTGGGGAGGGAATTTTTATCAGGGACTGTAGTGACAGGATAAGGGGGAATGGGTTTAAACTTAAATAGGGGAAGTTCAGGTTAGGTATGAGGCAGAAGCTCTTCCCTGTTAGAGTGGTGAGGCACTGGCACAGGTTTCCCAGGGAAGTTGTGAATGCTCCATCCCTGGCAGCGTTCAAGGCCAGGTTGGACAGAGCCTTGGGTGACCTGGCCTAGTGTGAGGCATCCCTGCCCATGGCAGGGGGGTTGGAACTGGATGATCTTAAGGTCCTTTCCAACACAAACTATTCTATGATTCTATGACACACTGAGGATTTCTTACACATGGAGTGTAGTACAAAGGTTTACACAATGGTATTTCGTTAGCTAGCAGGTAGTGTCCACAAAATTCCGTATGGTCTAACTTGAATAGGGTTTCTGCTGCCATATGTTTAGACTGCTACTGAGAGTAACGTGAGCTCATCTGAAGTTTGTTTGGATGTCACTACAACAGTGCTGTGCAAAACCCTAAATTGAGGGAAAAGTTAAAAAGATAATAAAACAAAAGAGAAGGATTTCTTTTATGTTTGTCACATCCTCCCAGGGGCCATTTGTGGCCATTGTGGATTCCAAACATCATTAGTGTAAGATCAGTTATTATTTCTGCAGGTTTGAAGGAGGAGAGGTAGAGAAAACATTGCTCTAAGTATCTTGAGCTCTGCTAAGATATGATGAAGGGTTTTGTTATGGTTTACTGTGACCTTTGTTATTCTCATCTCACTTCTGAGTTTGTGTGGCTCAGGGTGAAGGAAGATGTACCCAGCTGTTCCCTATGAAACTTATCTGTGCTGTTCAGGTGAAGATCAATCAAGATAAAGTGTCATAAAGAACAGGATGGAACTTCTTTATCACCTTAATACATGAACAAGTTTAGTTTGGGGAAATTTTCTATTACTTTGCAGCCAATATAATAGGGTAAACTTCAAGGACAACAAAAATGGTAATCTATGTGATACATAGTTCAGTCTAAAACTTCCCATAGTAAATGACAGTACTCTAAATGAAAGTCAAGTTGTACAAATTCCCTCACTTGCCTATCATCTATTTGCAGGTCTCATTTGTAGAATGAGAACTGACTTATTGTGGTCCCTCATAGGAAAATAACATCGAAAGAGCAAAGATTGATGAGGCTGTGAAAGCAGTTGCAAAGAAAACATCTGTCAAGAGGCCATCTTTGCATTTTCATGATGTTGTTTAGTCATGAATGAAAACTTACTGTTGTACTGAATGATTCATGTGGGTTGTGAATCATTCAGTACATTTCTACGCGTTTCAGAAAAAGAAAAAATGAAACAAACCTAGTTCCAGATGATGAAATTTACCTTTACAAGCCGTTGCATGAGCTTTTTGTCTCTCAAAGCTTTGTATTTCTACATGTCAGACTACAGAGACATGAAAGGATTTTACAAATGGGCTCTAGTTTCTTTGACAAAACCTAATTCACAATGCAATCCACTATAATTCAGTGTTGAAATATCTGACTGCCTGAAGATCTGTACAAACACAGAGAAATGGAATCCAGCCACGTCTACCTTGTTCATGCCAGTCAGATGTCACCACAGGACTCTACATGAAAGAAATTACAGTTGCAATGAGATCAAAACAAAAGCTCTAGGCCAGCAGCTGTTCTGGGAAGGAGACCAGGCAGATGTGTACCAAATATTAGTCTACCATTTTCATTTACTATTCTTGTTGCTTAAATAAAAGGGAGATACCTGTATTCTCACCCCTCTGCTGGAAGAGGGACGCAGCTTCCCTCTTTAAGAGAAAAGAGCTCCTTCATCATGCCTGTGGGGACCTGTGGAGTCAAGTGGCAGTAGCTGTTGGTGAACAACAGTCCCACTTGCTTCTAGCTCTTTCCTCCTAACTTCTGGCTCCCTTCTTGCACAGCTATATTGTAATATAAATACCAAAGACGTTTCAGGTTATGGTTCACAATGAGACATAGGTTTTGGCTACCTACTTGCTGGAGAGCCTGCCCTGCAGGGGATAGGCTCATGAGAACACTGCAGTTCCCACGGGCATGCCAGCAGGACTGGATGTTTTTCAAGCTCTGGCCATCCCCTTCCATGCTTTCAACAAAAGGACATCATTAGCTTCAGAAAGCAGATAATTTGACAGGCATTTAAGTTAATCTCAGTGTGGATGTTCTTCACATTTCCCCCCCATTTTTGCTATCACTTGACCTTGAGGACAACACTTACCTGCAAATCAAGAGAACAGCTGCTGTGCTGGTGCCTGTGATGTGCTAACCCTTGCAGAATGAGATCAGAGATCTCTCATTTCCAGATCCTGGAAAAAAAAAGAAGCTGGAGCAGAGAAGGGTTTTCCAGGAGAAATCATAGAATAATAGAATAGTTAGGGTTGGAAAGGACCTTAAGATCATCCAGTTCCAACCCCCTGCCATGGGCAGGGACACCTCACACTAAATCACATCACCCAAGGCCTCGTCCAACCTGGTCTTGAACACTGCCAGGGATGGAGCATTCACAGCCTCCCTGGGCAACCCATTCCAGTGCCTCACCACCCTTACAGGAAAGAATTTCCTCCTTATATCCAATCTAAACTTCCTCTGTTTAAGTTTGAACCTGTTACCCCTTGTCTGGTCACTACAGTCCCTAATGAAGAGTCCCTCCCCAGCATCCCTATAGGCCCCCTTCAGATACTGGAAGGCTGCTATGAGGTCTCCACGCAGCCTTCTCTTCTCCAGGCTGAACAGCCCCAGCTTTATCAGCCTGTCTTCATGCGGGAGGTGCTCCAGTGCCCTGATCATCCTCGTGGCCCTTCAGTGCATGGGTGTGTGCATTTCTCCCTAGGTAGAAGGACTGATAGGATATTGTAGAAGGACTACTAGGATATTGTTTGGCCAAGTTGCTGAACATAAACGGAGGCAGGATGTTCTCATGGCCTTCTGTACCCTTATATCTGAGCCCTTCTACACTGGATATACAGATGGTTATGCGTTTATTTCTGTCTATATATATTTACATTGCAATTTTTAGATTCAGGATTGTGTCCCAGACTGTGATGTCTTCTCTACCCACACCGCGAGCCTTCTCAGGCCTCCTGATCATCACTGGCATGTTCACACTGCACATGTACCATTAGCCTTCACCTTTCATTCTTCTAGCAACTCCAGCGAAAAACAACCTTATGCAGCTTGCAAATATATGGGCCACATGTCCTGCAGAAATACCACATTTCAGCCGGCTTAGTTTCCTCTCCACTGTGTGGGGAGAGGCTGGAGGAAGGGAGCCAGCCAAAACCTACACTCATCTTCAACCCACTACCACAGTTCACAACAGATAACAGGTAGATAACATATGATACAGGTATATGATATAGATACGATAGATAATGCCTGATATAGCTATTCACTTTATAATATAGAATATGCAATATAAAATATGTAATATATAATGTACACTTTACGTAATATATAATATGATCATGCTCCTCTGCAATCTCTCTTCCTTGAAAAGTGGGATACCTAGGAAACCTGGGTTCTTTTAAGACCGACAGGAAGCTTTGGTGTGAATGTTGCTGCTCTCAAGACCAGCTCTTCTGTCTTGAGATCCCTCTCATTTATCAATAGTTGCAAGCACATTGTAGAAAAACATAGTTTCATTCCAACTTCATGACACTTTGTTTTGTAACTGGTGGTATCATTCAAGTTGTCAAATCTGACCTTGCTGCCAAGAATGTATTTGAGGTGCTATTGTTTCATTTATCACGCATCATGTATTCACCTATTAGGCTGGGAAGTATTGGCTGTCTGAGGAACAAAATCAGGTATGCCTACTTGCCATTTCGTTTCCTGGCAGACAACTTCTGACCTTGAGCCGAAGTTTTACATTTAGTGGTGAGCTAAACAAGCCTGATCTTGTCCTGTGGTTGGTCCTACCTGTGAAATATTAATGCTTTTTACCATCTTTATGAGGACAGGTTATCTACAGGATGCTTTACAGGCTAGACACGTCCAAGAGTTCCCCTGCTAGGATACCAACAGGGGCACTCTTATAACTCACTCAGGGGAGTCCTGCAGGCTAGTGAGCATGCACAATTTGCCACTCTGGCCTCAGTGGTGCCAATGAGTTTGCTTCTACATGGCAGTGCAACATGGTGTAAAAAAACTGCTGCAGAGCCAAATAGATGTAAGGTGCCAGCATAAGGCTGCACCTGAGTTAGTTAGCCCTGCTGTAAATCAGCCCCTCCTAGCACAGTGTCGGTACCATACTAATATGCATACATCTCTGGATGTAGACATAAGTAGTGCGGGATCTTATTTGTACAAAGCTGTCATTTTTCAACAACCGGATTTTTTCAAATGCTAACCTTACCAAATCTTATTTTTTATTAGCTTCAGTGTTAAAACCTTTGGAAGTCTTGCACATAGGTTGCATATGAGAAGGAACATTTATTTATCCTAGAAGAAGAAGGTGTTGAGAGAAGGCATCCACAAAAACCATTCTTTTTGATATCACGGCTGAGATATCTTTCCCCTGGTGGCTTATTACTAACGATTATACCAGTTTGAGGAACTCCCTACATGTTCCTAATAACTATGGCTGAATGACAGGTTTGAAGAGTATAAAGAGGTGCTTTTTCATCAGGCTACTGTACTGCCAACCTGTATCTTTATGTTTGTTACTCCATAGACCAGCAAAACCTCACCTCCTGCTAAAATAATTCAGACATTTTAATTAATGATTCTTTAGCATTTAAAGGATAGGTCACCCATGGCACAGAACAATAGACTGCTGACACTGTTTCTTGCACATTCTCCCTTCTCTCTTGGCATACAGGCCCTTTTTGGCCTTCCCTTTTCCAGCTCTGTGGATATCACAGTTTTGGTTTCTTATTCTCTAGGACACTTCTCCTTGGGCCCATCAGATGGAGACTTGCAGCCCCCACATATTTATGACTGAAAGACACAGCCTGGAGGCGGTGATGGAGTTCTCATTAAACAAGTTCACTTACAACAACGCTCGACAACAGGGATCTAGGTAGGCCTGGTGGAATGGGCTGACAGGATCCCTATGATATTTGACATGAACAAATAGGAAGTCCTGCATCTCAGAAGGAAGACCCTGACCCTCTTGCAATGACACATGCTGGGGACTGACTGTCTGGAGAGCAACGCTGCTCAAAAAGAAATGGAGGTCTTTGTAGGCAGGCAGCAAGCTGAACATGAATCAAGTCTGCCCTGGCAGCAAAGGTGGCCAGCAGCATCCTGGGCTGCATTAATAGGAGCCTAGCCAGTAAACTGGTGGAAGTTATTATCCCCCTGTACTCAGTACTTCTTAGACAGCATCTAGAGCGCTGCATCCAGTGGGAGGATGAGAAAGTGACAGGCTTGAACCGAAGCAAGGGACTTTCCGGCCAATGAAATGAGAAACTTTGTCACGATAAGTGCTTTCTGCAAAGAAGGTCTAGATTTCACTGCCTCTCTGCTGCTTCAAATCTTCCACATTTTCATGCAATTATAACAAGCTGTTTTCCAACACGGTCTTGATGTACTGATCTTGTTTTTCCTCCTTCCTGTCTCTCCTTCTCTTCCCTCCATCTTCCAGTCCTAAAAAGCAGAGTGTGAGACCAAGTAGAAATGATGCTAAAGAAAGCCAAAGGCAAGAGCTGGATGACTGTGATAGAGCATCTGCTCCCTTGCTATCCAGTTCAACAAGCATATATGGTTTCTAAAATATAGGTTCTGCTCACCATTAGTAGCAGATTGCTCTTTTCTTTCACCTCCAACTCATCTGCTTGAAACATAGGTTGAAATAACCTCAAGAGTTGAGCGCTAGAACAGATTCTGCAGTCCACCTGCTTTCTCTGAACACACATATACCGACTGTCTGCCACAGCTCCTCTGTTTAAATGAGCTCCATTTCATCTGGAGTCTGTTTATTCAGTCTGGGATGCTACTTGCCAGAGTTTCCTTTCTTCAATAAGCTTCTCTGGGAAAACAATAGTTACTTGCCTTGCTATCCTGAAAATGACTACTGGGTTCATAGGGACATAAGTGCAAAGTATTAACCTAGGTGATCAAACATGAGATGGGTGAAGGAGGAAGTGAGCTGTAGCCTTAGCACATTGGGGATGGAGTGTGTGCAGCGTCAACTTGGGATGGTGTCTCCTGTGGAAATCCTTGTCAGAGAATGAGCTTTTCTTTTCTGCCATTCCTCCGAGGAGCTGCAGTTGCATCAGATCAAATTAAGAAAGAAATAAAGATGTCCCCAGATGGGATGTCTGAGTCTCTGCCTCTCTAAGGAAGAACTGAGGTGGGACAATGCCTCAGTTACCATTGCACAGAGAACAAAAGGAGGCAGTAAATACGTGATTTTTATATGTCAGCACCAGTGGTTTTCAGCAAGGCCCAGGGTACTGTGATCCCAGGCCCAAGAGGGGCTGAGCACTGCTGAGCTCCTTCAAGGACTATGGCAAATGCAGCTATTCTGTTCCTTTCCAGATGAGCCCCTCTGGCTGCAGGCTATAACCTTGTAGTGAAAAATCCCAAACTTTTCATTAGGTCCACAAAGTTGTCCAAATGATCCTGAAACTAACTTCCGATAACATTTAGAGTTGTACTCTCCAGGTGCTTGCTCTGGTCTGCAGCTCATTTGGAAAAAGCTTTCAAGGTAGACGTGAAGAGGATTGCAGCCCCTATTAGCATTACCTGGTGTCATGTATACACTCCTTTCACACGAACAGGGTGGACTTTCTCACTGCTTGGTCTCACAGTGGTCCAGCTCCACCTTTCTCTTCCCCATCCGGACATTTGTAAGTCCTTGCTATTCCACTGTATTTTTTTCCACTCTTTTATGGTTTTAGGTACTGATATGCAACTGTGTGGTGCTTCCGATTCCATGGCAAGTTCTCTTGCCCTACAGCAATATGAGGTCATGTTCTTTTGTGTTGAGTCCTGCCATCTTAGGTTCATGGCATTATCTTGCTAAGAACTTGACCAATGATGTGGATAAGGAGTAGTGGTCACAGAGTGAGACCTAATGTGATGGGCTATCACATGGCAGGAGGAAGAGTTGAAAAGGACAGCTAACAGGAACCTCAGATTTTCAGAATGAGTGAAGGGTGATGCCCCTAAGGGCTGTGAAGAGGCTGATGTCCTGATTACTTCACAGACACCACCAGAGGCTCAGATAAAACCCCCTTAGATCTGTCTTCAGAATGCCACTCTTCCTTGCTACCTTCACCTGCTTTCTTGGCTTAACTACAGGAGTTCAATTTAGTCTTTTCTAGGGCTTGTAGCTTAATTATCAGTTTGTCTTTTTCATTTTCACTTTCTGTTTTCAGTTTAAACCTTTTAATCCTCTTTTTCATTACTTCCTGGTTTAGATTTGGCCTTTTTCTCTTTAGTTCTAAACAAGTTTCCTTCCAGTAACTTCATTGTTTTTCCACATAGGTAAAGCTTGCACATTTCTGACAGCATTAACTGGTACACGCCACCATTTTCTTAGCAGAGATGCAAGGCAATGCCTTTGTCTGGATTAGAGTATGAGTAAGTACGATGAAAGAAACTCCACCTTTAACAAACCATGAGAAGTCAAGTGCCAGGCTGCCTGTCCTTTATTTCCTTCTGACAAAACTGTTTTGGTTGTCTTATGGTTCAGCATCTTTCCTGGAGTGAGTTCCCAGCCGGTGCTTATCAAGCCAAACAACATAAACTCAGCGAGAGCAGAGTGCTGCTTTTTCTCACCAAGGCGAATGGAGGCCAGTCATCCTGCTGGTACCATCTCAGCCAGTTTCAGTTCCTGGTTCCCAGAAAGCTCTGAACATTGTAGGAATAAAGAAACACTGCTTTTCCTAAAGACTACGCACAATTGTTCCAGTGTCTTGTCTCTGTGGGAGGCAGCGTTTCTTGGCTCCTCTTGGCTACAAAATGGGCCAAGTACCTGTTAAAAAAAATGGGGAACCAGTACCTGTTAAAAAAAAGTCTTTTTCAAGATGCAGCAATTTCCAGGCCCTGCCCCACCTACATCCTGAGCATAATCAGTCTCACTGGAGTCACAAATGCACTTCCTCAAGTGATAGTAACACTGATTTTCACATCACCACTATGACATTTTCATTAGGGTGAATCTGACATTTTGTCAGTCACCAAAACAAGTTCAAGCAGTCTACGTTAAACCTGCCTTGATTTCTCTAGTCAAATAAGTCACCGTAACACCTACACATGGTGACCTCCAGAACAGTGCCACCAACAGGGCAATCCACCCTTGCTTAGTCCCATAGAAAATAATCTGGAGAGCAAAACACCTCCGTCCAAAGCTACCTCTTCTGCTGGGAAGGAATGGAAATGTCCCTGTGGAGCTGCAAGTGCTGTTTGTGTGTGAGGTGCTGCTGCTGTGGGTACAGAGCCTGCAGCCAGCAGAGCAGGAGCAGATTCGCATCCTGGGTGAATTGCTTGTGGGTGTGATGGGGTGAATATTTGTTTTTTCCCCCTCAGAATGGCTCACAAAGTGTTGATGCATTGCAGGGCTGTCTTGTGCTCTGATTTCTTCTCCTGATGTGAAAGTCTTCTAGCAGTTAGAGAGGAAGTTGCTGTGCAGGAGGTGAATTATGCTTGCAGCTACAGACCTGGTTTTGTTCTTGCAGGTCCTTTGACATTGCTGTCGCATGGGACGTTACTGTAGATGCTTGTGATCCCTCGAGGACAACAGTCCCTTCTGCTCTGTGTCCTGGAGCAATCCTTCCCAACATATATCCACCTCAGGGTGAGTGCTTTTTGGGTTTCTCTTCAGTAACATGTGCGTGTGTGTGTGAGTTGCAGTTTGCCTGCTCTCTGCACTGCTCCAGCACAGTGTCACGGGCACGTGTGCCATCATGACACACAATGTGAGGACTGGCTGAGAGGCTAATGACAGCCTGGGCAGGCCAGAGAGTAAAACCGGTATCAAACTCCATCCTGAGCATGAGGCCAGGATTTGTGCTGCAGCAAGGATTTCTGGCTCTAAATGCTGGGAGCTCACCCATCAGAAGTACCAGGGAGGAAGGAAACTCTGGGTTTATTCCCCCAAGGAAATCAAGAGCTAGTGAGTAACTCGGTGGGAACTTATGACAGCACAATATGAAGTGTTTCTGATGGAGGTGGTGAGTTTACAGGTTGCCCTGAGAACTAGAAAGCCTTCACCTGGAATAGTCTGTGCCAGTCACATCCCACACATTCAGGAAAGGTCAATTTCAACCGAATTCACAGAGATGCTGCTGAGGGATTGGAAGAATGTGCCCTTTGGAGGTGAGAAACTGCAAAGAAATCCACACTGTGTAGCCCACGTGGCAGAGACAGGATCATTCTGAGGCAGGATCTCGTTTTGGGATCCCACTTGTCACTGTTCTTGGATCTCAGAAATAAATACCAGGACACAGAACCAACAGCTCTAGGAAAGTACTGAAAGGACATCCAGCGGGTATAAGGTGGCACTTCGTGCTCTGCTTTCTCCTGTGTGGCTTAACTGCCCTTTCTCTATCTTTTATTAGATAAGAAGTTAACAGGAAACGAGTTTTGGCCGCCGCACCGCACCGCTCCCGCACTCTGCCGCCGGCAGCCGCTGACTGGTCGGTTGCGTCCGTGCCGAGCTCTCTCCGAGGCTGCAACTGGTCCTAGGGTGCAGTACCACTCGCAGCCGCCAGGCGGCGACAGCAAGCATGGCATGGTCCGATGGGTCCCTGGCGGAAAGAGGGGTTCTGCTGCGAGCGCCCGGGCCCCGGCTCGGGGTCACGCCGTGCCCCTGGCGAACCCCGCGGCTCCTGGGAGGTGCATGGGCCCGGCGGGTCTGAGAGGGCAGGGTCGGGAGGGAGGTGGCGCGGTCCCGATAGCCCTGGGGTAAGGAGGGGCGGGACCCCCGGGGAGGGGGTCGGGGAGCCCAGTCCCTGGGCGGGTACCGGCAGCTCAGACGCTGCAGCCGCTCGTTGGCAGGGTCTGAATTCAGGGGTCCCTGAGTCGCACACGGGGATGTGACGCCCGTCCCTGTCCCACACGGTGCGCTTGGGGTAGGTACTGTGTCCTCGGAACTGGCAGGGTGAGGGGAGCCGTGTCCGGGGTCCCCTGTGGTGCAATTAATGCTTTTTTGGGGGGGGGGCAGTTTTGTGTTTTAATGGCCATGTGTGATGTGAGTGCTGCTGGATTTGCCACATCCCACAATGAGACACGGTCTCTGGGCTGCAACCAGCGCGTTTCCAGCCTCGAACGGGCCAGGATGGTTTGGGCTGCCCAGGGGGGACATTCCCGCACACCGGAGCATGATCTTGGCATCAGAACCCCCAGCCTGAATGAGTGACTGAGATTCCTGGGGGGTCTCCATAGAGCAGGAGCAGAGACCAGGGGAGTTGCAGCTCATTAGTGCCTTAATGCCTGTGAGCAGCCAAAGGCACTCAACTGCCTCCGCCTGCCTTCTGCTGCTAGGTTTGTCCGCAGCTGCCTCGGCTTCCCCGCTCTGGCTGCGGGCTCCCTCCTCCAGGTGCAGACCGTGTCTGGTTTCTGCTCCCCAGCTCTTTCCTAGAGCAACTACCAGGAGAACAGAGCCCTGCAGCCTGGCGCTGGCTCTGCTGCAGCCAGGGAGAGCTGGGACCGGTGACTGTGGGAGAGGCTGCTGGGGAAGACTGGTTTCCACTGCGGGGAGGAGCACGGCCCCGAGGTGGTGAGGGCGTATGGGGAGGTGGGAGTGGGCGCTGTCGGGGTCCGGCCCCGACCACCGATGCTGGTGGGTGTCGGCCCCAGCCTGGAGCTGCTGGGGTCGGTCTGTGCCGCTGCTGCCGCACGGGTCAGGAGGGTTTTCAGCCAGCTCCTTTCGGGGAGAACAGGGACATTCCTGGGTCCTGGCTGCGCTTCTCCCTCCCCGGCTGCCTCGGGGGTGCGGGGCCAAGTTGCGGGGCCGGGCAGAGCTGCCAGGGTTGGCCTGGGAGCAGCTCTGGGGCAATTTGTGCTGCGCTGTGCTACCAGGAGCTCACTGTGCTATGTTTGTCCCTGCACAGAGGCGGACACATGGATGAACAGAGGAGCCCCAGCCACACGGGGAGCTGTGCGGAGCCCCAGAAGCAGCCGGGCTGCCTGTGCTGAGGCCGATGCTGCTGCCTGCCCGGTGACAGTGCGAGGAGTGTGCTGCTCCAGTGCTGACATGGCAACAGGTTGGGGGCTTGGGCCCCGTTTTGATTTTGGATTTTTGGGTTGGGTTTGGTTGGTTTGGGTGTTGTTTTGATTGTTTTGATGTTGCTTGTTTGATTTGAGTTTGGGTTTTGATTTGGGTTTGTGTTGGTTTGTGTGTTGGTTCAGGTCCCTGTTTCTTTCAGGCCCAGCTCCTGTTCATTTGCAGCTCTCACTGATTTCTGCTCTGGGTTTGAGTCAGCTTGCAGACGACTCCTCTCCTTCTCTCTGGTCACCTTAAATTCCTTGCAGCAGGCACTAGAGCTCAGTGCAGACTTGGATATGGACAAGGTGTGCTGGGAAAGGAGAACTGGGAGGAGAGCAGGGAGTGTTCTCTCTGATTTACAACCTGTAGATTTGTAAATCCAGTCCACAAAACTGGAGCGAGCTGCCCAGAGAGGCATTAAGCAGATGGAGTTTTAGGTGGGTAAGCAAGGGTGGATAGCCATGTTGGTGGCATAACACTGCATGTAGCAGCAGTGCGTATGTTCATGTTTAGGTCTGTTCACATTAGTAGTAATAATTAGGATAAAGCTGCTTCTGTCTTTAACACAGGATCTGTTATGTCACAAGAGAGTCCATGTCCAGACCCTACTCCTAAGCTTAAGGGGCCAGGACGGAAAGCGGGTGCTGGGCGTCTCCTATACATGGTGCCCTTAGTGGGTATTGCGGGAGGGTGGGGAAGTCCGGCGTGTACCTGAAGGAGATCTGATTTGGGGTGAAAAGAGCCAGTGAATTGAACTTTATGATGCTGTGTAATACTGAATTCCGTGATCGCTTCCATGGCGGCTGAACACCCATCACTGCGTGGGACACCTCGCGGCCCCTGTCCCCACTGTTCTCGATTTGAGGATCTGACTCCCTTGGTCACCACATTAATGAAGAATGGACTTAGATAAAACTGGACAAGTGCCACGGTGATGGGATCAGAACTGGCTTTTAGCTGAGCTCTGGAGGGGATGAGTCACTCCAGTTTTCACAGGTCATTGGTTACATTCTCTGTGTTTTCTACCTGTCAGGTGATAAAAGCCAACCTTATACATTAGTGCAGAATTTGACTGTTTTAGCAATTCTCTTTTAATTCAGCTGGTTTCTGCAATGACAGTGTTTGTGTTGGGTTAGAACTTGGGTTTAAATAGGTCTTCCAAATAATTTTTTTCACTTTTCAGCTACTGTGTTTATAGTGATAGTTGATGCGGAGGTTTGAAAGGCTGTGCTTTGTAATGAAGACAAGTGATGAAATGTTTGTACTAGAAATGTTTAATAGGCTAATTTCAAAGGTGAAACTGGATCTCCTGCAGTGCAGTACTTTCAGCTTACACATGCAGGTAATAAATAGAAATAACTTCTGTGATAAGATGTTTTTAGCTCTATTGTTGTTCACTGGAACTGGGAGTGATTTATTTCACCTCCAGGATGTTCTTTAATCCTCTGCTCAGACAGCAGCATTGCAGATATCTGCAATAAATATTTTTTTTTAACTGCAAGGGGTGTTGTGTTTCTGTTTTCTCTGTGGTTTAATTACAAATGATGGAGCGTCCCGCTTGAGAGGAAGACTTCATGTTTCAGTTGTCGTTACTGACACTTTTACCAACAAATAGATCTACACAAATGTGGATTGATCAGAGCTCTGAGGCAGAGGCTTTTCCCTGTGAGGGTGCTGAGGTGCCTACACAGGTTGCCCAGAGAAGCTGTGGCTGCCCCATGCCTGGCAGTGTTCAAGGCCAGGTTGGATGGGGCTTGGAGCACCCTGGTCTAGTAGAAGGCATCCCTGCCCATGGCAGGGGGTTGGAACTAGATGAGCTTTAAGGTCCCTTTTAACCTAAACCAGTCTGGGATCCTGTGATTCTCTGATATGTGAATCTCGGTCACCACTTCTCGGAGGTGGATGTGACGCCCTGTTCCATTGCCCAAGTTGAGCTGTGACACCTCGCATGCTCCACCTCCGACCAAAAGGTGCTATGAAAGAGCAGCATGTGCAGGGCATTCCTGAGCCAGCTGGGCGGAGACTGGTCCTCCTGTGGTGACTGCTAGAGCACCCCTGTGTACCCAGTCGCCATGAACGTGTTGGTGCTGTCATCACAAAGCTGTGTGCATGGGCACGTGCTCCTGCTGTTACAAAGCCATTGTGATGTGGGCCCCACAGTGACCATGGGGTATTTAAGGAGCGAGAGCCCTGGAGTGACCAATACAGACGAGACAGCTTGTGAGGTGAGTTTGGCCACAGGCTCCTACCTCTTGGGCATGACATCAGGTTGGTTGGTGCGCATGGACAGTGCTACAGGATTCCAGTTGTTGTGTATTCGGAGGCTGCTTCTTACTTAAGCGTGCTCTGCTTGAACTCAGGCAGTTTACATAGAATCATAGAATAGTTAGGGTTGGAAAGGACCTTAAGATCATCTAGTTCCAACCCCCCTGCCATGGGCAGGGACACCTCACGCTAAACCATCTCACCCAAGGCTTCATCCAACCTGGCCTTGAACACTGCCAGGGATGGAGCATTCACAACCTCCCTGGGCAACCCATTCCTGTGCCTCACCACCCTTACAGGAAAGAATTTCCTCCTTATATCCAATCTAAACTTCCCCTGTTTAAGTTTGAACCCGTTACCCCTTGTCCTGTCACTACAGTCCCTAATGAAGAGTCCCTCCCCAGCATCCCTATAGGCCCCCTTCAGATACTGGAAGGCTGCTCTGAGGTCTTCACGCAGCCTTCTCCAGGCTGAACAGCCCCAACATTATCAGCCTTATAAAAAGTGAAGGCCGACTGCAGGGCCCAGTTGGGCGTGGAGCTCCCTGTGCAGTCCAGGGACGTCCTTGTGCCACCCCGGCTGCTCTTTCCGGGGAGGCTTACGGGCCCTGGGAGCTCTGTCCTGCCACGGGGTGCTGGGGTGGGGTGGGGTGGTATTTCCCCACTGTAGGGGCCGGAGAGGCACGCTTTGGGCGTGGCCGTCAGGGTGGGGCGTTGCCATGGGGCTGTGGCGCCTATGACGGCACAGAGGGGTGCCGTAAGGTGCCAGCAGCAGCGGCACTGGCCCTTCAGTACAGCTCGGGAGAGCGGTGAGTGGGGCCGGCGGGGGGAAGGCAGGGCTGGATGAGGGCCGGGGCACAAGTGCTGGGCCATGGAGGGCTCTCAAAGGCCGGGGCGAGGGTGCAGGCACCGCAGGGAGCTCCTTGGGCGGGGATAATGCTGCCTTCAGGGCTGGCAGCCACGAGGAGTGCACGAGGACGGGCTGTGAGGACGTGTCCCCACGGTGCAGCGCTCGGCAGCCTTCCCCTTGCTGCCTGCCAGCTCCCTCGTGCCCTGTCACAGCCGTTGCTGGGCCCCTGCATCTCCTGCCCCGCTGTGCCAGCCACCATCTCCCTCCCGAGCAGCCCTGCTGAGGCCTTTGCCTTTACCCCTTCTCTCCTTCCTCCTGCAGACCATGGCTCTGGGTGTCGCCCGCATCCTGACCGTGCTGAGCATCCTCAGCTACGCAGTGAGGGTTAGCGAGCGGCCGGACCTCATCACGAGAATCAACCTGCGGCAGCACAAAGCGGAGCAGGAGCAGCAGAGGGAGCGGCTGACGCGCATGCAGCATCAGCTTGAGCAGAAGAGGCAGGAGCCGCGCTCCGCGCTCTCTGGCAGCACTGCGGGTTTGGCTCGCTGCCGATGCCCTGCTCATGCTGTTGGGGCTCTTGTGGCTGCGCAGGAAGAGGAGAGCGGCCGCTGGCAGGGGCAGCCAGCAGGAGAGCTCCGGCCCTGCGGAACAGAAGCGGGAGCAAAGAGGAGAAAGGGCCTGGCAAGGCAGAGCGCAGGCCCACGCCACGTCCAGCCCGCTCTTCCTGAGGCTAGGCCTCTCACAGGAGGGAGGAGACGGTGGAGACCTTCTTGGCATGTCAACTAAGGATGTTAATTAAATAAACACATGTTTCTTCACCTACTTTTAGCCTGCCCTGGAATTTATTCCAGTCAAAAATCTAAATTTCAGGCTTAGGCCACAAAACACCTGATTTTATAATGGATAAGGTAGCAATATTTAGGGTTTTCTTTTTAAACAATGGTATCTACCATCCTATCGCCCCTCTCTACAATCAAGTGTACAAGCCTTACTGCAGAAAGAATACAACTCGTAACTGCCAACCGGAAAAATACACAAGCACTACAAAAGCCTACAGTTTCATCAGAAATTCAATCATTCCCTACTACACAGAACTGCATTGGTTTTCTGTCGTACACGTCATTAAATTACTACATACGCTTCGAAGACAATCATTAAGACGTGTAAACGTATCAGAGGTCTACGTGGTCAGTACAAAGCACCGCACAAAGTACATAGAAAGCCTGCTCGTAAGTTGAATTGCTGAGGTGAGTAGCTCGAGAGAGGACGCCTTCAACAGCGGGGCGGGGGGGAGATCAGCGTCCAGGAGCCTCAACTCAGAGCGGCAGGAGCCACCGAGGGAGCCTCAAGTGCTCACCAGGACCTGCCCAGGAGCCGGCAGCTCAGCTGAGGCGAGCAGGGACTCAGAGCGGGCGGAACCAGGAGGAGCGGCACCAGCCCTGAGTGGTTAAAAACCTGCCCCAGGGAGCGCGGCACGGTAGTTGGAGCGGGATGGTGACCACTCGTTGTATGAGCAGGGCCTGGTCCGGGAGCTCTGCTCTCGCTGCCCCGGCAGTGACCAGCGGAGGCACCCAGACAGAGCAGACGAGAGGGGAGGCTGCAGCGCAGAGCTCGGGGTGTAGAGAGTGCCTGCACCGGTCGGTCTTGTGAGGGAAAGGTGCACAATGGGCAGGGCTGCACTTGGTGCTCCCTCGTGGAGGTCCTCCTGCCGCAGGTGGCTGAGCTGCGGGATGCTGTTAATAGGCTGCAAGATGTCAGGGTAGCTGAGAGGAAGCAGGGCTGCTTGCTCCAGACCCAAGCTGTGCAGGGGCCTCAAGCTTCCCCTCTAGTTCATGAAGAAATAAAGGAGGCCATTAACCCGGGAAGCTGGGAATTAGTGGCAAAAAAAACCAAAAACCCCAACAAAAACAGGTAGATGCAGGGACTGTGAGAATGAAGACCTTGGACCCACTGTAGGAGAGAATCTGGTTCGAGACCATCTTAAAAACCTGAATGTGCACAAGTCCATGGGACCTGATGAAATCCATCCGCGGGTCCTGAAGGAGCTGGTGGATGAAGTTGCTAAGCCACTGGCCATCTATTTGAAAAATCACAGCAGTCAGGTGAAGTTCCCGACGACTGGAAAAGGGGAAATATAACCCTCATTTTCAAGAAGGGGAAAATGGATGACCCAGGGAATTACAGACCAGTCAGTCTCATCTCTGTGCCTGGCAAAATCTTGGAGCAGATTCTCCTGGAAGGCATGCTAAGGCACAGCAAGTTTGCCGATGACACCAAGCTGTGTGGTTCAGCTGATATGCTGGAGGGAAGGAATGCCATCCAGAGGGACCTCAACACACTTGTGAGGTGGGCTGATGCCAACCTCATGAGGTTTAACCAGGCCAAGTGCAAGGTCCTGCACCTGGGGCGTAGCAATCCCAGGCACAGCTACAGGCTGGGCAAAGAAGAGATTCAGAGCAGCCCTGTGGAGAAGGACTTGGGGGTGCTGGTCGATGAGAAAATGAACATGGGCCAGCAGTGTGCGCTTGCAGCCCAGAAAGCCAAGCGTATCCTGGGCTGCATCAAAAGGAGCGTGACCAGCAGGTCGAAGGAGGTGATCCTGCCCTCTACTCTGCTCTTGTGAGACCTCCCCTGGAGTATTGTGTGCAGTTCTGGTGTCCTCAACATAAAAAAGACATGGAACTGTTGGAACAAGTCCAGATCTCTCTCAAGCTCTCTCTCAGCTCCCCTCACATCCTTCAGCTTATCGACAGCCTTCCGCAGCTCAGCCTCTGCTGCTCCACCAGGTGAACCTAATGCAGCCCTCCCCGTTGTGCACCTTGTCCTCAGGAGAGAGGTTCAGGCACTTTCTATACTCTCAGCTCTGCGGTGCAGCCTCCCCCTCTCATCGGCTCTATCCGGTGCCGACGCTGCCACCACTGGGGCAGCCAGAGCAGAGCTCGCAGACCGGGCCCTGGCCCTGAGGCAAGCGCTCACCATCCTGCTCTCTACCCACTCGCGCTGCCGGCACCAGCTGTGGCACCACGTTCCGGGTCGCCAAGTTTTCCCCACTCAGGGCAGCGCCGTCCCTCCTGGTGCTGTCCCCTGTGAGTCACTGACACTGCTGGCTCCTGGGCAACGCCTGTCAAGAGCTCGAGGCTCCCTCAGTGGCTCTCACTGCTCAGAATTGAGGCTCTTGGACGTGGTGTTTCCTCTCACTCCGGCGCTGAAGCGTCCTCTCTGGAGCTGCTCACCTCGGCAAAACCAAAACCTCCATTTGGGTAAAGCCTCACTGGACAACACTCTCTGCTGCCCCACAAACCAGCTCCTGAACCATGAACGTCCAGACCATGATGCTAAGCCTAAGGTGCCAGGACAGAAAGCTGGTGCTGGGCATCACCTACTCATGGTGAACTCCAGAACAGTGTCACCAACATGGATATCCACTAATGCTTTGCCACCTAGAATTCCATGGTAGGAGCCAGGAGGTCAAACGACAGTCCGTACGGCCCAGGTCAAACTAGGTTACCTTTTACCTGGGATGACAGTTTTGCCTTTCCTGTTCCTGCTTCCCCAAAATCCACACCTCATAGCAGAGGTGGTAATAGTCATCCCAGCATTATCACTGCAAGTGTTCTCCATCCTCATATAGATTAAGGATAGAGGAAAGGAGTCTCAGGAATGACAGTAGTGCTCCAGACCTTACATCTCCATATCCAGAGCAAGAAGAGAAGCTCCAGGGCTTTGACTTGAACTGAAAAAGGTGTCTTTAATCTCAGGAGATCCCATATGGCCCTCTGTAGGTACAGGTCACCAGAAGTGCCCCTTTAATCTGAACTAGGCTTAAAAAGACAACAAGTAGCTTGCCAGAGATCAGGATAACAAGAATCTCTACCATTGTGCTGTGAGCAGAGTGAGCATTTCTAGGTGTAATCAATATGGCAAAAGTTAACAAGCATGCTTTAAAAAGAACATGCTCCAGCCTTCTTCTGTCAGGCAATAGAAGCAAAAACACAGGAAGTCACACACTGGTACCAGCTAAGGCAATGCAGCCAAATGACAATGAAACCAGAAGGCAAACAAACCTAAAGCTATGGACAGAAGGAAACCAGAAATCACACACACACACACTACCCCACAGTACCTAAACAGGAGTCAAAGGCAACCCAATAGCACTATTGCAATAAAGACAGAAATTAAAGACAGCAATGAAAACCAGACACTCACAGAAAACCAAAAGATATATAATACAGCTCCCAGAGAAGAGAAAAGCAGTCCCTGACCTGAGCTTAAATACAGAGCTAGAGCCAGTGGGGACAGATGTGTAGCTGGGGAGGCTCCAGGTGAGGCCATCGGGGTGACGGGGACCTCCTGAGCACCCTGAAAACCTCGCTCAGCTGCAGCTGAGCAGCTCTGATACCTCCACTGCCATCTCCAGGGCTGCCTTCCCAGCCAGGCCCTCAACACGCTTTACAGTTAAGGAGAAACAGAAACAGTATCTCAAAGTATCTCTCAGCAGTGACACAGAGGGCAAGCAGTGAGAAGTATCTGTGGGGTGCCAAGTCACCCTACACACCATGGTTTCTGGCATCTGTGGCATCAAATCTGTCTGTGTGGGGAGTTCACTCCTTTTGTTTCTCATTAGAATTGGCAAATGATGGGCACAGACTATGAACCGAACATTTACCACTTGGTTTGCCTACTGCCCTTCAAATCAATCCAACCACAACTGGATATGTCAGCACCAGTTCTCCTGTCTTATTGAGGGGAGAGGGCATTGGAGTGTGTATGTTTCCTTTAATCCTTTTCTGGCCAACGTACACTGCGCTCCATGGTTCAGTTGATATGCTGGAGGGAAGGGATGCCATGCACAGGGACCTTGACACGCTTGAGAGGTGAGCAGTGACAACCTTATGAAGCCCAACAAGGCCAAGTGCAACATCCTACACCTGGGCTGGGGCAATCCGAAACACAAATACAGGCTGGGTGGAGAATGGATTAAGAGTTGTGGTCTTGAGAACTCAAGTCTATATGTGATGGCTGTCATCTTGTGACTGTAAAACAACTCTTATGTGAATGTTATCTTCAGTGCTGCTTCTCCAGAAAACTGCTGGACATGGTGAATAACCAACAATTAACATGAGGGGAAAAGAATTTACTGAGGTGTGATGAATGTCAATACTTCATCACATGATTTGAGTCATACTGGAACTCTTCTTTATAGAAACTAGTATCCCTCTGCTCCAATTCTGCTGGAGTTTCTTCTGTAGTAGGGGTACTCAGGACTCATTCCATCCTGAGTGTGGCCACCATCTTTCAAAGGGCTTTGGCTTCACTCTTTCTGCTCTGGTGTATGTGACCAAATACCAAACATCAGAAAGATCATTTAATGTATTATTGAATTGAATACATCATCAGTGAATTGCAGAATTAATTATGCAAACATTGGTTTTCCTCATAAATATTATCTTTTACCGTTTATCACTGGGCACCTGCTTTACAGGATCATGCAACTGGAAGATGTTCTTCCCCTTTGCTGGTTTTGAAATTAACTAATGGGCATTCTGGACAATATTACAAAATCATCACTAGAACAATTCCCAGAGTCAGCTTCCATCCTTCGTTGCACCATCAGCTGTTTAAAATCTTCCAGTTTTCACAAAACTGTTTTGTGCTGTCACATAAAATTTTACTGAAAATCTGCTTCAGCATAAAATGAATTTTCATCACAAAAGCAACAAGAAATGATGGTGGATTTTTTAAATTTCTGGTTGCCTTTTTTGTTGAAAGAATGTGAGACACTACTGGTGTCCATTCAGAGGAAACTGCACTAGCCCGACCACAGTCAGAAATACAAGGGAGTTTCAGAGATCTGTGAGACCTGTCACACTAGGTGGTTATGATGAGTCTAAGAATGCCTTCATAAAGCTTTGAATACTGTGTGGGACAGGGCAGCATGTGGTGCTTTGACAGGAAAGCCATGGCTGGACTTGCATTAAAACCTCCGATATAATACAGACAGTGACATGCAACAGATGGTGTTGACATGTAGCTGCTACAGGGCATGGGGTCTGCTAGACCATACTTAAGAGGCATGGATCCTGCACACGTCTAAATCTAATTGAATTATTCTGTTGAGCTTTGTTGTCTTTTCCTCGGTCACCAGCTCTACAAGTGTCTCCTTTTGTCCTCCTAAGACTCATCTTGCTCTCTGTGTCTGAAGGCTTTTATCACTTGTGAATTTTAAGTATGGGAAGTCATACTTATAAGGGTATGTGGAATATGAGAGCATCTAAGTTTATCAGACCAAGATGTTTTTCGTTCAAAATGAGTCATAATGGTGTACTCTGCTAGCAGACTTCAAGCTGGACTAGCTGGGAGGTAGGAGGCTCAGGATCCAGGTAGGAATATTAGACTGCCAGAGGATTTGTGCTGAGGATGCCTATGACACAAGTATGTGAGTATGTGCATCAGCTGGCTAACAAGCATCAAGCTGGACTAGCTAGTGAGTAGGAGATGAATATCTCTCAGGCAGAAAGCCAAGATCCATGTGTGATATTGGACAGGCTGAGAGCATGTAATGATATTTGAAGGACCTGTGAATGTGCCTGTAGATCTAGAGAGTGAGCATATTTATGTTTTCACTAGTGGACTTCAGTCTTAATCATCTGAACAAGAGGAGGGGGACTTGGCTTTCTATTTTTACAAGTTATATAAGTCCAGGTAGTGTTATATACAGAAAAGAGCTGAAACACGTACCAGGAAGCCTGGGGGAGAGAGACGGCCAGTTCCAGCGACAGCCCAGGAAGCAGCGCTCTCAGTTCAGACAGCCCTGCAGCTCTGACCTGATTGAGAGACACAAAGCTGCACAGCAGGCTGAAATAACATTTGAGCAACATGAAATAACTAGTCAGTGCTAAAAGGGAATAAAGAGGATAAGAAAGATTGCAGATCTTTGAATGCGAAAGCACCCTCCTCTGGGGGTGTCATACTGTTGAAGAAAGCAAAGAGTTTGGATTAAACGCAGCTGCAGAAGCTGAGCATAGGAGATGCCCAGCACCAGCTTTCTGTCCTGGCACCTCAGGCTTAGGAACAGGGTCTGGATATTCGTACCTGGGGGAGCTGATTTCTGGGGACCCTGAGAGCACTACCCAGAGAGGCAGTACGCAGATGGAGTTTTAAGTGGCAAAGCAAAGGTGGATTGCAATGTTGGTGGCACTGTTCTGGAGCTCACCATGTGTAGGTGATGCCCAGTCTGCCTTGTACTGGGGAGCCCAGAACAGGAGACAGCATTCCAGGTGTGGCCTCATCAGTGCAAGGGGGAGAATGGCCTCTCCATCTGCTGGCAGTGCCCTTCCTAATGCAGCCCATGTGTACCACTGGTCACCTTTGCTGCAAGGTGTCTGATGGGACAAATCCCATCTCCTTTTCTGCAGTGCTGCTTTCCAGCCAGCCTGCTTTTTCCTTTCCAGGTGCAGGAATGTGCACCTCCCTTTGCTGACAGTTGCAAGATGCCTGTCTGCTCACCTCTGCATCCTGTTGAGATCCCTCTGAACAGCTGCACAGACATCAGGTGTATCAGCCACTCCTTTAGGTTTTGTATCATCTGCAAACACGTTGAGAGTGCACTTGGTCCCATTGTCTAGGTCATTGATGAAGATGATAAACAGCACTGGTTCCAATATCAGCCTCTATGGCGCACCACTAGGGACTGACGTGTAGCCAGACTAGGTGTTCCTGAACTTCTGGAACACAGCCATTCAGCTAGTTTGCAGTCCACTTACCTAGCATGTCCTTAGTTTCCTTATGAGGATGCTATGGAAGACAGTATCCAAAGGCATACTGAACAATCAAGGTAAATAACATCCACAGCCCTTCTCTACCAAGACATTTATCTCATCCTAGTGGGCTAGGATGGATATTTCCAGTCTGGACTGGACTATTTCCAGTCATCTTTTTGTCCTTAATAATTGTGGAAATGAATTCCAGCATTATTCGCTCCACTACTTTTCCAGGGACTGAGGTGAGGCTGATGAGCCTGTAGTTCTCCAGATGCTCCTTGAACATAGGAGCATCATTTTCTTTCTTCCAGTCCTTGGGAAGCTCCCTTCATGCCCATGACTTTTCAAAGAGTATTGAGTGTGGCATCCATGGATGAATCCCATCCTACCCCATGGCACTGCCTAAATCCAGCCAGTTTAAGGGAATTCTTCTGTTCTCCAGACTTTTCTGCTCCTCTTAGGCACCTCAAGTTCCTGAAAGAAAGTCCTACCAGAAAAAGCTGAGACAGGGGCAGCATTGAGTCCCCCAGTCTCTTCTGTGTCCTCTGTCAGCAGGTCCCTGCTCCACTGAGCCCATTTTCCTTAAGTGTGACTTCTATTGCAGAAGTCTTTGTTACCTGTCATGTCTCTCATCAGATTAAGATATTCCTAATTAGGACATAGAAGAAACATAAGGTTATCTGAAATATGAAAAAAAAAAGCATTTCCCATATGAAAATATGGGAAAAAAATCTGAGCAAGATAATAACCAATACTGAAAACCAGTAAAGAGAACAGTGAAATACCAGTCAAATATGCCATGTCAAGTCAGGAGAAATATTTATTGTTATTAGTGCAGAAATGCTTGTCCAGCTTAAGTTCCTTTCCAGGACTTCAGGAGAAAATAAGCAAGATTTTTGGGTTCTTTGAAACTCATACACCCTCTACTGGACGTTATATTCTACTGCTGCAAGAGCATAAACACGATTACCAAGGGAATGTTTGTTACAAAAGATACACTCCTCCTCTTACTTTCAAAATTGCTTCAGCTCAAGTCCCTCCTCAGGTCATTCCCAATAAAATATATAGTACAATCTGAATCTACACATATATTCACAGCTGCAGAACAGCACAGAAAAAGTTCAGGCTTTCCTCTTGCTCCCTGCTGCAAATACACGAGTGCTAGTGTCACTCCCCTTCCAATTTCCAGACCAAGGAATTCCACAAATGGGACTCAGCCACAGTATTCCAGTTAAGTTGTACTGAAGTCAGTGCAGCCACTTGGGTTTGCATTAGTGAAGGTGAAAGAAGAGCTGTGTGACTCAAATTTAAATGCTGCAGAGGAAGGGAATGGCATAAAAACCATGGAATTTTTTCCCAGCATTAAGTTAAAAAAAGAAGATACTTTCTTTTCTCCTTTGTTGGCACAGGAATCAATATTTTGCAGCCTATAGAAAATGCACACAAGAAACCGTAATAAAACAAGATAAGCTTGCTAGAAAAAAGACAGTTCATCATGCTTAGTCTTGCTGCTCTGGTAACTGTGGAGACTCAGCGGCTTATTCTCATGAGGAAGGCTTTTGAACACCCGCAGATGCATGAACTCATCGTTGCCAACATGGACCTGCAAAGCACGAAAACCAGTGAGTTACTCCATGGAGTAACAGCAGCCTTCAGTGGTAAGGATGGTGTAGACTGGTGTGTTTCGAGGATGGAGAAGCAGAGTAGTAAGAAAACCCATCACCTCAGAAGGTAAGGTCTTGTTTTAAACCAGAATGGGAGTCATGACTGTGGAAACACCACCCAATTCTTCTTTGCCTGTTAATCCTCCCTATGCCAGAGATAGGGAACATACAGGGAGGGAATCAGACAGGAGTTGCAGAGAAGTGATTACTGCATTGAATACATGCAAAATGCTCTCATCTTATCTGGCACAACAAGTGTTTGGTTTTATGTGTGGTAGCACTACAGGCAAAGTCAGAGCAGGCTGGATGCTTTTTTGTGTCTTTACACATCTGGACGTCACTTAATGCAATGTTAGTGCTGAACATCGCACACATGTAATTATCCCCCAAACCAAACTTCAGAAAATAACTAAAAAGTAAAAGTAATTATGAAAACAGAGAAGTTTTTTTTATCTCCATTTAATACAGGCTGGGTGGTGGTGGGATTATTAGTTTTGTTTTTTTAACACTGGGGTATTTTTAAATGGACAGTTTTTTCTTATTCAGGCCAAATCATAAGCATCCGTCTCTACAAAAGTAAAAACCCAAACCAGAACAAAAAAACAAACCGAACTATTCCAAATACTATACGCGTTAATTAAAAAAGAAAATAAAACCTCATTGCTCAGCATCCTTTACCTTGATGAAGTAGTTTGTTCCAGCAACCACCTGAGTTTTAAACTCCACAGCAGTGAAGACATCAAAGGTTTTCCCTTCTTTTTCTTCTAGCTGAGATCTCACCTTAAGGAAACAATAGGTTATTTAAGACTGATGCAAGTATTTAGGACCTAAAGCCTACACTATCAGTGTGCTCTAGCACCCTTCAGGTCACTGCTGCTGAATTCCCACACAGAGAATTCCTGCTTTTCTTAGTTATTACAAAAATCAAAATTAATAATGTTAAGTTTTGTGTTAAAGCAGAACCAGAAATGTAGACAGAAGCAAAGCCACGACAGCGGTGTGATTCAGTCACCAAGTCTGGAGTCTCCAACAGAGAACTGTGAGGGTGTTCCAGATTTATTTGACAAATTATTTCCTCTGTTGATATCTCAGCTTCTCTTTCTGTCCTGTACATCTAACAACAAATGTAAAGTGATTCAGTATCTAAATGCATTGGACTATATCTTTTTAAAGAGAAGATTTCAATATACATCATTCTTACAAGAAGAAAAAGGGACACTTCAGCATTAGCTCCCTTTTCAAATTCAGAACAAGTTCTTACTGATCTGGCATCACAGAACAGACATCCATCCACAAATCAAGCTTTGAAAGCCAACTACCCAAGCCTAGGCTTTTACAGCTCTTACTTGATAGTTCTTCCATATTTGCTGGAATCTGTAACATTTTAAAATTGCAAATATTTTCCTAAAAATAACAGAACCATAAAGCCTTCTGAGTGATCAACTGAGTTTTCAGAGTGTAAAACCAGTGCTCAAGAAGTCAGAATAACTTGTCCAACACCCCAGAGGGAGGCATGAACTCGTAAGAGTTGCAGTTTTTCTCTCCCATGCTTGACTCTCTAGAATATCATGGCTAGATGGTGAAATTCCTGGTCAGGAAACCAGATGATTTCAGGCTTTGTTTACAAGGGTGAGATCAGTTAGTCTTGGAAGTCCTTGCTGCTAGTGCAGTTCTACCCAGGCCTTAGCTCCTGCACTGTATCATTATGTAGCCTTCCCTCCACTCTGAGTGCAACTGTACCAAGCAGTGAGCAGATCTTCTCTTTCCAGTCATATGGTGTACTTCCTCTTCTTCCTAAATTCAAGGGGAATAAATACATTTGCTCTCCTGCCTGAATCCCACCTGCTTCCTTGGGAGAAAACAAGTGTCAGTTTTGTCACTACTCTTGGCGAAGTAGGAACAGAAACAATTCCTGCTACAGGGTACGTTCTCCCACCTCTCCCAGCACTGAGAAGGCACAGGACCAGATTCTGGTGCCTTTCCAAGACAGCTCAGCAGCGACCATCCTGTCCCTGCGAGCCGTGACCATACTGCACCTCTTCTCTCAGAGGTCTCTATACTTCTTCTAGGCTATGAACAGTACATCAAAAGTAGGATAATTGTGTTTGGATGCTTTTGTACATGTTTTTTGCCATATGGCAAAAAAAGTGCACCCAACAAGTTTGCATTCTAAGATGCAAGGAAGGGTACAGGCCCAGAAAGCACACTGACTCAGTCCTCCACTTTTCCTTTCCCCTGAGTCAGAAGAAGGAGCAAGTGGTTTCAGTTGCCATCACCAGAGCTACTATTACAAATCTCAAGCAGGGGACAGGGCAGACAGCGGTATCCCACTGGCCCTATCCTGCCCTGTGCTCCTTTAGCAATCCTAGGCACTGTACAAGGTTGGTTTCACAGTCTCAGAATCGCTCTGGCTCAGCATGTTTTGTATTTCCACCAGGAAGCTGACCACTGGGCTCCATGACCACAGACAGCTCAGAGCCAGACGTGGCTGCAAGCTTATGGTAGTGACTCACCACAGCATGTTACTAGTGAGCATCCTGATTCAGTAGGGAGAGGGAGAGCCCAGAGGGAAATACTCTGCAAGATCTGGTATCAGCCCGCCCTGCTAGTTCATGATCCCAGTCTGGGTCTGGGGGTCCTGGTGGACAATGCACTAAATATGAGCCAGCACTGTGCCCCAGTCACACAATAACAGGCTGCATCAGCAGGAACCTAGCTGGAAGAGAGAGGCAGGAAATTACTGGCACTTGTTGGAGAACATTTGGAATATTGTGTCCAGTTTTGGGCCTGCAATACAAGAAAGATGTCAATTAACTGTAGTGAGCTCAGATGTCGGGAGCACTCTTGCTGTGAGAAGAAAATGAGCTTGCTCAGCCTGGAGAAGGCACTGAGGCTTTCCAGTACCTACAAGGAGTCAGATCACTGAGGGGTGATGGCAGAATAATGGGACACAGTGGTCATAAATTGAAACTGGAAGTTCAGACTGGGTATAAGGAAAGCTTTTCCCCTGGGGACACTCCTGCACTACAGCACATTGCCCAGAGAAACTGTGCAGTTTCCATCCTCAGACCTGACTGAACAAAGTCCCAAGGAGCCCAAGGTTGCTGACCCTGCACTCAGGCAGAAGATGCAGTCTCTTCCCACCCAAACAATCTGTGGTTCAATGACAGGGCTGAAAACGATCATACCCCAAAGACTCTTTGCTGTTCAGCGTGGCCCTTTTCCTTAGCCTTGGAGCAGTTACTAAAATGCGGATGGCTCAAAATCACCCTGAATAACCTCCGCCACAGCTGCCAGTGGCAAGCCAAAGGCTGAACAGGCTTGGGTGGAAATCCCTGCAGTGTAGATGCAGTGCCTATGGGACTCTTAAACCAGACACCATCAGAAGGAAGATGTCCTGCTCTGCCTCATGCTGTACCTACTCTAGGTGAGCAGCAGTACCTGCCAGGGCCACATTTGGTCATCACCAGAATTCTTATGAAACAATATAATGGAGGCAAGAACTGGAAATGTATTTATGGCAAGTGAACTGTCAGGCTGTAACAGATCTCCACAAAGATCTGATTTTAAGCAAACAAAACAATTTGAGATATCTACCTTTATTTAACAGAACTAATGTTTCCTTTACAGTCTGTGACATTTTGGGTTTTCCCACGTGTATTTCAGTAATTTAAACTGGCAGTCAAAACAAGCTGGACAAACTCTGAAGTGTTTGTGTGATTTAAATGAAAATAACAGATTTTTGTTAATTATGTTCACTTCTGAAGCCAACTGGGTGTTGTTTTTGTACTCCTCATCTTAGTTTTGGATTACCAACCCCTTGCAGCCTGCCACAGAACAGAAAAATCAGGATTTCAAACCTAGTGTTCAGCCCATATGCAATGCTAATTGCATATCTGCATTACCATTAACACGACATGTAGGCCCTGTCAGGTCAAAACAGTAATTGTGACTCTCAGCAACTCTCAGTAACGTAGTCATTACTACAAACCCAGGCTGGTGCTTAGGAGATGCACATCTCTCATTTTTAAATGCAAAATCATCAGATTCTACAAGCTAAATGTTAATTTCAATGACTTTTGTGCCTTTGGGCACTCTGTACATGTTTAGAAACAGCTGCAGCCTGGGGAATAAACCCAGGCTGGAATAAACAATGACAAAGCACATAAGAAGCTGGAGCTCGTCCTTCATCTTTCTTCACTGGCTTGACACACCCTACCTAAAACCAAAAAGCAGAAGGAGCTTGGGTTTCTCGGGACTGAACCACCACCACGTGCTTTGAAAGAACTTAAGTTGTACATTGGCATTTTCAGAGTAAAAATACGGGCAGTACTTAAGTTACTGTACGTAATACCAGGATTTGGAGCTGGCAGTGATTAGAGCTTAATTCTGTGTTAGGAAATAGCAGAAGCAGCAAAGGTTTTTTTGCTTATCCCCTGATACCCTCCAAAAGCCCCCCAAACAAACAAGCAACCAAAACCCAACGCACGAACGTGGTTACAATGTTTAGACCTTGTAAAAACCATCTGAGGTCCTTCCTCAAGCTCAAGAACAGGCACACGCTAGAGCTGCCCGGTGCCCCTGCGCTGACGCTGGTAGGCAACACATCACCTGCACAGCCAGGAATGGAGCTGGGCTCACCCCAGCTCTCCCTGAGCACTTAAACGCTGCCTGGGGCTCCTCTCTAAATCCTCACAAACGTCCTTCTAAAATGCTGAACCTGCTCTGAATGAAGCCACGCTCGGCCAAGCAGGCGGAGGGCGGGCTGCAGAGAGGCAGTGACTGCGCACACATCCGCGCCGCTTGGCAGCCTTCCTGCTTTTACCCTGATGGGAGCAAAGGCGTCTCCGCGCTCGGCTGCGCACCCGGGCCCCGCCATCCCCTGCACGGGGTCGGAGCCCGTCGGCGCATTCAAACCTACCGCCGGTTCGTGCGTCCCCCGCCGGGGAGGCCCAGCCCGACGGCAGCCCAAACCGTTGGCTCCGACCGCCAACAGGCCCGCTGGGAGCAACCCCGGGACACCCGCCGCCAGGCCCTGCCGGGGCCCGGGCCTCACCCGAGCCCCTCACCTCGTCCACGATCTGCTGCGTCTCGCCGGTGGCGGGCCGGACCGCCGAGGCGCCGCCGCACAACATGGTGGACGCCGGCTCCGCTCCGCTTCGACCCCTTCCTCCCCGGCGGGGGGCCGGGCCTGGTGGCGGGGCGGGATCGGAGGCTGCACCGGGCGGGTCCGGGGGCGGGTGGTCCGCCGAGCCGAGCTGAGTGAGTGCTGTGGCAGCAGGGGGCAGGCGGGCTGGGGTGGTTGTGGTACAGCACAGCGGGACCAGGCTTCAGTGGCTGGGCAGGAGGGTGAAAGAGGGGGAAAGCTGGAAGCGAACCGCAATAAAAGCGCCCGCAGGACGGCCCCACCGGTGACAGCTCTACACGAGGGTTGGTTGTCCTCGCCTCCACTGTGGCTGTTGTCTTTCCCAGTGTGTCACGTTTTCCAGAGGCTGCCACCTTTCGCTTTACCATGGCAAGTGCCACGTCCGGGACTTCCTTGTTCACCATGTTGTTCCCTCTCCCAGGCTGATTTTGCTGTTCCTCAGCCAGCAAACTGAAGGCCATGTTGAATTATCCAAGTTTTGAGACCCCCCTTGGTGAGACTGCAGTCTGAATGTCCAGCTTTTTAGCTACATTTCCCCCCAAACATCTGCATTTCTTGGAAAAACAAGAACAAAACCCTACCTTCCCCCCCCGCTTCCCAGCAGCCCTTGGAAAAATTCGTAAATACAACCCTAAATTTCATAGCAGGAGGTATTGCATGCTGGGTGGATCTCCTGCACTGGTACGGATGACATGGTGAGAAGCATGAAACAGAATGAGGAAGCAGGATTTCTTTCCTCTGGTACCATCTCTCTCCTCTGTGGAGGGCAAATAAACATCCTGCTGGGGCTTTGGGAAGGCAGAGCTCTGCCAGGTTTGTGAGCAGAGTGGGGATGAAGGATGGGGCTCTTCACTGGGACATTTCCTTGCCTATCAGCCAGGTTTGCCAATAGAAATCCCACCACAGAACAGATACACTCTGTTGTTGCTTTGCTGCTGGTTGGTTCAGGAAACACCACAGTGGCACATGCTTTCCAGTAGGTTTTTGAGCCATGGTAGGTGTTGGGGTGGGGATGGGGCAACCATTCACTTGGGCAGCTTCTAGTGAGACATGCCAGTGGAGGTTCTCAGGCTTGAGCTTTCAACAGAAAGGTGTTACCCAACATCAGTATTGTCTTGTGTGACACTGGTTTTTGAGTGACCGCTGTTTGGGTGGGTGTCTGAGCAAATTGCATGCTGGAGGAGAACATACACCCACCTCTGTGCAGGGGAAAAGGAGTCTGGTTTCAAACCCCTTCACGGAGAGGGTCCTTTTCTGCTTAACTTTCTTTGCATCTAGTGTGTGTGTCACTTTACAGGCTGCAGGAGCGGCTCTCACACAGTGTGTGGGGCTTGAGGCTTAGAACTCCAGGTGGGTGTGCACTGGAGGTAGATGGGGGTTCCCCAGCAAACTGAGCATGGTTGGTCTGTTGCTGTAATATTATGGCAGTTGTTAGAGCCTCATTGTGTGCCAGGCTATAAATTCCTTCTAAGTAGATGTAAAGAAGTAAAAAACATCTAAAGAATGAAAACTACCTAAAGAATGAAAACCACCCAAATGTCAACGTTACCTACTGTGTGCCTAGCCAGTGAATATTGTTCTCCAACCAAAGCAGCGGAGGGTGACTTTTAGTTTCTCATGTTGCATGTGTTTGTGCAGTCTTTGGTTTGTGTCTTGTGTCATTTTCATTTCATTCATTAAACTCTTCTCTGCTTTCAGTGCTGTCAGTTTCGCTTCAGTTTGGGTTTGGCCCGTAGGAAGGATTCACTAGCACTAAAACTGTTTGCTTACTGACATTTTGGGAAGTGTGGGCCGTAGCCGAAGTACTTTTTTTAGCCCTTTCTGCCACCTAGTGCCTATCTCCATTCGTGCAGTCACACTGAGGAGACCAAGGATCTCGGTTCCGTAATCCAAACTAAGCCTAGAAGCCGTGGTAAGAAGGGACCGTTTTTTTAAGCAACTTTCAGTGGGTCCAGGGGTGGAATGTGGTTTCCAAAACTGGCCACAAGGATTTGTGTTTTCAAACTACTCTTTCTTTCTGAGTTTGAAACAGAGCTCTTGAAACTCAAATACTTGTGATTTGCAGGCCTTACAGTTGAAGTCAGATTGGTTCTTATGTGCTGCAATTAATTTTTGAGCCCACTCTGAGGGGGATGCAACAGATCACCAAACGGGCTAAAATAAGTTGTCTGAATAGCATGCTTCTTGGGCTTCTGGACTTCCATTTTACTCTCCTAAACCAAAACCCCTGTTCTTAGTCAGCAACAAGTGGAGGTGGCAAAACAAAGTTTTTATGCAGTAATGTCGCCTGTTTTATTTCCTGCCCTGGCAAAAGAACAACCAAGCACAAACAGTAACAAGAGAATTGTGGTATTTTCCCTAACGCGTTCACATAGTCCTTTCATCTCTGCTCACACTAGGCTGCAGACCTTTCCATACTGGTTAAGACTACCTTCACGCTTGATGAGGGAGGGTGCTGACATCTTCATGTCAGACAGTTGTTCTTGCACATGGGATCTGGGAACAGGGAAATCAATTCTGCAGTGTAACCCACCCCCTCCTGCTAGGCCATTGAGGGGTGCTTTTTCTCTCATCAGACTGCACCAAATTTCTCTTCTGATGACTCTCTTACTTCAACCTTCCCAGCATGGATGGAGAAGAACCAGGCATACCTTGCAAAACCAAAAGCACTTATGTCTGCTTTTGGGGGGAGTGGGACAAGAGTAATGAAGTTCTGCTATGCTCTCTTTTGAAGTCCTTATAGTTTCAATTTAGGTGCAGTCCCCCCTTCTTGTGCTAAGTGCCCTCTATTCAAGATGGATCAGGAGGGAAATAACCTAATAGGTGGTCTATAGGAGCCAAAACATATCTGATTTATCCATTTGTCTTTGTGTGTGTCTCAGAGCCCAGGCCTGTACATCTTCCTCTTCCAGTTGTGTACCAGTACACACACTTAGATGGTCATCCATTCCTGCAATCATATTACCACACTTGGAGGCTATTTCTCCACACCTAACTCAATTTCACTTGTTTCATTTGCTTTCTATCAGGCCCACCAGTATCATCACAATTAGCTCAATGCTCTGTGCAAGGCAGATTAATATGGCAAAGCACAACACTGACTATGGTGCGAAAGGGTTAGCCATGTATGCCATGTGGAATATTACAGTAGCAACACTTTGTTAAGCATACAACTACTAGCGACATAATCGATCATGGATACATCTCGTTGTGCTCTCACAACGTTCTCTGGGAGGGATTTATAAGCTGTTCTCCCCCTCCATTAAAGCAGGCAGGCTGGAGGTAAAACTACCTCAGCTGAAGGAAACCAGTAGGAACCTAGGAGTTTGGGCTAGTGCAATGGAGTCTATGAAGAGTATTGTCCAGTATTTCCTGCTGGGCAGAAGGGAGAGACTGGGACATTACTAAATATAAATAGCAGGGCGCTCTGTCACATTAAATACTTTACATGTTCACACCCTTGGCTGTACACAGCATGCAGGATGTTGGGGGCTTTTTTATTTTCCCCATGACCGTGCTTTCCCCAAGTGAAACCGTGTACCTTGCTTTTGGTAGAGCTGGGAGTCCTGATGCACATGGTTACAGATCACATATACTGGATAAAGAGGGAATATCATACATAGTGGGAAAGAGGAATATTATACATAAATGTAAAAGCAGAGTATAATGGAATTGCCTAGTGCCTCCCATAGTCAGCTGAGTTGCAGTCTGGCAGGAAAAGCTTATGGAGGCAAGGCAGCATGCAGACTTCTGCTTAAGCCCCACCAGAGGCGATCTTCACTTGTCCTTCTGAGATGTCCTGGTTTCAATAAAGCAAAAGCAAATCCAGTCCAAGGCTCCCCAGACACAGTCCTTCCTCTGGAGGCACGTGTGTTACCCTGCCAGTGCTAACAGTAAGGTTTGGTGGGGCTGTGTCACAGGAATGTGTCTTTGTTGTCTTTCCCATTCAGAAGCAAGAGGTGAGCAAGTTCCTCTTGGGGGCTGTTGTGCTTTTCACGCTCTTCTTTTGTTAGGAATGTACCGTGTTCTCTGTTACAGAGCCACCTCCAGTGCCTATAAAATTTCGGGAATTAGCTGATGGCAGGGAAGGCTCCACCTCAGGGCTTGGTACCTCTTCTTTGGTGTCACCCACCACTGACTCCTGCGAGCTGCTCTCTGGGCTGGAAGCTGCCTGGAAGCTGGGCTCAGCGCTGAGGGGCTCATTATTCTGCAGGGGAAGCAGGGCCCGGTGCCGCATCAGGCTTTCATCGCTGTTCTGAGCCTCCAGGGAGTTCCTGCGCTTGGCATTCCTGTTGGCCATGGCATTCTTCTGCGGCTCCTCGAAGCTCAGTGACAGGGTGACAGTGCCGCTCCCAAAGCTGACTTTCTGCTTGCAGCCACGCTGCTGCTGGCGCTGCCGCTCAGCGGAGGCTGGTAGAGGAAAGGGGTCTTCATGGTTGCTCTTGCTGCTGATGGAGGAGGAAGGAGTGGACCCGGTGGAGCCCCCCAGGCTGTTGGAGCGTTTGCGTGACACATTGCTCCTTCTCAGCGTGGCCCTGGCAGCCACCTTGAAAGCATGGGCAGCTGTGCTGCAGCGCACCTCCTCGATCGTGTTGCGGGAGGGCTTGAAGAGGATGATGTAGACTTTGTTGAAGAAGATGCAGGCCAGAAGGCCAAAGCTGGCAGCCAATATCGCGATCACCTCCACAGCAGAGACGAACTTGCCGTATGTGCTGGCGTATGCAGGAATGAAGGAGATCCACACAATGAAGAATATCAGCATGCTGAAGGTGATGAACTTGGCTTCATTAAAATTCTCAGGCAGCTTTCGAGACTTGAAGGCGAAGAAGAAGCAGATAGCTGCCAGGAGACAAGTATAGCCAATGAGGAAGCCAAGGGCCATTAGGGAGCCTTCGTGGCAGGTGATGAAGATAATCTCATCCTCCAGTTCATGGTTTCGGTAACTGGATGGTGGGGCCGTGTACAGCCAAATCACACAGATGACAATCTGTACAAACGTGCACAAGAACACCAGGAGGAACTGGAGGTTGAGGCCCCACCACTTTCGGTGGAGGCTCGTGGGGATCTTCGCCTCAAAGACGAGCAGGACACGGTTGGTTTTCACCAGGATGCAGGAGATGCAGAGGACAAAGCTGATGCCAAAAGCTGGTTGCCGCAGACGGCAAGTCCAGTTCTGGGGCTCACCAATGAAGAATAATGAGCTGGAGAAGCAGCAGAGCAAGGAGAAGAGGAGGAGGTAGGACAGCTCCCGGTTTGTGGCCTTGACAATGGGTGTGTTGCGAAATTTGGTGAAGACTCCCAGGACAAAAGAGGTCAGGAAAATTCCCAGCACAGCAAAGAGAGTCAGAGCGATCCCAAAGGGCTCAGTCCAGGACAGAAATTCTATCTGCTTGGGGATGCAGGATGTGTGGTTCTCATTGGACCAGTAATCCTCAGGGCACTTGTCACAGGCACTTGCATCTGAAAAAGAAGTGACAGGGAGAGGGAAGGTTTGGCACACTGAGAGGCTGAAATGTGGGTTGACATGTATTGCGGCTACATACCAGCCTCTATCTTGAATACATGGGGTGTTCCCTTCAGGTGTCTGCAGATTCACAGAATCGTATGTTGGTGTTTCAGAGTGTTTTACACTGAAACAACCAGCCTCCCACGGGCAGGAGATCACAAGGCATGCTTAGTTCCAGCTTTAA
The DNA here is from genome assembly GCF_028554395.1 of Pezoporus wallicus. Taxonomy (NCBI): domain Eukaryota; kingdom Metazoa; phylum Chordata; class Aves; order Psittaciformes; family Psittacidae; genus Pezoporus; species Pezoporus wallicus. The sequence continues at coordinate 121,616 of NW_026639755.1, forward strand.
GCTGGAAAGTCCTGCCCCTGCCCTTGTGGTTTTGGAATCTGTTTCTGGGCAAAACTTTGCAACTACTGTAACACAGGCACTGTTCCTCTTTCTTCCTGTTCCTTCATTTTTATCATCTACTTCTCTCTGTCTTCATATCTCTCACACTTTTACCATCATGTGAAACATCTGCATGTCTCTATTAGAGAGAAAATTAAAAACGTGCCTGCCTCCTTTAGTGCTTTGAGATCCTGTTTCATATTCTACAGAGGCAGGTCTTAGAAGTGTTTAAATTGCTCTTTCCTGAAGGCAAGGAATGCCCTTGACTCCCAGCACGCTCATTTCATGTTGGAGCATCAGGGGAAGATGTGTCTTAAAGATATCACTCTCCCCACACCCAGCAAAGTGTCCTACTGGTACTTGCAGAGGGAAAATTGATGCCTCCATCTCTTTCCTCTGCATGAAACTATTTGTGCCTGCTGGGATTGCAACATATGTCTCCAATGACTGCCATGATCAGAAGGCAAGGACCTGCTGCTTCTGGTCTTCTCCTTTGATCCAAATGGCTCTTGGCCTCCAGCGGAGGCAGTCATGACCCCTTTGATGGCAGTGGAAAGGGGTTGAGAGCAGTGAGTTGGAAGTCACAAGCTACCTCAGCCTTTAGGATTCCAGCAGGATAGCAATGGGCTGCAGTGAGCTCTGGGAACAAACATTCAGAAAACTCCTTCACCAGCAGTCTCCCTCTGAGCTTTGCACCTGAGCACAGAGACTCAGAGCATAGCTTCCAGAACAGAGCATGGTGCTAATGAGAAAGACAGGAATACCCAGCTAATAAGGACAGAGGATTTCAAGCTCTCTCCTGCAGGCTTGGTTGGAACCTGATACTGCTTTCCTAAGGACATCTGTAACTTGATACTGCTTTCCTAAGGACTGATTGCCTCACCTAAGCTGTTGATGTGAAAAACCGTCATTTCATTTACATCCATTGAGCCAACACTTTGATTTTTCTTGTGTCTTTTACCTGAAATCTCCTGCAAACTGCAGGCAAGGCTGAGCTAACTTCACATAGGAGGGATTCCATCCACCTCTACCAAGACACAGGGGCAGCTATCTAGCACTGCATCCTAAAGATGTGCTTTCACTGTTGTCTTGAGGTGACCCAGAGACCATGCTGCCACAGAAGGGAGTAAACCAGATCTTTCTCCTCCCCCAAGGCTGCTCATTCCGGCCTTTTACTTTGTGTTAGCACTAGAGGTCACACAGCTTCTCATTCTAGCTGGAAATTCAGCCTGCCAAGAGCTGGTTTTCAGGAAGACTAGAGAAGTTGCAGAGAACCAGCGCTGCTCCCAGACAAAGGGTGGGAGCAAGCAGCTGCAAGAGGACACAACAGATTGTCTCCTTCGATGGCATCACTGTCTCAGCTGGATGAGACTGGTTGTAAAACCACTCTCTATGCCTGTAAGACTGGCAATCACAGGAAATAAAGAGCATTACTGTCAGCTGAAATTGAAGCAGGAAACTGTCAGAAAGCAGTTGCCCCCTCAGCCCCACAGATTTCACCAGTGCACCAAGTGATAGCTCCCAAAACCATGAGGAAAACGCCAAAAGACCCCTATTACACATGACCAGAACTACTTCCATTTAATCTGAAAATGCTTCTCCCAAGCATCCTGTAGTAGTATATGTTCATAGTAAAAACACAGAATTCCTGTGTGACAGGATACAAATTAGATTCTCCCAAGGAAGAATGCTTGCTCTAAGTGTTGCAAGCAGCTTACTGAAGTTTTCATCTTGGCCAAGGTCTGCAAGTGTGCACTGGGACCAGTGCTTCTGGAAGGGGTGTGTTGGGATCCCAAGTGCTCTTCAGTGTGGAGGGAACTACTGTTCTGAAAGGATTTATTTGCCTTCATTGCCCAGCACTGAGGGAGCACTAATGGTGTTGGAAATACAGAATTTTTCAGTCAGTTCTAAAACTGAGGCTACTTTTTCCCTCCACTGCAGAACCTGAGTGGCTTGATCCAAGCTCCCACTGAAACCAACAAATAAGATGTCCATGGGTGTTTGGTAAGACCCCAGGATTTTGGTCTCTTGCAGTGCCAGTGATCAACAGAAACTGTGGTTGATGATTCCATAAAGGGAAATAATCCTCTCTGCTTGTGAAGTCCGGGATGGAACTGACTTTATTTCTTCATAAAGCATGAAATAACCGTGCTAACATGAGGAAAAGATGGAGGCAGACAGATAACTATGGAATTTAGGATTAGAGTAGGAAGTGTCTCCTTCCTTCGGGTTTTTTTTGAGGAATAAAAGCTACTGCTACAGTGCAATGGAGTTTACTTGTGGCTGCCTGAGAGGCTTCCTATATGCAAGTCTTTTTCTCAAGTTCTCTGCCTTAACTTTTGTAGCTGAGCACAGCAGGAACAAGCAGGTTTAGTGGAAGACAGGATCTGGGGGCCACAGGACTCAACTCCTGAAAGCTTTTCAGAAGCCCCTGCAGACGTTCTGTGCAGCCCCCTGGCAAGGCAGCCCCCAGCTCAGCACTGCAGGGAAGTGCTCTCAGCACAACCGCAGGTGATGCCCAGGGGGTCCTGTGGTCCTCTGCAAGCCCAGCACCGCTCCGGGGGTATTACCTGTTTCATCACTGTACTCCCCGTCAGGGCAGTCCACGCATTCGAAGCAGCAGGTGGGCTCTCCCTCAATGATGCCCTTCCTTGTGCCTGGGAGGCAGTCTCTGCTGCAGTTAGAGAAAGGCACCTGCAAGAAAAGAGCCCAAGGAGGGTTAACAGTGTCAGTGCCCCATGTGCATCTTTTCTACAGCAGGACCCTTGGCTTCCTCCAATGGTGTTATTGCTTGACTAGCATGCTGGATGGAGAACCTCAGAGGCTCACCTCTTTGCTCCACACAACAGACATTTTGCACAGTAGTTCTCCCCCAGCTCACTGCAGTGGTGTTTCTTTGAAAGACCACATCAAGGGATGGTAGATCAGCAGATCTTTGTAATCTCTTCTGTGTTGTGGGCACTCTGAACTCATATATGACACAAATACCAGAAAATGGTCATTAGAGGGTTAAAAGACAATCAGTCTCTACTGGCAAGCATTTGAGTCAACCTTGCAAATATATCCCATATATTGCATATTGACTGCTAACAAATTTATGGGAATTAAAACAGTTTCATGAAACCCAGTTCCTCTTGTTCTCCTGAAGACCCTCTCCAACCCAGAAACAAAACAGGTAAATTAGCTAAACCAGAGGCGTTTCCATACGAAAGAAAGGCCTTGTTTTTGGAACACTGAGCATCTAAAGATGCAAACTGGCAGCCATATGCAAATCCAAAGGCTTCCAGGTTTCTGCTGTTGCAAATGATGAGCTGTGTCACCTGCTGGCTGTGCACTTATGCTGTGTGTGAGTCCACCTGGGCATGGTCATATCCTTGCAGCAACGGGTATGCTCCCTGCATGCCTAATGCACACTGACAATGAGTTCAGCATAGTAAGCAGAAGGCTGGGCCTTCTTTACTGAGGAGCACAACCGGAGGTTGGACTCATCTTTTTCCCAACTAAATTAAGGAAAGAGGTAGCACAGATGAGTTTCCTAGCTCAGGGAAGGTAAACCCACAATTTCCACTGCCAGCAAAGTACTATGATCCATACATACTTAAGGGCTGCTCCGGTTGGAAGCCTCCATTCATCTTTTTATAAGTACTGCTAGTTTGCTCAAGTGCTGATCTCCAGGAACCTACTGTGTGGATGCACTTAGGTGGTGAGTCTGGGATATCATTTGGGTATTTCCTGTATGCAGGCACTGACCTCAGTCACAGGGTACATGAGTACTGCAAGTAAGTTGCCTTGATAGTGGCAACTCGTATGTGGAGATGCCTGTTTTGATATTCACCTGCAGCTGAGAGTGGTTGCTGTTGCCTATCACTCTGAAGTACAGGTGCAGCACAGTCTGGGAACACTGTTTCTAAGCTGTTAATCAGGACTGCATAATTCATTGGACAGATACACATCCAGGGCAAATACCTGAAGCTCCCCACTTGAAGCACTCTTTGCTGTTAAGACCTATTCCTTGGGACAATCTTTCAGCAGGCAGTGCGTCCACCAAGAGGACTTCACCAGTCTAGACAGTCACTACTGATTTTGAACAGGGCTGAATCAAAGGCCTGACTGAAGTCATGCACTGCTTCCCCATTATCTACTAAGCTGACTGAGCTTCCAAGGAGGAACATTAAATTGATCTGGCATGATTTCATCTTGACAAATCCATTTTACTTTTTCTTATCAGTTAATTGTCCTGTGCTTATAAACTGTTTAATAGGTTTTTTTTTATCTAGTCTTTGAGGTTACTGAAACCCGGCTCAATTGTGTGTAATTCCCTTGGCTCTCCTATCTCTGCTTTTAAAAGCAGGTACCCTCCTGTAATCCTTTGAAATTACAATCTTGAGATTACAATCCTTACAATCACCCTCCTCTAATCCTTTGAGACATCACCCATCCTCCACATTGCCCAAAGATAAATTGCTAGTACTTTTGAGATTGCTTTGGCTGCCTTCTTAAGTATTCTGTGGGGAATTTCATCAAGTTCTGCTAAAACGAATCTATCTTACCTACTCTTTAACTTGTGCTTTTGCAAGTCAGGCCAGCACTGAAGTTCCCGTGTTAGAATTAACTACATTTAATCTTTTTCTGAGGATGGCAGAGGCACAGAAAACTTCAGCAAGTGAAGTACTGACTACTCACTTTGAGCAAAGCCTTTTACCTGGAAGAAATTCAAACTCTATAAACTGAAAAAATAAGCTGCAGCAGACACAGGGATCACAAACCCCTCCACTGGCACACAATTTACAGGACGCTTGGCAACATCCAGTCTAACTTTTAACAATTTAGGACAGAGAATGGATGTAAATATGGTGCTGTTGGAGGAATTCAGACCAACAGAACACAATTACTCGGTTTAAGTAAAAACCAGTAACATCTTAGCTGTTGGAAAAGATGCCAGTGGCATTTGCAATGATCAGAAGGAGGGGTTAGGACATCAGGTTTTTAAAATGCTGCTTGTAGCTTGTCTCAAAGACTCCAGCTGGGCTTAGAAAAACCTGAGCTCAGTATTTCTGTAATGTGCTCTGCCTGACCCATGCCTTCTTCAGAGAGTTCTGGATTTAAGCCGTAAGTGAAGTTGGGCTAGCTGGAGTAAGTAAGGCTTAATGGATAGTGTAGTTGCATTAGACAAGTGTAGCTACTGCAGAAGCAGTTACCTATCTGTCAGCCAATGTGAATAATCACCTGGAAGTGAATTGCCTTGTTCAGTAACCATCTAAACATTGCAGCCAGGCCTCACAGTGACATTTCTAAGCTCCCTATGTCCCCTCCCAGGCCTGCTTACCATCCCCTCTGGAAACCAGGGTTTCTGTCTAGGCTGGAGGGGGCTCTTACCCAGGGATCTCTCCAACACCTTCCCATCACACAAGAGAACACAACCCTGGCTGCTGGCGACAATGGTTATGCTGAAAAGTTCTAACATAAGTGGAGAAGGACTTAGGCCTGACTAAAATCAAGGGCTACATCATGTACTCTTGAGACTGCAGAAGCACCTTCTGGTAGATTTAAACCAGTAGCAGGCACTAGCATCTCTATTTGAGCACCATGTCCAAGTGAACCTGGGCAGATTGACAGGCCTTAATACCCAGGCTTATCAAATGTATAGGAGGGGAGAAGCAGGTGCCTGTTATTTCCAGAAGTGTGTAATCAGGGTGTGAGAGGCTATGGCAGAGACCATGTATACAGTAAGATGAACGGATCTTTTTAATGAGACACAGAGCCATAATATGAGAAGTGTGCAGGGTTAGTTCAAATTTCAGTCTGCAGAGACTTGGGAAATGGTGCTGCGAGGATTTAAGCACCTACCTCTTTAGAGAATCCACTCCACAGGATCTTGTTTTCATTGATAAAGAGCCTCTCCCCTTTCTTGGCATAAACATTGTAGTGCCCAACCTCTTCAAAGACGACTGAACCATCTTCCGGAGAGAGGTGCCAATTGATTATTGAGTAATTCCCTACCAGGTCCCCAAATTCATCAAAATCCACTTGCTCCCCCATGTTATTGGTGAAATTTAAGTGTCGCAGATGCTTGAGCACCTAGAGAGAGATGAAGAAACATCATGAATGTTTGCCTGTCACAACTTTACCACAGCACACATCTGCTATGGGGACAGAACTGGAAATAATTACTTTACTACAGTTCTTAATCTCTTAAAAATTAATTAATTACAGTAGTAGCAGACTTCCTGTCATAGACATCACACACAGAGAGAGCCTGTACGAACCTTGTAGTCAGCACAAGGTATCATGGCCCTCAGGGTGGTTGGCACCCATCTGTAACACCAGTTGTTACCCCATCAGCCATTTAGCATTCCTCTTCAGTCCCTTTTGACACACCTCTGCAAACCCATCAGGCAGCTCTTCGTCAGGGGCAGAGAAGTGACAGCAGCCACGGAAGTGTTTCAGTCACCCATGCATCCTTCTCACCTTGCTCTTGTAACCTCTCTGCATAAATGCTCTCAGTTAGCATCGCACATCTCTGAATAATCCAACACTCAAAATGGGAATGCTTGAGAAACAATTCAAAATTGACTTTTCACTGAAATACTCCAAGCTCAATGCACTGCAGTAAAAAACCAACAAATCAAGCCGGAGAATTCATACCCCTTTTTCTTTGATCCTGACTCTTGGTTGTGGAGTTTCAAGTAATCACATTCTGCCTGTCCCCATGTGTTGACTCCTGTAGGTTTCACCTCATGCTTTAAACTGTCATATGCTGCAGACAGGCACGGTTAACCGCAGGGACAGCTGCAGCTGCAAAATTCATGATCTAGATAGCCTGACAGGTAGACCAAAGAAACTGCGGCATGAAGGAAAGCCTGTACTGGCTACTGCAATACAGTTCATCCATATATCTTCAGAAGTTAGTTGCTGGTTTATGCACTTTCAGATTTCCAGCCCTCCCTCTTCCCCCCCCCAGTCATCATTTAACAGCCATGGCAGGGGGTTGGAACTAGATGATCTTAAGGTCCTTTCCAACTCTAAATATTCTAGGATTCTGTGATTCTTACTTTCTCTGTAGAGGTCATCTATGGAAAGCTGAGGTGACTCTGGGGGCTGTCAGCTGTCCCTAGATCACTGAGGTATAGTTGCTGCTGTGATTCTAGCATTTGTGGCAGCTTGTAAGCCCAGTCTTCTCTCTCTCACCTGTGAGTGCCCAAACTTACAATCTTGGATGGTGACATATAAGAAAAAACACAATGAAATTAATTTGTCTAGGCAGGCAGAGCCCTCCTCACCCCACAGATATAGAACAGACAATATTGTTTTGATAAAGCCTTTCCACCTGGAAGCACAGGGACAGGGGAACAGGATCACTTCATTAATTCCCATCAGTTTTGCTAAATTGTCTCATTTTTCTCTGTTTTCTTTTGGGATCCTCCGATCTCAGGCTAAAATCTCCAGAGCTACTGACATACCCTCCTCTCACTGCCTATATCAATGTCAGCCTGACAGGGTCTGGAAAAATCACAGTATTACTAGGCAGGATGCGGCTGGCAGTGCCTTTTCAGCTTTGTGTGGTGCTGATGGAAGTATATCAAAATGTTGCTCCAGTATCCAGTCTTTGGATAATGGATGAGATGGTGGAGGCAGGATTTTTTTCTTTCTCATCCCGCTGCCCTCCTCTGTAGACCAGCTGCTCCGTAAGGTGCGCAGCTGAAGTGGTCTCACTTAAAAGCCAGGACCTGTCCCTTGAAGACCTCACCCTCTGATAGACATGGCAAAAGAAGGTGCTCTGGTCTGGCACTTTGCAGTGGAGAGTCAGGGCATTCCTGACCAAAGAGGTATTCCATACCACAGCACATCATGTCCAGGATGTAGAACTGGGGGCAGTTAGCTGGAAGGAGGAGATCACTGCTCGGGTCAGGCTGGGTATCAGTTGGCAGGTGGTGAGTGGTTGTATTCTCTTCTGTTGTTATTTCCCTTATTACTATTGATGGTAGCAGTAGTGATTTGTGTTATATCTCAGTTACTGGACTGTTCTTATCTCGACCTGTGGGAGTTGCAGTCTTCCGATTCTCCTCCCCATCCCTCCGGGAGCGGGTGGGGAGGAAGGGGGGGAGTGAGAGAGAGACTGCATGGTACTGAATTACTGGCTGGGCTTAAACCATGACACACCTAACACAGAGTGACACCTGCAGCTGTGACATCCAGATCAGGTTTGAATCGTTGAGCTGAATACCATGTTTCTCCTTACTCTAACTCCGTACTGCACTCTCATGCAGCACTGTAGCACTCTGCAGAACAACACTAGGATATGCTGACTGGGTATCACTTCTGGGTTGACTGTTACCTGTATAGACAGGAGGTGCAGGCTTTGCACTTCTTTTGATTACAGCTACTACACACATTAGGAGACAATCTTACAAGCGCCATATTGAAGATTCTCCAGTTTGAGTTTTGCCTCTCCTGGAAGGAGGCTGGCTGGTTTTATAGTCAGCAAGATCAACAGTGGGAAGTTCTGGGTTCCCTTGATGCACTATTTTTTTTTTTTTTCACAGCATTCATCTCAATAGTCTATTCCTTTGCTTTTCCCTATAGTCTTTTCTTATTCCTAACATCAGGCTGCTTGGAAAGTGATATATACCCCTAGCTCCTGGCAGGGTTTTGTAGGATTAGTTTAGCAGCATGTTTCCCCACCTACACCTGAAGATTCAGGTTACAAACCATTTCATGTATGGGCTGATATCTCTTATCTGGCAGGTAAATATTCATATAAAAACACTGATCTGCATTTAATGTTGTTTTTCCTCAGGCACAGAATAGCAGCCTCAGCTATGCAGCCATAACTAGGGAGGAGCAGAGCCCGGTGTATCAGTTCATGCAGGAAAGACCCATGTCCTATTTAAAATACCAAATGGAGGGGCAACAGAATAACAGGGGTAACAAAACCTTGCTTCTCTTTCCAGGAAATACCAAAGCTTGCCTTCAAGTCTAAATTTCTGAAGAGCAGCTTGTGAAATGGTAACTGAACAACTACTAGGACATGCTCCTTGTTTAGATGGTAAGAAAATCCCAGGATGATATCTGTGTACTACACAAGTTGTGCTTTTAGCAGGATGAAAATACAGTTTAAACAGCCAAGGAATACAGAAGCACTAAACTTTAAAAGAGGAAGTTGTAGACTGAGTAACTACAGCACTCTTTTACAGGCAGCAGTCTATCAATAATTAGCTAAAGGCTTTACAGTTAAGAATGTGTCACTGTGTTTTGTAACTAAAAATAGAAACATAAACACCCAGGGCCCAATGCACGAAGACTTAAAAGACCCTGTTTCTGTGAGGGCAAGAGCATGTGTCAGAGATGCATGTGTCATATTCTGGAACCAAAAGTTTATGAAAGAAGTGTTGACCTCATGCCTTGAATGCACCATCAGTAGCTGGTGGAAGCTTGCAGGGACAGCATTGTGCAAGCTGCTGTCTTCAGATGGAATTTTTCCTTCTTTCCCCCCCCCCCCCCCCCCCGTCACAGGCTTCAGGTTGAATTGCAATGATTTTTCATTAAAACACCTATTATCAGAAAGGACTGGCAAGCTGCCCTGTAGTTCACCCTCCCATTATTCCTGGTAAGGCCATTCCCAGCATCATAGCACCCCCATGCTTTATCCAGGCTTGACATTCTGGGTCATGTGCTTTTCACTCTTAGGGAAGGATCATAAATACAGCTGTATTAGGGCAGACTGGCAGCCCATCTCCCGGGACCTGCTTCTGACTGTGGCCAACAGCAAATACCAACACAAGGGTAGAAGGGGATGTGATAATTCCCCAGAATACTCTCACATTTTGCAGCTCAGTTACTTCCTAGGCTAAAGGTCTTTGTACCTGGTAACCTGTGGTGGATTTTTCTACCAAGACAAGTGCAAACTTTTCAAATCCACAGCCTCTGACAGCAAGGAGACCTTACATTTGATGAGAAAAGCACCTTTTCTTGCCTGTTGGAACAGAGTAGCTACAAATGTCTTTTGATGACCTTCATGCTTATGTTGGAAAAGACTTGCTAGTCATGTTTTCCATGTCTCTCAGGACTTTAGAAGCCTTTGTAAGATCTCTCTTCAGCGACCTCTTTCCCAGGCTGATGAGCCCTACCTATCTGACTTAGCTGCTTCTTGTACACAAGCTGTTCCATGGACCCATCTCCAAACTTTCCCAGTTTGGAAGTTTCTCTTTCATCCGTTCTGAGACCTGAACACGATATTGAAGTGAGATGCACCAAGGGTTAATAAAGTGGCCCCAGGACACTCTGTTTACCTCCCTGTCCCTTTTCCAGTGTGACTGTTCTTAACAGTACCTTTGCTTCTTTAATTACTACTTAAGACCTGAGGAGTTCACCCAAGGACCTGTTCAAGCTTGAAGATCACATCTGTGATTAGTTAGAACTCACCACTTATTTTTATCCTCTGCTGACTTTCAACCAACTATTCATCCATGTGAGGACTGAATTTGATAACAGGCTACCAGAAACCTTTTAGAAGCCTCAGCATTCTCCATGAGCTCCCTTATCCATATACATCCCAATGCCTTCAAACAGCTTCAGGAAAGGCACAGTTTCTCTTTGCAAAAGTCATCAAGTCCTCAGTATATTCTGTTTTTCCTTCCTGATATATATATGTATTATTTTCTTTACTAATGTTTCTAATAATGGGCTCATCAGGCTCTGCTAGTTCCTTGGATCTCCTCCAGGACCCTTTTACGAAATTGATGTTACATGTGTCAACTTTCTAGGCCTCAGGACCTAAGACTGTTTCAAGTGACAGGTTGAGCACCATAGCCAGCACTTCAGCTGCTTCATCTGTGAGCTACTTCATCTGTGAGCTCTGGCAGAGCTCTCAGGTGAGCATCATTCACTTGCACTGAAGTATTAAGGTTCATTTCACTCTTGTGTCCCATGGCTTCTTCAACAGTCACTTCAGACAGAACCTCTACAAGTCCCTCATGAATGAACAAATGCAGGAACTTTCTCAAGTTCATCTATAAAAAGCACACTTTTCTTCTGTCACGGCCTCACCTTGTCTTTTGCAGTGATAATCTATGGCTCAACAGACAGTCTTACTGCTGAAGTGTTTAAATAAGGATTTATGAGCTTTTTCCCATTTACAGTCTGTTCCTCATTTGTTTTTTGACCTGCCTTATTTTATTTTCGCATTTAACCTGCCAGAGTTTATGATCTTTCCTGTTTTACTCACTGGACATAACTCAGCTATTTGAAGGACGCTGTCTCACTTTCAATAAACACCACTCAATACCTTTGTTTTGCCTTGCCAGCTCCCTTAGCTTTTCTTCACCTCTTTGTGATCTGCAGTAGACACTTTATGTCACTAGTATTAGGGTTACTTTATGTCACTAGTATTAAGGCCAGTGGCAGGCAAAAAACCCCACTTAAATTGTGAACATTGTCAGGCAGCAGATAATTGTGTGTGTGCTGTGTGTAACCTGAACTATTACACTCTGGAGCACAAGCTAGCTGCAAGCAGTATGTACTAGCTGTACATTTTGATAGCAGCTGGACTAACCAAAAGTGGCATGTCCCAGACCCTCCAATTAGTAAGAAGATGTGAGACAGAACCACCAGTTAAGAGGCCCATTGCAACCAAAACCGAGGGCTCAGGGCTAGAAAGAAGACAAGATCATATCTGGATGAGAAACACCGGAAGTGGGGAAAGATCCTGGAGGAGGAGATGTGTGGAGACAAATGTTGGCGGATGCCCAGATACCGACAAGGGTTTAATATCATTTGTGCTTTCTTCTGCAGTTTCTTTCTAATGGGTTTCCTCACTAGGCCAAATGGTCCTGCAAGGGAAGTGACCCTGGGCACATTATAGGTGTCTGTCCCCATAAAAGACAAAGGATTCCCCTTCTCTTGATGCTTTTCCCACACTGAGTTTTAATTTCTGCCCACCTAGCTATATCCAGGCCTGTAAAACAGGTCCTGACCAATGACTACCAAATGTTTTTCTCTTTGCTTTGACAGAGTGCCCATGCTGAAAGCAGTGAACAATTCCACTTCATGGCTCAGTGTGAAGATGAGAAGCTGGCAACTACACTGAAGATGCCACATCCTCCTTTTCATTCTGAATTGCTGAGGGCCCGTTCTCCACTCTTGTTCTGGATTCCTAATCAAGCACCTGGAGAAGACACTTTCATGATGCTGAAAGAGGTGTAAGGACTTGAGAGCTCAGCTATCATGTTAGCCCAGTAGTCATGGCATACAGGATTTGGTTTCTGCCAGTGGCCAAGTATCAGGAGAAAATATGCCCATGGCAATTCTGAAAGAGTCACTTGTAAAATGCTTTAAGAGAAATGTGCCCTGAACCAATAGTTTGGTTTTTTTTTTCTTTCTTCCTTGTTTCCATCTATCTATATGTCAATCTTTATTTACATGCTAGCAAAGCTCTAATTTTTACTGTCTATATACATGTTTAATTTCTGCTACATTCTCTACTTTGGGTTATCTTGTCCTGCCTGTTTTCTTTATGTAGGGCCAACTCTTAGGCTCTCTCAAAGGCAATGCTGTCATCACACTATTGACCAGTTCTGATGCAAGGGACCTGAGCAGGCAGAAAGGTGCTGGACTTAGCCCCTAGAGCCAGTAATACCTGTTTCCAGAAGTCTGGAAATAATAACACTAGTCTTCACCTACTGTACGAGGACTGCACTGTACTCCAGGAGTGAAACTCTCAGGTTGGTAACAGTGCAGATGAACAAAGGGAGATGAACTCTGGAAGAAGGGCTGGTATCAAGAGGTCGACATAGATAGTCAGAGATTCATTGACAATACTGCAAAAGAATTCTGGCAAGATGGGGTGGACATCCCAGCTCTGATGAAATGCTAGGTCAGCCAGTGACTTGAAAAACAGGGTGAAAGAAAGAGCTTAGTTCAAGACACAAGAATACAAAGGCTGAGAATAACTCAAGAACATTCAAAGTTGTTATGCTTTGATAAGAACTGAGCAACATCCTGGTAAAGCTAGGTATGTCAACGGACAGCATGACCGAAGGATAGATGGGTACGACTAATACAATGTGCAGTATGTTGGAAGTAGTAATTTAAGCTATTGATTACTTTTATTGGAAACTAAATTAATTAACCACTCAAGACAAAGACCTGTTGATTGTAGGCAGTTCAGTAAAAACACTGTGCATTATGCAGTTGAAAGAGCGAACAAAATAGTGGGATATGAAAGTAAGAAAGAAAATGACAGTGAAAATATAGTGCCAGTATGTACATCAATAGTACAGTTTCCCCTGGAAAACGCAGTAAATTCTAGTCACTTGATCAGAAAAGAACAAAGTTAAAGGGAGATTAGAGAGGTCCAGAGGTGGCCATTATAGACAGTTTGACTTCCATTTGAAGGGAAATGAAGTGTGGAATTACTTAACTGCTTACGACTCGTGTAGTTATTTGTGGGAAAGAGGTGACATTCTCACAGAGGCAGACCCCCATCCCTGCAAAGCCGAGTGACTATTCAGGTCTCTAGAGAAGTTCAGGACATCAAGCTGCCATGACAGTATGTGCTTGATAAGCATATTCTAACTGATAATCGGTTTGGTTCTGCTTCCATCAGGGGTATGAGATCCCTAGTCAGCTGAGAGATGGATCTCTCTCCCTGTTCAACTAACCAGTGCCCTCTGCTCAAGGCAGGGCAGCAGTGGTGCTGACATGGGTAACCATGCATACATTTGTTTTTGCTTTGTGAGAGAAGCAGGCCCTCCACAGAAACGTGCAGGAACTGGGAGAGGAAGGAACTTGGATGAGCTGTGTTGGAAATACCTCACTTGCTCAGCAGAGGTGCTTGGTGCTTCCTTTGTCTCATGCTGTGCTGTGAGTGCCTGTAAAACAATGAAGCCTAAAGTTTCCTAGAACAAGGGAATTCCTCCAGTCTCAGTAAAGCCTCACTGTTACCCAGTATGTTCATCAACAATACTCTCGTAGGAAATACAAAGGTGTTGCTGGGAAAATATGCAGAAAATATATGGATTAAGGTAAAGGTAAATAATGATCAGACAAAGCGTCTCCCCCAGATCACTCTCAAACATGTGTTCTATACAGTGAATTTTACACTTATTCATCAAGGCATAAGAAATTCAAGCCACAGGCACAGAAAGGGTACCATGTCCTGCGAAGTATTACTGGCAGCTTAATGTAACCCTTCCATGCATGCTGTGGCAAAAGCAAGTCTAATGTAACTTGTGCACATATAAATAAGAAAGTAAGAAGAGTATGTAAAGGTGGGATCTTTTTTTCCACTGTCTGGCTGTGCTGAGGCTGTTAAAGCAATACTGAACATGTGCCAAAAAGGGTAAGTGGACAAGATACAGAAATAAAGCAGAAAACATATTTCATGACTAAAAACCCCATTCTGTTTACATTATCAAGATAAGACCAAGGAATAATTTGATCCAGTTGCATAAATACCATATGGAGAAAAATTATGAGTACTTCATCTGGACTGTTAAGTCTAATAAAGCAAGGCCAAGTAATGACCAATGGAACTAAAGGTCAGTTAAATCCCAACTAGAAATAAGACACAATGTGTGACAAGAGGTGGGACCTGGCATGGATCATACTAGTAAAAGAGGTCTACTAGTCAGTATGACTTTGGGGAAAATAAGTCTTGCTAAACACAGGTTTGACTGGCAAACATGGCCCTTCAGAAGTTAAATACTTAGGCTTTACAACCAATCTGAAGCATCCCTTATCTGGATCAAGATTATGTTCCTGAACATGGCATAAATTCACATTTTTTATTACACAAAGGTTTTCAAACTGCATGATCATTTGGGAAGTGGATCCAATTGAACATTCTTCAGGTTTTATTAAGGTTTTGTGGAGAGAGATGGTCTGTGGACAGACAAAGGCAACACTACAGGTACAGGAAGAGCTAACTGTCAGTGCTGTTAGATGGTATTTTGTACTCCGTTTGCTACTGTCTTTACCTACATCCATGGTATGAAAGAACCATTATGGCCAACTACTCTAGTCTTGATGCTATAATTTCACTGTTTTTCAAATTCCATTGTAACAAATATAATATGGAGAAATCCATTGGGTGCAATGGCCCAGGGCGCTGTGTGTACTAATGGTGAATACTGCTCAATAACTGCTATGGTGAATTACCGAAAAACTTGAGATAGGGCTCTTTCTATTCATTTAAGTCTAAATTTAATGCTAAATAATACAGAATTAATTGTCCAATTATTAAAGCTAATAATAGAGCCAATGGCTCAGTGTTTTCAAGTAGTATAATTCACATATAATATCTTGTATAATCAAAAACTGATGGAAATGTCTTTTCTGGGAGTTGTTTAATGCTACCTCTACCCAGCTTTTCAGAGAATGAATCTGTATACGAGTCTCTCTGCACCCATTTGATGTTGCTTTCTTGTAACAGCCCTTTATGGATCAATGTCCCAATAAGGTCTGAAACTGCATCTTGCAGCGAACACTGCCGATATTTATTTGCTGATATCGTGCCTTTCTCTAAGAGAGAAGGAAGTCATAGCTTTTCACTGTAAATTCATTTCTATTTGGAACTATAGGATGAATTATTTCAATGCCTGGGTAAGCTGCCTCTCTGTTAGAATGAGAACCAACTAACACTGCGTACTTGGTGTCATTTCTTTTAATGAAACGATGGCCATACATCAAACCTAAGCTCAATGGTTATTATAGTCTATGTAAGAACTGCTATCCATTAAAACGGTAAATAAAAATAGAGTCCTAAAGTTTCCTATAGTCACATTGAGTTGACTGAACTCATGCAACTATTTCAGGCATTTAGAACGGGCACCTCTTGCAAACACAGACATGGGTCCCATCAATGGCCATCTAAAGTCCCAGTGGATTCACTGTTACTGTGTTTGGACACATGATACACTTGGCTACTAGCTTAAAACTGTTTTTTTTCCTATTTCCTTTATCAATATAGGTCTTGGCCAACAAAAAAAATCTCATGTCAAGGCTTTAATTTCTACAGTTCCTAAATAACCTTAACGTAATTCCTCCTAGAAACAGAGGTAACAATTCTTTCTAAGCAAGGTGTTGCTTCTGGTCCAGCAGGGAGATCACTCTTAATTCTACAAGGCAAAAGGGTCCTATGTATGTCAGGAAAGGCAATTTGTTCTCCTCCCTCCAAACTTGGCCCTCTGTGTGGAGCAACACCAGTCCTTCGTAGTGCATGAAAGTGCACTTTGGGATTAAAACTATGTGGCTGGTCAATAAAGCATCTGTGCAGATGACTGACCGCCCATGAAGAAAAGAAATAATAAACTATGCTATGATTATCATGCCTTTGAACTTAGCTTCAACACTACCTTGGGATAAATGGAAATCAGCCAAGTCAGAGGAATGATTATAACATGAAACTGAATTTTCTATAAATCCATTTGTTTCCTCACCTCACTTTCTGAGTGCCTTTCAGGGGACTTTCAAGGAGCACTTTGTCATCAGCTCCATTTGTCAGTAGCATCAGAAAAGTAATTCTTAGAAGAAACTTTACATCCTTTTGTGTAAGAAAGACATACTGTGTCATAGTAAAAGATACTAATGTCTTGGTAATTCAAATGCTAAATATCCAAAGTCACTACAGACAGAGACATTGTATGAACATCTCATGGAGCCTTCCCTAAAATTCCCAGGTCCAATACAGG
This sequence comes from Pezoporus wallicus, assembly GCF_028554395.1. NCBI lineage: Eukaryota > Metazoa > Chordata > Aves > Psittaciformes > Psittacidae > Pezoporus > Pezoporus wallicus. The sequence goes on from NW_026639755.1 coordinate 138,343, forward strand.
CTGCAAAACTGACTTCTTTCCCCCATGACAAAGGTACAAATAAGATTCATAAATATTAGAAAATGCTTCCTTTCAAATACAGCACATAAGTGAGTATATTAAAAATTACTTTTATAAAAAATTCAACATGTTTGGGGGTGGGCAGGAATCCTGTGGGGTTTTTTGTCATCAGGCAGCATGTACTACCCTGATTCAGAAGAATCTCAGCCGTGCCTTCTGAAGTAATTAATAACCACACATAGAGGCTGTGTATTTGCTGTATGCAGCTCACTCACCCTTCTCCTAGCAAGAAGGGTGATGGCTTCCCTGTGTATTCTCTACTGGAGACATTACAGGCCTGACACCCTCCCTCTCCTGCCCTTAGTAAGGTCCAGTTAAGTGTTGGTTTTTTCATTACCCAGACATTTGAATAATACTCCATTTATTGTCTGTTTACCTGAAGAGCTCACAAGCCATGTTCTTCACTGACAGCAAGTTGTTATTTCCAAACTGATGAATAAATGATCATCTGTTATTGACCTTGTGGGGAAATGGCTGTGTTTGTTCTATTGACCCACACATTTCTTCGTGTGGTTCAAGCTGTCTGCCTCTCAATTCAGACTCCTGTGACAAAGGCACCCTCGTCAAATCATAGAATCATAGAGTAGCTTGAGTTGGAACGGACCTTCAAAGGTCATCTAGTCCAACCCCCTTGCAATGAGCAGGGAAAATGCTTACTTTCTCTTAACAAATATATCTCCAGTGCATTTGTAAGGCAGACTAGGTGAGGTTTTGCAGTTGATATTCAGCACTTGCGACTAATTTTCACACCAGCCTCAGTTAATACCTATTCTGAGAGTGTTTCATTCTCTATACCACAAAGCACCTGCTTTCCATGCACCATTTTAATTGTTCAGACAGGCCCATGTAGTTCAACAGACACAAAATTGATTAGATAACCCATTAGGCTCAAAGGTCTGGAGAGATGTGTGTCATCTAAGGCATCATTCACTCCTTTAAAGCCTTGCAGAATCAATTTCCAGCCAGACAGACATACCTAAATGTAAAATTGAAGAAGGTACCAATCCATTTTTACCTTTTTGTAACACAGATCACCAGTGCAGAGGAAGGAACTCTTGGCTGGAAGGTGCATGGGTGCAATAAACTTTAGGTGTTGCTAGGTGAAGCCAATTTGTGTTTGCTTTGATTTTGTTGAACAGCATATGGCAGCTTTTCACAAAGGCTGAGGTCAATCAGATCTCTAGGCTCAGCATAATTTACAGGAGCACATCTTTAACCTGGTAATCATTAGGACAGCTCATTTTTCAGCCTGTGCAGCATGCTTTGCCTTGATGCCTAGAAGAGCTACCTCATTGTTCACTCATGAACCTGCCAAAGTTCACAGCTTGCAGCATAACCACAAGCTGCAACTCTTCTGGGAATCCACCTAAGGATGCTCTGCTCTGTGACCCTGTGACTGCACAACTTTTGCCTTCTCAAATCCACAGGAGCCTCTCTTCCCCATTTAGTCGCCATACTCTTAATGTGAGCCAGAAAAAAAGGCCCATCAGCCGCTTGCTGGCAATTGTCACACAGCCAAATGAATGGGCAGAAACACTGTGTCTGAAGAAAAGGCAGGGTTTTCCTCCTTTCACACAGAAAGAATATGAACTAGTAAATATTTCCAACCCCGACCATTCTGTGATTCTGTGATTTGCTCCAGATTAGGATTCCCTACAGCTTTCCCCTATTTTTTTTCTGCAGGTCTACCCAGTGTTTGAAATAAGAGGGAGACACCCGAGAGGCTCCTGCAAATGCCTCAAAGGGTTATAAGTCTTTGCACAGACAGGAACTGAAAAAGACCAGATGGACGTGCTGTCAGAAGTGACTATGGAAATAGCCACATGAACAAAGACCAAGAAAATGAAGGAATTTGAAGGCACTGGGTAATCTGATCAAGGAAGATACTAAGAAAAAAAAGGGCTTCAAAAGCTGTTTGAGCTGGTGTGGAAAAATAGGCCAAGGATGCAGGGAATTCTGAGAAAGAGGCAGCATCAGTGCAGAAGTCTTGAGTCCGTGTCCCAGCTCTTGCCTCACCTTCCCACTGCTTTTATGTAGCTTAAGGGAAAGTGTGTATTTGGGGAGGCCAGTTCATGAACCAGAGCAACACATAGAATTAACTCTACCCAATACAGTTGCTTAAAAGCATTCACAGCCCACCACCAGAAGAGAATGGGCATCTGACAATCAGAGGTGATGGAGTCTTTTAAGAGGATTCTTTCTGTTTTACTATTTGCTGTCCTGCGCTTTAAACCTCGGTGCTTTTAAAATTTTGCCTTTTCCAAATGTGACAAATTTGGTGATACATTTCCTTCTAGAGTGCTCCTCACCTTGTGGTTTCCTGAACAAAACACTGCAAAAAGAAGTAATTAATCTAACCTTGACCAATACTTTGCAGGACGCAGCAAAGGCACGTGCAGATAATACTATCTGCCCTTTGAAAGCCTCTTGCAAAGGTGTGAACCTGGATTACTTTCTGTTCTGCAGCAGGGTAGGTTCTTAAAGCTGTCATGTTTTAAGGCACACGCGTTGCTCGCAATAAGGGCAGCACACACATCCTATTAAAGTCTGCATTTTCTGTAGAGTACAGAAGTACCGGTTTTCCCATTTTTGGGATAGAGGATGGAACCTTGTGGGCAGCTCTGCACATGGAGTGAGCCACACGGCTCCTGTCTGAAACCTTCCCTGCCTATTCACCAGCTCTGCCTGTGCCCGCATCTCCACATGTGCTGTGGTAGCCTGTGAGCTCAGGATTACCAGTCCCATCTCTGGTGGGGAAGCCCACTGCCAGCTTTACAGGCAAACAAAGCAATGCCTTTGGGTCTGTGGATAGGGTCTGTCATCACAAACCACCCACTCGGGGGGGTAAAAGCACAGAAGCCCAGCCTGGTTTGGGTTGGAAAAGAGCTTAAGATCATCTGTTCCCAACCCAGTGCCATGGGCATGGACATCTTCCATTAGACCAGCTTGATCCAAGCCCTGTTCAACCTGGCCTTGAATGCTGCCAGGGATGGGGCAGCCACAGCTTCTCTGGGCAACCTGTGCCAGCGCCTCACAACTTTTAGTGGTGAAATGAGCAAGCAGCTTCTTAAACAAGGAGTGGTAAATAAGTAGAGAAGAAAGTTATTAGTATTTGATACTTCAGCTTGGAAGACACAGAACAATCCCATGCTGAAACATACTTAGAGATTTCTTAAACTGTAAATGGCAAATTCTTAATAGAAGAACAATACTCAATTTAACAAACTCACAGTAACCCTGTGCTAGGCTTCCTGCTGTCCAGTTCAAATGAACTGATCACTTAGGTAAAAATGGTATTTTTCTATACAGACCCACACAAGTATCCTCCACAAATTATATAAAGCAGCTCCTCCAAACGGTTTGTGTTACAAGGACATAAAATTAACAATTAGCAGGCAATGAATAAATAACAAGTCACATATGTTAATGGGATAACACCACTGAAAGGCAACAAAACTAAATGGTACCTAATTAAATTGTGGACCGCACCATTTGTCTTTCCCAGCCACCAACCCTGCTGGCAAGGGCTGCTCAGTACAGGATCAGGATATTCCAGCCATGAGTTCACCAGGTTTGCTTTATCTGTCCCCCACGCCACCTGGGCAGTAATTGCAGACAGTATTAGTGGCTGCTGCCTCTAGTCTCAGGTGTGGATGCTCCCTAACACTGTCCTTGCTCTTCCAAGTCACCTTCTATCCAGCTGATTGTGAGAAGAGGGAGCTGGTGTTGACCGCCAGCAGAAGCACTACTGAAAATGAGACTGACTTCAGCAGAGAGATTTTCTTCTTTCTGGTTGTCATACACTGTAGGATGCTCGTTTGTGAGGTGAATTCATTAACCTCATGGCTGGGAAAAGCTTCCTGAGGGTAATGAGCCGCAATGCCTGATATGAAGTAGGTGTGCACACAGATTTGGCATTTACCTGCTATTCATGTGTTTGATTTTTAAATGAAGTGAAAAAAACGCACAAATATTGAATCTGCTTGACAGCCAGCACCATGTAATGGTAGTCATTTCAGGTATAGCCTATTCCTTTGTAGCACCCACTGCTCCTGCCCAGTCGTGTTATCCCCCACATACTCTTTCTTGATGCTGATTCCATTCTTTAAGGCAAGTATGCATACCCAAAAGCCTAGATGACCAGGATGCTTTACACGTTGGTACAGCCATCCTTCAGCAACACTGAAATTAAAGGACATTCTTCCTGTTTGTAGAATCCTCAACAAACACCACATTACCTTACTTAGCTGTGGTATGAATATCCTGCTTTACTTTCCAAGCTGACAAGGCATAAAGGAACAAATTACAAATACGTTTATTCTGGATCATTTTTACCAGCATAGTCAAAGCTAAACCTGCCTGTGACTTGCCCACTTCTGCCAGAGTGCTCCTGAGAAGCAAAATAGCTGTGAAAGACACAAACCTCAGAAAAAGCCAGCAATCACCGATTTCCCCTAAATCATGCTGAAACCCTGAACTCATCAACTCTGACTAAAGTGGCTTTGGTAAACCCAAAATGGGTACCTAGAGCAATGCAGGTTTCCCATAAATGCCAAGACAAAGCCCTGACTGATGTTTTGAGTTGAGTGAGACTAGACAGGAATCAAACTGCAGTTCCCACTGCAAATGTTCACCCAATACCTGCAAAGTTTATGTCAGAGATAGCCTTAGTTTTGGTTAGATTATCCCAAACAGAGGAAATTATTCATGCACATGGGGATGTGATTCACATCCGTCAATATTCACCCATAATGTTCTGATTTCATGCATATTTGGGCCTAAGTCTTCAGTGATGACCAGAATGGGGCAAATGGGATTTTGTACCAGTCTGGCATATCTTCATTTGATAGCCTTACAAGCTAATTATCTGATGTAAGAATGCAGCAGATACTAAAAACACATACTGAATATCACATCGGATAACACAATCAAACATATGCTAAGGTACAGAGTATTCATAAAGGATGCCAGAATACTATCCATCTTCTGGTGGGCAGCACACATTGAATGAACGGATAAATGTGACTAAGTTGTTAGTATCATTTTATCAGTTCATAAGTATCACTGCCAAATCAAAGCATCTATCTATTATTTGCCCAGTAGGCACACATTATTTAACCTGCTTTATTTTGATCCTATATAAGCTTAAAACTGTGGAAAAAAATACAGCCTGTATAGAAAATTGCTGTGGGATTGTAAAATATACAGCTTGCAGAAGAAAATGAACTCTAAAAACTGTTTTCCTTGTTTAGATGCTCTCTCCAGGCCCTCTTGTTTATGTAAGGCTCAATATATGATCAAGTTACTTTGCATCAGGCAGGCTGTGGTGATTGTCTGTGGGTGCACTTTTGGACCATAGGAAATGCAAGAAGATTTAACTTAGATTAAGTCCCTTTTGTTGCAGGCAAACCTAACACAACCTACCTTACCTTCCTTGTGGGGTGGGAGTATCTGCCTAACTCACACACAGTGATATCCTATGTCCCAGGAGCCTTATGCTGTGTCTGAGGACTGTGAAAGGCATCTGGGACAGCTTGTCTTTTTTTCTGCAAGTGTATGGCACAGGCACACAAATGAAAGACTTACCTGCCATGCCTCAACCTTCTTAATGTCTGCACAGGATCCATTCGTGAAGAGTCCTTTCCCAGGGGTACAGGTATATATATCCTGCAAGGCGTGGGCAATAGAATATACCGCCAAATACACATTATAGGATATCCGCAAGTGCGTGTAGTCCATGTACGGTGTCTCCACACTGGTGATGTTTTCATCCCCTGTGCATGGAGGTCGGAAGGCAGCTGTTCCATTTCCAGCTCCCAGTCCCTCTTCATGGCTCTTGTGGAAGGAAGTTGAAGATGGAGAACTTTTGGAGCCATCAGGCAGATAGCAGTTAAATGTCTCCTCCCAAAACTCCTTGGCAAAGCCATTGTTGGTGGACTTCTTGGGATGTACCTTTTGCAGGAACTCACGAAAACCTGGAATCTGTCCTGCCTTCAGTGCAAACCCGATGGTGCTGCCAATGACACGGAAGAACTCCGGCATGGCTATCAGGGAAGAGCTGGCCCAGGCCTCACTTGCCAGCCAGATCTTGCCGGTGATGTTTCGCCTGACAATCTCTTTGATGAGAGGCTCCAGGTCTGGGCCACTGGAGAAAACAACGATCACCCTGGCTGTGGAGTTCTGGATGACCTCCACCACCTGCTGGATTTCCTCCTCATCTGAGTACTGGGAGATGAGCTCGCTAAAATCAATGCAGATATCCCTCTCCTCCGCCTCCTCCCGAAACTTTTCAATCCCTGGTCTGCCATAGTCATCATCAGCTGCAATTGTGCCCACCCAGTTCCAGCGAAAGTACTCAATGATGTCTGCCATTGCTGTGGCCTGATGCTCATCATTGGGGATTGTGCGGAGGAAGGACTTGAACTGGTTCTTATTGCTCAGGAGACGACTGGATGAGGCATAGCTGACCTGTGAGGGCACAGTAAACAAGGAAAACACACCATGAAGAGAACTGCCTGGGAATAAATTGCCTACATTTATCTAGCATCACTGTCAACCTGTGTAACCTTGGATGGGATGAAGAGAGAGCTGAGCACCACACTGGCAGCCATGTACTCTTAGCCTGCGGGTGCACAGGATCCACTCTGAGAGTCTATGTGTTGTAGCCGGCCATCTTACAGAGGCACACATACAGATGTAGCTGCTCAGACCAAGATGCTGGAGCAAGCTCATGTCCACCTATAAGATCAAGGACTTGAAGGAGAGAGTCAGTGACTATAGATTGGAGGAGTAGCAAAGAGGTGAGCCACCTCACTGCACTTTCTTCCAAATCCACATACAAGAAGAATGTATCTTTTAGATAAATGAGAGCAATACAGATAATTCAGACAAAATGCAGGCTTCCTCTGGCATGAATGTGACATGAGACAGCAGGCTGGTATTGCCATCCTGAACCTGCTCTGTCTGTCTCTCCTTGCCTCTGTCTCCATCCTTGAACAGGCTTCATCCAGCACTCTATGCATGTTATATACAATCTCTGCTAGCTGAAGTAAGAAGAATGTGTTGTATATCTGTCACCCTGACCCTGCAGAGTGTTATGGTCAATGTGGTCAATACTACCTTAGCAGTATTTCCAGACTGCTGGCCAGAATCAGCAAAGAAGCCAACAGGCATTCCATCCTCCATAAACCACCACTTTTTACAGTTAAAATGGGACTTTATTTCCTTTTCTAAAGCTATTTAAAAATCATTTTTTCTTTTCCTAATCAGAACAAGGGCCATATGCTTTTAACATAGAATTTGGATTTTCTACAAATAGGAAGAAAGCCACAAAACCCAGGAAAGAATAGTTTAAAGATGTGGAGAACTTTTAAATCTCACTTATCTTTGCATTTTGAGATTGGCATCTGAACTCTTTAAGACTGACTCTCATTTGTAAAGGTCTTCTACAAGCAGTTCATTTTGTACAAAGCGGAAATTTACAGAAAACCTTATCTCCTCCTTAAATGCTGGCATTTAATGTTTCTGCAAGAAGGCAGAAAAGGAGGTGTCCTTGCAGTTTCAAGGGCCACAGGAATACTCCTTTCACAAAGCTACACTCTCCCCTGAACAGGCTCCTGCTCAGTGCTACTCTCATCTCCTAGAACCTATTGCCATGAGGTAGAGGCAAGGTACCACACTCCTGCATGTGCTGCAAGGGTACACTGAGGGGAGATACTGAGAAACGGAAGTCCTAACGTTTTCAGTTTCTATGTCAACGGAATGAGTAATGAGCTCTACATTAATTGTAAAATATACCTCCAACTTGTACTGAAACACAGGGTCTATTAAGGATGGATTTACTAATGGCCTTGCTATAAATGGCAGTGATAATGTGTATTCTAATGCTGCCCAACAACTCGCAGTTTAAAAGCCTGCTTTCAGTTGTCATGCTTAACCACCTGGCTGAGATTTTGTTCCAGAGCTGAACCTCCTGACACCTACCCCTTTCTGCAACCTCTAAATACAGCTCCTGCTTTGTAGCACAAACACCCTTCAAAGGGAAAATCTGAGAACTGCAGACATCTCTTATGCTCAGTTCAACCTACCAGCCCTTCTCGGCTGCCCTTGTCTACCTGATAATGTGATGTGTAAATTAACAATGCCCCTTATATGCCATTATGGTATTTATTACAGATAATGTAATAATGTAGCCACTTTCCAACACTACGCCTGGAAATACCTAGGTAGCACATACTGATCTTGGCTTAAACCATTCTTTTACTCTGCTCAAAGACCAAATGTGCATTTTTTCAGCCTCCTGCGAGGGAGTCAGACTGATAAGATTAAGTAGACAAGAGATATTACTGTGCACTAGGCAGTCAGGAATTCTTCCTTCTTCATTTGTCGTGCAGATGAGAATTGGAGCCCTGCCTGAAGTAAAGATGTATCATCTCGGGATAGACAGTATTGTGTGACACAGTCTTGTTATAAGATGTGAGCTCTGGCACCTGTCTTCATTTTTGAAGAGGAACTGGAAGTATTAGACTATGCAAGGCAGCACATAAATGGATAAGGCAAAGCATTTTTTCCACAGTTGTCTTTGGAAGAGCAACAACAGTAAGCTATAATATGCTGGCCTCACACTTATGGTCTTGACAGAGCAACAAGCTTGTTAAATAAAAGGATGGGACCATGGATACTAGCACTGGCCTCAGCAGAGGCAGCATACAGCAGGAAGGATGCTGTGACATGGGATCTGATATAACTACACCACCATATAGATGACCCCAGGACAAGAAGGGGCATATACATGTGGGTATATACAAGAAGGGGCATATACATTTCACAAACCGTTTTTTTGGAGGCCCTAGGGCAAAACAAAGGCATGTTAGCCCAGAAGAAACCTTCACAGTACTGATCAGCACAAGCAAATACCTGAATAACCAAAGATGCTGAGATACCTATGAGTAGCTGGCAGCGACTGAGTTCTGCCTTACGGGGGCTCTGTGGGCATGACTAGACAGTGCCCATGGTGAAGTAACATGACAACTAACCTGTCAAGGCTGGCAACTGCCAGTGACTGACCTAAAATACCCATGTTCACAGACTAAACCACTCCAAAGGACTCTAGTCCTCTTAGACTAATTTGGCTGAATGTTGTTATTGGCTGCTTGCTAACCTTTGTGTTTTGGGGACTGCAAATAGCTAGCAAGATGTATTTCCACTGTAAGAACCCCCCACATTTTGTATTGTTTTTCTCCTTGAGGTTCTATGGGAAATGGCAAAGATGAAACAACCTTTGTTTAGTCTCTGCAGAACAGAGACGTAGGCCACTTCTGTAACCTAAACAAGAGAGGTGAATGCGTACCTGAGGTATATAAAAGAGTCCCAGCAGATTGGCCACAGCGGTAGAGATGCCAGAGCCGGTTGCCCCCACGACTGCAATGGTGGAAGGGATATGTTCCGAGCAGTTGCAGAATTCGTCCAGGTTCAAGGAGTCTATTTTGTTCTGGGCCACAAAACTCAGTGTGGCCTCCAGGGCTTTAGAGACTGTATTGCAAGTGTCAAATATCCTGTATCCCAGGGTCATGTTGGGAAGGAGAGTCGGACTACTGTTTATTTCTTCTATGGCAAAGATCATAGCCTGAAGCCAACGGAAGCCTCGGAAATTATACCTGGGGGAGCAAAAATAACATGAAATAGAGTGAGAAGGAGAGAAGCAGAGGAGACCAGGACTGAGACAAAAGACACAAAAGCCATTTTTGCCATTTCTTGCATCCTACTAGATTTGGAAGGTTTTGATTTTGTCTCTAGTGGTTACAGAAGAGCGTGCATATGCCGCAAAGTTTTGTGTGGTTTTTGACTTTTCAGTTTGGGAGCTCACTTCAGAGGTCATGTGGATGGGATTTCTAAGTCCACTAAAGTCTGAGAAAGTTGAACAAGAACATTGTCTGAGGGTTGGTTCTGGCCTGTCCCTTCTGCTCAGGACCCTAACCTGGGTCTAGTGATTTCTAAGCAAATGCTCTGATACAAAGCTACACCTACCAGGTTTCTTTCCAGGCTCCTCTGACATGTTTCTGAATGCAGATGGCAGTGTGTGCTAAGCCTGTGCTGAGCGTGATGCTGCCAGGCACTTGGGCTCAGGGGTACTCAGTGTGTCAGCTCCTCATGGCTTTAGGCAGGCAAAGCAAGCTGAGACACGGCACTAGCATGCCACTGGAGCTCTGCTCACGGAAATTGGGCCTCACATCACACACTTCATGTTGTGAAGAGAGAGCACAGTCAACCCGTTTATACCTGAGAACACAGATGTGCTATAAATGGAAATCCAGGTTGTTAATTAGTTACTTCAGTGCTTTCATTAAAGGAATGACTTTTCTCACTATTAGAGTGCTCTCATACATTTGCTTTAGACATGAGCTCAGAAGATGCCCTAAGAGATGACCTGTAAAACACCTGTCTTTTTTGAAGCCTTCTCCAATGGAGAAAACGGAGAAGCTGAGTTTTCTGACTGCCTCTCAGCAGTGCATGGAGCTAACCCAGAGCTGCAGACTGGTGGCAAGTGTGCTGCAGGACCTGGGAGTCCTTGTTCAGAGCATCGCAAGGACTGGCAGTGAAAGAAGCTGGTGCAGGGTGAGTGACTACTCATCCATGAGAGAGAGAAGCTTTGTGGAAAGCAGCAGGAAGAAGGAAGCTTCAATACATGTTATTCTCAAGTTTTACTTACTGTGTTTCTTCCTGCACAAGCAACCAGGTGTGTGCCTGTGAAGCTGCCGTGTTTTAGGGCAATTCAGCTGGAACGGCAGAATCCTTTATGAACTGAAACCTACCTTTCCTCGTAACGCACTATGGGTGCATTCAGGCCAGCGGTTAGTCTACAGTTTTGTGTTGAGTTGCAGCTGAAAACAGGAAAGTGTCAAAGCTGTTATGCTTGAGATCCGTTGGGAAACTGACAGGCTCTTCCCAGAACTGGAAGAGCCTGGGGAAATAGCCTGCCCAAGAACAGATTCTATATGAAATGGTAAATTGCAGGTTTCACTTGAGTGCCATTTTGAAATGCTTTGAGAGATGTTTCTTTTGCCAACGTGACGATTTCTGAAGATAAACTTTCTGAAATCGCAAACTTCCCATCTCTTAGATACGTAATTCGATTTTTATATTTTTTTATATTGCTGGATTACATGAATCACTTCCAGTTGATGCCAGCTGTGTCTGGCTTCTTCAAACAGGATGAAAGTAGCCGCATTACTTCCATTCCAGGAGTTTTAGCTGATTCATCTGGGCTCAGAATTTCTAAAGATACCACATCTCAGGTTTATCCTTAAGTCATAAAAACTTCTTTTATTCAACTTCTATCACCTGCTCCAGACATCTTTGGCCAATTTCCAAATGAGGTTCTGCTCTGAGGTTGTACCTCAATATCCAGACAGCACAGTTTCAGTACAAAGTGTCTGAGGCCAACAAAAATCTTTGCTTAGAACTTATGACCCACGGGACAGCTTTCTCTAGATCACTCTTTCTAAGGACACCCTTTAGAACACGGGAGTGTGGGTCACTGTGAGAAGTAACTTGGTCATTTAGGTGATTTTTTCTCCTAGTTCCAAACCACTGAGGAGTGAGATGCAGTGGGAGAGCTCAGAAGCAAAAGGGAAAGTCTCAGAGTGAATGAAGCGGTGAGTGTAGTGTACAGAAAAAAGACATGCTGGGTACACCATGTTGCCTCACGTGGTCAGTAATGCGCATGGGATGAATGGCAGCAAGGAGGGGTTTTGTGACACTTCTCTTTCAAAAGTTAAATGTGTTTACAGGTATTTTTAATTTGAGTGAAAATAGGATTTGAAAAGAAAAAAAAACAAACTATATCCAGGCTCCTCATGTAAAAGAGAAAAATCTGAAAGCATTTTCAGTATTTAAAGGGAAGACTGCTGAGGAGCTGGAAAGTTCAAAGGTACCACTTCGCTACTGTGAAAAGCTTTACCTATTTGAGTATGTGTAAAAGTATATTTAAGCCTCACAGTAAATGATACAGGTGGAATATGACACAAAATCATTTTGCCTGCTTGACAGCAATTTGGATTAACTTTTTAAAATGCCATAAGGTGGTATTTTCAGGTGATATCTTCAAAAGCAATGAGAACCGGACTGTCTCCCCTTTGCCTTCAAACAAAGTATTTGCCACTGAATTAAGTAAATGCAGACTAAGGCCCATGATACACAATTGATTTTATTTTCCTTTGTGACAAATGCTCCTGATGAATATTAATTTACAGCATAAGACCAGTACTTCAGCACAGCCTTGAGTTAGGACTGGTTTGATTTTGAAGGGGAAAGGAGGGCAAGGGGTGTTTTCTGGGAGCTAGACTCAAAAATGCCTCTGAGATGCTCTTGGTAATCTACCTCAAACTAACCTGGGCAGGAGACATGTAGTTCTCTTCAGCTGTACCTCTGCAGATAAGAGCAGATTGGAAGAAGAGGATCTGATGAGATGGAGAAAACCACATCTTGCTCTATCTTCTCTAATACCTGATACAGCTTCAGAGAAGGTAGCATGACTAGTCGATAGAATGCTCTGTCAACCATTCAGAAATTTAGCTCGTAATTTCCATGAAGAAAATTGGAAAGGATTTGCTAACAGAAGCAAACTTTGCATTAGATTTCCAGAATATTTGAACAGCCATTGATATTTTCTTAGTGGAAAAGAAGCTGCCTCCAAAACTTAATTTCTGCTGTATTACTTTAAGGTATGTTGGCAATAGTCTTATATTTTAACATTTCTGAGATGTGGTATTATGAAAAATGGCCATTAAGCTCTAAATGAGAGATTAATGTAAATAATTCAGTGCACAAAGGTGTAGATAGGCATTTTTATTTACTCTCATTTCTTTAAAGGTTTTCATTCTTATGTCTGTTCTCCCACCTGTCAGAGCATGCAACCCACTGATCTTTTTATTCCCAGGCAGGAGCACAAACAGGGAAAGAGAAATCGGAAACAATTCCTACACAAACCCTCATTTTAATTGTCATATCTGCAAGGGACAGATTATCTTTGCAGCAGCTCGGATTGCTAGATAGCATTTTCTCAAGATGTCACTGATGCCCACAGGTTTCTTTCTAGCTGTTATGAATGTGTCTGTCAAGGGATGCTCAGGCTGGCTTAAGTGTCTCAGTCAGTGTTACAAGGGTATGTAAATTAAAGGACACAAGCCCGCTGCATGGTTTAAGATCACCATAGTTTCATCCCGTTTGCTTGCTTGTTTGTCTGGTTTGGTTTGAACAGTTCTTACTGTCTGGATCCCACATGGAAATTAGTCCTGGTCCCTGCTGGTCTCCATAAAGGAATAATTCACCGTCTCATGTGAATTCATGATCTTCATTTGTCAACACTTGCAAAGCACTAAACTAAAAGCAATAGGATAGGAAGGAAAAGAAGGAGAAAGTAATGTGAAAGCTCTAAATACAGCTTTCCCTTACCCTCCCATATCCGACTGGTAATTTTATTCAAGAATGGTGGCAGCGCCTGCATATGCCTCTCGGCTCATGCCAGTACTCCTCTTTCTCTAGTGGTTGTATGCACATACTAATTTCTCTGTTCTCTCTAGATTTCCAGTACATTAATTGCATGTTATTGCTGCTACTACCACTGCTATTACTAAGCTATGCAAAGGGGAGACCTTCAGTCACTTGCTGGATTCCTGCGGTCGGTAGGTATAATGAGTTGCTTACACTCTTCCAAGCTAGGTCTATGGGTCCTGTGCAGACCAAAGAAAATTAAAAATTAAAAGCTCAGAAGGTGTGAGGAATGCAAAGCAGAAAAGGAAATCATTTGGTCTCAGAAAGGAAATGTTAAATATCCTATTATGTATTGAGTGCTGCAGCGAGATTGGCAAATACATCTGCAAAGGGCAGAATTAAAACTGCTCTCTCAGGTGGACAGACTCAGTGAGCTAACGTGTCCCAGACCTGTACTGTGTGAAGCCCTGCCCTACGGCGTGGGGATGATGTCTCACCACAGCTGAAAGCTGTCCACAGTGTGGGACCTTGGCCTGATTGCTGATCAGAATACTGGTAATACACGCTAAACCCCATGATCTAGTGACACCGTATTGGCCACGCTGTATCACACCTCAGGAAGATGCGTTCTTCATTGCAGTTCATGACAGCAAGAGGAACACATGGGTATGGCCCATCAGTGAAATAATGCTAACAATAATACCAATGATACCACCACTACCACTACTGCTAATTTACCCGAAAACAAGAAAGGACAGAGAAATCAGGTTATGAATAGGCCTTTGCAGGTGCTGACAGGGAACAGGGGTCAGGGATTGCTTGTGCTGTGCTCAGCCACTGTCACCCCTGCGCACATCAGATGAGCATCAGAGAATGTTACATGGAAAGCTGCTGCAACAGCACCTGAGGCATACATAGACAGAAGGTGTATTTATATTAAAAGTGGGATACTTGATTGCTTAAGCAATAAACAGGAAACAAAATTGCTCACTTTCTGTACTCCTATCTGACATTTGGTGTGGCAAAATCGAGAGTCATTTTTTGCTTTGGACTCTACAACTCTGCTTAAAGCATGAAGATGCATTTTCTGCCCAAAAGAATGGAGAACAGACTGTTATTGTACTCTTTTCTTTTGCTGCTGAGCTGTGTATATATAATCAAGTGCAAGGTATGCACAGTAGGTTCAGGCCAGTACATATGCTGAGCTGGGGAGAAAAAGTATGAGGAGTTTGAAAAGTGAAAAAGGGTACAGTAACTGTCTTACCCATTTTGAGAAGCCCTGTTTGGGAGCATACACAGATAAATGTGTGGAAAAAAGGTTCAAATAGTGCAGATCAGGTTGAAAAATCCTCAAAAGAAAGGAAAAGCCCCATTACCTTAAATTGTTTGATACTGAACTCCAGAAGAGACTGGGGCAACCACTCACAGGGTTTCAGTGGGACCCTTAGGTCCCTTTTCTTGATTTCAAAGCAAGGAGCTTTTCATACGGTCTGATGACTTTGCTGCTGCCCAATGGAGGAGAGTATGAGGAAAGATGGAGCATGCCCATACTCCTACAGTGACCTGGGTCTAATTTTCGTGTGTGACATGAGACACTTTCCTATGTACACAGATATCTGAAAAGGGGACGGGTCTAAACTGATTGGCCTCAGCCTTGAAAATACAACAGTGCTGGAGAAAGCTCAGAGAAGGGCAACATGAGCAGTCAAAGGTATGGGACAGATATAGCATATTTGGGTTTGCCAGGTACAGCCACATTCAAGCTTCTCTAGCAGATTTGCCACCCCGCAGAATTTTTTGACACTAGAAGACTGGGGACATTTTACTTTGGGAAGAAACTGGAGCCTCTCCCTGCCCCCCTTCCCCTCCCTGAAAATATGATTTCAATCACTCCAGACCAAGCAATTGTCTAGAACTGCAGAAACTCAAGTGCGGTATGAAAGCCTTTAGCTCATGACTTGAAGAATGTATAGGACTCCTAGAGTCGGCATGCGCAAACCTTCCACAGGCTACCACCGAACCACAGAGCCCAAAACCATGAAGGACCACCATGGTTGTGTTGAGAGATCTCTGTACAAGTCCAGCCAGAGGAAATCTCTGACTTAAAAGCTGCTGAAAATTGAAAGTCCTTTCAGGAAAATTATCTGCTCTCAATTTAACTGTAGCAGTAACAAGGAATACACATAAACTGTCCCATGGAATAATTATCTTCATCCTCAAAATATGATGACCAGTCACAAGAAGTCTTCTCAACCCAATTTCTTCTGAATTAAACCTTTCTTGGAAGTGGGCGTTTTCTGGTAAAGACATCTGCAACCAACGAACTTCCAGTCTTCTCTAGTCCAACCATCCTATCCTTGTTCCTATCGTAATTGCTACTACTTCTGCAGCTAGACCTCTGGCCTTCATTGCGAATTCTTTTTCCATTTGCATTATGCTGTCAACTCACAGTTTACTCAGTTCCTTGAAGGAGTGCAGTAAAGTGCCACAAATGCCTGCTTCTTCAGCTAACTCCTCTTTTTTTTTGCACCTGAAGCATCTTGGTGCAGGGATAATGGGCACACAGATTTTTACCCAGGCAAATTTCAGGTAGAAGATATCTTTGAGCAGATCAGATGCTGCCCAAGAGGATCTCCTACTGTGTCCTTAAAACAGCTGGTCTGGTTTTTCAGCATTCATTTGTTGCTGGCAGTGCTATCTCATTTGGCAACCGCACATTTCTACTACTTGTGGGGGAACATTGTCCTGTGATCCATTCTACTAATGGGACCATGTCACGACAGTCACTGAGGCTGACTCAGCACTGACAGAAATGAAAGCTATGTTCAGTTTGCAAATACCTGGACTGTCCTGCTTGCCACCTGGTGTAGGTGAAGAAGACAATGAAGCTGAAAACATCTATCGCTTTTCAGCATTCCACTCTCAAAATACATCATAAAAAGTTATGAAAATCTGGCAGAGCTTCTTGCTCCATGAAGTAGACATTCCTCATCTGTTTAGTTCATGTCTTTCCTATGCATGCACAGAAGAAGCCAAAAGAACCCCTGCTTAACTGCACTTCTTTCTGTATGCTGTGTATGAAAGCGTCTGGGGACAATCTCCTAACCTAGATGGACGTGTCTTGCTCAGTGCCTCAGTGGGAAACTGCACCTGAAATCTGTAAGCATAGCAGGAATGCTGTCAGCCATTTTTCACTGCCATCTGCAACAAAACTGCACTACATCACCAGTCTAGGATGAGCAGTCCAAAGAATTCCAGATACAGAATTTTTCACGTATGATTATGGAAGAGGTCCCATAACACTGAAGTGTTTCCCCATGCATGGACATGACAAAATTCCACATCAATTTCTTGTATTTTGTTTAGATAACATTTCAGTTGCAATCAGTTTCTGCCACACTTTCCATTTGTGATGTATATTATGTGTCAGGTTGTAAGGTTAAAAATTCCTCAGGGTTCATCCTGAAAATGGCTACACTTCAATATGAGAAATTGTCTTCATGTGCATTTCTTCCTCCAGGGGTAACTGCCAAAGGCTGAAGACAAAACCTACATGCACTGTCTGCATAGAAGGAAAGGACTTCAGGTGAGGAAAGCCTGTGTAAAGAGTTCAAGTCTGGGACTTTGTAAAGGTCCTAAAGAGACACCTATGTGCTCAGTGGGAATTTTTAAAACGCAGTGACCGATCTCATTTTCACCTATTCAGTTTTTAGGCAAGTGAACAGTTCGTAAAATCTTAGAAGATGAGAGGCAGAACTGGGGGAAAACAGTATTTCTAAGCTATTTTGCTGTGCATGACTGTAACCAAATGAACTTGAGGGCACTATGGGTTATTTTTCATCCTTCTACTAGGAAAGCTGCTTTTCAGATTCTATTCAAGTATCTACTGTGAATGGCCAAATAGACCAGTAAATTCATGGTTTAGTAGCTTTGAGTAATACAAAGATTGCCCCCCTTCACTGTCCAAATATTGTTTATGTTACTGTTTAACATATTCACTTCCTGACCTTACACACCTTATTTACCTGACCTTATTTACACCACATCTTCCCATTGTCCCTACAAGCATCAGATCACAGAGTGTATCTGTACAAGACATAGCATGTCACCTGAAATTGAGAAAGATCAAGACTTCCTCAGCAAATTTTTTTCTGGCTTACCTTATGCACTCCACTGATTCCGGTCTTGATTTTAGATCCTGGTCTTTAGCAGCCACTCCAAAATGAATGGGGAACAATCCTCCGAGAATAATGTCTCCCTTCTTCTGTGCCCTTTGGTTTGGCCCATAGGCAGCAGTGTTCCAGGTAAATAGCAAAAGAATCAAGCAGCAGCTATATAAAGTCATTGTTCCTCTTTTCACCAGGGAGTTATAGGACGCAAAATTGGAAAAGATGATGTAAGAAAGCAGATGTAATGTCTAAGCTTTTCCTTTCCTTAATATAGCACAGAGAGGATATGGGACACATGTCTGCAGGGAGATAAGCAACAAGGTGGCAGCCACAGTGCTGATGTTTCTCCCTCTGTCTTCTCCATTGCAAAACAGCAATTCAGTGGTCCTTCTTTCTTCATAACCAAAGCATTATGGAGAGCCCATCTCTGAGAACTGCAAAAGAAAGACATGAAAAGTGATCCCAGTTACACACCGGGGCCCCATGCTGCCATGGTGGCTCTGCTTTGCCAAATCAACCTCTCAGTATGCCCCTGAGTCTGCCCCCACTCAACAACCTGCCTGGGACACATACCAACCCTGACAGAGCAAAGCAGGCACCCTAGTGATGCCAGCCACACCTCCTTAAACAAGTGTGAGATGCCCGATTCTATGGTTCTCTGTGTGAATCTGGTCACAGGAGACCCTGTAAAACGTGTGACTGGACGTCCATAAAGACAGCACACAGTGAGAGACTTGGATTGGCAAGTGAGAAATAAGGACACATCAAATGCAGTGAGAATCAAACCTTTCTCGTAAGCAAATAACTATAATAATCTGTTGATGTTGGTCCACCCCTCCTTTCCCTTGACTGTTCTTAACTCTGGTTTGAACTTATCCTCACTAAAAATGAAACAAGGACACAAGAAAGACTTCCTTCTCATTGAAAGTGAAGATGACTTCCAGGGAAGCCTTTGAAATCCAGATAATTCTCTGCAAGGAATCATGAAGGTTTGAAAGCCTCGGTGATCATGTCATTGCAAGCTTAGCTGTACAGCTTTAAAGCCTACATCCTGGGATGAGAAATATTACAGCTTCTCTGTGCTCAGTATATTTTCCCTGCAGCATATCTAGAGGCCTGCCAAATGAAGAACTAACTTAATTATGGCTTATGAAAATGGATATGGCTATGGGGGAGGAAGTAGCACACAAAAATCACAATACACAGCTCTTTAGCCTTTTTGGAATAGATCTTAAAGCGAGTAGTACAAATCTGGAGTTAGTCAAATTTTGAATAGAAGTCAGGCATATGCTGCTAATCCTGAGGACAGTGCATTTCTGAAGCCAGACATCAAGAGTTTTCAAGTGCTGGGAATCTTCTTATGAAGATGACGACTTACGTACTAAACATACCTAGAGGGACCTGGTCTGTACCTAGGTCAAAAAAGGAGATACTGCTGGGAAACACTGTGATCATGAAGGTTCTTCTAGTAGCTATCCTTAATGATTACACATGCTGTATAAACACCAAGCATTTGTAAATATTGTATACATTTTTATTAAAATGGAAGTCCAGATGCAGCAGTCAATGGGAGAAGAGACAAAGCTCACATCATTCTCATGCCTTTGTGGTCAACACACTTAGACACCTGGGTAGATGTTGCACTTCTGTGGGGTAGGTCCACTCTGTTCTTTGGTCTTGTCTTGAATAAGCTCAATTTATTGGCAAGGGCAATCAAATCTGCAGCTAGAGATCAAAACATATCTAAGTAAACAAATTTCTACCAGGAAATGAGGAGTCACATGGAGAGATTTTGTAGGAACATTCAGTTTTCACATGAAAAAATATGTATTTCATGTTCACAGCATCCAAGTGACTCAATCCAAAGTCAGAAACTCCCATTTCTTACAAACTTGACTGCTAGATCCTTCCTCCTGACTGGAGATTCCAACACCATTCTCAAAATCTAAAACATGGACATGAAATGTCCAGTTACTGCTGACCCTGGCAGTCGAACACTTCAGGATGTTCCTTGGCAAGCAACTGGAATTATGTCACACTGCTCTAGTCTACCACTCTGGTGTTGTTTTAACATCTGATTAGTACTCTTCACTAAGGAGCCACTGGTATTGGCATGTGGCCCTTTGACAGCAGGATGAGCGAACTTTAACCGGAGACAGGATTAGGTGTTAACAGACACAAGTAAGTGTCCCCAAGCTTTCGGGATCCCATATTTCTTGGCAGATGGATGGTAGTTTTTGCTTCTTCAGTGCCCAGCAGAATGAGGAAGGAAACACTCTGTCACATTTCAGGTATGGTAACGTCATCCTCCTCCCACCACTTATGAATTCAGAAAAGATGAAAAAGCATATCAGACATTTTTCAGACGGATGCTCTCTCTGTCCACCTGGCTGAGGCTAACTCTGCCAGATCCTATGAGACAAATTACTGGAAGGCAAACAAGCATTGCAGTCAGCTGCAAACACTTTCCATTCTGTCCTGGTCCACAAAGCCCTCCTGCCATCTGATGCCCCATGGAAATACGAATGGGTGTTCTGGGCTTGTGCCTGGAAGACAAACATGGAATACCAGCTGCAGGAGAGCGTTTTACACCATGGCCCTCTGTCTTGACACATAGCTAGCCTTCCTGTGCATACAGCCAGACAGAATGGTGAATGTGCAGCAAGCTCAGTGCTTCAGGAGTGCATCAGACATACTGCAGAAGGGAAGGTCAAGTATGCCATGCATGCTTTCTACATCTGCTCACAGTCCCTTCCCTGCCCCAGTGTGAGGACCACTTTGGAAAATTTCCACCCACATGGAGAACCACAGCCAGAGCATCCCAGCTGCTACCCTGCTTGTCATGTTTGCTAAGCACTACTCAGATCAGGCAGCAAGGAAACACGTATTCAAACTGTTCTACTATTGTCAGCCTGCTCCTTGCAGCCCTCTTTCCAGGGGCACCCTCCTAGCACTGGGTGAACTGATAGCATGGGGTCCCTGAGAAAAAGAGTGGTCTGCTCTTCAGCTGAAGTGCTTCACCTACTTTTCAGTCTGCTCTTCAACCACATCCAAAGGTGGGTAGGGCCCTCATGAATTGTTCTGGGGACTGCAAATATCCTGTGAGGGACTGGGGTGACAAGTGAGGTCCAACACATGAGCTCTGGTCCAGTCAGTCCCCGTGTTGCATCCCCGTGGAGAAGTGTGCTCTGCCTTTGGTGCAACTGATTGCACTTGCCTCTTTGCCTGCTTCATTGATATATCTGAGTAGATACACATCCTGCTTAACCACCATTTCTGTCTGGCACAGGCACGAAAAGTTATGCTGGGAGTTTCTGTTCTTAGAAGCAACTATGAGATGAACAATGTATTTTTACACTTATTTTGATTATCTTCTGTGCATGTTCCAGAATGAGCAGTCACAAGAAAATCAATAACACAGGCTAAAATTGGGTTCTCTTCTGGACAGTTCAGTAAGAAATATCAGTCAAAAATAAGTAAAATGCTCTTCTGGGCAGCAAAGTGAGATTAAAACCTATGAAGTAATGCGGCAGTATTATTAAAGTCAATCTAAATACGCCTGAAGCTACTTCTGGCTCAGAAACACCTTTCCCACTGTAGCGTAGAGTACAAATGAAAGCAGATCAGAAAGCCAGCAAAAAAGTTATGTGTCCAGGAGTGATTTTGTGGTTAGAGAGGTTTGCACTGTTTGAATTAAGAGAGGATACAAAGGAAAGGGAAGAGCAGAAAAGATCTGAGATTATAAATAGTACATGGAGCCTGTTGTGACAGGCAAGAGCTCATGGCTGACACTTGTGGGCAAAGAAAAGCAACCTAGAACTTTGACCAGAGGCCACTTTCTAGGGGGAGCCTTCTGCCTGCGTCTGTGAGAGATTGAGGGGATGCCAGGGAGCTGTCATCATGGCCACAGCATTCTTGTTTAGGTTTGAGGATAGTATGACTAAAATGATGCTAATCACATCTGGTAAAGAATGGGCAAACCCTGCTGTGCTCAGGGGCAGGCTGGGGGGGGTTACCCCAGTCAGCAATGTAGCCTTCCAGGAGAGCAGGGAGGAGCCCTAGGAAGGGGAAACAAGAGGAAGAGGGGTCTGGATTTTAATTCCTTCACTAGTTGTAAAACAAAGAAGCAGCAGGTAAGAAGCTGATTCAGCTATACTGAGGTGAGAGCCAGTGCAGGTGGGGTCTCAGGACTTACAAAAGAGATGTTTGAAGCAGGGAGAATAATTTCTAAAGGGGAAGCTACAAAGAGATGTGATGGTCTGACTAATGCTATTTAGCCTAGGGCATCACCTCCCCTCTCTTCCTCCTGGCTGGCAGAGACCTGACTGCATGCTCCTTCAGGGGCAGGGATGGAGGAGGCCAGCATGGGCTCTCCTGACCCTGAAACCAAACATAAGACTCAGCCAAGGTGGGATGGGATCAGTGACTTCCCCATCTGCTGTGGACAGAGGCTAAGCTTGAGACCACAGCCTGCTGATTTATTACAGATTTTCTGCTTTTCCTTTAATAACACTTTCTTTTAGCTTCAGGGTTCTTTGCTTATGAAAAAGGAAACTGTTTTCATCATGAACAGACAGGCAATGTAATTTAGCTTTCTGGGATGCTATGGAAGGGTTTGAGCTGATGTAACGGAATATTTAGGAAGCACTCTTTGCTACCAGACAGTACGTGGCTGAAGTTTTAAGTGTAGAAAGAGTAAATTCGCATTCTTATTTCTCTTTTTCTCACAGTAGACAAAGTTGGAAGATCTAAACTGGTAAAATAGGGTTCATTTTAAAGCAGTGTTTACAGCACCCAGTATTCCAAGATGTCATTTAAGAGCGTGACAAGGGATTAGACAATGAAAACAAAGTTATTGATTCATGGTACAACTTGATATCCCCTGAATACTTTGGAACAACCTAGTCTCAGGCACACGACACAGAAGTGAGATAATATCAGAGGTGCTGTCTGTGAAGAAGATGGGAGGTAGGATGTAGATATATAAAACGTCCCTGAGGCAGCAAACTGAAGGATCAATGTCCAAAGATGCTCTGGCACAAAGTGATAGCCAGAAAAAACAAAACTGTTTGCCCAGCTCCTTGTAAATCTCAGTGTCAAAATTTACAAGTCTCTGTACCTAAATACCAATTATAGCCATGAAACCAAGTATCTCAAACTCATTTAATAGGAGATACAGGTCTCCCAGCTGCTTTCAAGTGCTCTCAATGCCTGACGTTGAAAATATTTGAAGATACTGATTTCCTGATGACTGTTTATTAGCTTGATGTCAGTACCCCAAGGTAATATCCTCTAGTATCATCTTTCATTGTGGCAAATCTTCCTTCAGTTCTCTTTTCTTTAATTGGATTAAGATTATGAGCCTCTTCCTTATTAAAGGAAAGCATTATGCATCCAAAGATTGAATTACCTGTTAATGCACGCCTGAAGACATGAAACTTAGCAAAATATAGCTGGAAATTATATTACTAAGAGAACAAATTGCTGGGCTCTCACAGTTATCAGCTAATAAATTGAAAAGAATAAATTAACAAGCATCTGAATTAAGAAGGCAGCTTGGAATCCATTGCTATTTGTTTCCTTTGCAAGTATTTTTACATTTAAAACATTATTTACTATTAGCACAAAAATTCTTTTATTATGAGCTCTTCAATGCAGAACACCTTTTCCCTGTACATATATTCAGCAAATACAATTCCATTAGAATTCATTTGCAAGAAACATATAAAACACTAAATATTATATATATTTTTTTTATATGGCCCTATTTTTAATCCTCTCCCCTTTTTCAAAATATTCTTTAATACTTTTTTTCCCACTCTGTTTTATAGCTATCAGACATTCTGATTTTGAACTCTCTTGGAAATAAGGTAGCAGCTATCTCACCTAAGCTTTGGTAAAGGAAGTTGAAGGAGTTCCAGGAACAGGGGGAGACATCAGACCACTACTGTCATGGCAGAAGGGGTACTGTCAAGGCTTGCAGCAATTGGTACCATGCTAGTTAGAATCATAGAATCAACACGGTTGGAAAAGACCTTTAAGATCAAGTCCACTTGTTCTCCAGCACTGCCAAGGCCACCACTAACCCATGGCACTGAGGGCTTCGTTTAGAGGGTGTGTAAGCACTTCCAGTGATGGTGAATGTTTTAGTTGTTAGATCTAACCATGCAGAAAAGCTAGAAATGTTCAATGAATCTTCATACTGTGGATGAAAAGATGAATGGCAGACTCATAGCATATATTACTTATGAAGTACTTCTTAATGGAACAGTAACTAACCACTGCTTTAAACAGCAGCTTCTCAAGTTCATGTAATAGTTGGGTTGGAAAGGATCTCGAGCGGTCATGCAGCCTGTACCTTAGCCTAACAAGGGCTCGGCAATGGTAGTGCTTTTCCCAGCATATTTTCTCTAAAACCTTTTGAGAAGGAAGCCCTGCCAGTCACCCAGACCAGCCGATTCCCATGCTTCTCTGCTCCTACCAGGGCACATGTTTTCTCACATCTAAATTGGGCAGTTTGGAGGAACCAAGCTGCTCACCAACCCCCTGGGGCCTGATGGACATGAAGCAAAAGCTTGTGAGAACTCCAGGTGCACCTCAGCAAAGCACTGCCACTGGGAGCCTTCCACAGAGCTGCTTACTTTTGACAAATCACCGTTTCCTAATGGAATGCTGCTTTGTCAGAAGATGCTGCTTTGAGCACCCCCTCTTCAGCTTTTTCTTGTTCGAGTTTCAATGTTTCTGTATCTTTCCAGAAGATCCAGTATAGCTTATTCAGAACCTGCACATGTGATAAAATAATGACTATCTGGAGAGCTATACCTTGTATAATGCAGGTGCCAGAATAATTCATCAGGGATTTTGGTGGCTTTTAAACCTGGGATTCCCTAAGCCTCACTCTAACGGAGAGTCGTATCCTGCTGAAGTGACAGGAATTACTCCACAGATATCCTGCTGTACCTTGAAATTATTGATGAAAGGCATACAGTAAGATCATAGTAAGCCTGAAGCCATGATCAACACACCTGCCCTCAAAAGACAAGGAAGAGTTCAGGCATGGCCAAAGTTGGCCATGAAAAACCGAAGTACTTGTCATAGAGTAACATTATCAATTCTACAAGATAAATAAAACATTCTAAAAAATACAGTAAACCAGGCAATTGCATCACATTTAATTCTGCTAAACTAATAACCCCAACATCGTTGTTTGTCAGTGAGTTACCATTTAAATCTCTAGAATATCCATACCTATAACATTATTTCATGTAGCAGTCATAAAATCAGTTTTTCCTCACTCCCAAGTTCATGTAGAGTGTCTAAGTAATAAAGAGCCTACTATGAAAAGTGTGGAGTCACACCCTGACCCATGCTTAGCACAAAGAAATACCAAAGTGGCAGAAATATGCCTAGGATATCACTGCTGATATTCTGTTCAACACAGATGCTTGAGAACAAGGAAGCCTAAACCAGTAAGAGCCTCAGAGTCCTGTCCGAGCCTCTGGGGAACTGCAGAGATGGAAAAAGGAAACCAGAACACTTTGTTTCAATAGGTCTCACACAAATTTGGTGGTAGGAACAGAAGTCAAGAAGAGCATCAGCTCCTGTCTCTTGCACAACCAGGTAAAAATCAAAACCTGCCCAAAGGCAGTATTTACCATGTGTGTGGATTTAATATGTGGTTATGAGGCCTTTGGTCTCCCTCCCACTTCATCACTGGCTCATAAAGAGCACACGATCACATGCCGAGCAATGTAGCTGGAGTTGCATGGCTTTATAGCAACCTCCTTTCAACCGTGACTGTTCTCTGGGATTCACTTAACACTTCTCAAGTAACTTGCATCAGTATGATGTTCAAAATCCCTGATCAGTTTAATTTGGGTCCTGGGAACTTATATCCCTTTGTGGAAATAATTCTGTATTTGCTGATGGTGGTAAGCAAAAAACAGAAATAGAGGCGGTAATAGAAGATACCTTAGAGACTCATTGAATGCACTCAGTGAACACCATTAGCAGACACAGGGATGTGTTAGCCAACACAGAGCTCGAAGTGTTTTCTGAGTCATGAGTACTTGGTGAAAATCTATGTGGAGGGTGACCTATGCTTTTGGAGCCATTTCCACACAGGCATGGCTGTGAAGCTAGCCTGAGAAGCAGCTCTAATGGCCTTATAGGTCTGACTGCACTTATTCCTCTGAAGGGTAAGAGTTTCATGCGCTAAGAGCTAAAACTCATTTCTACAAGACATATCACAAAGTTATGAAGCAAATACTGGAATGGATTAAGACCATTCTGCAACTTCTCATCTTTCCACTCCCATGATTTCTTCACTACAAATGAAGCAAAAGTGTATGTGTGTACACATAACAGGGAGTACTGGAATGCATGAGGTTATCAAGGTATCATCCTACCAAGCAAAACACTCTGCTGCACCCCAGCACTCACTGTGAAATGACTAGACAAGAAACAACACGTTACAAATTCATCAGATTGCTTAATGAACTGGCAAGAAATGCTGAAGAGCTACAGCACTGCACGGGAGCCATAGCAGAACAACAGGGTTTGGAGTGACTACCAAATCCTAAGGAGTTCCAGAGCCACAGCAGCCCACCTGCAGCCTTTTGGGAAGTTGCCATAAACCCACCAGTTATTAACTACCCTATCTTACACTGTGAACTGCACCAGACCCCTGAGAAATCTCAGATTTAGAGAACATAAGAACCAGGGAATCCATCTGTCTTCATCTTAAAGCTGTCCTGTTTTGCCTCTCTGTGTTCTAGACTCTGACCTTCTCTTGCTGTGTCATGGTTTACTAACTTGGTTGTTTCCTACCCCTCCTGTTAAAAGCCTACCATCATATCAGTTGATTAAAGTGAAAAGATATCTTAGATATAAGATCAGTCTAAGGCTTCTCAGTAGTTTCAATGATTTTTGTCTTCAAGAACAGGGGAGACGAGGAGCCTTAAAAGTTGCAGTAAAACAGGAGGCAAAATATATTTCTAAGGTACCATTTTTTATGAAATTGGTGTTTTCTAAAGAAAGTTCCACCAACCACACTAATGAACATGCATTTCAGTGACAGCTACTTTACCCCACTCCAGATTTTTGGGAAGTGACTAGATGGAGAAAGAAAGCCTGGGAATGCTCTGCAGAATTAAGACACTGCATCCTTGTGGGATGGTGCATATGGCACTGGGCTGTTGTTTGCAAAATTGGAATAGTTCAGACTTCTGCGTGCAGGTGAAACAGCATGCCCAGGGAGGTTGTGAATGCTCCATCCCTGGCAGTGCTCAAGACCAGGTTGGACGAGGCCTTGGGTGAAATGGTTTAGTGTGACGTGTCCCTGCCCATGGCAGGGGGGTTGGAACTTGATGATCTTAAGGTCCTTTCCAACCCTAACTATTCTATGATTCTATGATTCAACCTGTATGCCTTTCAAGGTACCTTACATTCCTGCATATTATATATACATCCCTGCATCTCAAGCAAACCTTTCCTCCTACGTCCAATAAAGAAGTTTTGCCAGCAAGTGTCACCCAACTGAATTGCTCTTAATTCCTAATTTGCAGGATTAATAGCTTTTCTGGGGATACAGAAGTGTTAATGGGTGTTGTGTTCATAGCCCTCAGAAGTAAAGTCCACCCCTGCTCTACAGAACAACCCTGCTTATGTAACTGGGAAGTTTCTCCACCTTTCCTAGTTCCTGGTCTATCTTCTTCCTCTCTCACAAGAAACATCTCTGGGGTTGACAAGAGGGCTCAGTCCCCTCTCTAACAGTCCTTCTCCCTTGCTAGGCATGCCCATAAGACAACATGGTTGTCTTACGGTCTTTTGCATCAGGACTTTCTTTTATTTTTTTTTTTTTTTTTGAGATGCATTTCTCTAAAAGCAAATGAAAAAAGGCTTCAGCTCAATTCTTTAATATCAATAAATATCAATCCAAGAACATAATTTATGAAATTGTGCTGCTCTAGTCTGTCTTGGAAAGAGCAAGAAGGAACTATCCCTGTTATCACCTCCTGGATGCTCTATACCTACATCTTATGTAGGTATATGCTGCATCTTAGAATGATAGAATCGTAGAACGGTTTGGGTTGGAAAGGACCTTACGATCATCTAGTTGCAATCCCCTGCCATGGGCAGGGACACCATGCACTAAACATGTCACCCGAGCCTCTGTCCAACCTGGCCCTGAACACTGCCAAGACATTTGTCTTTAATTTTTGTCTTGTATGTTTAGAACCTAAGATGTTAGAAAGACTGGTCACCACGATAAAGCCATTTTGAACTGTTTTCATTCTGTGTTACATTGTGAGGCAGGAAAGAATGAGGAAGTAGTTCAGGAGATGCCAAAGCAGTCAGCTGTTTGCAAGTAATTAAAATCACACAGTTTAGTGCAGTGTTATTCAAAAGGGATGTCACACTTTCTGACTGGCCAGAGTAAGATCTACTGGTGAGCGAGCCAAAAGATCAGGGAACATGAAATAACAGAGTAAGAACACTAGAATAAGAAAAAGCATAATTAACTTTCTGTATTTCTCTGCATTAATCAAACCAGCTTTTGATCATTCTTTTAGAGAATAGCAGGAGCAAATAAGGTCAGATCGTGTAAATAAACATGAGAAGAAGAATCTGGTTTGTATCAGCAAAATTCTTCTTTCCAAAACCTTCTGTGATACATTAGTATTAGGTGCAAGCCCCTAGAAAAGTCAATCTGCCTGTAAAGTGCAGCTTTTAAATAAACTAAGAGAACAGATTTCTGATAACCACTTGGTATGGTCTTGTTGAAAGTCATGTTCTACCAGAGCTGGCATGGAGAAGGATCCTCGACATGATACCTGCTTCTTTCTTCTGCCTGGCTCGGCAGCCTTGTGCCACCTTATCTGTCTTATAGTGTCCAGAAATGAGTTCAGAAATGTATCACAACTATGCTTCATCCATGTCAATGGATGTCAAGCTGAGGATCAGCTGAATCAAGGCTGATTCAGGCATTTCTCTAGAAAATAAAAATATAAAAAAATTACAGATTTGAGAGTTGAACATTTTTTCTAATTCAACTTTGTCAATTGCTTACAAGGGAAAACCATAATTTGCTTTGTAATTTCCTTTAATTTTACTTTTTTAAAAAAAAAAAACCTTTGTCTGAAGAAAATGTTTTATTTGATCCCTTTTTTTCGCCTGCAGAATCCTCAGGGAACCAAACAATAAGGACAACTGTAATTCCGAGCCAATTTCAACATAAATCTAGTTCAGAAAAAACACTAAAGTATGTGCTTAGCTTTAGTGAGACTTGACTTTAATGAAATTTAGTAGATTCTAAAAGCTTAGCATGTACTTTGGTGGTTTGCTGAATCAGAGACTAAAGTAGGCCCTGGCTGGCTGTTCCATTCTCATTTATGCTCTTATTAAAAACAAATAAACACTTTCTTTGTGTTGGATGGTTTATTTTTACATTAAGTCCAACATGATTTATTAATAAATCTTTATGAATCTTTTTTGGTCTTTTTTTCTACCCTTTCCCTTACATTTCTAGTTCTGTACCGTCCCAGGATGTCTTTGCTTCCTATTTTCCCACTGCTTGTTTTCTCTTCTTTATGATTTTCTGAACGGCATAATTATTGTTCCTTCTCCAGCTCTCCTTCCTCCCCTTCTTTTATTCTACTACCCAAACACTCTTTCCTATTTTTTGTATTTCTTTTGCCTGTATACTATGTATAACCTCTTTCTGTTAAAGAAGGCAGGAGTGAATAGAGTCCCCAGAAAAACAAAAATATGTTCAATGTAAACGTAATCTCCGAAAGCTCACTAGAAATGTTGGACTCTAGCAAGGACAGAAGTTCTGTTGAACCCATAAAATCACTAAATATATACCAGTGGAAGGCAGGGAAGAAAATCAAGTGTAGAAATTCATGTGTGAGGGGAGGTGAGTAACTAGCCTGAACAGGCACATGTCCCACTCCAGTCCTACAGTGTGAGAAGGCAGGTTTTGCTGACTCTTCCTTGCAGAGCTGGCTTGTATTAGCATGTCTCATGGGGGATGGAGCACAGGGTGGAATACAATACTGTATGCTACACTGACCCCTGAACAGGAACAGTGACCCTTACCTGCCTGTGCAATGCACTGGAAGATCAATGAGATATGCAAGGACTTGTTTATCAGTTAGGACTATTTACATTATTCACCTAAGAAATGCTGGCTTGGCCTGTGGGGCTGCACTTCCCTGCTGAAGGTATCAGTAAGATGACTCCACAGACCCATGACACACTGCCAGTACTGGCAAGTAGCAATACCAAAGCAGCTTTCCCCTATTGCTCCACCTGCCCTTCTTAGAGATGCACTGTATTATTTGCAAGTTTGTATGAAGCAAACTTTCCATGGTCATCTGTAACAGATGGGGAAGACAAGCGTAAACTTGCTTTCAATAATGCCATTTAGATTGTTTAGAGGATTCATCTTGAACCCTACAGAGGCACGTTTTCTGCCCTGTAACATAGGAGGATGATGGAAATTGCCATCCAGACTCAACTCAGAAAGTCCATCTAGTGTAAGAAACTGCCTCCAGAAGTACCCAATGATACCGGTTTCAAAAATGCCAAGTGTGCTAGACAATTACAGCATCACTGTCTTAAAAGGAGTATTTCTAGCTCCACTAGTTAGCAGCTGATTAATATCCCTGAGCGATATTCCCCTATTGGAAATTCCCTGTCACTCTGCTCAGCTGACACGAACACCTAAAATACCCCTAGCTCGCCTGTGATTATTTATTGCACCACTCGCTATTGGAGGTCATCAGGAGCTTGAAAGAGTCATCAAAATAGATCTTAATCCTTCACCTTAGCTTTTCCCTGCAAATTCTGGCAGTTTAGCTCAAACTGCTTTGAGGATGCAATTGACCAAATTAGCCAGAATTCCACACTGAAGCATGGTTCTTCCTGGGGAGACTGCCCGGACGAAGACCATGCTGATGTAAGAATAACTCCTCAAACTGCTTCAGCTACATCCAGAAGAACATGACAAATAATGCTTAAGCGTGGGCTTCATCAGGCTGCATTTATCTCAACAAATCTATTAACACACTTTTAATCCACAATAAAAGGGTAAGGAATTGTATCTTTCTCACTTCCAGATTTACTTAGCTGGTGAATCATAGAATAGTTAGGGTTGGAAAAGACTTTAAGATCATCTAGTTCCAACCCCCCTGACATGGGCAGGGATACCTCAAGTCATGCATCTGATTCTACTACCATATTCTGCAACAGGTTTCATGTGATTTAGCTGGTAACTAAGTTATTGCTCAGTGTAAGAAAGAACAGCAGAACTGACATGAAGGTAGGGACAAGGAAAGCTATTCAGCTTCTAACATAACCTATTTCCAGAGCAAATGACTTCATCCATTCTTTTCATTGTACAAACATAAAATTCATAAAAGTTCACATGCTCATTTTCTTTCAGCACAAAAAAAATCTTATCTGCTTAAAACAGTGTGTCAGAAAATTGCCATCCTTCCTGGCAGAGCTCCTCTCCGAAATAAAGAAAGAGATCCCAAGTTTGTCTTTGATGAGTCTAATAGCTAGACTTTGTGTTCTCTGTCTTTCTACATGAAGCCTGGCATTTTTCCCCCTTCCAACATCATTTTTCCACTTCATAATTTAAGAATGATTGGTAAGGGCTACTAGAGCTTCGGGGCAGGACAGGTGACCACCTCCTTTGCATCATTTCTGCATCCAGCACAAAGAGTTCCCAGCAGCTTGGGAATAGAAGCAAACCTGGTATTTGTGTCATGGAAAGAGCTGAGGAGCACCCTGCTTTATTGCACAAGCTAGGAATGACTTGAAGGCTCTCAGCTGGAAAGAAAACTTAGTCGCTGGAGTACTGGCTGTCCCCCAGCAGAGCCGGATTGCCTGGGAGCACTGCAGAGCTGGGACAGGCTGCAGCAGGGAGGGAGCCCTGGACCAGGAAGGACCAAAACCACTGGAAGATACATGGCAGCTTTAGTGGCCTTCACAGCCCTTTTGGCCATGTTCACAAGACACTGTGGCCACTTACTTCCTCCGAGCATCCCTAAGACACGCAGCCACCTTAACTGCCCATGGTGTGGCAACCCCTCATGAACACAGCACTATGAAAATCAATATGTTTGCATTGACTTCCCCCTGCTCCACTCTGAAGGTGATCTTTCTGGAACAGAAAAACACGTGGGGTCACACTCCGGTGAGCCCCAGCACCTCGCCTGCCTGCCAACTCTGCAGCGATACGTATTTCATCTCCGGGACGACGGTGTGACTTTTGGAGGCTCCATGCCTCATTTAGCCCTGGTAATGGCCTAATTGGGCTGGAAAAATGCAGGAGCAGGAGCGTGACAAAAAATCAGCTCTGCTGTGCTTATTTAAGCAAGTGGAAAAAGAAAAAAATAGAAAAAAAAAGAACACCAAGCCCCCCAAAAAAATCCAACAAACCCACATGTTCTACCTTGACTAGCTATTTCGTGTGTATATTTGTTCATAATGGGGCATTTTGCTGACTGCTTGTGCTGCTGTCAGGATTAAAGTGGCAAAGGAAAGAACATGAGAGAGGGGCAGACTTGGATGTGTGTTTCACCTCCTGTAACGTTTTCCATGGGAGTCAGCCCCCTGTCCACAGGGCTTCACTCCATCCCTACATGGTTCTCAGAGGCACAGTTAATGGGCACTTTCGTTTTCTACGTGGGAGGGGAAAGGCAAAAGGGAGAAAAGGTGAGTAATGAGAGTCACTATTCCAGGTGCAGGAATGGAAGGAACTTGCGATATTAGCCAAATGTTCATTCACCATTTCTTAGCCATGTGTTCCCCTCTCCTGGGAGGAATTTTGCTCCCTACTGAAAGAAAAGAATCCTGCCCTCCCTTGAACTACTCCTGTAATCTTTCCTGCAGCCTATAACCCCCCCTGCCCCCCAAAAGGGCTTCCCTCAGGAGATGCCAAAAAAAGAACTGGAGGGAGGCAAGACAGTCCATTTTTAAATGTCAAAAGGTGAAGACCCTCTTCATTTAGGGCTAGTATTGCTGTCCTCTAGCAAGGACATGAGTGCAAGACCAGTGGATGAACTAGATTCCCCTTCACCAAAAGATAAAACCAAACTGTACTTCATAGTGGAAAAAGCAGCCTTCCTTTCTGATTGTCCTTTATTCATGTGCTTTCATCATCCCCAACAAGATCCCAGGTATTTAACTTGACTTTTTTATCCCTTTTCTCTCTAAGGGGGAGCCCTGTAATATCTCAGAGTAAAACCTCCTTAAGATGCAGCCAAGATTGTTCATACAGCACTGAAGTTACAGAAGTGAGCATGTCAGCTACACTTAGAATCATAGGATAATTTGGGTTGGAAGGGACCCTCAAAGCTCATCTAGTCCAACCCACTGCAATGAGCAGGGACATCTTCAACTAGATCAGGTTACTCAGAACCACATCCAGCCTGACCTTGAATGTCTCCAGGGATGGGGCATCCAACACCTCTCTGGGCAACTTGTGCCAGTGTTTTACCACCCTCAGTGCAAAGAATTTTTTCCTCACATCCATGTAAAGAATTTTTTCCTCACATCCAGCCTGAATCTCCCTCTTGTAGTTTTAAACCATTCCCCCCCCCCCCCCCCATCCTGTCACAACAGGCCTTGCTAAAAAGTCTCTCCCATCTTTCTTATTTCTTACCCTTTTAAGAATTGAAAGGCTGCAATAAGGTCTCCCTGGAGTCTCCTCTTCTCCAGGCTGAAGGAGCCCAACTCTCTCAGCCTTTCCTCACAGGCTTTCCTCCATGTCTTTCCTGTACCGAGGACTCCAGAGCTGGACACAGTGCTCCAGGTGGGGTCTCACCAGAGCAGAGCAGAGCAGCAGCATCACCTCCCCTGATCTGCTGGCCACACTCCTCTGGATACAGCGCAGGATACACTGGGCTGCAAGCACACACTGCCGGCTCCTATCCAGCTCTTAATCCACCAGTACCCCCAAGCCCTTCTCCTCAGGGCTGCTCTCAATCCTTTCATCCCCCAGCCTGTATTGATACCAGGGGTTGCCCCGACTCACTGTGCCACTGTGTAAAGAATAACCTGTATCTAGCTTAGCTCTCTGCTTTGGGGACAGGGACAAAATATACTGTCCTGTGCTTTATTCAGTCTGGTATTAAAACTGCCAAGAATAGATATTTGTCTGACAAAACTTCCAGGGAACGCTGCTATATATCAGAACACATCATTGGTTACAAAGTCTGATTGGGTTTTGGTGCTCTTATTTACAGCACAGCTCTATAAACGCTTCCACTAGCACAATAGCAGGGGTGGCAAACAGCATGGAGCAAGAATGAGCAGCCAGCAGAAGGGGAAAAAAATTAAGGATTTTCAGGCAACCCTTCATGCTTCCTTTGGAAATCTCATCGGAATTGCTCTTAATGACTTTTTGCTCACATTTCCTGCCCACTTCTTATTGCAGTTCCTTTGCTAACTTGAAATAATCTGTATCTATGTTAAAATAAACTGGGTCATGGGAATGTGCTTTTGCAAAGGGTATGTGCTATACCTGTCAAGTGGCCAGCAACAAAACGATGGTCAAGTTTCCTTGGGTTCTACTGGTAACATAGAATTTTCCCTGTGAAGTTCAAACAGCTCAGCCACCGACTTGTTTGTGATGGACTAGAAGTTTTAAGTGCTTTCCTTGAACCTTGCGATTTCCCAGGTACCAATACTGGGTGATATCTTTGCAATTACAATGCGCAAGCAGAACGTGTCATCGACCAGAAAGAGAGGACTGGTTCCACAATGTAGGCTTGGAGCTTTCAAAAGGCCAAACTCTAAGCTTAGAACAATAATCAATTCAATTGACTGATAATGTAAAATCAAATGGGAAATGTAAACTGAAGTGTTAAGCCTACCCGATCACAGTCCAAATAAGCACTTACAAGCATAAAAATATTTATACTAAACCAGAAGCTGTCTGGGAAAAAAATGGCAATAAAACACACTAAAAATCACTTATTTGTAGCACGGAAGAAAGAGGAAAGTAGAAGTTAATAACCATTTTAAGATACAATATGCAGGGAACTTATGAAGGCAGTTAATAAAATCAAGGAAGTACTAATAGTTAACAGAGGTAAAGAGACAAAAAAGATATTTTTATGAGTATCAGTGTGCTTGAGCCTGGCCATGAGCCCATTGCTGGATGCGGGTGATAAAACTGCAACTGACAATCCAAAAAAGGCGGAAATATCCAATAAACATTTTGTCCTTCTCACATTGTTTTGTCCTTGGAATGAAGCTGGAGAATGTATCATCCCATATTACGTCAGCACAACAAAATTCACTGTAGGTAATAAAAGGAGATGTGAGACGAGGTCTGCTAAAATTAAATGTTTTCGAATCAACAGGCCTGGAGTCTTACATAAACTCAATGAGGAGTTCTCCGAACCACTAGTGTTGATACTGAACAACTCATGGAAAAATGGGAAAATTCCAAAGGGTCAGAGAACTGCAAGTATCTAGGTATTAAATAGCTACTAAAGAAGGAAGGCCCGGGAAATTAGAGACACCTTACCCCAACATCAATATGGATACAATGAGGAAATGAGTTCAGACAGCATTTTTCCTAAAAACCAACAAGGATAAAACACAATTAATGTGCACCATGTTGTGAAAAAAATCCCCGCTGTTATTTTTATGAAAAGCTGATGATAAAGGCAACCGTACGGGGTAAAACATGGACTTCTTCAAGGCATACGACTGTACAAATGTGAAAAGTTTCAGTAACAGAAAGATCCAAAAGTAGTTTATGGATAGAGTTCAACAGTTTTGTTAAAGGCCTGATATCAGTGAGCAGAGTAATTTCTAAAGACATCACCCAGAGATCAATCTAATTCTGAACCTATTCAGTATTGTTTAATCAGTCCTTTAGGCAGCAAACTGAAAGTGTTAAAGACGGAGAAGAACACAAAG
The DNA here is from genome assembly GCF_028554395.1 of Pezoporus wallicus. Lineage (NCBI taxonomy): Eukaryota > Metazoa > Chordata > Aves > Psittaciformes > Psittacidae > Pezoporus > Pezoporus wallicus. The sequence continues at coordinate 174,012 of NW_026639755.1, forward strand.
CTAGCAGTGAAGACGACAGTTTTGATGTATCAGTGGTCACTAATGTTGGACTATACAAAATTACAACTCTCCCTGGGGACCAGCGTTTTCCTGCTTTGTGCTCAACATACCCATCTTTCTGGTAGCTCTGTATTGAAATGAACTCTAACGGCTAAATCTCATGTTTCAAGGCTGCTGCTGACAGCCTGCAGGAGGGAGAGGACAGTTCCCTTTCTGATGCCCAATTTACTCGCAGGCGCTAGGATGCTGGAGGGAAGACAAAGCTTCACTGATTGGCAGCGGCTAGACTGGGACCCTGAAAAAGTTGCACCAGTGTCCTGCTAGAACAGAAAGGATCTTTTTTCTTTTCCTGAAGTGTGTGTGTTGGTCTATCTTGCTCACATGCTGAGGGTCAAATTTAAAGTCAGATATGGAATTAGGAAGGAATTTTCCATCCCACAAAGACTGGCGAGAATCCCAAGCACAGCTAACTCACTGTTTTCTCTTCTTATCTCCCTAGACTTGCACAGGGAGATGTAAATAACAAACTTAAACCCAGAGATTTGATAGATTTACAAGATCTTAAAAAATCAGACATGTTTCTTCAGGGGATGCAATCACTGCATGACTCAGAGGCTTGTTTCTTCTCAGTAAATGTGGGGCAAAAGACATGCATAGTATTTGGGTAAAAGAAAGGTATCTATGAAGTTGCAGGTCCCATGACAGTTTTACTGCAAGCTCCTCAGGGCATAACACAAGCCGGTGGCATAAGGCAAGCCAACGTGTATAGAATGTGCTACAGATGTGTAACTGCCATAGGATAAGAAGGATATGACACTGAGTTCTGCTGGAGGTCATCTGAACTTTGGTTGTAGAGGCATTAACTCCCTGAGCAGAGCTGTCGAGCTGCAGTTCTTTAGGCAGTTCTCTTACAGTATCTAAAAAAATCGACCAGAAAAATAGCCAAAAAAGTAGCCGCTAGTTGTAACTCTTGTAACTCCTTCTGCTGTTGACATATCAACTTACTGACAAGGGAAGTGTTTCCTATAGTGTCAGCACAGTAAAAGTTGAAGTCTAGGTCACATGTACAGTTGTCTTAAGCATAAACAAAAAACACTGATAAGTTCCAGATCCAGAGTCCTTTTCCTGTGGGTGCTACTGTAGTGAAGCAGAACAAGCCTGGCTTGATGTTCAGATAGCAGGCTAAAACCTGCAGCGTTAGCAGTGGTGTGATACTTTGTTTTGACTTACAAACTGAATAGAGCAAAGAGTAAACCTCAAAAGGAGAATAAAGACAGATGAGCAAGAGGTCATTTCATCGATACCTCACTTTTATGAGAGCTGCCCATACTTACAAGGGGAAGTACAAACGCTGCACCTGAAAACTCATTCTCAAACCCTCCTGAGGCTCCTCTCTAAAGTGATATCCTGTTTTCTCCTCTTTTTGACTGTACAGATTCAGTACTCAAAATGCACCCTTGGTAAGTCCAAGTCTACCAGATCGTTAGACAGCCAAAAGAGCTAGTATGATACAAAGTGAACACTCTTAAAATAAATCTATCAGTGGAAAATAATGGCCATATTATTTACCTTCAGACTAATGAAAAGACAAACCTAAGGTGCACCACAGAAACACGCATGAGCTAATCTGGATTTCTGTAAGATAGAAAACTCTATGAAAATACCACATAGGCAGTGAAAAAGTCAAGGCAACAAACATTTAGACCAGGAGCAGCAAATTTTAATCAAATTGTCCAGCCCTTTTGTTTGTTTGTTGTTTTGTGCAATAACACTGGAAAGAGCCTTGCTAAAGCCTCAGCACAATCAGCTTTTTAAATGATAAAATACCAAGGCAGGCTGCTCCTAAACCTCCAGAAGACAGCATACTCTTGTCTGTTGCTATTTGCAAAGCTGAAGGAAATAATTTCAAATCAAACAAAGCATCCCCCCTCCATGGCCTTTCTGCAAGGAATCAGAGAGCACAAAACTATCATTAGCATTTGTAACCTCCTTCTGAGCTCAACCCATTTGCAACAAAAACATCGCTAAGAAAACAGTAGTAGCAGGCACTCCTGTAAACAAGTACATCAGTTAAGATTTCAAGTGCTCACTGGTTATGCCTTACTTCTTGACAGCTTCATTTACTTATTATGCTGAATGCAGCAAAAGGAATCTCTGCTTCCCCCAGCCAGTAACAATTAGCTTTGGCCTCTTCTGTGGAGGATGAAGAATGTTGAGACTGAATCCTTGTTCCTCAGCAAAAGAAAATAACAGATATTGTTATACATAAAATTATGATACTGATACTGCATACTCCTCTTACAGCTTCTCTCCAAGGATCCAAGACTTCCTAATAAACATAAAATTAAGCCTTGCTACCACAGTCTTGGAAAACAAATGGCTCCTCACTATGATTTGCAAGTGGGAGAATATAATGAACAGCTAATGCTTATACACCTAATTTTAGAAAAATGCTTTAATTATTTTATTTGCAAATGTTTATTTGATTTCCCAAAAGTGAAATCAGGGAAAGTATACTATTTCATGCCAGCATCTCTCCACCCCTTCAGCTCTTTGAAGCCTTAAAATATTGAGCCTGTAAATTCAATTTCTCTGTCTGGATGCTCAGCACTAATAGCTCTGTCTGGCGTATCAGTATCAGGGGACTATAAGTGTCTTCGGAGTTTAGAGGAAGGCTACAAAGGGCTTTCTGGAGAGACAAAAGAAAATTTCTATCATTTCTTTTAGAGAGAGCTTAGTAAGGAGGGAATATTTTAACAGATATTTTGATTATCAGCATTCCGGTAAAAGCACCAACATTTATGTACAGACACAGAAATATATAGATCCACACCTCTGCAGAACTTGCCCGGGTTCTCTCTCCAGCAGAAATCCACCCTGGGTATTTCAGAACAAGATACACTGAGCTGGGATAATGCACCTCCCACCTCAGGTCCCACTGTCATCTCCAACAGTTAGAAGTTGTTCAAGCCCCAAGGACTTCATCTTTCTACCAATAAGCCTCATCATTAGCAATGAATATCTTTACTGTTATGACTATTCATCACTACTTTCTCTTTTAAAATAGGCATTTTTCCAAGCCTACTATGTTCTTAGGCCTATAAATGCTCTCTGCTGCTTAAATTTTCCACTGACTGACATATACATATCCAGAATGCTTTTAAAAACCTATACTGATTTTCTGTATCTATCCTGACTGAAGGGCTGGGTAAATGTCCCCAAACACATTATTGTGCGTACATGAAGACCATCAGGAAGAGATAATGCTCAAACCGCACTTAGGAGACAAAAAAGAGGAACACTGCTGAAATCCAGAAAGTTTAGTTGCTCTTTTTCCTTCTTTTAGCTCAGTTGTCCTTGTCATATGTGTTTGTCATCATATCTTCTATCAAGAACTATGAATCAGACACCATCACTGTTCTTATTTGCATATTTGGGTGACTAATATTTCTGAATTTATAAACTTTGATTTATATTCAGGTCTTTAATATATTTATGTGTTTAGAGTAACATAAACCCAGCAGTGTGTCTCTGTCTGCCAGCCTGTTCTTCCTGGCTTTAGCCTTGTTAGTCAGACTGTCAGCTATGCTGTCTTCTGGGATATAGCCATATTGGATGAAGTTTATATCATGTCATCCCAGTAAAAATAACCAGGTTAGTCTTTACCTGCAGCTTTAAAACAACACAGGTTTTAGGGGGGAAAAATGATGTCTCATTTGCAGTTGGAACACGGGTTCCGATCCAGCATGGTTTACACAGCTCTTAACCTTAAAAAGTTCAGGCCTTGAGGCAGGAAGCATCATTTGCTGTTAATGCATTTGACACATGTTGAAATGCATGAATCATTGTAGTTAGTTCAGCTTTCCCTAAGCCAGAGTGTCTTATATAGGCCTATAAATATGTATGCCTATAAATAAAGACCTATTTCTGATATACCTCCAGCAAAACAAATTTCTGAATAAAGACAGCTACAATGATTGCTAACAACAGGAAATGAAGAAATTAACAACTGAAAGTAAGAAGTGGAGATTTAGTGAGAGAAAACGTATTGGACTACGGTTTAATGACATACCACTGTCACTTGCCATCTCAATGAATGCTCCAGACTTGGGTCCTCAGACTTGGGAACTGAAGCCTAGAAAGAGCTGGGTGATTAGGGGCATTGGAAAAGCCCAGTAGGCTACTAATCATATATTTAGGTATTGATTAAAAATCTAACTGTTGAGAACCTAGGTGGTGCTGAAAACATCAGGAGTTTGATTTACACCTGTCTAAGGAGTAGTTGTTTACTATATAAGTGCCACTTGGAGTTACAAAACCACACGTCAGCCATCCCTATAATGAAGCTATGTAAAAAAAATTTCCCCCATGCAGCGAATGCTGAGAGAACTTAGGTCATCTTTTCTATTCCACATCGGAAGAACTGCAAGAACTTTCCCAGTTTTAAGCTAGAAATGTAAGAAACATTGGTCAGCGATCGGTGAGGCCAGTGCCATTGGTAAGATGGGCGCTTGTCTGCCATACACACCTGCTGGAATCCAGCTAGGTCTACTTGGCCCTGATCTGGCTGAAAGGCTAGAACTGGGCCATCCTACCTAGCAAGTAATCCACTTGCACATTAGGTTATGATCATTCAACCATGAAATGGGTCTTCCTCTTTTTGACCCAAAACTGCATTGTGTATTTGAAGAAAAACCAACAACTTTCCTAATACAACTTTAATACTCTTCCATGATTTGATTTACATCATTTCACTTATTCTATCAAACACTATCCTAATTTCCTCTAGAGCTGTATAATCCAAAACATTCTCAGACTCGACTCTATTCACACAGAACCACAAGAACCTGCTGTTTTGTCTGTGAATGTACCTGCACTCTAGACTGCTCAGACCCCTGGTCAGGGTCCAGAGGTAGGGCTGTTAACTTAGGCTGAAGAACACAACTCTTGCCTGCAAAGCACCAGCCTTCGAACGTGCTCTGCCACTGGCCAGACCACGCAGCAAGAGGACTCAATCAATCTTAGCAACGTGGGGAAGGTGTGACAAGAGGAAATCCTGGTTCAGTGTGTGAAAAATGCACAGTACCAGAAGTCTGGAGATGGATTAAAAGAGGACACAGATTTGAACAAAGGTGCAGGATAGTTGTTCAGAAAAATAACATTTGAGAAAGCTTCTTTCTCTTGGTATCAGATGACCTTAAAAGGGTCCAGTAGTTGCATATGTGCTTTCTAATTTCTAAACTAATAGTTTAAGACTATGGAATAGCAAACAATACATGAAGAACTGCAAAGGAAATTAATTCCTGATAGAAATTTCTGAACATTAAAAGCCGTGTAAAGTTAATTCAAATTTCAGAACCTGCTATCAATTTTAACTGATCACTTATGCATGATTAAATCATCCTGTAACCAGGGAGCAGGAGCTTTTCCTCAAATCACAGCTATTTTGTTTAAATAAGCTGAAATAACTTCAATCGTGGTGGCACTGAGCTGAAGAATTAACTGGCTCAGCTCCACAACATGAGCTCCAATTTGTACTGCTCTATTCAACCATTTTTTCATTTTTCATCACAGTATAGAATAAATGACAATGACTTTTTGATTTCTCAACTAGCTGAGATGTGCATTATCATGCAATGCTTATTTACACAGTTATTCAATATATTCCTAGAATAATACCGTATCAGGAGCTGTTACTATAACTTTATATGTATCGATGCAGAGTCTTGAAACAGGCAGAATATGTCTGAAAAAGTGGTCCAAGAAGATAGTGTAACAAGGACAGCTCAGTTGGCAACCTGCAAAGGAGCCACAAGATCCTTCCTGTTTCTTCAAGCATTTAGGAAAAATAGAGGCATAGTGAGTAAAGGGATAAGGGTTGCCATTTTGTTACAGTTATGGGTTTTGTTTGAAGTGAGGACATCTGTACATTTTTATACGTAATTATTACTCCAAACCATTTAGGTTGTACCTATTAACATGCGCTGTGTTAAACAGATGTCAGGATTGCAGTGGGCTGTACAAATTAAATAAGCAGTGGCAGAGGGATCTATTGTTTGCCTCCTTCAGATTTACACAGTCCATGCAGATAAAGATTTTATTACTTTATTAATAAAAACTAAAGATAGCAGCAAGCAATGAATCTAGGCATCTGTTAGAACCCATAGCTTAAACGTCTGACTGAGAAGGGGCTACGTGCTGCAGTGAACAATTACACATACATAAATGTTGCTGTACAAGTCATGCCTAGATTCTTTCTTGGCATAAGCCCAGAGAAGGTGAAATAAAAACAGCTTTATGCCACCTTTGCAGTTGCCCAAGTCGAGTAATAAACAGTGAAGCCAGCTCCAGCCCTACATGCCACGATGTACATGACCACACTGTACATCACCCACTTGCCTGTGGTTCAAGCAGGGGTTTTGATGACTGAGGGCTACTGGGAGAAGGTGAACTTTAATTGCCACAGGTATTTTCCCCAACTATAAGAAACATCAAGGAGGCTGGCAGGTACTGAGGAAAGAGAAAAACTATACTCCATGTACTTTTTGGATGAAACAATGCCATAAAGTTAATACGATAGCACTTCGATTTAAACTGGGCAAAGTGTACAGGCAAAGCAGAGAGATCCCTTTATCACTGTGTTCATCTTCAATTTCTATCAGTCCACAGCATATAAAAGAAAAAATGAGACCTGCGAGTTATTTAACGCCACTGTTCCAGTGAAACTGTATTCCCTTAATTAAGAGGTATATATCTCATAATCCCTCTTCCAGCAGGATGTGAACTCTTGCTCACCTAAAATCCTTCATTTAGGAGGAAATGTGCATTGTTAGGTGCATGCCAGCACTGCCATGTTACATGCTTAATTAAGAATTAGAACTTCCTAGTTATTGTTCCTGCAATGTTTCCTGAAGAATTTTTGTGGTTGCTTTGCTTCTGAAGAAGGTGGCATAATATTAGTGTAACTGTCATGGATGTGTCAGGCGGCAACTACAGCCTGAATCAGAGAAAATTATCAGAGGCAAAAGAAATTTAAAAGCACAAATCCCAGGGAGAAACAAAATATTCAGGCTTTTAAATGTTTTATATGCTCATAAAAAATTCTCACTTTTCATCCTGGTCTGGAAATAAGATACTTTTCAAAAGCAAATGCAAGTTGCCATCTAAACCCCATATTTAGATCAAAAAACATGAGCATAATAGGAATGTAAGTACCCAACAATTGAAATGTGAATCTGAAATTATAGCAGTGTATTTTTTCTATTTTGATAATCCTTGATAAAAAACGATAACCCATTATGTTGTAATTAGACATTTTTAAAAGCCTTTTTAGATCTTTGGATGATAGACAATATCTGAATGCCAAGCTGTCGTCAACTGTTTTTACTGTCCGGAATTGTATGTTCAAATCCTGGCTCAATCAAGCCAACTTTTGTTATTTCTGAGACAGCTATTTCAACATGCTCTGATTTACTACAGGCAGAGCTTTCAAACAAGGCCATATACTGTAGGGCTGTTTCAAAAAGTGCCTATAAAACCAATACTCCACATATGTTGTGTGCAAGTATATTCTTTATAATTTACAAGATGTCGTTGATTTTAATGGCTATCCCTTCAGTCTTACCTACCAGTTAGCAAATTGCTAATGGCAACAGAAAGTCATCAGAACAAACTGTGCACTCAGTGTGCCCTCAGCTACACTCTTCTGTACGCCTTTTTGTTTGTTTGCACAACTGTCAATAATTCTCAATTACAAGTCAGTAATTATGCAATGCACATGAAGAGAAAGGATACAAACCATTGCGTCAGCTCCACTGGTCTTGCAATGTTAATAAACCACAGCGCCAAGATTTGTTTCAGTCTTTAGTAACTGCAGCCATCACCCTGATAAATATGGCAACAGATGTACTGAATAAGAAAATGAGACTACTACAAATCACCGCCTAGAATAAGATTTCACTCTAGCAATTGCAAACACTATCATGACATTGCTTATAGGAAAGATATTTTGGTGAAAGTATAACACTTTCAGGAAAAAGAAGTCATTTCAAAATAAGTTATTTATATTATTTTGATATAGTGGCATTAAAACAATTTGTTCCTCAATAGTAATCTTTGTCAATAGTCTCTTCTCACAGGATGTCTTTGGCATCTTTAGTGTCGTTTGCCAGGCACTGCCACCAACCTAAAGGGTCTACAAAAATGTCAAATGCAGCTATAATCAGCAATAGTCCTCACCTAGAATTATGGGAATTAAGTGCTATGACTCAGTGGCATTAACAGGCAATAAGTCTATTGCTACAAATAACATGTTGATGTAGAAAGCAAGGAATAGTTTATGAGGGGAGCAAGGAACCAAGCATTATATAGGGAAAGCACACCATCCTCATACAAACACCACAACAAAAGGGGAGAGCTCAGTCTTGCAGGCCCTTGTTTTACCTTACTGACCCTCACTCTCACAGCCATGGAAGGCATGGTGTTCTTCTCACTTAGGCAGGTCTGCAAGAGAGGACAGTGCCAGCCTCAGCTCCCACCCACCACTGCCTCTTGTGACATCTCCACATCTGCTCCAGACCCTCTCACTACTGCTGGTTTCAGTGCTACCACTGCAAGGCTTCCCATCACACTGTGTTGACAGCTACATTGCCTGGCGCTGATGATACAACATGTCCTACTTCAGCTGGAGTAATTCCAGTTTGACAAGTACCAAAAAAAGGTTAGATCCAGGCCCCTAGCCGAGTATCTTCAGCTTTGTCACTGCTGACAGGAAGTCTAGCCAAGGAGAATCACTGCACTTCTCTCCATCTTGCTCACCTGGACTCATTCAGATATTCATCATCCACTTGAGGGACAGATCTTTCCACCCTCAGAAGTGCCATCCAGCTACCCTAGCGGGCTGAGATCTCATCTCTGCAAACCAGTGCACTGATGCTGTGCTGCTTCATAGAGAATCTCCTTAAGATTAAGCAAATCTTCCTGACGGAGGCTGCTTTCAAAGGTTTATGTATGCAAATGTCCATGAAAATGGACATGACACACCAGAAATCATTAACTATGCAAACACTGCTTCCTGAGAAATGGAAGCAGCAGTAATTGTACCTTAGCTAGCTGCTGCAATTCCTCAACCTAAGACCATCCTGGGAAGTAAAAGAAGCATAATCTGCTATTGATGTGTTTTTAAAGATGAAAGTCTAAATCATATCAAGAATTCATGCTTATTCATTCACACACCACTGTTGTTATTACTATTTGTATCCTTATTGCAATGCTTTGGACAAGGGTATCATATGGAGTAATGTATTTAAATGACATTGTGGCACAACAGATGGAACCTATTTCTGCTGTTTAGAAACCAGATTTGTCATTCACTAGCTGTGTTCAGCCCCTTCAATCTCTAATACATAAACCAGGAGAATTACAGTTGCCTCCCTAAGGTAAGATAAGGACTGTAAACAGGTTCCCTGAAATAATAAACACAGGCAGCAGAAGATTTAGGATTAGAGCTCAGTTTATAAATCTGTTTATTTTCCCGAGGCTGAAGGCCACTGAATTGAGGAAACTCATCAGCAGGGTTTGACATTTTATAATTTGTGCAAGAATATGACAGTCTTGCAAAATATATGGCTCTGCAGAAGACATAAAACACCCGTGGGACTTCAATGTGCTGTACATTAGTAGTCCTTTGAGCAAACTGTCGTCTTTCCAGTACAAAGTCACCTGGAAGGAGCCACTCCACAATTCAAAATACTTACAAAACACTTGCGTAGTGAGAATGGCATCTGAACAGCTGTAACGCTGCATGGTGCAGAGTGTACTGCTTGGTGTAGACTGGGTACAGCTTAGTTCAATTCCTCCTCAAAGGCTAAAGGTAAAACATTCTAACATTCTAACAATGACAGATACCTGAAGACTGGCTTGCTGTTGCAGGGCTTACTGCGGCAGGACAGCTGACTTGCTCAGGGTTCGTCAAAAGGTCCTAATAAGAACCAATGATTACATGTTTGGAAAACACATACAGCTAAATAGGCCATCTTGAAATGTAGCTACCATAGCAGACTGAGTATGTTACACAGGACCTATTCAGTCATGGCTTCCTCCAGCTTGGTTTCAAGTGGCACCACAGAGCTGAGCAGAAACGTGCACTGCACTGCACAGCAGTGAGGTGAAAGGTGGCAAAAGATGGGAATAAGGATCCAACCCCTGCCACAAGTACCGACTACTGAGGCACTAGTTTAGACATTTAAACCCACTTATACCATGTCTCACTAGAATATCAGAGAACTGCACCTGAAGACATGCAGATTTAACTTGCAAAAGATCCTTGCCCTTCTGGAGCACAGCTGCTGCAGGCTATGTGCCATACTGCTGTGCACCTGAAATGGTACTCACTGGGTATTTTAAAGGTACCTGAGCCTTTCTGGGAAAAGGGGTGCCACCAAAACCATCTGCAAGCTGTAGATCAGCTCAGACTTCTTAAAAAAGGATTTAAGTAGAAGACTGGATGAACAACCCATCTGCTACCTCAGTCACTAATCTGTAAATTCACTGATGAACCCATCACCACCAGGCCTCAACTTCCCTTTTTGCCTTGCCTCTGTGGAAAAGTTTTGTGCAATGGACCATGGGACCACAGCCATGAGCAGATGCTCTTGGAGAGCTCCTGAGTTTGCTGGATGGTTTGACACTAACAGTTGGTGTAGGAGACACAGATCTGGTGTGCATTCACTGAAAAAAAACAAAAACAGTCTGCTCCTATCCCCTCCTGATGCTTCCATTTGGTACTAGAGGAGCCAGGAGTAATGGGGATAGAGGAAACCTCCCCATATTACATTCCTCCAACAGTTTGTCTTCAGTGGCACTCCTTCAGCACAGGCAGTTCTCAAACAAAGAAACTTCACAAGCAAATGTTTAGAAAATGGTGCCAGGCCATTTGTGAGGCAGAAGGTAGAAAAAGAGGAATGGGAAATAAACGTCCACTTTTCAAAGAGATTAATGTTACAAGACAAAAATAAAGCACAGAGAACAGAAAGCAGAAAACACAGGTTAGATGAAAAAGGACTTAAATCTCTTAAACTCTGCCTCGAGGAGATGATGACAGGAAATGGAAACATGAACTGTCTTTCATCTCCTTAACCTAATCTGCATGAGACAACTTCAGCACTTTATGGAAGGGACCAGCTCTCCCTTCTGTTTGCAAGAGGATACTGTGAACCACTATTCTGGTTTACAAGATGTCCTCCTAAGTGGAGACAAGTAATGATCAGCAGCTTTGCTACTTGCAAAACCCAGCAGACTGCTCTGAGCAGTGTCATAGTGCTGGAAAGACTTCCTGACTGACAGCAGGGAGCAGGCAGAGCTTCTTACAGCACGGATGATTTACAGTTGCTCCTAAATGTTCTGTTTCTGGCAAGATGTATGTAAAAACCCCAAAGCCCCTAGTTCTCCAACATTTAGTTGAAGATATTAAGTGTCCAAGTACAGCAATAGAACAATAGGCAAACAGAAACATCAGATGTCAAACTCTTTCCAGTTAAAGTGTGCTTTCTGTAGATAAATAGACCTATACATGGATTACTTATGACAAACAGCTGCAAAAAATGTCGAAATCAACCATCTTAAGCTCTATGAATTCTTGTGTATTTGGTTTGCTCAGAAACATTGCTATATCTGTTATATATCTTTTAAAGCTATTTTCAAGTAGTAAGTTTAATTACCAAAATTTACTAATCTGATCCCATAATTTAAGAAAGTGCTGCACTTATTGGTACTCATTAGAATTATTTACTGTGTTCTTAACTTATTAAACTGAGAGAACTGTTTGTAGATACTGAATAGCGCAGTTGTGTGAACTATTACACAAATCAAGTGGCTTTAGGAATTCCTGTAGACAGTAGCATGGACACTGAGTTGTTTCGGTTGGTTTTGTTTTAAATACATGCCAACAGTTGAGCTGCAATGAACAGAGTATTCAGATAACTTACATACTGTTTTGGTTGTGAGGTGTCTGTGAAGACACTGATTTTCAGCATTTATTTTAGGACCGTGAGTGCTCCTTTCTGGTTGACTCACGGCTATGTATTCATTTTTTGAGAGGACTGAATTCCATTTTATGACTGTCTATGAGCTGCATCATAAATTCAAGACTACACACTCCCCTCTCTCCACTGATCTCCCACAGATGCCAAAAGGAAGCTTGTACAGAGATCAAAGGAAGAATTTGGGCTCCATGTAGTAAAATAAAACTTTCAGTTGTTATTTTTTTTATATCACATTTAGAACTGCTTACTGGAAAATGTTTCCTTTGCTGGGATAATTGCCACCCTTGTTCCTGTCTCTTTTTCTTTCCCCATCCTTCTTTCTTTTCTGTCTTCTTCTCTTTGTATGTGGCATCACAAATTCCCATTCCCTGTGCAATGTGTTGGAATGGTCACTCTTAGCATGCAAAGTGCCACCGATAACCACGAGTACACTGACAAGTCCTGATGTGCGATGGTTTAAATGTACCTCCACACTTAGGACGCAGGACTACAGCCCTCACTTTCTGGACAACAGCATATTGCATATCTCTATCTGCAATGTCACAGTTGTGTTTCATGCCCCTGCCCCTCCATTTTTCAACAACCGAAAATCAGAAACCGGGCACTAACTGCCATACCCATATCAGACATTCTCGCAGGTGGTCAGAGTAATTTTGGACAAGAGCATATTGCATATCTCTACCTGCAACAAGATAAGAGAGCATATTGCATATGCTTTCTGGACAAGAGCATATTGCATATCTCTATCTGCAATGTCACAGATGTGTTTCATGCCCCTGCCCCTCCATTTTTCAACAACCAAAAATCAGAACCCGGGTACTAACTGTCATACCCATATCAGACATTCTTGCAGGTGGTCAGTATCTTGTCCACCAAAGTATCTGGCACCAGCTAGCCTCTGTTCCAGTGCCAGGCACTGCAGTCAGAGACAGTTTAATATGCTAGCTCCATGTGCCCCAAACTCTTAGTAAATGGAAATTATTATCAAGTTCAGTAGTATGAAGTTTTCCCTCCAACTCCAAAATGGATAGATCAGTAAAGCTAGTTTCAGGTACAGGGGATCTAGTTATAAGGTCCACCTGAAGGCTGCAGAACACAGAAGTGGCTGCCGGACCCTGTGCACCACAACAGTCAGTTGAACCCTCCTGGAAATGGAGGGCAAAAGGTTCAGAAACTTCTGCACCTTTGTGTGTTCCCACATGGTAACCATACCTTAGAACAACACAGAGCTTTTTGCATGGAAATTCCAGTGTGCTTTATAAACCTCTGTTTCTAAACAAGACATTTCCACAAGACCCTGTGAGGCATAGTTCTTATCCCCACTTCTGAAAGTGGAAAACTGAAAGGAAATGGTTTGCCCAAGGTCAGTGTCCAAGCCCAGAACAGGTTCTAGAATTGTCTTTACAATGAAGTCTCCAGATTGCAGTGCCTTCATGTGTGTATGAAGAGATTACAATCTCTCATATTTTGTGAGCTGAGTGGTTCGTCTGTCCTAACTTTCTCAGCTGAATAAAAACTATTCCTGATACACCAGCAGAGAAGATTTTGGTAATAAAGCTGCCACCACTCTGTCAATGCCCCCCTCAGTCTACCTCAGTGTCAATAATGTTCTTGCAATCGTTGGCACAGATTAGTGCAGGTAAGGCATTTCACACTCTTGCAGTTAATAAGTGACTGAAAAACTCTATCAACTTATGCAGAAGAGGTTGTTTGCAACCAACAGTAAATGCAACAGTTTGCAACAGACATGCAGATGGAATAGGAGTGGACTGAAAAGCTGCCCCTGTTTCACTTGACATTTTTGCTTGTATTTGAGATGATAATTCTAACAAGCTTACCAAATATCAAGAAAGTATTGAGGATGGTGCAAAGGATGTCAGACTGACAGACCTGGGATCGGAATTCTTTCATTAAGCCATAAAGTTTAGCACATTAGGTAACTGTACAGCCTTCTCTGTACTGCTCTAGTGCTACTTTGAGAATGATGTCAAAATTTTGCCTGCATGTCACCCACTCCATCACCTGCCTCTTTGAGAGGTTATGGGTAGGACTGTCTTGTGTCAAATACTGTGATGAGACTGACACACACTTGGGCATAGAGTTGGGATCACCCTAATAATTTTATAGATCACTCCAAACATCGGCCATGTCATGTCCTAGAATAAAAGAAATCACTTTGGGATGCCTTTCCATCATCAACCTGCCATAATCAATCTGCTTTAAAACTACCTACTTTTCAAGAACTTCAAACACATTCATTAGATGTAAGCTAGTTATTGAAACAGTGTTTCATCTGAACAGCCATCAGCTCCCTTCACCTTCAGTCAGTAAAATTCAGCAAAAAATATTCCTAATAATCATCCTACTAATTTTCTTCCTCTCCCATAATCAGAAGACATGTCTGGATCCAGACTTTGCAACACCGGGATCAACGACAGGACCCCAGTGAATGCACAGGGAACAGAACCGGATCCTGTCCCCAGGGCTGGAATTCACATTTCTCATACAAAGAAGAGCTTAGTCCTTCAGCATGGTGAGGCGAGAAGGGGAGGACATTAACTGAAAAGAGCCCACAGCTGCCCAGCCCCAGCCTAAATCCAGAACAGGAGTTAAAGTCCGCAATTAGCGTAAACGCTTTCAGGGACGCTGCACTCACTGCCTGGGAAATAGCCGTAGCAATACCTCAGTAATCCTCCCCTGACCTTGCCCCTCCCAGCACATCCTCTTTGCATTTACACCAGGTAGTGAAACTCGAGTAGGAGACAAAAAAGTTCTGACTGTGACAGAGACACTACTGGTAAAGGAAAATCGGGAAGAGCCCGCAAAGCCACTCTTCCGCACATGTATGATGGAACAAGAGCACTGCGCCGGGCATGGTTGGGAGACGTAGGGTTAGTGGTCTGTTACCTCCCCTACTTCTCTGACTCCAGCCCAGAGTTAGTTCTAGTTTGCACCAGGTCTGCAAAGAAAGACGCACAGAGAAGGTTTTGGGGGGCAGAGCGTGACACTGAGCAGGAGGGCTGTGCAACATGGACCACCCGTTTCGAGTAGGCAAATCATCAGTAAAAAGGCAAACATTTCAAGCAAACGTATGAAAGCATGATTCTCCAGAAATATGGTGAAATTCGTTTTGAGTAGTGCTAAGAGCCTCCAAATCTCCTATATGTTACAAATAGGTATGCACGATACTGCTATTAGCCGTTTCCTATCAGCACCACCTGAGGTGATTTTTTTTCCCAGCGCGTGTGATTTCAGTAAAACAACCTGATGCTCTTCAAAGTTTTGTTATGAATGACTGTTCTTCCCCTCAATATTATTTCTAGATAACTTCAGCCAGAGAAAACAAGTCAGAGCTCTACGGAAACTTCGACTTTTGCCTGATCCTACATGTTTCAGAAGCCACCCTGCCCAGGATTTGGGGAGGGGAGGCGGAGGGGTCCCTCCGTGGAATTACGTCTGCATCTGGCATGACCGGCCGGGCTCAGCCTGAAATGCCCCTGGCTCCCCTCCCGCCCTCTCCTCGCTCCCCAGCCCGCCTCTCCGGGGGCTCTGCTCCTCCGGCTGTCTGCACCCCGAAAGCCAGACCCCGGCGCTGCAACTGCGGGCTCTCTCCCCCCACCCCGCCCCGTCGCCCGTGCAAACCCCGCAGGCTGCGCCCCGTCCCTTTCCCGGGCGCCCCCAGCGCGGTGGGGCTGTCCCCAGCGGGAGCAGCACTGCCCGCCCCGGCCCAGGCCCCGCTCCCGCACCCACCTGCCCCGCTCACCTCGTCCCGCCGCCGGGGCTGCTCCTGCCGCCACCAGCTCCTGCCCTCACTCCGGCGCTGGGCAGGGCGGCGGCAGCATCCCCCGCCGGCCCCCCCAGCTGCCGCGGCGGCACTTGCAGCCTCACGGGAACCGGCGGCGAGGGGAGGAGGGGGTGGGGGAGAGAGAAACCCCTGGCCAGGGCCCCGTCCCAGCCCTCCCCGCCGCCTCCGGCACCCGGACCCGCTCCCACGGGCCACGCAAGGCGGGGCGGGCGGCGGCGGCGGCCACCGTGGGGACCCGCCCGGGGCGTCCCGCTCCGCGCCGCCCCGCTCTGCGCCCGCAGGTAGCTCCGCGCTGCTCCCGGGCACGGCGTCCCCGGCCGGGGCATAGCGCGCAGCGGCCCGAGCGGGCAGCGAGGTCGGACACCTCTCGACGAGCTGCTCCGCTGCTGCGCTGATGGACGTGCGAGGGCCGCTGCACGGCACTGGGGTACGGCCGCAGGGCCAGCGCTTCCCCATGCAGGGCACTCGGCAGGTTGGCACCCGAGTCCTTACCCTGCAGCAGAACACCACTGTGGGGACACAAAAGCACCCCATTGCTCGCTCAGTTTTGTTTTCATGACTGGGGGCTTTTTCCAGTTCACACGGAAAAAGTCCGGCTGCCCGCTTCTCTGGTACCTGAACCTCATGCAGTACAGATACCAAGACCTGTATGTCTTCAAGCAGAAGCAGCAGCTCACTCTGTACAGTTAAAGCATTGTGTGGTTGCGCGGCCATGCACGCTCCAGGTTTGCTATACTCATCAGATGGTTTATTTCCATCTTAAGAATTGAAATGCAGAGAACGAAATGTTTTCATCATTATTCGCCAGCACTTGTGTTGCTACGCTGCTTTTCATGTCCAAAGATCTGCCAGCTTTGGTTGAGAGCAACGCTGTCTTTTGGGATCACTACACAGTTTATATCTGAAATCTCTTAACCACATAAAATACTTTTGGGGTGTTTTATTGCTCTTTTTTTTTTTTTTTTTTTTTAAGGAAAAGTAGCACATAATCCCACATTTGGATTCTGATGCCATTCTATATCCTAGCCCAAAAAGTCTGGGTCTGTCCTGAGAGTCCACTTTTCATTTTCCTGAATAATCACAACAAAAATCTTGTTAGAGTTGCAATGTACTGGTGAGAGTGACACTTAGAATGTATTAAAAGTGTATTGTACTTTTTACCTTGAAGAAGTGTCAGACACCTTTATTTCTGAAGGAGGTCCATCAGAACTAACTTGAGTAAATGCCTAGTCCATCTATTATTGCAGAACTACCAAGGGACTTCAGCCCACTTAGGTCCTCAAGTAGCATTTCCTGTATTAAAATGCAGTTAACTTTGGTAAACTACTGTATTTTTTTTTTCCCTGCTTCTACTGCAGTACATTAAACGTTTAAGAAATAAAATATCATCCTTACGATAGTTTTTCAGTACAATTGCACAACCATAATGAAATGACTGCAAACACTTTTCAGATTAAAAAAAGAAAGGAATTACTGATTCCAGAGGTGAGTGAATAGCTTTGTTAATTCTTCATCGTGCTTAATTGGAGATGGTTCCAGATAAAAGGTCTACAAATTCAGAGAATTCCCTATTAAGGTTAAACTAAACGTTCATTTAGGGACCCAAGCAAACCAAACACTTTCCTGCAGCTGTCAGAAGTGTTAATGTTTCGAATCCGAAGTCAAAATAAACTCTTGTTTGGAGAAAGAGTAGATATTTCTTGGTACACCAAATATATGGAGCCAGGGTTTTTAGGACAACAACGTGGCATGACAGCAAAAATAAACTTTTTCAAGGTTGCTCTCTGGTTGTGCAGAAACTGGAAGAGAAGGGAAAAGTGGCTATTTTAACATCTAGCTATAGTTTTCGGGCAGAGCCAGAAATGATGGAAGAAAACAAAACCTTTAAAATGGGAAATGATCCAGGTCGGACGTCAGATTGTGGTACCTTCCCAAACTTCTTCCACAAAGTCTGTAAATCAGCTATTGCTGTGCTACCCCTACTTAGCCAACCATGCAATTTATACCATAGGTTTTGTGTGGCTCGGTGGCTGTATCAAACAGGAAACAATGTAATAGAAGGTTTTAATTTTTTATTTCTCTTGATATTAATTGTAGCTTCATTGTGACCGCTTCATTGTTGTCGCTTTGTGATTGCTTCTTTCACCATGGTAAGTAGCAACAGAGCAAAAACTGTTTCCACTGATAAAAAATGGGACAGTGGAGAGGCAGGATTATCAAGCCCATGTGGACCTTCTGTACTCGTGCTGGACAACTCATTGCTCCCTGCAGCTAGACAAGTCGAGGTAGTAAAGTTACATCCCTGCATCTAAGCCTGGGCAACACAATAGGCATTCTTCCTCTGTCTCACCTATGGCGTTCAAGCAGACCATGCCAGAATGCACTTTGCCAGGGCAACCTCAAATGCAGATGTTTGGAGAGCTCAGCCAGGATGTAGAAAGTTCATCTCTTCCTGTATCTAAGCAGATTTGAACCCACATCTCTCACTTGGCATGGAAACAGAGTAAACAGTTGGCCACAGAGCATCCCAGAGGAAGAATTACTTTAAACCTATGCTATCCTTCCTTTTGTTGCACATGGCCTCATTTTATTTTGAAAAAGGTGGGAGGGAAAAGAAAGACTAAATTCCTTGCACTGGGGAAATGCTAATATTTTGAATCCTCTGCTAATGACAGTTGATTGCAGCTTTGACTTTATCACTCTCGTTGCAGATTAAGGGCCATTTTTAGTAGAGACTGGATCCAAGCCAGCTTCAGTAGCAGCTTGATTTGGGAGCTCGTCCTTATGTCCCAGCTTCTTTCTGCCTTTGCCATGTGCAACATATGCTTAAAGTACAGCATTAAAAATAACAAGTAAAAGCCAAATATATTATTTTTATTATTTCGTTCCCTATTTATTGTAATACTAAACAGCATTAGTAGCTCAATGGTACACTGCCTGTGAAAGAATGAAACCAACAAATACTGAGGATCACTACTACGTGAGAAAAGGAATACACAGAACTACTGAGAACATGCAGCTGTTTGTTACCTTTAAATGACAAATCAAAACCACCTTTGACTATTTCCTGGAAACACCACAAGCAGTTAAAGAAAGAAAAGCCAGGAAGTGCTAAGCTGGAACACCAGACCTAAGGGTAAAGGAGAGAGAAGCTGAGGTGACAAGAGACTTCTCTGGTTTCCAGCATAGTGTGGTCACCTCTACTACACTGTGTCTCTCCTTCAGGGGCTGATTGCAGGGGATCAAAGGCTGTATTGTCAAGCCAGTCTGTCAAGCTGCAGCAAGTGCCCTGTGATGGAAAGACACCTTTGGTATCAGCAGGGAGATTCTTCAGGGAGGAGCAAGGGGTGCCTCGCAGAATAAGGAGAGAATTCAGAAGGACCCTCAAAACCAGCTACTTTCCTCTTGCAAGGGTTTTGTTTGATTGCAGGGCTGGTATGGTTTCTACTGTATGTTGTCAGATGCCCAGCATATTAGCAACTCGGAGGCAAAAGCAGGCTGGAAGAGAGGTGGGCAGATCCTTGGAAGGAGTCCTGGAGGAGACCATGGATTGGAGTGGCATCTGTAGTCACTTGGACCTGCTGAGATTTTATGTATATAACACATCTTACTGTGCAGAATTAAGGCAAATAGGATATCATGGACTGTCCTATAGGGTACAGTTGGACAAGTTACGTTAGGCTGCTGATACTTTTGATGATGCCTCTGATGATCCTTGGTCAGGAATAACTGCTCTGTCGGATGGCATTGCACACCCATCTTACACTGTCTATGAGGATGACTTTCTCTGCACCAAGTTGCTTTCCTATTGAGCAGCCAGAGTAGGGAATGTGCAGATGCCATGGAGTCTCACAAAGGCATGGGGAGTGGCGAGGTAATGCGTTGGTGTGAACAGGGCAGGTGTCAGCTTCTAAGGCAGAGTATTGAAGGTTGCTCTTTGCATACAAGCTGGTCTCCTCTGGGTGTTCTTCACAAAAGCATTTTCCTGCAGTAACTCTGCAGAGGGACAACTCTGTCCACAATCTGGGCAAAGATGTAAGTGACGTCCCAAACAGAACTCGCGTAGCTCTCAAGTGCAGCAGTCAGGCAGCTCTCTAAAAGGTCTTGGACAGCCACATGATTCACCTGGCCCTGAGTAGGAGGGTGGATTGGTGCTAGGACAGACTTGCTGCTCCCGTAAGTTGGCCTCTTCCAGCTTATCTGAGTCTTTCATCCAGGGTGTGCATGCGGCAGGAGAAGAAGAAAGGGTGAGGAAGAAGGTGTAAAGGGTGGTTGACAAGGTGCAAAGTCAAATGGGATAACTGGAAAGTCTGATGTTTGTTCTGACAAAGCTTTCAGAGGATGGAGCTGGTGCTTGCCAGAGGTATGCTTAATGCAACGGGTGTGCATGGAAGTGGCTTGAACCAGTTGCCTGGGAAGCTGAAGCCCAAATTTGAGCTAGGTTACTGATGGCTGAATGTGCTGAATAGAATTATACTGATAAAGCCTAAAGCAGGCTTTATTGTTTTGTTCTATTACAGAAGTTTAGGGAAGTATGTGAGAGGGAGAATGGCTATATTTGCCTCAACTACTTTTATTGCGAGACTGGTGGTTTGAAGATTGGTAGCCCAGAAGGCAAGGTTTTCTTTCCATTGGACAAGCTGAGAATCACAGGCAGGGCATATCCCTGGCTCCCTTTACCCCAGAAGGTTCCTTATCTTTGGCTTGTATAAGAGAAAAGATTTTATTCAAGCCTTCCTCTCTGCTGAGAATGAATGATGATTGCTCAAAAGGGATGTATGCAAGCTGAGTTTCAGCTGGGATTCAGAGAAAACTTGAGCTGCTAGGCTGTGAAGGAAATGCTAGAGAAAGGCTGGGGCTATTGCAAGGGTGTGAAGCTGACATGCTTTGGTTGCGTAGATGTGGCTATATCACTGTCTAGTGGCTGCCCCACGGAACACAAGTCCCCTCACTGCAGCTAGACTTTATGGATACACCACGTGCTCAGATAATGAGTTCTATGTTTTTCAAGCCAAAAATTCTTCTTCCCCTGCTGAGGACCACGAAGTCTGTGTATCTGCAACACATGGATCACTTGCAGAGGAGCAGGTTTTCTCTTGCAGGGCAGCTGATGTTGTTCTGGTCATTGCAGGAATGAAGAAAGGAATCAGTTTTTAGTATTTAAATGCTGAAAGGACTAGACTGCTATTACACTACCCAAAATGAAATCTACTGGTCCAGCTAGGAGTGAAACATAAACAAGGTAAAATCTGAATTAAAAGCTGCTAGAGAGAGACAGCACCCAGTGTGCATTGGATAAAACCAGCAGCCCTGTGGACTGAGGGCAATCCAACAACAATTCCAGCCCAGCTCCACAAATGTTATTGAACAAGTCTCATGAAGGTGTGTCCTATGTGAATTAGTCTTAAACAAAGAGGACTAAAAATCTCAAGCCTGTTCCTTCTTCCTCCCCGCTGTCTTGGTTTGAAAAGTTGAAAAGTCATGATTAAATTGGCTGAACTTGTTATTTAATATGTTTTATGTAGTTTGTATCTATGATTTTTAAAATATTTATCATATTGCTAAAGAATGGTGACTGTTTTCATAGAAACTGGAGATGGAAAAGACCACTAAGTTCACATCCAGTCCATCCCCCCTGCTGCCATTGCAGAATTGCTCTGCATGTATATTTTCCAGGACCACCTCCAAACTCATTTTGAAATGTTCTACTTTCTTGGGTCTCTGTTCTTTGTGTACAGATCTGGAAATAGCTGGTGATGTCCATTCCTACCTTTTCTTTTCCTTTTCTTTGCTCATTTCCCTCTTCATCCTTTTTGTTCTTGTATTCCCTTTTCAGGCACAGGCACTTCTTATTTGGTTATCCTTAAGGGTTTCTTCTCTCTCTTTAGCTTTCTGAAAAGGATATGCGCAGTTGGGCAGGGCTACTCTGGCAGATACAAGCAGCCTAAGCAATATCATTTGAGCAGTTATTTGTTGAGCAGCCCTGGAATATCCTGCTCTGGGGAGTATGAAAAGCTAAAACCAAAGCTCCAAGGTATTTGCTGAATATCAAAGCAGAAGCATGCAGAGAGCATTGTCCCTCTATCAATCACAGCTGAGCACACTCTTATTAAAAACCTATTTTGCTATAATTTTTCAGCAATGAATTTTCTGTTAAAGTGTTATTTGTAACTCTTGTAGCTCGTTTCTTTGTTATTCAGTCCTTGCATTTGTTTGATCTATAGGTCACATTTGGCCTACTTGATGCAGCTTGGTGAGCTGGCTGTTTTCTCTCATGACAGTCATCTTGTGCTTCAGGAGCTAGCCATGGATACAAGAACAGCTTCAGGTCTACATTTTGTGACGGCAAAGAAAACTTTCTACAAGTGACACAGTCAAAATGGATGTAGGGATATCTTCACCAGAATGCTGCTAGCTTAAACAGTCATTCTGAGAGGCAGGAACTGCTTTCCACATTGCAGCTCTAGAGCCTGTTAAATGAGTGTGGTGAACAATCTGCTCACCAATGCAAAGGGAAAACTAGCCTGAAGAAAACAGGCCACTGAATATGAAACTTTCCAGTGGTAGCACAATAACTGAAATGAAGGCAAAGTTTACTAGTGTCTGGCCGTCTGCTTTTTCAAGTCAGGCTCCTCCTGTCTTCTCTGATCTTCTTTTCTCAGTCAGTTTTGCTTTGTTTTGGTTTGATTTTTCTTTTTCCCTTCCCCATCCCCCAGCCCCATTTCCTTCTGGTATTATCATAGAATCATAGAATAGTTAGGGTTGGAAAGGATCTTAAGATCATCAAGTTCCAACCCCCTGCCATGGGCAGGGACACCTCACACTAAACCATCTCACCCAAGGCTCTGTCCAACCTGGCCTTGAACATTGCCAGGGATGGAGCATTCACAGCCTCCCTGGGCAACCCATTCCAGTGCCTCGCCACCCTAACAGGAAAGAATTTCCTTCTTATATCCAATCTAAACTTCCCCTGTTCAAGTTTGAACCCGTTACCCCTTGTCCTGTCACTACAGTTCCTAATGAAGAGTCCCTCCTCAGCATCCCTATAGCCCCCTTCAGATACTGGAAGGCTGCTCTGAGGTCTCCACGCAGCCTTCTCTTCTCCAGGCTGAACAGCCCCAGCTTTCTCAGCCTGTCTTCATATGGGAGGTGCTCCAGTCCCCTGATCATCCTCGTGGCCCTCCTCTGGACTATTATTATTTCTCTCACTGTCTTTCCTCATTTTCTCACCTTTATTTCTTCCCTATATTTCCAAAGTTTGGTTCAGGAGAACTACAGAAAAAATCTTGTGCACACTGCCCTGTATTTTTTTCCCCTTACTCAGACTAAAGCGCATCACTCTGAGGCACTAGTGATGAGTACATATGCAGGTGTGTAAATGTTATTCCCTGTGTCAGTCTGCAATTAGCGCAAGTGAAGTGCTGGGATGGAGAATCATCAAATCTGACCTCGAAGGAGACTTCCGAACATCCCTTCAGTACTAACAACCCAAGCAAAAGTTATAGCATAAGATTAAAAACAAATAAAGAGCTACATTGAAATAAGACTTTGACGCTATGGATGGATAGCTTAAAGAATGTTTCTTCCCCTATATTTTGAAGTGCTTTTGGAGGATCTGTATGTAGGTATTAAAAAATGTCAAGGTCAAAACTGAACTTAACTGTTCATTTATTCTTAGGAAGCCTTGTGATCTTCCCTTTTGTTTCCCACAGCTCCTGTCCTCTCTGATCTCTGCTGCACTTCTATTAAGAGAGCATATCACAGAAGTGCTGCATTTTAGCCAGATTTTTAGCCATATTCACATAAGATTGCTTTTCTGGATTATTCTCCCAACTTCCTTCTCTTGTAATTTCTGTTCCAATTTTGAGTTGTATGTACGATCTGTCCCAGAATTGCAGCATTCGCAGAGAATGTACACTTTGAATAATAAACAGCCTTCTAAGAACAGCCTGATCTTCATTAGCTCACACGCTCAAAAGAACTTTAAAATGTGATTTCTTTAAAGAGTCAACTCTGCTTCATGCGGTTGCAGGTTGGAGCAGATCCTGACAGACAGCCTGGGTGTGGTGTGGGGTTTGTGTTTGGTATCATCTGTCTGGACCAAGCATTAACTGAGAGATGAATCTTCAGTTCGGCTGCTGTTGTGGTTAATTATTCATGATGATGAAGGTTAATAGCTACTTTTCCTTACAATCTTGGTAAGTGAAAGTTTGTAGTGTAGGAAAGGCTGAATACTAATGCACTCCTCCATATAAATCACAAGGACCTGCCTTTCTACAAATTAGTTGCTGTCTCCTATTGTTCTCTAATAACAATAGAAAGATGAAGAACTGGCAGTGCAAGCATGATCTGTAATGCAGATCCTTTAGGATACTTACTATATAAAAAAATAACAGAAGGTGAGTGAAAGTATATGATCCTATCAAGAGATCTGAACAGCCTGCTGGAGGTGCCTGTCCCTATGGAGCAGAGAGCCAGCATGGGGCAATTTTCACTCCTAACCAAGATACTTCAGCCAGGACCTTAAAACATAGAGGAAAACTCTCCCCCATCTTAAATCCAGGATGAATGTAGTTCTCAGTGTCATCAGTATCTTTTTAGATTCACACAAAATGACATCAGTCTTATCTCAGTACTTCTACTCAGTCATTCAGAACAATCTAATCTCTTTAGCTGATGTTGGGTCATTCACGATGAGAAATCCACACACACTGACATTCATGCATGTATTCATTAAGGGCATAGTCTTCGATTGCTATGAAAGCTTGAAGATGTAGGTGAACGTCAGGTTCACCTGAACAATGCTGCACAGAAAAGTATTCATTTATAAACTGTGATTCATTTATGAATCTTCTGCCCCTGATTTGCACCAAGGCAGCAGACGGCATGGTGTATCAAGTGCAAGTGTTCTCACTTTAATACAGATGGCCTTAAAGATGAGCAAGAAAAAAAGACGTAAGAACTATTAAAGATTTGGAAAAAAATGCCTCAGTGAAAATTTGAAAGAGACAGATTTGTTTAGTTTATGAAAAAGAAGGTGAAATAGTGAGTTTATTACAGCCATCAAGTATCAACACGGCAGGGGGAAAGTGGTACTAGAGAGCTCTTCAATTTCAAAGCCAAATACAGTTTTATGGTAGTAAAGCAAAAAAGTAGATAACCATACCTGCTTGGTGTTCCAAGCTAGGCAAAAAGAGATGGGTAGCAATGGACAAACAGTCATGTGCCTGCGTTTACAGGCACTTAGCAGGGCAAGAGACGGTGGTTTTCAATTTCTGCAAATTTAGACTTGACATCGAGTAAGTTTTGTAATATTTCTGACAGAGTTGTCAGAACAATTACAAACAATTTATGGTACAATCTCCTGCAATATAAATCGGTTCAATTCAAAACTGTTTGTTGTGGTTTTTTTTAATAGTCAGGCCATTATTCCAAATCCAGCAGTCTCTGTTACAGAAAAGGTCAGACTAATGTTCACAGTGCTTTCTCCTGTCTTTATAACATCCCTCTGCACCCCCCTTCAGCCTCTGCATTTATGCCTTTGTTACAGTATTGTTTGATCATCAGTCTTAATGAAGCTCTCATTAACCACCTCTGCTTTCCTGTGAAATGGTCACATGTACTGTTCAGCCATAACTAAATAAATCTAGTCATTAAAGAAAGGAAGTAATTAATTCCTGGTCTTCCGTGTCATAGCTGCTAATGGGATATCATGATACCCATCATGTACATCAGCAAGTACATTCTGTTTCTTTTAAAAACCATGAAAAGTAATTTAAAGTGTGGCTATTATATTGCACATACTTTTTGCCATATACTTCTCCACCCTTACCATGCCTCAGAACATATTTCTTGGGTAGAGTGACTCTTTAGGCTTTTCTAGAAAATGAGAATTTCCTGGATGGCTTTTAAAAACTCAGTTATTTGTCACTATTGACATCACATTTGAAGGGCAAGGGAATAAATGTTACCATGATTAGCTATATGCCCTACTACCTGCTTTTTCTACATCAGTCTTCATAGTTTCTATGACAAAATGTCTCCATTAAGGAAGTACTTTGCTTCTGAAAAGTTCATTGGTCCAAAGACACACTTAGTTAAGTATTGTCTCTCCTTTGCAAATAGGTATCAATTCACATACTAATATCCGTATTCATTATTGCACAGATAGTTACAGATACTTACAGGAATAAGTAACTCTGCAAACAAACAGTCTGTCTCTCTTTCTTCGCTGCTGGGCAGTGATTTATTACTTAGGCTTTTAGTCCACCTTACCAGCTGTGACTTGGTCTAGTTGTCTATAACAGATCCCCGTATGATCTTGTTTGCCTCATTATCTGTCAGTGACTGGCCAGTTTATCTAACTGATTCCAACACCACATCCTCTCATCTGCCTGGAAGCTGATGCAGTGACTAAGTCCCTATTGAAATAAAAAAGAAATGGACATATTGTCCTAACACCAATAGTTCTGGATTTCTACAAGAAAGAAAGAGCCTAACAAGATACACATCCCCTGTCTATACCTGAAGCTACAGCTTCAAGAAAATCCTCCTAGCAGAGCCACAAAGCTAAGAAATTCCTACTTGTTTCTTTGGTCCCAGAAACTCCTTTACCCCTCTTTGTTGTGTGTGGCTGACTGTGGACACGGACAGGAAACTGGGGAATTGTTCTGATTAAAGAATCAAAATTTAAAATGCATGTTTTTTATCTGTTCCCGTTCCCCCATACAGCCTCACAATCATTCAGATCATCACAACTAAGGAGGCCAGATGGGAACAGAAAGAGAACCTGCCTGAATCAGGAGAAACAGCTGTAAAAAAGTGGCCAGAAAGAATGTTTCTATTCCTTGAATGTTCCTGAAACTGTTCTGAGAAATAACCCATAAAACATTGATTAGTTCAAGGAAGATTCTTCCAAATGGCTAAGCCTTGCTTAGGAGTTCTCAAAATGCTTTTGTAAGCTAAAGTCACTCCTCAGATTGAAAGGTCCTTACTTTTAGTGTAATCGAGTTTCAATGATTTTTAAGATTTGCCTCTCAGTGCTCACCTCATATTTCTAGAAATCTGGGGGAAGACTGATGTAAGTACGGTTATAAATCTAGTTACTCAACTCATTACACACTGTAAACTCTGAAACTAGAGGAAGCACTTTAAACAGAACTTGTTATAACAAAGGCTTGGCAATCAGTGTCGTCACTTCACAGTTTTCCAATCTGGCATGACTGAATGGCAGTACTCACAGATGATATCTCAGGTAGTATTTCAGAGTCTTAATGTTAGTATTCTACCTTTTACTTTATGATGATCATTACATAGTCCTCCATCAGTAGCTGTCATACTGCTTTCACCATTTGCCTTCTCTTTTAGTCATTACACTTACTTTGCATTGTTTGCTTTTCTAAGCAGCACCTTCCACCCTCACAAAGTATTACAGTTATTAATTTTTTAACTTTCCCAGAATCCAATTTATTTTGTTTGGAGTTTGAAATAAAATCATCACTTATCAACTTGTAAGGCACAAGGCATCTTACACTGATTGTAACTGGTTGCAGTTCAGCTACCAGTTGGTTGTTTGCCTTTCAGCTTCTTGTTGAATCCAAGTAGACTAGGAAATGCCATGGGAAGACTAAAAGCCTGATATATCCACATCTTTAATGCTGTCCTCAGTTCTGGGCTTTCCCACCAAAAAGAGAATATACTGGAACAAGGAGAAGCACAAAGTAAAGGAGCAAGAATAATCAGTGCACTAAAATAGCTTATGTACAGGGAGAGACTAAAATAGGCTGTTCAGTCTCGAGATGATACAGCTGAGGTAGGTTATGGTTATGGTACAGGTCTGCAAAATCATGAATGCTTTGGAAAAAGTGAAAAAGAAATTTGCCATTTCTCATAATACAAGTGGATTGGGAGTCAGGTAAAACAATATGGGGAATTGTCAAACAAACAAAAGGATAAAATGTCTTTTCCTCATAAATAGCGGAGTTCAGCGACAAGGGATGGGATGGAGGCCAAAAGTACAAATATGCTCAAAATGGGGTTTGACAATCTCATGAAAGAATGTTCCAGCCAGGACTGTTCTGGCTTTTGGGGATGACTTGAACTGGTGGATTTCTAGAACCTGGAAGAGAATTAAACCACATGGGGACTGTTCTTTTACTCTTAGTACAACTGAGGATGGTGTTCTTACATGCTTAGGAAGACTGGGGCCCAGGAGAGAGAGGTGGAGAGTAGAGCTGAATGCATTAGGATATGACATCAAGTCATCAGGGAGACAGGCTGAGTGACGTGATTATTAGTTGAGTGCTAGACAAGAAAGGCAGAGCAGGGAAAGAATCTGCCTTTTCATCTACTTGTCCTACTTTTCATCTACAAATACTTGAAAGTACTTGAGTACTTTCAGTGTGAAGCTGCTGTCTTGTCTCCCATCTCTCTCACGTTTTCATCCTTTTTGTGACCCTTTGGAATGGGCAAGCAGCCTCCTTGGTTTTTGGTTTTAAAACCTTTCAACATAATCACCATACAGGTGCGTTGTGTAAGGTGCTCATGGCCACCTCTGTTCCTATTCCTACCCATTTCATAGCCCCAAAAGATTCTGTAAATCAACTATTAGAGGCAAAGTGTCAGTTAAAAACTATTTGCCCTGAAGTAAACCTTCCACATTCCATACCATCTCCTCCTTTGTCACCAGAAGCCCTATAAAAATTGAATTTCTTCTTCAGGGTGCTGTTCCTTTCTTCTAGCCATTATATTTCTTATTCCAAGCCAGCTACTTTAATATTGCTAATGGTTTCCCCTTGTTGTATAAACAAAGGTCTTTTTGCACAAAACAAAGTCGAGTTATCATCTTCGATCAGATTGTTTGGATCAGTTTCAGCTGACAACTACAGAGTTGTTTTTCCACCCCTATGCATTTTCAACATGCTGCAGATCCCTTATGCTTGAGGGATTTCTGTTTATTTGCCTGGGTTTCTTCAGAGGTTAACTTCTCCAAAGAGCAGTGTGGAAAAAAGAGAGGAATGCAGCAAATTTCCCAGATCCTGAGGAGCAAAGAATGTGTGTTGCTGGCAGAATATGATTGCTAAGAAACATCTTGGATGCCATCAAGCTAAAAGCATAAGGGCTGTGAAGTCAAAGAGTGCATCCGCAGGAAAAAGGTGCAGCTGAAGCAGTCAGGCTTTTGAGCATATGGTGAAATAGATCTTCAAGATCAAAGGTTGAAAGTTATTTTTTAACTCATGTAAACAGTTCTTTTGAGCTTCCACAGTACCTTTTGTCTAGGGATGCTGAAGTGTTTTTGTAGCTTGGGGGACCATTACCTTATCTAACAATCGGGGACACTAATGTGAATAAAGTTGAGGTGCAAAGTCAAGTCATGCAATGAGAAAGTAATGGCTGGCAACAGCAGACACTGTTCCTTACTCTGTGGACCTTGTTTTTACAGCATCAAAGATTTAATTTTTAAGAGGGCCAAACACTTCGTTAGTGGTGTAGTTATTAAATGACTAACCCTTCCTATAGCTAAAAGACTACCAAAATGTGACTGTAGTGTGATTTACCAAAGGGGAGACTGATGCCTACCCAGGCAAGGAAGTATTATTATTCCTGTTTTAGAGATGAGATACTCAACGCTCAGTCCCATGTTCTAATGAATGAATGACTGTTTAAACCACGACAATGATATCTGCAACAATTTTGTGTATATATCTCTACTCTGTCCACTTTTATAAAAGCACACGTATTAAAACACATGCAGTTATATACAGCATATAGTGCAGCAATACTTTTGTTTAAATCTTAGCCTTCTTGTAGGTTCCGATTGGCTCCCTGAACCCTGAGTATCAAATCTCCACATGGGACCCAGGACTAGCACCATCAGTATAAAAGAAGTTGTTTGCTGGATACAGAGCTTGACAACAGCAATGCCAGGTGTGTTTTGTCCAAGGTATTAAACATCAGTACTCAAAGTTCAGATTTGATTTATACTTTTAAGTGCTTACATATCTCTTCACTTTCCCTCATCAGCCAAGAATGAAAGTAGAAATTGCACAGTATTGTACAGATAGACGATCGTTCTTGCAGTATTTCAGAGCCTGGACCTGAACTACGAAATGGTTGCTTCTTTGATCTAGAAAGTCTGAATAACACCTAGTGTCCTGTAGTGATCTACAGGAAGGGGCATGATGGAATGTAGTAATTTTGCCAACGGCTGTGATTTTAAATGAACATGCTGAACACAAGCAGATGCTTGGAAAATAGGCAAAGTTCTTGGCAAAGACCCCAGTAAGAACCACTTTAGAAGAGTGCCTGATTTGCAATATCTGAATAGGCACCAGTGATGTGAAAAAAGTAATGAAAGTTTACAGAGGAGTCTCGAGCAATTTTTTGTTTCTGTGAAGGTCTGATTTCGAATTATCTCTTCTTAAGGCGGCACAACACCCCTAAGCTTATCAAATACAGTGAATAGAAATTCTGGGGGGGGGTGAAGGTTAGAGATGTTGAAATGTTTGAAATGTTGTTATGCTGATTTTGAAAACCACTTTTTCCATCTGAGCTTCTGAATATTTTAAACCTTTTAAAACACAAATATTGGAAACAAAAAGATTTTCCAGTTGAAAAAGAAGGCTTTATTTTGAAAACATTAAATTCAGATCTCATAACTGCATAATTTATTCCTCAGATTTAATGGACTCAGTTTATGCAAAGCTGATCTTTCTCCCTAGCCAGGTTGGTTTCAACGAGGTGGCTTTTCCTAATGAACAACATTACTTTAGGAAATCCATAACCAGTTGCAACAAAGACTGTGTTTAAAAGCAATGCAAAACTCCTCATATGCATCACCTTGTGGTAACTAGCTTTGTATTAAGAGCTGTCAAAAAGGTACAGGTCAGCAAGATCAGCACAGAAAAAAAGTGCTGATGCAGGTATCCTGAGTAGGAGACCTGATCATGTAAGATGAAGAGATGGTAACATGAAGTTTTGTTGGTTTTTTTTACAGGGACTGGAATTACCAGAGACATCAATTAGCCACATGGATATATATGCATAAGAAAGCATGTTCTAGATAGCTGCACATGAGACAAGAAATTATTTGCAAGGCAATCAGTCTATTTCTATATATTCTCCGTCATGGTAAAGTTCAAGAGTGTCTGATCAGGTTAGTAAGGTGGTCCCTCCTGTCTACTGACAGCTTCCTGGTGTTTCCTGTTAGCTATATCTGCACTGTACTGTTGATGCAACGTGCTTCTTTAGGTGCCTGGGAAGTGAGCTACTACAGAAGGATTACTATGGAAAATCTATTAACACTGCTGTGTACTGATTGCACACATCTAGGATTCAGGAGCCATGGAAATGCCAATGGCTGATTTAAGAAATAGAGTTATTAATGAGAGATTAAGTATACTTGTTCTGATGGATGACAAGCAGGGATATTTGCTTTAGATAGCATAAAAGCATATATTCCAATAAGAATATAGGATACTTAAACCAATAAAGCAATACTTCCTTTAATCCAGATTTGTCAAACTGCTACTTTCAAGCTTCTGACTTACTTCCTCCACTGTGCTCTTTTTTCCTTGCAGGTTGAAGCATGCCCAGATTCTAAATCTGGTTGTTACCCAGTTACCATTCAGAAACATCTACATTCTTTTAACCTGGTTCAAGCAAAGCCCAGGATGTGTATTTGCTGTTGGAAAAGTGGTTTGCAGTGACTGAGATCTGCTGTCAAGCAGCTCACTCAACAAGGAAGAACGGTCTTGTGAATCGGAGTGGAGTGATCCTCAGGAGATCAGATTCTGTACCTTTCTCTATCAAAGCTTTCCTGTATGGCTTCAGCCAAAATGCTTAACTCTGTGCTTTGCTTCTCCCATGGCTGGCACAGTGTGACAGTACTTGTCTACATCCCTTGGGAATTTCTTGTACATTATAGTGATGCTGACGAATCGAGTACCCAAATGTCTAGATAGCTCTAATGCCAATTTCCATGTCTGCCCTGACTTACACCTCACTGTTACAAAGACACTGGGACCTTCATATGTGTCTTCCCTTAAAGTTAGTTTCTTAGGTGTTTCCTCAGCTCTTCTTTGGAGCTGTTTAGCTACTTCGTTTCAGTTCCAGGTTTTTCCTGTTGCTGAAAGGTTTCATTTTTGCCAGATGATAAATCAGGTTGCAGCTGATTGTAACATAAAATGAATATGACACATACAGAATTAGACAGGCCTTCACACGGCTCCCTCACTGAAGGTAACTTAATCTCCCAGGCACATTTCCTTATGGCCAAGACTCCATTTCAGTGTCATTTCCATAGCAGGAAAACCAATAGGGGAAAGCTGTGGGCCAGGTCTTAGTTCTCTATTTTTATGTGGGAGTTAAGCTGCAGGAGGGAAATCATTAAGAGTAAGGGCCCACAACACCAGCGACTTGTGTTTTACGCTCACCAGGGACATTGTAGAGGACCCTGTAATTCTTTTTCTATGACTTAAATGTGGCAGATTCCTCCTTTGGTCTGTGAATCAAGAAATCTTACTTAATGAAAAAAAAAGAAAAAAAAGAAAATTCCCCCCCAATATTCATCTTAATACTTTTTTCCTTATGATACATCGCACCAGTTGTTTAATTATAAATTAGGCTGGATGGCTTAACAGGGCAACCACATTTCTCTTTCACTGAAAGCACGTTCACCTGTCACTCCACTGCAGAAGTTTCTGAACAGAATGGAGCTTCAGGCAAACATCTTTACCCTTTCCCATCTAAAGAAGCACCAAACACCCATATCTTCAAATATGCAGACTCACACAGATAAATTCTCCTTTTGATGCTGGTCTGTGCGCACTTACCAGAAAGATAAGGAAGGGATGAAGCTGTTATATTTCTACTAGTTCCCAGCATAGTTCATGCAGGCCTGGTTCTAGGGCCAGTTAAGAGTGACTTTATCACTCAGCTACTAATCACATCAGCTGCTTCCAACTCTCAGAATGAGGAAGAGAGTAAGCTTGTTCCTCTTCAGTTAATTACTGGGGAAAGACCACTGGACAAACATGTCAGAACAATCTGCATTCTATACAGTGTAAAATCTAACTCACTTCTTCCTGACACTACCAGCTCTATATAAAAGCAGTGGATCTTCCCACTGAATGCTGAGTATGTGCTCAGTAGCATTACTGCCATAATATACTAAGCAATTTCTCTGATTTTCTCCCCCTGAGCTACTGTGAAGGTCCTAATGTGCCAAGGTCTAGATTTACCTGAGCAATGCTCAGAAACTTTTCATCAGGAGCTACAGAAGATCTCCCTTTTTTTCACAAAGAATCTTTGTGGAGAAATCATTTAAGCCTGTGGTAATCTGCTGTTGTCTTCACCTTTTCACATGAGAAGCATTTTGATTGTATTTACATCACCTGGAAGAACTAGGAAGGCAAAGACCCATCGCAATTGCTTGCTATCCAATATACTGTATTGGCTGACATATGTATTAGAGGTTATGTAAGGAGTGCACTCGAATCAGGAAATTTTCTTCTCTGGATGAAGCATCTTGGGTTTGGTTTAAAAGCTTCTTGTGCAATTTGGCTTTCAGGCAATTTTTTCTTCTCATATTAGCAGAGCAAAATCCATGGAGGGTCCAATGACTGCTGTGTCTGAGTCAGACTTAGGGGCTGGCAAGGTAAGCCCAGACACTATTATTTTACTTCAAATTGCTCAGACATGTACAGTGAAAGGTAGAAAAGAGAGGCTCTTGCTACAGTTAAGGTATCAACTGCAACAGCCCAAGTGATATTGATGGCTTTCCTCCAGAATATCTTGTATTCTTGGAACATGAAGAGCTGCTGCTGGGACCAAAAGGGTGGCCATTCCCTGTTGTTCTTTCTTTCCTTCCCTGCACATACAAGAGGGAGAAAGGAAAGAAAAAGAAATGGGGTTTTAGGGTACTTTTATTGCCCAGGCAAAAACTTCCGTTAATCTTGCTTGTATAGCCAGAGTAGGAATGCACACAAACACAAAGTATCTTAGAGCACATCAGTAATAGGTAAGTAACATTTCAATATAAACCAAATAAATAATGATGGTAATGTCTAAAAGACTTGAAGTCCCATGTGCTCTTCAGTTTACCTCCTCAAATGCTCCGGGAAAGCAAAAGCTGGCTGCTAAAAGTCCATAATCACAGGAATACTTTCTTCATTCTGACAAAGCTTAAACTCTTCTTCACTTTCTGCCTTAGGTAGTGCCATAAGGACAAGATAACACTGCCCTTCCTTAAGATGTTGAGGTCACCAGGGAATGAGACAAAATCACGCTTTGCAAAATATCACTATGACACCCCCACCCAGCTTCACACTTCTGTCAGGGCTACTCTACATTGTGCAGTGGGAATCATGCCATTATGGGTGTGTAACAAAAGTGATGTTGGAGCCTTCTTCTACAGGTGCCTACTACCTGAATGCTTGGAAATTGTCAGAGGCATGTAAGAAAATGGATTTTCATGTCTCAGGTGGCTGATGTTCTATTGTATGGAGTGCTAGTGCAAACTGAAAGGATTTAGTACTACACTTCTTGTCTTTTCACAGTTCTGCTACATGTAGATTCTTTTTAGAGGGCCTTTTCTTGTCTGACCTTGCTCTTAGCAGTATTACTTAATTCCAGTATCTTCCTATTGTTATTTATTTTTGAAACATTACTTATTCACACCAATAAAAGAGTCAGGATATACAGCCCATGGAGAAGAGAATACACAATGGAATTGTACTATTCTATGTAGCTTAAAAAACATTGTACTTAAATTAATACATGTCTAATGGCACATACTAGATTGTGGATTCTATCTAACCAAAACCATCAGGCCTCTTTATTCCTGGTAAATCCCAGTCTCCCAGTGTTCCTCTTTATGTCGGTTGAAATCAGCCACTAGGGAAAATTCAGTGCAGAGAAGCTTTTAGGTATTAAACACAAAATTTCAACAGATTTGTTTATTCCTCTTGAGAATGCTGGAAACAGTTCACTAAAATTGTCTTTAAAAAGTTGGGCAAATAATTGAAACTCAGCAAGGATTATTTTGATATTTTATATATTCTCATTCTGATCCTTATTTTGTTCGCATTGTACAGGACTGACATGATTGGAATTGAATGCTTGGACAGGATCTTTTTTCAGTTTTTACAAATCCTTTTTTTTTTTTTTTTCATAATTTCCCTTTTAAGTGTGAGACTATATTTTAAATTATTAACATTTTCCCCAAGAGAAAAACTGCCGTCTATCAACTGCAACTTTCATGGATTATAAGTTTAATAAAAAAGGAACTTCTCCCCTTGGAGAGTCTCTGTCCATCTCTGATGTGTTGTTATCCAGATTCCCAATTGTCTATATGAATTCCATTCTCCTTGTTGCAATCTGCAATCAGTTGCTGAATATCTTTTCACTTTCAAACATATACTATAATTCATTTCCCCTCTTTTCTAAACTTCAGTCTTGAAGACATAGAAGTCCATGGCTTCTTTTTTTTGCCTGAACTGCTTTACAGTTCTGTTCACATAAATACATGTCCTTTTTTTTCTGTATCTTCGGAGTACCTTCTACTTTGACAGGAAAAGATCCCCAAATGTGAGTGGAACGAATTGCAAAGAATTTGTTGAGACTTGTGGGATTGGTCATGAGCCAGGCCTGAGAAAGAGGGGAAATGGCAGGAAAAGACTGGTGGAGCCAATACATCGACTCTCAATACCTCATCTCCAAGAGCTTTAGCTGCTGCTGGGAAAAAGGCAAAAAGAGTAGACAGGAATCAAGTTTTTCAGATTTCAGTAGAGAGGAAGATGCTGGTGGGATGCCTCTGTCCATGTAGCTCATGACAGAAGAATGCTCTGGCAGCAAATAAGCCTGGTGGTATCCGGGCCTGTATTGACGCTATTGCTGATGTCAATAGAGTAAAGCGAGCAATGCTCCCCCTTTTTACTTGGTACTTCTTAGACCACATCTAGAATAGCGTGTCCCAGTGTGAAAAAGATGTGGATAAATTGGAGCAAGTCTGGTGGAAGACCACGCAGGTGGTCATGCGGCTGGAGCACTTGAGAAGAGCCTGAAGGAGGTCTCTTTGTCTGGCCTGGAGGACACCTACATGGAGGCTACTGAGAGGATGGATCCAGGCTGTTCACAATGGTGCATGGTGGGAGGATGACAGATGACAGCCAGAAAGTGAAAGAAGAGTGGTTCAGGCTGGGGGTAAGGCAAAACTTTTTCTTTGCAAGGACAGTCAAGCAGCAGACCAAGTCCCCCATGAGGCTTTGCACTTCTCATCCTTGGGGTTTCCAAGACCTGAGTGGACAAACCCCTGAGAAGCTCAGCCTGGTTTCAGCCCCGACCCCATTTGGAGCTGGAGGGCAGACCAGAGACCTCCTTAATCATAGAATCATAGAATCAGCTGGGTTGGAAAAGAGCATCAAGTCCAACCATTCCTCAGCACTGAAAAGGCCACCACTAACCCATGCCACTGAGGGTCTCAGCTACACGGTTTGTGAACATTTCAAGGAACGGTGACTCCACCACCACCCTGGGCAGCCTGTTCCAATGCCTGACTACACTTTGGTGTATCCAAGAAGGCCAAGATCATCCTGCCTGTATCAACAATAGTGTGGCAGCAGGGCCAGGGCAGTGATTTTCCCCTGCACTGGGCACTGGGGAGGCTGCACCTCAAATCCTGTGTTCAGTTCTGGGCCCCTCACTACAAGAGCGGCATTGAGGTTCTGTAGTGGGGCCAGAGAAGGGCAATGGAGCTGGTGAAGGGTCTGGAGCACAAGTGTGATGGGGAACAGCTGAGGGACCTGGGGGTGTTTAGTCTGGAGAAGAGAAGACTCAGGGGGGACCTTATCGCTCTCTACAACTGCCTGACAGGAGGATGGAATGAGGTGCGGTTGGTCCCTTCTCACAAGGAACAAGTGACAGGATAAGAGGAAACATCCTCAAGCTACACCTGGAAAGTTTTAGATGGAGATGAGGAACAATTCCTTCCCTGAAGGATGCTCAGGCATTGGAACAGGCTTCCTAGGGCAGTGCTGGAGTCACACTCCTTTGAAGTGTTCACACACTGTGTAGACGAGGCCTTCAGTGACACAGGTCAGTGGTGGCCTTGGCAGTGCAGGGGAATGGTTGGACTTCACGATCTTAAAGGTCTTTTCCAGCCCAGTTGATTCTATGATTCAGGAGGTCTTTGGTCCACCTTCCAACTCCAAATGCGGTCAGGGCTGAGGCCAGGCTGAGCATCTTTTAAAAATATGACTTATGGTTCTGGATACAGTAGTGCATTCAGCAGTGCAAGTAAAGAAGTAAGATCTCTGCTTCTGTGTCATAGTCCCTTTTCCATACCTGTAAGGTTTGCATTAGTCCTCTCAGCTGTGAAACAGACTGTAATTCTGGCAAACTGAAAGGCCGTTTTCATGGTGTACCTTGAGAAAAGTCTCTCAGATTATGGATTCTGTAATACTTGCATGAGAGAGAGGGTGAAGATGAAAAAGGGTGTAAAAGAAAGTTGTTGAAGTGGAAGAAAGCTCCTCAGTTTTGAACAATCTGGACAGGGAGCAGTTTCTCTTGCTAACAGGAATAGAACTAGGCTGAGGAAAGCTTTAGAAAATTATTCTGAAACAAACTAGTTATGCTTTTTATTGAACTTCTCTTCTTCTGTAGAGGGTGGGCAATGTACACGGTTCATCAGCTGTGCATGGATGTATGTAACTGCAATTTGGGCTGTTTTCCCCTCATCTTTCCATTCTTTTCCTAGGTCTATGTTCTTCTGAAATAATAAGCACTGCTTATTAGGAAGGGGTGGCTAGGCATCATTTTTATGATTCTCCTGATCTTTTGTTTCAAGAATTGTATTAAAAAAAGCAGTGGACAAAAGGTGTGCAGGTCTTGACATCAAACACATACCAAGTGTAGGAAAATCTGACCTTTACTTACACCTGCCATACAACTCACAAGTATGTTAGGAGGTACGGCAAGCCAGGGGCTGGGGGAATATCCCAGGTTTCAGGACTTGTGTGCGGAAGCTGCCCTTGCTGTTATCTGGAGAGTAGCTTTTCCCAGTAGGCAACAGGCAGAGAGCTGCTAGAATGTTTTGTTTCCTGGGGTCTGTGATGCAGGGGCTTGTGCCTGGACTGCACTTGATGCACGTGCACTTCCTGGGGCCGCTAGCCTGGTGTGTCACTCTTTTCCTTACATTTTCTCAGCCCACGTCATCTCCCCCAGCTTTCCTGCCTAATTGTACCTTCTGGTAGCTCATCCTGAGATCAGAAAATATGCTTTAGACCCTTGCCTGCCCCAGCATTATGGCCCTTCTAGTGCAGAAGATGGAGGAACAACGTGAGACCAGGTATGAATAATGGCAGCCCAGATTCAAGTGTGGGTAAGTACTTCATATCTTTTTCTTTTCTTTCTCCTTTTTTTTTCCATCTGAGTTTGGAAAAGAGGCAGAACTAGAATCTGAAACCAAAACCTAAGAGGCAATATACGCAAGGACTACATTTCTTTAATAAAATTGCCAATTTCTGTGGTCAAATGTAACCCTCAGGAGCAAATAATTCGCCTGAAGAGCAAAAAGTCCGCTAAGGGACATTTTCCATTAGATGGCCCCTTAAATGACAATCCCCTCAGAACTATTCTGGACTATTCTGGAATAATTATTCTGGAATAATCCCTGGAATAATTACCGTCCGGAAAGCAGCATTACAGAAAAGGACATGGATGGCCCAGTGGACAAGTTGAAGGTAGGGCAGTAGTGCGCCCTCGTGGCAAAGACAGCCAACAGTATCCGGGCTGCATCAGGGAAAGCATTGCCAGCAGGCTGAGGAAGGTGATCCCTCCCCTCTGCTCAGCACTAGCGAAGTTCCACCTGGAGTCCTGTGTCCAGTTCTGGGCTCTCCAGTACAAGAGAGTGATTGACATACTGGAGAGAGTGCAGCGATTATCCCAGAGATAATTAAGGTTATCCCGGAGATTATTAAGGGACTGGAGTCTTTTTCATCTGAGGAAACCGGGACTGTTTAGCCTGGAGAAGAGAAGCCCCAGAGAGATCTCAGTGTGTATACATGCCTGAAGGGGCAGTGTGAAAAAGGTGCTGTTTGTGCCCACTGACAGTATCAGAGTGGATGGGCACAAACTGAAACCCAGAAGCTGCCCTCTGAACACAAGGAACAGAGGCTCAGTCACCCCTTTTTATTGAAAAGGGTGACCGAGCCCTGCAGCATGTTGCCCTGACAGGTTGTGGAGTCTCCCTCCTCAGAGATGCTCAGAAGCTGTCTGGACTTGAACCTCTGCAACTTGCTCCAGGCCTGAGCAGGGGGGTTGAACTGGATAATCTCCACAGGTCCGTTCCAACATCAACTATTCTGTGGGTTTTCAGTGAACCTAAAGCAATTTATCACAAGTCTGATGACAGGTATGCTTTAGGGCATTGTTTACTGGTTTAACACACCATTTCCATTTCTTTGTTAGCATTTTCTGGAATTCACGATGTTCTGCCTAGAAATAAAGGAATGGTGTTTTTAAGTGAAGCTGTTCCATGCTGTGGTATGTAGCGAGCGTACACTCATTCGTTTGCTTGCCATGTTTATGGAGTCACTAAATGTCTGAAAGCATGCTGTCAAAGAAAAGACTACAAAGTGGGTAAGGAGATAACCTGGAAACCTGAATGAATTCATATGGAGGACAGAAATGCGAACAAAGTGGCTATGTTTTTCTTGTGCCTTGCTACTGTGCTCGTTACACCTGCTTGTTGCAGAGGATTAATGCATTTGAACAGAGAGACACAAACTACGATTTCCCTGAAGCCCTTCTGCTTCTTTCCCCCTGAACTGCCTTTAGCTGCAGGTGGGGAATACAGTTGGTTTTAAGAGCAAGGAAAGAGGAGGCAGAGAAATTGAGCGGGTAAAAAAAGGAGGTTGGTAGCCTAAAGCAGAGGGATGGCAAGGGAGAAAACAAACAACTTCACTGATGGGGAACAAATTAAGGATGGAAGGGAGTTGTCAGAAGAAAACATGAACCCACTGTGTGTGTGGCTTTTTGTCACTAGTTACAACTGCTGATAGTGATAGTGGACAGTGTACTGGGGTGAAAAGCCCCCTCAGAGGTACTATGACATGTTGCAAAACCTGTTGAATTCCAAGCTCTCATAATTCTTCTTTTTTTTTGCTAAGTGAATTTTTCTAGAGTAGGACTTTTGAGTCCTAGCATAGATTTCCAGATACCTTCTCCATTGTGGAGAAGCTGCTGATTGATTGGTTTTCTCCTATGGGAAAACATGGTGAAGGGCTTTTCCCCTCATTGCAGAAAGCTGACCAGCACATCAGAATTTAGGGACTGGTAAGGGAGTTCCGAGACTGTGAGCTCGAGAGTGTATGTGTGCATTTGTTAATCTAGGCATACAGAAGACAAAAGACCCACAAAGCTTTTTTGGGTAGGAGCAAAGTAGGTTTTAGCTATTGTTTTGAACCTCAATGTTAGTGAGGACTTGAGGTGGATGACTTAGGTGGGAAGGGAAAATGTTGAGAAAAATCAACTGAATTACAGCATGTGTTAAAAAAGGCAGGAGAGACAACACAAATCTAGTGAGCATCTGCATGACTTAGTAAACCTAATGGTTCAACACATGCTTTATTTAACGAAGCAAATGTTAATCAAGTTAAAGTTTGTGTGACCCACTGGAGATGCATTTGACAATCTGCAGCATAGAATCAAAAGGCCCAGTTTTCAGACTGTAATTAATCTAATCTTTGAGGTGAAGATGTCAATAAATCAAGGAGGTATGAATACACAGATATATCATGTACATATATCCAGCTCCATGAATGAAACCTTCAGCTGTGCCATTCTTGGTCATTGCAGCAATTCCTTTTTTATTCATTTGCTTCCAAGAAATAATCCTGGGAGTTTTTCCCCCCTGAGAACAGCAAATGTGGGTATTTCCTTCATGCTTTAGTGGAAGGAGAATAAAACACCAACACAGAAAAAGACATGTATTTTATTAAGTCATTAAATAAGTTTACTAACAAATATAAACTTTTACATAAAAATAAAAACTTTAACTTTTAATAAAATTTGAATGATATTAATCTGAATGTCAATATTTGGGATGTTAGTGTAATAGCTTAATAAACTGACTCCCAAATGGTTTAGCTGACACAAAAGGGCATGCAAATTCTCTCACACACTTGAAAGTGGAGTAAAAATTTAGGTGGAATCTAGCAACTCACATAATTTGACAGAAAAAAGTATTTGTACCCAGCAGAAACCATGGAAATTCTAAGTCCCTAGACTGAAAATTTCAACACATTGGAACTTGTCTTGCAATGTGATGGTAATGTCCCTGCTCCTGCTGAAAATATCAGGCCACACAAACATAATGAAGACCTCAGCAGAATTCTATCTCAGTTCTGCTGCATTCTTCCTCTTGGAAGATATCAATGCTGTTGAAGAATGTAAAGTGCAGAGATTGTTCAAGATTGGAGAACTGGCACATTCTGAGTGAAACGGAGAATCTTTTCTGAAAGTTAAAACTACTTCCGATAGCTGGGCATACCACAGTGTATGGATTGCTCTATCCTCAGGGGTTGAAGCAAGATTCAGAAAAGGAGAACACAGTCAAACAAATTGGAAGAAAATCTACTTATATTTTTTCATTATATGATTAGCTTAATTTTGTATATGTAGATTTCTACACATATGAATGGTACCTCATGCTTTCATTTTCTATCCCTGCATCCACCAGAATTAGTACAGGATCCAGTCACAATTTCAGAAAGTCCAGGAACTAACTGTCTGGGCTTATTAAGCTTGGAAGATACTAAAAAAAGGATAACCAGCAATTATGTTTAAAGCGAGTCTTTCCTTCAGGTGATGTCTAGTTTCAGAGGCCTCATAGGAATTGTGCAGCTTATCTCAGAGGGTGGGGATTTTCTCTTTCTGTGGTGGA
Organism: Pezoporus wallicus; assembly: GCF_028554395.1. Taxonomy (NCBI): domain Eukaryota; kingdom Metazoa; phylum Chordata; class Aves; order Psittaciformes; family Psittacidae; genus Pezoporus; species Pezoporus wallicus. Next base: position 215,800 of record NW_026639755.1, read on the forward strand.
GCTTTACAAGAAAGTTACTGGTACAAAGTCACACTGGCTATCCCAAAAGCATTTATGGTTCATAATTAATAACCTGCCTCTGATCATGTTTCCAGTGATGGCTGTGATTCACAGATTGTGGCCTAACACTTTCTATTTCTGAATCTTCTGAAACCCACACAGCTCTGCTTTCTTCATTGACTCTCAGGGTTTTACAATGTCACAGGATGTAATGGAAGATACAGCCAAAAGGTAGTCATGCAGACAGGCAGAGCATCGTATTTACTACATTCTGGAACAAAAATAAAAGCAGAGATCACTGGACAGTGTATTTCAACCATCAGGCAAAAATGTTGCATGTTGCTCTGTAGGATATCTGGGGAGGATTCTTTTTCTGGCGCACCATGTAAGAACACAGGACCTCAGGCCTTGCTATGTGCAGAGATGGTTTCCAGTCAGCAGTCTGGCTGATGGCTGCAGTTTCAAGCTTGATAGCTTCTAGACTGCTAGACTGACACCTAAAATAGATGAATATGTGATTTACAGAAACGTGAGAAATTGGAGCAGAAAGAGAGTTCATAGTAAATGTCTTAATTATCTTAGGATTTGGAGGAAGAATGAGGTAGGGCTCAAGACTTGGCTGTGTAAGGAAACAGGACTGTGAGGAATGCATTTCCCTCTTGCTATAAGAAAGAAAGGGTAGACTCTAACATCAGCAAAAGGATACTTTAAGTGCAGAACAAACCCTGGACAGCTGAGACCCAGTCTTGAAACAAAACAGAAAAATGCAACGCAAAGTTCAAATTCTGTTCCTAGTACAAGATGATTATTGCAGCCCAGAGTTGGGCTGCCTGTGGTGGAGCAATGCCTTGACCCTTCAGCTCTGCGTTGACAGAGATACTTGCACTTGACAGAAATGTCATCTCATCTCTCACCCAGCACCACCTTTCTTATAAATGGTGATGGACAAGAAATGTTTCTACAGTTCAATGATTTTATGAGCCACATCCACCAAAAAAAAAAAACAAACCAAAAAAGAAAACCACCAAACCAAAACCCAAACCCCAGGAAAAAGAAAGGGATGAAACTGCAGAAAATGGTAAGCTGGTACCTGGCAGTCTCACAGAGCACAAAGTGGAGAGAGAAGTGGATCCCAGGACAAGATAGGAGAAAGATATTTTGACTTGCTGCTGGATGGACTAAGTTGTGGCAGGAACTGAATTGCCCAAGAATGTTTAGCTTAAACCCAGCATGAAATCTAACTTTCTGTCAGCATCTTGATTGTAGGTGAAGGGATAATTGCAAAGAGCAAAGTCTGTGACTTGAGGGACAGTAGAACTGAATGAGAAGTAATAACTTACTCTGGTTGCTGGATGAGATATTTCTGTTCCTCAAGATCACAAAACCTAGAAGAATTGTGATCAGTACAATCACAGCTATAAGTGGGCCAAAGAAATGTATCTTCATTTGCTCTATTTCTTCCTCTTGAATTATCTCTGAATAAGAAAACATAGGAGATACACACAGCAAAGATTTAATTTGGTGACTATTAACTGAAACACTCTATCCCAAAGTTATGTGAATTAGAAATGTAGGGAAAGGCCCTCAGCATCCTTTGCTTTTACAGTGCTTTAATATTGCAAACAAATCATTCTCCAATGTTTTATTTCCATTTCCAATAACTAGGGAAACTCTCAGGTCTTAGCGGCCACTTCAACAACAGTAAGGCAAAGTACTCTTTATGATATTTGGGTAACAGGTGAGAGATCAGCAACTTAATTAATACAAGAGCCTACGAGGCAACTACTGTGCTAATGCTGCTCTGTGCCACTGTGCAAGTTCGAAGGACCTGGGATATGTTACTACTGGGTATTTGTGTAAATGATGGTCAAAGCCTAATGAAATGCCATAAGGGATGTGAAAGTAGCAGAGAATCAAGGGAGTTTCCCTCTATTTCTGGTTATTGTGCTTTTGAGATTTTGGTTGCTAAGGTTAGGAACAGGTAGAGCTTCAGTTATTGCCAAACAGAGCTTATTTTTATGTGGAGTTCCTGGTTTCTTACCCACCATCACCGCTTATCAAGTGACTACTTTCATAGGGCCAGAGAGGAGAGAAGAATTCAGTAGGGAAGAGGAGGATGCAGCACTATAGCTATAGAGTTAATATAGTTAATAAGTATATTAGCTAATATAGCTAATATAGCCATGTTAACACTCATGTAGAGCGGTGCAAACCTCAGAAGACTTCTGTATTGTATTTTAATGTTATTTAAAAATGCTAGAATGTCAGGCCATCAGAGGCAGTTTGTCACATCGAGCACTGATGACTTAACCCTGTAGCTAGATTTATATGAAGAAAACAGCACCCTGGACCTTTTTCAGAACAAGTGGCAAGCTTCTTTTATTTACTTCTTTTCTCTACCACATTTGCAGTAGTAAGGTGCATGCCTATACTACCCTAGCAGGCTTTCCTGCAATTCTGCCATTCCCTCTTGGCTCCCTGTTCCTGTCAGTTGAAGCACGGCTCTCCATCTTCAATGCTGTCTAAAGGAAACATGTGCAAGCCAAATGAACTTATGACCGAAGTGGGAATTGTCTTTATTTTGATGTGTTTGTGCTGTAGTTTACAAACAAAAATATGTCAAAGGGTGTTTTCCTTTCCTAGGAGATAAATAAAATCAGCTTTATTTTAAAGAAAGGATTAGCCATGCGGAACCCTGAGATGATCCAGCAGAAAAGCCTTATTGGAATTCAGGTCCCCAGCTTCTTCTTGCAAGCAGTGTGTGAAAAAAAAAAGAGACAATCTTAGAGAAAAAAAAATCCCCAGATAGCAATTTTGGAATGCATATTTTGTCCTGCCAAAAATTATGAAAACCGCCAGGAATGCTTCTAAGACTAGGCAAAACTTCATGGCCTTTATGCTAAAACTCAGCACAGTCTCTTTGGCAGATTTTGAGCCAAATCTGATCCAAGGGACATTTCTGTTTAGCCTTCTATCTCTCTCTAAGGAGTGATTCAGTTCAAGTACTTAAACATCAGGGAAAAAAAAACCCACATTTTTACTGTCAGGGTGATCAAACACTGGAACAGTTTGCTGAGAGAAGTTATCCTGGGAGATATTTTAAACTCAACTAAATAAGGCCCTGCACTACCTTTTAACCCTGCTTTGGGCAGAGCACTTGACCTGGATAATCTCCAGATGCCTCTTCCAATCTCAGCAGTTCTCTAATCCTGTGAAGTGGCAACATCTCTCAACAGCTGTCACCTCTGGAGACTGGTTGACACCTAATGGAGACACCCAGCTTGCTTTGTTGCTTATTACAGCAGCATCTATGGAGGTGACAAACAGGACTGTGTTCCGGATTGTGTAGCAGTAACCTTCCTTCTCTGTGCCCAATTCTTGCTGTAATAAGACTTCCCATATGGAAAGAAGAGGGAATTTGGTGGCTGTGGGTGTTGGTGAACTGGATAGAGAACATACAACCCTTGTAATCAACTCCTACTGCTACCTAGTGTTTATTCTCTGACTTGACTATGCTGTTGTTATTAGCTCTACTACAATGTGCCCTTTTCCAACCCATGAAAAAAGTGGAAAAGGCAAATGGGCACTCACCTATGCCTAGTGGCACTGAGACAAGGCTCCCCAGCTCCTCTCCAAGGTGAAGCAAGCAGCTGATATTAGTAAGGGTGTTTGTAGGAACAGTGGTATTCAGATTGGTAGTAACATTGTACAGCTTTGTTACAGCATCCTGTGAGATATCCATGTAATTCATAAGCCTGTGTGTTCTGTTTTCATGTGAAATTAACCAAGTCATTTGCTTGGGCTCTGGATAACCTCCACTGGAAGAACAGCAAAGCTTCAAATATTCATTGGGCTTTAGTTCCCCTTTGTGCAGCCATGCTATCTCAGGTTGACTATAGTTGGCTGAAATAGACCAAAGAGAAAGCATCATGAGTCAGACATACTGCATCTCATGACAGTTCCTTCCAATTATTTAAGATTTTTAGGCAGGAGCAAGTCTAAGCAATTGTCTTAGGAAAACAATTGGAGTCCCAAGAAGGGTTTGTTCTGGTGTGTGTCTGAACTTGCTTCTCCTTGTCTGCAGAATGTTTCAAGGACATAAGTCTGATCAGCCAGACAATGGGTCTATGAATACGAATGCTAAATGGAAGTACTCTTTATTAAATATCTACCAAATATTCCCAAACCAGGATTCCTTTCATTAAAAGGTCATAGTGGAAATAGCAAACTATAAAGGAAAAGGAGAGAATGCAGACATAATACTGACTGCACATTGGCATATAGCAAGTTAAAATCAATCAACCACAAAACCAGAACCCAAGAAACAGACTCAAGACTCATTGAGAATACTTCAATACGTTACTGGCAATAGGACTAAAGACAATATGGAGAGATACTGGAGAAGGGGAAAAGGATTCTTAGAAAAATATGAGCCTAAGAGACCCTAACTCTTTTGCACACTTGCTCAAATGTGTTGGATCCAGGCTCCAACCCTTGCCCTAGTGAATTGTTAGTATGGATGAATGAAGAAATATAATGCTACTTTATTTGCTCTATACCAACACACATGGAGCAGGATTTAGCTTACTCACTTAAATTCCAAGAAAATCCATGGCTGTGAATTCAAAATGGAAAAAACCCCACCTTCTTTTTTTAGTTAAATTTAGTTAAACTGTCCCTCAGGAAAGCTCAGACTTCCTCTTTCTCCTCAAGATCTGAGTTGCATAGCTGACTGCTCGCTCCAGCTTCTGGTCTACAGTATTTATTCTCTTCTTGGCATTTTATAGGGAGAGCAGGAATGTATTCCATGCCTATGAAATTTGCCAAATCATCCCAGTGATTTAAGAGTTTCAATCCTATTGACAGTAAACAAGTAGAAGCAGAGGAATATACCCTGATCAAAGCACTTTTGGTTTATGGCTTCTGGGAACCTCAATTTACTGAAAAGTGCTGTTGGTTGCACGCAGGGTATGGGCAATGTATTTGTGAGTTTTGGATTGTTAACAGAGAAGCCTGTTTCAGGAAGTCTTTTGTATTTAAAGATAACATATCTTCCAAAACCACTATGGGCTTAGATTTAAATACCTCGAGAGACAACAGATCCATCAAGCCCTTAATATTCTTCTCAATGGCTTAATCAACTTAACTGGTTTTGTTCTATTTTCTAAAGTGACAATTTCCCTTACTTTTAGCTGCTGATTGTTTTTATATCTTCACTAAGCAAATTAGCTTTTTCTTCAACATCCAGTGTTTTATGTGCATTTCAGGTTCCCACACTCTGAAAACCCAGTCTCCTCTCAGATTTCTGTGTAATCAGATTGATCTTTTAATGTCTCCAGTTGGACAGTAATTTTCCAGCCTTCAGATAACTCTAGCAGAGCTTTTTTTATGCTTGTAGGTTTTCTATCATCCCTTTTAAAATGAGGACACAAATTTTATGTCTCTCTCTTGACATCAGTTTTATTCCTAGCACATAGTTTGAAAAAGCTTCTCTAGTCTCACCTACTTCCCTTATTGATCCATCCAAAAGAATCACTAGAGAGATGCTATAGCAGCAGAATTTCCAGTTAAGCTGCTTGTCCCCATGGTCCCTACCTTGTTTTTTTCAAGTGCCAAAGCTTTCCATTGTGAAGCCCACCATACCTTCTGGAGAAAGATACGTGTTCATGCTCTTATATAAATCATCCTGGCTGTGGGATGATTTATATACTTATTATACATATATCTATCTGTATATTTGCCTAATATAATATATATAAATAACACATGTAAACCATATCAGAAGGTACTTCTGTATTTCTGAATGGGCTAGGTAACCAAGTGATCAAGAGAGATAACTTTGGATAACTGTCCTGTCATTCTTGTACAGCACTCAGTCTTTCTAACATCCGTTTTAAGTGTAACACCTCACACTACAAAAAGCCTTCTATACGAGACTCTACTTAAGAAACAGTAAGTTAGCACAAGTACATTTCAACATTTGTATTTTCCTTCTAATTTTGTTAAATATGATTTTATGCTGCTTCTTCCTTTGGGAGCTTATTGAACAGAGTCATTTGGAAGGAAAACAGCAGTACACAGTTTAAAACAGTCTTCCTTGAAAGGTCTAGGAGAGTTTCAGTGCCTAACTGTGAGACTTCTGTAACATGTTGCTCAGATGCTGGCTAAGCTACAATGAACTGCTTGAATTAACTGAGCAGTTGATGCTCAGATTCCCTCAAATTGGAAGCTTTGATCCTGAGTGCACATTGTGAGTTTCTGAGTTATAAAACTTTGCTGAAAATACTTGTCAAGTAGATTCTGGGAGGATCAAAATTAACAATCTAGGTTTTCTATCTGTGGATTGAGAGAACTCTTACTGGTAGCACAGAGCTAAATAGGCTCAGACATCCTGATACTCTGGTTTTGGCTGCAGTTACACATGGCCTGTTCTCTTTTGAAACAGTATCCTGAGGCCTGAAAACACCAGTGGAAGTTAGAAGAAGTTGTTATTAATGCACTATCACAGTGGAAGAGAGAACACAGGCGTATGGACTAAGGTTACTAACAGAACAATTTAAAATAGAAAAACCATAGGAAAATATCTTAGGAATTACTAAAAATATTGGAAGGTATTGGGAAAAGATTGCTTTCTCCCTTCCATTCTCCTGTCGAAAGATCTGCCGCCTTTTCGTCTGATAACACAGAAGAAATCAAGTTTAATCTCATCAATGCATGCATTTTTTCCTCAGAGTATTTTCAGTCTTCTTCTAACTGAACATATGAATTTCTACTCCTCCACGTAAATTGCTCTTTTCTTATTTTCTCTGTGATTTATATGATCATAAAATAGCTGTGTGTTCACAGAAATCTTATGTTCCAACTGTAATTTACCACCAACGATGATAACTACTGCTACTTTTAATAGAAGGTAGTGCATCAGATGCAAATGAAGAACTGTATTTTCCAGAGTCCTAAAAGCCATAAAACTTCCAGGAGGCAAGACGAAGAAGGCAGAATGGTTTTCACTACAACTATGAAAGGGTGGGATTCAGGAATATAAAATATTGAGCAAATTATTACCTCATTTTCTACTTCTTCTGATTCCTTTCACCTGGGTACATTGCATTTAGAGCTGAGGATTTCAAACTTAAACAGGGGAAGTTCAGGTTGAACATAAGGAAGAAGCTGTTTACTGAGAGGGTGGTGAGGCACTGGCAGAAGCTGCCCAAGAAGTGGTAAATGCTCCATCCCTGGCAGTGTTCAAGGCCAGGCTGGACAATCTTGAGTGACATGGTCTAGTGTGAGGCATCCCTGCCCCTGGCAAGGGGCTTGTAACTAGATGATCTTGAGGTCCTTTCAAACCAAACTATTCTATGATTCTATGATTTAGAAATCCAGCTCCAGTGCAGGTACATCTTCGGTGAGTTGGGGACAATACCAGATATTTCTGGACTGAACAAAGTGACAGAGGCCCCCTCCCCCCCAAAAACCCACCAATCCCTAGACCAGATGACAATTAGAAGAGCTTACTTACCAATGATGTGCAGTAAGCACTCAGACTGATGTATGACACTTGAAATTCCTTTAACTCTCTGCTGTATGATACACGTATACAGTCCCTCATCCACAATCCCTGCATTTAACAGCTGCAAGGTCCATTTGTCCATATCCATCTTGGTGCGATTTTTATATTCAGGACTGATATTATCATGTTTTTCTTGGCCGTGGTACACTTCATGCACCACTTCGTGGCCTTTTTGCCAAAAAACTATTAAATTCTTTATGTCACTTTTTTGAGAGTTTGGAAAATAACAGGATAGGTATGCAGTGTGGTTGAGAAATGACTTCACCTGATGCACGGTGCCAGTGGTACCTTCGACAAAGAAGATTTCCATCAGCTACAGAAGAACACCAAGTATTTGCACTCACACAGGCAAGACTTAATGACAGCAGCAGTAAACTGCCAGCATTTAGACACAAATGCTCCCACTAGGTATGACAAGACATGTAGTTCTTCAAAATGACTCACTTAGTCTTGTGGACTTCAGGTCATAAAACTGTTTCTTGTTTTCCTTTCTATATTTTACTCTCCAAGGAAGGCCTACCACACAGAGGCTGCAAGCATCTATACTTATCTGCAGGCAAAAGGTCCAAACCATTCTTGCACCCTGAGTACAGCATCCCAAGGATAATGAAATGCTGCCATAAAGGAGAGAGATGCATAATTTCTTTTTAAAAAGTTGAGTTTGTTCTCCTAATAAAAGAACACAGCACTGCAGTTTTGAAGACAATGTGAAGTGCACAGTGTGTGGTAAATGCTGGTGTCTAGGGAATATATGACCAGTAGGTCAGAAACAGGTGAACACTTTCAGTCTCATGAAGAATTAATCTAAAGTTTAATGACACATTAAATGTCAGATTTAACTCTTCTGTAATTAATCTAGAGTTTGATGACAAATTAAATGTCAGATTTAATTGCTCTGTTGCTGATCTTGTGAATAGAAATAAACACAGTTATGCCTTCATGCAAGGAAAGGACGAACTGTAGTACCTAAGGGATGATTTTTCCCTTACTTTCCTCAGTGCATGTAACCACTGTTATGGGTGGTGATGGGCCAGGAAGACTATCTTTTCTTGGAATGGGAAATGAAGTCCTCTGTCCCAAAAGATACAAACACCTCTGCTGCGTTCAAAAGGAGGAGAAGATTTATAGCCTTTCTCCTGGTGCAAAATTTTGACTGCTCTTCAACAGCACCAGGCTGCAAAATGATCTCTGCAGCTGTCTAGAACTCCAGTAGTCCCACATCAAACTGTGAGGTTTCAGTTTAATACTGCTTTCCTTTATAATGTACTGGGGTGATATGCGCACATTTGAAAGATTTAAATCAAAAATTTAAAGAGCAATGTAAAGCAAGTGTAATGTAAAGATACAAAGTTGAAGAGAGAAAGTACTTGCTATATATTTTATAGAGTCCCTACACACAATTTAAATACACATTACATAGGCTATATGACCTTGGTTGTGCAGTGGAAATCATTAAATACTGCTAAGGAATGAGCTTTTTAGTGGATGAGAAAGTACCACATAGCAGGACACAAATAATCAAAAGAGTTTTTACAATTAAAAATGTGCCTTTTACCTGGGAGAAGTATCATAGCATAGAGTATGAAGACCTCCATGATGCTGTAAGAAGGAAGAATGAAAGAAATATGAAATCACAGAAACATAGAATCATAAAATCACAAAATGGTTTGGGTTGAGAAGGACCTTAAGATCATCCAGTTCCACCCCTCTGCCATGGGCTTGGAGACCTCACACTAGATCATGTCACCCAAGGCTTCATCCAACGTGGACTTGAACACTGCCAGGGATGGAGCATTTACCACTTCTCTGGGCAGCCTGTTCCAGCGCCTCACCACCCTCACAGTAAAGAACTTCTTCTTTATATCTAACCTGAACTTCCCCTGTTTAAGTTTGAAATCCTCACCCTTTGTCCTATGGCTACAGTCCCTGATGAAGAGATATGAGGAAATATGAAATATGAAAACATTCCAGTACCTTCTCCAGTACTCCCAAAGAAGTGGTAAAACAGGAAGAAGTTTTAGCAAGAGAGGCTATTGAGAAAGTTAATCTCACCTTTTCCTGTGTACTGGTGCAAAGACTTCTGTGTGCTTCATAGCCTTTAGCAACAAGAAACATGCCATGACAGAGCTCTGGTTTACAGAGAAGGTGATGTGGTGCAGGACTGCTGCAGACAGGGTATGCCATGGGAGGAATAGAGAGCTCCCAAGGTGCAAAGGGTAGGACGAATACCCAAAAGACCTCATGCAGAGGAAAGAGGAATGGGGAACATGCTTGTCCTGGCAGTGTGGGGAAGAAGGGGGAATTGAAAGTAAAGGGGGAGGAGAGGGTGACATAGAAGGAGGCGGTGAGAGAGACAGCGTGATGATGACAGCTACCGGGAGTGCTGAAGTGTTTAACCTTCAGTATTGTAACAGGAACCTATCCTTCACATCAGTAAAATATAACTGAGAGAAATCCTGTAGGGTTTAAAGAATTGAGTCTAAACAGCACTTAATTTGTGGTTAAGAAACTGGATCTTTTTAAAATAAAAAGAAAAAAACCCTACAGCCCATAAACAAAAATGATTCTATGTGGTGTAAAGGGCCTATAATCCCGGGAAACAGCCACAAGCCATTCCCATGCATTGGGGTGACAGCAGCACCTGGATCTAACTGGCCTGTGGTGGCTGGTTTGCATTTTAGCAGCACATTTGTGCTCTTCCTGTGTCTTTTTCATATATCTGGGAGAAGCCTCCACACCACCACTGTTAAGGTCCTTCACTCTCCTCCTTTAAACAGCTTCAAAGAATCCTCTTTTTGCTGGAGCAGATGTAAAAACTCTTTAGCTCTCACACTGTTTAAAACCAGTGACATTGCTGTCTTCTGTCTTCACTAGTAGTACAGCTTCCTGATTGCTTTTTTGTCAAAAGGGGGAAGGATGTATCCTCCACAGGCTGGCCTTCCAAGGGGGAAAAAAAAAGAGGTGTAATTGTCAACAATTCCCATTACATGCCTCCCAAAGTATAGAGGTGATCACTTTGACAGTGCATGCCAGCCCAGATCAATGATTCTATTGCATTACAAGTCATTACCATGAAGTACAGAGAAACAAGAGCTTTAGCCCAGGCCCCCCAGGTGATAAACACTAAAACAGTAAATACTGGCTGTAAGTAAGGTACAACATGCTGAAACTCTTGAGACCAAGCGCAACAGCTCTGAGAGCAAATAAATCAACATTGTGATGAGTGACTATTAATCTGAAACAGTGAATGCTTATCACAAATATGATCAGACACACTATGGTCAGATCTGTTGTTATCTCAACCCTTCGTGCCCCATGCTGGGTGCCAAAAAGCACTGTCATGGTTTAAGACTCACTGGTAACTCAGGACCATGCAGTCACTTGCTCACTCCCCACCTTCTTCCCTCACTCCCTCTGGAGGGAGGGGGAGGAGAATGGAAAGAATGTAAACCCCATGGGTTGAGATAAGAACAGTCCAACAACTAACGTATAACACAAAACTACTACTGCTACCACCAATAATAATAGTGATAAGTGGAATAACAAGGGGAGAGAATATAAAACTAAAAGTGGAAGAGGAAAAGAAAACAATAAACACAAGTGATGCACAACTCAGTTGCTCACCACGTGCCGACCTATACACAGCCCTACACAAGCAGTGATCTGGACCTTCTGGGTAACTAGTTTCTATACTGGGCATGATGTGCTGTGGTATAGAATACCCATTTGGCTAAGTTGGATCAGGCATCCTGTCTTTGCTTCCTCTCAGCTTCTTGTGCCCCTCCTCACTGGCAGAGCATGAGGGACTGAAAAGTCCTTGAGCAGGGTAAGCATTACTTAGCAACCACTAAAAATATCAGTGTGTTATCAGTGTTGTTCTCAGGCTGAAGTCAAAAACACAGCCCTGCACCAGCTATGGGAGAGGAGATAAATGTTACACTGAACCCAGGATGGCTGGTTTGCTGCAGTCTTTACCCCAGTTCCCTAGGAGCCCGAGTCTCTTCTGTTCAATAGTTCCTCAGTTGGCTGCCATGGGTTTTGTGTACTATAATGTACAGAGCTGTGAATATTTTTTCCAGACCAGATTCATCCTGCCTTTTCTTAGGAAAGGTGAGAAAGAAGCCCAAATGTCTCGGAGGACACCGGTAGTTTTCTTAGTGATCCATCTACCAGCAAAAGAGGAGGGAGGGCCTGTACAGAATCCATTGTTGTAGGAGATCATTCTCCTTCTGCTCAAGCTGCCTGTGGTAAAGTTCACATGCTGAACTTTTGTCAAGAGGTTTTCCTTCTCGGCTGGGCCCCGCTGAATTAAACCACACAAGTGACTGCCTAAATAAAACCGCCTGTGCCAAACCGCCACTGAAAACTACAGAACCCCCTGCTCAGCAGTCAGCTTTTCCTCCAGTGAATAAGAAGTTTTGCTTCAAGTAAAAAAAAAAAGGATAGCCCTTATTTATTTTTTTATCTAGTGCATGTGTGTTAGAAGAGAAATTAAAATGATTTAGCAACTGGAAACTAAGCAGGGAAGGTATGCTATAGCTAGGCATGTCTTGCAATCACTGTCTCACAGCAGCAAAGACCAAAACTGGAACTGAAAGAAAGAGTTAGAGAGAAATAAAACCCAGGGAAAAATACCAGATAACCCTGCTTGCCTTGCTTTATGGGTTGGATTTGGAGCAGTGAGGACAGAAGCCTCAAGGTTCCTACATGGTTTCCTGGCTGTTGTTTTCAAGAAGAAGGCATGCTGCATGAAGAAGGATCCTGTGGGTCTGCAGAGGGGTGTACACCCATGTTCCCTTCAGAGAGAGGTCACTGAGTGTGGCAAGCGGCTTGTCTTACTTGAACTCTTATGTGAGAGCTGCTGAATCATGAATCGGGTCACTAAAACTCCAGTATGGCAAGTAGCTTCTCTTCCCCCTTTTTTATAAGATGCCTTTAACCAGCAAATGCACATTCTTTGAGCCAGTGTCCAGAGGACTGAGGGGAAGAAGGTGAATTACACAGTTTCTGTGTTGGCATATTCAATACACATTCCGTGCTCAATTCTCTTTTTTATATCTGCAGGCCATTGAAAGACTGGTTGTATTCCAGACCTGTTTAGCAGCCAAAGGGGACAAGAGGAAAAAGAGAGACTTTGCTTTGGGGTATGGCCTGCTGCTGGCAAAACGTGTAGACCAAACTGCCCTCAGAGTGGCCATGGCCCAGTGCATGAGCATTCTGCTTCACTTCAGAGCATGTGTATGTGTATGTGTATGTGTATGTGTATGTGTAGTTTTTCTGGGTACATCCAGCTGTGGAAGCAGCACTTTCTCACAGTGCCAGTGATAACTGATGAGATAGGAGTGGTTCAAAGACCTGGGGCTTACAAATTATCTCTGTTATCCTGAATTACGTGAGTCCATTGGGAGGCAGTCATTTCCCCTTGCTAAATAAGGCTAGCACTATGTGGCGTGTCTTTCTTGCCTTTTGAGGCTTTGTCAGCCTCCTCATTCCTGGAGATGTCCCCATGACTCACAATTACAAGTCACATGTGGATGTCAGAGATGAAAAATGGAGAAGTGTATTAGTTGAAATTCTGTCAGTATGCAGTCACACTCAACCCTCTAGTCACTATCTGCAGCAAAATCACCATAAGGAGAAGAAACCATATGAGTACATGCACTTTACTGACCCTATTTGTGACTGCTTTTGTTTGGCCCAAATCAGCCTCAGAAAAGTCAAGAAGTAGTTCCCACTTGGCTGAGTATAGGGGGATGCCTCCACTGAGGAACTGTAAGATTGATGTTCATGAAAAAGAGACAACTTCACTCCCTTTGCTTTTGAGGGCAAGTGCCAGAAAGCCCAGTGTGACTTATGTTGAGATTGGCTTGTGCTTTCTGTCTCTTGCTCCTCCCAGTCCAGCATATGAAAACCCAGTGTACACAGAAGCATGAAGGTCTTGGAGTAAACAAGGGCTTTGTGCCTGGTATGCTTGCCTGGGTTTTCATTTGCTCTCTTTTTTCCTGTTTTCAGTTTTGGATGTAGTAACTATTTTTTGAAAGACACTTTCAAATCTGTGCTCTTTGACTCCTAAATTTCTTCAGTACCTTTCAAAACATTCCTTTCTTACATGTTCTTACATGGCATTAATTCTTTTTCTTACATCAGGTACATCTCCTTACATCTTACATCTTCTATGGGAAGACTCTCCTCCCCCACGTTTCATGATGAGCTCAAAACAAAACCAGATACTGAAGTAGAAACCGACTCTTTTGACTCCTCTAGTGTAGGGAATTTTTCTAGAATTCCTACCCTGTTCAACACTGAGTAGCTCCATGAGTCTCCTGGAGACAGGACATGTATGACTAAGACTTTCCACTGCTGACCCAAAAGCTAGCCTAGAGACATCCAGAAGATGCATTCATCATCCTTCTCCCATGTTGTAAACGCAGGCTGATTTGAACCGACTTTATCAAAAGAAATCACAACCCAAAGAAATTCCCTTAACATGGCAAGGTCAGAGAATTCTCGGATGCCCTGAACCCAAACACAAAGCTGTACAACCACATAACTATCCAACAATGGACACATTTTAAAAGCATACCATTGCCAGACAATTTGTGATTCCTATGTGTTTATCCAGCTAGAAAGCAGAACTATATTAATCAGTTGCTAAACTTTTCTATTGCTCAGTCTTTTAGAACTCTAAGCTACATCTAAAAATTCTGGGGTTGTTGTTTAATTATGCTGTTATTATACTAAAAAACCCTTCTATCTCCCTAATTTTTGCCTTTTGTATTCCTTCTCACTATTGCCTCTTTCAATAACATCCTTTTATTATCTCTAAGATCTTCAGAAGAACTGTGAGTTTCTCTGTGATTCTGGTATCACTTTGCTCTAACATCCAGAACTGTCTTTTAATAACAATTAAACAACACCAATTACTTAAATAATACCTTTGGTTGAAAGATCATGGAGCATTCCACTCCCTCTGCTAGCAGAATTCTTCATCCACAAGTGAAGAGCAGGTACCTCTGAAAGAGAGCACAGCGACTGCCTAACGATGCAAAGTGCCACCACAGCAAAGCCCAGGACACGAACATGTACTCCACACAAGTGAAACTGCGGGGACATTTGGAAGGGAAGAAAGTTATCAGCCAGAATGAGACATTTGTTGGGATTAGCTGTGGTGTTTATTCTGAGTTCCACCTAAAGGACGGGGTAGATTGACGTATTTGTTCGACACTCTAAGCTACACTTGGCCACAGAATTGGCAAGTTGGTTGAACTACTTCTGCATCACAGTTAACCACATCAGATGACATTTTTCCTCCTTTCCCAGTGCTTGCACTTGCCTCAAGATTCGTCAAACAAACTTGCCAGTAGGGGAGTAGCAATTGCCAGATTCAGTTCTCACCAGGCCACTCTGCCTTGTTTGACTTTGCAGAGAAATAGAGGAGTGCACCCCTGCTCCAGACAGGTGATGGAACCAGACAATCTCAAGATCCTTTCCAACCCTAACTATTCAATGATTCTATGATTCTATGTCAGTTCATTATCAGACCTGTAAGTTGGTGGAGTTTCCTCAAGAGTCACTGTACAGAAGAGGGAATCCAAATGCCCACTCCCTCTTCTGAGCCTCCTACTTCTGCACAGGACACTTTGCCTGGAAATGGCAGCATGGCTACACAATGCAGTACAGGCATAACCTCAAATGGCAGTATCAAGGACACCTCTGATGGCAAGATATGTACTGTACACAAAACCATGAATCTGTAGTTGATTCCTAACTTATACCCAAACAATCCTAATAAGGATTAGCAGCTATACAATACCTTTTATTTTCAGTCCCCAGGTATTATAACCTTTTTTTCAGTAAGTGTCTTTCAAAATCAGGTGGGCATGTGCCACAAACGTCATACTGCTTCTTAAACAGGAGGATCACTGAGCAGGAGCTTCTTTTTCTTGCAATAAATTAATCTCAATTATTAAATGAAGATGTGATATTCAGAAGTGCAGTTAAATAAGCCTCCTGCTCTCAGTTCAGTGCAAAAATCACTCTGGGGACACATACTGGGTTTCTCATAGTACTTCTCATGGCACGTTGATTTACAAAGCTAAGGAAAAGGTTTTGCATCCTAGTTTTCAGTCCCTCCCTTCAACCACAACCATTACAACAGTTGGAAGGAAGGACCTGATTCTCCTATTTACTGGTGTAAATTAAGAGCACCATCCTTATAACGTGCATAATAGGAAAATGTCCTGCAGGTTCACTTTGGTCCTTTTGCCCAGTTTCTGATTATAAATGTCTTGCTCCAGTAATTCAGGAAATAATTGTGTCGATGCTACTACAGAATGGGCTCTGGCTCTTTCTGGTATAGATTGGTCAGCTTGCTCCAGGGAATAAGGGATGTGTGTGGAGCTGGTACAATTAGCAGCTGTGACTCAAATGCAATAGAGATCAGCTGTGGAGTCACTTTACTAAAAGCAGCCCCATTTTTACAAACGTATGCTCCTACTCGTTTATAGGAGCATGACAAACGCTTACCTCTGAAACTGCTCAGATTATTATTAGATAAATAAAGAAACAAACTCATTCAATATAAAGCAGCATCACAATTCTAAAGTATAACAAATAAGCAGTACCTTATTTCTTTCTCCAGGCTTCCTGTCTCAGAGGCAGCAAAATACTCTAATACGGATCTTGACAACAGAAATGTTCATTCTTTCCTCTGTCCTCAGTGCCTGTCCTCCACCATAAGCAGAATGCCCAAAACACAGAAAAATCAACCCTTTCCTATCACAAATACGTGTGTGCTGCTTAAAGCAAGCACCCTGTGGTCAAAAGAAGCTTCCTCTTTTTAACTTAAAATTCCCCTTCTTTCAAAGTACATTGAATTCTCCCACAAGTGCCAGTGTTAATCACAGTGTCCCTGAGCTACTGTAGAGCCCCAGTCTTCAAGAAAACTTTTGCGTGGATTTTGCCTGAAGGAAATGACCCTTTTTGAATAAAGTTTACATTTCATGGCTGGCAAATTCCATTCACTTTTGTTTGCTTAAATAGGTCTTATATTAATAGAATGGGAAATAGATTTCTCGGCGAGGACGGAAGTTTCTCAACACAATTAGACAAAACTGTCTATCCTTCCCCAATACTCTGCTGCTGAGAGTCACCAAGTTAATTTAAGATTTGATGACACAATGAATGGATTGTTATAGGAGAACAGTGGTATCAGGACCTATTCCATAACATTTATGGGAAATCAGAGAAAATGAAGGCCATACCTTTACCACAGCTGCCAAGCTTGCCATGTTCTAATTGATTTTTCTGTATGACTAAGTTGTGCTTTTGTGTTTGACTATTCGTATGTATAATTCTGTGATAGATTGGTAACTTCATTTTTCTGTACTGCTAACTCATTTACATGGAATTTGATTTCTCCTGTAACCTCATTTTGATTCTGCCAGCTTAGTAAAACTTGCAACTTTCTTAGCCATTAAGATCTAAGTTGGCTTATGAGCATGCAGTGAGCCTCACAAAAGCTCAGCTTAATGACTGCAGTTGTACTTGCCAGATGTAGATCAAACATTATTCACACCTAAGCCTTTTTTTACTGAATCACAGTTTATATATGGCATTCAAAAAGGGCTGTATGGGAACAAAAATCCATCCTGTATCTATTGCTCATTAAACATTATTAGAGATGAATTCCAAATCACTTTCTATACATGACTTTCTTTGCCCAGGACAGACTACTCAACAGCTCTGATTAAAAATAGAGAAGTAGGCTGTTAGGAGTGAAAAAGGGGAAGTATTTTTCTCCAGTCTCTAGCAATCAGAGAACTATAATTTGCATTTAACTCAAGTTTCCTGTGAAAGCAGCCAAAAGAATAATTTCTTCAACTAGGCTGATTAAAACCTAATTGGATCTAATTTAAGTGTTTTCCAAACAAGTTCAGCAAAAATCTCAAACCAAGGAGCTTTTACAGGCTTCAGGTTTTTTACTTGCTTACAACTTAGCCTTGTAGTTAACAAGAAAAACAGGAGGTGCCTAGAATTTTCAGAGATGATGGAGTATCTTCCCCCCACTCTAAGACGTCATCAAAAGTAACGGTGGATAAGACCTAAACATTGTACTGGAAATAATCAGATTGGAAATGCTACATCTTCTTTGTCTTTCTGCCTGCAGAGTATCACCATTTATACTCAAAGTCACATGAATTTGCTGAGTTCAGTTTTCACCTGTTCAAACAACAGCCAGCCAGGCTGATTGCAGTTGGATGAGGAGATAGTGTCCTTTGTAAGAGACTGAGTGACTTGTGGTACAGTGGGTGGGATTTGCTTCCTTGCTCATGGTGAAAGCTTTGCTACGCATTTATTGGTTAGCTTTACCTGTACTGTTATTGATTATAAGAGATATCTGATGCTGAAAGCTCAGCTTGCAATGTATTGTTTGTGATTCTCTCTAAAAACTTGCTGAGTGGCATATTAAATAGGAACCCAATGTGGTTACATTGGAAGAGAATTTATAAAGTTTGGAGCAAGACAGAGACAGTGTCTAGGCAAGGAAAGAGAAACTAGATCAGGCTTTAATTGAACACATGAAAATTACATCAGAAGACCACAGAGAGGCAGGGATTTTGTAGAATTGCATTAAGAGTTAGCAGTAGATCAGAAGGTTTTTAAGAAGAGGTTAGTGAGAACACGAAGAGGGTTAGTGATAAAAAAACTACAGTAGATCATGAAGAAAAGGTAAGCAATTATTCAGACTCAGGCTTAAGAGTGAATATTCATCAACAGTTCAGTCATCTTTTGTTGCCTGTTGCTGAAGGAAAAACCCTTGAAATTGCAGAAACAATGTGAAGGCACCAAGTAAGGATTGAAAACAGATCTCCACGTTAGTGTACATAGAACCGCATTCTTTGTTGAAATAGGTCACACTGAACATTGTATTGCTAATGCAGCACAGCCCCAAAAGCTGAGAGGTATCTGGAAAGATGTTTCCTTGGAGCCCAGATTCCAGCTCTGAAGAGTTTTTCCCTGGAGATATGTAGCAGCAAGGATAAGATGCTATGAACTTCACAGAGCCTTGCTGAAATTCCCAATGTGCAGCAGGGATGCAGGTTAAAATGATTTGCCAATCTGGAGCTGTTTGTGATACTGCAAAACACGTTACGGTAAGATGATATGCAAGAGATTAACTGAAGCGTATGTGGACATCTGCCTGCCCCCCACAGCATGGGTGCGAATGCTGTGAGCAGCTCAGCCTGCATCCCCCATGCTCAGCAGATGTACCAAGTTGACACAGGTACTACTTGCCAGATTAGTGTTAGAAGCAGATTTTACTTATAGTAGGCAGACATTTTGTAGATGCTCGCCAGAGTCTGAAAAGCATGGGATAAAATGGTCAAAGGCAAGAAATCTGGTGTACTGAATCATGTGAGGCTGTGGAGAGGTTTTCTCAGTAAGCTGGTATTTGGTTTCACTGAGAAGGAGGTAATGAAAGTGATTAAGTGCTGCCTTCCTTAGGAACCCCAGAAAGCTTCCAGAGGAACTGTGTGATCCATTGCCTGAGGCTGAAGTACCCACCTGGGAGACAGGTGAGAAATCATGAGCAGCCCAGATCTGGGGTGATGGCACCTATAAGCAGGAAGAACAACTCAGTTTACAGTGAGAGAACCCCCTCAGCCCTATGGAGGTCCTCAGTTTTCTGTTAAAGCCAAAAGGGGTGCTAGGACACTCTCCATTAGCACCAGTATATTAAATGCTGATGCAGAAATGATGCTCAACTGATTAAAAGCAAGATGAGCTCCAGAAAAAGGTGTGTTGCAGTAAACAACAGGGAAGTACTCAAGGTACTGTTAGGAGATATTCTGAGACTCTGGAAGTATGATTATGAAATCGTTTCAGCATAGTCCCTCTGGAGTCTTTGGGTACCACTAAGGACAAAGCCTCTGCTAAGTGGCCTGTGGGTACAAAAAGATTGGGAAGCCAAACTGTATTTTTTATACTGCCTGAGTCACAGCTCATGCCGAAAAATGAAAACAACTCTGGCATAGAGTATTTCCCAAATGGGTCATACAGGGCAAATTTCAATATCTAGGAAAGGTGGTAACACATTCTTCGCTATAAATTAGTAAGACAAGTTCTGTAAACAGAGAAGTATATTTTATTAGATCCAAATATTGGTGGAAAAAAGAGGAAGCGCTTGAAAAGGCTTGAAAAAGGCCTTACATCCTGCTTTCTTTTTCCTGTTACATGAGTTGCTCCAATAGCAAACATCATCTCTACAAATTTTGCTTCACTTAGACTCTCCTGGCTACAGCAAGACTGCTTTTCATGCCCACATCCAGAAAACAGGAGATGCTAAACACAGAGTTTGCACAATTCATGGGGAGAATGCAGTTCTGCAGAATGGAGATGCTGGCAACCAGCACACTGATGAAGGAGCCACATACATGTGTCTATGGGAGAATCTGGCTTTCTTATTCTGTGCTAATAGGTAACTACTTTCCCTCAGGATTCACAAATATTAAAAGACTAGATTGAAGTAGAGGAAAAAAATTACATAAAGAACAAAGAATGTGATGTTTTCATCGAAAAAAATTTTTACCCTTTAGGGGGTACTGTACTGACATATGGTAACTACTTTTGCTACTTTTTCTTGGAAACCCATAAATAAAGCTTTATATATGAAAACTAATTTTTAGAAAAAAAACCAGATTCATGTGACATTTCAAATGGTGAACTGCAGTAAAACTGGAAGAGATGTTCTGGAAAGAGATTTAACGTGACAAATTATTGAATAATGTAATTAAAATGAAAATTACAGGAAAAATAAAACATGCAGAATTTAACTCAAAGTACAAATACAGTACTATATAAATGCACATTAACATAAAAAGCTGCTTCTGCTAATAATCATCTTCATCACCTCCTTTTAAAAAGCAGCATGCATCACTCCACCAGAAGAGTGCAAGCAAATCCTCTTTCTTTTGTTTAGGAACCAGGCCACTCAATCAGGACACAGGAGGCCCAGGTTCATGGTTCACATGAGAAAATTCTGATTTATTCACACTGCAGGACTACTTCATGTACAAGGCTGAAGGCTGCCCTGGAGTAGGACCAAAAACTTTCAAATCAGTTCAATTTTACACAAAAGAATTACCAGGTCTCTGGGTCAGAGAACTATAAGGAGCAGAATGACCTCCATTTTCCAGTGCTTCGTTTGGGACATGGGCGCTCTGGATTAATTTTGTTGCTCCCAGGACTGTATTAAGAGTATTTTGTTAAATATTACTATGCCAAATGCATTGGCAGTGGCTTGGGACTGAGAAAAGAAGACCAGGAATGACATCTTCTGTGAGAGTGGTAAAGCAGCATTTCCTCTTTCTACTTCAGTTTCAGAAGCTGTCTACAGAGGTGTTCCATAACATGAGAGACATCTCACAGGTAAGACTGGGAATTGTCCTGCACCCTCTCCACCTCTGAATGAGGGCTCTAACCAGCTGTAAAAATAGTCCCAATCTAATAGGCAGAGAGAGACATCATCCTTGTAACCACACTTCAAAGCACCCACAATCCAGTTTTCTGCAGACTGATTCAATAAATGTGTTCTGAGACAACTGACTGTGTCAAGTCCATCAAACAAGACGAAAGAGAGATAAGGCTTTCTCCTGAGCCTTGGCTAGGACTGGGTCTCGCTAGGGCCTGAATTAGTAAACACTCTCTGAACATCTCAGATTTTGTCTCTAGGAAACCTGAAACCTTGGAGACCAATACAACTTGGGTAAGTACAGCCGAAAAGGGGCTTCATGTTTGTCAGTCTGTGTTTGGATGACTTCAATCCAGCCCAGGAGCCATCTTAGGTACTGAGAAACTTTGGTGGATTTAGCCCTAACCAGGCAGACTTTTCCTTCCTCTCATGGCCAGGGGCAGCTCCTCTGGTTAGGTCTGTGGTCTCTGGGGATTACCAATGCCTGCTGAAAATACCATCCCACATCTTCTCACCTCAGAGCATGGCAAAAACTTCTGGAGATTAAAGGAAATCTCATAGAAGGTACCTACTGTAGTTCCTAGGAAAACAGGAATGTCCAGCAGTGCCTGGGAAAACAGAGATTTAAAACTCTACTTATCCCAGGGCCCATTTCAGCAAGTCCTAACAGCTGTTCAGGAATGAGAGCTGCGTTAGTGCTGAGGCACACCCTGTTTAGATTCAGATTCAGATTCAGAGAAAGTAGTTGCTGTTATGGGGCAGGGGAACTACATCTAAACTTCAGTCCTCAAGGTTGTTTAATTGGCTGTGTCCTACAGGATGTTCCAGTTAAACAGGGAGCAAGGTTTCTTTAACATACAATGCCCGAGTTTTGTGAAATGAAGTTTAAAGTATCAAGTGCACTTGGAGAGTATTTCTTTCTCATTGCTTCTCGTTTAGCAACTTGTTTAAACAAAATGTGATTCTTTGATGTGATACAAAGGAATTAAATACATAAAATTTGAATTCAGGCAATGAAATTACACTTAACCCTGTATATATGCTGAGGTAGTGAAGTGTTCCTGCCCATGCATCCTATAGACTCACTCTTTTTCTATATTATGCTAACTGGAAGAATTATGGCGAGTCCTCCAACTAAACATATGAAATAGAAAAATGTCTGCAAATGAAAGAACATGACTGTGGTCTGTTCTGCAGTGCAAGTGCACTGGCTGGAGATGTTATCAAAAGAGAATTGGCACGTGAAACAGAAGATTTTGCTCTTAAAGGGTTTGATTTTACATGTAACTTAAACTTGTTGCTGAAAAACAGAAATAATCACATAAGATGTTAAGATGACAATTTACAGTCACTTTTGTGTGGGTTTTCTTACAGGTATTGAGAATTACTAGTTTCTCTTTGAAGCCATCACTTGGAGGCAGCAGTGAAATAATAAACCCCTTTTAAAATAAACTTGGGTATTTAAAACTCTCTTTCCATACTTTCCTATGCTACGCTCTGCTAACGCTGAGCATAGCATAGGAAAGTATTTGCTTAACTGAATTTCTCATTATTGGAACTAAAGACAATTCTTTTGCTGGGGTGACCTTCCTCTAGCTAGGGTGAACAAAATTACTTTACTTCCCTGACACTTACTGCTGATAGGAACAAGAATGATTGAAGAATCATTGAGAGAGTACAAAATACTGACAGGCTCACTGGGAGCATCAATGAAGTCAGAGAACACATTGGTGAATTAGGTCATCAATGAAACTGAGCAGGCAGAGGAAATGATAGAAACAGACATCATCTTCATCAACTCACTTCTATCCTATGTGGGATTTGATAAAAGAGCTGTGCAGTAATTAATCTCTTTCTCATCCTGAAAGCTTCCTATGTTGAGACCCTTCTATCTTTGTTGTAAAAGAGGGTGACAGTATGCAGCTGCCAGCACAAGAGTTCAGTTTTCAGGGTTTGACATGGGGCTAAATTGAGGATAATCCCCTGAATTCAAAGTGGACAGCAAAAGGAGAGGAAACAGCATATTTCAGAGACGCAAGATGGGACATCCTTCAGTGCATTTAGGGAGTTAACAGAGAAAGAATGATCCCATCCATAAGAGTAAATAGCACAGGTAATTTCCTCTTGGACTATCAAGATGCACACTACTGCTGTCCTGAGGCTAATCCAAAGCAGACAACAGCTCAAGACTCTGCAAACTAGCGTATAGATAGCTTGCCTACTGGTGAGTTATTTTTGAAACCTTTAGAATCTGTGATTAAGCATGCGTTCACGGTAGCTTGTACGCAGCCAAACACGTAGAAATTGCTGTCTTCAATCATATTGCATTGTGAGGGTTGGAAACGGTGTTTGGAGAATATTAGCTTGCCAAAATGGGAAACAGGGTTTTAAGCCATTTTGAATGAAACGAGAGCAATTAGGTTGAATAATGGAAAATTGCAGAAGTTGCTCAATAAACAGCAATTTTGGAAAGTCTAGCAGCTGCCTCAAAGATACTGAAAGAAGCTTGTCATATTACCACTATTATGGATTTTTAAGGCTCAGACAGGTAATTTCACAATCTGAATCCCACTTGTGTTCATCTGAAATGCAGTTGTTGACTTCATACCGTATCTTAATATATTAATTCACTTTATTCCAGTTGCAATGTTAATTTGAGCATTATCTTGCTTGATTTTATTTAGCTTAGTGGGAAACACTGTTTTATTAGGATATGAATGCATTTTAAGTTTGTTTGTTTATTAATAGGTAATCATCCTTATAAGAGGCTCTTAGGCGTAGGGTTTATCGTCCTTTCAGCAATGAAGTAAGGTTACAAAAGCTATAGTCACTCTGCTGCTAAATATTTGCCTCTATCTCTTGGTGTGTATTCATGTTCTTCACAGTCCATTATACACTTCTTACTTTATCTTTTAAGACCATTACCATTACCTTAGATGACTATACATACCTTTGTGTGAGTGTGTACTATATTAACAGTTAACAGTATATTACATGAACCAGGAAAAAAAATCTAGTAATTTCTAATGATACATAACTTCAGAGGCTTGACAGACTGTTTGTATAGTTATGGCCCCTTAAAAATCTATTCGGTCCACAGTGCAGTTCCTATAATGTTCATCATTAGGATCTACTCTTCAAAACACTGTAACTTCTAGAACTCAGAATACTTCACCTTGAAAGTGCATTACATCTAACAGCCAAAGTATTTTCAAATTTTCTTCAAGGTTATTTAATGTACTTCTGTTATCTCATTGCAGTTCTGGCAAATTCTAGTGAAAAGCTGTGGAGTTTATTAGCAATATTCTGAAATACTTAGTCCATCACAATGTGCAAAAAAAGGATTATATAATCCGCAAACTATGTTTTTTTAATACTTACGAGATTTGCATTTATATTGCAAAAGCAAGTGCTTCAAAGCTCAGAAATCCCCACACACATCATACCTGCCTTGCCCAGTGCATTTGTTTATATAGGCCTGAAGGAGCAATGGACCAAAACCAGTATTGTGCAAGAATGGTATCATCAAAACCTCTTAACTGAGACAGATGTATCTGCCTGTGTGCAGTACCATTCAAACACCTCCTTTAATGCATTATTTCAGCTATGTACTATTTTTATCCTACAAAAAGACATGAGCAGCATTAGAGTACTTCGTTACTGTGGCATACTAACATTTGAAATAAGACATGTTTTGAAAGACTTTGTTTTTATGAAGCATTGGGTTGCAGTCTGGTGGGGAAAAGACCTGAAGAAATAGAACAGCCTTAATAAAAAGACATTTTAATGTCACTGACATTATCAATGATATTCACCTGCTCAAACATTAACGATGTGATTGTTAACTCCTCTGGTTATGATGTGATTAAGAAGGATAGAGAGGAAAAAAAGGAATCTTAGAGGCAGAACTATAAAGGGAAGATAAAATTACCTTGGTTTAGGGTAAGACTGTAGACTGTAGAACCATGAATAATTTAGATTGGAATGGATCTCTGGGGATCACCTAGGAGAACATTCCTGCTCAAAGCCAGTTTAATTAGCTCAGGTTGCTCAGGGCCATGTCAGTTGGGTCTTGAACAACCTCCTGGGAAGGAATCCTGTAACCTCTGTGGAGAACCTCTTCCACTATCTGACCACTTTCAGGGTAAAAAAAAGCCAACCTCAAACCAAACCAAACCGAACCATAAAATTCTGATGTATAATTGGAATTTCTCATGTTCTCAATTGTGTCTTCCGCTTCTTATGTTACTGCTGTGCACCTGCAAGAGGAGAGAAATCAGAAGTCAAGATTCACGAATGCCCAGAGAACAGTGTACCAACTAGCACTGTCTAAGAAAATACAACTGAGGTAGGAGGGTGGAAGGAGAGAATAAGAGGAATATGAAAAGGGCCAACCTTTTAGCTTTGAAGGGTTAGAAAACTAGCAATTCCACTGATGAGAAACCTAAGCAGGTTTCTCTAATGGACAGAATTCAACCCGCACTGTTATGGGGAAATTAAAAACTGGAAGATTTGCAGTTATCAATCAAGCCTCAAGAGAGTTTCTTGGTTTTGTTCAGGGAATTCTTCAGAATTCAGAGAGAAACAGAATTTCTGGTTCTTTGTGGCCAGAAGGGACCTCCCTGTTCACCTAGGCTGACCCTCCCTGTGAGGAGGCTGGATAATGTTTTCTCAGAAGCAGATCAAAGACCGTCTTTTAAAATGAGATCTAATGTTGTCTTTTGCATTCAAAGGGATGGTGACCTAACCACTTTGTTCCAAAAAGTCTGTAAAATGTCACTTACATAACTTAAAAGCCTTACCAGCATAAGGGAAATGTTTTGGATTTCTCTACAAGGAATAAAGATGAAAGTTGCTGGATGAGAAGCTGGTGGCTGCCAAGAAAGCATTGTTCATGGCCCAATTATATGTAGCATGGCCAAGCACACGAAAGTCCCAAACACAGACAGCCTCAAAAGCTTTCATTCTCAAGAAAGTCACAGGCAGAATCAGTTCAGGAAATATATCTGGGCAGAACAATGTAAATGGAAGATGGTGGCTTTTGAGGAGGGTTTATTAACTATCCAAAACTCACTGTCAAAGGAAAGAATATTGCTTGTACCATTTTCAGTTGCTATGTGAAAGCCGTGATTAGAAATAAATAATTTATAACAATAGAAAAAATGGAAATAGGTGGTAGGAACAATGAACGAGGAGCTACAAGTCCTGGAAAATTGATATGGGAAGATAAGACTTCCAAAGAAGAAGGTGTCCGGCTGGAAGGTGAAAGGACAATATTAAGTCATTTAAGAAAAGTAGTATTAAAAAAAAAAAACCCTGAACATAAACCACCAGAAATAATTGCCCATAGCTAGATGAAGCAGATAAAATTGCTTCTAATGGTGTAGAAAAGACACAACACTATTTTCTTTACTATATTTGGAAGAAAGCAGTGTGATAAATACATGTCGGATCAGACCAGTGAACTAGTTTCTGACCCAGAAATTACTGAAGTTGATCAGTGGCTGCTAACATTGTTAAATCTGCAGGCCCAAACTGTTTGCTGCTAAGTCACAAAAGAATTGGCCAACTGGACTTCTGCATCTCTGATAATTTGTAACAGATCTTGGAATGATGGAAGAACCCCAGAAAATCAAGTCTCAGTGATAAAACTGTGTCCATATCCAAAGAGAATGAGAATTATGCCACTAATTATAAGTTAGTTAGCCTGATTCAGTCACGGTAAAATAAGGGAAAAGTGGTTAAGGGATTAGCTGAGAAAGGCCTGAAGGGGAGGATTATAATTAATGTCAGTCAGCATATTTTAAGGGAAATTAGTCAGATGAAAGTTGTGCTGGGAAGACAGCAAATTACACTGATAAAGACAACAATGTGGATACAGTATATATGGCTGTTTATAGGGCAGTTGATTTAGTACCTCCACTACACTGATCAAAAAATTTGCACAGAGCAATGAGAAGAGAGCCCACATTAACTGGATTAACTGGCTAAATGACAGCTCCCAGTATCTATTTGCAATGCAGAACCTGTGGCTGGGCAATTGTGTTTTATTACTTGGAAGTGAGTATCAGCGGGCAGTGGGCTCCTCAGGTGGTGTATGGTGTGGGTTCCTTTCAATCTGCTTTTTGGCAGCCACGCTGTGACTAAGCACATGCCAGTAGGTGGGTTTGGGCTCAACAGAACCACGTTGTGGTGCAGCTCCAAGTGTGCTGTGAGTAACTGTGAAGAGCCCGAGGTCTCCCACTGTGATAGCTCTAGCTCAAAGCCATACATAAAATGGTCCGCAGCTTCTCCTGGATGTTTGTGAAAGAAAACGTCCCCTTTCTTGGCAAAAGAGTGGAAGACTTTGGCTGATAGTCCATGCTCACGGACAAGCTTAGAGAAACCTGTGTAAATCAGGACAGAGGATCTGATCTAAACATGAGGTGTTTTTTCTTGGCTGGGAAAGCCATCTTTAATGCTCCCTGGCTGCAGCACAAATGCCCTGACTGCATACGTTTAGTAAGACATTTTCAAAGTCTCATCCCTTAATTAAGTCACAACTTTATTTTCAACTCGTTCAAGTTTGAGACACTTTGGAGATAAGAGTGTAACAAAGCAGGAATTCCCCCTGATTTCCTGATGAAAGAGGACAATGCTGGTTTTGCTTAAACTTAACAGAAGAAAATTCAGTAACTGGATAAACCAGGCACGGGAAATTTTTGTCAGAAGACAATTATGAGTAATTACAAACCAGGGATTAAAATTCAAACCCTTACGCAGCCTAACCAAAACGAGCATTATTGATTTGATGAAACTATATTGTTCCTGATGTATCTTTTGTTTAATCTCAACTTTTCAACCTTTTTTTTTTTTTCTTTCTGCCCCAAAAAAGGTCAGTGTAGGCACATACTTCTCTGCTTCCCGTAACTTGTGTCCTGAAGCACTGAGCAAAAGCAGACTAAGGGGTATTTTGGAAGGATTTTTCAGAATGAATCTTGGGTGCTTTCTTCTTAGGTGCATTTCTCTTTTAGTGATGATAAAGAAGTCCCACAGTGGAACATTTATTCTGACCTGTGGGCAATGTACCATTGGTTGTTGCCTGAAGACTGATGAAGCTGCTAGCATATGAAATGCTAGTTGTTGGCCATACTGACATAAAAGGCATTTGTAGTTTTTTAAGAGCTATCATTAACCATGCCTCGTGTCAGGGAGTACAGAGTGCAGAGGTGCCAGCACATTTCTAAGAAGGAGATGGCAGAAAGGGAAGTGGGAGTAAAGAATTATGTGTGTGACTGGCTGTGTTGCTATTTGATGCTGTGTCCTGGAGGCAGAGTGGGCTGGTGAAACAGGTAATGAGGATCAACAGGCAAGTGAAGATGAGAAGCTGAGCTGTGGATTTGGAGGGTAACTTTCACAATGCATATGCCTTTGGGAGAGGTGTGGAAGGTGAAAATAGGTTGCTTGCCCTAACTTTTCATTCCTTTGCTTCCTAGGATCCATGCCAAGACTATTATGTACCTGTGTACCTTAAAATTATTTTTAAAGTGCAACAAATTAGTTTCCTAATACATTTTAATTGTTAAACAATGTCTGTGAGGTATATAAAGTTGCAGTTGCTGACAGAGAACATCTAAGATTTATGTGCTGTCACCAACTGTATATGAAGTAACATTTGAACAAAAATGAATAGCTATATATATAAATGAATAACTATATATATAAAATAGTATATACATATAAATAATATATATTATATATATTAAATATATAATAGCTATATATATAAAACAGATGCTAGAAGACTTTAATCATAGAATCATAGACTGGTTTGGATTGGAAAGGATCTTAAGATCATCCAGTTTCAACTGCCTGCCATGGGCAGGGATGCCTCACACTAGACCATGTCACCCAAGACTGTCCAACCTGGCCTTGAATAATGCCAGGGATGGGGCAGCCACAGCTTCTCTGGGCAACCCATTCCAGTGCCTCCCCACCCTCACAGTAAAGAACTTCTTCCTCATAGCTAACCTAAACTTCCCCTGTTGAAGTTTGAACCCATTGCCCTTTTACTATCACTACAGTATGTCTTCATGAACTAGTTGGGTTCATTACTACAACTGCTGGGCTTTTCCTTTGCATTCAAACATTTTCTATTACAACTGCCAGCTGCTGTTTTGCTGACATTGTTTGGCATGTTTATTTCCTTTTCTATTTTATTTTCTCTAATCCTTACTGAACTTGTTTAAACTGGGTTGCTTAGTATCATGTAATCTGTGCCTTTTAAAGGTGTTTGGGATTTTACTTCAGTGGTCTTTCAGGTATTCCTTTCTTTAATGAATCACAGCTTTTCTTATCATTAATGAATAGTCCTGAATTAGAAAAAAAACCAAACCTAACCACCAAAAAACCCCCACAAACCAACTCTACCAACCAACAAAACAACCCCACAACAAACAGCAGAACTCTTCAGCGTGGGGGGGAAACTAATCCCTTCTTTTTTCTAACTCCTACTAAGAAAATAGGTAGCATTTCTTCATATGGACATAATGTTCTTCCTACTTTTGCGTTAGCATTTCAGAACAATGTTCCCCTTTATCTGCCTACACAAAACACAGCCAGTACTCCCCAGAACAGTGGGATTACTTCAGTTGTCGTCCTTTTTACTAGTCCTAATGATTTTCAGGTACAACAGAAAGTGCTGGTTGAATCTGAACTTTTGCAAGATTTTGTCAGCATCTCTCCTAATTTTTAAATTTGCCAGGTTATTCTGACAGTGTCACTCAGAGACTTTGCAATTCTGGTTTTATGATTTTTTTTATTTACTGACATTAGTAATTTTCATCCAACATCTTAGAAACATTGAATTATTTAGGTTGGAAAAAAACCCCAAACATCTACATGTCTTTTAAATACCTCCAGGGATGGTGACTCCACCACTGCCCTGGGCAGCCTTTTCCAATGCCTGACTACTCTTTTGGTGAAGAAATTTCTCCTAATCTCCAGTCTAAATCTCCTCTGGCACAGCTTGAGACCGATTCCTCTCATCCTGTCTCTTGCTTCTTGGGAGAAGGGACCAAACCCACCTCACTGCAACCTCCTTTTAGGTAACTGTAGAAAGTGATAAGGTCCCTCCGAGCCTTCTCTTCTCCAGACTAAACCCATCTAGGTCCCTCAGCCATTCTTCATCACACTTGGATTCCAGACCCTTCACGAGCTCCATTGCCCTTCTCTGGACCTGCTCCAGCACCTCAATGTCTCGTAGTGAAGGGCCCAGAACTGAACACGGGATTCGAGCTGCGGCCTCACCAGTGCCCGGTGCAGGGCACAAGCACTTCCCTGGCCCTGCTGCCACACTGGTGCTGATACAGGCAGGATGCTGTTGGCTGCTTTGGCCACCTGGGCACACTGTTGGCTCATATTAAGCCAGCTGCCAACCAACACCCCAGGTCCTTTTCCACCAAGCAGCTTTCCAGCCACTCTTCCCCAAGCCTGTAGCATCACATAGGGCTGTTGTGACCCAAGTGGAGGATCCAGCATAATTTTCCCCTGCTTTATTCTTTTTTTCTGTATTTACTAGGCCTTGTGATTTTCACTTTAAGGACTCCATTAACCTGCCAGCGGTTATTTTACTATCAGATGGAAAATGAAACTTCCATTGCAGAAGGGAATTTCCAATTTAAAGGGAGGCTGGATAGGCTTTCTGAGGCATGAAAGGACTAGCTATAAAACTCTGAAGGTGTTCAGGTAAGGTTAGCAGATTTTTATTCATGCTTGAGAGAGAAGGGATGAAGCTGGCTTCATTCTTCCTGAGGGGAGAGGGCTTGGTGTTCTTAGCTGTCAGAGGGTGTGCACATGAGCGTGTTTTTCTGGAAGGGAAGAGACTCTATAATGATGGTGAAAACAGATATATAATCATATATACAGTAGAGCAGAAGTTCCCAGTCTAATCTCTGTTGGCATATCCATAAGCAGTGAAAACACAGGTCACCTCGATCAGTAAAGGCAGCAGATGAAGAACCTTTCTCCCTCACATGTTGTAACATGCTGCGATTTCCCCAGAGAAGTTCTGTATTGGTAATCCAGAATTTCAGCCTTGGTGGAACTGGAGGATTTTAAGTGTATCTAGTAGATCCAGGTGGCTGCAAGTTTCCTGCATAGCTGCTCCAGCTGGACAGCTGTATGCCTAGAAGTCACAATGGTTTCAAACACGCACCTCACACAGTTGCTGCACACCCATCGAGTAGAGCCAATGCCATGAGGATGCACTGGACTCAATTACCTGCCTGCTATTCAGTCAGTTAAGCCTGACCAGCAGTTCCAGCAAATGCTGGGTTCATTGTGTATGCATGACTTTGATTCATACTTTAAATTTAATAAATGCAGCATCATCTAAAAAGCTCGGCCTTACTACTCACACATGCCTAAGTACATCTGAAAAAACCCTGACCAGCGTGGAAAAATACTCAGCCTCTCATGGCAGAGCTGTAATACAGGTAGGGATCTGCTGGGATTTGTGTCTAGAAAGCCTCATGCAGTGGGACAGGGGAGGGTATTAGAAGGTGTGTAAGGCATGACCTAGCTACTAACTAAAGGCACTTCGGAGACACCACGTAGGGCCTTTACTGGATAAATTTCCATTGCAGCATCTGCAGGGAAGCCTTGCAGTGCTAGCCTCATGTTTGGGTATGTGTAATTACAGACCCAAGCACAAACTCAGCTCAGAGACTGTGGGAAGGAAGAACAGTGGTGACCTGAGGGCTGGGTGGCTTTAGACGTCTTGGAGGGAATGATGGGGGAGAGGGAGAAAGTATTAGATAAGTGAGGGAGAAGATCACTGAAAAGCGTAATGGGAAGACTGATAAATCAAGAGAAGGTCTTGTATTTGGGTGATGAATATTATCTCCCATGGAAAGCAGTTCTGCTGGCTTGGCTTCCAACCTGCACAGAGGTGGAACGGAAATTCTTGTCTTACTGTTGCCAGTCCTGATAGGCACCCTGATGGCTTCACAAGGTAACAAGGATTAACACAATGCTTAGGACACAGCAATGCAGCTTTCCCTACTGCACATGTCAGTCTGCAGTTAAGTAGATAAACACAGGCTAGACAACAGAATGCCAGGAATTTATTGGCTGAGCATAGCATCCATGCAACAAGGTCAGGAATTTGCCCACGGTAGCTAATGTGCCTGTGATCTGGCTTTTTTGATTCATTTGGAACAAGGGAGCATTGGTACATGAATGTCATACAGTCCATGGCGTATCATGCTAAATGGCAGCTACTGTGTCTGGTCAATTTGCCTTGATGCTTTTAACTCCATCCTCAAGCTTGAGCTAGCCTACAAGATCCTGGGTATAATGGGAATATAGGTATAGCATGGGAGAGCTTCTGTTTGTGCAGAGCTTTTCTTCCCTCCAGACATATGGCTGGGCTAATGAAAGGAGCGGCTAATATGAGAGCTGGCTCTGTTATATACCACATCTGTGAATATACCACATCAAGTGGTATATTCTCCTTTAACAGCAGAATTCTTCACTGACTGTGCATGGACCAAGTCTAATTCAGCAGTGTGAGTTGAATGAAAATATTTTACCTGAAGATTATGCTTCCAAAGGACTGGCTTATCAGCTTGTTGTAGTTCTAAGGCTGTTTAGACTTGAATGTCCACCTTTCTTTCTTGGGTTTTTTGTTTTTTTTTCTCTTTCTAAAGAGAAACATCTTTCAAATGCTCTTCTAGCGTGGAATGAAGATAATACAGAACTATCAACAATGCAATGATAAAATGCCAAATGGCAATATATGCAAGCGCTGTTCAGTTTCTACGTATTTGTGACTGATTTTCTTATAATAAAACCCCATTTTTTAATATCTTTCAATATACAGATACAGAATAAAATCACTTGAAAGCAAAGAATAAAACTGGATCTCGACAAAACATG
Source organism: Pezoporus wallicus (assembly GCF_028554395.1). Lineage (NCBI taxonomy): Eukaryota > Metazoa > Chordata > Aves > Psittaciformes > Psittacidae > Pezoporus > Pezoporus wallicus. The sequence goes on from NW_026639755.1 coordinate 248,760, forward strand.
GAGTTAGTGAAATGGTGACAGACAGACCCTGCTGGGAAGGAGAAGATGACTGAACACGACTGGGAAAAGTTAGTGAGTTTGCAATTATAAAGCATGTGGCTTTGTAATTTCTAACCCTCAGTTCTGCAAAGTAATCAGTGAAGTTGGACCCATATGTCTGCAGGGAGGCTCACTGAGACAGGCATAAAGATCTGTGTAGAGGAACACGGACATGCAGATATTCCAAACCATAGCTGTAAGGAAGCAAATGTCTCTTCTAGCCAGAGTTTAATTTGCCCTCTCCAGAATGGAAGAAGACTTCACTATGAAATATGGAGGTGATTTGCTTGATTTCCTGTAGTGGTTACCAGACTGGAAGTTTAAGGAAAACATGAGCCTTTCAAACATTGATCGATGTGCCACTGTTACGTGCTGTCCATCCTGTGGCAATGGGTGACACGTTTTTAAATTACGTTTCTAAGAGGACTCTGACTTGTTTTTTATAATGTTGAACATCTTTATCTTGATTCGTTTCTGTAATAAATGTTTGGCAATGGGAAGCTATAATTTATTTACTTAGAAATTTCTCATCTCCATTATCATAAAGATGTCTCAGCAATTCTATTTTTAGTATTGCACAAATGGGGCATAAATCCTGTTTTTCTTTTAAAGCAGATTGTCCTTGGATGCAAAACATCAAATGTATGAGATCTGTGTCCGTCTGAATTGACTTTTATTTCCAGGAACAACCTCAGTCATCAAGACTCATCATATGCAAACCCAGACCACCATGCAGATGATATATTTAACTTGTTACACAATCTCTTCCATACATTTAACAGATTCCAGTGATTTCAGTATGGTCCTCCCAGCATACGCTATAGGCAACTATTTGATCTCAAGGTCGTAAAGTCATGAAGCTCTTAGCCTTTATTTCTGAGCATCTTCAGAAAACTTGTTTTCACTTTCTCAGCTAAAGAATGACAGTGCTGCTGCTGATCCTACTACACACTCATAGATCTCACATTTTCTTTTACAATCTGATATTTACGCCCGTTTTGTGTCTCTGTACAGAAGCTGCCATGAGTAAGTTCAGTTTTCATATGTGCAAATTTACTGGTATAGTCTAATACTCTTTCATGGTTCCCAAATTCCTTTTTGATGTGCAAGTCCTTTCACGCCTTAGGGAAGCACACAAGAAAGCATGGAAGTACTTCAAATATTAATAAACAGGTGCTGGAGGCTGGTATTATAGGCCAACTGGATGTAGGAGGAGGTGGTGTCTTAGTGATGAATCAGAAATGCTAGGGCAGGGGGAAGGCGCATCAGGAAAGGTTGGGATGATGCAAAGTTTGAAGTGACACAGCAAGGGCAATTGCACCCAAAATGTTATCTGTCCAGAATCACTTTGAATAGACTTGAAAGGTGCAAGACTGCCTTTGTGAGAACCCACAGATAAGGAAGCAGGACAATGCCTATGTGGAATAGTTTGGCTGAAGTAATGGCTAGGAAAGTACATATCTTTGATATGATATACAGAAGAAACTCAACAAGGTGTGATGTCAGAACTGGATGTGGGGATGTAAGGAGAGTAAAGAGTGTGAGACCATGCATAGGATCACCTTGCTATAGCTGCACTGAGGATGAACAAGGCTAGTTTTCCTCATAAAGATCTAAATTAAAGGATTATTTGGAATAAAATGGGATCTAGAGAAGTTGACTTTTGAGTTGTCCACATAGAAATGATATTAAAATACATGTTTACCTACATTCAGCAAAACAGGGAAGAGGTATATAGAGCAGGGAAATGGGCCAAAGACTGAAGTCTTGTGACAAAGCTTGGCTGGGGTGGAGTCTTTTCCAAAGAAGTAATGATTGGAGAGATAGGATAAGAAACATGGAGACAATCACAGGAGCAATGAGAGACTAGATTTCACAAAGAGTATTCTCATGGCACTGCAGTCACCATTAGCTTCAAGAGATGTTAATGGTGTTTTGAGTTGCATCAGACTTTCCATGGAACATGGGAGCCAGAGGAAAGACTGGAAAGTGTTTAGGAGAAAATTGAAGAAAAGGCTTTACAAATAATGATTGCAATTGACCTGATGCCCAGATTGTGATGCTAGAAGGGAGCACTGCAGTCATTTCAAGAAGAGGGAAATAATAGATGGATATGGATCTGTACTTCAACAGGACTTACTTTGTCTACCTTTGAAAGATGTGAACTACCCTAATGACTTACAAAATGTTGGTTTGTAGAAATACAGTGACTTTAGTGCTGATGATCAAGCACTTCTGCACCTCGAGCTCCCATTTACATTAGTAGTTAATCAAAGACAAGGCAGGAAATACAGAAAGTTCCTGATTCTTGTGAAAACCCTTACGTTTCATCACAGGACACTTCTGAGAATGTTCGGGGCACCTCTGAGAAAGCACTAATAGATGCAGAATCTATATAGTGTAGCACAGGCCCACAGAAACAACTAATTCAATATAGTTCTATATTTAATGTGGTTCAGCTACAGAGCAACAACACTGCAGTGTGGAAAATCACTGGCAGACTTACAGGGATATGCATATTACCCAGTATGACAGAACCAAAGGATGAAAAATTAGTCTTGGACTTTGGTAAAGAGTAGGGAAGTCAAAACAAGCACAAAACTGAAGAAATACAAAACTTCATCATGGTTTAGACACGGATGCTTTAGAATTTGGAAAGGTCATCATAAACTACAAAACCTACAGAAATGTCACTTCCTTGCAATGAGCTAAACACAAAGATACATTTTTAAAAAGAAATTGGAAGCTTCTGCTCAGTCTTTTAAAGCAAAAGAAAAACTAGCAGCTGGCAGAGAAGAGTGAAGCAAAGGGCAAAAAGACTGAAGAACAAAAGTCTTCATGGACTGATCTTTTTTTTCTTTTTTTTTTTTCATTGTGTGAAAGCAATTTAACAAGTGAAGACTTGAACATATTTGAAGATATTTTACTATACCAGATCAAAACTATAAGGCAGCTGAAATGGCCAACAGACCAGTTGAAGCCTGTTGGTCCTGAGTAACAACATGAAATGTTAGGTTTAGTTGCTGTACTGGTTTGAGTGCACTGTAGCATCATTGATAATACAGTTTCATATACATCCTCTCTTTGGTATCTTTGCTTCACACTGGCTTTTTGGTTTCTATTACCTTATGGCAGAGTTTCTCACTTTATTCTGATTTTTACTAGTGCAAGACCAGTGAGCAGGGCAGGGTCCAGCTACCTGCTGCATAGCATTATCATGGCCCTATTTGTAATAAAACAGGGAAGAGGAAGCAAAAACCTAAGCTGATGAAAGAGTTCAGCTGGCTGGACAGATGGGAAAGGCTATTTTCTCTGGTATGTTCAGCAAAAAGATCCAGCAAGGTGTGATTCATAGCTTGGATATGAGTACCGTATGTAGCATGTGATCAAAGAGAAAGTTAATCTCTTATAGAATACAGTTTCCTTCACCTTGATCAGTTAACTTCAGATAACCTGACTGACTCTAACAGTTTGTTAATCTGGAATTTTTTGCCCCACCCAGACCTGTGCCACTACATTGACCATCAGAGTGCTTTACTAGCTCAGCTGCTTTCCTTCCTTGGAACCCTCCCAGATTAGCCTCTCTTGAGGGCTTAATTTCCATAGTACACCATACTCAGACCAGAAGCGGAGCACTAACCTTCATTAATTCAGCATGTCCAGCTGGACTTGAGATGTTTTTTTCACAGGCCAGCATAATTCCCCTCAGATTCAAAACACTTAAAGGAATGTGTAAGACTGATAACAGACCTAAAGGCCTGGTATTACCGTTACCAAACCTGCTCTGGTCAGATACCAGCAGCTGCTGGGACTGCGATCAAGGGCACCCCACTCATGGGCATTGGTAGCATTAATGGCAGCCACTTTTGTCTCTGTGGCAGCTGTCTGCCTGCAGGACACATGCCTCGATGTCTTCTCTTCCACTTTCTTGGTGTATTCACACCTCTAGACTGGATTCCTCACCCTTCTGGAATGTGGCTGGGACATTCATCACAGGGAGTTGCTGCCTGCTGCCTGAATTCAGTTCTCATCCTATGACTCCTGCCACAGTCTGGGAACACTGTCTTGCCCCTTGGAAGTCCTCTCCATGCTCAGCAGGCTGAACTGACCTGTCCTTTCCCCTGCCTTTATGTTTACTTGGCTGGGATTCAGTCTTGTCTGCCAGGTTTGCTAAACACTCTGCTCTCCATAATCTAGGAGTACTCAAGGCTCCAGTAGTATCTTTAACAGGTGAAAAACACCCTGCTCTGAGAAGAGTTGCAGGTGTAACTTGTCTCCCAAACTTATTTTCTGCTTTTGTTCTTTTAACTCCTCTGAACCTAGTTCCTGCAGCTACCTTGACCAGGCCTTTACTAAACCTTTCCTTTCGCTTTTGCATGAAACACTTACAGACTGAGGAACTCCGCCTTGTGCATGTGTGCAGGCATCAACCATGACTGAGCAGGGTAAAAAGATCACATTTAATATTTGTAAGGGGTAATTCAGATACGTTTTCATAGAATTATAGAATGGGTTTGGGTTGGAAGGGACCTTAAGATCATCCAGTTCCAACCTCCCTGTCATGGGCAGGGACACCTCACACTAAACCATGTCGCCCAAGGCTCTGTCCAACCTGGCCTTGAACACTGCCAAGGGTGGAGCAGCCACAGCTTCTCTGGGCAAACTCTGCCAGCACCTCACCACCCTCACAGGGAAGAATTTCTTCCTTATATCTAACCTGAAGTTCCCCTGTTTCAGTTTGAACCCATCACCCCTTGTCCTATCACTACAGTCCCTGATGAAGATTCCCTTTTCGGCACCCTTGCAGGCCCCCTTCAGATATTGGGAGGCTGCTCTGATGTCTCCACTCAGGTTTTCTCCAGGTTGAACAGCCCCAACATTCTTAAGCTGTCTTTGTATGGGAGGTATTTTCTGCTTCCAACTCCATCTACACCCACCCCTTCTTATGGCACTTCCGCGTTAACATCATCATCCCACAGGTTCAAAGCGGCTTGAGAAGCTGGGGAGCTCCCACGGTTGAGGTCACTAAAGCTGACTCTGCTGTAGTACCTCAGCTGTCCTAGGGCATTGCCCCTGGCAGTGTGCTCTGACTCCCCTCAGGTATACCAAAACAACCACACCGGGGAAGGCACAGCCTGATGCCTCCGTGGGGTATCAGGGTACATGCTCACACCAGAGCTCCGTGCTGCTCCCTTGCGACGTGTCTCTCCTGTCAGAGACAAACATCACTCCCTCATTGGGCCCTATCTTGCGAAGTCCCCGGGACGATTACGCGGACCCGCGCTACGCGAGGTGGGCGCGATGTTTTCCAAGGAACACCTCGACTTTTGCTCCCAGACTTGGGTTCCCTCACAGGGGTCGAAGACCCGGCTGAGAGCGCGGCCAAAAGCGACACCGGCCAGGCCGCAGCGGTGCGGCGAGACACCGCTTCCCGCAGGGGGCAACAGCGAACCGTCGGGGAACGGAGGGATAGGGACGGGACAAAAAGGAAGGCCAGACCCGGCGGTACCCTTCCTCCAGCACCCCGTCCCTGCCCGAGCCCCTGCCCCAGCCCCAGCCCCGCCCGCACAGCCTGCCAGACCCGCCCCTGGTCCCTCCTCCTACCGAGGAGGCATGGCTCCCTTGGCACCGGCTTCCCGGAGACCTCGCTTTGTGCACGGCGCCTGCGCAGCCGCCACCGGCGCGCCTGCGCCGTAAGTGCGGGCAGAGGGTCCGGAGTGGAATTGCGGTGGCCGTTACTGGCGGCGTTCGCAGCGGGGCGGCGCGGTGGGGATGAGCCTCCGCCCGGCCCGGCTCAGGGGACGCGGGCGGAGGGACGCCGCGGGTCAGGCCGGGCCTCCAGCAGCCTGCTGCTGTTCGCCACTGCCGTCCTGCAGTCGAACGGCTGCGGAGCTCGAGGAGCGCCGCTGACCGAAGCCGCCCGCTCGGGCCCTACCGGGCCCGGGGCGAGGGAGGGAGGGAAGGAGGGACACGCAGGTAGTGGGGCGGCCGCGCCCCAGCCCGAGCTCCTCGGAAGGCGGGGGGAGCGGTTGGGGCGGCCCGGCCTCTCTTTCCTCCGGTCCCGTCTCCTCCCCTTCGTTTCCCCGCTCGCTGGTTAGGCAGGCGAGGGAGTGCGCGGCCCGGCGCCCTCGGAGAGGATGGTGAAGCCGCCCGCAGCTCCCGCGCCGGGCCGGGAGGCGGCCGAGCCGAGCCGGGCCCGCGCCGCCGGGGCGCTCCGCAGAGGCTAAGGGATGAGCCGTACCCCGCGGGGTGGTCGCTAGCGGAAGGATGACCACTCCCGCCTTGCTGCCGCTCTCCGGGCGGAGGCTGCCCCCTCTGAACCTGGGCGCCTCCGCCTTCCCGCACCACAGGGCTACCTTGAGACTCTCCGAAAAATTTATCCTGCTCCTGATTCTTAGTGCCTTCATCACCCTGTGCTTCGGGGCTTTCTTCTTCCTCCCCGACTCCTCGAAGCACAAGCGCTTTGACCTGGGCTTGGAGGATGTGCTCATTCCTCACGTGGACACCAGCAAAGGGGGCAAGAACCTCGGCGGCTTCCTCATTCACGGGCAAGAGCACGACGAGCACCGGCACAGGTAAGAGCCTGGCTTGCCGGTGGAGACAGAGCGGGTTCCCCTTGGGAGCGGAACCAGGTGGAAGGGAGATCCCTTGAAAAAAGTCCTTCCCGGATCCCTGTCGCTCCTTTCCCTGACGTGCTTCTGTCGTCCTAACGAGTGTCAACTTCTGGGCTCTAGCTTTGTGTCCTCCAGCTGCCATATGTAGCTGTGGTTTCGTGTTTTCTTTACCACTGTGAATTTAACCTCCCGGCTAAAGAGGGCTGGGAGGATAAAATACTGGTTTGTTTTCTCACCCTAGCCAATTCCCAGGGTCAGTCGTGGGAAGAAGGGGGTTAAGTTATGGCATTTGTGGAGGCAGTATATATGACTGAAAAACCGCCGCATCTTTTCTATAGATGTTATGTGCTTACTTAAAACCAGCTGCTTGTTGCTGAATAGTGTAGCAAGAACTTTGATGTGACAGACTTCATGCTGTGACCCTGAGGCTGTCAGCTTGTGATGTGCAGGACACAGAACTAGTGTAGATGGCTCGGTCCCCTTTTCTGTCCCTTAAAATCACTGTTATAACGCTATATCCAGACAGCTGGAGACGCCGGTGTCTGAGTTTCCATAACTGTGTTTGCCAGTGTGAAGAAATTGAAGGTAATGAAGAGTAAGAAGGGTAAATGTCATGCTGCTGATAGCTTTTTGGGCTGCCTAAAGCTTTGTGCAGCACAAGCCTCTAAATGTTAAAGGCAAAGTTGTGTGAAGTTAAGCCTTCAACTCTCATTTTTTAAATCTGTTTTATACATTGTCTCCTTCCAATGTACATGAGGATGTAGATGCCCTGCAGTCTCCTCAATTTATCAGATTTTTTTTTTTAAAAACACAAGATTATCTGTAAAATAAAAATTGAGCAGACTTGCTTCTTTAATGATGTGTCAAGCAGCTGCTCTTTATATTAACTTACTTTAAACGCTTAAATCCTACCATAGTGCATGGGTCATAGTGAAGCTGACTGATCTCTCTTCACTGTCCAAGATGTGAAAATGTGATCATTATGGGTGATAAAATATAAGCTCTTCATACTCAAATTAGTAATACAGTGAAATTTAAAGAAAGGTGGCTTATGCTGATGGCATTTCCTTTGAGAACAGTTTAAAACATATCCTGTTGACTTAATTATTTAAAGGTTATCTGTGCTAGATTAAAAGGAGAGGGTGTAAGTGCCTCTCTGCTCATCTGTTATGAGTTATAAAGACTACCTGAATACTGTGGTATTTTTTCTTAAGGCATCTTTGCTGTTGGATGCCTTGTGATACTTATGAGCTCTTTCTCCCTAACTGAAGGGGTATGGATGCTTAATATTTAACAAGAACTTCTTTTGTCTATGGCATTAATTGCTTGTGCGGTTAAATGTTGCACAAAACATAGGTTTAGGGACTCTCTAATGTGCTCTTGAAGTTCTCATTCTTTTTTTTTTTTTGATGATCTGAATTCTTAGCTCCCCCCATCACTGTGGTACATGCATTCAAAATCAGGTTCTAAAGTAGAAGACAGGTGCAACAAAAGAAGGAAGAGTTCAGAAATGTTCAGAACTCCAGCTGTGACTGTTCTACCTTGTGTTGCTCAGTAGGTGGGCCACAGAAAATGAAGTTTACTGATACCGATAGTTCTGGAGTGATGCTCTTGATTAACCCACTTACATGTGTCCTTTTCGGGTTTCCTCTTTAAGTATAATTACTGGGGCTACAGCTTTAGTAGTGATATGCATGCTATTTTTCTGTCATACATGGATAACCAGTAACTTGCAACTGTTGGAGCTAAATGTGTTTTGCTTGTTTGGGATCTGCTCTTAAACAAAGTGGTTATCCTGTCATCAGTTAACTCTCCTGTGGTCCCTCCATTAACTATGAATGTGTGTACCTTCCCCTACCCCACCACCTAAAATTGCCCCTCTCATGTACAGTTTTTTGTTTTGTTTTTTTAATTTGAGCAAAAATAGATACTATTCCTGTTGTTTGAGCCCTGCAGACCACTGGGTTACTCCAGGGAAGTCTTAACTACTAAAAAAAGCCTGCTTGTTTAACCTGCTTGTAAGACACTTGTGTGAATGTCATGTTAATCAATGTGAACCCAGGTGTTGTGCTTTGTTTCTGGAGCAGCTTTTTTGGCTTATTACCACATAGTCTTATCAACAGGCCATTTGCTAGCTTTGAGATGATGCAGTGACTGTTTTACATAAAGGAAAATACGAATTGCCATTTTCATTGTTGAGTTCCTACTCCTGGGTTGTAGGGACATTGACAGACAGTATTTTGAGAAAGTATAGGGTCTTCAGTAGTGAATTCTAGGTTGTTACCTCAGTTTGAGAAGGGAAAAATATTCAGATTACCATCAAGGAGCAAAGTCAAGTGTCAATTTAAGTGTTGTTTTTTGAATGGCACTGAGGAGATACAGTACATAAGATCAAGAGAAATTAACCTACTGTGAATACAAAGAATAATGTGGTCTAAGATCTGTACCGTGATGTTGGATTGACAAACTGTATTTACAAGAATTGTGGACTTTGGAAGAAATTGGATTGAAGGTCATTCGTATGAAGTATACACTTGATCATGAAATGACAGGTATTGATTTAGTGACTGGAGGAAAGTGTTTTCTTCTGTGAATGCTGGTTTTGACCTCTATCAGATTATTTAAACCCACATACCATTATTGTGTTGCTCCCTTGGTATATAGGCTATAATAATTTAATGCTTATTTTCTCCTACCCCTCAAATTTTGAGCTTAGTAGGCTATTGGAGCATATTCGTGTTTCTGTCTTCTAGCAAAATACAGCAATGATATAGGTAGAGGATTGTCATGCAGCTGTGATTTGCTGTTGGGTGCACAAGCAATGTTTCTCACTGGATGTTTTCTGTATTCCTCACATTGCTTTCCCACCTCTTTTCCTAGGCCCCCTTGGCATTCTTGAGTGTTTTTATAATTATTGTTAGCTCTTGGCAACATTAACTTTGCATCTGCCATTAAGCTGTTGTTTTTTACTGTTCTTGTCCTTCTTTACTTCTCACCTTCCAGGCATCAAAAGGCAGGGAGATCCCACTCTCTTCCTGATAAAGTATTCTTTCAAGGATTACAGTGTCCTTGTCCATCATCCAAAGAAAAACAGCTTTCTTGTAAGAAGGTGGTTAAAATCTGGAATAAAACTGCAGTTTATATTTTGGGAAATGAATGGGCAGCAGTGCAAGTTAATACGAATTTTTAGCTGTTTCTTTCATGGGTAAGCTCTTCATTTACGCTTGCAGGATAATGGGGAATGGGTTAGTAATGTTGGGGAGGTGTACCACAAAATTTTGCCTCTGGGAGAAAGTGGAAGAGACTAGTCCAGGACTTGTGAAGATGCGTGCATATACATGCTTTTTAAAAATCTATTGCACTTCCAGAAGATGAATTTCTCTTCATTTCAAATAGGATATTTCAGATATTCTGGAATGAGAGCGGCACAGTTTCGAAGACGCATCTTGCCAGGCAAACTTATGCATCACTCAAAATTTGTTACGCTGTTTCAGATAACTGTTACTTCTCAAAACATCTGCATCTCCCCTGCTGCGCAGAAACATTTCAGGTGTTTCTCACTGCCCAGTTATTTTCCAGCTCTCTCTATGTTTTATTCTTCTGTGCCAGGTCTGAAGGATAGCTTTGGAAGGAGAACAATATATTCTTACGGTTTCTTGGCATCTAGTGTAAACGAGTGAGGATGTAGATGCTCTGTAATCTTCTCAGTTCATCAGATCTTATTTAAGAAATAAGATTATCTGCAAAATGAAAATTGAGAAGACTGGCTTCTTTAATGATATATCAAGCAGCTGCTCTTTATATTACTTGTCAAAAGTTAAGATCATTCCTGTGGTAAAAGTACATTAATCTTAGAGGCAACATAATTTTATGAGCTCAAAGCTGCAATGCCACTTTTTAACAGCACTTGGACTACTGTTGTGCCACCAATTCAGTCCTTAAGAATTTGCAGAGCTGTATCTTCAGCTGCTAAATTCCTCTGTATTCCTTTAAGTTATATCTCCTGCTTAAGCTTAAAAACAGCCCCCAGACTAACCCTCATCTCATCGCATTGATAGCAGGTGCTGCTAATACAACTGGCCACCTCGACTGCCTTGGCCTCTATGTGTGAGTATGTATATATCAGTGTGAATCATGCCATTGACTTTGTTTCTGTGAAGTTAAGGAATATTGGCTCCTGTGTTATGCAGAGATAACTGCCAAGCAGTTTGATAATGTCCAGTTTTGGGTCAGCAGCGCTATGGCAGTAGTCTAAAAGTGCTCTTACCTCTGTTGCTTAATACATGTTTGTCTCTACAGCAGTAGCAGCTGCTGTCTCTACTCTTAAGAGGTGAGGTGAAAGTAACAAAAATGATTCTCAAGAGCTTTCAGTTTTAATTTCTTCTTTTAAATCCTGTATTTATTTATTTCAAAGAAACATGAAAGACTTTATATGCTTCTTTTGAATACCTTTATCTTCTCTGGTCTATGACTTAATTAGCCATAGTAGAAATGGGAAGCAGAGATAATTTAACCTCTTACTCAGTGGGATCAGTGTCTCCTGTTATCCTCTGCCATGCCATCAAGTATAAAAGTGCATAAAACTCTGCCCTTCCTTTCCCACCTTTACTTGAGGCACAGCTCATTAGTGTAATTAAGACTATTTGCTATTCTGAGACTATTAAGACTACTTGCTATTTGTGATTCTAAGAACCTAGGTCTTTTCTGCTGAAAAATCAGGAGCCACTTTAGTGGCTGGGCCCCAGCTCCTACTCTGTCCAATTTTTCATTGCATGAAATTGAGCCTGTCTTCAAAGTAGACTTCACAGTCTGTCTCTGGGCACTGAGTTTAAGCTGAGGTGCCTGACGTGGAAGCAAGAGGTTTTTAGAGTCAACATGCATAAGATGCAGGTCCTCATGGTGAACTGAAATGGGCACATATGGAGCTGAAATGGGCAGGTGTAGTATGCGCCAAGTCAGGGTTCAGAAATATCTGGTATGTCTAGGGCAAAGAAGATGTAGCTATTTGGTGCTGGTCTTCAACTGTTGAAGCTATTTCAAGAGCACTGCCCATCTCTATCTGAAGACTTTTCTCAGTTGGAGTTTTTAATAGCCACATGCCATTCTCTGTTCTGGAGCTCTCCATTCTTTTTGAGAAGAGGCTTGAAAAGTTATGCTGGTCCTTGAAGATTAATGGGAGTTTGTTTGCTCTCTATTTCTTCAGGAGTCCCCACGTTATACCCTTAAACTCAATTTGAATCTCTCCCAGAGTTGTATTGGACTGTGGGAGAGGTACCCTCTTATATTATTTCTAAGATTCTGCTGAAATGTGTTGTGTTGTAGGCTGAGAAATGCCTCCATCTTCAAATTGCAAAATGCAAATTCTAGACCATCTGTCTAGATGTCCTCCTTCCTCCCCCCCATCTGCTGAACAGCCTACATCATATGTAGAATACTGCTTGTTTCAAGTTATCTTGTTGCACTCCAGTTTGTCAAAGTATTTCCTGTATTATGAAAGAGAGGAGTTGAGAGCTGGTGCTCTCCATTTCTTATCCTTTCCAGTTAAAAATAATAAGGAAAAGTTTTAACTTGTTTTTCTGCATGATCTACGCTTTGTCTACATGCTGGAAAACAATCAGGCGTGGGAAAACTGCAGGAAGTCTGCTGGCTGGATTTAGTCCAGCTTCTGGTGGGTGGGAGGCAGTAGCACTTTGGTTCATTTGGAGTTTTGTAGATTAAAATCTCAAAAGAACTTTAGCATAAATGTGGGTTGCTTAATGATGGTAGCAGTGTAGGCAATAGTAAGCATCATGGCTAGTTGTGGGCATATTGCGCTGTAAGAGTTCCCACATCTTCTGATGTTCTCAATTTCCTCTAGTAAATACAAACATATTGATCCTACTCAGCTAGTTCTGAGTTAAGGGGTTTTTTGCTTTCTGATGTATGTAAAACTATGAAGTATGTAAAACTAATTGCAAGTTAGTGATATAATGTGTGTGTGTACGTGTTTTCATAACCATTGAACTGAGACTGAATATGGGCAAAGAGGAAAAGTTTTGTAACACTTCTCTTCTTATGTTCTTCCCTAAGATGCCTGTAAAGTCCACTTTAAGTATGGTTGAGTGTTGAGTCTGGGTGGATGGGTAGGCAGCTGTTTCTCACAGTAGTTATTCAGGCTATCAAAGTAGGAATTTGAGGGTATATGTTTGGATGCAGCATGTGAGATTTGTTCTTTCCCCTCCATTTCCATTTCCAAGCGCTAGTGGGGACTGTCATCTCTCCTGATTCAGTAACTACATGATCACTTTGTTACTAACATTGAGAGTTTTGTTGCAAGTTAACAGTTTGGAGAGAGGAGTGTGTGAGGCCAGCAGGGTAGTAAGGGGGATGTCATGGTTTAAGCACTTTTCCCTTGCTGCCCGAAACCTTGAAATAAAAAGTCTGAGGGCTCCAGGTGTTCTGTATGATTCTAACTTTTCCAAAATACCTGCATTTATAGTGTATTTACCTTTTATTTAATCAATATGAATTCTGCTGTTTGTCTTCAAATTCAACAAATAGATTTTACTTTATTAACCTAATGCATTGAGAGTGCACACATTCATCAGGAGCAAATATTGGGAAAAGCTTTGAGAACTGCTAAGTTCTTGTCATATGTTTGCTTGTAAAATTTGTAACCTTTGGTTCCTTTTGTCTTTATGTTGTCTGATCTAGTGTCCTCCACAGAGTAAATTATGTATCTTCATCTAATCTCTCAAAGATATGGAGGTTCTGTGCCATTATTTAGTGTTTGAAGAACTTGGAAATAACTGGTATTCTCAAAAATGCCTGGTAACTTCCATTGTGTGGTACCTGGTAGCCCAACCAGGTACACTGGTGTTTTTAAAACAGAACTTGAAAAAAAAAATGAGAAAAGTTCTAGGCTATTTGTTAACCTTATTTTCTAAGAGGCTGCTTTTTAAAGGTAACTTCAGCCTTGTCTCCTAAGCCAGCAAAGTTTGTGTCTGTGCCTTATGTTTGCTTGCAGTGCTCACTGACCCTGTTCTGTTCTGTATTCCTTCTTTCTCCCCCATAACATCTATCAGTAGTAAAGGGTAATATGTCAAAATAAGTATGTTTCTGTATCTTGTGCATATCTCAGTGCTGGGTGAAAGAAAGACCTTAATTAGGGACAATGCTGAAGGAGGGATCACAGCTATGAGCCCAGGATACTTAGTCTGCTGCTTGGTCAATCTGCACAAGAGCTGCTCTGAACCAGCTACAGCATGTGTCCTCTGTTCTTCACTGATTGCTGGAGAAGGGTGATCAGAAATTAATGATGTGGCAGGGAACTGCTGGGTTTGATGGGATGCCAGTAGTAATGGGTGGATTACTGAGGTGGTAGGGCTCATTGGCGCAGAAAGCTAAAGGCTGTTAACATATGAAGTATGGGGCTGCGTTAGTTCTGCTAACTTTGCATAAGTGTTGAATCATGGGATTTATTTGTCCAAATGTTGAATCATATGTATGACTCTCTTGCTGCCTTTATTTATGGTTTTTTAATATGATGCAAACCCCTGAACTGGATCACCTTATGTATGTCATTTGGTGTTTGTTTTGTTCATGTTTTATGTTTTATTTACTTGTTAGTCACCTCTTAAACCACCAGAGGATTTTGTAAATGCTTCCCCAACTCCTTTCTGCTGTTGAGGCTTGCAGCGGCAGGTAGCTATTTTGTATGATTCTTTTTGAGAGAGCAAGTTGAAGGTTTTCATTTGGCTTAAAGTTATGTATAATCAGTATGGCATGAGCAAAATCTCAGCTTTGAGGGAGCTCATAAGATGAAAGTATTTTCTTGCTGTATAAAGATTTAAAGAGCTCTTAAATGAGATTACTTTGTGTCTATTAACACCAGCATGTAGAAATGGCAATTTTCACATTTAATGTGTGCTGGTAGTAACTTGGAAGGCTTTTGTAAGATGACATTCATTTCTGCTGAGGTTTAGCACTGTTTGTAGGCCAGCAAGGCATTTGAAGTTTGCACAGGCAAGCTGTATTAAGTAGTTTCTGTCTCCCAGTAATTTTCTTATCATTTTTCTGTGGACCTGCTGACGTGTTCTGAGTGTACAGTCAGGCCACTTACGAGCAGGTGACTTCCAGTGGTAGATCAAACTAATCCCTTTTATTTTTTGTTGGATCAAACTGAATGTGCTCACAAAGGGTAAGAAAAACATCTTGTCCGTGTGAGTGGCATATCCCTTAAATCCTTTGGTGTGATGGGGAAGATCATACCTGCCATCTTGCTCTGAATATCCTGCCAGATCAGTAAACTTGTGCTGAATACACTGGTTTGTGCTTGTGGTTTACGTTTGTTGGCTGGTAAGAATAGCTTTCAGCATGCACTGTCTTCTCAGCTGATTTTTCTGGATGTGGTGCCATCATTACAAATGTGTTGCATTTTTAAGTGCTGTTTACTATTTTCCCTGTTCAAGTTAGGGGATCGGCTTTTGCTTCAGAACACTTGCATCCTTTCTGATGTATATATAAACAAAATCATAATCCATAGCTGACTTTCTGGTCCATAGACTTCCTGCTTGTTTTCATTACTTTTATGAAATAAAATTTGCCCTATGCTTTAAAAAAAAACCTTGGAGAAAATTCTGTGACTCTCTGGGCTTATTTGAGATGGCACAAGTAGTGGCAAAGATGCTTTTCAGAGAAGAGGGGAGTTATTTTTCTGTGTAAGATACAATATTCTCCCTTTCCTCCACCCCCCAAAGAAAAAGAAAATTCAGTCCTGAAAACATAGAAGTGTGAATTAGTTTGACTAAGAACCATGTTTTAGTGACCTTTTAAATCTCTTGTTAATCAGGTTTATCTTGGAAACACTAAAGACTGTTTAATTCTAAACTTAATAATCACAGATGATGCAAGCATGTGTCTGTTTTCCCAGTGCTGTAATCACACATCTTTAGTTCCAAAAGGCATCTGTTCTGCTGCTGTAGGCTTCTATTTGAGTGGAGAGTGCTCTCCAAGTTAGAGTAACACATGTATTGAATTGAATTCTCAATTGAAATACACAGTGCTCTGGAGAAGACAATACTGCAGAGGGGCAGGTGAGTTCTTCTGCATCATGGATTTCTGATGTTATAAAGCATATTCAAGGAATTCAGCTTTCTACTTTTGTAACTAATTCCACCTTCTAGAAACAGTGGAATCCATGGCAATTAAAGTATTGGTGGGTCTGTGAAACAGCTATTTTCCAGTAAAAAGGAAAAAATCAAAACAAATGGAAAACAGTGCTAAGAATTAAAACATATGTTTGACTTTAGTTTTAGCACTGTATCTTGTACATTATTTTAACCAGTTGTTACTCTGGACTGTTAAAACTGATGTATGTACTTCAAAACTGTCAAGTTGGATCAATGAATTATTATACTTGTTAAACTGGTTCAAGTCAGTGCAGTTCATAGAGTATGAACGTTATACATGCCTATTTCTATGTGAAATTAATTACTAGTTCACATCCCAGATGATGAAAGGGAACTTAACTGCACTACTATAACTGTCACCCTGATAACTGAGAAATGTTTGTTTTGTACAATATCTGCAGACTTTCTCACTGGACTGACACCTGTGGAAGGATAACAAGGTATCTGTATATAGGACATCTATAAACTGTTCAGTGAAGTGGATAATCAGTTGCCCCTACTGTCATTCCAGTGCTTGCAGATGAAACTTTAAAACCAGTGAGGTAACTGATATTCTACTGGAAATTTTTGTGAACAACTTGTTATGAAATTGGTTTAGCTTTTTCTTGTAGTAATGTTGGTGAGCACAACACTTGGGAATCATTCGTAGTCATTCAAAGTTGTATTGGTAACCAAAGGAAGCTGTTTTTATAAAATTGCCACCACAACTCACCAAAAAATGCTACCTAAAACCAAACAAAAAAACTTCCCATCAACTTGTCATTCTTGGTGTTACTTAATGTAAAAAAGAACAACAAAAAAACAGGGATGGGAAAGAACCTAGAATCTTTCTGGCTGGCTTTTACTCAGTCCTGCGCTAGCATTGCAATGTTTGACAGCGGCTAGCTGGCCAGAGTAGGCAATGGGAACAGTTTATTGACTAATGGAGTCAGATGCCTAATGGTGACTTTGTTCTTGTATAGTGTTGTGAAACAGCAGAATTTTTGAGATCATGTTACTACCGCTACATATGAAACCCAGGTCTTTGTTTTCTCTGGGCTTTTTTTTTTATGCATCTGTAGTTTTTGATAGGTTTATTTTGGTTTCTATAAATCACTTGAGCACTAATTTTATTCAGCTGGATATGCTATTGCTGTTTGCTTGATACCCCCACTCCCCTCTTTAGATATATTTTTTTTCTCAGAGTAGCATCTGGCTGTCGCACTACAGTGGGACTAGATCATCCAGTCTACTGCTATTACAAAGAAAAATGAGGCTTGACATATTCATGTCAATTTGGCAAGATGCCTGAATCGTTATGCTCAATGAAATATGTGACGTTTCTAGTGGTAATGTAACCTGCAGGAGCACTTGCAGGAGAAACTTCAGGCGCTGCAAAGTAAATGCAACCTTTCGTTTGGACGGGGAGGTTTAGATGGTGATACAAGTCACCTGGTCAATCCGGAGCATGAGATTGCAGTTTAGTAGAATCGTAGAACAGTTTGGGTATGGAAGGACCTTAAGATAATCTAGTTCTAACCCCCTGCCATGGATAAGGACACCTCACACTAGACCATGTCACCTGAGGCTCTGTCCAGTCTGGCCTTGAATACTGACAGGGATGGAACATTCACAACTTCCTTGGGCAGCCTGTATCAGTGCCTCACCACCCTCACAGTGAAGAACTTCTTCCTTATAGCTAACCTGAACTTCCCCTGTTTCAGTGAGAACCTATGACCCCTTGTCCTGTCACTGCAGTCCCTAATGAAGAGTCCCACTCCAGCATCCTTGTAGGCCCCCTTCAGATACTGGAAAGGCTGCTCTAATGTCTCTTCTCCAGGCTCAACAGCCCCAGTGTTCTCAGCCTGTGCTCCAGCCCCCCGATCATCCTCATGGCCTCCTCTGGACTTGCTCCAACAGTTTTTTCAACACTTTTCATGGTCTAGAATTTGCTGGTTGTGATCCTGGGAGAATTTCAAATGCCTTTTGAGTTTAAAAGGAAAAAAAGTCTCAAGGAAATATCTGTGGAACTTCCTTTCGTTCAGTAACAAGTTAACAAACCAACAAGAAGCTTTATCTCCGAAGCTGCATGTATAGTTTTTGAGTAAGTTGCATTTACTTCTTTGGTTCCCTAGCAGGTTTGTTTTGAACCTTCAAGGGTTCATAGTATGGAACTTTTAGAAAAAAGCAAACCAAGTAATATTGTGTAATGTTCTAGTAACTATAGAACATGTGAAAGTATAAAACAATGAAAATATCCCTTAAATTTCATACTTCACACATTCATTTTTCTATCTGACTTCTGTTACTAAGAAGAAATTCTGGAACCTCTGCAGACCAAATAGAGTTCTTCCAAGCTGCCTTGAAAAGTTGCCTTAAACTGTGTCAACCATAACCTTGCCTCACCACCTTTCAGGTGGGTTCAGTAATGCTTAAAATAGAATGCCCTTTGCAAATTAGAAAGCTTTATATTTACATCAAAGTGTTCAAAGCCGTTTGTGGTGGATGGTTTTTGGTTTTATGTTTTATTTTTAGTTTCTTCTCTAGCTCTCCTTTTTGTAAAATTGGTTAGTTATTTATAGCAATTTGACCCTACAGTTTTCAGTTCAGTGCTCAGCAGTTGAAATAAAGCAGAGCTGTAAAGGTGGCAAGTGCTGTCCAATTGTGACATCTAAATCTGCATCACCATCTTCTCTTCTGTGTGGAGACTAGAAAGCTGATGGGGAAGGAAAATATAGGAGGAGTTGGATGGAAGTGTAACCTCGAAGTTTTTCTTTTGTTCCTTTATGTCATGCTGTTCTTCAGATCACTGATAACTGTTGCCTCAACCTTTCTCCCACAAAGGTTAGGTGTGGTCCCAAGACACATTGTGCTGGTGGGTGGCTCATATTGCTTCATCTTCTTTTAACCCATTAAGAATGATTGATTGAATTTTAAGAAGTGAGAGTAAATAGAAGCCTCCATGAAACTTCAGTCCTCAAGAAGGAAAGCTATTTTAGGTTTTGACAGCTGTCTTAAATACCATGTTTTGTGTTCTTTATTTCTTCTTCCATCCCTTCTCTCTGGAATCCAAAATTGTAATAACTGAAGGTGTCATAATGTTTATAGGGGAGGGAGTTAAGCTTCCTTTTCCTAGTCTGTGTGCCTGATTTTGTGGTACCTTTACTTTAGGTTTGGAAAAAACTTCCAACTAATATTAACTTCTATGCATGACAACAGCTGCAAGGATGTGACCTTTTGCCACAGCATTAATCTTCAGAAATAGAGTCTTTCTGTATAAAATTGCTGTGGGTATGTGTTTGGCATCCTCTAGCATACAAGGAGGTTCTTCAAGCAGGAAAACCACAGCAATTACTTGCTGGCTTGTGCAGAGCCTAGCCAGTTAGGCTATTTACTGTGGATTAATGTGTTTACCAGCTTAGTGAGTCCTTGGTGGCCTGAAAGGTAAAAGGTAGGAAAACATTTGATTCTTGGAGTGGATTGATTCTTGATCTTACTGAGTTAGCATATTACAACTCAACTGCTTTTTTTCTCAGATTTTATGCCTTTTTGATTTGCTCATGAATTAATATCTCAGCAATTTTACTCTTTTTTTTTCTTGCCTTTTGTGGCTTACGAGATTATCCTCTTGTAACGTAACAGTTTGGCTTTGGAGCTGAGCCTGAGCTCACATTGGACTTTGCGTCATAAAGAGTTGGAGCTCCTGGTTTATCTTGGGGCTGCATGCTTGTTTACTCTGGACCAATGTGTTTGAAAGTATTAGTTCTGAACTTCTCAAAATAAACGTGATTTTGTTGCCTACAGGCAGTGAAAGAAAAAGTTGTGCGTTGTTTTCTAGTTCCAGAGTTTCCATTAGTCAGGTGAACAATGACGTCTTGTTTGACTCATCTCTTTATTAATTATATACTGTTATAACATATTTGTTAAGGAAGTTGCCTCTTTTTCATGAAGAGGTAAGGAAGTTACCATAATAATTTGAGCTAATGAAACAGATTTTAATTTAATCTTAGAGGAATCAAACATATGACTGCAGCTGTCCCTGGGCTGCATTTTATTGCTGGGAATTCAGAAAGTTGACAACAGTGGTGGTAGACAAGGAAGAAATTAGACTTTACATGTTGGGTGTATATGTGATTGTATTAAGTAAATTAACAGAGACAGATAATATTGTTTACTATATGCTGCTCATAAAGCTATCTGAAAAATCTGAGATTCTGTTGAAGAAAATTCAGAGATCAGATTGCTGAGACATTTTATATCCCCACCTCTTCTATTATTTTAGATGCAGGTTTTGGGTTGCTGCATTTCATGTATTTTCTGGTCATGTCAAGAGTAGTTTGTCTCCAGCTCATCTGTTGTTGCATACATCTTAAAGCCTGAATATGTAATCTGTAAAAGATTTTAATATTAAAGTATTTCACCGATACTGGAAATGGCATTCATAGCTATTAATCAACATCGCGTTGCTTTACTTTAATGTGTTCATTTTATTATAGGTTTATGAAAAACATCCATGATAGCTCTGGATGTATATACTAGATGCTCTACTATACTAGAGTCTTAGATGTATGTAATACTGAAACTTTACTTATTTGCTATATTTTGTTTCACTTGTACCCTGACAATATTTTTATTGCAGATGTATATGAAAAAAGATTCGCTTAGCAGTTCCTGAAGAATGCCAAGTCATCTTTAGCTGACTTCATTGCAATGTATAAGAGCAGTTTACACATCACAATTTCCTCTTTTATACTTGCATTCTGTTGTGTTTTCCATCATGATGCTAACATTCTTACCTTGTTTGTGAATCAGTCATTCCTTAGACTAGGTGCTGAATTTTTCTAACCTAGCTGGCTATCAACAGTATTGTTTTCCCAGTGGGAAAGAAGTTGCAGTTGGGAAGGTGTCTTTCACAGAGGAGTATCACTCATATTCTCTGCAGCTTGCTTATATACGAGGAAAGTCCACTGCACAATATATGGCAATGATAGCTGCATCCTTGTAGATATTCAGAAGCTGTATGGACATGGTCCTGAGCAACTGGTTTTAGGTGGCCCTGCTTGAGCAGGGGGGTTGGACCAGATGACCTCCAGAGGTCCCTTCCCTCTTCACCCTTTCTGTGATTCTGTGACAGCGGCTATATTCTCTTCTGATGTGCAAAAATCTGCTTTCCATATTCATAAATGTACTGAGCAGCGTGAGCCTTGCATTGTTACGTGTTTTGGGTGAAGTTACTAATCCAGTATTGCTTTTTTTTCCTGGCCTTTTTTAAAAGGGAAAAAAAGCCCTGAACACCAAATTATCTGCCTCTTGAAGCAAAACTGTGTAGTTTATAAGCAGGGTGGGTTATTTAATGTGGAAACTTCTTAAAAGCACCTACCTTAAAAGGAAGGCTAAATAATTTGTCGCACTGTTGTCTTTCATCCTCTGCTTTATCGACAAGATTAAAGAACTCTGGGAATAAAGAGATACAGTTTTGCTCTGTTGTGCAGTGCAGGTTAGACCACATGTCATGATTTCCAGGTATTTTGTTGTGCTATCTTTAGTTACTATTTTGGCTGATTTTGCCAAGCAGTGGGATATAAAGCTTTGCTGCTCATTACTTGTTGCCGGTCCTAGTGGTGCTGTGTGAGAGAAGACTTTTATAGAGTATTTCTGTTTTAATTAATATTGCTGTTAAAAATATATCCACACTGCAATCCATGTCCTCTTGTATGAAATCCTTTTGAATCGCAGTATAAGTGCTATATGTATTTGTTTTTTTCCCCTGAAATAAGTAAGGACTGTGCTTAACAGAACAATGACTGCAGCTCCTGCCCTGCCAGGGATTATCTCACAGCACATCACAAAATAACTTCTGAAAGTGATTTTTATTCTGAGACTGAGTTCAAATTAGTTTTTTCCCCCTGCTATTGCCCTGTAATTCTTCCAGTTTTTGTGAAGCAGGCCTATGTTTTAAACTGCTACCACATGGAAGGACAGGAGCACTGCTGGCTATTGTGGTCCTGCTGATCCTGCAATATAAGGTGCTCATCTGTGTCTTTCAGACAAATCAAATGCTGCTCCTGTGCCATAGTAAAGCTGACTAGCACTGATGCTGTATTAGACAGGAGGGTTGTGCATAACTGTTTCTTGGTAGTGAGAGGAGCAAGTCAAGAGAAATTGCTGTAGATCTGTGTTTGGACTAAGCTGCACACCCCTAGTAGTATTGTTTCCCTATAGTGAAGAGATTGTATCAGTATCATATGGTAGATCCCAGGGTTTTACCCCTCTTCATTTTCAAGCCCTTTGCCATACATTTTAGTGCATGGCTTATGGTACTATGAGTGTTAACTACTATTTTTAAATGCATTGATAGGCAGGTATCGGGTTTTGCCATATAGCTATATGATAACCGTTATAGGTGGAACGGGAAGATGAATCTGAGAGTCCATGTGAATTTCCAAGATGGTATTTTAAGCAGTGTTGCTTCTGGGATGTGCAAAGCAGCTCTGGCTGGGGGAGTAAAATAGCATTAGGGAAATGTGGTAGCATGTGTCAACAGAACATCTGTGTGAGGGTAGTCGCTTCCTTACAGCTCTGTAGGCCCTGCCAGAGGGTTTCCTGTGCAGAGAAGTCTAGTACCATCTGCTTACCTGAAAGTTTGCCATCTCTGAGTCTACATTATCTGATATTTGCTACTTTCGCTTTGTGATGGCCTTTATCTCTTTATGTGTATTTTTGCTGTCGACTTATTTTATATGTGAACAATTGAGAACTTCTAGACTAAGATCAGACTAATACAATGCTTGTTGCTTTAACTAGCTAATTTTGTCCAGCTGTTTTTCTTCAGGTGGTGAGAGTCTGGGGTTTACTGCAGGATATCAGGCTGCTGAGAAGACTTGTGGTATAAAAGGAGGGAGCTACCATGCTTACTGAGTTGCCCCTTCTTAGCACAGACATCAGGAAGAGGACATTGCTTCAGTTAATATAATTCTCTTTTTTCCAGTGTAGGAGGTGGGCAAAAGGAAAGAAGTACCTGATAAGGAACAGGAACCTGGATGGGGAATTTAAGCCAGGGGAGGCAGAGAGCCTTGGTAGTGGTGAAGAGAAGCAATTAATTTCATTCTTTGAAAGCTGAAGATGGGAACTGCACTCAGAGCAAATTAAAAGGGGTTGGATGACTGTGAAAAGAGTGCCTTTTGCTTTCTTCCCTTTTTCCCTAAGAACAAGATTGATGTTGTCGTGAGGCATAAGAGGAGGTGGGTGAGATATCAAAAGCTAATCAGTGGCCTTGGGGAAAGGAGATATTTGAAGCAATTTGGTGCTCACTAAGGCATAAATAAAATTTAGGGTGGTAGGGAGTGATTTTTTACTTAATGGAGGAAGCAATATCATTGGGATAGACTAGAGAAGAGGAAATCACGTGGCTGAGTGAGGGGATAGGGGTGATGTTAAAGGAGGGAATAACTAGTCAATGGCCATGTGAGTCTGTGAAGAAAACATGCTCCTTATAGCTTGGGCTCTAATTTAACATCCCTGAACGTGCAGGTCTATAACACTAGAAGCTCATGCTCTGTTCTGCTGTGTCCCCAGCCACTTAATTTTGCTTATATCCTTGCCCCAACAGCAGCCTTTGGGCAGTCAGCCAGTTAGGAGACCTGATTTGGCCTGAAATGGTCAGTGATTGTTCAGCAGGCTCAGCTTACTGCTGGCTGACTGGCTTGTTGCCTGATCTCCAAAGTACTGGCATAAGGAGTAAGAGAGCTTGCTTTTGTAGGGTGACTAAAGCCCTGAAACCGAGTGATTTGCCACAGAGATGGTGACCCACAAAAGAAATATAGAGTCATCCTTTATTCTGTAAACCAGTATTCGAACTATTATTGTTATTGTTATTAATGCTGCACTCATATACAACCAATCTTCAGCCTAATAAATCAGCAGTGTGTGTGGACATACAGCATCCTTCACATGGTGGTTGTCTTGTTTCTACAGAACCATTCATTTTTTAGGCATCAGTGACTTGTTGCAGCAACACCAGGGAAGCTGTGTTCCTGTGCACTATCTGACTGGTGATCAGGAAAGGGGACCCATGCTGATGGTGAGCAACTCTTACACATCTAGGTATATTCTCTTACCAGTCCACACAGGTGGACTTCTGTATCTCGGGTGTACAGTGAAGACAGTGTCATCTCTCTGACTGGAAGTCGCGTCTACAGATGGGTCTCCTCTGAGTTTGTCAGAGGAACTTCCCAAAGCTTAACCTGCCATGGCCTGTGCTTCTGTTGGTGATCTTTGCTCAAGGTGCTGTGTGCGTTGTCTGCTCAGTCCATTTATTTCACTGTGATTTTGGCCAGTAGTTCTTAGTTCTGCTATTCTACTGTTGGCTTTGACCTTGGTGCTCTACAGTTAGTTTCATTTTTTGTTATACAAGTCACTTTAAAGCTACCATTTACACATTGGTCTCTGGCAGATTCTGTTAAGGGAAGACTGTGTGGACTCAACTGTAGAGGGAAGAGTGCTCCTGCTTCTTTACCAGTGTTAGCTTTGGCTGTCATCTGACCTCACCATCAGCTAAGTCAGGGAGATAGCTATGCAAAAAAGCCAACTGCAGAACAAACAAACACCAAGGGAGTGTTACCAGTCCTCAGATAGCTTGCTGTGGTAAGACACTCAATCAGGTCACCAGCCACTGACAAGTGGCAGAGCTGGTGCAGGCTGGAGTGGGAGCTTTCACTTGGCTGTAGCTAGGTATTAATCAGCTTAAATATAATGTGGAACTATAGCTGGAGTCTCTTTTTTCCACTCTGTCAAGGTTTGTTTTTGTTTTTTTTTTTCTTCCTCTGTTGTTGACCTACATAGT
The DNA here is from genome assembly GCF_028554395.1 of Pezoporus wallicus. NCBI lineage: Eukaryota > Metazoa > Chordata > Aves > Psittaciformes > Psittacidae > Pezoporus > Pezoporus wallicus. The sequence continues at coordinate 273,404 of NW_026639755.1, forward strand.
AACTGATAGAGGCTGACAGCCTCCTGCTATTAGCTCAATTGGTGAAGCCTCATATGGATGTCAAGCACCAGACTTACTATTTTGAATCACCAGGATGTTAAAACGATTGTCATATTTTTTTAGTGATTTCTGCTTCTTAGTTTCCTCAAAAAAACAGACCCTACCCTCAAACACACTTCTATAGAGCAAATGTTTTCTGGCACCCATTTTTTCTTTAGTGTTTCTAGCTCCGTTAAGGTTACTTACGTGACCCTTTTAAAACTCAGCTCAGTATTACCACTTGCAGTTGGTATTTAACTTTATTTTTTCCTGATCGTTGTTATTTGAATCTAAAGAAAACTTTCAAGCCCTGTTTTTAACAAAATAAAGTCAAGCTCATGATATAAATTGGGTTAATAGAGGTGTTTGCTTGTTAACTGTGTTGCTTGAAAAGTTTTCTTGTTCTGTTTTATGGTTCACTTGGTCTACAAGAGTAGACCAGGAGTTATCTTCTTTCTATTACTGTTCTTGCTGGACTTGCACATTTAGTGTGGTTTTTTGGGGCAAATTCTTTTCAACTATGTCCCCTCTTGTCCTTCATTCTAGAACAAGCTTATAATGTCTATGTGGAATGTCACAGAAGTGTCATGTCTACCACATATGAAGAGTGAGGCTATACTGGTATATTAAATGTTTAATACGTATATATTTAGCGCTTCTATTGCAAGGCATTAATGCAGCTTTCTCTGTGATGTTCTTGCATAGTGATTTCAGCAAGCCTTTGATATCTGCTGGAGGAAAGTTTTCAAGCTATATCTTGTGAAGTTAAACAGGTAAAATCCTGTTTCTCTTTTGCTTAAATGTTCTCTCATATGTTGATGTTCCTGTATCTTGGGTGAAATGTTAGGAAACTCTTCACAGCTTGCTAGTCAGACTATACCACGTGATTTGTTATTAGGTTAGACTACCTGATGAAGAGCATGCTATAATCCATAGATGTGCTAAGAAATTCCTTTTCTTTGCCATTTAGGTGTGCAGAAGTAAAAGGAATTTCTTGGCTGGCTATTACTCCTATCTTTTTCAGTTTCTGGAGGCTATTAGGGTCTTTTCAGTCACTCCTGAAGATTTTCTGCATACCTCCAGAAACTTTTTTTTTTTCTCCCCTGGGAATGCGAAGAGGGGGATTTGTAATTCTGGGGGCAAAGATCAGAAAAGAAGGGAGAGCAGGGGTGCTGTGTGTAATGCAGGCTTATGATTGGTGTTCATTTGTTGTTGCTTCCTTCTGGTTTCTGCTCCCATCTGCTCCCAGAAGTAGCGCTGAAGATGGAATGCAAACTTCCTTAGAGCATACACTGAAACAGTTTCTGATGTTGTGCACAAATGGACCCATGACTCATTTTCTTGGGGTAAAAAATTATGTAAGAACTATATATTTAAAAAAAAACAATCCTTTTCACTCCAGAGAATGTTAAAATGTTAAGTACTGTAGGAAGTGATAGTTCTTCATTTGCACATACAACTTGAATGTGGCTTTTCGTGTGTTCAGAAGGGTGAGAATTACAGTGTAGCAGAAACCAGTAACATTCTTGGTTTTCAAGTGTTTGAGTCTAAAATTAGTCTCTTAAGTCTGGCTAATTTTAGGGTTTAATATTGGGCAGCTTAAGTAGGATTGTGATTTTTCTGGGAAAAGTTGCTATCAAAGCAAGTTTGTTTTATCATTGTAAAAAAATTAGCGTTTACAACTAGTTTATTTTCCTTTATTCTATGAAAAAGTCAAAAACTTCTGTAAAAATGGTAGCATGATGGACTCTGAGAAAGATAGGAGCTTTGAGTGGTATGGAAAATACAGGAATGCTTCAGACTGCAGCAATTTTTGCAATATAGGCCAAATAATTTTTTCCTTTCTGGCTTGTGTTGCTGGGTTTGTGTGGTGGTTTGGTTGTAGTAGTTGTGTATTTTCCTTCCTATTGGAAACTTAGGGCTTGGCAGTAGTAGTAGACTAGCCATAAAATAATATTGAAGAGTTTGCTGTATAGTGGAAGTGCTCTGGTTTTTCCATTTCTGTTTGAGCACATGCTTCAGTATCTGATTCATGCCATCAGCATCAGCAGGATTGCATTGTCCTATATATAAATGTGCTTATTTGTAGAAGTCCCTCCTTTAATAGGAAGCAGAGATGACAAATTGCTCTGGCATGAGAACCCAGTTCATTGCTTTCTCAGTATCACAGGACCAGCTAATATATTATTCTGTCTTGATCAAAATGTTTTTTATATCAGTGAATAATACAGTATGCAAGGTGTTTGTCCATCCTTGGACTTGACTTGACTGTACATTTCTGTATATGTGTCTAAACTTGTACAGTATCAGTGTTTCCAGCAACTGAAGAGTGGTTGATAGTAGAAAATTCTGTATTTTGACATGGCTAATTGTAGTAGGCTTCTGCAGTTTTCAGTTAAAATTGTCTTGCTGGTTTTTGGTACTGTTGGAATCCTGCATCAAAATAAACTCTTCATTTCCATATGGGGAGTTTTATCCTACCCAATTCTCCTGACTAACGCTAATTCCTATTGTCGTACTCTAGATGTATTTTCCAGTCTTGCTGCTCGTAAAGTTCTTCTGCCTTTATTACTTCAAAAAATAATCATAAACCTAAATCGGTCTTGGGGGGATACTCACTGGAAAGGAAGATCTGATGCTGTAGTCAGTTTGCTGCTGGGAGACAGGAAGCTATTTGAAATCCTTTTACACAGGGCAGGTGGCAACATTCTTATTCAGCTTTCTTGATAAGCATGAAGAGATCCTAAACATCATGAACTTTTACTAAGATTTTTAGCTTTTCAGTGTCCTTTTTTAGAATGGATTAATATTTTTCTCTCTAATTTAGCATGGTAAATGCTTTGAGAATCAGATTTAAGACCTTGTTCTGCAGAGGCTTAATATTCTGCACAGCAGTATTAGCTGTAGCTGTTAAATGACGTTTCTTTAATCAGCAAAAATGATGAAATAATACCTGGTTTTGATTTTGTTAGTTCCATGAGGCAAATGTAACTGTACTCTTTTATAGCATAGAAGCAGAAAGGATCTAAATGAGATGTATTTGACAGAGCTGTAGTGATTGAAAAATCTATGTTGTTGAACTTTATGCATTTGTCACTTTTCCTAAAAAGTGTTTTTTGTACCCAAATGACATTAAGACACTAAAAACTGAATGAGTTCGATTGCATGTAGTTGAAAACTTCTGTAAAGTGTTAGACGTAATTTATAGCATTTATTTGTTCCTCACTAATGAAAGCTGCATTCACTGCTGTTGTAGTCTTAAAAAAATTATCCTATTTCTTTCTGAGATAGTTGATCTGATTCTTCTAAAAAGTCCTTTTTGACTAATATTATGTAACTACAAAACTAAGAAAGCTCATATAAGCTGAAAATGCTTGTCTAGTGACACTTCTTAGTGCTGACAGATGCCTGGCTTCTATTATATATATATGTATAAACATCTACTTTTCTTCAATAGTAAAACTTAAGCTGACTTTACCAGCTATAACAGTGCTTTCAGGTCCCAAGAAAGCCACTGACTTGAGCTTGGCTCCCTCCTCCTTTTTCTGTTGATGTTTGGGATTACATGGCTGCTGAAGGTGGGTGAGGAACCTTTGATTATGGTCATAGCACTTGACAGAATCTCAAGATATATTTTCCCAGTTCTTCAATTCTTATCATATTAACATTCATAACATAGGAAGCAAATAATTCCCAAAGGATGACCTCTTGCCTGCATGTATTATTATTTGTTTGGATTTTGTTTAAATTCAAAAGTTATACATATTCCTGCTCGTGGCAGGGGGTTCGAACTGGGTGATCTTTAAGATCCCTTCCAACCCAAACCAGTCTGGAATATTCCACATAGGGTAATGGAATCTGTACTGTTTTATTCTTAACTGAAAGGTATGTTTTGTACTTTTTATTATCATTATGAAAGAAAGTGAGGGATGTCTTATGTGTTAGTGTATTTTACTAATGAAGTATTTAATTGGGTGTTGTTACCTTTATAATTTATGAAGATTCTCTCTATGTTCAAAAAACCTTATAAAAGATGCCTAGCAATAGTAAGGATTTTTTTCTGCTTTCAGTTTCACAGAGGACTTGCTCTTCATGCATAAGGGATGTGCTTCAACTCTCCATACCCTTTTGCACTTTCTGTGTGCCCATTCAATCTCTGCTTCTGAAATTCTTGCTAAATGTATTCCCCAAGGGTTTTGTTTGTCCTTCTTCCAGAGTTGCTTCCAAAGATCCTGCCTCAATTACAAGACAAAGGAAAGCAGTTGGGTAGACACAGACCCAAGAAGTAGCAATCAGCATTGGCCTTCAGTGATCAGCATGGAAAACCATGAGTTTATGCATCCAGAAGTGGCTGTGTTTTCTTTCTGTTGTGCCTAAAAAATACATGTAATGAATTACAAACTTTGCAGGAAAAAATGCAGAAAGGAAATGTAAAGATGCAAGTAGTTCTGTGGACTGTCATCCTAACGGAGTTGTTGGGTGAACAGAATAAGATCTCAGGGCCTTTAGCTGTATGGGTTAAAAAAAAACCTGCATTAAATATAAATGGAAACAGAGTAGGAAAAGTTAGGTGTAGTCAGGTTTTAGGAAATGGGAAGAATGCCCAGACACTGGCAATCTGGGCAATGGAGAATTTTCCACTGCTGAACAAAAGATGTGGGAGGAAGATTAACAGTAAGTCACAGTTCATTTGGCTTGAAGGTTGACATGCAGCTACAAAGAAATGTCAAGAGACTGAGGTTTTGGTTTAGACAAGAGAGCAGATGTGAAACAGCACTTGTCAGGCCACACCTGGAATATTGAGTTCAGCTTTGGTCCTTGCTCTACAAAAAAGATGTGGACAGACTGAGATGGTCCAGAAAAGGGCCACAAAGGTGACTAAAGGACTAGGAAGCCTGCCAGATGAGGAAAGGCTGAGAGAGCTGTGTTTGTTTGTTCAGCCTTGAGAAAAGAAGACTCGGGGTGACCTTACTACCATGTTCCAGTATTTAAAGAGTGGATACAAAAAAGATGGAGATGTGGAGTCACATGGGGAAATGGACATGGGTTACTCCTGGGGAGATAGCAACTGGGCACAAGAGGAAAATTTTTCACAATGAGAGCAATCAGCCATTGGAATAAACTCCCCAGGGAAGGGGTGGATTTCCCAACACTGGACACTAAAATTCGGCTGGACAGTGCTGGGACATCTAGTCTAGGTCATGCTTTGCCTAGGAACATTGGACCAGATGATTCTTGAGGCCCCTTCTAATCTGATATTTTATGATTCTGTGATCTGTGAATTTCCATCATAGAGATGAGAGTTTGAGAGCAGTGATGAAGGTGGCTGAAGGCTAGGATTCTTGGTCTAAGATTTTGCTGCAGAAGAGATCAATCAGGGACATCATTATTGCACTGAAGTGGAAGGAAGTTTAGTTTGGAGGAGGTCTGTATGAAATTTAAGAGGGTGCATTTAGGAGTAAAACAGAGTGCCTGTGTCAGCAAGTTAATTCTCTCCTCTGTAGCATGGTCTAAAGAAGTTTAATGATGGGAAGCGAGGAGGGCTGGCATCCAAACTGGAAGCCATGCCTTTGTAGAAGACCAAGGAAGCAAGCTAGCGGAGCTTAAGCTGGTACAAGTAATAGTAAAGCAAGGCAGGAAATAGGAATGTGAAGATCAAGGGAAAGTGTGACAGCAAGAGGAAAATTTCCGATACTGGTTGGAGAGGAGTAAGAGGACTTGAATGAGGACTCTGTCTCATGTTCCTTGTATTTAAGAAGCCATACTGATGTCATATGCAAATGTAACCACTTCCTAGAAACAAATTCTCCTGTCACCTTTGTCTGAAAGAAGCCACTCGAGGAATTTGCAATTCAGGTTTATTTTCTGGGCAGTGAGGGGCATTACATATTTCTCCAGTGTCCTTGTGTTATATACTCTATATACTAGGAGAATATGATGGGATTGTGATGTGTGGATGTTACAAAATCGTGTATGCTGCAAGATTGGAGGGAGAAGCAACTTTTGTAGTTGACATGTGAAATGGTTTTTAGGCACTGACTCTACATTTTTTGGGGTGTTGAGTTTTTTGTTGGTTGGGTTTTTTTTTTGTAGTATTAGTGCCTACCTTTATTTCACTCTGTCTCTAAAAGTAGCCTCTGGTTGAAGTTTAAATTTGAGAAAATTCAGAATTTCCACAAAGGGCTTTATTTCTAGATGACAGACTTACACAAACACTTATGTGCTTTAACAGTTCTTGTCTATCTGCTGAAAATCCAAATAATACACTGGGGGTCCTTTCACTCTGGTGACCAAGTGCTCTGCTTTTTCATATGAGAGAGCAGTTACTGGTGGCCAGTTTTCTTGCCTCCATGCTAATTTTTGTTTCCTTTTTTGATCTCAAATCTCACGAAGTAATCTGAAAGCGTTTTGGGTTGTTTTACTTTTCTTGCTATTTATTTCTGAAGAGCCTGCTGTGTCACAGCAGATAGGAGACACGTTAAAAATCATTGTCCTGACAAGTGAGGCTTTAGTAGCCTTTAAGTTCATAAGGCTCGCTACTGCGTGCGTGATTAAAGCACATGAAGTTTTGGTTAGTGATTTGGTTATCAAGCATTATCATTTGTGGTCTTCTTTGAATGGCATTTAGACAGCTTTGGAATGTTATGTGCATAGTTCTTCTGCATAAGCAGCTGCAATGGTTATTTACAGGGTTTCTTTTAAAAAATCTTGAACGTGTTTCTAGTTTTGGATTCTCATTTAAGTCTATTTATGGTTCCTGCTGGCAAAAGAGAGTCTAATCGCAGATTTGTTTAACAATACTGTTTGTTTTAAAGTAGCTACTGCTGTTGTTTTATGGTACTTGAACCTTTCTGTCTTTTGAGACTTCAGAGTAAAGTGGGGGGGAAGGGGGGGCACTAGAAGGAAGCAGCAGCTTTCTGTTAGGTAAGGGATTTTGAAGATTTACTCAAAATACTCTATATCATAAGAGTTTGCTTATGTAGCCTAGAGGCGGGGTTGGGGTGGGTAGTTGAATAGGGAAACTGTTTGACAGATTTGGGTATATGTGTTTATGCTGGGATTCTTTCCAATCTTACATTTTTAGATGGATCCTTTCTGAGGTTGCCTTTCTTTCACTCTTGAGTATTTGAATGTGGTGCTATCAACATGCATTAAACTGTTGCTGACTCTTTCTTATGCTAGATGGGCAGCTTGTTGGTGGTTGGTTATGACTTGGGGGGATGTCCGCTGCTCACACATTTTCAATCTTCTAATTCTTTTTATTCTGTATTTTCAATAGTCTGTATTTTATTCTGTATTTCAGAACTACTTTCTTAGTTTTTGTTGCTTAAGAACTCTGAAGAAACATGAGTGGTGGGTGGCAGCGCTGAGGTGACGGCGGCACCCGCCATCTTGTGGGGTGGATAGGCTGGTGGAAGAGGTGGGATGTGGAGCTGCCGAGGCCACCTCCAGGGCAGCGCTCTTCCCATGGAGGCAAGAGCGGATGGTGTTGTCCTACCGTGGGGCTTCAGGCAAGCCCTACGAGGAAGGCAATCCTTTTGGCAGCGTCCGGGCAGAACCGTGCTCTGTCATCGCTGTGTAACAAGATCCCACCTTTCCATACTTGCAGGCAGTCATTTTCACCAGGAATGCCCTTCCTGCCAGAGGTAAAGTGCTGCTTTTCCACCAGGGAGCTGGCACCCTCAGCCCTTGCTCGTGCTAAGCCCAGAAGGTGGAAGAGAAGCTGCATGGAGACCTCAGAGCAGCCCTTCAGTATCTGAAGGGGGCCTACAAGGATGCTGGAGAGGGACTCTTCATTAGGTACTGTAGTGATAGGACAAGGGGTGATGGGTTCAAACTTAAACAGGGGAAGTTTAGATTGGATATAAGGAGGAAATTCTTTACTGTAAGGGTGGTGAGGCACTGGAATGGGTTGCCCAGGGAAGTTGTGAATGCTCCATCCCTGTCTGCTCAAAGACACAGTGTTGGGTGACATGGTTTAGTGTGAGGTGTCCCTGCCCATGGCAGGGGGTTGGAACAAGATGATCTTGAGGTCCTTTCCAACCGAAACCATTCTATGATTCTTTATACTTGAATATATTTGATAAAATATGTCTTCAGCTGGAATGTAGAATATGACATCTCCTGTAGTTCATGCTGTCTGTCTCTGGTAATTGCACAGAGGATATTTCTGCAGAAGCTCTTGGACAATCTCCTGTAAACTTCCTCAAATACCTGTTGACCTTTCTATTCATCTTACTGTTTTCTCATGTTTGTCTCAAAATGTCACTTCCTGGAAGACTTGGAGCTGCTCATACAATTAGTACTAGAGTTTTTCATCTCTATTGAGTCTCGGTGTATTTTCTTGAAATACTTAGTTCTGCTGAGTGACTGAAGGCAAGTAGGCCATCATTCAAATCTCCTTAATGACTCTAATTGTATTATAGTGCTGTAGAAATCGGCAGCTTTTTTATGTTTCTATAGCGGATCCTGCAGTGTAAATAGACATGAGTTGAAAACTTGTTTTCCTATTTATGGCTGTTTCATGCAGTTTGAATCTAGAAATAGATGAAGATGGCAGAGTGATAGAGCTTTTATTATTACTGTTGTATGCAGCACCTGGGACTGAAAATATAAAGAAAAGGTAAAGGCAAAATATTCATTGCACTTAATCTTGAAGGTGTGCAAAGCAGATCATTTTAGCGAGTCAGACTCGCTATAACTACACATACGTAATGAATCTCTTTCATATTTCTGGGGACGTGCATGTGAACCAGGGGTTTTACCAAGCCCTTTTCAATTTATGAGAAAAGCATGCTCATTGTAAAGCATCATCTCCAAATTCAGTTGATGTGGATATACCTATACCTTGAGCATCTTTTTCTTAAGGTCTGAGATAGGCTGTTATCCTGTTTTTCTAAAAATTCTTTCTTTTGGAGGAAGAATTTCAATATTTATTAACAAAATGGTAGATCTGGTCAGAAGGTAAAGACTGACGCTTGCAGGAACTCTTTTGAAAATAAGAACCATACCTCCAAAGTACATTATCCCCACACTGAAATATTTCTGATTCTTAAATGTTCAGCAGTGCTTCGTATTTCTCATCCTCTGTAAGCCATCTCTTTGGCTCCTGCACAGCCTGCTGCCTCTTGATTCTGGGGAATGATGTGTCTCGTTCTGGCAACCTCATTCTCATTCTCTTTAGCTGCATCTTACGCAAAGCCCTCTGCTAGTGTTGAAAAGCTTTCCAGACTACACATTTCATGCTTTCAAGTCTTTTGCTTGATAGGAAATTTCAGCTGCTTTCGTTACAGAATTGAGCACTTTACTGCCACAGCGAGTGTAACTTCTGCAAAAATACAAGGAAGCTTATTTTCTCCTGTGAGTCATAGTAGAAGTAAAAGTTACCTTAAATATTACTCGTATTATCTCTCTTTAGAAGAGATAGTTGTTTCTTTGCTCTACAGTTGAGGGAGAGAAGCACTGCTACTGCTCAACAATATTAATGAGTTTGGATTTGATAGTCAAAGTTGAGGAGCACAGTCCTTTGTTTTTTGTTTGGGAGAAATGTGGATGTGCTGTGCGCCATGTTGAGAAAAGTGGCTGAGGAACTTCAGTTTCAAAGCCTTTCAGTCAGTCTGTCTGTCTGTTAAAAAGTTGCATTGTATTTCTAGTACGGAAATATTGAAAGGTAATAATGCTGCTATAACCTCTTAAAATTCAAACCTAATAGCACTTCAGAAAGATGGAAGGGCTAATAAAACATTCTGTGTAACAGCGCATTTTGCTGAGACCATTTATGTTGCGGTACTGTGGCTTTCCCCCTGCATGCTAAGCACATTGACCTGTAAACTGGGAAGTTATTTTCTGAATGATGACAAGTGATACCAGTTTTGTCAACTTGAGAATAAAATGTGTGCCTAAGTGTCTTGGAGCTTTTGAGCCCAAGCTAAAGAATGGGGAAAAGAGTGTATAAATTTTACCTTAAAAATATACTGCATGTCCATGAGATAGCAGTCAGGGTTGGTGCGCTGGGGGTTTGAACTGTGAATATTTGGAACTGAAAGCTTGATTTATTGCATTTTGACTTAAAATCAGCTCTCCCTTGGCAGAAGACTGTAAGTCATAAACCTTGCACAAAATGAATCAGTCTGGTGGGATTGCTCTGATACAATAGTATCATAACTCTCTGCAAGCTATTCATTATTAGCTTTGTTCTTTGACCTTCTTTTTGTAAAGGTGAAGCAGTGCTTGTAAATGACGTTATATGATCTTGATCTGTGAGATTAATAAATCCAGTTCTGCTATACTTGCAAAGCTCAGTAAAATCTGTTCGTGTCCCCAAACAATCCAACGCAGCAGCCCAGCAAGCTTCTTAATATTGATTTCAGTCTCTGGAAGCATTAGCAGTTCACCACAGACTTTGACAACAAAATGAGGAATATATTATATAATATAAATTGGGATATTTTCCCTACAAAATTTGTTAAAAATATTTGACAATGTTTGGTTAACAGTTATCAATCTTGGGTTGTTTTTCTTTTTTTTCTGTAAACTTTTGGATTGGCTTTTAATTGCAGTTGGTCTGGATGATCACTGGAGGTCCCTTCCAACTGAACTTCTCTAATTCTCACCTATCAAATGGTGGTTTCTCTTCATTGGTATGTTTTCAGTATACTGGAAAAAAACCCCATGCAGTGTGGGTCAAGTGATTCCTCCTGAAAGCAGTTAGGCTAAGCTTGATATTTATTACATGGCTTGCTGCTTGACTGCCTTTCTTTCCATTATCCACCGACTCCTCCCTAATGCTTTTTGAGGAAAAGGTATTTTTGCCTGGGGGAGGAACTGGGAGGGAGTGTGGGTGGTTTTGTTGTGTTTTTTTTGTTGTTGTTGGTTTTTTTTGTTTGTTTTTAACTAGTGCTTGTTTTAAATCCTTACAACTATTCTGGCTTACATTAGTCACTAAGCAACTTGATATTTTAAAGAAGCTTGAAAAGGTTAGGTTATATTGAGAGTCTGATGTGTAGCTTCCTGATGCCTTGAAATATTTTGAGACTGGAATGAGCCATTTTTGTCTCTTGTTTAACCCAGGCTCTAAAACAGTAAGCTTCATTTTGCATGTGAATCTCGAAATCTTTACTGATCATTAAAGATCGTGATAGAAGATTGTGCTTTTAGAACCAAGATGATGTTGGTTTTGTTGACAGTGAGTTTCAAAACCATGCTTTACTGAAAGCTCTTATGTTCCTAAATAGCTTTATAATTAACTCTGTGTTTAATGTGTGAGGTTTATGGACGCACTGATTGGAGCAATGAATTCTGAATTCAAGATAAAACATGCTGTGGTGGAGTTTGCAGCTCTTGCAGCTCCCAACTTATTGGCAGTAAAAGGAGTGGCTGTGAATCTTTTCTTTTAAATGGTGGTTACTGCAGATCTTGAAAAGTTGTGTACAATGTATTTATTGTGCACAAGACTAGGAAGAGCCCTTCTGATCTTCTTTCTTAAACTGAATGATTGCTAGATGTGCCTCTGCACACATCTGTAGTTGAATTACAGGGTGTAGGGCTTTTTCTCTCTAAATTCTTGAGTAGGTAAGCAAAGGTGCTTGCAGATAAAACCCAATGATACATCTTTCCACAATAACGTTGCTGGTGTGTGCCCTGTTCTTCTGGAGTTCATGGCAAAAGGACTGGAGGATTCTGAACAAGCATAATAAAGTAAACTTGTCTGAGTCATTGGAATTACTTGGAGTAAAGCGGCTTGGATGTGGGTTCTGTTTTGAAGCTGCGTTTTGTTTATAAGCAGTGTGGTTTTTATTAATGAGATGCTGACTAATATTTGTGTCTCTAGAGAAGAAGAGGAACGTCTGAGAAATAAGATCCGAGCAGATCATGAAAAGGCACTGGAAGAGGCTAAGGAGAAATTGAAGAAATCACGTGATGAGATTCAAGCTGAGATTCAGACAGAAAAGAACAAAGTAGTGCAAGAGTTGAAAAAGAAAGACAGCAAGCCACTGCCCCCCGTTCCTTTACCAAATCTTATAGGGATAAACAGTGGAGAACCAGCAGACCCGGATATCCGAGAGAAGAGGAACAAAATTAAAGAGGTAAAGATGATGATGATGTGTTTCTACCTGTTCTTGTATCTGATAGCAGTTATTTATACACTGTTCAGTTGCTGTTATGATTTATATTAAAAATGGGACTACAAAATCTTTTTGAATAAACAATAAGCTAAAAGTGCACATAAAGTATTAATGAACATCAGCATTATTGCATGTGTTTAGTTGCATGTTGGGGTGTTAATATTTCACTGGAGAACAACTTAAAAGTTATTTTAAGGGTTTATTAAACTTATTGGTATGGGTTCAAAGCGGGTTTGTCATTAACACACAAAACAGCAACAACTACATCTTTAAAGCAGAGACTGACTTTGTCAGATTCCAGTCAAAGGAAGAGATATGTTAGTGCGGCACAAGATACTTTAAAATGTTGAAAAAAGTGGATTGAAAATATAAGGGAAAATAAAGACCTGCTCCTAAATTTGCAAATTACTGAGTTATGACATGCTTTTCAAAATAAGATTTAAATGGGTCTAAAACCTGGGATTTCATTTAAGTAGATTGCCTTGTTTACCTGTAAAACATTCAAACTAAGATGCTGGCTTAGGCTTTTGGTTCTGTGGCAGATTATCTGGTGGAATTGCTGTTTCTGGTCTCACTCTTCCACTCCTGGTTGGCAGTGAGACTCATTGTCCTCTTTTGTACTGGCAATGCCAATTTCCTGTTATTAATGCCAGGCATTTTCTGAGTTTGTACTTCTAACAGGGATGTCAGGAACATTGTACAGCAGGTTTTTTTGTTTGTTTGATTGTTTTGTTTTTTTTTTGTCCCTGCAATCTTATTAGTTTTACGCCTAAAAAATTGGGTTCAGGCCAGAGATAGACAAGCCTGGGGTCTGTCACTAGAGAACACCCACGACCACAGCACTTGGCAGTTCCAGCAGCTTGATCTTTTATTGTAATCTATATTAGCTCATAAAATTAAACAAAAATAGGTCATTCATACCTGTCCTTGTAATAGGGAGAAGTTGCAGCTGGAGAGAATGCCATGCTGTGGGTAGATCACCCAAGTTGGTATTTTACTTTTGACTATTAATGATGACTAGATGAAATCCATCCTTACCAAATAACAAACAACTGCCTACGATAAGAGTGATGCATCATAGAGCTGTATCACTACTTGAATCTCTCAAGTAGCAAATCCTTCCCAGAAGGCATGCTTATTCTGTTTAGCAAAAGCACTTCTGACTGAGAAGTTGTATGTGATATTGGACCCCCTTGACCCTGCTTGGTTAGGGCTTTTCTCCAAAGTATGGCATTGAACTGTGGATTTCAAAAGGCTCTGCTGCTTTTCGAAACTGTGTCCTGTGAGAATATATAGAGGGTCTTGCTTTTCAAACTGTCTTGTGTAGGGTGAAGGTGAGCAGTGAATGGTATGGTCATGTAGTTGTGCAAGCTTCTTAATTTTAGCTGCTGATTACTGTATGTACGTACATTTGAGTGTGGCACTGATAGATTTAATGGGTGCAATAAAACTGAGTTGACCAAGTAATGTGAAAGTACCGAGTTCAGGTTCGGAAGAAATAATCAACCGAATTTCCTAGAGATCAAGCCTGGATTTGGAGGTAGGGTTGAGAATTAGCATTTGCATTTTTGATGTGGATTGGTCAGAATATAGACTGAGAGGAGATGGGGAGCTACTGGTTAATACAGAATGGCAATTTTCTTGGCAACATAACTATGAAGTTTAATAGCTCTTGCTGATCTAAACCTGAGAGTATAGCAATTTGTGAGTAAGGAATCCAGGGTAGTCTGTGAGTAAGGATAACCAGGTAGTAGTTCTGGTGATCCTTAGCTGCAGTTGCCACAAATCTCATGCTGTAAAAGGCTTACTTTTTTTGGCCTACATGTGAGTCATTTTGATAAGCTGGGTTTTTTATTGTGTAACTCATTGATGGCTCCTATTGTGACTTCTAACGTGTAGCTTTACGTACACCAGATTTTTATGGGACTGTACATTAGGTGGGTACTTCAGTTAAGATAATTCTACATTTGTACTGATGAGTCTTCAGTAGTGTGACCACAATGCTTGAACAGTCCAGGATCACACTAGCACAATGGAAATTTGTCTTTGTTGTGTGAATTGCCTTCATTGAGTCAGTCTTGGTAGTACTGTACCTACCTACCAAGGGATCTCAAGAATTATTAATCTTTTTTGATGCAGGGCAGCAGCTTCTCAAATCTACAGCTAGATGTGTGAAGGTGCAGAATACAGGAGTGGAAGGTGTGCTAGTGAGAATGGACAAATGATAATGCTGAAGAACCTATTGTTCATACATTGTCATTTTTGTTTGGCCTCTGGCTCTGCTTTTGGATTTTGGCATCTGCTGTGTTGCAATGAATAGAGCAATGTCTGAGATAAATGTACATCTACAGTGTCATATGAAGAATATTTTGCCCAAAATCTGTTTTTGACAATATCAGGTATATCACAGAAGGCTGCAGGAATTCCAGAGATGCAAAGTGCATTTTAAAATATGTTACGACCATCACTGAGGTCTTCTGTCACTGTATTTTGTAACCAGTATAGAATAATATAAATAGTTTTTGTAGATAAGATAGACTTAGCAAAGGCAGAACAAGTTCTGGGAGACAGTATCTCTAACATAGGTCTACACCTTCCATATGTAACATTTCTGACATGCAAGACATAGTGATTTTGGATTGAGACCAGAAAAGTAGTACAGGGAAACTTCTAGCTCTTTGAAGGCTGCATAAATGGCTTCAGAACTGCAGGTGGTCCTGAGAAGGCATTTGGCTCATGCCTTGGTTGGCTTCTAAGTGTTCTGATGAAGTTGAGGAACTTGCTTTAGGCTGTTTAAATTGGAGAAAAAAAAAAAAATTAATTTATACAGCCTACTTTGACTAATATCAAGCAGTGGAAAAACTACAGAGGATTGGGTTGACTGTTGGGGATAGTTTGTAACATGCACATGGGCCTTTACAGTTGGGAGAAAACTGGAAAATATTCAAACAGGAAACCAGTTTCTGTACATTTTTACAGAAAATTTGTTGCTATTTTTTTCTTTCCAAAGCCCAACTTGGAAAAGTCCCTTTTTAACAGACCTCTGTATAAGAAGCAGTTTTGCAGCAGCTGAATATTTTAAAAGTGCATACTATGATTATTTTTTTAAAGTGCTTATAAAAGTTAAAAAAGAAAAATTGTAACGCTACTTGAGAGCTTTGTAAAGTGTTTGAAAGCTTTCTATAAGAAGAATGTTTACTGAACACAAAGAGGGGTGTTTATAAGCATCTTATGCTTATAGAATAAATCAGGAGCAGAATCTGCATGTCCTGTTTTTTGTCTTTTGGTTCTGATGTTTATATCTAGTATTACATTATTCTCAATTGTAGCTCATTCACAGTTTTGTGTAATTCATCTATATAATCATCTAGATCATCTAGTTCCAACCCCCCTGCCATGGGCAGGGACACCTCACACTAAACCATCTCACCCAAGGCTTCATCCAACCCAACCTTGAACGCTGCCAGGGATGGAGCATTCACAACCTGCCTGGGCAACCCATTCCAGTGCCTCTCCACCCTAACAGGAAAGAATTTCCTTCTTATATCCAATCTAAACTTCCCCTGTTTAAGTTTGAACCCGTTACCCCTTGTCCTGTCACTACAGTCCCTAATGAAGAGTCCCCCCCCAGCATCCCTATAGCCCCCCCTTCAGATACTGGAAGGCTGCTCTGAGGTCTCCACGCAGCCTTTTCCAGGCTGAACAGCCCCAACTTTCTCAGCCTGTCTTCATACGGGAGGTGCTCCAGTCCCCTGATCATCCCCATGGCCCTTCTCTGGACTTGTTCCAACAGTTCCATGTCCTTTTGATGTTGAGGACGCCAGAACTGCACACAATACTCCAGGGGAGGTCTCACAAGAGCAGAGTAGAGGGGCAGGATCACCTCCTTTGACCTGCTGGTCACGCTCCTTTTGATGCAGCCCAGGATACACTTGGCTTTCTGGGCTGCAAGCACCCACTGCCGGCTCATGTTCATTTTCTCATCAACCAGCACCCCCAAGTCCTTCTCCGCAGGGCTGCTCTGAATCTCTTCTCTGCCCAACCTGTAGCTGTGCCTGGGATTGCTCCGACCCAGCTGTAGGGCCTTGCACTTGGCCTGGTTAAACTTCATGAGGTTGGCATCAGCCCACCTCACAAGCATGTCAAGGTCCCTCTGGATGGCATTCCTTCCCTCCAGCATATCAGCTGAACCACACAGCTTGGTGTCATCGGCAAACTTGCTGAGGGCTCACTCAATCCCACTGTCCCTGTCAGAGACGAAGATGTTGAGCAAGACCAGTCCCAACACCGATCCCTGAGGGACACCACTCGTTGCTGGTCTCCAGCCGGACATGAAGCCATTGACCACAACTCTTTGTGTGCGGCCATCCAGCCAGTTCTTTATCCACCGAGTGGTCCATCCATCACATTGATGTCTCTCCAATTTAGAGACAAGGATGTCGTGTGGGACAGTATTGAACGCTTTGCACAAGTCCAGGTAGATGACATCAACTGCTCTACCCCTGTCCATCAGTTCCGTAGCCCCATCATAGAAGGCCACCAAATCCATCAGGCAGGACTACCCCTCAGTGAAGCCATGCTGGCTGTCAGCAAGCATCTTTGTTGTTTTTCATGTGCCTTGGCATGCCTTCCAGGAGAATCTTCTCCAAGATGTTGCCAGGCACAGAGGTGAGACTGACTGGTCTGTAATTCCCCGGGGCATCCATTTTCCCCTTCTTGAAAATGAGGGTTATATTTCCCTTTTTCCAGTCATCAGGAACTTCACCTGACTGCCAGGATTTTTCCAGTATGATGGCCAGCGGCTTAGCAACTTCATTCACCAGCTCCTTCAGGACCCATGGATGGATTTCATCAGGTCCCATTGACTTGTGTTCAGGCTTTTAAGATGGTCTCGAACCAGATCCTCTCCTACAGTGGGCCCAAGGTCTTAATTCTCACAGTCCCTGCATCTGCCTTCCAAGATCTGGGTGGTACAGTCAGAGCTTCTGCCGGTGAAGACCGAGGCAAAGAAGTCATTCAGAACCTCAGCCTTCTCCAAATCCTGTGTAGCCAGTTCTCCCGAGAGCTTCCAGAGGCAGCCTACGTTGTCCCTAGTCTGTCTTTTATTCACTGCGTACCTATAGAATCCCTTCCTGTTATCCTTAACATCCCTACCCAAGTTTAATTCTAACTGGGCCTTAGCTTTCCTAACCTGGTCCCTAGCTTCCCGAACAACATCCCTGTACTCTTCCCAGGCCGCCTGCCCTTGCTTCCACCTTTTATAAGCCTCTTTTTTCATTTGAATTTTCCTCAGCAGCTCCTTATCCATCCAAGGAGGTTTCCTGGCCCTCCTGCTGCACTTCCTTCTAGTTAGGTTGCAAATCCTTGAATATCAACCAGTGGGCTATGTCCCATGGAACCTTACTAAGCAGGCTTCTGAAGAGGGCGAAGTCTGCTCTTTTGAAGTCCAGGGCAGTGAGCTTGCTGCACGCTCTTCTCACTTTCCTGAGGATCTCAAATTCGACCATCTCCTGATCGCTGCATCTAAGGCTGCGCTGGAGCATCACATTTCTAACAAGCCCTTCCCTGTTGGTGAGCACGAGGTCAAGCACGGCACCTCTCCTTGTCAGCTCCTCTGTTACTTGCAGAAGGAAGTTGTCTTCCACACAATCGAGGAACCTCCTGGATTGCTTGTGCCGGGCCGTACCATCCTTCCAACAGATGTCAGGGTGGTTGAAGTCACCCATGAGAACAAGGGCCTGTGAGCGTGAGGCTTTTCCTATCTGTCTATAGAGTGCTTCATCCACAGGTTCTTCTTGATCAGGTGGTCTGTAACAGATCCCCCCAATAATGTCCCCCATAGCTGTTTTCCCTTTAACCCTGACCCACAAACTCTCTGTTAACTGATCACCTGTCCCCAGACAGTTCCATATTCTCCAGCCTATCCCTAACATAAAGGGCAACTCCCCCTCCCCACCTGCCAGGCCTGTCCTTCCTAAAGAGCCTATAACCTTCCATTCCAACACTGCAGTCATAAGAGCCATCCCACCATGTTTCTGTGATGCCTATTATATCATACCCCCGTAGATGTGCACACATCTCTAATTCCTCTTGTTTGTTCCCCACGCTACGGGCATTTGTATAAAGGCATCTGAGCCGAGCTCTAAATGAAACCGGCTCATTGGCTGGGGCGGCTGGAATATATCTACATTGCTCAGAGCGTTTATTATAGGTGCTGGCAACTGACTGGGTGTGTTGGGATGGAATGATGCTCCCCTCCCCCAGCACATCTAGTTCAAAGCCTCCTTGACCAGTCTGGCAAGCCTCCTACCAAAACTGCTTTTTCCCTTTTTTATCAACCATCTCCACCAGCCCCCAGTAGACCTGGCCTACAAACCTGGGTCCCGTGTTCAAGACACCCACCCCCCTGATGATGACACCACCCTTTTAACCATTTATTAACCTGGCCAATCCTCCTAGCTTTTTTTTAGGTCCTCCCCTGTATCCTGAGAATTGACAAAAAGACTCTCTGAGCTCTAGAGCCCCTAACCACCTCTCCCAGGGCTCTGTAGTCCTTCTTTATGTTCCCCAGGCTACTACTATCTATATCCCTAGCACCCACATGTGTCACTAGAAGTGGGTGAAGTTTTGCATATGTACTCACTACAGATTTCTGGGTATGATTGTGAGGGACCTGGGGGCCTGGGTAGTGGTTTCCTTGGCCTTGCCAGTAAGGGGAAAGGGTGTGAGGAAGAGGATACTGGCAGTGCACATCAGCAGTTGGTTATTGAGTCAGTGGTGTTACTAGGGCCTTGGGCTCTGCTGCCATGGGATGCTGTTTTCTGTCTGGGAGAGAGGATCCACCTCACTAAGGCAGGACAAAGGCATCTTTGCCAGCAGGATGGCTGACCTTGTAAGGAGGTCTTTGAACCAGGAATGATGGGGAGGGAGAGAGTAATTAGCAGCGTTGTGGGGAAGTGACTGACAGGGTGGATGAGCAAAGGGCCTGCAGTGATTTGACAGACAGGGATCTGTCAGCAAAATCGGCCCGATTTTTGTCAGCAAAATCGGGATTAAGCAGGGTCACCTAGTATTTGCATATGAGCAAGGGAAGTGCCTACTAGGGACCATTATGGAGAAATCCCCAGAACCATTTCTGGAAATCTGGGTAATGCTAGGGTACCTCTTTGAAATGCATATACAATAATGGATGAGGCATGGGGAATAAGCATGATGAGTCAGGGATCTGTGCGCAGTTGCAGAGCTGGGATCTTGCTGGGAGATGTGGAGATGGATGGAGATGTGGTGGGATGACTTGCATGACTGGAAGGTTGCACTGGAGGAGACTCTACTCTCTTGTTTTCCTGGCCTGCTGTAAAGTTCTCTTTTATGTGAGAGGACTGCTTGGAGCTCTGTCTGTGGATGGATGGTGAGCCAAACGAGATCTTATGGGTAAATATTAAAAAGCAGGCTTTTATGGGTGACATGGTAGTGTGTGTCTGTTGTAGACTGCCTGACCAGGAATAACAAGTAGATGGGGTGCTGTACAGACAGATTGGAGCAGCATCATGTTTGCAGGCCCTGGTCTTTATGTGGGAGCTTCAACTTGGTATCTGCTGGAGATACAGCAAGCCATAAGCAATCCAAGAGTATTCTGGCATGCATTTGTAACAGCTTAGTCCTCCAAATGATATTACAGCCAGTGAGGAGAGGTGCTCTGCTAAACCTCAGGCTCACAAGGAAGGAGGGGCTTGTTGGGAATGTTAAGTTCAAAGAGTTCAAAGGCAGCCTTGGCTGCAGGGATGATGAGATAGTGGAGTTCAGAATCCTGAAAGTAGGGAGAAGGGCAAAAAGTAAGCTCACAATCCTTAACTTCAGGAGAGTGGGCTTTGGCCTTTTCAAAGATAGGCTTTGTATAATTCCTTGGAATAACGCCCTGGAGGGAAGAAGGGCCCAGGAAAGCTGGTTAATATTGAAGGATCACTTCCACCAAGCTTAAAAGTTGTCTATCCCAATGAGCAGGAATTCTGGTAAAACTGCCAGGAACTCTCTTAAAACTCAAATATGTAACGGAAACATAAAGAAGGTGGAAACAGGGACAGTTTGCCTGGGAGGAATATAGAGACACTGTCTAAGCTTGCAGAGAGGGGGTTAAGGAAAGCCAAAGTCTAATTACAAGTGAACCTGGCAAGGGATGTCAAAGGCAAGGTAAAGGGCTTTTATAAGTACACAGGTGACAAAAGGAAGATTAAAGAACATGTGGGCCTGCCACTGAATGAGGCAAAGGACCTGGTGACAGCAGACATGGAAGAAGCTGAGGTTCTCTTTTGCCTCAGTCTGAATTGGTAAGACTGGCCTTCAGGAATCCTAGGCCCTGGTGACCCCTGGGAAATCTGGAGCAAGAAAGACATGTACCCCTAATGGAAGAGAATTGACTGAAGAAATACGTAAGCAAACTGTAGGTACAGAAGTCTGCGGGCATTATGGGGTGTACCCAGGAGTGCTGAGGGAGCTGGCTGATGTCATTGTGAGACCTTTGTAATCTTTGGATGATCCTAGTGATGGGGAGAAGTGGCTGAAGACTGGAGGAAAGCCAATATCCTTCCTGTCTTCAAGAAGGAGGATACAGGGAAATAAAGGTTGGGCAGTTTTACCTCAATCCATGGGAAGGCTATAGGGCAGCTAATCCTGGAAATAACTCTCAGGCCCATAAAAAAGAAGGTGATTGGGAGTAGCCAGCATGGATTGGCAAAGGTGAAATCATGGTTAGCCCTTTTCATGAGCTTGTACAGTTAAATGACAGGCTTAATAAAGGAATGGTGAGCAGTGGATATTGTCTTCCTAGACTTTGGTAAGGCTTCTGTAACTATGTTACTTTCTGTAACTCCCGTAAAATCCTCACAGAGAAGCTGATGAAGTATGAGTTGAATAAGCAGACAGTATGGTGGGTTGAAAACTGGTGAATGGCTGGGCCCAGAGGGTGGTGATTAATTACTTGAAGTCTATTTGGAGGCTGGTAACTAGTGGTGTATCCCCGGGGGTTGATACTGGGTCCAGTCTTATTCAATATCTTTGTTAATAAACAGAATATACCCTCAGCAAGTTTGCTGAAGGCAGAACTGGGAGGAGTAGCTAATATGTCTGCATGTTAAATGCTGCCCTTCTCAGTGAATAAAGGGTTGGATTATAACAACCTTCTCTGGGGTACTGACTTGTGAATCTGTGTCTGTCTACCTTATCTGGCCATAGGTATTTTTTTCTACCCTCCCTGTAGATCCCATAGAAGTCCCAGGTATCCGATTCCTCCAACTCTGTAGTCAGGTTTAATGAGAGAATAGATACAAATTCAAATGCTACTGCAGATGTATATGGCAAAAGATATATGTTCAGACAGCAAGATTTCATAAGCCTCATTCTCTTCAGAAATCAGGTTAAAACCAGTAAGTGTCCTTTTACCTGTGTTACGTTTTGTGTGCTTACTGAGAAAAGGGCTGTGCAGAAGAAATACTTAGTCATGTAGAGGTCTTTTTGTGCTGTGTAGTTCCTCTTTTCATAGTTACTATTCATTTATGTTGTGGTAATTGCAGTGTTTCTGACCTAGCCAAGTAGGCTGCCTTCTGGGACTGGAGGACCTTTTGCAGTATCCCAGACCAATCCAGAACAATTTTGTTATTGCTGACACTTTATGCTCTTTTCATTTACTTGATCAAACTTACTTGGATTGCTAGTTGGTTAGGACATCAACTTTTAGTAATACATGTCTATTGTGTTAAGAGTTTTACACTGTGTTTTGTAGCTCACTGCTCCTGGTACTGATCCCAATAGAAATGAAGCTCAGTAAGTAGTATGACCTATATTTTTCAGTATTTAAGATAACATACCCTGTTGTGTGTGTTTGTATAAAATATACACACACATATTTTGTGTCTAAGTGTGTGTTTGTATAAAATATACACACACATATTTTGTGTCTAAGTGTGTGTGTGTATATGTAAGTGTTTGGTTCTATACATACAGATACATAGGTATACATATCTATACATATATGCACACATTGTTTGTTAGGTGGTTTTATTTGCACTCTTTGAATTCTCTATGTTCTGGATTCTCAAATGTAATTCACCATGTTCACAGCTGCCAAGTTGGCTTTAAGTAAGTTTCCTTACACTTTCTTTAATGCTTATTTTTCTTATTTTTACCATGAGTAAAATGTCTGTAACGTAAGGATGGACTCCCTTTGATCAAGCCTGTTGGAAAATTAATTTTCAATGGATACAATAGAATGAAAATTGTACAGTTACCACTCTAGCCAGTCCAGGAAAGTTAGGAATAGATCTGCAGAAAGTTGTGAGCTAGCATGTTGGCATGATTGTATAAAGAACTCACTTTACATTTATAAATCTTCAATTTTTGTCTATGAGAAACTTTGTAGCTTAGCATATTCATTTTGTTTGAACTGAAGAATGAAAATAAACCTCCTATTGTGGATGGGGCAGTATTCCAGCTGCACATTCGGATAGATTGCTTTGGTTACTAACTTAAAATGTGCTGCTAATGAGGAATGCAGGTTTGTATTTGGGGATATTTAAAATACGAGCCAGTTTACTCAAGTTGTAGGAATTACTGAATTCTCTGGCACTTGTGCATTCTTGGAAGCATGTTATAAATTCAGGAAGGTCTTCCTTATTAAAGATAGCTTTTTTCCAGACTATTGTGAGAAGAAGCTGTCTTTCAGCAATGAACTAGCACATTTGCAATATTTAAAATTCATAATTGTAAAATAAAGTCAAGAATACAAGGAAATATTTCAAGGGAGTTGGAACTTAGATGATCTTTAAAGTCCTTTCCTGCACTACCTATTCTGTGCTTCTGTTTCATTTCCCTGATAAAATAAAGAAAAATGAGCAAAACCCCAGGTAAATGACTTCTCTTCAGAACTGGGTAAATCCAATAGGTGCTGTGATATCTGATTTGACCTTGCTACAGAAATGTTAGTAGCAAAAATAATGAATTATGGCTAGATGGAAGAGCACTGTATATTAAATTATACAAGATCTATTACACAAGTGACAATGTTTTTTTGCAGCTGTGGAAATCTTGATGGGAAAGCAAGAACATTGTCTTAAATACAATAAAAAAAATCTACTTGTTAGTTATAGTTAAATAATTTCTGCTGCAGTACCCTCCATTTTCCCACAATTCCATGGAATATATGGCAGCGTGTCCTTTAACATATTTTTTCGATGATGTTACATCTCAGAGTTGCTGATAGTAATAATGTCATTGATACACAATGAGCTACTTGTAGCTGATGAGTAACCTCATATGGTGTGTTCCTTTAAGACATAGACAATACTGTAATACCTGAAACTTGAAACAGTTTACTCTTAGTTTGCGCTGAGATGTGAATTCTTGATTTGCACTCGTAGCACCTATTCTTACTTTCTGCTTTGTTACCAGAGGACTAGAAGGTGACTAACAAGACATCAGTTTTTTTAAAGGGGTTCAAGGGGAGATCAAAGAACTACAGATCCCTATGCCTGATGAATGAGCTGCAGATTAACAGAAACTAGAACAGGGAATAGGGTTGTTGAGCACAGAGATACGTAAGATGTTTTTAATGATGTCATGATGCACAAAGCTTTAGAAGAGCCCCGAAAGAGTCATCAAGCATGTAGACAAGGGGAGATATGGTTATATATATAACTTTTAAAAGCATACTTGGCAAGGTTCATCGCTAACAACAGCTGAACTAAGCAGCCATGAGGTGGAGGATTGCATCCCTGCCTGGAGAAATTGCCTAGAAGGCAGGAACTGCAGAGTACAGTTAAATGGTGCTGGAGACCACAGAGGATGTGTGTTGGGGATCCATGCTCTATATCAGACAAATTGATTTGTAAGTGGATAAATAGTGGTATGGTCAACTTTTGCTGCCAACATGTAGATTTGGAGAAAAAAAACAGGAGAACTGCAGAAAAATCTCATGGGACTGAATTATTATCTCCCCTTTTATTTCTCAGCTGAATGTAAAATGATACATATTTGGGCTGGAGAGGGAGGAAATTCCAATGTTATGCTTAATGTGAAAAGCTGTGAGGTGACTTATTACCACTTGAGAATGAGAGCTTGTGTTTATAATAGCTCTTTGGAAATGTCACTGTAATGCTTAATAGCAGACAAAAATTCAAATATTCAGTATTTTAGGAAAAGAGAAGAAAACAGGCAAGGTTCTTGCTGTAGCGTGTGAAACTAAGGTTCTTCTGCATCTTGCATGCTTTCATGTAGTTCTAGTCTCTCAGCTTCAGAAAGGACACAGTAAAACTGGCAGAGGTACCCGGATAAGCTGATGATGATGTTTAGATTGATGCCTAAGAAGGCAGGGACTGGAAGAAGGCAGGACTTGGAAGAAGGCAGGACTGGAAGAAAGGAGCTGCTTTCTGCTGGCTGATATGCAGTTCTGGTTGTTTACAAAGATGATCTGGGAGCTTTCTGAGCACCACAGGATCAGTCAAAACCATGAGTACCTGTATCTCTTGAAACAGTGAGAACATGCAAAGTTGGAAAAAGCACTTGGCTTTCTTGTACAAACTTGAGCAGTTGGTTCACTGCTGTAAGATCTCCAAGTTTTAGCTCTTTACATCTCCTGTTCCAGTTCCCACCGGCCTGAGAGTTCCATCAGGCATCTTAGACTTCAAGTATTTCCTGCCAACAAAAAAGGACAAGCTTCCCATTTTGTACACATTTGGTAACCAATTTTATTTTAGCAATTGATTTGTTACCAGGTTCATCAGTAAAAAAAAACCCTCAGCTTTCTGTGCCTGTTAGGAACATGTTCCAAATAGACTTTTTCATTGCAGTGTTCAGAAATGCATGAAGGAGTTATAGACTGATGCCTGAAATAATTTCTCTTTAGGTAGAGATTTGTGGCTCCCAAAAGAATAATATAACCTGTATGATTTTTCTAGGTTTCTTCATAAATGTGAGTACCTATACAAGGAAAAGGTCATTCTTTAATGTCCAAAAAATATTCTCTGCAAACAGTAGGAAAGTAGTTATTAATTTTTAATCTGCCAGTTGAGCAGTGATATTGTCTAGCAAGTCCTGGGTTAATTTTAAAACGGAATTTGAAGGTGGCTAATATAAATCTCTTGAAATCCTACCCTTGACCAGAAGACATTCCTTTGGAAGCAAACTCTATTTGCTGTCTCTTATGCACATTCCTGATGGAAGGGCAGGAAGAGGGTAAGCTTCTCGTTTCTAGGCACAACCAGTATATATTGCAATTTGCCAGTAAATTGTTTCCTTTGCTTATTTTTCAGGACTCTTATTTTCTGTTTGCTATGTGTCTGCCCTTTTTTGAGGAGTGGAAAGGGGCTTTTGAACCAGTCTTTGGTTTGAATTACTAACATGCTGTTGTAGTGATAGAACTCCCTTACTAAAGTCTCTTTCCAATTGCTGTAACCTCCTTTTACTGTTGCGATTATGATTTTGTCAAAGGCATCATTACTGCTCTGTCTCTATAAAAAAACTGATTTCCTAGTGACTACAGATCATCAGATCCTATGAACGTGTTCTGAAGTTAGTAAAAGCACCTAGATAATTGTGTACCTACAAAAGTGGTTTCATTTGGCATGCCCTGCTTCTTGCCATTTTGGCTTGCTTTCAGCAGAGTCCAAATTCATCTTTTTGTTGAACTATCAAGTTGCACATGCAACAACATCTTGCTGGCTGTTGTATGTGGTGCATCCCAATAAACATTTTCAAGGCTGTTATTCACTGGACCTATCCTGTATTTTGCTTTCAAAAGCAAAATCTGGCATGAAAAGCGTCGATAAAAAGTTCATCACTAAAATTATTTGTTCTCTGGTGGACAGATTGGAAGATCTTTATGTGATATGCCATCAAGCTCCAAGCACTCACTTTGACAGACTGCTGTTAGGTATGGAAATTTCAGTTACAGAAATCTCTGCTTTGCCTTTTTCATAATTATTGATCCATGCTTGAGCCAGCTTGTTATTCCCAATCTGCTGAGTTTAAGATGCCTCTGCATGGGTTCTTTAAGGGTTGGGGGTGGTTTTTTGCAAGTATTTTTGCTTTCTTTCTATTATCATTAATGCTGATGTTCCAGTCAGTTTCGAAGGCCTGTCTGTCTCCTCTTAAAGACCAGTTGTCTTTTTTTTTTTTGAGGAAAAGCCTACCTATACCTGCAGCTCTTCTTCAGCATTTCCACCCTTCACTATGCAAACGCTACCTGGCACATTCACAGAGAGAATCCTGTTTTTTCAGATCAGTAGTTCACGTTGCTTGTACTTCCTGACCTAAAGTGGCATCCTCTGTTCAATTGTTAACTGGCAGGTGCATTTATCATATTTTATCTCTCAAAAGCTTCTGTGTGCACAGCTGCTCCCAGTAGTATAGATGCTGTACCTATAGTGTATCGTGCTACCAGCTCCAGCAGTAACAGAAATCTCCATGTTGTTATAAGATCTCTTGGCAGGTCATCCTTACAAACACAAGAGCTGTGGGGTTTCTCACTTGCATGTAGCGTGCAATCATTTGCTAACATGATGCCCTAAAGTCTGCTTACTTGGTGCTGATGAGCTCTGTCCCAGAGTAATATCCAGTGTTCATCTGGAAAAAAATCAGTTGACAAGTTAGTATAGTGAAGTCAAAATATTCTTGAAGAGTTATAACACCATGTTCTTTGTACACCGCTTGGGGGAGACAGATGGGACAGGACAGAACATTTGTCTGTGTTTATCAAAGTAGCTTAATCTCAAAAAGCGATTTCCTATCTTAGAAGATGCAGTCACCTGGGTCAGTCTCTTATGTTCAGCAGTTTCTGGTCTCAGCAGTGTGTTCTTAAGTTACTTCTGCATTCATGAATCTGATGAAATTGACTCCTTTACAGTTTCTATCTTAATGGAATTTAACCTTAGGATAAATTTTCTCATAATGATATAGAAACAGACTGTGATTTAGTCTGTTTTAGCCCTTTGTCATTTCCATACTTTTCTTGGGTTTTCTCAGAGCTAAATAGTCTGTAATAAAATCTGTACCTTCCTCCCAGAAGCAAACTGGGACAGTAAAATATTCCACAGTTAACATTCTCCCATGAGGAAACAAGTTGTTGTTCTTATTTTGGACTTAACTAGTTTTGGTTTATACTGGAGTTTGCCAACACTTTGAGATTTTTAAAGAGATAAAATGTCAGTGGTCATTTGGTTATTCTTCATGAAATATCTGACACATCCAGAGGTCTCAGAAGCCCGGTTTCCCTTTTGTGGAAGCAAGTTGGTTAGATCTGCCATGTCATGGGCACCTTGTTGTGTAGAGCTGTTACCAAACTCATATAGAGCACAGAAGTCAGTAATTCTTTAGTTTCACCATCTAATACCTTCTAAAACTGTAGGTCTGTGTTTTCCCAAGTGGAGTTTTTAAGACTTAAAAGTGGACTGGCAAACTGTGAGTTAGAGCAGAACACTTCATGGAGGTCTTGAGTGTCCCATTCTGACTGGGTAAAACCTTGAGTAGCGCAGTCTGATCCCATAGCTGATCCTGCTTTGCGTAGGAGGTTAAATGGAAGACATCCTGAGGTCCTTTCCTGCCGAATGAGGCTGTGATTCTTGATTCTATGATCTTAAATTGATAAACAATACGATATAAAAATGTGTAGGTTGATTCTGGATAAGGTTAGCAAGAGATCTTGGAGGAACTTCTGCCTGTGATCAGGCTTTTATTGCATTTGTCACTCTCTAGTTTTGTTACCTGTCAAGAGAGGATCATTTTACCCGAGTCATCTCGAAGTTCTAATAGCTATTAACTGGTCACTTTGATACATGCTTTGTAAACAGTAAGGAATTTGTGAATGCTAATGAAATGGCTTTTCTTTCCTTTTTTTAGTATAATATTTGCATCCTCTTTTTCTTACATTGCAGGTTGATGACACTAAAAGAAACAATACCGTTTTATTGCCTAATCAGGTGTCAGAATCTTTTAGTGCAAATACAGAAAGCAACACGTGAGCTGACTTTGACAAGCAGTAGGAGTGGGACCTCTGGCATCTTGAGAGGGACATCTGTGCCTAGGTTGATGTCGGTTTAACACAGGAGTGCTCCCCAGCTGCTAGGCCTGTGCGTATACCTTTGCTGTGGTTCACATTTATTGTCTGGGCATGAGTTAACTGAGCCATGGGAAATTTAGAGGGGGTTTATGGTCAAAGGAATTACAGCTGTGTAGGTTGGGCAGGGATCTCTTGATAGCTGCAGGGAGACAGGGCATGTCTCAGCATGCAGTTTAGGTGCAGTTTGATGCTGACTTCCACTATATCCTGAACTCAGTAAGAGAACTGTGTCTATGTGAGGGAGTGCGGCTAAGGCAGCTGGCTGCACTGGACTTTTTAGCCAGCACTTCCTTATTCCCTCCTGTTTTCTATGAGCACGGTGACCCTGTGGTTAAAATAAGGAAGCTACAGTCTTGTAAATTGGAGAAAACTTTACTTGCCCTGATATAATCAGCTTCTTAAAAGGGTTAGTGTTGGTCTGTTAGTTATATTAGCATAGTTTCTCATCTTAAGAGATTATTTCTTAAGCTTGTGGAAATTGTGATTTAAGTCCTATACATATTCTTGGGTTTTTTGTTGATATTAACAATGTTTTAATACCATTTTGAAGCAGTAATGTAAAAAGTATGTTGAACATTGTGGATACAGCCACATGGCTGCTGTTTTAGAACTGGTTTATGACCAACTGTTCTTGTGTCTGGGGCAGTGTCTTTTGGAGTCTTTCTGTTACTTGCTTTGATCTGTTTAGGTAATCGATAATTTTATTTTTATTTTAATTGTATTTGCTTTGCAATTTGGTAGCCACTGAAATTCTGCTGTAACCAGCAAGCAAGAACTTTGAAAAGCTTTAGCAAATCCATAAAAGCACTTCTTAGCAGCCTATGTGCACAACTAGTGCTCGTGGGTCACGAAGACCTTTTATTTCTTAGATTTAACTTGCTTGCTAGGTGATGGCAACATCTGTTACAAAGAGTTGAGAATGTTTTGTGGAGTAAATATTGACAGCTTTATACTGCTTTGTTCATTATGCTTCCTAAAGAACAAAGCTTCTTGCATTTCTTTTGGTAGAGGCTGTAAGACAGTGTATCTTTGTCAAGTAAGTGTTGCTAATAAAAAAAATGTATTATGCCTTTTGCAAAATTATGTGGTTATACTTGGATGCACCAGTGTAAATAACTCCCTCATATGCTTCAGATATTGGTAGCTATTTTTTCCTTTTGGTTAGTGTCTTAGATGTTAGCCAGTACTTTCTGCCAGTACTTTCCACCAGTTCCTGATGCCTGAATTCTTAAATGTTTGTGTGTATATTTAAGGAAAAGAAAGAAAGAACAAGAAAAGTACCTAATACAGAACCTAATTAGGTTCTGTAGCTTGAGTCAAATAGACGTTGTTTCCAAATTTATTCATGCTGTATAATCTGATTTCTGTAACAGATGGAAATAGCAGCAAAGTAATTATCAGTGTGCTGGGATAACTGTGAAAGATAAAGTCTCAAGGAGTAAAATACTGTATTTGTACAAAGTAATTTTATAATGTAATCAAATCCTTTTTTTTTCCCCCCCATCTCTTAGATGATGAAGCATGCCTGGGACAATTATAGGCAGTATGGATGGGGACATAATGAGCTCAAACCAATTGCCCGGAAAGGACATTCCACCAACATATTTGGTAGGCTGTTTTCTGGTTTGGTGGGGAGTTTGGGGATTTTCTTTTGTTTGGTAGTTTGCTTTTTGGTTTTAACATTTCTGTCCACGCCACCCTCTTTGGAAGTCAACCCAGACTTCCTAACAAATTCGATTTTTAATATAAATCTTTTGAAGTGTGCATGGTAGAAGTGTATTGCTTATTTCAGGGATACTTCAGTGAATTACTTCACTAAACTCTCTTTTGGGGTTTAATATGTTCATATTGTTGCCAAAGCTAAACTGTGTCTGTCCGTTTATGAATATAAATGATTTTTTTTTAACAACCTCATCTTACCTAGGTCTTTGTGTTTAATTCCATGAGAATGTGGTTCAAGACAAAATGCTTCTGCAAGATGCCAAAGCACTGCTAGGACCTACGTGAAATTTAAAGCAGCTTTTAAAACAAGATCTTGATAAAGTGGTGGTGACATTGTTACTTGATGTGTGACTTGTTCCTGAACCTGTAGACTGGAATGAAGGTGGGGGGGGGGGAAAGCATTCAAAATATAGAATTTTGATGATAAGGGCAAGTTTTGAAAACCTGCCCTCAAATAACTCCCTTCCCTCCAGCTCTCTGGTGTGCAGAAGCCTATTTAAATCCATAGGAGAATAATCTTAGCTGCTCTACTAACCCTACCTGTGGTAAGGACTGTTCACCTTTACTGCAAGCAAAGCCCTTAGATCCTGGTATTGACTGCATTTCGTCAGGTACTGGAACCTGGTTTCTTACACTTCAGTATGATGTGAAAGCTGATATTGTTAAACTTCTTTATATTTCTTTATAAAGACAATGACTGGGTCTGGGGGAAGATGATTAAGTTAGCGTGCTCAGGAGAAAATAAAGCATCTGTACTGGACAAGGAGTTTGAAGAGTGAAATTGAGAGTTGAAGATGTAGTCAGCACTGAGTGTAGCATAAGGAGAGAGTGTGAGGCTGAAGGGGTACTGGAGTTACAGGCTTCTGCCATGATGGTCAGAAGGAGATTTTAGATTCCCAGCAAGTATTATGTAGTAATTCTTAAGTATTTTCTCTTTGCTGCCTTTCACATTGGCACTGCTTTCATTTCTATTAGAAAAATCTCTTCTGAAGATCCTTGTGACTTAATTGTATGCTATCTTTAATTTATGGCTTTCTTTTATATTATAGGTCTGACAGTGTTCGCCTCTATGATCATGTAGCCTTTGCTGTTGAATTTACATGTAACTGTTGCTTTATGTGCCAAGTATAATTTTAGATCAGCCTTAACTTGTAACCTGGACTCTCTATGAAGTTAGGGTTTTCTCTTTATATGGCAGGAAAACATTTTTCCAATGTTTGTTTTTATTGTGACTAGCACAATATTTTGAAGCAATTTTGAATTACAATATAACTCTAGCCTTTTCTTTCCATTCCTTCTCTGATTGCTTCTCATGTGTCTCCTAATGAGTCTGGAGGATTTCTAATTTATTTTTTTTTTTTATCCCCTCTTTGGAATGTTTTTTCTTGGAATTTTGGCATTGCTGCCTGAAAGAAATTGCAGTCTTCCTCCACATTTAACTTCTGTGATTCTCTTATCCTAGCTGACTCTAGCTGCAAATTCCCCAGGTGTTTGTCCTCTTAAAATCCAGATGCTATTTTGTACCATTTCATTTTTAGCCAGTCATGTCATGATTGCTCTGTTCAGGGCTATTTCATATGTAAAGCTTTCCTGAAATATATAGTCTTCAATATATACCAGGTCTAGAAATAGAATCAGCTATTGTTGATTTTGGTGGGTGGTTGGTGAGAAGGAGGTGGGGGTGAAAATTGGTCTTTGTAATGAGGAATGTTTAGGTTGGTAAAGTACTATCAATAACAATACAATTTCTGTTGCCCATAATGACACCACTCCTAGTGGTATTTGCCTTTATAGAAGCATTACATAATTCTTTTTTAAATCTGATGCTATTTTTAATAAGAAGCTGCTCAGCAAAACCTGTTTTTATTATTCACCTCAAAGATGATTTGCCCCAAACTATTTTCTGCTATTACTGCAGTCTGTTATACTTCCATTGCAATTCACAGCACGTCTGCTAGTTTCAGCATGGAGATGGTATCGTCTGTTGACACTGGAACCCTCTGCATTAATCTTTAGGAAATAGGGTTTACTGATAACTCTCAAGTGAGGTAAACAAGATTCAATTTAGAAGGCAAATAAGCCATTAATCTTCCCTGTAGGACTTTTCTTTCCCTCTAGAACAGTGTATATCTATGTCTATGCCAAGAGGAACATCAGTGTTCCAAACATTGCAAGATCTAGCAGGGCTCAGACTGGAATCAAAGAAGGGGAGAGAATGTGGCCTGCTTTGCTGTCAGAAATCTTAGTTTTAAGTCCCTAAAAAAATAAGGAAGGGGGGTAAACGTTAAAGCAAGCTGCTCTGTGCCACACTGAAGCATGCCAGTGGCCGCCCCAATGACTAGTTTCATGTAGCTAATAAAACCTGCTGGGTTTGCTTTAGTTAAGCTACAACTAGAAACTCTCACCAGTCTTTTTGAGATGTCGGACCAGGTGACTGTAATTTGTGAAGTCAAGCCTGCTAAGCATGTTGCCTAGCAAACTGCAGTCAGTAGTTAAATCATAATGTACCCTTCAACTGCTGGATCACAGCGTAAATAGCATGGTGCTGCTTTGAGAAAGTATGACTGGAAATTGGTGGGCTTTTAAAGATAGTTACATTTATTTAGATGACCTATAAAACAAACCTTTGTAGGTTCTGTGTTGGTGAAACAGGGAATTTGCTCCTATTTTTTGTGAAAGTTGCCTCTTTTTGAAAGTGTTGGTAATCCCAAGATTAGTTATTTCTTCCTTCCCTATACATAGAATACAAAAGGCAAGTAGGAAGTGTAACAGAGAGCTCTAATTTTTCTTTCAAGTTAAAATTTTATTTGCAGGTCTGCTGTTGGCTGTAGCAGCTAAGCTAAAAATCCAACCCCAACAAAACCCCATACAGAAAACCCAACCAACCAAAAACCAGGTTAACTTCTTTGTTGGGCTGCTTAAATTGCTAGAATAATTTGATGACAGCCTCGGGGTATTATTGCAGAGGTGGGGTTGTAGAGCATCTGGGTCAAGTTCTCATTAGAAAAGGAAGGGTGAAGAGAAAAGGCTGATAGAATCTGATGCATGTAAGATAATGAGCAAGCATGGCAAACACTGTGCTTACTCCAGAAGATTTTCTGGGTTTAGCAAGAATCAGGGTAGTCAATACTATTGTTGGATTCTCTTTCTGTAATGAAATCTGAATAGATTTGCTTTGGAGGATCAGAGTAGCCATCTGAAACAGAAAGATGATTTGTCCCTGCACTTGTTTGGTGACCCTTAGGTGAACATCTTATACTTCAATATCTTACGAAGTAAGTACTGTAGCACAAGCTTTGAGGATGGTTTCTTGTAAGTTAAATAGCACAGCTTGTACTAGTGGGTTGGTATCAGTCTTCAATGTTTTATTTCTCTTAAACAGTGTTAATTTGAGAAACTGAATGACTTTAAGGAACAAAAAAGAGAGACCACAATCCTTGGGCAACTCAGAACATTGTCCTCAACAAAACTAGTAATTTTTTGGGCTGTCATCTTACCTGATGCTTTCTGAAATGAGAGTTCTGGAATTTGTGCTGTGTTTTTGTTTTGGTTGGTTGGGTGTTTTTTTTTCTTTTAATGTTAACTGTCTGAGAATAAAGTCAAGATGTGCAGTTTGTCAGGTAATAAGTGCATGACAAAGTGGTGATATACACTTTTGCTTAAACTGTAGACTTCCCATATTACTAGCAGTGCATTTCTAAACCTCACATTTGGATGTATTCTGTCTAGAGATGAGTTGCATAAGATGATCTGATAATGTATACATACATAAACAGATACATGTCTAGATACGTTTTGAAGGGTGTGAAGAGATCTTCAGTTGAATGATGTAGATACTTGCATACATAAGACATGCCTGTTCTCATGCACCAAAGATTTAATGAAATTATTCTTTTGTATTTTGTCACTTTCTCATACATCTCTAGTGCTGTCATGCCTCTCCTGTTCTCTCATCTCGCGTAGCATGCAAATGGTCAGTTTAAGCTGAGATGTCTTCCAGCTCTGTCTTGGGATCATGTCTTCTAAGAAGAGAGAACTGTCAATGAAGTCACATTGTGGTTGCATTTGTATTATGTAGTAGAGCCTTAAGGCTGCAGTGCAGTGCCATATCTCTTCCTGAACGTATGACCAAATAAAGTTGTTCGTTCTGTTATGAGGGATTTTTGTCTGTTACGTTCTATGTCAATGTGATGTGCTGCTGCTTTACACGTATGGAAGGATGAACTTTTAAGGTGTATGTTGATTAACAGGAAAGATGTGTTCAAGGGAACAACTCAATAATTCAGCTGGGGTAGCTAGTGAGCCGAGTTGGTTTTTAACTTGAAAATACACTACTTGGTTCCTACCATGTTGTTCAGTGCATCCTATTGCCTGTCTTGCTGCTCAGCCTGGCTCAGCCTTTTGCTACCAGTGCTGCTTTTAAACCCCCAGGACACAGGAGAAAGTTGATGAGCCAGCTGCCAGCTGCCCACTGCTGCAGTGTGGGAAGCTCTTGCTGCAGAACTTTGTGTTGCTTAGCAATGGAGATCTGACAGTGTATTTCTCCACTGTGCTGGGGAGCAGGAGCAGCATTACTCCCAAGCCCTGTGGGGAAAATGCATTTGTCAGGCTGCAAGGGTGGGAGGCTGTTGCGAGAAGGAACTGAGTCGAGCAACAGATTCTGTTTTCCCAATACCTTTTGCAAGTACAGTATAGCTTGGGAGATTAATGGCATTTCTTTATCCAGACTGTGGTCTAGAAAAAAAAGAGGTAGGCCATTATTTTGTAAGCACTACAAGAAATTGCTGTGACAGATTATTAATGACCTTGGGAATTTTTTATTAGATACTTTTGTCATCTGTCATTGTAACAGTTATTGGGCTGCCCAAGCTGCTCTGACAATGTCATCAACAGCAGAGAAGTTGTCATCTGATTAGCTTCATTTCCTTTTGAAGCACACATAATTGAGTGTCAGGGTTGTCAGGCTTTGTGGGTCTTTTGTTTTTCTGGGGTTTTTTAGTTGCCAATGACCTGCCAATAAATTTGGAAACATGATGGAGGCAAACACTCTCACTGGGATGAAACCAGATGATGTACCCTAAAGACTGAGGGACAGGCTCTTGAAAATACAGCTAAAAACTTCTTGTGTCTTCTCATTGTAAAATCCTAATAAAGAGACAGGAGAAACAACTTCTGCTCAACATCCTCTTTCTGTGCATGGGTTCAGTCTCTGAATCCATGAAGAGGATAAATGACAACAAAAAAGGAATGCAAACAAATATGTTCTTGACTTCTTGTTTTGATGGGAAAAAAAACCCACCCCAACAACCCAACTCACTTGCTGGACAGTAGTTTTCATCTAAACTGTGTGTGCCGAAGTGTTCTAGCCATTCTTGCCTTTTTTCTGGGGCAAATGAAAGGGGAAAGAAAATCCTTTCATGCTAACTAATGAAGTGAGGTAATTTAATCAGCCCCGTTTCTGTACTTCAGGTTCTGTTCACCTTTAAAGTAGATGAAACCAGCCTTAGGACAGGCCTATACAGCTGTGTCCTCTGCAAAATCAGTGATGTGTGACTGCACTGAGACCATGTCGACTATTACATGTACATTGAACGTGTATTTTTTTGTTTTGGCCAATGACACAAAGTTTGGGAAGATAAGATTTTAGGAAAGAACTCTCAGGAGCTTCTGGCCAAATTTGGAGTTAGAACAATGTTCTGATACCTCGAGAAAAGTTCTTTAGGGTTGGACAAAGGATGAAACATGATCATTACTTGTTGCTCACGGCAGGTATCTAAGGAAGAAATATTAGAGTAGGAAAAGCCTGCAGTTAAGTGAGCGTTTTTCAGGGCACTTTTCAGGTTTACAGAAATTTGTGCAGTGTTAGTGCTTTTGTGGTCAGAGGCAGCAAGTTTTATTTACTCCTATAGTTTATTTTTCCATTATTTTGTCCAGTCTGGTTTTGAGTCTGAATTTTAGAGCACCTGCCGTATCCCATTACGAGTGGTTCCATAGGTTGATTCCGTATTGTGTAGTCAACTTGTTAGTTTTGATGTCTGCTCGCTGCCCAAGGTGACTAGTTTTGGTACTGGAAAAAAAATAGACCCATTATACATCTCTTCCTTGCCATTCATGAGTTAGAACTGCCTATGCCCTCACATGATTGCCTGTCTTACATGGAGAGTCTTGGTCTGTTAAGTAATTTCTCATACATCTGTGTTTTCATACTTTATACATTATCACCTTTCTTTGTATCTTTTCAAGTTTGATTTTTTTCTCTTTTTTTCTTTGAGAGGATGACTAAAACTTTGTTCTGTTTCTTGTTTTGTTCACAGATTCTTTTGTAATTGTATTTTGCATCTTTCAGGGTCCTTATGGTGTCTAGAATCTCACACTAAGTTGTTTTTTCTGCAGTAGCATTCCTTT
Organism: Pezoporus wallicus; assembly: GCF_028554395.1. NCBI lineage: Eukaryota > Metazoa > Chordata > Aves > Psittaciformes > Psittacidae > Pezoporus > Pezoporus wallicus. The sequence continues at coordinate 309,797 of NW_026639755.1, forward strand.
TCAAAGTTCTCATCTGAATTATTTATAAATATGGTTTATAAATGTTTCCAAATAAGCATGTGCCCAACAATTCATCTCTGCAGGATGCCACTGGTGCTCTTCCCTTACAATGAGAATTGGCTGCCTCCACTTATCCTGTTTCCTGTCTTTTAAGCAATTATTTGTCTGAGAATGTGATTTTTCTCTTACCCTGTGGCAAGTTAGTTTTCTCAAGAACCTTTGTTAAGGTATATTCTCACATACCTTCTGTATGTGTTCTCAGTCCTTATGCAAGTTCACTTCTTAAAAAGACTGTAATATTGGTGCTAAGATATGACTTCCCTTTACAAAATTCCTGACTTTTCTTCAGTTGATCCTATTTCAAGCTGTCCTCTGCTGCTGCTAATAGTTTTTTGTAAACTAGCAAGCTATTATTTCACTGACATAGATGTCATGGTTATTCATAATATGGTTGTTCTCTAAAACTTGCAAATGTGTGCAGGCAGAATGCAGCGTGGCTGTCTGTTTCCTCTGTTTTACAGTACTGGTGCCATAGACAAAGACAACTGTGTTAGCTAAGAATATTGTTTGCATGGTACTGCTATCCATCAAACTGTTACAAGTGTGCCTATGCGTATCAGGAAAATTCACCATAAGCAGCTGTTGCCTTCTGTTCTTTTTAATAATGCAATGTTCCCACTGAATTCTTCTCATCCAGTTTCTATTATCTCATGTACAACACATTTAGGTCAGTTGTGCTCAGTGGCTTTCTTATGTATTTCTGAACTGGTGTTTAATCTTGTGGCATTATTAAACACACCTCATTTCTGTAACCTGTCTTATAGTCAGGTAAATATCTATGTCAAATGGTAATGAAGAAATTAAGTCAGAGTTCAAGGCTCAGGCTCAATTTGAGAATTTGTATTCTCTCTAAAGGCATCCTTTCCTGTTTTTCTCTTACAAACCGGATGCTTTGCTCTGAGTTTAAAAAAAAAAAGTATTTGTTTCCCATTGGGAATCTTTAGACTTGTGTTTGTTTTGATTTGGGAATTATTTAGGTTGTGGAATGCTTTTTCCAAGTTCAAAATTGTTTCCTATCATTTGGAATTAAGAACAGGGGTTTTGATAAGGAAATGAAACTAAGGCTGTGCTGTCTGTTTTGGACTGTGTTAAAATATTAAGTAAACAGGCATGACAGCTAAAGAAGGATTAGCATACTGAGTTCCAAACCTAAATATACTAAGGACAACTCCATGGGCATGTGTGCAAGTGGGAGGCAGATGCAAGTAGTCTTTCCTATCAGATGAAGCCAGCAGATGTATGAGGCAGCTGTAATTCAGAAACAGTTCAACCACATGAGTGCAGCGCCGTGCTTGTGCCTAACACACCAATATTTTCGCTCAAATTTTGCACCATTCTAATGAAGTTTTATGGCTTCCATACTGGAATCGGCTCCCTTTCAGCTGTCTTAAAGAAAATTTAGAATGTGGTTCGGACCAAAATGTGTGGAAGTATCCCAAGCTGTTATCTAAAGATAGAAAAGCTTATGTGACACGGCTGTTAGAGGTGTGGGGTTTGTGATGCTTTTCCTACTGCCTAGCTGACAAAGTAGTTTAGCTTACAGTTATCTGTAAGAAATTGTATCTTTACTGTCTTGGAAAATCAGTACTCAGCTTGCTTCATACATAAGATTTCTGCACTCAGGCCACATAACTCTGCTTGAGTCCAGATAACATCTCGCTCTCATATTTACTGTCAAATATTAACCTTGCTTTGCATGCTGCTGGGTTTAGCTGACTGCTGCCTGTATTTAGGTTCTACATACCTTTGAGCCATCATTCACAGATACTCTTCCCATCAGTCTTCCACTTCCTGATTTCGCAAAATGGAGTGGCTCCAGATATGTGTATTTGGCTAGTTTTGATTGCTTCATGGGTGTAGCCAATTGCCATCACCATGTAGTTCTCACTTGTTATTCTTGCCTCCCTTCTGATACGCTTCTGTTCCCTCCTTTGTACTCAATTTAATGCCATCTCCTCTCCCTCATTCCTTTCCTACTCTGAAGGTTATTCTAATCTTTCTCTCATGACATTGTAGCCTTTCAGTTAATATTAGGTGTTAACCACTAACTCGGATCGTAGTTTCAGCATTAATCGCAATTATGGCTTGCACACAGTCCTCCTATCTACTATAATTCAGTTTTGTGGTTGTGCTTAAAACCAAAATAAGAAAAATACGGAGAAGACAACTGAGTGGAAATGTATAAAATCGAAACTGTCTGGAATTAGTATGTTAAGCCCTTCTGTGTAAGATTTAGTTGGAGAGCAAAGTGAAGCAGTCAAGTGAGGAATAGAGAAGGGGAAGGTTTACTGTAGTATAAATACTAAGAGTTTTTTGGGTCTTAAGGATGTAGCTGTTTAAGCAGCAGTTTGTTGTTAATAACATCTACCTGCAGATCCACTTCTTTAACAGAGACTGGCATACACTTTGGTGCTTCACTTCCATTACTTCCTCATTTATAAAATTAAGGCAAGCATTGCAGTTGATTATTTAATGTCATTTACATGCTAAAATACTGTCTGGTACAAAAGATTAAGAACTCCTTTTCATATTGTCTATTATCAGTAATTTAACAGAACTCGGCAATCAACATGCTTAGGTTTTTGTTCTGCTTTTTCAATTAGTCTAAAATGTTAAAGGTGATTGGTTTCTTCATGGGTACTTAAAGGCCTATTCATTGCATTTTATAGCCGAGCTGAAATACAGTGCGGTTTTATACGCAATGCATAGTTTCATTGACTAATTTTGAGGCACTTGTTTTCACAGTGTAATTAAACTCTTGTTCAAAAATTCATTTTCTTAAATGTTACCTTGTTCTTTGAGTCATTAAGACACTTTACAAGTGGTATGCTGCAGTACTGGCAGTTTTATTGCCAGAGCTTCATTGAATATGCAGAAAACTGGGTTGATAATTGTTTGCATTTAATTTTCATGTTGCATATTTTCCTACCACATCTGTAATTGTCTATCACATTAAGAAATCCTGTTGCTACAGTCTGAAAACTTGAATTCTGTGAATCTTTTTGAGTAGCAATTGCAATATTTTTCCTACATCAGTACAGTCTTGCCCAGTCTGCATTTTTCAGGCATTCTGAAGCTGGGCAGGCAGGAATATCAATAACAAGAATATTTATTTCTTTAAGAGTGTAATAACTCTGTACTTAATGTGAGGCTGAGTTTATCAAGGAAGCATTTTCACTCTGTTGCTAAGGATTAAAACACCTGTGTGAAAAATAACTGATCTTTTTAGGTTCAAAGTGTGCCAGGGTATGCTACTTTCATGAGGCTTTACATCTCCTATTCAGTTTCTCGAATCATGGTGGTGAAACAGGGGAGGAGCTGCTCTATGCTTGGGCTCATCCATTGTTGGGTTGCTCTGGCAGTAGTGCTGGATCACTGTCTGGTTCAGAACAGAGCAGAAATTCAGCTTAGGAATTAAGTCTAATTATCACTTGGCACTTTGTTCCTCTTAGATTCCTTTTGCAGAGGAATCTTCTTTCCACCTCCAGTTAATGAGCCCAGTAATCAAAGGTGTTTTGAACCAGTAGGAATAGGTTCTGCTTTGTGTAAATGATGTCAGTCCAGGGTCCTGAAAAAGAGAGAGTGGCTGAGATAATACTATTTCTTGTACACAAGGTCTGTTTGTATCTTATGGTTCTGTCCATCAGTATGATCATCCCATTGGCTGTGCTGTTTTAAGAGTGAAAGTGATTTCCTTACATGCAGATCTCTAGTCTCTATGCATAACTAACTATGGAGTCCAGCTTTCTTATGAAGAGAAGCTGGCTTTCTAGAGTGTAAAATAACTTATTTCCATAGCAAGGATTGCAACAGGCTTCTTACTATTTGTATGATATAGAGGCAGTTGCCTCTGTATCAGTCCAAATGCTTTTACTACACCCAACTTCTTGTTTTTACTCAAGCAGTCTCGGCAATTCCCTTAGGTTTCTTCAAAACATAGCTGCTGGGGTATCCATAGGCTGTCCTTATAAACTAGAATAACGGTCTCTTAGATTCCTCTGTGATTTTTGTCACTGGTTGAGGAAATAGTCAAACCCTACCTTGATTGTAAACAAACTGATGACCATACCACTTCAGGATCTTTAATCTGTCTTTTCTGCTTAGTAATAGAATATTTCCTTTTTGGTCACTGCATAAGGGAGAAGGGTAAGAATGGCTACGTGCACCTATTAGACCTATTGTATATGACTTCCCTTGGAGGCAGAGTGGCCTCATGGTAACTTTCCACTTCAGGCTGGTTGCCTTGACTTTGTAGTATCCCTGCTGTGACCTAGTGTGCATTTTGGTAATTAGAGATCCATTTGAACAGGCTGAATTTCCTTTGGGTTTGTTATTCCTCTAACTCATCTTTGGGTAGATGCCAATTGTGTTGTAAGACACTAACACACTTGTAACACAAGAGTTTTGAAGTACAGACAGATGGTGAAAGGGAAAGAAGGAGAATTTTCTCCCCAGTGAGAGAGGGGAGAGAATAGGAAAAGCAAAAGCAAGAAAGCCTACACACTGAGGAAAAGGTACTTTGCTAAGTGAAGGAAAGGGGTGAGAGGGGGAAAGTAATGCAAAGGCACTCACTCGCCACCTACCACAAGCAGTATGAAAACCCAAATGGTCCTTGACGAATGGCTGCGTGCCAGACTGTCCCCTGCTCTGCCAAAACTCTGGTGTGTTATCAACACTGGTTTAGTCATGAATCCAAAACACGACACCATATGTTCTGCTGTGAAGAAAAATAACTATATCCCAACCAGACCCAGCACACGTGCTCAGCCTTCAATTCAGGCTAAAGAAAGCCTCCATGGAAATGCTTTTTTGGAAGAAGTAATGAACTTGTCTGTGGTATATACCTGTTGAAGAAAGGAAGAGATATGGGATATGCATGAAGACATGCTGAGAAAGTTGGGGCTGTTCAGCCTGGAGAAGAGAAGCTGCTCAGAGACCTCAGAGCAGCTTCCAGTATCTCAAGGGGGCTTGTAAGGATGCTGAAGGGGGGGGAGCTCTTCATCAGAGACTGCAGCAATAGGACAAGGGGAAATGGGTTTAAACTAAAACAGGGGAAGTTGAGGTTAGATATGAGGAAGAAGTTCTTTACTGTGAGGGTGGTGAGGCACTGGAATGGGTTGCCCAGAGAAGCTGTGGCTGCCCCATCCCCGGCAGTGTTCAAGGTCAGGTTAGACAGAGCCTTGGGTGACATGGTCTAGCATGAAGCATCCCTGTCCATGGCAGAGGATTGGAACTGGATGATCTTAAGGTCCTTTCCAACCCAAACCATTATGTAATTCAGTGTGTCAAATATGGAAATTTCTGTGAAACACCTATTTGATGATTCCTCAGAATGCATGACCTCAGTTTGCTGGTATAGAATTTTAATTTGTCGTCTAGTTCCTTATTTGCATAATGTGTCTGTGTCTCAGATTTTCATGGTCTTCTCTGGTCATAATTGATCTGTACTAGTTCACCTATTTTCTATGGCACCTCAGTGCTCATAGCCTCTTCTGCTTCCATATAATAAGTATCAGACTATTTAAATCTCTATACTTACGGTACAATGGAAATGGGCTATTTATTTTCTTCATATTCCTTTAGTCATGGAACACATCACAATGAATTGTCTCCCTGTACTTTGATAGTCTCTTGTGAGACTTTAAGATGGTATAAATAAACCAGTTCTTCATCTAGTATGTTAGCATACTGAAAGAATTTTAGATAGGAAAACAATTTTTCTTTCAATGTCCCTGCTATTTGCACTTAATCATATGATTTGTTAGATATTTCAGACTGTAGATTTATGTGCTATCAAGTGAGTGTATTATTGGTCTAATCCCAGGAAACTGAAGTCTACCTAAATATAAATCTGAATTACTATTTTGCAGTCCTTTGGAATAATACTTTTGCTTAATGAAAGTGTGCACGATTTTGTTAATAGTTCAGCTATTTCGCTGCTAAATGCCTTCCATTAGCTCATGATGGATGTTCTGTTTTATTTAGAAGAATGAGCGTTGCATTCGTTAGGCAAACTTCATTAAATTTGGAGCTCAATCAACTAGAACTATAATTTTATAAAGAGGAAACTTCCTAATCTGACATTTGTAAAACTGAGCCCTTTTGGAATCAGTTATTACCTTATTCAACGTGACCAACTGAGCCTTTGTATTGAGCAGAGGCAGACCCTGGGAGGTGTGCCTTCTGCTAGGAGAAGTGTTATTTTCTGTTATAATTTAATTGTTTTATAGCCTTTTTCACCCCAATGAGACATCTGCTCTTTCTGTATTCAGAGCAATAATAGATCAGACTGGTTGAGGTGGTAGTAAGCAGTGAATAGTATTATCTCATTGTTCAGAATTACTTCATGACTTATAAATGACACTTTCTGCAGTTTAAGTCCAGGAAGACTTTCCTCTTCTCTTTTAAGGCAAAATTAGTGAATCTTAGTATTGTTATGAAAGGGAAAAACCCATACTCTATTATGAATGGAAAATGATTTCTCTTTGTGACTTTAGACTGAATGGTTTGTACCAACATCAGGAGGAGGAAGTACAGCTGCCTATCCGTTGTAGCCTATTTTCCCTGTAGCATCACATGTGACTCTAATGCAGGCCAGTGGTCACTGAACACTTGCTGTTTCTTCCTGCTTTAGTTTTTGCTATCAGTGCAGTGCATTTTTAAGATGGAGTGAGACAGCAATGACAACATCGCTTCCTGTTCTGGTTAAGTCGTGGATCTCAGCAGATACAGGTGGATTTCATGGAAGCCGTTATTTAGAAACAAATTAAACCTGACATCCTCTTTACATTGTCTTCCAAGAGTGAAGCTGAGAGCAACTCTCTAACCCTACCTTGTGTAGCCTGCAAATGGCTGTAAATTATACCTATCTTGTAACATAGGCCAGCCAAGGTGTTACTTGCATTGACTACTGTTGCCTTATGTCCTCCATTCTTGTAAGCACAAGACTTCTGGGTATGAACTCTGCATTTTGGATTCTTCTCCCTCAGTGTCCAGAGGAGGGAATTAGCTTGCTTTGTGCTGCCTGATTGGCACTAAAGGAAGAAGACTGGGTAGACAGTCTGTTGCAAAATACTGGCTTGTCATCTCTTGGCCCTTTGGAAATGTGTTCAGCCCAAAAGGTTTAAAACCCAAAGATTTGTTCTGAGTCTTCCTCAAGGAAGACGGGCTGGTGTGCAGTTAAAAAGGAAAACCAAAGCAAATTTTTTTTAAATAGTCTACTTATGAGTAAGAACTAAGAAAAAATAATAATTTATTGTAGGTTATGATATAAATGCAATCCTTAGGAGACCATGGTAGGAAATAGTTGAGCTCTTGCATGGAGTCTAGAAACTAAAACCATACTGATCTGCATTTCAGAAACAGGCACCCATCGCTGCTCGCGTAAGAAGTGTGAGTGAGTAGAAGGGGCTTTGTTCACACGCACGTGTTTTGTTGAATGTTTGTGGGTCTAGGAAAGATGGACATAAAAGATGAGAGAGAGGGGCAAAAAGGCATCATCCAGGAGAGCCTGAAAAAAATATTGGAGTGTAGCCCAGACAAAATCTTAGAATATGTATCTATGCCTTTAATTGACTCTTAGGGACAAAAAATGCTGAGCAAGTCTGTTTTGCTCTACTGGACTGAAGGGGCAATGACACACCAGTCCATGCCATGCAGCATATTCTCTACACCCCATGCTAGATGTCAAATATAAGAGTTTACCGATGTGTTTATAAGTGTGTTTAATTCAAAAAGATTTTATTTTTTGAAACTATTACACGAGGAGCTTTCAGGATTATCCCTATTTGTTGAAACACCTTGTGTATTTGGAAATTACTAATATCGGTGTGACTCAAATAAAGGGACAGAAATTGCTTTGAGTGCCATAGCAGTATAACACACTCCAGCTCCAGGTCAAAAATGCCTTGTTGGCTAATACTGAGGTTAGTCATTGTGTCATGGTCTGATTTGTGTATTTAAAGTGCTTAATTAAATAACTGTCACATTAATACTTATGAAAAGGTGCAGTTAAATGCATGCTGTAGCTCTGCTCAAAGCAACCTCCGCTTCAGCACAAGCAGTAGAATTTGTCATTTGGACGAAGGCATTCAACCTTACAGTACTTACCCCACCACGCTGAATTCATTTCCTGAGAGTTATAGGTATGCCTGGTGGCCAATTTGTGGAAGAATGTGTGTTTAATCTTGTGAAAGGTAGTGTATCCTGTTCTATACTTGAATATTCTTAACAAACACCATGACTTTAGGCTTTCCATATCTAGTTTAATTTAAAACATATGCATGGCTGTTTCTGAAGACATTAGTTGGTGATTACTTTGTTACAGAGGCTGCTTAATTTTTACTATTCAGGGAAAGAAATCCCTGAAAATGAAGTTAAGCTTGCATGTAAGTGTCATTTAGGTTTGTGAAAAGAAATACAGTGGGGGTGATGGCTTCAGTTATTGTTATGCTTGAGGAGAAAAAAATACCTCTAAACATGTAAAAACCAGAAATGAATGAATAGAAACAAGAACCAGGAACACTGCACTATAGAGATTTCGCTATGGATGAAAAGCACATTAAAAAAAAAAAATTGGCTTGACTCGCTAGGAGACTACTGACATTAAATTGCTAATCATGAAGTTATTGTACTGTTTTATAGAATACTGGTGTGAACAGTAAAATTTGGCTACTTTTAGTGCATAGGGAGTTTCATACATACCATGAAAATAAATGCAAAAAATTGTATTTTTTGCTTTCCTCTAGAAACGAAGACCTCTGCCTACTACAGGCAACAGCTTAAGCTGAGATGGACTAGGGAGGTCAAGGCCAAAGCAGGCAGTAGCTCACCACCTCCTCATTTTGTCTCTTTTGCACAAACTGATGAGTCACTCATCAATCCTCTGGAAATTGCTGCTGTTTCAATTGAACAGTATTTTAGAGTAAAGCACCATTGATTTTTATTTGGCTTTAAATGCTACACTTTAAATGGTGGCAGTTGAGGAATCCATCAGCATCTCATAGTGTGGGTCCTTTGCAGGCAATGGTGCGAACATTTTGGAGCTTTGGCTTTATCAGTCAAGGCAGCTCTGGGTGTCCGTGCTCATCAGCCCATGCTTTAGTGACTAGGTAGCTTCTATAATTACTGTTTCAGTAGTCAGTGTTGGGAAGTGCAAGGCATTACTGCAAGTACTGGTTGCTTTATCTTGTGTGTGCTTGCCTTCTTTTTTTTTAAACACTTCTGTCCTAGAATTCCTGATAGCTTTTTGAAGCTGGATGTCTTTCTGTCCTTTTTTTGTGGCAAAGTAGGTGCTTATGGTCAGGTTAGGAAAGCAGATGAGGTGGTTTGGGTTTTTTTTTCTGTCTTTAGTTGTCTTTTTGTCCCCAGAAGCCAAACTGTGCCAGAGGACTTGATGTTTTGGAAGAGAAGTGTTATCCTCCTATGTAACTGCTAATTCCGTGCTTGTTTTGATTGTTCTTTGTGCTGTCATCTTTGTTGTAACTTTGCTTTACTACCGCTTGGGTTATTTTCTCATGCTTGTGAAGTTTAGGAAAAGTAATAAAATAATCACTTGTAATAGGAATCCTTCTTTTTGTGTGCAGGAAACTCACAAATGGGTGCTACCATAGTAGATGCATTGGATACTCTTTATATCATGGGGCTTCACGATGAATTCAGAGAAGGACAAGAGTGGATTGACAAAAACCTTGATTTCAGTGTGGTAAGTAGAGCTGTCCTTAATACTTCCCTGGTCTTTTTCACAGTGTTCCACTTCAGGGGGAGACAGAAGAGGTCTTTCAGCTGGAACTTAAAAAACTTGGGATTCAAAGTATCAGTGTAAGCTTTAGGGAAGTTCCCTGTTTGCAACATCCCAACCCTTTCACACTTTAAATTGTAAGCAAAGATATAGCTATATATTGTATTTCCAAAGGCCAACCTATAATTGGAAAGTGGAAGGGAGGGGAAGTGGTCAGTGAGAACCAACAAGGTGTCACAAATGAAGGCAGAAATGAGGCTTTACTAGGTCATAGTAGTTGGAAGTAACTGAGCTTTAAAAGACAATTTCCTCCCAAACCATAGTGTATAAATTGCCTAACAGTAAAATCTCTTCTTCTTTCGTGTCCTTAAGATGTTTTAACATGAAGAATGCCATCTGGATCATCATAGTTTGCCTGTTCTGAATCTATAAAAAAAAATTCCCAGTTGATCATACAGTAATTTTTTGTGTGTGTGGAGTTGGGAAGTGTTAAAATGGAAAAAAATGGCTCTATTTTATCCTTCTCAGTTCCTGTTACTGATTCAGGGACTTTCACCTGATTGTGGTGCAATTTGTATTTCAATCCTTGTACTTTTCCTGGACAATTACTGGACATTCCAATAATGCACAAAATGAAATGTAGGGATACAGTCAGAATTGAGCAGATGCTTCCTGTTGGGTTTATGCTATATCTTATGTTTCAGAAATTATTTATTTGGGTGTTTTCTTTTTGTTTTATGCATTGACTCTCTGGCAAACATTAAAGAAATTCTACTCTGCTTTTTGCAGTTAATGCCAGATAATTATTTAGTCTAAAACTGAAGATCTTATGTATCAGAGAACATAGACATAATGGTACTGTTATGAGGGTAACCTAAATTACTTCCATAACTTTTGTCTGATGTAAGGTTGTATCAATATAAACTGCAGAAATTCCCATAAAATCATAGATTCCCAAACTGGTTTGGGTTGGAAGAGACCTTTAAAGACCATCTAGTTCCAAACACCTGCCATGGGCAGGGACACCCTTCACTAGACCAGGAAGGTTGTCCTCAAAGTAGGTTTAGAATCAGACTGTGTATTCCAAGAATCTAAAGTTCAATGACAGCTTTCTATGTATCAGAGAACACTTCTCTGTGTTAATGACTTGTATACATCAGATTTGAGTAATTTCCTTACATGGCTTGAAGTTTATAAATAAATATATGTTTGTTGCTCTTGAATTCTTTTACTAGGAAAAATAAATCTTTTTTCACTCTACCCTGTACTATTGCTTCTGTGATTCATGACCTTCATAGGTATTAAATGGAATAATATGCTGCACTGTTGATACTTTTCTTGAGTCACCTATATGTGAATAAAACTGTTTTTTTTACTAAAAATCTGTATTTTGGAGTATTTCAAACTTCGGACTTCTAGTCATCAGTGCTATTTGAGGAACCTTTTAGAGTATTCATAGAATCTTTCTGAAATACATAACGTGCAAAGCACATTTATTTTGGATACAAGCAAAATGCACAACTTCAGGTGCCATAGAAATAGTGTGAAGGGAAAGATATACCCATAAGTTCGAACTGTGTGCTAACAGATGGGTCAACTTGTACATTGTATATTGTAGTGACTTTTCTGGATGAGAGAAGTCTCCCTTATCTCAAAATCTTCTAAGATAACTGCATTTCTGTGTTTAATGGCTTGAATTAGAAGTTTATGAAGGAGGCAAATAGGGTGTATGCAGACAAAGGAGTGAATGGGGTGCAGAGGGAGGCAGAAAGATGTAAGAACAAGCTAGTTCCTCTTAAATTTTCAGTGGTTCAAATGAGTCACAAGATACTGGTGAATTTAGCCCAATGATATTAATGTGGAGGAAGGCAGTAAAATGGTTTATTCTCTTGAGTTTCTCGGTGGTGTTGCAGTACTATGTGTCATATCGTTAAATACGTAAATGCTATTCCTAGACAGAGGCTATGTTAAAATAGAGCTCTAAATTTAAGATTGTACGCTCATAATTCAGGTTAAGAAAGTGCATTACAGGAATTACCTAATTATTATTTAGCTTTATGCTGTAAACCCAGAAAATTTGGTGTTAGAGAATCATAGAACAGTTTGGGTCGGAAGATACCTTCAAATCTCATCTAGCCCAAACCCACTGCAATGAGGAGGGCCATCTTCAGCTAGATCAGGTTGCCCAGAACCACATCCAGCCTGGCCTTGAACATCTCCAGGGATGGCAGTGGTATGCTTAAATGTAAGAGAAAAGATGCTGTATTATGGAAATATGCAGGTCTTTTCTTCCTTCCCACTATTCCCAAACAACTTTAATTGCACTTTGTGGTGATGATAAGGTTAGAGAGCAGGAAAATAACTAGTCTGATTTTTAAAAATCGGTTGAGGTTGTAATTAGAATTATCATTTGGTGTCCTGAAGATGTGCATGGGAAGTTCAGTATGAATCTAGATACTGAAATACAAACGCAGCCTCTGCTTTGACGGTTATTTTCCCATTGCTGATTAGGGAGTTGGTTAAATGTTGACTCTTTCTTTCTGTTCTAGAATTCTGAAGTATCTGTTTTTGAGGTCAATATTCGCTTCATTGGCGGTCTTCTAGCAGCATACTACCTTTCAGGACAAGAGGTAAGAAGACTTGAATATATCTGTCAAATTTAATGTATTCTAGCAAATGTTGCATAGGAAGAATGCTTTAGACTCTTGGCTTCTCAGTAGTTTGCAAACTAATTTTACAGCAGTAAGTTGTCTAAAGTAACCAAATTCTTAGAGTATGGGAATTTTGAAGCTTGTTTCTGTGCTGGTTTCGGCCAGTTTAAGACCATTTCATTAGAGCTTTGAAATGCTTCTTTTATCAAGATGTTTTCAAAAGATATATCCACTCAAGTAAACCTGAAATGTCAAGTCGCTAGCTTCTTATGCCAATAATTCGGTTTGATATTCTGTAATTCCAGGAAGGTAGAAATAACAGTTTTGTCACTTGTCCTGCAAGGCTGTAGGTTTACTTCACAAAAGAGCTTACAATCTTACCATTTTCTCAGGGACAAACTGAGAAACATCAAGCCAATTTTATCTCACTTTTGAAACTTGTATTAAAAAAGATTGGATACTTCTACTTCTGAGTACTTATTCAAAGACATGCTTAGATTGAAGGTTGCCTATACCCAAAGACCTGCAACTATGGACTTCTTTGGTCCAGCAGTAACATTGCTGTGACCTCTTCACATACTTTAATGTTAAAGGCTGGAGCTCGATCCATGCTATAGATTAAGTCATAGGTTTTTTGATGTCTTTTGATATGTTACCTATGTCTTTGATTTGTTTGGGTTTATCTTTTATTTTTGATGGCCCTTCTAAAGCCTAAAATGTCAGGCTTCCAGACATACTTCATAGCTTAAGGTTTAATGCACTTTCAGGTGTTTGTATCATAGAATCATAGTGGTTTATGTTGAAAGGGATGTAAAATATCCTCTAGTTCCAGTCCCCTGCCATGGGCAGGGACACCTTCCACTAGACCAGGTTGCTCCAAACCCCATCCAACCTGGCCTTGAACACTGCAAGGGATGGGGCAGCCACAGCTTCTCTGGGCACCCTGTGCCAGCGCCTCACCACCCTCACAGTAAGAGTATGTGTCTTTGCAACTTTTTTAGGGGAGTACCTTATACGTATCAGCAAATTCAAGGGATTTTAAGCCCACAGCTCTAAAGATAACCAGGAGAAAACCCCATATATGTTGGCTCTTTATATCTTTGGCATCATTCTGGGATCTGTGAATTTTCTGTAATAGGAGTGTTTTCTCTTTGAAAGAACAGCTTAGTGGCAAAGCAAAAAAACCACTGTATATGTTAAAAGAAATTGCTAGTTTATTTTTCATCAAGTCCTACCTGCTTCACCTTCTTTACTGTCAACACTCTTCAAGCCCCCCACCTGCAGTGGGATCAACTGCTAGCAGTCCTTTCTGCTAGTGATTGGTGTGGTCTGTTACAGGAGGCCCAAAGGGAAGGAGAAGCACATAATTTTGCCCTTCTCTCTCCTTTGTAGCAACTGAAGAGCTGACCTTGCGTTGATGACAGTGAGCCTTTCTCTGCCTCCAGAGTCTGCCAGGTTTAGGTCTTTCTCTGGAGTTTGCTCATAGCTCAGTAAGGGTTTTACCTTCATGGAGTGATCCTATTCCTCAGTCTTTTAAGCTGTTGCTGTTGCACCTCTTCAAGGAGGCAGTCATTGTAGCAGCTATTGCTCATTTCAGAGTAGTGGTGAGATTTAAGTCCTGTTACTTTACACTTCTGTCCTAACAAGAGGCGGCGTAAATATCACTGAATGATCAACCCAGATATTAACTTGAGGCAGCTTCTGAATTTTGTCAAGGGCAGCATTATTAACCTACAAGTTTCCTTTTGAAGGCCCTCAGAATATAGCTTTCTTATGCTCCCAGACATAAGAAAGGGGAAAAGTTTGTGTGTTTCTTTAGCAAAGAAGTCTCACAAGAGTGGTCAGACCTGTATGTGTTTTTCAACTTCTGCATGGGAGCAGCTTACGTAGCTAAGCTGGAACTGCTAGGAGTAGTCATGGTAGTTCCTAGTGCAGTGTAAGTGAGCCCAGCAGCATGTTGAAGGATACTTTCTTTTCAGAAATCTGTATTTCTGTTGCTTAGAGCTCTGATCACATTAGGAAGTACTATGTGATCACTGAAGCCTTCAAGCATTGAGTAGAGCAGTGCCACATCATCTTTTCAGGTAGGAACATTGATCCTGTCTCTGGATAACTTACTTGAACTGGAACATGCTCCTTGCAGTCATCTACTGTAAATAAGAAGAACCTCAGAGAAAGAGCAAAGTTCATAGGTCAGTAGCTGGATTGTTTGTGTACATCAATACCAAACCTGTGCACAAGACCCTTAAGAAGAACATTTTTGACCCAGTACGCAGATGAGTTCAGCCAAACACTGTAAAACAAAACACGTTTTGCCTGCATTTGTAAAGCTGTGTATTCCTTTTCCATTCAGTTGTCTAACTGCTTTTTAGAGTCAGACAAGCTCCTTTGCTTAGAAATGTGTTGATGAAAATTCTTTTTCTTTCCTTCTTGGAAAGCTTTTACCCTCTGTCTTTCCTAAATGCAGTCACTGGGCTGACTTTTGTTTTTAAAAGTATTTTTATGGCATCAAGTCTTTCCAATGAACTTCAAATGCTTCATGAGTTGTAGAAGATTGTTCCTGTCAAGTGTTTCTATGTGTTATGTTTTTTTCCAAAATACTCCTAAAAATACTCCTAAAAAGAGTGTTCAAGCTGCATTGCTTTCAAAATAGCACGGCAGATAGAACTGCTTCTGGTACCTGAGGGACAACAGTTGCCAAGTTGGATGGTTTGTCTGCGATTCGTCAGTGTGGGTAAGACAAGGGAACTTGAGGCTTTTTTGGTAATTGAGCCCAGGAGAGACACACCTGCCTCTGTGAGAACTCTTTAGAGTTTCCACTGTGGGAAGGTGTTCCTTAGCTCAGGATTGGGGTGTGCATTCTGACATGCAGTAGCTACCAGTATGGATGTTTTGCCTAATCAGGTTGTGAATGTGCACATGGGTTGAAAACGACCTTAAGATCATCCAGTTCCAACCCCCTTCCATGGGCAGGGGTGCCTCACACTAGACCATGTTGCCCAAGGCTCTGGCCAGCCTGGCCTTGAACACTGCCAGGGATGGGGCCAGCTGCAGCTTCTCTGGGCAGCCTGTGCCAGTGCCTCACCACCCTCATAGTACAGAACTTCTTCCTTATATCTAACCTGAACTTCCCCTGTTTTAGTTTAAACCCATTTCCCCTTGCCCTATCACTGCAGTCCCTGATGAATGAACAGGCTGCTTGGAATAAGTTTTCCCCTCTTTATGTAAATTCTGCTTAGGTCTGCAACAGCAGTAACTGCTGTTTGGTGACAGTTATAAAAGCTGTTCTTATTTTCTTTTGACTCCTATCCCTTAGTGCTGTTAAAGATGCTATAGTGACAACCATTAAAGAAAGTGTCCAGGACTCTGCATCAGCCGTGAAAGTCGAAGCACTTTTTAGTGGCCATATTTGGAGAATTTGACAGTCAGTGTGGCTTTTGCCCTTTGTATAAAGCGGGTAATTGTGCTTGATAGGATTTTATCTGTTTATGGGTCATAATGATCATAGTTTTTAAGTACAGCTGGCTATCAATTTAGATAAAATTGTTCTACTTAACACTTTTATTAGAAACATGTTAGCTTTTAAAAACTATTTAGGGTGTCTAGTGTCATGACTCTGTGGTCTCCATGCTATATTTTTAGCTGTTGTGTTACTGACATTTCTTAGATGAGCATGAACTGTGATCCTGGGTTTTATGATGCTGATCATATTTGACGGTAACATTTTGAGTCTTTCCTATTAAGATCGTGGGTATTGCTGTCCCTTCTTTAAGTAAAAGTTCCCTTTTACTGCAGTGGTTGAGAGAATAATGAAGTATATCTTAATGAAACTATAATTATTCTGAACTTTTCATGTCAGAATGCCTTTTGAATAGAAGAAAATCAAGATATGTCTGTGAAACTTGACACAGTGGAAAATGTTCCCATGCACTCAGTTTCAGTCTTCTAAAGTTGACACATCACTAGGGTTTATCTGATGGCCAGGCAAGTAGGTCTGCAGTCTGGGAGGCCCTTGTTTAAATCCTCTGTACAGTAAGTTTTTCATGGCTTGTTGTGGACAGGCCATCTGGTGTCTAGCATGGTGTATATTATCAGATCTAAGAGTGTGCTGCCTTTGTCTCTGCTGCTGTATTGGAGCGAGGTCCTAATCTGTCCTTGCTTTTGAAATTCTTAGGGTGGTTTCTGGGTTTGTGTCTTTTATAGCTTTGAGCTTTATATCTAGTCCAAGCTTTGGCCACGGGCAGAAACATCTTTCTCTAGGTCAGGGTGCTCAAAACCCCATCTGACCTGATAGGGCATCCACAACTTCTCTGAGCAACCTGTGCCAGCTCCTCACCACCCTCATAGTAAAAGGATTACTTCTTTATATCCAGTCTAAACATACTTTCTTTGAGTGTTAAAACCATTGCTCCTTCTCTTGTCACAACAGGCTGTGGTAAAGTCACTCTCAGTCTTCCTTTAAGCTCATGTTACAGTTTGAAAGGCCACTATAAGGTCTCCCCTGAAGTTTCTCTTCTCCATGCTGAACAACCCCAGTTCTCTCAGCCTTTCCCCCCAGGAGGGGTATTCCAGCTCTGATTGTTTTCATGGCCTTCCTCCGGACTTGTTCTAACATGTGCATTCCTTTCTTGTACTGGGGACCCTAGCGCTGGATACAGCTTGTACTGGGGACCCTAATGTTGGTGGGGTATACTGGATTTTTTTTTTTTTTTTAATTATACTGTCAAAACCAAGAAAGCAAGAAGAGACTTGATAAAATATCAGGAGAAAAAAGCAGGAGATCTCTTTGGGAGTGCTGCACGTCCAGGGAGGCTCTCTTGTATTTTGCTATATGCCAGAGGCTTCTTCACAGTTTCCACTGAGCAACCAACACAAAGCGTTTATATCAGTCATTATTATTCCTTGCTAAGTTGCATGTTAAGGGACATAATCTCTAAGTACTTAAATCTCCAAATAGGAAATGCAGAATTCATATACTCAATCAGGAGCTACTTAAATGTTTTTGGAGGTACGAGGTTTAAGACTGTGGCTTAATAGAAGGTGCCTGGGGGCCATACTGTGGAACCAGGCACCCGTTTTCTCTGCCCCAGGCTATGATGGAATGGATATAATATTTACATTTTGCATTTTTCTCAAAAAGGAAGCATGATCTTGTAATTAAGGTGTGTGAACTACAAGGTTTTCACCTTCTGAGTTCACAGGTATCACCCTACTTCCTCTTTCCCATCTGGCAGATGGAGTTAACTGGGCAAATTCACATACTGGTGCTAAAATATATAATGATTTCTTATCTAAATTGAGCCAGACTGTTTCTCAGTAATCCCTGCAACAGTCCTTTAACTTCTATAGGAACTAGACATGGTCTTCATTATGCCTGGGGGGAACTGTTCTGGAGTTGATAATGTAACAGAAATAAGTAGAAATGAAATGTTCTATATGCCTAGTTTGGAATAAAATTGAGTACAGTAGTTTAGGATGAATATAAGCCTTATGTGAGTTAAAAATAGACCCAAACCCAAAACAAAAAACCAACTTGTGTGTGTGTGTGGCTGCATTAAGGGGTTTGTTTTCTGTCATTCATCATCCTAACACAATACAATTTTTATCTTATGAATCCACGGGTTTTATGGTTCTTGATGCCTATCAAGGCATTATTTAGCATTGTACTTAGAACAGCAGGTTCCTTTATGCTTATTCCAGTTCCCTAGACTTGCTGTATAAGAATGCTCAGTGTACTTTGTGGTTATCTTCAACTTCTTATCCAACACTAATAAAATAGCTTGATATCACTTTATTGCACATAATAGCACCAGAGTAGAAATGTAGAAATGCATAATGGAAGAGTATCATGTATGCACAGAGGTCAGAGTGACATAAAGCACTTGCAATAGCATCTTTTTTCTTTTTGTGAAATGCAGGTTACACTTTTATTATTAGATTGGAGCTGTTCATACAGTCTAATTTTAAAGTCTCTTCCTCGGGAGGTTTCTCTGTTACCTGGAAATCAGCTATATTTAATAGCTGGTTTCTCAGGATGCAGCTCTGGAATTCTTCCATGATGTCTATGCAGTTCTCTGATTAAAGATTTTGTTCAAGATCATGCTTGGTGCTTGCTTTTTCACTCAGTAACATGAGGTTTTCTCTTTACTATGTATGTTGGTATTGGTAAATTATTCTTTTCAACACAAATTATCTAATGGGTCTTTATTTGGCATATGATTGATTTACATGTTCTTCCCCTTCTTCATCCTGTTTGTGGATCTGGGTCTCTCTGGGCATCAGGCTAGTTGATACTGATTGCTGAGGAGAACAGGAGGCCTGATGTATAAAATCGCTGCCTGTCCATGATGCTCTCAGCTTCTGGTGCAAAAAAGCAACAACCAGGCAAGCAGTGAGAATGAATGGCACCAAGTAGAAAAGAGCTGGCTGATCTTTCTGTGCTAATGCTGAAACAGCAAAGCTTGCCAGCACCATAGCTTAGAAGCTGCAGTAGAAGTTACAAAACTGATCCATGGTAAGTATGCCTGAATGTTTGATCTGCGAGGGTAGGCTACCAGGAGACCAGGAATTACAATGTCCTCAAAGCCTAAGACAGTAAAAGTTCAGTCAGATCCTGAGGTAGGGTACCACACTGGAATCTTAAGCAGAAGTGGTATTTTCTTCTGGTGTGCTGAATCGAATGGTCCAAGAGCTATAATTTCCATTGTGCTGTCCCCACACCTGATTAGTGAAGGAGCAATAAATATAAAGAAGACATCGCAGACCAACAATGCCAGCAGAAACAAGGCGCAGTTCTTAATATTGGCTATGTGAAGTTCTTTGAGCTCCTCAAGGCAGGTAGGGATTCTTAAAGGATCGTGCAGGATCCAAGCCCATTGTTACTCATTTCTGAAGACCATCCAAAAGGCAACAGTGAGTTGCCGAACCCTGCTAGGAGTGGTTTCTTCACTTCCAAGCTTTTGTGAAGGCACTATAACTGAACTTTCTGCTCTCTAAATGGGAGTTTGTTCAAGGAAGAAGACAAACAGCTGTAGAGCCCAGGTGGTGCATACATGCAGAATAATCCTGTAATTAAACACATTGTTGAATGTTCACAAATTAAGCAGATAATGAAATGACCATAGGAGCACTAAAGCATAAGCAAGGTAAAGAACAACAGTGATATTTGCAAAAACATAAAGATACGAGAGTTGACTGCGGTGTGTTCAAAATCTGATTCCTTTACAGTTGCATTCGATGAATTGCAGTTGCTTCTCTTTGGCTCCTGCCCAATAGCCTCCAGCAGTGCCTGTACCCACTGCTAGAGTGAATGTGATACTTATATTACATTACATGCCAAATGTCTGTTCAACTTCTCAAAGAATAAATAAGTAAAGTCCAAATTTTTGAGGAAATCTACAGGAATGGTAGTATCTTCACAGTGATCCCAATCAAAGGAATGTCTGCTGTTTCTGGATACTGTGGCATCTCCCTTGAGTATTATCCTTGAGTACCATTTATTTGTTCCTTGGAGCATTAGAAGACGTTTCAGTGAGGCAGTTCTAGTGATGAGGCCCCTGGCATCACCATCATCCTCACCAAGGAAGGAAGACAATATAAAGGCTGAGAAGGTGAATTTCCTAGGGGGCTGGAACCAGCCTCATAAATAAATCTGGCTGTCTCTGCTCTTAAGGAAGCAGCCCCAGTGAGAAGAGACTAGGAAGCAGTAATAGGCCTGCTCTGTGGGTATTTCTAATTGTATTATGGGCTGTAGAATGAATCTTTTAAGGTGGTTGTTCTGAGTATGCGTTTTCCCCAAAGCAGTGTGTGTGCTGACTACTAGTACAGTGCTACAGCCACTCCTCTGTTCCAGATCCAAGATGGTCAGTAGGTCTCAGGGTGCTTAGGAGGTATTGCTCTGTCATGAAATGCAAACCCAGCCAGGGGGAAAATCGCAGGAGAGGAGCTTCTGTGCAGGAGTCTTGGCAGGTGGCTAACACCTAACACCTATGTTTATGCACCCAGGATGAGCATTCTGTTCTTACTCTTTTCTATAAAACTGTTGGGTATGTGTGCTGTAAATGTTCATTCATGAAGGTTTGCAGTATTCTTGTGAAAGTACCTGTTGTCATGCTAATCCCAGACATCAGTAATTGGATAGACTTAAGGATAAAAATACTGGAGGTGTTCTCTGGAGTTGGGGTGCTTTAATGAACAGAAGTATGATTTCACCTTTACTCAGCAGTTAGCACCCTGAGTGTCTGGGACCCTCACTGACAGATTAGAGTCCTTAAAACTCTGAAGATTCAGAACATTTCCTGAAGCCAGATGAACCAGACAAAGGAATGCTGCAGTGAGCAGTGGATTATGAAAATCCAGGTGTAACTCTCTCGACTGGCATCTGGTAAAAACTGTGTTGAGCCCATGGCTTCTGGGTTCCTCCTCGCAAAATTTCACTGCAGCTGTTTGCAGCAGGTGTCAGGGTTTGGTTCCAGTTATTGCATATGTTGTGGTTTGTAAAGCAAGTGATCGACAATTAGGATTAGTAAGGGACACTTACATGCTTTGCCTTGAGCTCATTTGTTAATAGTCCGTAAAGAGATTTGTAAGGTGTTCAAGGAGTGACCTTGTCTTGCCTTTAGAGTAACTAAGCATCTCATCTAGTATGAACAGCATTTGTCTGTGGAGAGAGTGCATAAGCTTCCTGTTGACTGCTTGCTTTTTTCCATTAAATGGAGCTTCACAAATCATTAAAGCTCCTGGTGTGACTGGTAGTGGCAAATAAAATACTCCTGCTAGAGGAAACACACGGAATGACAGAAGATGGGTAGAGGGTCAGTTGTGTGGCATACGTAGCTGTGCTTGAGTAATGGTCTCAAGTAAGAAAACAAAGTGAGTATTATGTTGTGTGATAGTGGCAGGAGGACACTTACACCATTATGATGAAGTGTTCTTGTCTGCGGCTGATTTATTAATATAGTAAAAGGGGTAGATTACTGTTTTGTTTTTTTGTTGAACAAAGTTATTTATGGTATTTGCAATTTCATAAACATATATATACAAGAATATTTACTGTGTTTACCTTTGCCAGCCTTAGATATGAAGCAGTTGCTTTCCTTTTGATTGCCTTTATCATCTTTATAAGCACCATTAAAATGACACATCTTTCTGGACAAAGTAATAATAAAATATGTGGATAAATCAAGCCTGAAATCTCATTTAAAACGGAGCAAGAGATGGTGGTAAGTGCCTGGTACTCTATTAACAGATAATCAAACGAATCCTTTTCAGCAAACTGGCAGGCACCATCTCTTCAGGAGACTCCCTAGTAAAATTATATTGTAAAATTATAATATAGTGTATTGTGCCAACAGATGTCCCCAACAACTGACCTATCTATTTAAAGTATAGGTTTTTGGTAAGTAAGGCAATGTATTTTGTGAACTGGTTTCACAGAGGTTTTGACTGTACCTATGAAGGGGCTTTTCTAAATTAAGTTTTTCTTCAAAGGTTTAAAACTCTCAGAAGAGATAACAGTATTGTGTATGTGCTAGCCAATGAAGGTTGGATTTCAATTTGTTGCCAGAAGCTGAGCTGCTTATTCATAAGTAGTCATGACCGCTCCCTGGTCCCTAACAGGACACAGCCTGAAAAAAGAAATCCTTTTTTCTCTGGAGTGTTAAAGCATTGTCACATATTGGGCAGTGCCACTGCTTGCTGCAATGCAGATAGTAAACCTTGTAATGTGTTTACTAGGCTGTAGTAGGAGAAGAAAAAGAGGGTAAAACTGACTTCATTGCAATTTAGTTCCCTCTACTTAAAGTCTGATTGGAAAAGCATGGCCTTTTAGTATAACATGCTTTAAACTGGTGCAAATAAAGGACAAGCTGTTAGAATTAGAAAATACATAAACTGTGCAGTGGTAGCCACTCTTAAAGCGTACTCTTTGGTTGTGTTCATGTAGAGGGCTACAAAAGCTGAGAAAGACAAGGTCTTTTGCAACTACTTGTATGCCACCTATCTCCTGATGACCATGTCTATTATTTTTTGGCTCCCTCTTCGTAGTTAAACCGGTCATACTGATGCTGATGGGCACCAGTCACAGCAAGCACAGTATCCAGACATTCATTTATTGGCATTACTGTTGACACACTAATACGTGACTTTCTACCCAATGACTTTTCCTATGTTCTTTCCTCCTAAGTGTCTGCACGAAGGATTTTCATGCTTGAGCTGATCCAGAGAGGGAGCATGGCATTCTCTTTTGTCAACTGAAAATGCTGCTCTTTCAGTAGGGTATCTTTTCACTTTAAAACAAAACAACAGTATGACTCTGGACATGAATACCACTTTAAAACCAGGTGTTTTTGGCTGGTGCTGCCTTTTCAATCTTGTTTTCATTCAGTGCTAACTATTACGTTTTCCTTTTTAAAAGGAGCTTTAGAGACAAAAACAGATAGTGTGAGAGAAAAATAGATGCCGTGAACACTACAATGACTCTGAAGGAAAATTATTAAAACCTAGCAAAAATATTAACGCAAATCACATTGCCTCTAATGACATGTGCAGTCATCACAGGAGAAAGTGGGTGCACTCTTCTAGTCTCTTAGGAGACAAGAAGCTGCTGTCTGCAGTAGGATTGTGTTATCATTTATGAATTGGATAATCCGCAAACAAATCTTTAAAGAAATGACCAAGAAATTCTCAAGCCTTTTAACATTCATCTTTAAAATTCAAAATACAAAATTGCAGATAAATGCCTAAGAAAAAGAACCTAACTGCATATGTCCAGGTTCAGAAAAGGCCCTTTAAGGTGACCTAGGTATCTGTGAGACAGTTTGTCTGATTTCACACTGACTTGACAATAAATATTCTCAGAAGAATTTATAGCTGACTGTAGAGTTCTCATTCTGAGATGACAAATAAATAGAAAACTCCAGAGAAATGTAATCAATTGTTCAACTTGGTGTGTGTAGATTAAATCCATTTTAATGTTACTAATGGCATAGATGCAGGCTATAACTTACAAGAAGATCAAACAACCCATGTTGTCTAGACCAACATGGGAACAGGACCAGGGAATATGTCTTGAGTATCTGTAGCTATGAAGAGTATGTGGAACTTGGAAAAGGCAAGGAGGGCAGTTTGTATTTTGGAATGAAATCTTGTGGCAAAAGACCTATGAGCATTTGGATTTATAAATAGGAGTTCCGACTACAACGAGGGAACTTGTTTTTGCTTGAGACTTCGTGGTAATCATGTTCTTAAAAGGATGCAAAAACAGCAGAAGAGGTAGGAAAATAATGAAAAGGTAGAGGACTGACAGTTACGCCTCCTGGACACATGAATAATCAGTATGTGGTATAAGACTTGGTCCAGATCTGTCTCTGGAAGCAGTGCTTTGCTTAAATACTACTTACTGAAGTAATTATCAAGGTAGCTTGATAATTATACTTTATACAGATGATCACACTGTTGCTCTGTTGAGCCTTTGATTTATGTTTGCATGGCATAAAATAATCTTTGTATGTTATTTCTGGCCCTGAGACCTCTAAATTCTGCTGTAGGAGATCAGGGTGTTTTTCTCCTCATTTCTCAAAAGAAATGTCTGCTTTTTCAAGTGCTTTGCAGAATTTATGCAGCTCTGAAGATTTAGTGCTTACTAAGTCATTGCTCATTGCTTTTACCTGCTAACTAATTTTCTATCAGAGCTTGGTCCTAATATATAAATTAACTGTAGATAAATTAATATGTCTGTAAATCTCTGAAAACAAACCTGTTCATTAAAAACAAAACCAAACCAAACAACACACAAACCACTATTTACGCATCTCATCAGTGCAGTGTAAGGCAACGTATTCTGTGTCTGATGGTCTGTAAAGGATCTGATTTTGAAGAAGTGAAAGCTATGTGATTTTTTTTTTTTAAATAATTTCTTTTTCTAGATTGATTTTTGCATTGTGATCTATCACATCAAGTCATAAAATAGGGTTGGAAAGGACCTTAATATCATCTAATTCCAACCCCTCATCATACCAATGAGAGGAGGGAGGCTCTGTGTGTAATGAGTGCACGTCATGTGAAACAATGTGTAATTTCATCTCTGTTTAACTGGTTTTGGGTAGGCAAATACAGTCTAAAGGGGACTAAGTGATTTCTGGCAATATCTAAAGGGGAAATCAAGATTAATTTAAAATGAAGAGCTTGGCAGCACATTCAAGAGAAACAGGAGACAGGAATAACTGAGAAAGAAAGTAGAAATTGATAGAGTGTAAAAAAAGATGACATGGCAGAGAAAAATATGTGGGGAATTAAGGAGAGATTTGACATGAGTGAAGAACGTTTTAGGAGAGGGTATTACCACAAAGAAAGCCAGTGTCAAGAGTGATTAATAATCAGAGAAGGTAGATAATTTTTATTGCACAAAAATGATTCTCCTAAGGCTTGTAAGTATAGCACAAACAGCTTAATTACTTGTCTTCAGAACCGTTTTCTAATGCAGATTTTCCTTCTTAAAAACCATAGAGGGACTAGATCATCGGTTAGGTTGGGACCTTCAGCCACATAATGCAGTCTGTTACTTAACTCAGTAGAGCAATGGGTAGTACCAAAATGCCAAATATCACTGATTAGAGAGATTCATTTTTACCATTTGATTTGCTTGGTTGTGTTTGGCTATGAAGGCATGTTGAAAGGCTGATATATTGGGGTCAATTCTAGGTCCCAAGAATATGTTACAGAGATGAAAAGCATTCTTTCCCTATCAGATTCCACAAAATGTTTCTCATGCTCCCATTCCTTACAACTACACTCTTGGCATTTCCTCCATGGTCCCTTGCTATGCTTTGTCTGCTTTGGCCTGCCATTCATTCCCTGTCCTTCCTCCTCATGTCTTTTCTTTCTTCCCTTCAGCTCCTATTCATGCTCTCTTAACAACTTCCCTGACACTTCCCTTTCTGTGAGGTGGGAGACTGGAAACCCTATCTTTTACTGCTTCTGTTTTCCTGCTGACAAAGCTCAATTCTGATCTTCTGTCCCTTGATGGTGCTTTTGTTTGGTTTCCTGATGGCCATTCAGATTCATTTTTTCTCTCCTTTCTTTCTGCATTCCTTCTTTCCACACTTTAAAATCAATCTTTCTTGCTGCCAGCAACTAGCAGGAAAACATGTGAGCCAGATGCCAGATATTGTCTGTGCTCTCACATCTTGGTTTCCTGTGCTACCACAGCTCCCACAACAAGAAGAAATTGTCTGAAATGAGTCTCTTTTAAAAGCCCTCTTCCACCCTTAGAGCGCGTTTAGGCATGAGTGATGGTTCAGTGGTAGTCTTGGCAGTCCTGGGCTAATGGGTGGACTTGATCTTAAAGGTTGATTGTATGATTGGTATGTTGTGCAAAATCAAGATGGTTGCTTCTAGTCCTGAAACGATTTACTTACAAATGTAACTAATCTGGCAGGTTAATACTGCTTGTGCGGGTAAACTCACAGTGAAAAAGTTAGAGATATGAAAAGCCGGAAAGAGGAAGCATAAAAATTGCCTCGGCTGGAAGCAGCTTTCTAATAATAGTAATAATAATAGAAGAGCAAATAAACTTGAGAATGCCGTGGGTTTTGACTTAGTTAGGCAGGAGGGGAACCAGTGCAATATATCTCATCTGGGAATGATCAGCTTGAGGAGGCATTTATATGCCGGTTTTTCATTACATTTATTCTGAATTTTAAGGGATCTGTGGTGTTGACTGACTGGTGTAAAGTGCCTCCGATTTGAAGTCCCTTTAAAAATGGAGAATGTTTAACTTTTCTACTCAGATATGCAAGAAACCCATGCCAAGGAAGCTGACACAGCTATTAAAGTGAACAAAATGATACGGTTTAATTGAGATGTTAATAGCCAGTGCTAGGGAGTTAAAACGTGATTAGCTGGGTGGCCAGTATATGCCAAATTTTTATAGTTAGGTCTTCTAGAGCAAAAATTCCAAATATTTCTGATAAGTTAATACATGCTCAAACTTTCTCATGTGGATTTAAAAAAATAATCAGTAGTGTGAAAACAATGAATATTTCATTGGATCCTAAGATGTTTCAGTCAACAGGAACTAGATTCTTCATGTCTGTTGTCCAGGAAAGCAGCTTGGGAAAACTTTAAGTAAAAGATAAAGATAACATCACTTAAGAATTCTGTTTGCAATTCTTTCTCTGCTGGTGGTAGAAAGCCACCATAGTATTTATTGTATCTAAGAAGCAGCATTTGAACATACATTTGCCAATTTGTAAAATATAAATAGGAAAGGTTGTATTCAACCAGCTAATCTATCTTATCTGCATGTAACTGATGCAGTTCAAGTATTCGAGCAAGTCCAGAGGAGGCCACGAGGATGATCAGGGGCTGGAGCACCTCCCA
The DNA here is from genome assembly GCF_028554395.1 of Pezoporus wallicus. Lineage (NCBI taxonomy): Eukaryota > Metazoa > Chordata > Aves > Psittaciformes > Psittacidae > Pezoporus > Pezoporus wallicus. The sequence goes on from NW_026639755.1 coordinate 336,626, forward strand.
TATGAAGACAGGCTGAGAAGGCTGGGCACAGAGAAGAGAAGCTGCAGGGAGACCTCAGAGCAGCTTCCAGTACCTAAAGGGGGCTACAAGGATGCTGGAGAGGAACTCTTCATCAGGGACTGTACTGACAGGACAAGAGGTGATGGGTTCAAACTGAAACAGGGAAGTTCAGGTTAGATATAAGGAAGAAGTTCTTTACTGTGAGCGTGGTGAGGCACTGGCACAAGTTGCCCAGAGAAGTGGTGAATGCTCCATCCCTGTCAGTGTTCAAGGCCAGGCTGGTCAGAGCCTTGGGTGACATGGTCTGGTGTGAGGTGTCCTCACACTAAGAAGGTGACCTTTGTTTTCATCTCAGAAGTCTAGAGTCTCTAGGAAAGAGGAGAGCTGGCAGCTTGGGTGTATGAATGGACCTGTGTGGGCTTTACTGAGCTTTTTGTTTCAGAAGGAGAATGTGCACAGCTGCGGCCTTTTTCTTTGAAGTCAGAATAATTCTGATACGTGGCATTAAATCTATTTTACAAGTTGAGTCTCTGAATTTCAGACAGACATACTAACAGACATCAGGACTTGCGTAGCCATTATTTTTAGATCGGAAGCAACTGTTATATCGCCTAATTTCATGCATCATCTGAAACTGAACAGCCTTTCTTGCCTTCCTACCGTTCGTTCAAATTGTCATTCAAAGCGGATCTTTCAGGGAGGTACCCAGCATGATTCTCTTTGTAGAAATCTGATTGTGATCTCACTGGCTAAAGAAACCATCAGCCTAGTCTGCATGTTTTGAAAACTAAAGAAGTTTCAGAAAAGCGCTTCACAATGTTTTTTTTTTCTTTTGGTGGAAAAAAATACCTGGTTTGACTTTGGAAACCTTTAAAGGGAAGAGAGGTCTGGATCAGTATGGGTGCAGGAGGCAGTCATAAATGTTCTTCAGTGTTTAAATGTTGACTTTCTGATGTTTTTGGTTTGCTTTTTTTTAATTTCGGTGTTATTTCTTTTTTATTTTGAAAGAAAGAATGTTTCATGAAGCATTTTATTGTCTTGTGAAACAAGTAAATCAGCTAGCTGTGTAGTATTGATGTATGAAGTAATGTCTGCTTTATCCTGTTGTTCTTGACCAGAATTCTCCTAGCATGGGAGGACTCTGCAGCAACAGTTGCATGAATAGAATTAACTGGTCCTGTACTTCCATCAGAGTGAATTTGGCAGTGTTTAAAAACTTTGGAGACTGTTAGAATTAAGGCATCGAGCCCAGTTTCTTTCTGTCTGCCTTTCTACATCTTCTGCGTAAACAGCTGCATGCCTTACAGAATTGTACATTAAAAGGCTAAGGTTTAAATTGGTGTCATTGGGTACCAAAGCTAATACACAAGATGAATGGCATCACCCTTAGATCACTCCTACTTTCAAAAAGGGCAAGAAGGAGGACCCAGGGAACTACAGGCCAGTCAGCCTTACTTCAGTCTCTGGGAAGGTCATGGAACAACTACTCTAGAAAAACTACTCTGTTTCCTGGACTATGAGTGACAAAGTGATTGGGAGGAGCTACCATGGATTCCCAAAAGAGAAGTCATGCTCAGTCAACCCTGATAACCTATGATGAAATGACTGGCCTGGGAGATGAAGACAGGGCAGTGGATATTGTCTCCTTAGACTTTAGTAAGGCTTTCAGCACTGTCTCCCATGACATCCTCAAAATGAGGCTGGTGAAGTGTGGGCTGGGTGAGCTGATAGTGAGGTGGATTGAAAATTGGCTGAATGGCCAAGCCCAGAGGGTAATGATGAGTGGTGCAAAATATATTTGGAGTCCAGTAACTAGTGGTGTACCTCTGGTATCAATACTGGGTCCAGTCCTGTTCAGTATCTTCATTAATGCGTCAGAGTGCACCCTTGGCAAGTTTGCTGATGACAACAAACTGGGGCCGACTCAAAGGAATCTCAGCAGGCTGGAAATATGGGCTGACAGGAACCTTATGCACTTCAATGAAGTCAATTGCAAACTCCTGCATCTGGGGAGGAACAATCCCATGCGCAAATATATGCTGGAGGTTAACCATCTGCAAAGTAGCTTCACAAACCAAGTTGACTATGAGCCAGCAACATGTCCTTGCTGCAAAGAGAGTGAATATCCTGAGCTGCATTAGGAGTGTCAGGTCAAGGGAGGTGATCCTTTCCTTTTGTTCAGCGCTGGTGCAGACCCACCTGGAGTGCTGTGTTCTGTTCTGAGCTCCCCAGTAGAAGAGAGACATCAACATACTGGAGAGAGTCAAGTGAAGGGCCAGAAAGATGGTTAAAGGACTGGAGCATCTTTCATCTGAGGAAAGGCTGAGAGAGCTGGGACTTTTCAGCCTGGAGGAGAAAAGGCTTGGGAGGGACCTTGTCAATATATGTACAGGTATCTGAAGGAAGGAAGTAAAGAAAGCAAAGCAAATTGACACCACAACCGTTTTAAATTGACACCATAGTCCAGATTCAAGTCGATTCCTCTTTTTTTATTAGCTCTAATCCTAGACTGATGAGATGGAGTTTGATTTTTAATTTTCATATTACTTTTTTTCTGTCATGAATCTAAATTCTCAGATCATCCATTTTCAGGATATGTCTTCTCTTGTTTAAAGATTTTCAGTCTTTTAGAAATGCTAAGTATTCAAGTACTTTGGTAGTCATTACAGCTCACCAAAGACAGAAAAAGTACTTTAGCTATGACGTTGTCTTTACAGTACCTACAAATACTCCTTACTTGAACACCTGCTGTGACTCAAGAGACCTACAATGTCAAAGAGGTGCTGTTGTATTTATGTAATTCTACATTGTTTTGGCGTTATAGGTGGTGTAGTTTGTAGCTGCCTTACTAAATCTCACAAGAACATGGATTTACATTCTTTGGGACCAATTCTTCAATCATCACTCACAAACATCTATAAAATATGTCCAAAGTGCTCTCCCACTCTCAAGGCATACTATGATAGCTGAAATGTTACCAGAATCTAAATTGCATCTCCTTTATCTCACAAGATGCCTTTGTAATTAAATCAATTAAATTTATTAGAAGCAAATATGTAAAGAGGGAGTAATTTCTTCATTTCATGGTAGCAGGGTGGTCCATGCTTTGTAGTAGGGAATGCCCTGGGAGCACTGTAGAACACGGGAGTGTTTGTGAACTTGTGCAGTATGTCTGTTTTGTCTGATGGTTTCTTGAGGATCAAAAGTTACCAAACTTACAGAACCAGCTACATTGCATAACCACACATACTCGCTAGTTAATAACTCGGATTAAGCAGAAGTCTGGTGTTTATTACTGTGTAAGAAAAATGACTCAAAGACTGGTCTATGCACATGAAAGAAAGAGATTCATTATTTGTATAAAACATCTATAATCCCCCCTTAGAGTCAGAAACAGAGGCCAGTCAAGGCTGTTTGCCATTCACAGTGCTGGAAGGGAACACCTAACAGCAGTATTAAGCATAATCTAGTCTTCTTAGAGATGCAGCCATGCATCTCAGCAGTCACTGGTTACATCAATAAGGCTTTTGAAGACTCATCTTTAAGGCCTTTTCTGCTAAATGTTTTTGCCTTACTTGGATTAATAGACTCAGAACCAAGCTTTCATATTGTGGGGTGGGTGGCAGCATCAATTTAGTGAATGAAAATGATTCAGGCCCTCACAACTGGTCTGCTGTAGATACTGACTGACGGTTTCATCTTAATGAAGGATTCACCCAATTTAAGATTTAGGATTTGCTGCTTCTGATAATTTTCACTCTCTTCCATTTTACCTGTAAACAGCTTGATTTGTATTTGATGTGGGAAAAATTCTTCCATTGCTTTACAGCATTTGCAGAAAGAAGCATTAGCCTACCTAAGACCATGTAAACTGATAGATTTAGTGTATTAGATTTTGGTGTGTGAAATGGAAATACATCTCCAAGTCTGTGGTGGCTTCTGAAACCAATGTCTGTACGTTGAGACTGGACAGAACAGCTCCCCTGGGATTAGTACGCATGTTTACCTAGAACAGCAGGCCTGCATCCCCAAACTAGGATGTCTTGCTAGAGCTGTTAGAGGGTCTTTACTTTAAGAAAACTCTGATCTGTTACCTCCACATGCTAAATTCTGTCGTTAATGCAAGTGGGAATGCACGTTTGAAGACAGATGGATTTAGCCTGCAGGAACAGCACTTCTTGGAGAGCAGTTTCTGTAACGCGCCTTCTCTCTTACAGTGTCCTGTACTCTGGAGCACATAGCAAAGAAACTGGCGGGTGGGTGGTCTCTATGGTTTATGTACCAGTTACAAAGGTGCTGTGTGGGTCTACGGAGTAAGTAGTAGATCCCAAGAGAGACAGAACACTTTCCTCTTACATGCATGGAACAAGCCATTTGATTCACTGGTGGTGGTTGATTCTGGCTGGACACCAGGTGCCCACCAAAGCTGTTTATGACTCCCACTCCTTGGTTGGACAGAGGGCAGGAAAACAGAATACAACAAAAGGCTTGTGGGTCAACATAAGGACAAGGGCCATCACTCACCAGTTACTGTCACGGGCAAAACAAACTCCACTTGGGAAACCAGTTTCAATTATTACCAGGCAAATCAGCTCAAATAAGAAAACAAAAATCTTAAAACATCTTCCCCCACCCTTCTCTTCTTCCTGGGATTAACTTTACTCCTGATTTTCTCTACCTCCTCTGACACAGTGGTGCAGCAGACTAGGAATGGAGGTTGTGGTCAGTTCATCACAGATTGTCTCTGACCCTCTTCCTCCGCAGGGAAGGACTCCTCACACTCTTCCCCTCCTTCAGTGTGGGGTCCTTCCCATAGGAGAGAGTGCTCCATGAACTGCTCCAGCGTGAGTCCTTCCCACAGGTGTATTCTTCAGGAACAGGCTTCTCCAGTGTGGGTCGCTTCCATGGGGTGCATCCTTCAGGGACAGTCTGCTCCAGCATGGGTCACCTGCAGGGTCACAAGTCCTGCAGCAAACCTCTTCCAGCATGGGCTCCTCCCTTCATGGGGACACAGGTCCTGCCAGGAGCTGCTTCAGCACTGGCTTCCCACAGTTTACAGCCTCCTTCGGGCATTCCTCTGCTCTGGTTTGGGGTCATCCATGGAATGCAGGAGGATATCTGCTCCACCATGGACCTCCGTGGGCTGCAGGGAGTTATCTGCTCCACTGTGGACCTCCATGGGCTACAGGGGCAGAGCCTGTCTCACCATGGTCTGCACTGCAGGGAGCATCAGAGGGTCCTCTGCTTCATCGCCTGGAGCCACCTTCTCCTCTTCTCCCTCACTGACCTTGGTGCCTGCAGAGCTGATTCTCTGTTTTCACTCCCCTCTCTATCTGTAGTTGCAGAGGTCTTTTCCCCTTCTTGAACACGTTACCCCAAAGGTGCTACCACTGTCAGTGATGGGCTCAGCCTTGGCCAGTGATGGGTCTATCTTGGAGCCAGCTGACACTGGCTCTGTGTGACAAAAGGGAACCTTCCATCTGCTTCTCCCAGAAGCCACCCCTGTAGCCCCCCGCTACCAAAACCTTGCTAGGTAAACCCATTAGAACAGTATAGCTGGAAGAGCAGTTAAGGAAGCTGTGTAGATCTTAGTTTTCCATTCCTGGGCAGAGTCAAATCACATCGGTCTTTATAATTGCATGCATTGTAGTGTGTTTTTACAAGCTGTATGGATGACTCTGCAGCAGAGTCATGCTCCAGTATTAGTTATCCTTATCACCAACTTTTTTTTCTAATAACTGATTTACTTTTCCTTGCTTCATTTTGGTGTTATTTTATATTCTTCATGTCCATAGAAAAACAAACAAAATCCTTTCTTTTTCATTGTATTAGCCTTTTATATACCAGAAAGTCATTATCTTGTCCTCTCTTGAACATCTTTTCTCTGAACTAAATAACCCTGATTCTTTTACTGTTTCCTAATGAGATCTATTTTCTAGGCATCCATTCATTTTGTTGTTCTCTCTTCTTCCTGCCAATATATTTCTTGAAATGCATTGCCTGCCAACAGGAAACTGATAGGGGTGAAATAGAATCTATCTGTTCAACCTATTAAAACCAAAAAAGGGTAAAAATCTTTCCTGTGCGCTCAGCAACCTCTTTGCCTGATGCCACCATGTTATTTAAAAGCTAAAGCTCTTATGGTAAGTCTGAAACTCAGTAAAAGAAGTCACTGTAATGAGCTTAGCAGAGCACTCTCATCACATCTGCAGTCTCCCATAAAGGGCATCTCATCCGCTGCTACTGGCCGCATTTCTTTCTTTACATCTCTCCAAATATGCTCTTCTGGTCACTTTGCTCTGATAAAAACATATGCAACTGTCTCCCAGTTCTCACTCCAGTCTGCATTTATTAATAGTGGGTTAGGCACTGGGTGGTTTTGTTATCCAGAAACAGCAGTGAGATGGGACTGAGGTGGCAGTAATAAAAAATTGTCTGAAGACATATCTTTACTTTTTAAGTGTTTCTTTGCATTCAGTCTTGTATGGGAGGGATATAGAGAGGTAGGGTTTTAACTTCTGATGCTGCATGGCGTCTTCAAGCCAACAAAGGTGCCAGGAGGGCACAGCAAGTTTTTGCAGGTTGTCTGAACATGGTTATGTGAAGTAGCAGCTGCCACTGATGCTCTGGTTTGCTCACATGCTGAAGTGGCATATTGATTCCTTTGCTTTAACTGACCTTGTCTAGTTTCCTGCGCATTTAGATTAGCTCAAACTTTGTTTCATACACTCTTACTAAAAACTGCTTTTAATGCTATAACTTGTTTCCCAAATATCATAGTATATTTCAAATTGATTAAAAGCCGGAAAGCAGTAGATAGTTACTGATTAAGAATATTATTCTAGCAATGAATTTTCTAGGGATGTTCTCCCATTGAATATTCTTACCCTAATGCTTCAGTATCTTTTATTAATGAATAATGCAGTAATGTGTAGCACTTCCAGAGGGTGCAGGATCCAAAAGCCGAAGCTAAACAAATGTCTTTCCAAACCAGAGGCCATTAACTGGGAGTCGACATTCTGTTCTGGACTAGGTGTTGAAGCTTGTCTGAACTATAGAAGAACTCCCTTTGGATGAGTCTCTATAGATTGTTCTGTCTTGTCTCGACCCATCTAGTACTTGCAAATCTAAAAGTTCAGCATGAATTTTTGACATGTATTTATGTATGCACATCAGGTAATTTATATAGAACTGAGCCAAGATAGAGCTTCTAGTTCTCTTCAGGGTTTCTTTCTCCCCAGTTACCATAGACTCTAGCTATATTATACTTCTTACTTATATTATGCCTTCCTATTTTGACTTGGTCCTGTATTCAAGGTGAACGCGTTATCTTGATTTTACTGCTAAATTTATGCATATTTTCTCAGAGATTGTCTTTTGTCAGTATCTTTCCTAAAAATCATTCAAGCCATATTGCCTCTCTTACACAGTTCTATCAAACTCTATTCTGAGGTGTCCTCTTTTTCAGTTTAGACATATCCCATCTTACAATTCATTTACAGTACCTCTGTAGAAGTTCTTTTTCCTGGCTCACTGCTTTCAGATCCACCTCCATCTCTCCATACTCCACTGCATCAAATACAATTAGATGTCAACTTCAATAGTCTTTTCTGGTTTATTTCATGTCTCACTAGTCATCTCTTCAAATATTAAGATATTGATCTTTTCCCACCTTCATATGAAATATGAGGATGTTCTTGATTGCTTTTTTTCAGTAACTTTTCAGCTTGCTTCTTCAGTGAGTATCTCTTCTGTTTTCCTCCATAGACTTTAGAAAAGGGAGAAATCATTTTTATAAATCTATTCTTATAGTCCTTCTTAAAGCTTTTATTCTTCTTGCTTATGGAATATTGCTCAGGTAGTTGATAATAATAGAATCACAGAACGTGTCAAGTTGGAAGCGACCCATAGGGATCATCGAGTCCAACTCTGCTCCTCACCGGACTACCTAAAACTAAACCATTTCACTCAGAGCATCTTCCAGACACTCCTTGAACTCTGACAGTCTTGGTGCTGTGACCGCCCTCTCAGTGAAGAACCTTTTCCTATGTCCAATTGAACCTCCTCTGATACAGCTTCATTCTATTTTCTTGTGCCCTGTTGCTTTTCACCAGAGAGATGATGTTTCTATAGTATGTCATAGAATCATAGAATAGTTAGGGTTGGAAAGGACCTTAAGATCATCAAGTTCCAACTCCCCTGCCATGGGCAGGGACACCTCACACTAAACCATTTCACCCAAGGCTTTATCCAGCCTGGCCTTGAACATTGCCAGGGATGGAGCATTCACAGCCTCCCTGGGCAACCCATTCCAGTGCCTCACCACCCTAACAGGAAAGAATTTCCTCCTTATATCCAATCTAAACTTCCCCTGTTTAAGTTTGAACCCGTTACCCCTTGTCCTGTCCCTACAGTCCCTATTGACGAGTCCCTCCCCAGCATCCCTCTAGGTCCCCATCAGATACTGGAAGGCTGCTCTGAGGTCTCCACGCAGCCTTCTCTTCTCCAGGCTGAACAGCCGCTATTTCCTCAGCCTGTCTTCATATGGGAGGTGCTCCAGTCCCTTGATCATCCTCGTGTCTTTCCTCTGGACTTGTTCCAACAGTTCCATGTCCTTTTGATGTTGAGGACACCAGAACTGCACACAGTACTCCAGGGGAGGTCTCACAAGAGCAGAGTAGAGGGGCAGGATCACCTCCTTCGACCTGCTGGTCACACTCCTTTTGATGCAGCTCAGGATATGGTTGGCTTTCTGGGCTGCAAGTGCACAATGCCTATGGTGCATAAGTTATTTGGGGGCATGGTAGCTCTTTAAGTTATATGTTCATACAGTGCTTCAAACTGATGAATAATGTTATCTCCAAAGAAAGAAGATACTTCTGCAGAAATGGAATGAATACTGAAAATGTATGCTAGCAACTAGCTGGTAAAACCAGTTTTATGTCATGGGGATCTACTAAATAATGCATTCTTTGAAAAAGGTGCTTCCTATAGGCTTAGAAGGAACTTTCTCTCAATTGTTCATTTAACTAATAAATATTAGGCTATGAATGAGGCTATTACGGACTTATGGCCCAAAAGTAGGTAGAAACAACACTGGAAATGAAAGACGTTTCGTCCCATCAGTAATTTCTTTGAGCGTTCAGACTTGAGATGAAGATGAAGCCTATAATCATTTTTGGATGCATTATCAATGAAGGAAAAGCTGCAGGGAACTGTGTATATATGGTTTTGCACAATGTTCGTAAAACAATAGAAACTCTGTCTGCACTATATGTATGTTTCTCGTTAAAGAGAGATTGGAAGTTTGTAAAAGTTAAAATACTTGTGTGAGGGGTGGGAGAGTTTTCTCTTCTCTTGATTTTTAGCTACAAAATATAAAGTATGGTTTAAAGACTCCTTTAGAAAACACTTGAAATTCCTAATACTGGTGGAGGGAGGTGGGAGGAGAATTTATATCCTTCTTTAATTCAAACCTAAGCACTGTTGCTGGTGAATATGGAAGGAAAGAAATGAAAATGACAAGTTTTCTTTCCACGTTCAAGTCTTAAGAAAATTTATAAAGTGAACGACTGAAAAAAAAAATGTAATTTACCATGTTTTTTACAATGTAAAGCTTTTTAATACGAAGAGGTGGGTGGGGCAAGGAGATTTCAGGCTTTTTAGTTCTTGGAGGTAAACCAGGCTTTGTAACTCTTTGCAATTGGTCCTACTATCTTAGGTTTTCAAGATCAAAGCAGTGCAACTGGCAGGAAAACTTCTTCCAGCCTTCAATACACCTACGGGTATACCATGGGCAATGGTGAATCTGAAAAGGTAATGAATTTTCTTTTGTGGGGAAGTATTTTCCTTCTTCTCCTTCCCAACTTACAATGAGTAATGGCATATGTCAGTTTTTCTTAGTAGTGGGACTGTAGAAGATGCTGCAAGACAAATTGGCATTCCGGGCACTTTAGAATAGTTCAGAGCATACTGTCTCCTTAACTGCAACAAACTGTGACCATGTGGGTTTTTTCCTCCTGATTCTGCAAGAAGAGTTCAACACGGCATTGGAACATACCCAGTGTGTTATTCCACGTGTTGCCTTAGAGCTCAATCATTGGTTCTTTAAAGAACCTGTAGAAAAAAACAAAATAGTTCGCAGGCCATGGTTGAACTTCCTGGGGTTTATGTACTGTGTGAGCTGTATGTTACCTTTAAAAGACTCACAGTGTTTGAGAAAACAATGGGATGCTGCAGATATTCATCCATCTCACAGTTCAGCTAAGCTATAAAGGCTAGTGTGCTGAAATCCACAATGATGAGTGGAGGAGAGGTTTCTTTAGATGGCTGTTTGGGACTGACACTGAACTTAGATGGTCTTGCATTGCCCTGTGGAAGAGAATTGCCTTGGTTAATTTGCCCTGTATTTCTTGTTCAGTCCTGGGATTTCCCTTAGATTTTGAGAGTGTTTTTGATGCAAGGTGTTTTTAACATCTTTCTTATGTACTTAAACAGTAGCTGAGTTGAGATGCATGTCTAGATTGTATGTATACTCCTAAGCAATTCATGATGGTAAATAGCAGAGAGCTTTGAATTGTTCTGAATTGTTTTCCTTTTAGGAGAGATATTTGTTTGCTTTGTTAGGCTGTGCTGAGGTTTGAGATGACTTTGAGAGCATTAGCCTTACATGCCTTTTGAAGATCAGGAAACATTTCTCCCTTTGCTGTCATTCCTCGGGTGAAGACCATGGAGATGTGGTTTGCCTTTCTGTTGGCGCAGGGTGTCACCACCCTCCCCTGGTTTTCTCTGCTTTGCCCGTGCTGCATTTCCCCCTCTGAGGCCATTTATTGGATCTCTGTGCAATTAATTACTGTTGGGTTAAATTTCCTTATGTACTTTCGGCACAGAATTATAGTTTACTCAGTCTTGGGTTCTTCCTGCAGTTTCATAGGGCTTGAAATTCCTCTGTGCATAAGTTAGGGTTTTCTTTTTCCTTTGTTTAGCAAGCACTGCACCGTGATTCCAGTATGATTGAAAGGCCCCAGTGGCCATCCTCCTCAGGCAGCAAAGGCATCTCCTTCACAGGCTCAAGCAGCGCAGATGGTGAGGTTTAGGAAGCTGTAAGCACTAGATGCATGGGTACTTACCGGGAAAACGTGGAGGCTAAGCATACAGAGGACATCAGAAAGGCTGGACCAGGGAGTAGAATTTGCTGTTGGTGAAAGGGAAAAGATTGGAGTGGCAGAAACTTCCTGTTTGATGGTATTGTTTGTGCATTTACTGCATCAGTCTCTTGATAATGTATAGAACCAGCCAGCATCAGACATGACAGCAGTGCTGGCATGCCAGAGGGCAGTGACAGTAGCAGGCATATATGAGAACATTTATCATGAGACTCATGTGCAATAGAAGACAAGACCTTAAAGAAATAGTTGGAGCTTTATTGTCCTGTGGCTTTTTTAGCTTTTTGCATTCATAATGAAACACTTCATTTTCTCTTGTTACCAGACCTGTACCAAAAAAATACTGAGACAAGCTATGGTTTTGTCTCTCTACGCTCTAGTTACTCTATCATAAAAAGGTGGGGTCAGAGCTACAAATACTGCTCCATAACCAACATTTTTCCTTTACATTTCCTCTTTCTAATTTTTAATTGAAAAAACAAGAAGTCATTCCTAATTGATTGTAGTCTTACTGATAACTGAAATTTTTATGAGAAAAAGTAGAAGTCATCTCCAGGAAAATTAAAAGACCTAATCCTGAAAGGTGTTGAAAACTCCCAAATTAAGTTAAACCAGAGATGGTTTAGGAGTTATGACTTACCAAGATGGTACCTCTTACAGCGAAAAAGATCCGAGGTATATGATGCTTTCTGTTGATTCTTTATGTCAGCCTGAAGAAATCACAATGTTCTGCCTATAGTAAGCCTACTGGCTTATGTAGATACAGATAGGACCCACTCCCATCCTACTAGAATGTCTAAGACTAGCTTGAAGCACAACTCGCACAAGTAAAGGGAACAGAGCAGATGTTTGGCAGAACAAGGAAGCAAATGCTGCCACCTTTGCAAGTATACTCATCTGATAATTGCTTTTGAGTCTTGTTCTTAAAAATATCTAATGAATAAGCGATTGAAATTGGGCTCAGTGTTAAGACATTATATTTCTGTGGCATCAAGATATTATATCTTTTAATCACAGGACTTTTGGTGATGAGGTTATGGTATCTTTTTTCCACGAAGACACAACCAGTGAAGCAACTGATCAATCAAACCACAACTCTTGTATTCTTAAGTACGGGTTAATATTTTGCTGTTACTTGTTTAATGTGCTGTGGTGGTTGATACTAGTGCTGTAACTCTGATTCTTTTGTTGTTTTCTCCTGTTTTCTATGCATATTTGTTGGAATCCAGTGGTGTAGGTAGAAACTGGGGCTGGGCCTCTGCCGGCAGCAGCATCCTCGCTGAGTTTGGTACTCTGCACATGGAATTTGTCCACCTCAGCTATTTGACAGGGGACCCTGTATACTACAACAAGGTGGGTCTCAAGTTCAGGGTTTTTATCATACAAGTGTCTTTTACACTGTTTCATGATAAATTGTGTTAAAGGGGATGTACTTCTGGTACTGAATTCTATTTGCATTCTTGGTTGCAGGTAAATTTTTGCATGCAGGTATTTCTGTTAACAAATAAACATCTTTTTCAAGTATAAATTTATGACAAATTTTCTTATTTGTTTCAGCATACATTTAAAAATTGTAGATTTTAAACATGTTTATGTGAGCAGTCCTTTACAAACAAAAACATACGAATCTGCAGGGAGCCCTCAAAGCTTAGGGGTTCAGATTGAGAAAATTTACTACCAAAAAAAAAGAAAAAGAAAACGTATGAGATTTCACTGTGTCCAGAGTGCAGATGAATGTTGTTAGTAGTGATGATGATTCTTGATTTCATTTAGGTCATGCACATTCGGAAGTTACTTCAAAAAATGGATCGTCCTAACGGACTTTATCCAAATTATTTGAATCCAAGAACAGGCCGATGGGGTCAGCGTGAGTATTCTCATTTTATTCATTCTGAATTCAGGCTCTGCTTCTTACTGTGTTGCTGAGTTGGAGAACAGAAAACTGATTCTGTAAGGGTAAGAACAGCACTGCTTGAGAACAGGCAGCGTAGAAGGACTACTTAGACTTGAAACTTCCCAGAACTAATTTTTGCCTGTCACTCTCTCTGAAGTCATGCAGCTTGGTTTTCATGATACTTTCTGAAAGCAGCTTCGTACTAAATCTGATGCCTGCCCTTACTTTTATCAGTCAATAAAATCTTCAGTAATAAAAAATGAGGCTGGAAAGAGTTTCCTCGTTTTGACTTTGTTCCTGGTTTTGTTCTGCAAACCATCTGCAAAATGGATTACTGTAAGGCAGTCTAGAAGTAATGTATGTTTGTGGTGGTGAAGTTTGAGCTCCTTCACCTGGTGTTAAGGACTGACATTTACAAACATAGTTATACTTAGTGCCATGTGACGTGGCATGATGACTTTCCTTATAGGTCCTGCTGGTATCAGTGTGTGTCTCATATGAAGAAAAAAAATGCTTTTGAGTGAAAAGAAAGAATTGTTTTTTTTTTGTTGCTGATTCTGACTATGTTAGAGAAACACAAAGACAGACACACAAACATGATTTCTTTAGGTGTTTCTTCCAAGAAAAATTGAGTAGTGTAGTGTTTTCGTAGTGGTTGTGTTAGAAGAGAATCTTTCTCTTCAAGGTTTTTGTTCCTGTTTCTTTTACGAATTCAAGTTCATTTAGGAAAAATAGGCAAGACTATCTATTTCTGTCCTGTTTGACATCATTGACAGGTTTCAGGGATTTCAGTGGTTGGCTGTAAATACCCAGCAGATCATGTTCTGGCTTGCAAACTAAGCATTTGCTTCTGACTTTGAGTCTGGTGTATGAGGGAAGTGAATGCAGCTGCCACTGCAGTGACTGAAGAGCGTTGTCTAATCCCATTGTTACAGCCAAAATTCTCTGCAAAGCGCCTCATATCTTTGCATGAGTAGTGACACCTTTTGAGACAGACACATGGATTGAGGAGAAAAATTCTTCAGACAAATTTAGGTTTAACAATGGATTCAGGAAAAAAAAAGTGAACAAACACAAATATTCACTTGCTATTTATAGAAAACACAATTTTATGTTGTTGTTCTGAAATATTTTTTTTCTATTCCTCTTTTTCTGTTCCTAACCAATTGCTCCTGCTATTTTTGTCAGAAGTAGTCTAATGTGGCATATCACAACATCATAGTGCTCAGAATTACCAGCTCTGGGGAAGAAAAGAATCTTGGTCTCCGAGAATAAACATACAGTGAGAACTGTAACTTTGCAGAAGTTTGATGGAGCTCAAACATACCCATTAAGTGCATTTTGAAAGATAATAGGTTCAGGACGAAAGTTTAGGGTAACAGGCTGAGAGTTAAGTTGTTAGGATAAAAAGAAATACCACTTTATTACAGAGCCTTTAACTTTTCTGTGCTCCTCATGAGTCACAAACTTATTTCTTGGAATTTAGCAATTAGGGGGTTTGTTGGGTCGTTCAGCAAGCTCGTTTTTACCTATTATGATTTTCCTGTAAGTTTAATTCACTCATACTCACAAGTACCAAGACATGTTCAAGTTATCTGGACTCAAAGAAAAAGAGACACTAGCTATCCAGTTGTCTTTACCTATGCAGGGTTCTTGAATCATGATGATGAGCTAGCTTTTGAACAGATCTTTCAGGCCTGAAAAGCAGCTTCCCGTGAAGCAGCAGCAGGCAGGGTTGGGGGCTGCAGCAGGAGCGCTTCGCAGGGACTACCATTCTAGCCCATCATTTCTTTCTATTTGAATGGCATAAAACCCAATCCTAAAATCTGGGTGAATGGCATACTGGTCATCGCTAAATCTCCATAGTTTCCAGTGGACATGCATTGTAATGCAGCTATACATAACTGGACCCTTACAGCTGTGTAGCAGGAATGGAGTTCATTGTACTGAGGAGGAAAATGATTTTATGTGTAGGCTAAATATTTGTGTTTAAGCTTGTAATGTGCAGATATTATTACAGCATGAGTGGCATCACAGAAAGGGTGGTTTAGTTCAGGATTTATCAGCTCACTGTGGCTTTTGCTAGAAGGCAGAGCTATAATGCCCACAGGAATGTTGACAGATGCAGTTTTTACTTATGGACTAAGGTGATGGTGCAGTAGGAACAAGTGATTTAAAATACTTCTGCCTTGGGGTTTCCATTTCTGTAAGACTGAAAGGAAAATAGTTGGCAAGAGGCATTTTCTACCCTCTCACATTAACCTACAGTTAACTTTGCTAGCTTTCTGTTCGACTTGGTAGGTAGTTGGTTTGGTACAAACTCAGAACTTTGAATTTAGATTATTTTCAAAACCAATGGCAGTGCTTTCTAGAGAAGCCTGCTAAGCAGATAGAACAACTAGAATTTTGATTAAAGCAAGAGATTTCAGAATGATGGAAATGAATTTGTACTGAAGAAAAAATATTTATTTTTAATGAAATATGTCGAGAAAATTTAAATCTAATTTGCATTTGCAAACAGCTTAGACTAGAATACCAGTTAAAACAGCAATAGCAGAGAAAATGCCAATCTGCATGTTATTGCCAAGTCAGGACGTGCCGCTCATGTTTGCACGTGTCTGTAGATTGGGCATTACTTCTTTCCATTTTCCAATACTGAGAATAAATTCTTGCATTTCATCAGGTTCCAACATCTCTTGTAAGTTACTGAAATGGAACTCAAATAACTCTGCCTTCAAATCTCACTACCTGCACCTGGGAGTTACCTGGGTTGGAAGTTGTCAGTTTTACTGGTTTCTAGGCTATGTATGGCTTCCATGTGCAAGTAAATGAGCAAGAAATAATCCATTCTTTATTTGTTATGTTTTAGTGATATGTGAGCATGTAAACTAGTTACTGTAAAGTAAGCTGGTATGTGAATTTACGGTGCATGTGCTGAGCATTGGTATTAGGAATGTAACAGCAGATACTGAAATTACAATCAATGTTGATGTGATGAGCATTCAGAGTTGGTCTTTCTACAGTGCTTTGTTCATGTCTCCTTACTGAAAGCACGACCCTTTCGTCAAATTTGCAAGTGGATTAAGTTAAAAGCCCAATGAGGGGCACTCTGTCAGCACTTTTACAAAGACTCACCAACCCTGTGATGTATTTAATGCACTAAATTTAAATGCTGTCAGTCATGTACTAGTCCTCTGAAGACAAATAAGGGGATTTACGTGCATGTTCAGCCTGCCTTGTTGCACACACTGCCTTAGCACCTTTTTGGTGCTTAAATGAAACCAAACCAAGCACTTTTAATTTTAAAATACTTTTTGCAGAAAGATTCTGTTAATTTAATTGAATTGGATTAGAGTTACACTTCTGTTAGAATGGTGCCATTTCCACCATATAGCAAAACCAACAAAACCAGTTTTCAGTCACTGGCATTAAGTAAATGCACATACTGGGTGAATATTCATCATTTTTTATGCCTGCCTGTACAGCTGGGGTTAGGCTAATGCTCTTGGGCTGGGCTGGGTAATTAACTGAACTGCTTAATTTAAACTCTTGCATGTAATAGACAAACCATGAGGAATACACCCTATCTACTTTCATTTGTGATACGACATTTTATCAAATACATAGCACCATATGTCTGTCTTTATTTGGCAATATTTAAAGGACAATTTTAAATAAATTTGATCTAAATGCACTTTGTTAAAGATGTGAAGAAAACCACTGCATCCAGCAATCCAAGATCTGCATATTCCTTCTTCCCAGCTATTAAAGTCCAGAGAGGTACAAGTCTCTCCATTCCAGTCCAATGGATGTGGCTGCTGCTTTTCCCATTTGCAGGTTGGCCAGTAGAGGGGCTGAGGATATATCCTAGAGGTACACACATACACCTAAGAGGACACTAATGTGGCTGTCCACGCAGACTGCCACTGACAACACTGCCTTTGTAGCACCCACATGTAGTACTGCCACAATTCACATAACACATACGTAGAGGTGGCCAGGTCTTGCTCCTTCTCCTGATGTTCAGTCAGCTAAATGCACGCACTTGCACTCCCTTCACAAGTGCAGTCACACAGATCTTTCAAGTATTAGCAGAGGCTCTCGGTCTACTTAATACCTGTGCTTGAACCCTGGACCAGGGCTATGCAACCATCAGGCTTTTCAGATGCAGGTCTCCTCCTGCTCACCTTCAAGTTTGCTGATGTGAATTCCACGTACACACGTGCACTCAGGATTAAATTCACTGGGAAAACAAACACACGTGGGTCTTTCCAGTTGTTAGAACACAAACCTAGGGCCCTCTGACCCACTGTCTTCTCTCCAGCCACTGCCACCCTAACTTGTTGGCCCCTGTGACCCGCCTAAGGCCCCGTTCTCCAGTTGCTGATGTTCCAACCTTGCAGCATGCAATCCCAGTCCCTCCAGTTACTGACACCCAGACCTCCGCTGCATGCCACGTTCTCCAGGTTCTGGCACTTAGGTCTGCAGGCTCTGCTACCTGTGGCCTCTCCTCCAGCTACTGATAAGATAGTGAGTAGAATTACATGCAAGAACATAAAGGACTTAATAAGAAGATGAGGCAGACTGTGCTCCTGAAGGGTCAAGGGTGCAGGCAGACAAGTGTGGTAATCCCCAGCCTATTTACATGTGATGAAGTACTTTTAAATCATCTTCTCTCCATTTTTCCTTTGGTCATTCTTCTGTAATTGACCTTGATCATTCCCTTTGCCTTCCTTTGGCCCTAAATAGCCCATAGTAAGTTTTAACTAAAGCCACAGCCCTGTTCTGCTGTTCCATAAATGCATTTTGCATAATCCTGCAAGGCCCCTGAAATACCTCATAATGCTCGTGACAATCGTTTCCCCCTTCTTATCAGTGACAAAGTTCAGATTGGCTCTCTGAGGCTGTGCCAGAGCATTTCCTTTAATGGCCCATCAATCAGTAGCTGTGAGAGTTCTGGTCTGTGTTATTGTCTGTTACCACCTGCTTGTTAATGGCTGTGTGTTTAATTTACCAGTTTCCTTGTCATTTATTATTTCTTTTATACTGAATACTCCTTGCCCAGAATAATTCTTTATCTTTGCTCTCACATTCCGCATATCCCTGCATGGGAGAATGCTAATTCTGAGAACAGTAAGCATGTGAGCTGAAGAATGCTGTCCTGGCAGTGGGAGCTCTATCTGACATATAGAAAGAGTGGATCTCTTGAATACAAACTTTCAAACGTGCTGCAGATGTTGATAAATAAACCGCTATGCAAATTTCTAACTGGGACTTTCATTGTTAAAATGAAGCAAGAAACCCTTTCAGTCTTTACATCGACCTCCGGGAGATTAGGTGAAGTGAAAAAGACTGAAGAATGAAGTGGTCTTTCAAAAGATTAAAGAAATATTGCAGATACATATTTCAGATAAAAATATAATTGTAGCATAAATTAAGAGGTTGATGGTCTAGTTCTGGGCGGTGAGAAAGATGCTAATGTTGGAAAATTCCTCTCTTTGCCCACTGAAACTGCTAGTGTTCTTTATCTATTAAGGTACTTTGCATTTTCTCCCTCCCTCCTTACATTGTTTGCTCTAGACAACATTTAAGAAACCAGCATTGCCAAGAGTAGCTAAAAATCAAGTTGTGAAATTTAAAGTCAAATTCTGGCAAAACATCCATAACCTAGAAGGAAGCGAAAGGGAATAGTGCCAGGTAAGCCTATATTTTCCAAGTACTTTACAGAACTCTTGAGATAACTACCTTCAATTTGGACTTGTGGATGATAGTTTCCAGCGCTTTCATTTTTGGGTGATTTTTCCCCTTTGGCATAAGGAAAGATTTTCTTTCTCTTAAATAGAACTGGGGCAGGATTGAAATAATCAATTTGTCTGTTGTAGAGGTAGTTCCTGACCTGACTTTGATACAGAGGGTTGACCAATGTACAGGGGGGTAGTACAGGGGGGTTGTACGGGGGTTGTACAAGGGGGTTAGAGGAATTTGTTTAAACAAAAGGACTGTCTATTGTAAATGCCTGCTAAGCAGAACAGAGACCTCTGGTCCTGTTAATAAGCAGATGCCTGAATCTACTGATAAAGGGGAGAAGTAGAGGATTTACGGCTGGGACACTGATCAAACTCTACTGATAAAGGGGAGAAGTAGAGGATTTACGCCTGGGACACCGACCAAACTCTTAAGGCCACACGTAAAGACTAATAAAGGTGAAAAGTGCAAGAAGAGGAAGACTCATTTACTTCATCTTGAAGACCCCTACCCACAGGAGGAAGACTCATTTACTTCATCTTGAGACCCCTGCCCATGACCAGAGGGGGCACTGCACAGGCGCAGAGGACCTTCTGGCTCATTATAATATGAAGCGGGGATAGGACATGAATATGTATAGGCGTATTGTGCAACCTTATGAATATATATAACTTTAGAGAATAAATGTAGAGGGAAACAACACTGAGGTACGCATATCTTTGAGGAATTATCCCTATGCGTCTCAGCGCTGAATAAAAGCATACCTACTTTACAACTTTTAACGAGTTGTGGAGTCAATCCGCACATCAACTTCATCATTTATTTGGTAGAGCAAGTAAAGTTCTGCTTGGAACATCAGTTGTAGAACTCAAGCTATGTGGTCTATGTGGTGGTTAGTTTGGAGGTAGGTGCAAGTGATGCGCGGATTGACTCCACAACTCGTTATATATATTCATGAGGTTGCACAATACGCCTATACATATTCACGTCCTATCCCTGCTTCATATTATAATGCGTTAGAAGGTCTTTGCGCCTGCGCAGTGCCCCCTCTGGTCATGGGCAGGGGTCTCAAGATGAAGTAACTGAGTCTTCCTCCTGTGGGTAGGGGTCTTCAAGATGAAGTAAATGAGTCTTCCTCTTCTTGAACTTTTCACCTTTTAGTCTTCACGTGTGGCCTTAGGGTTTGATCGGTGTCCCAGCCATAAACCATCTGCATCTTCCCCTTCAGGCGTCTGCTTTTCCTTATCAATAGCTGCTTATCAGTAGAATCAGGCCTCTGCTTTTCCTTGTCAATAGAACCAGGTGTCTGCTTTTCCTTATCAATGGTTAGTGCCTTTGTTCTGCTTAGTAGGCATGATAGGTACAGACAATACTTTTGTTTAAGCAAGGAGATTCCTCTAACCCCCCTGTACAACCCCCCTGTACATTGGTTAACCCTGTATCAATAGCAGTTATTGAGGTGGGGGTTTTTTGCTTTGAATCTGCTTTCAGTTGAGTACGTAACAGACACAACTTCAGCGTGACTTCCAGCAGTGGGCAGGCAAGTACCAGTTGCAAATGAGGAGGTGGGGGTGGCTTTCTGCTGTTTCATTTTCTTCACTGTCTTGGCGGATGTCCTTAATTTTTCTCTCCAAAATATTCTGTCGTGTTCTGTATTTAGGAAAGTGCATGTGTTTTGAATAGAAAATAAACTCTGTCATCTCTACTGGGGAATTCCCCTTGCCCTTTTGCTTTACAACCCTGTACAAATGTAATTAACTGTGTTCCAAGAAAAGGCTGCATTCAAATTTGTTTATTCATTAGAAGCCAAGAGCAAGTTAATCTGTTAAAACTTTGTTTTAATGAAATACAGCAGAGCTGTGCGTTACAGAGAATGTGCTTTTATAACTCTACAAGGTTAAGACGTTTTCCTGGTCTGTTGAGCAAGATGCTGCAAAAGCTGAACAATTAAAAGCTTTTTTTAGTGTGTTAAAGATTCTGGAGTTACTGGAAGGTTAAACATGTATATGAATTAAGGATTTGAAATGTAGTGTCTGTAAAAACTTCCTAAAAAAAGGATTTGGATATGGCTAGGTTTTGAAAGTGCTTGCACACATTTCTGTGGCAAGTGGTGAATATTTTCTTTTGCTGTACCACCAAACCATACTTTCAGACCATGATCTTGGTGGGGAGTGTGTCAATACCTAGAATTTTAAATCTCTCCAGCAATTCCTTTAACATTTATTCTCCTCGCAGAGCCCATGTCTTAGGGTACTGTCTGATATTCTTGAGAGTTTAATTTGTTGGCTTTGAAGACAGCCAACTTAAAATGATTGGCATCCTTTGATGTGCTCTGTGAGCTTTTAAAGTTTGAGCTCCTGTGAAATCTTGTTACTTCTTTAATAACTAATATTGGTACTTGGATCTCTATCTACGTAAGCTGTATTTCTGACCCATTCTTGACTTACTCATTTCTTATCAAAGGGAAGCCTATCAAAGTCCAGTTACAAACATGTTACAGCCTGATTACAGTTACTCATTTTTATTTTATTCGTTCTGTATCACTTGTTGGAGGCTGTGCACCTAGGTGTTTGTATTGGCATTGGTCTCTCAACCATGAATAGATTCAGATGACACATAACAGTCCGTTTCTTTTCATTCTGTCATCAATGCGTAAGACTTCATATTCTGAGTTACTTGTGGAGATTTACCTTCTGGTGGTCACATAAGAATTATTTCCATTTTGGTGACATTGAGGGGACAGGATCTATCATTTTGTTCAGTAGACATTGAAGATAGCTTCATGATAGTTTCTTTTAATCATGAAGTTGCACTGGAAACTGGACTGTCCTGGTGCTTTAGCACTTTTAGTTACCTTTAGCAGCAAGCTAAAATACCATCTCATCTTGGAGATCTATGTGAAGTCATAGCTGACTTTTGATTGCAGATGACACTGTGGAACTTCTTGGCCTGTATAGTCAAAAGTAAGAGAGAGATGGTGATGAATGCAGTCAAAATGTAGGGTGTGGTAGCTCAGTCTCAGTCACAGAACATTGACAGAGTAAGTCTTACAGTTAGCACAATTTCCTTGCACCTACAGAGTGACCAAAACTTCAGCTAGCTGTATGTTCAATTTCAGGCATCTGTCATAAGAAGAAAAATAATACATACATAGACACAAGTCTAGGAGAAAGAAAACATGCAGAGTAGCCTGGATTTATACTGCATGTGGTGTAATCTGTAAGTACATCAAAAACAGGGAGTGTCTTTCATTGCTTCTTTGAATCTTTTTTGACTGTCAGCATTCATGTGTCATATATATACACACATACATATGTAAGTATGTAAACTGCTATGGTCTTGATACAGCTTGAAAGGAGAGGGCAAAGTTGTTGACAGTGGTTTTGCCAGTTAATTTTGCATAGATGACTGTTGGGCTAGACTTAATCTAATAAAGGTTTTTTCCTCTCTCCCAGCTTCTTGGTTTTACTCTGCAAGAGGAGAGTTGAGATTTCATAGGAAGACTAAGGTGAATAAACCGAAGGTTGTAATGATGTAATGACCCTAAGAGCTTGACAATCCCCCTAGGTAGAAACTCTTACTCAAAAGGGACTCTTTTGCATTGTGGACACATACCTACAGGCGTATTGTTTGTAGTGGGTGTTATCATCCCTTAGCTGTTTTTTACAGCCACCTTGTCAGGTGAAAAAAAGGCATTAGGTAAACATGTGTATGACTTCCCATGAATCCACTGCAAATTCCAGCAGCTTAGTTAAAGCTGGCAGCACAGGTGGGTTTTACACTGACTCCAGACTTGGCAGAGAGGCAGGCATACTTCATTCAGGTGGTTCTTTTGGTGAGTGTAGTAATCTGGAAAGACAACTTCAAGTGATAAAAGGCCACTTTTCAGTAAAAGCACCAATGTAAAGGTGTAATGTGGTTTTGATTTTTGCATGTGGACTTCATGTGTTTGAATGGCTGGATGGTCACATGCAGAGAGTTGCAGTGTCCAGCTGAAGACCGGTAATGAGTGGTGTCCTTCAGGGCTCAGTGTTGAGACCAGTCCTGTTTAACATCTTTGTCGGTGACATGGACAGTGGGATTGAAGCATCCACAGCAAGTTTGTGATGACACCAAGCTGTGTGGTTTGATTGATACACTGGAGGGAAGGGATGGGATCCAGAGGGACCTGGACAAGCTTGAGAGGTGGCCATTGCCAACCTCATGAAGTTCAACCAAGCCAAGCGCAAGGTCCTGCGCCTTGCATCGGTGCAATCCCAGGCACAGCTACAGGCTGGGCAGAGAAGAGATTCAGCAGCCCTGAGGAGAAAGCTTATGTTTTAGTTCAGATAGTTGTACTTGCTGGTCTGTTTAAAATTATTTCTGCTGTCTTTGCACACACTTGAATTGTGCGAGCTTGAGAATGTTAATCTTTTGTTTGATAATCACTGCAGTTCTAGGAGGCCATTTTGCTTAGTTTTATTTTTAAAGGAACTGGTAGCACTTACAATTAAGATTGCTCAACACTTTCCATTAAGTGATTGTGTTTTCAGTTTTTTGTAGCTGCCAAACTTCAACTCTTCCAACTGGAATATTCTGTCTGCCTCAAGCTGTTTTGTTGGGGTTTATGAAACAGTTTTGAGAAAAATGCTTCAGCCATATCTCAGTGAAGCTAGAGGTGGAGTGTGATTCTACCCAGATTAAAGCTTGTTTTATTTTAAGAACCTCAAGAACCATCATGTTTTGGATATAAAATACTATGGGAATTATTTGTTTTAGGACTGGTTGAGGAGAAAACTCTCCATATTTTTCCAAGTCTTTAAAAAATACATCTACTGTCTCCATATGGAGTATTCAGAGTTGAGCTGCTACGTTCTGTAGAGTGGTGTGTGCTGAGCGGGCACCATCGCACATCCCCAGGCTGGGAGGAGCAGAGTTGGGTTCTTCTTGTTCCTAGAATTTTCTGTGGCACCAGGCAGTCGAACAAGAAGCAGTGTCTGTTCAGCTGTCTCCTAACTTAATAATGCTTGGCTTTGCAAGCTTAACTCTTCTTTTAATGTAGTTCTGTTATGTGACAACCTGCATGTTTTTAGAAAAATGCTCATGCTGGTAACATGTTTGTTAGTGATAAATGATTCATAGCTGACTAGAAATTGTACCTCCACCTGCTTCTATCAGGGCTGCCTCTGCTACAGTTAATCTACAAGTGTTTGCACTTTTAAGCCATCCACTATGGTTTATGGCATCCTTAGGTTGAATTTCCACTGTGAATTGCAGCTGCTGCAATTTCCAGGCCCCCGGCTTTCTGGATTAAAGGATTAGAAAGGGAGCTTGCACCTATTTGGAGCAACTCAGGGGCACTAAGCCTAGCTACATGAAGTAAAGATTGAACTGAAATTTAATCAGAGCTACTCTAAAGACAAACCGAAAAACAGTTCTTTAAGAGTTTCCAATACAGAGAAAGAGGGCTCCTGCAGTGTAAGGTCAGTTGATACCCAGAACAACCAATGGTCATGGAGCGTGTGGATTTCTTAATGAAAGTAATATTAGCTTAATCACTTCACTGCCCCCTCCAAGTCATTTATCTTTTCCACTCTTAACTCCTTCTCTGATGTATTACAGTAGCACTTTGACAAAGATTATGTGTTTGTAACCCTTAAGGGAAAACAGCCTCCCTTTTTACCCCTTTGTTATCTTGTTGCAAAGTAGTTCTGTACTATTAAATGATTTAAATTAATCAGTAGTTGGTTCATCTTGGTGTTTTCAGTCTATTTGGTTTAACACGAGGCAGGTTTAAGTTAGTTTTCCTTTACTTTAGGGCCATAACTAACAACTCCAGTTCTAAGACTTGAGTTTCTTTTACATATTGCCAAATTTCTAATTCTTTGCTTGGTTGTTTTCTAGCTGTCTGTACTTAAAAATATTAATTCAGTATTTTAGTTACAAATTCATGAATTAAAAATACTATGGGTATAGTTGACCCTCATCTCCACCTGCTTGTGCTTATGTGCTGCTATGTTATCTCACCATACTGCTTTTCAGCACAGCAGCCCATGCACACTAAACATATTTCTGCTCAGCATTTTATTGCATCTTTTCCTTCCATCTGCAGTAAATGATGCATAACCTTTATGGGCACAGTGGAAGGGCAGGAGGACGTGCCCTCGGGTCAAGAAGGGACAGCAGCTCACTACCCATCTGCTCATGGGTAACAGGAAGCCTCACCCTCAGGTGTTGTCACTGCAGCAACAGTTCTGGCATGATGTGCTGCTTTTAAAACAATGCCTGGCTTCTTTCTTTATTCCTGCTCATTGCCAAGAAATGACAATTGAACAATTAAGGCACAAAGCAGAGAGGGTTTAGCAAATCGTGAACTGTTTTTCATTTGCCTCATTAAGCTGATGTTAACTACTTAAAGCCATCTGCTTAAAAATAATTTACCCATCTTAAGTTTGCTCTAGAGAGCAGGTAGACCTTCGTTAGAGCAAGTTTTGTTATTAATGTTATCTTTAGGGGGCTTTCAGTTGTTGTGGAAAATACTGTGTTGCTTACTGAGCTGAACTTTCCCTCTAAACAAAAGGAAGCAGCACATGTTTGTAACATGAGAATGAGCTATGTGAATGCCTACTGTCCCTATTATCTACTGCCGTCCCCAAAAATGAGTCTTGGAGAGGAAGAGCAGCCAGATCCATCACAGTGCTTCAGTTGTAATTGCGAAGGGGGAGCCCTGCAGCCTGTTCCCTGAACAACTAGCTGTGGAAAAACAAGTTGATTTGTCTCCCTGGATTTGTAAAGAAACAATTTCACTGACAAAGGACAAATCACCAGAGACTCTTCCTCCTATCTTGAACTGAGATTCATTGTCATTTCAGTTACAGAGTATGTACACTCCTTTCTGACCTGCTCTGTAATTCTGTGGTTTGCTGGGTCCTTGTAAGAGGAGACTGTTTCAGCAGTATGCTAAGATCATTTGGAGTGAAAGTAGCTTTAGAAATATTAGATAACTGATGGTGTGAGAATTGAAGACACGATCCTCCATTCAGTCTGTGGGAAAGAGGTGGATGTGATTTTTTGAATATTAGCTGAGACACGATATATGACTAAAACTTGATTAAATATTGATCTTTTAATCAATAAATTAAAACCTCATTAAAATAAATATTGCTATGAAATTGATTTTTTCCCAATTGCATGCTGTTTATGGAATATGGCAATATTGAACAGGATACAAAGCTGTTAAAGTAGCTGAGCAAAAATGATGCTGTGAATGTTAAATATCATTGTTTTTCTATTAAGATTTTGTTTGGCTCTTTCTGGCGAGGAGGAAGCCTTCAACCAGACTACAGACTAACAGCACAGATTTGCACAAAGCATACTTTCAAATGTGTGAAAAAACAGGGCTTTTGGGGATTACTTTTGATGGCAATAGATGAAGGTATTCTTTGCCAATGCGGCTACTGTGCATTCCAGTTTAAAGTATGACTTCCCAAGGAATCCTTGACTGGAATCCTTTTATGTTTGCTCAGTCACCTGGGCCTACGTTTGAAAAAGTGGGGAATGAAAAATGTATCTTAATTTGTCTTGATTGGAAGGAATGAGTGTTATAAGAATGTGTACATGTCATTGAAGAGAATATGTGGCATCTGCCGTATTTGATATGCCCCCATACTCTGTTCTCTTTGCTATATTTATCTTAATCTGGAAAGTATTTTGCTTCAGGATTTCACTGTGAAACACTTCTTCTAGTAAAAACCTATAAATTACATAGAAATAAGCAAATAATTCCTGTAGATCAAATATATAATAAAAATGAAATCCATTTTTTTAATTTGCAAAATACAACATTTTAAATATGATTACCTTCACAGCTGCCTACTGAAGAGTACCCAGTTCCAAGATGCTATTGTAAACTCAGTTATTCAAATCACGAGGTGTTTCTTCTTAGTACTCTGGATTGTCATACAAGGTTAGCACTGATTGAAAAACTTTTGTGAGCAAAACATTTTGAGTTAAGCTGAGTTAAATCTCTGAATCCATCTGAGCAGTAGTTCAATAAGCAGAAGAGTGATAAGCACCATGGACCTTCTGGTGATAAGTTTGGGTAGGGGCCTTGTTTATAGGAGAGAATGATACGTGACGACCCAGATCTAACGGATTTCAGCAGCTATGTATTTGCTATGTCTTTAGCATGTCCACTGCAGGTGAGAGCAAGGTGTCAAAGTCCTGCAATCTGTCACAAAAAGACTGCTTTAATTTTCAGTCATTTCTAGTTACAGTCCTTACACAGAGTGCAGCAAATCCTCCTTCAGCAACACCTTCTCATGCTATCACAAGACCTGAAGGAGGCCTTGCAGAGTGCAGTTAAATCAGCTGTAGAAGCTGGAAACCTTGCTGTGCTTAAACCTCAAGAGAGGAGTCTTGCAAAGCAGTAGTTGAGAGCTGGAATCAGGTATGCAAAATGGGAATAAAGAAGGCACTGCTGCTGTGAGCGGCAAGGCTCTCAGAAGCCCTTAGCCTTACCATATTAGCTTCTCACTTCCTGAGTAGGAGGAAGATCTCTATCTGAGATGCTCGTGCAGCTCTGTTCTCTGAATGCATCAAGAAGATGCAAAAAAGGCTGTCTAGAAGATGGTTCTGAGTCCTTTGTGTGCTGATGCTACTGATTCCTGCGTTCTCTGTACTGCCGTCTAAGGTGAGAAGCAATGTGGAGGAAGAGAAGACCTGCTGACAGGAGGGACAGACAAGTTCTCAAATGACTGCCTGAAGGAAGTAGACATGAAATGGGGTGTGTTTCTGATAACTGACTTTGGAAACTCACCTGGAACATGGATTTCTCTGATAGGAAATAAAGCTTTTGCACTCATCTTCCTGCTCATTCCTGTCCTGAGCCCAGCTGGAGCTGCCACAAGATAAGCCCTGCTTGAGGGTTCAGCAACCTTGTCCTGTCTGGGGACTGTGTGCATCTGAGAAAGAAACCTGGCAGAGGACCAGTGCTGACTCCAGTGACAGAGTTGAGCTGAGGAGGAGGCAGCAGCTTAACAGGAGTTGTTTTAAACTGTCCCTGAGCAGTGCTGACACCAGTTGTAACTTTGAAGTCTTGGCGTGGTTTGTTTATTTTTCCCTTAGTTCTTGTGTCTACCTGTGAATGTAATTGTGCATTAGAGGAGTCATGTCTAGCCCTTGCCTTTGTGGAAGAAAGTGACTCATGACCTGCCTGTTCTCTTACAGCTCAGAGCTGGAAAGCTTATAAAAACTCATTGCAGCTAAATCACTGAGTAGCTGGGTGTGAAAAGGCTGTCTAGAAGATACTTAGATAGATGAGCATGAAGTCATTTGCTGCAAATTCACAACCTGAAGCCAAGTGGAAAGGCTACAGGCTTTCCATTTGGTCCTTCCTTTGTTTAGAAACTCATAGGTGAGTAAAGAGGCTAGGAGCATCTACCAGCTCTAACCTGCTATTCACATCTTCAGAGACAAGCAGGCATGCAGGGACAGGACAGTGCTTGGTCAGAAAAGGCACAGAAAGAGAGCTCCAGACCTCTTTTGTACACCTTCATCCCAGAAAGGCTGTGAATGATACTTTTTGGAGGTACTTTGAAAAAGGAAGTATCATGTCTTTGTTTCACCCAATAAAAGGGAACTTGCGTGAGCATAACAGCTGTGTTTAGGGCAGTGAATTTCTGGTATTGTGACAGAGTTGGTCTTAAATGTTTCCTTTGCCTAGGTTGAGCAGACTAAGACTGTTCTGGTGCCAGTGTTTTGTGGGCTGTAACTTTGGAAAGAAAAGGTTATGTGCTGTTCTGGTTGGAGTCACTCTCATGCTGTTGAGTGTGTTGCTTTTTGAATGAAGGGTGTACCGAGGGAGTACTTACCGTGGTTGGCACAGGAGCTCTGAGGCTGACTCACCCCATCAGTAGGCTTTTTGTGGGAATGCATGATAGTTCATCCAGAGAGGAATGTAGGTAGTCCTCACCTACCCCTCTCTGTGTAAGAACTACCTACATGCGTGAGCTATTCTGTCAGCACAAAATGGCAATGTCTTTGCTTGTGAAAGTAAATACCTTGTTGGAAATAAAAAGCTCCTGGAAAGATAGGATTTGGTGTAGTTCATGGCTGTTCATAGCCAGCCACATGACCTAATTGAATCCTGGATACAGAGATCTGATGGGGGGGGGGGGGGGGGTTGCATATACTTTTTTACATATATAAAAGATTTTAAGCCGCAGCAGCGAAACAGTCAAGTTCTATGGAATGAAGGAAAAACAGAAAAACAGAGGTTAAATTAATTTTTGATGTGAGGGATAGCGTGTGCAGA
This sequence comes from Pezoporus wallicus, assembly GCF_028554395.1. Taxonomy (NCBI): domain Eukaryota; kingdom Metazoa; phylum Chordata; class Aves; order Psittaciformes; family Psittacidae; genus Pezoporus; species Pezoporus wallicus. The sequence goes on from NW_026639755.1 coordinate 365,724, forward strand.
ATGGCAGCGAACACATAAAGCAGGTTCCATACCTAGCAAGTTAAGTTTGGAGAGGAAAGGGGATACGGTGCCACTTTGTCTTGCTAAGCAGGCTTGAAATACTGGTAGCGCTACAACAGTAGACCTTAACACCGTAAGTTTCTATTTCGAATACATTCAAGATGTTATTATATAACAAATTCAACTCCTTTTTTTTTTTTCTCTTGCAGATCACACATCCGTGGGCGGGCTGGGAGACAGTTTTTATGAATATTTATTGAAAGCCTGGCTTATGTCAGACAAGATGGACACGGAGGCAAGAAAAATGTACGACGATGCCATTGAGGTGATTATAATTCGTGGAGTTTTCCCATCCAGTTGAACTACAAAACCATCTTTAATACTTTAAAAAAAAAAAACACAAAACAACCCAAAACACCCCAACCAAAGCACCCCCAGGACTGGTTTTGATTATGTAAGCTTTAAGAAATCAAGTGGTGAATAATACTAGCTTTCACTCTCAGTAGTTTAAGATGTGTTATTGTGGAATGCATCTGATGCAGATTGTTGTGCTAAAAATAATCAGCTTGTCCAAAATTGTATAATCTAAATGCCCAAGCTATAGTTTATTAGAAAGAGATCAAACAACCCTAAGATGTCTGCAGAACAACCAAGTCACTTCTTTCCAGTGCTCAGAATCACTCTAGGGCTTGAAGTTCTGAAGTGTTTTATTCTTTATTTTACAAAGCGTGTAGAGGTTTTATTCCATATTTATGTTGTAAAATGTAGTTCATACCCATTCCTTGCTCTGTGGTTCTTTTGTGATGTGATCTTGCTCCCTCTCACGGAAGAAGTAGTGCTTCCCCAAGCACAGCAGCACTGCAGGATAGTTCAGTGGGATTTGGGGCTGTGGCCTTTTAGTGATGGCTCTGAGCTTTATGCTGCCCAGCTCTTACTTTCTTATAATTTCCCCATACACAGGCATCTTCTTTCATCAGGCTTGCTTGTGCCAACATGCTGGTGCTACAGTTAAGACATGTGAGTAACTAAGCTGGTTTTAATCAAGTTGGCTGTGGTACTAATAGCAACAGGGACTGCGAAGTCTTGTCCAAGTGCACATGTGCGCTTGGTGCCTAACTTGTTCCATGATCTGTGTATGCTGTGTTTCTTCAACGCAAGCTCCTAAAGCAAAAAACACCTAAAAATTCACATTTTAAAAGATATATAATGAAAGTTCTAGTCTAAAATTGCTTTGAAGCTGTAATATATCTTATTCTTGACCTGAATTTGATTCATTTGACTTCCAGATACTTGACCTTTTTCCTCCCCTACATCGTTTTCCAGGGTCATCTGCATTATGTAGCTGGTGGCTAACCAAGGTGTGACACACATTCTCTCATAAAAGAGATGCATTATTTTCTTGAGTCTCACAATATAAAGCAGATTTTGAATTATTTCTTAAGCCTTTTTTCTAAGTACTTTCCAGTATCTTCAGTATGGAGACAAGAATGTAATGTTTCGACACCTGATTTCTTCTCCATATTCGCCTCTTCATCCAGCCAAGAGCTGTGTTTGCACTCTTAACCTTTGCCTCAGTGTCATCTGCTTTCCACTTGGTTTTGCTCTGAAGTTGGTTATAGTCATTTTGATTTACTGCTTTCCTGCTACTGTGATTTCCATTCATGATTCCTTGATGTGTGATTCTTACTAAAACACAATAGTTCAGGCAAAACCCACTTTGTTCCCTGTTCTGAATGATTTTACAGGACTGACTTTTCCTTTATTACTATCTATAGCTCTGTCAATTTTTGTGTCATCTGCACATTTCTTTTAGCATTTGTTTCTTGCAGATTGTTGGTAGAAATGCTGCCTAGCATTGTATAGAAGTGTTTTTGCAGAATCTTCATGGGATGAGGACTTTTCACAGTTGTTGGTTTCACTTTGAACTGTTCTAGCACACCAACTTTTAATCCACTTCATATGTGCTGCCTTGAATTCATTTAGGACTAATACTTTGTACAATACCAAGGAAATTCCCGAAATTCCTACTATTCCTGATATCAGTATGCACTTGTCAAACAAGCATTCATTCTATATGATTGTTCCATTAGCCTTTTAAAATACTGTTAAAGCACCAGCTATTTCCCAGTTCTTTTGAATTTTCTTTGCTTTCCAGGCTTTGTTAAAGTCAACATTAGTGGTTCAAAACATTAGTTGAGTGCTTTTAATAGTCTAAAATACAGTTTTGGGTCCCGTTGGTTTACAAATATATAGCAGTTGGTGTATAACATCATTGTGATTGTTTCATCTTCTCCATTGCAAGCCCAGTCTTGCAAACATTATGTATGGGCAGATCTCTCTCTCTGAATGGAAACACAGCAAAGCAATCTGGGACCAGGTAAAACACACTGTGGAGAGAAGGGAGAAAGAGCTGAGCTGTTCCTGCTTCATTTGTGATATGACCTGCAGTGCAAACCACTAGATGGTTTCCTGTTCAGCTTTCCCTCAGCCAAACCTACCCATTAGAATCTCTACGAACCATACTGATCTGTGCATTGTGGAACAATGTGTTCATGCCTTGTACAAGCCCAGGTAGATGAAACCAGTCACTCTTCCCTTACTCACCAATGCTGCAGCCCCATCATAAAAGGCCACCAGACTGGTCAGGCACGATTTGCCCTTAGTGAAGCTATGTTGGCTGTCAATAATCACCCTTATTTTCCATGTGCCTTAGCATAGTTTCCCGGAGGATCTGCTCCATGATCCTGGTGAGACTGACTGGCCTGAAGTTCCACAGGTCTTCCTTTTTAACATTTTGAAAAACGTTTCACCCTTTCCAGTCAGTAGGAAGTTCCCCAGACTGCCACAGCTTCTCAGGTATGATGGACAGTGGCTTAGCCAGTTCCCTCTGGACCTGCAGATACATCTCATCAGTTCGCAGATACATCTCATCAGGTCCCATATACTTGTGCACCTTCAGGTTCCTTAGATGATCTTGAAACTGATCTTCTCCTACAGCAGGCAGTTCATTTTCCCAGTCCTGCCTTTGCCTTCTGCAACTTGGGTGATGTGGCTGGAGCACTTGCAGGTGAGGGCTGAGGCAAAAACGTCATTGGGTACCTCAGCCTTCTCCACGTCCAGGGTAACCATGTCTCCCATTTTCTTCTGGAGAGGGCTCACATTTTCCCTCATGTTCTTTTTTATCCCCATTGTACTTATAGAAGCTTTCTTTGTTGTCCTTGACATCCCTGGCCAGATCTAATTGTCAGGTCTTCAGCCTTCCTAATCCGATATATGGCTGCCAGCTTACTCATTGGAGTGGCTGGAATTCCTTTGTGCTGATGTTCTGGTGCCCTCCTGCTGATCCGTGACCCCTCTGTAAGCTCTGGGCATCTCTTACTGGCAATGCCATCAAACTGGTAGGAGCAGGATTGATTGAGATTCCCCTGCCCCAGCAACTTTAATTTAAAACCCCATGTTTCTCAAAGCAGGTCCCATGGTCTAAGTAGTTGAAACCCTGTCTGTGGTACCAGTCCTGTAACCATTGTTGAATGGCCTGATTCGACCAGCCTTTTCAAACCCCTTCCCAGTGACCAGCAGGACTGATGAGGAAGCTCCTTGTGCTCCAGAGTCCCTTACTGCTCCTCCCAGGGCTCTGTGGAAAGCTGTGGTACCCGATGCCAATGTGCATGATTGTTGGACAACCACTCTGGCAGCTGGCAGAGATGGACTGGGTTCTGCTCTGTCAGTTATTTCTGTGTTCTCTCTGCACCGTGCACCTGGCTGAAGGACTTCCATGTCCTTCCGTATCCACCCAGATACTGATGGGTTCAGTACAGCTGCTCTAGCAGTCCTGTATCACTGAATTATACCTACTACAGTCACAGAAAGACCTTGAAACTTTTCATTTGTCCATGTTATTGTAAGCAAAACAATCTCATGTTTTTTATTTTGAGGGAAAAGCTATTTCACTCTCTGCTTTTGAACCTGAATTACAGGTTGCAAGCTGATTAATCTATATACTTATTGCTTGAATCTTTATTGTAGCAAACTGCATAGTTGGCACTGTGTAGATAATAAGGAGACAAGGGTGTGCAGCAGACATGACCTCCACATCCACAAAAGCCACTTCAGTTACATGCAGGATCCTCTGCCTGGATGTTCTCAGTATATCAAGCTTCAGTGCAAACAGTTGTGGGCATTTGGGGTGTAATTTGTTGTAGGTACCAGAAAGTTAATGAAGAGGGATAGTAGTTCACTCTTGTGAGTGAAGTAGATCTTGTGGATGGCAAGGAGAGTGGAAAATGCCTTTTTAAAGGCACTTTAATCCTTCAACTCCAATCAGCCTTGGAGTACTCTTACCAGCCATGTGCTTTGAAGAAAGTTGTGAACCCATCAGATGGTTATGTGTGGAAGTACTAAGGAGATTTCTGGAAAGAAGATAGGAATAATGTCTCCATGGTAAAAAGATAATTGTCTTTACTATTATAGATCTCAATTGTAACAAGATTCTAGGTAAAAAAAAAACCTGTCTAATGCTTAAGATAGTGTTTCAGTAGATTGGTGGGGATTGTGACCCTCCCTGGAAGAGGCTTAAGTAGATATGTTGTTTCACATAGCTTGCAAACTTTGGAATGTTACATAAGCTATTCTCCTTGCTGCTACGAGAAGAATACCATTTACAAGCCACAGGCAATAATATAGGTACAAATGCACCAAGAAGGCAGCAGTTGCCTCACCTATAAAATGATACTTATTTTTTTTTCAGCAGTTACTCTAACCCTCACCCATCCTTTGACCACATGTAATCAGAAAGCTGCCACGGAGAAGGAGCAAAAAGGTGGCTGGATCATTCCTGTCACTTCCTATTAAAGACTGACTGAAAGTACAGGTGCTACCTGTACATATATTGCTGACCAAAACATTCCAATGTGGATGTATCTTATGAGTACACACAGACTGTACAGCAGAACATATAGGTACTTCTCAGAGTTAACGGGTAGACGATCACTGTTTGAGCCATAAAATACATGCTGAATTCTCAGCTAAAAGTGCAGTTTTAGCTGTGTTGTTATTTTCCTGTGTTTGATCTCATTAGCATCTTTTAGCAGTTAGGGTATTTCTTGTGTGCCTTGAAAAAATGTTCTTATAGCTGTTTGCTCCTGAAGTGCTAAGAAGTGAATTTGAAAGAAGATTTTGTTGTTGTTGGTTTAAAAACAGTACTTTATTCTTTGAAAGAGAGTTTAGTTACATAAAACAGTGCATATGAAACAGTATTTGAAAGTTCTCTTAATCTTCTTGTAGGCCATAGAAAAGCATCTCATCAGAAAGTCCAATGGAGGACTGACCTTCATTGGGGAGTGGAAGAATGGGCACCTTGAAAGAAAGATGGGCCACTTGACCTGTTTTGCAGGGGGAATGTTTGCCCTTGGAGCAGATGGTTCCAGAGATGATAAAGCTGGACATTATTTGCAACTTGGAGCTGAAATTGCACATACATGTCACGAGTCATATGACAGGACAAGTAAGGTCTATTCCTAATCTAGTTATTGGTTGTTAAAATAGTTAAAATACAGAGTTATATATATAGTTATATATAATTATATATAACTATCTGTAGTTATAATACAGAATTAAAATACTAGTTAAAATACATGAATTGTTGTAATTATTTTTTAAGATGTGTTATGGACCTATGCCTTATCTAACGTGCAGTAGTTTCTATACAAGTATAAATTTTGAACATCCACGTATTTAATTGTGATCTACATCATGGTGAGTAAATGTAAAAACAGATTGCATGTGGTTCCTTCCTGCATGTTTATCCCTATTTTTTGGATCAGTCAGCTAAGATAGGTTATATGAGTGCAGGGAGGAAGGACTGTGTGTGGACTCTTGTCCTCCCAGATATATAGGGCAGTTTTTCATTTCATATATACTGTTCTTACTGTTATGTAGAGTCGAAAATTTGTAAATACAGCTTTTACTAGTTTTAGTAATAGTACATTCTGGGTAAGTACAATTAAACTAGAGAGAATGATGACTATTATGCAAACTGTGAGACAGCCAAAGACCTGAGTAGTGGGGAGGCAGTAACAGGCTTCACTGTTGAGCTGGAAGGTTCCCAAGTTCCATCTTTTGGAAGAGGTTTATTTTGCATTTTTTAACCGTGACCTCTGCATGAAGTTGGAGTGTGCTGACTGGAATTACAGTGGCCATAAGAGCATAAGACACAATTAAAACAGAAGAGTCTCACAGTAGCAAACAAAAAGATCTTGAGGGCTGGACTGTCAGAAGTAAGTTCACTACTAAAAAAGGCAGGAACTCTTTCTCTAAACTGGGAGTTTAGAGGAACCTGATCGGTGCAGTCCTTGTCTGTATCAGGTGAGGAATTTTCAACAGAGATTAGGGAATATTAACACTGCCTTAGAGGACATGTATCGTTTGTCATCCAGAATGTGCTATACAAATTTGAACTTCAAGCAGAACAAATGCAAACCAAGAACCAACAGAATTATTAGAGCAACAGAGCTTTTGTTTTGCAGTCAAAAAATATGACAGCTTGGCCTGCTCAGCCTCAAAAAATAATGCCAAAGAAGGAAATAAATCAGTTGTCATCTCAAGGGGTAAAGAGTGAAAAGAAAGAGTTATTTTAAGATATGAACTACACAGTTGTACCAAGAGCAAGGTTTGTAAGCTTGCCATGAATAAATGTAGGTTGGAAATTGTAAATAGCTTTGTGTAGCCATCAGAGAAGTGAGCTTCTGGAATAACTTCCTAGTAGAAGTAATGGTAACTAAAAATCAGTTTTAAAATGAGAATTCATGTGTTATTCACAGGATTATGTAATATCACTGTATAATTGCCTGTCATTTTAAAGAATTCAATCCCATGAGTGATGCTCTTACCTGGGTAGCAACAGCATTAATTAAAAAAAAAAAAGAAGGAAGGAAAAAAGTAGGAGAATGCTTAAGAGAAAAGGTAGGACACAGTAACGGTTGTTGCATTCTGAAAAGCTTAATTTAAATGTTTCGTTTGACACTTAAAAGTAAGCACCGCCAAATTTACAGTTTTTTGTGCCCTCCTAATTTTATTCCTTCAGGTGTTTCTTCTGTACCCTAAATAAGTCAAAAGATGGTGAGGGGTGGAAGTTAGGGTTGCATATTTAATGACTGAATAAGGACACACACATGCAGGAAGCAGCCTGTACAGACAGCTATACGTTTGCAGTGCCCTAGTTTTCTTTTGTTCAATCCTGCAATCTCAGGAATGTGGTTTTTTTTTTTTTTCTCCCTGGACTGATTTTTCAAAGCAAATAAAGAATCGTTACGTGCAAAATATCAACTTCATTATGCTTTAACAGCAGGATTTGAGACAGAATTGTACACTTCAGTGCAGAGCTATCTGGCTGCAGAAAAACACTCTCTTTCAGAGGGTAGAGAGTCATCCTGATTCAAATGATACCTTTATGTTTCAGCAAAGGGGAGAGCCTGATCTCTTTCTCCTAGACTTGGAAGAACTCTTTCCCTATTCATTGTCCCCTGAGGAGTCAGCAACGTGCTGAGGCTAGAGAGCTCTTTTCTTCAGATGAACCAGAGCTGTCCTTTCCTGTGTCTTCCCAGGGTTGCTTATAATAAACTGCAGTACATGCCTGGTGTTATAATATTTTAGTATAAAATTACTACATTATGAAACAGCTTAAATTTCCATGCAGCACTAAGAAACATGGCAAAGGCATAAAGTAACTGCTGATGCAAAATCCGTGAATGGTGAAAAAAGAAAAAGATATCCAATGAAACTGAAAGAACAGAAAGACCATTAACAAGTCAGTGTGAATAATGAGCTTTCATAGGTATTGTAAAGGTTAGATTAATTAGCAAAATTATTTATATAGATAGCAGCATGTACTGGTTTATAGCACACGGTGTTTTTAGTAAAAGATATCATCCCTTACACATGAGAATTTTCCCAGCCATTAGCTGACAGTCAGTCGGTGTTTTACGTACTACAGACGGATTATTTTAGGATGAAGATTTTTGCATGTCTTTAAAATTTCTTCAAGAACTGTCCTCAAATCTGGGTACAGCTTTAGCTGGTTCATGTATGTTCATGTATTCCAATGCAGAATAAGCCAGGTGACTTGAGATTTCAGATGAGACATGGTAAGGGTATTAATAGATGTTGTCTCTGTCCCAAGACTTTCAGTAAGCAGCTAAACAGGGAAAGATGGAAGACACAAGATAATTGAGAAGTATAAAGTAACAATGTATGTTGATGGAATGGTTCAGAAAGTCTCAATAAAAAAGGATCTTGGAGTTTCTCATCCTGCAATTTTATATGAAGTAAGCCTTAGAAACTATTATTATAATATTCAATAATAGTAGTTATTATTATTGTTATTATTATCATTACTTTCAGGAAAATTATTGCTAGATTGACTCTAGTCTTAAAAGATCATGCAAAAAAATTACACTGTTTTCAACATTATTTCTACAAGGAGATATATAGATATTTATCCAGAAGTCTGAGCATTTGCCCTTTATTTTTAGCAGTTCTAAATACAGCTCTCATTGAAGTGTTACATCAGTTAAAATATCTTTTAAAATGGTACTAATTAGCTTTGTAGTTTTGCACTATAATGTGAGATGTTCTCATCTGCTCTCCCTGCCCAGCCTATCAGCCCCATTAATGCTAAAATACCTCTGTTAAAGTGTGACCACTATAGCATTGTAAAATGGCCTTAGGTAGTTGTTTGCTTAGAAGAATACTCTCCTGAAAGGTACTATGTTCACAGTAGCTTCTTTACTTTAGTCAGCTGTTGGTAGAAGTGCTGTGATTAATTTTTCATCCTTGGTTTCAGGTAAAACTTCAGTGAGATTGTCACAATATATAGGGGTCACCCATCCTTGGATGGTAGAATTTCTTGTAGTGCCCAATAACATTAGAAGTAGATCTGAGTAAATAAGTAAAGATCTAATGCACCATCAGGCTACAAAGCAAGTGAAGGTGTCACAAGGTTATGCATCACAAGAATTGCCTGAAATCCTGCTTCTTTGGTGGATAAGACTAATACAGCTGCATGGTTTGCCGTATTTCCAAAAGGCTTTTTCACAAGGCCCTTTAGGGATATTAAGCAGCCACTGCATAAATAGCAAGTACCTGCATGGAGAAAATAAATGGTTGTAGTATAACAAATAGGGTAGAGGTAAATAGTCAGGTCTTGCCATGGATAAATGGTAGTTAACCAGTGGTACTCTGATATATATTTATACACATGTGTCCATAGATGTCTATATATGTATAGTATATTTACATTTTACATTTTAATACGTGCATATATGTATATATAAATAAAAATATATGCATATTACCACAACATGGACTTACCCACAACCACAGATGCTTCAAGGTGTACCTTCACCAGTGTGGATTTATCCTTGAGCCACAGTCCCTTCAGAGGTGTAACTGCTGCAGATCAGACATAGCTATAGTCATAGATGCTTCAAGATGTACCTGCTTTAGTGTGGACTGTTTCATGGCCATAGATACTTAGTGACATGGTTAAGTGGTGGCAGTGCTGGGGAACAGTTGGACTTGATCTTAAAGGTATTTTCCAACCTGGTTGATTCTATGATTCTATCTACAAACATATAAATAATTAGGAAAAGGGCAGGAACAGTATGACAAAGATACTGATAATAATTCAAAAACCTATTCAGGATAGCAAGGATGAAAGAAAGCAGAGAAAATGCACAGAGATTTTATGAGGTTGAGTAATTCTATAATAAATCACTAAATTAATACCTATGCAGTTAAATGTAGAGTGAGGCACCTGCAAAAAAAACTGCTTCCTAACCTCACATACAAAATGATGAGCTCTGAACTGGCCATTACAACTCAGAAAATTGCTCTTGAGATTACGAAAATGCCAGCTTAGTAGCAGTCAGGAAAAACAAAGTGAGAAAGAGCAAAATAGAAAATGTCATTATGTCATTATATTAACCTTGTCCACACTTTTAGTGCTGTATTCAGGCTGGTCCTCTCATTTCACAAATGATATAGTAACATTGGAAGAGTTGCAGAAAGAAAGGCTAGGAGGAAAACCAAAGATATGGAACAGTTTCCATTCAAAGAACAATTGAATTAGGTAGTATTCTTCAGTGTGGAAAAGGCACATTTTAGGTAGGATGCAACAGATTTGCAACATCACCAGGGACTGGAGTGAGTGGATGGGAATCAGTTGTTCACTCTCTTCTCCAAGGCGAGACCTACAGACTATTGAATAACTCTAGCAGGTACCAAGCTGAAAGTAGAAAAGAACAAAAAACGTGGTTCTACACCAAAGAGATAGTAGACATGTGGAATGCCTTAGCAGAGGTGTGTTTGGATGCTTAAGGCGTACACAGGTTTAAAGAGACACGGCTTGCCCAGAGAAGCTGTGGCTGCCCTATCCCTGGCAGTGTTCAAGGCCAGGTGGATGGGACTTTGAGCAACCTGGTCTACTGGAAGGTGTCCCTGCCCATGGCAGAGGGGTGGAGCTGGATGATCTTAAGGTCCTTTCCAATCCAAACCATTCTGCGATTCTGTGAAACACCAGATAAATATTGGAAAATAAATCTGTCAAAAATTACGCACCACATTTAAAAGTATGTTTAGTTTGGGAGAAGCCTTGAGCTCAAAAAAAGTGCAGACTGATACAGAAGGTGAAAAAGGTCTCTCATATACTTGGCCCGTTCTTTCTCTTCCCCATCCGTATCTGATTTTTTAGCCATAGTTGGAGAAATGATACTAGACCAGACAGAGCTTCCATCTGGTCCAGGATGGCCATTCTTACCTTCTTAATTTTGGATAGGTAAAACTCTGTATCTAATCTCATTGATATTGCAGTAAAATTTGTACTTTTTTTTTTACTGAAGCTGGTAAAATGGCCAATTTTTAAAGAAGTACTGTAACCATTTCTTGATGGAGTTTTCCTTTGCCATGCGTGTAGCTGAAGTGTGAAGAGTAGTTCTTTTTCCGTATTGGCATCTGGAGCTGTACTCCCTTGAAACAAAAAGAATAGGGAACTCTTTGTTGGAGATTTTCTGCTGGGGCACACACTGGGGGTGCTCAGATTTTTCCTTGTAGTATTCTAAGGTTCCCCTCTCTGACTCATGAGACCAAGGTTAATTGGAGCCTCTAGCCCATACGAATGACACGATTAATGGCTTTGATAATATTTAAAGTTTGAGTGCAGCTTCAAAGTTCAGCACCTTATAAACTCTGCTGAAGTAAAGAGTGGAATACAGCTGTAGATAAGGGTGCATTTTTGAGGAATAATGTGTAGCTGTATAATAAGAAATGTATGTAATTGCATCTTCATATTATAGACAGTTTCTCTACAGGTGCCTCCTTAATTGAGTAGGCTTCCAGATGCTGGCACAGGGCTGTTAGAGCTTCTTTAAGGGCTGAAATAGTGAATCTCTTAATTCAGAGATTTATGTTAAGGCATGGCTAAGTTTTCATTGGCTAGTTGTAAACCATTTACTTGAGGATCACATTATGAAGCACATCAGTTAGCACATCACTAGCATAAACCAAGAGAGTTTGGTTAAAGATGCAGGTTAATTGAGATGGTGGTACCTGGTTTTGTTGTTTTCCTGCTGAGCTGGGTGGGATCAAAGGACATCAAACCTCTGCTGACTTTTTTTCCTTTTGTTGGTAAGAAGTGGTGTCAGTCACTTTAATTTTATCCTAGAATTGAATGTGTTAATGATGAATTTATATTCTTAGTGTTTCATTAGGTTTCAAGAGGATTACTGTGAAGATAGGTACTTTTCTCCCAGGAATTGGATAAATTATTCATAACAAATTATAGGCCTCGACAATAGGAAATACTTAGGAGACTGCTTAAAGACAAGCTCATTTCTGTTTTCCTCACATGCTTGGTATTTAGCAGTCTCCTACCCACCCTTCCTGCACAGAGTGGTAAGGAATCATTGAATCACTTTTTTCTTTTCTTCTGTCCTTTGCAGCATTAAAGCTGGGTCCAGAAGCATTCAAATTTGATGGTGGCGTAGAGGCAGTGGCTGTGCGGCAGAATGAGAAGTATTACATCCTAAGACCAGAGGTGATTGAGACCTACTGGTATATGTGGAGGTTTACCCACGATCCCAAGTACAGGCAGTGGGGCTGGGAGGCAACACAGGTAACTGTATTAATTATCTGTCCATAATTTAATTCCATGTATTTTTCTTCTGTAGCCACTTTAATCTCATGGTACTGAAACGCTTCAAATGGTAATTGATTTTCACAAGTTCCCATAAACCAGGATACATATGGGGGTGTGCGCAGTTATTCCTGTTTTTCAATTGCTGAACCAGATGCACAAACGAGAGATGCATTCAGCATTATACAGCTGATGAGGTTTAGGCATGGAAATAGAATCTACTGGTTATGACTTCTACTGTTATCTGTAGTCCACAGCCCGCTGGGAGAAGTAATTTATCTTGGGAAATGAAAGTGTATTATAAATAACTTTGCTAAGCATGTGTTCTCACTCAGATTAAAAACTAAGCTATTCTTACAGTTTCTTCTTTGTCAGCTATCACAGTGGCAGGACTGTTCTCAGATGGCTTGTAGACTACATGGCATGTACATATGTATATGTGGGTTGGTATCATGGCTTTTTTCTTTTCTTAGTTGTCTGACTGGAAGGAAAAAAAGAATGCCAGTCATTTTAGATTTACTTAATTATAACAAAAATTACAGCATTATAAGAAGTAGATCATAAGTCAGTAAGTAATGGCATATAAGCAGAACTTCAAAATCGTTGCTAAGGTACTTTAGAGACTTTTTTTTATCTGATTTCCTGGGTTTAAATGTGGTTGTTGAATGTTTTTCCTAAGTGCAAAAATGTTTCTGAGTCTTTCTCATTGGAAATGCTAATACTGATCTGCAGAAGCCTAGATTCATTGTTAGACACAGATCTGTGCTCATGGCCTTCCTTCATTCATCCTTTGTACTTAGATAACTCCTTCATCTGCCACTCATTGGTTATGTGCTATATGAATAACTAGGAAGCGTTTTCACATAACAATGTAATATTCTAATTGCAAAAATTGTTTGTAATCCCCAAAAGAGTTTGCTTTTTAAATGCTTCCGAGGATTCAACTTGTGAGCCTGTTTGGTCTCATCTTTCTCACTGCTTCCACCTGCTGGTCTGTGCTGGGCTTGTTCTAAACCGATTTGCTGGCCAAGCAGTTTTCTGGTCATCTTCAAGATCTGTGGATTAGTACAGCTCCTCAACTTCCCTGCTACAGCTCCAGCCATCTGTGAAAACACAGGTCAAAGCCAGTTTCAGAGATGAGAGTAAACATTAGAGATATAATGACACTAATGAAGTATTTTGACTACAGCCAAAGGCCATGTGGGAGAGCAAAGGAAGAGATGAACTAAGTGCCTGGAGAAACTTTATTCTGCAGGTTAAAACCAACTTTGTTCCAGAGGCAAGAAACCCAAAAAAGTACTTTGAGGAAAAGCTCTGTTGAGAAGCTTGTATTCATCAGGTGAAAGATAGTTAACAAATTAGGGTATTTAGCTGAGCTCATCTCTGTCCTTTCCTCAGTGCAGTCACAACCACATAGAGAGTTCAAGTATTTTAACATTGTGTCCTAGTCTGCATTAGGTTTTTCTTTATAGGCTGTTTTGATATAACTAACATTATGTTACTCTGGAGAGAGGTTCAACATTTGTCACATTTGTGTTAGAGAATGCATTGCCTCCCTCTCCAAAGCATCAAACATGGAGTCAGATCGTCCCTCCTGCCCAAACTATGCATGTCTGTAATATGACAAACAAACAGATCTAGTAACCTGCTCCTTGCTGGTGTGGGTACCACAAAGGCTTGCCGATAGCTGTGGCTGGATGATCCAAGCAGAGATGGGGTCCTTTGTACTATCACAGTATCACAGTATCACAGTATGTTAGAGATTGGAAGGGACCTCGAAAGATCATCTAGTCCAATCCCCCTGCCGGAGCAGGAACACCTAGATAATGTTACACAGGAATGCGTCCAGGCGGGTTTTGAATGAGATGCCTGGGTTCCGTCACCCTCACTGTTTCTTCTACTATGTTAAAGAATTCACAAATGTAATTTTTCAGGCCAGGATCTGTCTCTTAAGGACACTGCAAAGCATGTCTTTGAATTGTATTTTGTTCACTTTTCTCCATTTACCTTCATGCTTGCAAACCAAACCCTCCCTCCCTCCTCCCAGGCCTGCAGTTTTCTCTGTGGGAAGGTACGATTTTGTTTTATCCTTCTGTCAAGCTGTATTGAAGTTGTGTAAAGCAAGCAACCCATGGGCAGAGCTACCTCTGTCCTTACAGAGGGCCTTTTCTTACTTGCTTCCTCAATAAAAAAGTTTCTTTATCTAACATAGCCATGAAATATTTTTGATCTCTTCAGATATGGTTTTGCGTACCCCTCCCTCCCACGATTACAGAGTTTCTATCCCCACCATCATCCTAACACAGAAGCTTGGGAAGCTTTTTGTTCCCCAGGGTTTTCTGTTACCTGCATTTAGATAATAAGTTCCTGTGCTTACTCCTCACACCTACTCACTGCTTTTCCTTTTTCCCTACCACGCACAGCACTGGTTGTGCTTATTCCTCCTTTTATAAACAGAGAAGAATCTGGTATGCCACACAGAGCAGTTGGCCTGCTGCTCTTGTACAACACTGTGTTTGCTTTCCTTTTGCCTCAACCACTGAAGCATACTTTGAAATCTGTATTACAGACTTCTTGTGGTGAATGATAGTTTCCTCATCAGAAGTCTAGTTGCTCTTTTAAACTGTTGTGGAAACAGAGTTTTGTTTCTGAGTTCTAAATGGTCTTATTTTTCTACACTGAACATGGTCTAACTTGTTGTTTGATGCCTGAGTTCTTGGTGGTGTCCCTTGTTTGCTGGTTTGAATGGATGAATACATCCCCACCCAAATGGGTTTGGGTTAACTCACTGAAATGTTAGATGTCTGCTTCTGCCAATTTAAGAACTCTTCAGAGATGACCTGGGATACATTGCAGAACCACCTGGCTTTTAAGTACACTGCATGATTGAGCTTTTGTTAACATTCCCAGCCGAGAGCTCTCTCTGCCTCTTACCAATGGGGATTTGCACAGAGGGCTGGATTGTGTGTGTATGCAGAGCTTTGTACTGTACTTTCTTTATCTCTTTCACAACTGGCAGCATCTTTTTAGCCTTATAATCTAGATTTTTGGACAAAACTTGAACATTTTAGTACAGATGTGCTTCGACCAAGGCCTGTTTAGTCACATCGCTCCAAATACAGTGACTATGGGGAAGAACCAGGAAGCTGAATCTTATATTCCCTCAGACAAGGGAATCAAGGCTCTCTATCTCTTTCTGGCTAATTCTCCCTAATACTGTACTTAGCTAGAGACAGTACTACTGTACTAGAGACAACATCCATCTTATACTGGGCCAGCCAAATCGGATGGTGGTATGCTGGGGGGGGGGGGGCTGGCTAAAGTATTACAGAAATATGCATGCAAGATATTCAGGTTAAATACAGAAAATTACTAAAATTCTTTTTAGGCTAATTATTTGAAAGCAATAAGAGCCGCCACTTTGCATTAGGTATGTAAAGCCATTTACTAATCTAAGTTGTGTGAATGAAGGGTTCAACTGTTTGATGGGGACTTGCATGCCTGACTAAGGTTGCACCATGGAGGCTGCAGAGTTCAGTCAGAGTTTCTGCTTACAGTGAAAATAATATAGAAGATCTCAAGTTCAGGCTAACTTCAGGCAAATTGGGGATTAACAGCAAGATGGAGTGGAAAGACCTATAGCTCTCTACTTAGTGAAGCCAAGAAGAGAGAAAAGAGCCAGGCATAGATGGGAGGTGAAAGAAACACAGGTTCAGAGTTCATGGGTTGGAAGCCATGAGTACCACAGCTGGTGAGAAAGTAGCACAGTTTTTATAAGCATATTGTTGGCGTAGTCAAGAACCACCACACATGCAACCACAAAAACACCCTCAGAGGAGCTGAGAGCGCTGGGGTCTGATCTAGAGGCACCTCCTATTTTATTTCTAAATAGCATAGATCATCTGGCCTCCCTGTATGTCATAGCCCATGAAATACCACTTTGTGCCATTTTTGAGCTGAGATACATGTATTTGGCAAGAGTTCACTGTCTCATATTCTGTTCTACTCCTGATTTCAACAAAGAGAACTAGAAAATCCACTTGTTCTCATAGATGTTTCCATTAATTAATTTGCTTATTATCATATATTATTTAATTGCTGTTAAAAATACATGCTTTATTTCATATTTGAATTTGTCTAGTTTCAGCTGTCAGTCACTGGATTTTCCTATGACTTCATATCCATATTGAAATGTCTTTTATTCCTTCATGTTTTCTTTCCAAAGAGTTTTCCTAGATTGTAATAAGCTTGCTACTGAGTCTACTTAAGATGGTAAACAAATTGTGTTGTCTCTCACTGTGACGCATTTTCTCCTCATGTCTGCACCCACGCCAGTTCATCATCCTTGTGTGAAAATGAGTGTGAAAATATCCATTAGGAGCTCAGACTGAATTGTTTTACGTGGCCACTGAATTCTTCAAAGTGTCTCCGTGTCTTGACTTTCCAGACTAATCTGGTTCTAAATCTGGACGCCTTTCTGTCTAGATTTAGGGCCGTGTGCCTGATTATACGAAACGCACTTTGTTTGGGCTCCAGTTGCTAAGTACAAATTACACTGTCTGCTGTTATTTACCTATGTCATTTTTGCCAGCAGTAGTGTTGTAGTGGCTGATAAAACTTCAGACCTCTCCTCGTGGATCTCTGTGAGAAGCAGCTCTGTTTGGTGATGATTTTATATTGCCAGTGTGTTCTTAGAGCACTGTCAGTCAGTTTTAAATTAAGATAGTGATATTGCTAGGGTATAGTGCTGCTTTGTCTTAACATCTCTTGGTACCATGTCAATTGCTTTAAAACCTTGTCAAGTTTATTATGGCTCTGCAGTTCCCTTTATCTGTCAATTTTGTAGACCTCAAAGAATGAGAGCAAGCCTGCGAGCAGGATAGTTTCCTGTAGAATCGTGCTGATTAGTGTCAGTTGTACTCTTATTCTCCTATATTTTTTACATGTGTTTCTGTAGTTGTTTGGAACTAACATCAGGTCTGGTATCCCAAAATTATTGAGACTGCCAATGCCACATAATCGTAGCATTACCTTGATACCCTCCCAGTCATCTAGGACTTCTCTGTATTCTAGGGTGCAATAACATTAGCACCATTTTATCAAGCAGAGTGGTCTTCAGCTCTTGAGTGGAAGAGTATCTAGGTGGCAAATCAGATGCCTCTGCATTAAGTACTCTGAGATCTGTGAGAAGGCAGAACACTGCAAATTTTAAGTGCTTTTTTAAGTAGCTTGTCTACAGCACCAGGCTTTTCAGCCAGTGTCCTAGCACCTCTGAATCAAGGACAGCCTGTTTATGCATTGGTAAATGAACACCTGTATAGCAATCTTTCAGAGAACGTTTCCTCTGCAGTTCATTACTACTACCTGCAGTGTCTGGATCTCTCATAAACTAGGATAAAGCCTCAACCTATCCTGAGTGCCAGTCTAGCCAGAGGCTGTCTCCCCAAAGAGAAATTTCTGAAGATATAAGGCTACTTTGTAATTGTAAGAGGGAGGGAATCAATATAAACCGCACATTTCCTTTCTTCAGGTTCCTAGCCTGCTAGCTTCACCAGTCTTTCACTTAGTTATCCAAGTATGAGACCTGTACAGCACGGAGTGAGATCTCAGTGCTATCTGTTATCTACACTTTCCAGAATAAACAAGTTGTGTTTCCTATGCTCATCTGGGGATGTAATTCTTGAGGGAGAAGGAGACAGTGTCTTAACAAGGGGGCCATTTGTTCCTTCTGTTAATTTTGCCACCATCGTTGCAAGTTTCTCCCGTCTGAGCTGTGGCATGCGGTGTCAGGGTTGCCGAGTCACTGACCAGAGGAGCACCTTCAAGGTCAGACACTGCATGCTAGAAATGCTGGCAGGATTATAACCATTGGAGCTTTCCCCCCTTCTTGCTATGCTCAGAGCAGAGGCAAGGTCACATTCTGCAGTTATTATAAACAAGGGGATAGTGACAAGAGGAGGCCTTCATTTCCTGCCTAGAAAGCAAAGCACTTTCGCTCTTGTTTATTCATATGACAACTGCCTAGCAGCAGTAGGACTTGTGGGAAGGAACATGCAAATGGTTCCACAAGCAGCGTATGCATTAGTTCTGCAGAAGTCAGCCAAGCAATTGCTTTTTGTCCTTTTCCTTCCTTTTCCTTTTTTTTTTTTTCTTGTTTTCTACCATGTGATATCCAGCATCAATTGTGCTGTGCACAAGTATGCAGTCAAAGAGATCATCACACATGTGATGCTGTTGGGCTAGGTGTGTCACATACGCCTTTCTGTCCAGACTGTAGAGAAAAACCTGGTCAAGCCAAATCCCAGCATGGGAATAGTCTCAGTGTAGCCTGGACTGCACCAGTAACCACATCTGAAAAGAACCCATCCAAACACTTTTTCCTTTCAGGCTCAAGTCACAACAGAAAGGGAGCATTGCCATCTGAACTTGGAGAAAGCTCCACTGGAGATAAGGAATTACTGTGAGGATTCCAGCTCACCAGGGAACACTGTCCCTTTCTTGGCACAAGCTCAGGCTCTAGAGCCACAGCCATTCCAAGTAACATCCTTTTGCCAGTGTCTGTTGCTTCCTTTTAAGGAAGATTTTTAAATCTTCAGAATTTTGAAAGAACTCTGTACAGTCTGGATTATTCTTTGATCTATGAACAACCTCACATTTCCACAGGGTGAGCGTGGAAAGTAAGCAACCTCCTGCATACTAGCAGGAGGTTAGCTGTAGTACCTGATGTGCTGTGACTCACTGCCCTAGGTGCCTTCCTCAGCTGTCTTTTCACTTTTTCTCCTGATTTCAGTAATGGCATGTGCCCGCATTCTTTGTGTCTGTATTCAGTAGAAAATTCTCCTTTGTTTCCCAGTATTTCTAGTATGCAGAGGTTGTAGTAAGGACCTTGAAGAGTTAAGTTTGATTGAAGTTGTTTTCTCTGCCTGAAAAGGGACATCACTCAAAACTTATTTGTTCCCCTGCCTTGATTCCCCTCAGCTTCTGTTGAGTATAACTGGCAAAAACCAGAATTAATTAAAATCTAGGCCTAAAGCACCATGCAAAACAAACTTCATACAGGCTAACAGGCAGAATCATAGATTACTGAACTACATGTAGCTGTGTTTGGTAGTTGGTAATGACAGACATCCTGAACCAAATATTTTCCTTCATCACTGTGCCTTTTCTGTCCCTGCATGAATCTATTAAAAGAGTTGGCGTCTGCTGAGGAAGCACTGCCAGAGCAGCAGGGAAGCACAAATAACCTGTGAATCATTTCAGAGTTGTTTCTTTGGAGCTGGTTTTAATGGCTGATATCCTTGTGTGCTGTAAGGTCGTGCATGTGAGTGGAATAATGAAAGTGTAGGCGAGGGGTCCTCTGAGCTACTAACACCTTCTTTCCAGTCTCCTCCTCTTCCATTGTGC
Organism: Pezoporus wallicus; assembly: GCF_028554395.1. Classification (NCBI taxonomy): domain Eukaryota; kingdom Metazoa; phylum Chordata; class Aves; order Psittaciformes; family Psittacidae; genus Pezoporus; species Pezoporus wallicus. The sequence goes on from NW_026639755.1 coordinate 385,315, forward strand.
TTTTTGCAGTACTGCCTTGCAGCTGACTAGCTGGGTGATTTGTGAATCATGGATCCATTGCCCAGTGTTTATGGATTTAAGCTTTATGCTTTAAAGATTAAAGAGCTCTCCTGCAGTCCAGCTCACAAGCTGACTAGAGTTTCCACTGTATAAAGGGGAACAGGAGAAGAGCACTTGTAAGAGATGGAAATGTGGGGAGAGAACAGCAGCTAGAGGAGTTTATAAGATGAGATCAACAGTCCCTAAAGATGAGTACAGTATGGTTGGTGACAGCCAACGTGGCTTCACTAAGGGCAAATCATGCCTGACCAATTTGGTGGCCTTCTGTGATGGGGCTACAGACCTGATGGATAGGGGCAGAGCAGCTGATGTCGTCAGCCCGGACTTGTGCAAAGTCCTGCACAACATCCTTGTCTATAAACTGAGAGACATGAATTTGGTGGATGGACCCTTCATTGATCAAGCCTGAGCCTTTCATGTTTCCAGATTTTGCTCTACAATTAAATTCTCCTTTTCCTTTCCTCTTTGCAGGCAATTGACAAGTATTGCCGAGTCAGTGGTGGCTTTTCTGGTGTCAAGGATGTTTATTCCTCATCTCCTACATATGATGATGTACAGCAGAGCTTTTTCCTTGCTGAAACTTTGAAGTAAGTTCTCTCCACTCTTGCCTCTGACTCTAAAAGCTAGCCACAGGATTCAAGAAGAATGTAGTGGCTCAGGAAATAATCCCTTGTCTTGTTGGGGTGGTTTATGCATTGGGCTTTCTTTTTTTCCCAGCTTTAGGTCCCAGATAGCCCTTCTACCAGCAGGAAATGAAATTTCCCAAACACAAGACACTTATACTGGGAGAGCTTTAGTTTTAAAGACAGATACACTGACTTGACATGTCACATACAAGTATGTGCTATGCTCTGATACTGTAGAACATGTTTCTCCTCTGTGTGTCACTGTAAAGGAGTAAATGCATAGAACAAAAGTCCTTCATGCCCTTGAATGACTGTATCCCATAATTTTTCTAGAATGCTTTTTAGTGTAAGCAAGAGTTTCAGGCCTATTTTATAATCTCTTACATACTTACATGCATATTTTTCATTTTAGTCAAATCAGTAGGGCACCTGTGGTCCACCCTGCATAAGCTAATGCACTCTATTGCATATTTGATCCAAGGTAAAAATGTTCAATGTCATTGGTCTTCCACCATGTTTCTCTTTAATAACAAGAAATGCTGTCGTAACCTCTGACTTACAGACATGATACAGCATAAAAAAACTAGCATAAAGATAGGCATATGTTAGGGGGATTTTATTAAACCTGAGCTAGCGTGTACTCGTCTCCTCCATCACTGACACAAACCAGCCATCAAGAGCACTCTTGTTACGTGTTTGGGATCACTCTGGGGTTTTGCCTGTAAAGCAATGCCTTCTAATGTGTGACAATTTTCCTGATACCTAAGTTACATCGGTGAATTTAGTTATATTGTTCTGGCATTGAAATCTACCAGGATTCCTGAATTACCTTCCTGAAACCTTGTGAATGGACTGCTTCTGGAAGAAAAGTGTCTGAGATGGCTATATTCCCTACCCTTTTTTTTTCCTCCTTGTGTAATACCTAGGAAAATGTTTTAGTTGGGTAAATCCATAGCCAGAAGCCACTGCTGGCAGTGTGAATGAAGCCAGAACTGCTATTAGGAGTTGTTGCCTCTGCTTATCTATCTATACCACTTTATGCCAATGTGTGATGGAATGGATGATTGTCGTGGTTTAAACCCAGTCAGGTAATTCGTTCGCTCACTTCCCCCCCTTTCTTGCCCTCCCCCTGCTCCTGGAGGGACGGAGAGGAGAATCGAAAAGAATGCAACTCCCACGGGTTGAGATAAGAACAGTTTAGTAACTAAGGTATAACACAAATCACTACTGCTACCACCAATGATAATAATGATAAAGGAAATAACAAGGGAAGAGAATACAACACCTCAGCACCAGCTGACCGATAACTTGCCCCCCAAGCCCGACCAAGCTCCGACCGATACCTCCTCCAACCCTGCCGTCTCCCAGCCCTTCCGGCTAACTCCCAGTTACATCCTGGGCATGACGTGCTGTGGTATGGAATAGCTCTTTGGTCAGTTTGGGTCAGGTGTCCTGTCTCTGCTTCCTCCCAGCTTCCCCTCCTCCCTGGCAGAGCATGAGGCTCACAAAGTCCTTGGCCAAACCAAAACATCTCTATCAGCTCTGTTCCCGAGCCGAAAGTCAAAACACTGCACTGCACCAGCTACCAAGGAGGAGAAACATGACTGCTACTGCTGAACCCAGGACAATGATATATCCCTTTGTCAGCAGCGAAGATGCATTAAGGTGCCCTTTCTGTCTTTACAACACAGTTATATGACAAAGAAACAGTTGTAACCACTTGGCAGTCTTGCATGTCATGCAGGCTTGCAGAATAAACAGGGTTTCTGTACAGAGTTTACAGGATTGGCAATCTCAAATGTTCAGGCTTTAGCTGTAGCTGGTGTACGTGAAGATTGATTTTGGGTATTGGGAGCTCAAAATGCAGCAGGGAGAAAGCAGGTCCTGAAAGCAGCAGTATGGGTGTCTGCTTCAGGCAACCTCATGTTTCACTGGCAAGATGGGGCTCTGAGTTCATCATGTGTAAAGGGAGAGTCTGGCTATTCTGTTCTTGTCTCCTTACCAAATTGCTCACCATGGTCAGAATCCTTTGTTACCCCATGTTATCGTTATAAAAAAGAAAGCCACTGCTGCTTCCTCTGTTGGCTAATTTTATTTCACTTACTCTTTCATTTTCTGGAGACAAAAAGCTGTACTCCCACAGAGAGAGGCAGCAGTTTCAAATGGGTTCAGTCAGAGAAGCAGGACCTCCCCAGGAGCTGATCTGATGTGATAGATCTGCCTATAAAAGCTAAATTGGAGAATGAAATCTGCTCCTAAGGGACTTCTGTGGTGACAAGGCTGACCTTTGAAGTATCACCAGAATCCTGTCTGCATCTTAAATAATCACAAGGGTATCTGAAAGTTCACTGATGCATCGCTCAGATGTACTGCAGTGAAAGCATTGTAGAAGAAGACAGTTCTAGGAAAGAACTCAGAAGTATTTATTGACTTTTGGTTTGGATCATATCCTATTTGTGAAACGAAACAAAGTTTTATGGGAATGACACTCTAAAGACAAATGAAAAATGTAGAGAAAGAGACTAGACATGCAGGACAAAACTGAATCATCTCAAATAGAAATTTTCATCTCTAAGCAGTTAACTGGGGAGGAAGAGAAGGAGAAGTAGAGCTTCACTCACTGAGTTGTTCTGCAGATACAACTGGTAAATAAAGGCCATGGGAAAATGATCAGGTAGTGACACATGGCTGCAGACAGTAGATATTATGAGCCCCTGATTGAGAGAGAGCAAAGTAAGAGCAGCCTCAGCAGAATGAAGGCAGAACCATATGTGTGCACATTCTGAACGTGACCGAGTCCACTAATGGGAATGATACCCTTTCCTGGTCACATGCTGCAAGACCTGTCATTTTCTGGACAGCAGGAAAGCAAGCTACAGCAGGAGCTGAGAAATCCTGTGCACCCATGATATTACACTTGCACAGTCGGGTTTTCTGCAACAGGACAAATAAATGTTGTTTGAATTTTAGCAGTTGAGTTTGGAAGCCTTGACAAAGATCTCTTGACAAAGATCTCTTGACAAAGATCTCTCCACCAATATCTTCTACAAAGTTTAGCACAGCCACATCAAAAGGGTGTATTAAGAAAAAAGAACCAAGAAATACTCTTCATCCATGTATGTCCAGAAACCTTAATCTTGTTCCATGCTTCATTTACTCTGCATTGCTTTATAATGTACGATGTTTATGAATCCCCTCTGCGCAATATATTGGCCCATTTCCTCCCACCAGAAGTTGAACCATCTTCCAGCATGGCATTGGCAAGTCAGATACCTGGCTTCTCTTGTGCTTCTTTGAAATCTTTGATTTGGATTAAATCATTTCCAGGTGGGTTTACTCTATTAAGAAGACTTTTTTGCCAACTTAATCTCTGTTCCCCTGTCCCCCAAATCCTTTTGCTTGGTGTCTTGATGTTTGTTTTACATTGCAAGCCTTCAAAAGGAGTCTTGAAAAACAGAAGTTACTTGGAAAGATTAAAATGCTGCCTTTATAACAACTTTTCATTGAAGGGCTTGATCATGCTGAAAATGACTCTTCAGATCATTATAATGAAGAAGGTTGTGTAGGTGCTATACAAAGACTGAAAGCAAGTAACTTGTTTATAGCTTTAGCTGCTGACTGGTGGGGCCTGAAGCTGCTGTGTTGCCCCTGCTTGTCTGTTGCTCTGCTTTAACACCCGCTGTTCTTCCTTTCTCTCTTAATGTCTAGGTATTTGTATCTGCTGTTCTCCAATGATGACCTTCTACCATTAGACAACTGGGTTTTTAACACAGAAGCTCATCCTCTGCCTGTTTTACATTTAGCCAACACCACACTATCAGGAAACCCTACATATCGATAAAAACAGCTCTATGAGGAGAAAGAGAGACTGTTTTCAGCTCTGTTTTGTTTACATGGACCACTTGAGACTTTTAAGCAGGAGAGGAGACAGACGCTTGATAAAACTAGACCTCTGAGTCAAGTACGTACCAGCGTGAGAAATGAAGCTCTTCAACATATAGATAAGTTAAACGTTCTGTTTTATACATGACCAAAACACATTAGTGTGGTATTTGCAGGACAGAGACTTCACGTGCTTTGAACCTTAGCAAGACATGGAATCTGTTGTTTAATAGAAGCACAGCAGCATAAGGAAGAAGAGGTTTTCCCATCTAGGGAGAGGAACTTGCTGCTGCTGCTGTTCTGAACAAGGAACACACACCAGTCACCTCTTCAGATCAGGTGGCTTCCAAATACCTAGATTTTCTTTTTCTTTTTTCTTTTTTTGTTTGTTTGAGGATGGCATGAGCAAAGCAACAACAAAAGCAACATCACTGCACCAGCAGCAGCAGCAGGATTTGAATTGCTTTCTGTACCTCTCTGAATTCCCTAAGGAGCATCTGTTTGTCCAGACTGGCAGCCATTCTCAGGGCCACAAAGCTATTAAAACTAAACTTTCAACTATAAAAACTGTTGCCTCCTCATTTTCCCCTTTTCAGAATAATGCTGAAAGATCTGTGTTGTATGCTTGCAACCAAAAAAACCCATTTAGTAAGCATTTGCTTTGTAGCTCTCTGTCAGCAACATGGGCTTTGTTCATTTGGCAAGCTACAGTCAGAATCTGGAGTGAGTTGCAGGGGTAGGAAGGAACCTGAGCTTCCCTTCCTCAGAAATCATGTCACATGGGAAAAAACATTCTCCGATTAGTCTTAGTTCTTTTAGCTAAAAAACCAGAGATGACAAAATGAGAAAAACTGTCTCTCATGATTTCTATAGGTGGATACAATAGATGGCACTTAAAAATGCTCTCTCCCCTTGAGCTAAGCAGCAGGAGTTTGTTGGTTTATATTTTGCTAAACAATCTAGATTTTTCCTAAGAGTTAAATTTCCTCAGTTGGATACTATTGACAGAACCTTCTTTGCAGGTTTGTGTATGACAGAAGCCCAGAGCTGCCTTTGATTTCATTTAGAAAACTCTGCTACCAAAGCAGCGTGATCTTCTTTGGAAACATCTCTGACACAGGGGTAGAAAAAGAAACTAAAGTCTCTTTTGCCATTAGTTTATGAGAAATGAGATGCTGCTACCTGCACAGGGCTTTTTTTTATCAAGAGCTCCTGGGCTGTGCTGTGCATCACTTACATGGAGTCTGCTTCAGTCTTCACTTAGTTACTAAAAGAAATTTTAGTCTCTTCGGATACATCTCAATATCTTTCTTTTTTTTTTTTTTTCTTTTTAACTGTTTTTCCAGAATCCTTACAGCTCAAATTGTTCTTTCTATTCCCCTTTATAGCTCTCAAATCCTTTTGCCATGGTGACCGACCCCTTTGCTGAAAAGGAGCTGTGAGGTGCTCCTTTCCCTCCTATTTAGCGCACAGGTTGAGTCTTTAAAAGATCTGGATTGTGTTTTCATACTGAGGTGAATAGTAGAACTCTTCAGTGAGCTACAGCAGCACAGCATCAGATAGGAAGGGAGTGAGTGCTATTTTTCCCTTCAAAAGATGTTTTTATATGAAGTTTTATATAGAAAAGCTTTTCTATCATATCTGACTGTACATTATAGTAGAATGTCCCCCATAAAATTTTCCTTCACTCGTCTCTGACACTAACTTAGACACAGAAATCATGATCTAAGAAAAAAAATGCTATCAGATGCTTTTTTCCAGCCAGTTCCTTTATTTTCAGAAGAGGAAGACACAGCGCTTGGAAAAAACTCCAGTCTCCGTGTTTTTACCTTAATACCAGTTGCTTAGTTATTCTAAGCTGAAGCAGTAGCATAAAAATAATTGAAGAACCAAGAAAGGAATTGATATAGTAAATAATACTGAATCAAGTAATTGTTTATCTAAAATCAGAAGTCACTTAATAAATGGATTCTTCTTACCAGTCCCACAATAACTTATTTTTCTAATTGGTATTCAGTGGCTTACTGAAGAGCTGGTTATTTTCCATTTCCCAAAGTTCAGATAGGTTATGTTTTCAAATTGAGTTTTTTCCCATTACTGGTTTAAAACTGCACTTGATTTCCTTGTTCCCCTCAATTTCTCCAGGTACAAAAGAGAAAGAGGAAAAGCAGATTCGTCTGTTTAAAAAAATAAATACCAAAAAAAAAGGCACTTTCCACCCCATAACACCCGTTCCCATATATCTCCTGATGAATGCACATGTAGAATGGCTGCCAGTCTGTTCAGAGGAAGGGCAAGGACAGAATTTTGGAGTCTCAGAAGCATCAAACTTCTTATTGCTGCTCCTCTAGCCCCTGTCATGAATTAAAGAGCAACCCTTCAAATTAGTTCCTCCATAAATCCCAGTGGATTTAACTCATTGTCACAAGCATGCTTGCATTGAGGACCTAAGCCCTTTCATGTTCTGGGATGGTATTTTTCTCAAAGCAGACATACAGCACTGCTATTTCTTCTTTGCGCAGACTAGCAGCAGGTACCAAATAAAGAACGCTTGTTTCCCATTTTCCGGTTACCCCAATGACTGTCACTTTTTGTGACAATGTCTGTCACTTTTTAAAACACAAACTACCCTTTTCCTCCAGAAGCTACTGATGTGCACAGTCTATCAAAAATAATGAATTTTAAGGACTAATTACTGTGTCATTCATGAATCTCATCCTGAGATTTCCCTAGAGCAAGCTGAGTTTGGAGGTAACGGGTTCTGGGCGAGTTGTGTGCGTAATAACCAAGCAGTGTGGATATTGAAATGTCTGACTTGTTCTTGTCCTGAGTCCTTCACAGAGAAGTAGGTTCTGATGCACAGAATGGTGTTACAACCCAAAGCTCAGGCTGTTTCCCCTCTGGGTACAGAAGGTACAGTGGAATATTGCCATTTCATTCTGTTGCTGCTGTCTGACTTTCATGAAGATAGAGTGTAAATTTAAGCACAAAATGACTTTTTAGTCCTAGTTGTTTCCAAGTCTTGCACTGTATTCTCTAAGAAAACAATCCTCCTTTTCTTTAGGTAGCGGTCCCATTTTACCAATTTCTACAATACTCTCTCCCCTTACAGGATGAAATAAAGAACAGAAAATAATGTACGGTTTTGGCACACTGGATTTGGGCAAGAGCCTGGAAATCCCAGAATTGTCTATTTCCTGTTTGCATGCAGTCAAAACAAGGATGTTCAGTTCTTTTCCTAATCCAAGCCTTAAGCTTGCCTGTTGTCAGGATCCACAGTAAACTTTTTCCTAAGACTTGAGCTTGAGTTTTCAAAGGAGCCAGATTTCTGCAGCTTCCACTGACCACCCTGGAGCTGTGTGTCCTGCAGTCAAGAAGTCAGCTTCTTAGCTTTGTCCTCGTAGCAGAACAAATAACCCTGAATATGTGGGGTGTTCATTTTGCTGCACAATGTAGTCCTTAAAAATGGAATGTTTAAGAAAAGTATGAAAAATAGTAAGTACCCTGGAATAAAGGGAACAAACGGTAGTTCCCTGGGCCAGTCGCAGCTCTGAGGCTTCTTTATCCCCCTAATTCAAATCTGTGGGTCACTGTCTTCTACCTCCCAATCACTGACGTATTCCCACCCAGTGTTTTACAAGATTTGAATGTTGAGTGTCTTGAGTTCTGAAAAGCAGGACTACAAACTCCTTATACTACCATTCTTGAAGGTTAATGGTCTACCCTATGCTAATTTACATGTAAGCAAAGCCCTTTGGCTTTTATGTCCATGTTTTTAAGGGGACAAATAAGAAACAGGCTTCTTGTTACCAGAGCAATATGAGAGCGAGCTCTTGATCCACACTGTAGTTTGGAGATCTGTTCGCCCTGATAAGACATCCCTTTTCCACTCCTTGTATGTTGAGAAACAGTCTTCTGACTCAAGAGTTTGAGTTGCAATCCAAAGAGGAAACCCAAGCTCTTTTGCAGGTTATGTGCATACAACTGTAGTAGCGATGATAAGCACTAGCTGCTTTGGCTGTCAGCCCCTTCTAACAAACTGCTCTGGAATTGCCCAGGGAAGTTGGGAACCATCAAAGTCAAAAGAAGACAGCCTGACTTGTTATGGTGAATTGTTGCCTTTAATCCTAATCGCTTGGTGGAGGTTGGATTTGAATTCTGCCTTTATTCTTGCTTTGTCTAAAATGGACAGATTATTTTTCCTCCAAAATAATGAAAGGGCAAAAGTCTGCCTTCTGATGTGGAAACCTTCTGCCTCTGACCTGGAATCCTGCATATGTACTTTTTACAGATTAAAAATAATATTGTATATAAAAAAGATTGAATAAAGAATGTCTTTAAGTGAAAAAGGTGCCATTTGTGTCCTTTGCCTCCAATAGCAACCTCCTGCAGCACTGGGCTGTGAAGTTGACCTGATTTCATAGGCTTGATGGTGCCGCAGCTTTTCTTTCCCCTGCAGCTCTCCTAGGGACTTTGTCAAACACGTATCAGGTCTCCCTGTTGCAAAATTAAACCCATATACCCTGGTTTGCCTTGAACAGGTTGCTGTACTGCTCACATTTCTCTCAATAGCGAGTTGAGGATCTTTCTATATGCTGTTGTGAAAGCCACCAATTCCCACAAACAAATCTGCCCTTCTGTTACATTTGCGTGGAAGTGGCTAAAAAGTTCAAAGATTCTAAATGGGGCAGGCAGAAAAGATGTTACTAAATGAACTTAATTCTCCTAAGATACCTGGTTAAACCCCCAGCTTTTCTTGATATTAAGTAGCCCAATGGTGAATTGGGCAGTTAATTCTGTCCATCCATTCCTCTGCCTTCTGCGAAAAGGAAGAAGTTCATAGTTGTTTAATATTGTTCACAGGGAAATTGCTATGAGGAAATGACTTTGCATGAGCCTATTTTCCCCCTTGCACCTTTTGCTGATATATCTCTCCATTTTGCAGTGCAGCAAGTGAATAACCTGATTTGCTTTCTGCTTTGCATTAGCTGTAGATAATGCTTACTGCCTGACATCAGCCATACTGCTCATATGCAGTGCCTTGTTTCCATGGCGTGCCATGACTGCCATCCTGTCCTGTTTTGGTGCTTTGTATCTGGTCAAAGAATCATCTTGGTTGGAAAAGACCTTTAAGATCATCAAGTCCAACTGTTCCCCAGCACTGCCAAGTCCACCACTATCCCACATCACTAAGGGCCTCATCTATCACCCTTCTGGTGATGCTCAGACTTCCCAGGGTGCTTCTGCCTCAGGATGCATGAGCTCCTTCAGAGTTACTTCATAAGAGAAAATTGCTTATGAAGTGCTGTAACTCAGTGCAGCACGTAACACAAGGTACATGCCTGCCCTCCTGGTGCGTCATCCATCTCCAGATCCAGTTATGCCTTCAGCTTTCTACACAAGCGCTGCGTGCTCATGATGCACCCAGTGTCCTACCGCAGTGCCACTGGCAATGCAGTGTCTTTGCATCCACTGAACACAGCCACCTTGCTGAAAGTCACTTCTTGTAACAAAGCATGTTTGCTGTGTCTATCAGTGACATTCTGTTTCAGCCACTGAGCACTGACACACTTGGTCCAGTACTACCAAGCTCTCTCTCCTTCTATACAACATTTTGGCCAGTGCCAAAGGCTATCCTCACTGCTCTTCAAATGGGATCCTTTGTGGTTGCACTGCATTATCCCTGCCTCTTCAAGTTAAGCGCTTCATCCCTCTACTTCTGTCTTTTCTGAAACACACCTCTTTTTGCATGTCCTCTATCCAAGGATACATAGCGAATATCCTCGAATATCCTCTTATTTCTCCTTTGGTGCTCTGCCTGCACGGCACCCTCCCCCCTTCCTTCCCTCGTATACTCCGTGTGTGCTCCTTCCTGGAGACCATGCGCCTTTCCTCTGCATGTTAATTAGCTTTATTTTAAAATCCTAAAATTAATCCTTAATGGGCTATTTTTAGCTTTCATCTTGTAGCTCTGGGAGTTGGCTTCTCTCCTTGCAAAGCCATAGGCATTCTGGGGGCTTTGGAAAGGAGCTATTCCTCTGTTGGTACCGGTTCACATGCGGATGAGGTTGTGTGCTTGCCTACGTTTTCAGGTACCTGAATCAAAGATACAGGAGGTCCCTTCCTGTCCCACATTTACAAAATCCCCTTCCTTTGTGCTGTTACCTCTCTTTCTAGTAAAGGTCAAGTGTAAAATGCCATTGGATCAGAAAAAAACCCTTTCTTATCTACATGGATGGGAGTAATTGGTTCACGTTTGCTATGCTGGTTGAGTAGAATAGAATATAAATGAATAGAAAATCACCAAAATACTTGCTATGAGGTTTTTTAAAGTGGTTATCTGATGAACTTTCACCACCAGACTTGCTGTGGCTGAATTAGAAAGAGATTGCAGTGTGTTGAAACACAGCGCTAACAACATACGACACCAGTCTCTTTTATCTGAAGATTTGTTATTGAACAAGAAATGAGGAACAAGGAATATACTAAAATAGAAGAGTGGTACAGACCACAAATAGTCCTTTGTGTAACGATTCTTGCACAGCAAAGTAAGTAAAGATCATCAGTACCCTCAGAGACAAAATCTCTGAAGGTGCCATCTGTTGCATGCTCTTACATTCTATTTTACCCATACTTGCATATGGTTCATCTTGTCCTTTATTTGGATTCATATCCCGTTATTACTTGAGGTGCTTTATGGGTTATTTCTACGCTCATTTATATTTACATCAAGGGATTTCCCTGACAGGTCACTGGGATTTTTGCAAGTGTCCTTAGATCTGTATTGACACACTTACAAATGTTTAAACTTTAGCCAAGCAAATCATTTCAAAGAACCCATACATTATTGGTGTAAGTATGATCAAATCTTAGAACCAGTGTTACTTGAACAACCATTCCTATCAACCTAATGCTATAGTCTGCTAAAGCCTTATGCCAAGCCTCTGTAACCTCAGACGCTGTAATCCGACTTGTACCACAGCAAAGTTAGCTTTTCAGGTTCTGTTTAGATATATTTCAACTGAAGTGGAAATTTCCCCCAGGAAAAAAACTCCCACCAATCTTTGCATAGCCACCAGTCATCAGCTTGTGGATTAATGGCTTTCCTCAGAAGCAGACTTCGATGAGTTCAGTGACAACAGGGGAAAATTTACTGCCACATTCAGGAGACATCGTTCCATCGATTTCTTTATTAACCTTAATAATGCTGCTTTTCCAGGTGTGCAGTCTGAGTAAACCTTTCTGTGTATTACCTCTGATTCCCTCCAGTTCCTGCTCCTGCTATTCCTTAATAAAGCAGAAGTCTATGAGGAAAACATCAACTCCTTTGCAGAGCACGGTGCATAGCCCTGGAGATGTTCCCTCTGAGCAGGTTATGTTCAGTGCCAGATGCTTGTCGGCTGCATCAGAAAAATGCTCTGCCCACATCCGTATTTTATGCCTGCAGTAGAAACCTCTTTGCCAGCTTCAGCTGTCAGTAAAAGGCCACTGATACGGCTGTACTCCAGTGCTGGTACCACCTTGTTCACCCCTCTGTTGACTGATGTGCTCAAGATACATCCAGGCTAGTCTGCCCAAAATTTGAAAGCTATGATTTGTTTTCGGTCATGGTATCAGACTGACTTCCAAAATGGAGAACATGAGGTTCAAATGTCAGGCACTCATCATCTGCCTCCCAGACACTGAACCTCTTCTGTGTGTGTAACACCTACTGCAGCTGCCTGACCAGGATGTGCCAAGTGCCCTGGTTCAGGAACCAGCAAGGCTCAGCAGACCCAGCCGAGCGCAGGGGACACTGCATCATGTTCTGAACTGATCAACGCAAAGGGCAGTGGCAAGTTTGTGATGTGGGACATGAACTGTGACCATGAGGAGCCTTATTCCTGGTTGGGGGCAAACATACATTATGGGAGGGCTCGGTAACCTCTGTGGGTACTGTGAGATTGCAACTGGTTCCTGCTGAGGAAAGGCTGTAGTTGAGTTTTTAGCTGCTTGACAGACAACACCTATTTTTCAAACACTGAGTCCGGCTGCAAGAATCCTGAGAGTGCTTCTAAATAACACCTTTCAGGATCTTTTTCCATGCCTTCGGTTGTTTTGGGTTTTTTACCTTGAGCCTTTGGGTCACTCGTAGTTTAATATTTTGGAGTTCTTCCCTTCCCTTTTCTTTCAGAATGATGAGAAACGCTTCTAGAAAGAAAAGAAAAAGAAAAGTTGTCACATCTCTGGTAGAGTCTGCAGCCTCAGGAAATGATCAAGGGTGGGCACTGCTGCATTAAGCTTGCCCTGAGCACTGCTACAGATACTAAAGGAAGGTCAACTTGCTGTTTGGAAACCAAATGTTTTTTAACCTCACTCTGATACAGACACACATTTCCATTCTCCAGACAGAGCAGGCAATTTCTCCTATTTACTGCTCTGCTCCAAATGCAATTGGCAACATCCTGGTTTTAGTGAGATGGCTCTCAGCAACCAAGTACAAAACACAACACTGAATAACGTGATGTCCCAGTGCAATGTGAGCCCCACAATTATTGTAGGGTTATCGCACTGGTCCTTATACAGGTAGGTTTATTTTTCCTCTCCAAAGTGACTAATGAATGGGATTCATACGCATGACCTTTATCACTTATAGTTTTTCCACCACTCGCTGCAGGAGTGCTTGGAGGGACAAGGGAAGGGAGAAACTTAGCATCGCAGCTACACATGACATCACTCCCACTTGAGCAGTCTTTAGAGGAAGAACAAAAGATCTTTTCTTGAAATAGATCCATCACATCAAGCGTCTGTTTCAAGCTACACTGTGAAATTTTGATTTGTAAGTGGGGTTGCAAAGCACCCAAGATTGTTAGCGGGAGTGGAGGGAGGATGAACACTTGCATGGATGCTGGACATGATATATCAGTCTTAATCCTTTGGCTCTGTTTGTCGGAATCTACTGTACTTGGTAGCAGGCAGCCTGCCCCAGCAAGCTTGCACTGTGTTATCTGTGATAAAAGTGCAGGTTCTGTGAACACAAACTCAGCAGCCAGAATGTTCAATTGAGCACAGAGTGAGTGAGGGGAAACTATCCCTTAAGATACCATCTTGTGGTAGTAAGAGGCATAGACCGACAGCGCCAGCAGAGCTGAACTGCACAAAACGATCATCACTCCTATCCCCTAGCTGATCATAAATTCCTACCTTTCCAATAAGAGGATGCCACCGAGGAGTAAGCACTAGGCTCAGATCTCACTCTGACCAGTGCTTCCTAGTCCAAGAGCTGCAGGAAGGGAACACGTAAGAAGCAATTCACCCACCCAGCAGTCGGTCCATGACATTCCTTGTGAAGCGTGTGAGCCTGGTCCTTACACTGGGATGTCACCCACACCTCCCCAGTGGCCACTTCCCACCAGTCTTTCCACTACAGCAGGAAGCTTCGCCCTTGATGCCTCTGCCCCCAGCAGCCTGGTCCCTGATGTCCAGCACAGCTTTCAGAACACATCTTCCTGCTTCCCTGCCCCAGCAGGGAGACACTGACAGTGCATCCAGGTACCCACTGGGGTCTGTGTCCTGCAGTGAGACCTGGTCGCTTTGCAGCCTATCACAACGCTTACGACAAAGGGTGATTAAGCTCCTGTGGTGACATTTTCTTATTTCCCTTCCCTTATTTATAGCACACCATGAACAGAGTGTTCCAAGTAAATGAGATCATTGTAAAAGTAAAGGTTTTCCCTCTGTAAATATATAACTAGTAAATTTCGGAGGGCTGAGGAAAAATCCACCTCAACAACTTTTTCCAAGGTAAAACTTACCTCGCTGTGCTCAGCATCAAATGGTTTTCATGTCTTCTGGTGTGTATGAACCATTTCTTATGTCATCAGCATTTACTAGTAGAGCATGTAGAAAGCCCAAGTGCGTGTAAAAATCCAGTGTGCTTTTGGTCCAGTTTAATACAAACCTTAAATACCTAAAGTTGCACGTGGGATTAGTATAAAAATGTACATCTAGCTTCCAATGAAATCATCACATTGAAAAACATGAGGTGCAAGAGTATTTGAGAAAGAAAACAGCTTGTGATGAGAAACTGAAGATGCTCCATTCTGGTAGTTTTTCTAAAAAGAAATAAAAATGAAGGGATGAGGTGATTACAGAGTATGTAAGTACCTTCACTGGGCCGAACATCAGCCTTCCAAAAGCTTTTTATCCTAGTGGAGCAAGCATAGCAAGAATCAAAAGCCAGAAACTGAACCTTGACAAATCTAGACTGTAAGCTATAAATCTGTATTTATAAATACAAAGCCATAAATTTATAAAAGCAAATAAGCTATAAACTTTTAACAGTGAAAAGGCCTAATCACCAAGCAAAGTGATACATTCTTCTTCCCTTGACACCTAGAGATGGGGTCTGGATGCTTTTGTGCATGATACGTTTCAGCTGGGGCCAAGTTACTAGGCTCGTTGGACATAAGGGGATGAAAGTCTCCAGACTACATTATTCAGGCAGTAAGAACTCACCATGCAATTGTCCCTTTAGTCTTGAGAGCTGTTGCAATGATTTTTAAGAGGCTTGGATGACTTTATGAAGAGCATCACTTAGTAATTAATCTGAGGAGAAAGTGCTACAGCATCACTTCTACAGAAAGATCTTAAAACCAGGCTGAAGGAGAAAGTCCTTGAGAAAGGTTATGGGCGAGACCATGGCTTTGGAGTGTTAACCAGCTGGTCAACAAGCTAGGGGAACTCTCCTGTGTATTGAGACCTTAAAACTCCTTGAATCATGTCATCTTTGGCAAAAACTGAGGCACACATATGAAGACTCGCAAAGGCAGATGTATTGTAACTGCCTTTATACAACCGGGTGCTGACCTGAGCCTGAGGTCAAGGCTTCTCCCAAACACCTTCCCTGCCTTGGTGGTGCTGGAGGCAAGGGCAGTGCCAAGGAGGCTGGTGCTCCTCAAGCACTCAAGTTCATCAGGAGATGGGATGAGGGATGGAGGAGTGATCAGGCTAAGAGGTGATTACATGGGATAGCCTATAGAGTGGAGAATATCCTTCCAGCACTGGAAGGATATGATGGTGTGGGAGGTGGTTACTGTTGCTCTGCAGCCTCATTCAGGATCCATTCATTGGTGGTCTCCAGATGGAAAGAGAGGAGCTGTGCATGGCCATTTTCAAGGAGGCTGTAGGAAAAGATCTCCCCAGGAATATCTCCAAAGGCAAGGAATACACCAAATTAATTCAGTATCTCCATAACGTAAAGCCAAGAAATTCAGTTTGGTTTTGAGTTTACAGTCAGAACCAGGTCATCATTAGTTGTCAGGGATTAAGGATGGCAGCAATCCTGAATCCCTGGATGAGGGAGGGGTGTTGCCCTCCAAGTCCAACCTTAAACAAGTGTAGTGAAGGCTCACAGTCTCTAAGTCCTTTTTGTTATCTTGCTATTTTGCTGAGCTTTCATATTAGCTTCTCTTTCATGAAGTTGATGAGTAGGGATGAAGATGATGGTCCCCTGGCAGATGATCCCTAGAACATGAAATACCATGAGACATTACCCGAGGCATTTGAAGATAATGCTTTTCAGAAGTGTAGCAAGGCAGCCCGTGTCAGAAATGCACCAGAGGGACCTCCCTGGGGAGAGGCAATATGACAGCATTCATGCCCTTGAGGGCTTCCATGGTATCCTTCTCCACCCAAAAGATGCTCTAGGAGACAAGCACTCTGGATACAGGAGAAAAACCTTCCATGTGTCCTCTGCAGGAAGTGCTTCCAAACCAAGACAACCCCTGTAAACTTCACCTATGAGCACTGGTGCCTTCCCTTAAAAAAAAATCAGTTATAAGTTCTATAGTGTGATTGAATGAAGGAAGAAACCACTAAGGAGAAGCAAGGTCCCCTGTCACAGTAAGTATGGGTTGCTGATGAGGTGTGAGGAGGGTGACAGGATAGGGACAGAAGTGGGAATAAGCTTCCTGTAAGCAGGAGTAGCTTGTCGTGGAGACTGAAGGAAGGGATGTGATGATAGCAAGAAATAGGGAGGAAGTTCAGCAAAAGAGGAATTCGATACTTAGAAATCTGATTGTTGGGAGCATGGCCCTTGGAGAGATGAAGATGTCCCACCGTCCTACTGAGAAGGCAGAAATGACAAAGTAAGCTCTGGCGGTGGGAGCCTGTATTCATGAAAGGAGTCACTGAACTGCAGAAGAAGAGTTGGTTTATATTTGCTCTGGCAGCGTATGTAGGTATTTTAGGAGCTCTGTTAAACCTGGGCAAAGATGTCCCAGTTTTCTGGTTCGTGTTGTAATATGCCAGCTCTCTGATGTATTAAGTGCTTTCCCCTATTAAATAGCCGCTGTTCTTCTCTTGTTCTCTCCACTCCTTTCCTGCTCTATTTCCATGTGCCCGAATTGTCCTTTCTACTCCTACTTCGATGACAGAGCAGCCGTGGCTGCACCCATCATTACACTGGACTGTAGAATGAAATATCACTAGCCTAGAAAAACAGTGGGTGTTACTGGTTAAACACTTCTTTGTGCTTTTCTAAGCAGGGTTTGATAACCTCCTTCTGCAGTATTTTGTCTTACACAAAAGAGAAAGACCCTTATTCCACCCTGGAGGCAGCGGAGATAACCGTGTATATGTAAGTATATGGAGCTGATCAGTAGCTTTATGAGCAGCACTCAGAGGTCTGTGGATTTTACATACTTGGGAATCTTTCAGAGGCTTATGGCCAGCTCAGAGCCTTCTTCCTAAGAACAGAGTGAAAGCAGGAAACGGGAAGGGAGCGGAGTATGAATGGTGGTGACTGGAGGGACAAAGACTGCAAACAAAAGGCCCAGATGGGGCTGGAAATGGAAACAGAAATGGAGGGAACCCAAGGGGAACCGAGTATGTACAGAGGGGAATGGAAAGGAGCCATTTGGTGAGAAAAAAGCCAACAGTGTAGGGGACTGGAAGGGAAAAGAATGTGAATGGTGAGGCTCAAGGGAAGAAGACATGAACAGAGGGGCTGTAGCTAAGCAGATTTATCACCAGGGAGGTCTAGACAGAATAAGAACATGAAGGGAGAGGAAAAGCACTGATGGAGGGAGCAGGAGAGGAAGAGAGCTCCCATCAGAGGGCAGTAGGACATAGGGTTAGTGCAAGGGGGCTAGACCCTGGAGGTTTGACTTCTGGTGGTGTGAGGGCAGAGGGCAAAGGGGCTGGGGATGGGTCTCTTTCAGGATGGGATAGATTCGTATGCTCACTGATAAGGGAGGAACTCTGATGAAGGTGTTCAGCATGCTGTTTGCTCGGTGGAGCAGGATAGAGATGTTGACGTGGTTCTGTGTGAAAGGATGGCATTCAAAGTATTAGTTTGCTAAGTGTTTACACAGCCATCAGTGGGAGCCTGGAAAACTTATTTCTGGCTCCCCAAAGTACGAGCAGAAGTCCTGGTGGCTGGAGTTCTTCTGCTTCAGATCTCACATACTTCACCCAACATGTTAGTAATGAAAATGGCGATATTTGCACTGGGAGTATCCAATGTCCAGGGCACTGAATAATTGAACACAGACTTTAAGCTGCCAACATCTCTGGAAATGTGATTTATTTACATTAGTACTGAGTCAGATAAAATGTTTCTGTGACACCATCCTGAACAGAACAGAGAAATTCCCATCTTTCAGAGCCGTTCTCAACAAGTGAGCTCTATGTTTAAGAAGCAAACAGAGGATCACATCTATTTATTCAGACAGGTTCTACATTTTTGGTCTGAAAGTCAAGTCACACATTCTGCAGAAACTCATGTGGCCATCAGAAGAGCACAGGGACAGCACCCATGCAGCTATCAGCTGAAGGTAGCCTTTGTTCCCAGCTGAAACCCAGAAATAGTGTGATTTTCTGCTTTCAGCACTGTTAATTTTTCTTCATCGTTCACAATTGCCATGACTCTGCAGCCGAACCTCTTCAGAAACCAAGGTGTTGCCCCGCAGTACTTTTCTCCTCTTCATCTTGTTGAGGCTGTTGTTCTTCTGGGCAGCCAGATCTGTTGCAATATTGGAATTGGTAACGAAGAAAATGAGAATGGATGAGGAAGCCCTCATCTGACCAAATCTCTCCCTTCTCTCTTTCCATACACCATACTAACTAAACCTACATCTCATTTACTTTGTACTTTAGGCCTCGCAATGCTTACAGGGTCCAGATTTGCTCTCAAGTTTGACTGTCAGGTGAATGGCACATGAAACCGGACAACGCTCTTGAAAAAAGCAAGCAAGATTTGTAACAGCTTTTGCAATCAGGTGGCTTCTACCTACTCTGTGTTTGGTGAGGCTGGCAAGAGGTGAGCGCACAGGGTATAGCTAAGTAGTATATATTTGTAAAGTGTAGTCATAGTTCTAGGGTAAATAGTGCTTTACAAAAGCCTTAAAGGTGGCGTGGTGTGAAAAGAAGGGCTGATGTGTTCACACCGTGGATTGTGTGTAGTTGTACTAAAGCGATGTCTTTGTGCTGCACAAGATGTTGGAATGGATATGGCCTGTGCAGTAAGGTCACCCTAGTCAGCCTGTACTCAACAAACAAATGAAAGATTCACTTCTATTTGCCATGGGTTGGGAGGGGGGATGAGGGGGCTGATACACAAAGTCTCCATTTAAACACTTTGAGTTATCTGCTGCTGCTGCTGTTCACTCAGCTCTCCTCTGGCTCAAGGCCCTACGTGTTTAGCCAGGTCTCAGCTCCTCCTAAGACTTAGGCAGCCTTGCTTTTCAAGTACAGCCTTCTCTGGGGGACGATGGAAGCAATCCACTGACCAGTGCTCTGCTTTGCCTCTTCCCATGTGTAGCGGGGCACATAGCCAAAATCATTCCGTGCTTTTCTGTAAGAGAAGGTGAATGGGGTGTTCAGTAGAGTGACCAGGTGACGGTTGGTGGAGGGGATGTATCTGACAAAGGGCCGAAGCAAGAAGCTCACGATCTCCAGTAGCAGAGAGAAGTAATACAGCATTGTCAGAGGCATGGGGAGCTGGGGCTCAATCCCAAACCCTAGGTCCTTGGTAAGCTCGTAATTCAGATCTGCATAGCTTATATGAGGAGTGTCATCCGAGATGTAGTAGAACTGCCCCCTGATGTGCTTGGCTTTCTGCGGGTCTTGCAGGGCTCTGGCTGCCTGCACGTGTGCCCAGGCAATGTTTCCCACATACACGGGGTTCACCAGAGCCTCCTTCCTGGAGAAGCGCAGGTAGACGTTTCTGTTCAACAGACACTTATCCAGATGACCTAGAAGAAATGGGCATCCTTCTCCAAAGATGTACATGGATCTCAGGGCACAGGTCATCAGTGTGCCACCGCCTTTAAGCACCTGGCCATCTGCTTTCAGCACAGAATCTTCTGCCAGTCTCTTACTCTGGGCATAAGGAAATTTTGACACACTCTCATAAGCTGTATCTTCATCACCATTAAAAATTGGGTCACCTTTGCAGTTGGGGCCTGTCACCTCTATAGTACTAGTATATATGAAGTGCTGGATGTTACAGCGGACACATGCCTCCAGCAGTAGCTGTGTACCTTCAAAAGAGAAACATGCAAGTCAGTCTAGAGCCCCCCAAGCTGAAAAAAGTGGGGGGTTTAGGTCAGAAACTGCATCTATGGCCTGAGCTTGGCTAGATCGCCCCTCTCTGCAGCTGGAGATTGGTTGGATTGACTTGGCTTAAGGCAGAGAACCTTCAGAAGTAGTCTCCAAAATCAGCTTTGCCCAGTGCAAGTCTATACACTGTTTAATGGGGTTCAATGCGGGGCTTGAAGAGGGAGATCTTATGAACAATGCACAACACCATGCAATAAAAGAACACAAAGTGCAGTGAGCAAATTGATGCTTGTGTACATATGCCTTGTTTCTCAGCATATTCTGGCTTTTATTTGCAGTAGTACAGGATTTCTTACTTTTAAAATCCTATCACAATGCTTTCATCGAGGGGAGTAGAGGTAAACTGGCAAGTTCAGGGTCTTTCAAATAGCCGAGAGGGTTAAGCTAGGAAAGCACATTTAAGGGGATATAAATACTTGAATAAGTGTCTGCTGATTTAATTGCAAGTAGACTCTTCTTCATCTGAGCTTTGAGGCACAAGTTGCCTCATTTGTTGTGCATGGTGTAAGAGAAATTACGTGTAAAAGGGCCAGTGACTTGTGAACAGAAGATGCAAAGACTTTGGCAAAGGAACATTAAACCCAAATGACTGATATGATATCACAAGTGCATGGCCTAACATCTAGGGGATAAAATCAAACACTAGCAGTGAGGCATAGGAATGATCTAACAAGTCTGCTCAGTCTGTCACAACTCAAGGCAGAACGATGCAGAGCAGGCTAGCGTTGCTAAAGAGAATATAATGAATAAAAGAGGTTCAGAGGAGCAAGGAATATTGGCAGCAAAACATGGACCCATTAATGAGTGGAAAATGCAAGGAATTATTGAACTGAATACTGTTAGGGCACCAAAATTCCATTTTCTAAGCTCGAAAGAGAAAAAGAAAAAGTTTAAGAAACACCAAAGAAGGGCAAAGAAAAAAAGGTTACACGGCCAGGAATAAAATATGAAGGAACCATGCAAGGAACTATGTTTAGGTGACACACAAGCCAGGCTCATCTGGAACATTAATTAACAAAATATATTCTTTTAAAAACTAATAGCTCAGTTCTTGCCATCAATGCTGTTTAAAACGTGAGGGCAAGTAATAAAGTGCAGAAGAGCTAGATAAAATCAAATGAAGCAAACATAAAATTATCTTGACAGTTGGTATCTGTTCAAGATCAAATTCACCCAAATAAAATGTGTTTTATTTGCAGCCCGAAGTTGTATGTGGAAAATGAAAAGGTTCTTACAGTAATGGGAATTTGAGCATCTTCCACATATTCGCACATAATGAAGTAAATCTGCCATGGAGCAGGTCTCCGAGTGTTGCTTGAAGCGAAGCCCTTCTGGCTGAGGTTCTGATTCACACAGGGTACTTTTATTTGGATTATATTCAATTATTTTCTTAATTCCCTTCCAACCTAAAAATTCACTCCCCTTCTGCAAAGCTATTTTTGCACTGAGGCCTCACACGTGTGTGGTGTGTGAGGCAGAGGAAAGCCCTGCATCACAACGAGTTGTGCTTGTTTGCTTCTGTTCTGGGTTGTGAACATTGACAGCTGATTTCTTGACACATTTGTGTTACAAAAGTTTTGTTTTCTAGGAGAACCAAAACATTTTTGCTGCAAGTCTATGTAGTACATAGTGTCTTGGCTGGTCAGAAAGGCAGAACATCAGAATGGAAATGGAGGCAACGAGGGAAGAGGACAGCAGCATTTACTGACTGATCTTAGGGTCAGTTGTCTCTAGGAGCAGGTCTGGTGTGTGCTTTCGTTCTACCGAGTGTTATCAGCTAACCCTCACTGGCCCAGTGGGCTTTACTTCATCCACAGGTACACTCCATGTGGGGAGATCTGAAGGGTTTATGTAAACCTAGATACTTTGTGCTGAAGCCTAAACCTGCCAAAAGAAATGATGGAGCACACTCAAACAGCTCTGACTCTAGCTCAGAGCTAGAGAGCTTTCTGCTTTAGGGACATTTTAATATTTGTCTAGGTTTAGGTTGTGGTTTTTGTTTCCCCCATTAGGTTTAGGCAACACATTCTGCTGTGAAAGCCAGATAGTAGCAGAAGTATGTTCATAAAGAAAGACGTTCACAAGTCCTCTTTCTGAGCTACCACCCCAGTATATGTATTTGTCATAGTACCCAATACACAGGTTTACAGGAACTCACCTTTCTGCTCTTCCCTCCTGGCAGGGAGCTAAGAAGCTGCCTGCTGGGCTCTAATTTGTGATGACTGACAGTTTGAGGCTTTGACTGAGCAGAAATGAAAGGGTCTGGAAGCTGAATGTACCGGGTGAAAACAGCCAGAATGCCAAGCTGCTGTTTTCAAGGTGCCTTTAAGAGACAACTCAACTACAAAGAACACCCCCTTGCTATGAACGCTGGTGCCTAGCCAGTATTTGTTATGTGGTGGCTGTAGAATTATGTTGCTTATTTTTCTGTGAAGAAGCCCTGTATCAATGGCAGAGAGGAACAAAGAACCAGGAAAACTACTCACAGAAGTAAGAACATTGTCCTCAGATCTTCACCAAGGAACTGAAGCGGTACAGCCAGGGAGGTCAGCGTGCATGCAAGTTAGGCAGCACCAGTTCATCGAAAGGCACAGAGGGATTTGGGATCACAGGGAGTGAGATGAAGTTGTTCTTTTAAGACATATAAATTTTTTTGGCAGTTGATGCCACATTGCCTAGACAAAACCTTCCCCCTTCTTCTGAGCTGATGGGGAACAGGGGCTCCTTAGTAGAAAGGTAGGTCCCATCACTGGCTGAGAAGTTACTGAAATCCCTTCCTCACACAGCTTTGAGTTTGGTGGGGGATATTTAATGATAAGATCAAGGTGGGAGAGCACCTGCTTCTCTGAACTGCATTCATGCACACACAGACATAACGGTAAAGGCGAGGAAGAGAAAGGGTAGGACGCAGAGAGCCACAGGGGGTGGGATGTTAGCAACACAAGGTTGCTGTAATTGCAGCCAAAGCCTGCAGTGTTTGTAGCAACTGATAAATGTACACAGGCAGGATGCTTCATGGGGAGGGAGAATAAGAACTGTTTTCTCGGATATGCACTGGGATTTCAGAAGGTTAATTGCTTCCAGAAGGGTCCACTGAGCATGGTATTGTGGCTATCCCCACTGAAGGCAGATCTGTGCAGATGTCAGGATGGGCATATGTGAGTGCTGACTAGAGTAAATAATCCTGAATGGAAGACCAGTGCACACTGGGTGTGGAGAGGTCTGTATCTCCATAGGGCTGCACAAAGGCATGCTTTTCACTCACAGGTATGGTGTGCAAGATGTACACGGGTAATCTGGCTCAGAAAACCAGGCCGGGTGCTCCCTCTCCTGAGCAGATGATGATCAAGACACAGTAGACACGGGTTTGGGAAAGCTGCTTCATTCACTTACCTGTCACATTGACTTCCCAGAGCAGCTGCTTCTCTACGAGGCCCAAGGTGTCAATGATGGAAGCCGTGTGGATGACAAGGGAGATGCCCTGACAGGCACGGTGCAGGAACGTCACATCCCGGATGTCCCCTTCCAGGATTTTCACCTCAGTCTTACCCTGGAACTCTGCAAGGGCAGCAGAAAGCAAAGCAAAAGACCTTGCAAGCATCCTCAGAAGAGCTCTGAAGGGAGTGGATATTTTAAGGCTAGCAAAACAGAAGGCATTTTCCAGTGCTATATTGTGCAGTGCTAACTATAGTGCTTTAGAAGTCTATGTTGAATTACCTACCACATTTTTGGAGCCAATATTCACCATGGTTCTTTCTCTTTTGTTGTTTAAAAGAAAACCCTTTCCCACTGCTACCAAGGGCCTGGAGCTTCCTTCAGGTGTGACTGTTCTAAAGTTCACAGCAGGGATAGCTTCACTTGTGCCTGTTCTGGTCACTGCCTCTTTATAGAAGTGATAATCCAAATAAATCAAAGAGCCAGGCACTGCATTCTCCTGTCTTCAAGGTGATGAATGATCTCTCTCCTCCTACAGCATGTGTGAACAGAGCTGTGTTCACACCTATTTTCTGCCCCTTGACCTTGCCCATATTGCAGCTCCTTTAATACATTACTTTCAGTTCTGACGCATCTTTTTTAGGTATCTTGGCCAAGATTTACTGTGCCTCTTCTACATCCAGCTCTGGCTTCATTTCGGTGTCTGTGCTGGGGGGTCATGTTTAGCATGCACATCTTTCTGGTCCGAACCTGAACTCCCAAGGCTGTCCTGAGCTACCTCAACCCTGGCTTGCTTTAACTCCTGCTTTGGAAGCCCTCCCAGGACCCAGTGTGTGTGATCCTGGTGGAGCTCTAGGTCTCAGAGCCATCCCTTCTGCAAGTTTTGCTGTGCAGAAGCATCCTTTAATACAGCCCCAGAACTGCATTGATAAAACTGAGGCAGCAGAGGATGACCTCCTGGAGGCCATGCTGCTCTCCTGGCCCATCTCTGGCCTGGCTGAGGACTTTCTCATCATGTCCTACAGGAGGTGGTGCCATTACAGCAAGCTCTCTGGCCAGCCCCTGCTGTGCTGCACTGGAGGGCTCCCCAGGCATGAGCGAGGAAGTGGCTGCAGCAAAGCAGCATCCTCTGTCTTCTCCCAGCACAATCAAATGCCCGCTGTAGAACCTGATTCATTTATGCAGCTTTTAGCCTCAGCCCTGACTGAAATCATGCTAGTGCTGTGTCACCAGCTCCAGAGCAGGCAGGATTTCATCCCATGTCTTTAATGGAGAAGAGAGACAGCTGCTGGAATCTGGAACTGAGCGGAGTAGCTTTTACAATGGTTTTATCCCATGATCTCTGTAGCATGCTAGAATGTAATCCTGTATTAATTTAACAATTATTCTGAGGCAATAGGCTCAAGGGTCCTTTTTTCTCATCACAGTTGGTCTGATACGTAAAATCTGTGAAACATTTACAAAACTCTTCCTAAACCTAGATTTACTGCCCAGCACGGTCACCCAGTCACTGCCACATGCTTTCTTATGTTCTTTTGTTTTACAGAGTGCATTCATTTCCTAGGGCTCTGTTTCCAGAAGGTTTACACTGACCTCTACTTGCATGGATACAAAAGAGTCAGATTATGGGGCTAGGCTTTTTGTTAAGCACCTGGCAGTTAGATTTGCTCTAATAAACGTCGATCTTTGTACAGCCCTTAGGTTGATGTCCTCCATGAGTAAGGCTTTGCAGGTTGCAATAATCCAAAGGACTGACATACATAGTTCACAATGTAAATGCTCACATGTGGCCCCTTCAGAGTGGCCTCTGTGCCTGGGCAGGAGTTAGAAAAGTGGAGTTTCTGTACATGCAGACCAAAGCTTTCAGGAAAAATTTAAAAGAGATACATCCCTTTTAAAGCTCATTAGAGGCATAGTTGGTATCAGTCACCAGAAATCTGCTGTCTAGCTGCTTTGTGCCTTGTTTGAGCTATCAATTTAAGTTGTGTGTGATATGAGGTAGGAAAGCTGCTCCTCCATTCCACTTTAGACAGCAGAAGTTGTCATGCTAAGTACAGTATAGGCCTAGTTTACTTTACCAGCATCAGCTAGTTGTCAGGAATCAGCAGATTGATCTTGTTTTGCTCTGGGGAAGAGGAAAGCTGCAGGTGATCTTGGAAGCAGGGGGAGGAAAGAAGAAATGATGGACAGAGAGTGGTTTCAGACTGAGATGAACAGCAGAGAGAAACTTGATTTCCATCTGCACAAACCATTGCCCAGGGATCAGAACAAGCATATGTGTAGGGGAGATACCAAATGAATTCATCTCAGGTCTCCATTGCTGCCTACAGTGATTATGAGAAAGTACCCACTGGGAAAGCTGCTTCTACTTCACCAATGGTTTCTGTGCCCTCTGAGCCATAAGCAATGCTCCCTGCTTTCTGTGGGATAGTTTTTGCTTGGAAATGCAATGATTATTCAGTAAGATTCAGTGTCCTGTTGTGAGCAGTGTCTGACTCAGCGGCCAGTCCAGTCAGATTATTTGCCCTGAACTGTCTTTCTCTTTTCTATGTGTTGTTTAAAGTTCAAGCAAACAGCAACGGCTTGTGGGACTTAGCTTAAGTTTCTTAGTGCTGTTTTATAGAGGTCCTAACAGCCATGGGGTAGATGGTGGGAAAAGGCACTCCTCGTGAGAGACCTTCACCTCCCTGGTTAATTGGATGGTCCATTCAAATGCTCTACTTTGTGTATTCATAGGAGAGAATTACAAATTGCATCCTATTTTCATTTGTAAAGGGTAAAGCAATTTATTGGCTTCTTTGGCCTAAGCAAGCTACTGGCTGGTCTACTGCTAGTCTGCCTTTCTGTTTGGAATACAGTGATAAAGGCAAATGAACGTCTGAAACTGAGCAAAAAGCCAGGAGGAAGATTCCCAGAGCAGGAACTTTCTCTCAGCAAAAGTCCTGGGGAAAAGACCCATATTCCTTCTCCTCTACTTTCCGTCTCCTTTGGAGCAGTACTGGATTAGCAGTGCAAAAACACTCAATGCTCAAGCACCAAACGGTCTATAAATGTCTGTTTCTGAAAGATGTTTTATGCCTGATTTCTTTGCTGGTGCGAGAGGAAGGGATAAAGCAAGACTTCCTTGAAATAAAACCTCTACCTGCAAAAACTGGTTTGGATGAGAGGTAAAGGCTTCCAGGCAATCCACACGAGACAACAGCACATACACCCGCAACACACAGCCCTTAAGAGAGGGGACTTACTTCCAAATTCCCCAAGTACTTCCTCACTAAAGGCTTTGTCCAGCAGTCGGATCTCAGCCAGCGCCTCCTCTTCTTCCAGCAGCAAGCGCACAATCCTCTGGCCAAGAAATCCTCCTGCTCCTGTCACCAGGCAGCTTACCCCAGCCAGGGACATTGCTCTGGGCTGCTCCTCGGAGGCAAACTGCCTGCGTCTTGAGCTTCTACCGGCTGGTTCTCCTCCTGCCTGAGGAAATGAACACACGACATCAACCTCTGGAGGCTTTACAGATCAAAGGCTGTTACCAGAAAGAGAGACTCCTGGAAAACAAACCCTCATGCCTGCATTAAACAGCAATTCTTAAAGCATGTCTTACTTTTGCTAGCTATTCCTGTTCAGAAGCAGCCTACACACTTCTCCATGCAAAGAAAAAACTTCACAAACTATTACAAATTAAAGAAACAAATCTGAAAATGTCCCAAATCAACCTCAATGCCAAGCAAACCCCACTAAAGTCTGCTTCAGCCCTTGGTTCCACCTCTCTAGAGCTCAAAAGCCTCTGGGGGAGACTTGCCTGTATTTATATACCACAGAGCAACCCCTTGGTCATTTTGCTTCCCCTCCCTCTCACGTACAAGTGAATGTGGTGTTTCCACCTCCCCCTCTCAAAGAAGAAGGATGCAGCAAGGTCTTGTGTGCCTGGGTCCTTGGAGGGTAAACCTCATGCTGATAATTCCCTGTATCTGGACTTGCTTGTGTAACACAGTGTTAATATGAGGGTAGAGGGCATTACAATCAAATATAAATAACAGGAGTAGCTGTTTATAATGGTTTGAGAAGTGGAATCTGCTGCTGTACTTTTTTGGATACTGGGCTCCCTCATTATAGCATGTGTTTCTTACTTTATACAAGATCGAAAGCTAACCTCTGAGACTTTGTATTTGTTCAGGACACTTGAAGCATTCAAAGTCATGAAAAGGTCTGATGTACCACTAAAATTACAGGAGAAAAACATTCCCCTCTGCAATGTCTGGTGTGAGGGTACCTGGTTAAAGTAAGGCTGGGGCTGGCTGTGCTTTTCCAGCCAGCTGTGTTGTTACCTTTTACATCTCCAAAACATAGGGAAAATGCTCTGGAGTTTCTCCTTAGGGTTTCACTCCAGTTCTAGGAAATCTCTGTTTTCTAGTGTGAGACCAGGGCAGGGCTTAGGTCTTAGCCTGAAGCTCCTAATACCTTCAGTGCCTTCATGGGTCTTTGTGCACTGTCAGGACATGCTGCCTGGGGATGTATTTCCTCTCCCTCTCGCACAGGGTCAGGCAGACATCCCTGCTGAAGCAGGATGATAAACCCGTAGCTGCTTAAGCAGGAAGGGAGTTACAAAGAAGCCCAGCAACGCAGCAACTGAGGCTGAAACCACTGGGAAGGGGATCACTGATTCCAGGCACAGCTGGAATGGATCTCAAAAAATGCTTTGCTTGCACTCACGTGAATAACTGCTAAACTCCCCTTTCTTTAATTCTGTCATGAATTTTGTTCCCTCATTAAAGAGAAAAACTATAGAGGCAGCACCCCCACATTGTTACTTTTTTAGAGCAAAACTGGGCCCACAAGTGACAGAAGAAAGCCAAACCATTTCTGTAGGAGGAGAGAAGCATTCTAGCTGACACAGAAGGCAGAGTTGTGGCAACTGTTTCAATCACAGAGTCCTTGAGAATCCTTTCCTTGCCCCCACAAAGCTTTAAACGATTTGTTATCAGTGCTTCTTTCCTTGGCTTCCCTCAGTGAGAACCTTGACACTGTATGTTCTTATCAGAAGCTGCTGCAAATTAATTGTGAGCAGCGCATGCATTTTGCAAGGGAAAATAACTGACCAAAGCCTGCTGCTGCAACCAGTGTTCTCTGAAACAGGGCTTCCTTTTTACTGGTAGAAAGGGAATGAAATGCCTTAAAGAGGCATTATAAAAACAGGCAATACAACATAGCCTCTTAGGATAGAAAATAGTCTCTTACACCAAGCTTGCTTATTAGAATGGCCAAGTTTAGCAGGAGTAGTGCTTCATATGAGAATATGCGTGGAGACCTCAGAGCAGCCCTACAGTATCTGAAGGGGGCTACAAGGATGCTGGAGAGGGACTCCTTATCAGGGACTGTACTGACAGGACAAGGGATGATGGGTTCAAACTGGAACAGGGGAAGTTTGGGTTAGATATAAGGAAGAAGTTCTTTACTGTGAGGGTGGTGAGGTGCTGGCACAGGCTGCCCAGAGAAGTTGTGAATGCTCCATCCCTGTCAGTGTTCAAGGCCAGGCTGGACAGAGCCATGGGTGACACCATGAGGTGTCCCTGCCCATGGCAGGGGGTTGGAACTGGATGATCCTGAGGTCCTTTCCAACCCTAACTAGTCTATGATTCTATGAGTGCTACAGCAGGGATGGTAGGGTGATTTAGTGCTGGTGTGCTTTTGTCCTCTTTGGCACTACTGGGCCAGGTGCCTGGCTCAGTTTGAGGGAATTTCATACGTTGCTACATAGCAGCCTCCATTTGAACTGCTGCTGCTTGTGGATGTCAGGGATCAGACAGCAGCAGTTTTCTCAGTTCCAGAGCAGACCTGCTGGTGCTTCCTGTGGCCTCACCTAAAGACAGCATTTCCACCCTCTGTTTCTTGTTGACTTTGCCATGTGGGGATGCAGGGTGGTGTGACAGCTCTTCTGTGCCACAAACAAGACTGGCTCTGGTGTTCCCTGAAGGACATAGAGGCGGATGCTGTACACCCCAAAACAGTGTCAATGAGCAACAAGTCCGAAGTCCACCAGACTCCTGAACACCAGGAACCTTGATATACCTACAAGCTAAAGATGCCTACGTGCCTGCAGCTCTAGGAAAGAGGTTGTACTTTGAGATGTCAATTTGGTCAAGCAAAGCTTCTGCCCTTCATGGTGGGAGACACTGTTCCCTCCTGGAAACACTTTCTTCTCTCTTCTGGTTACACATTGCCAAGAGGCAACAAGACTTAAATGATTAACTTTTGGACAGCTGTGCTGAATCAAACTCTGAATAAACACAACTTCGTAGAGTGGGGAACAGTTTTAAGATATTTTAACCAAGGTATGAAGATAACCACCTTAAGAGACCTCAGTGTTTCTATATATTCAAACCTGGCCAAGAAATACTTCCCATTTCAGTAATACCAAAATTCTTCCACTAGAAGGGAGAAAGTGATTGTAAACTTTTCTTATATGATCTTCAAGATCTGAAAACCTTGTAGGATCCTTTGCTATATTAGAGAACACATGAATTGGGCAATCAACTAAAACCATTTAGTCTCATTTTCCCTTTATCATTAGGCAGAGCTGTGGTTCCTCAGCTGAAATTGATGAGTGAATTATGTATTTAAAGGCTGTAGATATTTGCACCATATGCAAAGCAAAATGCTTATATTTGGATCTACTTTTTAGATAAATAGAGTGATTCCCTGGCCCTGCTATGTCCTGCAGAGATGCTGGGAGGCAGCAGGGTTTGATTAGTCCTTAAACTACATGTTTAAGATCTCTTTGGGCAAAATTCTTTTGAAAGATTTGACCTTACTTGAATTTGTGTTAAGGACATTCACAATAACCGAATACAGAAAGCAGGATGGGGGGCATGAAACTGGTACATGTCGGTTTAATCCAGACCATAGAAAACTTTCAGAGTCTTGGAAAAGCTGTAGGATGGCTTTGTTCAATATACTCTCAGCCTGGTCAAACCCTGTGAGCTCTTCTTTTAAGTTCACTCACTAAATAGCTTTATTTTTCTCTTAGAAAATGCTTTTTGCAGCCTTTTCCACAGAGGGAAAGGTACTGCCTCTGCAGCTCCATGGTAGTTGGCCATGGCAACACACCAGTACAGCAGGGTACAGATCTGATGGGTGGCTCTGATTTTATAATTCTTTGATGTCCCCTAGCAATTTAGATTGAAAGGAGGCTCTGGAGGTCTCTGACCCAACCTCTTCTCAAAGCAGCCTCAGATCAGATGAGATTGCTCAGGCCCCTGCCCAGTCAAGCTCTGATTATCACTAGAGATGGGTGTTTAATAAGCCCTCTGTTGCAGTGTCTGACCACCATCATGCTGATTTTTTTCCCACTAATTTCTAGCTGGAATTTTCCTCATTGCAACTTGTGCCCATTACCTTTCACCCTTTTACTGCACACATCCAAGAAGTTGGGCTGCATCTTTCCTGTTTCCTCTGACTCAGTAGTAAAAGACAGCGATGTGATACCCCCTCTCCTTGCCTTTAGCCTTCTCAGGACTGAGCACACCCAGCTGACTCAGTCGCTTGTACATCCTTGAAATCCATCAATGTGTGCAATGTAGCATGATTCCTGAGTCTTATCTGCTGGGCTGTCAGTCTGCCAGCAAGGATTGTTATTACTGGAGCAGAGGGAAGGCCTCAATGTGAAGGCCTCTGAAAGGTCACTACAGACACTGTTATCTCTTTGAGAAATTCAGGTCTAAACAGAGTGAGCCAACAGGGCTCAATCTTCTACCTCGTTAAGGCAAATTGGAAGCAGGGCTTCTACAGAAGGTCACTTCTTGATAACGTGGCTCCTCCAGCACATGGCAGGGAAGTGGGCACTGGGGTGTCTGCCCCACTGTGAGCTGCCTCTTTGCCCCAGAAGTGGTACTCTGCCACAGGGCATGGCTTGCCCTCAGAACCTCACCTGAAGAGAGCTTTATTATTTGCCCCAGGATGCACATGCACAGCTCTGTAGCAGTTCCCCATGGTAGTGATCCCTGCAGCATCACACTCGCACAATCCTGGCCGGCAAAATCTTCCCTGCCTCTTCCTCCCAGGGGCATGCAGAATTAACCATGTGTACAGGCATCAAAATACATGCTGATCTGAAAGGGGAGAAGGGACTAGGAGGATATTCTATATCAAGGGACATAGTTTTCCATGTCTGGCTGTTGCAACAGAGCTTGGGAGTAAGGCCCAATACAGGTAATGCCACAAAACATCTGGTTTAAAGAAAATGTATTAAAGCAAGTAACAATTACTCAAGGTGTTGAAGAACTCGTTGATCTCAGTAAAAGCAAAGGAGAGCCTTTGCAACACGGAGCCTTTCCCTGTCTCCTCCTGCAGGCCATATCCGATAGTTTTTACACATCTGATGTCTGCACCTCCTTTTTCTCTCTTCAATCTGGTTGGGACCCCAGCGTGAAGCACCTTTGTTTGATGGGCATTGCAGGAGGCCCTTCACAGCTTTGGGAACTGAACTAGGTGTCGACCAATCTCTGAGATGCTGGCACAGCCTGAAATAGAGAAAGGAAACATCCTGGTGAAAGAGGAAGGTCTGTGGGTGGAACTTGGAAGGCCCCCACTCCAGTCTTGTATGAGCCATTTGGGGATGGATTAGTACTTCAATAGCTCCCTCAGCAGAGCCCTACTCCTCAATGGCATCTTCAGCCTTGAGGTTAGGCATTGGGCTTCCTGCACAACAACAGTATGAAACTTGAAATAAAAAGGCTCCTTATAACAAGCTGAGCAGGAAGCCGTCTGATCCATCCAGAAGTGAAAGGTAAACAGAGGAGACACAGGGATTGTTCTGTGTCAAGCGGCCAGAGGTAGAGATTTGCTATTTCAGTTGGTCAAATCTGGGTGGAATTTCACAGCACTGCCAAGAAGGTCCCAGCCTGCTACACTTGCAGAGTTTGGTGCCCTTTTGCATCTAAAGAAGTATGAAAGAATCTGCAAAAAACCCAAACTTGTAAGAATCTTTATAGTTGAAAAAGTAACCCCAAAAACCCAGCCTGTTAAGAAATGCTCAATGGGATTTCAGTTCCAGTCTCCCAGTCAACATTTCTATCCACTTGAGTTCAGGGTTGCTAGAGCATGAAAACCTTTAAAACATGATCTGAAGTGAAATAAAACATGATCTGAAGTGGAATAAGATCCTTTGCTGATGTCTGAATACTTCTGCACTGGATCTGCACATTGTACTTGTTCATGTATGAAACTGGAGTTTACACTGGGCTGTGTAAATTTGCTGTTCAGTGAGGGGGTCAAATGTCACAGCTACGGGTAGGAGCAGAAAGTGAGAAATGCAGAATGAGGAGAAACAGTAAAAGCTTGAAGAGACACAGGGGATTTTAAGGGACGCATGATGTGGAGATTAGAACCTGCACCAACAGACTGTGTTCTCTAATACACAGAGAAAAAATCGCATCCATTTTTCCTGAACTTTCCATGCAGAAAGAAAATTGGTTGCATTTTACCCTGGTAAACGTTAAATTAAATACTGAAAAACACATGCTGCAATTACCAGCAGAACAGAAATTCCACGTTTTGCTCAACTCCAGTAACAGTTTTGCATCTCTTTGGTTGGGGTAAGAAAGCTGCTTGAACTTTCTCCTTGCAAGCTTCATTGCTAGAGCACCTGAATTGCCAAATGGTTTCGGTTTCATAGGAAGCAAAGAATCATCTTAAATATAGCAACTAGAACCAGCACAGTTCATGTGGATTCCCTTTTTGTGACCCATCCATCAGATTTGAGATGGCTGGCATGCAGAAACCTCTGTATCAGCAATTACAAGCAACCTGCCAAATGCTTACCAGCTAAGGCCATTGACAAACGAAACTCATCCTGCAAAATCCGCAGCACATCTTGAAGCCCCTCTTCACCCTGCTCCAACAGAGAAAGCAATCAGGGTAAATGGAGCACTGGCACAGAGCAATACAGCAGGATGCTTGCTCTGTGAGAGCTGGGACAGTCCTTTCAATCCATGCCAATTCCAGTCTCTCATACAGATGAATGATTAAAATGGTATGATGGATGTGCTCAGTTCCTCCCAGATTAATTTAGATGCTTTTCCTCTCATGGCAGGGGGGTTGGAACTGGATGATCTTAAGGTTCTTTCCAACCCAAACCATTCTGTGATTCTAAGATTCTATGAGCAGGGAAAGAAAACAAAGCTGGTTTTCACTGCTGACATTTTCTAGCTTTTTTTTTGTTTGGTGTTTTTTTCTTAGGTTTTAGTTAACCCCCACCAATGGGCTTGTTTTAAAATGTCAAGACTTCTAATGCTGACAGTAATGAGAGTTTTAAATATGGAACAGCTTAAAAAACTTCAGTTTACTCAAACACCAGACTGAATCTTTAAAAAGAGTACACTGTGTGTTTTCCTCTGAGCAAGTGACACCAAGAAGCTCAAAATCCTATAAAATGTACCTATGATTTTGATCTTACTACTGGAGAATTCTTTCGTCTTTTTTTTTCCTTATTTTTTTTTCCTTAATTTCTTGCAATAACGAATGCTTTGGGAGCAGCCAATGTCAGTGCTTGCTCATGCCCTTCCTCTCTTGCGCTCTAGGGTAATGCCACTGAGATAGGATGTGTTGCAATGTTTAGGATATTCTTCTCTATGGCTGAGCTCAAAAACCCATCATCTCCTTCCTGTATGCACTGTAGAAAAAAGCAGGCAACTCACAGCAACACCCTTTTCATGTCAGGCCCTTTTTCTCTGCTGGCAACAGAACAGTGCTGCCAACTTACCCACGTTTCTCAGAAGATATAGGTGATTTCTTTCTCAAAGCCTAGCTACTGGAACCCACAGCAATCACACCACTGGACAGGAGTCTCATTTAAAAGATAAGAACTATTTCTAGACCATAAAAATAAGTATTTCTTTTCTTTAGATGAAAGCTCCAATCTAGGAGCTAAAAATGAAAAATGTAGCAAAGCAAACAACTGGTATAATTACATTTTAATATTAATTATATTATGTTAACCATCTGCATCAGAGGCCTAATTTGTGACTCTGGATCATAGAAAGATGATGTCAGGAAGAGCAAAGCTTGAGCAGTGGCTCAGGCACCTACAGGACACGGTTGGGCTCAGTCTTGTTCAAAAGGTTACAGACATCAGTGGGATGGAGTTCTGGATGTATTTCTGAAGAATTCTCAACATGGCTGTGAAACTGCTGTATCGAAACCGTAGATTGTTATCAGACTGATCTATGTAGCAAATAAGCCTGCCTCTAATTTTCCGAAGCACTGATGGTCCTAAGGCCTACAGTATTTTAGCACCAAACTACAACCCCAAGAAAGTCCCACAAAACAGTATTATCAGCTTCAAAAATCACATGTGAAACTGTAAAATTCAGTGGTATTTTTAAAGGACAGAAAATGTGTGGGTTTGATTAAAAATTTGGCATGTTTCCACTTAAAATTCAGCAAAACAAAAGACTAGGTCCTTCATTGCTGAAAACTATCTTTATAACAACAGGGTGTTGGAGAGTATGAGAAGCAGACATACAAAATCAAAGCTCCTTACCTTGTAAGCCAAACCCCATAAAGCTGGTCTTCCAATAAAGACGCATTTTGCTCCCAGTGCCAGTGCTTTTAATACATCACTTCCTTTTCGTATTCCACCATCTAAATAGACTTCGATTTTGCCTTGTACTGCATCCACAACCTCAACCAGAGCATCAATCTGCAAAGAAGCAGCCACTCTCATTTTGAGGCCAGCTTTTAATTCCAAGAGAAAGAGGAGATATTCCAAAGAGGAATGCTGGATAGCATACCTGCTGGAAATTAAATGTGCATCACAAATAGCTCAGCACCAAAAGCTGTAGAATAAAGTGCAGTTCCCTGTCCTCTTTGCCAGATAGTGAGTTTCATTTTCCAGTGCTTTGCTTATACTGATATTCTTTGCTAGCACTTCTGATAAGTGAAAAAAACAACTTTTTTTTCAGTTTCTTCCTGAAAGATTTAGAAAATAAATTTCTAGGGAAATAATGTTCTTTAATATCTTACTTTCATTTGAGACGATGATGAATGATGCAAATGTCTGTAAAAGAAACTGATGTCAAACTTCACCCTGCTGCTTACATTTCATTCTAATCCTGGTAACCACATGTCAAAAGCCTCAAACCCCTAAGTCATCTATGAAGGATTTCATTTGCTATGTGGTATGGTCAATGTAACACTTCCTCCAGGCTGTCTCCTGATTCTCTAAGGATCCTTTTTGGTAGAGCACAGTGCAATGCCAGGCCGGTAGTACAGGGCAGTACCACACAGAAATGGTAGCTCTGGTCCCAAAGGCAGTGTAACCAGTGACAGAACATTGCACTAGACATAAATAACTCTACTTCACAACAAACCCTTTTCTGCAGTGTTTGATACTCTTCTGCCTTCTTTTCATCTTTGTTAGTCAGAGCAGCTATAACTATGATTACTGGGTAGATTTTTCCAAACAGTCCTAATTTTTTTAGGATTTCAGATTGAAAACTTTTGGGCTGAAATTTTCCAGGAGCAGCTCAGCAGGAGAAGGGACAATAGCTTCTGCTGCCAAGGTTGGTACCAGAGAAGTAGCACAGCTGAGCTACATATGTACTGGTTTGTCCATATATGTAAAGAAACTTCGAAGATAGAAGAGCACTTCAATGTGTATGCCATTTCCATTATTATGTCCTTAGCATTTAGATTAATACATTCTTAATTCATTATTGTCAGTCTTGACATAGAATAAAAGAGAATTGACACAGGAAAATAAAGAAGAGAAAGTCCGTAAGAAACTATGCAGTGTAAAATAAGAACAACTGAGAAGAGTGACAGAAGGCAAATTAAACCAGTGAAGCATGCGTATGTCCAAACAACCCATGATTTCTTTGTACAGATGACTTTCTTCAGATAAGTTATTCTTTTTCTGGCTCATGAAAGTCAACAAATTCCCATTTAAACTTGAGTCTGTAAATACGCAAGCAGACGTCTCCCTCAATCTAGCTGCATTGTTTGTGCGTGTTTTGGCAGATGTGAATAACGAGAATACATTCTGCTCTCATTTGTACATTTTTGGTTCCAAAGCTTCATTTTATTTTTGCTGCAGTGCACAAAGAGTATTTATTCACTGCACCGGCTACTGAAGACATAGGCAGAAAACTATTACTAACTTAGACCATTAGTTTATCTGCAGCTGCGTGGGTTCAGTGCTGCTCACAGGTCCCTCTCAAGAAGCTGAGAAAACACTTCAGTGGTAGCACATGCCAAAGCATGCATCTTACCAGTTTAAAGCTAAAGCACATCTGCACACATCCATAGCCACACAATGAACACACAAGTCCACCACCAAAAGCATAAAGACAAAGACAAGCGTAGAGATATCCACATTAGCACAAATGCGCGTACAGTAAACACTCATGGGACATCTGTTCTCTCACTTACAGTGGCAGGTCCTCCATCCAGTTGCCTTCCACCATGATTGGACACAATAATTCCCTGAACCCCATGTCTCACTGCCAGCTCTGCATCTTCTTTTGTCAAGATGCCTTTGACGATGATGGGCAGGCGGGTCAGGCTCCGCAACCAGTAGATATCATTCCAGGTTACTGAAGGATCCAAGCTGTTGGGTGGCAGTCCATACTCAGAACAGTCATCCCCCTACAGCCATAGGACAGAAGGAAACCTCATGAACTGTAGCAATACAGAGGCCCCTTAGAGTCTTTCCCTGCCATGAAACAGATTAATTAAACTTGCTAACAGATATGTTCACCAGCTCCAGAAAGCACATGTCTCCAGAAGAGAATAATTACAGTGGGGATGGAGATCAGTGTTTCTAAGGCAGCTGGACTGGGATTTTGGAGCCTGAAGCCAGGCTGGCAGGAGGTCAAGCCAGGACACTGGAGAACCAGAAAGGGAGAAGATACATCCTGGATACAGCAGACGCCAAAACAGCAGTTATCTGGTGGGGCTTTTTTGTCTCATGTGGTACACATAAGCACAGTGAATGAAAGGACAGGCTCATTTTACAAACCTCAAAGGCTCCTTCCAAGTTCTTCAGTTTCATGTGGGGAGGAAGGCGGAAACCATTGCGGATATCATCACGTCTTTTGCCCGTGTAGGGCAGATCTGCGGTGAGGACAAGGCCCTGGAAGCCCAAGGCCTCTGCCTGTTGGACCAGCTGCTGGGAAACTCCCCTGTTGCAGTGGATGTAGAGCTGGAACCATCGGATGCCACGGGGGGCAGCCGCAGCTATCTCTTCCAACGTACAGGTGGAGTACGTGCTGGCGATGTAACAGGTATTCATCGCTGCGGCCGCTTTGGAAAGCATTGGAGAACAATCAGAACCAAAATTATTTGAACAGTCTTGCCAGATAGCAGGTACAAAATTATGTCCT
The DNA here is from genome assembly GCF_028554395.1 of Pezoporus wallicus. NCBI lineage: Eukaryota > Metazoa > Chordata > Aves > Psittaciformes > Psittacidae > Pezoporus > Pezoporus wallicus. The sequence goes on from NW_026639755.1 coordinate 423,296, forward strand.
GCTTACAGAGACTAATTGGCAGTTATCCCCCAGGGTTAAAAATGGCCATTTTACTACGCGCTGTTGTAGGATCATGGTTGAGAAAGTGATAAGGGATGTAAGTTGCCAAGTGGTGCTTTCATTTTGCAACTGTTTATTTTAAAAGCATCAGCTTTATCTTTATGACTGTGTCCTTGTAGGAATGCATGTCAAAGGCACTCACTGGAGATGGAAACACATACAGGAAAAAAAAACAAGCCAACATTTCTAGGGGTCAGCCTCCAAATCTGCCACAGGAATTGGGAAGAGAGGTTATCCCTTTCTCCAATGCAGACACTGCTCTTAACCAATAACAAGGAATTTACAGGCTGAGTCCTATCCACCATATTTACATGCTATCTAGAGCCCCCAGGACTAACAACATCTTATGGCTCTTCATGTAAGTCAGAAATGTGTCCACTGCTTCTGCCTTAAGTTTGCAGCAGCCTCAGCAGGGCGGATCTCACAACAGTGGTAGCTGGAGAATAAAAGCAATGTCTAAACAGCTTCCCATGCACTCTGTGTCACCAGGCCCAGTGGGCTACCCATGAAAAGGGGTGTCAGAAAGTGGAAAAGGAGTTTGCCCCTTCAAGCCTGGAGAGTCTGTTCAGACATACTTCAGGTCATCCTAACAGCTTCTTGAGGCTTTTTCCAGAAACCCATTTTTGGTACATGACAATGAAGCAGAAGAGTACCTCTGGCTGTGCTTTTCTCTCCATCAGGCCATGCTAGCTGATGGAAGCCAGTAGGGGCGATCCCTACAGGAAAGCTGATTTCAGTCCCCAGGAGCTTAGTCCTAATGTCCATCACGGATACATCCCGCAGCATACGTGGCCGGAAACGAATTCTGTAATGCAAAAAAAACCCCACCCTTCAGGATAATGGCTGTTCAGTGGCATTTCTGAAGTTTCATGGAAACCAGGTCTTCATTTACCTGTTGCAATGCAGGAACCTGAGCCAACAAAGAAAACATCATATAACCAAGGCTCTTTGTCTTTTCTCTTTGCTTTTAGACATCAATTCAGCCAGTAGTTCAGCCTTCAGCCACCCTCACTTTTCTTTAACCTCACACTCCTGCTTACCGACCACATCACATCATTTTTGCATTTCCCACCTCAGCTCACTGGGTCTTGTTCTCCCACTGTCCATCTCACAGATTCCTTTGACTTGCAGCCCAGCCCAGGTCACAGCCAAGACTCAGGCCTTCCACCCCACTGTTCATACGTCTGTCATCACTGTACAATGTGCTTGCTCTCACTCTCTGCAGCACATTCCCTAAGTTCCATCCTACTTACAGGTAGGCTTCCTGCTGTTTAGGGGATGCTCCTGATTACACCTAATTCTATTACACCTATTCATCCTCTTTCCTGTCCTGCCATGCTGTCCCATGCCATGCCACACCACGCCACACCACAACCACACCACACACACCATTCCATACCATACCATACCATACCATACCATACCATACCATACCATACCATACCATACCATACCCTACTGTTTGTTTGTCTGAACCTCAGCATCTTTTACACCTTATACAACCTGTCATTTTCAGCCTAGTGTCAGAGTATATTCTGTATGTCATTCCGGTAAGTGCATTTTGCTTCAGGGCCACCCTGAAACCACAAGGTGTTAGGTGTTTTACTTGTGAAGCCCTAACACTTGCACAAAAAACCATAATTTTAAAGCTTCTAGTACAACATTTCCTCCTCACATTACCTTTTATATGCCAGGATGTTTTCATCTCGGGTGCTACAGTCATCTGCTCCAGCTGCAAAAAAATCCCAAGCAATCTTGGGTAGATGCTTTTTAGCATAAACTTCAAAGTCTGAAAGACACACCATAGCCATTGCCAAGAGAAGCTCTGGAAACCTTCAAGAAAAGAGTAACATGGAGCAGAAGTTAGATTCTTCATCTCTCCTTCTCTCTTCCAGGGGCTCTAATGTCACTTAATGCAAACCTCGGACCCATTTGCCTCATAGAAAAGTTGCTGAGAGGTTGTCTCAGTCTATCTAGCCATGCATCCTCTCCCCTAGTATGAGGAAAACTTGCAGAGGTAGCCATAAGACTAGGAAGAAGCTTGAATCTTTGTGACCCTCTTTATGCTCTCTGTGTTAGGTCCTCTGCTATTTTAAGACACAGCAATTCTGTAATTCTGTCAGAAATCCCATCTTAAAACTAGCTGGGCTATTTGTTCCACTAATTCTCCTCAAAGGTTGTCCCAGAATATCCTTTGCTGGATTACCCCTTAGGATGCCTCCCTGACTGAACAACTTGTTATAGAGCACAGTGACTAAATTCAAGCTCATGAAATCTGAAAGCAAGTAAATAGAGTGTCTGCACCTAGCCTGCTCCAGCATGAGCACATTGTAAAAGTATGCCCAGACTCTGAGTGCAAGTCATTGTCAAGGCCAGTGCTGTGGAAAAACAAAGCATTTTCTACAGATCTTCATTTCTCTATTGTAGCAAATACCTTCTGGGTGTTTGTATTACATATTGGAGCGCTGATACATACTGAAAAAGGAGCATACAGAATTTGGGCAGACTAGGAGAAAACACTGTCAAAAAGCAAATTCCACAACAGGAAACATGGTTCTAAAGTCCTCAACCTCTCAGGGAACAGAAGTGGCATTGGGTGACCCAAATGTCCAAATAAACCAACATAAGTGCCTGCACCCCGATGCTTTTGAACGAAGCAGGCCTAAAAACTATGCAAATGAATGTTTTGGCCAACCATGCCCGTGTGTGAGGCAACATGTACAAAGCACAGGCAAAATCAATTTGCTAAATCGCTTGTTGCAATGACTTCCACAGCTCGGATTAAAACGGGCATTGCGCAGAGTGTCTGAAAACATGATGGTTTAAACCAGTGTGGTTTGGTTGAACCCCTTAAAAATGTCCAGGAAGAAGTAAATATCCAAGATTTCAGGGTTAGCCTCCCACCTCTGATTAGCAGGGGTTGCAAGGGAACCAGAACCTGTTCCATGTGTCCAGAGTTGTGCACTTCTGGCACAGAACACATGTTACATACACAGATGTTATGTACACAGATCCAACCTGTCAAACTGCAGACATGGGTATGTCTCACTGACTGAGGTCTCTTTGTACATGCTTGAAAATCAGGGTTCTTGATTCTCAGCTAGGAAAGAACCCAAACTGAGGGGCCCTCTGGAAGATGAAGAAATGTGACTCTCTTCCGTAGCGTTTTGTCTCCTCCGACAGGCATTAGGTAGTAGGTGATAAAAATATCCCAAACCCTCTCTGTATGCCTTCAAGACATCAAGCACTGCTGACAGCACAAGTTTTTGTATATCATGCATCATGATATACCATAAACCACATATCATGACTTCTGCTGTTCCAACTGCTAGGAAGGTCAAAGCTGGCAATCAGAAAAAGATAAACCAAGTCCTCTCATGGCAAATAAATGGGAAATTTAAAGAACCCAGGCCCAGACCTCATCATCTCTCAATTCAGATTTAAGCTCAGACTTACTGTGGATTTCAGAGAGAGCTGCAGGTGGTAAGATCCTCTCCTTCAAATTCACCTGCAAACAGGATGTAGAAGAGCTCTTTTCGCTGAGTAGCTGCTGTTTTTAACGGAGTCAATAAGCAACCACCAGAGATTAAAGCTCAACCCTGCAGTCAACTTTGTACTGTTTGTATAACACTGGCTTTGTTTTGCTATCAGGTGATTAAAAATTCCTTCCAAAAACATGCATCGACTTGTCAGCAGCACTGGAGCTGTGCTCCTTAGCAGTGGCTGAAGCCTGTGTGTTCCTTTAGGGAAGCAGCAGGATTTCAGTGGGTTTGACTGCATTTCTACACTGTTGGTAACTTGCTGCTGAATGGGTTACAAATCCCACCAAAATGATGATCCACAGGCAGTGTGAGTTGCTACAGCCCACAGCTGCAGAGCCTTGAATCGTTACCACCATTTGTGGAGGAGGCGTTTTTCTTCCTATAGTATACGAGCAAATGAGGTACCCTCTTGTCTTCTGCCATTTTTAAAGGACCACGAGTGCTCTCATGATTCAGTTTCTCTCCCACTGAGCTTGCAGATTCCCTCCTTTGGCTCCCCAACCAGTCCTCTCCCATCAGGACCACCCATCCTCTCCCTTTCCTGTGCTTGGTGAGACTTCTCTTAGCTTACCTCCTTTTCTCCTGCTAAGCATTACAAACCGGGACTGAGGTGACAACAGATTTATGACATTGGCTTAAATTTGCAAGATATGAAAATCAAACACTGGACGGTTTTATTTGACTTTTGTTTTTCTTAGTTTTTAGGGTTCATGTTTTCAAATTTTCCATGAGAGCTTGAAACTTTGATTTTTACTAACAGACAATGAACGTATTTTTCTCATAAACGTATGATACCAGCTGCAGAGGGTGAGGCAGAAACTCCTGAAAACATTCCCAAACTCTTACCAGGATTATTGCTCTCCCCATCCAAGCTGGGCAAGTGAGTGAGCCAAAGGACTGGGAAAGAGCTGGAAGCTGAACAGAGCTTCAGCCTCAGGACCTTGTGTCCAAGAGGCTGATCTGATCCAGGACTGAAGAAATCCTAGGTCACTGACACATATTCTTCTGTTGGGTGTATTCATGAGGCTCTGCCCAAACTGTGCCAGGCACGACCATCCATACAATTGCTTTTGAAACTCTTCAGACTTCAGCCTTCAGGGCTCATGCTCTCCATCAGCACTGTGAAGCCTGATTCTGGCATCTAGCTATGGATACGGGTGTCACTCAGAAGACAAGGTGACACATAGCTGGAGTGCTCATGAACTCCTTGGTTCGCTTTGCTGCCCGTGCTGCAGACAGCCTTCGGGTCACCTCTGAAGGGAAGAGCGAAGTCTGGCATCCCTGCGAGGGGAAGGAAAATCCTGCTCTCATTCTCCGTCCACTAGATGTCAGCTTTGGGTCGTATATATCCATCTGTGATGTTAGTAACAACACAATAAAAAAATCAGTACTTGATGGCCTGACAGCCACTTTGGCCTTAAAACTGATATGATCACGTCCCAAGAGTGCCTGCTAATATGTTTGGAAATCTTCATTCCCTGTGTTTTATTCTTAACATTTTCTGGTGTAGAGCCTAGCAATAAATGCAGCTACATCTGGTCTGGCCTGATCTTCATCTCAGCCTACAAGTTATCTGCAGGGTCTCCTGTTGTATATCTCATTATGCTGCTCTCAGCACTCCTTTACTTGAGGGATTCAAATTGGAGCCTCCTCACCAAACCATAAAGTTTATGGTTTCATGGTTATCATAATTTTACATGAATTAAAAATAGACTGTGACTACTGTATTTTGGATCAGGAGAGGGGGAAAATCTCTACTTTTGTGCTGTGGCTTTTGAGAGACTGTACTTTGCATCTAGCTATATTCTCTCCCTTCAGCCACGGACTCAATTCAAAGTAGAAATGACTTCTCGGCATTATGTAAGGAGTATTTTCTTGGATACTGGTAATACGGATTTAGCTGTGAAGCACTAAAGTTCTAAGGAAATCAGAATTTGCCACAGAGACAATAACTTTTACTGGAGCTCCTGCTATATACTTGAAAAGAAAGTGGTCAACTTTTCATTAGAGTACAATAAGACTTAAAAGTACTTTCTACAAACTTCACTGGAAGCCTTGCTGCCTCCTTTTGAAGAGTGAAGAAAACAATATAGGATATACTCACACATCTGCTCCAGCCTTGCAGGTAGCATCAAGCACAGCCAACAGCTTGATTTTTGCACAGATCAGCATAGCTGGGCTTTTGCAGTTGCTTATTTTTCAATACAAGAATAGTCAAAGGCTCATGAGCCCAAACACAAAGATCCTGTGTAAATCTGTGCTCCAGTTCCTCTTAGAATCACAGTGCTCATTACTGTGGTGGGTTATATTTTGACTGCCTTCTCACAGATGGCAAACCAAACCACCATGAGTCAAACTGACATTTACCTCACTGGTGCACCGATGTCATGGGTTCAGCCTGGGACTTTACAATGCTTCAGTGAAGAATCTGGTAAACTCTAAGCAATGTAAATAACTCGGGTCATGTAACAGTTTGAGTACAGCAACCATTGTTTTTCCTTATCAGATGTCTGTCTTGGGCCCATGCCCCATGTTTGGAAGGAAAATGTTTTTTTCTTGCACGTCAGTCATGCAAGAAAGCTTTCCCAAAATTAAATACTTAAATAGCCATTCATCATAGGTGGAGATGGCAACAGATCTTGTATTTAACATTGCCTAACACTTTAGATTATAAGATCCAATTTTCAGTTGCTTTTAATTTTGTCATATTTTAATCATTCTAGGCTGAAATTTTCCATCCTCAATTTTGGGCTGAAGTTTTTTGGGAACGTTTCACTGAAAGCCAGTCAGCAACATCCAAGAATGAGGTTATTGAAAACTATGGTGGTTGGCCCATGCTGGAAATGTCTTACAGTGGTTTCCCTGCAGTTCAGTGCTTCATGCAGGGTTTTGAAACGAGCGGGGGCTGATCCCTGGGGGCATCAGCCTGTACTTGCTGGCCATATGAAAATCCAGCCAGATCTGACCTAGCTGTAAATCACTGCTCTCTGCTTGCACATGCTCAGCAGAGCTTGTCTGAAATCCAGATGTTATCTTTACTGAAGACTTAACTAGCACAGAGCATGGTTCTGCCCACAGTCAGAGCAACTCTGAAAGCCTCAGATAGGAGCACAGGGCAGAGAGCAGGCCACCCTGCACTCTCCCACACTCATCCCCGCCCCATGCCACTGGTGTTTGGTTTCATCCTTAAGGAAGAGGGGAGAATGAATTAAAAAATAATGGCTCTAAAGAGGAGCTGCTGGACAGGACCTAGGGACAGGCACGGTGGGATATGCAGAGGTGATAAGGTCAGAGACAGAGCAGATTGGAGTAAAACAGGCAGGGACATGGCAGGATGACAGGACTTCAGGGGGATAGAACAATCAAGAGAAGGAGAGAGGTTTGGGGAAAAGCAGAAGGGGACAGCCTGTGCCACAGTGGGCAGAAAGAGCCCTAGGACACTACCAGATATTTAACCACCTCTGTCTCCAAAACCCAGAAGAGAGCTTGGTTTATTCACAGTATTACTCTGCGGAACAGCAAATAGCTACAGAGCCCTTTGGGAAAATGGGTCTCATGTCTCTCCAGCGTTAGAGTCTCAAAAAGGACAAGTGTTTCCTGCTAGCAGATGACTCCTCAGAACCATGCAGTGGAGCTCTGTACTGTGTCTTTGCAAGTCCAATCATATAAAGTAAAGTCTCACATCTCTTGTGTACTGTCACACGTGTTAAAATGTCCATCTCCGAGCCTTTCCTTCTGGCTTACCTGACATGCCAATGTCACCTAACTACAAGCCTTCCAACAAAGTTGCTGAATCTCAGATTGACATCTGCATCGGCATTAGAAAAAGGGTCAGAAGCAGATGAAGTTTAACTACCATGCCTCACAGAGCACCAAGCAAAGATCTGCTAAACCGGTAACAACAGAACACAGTGAGACTGATGGATGCAAAAGCGATTGGGTGTGGAAAGAAACACTGAGGCTGCTAGACCACAGCCAGTTTATTGCTGGTAACAATGCATTGGCACAGCATCCCTGCTTCCAGTCTCTGAGCATTCAGAGCTGCTCTGGACATGATCACCTTACTGGTACTCACCTCTGTGCTCTGCACCCTTGGCTGTAAAACAGACATTACTTTGCTAATATGTCCAGAACTGGTTCAGCTGGAATCAAGCCAACAGTTTGGGAAGAAAGATCACATCAGGATTTGACGCATGAGACCCAGTTAGTGTTGTGGGAGGAGTCATGGGCTGCAGGTAGGAGGGAGGGAGGGTAGCAGGGGCACAGGCTGAGCACACAACTGTGCAAAAGAGAAGTTCCAGAGTCATACGGCATTGCTCATCCCAGATATGTAGCAATGATCACTGTCAAGCAAATAACTGCACAAGTACAAGGTGCAAAATAGGGGTAAGGGCATGAAGTGAGTAAAAGTTAGGGAAGAAGAAGCACAGATGCTGTGCTTCCCAGAACACAGATTGGTTCTTGCTAGCTGCTGCCAAAGCTGCCTCCAAAGACACTGAGCTCACACAAGGTGGAGCAGCAGAGGAGCTCAGTCATGACTCAGCTTTGAGTTTTCCCCTTGATTTTCATGTGCAACTGTTCCTGTTAAAGTCATGGGGTCAGAGGCAGCTGGATATGACATTAATCATAACATACCCTTATGTAGGTTCAGCTACAGTTTATTTTGACCATAACCTTACCTGGCCTACTAGGCCAGCTAGGCTGGCACAACTGTCTAGGCTTTCTCTTCCCTTCTCTGCCTTGTTTTTAAAGACCATAGTACCCTGTCAGTAAAAGAAGCAGCTCACTCAAATCCATAGTGCAGAATAGAAACAGAAACAAGAGGTACCTGGGACCTGCACCCTCTAAGATGAAGAACATTATGGTCTCGTTGTCCCACTTCCACTTTATAAACTGGGCAAAGTCCTGGTAACTGCCACCTGCAGTAGCAGTGTTGCTGCTGTATGACCACCACTTGGGAATCAGTGAGGGCTAAGTCTTTATCTGCCATTGCATAGCTGCCATAGAGGAACAGAAAAGTAGGGCTCAGAGAAGAAGCCATCAGGAAGTCCACTCCTCTTCCTGAAATCAGAATCAGCCACACTTGTGCCCACGTCCATTTGTGGAGATGCCATGACCTCCAAAGAAAACCAGTTTCATTGATTTACTACCCTCAACACAAGGAACATTTACAGATGTTTCACCTGGATCTCCCTTTCCATAACTTAAGCTGTTACCTTCCCATAGTGGACACAGAAAAAGATTCACTCCTCTTCTCTTTATGTCTGTCTTTAAAATATTTAAAGATCATTGCATGGCCACCCCCTCGATTGTCTCTTTTCTAAATCAAACTATGCAAATTCCTCCAGCTTTTCCTCTTGAGCCATGTTTTCTAGACTTCTGGTCATCCCCAGTTCTGTCCCCTGACTCTCCAGCTGTTCCACATCCTTCCAGAATTAAAGCACCAGAAACAGGACATGATCCTCCTGCAGAATCCTCTCCTGCCCTTACCTGGAACAAAGCAGAAAGAATAGGCCAATACGTTCCTGTTTCTACAGCTGTAATGGTAGGAGATTGGTTTTGTATTCATTACTTAGTAGGATGTTCCTTACTCATTTCTTCAGATGTGCCATTCCATCCTGAGATAAAGAAAGGAGCCAAACACTTTTGCTCATCTTTTTCAAAGGAGTAGCCTTATCTCTTTTCGCAAAAGGATAAATGTCAGGCTAAGGATAATGGAAGTCTCAAACCCCAGACATCAGTCACCTAGTAAAGAACTCTCATTTTTTGCTACAAATGTTCAGAGGAAATAGATGTCAAAAAAACCCCTCCATTCCAAATACACAACAGAGACACCCTAATACATCCAGGATGTCTGCTCAGAGAAACAGAGACAGAGAGAACCTGATGGAATATATGATATAAAAGAGGCCTTTGAGCAACAATGTCAAGAACAGTCCCTATCATGAAAAATCCACCTCAGCCTTCAGGTTTCGTGGTCATGGAGGGGCAGAAAATAAAGGAGATTTTCATGACTCTCCATCTGAATGAGAACATAGACTGAAAACTATAACTGAGGGGCTCCTCTAAGCCTTATGACTGAATTAGTGTTTAAGCTGAGCCTAGGACTCTGGAATCCCAGAACTGATGCCTGACAGTAAAACTGTACTGGTGTCTTGGAAGCTGACTTGTCTGTAATGGCTAACACCTAGACTTCCAGTACAGATCCAGTCCTCTCATGAAAGCAGAGGACCTGCTCTTTTGAGGTCACAGCATGGGCTCAGAGGGCTGCCCTGATCCCACTTCAGAGGCAGTTCTCTGGCTGACACTGAGAGCAGGGAATTCGCTCAGTTGAGGCACCATGACCCTGTTTGCACATTGCTCTATGGCAACTTTCCACTGAGAGGAATGTAGTTTTCATCTTGGGACACACTGCAGCCTCCAGATTCCTCCCTGCAATGCTGCTTTCCAGCTCATACTTAGCTAATGATTGATAGCAAAAGGCAGAAGATGTTGTTTTCCTAATAAAACTACATCCTAGCTTTTCCAGTCTAATTCTCTGGTCTGTCAAGGTCATCTAAAATAATTTCAAGCCCTCCCAGTTCAATATAATATGGAAATATAATAAATGTATTCTCTAATCTGTCATCCATATGATTAGTTAAAAAGTTAGCAAAACAGACCTCAATCCACATATTCTTCCAGGCTAATAGTGAACTATAAAGGACTACTCTCTGAACGTACTTTTCAACCAATACTGCACTCACCTGCTAAAAATTGTACATAGCCAATATTTCCTTAGCTTTTTCTGAGAAGCTTGTGAGAGACAATGTTAAAAGCCTTATGAAAGTTAAGTTGCATCATTTTGCTGTTCTCCCCTCTCCACAAGTTCCATCACAGAAGTGTATTAGAATGGTTTGGTATGATTTTGGTAGGATTGGTTGCCAGTCACCTTGTAGTTAACTTCTGGAGGCTCAACGATTGCTTCTCCTGCCCTCTCATTATTGAAAACAATTGTGAGGGACAACCCCTTTATCACTGTACTCCATGATTCCTCGAAGATAACAGCTCATAGTTCTGGCTTTCAGACTGCGCTCCCAGTATCCTAGCAGGAATTTCACTGATTTGAAAACAGGATCACAGAATAGTTAGGGCTGGAAAGGACCTTAAGATCACCTAGTTCCAATCCCCTGCCATGGGCAGAGATGCCTCACGTTAGACCATGCCGCCCAAGGCTCTGTCCAACCTGGCCTTGAACACTGCCAGGGATGGGGCAGCCACAGCTTCTTTGGACAACTTGTGCCAGGGCCTCACCACCCTCACATGGAAGAACTTCTTCCTTATATCTGACCTGAACTTTCCCAGTTTCAGTTTAAACCCATTCAACCCTTGTCCTATTGCTACAGTCCCTGATGAAGATTCCCTCTCCATCATCCAAACATATCTAACACATCTAACATACCTCTCTTCCATGATATTGTTTGATCTTGCAACAATTGAATTTAAAACATTCTCAGACTTTCTTAAGCAAAATGAAGGCCCTAGACAATCATTTTGAAATTAAAATATTCCCTAACATTCTGGAAAGCACAGGTAGTTGGGGGAAGCTGAAAGGTGTGGATAAGCCCAGGCTCACCATGATTTCTACACAATGTTTGATAGCTAAAAAATAAGATGAGGAACAAGAATGTCTGATCTAAAATGCAGACACGGATATACCAAACATATTGAAAAGCTGGGGAAATAGAGAAAGTCATTGGAACACTAAGCCATAAAGTACATAGTAAAAATAAACTGTATCAGAGGCAGATCAGTGCTCTACCTTACTTAAAGTTGAGCATCAAATCAACTTTACAAGCCCACCAACTCAACAAGTATGATAAAGTCTGTAGAGGTTGAAATTCCAGACCTAAATAGGAAGAATATGGTTACGACTATGTTCTTCAGATAATGTTACTGTCCCAGGAGAGCAAAGTGCCTTGAATTTGATAAGCTGAAAGAGATCAAAGCAGGAAAAATGGTAGTGGGAGACATCAACTGCCCTCCTGTAGATTGACAAATGTCATGCAAGGACATGAAACAAATATGACATTTTTGGAGCCTGTCAGCAATTAGTCCGTTAAGTAGCTGATTAGAGAGCCCACAGGAGCAAAGGCAGTGCTTGGCTTTATGGCTCTAGCCCTTCCAGTGGAAGCTCCACTCTGTGACAATTACTGTAGAGCTGCTTCACCAGCTCTACAGGAGCCAAATACGCCACTGCCATTGTCCTCAGCTTCAAGAAAAGCTATGCAGAAATGAAGAAGCTTGTTAAAAAGAAGCTAGAAAGGTCAGCAAAGAGAAATCCTAACAAGCAGCATGGAAACTTCTGAAGAACACCCGACTGGAAGCATAATACCACTGTGTATGACCTATTGAGAAAGGCCAGAGAATGGATTAAAGGAGGCCAGCACACACAAACAGCCAAATAAGCAAGTTTATTAGCAGTAAGAAGGCATTTTTCAAGAAGATGCCTATTGTATCCAAACCAATAAAGTGAAATGAATAGTGTAGTCAGGCAGATTAAAAGCAAAATCCTAATCTCCAGGGATGCTGGAGAGGGACTCTTCATTAGAGACTGTAGTGACAGGACAAGGGGTAACAGGTTAAAACTTAAACAGGGGAAGTTTAGGTTGGATATAAGAAGGAAATTCTTTCCTGTAAGGGTGGTGAGGCACTGGAATAGGTTGCTGAGGGAGGTTGTGAACGCTCCATCCCTGGCAATGTTCAAGGCCAGGTTGGACGAGGCCTTGGGTGATATGATTTAGCGTAAGGTGTCCCTGCCCACGGCAGGGGGGTTGGAACTAGATGATCTTAAGGTCCTTTCCAGCCCTCACGATTCTATGATTCTATGAATTAGGAAGGACAAAAACGGGTTTGGGGAGAACCAGCTATAGAAATCAAAACAAGTACTTAATCAAAAAAGTCAGGAGTGAATAACCTGCAAGGGGCTGTGCATGGCCAGCTAGTGATAAGGCAAAACTTAGAGACAATGAAGCCATCCTGCATTGTTGTTCACTGGAAAGAAATGGGGGAAATCTTCATACAGGGAAAATGCAGAGGATATGTCTGGAATCAAAGTAATTGTGTTTCAAAGAGATACAGTGAAAATTAACAAATTGCTTAAGCCAGATGGCACCTAGAAGAAATAAAGGATGGAAACACTGAATTACTAATCACTGTGTGCAACCTCATACTTGAAACCTTCTTGGAACTTGAAGACTGGAAGGTGACACATATGAAGCCAATCTTTAAAACAGGTCATGGTGGGAGGATCCAGGGAAACAAAGGTCTTATGCTTTGTGCTATTTTTTAAGCCTTAAAGAGTGAGCAGTGCAGCTCCAGGAGACCAGGTGGTGCATGTGTGAGAGGGTAAATTCTGCTCTTGACAAATCATTAACACTCACTAGAGAATTTATTAATACGTGAAGAAATAGGATATATTTCAAAAGAGTAAAATTTGCTTGTGTAAAGGAAAGTCCTGTGTAAAAGGCTTCCTTGGGTGTCCCTGAAAGGATCAGCGGCACATGTGTGACGATGGCCCTGCGGACAGAACCTGCCTTGAGAAGTCCCTCGCCAAAGGCTGCTGAGTACCCGAAGCAGCCAAAGTATAAGAAGAAAAATGCTGAAAAACAACTAACTGAAATCAAGGAAAGAGAGAGTAGGGATAAACATTTTCAGAACAGACAGATGGCACCAGGAGAGTTGCACAGGGGTCTGCGTTCAACTTAGTTGTAAATGACCTGAAGCAGAGTGTGAGCAGTCAGGTAACAACATTAGTAGGTGGTACAAAGATACTGTTAAGTAATAAAACTGTGGAGTACTTTGCCTAAGGATGTCATGGATGTGAAAAACATACATGGTTTCAAGCAGATACAACTTCTAAACATTTAAAAGCAAATGTTTGGAAGTGCACTACATCAAAGGATATTAGAGAAAAAAAGCTAAATTTGTTTGATGGTTAGGAGAGTGTCATTGAAGCCTTACCTGTTCTTACACTTGTAAAGGCATCTGCTATGTTCGTTGTTGCAGAGAAGCTACCAGGCTACAAGAATCCTTGATCAAAACCAGGAGAGCAGTGTTCACTTACCTCTTTCTTACACAGAATCATAGAAACCTACAATCATCTAGGTTAGAAAAGACCTTTATGATCACCAAGTGCAACCATTAACCCAACACTGCCAAGTCCACCGCTAAAACATGCCCCTAAGTGCCACATCTTCACATCTTTTAAATACCTCCAAGTCTGGTGACTCCAGCACTGCCCTGGGCAGCCTGTTCCAATGCCTGACCACCCCTGGGGAATTATTCCTACTCTCCAGTCTAAACCTCCCCTGGTGCATCTTGAGGCTGTTTCCTCTTGTTCCATCGCTTGTTACTTGGGAGCAGAGATGGACCCCAGCTCCCTGCAACCTCCTGTCAGGCAGCTGTAGAGAGCGGTAAGTTTCCCCTGAGCCTTCTCTTCTCCAGACTAAACACCCCCAGGTCCCTCAGCTGTTCCCCATCACACTTGTGCTCCAGACCCTTCATCAGCTCCGTTGGCCTTCCCTGGCCCCGCTCCAGCACCTCAATGTCTCTCTTGTAGTGAGGGGCCCAGAATTGAGCACAGGATTCGAGTGCAGCCTCACCCAAGTACAAGGGGCAGTCACTGCCCTGGCCCTGCTGCCACAGTGGTGCTGATACAGTCAGGATGCTGTTGGCTTCTTGGCTGCCTGCGCACAAGCTGCTCATGTTCAGCTCCATCAATCAGCACCCCCAGGTCCTTTTCCATGAGCAGTTTCCAGCCGCTCTTCCACAAGCGTGGAGCGTTGCATGGGGTTGTTGTGGCCCTAATGCAGAACCCAGCTCTTTGCCTTGTTGAACCGTATACAATTTGCTCTGTTGTATAGAAAACTTCTTTGCTCTGCATTTTTAAATAAACTGAGAGATAAAGAGTTTTTATAAACTTCAGCTGCAAAACCAGTGACTAGTTCACATCTAGTTCTTTAAATAATGACAAATACTTCAACAGTTGTGCCCAGGCACAACCGCACTTCTTTGTGATGCCTGCATTAGGCTCAGTTCTGCTGTTCAGCCTCTATTTCTCATTCATCTGATCATGCCAAGGTGTCACCAATGCAGACCCAGTCCTAAGCTCCCTTCTACTTTGCCATCCGTCTCCTTTTTCATCCAAACCTTCCTCTTCTCTTCAAATTTATGCATAGTGTTTATGCAAAAAGAAAACTGGCTGTCAAATATGTATTCTTTCATACTATCCCCCAGTGTTAAGCTATCAACCCTGACAGAACAGAAAGAATTCCTTGGATGTAGTTTGGTTGGTTGAATTGATTTGCTCCATTTAAACAGGGAATGAATTGCTCCATTTGGCCGACTCTCTTACTAGATTATTAAAGAATTCTTTAGAATGTAGTATCTACTACAATGAGAAATTGGAATGACTGCAGCGTTTCCAGGGTGGTTTGGTTTTGGGTTTTTTTTTACATGCACCAGTTATTTCTCATCATTTTATTATAGGGCAAACGACAGCTTGGGAAAAAAAGTAAAAAAAAAGCAGTCAGTCTTCCTTCATTAAGGGATCTCATTCCTTCTGGTGAACTTGTGGAGAGCAGGGACAGAATGAATTTCTTTTCATTTCCTCGTTGGGAATATTAAATGCAATGCAGATAATTTGTCTGTGAATGAAGTTTCCAGCTTTTTTCAGCTCTTCGGTGCTGCTCTTATCTTTTATTTTCCTGTTGCAGGGGAAGACGCAGTCCTATGCTAGCTGAGGGACAGTGGAGGGGAAAAGCTTTGTATTCTGTTTGCCTTTTTCTTTGTTATTGAATTTCTTTAACAAAGAGAGGTATATCCAGAAAATAACACATGCGCTTGCTCTAGGAATCAATTTCTCATCAGCCTCCTCAGCCTATTGAAAGAAACAATCTCCTTTAGACAGTGACACTTAGGATGAGGTTGTCTGACAGGAATTTTTGTTTTCCAAATGTAGCATCATTCCTCCGTTTTACACTGATTTCCTGCTTGTCCCTTCTGCGGGCTCCTATCAGCCAGGAAGGTCTACAGCAGCAGTCTTAACACCAGCCTCTCTCAATGCATTTCCATGCAGGTCTGGAGCCTCCACAAGGGTTGTGTGACAGGGCTGCTTGGGACACATGTCAGTGGCTGTGAACGGGATCCTCAAGCTGCTCTGAAGGACACCAGAACTTCTTTGCTGGGACTAGATTCCCTCCAGCACCTCCAGCCCTGTTCCTTCCAGAAGCAGGGGCAGTAACTACCCTGTGATCAGCTGTCCTGATGAAAAGGATTATTTCTTTAGAGCAAAATCCCTTACAGAGAAAACAGGTTTTAAGCCAGCAGACCAACATATCTGCTTGCAGACAGAACCCGCTGACAGTCTTGTGCATTCATCTTTTCTTTCTTCCTCTTCTCTGAGGGCTTTTTAACTGTTCAATATCTTTTCCAGCTGTGTCGCTTTTGAAGCCTGAGATTTGGCTGTTGCCCTGTTAGTTTGGAGGTTCATTGGGAATGTTGCTTACTTGTTGGCTACTGCATTGCTCTCCTGCTTACTTTTCCTCCAGCAAAGCCAATTCTTTCCCTAGTGAAAGCATTATAATCTCAAGTATAGTAAATCATCTCACTAATAATGTCACCATAAAATTATTGTATCTCATTATTCCTAATTCATTTGCAGTGTTTCCACATTTTTCCCCAAGTTCCATGCTGGAGAGAAGAGGATATACAGCCTTTCTCAGAGAAGAAATAAGGATGTACTCCATCCTTAACCTAGGGTAAATTTTAGTTAAAAACAAGATCCATTTTTGTTCCTAATGTCCTATGTTTGGGCTGTGTTTTATAAGTGGCAGAGTGGACATTGAACATGTTTATATCAAATTTAACAACCAGGTAAGACTGAATATGTTTGTTACATCTACATTTCTTGCCCTATTTACTGTAAGAGCTCATTAAAACCTATCTTGATATGGAACTTGCTATTTCTGTAAGGAGCCCTTCTATGGTCTGCTATTCCACTTTTCCATTACACCTGTATCTGTCTGCTAAACATCAATGTGTGTTTATCTATCATATTATATGTTTGTAGTTTTACTTGAGCTATGGTTCTCCTTGACAAGCTTTATTAAATGGCTGAGAAAAGCAAGCACTCTGTGACTAGGAAAAGCCTATGAACCATAGGTTGTGATTTCCATGCTCTCCTCAGGCACCAGCAGGCTAGCTGACCTTTAGCAATCCACTTCCAAGGATGCTCTTTCACTTGCGACTTTTATTTTTATCAAGAGACAATGTCATGCAAATGTGCTCAAATGTCCTGCAAATGTGCTTTGGATTACTCATGTAATCCAAAGAATGGTGTAGGAAGCTTAACAGAATGCATTTGTCATATATTGGCAAGTAGTTGTGTGATAGGTCAAGATGTTAACTTCTCTCCTTATCTCCAGAAATGTTTCCATGTATCCATCCTCCTGTCTGGCCTGTCCTAGACCCAGCACACCATAAACCTGAGCCACTTTATGGGATGGAAACTGAGGCGGTACTGATGGATGGTCTGCTGGTGAAGCAATGAGAGCACAGATCTGTCCTCATCCTTCTGGGCTTTTGTGCACTGTATGGTCTTGCAATGTACTGGAGGTGGGGCCTCTCATAAAGCCTCGTGACAAATGAGGAAGAAATTTCCTTTTTGCATTTTGGAGGAAATGAAGAAAGAATGAAGGGTAAGGCCGGTCAGTAGTGTCCTGCTTTGGGGGAACTTGAAATGGAAAGTTGAGGCTGCTCAGCTTGGAGAAGAGAAGCTGCTTGGAGACCTCAGAGCAGCTTCCAGTGTCCAAAGAGAGTCCACAATGATGCTGGAGAGGGACTCTTCATCAGGGACTGTAGTGATAGGACAAGGGGTGATGGGTTCAAACTGAAAGAGAGGAAGTTCAGGTTAGAGATAAAGAAGAATTTCTTTACTGTGAGGGTGGTGAGGCACTGGAATGGGTTGCCCAAGGCAGTTGTGAATGCTCCTCCCCTGACAGTGTTCAAGGCCAGGTTGGACGGGGCTTGGAGCAACCTGGTCAAGTGTGAGGTGTCCCTGCCCATGGCAGGGGGTTGGAACTGGATGATCTTAAGGTCTTTTCTAACCCAAACCACTCTATGATTCTATCTTGTGCTGCTTAACATCTGGTAGAATGGGAAACCTGGGTGACAACATTGGATCCAAGTCTAAATAACATTTGCATGTACTTGGGTCAAATGTATTGCATATATTTGAATTTGCTGGGCTTTGTGGCTTAGACCAGAGGAAGAGCAACAAAAAAAAAAGAAAAAGAAGAAAAAGAATGAAGCCTGTGCCTCCACAGCACACCGCATGTAGCAGTCTTCTCTTTTTATGAGAAACATACAAGTATTTGAAGTCCTTTTCTCCACCTATCCTTTCCTCAAAGAGCCAGGGTCTGGGTTTATCATTTCCTGCTACAAGCAGGCCTACGACACAGGAACAGGGGCTTAAGAATTCTGTTCAGAAAATAAATTAAAAATGCTTTAAGCAATCCCCCCTCCACTGATTACAAGGGATCCATATGCCCTGAGGTAGAAAGCCAGCCTCTTCCCTCTTCTGATTCACTCAGAGGAGGTGCACAGGGACACAGCTTTTAGATAAAGTGAACACAGAAGTACAACAGTGGACAGCTAAGGGCCCAAATCTGTTTTGTGAAAACATATATAAACAACATAAAGGTTACAGCACAGGAGTTAATATTGCTTAATACAGCACAAGCCTACTCCCAGAGTCTTTTACACCCTTAAGCACAGCTTACTTTACATTCGCACAGCTTGACAGTATGAGGACAACTGATGCTGGAAGAATATGGGCTCAGTATGTCAGCCCAGCAAAAGGAGATGAGTAAGTATCATACAGATGGTGTGTGCTTAGAGGAGAGGACAGGATGGAGACACTCTCCTTGTAGCTGGCCCAAAATTTAATCATCTGTGCACCTGGCTTCAGACAAAGTCAGAGCAGAGATGTGGTTTTGGTTAGGGATGTAAGCTGCATCACAAAGGCAGAACATCTATTAGTTAATGGCTAGTATCAGTTTTCATGCCTTTTAAGACCATAAATATTTTAAATATCAAGGCCCTTTTCTTTCATGTGTGTATCTATTTCTCCTAAGTGCATTCCGCTGCTGTCTGTCCCCTTCTCCTCTGCTCTGCTCTGAAAAAGATTAGACATGATTTTATCTGATGGCCACCTCCAAGCCCTTAGTCATGAACGGTGTTCCTGCTCACCACAGGCCATGTCAGACTAATCCATCATTATTTTACAGTTCCCATGACCTTTCAGAGAGGACTTCACATTAAAAGAATGGGCACTCATTCTCACAATGAAGTTGGAAACTGTGGCTCCCCGCAGGGATCAAGCACTGCTCTAGGAAATACAGATTCATTCAAGAAAGGTAGTGTGAAGCTGTGACATAGCTAATAATCCACCTGCCTATAGGTGTCTGGAACTGACAGAGAAGCACAAAAGCAGGCCTGTCTGACATGGTCAGGGCACCTTCTAAGAGCTTAAAAAAATGCAGGGTAGTGTCTGACATCCGTGCCTGTTTGATATGGAGAGTTACTGTTTGATTTGCCAGATGTGCCCTCCCCATCATCTCATTTCCTCTCTGTCAGTTGTTGTGGTATTTAGAGTGTCTTTCTACACACAGGGCATTCTTGTTTGGTTCTGTGCAGGTTTATTAATAGGGCATACTATTACTTTGCCTCTATGATGGGGAATACACTGACCTCTCCTCTGCCTTGTTCAACATTGGTTTTTTTTCCACTCCGCAGTCATCTGGCATGAGAAGGATAAATGGTCTCCTCTTCTATGTATTTATTTCACCTCAGAATTCCACTACCCTTTTTTAACCCATGGAATCATATGGTGGCAATAGAACATGACAGAAACCAAGTTTTCACCATATGAAGTTTATCTGTCTTGAACACACTTTTTTGAGTGAATACTTCAGAAGTTTTGTCATTTTCTGAGAATAAAAGCCTCCCTGATTATACTCACATTCACCTGTGTATGCAGTGTGGATCATCTGGGTCTCTGATGGTTAAGAGGTCAGATTCTCTGTTTAGGCAATTCAGCACTGAGACTCTTCTGCAGTATGATCAGAGAGGCATAGAATCACAGAATGGTTTGGTTTGGAAGGGACCTTACAGCTCATCCAGTTCTAACTCCCTGAAAGGTTGGCCTTCTGGGCTCAAGCGCACGCTGAAGCTGGCTCAGGCTGAGCTTCTCATCGACCAACACCCCCAAGCCCTTCTCCACTGGGCTGCTCTGAATCACTTCTCTGCCCAACCTGCAGCTGTGCCTGCAACCCAGGGGCAGGACCTTACACTTGGCCTTGTTGAACATCATGAGGTTTGCACTGGCATGTCTATGCTCAGGCATGTCCAGGTCCCTCTGGATACCATCCCTTCCCTCCAGTGTGTTGGCCACACCACACAAATTGATGTCATCAGCAAACTTGCTGAGGGTGCATCAATCCCACTGTCCATGTCACTGACAAAGATATTGAACAGGATCAGACCCAATACCAACCCCAATCATCACTAATCACTGTAGCATGAAAAATGTCAACTTTTATCAGGGTTAATGAGTAAGTAAACCTGAAATCATTTATCTGCTCTGAGGCTCATGTATCCAAAACTAGATTAACTTCATGGCCATATGTCTAGAGGTGCTTAGCTGAAGTTAGGTGTTTAGAGGTTCTTTAGATACATCAGTTGTTGCTTTCACATTGTCCTTTAGGACCTCAAACAGCTGGGGTCCAGATTGGAAAGAAGATGCCTACAGCAACTTAACATGTCATTTCACATCATAAGCTTCTCAGAAGGTGTTAAAGGGAGCTGGCATGCATGCTATGCAAGGGACAGAGGGATTCAATCACATGCTGCACAATTTCAGACAATCCAATTGGAAAAAAAGAATGAAGTGAAATTTGTGGTGGTATCTAGGAATGGTCTGAAACACTTTGAAGTCAATGGAAAGATTTTCGCTGACTTCCAGAACTCTGGATCAAGGCCTGGATAGTCTTATACAGAATGACAGGAAACTTTCATCTTCGGGAATTCCTTTCAAGGGACATTACAACAAATACCCTTTACTAGCTGTCAGGGTCAGTGTATCTTTAGATAACGAAATGGAAAAAGTCTGAATCTTCATGGCAACTTCAGCTGTTGTCTTCTAAGGAATCCAAATCTAGACCTTTACACTAAGATGTATACATCTATATTTAATATCTGTATAACTGAGGTTAGACATGGAGAGAGAACACTTGTCATTGAAGTTCATAACAACTATGGGTCCTTATCAGATCTAAAAAAACCTGGTCTCTTGCTGAAATGCCTAAATACAGAATAACCAGTATGATGAATCCAGGAAGGGACCCTCTATTTAACAATGGATACCCATGTTTGTTCACAAACGCACCTTTTTTCTTGTGCAAATGTCTGCAGTCAAAGACCAACCATTCCACAAAAGGTCCTTGGGGACCATGTACTAAAGGGCATTATAGCTGCAATCAAACCAGCCAGCTGTTTGGAATTTGAATAAATGGAGTTTTCCCAATATCTGAACATTTTTCATCTACAGTTTACTTAATAATTTCTCTCTATATATACATATATATATATTACATGTATCTGTGTATACACGTGCTTACAGGTGTCAGCCTTACCAGCTCAGTCATCATTTTTGTTTCTTTCCACTGGATTCTGCCCATTTGTCAATAACTCTTTAGTAATGATGCAGCTATAACCAAACCCAACAGGCAGATGCTCAGCTGGTGTTCACTGGCACAGCTCCACTGCCTTCAAAGTCCCTGAAACTTTCAGGTGTGGTCACACCAGGCCTGTAGAGGGGGGGTTTATTATCATGCTCTCTGATGTGGTGCCTTTGTGCGTGCATCCCAAACCGCACCACTGGCACACTGCAAACTCATGGCTAATTTACTGTCTGCTCTCAGGCTCTTCAGCCTACCTATTTCCACGGCTCCCTTGGTGAATAATGTGCTTTACATCATTTCCCCATATGTTTTAGTTTATACTTTTTCCCCAAGAAGGATTCAATTTTGTCACCCAGTGACCTACATTCTGATTCTTTGGCTTTTCCAGTTTTGCTCTATTCACGTTAGCCTGAGTTAGTGCCCTCCTGCCTGCAGACACAAGGAAGTTGATTCTTACCCTCTTTTCCATTATGAAAAACTAGAAAACATCAAAATTATCACTCCGCGTACAAAGTTCTGCAGAGTTCTGGAGAGCTATTGACTGCAAGCTGGTTTTCAGGCAATTTTCAGCTTGCCTGTTATGGACAAAGCATTTTAAATTGTGCTATTAAAACTGAAGGCCCAGATCTAGAGTTACAACATGATTGACACAGCCCTTAAAATAAGGCAAGGCAAAGCAGCTTAGCACTGTGGTGCCTTAGCAGCAAAGCAGTATCAGCACTTCCCAATCTGCCTGCCAGTGCCTCCTAAAAGCTAAAACTGCTTGAAGGCTGCTGTGATTCATCTCACTAACCTCAGGCAAGTGGAAGCCAGCCACAGCAGGGACAGGAAGAAGGTGAAGGTGACATGTCTGCATTAGAGACCTGGAGAAGGGATAAAACAGGAGGCAGTGTGGCTGGCTTGCTGCAATGCAGGACAGGAAGGTAGGTGCTCATGGGACCGTGTAAGGCACATGTGAAGCTGGTTCTGTTCCAAAGATCTCAGCTTGGACCTGCTCCACCTGCTGTTCTCCCTTTTCCCATTCATCTCACACGCTACTAAAATCTACTTTAAAAGCTTCTGTCTGACAAAGTCTACTTTCTGTTCACACTTCCATGACATAGATCCTGCTGCTTACATATCCCTTGGCAGGTGAGGTCAGATGCACAGGATGAGGGCTCAAGGACAGCGCTGCGTTTAGGCATTCAAATGATGCACACACTGTGGGATCATGGCAAACAAAGTTCTTCATAAGGTACCACAAGTCATAAGGTGGCACATCACCAACTGCAAAGCATGGCTATAGCTTTTCTTCCAGACTGAATCCATATTCCTGGTGCTTCTGGACTGAAAAATTGCAGAGGTTGTGGTGCTACACCACACGTGACTGGCATACAGGGCTCATGAGTAAATGCTTTTAAAGGGAATAGAAATAAGACATGCGGGATACTTTCTTTGTTTTTAATAACATTATAATTGCTTTCGTCCGGTTCTCCAATATTGCTCCTGCTTTTGTCAATCATGCATACAGCGTAAAAACTGCATTTGCAAATGGAATGGGAACTTGCCTGCCAAAAAATTATAGCCTACATCTACCGTAGTATCTACCCTGCATACTAAAGAACGGCCAGGCCTGGGTAGCAGAACTGGTGCTCTGTCATCTCCCTGTTAAATCACTGCAGCTGCCCCTTGGTGGAGCATTGATGTAGAAACCTGTAGTGGAAGGTGAGGTGAAGGGACCTTCTTTTTAAAGAAGGGATCACCGAGTGTATGGGAAGCTCACGATATTCCTGAGTGAGGGGAAGCATTGTGAAGGAATGGCATGGAAGGCAGAGGCAAGACAGAGGCTTCTAAATACAGCAAAGGGCAGAAGAGTTGGCAAAGCGTGGGGGAGCAAACTGAGAAAGCCAAGTAGATGAGATCTAGACAGGGCAGAACTCTGTAACTCCTTTACATTGCATAAGGGACCAGATAGCAAGTTGTGGCCAAAGTGTGCTTGGAAGTCCAATGCTCCTTGGCTCTTGCTTTTTTACCCATTGCAGAGCTAGGCCCTGGGTCAATCTGCAATAGGATCCCCTTGTTTTAATGCATAATACATCGCCCTTTATTGGATTCTATTTCCTGGTTAGCACATGTGAAATATCCATGAACAAAACTGAAGTCATTCATTCACAGTAGCAGGATCCATAATTCTCTACAGTGTCATTCAATTTTGCTGCTGTCTTGATAGGCGTTTTCTTCTACAATGGCAATTGCTTTCACAATTCTAACTCTAATTCATGTTCAAGAACCTCTTTGTTGAATGTTTAGCTGAACAACCTTTTTAAAGTATCACAAGCAGCTATCTCCCCTTCTCATCTCCCACATCAGAAGTTCAGTGTCCTTTCAAAGGCTTTTGGGTGCCCAGATATCCAATCCAAGAATTTTCTATGCCATTTTTCCTTTCCTGTGGCTTTATCAGATGCTTGTGACCATAATTCACCATGAGCAGAGTGTGACCTGTCAATGCTGTGGAACCAGTGGCCTGGGTTCGCATCTGCCTGTGTCCCACCTTGTCCCATGCATGCAGAAGAGCAGACGAATGGTTCCAGAACAACTTTGCAGCCCCACCAGGGCAGCCAGGACAGTCAGGTAGCCAATGAGAATACTTGCAACTTCTGGCCAGTCAATCAGAATACACATGACTGGCCAATCAGAACACACATTGCTTCCAGCTAGCCAATCAGAAAGTATGTACTGGATGGCCATGCTCACCAAAGTGGCCCAGTGTGGTCCTCAGGCTCAGGTTTTGCCCCAGGGACAGGGTAGGACAGGAAAACTACCACAAATCTTAAGATAACTGAAAATGTTTTCTTCAGGTGCTTTCGTAGGTGCTGGTTTGCTTTCAAGCTGAAATATTTCATTTAATTAATGCAAACTCTCTGCTGTGTATTTTAGCGAAGGATAAGGTTTATTATTATGCTTTTATTAAAATATTCTCTTTGATAGAACGGTCTAATAATAGAAATTGCCAAGTGAGCTAATCAAAACAGTATGACAATTTATGCCAGTGAAACTAATGAGGCCATACAGACTTTTATGCAGTGGAAATAAAAACATCAGCCTAGGAAATAATGTTAGTTAGCTCCAATCACATAGTATGCAGTAAATACAAACATTATACCAAAAATTCTATATAGAGTGTAGAAACTCAAGCAATAGTAGATGATGTAAATACATTGCTGGCCATCGAGGGAGGTAGGAAAAGCAGGATTCACATTAAAAAAAAAAAAAAAGTAAAAAAAAAAAGCCTTATAATATAATTAAATATAAGCAAAAGGCTGTGGATGAGTAACCCCTATTGTGCTATTGTGTGTGTTGTGCCTGGATCCCCGACAGCAAGCTTCTGCTATTTGCAATCTCTGCTTCTCCTCCTCTTCTGCTCTTTATGGGCATTTGGATGTCATTCAAACTCTTTCACTTCTCACCTGCCCTATCTATTTTTCCAATACAGCATTCAGTGAATCTCGTTCTCACGACCACCTCCAAACCAACCCCTTACTCAACCCCCAGTTTTCTGTTGCCTACTTTTCTTCTTGATCACTTATTTTTATATCTCTGCCCCAGCTCACAATTCCCAGTCAGGCTGCTCATACCCTGTATCCCCTTCTAATCCATCCCAGTCACACACTTTACTGTGCGGGTTACCCACTTTACCCCCTTCTTCTTAGGAACTCTTACTCTCTCTCTCTAGGATGTGTTTTGAAGCAGCTCAGCAGGTACTATGGGGTGCAAAGCTCTTCAAACACCACCACCATCCAGTGTCCCTCCTCCCCACACCAGAAATTGTGTCAGAACTGGTCAAACAGATGCCCAGCAAGCAAATCCTTTCAATGGCTATTTCTACATTTAGGAAGCCTTAGACGCAAGGGGCATCTAGGAGATGCATGGCACAACAAGGCAGATTGTGCTGACCAATGTGATCTACAGAAAAATTCCTTTATGACCCTAAATCTGTCAAGTGGTTTAACCTTGGGTGTGCAATCAAGCCTGGACCCCGAGAGATCCATCAGTAGCCTCAAGACTGCTAGCAGTATAGGATCTGGAGCGTATATGCATTTCTTCCATTCAGGCTTTAAGCCTGAATATGCATGTCAGCAAGCACTTTTGTCTGAGTCTGGAAAGTTCTGCCCTGTGGATTCACAATGTGGATGGATGAGCGTGTTACCTACTAAATACAATTATAAATACAATTCACTTGTACGGACTGCCACCTCTGTATCTCAAATGCAGTGCCAGTTGCATCACCCTACAACTGTTCACTGCCATTCTGCACAAGGATGCAAAAAAATCCTGTGAAAATACATGTAAAACATCACTGGATAAACAACTTGCAGCTCAATGTAACTTACATCTCTGCATTCCCAGATCTCAGTGCGCCCGATATCCTGCAACTGCAATACCATAGGCAACAGACAATTGTTTTAATTGATTCTTATTGGCAGAATCCCCATCTGCGGGTTGAAATTCCTGCATAAATGGTAAAACAGACCTCTTGGCAAAGGACAGAAAGGTTGATTTAGCCATTGGGAGCTAAGAAAGAGGGGAAGAAACTTCCTCTTGAGGGAAGAGAACTGGGAAACAAATCTAAAACTACATTAGCAAACTGCTCTCCACAGGTACCAAACCAAAAACCAGTCAGATGTCCCACCTGCCTCCTTCCTCTCCCCTCTCCCGTGCCCAGGACTAAGCAGCAGGTATGCTCACAGCAATTAGACTTAGGCAAACAAAACAAATTGGAGAGGTCATGAGTGTGTTACCCGAGTGTAAAGAACAGGCGTCTTGCATCAGCATTTAGTGGGCCAGCATGTGAGAATGATGGATGGAGAGTCTGGGGGAAGGGAGATAAGGAAGTGTCCTCACTGTTGAAGCCCCCATTGAGTTTGATTGGAATATGTGAGCAGACTTGCAAGGAATATGGAGCTGATAATCAAAAACATGACAGGGAAACAGATGTTGCCTGCTTTGGAGACTCTCCTTGCACATTCAACACAATGGAAAGGGCTCAGATAATAAAACAGAGAGGATCCCAGCAAGAAATATAGCGTGCTGACACTTTTATGACCTGAGATGCTTACAAAATACAGAAATGGCGTTTTGTTTGCTTTCCATGCGCAGCTTGAGATCACATGCTCAGCTCTCTCTGCTGCCACTCGGAGTCAGGAAGGACGATATATTTTCCTTTCCAGATAAACCTAGTGATTCTAGTCAGGTGCAGAAAGCAAATAAATTACATAAGAAGACTTTCTGTATCTATTAATCAAGAAGCTTGTCATTTTCCAGGCCTTGATCCACATGAAAGAAAGTGAGGAGGGGGAGGGGGACCTAGGAATAAAGGAGGATGTGGAAGGGAGCAGAAAGAAGATACTTGCTGGAGCTGCTCGAGAGTTTTCTCATAGCACAAAGGACCACAGCTGAGACAAGCACACCGAAAAACAACTTCCTACCCTCTTCTTTCGGTTTACCCTGCAAGCCAAGGGGACAAAGTCCGAAAGAAGGAATGCACAAACCAGGAATATTCCATTTTGCTTTCGGGGCAGTTACCCTCACATTTCCTTCTTCTTTGGAATTCTAAGAGGAAAATACCCAGCTCCTGAAAAAAAATGAGCCATGTTCAACACCTTGTCTTCAAGAATATCCCAACAGGCTGTGTCACATACTCGAAGGCTCTTTTCCAGCACATAGCTAGGTATCTGTGGAGTATAGCAAGGGAATCATGAAGCAACAGGGTTGGTTACTTACACAGATAAAGGAGGAGATAATTTTTAATGCAGACTGCAATAATTCTAATATCAAGTAGAGAGATATGATTGACTCTGTAGCTTGCATGAGAAACTGGCTCTATTTAACTCTCAGCAACTGATTTCACATGCAGCATTAAAACAAGACACAGAATAATCTTATTAAGGCCATCATATTTACTTTTTTCCTTGAATTGCTGTGAATGTAAATCTATGAATATTTATGACATTTTTGAGATCTTCCAAGAAAACAAACTAGAAAAGCATAAAATTACTGTATGGAAGGACTGAATTATTGCTACAGCCCAAACA
Organism: Pezoporus wallicus; assembly: GCF_028554395.1. Classification (NCBI taxonomy): domain Eukaryota; kingdom Metazoa; phylum Chordata; class Aves; order Psittaciformes; family Psittacidae; genus Pezoporus; species Pezoporus wallicus. The sequence continues at coordinate 450,752 of NW_026639755.1, forward strand.
TGAATCAGAGTAATATCCCACATGGAAAACTGTCAGGAAAGTTCTTGAACCAGGAACCTGGTTCATGGCCAAAGAGTAAATCTGGTTCTCTCTGTATCAACTGCCTGAGAAAATCTGTCTACACACTGCTAGATAAGGATGTATCAACAACATGGGCAAAACCATTTTCTCTCCAAGGCTTCTGACTATGGGTAGCCTTGGCTTAGGGAAGCTGGTCTCTCTAAGTTCCTTCTCTCTGTTACAACAGAATGGCTTTTCCCAGTGGCATCTTGGAGGACTGGAGCTCAGGTTCTTCTGCATTGCTATCAGGAGCTGCCTACATAACCATCTGTCTCCCATCTTTCTAATTTCTGCACAGAAACAGGCAATGAAACAGTTAATGCCCACAGTTAAAGTATTATTGCGATTGGCATGGTGGTTCCACAGTTCTGGTGTCCACACCCACAAGAGAATGGTAGAAATTGGAAGGGATTCAGAAAATAGTTTAACAACTAATATGAGGCCAGGAAAATCTGTATAGTGAGGAAGAAAGACAAACCTAGCTTATCCAATAGACACTTGAGAAGGGATTCAAACCTTACCCACAAATACCAATGTAAGGAAGAGATACCTGATAAGAAAGAGCTCTTCATCTTAGCAAAAAAATACTATAAGAGTTACAAATCTGGATTAGAAAGCATTTCTAATTCAACACTGAAATCACCTGCTGAGAGACATGAGGCATTTTCCATTATAACAATGCTTTACATCAAAACTGCAAGGATTTGCAAAGGATAGGCTATAACTCAAGCAGAGGCTACTAATGTCACTGAAAAAAAAGTCTAAACCCTTTTGTTTTATGACTTTGATCTTAAATCCTGTAGAAGCCTACCATTTTTTTTGCAACTCTTCCAACAACCCCCCTGCTTGTTGGCAGTCTCTGTGCTAGGTAATATTATCAATATATTCTAGATCAACCTAAAATAATACTGTAATTTTTACTCCTACTTTAACATCTGTTGTCAGGCAGTCACTGGGAAAATACTGGCTAGCAAACATTTCTCTGGCATATCTCTGTTGGAAGCAAGTCCAAAAGACAACCATCAAGTCTTTAATCATTAATGGTAATGCAGTGACATTTCTTAACTGGATACCTTAACTCCTCAGACAGGGGATTCACCTTCAGATTTACAGGGTGACTTGCTACATGTATATGTGCTGCCAGTCCTGATAGTTAGAATAGCAACTACAAAACTTTCTCCTTACTGGAGCTGCTTGCAGAGATATGTTTTTATTGACTTTTAATTCAGAAGTGGTGCACTCACTTTCATTATATTTCATGTTCTGGAGGAATCGTATTGCTTAGTTTACAAACTTCTCCTTTAACCTTCTCTTAAACCTCTCCCTAAACCTCTTCTTCCACCTTGGGAAGGTCTTGCTGAAGCATTCACTCTAATATGATGTCAAAGTATTTGCAGCATTAAAGTATACCCTCCCAGTTCCTTTTCTATTGAAGTTCGTGTAATTTTATCAAGAGGGGAACTGAGAAGCAGTTAATCACTGCGTCCATCTGGGTTTTAATACCCTTCACAGAAGGTAGCTACAGCAGTGTCCAAGGAGAGCCAGCAGCCATGCATCCCTTGGAGCTGGTTCACCTCCCAAGACAGCTCTGCGTGAAGCCTGCCCCAGCGATGGAATTCTGCTTGCAGAGTACAATCAGACTGTGTGGTCTGCATTGCCCAGGCTCAAAGTAGACAACAGTGACCCACCTTTCCCTCAATATGCTGGAGATGTTCTCAAGATCCTTAAGCATGCAACTTCTCCATTCTTCATTGAGGTAATTACTGGTAAGTCTTGAAGCACCAAGTGTTGTTCAATAGTAATAGTAGGAAATATTAGGAAATAGGAGGAAAGTAATATATCCACTGTGGGACTCAGTAAGGCCCTCAGTCTAGAGATACCTATTTTTCTAGTAATCCCAGCTCCTCACTCAAATTTGCTTGCATTTTCTGTGCAGCTCCCAATTATTCTGAACATTTTTAAATTAACTAATAGGTGTTGGATGGGAAGACACATGATTTGCAGCATTAAAATTTCATCACTTTGTAAAAACGTGAAGAATTTAGAGATATGTGACAGAGCAACATTACAATGTTAATGTGTCAGCACAGTGCACATCAGCTTTCAGTGCTGACCATGCAAACTGGGGCTTCCTTCTGGTTTCAGCTGTTATTACCAGTGATTTGCAACAGAAGATGGCATTGAGGGTAGTTACACACAATCACCTTCTGTTCCTGTTTTGTCTTCTGGTTGGCCATAATGGGACCATCACACACCTGCAGTGATGGGCTGGGAGACACCATTCAGCTGTACATTGACGATGGGTGGAAATTCTGCTGCAAAATGAGGCTCAGAATGAAGGTCTGTAAGAACCTATGAATAATTGCCAGGCTTTAGGACTGTGGGTGCTATACCCTGCTGAGCCCACACTGTTCCTCAAGCTCAAAACCGATGCAACCACCTGACAGAATCAAACTATATCACAGAATACAGCTTTCAATTCTGCACATTGCAGAGATGCCCACCACACTGGATACAGCTGCTTACAGCATGTTTTCTTTCACTTTCTTTGTTTTATACACTAGGTACCCATTGCTGCCTAGACATAACCCATAAAAAAAAAAACAAACAAAAAAATCCCTAGCAAGATTTTGTTCTGTAATTTATCCCCACCCTCACTTTTTCTTCCACTCTAAACTTCAGAATCACAGTAAGTTTATTCAATCTGCATGTACTGTATGGTCCCAACAAATGAGGTTTCCTCTTATCCTTTTCACTTGTAGGTTTTACTAGAATGTAAAGGCAAACAAACTATCCAAAACATTTCCCTCTGCACCGGTCCTGATATTCACCCTTTCCATACACTCAAAGGCTTGATTTAAAGTCTTCAAGTACTGGAAAATCCACCATGTCATAGAATCATAAAATTGTTAGGTTGAAAACGACCTTAAGATCATCCAGTTCCAACCCCCGTGCCACGGGCAGGGACACCTTACGCTAGACCAGGTTGCCCATAAATAAGTTGCTTCAGTAGTTAACTAACTCCACAGCAATGTGTATGATTCACATCCAGTCTCAATCTGACCAGATTTAGCTTTCAAACACTGGGCCTCTTGTACCAGAGTTGTAACCTATCCTACAGTGTGTACCTTAAGGTACATGTCCTATTGATTCTTAAAATCTAGATGGTATTGTTCTGGCTCAACACTTAAAGTAAGCCCTTGGAAGATTCAGCACCTCCGCTATAAATATGGAGGTTGATGCTTTACTCAAACAGACTAACAGAAAACTTTATAGAAGACTCATTTTTCCAGTGAAAAGCTTCATAAATTTTAAATGGGATTGGGCTTGTGCAACTCTGGCTGTCACAGGTGTCTATTCATGCAGAAAAGATTTCCAGCAAAAGACAGGTAAAAACAAAAGGAAATCCAGGGCCTAGAAACTGAAGGAAGAGAATTTCAGAGTATAAATAAGAAATACATTCTTGTCTATCAAAATAACCATTAAAGTCACTTATTCAAGCAACTCTTCATCAGTTGAGACTTTCTAATAAATAATGGAATGTATTTCTGAAAGCTAACTCAGAGATAAAGCAGAAGATACTGTTCTACTGATGGAACCACCAAGTGCAATTATTTGGCCTATCTTATGGAAAAGCTTAGACTACAAGTACTGTACAAGTGGTTGCTCTGGGCTTTAAAATCTCTGGAAACATCATCAACGCCTTGTGTTTACAGGGGTTTAGTCTTTGTTTTACCTCTTCTGTTTTTAATAAGCTGTTTTTCAGCTTTTAGCCACATGCAGCTTCTTTAGGTCTAAAAGCATCTCCTTTTTTGTGCTGAGCAGCCTCCTTCTTTCTGCGTACAGGGCATCATCAATGGAAATACTGATCCAGACAGAGAGCAAAATATGGTTCTGTTTTAGCCCACTGAGATGATGACTTTTTCCTCTCACAAAGCTTTCTCAGTAAGTGATGTTTCAACATCCCCCTTTGACAGAAGAAGGAAAACAAAATGTCAGAGAACCTACATCTCACCAACTGGCAGATACCCACTGTAAACTGGGTTCGAAAGCTCACTGTGGCTTCCTTGATCTACAAAAGGACTGATGGATGTGGAAGTTCTGAGTGACTGAGGGTGTGTGTTTTATGTTCAGAAAACATACAACATGACTGTGAATATGGGGGTAAGGAGTGGTGTCTTTATTAACGTCTGAGTGGGTTAGACATTAAAAGAACTGGGAGTCGCTATCTGGGAGACAGAACCTGCAGAACCAGCAAAATCAAAGTGTGGGCACTTCTTCCCAGCAAGACATATAATTTTTAAATCAATGTGCACTTTTGAGCTTTGCTGGCAAGCTCAGAAGAGGCCCTATCTCCCAATAATCCAACATCTTATTCCCTTACATTTATTGTCAATGTTCAAGACCATGTGAAACATGTGTAAATGGTGATCACTCATATTTCATAGAATCATAGAATCCCAGACTGGTTTGGGTTTAAGGGACGTTAAAGCTCATCCAGTTCCAGCTGCCTGCCACAGCAGGGGCACCTTCCACTAGAGCAGGTTACTCCAAGCCCCTGGGTCCAACCTGGCCTTGAATACTGCCAGGGATGGGGCAGCCACAGCTTCTCTGGGCACCCTGTGCCAGCGCCTCAGCACCCTCACAGGGAAGAGCTTCTGCCTAAGAGCTCATCTCAATCTCTCCTCTGGCAGGTTAAAGTCATTCCCCTTGTTCTGTCCCTACAGGCTTTCGTCCAAAGCCCCTCTCCAGGTTTCTTGTAATCCCTTTAGGTGCTGGGAGCTGCTCTAAGTTCTCCCTGTGGCCTTCTCTTCACCAGGCTGAACAGCCCAGCTCCCTCAGCCTGTCTCTAGAGCAGAGCTGCACCAGCCCTCTCCTATGAAGCACCTCCATGGCTCTCCTCTGAACTCGTCCCAACAGCACTTTTACATGCTTGAATTTACATCCCAGCTTCAAGGTAGCAATGGATGGTTCTCCATAGTCTAAAGGACCTTTTGCAAAAATAAAACCATTCTTCTTTCTCCCCATTCACCCCCTACCTACTAATTTCTCCACCTAAAGATTCAAACAGTAAGCATGTGAGAGAAACAGCTTTTCTGACTAGGTGAGAAATGTGATGTCCAAGTTTTGTTCCATTTCTGTCGAAGTCTACAGCTTATCTAAACAGTTTGCAATTACCCCAACTAACACCTCTGGGAAGCTGGAGCTAAGGTTGCATATGGGGTCTGTAATTTAGGAACTTGATAAAAATACAGATAATGTTGTTTAAATAAAATGAATCTGAATTGTAAGAAATGGGAGGTAAGATTACAGATAAAAATATGTTGGAAAGGACAGAAATGCAGGACTAGCAGGGAATGCAGAGTTCTCTGGAGTATGCCTTTGAATAGTGTGTATCTATGCAGATCAGAGCACCTGTTAAATTTAATACATATTAAATCTCATCATATCTTATATATCTGGGCAAATGTAGCATACCTTCATATTTTGCTGGCAGCTTACAACTCCCCAATTTCAGTTTAAGTTACAGAAAGTATGTAGTCAATTCCCAGTGAAAAGCTGATTTAAAGGGCACCACTGGGGATTGTAAAGAGATTAAATTGTTTTAATATTTTCAGTACACGGAATGGAGAATTTAAATGGGAAGCTGGGAATCTTTGTTCCTTATGTGATGCATAAAGGTCAAGACTTTGCCATAGATACAAGAGCTGGAAGATAGATTCTGTTTGCATAGATGTCCATTTGTCCTGGAAGGGTGCGTAAGACATCCTTAAATCACATACAGTGCACACTGATGGCTCATTTTGTCAATGAACAGAAGGACTGCAAATCTATGTGGAGTTTTTTCATTATTATAAATAGAAGATGTGCGTTGAGATGAAAGCAGACTAAAGTTTGTTCCAATCTTGAACTTTTTGTGGGTTTAGATTTTTTAAGTTCCCTTGCTGAATTTCCCATTAAATCTACTCATATTAAACTCTAGTCTTTCACCATTATTTTTCATTCCTCAGATATGAATAATATTTTTTGATATTAATTTAATTTAGATGGCTAGAGTGCTGGGTTTTCTGTGGAAGAAATGTCACCCCTTTCTATAATAAAATTAATCTTGCACCAAAGGCCAGCACAGAACCCAATTTAAATACCAGGGTGTGACATGAAATCTGTGCTGGCTGCTGTGGTCCTATTCTGCCCTTGCAGTCACACTGTTCTCCCAACAGCACTGCATCACTCTGCCCATCACTGCCAACTTGTCCAGCATAAAAAAGTCACGCTAGCCTTGCTTCTACCTTAACCCCTTACAAAGGTCTAGCCATATATAGCAGGTTATATCCATCCTACTCATGAATTCTCAGTTTTTGTATGAGAGAAAAGGAGGAAAAGGGGACCAAGAAAAGGCAGAGTTTCCTCTCCACTTTACTCACTCCCAAGATAAACTCACATTTTGTACTATTATTTTATGCTTTATTTTTTAACATACTGAGTACCCTCTAAAAGCACAATTTCCTCTGCTTCTGATAGCAACAGATCATGCAAGAAGCAAAAACCACACTCATAGCTTACTTGTGCACAGGGAGAGAGCACCTGAGAAGCCTGAATCTTTGGATTCCTCCATTATCATGGAGGAAAACTGGATATACAGAGCTTCCAGTCACCTCTTCAGGGCTTACCACTCCTTCACCAATGGTTAATTCCATCACAGCCACTGAGAATCCAACATATGCTGTATCCAAGAAGAGAAGCTACAAAAGAACTTAAATATGTCATAGCTGGCTGGGGTGGGATTCCTCAACCTCATAAAAATCAGCAAGCAAAGTTCTTAGGCATCCATAGGTGGTTTTTCAGCATACTTAATGAACTTTTACCAAACTAGTCATAGACACCAGCCATTCATGAGATCATCACAGGAAAAAAAAAATTAATAAGAGCTCCAAAAGATATTGGTGTAAATAATTAACATATTTTCCCAGAAAAAAAAATAAAATTATTTGGGTTTAATCAAAACGATTCCAAAATTCATAAAGAATTTTGGAATTTGAAGTCTACAGAGAACTTTTCGAAGGACAGAAAAAAAAACCAATTTCAACATTTTCTTTATAAATACTTTGATTTTTCCACAAAATATTGTTTTGAAATGTGCCTAAAGGTAATTTTCTGAAGATTAAAAACAATGCACAAAATTGAAATTAATTATCTGCTTTTACACTGAACAAAAAAAAAAGACCTCTTGAAAAAAATTGTCTACTTTGCTGGGAGAAAAAAATTGATTTGTATTAGTCCAAATCAAATTCAATGTTATCAACTCAGAATTCAAGCTGAAAAAAACACGTATTGATAAAGTGCTGGTGTGACACCTTCAACAACCAGCATTCGGTAACCATAAAACAGGTTGACAATGAACACATATGGACTCGGCTCAGTTTGGTTGGGTCTTTCCCTGTTTCTACATTTGAGATGCAGTGGGCAAGTCCACAGGAGATTGTCCTTCAGTGCCCATTGCAGCTCCTTCAGGCAGGGAAGGGAGAATACATCCAACAGAAAAGGACTGCTCCTTTTACTCATTTTCCCCTCTGGACCCCTAGAAGAACCTGAAAACCTAGAGTCTATGGAGAAAACCCATGGTATTGGCACATCTGGAATTTTCCAGCCCGTGTTGCTTTTGAATCATGACAAGCCAAAAAAAGAAAAAAAAAAAATGTGTGGAAAAAGGGGAAAAAAAAACTGTTTAAAAGAATGCTTCAATTTCTATATGAATCCAAAAATGCCTCATCCAATTTGTCTCAAATTTTCCAGAAAACGTCTGCTCTGACATGAGATCATACATATGAAATGTAAGACAGGCTGGTTTGTAGTGTTGGCAAAGCTGGGAAAAAAAAGACAAATGGGATTGGTTTTTTTAAAGAAGATTAGGGTCTCATCATTGATTTATCACCTATTTAGGCAAGTCCTGCCACTCGTGACACTTCAACCATTAGAGATTATTAAATGAGCAGTAAAGATGTTACTGGGAATGACTCTGCACTGGCAAAGAGATCATAAAGCATGTAGGAGGAGAATGAGACATAAGGAAAATAGGGATGTGTGGGGAGACCACAGAGAATAAAGAGGAAGGAGTTACAAATACTTGTGAAGGCACTGCATGCAAGGAGGAGCTGTCAGTTGTGTGGTGTAGTAGGATTGTAAGGACCACAGGGGACTGTAAAGTACAGAGAGAACAACCAAAGAGATGTTGAGAGACTGGGGAGGTGAAGACTTTCCTAAGGAAAGAGAAAGAAGTAGAAAGCCATTTTCTCAGATAGGATAAAATAACAAGAGTTCTCTTGATTGGAGAGAAGGGAAACAGTTTATGGCATTACTGGAATAACACATATATTACAAAGTAGACGGGCTGGTCACTTGGGTGGGCTTGGAACACTCATCTTCTCAGCATTTGTAGTGCAGGAGAACTCCAGTACAACATCACTCACTTCTTCTGCACAGCAAGGGAACTACCATTGCTGCTCCAGAACACACCTATGCAGACACTATGAAGAGGTAAATTCAACACAAAACTTCAGTTAGCAAACTGTGTTCTCAAAATGCCTCAGGAGCAGCTCTCACGGTTTGAAAGACAGACCTAGGCTATACAAGATGTGGTAAGATCATCCAGTGATGCTTTTGGCATACTGAAGGTCACACCTTAAAGAAATAGAACACTTCAAGATAAAACACGTGAACTATAGCACCCGGTAATAATCTGCAACAAAATAATTCTGCACTAGAAACCCTCCCAAAACTCCTGTCTTAAACTCCTTTGGATGCCTTGGGATGATGGCTTTTATTACTTTTTGTCATGATTTCATTTTCCCTTTGCAAGGAAGAAAACCTCTGTTACTCTTGGAAAGATACGGGAGGGAACCTGAGGTGTCATACAGCTTGCTGCCAGAAACACATATGAAGGCAGCCTACTTGGCAGAAGGAAAACAACTGGCCCTGCCTGTCAGCCACATATGTTTCCTGGTCTTTATTCTCCCTAGCATTACCACATGTCACAAAGTTCGTTACAAAGCATTAACAGGAATTGCAGGCTTCCCACCCAAACAAAACCACAAAAAACAATGCTACAATTAGGTATCCGTAACAAATTACAAAGCCTGAAGATGAGTTGTTGCTCCTGAGTTGATTCCATTCATCAGGACTTTTGCACTTCTTTTTAGGGGCAAGGGGAGGAGGTTTGGTTGATTTTTTCCCTAATCACTCCACCTTTTGAGGGGAGAGCCAGGACTATGGGTATTTAGGTGATGTCATCTGCTAGACAGCAACCATATGGACCACATAAAATTGAAGTTTTCTACCCATCTCCTGGCAAACCTGTGGCAGATACTGTGTGACAGCTTGAAGAAGCGCACTAAGACACAACAGCCACAATCTTCATTGTTTAAAATGCGCAAAGAGGCCACTGGCACAAGCCATGCAATTGATCTGTGGGCAGACAGCTCATCCCAGGACCTCTCTTTTAGCCCTTTTTTTTCCTCCAAGGGCTGGTTTCCAGGGAAGGACTAAGTCGGCTGAAAGGAAGTGGAACACAGGGACATAATGAACCTCCCGAGTCACCAAGGCCAGCAATCACATCATGTAATCCTTTCAAAGTATTTACCAGCCCTGTCTTAAAGTTTGTTCAGCTTCCAGTTCCCATTATTCCTACTGATGCTTTTCCCCACTCTCCCAATCCACAGCACATTTGCACAGAGCCATCTGTTCTCAAGCCATGATGGTCATTCAGCTTATATTGCTCTTCTGTACCCTGTCTGCTTAGCCCTGGATTACACATAGAGAACTTCAATATCTTCTTCCTGGTCTTCTCATAGCTGAGTTAAAAAAGACAAAGCTTCCTATTCACAGACACTCCAGCAAGCACCCTGTACAATTTTACTTCCAGTTTAGCCTTTACCAGGCATAAACTCTGTTCTAATGGAACTCTGGTATCATGAAATTAGAAGTCAACCTCTGTTAAAAATGCCTGCCTCAAGATAGTGTAGGATGACATTTGTTTTCTCCACAGCCATATCATACTGGCAACTCGCAGCCAACCTGCCATCAAGTAAAAACCTCTGTTCTTAATCTTGTTCTTCCCCTTTCTATGCACCAATATTCACAGCCATCTGCTTCTTCTTGTGTGAATCATGACCTTTTCTGTACTGATGATGTCCCCAGCTCTGTGCCACCAGAAAAGCTGCCATTGCTTTCTCATGTTTTTTACATTACTGAAACCGTCCATCCCACCTTTATATGCACTTGCCATGTTGCTCCTTTCCTGAGGAAGCTTGTCCTGTGAATAACTAGATTGTGGGTACATCATGGAAAGGTGTTGTCCAGCCAGAGAATCCAACCCTGAAGAAAGAACAGGAACTTAAACTACAGAGCTTGTAATGCAATACACAAGCTTATTTTAGTAATGAAATATGGTTCAAAAATATCAAAGGAAAACATGATTCAGAGTGTTGAGATATCGTGGTTTAGGTGAAGATGTCAAAAAAGTTTACCTTTCTGGGTAAAGCCTTCCAGAACTTCCACTCTGCTGGGAAGTGGATGCTCCAAGTAAATGTTACCAAAATATTTATTTCAATTCATTACTACAATTAAAAATTAAAGTCACTTTCGGATGAGCCACATAAGACTCAGAGATCCAACTATAAGACAAGTGTTAATATATTGATGCACTGAATGATACACATGACACTTTGCATAGTTATTTCATAAGCAAAACCAAGGTAAAAATGAACGTTAGACTTCAAGGTTGCTAATCAAGAAAAACACTCCCTAACAATTATATGGATTTTATAACAAGGAGTAATAGGTGTTGGGATAATGGTCCTACTCTAAGTCACAGTAGTTGAACTTTAAACTTGCTGGAGCAACTCGAGAAAAGACCAAATGTCAGTACCTGTCATACCCCTCTTTATTGCTCTTGTTTGTAAAACTCAGGGAATTCAGCTGGTTATTCTCACATCTGCCTGTGTTGTCAGTGTGGTGTTCCCCACTGTTCTTAACATGGTTACCTCACTCTGGGTGGGAATCAGCCATGATTTCATCTTGAATTTAAAATAATACAACAAAAACAAGTACATGAAACCATAGACGTGGGAGAAAAAATCCGTAAGTATGTTTCCTGCCTGTAAAAAGTCTCAGGGTTTTTAATCAAACCTTTCCAAACCAACTTTGCAGAATAATCCTGCTATGCAAAACACATCAATTCGGCCTCTGCAAAATAAAGGCAAAATGTCTTTTAAATGGGCAAGTTGGCTTCTTTTATTTTAATTTCCCATGTTTTGCTTTTTCTTTATGTCAAAGTGAAAATGCTGTATAAATCATAGACATGATCTATGACGCAGAACAATATATAACATGCCTTTAAAGTTATGTAATGCTAAGAACAGAAATGCAATTAAAGTAGAGGGGAGAGCAGAGGAGAGGAGAGGAAGTTCTGCAGTCTGCAGAGCATTCTGTCTCATCTTTTAAACAATGCAACATGATGGAAAGCAATAACTGTTTCTGCAGAGGTGACTGGTTTCTCATATGATGTATTGAGATGGGAGGGGTTGATCTCAAAGATGTAGTTTTCCAAAATCAATTTTTCAAATTTATTTGGGGAAAACAATGACATTTTCATTTTCTTTGTAAGAAAAGTACGTGTTATCTTCCCCATATGTTCTCATAAGAGTCCAAGGAAACGTGGGCATTTGGGAGTTATTTTCTAGTTTGATCTAAAGTATTTCATGTGTTTCAAAAATAAAAAGCCATGTTTATATGCATGGATATATTTTAAAGAGAGACAGATAGCTTCTTAGAGATAGAAACCCAAGATGACAGTGGCATCTGAGACTTGCATATGAAGACAGGCTGAAAAAGTTGGGGCTGTTCAGCCTGAAGAAGAGAAGTTGCATGGAGACCTTGGAGCAGCATCTGAAGGGGATTACAAGGATGCTGGAGAGGGACTCTTCATCAAGGACTGTAGTGATACGATAAGGGGTGATGGGTTCAAACTGAAACACAGGAAGTTCAGGTTAGATATAAGGAAGAAGTTCTTTACTGTGAAGGTGGTGAGGTGCTGGCACAGGTTGCCCAGAGAAGTGGTAAATGCTCCATCCCTGGCAGTGTTCAAGGCCTGGCTGGACAGAGCCTTGGGCGACATGGTCTAATGTGCGGTGTCCCTGCCCATGGCAGGGGTTTGGAACTGGATGATCTTAAGGCCCTTTCCACCCCAAACCATTCTATGATTCTGTCAGCTGCACTGGAGAGGTCATTTTTTTTCCCACTGACAGAGTAGGGGTCATTTGTTATTTCACTTTTACAAGCAATATTATTTTTATTTATTTGCTTTTCATATAGCAGCTTAAATATTTCCCTCTCGCTGGTTCCCATCTGCCATATTCTGCCCCATGCAACTGTTTGTGACTGATAATCACCAGAAGTGTACCAAGTATTCATTTACGTAAAATGCCCACTGGATAACAGGTATCAGAACCATTAGCCCTTTTCAAAGCATATTGAATATAACTTCAGTGTCATTTCCCCTAAGTCCTTTGCCACAAAGCTGCCTATAGGGTATCTTTGCCTTGTCGTGCTCCAAACAGAGGGCAGATTGATCAGAAAAGCTGACTAAGCAGCCTCATAGTCAGTACTGCAGAGCAGTACCAGCAGCATTAATGACGTTTCTATTGAGAAATCTTAGCTTGCATCTATGAAGAGTTGTTGTTTGGGTAACTCATGTCACTGTGCCTCTCTAGTAGGATGTCCCAAGTAACTTCTGCATGCTCCGCCACAATGGTGCACTAGGAAAGACTGATGGTGAGAGAGATGCTGTGTGAGACAAAAGTCTGATGACTAGGGAGAAGAGAGGCATCAAGTAAACCATGTAAATGAGTGCATTTACCTTGCAAATCTTCATTTCTGGGGGCATGCTGTTTTTTTCTGAAAGAATCTGAATTCCCTGGGAAAATGCCCAAATAAAGCAAAATTAAACACTTCTCAAACAGCTCTAGTATATAAACAAAGAGGGCGAAAAAAAAGAATATACATCAAACTGCAGTAATTTGAAAGTGGTTTATGCTCATTATTACCTCATTTGCTTGGTCTTCTTTGGGAGACTTGATATGTTTGGGGAATACGAATTTTGCCTTTCCCTGTATTAGAAGAGTAGGGTATACATGAAATAGAATACAGATCAAAGCCTGAGGACACTTAGAGGAGAGATAGCACAGAAATGGAGCGGAGGAAAGGAACGGGATAAGGCATACAGAGTCAAAGTTGAGAAGGCTGCTAGCTGTAAATGCCAAAATCATACTCAGCAACTACAATCTAAGGGCTATAGCCTGAGGACATCACCAAAAGTGATGGACAGAGCACTGGGGATCACAGTCTAACTTGGTTGTCATTCCCTCCTGATCCATTTATCTTCCGAGACACAACAGCAGCAGGTGAGGGTATTGCATTAAGCTTGGAATCCTGATCTAGAACATTCCCAAGTACTGTTTTTTTCACAGCAAAGTATAACAGAAATTTCATTCTGCTAAGTCTCTGTGTATATAATGCACAAATGCATTTTCCTAAGAAAGGGCTTCACAGATAATCCTCTTCTGTTTTAAATAAGGAGGATCCTGAAGAAAGTTCATTAAGATCTTGTGTAATCAGGCCTGTTTAACAGGAGGGAGATTACTGATGATCACAAATTCAGTGGTGAGAGAGCAGCTCCTCACACAGTTCAAAATGTGATCTTTCTGTCATGACACCCAGATACAGTAATCCTGACCCCTCAAACCCAGCCATGAGCACTTGGTTGTAGCGGTGCACCATACTCAGTCATCACCAATGGCTCCACTTGCATCACAAGTGGACAGAGACTTTCACAAGAATAACTTTAGAAATGTGAACATTTCTAAAAGAGACTTGATGGGAGAAAGCAAAATTAAGCATTTTAGAATGTCAGACAAGCCTCACATGAGACCCTCTTAGAAATAAATATAAATGCATCAAAATGGATGACTAATAGTAGAAGGCTAATTGTGACAAAAAATGTTCTTGTTGTAGTTATTTGCATTAAATCTTGATTTTGAACAGGATCTTATGAATTCTGATCTATTTATTCCCTTCTCCAGCAAAGAATATGCCACACTTAGAACTGGGATTAGGCTAGTTTCTTAAGGGTATAATTGGTTATTTAAGGAGCAAATGCAGAAAACAAAGGTGTTCTTCCCCCTGAAGCAGGCTTCAGGGACACAAGAATTAGCAAAGCGAAGACTGAGATATGGACATACCCAGTTGTACCCTCTTACTAGGCAGGGAGGTGCCAGAATAACATCCTGTGCTCTTCCAGGTGTCTGGATATAAACCAGTATCTGTAGGTACAGAAAGACAAGCCACATTTCACAGATTTGAGCTTACCCCACCATGCTGCTGAGGCTTTAAGTCACGACATAGCAACAGACGCATCCGGTGACTTGGAGTTTGAAGTCAGGACTGCTGCTGTCTTAGGCCTGCCTCGTTAAGTCTGTGCTGGGAGAGCATAATATTTCTAACATCTCCTTTTTAAAAGCCTAGAACTGAGAGAGAAAAAAAAAAAAAAACAAACCAGAAAAACACACACATTTTTGACCAACTGACGAATCATTGCCCCAAAGGACTCAGAAATAGCACTCTAACATTCGGGGGTTAGGTTTTAAGACGAACATGTGAACATCTTAAAACTCTCCTGTTGTTTTCTTACAAAGTAAAGTTTGGATGGAAATTCTTTTAGCTAGCTCTGCTTGCAATCACATACATGTCATAGGTCCAAGACCAGACACATTGGCTCATAGGACTCTAGTAAAACATCAGCTCTTCTTTGACTTCACAGGTATGACAAGAAGACAACTTCTTATGTTAGACTTTTGTTTTCCACCTTTTGCTCTTTGGGACAAGGGAAGAGTTCTGAGAAGTGAGCTGAACTAGTGGCATGCACTCTCAGTGCATAGACACAACATGTGTGCTGTGGTTTCAGAACTGTAGGTCACTCATCTGGTAATATCTCCCAGAAAACTTTAAAACAAGAGTCAGAAATCTTTTTTTATCAAACACACCATTTTCTGCATTGCTCTGTTCCTGCTAAAAAATATGGATGTTTGCGTAAAAACTGCCTTGGTTCTCATCTTGTTCTATTAAGATGCACACGTCTTGCTGTTTAGTTCTCACTGGGATTCACAGATGTCTTCAGAGCAACCAATAGCAATGTGATAATCTTACAGTTATGACACTCAGGCAAAGATCAAAAAACTAAGAGGCTATTTTCTTGCAAGTGGAATCATAGAATCACAGACTCACAGAATCATAGAATGGTTTGGGTTGGAAAGGACCTTAAGATCATCCAGCTCCAACCCCCTGCCATGGGCAGGGATGCCTCACACTAGACCATGTCACCCAAGGCTCTGTCCAGCCTGGCCTTGAACGCTGCCAGGGATGGAGCATTTACCACTTCTCTGGGCAACCTGTGCCAGCCTCTCACCACCCTCACAGTAAAAATCAAAGGTAAGATGGTAAATGTGTTTAAAATGTAACTTCACTACAAAACTCAATCAAACTTTTTCTTAGGTCTTGCATCCGGAGAGAATGAAACAAAAATAGGATCTTATTCCTTTCCTACAGCAGCCCTTCCTAGCACTGTATTTAATATTGTCCTTCAGGTTATTTCCAAACTGAGTTAATGTAGAGCTGGTTCCCAGATGACCCCCTTCTCCCACCAAACCAAGCTGGAGTTCTCTGTCTACAGGGCAGGTGCAGCACCACCAGATGCAGCATGAGTTTCTCCAGATCGCACTGAGCACAGCCGTGGAAAAAGGCCGCTGTTCACACAGCATGCAATTACACTGTGGAACTCATTCCTCCGGGAAACTGGCACAGCCCAAAACCTAACAGCAATAAAAAAGGAACGGATATTTAATGTGGTTTTCGAGAACATTCATAGTTGTCACAGGCAACAATAGCAAACACTTTGTATTTGAGGGCTTATGGCACTTCCTAACTCCTGGAAATCTCAATGTCACTGGACAACAAGGTCAAATTAAGCCTCTTCCCTTTTCTCACCCACCGTACCACAGGATCCTCAAGCCTCTTCAGATCTTCTAATGACTTTGGTCTAGATCACGTGGGATCTGGACCCTAGACTGGATGGGCAACAGTCCAACAAGGCCATCAGTTCCCATTTATCTCTACCACAGAAGAAGGAAGAAGGGAGTTCAGTTGCCTGATGTTTCTCCTTCTTCACCCCTTTGTGCTGAGATTTGATAACAGCTGTCATGTACTTTAATGACAAAGCTCAAAATACTCTCTGTAGAGGTATGTCCTGTATCATCAGGCTTAGAAAGGGATGTCAAAAGAGCTGAAGTGACTTTTGCTAAGTGTCATACAGCAACTGAGAGCAACAGTCAAGAGGAAAACCCCAGTATGCTTCTAGACCTCCATAACTTCGCAGCCATGCTGGTATTTCCCACTTGAGCTTCACATGCCATGGTTGCACCCACTGTAGGCTGGCATCCAGCCTGCTGCTTTCTTCTAATCAGTCTCTCGCCTTTCACATTGGGATTGTGGTGGGCTCTGCTTTGAAATGAGATGCCTGAAAATGGTTGACACCTGCAGTCTTCTGGCTCTCGGGAAAATTTGTTAACCTTGAAGCAAAGTCTTGGAGAGGAGGGACTTTCAAGTTTTACAAGATGGTGAAGTTCTCTTTGGTTCCTTTAAAAAGCATTAGCAAAGGTCAGATTAACAAGTCAACACTGAAACTAGATACGACCAAGACTCCCAAAATTGATGCAGAAAAGAAAAGAGGTGGGTGGGGACTGGGTGTGGGGGAGAAAGGCCCACAACACAACATTGGCTCTGATCCTTTCCCCCTTGTTGGGCCTGGGGCACACTTGATAAGGTGAAGGGAAATTGTAAAATTAGACCTGGCAACCTACACAGAGAGGCCCAGTGCAAGGCCCTTGGCCTGAGGCAAGCTGAGAAAGTTGAGGAATTGTGGGGGAAAGGGGACTTGGCAGGCGAACTTCCTGTGGCTGCATCCAGGGCTAATTAGTTTTCAGTGTTCTGTGTGTGTTTAAATGGAAACGAGCCAGCACTGAGAGGCACGGGGTGAGGAAATCAGAAACACATGCACCGAGAAGGAAGGGTTTGGGGGGGGGTAAGAAAAAAACCCTGTCCTTTTTAGCTACATTTTCTTTTTCAGGAGGGGATCTCATCATTTTGTTCCATGAGCACTAAATCACTCCAGCTCCCCTGTCTATCACATCTCACATCTGCTTCAGAACTCATTAAACATCAAAAGGCCTGCCCTATCAGTTCTGCTTAGTTAGAAGTCTGAGTTACTAGAGTCCTAACCAGGGAAGATTTTGTATGTTTTTAATAATAGCTTAAGGAACTTCTTAGCACCCCATAAATTACTTAATGCAACAAACTCTTCCTGTGGACCAGCAAATGTTTTACAGAGGAGCTGAATGCTGCCTTAACATGCTTGTGGTCAGTCCAGAGTTACATAGCAACCTGCTTAAATGAACCTTTAATCCGTGTTTCACTTTAGGAATTGTTTTCTCATGTATCCTCTCCTGCCGCTAGCCCACTCTCATTTTTACTGCTGCTCTAATTTTATATAACTACATTATAACTTGTATTTCCATGGCATTCTGATCCTCAAGAATGCCAAAGCAATTATTATAACAGTGCTTATAGTGCTACAGCACCAATGAAATCTGCCTACTTCTGCCGTATTATTTCCCATACTTCAAATACACATGCACAGTGCCCTCCACTACTGCATATGCCAAACAGTTCATGAGAATAATTTATATATAGGAAACACAATGAACACAGTAAAGGCTCCAGTGGGCGTTTGTTATTAGAAGTACCACAAGAGCTCTTTAAAATGAGCTGAGCCCAAATCAAGTATGATTTCTGAGTGCTTCTTATTCAGACAAAAGCAAACCAATTTTCATCAGGACACTCACAAACTTTTGCCTTTGGGCAAGAAGTTTTCTCTGCTAACTGGAAGTCTCTGTCTGCAGCTGTATGATCACTAGAGCAGTTCCGTCGCTCTTTCTAGAGTCAGCAAGCATGGGCTTTGCACTGCTCCTCATGCTCAGGAATTACTACCTCCCTTTTGCTCACACATCTTAAAACACCTGGCCAGTGGTCAGACTGGAAAATGTGAGTCCCATAGGTGAGAATTTCTGACCGTGATGGGCAAATCGGAGAGGCTTTGAACTGAAAACAAAATCAATTTGCAGCTCCAGCTTCAGCAACTATTCCCATTCAGCTGCTACCAGTAAGCTTTGTCATTTAGTTGCAAATGTTCCTTCTTCCATCTGAGGTTGAGGGCACATCCACACTTCAGACAGGCTGAGGCTCAGCAGCATCCTTGACTCCTCAGGGTTCCACTGATTCTTGGTAAAGCCCTAAAACTCAGACCTCAGGCCTGGGAGTAAGAGATCAATATCTCACAGTGTGGAAGGAAATGTTACAAAAAAGAACTACTAAGGAATGTTGGTCAAAAATATCAAACCCCACAATTGTGTGTATGCTCCTTTTTATTTGCATTTACCAGAAGTGGCATTCTATAAGAATCTCTCTTCCAAAAAAAATTATAAATCAACAAAATGCATTTTTTTTTCCAAAATGTCAACATAAATAGAAGGAAATTAAAAATAAAGAGTGTGACCCTCAATCTATATTGAAGTAAACTTACCATGAAGCACAAGCAGAGATGTGTCTTAGCTCATCCATTATAAAGCCCTATGCATCCAGTGGCTGCCTAACAATCACCTTGATGCAGGTGAAACAACCTTGGACATCAGAGGTGCAATTAGACTAGAAGTCAAGTGAAAATTAAGTCAGTGGCAAGTTACTAACCCTTTTCTAAGACTCCTATTGCTTGTCAAGGAGCTGTGGATACTGCTCAGCAAGGGAGACTTCCCTTCCCAAACACAGCATGTCTTTTTTCTTGCAATTCAGTGGAGAACAGTCCAGCAGAACAGTGAGGAATCCTACACCTGCAGTGGGTGTAGGACAGCCTCTAAGGGAGCGCATGCTCCTCACGTTAACTTCTCCTTCGCACAGAGCTCCCAGTGATGTCTGACCCCGTTTTAAGGGAAAAGTACAAAGTTTATTCCAACACGATGCACCATTAAGGAAGAAATGACCCAGTTCAGGAACAAGTATGAGGAAATTAATAGGGAATACCTAGTCATTTAGCTCCCTTTCAGGTTCTGCGTGGCACTCCCTTCGATGACACTGCTGATAGGACAATTTCACAGCTGTCAGAGCTGCCAGCTAAATTCCTAGGTGATCCATGGCCTCAGTTCATTGCTCCTCTGAAAAGGGACCGTTTCTAGGATAAGCTTCCCCTAGGAAAACTCCAAAGTCACCAGAGGTCCTGTTCAGTGTATCTGTGCCTCTGGGCACTGTCTGAAATGCTTCACCTTGACAAGTAATGTAACTAAGATGTCAGCTTATAAGAGCACATCAGTGAAATACAATCAGTCACAGTATTAGTCTCTCTTATACTATGTTTTTTAGGAACAAAGCACCAAGCTAGTAAATAAACAAACTCCTTTGTACAATGCAAGGCTGACACCCCCTACACAGCATGATGTTGGGGATTAAATTTAGTCATGGAGAGCTCACAGATGCTTACACACAGAGAGGTTCAATGACATATGACTCCAAAACTATTTACTACACAAATACTTAAATGATAGAGAAGAATATAGTTTACTACTAGATCTAAATAGAGACTAAGCACATCAAGAAACTATGACAACCTGAACGTAATTCTATTTATTATATTATCATTTATTATATTTATTATAGTATATTTATATATAGCAAAATGCTTCAGTAACAGCTCACTGTGTTTGGGAGCCCATGTCAGACCATAAACATTCCAGAATCACTGGAAGACTATGAATAACACTGAGACAAAAAGTACCTAGAAGGTATCATTGGATGGGCAAGTCATTCAAACAGGTAGGCCGTGTTCGCTAGATCTGAAGACAACTATGTTCAGCCCTTAGCTGATGTTCTCCGATAAGGCATTCAACAGCTCTGGTCTTCATCCTGTAACTGTTTTTGCCCTCTGCATTCAAGATTCGCATCCTGCACCAGTTTAAATTAAGCACCCCTATGGAGGAAATGACAGGTTCTGAGTGAAAGAAGCTCTAGGGAGTGTGTGTGCTTTCCTACTCTTTGATTTCCCCCTTCATGTGGAGCTCACACTGCCTTGGGATGATATTTACTCTTAACTTTGAGTCAAAGAACATATTTGCTTTCTGTTTTTCATTAAATACAGAGGGTTTCACAAAAGAGGCCATTTTTCATCCAAAAAATTGTTTTCAGGTAAAAAATATCTACCAGCTCTACTCCTGACTCTTAAACAATTCCTGGCCTAGAAGCCCCAGTTCATGGAGTATGACTCAAGAAATGAGAAAAATGTTTGCAAGAAGTTATCATAAATATTTGTTTTAAAACAACCAATGTATGTGTACCACAGCTAACAGTCCAGCTGGTAGCCTGCATGCCATCTGAGACAGCCACAGCATTCACTAGCATCAATCTTGCTCCTCTTTTTGATGATGGGGTCTACATTTGCTTTCACTCAGCCTCCTGCTTCCCCCTTCATTTTCTATCACTTTAAAATCATTGTCAGTAGAATGATAGAAGCTGTAGTTTTTGTCCTCTGCCTTTCTCGTCTTCCTGTATTTAAAGATGTCCTAGAATAAGGACAGCTGCCTAGTTTGAAGGAGATAATTGAACAGAAGGTATCTGAGACATATCAGAGTCATAAATTGAAGGTGCTTGTTGCACTAATGTACCAAATGGGACATGAGGGCTTGCTCTGCGTTAATGCTTGAAGGGGTGAAGTACGCCTTATTTGGGTTCTAAAAACTTTCAGAAGACGTTCTTCATATGTGCTCAAATTCTTTGCGGCTCCATCAAAGCAAAATCTAGCCTGTGTTCAAGCAGGCAACTTTCTTTTTTTCCCCTTTGCTTTTCACCAGAGACTTCCTGTGTATCTTTCTTCTAAAATGACAGAAATCCCTCCCTCGTCGAACCAATGCATACAGCATACTTGGAGGCAGCTTAAAGAAATAAAATGAAATTATGTTTGTTAGCAGAGCTCAAGTCAACTGATCTGAGCACTACATAGTATAGTTTTGCACCTCTAGGAGCCAACAGCAAAATTTACCCTTTAGTTTCACACTAAAGCATTGCCAAACACAGAGTTCAGAGACTCAAATGCAAGAAAATTATGTGACTCACTTAAAAGTCATGAAATATACTTAAAAATAATAGATTTTAATATTTTTATTGTCTTTCTATAGACTTGTAAAAAATAAACCACTCTGCTTTTATGGGCAAAGGATGAGATACACAATCCCTTCTGCAAAGCGAATAAAGTGTTATCTATCACAAGACACACAGGTAAATATTACGAATTAGCAGCATGAAAAGAGGTGAAAAGGCACAGTGGGAGTTCAGTCTGATTTTAGGACAATCCCAATGCTCCCCTTTTCCAAATCTGAGACAGACTATAATATAACAAAAATAAAAAGACATCTGCACTCAGAAGAGCTGATGATGCATTCTGTGTTGCAGGACACTGTGAGCTAGCTACTACATGCCAGTAAAACAGTCAAAGAAGGCATCATTGCCCAGGAAGAGACAAGAGCTGAAGCGAGGAGGGACATGCTAACAATACAACCACAAAGTTATAACTGTGCATCATGATATCTCCAGAGAGCTAAGGAGAAATAAACCTGCTGCCTCCTCCGATGGAGTATATCCAAGGAATGCAGATGCAGTGCTGTCTGACATCTTTAGACTGAGTCCTCCCAGTAAGAAGGACAGTGAATATAGAAAGCAGGTGTGATGTTTTTAGCATTTCTGTAACATCCATCCATCTAAATATCTAAGCATTGGTAGCACATGTATCACCACAATAGATAAAAGTCCCTGAGTTATTATCCCAACAACATAAAGCCATAGTCCAGCAGCTGTGGGAATTTTTAATGTTATTTCTTCTCATTTTCCATTCTCCTACTTGCTTTCATTTGTTGTTGTTCTGTTAAGCTTCAATAAAGACAAGAGTTTCTACATTTTATTCATAGAATGCCAAGGTCCCATCTCCACTGGAAAGCAAGCCAGTCACTGGGGAAATTTCATCTACTGCTCTCATGCCATTGCTTTCAAGTCTGGTGGTTTCATAACAATTCCTGTAAAATAATATAGAAAGTATATGCCTTTTATGCCTGGAAGCGTATAATTCCACCTTCGTTTATTACTTAATTCATTTCTTCATCTATGTATTATTGCTCTTGCAAACTATGTGGCAGCACACGCTGTCACTCAGCTGGAAAGAATGACAGTTTTAGCACAGAGCTGGAAGGTTAGGAAAATCCTTGTCTGCATGTACTCTGGATCAAATCTATTACAAATCAGTCTCCTGCAAATCATCAGCACTTTGTTTTGGCCAGACCAAGGTCTTCTGCAGCAAGAGGTTTTTTTTACCTTAATGGTGGCTCTTACTCTCAGATATGTTCACTTCAGCTTTGCCCACTAAAGAGTGTTGACTCCTGAATTCTGTTCTTGGCTCTTACTGGTTCTTTCTCTGAATGTGCTAATTAAATCTCTGCCTTTCGTCCCACGGAATAAGCACACTGTGTTTTCATTTCCCGTCTAGAAAATGCCATCCATAATGCAAGAAATAAAAAATTACATTAAAAGTTACCCATTACCTGAAATCATCTATATTCCTGGGCAGCCACCCTTCCAAGGGCTATACTTTGAGACCTAGTTCAACAACTAATGTTCCCTGAGTGGTTTGTCCTTCTTCCTTCCTGTCCCTTTGAAAAATTAAAGAATCTAGGTTAGGCATTAACCCATTCTTCTTCCTTTGCCGATCTTCTCCTCTCCCTTTGACCGTTTTTATCCCAACATTACCAGGTCTTGCTTTGACGTTCTTTATCCCAACATTTTCATTTACAGATCAGTTGCGTTTCAAACCTCCTGTCTCAGAACAGCCCCTCATTACATATGCTGCCTGCTTTTTGTTCTCTGAAAATGTTTTTTGCATAAAGGAATGCTAGCTCTTTGTGATGGAATTACAATGGGTCTGCAAGAGAAGGCTCGGGGGAAAGGCGAACTCTGTGAGGATGTCTTCATGGTTCTTTTTAGGAGGGCTGTGAGAAGGACACAGCTGTCCCAGGAAGGAAAATGGTTCTTCTCCCAGAGCACAGGAATCCTCAGGGATATACTGAAGGCAAGGCCATCTGCATAAAAGCTCTGGATTTCCCTGCTCTCACACATTTAACACTAGCACGAGGGTGTAACATTGAAGACACTGATGGGAAGAACTAATTTATTGTCAGGCTCTCTACGTCCATTCAGAAAAGGACAATACATATGCACATGGCTGCCATTACTCTTCCACTGAGGAACCCAGTTTTTTTCCGTGCTTGTTCTTTCATCTGTTAGAATCAAAATTGCAATGCCCCAATTCTGCTTTACCGTGGTTTTATTCCTATAAATTCCCATGGAAGTCAAATGGAGCTAACTTAACTAAATTAAATCCGATGAACATTGGATTGAGGGTTTGGTCCTATATTTCCTAATCTTCTTTTATCCCCTCTATTTTTTTCATTACTTTTTTTTTTTTAACTTTCTTTTACTTCTTCACTCCATTGGTGAATTCAGTAATTTGCTCCATGTCCTCTCTCAGCAGAACCTCCTGGATCCTGGTGCCAAACTACTCTCTGCCTCTCCCATCCTCTCTGGCTCTCTCAGATGGCAAAACAGATACCAGACAGCGTCTTCACTGACTAGACACCCTCCCTTCTGAACAATAAACTTACTTTTCCCATTCAGTTTAGGAAACTGTTTAGTCCTTCTTTGACTAAAGGGAATTTCTGACACTTATTAGCATACATAAAGTTTATGCTCCTCCCTAAACTTGGCATTTTGTGGCATTTGCTGGTCTGAGAACATTTTATTCTTACTCTCTTCTGCCTTGGTGGTTAGAAGCAAATGCACGTTTACATTGCTTCCTATTCTTGTGTCCCCACTTAAATACCTGAATGTACGTTTCATTGCAGTGTTGCAACCAAAAATTGCTTCTTTACCCTCATCTGTTCTGTGTATCTTGTACACCTCATGCTGTCCTTCAGTTTTAAGTATCTCTTTATTAAATTTCAAGGTTGGTTTGTTGCATTGCAATACACATCCATTAGCTCAGCCTTAACCTCAGAACTACTTATCTGATTCACAAGCTCCTTGCACATTAGTACATTCAGATGTTCCCATTTTGAATGTTTAAAATAACTTCATCTTTCAGCTTTTATTTATCTTCTGATGTTAGGAGAACCAGTAAACTATTTGTGTTAAGCAAAAAACTTGTTTTTTCTTATCAGGTTTAGACACACACTGGAGGAGCAAACTCATCCATCATGAATCATTTACACCTGTACATGTCACCAACTCATGATCATTCACGGTGCTTTGGTAACACGTGCACATAATGCCAAAATGAGATCATCTCTTGCATGTTGTTTCCACACATGCGAAGTCTCTACATGTGAAAAAAAGAAATGCAACTATTAGTTACAATTATAATTTTGCAAAATTGACCAGAGGAATTAACACCAGGCTGACAATCAGGCCCAGATCTTCCCTTTGGATCACTGCTGACAGGAATATTTTGCTGAAATCCCCAAAGTCAAAGCTCAGCTATACAAATAAATACTGTAGCAGATCCTGACAGGAAGACGTTCAGCCCAATCTTTTCCAGATGGCAGTGATGGATGGCTGTGTGCTTCTATTTATTTGGTTTCCCAGGCAATGGTGTCCTGCTTTCACTGTCCAGCTTTGGCTTACAGATCGGCACAACAGTGGTGTATGCTGCCAGACAGGTATTCTGGTGGGTTTACTCATTGCTTGGATGTCATGACTGCAAAAAAAAGAAGCTAAATTTTACCACTTTGCTGGGTTTATCTTTTCTATAAACTGCGTGTCTTTAATTTGTGACAGACTCTTGGCACAGGACTCCAGGAGCTCCCAGGTAAAGCAGAGACCAATTACATGTAACTTGCTGAGATATGCCAGTTCTGAAATCAATACAGTGACCTAAAGAAGAGAGACAAAGAGAGGGAGGAAAGACATCGAAATCCCAAACCACATTGACTGAATATGTGGCTGTCACTATTGTTCTGTTCTGTAAAACACATGGTACTTTACATAGGGCTATAAAACAAATGTCCATAGATCAGGGACTTATGTTATAGAATAATGTGTAGGGAAAAGTAAGAGCTGGGATACAAAGGCTTCTGAATCCAGACCGTTTTGCCTGGGTATGCTTGAATACTGAACCATAGTTATCAGCAACAAACACAGGTTTGATGGCCTAGGTAAAATCATCCATTGCTTCCAGATTATGTTGATTTTGAAGGCATCTATACCAGGGAATAAAATGAGAACTGCTTGCTGCAGGGATATGAGGCGTGTCGTGCTAGCATATTGCAAGCAATTTGGGGAAGAGGCTGTATTTTCATGTGTTCATATAACATCAAGCATAACAGGGACATATTGATGAGTGGGGCATTTGATGCTACTGCTAACATAGAAATGGACAAATGCAAATTCTTGATGCAAGAACTTCCTGATGAAACCAGGCGATAACTGAAATGTGGAGACACCGGGACCAAATGCATAATGGGAACAGACACAAAGAAATGCATACCCTTCCCATGGTCTCAATTCACAAACTTACACAGTCATTTTTAGGAGGGCAACACAGCCAATTGTGATAAAGCCTCCTTCTAAATAAAAGCACACACACCAGCATCAGTAAGTGGACAGATTAGGGGAAGGTTTCTTAAAAAAAAAAGCTTTATCTGGAATCCAAAGACAGCAGGAAGTGAATGAAATTGGTTGAGGCTGTGGGGATGTGGTCACGCTTCTCTGTGTAGGCGAACAGATGGGCAGCAGAATTCGGCATGCGTTGGTTTGGACAGATGGGATTCAGGGAAGCCATAGAAAGAGAATGATAAGAGTATGAGAAAATGAAGGCAGACTGAGGATTTCAGCAGAGGCTGAGTTGCAACACCAGCATGCTCAGGCAGAAGTCTTGCAGAAAGCAGTCACCACCTACTAGATTAGAGACTCGGGTTATCTGCCAAGCTGAACCATACTAGTCAACAAACTGAAAGATGTTGTTATAAAAACACTACTAAAAAAACAAGTGGCCATTGCAATGACAGATAATGAGAGGTCAGAAATAATTAGTGTGCCTTCTTTTATGCTGCCTACATAGTGTGGATGCACACTATGGTTCTACCATTAATTACAAAACCATATGACATCTTTTCTTTCAAAGTTTCACCTTCACACTGAAAAACTAGAACCACAAAAGCGTGGCACACTACTGGCACATGTATGCTTCATCAATAGGAGTAAGAGATTCAACCAACATGCTCTAAAATGTGCTGTCAAATACCTGATAGAGAGTAAACCCTCTCACAGTATTATTCGCAGGTAAGAGACAAAAGCAGGAATTCATGATTCTCAGTTCTCAACCCAGATCCTGTAAATGAATGAAGACACTTCCTTCCAATTTGGTCCTTTTAAGCCATCCTACTATGTGTCTCTGTCCTGCTTCTTTCTCACCTTGGTCCTTCTCTCCTCATCCAGTTGTTCACAGCTGCCTGCCTCACAAATCACCTTGGCCCCACACCACACCAGAGCAAAACCTAGCTTCAGCCTTTCAGCCAGCCCCTTTGATTCCCTCTTTCAGCCTCCTGCTGTCACATTCCAAGTCACAGTCTCCTGCCCGGGTACACCCAGTCCCTGCCAGAGCTCCAGCCTGCCAGCAGTGGCCAAGCTGCATAAGGAGATGCCATAGCTAAAAAAAGAGTAAGGATTTCTAAACAGCTCATGGCAGTAATTTATTTTATGCATATTCTTGGCAATAAATTCATTGCTCACACACAATACGCTGTTGAGTTCCAAATAATTATTTTCCGAGCTGCTCAGCACCCACACAACAGCTGCAGTTGGCCCGAAGAAACTGAGGAGTGAGGTGAAGACACAAGCAGCAGCAGCAGCAAGATCCCAGTTATTTGCCAAATGCGCCGTTTTCAGGCGAGAGCAAAACTGAAATCAGCATAGGCAAGCTTCTTTGTTTATGGCGAGAATCTGAATAGTGAGCCCAGTGACTTTAATTCACTCTTCCTGTAGATTCTTAGTAGAAAAATGTCTCAGCTTTCAGGATTGTGCTCAACTCCCCAACACCCCCCCCCCCCCCCCCCCCAAAGAAGAATAAGCAATCCCACATGCTAAACAAGCAGATAAGCAGGTAGGCACATAGATTTTATGGCTACAGTAAAAAACTGTGAGGTTATCTTGACTTCCAGTGCGGTAAGAGGCATGGAAATGTTCTATAAAACCTGAAAACCTCTTGCTAAGCTGGAGAACATCTCCTGGGCACGCAGACAGCCATAACATAAATTTACCTGGTCACTTCTAGTAATGAAAAATACGCTGCATTTGCTGATGAGTTTTTTCAGGCAACTCTTTGGCCCCATGATAACTGTCTGAACTTGATTTTCAGTGTGGATTTGCCTATCTCTCAATACGTAAACTCTCAGTCTCTGTCATTTGTGCCTTCACCTAAGCTGTTTGATCAAAATCTCCTGTCCACACAGTTACCTACCACCACCATTGAGCTTTCACCTAACTTCCACTTGAGCTGCTCTCTCATTATGAAGACTCCCTTTGCAGTCATATTTGTAATTGTTTCTAAACCCTTGCCATTTTTTCATCACCTTTTTGAAGTGTAGACAGCAGAACCAGGCACACATCTAGTGTCAGATACATATCACCAGTGCTGTTTGCAGAGGAAATCTGATCTCTTTATTCAGTGTTGTCTGTTTATACACTCAGTGACTACCCAGCCATCACTCACTGGGGTCACTCAGCCATAGCACTGCACCAAAAGGTCGTACAGTCATTCACAAGCTGGACTTTCCTTTCTGAGTTACTGCTTCCCAACCAAGAGACTTCATCACACCAGGGCTACACTCTTTCTTTGTCCTACTAGAGCATAGGATTCCATTAACTCAAAATAGGGGAAAAATACTACTTTATTCCATCAGAGTAGAGGTAGGTATGCTGTGTCAGCCTCATGCAGAACTGCACAATAAGAACACTTTGACAGCTCACTACCTATGGGATTTAATAGATCAAGCCAGTTCTTTTTCAGACCATATATTTAAGTTGCACCTCCTACAATCTCAGGAACATCTTTTGTGTGACAGCTAAACAAGGATTCTGCAGGCTGTAACATTTACATCCTGAAAGAGAGGGAAACTGGACATGAATCTAAAAGGAAGAAACCTAACAGGTAAGAAGGAGTCTAGGAGAGATCCCAGTATGGTATCACATAAATTGACCACATTCTGCTCTGTCATGATATTCATTGACTATGGGTTATATTTGTCATGGAAATTATGTTTATTCACCTGACTTTTCGCCAGCTACAGATACAGCACTTTTCACCACCTAAGGATTTCCACTTCTATTGACACTCCAGATGGGGACTGTGGAATTTCACCCAAAGAGTTCACCACAAAGGGCATGCTCTTTCAAAACAGAAGCAAAAACATAAAGAAACTGCCTTCTAAATACCTTATTTAACCTTATGTAGGGTGATGCATTTTGTCTGAAGACAGTGCGTTACTAGCTGTTGTTAAGTCCAGCATCAGCTCTTACTGTCCATTTTCAGCATATCTGAACATGCTTTTAGCAGTGGCTGAAAATACCTTGGGATTCTATGACTGATGTTCTACTGTTTCTGCCAATACACTGTAGAAAAACAATTTTATTTCATCCAACTGAAGACATTTTAAGAGGAAACATACACGGGGAAAAAAAAAAAAAAAACAAGAAAAAACCAAAACCCCAAAAATACCCCAACCAAATCCCCAGAGATTTAAATCAGCAGTTCCAGAAATGGAGAATCAAGATTTCTCTATTTCAGAATTTATTGAACCAGAGAGGAAGGGCTCAAATTTGCACAACTTTTGTGCAAAGGGACATAAACTTGGGGAACTCTGTGCTGCTGACACTCTCAGCAGGGGCTGAAGACTGTTTCTGGCTGAAGTCCACACTGATTTACAATGCTCAGCATCCTACCAAGACAGCAACATGTTATTCCTATTATCTTGCATTCTTTCCTTCCACTCAGTTGTAGCATATCAATTCCAATGTCATCCAGTCCAGTGCTAGGAGAGATGGCAGTCACTAAGAGTTGTATTTATATTAATCTAACAGTGCAAAGGACTCTTTGTTGCAGACACATTTCCCTGATCAAAATCGTTGGTTTCAGTTTTACCCATGTAAAATCTAATTATAGAGTCATAGAATCATAGAAAAGTTAGGGCTGGAAAGGACCTTAAGATCATCAAGTTCCAACCCCCCTGCCATGGGCAGGGACACCTCACACTAAACTATCTCACCCAAGGCCCGGTCCAACCTGGCCTTGAACACTGCCAGGGATGGACCATTCACAAATCCTTGGGCAGCCCATTCCAGTGCCTCACCACCCTTACTGTAAAGAACTTCTTCCTTATATCTAGCCTGAACTTCCCCTGTTTAAGTTTTAACCCGTTACCCCTTGTCCCATCACTACAGTCCCTAATGAAGAGTCCCTCCCCAGCATCCCTATAGGCCCCCTTCAGTTACTGGAAGGCTGCTATGAGGTCTCCACACAGCCTTCTCTTCTCCAGGCTGAACAGCCCCAACTTTCTCAGCGTATCTTCATAATTACTTCAGCTTCTTTCAAAACACAATGCTAGGTGATCGCTAGGTGACCTTTGGAGGTCCCTTCCAACCCAAACTATTCCGTGATTCAAAGATCAGCATTGAATGGACTTGCAGAACAGTGGAGAAGGCACAATAGGGTATGTATATGAATGCATGTACCTATGAAAGCAAACTAGCTCCAGCGAAAATCACCCAGTCCTGTTGTGAAAATGTTAACATCCAAGATGAAAACAGTTCTGGCACACTGTGAAGAGCTCTGCTGTCACACAGCTGCAAACAACAACAAATGCAAATGATAGGCTACACAACTGAAAATCACAGTTTATGTGGTAAAGCAATACCATCAGGTTGTTACAGCTCAGTCACATCTGCACTGTTATTGGCTAAAGCACCGTGGCTGAGACATCCAAAGATCCAGGAAATACAAAATTACATTGAGAAATGACTCTTCCCACTAACACTTAGGCCATAGGATAATAACAGTATAATAATAAACAACTCCCAATTCAGTATTGTAATACAAAATGGAAATTCTTATGCTTCCCTAAAAAAGGAAGTTTCAAATGAGGCTATGTTTTGATCTGCTCATACCAGTGCAAATACAGAGTAACTCCAGTGACTTCAGCAGAGCTCCAGAGGATTGCCACACCAGCACAGGTGACATCAGAAACTGGTTATTTGTCCTTTTCATCAGTGAATTATCAAACTGTGGCAGAAAAGACTGTTGGGTGCTTTTGCCGCTCAGAGGTTGAACTAAAACTGCTGCCTGAGGAAGCAAGGCTTACAAGGACAAGTGGGCTGTTGCAGAGGAACATGGAAGATTGTGATGTTAACTTGCTTATAATTTCTTTTCTATTCTATGCATTCTTACAGTGTTGCTTGAACAGGTTAGCCAGTTTCACCTAGAGCTGACACAAGTGACAATATTTCAGAGATATTAACTCCAGATACTCATCATAACAATGACTAACTGTTGAGGAGACCCCCTTATCAGTGCTTCCTTGCTGATGGGGAGATGGCAAGGTAAGCTTAAGCTCTTCACTAACCCCCGAGAATTCATTCAAGAAGCCACTTTTGAAGCCTATTAGTGGAAGAGCCTCAGTTCTTTGGTGTCATTATTAGACACCAAAATTAAACTACTACAAGATACCAATCATGTTCCCTTACTTGCAGAATTCATTAAATTATTTGTCTTCTATTGTCTTTACTCCTATTCAGACTATAGTCGTCTGTAATCATTCACTCGTGATAGACTTTAGCAGCGGGTTAGCCAATTCATATAATAGGTCTGCAAACTGGAACTGAGAAAACAACAGCTTTTATTCTTCCAGTACCTGAAGGTGGCCTACACGGATGCCAGAGAGGGACTCTTCATCAGGGACTGTAGTAATAGGACAAGCGGTAATGGGTTTAAACCAAATAGGGGAAGTTCAGGTTAGATATAAGGAAGAAGTTCATTATTGTGAGGGTGGTGAGGGACTGGCACAGGTTGCCCAGAGAAGTGGTAAATGCTCCATCCCTGGCAGTGTTCAAGGCCAGGCTGGACAAGGCCTTGGGTGACATGGTTTAGTGTGAAGTGTCCCTGCCCATGGCAGGGGGTTGGAACTGGATGTTCTTAAGGTCCTTTCCAACCCAACCCATTCTAATTCTGTGATTCTATTGAGGGAATGCATTTCCAGAACTAGCAACAGACTGTAAATTCTTAGATATCATGAGATGTAACACAGTGCTTTCCAGGGATGCCACAAAGAAGACTTTTCTTCCTCTACCAACAGGGAAAATTTCCTGGCTTTCTTGATGGCTGAATGGATTGTACTGATAGTTTCATGTTAGCAAGAGAGCAGAAAAAATACGGTGGGAATATGGCTAACAGGCTGTTGGAGAATGGTTTGAACAGCCTATTCATCTCAGATTTTATCTCCTGAGATGCAGTTCCATGTGTCCATCTTGCCTTAACCTAGGAACCAGTATCCTTTGCCTAGGTTGTCTACAGATTCTACCTGCTCCGAAGACCCTTCGAGAAAGTTCATCGATCAAATGTCCTGGGTTCTTTATGTTGTTGAAGGGCTCAAAGAATATACAGAAATGGCTGATCAGTCAGAAAATACTAAGTACATCCATTGTCCAGGCAAGCATATACTTGGATGTATTTCAAAGTGTAATAAGTGCCTAAGAGTTTTCCTTGGCTGTAACACCTGAATGAGCCCACAGCCAGCTATTTCTAAGCTCACCGCCATAAAGAGGGTGGACAAATGTTGGAATTGAGCTTTGACTCTCAAAGCTGTTCCTAAAATGTAGAGTATGTAGAAGCTCATCCACAAAGTTCAGAGACATGGGAACCAGAAACTTGCAACAATGACTATCTTGTGAAGGCGAAAACACAGTGGCACTTGGATTAGGAGTATGACACGACTCTCATGAAGCTGGGAACTTTGACATATATATAGAGTTTGAATAGTTTTTTTCTGTTAATCAATGGTAGCCTTTATTTATTTATGGCTTTTTACGTGTTAGATACCTTGGACTCTACTTAAGAACATTACATTCTGACAATCAGCTACAGTTACCGCACTCTTCAAAGGATTTGTGTGCAATGGCAAGAAAGGTGAATGCTGCAATCTGACAATGTGGAGTACAGGGACTGGGACACTGATTGTTCAAACTTCACCTTTTGATTCCAAGCATAAACACAGCTAGAAGGAGAAACCTGCCTGACAGATGACTGTGGGCACTTTCTACTAACCCCAACAATTAATTCAGCTTCTGGATCACTCAGCTGTAGCTGAGCTGCTGTGCTCTCTGACTTACTCTAATAAATGATAACATTATGTTAGAAATTGATTCATTTATCCCTGCTATAGACAAAATACAAATAATATTAAGATCTGGTGGAATCAGTTTGCTGGTTCAATGGCAGGTGGAAAGTGGTACAATGGCAGGTGAGGGAAGCTTGAAAAAATCCCATATCTGAATAAAATTACCAGTACAAGGTTCATGAATAGAAACTAGACTGAAAAGAAAAAAAATAAAAAACAGCAACAACAACAAAAAACAACCATAATTAAAAGAAAAAAATACACCATAGTTTTGAGACCAGATAAATCTGCACAACTTTATTTAGACGTCAAGTCCATTAAGTCCATGAAGTTAATGAAAAAGATATGCATTCATTCATACTGTGTGTGTGCTTGACTATAGTAGCTAAATAGTATTCCTTATAATCTTTCATCAACACTGGCACAGTTTGCCCAAGGAAGTGATGAATGCTCCATCCCTGGCAGCATTCAAGGCCAGGTTGGACCCTTGGGTGACACGGTCTAGTGTGAGGCATCCCTGCCCATGGCAAGGTGTGGAACTGGATGATCTTAAAATGATCCCTAGCCCTTTCCAACCCAAACCATTCTATGATTCCTCATGAAAGAACAAGAGACAGTTTTCACATTTCTTGTTTGGGAATATTGTGAATACATTTATCTTCTTTGCTCAAAGCTTGACTTCACCTCTTCTGCCCTACTGCCAGTCTGGGGATAGTATGAGAAGTGCTTTCTTGAATGAAAGGTGAGTGGAAAGATTGGACTTGGATGGGCCAACTGAGCTAATAGCAGGGTTATAGCTCCCCAGAAATTTATCAGAACAATCCTCAGTCTTGTTTCTGAGTATAGAGTAAGGCAACAAAACACCTTGGAGATGGTGATTGCCACAGTGAAATCAAGGTCTGATTGAACAAGGCCCATGTTTCTAGATACCTGCAACTAAGAAATGGAGTTATTAGTATGTGTTTTGGAGGCTGTTCAGGAAGAGAAAGGAATCCAGAAGAACTGAGCATGTCTACTTACATGATAATTTGAAGTCAGATACCATTTGATGAAGCACACATCCTGTTCTGGAGAGGATGAGATTTTCAAGGCGGAAATTCCCCCTCAGATTTCCTCTATCCTGACATGCTCTGCCTGACCGTTCTTTGCCCGGATGCTGATGTCTTCCAGGTGCTGAAAACAAGCAGATGATGCTATTTGCATATGAGGTTTAAAGATACAGAGCTGAGACTTGCTCATCCTGCTTAATTCTCCATTCATGCTGTTTCATGCTCCAACTGAGTTTTACTCAGTTGCAGCAAACACAGCATTGTCAGGAAAGCAAAAGTTAATGGGATGGAGACAAACTTCTTCATTTTAGGGCACCAGGCAAATGACTCTTGACCTTTCAGGAGTCACTTCAATATAAACTTCTTTCACCTTGCTTTTCTCAATGGGACAGCACCTGCTTTGTAGGTACTTCAGGAACATATGGTCACCTTCACCAATATCGTATGTAAAATACATTAGTATAAAAGCATGGGCCATGTCTGGGCCTCTTGTTTGGTTCCAAAACCATGCTTTACTTGCATGGACCTTGTTTCAAACTGGGAGTATTCTGGGCTCTGGGACTGGTTTTGTTTTCTGTCTTGTTCAACACAGAGCACACTGAGACTGCTTAACACATAATAGAGTAAATAATAACCCTAAATGAAGAGGAAGCCTTGAACTATGGAAAGAATAAAAGCATTTTCAGAGGTGTCCTGACAATGTTATACGGGTTTCAAGCAGCAGTTTGATGGCTCATGATCAAGATCTGCTCTTTCAGACTCTATATCTCTCACCCCAACCCCCAACAACACTTTGAAGTGCATCTGAGCTGAAACGTTCTGCTTGCTGCTAGTGCTTGTGGTCACAACAGCAGCATCCCCTGAGGACAGGAGCCCTTTGTCTCGCAGCACATCCTGCCACGGTAAGCACAGGGGTGAGACCGCACCTCACCTCTTATCCCAATTTCACACATTGCCTCCACAGCATTAATAAATTGGTTTCGTTTGCCACACATTTGGCAGGAGAATTTTCTAATAACATTTTTATCCCCTCTGAGAACATGAATCACTCACACGCTGAGTATAAAATTACTTCCCTCCCTCTCCTTATTAAAGGCACCGCACGTTAGCAGGGGTCAGGCACTCAGCCTTGCCAGTGGCAAAGTCAAAACCAAGGGCATGGCTGGGAGGCACGGTTCTAAAGCTCACTGCTTTTCTTTCTTACGGATGGCGGATAACCTATTTAGCGCTTGGAATAGATGGTTTTCTCCAGCTGTCAATCCTACCTGCTTGGGGTCCAGATTGAGAAAACGTGTGGGATTCACCGTGCCGCTCACACGGCCGCCCCGAACAAGATACAAACCAAACGTGCGCTGCACATGTCCGCCGCTGCCACCAGAAGCTCCCCGTGAGGACACAGCCGCCCGCCCGCCCGCAATCACCGTCGCGACAGGGCCGGGCCGCATCGCGCCACCAGGGGGCGGCCGGGAGCAAACGGGACCCGATCCCCGTGCGGGGGCTTACACACACCGCTCCCCCCCCCACACACAAAGCTGTGCCCCAGGGAATGATCTCTTCCCACCACGGGCTCGTCGGGCTGCATTCGGGTTTTGCTGAAACCGGAGGAGGCTGGAGTGACAGACCGAAAATCACCGCATTCATGGTGATCTGGGTCTGATGTCTGGTTTAAAGAGGGGAAAAACACACTTTTTACCATTTTTAAAATTGTTTGTTTTTAAAGGTAGATCTTTGTTTGAAAAGACACTTTAGACAGCAAGCAGGTCACGCTACCAGAGCTGATTAAGTATACGACTTGAGGACCATTTTGTTCCAAATCCACACCTGGGTCAAAATGTGCCCCTTGAAAATACTGCAGATCTATTCTCAGGTTACCTTTTCTCCTGAATTCTCTGCAGACACATACAGGAAGGTGAAGGAAACATCCATGGCCTACAAGAAATCTGGAGAGGGACATTTTACAAGGGCATTTAGTGACAGGACAAGGGGAAATGGCTTTAAACTGACAGATCTAGATTAGATACAAGGATTAGATAGTTCTTCCCTGTGAGGGCAGTGAGGCACTGGCACAGGTTGCTGAAGAGAAGCTGTGGCTGCCCCATCCCTGGCAGTGTTCAAAGCCAGGCTGGTCAGGGCTTGGAGCAACCTGCTCTAGTGGAAGGCATCCCTTCCAACCCAACCATTCTGTGATTCCATGAAAGACAAGTAAGAGGTGGCAAGGGAGCTACGAACTAACCTGCGCTGCCAGATGGGATCACCAGCACAGGAGGTGACAGGACAAGCTACCTGAATTCCAGGCATGGATTTTCCTTGTATCACAGAAACCTGAAGGGTGCGCGAGGGAATTCCCACTCACACCACACTGATTTTCTTCTTGAGGTTCTTCAGGTTACATGCTGTGCTATCTAATACAGTCAAGATTTAAGCACTCGGCAGCAGACCTTCAAGATCACACAGAGCTTTGCTGGCAAGGGTATAGCCCTGTGGGGAATTTAGACATCTTCAGGCTTGGCAGCAGCTTTGCTGCCATTCTGGCATATCGTTGTGTGATCTAGGTGTTGGCTCTGAGTGGTGTTTTTTGTCTTTTTAATGAGGTCTCTGTATTTCATTTCTGAATTTTCACAGGAATCTTCACACAGGAGCTTTACCCAGGTATAGCTTGAAGCTGTTACTTCAGTGAGGATGTCATGTGTCCCCATGTTACATGAGAACAACACTGTGACACCAAGTGTCGGCAGATTTTGCACCATTTTGTCCTAATATGCTACTTGTTGCCTAGAACTTGTCAACAGTCCTTTTAATGATTTTGACTCAATTGGGAGGGGGGGTGGATTTCATATTCAGTACAACATGCACATTGCTGCCTATCAACATATTCATATCTAAACACAGAAACCAAAGCCCTATTTGGTGAATACCACCAACAGGCAGCTGCTCAGTGAGCTCCAGGTTTAGTGGCCTCCTGTGCTTTTCACGTTGGACCCTTCGAGGCAGGTTGTGCTTTTTCTAGCTTCTGAGTCATCAGCAAGAAGAGCCAAGTGACCAGCTCACAACAGAAATACAGTCATCCAAGGCGTCTGCTCTCTTCTTCTGCCACAAGGAAACAGCAGCCAGCAGGAGAGCCTGCGCTGCAGCTGTCTGGGTTAGGTTTGATTGGTCAGATAAATCACATTGTATTGTTTCCATTCCTTTGGCTGGGGGAATGTGTAAGCACTTCAAAACTGAATGCCTATGCATGAGAACTTAAAACTAGTTTACTTAAATGCACACATATGTACCTCTGACATTGACTTTTTACAGATTTTCTTGTCAATAAAAGTAATCCGCTTGACTGTTCACAGAAAGTTAGCATAAACAGTCAAAGTGAATTGCTATTTTCAAACTGTATTTTAGCATGTGACTGCGTTCAGTGACAACTTTGTCAAGAGAGTTGATAACGTCTTTACTGCTGTGACTCCATGCCAACCACTGAAGTCATTTCTCTGATCGAGAGCCGCGAACTTTAAGGAATAGCAGCTCAAACACTGAATGCTTATTTCAGAGCAGAGGACTTGCTGATTTACGGCAAGTTGTGGGTAATGGAATTGTCTCAGTTCATCAGAGGACCCAGACACTGCCCAGTTAATTCCCAACTGTGCAATCGCTTTTGTTTTGGGGATGACAACTCTATACCTTTTCACCACTTCTCAGGTCCTTCTTCAGGTTGATGGAGAAAGCCTTTCAGCATACAGCAAAAAGTCATGCCTCGCAATCTCTCCCAACTCTCACACATCCTCAGGAAGCAACCACAGCTGCTCCACAGAAGGGGTCCCAGCACCTCCTGCCTACCCACCCCCTCAGCACCATGAAGACATTAAAGGAACAGGGAAAGAGAATCAAAAACCTGCAGATTTAGGAGAGTGGCTGGAAGAAAAGGAGTGAAAGATAGAGGATCACAAGTGGTGTTGGAGTTTTTAGGACAATTATCAATAAAGCATGTATGGGAGTACTGATTAACTCATGGCAGAAGTATCAGTGGGTTTCTATTCTCTCTGTCTTTGCCAGGAGTCCCAGTTGCAAGAAGTCCACATGGCAATTCCTCCTTCAGCAGACTGACCCCATGGGCACCGTCAGCTCTCCACCAATCCTGCCATACCACTGCTGCTAAGTGAGCATCTCCAGTGCAGTGTCCCTCTTTGCACTGCTAGCATCACACCCTGAGTGATCCCCCATGGGTTAACCGTGACCCAAGGCAGCTTTTCTGTATGTGTCACTATTGCTACCACAGGGGCCACTAAAGGGACAGAGCCAGGTAGGAGCTGGTCCATTTGTGACATTTAAGATCAATTATTTTTACCAGGAGACTCTCACAGAGGTGACTGACGGATGGGGTCTCATTCATGCAGCTATTGTAAAGTTACCTCAGTCATGATCTATCCTTGATCAACATGGCTGCTTCAGTCTCTGCTTCCCTTCATGTGTGAAGCAGCTGCCCTTGTTTTCTGAGGATGTGGGGTGGAACTGACACAATTAAAGGTCATCCTCCATCTGGGAAGAGAAAGTTCTGGGCTGCAGTGAAGCGCAGGGGCTGGTTTCCATTTTGTTAGAGTTATGTAATCTCTAAATAAAAAATCATTCCACTGTTCACTACAAGATCTTGTTGCTTAATGCTCCCTAGCAATGGCTGCCAGATTGCTGTGCAAACGCCGCGCAGCACACACGGTACTTGAAAACCTACCGAGATTGGATGTTCTTTCAATTGTAAATGCAAAGCGTTATTTTCTAGAAAGAGATCTGCTCCTCCAACTGAAAAACATGAGTGCCTGATTTTCAGAGGTGCTGAATTCCAGTGGAAGCCAAAGGCATCTGCTTTCGGTTTTGTGCTGCCCTGCTGAAAATTGAGTCTATAGTACTAACACTGCATGTTAATAGCAGGCATGTTAGGTTCAGATGACAGACATGGAAATAAAGTAGGGACACACAAGATACACACAAAAGGAAAGCTAGAATAAAGGGTACACAGTAAAGCCTTTAAAGAAAAGCATCAATAACAATCATCTGCCACTTCAGATTTCATCATTCCCAATTTATAATGCAACTGAACTATGTTGCAAAACCTGAGCCTGAAAGCTTTGTTTTTTCCAATTTAAACACGTATGCTCAAGATCCTGTGACAAAAACTGCATTTCTGTCCAGCATTAGGTGGGTGCAGCCTTACTTATTTTAGATAACAAGATTTAATTAACAATTTTTTTCCCCTATCCTCATGTATGTCAAAATGCACTAACGCTCAATAAAATGACCAGGCTGCAACATTATTTCTTCATTCTTCATATCTGTATTTCTATCTTCAACTCAGATGCATCTCTTAAGGATTGAGGGTTTTTTTCCTTTTATTTAGAAAAGTATCTTTTAACTCCTACTATTTTTTTTTGTGCTGATTGTGCTGAACCAGCATAGCTTAAAGTGGGGGGAATCCATGTACAAAAACTGTCTGTGTTGCACTGTGGCCTCTGTACCAGCACTGGAAGAGTGGCAGAACTAACGATCCAGAAATCCCTACGACTCAGAGGATACCTGGGCCATCCTGCCTGCTTGAAGAATCTGGCACAAGGGCATGGGCAATGTGCTGAAGGAGGCACAAGGTATGGCTGGAGTGCATTATGCCCTGGGAAAGCACTGACTCACCCCTTTCTGCTGAGGTGGGCCCTAGAGCCTCCTATGGAGATATTTTTGGGTTGTTCTCTTCAGTTTGAGTCTTTGTGTTAAGTTCCCAGTATGCATCGTGTCCTGATGTGTCCTATCACATGCCATCATGTCACTTACATGTCTCTTTGGTAATGGGGACTGCATAGATTACTTGGTGTCAGTATGCATGAGAACAACCCACAAAGCCTATAATCTCCATACACATGCCTTGAGGACCTTCGGAAGAGTATGGGAAGAAATGGACTGGACTTACCAAGTGTCAGGAAATACTTATTTTTCAAGAGACAGTT
This sequence comes from Pezoporus wallicus, assembly GCF_028554395.1. NCBI lineage: Eukaryota > Metazoa > Chordata > Aves > Psittaciformes > Psittacidae > Pezoporus > Pezoporus wallicus. The sequence continues at coordinate 490,523 of NW_026639755.1, forward strand.
TGGCCATTCTTGAAATGTCTTAAAGAAAGGAAGCTCATGGTCCTCCAGAATCCATCAGGTGAAGTACAAAGGTAGCAAAAAGAAATATGTTACTGCACTGAGCTCTGTTTGTCCAGAGCAGGACCTAAATACATAACAAGTATGTGCAAGCCCAAAGGAAACCAGCTATTGTCTGGTTCCATTTCAATTTGTTGAAATATAGCTAATATGCTTAGCTAATGTGTGTTAATATACACAAGAGTGCTCTGGCATCATTGAAAGACAAACTTGATCCCACCAGGGAAAATTTACTTAGTTTCCAGTTATAACTAAACCTTAGTTTCTTTCTGTACATACATAGCATCCAGTATCTGTGGATATCCAGGATCAGTTAAGGTATCTAAACTTATAAAACTACAAAATTGTGAGTATATATTTATGTGGAGAATCAGTTAGGTGCATCACATTGTATACATATCATAATACCTCATATTACTGTCTCATAGTGACTGCAGAAAATCACATGGGTAGGTTGTCTCTGTGGTCAGCATTCTTCATTGGTGAGGATTCACTGGTAGATGGCAAAACTACAGTCTGGTTCTCCTGCAGCAACAGAGATAGCTAAGCTGAGTGCAGTTTACTGAGGTTTGAAAGGAGAAATTAAGATCTAGCTACAGGTAAGGGTGAATAAACAGCAAAAGCAGCTGTTTCTAGAATACAGCTAGCACAAACAGACACACAATCACAGGCTCTGAAGAAGTGCTGAGCAAAATTATGATCAAAGGTTGACATGGTGGCTGAATGAGCTATGGTGGCACTTTGACCGAGACAGGATAGAAGAAAGAAAACACAATGGAGTGTCCTTCGAAGGGATTAAATAGGATCTGAGTTAGAGATCAAACGTAACTGATTTAAAGACATTTGCACAGGATCAAAAATGTTTCACCTCAAAATCCAGGACATGTTTGCATCTCTGCCTACTCCTGTTAAACAGGTAACCTTCAGTCTTTGATGTCAGCATCTTCCCTGTGCATGGGTGTCATGTCCAAGATGTTCTCACACAGGAATCTGGCCCATGCACAGTACATTTCAGTGGCAGGGAACCTATTCCAATCTAATAAGAACACCCCTTGTACTGTGCATCTACTGACATAAGGACAATGGACCGCATGGGAAAAGCTGAGAAAAGTAGTGGATTAAAGATTGAGAAAAGAAAGGTACAGTGAGCCAATCATGTAACAGACTGGTAAACATCAAATTTGCTTTTAAAATAAGGTTTGCTTTGTTTCCATGTATGTGCTCTTATTGTAACAGGAATTAGCTTGGGGAATCTCAGTTGTGTAAGTCAGCCCTCAGGAAAGACTCAATGGTTAAGTTACTCCCTCCCTTGTAATACCATCCCATCACTGGCATCTGTACACATACTGAACCCCTCATCCTCTTTACTCCTATTTACTGGGAAAGCCACATTAGGGAAAACAGGTTATGCTTAAAGGACTTCACCAGGGGAACAAAACCATTGTGGCTGTCCACAAAGAGATGACCAAGACAGTAAACATCCAGCACTGTAGAGGGAAATCTCCTCAGTCCTTAGGCAACTGTACAGCTGTCATTAATGAAAAGGAGAGGAAATCTTTTCAAAGTGAAAATATGCCTAGATCTGCGCCTGTACATTAGAGAGGCAGGAGATCTAAGCATCCGTTTTTAATGAGGGAGAGCCTGAAAAGAATTCCATATACGATAGGTGATGTAAGAAGCATTCTGTCGCAGAACAGAAAGTGTTGCAGCCACGCCTCGCTGCATGAATCACATTACTAAAAAAACAGCCCGAATCCAAATGTGGAAGATACCTCATCATTTAAGACTGTTAAAATAAAACATGCACTGCCGCACGGAATCTTGCGCTGGCAATCAAGAAGTGCACTGAATTATCTGATGCTTGGGTTCTCATTCATATACATTTGTATTCTCAGAGATGGCATATTCATAAAGGCTGAATCTAAAAAGTCACCTTCATATTGCACTTCTTCTCATCCCTAATGTAACTTTCACTAAGCAAGTGATTCATTTACCCATGCTGCAAACATGATGTTTTTAAAGTGCGTAAAGAACCTATGATATGATCCATCTGATACTGCTTTGCTGCAAACATTCCAGATATCCTGTACCCCAGCCTGCTGCACCCTTTAGAAATTGCCACCTTTGGTTTATTGGACTCAAAGTGAGATAATTCATCTTAAAAAACAGTGGAGAGGTGTGGGGACAAGAGAAAGAATTTATCCTATTTAAACATGGACATTTTGCTTCTCTGTTCTGACAAAGGATAAAAGATACAGTACCTTGCATTGCCAGTGAGGGCTCATTAAGAAAGGCTACCCTATGTGGCTAAAAGCATAGGTGACTGTACAGCCAGCAAGAGACATAAGCATCTAGCCTTGAGCAACCTGGTCTAGTGGAAGGTGTCCCTACCTGTGCAGGAACTGGATAAGCTTTATGTTCCCTTCCAACCCAAATCATTCCATGATTCTGTGATTCTAAATCCAAAAAGAACCACATTAGAAATCAAAAGTATTGAAGTCATGAGCCCTGGCTTGAACAGAGGCTGCTCAGAGTGTCATAGCATCACTCACAGAAAGGACTCAAATCTCTCCTAAAGCACAATATTTGAGTAGGGAAATCAAAGACTAATTAGCAGTGACTGCATCAGGGAATAGAAGGTAGAAACGGGGCTGAGCACAGTGCAGGGATACATTTCCTTTTCACACAGACCCTGTACACTGACCCCCAGTAGCCACCCAGAGTTCACCTTCAGCATCTGACCCAGACCTCCAGTCTTAACCCAGGTCTCAGAGGGAAGGCTTAACATGAAGCTCTCTGTTGTTGTTGCATCTCTGATAGATGTGCTGCAGCATGTCACTGAAAGCCTGACAGTCACGTTCCCTAGGGACACCCAGGCTTCCAGCATCAGCGAGGTGAAAGGCAGCTGCCATTTGCCCCAGCACCAGCTGGAGAAGCCACAGCAATGTGTAAAGAGTGTCAGCAGCAAAAGCCTCAGGGGTGAAGAAGGAAAGAAACGACGTCACTGTAATGGAACCCTTCCCTGCCTGTCTGTCTGTCTGTCTGTCTGTCAGCAAGGACTTCTGAGTCAATAAATACCAGTCAGAATGCACAATTCCTGCTGACCTGCAGTCCCCCCTTCATCTCTGGAGAAAATAAACATGGACTGTGGGTGCTGAGCTGCTCTGCCTTCTTCAGAGCCTCCATTGTATTTGTGTTTGCAGCGTTTCAGCCAGCAGCACTTGCAACATTCACCCGGTACTCCCAGGAACTTGGAGGAACTCCCTGGTTATTATGAGATTACCCCTTCACTGCAGAATAAATGGCTTTTTACAGATACCCCTGTCAGGGGTGTTCCCTTACAGATGTCCAGGAGTCAGGAAGGGTCAGGACAGGAGGGATTTGTCATTGTGTATAAATTCTCTCAGTGCAACTGCAGCTCCCAGAACAATGCTATTCTCTGTCCAAAGCATCCATGGGAACAGGAGCTGCCTCTGGAAAGCCTAAAGGAGGCTCTTGCTCTGACATCTCAGCCCAAATCAGCACCTTACATGTCTGCAGGCAGCTCAAAATTGGATGCAGAAGGGAAGTCCTCACAGAATCACAGAATGGTTTAGTTGGAAGGGACCTTAAAGCTCATCCAGTTCCAAATCCTTGTCACGGGCAAGGACACCTTCCACTAGGCCAGGGTGCTCCAAGCCTCGTCCAGCCTGGCCTTGAATATTCCTAGGGATTGGGCAGCCACAGCTTCTCTGGGAAACCTGTGCCAGTGCCTCACCACCCTCATAGTAAAGAATCACTTGTGTCTGAACAGGAACACCAGTTGCCGTATCCCAGTTTTCCCCTGTTCCTAGGTAAAAGTGTTTTGGTTTGGGATGCTTTTGCTACCTTATTCCGCATCTTAATAGAGCTGTTTGTCCTTGCTATCAGTCAATGTTCACAGTGTAGTTGTTCAACTACTGATTTAATAACAAATGGCCCAGCACCCCTCATGCTTGCTATTTGCTTGGGGGGATGAAAGGACAAAAATATTTATCAATTTGCTAGTAAACTGCCCTTTCATATTTGTTGTGGCCAGTCAAGGAGGTGAGGCATCCGTTGCCATGGGCTTCACAGGTACTTGATGTCAATGGACAGGCTGAGGACTGGGATCTGACAAGCTGCTGAAGCCATGTACAAGTTAACTCCTTCCCTGGCACATACCAGAAAAAGAGTTCTGGGCTGTGCTTCTTGAAACAATACTTCCCTAAGCAAGGCCCTGACAATGGAGATAGATTGCCTGGAGACATTGTGAGGCCAAAAAAAAGATAAAAGCTTTCTTAAAAGAATGGTTGAAAATATTCATTGCCATATTGTGTTGATGACTATTTTCAGCAGATATGGGGCACAGCTGCACATGTTTGTGTGAAGAAAGGAAGACAAAAATGAATGGATTTCTTTTATATCATAACCATTTGCTCCCACTTCATTCCACAATACACAGGAGCTGGCTTTGCAAAGCCTTCTTTTGAATCCTTGTGCCTTGGAGCCAGAGCTAAGGTAAAGAGTGTTAATTTAATTTGAGGCATTGATGAGATACAGAATCTAACTCACTTTACAGCAGTATGGGTCCTGGCCTATATGCTATCCCAGGTATTACTGTATAAATAATGCTATGTTAAGAAACTATTAATGTTGCAAAGTCAAACATATGGATGTTAAGGATCCTCAGCAATAAGCCTGACCTTTTTTCAGCCCTATCTATGAGCCATCTCACTGTCTTTAATTACATAAATACATAACAGTTTCCCATTGAATCTCTGGAGAAGATCCTGTACATTTGAGGTCTTCTTTTACACTCACCGTTCAGTAAGTGATTCATGTCATATCTACTGCACATCATCCAAACTCTGCCCTAAAGCCTGAATCGTTCATTTCTGGGGGGAGAGGGGGGGGTGTTTCTATTTCATTTTTGTAGTTCAAATGGAAAATTCCTGTTCAGTTCCCTGAGACAAACACCTGAGGTCCATGCCTCTCCCCTGTCATGTTTCCAGTCCTACCTGTAAGCCCCCCACTCTTACCAAGAACTTCAGGATATTGACCCCAGTAGCTCTTTGTCCCAGTGTCTTTGTTCCTAGTACTTTGGTCCCAGTTCCCTATCTTCTGCAGTCTTATGTTGTCAGCAAGTTTTCTTCTTCTCTCCCATACTCTGTCAGTCAAACACTGAAACCACATGGGAGGCAGCATCACTGTTGATCTGCTGTGCTCTGTGACAAGCCACACCATGCAACCCACTGCTGCAGTGGGTTAGAAGGTTGCCATTCACTACTGGATTTGTGAACAGGCAGAAATCCTTCAGAGAACAGACATTTCTAATGTCTTGGGGCGAAGTGGGACTTTCTGAGGCTCAGAACATGAGTAAATGTGGGAAAGTTTCCACGGAAACAGGCAAGTTATACATTTCTGACATCAGAGGGATCCTCTGCCCCAACTGCTGATCAAAAGACAAGTCTTTCATCCAAATTAGGCAGGGAATATTAATTCTTACCGGTGTCCCTTTCAGGGGTTTTTAGCATATACATTAGAATAAAGTCTCCCTAACTTTCTTTTTCTTAAAGCTCAACTATTTTTAACTCCCTTTTTCAAAGAAAGGGGAAAAGAAGGATGCAAGGTAAAGAGATTAATCCCTGACATGGCAAATTTCACCCTAGCTATTTCAGATGCAGCAAAGTTCACATACAACTGAAAACTAGGTATTATAATAACATGGCCTAAATTTTGAACGTACTTAATCATAAACATTTCTTTAGGTTATTGGCTATATTGTTGGTTACAACAATCAGTTATGGTATTGTTAGCTATATTGTTGGCTATATTGTTGGCTGTAACAGTTTCCAGGACTTCCTGTTACATGGAAAACAAAACTCTGGTTTACTCTCATATTGATTAAAAGGTGTGTTTAGATGTTGCAAATATTTAGTCAAAAGCTTGTTAATAATCCTTGTGTTGAAAACGTTTGGCTCAGTCTGACCAACCGCTTCAGCTGAATTCCTACAGCCAACCCACAGCCATCATAATGTAGAGTTTTACTTTCCTGGCCCAATATATATGATGTGGACAAAGCTAGAGTAGTACAGCAGGGTGCCCAATGCCGATTAAACAGAAGGTCATTAAAGACTTCAGGCTATCAGCTTGGGGACTTGCCTTCCTCTCTTTCTCCTTGCAGCAGCCCATCCACCTTCCCAGTCCTCCCAGACACTCTTCTTCAGCCTCTTGCTCCCACCACCATGCACACCTTGGTCTCTACCTGGGGTGGGCAGCTGGCCAGGGCCCATGATATGCAGTTCGCATGGAAAATATGCTGCAGGACAACAGGAAAACACCGTTCCTTGTGCTAAAGAAAGGAGTGAGCAGAAGTGAATGAGCAAAATTCTTATATGCCCAACTCCTGTGACAACTGATGGTCAGGGTGAGCTCTGCTTCAGTTTTTTTATCAGTCTTAGCACTTAGCACAATTGAATTGCCTTCTCTCCAGAAAGGCCAGAGGACCTTCTGGCTGGGGTGAGGTGCTTTGAAAGGGGATCCCAAGGCACATTGATAGGGGAGCCGGCAGTTCTGCTGCTTCAGTGGTACCTGTTTTGTGGACAAACGACTTCAGCTTCCAGTGTTGTAAATCTGGAAGCTCTCATCACCACCAAATTAATAAAAACGTTTTTAAGAAGGGAATAAAACCATGTAAAAAGCACTAAGTAGTCAGCAGTTTGGCACTTGAAGCCCAAGATCAGATGGTAGAGAGAGAGCAGGGGGTCTCTTTCTCACCTAGGTAATGATTATACGAGCCCCATAAGGACATAGTTAAATCAAGTATTAAGAAGACTGCACTTAAGAGGGGGAAAATATGTCAATCACACTTTGCCTTTGACAAAAGGAAATTCCTTGAAACTGAGAATGGGGAGAGAGCGGGAGGGAGAGTGTCTCGTCATGTGGGTGGCCAGGAAACTGGAGGCCAGAAAAGTACGAGAGAGAGAAAGAGTAAGAGACGGGGTGGGGGAGAAAAACCCACCAGACTGAATTCTAATCCAAGTGCTGTGAGGCGTTCACACCAGGCCTTGTGAGAATATTAACAAGGTTACAGGAGAGGGGCCTTTAGCCTCGGGAATTATTAGTGAATATGGAATTATATTTGCGCAAACACAACCAGATGCAAGCAGCTAAATGCTCTGCAGATGTGAAAGGAGACGGAGTGTGTTCCAAATGGGCAGCAGCTTCGTATGTTTTAACCCTCCATTGTGGTGCCTGCTTGCCGGTCAGAGAGGGCTGCCTTTCTGAAACAGCAATGGGGCAGGAGGGACAGGGCCTTCTTCTTTATTAGCAATTCAAACATAAGTACACATTAGTGATTGTTTTTGCCAGAGCCACCAGCATCTCCCAGCTGACTATCATGCGGAAGAATACAGCCTGACTACGTTCTTCTAACTCTCTGTGCCTTAGATTAATGCCCTGTAAATTGGGATTTTTCTTCCATTTTACCATATCTTTTTCTAAAACCTCCCTCTGTCCTCCTCACTCATTGTTTTTCCTCATTGTTTGCTCTCTCTGCATTGTCTAACTCCATCACGGACTGAGCAGTCAGCCCATATGCACGACATCACAGGCTGTTTCCATTAGAATGAGAAATTGATTACAAGAGCCAGGTATTCCTTTGAAGTAATCCTGCTTTACTACAAAACAAAGTCCCACTTCTTGAAATACAGTAAGATTGAACAAGAACCCATTGCTTTGCTCAGGATCCCAGTTCTGCTTGCAGTCAAGGCTCTGCTCAAAAAGCTCATTCTCCTGGCTTGCTTTCAAGGCCATTGTGTATTCACTTCATTTCTTGAACCATGATTTTTGGGTTTGCTCCCTGCCTATTTCATCCTGCTTTCCACTGTTTCATTCACTCTAATCGATCCTCTAACCCTGCATGCAGTGTTTACTTTGGGCAGTAGCCTCCATTGTTTCTGTTATTACTAAACATGGGGTGTTCCTTCTTCTGGCAGCATGGAAGTCAGCGAGCACACCTAGTACCCCGAGTGGCATATATGGATTATAAGAAACCCAAAAAGCTGCCTCTCAGCTCCCAGACGTTATTAGGAGCGTAATGCCAGCAGCTCAGTGTCACACTTGAGAATGCAGCTTCATCACTCTAGATGACCTGCTACTTCCGAAGTAGTTACTTTGGAGAAGAAAGAGCACATAACTGAACCTTTAAAGATCAACTTTATCAATTTAAATACAAAGCCACTGAAATGGCCGTAGGCATAATTATATGGGGTTTGCTTTGCCCAGGGAAGTTGTGAATGCTCCATCCCTGGCGGTGTTCAAGGCCAGGTTGGACAGAGCCTTGGGTGACATGGTTTAGTGGGAGGTGTCCCTGCCCGTGGCAGCTCTGAAGACTTATGTACATGGGATTTTAACAGATTACAGTTTGACTTGGGTGAACATGCTAACTGTGATTTTAATTGCTTGAACAGTTTGAATCCTTTTAAGTAAGATCTTTATTTCCTTTTTTTTTTTTTCATTTATTTATTTTCCATTTATTTCCTGGAATCACAATGCTCACTTTGGAAAGTAATCACAACCCTCTTACACCACTACTTGTGCGAAATTATGATGTATGCCCTCAAATTTCATCATCTTTGAAATATTTTCTATCACTGAATGTATGTTTTAGAGGCAACTGAAGACTCTTGAGTTAGAATTTTCAAACTCAGGCATGCTACATAGATTATTCTTAACTCTCTTTACAGTACACCCTTCTCAAAAATACAATACGCATGATTTCATTACCAGACATCTTCTGGTAGTTTCAAAGATGTATCTGAATATATTAATTTGCTTAGAGATTAAAAATCAGCCATTTTAACACACAGACCACCCATTATTAGACCTCTCTGCCTCCTGTCTTGGTAAAAAGAATACAGTCTGCAGTGACCCAAGAGTATATGAGGCAAGAGGCTGCCCAGTGAAAAGGAAGGGTGGAAGGGTGGAAAAATATTACATCTTCATAGATGAAATGCTTATTATTCTGTGACAAAAATCATTTCCTATTAAAACTGTCAAATAAGATTTTTGTTCTCTTAGTACTTAAGGGGGAGTCAAGACATCAGTGGGAGAGAGCAGTAAAAAAGGACTTCAGTCTCCCCTGCAAACATGGCTAAAAGCTCTGCTAACTCCCACATAAGAGGAATTCATTGTAACCTTGCATGAAGACTTTATTTCACTTGCTTCTTGTAATTAAGCTGGTTTTGTCTGGGTATTTTTCCTATTGCATGGAATCGTGTTTTTCCCTCAGGCAGGGCCCAGAGGCTGCTCAGTAGACCACCACCTCCCCTCAACATGGCTGTGCTCTGGATGGGCTAAGAGTGGTGGCAAGCCTCAGCTGGTGGCCACGTTGAGAAGGCTTTTCCCCATTGTTCCCAATGGGGTCTGCATTTTATGATGCCTCACAGTATAGGCAGCCACCATCTCCCCCGAGGGCAACGGCAGTTTCTGTTTCATGGAGAACAATGGATGATGGTGGCCAGTCCAAAAGGGAACAATTCTGCATGGGGGAAAAACAAAAACAACAGAACAACTTTTAGTTAAAAAAATAAAAGCTCAGCAAGTATGGCCATTCACAGGAAGCACGTGGGAGGAAAGCACCTATTGTGCCAGATCCTCTTCACAGACAAGCTGAGAGGGAGGTTGAAGGCAGCGTGCTCATTTTTCGCACTTTTCTGGGAAACCAAAAGCACCCTCCCTGGAGAAGTGATGGAGAGGGAAGTAGACACATGTAGATGCTTGGCTCCAGGCTTGTAAGCAAACTATTTTTTGCTGCTCAAAGGGACAGAGTCACTTCTGCCATGAGATGAAGAAAAGGCGAGGAGCTGAGGCAGAGGGCTCAGCTGTGAAGAGCTGATCAGTTGCTGTCACCATCATCAAGAGGCCATAAGAGCTGGCGACATGGAGAGATGCTGCTTGGTGAGCCCAGCAAGAGCTCATGGCTACGCAATCCCTCAGTCAGCCTGGCTATCTGAGATGGTGGCCTAAGAAAAGCAGGTGGCAGAGCTGTCACCCCCAACCAATCTGATGCTCTCAGCCTGGGGGATTTCATACGTTCACCTGATGAAGCCAGGCTAAGGGAATGCAAACAAGGAGGTTGTGTATAAAGAATAACTAGTGGTAGGAGGTTGCAAATCAGCAGGCATTGGCATTTGGAGTGCAGAAGGCAAAGGATGCAAAAAGCAAAGAGTGCCAGAGTCTGAGCAGCCTTTCATTGCTCTGGTGAAACAAAGCAGCTGCAAACCCAGTTAAAGTATCCCATAAACTAGAGGTGTTCTGTGTTCCCCAGATGGCAACACAATATTCAGAGCCTATTCATACCATGAACTTGTGCATAAATGGTAAAAGAAAAAAACACTGAAACTCTTTCTCTGGGAGTGTCATTTGATGTTACATTAGCACATGGAAATGACTTTTTTAGAGATAGTTATCTCTAAAGTGCAGATCTGCATTTTATGTACTTCAGTCTTCCTGGTATCTAGAAACACGTTCAGCTGTGCCAGATCTGCATTACTGTAAAGTGTTGATTTTGGTATTTCCCGCCAGTCTTATTTTTTTTTAATGAACAGTGAAATAATCAGTGATGTGAATATTGAACTATGCATTCAATGGATGTTGAATCAAGAGGTGTTAAGCCCCTGATCCCATTTTAGCAATTAGTATTTAAAAGATGAATGGAAGAAAACATGAAAGCACTGCTAGTAACTCTGCAGACGATGGGCAGCTTGGTGGAATGATAAGCAGGATTGAGTAAGAGGCAGTTCTACACAGCAGAGTTGTTTGGTAGGAGGGGAACTCATTCAAGCAATGTGTCTGAACACACGTAACTAGGGAAGGTCACACACCTGGAAATAAAAACCCTGTGTCACTCTTACAAGTTGGGGGACTGTGGAAACCAACAGTTGGAAATTTAAAGACAGAGATCAAATAGAAGGAACCTGAACTCTCAGTGCAGTACTGCAGCTCACACTTCTCAGCTATATAAAGGCTATTTACTGTTCTATCAATCTGTGTATCACCTGCAAACTTCTTTAGCAACACTTCTTTTGTTGAGTAGAAGCAGACAAACTGCTCTGAGAATTGCAATAGTATGTGGCACATTTTGGTGCTTGCCCTCACCAGAAGAGCTTGAAAGACTGAAAAGATGAAGGAGCCACAACTGTAATTTCAAATGTGTAAAGCCTATTTCATGATGCTTTTGAAAAGTATCAGTCCATGCCATTCCTTAAAGAGAATGAAAAAAAAAAAACAAACTAACACCACAACAACAAAACACAACCCACTCTGATAACAAGAGGAGAAGCAAAATTTTGCTTAGCTTAAAAGGTAATAAGGATACTGGAATGTTGGAAAGTGAAGTAAGACTTAATTTAGATTGTAAATAGGGCATATTTTTAGGAACTGGAACAACATATAAAAATAAACCATAGTTTTTACATAAATAACTTTTCAAAAATGTCTGCTGTGTAATGACCACTGATCTAAAGGTGAAATAGGCAGGCAGGTATCTTTGTACCCTACTCTCACATCTTTAAGATCCTTATTCCAGTATGCAAGTTGAGGGATACACTTCATTATTCCTTGCAGAATCTCTTCTGAGCACCTTGGACAGACAGGTAAGTCATAGGCAAATGTTCACACTGTAATATATCCTATAGAGAAAGAGAGATGTCATTGTAAAAAGGCAGCTGAGATTCTCTTACTAAACTGAACCACCAGAATGACAAAGCAGAGGTTCAGACTGTGTGAATTCCTATTCACAGGTATTGAGATGTCACCATCAGCCAGGTATACCTGAAGAAGGTTTGGCAGATGGGGGAAATGACTAGGAGAGAGAAGACCATCCTCACTAACAATGTTTCCCAAAGTAAAACTCTAATCCCTGGACTATTACTTGAAAATGTGCTTCCACTTCAGAAAGGAAAAATCAGTATTGCACACCAGCAAAAGTCTCCTTAATGCCCAAGAACCAGTTCAGATGATGATTTTATAAACAATTTCCCAGTTTTGTTCCTAGTTTTGCGTAAAACTTAACATTTTTGGGTACAATGGCATGAGCAACTATATGAATCTAGTTAAATGTATTTTGTATTTTGGGTGGTATTTGCTTTAATGCATATTAGTTATGTTGAAATTTTAAAAGGAAGGCATTTATGTAGCAGGTATGAAGGTCTCAGGGTAGCACCTAAACCAATAAATTTCCTTCTTTCCAGAGCTAAATTCCTGTAAGAATACCAGAAAATATAAGAAAGTACTGTATATCTGGCCCCCAGTGCTTCCTATACTATATTTTCTCCCCTTTTCCAGACAGATATGGGTGACAGGCCAGCACTACTTTTTTTCTTTGTGAAGTCCACACAGACTTAGCCATTTCTTCTGCTGGTGGATTTAATTTAACTCACAGAGGGTAAGTATGTCCATTCACCATTTCTACCGGCAGTCTCTAAGAACACTTACCTAGACAGCAGTATTTGCATATAAAACTGAGCTTCAGTTACAAGAGACAGGAGTCATTAAAAGCACTGCTTAGGTTACACCCAAAAATATGTGAAGCATTTTTGAGATCTAGAATAAGATAGCTCTCTGCTGCGAACAATGATCGAAGGTCTCCTCAGACACCCAGGCTGGATTAAACACCGGAAATAATAGCAGAATTGGGTTTTCTATTTACTGTAGTAAAGCAACCTTGTCTATAAACTCCTTATTGATGCAAACCAAAGGTGTGTGTCTGGGGAGGGCAAGCTTTTCCCCTTGATGTTCCAGGACATGGAAATACAATCCTTTTTCAGACACAGATGTTTGCAATAGAAAACTTTCACTCTGCTCTCTTCTGTTTTTAATCTGCTCATGACAGGAAACACAGATTCAAAATGAATGTAAAGAACACAGCCACCATAACTGATGATAATACAAAAGAACATCTAGGAAAGATTTCTTTTTTCCACAGTACATTACAGGGAGAAAAGGTTTACAGATTTCAGAAGATTCTAGGTGTTTTTCTTTCTCAGTGGCTACCAGTAGAATGTTTTTCCATGAACTTCACAGGATATAGCTCTCTGCAATGCTATGATACTATCAACGGTTTCAGCATACAAAAGATAACACAACACTTCTTCATGCTTTCTGCCAGATCATCAGTGATTTCAATACTACCCCGCCAAAGCTTCATTGAACAGACAGATGTATAAAATGGGTCAAAGATTCTTCCATAGCATGTGTAAAATGTAAAATGAAACAGGTAAGAGTAATTGATTCACCCTCTTCAGCCAGTCTTGCTACTAACACCTAGGCTCCTGAGAATTTCAAAGCTGTGCTTTTAAACTATGTCAGCTTATATGTCTCAAGTGAAGTACTTTTATGTATGACAATGTGAAGGGTTTGACTGGACTCTTCCCTGTGCTTTTCGGTTGTCTGCTCCAACTCCTCCTATTCTCTTCTTTAGCCCCTACCCTATCTAATCTCCCTTCTCTACCAACTGCAGTTTACCTAAATCGCCTTTCCTTGGTCTTTCATTCAGGTAGTACCTTGCTAATGACATCCTTCATTTAAAAAGCAACAGGAGTCACAATATTTCCATGGCAAATTCATTTATCTCACTGTGTGTCACACACTGTTTGGTCTGTGCCCATTTTGCCCATTTAGACTATGAGCTCTTTGGAGCCAGAACTATCACTCGGTGTACGCTTGAGCAATGTGTAGCACAAAGGGATCCTATTTTAAACAGTACCTGAGCAATACCGTAGCAAATAAAGACATTATAATTACCCCTCCTCCGAGCTACATTAAAAAATATGATCAAGCATTCAGAAATCGAGAAATGGCAGCATCAACTCTGTGATGTGATTTTAATTCATTTCTTGCTCTTCTTCTCTGTATGTACTAGCATTCTGTCTCTAGCTATATGAAAGCACACTATTTTTTTTTCTGCAAGGCTCTTGTTTCATTGATTATTGTTCAGGTTTTTAAATATTTTTTATTCCAAATGGTGTCCTAAAATTTTCATACTATAGGATTTTCTGTCACAATCCTTCTATTAAGTAGAAATGTATTAATTTCTTCTACATTACTCTTTGTTACTTTTATTAGAGAACGTGAATTATTCAAGAGTATTAGTGAAATCATTTTGACAATGCTGACTTGAATAGCTGTTACTCTGTTTTGAAGATGGGAGCTAAAGCCCAACTATATGAAGCATTAAACATAAAAATTGCGTGTTAAATTAACAGAGGTTCTAATATTTAACCTGGTTTATGTTTTTAGCATGTGGCATATTAAAAGTACAGTAGAAAAAGATTAGTTTTTATCTAGGAGTGCACAGAATTTCTGCTCATTTTTCAGGAGGAACAAAAACTGATTTAGTGCCCATGACTTTTGACATTGGCAAGGGATAAAGCCAGGTTTTCAAAATTTAGTCATCTTCTTTAACCAGTCTTCCTTTTTGCAATCTGCTGCCAACAACCAAATGACTTCTAATTTCTACATTAAATAAGACAAGGAAATTGTGCATAAAAACTCTCTATTCATCCCTAACTAATTCCCAGTACCCCATTCACATTGTAGATCAACCAAGGCTGGGTCCTGGGTAAAGCACTGCCTCTTCAAAGCTTCAAAAAGTTGTGGGGGCCGTAGCCCAGCTGTAGAGGTTTTTCTACCCATAGGAAAAAAAAACTGTATCACAGAATTTCTGTTCTGCTCCTTTTCACTAATCACTTATTTGAGCAGATGCGTACATTTTTTCTTCAATACATTTATGGCTATCGCCTGTAGTTTTTTCCTTGATTTTTTCAGTATTTTTTCTTCTCAGTATTTTTTCCCTTGATTTTTCAATGAATCTTTTCTATATTTTGAAGCATGGAAACCCAAAGTGGACTTCATATTCACTGACTGGTACCCCAGTACTAAAAATCACTTAAATGACCATTTCAGCTACAGCACTGCACTAGCAATAGAGCTGCTTGTCCAACACAAACTCTAGATGTTTTGCAGAATCACTGTGTTCCAGGGGGGACACACTCACCTGAAAGATAAGGATCTAGAACTCTTGTCTCTAAATCAAGTCAGTTTGGCTGTATTAAAAGCAAGAATTGCACAGTGATATTTTGACTGAGTTCTAATCCATGCTCATCTTTTACTGGTAGAGATTCTGCTCAGTAGAGACTCTGCACATCTAAACAGTCTTGCACGGATTCACAATGTGCATTGGGGTAATATGGGTAGGGGAAGTGTTTAGGAATCATACATGAGAAAAGTCAGAAGACTTTTGGCAGCAGCAGATTTCAGAAGACAGTAAGTATGAGCAGTGAATCTTCCTCCTCATCTCACGAGGCTATCTCTCAGGACACAAGCAGTATTTTCTTATCCAGGATTTTAAGCCAACTTCTTCCTCTGCTCACCTACCTTGTCCATTGACACCACTCTCTCTCTCTGCCTGCACCAAGAATATCCCCTGCTTATCCTTCTGCTCCTGCTAGATTTCTGTCATAGTAGTGGGCTCTACTTGTGTTAAAGAGCTATTGTGAATATTGCATTGAATTTTTTGTTGTTGTTCAGCTTGAGTTTCGGTTCAACAAAGACTTCAAAGTAATAACTCAGGCTCAGTTCTGGTTTAAAAAAAAACCCTAAGCAACCAACTTGAATTAAAGTTTTTATTTTAGTTTCAGTTTGATTTTAAAACATGCTCTGTTTTAAAACACTCCTATTATCAGAACAGTCTGAGTGATCCCCATGTGTTTAGTGTTATTTACAAGTCTGACAATATTCGTGTCAAGGGCATATTTCAACATAAATTATTCAGGATCTATTTCCATATTACTGGTAAGAATACTGATTAGGGCAAAGTTCGAGTCATCATAGAACTCTACTAAATGTCCCCTCACTCAAATTTAGCAAGTACTTTTGGAGAGCGGTCAGCTAATCAGCCCTTCGGCACTTAATGTGTGCTTCTCTGGTGCGGTTAATCAGAATGCTCTGTGGTACTAAGCCAAAGGTATTAAAAAGTCTAAGAAGCATCATCTTTTACTGTTCCATTTACTAACTCAAGTTCTAATAACCTTGAAAATTAACACTAATACTGTTAAACTAGTATTAATTATACCTTAATTCCTTAGTCTTTTACCACTGAATCTTACATAGCTTTTTTATCTTCATCATTGTTGTCTCAAACCAATGTCCAACTTACTAATTTATAACATTATATTTTTATTTGTCAGCATATATATATATTTGTCAGTAGATGCCAAAAGCTTTCTCTTTGGTACTTACATTCTGGAAAAGAGTTTGGTTTTAAATTCTTAACAACTGAAATATTGTCTTAACATTTAATCATTACATTATCTCAATTTTCTTTACAACTTTTGGAAGCTTCAGTTTATATTCCATTTGTCTCTCCAGAATTGTCCTCTTCACTGTGTTAAAGACAGCTCTACCTGCTCTAATTAGTCTCCAGCAGAGAACAGTTCTAGTTGTGAGGCAGAGGTTAAGCTTCTGTGCATCCCTCCCACCATCAGGGTTGTTTCCTGATGGACCACTCAAAGCATGCCTTCAGTCTTAGCTTAGTGGAGCAGTCACGGGCTCTTGCCTAATATCTTGCAGCCTTAGGACCAGAAAATCACAAAAAATATCACCTGGATTTTTCCATTTTTCATCTTCTCCCCTGATGTTTCCTATAATTCCATCAGCTCCACAATTTTTGCCTAGTTATGTTCTCAAAATTGGCTGACATTTTTGCTGAAACATAACACTATGTAAAAACATCAGGCAAAGATGAACACTACACACTGAAGTTTTTAGCTCAAATTATAAGCAATATCTATAGCGATGATGCAAATGATGAAAAAATTGCAGGTACAATTTCTGACTTCAAAATAAAGTTATTATTGACTATGGAAAGTAGAATTTTTACACTTTGTATTACAGTAGTGTGTGGGGAGCGAAATGAAGATTAGGCTCCAGTGTAGTAAGCATGGTACAGACAGACTTTTAACATTTTAAAAATGTTATAACTAATGCATCAAAGTGAAAGTAAATAGTTATGGAAACTTACAGCATTTTCAGCTATTAAAATTACTTCAGGAATTTACAGTTAGGAACATTCTGTGCTAATATCCTCAGTGTCAGGGTTTGGACTACTCTTGCTCAGTACCGAGTTGGCTACTGGAAATAATCACCCATACGATGCATAGTGCCACTGCTAACAGATCTACAAGTGCACCTTCTTTCCAGATTGCTAGTTTGTTTCCCCATCACCTGAACATGGGTAATAAGCATTTTGTGTGGGAATTGAAGTGGGTAGAAATTAACCAGGAAGAAACCTGGCACCCTTCCCAAAAGAGCCAGCACCAAGAGTTGATGTGCAACAGTCTTCAGAAGCATGTTAGACCTCATTTATAGCTTCAGTGTTACTCATTTGTTTTGGTTCTGTAGGAACCAAAAGGACATGGAGCTGTTGGAGAAGTCCAGAGGACACCACAAAAATGATCAGGAACTGGAGCACCTCCCATGTGAAGACAGGCTGAGAAAGTTGGGGCTGTTCAGTTTGGAGAACAGAAGCTGTGTGGAGACCTCAGAGCAGCTTCCAGTGTCCAAATGGGGTTACAACGATGCTGGAGAGGGACTCTTCATCACAGACTGCAGCAATAGGACAAGGGATGATGCATTCAAGCTAAACAGAGGAGATTTAGGTTAGATATACAGAAGGGGCTCTTTACAGTGAGAGTGGTGAGGCGCTGGCACAGGGTGCCCAGAGAAGTGGTGCTCCATCCCTGGCAGTGTTCAAGGCCAGGCTGGACAGAGCCTTGGGCCACATGGTCTAGTGTGAGGTGTCCCTGCCTATGGCAGGAGGGTTGGAACTGGATGATCTTAAGGTCCTTTCCAACCCGAACCATTCTGTGATTCTATGATGCACCTGAAGCTGCGTGAGCACAAAGACTGGATCTGGGGACATGCCATGTCAGGGGTGGAAGATGAAGACAGCTGCTCTTGGTATTCGGGGCAAAGCAGGGTAGATTCAAAGAGGAGATTTCAGGGTTTTCTGTGGGTACTGACTTTAGCTAGTTTGCTGATTAAAGACGAGTGAGGCCCGCAGAGGTGGGCATCTCCACACAAGGGCCAGCCTGCAGATCTCTTGGTGAAAACGCTGCCTTGGGCACACTTTGGATGCCCGAGGGGAGCACGGGTCGGTGAGATCTCGGAGGTTATACAGGGTCGGAAGGGACAAACTGCTGCCAAGGGCAGTGTCAAGGGCAATGAGGCAGGTCCCGTAAGGAGACATGCGAGACATACCACGACCAACACACAGCCCCACTCCCGCTCGCCCCTGCAACGACCAAGCCTGCGCTAACCACCCTCCGCGGCGCTTGGCCGCCACCCGACCGCTCAGCTTTCCGCTGCCGGCATTGCGCATGCGTACTCGCATCCCAGCACGCGGTGCGCCCGCTGAGTAGCGCATGCGCGGAGCCTTCCGGGCTCCTGCCCTGTTTTCTTCCCCCCCGCCCACCCCCAACACCCTTCCCGCCTTTGCCATGGCGACACCGAGTGGCCTGATCCGGGCCCTGCACCGCGGGACCCTCGGCCAGGTAACCGGCCTAGGGCACCGGGCACGTCCCGTGGGATCCCTTCCCGGACTCCCCGGCTTCGGCTGAGCCCTGCGCTCCAGCCCCGCCCGGCCCTACCAGCAACCCGCCCCCCGTGCAGCGGGCTGGCTCCGCGCATGCGCGGTGAGGAGGTCGGGGCAGTGGCGGCGCGGGGTCGGACAAGGCGGAGGGGGCTGCTCTTCTCTCCGCTTTCACACTGGCCTTCATTTGGCCCCGTCCTTTCTGCATTCCAGACGGTTGTCTCTGGCGCTGCTCAGCCGTATGGGCTGCTGCTCTGCAGGGCACACGGAGCTTGGGTCGTGGGAATGAAGGAGGGAGGGAGGGAGAGAGGCCTGAGCCAGTGAGTGAGGTGTGGGGGCTCGCTGTGCCCGTGCCCTCGCGGTAGTTAGGCGCTGAGGTACCGCGGGACGTTATTTGAGGTTCAGAGCTGGTCCGTACTTTTTTTCTTAGAGCATCATTTTCCGGCTTTAAATGTACCTACAGGCCACAACCACCCGTCTTCTCCAGCAGCATGGGTGTCTGAACATTAGAGCGTGTGTGTCAACCCTACACCTTGCTACTTGCACAGCTTTGATGGGGTGTAGTAGTAGTTAAACTTGATTAATGCGTATGGGATTTGCATTGTAAGGAGCAGGAGCTTGCCTGTCTTCCCCTGTTCCACGACAAATTTGAAGTAGAGGAGCAAATGTTTGCATTGGTCATATTTGGCATGATATTTATGTATGGGGAGATACCCTGAGTTTGCCAGTTTGGGTAGGAATATGTTCAGTGAGTGTGTGTTTATAGGCAGCCTTCTTCATAGAAACTTTTCTACCTGTGAATGATTTGCCTTACCAGTCTGAGTTTTTATGTAGCTTGTAGTCTTGCTTTTAAAACTAGTCAAAGAATTATTAAGCTGATGACAATAATACAATATGTTGAGTCATTTTAGTGAATGTTTGTTTCTCTTAGCTGGACAATTCTTTGTTATTAACGTTGTGCTTACATTCATGTATCATCCAGATCCTGAATGGTATACTATGTTTCTGTAATGGAATGCTGTCTAGAATGAGGGTCAGGATAGATGTGTGTGGTGTTGCCTGTAAGGGAAAACAGAATAAGGAGAACAAAAGTGGCTTTTGGTTTCTTGCTGTAATCCCTGCTAAGTGTAACCTTGCAGCAACTGAATTCTGTTAACCAGGGGGCTGTTACTCTGAGAATTTCAAGCTAAAGCACAGCACTCATACACAAAAGGTTGGTGTGTATAGTGGTGAGTAAACTACAAGTTCCAGAAATGCTTGAGTTATTTTAGAGCTAGGATTTTTAAGGTTAAACATAAAAAATTAAGGCATATTTCAGTTACTTCTCAAGACAGCTAACAGCATGCAAATGACCTTGATCCTGCTCTTTCTATTGAGGAGGTGGAGTGAGAGGAAAAGAGGAAGAACTTGTTATCCCATATGAAACTTTCCTAACCAGTCTTTTACTTAGTAACTGTATGCTTCCTGCTAGATGTTACTATGAGGCAGAGGTAAGGTTTCCACTTATATTTTTTTGCTTCAGAGTTCAGTTGTAAGACCGCTTTGAATTTTAACTATATAGAAGGCCTAAACAGTCTTACTATGGCAAACTGAGTCAGGTTTTGGGTGTTCCCATTCTTTTAGGTGTTTTGATTTCATTTCACCTAAATCTTACTAGGTTCTTAACACTTAGCATTTGAACAGTTACATTGTCCTAGATTTTGTTTGCCAAATCAAACAAAATGTAGCTGTTGCAAAGATGCCTCAAACAAGTCTTCAGTTTTAGACAAGAACTACAAAATGCCTTGAAAAATATTGAAAGGGCTTGTGTATGCTTATCTTTCCAGTTACTCATGGTGGCTCTTTGAGATCCATTCAGTATCCTAGCAGGTGGCCTCCCCTGCCTTCATTCTTTTAGCAAAGGATTCCAGTTTATCTTACATAATAGAAAAATCTGCTCTGAGTGAACTTGATTCTGTTACAACTTAATGTTTGCTCTGGTATGAACTTCTTTGTCACCTCTGAGTCGCCCATCAGATCAAGATCACTTCTCAGGTGCTTTGTCAGTCAACCTGTTTATTGTTCCCTGATGTCCTTTAGATGTGATAGGTCTGAGAATGGGCTTGCTTCCTGCTATTCTTCAAATGTTTTCATTTAAAACCCAAGAAGCACGAAGTTAGTGTTGGTGATGTGACTTCATACTGCCTGCCCCCAGATAACGGCAGTGATCTGAGTTGCTTCTCTGTAAATTTGCAAGTCCAGTATGCTGTGGGCTTTTGTCGCTTTTCTCTCTCACTTTAAGTGCCGCCTTATGTCTGGAAAGAACTGCACTGGAATTGAAGTGGTACTTCAGTGCTTCTTCAAAAGAATTGAAAAAAAAAAAAAAGGCTTCCTGATTTATGCTGTTTCTGTTGCCAGACTGGACTTCAGAGTATTTTTACTATTATGGCAGACAGTTTGGAACAGATCATGTATTTGCTGTGTGCTAATGAGGAATATTTAGATTTCAAGCTGGAAATACATTTGTCTTCAAGCTTCAGCAGTATATAGCTACTGGCACCCTTATAGTTCTAATGTTTAAGGTTTTGCTAATGCAGACATAGCTATTTTAAGGAGTAATTTCTGTGGTTTCAGCTTTGTTTCATTGTAGTGCACAGTTCATCCTTATGCTGGCTTTATCATGCTGTGGAAAAGTTCCTCTATACTTTTTGTTGTATGTATTTCTAGTACACAACTAGAATATGTAGGCGTAATATATGTGGTTAAGAAAGAAGTGACATTTTGTTGGAGAGATTAATTATATTATGGGCATCTTGACTTTTAAGAGCTTATTTTAAACTCTTTGATTTACTCTTCTTAAGTGGTCTCTAAACTAGGGTTATATGAAGTCATTTTGTCAAGTCTTTTTCTTTGATAAGACACTCTTAAAATCCCAACTAACAGGTACTCCAGGAAATTACTGATAACATGCTTCGAAATGCCAACTATGGCATTGTCAGTAGGAAAATTTAATCCAAGGTGATTCAGTTGGTGGGTAACCTGATAAAATAGGAATTAGGTTTAGTCCTGTCAACAAAGCTCTAGAATGTGCTGCTCAGTTAAATCTTACTAAATCAGGCCTCACGTTGTGTCAGCCAGTGAATTACATCAGTATCTTCAACTGATGATCTCTCTGGAGTCTTACTGTTGCAAAGCCAAATAATTTAAGATCAGAAGTGGCCAGTAGTCAAATCCTAGCCTATGTAGGCTTTCTTTTCTCCAGTTCAGACTTTGATTACTAGCTATCACATCTGCTGATGTTAACAGCAAAATCGTAAGTTAATGAAGTAAAGATAGGGACTGTTTGTGCTTAGGTGGTTACAGAAGAAAAACTTACCTGTCAGCAGTAGTACCAATGCCAGTGACTAAACTGTGGAGTATTTCTGTACTGTTGTGAACTCAAGCTTTGGACAGGGTATCCCTTTTTCTCCTCTCTACCCCATAACGGACTTATGATTTGTTCAGAGAGAAACCTAGTCAGCATTGCACATACCCCTTCAGACTCTCTGATCTGTGTAGTTCCTGCTACACAGCATGCTTGAGACATAGCAGAAGGTAGTTTACTACCTTCACTGTTACCCTTGTGAAGTAGAAGAATGATGAATTCTTGGTTTTGATTATAGAGTCTCATGCATCACTAGATGGCTTTCCAGGCTTCCTTCAAGGAAAAGTCAGGAGGTTTTGGCACCATTTTTTTTTCCTAGTAGCAAAGTAGTTATCAGTATTACAGTTATCGTAAGAATATTCTAATACCTATATTGCTTTTCTTCCTGCAAACATCTTTTAAAATAAAACCATTTTGCTGGCTTTTCTCCTACCCTGATCTCTGCTCTTTGATAGGTAAGGCCCTCCCTGACCTTCACACATGGCTCTATTGTTGTTGCTAACCTATATGTTTTGCTGCCCTGCAAGCTTCATCCTTTATCACCTTTCACAGGAGTGATGCATCTGGATGTGGACTCTCTTGCAGCTTCATGTAATGCAGAACTGCATCTTCCAGCCATGAGACTTGGTGTTTTTTAAACACAAAATACTTTCCTCTTTGGTGCTAGAATTTGGTGGGTTTTTTTCTGGCATTCAAAGTTGGATTTGGTTTAATGAAACTCAGGACAGTAACTCTAGAAGGCATCATTCAGGTCATACAAAGAGAAGACTGGTTTGAGTCCCACAGTCCCAAGGATGCTGCTTCTACCTGTTGGTCAGTGTGGCACAGAAAACAGCTCTGGTAAATGTTTAGTCACGACCACTTTGAGCACAAGATTTTCAAATCCAAGGAATCTTAGCCAACATTGTAATCTGACAGTAATCTGATGGTAATCTTATCAGTTTGTTTAGGAATGTTCCTGTTTCATTACCTGAGTTATTACCTGGAAAACTGCCTCAGAACAGATCCCTGTATGTAGTTTCTCTAGCTTGCTTTATGGTTTGTGACCAAAGATAGTGCTAGCATCAAGATGTGTTTACTACTTCTTCCTCTCCTGTGACAGCCTAATGGATCTCAAGGCCAAATTTAGACTAATCTGGCATCTTTTGCTCTTAACAACTCCATGTTTGCTGTTTTTTTTCTCTAGTTATCTTCTAGGGAATTGCAGAAGATGATTTTTGTTCAGAGAATTGATGCTAAGCAGACTACCACCCTTCTGCTTCTCTTTTCCTGTGTTTTTGGAGACAGGAATGGCATTTGCCCTTTTTTGGTTTTCTGATCCTTTTCTGGGCCTCTGTGAACCTCCCTGATCCTGGTCAGTATTGTCAGCACTTGAAGAAGAGATCTTCAGATGAAATTTGGTTCATTTTTTGTATAAGTCTTGTTCTTTCTGTATTCAAGCACCTAGTCACTCCCATTGTTATTGTGCTGCTCATATTAATGACTGGGCATGTTTCATACATTTTAATGAAGCTGACTGTGAGAAAGGCAAAAGGGTTGTTTTAGAGTAGACTATTAAAGTGTTTTTTTTTGCCCAGAATGCAAATTTAGTCTTGATAATTTTGAGCTATAGTTACTGTATGAGTTCTGGAGAAAGGAAAAAACCTGAAATTACCAGGCCCTAATCCTTATCTACAATTTCAAAGATTGTAGGTAAAACTCCAGTGGGAGGGAGAGCTCAGTTTTTATCATCATTCAGATGTGTTATGAATGAAATGCAAACAATTTAAAAGTGTTCCCATCTTGTACTTGTTGGTGTCACTTTCGTTACCCAGTAATGAAATGCGTCTCCAGAAGCCTGTAACAAGCTGGCACACATACACTGGTTACTGCAGCAGGTCCAGGCTATTGTCTACTGAGATTGACGAATGAGCAGACAGGTTTTGCAGTGCCTACCTTGGGTTTGGGTTTGTGACTGTCCCCATTGTAGCATATCTTTTTTATATTTTTTTTTTCTAGTCAACATAAAGTTTGGAAGTAGTAAAGTGCTTTTGACTGAGGGAAAAAAAGCTGGAAATGCAAATAATCTGTTAGATGGCTGTTTCCTGGTGCACAGTATGGGGTGGGTCACCATGCTGTAAACCACGGGACCTTTAGGAAGATCTGAGTGACTTGAGAAGTGCTTTCCAAATACAAGTGGCCTCTGTTGTGGATTCATGTGTAAAAATTGGTGGCTTTTTTAGATTTTTATTTCCTGTTTTCCTGAATTATAACTTTTTTTGCTACTGTTGTGGTTGGGCACAAATATTAAAAGTTATTTAGTTATCCAACTTCTCTCAGAACCAGCTGCAGTTAGAAAAAGTTCCAGCCTTTGGATTAAAGCTCTTGTGTCTCATATCCAGGTTGGAATGCAAGTCTATGATTCTCTGATTCTTTCCTAACCAGTCATTTGTTATTATTTTAATCACTAATTGTTTTATGTTTAATCCTCTAGGGAAACTAGATCTGATCTTTCAGTAAAGCATTCAAAAGTTCTCTAGGCCAGAATGAACCTGTTAGTTGTGTATAATTTTCAGAGCTAAAGGGAAGTTAGTATGCACTTTGAATACGTTTCTTGGGTCTTCACTGGGTTTGATAGAAATCAGCTTTCCACGCAGATTTATTAGACCTTCAACTGGTAGAGAAACTGCTCATCTGCCTTGCTTAATGCCTTGTCTCTGGTGGATTCTGGACACTGCTGTAGCTGCACAGGAGAGAGCACCCACTGTAGACAGAAATGAAGGATCTTCGAGGTGTGAAGGGGTCCTATTCATTTCCTTAATGGACTTCTAACAATAAAGTCTGCCAAACGTAGATTGTTTTAGCAGGAAACAGCCCTTTCTTCTGGCATCTTGGCAGGGCTTGGGTAGAGTCCCACCATTCTTTCCGCCTCTGGCCCTTGCTTTCAGTCTCTTGGCTGAGCCTGTTTTTTCTCTTGAGAGACTTCTGTTTTTATTAAGTTGTTTTTGTACAGTGAGTTTAGTGAAAGATGCAACTCTGGCAGTTCTGAATGTTGAAGGTCTGTGTAAATCTCTCCAGTATATATGTTGGGCAAACGTATTGTGAATTACACAGTCTGTAGTGGATCACCTCTGTCTCTGCACTGCAGACTGAGGGTCTTGTTTCACGCTGTTTCATTGGCAGCTAGAATTTCCATTTACCAATACAGCAAGTGCTATTCTAGACATTAACAGTTCCTTTTTCCATGACACAAGTTGTGGTTTTCATGGGACTCTAGGTTAGATGAACACTTTGTGGAGTTGACTCAAATTACAGGAGGATCAGAAGCTGAAGTGAAGAAACCCCCTTACCCCAGTTAACCCCCCTGTTAAGTCATAGATTAGAGAACAGATCTTTTTTGAGCTCTACTGAGATTGTAAGCAGTGAATTGAAATTGTTTTCCTTTTGGTTATTTGAGCCGTGTCTATAACAACGGCATTCTTGGAGTCCCCAGCTCAAACAACTCACAGAGAAGATTTGATGCTTTCTGTTGTATCAGGGAAATCTGTGTATCCACTGGGCAGGTTAAACACATTTTTGCTCATGGAGATAGCCACCTTGAAAGCAGGCTGAAGTTCTCACCACCAGGGAAAGGGAATAGATACATGTTTGTACCTATGTAGACATACAAATGAACAATGAAGTATATATTCTTTCCATTTCCTTCATTCTTCTGCTGAAATGGGATGACTGCTACCAGAAATGAAATGTCTGCTTTTACTGTTAACTTGGAGTTCTTTGAATTACACTTCTTGGAGCTGGCAGAAGTCATGGTAAGGTGAAGATTACCCCATTGCTTTGGTAATATCTGCATGGTATCTGACTGAAGGATGAGTGTTGCATGGAGGGAGCACTACTAGGGGTTTTCTCAGTTTTCATGGTGTTGCACATAGGTCAAGCACTGCGTACGCTTCTGGTGTCCTCTATGTAAGAAGGACGTGGAGCTGTTGGAGCAAGTCCAGAGGAGGCCACAAGGATGATCAGCGGACTGGAGCACTTTCCATACGGAGACAGGCTGAGAAAGCTGGGGCCGTTCAGCCTGCAGAAGAGAAGCTGTGTGGAGACCTCAGAGCAGCCTTCCAGTATCTGAAGGGGGCTACAAGGATGCTGGAGATGGATTCTTCATCAGGGACTGTAGTGACAGGAGAAGGGATGATGGGTTTAACCTTAAACAGTGGAAGTTCAGATTAGATACAAGGAAGAAGTTCTTTACTGTGAGGGTGGTGAGGTGCTGGTGCAGGTTGCCCAAAGAAGTGGTGAATGCTCCATCCCTGGTGGTGCTCAAGGCCAGGCTGGACAGAGCCTTGGGCGACATGGTCTAGTGTGAGGCATTTCTGCCCATGGCAGTGATGTTGGAACTGGATGATCTTAAGGTCCTTTCCAACCCAAAGCACTCTATGAATCTATGTTATGAACTATTAACAGGATGCTGATGTTCATAAACAGGCAAATAAACCCCTACTATACTTCATTTGTATTTAGATGGCACTTTCAGAACTGTATAGACTAGGAACTTTTAAGTTAACTTTTTTATAAATAAGGGGTTTGCAGCCTTAATGTGCACATTACAACATGGATTACGTGCTGCTTGTTGATATTCGAAGTGGGGTAAGCCTGTCTAGTTCACCTGCTTAGGTGGGTGTCACTATTTATGATCTCAGGGTTGGGTAATGCTGAGTTTCCATTTTTGAGGCTCAGAGCTCCTGTATAACTTCTAATTCCCAGAAGTATTCAGAAGTGGAAGTGATAGGAAATTGTATATGTACTTCCACTCTGACAGGTAGAGTATCACAGAATCATAGAATAGTTAGGGTTGGAAAGGACCTTAAGATCATCTAGTTCCAGCCCCCCTGCCATGGGCAGGGACACCTCACACTAAACCATCTCACCCAAGGCTTTGTCCAAGCTGGCCTTGAACACTGCCAGGGATGGAGCATTCACATATCCTTGGGCAGCTCATTCCAGTGCCTCACCACCCTT
The DNA here is from genome assembly GCF_028554395.1 of Pezoporus wallicus. NCBI lineage: Eukaryota > Metazoa > Chordata > Aves > Psittaciformes > Psittacidae > Pezoporus > Pezoporus wallicus. The sequence continues at coordinate 517,633 of NW_026639755.1, forward strand.
ACAGTAAAGAGCTTCCTCCTAATAGCTAATCTAAACTTCCCCTGTTTAAGTTTTAACCCATTATCCCTTGTCCTATCACTACAGTCCCTAACAAATAGTCCCTCCCCAGCATCCCTATTGCCCTCCTTCAGATACTGGAAGGCTGCTATGAGGTCTCCACGCAGCCTTCTGTTCTCCAGGCTGAGCAGCCCCAACTTTCTCAGCCTGTTTTCATATGGGAGGTGCTCCAGTCCCCTAGTCATCCTTGTGGCCCTTCTCTGGACTTGTTCCAACAGTTCCATGTCTTTTTTATGTTGAGGACACCAGAACTGCACACAGTACTCCAGGGGAGGTCTCACAAGAGCAGAGTAGAGGGGCAGGATCACCTCCTTTGACCTGCTGGTCACACTCCTTTTGATGCAGCCCAGGATACGGTTGCCTTTCTGGGCTGCAAGTGCACACTTCTGGCTCATGTTAACTTTCTCATCAACGAACACCCCCAAGTCCTTCTCCACAGGGCTGCTCTGAATCTCTTCTTTGCCCAATCTGTAGCTGTGCCTGGGATTGCTCCAACCCAGGTGTACGACCTTGCACTTGTCATGGTTGAACTTCATGAGGTTGGCATCAGCCCACCTCACAAGCATGTCAGGGTCCCTCTGGATGGCATTCCTTCCCTCCAGCATATCAGCTGAACCACACAGCTTGGCGTCATCAGCAAACTTGCTGAGGGCGCACTCAATCCCACTGTCCATGTCACCAGCAAAGATGCTGAACAAGACCGGTCCCAACACCGATCCCTGAGAGACACCACTCGTTACTGGTCTCCAGCCGGACATTGAGCCATTGACCCCAACCCTTTGTGTGTGGCCATCCAGCCAGTTCTTTATCCACCGAGTGGTCCATCCATCACATTGATGTCTCTCCAATTTAGAGACAAGAATGTCTTGTGGGACAGTGTCAAACGCTTTGCACAAGTCCAGGTCAATGATGTCAGCTGCCCTACCCCTGTCCATCAGTTCCGTAGCCCCACCATAGAAGGCCACCAAATCGGTCAGGCAGGACTACCCCTTAGTGAAGCCATGCTGGCTGTCACCAAGCACCTTGTTGTTTTTCACGTGCCTTAGCATGCCTTCCAGGAGAATCTGCTCCAAGATTTTGCCAGGCACAGAGGTGAGACTGACTGGTCTGTAATTCCCTGGGTCATCCGTTTTCCCCTTCTTGAAAATGAGGGTTATATTTCCCTTTTTCCAGTCGTCGGGAACTTCACCTGACTGCCCTGATTTTTCAAATAGATGGCCAGTGGCTTAGCAACTTCATTCACCAGCTCCTTCAGGACTCACGGATGGATTTCATCAGGTCCCATGGACTTGTGCATATTCAGGTTCTCTAGGTGGTCTCGAACCAGATCCTTTCCTACAGTGGGCCTAGGGTATTCATTCTCACAGTCCCTGCAGCTACCTTCCAAGACTTGGGTGGTTTGGTCAGAGTCTTTGCCAGTGAAGACCGAGGCAAAGAAGTCATTCAGAACCTCAACCTTCTCCAAATCCAGGGAAGTAGCTTCCCTGATAGCTTCTGAAGAGGGCCCACATTGTCCCTAATGTGTCTTTCATTTGCAGTGTAACTATAGAATCCTTTCCTGTTATCTTTCACATTCCTAGCCAAGGTGAATTCTAACTGGGCCTTACCTTTCCTAACCTGGTCCCTAGCTTCCTGGACAACATCCCTGTATTCTTCCCAGGCTGCCTGTCCTCACTTCCACCTTTTATAAGCCTCTTTTTTCCTTTGAAGTTTTCCTCAGCAGCTCCTTATCCATCCATGGAGGTCTCCTGACCCTCCTGCTGCACTTCCTTCTAGTTGGGATGCAACAGTCCTGAGCTTGTAGCAGGTGATCCTTCAATACCAACCAACAGTCTTGGGCCCCCCTGCCCTCTAGGGCTATATCCCATGGAACCTTACTAAGCAGGTTCCTGGAGAAGCCAAAGTCTGCTCTCTTGAGGTCCAGGGCAGTGAGCTTGCTGCACGCTTTTCTCACTGTCCTGAGGGTCTCTAATTTGACAATCTCATGATTGCTACAACCGAGGCTGCCCTGGTGCATCGCATTTCCAACGAGCTCTTCCCTGTTGGTGCGCACGAGGTCAAGCATGGCACCTCTCCTTGTCGGCTCCTCTATTACTTGCAGAAGGAAGTTGTCTTCTACACAGTCGAGGAACCTCCTGGATTGCTTGTGCCGGGCCATACTGTCCTTTTGACAGATACCAGGGTGGTTGAAGTCCCCCATGAGGACAAGGGCCTGTGAGCGTGAGGCTGTTCCTATCTGTCTATAGAACACTTCATCCACAGAGTCCTCTTGATCAGGTGGTCTGTAACAAGATCCCCCCAATAATGTCCCCCATAGCTGTTTTCCCTTTAATCCTGACCCGCAAACTCTCTGTTAACTGATCACCTGTCCCCAGACAGAGTTCCATACTCTCCAGCCTATCCCTAACATAAATAGCAACTCCCCCTCCCCGCCTGCTGGGCCTGTCTTTTCTAAAAGAGCCTGTAACCTTCCACTCCAGTCATAGGAGCCATCCCACCATGTTTCTGTGTTACACGTTGTATCATATCCCTGTAGATGTGCACACATCTCTAATTCCTCTTGTTTGTTCCCCATACTACAGGTGTTTGTATAGAGGCATCTGAGCCGAGCTCGAAATGAAGCCAGCTCATTGGCTGGAGAGACTGAAATATCTCTACATTGCTCAGAGCATTTATTATAGGTGCTGGCAACTGACTGGGAGTGTTGGGATGGAATGATGCCCCCCTCCCTCAACACATCTAGTTTAAAGCTTTCTTGACCAGCCTGGCAAGCCTCCTGCCAAAACCCCACAGACCAGCTCCACCAGCCTCTAGTAGACCTGGCCTTCCAGATCTAGTCCCATGTTCTAAATACCCAACCCTCTGACTATGACGCCACTGTTCTAACCATTTATTAACCTGGCAGATCTGCCTAGCCTTTTTTAAGGTCTTCCCCTTTATCCTGGAGAATTGACAAAAAGACTCTCTGAGCTCCAGAGCCCCTAACCACGTCTCCCAGGGCTCTGTAGTCCTTCTTAATGTTTTCCAGACTACTGCTATCTATATCACTAGCACCCCCATGGACCACTAGAAGTGGGTAGTAGTCAGTGGGACTTACTAGACCAGGCAGCCTCTCTGCAACATCCCTGATCCGAGCCCCTGGTAGGCAACCCACCTCCCTTGAGACTGGGTCAGGCCAACAGATGGGTGCCTCTGTGCCTTACAGTCCCCTACTACTATGACCCCCCACTTTTTCCTGGCAGCACCAGTAGTGAGTGATCTTCTTTACAAGTGCATCAGCCAGTTGTTCATGTATAGGTGGCTTTGAATCCCACCACTGTCGTTTCTGGTCACATAGACTCGGTGACAATCAAATACTGTACCTTGGTCTTCATAGTGTCCTCATCACAATCTGGATGCTGAAATGTTAATCTCAGTTGGAAGGTCATTGGCCAGCATTCAAAAGCATTGTTGCCAATTTCTTCACAGCGCCCTAGGCTCACTATCTTCTTTCCTTCACCAGGTGCATGGCTCTGACTGGAATCCACCACATTAGCTGTGCTTTGGAAAAGACAGAGCAACATTTCTATGTCAATAAAAGACTCCAAGCTTCCTGATGCCAAAGATTCACGTGGCAACTACTGTCACTTTCTTTCACACTTGAAGATGCTCTAAGAATCCTGTCCTTTAGCAGTGAGATTGCTAAATGGCATGTTTTAAGCTTATCCAACAGCAAGAGCAGGTCTTAGGAATTCTGCCTTAATCCTAGGTCTCATAGGCATTCACTTCCCTGCTCACCAGCATTGCTTTTTTACATTAACAGCCACAAAGAAATATGGGGAGGTACAAATTTTTGATGACAGAACCACTTTCTGCTATCATTCCTAGAGAGATACAGCCGCATTCTTACAGCCACATCAAAGTTTCTTTCAAAGGTGGTCTTTGACTTCTACTTGAATTGAGTTATCCATTTGCAAATATTTTTCTTGAAATCGCATACTTGCCAAGATGTGGGAAGACTTTACCTAATAGGAATCCATAGGGTGCTTTCCGTTTGCATGGAAGAACAAAACCATGTCAAGCATTTCAAAGTCTCTTTGTTGCTTATATAAGGGGAAGGAAGGGTCCAGCACCCTGAATTCCTGATTGAATCTCATTTTGCATCTCTGCTGGCAACAGATTAGCATGTGCAGTTTCTGTCAGCAGGAATGAGTGCACATTCTGCTCTTCATACATTTCCACTAAGGTTTTGGGGGTTGTGTTTTGGGTTGTTTGTTTTGGTTTGTTTTTTTTTGTTTCATTTTGTTCTGGTTTGTTGTTTTGGGGTTTTTCTTTTCTGTAAGATGTCCACATTTAAGATCATTGCAGAATGGAAGTAATGTTAGAACTTTGCATGTTCATCAAGCATTAAGCCAGGTCAGAACAGCCAAAGGTTCAGTCACTCCCTTCAGAGGGACATTGTTACAGCTGGCCATGCAACACTGATTGTAAGTCTCAAGTAGAATACTCACCAGTACTCAGAGGATTACACATCTCTGGGATACCTGCAGCTTCTTTTACACTGACATACTCCAAAGGGTGCATCCAAACTGGGAGTTAGTCATTTGCCTGGTTTGCTGTGGGCCAGTCTGAGTAATACAGGTAAGTTAGCAAGAGAGATCTCATCTTTATAAGAGAGCAGCAAGCCTCACACACCAACTAGGGAGGTTTCATTTGCCGTTTCTGGACTCAAGGTGTATAAGAAGCAGTTGCTGTGACTTGGCTGGCATGTGCTGTGCCCATTCTAATATTGCAGGTAATATGCTATAAACTTCTACATGATTTAGGTCTCAAACATGATAAGCATTAACTGTACTGCTATAAATCCTCCCCTGTACTGCTTTTTGCTTTACATTCCTTAGACATTAGTGACCGAGGGACAGGCTTGTTTAAGCAGAGGTTTATTGTACTAGTGCCTGAAGATGCACATTAGATATCAGTCCTACAAGAACTTCCTCTTATATAAGCAAAGAATCTGCTCTGTATATAGAAAACTTCATCAGTTACAAATTCAGTCTGCTTGTTCAATGGCAATACAGACACTATACTGATCCTGGTTTTAACTAAACCTCAGATTAAATTCCTTAGGGAGAGAATATAGCTAGTATTGACTTTTGGGGGTCAGTGCTTTTATCTAAACTAGGGCATCCAGATGAGCTTCTGTGCTCCTGGACACAGGAACATGCCTTGGCCTCATTCTCTTTGAGGGCAGGACGTGAGCAGAAATGAATACGTCTGTGCCCTTCATCTATTCTTCAGCTGTTGTTTGTCCTTTGTGTGGAAATAGCACAATCTGGTGATTTCAGAACCAACCTACACTGATAAAACCAGTTTAAATGTAGTCTGTGAGGACTGTCTGCCTTGAGAAAACATTTGTAATATTCTCTAGAAGTCCCTGATACAAGTATGATTCTTAGGTCTAAAAATATTTAAATTGCTTGAGTGTGCTGTCAGCAAGTTTGCAGATGACACCAAGCTGAGTGGTGCAGTTCACACTGCTGAGGGACAGGATTCCATCCAGAGGGACTTGTATAGGCTTGAGAGGGGGGCTCATGAGAACCTTATGAGGTTCAACTGGGCCAAGTGCAGGGTCCTGCACATGGGTCAGGGCAACCCCTGGTATCAATGCAGGCTAGGGGATGAAGGGATTGAGAGCAGCCCTGAGGAGAAGGGCTTGGGCGTACTGGTGAATGAAGAGCTGGACATGAGCTTGCACTGTACACTTCCAGCCCAGTATATCCTGGGCTGCATCCAGAGGAACATGGCCAGCAGGTCAAGGGAGGTGATTCTGCCCCTCTACTCTGGTGACAGCCCACTTGTAGCACTGTGTCCAGCTCAGGGGTCCTTTGTCCAGGAAAGACATGGACCTGTTGGAGAGGGTCCAGAGGAAGCCACAAAAGTGACCAGAGGCTGGAGTAACTCTCCTGTGAGAGTCCTGTGAGAACTTGTCAGATCTTAAAAGGGTGAGAAGTAAGAAAGATGGGGAGAGACTTTTTAGTAGGGCCTGTTGTGACAGGATATGGGGTGATGGTTTTAAACTAAATGAGGGGAGATTCAGGCTGGATGTGAGGAAAAAAAATATTTACAATGAGGTTGTTAAAACACTGGCACAGGTTGCCCAAAGAGGTGGTGGATGCACCATCCCTGCAGACATTCAAGGCCAGGCTGGATGTGGTTCTGGGTAAGCTGATCTAGTTGAAGATGTCCCTGCTCATTGTAGGGGGGTTGGACTAGATGACCTTCAAAGGTCTCTTTTATCCCAAACTATTATATGATTCTATGATAGAATTCTCTTCAACATAGACAAAGAGGACCAGCTGTAGCATTGTCCTTGTGAATGTGTGCACCAGTAGGGAACTTATTGCCACATCCTCAGACCTGTCAACAGCCATCAGGTGGTTTATGACTTGACTTTTCACCTGAGATGAATTCCAGGCAGTGACCACAGGGTGAAGGTTTTTGAACAACTATGTTCATTTTGGCCCCATGTGAAATGAAGCCAACTTTCTCCTTGCTACAGGAAATTGCCAAATAAAATAATGGAGAGGAAGTCAACTATTCTTTGAGTTTCTAGGACAATATTCTGAAGAAATGTAGTAATTCCAAACAAACAAAAAAAAAGCTTTAAAGCACATCCTTCTCACTGTAAGTTGATAGTCTTTGTATCCCATAGGGCAATCCTGATAGCAGGCAGACTCCTCATTTGAATAAAGCCATGAAAAAATACAGTAAACTCCCTTTCAGCTAGAGGTCAGAGGTCAGAGAAGGAGCAAGAGCAAGGAGATGTTCTTAAGAGATCTGGGTACTACTGGGATCAAAACCATAAAACTTCTCTGATTTCTCTGGAAGTGTTTAGTTATGGGGGCATTCTTTAGCTTTTGTTTTGCTTTAGGATTGTGATGGTTTTGCTACTTAAAATGGTTTCTTCTACTAATCTAAAATCACATCAACATTTCATATCTGAAATTACTTATCATTTAGAAACACAGTATTCTTTTCTGTACATTTTGACAGTGACACCTGTACCTTGTGGCAAAATGCTAATTCTTCACATGTTTTTGTTCTACTGAAGCAGTGTATATTTCTAAATGTGGGTATGTCCCAGTTTACCAGTATTAAATGTTAACCTGTATTTTACATCTCTCAACAACATGGAATGTCAGTGTTCAGCTGTTAAAAGGCCTCAACTATGAAATTCAGTTAAATGCAGGTAGAAAAGCTTGAATCTTGGCATTAGATGTAGCCTATCTAAATAAAATTCTGACTTCTCTTCCATCCTCTTTGGTCATCTCACTTTGAGCATATGATCACAGGCTCATGGACTAGAAGAGACCCAGGTGGAGGTGACCTGGTGCTTTCCCTGGCCCTAAGTAAAAATGAAATGCCCCTACATCTTTATCACATCTCGTGTGTGTGTGTATATATATATATATATATATATATATATGCATATATATGTATTTAACAAAAGCCTCTCTAAGCACTCTTCTGAAATGTTTCTCTTACTGTTGGAAACTTTTCTTTACCTCTGATCTGAATCTTTCTTACTGCAGCTTAAACTCGTTGTTTCTTACTCTGTTAACCATGATCCCCAAAGCCCTATGTGGAAGACTATGTATTTAAGGCGTGTTAAAAACCTTGTTTCTCCCCAGTGTGCTGTCCACTGGACTAAACCTCAGTTCTTTCAAGCTTTCCCCTGGAGTTGTATCTCTGAGGCCTCTCATTGAACTTGACTGTACTTCTATGGCCTCTTTCTAGCACTGTTTTGAATTGCAGCCCCTAAAATCTGTCCTAGTTGAGGCCATCCTCATCCTTGAGGCCATCCTCATACTAAGATGAGCAAACTGGTTTGTGTCTTCTGGATTTTAATGCTATTCTTATATTCCTTTTCTTTTTTGCTGTAATTTATAAATGTGGTGGGTTTGCAGCAACATCGTCTTGATTTGTGCCCACCTTCTAAAATGTTACAAAGCCCAGATCCTCTTGTGCAGTTGTTGCCTGGACAGCTCTATTCTTTACTGTGTTTGTGCACTTGAGTTGTCCTTTCTGTATAGATCCATGTAATTTTTGCCTGGCAAATAGCATCCTGTTTTCTCAGACCATTTCTTTGCTTTGTCAAGATCATTTTGAGGCCTTATCATACTTCCATCTTTGTGGAATCAGCTGCAGATTTAATGAATGCTCTTTATTTCATTATCCAGTTTACTAATGCAGATATTAAAATATCAAATAATACTGGACCCAGGACAGAACCCTGCAAATTGTATATTTTGCCACAGTCACTGTAAGCCATCAGTAAGTTCTGATTTGGTTTGGGGTTTTTCTCTCCGGTTGCACCTCCAGCATATAATACCATGTTCTAAGTGCTATTTCTCTATCTTGGTGGAAATAGATAATATTGGAACTTAATGAAAATCAGGATAGAACCTTTAGTACTACTTCTCCTTGTGCTATAGAAGGGCATCACAGTGATCTGGTATCACTAGTTCTTGAGAAATACATCTGGCTGCTGTTAAGAGCTCTAATTCCTTCAAAGCTCAGTGTATTTTCCCAGGAGTTAGAGTTGAGCTAACTGGTACAGAATAACTCCACATAGGTGAGTTCCCTCAGGAGTGTCTGTGCTCCATCCCTTGCCCTGCTGCTGCTGTGCCAGGACTGCGGCTGGATCAGCGGTCGTTGGACCTGGAGAGAGCTGTTTCCAGAAGGCACTTGTGCCCTCAGGTTTGAAATGTTTGCTTGCTGCTTCCTCTTCGCTTGTGCCGCCTTCTCCACGCAATGCCTACAGTACTGTAACTATCAAATACTCTCTTTCAAGCACTGTGTGCATCATCTAATGGACTTGGAGGCAGCACGTACTGAACTGGCCTGACCTTCATGCCTTGCCTGGCTGTGCAGGATGTTCCTGCTGATAGTTCAGTACGCTTAGCTCCTGCTGCAACCTCCTGTCAGTGAGGCACTGATTTAGTTTATCTCTTCACACCTTACTTGTGTGGTAGCTGCGAGAACATAGTGTTATTAAATCCTTTGCCCTTTCACTGGGTGAAATGGGCTGCTAAGGCCTGCACTCAGTGGCAGTGCTTAGGTAGTTTGATTGGAGAAGCTTTATTGCCTTAGCTTAAGAAATACCAGTGAATGGTTTGAGAATAATTAATGCAAGGTTAAGGCTAATAGGCTGCTGCCTGTCTTGGACCACCTGAGACCATTAATTGCAGCTCTATGTATGTCTTTGAAACTCAGGAGGTGCGGAAGTAATGCATGTGTCAGCATGCACTGGACCTGCTCTATAACTGAGCCTCTGTGGAATGACTGAGCTCTGAACAAGAGCCATCACATGCTGGCCTTCCAGTTGATACGAAGAAGTGTAGGGAGCCCAGCACAAAGAGAGAGAGCCTGACAGGTTGTGTCCTTGATAAGAAAGATATTGTGGTGTAGAATAAGATTGGTGACAGCTGCTGGGCTGCACACAGACCCGGTGCTTGATTCCTTCACCATCCCTACACAGACCTGGCCCGCTTGTCAAATGTTATCATCACTTCTTGTCCTGGGACCTCTGCAGAGTGATTGAGCCAGCTCTTATGTTCTGTAGACTGCTGACTGCTTCAGAGTCCTTTAGCCGGGGTTTGTATAACCCATTTCACACGGCGGGGAGGGAAGGGTCTGCACTTGCCTTGGGTCCAGAGGTACCTTGTCTTGCGTGGCGGTGTGAACTGCTGCTGCTGATCGTTGTGTCTGTCAGTACAGCTGTCACTGCCACACTGAATGGTGCGTGGAGCTCATAAAGGCAAATGAGAGAATCCATTTGTGGGACGCAGCATACCACATTAAAGGTTCGATTTGCTTAGTCATCTTTAACAAGGCAGCATGAGAGGGCAGCCTAACCCGAATACAGTTATAGAGTGTTCTTTTGCTAGCCCTAGAGGGCAGAGTTAAATTTATAAGGTGGGGTTAGTATGCACTGTAAATGTTCCTCCTTTAAATGTGTTTCTCATTTTAAATATAAATATTAAAATCCTACATTGGTTTAAATATAAACGCATTTGACATTCAAGAAAGGGGCACCAGGCACCGCTGTTTGAATCTTAATTTAGTTCAGTTTCTGGGCAATGAGTTAATCCTTTCTCAGAAGTTGTGTGAAAAACCTGCTGTGGTCTAAATATGTTTCTTTCTAATTTAATTTAAGATCTTTAATCCCTAATTTTAAGAATTAAGCCTGATGAAATAGCACTTGTACAAGCTGAATTTGATGTATTGAATTACCAGATAAAGGTAAACATGTTTTAAAGGTTTCTACAGCAAGTTTGTCAACAAGAAATTACTTAAAAAGCAGTAACTGAAGCAAAGTCTGTAGTACGTAGACTGCTTCTGAGTTTCCCTTTTATTTGTTTTTTTCTATCTCTAATAACATTAACACTTAAATTGCCCAAATTAGGCTTAAAAATTTATGCTTTAGCTAGTAAAATCAGACTCCTCTGTTCTCTCTTCACTTTGCTGTTTAATAACTGTCTTAAGACAGGTTTTGCTAAGCCAGTGTTAGCAGACGAGCGTATCATTTTGGCAACAAGAGCTTTGAAGTTGCAAAGTATTAATGAGGGAAATAAAAAGCCTTGTAGACAGATGGCAAAGATGCAGTAGTTGGGGACTTTTGTCAGCCAAAGACGTTCTTTTGTCTCTGAGGTTGAGGCACAGGTGTAGGGTTTAGTTGGGTTTTCCCTTTTTGATTCCTGTTGGGAGGATCTTCACATTTCAAATGTCAGCTTTTCTCATTTGTGCTTTACTCATCTCTGTGTTTGCTTAGTGCTGCTCTTTCTTCCCTTTCACTTTGCCATTCGCTTTTCCTCTGGCAAATCTGACCTCGCTTCAGTTTGGAACAACTGGGACGAAATGAACCGCCACGGATAAAAGTCTGACAAGAGCAACAGAGTCTGTGAATGATCCTTTGCTGTTTCCTGAGTCGTTCCAGTGTCATTAATCAGCACTGGTGCTGTGGAGGCTGGGTGGTGTGGTATGTCGCCAGCACAGCAGCTTCTCCGTCCCTTTCCCCCACCCCCTGCGTGCCTACACAGTGGGGAAAACTAGAGAGGGAAGCCATCAATCTTCCTTGTCCTGGATGTCAGCAGTGATTCTCCCGTCGACTTCCTGCTCTCTCCATCGTGCCCACCACCTGTGTTTAGAATTAGCTCTGATGCTGCTGGATCTCACTTGGCTTTTCACCTGTTCTGCCCCAACTAAATAGATGTTAATGTAAAGCAGAGAGGCTAAATGTTATAACATGTGAAGAGTAACCACCACTGGGGGGGGGGGGGGGGGGTGCAGGCAGGGGTGTCCTGGTGCAGCTGCTCTTGTAACACTGTCATAATGTTCACTAACAGTGTGCAGTTTGATATCTCCTGCTTGTGTTTCAGCCCAAAGGTGAGCTTCTGAGCAAGTCTCTTTGTTTTAATTCAAAGATGAAGAAGTTTATTAGATATGTTATAGCTAGAGGCATAACCCTGTCTCCCAACAGTTTGCTTGCTGGGATAGATTTATGAACAAAGTCCAAAGAAATTAATTAGTCTGAAGTTCTGTCCTTCCCTTCAGTTATTCACAGGGTACAATTGGCAAAAGACTCTTTGGGATTTGATTTTTCTATCTGTATGTCTCGCTAGTTGTTGTCTTGAAAACAGAAGACTCCATCTCGTCCATCACTTGAATAGTTTGGGAAGCTGAGAGGTAGTGCCTCTGTACTTCTAGGGCAGGATTAATGTCATCACCCTGTGGTCTGTTGTGTTAAATAGTAGGTCTAACCTGGACTCTGACCAGCCAAATTTTGATGTATACTTTTATGTAATTGTGTAAATGTTTTCCTATACCAAACTAAAAGGAGAAAGCAATCCTGAGAATTGTCACATTCAGCTTTGTCGTACCTCCTTGAACGGGCGCTAGCTTTTTCTGGGTTTAAAACCCACAAAGTGATAAAAGTGTAGGCAGAAGGTTTCTTTATAGCTGTGGGTTGCCTGCTGTCATTAAGTGTAGGATGGCAATATTTCTGCAGAGTTACAAAGAAGAGAGGCTTTGAAAACAGATCCTGTGAATGCTTTCACTTGATTTTTTTTAACTCCTTTGTGAAGTGGAAAAACTATTATGACTGATCTTACTACAAATTTGAGAAGCAGTTTTCTGTTGAAATTCAAGGCAAATATGTGTATTCAACAGGTAAATCCTTGTAGTCAGTCCTCACAGAATTCATAAAGCTAAACATGAAAGGTATAGTCAGGATACTAAGAATTGACAAGTGACATGAAATGATATGCATGGATCTTTTCCTTAACTCTAGCACGTTTGATGTGCTCTCCAGTTCCGACACATTTGTCTCATGAGCAGGGAATGCATGTGGCTTTGACTGCTGAATTGAAGACTTAACAGTTACAGGTCTCCTTACTACAAGCATGACATACTGAGAAGAGTTCTGCTTTGGTCCAAGAGAGCAGCATTGGATTTTGGAAGCTCTGGGTTTTTTCTAGTATACTGTTTTGCATTGAAAATGAATGTGCCCATACTTCAGCTTATCTTTAGTCATCCTACTCTGGGACAAGAATGTAATGCTTATTCCTCATCATTTGAGAGCATTTGGGTATTGACAGTTTTTCATTATAAAGAGCAGAAGTTTATCTCATCATGAAAAAGGAGTTTAGGGAAGAGAACACCTGAATCTTAATGGGGTTTGGGCCAAGCTTCATTTAAAAATGCTGAGGTGAAATGCACTGTGGTGTCTGGAATTGCCTTGCAGAAGTCTCATTGAGAGGAAAATAATAGATGTCAAAACATCTGTCAGATACTATGCTCTTACCAGGAGTGAAGATTAACATGCAGCACTACTGGTGTAGGTGCGCACACCACACAGAGTTAAACACACGAACAACAGGCTCACACTGTGCTTACTACAGATGTCTGAATGAGTGAGTGCCTGTGGGCTGGAGCTGCATGTCTTGTGGCTTTCACTCTGCTCCACTGGGAAGCCTTCACTCCTTTTGTTTTTATCCTTTTCCAACTCTAGTATTTGAGAGCACACAGCTCCCATCCCCTGACCGAAGAGCTCCACTGAAGTGCATTCCAGCCCCATGATTTCATGGTACCAGCAAAACTCCCCTGCCATGCTGCTATGCCACCCGCTGCTTCTCACGGAGTGAACAAACAGGGAACATAAACTCTCTCCAAAGGAGCAATGTTCTCTGTATATTTTTAGTGCTAGAAGTCCAAAATTCATTTAAGGGTTGTTGTTTTTTTTTTGTGGGGGCTCTTTTTAATATAGACTTCTGCTAACACAATGGAATATTTCATACCACCCCATTTGCTGTCACATCTCGTGCTTTATGTTGTTAAATGGAATCAAAGGAGTTAAAGATGAAAGACTTGTAGTCAACTGGTCGGTCCCCCAGATGGGAGCCAGTGAGGGTTTGTTCTTTGTAACTTATTTGCTATGCTTTATCCAGGTCCAGCCTAGCTCAGTTTTCGTTATTGGATTTGCTTGTTTCTGCAAATTCCAGACTTCAGGTTAAGTAATTGCTGAGTTTAGACTCAGTATAATACTGCTACTGTTTGCTGCTCATGTTTGACTTGTTACTTATTACCCATATACTGAACAAATCTTTTCGAAGTAATTATTTACCAGTTGAACATACAAGCACGTTAAAGATGCCATGGTTGCTTTCAGAGGTATTCTCCTTACTGGATAGACAGGGAACTTTGTTCTCTCTTTATATGAAACTGTCCATTTTACGTTGTGCTTGGGTGTTTTCTTTCCAACATGTAGTGTGGCACCAGATGCTTACGTAGTACTACAATGAACCTATCTTTAATCTGTTTAATCTGCTTATTGTTACCCTTCATATCTTTGGAGTTAGTACAGAATTTGAATGTACAGTTTATGTTGAAATTCTGATGTCTTGTGTTTTCTTGGTGAAAAACATTCTCAAACTGCCTATTTAAATGTCCTTATTGTATCTGTACCAATATTTGAGTATATTATACTCAAATTAGGGAACATAATTTTGCCAGTACATCCAGTTTGTTCATAGTGACATAATCTCCAAACTGGGCAGTGATCTGAGCAGGGGAAAAGGCAGAGAAGGAACATGGCATAGGAAGTATATGAAGCAGGGAGTGTGGCTGCAAGGGAATGGAGTCTTTGTGACTTGAGGACTGACAAGGTTTGTGGAGTCCACAGGCTCAGGGTGCCAGCTCTTTTTGGGTCAGGGTGTTGGCACATGAGCTGATCTGTGCTGACTGCACAGAGGGTTATAACGCGCATTTATCCCAGGGGGTAGAGCTGCTTCTGCACTGAAGTACCATTAGCTTCAGTGTCCCAGGGAAAAGAAGCAATAACATCAGAAGATATTTCAGGTGATGCTGTCCTTGTCTAGGTTTGTCTAGGTAGTTGAAAGATGTACAAGTTTCTTCACTATACTTTTAACATAGTCATCTCAACACACTTTATTTAATGCACATCCATAGTGGATTACTAGAAGATTAGGAAGTTTCTAAGCTGTTCTAACAGTGCAGGTAGGAAACATTTTGCATAAAGTCACTGGAGTAATGGTAGCAATAGCTTCCTTACCATATGGCATTCTCTGTGCCTCCTTACTGTCTTGATATTCCATGCAAGAGTTCTTCTGGGAAGCAGGGGGTGAAAAGCGCAAGTGCAGGAAGGAAAGAATACATGAACACAGGAGGGATGAAACTGATAAGAAAATGGAGATTAATGATGTAAGAATTTACAGCCTGTGTGGCAGAGTGTGATTAGACATCTAAATGGGTGCTACATAGTAGGCAGCACTGGGGAGAATTAGAATTGTGTGAAGGAATATCACGATTTGAACTGAGTGCTAGAAGACGGATGAGATGAGGAAATGTGCTCTGACAACTAACCAGCTGTTCTGGGATCCCTGTAGGGCAGAACACCATCGTAGTCATCATCTGTTTATAGCCTTGGTTTCTTCTTGGGTTCTTATTCTCTTGGTGAAGAGCAGGAACATAGGAAGCAAAAGACAAATGTTATGCCTGTAAAGTTGCGTTGCCTAGCAAGTGATTGCATTGCCTAACAAGTGATCATGCCCTTAGTAACATACGTACAGCTCTGAAGCTCCATGCATCCAAAGTTCTCTGAGTTTCTAGAAGATTTATGGACGTTGAGACCCTTCTCAGTGCCAACAAGAAGCTGGTTGCAGCCCTTGGGCCAGGTAGTAGCCTAGCGGGAGGTGAGTGGGTTCCGCAAGTGGTTACAAATGCTCTGCTGTAGTTTCCTACGAAAACAGGTGATCAAATGGCAAAAAAAAAGGAGTAGCATAATTCCATGTTTGTGTAATGCAGAAAAAAGGCACGGATGTTTAAGGACTGGAGCACAACCACTTGAAGTTAGAATTGCTGTTGGAGGAAATCGTGTGCTTTTCATTGCAGTGACTAGTTTGCAGCTCCCGTGCTGGAGGTTCTAGAAGAGATCTTAGAAAATGACTCAAGAATATACTAGAAGTCAAGAAGATACTTAGGATGAGGTGAGGGGGGTTACCGCCTGCACTGAAAAGTGTAGGTATTTATGTGAGCAGGAAAAGTCAGCATCGCTGCTAGCCCAGACCTGCTCTTACCTGTCAGCACAAACACTTCAACATTGGATAAGAAAATTGGCTTAGCTGAAAACCAGGCTTACTTTGAAAGCAATGAGAATTATCCAGCACATTTTGAAGGAAATGGCTGAACTGTAGATCATGTTTAAAAATACAAAGTCTTATCTACTTGGAAATTCTTATTTGTTTTTTTCTGGAGTCTGAGTCAAAATTAAGTCAATTTGAAGTTTGGGGGTTTTATTTTTTTTTTTAATAGTTAAAGATAATGCTACTTGGCCTTGACTCCTGCTGCCATTTTTTGTGGGTTTTTAGTAGTATGTAGGAGGTTCACAGCAATGAAAACAGACTACATTAATCGCTCTACTTTGATATCAGTGTGGCTTATAAAATATAGCAGGAAAATGATCATGTAACCAGAGGCATAATGAAGTTGATGTTCCTGCTGTACAAGAGACTGAGGGTTTGTATTGAGCAGCTTTGTGACTAGAGCTCCGTGCTGAGGTTGGTGGGACCCTCATTTGTAAGTCTTACATGTTCTTACAGCTTGGCATGTAGCAAGCATTTTCACATGGAACATTGCTGAGTTACTTCTGGATATAGTGGAATTCTTTGGGAAGGTCGGGGAGGTAATCGATCATGTGCTGACAGCTTGGGGCTCTGAGAAAATGGTCAAATGGAAGGCTGGGATGCAGGAAAACAAACTTTCCAAGATGGTAACTGTTACTTAGCCAAGCTGTACATTTTTCAAGTTTTTAAATCTTTATTCCCAACCTTAGCTTCTTCGTGACGTTTTTTGCTGCTTCTCTGTGAAATCTCATCAGATGTTGACATATTACTGGTACTGGTGCATCTACAGTATTCCAGGTGTGACCTTGAGCTATAGCAGTATTTCTTTGTAAAGCCCTTTCAGAAACTGTACTGCTGCCAAGATGGGTAGTTTCAGAATTTTGATAATCTCTTCATTATTCTTTGACCTCTGGGACAAGGACTCGGTTTCTTTCAGGAACTGCTCAAAATGGTCTTTGCAGTTAGACAAATAAGACTTGAGTGTTGGTGGGAGTTAAGCTGGCAGCCTACTGGGATACTGCATATGTTTACCACAAAAATGTTTCCATTTCTCTAGGCTGTGATCCCGAGTTTCTGTATCAGAGTGGATAATGTTCTAAAGAGAAACATACAGCTTCGGTTCCAAATCATAGAATCATAGAAGGATGAAAGATGAGGATCAAAAAGATCAAAAAAGGATGAAAGAATCTATGACTTGTCTTCTGAGATCTAGTTTTCACTGACCTTATTTACAGCTATGTCAGTTTGTATATGCAGTCTGACTGCTTAAAATCAACACTGGTTGTCAGTCTCTCTGAGTATTAGGAGTATTAGGATTGACACTGCAGTTACTTTTAGTTAATCCTGAGGTAATTTATAAATGAATACACTGATAGGAGTAGAGACAGGTGTAAGTGAGGCTTTATTAATGACTATCAAATGTAAAAGAGTCTGTCCCTAAAATTCACTTGTTAATTTTATGAATTGTTTGCTAACAGAATATGATCGTGGATCGGATTTTCTCTGGTATCCAGCCAACTGGGACACCTCATCTGGGTAACTACCTTGGAGCCATTCAGAACTGGGTGAATCTGCAGGAAGAGTGCAGCTCAGTGCTGTATAGCATTATGGACATGCACTCTCTCACCATGCCCAAGGAACCAGCTGTCCTGCGCCAGAACATACTGGACACCACTGCTGCCATCCTTGCCTGTGGTATTGACCCGAAGAAGTGTTTCCTGTTCCGACAGTCACTGGTTAGTGCTCCTGTTATATTAGGTTTGTTTCTCAATAAGAGGCTTTCCACACATGTTAATGACTGAGTATAGCATTGATCACCTTTGTGTCAGTGTAGAAAATGATAGCAATGTTGCATTGCGAACTTAGGCCTTGCTGCTGTTTCGAAGTGGCTGAAACCATGTTTGAGAAGTCAATTTAGGGATAAGTATGCTTGAAATTTCCCAGGCAGAGCTAGGAGTTAATGCAGGTTATGAGTAAAACACTGAAAAAGCCTGTTAGGAGACTGTTAATTTAGCTCTGTAAGACCCACTTTAGTCACAAAAAGTTAAATCATAAATGCATAAATGTAGTCTGTGCAACCATAAAGCCAGTAAAGGCAAGTAAAACACATTTCTGTGATTTCATACCAGCACTTAGCAATTAGTCTGCCAGCTGCACAGTTATCTCCAGCAGGTAGCTGGCATGGTAAGTTTTGTGTAGGTTCCATCACCAGGGAGTTAATGTCTTCTCTGGGATTTTTTTTTTCCCTTTGTTGTAACCTGCTTTACATATGTACCTTTTTCCACCTGATCTGGTAATTCATATGTGAGACATTTGCTTCTGCTCTTGACCACCCCAAGGGGTACTGGGCTTACTTTCCTACTTGGCATATGTCAGCTTAGTCTATCACATGCTGCATTTTCCTGGAACACAATTTAGTTTCTTGCTTCATTAACTTTCTGTTATTGACTCTAAACTGGCAAACTTACATGATTTCTGACAGACGCAGATGTGTCATAGCTTCTGCTCTTCTGAAGACATCTTTAACGGATGTCTGACTTGCAACAACTGCGAAGTTGATATGCATGGAGCCTGAATTGTATCAGTGCAAGATGAAATTGTGATATTAAATTCCTCCTTTGAACATGGTTCTTTACAGGCAGAGTTTCCTGTGGTTGTCAAACTGCAAATGACAATCATAGCTCCATATCCCTGGTGGATATTGAAATGATGAAGACAGATACACTTCCCGCTTCATTTTTCCTCTGTATTAAAAAAAATAAATAGATTAGCTCAGAATTCTAATGGAGAAATGTTTAAATTCATTTATGCTTTGTTCAAGTCTGTTTATTCTTTTTAGGAAGTTACCAGCTTGGGTTTTATTTTGTCTCTGCTCTGACTTAAATTCATTCATATTGAGGCTACATATACTGGAAAGCCAATGATGCAGTAAAAAACAACCTGGAGTTTTGTTTTTAATTCCTTTCAAGCAGTTGAATGATTCAGCTAGTTACAACACGGACTAGATACACAGGCAGGACTCTTCAGCCTAGGAGATGAAGAAGGTTGTGGTTAGAGAAGAATAAAGTAAAGGTTTATAAAACAGAAAGTAAAATGGAGAAAATAGATAGAGAATGTGTGGTTTATCCATTGAAGAACATGAATCAAAATCAAGTGTCAAAATAAATTAGTACCTGGTAGATTCAACATGAACTGAATTTAATGAAATCCACAATTAGGCTACAAGACTCCTTGGCAGAAGATACAGTGCATGCTGAAACGTGTATGAATTCAGGAAAGGACTTGCTGTATTCATCTGAAATATCTGCTGGGGACTGTTCTATACATGAGGTACCACTTCTGCAGGTAGTGCTGCAACAACAATTGGGATGCTGTTTTGTACTTAGGCTCTTTTCTGATGATTGCTCTTGGAGATGAATATTTGGGCTGTTCCAGTGTTGCTTTTCTTACATTCTTACATGTCCAAAAGCTAAACTACAGCTGTTCCAGGTCTTGCTAAAGCCAGCACAGAGACTTCCCTTGAAGCCAGCAGATTATCACTGAGGCTCTTACATTACAGTTATTAGAATCTGAGACTAGTTTAGGTTGAAAGGGACCTTAAAGCTCATCCAGCTCCAACCACCTGCCACAGACCAGGTTGCTCCAAGCCCCATCCAACCTGGCCTTGAGCACTGCCAAGGATGGGGCAGCCACAGCTTCTTTGGGCAACGTGAGCCAGTGCCTCACCACCCTTGCAGGGAAGAACTTCTTCCTTCTGTCCAGTCTCAGTCTTCCCTCTGGCAGGTTAAAGCCATTCCCCCCTGTCCTGTCCCTACAGGACCTTGTAAAGCCTCCCTCAGCAGCTCTTTTGTAGACACCTTTAAGGTATTGAAAGGCCTCAATAAGGTCTCCCCAGAGCCTTCCTTTTTGCAGGCTGAGCAACCACAGAAAGTATGCTGTATCTTTCAGAATATAGTAATGCAGAGACTGAGTCTTTGAGTCCCTAAAGAGAAAGTATCAGACTCGGAAATGATGGGAGGACAGAACTGTAACTGATGCTTCTACAGAGCCAGTGCAGTCAACAGCCAGTGAAACTTTAGCTAGCTAGGCTTGAAAAATGTTCAGCTTTAGCAAACAAGAGTTTCCAACACCAAAAATTAATCTGATTTCTGTTATAGTGGTTAGGCTGGCCTCTGTTAAAGAGACTAACAGAGAAAAAAAAGTAAAGTTGGCTATTATTGTTCCTAATAGCCAACCTAAACTTCCCCTGGCACAGCTTGAGGCTGTTTCTTCTTGTTCTGTTTCTTGTTACTTGGGAGAAAAGACTGATCCCACCTCACTACAACCTCCTGTCAGGTAGTTGTAGAGCATCATAAGATCCCCCTTGAGCCTTCTCTTCTCCAGACTAAACCCCACCAGGTCCCTCAGTCGTTCCTCATCAGATTTGTGGCTCCAGATGCTTCACCAGCTCCATTGCCCTTCTCTGGACCTGAAAGTCCTTTTTCTAGTATCAAAGAAGGTCTTTTACAATTGTTTGTGAATTCAGACTGTTTCTGAAGTGGTTCAGGCTGAAGTGGTGTGTTGCCTACCCCAGTCAAGTGTACTGGTCAAGTATACCCAGAGATGCACTATGGTCTGTTACAACGGCATTGGCAGGACCAGATGTTTCTCTGGAAGCAATTAAAAGGAATATCTGTGTGTAGTGCTTGATGTGAGGAAAGGAGACAGGAACCCTGCTAATGTGATTATTGTTTTAGTATGATAATGAAATAGTATAGTATGGAATGTCATAATATCAAGATGATTGTTCCTAAAAACAAGGGTGTGAAATGGATTGCAGCTATTGCTAATCAGGAAAGTTTATGGCTTGATTTTTGGCTTGGTAACTGCTCCGTTTTCCAAAGAAGGAGCTGACCTCCCCTTTCCAGCCACTGCAGCACTCTCCAAGGGTGGTCTGAAACCCCACTATTTTGTTTACAAACATCTGGCTGAGGTGTAAAGCAAAGTGACAAAACCCATTTGTATCCTGAAATAGGCTGTATTTCCAGAGGTCCACTGGAAAACAGTGAAAATCCAGCTGCAAATAAAGAACTGCTTTAGGTACTTGCTTACAGGCAAAGTAAATGTCTCTCTTCAATACCAGATCAAACTCATAAATGAGAGATTTCTCAGTAGATTAACTCTACAATTATTAGTGTATTTTGAGTTCTATCTTGAGAATTAGGAGAACTGTAGCTCACAGAAGTGCTACTGCAGTTTCTTCTGATTAGTTTCTTCCAACTAATGGCTGGTAGTACCCTGATTCTGGAACAGTAACAGCAGAATTCATTACCTGCGCTGCAAAAGGATGCTGGTAATGGTAAGTCCCATGAAGGAAATTGCTCAGTCAGTCATTGTAGATGCTTCTGTGGCCTCTTAACTTTCTCTGGATTAACCTGGGCAAGAATGGTCTACAGTTACTGAAGAGGGGGATGTGTTGGTTTGTTTGGCTTACTCTTTCTGTACTTTCTTTCTGTTGGCACTTCTGTTGCTTCTCTGGAATGTTTGTAATATGTGAAAAAGAATATTGATCTCTTTTTTTCCCAAAAGGCTTGTGCATTTGGTAAGGGTTTCACTGCCAGTAGGCTGTTATTTACAACAGGGTTTGTGCAGATTGGATCTGTAATCCAGAGCTCCAGACTTTTCCCACATTTTACCATCATTTCCAATACAATCAAGAGATGAAAGGCTGTTTCTGATGTATCAGGTGTACAGCTAAATTACCCTTAAAGTGCTAGTTTTATGAAAATTAGTTCTGTATGCTTCAGAATCTACCATTTATAAACTACAGGGTTTTATAATATATATAAACAGGAAGTTAATAGCTGGCTGCATATTTCATGTCCATACATAGCAGTCCACCAAATGCCTCCCACACTTACGTTAACATGTACAGACTTGAACTCCAGCTTAGGGGAGTATTTGCTACAAAGAACAAGTGATGATACCTTCAAAATATTTAGAAGCAAGAAGGATGATGCTGAATATTTAGGGGAGTGTTTGGACCTGCATTGTCTGCGAAGGGTTACAAACAAGCACATTTTATTAGAGTATCTAGGAAAACCCAGTTGTGGAACACGTTGGACACTGGAGTGGCCTCCAGTGAGAGCAGCTCTTCTGTTACAGCTTGTTCAATCCTATCTTCTGAAGTAGGAAGACAGGTCAACTTGTGAGACAAGTCATAGAAGAGGGACAATTTCTAAAACAATACAAATAAATGCAGATTTCAAGATGATGCCTTTTTCTTTGGAGCACAGCTGCGAGATGTGCAAACCCCAATTTGATCTTAGAGAAAATAACATCAAGATACACTTTAACTGCCTGCCTTTGCTTATCAGGCATAAAAGAGAAGCAACAGAATAATGACATATCCAATATATCCTGAAAATCCTAGAAGAAAGAGCAAATATATTCTTTAAGTTGTACCATAACTGATAAAAGCTGTACCAGTTGTCTTTCATAAAACTTAGACTATTTTATGAAAACCAAAAAGGACTACAGGGCAGAAATAAGGAAGACAGTAAGCAATCTGCGCACGTGGGAAGCTTATACGGTATAACCCATTTTCTCTGATTCCTGGTGGGTACAATACACATTTCAGTTCTTACCCATAACCATCTCGTATCTCATCTGCTTCACAGTCAAAACAATGGCAGAAACTGCAGTTGCTTTTATGTGATCTCAGGCGGTTCTTCCTGTCCACCTACCTGTTGTAGTAGACATATGCAGAATGTCCGAAGAGAAACTAAAATTCCCTCGAAGTTGATTTAGCAGCAGTGCCTGTTCTGCTCTACTCACACTTCTGTGAGGAGCACTGTGAGTTTCTGGACAACATAACATTCTGTTTCTGGGTAGAAAATTGCAGTTTTCAGCCTTCTGGAGGGGGTGATTTATTTCCCGAATATAATCAGCTGCAGTATCCTTGCAGCGTGCAAGCAAATTGAAGAAGTAACTCTGGGAGGTGGGAATTTGCCAATTTGTCTTAGCCTTGAAAAGCCAAACTACGATAATTTCTATGTTCACACTCTTTCCCTGCTATTATTTTCCAGAAGTATCCAGCTGCTTTGTTTTGTGGGCAGAGTTGGAATACATTCATGCTACTTCTTGTCCAATTTTCAGAGGGGCTGAAAAGCTTCCATTGCATCATAGCTTATAAATTCATTAAAGTCCGTAATTTAGCATAGTCCATTGAAAACTTCCTGTCAGAAGAGGAAGTATGTAACTGTTTAATTTAGAAAATGATTCTGCTTCTCTCATCCCTCTGTTTTCTCCCCCACAGGACTGGGCTAGAGGTAATTGGAGCTTAGTGGGAAGAAAAGTCATGGTTCTTTTTTTCCCTTCCTTCTTCATTAATTTACCTAGTTTATCTCATGCTGTTATGTAGCTGTTGGGTGTTCCTCTCCCCAACAGTCTTCTGGCCACACCAAACTACTTCCTCAAACAGTATTGTCAGACTAGGAGCTTGTTTCTGCAAATAATTTAATTTCAGAATGAATAAAGGGAGGGAAAAGGGTTCCTTGGCCAAAATACTGTGTTCCATCTGGGTTTATAACCAAGTCACCTGATTCCAGTAGGGATATTCTTGGTCAGGGTCTTATTCTATAAGTTTTAACTAAATATACATGAAGATAAGTTGTGAACATGTTCAAAGGTAACAGTGAAAGGTGTAAATACTGATAGACAGCCACCCCCCCAATTCAGCACATTGCTTAATGTGTTCTGTAAAATCAGATGTTGCCTTTGTAACCATGAACTTATTCCACCTACACCTGAGTTATTTCTTTGAACAGGAATTTGGGATACCACGTCAAATTTTCTGTCATGAAAGTGTCTTACTGGGTGTTCAGTTGCTGTGTGCATTTGATTCAAGAGCAGTCTATTTTGTTTTGTTTATGGCCTTCTTATTCTCTCTAGCTGTATGATACAGAGATGCATTACCAAGTGTCCTGGACATACTGCTTGCAGCCTTAGCCATTAATAAAATCCTACTTCTTATTCAAGAAAAATAAATGTGAGCAGCACCTTCTTCTACAAGGCCTTTTGGGAGCACTAACTGGTACTTCTGGAAGAGACAAAAATCCTAACGAATAACGTTTCATTTTCTTTCTTTCTTTAGGACACTTTCCTTCCTCTGGTCAGATTTCTTTTCATACACAACTATCCAAATTACTTCTTCAGACCTGTTTGTCCTCTACACTGTCAAAATCAAGTCTTTGACATTTATTGCCCATTTAAAATGTAGCCCTTCATGAGGTTACACTGCTGAGGGGAAGCTGGCTCCACGTAACAGATACGCAGCAAATTTGCAGTCTTTTACAGAGAAGGGCTGTAGGTTGCAACTTAGGGAAGTCCATCTTGAAAATGGAACACTGCATCTCTTCTTGCAGGTTGATTGCCACTTCAGCTGCTGACACGCAACTATGTATATAAACCTCAGAAAGCTAAGTTCCAATGTTGCTGGTTTGCCAGCTTTCAGATCTGCTCAAAGTATCCATGTTCTTGAACCGCATTGCTTGCTGTCCTCCTGAGCTGTATGTCTCAGCATGGAAAGTCAGCTAGAACTAGTTGCGCTAAAAGTAGCTGTTGCTTATCCATGTATATCATCAGCTTTGGCTGTGGCCAGGGAGTAGCAGCAGTAACTTGGTATGGAATAGCTAAGATCAAGGACAAAATAATGGATCTGCAAGGAGAAGCCCTGAGGTTGTACTTCAGCATATAACATCTCAGAGGTGATCGAAGTGTAACTTGTGATCTGAGTTTAATAATGTCAAATGGCCACAGGAGTGAACAACTGAGAAGCTCTTTGTCTGTAAAAAGGGAGGGCAGGGCATTCATCCAGCTGAAGAAGCAGAAATGGTTGTGCCTTCTAGACAACTGCTCATTGTCACTTGGAAGTGGCCACCTCTGCTAAATAAGTGTGCTTTAAAAACAAAAGGAATCTGACTGGGCAGCCTTGGTTTTGTTGGGCCACAAGAAATGGATGTAAGTAGTTTGTTCTGGAAGTAACTCTTTGATTAGTGTTTAGTAAGCCAGGTTGTGGGGGACGCTTAATGCAATGGAAATCAAGGAGGAAATGTGGTACTGGGAATAGCAGAGAGATGACCATCTCTACCCTTTGAGGAATATTGATGGGTTTTACAGACTTGGAACAAATTAGGAAAGAAAACTGTTAGAGTGGGCAAGAGCACAGGAGAAGAAAAAGTTAATGATTTGATGTATTCACTCAGCAAAGGGTATGATTTGGGGTTACTATATGGATCTGGTTAAACTTGTTTGTGAAAACTGTTAATGGGAAGTAGTTGGCTTTGTATGGGAAACAATAAACACAGGACTTACAAGACTGTTAGTCCTCCAGAGATTTTCAGCCAAACTACAAGAAATATTTCTTGAGAAAATAATGTTTTTATTGAAAATAAGCTATTATATTCTTTCAGAACACAGAAGTAGCTGGAATTGACACAAAGCATTTAATGGATTAGATAGCTGGTTTTCAGAATTAGAAGTGATTGTGGCAATCTTGGAGGTTGGTTGGACATACAGTTCAGGAACTGTCACTAGCTGTGAGTTCTCTTTGTTGGACATAGAATTAAGGTTTTCTAAGTTTTGTAGGATTTTTATCCTGGGGGATTTGGGGGAGAGGACACTGCTGAGAAACTGCTGCTTCCATTGGAAAAGAGCTAAGCTGCTTATTAGCTGTCCTCTTTCAGAAAGCTGGGGCATTCCTGAAGTACATCATAGCTCCAGAGGGTACTACTCTTGTCAGATGCAAACTAAATTCTTTACTGGTTCAAGTATACACTGAATAAACTGAATGGATTGGAACTCTGTATATTTTATTTCCTAGATAACATGGTTAGATTCTGAGTGAAATCCTTTAAAAATGAAAAGGCAGAAGACCTCCTACTTTTTTAAATGAAAACTGCGTAGAGACTTTGACAAAGGTCTTCCTTGTGGTGGCACAATAAATGCAACCTAACGGAATAGGAAGCAACTGCAAATCAGTTGACGGATTGATACAAAGATGAGTTGTCTTTTCTGTTTCATTTCTATTTCCTAGAGGGATTGCCTCTCTCTGTAGTACTGTGGGAAAATAAAAGTCCTTGTGGGATTGAATCAAAGAGAAAATGTGCTAGTGGGATTGTTATTGACCCACACATCAAGACAATAATAGTAATCAAGTGATGTTAAGTGAGATGGTGCCTTACGCTAAATAAAACTACATCAAGCATTTGATTCTTCTGGTTAAAAAAGGCATCTTTTGGGAAAGAGGCCTTTTCCAATTAAATATATTTCCTATTGGAATCCAAAAGATTCAAAGATTAATATTTAGTTCAATAAAATGCATGAGGAAGGGCAGGCTAAGACGTAGATGAATTAAGCACAGTAGTTTGTGTCCTTTTTGAGGATATTCTTACAAATGGAGGAAAAAAAAGTCTAAATAAAAGTGGTCACACTGATTTCAAATAATTTCAGTCCTGAAAGAATTCTCTAGTATTCTTGAATGGAATCTTCTTTTGAAAGTCTTCAAAATCAGGTTTTGAATAGGAAAGTCGTAGAATCATAGAATAGTTTGGGTTGGAAAGGACCTAAGGATCAGCTAGTTCCAAACCCCCGCCATCAGCAGGGACACCTCGCACTAGACCATGTCGCCCAAGGCTCTTCCAACCTGGCCTTGAGCACTGCCAGAAGAGGAGCATTTACCACTCCTCTGGGCAGCCTGTTCCATTGCCTCACCACCCTCACAGTAAAGAGGGTGAGGTTCCTTATATCTAACCTAAATCTTCCCTGTTTCACTTTGAATCCATTGCCACTTGTCCTACCACTGTGGTTCCTGATGAAGATTCCCTGTCTGGCATCCTTGTAGGCCCCCTTCAGATGCTGAAAAGTCTGTTCTGAGGACAGAACGCAATGGTTCATTACACCAGTTCATAGTAACATGTAGCACACATACATGCCACAAAGGAAGTGTAGAATAGGCCTTTCTTTTCCTGGTATCGTATACATCTTCACTTCTTCCAGTTTATTTGTATCTGAAGATATGCAATCAAAGTGATGGAGTACTGTAGCTTAATGAGTAACCACATTTGAGCTGATGCATGGTGACCAACCAGATGCAGCAATTACCTGTCCCTCTTGCCAAGTAAAACACAGTAGCTTAAACCGTGATTAAGTCTGATAAATGATTTGTAGTTTCAGCCTAGTACCTCCTGATTCACATGCTAACATAGTCAGTTACTGCAATTTGGGAGATGAATGTTAACTCGTTAGGCTCCAGTTCTGATTTTTTTCCTCAACTGAAACATCTGCTCTTCTGTGTATTTTCTCCCCCTTTTTTCTTCCTGATATTCAGCAGTCTAGCAAAGGACTGTGTGTGTTTGAGACTTAAAAGTGAATGTAACTTGCTAGAACTGCAGATTCAAGTCTACAAATGCTGTTCAGATAATTTGGTGGTTTGGTAACTGATGTAATGTGAAAGCCCCTGATGCAATGAAACACACATGCAGTCCGGGCTGTGGAAGCAATGTCTGACGTAGCTGGATGAGTGAGTGCGTAGCTTTTTAAGGGAGTCCTTGTCAACACAAGTGCAACAGAGCACCATCTCCTCTGTCCGTGACTGATAGAAAGGAATGAGGAGCCACTTTGAACCAGATGGTGATGTCTTCTAAATGAAATGGGGTCTTGAGCTTAGTATTTTCTATAGAGTTCAGTTTACTGTTTGAGTCTTGCAGAAGGTACATTTGGTGCATCTTGTTGCACTTTGTCTTGTGACAGAGAAAATCAGCATGAGAAAATTAAAAGCAAAAAAGACTGCAGGAAAGGCAGAAAGAAGGGAAAGAGAATCAACCTGGAATATTTCTTATCTTTAACCACTGAGCTGCTGCCTTGAAGTCAGATACCCCTATACGACATTGACAACAGAAATAGTCTGATGTCTGTTAGCTAGGAAATTACTACACTTAAAATCTGACAACAAAGGAATTGCCATTAACAGTGCTACTAATTCTTACTTGTTTTTAAACACTTTCTACTGCTTTCCATCTGGGTTGCTATATATTGTTGCAAGCATGAAGTTTTGAACATCTTGGAGATGTTTTTTTAAGATGCTCTTAAATACCCAAACCTGCCAATACTGAGAAGAATGAATCAAACATGTAAGCAAAGAGCAGAGCATGAGTCATCATATGTATAGCTAACTAACAATAGAAAAAATGACACAGATGAAATGAAAGAACTGCATATGCGTCAGCAATGCTTGCCTCTTTTACTAGTCCTAAAATGAGTATTTGAAATGCCAAAGCTGAAGAGTGTCTATCAAGAAGCTAATGGGTATATGGACATCCAGTCCTTCTCTTTCACCTGCAGATCAGTATTAGTTTTGATAGGATTGCAGAACTGAGGGGCAAATGGACAAATTAAGCCACAGTTCAGGCTGTAGTATAGTTTGGCTTCAGCTATTCCTCTTTTGCAGACAGGTCAGGGTCATTCAGACCTATTGGTGCACCCAAAGCCCTGACAAGCTTCACCCAGACCCTCCACTCAGGCACCTTCTACCCAGTGCCCCCAGTGCTCCACTTAGACTCTTATCCCCTGTATTCATCTGAGCTACCTCAGCATGTGCCTGTGCACAGCCCTGTTCTTGCTGCTCCAATTTGCTCACTGGGCTTCCTGGGTTGACTTTGCTATGTCCAATGATCACCAGACTCTCACTGTCACCAACCCTGTCCTGATTAAATACTGCAGGACATTGTCCTGCTCAGGGAGGTCACTGGTTTTGCCTGGCTTGGGGCTGTCTGCAGCCAGAGCCTTGTGGAGCAGCCCAGCTCTTCTTGTCCCCTGACCCATTAGCTTAGGCTTCTGTGAAGGACCTGCAATTATTATACCACCAGACATCTTGTGGTGCAATGGAGCTCAGGCAAGGATTAGGAGAAGTCTGGCCTGACCTTAAATGGGTCTTGGGGCTCCTGGGGTCTTGGGCAGAGAATATGAGTGGAGGGCTCAGGTGAAGCTGGTAGGGACAATTAAGGGAAATGAGTGCATTCAGGGCCCCGATGCAGAAGAAATAGAAGCTTGGGTAACTTATTGGCACTGGAAATGAGAAAGGCAAAGAGGTTTTGTAACTATTCATGTGTTATCTCAAAGTGTGGGGATATCTCAAAGTTGCATAGTGGCCAGCAGTTGGCTAGTTTACATGTGTGTTCAAGTCTGTTGTTACTAAAGCATTTTCTTTTCTTTTTTAGAAAAAGAGTGGATAGGATCAAGAGCCTTTGTATGCTGTTTGACTGTAGTGCATTCAATCCATGCAGTGTCCCGAACTTTCCATTAGCCTATCACTTCACCTTACTGAAAAAATAAGACAAAAATAAATTGTTTTCTGATCTCTAATACTATTTCTCTCTATTGATTTTGAGAAAATAGACATATAAATGCAGAAGACTAAAATTGATCCTGACTTTGTACTTCCAGGTTCCTGAGCATGCAGAACTTGCCTGGATTCTTGGGTGCTTAACTAATGTGCCACGTCTGCTACGCTTGCCCCAGTGGAAGGTATGGGCATTTTCCTTAGTTCAGTGGAATTACATGGGAATTCAGTAGAACTGCTGTCCTTAAAATACTTCTTATCTGTGAAATATCAACTGTATCTTGGTTACCCTTGCTTTAGGTTTAAGTCATATGGCAGAAAAAGGAAAATCTGTCTTTCCAGGTCTGTTGCTATCAGTAAACGTTTTCCTGCTGGAAGTTACAACATAACATTTTTTGCAGAGACTTGCAGAAACTGTAATAAATAGGAGGTTTGTTCAGTCTAGTTAAAGTGATTTTGCTAGATCCTTGGAGTTATTTCAGTGCTTTTTTAATAATGCAAAACAACCACAAGATATTACAGTGGAAATCGTGAGCCTTGCTGATGAAGGAGTTCCGTAAACAGCTTTTCTTTTCCTACCATGAAGAGTGGTGGCTCTGTACTTCTTATGGGAGAGGGGGCAAAAGAAACATATGTTGGAAGAGGAGTATAGAAATCATAAACATTAAAAACGTGCTGAGTGATAAAGTTAATGCACCTTAAATGTTTGCATTTCCAAATTTAAAATGTTCATCTTTTTAATCTTAGGAGATCATCAGCAGGAGTACATCAGTGGAGTACTTGCATTTAATTTCCTTGTATTTTATTTTGGCATTTTTTAAGTAGAAGAACCAAAAGGCAGGAGAGAGAAGTATCAAAAAAGGAAAAAAAAGAAAAACTATATTAAGAGCAGTTTGGCTTGCAGACTTCAGAGAAGTCTTAAATACCTCCAGATGTTTGCTTTCTTACTGTTTTTCTTCTTAATTAAATAAAAACAGTAAAACTTAAATACAGCAACCAGTGTTAATGCAGGGCATAGATTAAAGCCAACCTTTTCAAACCTGAGGTTCTAAAGTTAAGCTTTTAAATCCAGCTTTGACTGGATTGACTTTCCAAGCCCACAGATAGGTGTTACAGGTGCTAGGCTTTGCAAATTAGGTCCCCTGAACCTTAGGCACTTAACTATGTGGGCAGAAGACAGAGGGTGAGAAAAACCTAAAGATATTTGAATAGTAATGATGAAATAATGAAGATTTTAAGGGGCTTAGTATATTTAACTGTTATTTCTTAAAAGCAAAAAGTAGATACGCCATTACTAGAACAGAATTAGAAACAGTAGCCTGACTACCTTGAATTAAATGATACATATCCTAAAGCAATGTAGATTTGAATTAATTTCTATATCCTAAAATGATATGGATATGAATTAATTAAATAAATGAATATGAATTAATTAAAATCACAGCCTGTGATACCCTAGCCAAAAGCATGATTTTGCTCTGTTTTTCTTTTGCAAACAGATGAAGTGTGCCAGCCAGAATAATGAAGGAACTGTTGGGTTGTTGACCTACCCTGTGCTTCAAGCAGCAGATATTTTGCTGTACAAGTAAGAGGCAGAATGTGAGCCCATGGGCAATGTCTGTTGAGCTGCATTGGAATGAATGTCTGTCAGGTCAACGTGCTAACTTCTGAAGTGGGGGAGCTGGGTGTGATTAGATCAGAAGATTGGAAATGGATGACAGCTTTTTACCTCTCAAGTGGCTGGTTCAAATCTAGCCTGGTTTGAAAGCAAATGACAGCACTGTAAGGAGAAAAAGCTGATTGCTTCAGAATAATTGTTAGGGAATTATAACCCATTGATGCTTAATTATATGTATTACATGCTCACACACATACATATACTTTTTTTAAGTAGTTATGCCTTATGCAGTATACTGCAGAGATACTTAAACTGGCTGTATATAGCATACCCATATTAGTGTGTCATTCTATGTAGGCCTGTTGATACTGTTGAATAATTTACTGCATCCTGTGGTACCTGAGCTAGTTCAATTTCTTTTGTGGTGTCCCATGTGGATGGAAGTACACCCTGGTTAGGGACGGGTGACTCGGCATGCCAAAGTTTGTAGCCTAGCTGATAGAACTTTTAGTGCATTATTTTAAATTGCCTCAGTAAGTAAATGTTAGAAACAATGCACTATGTATTAATGATTTTTATGTTCCAAGCATATATACTTTCTGAAATTGTTCTGAAGTTGTGAATATTTGTGGAGACAGAGAAGTCATACAGAACTACAAAGACTTTAGGGACTTTAGGAGGACAGAGTAACCAAGATTAGCCAGTTGTTAACCCAGAAAAATGTAGCTAGAGAAATTTAATCTGAAGTGATCATTAGCAGGGAAAAACAGTAATGTCAGAAGACCAGTAGATGGTATTTCTAATTCACTTGATTTTTAATTAAAACTAGTGGGAAGCAAGCAAAAGTCAGAATGAATTTGAACACTAAAATTCTTTTCGAAGCAGTGACTCCTATTTGATTGTCAAGCAGTATTTAAGAATGAAATTTAGACAACTTTATCAGAAATCACCTTGCTTTCATTGAGGTCAACCACCTATGTTATCTCTAATAAGATCGTGTGATTCCTTAGTGAAGCCTGTGATTTGTTTGCTGCCACCTGTATTAACAGCAGGCTGCCCAGCCATAGCAAAAAACAAGGAAGTGAAAGAGAAACAGTATCTCTTTGAAGAAATTTGCATAATATCTCTAATAGTAAATGTTTTAATGTGAAAACATAATATAGGGAACAAGAATCAGGAAGAAATGGAAACACAGGAGGAGCATGGCAGTCATGAAGAAGAGTTAAGAACTGGAGGGTGGGCAAAACAGTACTGATTCAGATGAACCAAGAATTAAAGAGACAGGAAAATGGACAGAAGGTAAATATATGACAGAAAGGAATAAAAATACCCCTAAGACAGGAATATATATATGTGTATATATATATATAAAAGCAGCAAGGAAAAAGGCAAAGAGTCATGCAGAAGCATTTATAAAGATAATATGTTTTCTGTTTAGTGGCCAACTTTGTGAATATGGAACCATTTTGGCATATGGAAACATTTCTTTTGACCTGCTTAAAGTATATTGATAATGGTCACTGATTTTCTTTCTGTTAGTTGTAGGCCACTGGGATTTCCTATTGGCTACTGTAACTGTTTTTAGGTTGCCTTGCTGATTGTTTGGTGGGGGATAAAGGTGGACAAATTGATTCCTGGATGTCAGCCCAGTAATTCAGGATCGGAAGGAAGGAGTACTGTGTTCAACTGAAATTTTCTGGGAATTTAAAAGATGTATAGTGAACTTTCTTACACTGGAACAGATCCAGGATTCAGAGCTTAATACCCCACAAGCCTTAGGAAAAAATCAGCTGGGGAAGGGAGAGTAATCAGAAGCTGGCATGACTTCAAGTCTGCTTCATCTCAAAGAAACAGACATTTTTAGTGAGCATGATTAACTGTGGGAAAGAATCACCAGGGGAAGTAATGGATTCTTCACCTCCTGATGTCCTCTGATGCAGATTGTGTTTTCCTCCAGACCTGCATTCAAGCTACTGAGTTCAATGCAGAAGATCAATTGATCCTTTGATCCTAACAGTTCTCATCTATGAATGATAACATTTGTGGCAATAGAGGCACTGGTCCACATGATATTTATGCAGTGGTGACCCATGAAGAAGAACTGTTCTATTCTTTTTCCTTCCCTTGATAAATCTACAGTACTAACTTCTCAACCTGAGAGAACAAGGCAAGGTGCTTGTGCTTTATGCTTTGCAGATCTTTCTTTGTTTGCAGGCTGTAACACATGCTCTTTGATCTCTAAAGAGACAGCAGGAGATAATACAAAAATCTTTCTTTGAGCTGAATTTAATTATTTGCTCTTATTGCTGTCTTCACTATATATGTTTTCACAAAAGGCTATTTTTGCCCTTGGAGATGTGATTCTGTTCAACGCAAAAAGCAGGCTCATCCTGGGATACAGTCAGTTTGGGATCTTGTTGCCACATCACCTATACCTGACTTGGACTGCATGGCTCAGTCTGGCCCTCAGTCATGGCAGAAGCTGTGACAGTCTTGAGTGACGTTTCAGCAGAACCAGAAAGCTTTGCTGAGTTTCCTGTATCTGTCTTTTATTAAAAGGTCGACACATGTTCCCGTTGGAGAAGATCAAGTCCTGCACCTGGAACTAGCCCAAGATATAGCACAACATTTCAACAAGAAATATGGAGAATTCTTTCCTGTGCCCAAAGCCATTTTAAGTGAGCTGGTCTTGGTTATTTTTTTTTTTTCCTTCCCCCTTAACAGAACTTCAGGGTTGAAGATGGATTTAAATATGTAGAAGTAGTTTCAGGGACCAAGAAGAGGGAGCAAACTGATGCTAAGAGAGTGGAAAATTAAAAACTGACAACAAGACACCAGAGGCTGTGAAACTAAACTCCCAGGATAGACATAAGGCATTGCAAATCCCCAGTAGAGGAATGTGTGTGACGTTTGGTATTCTAGTCCGGGGGGGGGCAGATGCACTCTGCTGCTGCCTATCAGCCTTACTCTTCAAGTATTGAACCTTTTAAGAGTAGGGTCTCTGCTCCATGTTGCTAGTTCAGCAGACATGTAAGCAACAAGGCGAAACCTCTAGCAAGCAGAATTCTTCAAGGTCTGAGTGGTAGATGTTTACAGTAAGCATGCTAAACAGCTCAGAGGTACTAAAATTCTCTGAAGTATTTAATGTATACTTTCATATTTCAGTAAGGGTCTCTTACAGAGCTTAGACTTTTGGGTTTTGATCTTAGACTCAGGGAGACTTACAAGGAAAATCTTCTCAGCCATTAGGTCATAGGCCTGGGGGTGAGGAGGAGTCAGATGGCACAAATGGCATGTTTGTTAAGAAATGTGAAGAGCTGGGCAAGGAAGAAGCATTGCATCTTTGTTGTAAGTAATGTAGAGGAATGCACAGCAGAGACCTTCGCCCCAAAAGGGCAAGGAGCTCTCACCTTAGAAAAGACAGGCAGTAATAAACCTTTCTCACTTTTCAAGCCTCAATGACAAAAATGGTGTTAGACTCAGAATGGAGCTCAGAGAATACTCGGTATTGCAAGCTCTGCAGTTTCTAATAAGCAATTCAATACTAAGCACTGTAGTGAGGAGCTGAGTGTAGCTTATGGTGCAGGTGAGGCTGTTTCCCAGGAAATAAAAAGCTCAATTTGAAGAAAAAGATTTTTAAAAAAGAACTGTTCACTTTCCCTGTGAAAAGCATACCTGCATAGGTTCACAAGTGTATGCAAAGCAACAAAAATCTCCTTGATGAGTGAAGTTAGGGACCTATTCAGACTCACTAGTTGCAGGCAGTTAGATTACATGGACTCCTTCAAATTTGCAGAAAAGAGACAGCCTCTTCCAAAAGGTGATTCAGAACAGAGCACTTCCTAGGGCAGTCTGAGTTGGACCCTGGAAGAGCACTTACTCTTTCGCTGAGTACATAAGGCTGTCTATGAGGAGTGAGTAATTTAGTTGGCTATATTAGGTGTCTAAAAAACAGCTGGTGTGAGTACTTTCTAGATGAGTGATACTTCATGTACTCCATGAGTTGTTTCTTGGTAAAAGACTGAAACAGTTTGGTTTGATCCTCATAAAGTACTTTGCAATATTCCCTTAATACTGCTATTTCATGTACACACATACATCTCAATAGATTGTACAATATCCACACCTTTCTAAGCTGAACAGAGTTTTCCTTCTAACAGAGCTGATTAGTGTTTAGTTAGGGAACTTTTAATAACTGTCTTTATTAATATTTAGAAGAATTACCAAGAGATTTTGGGTGAAAGAGCTTCCTCAAGTAAGGAGATTAACTGTTCTGGGATTCTTTTTTATCACTGGATTTAACCTGTTTCTCCACTGTTAGAGAGCCCTTCAATAATGTGCAGTCCATGCTGTCTAGGTAGCTTGTGCCCAGTGCCAGAAATACAAGGGAGGGGAGAGTTTTTGAGGAAAATCACTATGTAGCCGCAGAAAATACTAGGAGCTGTCCCAGCAGATGTTTCTGCTTACCAGGAGGGGAGAAATGCATCTAGGTTTACATTTAGTTTATGGGAGAGGAGAAAGGTAGCTTAGGAGGACAGAGAGGGCATATGGACTAAATAGGAATATATGTGATTGTGCTCACAACTCATTTTTAAGCCCATGGGGTGCTGGTCAGGCATTGGAACATGCTGCCCAGGGCAGTGCTGGGGTCACCATCCCTGGAAGTGTTCACAAACTGTGTAGATGAGGCCCTCGGTGACATGGGTTAGTAGTGGCCTTGGCAGTGCTGAGGAACAGGTGGACTTGATGATCTTAAGGTCTTTGCCAACGCAGTTGATTCTGTGGTCATGCTGCTGCAAAGTGTTCTTCTACCAATTGTCATAGGAAAACACTGTCTCAGTGTGTTCAGAATTGTTCATAATTATTCCCTTTTCTTTTTTCTTAAGGTACAACAAAGAAAATAAAATCCCTCAGAGACCCAGCAGTGAAGATGTCCAAGTCAGACCCGCAGAAGTTGGCCACTGTGAACATAGCAGACAGCCCTGATGACATAGTGCTGAAATTCCGCAAAGCCGTGACTGACTTCACCTCAGAGGTGACCTACGATCCAGCCACTCGCCCTGGTGTCTCCAACCTGGTGTCCATCCATGCTGCAGTGACAGGGCTTAGCATTGAAGAGGTACTGCACCAATCTGTTGGTCTGGACACTGCTCACTACAAAATGGTGGTAGCAGAGTCAGTGATTCAAAAATTTGCACCTATCAGGAATGAAATCAAGAAACTCCAAGAAGACAAATCCCATCTGATGAAGATTTTAGAGGATGGAGCAGTGAAAGCCAAAGAACTGGCTGCCCCCATCTATCAAGAAATAAGAAGACTGGTGGGATTTCAGTAGACTCTGATGAGTAATCACGAGGACTTTTGTTTCCTGGGACACACATTTTGATATTTGTATCTTCTTAATCATTTTGGTTTGAAACTAAAGCTTTTTTTCCCTGGGAAATCCAAGTAGAACATTGAAGGTGTTTGCATTAAAAAATGTGCGCAAAACCATATTTCCAATGGGACCATCATTAAGCTTGTCTGGATAGTCAAAGAGGGAGGGCAGAAGGAATCAGAGTTCATGGAGAAATCATGCAAAACCAGAATATAAGGTTGCCCAAATAGGGTTTTGGTTTTTCTGTTGACCACTGCAAGAAGCTGAAGTACAGGTGAGGAGCTCAGAATCTAGCAGAAAGATCTGTCATCTTCTGAAAAAACATCCTTACCTGTGCATGTGAGCTCATTACAAACACAGAACTCTTCCCATTGGTAGTTATTCAGCTTTGATATGGTGGTTGAATATGTTCTCGGATAACCAGAATAAAAGCCCAGGTGATGAAGAGAGAACTTAGTGCTTCTCCCTGTTTTTGTCTTCAAACTCAGTGTGATTTTGTATCTGCATCTAGATGGTGTGAAGTGTGTTATACAGATTTCCATGCTCTAAACCTCACTGTAACTACTGTGCTAGATGGTCCCTTTGATAGTTACTCCAAAGAATGCAGAGAGTGGACTTGAATTTCACTTCTGCCACCTGTGCCATCCTGCTGATCAGGTCTAAGGTACTTCAGTGAGAAAGTACACGTTCTTCAGCTGCTGCTATTTCACCTGGTG
Source organism: Pezoporus wallicus (assembly GCF_028554395.1). Classification (NCBI taxonomy): domain Eukaryota; kingdom Metazoa; phylum Chordata; class Aves; order Psittaciformes; family Psittacidae; genus Pezoporus; species Pezoporus wallicus. The sequence continues at coordinate 554,459 of NW_026639755.1, forward strand.
TTCAGTTTAGCAGGGAGCTCCAGGATTTGCAGTTCAGCATCCTTTAGAAAAGGTACAGGGGGAAAGTATGTAATTCTGTGTGAAAGAAATCTTTATTTGAGAAGTCAGAGAACTTTCTGTAAAATGTATAAAACTACTTGTTTAGAAAATTGTGGCGTCAGAGCCAGAATGGGACTAAATATGTTTTTAGGAACTCTCACTACTGAGCCTCAAGAAAGTTCAGTGATAGGAGAATGGTGTTAGACTGCGCTGATCTTAAGCCTCACAAGAGGTAAGACCAGGACCCACAGACCGTGGCATTTTTTGGGGAATATGTGGCAAAGGGAAATTGTCAAAAGGAGACAGCCTCTTCCAAAGAGAGGGTAGTAGTACATCTTAAAAGGTAACTAAAGTCCTACTGGTCCTGTGCCAGCGTATTTAAGTGTATCATTGTTCTTAATGGTTCTGTGTTTGAAATTGCTGTACTGTAGTGTAAATTGAGTTAATCCTGTACTCTGGCATCTCATAACCATTACATGTCTATGACATTTGTCATGAAGGATTTCAGTCTTCTACGACTCAGTAAAACTGGGAGTGGGAGGATGTGTCTGTGTAATGCAGTTGTTTGCTTAAAAAACACATAAGCTATGTAGTTTTAAAATTTAGTCACTTATCATGGTGAGGTGATTCAGACAGAATTACTTAATGTTGCAAAACAAGAAGTTGTGGCCTGAGTGTCTGCAGATCTGTACTGAGACCCTGTATTTGTTTGTTAGTTCTCTCTGAAGGAGAGAACTGCCATGCAAGAACTTGCTGATGACACAGTTTCTAAAGTTAAAGACTAGAGGAGCAGAATGGGTGGAAACAGAATGATGGGAAACCAAACTGAGTATAGGCAAGCCCAAAGTAATATCCTTTAGAAAGAATAAGTATATTCAAGAACAGGCCCTGGTTTCATGTTAACTGCAGCAGATTAAGAAAGGAAACAGTTGTAACTGCGTATTTAGGTAGTTTTACAACACTTTTGTCAGTGTTTTAACAGCTGTAATAGTCTGCATGGAAACTAGAACAAAAACTTCAGGCACATGGTTACTGCTGCTTACTGACTTGGCATAAAGGATTTGCTGTGACACTCTTTCTTTAACATGGGTTCATTTCTGCATAGGTCCCACAACAGGTTCCTAAAGAGAAGTTAACACGGTGCTCATGGAGATACTGCAAATCTTTAACATTAGTGTATCCAATTTCTACCTGTTCTTCTTTGTTAGTGAAAAAGATAGGAGCATATATTCAAAAGACAAAATCATAGTTTCAAGGTGTCTTTACACTTAATGATACTCCCACCTAATGCACAGGGTTGGTGTCCAACACCTTTGCAGTAAAAATGGAATAGGAGTATTTGTGTGTCTTCAATACAATACATTTGTTTTATAAAGGGGAGGAGGGGAGGATGACATCAACAGGCATTTCTGGCTCGTTACCCAAACTGTTCTGAGCAGACTTTTCAAAACTGTTAGATTTTTCCAGGGAATCATGTAGGTGAAACAGGAAGAAAGACTTCCAAAAAGCCCTTTCTTTAAGGTAGGGGTTTAATACATTACATATTGAGGAGTGTTTCAGTCAAATTTACTATTTTCTCTCTTTTAAATTCAATAATACATTAGGGGTTTCCCTTTCCCCTATCAGTCAAACAGCTCTTACTTGCCTGACCTTTTTCCTTCAAGTAAGGAAACATTCCTTGTTTTCCTTCCTCAAGACAGTTAAACTTGTGAAAAATGAATATATTCACTTACTGACTGTTGACATAGCTTTTTATTTTAGTAGCTCTTGCAGAGGAATTCTCAAAATGAAAGCTGCATCTGCCCAGTGAAATACTCCTATTCTGCTAACAACCATGATCATTAGAGAACAGTTGTTGAGAAGGCTTGGTGCTGTGTATCTCGGAAGGATTTGTTTCACACTAATTCTAGTCAAGTGTGCCAATGATTTACAGTTTATTTACATTTGGAGTGAAGTAGGTGCACTTCTGAAATGCATGTTCATGTTCCATTGCTGAATGATGCAACATGTGAGGCCTGCTGAAATGCAGTTAGTGGAGACAGTGGGAAGTTTCTGCGAAAGCACACTCCTGATCCCAGTGGCAGTGCTAGTGCAGACATGCCCTGTGGCACTGTGGAAGTCATTGTAAAGTGTTCTTGAAGGACTGGGTGGGAAACAGATCCAATCACATCTTTCTGAGTTGAAGAAAGAAGCATTGGAAGCTGGGAAGGTAACCTTACCCCTTGATGTGTTGCTCTCTGTCTCAGGTTCCTTTTCTTCAGTGATACTTTTCCTTGAATATGTGCAGTAATTTGTCTTAGTCTTGAAATCTCCTCCTTTTCCCATTCCTGTATGTTTCATGTGTCTGAAGTACATATACAGTCACTGGGATCTGCAGTATCAGATCTAGCATCTCCAGGTAACTGAAGAGATCCGCTTACCTCTAAACATCAACTCTGCAATGAATCACTTTCTAAGATCTCACTAGAACATGTATACACTTGAGACATTTATCTTAGTGGCTCATGGTTTGTAGGAAGTCGTCACTTATCAGAAGATGGTGATAGTGAGTCTCAGTTCTGTGCTTCCTCTTTAGAGTACAGAATTTACTGTGAATTTTAGACGCAGGAACAATATTTTCTTCAGCAGAGATGATAACTGACATTATAAATTAACTCTGGCACTGCTCCAGCATACACCCCTACCTCAAGTAACTGGAGTGTATGTTGTACATTATAATGGAATTTGTAACTTTGAAAGGTGTGGTTTAAGTATCCTTAGTTTTCAAACACCATGATCTGGGCTCTTAGAGCCCCCAGAAGGCTTTGTGCATACTCCTGATTCAGTGTGTATTTATCTACACAGAGTTTAAGCAAAACTCCTGAGCAGGATTATGGTTATCTCCAAGGTTAAGGGAGTTCATATGGGTGAGCTGAAAATTGAAGGAAGGACAGTGAAATGGAACCCTTGGGGACTGTCTGAAATGGGACTACAGGTTATGAGAGCAAATATTTTCTTATTCTGGGTGGGGGTCCTCATGATCCTGACAACAGTACAGCAGTAAATACTGCTTGCAAAAGCCTTTATGTCCGCTTCTGTAGGAACTCTGTATCTGATTTGTTGATGACAACCATATCCTAGATTGCATCAAAAGAAGCATGACCAGCAGGTCAAAGGAGGTTATCCTACCCATCTGCGCTGCTCTCATGGGACCCCCACACTTGCAGCCCTGTGTGCAGTTCTGGTGTCCTCAACGTAAGAAGAACATGGAGCTGTTGGAGCAAGTCCATAGAGGCAACGAGGCTGATCAGGGGCTGGAGCACCTCCTGTATGGAGACAGGATGAGAAAGTTGGGGCTGTTCAGCCTGGAGAAGAGAAGCTGCGTGGAGACCTCAGAGCAGCTTCCAGTGTCTGAAGGGGGTCTACAAGGATGCTGGAGAGGGACTCTTCATCATAGAATCATAGAATCATACAATAGTTAGGGTTGGAAAGGACCTTAAGATCATCTAGTTCCAACCCCCCTGCCGTGGGCAGGGACACCTCACACTAAACCACATCACCCAAGGCCTCATCCAACCTGGCCTTGAACATTGCCAGGGATGGAGCATTCACAGCCTCCCTGGGCAACCCATTCCAGTGCCTCACCACCCTAACACGAAAGAATTTCCTCCTTATATCCAATCTAAACTTCCCCTGTTTAAGTTTTAACCCATTACCTCTTGTCCTATCACTACAGTCCCTAATGAAGAGTCCCTCCCCAGCATCCCTATAGGCCCCCTTCAGATACTGGAAGGCTGCTATGAGGTCTCCACGCAGCCTTCTCTTCTCCAGGCTGAACAGCCCCAACTTTCTCAGCCTGCCTTCATACAGGAGGTGCTCCAGTCCCCTGATCATCCTCGTGGCTTCCTCTGGACTTGTTCCAACAGTTCCATGTCCTTTTGATGTTGAGGACGCCAGAACTGCGCACAATACTCCAGGGGAGGTCTCACAAGAGCAGAGTATAGGGGCAGGATCACCTCCTTCGACCTGCTGGTCATGCTCCTTTTGATGCAGCCCAGGATACGGTTGCCTTTCTGGGCTGCAAGCGCCCACTGCCGGCTCATGTTCATTTTCTCATCAATCAACACGCCCAAGTCCTTCTCCGCAGGGCTGCTCTGAATCTCTTTTCTGCCCAACCTGTAGCTGTGCCTGGGACTGCTCCGACCCAGGTGTAGGACCTTGCACTTGGCATGGTTAAACCTCATGAGGTTGGCATCAGCCCACCTCACAAGTGTGTTGAGGTCCCTCAAGGTTTTTATTTGCTATGTACTTGTAGAATCCCTTCCTGTTACCTTTAATACCTCTAGCTAAGTTTAATTCTAACTGGGCCTGAGAAAGGGACTGTTGTGATTGTAAAAGGGGTGAGGGTTCAAACTTAAGCAGGGGAAGTTCAGATTAGATGTAAGAAAGAAGTTCTTGACTGTGAGGGCGGTGAGGTGCTGGCACTGGTTGCCCAGAGAAGTGGTGAATGCTCCATCCCTGGCAGTGTTCAAGCCAGCTTGGACAAAGCCTTGGGCGACATGGTCTAGTGTGAGATATCCCTGCCCATGGCAGGGGGTTGGAACTGGATGATCTTAAGGTCTTTTCCAATCCAAAACATTCTATGATTCTATGACTGTACTAAAACAGGAGTCTAACTTTTCTGGTCTCCACAGTTTGCTAGGTGTTTGTGTCAGCAGGAATCTATCTAAAAACCATTAGCCAAAGCCAAACCGAATCCTCAGATCCAAAGCCTTTGTGTGTTTTTCCAAAATGGGCATTTCCCAAACCACCAAAAATACTTACCAAAATAAGGCTACTCTCTGGCATTACCCAGCGTTTCTGGTGTAGGTGCTTTCTGGCTTCAATCACCTTCATGTTTCCTTCCCTAAACCACATCCCTCTCTGAGTAAAGTAAAATCTTAGACTCATAGAATGGTTTGGGTTGGAAGGGACCTTAAAGCTCATCCAGTTTCAACCCCCTGCCATGGGCAGGGACGCCTTCCACTAGAGCAGGTTGCTCCAAGCCCCATCCAGCCTGGCCTTGAACACTGCCAGGGATGGGGCAGCCACAGCTTCTCTGGGCAACCTGTGCCAGCACCTCACCACCCTTGCAGGGAAGAACTTCTTCCTTATATCCAATCTACACCTCCCCTCTGGCAGGTTAAAGCCATTCCCCCTTGTCCTGTCCCTACAGGCTCTTGTAAAAAGTCCCTCAGTAGCTCTCCTGTAGACAACCTTAAGGTTTTGAAAGGCCTCAATAAGGTCTCCCCAGAGCCTTCTCTTCTACAGGCTGAACTCTCAGCCTGAGTCCAGAGCAGAGCTACTCCAGACCTCTCCTATGAAGCATCTTCATGGCCTCCTCTGGACTTGCTCCAACAGGTCCATGGTGTTTGCTGAATGAATAACAAATATCTCACTAAGTGCCTCTTGAGTGCTCAAGCCAAGAAAGACGTTTCTGAGTGGCCTGGGTCTTGCTCTGCCCACACGTATTCCCTCACTGCCTGCCTGGCAGATGTTCCTACAGCAAGAAGGGGGGGGGGGGAAGGAGCAATTTTGGCTTTTGGGCCAAATGTAAATGATGAGTGGCAGTATGTAATCCATTCTTTTTAGGCAACCTTCATCAACTTTCTGTTACTGACATAAGTGCTTGCAAACCCCCAAATTGAATTTGTGCGGATATCTGAGGCCGGAGGGCGGGGGGGGAAGGTGGGTATTTACCTTATAGTAGCTGTGGTTCTTCAAGACTTGTTATCCATATGTGCTGTGTGTCCTGCCTTCCATCTGTTCTGATCAGGAAGTTACTCCTGAGATTCTTGCTCTTAAATATAGGTTATACTTTTTTCTTGAAACAGGAAGGAAGGTATGCAAAAGTTAATGCTGAGCTTCAATGGCTTTGTCTCTTCAAAGAATCCAGTCATACATTCCTGGGGCATATGTGGAATCCACGTGGACAAGGCATCTCAAAGGGCCATGGTTTAACTCTAGTTTTGATGCACAGAAAGCTCCTCCCCATCATACCAAGAACACTTCTCAAGAAGCTCAGGAGTTACTGTCTATGTATGCACTGGATGTGAACAACTAAACCCATCTCTCTCAGACTTAGTGCATTCCAGCATGTTGGCATGCAAGGCAGAAGGGCTCTGGGAAAACGTTGGTTGGGAAAGGATTACTGCTGCTGTTGAGACAACCGACCCAAGCTGTGGCACTCCTGGCTTGTGTTCAGCAACATGAACCCTGCTAGAAGGAAACTGTGAAGTGGATGAATTTACTGTATGGGCTGCATGAAGGCTGCAGGTTGCATAGTATTGGTGTTGGGAAAGCATCATTTTGGTGTTTAATAACTCTTGCAGAAGTGGCTCAGGGATGTGCTGGGATTCTGAAGATCTTGGATGCAGGTGTGTTGCTGACTTCTGCGTGGGAGCCAGTTGTTCTGGCTCCACTAAAGGTGATATATGCTTTTGCAGGGGCTTATTTCTATGGGACTTAATTCCTACAAAGAAACAGCGTTGTTAAACTAGACTTCAGAGTTAAAATATATGTTTATAGAGTAACAACACAATTGACGTGGTGAGCATCACCATTGGTTTAATGATTTTGCTTACCAGCATCACATGCTGGCAGGAAGAGAAACTGCTTTTTGACTTCTTTAAACCGGCAAAATCCTGACTCGGAGGGCTTCACTCTACTCTCTGCTTGCCTTTGGGGGAGATGGATTAGCTGAAGTGTGAATGTCATCTTTGTGGTTTATGAGGACGTTGCAGTAGATGATGAGTGGGTTGTCAAGGGAGATCTCTGGGTGGCTTGGGAAGGTTTAATGGATGCTGGAAGTTTAGGGGGTAGGTGGTTTAGTTCTCTTTAGTTAAAAAAAAAATAAAAATCAAGTGTAATGTGTCTGCAACTGAGAATTAAAACAAATAGAGAGGATTTGCTATTTCCTGGACTGTTTTGCTACAGCTTCATAGAAAACAACAAAATATGCATCAGCAAGGCCATTTTGGTCCATTTTTCATCTGGTTTGAGTCATTACTGTCTGTTCCTTTGGTATTGTTTCTGCAGGAAGAGTTTTGCTCACTGGTTAATCAAAGGAAATCTGAAAACATTTTTTACTTTCTATTTCTTTGATGCCTTTCAGCAAGTTGCAGAACTCTGCTTTGCCTCAGTTTCCTTTGCTATGAAACAAGACATAGGAGACTACATTACACACGTGTTGGGAGGCTAAACTAATATTTGCTATGCATTTTGAGCCTTCAAATTGAAGAGACCCTCACTCGGTGCTGAGTTACAGTATTTCTTCCTGAGATGCTCTATTAGTGGTGCTTGTGGCATAAATAAACAGAGTGAAATGTGCTTGAGGGCAGATGGTTCAATCCAGAGTAATAAATAATGGATCCAGTGAAAGCATCAAAGCTGCCTGCTCCGCAGAAACCTGTGGGCTATTGCTTATTAACTCAATACTTTTTGTTCTGCTGAAAAAAAAGAAATGCCTGAAAGTGTCCCAAAACAAACTTCTGCTGCGGTCCTACTGCAGCTCCTGAATCTTTGCCTCCTCCCTGCAACTTAAAGGCAAGGGTCTGATGTCAAAAGAAGGGCAATGCCACTACAGTGAGGGGGGAAATACTCAGTTTCCTGGATAGCAAGCGGTTAGGTTAGGTTAGGTTAGGTTAGGTTAGGTTAGGTTAGGTTAGGTTAGGTTAGGTTAGGTTAGGTTAGGTTAGGTTAGGTTAGGTTAGGTTAGGTTAGGTTAGGTTAGGTTAGGTTAGGTTAGGTGGGGCTTTATAAGGAGCTGGTCCCTCTTCTCTTCCTGGCCCTCTCTCTGCCGGCGGAGGTCCCTAGGGTGGATGCCCCTCTCCCCCCTCACCACGTCGCACCCAGCACCCAGCGGAGCACCCAGGTTTGACGCGAAGCTCAAGGGAGCTCAGCAGCAGTGGCGAACGCGGCTCATGCTCCCCGAAGGGGAAAGCGCTTGTCCGCCGATGAGGGGAGCCGCGGCCCGGAGGGCGGGGAGCGCAGTGTGCGGCCGTGGGCGCCAGGGGGCAGCCGCGGGCTCTGGGTGGGGGGGGGGGTCTGCTCCGTGTGTACCGCTGTTTGGGGGGGCTCCGAGAGCCCCGGGCACACGGAGAACCCCCACGGGGAGGGAGCCCGGCTCGGCCCCTCTTTGCGGGGTCCATACAGGAGGTCTCCCGTCAGCTCTGCGGTGGGCTGTGTTCCCGTGACCACTAGGCACGCACCGAGCCCTCCCAGACGCCAAAACCAAACGGGAGGCGCCTTGACAATTCGCCTCTCCGTCCCTCCTTTCTTTCCCTGTGACGATGCTTGCTCACTGCATGGAGCAGAGCCCCAGCACTCAAAGCCATCCCCAGAGCTCGGCATCCTGAAGGGCTCTTTCCTCGCCTTCCCGTAAACTTCATAGCAGAAAACGGAGCAGACCCTGCCCCACCTTCGGGGTACTGAAGCTCTGCGGGGGAAACGAGGGTGATTCTCGGCCTTTCCCTCTCCCGACGATTATCCCCCAGCGCTTTCCTTAAAGTGAGCCTGAGGCTGGGGATGATTTCAGTGGCTTGAAAGCATACGGGAGGGCAGCGATCAGATCTGTTTATAGCGAGTTGCTAAGCCCTCCCCGCTTCCCTAAACATGAAAAATACGAGGCGAGCCAAAGACTGGCCCCAAGCCGTCTCCTCTGTAACGTGGGAAAAGAGGGAGAAGCGTGCTACTTTGTTTTCGAGACCGGGCAGGACTAAATACACCTGATCCTGCTAATGCAGCGAGGACAGGATGAATTCATCATCAGATAAAGACGCCCGTTTTCTGTAGTTGCAGAACGAGCTCCAAGACACGACCTTTTTATTTTTCTCCTCTCGGCTTTATTCTTTTCCCGCTGCTTCTTGCTGAGGTTTAGCTAAATAGCCCTTCGAAACAAAAGCAGAGACTCAGGGTTTGGAAAGGCAAGTCCGACCCTGGCCATGTGTCCCAACCCTGAGCCTCTTTCAGACGTGCAAGAGGCACATGTGGCCCTGCACCTACTTCCTCGCCTCCACAGGGTCGGAGAGTTGCAAGTCTCCGAGCCCAGCAGAAGCGACGGGTAAGAGGGGCTTGGTGCGGAGCCCTTAGCCTCGGCCGCCTTCTCGGGCCCCGCACTCGGGTGCGCAGAACTAAGCGCTTCCGCTTCCCCATCCAGGCGCTTTCGGGGGAGGCTTAGAGTAAGGCAATGGTTGCCCCCGCCCGATTTCGGCTAAAGCGAGCGTGTTGTGCTGAGTCAGGGAATAAATCTCGGAGCTGTCGAGCACTCCGTCATGTCACATTCCCCGCAGTTTTGCGCTCTTTCGGATGAGCGAGAGGTTAAACTCCAGGTTCACATGAAAATAGCCCGGAGACGCCGTGCGGGGGTCAGGAAAGGATTGCAGTGCTCTTTCTTCTCAAACATCTCGGGGAAAATTGCAGCAACTTCCCTACGACGAAAACCAATTTAGGAAAGAAAACAGAAAACAATTAGTGAGATGGTACATTTCGAGAAATGAAGCCTTGGGCGGCCGGCATCGTTCAGTGCGGGGTGCAGCCTTAGCTAAACCCCGCTGATCGTTTCCACTCTTCTCTCGGCAAAGCCAGGCTGGTACCGGCGATCTTCCCGTGCTTTCAGCGGAGGATACGGGTGGTGAAGCCGCAGAGCATCACATCACTCGGAGCAGCCGTTATCTTCCGTCTTGTCCCCCCCACAGCCGGTGCTCACTCCGAGCGGGAGGTTCCAGCTCCCGGCTTCTCCCGGGACTGCGGGGGTCAGCCCCGCCGACTGTCTTTTCTACCTCTTTTATTTCAGGAGACTGAGGTGCCTGCACCAGCTATTTGCGTTGTGCCTCGCTAACCTTCACAGAGCCTGGCTGTGTCCGAAATGTTTTAAACAGCATTTGATTCTCAAATACAACTATAACCTTCCCGGACTTTCTTTTTAATGACTTCCATTGAATCAATGCTGCAAAGCTCTTTATCTTATAGTGCAATACTGGATGTGGCGTTATACACATATGGTTTAGTTTTTTTCCCCCTTTAATTCTTGTGAGCTGGGCAGCTTTGAGCCAGGAAAGGCATATTTATACATATTTGTCTCCTTTCACATTCTAAGGCGCTGCAGTGGTATAGGATGGTTTGGGCAGAGAGACTAAACTAAGGCTGTGCCGGATGCACTTAAAAGTGAATTCTGAGGAACCGGCTCTAACCTTAAGACAGAGCTAAAAATGCTCTGGAAAAATGGTTATTGCTGTTGCTGAAAATATGCTGAGCAAATTATCATAGCAAATAGATCGAGAATGGGAAAAAAGTAAGAGAGACCGACGGAAGGTCCGTGTGAAGCCCCGTACAGAAGAGGGTTTGTGCGAAGCCGGGGGCGCTGCGGGGAATGGGTGCAGGCAGGGCCGATAACGCGGCGGGGTGAAGGCAGGAGCAAGCGGGGGAAAGGTGTCGGGCCGCCAGCCCCTGGCCGCGCTCAGGTACGGCCACACCGGAGCCGTCAGTCCGGTCCCCACTGCCTTTCCTGATAGAACCGGGGGCTTCTCGCCGGGGCAACCCCGCAACAGCCACAAAATCACGCCGGGAGAGCAGGAGGGCTCCCGAAACTCATCCTAGCTCGGAGCTTGCACCCAGGGGCTCGCCTGCCTCTCAGCCGCATGTGTCGCTGTGTGAGTGTGTGTGGAGGAACGTCCCATGTGTGTGTATGTGTGTGTGTGTGTATATGCTGCCGTGTCCGTGCCTGTTTTCTGTTTGAAGGCATCTACAAGTGATGTCTCTCGTCTCCACAAGACACGCTGGCAAGGCAGAGGGGTGAGTATGAGTGATGTAGTCCCTGGTTGTGATCCTTCTTAGTCCTGTGCCTGAGCTGCAAGGCCATCTTGTCTGGAGTGTGATATTTATGTTCAGCTGCTCAAGGAAAAGTTTATTCCGCGTTCTCCTTCTGCCTCTGAGTTTGATAAGCAAGTGTCAGTGCAGCTTTATTTCGTGTCTGCAAAAGTGGTATGTGCTTCCATTCAAATCAATAAACCCGAGTGAACTCCACTCTCTGAAATGGGCCACCCCCTTTCAGGCTGAACTCAGGCTCCTTTTCTAACGTGCAAAATCTGTCCCTGTCCTGCTCGCCGGTCTGTCCATTCGTCTATCTACCCTTGGGGTGGGCTTTCTAGGAAAGGCAACCTAGGTCAAACCAGTGAGTAATCAAGTATATGTCCAATCCTGTACGAGTTTGTTTCCCCCCCAAGCCGTCCCGAATTCGTTCTTATTTGAGTAGTGAGACAAAGAAAGACCCGTCTCCTTCCTGAACAGCTAAAGCCCTCAACCCAAAACCCAGTCACAGCAGGAAACATTCAGAAGGCGTCTTTGAAAGAAATGTATTTATATTTATACACACGAACACAGACCCGTAAAAAGCTGCCGAGCCGCGCCAGCGTGTAAACGAGGTGTCAACCTCTCTATTGTGTGAGAAAGAAATAACATTCGTCTTCTGGTAGGCGCATTTGAAATAGGTTACCGGTTTATCGTTGGTTTGTTGCTTTGGATATTTTTTTCTCCAGAAATAAACATGAGCTGATTTCTGAAGTAGCCGTGTGTGCCCCTCAACACCCCTCACCCCCCCACCCCGGCATTTCTCCTTCTCTGTGATGCAGCAAAGGGGAGATGATCGATTTCGAGATCTCGGGTCACGGCTAGAGGACGGGAAGTTAATGCCGCCACCCCAGCTCTGTTTCTAGACAGAGTTTGGGAAATCCCAACAGGCTGACGGAAAGGTGCTCTCTGAAAGGACGAGCCCGCACGGCGTTTAGCCGTGAAGCCGTGGAAGAGGGAAGCTCTGCAGCTGCGGAGATCCAGACCCCGAAACATTTGCTCCGTAGCTCTTTACGATGACTATTTGTACCGAGCGAGGGACAAGCTGTTATTGAAGCTTTGCTCGTGTTCACGGCCGGGACCCGTTGGGGACTGCGCTGTAAAGCCATGAGCAGCGCCGGGACCCCGTGGGGAGCAGCGTCTCCACGCTTCGTGGCGTGCAACAGAAGTGTCTTCTCCCCAGCCAGGCTCCGGGGCTTGTGCGCCGTGTTGGGCTCGTGGGACGGGCTGGGTATTTGCCGAGTTGGCTCCCAAAGCAGAGGTTAGAACGAAAAGGCGGCCTTTGAAATATCTGAGACGTGCCGCGCAAACCTGGAAACCAAGTCGCCGGGGATCGGTCGTGAAACCTAGAGGGGATGAGGAGTCTGGAAATGTTTGAGGCAGCAAAGAGGATTAATCGCATAACAACGCCTAGACGGCGGCAGCCCGAGCCGTGGGTTTAGGAATCAAAACTGGGGGGGGAAACCCCAATGCCAAAAACGGAGAAGACTGGGCTACAGTAACCGCGGGTCACGGCAAACCCGCACAGCGCAGGCAGGCCCGCCGGTGTCGGGGCGGAGGGAGGAAGGTGTGACCCAGGCGTGGGGCCCTCGCTGGGGCCCCCGGGCCGGCAGGGGAGGTGACGGGCGAGGCCACGGCCACGAAGCGGGGCTGAGGGTCACGCAGCTCCATCGCCCGTGCGAGAAGAGCTGGGAAGGGAAAGGGTCGCCTTGGGGGCAGACCTGCAGCTAAAGGCCCAGAGCCTCTGCAGGGCTGTGAGCTGCTTGTTCGCTCCTAGTGACCCAGCTGGGCCTTTTTCTGTACTGGAGCGAAGGCTAGGGGCTGCTCTTGTTCGCTAAGCGCTGCTATTTCTCCTCCGCTGCTCTCTGGTGATTCTCGCTCTCTGCTTTCATACCCTTGACCATTGACTTTAAAAACTTCGCGAAGGTTTTCTGTTCTCCTCACACTGAGGAGTCGTGATCAGCTTTTTGCCTCCCGCAGGAAACCGCCCAGCTCTTGGGGGTTTCTTCTCTTCTGCTCCAAGTTCAAAGGCACGGTCCTGAAGTCGTTAAGGGGGCAAAAGGGACAAGTGCGGGGGGGCACGGGGTCAGGAGTGCAAGGCGAAGCCATCAGAGCCTCCGCCTCTGCGGGATCGCCCTTTTCGGCCTCTTCGTGTCCCTGCGGGCATTGCCCCGTCCTTAGGATTCAGGAACTTGAGGGGCATGACGGGAGGGAAATGGCACGGTATTTATCTGATGAAGAGGTGGCACTGAGGACCACCGAGCTCCCGAAGCGGTGACCCTGTCAGGGACCGGGTCTCGAGGAGAGAGCGGTTTCCCCACCCACTCTCTTCTCCCTTCTTGGGATGGATCCTAAGGATCGCGAGGAAGGCATATCCCCCCCCAATAAACGGAACAAACATTTCTCTGCCGCTCCCGGGACCTGCCTCTCTCTGTTCCCTGCATCCCCTGTCAGCCCGAAGGCGTTTGCTGGTGAAATCTTTGCTCGCCGCCGCCCTAAGCTCCTTCAATACAAGTTATTGGGTTACACTCGGCTGCTGTGTTATAAGGGGCATGTGCTGGGTTGTTAGAAGCCTCTATAAAAGAATAAAGACTTAATGGCAGCCCGAGCCTGAAACTCGTTTCCCTACACGTTATAACACAGTCCGCAGACGCCGTTTAGTAGCGACAGCATTAGGGCCAGTAGAAAGATAAGTCTCGTATTATTTCTATTTGATCGAAAGAAGAAAGCCGTGTAAGGTGTTTCCTGTCTACTCGAGAGTTTGTGCGGGTCTTTAAGCAGGTTATTTCTTTGGAAAACAGCCACGGAGCCCATTGTCCTTATCTGATGCTTGAAAGATTGGGGAGGAGAGGAAGGAGAAAAATCATTGTTAAAAACCACTTTGAAGTTGCGCAACTGTTGCTGCTCCAATTTTTTTCTCCAGTTTCCAGATGCACCAGAAATCGTTACTTTGATCTCATAAAGCAGCAAATTTTTTTTTTTTTTCCTTTTTTTAAGTACTGGTTGAGTAACTCGGAACGTAATGGCAAACACGCCGGGAACTGGGTCACCGGGCAGCCCGGAGAAACCAGCGCCGGCAGCGCAGGCATGAGGCGACGGGGAAGGACGGGGCTTTCTCGCCAAACGGGCCGGCTTGCCGGAACATCTGCAAGGGGCTAATTTTACGTCCCTGCTCCTTTACAAGCGAAAAGCCTCTGCCAGTGCACAGAGCGCGCTGGGGACCTTTCCTGGCGGAGGGGAGCAATGCCACGGAGAGGCGTGCACACACATGGACGGGTTGCGGGGGGGCGAGGGGCTGTTACAAACGCGGCTGGGGACATAGAAAGGGCCGGGACCTGGAGTAGCAGAGGGTCCCGACCTTCGTCAGAGCAGCCGGGAGATGTGGGAGAGTACTCTGCTTTCGCTGGTGAGCGATCAACCCTCTCTGAGCCCTCCTGAAAAACGAGAGCCCCAGACAAAACCCCTCTTGCAAAGCTGCCTGCGCAGGGATGCGTGGGGCGGCGTTACCAAAGCCAACCCGACCCGGAGCCTGAGCCGCTGGGGTGGGAGAAGCTCTCTCCTGTCTGATCCCTCCTGCCCGGAGGCAACTGAACCGGCATCCCGGCCCCTACGGTCACGGCCACGGCCGCCGCCGGGCCTTCTGGGACCGCAGAGTGCGGGGACGGGAGCAGCAGGCTGCCAGCTACCCTCCGCTCGGAGGGCCCGGGGGGTTTCTCGGGCTGCCCCTTCCCTGACCGAGTCACAGCCACCTGCCGAAGGGCTTGACTCTGGGAGACATTCGCCCATGCGGAGGTCGGAGTCAAAAGCAAAGGAAGAGAGGGGCGGATTCGAGAGAAAAGGACCCCATCAATCTCCCATGAAAAATAAACAAACAGCGCAGTTTGTCCAGCGTGGGTTGTGTTGAACCCGGCTTTGAACGCGGGTCATTTTCTTACTAAGCAATCGCTGCTGCTGCATGGCTTTTCCATCCCTAAAATAGACCGTCGGGTCAGCCCGCTCTGCCTATATCCCAGCGTGAAGGGGATCCCGTCGTGCCACCCTGGGGATGTTTCCAGGGCCTGTCCCTCCCGGGTGTCGGATCTGGAGGGATGCCCGGCCCTGACCCTGCTTCTGCCGTGCTTGGATGCGGAGGATGCGCACTGCTGTCTGCGCGGGCAGAGACAAACCCGTCTGTGGACAGGATTTCGGTGTGGGGCCGCCTGGACCCATGCGAGCCATTGGCACCACGAAGACCTGGCTCCTGTCGCTGACGAAAGCTCCCAGGCAGCGCAGGGCAGACACCTCCCCGCAGCACGGGCTGACGCAGGGCCGCCTCTCACCGCAGCGTCGGGAGCTACGGGCGGGGAAATCTGTGGTCTCCAGGGGAGGGGGCAAATCGGTGCCGCTGAAAGAGGCCTTCCCCTGCGAAATGGGACCGCAGTGACCCGCGGGTGAAGCGGCGGGTCTGCCGCGACCGTTCCTAACCCGTGTTTTTAAAAGGGGAGAAATGGCGGGGAGAGGGGGAAGAAAGAGAGACAGAAATGGGATGCTGACATTGGGGAGTCGCAGGGAGACATCAACAATTGGTGCCTATAGACCACACCAAAGGACTGCAGAGAAACAATAATATGCCTTGAAATACTTCTTAATGCAATGTTTGCATTGGGCAAGTCCACAAATGACGCCGAATTTGCCATCACAGGGGAAAGAAAGCAGCAGATGAGGAGGTTTAGCCAACATTCCTCTGAAACCCGGCTTTAGAGTGAAAAGAGAGGAAGGGAGAGGAAGAGATTTTTATAATCCTGAAGGGCAAGAGGAGAAACCACATAAGCGCAGAGCCAGCAAATGCGGCAGGGCAGGATTATCGAGGCACAGGGGGATTTTAACAAACGGACGGATCTGCAACGAGATATCTGTGAAGAAGAAAACTTCCAGTCAGGATTGCTACGGGGGCATTTTTGACTCAGGCTATTGCTCGGCCTTGCTATTTTAAAAGAGGCCACACTTGTCCCTTTTGTGCATTGCCCCCCCCCCCCCCCCCCGAAAGAAGGGATGGGATTTGAAGGCACCCCCAGCCTGAGGCTCGTCCCGGTCTCCGCACCAACGGGGAAGGAGGGAAATGGGGGCAAATATGTGTTTGCTGGCGAGGGGAAAGCCTCCAGGTTCCGGTCAGCCTCTGCCAAACAAGCAGTCACACTCAGATGAGCGCTTAATTGCCATTGTGTTTTTGTTTTCCAGAGGCAGTGCCCCTATTCCCCGAGCGCGGCTGCAGTGTGGCACACGCTGGCTCTGTCTGGTTGTTGTAGCGGCCGAGCTCGTCACGCTGGGGACGTCCCGCCTGACCGAAACCCCAGGTCAGGAAGAGAACCAGCTGAGCCCTTCAGGCACGGAGGAACCGCTGGATGCCGGCGGCTGAGCATCCCCTGCACGGGCGGCGGGCCTGAGCCCTGCAGCGGGTCTCACTCCTTCCCTCGTCCTTTCCCTCCTCCCTCGCTGGCTGCGCACCCTGAGGAGACGAAGCCGCCACTGCTTTTCCCAAAGCCAGAGGCGGTTGTTTCACACGAAACTTCCCGGTCGCTGCGCCCATCCCGGGCAGCCTCGGGAAGCGCTATCGAGCTGCCAAGCCAGTGCCCGGCCTCACGGCCCCAGCCCCGAAAGCGCTGGGGAGTGGGCTCTCTGCTCCCCGGGGGTGGGCTCTGGGCTCGGCCCTCGGGCTCCTCCTCCGGGAATGCCGCAAGCCACTCGCTTGACCCTGGGTGACTCCGTGTCCGTCCCCCCGCCTCGGCAGGGAGGCTCAGGGGGAGGGCACGGGGGCAGAGAGAGGCCTTGCAGCGGGGGGAGCACCGCACACGCTGCGGAGTCGAGGGATCGTGTGGCCACGTCTCCTCCGGGGCACGAAGGGAGGAGATAAATTCACTTCTAGTACCAATATCGTGACAGAAAGTGACCCCGACAGGAAACCGGCCAGCACCGAGAAGGGAGCGGGGGGGGGAATCTTTGCAGATTTCCGCGCCTTTGCTGGGAATGACCGGGATGGGCTGTACGGAGACTACAGGGCTGCGCCGAGGGAGATATAAAAGTTCGGCTGAATCAGGGGGTGTCACAGGATGGCATCGCCCCTTGTGACACGCATCCGTTCGCTTCCAAGGTTTCTATCTTCCAGTCGGGAAAAAGCCGTGAGAGGTGGGCAGGGCTCACGGCAAACGAGAAACCAGGAGCAAATCCTCCCGCGACAGCCTAAAATTTCGACCTGGGATAGCTCAGTCCCCGGCAGCTTTTTCGTTACTAGAAACTAATAAAAACAGTATTAGAAACTAATAAAAGCTAGCGTAATACTAAATCTGGGTAAAATCCGGCCGCGGAGCAAAAGCCAGTAAGGTCTGCAGGGCGGAAAGGGAGCCCGGGCCGGAGCCCGGTGGATCGTGGCCGGTTTGTGGGGACCGGAGCCAAGTTCTGGCACTCCCGCTTTACACCGCAGCCGAGTTTCATGTGAGGAGAAATAAGTCGAATTGGAAGTTCCGGGGTCTGTACATTGCCGGGCCTGGCGGAGTAAATCCCGGTTGGCAATAGCGGGGTAAGCACATCCCAGAGCCACCGCTCTTTTGAATAGTCCCATTAAAGTCTGGTGCGTTTTAGGGTCGGCCCTAACCGGGATTGTTTACAGTATAACACATCATGTATGAGGTAGGAGAGCGCACAGACCTCTCTTGGTTCAAAGAGCTGTGCCTTGAAGGGGGGGGGGGGGGAAATCCCCTTATATTTATTTGACTGAACACACATTGAAATGTTCTGTGCAGCTCGGCTTTCTTCCCTGAAAAAGGGGACTTGGGATTCCGTTTCGGTAACAAGGGGCCGGTTGTCGGCCTGCAGCGCCCCATACGAGAACCATTGTGTGAGAGACCTGCAGCGTTTTCTGGGGGACGCCGCTTTTTCGCCTGTGCGAGGTGTGGGGACAAGGAGGGGGAATTAGGGGGGAACCGTGGCTGCCAGGTGGGTCTGGCCTGCACCGGAGGAGGTGGCAGCTCCCAGCCCGGCAACTCCGGCAGCAATGTACCGTGGGCCCCCCCTGAGAGGGGGAAGCCCCACATCTCCCCCCCTCGTCACATCAATCCTGCGGGTTTGGGAGTCAACAGTTACATTGGGGCTGAGGTGGAGATCAACCAAAAACTCCCCCTAAACTACAAAACCTCAAACATCTTCAATCTACCCCAAGTTATAACAGCGGCAATAATCTGAAGTACCTCTTCAACGCGCCGCAGTGTAAATGCTGTTCGTTATCTGTGTGGAACTGATTTTTCTTTCCCGGCAGAAAATTAACGCCCGGCTGAGAACAGCCACCTTTCAGACTGAAATCTCCCGGCCAGGACTCTGCCCGAATCGCTGCCTGGCCCTGGCCCGGCTTTCCCGGTGCTTTTCGCGTCCCTCCTGCCGCGCCGTGGGGCGCTGGAGAAGGCAGCCGCGGCCTGACCCGGACTCGAAGCAGCAGCGGTGCTGAGGCCAAGCGCAGCGTAGCTAAGCCCCTCGGGCCCCGGGAGGTGCTTGTCGCCTGGTGGGCAACATTCCCGATGCGCCCTGGCTCAGAGAATCTGGGCAAAGCTCTTGTCCTGGAGATTGCTAGATAAGAGCCCGGCTTCTGGCTTCTCCCCGCTCTTTCCAAGGTCCCCTAACCCCCTGAATGTCCTCCGAAATCCCGTAAGGATGGTTTATGTCTTGGGGAAAAAAAAATATAAACCCAACAAACCAAACTAGATCAAAGCAACCCCAAAGCACACCAGACACAAGAACCGCTTCTCAATTCCTTCTCTCTGTCCAGCATCACACTCCGAGCTCACCTGCAAACGGGGCCAGAGACAGGGAAAATGAGGGCCCGAGGAAACCCCAGCGAATGCAGACGGGGCCAGGGGTGAGCGCAGGGGGCAGCGGAGCCCAGGGAGAGTCCCCCCTTCCCTTTGGCACCAGCGACCTCGTCCGGCTTTGCCACCTCTTCTCGGGGGGCAGGAGGGGACACACGGCTGTCAGGAAGGTAACGTGACCAGTAGCAAGCTGTGCACAGGCTGCCATGGTTGATTTAGACGCTTACAGGTCTAAAGGAACAGAGCAGAGAGCAGCCTCGTCCTCCTGGCCCTCACCACCCGAGAGCTGCAGCCGTGCGGTTTCACTGCCCTGGGGACACCTCAGCGCAGGGCGAGGACAACATCTGCGGAGGAAGGGTTCTCCAGGAGGAGGAAGAGGGGAAGCAAATACAGTATAGAAATGCGGCAGGAGTGGGGCCCGGGGTGCCCGTGGGTATGCAGAGGGGTGTCCCGGGACACTCCTGGGTACGAACGGGGCGTCCCGAGGTGCTGAAGGGTATGAGGAGGGTGTCCCTGTGTGCCTGTGGGTACTAAGCGGGGTGTCCCGAGGTGTGCGAGGGGATGAAGGGGGGTGTCCGGGAGGGCGCGCCCTCAGGCTGTGCCCGGGGACTGCAAGGCACAGGCAGCCGGGAGCAGAGCAAACGCGCCCGTGTGTATCTGTGAGGTTCATGCAAGCAGCGAAAGCTGAAAGCTGAGGAAGATCTGCGAGCCTGCTGACAGCCGGGCGAGGTGGGCTTGTAGGCGGCAAACGAAGAAAAGAGCCCCGCTTATCGTTCCGGGTTGTTCTGAAGTTTGGCGCGGTAAATACAAAATGCATGGCTTTTAATCCTGCCTGTGGTGTTCCAAGTGAGTTAGCTGGGAAGGCAGAAGGGTCTCTAGCTGGGATTTTGGTCTTTGTTTGCCGGGGGAACCTGCTTTGTTTGAATTATTCATCATAATTGCTTATTTCCAAACAGCACCACGGGGAGGCTCCGAAATGCAGTCAGGTCTGATTAGTGCCTGCGAAAAAGCAACGCCCGGAGCTGGAGGAAGTTCAGGGACAATTTAAGTTCCCGATTCGTCTTCCCTCCCCCCCCCCCCCCAGGCTCCCATTCCCCCTCCCGGGAACACTGGGGCCGGGATGGGGCTGAGCAAGGGCATACGGGCCGGGGGACACTGGGCATTTTGTGGCCTTAAGCCCAGGAAACCTTGCCAGTGAGTTTCTGCTCTGCTTGGTCTCCTTCTGCCACCCCGAAAACAGGAGTGACAGAAATAATGTGCGAGCCTTGGTCCGCGGTGCCAAAACAAGAGGGAGAGAAGTCCTGGTAAAATGGAGGGAAAGTACTGGCTGGTTTTTATAGTCCAAGTGTGTAATCGGATTTTTTCCCCCCTCTCCTGATAGAAAGCAGATAAATTTAGGAAGGGAGAGCTAAGAGAATAATTACAGGGTGAAGGTAGTTAAATTTTATTTTGAGTCCCAAAGGCAAAACCTGACATTTTATTGCAAACATCTGGAAAGCTTAAGAGACTGGCATGGTGTTTGTTTAAACACTAATAGAGATTTTTATTCTGTAAAACACAAACAAAGGCCATTTAAAAACACTTGAGACTGTAAATATTTTGCGGTGGTTCAATTCTCAAAGCCTGAGAAAACCGGGGAAAGGGAGGGGGACGGGGGACGACGAATCGAGGGCATAATAGGGGTGTAATTATGAATTACTTAATAATACGCAACAATACCGTTTGTGCAGACCATAAAAATAAATTGCAGGCGTATTTTTTTTCCCCGCAATCACAATAACTGACCCCGCGCAGCTCGGGACCGTCACCTCTATCTAGTTGCCAAGCGGAGACCGGGCTTCGCTTGAAACTCGCCCCTTAAACTCACCAGCCTCGAAATCCTCTGGTCCGTTTTAAAAGCAAATCGACGTTGCATTAAAGTCCAGTAAATCACGCGCTCGCGTTATCGGGCAGCCTTCAGCCCCCACCCCCTGACTAGTTTTAACGTTGTTTTCAATTAGGAACTTACAAAAATAATAATAAAAAATATATTAAAGAGTAAATTCCTGGGCTAGGTCTGGCTAAAGGACCCTCGGTAACGTTTTCCTTGCGGTGGAGCAGTTTGGAACTGGCTGGGCTCAGCCCCTGCAAGCAGCACATCTGGACAGCACTCGAGCCCCGCAGCCGGCTCCCCTTATTTCCCTTTTTCCCCTAAAAATTTTTCCATATCTAAACAAATATTTTCAGGCTCGCTCTACAACAACTGGAAAGCGGGAGTGAATGATTTCTTTATAAACCCCGGGGCCTGGCCCTGCGACCCTTGCTCCTGCCACTTTATTCCAGGGAGCAGTTTCCTGGATTTAATGGGAGCAACCCTTGTGAGTGAGGGTCTGGAATAAAGACCAGGCAAAGGGACGCATTCATCTCTGGAGGCTGGGGGCCAGAATGGGATTTAAATCCAGATTAAGTCCAGGTCGGCTTCAGATTTAGGCCGTTTGCCGCACGGAGCGGTACCCGGTCCCTATCACCTCTCCGACTGGGAAGAGCCCCTGGAACCGACCGGCTGCCGGCGACGCAGCGCGGCTGCATTTTGCTCAGCGAGATGCTGGTGCAAAGGCTAGATGGAGCCCCCCATCCCGCGGCTTGAGGAGTACGGGTTTCTCCGGGAGAGCGCTCTCAGCCCAGGGGGCAGAGATCCCTGTGAGGGGCCAGAGTGGCCTCCCTCCCCACATCCTCATCCCTCCCCTCTTCGCCTGGCACATCCCCGTGTGGCGGGGCCGCAAGGCCGCTGCGCGGGTTGCCCTTTCCCTCCGCTCGGACTGAGGAGCAGCAATGCCTTTGTGTTTATCGCCTTTGCACTGCCCGGCGCGGACGGGCAGAGGGAGTACGAGCTGCCCTAATTCTCCCGAGCATCAGGGCAGTGGCAGGGAGGCGGAAGAGGAGCGGCCGGCGGCGGCTGTGGCTCCCCGCGGTCCCGGACCCCGCTGCCGGCCCCGCGGGGAGCTGCTCTCCCGTCCCTGCTACCCGGGGTCTGACAATTAGGGGCCGTGTTGGCACAGGAACTCCCGCTTGCTGCCGTGGAGGCTGCCCGGGCTCCCCTGCTAGGGCTCTGACACGGCTCGCAGACCCCGAGCAGCAGTGCGGAGAGCCCCTAGGTAAGAGACCCGAAAAGGGTTTGGGGGACGGGGGGGTGCTGCTTAAAACTGTCTACCCGTAAAACCACGCCTAACGTGCTGGAAAACGTATTTCTGAGGTCTTACACCAGCCCCCAAATTTCGGTTAAATCGCCCTGCCTTTCCAACACCGTTTCCTCTCGCTAAAACGCTATAAATAATCCTCTGTTTTCCTGGGCTCTCTTTCTAAAATCTCCTCCAGCTTCTTCAAAAGCCTTCCTTGCTGCCTGTCTTCCAGAGGAGGCTTTCGGAAACAGGGAAACGGAATTTGTTTGTTTGTTTGTGAGACATCCCTTTGCCGGGGCAAGGACACACAGCATGGGCACCGGCTGGAAAAGCTTGTGCACGCTATGGGTCCCCGCTCCTCCGTCAGTCCCGCCGCCGGCTCCCACCTCTGCCACTCGCTTCCTCCGGCTGCTGACGGGAGGGGACAAGGACACACACACGACACCACGTGTGGCAGCGCCGCTGTGCCCGGCTCTGAGCCCTCGGCGTGTGACCTGTCAAAGGCAATGAACAAGAGGGGAGGGGAAAGGATCAGCGGGGAGGGGGTGTAGAGCGGGTGACGGGGACGCACAAAACCTGTTTCTCGGCCTAGATAGCAGGGCTTAGCCTTCCTGGGATCTCCCGAAGAAGCGGCTTCTTTCTCGCTTTTCATCCCAAATCCCCGTCCGTGCGTCTGCAACACCGGCGGACTGCTGCCACCCGGGTGAGAGCCAGTGCTTTAGGCCGGGAATAGCGGGCTGAAGGGCTCCGCCTGGCCAGGCAGATGTGGGCACGGTAGGGATCACTCCGGGAGCTAAAAGAAGTATTTGTGTTCCATCCCCTGCCCCCTTCACTTATTTTCAGCCCCGTTGAAAAAAACTCTCGCCTAAGAAAACCGTCGATCTCCCTTGCGCTGTTGGAAGCAGCTCTGCGCCTTCGGGGAGCATCGGAGAAACACCAGCCCAAAATAATCCCTTCCTGACATTCGGTGTGTATCCTCGCCCGCTTTTCCACCGTGGCTCGATTTATAGTAACTCTCTCCCTTACTTTATAATTATTTATTGTTTATTTTGAACCTGTACTCGATCCTCTGGATCAGATTACCCCCGTCGGCTTTCCCTGCCGTATTTTCCCTGGACGGTGTTTCGTTTGACTTCACCTATTTTTCCGCGGTCCCATCAGCTACTGAAAACACGCGATGCTTCCTTCCTTCACCTTCTCAGACTCGGCCCTTGTTCCTTTTTCTTGCGACCCCCCCCCCCCCCCAAGGAATGTGGGAGCTGCTGCACACCGTCCTTAGAAGGGAGGGTTTCGGGGTAAGGGAAAAAAATAATATACATGTATTTATAAAAAATAACCCTCCCTTCCCAAAGAGAAGGCGCTGTCACTGCCGGGGGAGGGGGGGGAGGGAGGGATCTGTTCCATCTGCCCCGCTGCCCCACGCAGCCTGCATCGCTTTGAAGTGCATTCCCCCCCCCCCAACACGTTGTTGTTGTGGGGCCAAACACCGACGCCGCCGGCAAGCTCAAGGAATACATGACATGAGTGACGTTTGAAAACCAGCCCCTGACCCGCACCCCCCGCGTGGTAAAGCCCCTCGGGGATATTTTGCCTGGGGATTAGTTGCCGGCAGCCCCTGGGTGCGGGGAGTGAAGTGCGGGAGTTGTTACCTCTCTGCATTTAGAGCTATGGCTTTCCTACTGGCTCCCCGATCTTCAAACAGTTAATTCTCCCGGCCGGTGCTCCAGGACTCAGATGGCCAAAATTCCTCTCCCTTAAGCCCGAGTCTCCCTCCCCTCCCCATTGGGTCGCAGCTTTTGGGTCTCTCCCGATCGTTGCTTCCTATTGGCCGCGGAGAGGGTTTTTTTTTCCTCTCTCTTTTTTTTTTTCCCCTTGACAGGCGCACGCAGGCTGCCCGGCTCCTGCAGGAAAAAAAAAACAAAAAAAAAAAATCCCAGAAGTTTGGATCAATCAGAGAGAGACAGAAGGAAAGGGGAGAAGGAGGGAAAAAAATAATCCAGGCTGCAGCCCCTCTGAGCAAGTGCTGGGGACCTGCGCTGAGCACACCCTCCCGGCTCCGCCGACGGAGTATCGCAGCCTCATGTAGTGCCTTCAGGAGTCTACTGAGGGCTGGTTCTTCTAGGGGTGCAGCTGGGGACGGGTGGGGGGAGACAGAGGCGAGAGGCTCTACGTCTGGTCCCCGAGCCCTGCGCTCCCAGCCACTGGTCGCTCGTCCGCCCAAGGGTCCGGGCTGGGGGATAAGATGAGTGAGAGGCGAAGATCGGCGGTGGCCCTCAGCTCCCGAGCGCACGCTTTCTCGGTGGAAGCTTTGATCGGGACAAATAAAAAGAGGAAACTGCGAGACTGGGAGGACAAGGGGCTGGATTTGTCCATGGAAAGCCTCAGCCCAAGTGGTCAGCTAGGGGACAATGAAGATCCGACTCAGTGCCTGGACCTCAACCCCGGTTAGTGCAACAACTTTCTCTTCGGAACCCCCCTGCCCCAGCCCCGCTCGCCGCGAAGCCCTGCCGGGAGCTGCCTGCCGGGAGGGCGGCGCCGGGTAGGGGGGACAGCGAGTCCGGGGAAACATCCGGGGCTAGGGGCAGAAGGGAAGGGGAGGCGGATTTTGCGGGGATTCCTTAGATTTAGTTTTTTTCCCTTTTTCGGTTCACGAGAACTTTTTTCCTATTAATTCTACCCCACCCCCCTCGCCCCTCCATAACTTCATGATCTCCTGGGAGGGAACGGCGTGTCCCCTTCGCTTCCTCCTTCTCCCTCTCTCCTCCCTCTCCGTGCCTGCCGATCGCGATTGTCCTTCCCGGGCGTCTCGGGACACGCGTTTTGTCTCGCTCCGGAGCTTCCCCGGAAGCCGTCTGCTTCGGGGCAAAAGAGTGGGGCACGACACTCACATGCCCCCGCGGGAGGGATCAACCCTCTCCTCTTCGGTGCGGCTTCCCGACACACCGGCCACCACCTCGAGTCTGCCCCGCCGAGACCGTGCCGCCCTAACCCGACGTTTCGGTGAGGGAGGCGGGCGCCCCACATCAGCCTCACTCCAAGGCGAGCACCGGCTCCAGCACACATACCCGCTCCCTGTGGCGAGCTCACACCCAAGACCTCCACGGGCCGGGAGGGGAGTCTCTGCCTATCATAGGGACACTGCCCCTGGCAGGGTAAAGGGCCTCAGGGGGAGCGGGAGCAGCGGGTGAGGGGAGTTCCGAGGCGTCCGGGTCTTGCCGGGAATCAGCGCGTAGGGAGCAGCGCCGGGCCCTGGCCCCTTGCTTGGCTGCGTCGTATTTGGAGAGAGAGAGCATGAGACGCCCCTCGTGGTATTCGCATGTTTAATTTTAAACGTTTTTCTGTTTATTCATTTTTATTTAAAGGGAGCCGGTCTCTTGGAGCCGTTATTTGGCTCAAGCGAAACCCCCGGGCCGCTCCTGCGTCCCCCGCAGGCCGCTTCTCTCCGGCCTAAAACGACGGTCCCGAAAAAGTAGTGACCCCGGAGGGTGAAAGAGCGCTGCCCTTCGCTCCCGCTCTGCCTCCCTCCCCGCTCTCCAGCGGGTTGGAATGGGACAGAGGGAGCGGCCCCGCTCTCACAATCACAGCATGCGGAGAAAGAGAAGTTTAGAACATTTCTCTTTACTTCTTTTTTTTTTTTCTTTCGTATTGGGAGGGGTGGGGAGCAAAGGTGAAGCCATTTCTGTGCGCGACCCAGACAGAGAAAGGGCAGAGATTTCCCCCACTCGCATCAAGTCCACTCCGCGACACTTGGAAGGGAAAACACCTTTTAAATACTTTACTTGATTTCTTTGTATTGCCGTGACGTTCCCCGCGCTATCAATGAGCATCAACTGCCCAAAGCGCAGTATACCCCCCCCAAAAAAACCTAAACAAAAGCAGCAAAAGAAAAATAAAATAATAATAATTAAAAAAAAAAACACACACAAAAAAAAAGAAAGCACAAAAAAAGGCAGAAAGAATTCTATTTTGAGGTGTAAAAAAGAAATCTACTGAGTGTTTTTGAAGGGAGAGAAGGACTGGAAACTGTGGAGACCTCGCCCCGCTCCGCTCTCAAGTAGCCGAGTTTCAAATTTGCTTTTAAGAGCAGCAGCCGTTCCCGGTGCGGAGCCTAAGGAAAAGGAGGTAAAATCTGGTGCCTGGGACCTCCCTCTCAAAGGGCTTCAAGGAGAGGGGACAGGAGCGGTCAAAAGAGCCAGCACTAAAAATTACAGCTCGCGGCATCCAAGTCTTCCCTGTTCCAAATGATAAATACGCGAACGAAACGACCAAAAAAAAAAAGAATAATCCGTTTTCCAGTAACAGAAAATATATTTGCACCAGTCTTTTTTTAAGAACCGTCTCTCTTTAATTTTTAGCCACAGTAGGATATATATTTAATTTTCCCTCTTTACGAATTTGAAACAAAAAAATCCCAAAACTGGAAAACTCCCCCCTGCGCTAAACTGGAGAGCGGGAGAGGGTGGCTGCTAATGCCTGAAACCTTAGAAACAAACGTGATGTTTTTCATAAAGCAAAGGAAATCAAGAACAGTTTGAGAAATCATTTTTAGGAGGTTGATAGACTTTAAATAAAGTCCGCCACTGTAATTTGCGCAGTCACTTCATTAAAGCTAAATCCTCCGCGGTGTACCTTTGCTGCTGGGTGAAAATTGATTAGCGGCTCTATAATGGCCACCAAATTCCAGCTTTACAAGACCCAATTAAGAGAAAACTTTACACCTAAAGTATTTTGAACTTGCCAAATCTCCATCCATCTAGAAAAAAAAAAAAAAGGAGTTTTTATAGCGTCCCAAAGGTTCAAAACTCCAAGTCGGTGCTCCCGAGGAACGCGGGGTTGTTCCTTCTGCCGGAGGCATTACCCGTGCGGGTGTGCTTGCGGAGAGGCCCAAAGGTTACACTGGGCGCTGGGGAATTAGGTGCTGGTTTGCGTGTGATAACGGAAATCGCTTTAGCCCCATTTATCGACGTTTTCGCGTCGGAAATCGCTTTAGCCCCATTTACCGATGTTTTCGCGTAAACCCCCTCAATTTCAGCTCAGGAGGGTCTGAAGGGCTGGAAACCGCTCGTCGCTGGGAATTAAACGCCGGCAAGGGAACAGTAAGCTTCCGCTCTTCTCTTCGCGGCTCTTTCCCGTGTAGGATTTTCCTCTCTGTCCGCACCGCGAGTGACACTCGTCGGCCCATGGAGGGTTGCGGGGTATCTGTGAGGCGGCCCCGCTCCCCTCCGGTTTGGGGACTTCGCGCCCTCGGTGCTGGGCATGTACAAAGCGCAGCCTTGGGGTGGGGTGGGAGGCAGCGGTCCCTCGTTCCCCCGTTTTGGCGAAATCCCTCACACCTAGCGTGCGGTTTTACAGCTTTGCCCAAACCTTTCGGTGACGATATTGGCGATTCCGAGTGCAAGAGAGATTCCCCCCCGCCGCCTCCGCGTCTTTCCGTTTGGGGCGAGGTGGGCAGGCTGGGGGTGCCGGGCCCGGGGCGGGGTAGCGTTGGGAAAGGTGAGAAAAGCGAGCGGATAAATCTCACAGGTTTGTAAAAAAACATCTCCCGAGCATCCAAGTTATTTATGTTTCAACCGTGAATCTTGTCGCCAGAGTTAATGTGCTGTTTTACGAGACTCATTTAAATGGGGGGGGGGGGGAAGGAGAGGGGTGAAGGAGAGGGGTGAAGGAGGGGGAGAGAAATCAAGCCGGATTTTAATCGCATGCCGATTTTAATCACAGAGTTGTGGAAAGGAATTCGAGATTACAACGGTTCTGCTCCTCTTCCATTCCCGGTCCACTTGGGGCCGCGGGCGGGTTGAGGGCAGGGATCGCCTCGGGGCTCACTGGAGCCTCCCTATGCTGCTGCCCGCCGCCGGGCCCGGCTGCCCCGTATCCTCTGCCAGCCCTCTGCTCTCCCGCCCCTGAGATACATACGAGAAGGAGGATGATGATAAGGAGGAGGAGGGTAGCTGGGCGCTGGCGACGGCGGTCCCCTCTCCGTCCCCTTGGCAGGTTTGGTTTCAGAGGGCAGCAAAACAATGGGCTCGGATGACTTCTGGGTATTTATAGATTAAACCTGAGCAGCGGAAAGGTCACGGGGGGCCCAGGCGCTGCCTCCCTTGATGTATATATTATTTATCATCGTTTACAGCGGAGGCTTTCGACGGCCCTTTCCTCTGCCGCTCCAGGGGTGCAGGGACAGAGCGGGGCAGAGCCGAGCAGAGCCCTTTCCCCGTCGAAAGTTTCAGACTTCTTTTTCTGCTACACTTCTCCCCCCGGAAGCGTTTCCCCCACACGGCTGCCCCCTTGGGCGGCGGGGGTCGGTACCCTGTGAGACGCGCTGCATGAGTGCTTCGTGGGCAGAGCAAAACAGTGCGGCTCAAAACGTGTGATTTCTCGTCTTTCGGACGGTCCCGTTCCTCTCAAAGAAACACGCCGGCGAATTTGTAAACGAATTTCGCCCGTGCAGTCTTCGTGTCGCACATCCCACCGGTATTTTTCATTGCATGTATTAAAAACGCACGCATCCGTTAGAACAAGCAAACAAACCAACAAACAACACCCCCGAACCCCAACAAAAGCCACAACAGCAAAGCAATAAACAACAAACCAAAACAAAAGACAAGAAAACAAGACATGTTGAGAGGGTTTTGTTTTTGTCAAGCCGCGAAGACATTGCGTTGCGAATCTCTTTTTGTTCCGTATGTTTTTCTGAAGCTACATTAGCGAGCTGCTACGAGGCTTTGCAACGAGAGAAAACAGCACGGCACACGTTTTCAAACCTACATCGTGTTTATTACAGACGTTTATCTCTAAGGTTGAGATCCGATGGCTTGAGGAAGAGTAAAACCACCCCTTTTACCTCTGCGCGTTGTCGTGCCCAGCCCGGGAGGGTGCAGCAGTGCCCACCCCAACCCCGCTCCGCAGCAGGGTACCTGCTCCTCCTTCCCTGCCCTGTACCGCCGCAGGGGGAACGGGTTGTAAAAGAGGGAGAAACGGGATTGGTAATACGTGATTTTTGTTTGTTAATACCACTGCTTCTGAATGCTCATATTGGTGAAGACCCACTGTTTGAGCAGTGGCTGCTAAAGGCGTGAATAAGGAGTGACTTAATTTAGTTCCAGACATAGTTTCTCACTTCAGTTTTTATTTGAGTGCTCGGTGGATGAGACTAGGATTTCGAGAGCTGGCAGAAAACTTTTCCTCGTCTCTTTCCTGAGGTAGGGTGCACTGGTGTACACCGCCCTTTGCACGGTCCTAAGGATTTGCTGGTGAGCAGCGCTCCATAAGAAGGAGGTGTAAGGCAGACAGCATCAGCTTTGCCTGTAGCAGAAGTCCTTGGGAATGGGATTTGCTGATGCGATGTCTTTCTAACAAATGTGTGTGTGACTGGGATTGCATGAATTCATTCCACCTGTTGGATCATCAGTTTGCCTCCTAAAGAGGGGATGCCGAGCTCAGATCCATTGCTCCCTTGTGTATATGATGGGAGGAAACGCGAAAATCTGACCCTCATAATGCCTCTGCTCCCCCTGTACTCTGGCCGCAGAGCTAACGCTCTTGCCCAACCCAGAGGAGGCAGATGGAGCTGTCCAGATGAGAGCCAGGAGAGCCCTGTGGGGGCTCGGGAAGGGGTTGCCTTAGTCAAGTTCATGCAACTCTGACCTTGGAGCCGGAGGAGACAGGGAGCGAGAAGGATTTGTCTCTGCGGTAATATGTGTCTTCCTGAATTGGCGAACTCCTGCTGCTGGGTTTGTGAAACTCTTCCTGCAGAGAGGTAAATTACTCACGCTGTATTAAGGGGGCAGGTAATAGAATAATAGAGACAAACCTTATAGAGCAGCAGAGTGCTAGAAAAATGGCAGCTTGTCAAACAACCTCTTCCTTTCTTTTATATATATTTTAAATCTGCAGAGTTTTTTACACAGGTTTATTCCATCTGCTGGGAAGGGCAAAGCAGCTATTTCAAAAGAGGTTTCTTGTCTTTGACAAGAACTTTGTGAGGATCCGCAAAGCTTCTGTTACAAGCAAAAGTCAAGCAATTCCTTACAAACCATCAATCACTTCTCCCTCCTCCCACTTGGGACTGAGCGCTTATATCAAATATCAGCCCAGCTAGCCTCTCCTCAGCAGAAGTGTCCTCCTTTATCTGTATCTGTCTCTAAGGAAAACTGATGCTTTTTTTTTCAGATGAAAAAGTTGAAAGATGTCTTCCAAGAGCTACATTCAGGAAAGAGCATTTGCATTGTTTTACAACACAGTGGGTGCCGCTTGAGTCATCTCTATTCACACATATCACTGTTCCTATTTAATTAGTTGGATTCCTGTATGAGTCTTTGCTTACGGTATTACGTCTTCAAAGGCCAAGAGTAGTTTGTTTGTTTGTTTTTTTTTTAACTTGCCTTTTTTTTTCCTGCCTTCTGAAC
Organism: Pezoporus wallicus; assembly: GCF_028554395.1. Lineage (NCBI taxonomy): Eukaryota > Metazoa > Chordata > Aves > Psittaciformes > Psittacidae > Pezoporus > Pezoporus wallicus. The sequence continues at coordinate 584,756 of NW_026639755.1, forward strand.
TTGATTAATACGCTTACATTAGTTTAAAAGATGCACTAAAATCAGTCTAAGAGCGCTCGAGAGATTTGACTATATTGAGACCTGGCTCAAAATGGCATTTACACCAGTTCTTGTTGCAAGTGAAATCTATTCAGGTGTGATTTAAATCACTTCAAGTGTCCATACTGAGGTCCATAGTTCATGCTGGTGATGTAAAATCAAGTCCTATTAAAGAAGCATAAGACTTCTAAAACTGACATTTCAGAGATCAATATTGTTTCCTGGAGAGGTTGAGCTTGCTGATGACTGTTAATAGAATCCCAGGACTCTGTGCTAGCTCTTAGCTCTCTGACATGCTCCTGAGTAATACAATTGCTTTGCAGTAATGGGGTTGGAAGTGATGTTTAAGTCTTGACAGCAAAAGCAGGGTAGGTATACATGCAAATGGTCAGTACCTGCCAGCCCGGAAGCTGTGTGGCTCCATTAGGAAGAGCAGCATTTCTACCTGGGTGTACAGGGAAAGGTGGATGAATGTAGGCTGCCCAGTGCTCCAAGTGCCTCGTCCTGTCCAGAGCAGCTTTTCATAGCAGGGCATTGAAAGATTTGGCTTTTCTGGCTTATTATTCAAACTAGAGTTTCCACAGGTAGAGTACACTGTGCAGCAACGCTGAGCCAGTTTTATTTCCAGAGAAAAAACAATGCTGTAGCTTTTTTCTGCTTATTTCCAATACTGGCTTAGAGAGGTTACGAATCCTGCATGTTCTGCACGCAAAGCATCTGCTGCCTCAAAATAAAATGTCACTGCGTTTCTTGTGGTAAAAGCTGTAGCGTGCTTTGGTGAGAAGGGCTAGAGAAAGATAACATGGTATAATAGTAAGATTAAATAGAAAATATTTTTGAAAGCAGATTAGGAAATTTTAAAACTCGGAGAGGAAATGTGGTGCCAATTCCAGTTCTAGCAACAATATTCATGCTGGAGGCACCTTCTAATGGCGTATTTTGCAAGATCAGAAAACAATGAATCAGTAAATCCATCCAAGAAGTGGCAAAAGCACTCATTACAATACTATTTACAACAACATTTCCATATGACGTTTTCTCAGTTCAACTACTGATATGACAGTGCTGTAAAGATGGTGAAAGGACTGTCCAAGTCATACCCTGTGACAGTGGGTTGTCCAGTGTTTGCTGTATATTTGCAAATGCCAGTTTACAGCTGCTAGAGGGAAGACTCCACCTAGCAAGTGTCTTAGGCCAGCAACAGTTGATTTGAAGCAACAGGAAAATTCAGAGGAGCGTTTTTAGTTTTGGGACTGAGCAGAAAAAAAGTGAAGATCATGAGGAGGCATTTAAGTTAGGTTGAATAAAAGCTTTTTTTTTTTTTTTTTACTTTATTGAGAAACACAAAAATGTAGATTTTGCCCAGCCTTTAAATATTCATTTTTGCCTCATCAAACTACTGAGCTTTTTTACATTACACAACTATTTAAAAAATGGATCCCCAAACCTCCCTGTTTAAATACCTAAAAAAAAATTTAAAAACTAAATTACAACATGAATTTGCAATTACAAAAAAGGAGACATTTTTGGTTTCGATAATAATGAAACCAAGCATTGCGATATTCAAAACTGCTTCCCAGTTTTCCTTCTAACAAGCAAAGTTATTTGCCAATTTCGGCAGGATTTCATAAATACATTTTTATTTCTCCAAGGCTGTATTTTCTTGGTCAATTCACCATATAAATCTATATATGGTAAATATGTATATATTCACCTTTATATATATATATATATATGTATAAAGAATTTCAGTTAAACTCCTGAATGGTAGAATTCAGTCCCTGCGTAGTAGATGGATTCAATGCACTGTATCTACACCTGCTCATTCCTCTTAAGGCTTTGCCTTTGAGGAAGGAAATCTTCCAGTATTGTTAAATGGCCATTTTCTGCAACGTCCCTATGTATAGCTCTTGGAAAGGAGCTTGTGAAGAAATTATTGCTAACCACCTCTAAAAGAACTGATTTACAGTTTCTGAAGAGTACTTAAGCAACTGGTTAAGACCTGACAGAAATCATATTAATAATCAGCATACTTATATGAATGCAGCCGCAGCAAAAATGGTTTTAAAATCAGCGGCCCAGAGCACACAGAGTGATTATGAATGACTTACAGTTCTTCGGCTTCGCTCAAGGACTGGATGCACTCTTGGCTTGCATTAACATTTTTCCCATGACCAATGAATTAACAAACCCCAGCCTCTGCTTTTAGGAGCTTCAGGAAGTAGAGAACTCTCTGATCAGAAATCTACCCCAAAACTAAGGAGAAAACTGAAGACACCAGAGTGTCTTGCTTTTAATGAGTAAAGAATAGTGCACTGTAGACTTTTTAAGAAGCTACATCAGTCGATAGTAGTATCCCTAAATAAGATACCAAAAGTACTGACTAACTCTGTGGATGTTTATGGACAGAAAATTGAAGGAGAACATAACATAACATTCAGAAATGTATGGTGCATACAATGTGTAGGTTAGGGAGTCTTCAAAACTAGGTTCTTGACGTTTTATTCCTGAAATGCTTGCGGATCAGTTCTGTAAGTCTAAATTTGCTATGGAAGAAGGGACCTTGAGAATAGATGGAGAGATTCACAGGTAGACTTTTTTTTTCCACCTACATGCCACACTGGGTTGTCCTCAGTTCTGCTCAGAGGATCCTTTTCAGAGGACAGTTATTAAATGTTTCTTAGTGCTATTATTAACACTTCTACAAGCATAACTCAGTTTGATTAAGATATTATCCCAGTGCTGCCCTCTCATCCCTTTTTCAGCTTTGCATGAGTGCATTTTGCACAGATAAATGCAAATGTCGTTTTATTGTGCTTTAAGTAGTTTCCTCAGGGCAAAAAAAGAGGCATTTCAAAGAACTTCATGGTGCTGATTTTCAAGGGCACAGCTTTTGTGACCCTATTTTCAGTGGCGTTAAGAAGGTGCAATCACCACAGAGATCTTGACCTCTTGCTTGATTTCTGCTCTGAAATGCCTAAAACAGACACTGATAGCCAGAAAGCAGCCTCCTCCCTTAGCACAGCTGTCAGGAGTGGGATCATTTTGACTTATGTACAGGGATTTCTTTTCTGTCTGTTAGAATTCTGTGTCGGTCTGTACGAGTAAAATAATCACGACAGTGAGGTTAATGCCTGGGTGATCACTTTTATGCTGTGGAAGGATCATGTTTTCCTTTGCTTTTCAGTTTTGCTGTAAATGTCTGATAGTGTGAAAACTATCAGGTTGGATTACACACAGGTTTCTGGATTATGCCCATCTTTGAAATTTCTAAGTGCTCTTGCTTTTTTATTGTGTCATACAATAAACCAGTGCTCCGTACGTGGCAACAAGGCTGTTATTTTAAACAGAGAAGTTGGTTTTTACTTTAGGAAGCTTAATCTTTTCAATGCCAGAAGGTTGTAGGAAGCTGGGAAAATACAGAATACAGCATATGGCCATGGCTGCCTAATAGTTTTTATTTTGCTCCAGAATTTAAAAGATAAACAGAAGATTTATTATTGCAGGATTTGGGGGTTTCCTGTGGCAGGCTCCTTGGAGCAAATAAAAAAAGGTCTTAATTTACCATCAAACAACTCTAGCAAAGTCTCCATCTGCCTAGAGGCAAGGCAGTCACGTTATTCACTTCAATGCTCGGGAGTGTTACCCACATAAGACTGTAGCATCACAGTTCTGTCCTGCAGGTCCCTGCTACACTGACAGGGCAGCAGAAAGCCTACACTGCCCCGTTAGAGACTGCACAGCTTATTCTGCACATAGTAATTCTGTTTACTCCATAACTCAGGAAATTGCGCCTGGGCTGGGGAAAGGGAGGGCGGCTGTGGAAGTGCCTAGCAGCGTGCCATTACAGAAATGGACAATAATTAATAGCTTTTGTGAAAATACAGTAATATAATGCAGCTTCGGGGGAAAAAAATAACCCCTTGTTCTGCTTCTTGGAATGAAAGATTCAATTGTGAAGTGGCTGTTTGTTAGAAGTGTTTCAAGACTGATTGCTCGAGTTACATGAAGGTGCTGAGCATCATTTATCCAGGGTAATTTGGGAATAATTGATTTAGAAAAAATGGAGAGAGGCTTGACTGAGTACATCTGGGGCACACAGGCGAGTAATCCAGTCTGGTTACAGACTTTAATAGAAAAGTGGTTCAGCCCCAAAAGGGGATGAAAAGCATCTGAGGCATTTGTTGCCTCTGTCCTTTTGCCATGTCAGATGCCCTGCTCCTGGTTGTGTTCTTGGCACCCTATGGTCTGGGATGTTCCTGGGCTTCTGTAGGTCCTGATTTATCCATGGTCTAAGAAATGGTAGAAGAGTAACAAATCAAAACCAGGAGTGCTGTAGCTCAGCCTGGATGAGGACTGGGTCCCCTGTGTTGCTCTGAGGGGCTCTCTTAGCAGGGGTGGGGACATAGCACACCAGTGAATGGACAGGGTCACTGTTGTGTTAGCTTCACTTTAATGTTGAGCTCTGCGTGTGTGCACTGTCCTCCTGGGGATGAAGTGATGGTGAAATCAGGAAGAGAAACGGCAGAAAGTGGGATCACTGTTGGGAAGGGAAGAGAATGAGGCAGGAAAGGGAGCGGTTCAGGGTTTCATTTCCTACCCAGCGGCTGCTCGGGCACAAAGAGGAATTAGGAGCTATTTTCAGACTTTTCCCCTGCAGCTGGGTACCCTCCTTTCCACCCTCAACCCCCAAGTAATGAATCGCACGGTTCCTAGAAATGAAACATACAGTTTGAAAGAGTTTTTGAAGGCAGCTTAGTACATTATACCAGGCAAACGTAATCATTTTGTGTAGCTTAGATATGTAGGAGGCCTGAGGGAAAAATGGGAAAACCTCTCAAATAAGTGGATGATTTCCTGAAAAGGAACAAGGATTCTTCCATGGTCTTTGTACTCTATGGTTTAATATGAAAAATCAGGAATCTCAGAAGAAAAAGTAAAGATTCTTTAAGATGAAATGTTTTCTTTTACAGTGATTTTTAAAAAATAATATTTTAAATCCTATTTGCTACTTTTTCCACTTTGATTTGGGTCTTCAGCTTTTTTCCAATCAATAGATGGAGTAGTTTTAAGTCTATTTTACTATGCAGCTGCATTGGCTGTACATTTTTGATTTCCATTGTAGGTAAAAATCAGCTATTTCAGTGCTTTAAATTATTACTATTGAAATTGCCAGTATACAGAAGGTTATTTATGCGCCTGATAGAACATGTTAGTCATTATTGCAATGAGTGTAGTCATTTATTATGTAGGTATACCTAGAGGCAATTTCGAATTGCTAATTAAATTATACATAGCATACTTCTTATTGTTAAGGAAGTAATTAAACTTGACTTATGATCAGCTACCAGAGCTGATTCAGCCATCTCCTTCTGCTCAAAATGTATACTTATTATTTTGTGTATTTGTGTATTTTTCCTGGGAATGGAGGGAAAAGGGAGGCAGCTTTTCTGCACAGCAGCAAAATTGCTTGGAAATGTCACCCTTAGCCAAGGTGAAATAATTCTTCATTGAAATAAAGACTTAAGGTAGTAATAGTTCCTTATTACAATCATTTGTACTCGAATGAGAATAGTTATTTGTGAACTGACCTGTGGTCATTTCATTTATGAATATTCAGACAGTTGCAGAATATTCGTGAAATCGTTTTATGGTCCTGTATGAAAGTATAAAGAATTACATCTCAGATACACGTTGCATTTACACAGTGGTGATGTCTGTTGTGCAGATGGAAGGGAACAAAAAGCTTATTATTATCATGGTCATCTAATGAGGTGTATAATAATTATTTTGTATTTTTTTCCTGAAAAATAAGTGCGTTTCTTTTTCAGTCTTTTTTCCCTGTTTCTGCATCCTTTTTTCTTTATTCCAGATTCACAGTTGTAGTATTTTTGACTTATCTGAGTTATGACTCTTCTCCTGTAAATCAGGATGCTTATCCAGCTTTCTTTCTGAAGCAAGATGTGATTCATTGTTAGCACTTGGGTTGCTGCACATACTTAGACTGTTGACTCTTTGTGACAGCCTGATGATCAATTTTGCTTACATTTAGCACTACAGTGAAGTGTCAGTCCACATCCAGGATTTCGGAACATTACACTTGTACAAAGAATAATAGTTTGAAGGTGTTGCTGGTTAGTCACCTTCCTTTAATAAGACAACATTCACACCAACCTTTTACACTGCGGTTGGCTAAATTTTTTCCGATGTACATACTCAGATGTGCACTTCATTTCATATGCCAGACTTTGCTCATTTGAGCACAGCATGTCAAACGCTCTTAACTCTTCCCTGGTATTTCTCTCATTGAGGAACAGGGACTTCAATGAGGATTTTTCATTATTTTACTTGTGGTCTGAGTTTGACATCGTTTAATAATAAATTGAAAGGGCCGCTTGATGATATTCGAGTAGGAACACACATCTCAGTACAGTGGAAGCCCTAATCGAAGTATAAAGAAATCAAGGAAGTAGAGTTTTCTGAAGTAGAACAGAGGTCTTGTGTTGTTTCACTGCAGGATGGATTACTGGTGAAATCTCCGTTTTAGAAAGGAATATTTTGTGACAAAATATCAGAAATTCCTGAGACATGTTTCCTCTTCCTCTCTCTAAGATGTTGGGAGAAAAACCCTTTCTTCTTGTATGCTTTAAAAATAAACAAGGGAACAGAAATCGTTCATTACTCGTTTGTGGCTGCAGAGAGCGATCTGAAAGCTTAGTCTGCAGAGTTTGCAGAGCAATTAGAAATAACAGGCTTTCCAACTCAAATTGTGGGCTCAAAATGCATCCTGATTTAGTAAGGAAAGCACAGGAATCAGTCAGTGATGGAGTCACTTACAGAAGAGATTTGAGAAACTGGAGATCTAATAGCTACATTTTCTTAAATTAAATTTAGGCTACCCTCAAGCAAGCAGCTGAGAACTCCAGCCCATCCTATCACTGCGTAAGTGACAAAAGCTTAATGGTGACAATGACTTCAACCAAATATCTGATACTCCCGATTTTTAGTGAATGTAGTTCTGCCTCATTTTTGGGTTTGTTCTATGATTTGTTTTGTTTAAGAACTGGGGAGTTTTTGCAGGGAAGAAATTTCCAGTGCTTTTACTAATTCAGGAAAAGTGACAATCTAATACTGTACAGCCAAGAATTTGGGTTCGAATGTCATTTTGCTTGCTGTATACTTTCTCCCCGTTGTGTGTATGCATAAGCCTTTCTATATGGGTTTACACTATGTACACGTATATATTATACTAATAATATTTTGGAGAGATTTCTATTTTTTTTTTTAAATAAAACTGTAGTCTAATCTTTTTTTCTTTAGTCTAATCTAGACCCCTGAATTTAAACATATTTAAAATATTTTAGAAATAGCAATATTTTCTGTTCTTACTTTGCACTTAGTGTTTGTTATGGCAACGGGTATTAGATACTAGTGCTGCATTTGATGGCTAGAAATAAGAGAATCGTGCTCACTGAAAGGTTTCAGGCATTTGGTAATGATAGCTACTGTCATTTTAGAATGGAACACCTGTTCTTGCATAGGGCAGCAAAAAATGCTTTGCTTTTTGAACGAGAAAACATTGGTTTATGCATCAGTTTATCCCATTAAGTTTGCAGCAAGTACTTAACATTCAGAAGTTGAACTGTCTGCTTGTCTTTGGTGAGAACCACTCGCCAATAGTAACATTCCCATTTATCCAGGAAATATATTCATGCAGCAAGGGTTTCCCTCTAGGCAAAAGTGGAGGTGAAATGCTCTTATAGAAGGGCAATTCAAAAAGTTCCCTGTGTTAAACAGAAGTGCAAAAAACTCTTTTAATGAAAGACAGATTGCAAGCGTTTGCCTAAGATTATCACTCTGCTAAACTGAAGCAGAGCAGTTGAAATTCCTGCATCATTTACACCCCGCGAGCAAGGCAAGGGCAAAAGCTGGAGGGAAAATATGGGATAGTACAGGAGCAAACAGCTGTGAATAAGAAAAAGCTGCACTTTCAGTTGCTGAATCTCTCAGCAAAAGAAAATAATAGTTTAGTATAAGCCAAAATAAGCAAGCCCTGGGCTATGCCATGCCATAAATCCTTAAAGGGACACTCTCAACTTGGATTTAAAGTAAATACCCACCCCCAACCCCCTCAGTTCTGAAGCCCTGCAGCTCCCTTTAAATACCTTGCCTGGCACTAAAAAGTGTATAAAACTTCAATTTTTATTCTTGGGGTCTTTCTCTCTTTGTGTTTGCAAAGGTGGTTTCTGTTAGCCAGTTTCCTCCTTGATATCTGAGGCCCTGATCCTGCCAAAATATATACATGTCCTTTCTTGTGGTGAGACTCCCATCAAAATCCCTCCCAGCAGGAAAGGTGAGCTCACATTTATGTGTTTGTAGGATCAGCGCCTAATTGTAGGGGAAATGGAAACTGCACAGAGTTTTGTCCATAGCACAAAGAAAACAATAGAGAATATGGAGTAAAATATATTTCTTTAATACTTCAATTATAGAAACGCTAGATAGGGTGTGTAACTCTAGTAAGGGACAGATATTTCAGAAAGGAATGCAATTTTTCTTGTTATAAATACATAGTTGCAAGCAAAAATGCCATTAAAATAGCATGCATTGAAATTATTGCAGTTGTGAAGTGAGGAATCAGGTTCTTCATTCTCATTCTGCATTTTCCATTCAGAGTAAAACTGTCAAACCCTTTTGTTGCTTGCTATTGAACTCCAGTGGGACTTTGCTTTTATTTCCCTGGTGTGTGATCTTGTCCTGCATATTTAGCAGTTCTGATGATGGAACTTAAGATAAGTCCATTCAGAATTTGCAGTATTTTTTAAGTCACCTTTTATGGTGGTAACAGAAGACAAAATGTTAAACAAAATGAAACTGTGACCCCTTATATGTCCTTATTCAGAAAAAATAATCTCACTGAAGTCACTGGGAGCTGGAAAATGCATCGGATGCAATTTAGACATGTACTTGAGCCTAAAAGGTTAAACTGCATTTAAAATTGAAAGATGTTATCAAGATTTAAAGCATGATACTGGCATGCATTCCCATAATTGAAAAATCTAGTCTAACTATAGCATGCTACCTTTATTTGGGGCTAGATCTGGTTGACAGAGACTGCAAACCTGCTGTCATCTTACAGAGCTGGGCAAAGACATTGCACAAAGCTCTATCAGACCCAACATGAAGAATGGGAATGATAGCAGACTGTTAAGGGAGAAATTATTGTTCTTTCTGGGTATCGATCAGCTGGAGCTGGGGAAAGGTGCTCTGCTAGCTATTACTGGGTTTGGATTTCAGTTGCAGGAAAGTTATGAAGAGAGGCCATCTGTATTTCTTGTTCTCTCTTCTTGCACAGTGGTGCAGCTATCTTACTGAGGGCCAGTTGCAGACCATAGGCAAGATGTTAGCCTTTAGATCTTATAAAATGAAATAGGAATGACTGCACTTCAGAAAGATTTTATAAGCATTTCCCACTCCAAAGGCTTGGTTTTGTTCTTTTTCTTGGTCTTGAATTCTTGATTCCTTTTAAAGGGTATTTCTGTGAAAGAAACAAGCTTCTTGCAAGCAGCTGGACAAATGACTTGCATTATATCCTGATGCTCTCATCACAGAAACATTAATTCCTCCTGCCCCTTCCCCAATGGTTGTATCCTGCTCTTTACCAACACTTTTCCCTGAATATCCCATAGCATCCCAATATAAGTCCAGCCAAGCACAAGGTAGCATTTTTTCCATCTGACTCCTACCTCAGGGTGTTCTGCCTGGATGCGTACATAGAGCAAGTAGCTGAGAGAGCCTCTTAGTTGAGGGTGCCAACTGGCTTAGTCAATGATTTTCACAGAATTTGTAGAAATGTAATTCATTTGAGATACCTCTCCCCCTGTCAAAGTTGGTTGAAGCTGGCCAGTGAGTCCATCCGGATCAGTGGGTCCAGAATATTAAAGGAAAAGGGAAAATTGATCAGCTGATGGCCTCCTGTGATCCTTATTTCCTAAGAAAAATAGCTAAAATGTTTGATATATGGACAATCTATCTCCCTACATTTTATATCTCAGTGTTCAAAGGGGTTACTTTAGGCTAGAGTTATTTAATGTGTTTATGAAAGAATGATGAAAACATTACTACATTTTCACACAGGGTTTGTCCTTCGTATAGCTTCATTCTTCAACTCTCAGATCTGAATGCCACTTCAGGAAGCAAATGCAGCTGCATAATGCTTATGCATATGCTGCTAAAAGGTACTGATTATTTGTACCTTTTTAAAAGACATAGGTCTTTTAAACACATTTCTTCCCTTTCCCACAAGATGTGATGAGCTGAGAGATAGCTTACAAAATGCTAATTGTTAGCAATTAGTGGACAAATTAGGGGTCAAACCTATTGTTTTAGAGACCTCAAATTTGCACAGAAGCCAAGGTGCTTTGCAGACTTGCTTGGCAGCTGGGTTTAAAGGATACAGTGCTTCCTGATAGTGAGGGCAGAGGGGCACGGACATTTGGAAGCTGAGCTTGGCCCCAAGTCCTGCTACTTACCTGCTGCTTGACTTTAAACCAGATTTAGGCCATATCAGTTTTGGTCATTTTGTTTAAGCTGGTATTTGAGTGTCCAATGAATGATAAATAAATCTATGTGTATGTGAGACCCATTATGTGATATCTAAGGTACACATAAATATGGTGAAAGATTACCATGTGAATGCAAAGCTTAGTCTTAACTCTTGTTTTGAGAAGTTCAGTGTATTAAGCTGCATTATTAAAACACTTCAGGGTTTCATGAATGTCATTTTACCTGCTTGATTTTTCCAGAAGGAGATTTGGGTTGTTCCACATTCAACCTATGTACTGTAACGTTACCTTAATGCTGACTCTGACAAACCATTCAGGAGCATTTTCCCAGAGCCCTCTATGCCTTACCCACTGCCCCTTCCCTTGGGCTGTTTTAGAAGCCCTGACAACTCAGAAGGAGTTTCCCCTTATTTGGTAAATGTTAACATTTTTCCAATGCTAATTAATACAGCATTAACCTTTTATATATTTTTCAGTGGTTTGATATTAAATAGTTACATCTGTAGTGGATTATTGACAGAACAGTTAGAATCTCCCTGGCAGGGAAGCCCAGATTAAAAGCCCATTTACCACATAAGACTAATTTAAACCCCATATTAAGGGTTTAGCATAGTTTGTTGCTGCTTATGTGGAATACTGGATATGAATTTCACTAGAATATTTATAGATACAACATTCCTCCTTTGTATCACCATCTGCTCACCACCTCTGTTTCTCTAGCTGAGCTTCAGGGTCTGTACCAATGTCAGCGGAAGCTTTAAAATCTGCCATTAAAATAGCAACAACAGCAGAGATCTGCTGTTAAAATAATAGCAACAACATCCCTCTGTGGGATGCTAGGGAACACATGACTATGGACAGTTCTGATCCAGCATTCCTTTTGTGCCCTGGGAGCTTTTTGGGGGGGGGGGAGAAAGGAGAAAAAAAAGAAAGAAGAATGCATGGGCATACTGCATTTGTGTATAGATAGATGGAAATGTGGAACTACTTTTTCCCATTGTCCTTCTAGCTGAACACTGGGGAGAGAGTGGAACAATGCATGGAAATGCCATAAAGGGAATGTAAAGAGACACTCGGCAGATGAATTCAATATAAAGAGAGCTAAACCCACTGGTAATGTTAATACACACTTTTCCAGTGACTCTCCATGCAATTGTGACTAAGCCAGCTTCAACATATATTACACTTGATGGTAGCAGGATTACAGTTAAGGGGAACAGTTCTTATATCTGATAGCAGTCGGACTGAATTTATGGGTCAGGTGTGAAACACCCTAAAAACACAAGTACAGTTGTGAGCAAGAAAACAAGATGTGCAAATTAAAGTAATAAATGCACATTAAATGTTTGGGAATTTTTTGTTTGCAAGGGAAAACCATTGTGGCAACAAGGTCCGTGAATCTCTTTTTCAAAAGATCTAGGTGGCCAGTGATACAGAATAAGTTGAAAAATGTTTCTGGATTGCGTTTCAGCACGTACACACATCAAATGAATTCTCATCGTATTCAGCTGCACAAGTTCTTATCACAGTTTTGTGTGTTTGACAGAACTTCAGAGACAGGTTAATTCCTGATATGTAAATAAGATTGTGGTGACTAGTATGAAAGAAACAGATGATCACAGTGATCAACAACATATCATGAGAAGCTTTGCTTTTCGTATTTTCATGCTGCTTTGATAAAAAAATATAGAGTAAGGCTTTATGCAGGCAATGTGAAATACAGCATAATGTGCTTCTTTTGAGCAGAGAGAAACCAAGGGCTTTAAAAATTGCCTTTTTCACAAAAGAAGAATTTAGAACTGAGGAACTAAGCTAACTGTAAGAAAAGGGTAAAAGGACAAATCCTCAAGACAGAGAGTGCCTTTGGACTATTTCTTATTCATTTGCAAAGGATGTTAACAGGGAAAAATCAATGGAGTGTTTTGAGTGACTGGGGCGGGACAGGGCAAAGGACATCTTCTCTGGTGCAACAAAACCTGTGAATTCCCACCCTTCAAAAAGGAAACTTATTGTAGTCAGTTTACATATAAAAGTAGATGGAGATTTGCTGATTTTTACGCACTGTTTGGTGAATAGCTAGGCAGAAAACCAACTCTGTTTCTTGCGGTGCAATCACTGTGAAGTGTAATGCTCACTGGAGGAGCCATAAGAAATGAAGTCTGGAGGACCAAGACTGCTATTAACATCAGCTGCATACCAATGAAGTGACTGCTTGGAAAATGTTAGTGCTAATTGATAACATGGCATTTCCAAACAGCAGTATTGTTAATTGGTAGCGTTCAATCTCTAAAATGCTCAATACTAAAGTACCCTAAAATCTTGCGCAGCTATCACACAATTCAAATGTTTTGTTTCATGGCGTAGGAAGAATACATACAGCATTAACCAAAAGAAGAGCAACACAAAATGGCAGCTTATTAAATAATAAATTGGTGCTTTAACAAAGGCGAAGAGGAGAGGAAATACCATTTCTGTATGAAACTTTACTTCTTCTTGCTTTGTGCAGCATGTTTTACCTTCTGCCAATACACATTTGGAGAGTGCAGTTGGTTAAGTAGAACGTCAGATGAAGGTGGGAACTGCTAGCATTTCTACTGTCAGGGGGAAAAAGGCTGCTGCATTTTGTTTCCATCTAAACTGTGTGAGTCTGTCAGCAAGACTGTGGAAATGAACAGGAGACCAAAACAGGAGGGGGAAAAGAAGAGATCTCCATAAGATAAGGGAACCCAATTTATTATTTTTAATGACAGGCATATGGAAGAGACACTTATACCACAGCAGTAACAAGAAACAGTCTCCCATTTAGTAACTGTAGAAGATAGCATTTATTTTTATGGCAGGTCAAGAGCCCAATCCACAAAACAGATGAAACTTTGCTTTCATGAGCTCAGCAGGCTAGACCCATACCATGCAAGTCATGACTGCAGTTGGACTGGTCTTTGAAGTTAGATGTATCTGCCTTTGCTGTATCAGGCACATGAAGTCCAAGAACGTTGGGGAAAAAAATCTTTAAAAGATTACTGTAGAGAAAAGGGGAAGTAGCATAAAGGAAAACAAAGACAAAACCCACATTCTTGTGGCTATAAATCAGTTCCAGTGACCTGAGTGAATTTTCCCTTGTTGTTACTATGTGAGGCTGACCCAGAAAGGCAGAAGTACAAATACAGTAGCCAAGTGGGCAGAATAGCAGTGAGATAGGCATTATCTGTGTAATCTGAGATAAGTTCCTTTGTTTAATAAAAGTAAGAACTGCACAGGGCAAGCCATACAGATGAGGTCAGGCTGGGCTGCACCTCTTCTGTGTGCCCATGACTTCCTGTCAGTAGTCTACAAGAGCTAGAGACATGGGTTTGAGGCTTTAATTTGATCTTGCATATCTAGTGCCTTTTACTTCCTTGGTTTATTAAGACACTGCAGGATCAATCTTACTCACTCTGGGATTTCTCAGAGAAGCAAACTGGGATGAGATGCCCAGAAGAATGCTCCTGGCCAGACACACCTTTTCCGTCAAGGATGTACCTGCCTGGATAGGGAAGAATTATCCATCATTAAAAGTTTATTTGGGCACAACAACCCTGTTCCTTCTTGCTTATTCCTGGCTACTTTAAGGTACTCTCTGTTCAGCTCGTTTCTTACTATCTCTTCCCCAGCTGCCCAGCTTCTTTCCCCCTTTTGCTTCAGAACCCTCTTTTTTTCTTTTTCCCTAGAAAACTCACCATGTCCGTACTCCCAGACCATCTTGCCTACAGCAACATTACTGCTGATAATTTTCTCCAGATGTTGTCTGGCACAGGATCATCAGACCAGGTCCTTCCTAAGATATTTACCTTCCATTAAACAAGAAAAAAAAAAAGAACAACAAAAAAACAAAGACAATTTTCTCTTTAGAGGAAAAAAAAAGCAACAAAAAAAACCCCAAACCAGACCAAAACACAGACAGAACATTCAAGAACTTGCAAAATAGGATATTTGAGAGTCACAAAAATATTAATGTGATACAATTCACACAACAGAAGAATTATGCCTGTTAAGAAACATAAGGAATTGTAGTATGGGAATAATACATGTGCAATAAGTAAAGAATCAATAATATTCATAAAATATATCTTGGCTAATGACTTGGGCTTTTCTGCCTTTTGTGTAAGTAAAGAACAGAATCTGGATTTACAAACAATTTTTCCTCTTCTGCCTAACTTCTGGAAATGGTTCTCCATCTGTTACCAAGGAATTCCAGAATTAGCAGGCTCACTCTTTAGGGAAGAAAGGAGAGGGCAGCTTCAAGGATGAGGTTTGCCATCTTCCACATTTAATCCTTTAACACTTAGGATCTCACAGCAAGAGGGATGTCCTCCCTTCTGCACCAGGTGATCTACGTGAGAGGAGCAGGCAGCCCAGCAGGTCTGAGGGAGTATTGCTTTTTGCTACAAGGGCTTGGGCTCTGGTCAGGTCTGCTCAGAATGTTTGGGTCCCTGGCACAAGCCAGGATGACAGAAAAGGAATTTGCATCTCAAGAGGTTCTCCAGTGCAAAAAGTCACTGCCACAGAATATACATTGAATTGCTACTGAGATAGAGACATAGATAGAACCACCTTTTATTAAAGGTTGGTTTGAGCAAAACATGCCTAGAAGATGAGTAGCTTATGTGTTCTCCCTCTCATTCCCTATGCTGATGTATCTATTTCTCCATTAAAATTACATCTATTTTAGAAATTATTCCATTTTTCTTTGAGTTCATCCATGCGAGTTTCTTAAAAGGATAGAAAGGTCAGGTGAGAGCTCTTATACAATACTTGCTGGTAGCTATTGCTGATTGAAGAGAGGAATTCTTACTTTATTATCATAGATCTTTTCAGAAGATTTGATACCTTCCTCAAAAAGAGTTAATCTAAATGGGTGACAGCTGTCATAATACAAACAAAGCTACACATTAGATTGAGTGAAGAATTCTTTATTTTTAACCAGGATGGTAAATGGGAAAAGATAAAGGGAAAAGAGTTTTTTTCCTATTTATCTTTGTATATCAAGGAAGGACAAGTGAAGAGGTGTCTTTATTAATCTTTTTTTTGTTGTTCTTAATCTCTCTCTTATGCAGCACTCACCTCAGAAATTTCCTCATTCCATTCTCATTCTTTATCAGCCAACAAACATGGCTTTGCCTGCATGTATAAAATATCCTTCAATCAAGTTCCTTATTTCAGCTGAGCTGTGGAATAATGTGCCACTCTTTCAGCCCTGTAAGATTTCCCATGGTGGGAGGCCTCCATAGTACAGAGCTGTTTGGTTTTGGCTCTGCCTTTTTCCAAGTGAAACACATGACAACAGCTTTTCAAGGCTTTAAAGTGCTGTCTGGTACACATACAAGTAGTGAAAAAGGAAAAAAATGTGAGGGAGTTTATAAATTTTCATTTTTTTTTTTTTTTTAGCATCTCAGAAGTCTCTGTTCTTAGTTTCTTAAAGCTCCTTTTTAATTTTTTTAATAAATTTTATATTTTGGACCAGATGAATACACTGTGACATATTAAAAGACCTGAGATCTAGTTGTATCTCATTGAATATAGTTTTGTATCTGAACTTTTCTGGGGGAAAATGCAGAAACCCAGGCCTTCCTTTTATCTTGACTAACCATTTGATGAGCTGTATCTGCATGTTTGGAACATCACTGCTTATGAGGCATTCTGCGTTGAAGCTTTCGTAGAGTTATCACAGGTTCTATCTGTGATCTGCTCCCCAGTTGCTCTATTTTGAGAACTCTGCTTAATTCCTCTTGGCCAAAATGAACAGCTATCAGCTGTCAGCAGGGCCTTGTCAAGTCTTCCCCTTGAAGACATTCAATCCACTAACGAGCTATAGGATCTTTATAGAGCATAAGCGCAAGTTTGTCAGTGTATCTTCAAAATCATACTTTTAGTGCCATGACTAGCTCCTGTTATTGAACCAAATACATTTCTACATCCAGAGACAAGAAGTCCAACCTATAGAATTTTCAAGTGTTGCAACTACCTAGGGTTTAAAATTTTAGTTTATTTGTTTCTTCCAAACCAGAAACTACTTCTTCCTTGCATGATCTTAATAAATAGGTCAAAGACGTTGGATTTGGTCATAAACACATCTGTTCATGTTGCTTTGTTTGCATTCAAACTTTCAATGACAGTACTCACTTCCTCCTTTTAAGTGGGTTATCCAAGAATTCTGTATTTTTCTTGTGGTTCTGTGGGAAAGAAGTCCTTAAAGCACTTTAAAAGTTGTTGGCTTTTAGAGAGTTGACTTGCAACCAATAAAACCTTTTGTTTTCAGATCACCCAGCATCATTTCTCAACATGTTACCAGATGTCCCTTGCTGTCCCTTTTGAAGAAACTTCCATATTAACCGTGTTTTTTTTAAGTCTGTCCTCCATCTTTTACTTATATAATGTTTCAGTTTATGCATTTTCAGACCTGTTCTGTTTAACAGATTGGCAGGAAATCCACTCCTTCCAATCCTTGCGGATTTATGCATTTTAAACAAAACCTGTTTGTACCTTTCTGCTTATCTTGGACTGAAAGGGTTCCACTAGGCCTTTTTCTTCACCTTTTCTTCCCAATTTTTTAAGGTGTAAAGCTTTACTGATAACTTTACCATTTATCCTTGCCTTACAAGCATCCCATGGAGTTTTCTTATCTCAGTGAGCTTACTGTTTTCTTTCAGCTAACTCTGAAAAAGCTATAGATACTTGTTTTATCCTAAGCTATAAGCAGAGTTCCCTCCAGTTGCCATCAATATACTTTGGTTTAAATTGCAGCCTTTTAAAATTAGGCATGGGGAGTGAGGATACTGACTGATTACATCCAGAGAGATCAAAGTAACAGGATTTAACAAGCTACTAGTGATAGGGAACACATCAGTGTCTGAATATACATCACATGGTTGACAACAGTAACAGCATCCCTGAATTAAGAGCTTACTACTTTTCGAACATTACCAGCATCTAACAAGGTTACTAGCTTGAAGTTACCTTATCTGCAAATCCTGATCACCTTGGTCTGGTAAGGACTGGATTCATGAACTGGCTATAATTATCTCTCTTGTCCTAAATTTTATTAAAAATTATTATTACTTTCATTTTAAAAAAGGTGAAATGAAAGAGGCTTGTCCCTGGATGGAGCAGTATGGAGTATACACTCTTTCAAGTTACCCTTTTAGAGGACTTTGATCAGAATATATCTGCCATCTTCAAACGCCAGGCTTTTAGGATGAAAAGGAGGTATTTGACTAATAAAACTGCCACCCCTTTTCCTTTTGATGGCCTGAAGAGCAGTATGGTGTCTGTTCTCATATTGCATCTCAAGCAGCTTTCATTGTTGGTCTGCAAAGGAGCTTCTTGTAATGCTAGAGTCGTGTTATTATTTATTTTTTATTGCTTATAAAACTTGTTGACCTAAGCTGGTCGACCATTTAACATTTAAAGGCATCATTTGAATTGGTTCATCTGTTCTATTGGCTTTCCAGCTGTTGCTTTTCTAACATTTAAACTTAAAGGCTGTTATTCTGTTCCTTTTAGCTGGAATATTATACACAATTCAATGCTGCAAGATGCAATATCAACTACTCCCTTTTATTGGCAGAGGAGATGTCAAATCTTGATATAGCTTTTCATGCTTTTTACTACACTTGGTTTACTTCCTTGCTTCCTGTGTTTCATATTCTAGATTGCTGCCCTAATGCTGGGTTAAATTTAGCCATTCTGAATTTCTCCTGTCTTAAATAGTAAATTTCTGCCCTTCTGGGTCCCCAAGCACTGCTGTGCCCTGTGCCCTTTGTAGCACAACTGCAAATTTGAGGGACCAGAAATTACTCATTAGAACAAGGTACTGACCACTGAAGTAGAAGATGCTTGCAAGATGGAGATGCTGGCAGAGTAGGGAAGAGAGGGTGTCAGTATTTTAAGATAAGTCCTTTGCTAGCCTTGCCTGACAGTCTACACAAAAAAGCAGCTGTTTGTCTGTGGATCTGTGGCACATCATCCAAATCAAACAAAGGACAGGGTTTAAAACACTGCCTGAACCCAAGTGGTAGCGTGGCCTGTTCACGATGGTTCCTCTGCACATTGAGCACCCGCTGCCAAGAGGAGGGTGTCCATGAGGAGTTTTATTTCATACATATGGAGGGGGCCTCACCATCCGGGGTAACTTGGCAATGTAGAAGGCTTTGGGTGTCCCCAGAGCTTTTTCTCTCTTTGAAAGTCAAGGCAAGGAAGGCACCCTGCCATGCTAGAGAGATTTCTGCTGCCCAGACGGGGGAAGTGCTGCTTGTTATTAAGTCTCTTGAAACTGGGAGCAGTTGTGAAAGCATGTTTGAAAGCAGGATATGCTCTACAGTAATATCCAGGGCTCATAAGAGATTTTAAAGGAGTTTAAAGAGGAAATCAGACCTGATCAAGGGAGCTTGAAGATTGTAATTTAACAGGGGAACTCTATATAGTCTGAGGGTGTTGCTTTCCTGTGTATTGATTTCTCTGTGATTCTGAACTAAGAAAACGCATTAGGATATTAAAACCAGAGCTTCTGGAGTATGGTTTGGATGAAATCATGAAGCGGGAGAATGTGGCAAATTTGCCCATGCAAAGCCCAGTGAAAGCTTCTCCTTAAAAAGTCACATCAAAGCCATAAACATTGCAAGATGTAAAGCATGACAAACGTGCAAGCAGAAAAATACCTCTCTCTGGTCTTTCCTTCTGAGCCTACCGAGGAGATCATAGGATAAGCTAGAATAGTAAATGCTCTGGGATGCAACAGTGAATAGCAAAGAAACCTAATTCAGGACCTAGTGCAAACGTTAACATTACTCTTGCCAACTTTGCTGCAAATTTACTGTCATACCCGTCTATTTGAGAGGTCTTTTTAGTATGAAAGGTGGTGCAGACTTGTGCTCCTGGTAATACTTCTGTCAACAGAGATCTTCTGGATTCATGCCAGTGATGGGAGAAGGTGAAGGACTTTATGGATTTTGGTCCATCTTCGTCAGAGGAAAGGGAAGTTGCTTTACCTCTCAGGATATTTTCATCTTTATTTATAATTCAAACTCCTGCTAGTTTTGAAGCTTAGAGTTGCTGAATAAGGCAGAAAACTGGTCAGTCTTACAATGTCTCCATCCTCCTTATAGTGAAGCTCAGAGAGACCTTTTGGCTTTCTAGCTCAAGCAACATTCTTTCACAGTAGTGGCTTTTTATTTTTAATACAAGTGAACACAAGTACCTTATGTACATTGCAGATCAAACCTTTTCGAGTAGCAGCAGGAATATGCTGCAGACCACAAGGAGCATAGACTGAATAACTTACTGATGGCTCCTAGTGGCCTTTGTAGGATTTTCTTAGTATTATGCTAATTAGCTATAGTATTTTACTGTTTTCTATCAATACATTAACAGCTTATACATTTCTTTTACAATGCAAAGTGATATTCACTGTTTCTGCATTTGCTAGCATATATTATTAGGGAAAATGCACATGTTGAACTTCTATTTTTTTTTTGCTTTCAATACTAAGAGGGTCAAAGACTTACACACAAAATGGGCTGTGAAGCCCTCTTGAAGTCATCAACTTTATCCAAAGCCAACAGCCTCTTTGTTTTTCAGTGCTTCAATACAAAAGGCTCTAAGTTCAATGAGCACAAAGACTATAAGAGTTATTTCTTCTTAATGAAATAATTTGGGATGCCTGTAGCTTTATGGCATCCTTGTGTGGAGCAAGGAATGGTCTTTGGCCCTAGCAACATTCTTAGTTACTTTGATGAAAATCCATGGAGACCCGCCTTCCTTCTAATGTTGATAAGTAACAGCAGCTTAGCTGTATGGAGTTTTAAGGACCAAAAAGACCATTAAATTGTCTCCTTACCTTTTTGTGTATCACAGATTGGAGCATCCTACTCAGTCACCTTTTTATTTGCCTAAAGAGTATCTTCTAGAAAAGCACGTAGGCTTTATCTGAAAGGTTCAGAAGCTGGAACATTCAGCACAGTCTGCAGCAGGAGGTATAACCCCACTGCTGAGAACACATGTTGCCTTTCCCTCAGAAAAGGGCTTCACCTTCCTGCATTGGTTCTCATCATTCCTTCCTCCATGAAATGAAAGAATTCTCTTATATGTCATGTTTTATATTGTAAACATATTCCTGCATTGTAATAAACTCACCCTGTCTTTGGTATATGAAGCAGGCAGAGCTCCTTTTGTCTTTCTCTGTGACACATTTTTCTCTGAACTAGGAGGAATTTTGCTGCTTCTTTCCTCTATCCCATTGAACTTTTAAATATCCTTTAGGAAATGCCTGCCAAGGACTGTATAGAGTATTCCAGTAGTAGCACCGCTACTTTCAAAACCTTTGAAAATCTAGATTTAAGCTACCTCAAATCCCACTTAATAGTTTCCAGTTTAAACAGCTACTTGTTTTTTTCCAGAACATTACACTGGGAGTTCAGATAGTGTTTCTTGTCACTGTGACCCACCCCTCTCCTTTTAGACACACCACTGTTCAGAACACAAGCATCAATTTGTAGGTTTGGCTCTCATTCTTTTTCCTAAATATACAACTTTGCATTTGCCTGCTTTAGCATACCCTGTTTAACAAGATTTATGTTCCATAGAATTATGTGATGTAGCTTTATTTATACCCTTATTCTTCAGTTATTTTATGAATGGGATCCCTTCCTGGCTTTCACACTCTTCTTGCCCAGAAGGAATATCAGGCTCATCAGCAGAGCTTCTCCCATTCATCCCATTCACTTCATACTGACACGGTTCTAGTCTTTCAGTGTTCCCCCGCATTTCCAAGATACATCCAAGACCATCACAGCAGGCCAGAGATCTCTTCAGCCAAGTCCCTTAGAATAGTTGTATACAAGTGGTCTTGGCCTGCCAAGTTGAATGTGCTTACTCCTAGGGGACTTATCTGAATTTATGCAGCATCCTCCTCTGTTACTAATAAATATAAATGCTCTTCATCATTCTTACATGGTGCTGTCTCACTTCTGAGCCCCAGACATGAGTAACTGTTATTTTGTATTTATATTAACATATCTGAGTGCATTGATCTTATTAATTCAACATTCTTAGTTTTATAGGGTACAAGCTGATATTCATTGTTGTTTTCTGATGAAGAATGTTATGTTTGTAAATCCCCTGATGCATTTAACACTTACTAATGCACACTTCCTTGCTGGGTTTGGCTAATTTACCCTTGACTCACTCAAACAATTTAAAATCTAGCCAAAATTCCCTCCTTTGTCCACTGCTTCCCTCATGCTATGGTTTCCTATGGACCCTACTTTTTGTCCACTGAAATTCTATTGGGACATTGAAATAAGTCGTTTCTAAACGCAAACACACATGTGCTTTTAACCAGCTTTTAGGCCGGGCTTGAGAGCACAATTTGACCCTTTAAATGTTAACCACAAAAAGTGCTAATCTTCTACCCACTCCCTCAAACAAACTAGCCTTGTGAAAGTGATTATCTCAATGGAAGGGCTTGCACATGCGATCAGGAAGCCTTGGTGGATGCTAATAGTTTGCTGTAAGGCTAGAAGTGCAGATGCTTTGAGATGGGAGGGTTTTAGTCTTGCTGTCATTCGTGGAGACACAGGGCTTCCATTATTTGGTCTACCAAGTTACCCCCATTGTATGGCAGGGTTCTGCCTCTGTCTTCAAGCTCTGGAGGAGATCCTGGTGTTTGCTCAGTTTACAAAGCAAAACATCATTTCCATAGGTTTGAATTCTTCTGAGCCTGCTCTTCCTACCTGGAATTGGGAATTGGAGTACTACTATAATTGCATACATTTAAACACTTCTGGGTGGGAAACATTTTTCTTCAGGTCAGTGTTAGAAGAAAATTGCAGGAGAAAGGGAGAAATAGGGGAAACGTTCACTTGCAACTGACAGTTATCTGGCGGATGAATGTTAATATCTCTTCAGTCCCCCCCCCGCCAAAAAATTGGTGAACAACAATTATTTCTGACATTCAAGGAGCCTTCAGAGGCTGAGACTGAAAAACTGCAGCTACACCATGTAGAGAGAAAAGACAATTCCCAACAAATGAATAGGAGACTGAAGGTAAATTTGTAAATTTTTGGTGTTGCTCAAATTCACTTATTTCACTTAAGAAAACTGCACATTCTAAAACTGATCCAAAATGATCACAACACACACCAGCATTACCTCATAAATCATGAAGGCAGCATGACCAAGGTATTTTCTCATCTTCCTTAGCCATTAGAAATACTTACAGTGTAAGAGGGTGAAATCTTTATATTACCAAGACAAATGAAAGGGTTCCTGAGTCTGCCAGAGTGCTTAACTGTGGGCAGTGAATGAGGCAGAGGACAGCAAGAAAAGAACTTCAATTTTGCACGAGCAAACATAGATCTGCCATCTCCAAAACCTCCAGAACTTGCATATTGCCCCAATTCTGTCTGTACAAATTGTCAATATATAGACAACTTGGTATGCAAGTTCAAATCAAGGTGGTAAAAGATGGTGAAAATACAGCAACACACTATTAAAAAAGTAAATCTGGGAAAAAGTCAGATATTCAAATGTCGGGGATATGGGACAGCAGGAGCAAAAAACTACACATGGATTTACAGGGATGGGCAGCTGGACTGGTCTAATGCCTTCCTACAGAAAACATGCGGGCACAGTGCATTCCAAAGTGGACTATAGGTATAAGGGAGAGAGTGCAGAAGGGTTTTCTAGACTGTATATCTGGTCTATCAGAACGATTAATGATTCTGTACAAAAATCCCTCTCTGCTATTGCTTTTCCGATGACCCTCATGACTTGGGCAGCGAGTGGGTTGGAGATGAAATGAGCTGTTTGGGCAGCTTACAACTTGCAGTCTTCTTGTTGGACCTGTCTTCCTACTGCCTCCATCCTATGCATTTAGCTCATGTGATGAATGGGCCTCTGATATGCTGAAATGAATTGGAAGTATATGTAATCAGCACCACAGATGATGGAGTTTAAGGACTCTTTTAAATGAATTTAGTCTGTTATGGTTTCTTTTCATTGACACAGTTGCTGGGTGCTCAAATAGTTACTCAGAAGTTCCTGAAACATTTGGACTTAAACGGTAATACTTGAGGACTTTGCTGCAGAAGGATATGCTGGAAAGTTAATATGAATTGATTTTTTATGTATTAGCTAATTTACATGGAAATCGTAAGTATTGCCATCTTTAGAGATGAAGTGAGTGAAATCGGTTCAGGGTCATCTTAATTCTCAGTAGGGATTTCCACTTAAGTAGCTAGATGTTTTTTAGAAAATGCACTTCAAATTACCAGCTTCACTGCTAATTACTATGTTAGTCTAATTTTCCTGGACATCTCTGTGTAGATAGCCCCTTGAAGAAGAATTGCTGCAAACATGGTAAGTTTTAAAGCAGCATGAATATTTTTTCCAGTTTTCTTGAGATTGGCTTAAAAAATAAAGAGATGACTTAATGTATAGTGAAATAATTTACTCTTCACCTAGCTTGGAGAGTTCTCTGTAAAGTGCAGTTGGCTTGCTTAACATTGCTTAAAGAATTCTTTCTTAAAGGTTCTATTAGAACCTGTTTAAGGCACAAGAAGGAGGTCTTCAAAGAGGAGTGGGTAGTGTAAGCAAGAAGGAAATCTCAGACTGCATGGGGCTGGAGGGAGGATGCTAACAGACATTCTGCAGAAAGCCCATCTTTTGGAAGTGCAGTTTGCTGTCCTGATCAAGGAGGAGAGGCATGAAAATAACTGAAATTAACATGTACAGAAGTTTCCATGTTGAAAAAAAAAGTCATCATGGAAAGGAAAGTGGCATGAAAAATAGGATCATCATAACAATAATGGAAAACAGGGAGTTGGAAAGATTGAAGAGCAAAAATACTCTTGTATAAAGGAAGCATCAGGAAAGCATAATTCAGGTCACATTGACTACGTAAGAATGAATTACAGAGCAAAAGCAAACCTGAACTGGAAAGGTTTTTTGTGCTAACTATACCAGTGGTTGCTGATGGCTTTAAATTGTAAGTCAGTTTTAGTTAATATGTTGCTAATTTTTCCTTCCTTTGTTAAAATGTTTTTCATTTTCTGGTGTGCTGAAAATATCTCTGAATAGAACCTTACAAATATATGGACTTCTACCACAACCCATGCAGGCAGTGGTAGGAAGAATGTTGGAGAAAATTGCTTTTGGCTTGAGGAGCACACAAGACAATGAGAAGCTTCTTTAGAAAAAAAACAATCTAGTCTGCATTTTGTTGTGGAGTGGACCACAGGACCTGGCTATGGGACTTATCCCACACAGAAACCCAGCCAGCATCTCTCACTAGCATTTTGCATTGTGCAAAGATGAACTGATACTTTCTGCGCTGTTGGTGGAGAAAGAGAAGTGTAAGCTAACGAGCTATCACATACTGCTCTGCAAGAGGAAGATAACTTTGCTGCTTTAGCTTTCCAAGACAAAATAAAAGGTTGGAATCCTTCTGTCCTCTAGAATAGGAAAAATTCAAAGGAAACCTGGCCCATTGCACTAGAGCTGGGGAAAACATTTTGATACTTTATAGCCAGGCTGCACAATAAATTCCCCATATAGGTTTTCAGAACAGAACACTCTCTCGTCAGCATTCACAGAATAACTATTATTGGCCTTTAATAAGGAGTAAAATCTATTTGGAATAATTGCTATACAGAAACTAAATGTGCACAGGCTTAAATCCAGAGCAGCTGGGACAAGTGGTGGGCAGGGAAGTGGGGCTGGAGGAGCTGGGGAAAGGAAACCCTGGGAACTGCTTTGAACCTTCTCCACTGAGTCCCCACAGTCTCTTTTGTACCAAAGAGCAGCTGCTAGGAGCAGCCTTTGTGTTTATCCTCCCTGACACCTTTGCTTTTCTGCAGGGTCCGATGGGTAGTGCCTGTCTCTGTTTGCCCTCCTTTGCACTGAGCAAAGCTGGGTGGGGAATTTTGCCCAGAAGTCACAAAATGTGACATTTACAATTCACCGAGTGCTTCTGCAATTAGTTTGTTTCTGAAGACTTCTCATGGCATTGTTTCTTTTTGGTCCTTTTCTGCTTTGGTTTGATCTTTGAATTTGGTAAGGAGTGCTTTGACAGCTTGGCATTCTCTGTTTTCTGTATGGTCAAGGACTTAATCCAACACTTAGAATCATAGAATAGTTAGGGTTGGAAAGGACCTTAAGATCATCTAGTTCCAACCCCCCTACCGTGGGCCCTGACACCTCCCACTAAACCATACCACTCAAGGCTCTGTCCAACCTGGCCTTGAACCCCGCCAGCAGTGGAGCATTCACAGCTTCCTTGAGCAACCCATTCCAGTGCCTCACCACCCTAACAGTAAAGAACTTCTTCCTTATATCTAACCTGAACTTCCCCTGTTTAAGTTTTAACCCATTACCCCTTGTTCTATCACTACAGTCCCTAATGAAGAGTCCCTCTCCAGCATCCCTATAGGCCCCCTTCAGATACTGGAAGGCTGCTATGAGGTCTCTACACAGCCTTCTCTTCTCCAGGCTGAACAGCCCTAACTTTCATTGTTTTTCATCCAGGTGTTCTCCAGCATTTTATGGATGGTGAACTCACCACCTTGCACACACTACATAGTCCTGAGGCTTCTCTTTGTAGGCTGAAAATTGAAAAATGAGGGCAAAAATCCTCCTAAAACCCAACTTCCTCAATCAATAAATCAAGGCACACATTTTTTGAGACTGCTTGTGCATTTTTGTGGTGGAAAAGCCTGAATCACTGTGTGTGCGTATTTGGTTTGCATGGTGGTTTATAGATTTCCCAGTGTCTGCCTTAAGAAAACAGTTTAATCGAACACTATCACAAAACCCATACAGACAGAACACTGGTTATGCCTAAGTTACGTCTGTCTCCCACTTCCAATATTTTGTGAAGCGAAGGGAAAGAAGGAAAAGGAAGGAAAGGGAAGGACGGGAAAGGATAGGAAAGAAGAAAAGAAAAAAGAAAAAAGAGAAAAGAAAGGAAAAGAAAAGAAAAGACAAAAGAAGAAAAGAGAAAAGGTGAAGCTATTGTTATGAATTGAACTGCTCGTGTTGCATATCTAAACTGTGCTGTGTTTCTGCCATGGAGTCTGTAAGTGCAGCTGCTAATGACATTGCTCCAGCTGCAGGAATCTGCTCAGCGAAAGAGGAGAAGAAGGAGGATGGCTGCTGGCCATTTTTGTTTTCTAACGTGCATGGGTTGAAGAAAGAGAATCCCTCATGGGATTTGACTTAGATGGTTTTGGCAGCTGTAAATTACTCACAGCATGCTGCAGGGTTTGTGCTATGAGATATTTTCAGTTCCGTTGAAATCTCATGCTAAAAAAAAAAAGCCCTCACTAAACTCGAACAGAAATAAGGCAGCAGGACAGAAGATTGCTGCAGATGACTTTCAGCTGGCTCATGCCTGCCAGCTGTATAGGAGGACTTTTAAGGAGCTGGATTCACCACTGGGAATATTGAAGAAGTTACAGTGAATGACACTGAAGCATTGGTTTTCACTCCTAATGGCAAAGAAAGAGCTTTTCTTTACACTTTGCATATTACGTTAGGGTACACTCTCAGAGGGTACTGTCTGTTTGACTTGAAATTATGCTGCATCACAGGTTTTTTTGGTACTTTCTAACCCACTGTTTACTTCTGTGGTTATGTCCTGAAGGTGACATTTAAAAGCGATTCTTAGTCAGAGGGCAGAGCTGCTACTCATGAATTGTACCTCCACAAATAAGCAAACAAATAAACGAAAGCCTGTGCTAAAAAAAAAACCTCTCGTAACCTTAGGAGCACTGTGTGCAAATAACTGTTTTGTGGACAGCTGCTCTTAGAGTAATTTCTGCTTTAAAAAAGTAAGAAATCTTTTTTTACAACCTCCTATTTCTTCTACTGCAGTAGAGCCAGAGTAGCAAGAGCAGCAAGACTGTTTTCCATCAAGAAAGGTGCTGCTGCAGTTGCAAGAATAAAATCAATTTCAGTGGAGGGTAACCTCTTGGAAGGACCTCAGCTTGAGTCTCAAATGCCAGGCTAGCTTGCAAGGTTAGACCCCTCTCAAAATCAAAAGAAACAATAAACCAAAACATGACCCCCCTCCCCAAGCTTGCTTTGCTTGTTAATTGAGACTTTTGGGGCTCGATTTAAGCTAGGAGTGGTTAAAGTCTGAGGAACACGGATGTCCGCGCTGACACTTCAGTTTTCCAGAGCAGTTGTGCTCTTTCATGACATTTTGCACTGCGACAGGCATGTGACTGTGCAGCCTTCCAATCCCAAATGGAGCCTGCAGCAGAGCACGGCACCTGCAAAACCAAGGGTTATTGTAGAAAGTGAACAAGAGCAGCCTTTCCTTCCATCAGCTGAATCATTCCAGCATCTGTTCTTACTCCAGCTCTGCCTTGTATGTACTTCATAGTTTGTTCCCTGTATCACTGTTTACAGTGCAGAGTGAAATATTTTAGTAAGTGGAAATATGCAAGACATTTCAGAAAAATACATGGACATTTTAATACTGATGTTTTTACACATGTCAGTATGAAAAGGATTGTAATAAGCAAAATGAAACATGGAACGAGACATAGTTTCTTTTATGAAACCGTAATAACACCACTTGGATACACTTCTACTGTTACAAAATGGCATTTTATGAAGAAAAACTATTTTGTCATCATGTTTTGACCAGCTTCACTCATAGTTTCATTTTACCATCACTTTCTCAGGTGGACTAGAACAACAGAGTCAAGAAAAATGCTGGTATCTCGTATTACTAAATTATTGCTCATGAATGTCAAGCCTCCTTGCTACTTTCCTTCTCTCAGTGGGTCGTTTGCTGCAGGCACAATGCACATGTACCTAAACATGTGTCCCCATGGCTGGGCAGTGGGCATCCAACCAGCTTTTGTTCTTGCCTCATGACCTGAGCTTTGTGTCATGGTCCATCTATTCCCGCTTCCACCTCCTTCTGCATGCACTCCTGGTCAGGAGGAGGAGCACTGCAGGAGAAACATCACTTGACCCCTGCAGAGCTCTTCCCCAGGTTGAACAAAAAGCCAAAGAAGAAATCACATTAGGGATTCACCCCACATTTTCCCCTTGGTGCCAGGGCAGGACTGCCCAAATTAGTTTGGTGCTGTGGGTTAGGTGGCTATACCGGGTGAGCAAGGTCACTGTGGTTCATAGATACATGCTTCAGCACTGTGCTGAATGTGCATAGATCTAAAGATCATTTTAGGCATCCTGAATGTTTCAGTCATAAATCCTGTTTTACAAATGCTCCTAAATATTTGTTCAGCCTGGAGAAGAGAAGGCTGCGTGGAGACCTCATTGCAGCCTTCCAGTATCTGAAGGGGGCCTACAGAGATGTTGGAGAGGGACTCTTCACTAGGGACTGTAGTGATAGAACAAGGGGTAATGGGTTAAAACTTAAACAGGGGAAGTTTAGATTGGATATAAGGAAGAAGTTCTTTCCTGTAAGGGTGGTGAGGCACTGGAATGGGTTGCTCAGGGAGGTTGTGAACACTACATCCCTGGCAGTGTTCAAGGCCAGGTTGGACAGAGTCTTGAGTGGCATGGTTTAGTGGGAGGTGTCGCTGCCCATGTAGGGGGGTTGGAACTGGATGATCTTAAGGTCTTTTCCAACCCTAGCTATTCTATGATTCTATTTCTGCTACTAAGAGTCCTCATATAGTGCAAAAGGAAGCATGTGTGGAGGGGTCATGGTTGTCCTGTCACCTGGTAATGCACCATGGTTACAGGCTTCTCCTCAAGACACTGGTCCTAGAGGACCATGGGACCCAACCAAACCTTCTGCTGGCAATCCCTCAGCTGTTTTGGTCAAGACGTGTTGGTGGATGAAGAAACAGGGGAGGAACAACATGGGTTGCAGTAAATTCTGTTGTTAATACTCATTTTGTGTAGGGCATCTTGGTCTTCTCTCTCCCTAGGGGAATTTTGAACACTGTGCACAATGTTTTCTCCTGTTCCTTTGCTACATTAGCAGCTGCAAAAGCTGGGGCAGCTGAGCAGTTTTCACGCCTGGGTTCCTGTGAGTGCTTTCTTCTATTGGAGGCTTCTGTTGGTAGAGAAGAGAGAGGTCATACTTCAGTCTGGGGGCAAACGATACGACAGTGGTTTTGCACTGTTATCTGTTGTCTTGTACATTATCTTCGCATGTTTTCCACATATATCCATAATTGGTTCTACCTGAGCTCCCACAGGATGGTAGGGCAAGTCTTGGCTTTGGCTGTCTGAGTAGGTCTGTTCTAAGGTCCTCTGCAAGAGATTTGTAATTTGAGACGGAGATGTAGAAATGTTTTCTGCAGTATATTACACTGGAGAATGCATTCTCCTTTGGTTTGCTGTTCTCTCTTTATGTTTTTCTTTCATGTTTTTATGTCTTTCTAACATCCTTGTAAAGTCTGTATATTTGTTTTGCTTTACTATTTGCTCTATGCTTTTTTAAAGCTGTACTGTTACAGCTCTTTACTGGTTTGCCTTCTAAGTTCTTCTCCCACTGATCTCTTTAGCTTTTCCTCCTTCTCCTTCTCCTGTGTTTTATCCCCTTACCTACTGCTCTGCAGCCCAGTGTTTCTACCTGTTTCCTCTGAAAGCATCTGGACTCAGAATAGTCTCAAGAGTTTTGGGGGGTGAATATGAGCCAGTGGATCTTTAAGGGAATCCTAAGATTAAGAATTTGAAGCCTTAATTTTACTGAATAGAAAGTGTTGTAGCCTTCTCTGTGGCAGTAGAGGTGGCTCCTGAGCACTCGCATTGGCTTCCAAGCTACTTAGGAAATTCTTAATGTTTTCAGTGATTCAATTTGTTGATTAGTCAGTCTGCAGTCACTGAATTATTTTGTCTATGTGTGGACAGGTTTCCTCTTTTTGTCTTCCCCCCCCCCCCCCCCCTTCTTTTATTTCATGATGTCTTTGGCTTTTCACTTTTATTTTACTTTTCAGCTCCCTTATTTCATCTTCCTTCTTCTACCCTTTGTCTCCTATATACTTCTTGCTCTTATTGTCTCTATCATACTTTGCTTGGTCCATTTAAAACTACTGAGAGCAGAGAGCTGTATGTCTCTAAGGAACAGGTCTTTATGATACTAAAGATAAAATTTGGAGTGTTAGGCTTAGGAGGTGTGAAGGTTACCTTTCCTGAGACAACTGAAGCAGACCTAAATTCAGCTGTGCTCTTAGCTGTGTAATTATCCCTGCTGGATGCTTTGACTTTAGGAGCAGAGCAAGAAAACTGCCTGATGTGCCTGTTTTCTTTGCTGTCATGCAGCCTTAGAGAGCATCAGTGACTGCCACTTGCCGTTACCTATGGCACGGAAATGGGGAAGAGTGTGAAGGGATACAGGCTGGGAGAGGGGATTTGCTTCCCAAGCTCTTCCTGTCCATGGTGGCTCTGAGATCTCTTTTCCCTTGGAGCCTGGTTTCTTTCCACAGCTGGGAGAGCCCTGGGCAGGCTGGGATGTCCTTTCTCTGTGAAATGTGTGGGTGGGAAACCTATTGAACCGGTGCTAGTGTCAACAAGGTGAGATTGTTTAAAACTACGTGATGGATCTAGGCATAGAGCCAAAGTTGTAAGGAACAACTTGAGGTGGTTTGTGTAAGTCCTCAGACACCATCAGTGAGCCTGACTTAGCCTTCTGTGCAGGGGCTTTGTACAGGAAGGCAGTCTGTCTGATGAGGAATGTTAATGGATATACTGCTACTTTGAAGTAGTAACTGTGAATTAATCATAGCCCTGTGAGGGAATGGCTCAGATTTGAGCAATTCTGGTAAGTGTGATTCAGCTTGGACTTCCCCAGGATACTTCTGGCACAGCTGAGCACAGGCACAGGGAAATATTCCTGGCAGGAGGTTGAGGGCATTGTATGTAAATAGATGTGTGTGTCTTTGCTCTTGCACATGTGTAACCCTTGTGTAAATCCCCTCAAACCAACCTTGGTCTAAAATAAGCAAGAAATTGTTTGAACTCATTGGAGAAGCTAGAGTATAACAGTTTTCTGAGAGAAATTCTGCATATAATTACTTTAAATTAGATGCAGAAATTAAAGCGTTCATTGGGATATTGGGATCTGTACCAAAATAATCTGTGCTGCCACAGAGGTTTTTGCTTTCTGGTGGTTTGTACTATCAAGGCAACCATGCTGCATTACGAAGTTTGAAAGCTCTGTTCATTCTTAAGCAGACTGTGCTGGCCTGTGTGCCTGATTTCTATGAACTGTAATATTCTTTTTGCTCGTTTCTGGCAGATTCTTTTGAGTGCTTTGCAAGCCTTTGAAATAAAAAGCTATGGAGTATTTGTGTGCATAAATACATGTGGGGAAATCACGTGCAGTAAATCACCGGGAGTGCAAAGACAGTCTAAGGATTGTGAAAGAAATAAAGTGTGAAATAGCAACGATACTGTAAAAAAGATATAATAAAATCAGAAAAAACAGTGGGTCAGGTGCTAAGCAGCCTGAAGGCTGCTTTGCTCCACTCCAGCAGCTCAATGCAGCAGTTAAACAGACATTTTATAGCTGGAGGTACACATACTCAAGTTCCTTTGAAGCCAAGTGCCACTCTCACTGTTAAGGGTGAAATAGTAGCACACAGTCCTTGCATCAGCAGTCTGCAGGACCCATTCAGTGGGTCAGTGTGAGGGGTGGGACAGTAGCAGTATTCACTGAATGTGGATTTTCATATTTGAAGGTCTTGCTTAGTTCCCAGCCCCTGCTTAGCTCCTCTTCCCGGACCTGGATATAGTAAGAGTAGGGTTATCTGAAGCCTGTGCTAGAGCATCTTCTGACTCAACTGAGGCAACTGGGAGGTTATTCATAACTGCTAAGTGCATTGCCTCCTGCAGGCAGATACTGGTTTTCATGCGTTAGTGGAATGTCACTGGAAATCAGGCATTTAAGGCAAAAAATAAAGGTAAAAGTTTATAAGGTCAGTTTCAGCTCTGTCCTCTCATGCCTGTGGGTCCCAGCATGACCCTGGCACCACTGTGCTTTATTTTCAGGGGCCAGTTGGGCAGATGGGAAGTTTATCCTTGCAGTGATGGGAAGTTTATCCTTGCAGTGATGTTTGACATAAATGTAACTGTTCAAAACTGTTCAAAGACTGTGTTGGGTCCCAGAAAAATTGATTTTTCAGTGGACAACATGCAAGTACTGACAAATCTTACGGATTTTTTCATAAAAAAGAACAAGTTTTGCTCATGCTGCATCAGTTTCACAACACAGAGACAGACTACTGACTGTACATGGTTTGTAAGAAACCAAGTCAAAGAGAAAGGGTTTCTCAGAGCCTCGTAGAGAAATGTGTTATGCAGGAAACCCAGAGGAAGCTGCAGCTCTCCTTATGAGCCTGGGTGTCACACCTCTATGTATGGGTAATCTCTGGTGATGGCTCCTCTCGTATCTCACAGGCAGGGCTGGAAATGAAGTGAGGTGTCTGTCCTAGCAAACGTTGGTCTCATTCTTTTTTCAGACAGACTTCCAGAACGAACATTTCAGAGAAGACTCTTTTGTTTGCCTTCTTGTCTAACAGCCATTCCTACTGCCATTCCTACTGTGTGCCACTCTCTGCAAGCTGACCTACACATGCCTTTTCTTGCTCCTTCTATCACTATTCCATGAAAAGCAACTGATTCTTGATCTCAGATATAGACCAGAGACTTTTCTTTTTTACATTTAGAGACTTCCTTTGAGCTCTTGACTGGCTTAATAGGACTTTATTATTGTGTTTGCTCATTTTGATGTTAAATGCTAGACCAGGGGTAGAAACTAAGAACTTGATGCCCATTATTTTATACTAGTAGATTCCTGCTTCAGTCATCACAAAGTTTAGTATTGTCCTGTTCACCTAAAGAGCAGCAGCATACTTCTACTTATAAGTTGCTCTTCTGTTTGCTTTGCCCTAAGAGTTAGATAAACACAGGCATAAGTATAAAGATTTTGGCTTTCAGACCTGTTACTCCTGCATTTGGTAAAAATGTATGTTTAAGTGAGAAAAAGTGTAATGTTCCTGCAGTAATTATTAGCATGTTTTTGTGTCATAAACACATCAGTGATGTTAGGTGTTTTATTTACATGTATGCAGTGTCTATTTAAGATTAAGTGGCTGGCAAACAGAGTATCTGGACCTGAAGATGATGCTGTCTGTTATACAGAGAGAATGGAAGACTATCTTGGGTAGGCTTTTAAAAATCTCACCTTTGGTTCAGCTGAGCTCTTTCCTGAAAGCTAGTCTCATTTTTTAAAAGATAGCACCAGCACCCAGCAGGTCTTTAGGACATAGGTAGTGGGCTGTGGAGTCTTTCAGCATGAGATCCGAATCTGGACCAAGCCCAGCACAAGGAGTATGAGAGTTATCCCCAACTTCATGGGTGCACAGTTTGAACTGAATTTGATGAGCCTCAGTTCCTCCTCCTACTGCACCAACTGGCTGCTCAGTCTTGTCCTCTGCAGCAGAGATGCTCTCTTCTTGTGTGCTTCTTGGAAGTTTAGCATAACAATTGTCTGAGTGCAGGTAGACTCTCATATAAGGGCTCCAGCCAGGGCCAAAATTGTCCCATGGCAGATGTGACATTTACAGAAAGCTATTGTCACCCACCACTTTACAGTGTTTGAATCTCTGGCCCGGTAAATGCTGAATATCTTGGGGGGCATGGGAGGCAGAGTGTGTCAGGGAAAAGCTTTTGAGGGTGAATTCTAAGGGTGAATACTTTTTTACTCTTAGTCAGATGATGTTTTCCTGTGGTACCTCATGGGTAGGACTGGCACACTTACTGTCGTCAGAGTGGAGGTCTGTTGCTGCTGAGGAGAAGGCTTGTGGTGGACCTCCAAACAAAGCTTGTGTGACTTACTGAGGTCTGCTGAGAATGTCTTCGAAACCTGAGTTGCATGAGTTTCATAAAGGAAGGGGAACCTTACAAAAAAACAACAGTGCCATTACAGAACGGCAGGAGCAGCTGTCTTGTAGCACCCTCTGGTATTTATCCTCCTTTTCTTTCTCTATCTATAGCTGGTAACATTGCTATATAATGGGTTAGGTGGAGGGTAGCAAGTGAACAGCATGATGCCACATTAAAAGGCAGAGCACAACCGACTGGCTGCAGGATGTGTGTGCTGGCACAAGTGCCCCTTGCTTTGTGCAAGAGAGAACCACGGTCTTTCCCGGTGTGAGGGAATGCTCTTTGCCTCAGCCTTTCTAGAAGGAGGGGATTGCTGTGGCTCAGGACAGTGTACCTCCTGGTTGTGCCACTGAGAGGGGAGTGCTCTGCTGCCAGGGAGTGCTGCATGGCCACTTGCTGCTTGAAACACAAGGGGCACAAGAAGTACAAGTTTTGGGGGTGTGAGGCTGGATGAGTGTGGTGGGATGGAGGGATTGGTGGGTGGGATGGAGATGGACACCACAGGTTGCCCAGCAATACCCTGCACAGCTCACTTAGTGCTCTGAGGGTTCACTGCATGGGAGGTTCTTACTGGTTTTTACTGAGTGCCAATCAGTGTAAGATATCCTTTGCTCAAGAAAAAAACAAAGCCAGCATCATGCTTGCTCTTTAAGTAACCCAAAAGTATCTATGGCCTATAAGTCCACGTGGAGATGCCTCACTGGATTTAGAAACACCAGACTTATTATACAAAGCATGTGTCATGGATGTGACCTTCTCCGTTCCTCCCACTCAGTAAACACTGGAGCTGGTTATTCTCTAGCTGTGTCTTCCTTGCAAGAAAGGCACGTATTTTAGAGCTAGATATATGAAAGGAAGTTAGCTGCCTTTCTGCTAAACATGTCATACAATGGGCTTGTGAGGGGCTTGCCCTGGTTGCAGAAAAAGTAATGGGGAGACAGGGGATGTAATAGATGTAATACTGGATTTGCTTTGTTGCTTTCTGGGGGAAGCTCATTGGTCCTGTTTTCCAATGAGGCCACCAAAATGCATTAGTTTACCTTTCTGTAAAGATCCTGACTTGTTTTAGCAGCAAAAAGATACCCGTGGCTGCAAAACTGGCATTTTGCAAAGGTGCCTCAAGATTCAGCTGTGGATATAGCCATTGAATTTCAGCCTGTCACTAGGATTCTATTTTCATTTATTTTTTTCTCCATGCCTCAGTGGAACTTGCCTGCAACTGTACCATGTTGTTATAGAGAGGAGAGTTGTAAGACATGCTGCCTGCTCAGAGCTGGGAGAAGGAGTCTGCAGATGGGTGAATGGCTTTTTAGTACTGCTTTCTTTACAGTTAAACACCATAAGAGTTAAATAAAGAACAGACTCTTTAGTCAGGATTCTGGGTGCTTTGTGCAATGAAGAGTGTCCTATTGAAGCAATACCGAACTTCTCTATTACGTTCATATTTTCCTCTATCATGAAATGGAAATGGGCAAGGAAAATGGATGAGGAGGTCCCTACTTACCTGGTGCACACAGAAACAAAGGAACTGATCTGCTCGAACAGATCAGACCTTGTGCCACCAGTAGAAAGCAAGACAGGCTGATAAGAGCTGTGGAAAAGGAGGAAAAGAACTGCTTAGTATTGAGGACGTTAGTGTGGCTCACAAGCATTCTTTCTGCTGAGGTGTTTTGTGAGAAAGTAGGGGTTATGAGGTTATAATGCTTCCTAGACTGTCTTCTCTTTCAAGCATTTGATGTCAAGGAGCTAATTCCAATAAGCTGCCCTAATTCCCAGCCTCTTTCTTCTCCTTTCTAACTGTACATTTGTTTAACTTCTGTTTTATCCTTGTTTTCTTCTTTTCCCTCCCTCTCCTTCCATAACACATCTCATGGAAGAGGAGTCCAGCTGCTCCTCAGACCCTGCTGAGCTCCAGGCTGGAAGGGGTGGGTCACAGCTTTGCTTTGAAGCATCACTGTGTGGCTTCACAACTGTACCAGCAGAGGAAATTGCTGCCTCCTTCTGTAGCCACATGGTCAAGCTCAGCAGCATTACAAACAAACTTGGGCTGCTTTTCACATAAAATTTTACCACACAAGAAGAAGGTGGCAGAAGTATGATTCAAGGGAAGGTGGAGTAAAAGGGATGAAAGTATATTGGTTTGAAACTATCATTTTCTCCTCTTCCCCCCAAGAACCTGTAGATTTCTTATTAGTTTAGTGCTTCTCCAACCACCTCATGCTGTAGGATGGGAAGGGCTGAAAGGAACTTTTGAGCCACAGATGGCAGCAATTGAGCAATACGGAGAGCATGGGAGGATGCCCAAAAGCACCAGAGATAAGAATTAAGTGATGAAATAAGAAGTTCAGAGGCCCAGTAAGGATGTGCTGATTGGCTGCCTGTGCACTTGCACCCCATTAATAGTGAAACCTTAAAGCTGATTCTTTTCCTCTTCTTGAGCTGACCAGTAAGATAAGTCTACAGCTGTGTCTAGGAAGGATGTGAGGTATTTTCTGAATACCAGAAAATCACATGCTTTTTCATTAAGACCTTTTGTGTGGAGTATGCTAAATGGCACCAAGCACTGGTAGGACTGTCTGATACTGGATTCTTGGTATACTGGTGTCCAGGGGCTTTACCATGAATGATTTTGGCTTTCCACTCAGTGTATTTTCTGCAGTAGCATGCTGTCAGTTTCCTCTGTGCCACGGCTGGTTTTGATGGAAACCTCTGAGTGTGGGAAGAGTGTCTCAGTGTGTGAGGTCTAATGCTGGATGGCAGCATGAGGTTGAGCAGGGCTTTTTGGGAGGCACAAGAAGACTGCAAATTCAATACATTATCTGTAAATCTGTTTATTAATGAGATGGTTAATGAACTATCATTACATTTACCTCTCAGTTTTATAGTTAGTAGGACAATGAGACATGTGGAAAAAATCATATGATTCAGAGCTGATATTCCAAGATGTCCAGAACCCTGAGAAGTTGTCATTATGTTAAAGTATATTCATTTTGCTGTCAAGGATTTTTGCACACTTGAGATCAGGAAACTTTGTTGGATTAAACTCATATCCTGCAGGATAAAGTAGAAGTTAATGGTGATGTAAATTCTTGTTATTTTCTACTTCAAAAACATATGGAATATTTACATTCTTACCTGTAGCTGAGAGTGAATATTTTGAAAAATTGGCATACTTCTTTTCCACATGAAAATTTTCATCTTAATTTTCTAACTGGAAGTTCTAAAACAATTCAGTAGAAAGCATCACGTTCTTCTCAGCTACTGCAAAATACTGCAAGCCATTTTTCCTGCTGTCAAAAACTCTAACTTTTTTTTAGAGAGAAGATGGTTGGAAAAAAGCCGCAATAAACTCAAAATGTGCGTATAATTTTCCAAGTGTAGTACATGCTTGTAAAGGTTTTAAAAGAATGGGTTATGAAACGGTTTAGTTCTGCATGGTTGAAAATGTGTGGGTATTCAAGCACATAGAAAATTACAAGCCCTGTTTTTGACATCCATGAAGGATACTATCTGAGGTCACAGAAGCCAACAAGTTTCTGAGGTCACCATTGAGGCATTGACATCAGTGGTGGTGGAATTGGGCAAGCCTGAGACCTTTGTAACTTCAGTGTTTCCAGTCTGTGAACTTTCCAGCATATTTTGCTGTAAGGTAGAGTTTGCTGAGAACATCACAGTGGGACATCCCATTGTTTCTAGTGTGCTGAAGTGAAAGCCAGGCAGGCACAAGCATTCTAAATGAAAGTATTTTTCATACAATTCTGAATAGAAATGGTCAGAAGTTTTTGCCTACATTCTCCTTGAACATATCTTTTAGATTAGATGTGGATGAGAGAAACAAAGGAAAACAGACTGGAACCTTCCAACATCAGAAATGATGAATTATACAAGTATCAATTCCAGTGTTAAGCAGTGGGATGTTTTTGAGTTAACTGGTATCCGGATATTTGGATGTGTTTCTTTGTTTCCTTTTGTCAGTTTTATGCTGGCATGAATTCTAGCTAGGAAGTTCAAAAGTGAACTTCATAGCAGGTAAGGGCATATAGGCATGCATACAGGTATGACCAAGAAATAGAGGTATATATCTGTATGCACATCATGTACAACACCTGTGAAGTGTTTATGTCGAGCCATTCATGCCCTGTTATTCAGGAGGGAATATGTCCTCTAAGAGTAAGTACAAGTGCTTCGTTGCATTTCTGTGTGTGTGACTGTGAAAGACAGGTTAAAAGCACATACTTCTTTCAGCGAAGTGGAAAAGGTTATGCACCTCTTCAGTGGATGTATAGATGAAGTGTTTGTGAGCTTTGCAAAGATGAATGAAGTTCATGGAGTTATTACAGTTAGCTTGTGATTGCCAGATGTTGGAATATGTGTGTGCATGCATGCTGGTGCATCTGTTGTTTGGATAATAGGATACACACATGTGGGACAACTGTGCAGTATAGGTGTTATTACACTCAGGACCATAGCTTCAGCAGGCGTAAATCAGGGTGGCTCAGTGGAAGGCAACAAAGTCCAGCAGTGTGCACTTCCTGGAATCAGGATGTGTGACTGCATGTAGGGATTTTGGCGTGTGGGATTGCGGTTGGAAAAGTGTGTCAGGATGTGACTTTAGGAGCTTGAGCCGAAGACAGTTGGCAAAAGAGAAAAAGCCAAGCCACAAATACACATCCAAGAAGCATGGATGTTAAGGAAAAAGGAAAGAATACATGCACTGAGACTGATCCTCCAGGCTAAGCCATCAGTTTTGGGTTGCTCTTTCTCTGCGGAAGCATCCAAAAGTTGTGGGATTTTGAAATACATAATTCAGTTGCTGGCAGTGTCTGTGTTAACAAGTTACCCAGCCCAACAGGAGCAGACCTGCAGGGTGAGATGGTTGGTATTTAAGGTTCGATGTTCAGACTGTCCAGACTGTCTGACTTTTGGGTAGGGTTAATTTAATTTAATTGCTGTGGTGGAGCTGGGGAGGGCCTGGAGTCTCTCTCAGCCATGACCTCATTCCTTGTTGCACTGCTGCTCCATAGGGTAACAGCTCATACCTGGTATTGTGCCACCTCTTGAGCATGGGCATGAAGTTTGTGCTCTTCTGTCTCCTGTCGCCTCCTCATCTTGCCTGTCTGCTGGATTGAGGAGGATTGTAGCTTAGCACCTTCTTCCTCTGCTGTACGTGAAATGGAAGTAGCTAGCTACAGGGCTTCCTTGTGCCCTGGTTGCTAAATTCAACCCCAGCCTGCCCCTCATGGAAGCTTTGTCTTTGTATGCACTGCCCGGAACTGCACAGGGTTATTTTTCTGGTCAGATGACATCGTATAGAATTCTACTCATCTGTCCTTTCTTACCCCTAAGCCTCTTTCAGCATCCCCTTCCTTGTCTTCTGAGAACTACAGCTGCTGTTGAAATGCTGCCTACATTAATTCTTCAGCTCAACTGGGCAGTGGTTTAGTTATTCAGATGTTCTTATACATCAGTGCCTGGTAATACTCTCTGGATGTGGAGTGAAGCAGCAGTTTTTGAAACTTTGAAAACTACAGTTTTAACACTTTCTGTGAATAATCTCATCCTAAGCATTGTTTGCTTTGCAGGTTGCCTGATTATTTTAAAGTTATTATTTCAAATTGATACGAGGTACATTCTTGGGTGTAGTTAAAGGAGAGATTCTATTTATGGCTTGGCATGTGTGTCTGATATTTCAGATTTCAAATTGAATTGTTTTTATATGTCACCATAGCCTTTCATAGCACAGGCTGGATCGAAGCTCCCAATGCATCGTTTCCAAGCCTAAGCACCATACTCTTGTAATGCAGCACTGTAACCTATTCAGCCTGTCATGCTTCTTTCCCCTGTGAACTCATACCAACTCCATCCTCTGTTTTGTCACCTTTAAAAACAATATTTTAAGTTTTTGCCTCTGTCTTGAAACACCAGAAGTTAAGAAAAAGAAGTCAGCACTGTGGTCAGGTGCTTTGGGAGTCTTTTCTGTCAACCCTAACCGCAAGGCTACGTAGTCAGAGACAGAAAAAATGGCTGGTTTAGATACAAATCACTTGTATGTAAAGCAAATAAAAGGAAGAATATGTTTATCACTTGTGAAAAATGCCCCAGGCTCATGATTCAGTAAAAACATCTGGTCACTGTGCAGAGGTGATCAAAACAGCCAACAGAACCTTAGGTTGCAAGAAACTTCCCGATGGAAAATGCCACTGGATATACTATAATTTCTGCTCTGTGAGCCAGTGGCAGATCACTGATTCAAAAGCCAAACATGCTTTTAAAAATTCAATCCCATACATATACTTATGTGTCTCTGTGTGTGAGCACACATGTCTGTAATAAAAATAGAACAGATTCAGAGAATGAGCAATTAAAATGTTCAGAGTCAAGGAGAAGCTTTGTTATGCATAAAAGCTGAGGGGATTTGGATTACAGTCAAGAGGTTTAGATCAAAATGGGACTAGGGCAGATAGTCTTCCAAAGCCTCGTTCAGAAAA
Source organism: Pezoporus wallicus (assembly GCF_028554395.1). Lineage (NCBI taxonomy): Eukaryota > Metazoa > Chordata > Aves > Psittaciformes > Psittacidae > Pezoporus > Pezoporus wallicus. Next base: position 625,758 of record NW_026639755.1, read on the forward strand.
GGGTGCGGGGGGTCTGAAGGACAGCTTGGCTAATGTAACTTGTGAGTGAAAAAAATGTAGTTTAATGATTTGTTGAACTATTACAAACCCAAACATCAGTTCAATGGGACTAGCTTGATAAGTGCTGTTTTCCCAGAGGAAATCGTAGATTGTGAATGAAATGAACAATTTAAACTTGAAACTTCAGCTTAATGGAGCTACATTTGTTTTGTAAAACCATTCCCATGGAAATTTCCTAATGACTTCCTTTTGAAACGGTTTCGTCTAGAAAGTAAATACAAGCAATATGTAGAGTGGTATTTATCTCGTTATAACACTGCAACAAATGAACACTCATACTAGAAAGGCAACACATTTTAAAATGAAAAAGGACTCTTCCCTTTTTGTGTGCATAGTTAAACAGTGGAATTCACTGCCATGTGACAGCAGTGTGAAGAGCTCGGTAGGACTCAGGAAAGGGTTGGATATTTCTTGTTATTAAGATGCCAGCTGGCTCCCTGCTATTGCTGTCTTGATAGCCACCATGGTACAGGGAACATATGTAATGTCTCTTTCCCTGTGTTTGTAGGCCACCAAATATCAGCTTCCAAATATTTAAAATGTTTACCTTCATTTTTTTGAGCTGTGTTCATACCTACAAGTTGATGACTGCATTTTCCAGCCTTTCTCTGCGGTCTCACATTGGTCACATTGAGAGAGCAGACACCTCTGCAGCATTAATCTTGTCTCCTGCTTTCCTCTTTTGAAAATGATATATTTTTTCTTCCTGGCTTGCAGGGAGCAGTCCAAGCCACAGAATCCAGAAACAGACTGTCCCAGAGCTTGTGCCTGCTCCCATCAGGGACGGGCCTGCCACAGGGCAGGGATCTAGTTTCAAACTCCTGCACAATTTGTGGTTATTTAGAGCCAACATTTTGGTTTAGGCTGGTCTGTAAATATTTGTTGTATGGTTTTGTTTATAAGAATAATGACTCTATGTTTACAGGCTACAGCGTATAATGCACCTAATGCCTGGTCTCTTAATTTTTTTTTAGCTTTCCCTAACTTTCAAGTGCATTTCCACTCTTTAATTTTACACAAGCTCTTGGACATAGGCCAGACAAATTCTTTGTAGTCTGTACAGTTCAGGATCTTGGCCAGATTAAAGTTGTCATCAATTTCACCTCCTTCTTTTAATAACATCCACTTTCTCCCTCGTACTCCTCATGTTTTTAAAGGTTGCCATTCTCCATCTTCTGTATTTTCTCGATTATTACATTCTTTTACTTTGTCTCTTGATTTAACTGAATCTTAATTTTCTGCACACTCTTTTAAAACCCTCATTTTAAGTATGAGCTTTCTGAATATTTGCTATTGAGCAGTGTTTTTGTGAAGCTGTGCTGGTGATTCCTTGCTCTAAGGCAATGCTGACTGACAGCTGCAGAGAATCTCCTCAGGGAATTTTAGGAATCTCTTGGTTTCTTCTCTACTGAAATTTCAAATTGCATTTTCCTTGCAAGCTGATTTTTGTTTTCTGGAAGACAGTAACACAACATGAAACACTAAGTCCAAGTTTGGCTACTTCAGTGAGGTTTGTTCTCCTGAAATATGATTGCCAGAAGGCTCTGCAGGGGAAAGGTTATGCTTATAAAATACTTTTAAACAAAAAAGTTACCTCAATCCAGAGATGGGAGAGTTTATAGGACAGGTTTTTGGTTGCCATCCATTTGATGGGATATTTTTAGTTGTAATGGATAGTCTAAAGCACAGACTGATGAGATGCAGGCAGTTTTCCTGAGAGAATATTCTATCAGTGTTCCTGAGAGAATAGGGTATGAAGTTTATAAAGAAATCCTATGCTGTGACACTATTCAGAACACACTTGGTCACCTAGCTTACACTTCTATAATGAGAATTTGTATTTGCCAAGGATGACTTCAGAGCCCAGCAGCCAGCATCTCCATTTTCAGCTGATGCAGCTCAAAACTGGAGCTGGTCCCTTGAATGTCTGGTCCTAAACTTTATGTTGGCAAAATAAGTAAGTTTTCTTTTTCTTGTGATCGTGAGATAAAAAAAAAAGAGATCACTTTATAATTTAACTATGGCTGATATTTTTTCTCCTGTCTGGAACAAGAGTTAACTTTTGAGGGCAAACCCTGAGGGCTAAATATACCAGTAAACTCCAGCTGCTTTGTACTTCTTTGCCAATACCAAGAAGCTATAAACCCAATTTAACTTGCTGATTAAACCAGGTTTACAGCTGTTTTGCATTGCTGGAGTGGAGCAGAGCAGCTGGAACATGCCACTGAATCAGGGTGATTTTTTTTTCTGTGCTGGGGCTTGTGTCCCTTTGTTGAGTCTTACATGGAATAAACCAAGGCAAGAGGCAGTCAGTTCTTGGCAGTGCAAGGTCAAGTTGATGCAAGACTTGGATTTAGAGCCACAGCCACCATGTTTGTCTGCCTTTGTGCTTGCTTTTATGTTATCCTACTAGTTGTGTTTGCCATGGAGATATAGCTGTGTAATAATCCCATGTCATACTGGCCTTGTACTCTGTTTTGGTAAGGGCAGCCACCAGCTTGAGTGTATTTTAAAGCTTTCCTGGCTCAAGTCATCATATAAAAACACCTTATAAAACCGTAACTCAGGAGGATGAAGAAGTCTTTGAGGTTAAAGTGCCAGAGAAATTTTTCACATCAGAATCAGCTTGACTCACATTGATTTCTCTTGAGACTGTACCAGGTGTCTTTATTTGTCTATGCAATATTTTCCCATCTTCTAGTTTTGTCTTTTTGAGTCCTGCTGTGGTTTCATAAAATGGTCTCAGGCTGGAATTAATTACTTGAATGCTTCTTTTGGCTGTCTGAGATTGCAGTGTTGCATAGACAGAGATGAAGTTCTCAGCTTGTACTGTCTCCAGATCAGTAAATACTGATATTGGTTACAACCTGTAGTCACTAATGCAATAATAATAATAAATATTATTGGGGGATAGACTAGGTGATCTTTAAAAGGCCCCTTCCAACCCTTTCTGTGACTGTATTATCAGCAATAGACATGTTATAAATTCTAGCTGTATGTGGTTGATAATGGGCTTAATGTTGGAAGAAGGCATGATTAACATGGTAGGGTATGTGAATGAATGGAAAACAGCTCAGGGGGATAAGACAATCTGTAAGAACACCTGCAGAACTATCTTTGTGTTATTTGTTGTGTGTGGCATGTGCATATGGTTACAATCACCTGGGAAATGTTTAGAAACCTTTGCCTATAGCAAGAGCAATTGTCAAATCAGCTGCATAAAATGCAACCATGCTAATCTGAACGGCCCTGTTGAACTCCAGCCTGCTTCACCTCTGTTGCTGCTGCTGTTTTTGCCACAGCCGGACTTCCTGTGTGATTTTGAAGTTACTGAGGTCTTCGGTTTAGCTTCTGCCCAAGCATTAGTTATCAGGAGAAATGATTGTATACCTGAAGTAATTCATTGCACCAGCAGCCACCACCATCATGGCCAGATGAACTTTCACTCTTACAAACTGTTCAGACTTAGTGAGTTTCTGTTCTTTGGCTTTCATAGGTCGGTGACATTTTGTATCTGGATTCCAGGAATGTCACACTGTTGTATGTATGGCTCCTATGCTGCTGAATTTGTTGGTTGGCAGTAGTCAGTTAGAAAAATAGAAATATAAAGAGAACCGTGAGGAGATCTGTCTGCAACCAGCAGCAAAACCAAAGCTCTCACCCTGTGAATTTTAGCTGAGTTCATAGGAAAACAATAAGGGAAGTCCCCCAAATTTTCTCTGCCCGTGCAATGTCCAGAATTTGGTACCACCTTTGTAGTCTGCAGATCCCCATTGCCAGCAAATTGAGGAGGGACCACCTGTTACACTAAATGTTCATGAACCTTGCAAACAAAAATAAACAGTTACAAAAAAAGCCCTTAACAGCTTGTAACAGCTGCCACATTCCACCCAGGAGAAATCTTTATGCTAATGGAATCTGACAGGATCTACATTAGAGATCTACACATATGCAAATAAATAAATAAATAATTAAAAAAAAATTAAAAGGAAAGAAAAAGAAGCTTAAAAAAAAAGGAGAAATGTAGTAACTGTTCTGGGCTCCTCTGTGTAGCGGATGGTTTATGTATGTAAAGTTTTTTTTCATTGTTCTCACTCCGGTAGTTTACATTCTTTGATACCTTGGAGTAAAACATTTGTTGAGTGCACAAGCTGCATGGTATGGCCGAGGACTAAACTGAGCTCTTTTTGTTTTGTTGGTTAAATAAGGGAAGCAGTAGCCCTGCTGGGCTCCAGCTGCAGAGAAAATTCTGCTAAAGATCCATGTATGATGTTGCTTAGAAAATTAATGTCTTTTAATATCTCACATACCAGTTTGCCTCTTGTATCAGACTGATGAGAAAGTAGGGAATGTACATGAGGAATACTAGGCAGCTGAGCTGTAGAAAGAAGCCAGGCAGTAGTAGCTTACAGTTTGTGTAACAGGGCTCTGATTCCTGGACACATAATGTTGGAGCAGGAAGCTGTTTGGAGTTATTTTCCATCATCTTGGGGCACTCAGCAGGGATGCTGACCTTAGAGTCACCATGCTTGTGAGAATGGTGTTTTCCTTCCTATCTGCCAACAAGAAGCCTGGGAATTTGTGGATCAAAAGAAATTGAGCTGAGGATTTCCAGTGCAATCTGGAGATAGTAGAAATGGGAAAAGGATTAAGGAAAATAAAATCTGAACAAGTTTAATGTTCCTCTGTAATGTCAGCAACAGCCATGGTATTGTAGGCAGCTCTGAAAATGACCCGGTGGTCTTGTTGGTAGGCTCAAAGGTTGCTTGAAAGGGCTGAGAAATTTCCTCTCCTCCAGGTCCAACATATTTAAACTGCAGTAGCTGGATATGTAGTCAGTGAGGTAAGAAGGGATGATAGGAAGCCATCCAACAGGGTATTCAACATGAGGACTTTTGTACAAAGTACCTCATTAAGGAAAGGCAAATAATCTTATCTTGTCTCTTTGGACCTAGGAGAAGTTACAGGGAGTTTATCTTCCTCAGAAATCCTGTTTGTCCTTCAGCTAGACACAATATGTAGTACCAGCCACACTAAGCACCTTGGTGTTCACAGCCATGTTTTATTTTGCAGCTTCAGGAGCTACTCCCTAAATCCTCTCTGCTTAGTAAAAACTTAGTAAAGTAGAAGTAATGTCTTTGAGTTTAGTGAAGTCATGCTCCGCCAAAGTTGGTGCATGAAGAGAACCAAGCTCCCAGTCTGAATGCTGAAGAAAACTCAGATCTTCCTGTCTTATTTCCTTGTGAGCAAGTATGTGCAGCAGAGTGGCTTGAGCTGTGCCAGCTGCCACAACTAAGTACCATATTTTAAGACTTATCCTGTACTCTTCTGTGTTGCTCAGTTACAGATGTTCACACCTGTCTCTTGATCAAGTCAGAATCCTAACACATTAGGGAACTCTAGTTAAGAGTCACAGAGTCTTACAGAGCTAGATCTCATTAGGAAGGATTTTCCTATGTCAGATACACCTAACCTCCCTGAATTCCCTGGGTCTGTAATGAACTCAGTGTCTCCAACTAGATGACACCATTCAGGTGGGTTTAACTGAGGAAAGGCTAAAGAAAACACAAACCCCATCTCAGTGCCTACTGAGGCTGAACTGAGAGCAGCAGAACTAGTGACTCCCCCTCTCCCATTTCCAAAACTGGATGAAGGAGAGGTACCTGCTGTTCTGTGCTTTAATTTGGGGGTAATTATCCACCATATTTCAGGTCACAAAATAAAAGTCCTTGGAAGAAAAATGTTCTTTTATCCTTTGTGTGGTAGTGCATGGTTGGGTAGATGCTGGCTTATCAACCATTAGTAAATTCCTTTTGTGATTTTTGATTTGTATCAGCATGGCAAATTATATCCAAGGTTGTGGCTCGTTTTCCACTTCCATCATTGTCAAAACCCCCTTCTAAAAGAAGCTAAAGAAGCTTCTGTAAAGTCAGTGGAGTGATATCAGCATAAAATCGGCGAGAAGGGCTTAAGTCTCTTGATATTCAATTTTCTGCAGCATGTAATTGGGTCAGTTCCCAGGGATCCCCAAGGCTCCAGCCACATGCCCAGTTTGAAAGGCTGTACAGGAAATGCTGGAATGATGCAGGGACAGCATCTAGCCAAGTGCCATCTGTTGGCCGTTTGCCGTACTGCTTCAGAGGATGCACAGTTTCTGAGCGCCTGAACCAAGCGCAGATGATGTGGCATAAAACAGCCTCTGTAGATTCAAACTCGCAGTTTAGTACCTCATTTCAGGAGGAAGACTCCATAATAGAAGCTTTTCCCTAGGTCCAGACAATGTAGTCTAAATCTACTTTCTTAGGACCTCAGAGAAGATGTAAGACTTTTCGATAACAGTTCAGCACGTGAACAGCTGTACAGAAAGTTCTTACTGTGATTTGTGAAGCATACTCTTGTTTTCTGTTGAAGAATAAAGTTATTAATCATTGCTAGGAAAAAAATGTCCTAATCACAGTGACCCCTACTCAGGCTTACTTGCTCCAACCCTTTGAGGTGGAATAATTTCAGCTAAAGGAAGCAGATAACTATCACTTTGCCTCTGTATCACTGGGCTCCTGAAGCAGGGAGCAAATGTTTCATCCCATCTGTTCTCTCAGATTGATTCTCTGTCTTGTAATCACAGAACCCCAGCCAGTTAACTAGTATTATCTTGAATCAGCTTGTGTCCAAGATGTCAGTTTTGGGTGTAGTACTAGTCTCCTCTGTTGGTAGGTTTGTGCTACACCTGTAGACAGATGGACCTGTTACTGCTTCAGCCTAACCTGGAAGTCAGTGGGAGTCATAAAGGACTCCATATTCAGAATGGATTAAGAGCAATACATACCAAACATTTCTAATGTCCTAGGCAATTTCTACATTGTACTGGCAGATTGTCTAAATAATTGGCAGTTTACTGAAAACATAAATGCTTCCTAATAGCACTTATCAGCCAAATACTTCTTGTCCATGGCACTGCAGCAGTAAATTTTCCAGAAATGTTTCTTCCTTCCACAGGAGGCAGGGTTGGTGGTTCTGCAGGTGACATCTTCTCCCCAAGCCTCTTCTTGACTATAGCCCTCTGCACCGATGTGCAAGCTGCTCCAGGAAACACTGTCAGAAACAGTGTAAATCTGAGACTCAGCCTTCATGAATTAGAGTTTCTTGCATTTGCTTGGTATGGGAAGATTTTTAGCTGGGGTGATACAATCACATTTTTAACATAGACTGTTACTTTTTGTCTCCTTAAGTTTTCCCTTAGTCAGAGATATCTCGTTCTTTCTTCAAGTGCAGAGAGATGTTTTGTTTGTACAAGTAGGTGTTTTATTGCTTCTCTGGGATGTTTGTACCTATGTGATCAATGAGGGTATTCTAAGGTATTGTTTCCGTACCTTCTTCTGAAATCCACAGAGCCCTTCGTAAGGCCTTTGACTGAGTGCTTCAAGTCGCTTTATTCCTCTGTCAATCAGCTATATGAAACTACTGCAAATTTGTTAAAAATCGGGTCCAAAACATAAATGCATTGCTTTTCAGAATGTATTGTGCATTATTTTGATGTAATGTGAGTGTGCCTCCTGTTGCAAAACAGCTGCTAGTTGCATAATTGCATCTTAGTCCTCCTGTATGAGAACTAGGACCGTATATATACACTGTACCTACCTAATGCATACATGAGATACTTTTGCGAAGAAGTCGCCGTCTGACTCAATATGCCAACCTGGACTTTTAAATGAGTGAAAACACTTTCTTGTTTGTTTGCTTATTTTTAGAGCAAGCCTCCTTTTTCTCCCCCATAAAAAGAGCTAGTTGTCTCATATGCTCTTTTCTGCAATTTGTTTCAATGTCTTTCCTTGGTAACATGTTCCATATGTTTACTATCTCCCTTTTTTGTCCTTCAGTAGCCTAGAGCATTTTCTTCACCAAAAGCTGCATGGTTATTTTCCCAGGAAATATCATTGTTCCAAGACAGATATTATAGGAGCAAACAAAATACATTTCCAAAATGGTGCTGCCAAATAGCAAAATGAAAAAAAAAACCCTCATTATTTTTGATACAAGGATATTAAAAGGAGAAAACTGTGTTGTTTAAAAATAACCAACTCTTCAATAGTAGTGCGTGAGGATATTCAATTTTAAATGGAATGTTGTTTTTCCAGTGAGCCTATCTAATCTTGGATTGAAACTATGGGTTGAATTATTGTTTTTTGTCTTTTGTGGTTTTTTTTTTCCTCCATTTTTATCTTTTTAATCTGTATTTCGTTCACCATTCCCAACATTGCCTGTTACTATTTACATTTCATGTTGAGGGTCCTTTTTTTAGCTGTTTCTAAAACTTTACAAAAATCCCAGATGTTGTGTTAGAAACCCAAAGCCCCAAATCAGGCCATAAATCACAATAAACTGTAAATATATATGTTTATATATGTAATAAATATATATATAAAAGGCCATTGTACTGTTCTGTAGCTCTTCCCTTGTTGGCGTTCTACCCCTCACAGAAGGTAGAACTGAAGTGTCTTACCTGGTGTGTTTCCTTTGCAGACTCAGAGCAGAGCACTGGGTCAGACACAGAGGTGTTGGCAGAAAGGACATCCTGCTCATTTGGCTCCCATTCTGACCTTACATCTGGTGGCTCAGGCCCTCAGCCTCCTCCACCTTCATCCATGGAAGAGATCCAGGTAGAGCTGCAGTGTGCTGACCTCTGGAAAAGATTTCATGACATTGGGACTGAGATGATCATCACAAAAGCAGGCAGGTAAGATATCTCTGCTTTCCTATTTAGTTGAAAAAAAAAAAGGAATAAATATGTAGAAGAAATTAAATGGCTTTCATAGTTTCACAGCTGTATCTCCTACCAGATTTCTTTAGACAGGTAAAGTCGTTTCATATTACTGCTTGGATCAGTGGCTCCAAAGGAGAACTGGCAGCTTCGGGAAACTGTTGAGGACAGTCTTTTCTTTGAGCATATAAATCAGGAAATGATCATTGTACTGTTGGCTGTATTGAATTTAGGATGAGTTATGAATTTTGGAGTAAGCTATTTGAGTTTTCTTTCAAGTTCCCATAAGCACATCATGAGTCTGTTGCACCAAACAAACGTCTTCTTGTAATTCCAAGTAGACAAAATATTAATGACTTCCTGTATAAAAAATGTGCGGGCTTAATGTTTCCTTCTGCTATTGCAAATGACACCATGTCAGCTGAGGTTAGGAAGAGCCACAAATAAACCAGATTTATTTAAAAAAAACCCTCACCCTGCCATGCTGTTAGCCAGTCCTAAGATCTTCATTGCTGTCTGTTTGCCAAAAGCACAGCTGGAAGCTAGTTGTGAGATTCTGAATTCCTTAAACTGGGAATTTTAGCCAGGTTTGATTCATGTCACTTTCCTTCCATCCACCTGATGGTATTAATGGCCATCAATGACGTGACTAAAAGCGTCAGCACCACGGACAGCGCCGGCCACTTAGACCAGACCACGTGACCGCCCCAGGAGCTGTTCTACCCCTTCCGCAGGCTCGCACAAGGGAATTTACCCCGAGTTTGGGGGAAAAAATACGCTGTTTATAACTGTTCCATGTCTGTGCTCTCAGAAATTGCCAAAACAGCTAGAGTTGTTGTTTCACTTTCTTGTGAAGTGAGCACTGTTGCTCCGTAGCCCCAGAAAGTCCAGGTAACTTCCTCAAGTTATGTCAGTTATATCCCTGAAGATTATGAAAGCCAGATTAGCTCCCAGTTTTATATGTACAAGCTCATTGGCTCAGGAAGCATTTTGCATGAGTACAGAGTGGGACGCTGCCTCAAATGGAAGATGCAAAGTGAGAGGAGTTGTAATACTTGCTTATTCTGCATCACCTTTTCTCTGGTGTGGTCAAAGCAGACACAGAAAATTATTATTATCCTCTTTTCATAGGGCATGAAATTGAAACCCAAACAGATTAAGTGATCTGTCCAGCATCATTAAATATGATACTGGTAGAACCAACTTTCTTGCTTCTGAATTTGCTGTCCTGGTGTTGTTTCTGGACATGCTCTCTCAGAAACTTAAAATAATATATTGCTACCCACTGGATTATCTAGAATGATTTCTCTTACAATGCACGGAGTGGACTTTACAGCAGCATAAATACCTCAAAGCCACCAACACCAGTGCACATTAAATGCTCAGAACTTAGTGGTATGAAGATGATCTTGGCAGCTCACGCACTTCCAAAAGAAGTGGCTAAACATAAAGGGATTTTAAAAAGCTACACCTTAATTACAGGGTCATGGTTTTGTTTTAAAGTCATCAAAAAAGTTGCAACATGAATGCCACTGCAATTTTCAGATAGTTCAATGCAAATTCTCACAAAAGCCTTGGCAGCATTTGCAGGGGTCCTGGAGAAGGAAGCATTCATGGGGATAAACAGTGAAATGTTCTGGGAAGATATAGCATAGTGACCAGCCCAAAAATGAAAAAAAATCTATTTGGTCAGACTGATGCACCTATACAAAAAAGATTCCGTAGTTCCTCAAAAGATTTTAGGAAATTACAATACTAAAAACATTGCTGCTCTTTTCTTTTTTATTATTATTATTATTTCTGTTGAAATTTGTCATCTGTCTTCAAGTTATAAACTCTATGTGTTGACTGGAACTATGTATTTTGACATGTTTAATATAAAACTCTTGTTCTGATATTTATGAATTTAATTATTTCATGTCAGCTGTGGTTCATGGAACTTGCCATTTGTGTTGCCTTTCTGACAAATAGGTTTCCCACATCATAACAAGCAATAGGTACATATCCCTAATTACGCAGCAGTAAAAGGAAGCTGATGAAGTATTACTGCGAGATGCACATAGTTCCTTCCATGTGGGTGCTTGATGCACCCACCTGAATTACAATTCCAGTGAAGCACCATGGCAGGAAAAATGAGGCCCATTTTGTAAAGAAGCATCCCAAACCCCAAAATATTGAGATTCACTCCGTCCTCCCTCCCCATCCTCTATACCACCCCCCACTTTTTCTCTTTGTTTCAACCAGGACCCGAATTAAAAAGAGGAAAAAAAAAAAAAAAGCTTTGATTTTTCTTAGATTTAAATCAAAGATTTTTGTTTTCATGTTTCAGAGGAGACACGTTTATGCTCTGAGGAAAGCCTCAGTCTGCAGTTTATGATGAAGTATACCTTTCCCTATTTATGCAGCTGTCACATGTTAAGAATAACAGACACCTTAACTTCAAGAAGTCCAAACCAATATATGATGATTTTTTTAGTAGGGAATAGATTTAGGAAACCTTAAGGACTGGAAAGAATATGTCTCTTTCTGAGATTCTTTTCTGTAGCACCATTAATAGATCCAGTCTTGGAAATTGTTCCACTTATGAAAGACCATGTGTCACCCTACAGTCATAAGTTACTGTGAAAACCATATATTTGCAATCCTAAATAATATTCTTTCTTCCTGAAGAGAGATGCTTACCATTACTTGAGTCCTGATGGACAACTGGCTCATCACTGGCTGCCCACACAAAATCTATATAGCTACTAAATACATGTATTTTTGCTGCTTGGTGATATCCTTCTTGAGAAGCAATGTTAACAGTATTGAAGAGTTGTTTTTTTCTGCTGACTACATTTGCAGTTAACCATTGTAAAGCATAATGAAGATTTGGGCAGTTTCTTTACGTAGTATATCTGTTTATTTGGGACAGTCCTTATAGACGTGATACAATTCACAAATTAAATGTTTAACTTCTCAGATTGAACATTTTTGTGTCGGAGAGGATGTATCTGTTAGGGGTGAGAGCTGAGCCTAGCAGTCCTCCGTATGGGATTCATCCCATAGATTAGATTTCATGATTTCTGGCAAAAATAGCAGAACTGGTGTTATTTCCTGAAGTTTTCCTACTACTTACTGAAATTGTGAGTGACACACAGTGTAATTTGCAACTTCTTCCTTCCCTAGGGAAAATTTTCCTCTTCTTGTTGCTTTGTCTTTTCTAACCCTGTTTGAATCCTGCAAGGTCTTCTTGTTTTGAAAGCCCTTGCAATTACAGACTCAGTTGCCTATAACTACAGCTGCTCCTTAATTTTCCATGACTCGCAAGGCACTGCTTGGTTCCTGCCTGACCCCACAATGTCTTTCTGTTCATACTGTGTAATGCTAGCTTCTAACCTACATTCTCATTTCAAACATATTTCTGGAGCTATATCCTGCCTATGTGAGGTCTACTACACTTTTTAACTTTCAGACTTTCACTTGCATTTAATTCTGCTTCTTTTTTCTTTTCTTTTCTTGGTGCTGTATTTATAGATTTCTTTTTTTTTTGTTTGTTCCTGTAACCTACTTCAGTCCTCTTAGAACTTTTCCTTTCTTCCTTTCCACCAGAACATTGTTATTCAGAATTTAATAAGATGCTTTTAACAAGACTCCTTTGTTCTCTGTGCAACAGATGCAGAAAGCTTTTTGTCAGCTGCAGTGCATTCAAATCTGAAATCACCTTTATCTCCTTTTTGTTTGAAAAGCAACTTTACACTCTGCATAAAATAAAAACAATTCAGCTTAAGCCCCAGGTCATACTGATTTAAGCAGCTAGTCCTAAAAGCATCTTTAACTCTTATTCTCTACTTTCCTTCACCTACGGTGGTCATGAATGTACCCTGGCAATGTCAGAAGAGGAATCTGAATTCTTCCCACACGCCTCCTCCAATCCCTAGCTGAAGTCCATGGTCACCTAAGCTGCAGGGGTAGCTATTAGTTAACTGTTGCATAGAAGTGCTACCCAAAAGGGAAAGCAGAGTGCACTTATTACTGGGAATATACACTATGAAGAGTGCTTGAAGTCTTGCTCTGGAAGGGAAGTGCTGTCTACTGTTTATGGCATGCACACAAGCAAAGCCAGGAAGTATTCCTCTGGGGACCTAGGTTCTACCTGTCACAGAGCCAGAATCTCATCTCAACAAAGAGGAAAATGATCTCATCTGTCATATCATAGTTATTGGATCTGTACTGCAGGATGCCTCAAACATAAGTGCTGTGGTCGGGCTCAATAATAAGAGTTGGAAAAGCCAGCAGTGAGTGGAACAAGTGACCTTGTCCTCTCCTGACTCCTCTGTGCCTCCTGATGGGTTAAATGGTATTTTGTCTGGAGTTTCTTGCCTCCCTGAAACCATGAGTCTGAGTTGTCTGAAATGTACCTGGGGCTGTTTACATTACCAAATGGGGCTTTTTTATTTCCAGTGGAAGAATGGAAAGGCCTCACAGCGCTGTTCAGTTAGAGACAGCAGCAAGGATTTTGTTCTGAAGCTCTGTGGATTCTGAAGGGGGGGCCATGGAAAGGACTTCTCAGAGCGAGAGCTGGCAGCTACAGCTACCAAAATGCCACCCAGAGGTTCTGGCCCAGTGGGCCAGATAAGGTTTCTCCAGCTTCCACAAAATCTCCCCTTTGGGAGATACTGAGAAGATCTGCTGTGTTCCCACTCCCTCATAAACAAGGCATCTTTTTGCTCCCAATCCTTGCCTTCAGTCTTTCCACTCCACACAAACATATCCTCTCTATGGTCCCACACTGCAGAGGGAAACGGAAAGGTATTCCTTGCCTTGCCTCACTTTCACTCCTCACAGGTTTGTTTTCTTAAAGAAAAATACATTTGGCACCATTCTGAAATGCAAGGAAATATGAGGACTAAACCAGCAATGGTAACTTCAGGCTGCCCTGAAAACTCATGCACATCATAAATATTGTGTATACTTAATCTGCCAACCTAAATCAGATTCTTTTGCAGAGTTTCTCAACTAGATTTTTTTCTTTTTTTTATGACTGTGAAATGACTATTCAGCCTGTTCCTACCAATAGACAAATTGTCCTTCGCTACAATTGTAGAACACATTGCTTCATTTTAGGGTTTGCATTTAACAAATGTCACCCTTAAGCAAATTTAATCCTATTTAAGTTGTTTATGCAGTGTATAAATCATTATACTAAGCAGTCATGAAAACTGTATGGTAAACTGTATCAATCCTTTTGAACTCTCATCTGACTTCTGCTCACTAAGGAGTATTTCCAATGTTTGAAAAGCTTCAAGGAATTGCATTTTTGTTTTGTGGCAACCTGATAGGTACCTTTTAATCTTTTATCCTCTAATGGAGAATTGCCCTCTTTAGAACTAATCCGTGAAACAGAATGAATATATGTTGGAAGGGGTCTTTGGAGGCCATCTGACCCATGCCTCCACTCAGTGCAGGCCAGCTTTGAAGACAGTTCCAACTTGACACAAGCATCATATGTGCTGGTCCAAGGAGCAGGGATAAGAGTTGTCACCTTGAGGCACCTAAGGATGAGAAACTGAGACCTAATGCTTGTTGGAAAAAAGGTCCAGTTTGGGGCTATACCTGTGATCCTCCTTTGAACAGTTTTCACACAGGGAAATTTAACTAGAGTTTTTTGTATTAAATGAATGTTTTAAACAACAACAACAACAAAATGCTGGCTGCCACAATCCAAGTACTTCTTTCTACTGCTGAAAGTTCCAGGCATGGTTCTTAATACCAGTACACTACTGTGCTGTCAAACACTACTTTAACCAGGTTTCAGAACTCTTTATATATCATTAATTTTCTTCACATTCAGAGATTCAGAAACCTCATTCTCATTATGGAAAGAGGTGAGAATTGAGTAGACTGAGGCACATGGTTGTTGCAAAAAAGGCTTTTAAAAACACTTCTATGTGGCCCTGAAGTAACTGTAATACTTTATTTCGTATCACATCATATTTCCCCTAAAAAGGAACTGTAGGTAAGTTCACAGTCTAAGTTTAGGAAGACTCTTTTCCTGCTGAGTGGTAAAGCTAACGTATAAATAACTTGATCATCCCAAACTGCTGCTGATATAAAACCTCCTCCTAAACTATATCAGATGTCACCATGTGTTCTCCATGAAAACAGATGGCCTTTGTGTCTGAGGCTGTTGGCTATATAACTAGACAATATCTTTCTAGATGAAAGGTTCTTGACTGTTTATTAACACAGCCATATTCAAATGGCCTGAATTCCTTCCAAACCTTTGAGCTTCCTATTTTCTGTAGGGCTGGTGCCTCTGATAAGCCAAGAGTCAGCCAAGAGGACACACAGAGCACAGGGGCTTAGCCTGGATTACACCTGAATACATCTCTGTGTCGGCACTGCTTGCCTTTTCCATTTCGCCTTTCCTAAGCAGCAGTGCTGCTGACACCTGCTGTGACATTTCCAGGCCACATCCTCATGGTAAAGAAACCTAAGTTACTTCTACACCCACAGGAAAAGTAAACTGGTAATAATTTACAAAACTCTGGAAGTGCACTTAAAGAAAGCAGTGAGATCAGCCAAGCTCTGTCTAATCACTTCAGAGATTAGTCTCTAAGCCTGTCGAATGGTCTACAGTAATCTTTTACAAGGTATTTCATAAGCAAACAACCCCACAGGCGATACTGCAACTTTACACAGGGTTGCAGATTCGGAGAGAGCTTCTTGAGACACACAGTGTTCAATTTTCCCAATATAATGCACAGCCTTAGACTCAAGGAGACTCAGATTTAATCCTGGGTTTCTCATCAGCTCTCTGAAACATGACCTACCTCTTAAGCTGCTCTCAAGCCACCTCTCTCCAATTAAGGAGAGCTGGGCTGTAAAATGCCACATCCTGTCCCCATTTGGCTTGGCAGATTTAATGAGCCATTGTGGTAGAAACAAGGTAATGCCCTCAAGCCATGAAAGACTAATCCCTTATTCCTTCCCCCTCTCCATCATTCAGCTATCAAACTCACACCATCAGTTCCACAGGTCTGCTCTCTCCTTGAAGGGTTTCTGCAGACAATTCTTCTGACAGTTTTATGTCTCTCATAACTGGGGTTAGCTGTGCTCCAGCAGCTGCGTCGTGGTGCTCTCCCTGCCCCCCATGATAAACGTCCTTTTCCAACGCAGATGTACTTAACTAATAGGTCAGAACTTGCTTTCTTAATGTCCTGAACTGAAAGAGCTGTGGGTAGGGCGAAGGCTGAGGAACAGCCTCCTTCCTCTCACCCTTTTCTGCAAGTAGGTATATTTGGCCTGGATGCGAAAGAATAAAATAGCTTCTCATGGCTGAGAATTGATTTGTGCCATTGTAGAGTTTCATAACTTGCTCCTCAGGAGAAAATGCTTAAGACATAGGTGGATTGTATGATGTAGAAAAGACAACACTTATTAAACAGATTGCACAAAACAAAAATGCTACCAGGACTTCAAGGAAACCATGATGGTAACACCAGTGTTTCTGTTAAATGTGAAATATATGCCTAACAAGCATATATTAGTATATATGCTTATTATTAATATATATTAAACATATATATTAATTTGGTGACTTTTTTTCTTAAATAACTGTAAACATAAGAGTGAAAGGATCTTTCAGAATGATGGATTTGCTTTAAATATTACTCCAGTAACATGCAGGAAACATACCAGGAAGAAGGTACACTGTCCATCCTAGAAATGCCTAGAGAGGATAATTTGTGTGGAACATGTCAGAATTGTCTGCTAAGAGCAGGGAACAGACAACATGTTCGACTGGGAGTGTTTTATTGTTACCCACAGGTTGTTATTCTGCTACCCCTTTTCTTAAGCGGGAAAAATCTGAAGATTCAAACCACTTCCAGCACAGTCATTGTTGGAATGACCCACATCAAGCCTAGAGGATTTATGCCAAGAACTGGACTGTGTAAAGGAATGTGCTCCTGGTATCAGAGAGGGGTCTAAGGAGCCCCTTCAGCTTCCCTATTCACCATTTTCTTCTTGATTTCTACTCTTCTTTTCCTAGGAGAATGTTTCCAGCCATGAGAGTGAAAATTACAGGTTTGGATCCCCACCAGCAGTATTATATTGCCATGGACATTGTGCCTGTGGATAACAAGAGATACAGGTAAGCTTTTTAGGTGCAGAGGTAGGAACTTTGTGATAATCTTTTGTCAATGACAGCCTAGGAAAGACAGGTGCCATTATACACCATTTCAAATGTATGGTGGAAGAGACCATGCTGATTTATACCAATATAGTTGATTTGACCAGAATCATGAGACAAACCCAGAGGTTTAAAATACTCTCTTGTACTTTTGGATGGGAATCTTGCTCTTTTCAAATAGCTGTTTTGAATCAGAGAGATCCCTAGCATGCATTTCACAATTGACATGATTAGCAATGACTGTCTGAGGTTACTGATAACTGGAGATATCAGTGGGGAGTTTGGAGCCTCTAAAACTGCTTCAGCAAGAAGAGAATGGGTATGCAGCAGCTGAACCAGGATGGGCATCTCAGGTCTGGCCTGAGCTAACTTAGGTGATTTTTGTGTTAAAAGCATTCACTGTCCAGCAGAGCAGTCACAGGGGATATGGGCCCTAAATTACAATGTAGAGCCATTGAGAAACCCTGAGGTGAATCTTCACAGCTGAGCTGAAAGACAGGAAGAGAGTGTTCTGATATTAATGGGATTCTGCTCCTAAAACGTACTATGGAAAACTCATGGTCCTCTCCATTCCAGAAAACTATCCAGAGAGAGGTGATTTATTCACCCTCATTAAATACCTCTGAGAGCAAATCTTTTCATCATAGACTCACAGAATCATAAAACGGTTCTGGTTGGAAGGGACCTTAAAGTTCATCTGGTTCCAACACCCCTCTCAAGGGCAGGGACACCTTCCACTAGAGCAGGTTGCTCCAAGTCCCATCCAACCTGGCCATGAACACTCCCAGGGATGGGGCAGCCACAGCTTCTCTGGGCACCCTATGCCAGTGCCTCAGCAACCTGTATCTAACCTAAATCTCTCCTCTGTCAGGTTAAAGTCATTCCCTCTTGTTCTGTCACTACCTGCCCCTATAAAAAGTCCCTCTCCAGATTTCCTGTAGGCCCCCTTTAGGCACTGGAAGCTGCTATAGGATCTCTCAGGAACTTTCTCTTCTTCTGGCTGAACAAGCCTAGCTCTCTCAGTGTGTCTCCAGATCAGAGCTGCTCCAGCCCTCTGATCATCTTTGTGTCACTCCTTTGGACTTGCTCAACCAGGTCCATGTTTTATTTATGTTGCGGCTCCAAGAGCTGGATGTAGTACTCCAGGTGGGGTTTCATAGAGCAGTCAAGGTCCCTTTGGATGGCATCCCTTCTCTCTGGCGTGTCGGCTGCACCACGCAGCTTGGTGTTGTCAGCAAACTTCCTGAGGCTGCATCAATCCCACTGTCTGTGTTGCTGACAAAGAGGTTGAACACCTCTGGCCCCTGGGGAACACCAGTAAGTGGTCTCCACTTAGACATTGGGCCGTTAGAGGCAAGAATGTCACGCAGGACAGTGCCCGATGCCTTGCACAAGTCCGGATAGGTATGTATGTCAGTCTTTTCCCCAGATAGTCTTCACTGCACCACATTTCAAAGATTCAAGAATTGATCCTCTGTTTCAAAAGCTAAATATTACATTTTCGCTCTCAGACTGTTTAGAGAGTTTCTCAGGAAAACACTTTCCTGGGCAGTATCCTGAGTCTGATACTCAGTTAGATGTTTTCCCACTTTCTTTGAGTGTTCTGACAGCACTAACATTGAAAAGTAATATATTGCCTTACACTTTGTTTCTGTCCTTGTTTGCTTTTGTAGCCACATAGAGCAAGCTAGCAGTGAAGGGAGCAGATTATTATTATTTTGTTTTTCTTGTGAAAATACAGGAAATGAGTCACTGTTTGTAGGCATGGACTGAAATAGCTTAGCAGAGCTGAGCAGAGACCCAGTGAGGGGCAGCACAGGGCAGAACCCGGAGGTGTTAGCAGGACTGGTTGTGAAATGCCTCAGGCTGAAGGAGCCACAGGACAGAAAGCAAAAAAAAACGTGTCTAGGCAAAGTTTCAGTAGAGAAATTTATGGTGTATCTGGGATGGTGAGATCAGGAACACAGAAGATCACAAAAAAATCAGGAACACAAAAATTACTTTTTACTCTAATCTCAACATTTGCAATACTACGTGGAATTTCCTATTTTGCAAACCAACAAATTCTGGTTTATTGTTTTTTTTTAGTGGTATCCATTGGATTTTGCTCTTTCTGTGTGAAGACACATGTGTTTTGCACAGTCTGGCGTGACAGCCATTGCAGATTGCCAGAAATTACAGGGCATTTATTAACATTTTCAGAGAGGGCTTTGTTTACTCACATTTTCTACCCTGTGACTCGGAAAGGGTTAAGGCGTTGAGAAGCCACATGTGGCAGAGTTTTACAGGGAAAAGAGCTGCAAAGGTGGTTTTAATAATGAATCAAGTCTGAACAAGTGGCTCAGGGGTAATCTGGCTTTCATTTAGAAGGTAGGAGGTTGCAGTAAAGCACATTCTACCCTGACTGCAAATGGGAGCTTGGGGTGTATGCGGTAGGGTGGCCGTAGAGGGGGAGCCCTGGAAATGTTCCTCCAGTGAGTGAGTGAGTGAATGAATGAGTGACAACTTCCCATAGCCATCTACCCTTCCTCTTTCAGGTATGTGTATCACAGCTCCAAGTGGATGGTGGCTGGCAATGCAGACTCCCCAGTGCCCCCGAGGGTTTACATCCATCCTGACTCACTGGCTTCTGGAGACACCTGGATGAGGCAGGTGGTCAGTTTTGACAAGCTCAAGCTGACCAACAACGAGCTTGATGATCAAGGCCATGTAAGTTAGAAGCTAACGCTGGTGCCTGCTGCCCTAGCCTTGCTCTTCTCAGGCTCAAAAGGGTGCTGCTGCTGCTGCTTTGATATTCCTGTGTCCTGCTGGGCACACATGTCTATAGCCACTCTTCACAGCTATGAAGCCTTTTTCCCCGCTTCAGTATTTTTCCTCAAAATGTTGCCTGATCCTATAAAGCTCTTTTCTCTCTGCACATAGTACAAAATCTGATACATGCTTGTAAGAAAAGGGTGATTTTCTTCATATTAGACTTACTCCAGCCCTGCTTCCTTGTACATCTGAACGATATGTAGAATATTTGGGAAAATAATCCTTTCTCTTATTCTTTTGTTTTTTTTTTCTTCAGATAATCTTGCATTCAATGCATAAGTACCAGCCCCGTGTTCATGTCATCCGCAAGGATTTCAGCAGTGATCTTTCCCCTACAAAACCAGTTCCTTCAGGAGATGGGGTGAAAACCTTCAACTTCCCTGAGACTGTCTTCACAACAGTGACAGCTTACCAAAATCAACAGGTAAAGCTGCATGCCTTCAGACTCTTTTTGTGATGGGTGTTCATAAAACATCCGTGCACTCGATGTGTTTGAAATGTTAACTTTGCTGAGAAACGTAGCTCAAGGAGGGCATACACTTCACAGGTTCAATGTTTTATTTCTGCTACAGTGTGTAGACATGAGGCATCTAGCCAGGAAGACACCTTGCAGATAAGGTGCCTGCAGTTTTTATTGTAAAGTAAGTAGGCGATGTCAACCATAAAGAGATCATGTTCACATTGCCTTGCTGCTTCATGGTACAAACTACAGTGCCCTATCCCCACTGTAATTTTAAGGCAGTACAACTAGTCCAGTTCTGTTATCTCACAGAGAAAACACATAGTCTTTTTTTAAGCAGTGAAGCAAAAAAATTTTAGAGAAGCACAATCTTATCAGTTTGCTGACAAGAGAAGCCTTTGAACATAAGCAGCAGCAGTCCATGTATGGCACGTGAACATGCATAATTCATGTTTGATTCAGATCTTGCACAATTCCCAGTGGAGAGTGTTACTATTGACTTCAGATATCATAAGGAAAAGATGTTGCCACAGGAGGATCCTCTCTGTATAGACCTTGATGTTGTCACTGATCTGCCCTTTTTCTTAAGCTAGTCTTCTTGGCATTATGAAATGTAATCTCAGTGCACACTAGTGTTTGATTATAGAGTATCCTGTCCATCTATAGATACTATATATAAAGATACTATATCTTTAAGTGGAAATTAATTGTTTGTAAAATGTGAGCAGTTGAGACACCAGCAAAGAAAGGAGATTTAGGAAGCCTGTGCTGTGAATTATGTTTGCTTCCCCTTCTCCTTCAGTGGGCAGTGAAAGATCGTGTCCTAGTCTTTGAGGAGGCGCTTGCTTCATTGCTTCTGCAGGCATGTTCACTGCACACATAAATGTATAAGCTTCTTATATCCATCCATTCCCTTTGCAGTCTCCTCATATACTGCTCACCTGCCACCTACCTCTGCTTAAGGATTCCTATTAGCCTTCATACCACCTCTAATGCTTCTGGCCCAGCGTGCTTCTTTTGTTCATGTACACATACTCCCTGTTTTATTCTCAAGTGAGGGGTAACTGTGCACATCGTATTTCCTTTTCCTGTCATTCCCCTCCTTCTTAGGGTGGGGGTTGTCAGGGCATTAAAAGGGCTGTGTTAGGTATTTTTTTCCCATCTATGTGAACCAGAATCTCAGTTGGTGAAAGTTTTGCTGTGTTAATAGTGAGCCTGCTTAAAGAATGTAAGGTATTGTTCTAAGCTAGAAGAATGAGGGCACAAACTGTCTTGGAAGAAAAATAACCTGTTATCAAGCCTCTTAGGGAAATAGGTTATACTATTTGCTGCCATAAATTGCAGAGGAGTCTTGAACCAGAAACAGTGAAGAAATTCTTTTTTTTCTATGATGATTTATATTCTTTTGGAGAATGGCTTCATGAACACAGTGGACATCATTATATTTAGTATTCTTGAGTGGAGGGACAGTCCCATGTCAGATCACTTTGGGGCAGTTTATAGCAACATCCTGAAAGCACTCTCATGACTGCTTCTGAATGCCCACTCCTAGCTTATTCTCAGTCTAGTCCACTTGAAATGACTTAAATCAGGATCCAAAATGGATCCACTATTCCAGCAGAAAAAAATATTGCAACACGATGGTGGGTTTGCTCCAGCCATTGGAGCACTAGAAATTTCCTGCCCCCCCCCCCCCCGTGCATGTACTCCACAGACTTTTAACTGTAGCCCAGATATAGAAAGAAGAAAAAGAAAGGATAATTGACAAGAAATAAGCCTGTCATTCTTCCCTAATGACCAGACTTGTAAGACATAATTACACTGATATGGGAGGTGCCAAGGGAGGGCACCTCTCAGGCACTGGCTCTATAAGCTAGCTCACTGTAAGGAAGCACTGAAGTTTCTTCCAGTTTCTCTGGATTCCAAACACGTGGGGTTTTGCCCCCTAAATTTTCTTTTGGGGGGCATTTTTATAATACCAGTAAAGGAGGTTCTGCAGGATTGAGGAAGTCTTTTCATTACAAATAAGTGGAAATCCCATGAATATGCCTGTATGCCCTCCCGTGGCTGTAAACTTTGTCTTACTGGGAGAAGCGTCTCTGGAAACAATTGTAAAATGTTAGCAAATCCACCACAGGGATTCCCTCTGCTGTAATTCCATCCTCCACAGAACATATCTGTCTCTGTACACACAAGTCCCAGGACAGCTGCAAAGTCAGGCTAGCGGAAATTAAGTTCACAAATTAAGCTTCTGCAAAAATAGGAGCTGCATTCCAGATCTGAGGTTAATATCCACAGTAAGGACTTCGTTCTGACAGAAGCAAACCACCTGCAAATCCGCTTCAGATCAGTCTGCATTAAACTCATCTTTCTTGAGCAGTTTCTGCAAAAACACCGCAAATTTGATAGGATCTTGAGATCTTACTCTCTTTTCACCCCAGAGGCAGGGTCTCGGGGACTGAGGTTGGCAGAGGGAAGCATTCATGCTGCACCAGGTTGGGGAATAGCTGACAGGGAGTATGATACCACAGGCTGCAAGGTCAACCCCCCAGTATTATTTTCCATATTTACCAGCATGGAATTTGTGCCTAAAAATAAAGCAGGAAGGAAGATTCCCCAAAGCATTCAGTCTGGCTGTCATCCTCTTGGTTTAGGGGAGGGGGGAAAAAGTAAAACAAAGATGGTTTCCAGACCAGAAAACCCTTGAAAGGCCACCCAGATGCTGACCAGAAGAGCAGCACCTTCTGCACGTGGCTGAGTGGCCAGCTGCTGTCTTTGGAGGCTGTAGCCTGTGCTTTGTCTTTTCTCCTTAGCAGTGTTTGAAGGTCCATGAGTGCATCCAGCTGCTGGATATCCAGAGTGTTGAGGCTGGGATGATCCCAGATACCAGCCAAACCTGAGCAGAATGCCTGCTTCCTGAACCACATGGCCATTGATAAGTTATATCCTGGGCCCAAGTTGTGCTTCTGCTTTGGGAACAGCTTCTCAGCCCCAGTGCTGTGCCAGGTTTCCTGATACTGCCAGATTTCTGCCTCTGGCACCATTCATTTGCTGATCGAATCAGCTGCTCATGGATAACAGAAGAGCAACTTTAATATAAGTCTGGGGAAATACGTATGAAAGATCACTGTACAGGTGGTTTTGTCAAGAGTTGTAATCATCAATAATTGTCACTTTCTGAAAGCAAAAAACTTATTTGGAGAGATAACCAATTCTCATTTTCTTTCTTTATAGATCACCAGATTAAAAATTGACAGAAACCCCTTCGCTAAAGGTTTCAGAGATTCTGGGAGAAACAGGTAACAGGAGCTTGTTTGTGTTTTTTCACTGATCTCTCCTTCCCCTCATGAGTGCACAGGGCATGCATTTAAGGCTGAGGAAGGTGTTTTGTGATCCCAATTAATTTTTACAGGAGAAATCTGCTGTAGACTAGTTGTTAGAGGAATTTGAAGGACTGTTTACTTTGCCTGAACAGATCCAATGTATATTGATGGCTACCTCAGAAAACACCAGATTAGACAGCTAGACCAACCCTGTTTCTTTACAGAAGTCTCCTTCAGTGCTGCTCCTACCTCTGCCTGGACCCTGCAGTCCAAAACCTTGACAGAAGGTTTTGATATTCTTAGACAGCTTAAGAAATTCCTGCTTGACAACATTTTTTTCTGTGACTGCATTTTTTGGTGTCATATGTTTAATTTCCCATTCACTGCTACCTTTGAACCCCTTCTGTTGCCACTACTTTCAAGGCTATTTTCTTCTGTATATGTGTTTTGCTGCTGGATGTTATTTTTCTCTGCTGGAAAATTAATTTGTTTATGCTCATTTCTATCATTTTCATGTTCCTCTGAGCTTTTCCATTTGTTGTTGAGAAACAAAATTAAACATTCTGATAAGTCATTAGTAAACTATTAATGTTTACTGATATTGTCCTATGATATCCAAAGAATTAGGTAAAATAAATGAACTTCTAAAGATACTGTAGAGATTCTTAAAAAAAATATATTTTTAATTACAAAATTGAAGACCAGAGATAGAAAGATGTAGGATTGCAGACTGTAAAGAAGACAAATCGGTCACGGGCTAAAGCTCTGAAAAATAATGAAGGTAGTAGGAGATACTTTTGCTTGTTCTTTATTGCATGTAGAGCTGTGTGAAAGGCGCTTTTAAATTTGGATTTTCACAGGAAATTTACAAACTTGGAGCGCAAATGCTTGTTTTACATTAGCATAAAAACTAAGATTTTTTGATAGGTTTGCAGGATAAAAGTGCAAAAATGCTTTCGTTTCAAACAATTTCAGTTTCTCTCCAGTGATGTCAAATTGTTTCACTTTGACTGTGTCACTTAATTTTGTCAGGATTTTTATGAAAAGATTAAGTAGAACAACTTAAATGCTATTTAGAATACATTATATTTTAAAAACTCAATAATAAACCAGGAGATTAAATAAAAAAAAACCCTTTTGAATTAGTAAAAGACACAGAGTTATCAAAAAAGAACAAGAAAGTCCAAACAAAAAAGTCTCAACTTTTTCTGCCATTCATAATTCCATCAGAGTGTGCAGCAGGTCTACATATTTCAGATCTATATACTGGGGGCATCCTTTACATCAGTGTGACAAAGGCTTCAAACATTAAATTGTTTATAGAATTAGACATATATGAGTATGTTACAAGAACCCTAGGACTGTAAAGCAAGGCTCTGAGCGTGCAGACCAGAGTGCAAGTCATCTGCATAGCCTTCATTTGCAGCCCCCATGGGCACTGTAATTCAGTTTTTACTTGCATGCTCCTCTTGTGTGTGTTCACCAGAACCACTGCCGCCTTCATGGATTGGTATGGGAAGTGTTCAGTGACTGGGCAAGTGCTCTGTGTTTTCCATCACTCATTTAAATGCTCACAAAGAAGACATCTTACTGACCTAGCAACTTCCTAGCTCAGCTCCTCTGTTATCATCTTACTATAGCTATGTAAAAATATGTTACCACCCTTATTTAATCCCTGCCGTGACCATTAGTTCTCATAGTTGAAGCACATGTGACTTTTTCTCTGCTCTCCTCTTCTGTGTGTGGGTAGTATCTGCCCTGGGTACAAGGTCTTCCCTGTGTGCAGAGATACAGCTGCACTGGAGGCTGGTTTTAGAAAAGGGATTGATGCAGTTCCAGGTACATGGTGGGCTAGATTAACATGGAAGGCATTAATAAGGTCCTAGCCCAGTGAATTTGGACAGTTTCCTGAAAAGGTTGGGAATTACTGATCTTTGTAGCTCATTGATTTAAGAAAGGGCAGGAAATTGCTACACGGCTGCAGCTGTGGGGAGGGCTCAGTAAAGCTCTCTGCTGATGTAAAGAGGAATTAAAATCTTTAAGGTATTACACATCAAAGAGAGCAGCCTGAGGCCTTAGGAAGAAAAAACAGGCAAAGGTATTTGCAAGCATATATAGCAGTCAGGCGCCTGCCTCACAAGCAGTGGTCTGGCTAAGGTTGCACTGCTGTTGTCAGCTAGTGGAGGACATTCTAATGCTCAGCTGCTCCCTTTAAAGAGGACATGTACATAGATGTGCACATAGGAAGAAAAGCATTAAGGTCCAAGCCATGCCTTGAAAAGGCTCTCCAAATGGGACTTTTCTTAACTGTGCTGGCTAGCTTCTCTTCCTCTTGTGAATTTGTAATCTCATCAGGATCACTGGTCAGCTGGAGTGTCAATCTTGATGCTCTGTAGCTTTCCACGTCCTCACAGCCTTGGTTAGCTACGGTGCATTAGGCTGGATGTGGAGAACGTCCCACTGAAATTGTAGGCCTCCTTTGGAAAAGAAATGGGGTAATTTGAAAAAGGGACCATTAGTGAAGCAGGCAAGTGTAGTATGTATCCAAGAGGTTTTCGGAGAACTCCTCTTAGGCCACTTCTTTCCTGGGACATTTCCTTTCTGCCTTGTGTTGAGGCTTTTCCATGAAATGGAGATGGATTTTTTCCTTCACTTACTTTGTATCCTGATATTGTTTCACTGTTGTTGCCTGCTGCAGAAATTATGGAGTCAACTGTTGTTTTTAAAAACAGTTTCCAGTTAAAATCTTTCACTTCCATCAACTCACAGCCTCCCTCTATAGCTCCTTGTAACTATGGTCTCTCTTCATTAGTATAAGACACTGCTAAACCCCTCCTGCTCTGGGGACACCCCATCATGATGGAACTCCCTGTATCCATCTGGTGGAGCAATTTTTTTCACAGATCCCTTTTTGGATCTCCTTCAGTTGTTTGTGTAATTGTCTCCTTCACAGCTGACTGCGCCAGTCCTTCTGCAGGGAGAAGGAGCAGTGAGGTATTTCAGGGGGAAACAGCTCTGTAGCTGGACATTGTTTTGTGCTCAAACCATGCTAACTAATGGTGTTCAGTAATGTAGCCATTAGCCCTGATGGATGGAGTTAGCCTGTGTTGGAAGGTCAAGTCTTACCCGCTTATTAGAGATTCCTTCTACACTGTTTTTGGTCCCTCTCTGCTTTATCTGCAAAAGCACGTAAAGCATCTGTAAAAGTTGAACAAGGCAACTACTCCTGGTGGCGAAAGGATACCTACATAGTACATGTATGAGGCAGGCATTAATTGCTTTCCTGAACTTCAAGAGATTGAGAACCAGAGGCTTGACACATGGAGCTCAGCTCGCTAAATGTTTGGGTAGTGAGGGTGCAGATTTAAGGCCACAGAACCTTTTTTTGGAGACTGAGTAAAGTTCATCTGACAGTGGGATGCTTGCTGAAGCCCCTTATCCAGGAGGAAACCTGCAGGGACAAGAGTCAGGAAACGCAGCAGGGTCATGGAAGAATAAAACCCTAATCTGACAGCAAGCAACAACACTTTTCTTTCAGATGTGGGCAGCTGAGGTGAATAAAAGTTGTTTGTGTTGGAAATGCTCTTTGAGCTTTTGTCTAGGATAAGAGAGCCAGGAGGGTGCTTGGAGCCAGTAGTTTGGCTTCCCCAGTGAACAATGCAATGATGACCTGAATCCTGCGTGCAGTGGGAATGGCAAGGTTGGCCATATGGGATGGATTATGGAGGTGCGCAGATAGTTTGTACATCTTTTTTCATTTTTCAGACAATGGAACTGTTTCATTTATTGCCTATTATTAAAACTTTATAGCACTAAATATAAAAGAATGAATGAAAAAGAGAGAATTTTGGATACGTTTTAAAGGACTGACCTTATTAAAATGAAGCTGGCAGTGAGTCCTCTTCTGATACTTTTTTCTACTTCCTTTATAAAGATGGTGTGAGAGGGGAGGGTTTATGGCCTGATAGACAGTTTGAAGTGAATTTTTCAGTGCAGTTTTTGGAAGAAAGAGTGGATGACATATGCATAATGTCCATCACACTTGGTACCAGCAGCCCTCACCAAAGCCCAGAAAGCTGCTAACAGTTCAGAAATGCTGAAAACAGCATTTATTGCTGTCCCAAAATGTCTCTTCATTGGCAATGTGGGTTTTTTTTTCCCCTGTTAGGGGCTAGAACACACAGAATAGCACTTCAGTATTTCTGCTGACTAGAAGAGCACTGCCTTTCTGTCCTGTGGTGGAGGTATGTGATGTGGCTCTGGATATCTTGGTACCAGACCAGTGTCATAAACTGCTATGGGAGTGAGGGTTTTTAGAATTGACAGCAATGGAGTTTCTTGATTCCCATCTCCTCACCTCAACATTTTCTTTCAGAAATAGGAATACATCACAGTCAGAAGAAAAAAGATATATTAAAAGGCTGTGGTTAGAGTGGTAAAATCAGTCCCAGAAAGGTGGTGTGCCTTCTCACCAAAGCTGTTTTCTGCATGGCTGCATGTTCTTTTTCTGCAAGACTCCATACATGGGGTGGAAGGTGCCTCACAGTTTAGCTAGCATGTGAGGCTGCTGTCTCATGGGTCTTGTCTGATGCATGGAAGGATGCAAAAGTTCAGTAAGGATGTGTTCTGCTTAGATACTGTTTCAAAACCACTCATAACGTTTGTTCTGCACAAACAAATCAACAGGAAAAAAGGATGATCTAGTATATAGAGACTTAACTTTGTGCATAAGGGAACTGGACATAACTTTGAGCTCTGTCACCCACATACTTAAGAGAGGGTGTTTTATAACGCATGTTCAACACGTGCACACCTAGGAGTGAGTAAAGGACTCTCATTTGGGACAGGAAGAGGAAAGAGGTGGCTTTAAGCCAGATGTGGAGTTTGGCATCCATTCTTCAGGCACCTGTGGCTGCAGAGGTGCCCTCAGCATTACAGGGCAATCAGGGAATCCAGTGAAGCCACAGTGTTGCTGCTGGCAGTTGCAGTATGGAAAAGGGAGGTAGACAGGAACTGTGTCCACAGCAAAGGGGCTGTTCTAGACCTGCTCCCCTGGAGTGGGAGGACATGGGTTCCTAGCTACATTTTTCCTTTCCCTGTCATACAGGGCAGGAATAGAGCAGCTTTGCAAGCTGCTCTGGTAACCCCACTGCTGCCATTTACCCTCTCAGGCACAATGGAGTCCAACCCTTGACAGCACTATATAACTCCTAATTTACTCTTTTATTTCTTTTTATTATTCCCCCATTCTTTTTTTTTTTTCCCTTTTCTTTTAGAAGTACGAATTCTAGGGTAGTTGCAAGAGCTGAATTGATACAGGGGAAAGTGGCAGACAGAGAGCTAGAAGCTTAGAACTATGAATAAGCCTGATCTGAAACCGATGCTGGCTCCAGGCAGAGGCAGGGGTAACAGTTTTAACCTGCATTGACAGTTTCACTGAGCCACCTCCCATTAGGGCTTGGATTTTACTGGAAGGGAGTCATGAGAGCAGAGCTGGAAGTCAGATGCCGGTGCAGAGTGGTGTTATGTGCACAGGGATCTAATATCTGAGCCAGACTGTGAACACTGGTTTTAGTGATCTGGCCTCCTTATTTCCCTGCACGATCCTTGCGGCAGATGCAGAGCAGCTGGATTAGCACAGCTGGACACTTCAGTCTGCATTTCTGCATCTATTACTTGGTTTTAATCACCAAGCTAGGTCCTTCCAAGAGCAGCTCTTGTTGCAGAGCAGCTTGGTCAGGGCATTTTATGCCCCCTGGTTATATGGTACCAGGAAGTCCTCCCTCAGTGTTTGCACTGAGGATCATTTCTTAAGGCTGCAAAAAGGTGCCATTCTCTTCCCGGCTGCGTGTGTTGAGAAGCAGGTGGAGCCTGAACACGTGTGGCTTTCTCACACAGGGAGCAGAGGAAATCCTGGGGGTGGTACCGGTAGTCAAAGAGCTGCTTTTGCACATAGAGCCCAGCTTAGCAGATGGGTTCACATTCTGTGCTGTCTTGTTGTCTCTGAGCTCCATGAGCTGGCAGAGGTCACTGTATTAACCAAATAGTTTTGTTGTAATGTGCTCAGCACTAGTGTGAGACTGCTATGCAGAGATGTCTTCTGTTTCTACTTCTAACAGCTTAGCAGCTAATAAACACCATGCAACAACCTCTCTTCTAAACCTCCTCTTAAAATACAGAGTTTGGTTTGCCAACTCCAATGTATTTAAAGCATCTGAGCTTCCGGGGAGAGTTTGGAAAGTTAACTGAGTGAGTGGAGGCACGTGCAGAAAGACATTTTCATAAGCAAAAGGCAGCTCCAGTATCAGCTCAACATCTGATGAGAGGCTCTGGGGATGTTGGAGCCTTTTGCACTGAAAGGGGATATGTTCTCACATTTGATGAAGCATCTCTAGTCATGTTCAGCCAGTGCAAGGGCTATAACCTACTGCTGGAAAAGAGGCAGGGGAAGGTGAGGAATGGGGAATGGAGCAATGTGCAGCTTCCCCAGAGGGAAATCTTTCCTAGGAAGAAACTCCAGGCAGTTATCTCGTAAAGAAGGGTCTTTTCCTAACAATGCACTTATGTCCTCACTAGAGATGTTCAGCAGAGCTAGCATTCTGTGGTGAAATTAAGAACAAATCTGAGACCAACAGGAGAAGTTCTCACTTGAGTTTGTCTTTTTCTCTTTGGTACTGTCTTTGCGGTGAATTAGGGACCCAAAGCAGAGATGGCACCGATCTTTTATAAAAAGCATCTTATGTATTTCTAGTTGAACTCCAAAACCAAGGAGATTCCCTTTTTGATGGCTTCCCATAGCACTTCAGAACAGCATGCAGAGCTACAAAGTGGTGGAGAAAGGCAATTCACAAAATCTCTGATTCTGTAGGCTGAATCCCAGACTGCCCTTGTTTGCATGACAGCTCGCATCCCCAGAGTGTGGATGCCTGCTTTATGATAAAGTATGCTTTAAGGATCTGGCAGTCATGTGTCCCCTGCAATGCATAAAGTCTGGGATATTTGTTAAATATAAAAAGATTTAAAAGGTTCCAAGAGACTCGTAAGAACTTTCGCAATCCTGCACTTGGGGAATTGCACTTTCCTCCGGTGACCTGTGCTGGAAGGCTTGCTTGAGGAATTCACAGATGCCAAGGTGACCTTTTGGTGGCTGCTGGCAGCCTGTCAAACGAGGTCGGAGCCCTCTTCCCCCAGTGTCAATACCCTTGCCAACTGACATTCTTTTCTGCTTGTTTTATTTTCATTGCACAGGACGGGGCTGGAAGCCATTATGGAGACCTATGCCTTCTGGAGGCCTCCTGTGCGCACTCTCACCTTTGAAGACTTCACTACCATGCAGAAGCAGCAAGGTGAGTGAGCAAAAGGCATGAAAAGAGCTGTAGAAAGGGCACAAGAAGGTGTGCTCTGCTGTGCGTCCTGCTGCTAGAATGGGCATGTCAGATACCTTCTTGAGCCCTTGACTGCTGTGGAAGAGGAGAGAGGATGGATGGAAATGGTGGACAGGCAGTGCCTTACAGAATCATAGAATAGAATAGTGCGATGAAGTGCAATGGAGCT
The DNA here is from genome assembly GCF_028554395.1 of Pezoporus wallicus. NCBI lineage: Eukaryota > Metazoa > Chordata > Aves > Psittaciformes > Psittacidae > Pezoporus > Pezoporus wallicus. The sequence goes on from NW_026639755.1 coordinate 656,903, forward strand.
GCTTCATTCCCTGGCATCCCCGGTGCTAGAGCTGGAGTTCAAGAGACAGAAGGAGGAGCAGGATAGAGCTTAGGGCTAGGCAAACCAACCCAAGTACACAGCATGAGTTAAGTGTGAAGAGAGCACAGAGAGGAGAGGCTCCAGCATACCAGACATGTTGTTCTCCATTTACGGTTAACATTTGCCATTTGTGTGAAAACACAAAGCAAAGAAGACCAGAAATGTGCTTTCCCCAGGATCACATTGCTTTCAAAATTCAGTGGCTTTGCTGGAGAAACTTTCTGTTAGTATGAGTCTGGGAGGAATTATTAGGTAGGCCAAGCATTTTCCGCTTGCTCATGCTGTGTCTTTTCGTAGCTTCTGCCCTTTACATCTCTCATTTGTTAAGTAGGGCTTTCATCTCTAGTTTCAGGCTGCGTTACTCTACTCCTTTTTTTTTTTTTTCAGGGATAGGACTTCCCCATTCACTTAACTGTAGTTATTTCTAGTTAAAAAAACACTGGGAATAGAGGTATCAGGGCAGCCTGGTCCTTTTTTTTATTCCAATATACATGCAAGAAAAGAGATAATCCAAACCCATGTTCAAATGTGATAGTTATGAGGTTAAACATTCAAAATCAAATGCATGACCTGTGTAGCAAACTCTCCAGCCTCTCATACTTGAACTTGATGTCACCCCAAAACTTCCCTCTAGACCTTCAATCCATCATAGGGATGGCATGGTCTCCTGTAGAGGGAGAGGAGCACTGGCTGCTGCATCTGCCTATCCCCAGGGCAGAATCAGAAGGGAATCCAGCACAAAAACATCTTCTGGTTGTCCATTACTTACCCCAGCTCCCTGTGCAACACCCCAGAGCCCAGGTCACCTGTTCAATCATTTTCTGGTGGCACAGCACTGGAGGAGGACAGAGCACACTCTTGCTGGCTGCATTAGACTCCCCATGAGTAGTCTTTACACAACCACAGTGCAGCAATGGGGCAGAGGAAGACATGCACAAACTCAGGGGCTTGTGCTGAGGAGCACTTGTGGTCAGAAATGGGTTAAAGCTGAGATTCAGAGGGGTTTTCATCACCCACCTAAATAGAAACATAACAGCCTCTCTCTTGGTCACAGTGCTGAGGCAGCCTTCCTCCTCTGTGTCACCCCCTCCCCTCCCATTGCTGATCAGATAACATCCTAATGGCAAGTCCAGCTATTGCTTACGTGGTAAAGTAATATTAGGAAAGGAAAATATTCAATGTATTTTTAGCTTTAATATAGTTTGGCAGCTGAAAAACAAGGAAGCAAGCCAGTACCCTGTGACCATCCGGCTCTGGGCAGACCACCACCACTGCACCACAGGCCATTAGGCTTAGGGGCAGCCCTTTATGAAAGTTGTGTCCACAGGTCACTGTCAAAACTTAACAGCTCGCTACAAAACGGTGCACTCAAGGTCTGCATTTAGTCATGCAAAATGATCTCAAGATAATGAATCAGAAATATTCCCTCCATCATAGTGCTCACCTCTCCAGTGGCTGCTGTAATAAGATGATCCCTGGGTTGCAGCAATAGGTGCAAATCCAAGGTACAAGCAGTCTAGTTTAATTTCTGGTTGCTGGGACAGGCCCCAAAGGTGAGCACAAATATATTGGTCTGGAGACTTTGGAGCTGCTGTCAGAAAGAGCAAGAAATGCTGAGATGGCTTTAAGCCACATGTGATTGTTCCCTCCAAAAGTAAGGTAACCAGGCCGTACTGTGCCCGTACCTCTTCATCTCCTTGCTTTCAAGCACTTGAACTGTGTGACAGGTAAGTGAATCACTGGTGTTTAATGGCTGACTTCAGCATAAGCTATTGCATCTTGGATCCTCTGAGCCCTAGCCAGTTTTTTCATGGAAGTGACTTCCCTGGGACTTTGCCCCTCTCTTCCATCTGAAGCTTCAGTGCTCAGAGCTGCATGCTGTTATCTCATACCCTTGCACAGAATCATAGAATAGTTAGGGCATATTTATGCATTAGAAGTTTCTAGGGTATTATATTAGTAAACAGACACTTTAATTCCAGGTCATGATTTTGTCTCCAAACCTGGGTGAATATGTGGCTTTTTTGAATAAACATTTGAGGACTTGTAAGCCTCCATTTTATCTCTTGAATTTCTAGTTGGGAAACTGCACTGGGGCTACAGGACACTTCTGGGACTAGATGTGTCCACTGCAGCTTAAGAGGAGTGCACATGTAACTACAGAGAGAAAAGATGGGAGCAGTAAAAGTGGCCACGTGCCTAGGAAGAAACATTGTCAGTGAGTTATGGTTATTCAACCTGATGAGAAGGGAAAGAGTACATAGTAGTACTGAAATAAGATGCTGTCAGTGGTGTAGGGAAAAAGCAATAGGCTCCAGTTATATAAAACCTGGCGAAGTCCTGGAGCAGTTTCCCTGTAGGAACTATGGAATTCAGTCTGGATTTTCTACAGGTGAGTCTCCTTCACTGTGGCAGAAAAAAAAAACCATTTTCTGGGGCAGAAGCCTGGGACTTCAGCAGCACAAATCTGGTGGTTTTGTTGCATTCCGGCTAGATTCTTCTGTGCTATGGATCACTTGGTAATTTTTTAATGAAATGAAAGTGTTATTTGCCTTTTCCAAAACAGTTTTGTCAAACAAATCCACCTGAATTATTTGTTTAGGTTGGGGGTTTGACTGATAGAAATAACTGTATAGGAGAGATGGATTTTCGGAGAGCACTTAATTTTTTGCCACACATGCCAGCTTGGAAAAGTTAACATTAGTGTACGGTAAGAAATGAGTAACTGACTCATCTCAACACTGATGTGATAACTGTGAAAACCCTATTCAGTAAGGACAGCCCCAGTGTTGCTTTGCAGACTGGTTCCAGTACTAACTTGTCCAGAACTAACGGTGTAGCTGCTAAAGGGAACAAATCTCATAAAACTGCAAAGTGGTCAGCAATGATGGGGACAAAAGTATGAAGGGCAGTAAGAGATTGCTTGGTAACCTGCCTGCATTCAAACAAAACACGGCTTTTGGTTCATCCAGGTACAATATCATGTCTCTAGAAACGAAATGTGGTACAAATGTACCCATTGAGTGTGCTGGAAAGTAGAAAGTGTTGGCCCTGACTGGAATTTGGAGGTCTTGGTAGATAAGCCACTGCACAGGCAAGGGACAGCGTAAGTAATACTGTGATAAAAAGGGACATGCCATCTTCTGTGTAAATGAAAAGTCTGGACACAATTTCCTAGCTGCAAACTGTCATTATGACATGGTCTTCTACAGCATGTATTTTTAAAGGGTGGAAAGAGATTAAAGAAGGTTCAGAGCATAAAAAAAAAAAGGTATAATAATTTGTCGGATGGAGAAGATGCCTGAGAATGGAAACTCAGTTTTCATAGTTAATCAAAAGCACGAAGTACAAAACTGTTGCAGCTTATACTATCTTGCAGAGAGAAGAAGGAATGGCAGCTTGTGTTACCCATCCTCAACAGACATTTATGACTGCCATTTCCATGTTTTTATGACACAAATGTGTGGAACGTGCTTCGTTCAAGTGGCTCTGATTTTTCTACTCTAACTGAATGTTCATCCCATTTTGTGATGTGTTGAGATAAGGAGAACAGAAGTTCTCCCTCATCCACCTTCATACATGTAACTATCTTATAAGGTTTTATGTCACTCTTCTGTGCTTCTTACAGTGAATAGTATCAGTCTTTTCAAGTGGAAAGTTTTCCAGATCCTTAATAATTTATTTAAAACCAAGTCTGCACAGAGTATTCCAGATGCATCCACATGATACAATTATCTAAAAGTATTATAATTTTTTCCACATTATCCCTTTTGCCATTCAGCATACAGCCTAGCGCAAAGCTTATTTGTTTGGCCCAAGCTGTATGTTGAGCAAGGGCCACAGTGACACACCAAATAGATACTCGGTGCGCTGGATGCAGCTGTTTCATACAAGGATTAAATAACTTTCTAATCTACACAATGACAGCTTTCAGCTGCCACACAAATTGAAAAGCCTGATATCATCCAGTCACACATGCCTCATGCGGCTGACTCTAGTGGTCCATAAGCTGTACTTGAATATGTTGCTGTTGAAATAAAGCAAATCGGTAAGTCTCTGAAGGTCTCTGACCTGAGTGATCACCATAGCAAGGGGCAGAATATGCTGTTTCTGTCAGTGAAACCCTCTGGCCTGAGAACAAACCCTCTCTTTTGGAGCAGGAAATCCAAAAGTAACAGCTTTACCAGGGCATGCATCATGTTTGACAAGATCACAGCAGATCTGCAGCCAGTTTGGACAAAAAAAGAAGTTGCCCTGACCAAAATCTTTGCAAGAAATGCTCAGAAAACAGCAGTCCAGGAAAGGCTGACCTTCTGGAGAATGATGTCACTCACCTTGCAGTTTACTTCCTACTAGGGAAAAAGGAGGCTTGGGATTATTGAATACACATGGCAAAGAGATGTGGGGAAAGCCAAGAATCTATTAAAGTCTTTAATTGGAATATATTTTCAAAATTTAGATTGAACCTCATCCAGATTCTCATTATTAAAAATCTGTGGCTCAGGTTCTTGGTTTTAACAAGGAATAAGAGAATCAAAAGAAGAGAGGAGGGAAAAAGAAAATAAGAGTTCCAATAACTCTGGATTGTGTCACTTTCCAAGAGTAAAATAGGCCATTGCTGGCTCCTGTGATACACAGTTTCCCACAAAATATTGTGATGAGTAGGTCACTGTCAGTGACTGTTGTTAGGTTTTGCCAGGACATAGAGACTAGAAAGGTGCTGTGACAGTACTAAAATAGCGATTAGTATCTGATCCTTGTTATAGAAGCTGATGATTTATGCAAGAAGCAAACTCAAAGGTATTCAGGCAGCTGGTAAATAGAATTGCCTCCTAAGCAGAATTTCAGGAGCAGTGTGAGAGTCACAATGTGGTATAACAGCAGGTTTGCAGCACATAAAATTTTATTTAATCGTTAGATTATTGCTTTGATACCGCCATACCAAATCCACAAGAGTCAAACAGCTTTGATTGGTGAGTTCTAAAGGTAGCTTTCCATTCAAATGGGGTTTCTTTACTTGAGGAAACCTTTGGTGAGGACTCTACCAACTGCCCTCAGTAGAGTCAACACGTTCTCCATCAGCTTGAGCATCTACTCTGATCTTGGACTGGAGACCGGAGGTAGAGAGGCCACCTCTTAACAAGTCTGCAAAATTGTCATTAGTGGTTGTTGAGATTAGTATCAAGAGCTGTAAATTTGTCTGCTGGAGGCAAAGAGGGTTATGCTTCTTGCCAGTAAGACATCTGTTGCTATCTCTGTTATCAGTGGGTACCTCTTGTAGCGGCAGGTATGCTCGTATCTCTCAAGCAGCATGTGTGTACAAACTGGCCTCCCTCTGAAAGGGAAAGGATCTGCACAAAAGGCTCCCTCTTCTCCCTGTGGAAGAGGTTCAATCTTCTCATTTACTGCTGGAAGGGAACAATGTTTTCTTGTAGTAGCGATGTGCGCAGACAGACCCTGCGCTGCATGGACACATCAGAGCAGGTGGGAGACAGATAACCCTGAGCTGAGCTGTTGCTGCTTTTGCAGCTTCCCTGTCTGTAAACATTACCCTTTGTGGGCAGGCAACACCTCTGTCTTGCCAAAGTTTATCTGTACTGCTTGTTACTAATGTCTTCTTTGGTATAATACTCTTCTCTGTGCTGGGGGTGGTGATTAAACGGCTGTCCTCATTGCATCCATCTGAAAACAATATTGTGGATGCACAAATTTGCATTGGTGTCAAGGGAAGACTGAGCCCTCCAGAACATCATCTGAAGGCATCACAGGTGCCTGGAGGCAGAAAGAAGCAAATGACTGTCAAAAGCCTTTCAGTTTATCTGAGATCCCAGATCCCCAAATAGTGTCTCCCAAAAGAGCGGAGCTGCTGATGTCAAAGGAGGATGAACAACCTACAAATACATGTGCTTGGCCACTATCTTCCTGACAGCAGCCATCAGTTCTCTCAGCAATCCCACCAGGATAATCTGGATGCTGCTTCCCTTTCGAAATCAATTGTGAATGGTCTAGGTTATTGGCAGAGGTCAGATACCTGGTTTTGGTCTCAATTACCTTCTTGATTCTTTTGACCTTGAAAAGGAGATTGGAAACAGAGCAGTTGTTGCCAGAGTAGTTGGGATCAAGAGCTGGTTTCTGCTGCATTCTTCAAATGGCTTGTAGATTGCCTCATTTCAGTGAAGCAACAGGGAACAAACTGTTCCAGCTTCTTCTTGGTTGAGCTGCAGACAGTTTTTCTTTAAGGAATGGGCATGTCTGGTGCTTCAAAGTCTCATCTTTCACAGAGAAAGGCTAAAATACCCTCCCAGATGTGACACGAGGCTCTGAGAGTCGAATTCTGTGGTGCTCCTTGATGACCTGAAAGAAGCCCCAAGCATTCTGTTACACCAGGGAGGTGTTTACGCTGAATTCTAATTACTGAAGCCTAAAGGTCTGTTATCTCATGGGGGTGGTGATCATATTTCATATAAATGTATGGAGAGGGCAATGATACTTTGAAGATTTGCATAATTTCCTCGGAGCAGCTCATTATTTTGTTACATACAGAAAGTGCATGTGCTTTGAGCTTGCCACAATACTGCGACCTTTTCCCTCAGTTCAGAAATTCTGACCCACAGTGCCTCTGTGGTTTTATAGTTGTTTATCCTATTTTTTAATCATTTAATGTGCTGGAGCTTCCAGGTCCTGTGTTGGCCCAAAGCAGATTCCATCAAGATTGGCATGAGGGGTCTGCAATTCAGTTTACTTCTCTCACTGCTAAAGAAATTGCCATGATTTCAGTTAATCTTGGCTGTGAAGTTGCAGCAGCTTCTGTTGTGCCTTCCTGAAGGACTTGTGCCACAAGGAGTCCTTTTCTGCATCCTGCTTTCATTCGGTGTCATCTCCTTGGATAGCTTTCATTACATGACCCCATTGTCAATGTCAATGGTAGTAGGCACGAGGGACAGTGCACAGTTACTACCGATGAGCTATTTTCTTCATTAAAGTAGGTGCCTAAACTGGTTTCATCTGTCTGTACTTGAAGAAGGGAAACAGGAGGCATTTCTGAAGGAGGTGATATACAGCTCATGCCACATTGCAACTGTCTGCAAAGAAGATAAAAAATAATGTCCAGCAGGCCTTCTGAGACAAGAATACCATGTGCTTGTATGAGGAGCAGAAACCCTTGTGTTAAAGACAGACTGGGGGGACTGGGAAGGGTATGTTGTCTCTTACTGTTTGGGAAAGCCCTCTTCATGCTCTGGATATAGATGGGAAATCAGACATCCCAAATTATACTTTTTGCCCACATTAGAAAAAAAGGGTTGTTTTTTACCATTAGAGCTTCAAGCTACTTTATCTTGGAGGATGTCTGAGGCAGGTTTTATCTCTAACTTTCTGACTGCTCAGTTTGTATTGCAGAAATCTGTAAGAGCTAAAGGGAAGTAAAGTGTTATTCTGAGTTGTTATAGATCTACCATTAATTCCAGTGAGAAATGTGAGGCAAATTTATAAGAAAGGTCTTTCTCTGTAATATACTAACCTTAAATAAAATTTCCTTTCATTCATTCTTTTTGTGCCATACTTACATACTTTCACCCTTAAATCTATTGCTGTAAGCATCTTTTGTGTTCTGTGAGCTGTAGCCCAAAGAACTACAAAGCAGTCTTTATGTTTCCTCTACCAACCCAGAAATTTGGCTTGTGGTAGATTTTGGGTCTCATTTGGGCCTTTTAAACATTTTACCAGCGGATTCATAATTTGATAATTGGCCAAAGGCTCTAGAGAGGAAACAGGCAGCTACACTCTGTGAAGGCAGAAATGGCTCTCATTCCCATGAAAGTGGGATTTTTTCATTCCTTGGAATGGGGAAAGAATGAAGAGAAGATCCAGCGCATCACCAGGTGGCCCTGCCCTTGCTTAGTGAGAGGACAAAGAAAAGGCATCAAAGCTGTTTAATTTTCCCAGGTGGTGAAGAGAGAGCTCAGAAGGGTAGTGAGGGCACAAGAAGGGTGTGATGAAGCATCTTTTAGTCCTTCTGAAGGTTTTAGGTTTGAATTTTGGAAAGCTAGGAATGAGAAAAGAGAACTTGGCCTTCCAGTTATACTTGCAAGGCAAAAGATGTCATGATATATGAGAGCAAGAATGACAACTGATTTTGTGGCATTTAGATGCAAGTGGGTGTCAAGCAGGACTGACGCATAGGCTGCTTGAAGCAGAAATTGGTCCAGGCTTCTGCTAGACCTGCCTCTTAAAGGACATGAGATGGGATGATTACAGTGGCACCCACTTGGCCTCATAGTCTGTCAGTCAGGTCTCCTGGCAATCTACACAAACCCTCCCTCATTACTGTCTTAGTTTTCCACCTCTGGGCAAATACTTGATTTTTGTTCTGCAACCAGGGGTGCAGTAACTTGTAAGACAAGGAGTACGTGTCATAAGCCATACTTAGGGTGCATGCATGTACAAGTGCACAGGTCAGGAATGGGATTTTACCCTTTGCAAATTTGGTTTCCTGTGTGAATGCCATCACATTTACTTACCATTGTGTCTAATGGCAGACCATTGCAAAAAAATGGTAGGAGTTGCTTTCTTCCATGCTTTAGAAAGCACCTTTACGTATGTGTATATATCTGTAGAGTCTTCACAGAAATCAGACACTTCAGAAGTGACTTAGAGTACATCTGCATGGACAGAATCCTCTGTCTAATGCTCCATGCTGGCCAGACACATGCCAGCTCCCAGCCAGCTCCATTTGGAAAGCTGGAGAGCTGCATTAGCATGGCTCTGTGCCCAAATGAATATAAACCGCCTCTCAGGAGGGCTTATTCACTCAAGTCAAGAGCTAGGAGGAGAGCCGTGAGTCAGATGAACAACTAGTGGCCACAGCCTCTCTTTCCTGTGCTATCAGGTGCTCAGGTACATGTCTATCACACCATGGAAATACCAGTGTGTTGGGCATGTGTCAGAAGAGGGGCTCTGTCTCCTCCAGGAGACCGATCAGTGAGATTGTGCACCTATCACTCCCAAGGATCTGGCATTTATGGTACATCCTGCTCACATCTGAAGGTGAGAGATGGTGGCTGTGGGCTAGACACTGTTCTGTTGGGCTGAGTACAGCCCCCAGACCATCGGCTGGCCATGCTGAACCTGCAGCTCCTATCTGTGGCCATGACAAACTAAGCTAGCTTGTAGGTGGAAGCGGGCTGAGCTGTTTAGGAAGAATTTGCACTCAAAGAATAACTTTGTGCTGCCTGACTCATCAAGATGTAAAAGTTTAAGCCAAATCAACTTGTGGTTCCCATCCTTGTTAGAAAGTCAAGGTACAAGCCTGGAGGACGTTCAGCCACATCTGCTCTTAAGAGACAGTGAATACCAGATCATCACTGTCTGAGCCCAAACGTGCTAGGAGCTGCAGGCTGCAGATGTGGTCAGATAATGGCAACAATCAAGTTGCCCAGACTACTCCAAAGCTCTTGTCTGTCTGATGAGTCTTTGCCATTGCACAGGGCATAGCACTCATGTTCAGGTATCTTGCGCTGACTTCAGCTTCAGCTTGCTCTCCTCCTCTGCCCTAAGCAAGGACTTCAAGGACTCAGAGGTTTCTACAGAGGTACCACAGGTGGTGATAGCAACTGATGCCTGGAAACACTAGCAAGGAAAATATGCTGCAGTGGAGTACAAAGTATGATTTATGTGTTCCTTTCAGATAAAGGAGGTTGGGATAAGTTGTGGGTCAACTGACTACTGTAGTGTCATTCGTAAAAGAGATCCCAGAAAATTTTCCATGCACAATTACTTCAGACTCCCTTGGCACTGATGCTCTCCCACCATCTCCCTGTTTCCAGAAAGCTCCCTTGGCTAACACTGTCTGCTTGGCAATGTGTTTTCCATCTGCATTTCAGTGTTAGTTCTGAATGTAACCTGCCCTGTGTGGGAGAGGTCCCTGTTCCCTTTCAGATGCTCTGGCATGCTGGATGTTTCAGGAGAATAGACCCTTCTTTTATGGCACATCATACCCATAGAATGGGTATGTTTGCATTTGCAGTTGACTCTGAAATTGTCATTAACACAAGCTCAGTCTAGGTAAAAAACAAAAGCAAGGACCTGTTTGAAACATATGGAGAGACAGCACCATTACCAAAAAGGACATAGATGACAGAAAAGAAAGACCAGTCATAAGCTGCTTGAGGTGATATTTTAATGGCGGCTCCTATTTATATGCAGATGAGAAGCTGTAGTTTCTTCCCTAATCTTTATGGGCATGTATTTGACACTGGCCCGCAACCAGCGCTTCTAAACATCAGGTTACAAGAGGGATTGCTGGCACGAGGAAGAAGGTTTGCCTTCACATCCCACCTTCTCCACAGAATCACCCTGTCTTTCACCATGATTTCATTCTTATTTTCCCACTTTCCCTCCTGACCAACAATTTCTTACTTTTCAGTCCAGTTTGCAAGTTTTAACCTTTCTTGCACTAGATTATTCTCTACTTCCCCTCTTTAGAAATGCTCCTGTCCATTTGATAAGGTAATCTTATCACTTGTTATCACTTATATGCCCAGACAAAGAGCAGACTGCTTTCAGGGTTGCACCTGGGCTTGGCTAAGCCCTGGACATATTGGCAGGACACTGTGAGGACAGACAATTTCATCTGCCATGCAGGTCAGGGTTCAGATGCAAAAAAGGAGACTTTGAGGTTATGAACCTTTTATATAAATGTGACTTGCTAACTGCACATATGTAGGACTGATGTATGCAGGGCCAGAAATGATCTAGAGACTGGATGCAATAGTAATTAATCACTTTGGAATCATGGTAAGCATGGAGGTGAGAGGTACTGTGACACTGCTGGTAAATGCTGTTGGTGTTGGCAACTATTTCCAGAGGGAACAATGGGTAGAGAAAAGGAATGGAGGAGAGTTATTGAGGGATTGATTTTCTCTTGCTTAAATGTGGTTTCAGCTGACTTAAACCAGACCTAAACATAGCCTTATGTACTAGATGGGTTTGTAGCCCTGCCTCCCATTAAAACGACATACACATCTGTGTATCACAGACTGTAGTATGGAGTGGATATACTTGCTGGGCTTGCTGCCATCTCTAGGGGTATTTGGCTGACTTTGTAACAACTACAGTCCAAATTATAACTTACAACAAAAGTCCAGGTTGTGTTTGGCCGATACTTACTGCTGCCAGCAAAGATGGATAAGAAATAATCATTCAGAGCAGAGTGGAGCCATTTGCTTTCTGAAGAGAGTGAACTGAGATGGGCTTTGCTTTGTACTGTTTCCTGTTCCTCTTAAAGGTGTAAAGTTTATTCTGTAAATGATCAGGAACTTCTGTGCTCTGCTCTGTTGCAGCAGAAGCGTGGTGCATCTTGTGCTTGTGGTTGGCATTGGCAGCAAAGCATTCTTGAATAAGAGTTGTCAGGTCTGGCGTTTGCTCCTGTTGGTAGATCTCTCACCTCCTCATCATTTTAAAGTTATGGAGAAAAAGAAAAAAACATCTCAATTCTTTTGTTTCCTACTTGCTGTGTTGTTGCTCCAGGGTTTTTCTGTTGGTCTGCAAATAGGGATACTTTAGAGCAGAATCACTTCAGTCCCTCTTTGAGAGTAACCTGAAATGTGCAGTTCTCAGTTTTGGAACCAGTAAGCAACTCACACAATTGCCAAGCAGTGGTCTCTTTTACTCTCTGGATCCAAAGCCACAGTTATGGGTATGACTTGATCATAACTCCTTAGCAGATTTTTAAAGCCTAATGCTTGAGGTAACTGGTGTCTACGCTTTCCTTCTGCATAGTTTTGGAAGGTTAACTACAGGGTAAAGGAAGACCGAAATGAAGACATTGCATTTAATCATTTATTCTATGTATTTTATTTCAAACAGATCATTAAATGCTCATATATATACATATGTATTTTTACTTATTCTCCAGGCTCTGTCAGCAAGTAAGTCACCATCTGAAGTTTGTTCATGAAATATGTGGTGTAAAGAATCAAGTGCAGGATTACTGTGGGTTTAATACATCTCACTTTGTGCTCTATTTCTTTTGTGATTATGTGACCTCTCTACTTTGGGCTTTGACAGCTAAGTGGCGATATACGAACTCAGCTGTCTGCCTGCCCTTTCTGTAGGAGTTACCCTCTTCAGTGCAGGGCTAACAGGAAAATGTGTGCCTATAGTCACTTGCCTCAGTTCAGTCTCACCTTTATCAGCAATTTTAACTAAAAAAGGCTTTGCAATGAAACTAGAGGCAGACGTTCCCTTCTGCTGACCCTGCTGCAGTATTAACAGCCTGTAATAGAAAGATGGAGAGAAAGGCTTGAGGAGGTACCAATTTACCACAAAAAAAGTTAGCCAGAGGTTGTTTGTCAGAGACTTTAAATGAACTAAGGAAATCTGCCTTTTAAAATGAAAGCTGAACTAGAATTTCACACAAAAAGTCTTTGAACTCTGGAGCTAAATGTCACTAGCAACTTTGAGAATTTCAGTGATGTTGAGAAGGGAATACAGAGGGTCCATGATGTCATTTGAAACTTCAGATTTTCTCATAGGTTTTAATGGAGATTTGATGCAATACTCCTCATTTATGCTTCTGAATGAATGCAAAAGGAGTCAGTGGCTTGGCAACAAACATTCCTACTCATGGCTGATATTGGAAAAGACTGCTTTGACTTAGCAACACAGAAATCTGTGTTTTCTTGATGGGTTGCCATCCTGGGTCAATGGCAGCCACTCCAGGCTATGCTCACCCAAGGCTTGGTTTCATTTTTATTGACTCTTGTTTCAATTTAATTAAAAAATCCCAAAGTTTATTAATGTCTCAAGGTTACATTTTCACTCTAACATCCCATTCTATTTGATCTTCATGTGTTAGAAAGAAATATAATCTTACTTACATTCTTACCATTGTATATCGGCACAGAGCCTGTCTTTCTAGTGCATTTCTTAACCATTAGCATCACCTATTCTCTTTTCATCAAGCAGCACAGCACTCAGTTCCTCCCGTATTGCAATAGACCTAGACTGGTATCAAAACCCTGTTTTTTTTCATTTTTTTTTTCCCCACAAAGGGACACAAGGGAAAACTGTCCCTTTATGTGCAGTCTCTGCCTAGGTTAAATTTTAGCTGCTCAGTCTAACACCCTCTTTTCTAGCCCCTTTGCCTCTCAACTATCATTTTCCAGCTTTTTGAAAATGCTGTCTCATGAGTTGTCTGTCTAGTTCCTCTGGTTTTCCTTAACCCCTCATCAAATCTCTTCACCAGCACCTCTTGGCTCCTTTTACAAGTGTCTTCAGTGTTAGCTCCCCTAATGCAGAAATGGCTTCTCATGCAATGAGAATCATTCCCACGAAAACAAAAATATTTCACACCAGAAAACTGCATTCACTTAAGCACAGAACTGATTTTCCTGGTCGACTCAGGAAGCTTCTTCTAATTCCAAATCTTATCTATAAATAACCTCTTCTTAAGCTCAAAATTGTGCCATCAGCTTCTTCACATCACTTCCTTTCCTTTCAGTTTGTTACTGTTCTTGGTAGTATTATGCAGTATTGTTTTCCTGGGTCAGAATATATGAACATCTCTGCTGTGCAAAATCATAACTTCTATCATTCATTGCCTAAATATTGTATAATACATTGATACCACCTACATGCATGTATACCAATGTTTTGTTAACACCACTAATGCAGCAGATGGAATCCCTTTTAAAGTTAAAGCACATGACTGAAAACCCTGACAGATCCCCTTTCTCTGCTCCATGGAACAGGCTATAGATTGAACCTGTGTCCTCCCCCCTCATTTTGGTGTTACTTCTGGCTTAAATCAATACTGCTGCACCATGAGCCACCCGAAAAGACTGTTGAACAATTCAGAACTCCAACATACTTTCAGCCTGAAAGCCCCCTGTGTGAGTGATGAAGCATGTTTGCAGTGGGGCCATACACCTCACTGACTGGTGGTCTTCCCGGAGACCAGGAGACAGGGGAAAGGACTCCCACCCCCAAAAAAGGAAGGATAAACATGCCTAAAAATGGCAGATTGCTTGACTGAGCGCAGTGCTTCCTTACGGCTTTTCCCACTGCCTTGGATTACTCTGTGGCAGGCTTGCTTCCCTCTCCTATTTCAAAAGGGAAGAAAACCTCTGCTGAAAAACAAAGTCATAACAAAAAAGCAGCAGGAAAGACCAAGGGATGCTATTAATAAAGTGAGTGCCCTCGCCAAGAAAGGCAGAGTTTTCCAGCAGCCATTTTACCACCCCTGTTTCTTTATTAAACTAAGCTGGTTTTTAATGAGACAATCTCACTGTGCAGATGTGATCCCGGGGTCTGAACACCCTCCCATGTGTTTTGTTTTGCAGGAGGCAGCACAGGCACCTCCCCGACAACCTCCAGCACGGGCACTCCATCACCATCTGCTTCCTCTCACCTTCTCTCTCCATCCTGCTCCCCTCCAGCCTTTCATCTGGCCCCCAACACTTTCAACGTGGGCTGCCGGGAGAGTCAGCTTTGCAACCTCAACCTGTCTGATTATCCCCCGTGTGCCAGAAGCAACATGGCTGCCTTGCAGAGCTACCCAGGGCTGAGTGACAGCGGCTACAACCGGCTCCAGAGCGGCACCGCTTCTGCCTCGCAGCCCTCCGAAACCTTCATGCCTCAGAGGACTCCATCCTTGATCTCAGGAATGCCGGCTCCTTCCTCCCTGCCCAGCAACAGCAAGATGGAGGCGTACAGCGGCCAGCTGGGATCCTTCCCTAGCTCCCAGTTCCAGTATGTCATGCAAGCAGGCAACCCTGCCTCCACCTCCTCCTCTTCACACATGTTTGGTGGTGGCCACATGCAGCAGAGCTCCTACAACGCCTTCTCCCTGCACAACCCTTACAACCTCTATGGATACAATTTCCCTGCTTCCCCCAGGCTGGCGGCGAGCCCAGAGAAACTCACCACCTCCCAAAGCACTTTACTTTGCTCTTCCCCATCCAGCGGGGCCTTTGGAGAGAGGCAATACCTTTCCACAGGGATGGATCACGGGATGCACATGATCAGCCCTCCCTCTAGCAACCAGCAGGCAGCCAACGCCTGTGACAACAGACAGTACGGTGCGGTTCAGGGCTCCTCCTCACAGATGTCTGTGCACATGGTCTAACAAGCCATGCCTATCCTTGGCATTGAAGGCAGCTGGACCTTCATCGTTTCCAGGGATAAACGCATCCCAGTACCTTTTTGCCTTCAAACTTGTAGTAGAACTAGTATTGTAATGATAAATAAGAACATAAGTCATCTAGGTGTGTGCCACAGAACCCTGTGGAAAGCCTCGACTGACAGCCAACACAGCTTCTTGTAGTCCAGAGCCTCCAGACCTGGCATGAAGTGCCTGCTCTTACTGGACATTGCAGAGAGAAGGGCATGACTTTAATGAGAAGCTGGAGAGAAGCATCTGAATATACAGTTTATGCATTAACTCTCAGCTAGTGTGAGCTCTCGGTGTCAAGGGAGCCATGCCCCTGTGCTGTCTCCTCCAGGTGTTGAAGAAAGGCAGTCTTTACAAGGCTTCGTCTTCTGAAGCTGCACTGCCCATGGCTTTAAAGATCTCCCCTTTCTGTGACCGTTCCTCGCTGCTGGAATAACTCAGCCCATTCCTGAAGCAAACAGTGGCCCTTGGGTCCTTCTGCCACTGTAGCACAGGAATGGTGCTGCTGGGCTGGATCTTCATCTCCCAAAGTGGTTTCTGCATTTTCACCATGGACTGACAGTTTCTTTGTGATGGTCAGGCGTACCAGCACCCAGCCTGCAGGTGAACATGGGAGAGAGAGAAGAGAAAGAAAAGGTTTAACTCTCAAGCGAGGCTCAGACATAAGCAGTGGACTGCTCTTTGGAAAGATGCATGGGGGAGAGAGGAGCTCAGCTCCTGTTGATGTGACCCAAAGTGATGCACCAAAACCAAATGGATGACAGCCTTTGTGGGGAATGCGTGACCCATAGCACTCAACCCAATGGGAGGAAACTACAGACTGAGCTCATAGGGAAGAGCAATAAGAAAGAGAGCTCTGCTCTTTGGAAGTGCAGCTGGCCTTGCATGCAAGATTTGCCATAGAAAACCATTAGTATTTCAGTAACAGTGAGGTTGACTATTTGCCAGCCTCCCACCTGCCACATGATCTCTGTTTAACCAAATAGATCATTGCCTTTTGACATCTTTCTTTTCTGTTTTATGTTTTTTTCTTCAAGTCCTTTAAAAATAAAAAACAATTGTAGCTTGGTGCAAGTTATGCATTTAAGTTGTGTGGAAATGCAAATACCAAGTAACAGAAAACAGATATTATTGAGATTTGTTGTGAGGTGTTGTAGATAAATGTATTTATATGCCTAGTGGGGGATTCCATATTATGAATATAAAAGAGGGCAATAAAAATGGTATGTAAAATATGTATGAAGAAAAAGGTGTATAAAGATTTGCCCTATGCACGGAACTCTGTTTCTAAGTGCCAAGCACAGAATGCGCTAAATAAATCTTTGCAATTGTTCCCTCTGTGTTTTTCTCTGTCTATGAGACTTCCTCGGCGATCTTCTGGAGACAGGCATTTCCAAGCACTGTCCCACATGTTTGCACAACAGAGGAAATGAAGACACTGTGCTAACTTGTGAAATCTAGGCAATATTACAATGCAAATAAAACTTCCATCTTCTCGAGAAACTTCAAGAATTGAGTGCTTGGGATGTATAAAGTGCCTCTCTTCACAGAAAGGGTGTCTTATGCGCAGCTAGAGTTGTTATTTTGATTGTGGAAGCCTAATAAAAAGCTCTTCAGGATAGTTTTTCACAGTCAATGTAGAAAATAATACTTGCAAATAACTGTACAATGTGTTTCCCATTTTTAAATGTCATTTTGGGGTATGTTGTGTCAGTTTTTCATTTGCACTACGTTACATTTCTAATATGAGATTGAGACATTAATAATGAAAGTAGTGGGGAAGCTGAAGCCCCTTCAAAACTAGATGTAAATTATGACTTTCCAGTTCTGTGCCTAGTCTGTATGACCGTATTCTGGCTTTTACTGTGTCTATCCATGGATCCTGCCAAAAAGGGTTGGAGTGACTATGGATGAGAGAGAATCTGTCCCTCCCCTTGTTGTCTTCTGTTTACCTCTGGTTTTAACCCTGAAATAGGGAGTTTTATAGCCTTTGTTATGTCCTTTCAGAGTCTTTCAGAAATAATCTTCAGTCTGTGTTTTGATGTTTGCTGTGCTGTTGGGTTTGACTCCATCCTATGGCAATGATTTCTACAGGTAATAGTGTGATGTGTGAGCCAGTATTTCCTTCTGGTGGTTTTTTACGTTAGGTTTCTCTTTCTTCTATATTCTGTTTAATTCTTGGTTAGTGAGCCTGTATCTCAGATAAGAATAGAATGAGATTCAACAAAATCAAACTAATTCTCAGTATCAAAAGACATGTTTCTTATTTTGAATAAAACTAGAAAATGAATTTTGTCAAAAATTATCACAACAGTCACTGAAGAAAGCAAAACACAGGTGTAGAGCACAACCTTCAACATTAGTGTGAAGAACTGGAATCCCAGTTTCCATGCATTTTAGCAGGAATCCATGGGGAAAAGCTTTGAAATTGTCACCTAGGCTCTTCAGCAATGTGATCTGTTGAGGTGTTGAGCACACTGTCCGTGATCTGACTAAGCCCTTAGTCCATCCAATTGCCTCTAGTATGAAACTTATTTACCTTAGGGTGAGCATTTATTGACCATATTTATAGGCATATTTATTTAGCTCTTATGTGGCACATATGTAAAATGAGAAAGCTTGGTTAGACAGGTAGTCATTCCTTCATCTTAGCTTATGCTGAAGTGTTTTATTGATTCAGGATCAAAATATTCAACATCAAGACTGAAAAAGAACAGGAAAACCAGCATGAGAGAGGCTTCCCTGTCCCAAGATGTGAAGTTTTAAGTACACAAATGTGACTTGGTGTGACAGTCACACTGACTGTCTATGAGGACTAAAAACAAGCTAAGAGTGGAATGGGGAAAATGTAGTAAACTTGTTCCTTGGTTGTCACTGCGCAAAGCAAAAGTCCAGCAGTGTTTGGAGGGCAGCATCAAAAATAACCGGCTAAAGCACATTAAAATGGTTTACTTAGTGTTCAGTTAGGTGTACAGGTGAAATCCTCCCAGGATAACACTCCCCTGAGCATAAATCTTGCTTAAGGCCCTTGACACTCCCCCAGAAACACAAGCTGAGCACTGAATTTGAAGTGGACCCAGGTGTGACAGAGGTATCTCTGATCAACAGCATGATCCTATGATCAACAGCAGAGTCTATCTCTGGAGCACTGACCTTCTCTTTTTCTGACTCGATGTGGAACTCATTGCATGCGGTGTGGGAGAAGGATTAGAAGCCTGTATAATTTTACACTGGTTGACAATGCTGTTCTTATTCCAGTAACATTCTAAATTTGTTGAGCATTTTGGAAGCTCTGACTTTTAGCTAGATAATGTACTTCTCTGCTGCTATAGGGCTGCTTTCTGATGCTTTCACAAGCAGTCCTAGGCTCTGCTCGTTCATGTCTCCTCTTGAGCATCCAGCACTGTGTACACCTCAGGGGACTGTTTTCCATCTGACTATGTGCAGCAGTACTGCAGAGATACAGAGTTGGCCCAAGTGGGGCTGTAAGCAGAGCATCAACCCTTCTTTTAGGATGATGGGGAAGGTGGCACTCATTCAGCCAGAAAGATAGGCTGCCTATAGCCATTCTCAGTGAAGGTGCCTGTGCCTGGGAAGGGCATTTCCCTACAGACTACACAGATGACAGCACTAGGGGCATGCTGCAGCACCCACCGCTCTCCCACTGTTTCCTTTGTAAGAATCAGGGGGTGGAGGAGGCATGACATGGCCCCACATTCCTCTCCTGCCTGAGGTGGTTTATAAAATTTCCCTTAATGTCCAGTCATGTAATGGCACAGTAATACAGTGGCATTTTAAGCTGGTGTAACTGGACCCGGAACAAGCCTGAAGGAAAACTGCAGTCGGTTTGTTATATTAAATAGATAATGTAGTCCAGTGGTTGGAGACATGATGTAATTACCTGCATCCATCCCTCCCAGTAAAGCTGGAACATGTTGCAGTGCAATTAGCCCAGCATAAACTGAAGTGCAGCCTACCATCCATCCAAACCAGGGCCAGCACATGGTTTATGTTATGTTGCTATGCAAATTCCTTTATACAGAAATATTAAGATTAGTTAAAAAGATGTGTGTGTAAAAGCACTAGAGGAACATGACAGCAAGGATTAAAAGAATGGCTTGTGCTGATAGCTAGGGACAACAGCAGCGAAACAGGTAAACACTGAGGAATGTGTTACTTTCACCAAAATCACAGCATGAATGACTCAACAGCAGAAAACCTGCAATCCAGTAACCGGAGAATGTCAACCAGACTACAGCACAGTGTATGTGCCATTTCTTTTACTGTAATCCCAAGAAGTCAAGCTTTACTAGCAAGCTCCACAAAACGAGGAAGGAGAAGACCATTTGCAGCAATGTCACCCAAGATTTAGAGTGGGTAGTTAACCAAGATTCCAAGGTGAGAGCTCAATGCCTGTTATTCCTGAAACACATAAAAGACCCATCCAAAAGCAAATGCATTATCATCAGCGAAAAGAAAGCCAGAAGATGAAGTGAAGGTTCAACAACTTTAGTTCTTTGCCTTCTCCTTTTTAATATCTAGGTCATATTCATCTTGTGAGTGTATAAGCGTGCTGTAATACCTAATGTGAAGGGATCTGCTAATGTCCGTCTCTTTCAGTTCTAAGTTGGTAGACTCATTGTATTGGCATCAATGATCAATATGTAGAAATGCAGCCATAGCCATGTACAAATCAATATGACATACGTTCAGGGCAGTTTGATACCCTTTGATACTGAGTTTCACCAATGATTTACTTACCATATATACCAAGCTGTGAAGAGAAGATAAAACAAGAAAAGTGAAATTCAAGAGGAATAACAAATAAAGTAGCTCGACAAACTGAATTTATCTGTGGAAGAGAGCCACAGTTCTAAAGCAAAGGAAAGTCCTGCAGGAGCAGTCCTGGGTGGGCTGTGGACTAGATGCCCAGTGCTAATGCTATTTTCCATTTTTAAGTCCAACAGTTCTACAACAGAGGGAACAACAGAGAGCATCCATGAGTTGCTCCCACAAGGCAAGAATGGAGCTCATAATTTCAACTGAGCTTGAATCTAAACATAAAAAAATTCTCAAGGTTCATCCATACATAATATATATGGGTTTCTTATCTCTCTTCAGCTGTTGCCACAATTGTACCACTGGGGGTTCTTTGATTCAGTTCTCCACTACTTTTATCCATGTTTCCCAGAATGCTTACAGCTGCAATAGAATGAGATTATTTATGATTTCTAAATATCATCTTCTAACGTATCTCCCAGGCCAGCAAAGCTGCAGCCCAGCAAATCTTACTGAACCAGATCTGCCTGTAACAACCCCAGAGTGTCCAGCCATCTATTTCCATTTCCTGGCTTCTTGTTGCACTTTTCCAGATTTTCTTCTAGAACGTTTTTTGTTTGTTTGTTTGTTTGTTTGTTTTATTTTGCACAGCAATAATGGAAAGAAAAATGTTACTGGCTGCTGGTTTCAACCCCAAAATGGCATTGCAGCTGGAGCCTCTCTTCTAGGACTATTTGGGTGGTGTAAAGAGGAAAGAATATGAGTTCTGTGCTTGATGCTGTCTCCAGACACGGACATGGTGTTCCTTGAGCCAGCAGCCCCTGAAAGAGAGTCTGCAGTGAAATGGACAGATGCACCCCCACAACCTTAGAGTCTGGTCTCAGCAGTTGGCATTTCTTCCATTCCAACATTTTTCTCACCCACTTTAGGCCCTGTCCTTTTAGGCAGGTAGATGCTTTAGGGTGAATATATTTCTAATGCTGCAAGTGAAGATGAATCTCCTTTAGTGTGAGAATGAGTTGACTGGTTTTCTGCAAACTTGGGCATTTATGTCTCAATAAATACTTTCATATAGCAACAAAACGTAATTTCCCACTGAATTCTATTTTATGTTGATTAATTTTTGAGAGACCTTTTGCTGCTTTATATAGCCAGAAAAATACCTATAACCTCCTATTTGTGATAGTACTTGTAAAGATATTCTCTGACTTCAATGGCCAAGGCAACTAGAGGATAACTGCGTAATCTCACCTCCCTTGCTGGTCCAGGCAGTGTAGCCTTCTTTTACAGACAGTAAACTGAACAAGACTTGCTCTTAGCCGTGCATATCCTACGTCAGTTTCTGCTCCATTTATTGCAAAACTGGTAATAATCACTGGTTCCCATCTTTGCCAATTAGGTACTATATTAAAGGTAGCATTGCTCAAAATTCAAGTCAGATGGGGAGAAGAACATGCTGTGTGATGACTGATACCGCCAAATGTAAGTAGTCAGAGCTACATTTCTCACGCTGCTGTTGCAACATCTCCCAGACATCCAGGCTTAGTGGGACCAAGCTTAGTATTTTATCACCGATGCATGGCGAGGCAGTGGTGAAAGAGTTTCCAGCTGAGGCTGAAAATGATGCACATGCAGGAAAAACTGATCATGGCATGTGCTCCAGAGCAGTCCTGCTGCTGGCCAGTAGGAATCTCCAGGGCACAGTTGCTGGGCCCTTACTAGCATGCAGAGCTGAAAAGTGCACCCCTGGAAATACAGTGATTGTGCCGACGGTGCTCTTCAGTTTGGTTTTACTCTCCCTCTGTGTGTGGATAAGCAGAGCCCTGTGCCAGCAGCCTTGTGTAGGTGCACATAGAGAAAGAGACAGTTGTCCAAACAATATGGTATGGAGGGCTGGGGAAAAGGCATGTTGAAAACGTGAAGGACATTTATGTTAAAGGAAGGTGTGAGAGCTGCAGGAAGAGCCAAATTACAGAAAACCGAGTGCTTCAAGCAGCCAAATTAAACAAGACACAATGGGGGCCAACTTTGCCTCCTAGGCATTTCATGAGCCCACACCCCAGTGTTCAGGGGGTGCTGGGGAAAAAACCATGTGTCCCTCCAGGTCTTATTTAACTTGGCCAAGTATAAGGAACTTCTTTAACTCTTTTGTGACTTGAATGTTTCTACAGTGCATCTTCCCATGTTTGGTTCTTTTTTCTTTTATTTCTGTGTGCTTTTTGTTGGATGAGTTTTAAATCCTTTTGAAGACAAATAATTTTTTCTATTTAAAAAAATAACCAGTGGACGCAAAGCATGAAGTAGTTTTGGTCATAGCATCTCGGAGGAAAATAGATACAGTGTTTTGGAAAGAATTTGAAATGAAAACATAAAGCCTGATGGGATTTAAATGTAGAAAACAAAAAATTCAGTCTCGCCCCCTCTTTTCCCTCCCCCTATTCATGAGGTCACCATTTCTCATTTCACAGACTATGGCATCTTGCCGGCATCCTGAGGCAGCCACCAGAAAAAGTGTTCTTGCTCCTGTGAGCATAAAGCAGGATCAAACTGGTCCAAGAGAAAATAATCAGTGGTTTCTTGGAGCTACAAAGAGAGAAACTTTGTAGAACCATCAAGAAAAAGACATCTAGAAAATGCAGGCTACCTTCCTTTCCCCCTCAAAACTATGAAGCATAAGCATTTGAGGAAAAAGAGACTAGGTGAAAATGTGTGAAATTGTGAATGTGCACTGAAATTCAGTATGTTTTCCTTGTAAACAGCTTCACTGTAGTGGAATGGTGTGTGCGTGTGTGTGTGCAAAGGCTGATGAGAAACAGGAGAGGGTCCCTGCACACGCAGGAAGCGGCAGACCTCAGTTCAAGTAGTTTAACTTTAATCCTGCTTGCAAACCCTTTGCTGCAGAAGGCTGGCTTTCTGAAGAGGCAAGGCTGACACCATTGCCATCTCAGCTCTACTCCTGCTTCTGCAGCACATGGCTTTTCTCACAGCACTACTCATGTTGCATCTGCTCAGACCTCAGGAGGTGGACCGTTGTTCATCTCTGGCCCAGTGTGAGCAGCACCTAAGCTTTGCATCCTATGTAACTCTCAGCCCACCTGGAGAGGAAGTTATCACTCCCTGACACCGCATTGGCCTTGTTTAGATGGGTATTTCCCCTTTTTTAATAAACTGTGACCCATCTGGGGGCCAATCAAGAGCATGAAGGGAGTAGGGATTGTGAATACTCTTCTTCCCTTGCAGATTTCTCTGCAGAAAGACCCTGCCAACTCAGGGCCTCCTGGCCTTACTGATGATTCCTACCTTCTCTATCACAATTCAGGATCATAGACTATCTTGAGTTGAATGGGACCCATAAGGATTGTCCCCAGTATCTCTGACAGCCACATAATTAATTTTTTATTATTGTTTCATCCTCTACTTTTGTCCTGGAACAGACATTGCTCCTCAGACTTGGGGTTATAGTTATTTTCCTTGCAGGAATGTAGGGATGAGCGTAGAGTGTCTGGCTCTGACACTGACAGATCTCACACTGCTTCCAGGGAGATGCCCAAATGTTACAAAGATGAACCATATGGGCAGCCCAGCACTTGAGGCCATTAATAGGAATTTTTAAGCAACTGTGATTGATGGGGCAGCTCTTACAAGTCTGAGATCAATGAAAATGCAACTTGATCTTTTGAACCCAACTCCTTAATTTTTTTTTTGTTCCTTTTTCTGCAGAGAAACCCATAAAACCATTTCTGTGCAGACAAAAGCTGTCTGGGACACTTCATGTGGATTTGTCATGCATTTTCCTTTTGCTCCCCCCACTGCCCCATTTGCAGTTTCACACGCAGTTTGGTTTTGAGTCTTTGTGATTTGTACTCGCTTCAAGATCAGCTTTTTCTATCCTTGTGATTGAACATTGTTCAGAGGGTATTTTTTTGAGACTCATTAGTTTTTCATTTATTTTCAATTTGATTATTTTACCCCTCATTATAACCTGAGAAGGAAGGAAAAAGTGATAAAAAATAAGAAAAGCAAAAGTCATTGAGGACAGAAGAAATGCTGCAACCCTGAGGAGAAATCAGGGAGCTCAAGAGAACAAGAGAGAGGGCCATGTCTAATGAGTTTCGAATTATCCAACACTGATATTTTCCCTCAAGGTCTGCTGACAGAAAACAACAGTATGCAAAAGAACTCCAACATTCTCTGTCAGAGTCTTGACCGACAGAGCAGTCACTCCCAGTAACTTTGGATTGAGTCCAAGATGCTAGTAGTCTTCCACAGGCTGGATGCTCCTGGAAATCAAAGCCTCTAAGAGGAGAATGAGCCTACAAAGGCAGAGGGAAGGGGCAGCTTCTTAGAAGGGAATTAGGGAGAACCTGGGGGGCAGGGGTAGGGAGTGAGAGTGACGTGGGCAGCTGTAGTTAGCTAAGGTCACAGCTTGGGGACACACAGGAGGGTCCAGGGTGCAAGACAGAAGAGGTCAAAAGCAAAGCAGGTGACATGGGTGAGCTTGAGTGAGCACAGAGAAATGTGAGAAATATCAAGAAGAGAAGGCAGAATGGTCCAGTGTGAGGATGGAGATGGCAAAGGGCTGCCGAGGAGAGGAGGGAGCACCAGCAGTAAGGTAAATTGTGAGAAATGCAAAGGATGAGCCTTGGAGAAATTTGAAGGGATGTGGTGGGAGAGGGGGAAAAGCAGACAGACAGCAACCTTTCCTTCTTTAGGGAGGGGAAGAACAGGAAAGGGGGGGCATGTTTTATGTGGGATTGACAGCTGCATTTTGAACTTGAAACAACCACATATATGTCAAGAGTTGGGAAAACGTCCCTTTGGCCACTAAAATGAAGAAATAGGTTGAATATGTTTTGTTAAATGATGCTTAAACCAGTGTCAGTGCAAAGGAGATTTGGAGAAGGAATTGCAGTAGTGGTACTGACTCCTGAATTAGTAGTGCTTGGGGTAAGATATCTTCCCTTTCCTTCACTAGCTGTGGGCTCAAAGAACTCAGTGCATGGCTCAAGGCAGATAAGTTTTAGCAGTTTTGGAATAGGCTGCCCATACTGGGCTTCCAGGAAGGGTGAGAATTTGTTCCCAGAAATCCCAGTTTGAATGCATTTTCTAGAGCACACCAAGCCTTAAGGGAGTAACACTGCTAAAAGTGGGGAGGACTTTTTTGATACCCTTTCCAGCTTGTCTGCTTGGCATAGAGTTGGGCACATTTACCAGCTGATTATGACAAACGGCAACAAACATGAGCATTGGTGGTGGAGGATGCAGTGTAGTACCTCAGAGTTATATGGCACTTCCGAAACACTGTGAATCACCATTCTTGCTTTTCTCTGGAGCTGTTGGGGTAAGGCTCAGCTAAGAGAGAAGCAGAGAGGTGGAATGAACTGGTTGAGAACAGTATGTGTCTAGGAGTTGGGAGTGTTCGGTCTGTCTCAGCTGGAGGCTTAGCCCACCCTGGCTCATGCTGCTTCCCTGCTCTTGGCCACAACTGTCCAGGAGCACATCTGGGGTCAGAGCAGACAGTCAACTTGGAAAATAAGTTTCTGAGAGCATGGATGCGATTGGGAGCACCCAGCTTCCATCAGCTATCAAAAGCACAAAGAAAACTGAAGGTGTTCCCAGGACCCAGGGCACAGCTCAGCTCTACACAGCTGGTTACCAAAGTAATCTGGGAAATTACAGTATGTGACAACATTTCCAGGATATGCAGGATTCATTACAGTTTTTTTGTCTCTTTTGTTAGGGAAAGAGTCAAACTTTTCCTCTGAACAGCACCTGGGATCCTCTCTTCCATTACCACACTCCTCTGGGATGTGGTCCTGGACTAGAAAAAGGAAGAGTGGCTACAGCTGTAGGTGGGAATGATGGGTCCAGCACGCTCCTCTGGAGCTTCAGCCCCTCCTGGGAGAAAGGTAAGCAACTGCTAAGCTAGAAAGTGCTTGTGCACTCTCCAGACCTTAAGCACTCCAAAGTGTTCAAGCACTCTGATACCTTCTAACAGTGGGCACAGATCCAGCTGCAGCTATCTGGAACTCAGAGACTTTCATTTCCAAAGAGGCCCTTCCATGGTGTACACAGATCATCCACAATGTGGGTAACTTCCAGGACCTCACCAGGCTCTTCCGGAGCACCCATTTCTCTGGTTTGCAGTTCACATATGACAATGTGATATCCCCAGAGATACATTCACACTAGATGTGTTCTTCTGCAAAATGCAAGGCTCCTTCAATAAAAATACTACACTGATTTAGCTGATGGTGATGACTCAGATGTGCCTTAAGCTCCAGAGTGTGCCAGTAGCAATGTTATTAACCTGAGTGGTTTGGACTTTACTTTTTTCTTTGCAACTAATACATGTGATTAACATTTTCCTTAGGATGGCCATTGGAGCAGTGAGACGTACCAGGCTGGAGGTGTTAAAAACTGGAGCTGTGTCCCCAAAGAGTGCATGTAGGTTGACAGAAGTCAGGGCCAGCTTCTCACACCCACTCAGAGCTTTGGCTATACAGCTTGGCCTCACACCCAACTTGGAGTGACAGCTTCGAGGAGTGAATGGCAAGCTCAGTTGCCACAACTTTCTCAGGCGCTGGCTGCAATTACTGAGGCTGCCAAAAGCCACAGGAAGGCAGCCAGATAGCATCAGTGCATGCTGGGAGGGCTTGTCTCTTATGAGCATCTACCGGCTGGAAGCCCTTTCATTGCCATCACCCAGCTTTTGTAGGTCAACTGCAGCACAGAGCTGATCTTTAATAGGAGATCCAAAACAACCCCCCATTGACCTAACTCACCTCTCTTTACAGTTACTCTGCTGGGCACTATTTGAACTAGTTGAGTGTTTGCTTCATCAAAACAGCATCCTGCTTTTATACAGTCTCTGCCACTGGTCACATTTAGCTTTTCCATATCATGAGCACTAAGAAAAGACTAAAAAGTGGCAAAAAAGTTCCTTTCAGCCTTGCTTTCTCTGAACTTCTGCTTTTTATTTACTTTCCTATCTTCTATTCTGTTTTTAAAACTTCCTTTAAAATGACACTGTCTCTCCTACTTATAGTCACTGCTCTGGAGCTCAGTCAGCCTTGTTGATCCCTTCTGCAAGTGACAACACTTCTCACTGTCTTTTATATATCAGCTTAACAGCCTGATAACAACTGGGCAGGACTGGATATTCCTGGCACTCTGTGTGTGTACTGGGCAAGGCTTGTAATATAGCACTAACTATATTTTGCTGTCTCTTGCTCTTGAACTGTTACCTTCTGATTGCTAGAAAATGACTCATGAGGTTCATATGGTCCAAATTAAGCAAATGGCTGAACACTCCTGGTGCTGTGGATTACTCAGAGGATCTTAGGCAGCATGTCAATATTTCATTGCAAGCTGCAAACTCCTCAGTGTTTTTTTTTTAAGCAGGAAACAAAATGCAAATTTTGCAAACCACAGAATATTTTATCAGCTGAAGATCTGAAGCTTACTTCCATGCTCATTCAATATCTTTTGTAGAGCACTGTGTTTAATGCAGCTATAAAACAATGTTGGTTACAGAAACTTTCAGTTTCTCAAGGACATTTCTCCATTTTTGTGCACTAGTTTAATACTAGAATTATTCTTCATACAGTAGAGCACCTTCAGCAGGTGTTTCTTTAATAAACAGGGTAAGTATCTATGGGACATTTCTACTATTCGGGGTTGTATAAGATGTTATGTATATACAAGTATTCATTTTGAGCTCTGCCTGGCAGAGTAATCTCTACTGTCAGCAGTTCTTTTCCAAGATCCTTTACCAAGGAGCTTCTCTGCAACCCCTGTCCCTACTCTCAGCCTCCCAACACCTGCAGCACTGGCTCTGTGCTCCTGGTCCACCAGCTCTGCCCCTCAGCACCAAAGCAATGCTTGAGCATTTTCCAGAGCACTTTTTGGTGACGTGAATTGCTGAGGCACAGGCAAATACTGCTTCTGGTGTGCAAACCGCTTCTGCACTCAACAACAATTTCTCAGAGCTCCTGGTAAGTATTGTAGCTGAAAGAACAAGTCTTGGCTTCTCTATTTTCCATTGCCCTAAAAAGCTGACCTACCTGCTGTTCTGGGGAGGTACCGTTGGTTTGGAAGTCACTCTTGCACCCCAGAATTTTCTGTGGAAAGAAAAAATTACCCTTCCCTAGGGCAATTCCCTAGATACCCTTCCCTAGGTCTTACTTCTTTCATGCTTGAGTCCCCAGCATTCCCGAAGAGTGTTCAATATGTCTTTAGTCCTTGGACTGTCTTTTTTAGATTTCAGCAAAGGCTGAAGGGTTTGCCACTAGTTTTGCTTTCCCAGCATGAGCCAAACGTGCCTGCCAGATTTCTCAAGAGGGGATGTAAGATTTTCCAATTTCTAAATCTGCCAATGAAGCATAAAAATATTGAAACATAAAATGAATGTGTTTTATGAAAGGATTCTCTGTTGTCAAGGAAGGAGGGCTGGCAAACACCTGAAGGTGCCGGGAACCTTTCTGCACTGTGACCTGAGGCTCTTGGGAAATGACCTTTACCAGCCTGGAGGCACAGGAATGTGATGGTGCCAAACTTTCCTCCACGTGCTATGGGCAACTTAATGGAAAAGCTTGTTAATATTGCAGGATGTTGTGAATTGTTAGTAATATTACTATGTCTTTAGATAGAGGCATGTACTGTGCATTTTATTCTCTGTACCTCTCTTTTCATAAGAGTTAACTACTGTCTAACAAGGAAATAAAAGTCAGAAGTTTCATGCTTACAGGAAGTACATAGTGCTGATGGATTTGCATAGTATTTAGAAGAGTTAGAGTTACATTGCAGTGACGCAGTTCTGCAGCACTTGCTAATTCCCTCTTCTCCCCAAATACTTCCTCCTGGATCCTACTCTTGTTTGTTTGAACATAACCAGTCTGTTATTCCTCTCTCCAATGTGCTGTGCAGTTACTGGACAATTGCAGTTTAACATATTAACGCCGCATTTAATATTCTGCAGCAGATTTCAGGCTGCCATTTCATCCAGATAGGGTTCCACTGACCCATTCATAAGCACTATACTTGGTCATCCAGACTCTGTGAATGGGAACCCCAGGCATTTGTCTCTTGCTGTGTCTTTCCATCTCCTTTTTGTATCAAACTTGCTCTCCATTCATGTGTATATTCCAACAACTGCAGTAAAACAGGTCTTAAAATCACTTGATTGCCTGGTAGAGTAGAGCACAAAGCATTCCCGGGACAGTTGGTGCAGTGGTGATCTCCACATTAGAGGTATGCTTTGGTTTTGTTGAATTTGTATTTAGAGCACAGGTTTCACATATATACTGCCCCATTCTTACACACACGTAGCCTGTTACTCTGCAAAGTGCCTGAACAGAAGTAGCAGAGCTGTTGTACCATCTTCAGCTCTGGTTGTAGTAAAGGGGTAAAACTCCCAGGAACCATCTAACAGCATTGCGAGGGTGACCCTGGAAAACTCCCTGGAAATGCCTTTTCCTCTTTCCAATTGAGAGCTGGTTTCAATTGCCCTCCTTTTGTGGCAAATGGGGGTAGAGGTGGTGACATCAGGCCCTTCTTGGCAGCTCCCTTTTCACAAGGAAGCATGCATTCAATTAGAGGATTTTAATTAAAATACTTTCCTGTAGCATCCTGTTTCCAGGCCCTGCTGTAAATTTAACTTGACGTTCTCTCATTTAACAGGTGGGTGAGATTATTGTGAGAGCTGCCAGATGGAAGAAAGCAGAAACAGGGCTGGCCGTTGAGATAGAAGAATGAAGAAAGGAAGAGAGAGAGCAAAAGCAAGGAGTGGGACAGATATCTGCTGCATATCTGTCAATATTTAGTATGTATCATGCTATCCCTTTCTGTGATGGCTCTTTGTTGCCATACACATGCGACTTGTTGAATTTCTTTTGAAGGATAAAAGTGGCAAATCCAGGATCAACACAGTTGCATTTGATTTCCTTTCCTTTTAGATTGGTGCAGTTTGGGAAGAACCAATGAATGGCAAATGATAGGCAAAAATTCAAAGTGCTTCCATCCTACTTCCCAAAAAAGAAACCCCTCAGTTTGACCTGGGAGCTGGGGAGAAGAGGAACAGCTGTGAGGCTGCAGTGGTAGCCATGGGAGTGGGCAGTTTACCAGCAGTCCCTTCTTCCTCTGCAGCTGTGTCAGCACCAGCTTCCAGATGCAATGGGTTAAAGGATATGGGAGAGAAGAGATTGTTTCCAAGAGATTAAGACTCAGAGGCTAGCAGGAGCAAGGATGAGGAATGTGGAAAGCTGCCAGCTGGGAGTCTGTGAGGTAGAAATGCTGGAGAAAAGAGGTGGCTAGGAAAGCAAAAGAAAAGGACCAAAGGGAGAGAGAAAAAGGGGAAGGACAGTCTGGGAAGGAGGAACCTTAAGGAACAGGGAAAGAAGAACTGCTGGGGCTGCTAAGCACAGGAAAAAGACAGAGAAAGTCACAGAGGTGAGAAGAGGAGGAATGCAGAGAAAGAGGAACAAAGACCCTTATGCTCTCTTTTTCCCTTTGAAATCAACAAAACATAAGATAATTAAAGACCAAATTTCTAACTAATGTGGAAGGGTGCCTGCACTGATCTCCTTCCACTGGGCTATGTAAGACTGTAGTACTCTATCACCCACCACATGGCATGCGCTGCCAGACGTGAGACCTCCAGAGCAATGCAGGGTAGAGGTTTGCCTGTACAAAGCTGTGGTTCAAGCAAAGAGGATGTTATAAAACCTCAGCAGCATTGTGCACTGCTGTTGTAACACATAGGGGTAGTGCAATTAGCCTCACTTTTGTGCTGGTCACCTGAACTAGCTGCTTTCAAAGGAGACTTTTGCAGCAGAAGGCTTAGCAACCAAGGTGCTACTGGAGAAAATTCATGGTAAACTCTGCCTTTCTTCTTTCCATTTGATAGAGATTGGTTTAGACTCCAGTGTCAGAGGTCTGAAGCTTTCAAAGCTATTGATTACCTCTTTAGATTTGCTGTTCTAACTCCAGAGGCAAACTGAGTCAGTCCATGGTCTGAGTGATTTGATTGTAGATTGATAAACTTGAAATTGTGCAGGTAAGCACTGAGAGTCTTCATAGTTCCCCCACAAAGAATGGGATTTCAGACAGAGCTGTGGTCAGTCCAGGATGGACACAAGAACATTTCATGGAGATGTAACCCCACTGAGAAGCTTACCAGTAGGTTGGAACAATGAAATACGTAAGCACGTTACACTCACATTTATAACTAGACTTTGCAGTATCATGGGCAACTACAACTTTGCTTCCGTTTAGTGATCTGAAATATTACGATATACACCAAACCCAAAACATGGTTTTAATTCTCCAAATGGGAAAAATCCTATAAAAAAAGCGTCAGTTTCTGTGGAATATTCTTCAGCAACAAGCACAGCCTAGATGTTTGTACAAGTTGAAGCTTACATCAGAAATTCATTGCACAAAATCAAGTGCTTTGGCCAGCAAAAATACTTTTATCAGTCACGTTGTAATCGCCTTCTAAAGAGATCTTTATTTTTTCCAGCAGGATCTGCTCTCCATATTATTTCACTAATGGTTTTTAATTGCATCAGTATCCTTTAATTCTTTACCAGTTATGTCTCCTATGAGTCCTTCTGTAATTTTCCCTGGGATTGGTGCCAGCCTAATGTGCCTGTGTTTGCTTGAGCAATCCCATTTATCCTCTTGAACACAGGAACAACAACTAGTTTTTATTCTAGTAATCTGGAGCTGTCTTAGTATTCCAGGACATGTGAAATAACAGGAACAGCTCAGAGCCCTCTTCAGCAAGTCTCTTTTAAGCTCTCTGGTTAAATGTACCTGCTCTGTGAACCTTAAAATGTTTAATTTTAGTAGTTGTTCAGAACCTTCTCAAGTTACTCTTGAAAGTATTTTCAGAGATTCATAGGGAAGAAGGGCCCACCAGGGTCCTTTCTGGGGCCGTCTGTGTATCACTGACTTGTGACACTCAACGTTGCTCAGCTACTTTTACATTAAGTTCCAAGACCAAAGCCAAGGACAAGGCACAGGAGAAGCTTCCAACAAGCCCTGTGCCCATATCCCTGCAAGAGTGGGGAAGCAATCCATGAGCACAACTTACAGACCTGCAAACGAAGTGCTCTCTGTACGGCAGAAGGTGGTGAAACCCCCTCCAATTCTATGCCAGTGTGACCCTTGGGAAGACCCACCTGCACCTCCAGTAAGTAAGGGATCATGACCTTGAACAAAGAGACACAGGTTGTCATCCCCAGGCATCTACAGTAGAAGAATCTTCCAAAACTTTCATATTTTCCCAGATTCCCAAGGTTTAAGAAGAGCATGATTTAGGAAGTTCCCTTCATTAGCTTCAAAGCTTCAAGAAGCTTTGTTCTTTAATTTAAGTAGCTTCTTTCTTGCACTTCCCTTTGCTACAGACCGCAAACTTTAGTCCATCCGTAGTACCATAAATACTCCACACTGTGGAGTTTTGTAAAAGTGAAATACAGTGTGGACTGAGCACCTCTGACTTCACAATCTTGCTGTTAAAGCTACCAGTATTCAAGCAAGGGTTTTATATTTTTGGTTTTTTTTTTGGTTGATTTTTTCCCTAATATATTTTTAAATCATAGAATCAGAGAATGGTTTGTGTTGGAAGGCACCTTAAAGATCATCTAGTTCCACCCCCTGCTACGGGCAGAGACACCTTCCTGTAGACCAGATTCCCCCAAGCCCCATCCGACCTGGCCTTGAACACTGCCAGGGATGGGGCAATCTGTTTCAGCAACTCACTGCCCTCACAGTAAAGAACTTCTTCCTAATGTCTAATATAAATCTCCTCTCTTTCAGCTGAAAGCTATTTCCCCTTGTCTTATCTACATGCCCTTGCAAAAAGTCCTTCTCCAGATTCTGTAGGCTCCCTTTAGGTGCTGGAAGCCTATCTCCATAAGAGAAGTGCTCCAGTCCTCTGATCATCTTTGTGGCCTCCTCTGGGCTCGCTCAAGCAGGTCTATATCCCTCTTGTGTTGGGGGCCCCAGAGGTGAACACAGTACTGGTCATGCTTCTTTTGATACAGCCCAAGACACATTTGACTAGATGATCTTTCGAGGTCCCTTCCAATCTCTAGCATACTGTGTGATACTGTGACTTTCTGGGATGCAAGGGCACATTAATGGCTCACGATGAGCTGTTCGTCATCCAGCACCCCCAAGTCCTTCTCCTCAGGGCTGCTCTCAACCCATTCTCTGCTCAGCCGGTATTTGTGTTTGGGATTGCCCCAACCCGTGTGCAGGACCTTCCACTTGTCCTTGTTGAACTTCATGAGGTTGGCATTGCCTACCGCTCAAACATGTCAAGGCCCATCTGCAACCCACCCCACCAACTTGTTGACCACACCACACAGCTTGGTGTCATCGGCAAACTTGCTGAGGGTGCAATCAATCCCACTGGCCATGTGGCTGACAAAGATGTTAAACAGCGCCAGCCCCAACACAGACCCCTGAGGAACACCACTCATCACTGATGTCCACTTAGACATTGAGCCATTGACTGCAACTCTTTGAGTGTGACCAGCCAGCCAATTCCTTATCCACTGAATGGTCCATCCATCAAATCCATGCCTCTCCAAGTTTAGAAACAAGGATGTGGTATGGAGCAGTACCAAATGCCTTCCGCAAGTCCAGATAGATGACATGTGCAATCAGTCTCCGTTCCTTTATCCTCCAATGCTGTGGGCCCGTCATAGAAAGCCACCAAATTTATCAGCAAATTTGTTCAGTCACCAAATGTTCTCTTTAAAGCCACACTGGTCACTTTTATTTTAAAATTTGCTTCTCATACACATAATTTATATTCACCACCTGCTCTTTTCTCTTTTTTCTTTTTTTATCTGACAGCTTGTTATTTAATCACTGCTTTCAGATAACTTTTTATCCAGAGTGATTTCCATTTGGTTATACTTCCATCCATATCCCAGAAAATAGCATTTTATGCATGCACACAATGATCCCTTGTGAACATTCATCTGAGATGAGATCCACAAAGTACTCTCAAGCATAGCTGAGCTTTTCCAAGTTTTCCAGTCAGAAATACTTACAAACACAGGGAAATGGCCTTTGGTGTTTTAAATAAAAATTCAGTTAGTTTCATGTAATCCTGTTTGCAAGTGACAAACTTGCAAGCATTGCTCTCATTGAGGCTACCAATGACCCTTCAGTTAGTTAACTCCTTATCCAACACAAGAGCCAGTACGGAGCCACCTCATCAGGATGCAGGATGTTGGATGTAGGATGTTGCGTGTAAAGAAATTAACACCTATTACTGTCAGGAACTCTTTGAAGTTTTGTCACTGATACCATGAGAAGTCTAGCAAATACTCCCCAGGTTCGTCTCAGACAGATGTCTGTCATTCCCCATTCTCACTGAAACTAGTTAGCCCTTTAGCCCACATGCATTCAAATGTTGTGATTCCAAACCAACAGTGAGTCTTCAGTACATTACAGTCTCTTTGGTGTCTGGAGATACAGTGAAGTTGTAACTGTGAATTTTAATGCCTGTGTTGTACGACTTACCCCACCATAGTTTTAAGGACTACTAGGTTTCTGGCCTTAGGATTCACGTCAGCCAGTTTTGTCATTAGCTCATGCACAGGTGGAACAGAGACACATTCCTTTCCTTCATGCACACAGAGGCATCTAAGAACTAGGACCCCGTCAGCTGGTTTGAGAAAGGTACCTCAACATCTTTACTTCTACATGCCATTACTGAGTGTACAACTATCTCTGATCAACCATGACAACCATGGTCTGACCTCACACATCTTTGGAAGCAGATCACTATGTGGCCAAAGCTCAAGGGGACATAACTAAGAATTCCTATCATTTCGGATATTTGAATGTGAGTTAAAGTAATTTTTTTGAAGTTTATGTGGCCACAGGTTTTATTTCTGATGCTATTGCTGTAACACCATGGCCTGCAGAAGTAGTTACCCCAGAGGTTGCAAGTTTTTAAACATTTGGACTCTGGTTCATGACACAGACCCCTGCCCACACCTCTACATCTCCCATAGCCTTGTTTTTTTCTGAGAAAAAAAAAAAAAAGGGATAAAGTGATTTAGGAAGAGTTAATGCCCCTGAACAGATGCACCAGCAAGAGATGTGACAAAATGTCAAGCGGAATGTGCCCGAGGGCTTGGAATTTGGCCGTGGAGGCAGCAGATGAGTCCCCAGGATGGCATGTCCCCCAGAGGCCCGGCATGCTTTGGTGACAGCTGTGATTTTTATGACCTGGCTTCGATGACAGTTTGGGAGGGGTCAGCTCAGCTCTTTTCTGACAGGAATTTGGTTTGTCATCAGATTCTAAAATCCCTCTGATTTACGGCATCAACCGCTGCTGGCGTTTTACTCTTCCCACTCCCTGCAGGCTGGGAGGTTAAGGTGCAAACACTAGTGGTCAAATTTAACTAATCAGGAGGAAAAGGGAAGTGGTAGGTCATTAGGTGATAGGAAACACCAAGAAGAGCTAGCTCCAAAAAGCTCTCATTAGGAGCACTTCATCTAAAACCAGACATCTCTTCCCAAGCCATCTGAGCACCAGCTCTTCTACTAACCTCCACGGTCCATAAAACAGCAGACTTACACATGTTGCAGGGAGTTAAATGATAACAGAAGCCAACCCCTTGGTACTGTGCCCCATCATATTTACCAGTGACAAATATGATCACCTCCCAGAAAGGCTGGAACAAAAGCTTTAAGAGAAGGTGTTGAATGCATCCAGCCACGCAGGGTAAGGGCCATGTCAGCACAGTGGTCCTCAGCTTCTCAGCTCCCATTTGTTGTGACCATGGTGTGCATTTCTGTGGTCACTTAGCACACAGCAGGGGAACCATGTGGCACTTGCAGAAAGTCATTTAGGGCACAGGTAGCTCCTGTTTCCTCCTGGGAAACTGGATTTTCTGACCACCGAAGCATATTTATTTTTTTCAGGCCTGGTAAGAAACAGTGGCACGAAGAGTTCTCCTGCAAGCCAAGAGCCAAACTCCCAGCAGCAAGGCCATTTAATTCATGGCTTAAGAGAAGATGTTATAGAACAATGTAGGTCCATTGTGATGATTCTTTCAGCTGCCACCACAGCTTAAAACAAGGTCAAATAAGGTTGCTTCTTCCAAAAATCACCTTCTCACTCACCTTACAAGTACAGCTCTGTTACCAAACAGAGGTGTTACCTGCCTCCTCCTGGGAAATCCAGTTCTGTTCAGGCTTCACAGCAGCTGGAAGATCACAAGGTATGAGATATTCTTTGTGGAAGTGAACAGAGAAAGATGGAGGTGAGCAAATGTCTGAGACAAGAAGAAAGAACTGGCTCTGAATAAGTCTTCTTGCAACAGTGCAAAACACTGGTCTCAGACCAATGCAGTTGTGATCACAACATTACTATAAAGTCCTGAATGGGTGTTAGAAGCCATAGGTGCATTGCGATGTAAGTGATGAGGATCTGCTGCAGTACTCATGAATTCTGCTATGAATGTGGCTGCACAAGCCTGGAAGGAGGCTGGAGACTTAAAGATTCACTTTTTGGGCTAATGGCAACTAAACGTTTGAAATCACTGAAACCCTGTGGCTGAACTGTGTGCACTCTGTGGGGTAGAGTGGCTTGCATGCTGGGAGTTCTCAGCATGGCATTTGACACTATTCTAGCAAAATATGTGTATTTCCTGCCTGGATGCACTACCCTTCTGGCTTGGCATCCTCTGACTTTTGGGACTTAGGCATTTGCCTTCATCTTTCCTCTTCATATTCTGCCCATGGCATTTTTAACAGTCTGTTTAGAAGTTCTTTCCATTTCTGCTTACTCAGGTTCTTTGCATGTCTTCGTAATTTTCAGTGGTCCATTGTGTTTTTCAGTCAAAACATATAAATATGTAATTTTCTACTGTAAGTTCCAAATGAAGAGAGTAAAAATTAAAGACAAAAACTCTACAAAAATATATTTAACTCTTTTTTTATGGAGCATGCCTTGAAGGAGTGCCACTCTCATATTTCTTATTGCAAGTTACCTGAACACAGGGTTCTAAAGGATAAGTATGCTCCTTTCTGCACAGCTGATTAAAGGGATTTTGCACCAGCTTTCCCACAGAATTTGCTTGAGATGTTTGGCAAGTTTCTCTTTGCCCACACAGGGGAGAACATGCAAAAATTCCCCAAAGAGAAGCAATTCAGATCAATCAAGCACCTTTCCACCAGAATGAAAAAGCCTGTGAGAATCATGGTAGAGTAACAGCAAGAGGAATCTCAACTCAGATCCCTGCCCACAAAGGGTGCAGGGGACACAGAAGGTCCCATGAGCTCTGTCAAGCCTCTGGGGGACTTGGAGAAAGCTGAACTGGCCCTTGTTGTGGAAACATTTTCTTCATAAACCAGCTACAGTTTTGGTCTGTTCAAAAACTTCATCTTGGTAAGAAATGTCAGGCACAGGTCACTCAGGATGTCTTGGTTCTTCTGGAACAGTGGAAAACCATATTTTGTCATCCATTCATCAGGATGAGAGATATTTTGAAACATCAGAATTTTCTGGTGAATGCTGCAGATTCCAACTGTATTTATGTAGAGACAGGTTTTTTTCTTCTCCATTTGCCACCACAGGGCTCTAGTAGTCATGTTATAACACTTCTCACAATTAGTTCTGTGTGAGAGACACATATGAATGGCAATGGAAATCTGTCCCAGTGGGATTGTTCTGCTTCCTTTATGGCTATTTTGGTTTATGTTCCAGTTGTCATCCTAATATGCAACTGCCTAATCAGATAGCAAATGCTCCCTAAAGACCTCAGGATGCTGTATGCAATCTGGGGGCATCACTGAGGCAGGAAAGGCCACTGCACATGAAATAGAAGAATACATTTATTAATAGTCTAAATATTTCTTCCCCGATTTCCAAGGAGTTGAGTTCAGTAAGCACAATTTTCCTGTTTCTTTAGTTAGAGGGAAAGCAATGCCAAAGCACGCTTTGGTCAAGATGAGCGGCCAAAGAATTGCAGGGAAAATAAATGACCAAAACCAACAAATGATTACAACTGCAAACACAATCAGAAAGTGTGAAATACTGGTCTCACTGCCCAAAATACTCCAGTAGTCCACAGCCATTTGAATAAAAAAAATCCAAATTTCAGTGCCATGCATCTGGCTCTAGACTCCACAACATTTCACAGATACTTTTATTTCCCTGAGAAATGTTTTCCAGATTTCCTCTATTTCTGCTTATTTTTTTGCCAGTGATACAAGTACCACAAGAACAATCTATCTCAAAAGTGTTCTGGCAAACAAATCAGGTGCTGGCTAAGACTTTAATGTGCATTGGCTGCATTAGGCTTTTATAACATGTCAGCTAGCCCGTGATAGCTACCATGTGGTGATAATGATTATTCAGTCCAAGCTTTAAATGAGATGGAGAAAGCTCATGTATGAAGTGGGAATCGATCTCTGCAGCCATGCTCTCGATTATACACTTGCTGTATTTCCTGGAAAAGGGGTGAATTAGGAGTTACCACTGTTACCACTGAAAGAGGCCCAGCTCTTCCCAGCCTTATATGTATGGGTTCATCACCACTGTTTGTCACCACTATGGTATCACCCATTTCTTTTTCCCAGCTTAGTGATGCAGATGTTGTGGAGAGCCAAGAGCAACTCGCATCTCTCCTTAAAGCACCTAATGGTCCCAGAGTCTGCTGGAGAAAATGGATTGTGTCAAAGCAAGTGAGCCACTGCTGGGCTTATCAGCCTCACCCAAGTCAAGGTTTGCACTCAAGTGCTGATATTTTGGTGCTGCATATCAGGTATAATTTAGTACTGGGAAGCCAGAAGTGTCTGACTGGACTTTGGAGAGAGCCTAACCACTGTTCTGCATGTCAAATTAACTACCCAGTAGTGAGCTCCCCTGGCTAAATAATCACCCATTGGCCAGTTGCCACACCACAAAGCTCCCCATACAACCGTCTCAGAAATGGAAACTTGTTATTCTGGAGCTGGCCTGTGAATGCCTGTTCTGTCAAGGTTGGAGGGAAATATTTGGGGCAGACAGGCTGAGAAAACAGAAAGGTGTTGGGTGTCAGAATTGATTTAAATGGGCTGCAGCTTTGCACAGGAGCAATGGAGCTCAGCAAGCAGAGGATGGGAGGCAGCCAGGATGGGGGGCTAGGGGCTGAAGAAAATGTGCTAGAGATAAGACTCCAATGCTTCAGAGCATCATTTGGATGAAAGAACAGGGCATTGTCCGTTCTTACTTGATGTGTGAGGCCTTCTTAATCTTCATCAGCACTCCTTGGTAACCATCACCTGCTGCTGCTGGAGGGTGCTCCCCTGGGGCCCCTGCAGGCTGAACTTCCAGGGGACCTGGTAAGTATGAGAGTGACAGATTGAACCTCAGCAAATGATGTCCTTTACTCGAGGGTGCACCTCACGGAACAGTCAGTGACAGGTCACGAGGCCTTTCTGAAGATCCTTTGAGGTCACTGAGCACTTCTGGGTGCTTCTCCTCACAAAAGCCTCCCATGTCCCTAAAGCCCCTGCATTATCCAGACCAGAAGATGTACTAAAATGCACATCTCTCTCATTCCAAAGGCTACATAGGCATTGGTGAATACCAGCTGTCATCCAGAAGTAGAATCATAGACTCATAGAATAGCCTGGGTTGGAAAGGACCTTAAGATCATCTAGTTCCAACCCCCTGCCATGGGCAGGGACACCTCACACTAAACCATCTCACCCAAGGCTCTGTCCAACCTGGCCTTGGACGTTGCCAGGGATGGAGCATTTGCAGCTTCCCTGGGCAACCCATTCCAGTGCCTCACCACCCTTACAGGAAAGAATTTCTTCTTTATGTCCAATCTAAACTTCCCCTGTTTAAATTTTAACCCATTACCCCTTGTCATACTACTACACTCCCTAACAAATAGCCCCTCCCCAGCATCCCTATAGCCCCTCTTCAGATACTGGAAGGCTGCTATGAGGTCTCCACACAGCCTTCTCCAGGCTGAACAGCCCAAACTTTCTCAACCTATCAATCATGCAATCAGGGTTTTGAGTGTGCCCAGGAGTCAAGAGCTAGAAAGTGGTAAACTGGGATCTCTTATAAGATGTGACTGTGACCTAGAATCACAAGATCCTGCCAACCCAAAGGAGGTCTCTAGCCCAAGATCCTTCTCACAGCAGAGTCTGCTGTAAGGATAGATCAGATTGCTGAGGGCTTGCTCCAGCTGTGTTCTGTAATCCCTCTGAGCAGCCTGTCTGCTTTACTGCCCTCATAGAACAAGCTTCAGCTCCCTGAGAGGTTTTCAGTGATTCTATGCCACGAGAAGGCCAAGAAGAAGGAGAATGTATTCATGAGGGATGACAGAAAATGCACCATTGTAAGTCAGCTCTTTGTCCTATAACCCTTCCATTGGCCACAGGCCATGTCAGCTAATGTAAAACAACTAGTTTACACCAGACATTTTCATACTACTAGCTGCTGTCACTTAGACTTCATGAAGCAAGTTCACTCATGTAAACACAGGGTAAAACATAGCTGCTTAGGCACTGTTAAGTGAACAAACCCTGTTGCAACTTGCAGACTTAGAAGTCCAGTGGAAGGCCACAAGGATGATGAGGGGTCTGAAGCATCTCTCCTACGAGGTCTTATGAGCTACCCAGGTCCACAACAGACCTGGAGAGATTGGTGTGCACGTGAAATCAAATGTGAACACAATATGGCATTGCTAGCTAAAATCTGCAAGAGGGAAACTGAACATGAGGAGCTCTTCTGTCTCTCATGGTGTGTTGCCTGACACACTGTGCAGTCAGAGAGTACAGATCTTGGGAATGGAGACATGTACCTGCCATTTTCTTCAGGTAGACATATTCTACATGACCATTTTTTCAGTCATAAGATAATATTAATTCTTTCAATTTTAAAATCAATTTTCTACCCCAATTTCCAACAGCCACAGAATGTCACCTCCAATCTGATACCTTCACAGATTTGGGGACAAGCAATGGGCACCCTAGGTAAATATGTTGGTTATAAATATATTTCACTCATCTTCCAAAACTATTTGGAAACTGTTTCCACACTTGGCAAAGTTATCTACTTTGTTTCCTCCCTACCTTGTGTTGAGCCATTTTCTTCCTTGTCTTACACTAGTTTTTCTGTTCCACAGCCTGTTGCCTGATGTTTTGATCATTTTCAGAAGGCTTTCTGGATTACTTCACCTCCTTACCATATTTTCATCCCCTTTTTGATATCAAATAGCTTTACTTTCTAAAGTAAAGCTTTTTAAAATCCATTTTATAACAAGATAGTGTAAGTGTAGTTATACATTGTGATACATACCACTGTTACTTGTTTGCATTTACATTGCTCATTGATTTCTAATAATAAGGACAAGTTTATTGTAATGTATTTTTACAATCCAAATATAAAGATGCTTAACTCTTTGATAATAACTTTTTTGTCCACAACCTGTTGTTTGACAGCCTGATCTGTCACTCCATAAACAGTTGAGCTGTTTCACTCTTTTTTGTTGCACAGGTCTGATGGCACTCCTGCTGACCACGGTTCATCCTTTTAAAGAAGTCACTCCACAGGTTCTGTAAGTCTACAGTAAGAGTGCCATAACTTATCAGATCTTCAGCTTCAGACAAGCCCATCATTCCAGGCTTGATGTGAATCTCTAATAAAAGATTTGGTCAAAAATCTCTTCTGAACTTCCATATAGCCTGATTTTTATACTTGGGCTGGCAGTTTATAGAGGAAAGATGCCTGCATATGTTTCTCTTTCATCCTGAGCTTCCAGAGAATGTGAGTGATCAACAGGCTTGATAAGGCCACAGTATTAAGCAGACATTTCATTGGTATGTAGCATGCAATAGGTTTGAATCACATCAGAAGTTTACTAGTTTCATATTTTCTTTGTGTTGCTCTTTCTGCAACTAGAAGTCTAATGTTACTCTCGTAGGCATTTCCAAAGTATTTGGACATTTAAGTATGTTTTTAACTACTGTTCATATGACAACACTGCATTCCAGAAAAAGCTTTGTTATTTGCTATAAACTCAAAGGGTTAGCTATCTGATGAGGTGTTACGTGCATTGTGCATGGTTTGGAAAAATAAGAACTCTAATCTCAACAAAGGCCTGAAGAATTTAGTTAACAATACCAGAATCTGAACTGTGTCACAAAAAGGCTGATGGGAATTGCTGTGAAAGGCAAGAAGATTGTAGGGTTTAATTTGAAAGTTTTGGATAAGACTTCAATATCATGATACCCTTGATAATAAGAATAAAGTAGAAGCAGCAGGAATTATGCTTGTTTGTAAAAGGGGGCTTCAAGAAAGGAGTATCTTGAAGACCCACAAAATGACATTTGGGCATCATATGTTTAAAGTCTCTTCTAGTTAAGTCTGGAATGAAATGACAATTGTCGTACCTGAACAAGTGGGAATGAAATGTGCCCTGGTGTCCTTTCTGCCACTAAATCTGTGGAATGGAATAATGGGAAAAACTCCTTCCTAGTTTCTGCCAACAGAAGAGAAGGGGTTCATGCTATTTTGTTTAAAAACATAATTTTCCACTGTAACTTCACTATTCTCTTCCACCACACCCACTTCTGAATATTTAAGTATTGACACAGTCCTCCAATGTTTTTGTGACCACTATGGATTCATTATGAACTATGTAAAAAACCCTTTTCTGATGCTGCCACTCAAATTCAGGGATGCCTTTTACTCATTAACATTTCTTCTTCACCATCTCTCCTTTCTACACTGAACAGATTTGGTCACTTCACTCATCTGGATGTCTGTCATGCTTGCAACCATTTCTGCCATCTGACACAAACCTTTTCTCAGAAGTTAGCTGAAATTGTTCTTTACCTGGACAGTTCCACAGTGCAGGATAGCAGTATGCAACACAAAGCATCCTGCCAGATTTGGATCTGCTATTCTGCCAACTGTGCCATTACCAGCAAACTCCTATATCCTTCATTTGACAGAATGAAATGCAAACATTGGAAAATGTTCCAAAAATGCTTGTGAATTTTCACTTCCCCCCGAGCCACATGCAGGTTCAAGGTATGATCTATTTGGAAATCACAAACCCAAATGCCATAGTATTCAAACACAGCAAGCCTGTGTGCCGGCAAGCAGTATAGCCTGTGTGTTTGTGAGCTCGTTGCTGACTTGCATTAAGGGCCTGGCTTGATCTCTGCCGCAAAATCAAATTATAGAAATGGAAAAGTGTAAATAACAACCCTCCCCCATCAACTCTGTGCTTTCAGAACAGCAGGTGCAAGTTTCAAGGGCAGGTCAAAGCCATTTTCATGCTAGGTTGTCAAAGATCATCTTCTTTTCCGTACTAAAAGCCTGTAACAACACAGGCTCCCATCAGAAACTGAATTACCTTGCCTTTGCCACCAAGGAGCCTTTCTGTTTCATCAGTCTGGTGCCTACTTTGTGTTAGCACTGTGACACAAATCTCACACCTGGTGTAAGGGTCTTTAACAGCTCAGTGGTGAGAAAACGGATTCACACACAGGAAAAAAATTGCTCCTAAGTCTTTCCACATAGTCTACCCATCTGTTCCTTTTTATCCTTTTAGTGCCCATCACCAGGGTGAGTAAAGCGGCTTGTGGCTGATGCACTGAATTCTCATCTCCCTACTTCACAGCTTTTCAGAGGACATCATACACAGTGTAGGTCTGACAGAGATCCTTTCCATGTTGATGCTCTTTGAGGCACAAGCAAAATGTTTTCAGCCTTCCAGCCTAACGAATATCATAGAATCAGAGAATAGCTAGGGTTGAAAAGGACCTTAAGATCATCCTTTTCCTTCCCCAGAATTTACAGGCTTTCTTCCTAAAAAGATGAGCTGCCACAAAGGCCATTTTCCTCCTTAAGGTGGCAGAAATTGTCTGGTGGTGTTACCACGGCATATGCTCTATCAAGGGAGGAATTCTCACAGCTGCCTTCCCAGCTAACCTGGACAGAGCTCTTGTCAGCCTAACAGGAGGCTCAAAGCAAACAAGATCAAGAGCTTATTCGGGGATATGAGACGTCTGTGTGACCTTGTACAACACAGGAACTTTCCCAGCTTAGCAGTTTCCCCAGAGGTGTAGTTCTAAAACACCCCCTGAAACAGCTCCAGTACAGCTGCTCTGAGAGCAGTTTCCAGCCCCACCATGCACATTCCTCTTGGGATTCACAGTGGCACTGCCCCAGACTATTTCTCACAAGGAACAAGGCACCCATTGCCTCCCATCTTGCAAATTTCATATAAGCTTTTTTTGTCACTGTATGTGCACCAAATATTTGGATGTATTCACATAACAAATAAAT
The DNA here is from genome assembly GCF_028554395.1 of Pezoporus wallicus. Classification (NCBI taxonomy): domain Eukaryota; kingdom Metazoa; phylum Chordata; class Aves; order Psittaciformes; family Psittacidae; genus Pezoporus; species Pezoporus wallicus. The sequence continues at coordinate 701,251 of NW_026639755.1, forward strand.
CAATTTTCTTTATACCCATGAGATGCCCCTATCCTCATTTATTATGCCATAAATCTTGTGCAGTCAGCTAACTGAATAGAAATACTTTATATACTTTCAGATTATCAGTAAAAATACTCAACAGTGCTAGTTGAAAACTAGACCTCTGTGTGACCACTTTAGAAACACGCACCTCTGCTGAAAATTCCCTGTTAGTAAATACAGTTTTCAGTCACTTAGCTGGTTTCTAATTTGTTTAGTATGTGCAATGGTGTCTTGGAAGATTCCTAGTTTTTAATCAGAATGCGAAATATTTTAGAATCACATTTTGAAGGAATTGAGCCCCATATTAACAGGATTACCTTTGTCAGCCAGGAACACAATCTTTTCAATGAAAAACATGAATTTATTTTAATAGAATCCGTTTTCCATGAATCGGCATTGACTAACACTCACCAAAGTTCTGTACTTTAACTGGTTTTTGATTGTGTCCCACTGTTATTTTTTCCCAGCATCAATATCACCCTAACTGACCTATAACTTCCCCTGTTATGCCATTTATCATTTTCAAATGTCAGCAGACCAGCTTCTTAATATTTCACTGGAATCTTTCCAGTTCTTCAAAACTTGAGAAATTAAATCCAGTATCTCAGAAAGCTCCCTGATCCACTAAAGAAACCTTGACTGCAAGTTAGCCAGATCTAACTTTAAGATATTTAAACATTTATAGTTACTGTTTTACGCAGCTACTGCTGGACTGTGCCACATCTACCAGTACACTACCCTAACGCAATAGATCTTTTTTTGGGCTACTTTCCAAGTTTTGTTCTCCAGGAATTACACAGGCTCTTGATTCCTTTTCAGAGGAAGACAGTGTTTTTAGTTTTTGGAACTTTCTACATTTGGGTGCCTAGTATGATGGTTATGACCATTTTTGAAAGATTCTTCTCATGATAGTTGCTTTTGTGCAAAATCATAGTTATAAGGTCAAACATTTTCCAAGCAAAGTCCACATTCTGAGGCACATCTTTAGCAGCACATCAGTGTGAGCTATGTTTCTTTTTTTTTGCTAACCAAAGGTACTTTTTTTGAAAATTAAAAAATGGGGTTTATTTTTATTTACATTTTGCTTACAGTTAATTGACAGCCTGTGTCATTTGGCATTAGCAGCACAAATACTGAATAAGTTAATTTGCATTGGGTTTCCTGGATTCATCAAAAAATACGGCTAACTGCAGTTTTACTGATTTTGTGTAAAATACAAGATGTGTATGTTCTATATGTGCTACTGCATGTGTGTGTGCATCTATGTTAACTCTATCGGTCATCAATATATTTTGCCTTCATTATAGCATGGCCACCTTATTTCCTTATTTTTCCCATTGTCCTTCATCTTTTCCTTTCTTCCTTTTTTCTTTTTTTTTTTCTTTTTTTTGAGTATTAAAGCACTATTCATAAGTCCAGGACCTCATGCCAACTGATCTAGAAAGAATAATAATAATAACCTTCCTTTAATTTGAACCCACTTTTTAACCAGCCTGATGAGGTAAAGCAGGCACCGGTAAGTATATTTGTTTGTTAACTCTCTTATCACCAAGTATGTCATCAAGTACATAAGCATCTATCCCTGCTGTCCTAATCTTCAGTAATCCTCAGGGATCCTCATGCTAATTTTGGTGGAGATCACTTTTCTGACTGGAAGATCAGAAGATGTTAGTCATTCCTGTTACTGCTGCAGTGCCAGTGACTCTGCATCGTGATGAGGGCCCCTGTGCCACGTGGCCTCTTCCCCAGTAGGTAGATGTAGAGAAGACAGGACGTACCCTTTAGAAAGTCCCGAGTCTCATGCTGTAGCTGGCACCAGCACTCAACTGAATCAGTATGAAACCTGTATTTTTAACACTTCCTTTCTTAAAGGCTGGCAGTTAGGAGTTATTGAAGGTATTTAAAATTTCCTTGCTCACAGTAAGCATGTAAGATTGCAGAGCAGATGGTGCATCTGAGGCATTCCTTGAGTGGGTCGAGCAGTAGGTGCAGTGCCTTTTTTTAACCATGAAGGTGACGTCCAGTAGCCATGACACTACCCTGTACGCTTCAATCCCTCTCGTGCTCTCTTGGCTTCTTTCTTTCTTTTTGCAGTTGTCAGTGCTGTGCGTGTAACAGGACTCCACTGAAGCCATGCAGCACTTTCCATTCTCCCCAGCAGCATTATGCACATGCTCTGCTAGCTCAGCTAATCCCTGTATTTCTCGAGAATGGAGGTCACCTCCTGAGAGAGGACTGAAGGGAGATTCCTCCTCCTCCCTGGAGATGCCAAATACAGCAACACATGGAGCCAGTTGGTGCGAGTTCATGAGCAAACTGTGACACATAAAAAAAGGATCTCTCTAGCGGGTGTTCTCTTTTGACATTTCCAAGTCTATAAAATGCAAAGTGACTATTAAAATGCCAAATGCAGACCTATTTCATCCCGTGGCTGCTACAGGGTGGTAACAAGTTGAGAAGAAGAAGGGAGTTTTCCCTGCAGCCATTTCTGATTCCAGCACTGATCATTTTCCCTCTGTTTTTATGTGATGTGGTTAAAAGTGGGAAGGACTGGGCTCCCCTTAGTCTAAGAAGCAGGAAGTCACTAAGAAGCAGCTGTCTTAGTGACTTTCTGCTCCAGGACCCTCTGTGATCCTCTTCTGCATTCTTCATTGATGTGTTTGGGCATCAATGCCAATGTCAAGACAGTCGTATAAATAAACACAGATAGAGACCAGACAAGGCTTTGAGACAAAGGATTGACTGAGGGGATCTCTGTAGCGTGCTCTCTGGGTAAATCACCAGGGAAAGTGGGAATGACATTGAACTGACTTCAGCTTCATTAGATCTCATGTTCTTATGACCTTGAAGAGTTAGAGAGAAGGGGAAGACAGCTGGTATTTTATGTCAAGGTCATGAGCAACACGGACAGGACTCTGTCTCTGTGCCAGCCAAGGGCAGCACCCAGAGTACACACTAATTTTGATACAGCAAACCTCATCAATTCTGCTGGCAAAACAAGTCTCCTATAAGGTCTTCTAAACATAGGACTGCTTCCTCACAGCAATCCTTAGGGAGACCTTGAAGAGGCAATTGATCTGACACACTTCTCAGTTACATGTAGTTAACTTCTCTATAGCTAGGATTGTTCCTTCAAGGACAGAGAAAAGCAGACACTGGATGAAGGTATTCTCAGCCTGCGATGTGAGCATTTTCCCCTGGAAGGGGCAATCAGGCGTTGTGCATAATCCTACGTCCATTTTTGTTACAAGTCTGGATCTCCATATTTCATTGACACAATCCCCCTGTCCCCTTGACAGCCTAATGAAAAATGAAAACCATGTTAGTGAGAAGTTTCCTGAATACTAAACCCAAACAAAATTACTGTTCTGCTCTTTCACTATTTTTCAACATGCTCTCTGCAAACGGTGTCTGTACTTGGTATTTTCATAGTAATATTGGCAACACTGACTGCTCGTGCCCTTTCCCTCTTGCAGCACTGACTGGAGCTCTCACCTTGGCAGAAGCCATTGTGAAAATCTTATCCTAAATCTCCCTTATCATTTCTAACAAAAGAGAAGGTTTTCAGCAAGGATGCTGGGGAGGGACTCATCATTAGGTCCTGTCATGACAGGACAAGGGATAATGGGTTAAAACTTAAACAGAGGAAGTTCAGGTTAGATATAAGGAAGAAGTTCTTTACTGTGAGGGTGGTGAGGCACTGGAATGGGTTGCTCAAGGAAGTTGTGAATACTCCATCCTTGGCAGTGTTCAAGGCTGGGTTGAACAGGGCCTTGGGTGAGATGGTTTAGTGTGAGGTGTCCCTGCCCATGACAGGGGAATTGGAACTGGATGATCTTAAGGTCTTTTCCAACCCTAACTATTCTATGATTCTATGATTGTCTCCTGGTTGAAGGCCAGCCCAGGTAACTGGGGACTCTTGTACTTCCATGTAATGTCAATTATAGCCAAGGTCCTTCAGTGCTACCTCAAGGCTTCATGCCATGCACTCTGACTCTCAGCTCATAACAAGCTATATGTTCCATCATCACCTGAGCACCCACTCCATAGCACTCTGCCTTCTTTCAGCATCACCCCAAGATATGTCACATTTCTATGCCTGAATAGATTTAATCCAGAGCTGCAATGTAAATATTTTCCAAGCTTTATGTCCTGTGTTGTGTGCTGATGTAATTAAAGACCTTACAAGAGTGCTACTAGCAGCCATAAACTTGCTACGGCAATTGCAACTCTGAATTTCCTAGTATTTGGAATGAAGTCTTAACTTTCATGTTGTCTCATTTTAATCTATTTTTTTCTTTTCAGTGAGAGAAACACCTTTTACAAGCTATCTATTCCTGTGCTCTGATTCCTCTGCTCTACCATTTCTCATGCCTCTGGGGAGATGGGGAGGCTTCAAGCTTTTATTGAAATTCACCAGATTCCCCTCATGCTCCTGACGCGAGTCACGGCAAATAATTCTACTGAGATGGCAGGTCACTGGTGCTTGTGCTACATCAAAACTTTCAGTGCATGCTCCTATATAACAGAGGGAAAAGCACTTACAACCCTGAAGGTAGGACTTATTTATTAGACGGTAAAGTATCACTATTTATATGTTTTACTCTATAGAATGTTCTGCTAGCAACATTTATTTTGGATGCACATCCGGGCAGAATGTTGAAGCAGGGATGTTTTTTACTGAAAGCAAATTTATCCTTTCTCAGGAAAAGTTTAGATTCAGCTTGGTTCGGTGTAACTGTGTGTCCCTTGGAACTGCTGCAGTGCCTCATGAGGGTGATACATCATGTTTCTCAGTCAACAAAGTTCCCAGCCAGCGTCCTGTGATGTTTTGTGGCCATCTGACTCTCAGAGTACATTGCAAAAATTTAATGAGAGAGGCGATTATGATGCATTATGGGAGTATGATGTCTATAAATTAAAATGCCCACAAGGCACATAGTAACTCTGGACATAAATTAAAGCCGAACTACCCCATCATGAAATGTTTTAATTCAGTTTGACAAACCAAAGTATTTCAATTTAAGCAGAGCTAATTCAAAACAAAGAATTTTATTTTTCCCAATGGGGAGTAAAAAACTCCAGCAAAATGCCATGGGGAAATTCAGAGTTCTTAAAGACTACATTTCCATTCAGAAAAAAATATTCATGGGAAATATCTGACCCCCTATAATACATACTCCCTTTCCACATATTTATATAAATATATAGATAAATATATTATCACAAATAAAGAAATATAAGCCAGTATGTTAAATATAGCTTAATGCACTTAATATACAGTGGGTGATATTTAGATTACAGTTTGATGTATAATACCCAAGTAGCAAGTCAGACAGAGGAAGTCATAGAGCATTTATTTCTAAGCCCTATATGGATTAAGCCGTATGTTGCAAGCTCAGCTCACTAGAAGCTGTTTTTCTTAGTTTCTTGGGAAGAGAGGGGGAGAGAGCTGAGAAGAAAAGATGATGTATTTCATCTCACAGCCTTCATGTGTTCACAGCACTGACAGGCCCTCTATTGCTTCATTATTATCCTGTAATACCCCTAGCAATTGGGAAATCTTACTTCTGCACAGTTTTCTGGCTTCCCATTTTACAAGAGGAAATTTGTTTTCCTGAGACAAAAGTTCTGCTATTGCATTGTGGCTGAAATCTGGTGTTTACATATTGCTGGCAAAGGCCTATGTACACCTTCTGCGTTACCATTGTTTACTGGGAAGCATTTTACTTCATTCACGTTTTTACTTAGTGTGCACTCCTTTATTTTGGGCTCCCAGAAAATATATTTCCCAGGGTTTTTCAAAAGGATTTGTTTCCTGGAGACCAAAATTCTGTTTATGCCTCAAAGCAGAGTCCTATCCCCAGGAATCTGTGCCACCAGAGGTGGAAAGGTGTGAACAGCATTGAATCCAAACATCTCATAGCTTTTAATGGGGTTTCACCATAGGAAAAGTATGAAATCGCACTCTTGTTATTCTTATTCCAGGAAACATGAGCCATTTAAACAATTTCAGACACGAAATCATGGCAAAGCAGCTTTGGGAATCGATGGTAACTGTTCACCCAGCGATGCAGCTTGCCACTTATAGCTGCAACAGGTTTTCAGTAAGAAATGCAGCATTAAAAGGGCTTGGGACACAAGAAAGCCCGCAGCCACATCAGCTGTGCCAGGTGGATCCCGCTTCCAGCAACAGCGAGGAGTCCTGTAGGAGGGGATATTTCTGGGACCCAGCAGAGCCATAGGTCTTGCAAGGAGCTAGAGTCTTACATGACTCAGGGAGGGAGCACACAGGGAGAACCATGTTCAATCTTGCCCTAAGCTTTCTGACCCCACCTGAATGTGCTGGCATATGACTGTGCCTTAGCAGCTTGTGACTGTGACGTGCTTCTTGATAAGCAGACTAGACCGCTCATTTTCCATTCCTCATTTTGATCATTCAGCTGTAGGGTCTGACTCGCTGCTCCGCCTCAGCCATCTGCTTGGAGTTATCCACCCCATGACCTTTCCAGAGCCTCTGCTTTCCAAGATGTGTGCCCAGCCTCTCCAGGCAGGAGAGAGGTCTCCATTTTGTGCTGCTAGATGCATGCCCTGGCATTTGGATTTATTTAAGCCTGTTTTTGCTCTAAGGGTCCTGTTCTGCCAGGTGATCAAGACAGAAGTAGTCTAAATGAGTGCTCCCTCCTCCACATCCTTTATCATACCATCAACTTCATTCTCCCTGCAAACAGCATTGGCTGTTTGTACTAGTCACAGCATCCTGAAGTGACATGCTTGTCGCTGTTTGCCAAGATCGAATGTTTGGCATTTCCACTCAAAAGCATTCACTGTAGAATATGAGCTGAAAATACACAGGATAACAGCTGAGAAAAGAAAATGGAAAATATTGCCTCTGGAGAAGGAATGGCAAAAAACATTATATTGTAAAACGGTTCAAAAACACTCCAGGAGGTATGGATGTAGCTCCAGCACTCAGACAAGGATGCTATCAGCATTTACATACAGTGGGGAAATGAGTGAATTTTCAGAGAGACACCAGTATCCAGGAAGGGACAAGTCTTTTCAGTGCAGGTTGCTACTTTTTGGAGTGTCCTGAGCCCTTGCTGCATGACAGCATCACCATCTGTAGCTGCAGGTTTGAGCTACAAATAGCATGAAACATTTTTTCCTTCCTCTGTGCCCGCTATGCCATTCATGCCACCAATGTCCTGCTGTAGACACATCCAGTCCTTATCCCATTTACTCTCCTCCTTCCTTATGTTTGTGCCAGACTTATTTTGAGCCCATTTCTGTGAGCCATTAATCATAGTGTGGTTAGTCATTTAAAAATAAAAAGAATTACTGGTCTGTGGACGTGACAAGTAATTTCCAGCTACTGAAAAACTTGGCAAGGGATTTTTTTTCTCTCTTTGGTTCAAAATATTCTAGATACACCCAGGAGGTTTGTTATCTGTGTGTTTGTATAAACAGAACATGTAAATGTGTCAGAGGGGGCGAGATGGGAAACAGCCAACTCTTGAGAAGTTGCTAAAAGATGACACTTTGTAAACTATGTTGATAACCCTCTGTGGGAGGAATAGCAAAAACTTAATTAGTACTGAAATACATTAGAAGAAGTCTTATTTTTAGAGTTCCAAAAGGAGCCTGCAGGGAATTCCTGTGCAGAAGTACAATGCCTTGACTCCATGAGAAGGTGAGAGGCTTGACAGGGAATAAGGTGACCCACAGTCTCCTGTGACCTTTCTCTGTTCAGTCCGTACGTATGTCTTGCTGACTTCTAGAAAGGACAAGAATCAGGCTCATATTTTCTGGGTTCTAAACTACAGTGAAGGAATAGACAGTCTTGTTATCTGGAAAAGGACCTCAACCATGAGGTGCCCCAGATCAGTTTGCTGCCAATTCCTTGAGTAACCTTGGGAGAGTTAGTGAACCTTTTTGTACTTTATCTCTGTACTGGGCAAATGGCAATAACAGCATCAGCTGAGACACAAATAGCTTTTCCACCTTGTCAATATTTATTGTTTTCAACATGTGTTGTGCTTTTTTCATTAAGACGCACCAAAAACCTTTTAAAATTACTTACAGAGGGACGAAGGTGGTTGATAGATGAAATCACCGGTAATGGCATGCTAGGATCATTCACCCAGCTTGTGAGAAGCTCAAGACTAACTCAAAAGTCTAACTGAGACACCTGGGCTTACTCTTCTTGTTTAAACACTAATACCTCAGCTGCCAGGCCCTGGGCTATTCTAGGCCAAGAGAACCTCACTCGAGAGTGGAAGAGATCTTCCATATTTCAGGTACAGACTTTTCATTAAATATAGGTCTGGCCCTGCAAAAAAAATGTATAGTTTCCTAGTAAGCTGCTAGATTCAAATATTCCTCCCCATACCAAATAACATTTTTCAGCTTTCATTTTGGACCAGTCTCATCTGGTAGATGGGCTTTTCAATGATGCTTCACTTGAATTGAGTGGAAAAGACTGTAAACTCTTTATTGTCAGCATCAGTTTGATATTGCACTTATCTGAGAAGGCCACTCCAGTCTTGTTGGAGGTCCCTTGGTTTTACTGCAGAACACAAACAATGAATTAGGAATAACAGAACTGAACAGTGAAAGCCAGTTGCTGAGAGACATATGGGAGCACTGCTGTGGATGCCTCTTCCACCATGTGAAAAGTCTGAGATGTCATAGCTGAACAGGAAAACATGGTGAGAAAATCTTTGTATAGCAGCATAGAAAGAAGCCTAAAAATAGCCCAAATCTCCTTTCTCTACTTATTTAAATAAATCTTCATTCCAAGGAGAATTGATACTGTGCAACATCACGGCCATATTTATAGGAGGTGGTAATAATTTGCAAGAATGGTCTAAGCTGGTAGGGAAGTAATATATCTGGAGGGCCATAACAGATTGGTGATGACTGATTTAAACTGAAACATGAGCTGAGATTAAATAGCAGGGAACTTTACAAAAATGTCAGCTGAGCAAGAGAAAAGGCTTTGAGGAGGTGTGAAGGATTCAGAGAGCTCGGGGCACATCAGGTCAAGGCTTGTGATCTCTCCAGCAACACAAGACATCGAACGGGGGGTGCTTGCAGCCCTGACAGATACTAAGGACATGTCCAGGCTGCTCTCAGTGATGCTCCAGCAGCATCTCCCTGCACAAGGGCATGCAGTGTGGCACTGCCATGGAAAACAGCCTGTGACATCCAAGTGTCTGAAAATCTGCCCTTGGGCTACCCAGGATAAGGCTTCTGAGCCCCTGGTGTTGGCGTGGTCTGGGTGATTCTCAGCTGTAGTAAGAGCTGAACAAATATCCCTGGTGTAATCAGCCAGTGTTAAAGCCGTTACAGATGAGACCAGCCACAGCTTTGCTGTTACCTTCAGAAGGCTCCATCCCATCTCCACCCTGTACAGAGTCACACAAATAGTTGTTCTGGGCCAGGATTCCCAACTCTTCAGCAAAACCACCTCAGTAAATCAGATTAAAATTTGCCCTGCATGACAACTCTTTGTGGGTGTCCTTTCCCCTGGACCTTGGGTAGCTGGAAACACTTCTCATCATAAAAACTGCTCCTTTGTTTACATTACACCTTGAAAGATAAATGAAGGGAAAACCAGCCATGCCCAGGGAAAATAAGCCCACAACAGGTTTCAAATATAAGTGAAATATGAATGTCAATGCACCGTACTGAACTACATACATTTGCCAGCTTTCTGTCTTTCAAGATCCCCCCGCTTAGGCCAGCTTACTGCATATTGGGTTTTACGTACTGCCACACATTATTAGACATTTACTGTCCAAGGAAGGATGCTGAAGAAACCATTAACTCTAGTGAGCAAGAGAGTTTTCTTGTGCGACAGGAATAATTTATTCAAGTCTGTTTCTAAGATGGGGAGTAAAGACAAATTTGACTTCAGCTGTTACAAGCATCCAGCTTTATTAGAAACTTTGCAAGAGCACAGGTAGTATTTTACAGACAGTAAAATCATTCCTTCTGGGGAATTTCAACAGTGGGAATTTTCTTCCCTGTGCTTTCATGCCCTCCTGCTATAGACACTGGAGGGCGAAGGAAGTTATCAGGGACAGGAGAAAATGCCTGCATCTCTCCTGCTTTTTCTTCTTACGGTACTGTGTGAATGCTGCCTCCAAGAGATTCTCAGCCTCTTCCAAGTTTCATAGCTTTCTCTCTCTCAGAAACGAAATGGGTGCTGCAGCTGCTGCCTTGTCCACCCTTATTTTCACTCCCAGTTTCTGTTCAGCGGTGGGATGAACACAAGTGAATGCAACCATTCCCCATCACAGCCTTAAAACCCTTCTAAGAGATACTGAAGTGCCATACTTTAGTCCCGCTGTTTCTCATCCTGCAAACAAGCCTGCCAAACCAAGGACCAGGTTGTTTTGGGAAGAAGAATGAAGGGCTGCAGCCAGTCGTTTGAGAGCAGTGGGTAAGGTGGCTTTTCTGTTTGCCTAGTTGGTCCACCCATCAGTAGAAGACCACCATCAGTGACAATGCACTGTCGATTTCCTGTTTCATAGTGACGGGAAAAAGTCAGACTAGGAGAGATGCATCCATCTGCTTAGATGGAAAGTTCCTTGCAGCCTGCAAAAGGACAATACACAGATTTACTTATGGGAAGGCAGACATGTACCATCCAAGACTGGTAGCAGAAACAAACTGCTGCGGACTTCCTCTGTTATTGGATAAATATTAATCATGTTTTGAGACATAGTCCAGACTTGTACGTAGCAGATAGGGTGTCCAGTTGCCACTTGGACTTCTGAGAAGCCACTCTGTTGTGGCAAGCAAAGGCCATGATTAGTGCTAACCGTACCATGAAGTGGTTGTAAGTTGAATTAAAACATGTCATATGCAGAGCCACTAATGTGATTGCTTTGGGTTTTGGGGAAGAGAGTGAAGAAAAGATCAAATACAGCACAAGGGAATCCCTGAGAGACAGAAAGACTTGAGCATTTGTATTTCCCAGCTGGAAAGCTGAGTTGTTGAAAGGAGGCTGTGGTTTAAAGGAAGTTCACTGGATAAATCTGTCGGGGTGATAAAAATAGTTTGTATTTTTGTTCCATCTCCAGCAGCATCCATGTTACTCCCAGCATGGTCATGACTTAGCTCTCAGCCTCCATCTGCCTCCTTAAGGGAGATCATTTCATTGTGTCAGCTGTCTCAGGGTCACAGATGTGCACAGTACTGCTAATCTGCTGCTGCAGTCTTTCATGGCACCAGTCAAATTCAACAATATACCTTTACCTGTATTTATCTGAGTGACAGCCTCTTTCCTGCCTTCCACAGCAAATGCCTTTAGAGACTAATCCAGTACCCATTGGAATCACCAGGGGCTAACCTCAAAGGCAGTTGGATCAAATTGTTAGGGTAGGATTCAGCATGCCTAATTTCAGGTGTCTGCAAGGAAGCAGTTTATGACCCAGTGGGTTGCTCTGGGTCCTCTTTACAGTCACAAAGAGAAATAAACACTTTCAGGACCTGATCTGTTTCACTCAGTTTAGATGCTGACATTACAGTGAGGTAACTGGTACTCTGTAAAGGAAGACATGCATCCAGACATCTAATTCAAAGGAAGATCCCCACATGTGATCAGCTGCATCCCACCCGTTGTGACTAAAGGGAAAGAGTCCATCATATTTGCTTCACATTCAGAATTTATATAGTCAAAGCCCCCTGCCCAAACCAGCAAGCCTCTTCACATGATGACACAGTACTCAGTATCATCTGGTTCCCACTTACCCCTTGAAACCTGAAGAAATCAGAAACTGTAAGTGCAAGGAACTTATTAGTGCAACATCGATCTTATCACACAAGAGCATCTTTGGTATGTGAAAGCCAAACTTTCACTCATAGCTTCTGGCTGGTGGTTCCAGGCCCTTAATTTACCCACTAACTTAAAAACTTCACAAAAGCTCTGTGCAATGACTATGGATGCAATAAGGGAAAGGGAAAAAAGCCAGGATTTGCTAAGAAATATGGTTTGAATTGCTTTTACTAAAGCACAGACAAATATTTTGCCAAAGCAACACAGAATAAACCTACAGCTAGTTTTTAAGATACCCTAAGTTACAAAACAGTACTTAACCCAGCAAGATTTCATCTTGAGGTTACTGGCAGCTCATTGCCTGGAAACTGATTAGATGTAAATATAGACATAAATAGCTTATTTTCATTGCAAGGAGCAAAAGCGATTTTATGTGAATTAGTGGAGTTTCTTGAAGTTATTCCAATTTCTGACAGTCTAAAGTAGTATTTGTAACAACAATGAATAATATTTGCAACACATAGTGTTTGTAACACAGTAAGTAGTTTTGCTGTGAATTTGCTGAGAAGGTTATGTGACAGGAAGACCAAGGAAAATGTATCTGTATTGAATTTGACAGGCACAGATTTTTCCATATTCCGTGACTCCAATTATTTCACTTGCATGTAATCAGAATGAAAAAGCCACAGAGGACTAAAAATTGACTAAAAACTCACATCTTCCGACAGTTTTGTGGAGTGTCTCTAGATGCTTATAAATCTTAGCATCACTTCAGTGTTTAACAAGTGGGGATTTTGATGGTAACATATAATTGTTGGTTCATTCTGGCTTGTGACACCATATAGTTGTGGTACACTCTGGTCTAACTAATGGTGCCTTCCCTGCATACTAATTTTTTGCTATTGTAGTTCTTACACTACTGGTTGCTAAATATGTGGAACCCTCAGCATTTTAAGCCCTGAATAAAATAATAGAATATCTCAAGTTGGAAAGGACCCATAGGGATCGTCGAGTCCAGCTCCTGTACAGACCATTATTTATATAGTGGGCTTAATTTTGTCCTGTCTCTCATGTGGTGGTGATGCAGTTTCTTTGTAGTAGAAAGGACCTGTAAATGACAGAGTTGTTTAAGCTCATTCTCTAGACGGAGCACACTACCCTCCTGCATGAATGTGCACATGGTTCACACTATGAAGAGGAAATATAAGCAGTCTGCATATGCTGCACCACTAGCTGTTGATCTGACCATGTGGGAAGGAGTGTTGCAGGTGACAGGAAATGAGAGCTGAGTGATAGTGGTACAACACTGCACAGGATGGAGCTTTGTAACCAGGAGACCAGCAACAAGGCTCTGCAAGACCCCCCAGCCTTGAGAGATGCCACTGCTCTGCTCCTGCTGTGCTCCAACTCCCCAGTGCAGTGCTGGTGTGGACCATGCTGTCTCCACTGGACTTTCTGCTGTGGTACTGAGCCCAGAGCCCCAGGGCCACCGCACCCTTCTTCAGCCCCAGACATGGGAAAAGACGTTCACCACTGAGTCAGCCACTCACTCTGGCCTTTAGCTTAAGGTCTGCAAAATTAAAGGTCTCTCCAGTGTGTTGACAGCTGGGTGTGTTTTGGTTATGACTACCCTCCAGCATCACACTGCTTCTGTGATTATTCTGATGAGATGATGCTAAACAAAGCCCAGACTACAAAGAGCTTTGTGAAACCAGAGTGCCCCTGCCGCACAGCCCTGGGTAACTACCATCATTCATTCTCAAAAGCCAGCTTCAGACAGCACCATCTATGTTTGATACGCCCTTTCCAAACATCAGGATTTATTCTTGGGAGCACACAACACTCTGGGTCTGTATTAAAGAATTCATTGCTGGAGTCCAAATGACTCAATAAATATGTCCCAATCTTCAGCTTGCCATTTTAAAGGAAATAATGTCAATTACATAGATAAAACACTTCATCTGCCTATGATTAACTAGCCGTACCCTGCACTGAGACTGGAGAACTGGCACCGTGACACTCAGCATTGCACACCATTTCTCCAAGTTCTCCTCTACATAGGGATGAGTGGCACAGCCACCCCTTCCCCACCACTGTGGATCCCTGTTGAGCTTCATGCTGAAGCTCTTTCCCCATCTTTCACCTCTGTGGGAAGCCAGTGTGGGAGGTCCTGGTGTGCTACAGTTGAACATGCCTGCTGTTTGCAGCAAGATCTACCTAGTATTTGTTTCCTGAACTACCTCTGGTATTACTCAGCCTGACCCCTGCCTGGTGGAAAAAAGCATATGGACATGAGGAGAGAGCTGAATATCAGAGAAGGAGAAAGAGAAGAGAGAAAGATGAAAAAGGAAGCCAGGAAGGAGGGAGGAAAACAGGATGTAGGAGAACTGAAGGGGGAAAAGGTGAGAGGAAAGGTTAATAAATGGTAATAACAATATAAGGGGAAAAAGCCTGTAAGTGTGATTAAGCATGAAAGAAGCCTGAAAGCTTCTTCCTTCATGTAAAATAGAAATACATGTAATCTTGTTGGTTTGTGCAGAGTTGTGCATAAATATGTAAGTCTAATTAAAAGTGAGAGAGGAGGGAGACAGGTAACCCCCTCCAGAAGGAAAAGGAAATTGGAAGGTTTCCTTGCTCACGGGCTGCATTACACTGATTCTTCTTTTCCTCAGCTCTTTCAGAAACTTACACTGCGGTCGTTGCTTCCATTAATTTTATGCTCCTATGCATTGTAAAGCAGGAGAATAACTTCACTGTACAGACAAGGGGAGAACTTTGGGCACACTGAAATTTTGCCATCTCTAGTGAAGAAGGTTGAAATAGTGACAGAAGCTTTACAGCACAACACAGACAGAGAAACAAGACACTCCATCTTGGGGAGATGATGACACATACCAGCTTCTAGGCTTGTTATTGATGTCCTATCAGATACAACCACACCAGATTATCCTGGCAGGAATGGTAACAAGCAGGACAGAAGGTGCAAACAGTCATTTTAACTCACCGCAGGAATACATGAACCCACACACCACACATTTTGAGGATGCTATCATGCGAAAGGGACACCTATCAGCTAAAGAGAGGCATGAAGCATTTGCAGCCTTCTCAACACAGGCCTGCCCCAGGCATTTGTATCTATATACAATACATAATTATATTAGATATAATATAAAAAATTATTATATGTTATAATATGTAAAATATAAAACATAGATAATATAATGTAAAGTATATAACAAAATATAAATGAATAAGCAATAATATAAAATGTCATATACAATATACAGTATACATAATCTACTACATATAATGCAATATAGTATAACATATATATGCTATATAATTTACAATAGGTAATATTTAATATACACTTAATATACATTTAATGTACATTTATATATATACATAATATACAATATATATTTAATATACCTTTATATATATAAACAAGCTACTTTTTGAAAAGAAAGGACTGAAGCTCAGACAAGTATTTATCTGGCCTCCAACTACTTAAAATGCTGGTTTTGCTGCCCAAGCAGCAGACTCAGGAAAAGAGAAGAAGGAATAAAGGTCAAGAACTTCTGAACTGGAGTCCTTGAAAAGCAGACTCCTGAAACCACAATGACCCTGAGTAAATGTCTTGTCTGAATGCTAATTCTTGCCACTGAAAAAGTACATACAACATCAACAATAGCAACAAGGAAAAACATGCATGCTTTAAACAAACAAACAAAATCATTCCAAAACCACCCTGAAACCTATGTGGTGCTGGAGTACAATTACTTGGCTGGATATTTCCAAGGGGCAGTTTTTGTCAGCCACTGGCTGGGTTACATTTTCTCAGATAAATAAATTATATGTGTATGACTTTCTATCATTTCATGAAAACAAAGTTATGTAAAAGCTGGTTATTTGCAGCATAACCTTTCCGAAGAAGCCTCAGCTGATGTCAGGTAATTATTTGTCACCCGAATCTAATACTTTCCGCCCCGTGCCAAATAATTTTCATGGGATCTTCAGGGTGTGATGTGGATCAGAAATACATTTGCCATCCATCACTACTGAAAATCACTGGAGCTGGATCCATCTGCCTGTGTTTACCCAGCAACCAGAGTCGCGTTGCTAATGCGAAGGTCGCCCCATGTGAACCCATCAATCAGCAAGCTGGTGTTTTCAGCCATGTACCAATATAAGGAATAAGTCCGAGGGAACAGCTTTTAACCCTTCACTGTTTCTAAATGGCCACATACACCTTTTTTGCATGGAAGTGATTTTCAAAGTCACATCCAAAGTGACCTTCAATATACAATTTAAATGAAGTACCTACGAGGTAACCCTTTGACCTGCTGTTACCATTCAAAACTGTAATTAACCTGCTGAATACATCACAATATAGAGAGTGTAGCTAACTCAGCTATAACTGCTGTATTTAAATTTCCAGAAAACTCCTCAGTATATACCCAGCTATACTAAGAATACAGTTTAAACATTTCAACACAACCAGTATGTTACATTTAATGACAAGTCACTTTTGATTTTCTATGAGCTTTAAATGGTGCCTGTATCTGTTTATTCTTAATCTGATTTTTTGAGAGGTCTATGTCACGATTATAAATGCAGTCAGCTGCTCCGTCATACTTTAAGGTAACGTGCTATGTGCCTTTTTGCTTTGTACAGAGCCATGCCTTCATGCTCTTTTTGTGATTAAAGCTAGCCAGACTAATTAATTCAGAAAACCATTTCTATTTCTAAATTGTCTGCAGACAGACTGGGATTTCAAGGAATTTCTTTCTTGTCTGAAATCATTCAATGGATGCTTTGTCCAAGCATACCTCAGACCATAAACTCTTCATAACTGACCTGCAATGACTGATCCAACCACCTCATTCCCAGTAGTGGGCCTGGGAGAGTTGTCTGTCTGTGTGTGGGTTGGAGCCCAGACCAGAGAAGAAAAGCTTTTGAAAAGGTATGTGGTACAAAGATTAACAATAGAGAAACCTGAAGTAGCTTATCTTGGAGTTTGTGGTAAATATGTATTTGAAAAAGACAAGATCTTCATCTACCACTGAAGTGTATCTAGCTCTGGGCAATAGTTCATATTAGCTTTAATATCCCAAGTGGTTCAGGTCAGAGAGTGAAAAACATCAATGGGAGCTCATTTTGATTGGGCACAATCTACCTCCCCTAGGTGGACCCTGCCTGGATGATGACTTCATTTTAACCCTATGAAAGTTGCCCGAAACATTCAGTTCAGCAGGTGCGATGATCGTGATTATAGCTTGAGCTAATAAAAGCTGGACTTTTAAGAAGTTCAACCCTCCTGGTTCCCAGTCTCCTTAAGGGGAAAGAGCTGTGAAATAATCCATAGCATTTCCCTATGCATCCTAGATTATTGCACTCCTTGTTTTTTATTTATTTGGCTGCTTTTGTTTTTTAATACTGTTTTCAAGTATGCACCCTTGAACAGGGTTTGTAATACAAAATGAAGCAATCAATCTAAAAACACCTTGTTTTCAAAAAATAACACTTAAAGGTTCCAAGAAGTAAGTGTTTTACAGCATGTTTTTGCAGTGTCTGCCACTCATGCTTGAGGCAATCAGCTTACATCAATTCTTGCCTGTATCAATCCTCTAAAGCATTGCAATGGGGAACAGTTTCGGCTTCTTTTGTTGCTTACACAAAATCCAGTGATGAGCCATCAGAATGCCTGTGATGAGACGGACGTCTCAGCAGCTTTCTGCAGTGACAGTGATGACAGTGTGAGGTGCTAAGACGAGTCAGTGATTAATGGGGTATAAGAACCCAGATAGGTTAAACTGGGTTAGGCATGCATACACTCTATTTAAATTATAACCATCACAAAAAAAAAGAAGTAAAATCTTAAACCCTGTGTTTTGTTGCCTTGCCAGAGTCACCAAGCTGTTCCAAGTCACTCTCTGGCTTTCTAGTGACAGGGAGCTTTCACTCAAAGAAGTCTTACGTAGCTTAGCAAATCATGGTCTCTAGACCTGAACTCCTGACTGCTACCTGTTTTATACCTATTACTGGAGCAGCAAAGACAAATAAAGGAACCAGCAGCAGGTTCCAGGGTGACCCTGGCCCTGGCCATATTGCATGTTACACTGGTGTAGGCAAAAGTGGGATTTAAAATCAACTAACCCCTGTAAACAGTCACTCCTGATGCAGTAATAAAACAGTTTATATGGTGTTAAGGCAAGGTGGTAAAGAGCTGTTGCTTATTTTTTGTTCAAAAACAATGAGCAAATCTTAATCAGTGGAGAATATCAGTGCTACAATAACAGCAGTAGCTCAGTGTAGTACTATTAAAACCAACCAAAAACCAAGCTGTATCACAGGTATACTCACCGTGCCTCATTTTTCCACAGTTGGAACTAGGCTGCAATGCTTAGCAGAGTTTGCAGTTTCTAGGAACCTGTGGTAAGGAATGCGGGAAGCCATGGCTATGTGTTACCATGCACTGGGACATCAAGTGATCTCCTCCTTATAGACACCTCCAAAGCTTTTCCTCCTTTGTAGGCCACTAAGATGGTCCTCTTAGGAGTTAGAATTTCCTGTTCTCCTGCTAGCTCATACATCAACCTCAACAGAGCCAGGTCTATGCAAGCATGGTTGAAGCTGCCCCTCCTTCATGAAAAAAATGCAATAGTAGGCTGGGTATCTTCCTATTATTTCTGTGGACACTTCAATCTGAAACACTACGAGGTTTCATTAAAAAGAAAACACTTGTGTATTTTCTTGTTGGTGTCAAATCTTGCTCTCTCCTTTCCTCTCAATGCTTAAATACTGAGTAACTTTAATGGAATTGCTGAAAAAAATGATTATGGAAGATGAGTGTGTTGCCTCACATGCAGCTCCTCACATGAGTGCTTTGGCCTTTAGATACTTTTCCCCTTGCCTGCTTCGAGGTCTTGGCAAGTCACTGCGAAGTCAGAGCCAACATGCTCCAACCTGACCAGAAAAATACTGCAGGGACTCCTCAGAGAAATGTGGCTTAGGTAGAGAAAGGAGCACATCTGTGAGCACCTTGGCTGGATATCCGTACTGTGGCTAATACAAAGAAATTCATGAATATGGAGAAGCTTCCAGTTCAGTGCAGAGACCACACTGGCATGGTTTTGTGTGAAGCAGAAACCAGCAACAAACCTGCACGTAGTGCCACGTATCTGGACCGAGGCACTCGTATGCTGCCAACACTTCAACAATGGTCTCCTCCAAAGCTTTTTTACCACAACTGGAAAGAGAAACAAAACTGTCTGTGAATGCTCTACTGCTGAGCTCCTTCCCACTGGCAATGATGTGCACAGTGTGAACTTCAACCTGGAGCTCTGTGCTGCCCTTCAAGCACCCCTTTCCTGGACAGGTATGATGAGCATCTTCGGAGCAGTGTGGGATGCCCTTGATGAGGACCACATTGGGGTGCCTCAGGTCAGTGGGGAGGTACCTCAGCACAACTGCAGGACAGCAGAGGAGTCAGCTCCCACCATATCCCCACTACCATGATGCCCTTTCAGCCTGGAGGGATGAGGGCAGTAAAGGAAAGAGACAGCAAAAGGAACATTTAGAAGTGAATTGGTTAAAAAGTTGCTCTCCATGTGAACCTGTCAATCTTCTGCAGAGGATTAAGCTCACTGGGGTGAGGAAGCCCAGGCGTACACACATACACTTTCACATAGTGTCACTAAGGCCTTGTGGTTAATTTTAGCTCTGAAATCTGACAGAGAAAAATTAGAGGGGAGAGGGACAGCTGCGGGATCCTGGGGTGTAGGCTCTGATTTCCAATGTAATCTGCAGCCCACCAAAGATCTTCACTTTGGAAAAATACAGTTCAGCCATTTCTGGTCCCTGCCTGCTGCTTTTCCATTGCCTCATGTGTGCTGTGAGCCCCTGAGCTCCTTGCAGGGTCCCCATAGCAGCAGCCTGGCCCACGCTAAGCAAGAGTGGCTTGTGCCAATGAAAAACACACGTAAGCTGGGATTGGTCAGACCTCCTCCTTGTCTTTCTACCCTGCTTCTCTTTCTGGCTTGTCGCAGGAGACGAGTCAGGAAGGCTAGTGCTAGTTTCTTCCTTCCTAGGTCTGCCTGCAAATCTCTCCTCAACCTGGAAATAAAATGAGGTTGGCAAGTTTACCCTTTTCCAGTCACACAATCCATTTGGCTCTCCTGGCCCCCAGAGCCAGAGCCTCCAGAAACAATCCTATTGCTCCCACATGTTGAGGATAAATATAGTACAAGGTCTTCACATTGCATCTGCCTCCCTTTGGAACATGGGAGACTTCAGGGGGTCTTGCTGCTCATTCTGAACCTACTTACTGGCTTACAAGTAATGATCTAATATTAAAAAATACCATGGAGACCCCATAAGGTGACTGCAATGTGATCTGAAAGGGTGAGTCTGAAGACTGAACAAAGCTGGGGTCACTGTGTTTAGGAGTGGTACCTCTGGTCTCGGTTAGAATGATCTGAGAGACATTTTAATGTACACAGGCAAAATAACTCCTCAGAGATCTAAAGTGCAGGCAGGAGCTGGGACCAGGTCTCCACTACTGGGTCAACACCATTCTTGGATGCAGTCATAACTTTTAATGCATCTTGGAAGAACAAAGATGCTCCAATGAACTGGAAAGTATTTGTGATGTGCCAATGCTTGAAAAGTAAATGTGGTGGGGAATTACAAGCTTAGTTTGACAACAACCTGAGGGAAAAATCATGTCCTGGCTGATCAGAAGATGGAAAATGCTACACAATTTTAATAACTTTTTTAGGTTAGGAATTTCTTATAGCAGTTCCTTCTTTAGTATTACCATTGTTTACCAGTATTTTCCAAGGAAAATTAATTTAAAACATCCATACCAGCTTAATGTCCTGCTGTACTACTAGACACGTATTAAGTATGATTCATCTTCAACCTAAGAATAAAGTGCAAACCTCACACAAATCCAGACCCAGACTCTGCCAGAGCTCATTAGAAGTTCAGCACAGTGCAAAATAGTGCATTCATTTGGAAATCTATAACAAATTATTTCTAAATTTTATAATTATGGTTAAACGAATTCTTATTTCCCCATTCATAGCTGCTCCTCCAGAGTACACTACATCACTTCGTTTGGGTAACAGATGCAGCCAGGCACAGAGTCATAGAATCACTTAGGTTGGAAAAGATCTTTAAGATCATTGAGCCCAACCGTAAACCTAACACGGCCAAGTCCACCTCTAAACCATGTGCCTAAGTGCCACATCTACATGTCTTTTAAATACATCCCGGGCTGGCGACTCAATCACTGTTTGGCCAAGAAGGCAGATATCTTTAGGACATAGGTGAAGCAGCTGAACACTTTATCAAACCCATTTCCTTCAATGAACCTTTCAATAGAGCTCAGCTGGAATAGCATTAACCAGAACTAACCTGCTGCAGTCTAAAACAGGAAGGTTAGTTAAAATTACCTTTACTAGTTGCTTGAGCCATAACAGTCTGACTTTGCCCTCACGGAAAGATCCAAGGAGCTGGTTTCCCAGCCCTCTGGAGCAGACAGCAAGCAGCAGCATGGGTGCAAAGGTAGACCAGGTTGCTCAGAGCCTTGTCCAGCGTGTTAGGAAATTCTCTAGGGGAGGAGATCATAGAAAAGCCTTCACAAAATATCTGCTCAGCTCCTAAGAATGAAATCTTGTGCATCCATGTACTCATTTATATCCTCTTCTGTATTCTGATGGCTTTGAAAAGCAATTCCTTCCCTGTTAGCCCCCACTAACTTACATCACTACCTATGTAGGTTTGCAGGTCCCACTGGATGCACACATTTAATCCAGGTCAAAAGCTTTCCTTGCAGATGATAATAGCAAGGCAAGAAGCCTTATTCCAGTTTTGACTACATAGCTAGGTGATGGCAGATGGCACACATCACCTATCCATACGGTTCCAACTTTGATGCGGTCACCATGATAGCTAGCCAGTTAGGTGGTTTCACCTCTCAAGAATGCTTTGGGGTTGCCAGATGGAGGCTCTATTGAAAGGCAAAACACCATGAGCCTGATTCTCCACTAACTTATTTCTTCATGTCGTTGAGAAGGAAAACTGCTCAACGTGTAAAGACAGCCTAACTGAAGCAGAGAACCTGGTGCTCTAGGACTGCTATTAGCACCACTGAGCCATGCACAGAGTTCCCAGAAAAGGAAGTCTATGGTGGTCCTGAGGCAAATCAGGGCTGTGCATGTCTCTGTTGTTACATTGCACGGAAACACTGCTTTGGAGCTCTGAGTTAGTGGGCAACGCTGAGACTGTGTCCAGAGCTCTGACAAACCATGTAGCCACAAAGCTACTTAAGCACTTTCTGTTTTCTCCATCAGGGCAGAAAGTGCTCCCTGTTTAACTGTTTACACCACGGCCTAGAGAGAAAGTAGTCTGAGAAATTACTATTATAACACCATAGTCATCCCACAGCTCAGCTGCCCTCCTTTCTTCTTGCCTTTTTTTCCTTCTCTTCCCCTCAACCCCTTCATTCTCCTGGCTTACCCACTATCCATTCATTTTCTCTTCTTGGTATCTTTTTCTCTTATGCCTCCTTTTTACTCTCTTTCTTTGAACCACTTCTCCTCCCCTCCCCCTGTCCTGCCTTTTCTGGCAGAGTTTTGGACTCTGAGTTCAGTTTTATTCTTCCCTGGAGAAATGACTTAATGCCTTGGCTCTAATGAGCAGTTTGCTAACTGTGAGCCCTGAGTCTGTGTGGAGATGTGAATGCCAGTAATTGGGAGCCCCATTTTTCTTCTGCTTTGCTTTTCTTCTCCCCCCTCCCTTTATTTTCTCCAGTCTCATTTAGCCATATGATGGCTGATGAGAGCAGAGTCAGACTACTTGGTAAGACCTTTTGTATTAGATCACTGCTGTTCAGGCACTCAAGAGAACAAGCTCAACAGCTCAGGGAGCACGGACTGCAACAGGAATGAGCCTCCCGAGTATATATAAGGTTTCCCCTGTGGGGATATTTTCACATTTATTTTGCAAGCAGATTAAGCTGCCCGTGGGCTGCATATGCTCTGCAGTGTAGACACTGCTCTGGGTTGCCATCTGCGGAGGCATGTGCCTGCTGAGCCCTGCTTTCCCAGACCTGTGGTTGGCTGAAGCCAGTCCATTCACCAACGACTTTGCAATGTTCCCAGCTCTGACCAATTCCCCTCCACCTCATAAACACAGGATTTCTCTAAATTTTAAAGGCCCCCGAGTGCCCTAACTTGATCTGTTCCGTTCAACCACTTCCTGTAAACAGACATTTATGGTAATTTTAGAGGCCACCAGGGCCTGTTCTCTATTCAAAGTGAACCTTTGCTCTCAAATGTCTAGACTTTGACCTCCTCTTTCCCCAGCTTTCATGCTCAAACTCTGTTGTGCTTCCCGCTCCAGTGTTTGCCTCTGAAGTGCCTGATCCAGCCCCTTTGGTTCTTTCTTGCAGTCTCCACAGCTGCTGAACACCCTACTTGTGAGAAGACACCATCAGAGTGGTAGTCAGCAGGATTTCCTTATGCAAAGTAGTCACAAAGCACCCTACCAGCAAGAGGCCAAGCTTCAGTGCACTGCAGATCTCCATGAAACAAAGGATGACGAACATGGAATGGACCTTGGTTGCAGCTGGCAGAAGGTGACAGACTTTTAAAGTCATTTTAGTGCTTGAAAAAGCTCAAGAACATGAAGTTTCATGATGAAAGACCCACTGACATTTCTAAAGCTGGAGTTCCCATGTAATCAAATGATTTTAGTGTTATCCACCTGTCTTTTGGATGGCTTTTTCAAAGTCACCTATTGGCTGCTGCCCGGTAGTGGAGATCATCTTCTTGCCTACATTCTTGGTATCCCCCAGGGCCTAATGCTCAGTGAAACTGCGTGTGCACCACACAGATGGCTGGCCACTGTTGCAGTACCAGCACCAACAGCTATCCACAAAATCTAGCTAGCCTTTGTTCAATTGATGTTCATGCCATGGCTATGTCCAAGTCCGTGATTCATTGTCTAGTCTGGAAGCCATATGCAAGACCTTTATTCTGGGTGCATTCCATGAGCAGTGCGTGACAGCAATCAGGATTCCTTTAGTGCACAGCCTGGACTCTGTCTTGAAAGCACAGTTTTTCCTGGTGTCATTCAATATCACATTGTCCCTTCCAAGCTGTAAGTTGATAAGAAGACCTAAAGCCCATCATTAATAGAACACATAATTAAAAACATTGCAATCAACCTTTTAGGCTTGCAGATTAACAGTGGTCAGTTAGGACTATAAAGTTCCTTATACTTGTCTCTTCAAATTTAACCAGGATGTCAGTGATGATCTCAGGTGACAGTCAAATCTTTGGTTCTAGTGGTTCCACATCTGAGGGCTACTGCACCTCAGACTGCTCCTGCTGTTGGCTGGTACTCTGTATCTCACTATCTTTGGGAATTGGACAAGGTGGCTACAGGCCTTCCACAGACTCAGCCCATCAGAGGTGACGACCTCATATTGTGATTGGTTTAAAATGCATGATTTTCAGGAAATGGAGCTAGTTTCCCACACCATGAGTCTCATCTTTTTTTCCCCCCTTTATGTGCTTTTTTTTCCACTTTGGCAGGTCTCTACTATCTGACATCAACTTCTAATTGTTTGGGCCATTCTTGGCTTTAGTTTTCTACTCAGAAAAACATTGAAGGGTGACAAGCCACCATGCTGACAATCTGCAATGTAACAGAGCTAAATATAAGGCAGAATCTGACTAAGCATTCTTCTTTAGTTATTTTTACACTATTCCCCACCTATCTGTTGTACTGGGAAAAATAGTAATTAGCAGTTCGTGTCCAAACCCTAAATTCACTCGCAACTGCTTGAATTTATGGTTGCAGACTGGTATCAATCTATCAGACCTCACTGAATCAACAATGTTATGTTAAAGAAAACTGGATTTGACAGGTGCTTAAATTGCAATAGCACACACTGAGCATGTCTTACATTGGTCAGAATAGTAGTGCAGGCCAAGCACAGAACGGTTTTGCAGATAACGTAAATAAGCATGTGCTTGCTTTTCCCCATGAAGCAATTATCATTTTGCCAGGGGAAACGTCTCACTGCTCTTTTATACTTTCTAATGGCTTGGTTTGTTTTTTTTTCCTGTAGTGCATTAGCACTCAACAATCTCACACCTGTAAACAAAATTCCATCTTGTAATGAGATCTTACCCTCAAATTGATGGGGGCGGTGGTGTGTGTGTTCCTAGCCATTCTCAGCTAGTAGTTTGAAGCAGTAGCTTTAGCAGCAGTGTGTGCAGTTCTGGTGTCCTCAACATAAGAACAACGTGGAGTTGTTGGAGCAAGTCCAGAAGAGGCCATGAGGATGAACAGGGGCTGGAGCACCTCCTGTATGAGGACAGGCTGAGAAAGTTGGGGCTGTTCAGCCTGGAGAAGAGAAAGCTGCGTGGAGACCTCATAGCAGCTTCCAGTATCTGAAGGGGCTACAAAGATGCTGGAGAGGGACTCTTCATCAGGGACTGTTGTGACAGGACAAGCGGTGATGGGTTCAGAATTAAACAGGGGAAGTTCAGGTTAGATATAAGGAAGAAGTTCTTTGCTGTGGGGGTGGTGAGGCACTGGCATAGATTGCTCAGAGAAATGGTAAATGCTCCATCCCTGGCAGAGTTCGAGGGCAGGTGGGACAAAGCCTTGGACATGGTCTAGTGTGAGGTGACCCTGCCTGTGGCAGTGGGGTTGGAACTGGATGATCCTGAGGTCCTTTCCAACCCTAACACTTCTATGATTCTATGATTCTATAAAGCAAATATCCTGTACTATGAAGTTCCGAACTTCACTCCACTGTTCTTCTATTTAATGTTTTAAAACATCTCTGGAACCACTGAATCTTTCCCAGATTTGTCTTCAATTTTCAAATTGTATTCTTATACCTAAAAAAGAAATGCGTGTATTGTACAGCATGAAATGTTACCGGGTCCCTTTCGGCAATGTTGGGAACGTTTTATGGTCAGTTCAGCTAACACTGGCCTCCCATAAATAAAGTGAAATTTTGCACCTCTGGACTATGGCCAAAGCTGCCTTCTCTATTAGAACATGCTGACTCTCCTGTTTTTTGGGGGGTGTGTGACATACAAGCCACTGGTCTCCAATGCTGACCACACTGGTATAGGAAAGCCATACTGATAGCCTCCTCAGAGGCATCTGCGGACAACTTGCTTTTGCATTTACTGTCATGGTCTCCTGGGAGACCAGCCTTTTCCACTAACCCCTTCAGCTTTGCCAGCTGGTGGAAGTTTGCACTCTGTGTCTTCTGCACACCTCCCAGTGGTCACTTCCTACATTCCCTTCTGAGCTTCATGAGCATCACCCTTGGTTACTTTCTCTCAGCCTTCTTCCATTGCAGGTGCTTGTTGATCTGTCACACTGCATGGCTGTGATCTACAGTTGCTACTTCAAGTAAATGAGCTAATTGCAAACTTTCCTAGGTCCAAGGGGGTTCTCTGTGGCTTCCTTGTATGTTGGGGCATCAATACTGGTGTTTTCTTGACCAGCCTTGTATCTATTATCATGTCTTACTGCTTTAGTATCTCTACCCCCCCTTTTTTTTTACACTACCAAAAATTCATATTTGTAATTTTTCTATTTTACTACAGCAACAAGAGCTCTTTCTTAAGATGCCTGAGGATGTGCTCATGCTTTTCCACTGTCCAGGTCAAGATGATATGCAGGACCTATTAACCTCTTTACCCCCTGTCTTAGTGGGATACTTGGAAAACTAAATACAGCCCGAATCACAGCCCGGAGAAGTGGTGAATGTTCCATCTCTGGCAGCGTTCGAGAGCCAGGTTTGACAGAGCCTTGGGTGACATGGTTTAGTGTGAGGTGTCCCTGCCCATGGCAGGGGGTTGGAACTGGATGATCTTAGGGTCCTTTCCAACCCTAACTGTTCTATGATTCTACACTTTCAGCCCTACTCTTTACTGTGCTGACAGCTTCTCTATCATCTTGAAGATGTTCTCAAACTCTTTCTCAGTGTCTTGCTCTCTCCCTTCTTCAATAAAGACATCTTTTAAAGACTGAAAGATCAGTCTATCCTTAATCCAATAAAGGCTGCTCTTCCTCTTTGTACTTTCAAAGACTTCAGATTTGTAACATAAAAATCAAACTCATGTATATACTTCTCAGTGAAGGTAAAACCACTACATTTTTATTGTCACCTATGTGTAGATAATCTTTAACAGATTGTGTTCAGTACAAAGGTATAAGAATCATTTACTGGTTGGTGAATCCATTCATCTTGAGCTACAGTGAGAACAGCCATCGATCCTATGAAAAAGAGCCATCTGTGTAGTGCTACTGTTATCTTCTCATTCATACAGTGGATGCTTTGTTGGAATATGCTTAGCAAAGTGGTAGGAGCTGTTCCTTTTGCATATTTTCCTCTTCTGTCAGAAAAATATTATTGCAGTATGCACTTTGCTATGCTGGTTTTGCTCAACTCTGGTTGAACACTGCGTACCTTTCTGCTTCTGGCCTTTTCTTTCTCCACTGTAGTTGAAATCTCTGTCATGTTGTATAGCCTTCCTCCCTTCCTCCTTCCCAGCATCACACCACTCTCCCAGTATCACATTCTGCGCACACGTCCACAGTCTGAACAATCAACATGTGCACAGTCCTCATTGAGGGTTTGATGATCTGTACTGTACCATATGGTTTTCTTTCTCTGTTTAATTACATTCCAGAAAACATTCAGCCAAAGTATTACAACAAAAGTAGTCAACAAAGCCCTCTTCTATCCATAAACACCTCTGATGTGTATTAAATTGCTTGTCTGTCTGGTTTTCATTCTGAAAACTGCCTGCTTTGCCAGCTCACTTTCAGTAGTCTATGCTTGTTCACTTAACAAGAGTATTTCCAGTGTCTGAATGGAACTTTCTGAACTTCCTATAACTAGGAATGATAGCAAAGCAGTTTCAAGGCAGAGATGCAAATGCTTCTAGAGAACACTCTGAAACTAATTTCATGACATGTTGATCTTCCCTGGATGTGGTAACTTATCCCTAGGTAGCTCCAGACTGAGTTATGCATATCCCTTTGTTCAGCATTCACTGCATTTCCCTATTTCCTGTCAATTTCTGTAACTGAAATCTATAACAGTCTTAATGATATTAGCCGCTGCTAAGCCTATCAAACCCTAGAGCTTGGGGTTTCTTTCTTAATAATTTGGAAAATTTGATTTAGCTTTTAACATGACAACATCAGCTACAGGATTACTAACTGTGATTCAGGAATGTAGGTACAAGCTGCCACATAGCTATAGCTTATTGTGCTACCCTTGAAGAATAATGAGAAACTTACTTCTTTCCCATAGTAGATTATTTGTCATCTGCTTGAACTTTATAGCATATAATCACTGACCTCAACCATATCATGCTTGGATTTGTTTCATGACTACATCAAGAAAGACTTGAAAGTTTTAAAGATGGCATAAAAAACAGAAAAAAAAAAGCCCCTGAAGCCAAATAGATTTATTTTTTTTAAGCTGAATTTCATTATTTCTAACACAGTGAGCATTTACTTGAGTGCCTGGAAATTATTCTCGTGTACAAATACATGTAAATTAGCAAAATCCCTAATCATAACTTAAATTGATCTGAGTTCCGGTTTTAAGATTTTCTAATAAGAATTGTCACTGCTCTGCTTGTTTTGAATTAATTTTCACCCATCACCCCCTAGCAAAGGTATGGGTAAAGGCTTCTGATCTCATTTGTTCTCAGCCGTCGTTCTCACTGGAATGCCACAGACTTCCACGCTTTTTCACAGGGGAGCACTCGTGTCTGAGCAGATCTAAGTAAAACTTTATGGTGCCTAAAACCGCTCAAAACAACTTTTGTGTCAAGCAGAAAGGCTGACTCCCCTCTAATTCCTGTAGACTCAGGCATTAAATTCCAATTTTTTTATCAGCAATAAAGACAACTGAATTATATTTGATTGTCCCTCCTGGCCTGCCCAACGTACTGTAGGATGGCTGGATCATTCCTGTCTTGAACCTGGTGGCTCAGAGAATTCTCCAGTGGGCTGTATACTGTGTCTGCAGTCTGGTCACAGCTTCCTCTTCAACCTACTGTCAGATTTCATTGTAAGCCATATTTCACTTTGAGACAAAATGAAGATGGCTGTGCATGCTTTCCACATTTCTTTTCCAAGCCATCACTCCCAACTTCCCTGGTATTCCTGGAACATGTGAGTAGGATTATAGTCTCAAAGTTGGTACAGTCTTACAAAGACTGCAAGTTGCAACATGACAGACAGAACTATAAAACAATATCTACAATATTTATCTTCTACCATATGTATAAGTCTCTGGTACTTTCATTCAGTGGACCAAAGCATGCCTATATTCAGTGGGATTCACACTGGAAGTTTTCATTCTTGTAATATTTTTGAAGGAAAGAGAAATCTTCCCTAGTGTGCTGAAGAGATTAAGAAGGAAACCTGCCTGAAACTTTGAAATGGGATAGCAAAATGTCTATCAATGAGGATTATGAGATTTTCTACCTTTTAGGGAAATTACAAGATGATTCCTTTTTAAAAATTTACTTGTGCTCAAATGCATAATATTAATAACACATTTCAAGCTGGAGCTATGAACTCATAGGTATGAGCACCTCTGTCCAGCCACATTTAAACACTAGGTACATTTGAAACACAGTGCCACAGCTGAAGCATAAAATTACTTCCCCAAAGCTATAACTCTACTCCATAATATTATTACAATCCCACTTTCAAATCTATATCAAATATCTTCAAGGATGTAAATTCACGGACACAAAATTAAGAGCTGCTGGTGCAATATTAACCTGTGACTGCAAACTCATTTTCCCATAGGACTGCTACCTCTATCAGCTTTCAAGAAGCCTCCAGGTCCCCACCTCAGGAGGAATCCAGGCTGAGCAGCGAGGGGAGCTTATGCAGGATGCTCACATCATCTGCTGCAGGAGTTGATGGGCACGAAGCAAAGGAAGGAGAAAAATATAACGAGGCACCCTTTATACATTGTGGATTTTCCTAAATTACAAGAAACAATGAAGAAATCTAAAAAAAGGAGAAAAAGGTTTCTTTTTTCTAGACCAGAAAAAGTTTTTTTTTAATTTCTAGACCAGGATGACTAGGTTCAGTTTATCATTTGAACTGTGGGCTTGTATCCCCAGTTGTTCCTCTGTTTCCCCCCATCCTGCCCCACAGCCTGTGTCCTGCTTCTGGAGCCACCTCTATTCCGTCTGCGCAGCAGGGATGAGCCCATGGGCCCACCAAGGGCTACCTGTAGACTAACTTCTATGCTGAACAACTGCCTGCTTCACCCCACCACTGGAAAGTCAAGCAGGGAAGCTGGCAGAGGCAAGAGGGAATAAAGTAGGGGAGAGTGGAAGGAAAAGGGGGAAACCTTTGTCCCAGTCAATCTGTGACACTGGAGCTATGGGGCCAGAAGCATGCCCAGAAGATGCTGTGTCTTCAAGAGACAAAGCTACCAATGTCTGAAAAACCTCCTGTTCAGGAAGCAAAGAATTACTAAATTAGGGGCTAGTATGTTGGTGAAACTTAAAAGAATTTTCACAGGGTTGGGAAAAGCACACAACATATATAAAGGCACCAGCCCTATGCCAAATATTCAGACCTTACTTCAAAGCCTGGATTTTCTTAATTAAATCTCCCTCCCTCTAATCTCATGTTTGGAAATTGTTTCTCCAGTTTAGCTGACGAATCCTCCCAAAGTCGTCATAAGGTAGACATTTGGCATGGAAATCTTCCCATCTGTATTTGGCAGAGCATTCCATGGGGAAGTGCTTTAAAAGAGTACAGCTTTGGAAAGTGTAGAACATTGTTAATGCTGAGATGTGTCATGCCACGAGAAGTGAAAATTATTCAAGGAGCTTCACAGGCCTTCATGGAATAATTTGCAAAGCAGTGGGGGGAATGATCCTGAAAGCATGAACTTACTTGCTTAGGACTATAAAGGGAACTAAGAAAGGAGCTTTGAATAGAATTGCTGGGGATGGTTTCCCAAGCCTGTTTTTCCCAATGTATACTAAGTTTTAAGAGTAAAGCATCCTTGTCTTGCCTCCTTTCCTAGCCTCTATGACACATGGATATTAACAGCTGTACATTTTAGTGTGGTTGTTGCTAGGATTCATGCGTCTTGTGTTCGCACATCTAGAAGAAAGCGATTTCTGCCTGATGTAGGAATTTGACACTGTAGTAGGATCTCCTCAACCCCATCTACATCCATTAAATCTCTAGTCTCTTTTTGGAACCCCATACAAATCCTCCCCCTACATAAAACCTTTCCCTGCCAAGCCTGCAGCTACAGGGCAGCCATTGCACAATCCTTTCATTTGAGTGCAAAGACACATGTGACACATACACATCCTTCTCTAAACCATGCCTTGGTTCGCGGGAATCAGAGATGGCAGCAGAGAAGACTACTGTGCTGTGCAAAGAGAGGAAAGAGGAGACAATCTGTCCTTCATCAGCAAGTGGAGAAAAGCAGCTTAGCACAGGGTGGTTTCCTCAGGCAGGGCTAAAAATGCAATGGACTTACCACCATAGGAGTAGCTCTGGCAGGACATAAAAGGGGAGTTGTAAGAGTTAGCCAATGCTGCCCTGGTGAGCAGAGAAGTCTAACCACAGGGGATGACCAGTCTGGTTCTGAGACTGTTTTGTCTTATTTTACTTCATTTTAGCCTTCAACAGAAAAGAAAGGTCACCAAAAAAAGACCAAGAGGATAGAAGCTGCAACTTCTGCTGTGTGAGTCAACAGTGTCCTGTGAGGTTATCTCACACAGGCAGCTAATACAGTGCTTGGAGCTGAGGGCTGGGATAGGTGAGGGTAACCTCATGGAAGAATGCTGGGAAGAACACATGCTTACTATTCCTTTTCTTCCACTATTTCTGGCTTTTCCTAGGTTATAAAATCACATAATTTAAAGACAGAAAAAACATAAAGCACCAAAACCTGGATCCAGACTGACTTTCCAGTCAAAACCAGGTCAACACAAGCCAATTGGCATGGCCACCGTGCAGCTCCCTGTAGCTCTAATTAGCTACTTCTCTTTTGCAATTTGCTTTGTGAAAGGTGAGTCAGAGAATGTCTTTCCCCATGTAGTTATTTATAAAATGTCAACCCAGGCTTGATAACTAGTGAACCTCAGCTTGCACTGAGTCCAGCAAGGGTGATTTCATCTTGCCTTAACAATCTCTTCCCATCCATGCCCATTAGCTCGCAGGCATTTGCTTGCACTACTCGTGCCTTTTCTCTCTGAAGCTGAAACTCTTCTAAACGTGTCAGGAGTATGGGAAAACACAAAAGGATTTTTTTCCGGCCTGCAAAAAGTGCTAAGCTTAACACAATGGTATCTAATAACAGCCATGCCAGTGTGACTGGCAGCTGGCCAGTGTCCATGCCGACTTCAGTGCTAAACACAGCAACACATGCTGAGGTCTCTTTCTTTGGCTAAGTCTGAAGACTTTTGCCTCACACCCAGCACACATTGCACTTGGTATGAATGAGGGGGGAGACACTGTGAGGTCTGAACATAATGGGATCTCCGTCTGCAAGTCTCTCTTTTTCCAGAGTGATCCCCTCCCCCATTCTCTTTTATGCAGATTTAATTTTCTGTCAAGTTCACACTTTCCATTTCAACAGCCAGGATACACAAACATGAGCTCAGCTTCCACCCCTGACCAAACCAGAAAGGAGATCTCCTGTTATTGTTGTTATTGCAGAAGAAAGCTGCTCAACTGGGGAGGCAGCAGACCAGGGGGCACAGGCATTACCCGCTGTGCACCACCACCTCTGACAACACCATCTCCAAGCTGGACAGACTGCCTGGGCATGGAGAACAGGAGTGAGTGACGGAAGCAGGAAGAGGATGAGGTGATCTGGTCCAGGTTCAGAATAGTTAGGAATTTCTTTTCAGCAGCTCCCTCGCTTTGGGCAGATTGACAACACCGTCTTGTCCAAAGGTCAGAGCCCACCACCCTGCAACACACTTGTTATTCTCCTGATTAAAGCATTTCCTGCTCCTGAAGGACAGGAGGAGAAGTCTTCCTCTCCCATCCTCTGGATGCTTTCCAGTCAATGAAACACTGCGTGCTACATGCAGCGTAACAACGGTGGAAAAATACCACCAGTGTTTGGAAAGAAGCTAAATGCTCCTTCACTTTTGCCAGGACCAATGGAGAAAAGATGGGCTGGAGCTGCAAAACTGATGACCCAGTCCTTTTAGATGCACCGGTGAACATGAAACATCCCTCCACACACAAAGGATCGTAAGCAGACAAAGCAATGCTTTCCCCAACGCTGCTGGGGATGGTTTAGCAACCTAAGTAACTGGTTTGAGGCAGCAAGACTTCAAGGACAGCGGTTTTGAATCCCAGCAGAGCCCATCAAGCAGTTTATCCTCAGACAGATAAAATACCCATCATGTAGTTACTGCTCTCAGATCTTTCCAATGAGGCCTCAGAGACTGAGCTCATTGCTGGGTTTAGTGGAAGCTAAAGACCTCATGATGCTAGTGGTAAGAGCAGTTTTCCTCGGTGTCTCTGGTTAAATTTTTTTCCAGACTCCCTTCTGTGCAGTTGTGTGCTGTCCTGCACTGAGGGGGGCTCTTGTGGCAGGATAGTTACGTGTGTATGTCATGGCCTCTGAAGGAAACCCGCTCCAGGCATGTACAGTGCATTTCTAATCAGATCAAACACAGAAGGTGTTTTAAGATTCAGAAAGCTCAACACAGAAAAGGTTGTTTTTTTTTTCTGGAAAAAAAAAAGAACCCAAAAATATTTCCTTTCATTTCAGATCAAATGAGCAAGGTGGGAAGAAGTTTTCCTGCCAAAAACCAGACTTTTGTCAAAAAAGTCTCTGACTAGAAACAATCTCCACTTGCAGATAGATTTTTAATGGGCAACTTTCCAGATTAATTTAGTGTGGGCCATTTTTACTTTCTTCCCTTGTTTGCTTCCTGTTGTTAAGCCATTTTCAGGTATTAGATATTTAGGCTGCCGCTTCTCCCATCTTTTCTCCACCAGAAAGAACTTGCAATAATCCAGAAGCTTGAGAAAATGCAAGATGAGCGGTTTTGACACGTTTATTTCTATTCTTGGAAGGCAAAAAATAAAGAAAAAAAATGTATAGTTTTTTTCTGCTTTTGCCTTTGTCAAAACAAAAATAATAAGAAAGATTATTCCAGTGCTTTTTTGCATTTTTTGTGTATATGTATTTCTCATTTCCCCCTATTTTTTCCCTCTCACTTTTACAGAGGGCAAGGGAAGAGAAAAGAAGCAAGGAGTAAAAACTAAAGCGTGGTTTCTCTTTAGGAACCAAATTTAAATGGAAACTTCAACATGAAGTGAAATAAAGTAACTAATTTTATTTTGATTAGATTTTTTTCTCCAGAAGATGTTGTATGAGAGCTTTGAATAGTTTTTTAGAGAGCTTTTCACTATATAAAGTGGCTTTTTGGGCTAATGTTTCAAAGACGTACAGCTGGCAACAGGCAGTCTGCACACATTTCACTCGTACATCTACAGTAGGAACATATTTTACCAGACATATAAATCCAACATGGGACCTACTATAAGTCACAGCATAGACATTAATTTATGCCAATAAATAATAAGTAACTGTTTAAAGCACAACAGGAATTTACCTCAAATAGGAGAGACGGTGTAAGGAAGGAGTGATTGTATTCAAGGAGAGATGGCAGATTTACCATCATTAGATTTTCTGAGAGCAAACAGGGTGGCAAAATTGCAGCTCCTCACATTTAAGTGACTGTAATAAAGGCTGAAACATTCTCTATAGGAAGGAGATGAAATATCATCAGTGGGTCTTAATAAGGTTGCTCTGAAAAAGAACAGATGGTTTTACACAACGGGACTTGCAGCAAAGCTCAGCAAAAGTTGAAAAAAAATATTTTTGGCTAGAATTTGTGTAACTTTCCAAATTAATTCACTGTGGCCATGCTTATCCTGCTGCTTCATTCATTTCCCATGAACATCAGAGCGATCAGATTTTACCCACACAAATTCCTGCAGAAGGCACATTTTCAGCTTGCTTCCTCACATGCTCAGCAATGATGCATTTTAAAGTTGCCCCGAGAATTTGCAGTCTGATATAAAGCTGGTCTCGGCTTAAGAAAAGCAGGCAAAAGCTTCCAAAGCCCCTTACTAGAGCCGTGATGTTGCAGCTTTTCAGCTTATAGGATCTTATGTTACCTCTTGAAATAAGGATCCACAACAATTTTTACATTGTGTGACTGTGATCATAGAAGATTAAAAGAAACCCTGCACTGTTCTGCTAAATTTCACATGAAACAATGTTTTCTGGGGAATGATGCTTTAGGTATGGTCTGGTTCACCAAGAAGGGAATTTTTTGTGCGGTTTGTGTTGTTTTCTGAACACTGTTTAGCAAGCTAATCTGAATTCTCTGCTGTCTTTTGCCAAGCTGCAGCAGCTTGTTCAAGTTCAAGCCCTCCTATTGATGAGGATGTGCTAACTAGCACAGCACACAAGGAAGCATATTATAAACCAAGCATGGCTAATTAAGACTGTTTCAACTGCAAGATAAGAAGAATAATACAATTTCTTAGAGAGAGAGGGGAAAAAAAAGAACAGAATAATTTTGAATGTGTGCCTTGCAAGGAGGCTGCAGTTGGTGAAGAAATGACCAAGAGATGGAGCAAGAAGCAGGAATAAAGCACCAAATAAGCTCTCATTTGTAACTTTATTTGCGTGACCTAACCTGGCCAGTCCTTAAGGTGAATAACCTTTCTTTATGTAAATATCAGAGGCTAGGAAGTCTTCCTGACATTCAGAGACAGCAGCCACCTTTCTTCATTCCAGAAGAACTGCGGCACAAAGCTGTTCCAGCATTTTTTGCTGGGTCGGCTGAGGGAGGGAGAGAGGGAAGAAGGGAAGAAGAAGCCGTGAAACTTTCACCTGTACCATCAAGCATATATTAAGGCTAAGGGATCAGACATGCTGCCAGTGCTCCTGCACCCTGAGGGAAAAGAGTGACAAAGTGCCCGCTGTTATTTCCTCATCCTCTGAGAAGACACTGCCACATCCTCCCCCACCAAGAACAGGCCGCCCCTGTCACTCCAAGGGTGATGCAGACGTTCTGACGTGGTGAAAGCCATGTGATGAAAGAAGGATCACTGAATTATCTGGCTGAAAACCTGAGCCTGACCCGAGGGCTCTTTGCGAACAGGAATGGCACATCAGCACAGGGGACCTGCCGGTGACAGCACTGAACCCTGGAGTGCTGTCCTGCGCTGAATTTCTTGTGCCTTTGCCTTCTCTCTTCCTCCCCTTCCCTTTAGGAGGATGGCGGTAGTTAGGCAAATACCCCCCCCTCACCACCTAGCGGAGAAAAAACAGCTTGTTCTTCATTCTCCCACCCACCCTCTAGGGACGTGTAGCCTGGCCTCTGCAATGTTGAAACGTGCCAGAGCTGTGTCACATGTAACATCTGAGCACACTGCGATCTCACATGCGGTGGCTGAGCTGGACTTTCCAAATGTCACACCGGTTTAACACCGGGACCAGGTTCACAGCCCTGCGGTCAGCTGCAGGGAGTGGCTGGCTGCAGCGCTGGACTCCTGCTGTCCCCCAGGATAGGGCAGCCCCTTGGGCACAGTAATTGGTCCTGATGCGTTCAGGCCCCATCTAAACTGACCTAAACTTAGTCTGGAGCTAGTGCTGCTGAAATGCTGGTCTTAGACCACGCAGACCCCAGTGGTGCCCTTCTTGCTGGCTCTCCCGAGACAGCTCTGATGCAGACTGATGCTGCTCCTGCAGCCGAACAGCACCATATCCCCACCCCGTGGCAGGGCAGAAACAATTTTTCTCTATTGCTTCATTTCATTTTCCTCACCTACAGTGCAGAGCACCAGGTGTCCTACATCAGTGAAGGGGATAAATCTGTGCTTTCACTTCAACCAGCCTCCTATGTGGTTCTCCACCTCTGATTTCTGTTACCAAAGATGTTAAACACTTCTTTATCAAGGAAGTAATTCAGTTTTGTATTTTAGATCTCAAAAGAAAACCCCATAGTCAGACATCCTTTGCAGCTCTGCCGAAATCCTGGTATTTCTACAGTATTCCTACTTTTTCACTTCTAGTGACAGGTGCCAGAACCTAAAGGGTGAAAAGCAAAGCACTTTGATACCCCAGATGCAGACAAAGCAAGAGCAAAAAGCCCCTCACACCACCTTTGCTCAGGCACTTCATCTCCTACCTGGTGTGTCTGCAAGTCTCAAAAGGATTTCTTAGCTCCCAGCAGCACCTGGCTCAGGAATAAAGAATGATGGAACATCTTTGTGCCCTTGCTTGTGTTGTGTATGTTCAGGGTGCAACCACACACCTCAACCTATTTCACACAGACCTGTGAGAGCGTATGCTACAACTGCAGCTTCCAGACACTGTAAGCTTAGGGCAGATTTCAAACCATAACCTGGGGGTGAAAAGACATACATTCCAGTAAGCATTCCAGATCTTATAGACCTGAGTTCACTGGGAAAAAATCTTAGATCCAGCCAGCATTATAGGGATCACTTTAAGAAAGGAGGAAAATACAGGCTTAGTATCAGGAAATATTTGCTAGCAGGGAGCTTTGTTCAAATGTGCTACTTTTTCCCAAAGGAAGAGATGGGGCTTCCATCACTGCAATCAGTTAAAACTAGATCTGACAAAGCTCTGAAGTATAATTCACTTGTACTGGCCAGGGGGATTTATTAGGTGGGATAAGAAGTCTTTTTTCCACTTCTAGATTTCAGTTATTCCTCTTTAACCTTTTCTTTTCTGTATGCTCCCTCCCCTCAGCTGGGTATTGCAGGGATGGATTTCACCTGAAGGGACATAGAGGAGTGGAAGAGGCACAGAGCTTAGTCTGAATTTCTGCATGGGCCTGAGTCCAGGAAAAAAATGGCTTCCCAAAACTGGATAATTGATTTCTAATTTAATTATCAGCTTAATATCAAACACCTAAATGCAACAGCTTTCTGTGCATAGTGCAGCCTTCT
The DNA here is from genome assembly GCF_028554395.1 of Pezoporus wallicus. Lineage (NCBI taxonomy): Eukaryota > Metazoa > Chordata > Aves > Psittaciformes > Psittacidae > Pezoporus > Pezoporus wallicus. The sequence goes on from NW_026639755.1 coordinate 739,142, forward strand.
ATTTTCAGGCACTATCTGCTTTAAAACTGCAGCTCTAATGCTGTTAGCAGATGGATGTGTGTTATTGCAGTATAGGGAACTGGAAATTCTCCATATACCAAGCTATAAATATTTCTTTGACATTTATTATCCTTACTTGAGTTCAGGTGCTAAAATACTTGGACTGAAGTCATGTTTGTAGCAGAAAAAGTCAATCTTAGATCTTACCTTGCTGCTGGCTAAATTATTAAGAACAGACAAAGACAGCAGGGAAAGGGAGTCCCTCACTTAGCAGAGGTCATGCAACCTTTGAATCAAATTAGCTAAAGTTTTGACTCATTTCACAATACCAGTTCTCAAACACTCCTGCTCAGGCAATATGATAGATCACTTCACTAGGGCTTTTCTTATCCTCTGTCTTCCTCCTCCCCCCGCTTTTTCTTGTTCTTCTTAGAGTGCTTGCAGTAGGATTGCATTTGCGGTCATGAATGTGAATCCCAGTTTTGCCAGCTGCATTGGATTGTAAACTCCAAGTCGTATGAATCTCAATTTTGATTGCCCTAAGGGAAGTGTTGGATTATGTAAACCAGCAGATAATAGCCCTTATAAAATCCCTCCAATAAAATAAAATCAAGGTGTATGTGTCATGGTGGATTAACAGACTTGCCTTTTGCCTTTTTTTTTCCCCTATTTCAGGCTCCTGGTTGGAGTTGAAACACATACTACAGATGGAAGGAGAATGTACTGCCATTTGTGAATCATACAGCAATGTGTGATAATCTTTAAGACGGTAAATCAGGTCCCTGGGATGAAGGTTAAGTTCGACAGAAAGGGTGAATCGTCTGTGTGACAGTACTCAGCAACTGCTTATGCAAAGAGCAGCTATTTGGAACAACATGGAAATGCAGTATGGCTAAATTTAGTGGCCTGACTTGGCATTTGTCCAGGACAAAAAAATGACCATCTCTGCCCTTAAAAAATTACGGAGGAACTTCTAATAACTAAACCTCAGATTTACTTCTAGCAAGCAAAAGCCTCACCCAATGGTACACCTTGAACAGCATGAGATCCCACAGGTGCTCACTGTGGCTGAGGTGAGTTTTCTTCAGCTCAGAAAGGAAAGTCACAGCTGTCCAGACATGCCCAGCATACTCATCCCCTGTCTATGGTGCATGTATAGATGGCTGAGACCTTTCTGCTGAGATGATTCTGTTTTACAGAAGAACCAGGAAGCATCTCTGCAGAACAGACCTTTTTCACCAGAGAAGTCCACATTGGAGGAAATCCTTCATTTTCATTTGATAAGACAGCATGCCTTGTTTCATTTGGGGCAACCGGCAATTAAGCCCTGCAACACTACAGACAATTCACAGACAATAAGAGTTCAGGGAACCTAGGTCACCAGTCTTCACCACAAGCTAAATTACTCCTGTGGGCTGTATCTCCCGTGGAACCCCACTATTATGAGGAGGAGGCCCTACCTACAGGTGGACCATGATGCATTACGTACGGTGAGCTGTATATGAACTTTTCAGCTCTTTTTATATGGACCAGACAGGTCAAACATTAGCAATAGGGAGGGTACACCAAGCAGCCTAAAGAGCTGAGGTTGTAGTCTCCAAAGCCTTGTGCCTGATCTACGGGTGGTTCTGCAGCCTCAGGTCTGAGCCGCAGTGCTGGCATCCTGCTCCCAGGACACAGCGGGTGCAAGTCTGCCAGAAGTGAAATATTTTTATTCATTCAAAAGGGAAAAAAAACAGCATATTTTGTCATCCCCCCCCCCCCCCCCCCCAAAAAAAAAAAAAAAAAAATAAAGTACAGCATCTCAGCGTTTGTGCTTTTTATTTTGTTTTGTTTTTTTTTGTGTGTGTGTTTTTTCCTCCCCCTTTTGGGGCTGAAAAAAGATGTCAGCATTCACAGCAGCAGTTCTGTCTGTCTGTTCTCCCAGTTACTTTAGAGGTACTTCTGCTAAATACTGAGTCATCCAGATCCTACTTTGCTGACAGCATGGTTCAGTCAGTGGCCCACAGGCTGCATCTGACCCATCACAGATGAGACGAGGAATGGGGACACTGATATCACAAATAAATCTGAGGAACTGAATAATCCTCCTACCACTCTCCAACACTGAAAGCTGTTGGTGCTGAAGCTACCAAATTTGGCCCTCCACAGTGACATGGTTGTGCTGCAGGAGTGGGATGGGGAGCACGTTGGTACAGGAGTAACACCGTCAGGGAAGAGGGTCCCTGAAAGACAGATTCAGATGACAGTGCTTGCAAGGCAGACCACACTTACAAAACCTGGCTTAGAGTTCAAAATTAATTCAGAGGTGAGTTAATATAATTTCTAGCATGGGAAGGTTGTTGAATCTAGCGCAATAAAGGTAAAATAAAATCAAGTAAAAAGAAAAGAAAGGCAAATGAGAAATGCCATACCTGTTTAAAGCCCTGCGAGTAATTAACCTTGCCAAGAAAACTACCATAGGATGTGGTAAATTCTCCATTACTTGAGTCTTAAAATCAAGGTTAAACAACTTCATTTTTTATAAAATACACTTTGGTTCAGCTACAAGTTGTTGAAGTTAAGGCAGGATTTACTTGGTGACATTATTTGGCATGTGCTATGTGGGAGGCCAGGCCAGACCAGGTGAACATTAAACTCTTTTCTGGCTTTACAGTCTATGAAATTACTAACCTGAGAACTAAGCCCTTGAGCTTGACCACATTGCTAGGTGAAATAACTCCTCAAGGTGTGGACAGATCCCCTACAAGCAGTAAACTTCTTGTTCTGCATGGTTCAGAGTAAGTGAGGGCATCTACCCATAAGGAATGCACGTTTCACTTGCTGCTCAGAGCACCTTTACTGGTCTTGAGAGGTAAGGCACTTCTGTAGGATAAACCAGTGTCTTTCCACACTCCTGGGTTATTTATGGCTGCTGACATGTCTGCATTAATGCTGATTTGTGTTTTCCCACCTCCAGGACTGGTTAGATAACTTCTATTGCCAGATTTCTACTGGCCATTTTAGCTTCATAAATAAAGGATGAAAGCTGTCTTGTTGGACAAATTGCTTGGAAAGGGGGGCACCCTTGGAAGAGAATGGAACCTTTAGATCACTGGCCAAAGTAGACCCTTCCTACTAAACTGCATCATTCGACTTCAGAGAAGTATCCCACTGTCAGCTGTTTATTCTTCTCTTTCCTTTCAAGTCCCCAGATTCTGGTCTGAGCTCATGGCAATCTTCCTAAGAGACTTTTCTTTCTCTTGTTCTCTCAACCTCAGTTTGACTCTTTCCAGTGTGTGCTCCCATCCACCTTGGTCCTGAGTAGTCATCTCCAAACTTCCCTATAACATGCTTGTTCCCTACTCCATCCCCCTGTCAGAGCAGCCCATGGTGGGCAGGAGGGAGGGCATCTCTTCTAGAAGAGCACTGATTAAACAGAAGGGCTTGTTCCAAATGTGGGTCCCAAACTGCCTCTTCTGGTTGGGAAGTTGCCTTGAACTTATACGTAGTTGTAGCTCAGCTCTCAAAACAGACCATATTTGAAGGTATATCAATCTCGGTCCATTACTGGTCCTAAAACTTCTATAGTGTCTGTTGCTGTCCTAGCAGTAAGATGTTTTATTTCTCTTGACATTCACCCACATTTTAGAAAGGCTAAGATGTTAAATAATCCTTAAACAGGTTAAATGAATAGTTGGAGATTGACACAGAATTATTTTACTGATAACAACATGTTTCTTTTGAACTCTCTCAATGTCTTCATTATTCCCACAGTTGTCCCCAGCACTGTGTGGCCAACTTCTAACTACATCTACTGTCTCAACAGGAACTCCTTGCAGTTCACGGGAAGGTCAGTTGAAGGGAGGAAGTGGGCAATGATTTGGTCAATAAAGGCTTCAGTTTATTAACTGCTACAGGTGGCCAAAAGGATAGCAAACAGTGAAGCAAAGAGCACTTTATCATGCAAGTAACCAAGACATTCCCACTTGATTTACATAAAGATTGCCCTGTCAAGACAGGAGCACAGGCTGAAGTCTATGATTATATGTCAGGTACAGAGACTAGTAAGAAAGCAAAGGTAAGAAAGTACAGAGAAATAAGATGAAAGAGACAAAGAATCGTATGCTCTCCTATTTCTGACCTCTGTAAATACGACTTCTCTTTTTCACTTTGAGCCAACCATATCAAAGACATGGGACATCTAATTGAGAGCATCCTTTGGAAACCTGCAAAGTCTGTTTTCTGGCAATAATGTTGTCCAACTGTATGGGGGCTGTTTCTCTCTGAACATATTGAGCTGACTCAGTAAAGTGCAGGGCTTTAAAAATCCCTCCTACAGGGTAATCTGCATCCACATAGCCTATCTACAGCTACAGGGAAATACTGGGGGAAAGTATCTGAGAACCATGTGCACAATCCAAATGATTCAGCACTGACCTTCTAGTGTAGTGTTTATTAGCTCTTAACTATTAGCATTTGCTCAGTGTGCTTCATTGGGTGAGACTGACATAATCCAACAGTATGGTGTGGCATCTGGATGATGTTATCACACATACTCTTGCATGCACAATCACATTCATGCGCGTATGCATGTACTATGCACACAGTTGCACATACACAGAGATATACGAGCACTGCACAAAATGGGCAACTGGAGGCTTTTCTTTTTCTTAACACTGTAGGTGACAAAGTAGACAGGATAAATAGAATCAAAGCTTTCCTTTCCTCTCTTGCTGGAAAAGACAACTTACTTCCAGCACTACTAACAGGTTTTAAAACTCCACAGAAAGATACGGGAGTACATATGCAATATAGAGGGAATGGTTTTGTGTAGCTGGAGGGCAACAATACCATGTGCTTTCTCAACAAGCTTCACAGGCAGCAATCCATAACTTCCCACAATGAGATGGAAGAAGCCCTTTTATGCTCATCTTTATTTAATAGTGAACAGACTAGTGGTTACTGCTAGGCATGACCATATGTCTCTAGATATGGTCCTTTGTCCCTTAAGATAGGGCAGCATAAATTGATATTACAATCTACTGTATTGTCTCTCTTGCCACTTCTCTTACCTTGGTTAATGAAGACCACATGGGAATATTGTAGCCATAGCTGGAAATGACACCTACACTAAATGTTGCTCTGCTTTTCCTATTATATGTTTCTTCTCTCTGTTTTAATGAACTGTGCTGAACCTGAGCCACTGCTGGAGTTGTTAGAACAGATTTCTGCCCCATTATGGGGCTGTTCAGGTTAATTCATTCTTTTTCAAAGTATCAGGGAAAAATCCCAAAGAACAGCTATGTCCCAGGAAATCTGTAAGGCAGAAAAGTACAGTTTCAATCCTTAGTATGAATTTGTGGCAGAGCTTTCACCAAGAAGCTGGTGCCTCAAAGTTTAGGGTCAGCAGTGGTGGGAGCTCAGGTGGAGGAGTAGACACAGGCTTAGGGGGAGCATCGTGGGGAGAGGCTGAGAGAGGAGACTAGAAATAGAAGGGGAGGCTGGGACTGAAAGAAGCAGCTGGTGACTGGAAACTGAGATGAGGAGGTGGAGATGAGGAGCTGAAGTGTAGGGGGAGATGGGAACAGGACAAGGGCAGGCTCAAGGGTCACAAACAAGCTGGGAAGGGAAAAGAAAATCAGCATCTGCAATCATTTGATCTGGCACTTCTACGCCAGGAGAGTCGCCTTCACTGTGGAGACACAGGTGCTGCTGCACATTGCAAGTTGCACTCAGAGCCCTGGGTCCTACCCGGGCTGTTTCTGCATAGGGCTGGATGGACACCACCCTAGAGATGGGTGACACAGCCTGGGACAGGAGGGGTTGATGGTGGCACCTCAGGGCAGGGAAGGGGACCCTGAGCATGCTGAGAAGGGGGACACTGCCAGCTTTTTCAGGTGAGAACCAGACAGGATTGCTGGGTCATATCCTTTTAGCAAATTGCTGCAGACCTCCTGGGCAAAATGTTTGCCTCATCATCATGTAGCCTAAACACAAAATGACTCCTTTCTACTTCAGCTGGCTGTGCTGCTCTTCCAAGGGGCAAGAGGGAGGGAGGACTCTGGAGATACGCGTCTTACTGAAGAGAAACCATCACCGCTGACTCCAGTATGTGTCGGTATTGCTGAATCAGTTTCAGTGATGTGACAACCCCGGGAGATGTAAATGTTTCATTAAAACACTTTGAAAAGAAGGAATTTTGATTTTTCCATATGGATTTACATCTCATGTAGAGACTCTATTCAGTTTGAATCAAAATTATTAATATGTCACATAAAAAACCTGTCTTTGAAGGAAGGAATCAGCTCTCCTGATGGTCCCTGTGGGAGTAGTTATTGCTTCTTATGAAGGAATTCCCAGGTTTTCAGTTTTGAAAACTGAGAAAATTTACACAAAAACTACATTAAAAGATATTAGGGTTGCAAAATCAAATACTGAAAAGTCAGGAGGGACCAAAATTAAGATAGCCATCAAACTGAAGTTCGGTCCTTCTTCACATGCACACTACGATGATTGGTTATAAACACAACCATTTTCTCCAGGATCCCCATCTCACGTAATATGCAGGTGGATGGTGCTCTGGCAATGAAAGAGGGTTGTGTCAAGAAGAAAATTTATCTATGAGACCTTGCACAACTGCTGGAGAAGGCAGAACCTGCAAAATAAATACAACACTGGAGGAAAAAAGAGAAAGGATGTGTGAGGGACAGGATCGTGCTATGATTTAGACAACTGAAAGCCATCCTGAGAGAGTCCAGCCTTGTTATTGCCTCAGAGCTCCTGAGCAATGCCTGTGAAATCACCCCAACTGGGGCTTTTGGGGGAGTGGTCACTAGCTGTGCATTCCTCCTTCCTCTGTGTACCGAAGACAAGAGGCCAAACCTGGTGGTTGTTGCTGAGCTCTGAGTGTATGGGAGCTGTGCTTTGAAGATGATGCTATGCCATGAAAGGAGTCACTTATTTACTCGTTTTACATCAGGCTCCGCAGCTTGGCGCTCACATGTTCATGGAGTATGTTGCATAGAAATTCTACCCATGGACTAATAACTCTACATTCATACATGGGGCTGAAGGGTGATTGGTAACACAGGGCTAGGGACCACACACCGGACAGTGAGGATTAAAGCAAAACCCTGGAAAATGTGTCAGTAACTGAACACCATGCTCTGAGTGGGGGGCATCTTTGGAAAGAAGATGATGTGATCTCAACAAAAGACTGCAGCCTACGCATATTGGTCACCTCAGTTGGGGTATTTCCCAACTTTTGGTGCCAGACACTGCAATTTTAACAGTTTTATAGTCAGTTTAGCTTATCGTGGTAAATCAAGGCAACTAATCTCAAAAGCATGTTAAGAATGTCCACATATTCAGCTGAATCAGTGACGAATCATATGCTTTCATGTATGGAGAGACTTTTGTATTAAACACCTGATGGCCATGGGCTTTGGTGAGCTGCAAAAGTCACACAAGGTTTTGTAATAGTTTCAATTCATTATTAGTTTAAAGCAGTTTACTCCAAGCTGATGCAAATTTCTTGCAAATATATTTCTAGGGAGGCTTTGTGTGAGATTTCCAAAGGCACAAATAGTGATCCAAGCATTTAACTCTGTGTGAACCAGCAACACACAAGTTTCATAAATAGGCTGACCTTCTCTTACGTCCTCTGCTAGCATCTGTAATTGCTCAGCTGTCCCCAGACTATTTCAGATCTACTTGTTTCAGCACATTATCTTCAGGAGGAAAGAATTTGGGGAGCCATTTCTTAACACAAAATTGCCTTTACAATAGAGGAACCTCACCTTGGACACATTCCTCAAACATGAAGGAATCCCTGCCATCATGAACCTATTTTAGCTGTCTTTTCTCTAATTGCTCTTCTGTATATCTTTCTTTTCCTCTCTTTCATTTCCCAAATGTTCTCTTTGTTTGTAATTGGCAACGCCAGTCCAGCCATCTGGAAGGAAAACCAGGAGGGAGAGTTTACAGAGAAACACACTTTGGGTGCTTCTCAGGAAGTCACCATGATAAAAAAGAGTATGTCATCAGCATCCCTTATCAGTGGTTAATGCTTTTCATTCCGTGCCTTTCACTTTAGGACCTGACAGCCCTTCAGTCAATGCCCTCACATTGCACATGGGCATCTGAGACACAGGGAAGGTCAGTGCAGGCTAGGCTAGTGGCAGAGGCAGAAATAAAGCTCAGGTCACCTAAGTTCCAGACCCCTGCTCCCAGCTACATAGTGTGCAGCGGTAGGTCCCTCACTTTATGGCTTCAGAAATTAATTTCCTATTCTTTCTGGAATTATTTACTTCCCAGTGTTGGCATGTGTACAGTACATACCCAAGCATACATAATATCTCAGTCTCCTTTGTCAGAATTTAATCATACTAAAAGAGTTTCCTTACGGTATCTTTACTATGTTGTGTCATTTGCCAGTGCTAGGATTAGCAGTTATTGGCTGTGATACAGCATTTCCCATATCATGGTTTCAAGACCCATGTTCCTTATTGACCAGGACAATGTTCCTCCTGTGTTTTCCCACCTCTATCCAGATGGGAATTCATTATGTACCACAAACACCCATGAAGCCTCTTCTTCTTGTCTTTCATCACTGCTTGAGGCTGAGGCTACCCAGCCAGGGTTGTGCTAGTATCCTGACGCCTGGGGTGGCAGTCATGCCAGGGTGCTGGCAGTTAGTGGGACCCTTGCATTAATGGGTTCAGGGTAAGGTTTCTCCATACTCATTTCTTTTTACCCTCGGGCATAAGTGGAAGTGAACCTACATCCTCCAGTTTCCCTGAAGCCAAGGTTGAGCATAGGGAGTGCGTGAGGCAGATCACTCCAGATGGCAAAAATGAGCTGTGTCCACATGTTTCAGTGTAAAAGCTGCCAAATCCAGGTAGGACTGAGGGACTGGCACAACAGTGTGATGGCTTTTAGTGGTGTGAGCTCAACGGTTTGCTTCTGCAGTATACAGGTCCCACATGGCACCTTTTCAGGTAGCTTTGTGGTGCAGTAGTTTGAAAGGCAAGAGGATATATCCATGAAAATACAAGGAGTAAAACCAGAGTTTGTAATTGCTAAATTATGGCACTCTTCAAATGCAACAATATTCTCTGCAGCTAGGAAAAAGACTCAGTTGGGCTGTGGACAGTGTACTTGGTATCCAGACATAAGGATGAAATTTGCTAATGACAGGGAAATGACTCTCCTGAGTCCACAGTCCCCTTTTTGTATTACACCACAGGGGATGATTTAGTTTCAATGCATGACAGATCCCACAAGGGGAATTATGCTATTAACTTCTGAACCAAAATTAATTTAATCGTATAAATAAAATGCAGTTTCCTGTCTGCGCAGTGCATAAAGCTGGAAATTAAGCAAGTCTCACTCATCTTCTATTTTACATTTCACAGACCCTGCAACCTAGCTGCTTTCTTCTTCCATCTTCTCTCCTAATAACCATCCCTGAATACAGAGAACACGCAGATTCAACAGATCAGTTTAGAAACTTATAGAGCTATATGTATGAAGCCCTTACGTAGTGTTAGCGTAGTCAGTGAGAGAGCAAGGCAAATGAAACAACTAAAAGTTACTTTTCATCTTTTTCAATTGTTTCCTGACTTAATTAGACTGACGGAACTTTTGAGTGTAGAGGTGGACCAGGTACTAGTATTTCACTTGCTCTTCTAGGCCAGAAGAGCAGAGCAGTCTTCTATGATCTCCCAAGCAGACTTGCTTGCAGATATAGAAAGAGGGAGATCTTCCAGATACCTTGTTCCAACAACAGAACAATTTCAAAACTCAAAATCAAACAATTACTCAAAAATAAAACAATTTTAATTTCCCCAAACTGGCCTTTTGGAAAAAATACATGTTCAAACCTTGTATTTCTCATATTGAATGCAAACATTCCCCCATTATTTTTCCTTCTCATTTAGTCTGTTTCTTTAGAAAAGTCCCCCCTAATGACTTGCATCCTGGCTCTACAATGTATATTGAAGTATACATTCCCTTTTTTTGTTTAAACCTTTTCTGACATATCCTGGAACAAAGCATAGACTCATGCACTAGTGACAACCTACGCATACATTCACCTTCCAGCTGCACATACAGGTGTGTTACCTGAAGATGAAGAACTTTTTATACTTTGGGTATCATTAAAGGACACTGTCACCCTGCTCTTCCTCATGCTCTGGGGAGTAATACACAAAGGAACTCATTCCACACTTCCCACTCACCTCCCTCCCTTTGAGCTAAAGGTCCCAGTACAAAAATTCCGTCAAGGGAGAGAGAAGGGGGGCAAAGATTGTCTATGAAAACTGTACATCCTGAAGAACTCCAGTGACACAAAATACCGTATCTGATCTGATATCAAAACTGTTATGATATATGAAAAGAAAACTTATTTCATTGGTTCACATGTACATTCACTAGTCTCTAACCTCAAAAAACTCACAGTTTCCTCCAAGTGGATGCATCTGACAGATCACCCATGAAGGGCTCCTCAAAAAATACCTCTGTGGTGGCACAGTGACTAACGAAGGTATAGGTAGACCCCCAAATGGCTGGTGCTCACCAATAAGGCTCGTACTCAGTTAGTGCATAGATGAAGCTTGTGTCATGGCTGGGTTTGCTCTGATGACCTAAAGAGACTCCTTTGGCCACAACATTATGAGTCCCTGCTGGTGCAAAAGAAGGAACAGTGCCTGCCAGTAGGGAGCAGATGCCATGTACTGAGATCCAGTGCTGAGTTCATATCCTTCACAACACGATGTGTCAAATGAATTCATTCTCTGTCCTTCCCACTCAGCAGATGACAAGTCTTTCATGATGACTCATGTTGATGGGTTTCAGCCCAGAACCATAGAGCTGATCATCCTCCTGTGACAGCTCTGCCAGGGGCCAGATCAGGGTGCTCCTTTCTCTGATCAGGCTATTGGGGTTCTCTTGCTGGCCCTTCCTCTGCTTGCCTCTGTTTTTGTGGAGATGAGCCATTATTCACATAACCTATGTACCACCATGGCTTGTGCTCTATGTGGAACAGCTCAGGAGAGCTGAAGTTCCCACAAGAGGGGAAAAACCTATGGTTTCAAAGGTCCCATTTTGTTTAGGTTTATAAGAATGGAAGAGTGTGAGTTGTAGAGGAGGTCTGAAGAGACGACAACTTCCCATTGCCTGCCCAGCTGCATCATCTGCTCCATGACACATTTCCACATCAAGTGGGAAGGTCTATCACGACATAATGCATATCCTCCATCCTCTATAGGGCTGTGACTTCCCATACTAACACTCATTTGAACACATGTGTGAATATGCTTTTGGAGAAAAGAGGAACAAAAGAATCCATAAGAACTGAATAACTTTTCCACTTTAACCCAGACTGAGACAATGCAAAAAAAAAAAGGAATCATCTGTGTGTTTCTTCTTTAGGGCTTATAAAACTTGGACTGACCTGAGAACCTTGAGGTTCAGTTTGCTGGAGAACGTGTGTGTGGAGGCGTGCATGTGGCTGGGTGTGGGTGTGCTCATGTTTGAACTTGAGAGCATGTGCTTCACTCGGAGTAAACTGCATGTCTGCAATCTGTGCAGCACTTCAGCTTGGCTATGCAGCCTCATGTAGAACATACGTTTATGTCTATTACCTTGCTTCAGCTGCTACCTCTCTCCCATTTATCACTCCCTTCCTCTCTCCACTCTAGATTTTATTGTTCCTTTTACCAAGCCTGGCTTATGTCATTTCCTCTACCTTTCCCATCATCTTCACACTTCTCCTTTCCATGTCTTTTACTCTATTTCTCTCATCACATCCCTTTAATGTCTTTCTAAATTTATTTTAGTGCTACTTCTTTCTATGTCTCATTCCATCTCTGAGCTCTCTTCTTTCTTATTTCTCCACCTCACATCTACCTCCACTCCTCCCCTTTCTAAACTCAGATTTTCATCCTGCAGCCACCACTCTACTCTGCAATTTTAATCACCAAAGGTCTCTCTGGATCTGTCAGTTCAAACCAATCAGCCTAATGTCCTGTCACATACTGGTGTAAAAACTGGAACAGCAGCAGTGTGCAAGATTTGTAAAAGCAGGGTATTTCCCACAGGCTGACTTGGAATGAGCTTTTGCCCTTATTTTTAGGAAATCCAGCCTCACAATTAGCTTCTCTGAGGTGCCAGACATAGATTTTAACTCCCAATATGTAAGTGAACACAGAGTCTTTTTAATAGCAGCACAGAAAAATAACTTTGGAATAGCTGCTAGAATAAACTAATGTAAACAGGTTTTGATGACGTTGTATTTCTTTTCTGATCACACTTTTGGACCTGCTTTTAGAGCCAGACTTCGAGGTTGACCTGGCTAGGAAAGCCAATACCAGACTTGTGAGTACCAGAATCAGCCATGAAGATCCATGCACATGTATGGAGTATCATGTACATGTACATTGCATGCATGACATGTATGCATTACAGGTAGGGTTGTTGGTCTGGATTTACATACAACAAAGGCCTTCAGGAAAGTTCATGTCCAGTCAAACTGTTTCCCCTCTCCAGGGGGATAATAGATGACCTCAAATGCAGAAGCAAAGCCAGGGATGAGCTCCGTAGTATGAAGGAAGACACAGGCCATTTCTCAGTGCTGTTCCTGCTCCCACAGTTGGCCATGTGCTTGTAGTATCTTTTGGCAAGATCATGGGCCATCCACCTAAGGTATTGTAGTACTGCACCTGGAGCATTAACATGTTGCATTTGGATGCTTTGGTTTTAAACCCTCCTCCTGCAGCCAGATGAAAACCTTTAGACAACTTAAACGTTCCTGGGAAGCCCTCTTCAAAACCATAGGATAACATGGTCCTCTGCCAACATGCCAAATTGAAATCCTTTAACCTTTTGAAGGGTGCATGGAGAATTATGAAGATCTAAAGGCATCACATTGCACTTGAAAGTCCTCCTTGAAGCACAGACTCGGGGGTATCTCCGGTACCTATGTCAAGTATTCAGAATCCTTTGCTTAAATCAGAGTAGGAAAGCAGTACATCCAGACAAGTGCATCCAAGGTTTTAGTCTCTTTAAGGCAACTGATATTCAACTTTTGCAGTGTTTTCTTTAAATTTGCTGCAGTTAATGTGCAAATAGAGACTCTTCTTTACTTTTCAAGTGATCTCTCGAGGGCCCCGTACCTCCCTGGCTGCTGTGGAATAGTTCTGTGCAGACTGAGAGTTTGACTTTCACATGCATTTTGTGGTGGGATTCACAACAAAGATGAAAAAAATCCAACAATTCCTAATAAATCTTTTATAGAGTTCTTTGTATTTTCAAAATGGAATTACTTCTGATTCACAGCATTCGACTAACAGAGGGGAGAATTTTCCTTCTGGGATCAGAGAATAGCCATGGGACACTGCCAATAAGGTATAGTAAGTCATTTTGGTGTCATTGACAGGTTTCTGCTTATTACCAGCTCACATATCTGTCATGAAAGTATACCAATCCAGGCACAGAACCTTCTAACCCACCCTGTACAGTGAGAATATCACCATCACCACATGCTGCTTTACCAGCCCTTAGGGAAAGGCAGAAGTATTCTTCTTAGCAAATCTTCATTATCTGTGTCCTTATCCATGTGAAGAATGGGAGAAAGAGTCTACAGACATCATGAGTGGACTCGTGCAAAGTAAATCCAAGTGAAAATGTAACCTCCTTTTGTTCTGTTGGTTTGACTTTGCTGGTTAGCTTCTGTTTTTTCCCAGTTCATCTTCCATGCAACTTCCACTGGCAAGCATATGAATCTCTAAAGCAAGCTACAAGTGGAGAGACTCACAACCCATTTTTTCCATCTCTACCTGCAGTATTCACCACCAAAATCCCCTGAAACTGAAAAAAAGCCAAATTAGTTTTTTCCTCGCCTAGTCTGGCTATGCTAGTCAGCAGTTACTGAGGATAGCCAGCCTGCTTTAAGCTAAACTCCACTAAATTAGGAGCTGTTTTAATAATCTAGTTTGGTTTATTTTCCGTTCTATTAACACTTCAAAATACTCCATCTGCTTACAAGATGGGTGTGAGAGAAGAAGAGAAACACAGCTGGCCCAGAGTGGGAAGAATGTAAGTTTAAACAGCCTCACCCCTTCCCAAATGTCTTTTTGGCGGTACTTTGTGACTTTCTGGATATTTTCAGTTCTCGCTTTCTTTTACAAAAAGCTCATCATAGCCAATTTAATTTTTATAATAAAAAAATGAACTGAGAATTGCTGCCAGCCCACTTTACTGCTGCTGAAAATGGACTGGTATTTAAGATTAAAGGAAGAGAAAGAAAGGTCCTGTAAGAAGCCCTAAGAAGGGGAAATTTATCCATTATATCTAAGTGTGACAATGCTAAAAGTTGCAAAGAAAAGATGTTTTCCTGTATCGCCTGCTTTAGTAGTTCCTCCTGATCCTTTTCCTTACAACTATTCATACACAAATGTTTTATTACTTAAAACCTTGAACTTTTTCCTTTCTAAAGCATGTAAAGAGCCAAATTCAGGAATATATTCCAGAAATGATTGCAATAGTCTGCACAATTTCTTGCCATGTGATCTTCAATTACATGCCCCAGAAAGCATAACCTTCCACGGCTCATTGCTAATTTCTTCCTTGACCTGAGGCAGGCCAGCTTGCAGTTTCTTATGATGCCTTAATCCACCCTAGCCATGAACCTGGAGGCACAATGGGTGCCACTCTCATCCAGGTTCAGCTTTGGTAGCTTGTAGCCGTATTACAGACACCATTTGCTGCCACAGAGCATAGATTGTTCCCAGTGGAGAACAATCCACTGAAAAGAGGATGTGGTGCCCTTCCAAGCTCCACCTATTGAAATAAATCTTAAGCATGCACCTAAATGAGAGCAGCTCACAGCAGATTTTATAGAGATTTAGACTATGACGTGTGCTCTCTGGGATCCCATCAGCTCAGCTTTCACTGACAATGCCCAAGGGCTCTTGATTTTGGCTCCTTTTTGACTAGGGGTAGAAACCTAAGATGCAGCACCTCCCAAAGGCCACCAATTTATGACTCAGTAAACTGTGCAGCTCTGCAACTCTCCATCTTCTTTTCAAATGAGTAATGATATCACTGACAATCATGACATTTAAATAATCATATTTAACGTAAGGCATCATTTTGTGGGACTAAAGGAGGTAATTTACCTTTCCAAGCATGCTGCCTTCTGACTCCTGTGGGTATTTCCCACTCAGACATGATCAAGTCCTGCCTCTGAGGGTTTTTTTGGCAATTGTGAAAATGGGAGTCTTGCTTTTCTGTTTTCCAGTACAAGTGGAGGTTGTGTGGAGCAGAACAAGACAGATGCAGGTGCACTGGAGCGTGCTTCTTGCAAAAGGATGTAATGCTCTTCTTTCACCTTGCTTCTGTCTCTGCTGGCTGACTCTTTCCACCCTGCATGTGACAAAACCAGTGCAGGTTTCAATCATACGTTGCAGTCTGGACTCCTGTGACTCTTCTTTCCATGAGAAATCCCCTCCTCTTACTTGCACAGGTTAGAAGAAGGTGTTAGTTCAGGCTCCCTTCAAGGTTTATTTCAGCCAAGGACACTATGAAAGGAGTATGAAACATTTTTCTTATAACGCAGAATGAAACAAACCTTCATCAGTGAGGAATTTCACCAGGCTCACTTGCAGTTTGAAACAAAAATAATCTCTTTAGTCCAGCCCAGAGGCATCCCCCTTTTGAAGGTGTTATGAATACAAAGGATCTGGCATGCACCTGAAAGCTGGTACTTTCTTTCAGGCTTGGATTTCAGGAAATAACTAGGGAGAGCACTTCTTGCCCTTAATAATTCCCTATGCTCATTACAGGGTTTCATGTTTGGGTGAAGGCTACGAAGGATTATGGACAACTTGAAACACTGAAGTCAGAAGTGCCTCAGGCACCAATTTTCCCTTCCAACTAATCCATCATTCCTGCTGTGATTTCAGGGAAGTGATATAGTAACCTGTCTCCTTAGAAGAAAGGATGCCTCGCTGCTGTCTTTTATATTCTGTTGAATTATAACACTTTCCTTTTTCATCTGTCCTTTCATCACAGACTTAAGTGTTTTTCTTTCTGTGTATACAACTGTGCAGGTTTCTCATTCATTATCTACACAGGGATGGCCACACTAAGCCCATCTGCAATCCTTCCTCTCTGCTCCCATAGGACCTTCTGGGGAGCAAAGTTATTCTAATTTGGAACAGACTCTCGCCTCCTTACCAGAACCTCACCACCAACTGCATCTGAACTCACCACAAAAAGGGATTTTAAGCAAAAGAGCTGCCTTCCCCTTCATTTCCAGTCATCTACAGCAGGAGGCATCACACTATCTTCAAACAGTGTAACCTGGTGTCAGAGACAGCAAAGTGAAGCATAAAAGGTGAGCTCTTCTGGTTTGCGCAGAGTGAAAACGAAGCGTTGAAATCTAGGTATCCATGCAATTTCAACATATTTTATGCGTTTTATACTGGTCAGTGGTAAAGTTGCACAGTGCTCACTCTTTTACCCTGATTAAAAAGTACAGAATATCTCTGTACATTCTGAGACCACATTAAAGACTTTATTGGAGGTATCTGGTAAGATTTTAGGGGTAATTCCTTAAAGACTTGATATAAATGTGTCTCTTTTTTGTCAAGTGATTACTGAATCTCTGCTCAAGCAGGATCATATTGCATGGTCTTAAGAGGACAGCAAATGCACGGGGGATACAACATCTTTTTGTTCAGAATGTGTGAAAAAACAAATTTACTCGTGAGGCAAAAAGGATTATCATGTACTTGGAGTTGCAGGTATGTCAGATGTATTTTTCAGGTCATGGAAGTTGTTGGCAAGGTGCCCTTCAGTCAGCCCGCTTCCCTTGTGTCATTAAAGCTTCAGGGTTGCTGTTGATGCTTTGATGCTCATTTAAATTTAGAGGAGTGCCTGTCCCAGCTCCTGTCTAAGAGTGCTCAGTGATGTTTTCTGAGCTGTGTAAGATGTAGTCAAGTTACAGAGACAAAATCACAGGACACTCCACAGCAGAAAGCAGTTCCAAGATCTTCCCTCTCTGCTTCTGCCCCAATGCAATCCGTTTCCCTCTTGGAAGATGCCATCCCCAGTTTATCCTTTAAAGCACCCATAGAAATGTAGCAGGAAGACAAGAATGTGGAGGTACAGGAACACAGATGCATATGTGATTCTCCAGTGTCTTGTCAGAATTGTGCAACTATTTCCCGACTGTCAATGAATGAGCCTAATGAGGTTTATTTCTTTATTTGCTGAACAGGCATCAGTGAAAGAGCTTGGGTTTAGTTTGGAAGTGTCCCTCTGCTCTTCTCAGCTCCAGACTCTTAAGGGTAGAAACCTGGCATGGGTTTCATTTCATCTAACTCACGTAATACAGTTCTCCCCACATGGGCTGGTTATCATCAATTCTTTTTGGAGTCTATGCCAACATAAAGGCACCTCTCTGGTGCAGTTCATAGCTTATTTGGGGTGAGATAATTTTTTTCTTCTTGGACTACAAAGGGAGCCCAGACAACTACTGCAGTTGAAGAAACTATATTCTTCACTTCTCAGCTTAGGGGATGGCAAATCCCACCCCTGCAGCATGAAGACGAAGTCCTGATTTTCACTGCCCAAAAGAAAAGTAAGATCCATGAACTTCCTGATGGGCTTGCAGCTGCCGTGGAGGCCGGTGGAATACCCTCAACCCCAGTACTTTCTGAAAGCAAGTGTTTGGGCAACACATGCAGACAGCATGGTAACTAAATACAGTGAAGAATTTTGCAGCAACAGGAACAGGATATGGCCTTTTAATTCAGCATCCTCACGTACTGGATAATCCTTCCTTCTAATATTGGCACCCAGTTCTTTTGATTGAGTACAAAGACATTTTCTTTTCCAGGGTAGTCTTTCCCTTTGCAACTATTGATACATAACACTGCAATAACCTCTTCTGTTAGCTTCTCACTGTTTCATTCCCAGATGTTTATATCATAGGCTGAACCTGGTTTCTTCAGGGCTGTTTTATGTGTTTCCATTTATTTGCATTCATTATGTTCTGTTGTAGAATAAATGTGTGGTTTTTGCCCTGCCTTGGGCACTTTTTTCACTCCTCTGTTCGCTGAAAACTCTTAAATATTTTGCTTGTTCAACAGCTTTGCTGATTACTTTGGGAGCTGATAAATTTAACTCCCATTCTCTCAGTAAAGACTCACATATCTTGTCTAGAGCTGCATGTCTGTGGCATATTCTTTAATGCTTTCCTGCACCTGTTAGATTCTCATGAGAAAAATGAATTTTTCATAAGATGCATTCTTCTGTTGGACACAATAGGTTTCAGTTTGTGCAAGGATCCTATCAATTTCTGTGCAGCTGTGAGTTAAATCTAGATGTAATTGAAGATATATAGGACATTTGCATCATCAACAGTAAAAATAAGATTTATTTTTCAATTAAGAATATCTTCAAGTTAAACTTTCTTGGCGCTGTTCAGTGCCTCTGTTCCTCTTCCAAACATACACAGCAAACAAGAAAATCCAATTGAAAATGGTACCAGCATTCCATAAAACTCAAACCTCAATTCAGGATATAGTTTCATGCTGTCTGGGCTCATTAGCTGCGTATGCTGTCCTCATCAAATACTGGGCAGGTGCATTTCATGGGAGAACAAAAGTCCCTTGTATCTGTACTCTAAATGATTTTATTTCTCAGATGGCTTTAAGGAACAAAAGTGAAACCCTGCTGTTAAAATGTGTAATATAGGTCACTGGCCAAGACTGCGGGCATTTCTGTGCTCTGACAGGTAAATGTGCAGCCACCAGGCTGATGGGAGGGGGCAGAGGTTTTCCTCAAAGACTCCTGACTGCCTGAGTGGATGTGAAGGGCAGGAGGGACATGGCAGGATGTGCATTTATTGCATCTCGGTGTACTTTCTGCATCACATTTTGTTTCCCAAAGCAGTGAGTTCAGCTGCATGGGGTGAGTTTGGAGTCAAGACCCCAAAGGATGGAGGTTTCTGTTCCTCCATGGGTGTGGTAGCATTTGCCAGGGTTTCTCCTGCTGCTCTGCAAATGAGACTTGGTATCATCTGACAAACATCCCTCTTCTCCCTCTCCTAGGAGACTTTCTCAAAGCAAGCCTGTCCATTCAGCTCATGCAGCAGCACAGGGGCATTTTGCTTGAAGTTTTGCTTTGCCAGCTGCCATTCAAGGCTGTTTTGAGGAACAGCTGCCTTTTGCCAGCCCTGTCTAATGCTTCCAGGCACAGCTCACCTCGGCAGGACGATGAACAGAGACCCACAAGCATGCTGAAGTGCTTTCATGTCTCCTTGTGCGCTCCTGACACCCTCCCTGTGTGAACCGCATAGCCCAGGCTCACACATTTCATCCTCAGTGACCACGGTCTCATCTCCATGAAGACATACCAGCGGTCTCCAGAGAGGACTCCTGAGGGACTGGTCCAATAGTAATCAGCCAGTAGATGGCGATTTTCAGAACTTTATGACAAGCTAACTGTGCTGATCAGGCAGGTTTGCCCCTGCTTTGCTATTCAGGACGTGAATACTCTCCTCTTTGCTCCTTTCTGTCACCTTCTGTTTATTATCCCGTCTCCTTGGTCCCTTAAATTTATGCAAAGACCATTTTAAAACTTGTCAGAGGGCCATGAAATGATTTTCCTCATGCAGCAGATTTTAGGGTCTTTAGCAATGACATCAGAGGCCATCTGGAAAGGCCGGCAGCAGCCACATATCATCCCAGAACACACGCATACCCAACACCTCCTTCCTATGTGGAAAAACGCAATCAAGTCCTCCTGGCTCAATGGAGTTGTAAATGTCCTTTAAATCTGTCACTTTAATGTCTTCCTTGGAAAGGCAGAATGAGGAGGTAGTTTTTTTCCTTATGGCTCCTTATATTATAAACCAGAGGAATTCAAAGTACTCCATGGATTTGTTACAGGAGTTCTTTGAAAATAATGTATTGTTTTCTGGCAGCAGCAGCAGCAGCAGCAGCAGCAATAAAGTTTGAACTGTGTTTCCTTCTGGCATTCAGGAGAGTCAGAAGTTAGCCTGGCTGTGAGCAGCTGAGACAAGACAAATCTTTCACGGCAGCAAATCACCAAAGTCAGGCATTTTCTGTAGGGAAGGCTTCATTCTTTCAGGGTACATTCAGGAAAGGTGTAAAAATTAGGTTTTCCACCCCAGGGAAAACCAGCATGCTTGGAGGACAGGACTGCAGTGCCTGCTGCCTGTGGAAGACCAGCAATCTGTGAAAAAACGAATGCAGTTCATTTAGAGTGGTGAGCAACTCTCACAAGCACATAATACTTCTCCAAATGCTGCCAGTAAAACCAGGGGTAGTCATACACTATGTTGCTGTACCCCAGCGCACCAATATTTTAAGCACCTTTAATGACCCTTTGAACCACTATAGTTTATTATGCTGAGCTAAATAGAAAACTGCATGCGATGAGGAGACCAGCACAATGGGACAAACAGCAAACATAACAAATGGAATAAGCAGCAAGCACAATGTGGAAATCATCAGATAAGAAAAGGTGCTGTAATAGGAAAAACAGGTATTTTCAAGATGAAAACTTCTAACAAGCTTTTCTTTTCAGTTCAATTAATGCTTCCATACACAAGGGAGTTACACTACATTCCTTTACGTATTTTTTGCACTTTAATACTTTTTTCCACTTGATATTTATTTTTTCAGTTCAGTTTTTCCTTTCTTTTTCCTTTTAATGATCTTTTCACTCTACACTTCATTTTATCATAGTGGCATGCTTGACTGGCCAACCTGGCAGTCATGTAACATTCCAGCACTGCATTTATGAAGCAATGGATGAATTGGTTTCCCTGCTCGCTATGTTTTGTTTAAACTGTTAAGGATGCACTACAAGACATAACCAGCTTTACACTCTGATTTGTGTTAATTTGTCTTTTTGGAAACTTTTTTTGCCTTCTGATTTCTCACTCCCGATATTCTTGGTTTGATCTGTTGTCAGCATTATGGTCTTCTTTGCCAAGTCTGCATTAACCATCATATGATTTTTCTCGTTCTTGTTCCCAGCTCAGATTTTGTTCTCTTATTTGTCCTGCATTTGAGATTCATCTTTGTACTTACAGATCTGACAGAAGGCTTGGACCTAAAGGGCCCTGAACACCATGTCCCCACTTGAAAGACAAGCCATTGCAAGTGCTCAGAATATCTGATCCCAAATATACATGTGGTGTTTTCTGTACATGAGTAAGTCCTTGGTTTGCTTCTGATTATGTACTCATTTCCCTTAAAATAGGTTTGAGTCTCAGTTGCCGTAACCTCCTTTCTGTGTTCATCAGAACTCTCTTACTGTGCTTTTTCCTCAATTATTACAATTTTCTCCTTTTTTTTTTTGTGGTCAGTTGCTGTTTCACTTTTGTGTGGGCAGGAAAAGAGGTTTTGTGCTGACAATGTTGATTAATCAGTATAGCCACATGTTGGGATATTTTTAGAGAGGGAAAAACCCTCAAGTTTTGAGACTTTTTTTGTGTGGAAAATGAACAAATGAAAGCAACACAAGCAGAATGAACACTGAGGTCACCGTTCTTAAAAGCCGTTAACTTTTTAGTGTAAAGGATGGATGAAATTAAAATAATTTTGAAATTTTCCTCAGCACTTATAAAATTCCTTTGGTTCTGGCTGTTTTAAAATGCTTCTGGTAACATAGACTGGAAAGTGAAGGAATGTATACAGACCATGTAATTCTCTGTGAAAAGAGAGAACAGTGAGGCTGATATTTCCATAGCCTGATTTCTTAAGAAACCCTCTTTAGAAGGAATTTAAAATGAGTTTTCAGGGCTCAGCCAGCTTACAAACTATAAGCAAACACAGAGAAGATCCCAGAATGCAAAACCCATTTAGGTATGGAACACACCCATGAATGATAGGTGGAAAGGGCAAGGAAGTGAGACTTTTTAAATTAAAATGACCTTTTAAATTAAAAATCTGCATTCTTCTGAACTCAGAGCTCTGACTGTAAAGTGACCATTAGCTAAAATCATTCAGATTGCCAAGAAGTTCAGAGTTATGTAGCCCATTAGGTCCCAGAAATTTAGCAAAGACTTCTAACATGGACAAGGGTCAGAGTATATCAGCACGATCTTACACTTCTGATTGCACTGTCTGCATACTTTCCAGATGTTTGGCTCCTAGCCAGCTGCTGGCATGTCAAGTCCTCATCACCTCCTGGCCATTCCCCACAGTACGATGCTGCTGCACTGCTCTACAGCACCAGTGGCCTCTGTGCCTTGGTCCAGTGTTCTCTGCGCTGTCAGCCAGCTCCTCTCTTCAGGGAGGCAGTGCTTCAGGTTTGGCTATTGCAGGCAAGTTGCCAAAACTGTGAATAACTTTGATTTTCATGCACTTCCAGCACTTCTGGCACTGTTACATTGGACTGCTAAATCAAGTGGAATGGACAATTACAGCTCCACCAAATAGACTTTTGCACAAGAAAGGTGTATGGTCCTTTTCTTGTAATGCCTCTCACCTTGTTAACCAGAAAGCCACAATTAAGGTCTGTCTTTCAGGGTCAAGTGCAGAACACCTGGGGAACAGCAACACCCTTTCAGTCTTGCACACAGCATCCAAAATGGGGTTAGGAGACTCCCAGCAGAGCAGGTACCCTGACACCCTTTTCCTACTTTTTCTCTTTCATTGATTAGAACTTAGAGAAATCTCTTTCTCCCTATAATTAGGAAATTCACACAGATCCTAGTAAAATAAGAACTGAATAGGGAAGCTTTTGTATGGGCATTTTTTGAATAATTTCTCTAATCTGCAACATAGTGTTAGGATTAAGGTTAGGGTGAGGGTTAGTGTCTGGGTTGGGGTTACAGTTGGGTTACGGTGGAGTTAAGGTTAGCATTAGGGTACTAAACTGCACCACTGAAGCTCCATTAACCTGTGCTACTGAGGCTAAGAGTTATTTCTGAGTGACTCTCTTCTACACTCTGCATTCCTTCTCTGTTGCAGTGGTGGTGGCGGCGGCGCACTGATCAGCAGTAACTAATGGGGCACTGTGAAAATGCCTAAAAAACTGTTTTCCAACATATCCTGATGTAATGGGCCCGTTACTTTTCTTAGAAGAGACTGAATATTATTGTGTGCTTCCCTAGGTGCTAGTGGGACTACTAAGCCCCAGGAGATGACTAGTGAGTAAGTGAAAGAATGAAATGTGAAAAAAATCCCAGCTTTTGTTATGAGGACTCTAAAATTGACTCTAAAAAAATACCTGCCTTGAGATAGCACAAGTCATACCATAGAAGTGGAAAGAAATTGGAGACAAAAAGGGGGGAAACTGATAGGAAGAACAGATATCCAGAGACACTGAGCCAAAGTAGAATACATGTTGGATGTATTAGAACCAAGAAGGATCTAGGTATGTCTGGGATAGATAATGGAATAAGAGCAATTTCAAGGAAGCAGAGGAGTAGAAACAGTAAGTTCACTGCATGTTTTTATTATGGAAATCAATGAGGATTTATTATGGAAATCACTGAGGTCCTTTTATGGAAATGGATGCAACCAGAGGTGTAATCTGCAAGGTGAATGTTTCAGAACAATCTGAAAAACTCAAGTGTCTTAAATCACTGCAAGCTGATGGCTTTGGCAAAGGGTTTAGAAGGAAAGAAAATGTAAAATTGCACAGAGATTTTTAAGGGTGTCAAGTTTATGCAGAAGTACAGAAATTGCTTCTGAAGACTGGAAAGTCTCTTGCACATTAATTTGTTCTGCTTTGGAAAGGGGCCAAGAAAGAGCTGGGGAATTGGAGATGACTTACTTCCTTTGTGATAAAGAAGGATGAAGACTTTCTCCCTAAGAGCAGATAGAATAATCTGTATGACAACGCATATGGAGCACTCCTCCTTCACTTATTTTCATTAGGGAAGGTGGATTCCAACAAGCAGGACATTTCTTTTGCAGTATTCCTCTGAGATGACAGCATATCAACATGACCTTTTCAGCACCCTGTTTTTTACTGCAGTACTTCAGTGAAAATGATCGTTACATATGCCAGGATAAACCAGATTTTCTTTTTTTTATCATAGATAAGAATAAACCATAATCAGATTTTAACAGCAAAAATCTCTGCGAGAATTTGGCTACTGGAATGCACACATCTTTACAATATTGTATACTTTCAAAACAATAGATTGCAGAAGACAATTCCCAACTTTCTTTTCATCTGTTTTTCTTCTTCAGATAGAAATTCCACAGATACTGATACTACCACCGAGATGGTGTCACACTGGCCAACATTATTCACAGCTCACTGTTTGCAGCAACTTAGCTCACCAGACCTTTATCTAGCTGTAGGGCTATACAGGGTGCACATCAGAAACTTAAAGTGGAGTGTTCAGGACGTTGCAGAATCACACTGGACAATCGTATTGAAACAGGCAACAAAGCTGGGGAAGGGTCTGGATAAGAAATCTGATGTGGAATGGCTGAGGGAACTGAGGGGGTTTAATCTGAAGAACAGAAGGCTCAGAGGGGACCTTATCACTCTCTACAACTGCCCGACAGGAGGTTGTAGTGACGTGGGGTCGGTCTCTTCTCCCAAGGGGCAAGGGACTGGAGAAGAGGAAGCAACCTCAAGCTGACCCAGGGGAGGTTTAGATGGAGACTAGGAACAATTCCTTCCCCAAAAGGTGCCCAGCATTGGAACAGGCTGCCCAGGGCAGTGCTGGAGTCCCTGTCCCTGAAGTGTTCACAAACCTTGTTAGACGAGGCCCTCAGTGGCACGGGTTAGTGGTGTTCCTGGCAGTGCTGGGGAACAGTTGGACTGGATGACCTTTAAAGTCTTTTCCAACCCAGTTGATTCTGTGATTCTATGGTTCTATGATCATTTTTTAATAGCTGCAAAGCTATCCTGAATCTAACAATGCCCTTACATAATAAAGGCTCTACAGACCCTCCATGCTTCCTTTACTGATGCTGCAGACAGCAATTTATGTTCACAGCCATTGAGTGTACAAGCAAACTGTCAATTTGTTATTAGTCCAACAAAAAAACAAAGATGAAGCCTTAACACTAGCATTTTCTGATTTGACATTTAATTCCTAATTAATGATGTTTAATCACACAACCTGAATTGTCACTTTAGAGGGTGTTGTGGTGGTTTAAAATATCAACACGGTTAACAATGGTTCATTGAGCACATAATTCTGAGATTTTATTATTCCAAAGCCTACTAAGGGAGAGATAAAAGTGGTCTTTTTATTCTATAACTACTACTTTCTGTCATTGTCCTGCTCTTCTTTTCAGTCCATCATTTTTGTCATCCTAGACCTCTTTTGGTTCCCAAGCCTGAGGAAGCACAAACTCTTTGCAAGTCTTGTGTTTTTTATATACACCCTTCTGCAAACCTTTCTTCCTGTTTGCACTACGGTAAGTGTAGAGTAGGTAGAGAAGAGAAATACTGTCTCCTCTTTCCAGTCACATACTTGTCACCACAACAAACCTTTATCTTCTGGGCCCAGAGATGGTCCCCGCAAGAGCTGTTTCCTGGTCCTACAGATAGGTGACTTAACAGTTTTTTCTGCTCCAACATGCAGTGGAAACAAAGAAAAAGCCTTAACCTCAAAATCTGTGGTAACAGGAAGATGCTCATGAATAAAATGAAGAATTTCCACAAGAAGGAGTGTAAGTAGTTTTACTCCAGCTTTGGGGGTATCTCTGAACACCTTGAACAGTAGAGTTGACCTCTATTTTCTAGTGTCTGCACACATTAAAAAAGAATGAGGAAAAAAAAGACATTCTTTAAAAAATCAACTTCTTTGCAACTTAATAGGACTCTGATCACCCATGTAAAATGAGTCATGTTTTATTACACTCTTCCCTAACCCTGACCTCCTCCCCTCAAACACACCTCATGGAAAGAGAGGTGGAAGCACAATTTCAAGGGCAAGAAGCAGGTAATAATATTAAATGGCCACGGTGGGACTGCAGCAATGGATTGAGCAGATTGGATTTGCCCAGTGCACCAAAATGCCCATTCTGCCTTCACCTATTTACAGGCTGCCTTCCCAGTCCCTCTGTGCTATATTTCATGGTCAAATTCAGGTGATGACATGGACAATTTAGTGTCTGAGTTCTTTCTAACCCAGGACATGGTGTTGTAATTACACGCTCCAGTGCAGGCCTGCATTCCGAGATAACAAACAACCTTGTAAAAGAGGGGGGGAAAAATCCTTTAATAGAGTGCAGTTCCCTTCTCTGCAGGCTGAGAAAGCAAAGGGAATTTCACAGCATTGTTGCATATCTGGAAGGACCAATTGGAGTGAGCCCAAGTAATTCCAGAAATTATTCTCCAAGAGCTAATGACCACTGAAGGCATAGTTTCTTCCTTCATCCTAAGTGTTTTGCTATAGGCTTAATGCAAATGCAATTTTCATAAGCAGCTCTTTCCCAGATACATTACCTCTGACAATACTACTTCAGTTTCTGGTCTTGCTCGAAACACTCCTCATTGAGCATCAGAGGCTCATTCCACAAAGCAGTTTTCATGCAAACAAATTATCTCCCAGCACACACTCAATAAATCTACACCCAAATCATCTGCATTTCCGTATTTTGGCCTCAAGACAGTGGTAAAGGACTGTGGGTTAGAACTGCAAAGTATACAGGAAAATGTATCAGAAGGCAGAAATAGAGACAGGAGAGCAGAAGATCACACAGTTTCTCTTAATGACATAACCAAGAGAGATGCAGTAGGGGCAGAATGGGGCTTGCAGGTAACAATATTATTACAATATCATAACTGCTTGAAAAATGTGCCAGTTTTTTTTTTCCAGGATCAAATTTTTAACTTTCATTAAGAGTTGAGAGTCGTTGCTGGATCTGTTTGTCGCAAAACTTACAGTTACCACCTCGTTGGCCACGGGGTCAGTCTCTTTTTGGGTCCTTCAGCTCGCAGTCTTTTGTCGAAGTATGAAATATCATGATACTTCCATTTCTAGACTGAGTCCTCAAGGTTTATCACTCTGCCATGCTTTTCAATACCCCTTTGGTATTCATGTTCATCAATCTGAAACAATCCTTCTTGCTCGTTTCCCTTCCCTTGTCCCCTCCTCATGCATATGAATGTATTTACAGCAAACTTCCCCAAAATCAAATCAAGAGACAGTATTTGTGTATTATCATAGAAAAGATGCCTCCATTTTCACTTATATTTTTCTAAGCTCTGTCATGAACAGATGTTATTTTATCTTCAGGCCAACTGGAACAACAACTCTAAGAGGTATGAACTGTGCCATTCATCTCAGCACGGTGTTAATTCGGGGTTGATCCATACATAGGCTGGAACTAAAAAAAGACCAGCCATATAAATCATACCTATAGCTCAAGTGTGTACATGAATATTTTGGAGGCTCCTCCACATTCTTGCTTGATTTTGTTAAATAATTACTGGAATGGAGGATAGATGAACCCCTATGTCAGCTTTAGTGTCTACTGTGCAAATCTGGCTGAGATTTGCTTAATAATAAAAGGCCACTCTGAATATAAAAGCACAGCATTGTCACACCAAGATTCACTGCTAAGTTCAGATTTAAACCCAGGTTGCTATTTTGGTTCCAGTTTGGATGCACATAAGCCCTCCAATGCCTAGAGGTAAAACTTAAATGTCACTACAATTAACCTTTCCATTCCTGATTACAGGTCTCTGTAACTTACTTACTGTATATCATTCCATTGCCACAAATGGACAGGCTAGGAGACACAAAGCCTTACACTTCTCAGTGAAGAACCAAACTTAACAGAGCCTTGGGCCCTGATGGGGTATATCAAACTCAAGGAACCCAGCAAAGCCCAGAACCACTTTGCATCATACATGAACTTCGGCAAAACAGGGAAGAAGGGCAGGAAGTAATTTTCCAGCCACTGTCCCTTCCTGCCTCCTCAGGTCTTTTCCACATGGTTTTATCTCTGTTGCTACCCTGCAAATGGATTCACATACAGGGAGTGCTGTCAGGGATCACTTTGAGTCTCCTGCTTTCAAGCAGCAGCGCTAATGTTCTCTTCTCTTTTGTCCCCTTAACAAGGTATCTCTGCATTTTGCTGTGTGCTGAGGGCACAGCCAAGCTGGCTTTAGGCTACCTCACACAGTCAGGAAATCTAACTGTGGCAGTGTATACTTAATATCAGGCACCAAATCCTGGCTGGTGGTTTGATAGCTTACCTGCTGCTCTGACAACTACCTTATCTAAAAACAGCCATGCATGTTAGCTGGAAGTTGGACAGTCTGGATATGCTGCACTCAGAGTAGCTACAAGACAGTGAATAGAACTATAGGTGAGCTCAGGTACTGCCTCAAGCTGGAGGGGCTGCTCTGGTACTCAAAAGGAAAAGAAAATTGATTTCTAGGCAAAGATAGAGAAGAGAGGGAATGAAAGTGAAGCAGGAAAAGAATTAAACCAGTGATGGCAAAATGCTGGCACCAGCAGAGGTCTGGAATTGTACCAGAGGCGATTAATTACAGTGCCATTTTTGTACCATAGGCTTATTCCTTTTGTAATATAATACCTAGTTTCATTATATGCAGGCTCTAAGAATAAATGTAAAAAAAATGCTTCTCATCCACATCGTGGCAAACATGGCTTTAGCATTGCATGCAGCATCCGATCTGTGTTTTATGGGCACTGAGCCTCAAAGGCTTGACACATTGCAGGATGTTATTCAAAGGCTATCAGAGTAAAACCGTTAGCAACATATACAGAAATGTTTACAATATTTATTACGTGATGTAGCATGTTGCATGAACACACCCAAGCTCTGTGGACAAGCAATCACTGGGGCTCTGGAGCCTAAATGCAAAAATGTACAATAGAGCAGTAGATTGAGCCTTTCAGACACAAGGGAACAATCCAGCACCATGTGATGAAACAAAATTGGAAGCCATTACAGCTGGATTCTGAAAGTAGAGGTTTTAGAATATTTGGGTGTTAAATGGTATTTTGAAAGGCATTGTAAAAACTTTCTTTCAAATTAAAGAGGATAAAAAAGGATCCTTCCCCTTTGAAATGACAAAAACATTTCTATGCACTGCACTTCACTACAGAAGTTTCCAATGACAGCAAATAACATTATATTGGCAAGCTCTCAAGTGGCAAGCTGCATTGCATAGCAAAACCTGCTATCTGATGGTGATTTCACAGGAGGAACAAACATCTTTTATGCTAAGCCATTACTTAAGCCTATGATAACAAAACTGAAATGATTGCATATAAAATGCATGCTAAACAGCAGGGATAAAGTTAAAGAATCAAGTTGGACGATGACCTTACAGTTCAAATAGCAGATGACTTAGATAAATCTGACTGGTTTTCCATTCATTTCAATGAGCTCATTGATATAAGGTTTGTAATATGGCTACACACACGCACAGAATAAAGGGAAGAGAGAGGACTGTAGCCATACCCATACATCTACCAGATGCTGGAATAAAAAATACATTAATGAAGTTGCCTAAATTCAAGGGCTAACTGTAGGTTAAGAAGTGTGTACAGATCAGGAGGGAATTTAATGTTTGAATTGATGTTGATGTATCAAAAGTTGTAAAGCATCACTACAGATGCTCATGAGATACGATTGCTACAAAAGTCAAATTTGAATAATCAGTTTTATACCAACTCGTGATGGCAGTGAGCAGTGAGAAGTTACTTAGTGAGTAAGTGATAGTTATGTTGCTTCACATGGGCTGCCTTTTCACTTAGAGTGGAAAGGATGGGTAAATAGAAAAAGATAGCACTCGAGTTCAGATCATTGATTGATCATTGAACAGCAAGCAATACCTTTGATAAGCTTTTGGGGAAAATGAGCCCATTTCTGATTGCAACACAGTGGTTGAGGAGGGACATTAGGGACACTGTTCCAAAATGAAAAACAAGCATTATCAAGTTCTGCCCTCATCTACTCCCTTCCATAGCTTCTTTTTGCTTTTCTTCAGGCTTTCTACCCTTTGCTAGCGCAGCTGTGGTAGTCTGGGGCAAAGGGAAGAGAAAAAAGGTTCCTGCCTTTCTTCTTTCTATATACCACAAAACTTTCTTATCTTGAATTGCAACCACAGCAGTCTTCTTTAATTTTTTCTGGCATAGTTTCCCACAAACTTCTCCCCACTAAAACCAACGTCACTGAAGATAAGTTACAGGTCCATAGTTTTGGCCACTAACCAGTGACATGCTGCTGAAGGCTTATGAAGAGGCCCTCCCACTCCTGCCAAATGTTCTCTGTTTCAGCTGGAGATATGTGACATACAGGCTAATCCCAAATCATGAGCCTCACTCCATCAAGCAACTCATTTTTAATCCCTCATGACTCTCACAGACACTGTAAATCTCCTCCACCCAGCATCTATTTCTCATTGGTAAGAAAAGTCAGCAGCAGCATTCCTTCAACACACCCATGCTGAGAGACTAACATAACCAGTGCAACTGCTTAAGGGTCTGTTTGCTCAACTTACAGGAGTAAAAAAAGTCAAATACAAGAAGCCTGTTACAAGAAGTAATTACACAGCCTCCTTTTGCTATAAAGCTGTGGCCACCCAGAGACAAGAGGCCCCACTCTTCTGTTCCTCCGTGAGTTCCCACATTTGCCCAATGTCTGCTAGTCCCTATAATGCAAGATGCCCTCTTCAGTGCACTCAGGCTTTCCTTCCTTAACTTTGTCATTTTTTTTTAGCTAGTCTTAAAATAAATGGCCTTGGCATCTCTTGCTAGATTCATCAGCATTTATTACCCCATAGGAAGGTTTGTCAGGTCAGGACTCGGACAATTATAACCTCTCTTATCCTGGGGCAAAACCATTTCTTGAAAAACAAACCAAAAACCCCAACAAAATTTCTCTCTCAAGCAACCTTCCTTCAGTGCACACCCTGTGGTCTCAGCAAGTAGGTATAGAGAATAGCCCAAGGGCAATATCAGTAGGGCCTTCAGCAATTTCATATGGACATTGTCTTAAACAGCACGCCATCTGCTGTAAACCTTTTCCTTCTCTCCCTTGTCTTTTCCTACATTCATTGTGTAGTGACAAGAGAGGAGACAGACATTTTCCCCTGCACTGATGCCGATTAGGTCATGGAAAGCAGTGGGATAGTCAGGAAGCAGTAAGAAGGAGGCTGCTACACAAGGGAGGACAAGTGAGGAGCCAAGGGTGATCCCAGTCCAGACAGGGATGCGGAGAGTATCTGGAGAGGGATGGCAGACCCAGGCAGCTGATAAACATTTCTGTTGAGAGCCCAAGACAAGGTGATGGATCATGTCCAGGGTCCATCTGGGGAGCTCAGTGAGGAACGGATGGAGAAGTAGGGCAGAGATGGGGCTTGATATGAGACTACAATAAAGGTCCATAGGTTCCTGAGCTGAAACAGATTCCAGGTCCCATGGGCAGTGTGGCTGGGTGGAGTGATCTGACTCCTCAGGGCCATTAAGGCCTCTGACAGCTGTATCTTGATAACTTAGGGTAAATTGAATAACTCCTAAAATGAAGTCTCTGGAGAAACTCCTGCACGGTGAGCTCCAGTCCACAGGCTGCAGGTTTTGTACCTCCCAAAGCATTAATAAATTACTGGAGAACCAGCACACAACCTCAGTAATAGTAAGAGTGATGATGTGTAGTCTCTTGTGTGATGGCATCTTCTGCATCTCAAGCTTGGAACTCTACACAGTTCTTAATTTCGACCTGTAACTGCTGTAAAGCATCTGGACAGTAAAGAACCAGTCTCTTTCTTACCAAGTAAGGAATTATCCTACATGAAGAGGAATGTTATTCCTTTCATTTTCTCCCTCACTGACTTCACTAAAAAATTCCCTTGACCCTTTCCTGCCTCTCTTCTCTGCAGTGTTAAAAGGCAGGAGACTCTTACACCCCTGCCCTTCTAGCCCTGACTTACCTCCACTCCTGTAGATGAGCCTTTCTATGGACTCACACCTCCTTTCATCTGTGTTCCCACTCATGTGGGATCCTTCTCACCCTTAATATGAAAGAGGACACACATCTTTCTTCTGAATATCACACCAAATGGCCTGCAGGCCAAAGCAGTACCCCACTCAGGGCAAGCAGGTAACACTGCACACTAACATCACTTTTTCACACAGAAATCCTAAGAAACATTTATTCACTTCGTTTCTCTGCTTATTTTGCCCTGACACTTACCTTTGCTATATCTTTTCAGCTTTAAACAGTCTTTAGCAGTCCTACTTTTTCTCTTTTACAAAACCTGATTAATTTTTCACCAAGAAAGACTATGTTCTTAAAAAGCATTTTCTGTACATTTTGTCTTCCCCTTAAAGAACTTATGACACGGGTTGCTTTTCTCCCCCCTTTATTATCCTTTCTATTTCTTTCTCTGTCTTCTCACTGCAATTTGAATATTTGTTTTGTAACACTGCTTTGTGAGTTGCTTTTCTTCTGTAAGTGTGAATCCATCTCTTAACTTAGATCTTCCCTATTTCTCCTTACCTGCAGGTGGGTTCCCCATGAAAAAGCAGGCGGTCAGTGCTTTGTTAAGGTTGGTTCTGCCTGGTTCATGTGGGTCAGGAAAGGAGAAAATAAAGGTGAAGAACCAGATTTTTTAGTGGAAGAAGATAAAACATTTGCAGGAGCATTTCCCCATCACCCTCACTGCTGTGTTCCAAACCATTTTCCTGTGACATCCTGCCAACACTTCTCATACCTGTATTTGTAACTTTGAGAATGTGACAAACCTGCTAGGGGAGGACAGAGAAGTGGAGGTGTGATGGGGAGGGCCAGTATCTTCCATTAGTTTCTGACACCAGCCATATAAGACGAAAGATCCTGGGGTTTAGGACATGGAGGATGTATCTGCAGGGAGAACTGAAATTGAAGCAGAGGAAGATGCTTCCAGAAGCAGCAAGGCACAGGCCTGCATATTGAAAACAGAAAACAGCTCGTGGATGACGCTGATTTCTAGATGTCACTCTCTCACCTATATATTCTCATCTGAGCCCCACTCACACTGGGACGAGCCTGAGTAATCTGTCTTCCATATGTTGTAAAGGGAAACTGTCTCTTCAATGGCAAAACCGTATCAATTGTTCCCTGCCAGACCCCTCCCCGTGGCTTGTGATGAATGGCCCCAGCATGCAGCCTGCTCTGGGAGAGATGCACTTTGCTCACTGGAGATTGCAGCCTTACTCCAAACCTTTCAGCAAGGTTTAACAAGTTCATATTTCTTAACCAGACCCTGTTCACAGAACTCTGTCAGAAGTGGATAAATCAGGCTGGAGAGTTACAAAGAGGCATTATCTTGTCACTTGGGCAAAGTTTCTCATAGGTGCTTGGCAACCTGACTCCCATTCCCGTTGTAATCAATAGTAGAGAGGTAGTAAGCTCTTTGGGACTCTGGTCCTTAGTGGCCAAAGTAGTTTTTTCTGCATATTTGGATCTTACTTTTGCATTTTTATGCTACCTCTTGACTTCAATAGCAATTCGGTTGTTGTGGAGTGGTCTCATGCTTTAGGAGGCAGTAAACTATTTTTAACCATCGATATTTCTTGTGAATTACTACGTGCTTTTATCACTATAGTTTTGATTGACGACATTGCTCCATTTTATGCTTAAAATATGGTTTTAAAGATGAGTGATTAAGAGTAACCACAGTTTGGGTCCTACAAAAAGTTCAGCAAAATCTGATATCCTGTACCAATATGTAACCTTTTACATAAAGGGATTTTACCTCCTTAAAAACATACCTTTTCTGCCATTGCCTTGTGGAGCTGCAAACAGCAGCTACCTCAACAGAAGGAAAATAGCATCTCAGGTCAAAGCTCCTGAGGAACTGCAGCATCCCTGGCAGAGTGGAATCAGACTGCGCTGTGTTCATTGTCTGGGTGTCTATTAAACCATAATCTCACACAAAGATGATGTGATTGACCCTCATCCCCAGTGAAGACAACAATATTTGTGGAAGTAAGTGTAAACACAAGGGAACCTTGTGGCATGGATTGGGGATAGAAGGGTCAAGTTCTCCTCTTCACTGGAGCATCATGACCTCATCTTTTTTCATTTTCCAGCATTTTTTCCCTTCTCTACCTGGCTTACATTCTCTTGTTCTCCCCACCTTGCTGAAACCTTTGTTTCTTCTATTATTCCTTTTTGGTAATGTTCTGCTCTGCCCACTCTCTGCATCTGGGAGTTTTGCACCTGCTGCTGTCTGCCCATGTCCTAAGGAAAGTACTGCCCCGCTTTCATCATAACTCTTCTCTCAGGACCAGAGCCTTCAATCAAACCTGGTGAAGCAGTTGCCTCAGCAGACTACTAGGAAAGTCATCATCCCTGGCTTCCTTCTTTGGTGAAAGTATATTTGGGACGGTAGGTGCTAGTGCATCCATTGCCAGCAGGTTTGAGCAGTAAGACCCTGAGTGTCACTCTCAAAGGAACAGGAACATAAACAAGACAGGTACAGCAACCTGAACAGCAACACAACCAGGAACAGAAGCAAGGCTTGCTGCCCTGCCTGAGGTCCTGGGGGTAACAATAGCAGGAATGAGGATGTGCTATCATCACCTGTGCGAGACTGCCAGAAAGGCAGTATGGTGTTCCTGGGCATGGCCTGCTGAGGGCCTGGACCATAGCCTGGAAAGCAAAGGTTTTTAGGATACCTTTCCCTCCAACGACTTCAAGCCATGTGAAAAGCTGGGACACTCTGTCTCTTGGGCTCTCTATTACAAAGCCAACCCCCCAGTGTATGTACAGTGCACTCAGATGTGTGTGCTGAAAATCAACACTCTTGGTTTTCTCCTCCTGTGTCACACGACTTGCTAACATAGATGTAAAGATTTACAGAGCAAATACCACATCAGTGTGTGTGGAGCATGAGTACATAGGCATCAAAAGACAGGGCAGAGCAGGAGTTACATGCTTCCAATTTTAGGATGAGTGAAAAGACCGAGATGTGCCATGAGACTCAGAAAGACTACAGATAACACGAAGGAATTGGAAGGCACTGAGGCCATAACAGATATGAAGCAACAACTGTGTGATTCAGCTCTACCTTGAGCTGAGCCTTCCTTATCCACTGGGATACAACCCAAAATGACAAAAATCACTTAACCATGTTTTAATCTCTTTTCTCCTTTTTTTTCCCTGAATAAGATGTAACAGATAAGGCAATGTACCAGAGTTCAAGCTTGTAGCATTCCCTAATTCACAGGGCCATGCTAATGCTGGAATTATTAAATAAATGTGTTTGATTCAGAGACAAATCTGATGCGTAGCATCAACTAGCTCAGCCACTCGCAGCACACAACTCAAGAAGCCAGGGTAACAGCTTAGCAGCTCAGTTGTTTCCTTTCCTTCTTGAAGCGGGGCAGGCATAAACCAGAAGCCGAGGCTGATGCTCTGTGTGCAGCTCCCACCACTGTGATGTGCAGATGGAGCTGCCAGTGGGAGCATCCAAAGGTTCTCAGCATTTGTGCAGCCAGGTGCGTGTTTTCTGAAGGAAGGCAGTGGGGGGGGCAGAAAGAACAGGGCTGTTGTTGCTGCAGGCCATTAACACCTCCTGGAGCTGTGCATGTGCTCCAGGTCATGGCTGGGCTGCACAGCCCTCCCTCTCCTCCCAGCTCCAGTCCCTCCCATGGTCCATGTGGGCAGCATCTTACAGTAAATTCGGCATGCCCATCGACCCTCTCCTTAGGGTGCTGAATACACCCATGAGATTAGTAGTTTAAAACTGAGGAAGTGAATGGGGGAAGGTGGAGGGGTGAGTTGTTTTTTTCTTTTTAAGCACAAATACTGAACCTGTGGGATTCACAGTATTACTGAGGTCAACAGTTTGTTACTATTCAGAAAGGGATTAGGTATTTATATGGATAACGAGAGTATATACAGTTTTATTAGACAGACTCAGAAAAAAAATGCTTTGAGACAAGATCTAAGTCCTTCTCACGTTTCAGGGCATAAGCCAAACATCAAGTGATAGAGGCTGGAAAGAAAAATGCTGTGTTCAGTAATCATCTACTTCATCGTTCCTTTCTGCCTCTTCTGATACACCAAAAAGAAACTGTGGACTTCAGGTCACTGGTCCTTCCACGGTCAGGCCAGGGATATTCCTAAAGTGGGACTAGAGCTTTCCAACAGAGCAGTGGATGTGCACCTACCCACGCAAACAGGGACAAGCATCCCTACCCAGACACGAATGCAGGTCTCTTAAAATATAGGCACAGGGTTTTCCCATTTTTTACAGCAGGATGTTGTTCAGTTTGTGGCACGTTAATTACTATTTACGGGGCTGCTATAAAAATTAGTTACCATTTTATAACAAAAGGCCCACAGCCAATATTTTATAGACAACACACAAAGCGGTTTGGAATTGATGATTTACAGATCAGGAAATAACACTTAATCAGCTTCCCTACCTTCCCAAGCACAACTGTGCAGTTTTACGCCACCTTGCCGTTTTCAACTCATTATTTATTGACGTTGATTGCTTGACATTTCACGACAGGATACGCTTGTTCTGAGAGGTGCACTCTGGGATTTATCCCAACGTGGCACAGAGGTGTGGGTTATATTATTTCGCCCGCAAGTCATCTGTATCGTATGTCCCAGCACATACAGTGGTCTCTAGCGTTTATGTCACACAACATAAAACCTGCTTTCACGGAGGGCGACCGCTTTCCCTGCACCACACACGAAGGGAGCCCAAGAATGCGAAGCAAATACCTCATTTACACCATCCCCACGGCGTGAAACACACAGCACCGTCCTGCCAAAACACCACTCCTGCTTATGGCCACTTACTTCTGTAACATCTTTCATCGGGTGGTCTTAAAGCTCTTTACCCCTGTCAATCAGTTAACTGCACACTGTCACCGTGATGTGGAAAGACAAGGGATAGCTGTAGGAAATTTATAGATAAGTAAACAGAGACATTTCTTATGATCATATTCCATCTGAAGTGCTACAAATCACAGTCAGTTGATTAATGTCTGCAAACCACTCGGAGTGGTTTGCTCTTCATGCATCAGTACTGAAGCACTGATAAAGTGGTTTGGGCCATTACGAAGTGAAGGATAGTTTGACGTGCTGCCACCAGCAGCAAAAGAAGGTGAGCAATCTGCTCAGCATCACAACTGATGGCTCCATCGAGCTGATAATAGTACCTTGAAGGAGAGAAGATGCATTACTAGTTCTCTGCCATCACTACTCTGCATCCCTCCTTTATTGGAGGGATGGACATGAAAGAAAAAGAATTGAATAAAAGCCTACAGTCTACGACCCTGCACACTGCCACTACACCAAACATGGGCTTTGATCATCCATACCTTTCCACTCCTAGCACAAGCAGTTTTACTTCCTGAGCTTCCAAACCAAGCTGTCATCATCTTTTGGGAAAAAGTCATTGTAAAAGGATGCCTGTAGCCCAAGTGAATCCAATTTGTTCTCTTCTTGTATTTCTATTTTTATTTCCATCTATTTATAAAACTATTTATTTGTTCACAATCATTGCTCAAAGACAAACAAATCAACACACGTTTTTATGAAACAGTATGAAAAGTATTTTAACAATTCATATGTTACAACTGGCTGAATCAGAAAAAAAGAATCTTCACTCTAGCAATTCCCCCCCCTTCCTATGACCCAGCCCCACAGCTTGTCCAACCATTCCAGTCATTTTCCACCATCTAGTAGCATGCCAGCTTTTCTTTTCTTTAAGTGCTTAACCCAGGGCACACACGCACATGCAGGCATTTGTTTCAGCTTTTGTTTGAAAGTACGTAGCACGCATTTGAACTCCACTTCATGTGCTTGCACAAAGTAATTATTCACAGTTCATCTTGTCATGAAAAGGACATAATACAGGCATGGCAAATGAAGTATATGGTAATCTACGATCTGTAACTTTTGAGGAAATAGAAATCCATGAATGTGCCTGGGCACAAAACAGGTAAGAGAAAACCTTTAGGAGCTGTAAGTTATGAAGATGAAATGTATGCACCACTGAGTTCAGACTTTTTGAGAGGAGCTGACATCCTGACTTTTAACAAATAGCATCTGTTTTATTAAGAAAGATTTTCTGTGACATGGAGGTGAGAGCACAAATCCCAAAACCTGGTGAGCTTTTGTAAGTGGAAAAAAAAATGAAAGCTAATGAGAAATTTAAATCAGCAACTAATATATCTACAGGAAGCGTTTAGTGGGCAAAAGGAGGGAGTCTGCAAGTCTTTATGCAAAATGATAGCTGTTGTGTTACACAGGGGAGTGTGCCTCCACCAAATAGTTTCTGGTGCCCTCACTTCAAAAGACCACTGGAAAACCTACGAGCATCTTCATGGTGTTTGTACTGATACAATCGATCTGTTTGAACTCACTAATGTTATAAAATCTGAGAAAAGAGTAGCAACAGTCATTGCCATTTATGATATTCCAATATCTCAGAATATGTCTATTCCAATATGTCTTACTGCAAAAGCCATAATCAATATAGCTTATACTAACAAAGAAAGAGCTGACTCAGTTCAACCTCAGAGAGCTAAAGGGGATTCAGACATTTAATTAGTCTTCGCGGTTACCGCAGGACCTTGAAATTAAACCCTATGTGTTGTTCATTAACATAGGACTCTAAAGACAGGAAGAGATAGACTCCCGGTATTGTAATTGGCAATTTGTGATGATATTATCAAAGCCTGTGCCTATTTTCACTTTGGATTTGTCTGGCATCAGGATTCTGTCATCAGTACCAATTATGCCTTTCTATGGTGGACAAAAACTCCCAAAACATTTAGTGTCTGCTTTCCATGGAAGTATTTCCACAGTGTGCTGCTCAACTCTGAATTCACAACCCTAACCCTAACCCTACTGAAAGGCAAAGCAATCCAGTCTCAAAATTTCTGCATTTTTAATATAATAGCAGTTTCCATAGACCCAAACAATTGCTGTGACTCTTCGCTGCTCTCATCAAATTTTACAATACTCAAAAATAGGGAATCTGGAGTCAAAGGAATAATCCCCATCCCCTTTTCACCAGCATGCTATACAAAGGTAGTCTCTGCTCCTTCACACACTTTCATACCTACCTAATGACTGCCTTAGTTCTTTCAGCCATCTGCACCAGTTGGAGAGATGGAGATCATGCTGAATGCTTGTTCACTAATACTTTTAAACTTATTCCATGTGCCAGGGTACAATATCTCTTTCAAAAGCATGACTAATTCTTCTGTTTCTAACAGAGAAATAAGCCATGCTTTTCCAAACTAACATACTTTCTTACAGTGTCTGTAACACTGTATGTTAATTTAGCAAGAATGGTCCCAATTTGCCATGTAACCTGGACTTGCCAGTGATTGATTTTCACTCTTATCGTTTTTAGTTTGCACTATTTCTTCCATGATCACTATCCT
Organism: Pezoporus wallicus; assembly: GCF_028554395.1. NCBI lineage: Eukaryota > Metazoa > Chordata > Aves > Psittaciformes > Psittacidae > Pezoporus > Pezoporus wallicus. Next base: position 778,530 of record NW_026639755.1, read on the forward strand.
CGGTGAGCTTCTAGAACAGACATAAGCTGATTTCTATGTCTTGAACATGGAACTTTGTATTTGAACTGTGTCTGGCTGGGGTGGAGTTGAACTTTCTTCATGGCAGCTTGTATGGTTTGTGGCTAAAGCAGTGTTGATAACACACTGACACTTTGCTGGGAAGTGCTTCTGCTTTCTCTATATCTCATTCTGTGCACCCTTTCCAGTGAGGTAGGCAAGAGGTCAGGAAAGGACACAGCCAGTAAAGCTGACCTGAATTGGCAGAAAGGGTATTCCATACTATATAATATTATGCTCAGCAAGACAAACAGGGGTAGGTGAAGAAGTTGGGGGGTGGCTTTTGTCTTCTGAGTTGCCTGTTGCTTGGAGACTGGCTGGGCATTGATCTGCTGGTAGTGAGTGCCTTTGCATCTCTTGTTTTGTTGCCTTTTTCTTTCACCTATTAAGTTGGGTTTTTTAACCTCAGCTCACAGGCTGAGGCTTTTTTGCACTTTCTATTCCCTCCCCCATGTCACTGAGGTGAGAGGAATCAGAGAGAGGCTCTGTGGGTGCTTGTGGAGGGTCAACCCACAACAATGTTAGATGCAATGCCTTTTGTGATGAAAAAGATATTACATGCATGTTTTCATATGCTATTGATATGCAACTTCTGGCTGTGTGAAACCTTAAATGCATACCCTAAATTGAGGTCTCCATAACATTGTACTGATAAACTCTGTTGTGTCACCCCTGTTAATTGCATCAACTGGACCACTGAAGAGTTTGTTGTATAACTCAACTATACACTTTAAAGCTTCCCTGTTAAAGTCTATCTCTCTCCCTGACAGGGAGGAATTAATCACTCAGGGGCTTCAAACAATGTATGTCTGGGAGAAGATGTCTGATATTAATTAATCCAAAAAATGAAACAAAATCCAGTGAGTATAACTTGAATTTAATCTAGTGGGAACATGCAATATTTAACCTTTGTAATGAGCATAGGATGCAGAAGACTCTCAGCTCCTTAAGTCTTCAAGTTACTGCTGCATTTCTTTCACAAGTGTATGACACAGTTCAGAAGTGATCTGTGGAGCACCTAAGCAATTCAGCCTGCTCAGGGACAGCTTTGGATGGATCCTCTCTCCTGAATATGGGGTAAACTGGTGGTAGCTGCCTACTCTAGGTAGCCAGAATGACCCCCTCCATCATGTGGTGGGCACCCTGAACCTTGTAGTGAAGACGTCTGTCTTGTTGAGAGCTTGATGTGGGAGAATCCAATAGTCTTCAGAGAACAAGTCACCTGAGAAAAACCTGCATCCTTTGCTCTTGTGGCAGAAGTCTGTTCACAGCCTGCACCTTTGCTGGGGCGGGGGGGGAGGGAGTGTGTGTCTTTAAACTCAAGGAACAGGCAATGAGCAGGAAAGGGATGTATAAGATGGACATCTGAACTGCAGGAGCATATAGGAAATATCATACCTACAGAACCCAGCCTAGTTCTGTTTGGTTCCCTGCTCCTGCAGTAATGGTTATGACTTCTTTGTTCCCAAAAGAATAGGCACCTCTAACCTATTTGATCCTTAAGTTATATAGCTCAGTGCAGAAGTTCCTGCTGACAACCTCTGGTCAGTGCTATGCAGTGTTATGTGCAGGATTGGCACTTTGGCCTTAAAGCTGATGAATTAACTGAAGGAAGATTTGTCTGTCTTGATTCTGCTGCAGTGATGAGATGACACTAGTAATCCCTCTAAGGCTTCAAAGATTAAAGAGAGAAAGTAGCGTTGCTAAGGGTGTCTTAGGTGGATATGAGTGGAGCAAGGGAATATATTGAAGCAAATGAAAGGTGTTTTCCATCCTGCCATGAAGGTGTGTCAAGTAGTGATCTGATCTTCTTTGGGGAGAGTAAGAACTCCACTGCTCTGGGCTTGTTAAAGGAAAACCACTAGAAAACACCTGAGAACCTGCAACAAGGACTCTTGCCCATCCAAAGGCCTGCTTGTTTATCATTAATGATTCACGAAGAAGTGCGCTTCAGGTCATCCCACTTGCTATGGTGGAAAGAATACCTCTTCCCTGAGAGCTAGGTCTGTTTGCTCCCAGCCAGCGAGTGGGGTCCCTCTTCAGTCGCCCTTGCACATGTGCACTTGATTGTACTAAAGCTATGTAACAGTGCTGGCTTGATTTATGAGGGCTGCATTTCTTCCAGTGATCCCTGCTGGTACAGGACTCACTACTTCCCTTTTATGTGTCTGTGTCAGAGGGCAACTGGCAACCAGCTGTTGGAAACTGATTTAAAAAAACCCAACCACAAAAAAAAACCCAACAAAACCCTTTATTATCATCATGATATTATTTCAAGTCCCAGTACCTGCCAGTAGTTCCCGTGAGGAAGACAATGGAGACTGTGGCTGCAGTGTAACCTTATCACTGGTGTGAAGAAATTAAAATGAAATCATCAGATTTCCCACTTGGACAAGTCACTGGAGTTAGTGAGCCAAAACACATCCCCACTACAAAGCAATAGTGATTCAGTGATTCCACAGTAGGGATCGTACAATATACATATTTCCCCCTCTTAGGTTAATAAGGGGAAATCAAAATCTCAGGAACAATAGCTACAGTAATAGCATCTTTTTATTAAAAATGAATCCCTCCTCATTCATCTCATCCAGTCGATTTCTTGTGCTGTTGTAATTGTGCAGATACAGCAGGGCTGGAGGGAGGTGAGTGGTGTTCAGCGTCAGGGATGGCTCCAGAAGCACTCTGTCTTCTTCCCTTACTGGGAAAACACGAGGGTCCTGACACTCCTAAGTTGGGTCTATAGCATCTGCTTTCTGCATGTGCACCAACCTTGGTACCACTCCAGTACCGTCACCCAGCAGTGGCTCCCCAGCTCAAAGAGTCTCAGTTTCCAGCTGTGCCAGCATCACTGGGGTGGCTGGCTGCAGGGCTCCAGGATGCACTGACAGACATCAGCAAACGGTCCCAGCATTACAGAAATGCATTGGAGAGAAGCGGCCAAACCCATCAGTTTGGATGTTCTGGCCTCGTGTGAACTTTGCAGAAATGTGTGTCCACACATGGTGTTTACAGGACACCCTTCAGTCCATTTTACAAAGAATGCCTTTGTAACTGCAGTATTCATTCTCTTGAGCATGCCAGTCCTTCCCTAAGACCTGCTGAACTTCAAGGACAATTGCAACCAAATTTGAGGGAGAGTTGAATAGCTCTGAGTTAAGTTCCTTAATTTTTTTTATGAAAACCAGCATCTCAGTAATGGAGAAAGGTCCACATTAGGGGTCCACATTAGGGTTTTCAGTAATGGAAAGGCATAGGAAGGAGGTGAGGGTATTGAGATCAGGTAGAAGGAAGAGGGGAAGGTCTAGGAGAAGGCAGGAGTACTGGAGGTACTGCCAAGGGAGAGGCAGGGAGTTGGCTGCATGCAGCAGCAGAGTAAAAGAAGAGCTGTAGGGATGCAGTGTACAAATCCATAGGAAACCAGGTTCCATGAGACTGATGGCTTATGGATCCCCTCAGAACTCTAGAAAAGCAGTGTGCTAAAAAACACAATCTACCTCACCTCTTCACCTCCCAGTGAAGTGCAACCAGCTCCAGGTACACACGTGCCCATGTCTGTGAAGTGTTCTGTGGCTGTAACACGAGTCAGAAAAAATGACCAGGACAACTGAAGTGACAGGAGATGGAACTGAGATGGTCTGGCAGGAATCACCTGGGTCCCTGTCGGATGCAGGCAGAGCCAGGGGCTCTTACAAGCGCCTTTAGACCCCAGCGAAGGGAAACCACACAGGAGCTGAACAAACACCCCACTACCTTTTCCCTGCTGTGATCTTCCCCATGGAAGGAAGGCGCCCCAAGCCAAACAGTAAGCCCAGCTCCCTTGTGCTGCCCAACACCCCATGCCTCCCAAGCTGTCCCCATCACCCCCCTCCTCCTGCCTCCACACATGCCTGGTGACGGCCTGTCTCGGGAAGGTATTTATTTTTGCATTATTGGTTAGCTTTGTTTTACCTCCTTAAGTAAACCTTCCAGTATTTATAGCCTCGCCTCCGCACTTGTAGTATATATTAGCCTTTTATGCCTTCTCTGTCACCTGTTGAAATGAGAACTCAGGGTCTTCGGGCCTCTGCGGCCCTTCCCTTACATTAACTTAAATCACACCAGATGTGGGCCCTTACTGCAGAGGAAGACTAATTGATTTCGCCAGTCACAATATGCCTATTGTTTTTTAACACAAATAAACACTGTGGTGTGGGGGGTTTGGGGTCTTTTTTTCCTCCTTTTCTTTTTTTTTTCTTTTTTTTTCCTCTCCTTTGCCACAAGAGCCAAAGGTTATTCAATTAAAGGCCTCCAGAAAGTGTGACTAATAATCCACGGGCAGGGGATTTCTACAGTAAAAAGGCATGGGGAAAAAAGAAGAGAAAAAAACCCCATATAATCTCTACACTAGCCTGAGAACAGCGGCCTCGCCAGGGCCGGCCATAACTGTGATGGATGGCTGGTGTGTGTAAGACGTTATTATTTGTGATGTGAGTGGGGGGACATGGCAGGCGCACTGGGTAGTACACCTGCTGGGCTCCGAGGAGCAAGAACAGCTGTGTGCATTGATTTAGGCTCTTGCTACTTGGGGCTCCAGGAACGAATCAAGCGACAGCTCATAAAAAAAAGAGGGTTTTATGATTTCCCCCCCCCCCCTTCTTTCTGCAAACAAACGGCCACATCATATGTTTTCCTAACACGGCCATAACTCAAAATTAAACCCCGGCCCAAGGTGTCAGGCTGGTACCATGTCAGAATTGTAACGGCTTATTTTAAAGGTCGTTATGGATGTACCAGGGAAAGGCTGGGGGTTTCTGCACAGAGGTGCCATTTCGTTTTGCTAGAGCTCGGGCACTTAAGGGCAATTAGCTCCACTGTTAAAAAATGAGCTGAGAGTGTTTTAACTGGTGATTTTATGCTAATAACAACTACTAATTCATATTGTTAAAAGAGAAAGTGTAAGCTGCCAAAGCTGCTCCAAGCAGTGTACTGTACGGCCCTAAGGCTTCTCCTTTTTCCCAGGTCTTCCTCACACCAGAAGGTGTGCTGCACTCCCAGCTGTGGGTCACAGGCTTAGCTTTCCTCTTCCAGAGGAAAGGAGACTGAAGGAGCACAAACACTGTAGCAGGGACAACTAGGGCTCTTTTCTCCACCCTGCACCCCTACACACCTGTGGGTGCTATGCTGCTGGATCCCATCACTCAGCACCACGGAAAAGCCACCATCCTCCCAGAGCATTGTGCAAGGCTGCAGTGGAGGCTTTACAAGACCAAGTTCACGGGCTCTCATGCCCTGGGGGTCCTGGAGGAGTACTTCAGGGACACTCCTGCAGTCCCATGGGCAGCTGGGGGTTGGATGAGGTGCCACCAACAAGTCACTTGGCTGCTGCTTCTGGAGGAGCTGGCTCTAAGCACTGCTCTCTTGGCTGTGCTGGCACTGTTTGGAAGCAGTGATAAAACCTCACTGCAAATGGTGTATCTGTATTGATCGGGTACAGCTGTGACATGCAAAGGAAGAAGACCTGTATGAGCTCTCTTTACAGAGATGCTCTCCAGGACAACAGCATACTTGAAGCAGTCCCCAGACATCTGTTCCTCAAGGTGGGTGCAGAAGATGACATCAGAGAGAAGCAGCTCCTGTTCTTTGCTCTTCAGATGCTCTCTTTACCTTCTTAATTCTGTTACAGATGCAAAAGATCCCAGACCTAAAATCATGGGTTTTACTCAGTGCATCATTCTTCTGATGAAGAACTAACATTTGGTTATTTGTGCTAAAGCATGTACAGCAAATAGTCACAAACACTTAAACAAGGAGAGCTCTATAGGAAGACTAGACCACATTGCTGGGTTATTTAGGGAAATTACATGTTTTTGCTAATTTTAAGAGGGAAGTTTTCAGAACTGGGGGAAAGTTGATCTATTCCCACTAACTGCCAAACAGTAAGGTGCAAAGCCATAAAAATGATAAAAATGAAATTAATCTGAACACCGTAATATTATGTGGCCTGCTAGACCTTCAGCCTTGCCTTTCAGTGATGAGAATGACAACAGTGAAAAACAAAAAATGTCTCACAAACATAAATTTGCACTATGGGGGCTATTTCTGAATTTTTTTCTCTGACCTGCCTCACAGCTTTGACATGGCAGCCAGCAAACAGGAACTTTGAAACAGAATAGGGATAAAATAGAAAATACCAAAACAGGGGAATTTCAGGTTAGATATAAGGAGTTCTTTACTTCTGAGGGTGGTGAGGCACTGGAATGGGTTGCCCAAAGAAGCTGTGAATGCTCCATCCCTGGCAGAGCTCAAGGCCAGGTTGGACAGAGCCTTGGGCAACAAGTTCTAGTGTGAGGTGTCCCTGCCCATGGCAGGGCATTGGAATTGAATGTTCTTAAGGTACTTTCCAACACAAACTATTCTATGATTCTGTAGCGGCCAGCACTCCCCGTCTGAGCTCTTTGCCACATCTATTCTTGCCAGAAACATTTTGGCTATTCCTCAAAAACAAAGAGGCTGGCTAGTACACCTGAGCTTGCAGAGCCTGTGGCTGGTTTCTGGTGCAACCACTCCCTGTTACCAGAGACTGCTCAGATAACATCTGTTGGCACACAAATGGAAGATGTTCTTTGCTTTCTCTCTCTGTGCTCCTGTTGCTGAAGCCCAGCAGGGTTATGTGAAGAATCGAAGGGCTCCTTCACACAAATGCAGAGTGGATGAAAGTGGCCAGCTGTGATGTGAACAACTAAAGTGAACTGAAATGTTAGAGTTCAACATCTGAAGCTGAAGTTTTGCAGCCAGCAGGCATCCTTGGGAGCCCTGGCTCCATCTCCTCTATGTCTTCTCTACACAGTTGCCAGCAGACAGCTTTCAGGCTCCCCTCACCTTTTGCTGTTTACAGTAACACCAAAGAAAAGCCGGGAGAAATCTGTTTGCTGTATTAAAGATTGGATGATATAAATCCGGGGTCTACAAATTGGATGGAGAAAAATCTTGCCTTCAGAGCCAGAGCTCAGGTCCATCTATTCATGTAGCTTTGGAAGTGGCAACAGGATTTGCAGTTTTGGGGTAGCACACAAACCTAGCCACTACCTGTGATCCTTAGGATACACAATCGTTGATGCTACAGGCTAGATCCCTTACTAGCCATTTTATGGAGCTGCTGAACACAAATTTGCCAAAATCCTGAATTCTGTCCGTCTCTACAACCTCCTGTAGGAAATACAGAAATATGCCAGGTTTAGAAACAGATTTCAAACATCAGTCAGTGGTCAGGGAGGAAAATGGTGTCATTTGCATAACAAGGGCAACTCAACATAATGACCCCATGTATTTCACTGTAGGTAAAACTTTGGACGGACATTGAGCCACAAAAGAAGGTGATACATGTCTCAAACTTTGGAGCTCAGAAATCTCTTTCTCCTTCTATGGAGAAACAGAACAATGGTCATAATACCCTGTTGCAATACATCACTTACTGTGCTATTAAATAATAAAAAACACTGTGGAGCAAAACCTCAACTGTTTTAAATTGTCATAACTTCACTGTCTTTAACTCCCCAGTCCTATTGGAGTAAAATTAGAAGATAAGATGGCATCAGAGGTAAAATTTTACTCAGAATTGGGGTTTATATTTTCATTTTAGACAATAGCTCTGCTCTGTGAAATCTTCAGTGGTCCCACTTTCTTTAGGACTAGACATCTTTAAGTAATAGTTACAAAACTCTTCATCATTTATTTTATTGTCTGCTGAAAAAACTGACATCATTTATGAGCATTATTTGCCCAATAGTAGATAGGAGATGTGTTTTACATCTAAACTGAGGGAGGATTTCTCCAGTAATCCTACTGCATTGATTCTTCCCTTCAAGAGGAGCATGTTTGCAACTTCTGGTATCATCTTCTGACACTCCTGTTTTAATACCTCAAGGCTTCTTGGAAGTTCCCTATTTACATGGTGACCCCAGCCTGTCTCCTTTGGTGATGCAAAACCTGATAGGATCATAGCACACAGGAGAATTTATTTGTTTTAAAAATACGTAATATTTACCTCCTTCTCCTTTCAGGGTTTCACACAGGGGCAAGCTGCCAACGTTTGACATGTTCCAGATGGATATACAGAATGGCAGTGCAGGTCAGTGGTGCCTTGTTCTGTGGTTAGACCTCAACACAGGAGGATAGGAAACAATGGGGGAAAAGTCGAATATTTCAGGCAAAGTGTCCTAGTTTCGGAAAAGGCCATGGGCTTTTTGTACATTCGCAAGCACTTTCTCACATTACGAGCTGCTGGGTTTCTACTGAAGCCCTTGTCAGTCAATCTCTCTCTGTATTTCTCCCTGGTGTTCTGTTAAAGCCAAATAAAACCTATTTGCCCCTATTTTCCCCATTGTTGATGTATGTAAAGTTATCGGCTTCTTGCAGGTGTCTGCTTCTTGCATTTGTAATGACAGTTTAACAAAAAAAATCCACCAAACCTGAGGCCACAGAAAAGCTTTCACAAGAGGGGTCAAAAGGGTTTCCTCTTCTCCTAAAGCTCTGCTACATTATTAGCAGTGCCGTGCTAGAGATATTTACCTGTTGGTTGCTTTTCAATTGATTCAACATGTGGCTACAGGGAGGTTGCAGTCTTTAGATTAAACCCACTTCAAGTTAAAACCTTGGGAAAATACCAGCGCGGGAGGGGGGTGAGGGGAAATAACTGCTCGCCCTGCTTGGGCTCCATTGTGACTATTCTCTCTGTTTCTAAGTTTAGCTTCAATTAAAAGAAAACAAGCAAACAACAAATAGAAATAAAATCCCAAACAATTAGAGTTTTGACATCTAAGAAAGCCAATATTGGATGAGGTCATCTCATCACAGCCCATAAAGCTATCTCTTCCTCCCTTTGTAATACACATGTTCCAGTCCAAGTTCCTCCTTAGTCTTTTTGTGGCTAAAGTGAACTAAACATCCCAAGAAAAAATATGTGTCTGATTTATTGGCTGTCTGGGAGAATTAATGCTACAAATTCAATAATATCTAATTTCAATTCAATAGGAAAAGCAAACCCCAAACTCATAGACCTCCCCATGAAAGAATTAAGGAACAGATTCATAGTTTATAAACCCAGAGGGGGGCAGCCTGCACATCAATCCTGACCTCCAGGATAGCACAGGCCAGACCATTTCTTCCCTGAATTACTTCCTTTTGGAAGTAAGGCACATCTTTAGGAGAAATAGTCAACCTCCATTTTCAAATTGACAGTGATAGAGAGCCTAGCATAGCCACCAGATCTGTGCTTTTGATGATTAGCTGTCCTTCTCTGGCAAAAACATGTATGCCTTATTTTTGGCCTGAAGTTGCCATATTTGTATGTCAGGACATTGGATCCTGTGATGCCTTACTCCAGTAGATTAAAAAAACAAACCAAAGTGAAAGAAAACAAAACTAAATGAACTGAAACAAAACGATGTTCTCAGTATAGGTAGAGATGGACACTTATCTTTAGAACATTTTTTTAAGAGACTGAGTTCTTTTGGAGTCTTTTACTTCAGTGTATGTTTTTCAGCCTTTTAATTATCCTCTTTATTATCCTATAAGACTTTTCCTGCTATTCACTATTCAGCCTTGATTGTGGACACCAGTGAATGTAGATATTATGGCTACACTGTCATGAAATACTATACCTGTATTGATTTTCTTCTTTTCCAATTCACCTCCGTAATCCTTTCTGGAGGTGCTCAGGAAGCTCCTATTTGACTGTGTGCTCACTGTGGTCCCAGGCACTCTCCAGAGTAAGCGTATAGTGTATTCTGTCAGTATGGCTTGGTTTCTTTTTTCCAGACGAATGCCTTTACTTCCTAATGTGTTGCTTGCATCTGTTTCACCAGGCAATCTGGTCTTCATCACTGTTTTATCTTCTTGCCTTTTTTGTTGTTTCTTTTTTTTTTTCCACTCCATAATCTTTGTGTCATATCCAGTCTTTGTCAGTGGTAACTGCACATTTTTTCCTGATCGTTAATACTAATACTAAATAGTTTAATCCTGAAAATGGAGCCATGAAGAGCTCCACAGAAAAGGCATCTATTGAACAAAGATTCTGTATTTATAGTATTTCTTTCCAATTCATCTATTAACTTTTAAAACATTTAACTCTATTATATTTTGTTATGGCAGTTTCTGACAGAAAACACAGAGTGACACTAAATGAAATTCCATACTGAAGGCTATTTTATTGACATCTTAAGGTTCTTTTCAGCCCTAACTATTCTATGATCTTTACAATGACATGCTAATCTTTACACACTATAGTTAGAACGTGATCTCCCCTATACCTCAAGCTACTTGGACAAGATCCACTTTCCATAAATCCACTTCAAACATCCTACTTTTTGACAACAATGTTTTGCCTACCTGTTATAGACAGGCATCTGATCATTTCCGTCACCCTGCCTTCCCTTTAGATGCAGTGTTGTCGGAAAGCTTTTACACAGATATGAACAGATTTTACATTTTTAAACACTGGCAGAGTTTGCAGCCCTGTTCTTGAAGTCCAGAATTCTCCCTTTCATCTTTAGGGCTCTTTACTGTGGTTCTTTGGGCAAGGAGGGTGTTTTGGATAATATCCATCTTCTGTGCAGAACACAAAGCTTCCACAGTATGAAACATCTGCATTGACATTTAAGTTGCAGCTTGTTTGGTGAGTACAGTGACCAGAGAGACAACCTATAAAATTCGTTTTATGTGTGTGAATGAATGGGGAGATAAAACAGCAAAGGCAGGGCCTAGAAAATAACTGAATGAGTACAAATACAGGCAGACAGCAACCCACAGTATCCAAATGCAGCTTTAGCCATCCTTCTTTTCTCAGATGTGCAAGAACAAGCATGGGAGATAGTCCTGACAGCTTTGTGAAATGAATTAAAGTATTTATTTTCAGCTGTATAATTTGTGTGTATTCTACTATTGACAGAGGACAGACAGACCCTGTTTGAGCTGCAGACAATGCTTTTGTGCCACGTGTCTTACCCCAGACATGTGAGTTTTGTCCTTAGGAAACCAAAGAACAAATATTCACTGCAGGCAGGAGTTTTAAATGAATTGGCTAAGGAGTTTCCTGAGCCGCTGACACAACTTTTACATAAATTGTAGATTCCTGAGGATGTTCCACAGAAGTGGAGAGAAAAAAAACAACCCCACAATCTCATGCAGGTAATTAGAAATGATCAACAGGAAGATTCAGGGAACTATAATCCCCTAGAAACTTAGCTTAGCAGCCCAGGGTCTGAGGCAGGAGAAGAAAGTTTGGAAGAGATACTCATAGAGAGAGATAAGAAGATGTACATTTCCCAGTGGCACATATAACATCTCCCTGTAGTATTTTCTCTTCTCTTTGACTGAAAAGTGGAGAATATCCTTAGCTAATCATTTCTAGAAGAAATGGGAGGCTCAGAGTTCAACATATGGAAAAAACCTTTGGCTCCAACAGCCTACTTTTCATGTGCATGTCTGAAGCTGCCAGACACATGCTTCCTTCACATCTAAAGTATTTCTTCTGACCGCTGATCTTCCTTTTCATTTTCTTCCCTCAAGACTGGGCTGTCGAGGGAATACTTCATTACAGATAGTGGACATTTTGTTTGCCTCACACTCTTTATTTACTCCAATCTGTTGCATATCTTAAGGTCTCTTATTCAACCTGCCCTGGAGAGTATTTACCAGCTATCGAATACCGTAGTTAATTTGATGTGGGGCTTTAATCTTAAACCACCTGCTTTGACCCTGATTTGGCTAAACTGTAACATGCATTAGCTTCGGTGCAGAAGTGGATATTTTTGGAAGTCACAAGAAAAATGTCAGTTTTCAAGTTACAGAACACATGGCTTTTCTGATTTTTTTTTTATGTGCTTTCCTAAAAAGATGCTATTTTTGTGCCTTCATAACTAAAGAACATCTGAACTTTATCAGTTGAAACTTCCCAGGTGTTTACTTCATGCTTCTCATGTTGCAAATAAACAGGTTAAAATAATGGAAGCATAATCCATTTAACACACTTCTGTGCACATTTATATTCCAAAACCTCTATGAGAAGAAAAGAGGAGAGTCTGGACTCCCAGGGCTATTAGGCACTTCCATGTTACCAGTGAAAATTCATTCCAACATTCAGTCCTTGTGTAGGGTGGATGAAAAGTATGGGGAGATATGTTACAAAATCAGCATAATTCAGGAGGTTTTCACTGCTGCTGCTGTTTGGTTGAGACAGGCTCCACTGCTGTTCTAAGCAGACTGTGACACTTCTTGGCATGGGGTTTTAGACTGGTTAATGGAAACCTGATAGCTAATAGGTCTCACAGATTTAATCATGAATCATGTACTTGGTTTTGTTCAGTAATTTCTCTCTAGCATAACTAGAGGGGAGATCTAAGCAGTAATAGCTTAAATTGAAAAAGGTTTTTATTCCCCTTGTGTTTGCATGACAGTTTTTAAACTCTATCAGGATAACCAGTGCATTAAGCTTCACTCCAATCCATTCTGGTTTGCTCTCTCATCTATGGCAGCAGTCAATATACAGTCTTATTAGGCAAAACTCACCAAATAGATAGACAACAACCTAACAGAAACTTTTTCTTAACTTTGTTTCATTAGGATATGAGCTTATATGCTAAAATAACAGGGTACATGACCATTATCAGCTTTACTTTATGTCTATGAGTGTGTCTATGTTTGTGTCGATGTTTATGTATATGCACATGCATACACATATGGATATCCATACACATATGTACATGTGTATGTTTATGTGTATGTGCATGTATATGAGTATGTATATGTATGAATATATGCGTATGTATATGCATATGAATATATATATATATGACTGTATAAATAGGACAAAGGGTAAAAGGTTCAAACTTAAACGGGGAAGTTCAGATTAGACATAAGGAAGAAGTTCTTTACTGTGAGGGTGGTGAGGCACTGGAATGGGATGCCCAGAGAAGTGGCAAACGCTCCATCCCTGGCAGTGTTCAAGGCCAGGTTGGACAGATCCTTGGGTGACATGATTTAGTGTGAAGGGTCCCTGCCCATGGCAGGGGCTTGGAACTGAATGAACTTAAGGTCCTTTCTAACCCAAACCATTGTATGATTCTGTATTGGTTTTGGCACATTGCTTTACCTATGTAGCCTGGCATTATGGCTGCTATGCACTAAGCAGTGCCCAATTCTTCCAGCATTGATTACTTCTCAGTCACTGAGAATTCAATGCCATGGATGTAAGGAGTATTCAATGCTAGTTCTTCAGAAGCTTTATTTTTTTCAAATCTTTCTTAGCAGAACTCCTGCCCACTTGTATTGGGTTTGCATGGGAATGTTTTGGTAGCAGTGATGGCTTCTGTGAGAAACTGCAGGAAGCTTCCCCTGTGTTGAACAGAGCCAGCATCAGCCCAAGATAGACCCATCACTGGCCAAGGCCAAGCCCATCAGTGACAGTGGTAGTGCATCTGGGATAACGTGTTTAAGAAGGAGAAAAGTAGCTGCACAACAGTAACTACAGTTGGAAAGAGGAGCAGTTTTGCCCATGCTGGTAACTGGTGAGTGATTGCCCTGTCTCAACCCATGAGCCTTTTGTTATGTTTTCTCTCCCCTGTCCAGCTGAGAAGGGCAGTGTCAGATCGGATTTGGTGGGCACCTGGCCTCCAGCCAGGGTCAACCCACAACTTCACCCCAGTGGAAACATTTCTGTCCATGGTCTCCTTGGGAGGGGGGAGAAGCAGCTGGATGTGATGTAGCACATGTGTGGAAGCTTCATAGGCAGCAGGACATGCATTTTGCTATGATGCTGTAAGGGAGGTTGAGGCTGAAGCTTCCACCAGGGACTGGCTCCCTCCACAGTAGGCTGGAGCAGCCACCCCCTCACAGGCAAAGCCTTTCATCCTGGCAGAAGCTGAATGTGCTGAAAATCTGCCAGGAATTACCCATGTGAAGATTATAAATAATTGAGAAAAGAGATGTGGAAATGGCAGGAGTGTAAAACTCTGGCATCTCCCTTCACAGTTTGCAAAGCAACACCCGGCGCCCAGCTGATAACACAAAGAAGATCCTTAGCATTGGCTTGCCAGAAACAGAGACAGGAACCAGCAATTATGTGAAGTTCAGCAGGTGCTGGCACTGGTAAAAAGAAGGGAGATTTCAAGCAAGTAAGGTGAAGTGGGCAGGCTTCCTCAGAGCCCATGTACCACATTCCATCACTGTTAAACGGGGGAGCCAAGCACAGCTTTTCATTTTCAGCTCCCTGCAAGATTGATTTGACCTGTATTTAGTGAGGGACTTGAGTCTTTTGTAGCCACCTGGAGCAGGGGACAGGCAAAGGCCGAGGTATTTCCCTGCCCAGGTGGCCTCATAAATATCTTGGTGAAATTGATTTTCTTTCATTTACTTTGGCACTGCTTGGGCACTGCTTGATTAAGGGGCGGTGTGTAGGAGCTGACATGCCCAGAGATAGACAGCCACATCTGCTAGCCATTTGGATTAATTATTACACCTGTACCATAAAACACATGTTAATAAAGGGCTGGTGGACAGGTTCAGGTTGCAGTCTTTAAAAAGGCCCAAAGAAAGCAGAATGCTGGCCATATACAAGAGAGAGCCAAACCTTTTGCTGATAAGATGCTGCAGGCTCCAACCATGAACAAGGAAGAGGCAGTGCCAGATACACACAAAAAATAAATCACACAGAGGAGGAAAAGTGCATATCCTGGCAAACTATGCTTTTGTAGTCTATTGGCTAGAAGGTGAACGACAGTACATGTTCTTTCTTTCCTTCTTTCTTTGCTGTTAGATGTAAAAGGAAAAAAATCATTAATCACTCTGCAGGATACAGCACTTAAATGGGTAAAGTTGCTGAAGGGGTCTGGTTAGCATCAGCCGATTTTTCATTTCCTTTCAGTGGGGACAGTGTGGTGCTCTGGAATCCCTGGAGCCCAGGAGCATGAATGCAGGTATTGAATTTTCAGGAGGAGACAATTAAGGCCAAGCATGTGAGATACAGTCACATTTAAATTAATTCAGGTACCTTAGCTGAAGACCTAAACCCTCTGCTTTCCTCCTTCGTTGGGAGGCATACCTGGGAGGGCTTTACTGGGCTGGCATTGATCATTAATCATCCGAGCATGGTGTCAGTTGTGATGGAGCACAATGGAGCTCTGTATTTATTTTTGCTTTCACTGAAAAGGTTTACCATATTCTTGCCTGTGGAAAATCGTTTTGCTGAACAAGTTCTTCAAACAGCCTTTGCCACGTTTTCACAGCCCTTTATTTAGAGATTCCCTGTAGCTAGAACAGAGTGAATGTCAGCCCTGAGCTTGGTGCCAATTCTCTATTATTTGTTAGATATCTCCTGAACAAAACTGACTTCCATCACGATGTGCAGATGAGCCAAAAAGGAAAAGAGAGCATAGGACCATTGTGAGGACATCTGCAGTTCTCCTTATGTTGGGCTTCATCTGTCTTTGATACTGGTCTTTACCTGTTGTCGTGGGGAATTCCTTTGGGATATTAATGCTCACTACTTCAAATATCATCAAGGAAGGGACTCATATCCTGCTCTGACGCCTAGCATCACTGAGTTAATGAAACTTCCAAAGGAAGGAAGACAAAGCCTGCACCTGTCCCTCAAACCTACCCAAACAGTAATTCACCCACAAACCCAACCGCTCAGTACATTTGGTCCTGACCTTTGCAATAGGTCTGCACTCTGATGAAAGCTGGGGTCTGTGCTGTGCCACTGTACCCTGCAGAAGTCATGAGAGCATGCTTGGCAGGTTGACTGTGCATTATGGATATTGCAGTGAGGTTTGAAACTCTCCAGTCACTAGTCTGGTTTAAGCCCAGGTCTTCCTTAGCTCATCCTTTTAGTTCTTATAAGGGGCCTATAAGAAAGATGGGGAGAGACTCTGTAGCAGGGCCTGTTGTGATATATTTATGGAAATATGACAACATGCAGGAGGTAGGAATATGGCAACATAAAATGTACTGTGCTATAATTTTCAGAGGTAGACCATGATGAGTCAAGTCTGATAAGGCTTGGGAAGTGTGTTTCTTTGCCTGAAGGTTACTTTCCCCTAGAGCCTCAGTTTAAGACTTTGTGGTCTTCACCTGTATGTGCTGTTCAGCTTGTGCTGCTTGCAATACAAAAATGAAGAGAATTTCTATAAATGAGGTAATGGCTAATGGCATATATATGGCTAACGTCATACCCTTACAGAGCATAATACTGGGTTTGCTATACTGTTTTTTCCTTGCTATGATCTTTCTCAGTTGGTATCATTACATGCAGAGATTTTAGCAAATGGAAAAAAATATTGATGTTTTTATTATTTCTATTGTACTCTAGAAAAAAACAATGGCTTGCAGCAGAGTGGCACTAGAGTAAAGGTCCCCTTTTAATAGATGAACAGCTTCTGGGTCTGATTTTGGTTACTTCAGCTGGTTTGGGGCTTTTTTATTTCTCAGATCTCTCTTACATACTATGCAGGTTGATGTTTCCGGGAGAAGATTTTAACTGAGCATACCATGCACATGAAAGAGTAACTCTCCTTACAGGCCCAAAGACATGCATATACTTAAACACTTCAGAGGACTGGAGTTAAAATTAACCTCTATATTTCTTTATTTTCCAACCATACTTTTGCCTTTGTATTACCACTATATTATTCAAGAACATTTTTGTGGCTACTCTGATCATTAGATTTCTGTCCAGGTAACAGATACCAACTTTTAGCAGCTGTAGTATCTGAATTACAGTGCACAGAAACTACTGGTACATCAACCACATTCATTCTTCTGTACTTGAATAATCCCTGGAATGTATTAATTGCAAGTCATTGTTTAGTTCTACCATCCAGCTCCACCTTCTGGTAAACTTGTATTAAATCTAACTTACGAAGTTTCTTTCTACTTGCAAAGACTGAAAGCAAATTCTCTGCTTTGTTACTGTGATACTGAGCAACACTTAAGGGTGAATTTACTGACCTGCATGAACCCTGACAATCACTGAATTTGTACCCTATCATCTGCTTTAGGAATACATGCAAAAAAAAAAAAAGCAGCACTTTCAGAGCATGAAATAAAGATCATCTGCATTCTCAAGGCACTGAAATTTCTGACTTGTGACATCTCTTAATGAATAGGGCTGGAAAATTACATAATGGTTTCTTCAGACCCATACTGTCACAGTCCTTTTAATCTTACCTACCCTTGATAAAATATATCTAATGAGATATCCATTCATTCTTGCATGGTTTCTCAAAGAAGGTAAGCATAAATGCATTTACACTGAAAACTGAGCACAACTGGGTTTACTTAAAAATAGCCCATTTATCTCTTTGCTTCTTATCCCCATTTTAAAGTATTTTATGTAATCAAACTGCTAGCTGTCACATAGAGGAGATACCCAATACTACTGATTTATGAAGCACCTAGGAGAGCTGCATGCCTAACTTAAACAGGGCACAGAGACACTATGGATTTCAAAACTAGTCATTTAATTAATCCATTTATCCAGGCTCTTATCTATTGTTTTTGTGCACACTTCTTGCCTGTGAACTTGTAGTTTGCTTTTGAATCTTTACCTTTTGTATTTATGTATCTATCTCTCGACTAATAATGTAACCGGGGTTGCAACACAAGCTTAAGAACCAGTCGGCAATCATCTGTAATGTTAATTTTCATATTTGCCCTGACAGAGCTTCCTCAGGCCAACCAGACTCCCATGGATGCAGCCAAGGCACAGACTAAGGGATGACATAGGCCAGTGAGTATTTCCCTTAGGCATTTTGGAAAGTGGTAGGTATGTGAGTCTCCTTCACTGCTCTTTTTAGTTTTGAGGATTGACATACTCTGTAGCTCCCATTCTCTATTTCTGAGAACACAGAAGACTGACAATCTGATTCACTTTGTGGCTGTGCAGGGGGTGCACCAGGACATACAGTCCTGGTATACATCTTTTGCAAAACATGACCAAAATGATGCAGTTTCTTTTCCACTTATTCCCCATAAACAGACTACCTTTGCATCTGACTGCTGCTTAGAATGGACTAAGCACTAACTCTTCATTATGCCAGTGTGCAGATAGCATGCTTTTCAATGTGCAGAAGGCTGAGGACAGTGTGAATTTTATTTGTTTTCTCTCAAACCAAATTCTTAGCTTCTTCCTGTGCTTCTACTCAAGCAGCATTCAGCTGTGCTACAGCTAATAGGAATTTTCCTGAGTAAGAACTTAGCATTTGTCTTCCTACCAAAAAAAAAAAACCCATCTATTGTTTCTTGTGTATGTTACTGTAGGGCATAAGATGCTTGTGTTTCAACCAAAGTCCCATAAGTTTAGGGACAAAAGGAAAACATAGTTCCGCCCCTCAAAATGATCAGAAGACAAAAGACAATGAGCAGCTACAGACAGATGAATGAGCACACAGACACAGAGACAAACGCTGGTCAGTGTGATGGGGTGCAACCTAACCATTGTCACCATAGGCGTCAGTGGAAGGAAAACAACTGGAAAGAGAACAGAGTCAAGAGAGGCACTTCATTGGCAGAGGAATCCGCATGTCAGCACTTGGTGACAGGCCAGCCAGAACATAAAACCGGAACTGTTGCAATGCTGGGTGAGAGGGGGTGCAGAGCCCCCATGAGGGACACTCTCCTGGCAGGCCGGCCCCACATGGGACTTGCACAACCTTCCCATTGCAGCAAACTGGCACATGCCAGCAACCACAAAAACACTTCCGTCACCGTTTTTCCGTCCAGCTAAGCCTGATAGTGGCTGGTGGAGCAGCTTTTGTCTATTATTACAGGGAACTCCTCCAGAAATGAGGGGCAGGAAAGGAGAAAATGTTGTCATTGGACCTGAACATGTAACATATGGGCACCGTTTGATGAGGCCCTCAGTGACATGGTTTAGCGGTGGTCTTGGCAGTCCTGGGGTGATGGACTTGGTGATCTTACAGGTCTTTTTCAGCCTGGTTGATTCTATGATTCTATGGTATGGCACCATAGTTTGGCCAAAGTTCCAATATCTTCCAAGTGAAGGAGAGATTATAGGTAGCGTAAGAAATTACTAGATAGCTAGGAAGGAAAGACTAGCTCTTTACATTCAATGCAGGAGTTGCAGAGGAAGCAGAGGAAGGTTGCAAACAAAACCTGGTATCATAACAGTGGCAAGCTACAAATGCAAAACGCAAACTGGTAGAACTTGGATGAGTTTAGCTGTGTACATGGAAGCTCAAATCCCCATCACGTTGTGCGAAGTGTGTACATGATCTGGGTGGGATTGATGCGTCAGACTCTGCCCTCGCAGACTCTGGGTGACCAGCAGAATGGTCATGCTGTCCCCAGTAATTGAGAAAGTGAGGTTTAGCTAACCTGAATTTAAACTCCTATTTAGCTGTACATAAATAAGTGCAGCTAACACAAGTAAGATTGTAACTTGGAAGAGAAAGGGATTCTTCTCTAGCAGTGACATGAATTGCCTTCATAGAGTGGTCTTCATGGAGGTAGCCAATGGATTTGTGCCTGTGCCTGACTAGGGTTTTGAGGGATTTTACGTTCAAACAGGTGTCAGAGAGGATCACATTCATAAGACATCTTGAGTCTGGCTGGGCTCTGGCCAGAAGGAAGAAAAGTTACCTCTAAATTCAGTCTTTTTCAGGATATCTTTGTCCTATGGTGTTAAAAACAGCACAGAAGAATGGTTGGCCACCACCACCACCACCAGACTGAAATGGCTAGGACACTTCCTTTTCTCTGAAAGCTCTTCTTTCCCTTGAGTGGAAGGAGACTGACCCAAAAATGCCCTGAAATATGATGAACAGGAGACTTCTTGGCTACAGTTTCTCCTCACCATTTCCTATTGTTTGCAGTCTCTTCCTCTGAGCTGTCTCTCCTCTTTTATTGAAATGTCAGTCCTGGCAAGCAGCACTAAGAGGCTCCAGACAGGCAGAGATGTGCCAGAGATACAGGTGCATTGGAAAGTCAGGGTTGTCTTTTCTGGTTGCTGACAGATGTTTACTTGAGAAATCTAGGAAGAGACCGCAGTTTTCTGTCTAAGATCCTAATCTTGTTCTTTTCTCACCAACCAAATTCAATGACCCTTGCAAAGGTTTCCCTGTTAGTCTTATTTTAACCTATATAACTCTGGAGGTCAGTAGGAGAGCTGTTTTGTTAACCCACAGTTTTATTCTCATTGGTAATTCAGTGCCTCACTTGGTTGTTGGCCTATAATGACAATAGTTACCAGTCTAAAAAGTACTTCATCTCGCTTTTTCTTGCCAGTTGAGTTCGAAGGTCTTACACGTTATGTGGAGACCCTCTATAACTGATCATTTTAACTCTCTTCTTCAAGCATAGATGTATGTTTCCATGCCTCTAAGGGGTAACGGGATACAAATTTACAACTGTGATTAAAAAAGCACAACTTGTAGTCTGTTATAGTATTTCAAATTTCTTTGTGTTTAGATACTCAGTTCAAAATTGTACGTGCTAGACCTCTTAGTGGTTAGGGAAAACAGTGGGGAGTTACTAGTCTGGAGCCAGAGGGTGTCTGATTTTCACTGGAAACTGGAATATCCAAGACAGGAGTTGAAGGAGCCAAAAGTCCTTCAGAATAATTTTTCTGTTTTGCAAAATAAACAAAGGAGGATTCAAATGAAAGCAATGCTGGGACAGATTCCCATACGAACACATAGCATATTCTGGCGGAGTCCTGGGGCTCTCTTCTGCTTTGATTTATATCAATCAGCAGCATAAACACCCTTTATCGTTTACCAGCTGCCAAGTACCAGCAGAACCTACAGGAATAATATGATTCAGTAATCTACAATGCAGTTATTTCTTGGTTACCTTGTCATTTCCCCATCTCTGTGCTCTCATTTAACTGCCCCTGTGCACGTGATCTGGCTGATTTCTTCAGCAAGAATAATAAGATCCAGTATAACATCCCACCTCCTGCCACTTTTCTCTCCTTCTTCAACAAATAGATTTTGTGACAGCCAAGTTATGGTCCCTATAGAGCAGGCAGTTGCACCAGTGCCTCACACCACTGATTGTATGTGTTGAACAAGAACAAGATGTACCAGCACGACATGGTTGTACTGGAATAACACTATCCACAGTGGGGAAGCACTCTACCAATTTAACTATGCTGAAGTAAGTAAAGCAGTGCCAACTGCATATTCAAATGTGTTCTTATAAATCTTGGACTGAAGCAGGGAGTTGCCTATTTCCTTAACCCCTGATCCAGCTTCAGAGGAAGGTCTCACCTCTAGTTCCACATCTGCCTTGACATCAGTCATAAATGACCAGCTTAGATCAAAAGGGCAGCTAGTGGGAATTGCCATTTTTCTGGTTACAGAATGGGCTATAACCATGACAAGCAACTAGGAACTGAGAGTTGAATGGACTTTGTTCATCTTCCGCAAGAAGACTGTTCTGCACTGAATGTGCAGCATGTGAATGTACTGTCTTTTACACCAATTTAAATGCTTTGTGGCACACACAGGGAAGGTATACTATAGGATGCAGTAATGTGTGTCCTGTAAGTTAAGAATACATAAAGGAATATTCTTTTTAAAAGAATTAGTTTGTTTTTCCACTTATATGTTATGTCAGCTACTTTTAAGATTTAGAATATATCATTTTTGGCTTTTTAAAACAATACCTGAAGTAGGATATTTGTTTAGAGTCTTCCTGCTAGATACTGCTAAACAATGCACTGGTGTCAATAAGTCACTTCCCACAAATGAAAACTATTTGCAAGGTCATAGGCATCGAACACCAGGAGAGACTCAAAATCTTGTGTTATCAGTTCATCGCTTTACCCTGCACAGCCAGGGAATTCCAGAAAACAGCCCCCAGAAGGTTCTCCTGAGATAAACTCCTCTATTCTTCTGCCACACAGGGCAGCGACTCCACCTATAGCATCCCCAACAGCTGTTTTTCTCTCTGCACAGACACAGCAGTGAAAGGGAATACCGCCTTCTGGACCCAAGGGAGTTGGAGATAGGCAACATTGGAAGCTGAGAATATCATTGAATGAAGAAAGACCTTACTCAAAAACAAGATTTCCCATGCAAAACACAGGGGATCAGATATTTAGTCAAATTCATGTTATGGCCAAGTCAGTCTGCCTAGTGGCTACTGAAAGGCATTCATTTTTCGTCCTAATTCCATTTCCAGGTTGCACAAGTTCCTATGCCTTGTCACCTACTCCCATCTTGGTGTTTACCTGATCCCACTAGAGGCTGATTCACACAGCTTGCCCAGCAGTAAGCTCAGTATTATGGTGTTAAACTCCCTATAGCACTGTGTGATCGGACTAGTAGCAGAGAGGTGTAAAAGAAACAGCAGGAGAACAGAGGTGGGAAAATGTTTATGGTGTGGAAGAGGAAGCAGGCCCCACAAACACCTTTCCTGACTGCTTTGTCTTAGGCTTAACTGCAACCTGGAGTAGCACCATCAACCTGATGTTGATGCTTTAGTTGGACAATAAGCTGCCACTGCTGCAAAAGCAGCAACCCCAGTGCCAGATGCTAAACTCTTCCTCCACCCTGCGCCCCTCCTTGTGCTACCCTGTGTATCTGTGCACTCACACGAGCAACCAGGCGAAGAAACCAGAGCTAATAGCTGTCCGGGTATGAAGAAAAGGTCAAGGCAGGACCTGCGCTGCAGGGATGAAGCAGGGTTGGCTCACTGCCTGTTTGGAAAGCAAGTGTCAAAACCATGCCCCAGGCTGGGACATGGGCTGACTTGAAGGACATCTGCAGCATGGCCACATCACACCATATTAGCCACTGTCCTACCTCCCACTGCAACCACCACCCCATGGGCACTCCGGTAGTTAGATAGCTTCCTTTCCAATAAACACTACTTGTGCCTTATTTGCCACACCATTAAGATGCCTCTTTAAACATCTTTCTTATGAGATTTTAATGAGGAACAGCAGGAAAATGTTTTGTTAGCCAGCACCAGGGAAAACATCCATTTATTTTATCTTCAGTGTGGCACTAACCGCTCTCATCACCTGCAGCTGCTGTCCCAGCTAAATCACCCAGAGGTGCTGGACAAGCAGCCCTTCATGAGGTGTTTTTTAAAAACTCATTTCAGAAGAGGCAAAGACTGGAAGAAAAAGAGTTAGAAGCTGATATGCTAAAGTCATCATTGTCTGCCATGCTTGGGGATTGCATGGGAAGCATTTCTGAAGGGAAAACAATCAGGCATCAGGAGCTCAGTGGTACTTTGTCTCTGCTACTTCCATGTTAAGGGGATCATATTGGGAAAGTTGGTGAGAAACAACTCCAGCCCCCCTTTTCCCTTTGCTCACTCACCTCAGAGGTCTTGTACTGCAGAGATACTAGCTGTAGATTCACTGTGTTTTCTCGCAGCATAACACTGCTTCTCTCCATGATAAGGTACTATGACATGGTACAGTCATCACAGTACAACAGCATTTGTCCAGAAGGTTACCTTTCACAATGGCAATTACTGCTGTTATTATCATCTGCAGACTAATTTCACAACACTGACAATACCAGAGCTATTTCCCTTCGCAGCTCCAAACTCACATTATGTGCTCTAGCACTATCTCCTGCTTGTGCTCCAGGGAACTGCATCAGCAGGGAAAGTTTTATGGCTTATACATCTTCGGTAACGTCTTGGTACCTGCAGTGGCTTTTCATCTATTGCCATAACCTCTGTACTGCACAGACCCCTAAAGGAACTTCAGGCAGTAGGATGAGGGGGAAGGCTGAGCAGCTGCAAACCTTTACTGGTGGCAAACTGAACTCCCCAGCCATTTGTGTTCACAGCCTGTGATATGAAAGAGCTCAGTGCAAACAAAAGGTGTGCTGGAGGAATGCTGTGTTCACAGGAAACACATTTTTCTCCTCTTGTGCAAAGGCGTTGTGGCTGGAGGATGAAACGCTGCTGCTGAGTGAAGACCGCCTGCCTGAGCCACATTCTGACCGAGCGCTCTGCTTGAGCTTGGATTTTGCTTGAACCACAACTCTGCATGAATCCCAGATTATCTGGAAAAAGCAAAGGCACAAATGAGGTGTTTGTGGTGAGACAGTCTCCACTTAAATAAACCCGAAGCGACAAGGAGTTTTCTGTGGGACTGGCAAAGATAAGTCTTGTGGGGCAAGGATGGGGAGTCTCAGGATGCTCAGAGAAGGAGGAGGGACATCTGGAAACAGCCAGCGCTGCTGTCAGTGTCCTGGAGATGTGTAGATGAGTCATGGCCCAAAGATGGAACAGATCTGGCCATCACACCTCACAGCCCCCGGTCAGACCTGGGCAGCGTGTCCTTGATGCTGCCACATGGGATAATTCAGCATGTGTCCCCTCCTTGACCTGCAAGCAGGAGTTTTGCCAGATGAATGAATACAAAATCTCTCCGACTAAGTACATAGAAACCATACTCTCAGCTGGAAATGGCTTTCTGCAGTCCCAGCACCTCTCTCAAAAGCCAAGTCAGCATTTTATACAGGTCTGGGTACCATAACTATAGTCAAATTGCACTGTTGCTTGTTGAAGACAACTAGCAGAACTATTTGCCATGAGGGGATGAATTTCGTTGAAGTGGAATTGTTTCACAAGCCTGTGATGGAGGGTTTCCTTCAGAGAGAAAGCTGGAGGAGATCGTCTAGCACTGTCAAAAGGCTGAGGTTTCTCTGAATGAAATCTTGAGGTGTGACTTTGAAATTACTTTCTGTGATGCTTTTCTTTGTAGTGTATATTTTGATTGAATATTTTTAAAAGGGGGTGTCAAAGTGAAATATTCTGATCTACCCAAAATGAGCATTTCCTAGATTATTATTTAACAGGAGCGTCTACATTTCAGAGGAGGAGGAATGGATCCTGACTTATTAAATACCTACATAAAAAATACAAAAGATATTCCACGTCTCAAAGCCATTATCAGCGTGAGCTAAAAATCTTTCTCTCATTCTTTTTCATGAGCACAGTACTAGGGCAAATATGCAGTCCTCCTGAGGGATTCACTGAGTGGAAGCAGTAATTCAGGAGTACCCTGTGGCTTCCTAGGGAACTGTGTCTGAATCTCCCCCAGTGTTTGACCTCCTTCTGATAGCCTGCACAAACGCTAATGACCCTAATGCCTCTCACACTGTGTGCCTAATGACAGCAACTCCTGTTGCCAATCAGATGAGATTAGGGGAAAGCTGTCTAGTGCATACTGTACATGACAGCCTGTTCCTAGAGCCATATATTGCCCCTAAATTGGCTAATGCAGAATTCAGGATGGAAATGGAAAGCTATTTGTGGGAGGCTTGTCCTGAGTCCCCAGCAGGGTGTGAGAATTTGTGCTTAGTGCTGATGGTACGGTTATGCTGCTCTGCTGATGGATGTAAAAGAAGGCTGCCAAGAAGAGACTCCAGAACCATTTCCTAAACAGCAGCGATAAAAATTACTGTTAGAGCCTAAATCTGCACTGTTTTCCTATATTTCAGGCAACTCCAAGCTGCCTGGGGAGCAAGGACAAAATTCGCCCTCAGAGTATCATTAGGTGAGTTTTGTACACTAAGCTGTTTTATACCCACCTCACAAGAAGGAATTCTGAAAGGGAAAACTTGGCAGGAGGCTGGGAAAGAAGTGAAGAAAGAAGAAAAACAGCCGATCGGGCTCAGCAGGAGCAGCCTGTGTGAGAGCACTGTCCCCTCAGACCACATCATATTGCTGCGCGGCCAGATATGTCTTCTGAAACCATGAAACAGCCTGTACCAGAGAGATCACACCAAATTTTCATGCATTCCATTTGCTTTCTGTAGCTGAGGTGGGGACCATTTTTCAAAGGCAAATTTTGGAATAGAGTATCCTCTTTTGCTTTGTCTTAGCTATTGTAAGCACGGCGCTAATTCCTTGCCAATCAGAAATGTCTATTGGAAATTTGTATTGCGCCTATTTCTTTCTTAGAAACAGAATTTTCTGTTAAAAGGGCATTTAATTTTTTTTCCCCTGCTTTCTGTTAATCAGGATGTTTCAAATCCCTGGAATGTGAATGCAATCGACTGGGTTATATTTACAGCTTTGATGATATTTTCTTCATTTGATTTTTCTCTTTTCTCATTATTTGTTTTGTTAAATTTGAAAGTATTTCTTTCAGTTCAAACAGCTCACAGCACTGGGAAAGTTACAGGTAAAAACCCGTAGCTCAAACCTGATGGAGTTGCACGTCAGCAGTTTCACTTTCAATTATTTTCCTTTTTAGACTAGTTTTGCTAATTTGGCAGTCTTAAAAAGCCATATGGAGCAGAATTAAAATCTAAAAAGTGAAAGAAAAGCCTTGACGTTCTTTACGGTATTTGCTTTCAGCGATCAAAAGTAAAACCAGGCAAAATAAAATTGCATTTGGGAAAAGCAGAAAAGGGCATACAAACATTAAAACCTGAAAGACATTCTGCTTTTATTCACCCGAAGGAGAAACCATTTCATATTTGGGGCTTTTGTGTGAAACAGTTCTTTCGTTTTTCTAACAGATTTAATCCACGCATATGTTTGCGCAGTGACAAAACTCCCAAAAAGTACATTCAAAGCGACACTTTCTCCAGCGTGAGTGGAAATTGTCCTTCCTGATGCCTATAGCAGATATACTTTTCTATTTTACAAGCAGAAAACGTACCTCCACACACACACAGCCATGCACTTCTTTAGATATGAATGAAAGAGGAATGTCCATAATAATGTTAGGAGTATCTAAGAATTAATTCTTCTTCGGTGTTATTTTCACATATGCTATGTGGCAAAACCACACAACAGACAGGTCATGTGAAAAAAAAAGGAAGTATATATATCTACTAGAACATTCTCGTGTGTGTTTTTCTGTTTACACAAGTCTCTTACAGAGTTTTGTGTTTGGCAATACGATCTAGCTTTAAGTTTCAGACTCCAGAAACTGTATCTCCCTACAGCCTGTCCCTCTTGTTGGTCACAAGGAAGAGTTGTTTTTCAGGCAATTTTTAGATCCCCTCTTTCCTCCCATTGCAATTTAATTCTATCCTATCAGAAGGTTCTGACTGGCATCTGGACTCTCTTACAGGGGGAAATATCAACATTTTATATCCTTCTCCTTCATCTTCAGCTAGAGATAAAAATAAAGATATTTTCAGGAAAGACTGTGAAACATATTTGTCCCCTTTGACTTCTTAATTTTGGGTTACCTCATCACTTTAAAACTGAGAATGCATTGATTGCAGTCTCAAGATTATAAAGGGGCTGGTAAAATTAATAAACTAAAGAATATCCATCCTTTTATCCCTTACTTTTTTACAAGCAGAAAACATCACTACATTTCATGTTTACCATTCTGCAGTATGAAACCTGCAACATGGGGAACTTCATTCCTTCTCCTGTTGCTGTTTTCCCTGTATCCACATTCCACTCTTTTCCATTACCTTTTTTCTAGTTTTCGTCTTTCCCTCTATTAGCTGAAAGTGATGTACAGGACCCTCACCTAGAGACAGCTTCTGCCATCTATAACGAGGGGTCTCTAGATGCTTCCTCCTTCACTTTTATTGGTGTGCTGGTTTAAGGAATGGTAGCCAGTTGATCTTACTAGCTGTATAGACTAGCAATTTATGTCATAACCACTGTTACAACTTTCATCTTACTAATGAATTTAGCAAACTGTTTCTATTTTGTCCCAGAAGCTCCCAGGAATATTTCTTTTAGTATATAACATTCCCGTTTGCTTCCTGTGATATACTGAGCCAGGTCTAGGGAATAATCATAAACTGCCATTTGTAACACCTCTAGTTTATCTCCCAGGTTGTGATTTATGAAGAATTGTAATATGAGGATTGCAGAAACTAGTATTTCTTTTGGAGGACTTTGCCTCCCTGCCCCACGGCTGCGAGATCTTCGGAAAGTCACACAGCAGATCAGATGCTGGTTCATCCACAGCCAGTAACAGAATATTTTGGGCAAGTGTATATCCCACCAGATCTGCTGCTAATATTTCACTCTTGCTTTTCAGTGAGGCAGGCAGGCATGAGATACTCTGACTAAGACCCAACTTGCACATTCCCACTAAAGCTTAATTTGGCTGCATTGCAACATCTGTGTTGTGCTGAATCCAGTATCTCTCTGTGCTTCCACGGCCAAACTCATCTATCATCACAGGCAGCATTTTGGAAGGTGGCAACTGCTGCTGCCTCTGGTCCCAACTAACTGGCAAAAAGAAAAGTACATGAAGGCTCGATTTGTATTTTAAAAGCTTCCCAATTGCTGAGGCGACCCCTCTAGGCAGAATCAGGCCAGAGTTACTCCCTGGATACACTTCCCACACAAGAGCTGCATACCCTTAAAATTTAATAAAAAGAGCGAAAGACACTCCATAATTTTTGTCCCAAGCACTGACTGAAAGGTGACATTACACAATAAGAGTAAATCTCCTGCTCCACTTATACCAGCTGAGTACCCAGAGACATTTCTGCCATAGCTCCGAAACCAAAATAGCAATTGGTGAAATACAACCTTCATGCTGTTGTCAAAAACAAGTGCAAGTATTGTAGTTAATGCTTGGCAGCAAGCCGGGGAGCCAAAGTTCACCGGAGGGGCCCCGCTGGGGATTCCTGGAGGCACTGTATAAATCTCTGCTCCGCTCCCCGTCACCGGCAGAGGTTCATGACACGCTGTGTATGGGAGCACCCCGAGAAGCATGCCCCAGGCTGCCAGCAGCAAACATACGTCAGAGACCGAAATCAATAGCATGAATGCACGTGCCCTGTGTGTGCATGCACGCACGGAGGAGCGAGGGGCGGTTCTTCCTTTGATGCAATCAAATACTCAGTTCATAGTTTGATGGGTCAGATAATCTTGATCTGGTAATTGTTAACCAGCCACTGAGACTCTCATTCATTTTGACTCTTTCTGGGTTTCAGTATCTGACAATCGCGGCCTGACCCTTTTAGCTCTCACTGGCCCAGCACCCATGGTGCATCTTCCCCAAGTAATTTGGCTTCTGACTCAACAGCTCAAAGTCAATCCACTGCACGTCTCTTAGGGGACTATGCAGCCCTATTTTAAAGGTTCAGAGAGGTGCAGGATTTACCTGATCTATTATTTATCTGTGCCAAAGCTTAAGTACATTTGCTATTAAAAAACTGTGTCTTATATTAAGTTTGAATTGCTCAGCTGTCAGATCTTGTTATACCTTTGTCTGCTACACTGAAGAACCCTGCAATATCAGATATCTTCTCCTCACATAAGTAATTATAGAACATGATTGAATTGTTTCTTATGCTCTTTTACGAAGTGAAACAAATAGATCCCTTCTAATCTCTCATAGTAAGCATGTTTTCCAGGCCACAGGCAGTCCTAGCAGGAGTCAACAGAGTCAAGTGAAGTTAGTTGAGCTACACCAGTCCTCGCTTGCCAGGATCCAGTCCCCACCAGATCCAATCCCCAACATGCTAAAATGAATATTTACAAATTGGAACATGTCTAGGGTGTGTAACTAGACACATTCTAGTTTCATACCTTTTATTCAGTTCGTAGAAGGTATTCACTATGGTGACCACAAGTGCTCCCATTAAATTCCCATTCATATACCTACTCAAAAATGCAGACTACCTATAAATGGAAAAATAAGCAAAATTCATAATACTTATCCAATAGAAAATTCTTGACATCTCACCTTCTTCTTTTAACCCAGCTTAAGAATTGAGATGCTAACATTTCTCAGAGAAAGAAAATGACATTTTTACCAAAATTGGCAGAACATTGCATTTTCATACCTTTCAGTGCAGACATATCACATCAAAATTCCCCAAATTACAACACTTCTCACTTCTGTTGTGAATCTACATTACCTTATCATGTTAAATTGCCTCATAGGGACTGCAGGTTGGCACCCTAATAAACACCCTTGGCACCCTGCAAGGGGTCACGCTGCCTAATGAGACCATGTTCACTCCCCCCAGCTGGCCCATGCCTTCCAGAGCCAGGCAGAAACTGGGCAGCAAGAAATCTGCATGGCACCATGGACTTCCAGGGAGCTTAGCTCTGCGGAAAGGTTAACAACCTAAGAAGTTACAATGCCATCAATTTGCCTAATGCTGTACCAAGCTGCACTGAAATATTTTAGGTAAGTGGAGCATAGAAGAATTGTCTGATTTGAGTTGATGTTTGGACTTGATGACCTTAAAGATCTTTTTCAACCTAAAAAACTCTATTATTCTATGAATGAAGACTCAAGTATTTCACACTCATGGTATTCTCTGTGAAAACTCCCACCAGCTGCTTTTCATGCATATATATGTACACAGACATGGCACAAACATCTACGCACATTTGCACATACAAACAGAACTGCCATACGGACTCTAACATATATATGACAAGCAAACACACATGTCCTGAGCTCACAATCTGCATACCTAAAAATTAGAGAGCTAGTCTAAATAGATGTCTTGTCCAAAGGGCCTTCACCATCAGAGGGGCTGTATGAGGTGCTCACTTTGAAAGTTTTCTCTCTCTTTACTATGAAGTGCTAAGCGGCTGATTTAGATCAGCAGCTAAACATTAATATGGCTGAAAATAGACATTATGCACACCAGTGGATGGTAAAAGCACATAAACATTTAATTATTCTACAGATGCATGTGAGCACAAAGTGTGAGTATATAGTACTGCTAATACAAGCACATACCCAGTTATCTAACTCGCAAACAGAAACACAAACCCATTCTAGTAGCTCCCGATATTTAATGGAGGTCCCGCTATTTTCTTCATGCGTTTTCTTAAGTCTCAGCTCTTACAGCAAGATGATCACTGCAGAATCAGAGAACTACTTTTACAATGAAAATGTTGCTCTTCTGTCATCAAAGCTGTAAAGATCAGATTGAAAACATGACTCTGACAAGCTACGAAAGAAAAAAGGAGAACGCGGAAAAAAGAAACCAAAATCCATCATTTTCCCCAATCTTATGACTTACTCAGTCTTGCTCTGTTATTTTTAACACTGTTGGCAACACTGCGACAAGCCCATACACATTAAAAACACATTCACAGGGAAAACCTAAAAACACAAATACATGTAGATATTACTGGCATGAACTCAACATATGCGTGCATATCTTAGCACCGCTGAGCAAACGTGGATGTGCAAACTATATGGATGAGGGTACATTCTGCACAATGTATGTATGTGTAGCACCTGCAAATACTCAGCATGCATCCTGCACAATACAGTCACCCCACCACAATTATGCACACATGAACATTGCAAACCCACATACCTGCAATTTTGGAAGCACGGAATAGTCTGACTTTCTGAGGAGAAGTAACAAAAATATTTTCATTTGTAATTGATACTTTGAAAGTAAATGAAAAATTTTGTTTTGGTTCAAATGCAAATGTCAATTTTTGGTTAGAAAAATAAATGAAATGCTTTATGTCAAAATAGCAATTTAAAATGACAGATTTCCTTTGGTTTCAATTTAAATTGTTGTTCTGTTTTGAAAAGAAGAAAAAACACTTAACGCAGAAGGAAAACAGAAATGAGCATTGTGTTTCCATGGGCCAACCCAAGACAAAAATACTGTTTGGAGAAAATGAAAACCAACCAGAGAAATTGCAATGAAAAATTTTCATTGAAGTTTTCTCTTGGGAACCTTTACTTTCTAGACAGCGGTAATGCACACGTACAACTCCCTTCTTAGTCCACGTCACGTATAATCTGCAGGAGTATTTCATAGGGCATACTCGGAGGACTTTACATACACACACTCATGGGCACTTTGTGCTTTCGACATGTGTGCAAGCATCAAACGCCTTGGCCCACAGCAGACACACACATGTGGTCTCTGTTAAGAAACCCAAGAAATAAAGCCAATTTTAGATCAAGTGAGCTGTGGTCCCCTGGCTCAGGTTCTACTGCAGGTGATTCTATAAACAAAGTTTAGTGCCAATGTGAAAGAACAAATACGCTATAAATAGTTCATGACTTCCAAAACCCCTTGTCTCATTCCAGTCCTTGTTCTAAACCAAACCAGCAGATGGGCTGAGAACACTTCAAACCCACTCCTTGAAATAAAATGCTGGAAATAAAGGAGAACAGCATGAAGGCAGTAAAACAAAATAGGAAAAGGAGGAGGGGGTGGGGTGGGGGGGAAGAGAAAGGCTTTAATTTATTGGGGAGAGCGCTGGGAATGTAAAAAAAAAGCAGAAATGAGAGGAAGAAAGGGGACATCATCCTGCCTGATTGCAATTGTCATTAACTTGCAGCAAGGGTATTAAATTGCAGCGTGGGTGCAAGTGCACGCGGCCCACCTCCAAACCAAACCTCCTCGGCATCTGATTCTTCTCTGCACTGAGTGATTTAATGCCCTGGCCCATGCGGTTTATTTACTGCCTCTTGCTCCGTTTAATTGAACCCATGGGCCTTCACACCAGTACGGGTCAGTGACGAAGCATTTGTTACCTGTGCCAGGCAGCACACCAGAGGCAGGGGAGAGGGGGGGGCATCGGCCCTTCAAGCACAAAAAGCAACAGTTGGAGTCTGTGCTGGGGGAACATGGTTCACTGTTGATTCTGATTAGTTTTATGAAGCAGGAGGTTACTCTGACATCTGGAGGGAGTTTGCGAGGAACTGAGACAACACGGGGCTGGTGAAGCAAACTTTGCATGTAATGTGCATTTACACACAGACAGAGGTGTTAGAAGAACTTGAGAAAATCCCCAAATTTTCTGGTGCAGCTTAAGTGCCTTAAACACAGTTAAGAAGGCAACCTGTTTTACTATAAACTTTATAGCTGCTGAACGTCAAATAATGACAATTATCGTGCATTTAAGGGTAAGAACAAGAGAGTATTAAAGTATTTACCTACACAAGGAACAGGATTGTGGCAACTAAATAAGGTGAGACAGCACCTATTAGGTTATTAAAATTAAGATACATTGAGATTAAATAAAACTGGAGTTATGTGTAATTGAGTATTTCCATGTGCTGAAGGACAATTCTGCTGACTGAAAAATGTGTCTTCAGTGCTGCTGGAAAGGTCTCCATGGAAATGAAGCAGCAATAATAGAGTGCTAGTGGATCTCCAGAGGAGGTCACCGTGATACGACTGCAGGTTCCAGAGAAGGCCATTGTGCATTAGCATGTTGCTAATGCATCTGCTGTGCTGAGAAGCTGGCTTTGTTATGCCAGAAAAAGCACAGGGCTGCAGGACTAGCTCAGTTCACCATGCCACGCAGACACGGCTTTAGGAAACTCTTCTTCAGGAAGCGTGCTATGAAAAGAAGTAGGGCTGGGAGTGCATAACTCAGGAATAGAAACAAGTCAAATTGCCATACAGTGGACAAATAGGACTACAAGTAGCAGAGAGCTGTTGAAGAGCTGCAGGCAGTGTAAGAAAACACTGTTCAATCAGAAGAAAGAAAAAAACCAAGGAAATGCATAGTTTGATCAGTGTCCTGAGCACTGCACTAAAGCAGAAATGGAGTTTCTTTCACAGGAATCCTTACAAAATACATTGCTTCTGTCATATGGGCTTCTGGCAGTTAGATGGACTTCCAGACATTACAACAGACATTATAACTACCAGAGACTAAGCAAAGAGGCATTTCATCAGGCATGGCATTCCCAAAAATCATAGGACTTTGGTTTGATTTCAGACAGGTTGCGGCATTTCTCCGTGAAAAGGCAGACCTCATCTCCATCACACAGCAGATCAAACAGGGCTGCTATAATTCTTTTGAACTTGCAGAAATTACTCACTGTACTGTTCCAGAGCAAAGAAATGCCCCAGAGGTATTATATCTGAACAAGAACTGTGCCACATTAAACAGTTCTCCTAGAAGGCATCGCATCCTGCAGAAAAAGTCATAGGTGTCAAACAGATCAAACTTGATTCATAATATAAGAGCTATTGGTCTTTTTTCCTGGCAGCACAGATAAACTTCTCTACCTCAAACACAACCAAGACATAAGAGCAGCCGTGTTGTATTCATCAGTAAGAGCTGAGAATTTAGCCACGTTATGCCATATGTCAGCCAGCACAGGTATTATGTGACTATTATCCAGTGTTAAATGCATAAATAGATTATCCTCCTTGCAGTTTATTTTATTTTTAATAAATGTGCAAAAAAAAAAAAAAAATAATGGGAACATGGTCTGTAGTGGATAAAAAAATTGATTTTTTTATTTAGATAAAAATTTGCACTCCAATACCAAATGACAGCATTGAACATTATGAGGGCATGACTGAATAAAACCTGAACATTGCAGAATCTTGGCACAATATCATACAGAATCAAAACGCATACCAAAAGTGCAGGCAATGCCAGTCGAATGCATTGAGAGGATGAAGAATGACACTGCAGTCACTGAATAAAAGCAGAAAACTAACACACGCATCTGCCACTGGTCCCAAGCTTGCCTGGGATTGTAAGGACACACAGTGCTTCTCAGGCATGTCCCAATGGGAAAACCTGTATAATCTTTACTATCTTTGGCTGGAAGCAAGATGAGAACAGAAACAGAAAACCCCTGAGCTATGTCTGCTAAATTCTAAAGCTTTAAACCGTAGTACGTGTCCAGTAGTTTAATGGTTGTATTATTAAACATTTGGAAAGTTTCAAAAGGAATACAATGTGTAAAATCAGATCAGTCTGTAGGCAAAGTTGTCAGCTTAGTGGAACAAACTTCTCCAGTTCTTCAGGGCAAGATTTCAGCTTTAGTCTGCAATAGTACAAAGGTTCTATGTTTGAAGAAAGTGAACTGCAGGCAATAAGGATAGTTTGTAGGTAAGCTATGCTCAGTGAGATCTTTTAATAACCCTTCTAAAAGCAGAGACAACCACAATATCTTCCATCACCATAGGTAGGGCCAGAAGATTATGGGTTACATATACAATGCTCTTTAGACTTCTAACTGGCTTTAGAAATCTGAAAAAGAAGGAATGTAGTTATACAATGTCTTCCCTGTAAGACTTCTTTATTAAAGAAAGAGAGTACACCCTGACAAATGTCTCTAGAAAGAACGTAAAATTGGATGGCTTTGAGTTCTTGTACAGGGAGGATAAGATGTTTAGTAATGAGTGACTTAGGGAGTTCATTTATATCACATGCTTTATTAGTAGGGTTGGGTGTTATTTGTAGGGCACCCACCATAGCTGGTTTTACCAAGTGAAATGATTTACACTAAAGGCTGCTCTGAACTTTATCAAATGGAAGGAGGAGTGATTATAAAACATCAGGCTTCAATTGCGTCAGAGAGAAAATCTGAGAGGGGGATCAGTGATTAGAGAGAGTTGCCAGGAAATATTTGATAAGCAGCAGACCTAAGGAACTGTTACATCTCCATTTTCAAAATCCCTTTCTTTCCTGCTGTGCAAAACCAACAGTATTATTTGGCTATGCATGAACCACAGAATCTGAAACATCTGCAGCGGTGGTTAGACAAAAGGAGGGACAAAGAAGGAAGCATTTATGTATTCCTGTTCCCTCACTGGAAAGAATACTTTTCCTGCAGGACATGCTCCATAAGGACTGGGTATGCTGCAGTATGGGGAGAGAAAGGGGCTGGATTCTACCTATGTGGCTCTGTTGAGGACAGACACAGCTTCAGGAGAGTAAGACGCCTGTGTAGGAAGAAAAGCATTTCTGTCAACAGAGCAAATAAGGGTATCATAGAGAAATCTGTCTCACCTGTATTCACAGTTTTGAGGCAAAGACAAAAAAGATGAAAAAATGGGAGAAAGCAGATGCCAGAGAATGCCCACTAAAGCTGATCTCACTTTGGTTGAAATGGGAAATACCCATGCAATTGAAGTCCACACCCCAAATACTCAAGTCATTGCTCGTTTCACCTTAGGGCACCATAGGTTTTCAGCCTGCCCTACAGCTTGTAGCCCCAGAGAACAGTGTGCAAACACTTGGGCTTCCATGGTAGTATGAGGGGGGTGAATGATTTTTCAAGCACCTTGCTTTCCTTTTTTTGAGACTTCACCAGACAGCTCCCTGTTGTGGTAAAAATGAGGTGATTTGCTTCCTCCTCCTTCATCCCACAGAGCATTCTCCTGTGAGAAATCCTGAGCCTTGCCACCACCCTGTTGCATCCATTTACTGTTCTGATTAATCAGTGGGACGGCAGCTCTAAGCAGCCAAGCAAGTGGTGGGGATCATAGGCAAGGAAATGGACAGTAAGTGTGGGGGGGGTAGCCCTTGAGGACTGTGGAAGGAAAACTCACACGAGAGAGCCTCCCCAGTAGCTCCTCTTGCACCATGTTTGCTGCGGCTCTGCTCCGTCAGGACTCTGCTTCTCACTGGAGCACAGCAGGAGCAACTGGGAGGTGTACACCAGCACAGGAGGAGGAACTGGCACATCAGTCTGCACAGAGCAGTAGGAAGGGATAAAACCTTATGAGAGCAATAGGGAAGGATGCTCACCTTGCTCTAAGTTGAGAAAGAAATATAAGCCTCTTCAATAGAACATTCCCTATTGATAGAGGAGCAAGGATCAAGCCTCAAACTGATTGTGTCCTTTAAACTCAGATTATAAGCTATGAACAGGGTATGAACAGAGATGGACAACAGCTTTCATTATTTACACTCAAGCGGAAGGTCAAAGACGGGTTTGGAACTATTGCCTGCATACTTTAAGAGCAGTAATCTCTTCCATGGTATATTGTCTCAGATTTGACAACTTGATGTATCACAACATCTCCTTCTACTGACTGCTCTTGATTTAAACTTTTCTATGCAGCTCACAGATAGCACAAT
Source organism: Pezoporus wallicus (assembly GCF_028554395.1). Classification (NCBI taxonomy): domain Eukaryota; kingdom Metazoa; phylum Chordata; class Aves; order Psittaciformes; family Psittacidae; genus Pezoporus; species Pezoporus wallicus. The sequence continues at coordinate 815,331 of NW_026639755.1, forward strand.
ATGGCTCATTACTGACTATCTGGACAGAATGCATTAGTTTCCATGTTTCTGTGTGTGGGCTTAAGGTGGGGTTTCCTCACATCCCTTACAAACTGGACCACCAGCTCATGTTTGGCACTGTATCCATTTACCTTGAGTTTTGTTTCTGATGACAGTGTGACAATAGGAGAATCAGGAAGACAAATGATGCTCTGAAACCTAGGTTTGTCTACTGCTTGCTGTACCTCTGCAAACATCTGTCCTGCTCCACTGCTGAGGTGCAGACCTGGGATAGCTGTGTCACCAGCTGTTACTGCCAATTTACGTACCATGTCATTGAATCCTGCTTGGAACAAGTCTAATTGACATGCTGCTTAAAACAGTGGTAGCAGCAGATTTTCCTCCATTTACACAGGGCTTTAGGGGCAGCGGGGGTGCCAGTCCAACACAACTGGCTTGTAACTCTCCTAGTGTCACAGCTTGGTACTAGAGTGAGGAGCTGCAACACTACTGTTCTGGGGCCTTTCCAGCTAGGGGTAATGGGTCAATTATTTGTCCTATATCCAGCAGGGCACAGCAGAAGAGATGACAGTAGACTCTCACATCCCATGCCTTGGCTGTTGGCCTTGAAGTAAGAGAGCCACTTAGCAAAGACAGTACTTAAAATAGTTGGACATAAAGGGTGATAAGAGAAGTAATTTCTATTCAGACTCTACAAGAGTATTTTCTATTTGATTTTATCAGATTTCACCTTGTTGAAGTGCTCCATTCATCTTTTCTATTAATAATTTTTAATCAGCATCTCTGGGTCTTCCCAATGAAAAATTTTAGCAAGCATAAAAATTAAGTCTTGTATACATGATATTCCTAAGGTTTAAAATAAAGCAATAAACCCCAAAATCCAAAACATCTTCAATTGAACACTGTGCTACTTTGTGAATGTTGTAGACTGACACTCAACATAAACTAGAATTGGAGGGCCACAACATGTCACTTTTGTTTTCCATACTTCATTTCAGCTGTGTTACAATGATGTCTCCTGTATTTTTAAGAAGCCTGTGAACAAATTCAGGTGCTTTCATCACAGTAGCATATGACTGAGAACAAGATGAAGAAATAGAAATACACGTTTTCTCAGCTTTTGAGAACCAGAAGTATCCTATTGAGCTAATGGACATTAAAGGAACCGGAACCACAAAGATCACATCTCTTGTAGTTGCTTTATGATAAACGAATGGAAGAACCAGTCTCTGAGTCTAGCATTCTTGTTTCCCCATGCCTTTTCCTGTGCCATTAGCCAAGGGGACTCAGCAGGAAGAAAGCCTGTAGGACTAAATGCTCATCAGTAAATACAGAAATCAATTTATGCTGGCTTTGGAGGGGTTTGGGAACTACACACTAGTGGGCCAGGCCCATACATTGCATATGCCATAGGGTTATGATGCTCTGCCAGAATGACAGATTCCTATGAAAGATGTTTCAGTTGATCAGCCAAAACAGAATTTCACTGTAGCACTGAAAGCTGCAAAAAGTAATTTTCCTCACATCATATCCCAGATCAGGTGAGTACTAAGCTGTGAAGAAAAGTTGCAGGAAGTGTTTAAAAATGGGAACCTTCTCTCTTCCCTCCTCCACAAAATGGATGGTGCTTCCTTAAAAAAATGCATTTTACCCAAAGGCTTAGGTCTGAAAAGTCACATAAAAGAAACTGCAAAAACTTAAACTTGGGCAAACTTAAAGATGTACCAGGTGATGTCTTTCTTGTGATCATTAATGTTGTTAGATGTTAACAACAGAAGGACTGTTACCATGAATTTGTTGTAATGCAAAACGCATCTTCACTCAAAGATTCATTTCCTTACTGATGTAACATCCTCTCTTGAAGTGAGTGAACAATTCCCATTTCCATGAACTGGAGAAGGCAGCGTTCATGAAGGAATTACCCAGTAACCTGGGACTGGTCTGGAAAATAACTTTAAACTAGATGTACATTCTGAATTTGAAATCTGCAGCCCATTACAAATGTAGCTTTTCCCTTCATAAACTGTTTGGTGATTAATTACACTCATGGTTGAGCAGTTGTATGTTTTTTCCAAATTTGCATTTTTCTAACCTCTGTTTCCAGATGCCATATCTAATTATACCCTCATCAGCCAGATTAAAAGGTCTCAGAATGACATACACCTTCTCCTTTTGTAGACATCCACTGATCATGATTAATTTCTCCATTCATGTTCCCTTTCCTGGGCTAAATAAAATAAGCTCTTTTAGTCTCTCATTTTAAGGCATGTTTTCCAGACTTCCTTCTTTCTATTCTTCATTCCTTCAACTCATTCTCTGAGTAAATACCAAAATCAAACACAGCACTTAATGAGCAACCTTTGCAGTATCCTACACAGAGGTTTCATCACCTCCTTAGTACAAAACCATTTGAACTGCTTCTGTTTTTCTTCTCAGGCCCACAGGCTCCTGGTCTGCAGTCCCCTTGAATAATCAAAGTCTCTGTATTAGTTTTCAGGTACTGAAGTTAGTCACTCAGAGTAATCAGGCTTCAGTGTTTCTTAACACATTTTCAGCTACTACGCTACAGGTAAACATCCTGATCTAAACTTGGTTTACCATCAAGTGTTGGTCAGTAATTTTATAAAAGAAAGATACAAAGGAGGTCGTGATTAATCATTAAAGTGAATGGAGCTAATAATAACACGAAGATCACACAAACATGTATTGGACATACATATTCATACATTTCAGTTCATGTTTTTGAACAAATGTCGCTATTTAGGAATTATTAATTCTGCTGTAAAGATCTGTGGGAGCATAGCTGAGAATAAATAGAGGGAAATTTTTTGTCCGAAGTGTGAATAAGCCATTTTGCAAATAAGAAACATATACGGAGATGGTTGAATACAGTCACACATGTGCAATACAAATTCGCAGAAACAGCCATACCCAAATGTGAGCTTTTAGGCAATGACACGTTGCATAGTCTCCACTACTGTCGAATGGTATTTGCACTGACATAAAGAAACTCAGAAACATACAATACCATGAAACAAGTAACCTTTTCAGCAAAAAGAGGGAATAATAAAACACTGAGCAGGAAAAATCTTTTCACTTCAGAATGCCTCATCTCTTTTTGCTTGGGGAATAAAAAATCCCTTTACAGTCAGACTCACAGCAACTCCCTCTAGACGGGCTACAGGGTGCTTATTTGTAACATTCATGTCTGTATAAGGCAGTCTGTTCAGCAAAGTTTAAAAAAAATGTAAAAAAAAAGAAAGGGAGCATAAATAAACCCTTTTTTAATTTCTCTTTTGCACTCACTAAAATCTGTAATTGTTCCATGAAGTGATGTGTTCCTGCACACATCACAAGTAACAATTTGAGAGAAACCTTTACTGGCAAATCTGTCTGATTTCTCTTTCATTAATGAGGCTAATTCAGGAAAGAAGTGTTTTCAGAGCTATCCTGATGGGTAAAGAATGGTCATTTGAAAGCAGTATAACCTGAGAGACACTTTTTCTTTTCACTGTGTCTGCTTCATGGTCTCATTTAGCTCAAAAGAAACTCCTGAGATCAGCCAGGAAAATATATGCGCACACACCTGCAGAGCAGAATAATTCTGTCTAAAGGAATCATTTCTAGTAAACCTGGAGCATAAATAGAGATGTCATGTCAGTCTGCAAATGAACTTCTGGTGAATCATTAGATGGTACTAATTTGTTGAAGTCAGAAGTCAATGGAGAGGGTGAAGTCATGAGAGAATTGTGCTCCAATGATTAGATCACTGATTATCTCATGTTAATGTCTATGAACAACAGCTATCAGGTTGTCCCAGCATTCGTTCAGGACTTTATAGAGTATTCAATAGTCAGAGCCAAGGATGCCACCGGCTTTGAGATCTGTTCTGTGCTAACTTTTACCTGTCACTCATCATTTCCTACATATTTTTTCCAAACAGTGACAGGAACATAAGGATTAGAGGTATTTAAATCCCCTAAAAGTGCGGTTGATCGAGCCAGGAAAAAAGGGATTCAGCTTCTAATAGATAACAGTTACCCTAGGTATGCTTCCATCTCAAAATAACATGTGTACAGAGAACAAAAGTGCTGATGATGCTGTAAGCCATTTGGTCTTAAAGAGGAAATTACATTCAAGTACAAAATATTGAATCACTTGAATATGGTTTTCATACTGAAAAAGAAAAAAAAAGTTATTTTTGCCACAATTGGCACTAAAGAATACGATTTTTAAAAGGCCTGTTCTTGAGGGCTTTTGTAAACTGCTGTAGCAAGTCACCCTCTGAGGATCTGGAGGGCACTTTGGGGTGGGAAGGAGGAGAAGGCACGCACCAATACAGAGTTACCAATTGCAAGGATGGCCTTCGTCCAACTCCATTATATCAGTCCAGGAATCCTGATGTTAAGGATTAGTTCTGCTTTGTATGACCTCCTGAGTTTCTAATATCACATCTAACAAAAAGCACAAGATCTTACTAGGTATCTCAGCTCTGACTGGTATTGATCTACTGGAAAGTTTCTGGTACATGTCGGTTAAGTCAGAGCCCCATGCAGGAACCAGTTGTGAACATGAAATGTTACTACTTACAGTGAAATAGCTACACGTTTCAGGAGCTGCATGGATCAGGATTTCTTACAGTTATTGGAAAACCATTTACCACAGTGTATTTCAACCTGCAGTTATTCTACAGGAAGAGGAAATACATGTGACAATAAGCTATCCATTGCAACACCTCTAAAGTGTTGCCAGGTTTTTTCTATTCAGTGACCCACTTTATTGTCTTTAGCAAGTTCACTTCCCCGTCTTGAAATAACATTCAGGGATTTTGTATGAAGTATGCTATTTTATTATAGGGAAATAGTCTTTCAAGCTTCTCATGTTGTCATATGATAGCACCTATGTCCCATCTGATCAACAGCCATTACCACATGCAAACCATCAGGGCAATGGTAAGGCTCTTAGAAGCTTTCCTATATGCACATACTACCTATATATAAAACAACATTGAGGCTAGGAGGGGCTGATAAGTCATTTGTTTGATTTATAGACTAAAGGAGAAATGTCCAGAATTGCATATTGGCCACTGTTATGTTACTAAATATTTTTTCTGGGCCATTCTGAGCTAATCTGCTGTCACACTGCCAAGAAAACAAGAGCGGTATGCTGCCGGATTGCTCGGGGTTAGGATAACTGATGACATCAGATGGATTTGTAGCAGACTCGAGTTTGAAACTTTGCGGCTCACAGAAATGATTCTTAGAGAAATTTTCAGTCCTCTCAGACCAATGTAAAAGGCACAAACCAAATAAACTTTTAAGTCAGTGGGGTGACAAGAAGGTAGCCTAAGAAAAAAGGCAGGGAGGGTTGTGGACACTGTAGCAGGAGGATGTTCTCCTGGCATCCAGTATTGGCATCCACATATTTGACTGTATGGTGCCCCTGGTATGGTGGATTCCAGTGGATGTGGTTATCTTCACCACCACAAGAGAACAACGACGTTGACTGGCTGTGTGTCCATGAACTCTTGCCTTCCCAAGAAACCACGTTTTCCACAGTGTGCTCAGAGAACCATCAGTGGTCAGTCTTCTATTCCTATTCTGTTATGTAGCTAGTGCTGGCAAAGGGTGTTGGGTTGAATGACAAACTTCAAATTGCACATGATTTGAAACAGCTAATGACTTGAAATTTGAAGTGGTTGCTTAGACACTGGTTAAATACTAGCTGTTGCTGGAAAAAAATACTTTTCTGTGCTGGTTATGCTGCACCGAGTAAGTTAAATGCACAATGGGGGGAGCAGAAACCACTTATCAGACTTAGCTATGAAAGAAGTTGTCAATCTTTGCCCCAAACTTGAGGCAAGCTCCTGGTTTTACTAGCACAGTGTTTCATCGAGCTTGCCCACCCACATCTACTTTCCCCTTTTCAATAGCATTTAACTGCCTGACCTGGAAGACTACAAAATCTCTTGTCCACTTTCCACCACCTATAGGTGAGGCCCAAGTTGCACTGATATGTACTTCCTCAACAACGCAACTCTGATCCAGTTCCTAAGCACCCCTTATTTTGTGTACTGAATGAAGCAGGTAACTTGAAGAGAAGTAGAATAACAATAAAGTTAACAAAGCTAACATTATGGCATTCTTCAAAACAAAAAAGGTTGAGCTAGGCTTTGGTGGGCAACCTTAACCTCAGGATTTCTTAACTTTTGAATACATAACTCTTTATGCTTTTTAGTCTTTAAATATTTCAATACTATTTGGTATACAGACCCATAACAAGCATGAACTTCTGCAAAAGAGGTAGCCACATGGCCACTTGTCCTTCCAGCACCAACTAGATGCAGTAGAGAAGATGTACTCCCTGGCTGCTGCTCCAGCCGTGGCCAGCATGTTCAGTGGATAACCCACTGGAGTGATCCATGTCCTGAACCTTTGCCCATCATCCCAGCCTGAATGGAGCCTGCACTCTGAAAACCCACTTGCTTTACCAGGAATAAAACTGTGCCCATCACATATCTTGTATCCATTTGCAGGATTACTTTTCAGATTGTTCCATTTAAGTCTAAATATTTCACTGTACTTACAAGAGAGGCAAACATAGGCTCTGCTATGTGCTTGCACTCAGAGAACAAGGGTGCAGCCTGTAAGCATCCATCATATCCTGACTTCTGCCCCTGGGCTATAAAATGCAACTTGAAAAAATAGCTGTTCTGTGCTTTTTGAAGGATGGGCTTTAGTTTAGAGAGACAGACAGAGCCCTGGGGGTGCGTTCTGGGCATTTCCTGCTGGACTATGCAGCTGTAAAGATCAGTCACATTCTAAGCTTAACCAACTTGACAGAATCCCTTTAACTAAATCTGCAAATGAATGCAACCCCTGATGGGAAGGAAGGGCCACTGTGGCTTAATTAACTTAATGAAGAGCCTGGGCCTTTCCAATACTAGTACAGAACAACTTAAAGTAACACAACCAATTGGGGATCACTCTTGGTAAAAAAAAAAGCTTGCAGCCCCTTCACAGAAATGATACTCCTCTGCCTTTTAGTGTTTCTGGTTTGCCCAGCAAGCCTCCAAAAAATGACATGTAAGGCCCAATTTTAGCTCACCACTGCAAATTACCCTCTTATCCTATGCTGACCTCCCCAAATCAATGTACTAGCCATGCTTACAGGGTATTCCGACCTAGAAATTATCATCTCCTGCAAAATACATTAAGTGCAGATGTCACCTAAAGTCTGTCCTCTGAATCTTTTTTAGTATTGCCTTGAGTGATGGCCTCAATTAACTCAGCCAGATAATTCCTGGATACTAAGCAATGGTTGGATGTTGTCAGGTCCTCAGTTGCAAATCTGACAGTCTCAGGTCAGCTTGAGAGACCAAGTGATCAGTTTCTCTGTCTTTCCACAACAGTCAAATAATTTGTGATCACCAGCATTCCCTGATGTCCTGTGGCAAATGAGATGAGGACAGAGAGAAAAACCAGGGGTGATATTAACTTCCTATTGACACAAGTTCACTACAGGCATCTGAAACATGAACATGCCCATGGATTTTCAGTCATCAGCAATAATTTTCCTGTGGGCTAGCTCTTCGTTAATATTCTCCAAATTTTGCACACTCTCTTAAAAATCCTAGGATTAGAAGTGGAAAAATCCATTGTTTTACTAGTCTGTTGGGACCAAAGAAGGCACAATCTTTTTGCTATACTCAGCAATTCTGTATTGCTTTTAAAAGCAGCACTGTTTCAAATGACTCAAGAACTGGCTCTCAGCAGCTCTTGTGATGAAGTTCCACAGCTAATAAATGTCACTGAAAAGACCTTTTTTACTCAGTGGCCAACCTATGTTTTGATTTCTTCATATTTATCTCATTACTCAAACTGCAATACTTTACCCTCTTTGGTGTTTCATGCTGGAAGTACATGTAGATGGCTCACATAGATTTATAGAGTCTAGAAGGGAACTCTGTGATGATTTAGTCTGACTTCTATATAACATGCTAATGATTTTTTGTCAAGCCATTGCTTCATTTCAGCCATTAATTTGTGGCAGAATCAAAGCATACTCTTTAAAAAGACAATGAGTCTCCATTAAGAGACTTCAAGTGGCAGAGGATTTATGACATGTAAAGTGCTACAAAAGTTCATTATTCTTATGGTTAAAATTTGCATTCTGAGCCATAGTAACCTGAACTCTGAGCCACCAGCTCTTGTTACAGCTTTGCCATTAAAAATTCCTCTATTTTCAACTCTGCTTGAGTAATACCTTAGTTTTAATTTAACTGATACTAGTTGTGACAGTTTCAAGCACAGTGACTGTGGTACTGCATTCTTCACAGAAACAGGGGTCTCAAGATTACTCAGTACTGCCTAGCCAATGCCACTCATTATGATTGACAGAGACACCCCTCTCTCCATAGCTTGAAAGACCTCGATATTCGTGCCTCCTGTCTTTCCAGCAAAATCAGCAATAAAAATAAAAGAGAAAAAGAGGAAAATTAATTCTGAACCTTTGTTACCCCTTTGTCTGTTCTACCTTTGTGGTACTTTTCATCTAACACATCCAAATTATCTGTGCTAAGGAGAACAATTATCTGCAGAGTTTATTTCCATAGAGAGTGGGAGCTGGAAGGAATGGCTCTGAGGAATATAGGCACCAGTACGGAAAGGAGGAGAGGGCAGCAGTTTCCCCCCAAACACTATTGTTATTAAGTGAAGTTGTTGCTATAGAAACTTACATACGCCTGTCTCACACCAATGCCAACTCTGAGTAAATAGGATCTTGGCTTTTAAAGATTCCTCCCAAAAGCCTTTTCACATGCAGAACAGAAGGGAATTCATCGTCAGCACCTAGAAAATATTGACAATAATAATAATCTTTCACTGTGGTTTACACATTTGGGCTCGTTGTGCATATATTTCTGTACCAGCATAAATTGTTTTGGTTAGAGGCTTGACTTCATTTTTACCTTTAAATTATTGCCTCAGCTGTGAATACAGTCACAGTTTATGCTTACCTTGGTATAGATTATCTTCCTCTAGTACAGAACCAAGCTACACCAGTGGAAACAGGTGTGGATTCATCCACCATAGGTGATGTGTCACCCTCACCAGCACCACTTGCAGTCACTGTTCTCCTGGATCATGCTGTGCATTAATAGCCATGCAGCTGCACAGCTGTGTTCCCCATCCACCCTCTCCAACTATTAGCACACTTTCTTGAGCCCAATAGCATGGACACAAGTGAGGGACTTGATAAAACTTAAACTAAAGCAACAGAAAAACCATGTGAGGGGGTAGCATAAGTCCATAAGTGAAATAAAAATAACTTTTCATAAATAAATAGTTTACTGTTGAAACCTGCCAAGGCTGCATCTCCCCATACCTCAGGGGAAGAATTGGGTGTACTGAATCAACTACACTGAGAAAGGTCTCTCTTTTCATGCCTTCAACACCTACAAATCTTCCAGGGCCTGCTGCACTGCCCACATACTGACAGCATTTCTGCAATTAAAATAAACTGGCCTAGAGTCAATTTTACAAAAGCAAAGTGCAGGATTTCTCTCCAGCTTATAGGGGAGAAAGTAGGGAGATACAGAATAAAAGCAGTGTAGCACAGGAGAGAAAGGGTGTAGTTGTGAAAAGGTGTCCTGTGTTGCCCTCAGTCTCTACAATTAGTTGAGCTTTGGCCATGTGAGAAAAATACAAGTGTTTCCACCTAATAAGAAAAAGACTTTTTTAACCTTTTTTTGTTGGTGGTGTTAAACACCTTGTTAATTTTTTGAGCGATTAACAGCCGTTTAGCACGTAGAGAGTGTGATGGGCAACTGCTGTAGACAAATAAATGAAGCTAAGAATGCATGCTAAGATGAAAATCAAAGCTGTCTGTTTTATTGGAAAGGCATCTGCAAATGAGAAGGGAGGAAATTGGTATCTCATTAAAAATGGGAAGGAGTGCAACAGCAAGAGAGAGAGAGGAAACTGGAATCTAGTTAAAATAACTGGAGAGTCTGTCCTAATTATACGTTTCCAATTGCTAACAAGAGGATATTTGTTAGAGGTTCAGAGTGCTTTTTCTCAAAGCAAAGCAAACAATATTAATGGCATTATTCTGTCTCCTTGGTGCAGCAGCAGTGATGGAAACCTTTTCAAAGTAAACACTTGAGGACTGGAGAGCAGCAAAGTTAACGCAAGCAAAAAAGGTCAATTGCTTTTTTCTCTTAATGACTAGTGGGAGTGTGGTGGCCTGACCTCTACCCCCTGCACATAAAGTGACAGGTGGGGCTTAAAGAGGCAGCTCAGCTTAGCAATGAACTAGTCCACAGGGCAGCAGAGGCACCCTTGCCATGAACTACAGCTCCCTTCAGCCTCAGCCAGTGCCTGTGTCTTGTGCTGGAAGAGTGAGACTCATCACTCCCCTCTGAACTCAGAGTCATTGTGTCTAACCAACTCAGAAGTGGATTGAACACCAGAAACGTGTGACATTTACTCCCAGTTCTTCCGCTGGCTGATTCAATGACTTTGCAAATGTAGCCTTGCCTCAGCTTGCTTCTGGATAGACTGAGGGTAAAAATACTTACCCACAGTTTTTCAAGATCCCAGTAGAAATGAGACAGAAATACGAAGTTCTACCACATTGCAGAAGGAAGCCTAGAACTTACAACTCAGCTTGTCTATAATCCTCTAAAATGTGTCCTTCAAATAGCCGCAGTCAGGTTTGGAAAACTCATTGCAGGTCACAGCGGGGCTTACAGCTTAGAGGGCCTGGCACATAGCCTTCAGTCTTATCCCTAACTCCAGTGATAGTTACACAAGCTTTGCCCACCAGTTGGATGACTTTAACTGGGGCTCAGCCTTGTACCAGTTAGATGCTTACTTAGTAAGAAACCAGCAGCCTGCTCCAAGCAAAAGTAAGAAAGGCACATTTTACACAGCCTGGAACAAGGAAGCTTAAACACAACAGAAATGGTGAGCTGGCTGTCATGACATGCCTTAGCCCAGGATCCCTCTAACAGAGCATCATATCCAACTCAAACCATAATGTCTCCATGGCACAAGTTTCCTTTCCTCCTTTCTAACCCAAGAATTATCCAACATGTCATACGGGATATGTTTCAGACAAGGATGGTAGAAGGTACCACCTGAAATAGCACAAAATTCTCAATCTATAAATGACTGCTATCACTGGCCTCCAGCTAAGTAACTTCCATACTCTCTGGCTTAATATCCTACCCAGAACTCTTCTCCAGGCTATCCAACCTGGTTTGCGAAGCAGCAAATCTAGACAAAGCATCATCCTATAAAGCTGCAAAGTTTGGCTGTATGATACAGGAGGTTGCTGCTTGGCAGAAGCACAGTGTACTCAGGACAGTATTTTTGCCTGCATGTGTGAAACTAATGAAAGCTGAATATAGCTACACCTTGATTGCCACCTCCTCCCTACTCCAGCACCTATGAAAATGCACTTAGAGGTAGCAGGTGATGAAGATAGCTGCTGAGAAAGTCCACCGGTGGGAGTAGTCCCAGGCAGAGTTAAAGATTGAGGATGCTAACTGAATGGCAGAGAATGCTGGGATAAAACCATAAGGATTTCTCAGCAGGAGGCAAGGAGATATTCACACCTCTGCTCAGTATTTGATCTTCCTCTTCAAAAGAGCTTGCGGTCCTTCACCCAGGATGGACAAGTTGCTTGTGTCCCAGAGGTCTCTTCAGATCCTCAGGCAGCACAGCCCTCCAGCCCAGATATTCTGAAGGAGCTAAGAGCCAAACACTGGGAGAGGGCGAGAGGTGGAGTAATTGTGAGCACTTCCAGATGTACCTTTGGTTTTGTCCAAAAAACTCAGGTGTCAAGTGTCCTGCTGTTCTGACGCCAACCTTGGTTTTCACGTGCACACACAGTATCACCATAGCATCACAATGTGAACTCATTCTTTGCCCCATAAGACAAGCAGCAGCAAAGCCAAGCTGTGAATAGCTGGACCAGGGGCTCGGTCCTGCTGTTCTCCGCTTGGAAAAAGTTGTCAGGCTTCTTGCACTGGCTGTTCGTGGTGCCACAAACTGCCATGATCCATCTTGATCTAGCTTGATCTAGAAGGTACTGTAACATGTTTCTGCACCCAAAAGTATACTCCACCTACAGGAGCTCCAGGCCAAAGTACAAAGGGCATATGGGTCTATGCGGCTGGGAGGCAGCTGCACAATTCAGGGCAGCAGGTCATAAGCAGCATTTCTTAAAACATAACTGGGGTACCTTGAGGACACAATAACTGATGTCTTCTTGGAAAGACATGGTGCTGGCCTTGTCATGTCTGTCATGTCTGTCTCAGGTTGTATAAAGATGAATGTAATGTATGGTTGGATTCCATATTCGTTATGATTAACATGATCACAAGAACACCATGTGGGTATTGTGCTGGGATGTCAATGCCATCTGCTACCCCTCCTACTGTGCTGCTGTGAAGTCTTCTTTAGGTAAACAGTCCCATTCAGTAGGTCCTGGCCTGGAGCAGTATGGCTGAAGGTCAACTTGCACCACTTGGGCCAGAAGACATGGTTTATTCTTTTGCATGGTGAAAAAAACCCCACACTGGAAAACCCAAAACAACAAACATTTCCAAGACAAGCCTAGGTGGCACATTGCATGGAACTCACAAACATTAGAAATACTATAGCTACCTCAAAGCAACACTTCACAGGAAACATTATTGTGCTGCCAAGAAGCAGGAAATACTAGCTTGGTACTATCCTATCTACTGACTTAGATATAGTGCTCTTGCAGCTAGTTTTGAACATGGGCCCTCATCTACCTCTTCTACGTTGTGCTTTAGGCCATGTAGGCATAGCCTTGGGTCCTCCTACCTTGTCTCAAGAGATAGAAATATATATGGCACTGAGATTTTCAGACATTGTGAATGGGTGAACATAACCAGGCTCAAGTGAATATAACTTTAAGCTAATAATAATTTCTCACTTACAAGGACCAAACTGAATGCAAATATTTACCACTTAGTGACTTGGTTTGCAAATCGATGTACGAAGTACTCATGTCAGATTTTACTAGAAGGAGCCAACAGCAAGCCAGATTTGGTTTATGATCTCTTCATTATGAAACAAAATCCACAAGCACCTTCCCCACTGCTTATTATTTTTACAGCCTACAGCCAAGCTGCTATTAAGCTGTATGTAAGTCTAACAGGGGAGGCTGGCCCTGATTTATGTCGCTATGAATTATCCAGTAGACTTCTGCTATTCTATAAATACTTAGAGTGAGAAGAGCAGAAAAGGCCTTGACTTACTGCACTGTGTTCAGAGAAACTCTATGCATTTGTTGAGGAAAACACAGGGAGGGGAAGGAACTGCACTGGTGAAGTGGATGAGACCGCCCATGTCTACATGCAAAGGCAGTGTAGGCATGGATCAGACAACCTTCCTTCCAAGTCCCCTTCTTCCCTTCTCTCCTTTTTTCTCTTCTCTACAGGCAATTTCTCCGATAATCCTGTATGCTGGTATTACCGGCAACACACAAGTGTGTCTAAAACCTTGACGACAGTAATTAATGTATTCCATCAGCACCCATGTCTTACAGCCAGCTGTCTGGTTGTGAAACCTGCCAGGCCCTAGGGGCAGAAAACTGTGCCCCCTCCTCTCACTCTATACAATGCCTGGTGTAACTTTCACTTACCGATTAGTGGCTTTATTCAATCCATCACCATAGGGCAGCGGTTACACTACTCTCAAGGGCATCCAGCAAAACCTGATCTGATAGCAAGCACTCTGCTGAAGGAGAAGTGCCTATGAGAAGGGTAGCTGCAGATGGAGAAATGAGAGAGGAAGGAGGGGAGGCCTTTTAGGGAGAGAAATACCACTTCTGTTCTGCTTAGTTATCAGAACATACAATAGGATGTCTGGGGAAGAAAGATCTTGGCTGTCAGCGTAGGCAGGTAAGAGCTATGCTTGATTATTGCAGTGACCACCAGACTGTGCATCTGCACTTTCTGTCTTATTCTATTCCAAGAAGAGCCTGAGAAACCTGTTTTGTACTGTCAAGTCCATATAACTTCCCTGTATGAAAAGCTCCATTGCTAATGGGACTCAAATTAATGGAGTGGTTTTCTATACCATACATACTTGCCAACCTGCAAGTAGAAAAGGAACTTCTGATCATCTATAAAGAAAACCACTTGTTTATCCAAGACTTAGAGGAGCTAGAAATGGAAAGCCACTTAAAGAAATACTCTTTAAAAACCCTTTACACTGACTAATGAGTTTATGAGTCATTAAGGTTACTGCTGTTCTTTGATTCACAGCAAAAATGTGCATACAGATGAATTTTCCATTACTATTGTCTCAGTAAAGACAAAGGAAACTTGAATAAAGAGATGGGTCTTGAACCTTGCCCTCAAAACAGGCAGTTTCAAAACCTTTCTCAAATCTGCAGTATGAAGGCAGTTGTATCAAACCACTCTACCAGGAATACTAAATTTTAAACATGGCAGACATAAATGTTCCGTAAGTTCCCTGTTTTCTCTGGACCCGTTCGCTAGCCAGACCAACTTGGAGGCTCTTGGTCTGTGTTGCTGCCTTATAAGTCTTTCAAGTCCACCACCTACTCCCCTCCTGAGCTGCGCTGCAGGCTGCAGTTTTCATTCCTGGTTCCTGCACTCCAGGTCCCTTGTCTACAGTAGAATCATAGAATCATAGAATAGTCAAGGTTGGAAAGGATCTTAAGATCCAACCCCCCTGCCATGGGCAGGAACACTTCCCACTAAACCTCTCGTAGTCCTCTCTAGCTTAACTCTTGCACCTTTCACCTTCTCTTATGCTTTATTTCCACCTTCACAACTCTGCTCTTAATTCTCTCTTATTACGAATCAGGGAGGCTTCTGTGGTACTGATACAGGTTTAGTGGGCAGATGAAGAAGCTATGCATCCTTTCACCAGAGCTGGCTGTTGCTACATATACACCCACAACATCTCAAGCAGTTGTCACCGATCAGCCTCCCAGCTCAGGTCAGTGCCACACTGCCAAATGCCGCTGACAGCAAATGCTTTCTACCTCAGTGAGGCTAGACGTTTTCCTATGCTGTTGTCTACTTCTCAGAAATAGCCCAGACCTTCCACATTTAGGAGCTTAGCTTCTTATCTCCATGGGTTTATTTTTTATCTCCAGGACTCCTTTCTTTCAGCCAGACCTAGGTCTTCTTATTCTTTTACCTAACACATGGCAAAGTTAAGTTACTTTCATAAAGATACGGGGGACAAAAGGGGAAAGCAATAACTTTCTAATTCCTACGAGCAACCAGCTTGACACTTCACTGTAAAAAAAAAACAACAGTGATGCTACCATGTGCATGTTTAAATTTTTCATAGACCTCCCACAGTTTGCCAGCCCCAAGTCCCAAAACATGGATCATATTGACTGAAGAGTTTGCAACTCCATTAGATCCACCACTCTTTTGCAGAAGAAGATTCAGCCCTTATAGTAGGTGGCAAACACCTTCAGTAGATAGGTGCGGTATTTAAATATAGGTAAATACTCCCTCCTGTGGAGCTTATGAACTCTGCAAAATCCTGCTAGGTTTTGAGACCGCTCTGCAGGGGAAGTTTAAAGTACTAACCAGCATTTGGACAGGCATTAGCTTTGATGTAGGCAATCAGTCTGAGTCAGTGGTGTCTAAGTCTGGGTTAATTACCCTGAAAAAGCAGCTTGAGCTGCTGCCTATGTCAGCACCATCAAACCATTTTCAGAACACGTAATGATGACTGTGACGCTGTCTGTCACCACAGGCCTGATCTCATGCTCTTTGCACTTTTGATGTCATGAGAGGTGCAGTGCCAGAGGCAGTGCTGGGTTCACCTGGCTCATGGGAGAACTTCTACCTCACCTTCACACTTATGACCACTGTCTGGGACTTCACAAAGACCTTCTTCCAGTCATTAGGCATGAAGAGCAAAGAGGGCAAAGTCTGTGACAGGCTGTGTGAATGCAAACTCGGGTGCTGGCAGCTGAAGTCTGAGCTCCAGGGACAGCTCAGGTTTTAACATGTACATTTTCTCAGGTATCTCCACCTCACACTGAAGCCCCCCTCCAGCTTCAGAAACCAGATGCTGCTCCACACCCTTCCCCAGGAAACGCTGCCTCCATGGTGTGAAACCCTAGGAAGTCCATAAGGACATCCGGGAGGGACTTCATGTGAATCAGCTCACATCCCTGCAGGGCAATGGGAGAGGCTGACAGCAAGCAGAGGCACAAACATACTGCCCATGCAAAGCAGACTTTGCCATCAGTTTCTCTCCTCTCAGGGCCTTGGTCTGTATTTGAGAAGAAACACAGGCTGGACACATAGATTTGGACAGTGGCTGAAAGGAGACCTGGGAATAGTCACGGATAAAAGCAAGGCAGGATGTGATGCTGGGAATCCCCCAGTGGTGCTACAGCAGGGATGAGTTTGAGAGGAGTCCAATACAGGTAGCAAGTGCATTTCAGCAGCCCAAAGGAGCCAGCTTCTTTAACTCCTTCCTGATCTGAGTCTGGCCCTTTAGGATTACCAGAGAAAAGGAGGTCTTTGTGCATTTTATCTCTCCCAGGAGATTTGGAGTCAGCTCTACCATACACCTGCTAAAAATAATGTAAACATGGTCCTTCTGTTTAGTCTGTAGCCAAGAAAATTTCACATTTTGAACAACTTTGGCCCTGAGGATCAGGGTTTATTGAACACCCCCCCCTTTTTTTTTTTTCCCTTTCACTTTTGCTGCATTCAATGGCTTGTAGATGGCATGTTCTCCTGTATTTATGCACAGCCTCTTGTCTACTGGTCCAGGGTGAAACTCCAAAGCGTGGCTCGAAGGACTGCAATATGACATTTAGGAGTATCCAAGTTTGAAGTTATCCAAGTTTGCTGGCTACGCTAACATCCCAGCAGCAACATTGGTGCCTCTTGTAGAAGGCCTGTGTAGCTCTGTGAAAAGAAGATGCTTTTAACGCTTCCCTCAGCTACCTTCTTTATAGACAGTTACATGCTGCTGGGGGAAAGGAAGTGCAGCCAGTAAGTAGAAGGCCAAGTTTTAAAGCACTATAATTGCTGCGTAAAATTGTTTGAAGCATGATTTAGGATTAATTTCACATTTCAAAATTCCCCTATTTTATTTTAATTGGGTTTTTAGTGTTCCTTGAGGAAAAAGTATCTAAACACATACAATGGGAAACTTTTCCACTTGCATAACTAAGAAACATACAACAGCATTGTGGTCAAACATTCTAAAAAAATTTACCTCTAGAGCTGAGACCATGCATTGAAATGGGAGATTATAATAAAAGTCCAAACATAACCTTAATGATAGGTTTTGTTCTTTGGAAAGCTATAATATAGGGTAACTACTTGTACCAGCCCAGCATGTGGGGGACTTCTTTTGTCTCTGACACTTACAAAAGCTTTTTCTGAGCTAGGACAACATCTTTGGATTCCTTAACTGAATCAAGAAACGAAAAGATAAAACGAATAAAATGACAAGTAAAAAAGGCTTATCAACTCCATCTAGTTCAACAAGCTCCCAAAATAGCAAGAGAACTCTGCTAGACCTCTAATGACATGAGGTTCACCCATTTGCTGACCTGATCTTTGTTTTCCATTCTATACTGGGATAGAAAAATTCCCTCGCCCCTTCTGGAGCTGCATGTCTTATTGTGTACTGTCTGCTCCTTCTGTACTGGGAACATCTGGTTATAGAAGAATAAGAGCAATGAAGACCCAGAAGAGAGAAAGACAGAAAAAAGGGATGGTTGTATGGGAAAGCCAGAAGATAGGAGAAGCTGAAGGGATAACCAAATTGGGAAGGAAAATACAGCGTAAGAAGCGGGGAGGAAAGTGATGAGAGGAATAGAGATGGCCCTCAGAAAGAAAAGGGAGATTATGGTGAGGTATTTTTCCCATCCATCTGTTAAAAGCAAAGAAAGCCATAGAATTGCACTCCTCATTTCATTGTGTACTCGGTGGAATTCTCCCATCTGGTTTGACATACCAGCTGAATCTACAATCCACCCTGTAGCCTCTACAAATATGTCAATCAAAGTGACCTGCTGTGAAAGCTGTGAGAAGGCACTCTTTTGTGCTATCCTCACATGCATGTTAGACCCACACAGAATCCCTGCTGTATCTTATTTTCAATCACAGGACGTTGGAAAGCTCCTGCAGATGTTATTTTTGCCATGCAAGTAAAGGAATATTGTGTTGTGACTATACCGTGAAAGATGAGGAAAAGCCATGAAATGGGGTCCGGTGTGTGAGCTAGCAGAAGGGGATCAGTCACACATGGGAGGCTTTGACAAAGGACAAGCTCAGCACTCTGTTACATGACTCGTTCTGGAACCATGGACACAATCAGCTTTGCAAATATCACTAGAAAGCTGATCATGAAATTGCTACAGTCAACCCAGATGTTCCTATAAAGAAGCCCTTCAAGAAACTCTTGAAGCATTGGTGATGGCCAAAGAAAACTTACAGATCTCTCACCTCACAGGAAGTTTGAGGAATAGCCTGACTGTATTGCAATGTTAAGTTTAGGTTTAGTTTAAATCTGAGGAACCTGCCAGACACTTGCAGCCTGCTTGGTCTGGGCTTGCCAAGCTGGGCTTCCATTCACAGTTATATGTGCCTACCCTAGGGCTAGCTCTTCCTTGTGTAAGCAGTACGTCTAACAGGTAAATGATAATTGCTCAGGTTTGCACACTATTGTTCAAATGGCAGATGCCTGGACCCCCTGTTGCTGTTGTAACATGAAACTTTATACTATATGAATATAATTTGAGGAATTTTTCAGATTTTTATCTTTTTTCTCACCTTATGACCAAGCTTCTAAAGGAGAGACAGAGCCTGAATAAAAGCCCTGTTTTCTTTAGATCATTTCATGCTACTACCTTTGAATTTTCTACCATATGCTTACTTCACATTTCTATTCCCATCAGGTAGTGGGAGAGAGTGTTATCTGTTCTTTAATTTAAGCAGATAATGTAATTAATTCTAACCTCATGCTGTAAACTGACCTCAAGTGAGAAGAGGACTGAGACAGTACTTTCACATTTCTAGTACACAGTGGCAAAAGTGATTTATCTTGTGAGCATGCTGAAGGGCAGGACTGTAGTAGGGCATCCATCATCTCGTGGAGCAGTCACGATCAGTAGGTAGAGTGGCAGGGTGAAGACTAACTATAAAATATATAACAAATGCATAAAAAGGAGACATTATTTGCCCCTCTTTCATAGACAAGATCATCGTTTTCTTAGAAGTTCTTCATACTGACTCAGAGAAAAGTATAAATGCCCAGTAGCCTTACTCTAAGCTCCTAATTCTGAACATCAGAGACTGATGCCTTTTTATTAGTATCATACTCCTGGTACATGATGTGCAAAATCAAGGAGCCGTAGTTCCATTTAGGAACAATAGCTCCATGTAGGGCTCTTCTCTGAAGAAAGACACATTATTTCAGAATAACCAGAACCATACCAGAGGATGCCTTAGGAAACAGTGCTACTATTTCCTTCTGACAGGTAGTCACAACTTAAATAAATGTGTCTGGGTGGAAAACTGATACAGGAGTGGACACTTGTGTATGATCCCTGATAGAGTCCTGGGATGCTTCACTGATTAATTCATTTCAGCTTTACTGGCCCTGCTGAAGTTAGTTAAGTTTTCAATTGGCCTGCAATTGGATCTTAATCATCCATCTCAAAGGTATGGGGAGACCATTAGAGCCAACCTGATGACTCACTGTCATGCTAAGCAGGTCACACTTGCCCTAAAGGGTTGCGTAAGGGGAGGAGGAGGGAGTTTACCAGGACGCAGCTAAACTGATCTGTGCTGATCTCAACCAAGCCTCTGTCCAGCAGTAAATCAGATCCTGTGACAGAAGTAATGAAAACAGAAATCTGATTTGCAAGTGTCTTCGTAAGCTGAAGACTGCTCCTTTCTTTAGAGAGCAGACTGGTAAAACGATCCCTCACGTAAACCGAGGCGGAAGCAGTTTTAGTATGGCCTACTGTATCAAGCAGATTTTCTGTTCCTAGTGAGAACACTGAAAGTACCACAGAAGCTGGTTCTGGTGTCAGGTTCTGAAATAAGGAATGCCGGTTCCCTCAGGCATGTTCTGAGAAAACCAAAAGCCTCTGGTTTAGAAGAAATAAAGACATGAGAAAAGTTGACTGGGGTTCAGTTTGTGATTTCTGTATTTACACTGAGCTCTTGAGCACAGGATAAATAGGTTTTCAAAATCTGAATAAATAAGCAGCCTCTTGACCTTTCCTCCCTGAGGATGTTCCCCTACAGTATCTTCTCCACGAACTTTCCTTGCTACCCTGCTCCACAAAATTCCACTCTCCATTCCCTATCAGATAACCAAGGTGAAGTTTTAAATAGGGGAAGCATGGGGCCAGCTACATAGCCTCATATGGGAGAACCACTCTCCCTTTCCTCCTTTCCCGTCATATGATCAGTTGCACAGCCGCCACGTGTCAAAAATGCCAGCATCCCACATCATGTGAGGGGCACACACGCATGCAGTCTCATAATGGGGAATAACATTCAGACATGTGATCAGCTCACTCCTTGTGTTTCACTCCTCTCCCCACTGTTGTGGATCACTTCTTCCACCCATGCACTCTCTGAGCCATCTCTGGTACTGACCATGGCATGCCTCCTTGGGTTCTCCTTCCTTCTGTGCAAGAGAAGATACCTTCATTTACATTTTTGGGGGTAATTACCGTCCTATCTGAGCAGGGTGCAAGTTGCTGCATAAGCAGTAAGTGGTATGGCTGATGCTAACAAGAACGCACCTCAGGAAATCCACTCCTGGAATATCTCATCATCAGGGATCAGATCATGTGACTGACTGATGATCAAGCTTAATATAACTAGAGCATATATAGGAAAGTTTATATATTTGACATTTCATCCAGAATGTTATTTCATAGCAGGGTATAAGGACAAAGACAGAAGCCTAAGCACATACAACTTCCAAGTAACAAGTCTTTGCATCAGGTAAGACCCTTTTCTTCCCTTTAGCCTCTTGTCTCCTTCATGATTTTATCTGGAAAGGGACTATTTTGTGTTCTCTGCGTGACAGCATACAGAGATCCTCTCCCATCACAGAGGCTTCTGAGGTAGCAAGTACAATGATGACAGTGATATATTTTGAATAAAATCCATAGTGCTGGTCCCATTATTTTGCACATCCCTGGACAAGCAATGGGAGATATTTGGGAGCTGCTGCTTTAGCAAATGGCGATGCAAGAATGACTCTTCCTTTAGGGCTTTGTTATCTATAACTTTTGTCACCTCAGATTGGTAAATTTTTGAATTTCATTTCCTTATCAGACCGTTGCTTCTTTCAATTCACAAGTGTCCGTTCTGTCAATCAAGTTCCCTGCGAGTCACCTTCTTCTTCATGTCACCACATTTCTCTTCCAACCCAAAACAGACCTTGGGCTCCGGCTAACACATGCAATCCAGCCACTGATCTGCATTCAGAGCTGCAAGAGAAGAGCATCAGCCCAGAGATGTGCTTTAGAGGGGAGAATTCAGCATAACATGGGTTGATGTTTCACAGAATGAACCACATCAGTTCTGCAAACCAGCCTCATCAATTTGAGGGTATGCATCAAGGTTTTGGCTTGGTCAATATATATAATAAATAAATAAATATTTGATATTTGTGGTGGTTATATCTTTGTGGTTTGATTTGGGGGGAAAAAGTGAATGTTGAAATATTAGGATCTCCCAGAATATCATGCAAGTTAGATAACTCTGGTGTGCCAGACAGAGTCCAATTACAGTTCTTACTGATAGGAACTCTGCTGAATTTGTCTGAAGTGGAAGATCAGACATTATGTCTGTTCCTACTACCCACCACAAGCTGGCTTTGAAGCTTTTGGATCAATGTGAAACACCAGCCTGTGAACTGCAGCATCTGAGCACAGAGGTGCTTCCTATCTTTGCACTTCTGCTAAAAAAGGTGGTGTCTCCAGAAAAGGACCAAGGCAGAAATGCCAGGGTAGAGCATATCTTTGGCCATCTCAGCAGACATTTGGGTGTACTTCATCACATGAAACCCTGTACTTGCTGTACTGCTGGACTTGCATTCCAGGAGAGACATCTGATCCCCTCAGGTGAAGGCTATTGCCAAGATATTTCTGTGGTTGGCCTTTGGCTTTGCAACACAGATGTCTTTCTTCGCCCTCTGCTCACCTGGCAGTATGTGCCTTTTTGTTCCCTGACACCCACCAGAAGTGTGTGATATGCTTCGTGTAATGTAAGTGTGATTGAACACTAACAAAAGATAGATTTGGGTTTGTGTTTGTGTGGACATTCCAGTAGTTAGCTTTTCATTTCTGTACAAATGTTTGCATTGAGCTGAGGTATGGTGCTTTAATACAAAAATGAAATATATCTGAAAAATTCTAATTAATTCAATAACAAGAAAAAGAACCTCTTGACATTTAATAAGCAATCCTGACATGCTGGAGTGTTAAAGTTAATGATAATGGTAACTATCTGCATATAAAATTAACTGAGCAGTCAGAGTTTCTATCAATGTTGAATTGCTTCAATATGTAGCACCTTGTGAACCACATTTCCTTAGCTGATCATTCTTCCCAACAAATTCTACTGTGATTTTTTTTCAAAGTGGAAAAATTTTGGTTGGAAGAATGCTCTTATCAGCTGATCAATCAAACCATCCAAACTGAAAATTACGCTTCCAAGAAGCTGTACATTGTAGTATTTGATTCCATTCCATGTAGAATCATAGGATCATTGAATGGCTTGGATTGGAAAGGACCTTAAGATCATCCAGTTCCAACTCCCTGCCATGGGCAGGGATGGCTCACCCTAGACCATGTCACCCAAGGCTCTGTCCAACCTGGCCTTGAATGCTACCAGGGATGGAGCATTTACCACTTCTCTGGGCAACCTGTGCCAGCGCCTCACCACCCTCACAGTAAAGAACTTCTTCCTTATATCTAATCTGTATTTTTAAAAAATTGCATTCTATTATTAAAGAATTGTCTTTTTAAAAAGTATTAAAGAAACCCCAACTTTGTGAGGGAACCTAAACTGGGCTACATCAAACAAATAAGCCATTTGTTATTAACGTTTTCCAACTAGAGATCAGAATTATGAGAGCTAATGTAGAGTGTATTGAGATATCTTAAAGGACAGCATGACAGAACAGCAAAGTAGTATTTCATTCCTACTGGGACACTTAACCAGAAACTGACTGAGTCCAAAGTAGTCTCAATGAGCTGATCTTAGAGCTGGGAATGAAACTTCAGGCTTCTGGCTTGAAATCCACCATTTGAATGCTATTAAAATAATGAACACAAATAATGGAGCAATAAATAGAACTGTTCCTTCTCCAGACATCCCCAGATGATACTTGCACTTAGCAAAAAAGGAGACATTTAATTACATGAAGATTTTCTGTATTACAAATTTCAGCCCTTGATAGCATCAGTGTATGAAGACAGCAGCTGTGCAAGCAGCAGAAAAATTCACTCTCTGACTCTATGTCTCATCAGAGTGTAAGAAATCCGGAGAGGGGCTTTTGACAAGGGCCTGTAATGACAGGACAAGGGGTAACGGCTTTAACCTGACAGAGGGGAGATTTAGGTGAGCTCTTGGGCAGAAGTTATTCCCTGTGAGGGTGCTGAGGCGCTGGCACAGGGTGCCCAGAGAAGCTGTGGCTGCCCCATCCCTGACAGTGTTCGAGGCCAGGCTGGACAGGGCTTGGAGCAGCCTGGTCTAGTGGAAGGAACCTCTGCCCATGGCAGGGGTTTGGAACTGAATGAGCTTTAAAGTCCTTTAAAACCCAAACCATTCCACAATTCCGTGATCCTATGAATCCTTGAAACATTGTCTTTTGTGAACTGTGTAAGAGGCTGAGATTACTGAAGAAACAATTGTGTCCAGCACTTGACAACCTGTGTTCCACAGCATATGTCTTGTGAGCAAAGCAAGGTACAAAGCTTCCCACCAAGCTGGGAAGCTAACCCGGCATAGCTCATATGGCTCTGTTTCACATGGAAACGCCACCAGCACCTGAACAGAGCAAGTGCCTGAAAACAGGGCATCAGGAGTCTGAAGAACCCCATGAAAGAAAGGGTAGCACATGACTGTAGACTTTTTAATAGCATGAGTACTTAAACGTCTGTTTTTTCTGCAGTAAAAACCTGTTATCTGAACTTTCCATCTGGGTTCCAAATATCTGGATTTTATCAAATTCACCTATTTTTGAGAAATTACAAAATAATAAAATCCATTTAGAAGGAGACAAGGAGTAAAATCCTTCAGGAAAGTAACAGTTCCCTTTAAAAACCTGGAATGAGGCTCTGATCTGCAGTGCCAGATTGCAACAATGGCAAAGGAAAAAGTCATCAAGGAAAATGCTGACTTCATATCACACCTGCTGGTAACAAACCCAGCTGTGATTTCAAGCAGGGGAACGGTACTTCTCCCTCATCACTTTAAAGTCTGCTCTGTTTTAATGTTCCTGCTAAATTTGACAGTTTAAAGGGGCATTTAATGGAATTGCTCCTTCTACCTTGTGTTATGCTTTAGCTTTGGAAGGAAAAGTTGCCAGTTTCCCTGAAGTCATGCCAGGAGTGTGGCAGTGTGCGCTATGCGTGATCATCCATTTGGGACAGAAGCGAGATGGTCACTTGCACAGACCTTTTATAGCCATCTGAAGATCAAATGACCTGCTGGGGTTCTAATCAGGGCTCAGCTCGGTGGGAACTGCCAAAAGGAGAAGGCCAAAGGAGAGAGAGAATTCAAAGCTCACATCATAACAGCAATCAAGCGGGGCCACAGTTATAGGCAAACCACAGAAATGAGCAGGGTGAAAGAATTATCCAACTATCAGAGGCACATTAACTCCGGTCGCATTCCAAAGCACTCATTACAGCACTCCAGTGTGGCTCCCTGTACAGCTGGTCAAATAATGCTCATCAAATAAACGATTTGACAAATTTTGCAGAGTTTCAAAAAATAAATTACCCAAAAAAGTGTGCTTTTTAAATGATTCCCACAGCTGTAGCCCTGCGAGTGTAGAAATACGTTCAAACTTGCCTCTTTCCTTCAGCTTGCTCACTCTCTACCTTTTCATGCTCCCCACTTGCACTTGTGAGCAGGGCTGTTCAAATAAGTCTCTGGGTGCACATTGCAGCCTTCCTAAGCAACTCAAAACAGCAAGGCAGCGTACCTCATCCAGTTCTCCTGTGCACCCCAAAGTTTTAACAATAAATCATCATGTCAGTACACATGACAAAGCCCAGAACTCCGAGGGCTTCTCACAGGCAAGTTAGGTATCCAGCTGTACTTCTGCACTGCTCCACTGAAGCTAATCGCACCGTGTTGATTTACGCTGTGTGAGGATCTGCTCCATCATCACAATGACTCATGGCAATGCACATTTGAGAAAGGTCCCTGCCGAGTTGCTTGCCCAAATTTGTGTATCTATCTGTTGCCTAGTCCATTGGGGTGTATAAATAAGCATATCCTGCAAATTTATCATTTCCCTATGTTTGAAAGAAAAACTAAAATATAGAGAGCATATATTTACTGAATTTAATTGATTTTTCTTCCTTTTATTCTTGGAGCCATCAAAATGGGTATTTATACATATCACTGTATGCTGAGTTCTTCTCCCAAGTAACTACAAAATAACAGGTCACAGAATCATAGAATCACAGAACCATCTAGGTGGGAAAAGACCTTTAAGATCATCGAGTGCAACCGTTACCCTAGGACTTCTAAGAGCACCGCTAAACCATATCACTGAGGGCCTCACCTACACTGTTTATAAGCACATAAACACAGCCACTTGAACACAGGTCAGCAAATTTCTCCTCCTTCTTCTGAGTGACTTTAAATGACAACCATGTTTGTACATCCAAGACTGTGCAGTCAATCCTGAATGCTTAACACCAGACCGATTCAGTTCTCCACAGGTCTTGTTTGAAGTAGCTTCAGGTAAAAAACATGCAGCCACAGTAATTCACTTTTTCCACTATGGTTAGGAACAGAGATACCGTGGCAGGAAGATAGTTTATTCCTTATGAACAAACAGAATTTCATTTCCTATCCCTGCTGGACTAAGTCCTTCAACAGCTTTATGTGTGCCTTTAATTAACAAAAAGTAGTCAGTGTAGAAACAATTGAAATCTATGCAGACACATTTATTACATTGTTTGATTTTGATTCAAAAGCCCTTTTGTAAGAGGTCCCGGATACCTGGTAGATGAGCTCCTGCTCTTGCTTCCAACCAGAGCTTCGTCCCCTTGAACACTGAAACTGTTGGTCGATAGAGGGAGGCTTCTGACCACGGGAAACAGGACCCAGGCCAGGCTGCAGACTTTTGCAGTCTGGTGGAACTGAAGTGAATGTTCAGTCTTTAAGAATTAAATGCAAAACTAATCTATTTGGAAAGCTTTTTTTTTTTCTTTTCTTAAATAATATTCTTGGTGATGCATTCATTTAGAAAATAGAGCCAAATTTGGCATTTCCTCATTGCAAGGGAAGAGGATTAAACGTTTTCTATTACCCATTCACTGCAGTCACGACAAGAAGGGATGACCAAATATAAGGGTTATTAGCAAAATTATGTTGGAACATCATATTTAGATTAAGAAGGAACTTACCTCTTCACTGCTGTCAACTAAAAGAAAGTGTATTCTACGCATGTGAAACAGGTACCATTACAAGCCTTCCAAAATGTCTCATCTCTTTTTGACTCTTTCTTTTTTTAACTTTATGAACTGACTGTATCTAAGAAAGAAAAATAGAGGGATGTGCACTATTTCTTTAAATCCAGAGCAGGGAGAGGTTATATGCACCAGTAAAGCTAGAGAGAAACTCTGGAGATAGATTGATTTTCCTTAATTTAATAAAATTGAGGGGCAAGGGGAGGGTGTCTGTACTGATCCATATCATTCTGGTAGTTTGAGCCCCTCACAAACCCTCTATCAAAATGGGTGTTACACAATGTTGCAGTCTCAGTGAAAAATGAAGTTGTGAATTCTACTTATAATTAGGACAGGAAGAGTGGTGAGTGCTGATGGAAGCTGTGCCGGTGATTTTAGGCACATGGCCAATATATATTTGTTAGGATCTGGGCAAAGATGTACCGGTTCACTCCATAAAAGTTCCCTAGCAGTCAAAATAGTTCAATAAAGTCAGTGGAAAATTAAGTATAAGGAAAAAAGGGTTCAGGAAAAAGTAAGAATGAAAATGTGTACCTAAAATGGGATCAAAATGGTAAAAGAAGAAGTAAAAAAAAAACCACAAACAAACCAATCGAAAAACAAAGAGCATTTTGACCTGTCTGATTCGATACACATTGCTACAGTTCTTAAAATACAAAACCTTATGTATTTTACCTTTCTTTCTCTTTCCTCAGTTGTGTACTTTTTTCACCTTTTTATATCTTGCCACACCAGAGTGGATTCCAAGAGCACTTTTATTATCCAATGAGGAGATTTCAATTCCATCAGAATATTCAATCTTTAAAATACAGGAAAGGGAGGGGAAAGGAAAAGGGTCTAGGGGTGAGAGATGCCAGAAGGCACAAGGCTGGTGTTTTCCAGATGCAGAGTTACAGTCTATTTTGATGGTAATCCTACGGGATTGCAATTTGGGACTGTTAGACTTGTAGACCCAAAGTCTGAAGCCCTTCTGGGGGGCTCTGTCATCTTACTGTTCGCTTACACAAATCAGCTAGATGTGGGGTGAGTAGGTCTGGGCTCAGTTGTAGTTGTCATGCAGTCTCAGGAGTTTTTCTAGAAACCAAGGGATGAGGAAGCTGGGCCTGACCTGTGGCCTCAATGCAGCATGCAGCAGTGCTTCTGATGGTTCTCAGCTAGTTCCCAAGTCACTGCAGGTACAACAGCCACTGTTCCACAAGAGGAAGAGCTGTAAAGAGCTTTTCATCCCTGATCATCTACACAAGTCCTAAGGGAGACTCAGAGAACAGGCTTGGAGAGACTCATCTGGGGCAATGAAGGAGTCAACAGGAAGAGAAGGCAAAAAAACATGTCAAAAGTAAATGAGGCAGAGTAGGTGTGAACACACACTAGAGAAGATATTAGGGAAGGAGACCCCATCAAGATCCTAAAAGGGCTAAGAGACAAGTAAGGAAGAAATAGAAATAAATAGAAAGGAACTTGGAGAGAGAAATATAAGAAGGCAATGCTTCACAGAAAATGTGCTGTAAGAGCAGCTGAGTGGGTGAGTAAGGGCACTGGGCCAGCCCTAAAGAGGATGAAAGCAAACAGAAATCTGCAGTCAGCTCAAAACATCACTGATGCAATCAGTGAAATCATCCAGCACAAGGACTGGGCACCACAGGGTGAGGGAGGAAGAGGTGGACAGGTGAAAAAAGCAGGGAAAGAAATTGGAAAAACAGGAAAAGGAGCAAGGAGGTGGTTCATCAACAACAATCAGCCAAGATCCTCTGGGCAGTAGTTGAACCAGTCTTGTCATCAGGAGAGGACTTGGTCTTAGTGACAGGGTGAAGAACCAAAGAAAGATTACAAGGTCTAAATGAGCGTTTTAACTATCGAGCAGGGATCTGAGAGGAAGAAAACAGAGGGAAAAGATAAGAGGCATAAAGCTGGACAGACTATGCTGAGGGGAAGGAGAGGGCATAGGGAGAGCCTGGTATTTAGAACCTGAATATTTCTTCCTTGAAACGATGAGGCAATTTATTTTGGAGAGATTTATACTTGGTGGAGGGCAAAGGGGCTGTCGATGATCCATCTCATGCAAATTATATCTGAGCCACCAGTGTCAGGTGGCACAGGAAGGGTTACCTTCAAGTCCCACCAAGCAAGTGGCTGTACAGCTGGTGAAATGCATCTGTCAACACAACTATTACTGCCATCCACGGATCAGCACAATGCCCTTGGCCCTTGAGGTCAGCGGCAAGGCACGAGCTGTTACACAGGCAGAGCTGTCATGCTCCTGTGTGAACCAAAAGGTCACAAGACCAGTAAAATCAGCCCAAGAAGTAAAACCATCCCTCCTTATCCAGCTGTGGCTCAGAGGTGCAGGTGAACTGCAGCTTAATGGAGATATTCCAGTGCCTTTTCCCTTGGAAACCTAGATTTAAACACTCCCTTTCAAACAGGCAAGGGCCGTTGTTGTCCTTCATAGTCCCCAGTTATGTGCATCTTAAAACCATTGTATAGTTTGCTGCGTGCAAATCCTGCACTAGACATTGAATGGCTGAAAGCTGAAGAGGGTGGGAAGTAGATTTGGAACAGGGAACACCAGGGCTGGCACAGCTAGAGGGAAATAACCAGCACAGGACAGAGGTTGTAGGACTGCAAGAGTGAAGAGCTGACAGCCAGAACTAAGATGTTTCTGCTTTCAAACATAAGAAGATGAATATAGGGATTAAAAACTCCTTTTTGAAGTAACTGGTGGCATTCCCATTGGCTTCAGCAATGGCTTTTCATCATTTTGTTTACAGCGCAGTCACAGTAACAATTCTCAGTCATAACAGAGGCAGAGGGCTCTTAACATCACATTTCCCTGAAGGGATGTGAAGTCTTAAAGCTAAGATTTCATTAGTGAACAATTTCATTAAACCTCCTCTGATGATATATATAGACACATAATCCAGTGCTGTTCAATCGCCAGGCCTGGCAATTACATCCCAGCTTAGCTGAAATACTATCTAAATTGTATTTGAACGGGGTGACTGACAGTGGAATGGCAGTACTGGAATATGGCGGGGTGGAAGGGAGACAAGAGCGCTATGTAGAGACAGGGGAAGCTGAGAACAAAGGCAGGAAAGGTGAAAGGGAAAAACGATCAGGTTCTCCATTTGGGGGTGTGTGTTGTAAACTAATTGTAAACTGTTCATCTGGCAGCACACTGTTCAGTGCCTGCCCCCCCCCCCCCCCCCAAGTTTGTTTCCTTATTTCTTTTAAGGTAACATGCATTAGCAAGACGTTTTCCCCCATTGTTTAAACCAGGTTCAACCTCCCCCTGTGTGCTTTGCAGGGAGAGGACTCATCCACCCTGTTGTTCCTCCCTGGCTTCTGCCAACCCTGCGGCATTGGGAAGTTAGCTCGGCACTTGCAGAGGGTGAAGCTCCCAGCCCCGCAGCAGCTGTGCCCAGGCTTGATCTTCAGGTTTTCACACACAGTCCTCAGCCTCCCCTCCTCTCCCTTGTTGTGTTTTAATGCGGAAAGCAGTAACCCTCTGGCCTGGCAAGCCCCCCGCTATCAGATTCCACCGGAGGAATTCTGGGCACGAAGCTTCACAGAGCAAACAGGTCTCCTGCCCCCTCTAAATGTCTCCGTCCCTTCCTCCCTCCCTCTCTGTTGCTGGGAATCCACCCTCATCCACTGCAGCAGGGATGGTATTTTTGAATTGTGTTTATTTGTTGGCACCCTGGTGTGAAAGTGCTTCCCATCAACTGCATATTAATCTTGTCAGCAGTTTGTGAACATTTTCCTCCCTCTCTTCCCTAACTAGTTTATGACTTTTGGGTTTCTTGCTCCCTTCTGTCCCCAGCTCTCACTGTAATTAAAGAGAAATGAATCTTCCTGATTTTTGTTGAACTGGCTCCAACCATGTCAAAATGGTAAGAAAGGGACTACTTTAGCACTGGGAGAGTGAAATTAGGAAAGTTGTAAATTGACTTTAAGAAAAACATAGGTGGTGATGCAAGTATCTAGCCATTACATAGAATCAGAATCATGGGATGGTTTAGGTTGGAAAGGACCTTAAGATCATCCATTTCCAACCCCCTGCCCCAGGCAGGGATGCCTCACACCAGACCATGTTACCCAAGGCTCTGTCCAACCCGGCCTTGAGCATTGAGAGGGATGGAGCATTTACCACTTCTTTGGGCAACCTGTTCCAGTGCCTCACCACCCTCACAGTCAAGAACTTTTTCCTTATATGTAACCTGAACTTGCCCTGTTTAAACTTGAACCCATCACCCCTTGCTGCAGTCCCTAATGAAGAGTCCCTCTCCAGCATCCTTGTAGCCCCTTTCAGATACTGGGAGTTTCTCTGAGGTCTCCACACAGCTTCTTTTCCCTAGGCTGAACAGCCCCAGCTTTCATGTTCACATGTTCAAGATGATCTTTAAACATCCTCAGTCATTTGTCCCTGTACTTGTTCATTGATCCATAGCCACTGGTTGGAACCTCTGCTGGGTTTTCCTTGTCTCGAAAACCCTAAGTAAACTCCAAACACACCAAACTGTATCACCAGTATCCTGAAGTCTTTGAGACCATTAGCTATATTCATTGATAGAGTTTTTTATTTGCTCTATTCATTGATAGAGTTTTTTATTCACTATATCCATCAAGACATTAATACTTCTGTTACTTGATTATCCAACATGTGCGGGCATTTTCTGCAGTCCTAGACTCATGTTCCCTAGTTCTGGGGTACACAGCCCATAGTGATGTTTACTTTAGGGGGGTTTTGGAGTGCTGAATTGACTTTAGTTGCACTAAGCAGTCGTCTTCAGGAAAAGGCACTATTAAAAACTCTCTGGCTGACAGATAACGAGTGCAAATGGTGTGATGTTGTTAATGCACAGGGATATTGACTAGTTAGAATTATAGAGGAGGTAACAGTGAGTGCTCACCACACATACACACCCCTCTCCATCAAAGACAAAGGAGGTCACTGCACTCTCTTGGCAGGGTAGACCTACCAGAAACCCCATTCCTTTTATTTTACTCACATGATGGTCATTTCTGATGAGCTGCTCCAGCCTTTCACTTCCTTGGGTCAGTGAAGATTCACATGTTCGAGTAAGTGTGGATGCAAATGAGTCTTGGACCCACCACCAGAACACTCAGCTACGTCTAGGAAGGATTTTGCCAGTTTGAAATTAGCTGTAGCTGATCAAAAGTGGAGCTGCTTGCTTACATAGCACCCCAGGCTACATTTACCACCCTATTTTCCCAGGAACCCAGCTTAACAGGCCAACCAAACATAGAGCTTTGGGCAGTACCTTCTAGTTCCTCTATGGTGAAAGCCCCAGTTATCTGAAAAAACTCAGCACATGCAGTCTCGTCTTTCCAGATCTACAACACACCTGTCCCAAGAGGTATTTGTACCACATGCCCATTGGATTTCAACTTTTTCCCCTTGACTCAGAATAGCCAGGACCAACCTGCATAAAGCATAAAGCATCCACTCTTCCCTGCCTCCTGTCCACCGTGAGGCTAGGGAAGGAGCTTTGACAAACCCAGATCTGTCTTTCTTCCACTGTGGTGTCCAAAATTGCCCAGACTGCTCAGCATTTGTATACCATAGAAATTGTTTCTATAATTAGTGTTTCTGGAAAAGGGTCAGCTATAGGGTAAAAGGGAAAGAAGGAACTTTTATTTGGGTGAAGGAAAGTGGACAGTGGTTCACATTTCTAGTGCTGTGTTGTCTGAGCAAGAATACCTTGTGAGCTACCTGACAAACTTTTGTAAGAATTTGATATTACTAAGTATTTGCTGTATTTGTATTGCTATTGTTTTTACAAAGCATTTCATATTAGGCACGCAGACATCAGCCCAAACTGAGAAGCAAATGACTTGGCTAAAAAATTAGCAACTTGCTTCTTAGGGGTTGAAAGTAAACTCTGATTTTATTCCTTGTCGGCCAGGCTTTTCTACCACACAGTGGAGCTGTCTGCTTCAGGGAAAGTGCCTTCAGGGGAATATGAAGAGACAGATTGTGCAATGCACTGAAAAGTGCAGCAAGGTGAGTAATCTTGTTCTGCTTCAAGACTGGAAATGCAACAGGCAGCAGACACGTGACCCCCTAGGAGCTTTAAATTCAAGTAATTCTATATAACTCAGCCTCTTCCCGCACAGATTTCATTTGCTTCCTGTCTGAATACTCATCTCCTCTTTCCTCTAACAGAGCTACACCTTCCCATCCTGAGCTCTGATACTCTGCTAGCAAATACACATCAGTTGCAATTGTGCCACTTGGTTATTTACGTCAGCATCATCCTGGCCAGGATTAATAAGGCTTTGTGTACCCCAGGGCTCCAGTTATTCCTCTTGCTAATGTTGAGTCCTGCTTAAAAGGTTTTGCCAAAGTCTAAAATAGTGTAAAACTGATGACATAATTGTGGGAGAGTCTACGGGAATATTACAGAGGATTAGGATACTATCAACAAATCAGGTTTTAAGTATTGTTCTGCTGGGCAAGGAGTGTTTTCAATTAATTTGTAATTAAATAAGGGAAGCAATTTAGTGAACTCAGAGAGATATTCCAGCAAACGGTTTATCTCATCAGTCTGAACCTCACATTCCTCCAGCACAGGATCATTGTTTAGATCTTGGGCATGTTATATGATCCAACCTATAGGAGTAATTCAATCAAACATCAATATTTTCCTTCTATTAACCCTCAGTGTCATGCTGAATGGAGAGAGCTGCCTCTGCCTCCCTTCACAGTCCCCATTAGATGTGGACCCTCTCTAAGTGGCTGGACAGGTGTTGGACTAAGCAGCCTGGGGCTGTCAAACACAGACAAACCAGACACGCTCAGCAGCAGATCTGCAGCACAGCAGGAATATCTGCAGGGATAGGGATGAAGCGAGGGAGGGATGGATAGGGAGGACAGAGAACAATGAAGGGGAAACCTCCTGCTTTCACAGTGGAAAGCATATTGTCAGTTGAAGAGCTCTCCAAGACTATGGGATTTATTCATATTTGCTCAAAATAGTCTTCATAAAATCCTTTTTTTTCCAAGCAGAAAGTATAAGGTAGTTTAAGAGGACCTGAGAGGAGATGAGCAATTCCAGATGGAGTTCTAAGCATGCATATATATATTCAGGGCAGCCAGAGCAGGGATTTGTTGATTGCTTAAAGAGCTTAGTGCAACAGCTGGGCACATTTTGTGTATGACCAAAAATAAGAGCACAAATGAATGCTGATGTCCAGACATCTGGCCTTATAGCTATTGTTCTTGGCTGGTTTGGGATCTTTTTTCTTTTCATAGACAGAGTTATTCCATGAAGCACATCAAGAAGAAGGGTGGGAGGGGAGAGAAAATTATGGCATGAGGGAAAAGGAGCCAAGAGAAGAGATTTAGGAGATAATTAAGAGGTAGAGTGGGAAAGGAAAACAAAATGAGGTGCAAAGAGAGCATAAGGAGATAGAGTAAGAGATGACACAGGTACAGAATTGAAGGATAAAAATGTTGGGGACAAGGAATTAGAGAAGGGATTGAATGAAGTAGGAGGAAACAAGACAAGCAGACAGGTAAAGAGAGTACCATAACAACCATATGTTGTTAAAGACCTACTGCAACCACTGATAAAGAAAGGAAGACGTGGGCACCTCTGTAATAGATTTCTTCCTTTTCAAGCCTCCACTCACTTTGGCTTCTCTTCTCCCTTTCCATCCCTAGCCTGTTCCAGTCATTGCCATATTCATAATAAGAAACTTGTTTGGAAAAAACAACTTAAAAAACTGAAAAATTAAGTATGAACTTTTTTCCCCTCCCATATTGAACACATTCTGATAAATATGTTTATTTTAGAAGCTGTAACGGTACTAACATTCAAAAGGAAAATGTGGTCCTGTCAGAAGGAATGGCTTTTGAGTCTGGAGTGCACCTCTTTCTCTTCTTGTGAAAACTATCAAAGCTTGG
The DNA here is from genome assembly GCF_028554395.1 of Pezoporus wallicus. Lineage (NCBI taxonomy): Eukaryota > Metazoa > Chordata > Aves > Psittaciformes > Psittacidae > Pezoporus > Pezoporus wallicus. Next base: position 850,009 of record NW_026639755.1, read on the forward strand.
CGAAGTTGGAAGGGGCACATTTTGATATGTGCAGGTCAGAGTTGTGCAGGTGAAGTCACCAAGGATTTTGTGCATGCTTTGCACAACAAGGGGTTGTTTGGATAATGACTGGGGCAGAGATCTGAGGAAAAGGGAAGGCTACCAGAGGAGAAACCTGAGGAGGAAAGACTCAGCCTGGGGAGAAGGCTGAAGCTACAAGCTATATTGGAAACCCATCAGATGAAGTGTGACAGGAGAGGGATCATTTCTAGTAGGAGTTGTGTTCAAGGTAAAGGGGTTGGTCTAGATAAACACAGAGGCTGGAGAGGGAGCAGGGAGTACAGAAGGCAGAAAAGATGATGAACATGAAGGGTGAATGAAGAGTCAGAGAAGCTGGAGCGGTACAGAGCAACAGGGATTGTGAGAAACACAGGTAGAGAGAAATCATTGTGAACTCAGAGCAGAGAAATGCTGATCAGGGAACTAGTCAATGCTGGTGACACATATCATAGAAAGGAGTCAGGGACAAACTGAGCCAAGAAACTGGGAGGGGAAGAAGGTATTGAACTACAACATGTATCTCGGGATGGGGGAAAGAGAGAACCACACTAATGACCAGGGAACAGATATGGGCCACAAGGATCACAGCTTGTTTGGAGCTGGCACAAGGCATCCCCTTTGATCACAGTCCCCATCAGAAAAGAGTCCACATCTCCCCAGTCCTCCCCTGCCATGGAATCTCTGAAAGCCAATAGTATGTGGTAATATGAATTGTATGACCTCATCTATTTTTCATGCTCATTCACCTATCAAGTAGCAAACCTCTTTTTATAATATTTTAGAATATTTTATAATATTACCAGTGATTCCAGTTAGCTCAAGAGACAGGGGCTGCTGACAGTGACCTTAACTTATCAGTTGTGGAGTTGAGAATGTCAGTGTGATCCTATACAACCGATTTATTTTTCCTCAAGTTCACCTTGCCTGTTTGAGGCCTGCAACATAAACTCACAGAAATATTCCAAGAGAATTCTCTTAAGCTGTTAAGGTCGAAGTCTTTTAAGTTGTTTAAAATAAGCTCAGCATTGTGAGGCATGCATCAGGGTAAAAGTTCAAGGTTATTCTACTGTAAGAGTTTAACTCTGGTTTTCTTGGGATTGATTTTGTATCGTCTTCTATTTTCTCCCTAGCAGTGAGCTCAATGTTGACTTTGATTTTTAGTACCCTGAGACAGAGTGTTCAGCATATCTGGAAATGGTTCCAACAAATAAAATGATTGTCTGCACCCTTCTTCAGCTACACATCCTGCAAAGAGAAAGCCTATGACAAGAAACGTCTCATACAGCTTTCAGGGGTTCTCCCCTCCTCTAGAAACTCCTTTTCCTACTCCAGCAGCTGTGGCTCACCCTGTCCCTCTCAAACTCCTTAGAGATAAGTCTCTTTAAGCCTGTCCAGTGAGCCTCACCCTTTGGCCTTGGGTACTTTAAAGTTAAAGGGTAATTTTAAAGTACCATGGATCATATAAACTGAATCATATTTTCCAGTTCCCATTTAGAGTGTGGCTCAAGGAAGCCCAGCTCCTCTGCCCATACCTGAAACAACCATGTGCAGTTATGGCTACTTTACCTCAGAAACCTGGAAAGAGATTGTTTTCCTGCTGGAGAGACCAGGCAGGACTGGATTACAGAGCAACATGAAACTATGGGCACATAAGAATTGCCTTGGTGGTGGTGCTGGGGTTTTGTATTTATAGTCTGCTCAACTCCAGGCATGGAATGCAGCCACAGACTTGGCTTGGTTATCTTTGCTTTGGTTGCACCAACACATATAAAAGAAACAAAAACCCCATAAGAGGGTTTCTGATCTTAACCACTGCTGAGCTTTTGCCCAGCTTTGCAACCTCTTGCTTTCCCTCAGATAATTATGGAAGGAGCAGAGGTCTGATCTCCAGTCATATATGAATATCCTCTTCTGCAGAAGGGGGAAAAATCATTCTTAAGATGAGCCAAACAAGACCAGAGGATATGCTGTATGGAACAGCAATGCATGGTGCCCAAGCAGGCATTAGGCAGGGCTGGCTGGCGTTGTTTGCTTATATTACAGATGATAAAGCCAGAAGAAGCCATCTTTTGATCCAGCCTTCTGCATAATACAAGGTATAGGACTTCTCTAAATTAGCTTATCTTCAAGCTACAGCATGTGTTACAGGAGGAAAAAACCTCCAGTCTCGCCTGGAAGCTTTTCAGAGAAGGGCATTCACCACAGTGCTTGCTGATTGTCCCCAGCCATTAGCTGTGTTCCACATTAAATATGTGGGCTTTGTTTCCAGTCTGAACCAGTCTGTCTTCAGCTTTGCCCACTGCATATCATCACGCATTTGCTGTAGTGAAGAGATCCAGCCCCAGGTCTGCCATACCTGTTGTTCTTGAATCACGGGGTGACTCCACTGAGTGGTGTTACCTCAGCAGCACAGCTCTGTGGAAGACCATGGACCAGAACACCAGCCATGAAGGAAAATTCCTGCCTCCTTACCGAGGGTTGCAGCGCATCGCTGGAGCCCCCATTTCTTTTGAAGTCTGTGGGGACTCCTAGTGGGAAAGACACGATGACTTTTCAAAACACTGAAAATTATTTATAATCAAAGTGGTCTCCTATAAATAGCTCTCGCTCGTTGTCATGGGGCCAGCTTAACTGAGTCGTGCAGAGTGTGTGCGGTCACTCACCTCAGATAGCAAAATCTGTGTTGGGCTTTCACCCTGATGTGAATTTCCTGACCTGACAGATGGGGATTGAGTGTCTGTTTATGCCAAGAGGAGTTTGCTAACATTTTTCCTCTAATTACTAATTATACCAGTGAAAGGGGCTTCACGGTCAGAGTCCCGGCAATGTGAAACTCGATCACCAGAGATTTGCAGGAGGGATGGAAGATTGATGGGTGACACCAAACAGCTGACCAGGAGGCCCGGGCAGCCAGACAGACAGCAGCTGCTCCAACATGCTTGCTTTGTGGGGGGACAAGGGCCCTCCAATGGAGGAGCTGGTTGAACAGTTCAGTCCCCCAGATACGAATGGGTCTAATCTCCTTGGGCTCGAGCTGCCTGTGAGCATCCATCCACTAACAGGTGGCAAGGCAAAGCAGCAAGGACGAAGGCAGCTGCTGCCGCAGAGGGGCACCAGCTCCAGCTATGGCAGAGGGCTCCATATGCTGCTGAGAACACTGGGCAGAGAAAGAGGAGGTGGAGGATGTAAATCAGCCAGCTATGCAGTGAGGCCAAGGTCACTGTGAAGAGAGCCCTGGAGGGCAGTTTCCTTCTCTGAAGGAGATAGGAGTTGCATCAGTGGTAATGGGCTCAAACTGAAGGGAACAGGGGAAGTTCGGGTTGGATATAAGGAAGAAGGTCTTTAAACTGTGAGAGTGGTGAGGCACTGACACAGGCTGGCCAAAGAAGTGGTAAATGCTCCATCCCTGGCAGTGTTCAAGGCCAGGATGGACAGAGCCTTGGAGCAACCTGGTCTAGTGGAAGGTGTCCCTGCCCATGGCAGGGGGTTGGAACTGGATGATCTTAAGGTCCTTTCCAGCTCAAACCATTCTGTGATTCTCTCAAGCTGCATTGATTCCTGTTCAGAAGTCCAAACCCCAATAACCCTAGTCGTCTCTGACTTGATAATGGGATCAGCACATTGCCTGATTCTCCGAAAGATGTGTGACCCAGGCTGGGCTGTGGTGTCCCTACCCTAGCAGCACCCAGCAGGCTGGAGACTGGTACTGCGCTGCAGCACTTCTACAGGCTCATTCTGCAGTGGTCTGGTCATGGCGTACTTTGCATGGTCTCTAAACCACTGGGTTCTTTGGGATTCTTGGAAATCACAGGAATCGGCTGCCAGAGCTTCCCCTACATGCTCTCTTGTCTAAACTACAATTACAGCCTTCTGCTAGTGTGACTGTCCACATGGAGACTCCTGTGCCAATGGGAGGCTTCTTCTGCCAGAGGAGTTAAACCACCATCTCGAACAACATTCCCAGAGTGGTCATGAGTCCTGGTGCTGTCACAGCTACTCCAGCTTCCAGCATTACTGCCAGCTCGCTGGTGCCACCCTGAAGGCAATTATCATGCCATAAGCCCACATCACTACACCAGCAAACTGCAGCCCAAACCCACTACTGCAGAGAGTAAGCAGAGTGACCACTGGAAATGCATAAATCGGGAATCTACTGGGAAGCTGAGAGAAAACAGACCTTCACTGTCCCAGAGCAGTAGGAATCTGGTTTATTTGTACAAGATTAATTACAACTTTGTTCTTGAAGAGGGCCAAATGAATGGTGTCTGGTTTTGCACTTCACAAATGCAAAGCATGTCAATCGTTAGTGAGCCATCGTTATGAAAATGGCGTTTTGCTGGATATAAGAGAGTGCCCAGGGGCAGCAGAATATGGATGAGCAGATCTGTGACAGCAGGAACTTGTTCACCAGGACAGTGAGCTGAGTTTCAAACTGTAAAACGTGCACATGTGTATTAATTCAGACATAACATTTACTACCACCTCGCCAGTAACGGAGGTACCTACCACAGGCTCCCTCAGCTCACAAGCCTGCCTTTCACCAGACTGGGCATATTATAATAATCACGAGTGTTTTCCACAGTTCCAAGCAATGAGTGTAAGTCTGAAACAACCAAATAATCATATAGGAAACATGACAGTTTCATGGTTCAGTATGTACATCTCATCCCACTGTTTCTGGTCCAGGTGCGTAGACTTCACCTGAAGTATAGCTGAAGAGATAGCACAGGGGATAACTTTGTAACACACACATTCTCTTCCATGTGGGAGCCTAGTTATCTATTCTACCTAGGAAAGGTTGTAGTTTCCCACACTGATGTTTGCGTATCTATGTCTGTACTTTTCTTCTCATAGACACAAAGTACTGAGCATCTGTCAGCTTAGAGAGCAATCTTGATCTTTCACTTTGTAGAATATTGCTATCGAGAATCTAGCCTGAGTTTTGCACCTCCAGTTTTACAAATGAGTATAGAACCACACTGAAAAAATACAGATATTTAACATTACAACTAGCTTTATATTGTCTTATTCTATCTTTTCTTCCTTGAAATTTTATTTTAGACACACTACTGTACAGAATTGTCTTACATTCCTTGGGGAAAAAAGAAAAACAAAAACAAAGCAACAAAAAAACAGCAAACACAGCCTTTTTGAAGCACCCAACATCAAATAATCATAGAAAGCAGCTGGGCAAGACATCCCCAGCTTGATCCTTATCAGACTGATTAGCTATTCTTTTAAAAAGTCTAATGCAAACGATTTCCAGGCTTCCTTCTAGGTCAGGAGCCTTTCAAAACTCGATTAGAACATTCTCCGTCCCTACTGACTTGAGAATAACAAATGGATGAAAGTCAGCGCATAATGTTTCCTCCCTTCAACAATTCTTTAAATTCCAAATACATAAGTGGAGCCCAGCATGGGAGGATTGGCAAACAAATGGGTTAAGGCAGGTCAAGGTACCTCAGTTTAAAAAGACATGAAACACATAGTGCAGGCTCTAAAGGTAATATTGCCATGCCCCACCAGCAGTGTATTTGCATGGAGAAAACTGGAATTATTTTCTCCCAGCTTCAAATGCCTGCATTTAGTGCCAGCTCACACTTCATCACACTTCCAGCTCCATGGTCTGCTTGTCTGTGTGCAGCAGCAGCGATGCAGTGTGCCCCAGGGTTCTGAGCTCTGCCCCTCCTTGGTTCTCCCCAGGCCTTTGCATCCCCTCCATAGATAGAATCAGGAAAAGGAACGCACTCATTCTTTCAGAAAACCACAGTGTTGCTGGCTAATTGATGAAATATTGACGATGGCATAAATGCAGCTTTGAGGAATGTCTCCCAAAGGCCAAGCTGCATTATCAATAGTTCTTTTTCATGAACACTCAAAGAATGTGGTTTATGGCACTGTGAAGCTTTCCATAATTTTGCCCTATTTCTGAAAAACAAAAAGGATAGAGCTTTCTGCAAGGAACTCTGCTGTGTTTGGCAGTAAAGGTCTCCAAGCCTCTGATTTGAACAGCATCCTAGTACATGATCGACTGACTAATGTTTCATTAAAATCTAATCGAATCACTGGAGGAGAAGTTCTGCCAATCGCATCTGCATGTTGCTAATCTACTCATTTTGGGCAGAAAAGAAGTGTAAGCCAGCTCAGTCTACCCTGCTTTGTCCTATTAGACAGCCTTCTAATTAGATGTGAGTATACCTCCTCTGAGCCAGGATGTGTGGCCAAAGGTGAGTGAGCCAGGTACACAAGCTCAGATGGCTCAAGGTACCTGGGGAGCTAACTGTCTACAGATCTGGGCCTCAGCTTGCTGTTACAAGCAGCTAGAATTACTCACTCCGATGGAAAGGTCTGAATGAGGTAAGTGTTGACCTTCAGTAGTCAGGATTTTCCTTGCTTCAAAACTGATCAGCTTTTCCCACAGCTAACTCACTGCCCCAGAATAACAGCAGTATATTTGCACCAGGTTGGAAACCCAAGTACTAAGCTCTAAAAAGGAACATGAAGCGCTGATTGAACCTTTTGTGCAGAAGCTATGTTATGATCTCTGAAATACAATTCCATCACCTCTGAAATGAAAACTACCTTAGGAGTGATTCAGTTTCAGAGTAGCCTTTTATTACATCCAAACCCTCACACTTCTTGGTGGCATAGCTCTGTCATTCTAGTGTTTTCTAAACATCGTTAGACCAGGAGACAGCCTTTCAATTTCAGTTCATTAATTTTCTGCCCTGGAAAGCAATAGTTGCTGTTGCAAAATCCAAAACCAGTTTAAATAAATCTTGCAACTTGTCAGACTTCTGTATAAGCGGAAACCAGACAAGTTGCACTTCATTGATACCCACTGGTAGTAATGGCACTCCAGGTTTGCTGATGGGAGTTTGCAGTAAAAAGAACTAATTCATCACTGCTTTCTTTAAATTTTTATGGCTTAGTCATCATAGGAGTTTGTGAGATGAAGAAAAGAATTCAAGGCAAACAGAAGCAGACAGACAGGTTCACCAGAAAAAGTTTTTTGTTGGCATTTAACATATTTTAAAGAAAGCCAAGAAATTCTGCTTCCTTTCATTTTGCTGTCTTGCTTTGCCACACCTGATGACGGTCACAATGACTTTATGATGTTTGTGTACTCAGAAAACAGCCATGTAGAAGAGGATGAGGTTTTAGACACCACAGTCAGTACATGGGGCTCAACTGCTGAGCTCAGCTGTTTATTTTAAATCTCTGCACATTATTTTCAAACATTGATGAGTACCTCTCTTAAAATTCACTGCATACAAAACAACATCACAGATGGCATGATCTGAAAACACTGGCACAGGCAGGTCAATATGTTGGGAGTATGGCCAAATTTTAGCTAACTCATGTTCCTTTTCCATTGACGGCCTTCAGCATTTTGCAGCCCTGCCACAGTAAATGTTTTGCTTTGTCTAAATTAATGATGGAAAGAGATGGAGAAAAGCCTGATTTTTCTTTCTGAGCACTGTTAATGGGAATGAAGGAATTTGGCTGATGGGAATTAGTGCTAACACAGTTTGTTAACTAAGGCAAGTGCTAATTAGAAATCCTTTTAAACTTGATCTCACTAATGCTATAATGTAAACATTTGCTGAATTTTATTTTCTTAAAACTTACTGAATCCATCTGAATGGCTGCTCATGGCAGAAGCTGTATAGTGTTGATGATAAGGTGTTACAGATTCTGCTTTGCAAGCTTTATTTATTGCACAATCCCTGCCAGTAGTAAGGGGAGTTTTTACACTAAAGCAGGCGTTAGCATCTGATAGGATTAAAATATCGTTTATCTTTTCTAAAAGGTATCATTTACTCTTTAAAGAATTTGTTTTCTGAGAATTTCAATTAAATCTGCTCTCATTTAAACAAGCTGATTTAAGATATGCAGAATATCAGATAGAGCCTTGGGTTTGCTGTCATTTCCAGAAACAGCACAAAGTCTTTCAACTTACCATATTGTTAAGACTCACTAAGATCTTTCATACAGGATACATATGCAGACTTTGGGGGGCAGTCTTTTTTTTTGTGCTCATCCCCATCACCTGGTTCTCACCGTGTTTCTCCTAATAATAGCTGGAGCTACGGCACTTGCATAGGTTCAGGGCTAGATCCTGATGCCCTCGGGAATAAGTAGATTTCCAAAATCAGCTGTAGGAGTTTCTATAGGATGGCAGGCCCAGTTTTAGGTTGTGAACTCAATTCATTAGCTAGTGCAGCACCCAGCCTTCCCATATTCTTCTATTTTGCATGTCACCTGGGAAATGATGGCAAAGGAGGTGTCACTCCAGCATAGCTGAGGAGGGGGAGGACCACATCTGCAAAAATACTTTTGTTGGGGCAGGCTGGGGTGTGTCACAGATCTCATGGACCAGCTGCATCTAGAAGCAAGGACTGGCAGGAAAGGGGTGCTGGTCCTTTGAATGTGAAAGATCTGCTCCTGCTGGGAGATGTTGGCTTTGAGTCTTCATGGTGCCACAGTCTGCTGGCACAGGCAAGGGGATATGCTGGCCAGAGGGGAGTATTCCAGGGGATTGGAGCCCAGCTTGAATTTTGGGGATGCAGAATAAGAAAAGTTTGTGAATTAAGACTGATGGAAGTAGGAAAGACAGAAGGAGAGGATGCTGTTCTGGTCTCAGTTAAGGAGGTAACGCTTAGACTTCAGATTTATGTAAGAGTATAGGATTTAGCGCATGATAAGGCATGACAGTGTTTTGGGATACAGTCCTAGGATTGAGAAGTTTAATCATGGCTATTCTATAAAGCAGATTTTAGGCACTAGTATGACCGAGAGAGACGGGTGCCAAAATTGAGCAGGAAATAGTCATTATTCCATGTATTCTTTCCAAAACTTACTCATTGAACTAGATCTACTGGGGAGAGTATGTCCTCAGGGAACTCCACTGGAAAAAAAGGAGGGGGAATTAAAGCTGAAGGAACAGTTTCAGTATAATATATATTGTTGCAATTCAGTTATTCTGCAGGTAGACATTACTCTCACAAAATTCAGTTAAAAACTAAGTTACAGATTTAGGATACGAAGGTCAAAGAACAATGGTTCTAGCCATTTAATTACTCCAATTCCATATGAGATTGCATGTAGTTTCACAAATAATCTCTTCTCCTTTAAAAATTAACAAACACACAAGGTCTTTCCCTCACTTATTATCAATATTGCTGGTGCAAACGCTGACATACATCCCATGTGTGTTTACCCTCCATGGTGTTGCACCACTGAGTAAGACTCCCTTTCTCGACAGTGGTAGGAGTGGGGAGTGCTACAGAAGCAGATCTCCCTGGAGGGCCCTCCAACATCAGGGAAAGTACTTTTGTGCCAGAAAAAAGCAGGCAACGATATAGGATTTGAAAGTGCAAGAGAATGCAGTGGAAGTGGGGAATTTGGCTTTCTGTAAGGGTGGGAAAATGTTTTCTTTGGATTTCTTTCTTCAGGGATAAGAATAAAACCCTGTGATCTGTTTTGGAAAGGGGCAGGAATAAAGCTTGAGATAGCTGAAACTGGATTTTTTTGCTGACTGGCAGCACTGAACTGCTTCCAAAATTCAGTTACCTAGAGACAGTAGAACTACAATTCCAAATGCAGAGGGAGTCTTTCTTTCAAGAGGCTGTTGCACAGCATCCAGCTGGAATTTGGAAGTTGTTTTACTGACAGATGATAATGGATTTCATTTTGAGCTTTGCCAGGAATCCTTATACCATTGGCTATTGACAGGAAAAAGCATTTGCCCTGCACATGCATGCACATGGGAGAGCAGACTGTGAAAGCATCTTTTCCAAAATTAAATGCAGGGCCTTGTAAGACTTCCTCCCCTCCCTCACACCCCCTTCCCCCTGTAAAATGAAGTTTGTGGAGACTCTTAAATGTAAACTTATTTGCATGTACAAAGGGAGTTTGATCTGTTCTTCATGTTACGCTTGTGATAAACAACAGAGGTTACACATATTTGTAACTCAGCTTGATGGGAAATATTTGAGTGAAGAAAAAACAGTGAGTGGCCAGGCCAACACTAAATGCTAGATTCAGAGGAAGAAGATACAACTTGCTTTGATTTTTGGCCATGTTATTACACAGACAGGCTTAAATAGGCAAGGTCCATTGATCTGTGCATCAGAGGGAAGGCCTTGCCATGTGGTGGATGGACTTGATTGAATTGTGTTGTCTTCACACTTTAGTTGCTCCCTTTCTCTCTAAGCATCCCTGCCTGTTCTCACAGTTCAGCAAGCGTTTAGCTACCTTATCTTATTAGAATCTGAGGAGAAGAGTTTATTTTATTGTATAATTCTGGTTAGAACTTGGTCTTAACTAAGAAATTATTGACCTTGGTGCTAGGAAAATGACAGGCATAGCATGCCACACTCAGAAGTGGACTACATTAATATATTTACACTCAGCTTAGCCTTTGTCCCTTTCAGGGCACATGCACTTATAATTTGATGATGCAGGAATAAGCTTTCTAGATCATAAAGCTAAGACAGATATTTGGTTTGCATCCACAAGGCCAATGCAGTCCATGTGGGAAGCTTTATGCAAATTATATAACCCAATGTAGAGGCTGAAAAATAAACTATAAGGGATCATTTGGTGGCCAGAGCAGCAACTGCAGGCAAAGACCTCCTACGTTCAAATTGGTATGAGAGAGTTCAGAGAGGCTGTGGAAACACATGGCAGAGCTGCCAAATCTGTGTAACTTGTGAGATGGTTGTAACCTGGGGGGTTGCAAACATCAAGCAAAAGCTGCTCCCAGCCCAGATGCTGCAGTGCTATGAAACAGGAAAGGAAAGTGAGTTTTATGGTCTTCCCCTTCTTCATTTTTGAGGGAAAAGGGACTGAACAGTGTTCTCTCTTCATATTCCTTGTTTCTTTTAGAAATGTATGGAATATGAAGGAGTGTTTTTGTTAGCAGTGCTGAAGGCCATGTTAGCTGCTCTACACAACCTTCTGGAAAGTGTTCTAAAACGGAAACAGCTTTCTGAAGACATAAGTCAGGAAGCCTCCACATTTAAGAAGCATTTAAACCTTATGAAAGCAATATAAAGCAATTAAGCGTGTTCTTAAGGGCTCAAGCAAAGCGGACTCTGCTCACTTCTCAACTGAATGCGAGAAGTTGATGGTTCTTACTGAAAAGTATTTTTTCCAAGTATTTGTCAAGGATTTAAAATAAGCATTTAAAAACCAAAAAGCAAAAGCGCGATTAAAATTAATTCCCCCCTCAGTCAATTAAATACTTAAGATTCAAAGTCTTTACTAGTTCTTTAGTCAAATGCAGCCTTTCAGGAAATATCAAGTGGAGAAGACATGACTTTTACAACTAGTAATGCCTTTCCATCGCCCACACTTTACTGGAGAACAAGTAAGTGTAAATGTTCTCTAAGTCACCTTAAAATAAAAGGTAGCATGTTACTGTGTCTAGCTGCTCCACAGTACTAACCATGCATGCTTTCTTACCCTGCTGTGTAAATTCAGAATACACAGGCTTGTATTCTGCCCAGAGAAAGGCAAGCGACCTTTAGTTTACACAGAGTATTATTCAGACTTGCAAGTGTATTGCAAGCTCATGGCTTTGGCAACTCCACTTACATATTCACAAACAATGGGTTTTTAATAAGCCAGAAAAGCCTGACTTTATGATTTTTAGGTTGCCACTCTCTGAAAATCTCAACATAAATGTTCTTGTCATATGCACAGTCATCACAGATAGGCTTATTAACTCTTGCACTAATGGTAGACCTAATTTTGTTACATGGAAATGTCAGGCTTACATCTGCACACTTCTTTTTTATGCAGGAGGCACACCAAACTGTGTACTGTCTCTCTCGATCCTCAGTTTGCCTATTCCTCTCATCTGCAGCTTATTGGTTGAGTTGAATTACATTCAGTTTTGCCAGTACAAGTTTTAAGATTGCAGCAACTTTATCTTTTAGGTATCAGAAGGAAGCTGAAGGTTTTCAGATGGCCCAGTGACACCTGGGTGTTTTTCAGTCCAGACCATCTGGAAGAAACAAAGGCTGTAGTTTCCCAATATTTGTAATTTGTCTCTTTTGTCTTTTGGAGGATTTAACCAAGAGTGTTTCAGTGATCTAGTTTACAGCTTGGAGTGCAAGCATCTCTGGCAGCACAACTGAACAGACGGACAAGAAGCCAAACAGGAGACGTCTTTAGCTGACTTTACTACTGGAGAGCATATATCAGGACTATACACTAGGACCCTTTGTAATAAAGAATAAATACAATTTCTTTCTCTCCTTTGTTTGGGGGAGTGGTGAAGGTAATTTTAAATGAACTGGTATAAGCTCCTTGTCATTGGCTGCCCTACTTCAGCTCAACTTGCTATCTGCTACAGCATGTCATTATGCAAGTTATCAAGATGCCTTTACTAAGGCAACAAACAGCAGAACAAAGCAATTTCCTTTAAATAATATTTATGCATCCAAGCAAACACACAACAAACAGGCTAGTTCATGGTTCTCACAGCCATTGTTAATGTTCTCACAGCTGTTTGTAGCTGACATCAGTCTTGCTAGTTTTTAAACTAACAGACCCGAGCATACCTATCCAAGTGTGGGCATCATTAAGCAGCTGTCATCTCCCATGGACATCGTGGTAGTGCATATTTCCAGCCATACCATCAGGATATGGGTGCACAACCCTCTACCATTGGTCCTCCTGAAGCTTTCAGCCAGCCCTAAAAGCTGAGCCATGAAAAAGCAGAAGGGTGGTTCACAGTAAGGATATTTCTTTGGCACTATTATCTGTGCCTTCTGCCCTGCACCTCTGCCCTGTTGTGCAGCATCAGCTGGTGATCCTGCCCTGTTCCCGTGCTCTGTTGCTGCATCTCAGCAGGCACAGGCTGCTTATCCAGAACTTCAATGAAGAACAAGGGCATGGTGGGAATGTCGCACTGCCTGTTTCTGTGAACAACTGAAGTCTGATTTTTCTTCTGGACAACAAAAGAAAAACTCAAAAAGAGAAAAATGGACACCAGCCAAGAAACAGGGTGGGGGAAAATGTTTATGGGTGTTGGCAAATCTACTGTGCAGCTTTCCCATGTTATAAACTACATCACTGTCTGCAAACCCAGGGACGATAGCCTTCTGCAAACTAAGATGATGTGAAACTTGCCTGTTACGTCCCATGTGAAATTCCTACTTCTCCACTAAAACCGTGTAACCAAAGGTGTTTTATTCAGCGCATACACTAGGTCGGTTTCATCCCACACTGAAATTGACTAGAGCAACAATGCACTGCACAACAAGGCTTTAAGGCTCCGATGAAATTAAACTAAAGATTTGGAGGCTCCGAGCAACCCCGGTCGGTAGAAGGGGCTGGGGGAAGGGCAGCATGTGGTTTGGGGTATTTTCACCAAATGTTAAATCACACAGAATATTTCACTCGTCTCCAGTGTGAGATCACGACATGACTCCTTCTGTAATGAATTCTTTATCTTGGCAACTCTCCTGCTTTCTCCCAACTGTGCCTCCCTCTCCCCTTCTGGTCCCGGCGCTGTAACATATGGTAATGTTTGGGGAGTGATTTCGGCCTGGGAGCAGGCTGCCTGCCCACACCTGCGTTCGGGTCATGCTCCAGGCCCGCGGCAGCACCTCCCCAGGCACACCGCTAGCCGCCGGTGCCCGGTTTCGTGCAGCCCTTGGGGTGTCACATTTAACTTGGTAACTCCGGGACCCGGGGAGCGGCTCCAGCCCTCCCCGTGCAGCCCCACCGGAGCCTCGCCTTTAGGCATCCATGCAGGAGGCGGCCGCAGCTGCCCGCCCGGGCGGCACACCACGATGCCAATGTCCGAAAACCAGCGCAGCTCCTGCCGCCCCTACAGAAACCCCGGTACCGCTTCGCCGCAGCGGCCCCAAGTCGGGCCCAGGCCCTGCCGCGGAGCTGTTCACCCGCTACCACCCGAGCGGCCCGGCCGGAAGGCGACGCCCTCCGGGAGCCGGTCGCTAGGGCGACGCGTGGGACCTGCTCTGCCGCCCGCACCGCATCGCACCGCACCGCCATGGGACCGAAGCGGCCTAAAACCGATGCGGTCGCCCCGGCAGTGACCGTGGGCAAGAACTGGGAGGCCGCGCTGGTGTCCGCCCACCTCGAGGAGGTGAAGGCGGCCGAGGGGAGGGCGGGCCCTGGGGCTTGAAGGTGGAGGGGGAGGGGGGATGAGGGCGGAGGCAGCTCTCGCCGCTCTGCTGGCGTGGTGGTCGCAGCGTAGCTGCTGGGGGTCCGGTGAGGTGCCTCCGGGGAGCGGAGCAGACCCGACCCGACCCGACCCAGCGTGTTTCTTGCTTTCCCTCCTCGGTGCTTCTCTTCCTGGGGCTCTGGGTGCCAAGTTTCGGCTCGGAGTGAACTTCTCATAAACTGCTGAACAGCGAGGTTTGATGGAGGTGCTGACACAGCATTAACTGTAGCGTTGAAAATGGGAGGCTGTAATTTTCCTGCTTGAGTGTGTGCAGCTAAAAGGCGCTTTTCCCCCTTTTTCTTTATTTTCTTTTACAGCCTGCAAGGATCTCAAGGCATGTTTAGGTTTCCAGGTTCTGTGTAAGCAATGTAACTCTAATAAATCCTGACTTGCAAGAGAGAATTTAGTTTCAAAATAGGGTAGGAGTTTAGCAAACAATAATATTTACCTCGTGTGTGTTTATCTAGGGCTGCTGCTGCAAGTGAGACAAATGACTTCCATGGCTTCCTTGTGCCATGGGTTCTGTTATGCCCTGTTGAAAAAAAGAAAAAAAAAAAGGTTTTTTTTCTTGTTGCTGTGGTTTTGGTTGGTTTTTTTTTTTTCTTTGTGTTTTTTTAACATGCCAGCAGTTTTGATTGATGTACGAGGAGCTCTTGAGTTCAGGAGGAGGCTTTTAAACTGGCTAATTGGTTGCCACAGATGTCCAAAAATCTCTTAAATACTGAGTTGCTTTTACTTTCATTTGGTAGTAACTGTATAGTACAAGTTTAGCCAAAGCAAATCACTTTTTGAAGTAAGCTGCTAAGGCCATTGTTTCCTTTCTTTTCCCTAAAACATAGTTTTTTCAGTAGAGTTCTAAGGTGCTTGAGCTATTTCTTGCTTATGAATCTCTCCCATACCTTAGGAGAGCCTCCCTGAAGCATGAGAAGGGGATGGAGGTTTAGTCTCCATCACCTCCTTAGTTCCTGGCCTTTCTCCCATGCTTACTAGCATAGCGAGGTGCCAATTAGTGATTTTCTTTATGGGGGTGTTTACTGTGGTTGTGGATATTGACCAGTGAATTTGTAGAACAAAGTGCTTTGTTTGCCCTGCTGCTGCTGTGTGAAATTTATTACATTTGGTAAATGCAAGCCATTGTACTGAAGTATTTTAAAAGGTAGGAGATAAATTGTTCAAAATGCCAGAATTAGGATTATTCAGGACCATGCATTGAGGCAGATGGAAAGAAATGTTCAAATGTTCACTGAATAGGGCAAGAATTGTGTAAGGGGGAGGGAGGGGAAATGTGATCACCTAATTCAAGATTATCATAATGCCTGTACCCATGGGGACTGAATTCAGATTCCTTGGTTCCTTAGTTCTCTTATTGTCCCACTGTTTTCTGTTCCAGTTAAGCTAATTCCACTTTCTCTGTCTCGCTGTAGCAGAAGTCTTGGGAGCATGGGCAGAACTGTCTCCCTGCTGCAGTCAGCTTGAACTCAGGTTTCTTTGATGCTGAGCAGCCACTGACATTTCTTACTGCAGGAAAAGTCTTATTCAGCTCTTACAGTCATGGGCAGGAGCTCAGCGCAAAACTGGCAAATGCCAACAAATCTGTTACGAGCAAGGATTCTGTGACTTGAGATTCATCAAGTATGGCCAAATGTGGGTATACTTAATGTAAATAAACATGCTCTGTGAAAGCACATCTTTGAAACGAGTATGGCTGAGCTGCCAAATTTAGTTCCTTCCTCTTGAACATGGAGGGAATTGAATATCTTAATAACTTAATCACATGGGGGGGTTTATTAAAGGATAAATGTGGTTGTTAAAAATCAAATCTCATTCTGCAAATAGTCCAACCATACTATCCCTACCCTACCCTGCCCTGGTACTTGTATAGCGTACAAGATTTAAACGTGAATATATAAAGCTCAGGAACTGAAAGCAGCCTGTAAAAGAGAGTGTTGAGCATCTTTAATTCTAGGTGTCATCAGACACAGTGCACACAATTATTTCTTACTCCTGCTCGATAATTTTATGTGATATACATGATACATGTGTACATGATACAAATCTGAAATTACTTGGGAGATGACAGGAACTCCTATCAATTAAACAAATTTCTCTTTGTGATTCATGTCTAAGGAATTTTAGATCTTTTACTTGTATCAATTTAGAAAATATTCTTTCCCTTTAGTGGAGTCAAACGGAATTTACTAGAACTGGTTTTAAATTGTACCAGATAGACCGAGCAATGAAATTTCACATTTTAATGTGTGTTTATGACTTGCAATATTTTATTAGTCTGATCTATGAAAAGGAGTCATTTTACCAGTGGTGTTAAGATTTTATGGACGGGAATGCTAACTAAAATATGATTTAAATGGTATTTACTAACCAAATAATTGCTTTTACTAAACACACTGTAAAAACTGGCAAACAGACAGCTTAAAACCATGTACAGAGGAAATATGGATTTTGCAGAGCCCCACATTATAGTTTATATAAATTGCGTTGTTTGCAGTGTGCTACACAGAAGAACGTGGGTCTGCAAGCTGTATTTGCCGCCAGATATTAAGATATTTTGATTGGCTTCACTGCAGGATTAAGTTACAAAATATAAATTAAAATTCTTAGTTTGAAACTCTGCATGTTTTAAGTAGTTCAGGGGTGATGTTTGCTAAGGGAAAGTTAAATTCTGGGCAAATACAGCCCTTGATTAAAATAACTGCTATCTATCATGTTCTTATTATCTAGTGTAACTACTCATAGCACCTGGAAGCCACATTCTGCTCAGACCTGCCATCTGCATAGTTTCTCTCAGTTTACTAGCATTTTAGGGCCCTCAAATTGAACTGAAATTCAACCTTGTAAAACCATTAAAAATGTACTAAATGGGGTGGCTTCACTTTTCATAACTATTCATATTGCTGAAATTAATATTCAGCTGAGCTTTGATAGTCTTTAACCTGCCCAGATTATACAGCAAAAGCTCAGTGTCTTAAAATCAGAATCCCTTAGTAATCCAGGTGTATGCCAGTCAGCAGGTAATGAAAATGGACTTGCAGGTTTCTGAGCAGTGATGCCCTACACAGTTACTATGTTAAAGCTACAGAATCCCTGAGGAGCAACCTCTCCCAGCAATGCAGGGGGTTGGAACTAGATGATCTTAAGGTCCTTTCCAGTCCTAACCATTCTATGATTCTATGGTCTACTGATTTGCAAGCTCCCCCCCGCATTGTTACAGTGAAGAGTGCTAGGTGTAATATTGTCCTTAGTGTTCAGAAATCACTAATTAATCTCATGATTTCTAAGGAAACAATCAGATTAAAAAACTCTTGCTGTTTGATGCTCAGATGCTTGGAAATTCAGTTTTCAACTGTTTCTCTTCAGCTGTTACTGTTAGATTTGGAATTGTGCTGCAGTGAAATGGAGCTATTAGTTGTGAGCCTAAGGAAAAAAAAAAACCACCAAAACAAACAGAACAAACTAAGTAAAAACTAACCAACAAAAAGCCGAACAAAACCTCACCATTAAATACTATAAGCATAAATTATGCTGCAAAATGATGGTTACTTAGATTGTTTGGAAATGGCAGTGGGGTGTTTGATGTCTGCTTGATGCTTTTCCTGGGCAGAGGTCTAGGAACTGGTACTGCAGAAATAAACAATAGAGCTGACTTGTTCAAATGCCTTGTCTAGAGCTGCTGCCCTTTTGTGCTAGGAAATGAAGCAGAGAAAACGAGATGTGTTTAAAAAGGAAACAAAATTTTGTAAGCTATTGTTGTGTGGTTTTTTTTATCCAAGCTGGATTTCTTTTTTACCATACCCTTGATATTCCAATAGCTCTGTGGCAAACAAGAGATGTAGGCTATGTGTACTGGTTTTTAACAGTTGGGAAAAATCACGTTACAGAGGAACACAATGAAGCCTTGACAACTAAGTCAGGAGAAGATGAAAAACTCGTTTGTGAAAACGAGGAGTTTGGAAAACTGCTAGCTGCTTACTTGGAGCTTTCAGAGTTAGGGGGGTCTTGCTGGGATTGGAGCCTCTTCACCTGAGGGACATACAAGCTTCCCACATAGGTGGTTATTTCTAACACAGGGGAAGACTTCAGTGCATTTCAACTGTTGCCGTGGCTAAGAGTTTTAAAACGGGGTGGTGACAGTGTCATGTGTGACAGTGATTGTCACTGGATGTTTTACAGTGAGAGCGGTCTGGCCTCCCCTGAAGTGGAGCTTGGTGCAGATGGTTTAAGGAGTATTCGGTTACCAACACCATGTTTCCAGCTTCATTTTTTCTCCCATTGGTGCTTGAATCAGCATTGTTGATTCTGTGGGCTGTCTACTCCCTGCATTTTGGTTGTCATTTTTCACAGTACATAGTGCTTGGGCTATACTCTGGATGGCAGCCTCCTTAGGCTGTTTCCATGCTTTTCAGTAGTTATTTCTATGTACTTTAAGCTGGGAACCTCAGTTGAGGTAGCCTTAGGGTCACTAATCTATCCTCTTTCAGATCCTTTCTCAGGTCTCACTTCTACAATAACATTTGAAAGAATTAAACTAAGTAGAGGAGCAGTTGTATATTGAGGGAGAAAATATTTTTAAAGTAACCGTATACGTTTTACTACTTTTTCTTCTCATTTTTATGTTGTGATTTTAGGTGGTGAGCTGTAGAAGCAGGGTCTGTTTCTTCTCTAGCCTTTCAGTGCCTTGAACATTAAGGATACTGTTACAATATTGATAATATAAGGGCAATATTGCAAAAATAATAATTTTTAAGGTCATAAAAGAGCATAGTCAATTAAACACCTTAAACTATATACTAACGCTGCACATTCACTGTGCTTAGTGACTTCAGTTGCTGTTCCCAATATTCAGCCCTTCTGAAAGGGCTTCATAATCAGTCAGTCTAGAAACAGATGAGTGGGAATTCTGGATTGTTCTCTGGTGTGTAGCTGATTTTGGTATTTCTCTAGCTCCATTTCCCAGGTATTGTACCTTTTTAATAAAAACAATATATTTTTAGTTATTTTGCAGCTAGGGAAATCAGGAAAATTCTCTCTCCATTGCCTGTAATGCCTTTCTAAGGACTGCATAAATAATGTGAAGAAGAGTCTCCTTGCTTAAACAGAACTCTGAAGTGCTTGGGAAGCATTAGAGGGGCTAGAGAATAAAGGTTTGGAGAAGGAACCTGGAGATGGAGGAAGCTGGAAGTGAGATTAGATTCTAAAACTAGGGATTAGCTGGACAAGGAGACTGAGGATGAGAACTAGGGGATCAAGGAATGCACAGATGGCAGGAAGCATTACAAGAAGCCGTGGGACTCAGATGAGGAACAGAGTGGAAATGGAAAGAGAAATGAGATAGGGACAGTTGCGACTAAGGGATAGAAAGATCAAGAAGAGACAGGACTATAGGGAAAGCAGGTTTCACAAACATTGTTGCGGGATAGTGTTAATCAGTACTAGCAGGTTTAATTTGTGGGTACCAAGATACCAGCATGTTTTAAGGAGGAACTGAAGAACGCATAAGGCAGAAGTTTTAGGATGCTCTGAGGGAGATTTCTTTGTATATCTGAAGAACTGCAGGAAGTTGTGGAGGTGGGCTCTATATTGCTGTTGGACCATATTTCTAGCATCTAGATTAGAACCTGACATTCCTGAGTCTTGCTGCTCTTGTGCTGTCAGCATCTGTCTGTGGGACTTCCTGGGCCCAGTTCCCTTCTTGGTGGTCCTCAGCAAAGAGCGTAGTGGTATCAGTTGTTTCATTAGCCCATGTCATGGATGGATGACTGTTCAAAGGTGGTGAGCCCTAGGAACACCATGACACTGCCACACAGGGGCATTTCAATCTCAGTTCTGAAAGTGTGGAGAATTGTGCATTTGTACACAAGTAAGTGCTCTCTGTTCAAAGAATGGCAAAGTTTTCTGTCCAGTTCTTGGCAAATATACAATGACAACTTTTAACATGAATTCATTGTATATGACAACTTTAACTGCAACTCCTGTGCGTGTGTTTTGATGATAATACTATAATACCTAGTTGTTTTGTAGTGCTGTGCACCAGTAGCTGTCTTGGCAACTTTAAGAAGGAGAAGGTATTGTTGTCACTCCCCAAGTAGAAGGAGGGGGAAGAAATTCAATGTGTAGACCCTATACAGGCCATTATCGCTGCCACTTCTCCATTGAGCAGTGCTTGCTGCCTCAGGTCAGTGGGACACTCTCATGAATTCCATCATGTTTGCATGCTTCTAAAGCATCAGCAATCTGCTTGCACTGTCCTGCATTTAAAAAGTTGAAAATTTCTTTTATGCTGCTATAAAACATTAAGGAAGTATATGAGTGGAACTATGGAGCCCTTTTGGGTTAAGTATCTGCCAGTGGCTACTTGCAGTTTCAGAAGATTACCCTTAGCAATGCAGGTGATCTTTTCCTTGTATGTCATGCCATCTGCATATACATCTACAATCATGTCATGCCATCTACACGTGATGTTATGCTTTGATATCTTAAGAGTATGACGGTTTCCCTCCGTGCAAGCATTTACTAGTTTGAAACTTATGCCAACTGTTGCTTTCTCTCATCCCAAGTCATCAGTGACTCAAATTGCAAACATTTAGGAAGGCCTTTTTTTCAGCGAAGAGAAGGAACACATGAAGAAGGGTATAGTAAAACTGGAAAAAGAAATTTCTCCTTCTACCATTTACATCTAACTTTGTTTTGGAACCATCCTTTCCCTCTCTTTACCATCAATTCAGGTTTTGTTCCTCTTTTCCATAAGGACTTTGTACGTAATACACACATATGAAAATATTTCCATCAAAATCCTAGAGTTAGAACCCTCTCTGAAATTTGTCTTTCAAACCTTTCCCTGCTAAAGTAGTATGCGAATCTGTTTAGCCTGGTCCTGATCAGTGTGACACCACCTTGAGACTACCTGGAGCTACTGAAGCTCTTTCCATATTCACCTTTATGCAGTTTTATTGGTAGCTTGCAGTTTACACGTGATTTGATGTAGAGTACAACCCTTGGAAGTGCATATGGTTCAGCTGCCACTGATGCTGATAAAGAAGACTCTGAAGTCAGATGTAGATGTGCTGGAGATAGCCACTCACTTTGTGAAAGGGATTACAGTAGGCTCAAGCACAAGAAATGGGGAAGAAGAGTAGCCAGAAAAGTTGCTGCAATAACATTTGGAAGGTTTTGCAGATGGATACCACTAAATGATGTATTCCAATCTTGTCTTGTTTTGCATTTCTGTAGTGCTAAAATCAGATCATTTTCATTAAAATTTGTCTAATTTACTGCAAATGTTTGACAGTTCCTAGTGGTTTTAACCTGTCAATTCCTGTAGTGAAATATAATTTGCCTTTGAAAAATTATTTTTCTTAGTTCACAATACTTGGTGAAAACGTCCAAGAACTATGTTGTGCATAATTAAAGCTTCATAAAACATCATACAAATAATGCTACAGTCTTTAGGAGTTAGTGTGTGGGCATTGTCTGATTCCCTGCATGAGGGAGCTGGGAAATTATTATTACTACTACTACTATTATTATTACTAGTATTACTATTACTACAGCAAATAATCACAATAATGTTCAATGGCAATAATGCATATTTTGAAAGTTCACTTCTTGTTTGCTTACTGAACTGTCAAATGACATTTAAAAGTTACTTTCTTTTTGCGTGATGGTAATGCAGCCGCTGAGGTTTGTAGAGGTTGTTAGTTGGCGTTTGGGGTTTTCATAGGATAATGCTGCCACCTGATGGCAGAGATAGTTGGGACAATGTAGTGCGTGCTTTCTCGGGTTTTATACATTTTATTTCGATGTGATTAATACAGTGATGTTTAATACGTCTTAAAGGCAGTAACCATCTCTACAGGATTAGTCCTTGAAACTGCAGAGAAGCAGTTTTGTCTGCTTGAGGTTTAACACCTGAAATGTTTTGTTTTGGAAAACAGGATGACTGGAAGCCTAGCATTGCTTTTGTTGTTGGGAGCAGAACTGAGGATGAAATCCACACCAAGGCCCTGTCTCTTGCTGTGCGGGTGCCACAGCGGAAGCTCTTCAGCGTCGTAACACGTGAAGACATTCTCACACAGGTATTCCAAGAAAGGAACTTTTGATAACAAACCAAACCCTGAATCTCACTTCTGTATACTCACTTCTTCAGTCTATGGTAACTATACATTTTGTATTCAATATTCAATTGAAGGTCAATATTCAATGTGGAAGGTTTAAAAGTTACAGTAGTTCATAGGGGTTAAAAAATGGAAAAAGAAAAGTTTACTGTCTAAGTTGGTCTGTTCCTTGTAAGTAGTGAGGTTTTGTTGCAGACTTTTCTCCAAGCTCCTGAACACAAAAACTCCCTCACTAAGGTACAGGGGTACCATAAGATGATTCCTCGTGTTTTGGAGTGTGAGTGTAGTGTTTGTAAGAGAGAATAATGAGTAAAATAATATGTGTAAACTTCCAATCTTCTCACAGTAGAATGCTTTATTTTCTTGCAGATCAGAGATTCAGGGAATCAGAAGGGAAAAAAGGTTACAGATGTGCCTATGTACTATGAGGTAGGTGAAAATATGTATTGCAAAGTCGCTGTTCTTTTACTCTGAAGCACATGCAGCTGTGTGATTGTTATGCACACCTGAGTAAGTGGATATAGCTGGTAAAAGCACTTGACCCTCTAGGTGCTTCAGCTGGTTTCTTTATGTGATACCAGCAATGTTCTTTTGGACTGCTGATCAAGTAAAGGTGAAGATATCTTTCCAGGGGTATGAGTTTTATTATGTAAAGTATGAGAAAGCTGGGGCTGTTCATCCTGGAGAAGAGAAGCTGTGTGGAGACCTCAGAGCAGCTTCCAGTATCTGAAGGGGGCCTACAAGGATGCTGGAGAGGGACTCTTCATCAGGGACTGTAGGAACAGGACAGGGGATAATGGATTCAGACAGAAACAGGGGAAGTTCAGGCTGGATATAAGGAAGAAGTTCTTTACTGTGAGGGTGGTGAGGCAGTGGCACAGGATGCCCAGAGAAGTGGTAAGTGCTCCATCCTTGGCAGTGTTCAAGGCCAGGTTGGACAGAGCCTTGGATGGCATGGTCTAGCGTGAGGCATCCCTGCCAATGGCAGGAGGTTGGAACTGGATGATCTTAAGGTCCTTTTCAACCCAAACCATTCTATGATTCTATATGTTATGTGGTCGTATTTTGATGGTGGTGTCACAAATTACAGAAAAATAATTAGATCCTGCTCAGATACTCCCAGGAATTGAGAGACTTACACCTTTGTTTATAGGAATGAGGTCCTATAAATGAAACCCCATCTCTGTGTGCTTGTATCCATTATAATCTCAGTTTGATGTTAAATTCTACCCAGGTTCATCTAGTGGGGCATGTCAACAGCGTTAGCAACCATGCTTATGCAAAGAGTACTTCCTCCTACTTTGTTAATGTTTTACTTACAGTTTGCGAGAACTTATAAAATCCTGTGATTAATTAGAAGATTGTTTAAAATTTTCTCAGGTAGTTTTATGGCCCTACAGACCTGGAGCATAAAGAATTTTGGATCCCTCTAAAAAGATCTTGTTTGCATTTTAGTCCTGCAATGACTAATAAACTTTTTATGTGTCTCAGGCTTTGGTGGACTGTATAACAGGTCTTTTTAGTTGTAGTCTGTTTTTCAGTAATGCCAGACTACTATCTGAACAAGTCCCTTTGGAATTATTTACCACTGACATGACTGTGAATTTTATGCAATTAACCCTCTTCGTTTAGGACTAGCCTCCCAGGCAAACTCACCCTTATATTACCTGGTATATGAAACCTCTTCAGTCCTACTGACAGAAAGATTTTGAAGTCTAGCTCTGAGCAGCAGCTTTGTATGATACCTGTATTTAATTACTAAGAGCAATTTTGCTTGTGAAGTGGATACCTATTAAATTCCAGCTGTCAGTGCTGTGTCTCATTAGCTACTTACTTTACTCCTCAAGGACATTTTTTTTTCCTTCCCTCCTTTAACAGAGAATATAAAATGCCTGTTCTGACCTTTTGCTTGGACTCAGTTTCCGTTCTGGCTGTAGCGAATTAGAAGATTGATCGTGTTGCCACGAGCATTAAGATCCTGCCTCTCTGGGCAGAATTTGCTCCTGAGCATTCACCTAAAGTACATGTGCAGCTTGTGCTTTCAGAGTTTTCACTACAGCAAGGAGAAACGAATCTGAGGTTAGCAGAGGAAACAAGGTTGTGAAATGTTCTTCTGAGAGCATTTCTGTCTTCACCGCATACCAATTCTTTTCTCTGTGGTAGGATTCAACATGCTGGCATTTCCACAAGAGCATATTCTTTTTTAGGCAGACTGTAAATGAGATTCCCGACATTTAATGATGTTTGAACATATGATGTGTACATGTGTGTCAGTTTGGGGATGATGACATGCACAGTAACGTGGTTATTAGTGGTATTAATAGTAACACTGTTACCCATGTCACTGGACTTGCACATTGAATCTACTGAAATGCAGGGGGTTTTAATACATTTCAGTGCAGAGGTCTGCAGTGCCTGCAAGACAGCAAACTTTAACCGACTGCTCTTGGTATATTGCAGGCTAATTAGATATTATATACCTGTTGCCTACTCTAAATTAATTTACAGTTTCTATCATCTTACTGTGTTGTATTTCATATCACTTCTATTGTACAAAGTGAAGAGGATCAGAGCAGGGTTTATAAACATGTAGCTAAAAGATTTCCAAATCCAGGAGAAAGAGATATGTAACACTTTTTCTGTCTCTTAGGTGACCTGATGGGAGTAGGAGTCCTGAGAGGTAATTTTGTGTGAATTCTAGTGCTAAATTAAATTATTTTAGGCTGATGTTTCTCGTAAAGATGCCATGGAAATGATTTTTTTCCTTTGTCTATGGAAGGGAAAATGGTACATCTCTGTATCAATAAATCTCATAATTAACTTAGCATGGACAGTTTTTCCAACAGACAAAAACTAAAATCAGGGATTGTAGTGATAGGACAAGGGGTGATGGGTTCAAACTGAAACAAGGGAAGTTCAGGTTAGATATAAGGAAGAAGTTCTTTACTGTGAGGGTGCTGAGGCGCTGGCACAGGTTGCCCAGAGAAGTGGTAAATGCTCCATCCCTGGCAGTGTTCAAGGCCAGGTTGGACAGAGCCTTGGGCGAGATGGTTTAGTGTGGCTCTCGGATAAACTGAGATGCTTGGGATGAAGGGTCGTGGAAGGCTGAAGAAGTCCCAAGTGGCAGACACGAGCAGTTTTGTTTGGATGTAGATCCTAGATTGCTGCCTTCAAAATGCGTCCTTGTGCTTGTGAAGCCAGCAAAACTGAAGTCCTGTAATAGCAGTGTCCTTCCATACTGCTCTGACTCATCTCCAGGATAAGCCACGCTGTGTAACCAAAAAGGCTTAATTGCAATCAAAATCATTAATCTGTATTTCACTTCCTGTCAAGGATTAAGATATTAATTCTGGTTTCTCACAGCAAAGCTCCTACCCGTAGCTGTCAAGCTGAAAAATACAATCAAATCAGGTGCCAAATACAAATCATGGCCCATTCTCATCCTGGAATTCTGTGGGACTGGAGCAGAATAAATCATTCTTAATTGTAAATAAATCATAAATATTTTCCGGCTGGGTAGATAGCTAACTACATCTGCATTTTGAGGCTGGGAGGCAGCATGAGCAGCATGCACTGCACTCCTGAGATCCTTGAGAACAGATACAGGTGAACATAAGTTAGAAAAGCTCCTAAGCATGGTAGAATTTTGTATCCATGTATATATGAAAGTATACGCATAAAAACAAATACTTTCTGTGTTCTTCACAGTTGTAGTTGGCAAGGGCTGTGTAAATGCCTGGTATTTTAGGCTTATACTGTTAAGGTTTACACTGTTCTGGCTTACAGGAGGTTTTAAATGGGAGTTACATCACTTCTCTGAGAGCTAACTTTTCTGGTCAGGTAGGAAGATTTCAGACTTGCTTTTCAAGTGTAAATATAATCTACTTTCCCAAGAGACCACAGTGAATGCTGCAGAAGTAAATGTGTATATATAGGGATGGCAGTGCTTTAAAACCTGCCTTTTTGCAAGGTTCTGTTGATACAGTTGAAGATAACAGCTTATGAAGGAAGCTGTACAACCATATTAGCTGTTGGTTTTCCAAATATAAAGCAGAATAATCACTACTTGGCCCTAGTTTTCCTGCATCTTAATTGACTCTTCTGCTGTTTCCATATAATACCAGACCAATGCCATGTTAGTGATATTTTTCTTGCCAATTAAAAGAAAAATAATCTGTTACTGTCCTTATCTCTGCTGGCCCATGCTGGTCTCCTGTCCCAAGGAACAAGGGATAGGGCAAGAGGAAGCAGCCTTAAGCTGTGCCAGGAGAGTTTTAGGCTGGGTATTAGGAATATTTCCTTCCCCCAAAGGGTGGTCAGGCGTTGGAACAGGCTGCCCAGGGCAGTGGTGGAGTCACTGTCCCTGGAAGTGTTCCCAAACTGTGCAGGTGAGGCCCTCAGTGACATCGGTTAGTGGTGGCCTTGGCAGTGCTGTGGAACAGTTGGACTTAATGGTCTTAAAGGCCTTTTCCAACCTGGCTGATTCTGTGACTCCATGACTTGCTCTTATTTTTCTTGCTCTTCTTCCTTACGTATGAAATAGTGATGGCTTTTAAATCAGGCTATCCTGTAACCCATCTGATTTCACTGAATTATCTCTGTTTGATTCTTGCATGTGACAAGCAAGTAAACATTAGCTTGATATAACATGCTGGAACTATTAATATTTAAACAGAATAGAATATAGTATTTTGATTACAAATTGTTCTGCTTCTTGTCATCACTGGCTAAACACAGGACCTGTTTGATTCTCCTGTTGACTTGCTTCCAGATCTGCATGGCAAATGGTTCTCATAAAACCTCCCTTTATTTTACCTCCTCGCTAAAAGGAAGGTAGTGTCATCTCAGATACTTCAAACTTCTGGCCTGATAAAAGCAGGAGAAGTGCCAGTTTTTCTGCCTGAGTCAAGGTACATAACAGCCAACCCGTATCACCAGGCATATTGAGGCACCAATCTGGTTGTGCAGTTTCAACTAACAAAGCAAAGAGACGCCGAAATGAAATCCTTCCACTGCCAAGCATAATATGCACAGTTTTGTCATTAAAATCCAGTTCAGCTGAGTGCTTCCATATAAATCTTAAATTAGTTCATGCTTTGTACAGCTCATTTTGAGAACTAAAAGGTTATTGCCTAGAATAGAATATTGCATGGGTTTATAATTATTTATATGGTACATGGACTTTTTTCCTTGTTTTTTTTTTTCCCAAGGACTGTGACGTCAGAATCCTTGGGAAATTGTGTAATGTTCACAGTACTTCCTGACTTAGTAGGCAATAGGCTGCAGCAGAGACAGAAGGATTCTTGGGTTTTCTAGGTGTAAATGAAACAGATTCCTCGCCTATCACTTCCAACACAAAATACATAAGCCAAGATATTAAGAACTTTTGTGGGATAATAAAACATTACAATGAACAAGTGAAGGAGAGAGAAGTGGAATTAATTTAGCCATGAAGCAGTAAATTTAAAGCAAATTTTAAGCATTTCTGTGAATTAATGCTTTGCTAGAAGTGTGTGGAATGTAGACCTATGAAGTAGGGGTTGTTGCTGGTAAACTACTTGAAGTGCTGATGGTGTCATGATGCAAAGAGAAGGTCCACTTTAAATTGGAACTGTGTGTGTATGTTTATATTGCATTCTATATAATTATATAGATTTATGTCGTATATACTTTTAAATGTGTGTGTGCATGTGCATAATTACTCAAAACTGCCTTCTATTACTCACCCCAATGGCATGAATTTCATTCAAGAAATGAGTTAAGAATAGCTATTCTGTTGCTAAATAACTTTTATGTTATCTCTCAATAGGTCTTGAATACCTTTTACCTTTCTATTATCTTACACCTTTCTACTGTCCCCATTTTAGACTTGCTCATCATTGTCTTCAGGGAAAAGAAAAGACAACAAAGAAAAGAGGGCAGTGCTGGGGACAAGGAGTAGTTGAGGATTATAGTAAATGTGTTAAGGATTATAGTAAATACCTAGGGTAGAAAAATCAGAAGTCTTAGGTTTAGCTTAATGAGAAAACAGAACTGTTAGTGTCACAGACATAATGCTTATGGCAAGGACTGTTTTCACCCAAGAAGTGTACAAGCTACTGGGAGATGTGCAGCATGTGGAGCAAAGGCTTGTTAGTAGTCAGTGCCAATGAAGAAAAAAGGTTCAGAGATAATGCTAATCAGGAGTGTTTTTAAGGAAGCCTTTTGGTTTCTTATGGAAACATACAATTAAAGGTGGTGTTTTTGTGGAGGTGTATAGATTTTGACAAAACACCATCCAAAAGGCTGGTGATCAAAAATAGGCTTTATCAAATCTGGAGATAATCATATTAAAACCCAGCCTTCTCAGTCTAAAAATGCATGTGAATAGAATTCTATTTTGTAATAAAAGATTGTTTTCATTGAACTGTAGAACAAAATTAATTTTAAAAGTTGCTGTAAAATGGAACAGCTCAGGAAACAAAACTTGTCTGGTGTCATTGTTTTGATGAGAGGGTTTGACAGTCAAAACAATTTTGGTAGCCATGCTGAATGGTGAGAAGGATAGAAAGATTTAATCTTATTTTTCATTTTAGTACAGAACAAAACAAATACTGCAGGCTCAAATGGTGTAACAAAATGGAACAATTTTCCAGTCAGTCCTTGTCAAGTGCTGTTGTGTGGATGCAAGTTAAAAGAATTTTACTGCAGAAGGACTTGGCCCTTACACTGTATGAATATGTAGAGGATTAATGCTCAAGAAACAGTTGGGAGTTATTAAATGAAGATGCCTTTTAGGGAGGTACTTGCTCCAGAGAAGGGTAAGGAACTTTATATCCTCCTGTGCGCACTATATACTCATCTGTTTTCAGCTCTGTTGCATCTGTTACCAAGCTCCTACCAGATACATCATAGTACAGAACATAGTCTGTTTTGTAAACAATCCCACTACATGAGCTGGTACATTTACCTGAGATATTTATTGTCTTCTGAGGAAAGTTTAATGACTTTGCCTCCTGGGTCCAAGTATTTAGTTCAGTTTACTTAAAACAATGCAAAGGAAAAAATATGTTAGCACAGGTTTAGCAAGTTTCACGACTCCCGTTGGTCTTCAGCATTTGTGACTATCAGTATGAATGAGAGTTTTGGAAGACTCCCAGTATCAGCTGAGGTTAGATTTACTCTACTCTTTATCTTACAGGAGACCTTTAAAAGCAATTCAGTTTGCTCTGCTGCCAACTGAATAGGAACAGATTATGCTATGCCAAACTGTTCCAAACAGATGCTGTCACATCCCAGGCCACAAATCTTTGGCCTCTTCATATGAACTGCAAACTTGGGCTGTCTGCATTCCTCCTAGATAATGTTAAGATAGTCTAAGATTTTCGATATCTTGAGGATTTCACAAGACCTCACTGAGAAGAAGCTGCACGAGCTTCTACCTTCGTGTTCAGCTTAATTCTTCCTTCATAATGCCTTTCACTGGTAGACTTTGCGCTTGCTAAATTGCTTGCACAGACAATTGCCTTGCTAGTACCAATATCCAAGAGAATAGATTATTGTTGTTAAATGCCTTCTCATAACTTGGCTAAATGGAAAAAAAAAATGTCCTGGTAAAAGAAAAGGCATGCACCTGGATTCACCTGCCTTTCCAGAACAGCTTAGTTCTGTCTTATATATATATATGCCTGTACAGTATCGATGCCTTAATGATATAGGCCATCCTAGTGGCCTGAAAGGTATGTGTAAAGTAAATAATTCTAAGCCTCAGATAAGAGAAAAGGGATTTTTATTTCAAATATAGGAAACCCATGCCACCTAAAAAGAATAAAATATTACCCAGCATGAAGATATACCACCATGTTTTTGCACAAGTCTTTGCCATTGTCAGAGCATCTGATACCGCTGCGTGATCAATAATGGCCTCTGTAGTCCTCTAAATTATCAGATTATATGCCTTCCATTTGGGATTAATATATTCCATGAGACTGAACTGTTGTTGCAATGAACCAGTCAGTCCCAGAAACTGTAGTTTGCAGTCAGTTTCTAAAGGCTATCCAGCTCAGTATCCTTTTACAGGGACCCCTCTAAGGACAATATGCCAAGTTTAGAAGTTCCAGGATTTCTGAATGCTGAAGCTGGGGCTAAAAGTCTCGAGCTCCTGCAGGAGAGCAATCTGTGTCTTCTAGTCTTCTATTTCTTCAAATCTGAGAAGTTGGGTTCTATTATTTACATGAGACAATTGAACATATTAATCTTTCCATTTCATAATAGCAAATTTTCTTTATACTCCTGATTCTAGAAGCAGTGCCTTCTGCATGTATTATTTCACGACTTAGTTGTAATTATTTGGCCTGCAGCCATTCATAACACTCAAAATTGCTGACAATTTATTTTCTAGGAAAGAAACTTGATACCTTTTGAAATTCATCTGTCTATTTAAAACCTGCTTTAGAACACTGGTGGGACTCTGATTTTGCTTCCTAGATGATAAGGTTTCCTGCATGCATGCAGCTTGGTATAAAGTTCTCTGCTTTTCCTGTGGAGGTTTTGTTGAAATCTCTGAATAACTAGAGCAAACAGCAGTTATGTCTGTAAGAATGTCATCCTTAACTGGGTAGAGGGACTTTCTGGAGCAGCCAAAGGAAATGCTGTTCTCGGTTTTGTTGCCTTCAGGAATTTCAGGTGACTAGAACTGCTTAATTAAGGACAATTTTATGTAAGACGTTTTTCTCAAGTAGATCAACTAGTCCCAGAATCCTTTGTCACCAAAGGAAGAAAGTCAAATAAATGTCCAAAGCCCTGTTGCAGAACTGGATCCAGGAGGAAAGATCCTGCCTAGGAGTTCCGTGCTACCAAGCTGGCGCGAGGCCATTGTGGCTTCCTGGCCCACAGGTTCTGAGGTGGCTTTGAAAACTCTGGCATGATGTAGCTTGGTGGGTTCTGCCAGAACAAGGGCTGATGAGACAACTTTGCTGCTTAAATGTTTTTGTTCTGTCTCTGAGTGGGTTCTCTTGCTAGCCAGATGCAATGTTAGAGAAGCATGACTTAAGTCCTTTACTTTTCTGGTGTTCATTGAGTGGATCCAACTGGCTGAAATTACTGGGGACAATTTACTTCTCAGAAGCATAAAATATTCTCCTTAGCATGGATTGTAGTGATAGGACAATAGGTAATGGGTTCAAACTTAGATAGGGAAAGTTCAGGTTAGATATAAGGAAGAAGTTCTTTACTGTGAGGATGGTGAAGCACTGTCACAGCTTGCTCAAGGATGTGGTAGATTCTCCATCCCTGGCAGTGTTCAAGTCCAGGTTGGACAGAGCCTTGTGCGAGATGGTCTAGTGTGGAGCGTTCCTGCCTATGGCGGGGGGGGTTGGAACTGGATAATTTTAAGGTCCTTTCCAACCCAAACTATTGGGGGGGGATTCTGTGATTCTGTTCTGCTCCACAGTGGAAAGACTTGCTGGGCAGTTTCATGCCACTGAAAAGTCAACATGTCCAGATTTGCTCATATTAGTGTACCTGTGCTTCTGAGGTCTGCTGTGACCTGAGCACAGGTCAGAGCAGACTGTTCCAATCTCCCTTTTTAAAGAGGCTTGGGTTCTGTAGTTCTTCAGAAACCACTTCAATGCTATTTAAGCTATTTCCAGACAGTCAGAGTGCTAAATAGAAACACAGTATCATAGAATCATAGAATAGTTAAGGTTGGAAAGGACCTTAAGATCATCTAGTTCCAACCCCCCTGCCATGGGCAGGGACACCTCCCACTAAACCATCTCAAGGCTCTGTCCAACCTGGCCTTGAACACTGCCACGGATGGAGCATTCGCAGCCTCCCTGGGCAACCCATTCCAGTGCCTCACCACCCTTACAGGAAAGAACTTCTTCCTTATATCCAATCTAAACTTCCTCTGTTTTAAGTTTGAACCTGTTACCCCTTGTCCTGTCACTACAGTTCCTAATGAAGAGTCCCTCCCCAGCATCCCTATAGGCCCACTTCAGATACTGGAAGGCTGCTATGAGGTCTCCACGCAGCCTTCTCTTCTCCAGGCTGAACAGCCCCAACTTTCTCAGCCTGTCTTCATATGGGAGGTGCTCCAGTCCCCTGATCATCCTCGTGGCCTCCTCTGGACTTGTTCCAACAGTTCCATGTCCTTTTTTATGTTGAGGACACCAGAACTGCACACAATACTCCAGATGAGGTCTGACAAGAGCAGAGTAGAGGGG
The DNA here is from genome assembly GCF_028554395.1 of Pezoporus wallicus. NCBI lineage: Eukaryota > Metazoa > Chordata > Aves > Psittaciformes > Psittacidae > Pezoporus > Pezoporus wallicus. The sequence continues at coordinate 882,588 of NW_026639755.1, forward strand.
CAGGATCACCTCCTTCGACCTGCTGGTCACGCTCCTTTTGATGCAGCCCAGGATACGGTTGCCTTTCTGGGCTGCAAGCGCCTACTGCTGGCGCTCATTGACCAGCACCCCCAAGTCCTTCTCCACAGGGCTGCTCTGGATCTCCTCTTTGCCCAACCTGTAGCTGTGCCTGGAATTGCTCCAACCCAGCTGTAGGACCTTGCACTTGTCATGCTTAAGCTTCATAAGGTTGGCATCAGCCCACCTCACAAGCGTGTCAAGGTCCCTCTGGATGGCATTCCTTCCCTCCAGGGTATCAACCAAACCACACAGCTTGGTGTCATCGGAAAACTTGCTGAGGGCACACTCAATCCCACTGTCCATGTCAGTGACAAAGATGTTGAACAAGACCGGTCCCAACACCGATCCCTGAGGGACACACTCGTTGCTGGTCTCCAGCTGGACATTGAGCCATTGACCACAACTCTTTGCGTGCGGCCATCCAGCCAGTTCTTTATCCACCGAGTGCTCCATCCATCAAATTGATGTCTCTCCAATTTAGAGACAAGGATGTTGTGTGGGACAGTGTTGAACGCTTTGCACAAGTCCAGGTAAATGACATCAACTGCTCTACCCCTGTCCATCAGTTCCATAGCCCCATCGTAGAAGGCCATCAAATCGGTCAGGCAGGACTACCCCTTGGTGAAGCCATGCTGGCTGTCACCAAGCATCCTTGTTGTTTTTCATGTGCCTTAGCATGCCTTCCAGGAGAATCTCCTCCAAGATTTTGCCAGGCACAGAGGTGAGACTGATTGGTCTGTAATTCCCCGGGGCATCCGTTTTCTCCTTCTTGAAAATGGGGGTTATATTTCCCTTTTTCCAGTCGTCGGGAACTTCACCTGACTGCCCTGATTTTTCCAGTATGATGGCCAGTGGCTTAACAACTTCATTTGCCAGCTCCTTCAGGACCCGTGGATGGATTTCATCAGGTCCCATGGACTTGTGCATGTTCAGGTTTTTAAGATGGTCTCGAACCAGATCCTCTCCTACAGCGGGCCCGAGGTCTTCATTATCACAGTCCCTGCATCTACCTTCCAAGACGTGGGTGGTGCAGTCAGAACCTTTGCCAGTGAAGACCAAGGCAAAGAAGTCATTCAGAACCTCAGCCTTCTCCAAATCCTGTGTAGCTAGTTCTCCCGAGAGCTTCCAGAGGGAGCCTGTGTTGTTTCTAGTCTGTTTTTCATTTGCTACGTACCTGTAGAATCCTTTCCTGTTATCCTTAACATCCCTACCCAAGTTTAATTCTAACTGGGCCTTACCTTTCCTAACCTGGTCCCTAGCTTCCCAGACAACATCCCTGTACTCTTCCCAGGCTGCCTGCCCTTGCTTCCACCTTTTATAAACCTCTTTTTCATTTGAATTTTCCTCAGCAGCTCCTTATCCATCCAAGGAGGTTTCCTGGCCCTCCTGCTGCACTTCCTTCTAGCTGGGATGCAACAGTCCTGAGCTTGTAGCAGGTGATCCTTGAATATCAATCAACAATCTTAGGCCCCCCTGCCCTCTAGGGCTATATCCCATGGAACCTTACTAAGCAGGTTCCTGAAGAGGCCAAAGTCTGCTCTTTTGAAGTCCAGGGCAGTGAGCTTGCTGCATGCTCTTCTCACTTTCCTGAGGATCTCAAATTCGACCATCTCGTGATTGCTGCATCCAAGGCTGCCCTGGAGCGTTACATTTCCAACGAGCCCTTCCCTGTTGGTGAGCACGAGGTCAAGCATGGCACCTCTCCTGTCGGCTCCTCTATTACTTGCAGAAGGAAATTATCTTCCACACAATCGAAAAACCTCCTGGATTGCTTGTGCTGGGCCATACCATGATTGATCAAAATGATTGATCATAGCATGCTATAGTCAATGAATCTACAGCAATTCAGAACTGTTTAATAGCATGTGTAAAGAAGTTTTCTTTGAACAAAAGAAATGTATCAGTATGACACATGCAGTTTTTGTTCCCTAGTCTGTGTTGAAAGCTGCCTGTGAGGTTTTCATGATACTGATGGCATATTGTAGTAAATGCAGGTTGCTTCCCACACGCACATATTTTATTTTTGTGCTCAGAAAAATACATTTGAACAGTAAATAAGAACTTGATTGGTGTGTGTAATCCACATAGTCTCTTGACCGAGATCTCTCCTGCTTCAAAGTGACTTTGAACTGTGTTACCTACTAAGGGATTTTAATTACTGAGGAGCTCTTCTAGGAACCATTACATTTCTTTTAGAAAGTGTTACGTGAGTCCGAGGTATATGAGGTGGCTTGGATTTCTTACAGTATCAAGAACAAGAGGGAGCACAGGGGTTTAAAATGTTCACCCTGGATATAGGAAAGCTACACTCTGAAATGGGCTGACCACTATGCATACATAGCAAGTGATGCTACTGCTTCCAGGTAGTGATAAAACTATAAAGTTGATAATGCAATTTATGACTTTGAAAGCTTTTCTGATTATAATTTAGCTGCCACAATGGTTCTGTATATTGAAAAGAAGGCATTTCAAAGAAAGATACCATAAAGATGCTAGCTTTAAATGTTTCCCTAACTTTAAATCCATCTCCTGTCTCAATGGTGCTGCCATCTGCCAACAGTAGTGTCACTTACAAGCATTCATGTAGTGTTTGAATAGCTTGAAATACATGCCCTTTGCACCAGGCGGCTAAATCTCTGCATGGTTCATACTGCCACCATATGAGATCAAATACTGCATCACTGAAGCCTTTCTGCACTTCACAAATGTGACCCCTGCTGTGTGAGGAATGCTAAGTTTCCTCTTCCTTTAAAGGAAAAGAGCCCTGCCTAACTGAGTTTGTCCATCCAAGTTTCCATGGTTCCTCACATAAGAAAAAGGTCGTCACTGGAGGGATGAAGGACAGCCAATCTGAAATGAATCCACTTCATAGTATCCCAAAAAAATTCCTTCTGTTCTCCTACCAAGTCTTTGTCTCAGCTTTTATCTTTCTTTAATTTGAGGCCCTGTGGATTCTTAACTGTTTATGCCAGGTGTCTGAATAAAACTCCCAGGACCACAGATGAAGTAAACATACGTAAGTGTGATACATCTAGTCTCTTTTATCTACTATGCATGGATTGATCTATGTTCTGACTTTAAATTATCAGTGATGAGGGTTTGGTTTTTATTTGCTTATGCATAAAGCAGATTTTACATTGCCGTATGCAAACTATTTGCTTTCTCTGTATTGCCAGATGTAGCGTGTTCATGTTGTCTTTGTCTTATCTGACTTCTCTTCACAGGCATGGAGCATACTTCTGTTAGATAGTTTGGTTTATACTTCTCTAATGCCACACATAAGAAAATTTGTCCTTCCAACCCACTCAGAGTCGTTCAGCTCACTATACACCTTGGACTTGTCTTTTAATTTCTGCATTGTCTACCTACAAAATAGGAATAGTTATGATGCATTGCTTTTGACTGGTGAAATGCTTTGAACTTCTCAGGAAGAATGGGTTGTAAAAGAGTTGAAGCGATTCTTCTTCCACAAACAATAAATCAGCAACTGCCATCAAGCAGGGTTACTATATATACTCTTTTGAGGAATCCTTCCAGAATCCATGTTTCCCCTCTATTGTTTTTCAAGAAATGTGCAACTCATCTAGGTTAGGCAATTGGGAAGCATCCCTTTCCATAGACTGTTAACGCCACTGCTGCAAAAATACCTGTTTGAGATTGGTATTTTTCTCTAAAGGAAATCATTATGTCAGTTCTACCAAAGTCTCTTCCTTTCAGAGCACAGATTTGCGTAGCTAGCTTTGGGGGACTACTTGCTTTTGGAATAGCTACTAATTCCTAGTGTGCCCACAGTCTGTGGGAGTTTTTAAGTTTCTTTGTTACACGGCCTTGATTTTCTGCCATGACTCCAAAGTCAATGGGAATCTTTCCAGAAGCCTTCTATGGATGGCTTGTAGAGATAGTGGCCAGTAAGTAGTCTTACTCTGCATACAAAAGATATAAAGCAGAGCTGATTTTAACCATGATGTATTTTCAGGTTAGATATAAGGAAGATCAGGCTGGATATAGGGAAGAAGTTCCTTACTGTGAGAGTGGTAACACACTGGCACAGGTTGTCCAGAGAAGTGGTAAATGCTCCATCCCTAGTAGCATTCAAGGCCAGATTGGACAGAGTCTTGGGTGATGTGGTCAGTGTGAGGTGTCCTTGCCCATGGCAGGGGATTGGAACTGGATGATCTTAAGGTCCTGTCCAACCCTAACTATTCTGTGATTCTATGTGTATGTTAAGGAGATCATCAGGTTTTTGGTGTTGGAGGGGTGGCATAATTGCTTTGGGAGGTTTTGTTTTGGTTGTTACTGTCCTTGTTATGGGATTTCAGCAAAATCTGAATTTAAAGATATTTCTGTATTTTGCTTTAATTTGTATGAAACAATAATTTGGCATGTAACAGTCTGGATTTTGGCTTTGTTTTATTCAAAGAAGCATTTTTAGTGACTGCATTTGTTTACCTAAGTTTTACTTGAGAAGTGAGAATTTCTGTGCTGAGCAAGAAGCTATGAAAGCTCAAAGCTAATGGTGGTGTTTGCATTAGACAAGACACAGTTCAGTGAGATGCAGTGTGCACCTTCATTGTCTGAATGTTAGCAAGCAAAATTGACACCATATGTGCCCACTGTAATTGCTCCAAGAGGGGGAAAAGAGAAACATGTCAGAACATTTGAGTAACACCTAATTTAGCCCATGGTTATAAAATAAAGCTGATGGTTGCTTAAAAACAAAAGTAGAAAAATATTATGGTTGTATTATTCCTCAACAGCGCTTCCTACATAGGTGAAGTTTATCACGGAGACAACGCAAGTGAAAAGAAACATGTAACAACTTTTTATGGTATTTTTATGTTATTTTATTTTTTTCACAGTAAATAAAGTGGTTATGAGGCTCCAAGGAAAACAGCCCAGATGTTAGTGAGTTGTATGAAATTTAGTGGAAACAAGCTGTAAAAAACATAGTCATAAAACAGCCTGTCAATGCCACACATCTGGACAATGCAGCTGTATGTTCCTGCTGCTGTCATCGCCCGAAGAAAACTCAATAGCCTTATTTCACCCCAATTAGGCTGCATACCAGCAGAATCAGAATTACACAGGGAGGGGGGGATATTTTCATGAAGACAGACCCTCTCAAATTCCCTTCAAGAAGTTTTTATCCTTCATTCAGAGCTAGTGCCTCAGACACTGGTTACTTTGCAAACAGCACTCCAAACGATTCCCCTTCGTTTGCTATCTGTTCAATGTCTTTACGTTTATTACTTTATATTAAATAGTTGCTTGATGTTGCTTCTTTGTTTAAAGCCTGAAAAAAAATGACATTTTTACTGTGAGAAGTGTCTGTTGACCTTTACATAAATTGTAGAAGTTGTCTCTGTTTTATTTTTGGCTCATACTGTAGCAAATATAACTTCATTTGAGGTATTAGGAAACAAAAAATAGGTAGGCATCTTACTGATACAGTGGTTTTCTGAACATGTGCTCATTTTCACCCATACGTTGTACCAATGTGAGAGAGCATTTCCTCATTTCAGCATGCAAGATATGTGTCAAGTGCAATATTAAAATGAGTTATAGTTATTCTGTTTGTTTGTTTTCCTGCAGGTGTTAGAAGTAGCCAAAGCCCTTCTGGATAACGGTGAAGAAATTCCAGTAACACTAACTGGAAAGCTGTTGAAATTTCAACTGCTTTGTCTCAAAGAGAAGGACCTTCAAAGAAGAGAAGCTGAAAAGAAGGTACTATAGTATGCCTTAGGGAAGATGCTTAATTAACTTTAGGGAGACACCTCTATTCTAGTGTCTAGTCCATAAATTCAACTTTCTCCTCATGCCTAGCTTCCTAGATCTGTAATTGAAGAAAGATGTTAATAGAAATGTATCTTTTTTTTAAGTTAATTAGATTTCGGGTAAGAAGCTCTCCATTCCTCAAATGCAGGTGAGACGGGGGGGGAGAAGAAAAGAAAGAAAAAATACACTCCAAGAACCTTGTGCTAGAGGGAGAAGCAGTTTCTTAGCACAGTCTTAGGCCCAGTAGAAAATAAAGCTGAAAACTTACTTCAGCTGAATGTCTCTTCTGAAGAAAAGGTAGGAAAAGTATCAAGGACAGATGCAGAGCAGCGCTATGAAGAAGTTACTATCATGAATCACCTCTCCGGAGGAAATGTGAAGAAGTTATCTTTTACATCCTCTGCACTAAGGCAGGATGAAATTTACATGAACTAATCCTGGCAGATGTTTGTTGAACCAGTTCTTTTAAAACCTTCCACTGCTGTACTTTAGCTTTTCTACAGCAGTCAGTATTACTGCTTGACTACTTCTGCAACATAGCCATTTGGAAAAGGTTTCTAAGCGTATGAACCGTATCCAATTTAAACCTGTTACCTCTTTGTCTCTTGCTGTGTATAAGGACAACAGTTCTTCCCCTCCATTCTCCAGAAATCTATTACATATTTAACTAAACAAACCCAAATATGTGCCATGGTTTCTAGTTTTTGATTATGCTTGTTCCACTCCTCTGAACTCTCTCCAAATAGTTTGTATCTTGAAGTCTGCTTCTCAGAACTGGGTAGCACATTTTCCAGTGTTCCCAAAACTTGCTGCCATGTATTCTCCGAGATCATCACTGCTAGCTCCAAGATTGCCTCAGTCAAATTGCTTATTTCTTCTAGGAGGAATTTCACCAAGTTTGCACAGAATCACAGATCACTTTTCTAACTGCTTTCTAACATCTGTAATTTAGCAAAAAGAAGTTGTCAGTAGTACATTTCAACAACTTACTGAACAGTTGGTCTTTGCTAGATAGTCCTTTTCCAGCAAACATTCATGCAGCTGAAGACTGTTCTTGGGAAGTCATATAGTTGCTGCAATAGTTTTACTCTCTTAATTGAGCAAAAACTATAATGTAAAATGAGTTGACATGTAGGCGTAAGCAGTCTGTGCATGTAAAAGGTACAAGAAGAAAGCAGTTTCATAGATTTTGTGTAGCTGAAAAGTCTGTAAGTTTCTTTAACAATAATTCTACTTGTGGGAGTACTTGATGGATAAAGTATAGTGCACAAGGACAAGAATATTAAATTCTAGGTGATAAACCTGTGTCCTGTTCCCACAGTATTCTATTGCAAAATAGATTAGCAAATTGTAAGGTCAATCATAGAATCATAGAATGGTCTGGGTTCAAAAGGACCTTAAGATCATCCAGTTCCAACCCCCTGCCATGGGCAAGAATGCTTCACACTAGACTATGTCACCCAAGGCTCTGTCCAACCTGACCTTGAGCACTGCCAGGGATGGAGCATTTACCACTTCTCTGGGCAGCCTGTGGCAGCGCCTCACCACCCTCACAGGGAAGAACTTCTTCCTTATGTGTAACTTCTCCTGTTTCAGTTTCACCCCTTGTCCTATCACTGCAGTCCCTGATTAAGAGTACTTCTCCAGTATCCTTCAGATACTGGAAGCTGCTCTGAGGTCTCCACGCAGCCTTCTCTTCTCCAGGCTGAGCAGCCCCAACTTTCTCAGCCTGTCCTCATACGTGAGGTGCTCCAGCCTCTGATCATCGTGGCCTCCTCTGGACTTGCTCCAAAGCTCCAATTACTAGATTATTACTAGATTAGCAAATGATAAGGTAAGCCACAGAAACATATGAAGAATCTGAGAAAAAAAAAAATAAATAATGTTTTCCATCTGAAGAGAAATGAGAAGCTGAAGCTATAGAGCAGATTTTTTTATAGTGAATTGAGAAAAGGTGGTTTTTCTCTTAGATATCAGTCAAGGCTAAGAAATAAACTGCAAAACAAAAATTTGAAGTTTAAAGGTTAGGCACTTCAATATTAAGATGGAGCCTTTAGCTTTGATTTGGCAAGATTACTCCTGTAACTATAATACTATTTCCCTGGAGAATCTGATGATAGTTGGTATTGAAGGTTGAAGAATTTCTGGAACTTGCAGTTTCTCTTCTGATGTAGCCAAGCAATCTGGACAAAGTTGTCACCTCTGGTTTATATCTACATCAGAGCGTGACAAGCAAAGACTAGAGCAGCAGCTGAAGGACAAAGAGTCAAGAATGGGAAGGGCTCATGGCTATTTGTACTGCTATTTGCAGTACAGAATGGGCAGAAACTGGCTTTTCATTTAGAATTCTTGCTCTAAATTGCCTGCCATAAAATTTTTAATCCTTTCCAACTCACTTGTACAAGTTCCATTGCCAACAACTCGGGGTTGAAACCAGGATTTTGCTAGCAGATCAGTTCCCAGAAAGCCAACATAACTGTCTATTGTTTTCTAGAATAGACACCAGTTAATAGAATGAGTTGGCAGAAGTAAACCAGCAAGTGCATAAACAAAAATAAGCCATTATGAAATGTCTGCATTTCATTAGGAGAAGCTTGTGATGCATTGACAGGTGCATGCATTGAAATTAATCTGCAGAAGAGAAGTGCTTCTGAGTTAGTGAACAGGTTCAGGTGGTAAGATTCTGTAATCTGAATCTTAAAATAACAAAATTACAGAATGTGAAGCTAATGGAAGATGAGGAACTCCACAAAAAGCTGCATCTTGTAGGGAAAGACAAATACAACATTGAGTGGAAAGGAAAGAGTCCTAGAAAGGAGAAACCTTTACTTCCTAAGGTATTAAGGTCAACTAGTGTTCTATGTTGGAGTCTTTCCAAGTTCAGAAATGTCTCTGGTTATTTGAGACTGACTTACATAAAACAATGCCGATGCGATAGATAAAGCTGATTGTGAACTTAGTAATCTGATGACTGTATCATTTGTTTTGATGTGTTTCTCAGCCTAGAACTCAAAGCAACAGGATCAAAATATTTGATTTGAAATGTCCAAAGTGGAATAAACTTGAAAGAAAATAATGAAATCATTCAAGTCCCCCATTTCACAGCACAAATTCTTTTTAAGAATCTGTTGAAGGCATTTCTGAATTTACAGAAAGGGAATGCATGAAGAAGGGAGAAGCAGGAAAAGATTTTCTGCTTCGGTTTTGAATTCCAACTAAACACAAGCTCTACAGCTGGAAAGTCTGCTTTTCCAGCGGGATCTAGGAAAAGCAACTGTGTAAACTGCCCTATCTCATTTGCATGGAGAGCTTTTCTCCTTTAATAGCCTTTAAAGTGACACCAGCAGGATAGTAATGGTGCTTTAATATCATTTTACTGTATTTAATTTAGCTTTACAATCCTTAAATGTCATTCTTGCATAGTTAGTGTGTAGTACTGCTGCTGAGTAGATACAAGATGGAGGCTTTCCTGCTCTTCTAGCACCTTTGCCTTAATATATTTTGGATTATTTGAATTTCAGACTAGCTCTGAGCTTTCTGGATTTATAGAGTGAGGCTTTGGGATACTTACAAAACCTTTTTTCATTCTTTACTCTTAAATTACGGAGCAGAACTTAATGTAGGTGGTTTTGTTTGAAAATAATGAGAATGGCTGAGTAATATCCTGTGTGAAATGAGCACAAAGTCTTGGTTCTAGTTTATAGTGGACAGATATTTGGATCAAAGGAAAACAGTGCTGGTACTATTTTACACCATACTCAAGAGTGTTAACAGAGATGCTGAAGTCTTATCAGAAATTGAGGTTTTGTCTTATTTTCCTTCAGTCCAGGGCAGGTTTCTGGCTGATGCAAGTGCTGTAGTGGCAGCAACTAAAGCACAGGGATTCTTTATTCAACTCTTTACTCATCTTTCTACCAGAATGTTTCATTAGTTTTGTAGGTATAATGCCTACCTACACCTCACAGTTCCTTTTTAATGTGAAGACTTAACACTATGATTTAGTAAGAATATAATAAACAATGCTGTGTTTGAGAAGGATAAAGCAGAGTGCTCAAGACAGCTTTACTACATCAACATTATAGTGGCTGAGAGGGAAAAGTATTCAAATAAAAAAGTTAAAGTACTACAATTTTACAGCCCTTTGTTCTTCATGAAGGCTACAACGAGAATTTATTAATCTTGTCAGGCAAAAGAACAACAAAAAGAAAAAGATGGAGGGAAAGAGAAAACTAAACGGCTTGGCAAGAGGGAGAGCCTCCCTAGTGCCAAGGCAGCTGAGAAAGAAAAGAAAGGAAAAAAGACAGAAGGAGGCCCTCAAGCACCAGGCACTGTTAAAAAGAAAACCGAGTTGAAGCGACGGGGAAAAGTGGAAGAGGAAGTCAAATACATTGGTATGTAAAAACCAGATATACTCCTGATAAACTTGTTAGAAATTTTGCAACCTAGCTTCTAACTTTTGTTTTTTAGCTTCTTGAAAAGTCGGGATTTATTTGGCAATATTAAAGCATTACCACTGCATTTGAAAAGGGTACTGTGTTCTGCTCAGCATTAGGATAGATTGTGCAGTCCAAGAAATAAAATACAGATGAAGCATATGTGGCATGTTGACATCAAAATATTTTAGCATGTGTAAGACTAGAAGAAAGTGGCTAAACAAATGCTACGGAAAACCTTTCAGAATACACACTAAATGTGTTTGTGTATCCAAAGGTGGCTTTCTCTTTGTATTATAAAGTATAACAGAGCCGTATACCATTGTCTGGGGATGAAGCCAGGTTCTATACAAAGGACAATATGATTTCATTTCCTGTAAAAACATGTGAATAGAACCCAGACCTAAGAAATCTACTCCAGAAATGAGCTGTACAGAAATGAGGTACTACAGAAATGAGGTAACAAGCGCTAAGAAAATCTTTTATCTTTTGATACATAGCACCCATGGTTACAAATTTCACTGGAACAAAAAATACTGGAGAATATGCATAGCTCTCCTTATTAGATCAGAGTTATGTTTGAGCTACATCAACATAAACAGGATCTCTCTTTCTTAAGAAGCACTTACTGATTTTTGGATGCATTATGTGTACCTGCTATTCCCCAGTTGAACTGCTGCAGTTTTTCCTCCCTTTTGCAGCAGACCTTCACATGCATCTTATTCCAGATCAATGGCACTCTTCAAGCATCTAAGGAGCATCAGTCCAGGTGTTTAGAGCAAGTCTGAACCTTCGTGAAGCTGACAAAACTACAAAAGAACAGAACAGTAGCTATTTTGTGCATAGTTTTTAATTTTTTCATCTTTAAAAATCCAAGCTGAAGTGACGTAGGCAACTCATGTCATCTAACTAAAATTGGTACAGAATGTACAGTAGAGAGTGCCTGTGTGTAGGTATTCATGTGCTTCCACTAAGCCCTGTAGAAACAATTTTACTAGCTCTAGCATTTTACTCCCTACTGCCTTGAGGGATGGGCAGAAAACATCAGCTACCTGCATAAGATACCCATGCTTTGCTGCCTTCCTAGTCACAGTCAATAAAAGACAAAGTAAGGAAAATACAAATTCCCTTCAAAAACTAATAGCCATGAAAAGCATCCTTTGTTTAGTATGCTTAGTATTTTTATATTATGAGCTGCTAGCACTGCTGTTAAACTATGATTTCAATGACTTGGATTTGTCACACTAGTCCCAAGGATATTTACAAAATGGCAATAGTTGCAGATTGCCTCAAAGGAGAAGCTGTTGAGGTATTTTGTGCTTGGTCACTTCTGTATATAATTTTACAGTCACTACTGTACTGAGCTAAAGCCATTCTGAACAATTCATCACATTTGTTGTGCATCCACACAGTTGGACTTAATGATAAACAAATTGATTCTGACTCATACAAAAAACATGCTCAGTGGGTTGATTTCCAGTCTGAAGACAGTAAGGAACTACATCACAAGGAAAAAGATAACCTGACCTTGCTACTTCCTCTAGTTGGGCTGAGGAAGGCAGTGAGGAGGAACCTGTAGCCCTGAGAAGATCAGCATCCCTCAAATCCTTCATCTAGGCTACAGGAAAAACGTAACTATTGTTTTATGGAGAGGTAATTGTTTCTTTATTCATCACAATTCTACTTCAATGCCCATACCAAGAGAAAATTAAGTCAAGTACTGCCAAAATTTCTGGAGGCTATTCTAAATGCGCATTAAGTGTGGTGAAACAACTCTGTCAAGGTTTTCTGTCTTTTCTTGAGAACATGACAGTTAATGTTCTCAAGGACCTCGCAGTAAAGCTTTGATTTGTATCTCGGGACAGGGTGGTGCCAGCTCCATTTCTCAGTGTCAAGAACATACCGATCTATGAAACTTTTCTACTGAGAATGTAGTACTTTAAAAATCTTCATGCATATTTCATACTTCACAAGAGTCTGAGCAGAAGACGTGAAGAACCTTGAATGGTCCTTAAAGCACTCTTCAGCACTTTAGAGAATCATAGAATAATTTAGGTTGGAAAAGCACTTTAAGATCATCGAGTCCAACCATAAACCTAATACTGCCAGGTCCACCACTAAACCATGTCCCCAAGTGCCACATCTACATGTCTTTTAAATACCTCCAGGGATGGTGACTCCAGCGGTTCCCTGAGCAGGCTGTTCCAATGCTTGACAACCCTTTCAGTGAAGATTTTCCCAATATCCAATCTAAACCTTGCCTCTTTATAGTTGTTTTAATATAACTGTAGTAAGCAAAAAAAAAGCCAAAAGAGAGAAATGCCACAATTTGTACTCGAGAGTAGTCTGAGATGTTACTCATATCTGACCATGTCTTGAATTTGGAGACAATCTGTATCTGGTTCTGATGGTTAACAGCCTCTTTATCATTCATCCCTAGTACATTATCACCTTACTGAAACGAATAGTTCTGATTTTGAGTAAACTTGAGTTTACTTATGTTGCTGTCTTTCATCATTTGAATACAAACTAGTCACTGATTATCAGAACTGACTGATTATCATCAATTTGTCATTATTAGCATAATCCTAATTATAGCTGTTTAATGGTAGGCAGTCTTCTCTTTGGCATGTATGCATTGAAATTTTTGGATCTTGAAGTGACTATGCAGCTGGCTGTCTTTTTTGTTAGGAATCATTAATGCTCAGTAATTCCTGTGTTGATGCCCCAGTTACAGCAAAGGAAAAAGCATGAAACTATGTAGTTCAGTTTCAGTGCTAGCAGTGATACAATGTTCTTCTGGTTGTGCTTTTGCTTTGTGAAATGTAAGTACCGGATTGTGGTGGCTGCTTCCTCCGTCAGTCTTCCTCCTAAATCCTAAATTCTTTTATGTTTACCTAATGTTACAAGGAGAGAGACAACCATGCTGCTAGCCTGCTGCTCCAGGTAGTAACAGCATTTGCACAGCTCTGACTCTGTATCTAAGCACAGGTAGATGTCAGTGCCAAGCTACCTTTTTTTCTGCCCTTGTTTTTGTCCCTTGGGTGAATGAGTCCTGTGAGTTTAGGATTGGCTAAATGACTTGAAAGTGTTTTGTGGTAGTAGGCTTCAGAAAAAATCTTAATACTAAATAGAATGTAAAATTACACTAACTCTTATGTGTTCCATAGTTGATGGAAAAATACAGGCGCTTCAGTAGGCAGTTTCTTTTGTCTTAGGGTAAACAACCATGGTAGATGAATTACATCACCTGATCATCTAAGTCTTCTGGACAGCATAGTCTAAGTCTTCTGGAGAAGAGAGGACTCCAGGGAGACCTTATAGTACCTTCCACTGCCTAACAGAGGCTTACAAGAAACATGGAGAGGGACTTCTTACAAGGGCATGCAGTGATAGGACAAAGGGGAACGGCTTCAAGCTGCAAGAGGGGAGATTTAGATTAGATACAGGAAAAAATAATTATTCACTGTGAGGGTGGTGAGACACTGAAACCTGCTGCCCAGAGAAACTGTGGTTGCCCCATCCCTGGCAGTGTTCAAAGCTGGGTTGGACAGAGCCTTGGGTGACATGGTCTCGTGTGAGGTGTTCTTGCCCGTGTCAGGGGTTGGAACCGGATGATCTTAAGGTCCTTTCCAACCCAAAACATTCTGTGATTCTATATTTTGCATAAAATTACGGACTCATTCAGTCCATGGGATCAGTAGTTCTGACCCCTTATCCTTTCACTGCAGTCCTTGATGAAGGGCCCCTCTCCAGCATCCTTGTAGGCCTGCTTCAGATATTTTGAAACTTATATGTAATTATCCTGCTGAGGTTATAAAAGAGCTGCTTCTGTGACCTTAATTTTCAGTATCCCTATATAGTCAAGCAAAACCAGTATTTATTTAGCTATTCCATGTCCTTGTCTTTAATCTGGTTTTATTGCATTTTGAATAGATGATGAACCAGAAGATGGTGCCCATCATTACTTTATAATTTTGGATTTCCACAACCTTCAGTTGTTGCTTGTGATGTTTGAGCTTGGAGTTAACATTTCGAGTGTAATTAGAATTTCTTCTGAGAATTATGAGCCGTTGCAGACATGCTTGGGAGCAACTAAACTTAAAGAAGAATCTTCACAGTCAACTGAAGGTAATCTGGTCATAAGAACAAAGTCTGTATAGGAAAGAGGCTATTACATATCCAAGTAAAGACTGTTCCTGCTGTGTTTTTCTCCCTCTCTGTGCTTTGTGTTTGTGCATGCTAGCTGTGAGCAACTGTGTTTGCCATTGCAAAAATGGTAAAATTTGAAGGTAATGACTTACTAGAAAGTAGTTAGAAGTGCAGAGAGCAGAAAGCATGGGTTTGTTCAATTTCATTGTATTTATAACACCTACTGGGGATGAAGGAACAGGGACAGGTTCCCCCAGATATTTCCAAAGTGATACTATCTTTTCTTTGTCTTGTATGTATAATAGCAGGAAGACTTTAATAAACTCAGATAATTATTAAGTAAAATTTGCAAGGAAATTTTAAAGGGGAAAAAGAGTACATCTATAGTACATCTATAGATGATAGTATCTTGCATAAGCAGTGTTACAGGTAGTAATGCAAGTTTTCCTCATCATTAAGAAAGGACAGGTGGCACAGAATAATAGCTTGGCTGAACCATGCGTTCTTTGTAGACTTCAGATACAAGAAAGCATTTAAGAATTAGGAATAGATCAGGTCACTAGGAATGAGGATATATGTTTATGAGCTTATTAACACAAAATCAGAAATGGCAAGACATAAAATGGAGTGCAGGAGGAGGAACAAGTTAAATGCTTGTTAGCTGGTCATCAGAGAGGAAGAGCTGCCAGGATGTGATCCTGAGAAAATTGGCAGTGGCTAGTGTTTGGGGGTCTTTTTTGTACTTCTTGTTGGTATGTACTTCTTGTTGGAATTAGGTTTGTTTTTGCTATAAGTACCGTTCCAGACAGGTGATACTTTTAAGTAACCACAATTAATGCTAGTAGCAGAAAGATTTATCTTTTGGTTGTGAAGGAAGAGGTAAAATAACAGCTACTTAGGTGAGGTAGAGAACTTTTCAGATCAACTGATTCAGATTAACTTACATGGTATTCTATTTAAAGATTTGCCTGCCATTCTCATTTCTATTTGAGAACTCATAAAAAGCAAGTGAGATAGTGGAAAAAAGAGCTGTGAAGAAGAGAGGAAGGAGCACAAATAGCCAAGGCTCTGTAATCTGCATAACTTCTGTTTCTGGAAAAATACTGGAACAATAATTTATAACCACTTAAAAAAAGAATGAGGAGATGAGTAACACCTAATGTATGCAGTTCAAGAGCAAATCATGTCAGACAAGTTTAATTTCCTTACAAAATGAAGTATTGGCCTTCTGAGCAGAGGAATAGCCAGTGTTGTATAACTGGATTTTAACAAGGCTATTTCACATAGCCCACAGTAAGCAAGGTAGGTCTAGATGAAAATAAATCTATAGTAGGTGCAGTCTCATTCAAAAACTTTGTCCTCTCTAAAGTAACTTTTAAAGCTTTACCCTCAAATAGGATGCATGGTGTGAACTCAAGGGAATTTGTGCTGTGTCTGGTATTATTAGGTATTGTCATGAGTATTAGAATAAGGGAGTGAGGTTAAAATGCAAATCTCCAGATTATAAATTAGAATATATCCTAAAAATACCTGAAGTAATCTGATCAAGCAAATCAATGATGAGGTAAGACCTTGTATGAAATATGTGCCAATCACAAAAACTTCAAATTATGGAAAAGAAGGTTATTAAGGATCTATAAAATTTTACTTATGAGGAAAAAAATGGAATTGTTATCTTTAAGTTTGAGAAGGCTGAATGATGTAGTGGAAAACTGATAAAAGTTTTGAAGTTTGTAAAAGGCTAGGACAGAAAATAAAGTGTTTGAATTGCAGTCAAGGAAATACAATGGAGCAGGTAGAAGCTTTCCATAGGTGAGGTTAGTAAAGTATTGGAGTAGTCTGAGTAGGAATATTATTGAGTCTTTGAGGCTTTTAAAGTTATATTAAGACAAATGTCTGCTTGCATTGATACAGGTACAGTTGATTGTGCCTTGGAGCAGTTATTAACTAAAGTATTTCATAGTTCAGTGACTTAAAAAATAGATCGTGGTTGATCATTTCTGTAATGCACAGAGAAATTTTCAAACAGGAAGCCGTTAACCTGTAAATGCTGTTCTGTTACAGTGTTCCTGTTGTTCTTAGCATGAATAAACATCAGTCATGGATTAGGGACCATAGCTTTCATGTTCCTTTTCCTTCCCAAGTGTTTGCATCCCCTAATGACTTTCATTTTGTGGTTAACAAGTCAAGCACTGTTAGTACCCTTTCCTACTGTTAATTTTCTGTTCCTCTAAACGGTCTAGTAGGTGTACCACTACTAATTCAACTTTTCTGAGAAAACTCGGATCAATCTCTCAGCCTGACAAAATGCAATTAATTTTTTCCCCATTTCTGCTGGAAATGAGTGACCTGACACATCCTAGTGATTCTTGAAGACTTTAATTCATTCTGAGAGTATTTACAGGATGAAAATATACTTAAGGCAGGGACAAGGAGAATGAAGAACTGCCTGTAGGAGAAGATTGGGTTCAAACTCATCTAAAGGAGCCTGAAGGTGCTCAAGTCTATGGAACCTGGTGAGTTGCATCCACAGGCCCTGAGGGAACTGGCAGATGTAGTTGAGAAGCCACTATCCATCATATTTGAGAAGCTGTGGCTGTCTGCTGAAGTTCCTGCTGACTGGAAAAGGAAACATAACTCCCATATTTAAAAAAATGAAAAAATGAAGACCTGGGTTACTACAGGCTGCTCAGTCTCACCATGGTGCCCAGCAAGATCATGGAGCAGATGCCCCTGGAAACTATGCCAAGACACATGGAAAGTAAGGGTGATTGGTGACAGCCAACATGGCTTCACTGAGGGCAAATCGTGCCTGACAAATTTGTTGGCCTTCTAGGATGGGGCTACGGCATTGGTGGATAAGGGAAGAGTGACTGACATCACCTGTCTGGACTTGTGCAAGGCACTTGACTCTGTCCTGCACAGCACCCTTGTGTCTAAACTGGAGAGAGGCATGGATTTGATGGATGGACCACTCGGTGGGTAAGGAATTGGCTAGATGGTTGCACTCAAAAGACTTGTGGTCAATGGCTTAAAGTCCAAGTTGAGATCAGTGGCAAGTGGTTTCCCTCAGGGTCAGTGTTGGGACTGATCCTGTTCAACATCTTTGTCAGCCACATGGGCAGTGGGATTTGATGCATCCTCAGCAAGTTCGCCAACGACGCCAAGTTGTGTGGTGCAGTCAACATCCTGAAGGGAAGGGATACAGAGAGATCTTGACACACTTGAGAGGTGGGCCTATGCAAACCTCATGAAGTTCAACAAGGCCAAGTGCAAGGTCCTGCCCATGGGTCGGGGCAATCTCAAGCACAAATAAAGGCTGGGCAGAAAATGGACTGAGAGCAGCCCTGAGGAAGACTTGGGCTCTCATGAGACCCCACCTGCATTATTGTGTTCAGCTCTGGGACCCTTAACACAAGAGGGATGTGGACCTGCTTGAGTGAGTTCAAAGGAGGTCACAAAGATGATCAGAGGGCTGGAGACAGGCTGAAAGGGTTGGGCTTGTTCAGCCTGAAGAAGAGAAGGCTCCAGGGAGACCTTAGGGCAGCTGCCAATGCTTAAAGGGCCTATAAGAAATCTGGAGAGGGGCTTTTGACAAGGGCCTGTAGGGACAGAACAAGGGGGAATGGCTTCACTGAATTGTTTTGTTTTAAACCCCTGGGGCCACTGGAAATACACAAGTGAGGTATTTGGCCATCATAATTACAGTTTGGAAGTGCTGAGCCCCCATAAATCCAAATGAAAGCAAGTCACTGCAAGTTTGGTGTCTTTATGTCTCTCAAATTAGGCTATAGTAGATTCCAGAGTGTGACTGTAAGGTTGGCGTCAAGAGAGAATTTTCTTTTTTTGCAGTATCTAGAGCATCTTTGATAACTGATCATTACTATGCAGTGAATCAGGAAACCATACAACTTCTAGGTTCTCTGTCCATAGTCATACTGTACCTTAATCTCCAGCTTCCACACCAATAAAATCGTAATAATAAAGCTTGCTTACCCTATACTTAAATATATTAATATAAGATTTGTGCTTTGTGTAAAAGGGCATTGTACTGTGATTTATCTAATAATTGCACTTTTTAGTTATAGAAGCGGAGAAAAGAAAGAACAGTGAAGCTATCAAAGATCTGGAAACATTTTGGAAATACCTGGAACCAGTTCTGAACAGTGGAAAGCCTGGATCAAGTCTCTTTGATGTTGCCAGACTTCATCACATAGTTAAGGAGAGTGCCTTTCCCCCTGATTGGTCTGACAGGGAAATGCTGGTCAGTAGATTCTGCTTTCAGAACACATGGCATGCTTTGGGGTTTGTAACATTTAAGACAGTTTAGAAATTACAGGAATTTTACCTTAGCCTTCTGTGAAACAGAACCAGTGCAATTAATATATTTGTAATCCTGATCAGAAATTATTTTCTTGTATCAAATAAGTTTATTCAGCATGTATTCACAAAGAGTCCTTTGCATAAAAATACCTGACTTGGAGTTTCTTAATATTGTAGGCCACAGCAGCAGAGTTTTAAAACAGTTCAAGATACTTTATTTATTCAGCATCTTTACATAGACCAAATTTGGATATCATTGGAGAGTCAGATGTCTGTATAAAATAACACCAAAATTACAGTTTTGTCCTCATAACAGTAGGTCAATTTACTGTATTTCAGAATATTCACATGAAACCAAACTAAAATGAATGTGAGAACCCTTTTTGACAGAAGATGCTGGTTTAGCATACCCAGTACCTCTTTGCTTTGTCCAACCCAAAACATGGCTCTGGCATATTACTCATTATCACCTGCTGAGTCAGGACTATTACTGGGCACCGCAAGAGAAAGTGAAGCAGTAGGAATTGTTTCCAGCCAGGTTTCCAAGTGTAGTGAGGTAAAGGGTCAAATATTTTTCAATCCACAACGGCAGCAGTAAAAAAATACGAATTGCTAAAGCAGAATAAAGCAATATGCCATAATTCAACCTCCTCTATTTGTGGTCTATGTTATTAGGGTTAAAGGATAGACGATGTCCTCTTAACACTTATTTATTGTACACTAAATCCTGTATATAAACAATCTGGTGAACCAGGAAGTACACTTGATCCCAAGGGGATCAGAACTAAGTCTGGCTAAAGCCAGAATGGTTTCCAAGGCAGACACTAAAAATGCCTCAATTGAGGAAATGTGTAGGCTTGCTACTTACAACATTACTTATCAGCATATTATTGATTTCATGTTAAAATATTCAGCCTATTTTGGAAAAGAAGTTTTTTATCTTCTTTACCTTTCCCATCATCACATCATATCAGACTGTTGCTACTGGTGAATACCCTGCGAGCAGCTATATTATAGCTGAAATAAAATTAAAATGAGGAAGCCTTTTTTTCTTAGAATAACTCTGTAAAACATTTTGAATTAGTGGAGAGAAAAAAAAAAAAATCCCTTGCAAGACTTTTAAACAGTTGTAGATTTGCTGGTTAGAGAGCTAAGGACTTACATGGCTAAGTTACATGATACTTTTGTGTGCAAACTTCATCCTTTGTGTCTGATTTTCTGTCATAGCTTGCATTTGGCACTCTGGTGTTTGAAAGCATTGCTTGTTTAATGTATGACTGCCTGGACTGGAGAAGACAGCATCGTAACTACTTGGAAAACACCAAGTTTACTAATGTGCCTGCATTATCAGAGAGCAAATTGACACAACCACGTGAATTTGAGGCAAGGATCCTTCTCTACTTGTCAAGAATAACTAGTTGTAGGCTAGAAATGCCTGTCTTTAATTCTGCACTTAAAAATTCCCCTTGGACCATCACTTCATATGTAATTTTCTGTTAATAAAATTGGGATTTTTCTACTTCAGCATTTAAAATCGCAAAGAATGGGGAAGAGGGGAAGGAAGAAAAGCATTGGGAAAACAGGAAGAGGGAAATTTAAAGGTTCATACAGGCATAAAATATCACAGGTGTAAAAATTCCTTTAATAGCTTATGATGACACCTTCTTGGGGCTCAAAACTCAACATGCCTGCGCAGAGGTACCATGTCCTGTTGCAGATCTGTGAAGTGTCAAAACAAGATTTAGTTCTGTGCAAGATCAGCTTCCTTATTTTGTTCATGGTAAACAAAAGCTTCAGTGGGCAGAAGAAAGTGGCTTATTAGGACATGTACTAGGGGCACGGAAAAATCGGCTTACTCCGTCTGTAGCGGTACTACTGAAAGCTCATTTAAGGCATTCATAAGACTATATTCTCACTGTCTTGTTCAGCTGAGAGTTAAATGGGATTTCTCTCCCCTAATATTGGCTGTGTAGAAGTTCAGCATCTGGTCTAGGGTTAGTGAAACCATAGCTAAATTAATCAAATAATTTTTAAGTTGGAAAAGACTTTTAAGATCATTGATTTCTCCCATCTATTTGTTCAGTCCTCATTTGTTCTACTCTTTCTGATAGGTTTTATCTTTATTTTTGTTCCTTTAGGTACGATCACCATCACAGTTTACAACTTCAAAGAAAAAAGGGCAAGCGGGAGAAATTCTTCCAACACCAACTTTGTCACAGGGTATGTCTAAAGGATTAAAGCACTCATCTGTAGCTGCTCACTATGTCATTTACCTGAGCACAAATCCTTGGCATGATTTGCACAATAAGCTGAAGACATGACTCAATGTTGTGAAAGTAGTTTCTTGGTGAATACATTGTGAAAGTCTCCAGAAACTGCAGTGGTGATAACTAAGTTTTTTAGAAATCACTTTTTCTATCTGTTCCTAGTCACAGTCAGATAGATAGCTCTATAGGGGTGGATTTTGTTAGCCTTTCCAAGAAAAACTGTCTGAACATTGAACTGGTTGGTAATAAAAATTGGTATTTCTGAAGAAATAGATCATTATATTTTACCTATTATTACAACAGCTTCTTTTTTGGATACTTCTGTGGACATGAGGTATTACAATGACTTGCTGAGTCTGATTCCTGAGGAATACTTTTCTGTACCCTTAATGCTGAACTGCATGTTGGAACAGGTGAGAATATTCTCATTATAATTCCTGTGGGTAATTCTGCTTAGACCTGGTATAATGAATTGATCAGAGATCAATAAATCTATCTGTTTCAGCCAAAAGTATGAGACCGGAGGCACTAACCAAGGTGGTTCAATACAAAGGAATCACAATTCAAAAGTGAAATCTTTGGTTTTCTTTTGTATTGTGTACTTACTGTGTATATCTAGTGTTACTCTAAGATTATTTTCTTCCAAGATTACAGGTCAAATATAACCAAATGAGGAAAAAAAGTAATTTTATTTTTTTTTTTTAGCAAAGTCATTATATTTATTTTTCATGTCCTGATGCCCTGCCACAATGTTGGTGATTGTGAACTTGCACTGTTTTACTCAGTACAAAGGTCTTAGGGAAAGCCTAACATTAAAATGGCATATATTGGTGCTCATGCTAGGCAGAGCTGACTTCTGTTGAGTTTAGGCACAAGCTAGGAGTTAGCAGGGCCCCACAGCATGATTTGGAAATCCTCCTCCATTTAGAAAGAAAATTTCAGTACAATCCTCTATTTTTTTTCATATTTTTTTTTCTACTTTTTCCAATTCAGTCTGAAAATGGACCCAGGTGAAAACACCCCAAATAAGTCCAACACCTGATACGCAACCAGTTTTTCATTGCCTGTATTCATTAACATTTCAAGTTGGAAATACATTTCTTCTTACACTTCCGAAAGCAAGTAATAGGAGAAAATATTCTGTTTTCTATAATCTTTGTTTTGGGCAGGAACTAACACGGAAAGTTGCATTTTGCTACAGTCCTGGCAAAAATTTATGGCTGTCTGTTTGGCTATAAGCAGGTCTACTTGGTGGTTTTAAGTTAAGAAGCAGTCATACTGTAATGAAAGCTAACAACTGTCATCTTTGCCAGGTTATCGCAAGTGAAGAGGGCCTTACGCCACCTAGTCTGGTAGTACCAGAGCCTCGGGCAGATGGGCTACATCATACCATTGCAGAACACATAGCTTCTGTTCTTCCTTCTCTTTCACTTTCTAAAAGTGAAAAAAAGGTTTGTGTTGTCTTTGGTTCATTTCCTCAAATGGCAAATTTCATTATTGGTGTTTAACGCATCTTTCTTTTTTTTTTTAACAGAATCTATATGATTACTTTTCACCTAACTACAGTGAAGAAAAGCCTGTCACCCCAGAGTACCCTCTCTTATTTAACTGCCATGATACCCTGGCTCAGCGGTTGCATCTGCTGAAGGTATGGTCCCACCTGTCATATATAAACAGTTCTAAAATCCACAGGCTGTAAACACTCAATGCACTAAAAAAGATGCTGTTTTTCCAAAGCAGAGCAGTGTAGCCTACATTCTTTCCTCCTGAGATAGACACACTAACATATTTAGCCGGCTTAAGAAGTGATGAGTTACTGCCACTGACAGAGGACACATCACAGACAGAGCATGACAGTGATTTCAGTGATCTGTTGGCATTATTAATAAGAATGTTTAGCTTTTGGCATAGATGAAAGATACTACAGAACTCTGATTTACTGTAGTTAAACACTGGTGAAACTGGAAAATTCGTTACTAACTTTCCAACAGTGATTTAGCATTTGGACTAGATTAAATACTGAGATGTAGAGAAATGTGAGAAAAGACATAAAGGTTGTTAGTGAAGATAAGTGTATTCAGGTTGGCTTAATAGTTGAAGCATAGTGTATAACCAAGATGTTGCCAAATTCTAACAAAGGCAGAAATGTTCAGAGACTGCAAGGTTTGGAATTATTGCAAAGTAACAGTTTCCAGACTTTGTGAACCAAAACAAGCCAAGGTGTAGTTTTGCCATTAAACTTTGACGATACTCTGAAGACAAAACAGTTCTAGATTTCACAGTTAAGGAGCATCTGCTGGCTTCATGAATTACAAATTCTCTGTGAAATACTTTGACAACAATTAATTATAACAGTATTCAGAAACAAATTGAGCTTGATACATTGGAGGAGGCATTCAAGCAGAAGGCAGGACTGAGTAATCACAGAGAGAGATGCTCTTAGCAGGCATATACTTGATGCGTATGATATACTTGCTGAAGAGGAAGTTCAGGATATAGCACAATGAGGAGTGGATAGCACAATAATGAGTGGTGAATAGAGGAAAAAGATTTGGAAGCTACAGTCCAAGAAAAAGGTACTTAAAAAAAGTGTTTAATATTAAAATGTGTTTAATACTAAATTGTTTAATTTTAAAAGTAAAGTGTTTAATACTAAAAAGAATGAAGTTGGAAGATACCAGTGCTTACTGGTATCTATATTTACCTTTTTAGATAAATCCTTAATGTGTAGGGATGATGCTGTCACAGACTTGGTAAATGAGTTTACAGACTTCGTTACCATGAGAAGTTGCACAGACCAGCTGAAAGATACATGGAAGGGACCTGCTGCCTGTCTGAATAGATCAGTATATGTTTTTGTATTCCAGAATTTTTTAGTCTAGGTAGCACAAGCAGATGCCTTCTAACAAATGTCTGTAGTTATGCCGTAAGTTATTCTCTTATGTATCTCCTTTTTTTTCTGCCTAAAACACCTGCCACCATAATTCAAAATCACGCTGTGAGCACATGCTCAAATGTAAGTCCAGCTGATTTAAGCACATGCCTATGTCTTTCACTATAAAAAGAATTCCTTATTCAAACATAATTTTTAGAAATCCACTAGTGTGAAAGTTTACTTTGATTCTGGTAACTTTGGGGTTTGTTCCAGGTCCAGGAGAACTTAAATCCAGAAAAGATTGAGCGGGAAATGATGGATAAACTTCCTCTTATAGAACTTATCCAGTTAAACCTTCCTTCAACTGAAAACAACCCTAAACGCATGGCCAGTCTTCACAAGCTCATGCATTACTGTACCAGTGGTAAAGAGATTATCTTTTGCATTGATAAACATTCCTTTTTTTTTTTTCTCATTTAGTTGATCACCTTATTAAATAGCAGGAATCTGGGGACAAGTTTTTTCACCTCTCTAAAACATTTTGCAGAATTTCCCATTTTCCCATTCTTCCTTATATCTTAACCTACTACCCAAGTTAGGGTTAACTTTAAACCTCAGTTTCGTGGTTAATGGGAAAGGCTATACAAGTATTAAATCTTGCATAAGAGCTGAAAGTCTGTTAGAACTTCTTTATCTATTTATATTCGCAAATATACAAGCACTTACTGAATCTGAGAGGGAAAAATGTTGTATAAATTACAACTGTTATCACTATTTTGATCCTAGGAAGTAAAATGCACATGTATCTCAGAAGATTTTTATTGCACTGAGTATGGCTTTCAGAATGTATTTGGTGGAAGCTGTTGGTGTCAATAATGAAGTTACTTCTGTAATAGTCCCTTTATCAAACCAAGAATACATTCACTTCTTCAAGTGTAATCACTTCTGCAGTCACCTTTTCTTGGAGTGTGCATACCACCATGACTTACGCTGAGAAACAGTCCCGAAGACTACATAAATACCCTTAGGTAGTTTCAGAGGTTTAGGTTATTAAGAAACACAAACATCCAAATCCCTTTGGTTACATTTATGCCATCATATAAGGCATAGGATTTGAAGGTACTTTTCCATCTATTCAGTCCTGAAATCCCTTGTGTTGGATTAATTTGCACTCGCTGCATTGTTTCTAGTTACTGGTGTGTTCATTTTGGATATTGAGCTATTTAGGTAGTCTGTATTGCTGTAGCATGCTAACTGATGGGTATCATATTTGATGGTCATCATTGGACCATAATATATGGCCAAACTCTCCCAACTGTTAATTTAGCTTTTAGCAAGAAGGTGGTTGATCTGAATAGGAGATATCCAACATTTTCAAGATATGTGACATGCTTGGTTGTTTAACTGACCATAAAGGGAAAAGATTTCAAACTGAAGATGCTCTTTGGATGATTTGGGCACTGATCTACCTTCATTAAAACTCAGTGCTTCTCATGATTATCATTGTTATATGGACACCAATGCATACAGCCATAAATAGGATTTATTATTCCTTTTGCACCTTGCATACTTCTGTGTAAATTATTAAAATAAAAATTTATTAAAAATTAAATTAAAATCTTGTCTGAGTACAGAAAAATTATTTGTTTTGAGAGCTGCAGATAATGAAAAACCATATGATAATGGAAAACTTTTCATTAACTGAACCAGTTGTTAACTGGTTCGATAAAGTCTACTCAGTATTTTAAAACCAACATCATTTATAGAAAGTTAATGAGCCAGGAGGTATTCAGACGTAGGTATCTTCATTTAAGATGGATTAAAAGTTAAGCATATCATTTTGCACTTTGGAAGCATTCAACTTTGAATGCAGTGTAAAATGTAGCTCATCTAATTTGATCCAATACTGTTAAGGAAATTATTGTTGGCTTTTGCAGAGTTGCCAAGAACAATACACTTGCATAGTCTTCTATTTATCTTTTGCTGAGCCATAAGGACTTTTTCAGTTAATGGTTGTAATTCTTTTATAGAACTTCTGAGTCGGGCTGAAGTAGAAAGGGCCTTCAGAGTGCTTACTTTTGAAAGCCTGAGGCTGACTGGGCCAAGTGACTCTGGTCTCCTGGAGAGCTCTGGATCTATGATTGGAGGTGACTGTGAAGCGTCTTATAACCCTTGGGATAATACAGCCAGGTTTGCAAGACAGCTGAGGCAACTCTTCCTTATGGAAAAGAAGCTTAATGGGGAATCTCCAAAAGGCTCTGGAAAAAAAAACATCTGTTTACATTACTCCTGAAATATTTGATTCCATTATTTATTTTACCATGTCATTTGCTCTTGCAGGGCAGTGATTATTGTTTGGTTTTGGTTTTTTTCCTAGTACAAATCACCAGGAAAAAACCCCACTTGAATTTTCAAGTATTGTATAGTCTGTACTTTCAGTATCTATGTAGGAATACTAGGTAAAGACTAAAGCTATCTGGTTTATATGACAACATTAACAGTTTGTGTAAGCAACTTTCTAAAATTATATTTGTTGAAAAGTATGTACTAGAAAACTGGTTTATGGTTTATTACATCGAAGATATTTTTTAGACCTGTCATACTGAAGACATGCTTAAATACCTTTCTGAAGAAAGGCTCTTGTGAGTTATGATGGCAGCCCGGTCTTTACAAAGTCAGTAACAAGCACAGAGTGATGTATTAGGAGGCTGAAACACCTCTCATATAAAGACAGGCTAAGGAAGTTGAGGCTGTTCAGCCTGGAGAAGAGAAGCTGCATGGAGAACTCAGAGCAGCTTCCAATGTCTAAAGGCGGCCTTCAGGGATGCTGGGGAAGGACTCTTCATCAGGGACTGTAGCGACAGGACAAGGGGTGATGGGTTCAAACTGAAACAGGGGAAGGTTAGACTGGATATAAGGAAAAAGTTCTTTACTGTGAAGGTGGTGAGGCGCTGGAACCCATTGACCAAAGAAGTGGTAAATGCTCCATCACTGGCAATGTTCAGGCCCAGGTTGGACAGAGCCTTGGACGACATGGTCTAGTGTGAGGTGTCCCTCCCCATGGCAGGGGGTTGGAACTGGATGATCTTAAGGTCCTCTCCAACCCAAGCCATTCTATGATTCTATGTATCAGGTTAATTAGATGATTACTAGTGAATGAGTAGTAAGAAATGCAATGAGCATATAACTTACACATGGGGACTCTAGAGAGGGATATAAGAAGCTGAAAATGACAAAAAAGAAAAAAAAAGAAGGTATGCTATACATTGTAATAACCCATGCATACATACCTTTCCCTTGTAACTTTTTTCTTCCAGGCTTCCCTGTTCTTCCACATGTAGGTTAATCCAGTAAAGTTTTGATATCCAAAATTTGAGGCCAAATTCAGAAGTAACAGGGAAAGAGGAATGTATCTATCAGGTGTTGAAGAAAGTGAGATTAATGAAAAGAAATCAGAATAAGGGTAGCATGGTAGACCAGGTGTTGTAACGTAGAAGTTTAAACATCCGGTTTTCACAGTCACATTAGTCTGTCTGCATTTGGCCAGAAATATCTGAAAACCCGCAAGTTAAAATCATAGAGAACGTCTGAGCTGTGTTTCAACTTCCTCAGCTTCTCTTACTTCATTTCCAGTCTGCGCTGTTGGTATATCTTCAGCATTTGAGCCATTGTAACTACCATTCATGTTAGAATAGGAACATTTTGAACAGCAGGAGCAGAGATGTGGTAAACTTCTTGTATGCAATGAAGGATCAATTTTCTCAGAGTTCTGCATTTTCTCCTGCAGATTCTAACTTAATGAAAAGCTGTTGGCCTGCTTAAAGGAACAGTGTTGGACAAGAAGCAACATTAAAAATAAGTGATTATTTTCCTGGGATGCAAGAAAAGTAGAAATTAGGTTCATTTAAGTGGCTGTACCTTTAGGTTCATTATGTTGCCCATGCTTTCCTAATATAGATGTCTAGGCAACCAGCTTAGATGGGATCCTTTCCTTAGAAGGCTGGAGTAGACAAAAAATAATCCTGCTTATCTGTCTCTCTTCTGAATTTCATGAACTTTTTTTGGGTGTTAGTTTATTTGACTTTTATACTAGTTACAATACTAAATAATTTTAGTTACAAACATAGCCACCAACATTTCAACACTTCTGCAGCACAAAAGCAAATACTAGGAAGAGAAAAGGTTTGCTTTCAGATTTCTTAAATCCTCTAAAGGCAGTCAGTAAATTTCCTAGAAAAGCAGGTATAAGTCTGGAAGCTGAGCTGGTTACAAGCCTATTATGAACAAGTTCTTTCTGGGGTATCTTTTCCCAGGAACATTATTTCTGTTGTATGTGTGAATTTCTGTAGAGTATTAGTAATCTCTGCCCTAAATCAGGGCATAAAGAATTCTACTAAAAGCAAATTATGTTTTTAGAATTATGAGAATAGGAAAGTTAAAGTCTCTATGAGATCCTGTTCATGTCAGGTGCCCATTGGAACTATGGAATGACTGGTCAGATCCTCAGCAGAAACAATATTCGGTCAAGTAGCTTACAGAACAGGATAAATCGAATTAATTGAAAGGTTTAAATTTGCATTTTTCAGAAAGAGGTGAAAATATCAAAGCAGTTGACTTTGCTTTCTTTTATGTCACCTCTGCAAGGGAATGCTTATTACTGCTTCTCAGGTAGTATGTAGAAAAATGGTCCGTCATCTGGAGCACACTTCTCAGGGTATTTTTAATGGTTTTCACTGTGTATGGTGAGCATAAGACAGATAAAGGGAGCGATTTCAGTGGGCTTTATGAAGTGTTGTTTATTATTACTACTACTGTTATTACTAAATTAATTATATTACAATGGTATAATATCACTATATGTTATATATAATTATAATATGCTATATGTAATGATATTTAATATCATAATTAATAGTGGTAATAATAATAATAATGATAATTCATAGCATCACAGAATGGTTTGGGTTGGAAAGGGCCTTAAGATCACACGGTTCCAACCGCCCTGCCATGGGCAGGGACGCCTCACACTAGACCATGTCACCCAAGGCTCTGTCCAGCCAGACCTTGAACACTGCCAAGGATGGAGCATTCACCACTTCTTTGGGCAACCCATTCCAGTGCCTCACCACCCTCACAGTATAGAACTTCTTTATATCTAACCTCCTGTTTCAGTTTGAACCCCTCACCCCTTGTCCTATCACTACAGTCCCTGATGTCTGGCACTTGTTGTTCCTGGGTTTTAAAGCACTCTTTTAGGAAAGAAGCTTAGCAGAGATGATCATGCATTTATAGGGGTAAGTGTCGTAAAAGACGGCTTCAAGTTGATGGCAGTCTCATTACAGAGGCTAGGGAAATTGCATCATTCTGACCTCAGTTTTAAGGACTGAAATTCCTGCAGCACTTCCTAACATTCTGCTTTCAATTTCCAGGACATACAGAAATGAATGGCAAAGATGGAAGAGATAGTCTGGCTGATCCTGTTTTGAAGAAAGAATCGGATTTTCCTCCTTTAGCTATGGCAAGTGTGAGGAATGGAATAAACTGTGTTCTATAGTGTAAGACAACAGAAGATACTGTTCAGTGCCAGGACTGAAGATTCCTTTGCAGTGCTGCATGCAAATGTTAATTTTGTGATGTTTGACAAGTAGTGCCATAGATTTTAAGCACTGTAAAATCACTTTGATTTCTGAGGTGATAGGTCTTGGTGAAGCTACTAATGGCAATTCTGCACTGGTTTCAATGAATACCAGGGATCAAATACTAGCATGAGAGTTTGAGAGATGTATCACACTAGTAAACTCTGTAGTTTGGCATCTTCAGAAACACCTGTCTCCCATACAGCTCTGGATAAATATAGCAATTTCAAGATGACTTCATAGGACATGTTTAAATATTTGTAATTGCTTACAGAACTCAAAAACATATAACCTAATAATAAAAATATTCAGATTATGTTTGCCATAAAAGAAAAAACCAAGACCAAAAACCTTTGGGAGTAATAGTGCCATACAGGTCTACACATGTGTAGCATTATGCAATTAACTGTGATATAATATGGGATGCTGTCTAGTAAGTCTACAAGATTACATTTGTTTTAATACAACTGTCACTGAAATGTTGGTATTCATTTTGTTTTGGTGTATTTTGAGGTGAGTCTGGAAAATTACAGCTTAAAACCAAACTTAGAAGAGATCAAAAAGACACAGAGGCGTTGTTTGACAGACTGGAGTTTTGATGAGCATTTTCAACCACATATTCTTCTTCAGGTATCAGTGAACTGACAATCTTACCCGTACAGTCATCCCTCAGAATGCCATACAAAGAAATCAGTTGTGAAGTACAGGGTATTGTCTTGCTAGATAATTGATCCAGTTTTATCCCTTTTACATTTTACCAGCCCTCATTTTTCCTTTCAGCTTCTTCTGTGAATTTTTGCTTGTAATGGGTTTTATTTCCTGGCCTGGCCAAATGCAGCTGTCCTGTTTGGTAGTGACTCTTTTAGCTAAACATGTGATAGACTCAAAATGATCTTGCCCTTAGGGGTGATCCTCCCTGGCAGTTATGGGACTCATTAGCACAGTGTATGTGAAAGCACACTTTGCAAATACCTATGCAGTGTATGATTTATGGGCAAATAGAAAAGGTTGTTATAATGGTGCTTCAGCCTTTCAGGGCTACAAAAGTTTCACTTATAGAAATCTTTCAAGCTAAAGACTAAAACTCATCTTTCAGAAAGAATGAAATGTATGAAAGATAAGTTCAAGTGTAAATGGCTTAAGTTGGAAGCATTCTCTTGAGAGGAGTGGAGTTCTTGTGCTGCCATGAGCTTTATATGCTGCAATTTTTATTTGATCCTGACCCATGCTATAGATGGGTGAAAGAAAGGCTGCTTGGACATTTTCAGTACCACGTTAGTATCACAAATTTGAAGTCTTGCCATGTCTTTCAGTACATGGGGAATTCCTTCTTATGCAACATAAATATCTAATACTAACTGAACTGTCAATAATTAGGGAATCTAGTCAAAAGATTCTGATGGAAAATAACTGCAACAGAAAAAAACATTGCAACAGAAAATAACATTTTATAAGAATATTTCCTTATACTACATCAGATCTGAACATATTTTTTTCCATCAGCTGCTGTTAAAGTTTTCATGTTTAAAAAGAATATTAACTGATATGGAGTTATTTACATTTTATTGGAGTTACATGGTTCTGTAAAAATACTAGTTTAAAAGGCAGCTTTCTTCTAGCTATAGAATAAGTTTCAGCCTGCAGACAAAGTAAACATTGCAAATGATGGGGCAGTACAGAGCAGAGTGAAACACCGATTTTGAACACAGTAAATCTCAGAGCTAGGCAGGTTAGAGTATAGCAAATTGAATAGCAAGTAAGCTTAACCAAGCTAAGAAAAAAGTAAATTTGTTTTCATTTTACCTGGTATATGTTAGCTTTGTTTTAATTTAGTAGTTATTATTTAAGCACTTTATTATTGAAATTTAAGCATTTCTTTAATACTTAAATGTATTTGTTTATTTTTAGCCAAACTTCCTCATTCATAGGCAGTCTCAGAAGGTGGACCATAGTGACTGCCCCTTCTCAATATGAATAGCAGAGTTTCAGTTCCACCTACCTGAACACTTTGGATTGCTGGAATACAAATGCTTTGCATGCATCTTATAGGAAGGCAGAGTTCTGAAACACTTTTTGCTGAAAGCTACTGTGTGCAGGGAGGAAGTACCTTTATTTCTTTCCTTTCCAGGTTCTTCATACTGCATCCCAAGAATATAGATGTATTGATTCCTTTTATTATACCCAAGATAATTCTTTGTTAATGGTTCTTCACAATCCCATGAATCAATATCGTTTGTGCCAAGAGACTTGGGATATTGCATTGCATTCTAATGTTGGATTCAGGTAATTTATTGTATTTGTTTTTACTTACCTCATTCTCAGTCATTTTTAGTTAAAGCTTCCATGGCTATGCTTGGGGCGAAGCTGGGGTAGTAAAAGATATCACAATGTAACACATTTATGAGAAAACATGTGAAATGTCATGCAGTGTTATACCAAAAAAGTGTTCTGTTGAGACAAAGCTTTTCTGAGTGAGGAGGTCCATGCAGTAACTGCATGTGACGCATTATTGCAAACTATAAAAAGAGAGGTAATGCACACATACACGCAGAGTCATAGCAGGGATATCCTGTCATGGTTTGAACAAAACATCAAGAAAATTATGATGAGGACACTTCAGGTGAAGGAGGTTGAAAAGAAAACTCTGTCTAAGAATATACTTAACAGTTTTTTTATCTCTGTATACACAAACTGGGTGTGCGTACTGGGAAAATGTTTCGAGAAATGCTAGAAGCCCTTTTTTCACAGAATACCACATTCTTCTTAATCCCTGGTCATCAGTTGGAAGGATGTGAGTGGTTGATGTCTCTGCTTAGACCTTTTGTCAGTGGACCTATTCATTTTGCACTGAAACAGCAATATAAATGGTGATGTGGATCTGAAACAATGATAAGTGATGAGGCACCTAGATGTTTGAACAGGTTTGAGTGCTAAACAGGCAAAGCGTGACTTTCTGAAGACATATTTTGTATTAGATTTCATGTCTTGTCTTTCAGTCAGGGAACATTATGTGAGTCCATCTTAGCTTTCTAGGCACTTGGACTTAAATTATTTGCCATGAAAAGAGATACTGTGATTAGCATTGTCTGGGACCAGGGCCAGAAGAGATTTGCCAGCAGAAACACAAAGTTCCTTGGAGAAAATGCTGACTATTTTGTGATTGTTGGGCAAATCAACAGTGGTCTTAAAGTCTGTTATACAAAACTCTGAAGCTGAGAGCTTTTTACTTTGCCAGCTATTCTTACTGGGTTTGGGAGCATTGAACAAGTTGCCAGGTTAAATACCTGGTGTATCTGAGATATGTGCACAGGGCTGACACAGATGGTATGAGACCCACAGGAAATCCATACCCTTTTGGGACAGACATTGGAGGCCAGATCACATACTCCAGTGTATCTAACATGTCACTCAGCATTTACATACACTGAGTAACTTGTCATCCGGAGGGCATATTGCTGTTGTGTTGTCTGTAGGAGCAGATAGTGAGGACCCAGACTTCCTCAGGAAGCATTTCTCTTCAAAACACAATTCTTCATCTGTGGAGTCTTAGAACAATTTGGCTGGTTACCTTGAAAGGGAATTGAAATAGCCAGTTAAAGGCCAATTGAGAAATGGGAAGAGCTCTTGATACCTGCAAAACAAACGTTGCTAATTTACATCCAGAAAAGGAATGAAGCATGCACTTTGGTAGATGCATTATAATTCAGTTGAGGATGAAATAGCTCTATGCTTTTTCCTTCTTACTCTTCCACATACAGTAGAAACAAGGCTTAAACTTCTGCTTTGGGCACACCATCTTTGTTCAGTGACGCTTTGTCAAATTCTGTTTCAAAGCAGCAAGGAGTTCCTGAAGCTTCTAAACTGGCATGAAAGCTTACAAGAAGGTTACACTTTGCTCTTTTGTCATAGAAATATTCAGTGTCACTGCTCTATATGCTGCTTAGTATCTTTGAAGAGCTGTGGGATCTCCTGCTGATCTGTTATGTGGCATCTATACCTGTCTTTCCTCTCAAAAATAATCAGCACATTTTCTGACCTTAGTCAACCTTTTTGCTAAAGATCATTTCAGATTTCCAAAGTATCATAAATATTTGCTAGCATATGTTTCCAAGCAACGTAACACTTCTGTGCAAGACAGTCTTTACATACCTGGAGTGCTTCAAGCTGTTGCATGCAAGTAGCTTCCAGATCCTGCTGAGTTGCCAGAAACAGGCACAAACCCTATTTCTCGATTAAGCAGTAGTATTACTAGTTTCCATCTTTGTATGAAATAACTGGCTCTCGATGAGTTTAGTAACAATTTACTGATTTTTCCTTTTATTAAAATTACTGTAATTCTAATTTTGGGGATATATTTAAGAGTTACACTTCCACCACAACAGAATTACAGATACACAACAAACACTGCTTGACTGTCTCTCTGTTAGGAGTTCTCTGCCTGTGTTTATTTGTTTCTTACCTATTCTGACATCTTATAGACCACAGACCCACTCTGTGGGGTTGTTCTGAAGTTGCTGTCTAGAATATACTTCTGTTACCTGTTAATCAGTTGGTTACAGTGGGTCCTTTACAGCAAATCTTCATGCAAGGGGAGAATTAAGTATCTTGGTTTAAGATATTTATCTTATGCAAAAGTAGCAGCTTTTGCTCCTGGTGATCTCAGTTACCCTTCCCTATGGATATCATGCCCCATAGTTCATGTAGAACTCAGGAACTGTACTGTTAAAAGAGCAGGCAGCAGGAGTCTGCATGTGAAATCCAGTTATACTACTAAGAGGATCCAAACACATGAACACATGTACCTGCAGTGGTACGTGTGTATAGAACATTTCAACTCTGGTTAGGATAAGTGGCCCCTCCATCAGGAACCCAAATGAATTCAGACATTATCAAAACTATTCTTTTGCTCAAAGTTAATCTTAATGACATTTGTTTACTGTTTCATAGTAAACATATTACACAAGTTACTGGAAAAGAATCATCCTTTCTGAGAAATGATTCTGAGTCAGATATTGGCAGTAGTGACATCAGAACACATATTAATAGAACATGTATTTTTGACTTTGAATGACTGTTTCATTGCCCTAAAATATTTTCCATGCGAATAATCACTTTTTTATTTATAACCTATATTCATCTTCAAGTTATTCCAGTACTGGCAACTCTAGGTTGCAGCCTAGTTTTGCTTTTTCTTTTCAACACCTTTGTTTTTAGAGCTTGTACTTTTTTCTTGAGATACAAGCAGGGTCACCTTGGCCCCAACAATTTCTTCATGTAAGTCTGGCAGAACAGGTTCCACCTGTATTGCAGAAGCTGGGATGGACTTGTGTGTCTTGAAGCTGTACACAAACTATATACATCTCCACTCTGTGCATATCCTCTTAAACAACATAATGCTGCAATAAATGCTTTGAAACTGTCATGAGGTCCAGAACTGGTTGCGCTGCCTACATGTTCACAACCAAAAACTGTAATGAGTACAGAGCTTTTGAATACAATTGAATCATCTTGAATTTATAAGTGCAAACCATTATGAAGACACAACAACTGCATCTGACACATTCTTTAAAAGCCCCTTCTATTTTTTCACAAATGAAGAATTTTACTTGAAAGAATTATGGTAACACTCCAAACCAAGGGGTTGAGCAGCAACTGCATAGGAGACTTCTAGGCTTCATTGTACCTTAGGAGCAGTTGTTCACCATGAACTATTTTAGCAGTCATTTCAGACGCCGTTGGCTGATGACACAGTGCAACTACAGATACCAGCTGCAAACTGGATCTGTTTTGTATTCAGTGCTCTCTTTAGCTTAACTGTTAAGAGTGAATATTCTTCATTTACACCAGGCGACAGCGCTCTGATTCTCTAATCTGCATTTGGATGACAATTTCCAAACACCTTTCTTGTCACACAGATAAAGAAGAACTAGAAATTAAATAGAATTATACCTCAGTTGCTGAACAAATTTAAGTGTGTTCTAAAAGACAGTATCAATTAAGGCATCATATCAAACAGAGGAAGTTCAGGTTAGATATAAGGAAGAAGTTTTTCCTTGTGAAGGTGGTGAGGCACTTGAACGGGTTTCCCAAAGAAGTGGTGAATGCTCCATCCCTGGCAGTGTTCAAAGCTGGGTTGGACAGAGACTTGGGTGACATGGTCTAGTGTGAGGCATCCCTTCCTCACAGGGGTGTTAGAATTGGATGATCTTAAGGTCCTTTCCAACCCAAACCATTCTATGATTCTGTGATTTTAAGAGTAACTAAGAAAATAAGTTACCCTGGTGGTAAAGCAGAGGGGAGCAGAATGAGTCTGAACTTTTCTTTAACTGAAGGTCTGCATGTTTTCTGACTTCCTGGATTTTCTCTGGGAGCAGGCATTCTTTGGAAGACAAGTTTCTAATACCTCTTTGCAAAAGGATAACCAAAAACCCAAACAGTAAGATATACTAAGCAAAGCAGGCAAAAGTACCAGTTCTCAAGTAAAACAGAAACCCCCTCAAACACAAGCCTTCTCTCAAAGATTATAGAGTAATATTTGTATAAGAAGCTGAGAAGCCAAGTGATCTTGCTTGACCTAAAATCATATGAGTCAAAATTGTATTATAGTGTATTATTATATAAATAGAGGAATGTTGTGCTTTTCAGGAACTATCTCGAGCTGGTGGTCAACTCAGTTGAAGAATGGGTGAAAGAGGAAGAAGTCAAATACCAAGAAGAGAAGATGGCTAAGAAAACAGAGTCTCCTAAACCCATGGCAGAAGGACCTCCTGAATTGACAGTCAAAAAACCTGGCTTCCTTATGAAAGCTGAAAGTGAGTGTCCTTTTGTTTTATCCTAGAAAATTCATTTTTCATGTTGACTGCTGAGCCACAAAGTTCTTCAGAGCAGAACTGAATGTATTTTTTCATAGGGTAACCTTGTTTTGTCATCTGTATAGACATAACTATGTTTTGAAATTAATTAAATACACTAATTTAAATAGTCTGCATCATCCTCTCTTCTGAAAACCGAGACCTTTAATGTCAATGTACATTTATGATAGCTGGGTTTATTTAGTGGACTTACTTTAAGAATTGCATACAAGTATGAATTTCTGTTTAGATGGCTGAAGAGATGAGCAGTAGTTAAAGCTGGCAACATGGCTCAGGAAAATTCCTTTTTAAAAGGGCACAATAAAGCTTAGGTCAGGAGCTGTAGGCTAGAAGCTAAAACTGGAAACTGGAATTGACTAGACTGCAAACTCCTTCTGACGAAAGAGAACTTCTGTCCAAATTGTCTACTTGCATATTTAAATGGTATTAACAATGATTTGTTGATATTTAGCCTTTGCTTTGTTTGCCTTTTTTGAGAATGCTTTTTGAAACCTTCTAGTACTAGTAATTAGCATTTACAAAAATGGGAATGCTATTCCTCAACCCAGTTAACACATCAGATTACAGTTTGGAAACAGAAACTACAGTTGTGAGTTCTAAATCATATCTATCAATTTCTCACAGGAGCTAGAATGAATCTCGCCCATCTGATGCCTCCTGAAACATATGATTCATAGAGAAGTTCACTTCCTGAAAGAAGTAAACTTCTAGGTGGGACATGCAGATGGGCAAGAATGTCTTTAAGTGATGTCAAGAACACTGACTCTCCTGTAACCCACACTGCAATTTCTACTTTGTAATACAAAGTAATTTAACTACAAGTTTCTGGTAGCATACTTCATCTTTTCTAGCGGGTAAATATTGGGTTTCCAGGCATGATAGAAAAACCACACACCTAGAAAGATACCCTTTTCATAAGTCAAGGTGCTATAAAGACCTAATAGTAAACAGGGGATATGGTGTTTCTTTAGTTAAGATTTGAAGGTTCAGGAAGCATTTGTTCACTTATTATTTTGTCTGACTCCAGTATTGTGCTTGTTCAGGGTGAGCTGGTTGAAGCCCTGGATCTGGATTCTGAAACAATGGTAGCAGCACAAATAATAAATATAGCTTCCTGTTTATTGCACATTGCTTCTCTACTAAAAAACCACAAACTTGTTTCAGGAGCAAAGCTTTCAACAGCAAGAAGCAGAGAGTCAGTCTTTAAACATGTTGATATATTGTTTAGCAAATTTGGACACCAGTTGTGACTATCTAGTAATACTAGTTGTGAGAGAAGCTTCTTCTAACCTGAACAGGCTTTTTATTTCATTTTAAAAAAAATAAAAACCCTTATTCTACTTTTATGCTTTTACTATTTTCAAATATATATCATTTAAATATAATTTACTTGCACTTCCTTTTTATTTTTCCATTTTTAAAAATTATTCAATTTTCCTATTTTTGTAACCTCATTTATTCCCCTTTCATTTCTCAAAGGCAACGCATCAATACTTGAGGGTATAATGAGGACCATTCCAGAATTTCAGTCCAACAATGAAAGAAGTCCTTTTATCAGAGAAGATTCTCTAAAGGTGAGGCAAAAATAAGTATGTTTCTGAAACGGACTAAATAACACTTCTTTCTTAGGAACGTAAGCCTTCATTCTTGCATAGGCTTGACTCCTCTTAGTTTTTCTGCTCTTGGCTATGTTTTGTATACTTGTTTTCTTTAGTTTATTCCTTATTGATTCAGTTATATTATTTTCTGAAGAGAAGGCTGTTTGAAGTTAGACTATAGTTTCAGAAGGCAATTCATAATTGCAATATTGGGAAATGAGAGTTACGGATAATATCCTATGTCTTGTTGGAGGTTTCTGGTTATAAAGCTATGGAAACATAGATCCAGATTCATAAAAGTTCTTATGTACCCGATTTCTACTTTTGCTTTCTAGAGCTCTTTGAAATTAAGGAATGTAAGTATGACCTCAGAGTTCCCTTCTGGCAGAGAATCACGTTTTATAGATGTAGTCCATGGTCATAGGCTACAGATTTTTGACTTACCTAGGTCAACACAGTCAGTTTCTGGCTGAGGTAGGAGTTAAACACACATTTTTCAACTCATCCTTGGCACTATCCATTAACTGGCAAAAATCTAGATCAATTAATGTTGTGCTCCCTTATTCTGTACTTCATTTTTTTGAGTTTTCACAGACA
The DNA here is from genome assembly GCF_028554395.1 of Pezoporus wallicus. Taxonomy (NCBI): domain Eukaryota; kingdom Metazoa; phylum Chordata; class Aves; order Psittaciformes; family Psittacidae; genus Pezoporus; species Pezoporus wallicus. The sequence continues at coordinate 921,176 of NW_026639755.1, forward strand.
TAGTATGTCTTATCTTTCTCATAGTGTGTAATTCTCTGCACTTAAAGTACTGATATTGGAATGTAGATGTGAAATGATATTAACCAGTTCCTGGGTACTCAGCTTGAACTGTAATGGTGCAAGTTAGACTAATGCCTAACATATAACTGTGAATGCTTACCATTTCTTCCACAGAAATGGTTTGTGCTATGGTATGCTTAGAATAAAAAATATTGCAAATCCCTAAATACTCTGAAAAATCTCAGATATTCCTGGTACGAGTTGATAATTCTGGCATTGATACCTCATTCTTTATGTAAAAGAATAAGATCATTTTGTCTCAGTTGCATTTTGGGAATAAGCTAATACCAGTGATGCATTCTGATTCTGTGATGAACATTGTGGAAAAGTGCACAACAAAGTAATTCTTTTGTGACTGAATGCATAAAATACTAATAATCATCTGATAGTTATTCTTCACCACAGGAGACCTGATCCCGTGTATTGAATGAGTCAGTAATTTTATGCAAAATCATAGAATGGTTTGGATTGGAAAGGACCTTAAGATCCTCAAGTTCCAATCCCCTCCTATGGACAGATACACCTCGCACTAGACCATGTCACCCAAGGCTCTGTCCAGCCTGGCCTTGAACACTGCCAAGGATGGAGCATTTACCACTTCTCTGGGCAATGGGTTCTAGTGCCTCACAATCCTCACAGTTAAAGAACTTCTTCATCTAACCTGAACTTCCCCTGTTTCAGTTTGAACCCATCACCCCTTGTCCTATCACAACAGTCCCTGACGAAGAGTCCCTCTCCAGCATCCTTGTAGGCCACAATATAGTGGGTATTATTGTAAACCTTTCGACATGTTTGGAAGGCATGTCTTAGGGTGACTCTGAACTTTGATTCCTCTGAGTTTGCATACTTGTACTTTCAGCATGCACATATGAAGTATCTTGTAATACAAGGAGGACCACAGTCTTTGGAATTCCTAATGTTTAATGTAGGCTTGGAAACAGGAGCAGGAGCAATTACGAGAGCAAGAACAACTTACGGATGAAAAGAAAAGAAGAAAAGAAACTCTGGGAGGTAAAAAGAAAGGGCAGGAGATAATACATGAAGAAAGTAAAGGTTCCAACAAGAAGTTTTTGCAAGAGAAGTTTAAAGAAGAGTCAGCAAAGGCTAAGGAGGATCCCAGCATCCCAGAACCACATTCTGAGAAAGTTTATAAGGTAAGGAGTGCACTATGTTAGGAAATTGCTAACTATTTATATATATAGTCAAGATTACAGCAAAGCTATTATCCATTGGGACATTGGAGTTCAGGGCAAATTAAGCCTTCTAGGTCTTGTTTAACTCCATTGTTGCAGCAGCTCCTTTCCTAAAATTTTTGGAAAGCAGTTTCCGATGCTCAAGATTATACTACACAAGATTATTTAATTAACTTTCATGGGTTTTAGTGTATATGATACGAACACAGAGAAAAGTTGATCATGTTTATGGGCCCATGGAAAATATATGTATGGGATGAATTTTGCCTAAAAATGTGACTTCCATGGGAGCGGGTGAGAAGGGGGAGCATAAAGTCCTGTTCTAACACCCATATTCTTCGGAGACTGATAGACTTAGTTGAAGTTTTGGCTGTTCATATTGGAAGTCAAGGAGGAGGGGTTAACTGTTTCTTCCATTTCCTGTTTCAAAATTCATTCTTGGAGTGACCTAATACAAAGTATTCCACCTGCTATACTAGCAGAGGCGTATTTTTTACAGAGGGAGCTCTTCACTAGTTTTGTCCAGGTTTTAAGCTGTTTGCACTGCTTTTTAATTGCAGAGTCTACGCCTTGCATCCAATACTTATGTGTGTCACTATGTTTTAGTCTTAACTTCAGACTCAGAGGTACATAATATTTCAATCTGAACTTGGGTACACTCCCCTAATTTTTGCCAATTTGTGGCTCTTTAGAAGGCACATCAATCTCAGGATCAGATTTACAGTGTCTGAATTCCCAGATCTAGAAGGTGGAAAGTTGAATCTTTATCTGCCCTTTATCTGATCCTATTGTACTTTGTCTCTTTGTACTTAGCCAGAATTTTGCTTTCCTTTCTATTATGTGTTAGCCAACAGACTACTTGCTAGTCTTCAGCTTCCATGAAGGCACCATACCACTGAAGGACCAAATTCTGCTCTCATGTGGAACAAGTTACTTCATCTAGTAACTGAGAAAGTGTTTGGGTATGAGAATAGCATGCTATATATTTGCTAAAGTCATTATTACATTAGTTAAATATCTAAGCAAAAAAATGTTAATCAGAACAGCGGGATCCTGATGATCTGACCTTCATTTACCTCTTTCATGGTTTCTGCCTTTCTCATTTACGCATAATTGAAAACTTGGTTTTCCAGTTTCTTGGCTACAATATGGGGGAAGATGTCATTCAAGTATCAGGGACCACTCAGTATCTTTTCCCATCTGATGGAGGACAGATTCAAGTAGAGAAGATAGAGTTTGTAAAAGGTGACTTGTTAATTCTTTATGCTTTGCTTTGACTCAGTTACTGACTGATGGTATAGTTTCTTAATCCATAAAAGCTTTTTCATGTCCCAGTAGTAGAAATTCAGTAAAGACATTGTGAGGGTACCAGTAATTCCATTTCAGCCTCTCATCACTACTAGTGTTTACGTTTTTTGTAGTATCTTAGCAACTGATAGATAAATAAAGTATCAGAAAATTGGAAATGGAGAAAAAAAAATCAGTTTGTATTTGTCTGTTCAGTGGCAGCCAATGCATGATATTTCAAGAATGCATGTTCCAATAATTTGTCCAGTCAAATGCAGTGTACCTAAGCAAGAGGGTTGTTCTGCTGTCTCTCAGATCTAATTGTCAGGAAGCTTTTGAATTTTTAGGCTAAGCTCAGCGTTAACATTTATTTTGTCTTCTTGGTCTGCTGCTGGGCAATGCAGTCCACTTCTGAGCAATTATTTTTCTTTGTGTGCTTTAGAGTTGCAGGTGCAGGGCTGTTCTGAAGCCTGGTGGGAGCGATAACAGGATTCTGTTGCTTTGCAGGTCTAACCTTGGTAAAGGTGAGAGTGATGAAAGACAACCACAATTTCTTCATTCATATCACAGATCCCAAGAAAGACTTAAAAGAAATCAAAATGCAAGAAATTAATGAAGAACAGAAAATGAGATCAGGTTAGTGGATTGGCATTACTGCTACAAATAATTTAATAGTCTGACATATTTTGTAATTGGATGCAAACCTTATCAACTAATAGAAAATAAATTTCTACTAATGGCAGAGGGTAAATAAGATCAGTATTGTGTAAATAGAAGTAGAAATCCAGTTGGCTGAATTAAGCGCCATGTAGAGGGATCTTGCCAAGAAAAGAAGCACAGTACGTCAATAGGCACAAACCAGCCTCTTTTACAAAGCAAGGAAATCAATGAAAAGAGTCACCATTCCTTTAGAAAAGAGTTTTCTTCTTTAGTGGAAGTCTCCTTCAGATCTTAATATGGCCTGGGAAAGCCTAAGAAGATGCAAACTGAATCATGTCCTTTGTGACCAAAATAAATGTCTGCCCTTTAAAGGGAAGACTTCCCTCTTTGAACATGACCTCCTTTTGTGGGTCAGATGAGCATAGCATTAGTGCCTCCTGAAGACCTGTGCTGTGGAAACAGATCTTTCTGCAGTTCAGCAGCTTCTGCTGCTGGTTCATATTTTGCTAAAGCTCCAAAAGCATTGAATCCAAATCCTTTCTGAAACCAGGTGTTTCCAAGAAGGAGGCAAGTCTGTAACAACTTATATATTTGCCAAAAGCACTATGGAATTGCTTTCACTGCACTGAAGAGTATTGGAAAAGCATAACTTTTCAGTAGGTGTTCAATCTTCAACAGTGTTAGAGAGTATCCTGTTCTTGCTCCTCTCATTGGCTTCAGCTACCACCAGTGATGTAATTACAGGTCATCTGAATAGAAAATTTGCATCCCTTCCACAGGTGGGATGTTTCATGTCTGCCTTTCTGAAAGTAGACCTGTATCATTCTGGGGAATGCCAAATGGTACTTCCAGTCACCAGTGTGCTAGCATATGAGGCAAGTTGTATTCCCTTGCCATGAGTGGGAGGCTTTCCTCCTCTGTAAACAGAAGTACCTCATAGAAAGGCAGTAGGGCAGAGAAGAATCAATCCACTGTGGCACTTGGCAGTGGCTGAATGGTGACATGGTAGGTTTTTAATGCAGTCAAAATACCAATACAGCATTCCACAGGTGAAGTCACCAATGAATATTGCAATGACAGACAGTAAGTAGGAGCAGGCAAGGTCTAAACGTGTGTCTTGTTGATGAAAGACCTTGGGGATGGCTAAGTGTTGAGTACCTTCCTTAACTTTCTTTTGTAGGCTTCTCTGCTGCTCCTCACAGTTTTAAGAAGCTGTTCCCCATATTGGAAATCCCTAGCTAATTAAACTGCAATTTCTAGATGGAAGGTCACGGTTGTATTACACAAAACTGACTTATATACTACTCTATATTATATATACATACACACACACACATATATATATGTGTGTGTGTGTATATATATAAACATAAAGCTTTCCCATCCTACATTAGGCTATTGTACGGGCTAATCATCCACATGGAGGTGCCCCTGTTCACACCAGTCCACACCAGTCACTGGTTTGCAGGTCAGGTGGTTCTGGTATGTGTTGCTATCTATAAAATTAATTTCAATTTTTCTTTAAAAGGAAAATTGAAAAATCAGAAGCAAGCTGTGAGCAAGTTTGGATCTTTTTCAGCCACCTTGGAAAATGGAATCCAGCTGTCCCTGAGCTATTACGGACCTACAGGGAAGACAGCAGGTAAAGTAAGCAAATAAAAGTGGATATTTGAGAACCATAGAGGGAAATCTTTTCTTTTTATTTGCTTAATTTTTTTTTCTTCATCCACTCCTTCCTTACCCCAGTAATTTGTCGCGTGCAATTGTGCCTTTCTCAGCAGCTGTTACTACATGGTGGGGAGTTTTTAGCAAGGCTCAAGGTGAGATGACATTGTCAAGAATATTCTGTGATTTGAATTTCAAAACAGAGAGAGGTCTCAATGATTTTTTGCTTCCTGTGAAAACAGAGCAGTGCAGGGAGAAAGTTGCAAGTATTGTTATTAAGTAGCCCAGCAAAATCAGCCAATTCATTTGAGCCAAAGCAAATGTGAATTGGCGAGGTGTCTCCTTGGTTTTCCAAGAAATAATATTTTTGTAAAGTTACAGAGGTGATTATGGAACTTTCATTTGACATGAGGAGTTAGACATTAGGTTACAGTTGTGCAGACATAAGGAGGGATTTCTTTCAGCTCTTCAATAAACACATTCACCAACTGGAAGCAATTGCTTCACAAAACCACAGTGAAAATAGCATCTTCTTTTACCAAGAGCTTTTTGTTTCCATTATATTTGAAAGACTACTGAAACCATCGTAAGGATAAAAATGAAACTTTCCTCTGATTAGAAAATAATCCCAGCTTTTTTCAGCTCTTAAAATCTGAAAACATTTAGTTGGCTGCATCTTTGTGTGGGCTGTGGCAAACCATTCAACTGTACACTCAGTTTTAATTCTTAAAACGCATTTTACAAACTAATGACTAAAAAATAACTTTTAAAACTTGGGCCAAGAGAGCATTTACAAGGTAGTGGACCGTGAAAACTTGTATTTTTGCATGAAAGTGAGATGTGTCTAATTAAAAATGTCAGCTGGAATGTTCTGGCTTTCTCACATCTACCATGTGCATCCTGTTCTACATCAGAATAATCCTTGCCATGTTGAGCTTTAGTGCAGCGCTGCTGACATTTTTTGATTGCAGATTTATTACAATCACTTGCTTATGCCTAATTCCTTTTGTGGGTATTTGTATCATAGAATAGTTAGGGTTGGAAAGGGCTTTAAGGTCATGTAGTTCCAACCATAAGTGTTCAAAAAAATTCTGACCAGAAATACTCTGGTTTAGACCATTCTCATATGCCATCCATCCCTAATGTAGAACAGTATGCCATGTAATCCACAGTTTCTCTCCACCGAGTGGTTACATTGGGTGCAAATTGCTTCTTTTCCCTGCATTGCAAAAGTAAGTTTCTGGAACCTCTTTAATGCTCATTTTTCTTCCTGCTTTTCTCATTTTTTTCTCTTACATCTTCCTTTAGGGAAGCTAAGATGAAACGTCTTAGACTGTTTGCAGCTTCATGTATCTTTTATTTCTTGGTTAAATGTTAATATTTGTTGAAGTTTTGAATGAGCATTTGTTTTCTCTAGCATGACCAGTATCTAACTTCAGACCACCTTACAGCCAGCTTTATAAGTGAGCTTCTCACTGCTTTGTGAAACAGGCACTGCTTGAGCACCTGCAGGGCTTTCACCCCTGGGTACTACAGCACCTTTGCACTTGCTCTTCGTGCTTTGATAAAATTATGAGAGTACAATTCCAAGTGTTAGAAACCTGCATGTCTGTGCAGGAAGAAGGAAACCTTCAGATTCCTGAAGACACTTTTCCTCAGTTTCAACAATACACTTTTTCACTGTTATCCTCTGACACTGTGTTCTCTTTTTTCAGGGCAATCAGAGTAAAGGGGTAGGTGAAATTTCCTTAGGGGTCAAGAGCTTATAATAGCTTCTGTTCTTTAATTCAGCACTCTGGGAAGTAGTGTCATCTGAACCTGAGAATGCTCCATTTCACAGCATGGGTACCTGTGCATGGTAACTCCGTTGCTACATGTAGGACCATGCTTATACACAGTTTGTAGTGTTCACATGGATATTTATACTCATCTGACAAGATGGACTACATTCAGTAATGATTTTATTGTATATTTGCCTCAGAATCCTTCATTTAAGATATCTTACTTCTCTGTGGAGTACTAGCTCTGTCAAAGCTTATTAGTCAGCTGATTCTTCCCACCATTCACCTGGAGATGGGTACTACTGCTTGTTTCTTGCATGGCCATGCTGTCTCAAAATGCACATGTATCAGAACAGACTCCATGGATAATTTTAAACTTTCCTATTTTATACAATTAGCTGAGACTTTATCTCTAGATTATTATTAAAGAAACAGATTTGTTCTCCTTTCCTCAGACTTCCAATAAGCCATAAAAGCCACACAGCATAATTTCAGTACAGGAAAGCAGAGTCACCTAACAAAGCACCAGACGCTCACGCACGAGCTAATGAAAATGGGGATTTCAAAAATCTTTGTGGTGATGTAAATTTCCCTTTCACACTAAAGGTCATGGATATATTCAGATATCTCTGTGTTTCCCTAATGCTGGCACCTAGACAAATACTGAGATTGAAGGCTTAAATACTGAGGTGGAAGGCTTGTTATCCAAGTCAAAAATAGGAGTTTATCACCAGATGATAATAGTTTCTTCTAGCCTTAGAATCTTAGGTTTTGGGTCACTTTTTTCAGTTGCCAGAAATGTAGAATCATCCATAAGGAAAATGTGCAGAGCTAAAACCATCTATGTCAAAACCTTTCTGGAAACACTAGACATAGTAGCACTCAGGCCTACCTTCTAAGTTTTTTAGCCAAAAATATACTAACACTTCATCTACATTCGAGAAAATGCTATTATGTCACACCAGAATGGTTCCATTGTCATGCTTCCAGATGCATTTCTTTCTTTCTTTGCCTGAATGTGAGATCTGGATGGCAATTTGTCAATGAGTTATTTAACTTTTCCCTGCCTGATGCAACACTTTTCATATTAAATAATACTGTTCATGGGAAGAAGCAGAATTAAAATGTAATTTTACCAAAACAAACAAAACCAAGTGTTTTTGGAAGTCTTCTTAAGGACATTGTTAAAATGACTGACTTGTTAAACTTCATAGTTCACAGCAACTACTAAGCGAATCAAGCTTGCTTTACTTATTTTAAAAAGGTTTTCAAAAGTGGTTTCTGAGATCACTGTGTTTTTCTCACTGTTGTTTCCAGTTCTTACCTGTATAAGTATGGTTAAGATGTGGGTAATAAGTTGCTCCATCTGCAGTAACATGTTCTCCAAAACAAACAAGAATTCAGTTGTTCAGATTGTGTGGATGGGAGACAAGGTGCTATTTTGTGATTTGTTGGTTTGGGACTGAGGTTGCCTTGAAGCAAGAAAAGATGACTCAAAAAAGTTCTTTCAGAAAAGCATGCAGGTGAGAGCTGGCTGGGTTCTTTGATAGAAGAGAAATGTCGGCTCATTGAAACAAAAATGGTTTACAGAATACCTTTGTATTCATTTCATTTTCAAGAAACTATTTTGGAAAGCAACATCGCTACATCCGGTCATGCTTAGCAGGCTGCCCTATGCTTTGCCTTTTAAGAACTGGGAAAGTCTTACCAAGTCTACATCATCAGAATTTTTCTGAATGGCTATAGCAAAATAGAGCTACGTAGTGCAAGACTGCTGGAATCAGTCTGTTCTGAATCAGCCCATGATAAAGCATAACATCAGTGACTGCTGCCTAGATACTAGACTCAGAATGTCTCCACCTGTGTTAGAATTCTGGAGGTAAAAGAGAGTCTTAGATGCTGTCTTCTATTTTTGAGAGACAAGTGATGACCTGTGGGACACAGTAATTTCAAGATGTTTTTTAGGCTGACAAGTAGTCAGTCTATAGAATAATGAATAATTTAATATAGTCAGTCCCTCTATCTAAAATAATAAACACCCTCACTGAGGTTATTATTTCTAAGGTAAAATTTAGTGTACAAAATATTGTTAAAAAATAAACTGTGGCCATCTATATTTATGAAACTTACTTGCATTAAAAATATCGTCTTTCTCTTCCTTAGATGATGAAATGGATCCTGTCTTAGCAAGAATTCTGAACATCCCTTCTATTCATATTCCAACCATAGTTTCTCCTGTTACTTCACCTGCAGGAAAAAAAGATAAGCCCATCAAACAAAAATCAGGAAAATCTCAGCCATCTGCAAAAGCAAATAGCAAAACAGGCCCTCCACCTCCTGGGGACCTGGTGAAGCATGAAGAAGAAAAGGTGAGAGATGACACATGATCCAACAAAAACAGAAAAGATACGACAAAAAATCAAATACATAAACTTAAAAAACAGAAACATAGATTCTTCTCAGAGGGACTTGAACTGTCCCTTCACAAATTCCTAATTATTTATGGTGCTTCTAAGGATATGTTTTACTCATCCAGTTGTTCTCAGATATACATATTGGCAGCTCGCTTTTATGACTGTATGTGTAAATGATAGAATCACAGACTGGTTTGGGTTGAAGGGACCTTAAGACCATCCCGTTCCAACCCCCTCCCATGGGCAGGGATGCCTCACACTATACCATCTCATGCAAGACTCTGTCCACCCTGGCCTTGAACACTGCCAGGGATGGAGCATTTACCACTTCTCTGGGCAACCTGTTCCAGTGCCTCACCACCCTCAGAGTAAAGAACTTCTTCCTTGTATCTAACCTGAACTAGGGTTAAAGGCAGTACAGGTTTATTAGAAAAAAGAGGTAGCTTCCATTACAAAGCAAATGAGAGGAGAGAGTAATAAGATAAGAATGAATACAAACTGAGAGTTGTAAGAATAGACTTGGAAGACTCTAAACACAATGTACCTACGCTACTTCCTTGATACCTAGTGGATGAAGTAAGGTTTCAACATATATTCTGTCCATATCCACAGAAAGACCTGCTTGCCTAATTTCAACAAGTTTAGTTAGGTATTTAAAGAGCGTGAGCATGGAAAGTGAGCAGGGGGTTGCCAAACAGCACTCAGCATAATATACAGCAATTGTGTGGCACAAATGAACCCTATACAAGCAAATACCCCTGCCATTAGAATTCTGTCTGGAGAACATCTGAGTTCCTCCTCTTCTTCCAAAAAGCTTTTTACTATTTGGTTTAGAATGTCTTTGACAGAGACTATCATTAGTGCGTGCAGCACCCTCTGTGTGAGTATCGTGCAAGTATTTTGGAGGACAGAATTAGAATCTAAAGCAAGCTAGAGAAATTCACATGGACATGGTCTGTAAAATAGGATGCAATTCAATATATCTACAGAATGGGTAACAGCTCTATCAATAACAGGTCCGAGAGTGGGAAGGGATCACAAGCTGTACCTAAGTCAACAATGCCATCTTGCTGTGAGAAGGGCAAAGACCACATTGAGGTGAATAAACAGGAGTACAGCATGCTAAATACATGAAGTTATTTTCCATTCAGGGCTGGTAGGGCTTCAGGTGAGGTATTGTGTCCAGTTACGGATATTGCACTGCAAGAAGAATGAGCCACACTGAAGAGTTTTCAGAAAAGCACCAAGAAAAAGCAGAGGTCTAGAAAAACTTGATGGGTAGAGAAAGATTAAAAGACTTAGTTTGGGTTTGTTTGATCAAGAGTAGAAAGAATAGCCTCCTGTAAAGAGCTAAAGGGACACCATCATTTCTTCTGCTAGCCCATGTCATCAGAAGAAATTGTCAGAAGTAAACTAATTTTCTGCAAGAGAGATTCAGGCTAATCTGTAAGAAAATGTCAATAAGGTTAACCAAGGTAAAGCACCGGAATAGTTTGCTGGGAGAGCTTCAGCCCTAGAAATTTTTAGGATAGGTGGCAAAACATCTGCCAATTTTTCCCTATATTCCTAAAAATGAAGAATATGGGGTAATCCCAGGACAAGTTCTCTCTGTTACTTCTGTCTGCAGCCCTGAACCATTTTCACCTGATGACTACTGGCGCAGTGTCATAGGTTTTGAGGGGGATGGCATCAAAGGGTCCATTGTATGTTCTAGGGTCTTCATGTGTTCCTTAGGTCAGCCTCATCTTTTCTAGTCACCAAAAGTTTCCACTATGGAGTAATGCCAAGAGCATTCCATGTTTTGACTGCCAAACATTCCTTTCTGTTCCTTTCTCAAGTCAGTGCTGTATTTGCAGCAGACTGAAGTAGTGCTCTGCTTACCTTTTGTGCTCTTTTAATGATTATAGGTAAAATAATGGATGTGCAACTTCAAAATTATTTCTCTTCTGCTTCACATTATCCATTTATTGTCATCTCAACACTGTGCATAAGATAACACAGTGACTCAGCAAAATGAATAAAGTTAGTAAGGGTTGCTCTTCAAGGGTTAGTGAAGAGGAATGAAAGAAGATAGCACAAATAAGCAAATAAGCTAGTGTTTCCACTTCAGAAGCCATAAACTCTCAAAATGTTAAAAATGAGTGGTGGAAAGCACTTTAATATTTTGTAACAACTGCAATCTGTAGTCTGTTCTTTTTCTTCATTCTTTTAAAATATGGAATTGTCCTGAGTTCAGCAGTAGCAGTGATTTTTCTCCTTCTTAGTAGCCAGTGCAGTGCTGTGTTTTTGACTTTCAGCCTGGGAGCAATGCTGGTGACGCTGTTGTTTTCAATTATTGCTAAGTAATGTTTATTCCGACCAAGGACTTTGAGTCTCATGCTCTGTCAGGGAGGGGAGGGGAAGCCAGGAGGAAGGAGAGACAGGACACCTGACCCAGACTTGCCAAAGGGGTATTCCATACCACAGCATGTCATGCCCAGTATATAAACTGGGGGCAGTTACCTGGAAGGGCTAGATCACTACTGGGGTTGGGCTGGGTATTGGTTGGCAGGTGGTGAGCGGTTGTATTCTCTTCCCTTGCTATTTCCCTTATCATCATTATTATTATTATTGGTGGTAGCAGCAGTGGTTTTGTGTTATATCTTAGTTACTGGATTGCTCCTATCTCAACCTGCGGGAGTTACATTCTTTCGATTCTCCTCCCCATCCCTCCAGGAGCCGGAGGGGAGGAAGAAAGGGGGGAGTGAGCAAGTGGCTGCATGGCTCTAAGTTACTGACTGGGCTTAAACCGTGACAGGAATAAAACTAATTCATGTTTCTGTAGACAGAAGTGGAAGAATCTGTTTCTCCAGCACAAGCGACGTCCGATGCTCCTGCTTTCTCAGGTTTGAACGTCTCCTGTCCCAATGGACTAGTAGTAACTTTCCTTGGTGAAAGTTCTGGAGGTTAGTATTCTGAGCCACTGCAGAGTAAGGAATTTAAACCAAGTTAAAATTACAGAAGAAAATAGTTTCTGCCTTGGTGGGTTTAGATGTAATAGTATGACCAGTTTAATGTCTCGGATTGCTAAGTCTCTCATAATGTCTATTTAATGGTATTTGCAACATAAATAATATGTTTCAATTCAAACAAAATTGAAATCTAGAATTGCAAGTTATTGCACATAAAAACAGCAATCCTAAAAAGCACATGGGAGTCATGTCGAATAATCAGTTGAATTTGCATGTATATTGGAATATAGAAAAATACACAAATTCAATTCATATTTCATAAATGCATATATATACACATATATATATGAATGGATGCCAGATGTCTTTTAATACAAATCTGTCCTGCCCAGGCTGTATTGGACATGTTGACTATGTGAAAATAGATCAGCACAACTTCAGAGGTAGCCATATCCAGGAATAAAACAGATTTATCACACACACCCCAAGTAGATGCCAGTAGTAATTCCTATTACCTATAATATCCTATGTGTGAGCTGTTGCATAAAACTTGACAGAGTCATTTGTCTTCCTGGCAACTGATGAAACAACATACCTCTTAAGAATCAGCCAAGCGGTAAGAGCAGTGCTTATAAATTAACAAAAAATAAGACATTTATATTAAATAGCATTCATAAATATAATATGGTACACAAGGATCCAGCACAAATTTATAATCGTGTGAGAGAGGAATGTCTGGATTATATTTGGAGGGCCACATTGATCTGAACTGCTAATAAAATCTTCCCTCATTTTTCTTCTCAGACATCTTTTCCCTTTTTATGTCAAAATCATAGAAACGTAGAACAGCTCAACTTGGAAGATCATCTAGTCCAACTTCTTGTAGAAAAGGGAGCCTAGATGAGATTATGTAGCACCCTGTCCAGTAGCATCTTGAAAACCTATGGCAGTGAGGTCTCTACCACATCCCCAGGGAGATTGATCCAGGGAATTGTTGTTCTCACTGTGAAAAATTTTGTTCTTATATCATGGTGAGACATCTCCTGGTGCAACTTGTACCCCTTGTCCTTTGTCTTCTCCGTGTGGCTCCTTATGAAGAGAGAGCCTCCATCCTCTTTGTAGCTACCCTTTAAGTACTAGAATACTGTGAAGAGGTCCTGTCTGAGCCTTCTCCAGGAAGAAGGGACCCAACTCCTTCACCTTTTCCTCATAGGATGGGTTCTCCAGCCCTTCTGTCATCTCTGTGGCCCTCTCTTGGACCCCGTCCAGTCTCTGCATCTTTCTTGAATTGTGGAGGCCAGAATTGGACACAGTACTTCAAGTGCAGCTTGACAAGTGCTGGATAGAGTGGGATGATCACATTTCTGTCTCCGCCAGTAAAGTTCCTACAGATGCAGCCAGCTTGCCAGATTTTTCCAGTTTAGTATAAATATGTTCTAATGAGTCTGGTATGAAGTAAAAAGGTGCAGAGGGTTTTCAAGCGTACATAGTTTGGCAAGGAGCATAAGTTGAAATGTTGAATAGATGAGGTGAACAGCAAATACGGACTCATCCATGTCATCTTGTGGCACACCTACCATAATTGTGCTCATTCATATACCCAACACACAGTCTGTCACTTACTCTGTGGATTAGAGAGGAAGCCAAGGAGGGTTAATCTTACTTGCCTAAAGTTGCATCATTTATGTAGAAGCCATGATGCTGGGTGTTTAGCACTGTTTGAATGTGCTGTGCAGTATTAAGTATTTCAGAATTTGATTTCATTTTGAAAGGTGAAGCCACTGCAGCTGGAGTTGACAAAGAGGTGGTAAAGGAAAGGGGGGCCAAAGCAAATGAAGACAAGGAAGAGGAGGCCGAGGCAAACAAAGCAAAGGAGAGAGAGGTTATGAATACTGGAGAGGAGGAGGAACATGAAGTTACAAAGGGTGAAATAAAGCATGAAGACACTGAAAGAGAACAGGACAAGGAGACCACTTGGGAAATTCTGGTTAGGCAGAGTTATCCCCAAAAAGTAAAGAACTCTCATCTATATACATCTGTGGCAAGGCAAGCAGAACAAGAGGTGTCAAGAGTCATCACCAGTCAAGGAACTGTCATAAAGTACCTGATGGATGGATCTACCCAGGTAGGTTTAATAGAATTAATTGAAAGCAGGCTGCGTGCAATTACCCTTAAACTTGCGCTTGTCGACTGAGATAGAGAATTGACCAGTTTGTAGGTGAAGGACTTAAGTAACCACTGAGTTATGCAGCCATGTCAAGACATGCTTTTGGCTTTGTTCAGAATAAGAACTTAAGGCACATAGGGAATTCCAATGATGAAAATTTTAGGCATGTGAAGGTTTTAGGCAACTTTGGGATTGGGAAATACCTAAATATGGTTTTGAGGACTACGTTCCTGATCAGTAAATGTAACTCTTGAGATGTTTCTTTATGTTGTCTGTTTTGTACATTGTACTTTCTCCCTAGAACATCTATATTGATTTGTAAATGAGTTCAGAGGCAGTTGGGGCAATTCTAGGCTTTGTCTACCACACAGGAGCATGCATATCAAGATTTGAGTATAATGGACAATAGATGTCAGAAAACAGTTGTAATAGAAAGTACTATGACTTCTTTTTGTTAGCTGTCTTGATGGCTAAAAAGTTAACAGTAATCCCAAACATGTGGAATACCTGAATATAGATCAGTATGGTGATACATATGCATTACCACTGCTACAAAGAAAAAAGTCAACTTTTGACCACTTAAATAGTCAAAGAATAATCTTTACTACTTGGTTTTATATTTGTCACTATAAAAGTAAGACACTATATACGTGAACTGCAGCAATTAGCAGTCCTTTGGGCAATGATTAATGGGATTAATTCCTCTTCTCTGCCCTCTCCCATTCCCTTCCCCTCCCTTCCCCTCCCTCTCCCTCTTCTCCCCTCCTCTCTTTTTTTTAGGGAGCTTCTTTATTCTTGTATTCATTTTGAGAGTTTTTACTTTTTTTCCCCTCTGACACCCATAATATTGCAGTGGCTATTGCATTTGCAGCAGATTCTTTTGAGACTTCCTGTTGGTGTTTGCAGTGATATTAACCTCTAGTATATCCTTGATTTCTGCAGATTCTGTTTGCTGATGGCACAGTGAGTAGGAGTCCTGATTCTGGCCCTGTCCTCCCAGCACCTGCTGTTCCAGATGTCATGCAACTGTTACCAGAATCTGATCTTTTACCTGAGACCAGCACTAAGAAAGGTAATAATTCCATTGTTTTGGATAGATTTAAAGTTAGAAAGGCTGATGATACTTAATAAAGGGCATCTTTCTTTAGTCTGAAAATTCTGCTAGTACAAATCTATCTGTACTCCACTGCTGATTTGATACCTTCATAGCAAATAATTTTTCTTCTAATCTAGATTTATTTTTCTTTTAACATGCTAGGACTCTAATAAGTAAAAGTTTGTGTAAGAAGTACATTGGTACCAAAACAATTCAACACAAAGCCTTTTAAAAGAAATCCTTGTAACTACAATCTTGTCAAATCCTTACTTAAGTGTTACAGTTTTTTAGCCTTGGTGTTGAGAAATGCTTTTTCACAGAGGACTTTTAGTGTATTTTTCCTTCTCATTGTATTTCAAGGCAACTACTATTATAAGGCAATTTAGCAGTTGGTTGTATAGACTTGTTATCTGTGCCAGTATAACCATTCTTACCTTATTTTGTTTGACTGAGAAAGAACCTAATAAAAGTGTACTTCATACCTCAGAGTGTAGTTCAAAAACACCATCAGTGCTACTCGGTGCACAGAATAATTATGACCCATCATAATACTAACTTAGAATCTATTGGAAGTATGTGAATAAAAATTGCTGACAAAGAGAAAGGTCTCTCAGAAAGAGACTTTCTGAGTTATCAAATCCAGCCCTTGTTCTTAGGATATTCCTTAGGGTAAGTGGTTGGATGTTTGAGAACATCTCTGATGAACCATCTTCTAAGTCTCGTTGTCTGTGGCCAGTGTATATCCTTTAATCATGATTGCTTTCCCCCACACACTTTTAATCTCCACTTGTCAAATTTATAGTAAACGCTATACCCTTAATCTAAGTTTCGTATTTCAAAATATGGGAGACTGGAGTTCTCCATCACATTCTTAATATGATCACTATACTGTCCAGTTCCCTTTCACAATGGAGTCTCCCCTCGTTTTCTTCTGATGTACCACAAGATTGTGTTTGCCTTTTTTTTGTTAGCATATTTTCACACTGATAACTTGTAATCATTCTGTATGGATGATTCCTCCAGGTCTTTCTTTTATTCTACTGTTGCAAACATGTCTAAAGTAGATGTTTATTCTTTTTTGCATTAAATATTGTTTTAATAAGCTGTATCAAATTCCTCTTAGTTTTATCTTCAAGCTCATGGGACACTTTTGGAAGCTTTTTTTCTCTGTAATCCATTAAGATTTCCTTCTGCATTAATAGTTCCTGTCCAAAGTCAGGTCACAATCAGATGTCAGTAGCACTGACATCTTCACTCTTTCTGTGTCATTAATGAACACATTAAATAAGGTTAGTTCAGGGGCACACCTTTGAATAACAGGACTTGTAATTTCCTTCCAGCCTGATACATAGTTGTTCTTTCAACTCTGTCAAAACCAGTACTCACAGAATCTTTGCACTTCATTGTTTTTCTTTTGCCTTAGAGAATACCAATACAGAAATTTTTTGTTTCAGCAGGGAAAGCCAATGACAAAACCAACAAATTACACCCAGCCAAGGATGAGTTGTTTGAAAATACTATACAGGATGTGGTTAATTCTGAGCAAGGTGAGGTGAAACAGGCAGGAACCTGGATAACAACAACTCCATCAGGCATTCAAGTGGGCACTGAGGAAGGAAAAAGAATGGATCTGAAACCACTCTTAATCTATCAGGCAACTGACCCAGCTGATGGAACGGTATTACTATATTTGTGTTATTATAGCACTGTCTACTAAGCTAAGAGGGCTGCCATCATACAAGTTGTTTTTGGTTTTTGAGCACATAGGCTATAGGTTGTGTTATTACACTGTTACTAATACAGAGGCTTTAAATTTTGTTGAAAATGTGATTCCTCAGTCTCTGAAGTAGATAAAGCAGCAGTAGCTTCTTCAGAATGTTATTACATGATGCCTTGTATTACTCTTGTTGCTGTTTCAACTATCACAGGGCTAAATAAATGAGTATCCCTTCATTCTTTCAGGTTATGACTGTACGAGATGATGAAGTGATAATTGTTGAGAAGCTCGATGGAAGCAGAGTAGTAGATCATGCTGACGGCACTAGGATCATGACATCATATAAAAACTGTGAAGAACTTTTTGAACCCAAGCATAGTGAGGAAACAGGTAAAATCAATAGGAGAACACTTGTCTTTGATCTGTCTTGTGAAGCAGATAATTGTCAAAATATATACTAAAGAAAGCTTATGCTAGTAGCCTAAATAACAATTCACTAGTGCAGTCAAGGTTTAGTTTGTCTGCTTGGTCTTTTTGTCAGCAGTATTCAGTGCAAAAATGACATAGCTTCAAACAAACAAATTTCCTTCTTTCATGGCCCACCTTCACCATGAGACCACAGTGCTGGAGTTCTAGTATGTTCATTGCCCTCTTTTCAGCAAGCAAGCTGATTTGAGTTTTATCTGAAGTAGAACTTCTGTTTGCCTGTAATAATTGGGGCTAATGTTTTTTTGTGTTTCTTCTGGCTGGCAGTATATTCACAGGAAGTGTTCAGGAACATCTCTCTGTGGGATTTGTACAGCCTGGAAAGCCAGCCATACCCTGGGCTGCATAAAAGAAGTGTGACCAGCAGGTTGAAGGAGGTGATCCTGCCCTGTACTCTGCTCTCATGCAGTTGTAGTGTCCTCAGCATAAGAAGGACGTGGAACTGTTGGAGCAAGTCCAGAGGAAGGCATGAGAATGATCAGGGGCTAGAGCCCATATAAAGACAGGCTGAGAAAGTTGGGGCTGTTCAGCCTGGAGAAGAGAATCTGCATGGAGACCTCAGAGCAGCTTCCAGTGTCTGAAGGATGCTGGAGAGGGACTCTTCATTAGGGACTGCAGTGACAGCACAAGGGGTGAAGGGTTTAAACTGAAAAAGGAGAAGTTCAGGTTAGATATAAGGAAGAAGTTCTTTAGTGTGAGGGTGGTGAGGCACTGGAATGGGTTGCCCGAAGAAGTTGTAAATGCCCCATCCCTGGCAGTGTTCAAGGCCAGGTTGGACAGAGCCTTGGGAAAGATGGTCTAGTGTGAGGTGTCCCTGCCCATGGGAGGAGTGTGGAACTGGATGATCTTAAGGTCCTTTCCAACCCAAACCATTCTATGATTTCAAAAATCAAAACACTGACCTCGAACTGATCTGCTTATTCAACAGGAAGGCAATGGCCAGATTAACGTACCAATGTGATTGTTTTCCAAGATTTGTGATGCTGAATAGGAATTTCTTTACATCTTAGAGCT
The DNA here is from genome assembly GCF_028554395.1 of Pezoporus wallicus. Classification (NCBI taxonomy): domain Eukaryota; kingdom Metazoa; phylum Chordata; class Aves; order Psittaciformes; family Psittacidae; genus Pezoporus; species Pezoporus wallicus. The sequence goes on from NW_026639755.1 coordinate 939,667, forward strand.
CGTATTACGAGCATTAACAATTTCAGTGTCTCATTGTTCTGTATTATTTCTTAGATAAACCCTCAGGAGCCACCATGAAGAAGGTGAAATATATGCAAGTAGAGAATCCCGAGTTCGCTACTGTTATAATAAACTGTGAGGATGGTACCTGTTGTACCATCTTTGGAGATGGGACACGTCTTATTGCAAAGCCACAGGGAACATATCAGGTGGGAATTATTTTCAGTTTGCGACAATGATATTCATCTTTGTGTTACAAGTTCCCTGCCATCAGCAACTCTGACCTTGACTGTTTTAACTCCCTTTTCTATAGCCTTCACAAATCCTGTGATTCTATCTCTTTCATATCCTGCCAATATTTAGATACTTGCTCACAACTGTATAGTATAGTTAAATCACAATCTTAAATTTCCCTAAGTCAAAGAAAAATATTACAAAGACTAACATCAGCCTGCCTCCTGGACCTTATCTTCTTTCCCTTCAGTCCTTCAAAACTGGATAACTCGGTGATGAAGGTCTGAAAGCTCTCCTCTTGATTTACATCTGTTCTTCATTTTCATGGTACCTCTGGGCTGAAGATTTCACCTTCCAGGACTGAACCTCTTCCCTTTTTCACTCTCATAGGTTTTACCCACGAAGACAGGATCCCTTTTCATTGATGAAGATTGCTCAGCAGTTTATACCCATGAAGTTGTCAATTTCATCAGCAAGGAAGAAGAAAAACAGCCAGGGAGATACACTATGAAACACACTTCCAGCACTGTTTGTGAAATGATGGATACTGAAGGAAATATTTTCAAGGTAAAATAAATGGAAGGGAACAAGTAATTTTAAGTAATTTTTTCTCATAAACATCTCTCATAGTCAGCTTTAAGCCTTGTAATACTTAAAGTAGCCTAGCTAGCCAGAAGGGATCAGCTTCTGAATCAGGTCTCTGAAATTTTCTTGAGTATGTGATAGGTTTCCCTTTTTTGGGATTTTCCCCTTTTTAGGGATTTTCCCCTTTTTAGAGAGACTGAAATAAAACACATGGTCTTCAGTTCACCTCACCTGTAAGCAAACCTTAATTAGCATGACTTGGATTAGAGTAAAAAATCAGCTCTGCAAATGAAGACATTTGCTTTTCAGAAAGTCCATAGAAATACCCTAATCTGTCTGGTAAGGCAAATGTTGTAAAAGGAATGATTCAGTCTTTAAAGTCATACTCTTTGTCCTGTGATCCTTTCACATCTAAGAGATACTTTTGAGCTAGGTTAGTGCTTAGTTTTGAGTTCCAGGAACTTAATCTAAGTGTCTGTGACCTGCACACTGTTTTCTAAGTAAGGTTCTCATTAAAGCTTCTAGGTGTGACATCCTTAGAGTATCCTTTCTGTTGCTGCAACTGTAATCATTACCAGTTTCCCATATTCCTGTAAAACAGCACTAAGGTTCCTCTGGACATACTCATTGTAACAGTGTTTAACTTGGCTGAAGAAGCAGTGCTTGTATAATCTATGATATATGTCAATCTCTCCCTAATAAATTTTGAATTGATCAACCAGAGGGATAGAAATTTCAAAGATACCAAGTTCCTATAAAATCAGTGCAATTCAAAGCAGCATGGAAGTTGCTTTGGCATCAGCATCAGCACATCCTGCTTTTTCTCAGCTGATACTTAAGGAACAAAGGAAGGGGGTTGAGGAGGCTGTGGAAGCAGTTGAAGGCATCATGGGAGCAGTAATCATAGGGGATATGGGTGGTAGTAAGAAAAATGAGATCTAATGCAGTATGAGAGGATGCAGACATGAAGAACAACTGTAGGGAAAACAAGTTTCATTGGGTTTGCCATTAATGGAGTATATTTTATTTACATCATCCCACCACTTTATTTTCAGGACCCCATTTTCATTGGGTAAGTGTTCATGTGATGGGGAGGGTAATCATGTGGATAAAATACGTGTAACAGCTCATGGATCTAAGCTTCTCATTGTGCACAGATATGATAGGCATCCAGCTTTTGGATCCTGCCTTGCCTGCTGTTACAATCAGCTATTATCCAGTTCTCACCTTCTGCATGCTTGGTAGAGATAGCAACCAGGCATTGGTGTAGTAGGGTCAGTTTTCCTCTGTCCTAGTCACACCTGAGACTACAGTAAAAAAGGTGTGGGGTGGGTATGTCAGATTCAGTTAGTTCATTGGCTGCCCTTTGAATCACCCTGGTTTAAACTGTATCTTCCAAAGGCATTATTATTCCTGGTTAGGTTATTATTCATTGTTAGCTACCTTATTTGTATGTTAATGACATGTTAGTTAATAATCACATAGTATTTTCAAGAAGGAATATACTGTAGAAATTCACTCAGTATTATCAGAAGATAATCTGAGACCATATTTTTAAAGTGAATGAATGCCTGAAAAGGGCTCCCTCTATAAATATATATATATATCTATAGGTAGACAGATACAAATATATAATCTGTATCTATATCATCTATATCTCTTCATATATCCACATGCATACAGATGTGTATACATATTTATTCACATTTGCCTATATACCTATATATACAGCCACGCCTGTACGTATGTATATACACATATTTATATATACACATTTATATTTGTATATAAATCTATGTATAGTTATATATGTATGTGCTGTGTGGTCATTAACTAATATATTAGCATATAGACATATATACAATTACATATATATTTGTTTATATCTCTCTGTGTGTTGCTGTATATACATGGATACATATATACCTCACAGAGATACATCAGTGGCTGAGTATACTGTTACCTGACTTGACCAGCAAGTGAGTATTTTTGTGTGAAGTTGCCTGCTGATGCCTGCAGATACGTATGATGAATGTGGAATGTAAACATGGATGGCCCTGTTTGACAACTAACAGTCCTTGAGCCTTGTTAAATGTCAGCATGTGATTTTAGTGTTTATGATATGGCACATCTTCCTAGAAGTGTTTGGTTTGCCTTTTTCACTGTGTTTTCAGTTTTCTTTTTCATTTCTTTTTCAGGTTGTTCAGCATGAAATATGGTTTTTCTGGCTCTTTCACTTAGCTAGGTCATATTAAAGTTCAGCAGCAAGTTACTGCAAGTATCTGCAAGTGACTGCAAGATACAAGCAAATATCATATAACTCAAGTAATTTTATATAATTTCTATTATAGGTCATGGCTGATGGCAGCACAAATGTGTGTGTTCCTAGCATTGACTCCAATGACAAGGAGGACAGAACTTCAGCAGCAGCACTCCAAGAAGTTAACAAACCCATCATTTATGATGAGCATGTCCCCAGGTAACCTGCAGTGGATTCCTAGATTTACACTTCCTTCACTACTCTGTATTTGTGCAGCGTTCATAAATTTGTGCTTCCTTTGTTCAGTACTCTCTGTTTCCACATTTGATATCATCATGTGGGAGTCCCATTTTCTTGATACAGTCTGTGGCTGGCTGTGTAGGTTCTTCATCATCAAAGCAGATGGTTCTGGAACTGAGATCCTACGGAACAGGGATGTACAAGAGTATCTGGCCAAGGTCTATAGTGATCCTGCTGCTGCTGTCTTGCAGGATCCTGTAGAAGAGCTTCCAGGTAGGAAACTTTTCTGACAAACTAATAACAGAAATAATTGCAAAAGTGGAGTCAGAAGTTTCAAAACTCTTTATTTGGGCAGGAAATCCCAAAATGGTTTTCCCCAGGTAGGCAAGTGCCCATGCTTCTGTTGGTGAAGCATGAGAAAGGAGCTCGTGGGAAAACACAACAGTACATAGCACCAACCACCTTGTAGTAGCAGTACAAGAGCTTACATCCAATATGATTGCTAATCAATGCAAAGTTAGTTGGAGATACTGTATTTCTATGAAATGCACTGTGGTGGTGTAAGGTCCTAAGAAAACAAACAAAAAAGACAAGAAGATATGCTTCCTCTGCTTATGATGCGGGGAGATGATAGTTTGCTTCAAGCCATAAAGTATTTTCTTCTCAAAGGTTTATAACATAAGCTTGGGGAACATCTTTCCCACCTACTGCTCTTACCAGGTCTTGTACACTTCTAAATGCTACTTCTATTCACAGTAATGACTGGTTCCCCATTGTAAAAACTTAATGAAATAATTTTGCCATGGGTAAAGAGAAAAGGGCACTGAGATAGTCAGAAAGATCCAGAAGGTGGGGAGATCGGGAGGATGGAGAAGATGCCTTCCCAGTGAAAATCCCAGTCAAGAAAACTTGCTCACAACTGCCTGTCATTTTTCATAGTAGCACATCTGCTTTTCCAGACTTCACACTCTGCCTCTCACAGTACTGGCTCTATTTGCCTTGAGAGCAAGCTTCACAATTTTGTATCATTGTGATAAGGTACCTCAATGGCAATAGCCATTTTGAAGGCTACCTCTGAGATAGATAATAGTAGATTAAATAGATTTTTGGGCTGGGTTGGAAAAAATATTTTTATGAACATTAAAATTAATCAGAACAATAAAACCAAATCATCTTCTAATGGAATCCATCCAGTAATTAGACTGTGAAGTACACACACTATACAACACCCAAGAGTCAAATCAAGAAGTGTAGGCAGTCTGTTGTTAAAGAGTCAGAGTGTCTGAACTAGTTCCAAGTATTCTGTAATCACCTCAGCGATCCAATAGTATCTGTAGCCACAAGGATCACATTTTCACATGGACTTTTACTACATGATGGTAAGAGCTTTTTACACTTAGGTGAGTACATTTTTCTGGAGGTCGGAGACTCTTGTCCATCATTTTTTGATTTGAACTGATTCTTGGAAAAATCTGCCTTTAAACCAGGTGTTTTATGTATTACCATCCTCCACCCTTTGGCTGAAGCTTCCCCCTGGGAAATGAAGAAAGAACCAGAGAGTATTGTTCCTCCAAATCTTCAGCCAAGGACCCGAGAGGACACATATTCTCCTCCTGAGGTATAATTTTTCCAAAATTGTCTTTTCCTGCTTAAGCAATAGATGTTTGTCACTGTGAAATGGAGCTCTAAACAACGTGACATTGTTAAGTTTAGTTTCTTAAGCAGACCAAGCAAGGGGTAGGCTGTGTCAGGGAAAATGCGGTCTTCTTGGGCTTCTTTTACACTCAGTGAGGGAATATAGTCATTTTCAGGGGAGTTCATCTTGCCAGATAAATTGTGGCCAGGAATCTACTGGCTTTATTGTCTAGAGCTGTGATGCTATAAGGAGAGCATGTGCTTTTCAGATGAGACACACATTGCTGTATGTGCATTTAGCCAGTAATATAAGTAGCCTCTTGCTCTTTTGCTTGTTCTTGTCTATGTTCAGAGGAAGATCACAGATCCCTCAGCCAGAACATGTCTTTGGAGGGGTCTCTGCGTTGAATCCAAAGAGCAGACACACTTGTCAGTACCTGTGCGAAAATGTCCTCATAAACTGCAAATCCGTCAGCTGTTCCAGTATAAGCCACTCAATGATGAACTAAGAGAAAAGCTGCAGCTTTCCCTCAAGGTAGTACAATCATATTTATTTATTCTTCCAAAGTGGGTGACACGCATTTGCAGTATATACCTGAGGCAAAGAAAAAAGTTTTCTACATTTGAACAATCAACATTTCATACATAGAGAAGTGCTCTAAGAAAAGTGTATTTCTGAAGCAGCTCAACTGTTCTACTTATCTCTTGTGAAACCTATTCTCTGTGTAAGCACATGGGATCCAGTCCAGTACACATCAAAGATAGTACACTAACAATAGCATCCATGTTGTCAATATTGATATGTTACTTTGCTTAAGTTTTGTTTCCCTTCACAAAGCCTTACAAACTGAAATCTATAAAGTTGTATAAGAATTTCTTGCCCACCATAATTCTACAGTTAATTTGGTCACTGAGACACACTGTAGTCTTGGCTGTGTAATTGTTTTCATAAATCAGTAGAGAAAATTTCCAAGTTCAAGTCTTAGTTCTGTCAATCTCTCCATGTCTAGAAAACAGCTATGTAGCCTTCCTGACAAAGTGTGTGTCCATCCCTCATTAGTGACTTGTTCAAACAAGGTGGAAGCTCTACCTCATCTGCAAGTGTTCAGAGGTGGAATCTGAAAGTTCTGCAGTTGATCCTTATCAGAAGGTTTACAGTGTTGGTATAAAACATTGATTTCTTTAATTCAGACTGAGAGGATGCTCTTAGAAGAGATTTTAGAACAAAAACCTCATTATTACTTACCAATTAGAGCAAATTACACGTGTTCTATAATTTATTAATTTAACACCACAATCCCAAGCTGAGTCTCTCCATTGACCAGATCTGTTGAAAGAAGAACGCCATTGGGTTACCTTGGGAAGGAAGAACTGCAATTACTGACACCAAGAACACTGTTGTAATAATGCTGTTAACGTGCAATGGAAATATTCTCATTGCTCATATATTAGTATTTAAGTAATGGGTTTTTTTCCAGAAAGAGGTATCTTAAATTTTTAGCCAAATACTCACTTTTTCAGAAATAAATCAAGATCTAAAGAAAAAGGTATTCTTCCTTCCTCTGTCTCCTTCAAGACATAAGAGGTATAAAGGAATGAAAAAGAACTGGAAACAGATTGGTTCTGCAGACCTTGTCTGTCATAAAGTTTGGCACTGCATGTAGCTTCCTAGCAGAGTGGTGTATTAGGACAACATTTTTTTAAGGACCCTTTTTTTCCATCCAACTGAGCTTCTACAGCATTCCTTTCTGTAGCACTTGGTGTGATTCTGGCAAAGTAAGACCCTGTCTGAAAAACTTGTCTCTTTGACCTAAAAACTATTTCTCTGTGCAGACTGTTAAATATCTGTATAATCCATTCACAAAAATTGATAGATGGGACCTTTATGACATTGAGAAATAGCATGCAAAGACATGCCGAGAGAGTTGGGGCTGTTCAGCCTAGAGAAGAGAAGTCTCCAAGGAGACCAGTACCTAAAGGGGACCTACAAGGAAGTTGAAGAGAGGCTTCTTACAAGGCTGTGTAGTGACAGGACATGTGGCAATGGCTTTAAGATGAAAGAGGGGAGATTTAGATTAGATATTAGGAAGAAATTCTTCACTCTGAGTGTGGTGTGGCACTGGAATGGGTTTCCCTGTGAAGTCGTGGATGCCCCATCCCTGGAAACATTCAAGGCCAGGTTGGATGGGGCTTTGAAGAGCCCGCCACTGCAGAGGGTTAACTAGATAATGTTTAAGGTCACTTCCAACTCTTTTCCCTATGTATGTGCCCTTAAGCCTACCTATGCAAAGAAAACGTCTGCATCGTTCTTGTTCTTTTTTCATTGTTCCACCAGGAATATACAGACAACATTTTAAAGCAGGAAAAAGAGCTAGAAGAAATGAACGTAAAAGAACCACGAACTGAAGAGGAAAAGGAGAATGCCACAAGTCTCCTTGAACTGGTTACAGTGAGAAAAATTACATTTTTAACTTCCTTTTCCAACAAAACCATTGTATTGTATTGGAAGTGTCAGTCTTAAAACACATCATTGTCTACTAATAGCAAATGTCAGGAAAGCATAGTGCTGTCTCTGCTGTAGTTTAATGGTAAAGCAAGAGCCACATTCAGCATTCAGCTGGGCTGCTGCATGGCACTACTACCATTTTGGGGTAGCAGCCCTCAAAACAGTTCAGAAGTTTGGCTCTATGGAATGAATCATTCTGAAACACAAAGGCCAAAATTACTGAAATGTGCATATTCCCCCACGTTAAGATGGGAATGTTTCCAGTCTGTTGTCATTGCAGCTGGGTATTTCAACCACAGCCACCTCCACGGTAAGAGCTTAAGCCCTGCTTTTGAGATAATCTGAAAACAATTTGAAAGAATATTGTTATTACTGCTGAGAAGCATTTCTATTTTGGGGTAAAGGTGCTCTGCTCATTTGCACAGATTACTAGAGCATGAAAAGAAAAGGAGGAGAATAAGTAATGGGAAAAGTAGCTAAATAGGGGAAGAGGGACTTGGAGTAGCAGTCAGGAAACAGTGAGGTTAGTGAGAGATGAGTGGTAAAAGAAACAGAAGTGGGTGGAATGAATTAGTATGGATGAGAGAAACACTGCTTACATCTTACGGAAAGAGTGATCAGTTTGCTTTCTTTCAGTTCTTTAAATAATTTGTTTCCTACAGCTTCCTTCAAATTTGGCAACTTTCATGCTGTGAATTCACATCCTAAATCTTTAGTAGTTAATAAGCATCATTTTCTTTTTTAGACTCAAATACTTTTATTTCCACTTAATCAAATAACCTGCATGTAGTGAATTCAGACATACTGAAATAAAAAATCTGGCACTTGAAAAATGCAATCTAGCCATGTTAGTTGAAATATTCACTTCCATTGACCTTTCAAATGTGAGTGTATTCTAGCAAACACATCTTACCCTTACAGTCTACCTTTTAAACCTTGTCTCAACATGAAAAAAATACTAGGAATGAAATCTTTCCACTTTTAAATGCTGTTAATTTCCTTTTCCTGGCTTTCTGGATAGATCTTAACTTTATTCTAGAATGTTATAATGCTATTTTAACTTTGTTCTAGAATCTGTCTCTGAACTTTTTAGCCAAGATAGCATTTTCATTTGCTGAAATTAAAGCCTATTTTTTGATTTTAAAAGCCTTGGTATTTATTTTTTTGCTCATTATTGTCAAATGACATACAAGTCTTAAAAAGAGAGTAGAGAAAAGAAGTATCTAGCAAAAGAACCTGGAAGGAGCTCACAAATCCTCTGGAAAGAGGAACGTAGAGAAGAGATGTGTCAGTAACTACATCTGCCTCTTTCTATTTGTTTTGATGAGATCCAAGTGCTGAATCTCACATGCTGCTTGGTTCCAATGAACTTATCTAGTGACTTAATTATTGTTGGTTGTCCTGGCTACCATAAGCACATTTCCAGGTACAGATTTCACACTGGACAACTCTTTTCTGAGCAGTAGAGTCTCATTGTGGACCTTCTTGTGACCTAGGAATCTGTGTCACACTCCTCACAAGTCTTGGTTTTTCCCTATCTCTGTTACAACCTAGACTGCCTGGTCATAGGATCTCTGGTTTTCAGGGATAGCATGAGAATAAAGGAAACAGCTTAGTTTAGAGTTGCTTACCCCTCAAAGACTTTACTGTAAGCCAACTACAAGATTGCTCCTCAGTAATGAAGCCTACAAATTGCTGGACACTTTTTCCATTTGACTTCCTGTTGTGACCATGAGTTTTAGATCTGGTTCAAATCCCTTGCAGACAGATTCAAGTTTGATTATGAACTGGTTTAGTTGATTTAATAAACAGCAACCATATAAAATACAAAGCCATCTGTGAAGTAGGTCATCAAGAAGGAAATTAATACCTCTTTAGACCAGGGAAATTGTACTTCATTTCCTTTTTTGCCAACTCATGTTTTCTAACACACTGAAATACCTCCAGTCTTGTAGTCACATTCTCAGGTAACAACACTTGTTTAGGATGGAAATCCTTTGAGCAGGATGCTGTTGTTGTGAAGTCTGTTTCTCAAATGGTCACAGTTATTCCATTTCATTGCAGTCCTTTCCTAACTGGGAGAAGTCAATTGAAAATCTCAGTGATAGAGGTAATAAAACTTGAATATCTTTCTAAATTGTAAAATATCATAGTAAGTTTTAAAGTACTGTAGTATTATTTTTAAAGGAGGAACATAAAGGTGAATTTGTCTGTGTGCTAGATAATTCTGTGTGATTTTCACAGGTGATTAAAACTTATTAGCATTAATGTTTCAGTACCTCTAAAAAACAATTCCTATGTTTAGGCATGTGTGTTTGGCATTTTGACTCATATTTCCAGAGCAAAAGTTATAGTATTCAATCCCATAGTGATGCCAGCCTTCAAAGGGTTATTTTTCTGTCCTTCCTGTGTTGTCAAGAATATTTATGCTTGTTAAAAAAGGCATCCTGTGCAAAGTAAATGAAAACTGCTGCAACAAATGCTTGCTCCCCAGTTTCCTGATTTAAATGGAGGTGCGATTTTAACATAACGTTATTAATGAAGATGATACTGGGAAAGAAAAATTCTTTAAAAGGTAAAAATAGAAGAAGCATAGAAATTAAAGTCTTCTGTGGTGAAAAAGCTGCCCAAATCCCCTGAAACGCTGAGATACATTGTCATAGTCAAATTGGATTGTATCATTCAAATACTTTAATCTCCTCAATTTTGCCACAGAAATTTGTTTTCAACCAAGGAAATTTCTTTAGGTTCAAAGCATCAAGTATACAACACATTTTGTAAAAGACGGTGTCAGAGGATAGGGAAGCTCCTTATTAAAGCCCCAGAACTGGTCACAGTCTTAAATAAGGAAAGACTGGCTTTTCTCCATTCTACATATTGAACTAGTAATTCCTTCCATAAGTGTTGATTATGGCTGCTTCAGAGATGTAATTAAGCACAACTTAAGTAAGCTGAGAGTAATAAATGTTCCTGAAAGCCCACATTACTTTCTTCAGTAAGAGATAGAGACATAAACGTTGCTCCCCTGGCAGAAAGTGACTGAATATCAGCAATTTTTCCTATTGACAGATGTTTGATTTGTGTCTTATGGTGATATTTCTTATGATAAGATATATCTTATTATATATGATTCTTATCACAGTATCACAGTATGCTAGAGATTGGAAGGGACCTCAAAAGATCATCTAGTCCAATCCCCCTGCCGGAGCAGGAACACCTAGATAGTGTTATGATATATGATTCTTATGATAAAGAGATTTCAGGAAATACAGGGGGTATGAACTTAATCTGCCTCTTGTGCTTGGTACATTGATTTGATTTCCTGTCTGTTAATGTTCAGAATTTGATTTTGAAGTTCTTTCTGCCCCTTCCCTCACGGTGGTACAGAATCTGTTAGGTTTTCATCAAGTGACAGAAAGATGCATTTAAAAATATATCCTTCTAAGGTTTTTATTCATAACACTTAGCAGTGATTAGCAGAACACACACATTCAATAATACTCTTCACCTTGCAGCTCACATAACTGAGCTGTATGAACAGGCAGTGGCTTCTCCTCGACAGAATCACACAGCGAAGACAATCACCACGCAAGGAGAGGACCAGCAGCAGAGGTGCAGGTAGGACAGACCAGTGAGAACTGATGCACATGTGAGTAACACGAGGATGGAACCAAGCACATGGGCAAGGCAATGTTCTTAACTGGCTGTCATTAAGGACTGGCACCTACATCTCTAGACATACCACAACATTACACTACCTTTTCCTATGATTATTTTGTCTCTCTGTGCCTCTTTATCTGAAAGATGCTTCAAAGTTTGTTGGAAAAAGATTTTGAAGGTTACTTTGAATAATATAATAAAAATTATATATGATATATATAGAGATAGATATGAGTGAACAATTTTGTACCAACTATCAAAGTCCAAGTCACCGGAGATGTTAACAAAACATACTCTCATAATTTTCCAGGCTTATCCTGTAAGTATGTTTGTGCTTAAAAAACATAATACTGGTTTTCTCATTTTCACTCCTTTATTCGCTTCCCTGATCAACCAGCCTGAAAGGACTAAGACCAGTGTCCAAGTGGCAGAGGAGAAAAGAAGAGCACAGGTAATAGCATTAATAGGACAGAAAGTTATTTATTTTATGAGCTAACTTAAGTCTGCCTTTGGCAAGACTGTTATTGATTTCACTGGGTGTTGGGTAATGGTCCACTAGCATTGCTGGCAAATAATGGGTGTTCTCTGTAACAGAAATACTGAATGGATGGATGAAGTCTCTCTTTTTTTTTTTCAAAACCTAGCAGTGTTACTGATAACTTACACTATCCAAACAGGGCTGAAGTCAGAAGCTCTGTGTTCTGTTTTCTGGTTCTGCCACCAGGATGGAAAATGATTTATGGGAACATTTTCAAATGCTGATACATTAAGTTAAGATTTGGGTATTGCACTGGGTAAGCCCAGCTGTTAAAATAGAATCCCAGGCACGTCTGTCACACGGGGGTGCTTCACAGCTTCTCAAGGGAAAACTCACAGCTCTCTTTTGTAGACTCTCTGTAGTTGAAAGATCCTCCAAGCACTTAAATCAGCTTTGTAGCCCTTTTGTGTATCAGGTTGGTCAGAAAGGGGCACAGAATTCCATGTGTGATTTCAGCAGGGCTGAGCAGAAGGGAAGGGTACATGTCCCTGGGCCTGGCAACACTCCCCCTCAAGCAGCCCAGGATTCTGCTTTTCATCTTTGCCACAAGGTTGAAGTAGAAATTATGGTACATGAATGAGGATTAACATAGAGAAAGTTACCAGTAATGCACATTAATTCACAACAAAATGAAAATCATCTTGACATCTATTTAGGTCATTTAGTCTTTCTTAAATTAAACACAACTTGAAATGGTGATGAACTAATGTGATCAGAAACTTGCTTTTTCATACTTTTGCGAAAGGTTGAATAACAATTGAAAATGTTCCCTTTCATACTACTTCTTAATTACTTTCTGACTTGCATGAGATAAAAAACTCTTATAATTTCAGATTTATATTCTGATACAGTATTTTACACTGATTTGCATACTATTTAAAGAACTGCTTTAAGTGTGTCTGTCTGAGTCGGCACCTAAGAACACCATGTGCAATTCTGGCTCTAAAGCCAGTGTCAAAACTTTCAATATCATTAAGGGTGATGATTTCATAGCTGATGTTAGACCTTGCAAGTCAGTGTAACTATAGCATTGTAAAACTGGACTAAATCAAGCTGAAACCATAACTGGTCTTTACTCTGGTGAATCTTATCTTCAGAAGTTTGAACAGCTTTTTCTGTATCCAGAGACATCAAAGTTTTTTGTGATAAAATAAAGAAACCAGATTAATTTAGTGTTACGTGTTTTAGCAATGCATCTGAAATACCAATTCTCATGTAAATGGTTGGTGGAAGGTTGGAAAAAATGCTATTGTCAGTCTCAGATGTGTTCCACAAGACTTAGACAACTAGAGCATGTTTCGAGGAGGAGCTCTCCTTAACAGCCAACCACTGTCCATATGCATTTTGGTCAGCTCCTCCATAAATCATCTCCACCACAGCTGAGGAGGTCAATGTCTGGGCATGACAGACCAGCCTGTTGTGTGATCTATCACTGAGATAATTGCAAATAAAAAGAATATAATTTGATATTGCTTGCCTTTACCAGCTCCATTCCTCAGTGTTCTCAATGTAACACTGAAAATCGGTGTGAACTCAGTTCTAACGCGTTTTTCTTTCTTTTCCTTACCAAAAATGCTACAACTTGCTTAGGAAAGAACTTGAGGAAGAAAAGAAGTCCTTGATGGCAATAAGATACAAAATAATTCCTCCGTATTTTGAATCAGAATTTAGCAAGGAGTTTTTCCTAGCAAAGGTAATGTAGCTGAAAAGTGGGGGAGTTTGTGCTAGGCCAGGTAGTTAGTGCCCTGCTCCCACAAAAATAGTTTTGGGTTTGTATCTCAGCCTCAATTTATCTCAAGAAACCATTACAGAGAGAACAGTTGTGGCAGAATTAATGGTGAGAATTATATGCCGTTGTCCAAGGGAACGTATCTTGGAGATGCTGTATGTTTATTGAGTACAAACTCTGTAGATTCCTTACATGCACTCTGGGAAGAGTCCGATTTGGAGCAAAAGCTGAACCTCATGTCTTTTCACTTACCCGTCTTAAACCTCTTGCTCATAACTAGAAAGGGAATTAATAAGACTCACCCTCCTGGGTTAAAAGCGGCCTTGGGAACTTTCCTAGTGTAGTCTCACTTGATAACTGCTGTAAGTGCATAAAGCATACTCACAAATGTACTTTGGAATCTGAGGTTTACTTATGTCTATCTTTTTTATAGTCACCACTTTGGTTCTGCTTATTTGTTTCATTTGCACCCATTGGTTTGGTTTTGTTTTTTTTTTTTTTCCCCTGAGTGTTTAGTTGGGAGATCTAAACCCTCTTTCTTACTTTCCTCTAGTTTCCTGATGTGGAAGCACTGTCTAGGAAACTTCCTCCGGTTCAAAAACAGGAAAATGGCAATTTCCCTGTGGAGACAGTTGAGAAACCCAGTACAGGTAATCTGCTGTCTGGCAACATCTCAGTGTCTTCTTCATTGTTTTGTCCATTGTCTCACTGACCCTATGGATTCCCAGTCATTTTGACACATAACTACTTGAACCACAATGGCTGTATCTATTCTGATACATGAAACTTATCCAGCAGCACTCCCTGACATTGAGATCCACCAGTACCGAGTGAGCTGCCTAAATTCAGTCTCCCAGATCAAGGTGGGCTTTTCCCTGACCAAAACTTATGTAACCCATGTTTTTGGGGAGATCGCTAAGTTCCACGGTCAACATCATACCAGTGTTCTGACAAGTTAAAAGTATAGATTAGCATATTCTAGTAACTGGGAATGTTCCTCATTAATCCACTAATATAAATGTGGTCTATGAAACTTTTACATTTAATGTGTTGAAGCCTTTGCCAACAACACTGAGGTGGAAGCACCATAGGTTTAAGATGCAAAGCTGAGGGCCTGTGCTATGAATGAGTGGTGGATGGATGCAAAGTGCTCAAGAAAAACTTCAGTGGAATAAACAATAATTCTTGATGAGCAAGAACTGAGGAGTTTAGAAAAGCACTAGTCTGACTGTAGGGAAAAAAAAGAAAGGAAGATGGAATTCTGAAACTCAGTGGTAAAAGGGGCAGCTTGGGGACTGGGGCAAAAGTGATGTGGAATAGGAAACATGCAGGATAAAGTTAGTTTGGATGATACAGGAAGAAATCAGTGACTGGATGGTGGGAAGCAGTGAAAGAGTGAACCATCATCTTAGGTTTGAGCTTTACAGCATTGAGAGGAACACTTCAGTTCTGTTTGAAAAGTAGCCCTGAAAAATGACTGAAATCACATAGCGACATTAAAACTCATACACAGCAAAGAGTCCTATCAGGAAGCAGTCCTCCACAGGGCCTTCTCAGCCCCCCACTAATTCCCATATTTCCTCATTTTGAATCACCGTATTGCAATCGCCAGCAGACGTGTGTTAAATTGCCCATTAGCCCTTTAAGGTTTATTGCTCGGTTAGAAAGAGAACAAGAAATGACTAATCACAAGATATGTATTTTTGATCCCCATTGCCCAGTGAAGCAGTGTGTCACATGCAGACAGCTTTCAAAGGTTGTCTAAAGTGCCAAAGACTTTGTGAATTGTTTTTCGTATGTTTATGAAAATGGTGAGTATAAAAAACACTTTTCTTAGTATTCCATTATTTTCCCTTTGGCAGCTGAATGTCTCAGTACCATGAGTGATCGCTCATCTTCGCCTGACCACCTGCTGCAGGCTCATTCCAAAGAAAATAAAGGTTCCAGCAGCACAACAGGTAAAGCCGACTTCCAGAATGTAGTTTGGAGCAGGCTAATACCTATCTTCTTATAACTTTTGACAAAATATTTACAATAGAAACTTAAATTTACCTACCTCTATTCAGCATCCTGAATACATCTAAATGCAAGACTGGCAGAAGAGGCGTGTAAAACTAATGGCAGAGATTTTCTCCTTCACCCTAGGACACTGCTGTAACAACATGGGGGTGACGGATAGAACTGCAGACAAATCCAAGAAGTAATTTCTCTCCTAAAACAAAAATTGCACAAGCTGAATTTTCCTGCTCATGAAGATCTGTAACAGAACACTCCAGAACAGAGTTTGCTGTGATTAAATGGTCTTTGCCATTGAAACATCCCAGTTCAGTTTTGCTTTCGTTGCTATGTTTATTGTTGTTCCCTCTATTTATGCATCTGCGTGTGGTGGCAGCTTTGGATGATCAGCACTGGAGAGATACTAGTTTGCTTTAATTGTTCCCAACCTTTGGTGCTCACATAATGCCAAACACCAGCTGAACTTTGGCAGTGCATGCTTGCAAAATCTGTCTTTGCATCTCATAGTTGGTTTCCCTTCACCCTTTCCTTACACTCGTTCTGGTACACTTTCTTAGGAGTGGGAATGTTTGCCCACTACTGCCAACAAGCTGTTGCCTTCAAACCTCCCAAATTACCTCTGTTATTTATGCATAATCCACAGACCTTGGGGCGTATGTACTCACCTGTACTTCCAGAGCCAGAGGGTAAGTGATGAAAGGAGCAGCACCTTGGGAGGGACAAGAAAGCAAGAAGAGAGGGTGTGAGTGTAGAGAGAGATGCCAAAACTACACTAACTTCTAATGTCAATGCATAAATGTTGCTCACCTTTAGGCAAAACAAGAAATGCTGATGTTTTTTTCCCTAATGTCCATGCTTAGGTTTTTTTTGTTGTATGCTGTGGGCCATTAGCTGTGTAGATGGGAAGCCCTTCTCAACCACCTGCAGTTCTGTTGTCTGGAAATTAGAGGGGAATCTAGAGAAGATGCTATTCTCAAGTAACACTTCTGCTTCCTCGAAATGGCTAACTGACCGGACTTGGCATTCCAGCTAGACAGATCCTTGCAGTCCAAACAGAAAAACAATCCTCTTCCATGCAAAATATTCAGCTGTTCATCTCCTGAGAAGGCAGCCACCATAATTGTCATGTGTTTTCTCTCCAGAGGTTATCAGACTTTACCATAAACTACATGAGTCTTAGGCTGTCAAGCAAAAAAAGCTGTATTTAGATCTAAGTTGCTCTGGTCATCCCTATGCTCATACTCTCCATTATGGAGGAGAGCACAGTTCAAAGATTAAAAGACAGCAAAGATCATCTTAACCCCAGAGTCAGACACATACAAGTCATACATCTGAATGAACTGTTGCATTCAAGACAATAAATCCTGCTCAGAGACAGTGCTTCCTACCTGATTATGCTGATGAAGCTGTACTGCTTTGGGACCTGGACTGGAATTTGTTGTTATATGAACAGACAGATCTGACTTGAGCAGCCTGTTTCTGTACAGCTGATGGCAGAGGCAGCATTGCCTCTGGAATAGCAATGGCTTTGATGTTAATTTTTGTGCTTAAAGTTTTGTACTGACACTTCTGTTTTTAATCATTTCCACAGGTGTTTGTATCTTCATTGCAAATTTCCACTGATTAGTTCTAATAAATACAGTACAACTTGGCTTACTATTACATTAATTACATACTACTATTTGTAGATTTCTTGACCGCTGAAATGAGACCAGTTCTTCTGTCCTTGTGCTGATCAGATGCTTTCATAGAAAATAAAGCTCTTATCTAAAGAAGACTTTCAGGATTATGCTTAATATGATGCTTAGTTTTTTTTGTGCTTTTGGAAATCTTCCTTGTCCAGGCCTAAACCAGGCTGCAAGATCGCAAGAGACACCTTTACAACATAAAGTTCAGAGTCTGCTGGTGAATGTTGCAGGACAGCCAAGAACAGAGAAAGTTAAATTACCGTTATCCCTTCAGGGGAGAAAACCAAACTCCATACCAAATAAAAAGGTAAAATAACATTTTTTTGTTAATATTAATATCCTCTCAGTCATCTCTTTTGCATAAAATCTTTACTCTGGGGCAATACTGGAAGGTATTTTGGATTTATTTACTTGTATCAGAAAAACCATGGCCAGCAGCACTGGGGAGGCTGCACCTCGAATCCTGTGTTTGGTTCTGGGCCCCTCACTACAAGAGACATTGAGGTGCTGGAGCAGGTCCAGAGGAGTGCTCCAGACCCTTCACCTGTGTTGCCCAAGTGTGATGAGGAACAGCTGAGGGACCTGGGGGGTTTAGGCTGGAGAAGAGGAGGCTCAGGAGGGACCTTATCAGTGGGTGTTGGTCTCTTCTTCCAAGGAACAAGCGGTAGAACAAGAGGAAACGGCCTCAGACTGCACCAGGGGAGGTTTAGACTGGAGATAAGAAACAATTCTTCCCCAAAAAGCTTGGCAAGCACTGAAATAGGCTGCCCAGGGCAGTGGTGGAATCACCATCCCTGGAAGTTCTCACAAGCCATTTAGATGTTGCGCTTAAGGACATAGTTCAGTGAGACTTGGCAGTGCAAGGGTAGTGGTTGGACTCAGTCATCTTAAAGGTCCTAAATGATTCTATGCTATACGTAAGTTTACTGGCAATTCTAAAAGTACCTTTCCTCTCAGCTGTTAGGCCAAACTTTGCACCAGGCATCCACATGAAAACTCCAGAAGAGCAGAACTTCTCCCATTTCCCCTGAGACATCTCAATGGCTTAATAGTCTGAAAACTCAAACCAGTATAAGTTTGCAGACAATACTCAAAGTGCCTCTTCAGTTCTTACTCAAATTAGAATGTCTTTTTGTAGTTCTTCAGGATGAGTGACCAGAGGTCAAATGTAGGCTAAGTAACTCCAAACTTACCTTGATGGCCATCAACTTTCTCTGTTATCTAACATTTTAATTCTGTTTGCAAAGATAGAAGATCCTGTCGCGGGAAAGGTCAACACGTCTTCTCTTGCAACAGCAGGACAGCAGCTTAGTGGTTTCCACCTCATTCCACCCAGCGTGACATTTGGGGTACTAAAGGAAGGCTGCACCTATGCCGCCACAGCGATCCTGAAGAACGTTGGTGTGAACTTCTCAAGGTTAGTTTGATTTTTTTAGTACCTTGGGTTTTAACTGTCCAAATATGCATTGCTTGTTGTCAACCTTCTGATCTGATTAATGTGAGATAACAAATGCTATTCTTATATTTGGAATCATTTAATAATGACTAACTGGGTAGAAGAAATAATGTTAGAAATACTTCAGCAGTAGTTGCATATGAATGTTATTAGGAAGATGGAAAGCAGTAAGGGCCAGCAGGCCCTGGATGCATAGTCCTGGCCCATACAGATGATTTACTCATTCTCACTGAAGTTCTCAGGTTCTGGGACCAAAGTTTTTCACGGAAACCAGTGTTAACATTTGGCTTTGGGAAATGGTGCTGGATGCTGCAAGTCAGTTGAAATGAGCAGAGCTGTATTCAGGCAGACACAGGTCTTTTTAGCTGCATTGAGAAACAGCTCCAGTGATGGCAGAATACATGGCAAATAAAGCATTGATTTGTGCACACGCTTCCCTTATTCAGTGCATGGCTCAAACCAGCACTGTACTTGTGTTCCAGCGGGGTGGGGAGAAGTGAGTCCATTTCTAGGCCTGCAGTCCAGCAGATTGTCTCTTGCTTTGCATGACAAATCACAGGAAATGATCCTATTTACCCAGCTGCAGCTTAAAGAATATATAAATACAGTAAGAAAATACTTATGATTGCTCTTCTGTTCTAGAATTCCCCTTTGGAGTCACACTGCACACATGTTCATTCCATTACTCTTGCACCAGCACAACTCCAGTGGTTTTACTTTAGGCTTATGAGCCCTGTCCTCCCCCATGACAAGAAAAGAGGGCAAAATCTTTTTCTCACCCTCAGTTTGCTCAACTGGACTTGCCTTAGCTGTGCTATGTGTATCTTGCTTTTTAGCTGAAAGGAGAGCCTGCAACAACAGGTTTCTTATGTCCTTACAGCTTCTGGGCTTCCACCTAAGCTCTGTCACTTCAAAAGAGCCACATTTGAATTGTTATAATCCCACCAGCTGGTTTCAGGAATTTCAGTACTTGGTGGGAGGCTTTCATTTCAGATGGCTCAAAAGTCCCAAAGCCAAAACCAAGCTTTTTAAATTGCTGTGTTCCACGACAGCTGTGCCCACCAAAGTTCTCTGTTGTCAGCCTCTCATGCCTCCCTACCCTCAGTTACCTCCTGCAGGTTGAGAGAGTCTGATTTTATTTAGCAGCTAACTAAAAGCTGCTATTCAGGCCAAACTCACCCATTTGTCTATTTTCTGAGACCAGTCCAGGTCACTCAGAAGCTGGTTCCGTTTAGCACGGGTGATAAATAGTCTTTGCTTTTTTCCTGCAACATTAGCATTGGTTAAGGACAGCAGTAAGGAGAGTCAAGGAAAATACCACCATGATTCTGGTAAGTCCAGCCTAGCTTTTAAGCTTTTTAGTTGATGCTTTGACAGGAAAGCTGAACTGCAAGCTCCTGAATGGCAATTCTGCCCTATGTGTGCCTCGTGCTGCAGCCAGAGCTTTTCAATGACAGGGACAGTAGCTAACTATTGCTTTCCACATTGTTCATATAATAGTCTAAACTTGGGACATCCTGATGAAAATTAGTCCAGCTTCTCATAACAGTCCAGGCTCCAGAGAAAGAACAGGAATTCTGGCAGCCAGTTTAGAAGTCTGACAGAGCCTTCCATAAGATGGAGCCATATACTAGCAATGGCTCTTCTACTGCCTTTCCTTTAACAGCCTCTGGTGCAAGCACAGGCTGGTAACTGTTCTTCGGGTAGAGATGAAAACCAGAGGATAAAGTCCAGAGCCTTACAAAAGTAGAGGTCATATCTGCTATAGTGACCTTCAGAGACCTTGACAGTGGAAGTTGTGTGCACAAAAGGGCTGCAGAGATGTGAAACCATCAGTGAGAAATGAAGAAGTGAAACCACTGCCTTAGTGGGTACTGTGAAATTATTTACACACAATTTACACTGGTATCTGTCTGCAATAGAATCATATAAAAGGGCATTAAATAAAGATCGTGTAGGACTTCTGGGTGTGCAACACGCAGATGTTTGCCAAGGAGATGTAATGTGCATTTCAGCTTCCCTTGTGTATGCAGGCTGAGCACGCTGACGTTTCACATGCTGCTGTAAGGTCCAGTCAGTGTAAAGAGGTCTCTGGAGTCTGACTTTAGCCCATTCATCTGTTCCTTTGGGTGCTTCTGTTAGAAACCTGAGTCCTGAGGAGAGGCCCAGGAATACTGCTGCAGCCCAAGTTGTACACTGTGACAGGAAGGATGAGCTAACACATTCTGCTGTTGGCTGCACAAGCAGAGGAAGAGCAGGCTGGCTTCTTTCCAGCAATGCCTCCTACCTGCCTGAAACAGCTGCTCCAAACTGATTCTCTTCTCTCTCTGACAGGTTTCGGGTGAAGCAGCCACCTCCACACACGGGACTGAGAGTGATGTACACACCAGGACCTGTAGGTTACACAAACAATCCTTGGCTTTTTATTACCCTCGGGCCATCTTGGGTTCCTCTCCCACCAGCTGACTGGGAATAAAGCTGGCAAGGAACACATGATTTGTTTAAAGTGATGCTGCCTTCCACTGTCTCTCTCCTGCCTTCAACCAAGCATTCCATGCACTCCCAGTCTCAGCCTGTGCCAGAATGCGAAGGGGTAAACATGTAAAGTTCAGTGGAAAGCAGCAGGTGAAACACTGAGATTCAAGAGAGCTTTTCTAGAAGTAAATGGGATACGCTACTACTGCCTGAGTTTTCCCATCATTCAGAACAAACATCTGCTCTGTCCTACACCTAGACTTCATCTCCTGTCCCAATAGCTTTAAGAACTAAACTCTTCCCTCAACTATTTCTTCTGTTTGCAACTATTCTCCACCTCAAGTCTTACCTAGCAAAGCACCAGAGCATTCTAAATTGTCACATTTCTGCTTTTGTTCAGTCTCTCTCTTCACCTGTGTGTGGATAAATACTGTGCTGCTCAGTATCCCCACAGCATCCAGGTCATACCAGACAATGATGTTCTTGACAATGCCTTTACAGGCATGGAATCAAGAAACAATGACTTGTGTAAGAACATAGTGCCAGAAGGCACGTGAAACCTCCTAGTCCAGAGCCCTAGCCACAAATCAGTACTTCAAATCATAGCATGGTTTGGGTTGAAAGAAACATTAGAGCTCATCCAGTTCCAACCCCCTGCCAAGGGCAGAGACACCTTCCACTAGAGCAGGTTGCTCCAAGCCC
The DNA here is from genome assembly GCF_028554395.1 of Pezoporus wallicus. NCBI lineage: Eukaryota > Metazoa > Chordata > Aves > Psittaciformes > Psittacidae > Pezoporus > Pezoporus wallicus. The sequence goes on from NW_026639755.1 coordinate 961,391, forward strand.
TGTCCAACCTGGCCTCGAACACTGCCAGGGATGGGGCAGCCACAGCTTCTTGGGGCACCCTGTGGCAGTGCCTCAGCACCCTCCCAGTAAAAAGAAATTCTTCTTTATATCCAACCTAAATCTCACCCTCCTTTAGTTTATAACCATTCCTATTGCAGCAGGCCCCCTCTTCTTGATTCTCAGCTGCCCCAATTCCCTTTTCCCTTCTGCAACCTAAAAAGGAAGTTTAAGGGAAAAAAATACAAACCCCTGGCAGTTTTCTCTCAAGCTGCCATGTTTTGTGCTGACCTTTCTAGTGAAACAGATACTGGGTGACTGGCAATCACAAACCCGTGTGCTGGGCACTAAGTCTTTAATGTCATCAGAAACAAGTATATGAAACATGCACCTTACCTGTGAGTAACCCTCTGTCTCTGCTAGGTGGCTGCAGGCTTGCAGGTTGAACTGGAGATTGAGATTTTTGCCATGGTAACTGGAGGGGAAGATACTGGTGGCCTTGAAGAAATTGCCCACGATATTGAAATACTAACAGAAACAGAGACTCTTCTTCTGCCCGTGAGAGCAAATATCCTTTGTTGTCTTACTTCGCACACAAACACCATCTAGCACCAACCCTGGGGACCCTTTACCTGTCAGGAGCCTTAAGCATCATTCCCAGTGCAGGCTGCTGAGGTAGCAAGAAGCTTTACTGTCCTTTCAGAAACACAAAAATGGGCGTTCTCAAAAGCACAACAAATGAACAGGTTAAGATTCTGACACCAAAAGCGGCTTACATCACAGATACAAGGTTTTGGGAAGTGGGGAAGGAAGAACAGTAAGCTCAGAAAGATGTGGCTTTTTAAAAAGAAAGGGAAATAATAGGAAATCTTTCCCATCATCCCTGACTGAAACTCCACCCCCAGGGAAGAGCCACCCTTACCAAAGGAGAGAGAACTTCAGGGTCCTCTGAGACTGACCAGAGAAACACCACCGAGTCTTTAATATGCTGTGGAAGTGACATTGAAACCCCCAGATTTACTTCATAGTGACCCCAGGAAGTCCGTCATGCCTGTTATTGTGGAACTGAGCTAGACATGACTGGTGGCATACCAGCAAAAGCAGCTCCTGCCCTGTTCCCACTTACCCAGTCCTCGGACACACAGTTGCAGACAAGCTGTGTGGATGTGGCACTTAAGGACATAAGTTAGTGGGACTTGGCAGTGTGAGGGTAGTGGTTGGACCTTCTCCAGCATTTTGCCTGGTCTTTAATCTTTGAGCTGAAGGCAGTAGTGGAGATTCAAGTTGTTTCACAGCCTTATTTCCAGAGTTCATTACAGCCTCCACATGTACTATGTCAGTCAGAGAAATGGTTTGATCCTTAACATGTTATTCCACCTGTGCTGACCAGTGACACTTACGAGTGTCGCCCACAAGGATACCCCCAGGGTGGGATGGCAGCAAAAGTCCGGGCACTGCCTGCAAGCCCCAAGCCACAGCTTCGGATTACACTACCCTGGAAGCTTTCTAGTTAACAGAAGTACTGGATGCAGCGGTACCAGTCACAAATAAAATTACAGCTGTTTTACCTCCTCTTGGCTTCTGTCATCAAACCACCTCACACAACTGCCATCACACACACATGATGACTTGAGACAAGGAAAGGAAAGGAAGCACTGGATGACATTAACCAAAGGACGAGTGCAAGAGGTTTACAGATTACTGCAGGTGCTCAGCTCAGTGGAGGCACTCGCAGCAGAGCCTCCCCAAGCCTGTCCCAAACCCTTCACTTGGCTGTCTCCACATTAAAGGAGTCACTGAGCCTCCTGGCAGCCAGTTGAGCTCTAATAAATCAGCCTCTCTTTATTGCTTTTCATGCAAACCAAGTCCTACTGTTGACCCTTTGACATTGACAGCAAGTCCAATAGGAGAAAGGAGTCTTGCAGATACAGAGGGCAACCTTAAGTAAGAAGTTCAAGCACACACAACCCTCTGCACACATGGTTTCATGCAACGCATTTCTGTAGCCTTGGAGTCAGAGTAGATGGAGAACAGGTAGTCATAAACGGCAAGTCTGTGGATGTTTCTTCTCGGCTCAAAAGTCCCCATTTGCCTCATATGTTTAACACTGACATCCTCTTTTAACTTCAGCATCTGTCAGGCTGCTGATTTATCCAACAAGTCAGTAAGGAAATCGCAGCTGTAGCTCACTTCCTCCAGAGTAAAAGCAACCATATCAGTCAGTTCTCAACAGAAACCACAGAGACATGCATCTCTGACTGCTGCATCTGCTCTAGGACTGCCCAGAGTACAGCAAACAGCTCCTTCCCATTTAAATATCCTCTTACCTTTTCCGGTGTGGAATTTTACCTCCGGATTAACATGCGGTTATAGTCTAGAACAGCAAATGTAGGGCCTCATCATAGCTGCCATTGCCATGGCCCAATCTCCCTTCTGTTCTGACAGTCTTTTTGCGACTTGATAGCTACTCTATGCTACCCAAGTAACTGTACCAAATGCCTCCTGGAACACTCCTCTCCACAAAATCCCCTGGACTCAAAACCATATCCATCTCAAACGTGTCAAGGGACTCCGGACTGGATGGTTTAGTCTCACAAAACATGAAACCATGACACTCCAAACGTAAGTCTTGGTTAAACAGTCATGTTCAACCATCCACAACAGAAAGAGTTTAGTCATTGCAGAGGCACAGTGACAACTTCTTAAGTTGGTATCACCTCTTCCAGGTGGCTGTCAGCAGAGCCAGTGATTCTCTCCACTGAGATCTAGAAACTTCCCTGCAATGTTTGACTTGTTGACAAATTTACCACACCTCCTAGTAGAGACCAACAAGCAAAACTCCCTGAAGCATCATCTGACCCAACTTAATCATACCTCATTTATGTTTTCTTAGGTATTTATAACAGTTCATAAAGATTCTCTTTATATACTCAAAATCAAATACTGCACAGGAAGCTGCCCACAAAAGCCTTCAGCATTCCCAAGTAGACTGCAAATCCTGAACTCAACAGGCATGGTATTTATCCCACTCAATTTGTGAAAGAAAAAGCAAACCCTTAATCTAGTTGAAGCCCATGTGAGAACCCTTTCTCACGTTGTTCCCTTCCAACAGCAGAGAGGCCAGTTCTACTGAAGCCAGGCTGTAGCCATCATGGTACTCGCACACCACTTGTGCATAATCTTATGGAAACATCTTAACGTCGACTTGTTCATTTATTTAATCAGATTAACATAGGTGGTTGGAAAGGACCTTAAGATCATCCAGGTCCAACCCCCTGCCATGGGCAGGGATGCCTCACAGTAGACCAGGTTGCTTAAGGCCCTGCCCAACCTGGCCTTGAACACTGCCAGGGATGGAGGACAGGCTTAACTTTCTGGGTGTTCACTTACTTTTAGTTAGCTGCAGCCACCAGATGCAGATTATGAGTACACAAAGTGACACTTGCTGTGTCTGGGACTGACAGGGATTATTCTTGTCATAGCTCATTTATTCTCAGCTCTGATAGTTTTCAGATGCTTTCTGCACATCTCTTTGTAGTGGAAGACTGAGCCACTTAGAGATGGCCTTTCCTCCCTCCTTTGTTCCCACTGACACAGTAGTGACTAAAAGAAACATCTCAGTCTCTTTGTGAGACACTGTATTTGTATATCCAAGTTCAGTTCTGCTTTCTATTCGTTTCCAATGAGGTGCTTTCCTGTGCTTTTCCCAGCATGTGACATGAGATGGGGAATTTTCCTTACAGTGACCAAGAACCCCATGATCAGGGATTAAATAATAGCTTTCAGTGTGAAATATGAATGCCAGTTTTGGACTCTGCCATCCACGCTGGTGAGACACAAATTCTAATTCAGGTTTGTAAATCCAGGGGCCTGCACCTAAGAAAAGGCAAGCTGAGGTACCCAAGGATATCAGGATTCTAGAATACCAGTGGACTGCTGGCACAGGACAGACCTCTTGCATTTAAAGCATGTGCTGAGCTCCCACAGCAGCTGAGCGAGTCCTTTACTGGTGTTTTGCACTGCTTCACCAGACATAGGCTATTTGTCTATCAGCCCTTTGAGTCAGATTTGACCTATAAACCAAGGCTGAAAGCCAGCTCAGGAATGTGCTAAACCAGATATATACCCAGCTGGCTCTGCTGATTTCTGCCCTGATGTTTTTCAGGTTTCTACAGGCTGCCAGGAGTGCATTCTGGGCACTGAGGCCACTGCTGCTGGGGCAGACTGGTCACAAGCTCAATGGGGAAGCCTGTGTTAGCACCAGTGGAGAGAGGACAACTAACGTCTACCACCTCAAAGACTTTTTCTTCCAAGGATTCTGCCCAAATCCCAGTAACAGCACAAAGGTGAAGAAATTCCACCTCAGGTCAGAGGAGACGCCCGTCATCATCATGAGATGACTCTGCATCCCAAGTGTCTCTTCTATACCACCATCTACATTCTTGTCATTGGTTCCTCAGTTTGCGTGCACTTCTGGCCATCTTTTTCCTCCCAGAGGATCATCCCACAGCAGCTCTTTACATAGGTTCTGTAACATTTATAGCCCTGACATGAAGGTAAACAGAGCACATCACACAGAAGCATAGAGTCAGCCTTTTGGTACCTGGTTTGGTATCTCTTTCCTCAGTCACCACTGCTGAAATGTCCCCTGCTGAAGCCACCCCTCCATCTGTAACCCTTTTGTTTCCTAGTGGACTAGCACATTTCAGCAGCAGCTGAAGATGTCAACTGAAGTTACCAACACAATTCATCATCCTACAGAGTCTCCTCTCCCTCCCACTGCCGAGGGTCTCCTTTGGGAGAAACACATAGAACAGAATACAGTGGAATAGAACAGAATAGGTCAGGATGGAGACATGTCTGAATGGAACTGTTTTATGACAAGTTTCATCCATATCTGGACAAATACAAAATCTTAGAGGCATCCAGAAACGTGTCAGAGAGCTGTATGGAGACTGCTATTCCCATAAAGACTGTGGGACCCATATCCTGGTGCTGCTGCAAGTTACCCAGGCTCTGAAGTAGCAAGTGAACCATCAGCCCCCTGACACAGTTATTTACTAACAACAGTTATTCTAATAGGCATGGTTATTACACCTGAGGTGCTGCCAAGAGACCGACCAAGTGAACTGTTTGCCTTGTGTGTAATTGCTACTAACAGAAAACCAAAGTCAAAGACAGGAACAACTGGGATGCGATTAGAAGTCCACATAAAGCTCAAGTTAGAAAGAGGTCCTGCTCTGAGTGCCCAACTCAGACACACAAGTCCAAAAGTCAGAAAACTACTCAGCCCCTACGATATCCACCAAACCAGTGATTACTGGGTAAAAAAAGACAGCATGTACTACAGACTAGTAACTTACAGGCAGCAGCAGAGCCTTGCTCACTCTATCCTGCCCCACCACCCCTGCTGTGAAAATAAATCCTTTTATCTGATACAGGACAGGTACAACACTGCAACAATTCACTGCAATTTCTGACAACTGGAGCAAGTACGATGCAAACAACCCAGGCTTCTCATACTCAGCCTGCCAACTGTAAGGAATACCACAAGCCTGGATGGCAACCCTTTCATTTGCTCCCACAGATTTTATTCTGCCAGAATAAAAAAACCCAAACCCTTTCAGAACTGACACATAAGGCAAGGCAGTTGAGGCTTTACAGAAAAATATCAGGACAAAACTCCACGAACAAAAGGTGTTTCATAAAGCATATATAAATATGCCTTTAATAGAGGGCAGCCATATTTTCCCATCCCATCAAGAAGTGAGTGGCTGCAGATCAAGCTCTCACACTTGGGCAGAGGTCACGTAGCTTTGCTCAGAGGCTCTGAGCACTGCCACAAACCACCAGCAGGTGTCAAAGCAGCATGAAATCCTGCGAGCTGCCTTCCCCAGCCAGGGCATGGTCTCCCCAGCACTCCATGTGCAGGATTCACTCCGTGGAGAACACAGTCAGAATAGGTGAACTCTTCTGCAGGAGAAATCGCCTCCATTTCACACAGCCACCTCAGAAACAGTTCACATGCATGCATTTGCAGCAGCCTACAGAGAGCTCATCTCAGAGACAACCGTTCTGAGCTGGGGTTATACGCTGGGCTATACCACATGGGGAGCAGACAGGCTTTGTCCCAGCCAGCAGACATCATCACAGCTATTCAGCCACAAGAAAACTTCCAGGGCCAGCACTGAGGCTACAGGACCCCATCCAGCTGCTCTGGGTCTTGGGCAGCAGACGCTAAAGCACTGCAAGAATCATCTTCTCCTTCTTCTTCCTCTTCCTCCTCTTCTCCTCAAAACGGTCAGTAGCATCAGCAAAAAATGTCACCTCATCCCTGGCCTCAATCTCTCTCTTCAGGTACTGAAGTCCCGCCATGTTGAATCCCAGCACATCCTGCAAACAGACCAGCACCGCACTGTTGGGTACATAACAAGCTTGTTTGGGGGCAGAGGGTCCTGCACTGGCCACCCTTTACTAAGAAATGATGAAAGCAAAATAGCCCACAGGTTTAAATAAACCAGCATTCTTTACATGTAAACTTTAGCCGAGTAGGAAAACAGTCAGTCCTGCACCTTGCTCCCCAGAGTTCTCTCAAGAGCACCTATAATCCACTGTATTTGCTGAAAGACAAGATGCTGACAGGCACTAGTTGCATCATTTGTGATATTAGAAGCCCACAGAAAAGCCCAAGAGAAATAGTTTATTTACCTCCAACATATTAAGAAACTAGTGAGCCAGAGCCCAAATACTCAAATTCAAGAGTAAATGAGGGAGCACAAGTGCAGGCTCATCACTGGGCAGTCTCACACATCAGAAGGTGAGGAAAAGGCAACCTGTTTGCAGCGGAGGAAGGCAAAATGGGCTCAGACCCCCAACCAACTTTCCCACTGGACACCACAGACAACACACATTCCCAGACACTGGACCATCCTCTTACTCCAGATCCCAGGGGGTGGGTGCAACACTCACCCGGGCCTCACTGACTCTGGAGATGGTGGTTTTCTTCAGGTTTTCTATTACAGTCACCAGCATGTGGTTGCCTGTGATCTGTCCAAAATGTATCCTGGGAACAAAGCAGGCAGTGATGTATTGCAGCATTACTGTTGGAAGCATCAGAAAGCCCTCACCTGAGCCTCTCTGCGTTATGGACATAGGATTTTTCTTAAATTAGGCCAGCCAGGCATAGGCAGATTGACCTGGAAAAGCTATTTTCTGAAGCTTCTTTTTAAGTGTTTCAAGGGGAAGGTCTCTGTCAGGCACTGAGGACACGGGCTCTGCAATGACCCTGTACCAGTCAACAGTGCCTTGATGCAGGATCTTTATACAATGAACTTCAGGGACCAGGACCAGCAACCCCATCTGGGCACGTCAACATTCTACATCCAGTCAGTCCATTCCCACACACTGTTTGCTGCAGCTGCAGTGATTCCTTACCTCCTGCAGAGACCACATCCTTATTCCCAACAATGCTTCTCATGAGCTCCAGATCAAGAGATATAAGAGAAAGCCCACTACCGATCAGAGCCCTGTTAGGGTTGTCTCAGGTTCTGGACAGCAACAGCAACCAAACTGACACTAACAGATCTGTCTGGGCAGATGAAAGACTCACTTGAGCAGGAAGAGGAGAGCTCGGCACAGGAGTTCAATATCTGAGCCCAGCTGAATATATTCATTGAACAGTCTGAGCAGGTCAGGGACATAGGAGAAGGGCAACACCAGGAGAGACTCTTCCAGCTCACTGAGGAGAAAGCAAAGGAACAGAAGCATTAGAATAGAAGCCTTAGTTAGCTAATAGAATCTCAGCCACTGCACTGCTACAGATGAACAGGAAGCACTTCTGTATAGGTAGGTTCTGGAACATAAGCTGTGCTAAGCAAGACTGCTGCTCTTTGACCACCCACAAAGCACAGTGCACCTTCACAGACTACAGCCCAGGTCAGCAGGTACCTTCTGGCACAGGAAGCAGGCACACAACCTTCCCTCCTCAGCATCCCCAAGCTGCTCTTCACATAAATGTGCGCTTCCAAGCAGCCAACTCTCATACACAAGCTCCATCCAGCACTCCCCATGGAAGTACCAATTTCCATTTCCCAATGTCCTGCATGAGGAACATGCCAGGAACAGAACTCAAGACTCTCTAGCACTGCCCAAACCCAGCATGAAAGACCATTCCAGGACCCCAGCCAGTCCCAGGCCCAGAAATGCAATACTTGGTCACAAAGCTGTTCAATGATAAGGCTTTCAGGACTCACCTCGACTTGACCTTCTTGAAAACTTCTAGCACGTATGCAGAAGGCTGTAACAGAGGAAAGAACCACCTCTGCATACCAAGAAACATTCCAGGACAAACATGTGCCTTAAGGTCTGTGTCACCCAGTTACAAACATGCAATCACATCTTGAGATGACCATATCAGGCTGACTATAGCAAAGAGGAAACTCCTTCAGCTTCAATCAGTCTAAGAAGTTGTCCCTCCCCATAACATAACCCGGTCTGGTAAAGAATATTGTGAAAATTGAAGTTTATATTCAAGCAGCTAAATCATCTCATATGCAGTTCAGTGGATCCTGTACAACCTGGAATGAAAAGCCTGGTGAAACAGACAAATTACAGAGATAAAACCTTAAACTCATCTCCCAAAGACTGAATTCCTGCTTATCTGCTGAAAGCGTTTGGCAGATGCAGAGCAGAGCTGAGAATTGCCATAGTAAAGTACATGACTACTAATTCATAGGATTTCATTCACTTCCATTCAGTCTATTCAACTTGTAATTAAATATACTTATATTCACAGGGGAGGGGGCAGAAGGGCTCTTATAAGGTGGTTACAGGTAGTTAGAAGACAAAAGGCTGTTCCATCTGGCATTGACATACTCCTCAGAGAAGGTGAGGATGAAAAAAACAAGGATCTTCTTAAGGGTAATTCAAAATGCAGTCCAGGAGTACACACTGGAATAACCAGGAAAACCAAAACAGAATCAGTAACTGCTGTACCAGTGCCACAGAAATAAGCCTGGGCAGCTACCATATAGCCCTGCCTTGCTCAGAGCTGCCCTGCTGTTGTTACAGCTGCACAGGCAGTGATTTAGGGTCAGGAAACCCTCACGTGCTTCCAGCTCCAACTTCTTGAGTCAAGGCAACACAGTAGGAATGCTGGGACAAGTGCTCCACAAGCAGCATCTCTCCCAAGAAAAAGGGTAAGTGACGGTCAGCACATGAAGTCTTTCTGTTCATGGTCTGACATACTGAATGCTCATCATGGTCAATTCACCAACAGGACATTTCATAACTTGTGGCTAATGTTTTTACCCAGTAGACCAGCACATTCTTCCAAGGCTTTGGAAACAGGTTCAAATCCCTTTCTTTGTACAGTAAGATTCAACTAAACATTACCTGCTTCCAAGGAATTTTGCTAGCTACTGAGCCATAGGATTTCACTCACCCATCTTCAATCTATTCCACTTGCATTTAAATATGCCTGTATTCCCAGAGGAAGGGAGGGAATGGCTCTGGCTAAGTGTTTAAGCTAAGTGTTAAGTGTTATTCACAGGGTGGGAGGCACAGTGATATGGGTACTTCCCAGGAATGCTCAGGTATTTTGGGTAACATGACACAGCTCCTCTGGAGTATGCTATATAATGGCAACTGCACCCTACTGGCAGAGGCACAGGAAGGGTTTGAACTAGCTTTCCCACATCTTGGAGAATACTGTCAACTGCTGGCTCATGGTAAGGTCCATGATAAGGTCACGGCTACCATCAGGGTTATGTTTAACCCTGATGAGGTGAAACATTTGTAACACCTCCAGGAGATTAAAAAAATACCAAAAACCACCACCACAAAACCCCCAAATTGTGTTCACTTTGCACAAGCAGAAGTGCTGAATTTTCACTTCAAATTGAACCAAATAGTTAGTCCACAGCAACCCAGTGTTTTGGCTCAGCCTGAAAATGAACCAGCCCCACCCCAGTTGAGAATGGGCCACAGCCAGTGGGCATTCCACTTACTGTAATATTTCCATAGGCACGCAGGATGGGATTGACAGGAAAGGGAACCTGGAGACACAGAATGGGTCAGAATAAGATAGGTGTATGTGTACAAATGCATATTCACAGAGAAAACTTTAATCTGCAGAGCTTTTATCGAGAGTCTTCCTGCAATTTCACCTCCACCCTCCCCAGAACATTGATGAGGCCTCATTTACAGATAATCTCACTCTCAGACGTGCATAGATAACGCAAACATGCATGAATCTTCTTCCACTTCTTCATTGTCACTTTTCCCCACTGATACCACAGCCCCTAATTTTGCAGGGAACGTTGAGCTGAAGGCAAAGAACAGGCTGAACAGGAGATGAATTTACAGCAGCATGCTCTCCCAAGAACAAAAATACCCATCTTACATCCTACTGTGACCTGAAACAAAGATCGTTGGAAAGAAAACCCCACCAGCCATGCCCAGAGCAGTGTCATTTTGTTCTTCAACAGATTTCAGCAAATCTCTGCTATTTCCAGCTGTTTGATTTTATCTGCGTGCTGAGTTGGAAGGATACACCCAATACCCTTGGGATTGGCACAATCCTCAGTCTTTTACCTCTTTTCCTGCAGCTTTGCATATGGCCTTGTGCTCCTTCAGTTTTGCCATCTCTTCTCTATACAGCTCAATAGCTTCCATGATCCGCTCAGCCTGTACAGCACAGGAACAGCACAGTGACACCAGAGAAGCCAAAGCAAGTATCAAGTCCTACTGGACAAATGGAGGTGGAAGCAGAGACTGATGTGGAGAATCATAGGACATCTCCTGGAGAAAGGCAACCTCTACTCCAAACTGCACCACTACTCAGAGCATGTCAATCATGTCCTGAAGATGTCAGAACATGAGCTGCATCAAAAAGGAGCGTGATCAGCGGGTCAAAGGAGGTGATCCTGTCCCTCTGCTCTCACGAGACCCCACTTGCAGCACTGTGTGCAGTTCTGGTGTCCTCAGCGTAAGAAGGGCATGGAACTGTGGGAACAAGTCCAGAGGAGGCCACAAGGATGAGCAGGGGCTGGAGCACCTCCCATATGGAGACAGGCTGAGAAAGCTGGGGCTGTTCAGCCTGGAGAAGAGAAGGCTGCATGAAGACCTCAGAGCAGCTTCCAGTATCTGAAGGGGGTCTACAAGGGTCCTGGAAAGGGACTCATCATCAGGGACTGTTGCAACAGGACAAGGGGTGATGAGTTTAAACTTGAACAAGGGAAGTTCAGGTTAGATATAAGGAAGAAGTTCTTTACTGTGAGGGTGGTGAGGCCCTGGAACAGGCTCCCCAGAGAAGTGGTAAATGCCCCATCCCTGGCAGTGTTCAAGGCCAGGTTGGACAGAGCCTTGAGTGACAGGGTCTAGAGTGAGGCATCCCTGCCCATGGCAGGGGGGTGGAACTGAATGATTTTAAGGTCCTTTCTGACCCAAACCATTCTGTGATTTCCCCCACTGCCCTGGGTGCTCTGCTGCAGCTTCAATTGTTGCCTTGACACTGAGCTCCCACCCCCTACCCAAGCAAGCAGCATGCCTCTGAAGAAAGTCAGGGTCAGGCCATTTCGATTACTCAGGTTAACATCTTCTCTGTACTTATAAGAGCACCAGACTGTTGAAATCTGTGCCATGAAATTACCCATCCCCGCACCTTCCTGGTACACCTTCTGCCTCAGGCACTGCAATACATTTCTACCTTCCACAGATGCCCACAAGACTGAGCAGCCCTTTGGGGAGCAGCCTGGATCCTAGAGAACATCTCAGCTGCCTTGTGTTCTTTTTTTGGGGCCCCAATGGTCAAGAGCAGCCCCATCTGTCCCACACATGACAAGCAAAGCTGCAGCTACAGGAACCTCACCTGTTCCCTGGAGAGGTTTGGAGAGAATTCCTGGTGCTTGACTCTCCAGAGTCAGACCCTTCCCTGCGGGCCATGAAGCAGGACAGACTGTTCTTGTATGCATGGTAAACTGCCCTCATGTGACAGCACAGGTTACTCTTTCAAACTAATGCTCCAACCCTCGAGAGACTGCTGAGGCACAAAGCAGTGCTGGTAGACCCGCATGATCTTACCGCTTTGATGGTTTCAATGGTCTTCTTTCCTGCGAGCCCCGTCTCTCCTTGAGTCTCCCCAGCCACCTACAAAATGCAGAGTCTGCATCCTACCACAATCCATATTAAGAAAAACAGCCCCATTCCCTAAACGGGTGGTTTATCTGGGAAAATACTGTACTTGCCAAGTGCATAGCTCCTTCTGATGAACAGAGGTGCTGTGTGTTAGTATGCTCTGGGAGGTAGGTAAACACAGCTCTTGTTCTGCCAACAGAGGCTGAATAATACAACCAGCAGCACAACCCAAGCACCTAAGCAAGAGGGATTAAGTTCCCCCACCAATCCTGTGTTACATCGAGTTGGAAGCAGTCAGAAGGCAGCCATGGTACAGAGCTGGTGTGGACCCGGACATTGGAGATAGCAAAGCCTACAGCATAGAGAAGTTTCAGTGTCCACAGCTACTGTGTGTTTGGCCAGCTCCACACACTCTCCTGAAGTTATGTGTGTGAAGTATCAGTCAACTGTATCTTGGGGCAGCTACAGCTTCATCAGCACCTTTCCCCCCCTGCACCTCCTCAAAGCAGTGAGATTACCAGTCCTCTCCGACACCTCTTCTATGCCTCTTACAGAAGTAGTTATTCCAGCATCTGTACAGTCAGACTGACACACGCTCACTGCAACTCACCACAGGCTGCTCTTCCTTCGCCACACTCTCTTCATATTCAGCTTCTCGTTCCTACAGTGGAAGAGAACACAATGTATTAACAGATTTGGGCACAGATCCCTTCCAGACTAGTTGAGCAACAGAACCTGCACCTTCATGCAGCTTGTTACAGAACCAGGATAAATCAGCAGGGATCAACAACAACAGTGCAAAATACCCACTTGTCCCTGGTCCCAACCCCACAGAGAACTCTGTAACCTCCCGGACTGAAAGAAATGAAGGTCTCTGCTCTGGATACAGGAATAGCCCATAGACAGGACACCAAGCTGAGATGGAGACAACAGCAATTCAGCACCAGACTTTCCACCTGGCACACAACACAGAGAAGCCTAGAAAAGTCCTAGGGTTATCCTAGCCTGCAAGAGGAAAGAATCTCCTGTCTGGCACCTCTCACGTCAATAGGGCCCCATCGGTGTGTAATTCACTACTGGTGTATTTGTGCCCATCTTGTTACTCAAACTTGACCCAAACAACACTTTCCTGGCATCTGGAAAAAGCTGTCTCTGCTCTCCTTTTACCATCACCATTCCTAGTACACCAACCACTGGGCATCAAGATGCTGCTGATGGGTCACCTCAGGTTTCATATCAAGACAAGTCTCTGAGCAATCTGATACAGCTTCAAGGTGATCTTGCAGTGAACAAGGGGTAGGACTGGACTCTGACAACAGTGTTTCCACCCTACTTAAGTCTTTCTGCAAGTCTATGATTCACATATATATGCTACATGAATATATGCTTAAAATGGAGTAGAATGGGCTTATTCCATCCTTTCCGAGCTTTGGAGCCTGCCTCTAAGATAGAATAGACCTGTTATTGTTGGAAAAGAGGAACACAAAACAAACTGCATTTAACAGGAGCAGTGCTCTCCATCACTCCACAACAGCCACCTGCTGAGCTGCCTACAAAGCACACACATCGAAAGGAGCACAACAGAATAAGAGAAGGTCAAACAGTGTAGCCAACTGACCTGTTGAAAAACATAGCTCTAGAGTAAAGTCTGAGAATCAAGAGAAAAGCAAAGCAGACAGCAAGTCAGCCAGGCATCTGCAATGCAGCAAACAAGCAAGCAACTGCAGCATCTGCAGTGCTCTCTCTAGACAGCTCAGGTCAACAGAACTATGGTGCAAAAGGTACCAGTCAACCCTGAGCACCTCAACACCAGGCTGCGGTTAGCAGTGAGCAACCTGCCAAGTGAGGAGCCAGACTCCTCCACAGTGAAAACCAAAGAGAAAACAGTTGTCTTTGGCAGGAAGGATGCAACTCTCACCATCTCCCTCTCCTCTTCCAAAACAAGTGGCTCCCTTGTCCTTTCCCAGAGGCGCAGGGACTTGTCATGGGATGCCGACACCACGTAGTCTCCATTAGGACTGAGTGCCAAACACCAAACCTCCTTGTGATGTCCCTATGTGGCAGACAGAAGAGGTTAGACAAGAACACCACCCAGCTCCCACTCCTGAGGGAAGTGCTGCTCATAAAGGAATAATGCTTGCTTCCAACAGTCTCTAAAACTTCCTACCTCCAGTGTCTGGATGTGCTCAAATTTATCTGCATCCCACTGCTTAATCTTACTGTCCTTCCCAGCTGTGAAGAAGAGATGGGATTTCGCCACAAACTGCAGATACATCACACTGAAAGGGAAAAAGGCTCAAATTCATCCACTTGGGGAACACTGCAGACCTACACCCACATTATGCTGGACAAAAGGGTAATTGCTGGATCACAATCCCTTGTGATATAACCCGCAACCCAGAGATGCTGTAAAATATGACTGACCTGTCATCATGGGCAAAGAGAGAACGGTGACAGTCCCCAAAATCCAAGCCCCAAATCTTCACATTCCTGTCAGCGGAGCCAGTTGCTATTAGAGTCCCATCCTACAGAGCAACAGAGAGGAAGGTGTGGGGGAACTGGCTGGCAGCCCCATGAAGAATTGCTGCTGAACCAATGACTAAGAACTGCTGAGTATACAGATACCTGGCTCCTGAAACATGCTCCCCCCCAACCCCTCCATCACCTCTCGCCAGAGTGGCCCATGCCTGTGCTACCAGCACAGCCCACTGACAGCACCCTTCCTCTCTTCTGAACCTCTGCAGGCATTTAAGACCTTAGCTATATCTTGACATTTTTGGCTTCCAATAAGCCTCCTCCCAAGGACACCCTAGAACAAGATATATCCCAAGAATGAATAGGCATGAGGAGGCTGCTCCACCTCAGCACCTGCTCTCTGCTCACACTATCAAAGAATTTGAGCTCCTCTCACAGAGTCAGTAACTTCAGCAGAGAGCAAGCTGTACCTCTTGAGTGTAGGGAACCACCACAGCATTTTGATTTCCACTTGCTCACAGAATGCCCTGGTCAGTTCCATCATGACCACTACTCAGTGACCCTCCTGGTGAGCACAGAACTGCAGGATAAGGAGGGGCTTGCTGCGTCCCATTAAGAAACTGCTAAGTCAGAGCAAGGAGGTGACAAGAAAGCACTATCCTAGAGACCTGGCTGCCAGCAGAGGTTCCTGCAGTCATTAGTATCATTGCAGTCCCACCTAACACACAGCCCTAATGATACTTACATAGGAGATGTCCATACACAGCACTGGCAGCTTGTGTCCATACAGAGAGAGGAAAAACTGAAGCAGAAGAAAGGTGTCTCAGTTAGACATGCTGGGTAGAGATGTGTGCAAATCTCAAGCTCCAGGCCAGCTCTGTTGTGCCTCAGGAGTGCTGTCTTTCTAGCACTGCCCCACTTTCATTGTTAGCTGCAGAGCCATGATGGCAGAACTGAGGGTGGAAATACTCAAGCAAACTAAGCTAACACTGATGCCACCACTCCCTATGGAGTTCCTCTCTCCTCTTCTTTGCCTGTCCGTCAGTGCTGGTCTGTCTCGTGTCACTCCCTAACATTCATGTGCTAACACACAACTCACAAAACCACAACACACTGATCACAAGGAAGATTCTTCTCTCCCAGGCTTTGCCTCTGCTATGCCCTATTTAATGCCATGTGTGACACATCCATCTTTACAGTGCCTTGCAGCTCTGGGGAACCACCATGCCCTCAGGGTTTAGAGTGAACCTTGCACATGGGGGTTCACAGTACTTCCCAGATGAAAAACTATCTTCTCCCCAGTGTTGGGCAGCCATGTTCTGACAGGTTTGCTAGCAAACAGGCAGCTGAAGTGGGATGTATGGTCTCCCTACGAGTGTCCCACAATACGTATTCCCAATCAGGCTACAGTTGCATCACTCTCTGCACAGCCTCACAGCCCATTGGGTCATGTACCTTGAGTGTGTCAACATAGAAAACTTTCACAGTGCAATCCAGTAAGGAGACAGCCAGCAGCTTCTGGTTGGGGCTGTACCTCACACAGAGGACATCTTCATCCAGCTGCAAAACACGCACATGTTTCACAGAAAGCCTGGCAACATGAAGATAAAAACAACAATTGTGATCCCAAACAAGTTTTGAAGAGATAAAAATATGACTCCCAGACTGCACCCTGGGAAAGCAACTTAATTCTAACACACAGCATCTCATCCCTCGTTACAACAAGACAGGCCTAGAAATAAGCACAGCACTGCAGGCTGATAAACTTCACTGCTAAATTTACTCCTTTCCGAGCTGGAGGACCATCGTGTGATTAGAAGCTACACTCCCACAAAAAGCAAGGGATCAGAATGCGGCAAGTGTCCTTGAGGTGGCTGAACAAAGCTCAGACCTTCACAAAACAGCACTGAGTTCACACTCTTCTCCACGTGTTCCACATACAAGTCATGGGCACTTGTTACAGTGCACACTAAAGGCCAAAGCATCCATCAGCAACAACGAATACTGAAGCTGAACATAGTCTCAAAAGGTTTATTTTCTCACCTTTTCTGAATGCTGCTCTCATCCTTCACAAGCTCGAACTCCCAGAACTTGACACATTTATCAGCACCACCTGTCACAAAGCCACGCTGCAGGGGAAAGCGAAAAAAAAACACCATATTTGAAACTAGTTTTGCTGTAATCCAGAGAAACTCTACAGCAAGGAACTGTCAACACACAAGGTGGTTTCTGAAATGTCCCACATTCCTACCCTATTAATGATGAAGTGAACACCACCAGGAGCACTTGCTATGGTTAGATCATGCACTACCCATTGGCTGAGCAACAACAAATGTTTCAAAAGCTCTGACAGGGACCTCAAAGGCAAAGACTCCAAATGTTGAGACATGGACTGAAACGTTGGGTCTGAAAACATTAACCTCAGCTGCAGGTAATGATGTGCTTGTGTTTTGTGGGCAAGCTGACCCTCTCACTCTTACCAGAACACTCAGTCCACTACCCCACAAGCACAGCCTTCTAAAGGAAGGACAGTTCAACATCATCCCTTTTACATTAATAACATGGGAAAATCTATCCCCTATGTTTTAATGTGTAGGATAAACAAATTTCAGGAAGGTTATTACTTGCTATGGTTTTGATTCCACTAAAAACCACTCCAGCTTCAAGTGCAACATGAGAAAAGATGGGCATATACAACAAAAAGAAGAAAGTGGAAACTGAGAGAAATCAGTATGAACCTGAACTGTGGTAATGGAGCAAAATTGATACAAGGAGTACAAGACACAAATAGATTTCTACAGCTACGGCGGTTACGCCAAGTAGAGTGAGCTAAGGAGGCTAGTATGAGAACTATTAAACAGCAATGCTCAGTAAATATGGGTTCAGGAAACATTTATCATCTGTTGTGGTCAGGAAAAAACCAACATGTTCCATAATCACACTACAAAACAGCGATGAAAAACTGCTCCAAAAACTCACAAGGCTGTTAAAATGCAGCTACTCATGTCAGACATTTATAAATGGTTCAGATTCCCCAAATGCAAGATTTTTACAGAGCAGTACAATGGAGAATCATAGAATGGTTTGGGTCAGAAAGGACCTTAAGATCATCCAGTTCCAACCCCCCTGCCATGGGCAGGGACACATCACAAAAGACCATGTCGCCCAAGGCTTTGTACAACCTGGCCTTGAACACTGCCAGGGATGGAGCATTTACCACTTCTCTGGGCAACCTGTACCAGCGCCTCACCACCCTCCTTATATCTAACCTGAACTTCCCCTGTTAAAGTTGGAACCCATCACCCCTTGTCCTATCCCTGCAGTCCCTGATGAAGAGGACTCTCTGAACTCTCAATTTCCATTCTCAGCAACTTTGGAAATACAGTGAGAAGAAACTAATGTAATACTATCATTCAGAGTGAACAGGCAGGCCTGGTAATTGTGAGCACAGTCAACAGAACAAACGGGTAATTACGGTTTCCATCAACCAAAGAAAGGGAACCGAATATGGAGAAAAGAGCTTATGGAAAATTAACTTGTTAGGGATTATCCTTTTCCTTAAGATCAAAAATGTTAGTTAAGCCCTTGGATGGATCCCAAAGGGCATCTGGCACTGGTGTAATCCCTATTACACAATGCACCCAGATCCTGGGGCCACCAGCAAAAAAATTACTACAGTTAACTGAAAAAGTACAAGAACTAAGAGCCTGGAAAATGCATCCTGCAGGAACAGGAGAATTTCACCCTAATGACCATCAGCTAGATGGGAAGAGTGACTTGGTCATTCAAGATGAATGCCACACAAAGGAAAAACCTCACTGTGTTTAACAAAATCGTTAATCCAGCAGACAAGCAGCAAATTAAACTGGTTCATCAGCCACTGCAGCAGGTTAAAGGGGCTGAAGCTCTCCACAGCTAGAACACATCCACAAGGTCTGTACTGCTGCACACACAGACTCCACCAGGGAAATCCAAGTGTCCTCCATCATGCAGAAGCCAGATTAGGTGATGAAGATGAGGCTCCACTCAGCCCAAAGACCTACTGCCATGTGCCACACAGCTAGAGAGGTATTTCAGCAAACCATGCCTGTATCCACAGTTTAAAGTTCTTAGAGACTACTAGCTGCACCCTCCACCTCCCAGGATGAAGGGATCCCATGCTCTCATCAGCAGTGCATACACAGGACAGGACATGCAACAGATGATACTTAGAATGGTGGCTGAGTTACCTGGTCTGGTGAAAGAGCAATGGACCACACCGCCCCGTCGTGAGCATTAAGTGTCTCTGTCAGACTCCCAGAAGCCAGGTCATATAGCTGCAGCTTCCCTGTCTGGGAAGAAAGATATATCACAGAGGACTAATCAGCCCCTTGACAACACATGAGAGCTCCCAGCAGAAGAGTACTCCTGTCACACATCTCCCTAGCAGCCAGCTTCCTTAGATGGCTGTTATACACAGAAATCCAAACTCCTGATCACCATCAGTGACTTGCCCAAGCTACCCAGCTCAAGAAGCCACGAAAGCTGCATAAAGAGTTTGGGAATAGAGCAGAACCTGACTGTCAGAGAGGTTTTTACACCTAAACCAGAATGCTGCAGATGAAGAAATGCAATGTATTTTCTGTAAGGCTGCCTTCATGACATTTTCATAGCATATTTCCAGAGCTGGCCAGTCTGGAAATGCCCAAGTCTGGAAATCTGTTATGAGAGCTGTTTCTGGAGTACAAAAGCACACTGCTTACCTTGGTGCCAACGATGACTTGCCGATCTCCTGGGACAAAGAGTGAGCAAAGCGCATACTCACAGTCCATTGTCCGGATGCACTGCAAGGTCGCTCTGGAGATAAAGGCAAAGCCCAAAACCTCTTATCACACACACAGTCTGTCCCACTGAGACATGTTCCACCATGGCCTCTGCCCAGGGCTGTCTTTTCAGCTGGGGCCAGAGGATACACCACCACCATGCTATGACGCAAATGCTATCCAACATCACTAAGAACGTTTCCCATAAAAACATGCCATTATACCATCCACCATCATGACTTCCTGCTGTCATGAGCAAGGACAGCTCCTGTCATTCAGGAGAGGAAGAAGAAGTACAAGACAGCACACTCAAAGGAAACACAGCTTGAAATCCACAGCACTAAGGAAACACTGGGACAACCCTCTAGAACAAAACAGTAACTTACTCAGTCTAATACTACATCCTTCTGATACAATGCCAAGAAACCCACATGTTCCCAAAAGAACAGGTAGTAGCTAGTTCAGAGTTAGTACCTCTTATTAAAAAGGAAAATAAGCAACAAAATACAGTCTATACTGGACTGCTATATACTACCTCTGTGTTTAGGTATTTATCTTTCCATACCTGCTACTAAACTTAGCCTCAGTGCTGCTTTACAGCAAGAAACTCCATGAGTTAATTATGGAGTTTTAGCCCCATAGAAACTCTATGAGTGAATTATGGAGTTTTAGCTCCATAGTTTTTCAGTTTTCCTAAGAAGGAAAGAAGCCAAATAGCTTTCTGTTTATTTCCTTTACTTCATTCACTATTTCATATTTCTCCATCAGCCCCTTATCACTGCCCATCTGAAGACAGCATCCCCGAGCTCTGGGAGACTGACCTGTAGGGCAGAGGGGAGTGACACAATTGGTCTGCATACCTGTTCCAAACCTTTACAGACTCTGCAGCTGCAGAGAGAACAGCAATGTTGTCAGAGCTGAAAGCCAACGTCCTGACATCACTGCGGTGCCCTCCAATGGTTATCTTGGATACACGGACAGCCTGTGGGACTTGTGCTGACAGGTTCAGGTTGTATGACTCAATGATGTTGCTCTGGAGCAGCAGAACGATCTTCAGCTCTCCTTTCGGAGTGAGAAACAAGTCAAATGACCTGTTAAATTAGACCAAAAAAAGTGCTGTACACAGGGGCAGTAAGACAAAATGTAGGATGTATCAAATATCAAGAACTGAGAAAGAGGAATATAGGCAGAGTGCATGCCACAAGCAAGTCCACACTAACTCACAGAGGTGTGCAAGAAGGGGACCACTTGTGGAAGAGGTGTGAATGGACTGGAGATTATGGTAGGCCTCTCCCCCAGCTTCAAGCAGAACACATGTCAAGGGTTAAACTTCTACCTCTCCCTATACTGAGCTGTACACAGTTCTTCCCAAGTAGCTACACAGCCACAGCTCAGCTTCTACAACAGGCTTTCCACTCACTTGATTTTAGAAGAAGCTCTGATATTAGTCAGTCGTTGAATCTCCTCCTGCAGGCTCAGCTCCACACTCTTTTCAGGCTCCTCTTCAGAGTTCTGTCTAGGAATGTCAGGTAATGGAGAAGAGTCAAATAACCCAGCAGAGCCAACACAAACTTAACAGAGACAGTGAATAATAAGAAAACCACTTAGCCTGCTGAAAAGAACAATCCACTTACCCAGCAGGGCTAACTACATTTTAAGAACAGTGAAGATCATGCTGGCATGCAGACTACTGAAGAGATAAACTGCCCTAAAAAAGGACTATCTCTTCTGAACACAAAGCATTTGAACAAGGCACGTTAGAAAGATGGATGCAAACCAAAAAATGAATACAAAAGATAGCTCAATGTCCAGGAAGATGTCCCTGAGGGGTCAGTGTTGAGACTGATTCTGTTAAACATCTTTGCCATCAACATGGACAGCGGGATTGATGCCCCTCAGAAAGTTTGCCAATGACACCAATCTGTGCGGCTGTCACGCTGGAGGGAAGGGATGGGATCCAGAGGGACACTGACAAGCTTGAGTGGTGGCCAATGCCAACCTCAAGAAGTTCAACCAAGCCAGGTGCAAGATCCTACATCTGGGTCAGGGGAATCCCAGGCACAGTATTGGGCAGAAAAGAGATTCAGAGCAGCCCTGCAGAGGAGGACTTGGGGGTGCTGGTCGATGAGAAACTGAACAAGAGCCAGCTTCAGTGTGCGCTTGAGCCCAGAACCGCCCCCATGTGCTGGGTGGCATCAAAAGGAGAGCGAGTCAAATTAGGTGATCCTGCCCCTCTACTCTGCTCTTGTGAGACCCTACCTGCAGCACTGTGTGCAGTTCTGGTGTCCTCAGTGTAAGAAGGACATGGAGCTGTGGAGCAAGTCCAGAAGAGGCCACAAGGATAATCAGGGGCTAGAGTACCTCCTATATGAAGATAGGCTGTGAAAGTCAGGGCTGTTCAGCCTGGAGAAGAGAAGGCTGCGTGGAGACCTCAGAGCAGCCTTCCAGTATCTGAAGGGGGGCTACAAGGGTGCTGGGGAGGGACTCTTCATCAGGGACTGTAGCAACAGGACAAGGGGTGATGGGTTCAAACTGGAACAGCGGAAGTTCAGGTTAGATATAAGGAAGTTCTTTACTGTGAGGGTG
Organism: Pezoporus wallicus; assembly: GCF_028554395.1. NCBI lineage: Eukaryota > Metazoa > Chordata > Aves > Psittaciformes > Psittacidae > Pezoporus > Pezoporus wallicus. The sequence goes on from NW_026639755.1 coordinate 983,386, forward strand.
GTGAAGCCGTGGAACAGGTTGCCCAAAGAAGTGGTAAATGCTCCATCCCTGGCAGTGTTCAAAGCCAGGCTGGACAGAGCCTTGGGCAACGTGGTCTAGTGTGAGGTGTCCCTGCCCATGGCAGGAGGGCTGGAACTGGTTATCTTAAGGTCCTTTCCAACCCAAACCATTCTATGATTCTAAAACAGACAACAGAGAGCTGTTTGAGAGGGAGTTCAGCTTCTGCTCATGTCCTACCACTCATCCAAAGTCCTCAGCCGTTGCCAAAAATCCATCTCCAGATTTACATGCCCTGTGCTTCAGTTTCTACCCTGGAGCCAGACCTCTTCTGAAGGGCTGCTCTAAGACCCCTGTTAAGTGCCATGATACCCAGAAAGACACTTAACACAAATTAAACATTAAGAAAGCTCTCACTTGTATCTCTGTCTGCTGTAAAACAGGAGATGAGGTATTAGAGTCACTCTGACTTCTCAGATAAAACTCTCATTCTTGTACATTCTATCAAGGACTTTCTTTGATGCACCAAGCAGTGTAAATACAAATATCAGGTAGAAGTGAGCTGCTCTGAAAAACCCATTTTAGTCCATTCATTTGCATGCACTAGATTTTTTTGCAGGGAGGCATTTCCTTAGTCTCTGGAAGTAGTGTTGTTCAGACAAGCACTAATGATGCACAGGAAGAGTGACCCCAGAACAGAACAGCTAGCAGAGAGAGAACAACAAGTAGCTTGGAGTTCAACCACTGTGTCGTGCTGCTGAAAGGCTTTTCTAACAATTCTCTGGAAACAGACAGCTTCCAAATGCATGCGAAAGACTGCTTACTTGGCTTTTTTCTTTGCTTTCTTCATTTTCTTTTCCAATTTCTTCCGGATTTCCTCTTCAGAAAGGACAGAGAACACTTCCAGAACAACACCCGTTCCCTAAAGACACAGCAAATAAAGTCAAAGGCATGCAAAACTCTGGTCATACAGAATTTACCCAAAGTCTCTACAAGCCTCATCTACAGCTTGATAGCAGAACCCCACACTACTTACATGGCAGGCCAAAATCTTGCCCGTTTGGTCTGTGGCAAGAGTTACTACTCGGTCTCTCCCTTCCCGCATGATGGATCCAACTTTGCTGCACTTTACAAGGCGCTATAGGGAAAGAAGGAGAACAACTCTGGTCTGAAAGTTAAAGTGATCTTCTCAAACTCAGAAATCTACTGGCAAGTGAGCTCAAGAGGAAAAGGGGGAAATAAACCTACAGGGTCCTGGTAGAACAGCTAGGAAGGATAACCTAGGGACAAAACAAGCATTGTGTGAACCATGAGCTTGTCTCCTGAACTTTTGCTGCTTTTTAGCTGAAAGTAATCAATGACAGGCTCAGTGGAAGAATTAAATGACTACTGCTTGCCAGTAAAGGCAGAGCTGATTTTTTTATGCTACAACAGCAGCAGAGCTCAGTTCCTCTGTCAGAAAAGGCAGAGGTGGCGATAACAGACTCTTAAACAGGTGATTGAAGGGAGGGAAATCCACTGGAGAGGAAGTTGGGAAAGTATTTAACAAGGTCAGGTATCAACCACAACTAGATGCAGTCTGAAATCTGAGCAGGACCCTGGAAAGTTCTACTGGAAAGAGAGTCAGTGAAGTCTCCAGAACAGCACAAGTGGGAATAGCTTTCTGCAGTCAAATCTCATGCTGTATTTTGTTACGATACAACTCTGACTGCTGCTGAGGAAGATGTCGTAATTCTCGTTTTGCTTAACAATTTCCCTTGCAGGCTAAATATGACACTTGGGGTATAAACCCCCAGAGAAGCAATATGTGACCATCTCTAAAACTCCTGCTGGCTCCGCAAGCAGCACCATGCAAATGAGGTTAAGATACAACATCCCACAGACAGCATGCAAAACAGCTTACTTCCTCAGGATGCTCATCCAACTCTAGGGTCTCATCCTCTTCAGTATTTTCTTGTGCTCCAGGTGAAGACCCTTTGCTTTTCTTGGATTCTGGCTCATCAGGGTCTTTTACCTGCTCATGGACAAAAAGAACATAAGGAATACCTTAAATCACAAGAGATACAGTGTCCAGGTTTCTGTCTCCCATTTCATTTCCCTGGAGGAACAAGTGGTTAGTGTGCACTGCAACTAAGGAGTGGCCTATAGCATGTCTGCAGACACCGAACACTGTGTCCTCCCCTCCTTATGACCCACCCACAAGACTAATCTTCTCTAGCCATAAGCCAGAAGGCAGGAAGATCTGACACAAGATCTGGAAATGTTGTTCTGGAAGTGCTCACAGGTCCACATGAAAGTTCAAAGCACAGAAAACAGCAAAGTCTATCCCTAGAGCAGCTTCTGGACCCCTCAAACAGCAAAGACATTGCTTTGGCTCAGTTTCCCAGGACATCAACCAGATCTAATATGTTCCAGTCTCAGTCCAAAGACAAGCGGTTGGGCAAGGCTGTGAAGGGTTACAGGGGGAGTATCTTACCTCCTCAATATATGCAATATCCCACACCCTCAGCTCGCTGTCTGCACTTCCAGTGACCAGACGCTTCTCTTCAGATACCACGGCCATCCCCCAAACCTGTGCAGAGGCACAATGTGAGGAATTGGCTTATGGCTCCTTTAACTATTGTAACAACAGAGCATCTTTAATTGATTTATTTAAACAGCAACCAACAGGAGACTGGATCTAGCCAGGACCTCCTCCAAGTACATCTGTTCTGGAGTCACCCACAGCATAGGGAAAGTTTGGAAGGTTCTCATTTGCTCATCCCTAAAGCCTAATGACAAACAAAATGTATCATAGTGCCCGTTTACAACTCATAAGAGCAGGAAGAGAGCAAAGTGAGCCATGTGTGAGGTCTCCCTCCCCAAGGCAGAGGGGGTGGAACTAGATGATCTTACGGTCATTTAAAACCCAAACCATTATGTGATTCTATGACATATAATCCTAAATCCCTCCAGCACAACAGCTCCCCACAAACCCTCTGTACCTCAGTACGGTGTCCAACCAGAGTTTTGAAGCAGTGCTGGGTGTCCAGATCCCACCATTTCACCAACGTGTCTTTGCCGCTAGTATAAAGAAGGAAAAACTCAAGACATGAGGAAAGACTGCCAGAGCTCACGTGCTTAGAAAAGTGATAGAAACAAAATCTAAACCATGCCACAACATCTCACAAAGCAGCTGCATTTTCAAGCTATGGAAGAACAAAGTATAGCAATACAAAGGTACTGCATAAAGGTATTTAGCACATCACTGAAAACTGCTTCCTCCCCTGGATTCAGCTGCAAGCCCAAGTGTCACACAGCCTCCTTTCTCACTTATTTAGGGTGAGAACAATACTGTTTACTTAGGTTGAGAATGGTAAGTGCAAAGTCCTGATCAATGCTAAAGCTGCCTCTAAAACCTCCCCTCCACATTCTCAACCTGTGCCATGCTTGTGCATTCACCAGGCTACAAGAAAAGCCGTTTCCTTCATTCTGAACAGTGATTTGGAACTGCTCCTCCTCACAGAGAATTACAGCTGCTTCAGTCCTTCAAAACCCCTGTAGGATTAGATCTTCCTTAAAACACATTTCTGGCCATATTATGCTATGCCAATACTACAAGAGCACTGGAGAAAAGTAATTTGAACATTTATATAGATTCTCTCAGTACATCTTACAATATTTAGTACTGGTTTTGGGGGGTTGTAACTTTGCTAGTGCCTATTTTCCTCAATTAGTTTCAACTAAATCAAAATAGAACACTTGTTCCACTAGTAAGCTCCCTCAGGACAAGAAAAAAAGTCTGATTACAAGCGATATTTATTGTTAATCCATCTCTTTTGTTACACAGGATCCAAAGATACTTGTAAAGTGAACATATGAAAGTATCACCAAAGAAAAACACAACTGTACACAAAGGACTGCAGTCCTCTGGGAAAAAAAAAAAAAACACAATATAAAGAAGCAACATTTTATTTCAAGAAAAGCAGGATCTCTACTCTGTCAATAAAATAAATTGAGCAGATTTCTTTATCCCAATTTAGAATTAAGAAGCATTTCTAAAGCTTGTCTACAAGGACCTGAAATTGCATTAAGAAATGGGCACCATCTACCAAACCAACAAAATACTACTTTTTCCACTGGAAACAACAAAAAAAAAGGCACAAGAAACTTGTTCTAATTTTACACTGAACTGATTTCTATTTAGCTATTAGATGACTATTGATAAACAAAGAAATCATTGACTGGTATTTGAGGATCTTCTGTCAGCCATTTATTTTTAAAGGGATAGTGTCAATAGCAGCTCATGTTGAATAACTGAAAACCAACTCAAAAAAACATCTCTCATCTTTTAATTAATTCCTATAATCCAGTTTAGCAGGAGGCAATTTTTCTGTCCTATAGCTGTGTGAATTACACCTTCAGAAGGCAAGTCTGCTTAATTCTTCAAGATAAACAGCAAAAATTCCTATGCACATAATGAACATTTCAGTTCTGTGTGCCATATCTGTATTCAGGCATCAGATTTAAGAAATTTGTGGACATGGCAAAATCATACTCTAAAATACTGGTGGGTCTGAGATACATGAGTTGAAAAGGGAAATACAAATGACTGTGGCACCCAAGATGCCTAAATTGCAAGTAAAACCATGGCTGCTTTCCTGATCAACTACTACACTTAGCCTGGCTCACCTGGTGACCAGCAGGTTCTTCTCCTTCAAGAAAAGGACTTGAGTGACAGCATCCTTGTGCCCTCTCAGCCGGTACAGACCGCTCTCGTTGATGACATCCCACACAATGGTATCTGTATCCTGGAACAGACAAGAGTGTCTCTGCAAAACATCTACCTCTGCTATGAGACATTACCTAGGAGCACACTTTCTCCCTCTGAATTTGAATGTCAGGGATGATTAATGCAAGTGACATTCCTTCCCCAAAGGTGCACTCAGGCCAATAAATGCACCTCTGCCCCAGTTAAAAGCTGCATTTACTATTCCTGACTCACAAGCTTCTTCACTTTAACAGCTCTACTGGTACCTCACTTCTGCCCTTCAGCCTCAGTTGCTCTCCCAGCCCTATAGGCAGAGGCCACATAACCCACTTAAAATACCAAACATTTTACAGCAGGTCAGCCTTCTCTATGGAGCATCTCTATGAAAGTGCTGTCCTCCAGATATGCAACTCTCACCTTTGAGCCAGATACCAGCCGGCCACCCAGATGGTCATACTGCATGGCTGTAACTGCAGCCTTGTGTCCATTGAAAGTGATAATCACTTCTCCACTTAGGAGGCTGAAGACACGGATGGATCCATCTTCATACCCAACAGCCAGGTGCAACCCATCTGGAGAAGGGCAGAGACAACTGACCTCCTGCTTAAGACCCTTAAGGATAACAACCTGCAATTTTTAGGAGACAAAGACATACAATATAGATAAATGACATGTTAGAGCCAGATACTTACACAGCACAAAGTATATACTGTACTCTTCTACTGAGCTTCTAACTGAGCACTTCTGTCACTTTAGAAGCTCATTTTTCCACTTCCTGCACCAAATACAGTGCCATCACCTCTATTTTACAAGGGAGACAGCAGCTAGAATTGAAATAATTTCTCATAATCAAACAGAAAACTGGTGCAGAACAAGTCCTGGAACTCCGAAGCCAAAATTTCTCACCCTGCATTTTAAGTGCCGGAAAGCAAGGAACATTGCTTAAGTATAAAGTCTGAAAGCTTCTTCCTGACCCATCATCTCTTACTTGGTCTTTCTTTCTCAGGTACAGGACAGAGTTCTTGTCCATAGGCTACACAGGAACTTGAGAAAGACAAAAACATCTCCAAACAACATGCCAGCAGTCAGCACTCTAGGGGCTGTAAAGCAAATCCTGAATTCAGTTTGCAGTGGACAGCAGTACTTACTATGATTTCAGAATCTGACAGGATGCAACATGTAGCAAAGTCCTTAAAGTTACAGCTCACAAACCCCTATGGGATACAGTGTTCACAGGGGAAGCCCAGTTCCAAAGCTGAAAACAAATTCCACAACATGCCTATTTCATCCCGTAACTTTCTGGTCACCAGCTAAACAGGGAAAAGCTTTCCAGTCACTATGACAGTAACTACACTTCTTCAGCTGAGATACCACAGGCAAATCTCAAAGAATCAACAATGAAATTCAACCAGGGCACACTCACAGGCTCACACCACAAACAAAAGTTGGGGCTGTTCAGCCTGGAGAAGAGAAGCTGTGTGGAAAACTCAAAGCAGCTTCCAAGGTCTGAAGGGGGCCTATAAGGATGCAGGAGAAGGCCTTTTCATCAGGGACTGTAGTGATAGGACAAGGGGAGATGGATTCAAACTGAAACAGGGGAAGTTCAGGTTAGATATAAGGAAGAAGTTCTTTACTGTGAGGGTGGTGAAGCCGTGGAACAGGTTGCCCAAAGAAGTGGTAAATGCTCCATCCCTGGCAGTGTTCAGGGCCAGGTTGGACAGAGCCTTGGGTGAGATGGTTTAGTGTGAGTTGTCCCTGCCCATGGCAGGGGACTGGAACTGGATATCTTAAGGTCCTTTCCAGCCGTAACTGTTCTGTGATTCTATGTGCTTAGACTACAGAAAAGGGAGATGGGGAAGATGTGGAAGCGGCGCTTCCCTTAAGCCCAGTAACACAACGCGCTTTGCTTCGGGTGGCCCCAAAACGCCACACATCACACGATTACCCCCCCACACACACACACAGCCCCACGCCGCAACTGGCTGCCCCTCACCAGCGTGTGTGTCCCCGCTCTCACCTTCTCTCCTTTCCGCGTGTCCCACACGAAGACGTGCTCGCAGGCCGGCACGGCCACATAGCGGCCCCGCTCCCCGCGCAGCGCCACGAAGGCCGCGTTACCCTTAGCGCTGCCCACCAGCCCGAAGAGCGCGGCCGGCCCGTACCGCAGGTACTGCCGGGTGAGGCCCATGGCGGTGCCGAGCTGCGGCGGGAAGCGGGGGAAAGCGCTGAGGAACCCCGGCCGCGGCGAGGAGCCACCACATGTACCGAGCCCGGAAGTGCTACAGAGCAGGCGGGAACAGCCCGCCCCGGAAGGGCCCGGAGCACGGCGGCCCGCGGTGGGCGGGCGGGCGAGCGGCTCCTCCCGGAAGCGGAAGCGTGCGGCGGCGGCTGCTGCTGCTGCGCGTTTCTGGGTGATGTCGGCGAGCCGGCGCCGACCGGGACCGAGCGGCCGGGGGGGGTTGGCGGCGGCGCGGCCTGCCTGTGAGTTGCAGCTGGTGGTTGCGCGGTGGGAGGTGTCGGTGGGACCGGAATGGGTCGAACCGAACCGGGGCGGGAGGAAGCTCCTGTCCGCTCACCGGCTCTGCAGGTTACCGCTGCCCTGACAGGGTGGAGGGGAGGCGGCAGAGCGGCTCAGTCCTCCGGGCAGGGTGCTCGTGGGCGCTGGATGCCGCTCGCAGCGCTTCGTTCCGCGTTCCGAGCCCGTCATCCCCGCAGGGGTCGGGTCCGCCGCTGGAGGCCCCGGGCGGCGCGCTTAGGGGAGCATCCAGGAGGGGCTGATGTGCGCCCCTCTTCTTGTGCCTGCCTCTTATCTCCTATTTGGGCCCCTATTTTCGTCTGGTCATCAGAGGGAAGACGCTGTTAAAGATGAGCTTTTGGTTGGAGCCCGTCCAACTGCTCTTGCCTTCTTGCTCATTGCTTTTCTCCCCACTCTTCGTGGCAAAAATTTCATTTAGATGCTCTACCTAGATTCATGGAATGGTTTGGGTTGAAGGGACTTTAAAGCTCATCCAGCTCCAACACCCTGCCAAGTGCAGGGACACCTTCCATAGAGCAGGATGCTCTAAGCCCCATCCAACCTGGCCTTGAGCTTATGGCTATCTTTGTCCTAGAGGCAGCCTTTATTATGCCTCAGTTTGGGGTTGGACATTTGGTTATTCAGGGTGGTTTTCCATAGCTAGTGAAGGTACTTCATAATTCATATTTCAGAATCATCCCTTGTGGATGCTGTCAATTATGAACCTGTGAAAAGGTTAAGTAGCAGGTGTGTATGTGGTAAACTGAAGTTACTTATGCAAGTATGTTTGTGCTGACTTAACTCACTAGTATAGTTTAGTAGTTACAGTGAAAATGTAGTAACCTAGGTGTTACGTCCCGGCATTTGAAAAGTATGTTTTGGTGAGTTTGAGTCTTAATCCAGCAGGCAGTATCGTCTCTGACTTTAAAAAGGCCAGGTATTACAGTTGAGCCTGCAAGTTCATTGGGCCAGCATTCATATCTACAGCGTTCCTCGCATTCTTGCAAAACCTATTTGAGTGAAGGGGTTTTGTCCCTAAGACCGTGCCTGTAAGACCTATGCAGTTGTAAGCCTTATTTGCAGTGCTTCAGAATCACTGACCTGTGAGAGCTGTATGATTTGGGGGGAGGAAGGGATGAGGTTTTCATTGCTTTGTTTGCAAGGCGGTTCTTTGTATTTAGGGTTTTTTGGGTCTGTGGTTGTTTGGAAGGTTGTGTGTGTTCTTTCGAGGTTCTTTGGTTGGTTGATTGGTTTCTTTTGTTTTTTAAGTATGACCCAGGGCTAGACTGAAATCTGAAGGGATGGACTACACATAACCCTGCTACAGACTTGCTTTTTTCTTTATATAAAGAAATAATCATTTTCAGAAAGACTGAGGTCCTTTCTGCACTTGAATATGTGTTTTCAGAGTTTTTAAAATGCAAGATCACAAGCCAGTTGGACCAATTGATTAGAGAATGTGTTTTCATCTTGCACTACTGGAAAAGGTTTGTTTTACTGCTAGTATTTGTATTGCCTTTTTGAGAACAGATAACAAACCAGAGAGGGAGCAGTCGGGTGGGAAAACTGTTTCTGTATTCTGCAAGTTGTAATTGCACTGCAGCCTTGGGAAAGGTCTGGCTCCTCAGGAATTATGTTTAGTGGATAGTTTGGTGATGTGATTTGATTTTCTTCCTTTAAAGCACCTGGAAGACTCCAGTGAGAATTGGAGTGTGAAAAGTTAGCAGAGGAAAGGAGTTGTTGTTTTCCATTCCATGGATCCCTTGGGTGCTCCTTCCCAGTTTGTGGATGTTGACAGTCTGCCAGGCTGGACTGATGCCTATGAGGCTAAGCAGCTGGACTCTCACCAAAATCCTATTGAAAAAGCTCAAGTTGATATTAGGTCACCTTTTCCATACAGAAAAGACATCAATGCAAAAATAATTTTATGGTAAGTTCCATGTGTTTCTGGTTTGTTTGCCATTTATTGCACGATCTTATTGCCTCCTATAACAATCACTGCTATAGAATAAAGCTTTAAACCTTCTTTTCTTGAGTCAGACATTACGGATCTGGGAAGAAAATAATCTTTTTCTTCACTGTAAGTCTGCAAATATGAGATTTTGCTCCACCATGGGTTATAAATTGCACGTTCATAAGCGTTCCTTGATGCAGCAGACTGGAAGTGTACTTACTGCTGTCAAACTGTAAGATTAATACCAAAACATAATTGGGCATTTTGATTCTATTTTTTAAAACTTTCTAAAAGTACTCTCGCTGTCTGATAGATTTTTGTGGCTGTTGGCTTTATTTTGCATTCACTTTTCTGGGTTGGATCATGTGGTTCTTGTGGCTTGCTTTGGGCTCTTCCCCCCACCCTCCCCTCGCTCCATTGGGTGTTCTGTTTCCATGTTTTTCTCCTAAAATCTATTGATAAAGTACAGTGTGCTGAGGTGAACTTGCTCCATCAGTTTTTCTTTCCTGTAACTCAGGTGCTTGAATCTGCTCTGTAGAAGAGCAACTCTGTTAATCAGCGTGAAGAGAGGAGGATTTCTCAGGGACGCAGATTCAGGAATCAGCCTGAACCCGTTTCTGGTTAATACATGCCATGAAATGGATTTCTTGAACCTGATTAAGGGCTTAGGTGTAATAAATATGTGCAGTTTCAACAGTTATTTGAACCTCTCCCTGCATGTGGGAATCTTTATTTCCCTTTCTATGCTCTTTGATCCCAAAATCCCTCACGGCTGCTGCTGTGACAGAAAGCAGGTCAGAGTTCTGCTACTCCATTGTCTCACACATCTCTGCTTTGTTTATCTTCTGCATGTTTGATCCTTGAACAGCAGAATAAACACGATCAGATTGCAAGGTCACAGTTTTGGAACAAAAGCAATGAAAACTTGTCTAACTGCAGTGTCACTCTAGATCCTCAGTGGTCTGAGGAAGAGCAGGAGCTCTGGTGCCCTCGATAGTGTGTATGCAAGATGAAGAAAGTACATGCAAAAAATCACTGGAGTTTTGAAAGTTGCATATCACAAGGACTGTCCTCTCCAAGCGTGAATACTTGGGTTTTTGTGGGACATACTACACTTAATCAGTTCAACATGCTGCTTTTCATATTCTGCTAGCTAAGCTGCCATACATACCACTAAAACGCTGTTTTTTCTACATACATAAATAAGTTACTGTTGATTTTGTGAGATTTTAAGGAAATGACTGGTTGCATGCAGTATTCATCAGTAAAGGAGGATTCTGCATGTCGGGGTCTTCTACACTCTGTGGGCATTGGAGTATTGTTAATGCTTTTCCTTTAACTTGGCGTTTCCTTGCCTGTTAGCACTTATTTGAGAATATCCTGCTTGATCTTGCATTTGGCCTGCAATAAACCATTCCCTTATTTCCTCAGGAAAGGCGATGTAGCGTTGTTGAACTGCACAGCCATAGTAAATACCAGTAATGAGTCCCTCACTGATAAAAATCCAGTATCTGAAAGTATATTCATGCATGCTGGGCCTGATCTGAGGGATGAACTCCAAAAGCTCAAAGGTAAGTAACTGAAGACATTTGTGTCATATTGAATCCATTGTCCTTGCATAGTACAAAGCATCAGGATTTGGGCATAAAATGAAATCAGGTTATAGTGATTTCCCCCTCTCGCCCCTGACATCTGGTGTTAATGTGAACTAAATGGAGGAAGACTAGACTCTTCTCTTTTTGCTGTTCAGGTTGCAGATCCTTGAAAGCATGTGGCAGTTACTCGAGTTACTTGGCCATTGCTTTGTGCTGTAGTTATCCCTGCTTTTATCTGAAGCCACTTTGAGTAGCTAGCTTTTCAAAGCTTTCGCTCAAGGCACCAGTCTTGTACATTCTCTTGTTTTTATCCTGTTCAGTGTGTATATACCATGGAAGACAGGAACTGAAGTTCATTGCTGAAGAAATTAAGTGGGTTCTAGTATACACTTTGTGTATCCTCTTTCTGGATATTAATGTACACACACAGCCACTCAGGAAACGGTAACAATAGGTGGCTTGATAAAACAGTGCATGTCTAAATGAAGTCTTAGTGACTACTTAAAATGTTCAGTTCATTTGCCTCTTCAGCACAACAAACTACTTCGTTAGAAAGTTACAAGACCATCCCTAACGGAAGGCAATACTGGGAACGGGTGAGGTTTGTTTGACCTGGTTTCTTTATTAACAGAATTTATGGCTGATAATGAGATTTACAAATACTCAGTTTTATTCCCAGTGCCTGATAGATGAAGAGTTTCTTTATTTGTGTGTGAGGAACAAAAATTTTTTAGTTATCTAAGGTCATACAAAAGTCTAATTTAGCTTGCAGGCAGAAATTCAGATTTCTAGTAACTATGGTACTGAGCTGTATTTTGAAACCCAGCTGATCTCTGAATAGTTCTGCTCACTCTCGGGTAACAGCCCTAACCTTACCATGTAGTAACAAAACGGATAGAACAGCAATAATATTTCTAATACAGTCTTTCAGTAGGTTAAACTATAATTGAATAGACATCCTCTGGTTTTTATAAAAATCCTGTTTTGCTGATTTAGCTTGCTTTTTGTGAGTAACCTGGAAGTAAAGGAAGGAGAAAAAGTAACCATTTCACAGGGAAGGAAAATGTCAGTTTGTCCTTTGGGTGGAAACAACTGTTAAAATACAGCAGGTGTTACAGAATAGTTAGGACCCTGCTATGTATGCCACAATTCGTCTGGAATAAACTTGGGTCTCTTGTGTGCTCTGTGAGGTAGGAAGAGAGGGGCAACATTTCAAAGCGTCCTTAAAATCTGAGATCTGTCAGCTCTGAATGGAGTTATTTGTGAAAGCTGGCTTAGCTTCCTAAATTTTTACCATGCTGAGTTATATGCATTTTTGCATCCTCTACCCCTGTGAAGGCACACATTCTGCAGGTTCACGACTCCCTATACATGGTAGCTTTGTTTTAATCCTGTGACAAGATCTTTTTGGAAATCAGTTCTGTGACACTCCACTGGCATGTTGCACGAGGGAGGAAAGACAGGCTGGGTTACAGCTTTGGCTTTTGTATACCCTTAGTGTGTTTGTCACAGTAGTGGAAGTGGACGGCAACTTAGTTAAGAAATTAGTTTGATTCTTTTGTCACCTCTTCCTCCTTTTTGCATTATTTCCCATTTAACCTTGAACTTTTTTCATAGGAGAATGTTTTTTTGAAGAAGTGGAAATGTATGGTCTCTGCTCTAAAGCTAAAAATGGGTGCACCCAGAAAAATGGGTGCAGTGATGATTTTCAGCTCATGCTCTCCTGCTTTATTTCTACTGCTTGATATGTATTCATGTTTCATAGACTTCAAGAAAAATCATGATATTAAAGTGTGTGACGTGCTGACCTTTCAAAGGCCTGTTCTTTCTTTAAGGCTTAGCTAACCTGTGCATTCCTGGGAACAGTATGTAGTTTTGATTAACAGAAATACTACAGCCAAGGGGCCAGGCTTGCAAATGAAGTGCTATTGATATATGTGCCTATCAACACATACTTGTTGCAGGCTAATAAGGATGTTCTGTAACAGCAATGCACAGTAGTCTTCCAACTTTAGCAAGACTTTTTCCCATTGCACACTTTATATAGGGGGTTCAGACTTTCCATTTTAAACTTGGAGAGAAGCCATTCTAATGTTTGAATCTCATCAGATTAAAAAGATACTGACTTTGTTGACTATTTTGCCACAGACCTTGATCTGTGCAGCTTGTTCTACTAGCTCACCTCACCTTGTATCTTAAAAGAGGGATAATACTTGCTATTCATTTTAGGTTTATAAATTTTGTAGAGATCTCCAGGCAGAAGGCATTGGGATGTACTAAGTATATGTAAGTGTAGTTAGATTACTGATGGTACGTCTGGTTGTCTGAATTTATTAGTTTCCCTACTGAATTCACAACTCTATCACTCAAATTTGCTTCATTCTTTCTCGTAAGTTACTTTTTCCAGCAGGCCTTTGCTTGCTCTTTTCAAGTTGTGTGACTTGGATGGTCCACAGATAATGTATTGAATATTTCAGGTTCAGCTTCTACTTTTTCCATATTGTGCTTACTTAGTTGCTCCCTTGAGCTGATATATCTTGGAGGATGTGCAGAAGAGGACTCTTAGTTTTAGTATGCTGTTATATTCCTTCTGATTAGCCCAGAAGGTGGAGATCTATAGCAGCTAGCAGTGTGATTTATTGGATCAAAAATTTTACAAGATGCTGGGTTAAAAGCAGTATGTTATTGCCATTAAGAAGTCATGATTAAAGTTTTGAGTAAGAGAGATTTTCAACCTGGAATGTCTCTTGCCATAAAATACACTTTCATATACACACTGATAGCCTGCCTGAATACCACAAGGAACAGAGTGGAGTGAGGGAGGTGAACACTCCTGTTCAGTGGGCGCCTTCATGATTGATTTAAGCCAAGCTACTGCAGTGCTGCTGCCAGAAAGGTGGTCGCAGCCACTTGTTCACATGTCATTCCTTTTCATGGGCACTAGCACCTTAACTTATAAGATCAGTTTAAAAGCTGATCCAGTGAAAATACTAATTTTCAGTCAGATCAGAGACTGAAGTGCGACTATACAAGCAGAAGGAAGACGATGGAAAATACTTGTCTTTGAAGACAGCGAAGTACTTCTTCAGCTGTCCAGAACTGGACTAGATTTGGGTGAAGAAGGGGAGAGTTAGTAGGCTTTTCTTCCAGGTGCCAAAATAAAAACAGACTTCAAAAACAGATAGAAAAAAAAAAAACGTAGCTGTTACTGGATTTTTCATTATCAAAAATGTATTGACACACTGAAGGAAGTAGAGGGGTCTGTGGATGTCATCAGGAGTTCTGACAAACAGGTTTCCCTTCTGAAAAATGACAGGAATTAAGTATGAGTAACTTTCAGGGGATAGCCAAAGAGCAGTCAAAACCACATGCAGTAAATGATCCTAGAGTATATAACTGGAGGGTGCTGTGAATGGAACAATTAAATGTGTGGCTTGAACTTCCTTGCCTGGAGACTAGTCTGTCAAGAAATTATCATCTCCATGAGAATCATTCTTCTGCCTTGTGGACATGAAGAAACTTGCAAAACAAAGCAAGCTACCTTGTACTGGGAGCATAGATGGAACAAGTGCTTGGTCTTTATTAATGTATTAACATATTAATAGCTTTGCAAACAGCTGGTGGGTTTGATTGAGGAGACTTTAAGTCCTTTTATCCAAAAAGCAGTCTCCCCAAACCAAGGACTTATGGCTGGTTGTATAGCATATTTGTGCATCCGTTCTCTTCACATTGTTAAATCATCTCTCGCTTTGCCTCTGTATGTAGCACGGTAACTACTGCAATGAAGGCAGCATTTCTAGCAATTTCTGGTTTGTCCATATATGCATAGTTTTAAAATTGAGAGGAATGAGTACAGCTCTTGCCACCTCAACCTGACTAGGTGATACTAAGCAGCTGATACAAAATAGAATGCTGTCCTTAATATTTGATGTCTAAAACACTGACTTCAGTATGCGGAGTTGTCCGATTCTGGAGGAAGTCAAGGGCTTGAATGCTTCTAGCTTTGTTATCGTGATGTTGGCATTTATCCTTGTGTTTATTTGTTTCAGGGTGCAGGACAGGCGAGGCTAAACTCACCAAAGGCTTTAATTTGGCTGCACGTTTTATCATTCACACAGTGGGACCCAAATACAAAAGCCGGTATCGCACAGCAGCTGAGAGCTCTCTATACAGCTGCTACCGGAATGTCCTGCAGCTTGCCAAGTAAGCACACAACTTCCAGGAGGGTTTGCACATCTGTTCTAGTTACTCAGGTCTGCACAGAGGCCAAATGTCTGTGAATGTCTTCACATGCGTACTGGATTGGGTTAAGGACATGAGAATATTAGTGTCTTCATGGTATACTTCGTGCCTTTTGTCAAAATGTGCAGAGAGATCTGAGCTGGTTCAGGTCCTGAAATACAGTAGCTAGAGCTGTGTAGTAGTCAGTTACTCTGAGGAGAGGCAGAATTGGTAAGTGTGTTAGGTTTCACGCTGTGAAAAGCTTTAAATGAGCTTTCTCAAGCAGCAGCTTCATGTATCTCTGTAGCCACATGGATATACCCATAGGCAGATCTGACTGCTGTATCAGTTCATATATTTGGCCTCTGTTCATCAGCCATCTAAAACTCTGAGTCATGGTGCAAGTTTATTTCTAAATCCATGGTTCCTGGGGATTTTAGCTTTTCCTGTTTCATCTGTGGTGTTTTCTACTTCCTCTTAGCTAATGGGTCTTTTTCTTTCTGTTTGTCTGTGCTCTTTCCTGTATTCTGGTCTTTTCCTGTGACAGCTGCTGTAATGGTAGCAGTTACAAAAAATACCTGAACAAGAGCAGTGTCAGAAAACCTACTTAACAATTTCTTAAGGTTGGGAAGATCAGTTCTTTCAAATCTACCCCGTGTGTTACAGTACAATAGTAATCATTTCATAATCAAGGTTACAGCTGAGGTTTGTAACATGTGCCAGTTCTGTTCTGTCTCAGAAGTAACAAGCAAGGTCAGGCCTGGATTGAAACATGTTATAAACAGTCTAAAGTTTCTAATAATTCTGGTTACTGAATTCTTTTGGTCAGTCTGTTCTCTAGAGTAAATCTGTTACTTGTGAAATTGTCTACCAGCCCTGAGCTTGCTCGAACTCCTCTGATGAGTGTTAGTAACACCTCTGATTTATTCTTCTGGTGGAAGTGTCTTACTGATCTTAAAATGCGTGTTACCTCTGTGCCAGTGATTTTCTAATCACACTTAGTATTGAGTATGCCATCTTGGACTGCCTAGACCTTTAACAAAACAAGTGGTAGGTCAGGTGGAAGAATGGGAGAATGTTTGCAATAAAGAGCACCTTCTTTTCCCCTTCTCCTCCTCACTGCCACTCCTATGCTGGAAGGAGAGTATTTTGCAAAGGATTGCAGGGAGCTTGAGGGAAGAACTTTATTCAGGATATGGAAAACTGCAGGAACAATGTAGCCGAGGTAGAAGGAGAAATCTGAATACAAACACAAGAGGAAACTGTGGAATCATTAGTGGTTCCCTTCTCCTCTGCTTCATGGTGGTATGTATACATCTTGCCAGGAAAGAATCCTTCTGCAAAAACCTGAAAGAGGATTGCTGCAGGGGATAAAAAGTACTGGTGTTAGCTACTGTAGCACCAGACATGTTTTCTCATCTGACTGTCTGTTCATTTGTTTGCTTTTTTTTTTCTGGATTTCAGGGAACAGGCAATGTGCTCCATAGGATTTTGTGTCATTAACTCTCTGAAAAGATGCTACCCCTTGGAGGATGCAACCCACATAGCTCTGCGTAAGTTTGTTGGAAAGCGATGCAAACTGGATGGCAGTATTCAGCAGATCATTATGTCTGACAGGTTGCTGTTGATATGGGGAAACCGTGTTTTTAGGGAGCTGTAGTTTGTTAGAGGCTGTAAAAAAGAAAAGGGCTTCCATGGTTGATCAAGAAATAGAGGATAAAAACAAATGATCCTTTCTCAGAGATGTCATCAGTAAATATCTGTGAGAATCTGTTCTGGAACTCATAGTCTTCAATATATTAATTAATAACCTGGAAAAGATGTCTTCACATGCAAAATGATGGGCTAATCCTACAGAGCAAAATCAAGATTATAATAGTTCCATGAACACAGCAGCTCACTGGAGTTCAAAACAGCAAGCTGGGTAAGATACAACAAAATTAAGAATGTTAGGCTATAAATCTGTTTTGCCCACCCTTTAAAGCTGCACATTCAGAAAGAATATAGCAGAAGTGGAAGTTGAGGAGGTCAACAGGAATAGGGAAAGGCAAGAAATAGCTAAGTAAGCTGAAGTCTTTTTCAGGCTGGAATACGCTGAACTCGAAGGGAGTGTAATAGATGTCTATGAACTGATGAGTGGTGTGGAAATGGTGAATAGGAATCAGTTGTTCACTGTCTCCCAAAAGAAGAACCTTTAAACAATGCTAGTATGAATCAGGTTCAGAACAAACACAGGGAAATTGTTCTTCTTACAGTGTTTGTTTTATAAAATTTCTTACCAAAAGCATTATATAAGCTAAAAGTTCTCAAATTTGCTTTCAAGAGGAAACTATATTAAAAAAATGAAGGCTGTTAAATCAGAACATTTCCTAGGCTGAAAATAGTTCTAGTAAAGAGCTCAGAGAAGAAATTACATACTTGCCTCGTTCTTACTTTCCCCTTTTCTTTTTTGACTTTTTCTATTGGCCTGCTCCTGTCTGCTTTCCACCACCACCACCCAGTCCCTGGACTTCCTGCAGGGTACGCCTGCACAATAGGGAAGTTGTTGCAGATGGAAGGGGTGGGTTTTTCTCTTGCTGTGCAAGCTGAGTAGAGAAATCTTTCCTACCCTCTGTTCAGCAGAGGTGCTGATACTGGGGAAACAGATTAGTCTGTTGTGTTCTCTATCTGCCTGTTGTGTGAGACATCTGAAAACATCTGCTCACATAGGTTCAGAACACTGTTTGCTCTGGAGCCGCACTGCTGCGTTTGTCCTGTGAAGTAGCGCAGGTCAACCCGATTGCACGGATTTCTGCACAGGAAGTATTTGGAAATAGCTGTTTTTTTCTTTTTTCCTCTTTTTTTAATTCTTCTGCTGTTTCCCAAAGAACTCAGGCTAATGTACTCTCTGTAGAGTAGGTTTTTTTATTGCTCTCTTCTGGTGTCTCTAGGGCTATATAGCACTTAATAAAATACTGCAAGGCCAGCCTATTTGTTTGGACACTTTCTCTCTTGGCAGTCTGACAGGAAAGCACTTGAAAAGCCTGATGTGTCAAGATCATTGCAGCTCAAGGACCTCATCTGTTCAAGGATATGTTTGACCGGGAGCTTGGTTACAAAGCGTTTTTTCCCCTCAGCTGCAAATGCTTAGGAACTTGACTGCATCCCTGATTTATACCAAAGCTTTGGTGGAGTTCCAGAAAAGTAATAGAGGAAATAAACTCTCTCATGATTTACAAATGTAATTTTTAGATGCCTCTTGGGCATAGCTGACCCCTGAGATTTTGTGTGGCTGAATGTCTTGTACCAGCTTCTCCTGTAGTTTGCTTATGATCTTGCTTACCTGGTAACTTTAGGCATGATGACTTGTTCTAGGAGGGTCTGGGTTTGGCAGTTTGCACAGGTCTCTGTAAAGGGTGGACTTGGCTTGATTTTGCAGACCATAGAATCACATTCCACAGACTGTGGAATACCTTGTAAGCTAAAATGAGAGAGGGACTTCTTCTCTTTTTGTACCCATCACTAGAGTGAGCAACAGGAGAGTATAGAGGTGGAACTTCCAATATGGCAAACAGCCCATTTGGTGTGCTAAACTGCCTCTTAATCCACACTTGTGTACAGCCTGTGAAGCTGTTTTGTATGAGAGCAATGTGTGTCTGTTCTGCACTCTGACTTCCTTGCTTATAGTTGTGTATGTAAATGTCTCCTGTTTTGTTGACTACATTTAATCTTCTTGCTTGCAGGCACAGTTAGAAGGTTCCTGGAAATTCATGGAGAGACTCTGGAGAAGGTGGTGTTTGCAGTCTCTGAGCTTGAAGAGGTATCTCCTTGACATTCATTCCACCAAAACTCATGGGCATGTTCAGTCTTCTCTGCAGCAGTATTAACTCCTGCATTGTAGGGCTGGATTTGAATTTCTCCTTCAGATTACGCAGGCTTTTGGTCCCAGAGAGTCCTTCTGCCTCCTACTAGCATAGCGTCTTTCCCAGTACTGCTTATGCTCTCACAGCAGTCACTATGGTCATGTTCAAAATCTTTTCACTTCTGGCTTCCATGAGCAGGAAACCAGTACTAGAGGTTACAGCAATGCAATTGTGCTGGATGGCATCAGCCAGCCAGAAAGGAAATTCCTCATTCAAGATTTCCTCCTTACACAATGCTGCTTCCCTTGTGCTTAAAAAGAGCCAGTTTAGCATGCTCACACATCACCTACAAATATCTTGCTTTCTGGCTTGTTGAAATAACAAGCTGGACATTGAATTATCTGTGTCCAGACAGAGGCTAGCAGTTTGAATATTGACTTTTCTTGTACCTTGGACTTGCTAATGGCAGTCCCGGGGCAGGACACCCACGCTATTGCTTAGATTCTGTGGCATCTGAATGAGGAAAATAACTCATTTGTTGGGGATTCTAAAACTCCTAATCATCTGGGGGAGAACACATGAAGTACTACATTGTTAATGGGGATTTCCACTATTTTCATCCATGTGGGTAGAGTTTCTCTTCGTTGGTGATGGCTTTTTCTTTTTCCCCACCCGATCCCTAAAGGTAGTCTCTGTAGTGGTGCGCTTAAATATAAGCAGCCTTCACTGAAGTCTGTCATCCACGCATGTTGCAACTTCATTACAAAGCTAAAGTATCTGCAGTCTCCTGAGTTCATGCAGGT
Organism: Pezoporus wallicus; assembly: GCF_028554395.1. Taxonomy (NCBI): domain Eukaryota; kingdom Metazoa; phylum Chordata; class Aves; order Psittaciformes; family Psittacidae; genus Pezoporus; species Pezoporus wallicus. The sequence continues at coordinate 1,003,063 of NW_026639755.1, forward strand.
TAAAGTAGTTTCCTCTTAACGTCATTTGCTACTCTGACCAAAGAAATTAAGCCACTGAGGGAAGTAGTACTTCGCCAGCAAACTGCTGAGAAGACCCCTCAGCAGTTGTTACTCACCTGAAGAGCAAGGATGCGTGATAGACCCTTCACGCATTTTTCTTATTTGTAGGCCACTTACCAGAAGCTGCTGCCTCTGTATTTTCCAAGATCATTGGAAGAAGAGATACAATCCTTGCCTTACCTCCCTGCAGATATTGGCAATGCAGAAGGGGAGCCGGTAGTACCAGAGCGGCAGATCAGGATTACTGAAAAGCCAGGTGTTCCAGATGGTGAGTTCTTAACTGAACATTAGAATAAGTATCTCTGTGTGAAAATCAGTGGAAAACCAGGAAAGGCACGTAGGAAGCAGAGAGATGTTTTCCTACCTCGACTCACCTCACCTAAGGCAGGCTATAATGAAGACGGCTGTCAAGCTGTCTTGTTGGTTTCATGTGTTCCACAGTAGTAACTTCTGCTTTCTGCCTTGTTGTGTAGAATGATGTGGTTAGAGGATCTATTTGAGCTGTTGTTCTATTTGCTTTCTTGGGGGAAGAGCCTGGATAGTTAAGTTTTCATTCCCTTTGCAAATTTTCTACAAGATGATTAGGACTTTTGCAGACTTTTTTTGCAGAATCTTGTGCAGCCCCTAACTTAAAAAGGCATTATTGTTAATGGTCTAGCTTCTGTATTAGCAAAGTGTTGCTTACATGTTAGCAAATGTTGTCTCAAATGATAAGATTCTGTTGAATATGCATCATATTCATGTGTATCAAACTAGCAGATGCTCAGTGAAAAATAGCAGAAGCTCCCTAAAAGATAGATCAGCCCGAAGATCAGTTTTTGGGAAATGGCTGTCAAAGCTCAGTGAAAGAAGTCTGTAAAGAGGTTACCAAAGAAGTCTGTTTGTAAAGAGGTTACCTAGACGTCAGGGTTGAGGAAGTGAGATGTGTATGGCAAAACAATATATAAATGGCCACAGTTGGCACACACTGACTTATTTATTAAGCAGTGCTGTCAAGAGTTTTGCTCTTCTTCGGGAGAAGTCTGAAACCATCAAAAGCAGATAACTTGGAATGGATTTCAAAGGTTTTCTACTTTTGCATGGCTGGTTGGGATAAGGCTGACTATGCAATGAGGATCAGACAATTTTCCTGTTCAGTTTGTTATCTGATGAACCTACTCCTGCTGGTCAGACTCCAGTAATACACACACCCCCATCCAAAATGCTGTTTAGAACAGTATTTGCAGCTGTGGCTGTTCACTCTTAGGCATTCAACCACTAGCTAATAATTTGTGAAATTAGTGGGTTTGCATCTGTAGGAGTGAACAGGCATAGCAGAATCCTGCACTTTTGTCCCATTGCTACTATAGCATGTCACACTAAAAACTGGGCAACCTGGTTCCCATTCTGGTTGCCTGGAGGTGGTGCTAGAAACCTTAGCCAATATTCCTTGATAGCATCAACTTCAGTGGAGCATTCTGGTATTGTCACCAGCAAGTGAGCCTGTCCTGTACTCTTGTATTTCATCACCCAACCATGTTGTAAACAATACTATAAAAATATCTAAATGCCGTTCACTGCCAGCTCTACAGCAGCGTCAGTACAAAGAGTGAGCCCCTTCTGAAGTACAGCTTCTCAAGCTGAGTAAAGCTGCAGCATCTGTTCCTTTGCACACTTATTTTTCCTGCTGTGACAAGTGAGACAGCTGTAAAACCCAAGTCACTCTTTTCAGGTGTTGTTTTTCAAGAGTTTACCATTATCCCGTTGTTACAGGCTGATGACTAAGATTTGTCCAGTTAGTTTCCAGGCAAACCAACATGTTAAGGGAATCTGTAGTTATTAGTCACGTGCTATAATCTGTCAGTGGTAGTAATGGGGTAACAGGCCTACATCCTGGGGTTTTATGTTGGCTTGTAGCATGAGGACTGGGTTGGCTCACTGAGATATACAGCAATTCAGCAGCAGCATTGCTGTCTTGTACACAGCTTGAACATTTTACACTGCCTTTGTTTCTACTGCAGATGCTTCAGATGAAGAGGGTCTGGAGGCAGATTTGTCTTTCATTGGTTCCCATGCTTTTGCCCGCATGGAGGGAGATGTTGATAAACAGAGACGCCTCATCCTTCAGGGACAGTTGTCAGAGGCAGCACTGCAAAAACAGCATCAGAGGAAGTGAGAATTTCCTTGTCGGTGTGAATGTTGTGTGTTAGTTAGCTGTTCTGAGAACCAACCCTTATGATGACTTTGCCTGTAAAGCCTAATCTTTTAGCACAGAAATACATGTAAAGCCTGGTGTCATCCTGGATCGCTGTAGTAGCTTCTTTCTCCTGAAGGGAGAAGGAAAAGAGTAATAGGAGGGAAATGGAAGCTAATGATGAATCCCCTGGGGTATCTAGTGCAGCCGACTAGTTGCCTTATTTCTTTGCCACAAGATGTCACTGTTTTGTTACTGCTTTTTCTGGTGGGGTCACCTGCTTTCAATACCGCCCACTAGCTCCTGAGGCCCTGGGCAGATAGCAAAACATTTTTCTTCAGTCTTTCAAAACAAAAAGATAACTAAATTCTGAGGCTTCTGTTCCCCCCACTCCAGCTAATACTAACATGCATGATCACTTTCTTAGAACCAGTTCCATGCTGGAGTCCTCTTGAAGCATAGTACTTGGCCTGTTTTGTCAATTGAGGCACTAAGTTGTTCACCATTCAAAGGGTGGGAAGAAGGGCACGTCTCTGTGTAGCAGTGGTTGCTCCATATTTGTATTTGACTTCTAGACTCTTTAAAGATTACTTTTTTCCTATTTTTTTTCAAACAGTGATATATTTGAATGGAAAAAGCCTCAGATCTTTTTAACCCAAATGCCATGCCACTATAGTTACTAGTTGGTGCATATTCATTGCCCTACTGAAAATCAGTAGCTATGTAACTAAGACACTAAAATCCTTAAACCTCTTCAGGCTTATAATGCTAATCCAAAGAGGGATTAGATCTGACCAGATGTTTTTAACTTTCTAGTTATAATCGCTGGCTGTGTCAGGCAAGAGCTGAAGACCTCTCTGATATTGCTTCTCTTAAGGCCTTGTACCAGACAGGTAAGTTCAGGGTACCAATATCTGATGTATGATAATTTAAAGAAAAATATAGTATTTGCTTTGGACATGAGTGTGCAGTAAGTCACGTTCTTAAGCTGGAAGCCTGGCCAAGAGCTAGGCATCATCTCTGCAGTAAAGCAGGAATTCTTTCTTGATTGGCTTTGGAAACCAGTTTGTGGTAAACTCCCAAACTCTAACAATATGAAGATACATGCATAACCTGAATTATCTGTAGCTTTAGATATAAATCAGTACTGTTAGAATAAGCCAATACATAAGGTGCTCAGTATGAGGTAATTCAGACCAAAAGAACTATTTCAACCCTTTCACTACAAAGAAATGAATATTGCTTTCAAGTGATAAGTGTACAGAATAAGTAGTTAACAAAGCAACTAGAGATTTCCAGAACAAAATGGCTTGCTTTATTTCTCTCAGGTTAGATATGTGTTGCTCTCCTCTGTATGTGTTTCTTAGTACTAATGGTGAAGTACCATGGTCAGCACATCTTACAACCTTGAGTTCAGTAGATGGGGAGGTTAGGGAGTGATCCAGTGGAGAGTTCAGTGGAGAAAATAGCTGTGAGGGCCTTGCAGCCTGGGAAGCAGAGATGGGGAACCTGTACTCTTCAGTTAACTTTTACTCTTTACGTAGCAGCATACTCAAACATAAAAACTTGCCATAGTCCCAGCGCCTTATTGCTGCTTTGCACCATGACAGGAAGAAACAGGCAAGTAGTCAGGCTCTTGAAAGCATAGCTGTGCTGCTGCAGAGAAAGTCTGTTCAGCACTTTGGCTGATCCTTTGGCCTCCTGAAAATCCAGTGCTTGATCTTCATGCAGGTATCAAGGCTGTGCAATACTTTCTACTCAGTAGCTGCAATTTTAAAATCCTTTTGTTTGCCTTAGACAAAGGACAGAGGACAAAGACAGCTCTGTGGGCTGCAGGAAGTCCATAAGGTGTGCTCTGGGAATATGTGCATTAGATTTCAGAGCCTGGCTTCTTGGAAGAAGCTTGCTTCAGTGGTAGAACTGCAAGTGGAGGGTGGGGGTTTTGTATTCTGGTTTTGTGGGGATTTTTTGTTTGTTTGCTGGTTTGGTTTTGAGGATTTCTTTAATAAAAACCATGTTAGTTGTTAGTACTGGAGATTCGGATAAATCTGGGGTACACAAGCAACATAATATGTAAGTCCTTGAGTTTATCAGATGTGATGAACTGGGGTTGTTTTTTTGATCAGAATAGCTACTGGTATAGTGAGAACAGTACCTCTAAGCCTATTTCCTCTGTTGTTAAGATGGAAAGCAGATACGTTGCAAGAATTCAGAGCTGTGACTGGTTGTTGCTGGTTTGAAAGGGACCAACTTCTAAACTACTCTCAGCCATGCCAGGTTTTGGGACATATCTCTCTTTCTTTTGTAGGTGTAGATAACTGTGGCCGCACAGTGATGGTGGTGGTTGGAAGGAATATCCCAGTAACATTGATAGACATGGAAAAGGTAAGACCTTGGGAAACTAGAGTTCTGTAGGTTGAATAGGAATGTTCAGGATGTAAGAGTCTGATTATAAGAGTAGTTCAGTGTTAATATTAGAAACTTCATCTGTAGAAGACTTAAAAGACTAAATAGAAACTATTCTTATAGGCAGATGAAAATGTATTCCCTTATAAAGCTTTGGGTGGGGTGGGGTGGCCTCTTTCAAGGAGGAACTGACTATTTTTAGAAAAACAGGCCTACCGTAGACTCCTTTTTTGTCTCAAGAAGATGCTTGACCTGCTTTCATAACTACATAGTCATGAAGAATGTCAGGTTAGTTTTTCATGCAAACAGCAAGAATTCCTCTTCATCTCTGAGGTCAGGTAGACAAAAGAGACATCTAAGTTATTACAGTCGAGTTGAAGACTTGGAATATTCACTTGCTTTTGTAGCTGAAGCGTAGCGCCACCAAGCCCCATGATTCCTGTTTTGTGAAAGAATGAATTAAAGAAAGCATATTAAGATGTAATGTAACCGTGAAAGAGTTCTTTGCAAATATAAATTTAATTTCTTTCTGTCCCAGGCTCTTCTGTATTTCATCCACGTCATGGATCATATTGCCGTGAAGGAATATGTCCTAGTGTACTTCCACACACTCACAAATGATTACAATCAACTAGACTCTAACTTCTTGAAGAAACTCTACGATGTTGTTGATGCCAAGTGAGTGTCTATAGGAAAAGAACCCGTTCTGGTCTTCCTCTGTGCTGTGCAAATGTTTGTTATTCACTGTATCTGGTTTCCCATTTATTTTTGAGAGAGTTTTACTGGGACAAAGACCTAAATAAATAACAACAGCAAGAGAAACAAAGATAGGTTTTCTTTCCTTCTCAAAACCTAAATCTGTTAAACCAGGAAGTTCTGTCCTTTGTGGTCTCCCTTTTGGAGCTATTAAAGAGGCATACTGGGTGTATTGTTCGAGTGTCTATCCAGAGGTGGAGCTTCTGGAGCCTGGCTTTAAAGTGTGTTGCTGGTTGTGAGGGAAGAGGCTTGGGTAACATTGGCAATCAGAATTTGTCCATAGCTTTCACTGTGCACATAGAAGACTGCATGCTATGATGATCTGAAAAAAATAATTATTCTGCTTTGTTTGTTTCTTTACATTTACTTTTCTAGTATCTGCCCTTATAGCAAAAAATCTGTTTTGCCAGTTGAGTTGTGTGAGATTAGAAGTCACTTTTAAAGATGTTTTTCTTTCTCTAAACTAGGTACAAGAGGAACTTGAAGGCACTGTATTTTGTCCACCCAACATTTCGTTCAAAGGTGAGGTAAACAGTACAAAAGAAAAGTATATTTTGGGTGTTGGCAGAGTAGCATGTAAGCCCTTACACAAGGAATATGGAGGGTATATAGAAGACTTCCAAAGTTAGGCAGTGTCTTCTGGATCCACAGTCATACCTTGAAATTCATCCCCATCTTTGATCTAGCTGTAGTCTTCCAACCTTAGTAAACCCCAGTGCAGCACAGCTTTCTCTGGCTGCTTTTCTTTTGTGTGTGAGGGAAGCTTTGGATCTTGTTTCTTTCAAGGAGAAATTTTTTATCCTTTTTTGGCCAAAATCTCTGGGAATCCTGTTATGTGGAGTTCACTTCCTGGACATTTCACCTTTTCTTTCCCCACAAAGAGTATTGTATGTGTGCTGCGTATCACTTGGAGCTGCCATGCTAAGGGCAGAGGGCAGTGTGTGAAGCAGCAGTGAGATTAGTCAGGATTAGAGTGCACAGTAGCAAAGAAAGATGGAAGAATGTCTTTGTGATGGGTTGCAGAACAATCATGTTAAGCTTTCAGGAGATGAAAAACAGAACTCGTCAAGCAGTAAGGTATTATCCTTGATAACAATCTGCGTGGGGTGGCAGAAGATGGAGCTCGCATCCTCCTGTACTTCATACACGCTACTCATATTGCAACAGTAGGAATACTTCAGATGAGCTAAGGATCGGCAGCAGCCCTTGCTGAAACTTCTGTTTGTCCTATTAAAGCAGTTAGAAATGTGACGTTCCGTGTTCACATCAGTGTTTGTTCTGCTTTTTGCTGACGTTGATCAAATTTGAGACAATTACACACCTAGGAAAAAACCCATCTGTTTGCACATGTTCAGCAAGGATTTCTTTCCTCATTTGCAGAGAGTCCTTTGTTTGCTTGTGCACAGCTGGGACACTGTGAGACTTGGAGCTTCCTTGTTTTCATGTAGATGAGGCTGAGGCTTCCTAACAGCATGCCTTCCAGTTTCTATTAATTATTCCCACAGGATACAGATCTGAGGTCTTAGTACTAGAATTAGAGATTCCAGCTGTGATGCTACTGAAAATGTAGGTGCTATCATAGAACATTGATAAGGTCATGGAGTTGAGTGGAAAAGCTGAAGCTACGAAGTCCTAGTGTTTTAGATTCTCAGCAGCACTTTATCCCTCTCTTCTCTTACCATGTGTTTCTATTTGATGGGAAATGTGTTCTGTTTTGTGGGGAGGTTTGGTGGTGGTTTTTTTAGTTGTTGTTGAAGGATGAGAACTCATGTTCACTAGCCCATTGCCATGGTCTCTGTCCCTTTGGGAACTGCAGTGGGGATCAACAGGTCTGTGGGGCAAGCAGATAGTTGGTGGGAAGCAGGGAGGGTGAGAGATGCAGAGTTCTCAACTTGTTGGAAATGGAATTTGGTTCTATCCTGTTCTAGCAGCGCAGCTGGAGACAAAAGGAACATGTGTGTCCATGTTTTTCTGCCAAACCCTTTCTCTAGCTGAAGGGCAAGTGGGATCGTTGCTGGCTGTTGTAGAGACTGTCAGTTTATGAAACATGATAGGGAATATACAGCAGAAAGTTGTGGTGGAGAAAGTGGCTGCTAAGGTGATTTTTCTCTCCCATCCTTTTCTGGCTATTGCAGGGCTGTTGTCCCCATGGAAGACTGCTAGTTCAGAAGCCTCAAATATCCTCAAAAAAACAAAAACATTTGGCACATTCATCTTCCTATTTGGAGCGTTGACTTCCTTCCATGGGAAAATACCCCATGTCTCAAATGCAGGAGGATGCTGGAGAGGGACTCTTCTTCAGGGACTGTAGTGATAGGACAAGGGGTGATGGGTTTAAACTGAAACAGGGGAAGTTCAGGTTAGATATAAGGAAGAAGTTCTTTACTGTGAGGGAGGTAAGGCCCCAGAACAGGTTAACCAGAGAAGTGGTAAATGCTCCATCTCTGGCAGTGTTCAAGGCCAGGTTGGACAGAGCCTTGGGCGACATGGTCTAGTGTGAGGTGTCCCACCCTGTGGCAGGGACTGGATGATCTTAAGGTCTTTTCCAACCCAAACCATTCTGTGATAAGGAAGCCTTGTGCATTCATGCAGCTTCCTAACACATCATCCTTGTGTGTGTATCTCATTCTTAAATCCCTGATAAAAACTGTCTATTTTTACAGCAGTATTGAGTCCTCACGCAGTGGATGGCTGCCATCTCTTAGAGTCACTTCTGTTTATTTCTCAGCTAAAAGGGATCAAGAGGCTTTTAATCATGTCTCTTGGAAAACTCACATCCTTAGAAAACAATGTACTTTCTGGTTCCAACCATGATTCTTTGACTTCTGGATATGAAACTGTTTTGCCTGTCTAGAATTCATTGGTCTTTGTACGCAGGGAGGGGGTTCAGTCTAAAACACAGAATAGCTGAATCAGAGTGTGTCACTGCGCAGTCCATTTTTGTACACTGCTCCTGCCTTTTCATGCTTTGATGTGAGTGTTCTTGTGATCTGTGAAGAGCTTGATGCTCTTGTGCTGCTGAAATGTAATCTTGTGATGAAATCACAGCACAGGCAACAGCAGTTTTTTAGGCTGACAGCAACTTCACCATCAGGCCTTAGATTAAGATACCTTTAAAGTGCTATCACAAGTTCTTTCATGCTCTTCATGTCAATGTACTTCTGCTTGTTGTTTCTATAGCTGCTGATACATAAATAAAGAGCTTCTGGGGGCATTTTTATGTGAATCCTCTCAGTCCCCTACCCCCTCTGAGAGCTCTCCAAACAAAGCTGTTCAGAGCCTGCATTCTGAGTGGAAGCGTTGGTGGATGGGTCTGAAACAATATCACCCAGAGAAATTGTTTTCATAAACTTAGTAACTTAGCTGTGAATCAGGAATGTTTCAAAACTGAAACATACCTGAATGCTCAAATTAGATACTCATAATCATTGTATTTATCAAGAATAATCTTTGTGTTGTTTTTCTGTAGCAGTCCTAAAAGCGATTTCTGCAGATTGGATGCCAGTATAAAGGTTGTCACAAATCACTTGTGGCTTTTTTAACAATCCTTACAATTGTAATAAAATATCCCAGAATTTAATACGTTACTCTTTGGGGTGTGACACTTGTGAGATTGGTGGCACAGTTTATCTGTGCTGTGATGGGGTTTTTTTGAGGGAAAGAAGTCTGCTACCTGAACCCTGTGGTTTTCCAGCTTGGCAGAGTGACTCTGATAACCTTTTATTCAGATTCAGAACTGCAGGACAAGAAAAATAAAGGAAAAATTCAGCAGATGCCTAGATTTTTAACTTTGACTGCTCTGGTGTAACTTGCTCTGCTTTCAGAGCATTAACAGGGATTTGGTTTAATTTCAAGTTCTGTGTCCCCTTACAAGTAAGGAAATAGCTGCTCTCATATTACTGTTTCCATAACCTGTGATTATTGAGAATGGAGAAAATAGCAAAGTTCTCTAGATAGACTCCTTCCCTTTGTGTTACTGGGTAAGATGTGTCAAACCCCAGGGGGGGAAATCGCTTTTCCTGCTGACAGTTTTCATGATGGCTGCAAAAATATCCTCTATTAGGCTTTTATACATTAAACATCCACAGCAGCGTTCAGTGATTATCATTCGTAATGCACCTTGGAATGCATGCTACTTTGAGTATTTTTCACTCTATTATACCCTGGTTTTCACTCTGCTGTATTTTTCACAGTATTAAATTGTCACCCAGTGTCATTCATAAGAAGTCTTCTTATATATATAGATGCCATTACTAATCTATCTCCATGCTTTCTGCTAATCTCTAACTCTGCCCTTAAAATAATGATTCAATCTTAAATGTTCTGTCCTGTTCTTTACCTCCTTTTCTCTTTGTTGTTGTTCCTTTCTCATGAAAATATTCTGTTTTGAGGTGGCAGTGTAGTTATTCCAGGACTGAATAAGAAATAAGCAAAAAGTAATATAGTGCTTAATTGTGGAGAAGGCGAGTTGAAAAGTAAAAGCTTGTGTAGTCAATCTAAACAGCAGTATTTAATAACTAGTAGAAGTATCAGTGGTGTCTTACTGGCCCTTGCAAAACAAAAATTCCTTGTCCTGTTTCCATCCAAAAGAGACAAAAGTGTGAATACTTCAAAGGAAAATCTTGTAGAAGGAGTTGATAAGGCTTTGAGAACAAATGTGGTAAAACAGAAGGACACACTCAGCCAACCCAAACCAGGAAGATTTCAAGAGGACATTGGAACAGCTGAAAAATCTCTGGTTTTCTCTCCCTTGAATTGCCTTTTCTGTGAAAGCTTGAAGGCAAAAGGTTGAAAATGCTGCTGTTGGGTAAGAGTCAAATAGGTCATATTCTGAGCTGGCTAAACTGGAAGTGAAAATGTGCCACTGTCCTGTGCTTTTTTTGAAACCAAGCAGCAGAATAGCTGTCACTCTTGTACAGAGTGGGACCTTGTACAGAAGGGGACCTTAAACTGGCAGCTGGGGAGGAGAGTGTGGCATCAGAAAACATTAGCTCAAAAGTTCTCAAGGCAGTGCTTACTAGCAGTCATTGGTGTGTGCTTCCTGATCTTGTTTTGTTATTGCCATGATATTAGTGTTTTGTGCCTCTAACTATGGAGTATTATGTTGAAGTGGAAGGTTTTGAAACAACATCATCTTAATTTGGGTTTGTTGGGTCTTATTTTCAGGTCTCAGCATGGTTTTTCACAACCTTTACAGTCTCAGGGCTAAAGGACAAAATCCACTATGTGGAAAGCCTCCAGCAGTTATTCACAGCCATACCCCCGGAACAGATAGATCTCCCTCCCTTCGTCCTTGAGTATGATGCCAGGGTAAGTGATTGTGTGTAACAAGCATGAGTCTTTGCTCCTAAGTGTAGTTCTTGTACTTCTCCTGTTCTGCTCTGCCAGAGCTTTAAAGGGGCTGAATTCCACATTTTAAGAGTGGGGAGAAGAAAGGGAGGGTTCCTAGTGTCAGGTTGAAAGTAACTATTTTCTTTCTTTATTTCTTTTCTACATGAATCCAAGTAGAGGGCTTGGCTAAGAAGTAGACTCCTTTTCCAATAGAGCAGTCTCCTATGTGCATAAAGGGCAGGCCACTTTCATTCAGCCAAGAGCTGTAAAGTAACACACCAAGAGCCTGTGGGCAAGATAAAATTCATGTTGTAAACTTGCTATATGCCTTACTCTGGCTGCAAAAAATAATAATACCTGTGTTTCATCTTCCCTCTTCCACAGTATCAACAAGCACTCTTCCCTTCTCCCTAAGGTCCCTAACCAAATGGTGAAATTAATACACCTTTCACTGGCCAAATCATTCTGAAGAGGATGTGCTGTAACTACAAAGTAGTAGCCAGAGCTGTGTGTCTATATAAGCAGCTTTGTCTTGAATGACTGGCTATGCTAGCATTTGTGGTGTCCTTGCATCACAGCTTTGGCTTAATGGCAGAACTTTAATCTGCACTTTTTGCTTTAAACAGAGGCAAAACCAAGGCCTGTTTCTGCCTCGTCACCAGCACAGTCCTTCCCTGGGTGAACTGTAGCAGTCACTATACTTGTGGAAGACAAAGTCAAGAGTACCTCTTTATTTCTGCCTCTATGTCACCATCTATTGCACTAAGGTGTATTGGAGAAGGATTTTGCTCAACTACTCATTCTGTTCTCATTGCAGGAAAATGGGCCTTACTATTCTTCTTATCCTCCATCCCCTGACTTGTGATCTGCAGTTCTGCGATGCTGCTGGTTTCCCATGGATCCAGTGACCTGATGCCTGCCAAAACCTGTGCATTTGCCCATGTACAGAATTCAGAGAGAGGGTTTTCCTCCCCCAGCTCTGGTATTTTTTTACTGATGAGATATTTTCAAGCACTCAAGCAATCAGAGAACTTTATGCCACTGTGAACTGTACAACTATTTCAAATATATTTATCCAATGGAAAAGTTGATTTAAAGATCACTAGATGCATTTTATTTTGTTTTTTTTTTTTTGAAACTGTTATATTTATTTCTGAACAGACTTTCCCTTTTCTGGGACATTCATCAAAAGTACTTGATCATGGTTTAACTATTACCATTTTCCAGCTCCATTTGTAGTACCCATTTCTGGCTGGTCTGTACAAATATTGTGCAGCACCAGCCTGACACATTGCTCATCATATGGTCTCTGTGTTTCACATCTGATTACTTTCCCTTTCTGTAAGTGCTGATTACTTTGGTCTTGACCCAGCAAAACTGTCTGGAATTGGGAATGCCATGTCTGCAGGCTGAACAAAACACTACAGCCAAACCAAGATTACTGCAAGACTTAGTACCATAAATGCTAGGTGAGCTAGGAGCCTTGACAAAGTCCCTGTCAGTTTTCATTGGATAATGTGACATGTTAGGATGCCACTACCTTCCAGTAAGAATAAAATTGAAAGGCACTTGCGGTTTCTTTTCTTTAACTGCAGTTGTTTATGTTCTCCTTTGACGTAGCCAAATGTGTATGCAAGACAAATGAATGCCATCTGCCTGAAGTATGCATGGAGGAGGAAACAGTGACTCCAGTGCCAACCTCTGATGGCAGAGACTGCTTCTTAAAGATACCAGTGCCCATTTTATTTCCTGATACACTGACACTCACTGATTTTTGACAGATATGATACATACAAGAGCTCAGCCATACACTATTAAGTTCCAGTACATATGGAACTGGAGGTGAGAAGTGTTGCCGCCTGCCAATACTAAGCTAAAAGAGGAGGGAGAATGCTTCCTTATAAAACATAATCAGGGATGGCAGTCCCAAATACAGGAACATGGAAAAAAAAGAGAATGTCACAACAGTACTGAATACGAAAATGATTGTACAAGTTTCATGGTTTCATGCTAGCTACCTTCCTGCCCTGTCTTGTATCTACTACTGTCTCTTTACCAAACTTCTGTTTTCCTCCTTCTGCCACTTCTGCAATAACTTAGAAGGTGGTTATTCAGGTCCATTAAGTTGATTAGAAATAGATACCTGTCTCCTGTTTAGAGATACTGTAATTGTTGGGATAAACAAGAAAAAGAAGTCTTGTCTTGGTCATGTAATGGCATGTCAGAGTTTGGGCTTTGCAGTGAAAGAAGCGCCATAGAGTTTCCTTTCCTTCCCACCTTGGCCTCCTGGCTTAATGTTGAGTTAATAGTCCATAGATCCTCAGCACGTTGGTGTGTCAGTTACAGATTAAGACAGTCATTTGGCTGGGGTTTAACAGTCATGCATATACAACATGTAAAAAGCAAGTGGTTTTGCTTTTTAAGTGTACCCTGGGTCCTTACGTGATTCCGTTATCGGATCCAAGGTGCTGCCAAAAGCTGGAAACTAACACAATGGAAAACCACCTTGATGTTAATGCTTGGTAGTGTTCCACTGTATGGTCAGTTTGTGTGTTGTTCTTTTCAGCACTTTTCCTGGTGGGTTTTGAGAAGAAAATGGCAGCAGTCTACACAGAGCAGCTACCATGTGTCCCTGCCTCCTCTGTTCACCTAGCTGTTTAAGCTGCCCTTGTCTAGTGGCTTTTATAGCCAGCAGTGAATTTTCCATGCTTCTCCAACGATTTGTGTAGCTTTCCACCCCCATTAACCATCTGCTGTTTTTCACACCCATGGCATTTTCACTGGGGCTGCTGCAGAATAGCCAGCGTGCACTTCAGAGGCAGATTAAAGGTGATTCAGAGCGTAATGTGAAAACTGAGCTCTCCACAGTCTAGGTGGGTTCTGTCCCTTTAACTCACAGATGGCTCAGAGTCATAAAACCAAAACAGTTCTTAGGACTCAGTCTGCACGTTTTTCAAACCCTAGTCCAGTCATTTTAAGAAATGATTTGGCTCAGTGAAGTGTGAATGTACCTCCAGAGCATTTGCAAAGCAAAAAAGAGATTTTGGCACTGTGCATCTTATTGTGTGTGTATTTTTCCCTTGAAAGATTTTGCCTTAAATAGTTGGGTTTTTTTTTTACCCAAGCCTAACAAACCTCAGCAGCAAGACAGACCACATTGTGCTGCAAAGATCCTGTGTTTTCTAGTGAGGCAGAAGTTGTGGCTATTTACCAATTCATGGTTGCTTTTAATGGAGACTTTTAAATGTAACATGCCAATGGAAGAAAAAAGAAAAATCATTGAAATGCTCAGGACATTCGCTGCTATTAAAATCTTTAGGTTTTTAATTCTAATAAGCCAAAAACATTGCATTAAGCCAACTGAGCTGCATTTAAGCTGAGATAAATACTGGTATGCCCTAGTTAAGAGTGGATACACTGATTTCTTCTTGAAGAGAGGCAGTCTGTGTATCTCATAACTCTGTGTGCATTTTAACACCCCCAACCCAGTGCAGTCACTGCAGAATTAAAAGCTCCAATGAAGGTTCTATTGCCTTGCTTAAAATTATTTCACACCACGTGCAGGCTCCAAAGGGGAGTCTCCATAGGGAAATGTACTAACATACTTGTGAGTGGTGTTACTACCATCGTAACGCCCTATGGGATGTCGACAGCAGAGTATGTTGTCACTAAAACTCAGATGTGGTACTTAGGCACTACGCAGCCACACTTCTTCAGAAAGCATCCTGTCCTCTCTTGCTGACACTGCAGTTGGGTCTGACCATGGGCAGGTGACTCAAAAGTGTCTTGGTTTCCCTGTTGTTTGCCCAAGCAGAGTTTGAAGCAGTTGCCAAGGCAGTGAAAGGTAGAGTATCTGGTGGCTGCTTCTCCTGGTGTGTTTTGTGCTTGTTTCTTAACTGGATGCCGCTGGGAGTAGGAAGTGGGAAAAAGTTGCAGGCAAAGTCAGAACATCAGCTTTCTCCGGGCCATTGAGCCTGTAGAATGTGCCATGTACACTGGAGGCTGAGTGCTCTTTCTCTGTGGTCCCTTGCTTACAAGATCCCAGGATGAAGACAGAGCTGCTGCATTTCTCTGGCATCTTCTCTAACCCAGCAGCAGCCTAAAACTACTTTTTCTTTAGGATTTTTCCTATTGCATATGCCTCTTGCCCCAGCTTTGCACCGAATGAGGCCTTTGTCCTGCACTATCCCTGAGCACTTACGTGCTTAAAAAAGATTAGCATCCTGCTGCTGAGAGCAGACACTCCACGTGAAGTTAATTTAGATCGTTCTGCTGTTCAACAAGCTGATACCAGCCCTTCTCCTTTGTCAAACTGGAAAACAAGAGCATGGAGTTGTCCCCTTCCCTTGGCCTCTCCAGGATGAGTCTCCTGTTACATCTGTGACCAAGCAACCGAATGAATATTCCCAGTCTGAAACTTGTTTGCACCTCTCAAGCATATTACAGAAATTCCTGAGAATGTTGATTCTGGCTAAGTAGGAATTGATCCTAGTGACTTCTGTTAGCAAGTGCAGCCTTGAGGGGAGAGTAAGGGAAGTGGTTGAGCTGTATTTGTGGAGAGGGTAAGAAGTCTACCTGGAACAACTTAATTTGTGATCCTCCAGTGCAGCAAAGGACTAGCACCAACTCCTAGCCTGTACTCCTAAGGCAGCTGTCCCACTGGGTTTTATTCAGTCTCCCATGGGAAGGGAATCGGCCTCTAGTTAGAGAGATAAATGACTGAGTACGTAGAGCAACAACATGTAGTCTCTGCCCTAGGGTAAGATGAGGATGTGGATGAGTTGAAGTAGCCCTGAGCCATACTAGAGCAGTGAGAGGTAAGCAAACCTGTTGCATGGTCCTTTTTCCTTCCAAAGTCAAATGAGAGAGAGAGAGATGTTTTATGCCTCAGTATTGGGATACAGAGCCCTCTCAGCTCATGCTTAAAGCTAAACCAAAGTTTGTGGTGGGGAGGGTGTTCCTCCTCTGGTCCCAGTGCTCCCAATGGAGCTCTCTCCTCCAGGAGGAGGTGGAAAGTGTTGTGTAAAGGTTAAGGACTGCAGAGATTAAAATGTCCTGGGGCCTGCTACAGTCCTGGGCCCACTGCAGCATGGCTTCTGCCTCCTTTGGATACCAGGTGGGTTTGTGATCAGCAGTCAACTGCTCAACTGTACAACCCCTCTGAAATATTTTAAATGGCAAAACCATTCACAACACGTATAGCTGAAAAAAACAAAAGCACTAAAATTCCTAATGCAATTTAGACATAAATATGGGGGAGGTGGCTTTTCTTGGAAGGACATCATGTACAAAACCGAGGGGAAGGGGATTGTATGGGATCATCCACTGCAGCCTGTCTGCCAGCACAGCATCTGTTTTTAATCGGCTAATCAGATCCTGTTTGAAGCCTTTCTCAGCTGTGCTTCCCCTGAAAACCAGATTCCTCATCCAGCTGGGGCAGGGCTGCTTGCAATTACAGCGTGGGTTGCACCAGAGCAGCAAACCCCAAAATGTTATCACGTGCTCAACACTTTCACTGCAATGTTACAAGAAGCCCTTACTCCAGGGAGGATATAGGCAGCAGAGCCTCTTCTGCTTCATTTATCCCATGGACTGGAGTTTATTCTCCCCTTTTAGGGGTGAATGGCTGTTAAATGCCCATCCCTATGTTGTGGAAGAAGGACTGCATGAGGAATAGAATCATGGAATCACAGAATGGTTTGGGTTGGAAAGGACCTTAACATCATCCAGTTCCAACCCCCTGCCATGGGCAGGGATGTCTTACAGTGTTGCCCAAGGCTCTGTCCAACCTGGCCTTGAACACTGCCAGGGATGGAGCATTCACAGCTTCTTGGGCAACCTGTTCCAGTGCTTCACCACCCTCACAGTAAAGAACTTCTTCCTTATATCTAACCTGAACTTTCCCTGTTTCAGTTTGAACCCATCACCCCTTGTCCTGTCTCTACAGCATCAAGCAACAGTTCAGTGTCCTTTAAAACTGATGCTTCTGGGTGGAACTGGTTTTAGGAGTGAGATCTGGCTTTGTCGGCAGGGAGTCAGCAATGGTATGAGCAGCCTGAGTCAGGTCCTGGGGAGATGGTCTGGAGGGACTGTCCCTGGACTAGAGGCCCAAGCCAGAGTCTGCACCAGATCTGCATTGTGTCTGTATCAGTCAAGCGTGGTCCTGACTTGTCTCTGCCTGGTACCTGCAGCTGAACTGCTATCTGCATATGTGAATTTCAATCAATGACCCATTACGGAAGCTGTGGGAAAACATGATGGGCTTAATCTCAGTCCTTTGGGAAGGTGCCCTAACTCACTGAGAACTGACATGGAGACCAAACGCTCGGAAGAAAGGCTTAGCATGATCATTTATGTCTTGTTGCATTGTTGGTAGTTTTGGGGGAGAAAACCAAAAGCAGTTTTTAAGTAGTTGATAAGGAGAATGAATGGATTGTTGACCTTTTACTGGAGCCCTGGAGTGATGTAGTCAGGACCTCTGCTAGGACCAATTGTGTAGCCTGTGGCAGAGCAGTAGATGTCCTGTGTTGTGCATCTTTTCCCCATGAAAGCCTGCATGCCTGGTACCTTCAGGAAAGGGGTTCCTGTGCGTGACTGGGGAATTCTTTGGGTGGGAGGGTCTTCCTGGCTACCATAAACCTAAACTGCTTCTCCAGCTGCAGGTCTTACATGGCACATGGATGCATCATCTCCTGCATGGCCAGTGCAGATGGACTGTAGTCTGGCCTAATGCTTAAAGAAAGGGGTGGAGGTGGAGTTTCAGATGTGTATTGCTAAACAGAGTTACTTTATAAACAGGACCCTTCACAGTTGAGTCTTGTTTGTGGGCTTGCTTCTGTTTCTAGCATGATGCTGCAACAAACTCACGCCTACCATAAGGCAACACATAAAACACCAGGTGGTTGTATTGGCATGTGAGTGTCCTGTGCTGGGATTAGGTAACATGGCCCAGAAAGGGCCCAGTGTTGTCCATGGGTTTGTCGTGCTTATTTTCTAGAGAGAACTGGTTACAAACCTTCTTTCTCATTCTCACCAGGATGTCTGAGCAATAAAGAGCTCAGAACTCCCGTGGTTTAAAAGGTTAATAACAGCAGCTGGCTGCTGTAACCACTTGGACACACTTAGGCATTGCTAATAATTTGGCAAGAAAAGCTGTATTTACATCATCTGAACAGGTTTGCTTCTTTCCAAGTAAGATGTTACCAAGTCTGCCCAGAAAGTGATTTGCAAAGGTGGCTTTGTATATCAAAACCTAGCAGTAACGAACGACACAAGAACAGGGAAGGTGCAATGTGGCCCCTTGTCTGAATTAGTACTGGCAGTAAAGGAAACGACTGGCTGGCATATGTTAGTTCTGCTGGTTCTCTGGCTCTGTGATCCATCAGCATCCTCTTCATTGGATGTTGCTGCCCTGGGTTTCTACAAGAGCAGTGAGCCGCCATGTGCCTGCTGGATCAAACACCAGGGAAATGGCAAAAGTGGGCAAGAAAAAGTGTGCAGTTTGGGACAGGTGATCCACAGCAAATGAACCTGCTCTGCTCAGTAGCAGCCCAGCAGTAACAAGCCAACTGTAACCAAACTCTGCCCTCAGAGTTACATACGCCCTGTGTGGACTGCGGCATTCCTGAAAGTCTTTGGCCACCTCTTCAGTAAGATGCAAGAACCCGGAGATGAGCCAGTACAGGAGATCCCAAAAGAGTCACTGCACCAGCCTGGCAAGTGCTCACCCAAGGACAGAAAAGTGGACAAAGAAACCTCAGAGCCTGAGGTCACTTGAATCTTTCACCATCTGCAGGTAAAGCCTAATCTGGCCAGTACACCGAACCCTTTGAGTCTGCAAGGGAGGGGAAACCTGACACAAAAGTGCTGGGCATAGCTGAAACTCCCCCTGAAAGTGCTCTGCATTGCAAGCCAGGGCAATCCCTCTTTTCTAGTCTCAGTGGCCTTCAGAGGGCTGTACCACAGGTGGCTGGACAGCACGGCATTTCAGGAACATGCCTCTCTGATGCGGTATGAAAGCGCATCAGAAGCTTGCACATGCAATCAGTGTGAAATGTGAACTTGGGAAGATGTTACTGAGCAGATGTGCAACAGCATGGTCAGAACAAAAACATTAAACAAGAGTTTCTGTTCAGGGCCATCAGAAAGACCACTGAGCCAAAGAGCATTTGGAAAATGCAAATGTGTTTTATGGTAACAGCAGGATAGCTTCTTTTGGCAGACCCCAATGAAGTAGTTACATTAAAGGGAGATGCTCCGTGTCCCATCTCAGTAGCTTTGTTTGCACTTGAGCATCTATTTGAACTAGGGAATGAGATGGGTACCCAGTACAGCAGAGCATACCAAGACCCAGAGAAGATGATGGAGTTTCTGCACATCTCCATCTGGCTGTGAGCAACGTGTGCTTTTAGACATTTTTGGAGCCATTGATGCCGTTAGGCAAATTCTGCTCTGCTGCATCACATGTAAATGTTTCATTCTCCGTGCTGCAATCATCATTGTTATCATTAGCAAGCAAAACCAGTTAAATAGTCATTACAGAAGCAAAAGTGCAGAAACATTTCACAATTAGCAATGAGCCTTCGAAGTTGAGTCACTAAAAACAGACTTCGGGGCTGGCCCCCACTGCAAAATGCATTATTCCCTCCTGCCCCATCCTCTGGTGGCCCGTTTCCAAGGAGTTCAAAGTGCAAAACCTTTCCAACACCTGGGTTGGAAAGGCATGCCAGTGTTTGCTGTTCTGTGCAAGTTACTTTACTGATTCAGATAGACAGCCAAGCAGTAGAACTAGAAACAGTCTTTACACCTGTGGAAAATACACTGCACTCAGCAGCAAGGTCTTCCCATGGAGGACTATTCTATTAGCATGTGCCCTCTGCCTGAAACACCACTCACCCACTGGCGTGAGGAAATACACTGCAACCCTGGAGCAGCCAACGAGGAAAACAGGGCTGTGAGCAGTTCCAGAGCACCCCATCCCATAGCACGGCTCGGCGCAGTTTTAAACCATCATCATTAAATTGACCCCACACACATCTTGTTTGGAGATCTTGGGGGTTTGGCATGGGGTTTTTTTGTGGGTGAGGAGGAACAAAGCTGTTTAGGGGACTCCTGGACATTCTTTGATGCATCACAGGGTCTGTGAATGTAGCGGGTACCTGCACTTAGGCACTGCTGGAGACATCAGTGCCGTGCCCATGGCAGCGCTGCACAGCACAGCTTACAGTGCTGAGCCCTCCACCTCCAGCTGCCAGCACCCTGTGCAGTCTAAACAGCATGGGGTTTGCTGTGTCTGGCAAATTCCAAGAGGGGAGCAGCTGTAGCAGCTCCAGGACAGCGGTAGAGGAACGTGCACATGAATCCAGAGAGGAGTATTCTCTTCTCCTGGCACTATAGCAAGCCCTAATGAGAAGCAGGCCAGCCGAGCTTTTGAAGACTGAACTCACCAGGAGACTGCTCTGCTCTGATCAGCCTCCAGCCCTCTCATCCGCTTGGGAGAAATAATAAACTGGGACATGTGTGTTATTTTCATACGTGCAGTTGAGTGACCTCACACAGGGAGGGGAGGACGGGGGCGATGCTGGAGCTGCTCCCCCCGGGACCAGGCAACACAACAGAGAGCCTGCAAGGCTGGCAGAAAGTCCCTTGGTCCCTTTGGGAAGATGGGGGGAGACAAGGACAGACAGACGAGGTGCTTTGCTTTCCAGGGCCCAAAAACCTGTATTGGTTTTTAAACTGGGCTCAGTCCTGCCTCATGGCAGCTGAGTTCTGCTGTATTCTGAAAGGCTGCTGTGTCCCAGGACAGACACCCAACAGCCCCAGGGCAGGCAGCTCACAGTGGGCAGACAGCCGCTATGCACAGCCAGCCAGAAAATGAGCCAGAAAGCACAGGGTCTTCAACCTAAGAATAGACCTTAAGGGTGTTGTTTGATGGTCCAAAATGTGATACTCATAGGAGTTTTGGGTTTTTTTAATTTTAAATATTTCACTTTTAAAACTTTATTATTTTTCCTTTAGCATCCGCTTTCCTGCTGGCAGACACCTTTTGGAAAGGTCACATCCAGGCAACTTCCTCCCATCCTATTCTTGCCCTTTTCCAAGCCAAGTGAGGCAATTTTCACTATCTATCTATTCTGAACAAATAAATAAATAAATAAAGAAGAATAAAAGGGAAATTGTCACAGACCCATTTGTCACTCAGACACCAGATGCAAGGGGCCGCACCACAGTGAATGGGGAACCATGTCTAAGTTAAGTTGTGAATTCAGTCCCTCATCCCCATCCCCAGCACTAAGCTGGCTGGGCACAGGGAGCTTTGGTACCCACAAGGGGAGGGCTCTGGCAGGGCTGGACCTTGGTGCAGGTAACCCCAGGGCTGAGCAGAGGGAGGCTGAGCAGAGGGAAGCCGAGCAGCTGCTGCCTCAGCGCTGCTTTGGGGGAGCAGCACTGATAGGGGTGACCTTGGAGGGTGGTGGGAACAGGCCACACGGGCTCCACAGGCTTTCTGCACATTCCTGCTCAAGCTGTTCGGCCCATGGCATGCAAATCTAATAACCCCTCTTTTCCCAAGGCCGAGAACAGCTATCCTTCTTTTGTCCCTACAGCTTCATCAGCAAAGGCTCCATTTCTGTCTTGTAAAAGCTTCTCAGCCAGGCAAAGCCAGGAGTGAAACAGGCAGAAAGTGTGTCAAAGCCAGTTTCAATCTTTCCCAAGGTACAAGCCGTATCAGTTAAACTGAAGTGTCCTCCCTGGGTAGAAAAAGGGCTCATGCTGTGGAGTCAGCCCTTTGCAAGACCACTCCCAGGGGCAGAGGCAGGGTGATGACAGTCTCCTATGGTCTCCAAAAGGTCACAGGCAATTTGTGGCTTTGCACGAGTTTAATTTGTTGTAGAGCTTTTGTTTTCCTGTCTATAAAACTCCCAAGATAGCCCAGAAGGGGCTTGGGTTTGGGGTTTTTAGATATAGATTTGGGTTTTAATGCTGAATTGGGTTGTCTCTGCATGACCTGCTTTCCCTAACATTGTCTATCTCGTCTCCCTTCTGTTTCCTGCAGGAAGATGGTTAGATCAGGAGAAACAGCAAGGCAAACCTTCTCCATTGCTAGCTGAAGCAGCAACCACTCTTTGAACGTTCACATGAAATGTTTCTTCTACCACTTGCCAGACATCTGGAGACAAAGGGCTGCTAAAAGGAACCCACATAAAACATGTATGTTTTGAATTGTCTGATTGACTTAACTATTTTTGGAGCTTTTTGTTTGCTCTGGGGTTTCCCCTTTGCTTGGGTTGCGTCAAAAGCATCTTCTACATCAGTGGTACCCCGCAAAGTCTTCCAGAAAATGAGCAATCATGACCCAATTTCCTAAATAAAAAGAAAGAAACTCAAGTCTGACAATGTTGCAGGTATTTGTGTCTGCTTCTAAAGAAACAAATGGCCCAAACCATGCTCCAAGCAAAGCATTTGTCCTCCCTCCTCCCCCTTGCAAGATGGGCTAGAAAGCCAACTCCCCTCTCAGTTTAATGCTGCTTTTCAAAGAAAAATGACATTTTCATGTTGGAGACAGAACAAAATGAGCTCATTTTTATGCCAGCAGTTTGTGTTGAGACTTCCAAAAAGCTTCAGCCTGTCATTTGAGAGAAATGCAGACCCTTAGGACTTATACCTTTACCTGGCAAATCACTGGAGGCAACAAAACAAGGAGAAGCAAAGACATGGTTTGAAAAACCATAAACTCACTGAGCGTAGCCAAGGAATGCCTGCTGCAGAGCAAACGCCATCATCCCATGAACCCAACAGGATGTTCAGCTGAGTCAGCCAAAAAGTGGCTAAAAGGGAACAAACTAATGTTTATTTGGGCTTTCCAAAGTTTTTGATATGGTCTTTTGTCAGGTAATGTGCAGACAGTGTAGGGATACAGGCTTGTGGGTTTGTTGGGTTTGTTTTCCTTTCTAGCTATTCTGCCTCATGGTGCTCAAGCCAAAGGTTATTAAAACAGATATTAAAGCCTTCCTTATTACTACAAGGCCATATGGACATTACTTGGTTCCTGACCTGTATATTTTAGGAAGAGTAAAGCCCAGTGAGTCTCTACAGGGGTGAAGCGCTGCCATGGCTCAAGACCAGGTGAAATGTTACGAACAGGGACAGGAATATTTGATCGGGCTTCAAGGCCAGTGGTGAAGATTAAAGATGGGGTTGATTCGAATTTAGGCTGATAATGAGCAGTCTCAAGCAGGCTGGAGGGACACCCATAAACCTCTCGTGAAAGCATTGCATGTATTCTCCATGTGATAACCCAGCATCCCCTGTGCTGCCACGACTGTACCAACCTCTTCCAGCCCAGGAGCAGCACACAGCAGCTCAGTAGACCCTTTTTAAATGATTTTCTGCCCACTTTACCTGATGATCCCAATTGCCCAGGACAGCAGCAGCTGCCCCAGCAAAACCCACCCAGCAGGTTCTGGGTGCAGGCACAGCCTGGGATGCCAGCACTCAGGAGAGGGGTTGGTGCAATTGGTGCCTCACTGGGGATGCAGCTTCTGCAGCAAACCATAGCAGGATGTGACTCTTGAGCTACAGCATAAGCTCAGGGCTTGTTTTGCCTCCCCGTCTGGGTTAAATACCCAGGTCACACAAGCCTGGGGACACGTGCCAGGGCAGCGAATGTGGCCAGTGGCTGGATGCACACACTAAAGGTCTCTCCCTCACCCAACTCAGCCAGCCAGGTCTCTTCCTTCTGCCTGTGCCAAACCCTGTCATTGCACTTCCCCACACTGATGGTGAAGGATGGAGATGGAGCAAAGCACCACTGCAACAAGCTCCGTGCTGACCATGGCCCCCATTTACCTGCTGATGTTCAGTTCAGAGCACAAAACCAGGGGAAGGAGTAGTTCTGTGGGGTGCAGAGGTGCAGGAAAACAGTGGGACAAGTTCCTTATCTCAGGGGCATAGGTGACTCCAGTTCCCATGCTGTCTGCAGGCATGAGGGGAGAGGAGGAGGATGGGGACCAAAGCATCTTGAAGAAGGGGGATAGGCACTGGCCCCCTTCACCTGCACATTCCAGGAAACACCTGGTTTAGGCTTTTTCTGGGAGCCTGAGCACCATGAGTGCACAGGAGGATAGAGCTGGTTTCTCTCTGCTTTTCTCCCTCCCCTGTTCAGGACATTATTGGCACTCAGTACACCACAAAAGCTTTCACACTGGCTGCACCTGGCCCTCCAGCTTTATCCCGTTTTAGTGCCATGTCCTCTCACAGAGCTGCTGGTTTGAGTCAGAAAAGGACACCGAGAGCACGGCCGTTCCCGGCTGTACCACCACCCAAGGTCAAAAGCAGCCAGCCCAGCTGACGAAGCAGGTCAGGAGACAGATGTGCTCCGCAGGATGCTGATAGCCCCAAAGTGTCCTGGCTTCGATGTATCCAGGAGGCCCCTGTTTCTGAATACTTGCCATTTTGGCTTCAGCTCCCCAGGGAACCCAGCCTCTCCTCCAGGGCAATGGCATGGCCAGGGTACCTTCCTTGGTACGGCAACAGGAAAGCCAAGCACAAGCAATGCTTCTGACCAAGAGGGTCTTCTGAGGCTGCTGATGTTCTGGTGGGCCCTACTTGAGCACAAGGCAGGTTTTGCCTAGATCCAGCCCCAGAAGAGCTCTAAGCCTGGCTCTAGGTTGAGAAGTTCCCTTTTCCATTCTTTCAGGCCACGTCTGACACACAAC
Organism: Pezoporus wallicus; assembly: GCF_028554395.1. NCBI lineage: Eukaryota > Metazoa > Chordata > Aves > Psittaciformes > Psittacidae > Pezoporus > Pezoporus wallicus. Next base: position 1,027,504 of record NW_026639755.1, read on the forward strand.
TACCTCACCCCAAGCTGTGACCAAGCCTACAGAGAGCTACAGGTGGTTCTCGTGCAGCACCATCTCTTATGGCAGCTCCCTGTGGGCTCAGAGGGGCAACAATTTATTTTACCCCATGTTAGCCAAGCCATGCCAGGGTGGGGATACACTCCTCTGCTTTGCATTGCCATAGGGTCTTCTGGGTCTTCTTCCCAGAGAGAGCTGAAGTAGCACACATCTCATTGCTGGGCTGAGGAGGACGCTGCTGGGCAGCTATGTCCCTCCTGTGAGGGGCTGAGACAGACTGGAGCCACCTTGCCCCCCCTTGTTTGACCAAGCCAACCTTTCCACCATCAGCAAGATGTGGCCAGACTTGTCAGTGAGGCCAAGCTGGGCTGAGTCTAGCCAGTAGCTGTGTTGCAAACAACACTACTCATCCCCTTGCTGAAGAAGCAATGGGCTGGATGAAATTCAAATGTTGGTATTTGTAAGATCTCCAGCTGCCTAGCTTCTCTTCTGGAGGTGAAGGGGAACCCCCATGCTGCAGACCTCTCTCAGGCACTGCAGTCCCCTCTGATGTGGGGAGCTAGCCTCCCTGCTGGAGATCCAGATCCCTTGGTTCCTTCTGCAGAGCAGGAGCAGGGGCTGTGCAGAAGAGGGGCACAGCCCCTAACTCTTGGTCCATGAACCAGTCACAAGGCTGCTTCAAGGTGAAGGCTGGGATCAGACTTGGCTGTTTTGGTAGCACCACTGGAGCCATCAATGGAGGTGGGGGCTGGCTGCAGTGACGCTGCCAGAGGTGAGGAACTTGCGTGGTACCAGGACGTGCCACCATGCAAGGCACAGTAATCCTCCTGTCCTGCATAGCAACAAGGCTGCCTGTGATGGGCTGTTTTGCTGCCTGTAGTCTAAATCGGGCCCCGTAGCCAGCACCAGCTTCACTGCTAAGAAGCCAAGGTAGGGGGAAGTGAAAGCCACAGGGCCCAAACCACCTGCTCTGCCTCACTGTTTTGCTTGTCTTTCTCTCAGGAAACCTTGAGCTGCTATATTTGAGCACTGATTATGCCCTGGCTCTGTTCTTATCCTTGTTTGTGAAGTTTGACTGAGTTCACACACTCTTGTGTACACAATATAGCACCCTCCGGCTGCCAGGGAGCACGCACAGCTGGCCGGGATCCCCCACACCACAGGGACACAGCCTTCCCGGGGGAATGCAAATGCTGTCGCAGGGCTTTCTGCACCACCAACGTGCCAGTGCACATGTGAAACTGGAGAGGAGCTGCTGACAGCCCAGGCTGGGCACAAACATCCCATTTGACCCCACCACGCTGCACGGCAAGTGGTGCCCAGAGATGGAGGGAGTTGCCCTTGTCCAGAAGAGCACCCCTCTAGAAAAGGCAGGAAAGCTTCAGCAGGGGGTCTGCAATTAAAGAGGGAGAGGACAGGGCTAAAGTCAGCAGCCTTTGCAAAGAGGTGTGAAGGGAAGGGTAACAGGAAGGGAGGTGTTGGGGAGCAAGCAGAGGCTGTAAGGTTTGAGGTCTGTAGGAGAAGAGGGAAAAGGAAGGAAAAAAGCTAAGCCCCAGGCCACCCTGGGCTCCTGAATTCCCTGTTCTCCCTCAGCAGCAGCACTTTTTTTGCTCCTATATAACAATGACTTTTCCACTGTAGGGAGACCTGCCAGCCTGGGGAGGCAGGGTTTTTCCACAGCAGGACCCTTTTCTCTTCAATCCTATCCCATGGCAGCTTTTCCTTTCATAGAATCATAGAATGGTTTGGGTTGGAAAGGACCTTAAAGATTATCTACTTCCAACTCCCTGCCATGGGCAGAAACACTTTCTTTCCTTCTATTTTTCTACCATTGAAGGGACCTTTAATTCTCCTAGAAGTCAAAGGCCACTCAAACCCACTCAGGCTTCCAAGCCAAGCCCCAAGTCCTCTCACCTTTTTCTCCCCAGCCAGAGAGGGCACACTGGAGGGAGACAGCTGAGTCCTCTTTGGCTGGGTGCACCAGCACAGTAAGGCACATACCCCAGACAGAGCTTTTATGGGTAATCCAAGAAAAGCCATCTGTGTATCCAGCTCCTTCCTCCTGTTGACACTTCCATGGTCAGGCTGATCTAGTCCTGACCTCTCTACCCCTACTTACATATTCTCCCTTCTGATATCTTCTTTTACACATTGGTATCACACTCTTCTGTACGAAGGTCTACACAAGAACCCGAACAGCACTGCCTACCCATTATTTTTCTACCACACATCAAGGAGATTAGAAGTTACAGGTTAAATAGGGTATTGCCCAAACACCGCTGCAAGCTAACACATGGCCTCTGGCTAGAGAGAGCAAGCAGACTGAAACAGGGCATGGAGCTCACACTGTAACAGCAGAAGAGAAAGGGGAATCTACTATTCAAAACCATCATCTAGGTAAACAATGTCTTATAAATGCCTTCAGATGGCTGGAAACAAGTCCCTAGTGGGCTTTGATTAGCATATACTGAGCATGAGGTGGGCACTAAGGTGGGAAAGCTTTTCTTCTTGTATTTGTTCTGTCATAGTCCTAGACCTGAGTTATCTTTCCTGTGCAGCTGCCTACTAAAGAGGATTTGCCTTGAGACTTTTCTCATCTGTACTTTGTGAGGAAGAAGCAAAGAAATCCTTGCAAGCCCATGCTGCAAGAAAGATTGCTTCATATTAAGAGTAGAGGTGAGCCTGAAGGGACTGTACTGTGACTATTTCAGTTCTCCTCTTTCCTTGTCTTTTCAGGTCTCCACCAATACAAGTGGGATTAAAATACTTCCGTCTGTCATGGTGAAAGGCAAATTAATTGATCCTTATGAGACTCTCACAATGAAATATTATTAACCATTTGTGACAGAGGGACTGCTATAAACACACCATAGCTGTGAGTAGGTGGATGCACAGAATCCATGCAGGTGACACGTACAAGAGAAGCCCTGAGAAGGCTGTAAATGAGCCCTCACCTTCCATTCATACTCCTAATCACAGGAGAACGTGAGGACGACCTGCAAGCTCAGGAGAGATTTTGTTACAGGCAGACTGAAGTCTCCAAGTTCAGTCCTTCCATTTGTTGTAGACTGGTCCTTGCTCAGTAAGCAAGGCCCCTACTTCAGTCACTTGTCACCTGCTCAGTGCCCTGCCTGGGCTCAAGAAGGAGGCTGTCTTCAGAAGGACTGATGTGAAGAGTCCTGGAGAAGAAAAGCCTTCCCTTCAGACTGGGATCGCAGGGAACACGGCAGCTCAGCTTGCCGAGCTCCCCGGCCCGCAGAGCCTGGGCCGGGCGCTGTCCGCGGTGCTGAGCTCCACCGCCGCCTCTCCCCGGGGCTTGCTGGGGCTGGGGGACCGGGGGCACTGCTGGGCAAAGGAAAGCGTCTGCTCCTTGGGTGAAGCCGGGTGACAGGGGGAAAACTCACACACACAAACACACCTACCCCCCCCCAAAAAAAAAAAGCCAACAAAATACCCCAAAACTCAACCCCAAACACCCAACAAGCGAGCAAAAAACAACACAAAAATTGGAATTTCGCATTAGAAATTCAGTTTGAAGGATGGCTTTCTTCACCCTTACCACCTCAGGGGTATTGTCACCTTCCAGCCCTAAAGGTACAAAATTATTATGACCTACACGCAACTGTGGGCTTCATTCTTCAATCCATGTTCTGAAGCAAAGTCCCTAGCTGCCAAAGGAGAGAGAGCCTTGCTCAGCTTTGCAGGAGCCTGAAAAGCACAGGGGAGAAGTGTAGAGGTTAAGAAGTTTCAGAAAACCACTGGTGTAAGGATACATTTTTAATTGTCCTTACAGCTTTCAACAAGCCAACCTCTTCACAGGCCTTTACCCTTAGAGTCCCTCCAGGCCTTTCTCTGAACTTGGAATTCATATAATTCATACAATGAGACTCATGGCAGGGGTGGACCACTTATCACTAGCCCAAACAGGCACATGCAGCTGCTGAACTGTGGTATGTATAATTGCCCAAGGTGCATAAAAGGTGGCAGGCAGCAGTGTTCAAGGCCAGGTTAGATGGGGCTTGGAGCAATCTGCTCTAGTGGAAGCTGTTCCTGCCCATGGCAGGCAGGTTGGAACTGGATGAGCTTTAAGGTCTCTTCCAACCCAAACCATTCTATGTTTCATCCAAAGAGCACAGCAGACATGCACAAGTAGAATGAGTCACTGCTTATTCATTGAGACAATTCAACAGAGACAAGATCAGAGGGAAGAACTTATCTGAGCCTAAAAACGATCTTTTAAATGCCTGCCTCTCTTCTCTCTCTTACATGGAGAGCCCAAGTTTCTCTAAAATGAGACACTGAAAACAAAAGTTTTCCTTGTTAGCCATACTTATTTAGGGCAAAGTGAACTGGGTTTGGAGACAGCAGGAACTGGTTTTGAAACCTCAGTGGATAAAGTTTATTGGCTGAGGTGAGCCAGAATTAAAACACAGGAAATACATTCCCTTTTGCAGACAGGATCAGGGATCTGAACATCAGTGATCAGTAACATTGTTTTGTTTTCTCTTCAAAAAAGCCTGCATCATCTGTGACTTTAAGTGTGCACAGCACAATACACATAGGAAGAATTCTTTTCAATACTCTTTGAAGACAAAAGTGCAAGAACAAATTACATCATTTCCTAATAAGAACACTGCCCTTACAGCCTTGAGTTACATTCTCCAAAGCACCGTGTCTAAAATCCAGTCAGAATGTACTTGAAGCATTTTCAAAGACTCTTGGCTTACAAAATTTTAGAAGGTTCTCTGTGCTCCAAGTCCATTTTATTTCTCAAGCAGGCAAAGAACAGATTGTTTCTCAAGCAAAGTTCCTCTCATGTACCAGCCTCATGGCTCAGTGCAGGCAGTGATCTACCACATCCCCTTTCTTTTATGCGGGCAGGGAATGCAGGAAGTGAGAAGAGGATGAGAGATGATTTCAGTGAAAAAAGATTCAAGCAGCCCTCCATGGTTTTAAGTTTTGAGATGGCTGAAATTCCAGGAAGTACGGTAATCTGGTCTGCTTCCCAGCACATACCATGAGACTTGGTTGAGCTATCCAGATTCCCAGAATCAAGAACGGTTGAGGTTGAAAGGGACTGCTGGAGATTACTTGGTCCAAGCCCCCTGCTCAAGTAGTGTGCTCTAGAGTCAGTAGCCCACAGCAATGTCTAGATGGCCACACTCAAAACTGGAATGGTCATTCTAGGCAGCAAATACTGCACCACCACCATTTGCATGTGAAAGCCTGGCCTCCATCAAGACACTTGTAAGAGTCCTCCTTTCAGCAGGGTCCATTCAAAAGACTCATTCAGTAGTGTCCATCAGGATGGCTTCTGGTAGGTAGAGTAAGGACACCCATAGAAGGGCCCTGCCTTTCCATGAAGAGTGAGTGGTTGGTTTCCTAAGGACTCCTATTGCCCTATTAAAGGATTGTCAGAGAAAAGTAATTCTTGTCCTCACAAAGGCCTGTTCCCTGAACCGTGAGATGGGTTCTCAGAGCTGACATCAGGCTTCCTGTTGTCAGCCACATGGAGTGCAAGATCTCAAATTTGGGTGGGTTTACTGGACTGTTTTTGAGTGCAAACTGGGGCTGGATGGGGGCTTATGCATTTGCTAGCTACGTCTAGAGAAGGCCAGTTGTAGCTTCTGAACCCCTTATGCTGGTGAAGGGACAAGTCTTGTATCACCCATCCTTAACTCAGTTCTAGATCCTGCCACATGTGACTGAAACAAGTAGGGACTGCTCTGCAGAAACACACTGCAGCAGAGGAACCTTACACCTGAAGCTGCTGATCTGAGTCTGCATCACCTCATGCCCTGCAGTGATACAGGAAGCCCCTCCCTTCTCCACAGCCAGAACAAGCCCATGAAGCCCATGGCAGAAAAAGGAAGATCTTTCTAATTCTTATCTTTTAAAGGCAGTATGACACTTCCCCTTCGACCTCACTTCTTACTATCTTCCAAAGCTTACGTGAAAGAGTCCTCACATGCCAGGATTACTCCCTCACATGTACAAGGCATTTCTTCCACTAACCTGTAAAACTGGAGTCAGAGATGAGGATCCAGTATCTGGAGGGAGCCTACAAGGATTCTGGGGAAGGACTCTTCATTAGGGACTGTAGTGATAGGACAAGGGGTAACAGGTTAAAACTTAAACAGGGGAAGTTTAGATTGGATATAAGGAGGAAGTTTTTTACTGTGAGGGTGGTGAGGCACTGGAATGGGTTGCCCAAGGAAGCTGTGAATGCTCCATCCCTGGCAGTGTTCAAGGCCAGGCTGGACAGAGCCTTGGGTGAGATGGTTTAGTGTGAGGTGTCCCTGCCCATGGCAGGGGTGTTGGAACTAGGTAATCTTAAGGTCCTTTCTGACCCCTAACTATTCTATGATTCTATGATTTATGTGGTTCTCCCTCTTATTCCTCTTGGAATAGAGGCCATATATTTTCATTCTCCTGGAATTTACCCAGTATTTCAAGATTTAACATTAATACCAGCAGACCAGAATGCTCTCCAGCCAACAACTCTCACAAGTTTTCCCTATTGCTACTGGGCTCAAGAGTAGCATGTCATCTAAGCATGTCACCCTCCCTTCCAAATATCCATCAGAAAAAATTATCCTATCCTTTTGAATCTTTACTAACAGACTTACTTCCAAAAATCAGCACGGTACATGTCCTCAGCACAGTAAGTTTAGTTCCAAAAATTGAAGACTGTCACATTATCTTTAAGCAAAATGCATCCGTTTTCAGCATCCCCTCCTGATATTTTTTGTACTTCAGAAGTATAATTTACATCAAATGCCACCTATTACTGCTTTTTTCCCCATATCTAATATCCTGCACATATTGCTTCAACTTGCTGCTGTCGCTGTTCAGTACAATGGCTTTTAGCTAAAGCTATTGTCCCTCAAACATGGAAAGAGGGCTCTTTGGCTACCTAAAATATTCTTCCTAAAGAACTTTTTCCCCTTTGAAAATGGAGTTTTATTTTTTTTCCACAAAGATTTTTTCCCATCTTATTCAGAATTTCCTCCTGTTGGGATATTAGGCTTTTAGAGATACACGCCGCAACATATCAAACCATTAGCAGGAACACCCTGTTTCACATCCTAATGGTTATCGCTTGGATATTCCATGACCAGCTTCCAGACCCTTGAACTGCTCTTGGCTGAACCAGTCTCATCTGTATAGTCACACCAGCTGCTGCTCAGCACTGACTAGGTTTCTCCTTCTGGCTCCCAAACGTTTTGGAGTCATTTTGGAGTGATTTTCACTTGGAAACAGGAGAGTCCTTGAAGTCCAATGACTTCACTCAACTGTGGACCAAAGATAATTGGGAAAAAAATGGTTAAGAGCATGGGTTAAACATGCTCAAAAGATGTAAACCATTCCCCGATAAAGCTCTGATCTCCGAGTCTGACTTTTCCCCTGAACCCTCTGCTCCTGCCATCGCAGCAGGGTTTCCTGGCACACGCACAGACATGGAAAAACAAAAGCCAAGTCAAGTGGCTCACTCAACTGTAGGGGAGAGTGGGAGATGATGGCGCAAAGATTTCTCTTCCCTGCAGGAGAAATCTCCACCCTGCTCCCTGCAGACCTTTGGCTAGAAGAGTTGCAAACACCCGCCTTGACACACTGTGCAGAAAGAGAATTGAGCAACCTGCAAGAAAGAACCCATGTTGTCATCACAAAAACAGTCACAGAAAGGAAGAAATGCTTCCAGTGGGCTTGGAAGGAAATTCCTGGTATTTTTGTCTGATTTCTAGCAGTTTGGGATAAGACTCTTCTTCAACCCTTTTCAGTTGTCTGTCGTGTAGGTATCTGAGCCAATCCCTCCAGGATATCTTGTTAGTTCCTGGAGAGAAAACAGACATTCCTAGAGCCCAGTGATCTTGCAGTGCAGCACAGCTTGTCAGCAGAGAGGACAGGGTTGAACAGAGGTTTCCAAAATACACTGCCAACAAACAGCATGTCCACAGAAATAGTCACATTCTTGCAGCTTGTTCTGGTACACCAACAGCTTTTCTCTTCCCCAAACCTCATGACCCCCATGCTGCATCAACATCAGCTAATGCCTGATGCACCAACCCCTTGTAGAAGCACTATTGAAAAGGTTAACTGGAGACTGAGTTTGGACCCTAACTAACCCAAAGCTGAATTATCACAAGCCAGAAAGCACCAGACAAGGTTTTGCAGCCAGGCACCAGCACCACAGGCTGCCCCATCCTTCAATAACACCCTGGGCGCAGACACGACCCTGTGTGAAATCCTGCAAGCAACTTATTTTAGGTGGCCGTACGTCAGGAACCCCCTGCCAAAATAAACCTCTAGGCTTGCTTCAATGCATCTTTTTTTAGAAAAGAATGTATATGTGATCTTTCCTGAAAGAAAAATATTGTTGTGAGCCTGTGCAATATCTTACCATGATATTAAAAGATAAACATTATCTTCAGTCTGGAGTACAGGAAGTAAAACATTAGCCTGAATAGTAGCGATACCTACATTTTGCTGTCCTTAACACCTATGACAAGGAATCTTCAGATGACATCTGGGAGACCAGCCACCTCTGGCACCTACCCAAGGAAAAATTAAAATAGCAGCTATATGATAAAAGTAAGATTTTTTAGCTCTTTAAAACATTTTCCATAATAAGGGTCTTCTGAACATTAAAATCAGTTTTCTATATGTTTGTTTACAACATTTATACAGTATTTATGCATTGTTTTCTCTGTGCTTGAGTCCTCTGCTAACTCTATACTGTGAGAATAAAGATTTGGATGAAGTCTAGATACTCTGCCAGCATTCCGGCATGTCTGGATTCTCAAGAATCCATCACTACGGAAATAAAAAGGAAATTAAACCACTGGAAAAATAAAACAAGTATGTTAGGTTGCTATGGAGCCTGATTAAAGTTGGAGGTAAGATTTAACTTGCTGCTTAATTCACATCATTAAGCAGTGAATATGGCAGGGGACTGAAAGCTCCTGTGCTGCTGCTGCTTGGTGCTCAGGAGCACCCTGGGGTCCTCTCTGAAATAGCCCAAGCACAGAAATCATCTCAAGATGCAGAGCGTTCACTGCCAGCTGTAGGCTTCCAGACAGCTCTGGCACCCCGACCTTAGACCTTAAACATCTTTCTGCAGGCTTCTCTGATACCATTTTTAAAAGTTGTATCACTTCAATGGGTATAAAATGTCATCATTTAAGTCAGACTGATACAAACAGTTTCGTGAGCCAATGCTATTACATTGCAGCCTATTTGTGATATATTACAGTGTAATATATATTGCAATGAACAGCCTCCTCTGAGATGGTCTCTCTTACAAATTAGAGATCATTTGTAATCTATCAGGCACACCTGAAACAGCCTCAAGAGCAGTTGTCATAAAGAAACGAGGTTTAGATTGTTTTCCCTACAGTTTTTCTCTTATTCAAGATCATTATGCATTATAATAGTACTATAGTACTATATACTACTATATATAGTACTATAATATTATAATATAGCATAATAGCACAATGCATTATAACAGTACTACTACTACTTTTCAGTGAAGTCTGGGATCTGGAGGTTTCAGCAGTGGACATAAACTCTGACAATGAGCTGGTGTTACAATACTGCAAGTCAGTCAAAAGAACCCTGAGATGAACCAGAGACCATTCGCTACTCATCTATTTTTCATTAGCAGTAAGTAAAATCAGTAACCAGGTAGAAAATGCCTCCAGAGCAAAAGCTTCTGTTTCGGAACTAAAAGTCATAACTTCACAAGCTTTTACAGTTAAAAGCAAGACCACTGCCATCAAACAGCACACTGCTAGTTAATGAAGTCTTATTTATGAGAGAAACTTCCTTTCTTGTTTCAACTAAACCAATGTTTTCAACTGCTATTAAAACAAAATTGAAGTCCTGGTCAACTGAAACTCCTGACCACGGCTGCAATTACACCCTTACAGTAATCTTTTATTTCTAACCAGACAGCAAAAATTATACTAACAAAGGCCAAGGTTCACACAGTAACTGCTGAGGAGATACAATACACAGAACAGAACATGTACCACTGTGATTTTACATTGCAATTGACCATTTACAAATTACATGTGTAGAGCATCCTAAACACTGGCATAACACAGTCCCTCTGCAAGTTCTGCTGGCATGATGTTGCAGTTTTAAGTCACACGTGCCTGTGAGAAGATGGTCACCTCTACTTCAAAACTGCATTCCCTATTTCATCTGTGTGGGGCTTTTTAAACACCGACATCCTTCTATTCAATTTCTGACATGTTCCAGTAGTATCCACATCCCCTCCCCTTCCCACCCTATCATTACAGCAAGGCTTCCAAAATACCTTCTCCTAGCCCTGCCAGGAAGTCCCTGTGTTAACTAACTGTGCTGCTGCTTCTCTTCAGGGCTCATTTTTTGGTATGGGAAATGGCAGTAAGTACGAATCCTATCTCTATCACAGAAGCACTGCAAGGAAGGAGGCTAAGCATCAATTTAAAGCATGCACATACCTAGCTAGAATATTACTTTACATTCAAAGTTTCCTCTGCTCCAAAACAGATGCTGGTTTGGGGGATTTTTTATGAGCAACGTTTCTCTGGAGTAACATCATGAATTTGTTGCCAGAGGCTGAGCCCCGTCCACACGTTACTCCCACCAATCAAACAGGGATGCAGAAACTTACTCCAGTGCAGCTGCAACACACAAGCCCAGCCATTCAGGTTTGCCAGGCCATTAGCACACCCCTCATAGCAATTGTCAAACTCCCACTGGTGTCACATGGAATTTGGGCAAAGGAATTGATGGCAGGATATCTTCCCAAAAATAACTTACTTTTCCCCAGTCTAAACTGGTTAACTAAAGCTGCCCAGGAGAAGAAAATGAAAGGGAGCTCATGAGGTCTAGAGAGCTACATCAGTCCTGGGAATTAGTCAGGGCTGCACAACATTTGAGGAGCCCCACATGAGCAGTAAAACAGGCAAGCAGATGATTGTGATGACTAACAGATGTGGTGGCAAGAGTAGAAACATGGAGCTCCTTGCTTTGGTCATGTTGTGAACTGCTGTCCCAGGGATACTTGTCACCACAGTGGTTTAGACATGAGGGTGCAGAGGAAAGGACTGAGGAAGGGCTGTTAAGCAGTGACAGCATATAAGCTTTCTTTGCTGTCTCTACCCCTATTTACAGAGGGGAAAAAAATACTCCCAAAATAACCTGCATTCAGTACCTTTGGGTACTTTGCGCTGACATTGGTTTTAAACCACCTGCAGGTTTCAAAGTGCCCACAACAACCTTGTGCACCCTTCTGTATGCAAGAACAATGCAAACCTGTGAGCACTTCTGTCATCTCCAGGCACCATGCAACACTTAAGTCAGTAAGGCAGTAGATAATTAAGAAGAGGAGCTTCTCTGTCCATTTACATTGCAACTATTTACCCGTAGGATTTGGACAAAATGTTTTTTTAATACCACCAAGTGCAAAATACTCCATCTGGCAACCGGGAGCACAGATGATGTCGACATCAGATGGGAGAGGCTGCTTTGAGAAGCAGCAGATGAACTTTGAAATCACCACAAATAACTGACTCAGCACAAGCACTTAGCATGCCACAATGCCATGGTAAAAAGCACAGGCACAGTTTGCTTCTCAACCTTTTGATGTCTGTGTCCTCAATCTTAGCACTACTTTTTATCTGTGGTACATAGAGCATTGGGCTAGCAACTGGCACTGGGTTGTGAGAAGCACAGGAACCACAAAATTCCAGAGGAAAAGGTTTCCAGCTTCTAAGTCCAATATATACAACATGAAGCTCATTTTCCACAGTTCATTCAGGAGCTGAAGGGATTAGTGGATAACAGGAGAGAGTCTGGAACTTTTCAGCCTTGTTGATAAGGATGCAGCAATCTGCAGGTCAAAGATGAAATTCAAACACCAATATGGAAATGCAAATGAATTTCTCAGTAATGACCATGATGAAATATTCTAACAGGTTCTCCAAGTACATGATGAATTGCCACTATTGAGCACTTTAGGGCAAGACTGAATACCTTTCTGGGAGGCACAAAATATACCTTTCAGAATAAGAGAGAAAGGGGGTGGAAAAGAGAATTGTTGCAGGTGGATGATCAACTCTGAAGTGAGGAGCACATCCACAAAGGGACCAGCCTGTGCCACAAATCCAACACACTCAGAAGACTTGCCTTGCTGGATAGAATCATATCACAACTTGGGTTGGAAGGGACCTTCAAAACTCATCTATTCCACCCCCACTGCAATGAACAGGAATATCCTTAATTAGATCAGGTTGCCCAGAACCACATCCAGCCTGGCCTTGAATGTCTCCAGGGATGGAGTATCCACCATCTCTCTCGGCAACCTGTGCCAGTTTTACCACCCTCATTGTAAAGAACTTTTTCCTCACATTCAGCTTGAATCTCGCCTCTTGTAGTTTAAAACCATCACCCCTCATCCTGTCACAACAGGCCCTGCTAAAAAAAAAAAATCTCTCCTCAGCTTTCTTCTAGACCTCTCAAGAACTGAAGGGCTGCTCTAAGGTCAATTCTTCTCTTCAGCTGAGAGTCAGTGGGTAATACTGGGGAAGGCAGTATAGCTTTCCTTAATGTACATGTGAACTACCAGTTTAGGATCTAGCAGCTGCTTTCCACAGTTCTTGGCAAGACTCTCTTTTTTCCAGCAATATGACTCAACTCTTTCCTACTAGGAAAATTACTCAGGCTTGGCAGGTTAACTACTCCCTTCACCAGGCAGTCTTGCTTATAGGATATGGAGCTCATCTTTCTCTCGTTGAGACAAAGCAGAACAGATTGCAGCACTGCTACTACAGTAAAGCAGAACCACTATGTCTAACACCCACAGCGAGGTGGTGTGTTACACTTTTTGATATACCTCCATTTTAAGTTGCTGGAGAAATACAAATGCTATTTTATTGTTGAAAATAGTAACTTTGATTATTTAGTGTATTAGTGAACTAACTATACTGATATGTAACAAGCAGTATTCAAAATAAGCAGGCATACAAAGGAAAGTGTTTGTTTCTCTCACAGGAGCATCTACTCCGGAAAGGACACTGAATACTCCAATTTCAAAAGTATTAACTACTCCATCATGGAAGGAAGGAAATAAGTACATCTGCCTGAACAATAGCAACAATTTAGAACAACATTTGTCTAATGCCTCTCCCACCCCATCACAAGACTGAGCTCATATTCCCACAGCATGGAAAAGGCCAGGTTCTAGAACTGCAACAGGACAGAACACTTGTAATTGCATTTTCACCAACACAACAGCAAAAGAGCAAGAACAGCTTTCTTCTTCTTCTCAATTTTTACCATTATGTACATTCCCTAGAGAATTGAAAGAGTACATACCACCACTTGCTTAAGCATAGCTCTTTCTCTGTTTCAGTATCTAACCCTGCAAAGCTAAGTTTGGTATTCCAGAAACTTAAGGATGTTACCCAAAATAACTCTGAAGCTTTTATGATGACATAAACCCAGTAGTTGAGGTGAAGTTTCAGGTGACTAGCAGATGGCTTATGTTGCCCAGCTGTATTATCAGCTCTCCATTTAAGTTCAGAGAGAAGCAGTTACACTTTGAAAAAGGACTAGACAAGCTTCACAATTACTTCCATGGGATCACACTGCCTCTGCTGATCTCCACAGAAGTTTCCATTGCAGGTGTTAAAAGGCCCTGAAGACCAGAATTTCTCCAGCATTACTTAACTGAGAGGCTAGAGCTTGTCTGAGCTCTGGAGAGGAAATAACAGTACAGTTATTTTCAATCCTAGAGCAGAAGGAACAGCAAGTAGACTGCCACACACTCCTAGGAGAAGCATCAGTTCTTCAGACAGTGAAAGCACAGACTTTCAACCTGCAAGCTAGCCTGAAGAACAACTGCTGACTTCATGTCTCAGCTGCCTGGCTCACAAGTTGAGGTCTGAAGGAGCCCCTGACTTGGAGTAGTATATGGAGTGCATCACAGAACAGGCTGGCAGGCTCTAGCTCAGACCAGACACTAACAGGCCTAAAACATTTTGAGGCACAGTCCTAAACTCAAACTGAGGTCAGATAATGGTCAGTGCAAAAATGGACTAAAATATGCCACTATAATGCAAGTGAAAGACAGATGTCTCACTGACTAATCTTCAGTAAGCTGAGGCAAATGTGTACATTCATGAAGAAAAAGAGTACCTTGAATAACATCTAAACTCAAGCATCACTATGTATCCCATCACTATTTCTTCCTTCCCCCCCAGCATATCTACACACACAGGCCAATAAGCTCCCCAAATATTTTGTCAGCATTAATTTAGATGCAAGAATTACTTGAGGCAAGCAATGTTTAGCATAAGTTTATTTGCACAAGAATTTCAGAATCATCAAGGTCCAAACCCCAAATTCCAAGAATCGAAAGTGAACACCACAGTGCAAAACAGTAGACAAAGTTACTGTGATCAATCTCACATTTGGGCTCATCACAAATCCAAGTATTTCTAGTACCTTGTTTTGCCAGCTTAAAAACAAACAAAAAAAAAGCCAAAAAAACCCCAACCCAAAAAACCCCAACTAATTTCTTCCAAAGAGGTATGAGAAGGATTTTCCCAGAGCTGACTTCTTTTAATAGTTAAAAAACAAAGATAAACATAGAAAAAAAAAAAAGGCCTTCTAAATTTTAACAGAAAGTGCAATTTCAATCAGAGACAAGCCCAATCCAGATCCTTCAGCAAATCACATTCTGAGAAAAAACAGAGTGCTCCAACCATTCTCCCCAAAGCTCCTACAACTACAGCCCAGCATCCCACCTTATAACTAGTTTCATTGAAATTAAAGAACATAAATATAGTTCAAGTTTAACAAATGGTTAAGACTTAGATGGCAAAGACTACAAGTATAACAATCCATCTGGCTCTCCCAATACCCAAATTTGACCAAGCTGCCAGTGACTATGGTCAATTTATTGCTTATTCCTGTGCTCAACAATTACGGCAACCTGACTGAATGAGTTGAGAGGAATAGTAAAAACAGTCTCATCAGTACACTGACAGCTTAAAATTGAAGCAATTTGTCCAAGTTCTCTTCTGTGAGGCCTTTTCCCAAGCACTCATATAGCAATAAGCAGAGATCACTACCAACATTAGTAGTTATTCTAGTGATCAGAAGCCCATAAAGCCTAGGCACAAGACATACCAAATGCTTAACCCCAGAACTCAATCCCAAGATATGGGTCTTTAAGTTTCAATAAAAAGCTTCAGGTGTTTGGACTAGATTTAAATACTACCTACTGTTCTGTAGACAGGATTATGAATGTTAAAGTGTGAGGATCTTTAAAAAAAAAAACAGTTACTTGAAAGCAAGCAGGAGTCTTCAACCTCCATCTTAGTGATTGACTGAACTAGCTAAGGACAAACACAGCAACAATTCAATCTTGAGCTCAGTGAGCATGAAGTATGCTTTCCCTTACAACTTTTCAGAGTTACCATGGATCAGCAGCACAGGGATTTTACCGAAGTGACTAACATCCAGTCTACTACTAGGTCTCCTTGGCAGCATCTTTATCAAATAAAAAGATTAATCTCTTACAATGAAGAAGTCATACCAGTAAACTCTAAGTTAAGCGGGAGCTTGGCAATAAATAGTGACCACAGATGCTTAACCTCAGACTGGCTTAGCCCAGCAGAGCTTATAAACTACAGGAAGAAAATAGCTATTTTAAACTACACTGTCTAGTTTATCAGAAGCCTAGTCCTGAGGAATGATGCACTGATACTAGACTTGCATTCTAGTGTTACTACAGCTTTGTTTTGATATCACTGCCAGAGGGAATGCAATAAGCGTAGCAGTCTACAGACTAAAGAGCAGGTTTGCAGAGGTATCATCAAGTACTAAAGGGAGACTGAATTAAGCAGGCAGCCTAGACTTGGCCTAGGGTCATCACTTTTAACTTACCTAGTGCTCATTCTCATGTTACTCCTTGCTACAGGGACCACCATAGACCTGAACACAAACCCGCTAGCACACACCAAATTAAGCCACTGCCACATGCAACACAAAGTTGCTAGGACAACTTGAAACAGAAAGGGGTAGCCTGGTTGCAACACAATGATGAAAAGCTACCGAGTACTCCAGCTTTACATGCCAAACCAGGATTATTTTGAAGGCTATGAGACCATATCCCAGCAATCCCTTATACAGCAGGGCCAATGCAGTGGTGTGTAGCTTCCAGATACAGTTTTAACTATTCAAGCACTTAATATCTAGCATCCAGGCTACAAAGCATTTATGTTTCCAATATGCCAGAAACAGGGAGCACATCAGTCCTGCAAAGCTTAAACAAAGTCAGCTGTTCAGTAAGCAGCCACTCAACATAAAGCTTCCTTAGAGACCTCAACAAGAAGTTACCCTAGCAAAAGTAGAATTTTATGGCAGAAAGCTTAAATTCTCCATAGCTCTATCTCAGTAGGGATTCATTAGAGCCCTTTTTCTAGCACTTCCTCTTCCAGTGGATACACCTGGCCGGACATTCAGCCGCCAAGGCATTTGAAGACTAGCAAAACAAGTCTGTTTGAAGCTTGTGAGGACTCCTGAGTCTCTGACCCCTTCTTCCACATGAGCTGATGTACAGGAACAGTTTCTAAAAACCAGCCACAACAAGACAGATACATAATCTAGGCTATTTGATATGCGAATCAAACATTGCCTCTAGGCAATGGTTTACTTCTTCCATGGATATAGCTCAGGCTGGCTTTAAAAACACCTTATTTAAAGGATGATAGCAATTACAGAGTCCTAAGAAAAAAAAGTTCCTTCTTTCTAGCAAAACTTTATACTAGGCCAAGTATTGCCTTGCATGCCAAAGTTACTCATGCCTAGGTTTGCATTCCAGCAGTAAGCCTGCACTAAGTTTAACACATGTGACAACACTGGCATCATGCTAGCTTTAAACAAGCCTTCCAAATAGTCTAAGCCTTGGGTGAGAGGTGTGTTGTCTGTAAGCTACACCAAGTCCAATCCACAGTTAATAAAAAAGGCTGGGTTCACATTTGAGTTTAGCTCCTTTAGCTGACTACTCAGGAAGCCTCTAACAGGAAAAAAAAAAAAACAACAAAACCAAAACAAAACAAAAAACCCACCCCAAACAAACCCAACACTACACAGAGGACACCAAATTATTTGTCAATTTGCCATTGAAGTTGCTTACAAGACTGTTGGAAAAAAAGATTAAGCTAAAGCATACTCTGCTACATCCCTCCCCAACTTCCTAAACTAAATTAAGAAGTCTGAACAGAAGAGCAACCTCACTGCTCTAAGGAGGCAATCTTTATGAAGTAGTTCTGAAAAGTGAAAGAACTTGCAATGTAACTAGAAGTTTTTGGTCCTATAAGGAACAGGCAGGGTTTTTTACTGCCATTTAAGTGCCGCACTGCTACTGTTTTCCACCCTGAACAACCACCGTACCTTGGTGTTTCACCTGCTGTCTGGTTTACCTTCTCATCTTAAATCATCTGTTTGATCAGCCACTTTGGTCTCACAAGCTTGCAGAAACAGCTAGAAGTCATAAAAAAGGTTTAGCAAACAGGTATTCTTGAACATTGCACCAATACGTATTAAATAGCTCTTATATTTGCCTTTTTAGTCTATTTCTCTGGTAAGCAAAGAAAACTCAAGATCATTTGCTACATGTATTTTACTATTGCAATTCAGTGAAAATCATCCAGTTAATATACCAGTTTAATACCACTATATACATTAACTGGGGTATTTTTAACCTTCTTTAAAAAGCACAGGAGTTTCAAAGCAGCAAGTTCAGCACACACCCTTTAGGAAGGTCAGCCCCCTACCCCTCCAAGGGAGTACATACTCTTCTAGAGGATATTCTGAAAACTGGAATAGGCTTTCAACACATACAGCTTCTGTGAAGAACTCTTTTGAGGATTTATATACCTCTTCAAGTGAAGGTTAAGACCAATAAAGAAGAAGAATTTTACGTTAACCACTCAAAATACCATCACATACCGTAACCAGTTGACAGTGATAAACCACAAAGCTCAACCCCTAAATGCCGGCAGAAAGACAAGCCTTCAGGACCTGCCTGAAGTTGTACAATAAGAACTTTATTTTAGAGGCACTTTAGGAATTTGTGCTGTGGCAGGAGTACACATCATCCTGCAACTTAGTGGCTTGGGTTTTTTGGTGGTGGCTTTTCTTTTTTTGCTTGCTGTGGACCTGTGAAGAAGAAAGTTGGGGCAAACTTAAATGCAAGAGCTGTGCTACTTTCCAGCTGTGACAAACATGGTTTTGAAGGATGCATTCAGAAAGGCTTTATCTTGAGCCTGGATTCAACCAATCAAGCTGTGGTTCCAATTCTATCTAAGGCTTCAACTCCTCATTTCAAGGATTTCCCACATTACCAAGTTTTAGGTTGTATTTTGGTGCATGTTTAGAAATGCCACCTTCCAAATTTATGCACTCAAGAAAAACTCAGCCAGTTTATGCTTTGAAGACAGACTTACTAATCCATCTTCGACTTCCAATAAACTAATCTTGAACTTGACACAGGACCATGTATGCCTAGGTACTATGAGAAACAACATTTAGGTCCTTTACAAAACAAACAGTTACCCGTTCTACACAGCCAGGAAGTAGAAGCAGCCCAAGCACGACACGAGCCACTCTTGCACAATTAGTTCAATAGAAAGTTGGCCAGAACTTTAACTGAGGAAGTATAGAATAATGAGGTTAGGCAATAGAAAACAGTTTTGCTGCTACTCCAGAAGTGGCTTCTTCTCTGCTCAAGACATCTTACGATTAACTAGCCCAGTTTACTGAATACTCCACTTAGATCATATCTTAACAGCCACTTCCAGAACTAGTACAGAGTTTTGTAACTACTCCTCTTAATACTTGGCTGTCGATTCTCTTCTCCTAATGAAGAGGTAATAAGGCCTCTCAGAAATTGCAGATATATAGTGATAGCAGGTCACCTGGTTGCATATTTCTATCACACACCAGGAAATGGACAGTCCAATGCAGTCATGTTTCCATTAGAAAAACCTCTAACAATTACTTGTCTATATACACTCAGCATCTTGGCCTTCAGTAGCCTCCATTCAAGAACACTCAAGCAATCAATTGCAAGGCAGCCAAGTGGGATACGACTGGCTGTATGGCACAGGAGCACTTGCAAGGTAGTAGTTGCTGAAGTTTACGTCACTAACATAAGGTGCTGGCTGGTAGTAACAGGTAACATTAGTGGCATTAGGGATGATGTTTTGTTCTGCCAGCACTTTGAGTGCTAGCAGAGAAATCAAGTTGAGAGTCTGCCTTCGTTCATGTCCCATGAGACAGACTGTGCTCTCATTCACCACCCTGCGCAGAATCATGAGGTAGTCATATTTGCTCCTCTCTTCTTTGGAGAAGTGGTTCTGGAGGTAGGTCTCTAGTTTACGCTGCTGATCCAGAATGTCTGGGAAGTCTATGAAGAATCGGGAGCACATGTAGCGTTCTAATGTTTTGATCTCATCCTTATCCATGGGCCTGAAGTCTCGCACTAAAAGGTTACTATACTTAAGAAGCCCACCACCACGGATCTCTTCAGGATTTTTGGTAGCTATCAGCTTGTTCTGGAGGTGATCAAAAGCTGCTTCAAAGTCTCCATACATACTCTCCCCAATTACAGTTGGATGGAAGTGCTCTGACATGGGGGTTTCAGAGTAGTCGTAGTAAAAGAGCAGGGAGTCTAATATGATTTGGAAGGAGTCCACACTGAATTCAAACTGTCGTCGTATACAGTCTACAAACTTCAGTTCCACATTCCTACCATGTTTGTTAGAAAGTGATATCAAGCTCCAACGGTCAGATTCTGTGTACACTTTGACTAGCTTCTGGATGTAGGCTTCCTTCAGTGTTACTGAACTGATTTTCAGCTTGCTTACTCCTTCTGGCAAGAAATTCAAGAGGGATCGCAACACCACATCTCGAACTAACTGAAACTCTGCCTCACTTGGAAGAGAAACTTGAAAAATGAGATCCAGGTCCTTGCATCCCAGCCCATTATCCTTGACTAGGACATGACCAGCTGCAGAGCCATTCAGACGGACATCATGTACCACAATGCCTGCTTCACTCAGCCTACTCCGAACTGTCTGAACAATGTCCTTCAGAGTGATCTTCAGTGTTGGGAAGTTACCTCGGCCATGGATTGGAACCACCTCTGTAAGAACCTCATGAAGACGGCTGACCTGCTCCCAGTTCAGTACACTGCATGACATGCAGTCTGTCTTACTTCCTTTGCCTGCCATCTTAAGATTTTTCTTCTCCAAAGAAACTGTAGGGAGGTGAAATATATACAAAAAAGACAAGTTAAGACCTTTTTTAGACTTTTCTGTATGATTCCTAGATATATTCTATGCTCTGCTTTTCTGTCTACACACAGACACAAATAAACAGAAATAATTCTATGTACATATAATTATCAGGAAGCCTTTCAGCTGAAATGATGCACAGATTCTCTACTGATGCAGACAAAACACTGATGTGTCACTGTCCTTTTTTTGGTGAGGTAGCCTTCAGTACATAAGCAAAGCAGTTTGTATCAAAGGGAAATTATCAATGAAGATGACATTAAGCTTTAGCTAAGTTTAAGATCATCTGCAGCACCAGCTGAAGACACAGGAGCTGTAAGCACAAAACACTTCTGAAAGCTAAGCTTTGAACTTGTTTCATTACACATAAAGCTCAAACTGCTCTCTCCAACTGGAAGACCCTCAGCTATTAGTCTCAGGGCTTAGACATCTAGCCCACTGAAAGCACTTTAATTATGCCAGAGAGATTTCCTCCTTATCATAGAAATTTTTGCTTTCTCAACCATCCAGCATCTACCACTCTTGGGATAAAGACCAAGTACACCTTACTCCTGCAAAAAGCTACAGCAGTTCAGCATCCTGGACAGAATTCCAGCTGCAAAGTCAGGTAACAACTATTCAATCTGCACTGCAGTCTTTGTATACAACTCTTCACCCTTCTTAAACTACCTTTGGGAAAATATTTATATTTGCCCCAACCTTTTACTCATTTGTGGAGAAAAAAAACAAGCTTCTAAGAGCTGCCACATGTGTATTATGTCAGTGTTATACTAAGGACTTGAGAACCTCACTGGCCAGAGCTGGTCACAGCCTCACCTGAACTTCTGCACTTTTTAAGGAGTCTTGTCACAGTTGACAAGATGTTGTGGTTAAGAAGCTTGTGTTTTGAAGTATGTAGATACGCATGTTCTACAGTTAACCCAACTCCTACTGGTATTAATACACTTAACATTACAGGTTTCTGCTGTGGCCAGGTGCTTCCTGACAGCTACAAACTGAGGCCTCACCTCCTTCTGCCCCAAGTACTTGTGAAGACTGCAGCTGCCAAGGTCAGTCTAGTCGAACTTAAGCCAATTAACTCTTGCCTACCAAGAGCTGTTAAAAGCCCAACTGTATAGCTTCCTAACATGTAACAGCACAGTGCATGAAACGCTTCTCAAGCAAGATTCAGAGAGCAGCTGTTATTTCATTCCTGTCCTCTTCCAGCTTTTAATTTTGGAGCAGCTCATTTGACCTGTCACTTCCTCCAAAGAGAGTCAAATCCAAGATCAAGTATACAGTAAGGTAAAAATGTTCCTGGGGAAGTAACCTCGGTCCTTGCACATGAGCTGCTGCATTACAAACTCTGCTGCTGTGGGTCACATCAGAACCAGCAGGCACAAAACCAAACCTGTGATTCACAAGATGAAATCAGGACAAATCAAGGGGTTCTTCAAACTCAATCCTTAATGCTCCCACACAGCATAAACCTGACATCCAGCCTGCCAGAAGCTGCCCTCAGGCACTTCA
Organism: Pezoporus wallicus; assembly: GCF_028554395.1. Classification (NCBI taxonomy): domain Eukaryota; kingdom Metazoa; phylum Chordata; class Aves; order Psittaciformes; family Psittacidae; genus Pezoporus; species Pezoporus wallicus. Next base: position 1,049,379 of record NW_026639755.1, read on the forward strand.
AGTACATTAAAGTGTATTTTCATGGTAAACCCACTGTATTTCCATTAAATCCTTCAAATCACTAAAGAACACAAGTGTCCTCCGTGACTTTCAACTTAAGCTACAAGTGTTTTCAGCTACCACCTCTGAAAACATTCCTTCTTAACCTTCCCATTCATAGCCTCCTTGGCAGCTGCAACACATGCAGCCTACACAGCAACCAGAAAGGACACTATACTTCCCACCACACCATGCACACTTGGCTCTGCTGGGTGATCCTCACCCAGGACAATGCTGCACATAGCTGACCTTATAGGAGGAAGATGTAGTATTTCATTTCCAGTTCAGTGGAGAATTTAATTCTCAGGCTATCAACCTGAGAATCAAGCCTCCCAGCCCTAAATCACTCACATTTGCCTGCTTTACAAGGCTTACATTAGCGACAACAGGTCTTTAATGACTTTAATGTATTTGGATGCCTCTTGTTTCACCGATATTTTCCATCACAAGATCATCTGATAAACGAAGATCACAGAATCAGCGTGGTTTGGGTTGGAAGGGACCTCAAAGCTCCTCCAGTTCCAACCCCCTGCCACAGGCAGGGACACCTTCCACTAGATCAGGCTGCTCCAAGCCCCATCCTACCTTCCCACTACCAGGGAAGTGCTCACAAGATGCTCATTCACCAGGGAGCAGCTAACTCTTAAGCAAAGACAGGCACTGCCTATTTAATACCAAGTGTATACCCATTCTATAGGATGCAGACCTCAAATCAGAGACAAAAGAAATGAGAACAAGACACTTTCACCTCTGGCACAGTGAAGCACTTCACCACCCTCCAGCGGCAGTTTCTCCCCTATAAGAGGTATAACTTGACCCAACACCTAACAAACCCGCAGACAGCATGGCTCTGTGACACCACGGTGCCTAAAGACCCCAGCAGCATCGGAGGCCGGAAAGGCTCAACTCCCGAGAGAAGAGCCGAGCGGGCTCTGCCACGCCGTAACGGGCAACGCACGACCCGCACGCGGAAAAGCGCCGCTTTAAACAACAGCAACCTCTTTTAGCATCACCGACCACTTGTACCGAGGAGAACCCGCTAATCAGCGGAGCCAGGACCCGAGGAGCCGCCACGTCCCGTCCCGTCCCCGCTCCTCACCGGTCAGCACAGCCGCGCCGCGCACCCCGAGTGACCGCGCCAGCCTCCCGCACGCACCCCTCACGCTCCGCTGCCGCCCTTTATCTCCGCCCCGCGCCGCGCCCCGCCCTTCTCCGCCGTGAGGTAACCGGCGGGCGGAGCGGTTGCAGCGCCAGTAACGGTGGCGGTGTTGTTTCCTTCAAGCATCGGGGTTCCCCTCCCTCAAGGTATCGGGGTCTCAGGCTTCCCACCACCGTTCGGGAGCTCGGCCCGGGAACCCGGTGGAGTTCGGTCTGGGGTGGCTGTTTTCACCTCCTCCTCCTCCTAACCCCCCCCCCATATCGGACTGCACGCGGAAAGGGAAAGCAATGTAGCTGGGAGTGTCGGTGGATGTCAAGTTGACTGAGCCGGCAGTGTGCCCTTGCTGCTACGGGGGACAACAGTACCCTGAGGTGCATCGGGAGGAGTGCGGCAGCAGCAGGTCGAGGGAGGTGATGCTCCCCCTCTACTCGGCGCTGGAGAGGCCACATCTGGAGTGCTGTGTCCAGTGCTGGACTCCTCAGGACAAGAAAGACAAGGAGCTACTGGAGAGGGTCCAGTAGAGAGCCACAGGGATGATGAGGGATCTGGAGCATTTCACCTATGAGGAGACACTATGGGAGCTGGGTCTAGTTAGTTAGGGAAGAGCAGACTGAGAGGGCATCTCATCAGTGCAGATCAGTATCTCAGAGGTGGGTGCCAGCAGGATGGTGCCAGACTCTTCAGTTGTGCCAGCAACAGGATGAGGAGCAATGACCTCAACATGAGGAAGAACTTCTTTACACTGAGGGTGGCAGAGCCCTGGCACAGGCTGCCGAGGGGGTTGTGGAGTCTCCCTCTCTGGAGACATTCAAACCTCACCATGGATGTGTTCCTGTGTAACCTTCTATAGGTGGCCCTGCCTTGGCAGGAGGTTGGACCTGGTGATCTCCAGAGGTCCCTTCCAACCCCAAACATCCTGTGACTTTGTAAGGCAGGGAAGTGGACTACAATGAAAAGCAGGCTGAAATAACAACAGGTTTCCCCAATGGTACCTTGTCTTGTGCAGAACAGCCATCAGCATAGACCCAAAATTTCCAGGCTCTGCTGAAGGGTTTGACCATGGTGCTCCATCAGAAACAGCCAGAGTAGGAGTTCATACAGAAAGTACAAGGATGCGCTTACCAAGGATGCAGCAATAGCTTTGAAACACAACGTGCTGCTGAACACACAGGTGATGGGCTGTGGGAGGCACTGGGGACATGGAGGAAGATGGAACTGTTAAGATGGGAAGCAATGCGTAACTTGGAGATACCAAATAATAAACATCAGTTTAATAAAAAGCTACAATTTCTTCTATAAACCCTCCAGTGTTTCAGCAAAAGGGGGCAGAAAGGACCTGGGGTATTTGCTTTCTGTAGGATAATTGGGACTAGGTATAAGGGGGCTGTAAGAAAGGCAAAGCTTATCCTAGGACAGCACAGTTGACGTAGTTCTAGTATAGCTAAAAAAGTATTTACAAAGCATTGAGGAGAAAGGGCATTACAAAGCACTGAAGGAAAAAAATCCCAATGCATCTGCTACACTGGTCATACACAGTGAAAAAAAATGAATGAAAACCTGCACACACAGAGGGAAGAGCTGACCTTATAAGAGGAAACTGAAAAGCTCCTCTTTGCCAAGCAAACACTAACAGACTTGCCTTGTTTCATTAACAAAGCTAAAACTGAGCAGGAATATGGGTGGGTTAGTTTGTTTGTTTATTTTTCTCTAGTAGTGCACCATTGGGATAAATAACAGGAAATAAAAAGAGCCATTTAAAATTAAAGGATAACATTGACACAAGGATAGGGTTCAAGGCAAGCTCATGGGACTGTCTTTTTGTCCCATGAGGTAATTATGAATTCAGAACATTGCAGGAGGGAGGGAGGGGGGAATAAAACTAACTCGTTTCAAGATGGAACTAGAAAATGTGATGTGGTTGTCTGTGGTGGTGTGGAGTCGGACATGAGGCTCCAGATCTCTCTTGACATGTTTTTCCTGTGTTTCTAAAACAAAAAACAGAAATAGGGAATTCAAAGAGAAGTAGGAGCAGAAATGACAGAGTTATTTCTTCCTAACACCAGTTAGGAAGTGTCTCACTTGGAGGTTAAAACAGTGAATGGTCTTGCCTCTTAAGAATATTTTTTCAGCATGTTTCTGCCTCAAATATTACTGTCTTTTGACAATAACTGATTATTTTGGGCAGTGTATTTTCTGGAAAAGAGCAATTAAATTACCTGTTGATAAATATATTTGCAATGTTCATTAGAATACCAATAAAGGTAAAAATAAACTGCAGCACATGCTGCTGTATTACAGATGTTAACGCATTAATAAAAGGGTCACACATTACATTATTTGTTTACAAGACCTTGTTTCATATCAATGTTTGTAAAAACAAAGAGGTATCTCCCCCCCCCTGTCTTAAAAGGATACCTAGGGCATTCTCTGCCTCCTCTGATTTGCAGACCTTGAGTATTTGTCAGTGGAAGTGCTGCGCTCTCTGCAGTGAATTTAGACCTGGCAAAACACTTGTTCTTAATTGTTCTTCACTGGTCCCACAGAAAGGGTTTGTGGGAATGGATTTAAAGCTTGCTGGACTGGACTCCTGGATGAGCTGCAGGGATAATGAGAATGCATCTCTGAGTAATGAACCTCTAGGAGAACTAGCCCATTTACCCCTGATGAGAGCCATCCTTTGCTATCCATCCGCCTGTGTCTGGGCAGTGGATGACTGTGCTGTGAGGATGGAAAATGTGGAAGCACACAGCCCACTGGCAAGATGAGAGATTAGAAGGTTACTGCTCAGGTGGCTCTGAAGTGGGCCTGGATCCAGCCCCAGGGTACAGTCTTCATGTTTCACGCTTTTCAGGACTGACTTTCCTGCTGTCAGCTGTAATTCTGAGTCTAGGGAGAAGTAACAGTGATCCCAATCTTTGCAAGTGACTGGGATACAAATTCCTGCCTAAAGGCAGTGAGCAGCCACAGCCACAGTCTCCCTCTGCCCGTGGGCAACCAGCATCTTCCAGACGGCTGTGGGCCCTTCTCCCAGTTGCTCCATCCCACATCTCTGCCTGTGTCCACAGCACCTCCTCCCAGCTACAGTCCCTCCTCTTCCCTATCCTATGGTGTACCCCCTTTTGGGATACATGCTGTGGGAAATGCTTCAAAGGGTTTTCAGAGAGGATGGGGAAAGAAGAAGAACCAAATGGTTCCCAGAATAACAGCACAACAGGGAAAAAGAATCTGAGAGCTGCCAAAACAGAGGCAAGTACGGAGTTTTATAAACACAGTGCAAATTGTTCACTTTAGTCCAGTAAATAGGGCAGCAAATTTGGCAGAATAAACACACTTAAAAACTTGTAAGTTGGCTCAGTGACCTGGCGCTGTCAGATTAGTTTCCTTATGTGATGCATTGCTGAACGTGTCATTAGAAATCTTGGTTGCTACAGCTGTTAAACCCATAAAGTAGATGTCATGCTCCATTCTGTAATTGAGCATCAAATCTGCAGTTGGGAAACTCTTCTTTTTTTGTCTGATGTCTGGCGTAACTACATGTCTGCAGACGTGGAGAGCGTGGAAACAGGTAGCAACATTCCATTCACACTGGGCTGTGGTGAAATCCTCCTACACAGTATCAGCAGGGAGGAGCCCCTTGCTAGCTGCCTTTTTAAGCCTTTGAAGATTCCTGTGGGGAGATGCAGCAATCCTTCCTCCTGATACATGAAGTCCGGTACAGATGCACAGTGTACTAGTGCATGGAACAGCACTGTTCCAAAAATCTTAAGGTTAAATTTGCCACTAGAAGCACAGGGCCAACCAGGAAGTCCCTGCTCCACGGGATGAGATACTACTGTGCAGTATCTTCCCATCTCCCAGCAAGCTCTGAGCTCAGCAACCGCAGAGACACTCCTCCAAGAGGCAAGAAATGCCACCAGGCCCCCTTCACCTGCAAGACCCATGCACTGGAGCTCCAAGCTCCTGCTGCATTTAGATGCAAGGAGGAAACACAAACCCAGAGCTCAGGAATATCTTTTTTAAGCTATCCCCACTCATTAGCTCTGACAGTATCCAGATGGTGGCAGTGCAAGGGTGGATTGCCATGTTGGTGGCCCTGTTCCAGAGGTCACCATGTGTAAGACATTCCCAACTCCTGGTTTCTGTCCTAACACATCAGGCTTAGGAGCAGCATCTGGACATTCGCTCTTAAGGAGCTGGTTTCTGGAGCGCCTGAGAGCACCGTCCCTAATTGCAGTACACAGATGGGGTTTTACATGGCTAGGTAAGGGTGCATTGCTATGAACACCACTCTCACTAACCCACAAACCAGCTCCCCTAAGGTGTGAACATGCACATCCTGATGCTAAGCCTAAGGTGCCAGGACAGAAAGCTGGTGCTGGGCATCACCTACACATAGTGCCCTCTGCCACAGTGCCACCATCATGGCAATCCACCCTTGCTCAGCCACCTAAACATCCATGTGTGTACAACCTCGCAGGGCCGTGCTCTCAGATGCTACATTAAATACATCCCTAAGTATCAATGTCCAGACCCTGCTCCTAAGCCTAATGTGTTAGGATTAAAAGAAATAGCTGGGCACATTCTACACATGCTGCTCTCCAGAACAGTGCCACCGACATGGATATTCTCACTTCCTTACCCACCTAAAACTCCATCTGTGTAAAGCCTCACCAGACACCACACTGGTGTGCAAGTAGGCACACACAGCAAAAGCAAAACTTGCATTCACATATCCTATCCTGCCGGCAGGTTCCCTCCCTTGTTTCCCTATTGGTTGGGTACTCCAAGGTTTACAGCCTGTCCAACACATATGATCTACATGCCAACTGTCCTGCCTCTGGTTACATCTCCCCTTACTCGATTTCATAAGCCCCTTCCTCTTATTTTCTATCTCCTTTTATGGTTTGATTTCGTAACTCTGTGGCAGACATGTGGTACCCCAGCTTACTGTTTAACTACAGAACCAGCCTGCACCAGTGTAGTTTCATAGGTTGTACAAAGAGCATTCTTTTGAACCACAGAGTGTGTCTGTCGCCCAAAGGTAACATTGTCTTGATCTACAGAATGTGTCTGTTTAAGTCATGGTATTTCAAACCCTTTGTTCTGTTCCCTTAGTAACTTAGCCCCAGCCCCAATATTTCAAAGTCTTAATATTGCAAAGCCCCATCTCCAATGTGCGAAAATCTTTCTCTCACACCAACACAGCAATCCATCCTTGCTTACAGACATAAAAGTCCATCTGCCTACTGCCTACAGAGTGCACTCTCGGGCACTCCAGAACCCAGCACCCTGTGTGTGAACGTCCAGACCCTGATACTAAGCCTAAGATGCCGGGACAGAAAGCTGGTACCGGGCATGACCTACACATGGTCCCTCTGGGACAGTGCCACCAACATGGATATCCTCACCCACCTAAAACTCCATCTGTGTAATGCACTCCCTGCTGACCCACAAACCAGTTCCCAAAGTACAAATGTCCAGAAGCTGATGCTAAACCTAAGATTCAAGGACAGAAAGCTGGTGCTGGGCATCACCTGCACATAGTGCCCACCTCAACCCTGCCACCAACATGGCAATCCACACATACTTCTTTTCCTGCACTGGTTGGTTGTTTTTTTCCCCATGGAGTTGGGGTGGGTTTGCCTCCCCCCCCCCCGGGGGGTTATTTGGGTTTTGGTTGGTTGGGTTTTGGGGTGGGGATGTTTTTGTTGGTGATTTTTTTTGGGGGGTTCCCCTCTAATTTTTGGGGGGTTTTGGTCTTTTTCTTTCCCCTAGATTTTTCCCCCCTTTTTTTTTGTTCCACATTTCTGAACCCCATGGTTATTTTTCCCCTCTTTCCCCCCCCCTCCCCCTTCCTCCCACTTTCGCATCCCCTGACACTTTTTTACTTTTTCTCTACAGTTTTCTCTCCTCCTTTTTTTTTCCCCGCTCCCTTTCCTCTTTTCCTTTTTTTTTTTTTTTTTTGGAGGTTGGGGGCATTTTTTTTGGTAGTTTTGGGGTGAGGTTTTTTGGGTTTTTTATTTTGTTGCATTTTTTTCCATGGTGTTTTTTGTTCCATGCTCCCCCCCCCCCCCTTCCCCCCTCCCCCCCTTTATTTCTCTCTCCCCCTTTCTCCCTCCCAGTGTTTTCCCCAGGTTGGTAGGGTGTTTTCCCATAGTTTCCCACACACTCACATCCCTCCCCACTTTTTTCCCCACCCATGTTTTTCCTTCTGGTTGGTGGGTTTTTCCCCACAGTCTGTGTCCCCCCCCCCCACCCCAGACTTTCCTCCCCCATCCCTTCTCCCCCCCCAAGCTTCCCCACACACACACTTTTTGCCCCCCACCACCCCACCACCCCCCCCGGGTTTCACTTGTTTTTTCTGGGGAAGGGGAAATTGGTTTTCTTGGTGTTTTGGGGTGAGGTTTATTTGCCCATTTTTTTTCTTTTTGCTGAGGTTTTCCCCTGCAAGTTGTTGGCAATTTGTAGTTTTGGTTTGTTTGGTTTCTTGGTTTGTATTTTTTTGTTTGTTTGGGATTTTTCTTTTTTGCCTTTTTCTTGGTTTCCTTTTTTCCTACATTTTTTCTTCCACCATGTTTTTGTTCCACATTTTTTAACCCCACAAAGTTGTTTCCCCCTCCACTTCCCCCACCCCCAAGCTTCCCCCCCCCCTTTCTTTCTCCACTGGTTGGTGAGGGTTTTCTATTTTCCACACGTTCCTCCCTTTTTATCCCCCACAGGGTGGGCTTGTTGTTTGTTTTTTTTTTTAATTGTTCTTCAGGGCTTTTTCCCCCTTTCCTTTTTTTTTTTTTTCTTTTTTTCTGGGTTTTCCCCAGGTTATTGAGGAGGGGGGTGTTTGTTTTTTGGTTTGCAGTGGTTTTTTTGGTGGTGGTGGTGGGTTTTTTGGTTCTTTTTTTTGGGGGGGGGAGAGTATTGATGTGATTTTTGTTTTTTAAGGGGTTGGGGGGGTTTGCTGGGTTTTTTCTTATGAATTTTTGGGGTATGATTTTTGTTGTCGTTTTTCCTCATTCCTGTTTGTGGTGTTTTTTTCTCTTTTATTTTCAATTTTATTTTTATTTTGCAGGATGTTGTCCATGTTTTTTATTCCACCTTTACCCCCCTACTTTCCACACACACTTTCCCCCCCCCCCCCCCCCACTTCTTCCCCTACCCTTTTTTTCCCCCCTTCTGGTTGGTGAGGTTTTTCCCCACAGTTCCCACACGACCACTTCTCCTCCCCAAACTTTCCCCACCCGTCACATTTTTCCCCCCACAAGGCTGTACCTCCCATCCCCGCACTTTCATTTATTCTTCAGGGGAGGTTGGGTTTGGTGGTGGTTTTGGCTGGCGGGTTTTTTGCCCACCTCCCCTTTTTTTTTTTGCTGTTCCCCCCCAGTTGCTGTGGAGCAGAAGGAGTGAGTGGAATGGAGGGAGCAGCTGTGTGGTGCTTCACTGCCCACCCAGGAAAACTCACACTACCTGGGCTGCATGCTCCAACTCCGAAGCTAGTCCTGCTCCTGCTGCCTACAACTCTGTGCTGTCCTGTGGGACACACAACAGCACACTGCTTAGCAGCAGTTGTGTCATTTTACTGAAGCCCCACAGAAGCTGAAGGAAAACATCAGCTCAGTTTAGTCCTAGGTAAACTGTGTGACTGAAGCAAGTACACCGCCGGCAGCTATGCACACCCAGCAGCGTCCCTCAGGGCAAGGCAAACGCTTCCTAGCCCCTGCACCGCACCTCATGTGCCCTTTGCGGCGCACACAAGCGCGGGTGTTGCGCTTTGCTGGTTTAAAAGTCTCTTCACAGCGGCCGCGGGCCCGCACACCCCTTCACCGTTCGCCTGCTGCGCAATGGCGGCGCGGCTCGGCCGGCCTCCCTGCCCCACGTAGGTCCCAGCCCCCGTTCGCCTGGCAACCCCGATCTGCCCAGCAACCGGGCACCCGCCCTGGCCAATGGCACGTTTCCCTCGGCAAGGCGGCGGGAACCAGCAGCCAATGGCCGTGCGCGGTAGAGCCCCGAGGGGGATGTGCCCCGAAACGCGGGAAACTGCGGAGCGCGCCACAGCCTCCAGCAGGCACCGCGGGCACGGGGGTCTGGGCAGCATGGGAGGATTTGGGTGTTTCCGTTGAGCCACTGCAGCACGTTTCAAGCCCATTACTATTAATTGTCATCTTCCTCCTTTCATAGAATCATAGAATAGGGTTGGAAAGGACCTTAAAATCATCTAGTTCCAACCCCCCTGCCATGGGCAGGGACACCTCACACTAAACCATCTCAACCAAGGCTTCATCCAGCCCGGCCTTGAACACTGCCAGGGATGGAGCATTCACAACCTGCCTGCACAACCCATTCCAGTGCCTCACCACCCTAACAGGAAAGAATTTCCTCCTTATATGAAGTCTAAACTTCCCCTATTTAAGTTTGAACCCGCTCCCCTTGTCCTGTCACTACAGTCCCTAATGAAGAGTCCCTCCCCAACATCCCTATGATGCGCGGATTGACTCCACAACTCATTAAAAGTTGTAAAGTAGGTATGCCTTTTATTCAGCGCTGAGACGCACGGGGATAATTCCTCAAAGATATGTGTATCTCAGTGTTGTTTCCCTCTACATTTATTCTCTAAAGTTATATATATTCATAAGGTTGCACAATACGCCTATACATATTCATGTCCTATCCCCACTTCGTATTATAATGAGCCAGAAGGTCCTCTGTGCCTGCGCAGTGCCCCCTCTGGTCATGGGCAGGGGTCTCAAGATGAAGTAACTGAGTCTTCCTCCTGTGGGTAGGGGTCTTCAAGATGAAGTAAATGAGTCTTCCTCTTCTTGCACTTTTCACTTTTAGTCTTTACGTGTGGCCTTAGAGTTTGGTCAGTGTCCCAGCCGTAAATCCTCTTCTTCTCCCCTTTATCAGTAGAGTTTGATCAGTGTCCCAGCCGTAAATCCTCTGCTTCTCCCCTTTATCAGTAGATTCAGGCGTCTGCTTATTAACAGGACCGGAGGTCTCTGTTCTGCTTAGCAGGCATTTACAACAGATAGTCCTTTTGTTTAAACAAATTCCTCTAACCCCCTTGTACAACCCCCGTACAACCCCCCTGTACTACCCCCCTGTACAATGGTCATCCCTCTGTATCAGTTTTTTTTTTAATTGTTCTTCAGGGTTTTTTCCCCCCTTTTTTTTCTTTTTTTCTGGGTTTTCCCCAGGTTATTGAGGAGGGGGGTGTTTGTTTTTTGGTTTGCGGTGTTTTTTTTGGTGGTGGTGGTGTTGGGTTTTTTGGTTCTTTTTTTGGGGGGAGAGAGTATTGATGTGATTTTTGTTTTTTAAGGGGTTGGGGGGGGGTTGCTGGTTTTTTTCGTATGAATTTTTGGGGTATGATTTTTGTTGTCGTTTTTCCTCATGCCTGTTTGTGGTGGTTTTTTCTCGTTTTTTTATTTTTAATTTTATTTTTATTTTGCAGGATGTTGTCCATGTTTTTTATTCCACCTTTACCCCCCTACTTTCCACACACACTTCCCCCCCCACACTTCTTCCCCTACCCTTTTTTTCCCCCCTTCTGGTTGGTGAGGTTTTTCCCCACAGTTCCCACACAACCACTTCTCCCCAAACTTTCCCCACCCGTCACATTTTTCCCCCCACAAGGCTGTACCTCCCATCCCCGCACTTTCATTTATTCTTCAGGGGAGGTTGGGTTTGGTGGTGGTTTTGGCTGGCGGGTTTTTTGCCCACCTCCCCTTTTTTTTTTTTGCTGTTCCCCCCCAGTTGCTGTGGAGCAGAAGGAGCGAGTGGAATGGAGGGAGCAGCTCTGTGGTGCTTCACTGCCCACCCAGGAAAACTCACACTACCTGGGCTGCATGCTCCAACTCTGAAGCTAGTCCTGCTCCTGCTGCCTACAACTCTGTGCTGTCCTGTGGGACACACAACAGCACACTGCTTAGCAGCAGTTGTGTCATTTTACTGAAGCCCCACAGAAGCTGAAGGAAAACATCAGCTCAGTTTAGTCCTAGGTAAACTGTGTGACTGAAGCAAGTACACCGCCGGCAGCTATGCACACCCAGCAGCGTCCCTCAGGGCAAGGCAAACGCTTCCTAGCCCCTGCACCGCACCTCATGTGCCCTTTGCGGCGCACACAAGCGCGGGTGTTGCGCTTTGCTGGTTTAAAAGTCTCTTCACAGCGGCCGCGGGCCCGCACACCCCTTCACCGTTCGCCTGCTGCGCAATGGCGGCGCGGCTCGGCCGGCCTCCCTGCCCCACGTAGGTCCCAGCCCCCGTTCGCCTGGCAACCCCGATCTGCCCAGCAACCGGGCACCCGCCCTGGCCAATGGCACGTTTCCCTCGGCAAGGCGGCGGGAACCAGCAGCCAATGGCCGTGCGCGGTAGAGCCCCGAGGGGGATGTGCCCCGAAACGCGGGAAACTGCGGAGCGCGCCACAGCCTCCAGCAGGCACCGCGGGCACGGGGGTCTGGGCAGCATGGGAGGATTTGGGTGTTTCCATTGAGCCACTGCAGCACGTTTCAAGCCCATTACTATTAATTGTCATCTTCCTCCTTTCATAGAATCATAGAATAGGGTTGGAAAGGACCTTAAGGTCATCTAGTTCCAACCCCCCTGCCATGGGCAGGGACACCTCACACTAAACCATCTCAACCAAGGCTTCATCCAGCCTGGCCTTGAACACTGCCAGGGATGGAGCATTCACAACCTCCCTGGGCAACCCATTCCAGTGCCTCACCACCCTAACAGGAAAGAATTTCCTCCTTATATGAAGTCTAAACTTCCCCTATTTAAGTTTGAACCCGCTCCCCTTGTCCTGTCACTACAGTCCCTAATGAACAGTCCCTCCCCAACATCCCTATATGAGGTCTCCATGCAGCCTTCTCTTCTCCAGGATGAACAGAGACAAGGATGCATGTGGGAGTGTCGAACGCTTTGCACAAGTCCAGGCAGATGACATTAACTGCTCTACCCCTGTCCATCAGTTCTGTAGCCCCATCATAGAAGGCCACCACCTCACCCCTCCTCCTGTGTCCCTGAGGGCTTTGCTGCTCCTCACCCCTGCAAACCACTTATTTTGTTGGTGCTCTTTCAGACCACAGAGCTGTGGTGTTGTGCGTACCCCCTCACCCGCAGCATCAGTAGAAGCATCTAGGAGTTGATAATGTTGTCCTTGCGGGCGCTGAGGTCCTGGTAGGCACTGCCCATTCTTACAGCCGCTTGCAGCCCTGCGATAAATGTGTTCTAGGCAGCCCAGGTAAAGGTGTAACTACAACAAGTCTGGCATGAAGAGCTCGCCTCGTGCAGTCAGGCATCGCAGCGGTCCTCTCCTGTAGCTCTCTCCTGTTTCCCTGATGGTTTCCAGCTCCATAGTGGTACCTGCCATCACAACAGTTGCCTAAAGCTCTGAATTTGTTTTGAGCAACTCCCTGGTATTGCTGCCCACATTTCTGAGGCGTGTGCTGTACCTACAGGTGGTGTCAGGTCTGCAGCTCTTTACCATTTCGAGTCTTGTAGTTTGTATTGTTCTTGCTGATCCACGGGGCTTCAAGTGCTGCGAACCCCACTCAGCCCCCCCCAGAGCCTTCTGGCACCCAGAATGTTTCCCAAGTCCTTCTCCACAGGGCTGCTCTGAATCTCTTCTTTGCTCAACCTGTAGCTGTGCCTGGGATTGCTCCAACCCAGGTGTAGGACCTTGCACCTGACCCGGTTAAACCTCATGAGCTTGGCATCAGCCCACCTCACAAGGGTGTTGAGGTCCCTCTGGATGGCATTCCTTCCCTCCAGCATATCAACCGAACCACACAGCTCGGTGTCATCGGCACACTTGCTGAGGGCGCACTCAATCCCACTGTCCATGTCAGTGACGAAGATGTTAAACGACACCGGTCCCAACACCGATCCCTGAGGGACACCACTCGTTACTGGTCTCCAGCCAGACATGGAGCCATTGACCACAACTCTTTGCATGGGGCCAGCCAGCCAGTTCTTTATCCACCGAGTGGTCCATCCGTCAAATTGATGTCTCTCCAATTTAGAGACAAGGATGTCGTGTGGGACAGTGTTGAATGCTTTGCACAAGTCCAGGCAGATGACATCAACTGCTCTACCCCTGTCCATCAGTTCCGTAGCCCCATCGTAGAAGGCCACCAAATCGGTCAGGCAGGACTACCCCTTAGTGAAGCCATGCTGGCTGTCACCAAGCATCCTTGTTGTTTTTCATGTGCCTTAGCATGCCTTCCAGAAGAATCTGCTCCAAGATTTTGCCAGGCACAGAGGTGAGACTGACTGGTCTGTAATTCCCCGGGTCATCCGTTTTCCCCTTCTTGAAAATGAGGTTTATATTTCCCCTTTTCCAGTTGTCGGGAACTTCACCTGACTGCCCTGATTTTTCAAATGGATGGCCAGTGGCTTAGCAACTTCTTTCACCAGCTCCTTCAGGACCCACAGATGGATTTCATCAGGTCCCATGGACTTGTGCACGTTCAGGTTTTTAAGATGGTCTCGAACCAGATCCTCTCCTACAGTGGGTCCAAGGTCTTCATTCTCACAGTCCCTGCATCTACCTGTTTTTGTTGTTTTGGTTTTTTTTTGTCACTAATTCCCAGCTTCCCGGGTTAATGGCCTCCTTTTTTCCTTCATGAGCTAGAGGGGAAGCTTGAGGCCCCTGCACAGCTTGGGTCTGGAGCAAGCAGCCCTGCTTCCTCTCAGCTACCCTGACATCTTGCAGCCTATTAACAGCATCCTGCAGCTCAGCCACCTGTGGCAGGAGGACCCCCACCAGGGAGCACCAAGTGCAGCCCTGCCCATTGTGCACCTTTCCCTCACAAGACCGACTGGTGCAGGCACTCTCTACACTCCGAGCTCTGCGCTGCAGCCTCCCCTCTCGTCTGCTCTGTCTGGGTGCCTCCGCTGGCCACTGCCGGGGCAGCGAGAGCAGAGCTCCCGGACCGGGCCCTGCTCATACGACGAGCGTTCACCATCCCGCTCCAACTACCGTGCCGCGCTCCCTGGGGCAGGTTTTTAACCACTCAGGGCTGGTGCCGCTCCTCCTGGTTCCGCCCGCTCTGAGTCCCTGCTCGCCTCAGCTGAGCTGCCGGCTCCTGGGCAGGTCCTGGTGAGCACTTGAGGCTCCCTCGGTAGCTCCTGCCGCTCTGAGTTGAGGCTCCTGGACGCTGATCTCCCCCCCGCCCCGCTGTTGAAGGCGTCCTCTCTCGAGCTACTCACCTCAGCAATTCAACTTACGAGCAGGCTTTCTATGTACTTTGTGCGGTGCTTTGTACTGACCACGTAGACCTCTGATACGTTTACACGTCTTAATGATTGTCTTCGAAGCGTATGTAGTAATTTAATGACGTGTACGACAGAAAACCAATGCAGTTCTGTGTAGTAGGGAATGACTGAATTTCTGATGAAACTGTAGGCTTTTGTAGTGCTTGTGTATTTTTCCGGTTGGCAGTTACGAGTTGTATTCTTTCTGCAGTAAGGCTTGTACACTTGATTGTAGAGAGGGGCGATAGGATGGTAGATACCATTGTTTAAAAAGAAAACCCTAAATATTGCTACCTTATCCATTATAAAATCAGGTGTTTTGTGGCCTAAGCCTGAAATTTAGATTTTTGACTGGAATAAATTCCAGGGCAGGCTAAAAGTAGGTGAAGAAGCATGTGTTTATTTAATTAACATCCTTAGTTGACATGCCAAGAAGGTCTCCACCGTCTCCTCCCTCCTGTGAGACGCCGAGCCTCAGGAAGAGCGGGCTGGACGTAGCGTGGGCCTGCGCTCTGCCTTGCCAGGCCCTTTCTCCTCTTTGCTCCCGCTTCTGTTCCGCAGGGCCGGAGCTCTCCTGCTGGCTGCCCCTGCCAGCGGCCGCTCTCCTCTTCCTGCCCAGCCACAAGAGCCCCAACAGCATGAGCAGGGCATCGGCAGCGAGCCAAACCCGCAGTGCTGCCAGAGAGCGCGGAGCGCGGCTCCTGCCTCTTCTGCTCAAGCTGATGCTGCATGCGTGTCAGCCGCTCCCTCTGCTGCTCCTGCTCCGCTTTGTGCTGCCGCAGGTTGATTCTCGTGATGAGGTCCGGCCGCTCGCTAACCCTCACTGCGTAGCTGAGGATGCTCAGCACGGTCAGGATGCGGGCGACACCCAGAGCCATGGTCTGCAGGAGGAAGGAGAGAAGGGGTAAAGGCAAAGGCCTCAGCAGGGCTGGTCGGGAGGGAGATGGTGGCTGGCACAGCGGGGCAGGAGATGCAGGGGCCCAGCAACGGCTGTGACAGGGCACGAGGGAGCTGGCAGGCAGCAAGGGGAAGGCTGCTGAGCGCTGCACCGTGGGGACACGTCCTCACAGCCCGTCCTCGTGCACTCCTCGTGGCTGCCAGCCCTGAAGGCAGCATTATCCCCGCCCAAGGAGCTCCCTGCGGTGCCTGCACCCTCGCCCCAGCCTTTGAGAGCCCTCCATGGCCCAGCACTTGTGCCCCGGCCCTCATCCAGCCCTGCCTTCCCCCCGCCGGCCCCACTCACCGCTCTCCCGAGCTGTACTGAAGGGCCAGTGCCGCTGCTGCTGGCACCTTAGCAACTTCATTCACCAGCTCCTTCAGGCTGGCGAGGACTCAAGGCTTTGGTGCTGAAGCTTCCTCTCTGGATCTGGCTCACCTCAGTAAACCACAATCTCTGTGTAAATCCTCACTGGGCAGCCCTCTCTGCTGACCCACAAACCAGATCCAAAGCGCAAACGTCCAGACCCTGATGCTAAGCCTAAGGTGTTAGGACAGAAACCATGAGCTGGGCATGTCATATACATGGTGCCCTCTGGAACAGTGCCACCAACATGGATACCCTGACTTACTTACCCACCTAAAACTCCACCTGTATAAAGCCTCACTGAACAGCACTCTCTGCTGACACAAAAACCACCTCCCTAAGTGCAAATGTCCAGACTCTGTACCTAAACCTAAAGTGTGCAGACAAAAACAAATAGCTTGCTGTGTTCTACGCAGGATGTCATCCGGAAGAGTGCCACCAACATGGATATCCTCACTTCCTTTCCCACCTAAAATTCCATCTGTGTAAAGCCTTTCTGGAAAGCACTCTCCACTGACCAAGACACCAGCTTCCTAAGCCCCGATGTCCAGACCCTGCTCCTAAATCTAATGTGTTAGGATAAAGAGAAATAGCTGGGCATGTTCTATGCAGGTGCCCTCTGGAACGGTTCCACTAACATGGATATCCTCACTTACTTACCCACCTAAAACTCCGTCTGTGTAAAGTCTCACTAGACACCACTCTCTGATGATTGAGACACCAGCTCCCTAAGTGCCAATGTTCAGAGCCTGCTCCTAACCCTAAAGTGCCAGTTCAGACACGAGGAGCTGGGCATGTCCTTGTCCTACACATGGTGCCTTCTGCAACAGTGCCACCAACATGGTAATCCAGCCTTGCTGGATTATCGTGTAAACCTCCATATGTGTACAGCCTTGGAGGGCAGCGATCTCAGACACCCCATTAACCAGCTCCCTAAGTGCAAATTCCCAGACCCTGATCCTAAACCTAACATGTTAGGACAAAACCAAATAGCTGGACGTGTTGTACACAGGGTACCCTCTGCAACAGTGCCACCAACATAGATATCCTCATTTACCCACCTAAAACTCCATCTGTGTAAGTCCTCACTGAACCCCACTCTCCAGTGACTGAGACACCAGCTCCCTAAGTGCCAGTGTCCAGACCCTGCTCCTAAGCCTAATGTGTTAGGAAAGAAACCAGAAGTTGAGCATATCCTACATATGGTGTCCTTCGAAATACTGCCACCAACATGGATAAATCTAAACCTAATGTACTTAAACCATGTACCTAAACCTAATGTGTTACAACAAAAACTAATATATTCCACGCAGGGTGTCCTCCAGAGTATTGCCACCAACATGGATATCCTCATTTACTTACCCACTGAAAACTCCATCTGTGTAAAGCCTCACTGGACAGCACTCTGCTGACCCACAAACCAGCTCCCAGAGTGCAAAAGTCCAGATCCTGATGCTAAGTCAAAGGTGCCAGGACAGAAAGCTGGTGCTGGGCATCGCCTACACATGATGCACTCTGCACCAGTGCCACCAACACGGCAATCCACCCTTGCTTACCCTCATAAACCTTCATCTTGTATGACCTTGCAGGGCAGCGCCCTCAGGTGCCCCATAAACCAGGTCACTAAATGCAAATGTCCAGACCCTGCTCCTAAACGTAATGTGTTAGGATAAAAAGAAATAGCTGGGCACGTTCTACGCAGGGTGTCCTCTGGAACGATGCCACCAACACGGGTATCCTCACATCCTTACCCACCTAAAACTCCATCTGTGTAAAGGCTCACTGGACAGCACCCTCAGGTGACCGAGACACTAGCTCCCTGTGAATGTCCAGACCCTGCTCCTAAGCCTAATGTCTTAGGACAGAAACCAGGAGCTGGGCTTGTCCTACACATGGTGCCATACATAACAGTGCCACCAATATGTATATCCTCAATTACCCACCTAAAACTCCATCTGTGTAAAGCCTCACTGGACAGCACTCTCGAATGACCCACAAACCAATTGCAAAAGTCCAGGTCCTGATGCTAAGCCTAAGGTGCCTTCATAGAAAGATGGTGCTTGGCATCACTTACACAGGGTGAGTTCCAGTATGGTGCCACCAATGTGGCAATCTATTCAGCTGTGAGAGCAAGGCCTGGATGTTCATAAATTGCAGGCCGTGCTCCTGTACACCAGAGACCACTAACCAGAGAGGCAGTAAGCAGATGGAGTTTGAAGATATCTTAGAAACTTAACACACCTTGAACACTACACGTACCTTGATCCTCAGGGCACCCAGGGAAGATGCAGCCTCGCGAGGGAGATGTCTCCGCTGCACTGGTTACTCCAGGGCTCTTTCTCCTTAAACACCACACATCACCGGGGAAGCCACAGTCACAATGGGCATCTCCACAGCAATCGCCACGGCTTTGTGATGGCGGCAGCATCGTGCCCGTGGCCACTGGGCACCCAGGGGTGCTCCGGGAGTCACCCCGGGGGGACCAGCGTCTGCCCAGCCGGCTCGGGGAGGTCCCTCACGGGCTGCTCTTCCGCAGTGCCTTTTCGTCCGGAGGTGGAGCATGCAAAGGGTCACAGCTCAACCTGGGCAATGGAACAGAGCGTCACGTCCACCTACGAGAAGTGGAGAGTGACCGAGATTCTCAGATCAGGCAATCATGGAATCCCAGACTCGTTTGAAGGATGCTCCGGTGCCTCCTTCCCGGCCCTACCGGTACCGGCCATCCCCCCGCCCGGGATGCTCCGCGTCTCCCGGTGACTCCACTCCCGCTCCCCCCGCGCTGTCCCGGTTTCCCCCCCTCCCTCCGGCCTCTCCGACTCACCGCCGCCCGCCGTGCCCCGCGCTGTCCCGGTGACCCCGCGCACTCTCCCCCTCGCCCCACGAGGAGATGCGCTCGATCTCCACTTGCAAGCCAAGGGCAGCGCTGGGCTGAGCTGGCCTCCTACCCGCAGCCTCCCCGCCACTTACCGGAGCGCTGTCAAACAGCCGGACCCCTGAGTACACGGACCCTAAGCCGCCGTTCCCCAGCAGCGGTCCCACGCGGTAAAGCCGCTGCAGGGGCTCCTTCTCCTGCCCTGTGCGCCGCCCGCTGCCGCTAACGCGGAGCCCCTGCCGGCCCCACGGGCCGCTCCGGGCCGAGCGAAGCCGGGTCGTTACCGCCCTTACCCGGCTGACGTCGGATCCGCGACGTGCAGCTCCCCGCCGGTCCCGCACACAACCCGCCACAGCAGCACCACGAGCACCTTGCCCGAC
This sequence comes from Pezoporus wallicus, assembly GCF_028554395.1. Lineage (NCBI taxonomy): Eukaryota > Metazoa > Chordata > Aves > Psittaciformes > Psittacidae > Pezoporus > Pezoporus wallicus. Next base: position 1,068,377 of record NW_026639755.1, read on the forward strand.
CGCTCTCCCGGTGCCAGTACCGGCACCCCCGCAGCTGCACCGTGCACCGGGAGCTCGGGGTTCGCGGGGCTGGCCGGGGAGCGCCAGGGGGCGGTGCTGCCTCACCGAGACCCATCGGCGGCTGCTCGCTCCCCCGCCCCGCCACAGCCAGGAGCGGGAGAGCGGAGCGGCACGGGGGGCCCGGCTGGGCGGCCGGAAGGAGGCCTCGGGGGCTGGGGGGAGGCGGGGGCAGTATCGCTGGGAGCGGCGGAGGGAAGGCTCCGGGCCGCCGAGAGGTGCCGCCGCCCCTGGTGCTGCTGCCGTCGGCCGCGGCCCCGCTGTCAACGGCTGTGCCCCCGCGCTCCCCGGGGGGCCGCTGCCACCGGACGGAGCGGCCGGGGGAGCCCGTGGAACGGCGGAGGTGGTCCTACCCAGCCCCAAGAACGGGCCCGTGCGACCCCCGCCCTACAGCAGCATCCCCGCTGACGAACAGCGGCGCTCCCGGTCCGAGCCCTCCGCGGGGAGCCTGTTTCTCCCTCGATCCCTTTACCCTGCGGCCTCGCCGCTTCCCGGCGGTGCCCGGCGGCCCGGGACCCCGTCCGTCCCGCTCCCCACCCGCCGCTGTTATTCATCGCCGGCAAACAGCTGTGTCGTGTCCCCCCAGCCCTCCTCCGCGGATGGCTCTGTCCAGCCTTCCCCGTCCTGGCCTCGGGGGCTGGTCCTGAGTAACGCTGCTCGGCGCCCTTTGAGGGACCTGCAGAGTCAGCCTCGCTGGGAGACCAACCGCTATGCCCAGCAGCAGCCACGCTGTGCTGTCCAGCACCTCGCGCGCTCGCAGCATCCTTCATCCCGCAATAAAGGGATGGCTCCATCGCATCAAGTGCTTCCTCTTATTTCAGTCTGAACAAGACTTCTGCATTCCCTACATTGTGCACTATTAACACAAACCCTGCCGGCTCAACACGCGGTCCTGTGGCCAGATCCAATAGCGCTGTGGGGCCAGCCATGAGCAAAATCATGAAAAGAAGTTGAAAAGCAAACCTGGAGCAACAACATAAGCTGGAGCAACATCTGTAGAACTGTCGTGGTTTAAAGGGGACAGAGCATAAGTCTAGGCAGGGGAAAAGAACACTAACTAGCAGTGATGCACAATACAGGTGTTCAACACCCGCTGACTGATACCCAGTCTGACCTGAGCAGTGATCTGAGCCTTCTGGGTAACTGTCCCCAGTTTCTATCCTGAGCATAACGTGCTGTGGTATGGAATACCCGTTTGGCTAGTTTGGGTCAGGTGTTCTGGCTTTGCTTCCTCCCAGCTTCTTGTGCCCCTCCTCACTGGCAGAGCATGAGAGACTGAAAAGTCCTTGAGCAGGGTAAGCAATACTGAGCAACAACTAAAACATTGGTGTGTTATCAGTGTTATTTCCAGAATAAAGCCAGAACACAGCACTGCACCAGCTGCTGGGAAGAGAATTAATTCTGTCCCAGCCAAAAACCAGGACAGTATCCACCCCTTTCATGTCATGCCAGGTCTCACACTTCCCACCATCACCTTCCCTGCCTTTTGATAGAGATACACAAATATATATATACCTATATACTTATGCACACACAGAGAGGTAGCATTCCCTTAGCCTGTGGAGCATCCCTATGGAAGCTGGTTGAGTTCATTTGGTGCACAACTCGTGGCTCTCTCTGTCACAGAAGTCTCACTGGGCAGGAGAGATGGATGGTATGTGCTGTGGGATTGCTGCACACTGAGGCCAGTTCCGGATTCCATCACCACTGCACTTAGCTGGTGGTATCAAAGTTGGTTCTTTGTTACTGTGGTGGTCTAAAGGGAGTCAGGTTCAGACTGTACCAGCTACTAGGAAGAGAATTAACTCTATCCCAGCCAAAACCAGGATAGTTTGTACCCTAAAATGAGGGTTTGGAGCCCCAAAAGGAGTCTTTCAACAGCAGAATCTGAGCTTTGGACCCTAAAAATGAGGCTTTGGGACATAAACTGGGGCTTTGAGCCCTACAAGAGGGGTTTGGACCCTCCAAATGAGGGTTTGGACACTCAAGATGCTGGTTGAATCTAGAAAATGGCTGGCTGGCTCCTAAAAAAAAGAAACCCTGGAATCTGAAAAGGAGACTTTGTAAACTGAATCTGAGCCTTTGGACCCTGCAAATGAGGCTTCAAAGCCAAAAATTAGGCTTATGAAGCAAAACCTAAGATTTGGATAGTCAAAAGGAGGCTTTGAAAGGAGGCTTTGGACACTATAAAACAGGCTTTGGATTCCAGAAAGGAGTCTTTCCTTTTCAAGTTTCCCTCTCCTCTTCTCTCCTTCCCTTTCTTCCCTTCCCCTTCCCTCTCCTCTCTTCTCCTTTCTGCTTTCACAGAATAGTTAGGGTTAGAAAAGACCCCCTGCCATGGGCAGGGACACCTCCCACTAAACCATCTCACCCAAGGCTCTGTCCAACCTGGCCTTGAACACTGCCAGGGATGGGGCAGCCACAGCTTCTCTGGGCAGCCTGTGCCAGCACCTCACCACCCTCACAGTGAAGAACTTCCTTATATCTAACCTGAACTTCCCCTGTTTAAGTTTTAACCCATTACCCCTTGTCCTGTCACTACAGTCCCTAATGAAGAGTCCTTCCCCAGCATCCCTATAGGCCCCCTTCAGATACTGGAAGCTGCTCTGAGGTCTCCACGCAGCCTTCTCCTCTCCAGGCTGAACAGCCCCAACTTCCTCAGCCTGTCTTCATACAGGAGGTGCTCCAGTCCCCTGATCATCCTCGTGTCTTTCCTCTGGACTTGTTCCAACAGTTCCATGTCGTTTTTATGTTGAGGACACCAGAACTGCACACAGTGCTGCAAGTGCGGTCTCATTCTTTAATGGTATTTGTTTTGTGAGCATGTGTAAGGAGACAGGACAGGGTAGGCGGGAAACCCTTTGGTTTTCCAAAGGATGAGGTGAAGACACCGGGAGGAGAAAGCTGCACCGGCACCCGCAGATGTGTGAGGTTATTATGGACATTCCTTAAATACCGCTGAGGGATAACTAAAGCGGTGTCCTGACGGCTCCCGCCTGCCACACACCTGCGCAGGCGCGGCTCCCGCTGATGGTTCGGGGGCCCATCCCCACCCCGGCGGGGCAGCACCCCCCCAGCACCGCCACCAGCGGCTCCCGGCTGCCCCCTGCCGGCAACGCGGGCCCCGCCACAGGGCCCTCGGCAGGCGCCATGCGCGGCGCCCTGCCCCTTCGCGGCGTGCCCGCCGCCATGGCGTGCCCGGCCGCCGGGATGGTGCCGGTGTTGCCGGGGCTCTACGTGGGCGGCGCGGGGTCGTGCTCGTCCCCAGAGTCGTTGGCGGCGGCGGGGGTGGTGGCGGTGCTGACGGTGGACGCGGAGGAGCCGCCGGCCGTGCCGGGGGTACGGGCCATGCACGTACGGGCGCTGGACGAGCCCTACGCCGACCTGCTGAGCCGCCTGGATGACAGCGCCGCCTTCATCGGCGCCGCAAGGGCGGGTGGCGGCGCTGCCCTCGTCCGCTGGTGAGCGCCGCGGCGGTGGGGGACCGGTCGCTTCCCTTCCCTCCGTGCGGCGCTCCTCACAGCCCGACCTGTCCTGTCCCGTCCCGTCCTTGCAGCCAGGCCGGGGTGAGCCGCAGCGTGGCCGTGGTGACCGCCTACCTCATGAAGACACAGGGACTCGGCTGGGAAGAGGCCTACGCCGCCGTCAGGGCCGCCAAACCCGACGCCGAGTGGGTCTCTTGTCCCCGCTCCCCGGCCGCCCCCCGCCGCTCCCCGGCCGCCCGTTGTCCCCTCAGCCCCCTCTCCTCTCGCCCCGCCGCAGGATGAACCCGGGTTTCCAGGCGCAGCTGAAGCTCTACGAGGCCATGGGCTGCGCCGTGGACACCAGCAGCGCTCTCTACAAGCGGTACCGGCTGCAGATGCTCACGGAGAGGTACCCCGGTGAGCGGCGGGGCCGAGGTGCGCCTCGGCGGGCGTCGGCCTTGGGCTCTGGCGGGTGCGTGGAGGGAGGCTTCGGGCAGTGTCCCAGGGAGGGTGGCCCCTGTGGGACCAAGTCCGTTCTAAAGGGAGCACAGAAAGCCGTGTCAGAGGTGGTTGACTTGGAGTGTTGTGCTCAAAGCAATTGGGTTGGCTCGGCAAACAGTCGCATTGTGCTGGCCCTAAAGGATTCCAGCTCATCAGTGGGGAAAAATGTGTCTCTGAGAGATGCCTGAGAAAAGACGTCTGTAGGGAACCGCTCTCTTTAGCAAAATGCAGAAATGATAACGGTCAGTTTGATTTGTTTCCTGATTTTTATGTACCTGGCTGATCAAAGTGAACATCCTCTAAAAAGAAGTCAAGAATAACAAAATTGGCAAATGCAGAACTGAGATAGAGCTCAAAAATCAAGATAAGAAGTAAACTTGTATACTTTGATTTGCCAAGGGTGACTGCAGTAGAAATGTGTGCAGATGTGTAATCTTATAAAACAATCATAATCCATAGCTTTTTTGCAGGATCCGGGTGTTGCATATTCAGCATGACAGTGCTGTCTCCTCTTATGTGTCATTCTCCATAGCAGGCCCTGTTCGTAAGCTGACTTGTGTGCACTGAAAGACTGGCAGAACTGTTCTAACTCCTTCTCTGCCTTTACTTTCTAAGTAAGAACATAAAGCAAAATGCAACTATTTCACCCTTGTTAAGGCTGAAGTCTAGATCCTGGTTCCTTGTATTAAGTGAATCCCAGTCTTAGGTGTGGTGGAGCAAGGCTCCTTCATTTTTGCCTTATCTAATGAACTTGGTGTGTGGACAAATGGATGTGTTGAAGGTGAGTTGTGCATGCTGGGGCAGAGGTGTAGCGCTGTCCTGTCCCACATGCAGCACAGCTGCATCCCTCTGATTCACAACTTGGTACTGACACCTCTGCAGAACTTCAGGACTTGCCCCGAGAGGTCTTTGCTGTTGATCCAACCAGTGTATGTCAGACTCCAAACACAGAGGTTCTCTACAGGTGCAGGAAATGCAGGTACTGAACTTTCTCTGTTTCTCCATAAGATGTGATTTTGTAAAGGACTCAAAAGAAAAATAGTCTGTGTAAAGCACTGTCATTGATAGGACAGGGATGAGCTCTTGCCCAAGGTTCCATGCCATGTGTACCTCCAAAATCAGACAAATCTTATGGAATAGAATTTCTTGTTCCTTGGGGTTGTGTGGCACTTGTGCAGCCTGATCTGCTGCCTCCTATGGACCAGCATAATCCCACTTGGCTCTAAGCAGCTTGCTCTGAGACCATAACTTCTAGTTTGTTTTTGACAGTTTCTCCAGAAGAAACTTCCTGTAAATGTGTAGATTTACTGCATTTTAACTACCTTTTATGGCTTGCTTTAAGTGAAACTGAATAATCCTGCTGTTTCCTAGGTGTAGGTTTCTTCAAACATATGAAGTTTTTGTAGGCAGGAATTGTTTGAAAAAAGGTCTAGATAAAAGCATACAAGTGGGGCAGAGCCCAAAGCTACACCAATCACTAGATGTGTCAAGAGAGAAATCAGTGCCTTCTAGACTAGACGAAAACAACCCCAAACCATAGGGTTTGCAATCGTGTTTATTTCCTGGCAGGAGGTCCTCATCCTTATTTCCTGTTGTCTATAGTTTCCCTAGTAAAAACCCAATTACTTTACTTCTTTTTCCCCTCTGTGTCGTCGTGTGCAGGCGTGCTCTGTTCCGTAGTTCCAGCATCCTGTCCCACACAGAAGGAAGCGGCCCGACAGCCTTTGCCCACAAGAGGATAATGGACTCTGCTCAGCTTTGTGGTGACACCCGTGAGAAGTGTACCTCTTACTTCACCGAGCCTGTGCAATGGATGGAGCCAGCGTTGCTTGGAGTAATGGAAGGACAGGTGATGGGCAGCATGCGCTTTAGGCTTGGATTTTACTCTTTCTAAGAGGCAGAACAAATTGTTTCTGTTCCCTGATGCAGAAGCCCCCACACCAGGACCTAGGTCTACCAGCCTTTCTGGCATGAATTTTCCAGCTTGTGAATAGATTCTTACATATGCTTTTACAAGAAAAGGAGCTGCTGGTTGTGTTGGGCCGAGACCACTACCCAGGGTGTTGGGCAGGGTTTATCTGCTGTTTGGTTTTAGTGTAAGAAGACAGCTTGTGGTACTTAAATCTGCTGTGGTCTTGCACTGACTTGAGGCTCTCTGGAGACTGGCAGAACTGTCCTGGAACCACACCAGGTCCAAGTAGCTGCATTTCCACACCCTCCCTTCTGCCAGCAGAGCTGCCTGCTATAGCCTAGGGCTAAACAGCCCTGCCAGGTTAGCTTTTTTTGTCAGTTTTTCACCCCATTTACCTTTTCTGAAGTGTTAAAGGGAAGGACCTGGCTCTGCAGAGGTTGTCACAATGACCGTGCCATAGAAGTACACTGAAGTAGCTCTCCATCTGCACGTGCCTTAGACTGGGTCATGCTTTCTTCTTGCAGCTGCTGTGTCCCAAATGCACGTCGAAGCTGGGCTCCTTCAGCTGGCGGGGTGAGCAGTGTTCCTGTGGCCGCTGGGTGACACCTGCCTTCCAGATCCACAAAAGTCGCGTGGATGAAGTGAAGACGCTGCCGGTTGGGAACTTCCACACTGCCAAAACCTGAACTGCTCGCTTCTCTCACTGGATTTCTTACTATCCACAGAGAACTGCCAGGCTGCAGTTGCCAGGGCTGAGCTTGTCACCTCCACCCCTTTGTGAGACAGTGGAATTACTTCCATATCTGCTCTGATCAAGCTTGCTGTATCTCTAATATGTATATAACAATAGCAAAACACTTCCATCAAAGAGGTGTTACACACTGGTCCAAACAGATACAACAATGCCTCAATACATTGTTTTGTGTGCTGCTATTTACAGGTGGGTTTCAACGCCTTATTGAAAAGGAATGCTAACTTCTGGGCTTCGGCCAGCAATGCCACAGTGATCTTCCCATCCAGAGGTCCCAATCACTTTGTCCAACATTCATATTTAGAGATTTCAGGAGGTATATTCCAGAGCAGAGAAATACTTTAAGGCCCTGACAGACTGATTTAAAGAAATGCCTAAAATGAAGTAGTAAGGCTTTAAGCAAGCTGTGAGCTGTCCTGACAGCATGCTGTGTTTACCACAGGGGACAGGGTTGGTTTGATGTAATAAAAGAGGACAGACAAAACCTACTTTAAATCAGTTTTATTTTCATTGACTTCAACGTATTTTTTTTTTACTTTTCTTTTTTACACAATTTCCTGCAACATACATTATGAAATATACAAGATAAAGTAGGTGGTGGGGTTCTGCCCATCTTTTAGTTCCTCCCACAGCTGTGGAGGGAGGACCTACAGGACACAGTGAACATCAGAATCTCAACACTGAAAACAGACACAAACCAAAAAAAGACAAATATATATGAAACTGTTTGAACTGGTCACACTTCAGGGCCAGGTACAGCACAATAAATATTAGAACTGCATTATCATAGACATCTTCTGTAAAGTTTTTAACATCCTCTATTTAAAGAGATAACATCTGGTTTCTAGCATGAAATGCTACATAGTACAGTGGTGAAGGGTACAAACAATGAGGAATCCAGCAAGGGCTTGGACAGTGACTACTCATTCACACATGCTCATTGGTAAAATAAGCAGCATACACCAGAAGTTCAGTGAGCTGTAAACTTAACCATTCGCTACCAGGATATCGGCTGGAGGAATACGTGCTTTTGGGAGGACCAGAAGTAGTTAATCCCTTTAACTTTCAGCCTGGCTCTCCCCCAACAAACAGCAAGTTGATACTGTAATGGAAGTGGCAGCATTTGGTCCGTAGTGCAAGATCCCTTTGCGTCACTACTGTTCAGAGCTGGCAGCAATACCTCAGTGCAGAATTCATGCACAGCCATGCCACCCGCATGGTGTCACCAACACTGGGTACTGCTTGGTGACATAACAAAGCAGTAAAAAACATCATCTGGAAGCCAGCTGGGTGCAGGCAAACAGCACTGGATGCCACCCGACACAAGTGAGGCAGGGACTGGAGAGGATGCAGGCATTTCTGTCTCCACAGCAGTGGGCCCCTGGAGTGTGACAGAAAGGCTGCCCTATGTTCATTCCCCACCTCTTACTAGTTTTGCCAGTCAGCAAGCCCAAGAAGCAGCGGTTTCAGCTGTTTGACAAGAGTGCTTCCAGAGCACAAGGCCAGAGTCACTGGTTTCTCTTGCATTGCCATCAACGTGGCAGGAGTAATTACATTTTGCACTTTCCAGCCTTCCCCCTGATCATCCCCCGCCCCCAGTTTAGCATCATACATTCCTCTTACATGAGAACCAGGGACCTTCTGTGCCACCACCAAACCGGCCACGTGAGCACAGGTGGAGGAGGAAGGCTGGGCACACGCTTTCCCTTCCTTAGCACCATCTGGGCATTGCACTGGGAGGCAGAGCACCACCAAGGAAGGACTGCCTGCCTGGTCCACATGCATGGCATCTCCAAATTTACCATCTACATCCTGCAGCACATGGCAGCAGTCACAAGCCTCACTAACTAAAGCAGCTGAGTGTCATGAAATCTTACGGGGTGAGTGGGAGGCAAGAAGGTCAAATTCTTTTGGAAGCTGAGCACCTATGGCTTTGATTTTAGCTGATGCAGAGCCCAGCAGTCCTATCTGTATTAAGTAGGAAGATAAAACTCTATTTCTCCAGGGTATGGAAGTACACTGGTCACTTGTACGTGCTCATCTTCTAGACAGTCACTTCTTGGAGAGATGTAGAACTACCACGTTTAAACACCAACTGACTCGGCTGAGGGCTGCAGAAGGGAAAGAGTAGTGAAGAACTTCTGGTTGTATCAATGTATCAGCAGAACATGGTCAAAACCTCTTTGAGAATAGGGAGTTCTACGTCATGATAGTCAGCAAAGCGCCAGATGTAAATGCCCTTACCCCTGCCAGCTCAGAACGTACCGCGTGACTGCATTAAGATGTATACCTCCTCTGCCAGTACAGCTCAGCTGGATACATTACAAGGTGAAAGACCAGTTACCAAGAGAGCTGGGAGAGGCAAAGTGAAATTCTTCCCACCCTAGAAGCGTACAACAGCATTTCTTCACTCAGCCAGGCCCATTCACACAACACTTACCATTTCAGACACACAAAGCAATGCCAAACACAAATTAGGAGGAATGTTTTGTAAGGACACTCTCTGAGTATGAACAGGGAAAACATAGGGCTATTTATCAACTCAAGTACTGTTGCATCATTCTTGTAAGGTAGGGAAGCAGAGGAGCTGAGATGAGGAATTGAGAGGACAAACTGGAGTGGTCACAGAGGTCAAGTCTAGTCTTCCAGACTGCGAAACGCATTCTGCATATCCTCAAACAGCTGAGCATAGTCCGCCTTGATTTTTGTTTCACCGTCTTTGACGGGGTCCTGAAAGATAACACAGGAAGTGAACAGCTCCATGAGGAAAAGCCTTGGGTACTTTAGACAACCCTGCTTTGCCAGTGCTGTAATTTCTTGCCCTTGGGACTAACCCTTGCCAACTGCAGAGCAAGCATTATAGCTCCCGTCTGTCTCACTGACAGCCACAAGGTTTGAATCTCATCCTCTTGCCACATTCAGGGAGCAGGCAGAATGGATCCTGGACAGAGATTTTCTTTCATGAGCAGTGGTTACCTTATTGCAAAGCAATTGATTTGGAGAGGATTCAGTAATACGGAGGGTCTTGGTTAATGCTGTGTGACTGAAGAGCTGCAGTGGTTAGTACAAACTCCTATCCCCAAACCAAGCGGAACAAGCCTCACTGTGACTCAGAAATGCTCTGCTGTACTTTCTGGGGTGCATCCCCTACTGAGTGAAGAAGCTACTTTGCCATCACTCGGAGGTCACTTGGTTCCAATTAAAATCTTATTGTGCAATCAGAAGCTCAAACCCCTCTTTGCACAGCTTCATTTTCTCAGAATATTTTTCATGAAAGACAAAGGCAAAAACGTTAACAATCAGCTTTGCTCTGAGGCTGCAACGCCTTCCTGTGAGAAGCAGTAACTGCCAGGCTCTGAAACCTGCTCAGTATCTTCACCATTCCCCTCTCAGCACTACATTTCTCTGGGCCAGTGCAGCTCTTGGGAAACACAGAGGACCTACATGCGTAGGTGCAATCCTCGTTCGTTGTCTCTCCAAAACACACAGACTGCAGGATGCAGGGTATTTAAATTCCCATGCCTTTTAGCCTGTTACCCAAGAATGTAATTTTCCTTTCATAACTACTCCTGTATTAGAGGGCCAGCTCCCCTTAACATGCATTCTCCCCCTGGCTTCCCTTTTTCAGTCCACCATTCTGCTGTATGCCAGACGTCTTCTCGTGGCCATGGTTTGTAAAAAGGGTGTCATTTCCCCTGTCTCTATACAGCCAGCCCTCAAAGAAACTCATATGTGCATCTTGTTGTGTTCTTGATGCTTTGAGAATATATACCAGGGATCTGCTTACTGCAGAAACAAGCCAAATAACCTCCAGGAACAGAATCCATTGGCACACCAGAACACTTAAATTTAACGTAATTTTATCCTATGGTACTTGAAAGATTTGCAATGATGGCTTACAAGAGTTATAGCAGAGTAAGCATTATTCTTCACAGAGATTATTCCTTAGCTACTTTAACATCAGTTTCTTAGCATGTTTAGTCAGCATCACAGGTTACTGTCCTACCAGGAGCTGGTCCTACACCAGCATGCTCTGGATGAGTTTTAGGAAAGCCGTACCCTAAGAAGATGGCTTTTGAAGTTACCCAGAGCAGGTGCTCCAAGGCATTTGTTTTCCCTTCAGCTCACATTGAAGTGACTTCTCCCTTCCCCTCCTCCTAGTTACCTGCCTTAAGTCGTGAAGCCAAACACAGCATACATCATGTATTGCTGCAGACTGGCATTTCTTTCCTTAACTTCCATTCAAGAGTATGCCATCAACATTTCTATCATTCACTTTTTAGCCCATTCCTGGATTTAAACTTGAGGCTGCTTTTATCTGTTAATTCTCCTTAGAACATATTATGATTTTTTACACAAAAGTTTATCACAAATCCCCCAAATAAACAGGAAAGGTACTTGTACTAGTACCACGATACACGTCACATAGAAGAGGCTCTCCAAGATGGGAGTGCCAAGGCTATGCAGCGTGCATCACCTGCCTGGTTTCTGTACTGACCATTCTTGTGCTCACAAACTAAAACCAGTTCTTAAGGGCATTCAGAAAGTCTCTGTTCACAGACCTTTATCTGAGGCAACTGATGACCACCTTTGCCTTTCAGAGGCACTGGAAGCTCACAAAAAGCAGCACAACCCAGTTCCTTCCAAACATACCTTGAACTTCATGGAGGTAAGTCTGTAGAGGATCTCGCTCATGTTCTCTCGGATGATGGACCACGTGATTTTATTGTCACTCTGGGCTGTGGTTTCTACAGCACGGCGTGCCATGTCATAGAATGCAATCATATTGGAAAGCATTCCCACTGTTTTGTAGAAAGGGCAGAACCTGGTGGGATGCAAAAGGATTGATCAGGCATCTTGTCACAGTTAACAGGACTTTGCTCCAGCCTTCACAACTCTGAGTTCTCACCTGACAGAAGGGGCACTAGCCTGCTTTACCCCAGGCATTTTGAATATACACTGTCAAAAGACACGTTTTTAAACAAGCAAATCACAGACTAGGACAATCATATTGGAGGGAGGTTTCTGAAGTAGCACCCAAACACTGGGCAAAATAGGAGAGAACAGGAACCATGGCTGCAGAAAGTCTCACTTTTCAATCTGTGCCAATGCTAATAAGAAAGGGAAAACACCAGAGCAGCCAACGGAATTCCTCCTTCCTGTTTTGTCCATCATGGGAGCAGACTTCCTCCAAGCAGCCTGGGATGACCTGACAGCTCTGCAAGTTTCTTTGCTCACAGGAAAAGGAGTGTTTCTATGACAAGAACACTCCACATACAAACCCCTTAATTCTTAATGGGTGGATGACTGCCATGGAAGATGCGTCATTATTATTTATACCCTGCATCACCCTACTTCATCTGCTTCCCTATCACTTACAAGCATGCTTGCCCTAGTAACCTAATCAAAGGCATGCACTGCTACAGAACGACGGACATCTACATTTTTAGTGATGAAGTACTTAAGACCTCCTGATCTACCTGAGCAGGGGAGCGAGATGAAGTACAAAAGGCCCCTTTGTAAGGCTCTTAAAAACACAAAGACAGCATAGAAAGCAGCAAAGCAGACAGGGATAAATATCACACTAGGGAAAAGATCCAGTATTTTTTTTCTATGGATCTAATTTACTCAGGAATTATGCAACAGTAACTGAAAGCAGATTCTTGCAATCCCCCATGTATGGCCAGAATAACCAGGAAGACCTTGGATGTTGTCTCTGAAAATAAAGTGCTCCTCTCCTCCTAAGGAGGACATGCTATTGGTTAACTGAACAACAGATGAGGGCCTGAGAAACTCAAAGGGTGTGACAGCATTTGGAAAAGGTCTGCATACCTTGGGTAAGACAAAGTGAATACACTGTTCAGTGGCCTACCTAAGCACAGCTCTTCCATTTGCATGCCGAGTGCAATTTCCAAGTACAATGGCTGTCTATGCAGACTACACAAGCCCAAGAGGAGAGAGCAGCCAGTCAGATCTCACCTGTCATAAGGCGTATAACCGTTCTGTTGCAAGAAGTCATCTTTTATCAGCTTGGCAACCTCCAAGGTAATTTTATCTGTTTCTGCCAAGGAAGCCTAGAAAAATAAGGCACACTGTTAGTTTAGTACTCCATTCCACGAGGACATGGTACGTCCTGGCCAAGAACAGGTATCTTTCAGTACTTGTTCTCTTCCCACCCTCTTAAGATGGCTTTCAGCAGAATTCTATCTTTGGGGTATTTCTCACTCCCTGCTCTAGTCCAGCCAATTTCATTGATTGCCAAACTAAGATGGGCCAAACAGTCACTAAGTATATCTGATGATAAACAATGGAAAGGAAGTTTCCTTTAATATAATGGGAAAGCCACCAGACAGAAAACACACATGGCTTTGCTACAAGGTACGCTGAACCATCACCTTCCTACATAAAGAAATCAATTCATTTTTACCTTCCTGAATCCTAATGTCCATGGAAGAAAAACTAGATCTCACTAAGTAATCTTAAGGATTTGATACTAGCCTCCACAGCCACCAACGGGGTTTCCCTGTCTGGCATTCAAGAAGAGCAAAAGAGTTGATGACAATGCCTGTCATACTTCATGGGACAGCCACAGCCCTGGTGCACACTGCTGCTGTTGGCACCACAGGTCACTCCTCTACCTTCACTGTCCTTTTGCTAAAGGGGGCAAATTGAGTTTCGAGTACCTCAAGGCTTGCCTTCTGCACAGAAAGTCTGGACCTTCTTTCACAAGAAGACTAACAGAAATCAGAGCTAATAAGAAAAAAAAAGAAAAAGTATCTGATTGTTTCTCCACAATTTCCCCTTTCTAAAGGTTTGTTGCACTTTTTGGCCAAGCCCAGGCTTCAGCTGTTAAAGGTGCCATCTTTGAGAATAAGATCACCAGTTCCAGTACTTCTATCATGGGAATAATGCCTTGTTGCAGGCACTGGCTTATCAATATCCCTTCCCCACCAAGGAACTGATTCTACCCTGCTCTGTAAACTAGTCTTTCAGAACATGGTTTTGTAAATAGAAAAGTGCAGAAGACTCCAAGATCACATCTCCTTTTCTTCAAAGGCACATCTAGAGAGCTCTGCCAAGCAAGAGGTAGTGAAGGCCTCATCTTGGTTGGGCTGCATCATCAGTGAATAGAGAGAATACTCCCTCCAAATAACAATAGTTAATACAAAATCCCACACAGTACTATGAGCCTGTAAATCAGCACAGTTCACCCAAACCTCATGGGATTAAGTTACTGTCAAGTATGTATTGGGCACCTGTCAGTAACTGTTTATAGTGCTAAGCTGAAACACAAGTTTCCACTAGGTCCCTTTTTTGAGGGTTCTCAAGGGAAATACTCCTATCCAAGTTCAGCTTTCTCTCCAAAATAGTGAAGCAAATGAAGGAAATTAAAGAATGCCAGTAAAGTGGAGCCATATGTCCTGTCACAAGTTTCCAGAGAAACTAGGGAATCACCAAGTCTCGGAAAAAGCAGGCATTGCTTCTGTTTCTTACAGGCCAGCTTGTAAATGCCAGCACCTCTGTTCTGCAGCTGGCAACACGGCTTCTAATAAACTGTAACCCTTCAGATGACTTCAGCAGTCAAGATCAGTTTGTGCCATTTCTCTTGCAAAAATTACTTACTACTGTAAGTTACAGCAATGGATGTTTCAGCAGAACAGGAGCATTAAAGCAAGAAGCTTCTTAACTCCAGCATTAGATGCTCTGCCAACTAATTTATATGAGAAAAGTAGCATCAAGCCAAGGTTCATCCAAAAAACTCTTTTGTTGTTAGAAGTCAAAAAAGAAGAAAGTTGGAACAGTTAGGGGCAGGAGAGTCTGACATCTCCCAGTGGCCATCTGCCTTTTTTGCAAAAGGCAATAACCATCAAATCTGATCTAAGACACGATCTAAAGCCTGCGCTAGTGGTAAGGAAATGAAGGATGGCTCATTGACACCACATTTCCTCAGAGCTGGTTACTCACCTTCCCCACAAGCTGCACAATCTCTGCAAGATCCTCTTCCTCCTGTAGGATCTCTTTGGCTTTTGTCCTGAGAGGGACAAACTCTGTAAAATGCTTGTCGTAGTACTCATCCAGGGCACGCGTGTATTTGCTGTAACTGATCAGCCAGTTGACGGAGGGGAAGTGCTTGCGTTGTGCCAGCTTCTTATCCAAGCCCCAGAAAACCTGGCAGAAGGCAGAAAGACCAACCAGCGTTCCAAATAAAATAGGAACCAAACATAATTGAAGGCAATAAGTACAGAAAGCAAGTTTGCACAAAAGCAATATGGCAAAGGCTATCATAAATGAAAGCTTCAGAGAGAAAAAGAAAGCCTTCCTTATATTACCTATAGCAGTGACTTTCAAACACACTTCTCAAGAAAGGATGTACCTTCTAAACTGAGTTCAGACTTACTCAGCTTAAGACTCCTCTTAAGGAGGAAGAAGTCAGCCAATTACAATGCCAATTCTGGAGTCTAATTAAGTGGGGACCTATAAGATGTAACTCCTTTTCCTTAAGCAGGGCTGCAATCAGCGGCAAGACATTAATCTCCCAGTCATCTGATCCGAGGACTTTTCTGTGGTTTCAATACACCTATTAAGAGTGATTCACTTTCCATCTCGGCCAACAGCAGCCACATTTGAAGTGCAGCTCAGTGGGCAGCAATCAGGAAGCATAGACAGTCCTGAGCAGTCGGCACTGGGATGAATTGCTGCCTTCACTTCCTCTTCCAAAGTGATCTCAAACACATCAGTTCAGAGACCATCTTGCAAGGTCACCTTTTACACTGTTAGAACATTTTGCAAAGCACCCTAACAAAGCTGCCTGTGTCAAACCAAAGCTTTTACACCCCTGCCACTGGCACAAATGCACTGAAGCATGATCATTTTGGGATCAACGAAGTGGATGGAAGAGCTGAAACATTGTGGGACATACCTGAACAATGCCCAGTGTAGCAGATGTGACAGGATCAGAGAAGTCACCACCTGGGGGAGACACGCTGAGCAGGAAGAGATAAGGAAGAATCATCAGAGTTGCTTTCACAGTTTAAACTGAAGTACCGAACATGAGGCTGCACAGCTGAGTTATTACAGAAAACACAAAAGCCAACGTGATCTCAAGGAACAGATCACAATCTTCCAACTGCAGAAAGTGTTTGATGCATACCCACACAGCTGTTGCATCAAATAGACCAGGAAATACAGCTGTATCAGTAACTGAGTGACAGTATCAAGGTATGATTTCAGTCGCTTTAGCTCCAGGAATTAACTACAGCTTGGATTATCAAACCTAACCCTATCGGAACAGATTCAGCAAGTGTGCTGAGAGAACACTGTGAAACACAGTGTAATGATTATGCTACAGAAAACTATACCCCAATTTGAAATTATTTGAGATATTCACCTATACAATAACCACTTAAATTTCATTTGGGCTTGACACCTTAATATATGCCTCAGAGAGAAAATACTTAACATCTGACTCAAAAGCACAATTCATTTGTGTATGGATGTTGTAGGCAGCAGAACTAAGCAGAGCAAAAAATGGACTCCAGATGTTCTTACAGATGCTGAAGCATCTCCTCAAAACATGTGGTGGAAAGTTCACTTGCCCACAGTATGATATACCTATATGTCACCTATAACAATGTCTGGGGACCACATGCCCATGGCAGCTTAAGATGTGCTGCTCTATGTAATACTACTCTATTTAAGCAAGAGAATCACTTGCTGCTCTAATTGCCCCTTCTTTCCTGCTCTGAGCATGGTTTGACATACTTTTCAGTGACAGCTCTAATGACATTGTTCCCTGAGCCATTTGCTCCAGCTGCTGCAAGTGACTGCAAGTCTGCACCTCACAGAACTACCTGTCCACATTCATTCTTTCTGCCCCCACACATCATTTAGCAGCAGCTCTGGGGGAACAGAGACTAAATATCTACCTACTCAACCATGTATTTTTAGTCCTGCAGCTGCACAGAGCAATGACTTTTTTTATCTGAAAAATAGGTACTTTGAGATATAAAAACACAGAGGAAGAGCTGCACCCAACACAAAGCAAAGTGATGCAACACTCACGCTCCAACAATGCTGACACTGCCTTCCCTTTCAGGATTCCCCAGACACTTCACTCTGCCAGCTCGCTCATAGAAAGAGGCTAGACGGGCACCAAGGTAGGCTGGATAACCACTGTCTGCAAACAGCAACACACAGAAATGGAGTCAAAGGCTCAGAGTTTAAAGGATGCTTTTACAAGACTAGGCTGAGAAAAGACTACTCACCAGCTGGCATTTCAGCCAGTCGCCCGGAGATCTCTCGGAGGGCCTCAGCCCATCGGGAAGTGGAGTCTGCCATCATACTGACATGGTAGCCCATGTCCCGGAAATACTCAGACAGGGTGATTCCTAGAACAAAGACAACAGCGTAATCAGCATAGGGCTCCGGAAGGAATTCTACGCTTTCGTGTTGTCATCAAGATGCAAATAAGCCAAATTATATCCAAGTTCACATCTGGATGGAAACAGACACTGGAAATTAATTCTTTCTTCCCACTAGATCATGTCCTTGCTGTTTTTTATTGTTTCTTCTCACTCTTCCCATTTTCCCTTATGAACCACTCTGGCTCATCTTACATTCCCGTGTATCTCTTTGAAGCGACATGGCAATGTCACTGATGTTACTCCTTGCATCACTGAAACCATGAACAAAGCCTCTTCTTATTGTAAAATGTCTTCTTCCCTTTCAAACTACCAGAATACAACAGTGAGAAAAGGTCATGTTTTATCTTAATGATCTGACAAGTTTTCATAACCAAGAACTTAAAAGAGCACTATGAGAGGTTGCAAAGGAAAGCAGACTAACCTGCCAATTCAGAGACTCCTAATCCTGCCCAGTAAGTGGCTGTACTTGTCAGTAAAACACTAGTCATAAACAAAAGCCTGCATAATTAAAACATGGAGACAAACCTACATGAGAGCTTGTGCAGTACATTCACCCTATAAGCAAAATCTACTCAATATTCAGAAATCGTAAGTATATACCAAATTCAATTAAGATACTAGGACTTCATGCAGGCAAGGTCCAAAAGGGTTGACTTCTGAAACTAAGCAAGTTTTCTTGGTGCTGACCATCTCGGGAACTGGAAACGCTCCAGCATTATGGCTTGCTCTATACACACAGCTTTTTCAGCCTCCTGTAAACCTTACCAGTATAGATAGAGGCTTCTCTGGCAGCCACAGGCATGTTGGAGGTATTTGCTACCAGAGCTGTTCGTTTCATGATGCTTTCTACTTTGCCATCAACTTCCATTGTTAGCTAAAATGCAAGAAAAGAAAAAAAAAGGTAATGGTAGCAAAGTGTTTGTTGTTGTTTTGTGGGGTGCCTTGTTTTCACAGTATTACTCCCTTTAAATCAGGATCCTCTCCTCACAGCTACTCTACCAAGAGCAGAGACTAGAGGATACTATGCTGGTTTGCCTCCCAGATTGCACACATCTTAATTCTTTAATGCACTACCTCATTGCATCTTCTGCAACTGGCAAATCTCTATTGATCCCATTCAAATGAGTAATGATAAATCCACTGCATCAGGAAGTACATTATCCTCTCTCAGTTTACTAGGCTGGAAGAGCCAAAAAGTTGTATCCTACACCTGTATCCTAAGACCATTAGGAATCAGGCTAAGACCATTAGGCTTCTTTTCCCCACCTAAAATGATCCAAGTTTGCCTTTGACAACTGGACATTAAACCACATATATAAGCCCAGCGAAACCTTACAAACACCTGAACAGAATGCATATCATGACATTTGTATAGAATTCCACTTATGAATATACTGGCATTTCCCTTTTTTCATGGCCACCTCATCTTGACTTTCCCATCTTCTAACTAACCAACACATCCAAGCCCTTTACCCCTTATTTCTGACAATGGAGTTTCCCTAACAGTTCAGACTATGGCTTCTTTCCTGTATTTTACAGAAGAACATGCCACAACTAATTCACTAACATGTAACAGGTAGAAGGATTAGTAAACCCACTGATTTTTTTGTTGTTTAACCAGGCATTTTCTACTTCCTTCAGAAGGCATTCCAAAGCCTCACGTCACACTATTATCTAGCAACTGTATCGCCACCCTGCACCCTTTAAATACAGATGCCACATTTGCTATTTATGGTTAAGTTAGAGATGTTACCGGCGAAAGATAAGGTGCTTGTAACTCTGTTTGTCTTGGCTTTATTTTAAAACAAGTTAGAAGGTACACCCAAAAACTAGTCCAGAGTTGTACTGAGGGGCCACTGAAATAATTCCTGAATGAATCAAAAGGGATTTTCGCTACTACAGCCAGAACTTACAGCAAGGAGGCAAGAAGGTCGTTTTGAGTCACTCTGCCGATATGTTATTCAGTTACAATACCAGTACAAAAGCAAGTTTAGTCTCCATGAATTCTCCATACTAACCTCAGGGAAATCTCTCAGTACTTCAGACATTTCATTTCCTCGTTCTCCACAGCCTACATAAATGATGACATCACTGTTGGAGTATTTTGAGAGAGACTGAGAGATCACAGTCTTCCCACAACCAAATGCTCCTGGAATCGCTGTTGTGCCCCCTTGTACACACCTGAGTAAAGAAAAAGGACTCCGATTTGCAAGAAACAAAAACTCAGCTCTCTCCTATCTTAAAATACGTTTTCCAATAAACTCATAATTGAAAGCAGAATGACAGGAGCCATATTCAGTGTGCTGGGTTAGAAACACAGAGGTATTTCACTAAACCAAAAGACTAAGGTTATAAACTATCCTTTCCTTCTCCTGCCCTTGAAGTACATGAGTTATGCTGGTAAAACAGCTAGACCTTCAGAATTGAAACATAGCAGTTTTCACAGCTGGAAGCACGGACAGAATGCAAACGCTAAGAAAGGAACAACTGCACTTAGCTGTAAGAATAAGCAGCATAATAGTTTAGGACCAAAATTACTGAATTCAGTGTCTTAGAAGGTAGCTGCTTAAATAAGCATTTTGCGCTACAGCTACATGCAACAGTTTCTATAAGTGGTGACCCCATAATCATTGCGAACTGTGCATCCTCAAGACCATGGAAAGCAATCCTACCGATGTGTTCAAACGGAGGTATCAAGCTTGAAAGTTGTAGCCTTTCTGTAGGCTTGGCACGATTATGTTAAGTTTATGCTTGTCCATTCTTTTCTAGATTAATGCACTAGAACTATCTTGTTAAACTTATCCTCCTTTTTCCACTACTAGGATCTCCTGCCAAATACAGAAATACGAGGAATTCAGCTAAATATTTTTTTAAGATCATGCTGTGAACACACAGTGAAATCTTCGGGTCTGTTTGCCCATAAAAAATTAAGGCCTCTTGCCTCTGATTCCCTCCAAAAAAAAAGAGATTTCTTACATGCTAGAAAAGAAGAAGTAGTACTTACGGGAAGAGGGCATCCAGGACCCGCTGGCCAGTTAATAAAGGATGATTGGCTGGTAACTTCTCAGTAACAGGACGGACTTGACGTACAGGCCAGACCTGGACCATAGTGAACTTCTCCTTCACACCTTCAAACTCCAGCTCTAAGACAACATCCTAACAGACAGCACCAGACATCTGAAGTAAGCAAACAGCTGCACTGGACCAACATACAAATTCTTGTCTCAACTACTCTGCACAGCTAGGTGTTTGACACCACCAACTTCTCCAAACTTCATCCGAGGTGAAAAGAGGATGATAGCTCTTTCCCATATCGTATTTACAATGCTATTGAGGGAAAAAGACATGCAAGGCAAAGCGTCACCTAAAAACATGCTTCTGAAGAGCAACTGAATTTTACATATTCATAAGATAGCGCAGATCCCCACAGGCCAGAAAATGTGGCATACTCAAGTGCCATTGGGAAGCCATACACAGAATATAATTGCACAAGACATTCATGTAATCCCTGCAGTTAGGTCAGCAGAGGTGAGCATTAACTCAAGACACTTTGTTGCATGAAACACTTTTTAGTTGTCATCATGCAGAACAGAAAGAATACATCAACCCTATGAGAGAGACATGGAATATATCAGCAACTGCTGTTTCGGAGACTTACTGAAGTGTCATAGTTTCCTGGTGGAGCAATGTATGTAACTGTACCCCTGTTCCGTGGGGGCAGCATGATTTTGTGCTTGATAAGGGAGTTTTCATTCACAATACCATAAATATCTCCACCAGTGATGTGGCTGCCAACCTGGAATCAGAAGAGGTGTATTAGTCATAAGCAAGAACTCCAGCTTTAAAAAAGAACCTTAACCTTAATAAAGTAACTATAGCTATTAAGTCTACCACTGTGATTACTCCCTTTGTAAATGCATTGTTAGAGCACAGTAACCCATTTGCATACATCATTACATTAACAGAACATTGCTAGCAACACTATCTGGGTTGAGGTGCCTTTCAAGGCTCAGACAGTAGCAATTACTGACTGATGCAAGGAATCTTCCTTGTTTCTTATACACCTCTAAGCCTAATGTGTTAAGTAGAGAAAGAATAGCATATTCTACCCTGTAGGCTTGGAAAAAAAAAATGCCACCAAGGGCTAAAGCCATGACATTTTCCAGCTCTAAGGCTACCTTCATTTGCAAGATGTGTTCCACAGTCATTCCTTTTATTTAGTGCAATTCCATGAGCTTCTTTACAGTTTTGCAAACATATTAAAACTTTGTAAGTTTCTCAGATGCAGCAGCAACACTCTGTAAGTCACACAGAGTAAGTTTTGGTGGTCCCCATCCAGGCTCATACATCACTACCACCTCCCAACACAAGCTGCATAAACCATAGCTCCCAGCAGTCCCAGCCCTGGCACTCTGCTCCAGCCCTAACTCTGGGGGTAGAGAAGCAAAGGGGGGAAGGCTTGCGAGAACCTACCCGCAGATTCTTTGAAGGTGTGAATTCCCATTTGATATCTCGGCTCAAAGCTGACACGTTGACACCTCTAGGGATATAGATACTTTTGGTCAGAGTGCTGATGTCTGAGAGAGGCCTCTGGATACCATCAAAAATAGCTCCCATGATGCCAGGCCCTAGTTCCACTGACAGGGGTTTGCCAGTACGGAGTACAGGATCTCCTACAGAGACACCAGCTAAAGATTTGCTGAGGAAAAGTTCATCCAGAGTAAGGGGAAGAAAGTACCACATTCACAACTTCATCATCTAGAACCTCCTTCCTGACTGTAAGGTCATATTTTTATTACTTTATTAACCATCATCATTTGAGAAGCATGTATGCTTTATACTCAACTCAAGCTGAAATTGCCAAAGCAACAAAGCTGCTCATTCTAGGGGTAAATACTCTGCTTCATGATCATTAGTTCAAGTCAACTGTTTGGATGAGTTTGCTGGAGTGCCAGGCATCAGGATGACAAAACATCAAGCATTTCTTACATCTTCAAACCTAGAAAACAGGCTCGATTGTTAAAGTCAGACAATGTTATGAAATGTATAGATTTTTGTTTGTTAGAGAGCACAAATGTTTTGACCTTGAGCCTTCCACAGCCTTTTTGACAGCAGTCTAATTTTAAAGGGAGTTTGTCCAAGACCAGCATTATTTTCTTCCTTTCCTTTATTAAGTTGTCCAGTCTATGCACTATCTAACTCCAAAGATGCACAATGGACTTCTGTGCAGAGGGCCAGCAGCCTGGGAAAGGCCCTGCTAGAATACAAAAGAAAACCCCAAAACCCTATGCAAGACTGAAGAGATTAAATGCAAGCTGACTTCAGAGAGCCCTATGGCAGACTCCTCCCATGAGGAACTTAAGAGTAAACTATATTCAAACTTGCTTCATGTACTATTGGAAGGTTACTAGGTATTACAATGGTGATGCCATCTAAAAGGATAAATCATTAGGTACAAAGAGGAGCTAGTCACCAGTTTACCATCCAACTCCTCAGAACGAAACTTTGGGAGCCAACACAGGTTTTACCCCTAGCCTCTACAGATAGAGCCAACTCTTAAGTTTAAAAGAATACAAGGAAAAAAAAAAAGGTCTGGCTTCAAGTTTTATGACTTCTTTTCTGACATTCTCTCATTTATGTGTAACAGAAAATATATTTTATGTTAACTAGATTTTAGGATACAGACTGTGTTCTAGCTGGACCAAGATTCTGTAAGCACACTGCAGAAGCAAAAATGTAACCTATTATGTCTGGTAAAGTACTCTGCCCAGAAGGCAGCAACCTGCCCTCTTACACAAGCATAGCTTTCAAAAGCAAAGAAAATAAATGCAACAAATACTACTTGTTAGTTTTGTCATTTATAGCTGACATTTGTGAGACAACTTCCTTAAGAATGAGCTCTACTATTTAAACTAAAATTAACTTAAACTCTAAAGCACACATTATTTGATATCCACTTGAAATCTCCTCAGCACACAGACAGGCAAGACAAGATTTACCTCACAGCCATCAGCATTTACCAAGAATGTGCAGAACAGATGTCCTGCTGGCACTGGAAGTACCCAGTGCTGGTCATCGTCTTCACCCTCATCACTCCAGTGCTCTGGACTAAGTAGTCTGGCAGGCGCAGAGGGATCAGTGGAAAGGATACATGTTTCTTCATACACCTGAACAGTTGCCAAATCACCTTCCAGCCGGATGATCTCTCCCACCAGTTCACTGTGGCCTACTCGTACCAGTTCATACATAGCAGCGCCTGCCATGTTGCACGCCGTGACCACTGGAAACGACATGCATGTAGGTGAGTCTTTTTCTTATAGCTCAGGAAATTTACCCATCAAAAGTTAGTAAGAACTGCACAGCATAAGTCTGGGATTCAACCAAATCAGAAGTGCATTCTTGATTTCACAAAAGGGGTAAGTAGGCTGCCACAAATCCTGACATTTCTAGTTTAAAAGACAAAAGTTTCCTTATACTTTTCACACTGTCCCTTTATGCTCGGTAAGAGGACACTATCAGAATGTAGTAGGTCACAGACAATTCATGCCATCATCTCTTATCTGTCTTGACAGATGGTGAGTGTTTAGAGTTTTAGAGACGCAGTGACCCTTGACAGACAAGTTACATAGGCACTTCTCCCTTTCAGTGAGCTAGGCCACATTCCCATCTGACCAAATTAAAACATACAGGAAAATGGAAAAAGCCCACCTGATAGTTTCATAAACCTGTGGTTGGGGACCGTAATTTTCAAGTCACTCAAACTCCTGTTTACCTTGGTAGCATTTGGACGCTCACATAATCTATTTCCATGTGTAGATCAAGCCAAGGTGCCTGCTAAAGGCAATACATACCCTTGTATCTAGAGTGGCAGACGCCTACAAAGCTTTAAAGGAAACACTATTTTGCTATTTTATTTTGTAGAAAAGTGGTATGAGGGCACTTAACTTTCAACGGAAGAAGACTGTTTTACAGCATGTTTTGGGCCTTAAAACTGTTTTGGGTTAGATTTCGGCAGATCACACATGAGGCCTAGCTGCTTTAGGACAAAATTTATTATGTCTTTTATATTGTAATCTCAATCTTCCACACAGGGTTCACATATTTACATAAAAATATATTTCCACTTCTTAGGAAATAAAGCTGTTGGTTTTAAGTAGCACTTCTGCAGTTAAGGAATTGGCAGTTAAAGAACAGGTATTTATTTAGGTAGACATAAGCCAATGATTATTACTCATCAAATAAGCTGCATTAACAAAAATACATGCTATTCTTCTGTTCTCACTTTCCCATCCCTTTCTTTACCTCTTCAAGAGCAGAAAACCTGGTAGAGTCTGCATGTATTCAAAAGCTGTTACCATCAGAGTGTAAAGAAACTATTTAAGCTGATAAAGGAGGAGGAGTCCTCCTCCTTCTCCCAGTCTTACTACCACCACACTGTGCTACGCTCCCTGACCCTTACAGCTCCTCACTGAGCTCCTCCAACCTATGGTGCAGTAACACAGAACAGCCTGACACTGGGAAGGGACTGAGTATTCCAGAGATCATAGGGTCAAACTTCATTTCAGTGAGACTGGACTATGCATCTCTCACCCTTTTAGAGAAGCACTGGGCCTGCAGATTTCTGACCAAGTGGCTTCCTCTCATACAGAAAGCTTACTACCTTTGATATTATTATCATCATTATTAAACCTGATTCTGCTCATTACATCTTTAAATAAGACGAATTAGCAGTAATATCCTGTTAGCATATTTCTTAATATTTTATCAGACCAATCAGTGATCCTTTTTAAAAAGCCTGCTCCTCCCCCACCCCAGGAAAGAGGAAAAGCTCTACTATACTTCTCCACTTCCAAGCGAACAAGATTAACAAGACATTAGATTAAACAGATCCTATGAAATACCCACCAGGTCCTGAGACTCCATGGACATAACCAACAAAAGCCTCTCTTTCCTCATCACGGATTTTGGGTAGCTTGGAAAAGTTCATTTTGTCTCTTCAACTGTAGAGAAGGAAAAAACAAGAGTCAGTCCTGATGAATACACATGTTGTAAGTTCCTCCTCTTCCTCCGTCTGTTCTCTCCTTGTTTCTAGTGAGAAAGAATTCCAAACTCACACAACCTCAAGCACCTTAACCACACTGATTTTAAAGCTATAAAAAGTTAAAAGGTAACTTATTTAAGCAAAGACAAGAGCTAACTTCCCCCACTGCAGAACACCAAGAGTGGAACATCACTCCATAATATGCTCCACAAAACACTGCTGAGTGAAATAGCTACACTCCAAAAATGTCCCAACATTGCTGGACTGTTTCCAACCCCAATAACAGGATATTTAAACAATGAAGAATCTATTCTATCTTCCACATCTCATTTATTCTCCTTCAAAATATGGAGTTTCTATGATCCTGAGCATGAGAATGTTCTGGTGCTGCTTTACTGCCAGGGTCTCTAAAAGCAATATTATAAACATTAATTGTGAAACTTCTTTTTTTGCTATCTTAAGCTGCAGGATCAACAGCGTTCAGAAGAAGAAATATACATTTCCACAAGCACACAAACATGTGAGCTCTCTCTAGATGCCTCACAGTGAGGTATTACACAATCCTTGCTCTCAGTGAAACCCATGGAGCATTACAGGAAAATTGTGCTGAATAATGGCCCAAAACCCCAACTTGAAACAGTTAAAAACCTGACTGCCATCTCTTGCCAGTCACAGTTCAGGGAACAGGAAAAGCTGTTTTAGAAGACCTCCTTTGTGATCGACAGTTGGGCTGGCCTGCTTCTGGTGCCGATAAGAATAATGGTTTTGCTTTGTCAGCCCTTATCCTGCTTTGTGTTACCTTGGAAACTGATTAGTGTTAGAGAACTGTGAGGCAACTCTCTGACCATGTCTACCACCCAGCAGTGGTGAAAGGCACAGTATGGCAGCCCCAGTGTACAATGCTGTGGTTTGGTGACGTGAACCAGGTGAAGCATCTGTTGACACTCACAGTCTTTGCAAGCTTAACCTAAGCCAGCATCTTCTGCAAGGCAGCATACACAGTGGCATGCTCAGGCTTGAAAACCTGACCCATCTACTATGAGGAAAAAGACAGCTACACTGCCACCCTTATCCACCATCATTAAAGGATGCTTTTCTGCCTGCTCTTCAGGAGCAGTAGGTAACAGACATCTGCTATTCTTAAAATCTTGTAACTGTTTCCCAGCTTTTTAATACTACACTAACAAGACCTCTGCCCCTCAGCCTCTTCCCCAATCTAAATGTTTTAAAAACATTGGCTCTGCTCTGTGAGAAAAAGATCAAGTGATGCCAAACTCCTATTCATCCTGAGGGAATAGCTTCTTCCAGGCTCCATGTCTCGTTGGAGTGGACTGTGTTTAACATGGCTCCCACTGATTCATTTCACAACAGCCACCCCAACAGCTGATCACAACCACCAAGGAGTGGAACTGCTAACTGCTCTTAAGCTCAAAGGCAGAGTCAGATGTCAGGTATCTGTTAGACCCTCTTCCTCTCTATAATGATAGTTCAGCATTTAAACTTGTCTAGGCCCAGAAGACAATGTGAATTTCACTGCTTATTTCTCAAAAGCATCCTCTTAACAAATGGCAGAGGGGAGGCCCTTGCAAAGCAATCTGCAGGTCCTAAGGAACTGGTAAGAGTTACTTCAGATCAGACTAACGTAACTAGCTCAGCTTTTTTGCTTTTAACAATTAAACTGTTGTAAAACTGGAGCACAATTACTGGTCATATGAAAAAGCAGCCTGCCTTATAAATCTACCCAAAGCATTTACTTCAACACACCACACAGAACACTAGAGTCCTACCACCAGAATCTTCTGTGTGAATAGAGAGCTAAACCAGATTCTCATAACTGAATTAACAACACTGTTTGTCAGTGAGACAGTACAAGGGCCCATAGAGAAGAGTCGCTTTATGAAGCAAGGAAAGGCAAGGACACCAGCCAGTTTCAATTTACAATAACTCTTCTTCCTATCCAAACGCCACAGTTCAACCGACCACCACTGCAAGCAGCTGCTTAGCTTCCAGGGAGGCAAATAAGAATCTCAGAAAAGTCATTCTGCAGTTAAACTGCAACATCCTGACACCCAGCGCCTTCAGCTCCTGTTGCTGTGGCTGCTCTGCTCACTCTCTCTTCCTACAGCCACTTTCCCAAATGACAGGCGAAGGCAGGTAAAAGGGAATGGGAGTCCTCTCCTAGGCCACCTAGCAATGCACCAACAAACCCTGGTTTTGTCCTGATCTTTATCACCTGCACCAACTGCTTTTAAACACACATTTATTAACTATTCCAAGTATAAAAGGCACAGTGAATTCATCCTCACCTTTCTGTGCTCCATCTCCTATATACCTCCAAACAAAACAGAGTCTAAAAAGCCAGTCCTCACCCAGACAAGCTGACCTCTTTTTTAATGGGCTACACATCATTTAACATTGAATGCAAACTAAGAAAACAAAATGCTGTTATTTATCTCTGCATAGTTTTCTTGTGCTAGCGTATTAGCACTAACAGATTTTCATTTTATATGGAAAAGTCCTTGAGGGCAGAAACGTTGCCTTACCTACCTACACTGTTAAATGTTTTCAGTGTTATTACTCAGATAAAATGGAGCTCCCTAAAGCACGTCAGGATTTGCTAAACACAACATGATGTATGTGCAGGCAGCATGTACTTACCCCAGAAGCCATGGTAGTTAGCCATTTTGGAAAGCTACTGAGCTCCTGTAGACTTTCAGAGGCCTATTGCCAACACAGAGTACTAGGCACTATACGCAATCCACTCCTACAGAAGTCCACTAGCACACCTACACAGGACATTAGCTTAATTTTAATTCCCTTATGAGCAAAGATGCATCTTGGCATCCTTTACAACTTACATACATGAATCTTTCTCATCTTCAACAGTTCACCAATTGATTTTAAACATGCTCTTAAGCTCTAACATGGACATATTCTGCTTAGCAGTGACAGAAATCAACATATTACTTGCTGAAGAACCATCTGTGACTGAAACGTGATTTATTAAAGTAATATTTAGTCATAATTAAACAAGAAAGGGCCAACAACCCAAGTTTTCTATCTTGGTTTCAATCCCAGCACAGCAATTTGGCTACACAGTAACCCCAAAAATATAACTGTCTAGCTCTCAATGCTGGAAAAACCTGTTTTCTGTTACAGTTCCTTGGTTTTGGTTCAAACATTTGATCAGACCCAGAATTTACACTATTAACTGCCTTACCATAAAGATCTCTTCATAATTAAGACTCCAGTGAGATTTTTACAAGGAGTCTTCTCACAGCATGGAAGAAAATCCATCACTATTTTATCATATAAACAGAGATCCTTACCTTATTCTGCGGAAACAGGGAGTAACAGTGCAGCAAAGCCAGAATTCAGCAGTTAAGCACTACCACTTAGGAAATGATTGTCCTTCTCGTGCCCCGACACAGGGATGAGAAAGCCTGCTGCAGAGGGGAAAGCAATTTCTGACACACAGCAGAGGCATAACCACCTGACTTGGTGAGTCATCAGTCTCTCTCTCTCCCACCAGCACTCAGGAATGCCGCAATAGCAAATCAAGCTTCCCAGAGCCCAGCTGAACTCCCATCTGTGCACTCCTCACTGCACAGGACCCGGCAGAAGAAATTCAGTGTTCACATTAAGGGCCCCCCACAAAGCCAGTAATCCCAATGGTGCATACTGCTACATAAAAATCCTTCAGAGAGATGCTTTCTGTTGAAATCTGTTTACCCCCCCAGCCTCCAGTCTAATATATCCATGGCAGTGAATGCTCTGTTCTGGAAGAGCTTAACAGAACTGCTTAATAACAGACTGCACAAGGAGGCACTGAAGACACTGTAATAATCCTAATTCCTTGAGTATGTAGAACAGGTATTGAGTGTCAAAACTTAGTCTTGTGGGGCTTACTTCTGCTAAGAGCCCCTTCCCCTAGTTACTGAAAGCATTGGTAAAGCTGCACAACATCCAGCACCTTAATGAAGGAGACTGATGTGCCACCTTGAGTGACAGCCAAAGCCTGATGGGCACTGACAAACTGTCCCGTATGTGGTACAGAAGACAAGCAGTTACGCTGCCTCTCCCCCAGGAAGCTGCATGAGTTGAAGAGTTCCCTGTAGTTTTCACAGCTTCCCAAGACTATCTTTGCAAGTTCTATCATTAGCAACATATCAAATTACTTAAATATACTAACTAAAATTGTAGTAAATAGCACAAGACCAGCAATTCAGAAGCTGCAGCATTACATTACTAAGTCACCAGTGCTAGCATTAATTTTGCTGTAGTAACTTCTAATTGCACTCATAGAAATTTACTAGATTTGAAACAGACTAACGTGATTTGACTTCCTAGGGTAGAAAAATTGAGTCAGAACATAAGCCCTTACCTTCAATATTCAGGGAAGCTTAATAGGCATACACATTAAAATGTAGCCAAATAAAGTTTTCCAAAGAAAAGCCCTCCTCCTCTTCATAGTAAAAATGTAGATGTTACAGGATAGTAAAGATCAGAACCCACACAGCACAGTCAGCTTAGCGTTGCATTCAAGACATGCTTTAGAATGAACACTGCCAACACACACTGTGTTCACCAAAGCAGACTTTGGTACATTGCATAAATCCCAGTGTCCAGCTGAAAAAGGGCCTCACAAATAATAGGATAATCACTGTCACAGATTTCCTGTAACTTGGGCACTTTATACTTCCCCCTCCAACAGACTTTTATAAGAGGAAGTATTAAAAAAATAAAGCCTAAGTTACTAGTCAAATGCAGAAGTCTGGCAGCATTTCTGCACTAGTGCAGGCAATTCAGGATATTGCTCCAGAAGAAACAGTATGCCCAGAACTCTAACACAGGTCACCTAGAAGGGAAGCCAAATAGGAAATCTGCACCTTCATACTATGCAGAGTTCTAATTTTACTATAATACAGCAGAGAAAATTGTTCCGGATTTCTCAGCCACCAAATAACAGAATCACTGAGAATCACTACGGTTGGAAGGCATCTCTGGAGATCATCCAGTTCCAAGGCCCTGCTCAGAGCAAGCTAGAGCAGGCTGCTGAGGGCCATGTCCAGCTGGGTGCTGATTACCTCCAAGGATGACGACTTCCCAGCTCTCTGGGCAACCTGTTCCTCTGTTCAGGCACAGTAGAAAAGTGTTTTCTTGTGTTTAAAGGGAATTCCCTGTATTTCGGTTTGTGCCCGTTCCTTCTTGTTACTTCAGCAGACAGCACTGAAAAGAGTGGTGGCTTATCATCTTTGCTCCCTCTCATTAGGTATGTGTATACATTAAGTTTCTTAGAGCCTGCTCTTCCTGAGGTTACAAAATCCCAGCTCTCCAACCCTCCCCTCATCTCTCCAAACTTCATCAGTCTTTGTGGACCTTTTCTGAACCCACTTCATTAAGCCATGATTACCTTCTACTGGAGAACCCAGAACCAGACATAGCACTCCAGATGCGGTTTCCTCAGAGCTTAACTGAGGGGAAAAAACACCTCCCTGCACCTGCTAGCAATGTTCTTCATTAAGCCATGATTTCCTTCTACTGGAGAACCCAGAACCAGACATAGCACTCCAGATGTGGTTTCCTCAGAGCTTAACTGAGGGGAAAAAACACCTCCCTGCACCTGCTAGCAATGTTCTTCCTAATGCCAGGATAATCTGGCTGTCTTTGCCACAAGGACACATTCCCAGCTCACATTCAACTTGGTGGCCATCAGGAACTCCGGTCCTTTTCTGCAAAGCCACTTCACAGCTAGTCAGTCCCCAGCTCAACACAATGATATGGCTTAGTCTTCACACAAACATCACGAAGCTAATTGTATCAACCTCCTGCAATAAACTCCAAGATAGAAGTATCATTGTTTCTTAAACAATACTGACGTTCTTTCATTTAATTATTCATACAATTCCAGTTGCCACAGGGCACCCTGAGGCCACCTCTGCTCTTGATAGGCCAGGAATCTGCTTAAGGCATGCTCAGCTACTCGCTGTGGATCCATCTGCAGCCATACAAGACAATTCATCTTTCACACCACTTGTTTCTTGAGTACTATAAAGCCTCTTCCTTTCACATGAAGTTTTCTACGCATGGCAGGGGGGTTGTAACTAGATGACCTTAAGGTCCTTTCCAACCCTAACTATTCTATGATTCTATGATTCTACTCAGTACATGTACAGGCAAATCCAAATGCATTCAAGAAAAAAGACAGGAAACAGAATTATACTGTCACTATCAGCAGAGCAGACAATGGCTGCAAAGAGAGACTGTGCAACCTGGCAATTCATGAAGCCCATCACAAACTCTCACTGCCTTCTTCCCCAAAATGGATGCAGACTTACTTGTGGGTATGCCAATACATACAAGTCTAATACTTCAAGCAAACATCATGCCTCGCACACAAGCTAAACACATATAAAATGTATTTATATGCAGTAGATACATACAGCATGAAAGACTTTCCCCTCCCATGAAGGAGTGAAGGCTGTTTGTGCAAATTCCATAACCACCAATTGTTATTCAAGCACACAAGCTTTTATTCAGAAGCTTAGGAGATTCACTCAGTTAGCCCAGAGCAGGACTAGAGGAAAAAGTGTTCAAACATAACGTGAAGTTAGCAGCAGCAATAAAAACAGGGAGACAAGCAGGCAAGGCATTCATTGCAGAATTGTTTTGACCACTGAAGATTTGATCAGCTCAGACAACCGGCATTCTGTCTTCAAACGCTACTGTCATGCTGTATCTAGAACTGATAAAGATCCCAGTTTTACCTATTACAATACTCCTGTTATTAGAAAAAAAACCACATTGTTCGTGTGGAAAAGAAAAAAAACCAAAACCAAATCATCAGCTGTTTGCATGCCACAAAGTTTCCATAATAGGGTTTTCTACATCAATTCTTTCCTCTCAGCCCAAAAGGCTTCTCCAGAGGAGCTCTAGAGATGGAAACAGATGAGCCACCCCTTATTTCTTACTTCCAACACTGCTTCACAAGTTTCCTACTGCAAAAAAATTTGCTATTCCTTTCATCCTGCTACACATCTTGCCCTTGTTTGGCTTGATACACTTTCACACAAAAGATCCTACTGAGATGGCTACTGAGATCCAAGCCATAACACAGAATACTAATACAATATTCATTTCTGTGTCCCACAGCAGCTGCCTTGATCCTGGATCTAGCTGTTAGGGCTGAAAAGTCCTGCAGCCATCTGCTTAGTGCAGTGCTCAGTCACTTCCTCTGGACAAGCAACATTTTCATTAACCTCACTAACTTATGGCAAAGATAAGATCTGCCCTTGCTTTTACTAAATGAAAGTCACTCTACTTTTAGGTGTATTTGGCATTGTTACTTGAAACACTTCTCACTGCTCTAACCTTTAAGATGACAAACATCAAAATGAGACGAACACAAAGCTATAGGTGATCACAGCCGCCACTTTACTCCAGTTTAGTAGTCATTTCTGAAGAGCTGAAGATTCTTACCAGACAAAAGGTGTGCAATTTCCTAACACAATTACTACTAGATTTGTAAATCAGGCTCCATTTTACATGCAGAAACATATTAGCAATTTGGGCTCATGAAAACACATCAGCTCCTATCCGAGCCTCGTCATGTAACTCCTTGTACCTAAATGAAACAACTAAAATACTGAGCACAAGTTTGGAATAAGCATTTTATCATTACGCTTAAGTTTTCAGATCAGTCTTTAAAGTTGGGATATTACAGAATCTTGAGTTTATTATCTGAGGTATTTGACAGCTAGCTTTAAAAGCTGATCCAGGAGTAAGTTTGCATGAAGGTCTTTGAGAAAGACTTAATACCCCGAGCAGATAGAAGTAGTCTTTTACAGCACACTGGTATAATGAAACACCTGGTTGGAATCACCACACACATTGGCACTGGATTCCAGTAAAAGGAAATTAAACTGAGGTCAAATTTTCCTGTAATGGAACGCATCATCTTTACGTTTTAAAGCAAGTTATGCCACATTTGGAGATTTTACGTTCAATCACCTTAAGTACAGCTTCTTTAGAATAACCAGAGCCCCTCCAACATACTACATTTTAGCCGTGTTTGAACTACATATTGTGATGGTTGCCTGAATACCTAACACATGATGCAAATTCATCTCACAATAAAAAAACCAACTCAAGATTTCAAGGATCTAGAGGAAATTCACATAAGAAGAATCAGCTTTAGAAGGCCTTACCAACATTATCTCCAGTAAGCCAGAAATACCATTTTGTGATTTTTTCCTGAGGAGCTGCTTTTTAAGGTATTATACTGAGAAACAAAAGAATAATATAGCATAATAATGAGAAGGACCAAATGTTTGTCCCACTAACTGCACTTCATGAAAGACGCAGTTTCTTTCCTAAAACAGTAAAATTAGGAAAAAAAAATAGGAAAAAAAAGTCAAATCATTCTTCAGGCTGTTAAGGGAAACTCTCACACCTGACAGCTTCTGTCCTGCTATAATAAATTATTCTAATAAGGGCACAGTCTTGATGCTATGAAGTTAATACCTTCTCCCATAACATTTCTAATCCCGTATCACACCTGACCATCCCAACCATGACAGGACTAGTCTTCATGCTTAGGGCACAGAATGCAGACCAGCAGCACAGGCACCTCCTATCTTCTGCATAGTCTTAAAACAACAACCCGCTCCAGTAAGCAAGCATAGCTTATAGCATCCTAAAGATGGGACGCAGCATGGGAACATGGCATCTTCACAGTGCAGATTTCAGTGTTTTTCTTGGGATGCCACGTGGCAAAAAGTTATACAGATTGGTCAGCTGAACATACCAACGTTTCATCTTAGCCATGAGAATCCTTACAATATAAGCACTCTTCAACTGATTGAGGACAAAGATAAGACCTTCACATTACAGAGGTACTTAGGAAAGCCACTTCTCTCTTAAACAACTGCAATGAGTCTATTTTCAGCAGACTTTGTAGTTCATTTAACTGTTCAGCAGGACAAGTCTCGCTTAACTGGGGTAGCAATGGTCTTCAAAATTATTCTTCTCAGGATTAAACAGATATCAGGTAGGTAATGCAGAACGCCCAGCACTATAAAAACATTTCCACGATGGCAGCTGCCCATACTAGTTTTAGTTTTTCCCAGTTACTTGAGATATGACCATTTTAAGACACTCACAATGGACTCCAAAATTCTGGCAAAATGAAAGACCTGTCAGAAGGCAGCATGCATGTATTAGATAACTGCCAGAGAAACCTTTCCTGAAAAGAGCCAGCATTAACACTGACATTTACTGTTACAAAAGCTCAGCAGGGCAATCGAGCTGATGAACAAAGAAAATAAACTCAACAGCTAAAACTGATTTTTATCTGCCATTTGGTTAAGTCACAGTAAAGTCTGTTAGACCGTGACTTGCAGGATTTAGCCATACACATCTTACTGGTTTACAGAGTAAGGTAATCGTTTCAGTAAAGACAGACCTTGTAAGGCAAAGTTTGTTATAGCAGCCATATAATACATAGAAGTCTAAAAATCTTGAGGCAAATAGTCAATCTTTGGAGAAATGGAGGCATTTAACTTGAGAATTTGACAAAACCAGGAGAAATAAATGCACAGATGAAATAAAATAACCAAACAAAAATATTTGTGAGATTGTAGAACATATGCATGCGGTATCACCAAACTCAAGAATTTAGAATAAGCTTAGCTTCCAGTTTCAAACAGGGCATAATACAAAGAACAAAAAAAACATTTTCAGAACATAGAATAAGGTACAATAATGACAACCATAAGATCAAGTCTAAGCCATTTTTGCATGTTAGGCCTTTAGGTGATTACTGGCTTAATCTGTCCAGGAAGAAAAAGGTTGAAATGTTCAGATTCATTCCACTTCCTCTGCTGGAGTAGGTCCCTACTTATTTCTCTCTCTGTCCAGCTGGAAGATTAAAGAAGTCACATGTTTTAAGATGGTGAGTTAAGAGTGAATAAGCATGATATATTCCAGTTGACTACATCGTCTTTTCCTTGGTACACTTCCAGTCTAAAAGCAAATCATGTGGATACCATTGTTGAACAATACCTCAACATTTCCAAGTCTAAAATCCCCCAAATTTCTTTGTAACTAATGATAAAAGTATGAAGGAAAAAAAACAACTATTCCAGCTCCAGGCAATGTAGCATTGGATTATTCTGTGGTTTGTTAGGGTTTAGAGGGAAAAAAAATAGAAAGAGAATGAAAAAGAGGGATTATTACTTGGCCAGCAATAGCATGCAACATCTTATGGTCAACACCAAAGTAATCAAAAACATCATACAGGTTATCCTGTAATCATTCTACTCTTTTAAAAAGCGTAATTAGGAACACGTCCTTGGCTCACAAACAGGCAATATAAGAGCATGAGGGAAAAACACTGGTAGGAGTTTTCAGGACTCGGGAACTCAAAGGACAGTGTTACGGTACCAAACAAAAGAGGTGAAGTGCAGTGCCTCTAAATATATCTCCATGAGAATCATCTATTTATCTGCTGGTCTACCATAGCTTTGGATGATAACGGCCAATACCAGTACCCATGTTTGCCTGGAAGATGACTGCACAAAGTCATACTAGGAAAAATTTAGACAACAGCACACTGAAGCCTGCAAGCTCTATAAGTCAGGTTTAATGAGGTATAAAACAGTTGATATATACTTAGACCAAAAGAAGAATTAAATTTAAGCTAATGCTGTCTAAAAATTAAGCAGATAGTAATAACCAGTCATTAGCACTATCCGTAGAAAAGGGTTCTTGATTTAGAAAATGGAAAGGCTGCATTTACAGGAAACAGATCTTGTATTACTATTGCAACACAAGACTTCAACCCCCATTTAAATAGTCAGCTGATCCCAGCAGTCATTTTCCAGCACTGTCTTAATTTCTCCTTTCCCATTCTCTCAAGTTGATGTCCATGGTGGTTTATCATTTCTGAATGCCATGCTTTGTCCCTCGATTGTAGAATCAAGACTAGGTTTTTCCCTACATAAGAGGGTAAAACTGATTTCAAGAAGACTTGACTTAATCAACTGACAGGCACAGCAAAAGTAATCTGCAGTATTTTTGGTAACAGTAGACACTGATCTCACTTCACATATTCTGAAGCAGAAAATAATAAAATGTAGATACGATTATTTATGCTTGCTGTTAACTGAAAAGGCCTTTAAAAGTACTGTATAGAGAAGGCGAACATTCAACTGCTGCAGACCGGCGGAGTGCTAAAGTCAGCCCAAGTAGAGCAACTTACGATATGCTGAGGATCTGTCTCAGCTATTCAAACTTCCACTTGCAAACGCCAACCTACACTCAACACAAAGAATGGGTGGGCTAATAAACCACCTTTAGCGGTCTGTCAGCAGGTTTTCCTCCTTTTCCACCCCCTCTCCACTTCATCAAGCAGTGTTTGCTGAAGTATTGAATTACAGTGAGTAAAACTATCACCAAATTGCTTTTACTCCCAGTTGGAGTACAAATTGTCTGTGCTGAGCTATGAAATCTTCAGAAGAAATCACTATGGGCAACTGCATTGGATGGATAGATCTCCACACATGTCATATACTCTGATGTCACAGCTATCTGTAACATGTACAATATCATCTGGAACATCGTCATGTAAAACTTCCTTCTTGCCTCTTAAGTCAGCTGTAAGTGTTAATCTATATCAGGATTATGTTACTAGCAACAGGAGTAGGAAACATTTAATTTACCATCAGCATTTTCAACTGCAAAAGAACAGGTGGACCCTTTTACTAAGGAATGGTTGCAGTCAGAAACCAACAGCAACATTTGTGTTCTATAACTTTTCTGCTCACTCACTACGCCTTGACCATAGCTGCAGGGCTATGGTCAATGCACAAAACAACTGCAAGCAGTGAACCAGTGGCACATGTTGCCCAGAGAAGCTGTGGCAACCGCATCCCTGGCAATGTTCAAGGCCAGGTTGGACAGGGCTTGGTCTGGAACCTAGTCTAGTAAAAGGTGTCCCTGCCCACAGCAGGGGGCTGAAACTATGTTATGTTTAAGTTCCCCTCCAAACCAAACCATTCCATGATCCAGTTCCACCCACCCAAAATGGTGACCCAGCACAGAAACCCAGCCACTATCCCCACTTCTCTTTAAAATGGATTCTAACACATCCATGAGGTACATCTGCTTAAGCATCTTCGGGAGTACTCAGCAGGGAATAGCTTTGCTTTTCCCAGGCCTTTTCTCCAGCAGAAACGCGACGAGGAAGGCCACCGCCGCAGACAGCGGGCTCTCCCACTGCGGAACGGCTCCGCAAGGACAACGCACGCAGCTCTGCGCGCTTCAGTAGCGACAGAGGAGGCGGCAGGCTCGGCCTCTGCAAGCAACGCAGCCCTCCGCCCTCATCGCGCCCTGAAGGTCGGACGCCCCCTCTACGACCTCCCCCTCCCGGAGCCCTAGGCCGCGCGCGCTCCCTCAGAGAGCGGCTCGGCACGGAGACCACCGGGCAGGTAACGGCCACGGTTGAGGAAGGGGCGAGACGACCCCCCTCTCCTGCACACCGCCACACGCCAGGCGCATGGCAGCCTCCAGGCGTGCCTCGGGACAGGGGAGGACGGAAAGAGCGGAACAGAAACGGCCGGGGCGTCTCACCTGCGGCCGGCGCCGGCACACCCGAAACCCTTCTGCTTCCTCCGGCAGCGGCGGTGCTGGATCAGCTGATGCCAGCCCCCGCGCGCATGCGCCACTGCGTGCACCGGAAGCACCCCAGAGCGATGCGGCGCCCCCCGCGCGCGCGGGCTGTGGCGTGAGGTGAGGGGTCACGGGGGCGGGGCGGACGGGCGGGCGGACGGAGGCCCATGTGGAGCGGGCGCGAGAGTAGGAGGCTGAGCCGCCCGTGCTGCCCGGGCCGCGGAGGAGGAGGAGGAGGAGGAGGCGGAGGCCGGAGTTGCCCCGTTAGGACCTGCACGCAGCAAGCGCGGACGTTGGTGCCGGCCAGGCCGTGGTCGCACCATGAAGGGGTGAGTGCGGGCCCGGCGCGCCCCACGGGGATCGGCCCGGCCCGCCTCGGCCTCGCCGACTCTCTGACTGCCGAGCGGAGCGGGCCCAGGCGCGGCGGGCTGAGGGGGGCGGCGGGAGGTGGAGATGGAGGAGCTGAGTAATGCCGTTGGCGCCTCGGGAATGGGACGGGATGTCGCTGCCGTCTCCTGCCCGCCGGGAGAGCGGCCGTGGTCTGCACCGCGCGGGGCTGGTGTCGAGGGAAGTGCCTTCGAGGGAGAGAAGCCGGCGGTAGCTCGGCTTCCCTGTGGTGCTCTTCCCACTCAAAAAGTGTTCTTAGTAGGAGTTTTCTCTCCCTGAAATCTCTTCTGCTGCCGTAAGGAAAACTGATGAGCCGGTGGGACTCAGCGGCTCTTCGTGCTCCGGAGTGATTAAGGCTTGCGGACTCGAACGATCGGCAGGACGAACGGGGGGAGCAGTCGGCGAGGGGCATGCTCCTGACTGGTCGTTCGTACTCGTCTGGACATAGCAAAGAAGGGCTGTTAGGTCTGTACGAAGCTGCTACCCTCGGACGAATGGTTTTGCTGCGCTGTTGTTTGTAACAACCTCTTAGTACTTTTGTTGGTTTAGATCTTTAGGTATTTGCGTGGAGGCTGTACAACGCAAATGGGTGAAAACGAGCTGTGTTTTGTGTCTGATTTCTGTAGCAATGCTTCTTTGGGCCTGGCTGCACTTCTCAGTGGCTCATGAAAACCTAGAGATTTCAGACGTGGCTGACTGCAACACTCGGTTTCCTGCTCAAGTGGAGGCAGTGAGGAGCAGTGATTAAACAGGAGACAGGAGGCCTTTAGAGTCACGGTTCTGCTTAGGTGTCAGATGACCTGCCTGACCTTGCACAGGTCACATTAGGACAGGTTTTTCAATGTTGATTAAATCACCTAATGTTTATCAATGTCAGAGTCATCTGTGTGCCACCAAACATGAACCTTCTGCTCCATACCTCAGTTTCTTCACGTTTGCAAAGGAAACTTTACAGAGCTATTTCTCAGAGGAGTATTTAACCAGTCCCCTTGAAACTGGTGTTACGAAATGCTGGGTATTATTATACCAGTTTGGCAGCTTAAGGCAGGGTGAATGGAAGCCGAAGCATTTAAGCTTTTACTTAGAAATTATAAGGGGTTTAGCTTATTAGCAGTCATTGTGAGGTCACACAACAACGCTGCTTGGTAACAGATGCTTAGCTGTTTCTTACAGTGTGTAAGCAGCTTCAGGCATTGCAAGGTGTTGGCAGATATCTAGAGAGAAGTTCAGCAATGATTTGCAAATAAACTTACTCTAAGCTGAGACGACATAGGTGTGTTTAGGATATCAGTAAATCCTTTATTGGCCTGCACCATCCTGCGTGAAATAGGGCGCTTCACCTCTTAGTCGCCTTATAAAGAGGATGACTGTGAGAAGAGCAGCAGCAGATGAAGATGAAGTGGCAGGTGATGTGGTCACTGTTCAGCAGTTCTCCTGACGAAACCAGGTTTCTTTTATCCTCCATTGTCAGTCCTGAGTTGAGGGGGTTACTACAGTGTGGAGGTGTGAGGTGGAAACCGGCCCAGGCATGTCAAGTGGAAGCCGTGGAGGTCTCCTGGCAAGTCACAGCCAGGGCTGTCCACGATGCAGTGGCACTGCCCAAGGTACGTGTACCCCTCTTCTGCTTCCAGAGCACCAAAACCTTTATTTCTCTTACTTTGCTTTCACTTTGGGCAGGTTTAATCCTGATTTGACTTCAGAACCGATGTCTTTGGGTTCTATAGTTGTGTATTTCTGCTTTTCTGATACTCTTTCATCTCTTTGAAGAGCAGCATATTCCTGTCAAAACTCTGTTAGTGCCACGCAGCAAATTTTTGTGCAGAATAAAATCTTCATATTGAATCCATGTGTTCTGTAAAAATCAGATTGGGGCACATAGGATGATAGAAACTGAAAAATAAGTTAAATACAATGAGAGAATCAAAGGACTGGGTGAAGTTTTCAGAAGGAATATATTAAATTACATAGGGATACTTTGGAACAAAACCAAACTGTTTGTCAAGCTGCAAAGACTGGAGAAGATCCCTAAGAAACAAGCAGTGTCAGAAGGTGGGTCCAGAAGTAGATCTAAATCTTCAACTTCCAACATACAGAAGCTAATGTGCTGTTTGAAGGATTCTGATCTTTTTGAATCTCCTTTGAACAAACTGACTCCATCTGAGTATTTTTCCTTGGAGTGTATGCATTGCATATTAACCCATGCTGCAAAGTGCAGAGAGAAGTTTGGGAGCACTGAAACCCGTAACATCAGCTGTAATTATCAACGGTCTACTTTGGCAGAGAAAGGATGACAAAAGAAACTAGCAAGTCCACTGACAATTGGAAATTTCAGATGTGAATGTGTAGGCAACATGTTTTGCTTGCATTCCTCCTTCTTAGCTCTTTGAATTCCAAACAGCACATAGCAATGGTAATAGTGCATAGAGAGTTGTAGAGTCTCTGTCATGGGGGTGTTTGAGACTAGCTGACTTTTGCAGAGGACCTCTGGTTTCAGGGAGGGTGAAAGATTTGGTTTTTTTGCTTTCTCAGCTGCTTTAAAATTTTGTGGGGTTTCCTTTGTTTGATGAGATAAAACACCAGCTTCTGAAGTGGGTATTGCTTCCTTGCTACTTGGCTTTGTGTTCACTCGTTCCTCATCTTCTGAATGATTTTAATAGTTTAGAGATGAGTTAAAAAACTGAGGTAATTCACTGCTCTGTTAGTGAACGTCATGATTCTCTAGAGATTCATTCGTCTTTTTATTGTATTCCTAAATGTTATTATTGTTAGCTCTGGAATTTGAAAATCTGTTTTAGAATTGGTTTTGCACAAGGAAAAATTCTAATGGAAAGAGCTTGTTTTCTACTGTCTGTAGTAATTTGTCTGGTTTTGTAGAGCAGATGTAAATAATACTCCCTACACCTTCATGCCTTTGCAGTGTTGAGTCACTTGTTGCTCAGTGGTTTTATATTTTCAGTATAGTTGTTATGCTACTAGTTTTAAGGAAAGACAGTGGAAAATCTTGCATTGTTTCTTGAGTGTTTGCTGGTCACTGTCTGTGGCCTTGTGATGTCTTACAGTAAGGGTGGTTTACTGACCCATTTCAGTAATGTTCAGATGAAGCCTGTGAGAATAGGTCATCCAGCCTTTACTTGCTGCCCTTACCTAAAACCACATTACACAAGGGGAGAAATACAGGGTGCACATGCTCTGTCATATGCTTCTACCTGCTGTGTGACCAGGAGTATCAGATACATAAAGCATGTATCATATATAGAGCGTGTAGTGCATGTTACAAGCAGGGCCCGGTGCCTGTGATCCTGTACATATGTGTTATTCTGTCACATTGGCCAAACCTCTCTCCAGTTTTGATGGGAATATCATGTGGCAGCATGCATGGAGCCGCGTGATGAAAGATGGATTGAACCAAGGAGCAGAGAGCTGTGTGTTACACCACTGTCTTAGAAAGTAACAGGGCACTACTGTTGTGTAAGGAATTTGTTAGGAGACTGCCTCTAAACTTTTATGTGTTTGCAGTGAAGTCTTAACACTTTGTAGTTTCTAAGGATCCTGACTTGCTGCGGAAAGAACCCTTCAGACTAGATGCTACACAACAGGTAGCTGCTGCCACGGAGAATTTGGTAATCCAGAGGCTCTGCAGTCTAGTGCTGTTCTAGCTTCAGTTGTAGAAGAGACACCACAGCTGGGGAGTACCAAGATAACAGAAAAACAGTAGTGGTTTTTAAAGTAGGGTGAGTCGCTATGGGTTAGCTCTGATATCTCTGTTTGTTTGGCCGGAATTCACAAAGTAAAACCCTTCAAGGTCCTGAAGTTGTGCATGTTTCTCATGAGAACAGGGAGATGTTTTTTTCTCCTGAATTAGTTTTACAGAGTTCATACAGAACTGCCGGTGTTTTTCCAGTCACAAAGCACAGTGCTAAGCTTAACGTACATGAGAGGAAGTTCCAAGTTTAGGAGAAAACTGCTGAATTGTCATATACACGGCTGGCGGAACAAAAAAGGTAATTGAGCTTGAAAATCGCTGTTTGGTTTTAGGATTTTTCTGAACCTAGAAATGTCCAAGCATGAGCTATACTTTCCACATTGAATTTCATGGATAGTAAATCTAGACCTTGCCTATATGCATGCTTACAAATGGCTTAATAGCTTCTAAATTAGTCTATAAAGACTCAGTGCAGTTTATTATAGGTACTTTAACCTGATTTATAACTCTTACCACTTTAATTCCATAACCAGATTAAGACATTCCACAGAGTAGGAAGGATTGGGAGTATAGGAAGGTAGCATAGGGATTGTAGGCATTTTATTGAAGTACTTTAGAACCCAGTCTTAGTTTTTGAGTGGTGTTTACCCATTCACTTCATTTCAGATGAGTGGCTTGTTAGGTTGTGTGAAAAATGTAGTTAATGCCAAATGCCACATACTCTGCTGCCATCTCCTGAGGATGAGAGAAATGATGCATCCTCCTTTGCCACAGTAAATCTTTTCTAAAATGGGAAATAATGGGCAATGGTTGAGCCAGAAAAATACTTTTATTCAGTGGAAATGATTCAGAACTCATAGAGCCTGCCCATTTGGCAAGCATTACAAGTGTTCAGACCAATAATCTGAGAAGGTGCTAGATATTTTTAACCACAGGAGGAGAAAAGGACAGGAGAAGTTGTGTCTTTTCATTTGTTTGGGAATTGATAAGAGAGCAGTGCAGTACCTCCGCGCATCCCATTTGCTCTAAGTGAGCAGGCAATGTCAGGATTACTTTATGCTGCGTGCTGAAAGAGAGGAAGGGAAGAAGTGACCACTGTGGGAGTTTTACAGCAGCAAGTTTGTCAAGATAGAGGTCTGAGGTGGGGAGGAGAGGGGTTGAGAGAAGCAGTCTGTGCATAGAAGAATTACTGGTTGTTTGGAGACTCTTGGACTTGAAGACCTGAGAGTGGAGAAGCACGGCATTGAAATGGGGTAACTGTATTTGTTTCAAAGGATATTGAATTAATTCATTATGGGAAGGGAATAAAACAAGCCTTTATAGGCCTTTATTGGCCTTTATAGAGCCAAAATCATCTACACAACACCATCACTAGGTGACTGAGCTAAGGTGTTTGAAGTTTCCCGAGAACAGAGTAATTTATTTGGTTTTTTTTAATGGATTGAAAATATGATGCTGTATGTTAAGAGCTTGATGCATGAAGTGCTTCCTGAGCTCACTTGGCCTTCGTCCTTCCTCTCCCTGTTCTTTTCCAGGCTCCATGTGTTTTTTGGCCCATAGGAGACTAGAATCTTGATCCCTGAAAAGAAATCCCATTTTCACCATCTGACCATTATATTAATCTTCTTTTGAGAAGATGGGGTGAGACTCAGGGCAGCACTGGAAGGCTTGTGAAAGTTTTTTCTACATAGCACTTGGATTTTCTTGTCAGTAAAGATCACAAATTAGGTTGAAAACTGCAATTATAAGAGACTTGTTTGGGTTTTTAGCTTTCAGTTGAGAAAAAAAGTCATTGTTATTGAAAATTGGGAAAAGGGGAGGAGGGTGAAATAGGTTGTTGTGCTTGATAGCTTGCAATGATTGTTCCTTTAGAAGTATTTGAAGGTAGGCTCATAAAACTGACGGCGCTTTCTGTTATTTTTCCATGGCATGTTATTTTTATAATGCATGATTTGAACACCTCG
Organism: Pezoporus wallicus; assembly: GCF_028554395.1. Classification (NCBI taxonomy): domain Eukaryota; kingdom Metazoa; phylum Chordata; class Aves; order Psittaciformes; family Psittacidae; genus Pezoporus; species Pezoporus wallicus. Next base: position 1,112,250 of record NW_026639755.1, read on the forward strand.
AAAACCCCCCACCAACCCTAGGGGTGAAATCTGGAGGCAATCAGGAGACCTAGAATGACCTGCTGTTCTTTCTGTACTGACCTGATGGACACGGGCATTTGTAAACAAAGGTGTTTCAATGACCCACGGGAATAGTTTGTGCAAAGCAGCAAAATGCCTTTCTCCCGGTATGTGAGTTCTATAGTTCGTAACCTAACATAAGCACGAGAAGGGCCCCTGAGATATACAGATGTATGTAAATAAGGCACTTTTTGAACCCAGCATCCCTTCTATTCTGAATTGAAAGGTAAGTCTCTGTTCTTACCTGAGGATCATCAGGCTCTTCATCAACACTGGTTAGCAAAGGTTTATGTTCTCCTAGGAGGCAAATAAGGTTTTAGAATTGTTATGTCCAGGGGCACTGTGGGTATGGAAAGGGGCAGTAATTTATAAGATGTCTCAGGCCATTGGTAATGGAGAGACAACACTAATTTTGAGCTAAGTTGTTTCAAACTCGTGAAGTACTTCTGCGTTGCAGTCGTGGTTCAAAATCTGAATGTTCTTGTGAGCTTAGTTGACTAGTAAGTGTCTAGACCAGAAATGGAGAGTTAGGCTTCCAGGCAGGTCTTTATCTACTGTATGATCACATGCAAGTTGTTTCCTCTTTCACCTGACTTTGATGCATCTGGAGTAGGCAGGTATGAAATCTAAGCCTTTACTTCATGAGGTGCTCTGAAACAGCAAAGTGTTATGGGCTACTGATGTACATATGGCTGCTTCTCTGTTCTACACCAACTGCATTTATTTCTGATATATTGGGACTTCAGCCATTCTGTCAGCTAGGCATGGTGATTTCTGCTGTTTGTATCCAGCTGCAGAGGGAGAGAACTTTTAGTTTTCTTGGGAAAGGTTATTTTTCTTTGACACTTGTTGAGATTACCTCACTGCTTCTGCTTTGCACTTGCATACATCTGAGATGTTTTGTGATCTTCATAACTGTACTGCTACTTCAGCTTTAGGATTGTCTGGTTTTGAGATTGTTTTGAGCTTAGATTTGAAGTCTAGTACAGCTCTCAAAGAACAGGTTTGAGCTGGGAAGCCTGTGAGGCTATTATAGCATAACTTTGCTTCTTGCAGTCCAGTTTTCTGTACAATGGTCAGGTTTTTTAGGTTGAAACAGGGTGAATTATCTAAATATGATGAAGAAACCTTGAATGTAATGTGCTGTAGTTTTGGTGGTTGTTTTTTTTTCCTTACAAAGGAGAGGGGCAAGGAGGGTCTGAAGTATGTTTTTGCAGAATGAGGAGGCATGCCAGTGAGACCTGTTCACACTGAGATGCATTTGAATCCCAAGTCTTCTGTGAATTCTGATTCTAAAATTGCTTAGCTTTCTTCTGACCATCAGTATGCCCTTCTACAGCCCAGCACACATCTGGGGGTAACTTCCAGCAGGGTATCTGGTATCATGCAAAGAGAGGTTTTCAGTAGTGAAGTGGAGTTAAAGAGGATTGGGGGGGGGGGGGGGGGGGGGGCTCAGAAGCAAATTGGTAAGACTTTTCCGCATGTTAGGCTTGTACTTAATCCTTTTGGTTTTCTGACAAGTGAAGCAAAGTAGATTTACAGCCCACAGATCGTCTAGATAATTGGAAACATACCGGTCTGTCCACAAGAACTAGCCTAACTTGTGTGCCTAGCAAGACAGCTCATCTGCTTTCAAAAAAACCAAACCAAACCACCCAAAACACTAGAGAGGCTCTTTTGGCTTTGGAGTTTAATCTAAACAAAGCCACACCCTTCAGGTCTATAGCTTTCATAGCTCTGGTTTGGTTTTATTTTATGAGTGGATTATCCTGTCTAGACTCCTGCTTTGACTTGGAAGCCAAAATAGAAGCAGTAAAGCTAGCTGGCTGCTTAGCGGGTGACAAACCTTCTCTGAAGTCCTCTTAATTTGTTAGGGCCCTTTTCTCCTCTGTGCTCCTTCTCCTGACTGTTTGGTGATACCTCAGTAAGTCTTACAGGCTGCAGATACAGCTCTGCTAAATTTAGCATGCCAGATGCATTCAATAAGCCTGAGCCCAGCTATCAGTTACACTGAGATCTGTTTCAGTCAGGCACATCCCTCTCGGGAGAGACTTGCGCTATTTAAAGTTGAATGAGACTGAGATTCTTCCAGCATTAAGAAACTCAAAATTCCCCCTTTTTCTCCCTGATGTTGATTCTAAACTGATGTTCAACACTTGCTGTTCCCTGGGACTGAGTTTGTGTTTTCTCTTGAACTGTAACTCTGGAAATTGGCCTCCTCTTGAGCTGTCATTCTGTATAGCAGCTCTCCTTCATTATACATCAAGAGGCAAAAGGCAGCCTTAGCATAAGCAAACACTAGTGTCTTGTTTATTCTGTGTTGCTTCCACTAGTATAAATTTAAGACAGTTTAGGGAAAATAGACTGTTCAAATCTCAGCCCTGTTGTGGGCTGCAGATAGAGGAATGCAGCTGCAGTAGGACTAACTGGATTGCATTTGGTCCTACAGAAAGTGTGAGCATTTTTTTTAGCAATTGCCTGAAGGATCTTAGGGCACCGGTATGCAAGAGCAGGAGTGTTAATGCTGATGTTGTAGGCATGCAGCCAGCTTCATTAACTGCTGCATGTCACCTCGCTGAAGTTCCACTTCCATTTGGATTTTGTGGATCACTTCCACCCTTGCATTGCTGGACAGTGTTGGCTGTGTGCTTCTGAAGAACATCAGCCTTATGCACCAGAAACCCGTTCTCCTCGCTAGTGACGTCTCAGTACGTTTTTTTCCCCTGGTAACCGAGTCACAGTATGTTGTAGTTATAAGAAATGCAAATATAGTCCTAGGATATGTCAGGAAAATGCTTCTGGGAGAGATGGGGAAAACTTTCTGCCGTTGTACAGGCAATAGTAAGTACTTGGGGTGCTGTAAGCAGTTTTGGTTAGCCATGTTTAAGGAAAATTAACTTTAATCTGAAGGAATGGAAAGAAGAGCTAGTATGACAATAGTAAGAATTAAGTGCTAGTCCTAAAGGAGGAGGCCAGGAGTTTGGCTTTAGTTAGAAGTATAAAGAGATCATGGTAGCTCTCTGGAAGGCACATGGGATAGGCTGTGTGTGTGTTTATCAACACTCTTAAGTTAATGAGCAACAAGAGACAGCATATGGGTAGACCTTGAGTACCTTTAGGATGAAAATTAGAAGAAAGCCTATCTACAAGGGTAATGGTAGCTTGGGAGCAGCCTTGCAATGAGTGATGTTTAAGTGACTTCAGAGGGATGGAGCATTCACCACTTCTCTGGGCAGCCTGTTCCAGGGCCTCACCACCCTCACAGTAAAGAACAACTTCCTTATATCTAACCTGAACTTCCCCTGTTTCAGTTGGAGCCCATTACCTCTTGTCATGTCCCTACAGTCCCTGATGAAGAGTCCCTCCCCAGCATATTTGTATGGATGCTTCAAATACTGGAAGCTGCTCTGAGGTCTCCATGCAGCTTCTCTTCTCCAGGCTGCACAGCCCCAGCTTTCTCAGCCTGTCTTCATATGGGAGGTGCTTGAGACCCCTGGTCATCCTCAGACTTGCTCCAACAGCTCCATGTTCTTATGTTGAGGACACCAGAACTGCACACAGTGCTGCAAGTGAGGTCTCACGAGAGCGGAGTAGAGGGACAGGATCACCTCCTTTGACCTACTGCTTGCACTTCGTTTGATGCAGCCCAGGACACGGGGGTGGTTCTGGGCTCAAGCACACACTGAAGCCGTCTCATGTTCAATTTCTCGTCAACCAACACCCCCAAGTCCATGTGGGGTCTCATGAGAGCAGAGTGGAGGGGCAGGATCACCTCCTTCAACCTGCTGGTTCCACTCCTTTTAAGAAATGAGACTGGGCTGTAGTTTCCTGGGTCTTCCGTTTTCCACTTCTTGAAAACGGGGGTTATTTTTCCCTTTTTCCAGTTGTTGGGAACTTCTCCTGACTGCCGTGATTTTTCAGTTATGATGGACAGTGGCTTAGAAACTTCATTTGCCAGCACACCTAGATGCTGAATGATCCCCGTGCTCCCCTTGCGTAGTACTTCCAATTTAAACAGGGGCAGGTAGCGCTTCTGCTCAGAACGACTGTTTCTGCCTCTGGCAATTGTTTTCTTTAAGCTAGCAGAAGACTTGTGTGGTGAACTCAATCAGGAACCGATGTGGGTTATAACTAAACTTTTCTTTTTTTGGCTAGGTTAGTTTTAATTGGGTTGGTTCACCACATTGTTGCACACGTTTGTGCCAGCAGAAGAATGGAAATGAACGACTTGGAGACACCAAGACTGATGCTTTTGGCAGCAGTGCAAGCTTTCCCCTGCTTATACTTAAGGCTCTAGTGGCACTTTTGCCACAGTATCCTTGGGCAAAGTGATGAATTCTCATGATTTGGGTTCTCCTTTCCATGTCCTCATTTAGTTTATTTACTACATTTTTTTTGTGTAATAGATGTGGTGCTGATTTAATCAGCTAGTGTTATACATTAAAGTAATTTGTGGTCTAAGTACATACTATTTAAACAGACATATTTAGCATATTGATTAATGCTTCCTGCAGGAGGCAGGCAGAAGGAGATGGCAGGAGGCAGCAATGAGTGTGGCAAGTGGTGGGAGATAGAGTTGGGGAGCCCAAGAGCTTGAGGAAATCTGTCAACAGCACCTTTTAGCCACCTACTGCTGGAACTTGTTTCTCTGGCCTGATGCCAGCCTTAGAGGTGATGTTTTGGCTCAGAGGCTACAAGCAGCCTTAGACTCTGCTTCTGCACTTACTTATTCTCTGCCTGAAACCTTCTTGGTGAAGGTCCATCTTCTGGCCATGGTCCCTTTCTCATCTGTCTTGTCCTGGATGTCTCTGACAATATGTCTTTGCTCTGTTGCACTGTCATCATTAATATTCCATAGTGACTGCCTTCTAATGCCTGATTTCTTGCTTCATTAATAGCTAATTAATTTTAAAATAATGTTAGAAAGCACACTGCTTGATAATGTCTGTGTCAGACTTGCTCTGTAACAGCTTTGCTGTGAGTTCATCCTGAAAGTTCATGCTAGTGTTACTGATCTACTGAAGCTTGCATCTACTGATAGAAAAAAGTATCACCAAGGTTAATATACTATTAAATCTTTTTGGACAAGAGATTGAGGCTTTCAAGAGACTGAGTGTGAATGTGAGGTTTTTTCCTTTCCTTATTGACTTCCTACTCTGTAGCTCATCTGATCTAACTGGGCAGCTGAGACCTTCTTTGGTTTCCACTCTGATACAGACTGCAAGAAAGAGGCTGCTGGGCGTTTGCTGCTAGCATGTTACTGGGGTGCTCTACCTTAGCAAAACTCTCTCCCAGCCACAAATACACCTGGAAATCCACATGCCAGTTTTATTCCTACCCTTTGTGAGGAAAAGATAGCAGCGCTGCTGGCTGAGATTGGTAAAGGGGCACAACTTGCCTTCTGTGTGCCTGCAGAAGCCCTGCTGTGCTAGGCTGAAAAGGTGGGCATAAAGCAACTACAAGTTACCACAGCATCTGATAACTTTGATAACATGCTTGTTTACAATGGGAGTCCTTCTGTGATGTGAGGAGATGGTCCTTACTAGCACAGTACGTACTTCATTTTGGAATATAATTATCAAAGGAGCTTCCGGGTGGTGAATTCATTGGTTCTTCATCTCGCTTCACCCTTTTTGCCTCCTTTTTGCTTGTTCTCTTGCGTACAGGGGCAACTGATATTGGTACGAATTGGTCCTCTGGTTTGGCTGCAGTGATTATCACTGTGGTTTGAGTAGCGACTGTACTTGTTGCTGGGGGTGGTGTAGCTACCGTGCTTGGAGCTGGGGTAACCGCGCTGTCTGTTGCAGTTGAAGTTTGAGCAGCTGCTGTACTTGCCACTGGGGTAGCTGCGCAGTTCATTGCAGCCAAAGTTTGAGTAGCGACTGTCACTTTGCCCTCAAATCCGCCGACATTCTTTTCCTTTTGAAGGTGCTGGATAGTGTTGAACAAGGCCCTGTAAGCATAGGCCAAGCCCCAGCACGTTGCCGTGATTTGTCCATCTCTGGTATGGCCAGAATGACCACACACCTCATTTAAGTGTTTTACTAATTCTTCTGGATTTTGCAGTTGTTCGGTAGTGAAATTCCAAAATACTGGAGGGGCCCACTGACCTAGATACTTGCCCATACTATCCCACACACCCTGCCACTCATGGCTGTCCAGCCTCAGGGAAAATCTCTCGGTCCTCCTACATCGTCGTTTGACCCCAGACAAGACCCAAACCTGAATCTGCTTAACTCTTGAAATCAGTAGTGGGCAAAACACACTCTGTATGCGTGTTAGCATGGTGATTCCCATCACCATCAGCAAACAAGTCTCAACAGCATTAAAAGGCCATACAAAAAATTCAAAACTCTCAAATGTAAATGGTCTGGGGGGACGACTAGGAGGGTAAAAGGATGTCTCCTTCACAGGTTGAGCACCTGAGAAGGAGAAAAAAGATGTGTAATTGCTAAGCACCTCCATCATATACCTCCCAAAGTATAAAGGTGGTGACCACACTGGGAACATAAGCCAGATCAGTTTCATGATCAATGATTCTATTGTATTACAAGTCATTACCATAAAGTACAATGGGATAAAAACCTTAGCCCAAGCCCCACACTTGAAAAACACTAATACAGCCAATACCGGATGGACGTAAGATATGGTATACTGAAACTGTGAGATCAAGAGGAAAAACCTTGAGAGCCAATAAATCAGCATTGTGACGAGTGACTATCAATCCAGTCAGATCTGTTCTTATCTCAACCCCTCGTGCCCCACGTTGGGCGCCAAAAAGAACTGTCGTGGTTTAAACCCAGTCAGGTAACTTGTTCACTCACTCTGACAACAATCGAGGTCCGTGTCCGTCTCCCCCCACCCCACCCCCCACACCGGGGGCTCTCCCCTTCCCCGCTCCTGGAGGAACGGGGAGGAGGATCGAGAGAGTGCAACTCCTATGGGTTGAGACAAGAACAGTCCAGCAACAAATCACCACCGCTACTATCAGCTAAAACAATGATAAGGGAAAATAACAAGGGAAGAGAATATGATACCACCGGCCAAGAAAGCGAGTTCCACCCGGAAGCCCCATGTCCTTCCGGGTAACTCCCAGTTACCCCCCCACCCCGGGCATGACGTGCTGTGGTATGGAATACCTCCCCGGCTAGCCCGGGTCAGGCGCCCCGTCTCTGCTTCCTCACAGCTTCCCCTCCTCCCTGGCAGAGCATGAGCCTCACAGAGTCCTTGGTCAGGGTAAACATCACTTAGCAACAACCGAAAACATCGGCTTCACCAACACTGTTCTCAAACTAGAAGTCAAAACACAGCACTGCACCAGTTAACACAAAGGAAAAACATGACTGCTACTGCTGAACCCAGGACACTTGGACAGGTGGTGATACATGAAGAAAGGAATCTTGAGAGCAAAAATAATCTAGGAGATGGAAAAGGCTGTGAAACAAAGGGCTGCTGATGGTGGAAGTCATGGAAAAGAGGTACTGCAGAGTATTTTGAGCACAACAGTTCAGTGGTTTATAGCTAGAAACTTCAGAAATATATTCCACTGCTGTTGCTTGTAGTATGCCTGGGTATCTTGGCATGAGTGAGATGCAAGAATATGGAGGCTGTTGCTTTTCCTGTCATCCTTGAGATCATTGTTGTACTAAGTTCTAGTGAGATGTCTCTCAAGCGATTGCTGTACAATAACTGGGCAGAGCTCGGGGGCAGACTACAAGGATTAGTTGCTTTGCAATTGCCCTTGCAGTGGGGGAGGAGAAAGACTGACAAGTCCAGTGCTGTATAGGGGCAGATAGATGAGGAGCTCCCTGGAACAGTTTGGAAGCAATACTGGCATGAGATGCTTCACACCAGGGGGCTTTCTAATCTCTTTGGCACAAAAGGTTAAATTCTGGAGTCAGCAAAGTTCAATATGTAAATACCATCCATTAATTCTAAGTAGTAACTGGAACATAATAATCTGATGGAGAATTGCAAAATCATCTATTAGTTAGTTGTCCATTAGTTAATACTAGATGGGTCTCTAAAAGGTGCTGTGTATCTCTAACTCAACATGCATTGGCTTTTTCCCTTCCTGCCTATTCTGGTGACCATCTGGGGAAAGAATTTTATTATCTTGTTGTTTGAGTTTTTTTCATTCTTGTAGTCGTCATTAAACCTGCCCAGCTGCAGCCAAGAAAGTGACTTGGGAATATGAACAACTAGTGTATGTGTGTGTATATATATTTTTTTTTCTTCAATATATATATATTTTCTTCTATGTAAGCAGTGTTTCTGTCAGGAAGTTAGTCTTGGAAAATGGAGAAGAGTTTGGTTTGTTTCTTTTCAGTGTAATTCAGTGCAGTACTGGGTATTTTAAGGTTGTGATTCTGCTCTCTGTCAGCAGGAAGAATACTGATCCCACCTTGAGAGTGGCACACTTGCATATTAGGCTTCATATGAGTATGCTGCACACATTACTGTTTTTCAGATAGATGTCTAGTTATACTTTGTCCAAGTATAAGCTTTATATTGATAAGTGGTAAAATTAAGGCTGTCTTGGAAGCACAGATAAGGACTTCGTTTTCTTGGTCTCTGTTCTAGCCTCCTGTTCCTCACATCTTTTCTCTCTCCTCTCCTACACCCCTTCCCCCAGTTCCCACCCTTTTCCCAATCTTGATGAGGAAATTAATGGGATAAAGTTAAAGCTAAGACTCCTGCAGAAACTTGTGCTCTTCCTGTCTTCCATCCAATAAACACACACATATACTATGGTACGTCATTATTAAGTGTGTCCTGAGAACCTTCTGACTGTATAGTACAGACTGAAATTGGGTTTGGGAGTAAATAAGCCATCAACGGAAGACTTCATTGTACAGGTTGAATGTTGCAGTTCAAATATGTGTCAAGCTGATTTTTAGCTGAGACAGTTCTCTAAGCATAAATAAAATCATTAAGTTTAGGTGTGTATCAGATGTTAAGCATGTTTTGATTTGTTCCAGTAGCCGGATCGAGCTGGGAGATGTGACGCCACACAACATTAAGCAGCTGAAGAGGCTAAACCAGGTCATTTTTCCTGTCAGCTACAATGACAAGTTCTACAAGGATGTACTGGAGGTTGGCGAACTAGCCAAATTAGGTACAAATGTTCTTGCCGGTAACTGTGGGCTATGGTGGCAGAAGTGCTCATCATTGCTATCCATAATGGTTTTGAATAGCATATTCTTCTATTCTGTTGTTTTACATAGTGAAAAAGAACTGTTTGGGAACCTCAAAAAAGCCCCAGTCTGAACATCAGAGGGTTTGTGTTCTAAATAGATTCCACTTTACTGGGAATGGGCAGGTTTTCTGTTATGACAGAAAACCTGTGATGTGTGCTGCCAGCTTACATCCTGGTGTCACTGCTAGCTGGTTTGTCAAAGCACCGTTGGTAGTGTAACTCCTAGTGTTAAGCCACAAAGTATGATATCCCATTTGGATGGGAGAATTAGCAAGAGGGAAGGAAGGAAATAGGGTGTAAATGAAGGAGCTGTATGTACAGTTTGAATTTGTGACTGGTAACATTTTGTTTCCTTCCCTGGCAGCCTATTTCAATGACATTGCAGTGGGAGCAGTGTGCTGTAGGGTGGATCACTCGCAGAACCAGAAGAGACTGTACATAATGACACTCGGATGCCTGGCACCCTACCGAAGGCTAGGAATAGGTACGGAGGATCTTCTTTTGTATCTGAGTCTTCAAAGAAATCAGATTGCTGTGCAGCCTGCTAAATGCTCTTTCAGATTTTTGACCAAGATCGTTCACTTTCAGGCCACTGATTTCTCTGGAAGGGACTTTGGGGAAGGGGTATGATTTATGATGTGCTCCTTTTTCCCTGCCTTTCAGAAATGGGCTTTTTGTAGAACTTTCTAATTCAGGATTGCAGAGTATTTTAATCATGTTATCATACTGTGAAGTAAATACTCTGCTTCTGTGGATGTGAAAATTGATGCACAGACACATGAAATAACTTGTTAGAGGTACACAGCCAGTATGCAAGTCATGTATAAGTAGAACACAACATTCCTTCATTAGGTTTCTAAAGGGAAGGGGTGTTTGTATTTATCTTTTTCAATACTGATTGTCACTGCTCAGGGGCAATACCTGCTTTCTGTCTATACTGCATTTAGCTCTTTTCTCCATGTTGCAGATTTATGGGACAGACTAATCAAGACCTTACAGTAACTTGTTTGCTTTGACAAGCCGGAATGGAAAAATGACTTTATTTTAAATTATATTACTAGGTCTTTACTAGAAAACTTACCAATGCTCTCACTGCTTTATACATTGTTTTGACCCCATAGTTGAGGTGAGTTTAGGACCTTGAAGCTAGTGTTTAAATAAGCTACTTTATACATGTGCTTCTGGGATGGTGTTTTGTTGTTGGGTTGTTTGCATTTGGTTTTGTTTTTTCTTTTTCTCCAAAGAAACAATAAATTAGATTTTTGTGAGCAGTCAGAAACATAGTGAAATACTTATAAGCCATGTTTTATTTGCCTTGCCTAGTTCTCACAAGCTTGGTCATTTTAACCGATCTGCAGTTAACCTCCTTCTCCTCAAGAAAGCCCTTAGCTAAGTATAGACTTTATTGTCCACTTCCAGTTTTCTTAAGTATCTCTTTACCTTTTGGCAGGAACTAAAATGTTGAATCATGTCTTAAACATCTGTGAAAAAGATGGCACTTTTGACAACATCTATCTGTAAGTAAATGAATTCTACTCATGCATTTTTTTGAGAGATGATAAAGGCAAATATGGGAGCAAAGGGAGGGAGATCCAAGAACATTTGTATTTTGTGTTACAGTGGGGTCACATTCTGGGCTTGTGTGATGCGAAGAAAACTAAGCCTTGCTTGCTTTAGAAGGGCTTCTGCAAATTTGCTGTATTTGGATGTAGTTTAGTTACAAATGACTTTCTGCAGCAGAGTAATGAGTATAACAAAAAAATGTGGAAGAATTATTCTATTTCTTTTCTTACCATACAGTGTCAGCCACAGAATGGAAAATGCTGCAAGTCTTGCATGCAGTTTTGGTGCATTTGCTGTCTGTCTTTTATGGCAGTACTGTGTGGGTTAGAACACCAGATCAGAGGTGCTTGCAGGCCATACAGGTTCATGTTCAGTAGCAAGGCCCAAATGCTTATTCCTATTCTTGCACTCTGCCAGGTCAGCTGTTTATGCAGCAACACAGTGAAGCAGGTCAGTGCCTGACCCATCTTGGGAAGCTGTTTCCAATTTTGATTCTGGGTGGGGCTGGGTTTGTTTTTTTGTTGTTTTGTTTTTTATATCAACTGCACGTCTGCATAAACATTTGGTGTGATGCAGACTTGAGAACAAGGACTGGGGTAGAGGACAGAACTACTTAAAAGATCACTGCCGTTCTAAAGAGATCACCATGGAAATAGAGCCTGGAATCCATAGATGCCAAAGCTTTGTTTTCCCCTTTGCTGCCAGCTGCACACTTCCGCTTCTCCCAGCTCACTGGTATCTGTGTGATTACCAAGTGCTCACTTCTCTCGTCCGTCACTGCCAGTTTATACCAGTACAAACATGGTGCACTGTTAGGGATAGATTCACAGCAGGTACAGCTTGAATGGACTTATGCTGTCACAGAACTGCGCCTTCAACACTTGCTTGGACTGCTAAAAATGGTAGTGTTTGATACACCAATATCAATATAAATGGAGTGACTTTTTTCTCAAGTTTTTCCCTACTCTGCCAAGGAGATGCAGTCTTCCAAGTCCTCTACTGTTGTAGCTTTCAGCCATCTCTGTAAGAGGTGTCTTAAAGAGGAGTCTGAGTACAGCTGCTTTTGGCTTGTATTCCTGCTCTCCTTCCTCTGGAGGAGTGGTTACAAACTCTCAGATGCCTGCTAGCTGGCACAGGCTTTCATTTCTACTTTTTCATGTTTATGTGTGCATACTGAAGAAACTGTTTGCTGGTTTTAATGCAAAAAAAAAAATGGATCCGTCATAATCCTTTCCACTTCCTAGAGTAGGATTCTGGGATGGCGATAAGTAGGTCCCAAAGTTGGGCATAATGAAGTTCTTTTAGTGGCCCACTGATTTTTATTACTGTGTCTGCTGCATGTGCATCTTCTATCTGAACATACCATGTAGCTTAGCATCCAATTAGCTATCAGTGTGTAAATTTGTCATTATTATGAAGTTCCCTTTTAGCTGTTTTGTGTTTATTTGGCTTAACACTAAGATCTTTTGTTTAGTTCTGCTGTTGCTCCCAAAGTTGCTTTGGTTCTATGGTTAAGCAGCATGTTATCATGACAAAGTGATTCATGAGCTGGTGCAGTGTCCACTGACTTTTGGGAGTGTTTAATGAATGCCTTTTGTTGAGCCAAACATCCCTTTTCTCTTATTTTTATTTCAATAGAACTTGTGCAAATAAATCTCCTAGTTGCTTAGGATGAAGAACTGGTGGCTGTTGGTTTTGGAGGCCTTGAAACTCTTGGAATATGCTAGCAAGATCTGTAAAACTCTGGGGGAGATAGGTGAAGGGGAAAAGGACTTTGTCAGTCTGTGGGGCTTTTTTTTATGCTTCCATAGCTTTTTGTGAGGAGAGAGGGGGTACTTGGAAGTGAGCAAGGAGTTAAAATTGCATCAAACACCATTGCCAGTTTTGTGTGGCAGCATGTAGGGATCAGCAGTCAGGCAACTGTTTTGGTCACCTAAGAAGTGTCGCTACAGGAAGCTAAAATTGGCTCTGCAGTCAAACTTTGTAATATATTTCCACAAAATCTCTGTCACTTTAAGAAAAATTGGAATTATCGAGCTATTAATGCTGTTGTCTGTTATTTGTGTTCCTTAAAAGAGCTTTAATGAGGGAAAATGTTTGCCACTTCTCAGAAAGATTACTACAGCCCGTCCAGGAGCTGTGCGTTAGTTCGGAATTGATTTGGGAAGACCAAAATTTCCAGTCCTGATTTTCCACCAGCATTCCTGTCTCTATCTAGGCAGCTCTTTTCCTTATCATGTCTTTGACCGTTCTGAATGTGGAGGCAGAAGACCGAACCACAAAAAGTTCTGATCTCTGTCTCTCTCTCTCTCTTCCTTTCTGTCCCAGGCATGTCCAGATCAGCAATGAGTCTGCGATTGACTTCTACAGAAAGTTTGGCTTTGAGATCATTGAGACGAAGAAAAACTACTACAAGAGGATAGAGCCTGCAGATGCCCACGTGCTGCAGAAAAACCTCAAAGCCCCTTATCTTGGCCAGAACGCAGATGTGCAAAAGACCGACAACTGAACAAACCCCCAACGAACACTTTCTTGCACTTGCTTGTCGCCAAATAAGGAAAGAGAGGCCTCTTGAGTTTGATTTTTGGTTTTAACTCCACCCCTTCATTCTCTTTAATTTTTTCTTCTTGACCTCTCTCCAACAAAATGTAATGTAATGCTTCTTCCAAGGATTGTCCAGTCATGTTTGGGGTTGGGGTGGGGTTTTGAGCTCTCCTTTCTGATACGTTAGGGGTTGATTTTGTTGGGGTTTGGGGGTTTTGTCTGCATTTTTTTTGAGGGGTGTGGTTTTGGGTTCTTGTTTGTTGTATTTTGTTCTTTGTTGGGGTGGGAAAAGGTGTGTAGATCTAAGTTTGAGGTGTGGAGGGCTTGAGCAGGTTATCCTGGTGACAAGCTCCCTTCACAATTATTTCTTTCAATAAGCAGAATGTAAATCCAGTGGGGGGGGGAGGGGAAAGGAAAAGCAATATCTTGTCCTTTGACTCCCACATTATTGTGTTTTTTATAACCTACAGGGTACTTTATCCCCCCCCCCCCCCCCCCCCAACCTTTGAATGTTACTTCAGTACTTCCCACTCTTCCTCTTAATTCCTCCCACCTCAAAAATATGTTTAGTTCTTCCCAATATTTTCGAGTATGGCTTTTTCCTCCATCTTTTGCTGAGAAGGGTGGAAGGGTGGGCTGCTTCACCATACCTTTTCACTCTGCCTGGCCTGACCTTTTTGAATGCTTTTGTTTTTTAACTACTCCTTACCCAAGCTGGTGCTACATTTCTTAACTGACCGACAGGAGAATTTAGAGTGGTCTTTGGTTTTCATTTTCATTTACCCAGCTCCCAGCAGACTTTTGCCAGAGTAAGAGCTAGATCTGGTGTTGGCAAGAGTAACCTTGTAAAAATACACATCCTGAGGCAGGACCCTTGCTTTAAAAATGGGTGAAATGCTGTAGGGCTTTGATACCAGCTTTGATAACATAAACCACATTTTTTACAGCTACTAAGTGTGTGGTGACATCTGAGATGAGGCAAGGGTTGAGGAGACCAGGCAGCAAGGCTGAGAAGGAAAACATAAATCCAGCCCTAATCACAGAGGTTTGCAGGGGTTTTCTGGATTTTGTTGGGATGAGCTTGGCTTCCTGTGTTTATATGTTCCTTTGGGAGGAGGTGGTGAGGAACTGCACAGTTTGCCCCGCTGAAAACGATTTTCCCCTTGCCCTGTTCAGTGGTAATAATGCAGTTCTCCTCTCTGAGAGCGTGTTCATGGAGCACCAGAGAAAGCAGCCTATATTAGAGCATTTTATGAGTTTGGAAAATAGGCTGACTGGCTTCTTCCTAGTACTGTAACCTCAAAGCTACAGTAAACTCTACTAAGCCTGCTTTGCATCTTTCCATGCTTTGTTTGCGTGAATGTCAGTGCTCCTTTCTATGCACTGTTGCCAGCAATCCTGTGTATGCCAATACAAATACCAACTTGAGCTTGGACTCTTCTCCAAGCACATGGGAAAGTGCACTGAGCTGAGACAACACCAACCTGCCCCATCCCCCAAGTAGATACTGAACTGCATTCCTTTCCTGTTTTTTTAAAGTCTAAGACTGCATCTCAAATGCATCTGCTTTGAAAACCTCCAGCCTCTATAGTGTGCATTGCAGCATACATCTAGTTAGTAGGTGCTGTCCTGTCATTCGAGGGTGACTTGGGAACTAAGGATTTCAAGACAGGGAGTTGTGGTGAGGCAAGGGATGGCACCCCTCATTGCACATTGTGGTCTTTGATACCCAGAGGGGTGACTATAGCTGCTCCAGAATTACTGCTCCTTTCCCAGAGGTGTGCAGTCGTTGTTGGAGTGCATCTTGACAGACCTATGCTGCAAAGTGGATACTTTATTTGCTGGGTTTGCACTAATTGGGTCGTGGGGTTGGGCAGATGGCTAACAACAAAAGCCCCTCTGCATGGCCTGAGCATCTGTGTTTGCAGCATTCTGTGGCAGACTCTGGCTAGAAAGATGCAAACGGTTTCCTCAGCCAGAGGCAGCCTAGTTTTGACAAAAGCTTATTTTTAGTACTGCTAGGACCTGCTCGCACTGGTTACGTTGGCAGTTTCAGCATCTTTCTAGGAGGGGGTATATTGAAGCACAATTAGCTTGTCATATGCCAACATAGTTTCCCTGGCCATCTGTAGACCAAACCAAGAGAAGTACGTGCAGGGAGAGGGATAGTATTGTATTTGAGGATGTTTGTGCAGCACAGCTGTAATTCAGACCATAGCTGCCTCTGGTGCCAAGCAAAGTGCTCTTCATTCTAATAGATCTAAGTGTTTGGGTTGGGTAGATGGGTGTGGGGATATGAACTCTTAGGATTTGCTGTTGTCGTAGGCTTCCACAAATCGGTGTGTTTCACAAACAGTTTTCCTTCAGGTTTAAAAGTATGAGTCTGATGTCTGAAGTTACTTGGATTAACCTTTGTTTCTGTCTCTTTTGCTTTGGGCTGCCATCATTCTATGAATGTATCCCTGAAAACAATTCTTAAAGCTCCTATTCTACAGCAAACCTGCCTCATTGTAACTCCTGTTAAAACATTTTGTAGGAGGTAGAAGAGAGAGTGACCACAAATCTAAGACTCCTTTTCCCAGGCTATTAATTCTGGAAGCCAGTCGTTTAATCTTGAATACAAGGTTTAATCTGAATCTCATAGAAAGCTGTGTTCCCTGTACATGGATAAGGGCAGGTGAAGGTCAGTAGTTCTGGGTGACAAACAGTTGTATTTTATTGGTATATCGGTCATGTTGAGTGTGGGAGGAGAATGCTGTATCTTAGTGCTGTTACCCAGAGGTACTGAAATTGTGTGAATTGTCTGCTTACTGCAGAGACCTCCAGTTAGTTTGGTCATTGCTGCAGCAGGACCTCCTTTGAGTTTGGAAATAACAGCTTATGAACAACTGAATTTTCTGAAAGTTGGGAGAAAAAAAGATATTAGCACTTCCTCTTCTGGATGAAGATAGAGCAAGAAAAATGTATGTAACTAACAGCTTTAGAGTGTAAATTGTGTATATACGAGTTATTCCTGAATCTCTGCAACTGGTTTTGTCATACATCAGTTGAAGGATGAAGATGATATCCACAAAAAGACTCCTATTAGAGGAAACCATGGTACAGGGGAAAAAGAATCATCCAGGAGAGATATCCCTCATTTTTGGGAGGGGAAAGGAGAGAATTTATTTTGTGTATACAGAAGCCGGTTGAATTTACATGATGCAGCTAATGGTTAAACCTGCCAACTAAATATGACATACTGTTACCATTGAAATAAACTTACGTTGTATTTCGTTAAATCTTGATGGTGCCCTGTGTCTAATAAAAATCTGATCCCCTGAACTGTTCTTTTCTCCCCCATGTTGTAATCCGGGTCAGCTGCTATGCACAAAGTCTGTGTTTTGTGAAGTGTTTGCTGACTTGGATGTTTCTTTTGAATCTGCAACTGCTTCCTGATTCATTTGGCTAAGACCCCCCCTCCTCCCCCTTGGTGTCTTGAGTTAAGATTCACTAAAACTGTATACAGTTTGCAGATGCATTCTCAATGTTACAAGTTAAGTTGCAGGGGGAACAAATTATTTACAATAAGGTGGTCCATTTTTAATCTGTATCATTGCCCTTGTACATCAGGAGCATGTTTTTGTTTTTTTCTCAAACTCTTTAGAAATACTGTTCAGAATAAACGTGCACTATTTGAGTTATGTCATTTACAATTTGTCATGTGCACTTTCTTTGCAGTCCAGCTGTTTCCCTCTGAAATCAGATACAGAATATTCCTCAGATGTTTCCTGAACTCTGTAACTGGGAAGATTTCTACCATGTACTGTGAGTTGGGCTGCTGTGGTGAATGCCATGGGTGTCTGACAGCTGAGGAGACTGGGGTCTGGTTGTTTCCCTGAAGCTATGAGTCTCCTCAGAAATTCTCTGTCGTGTGAGGGCAGGGGGAGGAGAGGAAGAAGAATCCTCCTGGAATAGTTTTGCATGAGCAGTCTTGGAACAAACAGTCCAGGCATTAAGAACACTGCAACTGGTTTGGGGCTGCATAGGTTATATATTTGAAAGCATTCAGACAAATTGCTAGCTATTGCAAATCTTCACAACAATCTTTGATAAACTGTGATCTGTACCTGTGAAAATAACTGGTCTTAAGATGCAGTGAGTACTATTCTGCACTGATTTTTCCCAGGTATTGAAGTAAAACTCGTCTCTCTTCTTAACTATTCCAGTCTCTTAAATCCATTGTTTGGCTGTAGCTCCTTTCTGTGCCTCTCCTGCTTTGACATGCCACTTACAAACTGATCAAGTTGCGCTGTGGTACAGTTTCTGGGGAAAGAAAAAAAAAAAAGTTACCCTTAATACTCTATCCACTTATTTACATTCCTGTGGAAACTCCTTGGTCAGTAGACGGAGTTGCTTGCGTTCGTTAGGAATAGGAAAGTTCATTGGAAAAGAGTTCCAGAACAGCTGCGGAAGAAAACAACTGAGGCTGGAAGTGAAAAGCTCTGTCTTACTGTGACTAGTAGTTGAATTGGGGGTTAGCAGGGGCAGAGCTGCTAATGACTGAGCCTCTGATTTAGAGGTCAGATTTAATTCAAAAGGAAGGCGGATGAAGGGTTTCATTCCCCAGCAGTGTCAGGAAGCTTGCACTGGAACAGCTGATGCTGCTACAGAACCGAGGACGGCAGAGAACGCGGGCAATGCCCCTTTAAGTACCTCTGCCCGCCTATAGCCCCTGCGTGCTCCCCTTCCCGCTCTCCCCATTGGTCAGCTGAGGTGCCAGTCTCCGGCAGTTCCTGTTTCGGCCACCTTAACTTGTTGACGGGTCTCACGCCAATCTCAACCTCTCTGGCCTTTGATTGGGCCGCCCGCTCAATGTTTCTGGTGGTGATTTGTCCGTGCCTGTTCCGCCCCGCCCCATCTGCGCCGAGCGACGCCTTCACCTCGTCTCGGCCGCTGTGAGTGCCGGGGTGAGCCCGCTGCCTGCGCTCGGAGCGGAGCCTGGTGAGCGGGACGGGGGAGGAGGACGAGGAGGAGGAGCAGGAGCAGGAGCGGGCGCGGCAGCGGGGCCGGGGCTGAGAGGGAGCGGGCCGGGGCTGCCGGTGGCTGCCGCCCGCCCCTCCTCGCCCCGGTTGCCGTGCGGAGGAGGTTGGCAAAGGGGCGCCTCCACCCCGCGCGGGAGTTTGGCCTTGTCGCCGTGGCGACCGAGGGCCGCGGGCCCTCACGCACTCCTCTGGGAGCCGGCTCGGGCCTCCTCGCCCGCCGGTCGGGCCGGGGGTCGCTCCCCGCCCTTGGCGCCCCGGGCCTCCCCGGTGGTCCCTTTGTTTTGCCCAGTGTGCCCAGCTGCGCCCGGCCAGCCCGCGGGGGCCTCGGTAGGGGCTGCGGAGCCCCCGGCGGGAAGGCGGCTGCTCCTCGGTGCGCCCGCCGGCACCGCCGTGCCGGTGCCGGTGACGGCCGGGGTTTGCTCCGGAGAAGTTTTGTTGTTTGCGTCGTGAGGGTTGGCCCCGCGTGGAGAAATAAGGTCTGGAAGTGCTGGTGTGTGTCATCGGGAAAAGTAACGATGGAGGGATTGCAGGGCGGAGTGCTTGTGGGTTTGAAATGTTGTGATCACACACAAGTGACCAGGAGTCGCGGTTCAGTCAGAAAGTTCACGTCGGAGACAGCAAAACGTGGGCGCTGCTTCCCGACCGCAACATCTTGTCAGCGTAGGCCAGGATACAGAACGTGCTGCACATCACCTCTGCGTGCTGTTGTTGGGTGACAGCTCGTCCTGGAGGTTAGTCAGCTTCTGAGTGCAGGGTGAAAGTCCAGCGGTTTTATGCAGAGCTCTGTCCTTCCAAACTAACTCTTCCTTTTGGGTGTGTTTGCAGCTTGGTCTCCTAAGGAAAGAAGGCTTATGGATGAGCTCTGTCCCTTCTCCACCTAGAGATTTGATTTCTGTGGCCTATTTCAATCAAATTTGTCAGCAGCAGAGGTATTAGAGATTGAAGTCTTTGATTTTATGGAAATCAACATCTGTCAAATGCAGAAGATCCCATTTCTTGTGCATGCTAAGGGCAAGGCACCTGGAATCCAGCTTCTTGTGACAGACAGCCCAGGTGAACCAAGTCCATCAGCAAACACATGGCTGAATACAGCCCTCTGTTACTATGCCCTTTGTCCAGGGAAGCTTGTAGAGAAAAGGTGAAAATAAGGTGAAGAAGAAGAGAATAGTGATGTGTTGAGTCATTGGCCATAGATACATAGAAGATCACACATCTTTATTTCTGCTTTTCACATAATAGCTTGGCCTTCTATTAGCCTCCACCCAGATATGTGATTATTAAATCATTTTAGCAAAGATAACTTAATGGTTGCACAGTTGGGCATTCAGGAGTCATGGTGATCTAATAGCTTGATTTGGAAGTGTGATGTTATCCTTGCTTTTTCATATACAGTGCATTGGGACAGTCTTACATGATTATGTTACATAGCGCTTTTGCATCCTGCAGTGTTATTTGTCACTCATTAGTCGTGTGCAGTAATCAGACAAATAGGAAGGAAAAAACTTCCCATGAGGAAATAGTCATTATAATAAAGATTTAGAATTTTTGGTTTTGACTCTCAACTAGTGCCATAATAATAATCCAGAGGCACATTTTGAGGTGAAATAGGTTTGAGAACTGAAAATACATTTGTCATTGAATGGGAAATAAGCTTAGAAGATTCTCATGTTGTGAGTGTGATTTGAAGATGCGTGTATTAATAATAACGTATTGGTTATGTGAAACAGTAGGAGAACATGGCTAACTTTGAAAGATTTGGATACTTATTCCCTCAGAAACTTACTTATTTCCTTAGATTATGGATACATGGGAGGATTTTAATGGAGTAGATGCAAAATTGTGGTGGATCCTGGAGGAGTGCAACAGCTGCAAAGAGATAATCAGGATGTAAGTGCTTGATAGTGGCTTTGCTGCTTTGATTCTTGGTTTCCCAAGCAGTGTCCCCAGGAGCTGACTGGGGACAGACTGAAGTGACTGCCACTCAAGTGGTGCTGTGTTGCTTGAGTGGCATGTGCCTGCTGTGTGCATTGCACACTTTTGTTTGTAGCTGAAGTTTAGTTGTAGTCTGAAATTCCAAAGACATCCTATGAACAGGAAGGTGAAAGTTCAGTGAACGTGTCCTGCTGACACCACTGACTGAGCTACTCCAGCTGTTTTTCACCTTGGTTTTTCTTGGGTGCTTCCAACTTTTTTAAAGGGTAGAATTAAAGAGCTACTTGGGTGGTTGTGGTGGTGGTGATGGGTTTTTTTCCCCCTGTGGATGTTGAAATCATAAGAACACCTCTGGCTTTGAGGTATTGAAGTATAACAAATTAGGCAACAAAGAGATTGGGAGTAGTGAATCCCAAACATCCAAGCATGTTTTTTAATTAGCAGAGTGTGTTGGTATAACGTATGTGACACTGTAACCAATCACATCCAGCTTGGATGTGAATTAATAGAGGCTGTGGTTGAAGCTGAGTACTGTACAGGGTGGAAGAAGGAAAAAAAGGAAAGAAAGGAAGAAAGAAAGAAGGAAAGGAAGAAACATGTAAGGAAGTCAAAGGCTGGGACATGCTGGATTTGACCAGAACCATTTTATTGTTTACTTGTTGTGCAGTGGTGTTTGGGGTTTTGTAATAAGTGTTTAGATGCAAAATGGTCTTAAAAACAACTTTGTAAATGACATGTGCCTGAGGGGAGGGATAAGTAGCATAGCATTTGGTATGGAGGGATTCTCAATGTACCATAGCTATTTGCACTGGAAGAACTTGGTAAAAGTATTGTGAAGTCTGTGCCACTTTGAAGGATAGGGAGTAAGTACCACAGCAGTGTTTCAGCTGAGACAGTTCTGAATGTTGTCCCTGATTATAAAACACCAGTGGAGATGTGTGCCTACCTGTGGGTACAAACCAGGAGATTAAATGAAAATGGATGTGTAAAACGTGTGTGTGCATAGCATCTGACAGCTTTAGTGTTCCTAACCGTTTCATAATGGGTCCAAGGATAGTCCTCAGGCTTCTGAGGAAGTGTTATACTTATCTCTGGACTGATTGCTCACCCGTAGTATTGCCAGTCACCTTACAACTTAGTTCCTGTGCTAGCATTTGTCATCTCAGTCACGTTTGTGACTCCTTTATTCAAGTTAAGTCCCTCAGGAATGCATTTACTATTCTGAAGGGTGTCAATCATAATGTGAGTTGTATGTGTGTGTTCTGGAAAATCGAGTGACATCTCAGATAGAATGGTTGACCTGTAGGGCTTTCTTTGTTTCAGATTGTAGTAAAACATGTAAAGGTTACAATTCCTTGCTGTTGTGTAGTCTCCAGTTTATATAATGCTGACTGGTTACTTACTGGTTAACATGCAGGTTAAAATACAATTCCAGCTTTCCTATGTGCACATGATGTATCCAAAGTGTACTCTGGTTTGACCTTACAAGTGTAGCACTATTGTCATGCTCTGAGTGATTCTGCTGTTTGCAGAGGATTGACAAATTGTGTGTAAACTACGTTTGTGTCTTGTATGAAAAGCTGTGGCATCAGGCTTTTAAGGTGAATGAATGAGTTACTTTTGCAACCATGACATATGATAGCAGTCTTTTACATCAGCCACACTGTGTGCCATTGTGATTCACCTAAGAAGGAAGTAGCAGCCTGTTAAAAACATTTCATGCTTCCTGTTAACAAGTGTCTTTCTCACCCAGTTACCTGAGCTTCTGTCAGGTTAAGTGATCAAAGTGGAAGAACATGAAATGAGATCAGTGTCCTCTAAAAGCACATCTCAGTCATGTACTCTGACAGCAAAATGAGTTCTTTGTGGTCCATCTCTAGAGAGGCGGGAATGAGCAGAGTATGGATGTATTAACTTCTAGGCCTAAATACAGGTCTTGTGATCTGAATGTCATTGGTGTGGTGGGCAGCATCATGAGAAAATTACCAAAACCATTGCTCTTTAGGCTGCTGACACTGTTAAAAGCAGTGTATATGGGAAGAGGAGAGCTTAACCGTGAGAAGTTTGGTTTCTTCTTCAAGTAACTGAAGTTTAAAGTGAAAAGAACATCTCTTTGGGGTGTCTGCCTGCATCTGCACTCTGGACTGACTGGTTGGCTTAAGGGACACTTAATTCATGCCAGCCTTCAACCTTTGAAGTTGGACTCTGCCTTCATGCATCAGTGAAGTTGTTAGGTAGAAACAATACAAATCTTGGATGGGCTGGAAATCACCTTTTGCTGCTTCGTACTACAGCTCTTCTTGCCACTTAATACAGCAATGAAATGGTGCTAGCCCAACACTGAGCAACTCCAAATCAGCAACAAGAAAAGGAACACCATTTCATTTTTCACTGCTGGAGGATCCATAATATTCAGAGATGCTGTTTAAATATGATGTATCTGCAGTTTAAATGCTTGATTCTTCTATGGAAGTGTCTTGCTTGTAAATTCTGAGACTTTATTGAAGAAGTTTCTCTAGTTTTGGCATCATCTTGAGTCATAGTTACACAGACATTAAGCCAGTGCTGCTGCTGCAAGAAGCAACCTTGTACCAACATAAGCATCTTCAGTGTATTTGTCAGTGGAGGATCCTTTGTAATCCTTCTGCAGTCAACTTCAAGCTGAAATAATGTTCTCATCTGGCTTCCTGTGCAAGTGCTGATGAAGTGGGGGAGAGCTTAATTTTGCATGATTTTGGAGTGGGTAGGACAGTAGGGAAGAGTAACCCTCTTACTGAGTTTCTTATTGCTGCTGTGAGGGCAGTTTGTTAACTAAAGAAAGTTAGGTAGCTTGTTTCACATATGTTGCAGTATAACTCATTGACTCTGTTAGCATTGAGATTTGATAAAATAATACAAGCAAAAAGAAATCATTTTTGCAGTGCAACTGTTCGTTGCCTTTCAGAAGCCTGTAGCTTGCATCTCAACATAAGGAGAGTTAGACTGAGAACAGGTTGAATGGCCAGGCACAGAGGGTGGTGACCACTGGCACAAAGTCTAGTTGGAGGTCAGTAACCAGTGGTGTACCACAGGGGTCAGTACTGGGTCTGGTCCTCTTTAGTGTCTTCATTACTGATCTGGATGATGGGGCAGAGTATGCCCTCAGCATATTTGCTGATGACAGCAAACCTTGGAGGAGTGGCTCATATGCCAGAGCAACGTGCTGCTGCCCAAGGGGGGGCCTCAGCAAGCTGGAGAAATGGGCTGACAGAAACCTCATGAAGTTCCACAAGGGCAAGGGTAAAGTCCCCT
Source organism: Pezoporus wallicus (assembly GCF_028554395.1). NCBI lineage: Eukaryota > Metazoa > Chordata > Aves > Psittaciformes > Psittacidae > Pezoporus > Pezoporus wallicus. The sequence goes on from NW_026639755.1 coordinate 1,135,863, forward strand.
GCCTGGGGAGGAACAATTTAATGCACCAATATATCCTGGGGGCCACCCAGCTGAAAAGCAGCTTTGCAGGAAAGGACCTGAGGGTCCCAGTGGACACCAAGTCGAACGTGAACCAACAATGTGCCCTTGAGGCAGATGTGGTGAGTGCTGTCTTGGAACAAATTAGACAAAGTATTGCCAGCAGGTTAAGGGAGGTGATTCTTCTACTGTCCTCAGCACTGGTGACGCCTGTAGTCAGTTCTGGGATCTCCAGTATGAGAGAGACATGGACATACTGGAGAGAGTCCAATGAAGAGCCATGAAGATGACTAATTAAGATACTAGACCTTATCTCACCCTAGGAGAGCCTGAGGGAGCTGGGACTGTTCAGCGTGTAGAAGAGAAGGCTCAGGGTGGAATCTCATCAGTGTGTATAAGCACCAGAAGGGATGGTGCAAGGAGGAGGGAGCCAGGCTCTTTCTAGTGGTGCCCACTGACAGGACCAGAAGCGACGGACAACAAAATGGGATGCAGGAGGCTCCATCTGCTCTTCAAGAAACACTTTCTTACTGTGAGAGTGCCAAGCACTAGAGCCGATTGTGCAGGGAGGTTGTGGAGTCTCCATCTTTGGAGATATTCAAAAGCTGCCTGGATATGGTCTTGGGCAACTGGCTCTAGGTGGCCCAGCTTGAGCCAGGGGAAGGAGGACCTGCAGAGGCTTCTTCCATCCTCAGACTTGCTATGATTCTGTAACACCATAACATACTTCACAACCTAAGAAACTCTCAGAAGAGTGCATAAAACTAAAAGCTGACAGTATTTATAGTGCTGTAGTCACATCTGGCCTAGGTGCCCGTTGGTCTGTTATCGCTGTCTTTAGTTGCAACTGCAGCACTTACCATTTGTATACAAACTAATAAAAAAGGATAATATCTATTTAATGTAGTACTTACCAAATATAGTGTAAATACAGTGTATTCAGCCAGCTTGCGTGTGCTCTGTACTTCTGAGTTGTGGTTTCCTTGCTCTGCAATGTTAGTTAGCTGTGGGATGCAGCTCTGCCTTTGTACTTCTAACCAGTGGTGCCCGTAACACCTGCACATCCATTCTTCTAGCTTGGTCTCCATGGCTCAAGTACAAAGCTTCTGTTGGAGGCAGCTGTCAGGCACTTAGCTGCTGTCTGTGTCCATTTAAATGAAAGTGGGGGGAATTTGAGGGCTTCTTGGGTTTGATTTTGTTGAAGTCTGTGAGCAGAAGTGGTGCTCAGTCTCAGCTGATCCTTTGGAGTATTAAGTATTGCCTTTATGTGAAGCAGTGGTATCTGTCGAGGTCATGTTTTATACTTGCTGTGGTTGGCAGCTATAGAGAGTCCCACCTTTAATTGTCTCAAGAGGCTTTCCGGTCCATCTCACTCACTTTATCTGTGGTTTTCTGGTTTACTCTGGGTGGGATGGGAAGACCCTGTGTTTCTTAGCTTGGAAACATTAACTGTCTAAGCTGTCCCTTGCAAAGCAACACAATGGAGATCTCCCATTTCGAGCTTCACTTTAAGATACTCTTGCAAAGTCACTGTCAGGTGGCAATAAGGAGGTGATTGCAGACAGTTACAGAAAAAAAAAAGAGGGAGGTAAAGGCATTTTAATGTTATGGAATGGTTTTCTAATGAAGTAAAACTTGCAGGATCATGGTATCAGTCTGTCCCTTCCCTTTATTCATCCTTTTCAGACCTCTGCAAAGTAGTAACTTGGAAGTCTGGCTTTAGTTTCTGCTCCATTGTCAGTTCTAAATTTCTCTAATAGTCTTATTGCTTATCTAGTGCTTTCAGAGCTACTTATTTACTCCTGGATGGCTCATGTACATTAGTGCTCCTAAGCTGAATAAGTAGTTCTGAAAGTGGTGGAATTAATGAATCCAGGTTTCCTATGGATATGGTTCCTAATGGTTCCATTTTCTGGTGTCTAACATACATTGATCTTGCTGTTAAATTTCCTCTTTGGGAGAGTTAAGAAACCGTGCCCACTTTCCCTGGGCAGCTCAGCTCAGGTATCTTTAGTTTGGACCTCTCTGTTAAACCTAATTGAAATAGTTTGCAGCTTTATCCCTGCCAGTGTTATTCAAAACTGTCAAACATCCAGATCACGAGTCCTTTATTCCTGGAACCGAAGCAATTGCCCAGTGGGTCCGTTTTATGGAGAAAAAACTCTGAAGAGCAGAAGTGTGAAATAGCATTGAGATTGTGAAGGAGAACTGAGCCCCCTTGTGTCCACTAAAACCCTTGGAGAGGAGCCTGGAATGAAATGTACATTGCAGATTTCTGGGGGTTTTGCTTGATTTTGTTGAGTTTGGGGGCAGAGCATGTGCTTAAATTTCATTACCGCTCGTAACGATGAAAGTACCACTGCTGGAATCATCTGCTGGCCTTCTCTGAAGGACGTGGCAATACGCCGTCTGAACGAGTGCTTTGGAAGTGTTTTCATATTGTTGCCAGTTTCCACAGTTCTGGAAGTTGATGGGAAGTTTCACTAATTCTTGTAAAGTCCACATGCTTGGAAATTATGTGTCTGAACAGTGGGGTTGTGGGGTACGTTTGATCACCGTATACATTAAAACTGAAATATTCTTTTATGGTACCTTCTACCTCAGCCGTTTTTGCCTTTAGTCCCAGAAAGATTCCTAGGAAAATCCTTTACCCTGGAAGGTCTGTGTTTGTAACCAGATCTCAGGATGGATCTCTTCTGTGTGTTGTAAATGGGCTTTGTAGTGAAGACCCATACAATATTACTTCCTGTACCACGAATCCTTGGCAAGTTCTTAAGTTTGTGTCATATTTCTCAGACCCCAAGCCTGTAAGATATTCAAGAACTTGACTGTGTTATCCTTTGTAACTTAACGACTTAGAGCTAAAAAGATGAATTAAACCCCCTGACATATGAATTCTCTGGATGGCCTGCACATTTCAGTTCTAGGATATTTTGCACTGCTTGTTAGGGTCCTCAGGAGAGAGCAGCAAGCCAGTTTAGTGTGTGCCTATGTGTCTAGTGTAGCTATTGAAGAATCACTTGATACCTCCTCAAGATCTTACACAGCAGGCTGAGAAAACTGAGGCTGTTCAGCCTGGAGAAGAGAAGCTGCGTAGAGACCTCAGAGCAGCTTCCAGTGTCTGAAGGGGGCTACAAGGATGCTGGAGAGGGACTCTTCATCAGGGACTGTAGTGATAGGACAAGGGGTGATGGGCTCAAACTGAAACAGGGGAAGTTCAGGTTGGATATAAGGAAGAAGTTCTTTACTGTGAGGTTGCTGAGGCGCTGGCACAGGGTGCCCAGAGAAGCTGTGGCTGCCCCATCCCTGGCAGTGTTCAAGGCCAGGTTGGACAGGGCTTCGAGCAACCTGGTCTAGTGGAAGGTGGCCCTGCCCGTGGCAGGGGTTGGAACTGGCAGGGGTTGGAACTCTGCTTTAAGGTCCCTTCCAGCCCAAACTCTTCTATGTTCTTATACAATAGCCTTACTGAAACTTCATTGCTTTAAGTGAGCAAGAAAAAAAGAAAACCCAAACCAATGTATTTGAGTTTAGATCGTGCAAACAAAGGAAGTAAATTCTAAGAGCACTGATTTTTTTTTTTTTCCCCATCTGTTATTTGTTGTTTATGTTTTGAAGAGCAGATTTCATGAACTAAGTTGCTGAGTAATACCTGCAAAGATGGGTGGTAGACAAGAAGACTCTTCAAACCAGTTTGGTTTTGAGTTTTCTACCCTACTTTTTCAGAACTATAGAGGATATTGGATTATGTTAAACTTAAATCTCCAGAACGCAAAAACTCTTTTCATTTCTGGGGATGACACTGCATATAAACTGGTATTTCAGTTTGACATTGGAAGAGCTACAGACAATATAAAGCTTGAGGGAGCCTTGGTACTAAATAAATATGAATGTTGTGTTGCTTCTGGTTCATCTGGCTAAAGAATTTGGAATTTGCTACGTTCTCTCTGGAAAAGACACTCGGCTGAGTCAAGTGAGAGTATTAATGTGAGTGAACTTAAAATGCATTTGCCCTTGAGTTTATAAAGCAAATACATACCTTCTGCTTTAGAGAATCAGTGAAGGAATCTCTCCATGAAGAAGTAAAGGTAAACCCATTGTCAGTGCACTAGTGATGCAACAGCTAAGAGGAAGAAATGGAGACAGTATAAACATTATTTGTGAGCCCACAGAAATCTCCACCCAGTCAGAGCTTTGTCCTTAGAGAATAAGAATAGGAAAAACGCTTCAGTTCACCATGTTTCTTAGGGTACAGTCTCTCAGTAGAAACCCCAGAGTTGTATACAAGTGCCGTTTAACAAACTTAACCACCTCTTTTCAGTTAGAAAATCAGCACTTGAAATACGCTGGGTTAATGAGATAACATATACAGCCTTGATTTTTTCTTATCAGTCACACAAACCTGTTTTGAAACTTTAGGGGAAACATTGGTTGAATGGTAGACTATGATAAATTTGACTTAAATTAATTCCACATTGAAATGAAGTTAGAATAGTGTTCATTGCATTCCTGTGCCCTGTCTTCTATGTGAAATGGGCTGTAGATCCCAGTGGAACTGAAGCATATGATGCTAGATGACTAGATGATCTTTCGAGGTCCCTTCCAATCTCTAGCATACTGCGATACTGTGATATCAAACACACATTTACAGTTGTTTATGTTTGTGAGGCTTACACCCTCGGCATGTGGTGGCATCTGGCTTAAGATGTGCAGGGAATGGCATCACTCAGAAGCAGCTCATTGACAATTTGAAAGAAGGGCGAGGGAGGAAGAAAGAAATCAGGGTTCTTTGACCCGTAATAAAGATCCATTTCCTAGGATCAAAAACGGTTGGAAGCTGTGTTAATAAATTTCAGCACAAGTTACCACTAAGGCCTTGCTGATCTTCCTAAATACTACGTACAGTGTATTGCTGAATCATTTCAGGGTTCTGCTCAGGGGGAAGAAATAACGGAATGCAATGGAAAATTGCATAGATCATAACTTTGAGAGATAGAGATGCCCCTATTAGGAATAAGAATTTTGCTGACTGGATATGGACCCTTGGCAGAAGCAGCTTGAATACTGGAGTATGGGGAGACTGTGTTGTTAGGGAGAAATGGGTGCTCTGACTTGGGGCACAGGGAGGATGTGGTTGTGGATGTGATCTGGACTGTGTGTTCAGAGAGCACATGGAGCCAGGACAGCTGTGTCTGTTTTGGGGAGGGTATTTGTGGGTGGGTGCTTTTTTATACCCTTTACCTTCACACAGTTGTGCATTCTCTGTAGACTTGCATGGTAGCTGGCCATCTAAATTCATGTTCTATTAAATACAATGTAATACAGAAATGGTCCTTTGGTTCTGAAGTTGTATAAATTTGCAAGATTATAAAAGCGTGGTTGCTTGGTGAATACGTTAGTCCTTAAAAAATGCTAAGTTTACCAAAACTTAGACCTCTTCCATCTCTTTGCTCTGATTTCCAGTATACTTGGCATGGTCTAGTAATGGCCTGTAACAGATACATCAACTCTGTCCGTACAGATGGTGCAGACAAGTAAAGAAACAGGGTACATGACTGCCACACAATGCAATCCAGCACGTTCCTTTTTCTGAGTGTAATGTTAGTGAGCTCATGTTGTACCAGAACCATATTCACATACTCTGTGTGCACATCCTTACCTCACTAAACAGAAACAGTGCTGTGTACACTAAATTAAATGGTCCCCTTTGCCCCCTTGAATAGCTGTTCTGTCTGATACATAAGGTATCATCTTAGTGATGGATATACAAGAGTGTAGCATTAGTGGGTCGCTGCTCTGCTTCTCATGTCTTTGCTGGTAGCTTTAATGGATATAGATTCTGCTGGGCTGCTTTGACACAACTGCAATGAGGTGTGCTGACCACAGTCTCGCAGTGTATGTGTGAACATCTCTGGTTGCCAACAGTGTGAAAGATGGCTGGGCTTTAATCAGATTTACTTTTGAAGTAATCAGAATTGCACACCTGCTAAACTCTGCCAGCTAAACCCTCCATCATCACCTGATGCAATGAATGCAGCTAGAATAAGTAAGTACTACTGACCATCGCCAGTTATGCACAGGAGGGATCAGTTACAGATGCCTTGGGTGGGAAACTGGCTTTCCTGGCTTTCAGAGGTGTGAATTTTCACCAACTTGGAGGACCTAAGGTCCCAACTGCAATAGTCTTATGGTGGATAAACAGAAATAAACCAGTGAATTAAGCTAAATGGATTTAAAGGAGAAGAAATCTTGGTTTTAAGATAAAGTTAACACAAGGTAATTTAAAAGAGAGCGAATGAGTGGATGAAAGCGCTGATGTTACACCACTACTTTCTTTCACAGTAAAACAATGTTAACTCTGTCAGAGCATGGTCAGTGAGAATGGAGGAAGCAAACCTGTGGCGAAATACAAATAGAAGATGATGCACTGCCATTGATGGGCTGGGGAAGTCTGTGGTGATTGTTTCAGATCAGCTGTGTGTAACACCCAGAGGAGTGGTGTAATGCAGTAACTCATTTCAGGGAGGATTGTGTCTAATTTTATGGTGGTGTGAACACTGTTGTGTAGGTGGAAGAGTTGAATTATGCTCCTGAAAACTTCAGGACTTTGAGTTCCCCAAGCTGGATCTATTTGCAGGATGTCGCCTGTTTGCTTTACTTTAAGGTTTGCCAACATTCCCCTATCGTTGCCTTCACAGGAATAGAGGAAGTATTTAAAGAAGGGATAGAGTGGTAAACAGCATCAGCCCTGATGCTTCTCCCCAGTTAATCTTTACTGAACAAGAGCACCCCTGTTTTTAGTTAATCTTTACTGGACAAGAGCACCTACATTTTAGACTGGAGAACAGCACCCAAATTCTGTGCTGGTACAATACAGATTATTTCTGTTGACTTTACACAAGCATGCAAGCAAGCGTGCGTGCAGAGCCCTTTCCAAAGTGTGTGCTTCAGTGCTTTGGGAGCCCTGTCTATATGTGGCTGGCTTTCTGGTTCATAAAGATGTTGTTTTGGGGGTGGTTTTAATGTCAGTTTCAGTAATGCTCGGTTTACATTAAGAACTGCTTGGGTTTGAAAGTTATATTAAAACCCACCCCCACTTCTTTCCAGTACAAACAAACCCCCTAAAGATATGAAGCCTTAAAAGAAGCTGATGAGCTTTCTACGAGGAACCAGGGAGAGGTGAAGTCACAAGCAGTCTGAGGGCCCATGGAAAGAGTTATAGTAACAGGTTGGTTGGTGAAAGAAAGAGCAGAAACATGGAACTAAATACTTTGTTATTAGAGCTCTGCCTTATCAAAAAGCAGATTTTGGGGGGTTTTCCTGTTGTCATCTACAATATACTCTATGTTACTTCCTCTGGTAGATACATGTTCAACCATCATTGACTTAATCTCATCTTTTGTTTATTTTTTTCATATTGTTTTTGTTTGTTTAAATACAGGCTCCTGATGTGTTCAAGCTGAGGCTGTTATGTATAACTTTATTTCATAACTTTAACTGAATTTTACAGACCTGACAACATAGGGTGTCATTTTTGGCCATTTTAAGATGTACATTATTCAATAGTAAGTAGATTTTGTAATTTGCTACATTAACAGCACTCTAAATTTGTATTTAATAAAATGTCCTCATTGTATCTTGTACTTTGCTAAGCATTCATGTTTTATTTAGAGCTGGGAATTGAACGCATATTCAACTAAGAAAGGCTGATGGAAGAGAATTCAGCTCTATTTCCTCCTAATCAAAGATCAATCATACACTCTATAGTTTTCCTTCCTGCTTCCTTAAAGTAGTTGGGACCATAATTGGTTTGATATTTAAAGTAATTGAGGAAATGCAGACCAGTTCATCATAGACAGCAGGGCAGGTTCACAAAACATGAGTACTCACATGTGAGTTAATACTCACATGACCAACTGCTCTACATCAAGGTGATGGACCTGTGCATACACTAAAGTATAGACCTGTCCTTGTGGTCAAAGGCAAAATGATGTAACAAACGGCATGTGCTGAGAATTCAGAAGAGTGCAGTTGTTAATTCCTTCCCCAATTTTCTTCAGGCTCTCTTCTCCGAAACCATGCCAGAGATGACAGAGAATGAGACACCTACCAAGAAGCAACACCGGTGAGTTGTACTTCTGTACTCTGTGGTCGTGTCACAGGTGTGAAGTTTCTAGCTAAGAGTTTGCAATTGGGTATTGACAAGCAGTTCTGAGGGTTGACCAGGGTCATTATACCGTTTCCAGGTTTTTGTTCTTTTGTAGTAGCACACTGATCTAATACCTGATTGGTAGGGGAATCCTTCAGTCCCTGGTTAAATAGAGCATTCATCCTGTGCTAGGTACCCATGTAGGATCTGATTTATGATTGGAGAGAACATTGATTTGTCCTACAGATACTTTTTCAGTATTCGTGGATTTTGGGACTCTTTCTTACCCCACTAAATAGTGGTTTTTTTGTATTCTGTATTGGTAGTGAGAATCAAAGGGCAACTGGGTGTCTCCATGAATTATTATTAGAAACTATTTAATACTAATGTCTAAGACCAGTCCTTGTGAGTGTGACTTCTGCTACATGCTTATTCACAGAGCAGAATATAATATTTAGTATTTTTACCTGTAAAGAAAATAATAAGAGAAGTATTTGTTTGTATACAGATTTCTTTTCCTTTCTGTTTCACATCACTGCTTTCCCTTTGTGTTTCACAGAAAGAAAAACCGGGAAACACATAATGCAGGTAGGAACATTATGCTTTGTTGTTTGGTCTGGAAATAAGCACTGATGCTTTGAACTACTAAAACAGATCCTGCATGGAGAAGGTTCCTCTGAAGGAGTTTACTGCATTTAAAACCCCACCCTTCCAAACACTTTCTGTGTCCTTGCATATCTGTGTAGAAGGGCATCTTGGTTGTTTGCTGTTTTCCATAGTACAGGGTTGCAGTAGCACACCCAAGTATGAAAGCAGGACCATCCCACTGGCTTACCAATGCTAGTGAAGTAAGAATTAAACAATTTCAGTTGTATTTAATTCTAAAGGGAAATAAATGCACAGCATTCACACGGTAATGTGTGAAAAAAGAGAGACAGATACCTGACCTGAGAGCTTCAGGGGTTCCCTGTATTAGAAATATTCCTGTAACCTGTCCCTGAGGCACCCATCTGGATGTTGGCATCCCAGAAATTCTGTACACATACTGGCTGTATGTTGTAGGAGTTGCATCCCTCAGGCTGAGTCCTATAAAACTCAGTTTGAAAGCAGTATCAAAACCTGACTTCTGAGAGGTAGTAACAAGTCCTTTCCACAAAGGAGTCCAGAACATCCCCACCTGTTAAAGGTATTGCTGCTTATGTTTACAGCTCTTCATTCAGTATGTGAGGTTTACTTTAGAGGAATTTTTTTCCCCTCTCAAGTTACTGAGGGTTCCAGTATACCATGAAATAACGTATTTATGAGTCTTTACACTGGTACTAGTTGGGCTGCTGTTGTGGTGACTTGCCCAAGCAGATGACACAGCATGTGTTGGTTTTGCTTAGTGGAGAGACATCGAAAGAAGAAGATTAATGCTGGGATAAACAGAATCGGAGAACTCATTCCCTGCTCTCCAGCACTTAAGCAGGTGAGTGTCCATTCGGAGGTGTGTACAAGTTTCCTGTAAAATGCTTGTGTGTTTCCTTGTGCAAGGAAGTATAGTTACTTTGCTGTTTGTCTTAGGGTGAAGGCAAAACTGTGCGAATTCATATGCTCCAAAATCTTACTAGTATTTAAAAATTATTTGTAATAGAATTCCTTTTAGCAATTAAGAAGTGAACAAGAGGTTTTGCAGGCAAAGCAGTTTCATAAAGGGAAGATGATGAAGGGGTTATGGCATGTTTTCTTTTAACATATTCTTCAGTATATTACTTTCAAAGTTATGCATACACCTTCCTGGATAATTGTTCCTTGTTTGTTTCTTTCCTAAGAAAATATTTCCAAAGTGATATCCTGGAAATTTCATGATGTATATGTTTGTTTGTGAACACAAATTTCAGGCTGCTCAGCAAGAAATGATGCTTGTTGTTTGGGTTCCATTGCCTTAGTAGCTACCGTTGGGTGTTGGAAAATGTCAGCTCCAGCACTGAAAATGTTATTCTGTAAAAGCTCATGGCATTGGGGTCAGTAGTATCAATGGATCTACCAACTACAGACCTTTCTCCTAATTTTATCTGCATGTTTTCTTTCAAAGAGCAAGAACATGATCCTGGATCAGGCCTTTAAGTATATAACAGAAATGAAAAGACAGAATGATGAACTTCTGTTAAACGGAGGGAACAATGAACAGGGTAAGTACAGATGCTGCTGGAGGCTCTAGAATTTCTATCACTTGCTTCCAGTGTGTGTCTGTTCGTACGGACTAACAGCAAAGCCTGGATCAACACGCTTGGGAATTCCAAGACGTTGTGCACATACAGGAAAAACACAGTTGTTTAGAATATCCTGAAACAAGAAGCCAGCAAAATGCCCAAGTGTGTGTTCTTGTACATAGCTGAGAGAATATGGAGCAATTGTGTTGTGATGTAATTACAGAGCTTAGAGGTGATTCAGCATTATCTAGTAGATTCCATCCTGATTTAGTCTGCTGTAGTGACCAGAATGATTTCTGACAAACTTTAGTGAGATTTTTTTCCATCAAAACAGTGGAGTTTGTCATGCATAGAGCCATTTTTTTCCCTTTTAGATGCTGTAAATGATAACAGCCTATTTAATAAAAATGCATCATCTCAAACCTTCTTGAACAGATGCATACAAATATTGTGATGGAGGTATGACAGAAATAATGTCAGAGCTCATTTGCAGTTTGTGAGTTTTATTTCTACCCATAGAATGGAGTTCTTGATAGTTTATTTTTATCTTGGTGGTGTAATTTGGCTTGAAAAACCTAGGTGATTTTTCTAGTTAGGTGAGCTGTCTCCAAGTGCATTGCTAGGGTTTGTGGCTGAACATAAGTGCTTTGTATTTAATTCTGATTATCATTTTTAGAAGTAATGAAACTTAATTGTCCTGCAAAACCACGAGATTATCAATTATATACAAATGGTTTTAGTGTTTGCAGAGGAGCAGGGGAGAGAGCAAGTTAAATTAATGTGCTCATCTTTCAGTAATTAAACAATTTAATGAGTGTTGAGTTTCATCTGAGTTTGTCCTGATGGTGTTTAATAACTAAATAGTTTGATATGTCTTGCTGTTGGCAGTGGAATAGTGTATGAAGTTCATTCACTTTCCCACTTAAGTAAAGAGGCTTATCAGGATAAGAGTCTTCATTTTCATTATGTTACCCATTTGAAGAGGTCATACATAATTAACAACTTATTTCAATACTGCATAGCATTTACTGTGCAAGTCATGCGGTAATGTTACCTAGTATTTGCTCTGGTGCTGATGTAATGGAGTGCTCTCACTGTTTTGTAGCTGAAGAGATAAAGAAACTCCGAAAACAGCTGGATGAACTGCAAAAGGAGAACGGGAGATACATCGAGCTACTGAAAGCAAATGATATTTGCCTGTATGATGACCCTACAATCCACTGGAAGGGGAATCTCAAAAATGCCAAGGTCTCGGTTGTTATTCCCAGCGATCATGTTCAAAAGAACATCATTGTCTATTCAAATGGGAGTCAACCCAATGGAAATAACCAGGGAGCATCTGTCCAGGGAATAACATTTAATGTTGGTCATAATTTACAAAAGCAAACAGCCAATGTTGTGCCAGTCCAGAGAACTTGCAACCTAGTGACTCCTGTGACGATTTCTGGTATTTACCCCACAGAAAACAAGCCATGGCCACAAACTACAGTTTCTCCAGTGGCATCTGCTCAGACAGCTCCAGCAGGGAATGTTCTTGAGCTTTCCACCCCAGAGAATGAGCAAGGCGTGCTTACCACTGCTACTGCTGGCTCGCAGAGCACATCTCGATCTGGAACAGAACAGGAACTCCAGTGTTCTTCAGGTAATGCACTACAGAATGATCAAAACCATCCCAAAGGTAAAACTGATGAGGAGGGCACTAAATTAACTAAGAAAACAGTCCTCCAGGGAATCAGCCTTCCTTCCAGTGCCTCCACGGAAGCCTCCAAAGTTCAACAAGTGAATGCAGCTTGCTCAGATGCACAGAATTCTAGGAGTGACCTTCAGGAAAGCTGTGTCGTTTCAACCACAGACACAGCTGGTGTGCCATCTGTGAGACTGTCTGCTGCAGATAGTTCTTCCTCTGTAAATGTCCTCAAAAGTACAGACTTAGTAAGTAGTGCTGGGATGCCTGTGACTTCTGCAGTAGAAGGAGTTAAGGCTGCGACGGCAATAAGCACTCTGCCTGCCGTTTCCCTGGAGAACTGCTGGTCTTTTTCAGGCTCTTCAGGTGTTGGCACTTCGGACTTGAAAAACATGAGTAGCCTTACACGGATGCCTTCAGCTGGAAACACACAGACCACATGGACAACTTTGCAGCTAGCAGGAAATACTGTTCAGCCACTAAGCCAAACACCATCTGGTATAATGACTGCAGTATTAAACGAGCCAGTTAATGGTGCTGGTACTGTACCTTCTGCTCACAGCAGGCCTTTGACTGCGAGTATCAGTTTGAATACTTCTCTGCCTGGGGATGGCCAGGCAGCTGAACAGATTGTAGTTACCTTGCCCTCGTGCCCATCTTTACCTATGCAGCCATTAATCAGCCAGCCACAGGTTAAAACTCAGGCTGCAGGAAATCTCCTTCCATTAAATTCAGCTATGCAGGTGATTCAGATGGCTCAGCCAGTTGCAGCAGCGGTTACAGGAGCACCGGCTAACCAGAATGTCATCATTCTCCAGCCTCCAAACCCCACTCCATGCCCTCCGATTGTGAGAGCGGAAGTTCCCAGCCAAACTGTTAGTCAGCAAATTGTGATTATACAAGCTGCTAACCAGAATCCTCTTCCCCTCCTCTCTGCTCAGCCCTCTGCTTCTGTGAGAGTTCCCATGAATGGGCCAACTGCAATTGCAAACTCCAGCAGCTCCATCCAAAATGTGTCACTTCCACAGACTTTCGGAGGGAAACACCTTGTCCATATATTGCCAAGACCATCTTCTTTACCATCTTCTAGCTCTACGCAAACGTTTTCAGTTACAATGTCCAATCAACAACATCCTCAAACTATCTCATTAAACGGGCAGCTTTTTGCATTGCAGCCTGTGATGTCTTCATCTGGAGCTTCCAATCAAGCCCCTATGCAAATTATTCAACCCACCACCAGCGAAGATCCAAATACCAATGTTGCCCTCAATACGTTTGGTGCTTTAGCTAACCTCAATCAGAGCATATCACAAATGGCTGGACAGAGCTGCTTACACTTGTCTCTCAACCATCCTTCCAATCCCACAACTGTCAGTAACCAGATTGCCACAGTTAACTGCGTGTCATTGCCAGCTTCTGTGGCAACTTCAGTACCTGCGGAGGTTTCGGTATTAACTACTGCGTCCAGTTCAATAAATGCTTCCCCCAAAAAAGCGGCTGGTGGCTTGCCAGCCAATGCAAAGTCCAGAAGGACAAACAAAAAGCCAAGTACGAAGAAACACCAAGCGGTTATCAGTAAAGTGTCCTGCCCAGCAGTTCCTTGCAAAGACGCAGGGAAGGTGGACTGTACCACTGTGGAAACGGTGGCAAAGCATTCAAATGGCGAGGGGCTGCTTGAAACCGCCCCAGCAGCAGCAGAAGCTTTAACGACATCGCAGGCGAGTGGTACGGCAGCATCGAGTGGTGCCAGTGCTCCTGACTCTCCTTCCAAAGACACTGCACACTCTGAGCAGGCAGCGAAAACCTGCCCTGCCCCTGAGCTGAGCTCTGCAGAGGCACCCACTTCCTCGCTGCTGGAGTCCGTGGTGTCAGAGCAGCTGCCCCAGGTCCCACCAGCTGCCAAAGATGCTCCGCACCAGCAGGCCCAAGGATCTCCGAACCATCCATCAACCAGCTCTGCCTCATCGGAGTCTTCCAGACCCTGTGACCCCCCCAGCACCTTAACGTCCTCGCCTACTGAAGCACAGCCCCAGGTTGCTGGGCCGTCAGCAGCACAGAGCAGCACAGCAGGTCATCCTTCCAAGGCAGGAACGGTTTCAGAGCCCTGCAGCGTTGCGCAGGATTCCTCAGCTGTGATGCAAGATGCAGACTTGCTGGAAGGACAGGGTCTAACGAAAATGCTGTCTGATCTCACAAAAGAAAGAACAACTGTGGAAAAAAACTCTTCGTTTGCCATTCAGGGGGAGCATTCTGATTTTCCCGTGAAAAACTCTAAATCAGCAGAAGCAAATGTGGATTTGCCTGACAAGCAGGAACTCTTGCTAATGAGCACGGAAGGTGATGCTCTCTCCCAGCATCACTCCTGCATTTCTGATCAGGAAGTGGTCAGTGCTTCCCTTATCGCTAGCAGGCAGGCAGACTCCCCCATGTCAACTAGCTCTGGCAGCAGTCGAGGCTTCTCAGTTGCATCTATGCTGCCAGATACCACCAGAGAAGACATCACTAGCAGCACTTCAACCAGTACATGTAATAGCTGCACATTTTCAGAACAGACTGACATTGTAGCTCTTGCAGCAAGAGCTATTTTTGACCAGGAAAACCTTGAGAAAGGTGGCGGAGGAATACAGGTTAACGTGAGGGATGCCATCTCAAAGTCAACTGAGGTTGCACCTTTGGAGAGAGAACAACAGCCTTTTAAACCTCAGCCAATGAAAGAAAACAATGCTGGGCCATTGGAAGCAGCACCAAACAAATTCAGTGCTAAAGATACAGTCCAGACAAATGCTGATAGACAGGTTGAGAATCCAAGCTGCTCTGTAGGAGGTGTGGAAGCATCAAACACTTCTCTGCAGATTTCCTCTTCCCAGGCACCAAGCCTAACCAGTTTAAGCGTGAATAATCTAATACACCAGAGTCGCATTGTCCATCCCCTTGTGAGCTGCTCAAGTTTATCCCAGTCTTCAGAGCCAGCAATAGTCCCTTCAACTGTGAACCTCTCCCTTCCATCTAGCACGTATGTCAATCAGTCTCCAGGACCCGCTATGATGAGTGAATATGCTCAGGAACAACTGAATGCTATTAGGGCAAGCACCATGCAGGCTTCCCAGCTGCAGGAATCACACTTAAAGCAGCAAAATCATGAAGGTCGCAAAGACTCTGCCAAGCGGGCTGTTCAAGACGACCTTCTGCTTTCAACAGCAAAGAGGCAAAAGCAGTGCCAGACAACACCCATAAGGCTTGAAGGGATGGCGTTGATGAACCGAACACCAGAGAGTATTGCTGATCAGACACAGATGCTGGTCAGTCAGGTTCCCCCTAATTCATCCAATTCGGTGGTACCAGTGAGCAATCAAGGGCATACTGATGGCCTTAATAGGTTGTTCCCACCCAACAGCAACTTCGTGACAGCAGCTCTGAGGCAAACTGAAGTTCAGTGCAGTTCTCAGCCGTCAATTTCAGAGCAGCAAGGCCAGGCAGGGCAGCACTTGCAGCCAATTCAACACGCTCCTGCTCAAGGCATATCTCACCTTCACAGTAATCACCCATACTTAAAGCAACAGCAGGCTGGTCAGTTAAGGGAAAGGCACCACTTGTATCAGCTGCAGCATCATGTTACACATGGGGAAAACTCAGTCCACTCTCAACCCCACGGTGTCCACCAACAGCGAACAATGCAGCAGGAGGTGCAGATGCAAAAGAAGCGAAATCTCATCCAGGGAACGCAAGCCACACAACTTTCTCTACAGCAAAAACACCACGGAAGTGACCAGGCACGGCAAAAAGGTGGTCAGCCTCATCCTCACCACCAGCAGATGCAGCAGCAGATGCAGCAGCACTTTGGAGCTTCCCAGCCTGAAAAGAACTGTGAAAATCCTGCAACAAGCAGGAACCACCATAACCACCCTCAGAGCCATATAAATCAGGATATTATGCATCAACAGCAACAGGATGTTAGCAGCAGGCCGCAAGGTTCAGGTTCTGAACACGTGTCAGGACACAGTCAGATGCAAAGGCTGATGACTTCAAGGGGCTTGGAGCAGCAAATGGTGTCGCAGGCAAGTATCGTAACCAGACCGTCAGATATGACATGCACCCCTCACAGGCAGGAAAGAAACAGAGTTTCCAGCTACTCTGCTGAGGCACTCATTGGGAAGACACCCTCAAATTCAGAACAGAGAATAGGAATATCTCTCCAAGGCCCTCGCGTTCCTGACCAGCTTGAAATGAGGAGCTATCTTGATGTTTCTAGGAATAAAGGGTTGGTGATTCATAATATGCAGGGCCGCTTACCTGTCGACCATACAGTTGGCTCAGACGTGCAGCGGCTTTCTGATTGTCAGACGTTTAAGTCAGCTGGACCAAACCAACAACCAACAGGCAACTTTGATGTACAGGCTTCAAGAAACAGTGAAATTGGTAACTCTGTGTCATCCCTCAGGGGCATGCAGTCCCAGGCGTTTCGGATCAGTCAAAACACTGGGCCGTCCATAGAGAGGCAGAAAAGATTGCCCTACCAGCCAGTGCAGGGTATTCCCACAGGAAATACCCTGCCATCAAGGGAAAATGAAAACACGTGCCACCAAACCTTTATGCAGAGTTTACTTGCCCCTCACCTTGGAGATCAAGTTAGTGGAAGCCAAAGATCGATCCCAGAACATCAAAGGAACACGCAGTGTGGTGCCTCCTCCACAATCGAATACAACTGTCCCCCGGCACGAGAGAGTGTACACATCCGAAGAGATGGTGATGCTCAGAGCAGGGAGAGCTGCGACATGTCTATTGGTGCAATTAACACAAGGAACAGTTCTTTGAGTATTCCTTTTTCAACTTCCTCGTCCTCGGGAGATATTCAGGGTCGCAATACAAGCCCAAACATCTCTGTGCAGAAGTCCAATCCCATGAGGATGACAGACAGTCATGGAACTAAGAGCCACATGAATACACCTGTTTCTAGCAACATGCACGGGGTTGTGAGGCCGACTCACCCTCACCCTGCAGTTTCTCATGGGAACGGCGAGCAAGGGCAACCTTCTGTTCGCCAGCCAAATTCTTCAGTGACTCAGCGCTCGAGGCATCCTCTGCAAGATAACGGAGGTTCTAAAATACGTCAGCCCGAAAGGAATCGATCCGGAAATCAAAGACATGGGAATGTCTTTGACCCTAGTCTTCCGCACCTTCCCCTGTCCACCAGCAGCAGTATGATCCTTGGGCGCCAGCAGTCTGCCATAGAAAAAAGAGGCAGCATTGTCCGATTTATGTCTGATGGCCCTCAAGTGTCTAACGACAACGCAGCCCCTGACCAACATACTCTTTCTCAGAATTTTGGGTTCCCTTTTATTCCGGAGGGCGGCATGAATCCACCAATAAATGCCAACGCCTCTTTCATCCCACCAGTCACTCAGCCCAGTGCCACTCGAACTCCGGCTCTCATCCCGGTTGATCCTCAGAATACTCTGCCGTCCTTCTATCCACCTTACTCTCCTGCCCATCCTACCCTTTCCAATGACATTTCTATCCCTTACTTTCCCAACCAAATGTTTCCTAACCCAACCACCGAGAAGCCGAGCAGTGGAAGTTTAAACAATCGATTCGGATCCATTTTGTCTCCTCCCAGGCCTGTTGGTTTTGCTCAGCCCAGTTTTCCTTTGCTCCCGGATATGCCGCCGATGCACATGACCAACACCTCGCACTTATCCAATTTTAACTTAACATCTCTGTTTCCAGAAATAGCCACAGCTCTTCCTCCGGATGGTTCAGCAATGTCGCCTTTGCTGTCCATCGCAAACACATCTGCTTCAGATTCTTCCAAGCAGTCCTCGAACCGACCTGCCCACAATATAAGCCATATTCTAGGCCACGACTGCAGCTCAGCTGTATGAGAACTGATAGTCTGACTCCTGGTCTGATGCGTCATTTATATATTTAAGAAGAAAGCGGATCTCACTGACATCCCTGAAGAGATCATTCATAGCATCACTGTTTATTTGCCTAAATGTATGTATATGGGTACTTTTCGTATTTATATACACACTGTGTTTCCATCCACCTTACTAACTTTAAAGCACCAGTGCCTATAGCAATGCTTACTTGTAAACAGTAAGGATGTAACACTGAGAGCTGTGCAAATATTGGTTGTTGATTTTCCAACAGTCAAGTTTGATGTGCAGTTGTTCCGGGGTAAGGGCCACCCTCAGTAACACATGGAGTGAGAGCATCTCTATGGGGCTTGGGAAACATGCTGCAGGTTTGGTTTTGTTTCTGTTGTGTTTACCTGAAACTACAGACAAACTTGGAAGTGGCTTGGGTTTCTCTCTTCCCTTTTGTAAAGTATCTTCAGGAGCCTCAGCACAAGTCACGGCTGTGTTAGCCAGCATTGACAGGTAAAGGCATTTGTTGGGCAGCTTTTGGCTGCCTGAAGTTTGTCACGTGAATTTGACTTAAGGCTGACCTCCCCTAGCAAAAAATTCCTGTGCGTTTCCATGGTCAGCAGTTCAAAACAGGTTTAGAAAATTCAGATTTCTTCAACCTATGACTTTCTGCTTCTAGAAAGAATTTTGTTTGGATCCATTTTAACAGCGGCTTCAGTTCCTGCTGGACGTGGTCACTGTTTTAATGTAGCTCATGACTCCTGGTGTAGTCAGCAGAGACAGCAGTTGTATTTGTTGCCATTTCAGTGTTCATATGCTGCAAGTTACCTCAGGGTGGGTTTGTACCTTGTTTAGCACCTTCTTAATGTCTCTCTTTTCTTTTTACACACACATACACACACACACACACACACACACACACACGCCCTTTTCTTTGGCCCCTGCTCAAACACCAGCTCTCTGGTTCCTGTGAGTGACAGCCCTTTGTTGTACCAGGTAGCACGTGAGAGGAGGACTGAGCCTGTGGCATCCTGCAGAATGAGCATGGGTCCCTGGGGACACAGCTTTTACATAATGTTGCTGATAGGATCTTGCTGACGGGATTGAGCCCAAGTTAATATCAGTATTCTGCACTGGAATGCACCTTTAGTCTAAACCTGTGTGGTTGCGGCTGGCAGTGAGGAACGTGAACATGTCAAGACTGAAGTGCTGCGCACCAAGAAGATGTGATTTGAGCACTACTAGGAAGGGGGATGCTTTGGATGTGCACGAGAGATGGAGTGAATGTGTGGTTGTTGGCTGAGTCTCCAGGACTGAGACAAATTTCAGTCCTGTTTCTTCTAAAGGAAAGGGGAAAAACTAGGTAAGTTTTATTTATTTAATGGCTCTGCAGTGTGCTTTTCCTTCAAACAAGGCAGTAATATTTGTCTCTTGTGTGCTTGGAAATGCCATTCTGGCTTTGATTCTCAGATAACATAGTCACTTCAGGTTTCCTTGTATGCAGTACTCCCGGGCTGCAAAATCTGCTCTGGTGCCTCTTCTCTGGGCACAGTAAGTTTGAAACACTTGTGCTGCCCACCAGTGCACGGTCTTGCTGCTCCTGGAACCTGCCACAGGTTCTTCCCCAAAGCCTCTCCTAGTGGAGAGCAGGGATTTTTGTGGGGATTTTCTTCTTTGAGAGGCAAAGAGGAAGTTAGAGACCAGGACCCACAAAAAGGGACCTGATAAACATTTTGCCATAGCTTGACTGCCCAGCCTTTCTTTTTGCTAAGTCTTTTTGTAGTGATCCAGGGAAGCAAAGAGGCTTCAGCATGAAAATTCATTGGACTGTGTCTGTAGTTCATCTTGACAATGTCTCTGCCCTTGTGACCTGCGGTCTGATGTTTTTCTGCAGTTAATGGCTCTGATTCAAATTGGAATCACTTTTTAATTCAGATGAAGCTTATCTTAGGACACTAAAAAGTAAGCGATGCATCAGTTCTCTGTGTTTCTTAAACAGATTGACTCTTTATTTCACTTCACAGCAAGGCAGCTTGCCTAAGTTCAACTGAAAGCCAGGCCACCAAAGTGTGGTTACTGGCTGAATGGCAGCAACTGGCCTGTGCAGAGCAGGAGGGTCAGGAAGGATGCTCAGCCCTCAACTCCAAACCAAGGGAACTGCAGGTCTGGGTCTTACTTGATGAGGCTCTTGATCAGATTGATTTCCCAAGCACAGTAGATTCCAAAGGGGCTCCCTTGAAGTGAGTTCCGTAACAATCAGTGGCTCTGTGAGTTCTGGCTGATAAAGACAGGGATATTGAAGCAGCAGCTACCTTGTGCATTACATACTCTCTGGACCTTGAGGAGGGAAGCAAAACAGCCATTCTTGCACTCTTTAAATGGCATTGTGTGTGCATTGGTGTATTTGGCTTTCAGGACAAAGTAGTGAGAAAGCCCTGGCTTCCAGGACTTTATATAATCCTGCTCATCATTCCAGACATTCATGTAGCACCACATTAGTCCTGTGCTGAGAAAACTACTCTGCTTCATGATGTCTTTGAGAACTGGGGTGAGCATACACAGACCAGCTGCAACAGTTGAATGTTCATGTGTCCACAAGGCCCAATGGGATTCACCCCAGAGTACTGAAGGATGTTACTGTAGGACTCCTCTGAATCATCTGCCAAAGGTCTTGGCACTTTGGTTATGTCCCTGCTGACTGGGAGCTAGGCAGTGTTATTCCAATGTATGGCAAGGGTGTGAGAGAAGAACAACTTGGGGAACTACGGTGCTGCGAGTCTAACCTTAGTTGCTAGAAAAATTATGGAGAAGACCATACCAGGTACTATTGAAAGGCATTTAAAGAACAATGTAATCACCAAGGCAGTCACCATGGGTTCACAAAGGAAGAGTTCTGCTTAATTGGGTATCCTTGTACAATAAGGTCACCTGCCTAGTAGGTGAAGGGCAGGTGGTGAATGGAGTTTTCCTGGACTTTAATAAGGCTTTTGATGCTGTCCCTCAGTATCCTTCTGCACAAGTTGCCCAGCTGTGGGATGAGCTAGTCCATGGTGCATTGGGTGAAGAACTGGATGAAGGACAGAGCTCAAAGGGCTGTAGTGAATGGAGCTGTATCTAGCTGGTGACCGGTCACCAGTGATGTTCCTCGGGGTTCAGTTTTAGGGCCGGTTCTGTTCAATATATTTATCAATGATCTGGATGCAGGAGATGAATGCCCCATAAGCAAGGTTGCTGATGATACCAAATTGGCAGGTCCTATTGACTCTCTTGAGAGACAGAAGACCTTGCAGAGGGATCTAGCTAGGCTGGAGCACTGGGCAATGATTAATGGGATGCAGTTTAACAAGTGGAAATGCGGGATGCTGCAGCTGGGACAGTTGCACTGGGCACAAGTACAGACAGAGATGGGTGGCTGGAAGCAGCCCTGCAGGAAGGGCCTGGGAGTTCTGGTTGGGAGCAGCTCAGTAGGAGCCAGTGGGGTGCCCAGGCAGCCCACAGGGCAAACCCTATCCTGGTGCATCAAACGCAGCACAGGCAGAGGTCAAGAGAGGTGCTTGTCCCGCTGTTTTCAGTGTTGGTGCGGCCTCACCTTGAGTGCTGGGTGTGGTTCTGCACCCCACCGTGTAAGAAGGATGTGAAGGTCCTTGAATGGATCCAGAGGAGGGCACCAAAGCTGGTGACAGGGCTGGAAGGCAAGGCCTGTGAGGAGGGCTGAGTGCTTTGGGCTTGTCTGGTTTGCAGAGAAGGAGGTTGAGGTGCAGCCTCATCACACTACAGCTGCCTGAGGAGGGGAGGTGGATTAGAAGGTGCTGAGCTCTTCCACTGGCTATCCAGTGATAGAATATGTGGGAAGGGTTCAGACCTGTACATTGGACATTAGGAGGCATTTCTTCACTGCATTGTGGTGGTCAGACACTGGAACAGGCTTCCTAGAGCAGTGGTCAATGTCCCAAGCCTGTCAGTGTTCAAGAGGCATTTGGACAATGCCCTTACAACATGCTTTTAAGTTCTGGTCAGCCCAGAATAGGTCAGGCAGTTGGACTAGGTGAGCATTGGAGGGCCCTTCCAACTGAAATAGTCTAGTCTATGCTGTATATTTAATTGTTTCATATTAATTTCATTATTCATTTCATTGGTGTTACAGAGAGGTCAAATGTGATCCTGAGTGTTCGGCTGGGATTCAGCTTGGTTAGTTTTCTGTTAATGCTGTACATCATTTCCTGAAGAGGCAGTAGCTGTGTCAGTCACTTTCATGAGCCTCTTGTCTGTACAGAAAGACAGCCAAAAAGAGTGCCCTTATTCCCAGGGTGCCTGTAGTGCAGGTAATCACAGCACAGGCACTGCAGCGATACAGAGACTATCAGGATTCAGCAGGAACTGCACCGTTTTGTGGTATGTGCCTCTACAGTAATGCCCATCAGTCTTCTCTAGAGGATTGGACCTCACGTTGCTGTGACAGGGCATGGTGATTCCTGTGGCATCACCATGCCACTCCGTCTTCCTTCCCAGGGTTTCCTCTGCAACCTGCTGAGGCTAGAATGGAGAAATACCATTTCCTTACCCTCCTTCAATTGCTACTGAAGTTCAACCACACACCAGTGTGAGTCTTTCTGTGTACCATAATTGATGCTGAATGATCCTCTGGTGTTGATGTGGAGTCAGGAATACTGCTTTGAGAAGAAAGGTGGGCTTTGAGAGCCTCATGTGAACAAATTGTCTGAACTCGGTTCTTTACAGTGATGACTGGCTCTTAGATCAATTTAATTAAAGACAAACAGGCTCTGTTGTGCAGGCTTTTGGTCTAACTGACTATCCAAGATGGTCTTTGAATGCTTAATCTGGCTAGGTCCCCTGAGCAACTCACTGGTTTGCCACAGATTTCAGCTTCTCACACGCTGATATAGTTACATGCCTTTAGGAGGAACAGTGGGTATTTCACATCAAAAGAGAAGAAATTAGGTGTTAAGTAATTCTGATTAGTTTTTCATTATGAAATTGGTTTTGGTTTTCCTCTTTACCATAAACTAACCAGTCCCATTTCACACTGACCAGGCCTCTTGCATTTAGTTTGTAGGTCCGTGTTTCTGCTTCCAACTCTTGGCCCTTTCCCAGGTCTTTGGGCTCTGCTCTTGGGAAGAAGAACAGTGGGAACACCTTTACCATTGAATGGAAACTCTTCGTCTTTTTCCTTCTTTTTTTTCTGTCCTTTTTCCTTTCCCCTACCCCTGAAGCTGTTGTGTTTTGGTACTGGGTTGTTATGATGTTAAGGAACGTTCACCTTCCCTTCATCTATGCCAGGAGAAGGGGTGAAGTTCACCAACAGATGCATTTTCTTCAGCAAAAATCTATGATGCCAACCTGGCAATTAACAGTCCCTTTGTCTTTCAAGGTATATTTGGAAAAGATCATGTGGGTTTAGTTGCAACGTGTTAGCCCAGGAATGGCATTTTGTCTTCCATAATACCTTTTAGATGGTTACTTACACTAAGTGGGGGTTTGGTTTAACTTTGAAGAAGTAAAAATACCCAGTCCTGATTAATTAACCAAATCAGGAGCAGAAGGGAGAGTGCTACCTCTAAAGTGGGACTGCCACCATTGTGGCATAGCTGTGGCTTTTAGCTTGGCCTAAGTGACTTCAGCAGACAATGGCAAAGGTTATAGGGCTGGATTGCATATATGTCAATGTAGCCCTTGATCAAGCCCATTAGTAGTCTGGGAGAGTAAGAGCAGAGTCAGACCGAGCTGAAAGCAGGCAATAGGAAAGTAACGTGTGAACATTTATCTACCCTTTCATTGAGAGAAAGGACCTCAGTTAAGGACAGCTAAGGACACTGATTTGAGCTGGTGGCCGAGCCTGACTGGAATGTTTCCTGCTCCCAGCTCCAGTCTCTACACTGCTGCCCAGGTGGAAGAGCACCTCTGATAAATAAACTCACGCTGTGCTAGTGCAGAGCCTCCTGAATGTATGCCAGACACGTTTCCTACTGCACTTTAAAGCTGCGCTGCTGCTGTGGTTGGTGACTGCTGCTGTTGCAGGAAATCAGTTGTGTGGCAGGGCAACTGCAGAGGCATTACTGGAGGAAAGGGGTTGTTTCCTTATCTCTGATCTCCTGTTGTCTTTTCACCTTATCCAGAGGTACTTGCGCAGCCCTGGCTCCAGGACTTGGCCCCAAACTCCTGCTGTTTCTGGATGACTTGAGTGTAGTCAGCTGTGCTGAGAGCCATGGTCTTTTGTTAGTCCCCAGATACGTTCCATGCTCATCACTTTATAGCGCTCTCACTTGGACTGGAAAGGTAGAGCAGCATTGAATCTACTTATACCAAATTGGTCACATTTGTGTTGTTTTCTGATACAGTGACATAAGGATCTCCATTCTGTATTGTCATGTAACACAAGTTATCTGCTACTGCTGTTCCCTTCTCCCACTGCCACTGATGGAGCAGCCTCAAGGACAGGAGTGCTAGTGCAGACACAGGTTTGCATGTGACGGGTGTTTGCCTTTGCAATCCTTAGGGTAAATGGAAAACCTCAGAGCACCAACACTTTCTTCCCTCTGGTCACACTAAGCTCAAGTTAGTCTGAACCAGGGAAAGATTTAGCAGAGGTTTTTGGTCATGGCAATACAAAACCGTATTCTCTCTGTGAACAAGCCCTGGTTTTAGCTCTACCGAAGCCATTATTTTATCTGCTGATACCAGTGTTTAGGAGAGAAATGTAAAATAAAATTAGGAAAAGGGCATTTCTTTCCGTCTCAGCAGAACTGTTTTTACCAGCAGGTTCCCAAGTTTGCAATACGCGCGGCTGGTTTTGGCAGTCACCACCATGAAACAACCGAGCTCGCAGTGGGTCGTACCCCTGTTCTGCCCGCTCGCTGGGAGAGAAGCAAAGATGGATTTTGCCACAGGAGATTAATCAAAGATGCTGTTGCCCTCCACGATAAATTATTTATATTCAGTCCAGTGTTTTCTGCTGTGCTTCTGTTTTCTACAGCTTGCATACAGTCCCACGGAAAGTCCTTACTATTTTGTAATGGCAAAAAGGAACTCTGCAGTAGAAATCTGTAATGACTGAACAGGAACATCACCTTCCTCTTGTAAATAAGATCTTGTCCTGTTTATTTTGACAGCTTTTTACAACTGTGTTGCATTCAGGTGTAAATATCCCAAACCACGATCTTGTTCAGAGTTCGGAGATTTCTATTGTTAAATGTAATACTTTGTTTAATAGTTGTAATAATTATTTGTATAGATATGAACATGATAGTATTTTATTAAAAAAGAAAAAGGAAAACCCTGGGAGTTGTGTGTCCGTGTTGATGCAGCTCCTTTCCCCAGGGAAAGCCGTGTCACGCTGCGAGATATAGGTAAAAATGGAAGCTTTGTTTTGAGCCTGGGAACGTACAGTTACACCTCTGCACTGCTCTATATTCTCTGTGTACACCAGAGTTATGCACCGCCTTATTTGGCTGTATAAAATCACCTGATCCCAAAGAAACCCAGACTGATAATGAAGTACCTAAGTAACATTCTTGTGGACCCAGAAGATGCCATTATGAAAGATTATGTTTTCTTTAATTAAAACTTAGTATTATGATAGATGAGCTTCCATTTTGTTCCTTCAGTGACAGGCAGAACTGCAGTTTAATGATGGGAGTTGTTCAGAGCTCACTGGGGTTCAGACTATCAAGAAGCTGTGTGCAGGACTACCAGTGGTCTCTGAACAGCCACAGTAACCTACTCCCAGCCTGTCTGCCCAGCCTTGAAAGGGCAGTTCTGGCCCAAGAGGTGGCAGGGAGGGCTGGTTAACTGCACCCAGCACTGCCCAGGAGCATCAGCCCCAATGTCAGTGGCAGCAATGCTGCCAGCACCCTGGGTAAAGGTGGCATTCCTGCCGTAGCAACCTGCTCTGTCACAGTAAAGGGAGGGGAAAGAGGACAGGAGCCATGGGCTGATGCCCTCACCCCTGGCTAACTGCAGTGGGTACAGTGATGTGTGGGACATGGAACAGGGCTGCTGTTGCAGTTTCTGTGAGACCCCAGCAGCACCCAAGGGCAGTGAGGTCCAGGCTGAAAGATGCTGGGGGCGAGGAGGGCCCTCAAGGCTCATACAAACACGTGGTGTGGCCACATGCACATGAAGGAAACCATATCCAGAAGCACAAGTGAAACAGGCTCAGAGTGTTTCTTCTCCCATCTTAAGCTGGAGCTGGAACACAGCCCCAGCACCACACCTCAGTCTCAAATACACCCTGTTAACAGCACTGCTAAACTCAGTTCGTGTTGCCGTCACTGCTAACCCCAAGATCCTTTTCCCTCAGTTTAACAAGCACAGATAGTCTGTATTTAACATCTCCCCTAAAACCATGCCCTCACAGTTCAAAATGTAGTGTGCTGCCCCTGCCTTGGCTGTTCTGCCATCTCAGAGGTGGTGGTAGTAGCTGTAACAGTGTCAGTTTGTGTGATCCTCATAATCCATAATTCACTTTTCTAAACTGTGAGGGAGTATTAGTATTATTATACAAAAGCTCTTTTCGTCACCTTTGAGTTGGCAGAACAACAACTTTGCCTCCATTTCCTGATGCAACAGGGAGCCTGGGATGGTGGTACCCACCCCCCCTGTGTACCCAGGGCAGCACAGCTCTGGGAGAGCGGGAGACACCTTCAGGAACTGTGGAAAGAGAAGAGTACAGAACAGGGAAGAGACAGGGGGGCAGGTAGAGCAGAGCCTACTGATCTCATGGCTGTGGAGCACCCAAAATCCCTTGACCCAACCACAGCACTGCACTTGGACAGGTGGGGGAGGCCCAGGGAAGGCGCTGCAGGAGCTGTAACACAACAATTATACTAAGCTGAGTGTTAACAGGGTTTTTGCTTGTAAAAACCAGCAAACATCAGCTTATTTGTCAAATCACAAGATGAGTATTTAATGAGGAACTGCAAGCAGCTTTGGGCAGTCGTTCCTGCGCAGGAATACAGTTATGCTGGCAGCCACCATTCCCAGACAGGCCCGTTCCTCAGCCCCTACAGTGAGATTAGGAACAATTCCTTCCCCAGAGGGTGCTCAGGCATTGGAACAGGCTGCCCAGGGCAGTGCTGCAGTCACCATCCCTGCATGTGTTCATAACCAGCATAGACGAGGCCCTCAGTGCCATGAGTTAGTGGTGGCCTTGGCATTCCTGGGGAATGGTTGAACCGGATGGTCTTAAAGGTCTTTTCCAACCTGGCTGATTCCATGATTCTCTGATTCTACCTTCCCTGAGGGCAGTCACCTGGAGGAGGACAGAAGCACTAACGGCACACGCTGCTGGTCAGGGGGGCTGCAGAGCAGAGCTTGACACGGAGCTGCCCGAGGGCCCAGCCAGGCACCCACCAGGCAGAACCATGAAGGCAGTGCTGCAGCTGCTGAGTCAGGCGGGGCCTGAAGAGCTGAAGTACAAGCACAGACCAGCAGACAGGGCAAAAGTGGAGGCACAGAAGCAGCAGGGAGACAATTCCATCCCTTTCTCCTGTCTCTGAGGCTAGAGCTGCCTTTCCTTGTATTTATTTAAAGTTACTGCATGTTTTCCTGCTTGTTCTGTGCTGTTCTCTGCCCTCCCTCCCTCACTACTACCACCTTCCCCTTTTTATACTGTGCTCATCCTTGCTTAGCTCAGTGAGCCCATATGTTGCTCTTCTACCTCCTACGTTGAGCCTTCCAACTGCTGTTCAACATGAGTTTTTTCTGACGTCCCTATTTATTGAAGATACCGGCTTTCCAGCTAGAAACAAAACAAGCTTGGAACAAGGTCTGAGATTATAAACTATGGAAGACGCACAGAGAAGGAATTAAAACGCACCCCCAAAACTGGACAAATTTTGAGGCACACAAGCCCTTCTTCAGTCTGGCACAGAAATGATTGTCCTACTATTCCAAGACCTTATCCCATGTCCTTGATGTCTGCACACCGCAAAATATACCAAGAGCAGAACATACCTGTAGAAGAGGAAAAGCTGCTCAGCCTTCTCCACACCTAAACACAGGGTAAGGACAGTCCTGCAAGGCCAAGAGCCCATCCTGTACCCGACTAAGCAGGGGCATGAAGACAGCACAGTGAGCAAAGAGCACTTCAGGTTAGACTCACAAACAGCAGGATCCAACACTGGATCCTCCAAGTCTTGCTCTCCACTCGCCTCAATACCTGTTTGCTCACCGGTTCTGACCGTCTGCCAAGACCAACGTGTGTTTGAACTAGTGCCGCTCTTCTCCCCATCTCTCTGTCTCAAGGGAACTGAGGGAGGCAGCATTTGCTAATTCTCATAAGAAACCACACAGGAGTCTCTGGTCAGACTTGTCCACTTCATATGAAGGCATTCAGTGAGCTCTGGAGCACTTTACAGCTGCAAGGTGTGACTGGTGTATGGACACCGGAGAAACCAGGCAGTTACAGGATTAAAAGGTAGTGAAGCTCCTACAAGAGGCAGATGCTGTAACTGCTGAGCCTCATGCAGCAGCAGAGCAGTATCTTCGCTTCAAGCACCTTTAATCACCCCAGAATTGCCTCCCACCTTTGTCAAGCTCCCATCTTAGATGAAATCTACACATCTCCCTCCAGCTCCCAGAGGAGCAAGACAAGCCTTGACTCCAGTGGAGGCTTCCCTTTGGTTTAGCACTTCTTGGGAGCTGGTGCTGAACCTGCTAGTGCTGGCAGGCACTTTCTGGGAAGAAAAGAAGCTGTGGGCAAGCCCGACTAGCCAAGAACATATGGCAAGGCTGCAGGGTGGCTGAATGCAAAGTGTGGGCTACCATAAGCTTGACGCTCCTCTGCTGGTGCTACTCAGACAAAAGCAAGCGTCATCTCCTTCCCTGCAGCCCATGTTAATGCTGTTAAGGAAGAGAAGCTTGTCCTTCACAACAAGCCTGAGAAATATGCTGCTATTTCCAACAAGAATCATTCACGACTCCATCCACATGGCAAACCTCCCACGTCATGCCCAAAGCACTGTAATGTAAGGCAGCACACAAGGACCACCACCTGCTCGTTCTGGCATGCCCTGCCTGAAACACAGCTCCATCTCTGGGAAGGTTAACAGCCAGCAGCCTCTTGTGTCATTCCTCCTCCAGCCTCTCCTCACCCTGCTGAAGGGGCCTCAGTGAGAAACAAGTGTCTGTTCTTTACTCTATTTAGCCTCACAAAGGCAGTTTGTAACCAAGCAGGTCATCTGCACCTAAGCTCAGCTTTGTGAGGGTCCTAGGGATGACAGCAGCTGTGTGACACCATTGGTACCCCTCTGCCCTGAGTGCTCTCGCTGCTGCTGCTGAAAGCTGGAGCAAGAAGAATTCAGCTCATTCTGCAGAGCAGAGAACCAGGAACATTCATTTTATTGACCATCTTGACAAACACCAACTTAGGAAAAGTAAAATAAACACCAACTGGTGCAAAACCTTACCAGGA
This sequence comes from Pezoporus wallicus, assembly GCF_028554395.1. Taxonomy (NCBI): domain Eukaryota; kingdom Metazoa; phylum Chordata; class Aves; order Psittaciformes; family Psittacidae; genus Pezoporus; species Pezoporus wallicus. The sequence continues at coordinate 1,165,201 of NW_026639755.1, forward strand.
GATGCAGACTTCTCCAAGTAGAAAATTGCCACCACCTTCTGCTTTGGTAAGCACAAGTGGAATGGAGCCTTTGCATCACCAGGTACATGCACATACTCCAAAGGAAAAATGCTCAGACAATGACAAGAATAAGGACAGCAGGCCTCAAAGAATACTTTTTTAATTCAAAATTAGCAAAACAGGTCACGTTTTAAGTGCAAGGCCTGAAATAATTCACACCTTATTCTTGTTTTTTAAATAACTAAGAACTGAGGAAGAATGCAGAAGCCATTTAAAAACTTATTCCAGATGCAGAAAAGTTGGAGAGCAGGGAAGTTTGGTCCAGATCTTTAGCCAAAGAGCTCAACCCCAACTGCCCCAAAACCTCCTCCACATTCCCAGCCCAAAAGGGATCCTGCTTTGCCAAGTTTACCTAAAGCCAGCTTGTGAAAGGAGAAAGTCTGAGGCTGCTGGATGGCCTCTCCCTTCCACCTTGTTCCTTCAACAAGCCCACACAGCAGGAACCAAGGGCACAAGGCTGCCCAGGCACAAGGCTGCAGCCTCACCACACTTTCTTAGGGCCCCTTGAGGACAGCAGTTCTGGTGTTGTCACACTGACAAGTGCCTGCATAGAACCCACCAGAGAGAACTGATGCTGTTCAACACAAGTAAGAGAGGGGCTGCAGGAGCAAAGCAGAAGGTTCTGCCTCTGGCAGAGCACTGGTGGGCAACCCTAGTCCATCATCTCCCTGCAACACTGCAGTGGTTTGTTACCATGGCTCCCCACCAGCTACAGGAGCAGCATCCCACTGCCACCTCAGTTTGAAGTCCTTTGCTTCCTTGGCAGCTGCAGGACAGGAACCGAACACTCTCCCCATGATGCCAAAGGAACTATCAGAGGGCAGCAGCCTGCAGGGCACAGGCCACCAGCTGCCAATGCAGGAGGACCTGCACTGCACTTCTCAAGCCCGCTCACCAGACAGGAAGCAGAGCACGTCAGCAGGGAGGAAGGGAAGCCAAGGTCTCAAACACACCTCCTGTTTCCTCCCTCTTCACTGGCTCCAGCACCTGCTGCACCTACAAGCCAAAGGGCTGTGCACGGGCCTCAGCGCTGGGTCACGCCTGCCCCAGAGGATGTGGTGAGAAAGGAGAAAATGGCATCTTCCCTCCCAGTCCCACCTCAGTTACTGCAGCACCTTCACGCTTGCTGTGGGATCCGGCTCCCCTGCTCCCACAGGGCTGTTGGCCACAGGAGCAGGCTCATTCCCCACAGATGCCAATGGCCCAATGGCTTTGGTTGAGCAGTTTGGGACGCCCCTGCGCCCCCATCCCCTAGCGTTCAGAACACCGGGATCTTGTCCCTGCGCACCACATCCAGGTCATCATCCAGGGTCAGCAGGACCTGAGGAGGAAAGCACGAGGCAGCTTCAGGTCTCACTGGCCAGCCCACAGCTGGGGAGACTGACCAGCTCCTCACAGCATCTCATCACAGGGGGGTTCCACCTGGGCCACATCTCCAGCATGTACAGGTGTCACAACTGCAACCCATGGAGATAAGCCAGATTCATTTTGCTTCTGTAATGCTCCTAGCAAGTCACTCTAGCAGCACAGCTGACAGGTAGCTCTGCCTACAGTGCTGCCAGAACCTGAGCAGGTAATCATGCCTCAACTATGACAGGGATGCTGCTTGTAAACTGGTCCTAGCCTCTGGAGAGCCATCCAGGAGGCAGCAGGGTGGGAACTACTTGACCACAGCTCAGGCATTGCAAGTGGCCAGGCAGCTCCTTCACAGTTTGCACCTTGTGCAGCTAGGGTTAAGGTCCCCCTTTTTACTTCCCCAAAACAATATGCTCTGACCCCATCACAGGGGATGCCTCCACCTTTGCCACTGCACAGACCATCAGGCCTGAAAAGAGGTTCCAAGTAAAGGAGCATAGGAGACAATTATGGAAGTGATGGAAAGCTGAGGAGAGAGGTGAGCTCCACACCAGTGACTCTAGTGCCTGGGTCAAAGGGGGTAGGGTCCCTTCCTGGGAGGTCCTCACAAACCTATGAGAGGGTTGATCACACCAGCAGCCCCTTAGCTTCCCCGCAATAGCTGTGAGACCCACAGCCCAGAGGGAATTTGATGTCAGGAAGCACAGGGAGCAACAAGCCAACTGACAAAGCCTGATCCTACTGTGAAGGGTGTCAGGAGGCAGAGCCAAGCAGAGAAGTTGAGCACTTCTGTGGGGTCCTGAGGCAGCCACAGCTCCATGTACACAGAGGGACATGAAGGAAGAGGAGAGAGTGAGACCACAGAGCAGAGTGGAAGGCCCAGCAGGACTCACCAGAAAGGAGAAGAACAAGGCAGCTGCAGAGAGGAAGTGCCAAACATCATGGTCATCGAAGAAGCCCAGCAGGATGCACGGCCGGTTCTTTTCCCGGGACTCTGCTGGAGTCTCCTAGGGGAGCAGGCAAGGGGTCACTACCCAATAGCCACTCATACAGGGACATTTCTGGCCATGTTGGACCCTCTGGAGAACGCCCTGTCTTAACTCTCCATGCAGAAGCCAGGAAAAAGGACAGTGCTGGCTGGACATGTGGCGAGAGAAGGGCAGGAATGCAACGTCGTACTTAGACCTGGAGATGAATCTGGGGCCACCGCCCACGGCTGGGTGTCCCTCTGGTCTCCACACCTGAGGTTCTGCATAGCATAAGCTGCACAGTCCCCACACAGCTTCCCATGCTCCCATCCCAGTCTGCTGAAGGGGTTGAACCCTTTCAGCTCTCCAGGAGCAGCCCAAGACTCTTCCCCAGAGTATCTTTTGTGTAAAACAAACAACAGGAAGGAAGAATGATGAGACAGAGACGGACAGAAGGTCAGGGAAAGGGAAACTTTACCTCCCAGCTGCTGAGGGTCTGGAAGAAGAAGTACAGGGCAGCTGCCCACACCACTGCTGTGGCCACAATGCAGAACATGGGGACGGGCAGGAGCTTCTCAGAGCTGCGGAGCTGCAGATAGGTAAGTAGCCTCACATCATCCCCTGAGCCCTTCCCAGCGTCTGGAGGCATGCACAGGAATGACATGCCAGCCAGGACCAGCTGCAGCTACAAAGGGCGCCCCATCCCAGGGAAATACAACCCAGCCACCCCAAGATGGCTACACAGCATCCCTCCCCAATACCAACACCTTGTCGCACCCTTAGCCCCACAAAGACCCATCCACATCCCTCAGCAGCACCACAGGAACACAAACTGCAGCCAGAAAAAGATGCCCATCCTTTCCCCTTTGAGACAGGTGCCCCAGGGACAGGACAGCTACAGCTGCCTCCCTTTACCTTCATGATGATGTAGAAAGCCAGATATAGCAAGAGGTTACAGATAAAGATCCCCAGTATGTAGGAGGCGAAGTCTCTGGGCCTATACACCAGCCCAAAGATGGCACTAAGAGAGAGGGAAAAAGGGATGTTAGACAGCCCTTTACACTGGGGACAGGGTACATCCCCAAACTGACAGCCACCCACTGCCCACCAACCACAAGGCACAACACCACTGCCACAGCTTCCCAGTTCCCTGCAGGAATTGCACTGTTTGCCTCTGCTCCCTGCCAAGCAAACTTGGCCATGGTCAATGCCTGAGAGCAACCGGAGACCCCAGGGGACAGGCAAGGGCCCTGGGTTGCTTCCAACCCACAGCCAAACACATCTCACCCAATAGGAGCTGGCTCCACACCTGTAGGTTTAGCAGAAGGCATGTCCCCGAGAAGCACCTTTTAGTGAAAAGCAAGAGCTTTTCATAATGATCTTAGGTCTCATCCAAGAGCTAACTCCTCCCATCCACACAGATACTGCTGAGCCAGGCTCTGTGACTGTGACTCACAAGTGTCTGTCAAGTCTCCTGCACCTTGGCTGCGCCAGACACCTTCCAGCTACACAGAAAGCACATGTACAGCACAGTGCAACACCACAGTACCAGACAGCCCTACACAAGCTCAACCAGATGCAAGCCACCAGCTGAAATGCTCAGGGATGCCTCACATAGCTCTGCAGTGCTGTACTGCATCCTGTGATAGGCTGAGAACATTGGGGCTGTTCAGCCTGGAGAAGAAAAGCTGCATGGAGACCTCAGAGCAGCTTCCAGTGTCTGAAGGGGACTACGAGAATGCTGGAGAGGGACTCTTCATCAGGGACTGCAGTGATAGGACAAGGGGCAGTGGGTTCAAGCTGAAACAGGGGAAGTTCAGGATGGATATAAGGAAGAAGTTCTTTACTGTGAGGGTGGTGAGGCACTGGCACAGGTTTCCCCACCAATTCAGGCCACCTGTATATCACTATCCTGCTGCCCACGTTTACGCAAGACACCAGCACCCCACTACTTACAAGGACCAGTTGACCAGGTTTCCAACAATGAGCAGCACCATCCTGTCCTGGGAGAGAAGACACTGGTGATCATATGAAAGCAGAAGGAAATGCACAGAGGTTTCTGCCTCAGGAATTCATGATATCATTATGTAAGGATTTGGAATCTGGCTCCTGCAAACACATGTGCACCTGGCTCTGAAGTTTGCGCTGCAGGAGCTTTTTCCAGATGGAAACTGCTCTGGCCTTTGCAAATCTGAAGAAAGCATTGCGAGGAGACTAAATATCCAAAGAAGCACAAGCCTAACACTTAAGAATCAGCCCCAGGAGGTTCTGCAAAGCCTTTGACTGTTTCCACTATTTTTCTAGCAAGATTCCTTCCCTCCCTCCATTTTACAGAAAAATTATTGCACAGAGGGAGGACATGCTTGAAAGAGGCTGCAAGGGAAGCTTTGCAATACCATCCTGCACACAGCCACAGGGCCTGTTTTCATCCATCTCATCATTAGCTAGGGAAGCCCTGGAACTGCAGCAGGCAGACATATTAGATCTGTGGAGCACGTGCATTTATGCTTACAGCTGCTTTCATTAAGGTCCTTTCCAACCCTAACTATTCTACGACTCTAGGATGCAGCTATTTCAGTCCAGCCAGCCTTACTTTATGCCTGAGTGTACCAAGTTTGCTTGCAAAACTTGGGCTGACACTTATTCAGAGATAGGGGAGTACATTCATTGAAAAACATAAACAGGATGCTCATGGATAAAGCTTCATTTGGCTTCAAGCCCTCATTGGCACCCTGTGCCAAGAAGAAAGTCATCAGTGGGACACAAGCTAGCAGCTACCATTTCTTACCTTTTCTTGCTGTCTGCCCTGAGGTGCTGTAGAATAGCAATAGCTATTGCTTAAGCCACTGAACAAAATAGTCACTGCCCTCCCCAAAGAGGCTGCACTGCACAGAGCCTCATAGCCATCCCTTTGAATTTTGGGGAAAGCAAGGAGGGGAAGCAGGGAGCATCATCCCTCAAACAGCCACATCTCTTTCCTCTGCACATTGCCTAAAAATGAGCAATTGCTAAGAGAGGTGCCAAGGTGACAAATCACCTACCATATACATTGGTCGACTGCACCGCTGGATACAGTCTGTGTACAGCACCATCACTGCCCGTCGAAACATCCCCAAGTCTGTCAAAGAAGAGGATAAAAAGCCAGAACAGCCAGCAGAGTGAGCTCTGAAATGCCTATGGGGGAAGACACAGACACCCACTAGCTGACAACAGAGAACCCAGCCTGGGGGTGGTCAAGGTGTCAGCAGATTCATTTCTTGCCCTTTGGGAGCAGAAGGGAAGCCTCCACAGGGCATGGATGGCATGTGGCCAGAACAACAGGTAAAGCTTTGCAATCTCATCTCTGGAAGAGATGTTTGTGCAGGAAGGGGGGAAAAAAATAATCACCTTCCACGGAACAAGCTGCCAGAGCAAGGAAACATCAGGAACAGATCCCACAGCCCTGAGAGGGTCCTAGAGGGCCAGAGCAGACTCAAGACACTCCTGCTCTGAAAATCACTGCAGAAGCTTCACTGGAGAGCCATCAGTAGCAGAGGGATTGATAGACATGCATACACACACACCAACCACAAATGTGGAGCTTGAAAAGGCTCCTGCACGAAGATCGGAGCTCTCCTGTGCTGCATCACCACCTTCCTGCCAAGGAACAGGACTGGCAGTGCTGCTGGCAAACTGACTTCGCTTCTCAAGAGCCCACCCCAGGTGGCACACGAGCCTGCCTCCCTACACACATCCATGCATATCTGGGTGCTACACCCCTGCTCAATCAGTTCAACAGAGAAAAAATGAGAGCTGCTGACAGTTACCTGATTCAGAGCCATCTGAGGCAGACAGGAGCAGAAAAGGAAGGAGAAATACATTTGCAAGCAGAGCACAAGAGCCAGCTTCCCCACCAAACCCTCTTCCCTCTCATCCCATGATAGGGTTTTATGTAGCTCACTGCTCTGAGCACAGTGCTAGGGAGAGCTGTAGCTGAAGGGCAGGCACCCTCAGAGCCCAGCTCTTTTGCCCCCACAGTGCAAACAGGTCCTGCTGACTCCCATGGGTATGGGAAGCAGCAGCAGAGCACTTCAGAAGATGCCAGGAGAGCATCAGATGGATAAGAGGACAGGATAACCCAGAATACAAGCACAGAACATGAGACTGTGCTCACAGACATGCTGCATAGGCAACTCATGCAGCTGAGGGCAGGAGGCACCTGCACACCCGGGAGCAAGCTGGTTCAATCATAGCACTTACCGATCTTGAAGCGACCCATGTAGTAGATCTGCGTGCTGAGAGCCAGCGAGGCCAGAACATGGATTATTGAGAAAATGACCCAAAACCAGATGTCATTTTTCCCAAACACCTGAAAGCAAAGAGCTCAGTTATCAGCAGCCTAATCCTTTCCTGTCCTATATCATTGTGGGGCATTAGACAACCTCACTGAGTGTGGAAGAGAAACCCCTAACCTTCCAACCTGAAAACAGATCTATAAATGCAAAACAAAGTTTAGAGAAGCAAGAGGAGCTCAGTATTCTGGAGAGGAGACCATTCTTTCTAAACACCCCTTCAGTGAAAAACAGCAGCTGGTCCAGGGAGCAGAAATGGAGGGACCCTCAGGCCAGGGAAGTTTTTTCTGCTGAGCTGGAAAGGAGCTGGATTTCTACAGAGGCTGTCAGGGAACCAAACATTAACAACTGCACTGCAGTAGACCAAAAGGCACAAAACTGCCCTGCAGGCAATTGCTCCACACTTTCACTTTAAGATCTGGAAGTGAATTACAAATGCATGTTAATGCTATATTAAAACCTTAGTTTTTCATTATACATTAAGGAGTCCAGAAACTCAGGTCTGCCATCAGGCTCTCATCACACACTCCCCTGGGGCACAGCACTCACCTGAACTTTGGCGGGCAAGTCAAGCAGAAAAGCCACCTCTATATCAACAAAGCAAGGGAAACATGCAGCTTACAAGCTCCACTGAGCAGCTTAAAAGTATCCCACAAGAGAAGATAATAATCCCATAATAAAACCCCAGTGTTTTGAACCTGGATGTACAGATCTACCAGAGCTACCAAGAGATTCTTAGAAGGTCTCAGGTTCACTAGGTGCTCCTGCATGCCTTATTGGACAGTCTCCTATTCAGAGGCCTATGCAGAATCAATTGATACTCTGCTTTACGTGTGGTAGTAAGGGGCTGACAGCCCACTGGGATCTAGCTGCTGCTTCAGAGCACCTGAATGGAAGTAAGTCCTTAAAAAGAAGGGAAGCAGAGACCTCCAAGGTAAAGCACAGGTTGGGGATTCATGCAGGCCCAGCTCAGTAATTGCAATGCTATGAGCAAATGGGCAAAGCCCTGTACAAATCTGACCTGTCTGTGACTACTGGTGCACAAGAGCAATTCTAGTGACTCCTTTTGCTCCAGTGCCTTCTACAAGCAGGTCCAAGCCAGAAACTTGCCTGGGAGCCCGCAGGCTGTTATTGCAGCCCTGCACTTCCCCAAAAATAGGAAAGCCAACTGCAGGAGTTGTGCCCAGAAAACTCAACGTTTTCCAAAGGGCAGAAAGAGGCACAAGCAATTTGGTAGGGCTTCTCCTGGAAGCTCAGCCAGCCTCAGCCTCCTCCTCCAAGTTGAGCCACCATGCAGGAGACCAGCTGCATGCTTGGACACACACACACACTGGATGCACAAATTTTTCCTCTTAAGAAGGAAGGCACGTGGTGGTCAAAGCCCAAAAAGGAGCCCAACTAGAGAAAACTGCTCTGCTCTTCCCCTCCCTGCAAGCCCAGGGGAAGGAAGAAGGAAAACCCAGTGTACCAGAAGTTCAAATGCTAGCAGCTGCTTAACACGCTCTTATCGTACTCTGCTGCTCTCCCCAGTCATTTGCCCACTTAAGCACATCATCTCCTTCCCACAGAAGCAGGTAGGTAAGAATGACCCATACCACTCCAAGGACGGCCAGACAGATCACCACAGCAAATGAGGCATAGGCAGAGTAGGCACTGGCATTGATGTCTGGGTGGCGAGTCTGGTAGAGCTTCAGCATGCACAGTCCTGCGATCATGTACATGAAAGAGGTGTCTATGGAGGGAGCACAACAGGAACAGTTAAAACAGGTACTGCCAGTAGTACATTTTCCTGTGTTCAGATGGAGTTTCCTGTGTTTTAATCTGTGGCCATTGCTTCTTGTTCTGCCACTGGGCACTACTAAGAAGAATCTGGCTCACTCATCTTCATTCTAATTGGGTATTTATGCGCATAGACAAAAACCAGCCTCAGTCTTCTCTTCCTCAGGAAGCCAAAGGAGCCCACAGAGGAAATGTTCCCCAGAGACGGCAAACAGACACTTCCTAGGCTTGAGCACTTTGCCACTCAAGCTGTTTGCTTACTGTGTTCAAACACTGAGCTGCAAAAGTGAGATCTTGCCAGCAGTGCACTACCAGAGTCCCAGGGTCTGGAGAGGAGACTGAAATGTGTTAGTCCCCAGTATCCAAAGCCAAAGCCTCACTGCCTCCTGACTGAGCCCTGGAACAGGCAGTCTCCAAGGAAGTTTGCAAAGGTAGAGGGGTGTGAAAAATGAGCAACTCAGCAGAAGACAAAGCATGCTAAATCCTACCTCCAGCTCAAACGCTTGAAGGAAATTCAGCTTACCAAACTGGAAATTGGAGTAATTAGGGCAGACGTGATAACAGGCACTGAGCACCCCTTCCATCATCAGAGCAATGCCCATAGCATAGAAGAGACCAAAATGCTTTGGGATCCCATAGTCCTGGAAGAGAGCAGAGCTGTATAGCAAGTACCCTCACTGTTCTGATGTCAAGCAAGCTTCCACTCTCCCTCACTCCACCCCTTCTAAACCCTACACACATCCTTCAGTCACCAGTGCAGCACAGAGACCTCTACTCATCTCCTTGTCTTTGCAAGCCCAGGCTGGATCACTAAGGCAGTATGGACATACTGTAAGCAGCCAAGTACTGGGGTGTGCAAGAATGTAAGCATCCCACTGAGACCCTTTTCCAGCGTTGGAAAAAACAGGAGGATTCAATTCTCCAGCAAGGAAGGCAGAGGGAAACCCACTGTGTATCACTCTGCTTTGCAAGCTCTCCCTGTCTTTTCTCCCTCCACTCAGCTCCATGCAGCCGTGCTTCCTACCAGCGTATAGACATCTTTCATCTCCATGGCGCGACGGTGGAGAATGTCCCTGCGCAACACAATGAGGAGGAACAGAAAGCCCAGCAGCATGTGGCCCACATTGCTGAGGATGTTGTTGAAGGCACTGCAGGGAAAAAGAAGGTTTAAGACAAAGGCAGCACAGCAGCAGGAAGCTGAACTCTGGGCCCTGATAAGCTGAATCCATTTTGCTCCCCCCCTCCCATCCTCCACCTCAGCAGCTACCAAACACCTGCCAGTTTTACACCCTGGATTGCAACTTTAGGTTGAGTAGTTCACTTGCAGAGAGAGTGTTAAATGCACTGGGGCAAGATCCCAACTCTGAGCTGTCTTTGCACTCCCACAGTAGTTCAGAGGAACACTGCACGGTAAGGTCTGATCTGAACTTCTTTGCTGCTCATTGGATACAAATGAAGGTGTCCGGAAGAGCATGGGAGCACCTCTCTGCTGTGCCATAGGTTTGATAGGAGAACCCACATGCCATTTGATCCTGGATGCATGTGTCTCACTGCAACAGAAAGCCACTACTGAGCAAAAGAGAAAGCTCAGAGCCCTAAACTCTCAGTGGTCTAAACACTCTTATTATGAACCTGGCAAGGATAATATCCTGACCTGGGCTCAGCACAAACTCTCAGGAGGCACAAGACAATAATGCAGTGACCACAGGGCTCACTCACCTCAGCACCCCAAGGGGATGAGCACACAGAAAGTTGTAGTAGCAGATGTCCTGATTGCCTGTCACATTCACTACCTGGACAAAGAGGAGGTGCAAGACCCAGTATTAGCATATCCTCCTTGTTCTGTGGGGTTTGCTTCATCCAAACACAGCATGTAACACAAGGTGTACCAGGACACAGCCTAGCTCTAACACTGGTGCAGTGGGGTACCGACATCTGCAGTGAAGCTTTTTGTGGGTGGACAATATTACAGAGGGGCTGGACTACATGACCTTTGAAGGTCCCTTCCAATCCAAACTGTTCTGTGATTCATAGAATCATAGAATGGTTAGCATTGGAAAGGACCTTAAAATCATCCAGTCCCAACCCCCTGCCATGGGCAGGGACACTTCACACTAGACCATGTCACCCAAGGCTCTGTTCAACCTGGCCTTGAACACTGCCAGGGATGGAGCACTTATCACTTCTCTCAGCACCCTGTGCCAGCCAGTGCCTCACCACCCTCACAGTAAGCAACTTCTTTCTTATATCTAATCTGAACTTTTCCTGTTCTAGTTTAAACCCATCACCCCTTGTCCTGTCGCTGTAGTCCCTGATGAAGAGTCCCTCTCCAGAACCCTTGTAGCCCCCTTCAGACACTGGAAGCTGCTCTGAGGTCTCCAGGCAGCTTACCTTCTCCAGGCTGAACAGCCCCAAGTTTCTCAGCCTGTCTTCATACAATAAGATCTTGCCACAGGCCACAAACCTGACAATGGACTTCAGAGGAAACACATTTTGTGCTCTCAACCCCACCACTAAAATAGATCTGCTTGCAGATACCTGAATAACAGCAGGATAGCAAGGGTGAGGAGAAAAGAAATCGCTCATATCATAGCAAACCCTACTTGCTTTCAGTTGTCTTTTAGATGTAACAGCAGATTCCTCCTGCCTTTAAAATGAAATAGGACCCAAATGAGACATCAGATGAGCAGGAAAGCCAGCTACACTCCCACTTCCCAAGCAAAACTAGCAGAACTGCAAGCTTGGAAAGCCATGCTACACTTGACACAGAGCAGAGAGAGCAGCTAAGGTAAGCTCCTCAGCCTAGCAGGATTCCCAGGTTTCACTGTGACTGCCACCCTTACACCATGCAACCACAGAGCAAGTTAAAGGACAAGAGGATCCAAACAAGGGGGACAGACAGAACCCAACTCACCGTCTGGTAAGTGATGACAAGTTGGATGACTGGCAGGGCATAAAACACTGCAATGGTGATGATGTTCCTGCAGAAAAGAGACAGTAGCAGCAGCTACATACACCAAAACAATTGGTGCACACCCAGGACAGATCCCCACAGTGTTTGTAGAGGAAGGTGTACACTTTGATGCCTAAGGGCACAGACCCTGCAAGATTTATACTTCTGGGTATGATCTTCTGAAGCAGGAGATTAAACAAACGTGAGGCAAATGCTAAAGGCACAAGAAAAAGCAGCATGTGGACCACAAACTCACATGTTTGAGAGCCAATTTCTCCCCTCCCCCAGTATGTTCCAGCACACTGGTTGTTACCACACTTTAAAGCAATTATGCAAACGAGAATCCATTGCCAGGATCACATGTGCACTGGTCCACAAATATCCTTATTTGAGGTATGTGGATCTGCAGTTACTGGTTGGAACAGGGTCAGAACGTGTAGCAGGGTGGTTCAAGGAATACCATCATGTCTAAAGTGTTGGTCAGAAGGGCATGTGGGCAGACTTCACAACCAGAGACTGGTTCCAGAGCTTGGGCCTTATCAGTTTGTCTTCTTCTTACCAGAAATAGATTTTGTATTTTTTGCTGACAATCCTTCGGTCCTTCCTGGACAGGTCTGACAGATAGAGGAACACCTAAAATGTTAGTGGGAAGCAAAAGATAGAACAGAAAAGAACTAATAAAGACTACAGAAGTATTGGGACAACATGCAGCTTGGTGTTATCTGGACCATTTTTTAAACAGTAAGCTCATTGTGTCCTTTGATCCTATGGGGAATGAGTTCTGCAAAACTCTCTGACCTCCAGGAATGGCTCTGACCACATGGGTTAACAAAAGAAGGCATTTTGAGAACTGCTAGCTTAAAGCTCATCTGCATATCCACTGTAGCCACACTGCTCATACCAGGTAAAGACCCACTATTGCATATTATTTTCTCCCTATGTTCTTGCACCTCCTTGGACTTTCTGGGACACTCTGTGCTTCTTCCTCCTTTCTCAATAGTTCCCAATACATTCTGATTTTCCACACTAAATTGCTCATTTCAGCAACACACTCAGTACAGCATGAAAACTTTCTAGACTCTGACAAACCCCACTAAACAGCACATTCAGCTTTATTAAATTAGATCCACCTAAAAGAGAGAATCTGAAACTGAAGTGACTAGTGCTGGTCCTGGCACAGGTGTGTCCATGGCCCAGCATCACGGCCACAACTGACGTGCCAGCCGTACCTTAGTGCGGATGATGTTCTTATCACTTTCAATCTCTGGCATGGTGTCAAAGTCACTCTCCTCCTCCACAGAGCTGTCTGTGTCAGAGCCAGCCCGCGGCCTGCCCTCTGGGGAAGAAAACCGTCGTCCACCACTGGAGCTTGACTCATCTGGAGCAGAGTGAGGAGAAGGAAACCGGCAGGGTAAAGGCTAAATCCCTCTATGCATAGCAAGAAGAAAGCTGCCAAGCTCCCAGCCAGCCCATTGCTCATCCTCACATGAGCAGAACAGAAGTTTCTTCTTCATTTCCCAAATGCTTTTAAAGCGTTTCCATGGGAACTGGGGAAGGGGGACAGGATGGTGCTGAAGCCCTCTATTCCAGGACTTAAATCCTCCTGAATTTTTCCAAAACCCCATGAAGTATCAGTTCTGTGTTTCTTTGTCAAGCATTCCGAGATATCACACCTTCACAGTCTAATAACTGGATGACATCTGGAGTATCAGGGCTGACTTTATACCACAGTGAACAAATGCATCCTGAGCAAGGACCAAAAATTACACCGATATGAGCAGCTGCCTCATGCTGCCTTGGACCTGCACCACCTCACCCTGCAACCTGGGTCCCCAGGCTGTCAAATTCAAGGATTAAGCTCAGAAGCCCACAACACTGAGCTATTCAATACCAATCCCTCCACAGGAGGGAAAACTGCTAAGGACTGAGAAATACTCTGGCAAAGGAAGGCACTGCCTATCATCTCTGATCAACAGGACCACTGAGAGGTTTTCTTCCTCCTCTGCTACAAGGGAATAGTTCATCTGTGGACAGAATGACATTATTTCTCCTCTAATGAAATCACAATAAGCTGTGATTCTGTCTTGCCTTGCAGCACACACCAACACTTATCAGGTGACTGAGATGAACGTTTCCAGTGACAGAACCTCTCTGGGCACCTCTTCCAGAGATGTGTCACCTTTCTGATGTAGATGTTTTGCCCTAAAGTGCAACCTCAACTTCCCAAGCTGCTATTTATTTTTGTTTTCCCAAGTAGTTGCAAGCTGCTCCTAAAGCAGTTTGCTGGTTTACTCCTTTCTGGCTTTAAAGCACCTTAAAGTTTCTTCTACTCCAAACAGAACCCTCCCCATGTTCTCAGTTCTGGAAGATACTGTACCAATAGCACCATAGCTGCTTCCCTCAGGGGTGCTGGCTGTGATGGGTTGTGAAGGCGTCATGATCCCAGATCCTGCCATGGAAGCAGACCCAAAAGGGACAATTAGTTTCACATCAATGCTTCGAATCGTATCTTTGAGGTGAATATGAACAGCTTGAAGAGCTGGAGGGCTTGGGAAATTTCTCCAAACAAGTGGCAGTCTCCCTCTAGGGGCATACTGTGCAAAAGGGAAACCTCTGCTTTGCAATGAGAAGCAAACCCATCTCTTTCAGCCTCCCCACAGGCTGCCAGCTCGACTCACAGAAGTACAGGCCTCCCTCCAGCTCCCTGTAGGGATCACATTATGGGGCTGTAAGACATAGCAAATTCTAGAGCAAGTCTCCCAGTACTCAGAGCACCCTTCTGTATTTCTAATTCTTCTCCTTCCCCACCTCATGCATTTGTCCATTCAAGTTCAAATTACTGCTTTCCTTCGACGCATTGACTGCACTGCTTGGGCTGTAGAGAGCTGGTCTCCATTTCAGCTTCTCTACCCTCCTGCCCCATCTCTCTGATTAGACAGTGAACAGCCCTGAGGAGCATCAGAAGCGGACAACATGGCACGGACTGAGAACAGAAGGAAGGCTCTGGCACACTGCAGTTCCCCATGTGACACCCCTTCAGCCCTGAGCTGGGATTAGCAGGATGCCATTGTAGGTTGACACAGGAGCAAGAGCCACCTTCTACTCATCACCCACTGTGCAACCCTCCCTCTCTCATGGCAGTTTTTCCTGTTGCTTTAAAGTCACTTGGAAATCCAGATCACTAGGAAGAGGCTGAAAGAAGCATTACCCCATGTTCATGGCACCATGCACAATTCCTGCTCCTGTCCATTCTACCCCATAGGAATGCTTCCTCCTAATTTGAGACCAGGCTTTGCCCTCTCAAGTGACCTGTCAACCTTCTCTCCCAAGTCACCAAGGAAAGATTTAAATCTGGACAAAGCAGGAATGCCAGGGGGAAGTGGTGCTCTGCCCCATCTCTAACAGCTGCTCTGGACCCAGCTCAGCCACTAATTTCAGTCCCACCTCACAGTGTGCAAGTGAGTCAGCAAAGTAAATGTACCACACTAGGTGTGGTTCCTCCACCTACTGCCTCTACCAGGTAGTGATGATGTGGAATGGGAGGCATGCCATGAGCTTAGATAAAATTTAACCGTAGAAGCTGGGCATAAGGTGGGTGCAAAGGAGCTTTTGCATATGTCCCTTTGCATAAGGAGCAAAGGGGCATATGTTGTTACAGGATATTTGAAAACAAAGGGCAGAGACAGATTGCTCAGCACCTCCATCCACACGTTCTTGGTTGGAGAGGGGAAAGGAAAGGGGAGCAATGAAGGTAACAAGATCAGGGGTACTTTAGAGGAAGAGAAATTCCAGTGGGTGGGAAGAGAAAAAAAAAACAACAAAGCAAAACAAAAGAAAAAAAAAAACCACAAGAGAGAAAGCCAGCATGCCCTTGGTGATGTGGAGGACAGGGGGATGCTAGTTACCATTTTATAGGCATCAGTCAGATACACACCCTGCAGAGACACAATAGAGAAAGCAACAGCATGTGGGTAGGACACAGCTCCTCCCCAGAGGAGACGTGGCTCTGATGTGCAGTGCCAAGCATGTGAAGGTGTCAGAGTACAAGGAACAGGACAGGTCACAGAAGGAGAGATACCTCTGGGAGGAGCTGTGAAGGAACTGTGCTCCTCTGCCCTGTCACAGGGCTGGTATTCAGGACTCTTCCCTGCCCTGGAACCCTCCAGATCTGTGCTGAGCACAGAGTTTGTGCCCTGCAGCTTCTGGAGGGACTTCCCAACCACCAGAATTTAACTTGCACCTCTCTCCGGGGCAGCTTGGAAAGCAGCTTCTGAGCTGCCTTCAGCACAGGAACCCTCAGCTCCAGCACCAGCAGCACTCCTTGAGGCTCCTGGTCTCAGGCAGCTGAGGCTGTGCCTCCTTGCCTTAGACAGTGATCCCTTGTCACCACCCTGGAGCTCTTTCATAGCCTTCAGCCTCTGCCAGGTCCTTTTGGCTTTCCCAAACTCCCGACACACAGGCCCTTCCCATTTTTCCAGTGGCTTAAGACCTACTGTTGTCTCACAGCAGGATCCATCCCAAATGACTTAAAATTAGACTATTTTTAAGAACATCTTTTACAGTCCCCTGCTCATTTGGTTGTGAAGAAAACCTTTACACACATTCCACATACAGGGATGAATATGTGGATCTCAGTGGCTGAAGAATCCATATATACTCAGGTCCTCAGCAGAAACATTAATCTAAGCAATGCCAGGTCAGAGTGAAGCTCCACTGCTGATCTTTTAAGTACAGCTCAGTTATAATCATATGCTTATCTGGTGGCATGCAGACCAGAGAGACTGAAGGAGCTGAGGATTAAAGAAGGGAACACACCAAGAACTTTTCGATGCTGCCAAAAAACAACATCTTCCCTTTCTCCAGGAGGAGAGTACAAATGACAATGTCCTTAACACCACCAGTGCTTTGAACTATTCTGCAGGCACTAAATATTTAAACAGCCTCCAACACTGCTCCGAAAAGCAGGAACTCCCAGTGCCCCTCCTCACATGATGAAAATTTCCATCTTCCACTGGTACCCTGTCAGCTGCAGCTATGTTTGTATAAAGCAGAAATCTGCAGCATGTTGAAAGGTGGGTGCAGGATAAAGTAAACTGAATCCAATACCACAAGTAAATACACAAGCAGCACAACCAAACTGTATCAGTCATTCATTCACTTGTTAAAATATTTTCCAGTTAAAAACAAACTAAAATATAAATTAAATTTAAAAAATCAGAGACCCTATGTTTAAAGCAGGGAGATGAAATCTTAAAACATAAGAGCTGGCTACTTCAGAGTGCCCTGCTTAGAAATGAACAGACCTGGCATCAAGAACATTAGTTGATAACAAGATCTAGCCAAGGTTTACCCTTCATCTACCCCTCTAAAAGCCAGCTCCTTGGGGTACGGGGTCAGGACCAGGTTCAGGGGAGCCTGCTTCAGGCACCCTTGTGAGGGCAGAGAGGAAGCTCTAACATCTTTTATTAGCACCAGGAACTACTTGGTATGTGTACAGGGAAAAAAGCTAGAAGGGACAGAATGTACTTGTTGTGCTATTCATTTAAAAGTTGTCACAGAGGAAAGAAAAACCTTACCATCCTCAGGACACAGTCTCCCAGCTGAAGCCTTCCTCTGAACCCTGAAAAGGAACACACAGCACTCATGAGATAGCCAACAAAGCCCATCACCTGCCAGCCATATCTAGGACGCCAATAGGTAAATATGGTACAACCTCTACAAAACAAACCAACCCAATATAGATAAACCATAAAAGAAACAAAAGCAATAAAAAAGGAAAACAGTTTGGACCAGCCATGGTTCAGCCATGACTGCCTGCTACCGACCTCTCCCATTTCCAAAGCAACAGAAGGGATTCTACCGTCTCAACTATCCAGCAGGACAACCAGTTACATGACCATCCCATCCTACACTGCTCAGCATGGTGGGAGAGATTTTATTTCCCCCTCCTCCCCCTTTTTTTTTTGCCCTAGAACAACCTGTCATGGTACCTGTGCCCAAGTTCACTTCAGACACAGATATTCTCCTCAACACAAGCCCAGGCACCAAAGTCTGGGGCAGGGGACACAGGTCAGGAAGGAAACCAGCACTCTCAGGACTCCAGGGCCCTATTTGAGTCACTGCCACGTATTGCAGTACTCAGTCCAGCACTGTGAAGTACCTTTTCTCCACAGTGCTCTGGCACACTGTATCACACTGCCATGATCCCCATCTGGCTCATGGTCAGTAGGTGCCTATACTGAGTAGTCATGGACTTCTTTCACTGCTCTGTTCAGATGCTTGCTGCCCCACTGGCCCCAAATGTACTGCAGGGTGAGGCATCTCCGAGATGAAAGGTTGCTCTTGTAAAACCCCTCAGCTCACCTGATGTAGTGCACAAAAGCAACAACCACTGAGCCCAGGTAAAAGGAGAGGAAACTCAGGAAGCTGAAGAACATGGCCTGGACATAAACAGACTCTGAGGAAGGAGACAGCGTTATCAGTCAATGCAGAGCAGAGACAGCTCCTCACAGAGCCAGAGCTCCCATCCTGCTCTTCCCACCACCACCTGGTGGCAACACCCAACTCAAAACAGCCCCCCAAAGCCCATCTGCTTTCCTCAAGAGGAATTGCCACAACCTGTTGCAAGGTCTCCCCCCATTTCTTCACCCCAGCACTAGCTGGTCTGCCCATGAGACCACCCTGTGCCACACAGCACCTCCTGGAAGGGATCAGGGCTGCAGCTGGGTTTTGACTCCTTTGCTAGTGCTTTCTTCACCATCCCATCAGAGGGCTGCCAGCCCAGCCATACCCTTCTACACAGAAGGGCCAAGTAAAGTTGCATTGCTCTGCCCAAAGGCACTGACTTTTAACAGAGGGCACAATCGTCACTTGAAGGTTCTTTGTCCGCTGCAGGTTCCAGGTACGGTTGACGTTCCCTGTGAGAGGCAAAGTGTACAGCAAATATAAAACCAAACATTAAATCCCTGGCTCTGATCTTGGTTCTCTGCACTTGCAAAAAACACCAGCATCTGGCTTTTCACTATCACCTCTGTGTGGTTTTGCTCTAAACCTTACTCAGACGTATCAACACACAGCCTTTACTTTCCCTTCCTCCCTATCCACAGCCTGGTTTTCAGATGAGAAATCCGTCCTTGACCCTTCCATACACTCTTCAGGTCTGAATGCCTGAATCCAAAGAGCATCTTATCTCCTATTCAACTAGTCCCCAGAGGGCACTTTCTCCCACTACAGGTACTGTGACACCATTTTTCTTTTGGCCAAAGCTCTGCTGGCAAATCATTTCTGTGCAGGTTGCCACACTCGTGACTGGCTCCGTTTCAGCAGGGCTCAGCACACCCTGCCAGTACAACTCTACCTGATCCTAAAACTACCAGCAAAGACACCCAGAAGGTGCCAACTCTTGTTTTAAGGGTGCAATTGGGAGATAGGTAGAAGGAAGGGGCCGTAGAGGGAGCCCAGTATATTTATTGGTTGCAGTCTAGCTTCTCATACAGGAGGAAGCCATCTGGCTTTGAGGATACAAATGTCCCCACTCCAGCTACAGCCACTACATTAGTGGTGAAGGCTTTGCTTTTACCACTGCACAGGAAGTGAACACAGTGTTTTCTGGTTGGGAAAGGCAATAGATTTGTTGACTTGTTCTACTGCCTTTCCCAACCAGAGAGACTTTAAAAGTATCTGTGAAATTATCATCCTAAAATGACTAACTTTTCCAAAAAGCTGTAAACAGCATTCCCTGGCCATCTCCCAAGACTCCAGTGACTCTTCTGACAAGCGCATAACCCTAGTAAGCCAGGCACTGTACCAGCCAGCCACCTCCTGTATTGGTCAAGACTTGTAACCTATCCAACAATATCAAGTTTATACTTCACTCTTCCTCACAGGTATGTGGAAGAGACAGAGCTATAAGACCAACCTGTGTCCTCCCACAATAAGGTCCCAAAGGACTCCTGCTGCTCCAACATCAACCAAATCCACCCCCTAGCACAACTTACCGTGAGCAGAAGAAGGCACAGAACCCCCACAGGCATAATCCTCTGGCTTGATGACGAATACAACGAAGAACTGCTCACCTGGAAAATCTTTTCTCTGCACAGAAGGATAGAAGAGGACAGACTCCCTAAGATGTGAAGAAGCCTCTCCCTCCAATGCAAAGCAGAGGCAGTGCTCCAAGAGGCCAGAAATCAGGTTTTAGTCACTAGACAGGCAGCAGCCTTCCAGAGATCTGCCTGTTCTGCACAGAGCTTGGCTTCTGGGGGTGTTCCTCTCCTCCTTGCTGACAATAAGCTGACTGAGTTCAACACTATGCAGTACAGCAGTGCCCCAGTACAAGCAAGCTAATACTTTTACCTAAGCTTTGCTTATTACGAAGGCTCTACGACCACCACTCAGTGGTAGAAGAGCCAGGTTCAAAGAGAAGGCACCTGGCTGCAGCCACTCTGATCTAGAACCTCAGTACCTAAAGCACAACACACCTACCTAAGCAAACATAAGCAAGGTTTTGTAGTAAAAGGTAATATCACTTCTTCCACTTAGATCAGCCGACCTAAAAAGCAAAAGCTCACAGCACACCAGCATCAAAAGCAAGCTAGGAATGCATAGGACAAGCCAGTAAAACAGACAAACAAAACCAAACCCAAAAATAACCAAAAACAACACTGGGACAAAAATCAGCATCTTACCTGCACCGTTATGGCTGCCTGCTTAGTCATAGACTGGTAAACACCATTGAACTCCACATTATGGTCCAGGTCATATACTGGGCACTAAAACAGACACAACTAAGGGTTAAACCAGGGGCAGAATCTGAACTAATTTCACAGGAAGCCTGCAGGAGAACAGACAATGCAGAACAGCAGAAAAAAGGCCCTGCTCAGGATAACAAGGGGAACAGAACAACCAGGACCCATTCAGAAGTGAGGAAAGCTGCTCTGAAGTCACCAGTTGTGGCCTGCACTTACTGATCTTGGCATTATCACAAGAGGGCTGCAGTTTAATCCTAGAAGCATTCAGCCAGATTGATCACTCCATCATTCCCACAGGGCAGTGCATATGCTCAGCTGTACACTGGTTGTGTCATGCTTTGCAGTCTGTACTATATGCCAAGTGCTTGCCCTCATTTTACTTTTTCCCACTATTCTTAATATCTAGTAGGTTGAAAATCACCTGTCAGTCTCCACTCCTGCCCTTCTACCATTCAAACACAAGGATGTGGGCAGGAGTTGATGTTACTCATTCCTCTCCTCACCACAGGTATTAAAGGTGACTGCCAGGATTTCAGAGCCAGCAGGCAAGGCTGCTGCACCTCTGTGCAGCACCATGCATCTCTGTCACCATCGTGCTGCTTCCACAGTGCAGGTTCTTGCATCATTCAGGGAGCTGGGAAAGGAGGATAAATATGGGGCTATTCCCAGCTACAAGCAACAGCCAACTTCTACGACAGGGAACAGCTGATCTCCCCTTCCCACAAAAAGGGATGAGTAACTGCATAGAGAGGAAATAGAATGGGAAAGGAGGAGACACCTGTCTGGAAGTCAGAAGCTCTCCATGCTGCCCTGAGCCAGGAGAAGGCTCCATCAAGGGAACAGCACTGTCCTCCCTCAGCCACCAGCATTCCATCCAACACCACTCCACAGAGACAAAGACCCATATCACAGTGCAGCAAGATATTAAACCTTACAAGGAGAACATAACAAATGCCCTGTGTACAGGCTGGAGACAAACAGCTTGTTCATCTGTTTACAATTATTATCTGGGTATAAGCAGCCCTGTCTTCGCCTCCTTCCCACAGTTTCTGTTCCTCTTTCAGGGAACCTCTCTTCACCACCACCACCACACTAGGGCAAAGCCCTAGTGAAAAAGGCCTAGAAAAGACTAGGTCTTTTCTCTTTGTTGGAGCAGAGCCCCCTTCACAGCAGGACACAATGCTCCAGCAGGCAACTCCTTACTCTTCTCTGCTCAGGCTTACCACAATGTCCTGGACGGAGACAACGGAGCATGGATAGACTGCATCAGACACCACTTTAATGATGACTGAATCGACATCCTGAGGAAATCTGTACAGAAAATACTGAGGAGAAAGCAGAGTGCTGAGAGTTACGGTCCAGAAATCCCCCTTGCCAGGAGCTTCATAGCCTCCCTAAGGTACCTCTGCACAGCCAAAGCTGGGCTTTGGGCTTGGATGTGAAGGCCTCTCACAAAAATTCAGATTTCAAATAATAGGACCTTATGCTACAGAAGAGCGGATTAAATACGTACAGACAACTCCCCCCCTTGCACAGCACGCTGTTAGACACACACACCTTGAACATGCAAGATACAGCACAGCTTCGGCTCCCCTTAAGCTTTTTTCTACCTGATGAAGTTAAAGTGACTTCATTTTATACCCTACTCCATTTTATGTTGCCATGAACAATTTCCAGATGTTTCCATACTGCTAGCTGTACTTTATGAGGAACATATCATAAGAGTTTCTCTCAGATGAATTGCCTCAAAAAGAGACTGGGAGAAATATTAGGTCAAATGCTTGAAAGTCTGTCAAGTGTTTCATAAATAAGTGCCTGATATTTGTTGTAGGATTTAGGATTTTTGGGTTTGAGGGCAAAGGGTAATGGGGGTTTTCTCTTACCAGTTCAGCTTTAAAAATAATTCAGCTATAGCTCTGAAAAACCTGGGAGATGCTAACACCTGCCAATATTCCTACTTTTCCTCTGGGGGCAAGGAATGGTGAGGTTTGTGCTCCCATACTTTCAGCAGGCCCACAGGACAGTCTGTAGCGTCAGGAAATACCCTTCCTTGTCCTAGCAAGGGTCTTTTCAGATCTGGGCAAAAGATGTCCCAGGAAATAGCGTTATTTGCATCTTCTTCCATTAAAAGTTTGAGGTCCTACACCAACTGGCTGCTGAAGGAGGAGGGTGTTTTGTGCCAGCAGGCAGGCTTGTCACAAGGGCTCCCATCAACCTACCTGAAGCCCAGATGCGGCTGCACAGGCTCGCAACCACAGTTTCCACAAGGGGCTGATGGGCACCTCACCCCAGAGTTTACCCTTAGGAAGTTTTAGGTCCTTGAAGGAGTCACCCATGAGGACTTCTCTATCATCATCTTTTTAAGCCACGCTTATACCAGAGTACAGAATTAACATAAGGGGCATTGACACCTACAGTTTTCTGCTTCATAGGCTGTGTGTGGTATAAGCACATTCAGGCAATACTCCTGACCTATACAATCACTTCTAATTTCTCCTTCTGCCCTAAGGCATGAACTGAGTTCCAGACAACAACTCCTTCAGTTGTCCTTCAGTTTTTTTCCAGTCTTAGGGCTATTCCAACACCCATATAGTTTTTTAATTGCCTTTTTTCCCCCTGAAAACTACTTAATACTTTGATATACAAAAGCCTCAGCACTATAGGAATGAAGAAGCACCTTCTGCTCTCTAACATCTGGTCTGTAATTAAAGTCATCAATCTCATATTATTAATTGTGATAAATAACAGACCAAACTCACAAAGTTAATTCCAGGCCACATCCTAAAGACTCAACATTCAAATTACAAGATCCTAAGTAACAAGGGTTTATAAAGAGTCACCACCATTTCCTATTGCTTCTATAATGTAAAATACTGCATGTAACTGCAAACCAGCTTAAGACATTTGACAGCAAAAAAGATTAGCTGGAATGCCTGGTAATAGGAAACCTAAAATTAAGTGGCGTTACTAACAGTGATAGCACAAACAGAACTGGGGTACCATACAGCCTGAGTAAATTACATACTTCCCCAGTTCTAAGAGCTCCTGTATCACTATAGTTACTGCCAACAGCATTTTCATTCAAGAGAGGACTTGTAGTATCTGCAGGGCTCTAAACAGAGCTGCTCAGCTAGATGTGCTGAACATGTGTGCACTCTTCTGAAGTAATAATGAGGCATTTAGTTTAGCACCTCCAAAGTCACCTTGCTGCCATGAGCAAGGAACAGCAGTCTGAGTTCTGCTGTATCATTAGCTTATTTATTTTTCTCCAGTAAAGACTGCGTCTTGGCAAGTCACACTTAGGCAATTGAACCAGCAATGGCTGGAACAAGATACTGGTGCACACCATCTCCTTTCCCATTAAGTGTAGCAGTCCAATGGCCTCTGGCCTTCTGTACATTTCTGGAATTTCCTGAACTACAGACACTGCTCATTTGCTCTGGTCATGGTTTTTTGGTTTACTTAACTGCTTTGCAAGAGGACCAAACCATGCCCCTAGAGGGGCTAAAGCACTGTTACCTCTTTACTATATCCACAGAAAATTCAAGAGGAAGGAAGTTTCCCTGCATCCTAAGAGAAATTACCTAGTCATGTAAGGTTTTTGCTATCTCTAACAAAGGACTGCATCAACCATTTGGATGTGGTAAGACACACAGTACACCTCCTTACCTGGGGTTGAGATGGGCTGGCAGTGAAGTTAAAGGCTTTGTTGGTCCTACAAAAGAAATGCCAGCATGTTGAAGTCTAAAACTTTCAGAGCTGGAACTCAAAAAAATACCTTTAGATTAAGCAAAATAAAACATAATCTCCTTTTGTTGTTCTTAGAAGGAAAAAGGGAAGAGTCACAGCAGATTAACCAAATCCCTATGGAACAGATACATGAAGAAATTACATTTGTGTTCTCACATCCCAGCTTACTCAAGTTGGAAGTTCTCAAGCCTGGTGACTAGTAGCTCATACGCAATATTAAACGGTGCCATGGAAGCAACGTCCACAAATATGATCTGGTCAGCGGATCCTGTCTCAGGTGTTGGCTCAGAAGGACAGAGGGTACGACTCACTTCTTGGTAATTGTAGGTCCTCTGATACCTACAACAGCCAGGGGAAGGAAGGAAGGGGAAATTGGATGGAAAAAGAGAGAGAAAGCAGTTAAAAAGTTCCTTGGCAGTTCCAAGAATGACATAATCCCCTGCTTGCATAACTGAAATACTAATCTGAAAGACCAAGATCATCGAGCCTTTTATTTAGAGCTCAAACTCCACCTCTGTTGCATCTTGTGGTTTGCATCAGGGAGTAGCCATCCCCAACATTTCACTTCCCTCAAGGCTGCCTGCTCCATCTGCAGATCTAGCACATCTGCCATTTGCTGGAGGTAGAGAGAGCAATGGCAGCCCAGGACAGCCATCAGGCAAAAGACTGCAGGGTATCTGCTGCCAGGCACCAGCATTTCAGTGGCAGGATGAAATTTCCCACCTCAGGTGGTCTAAGATGCTTGCAACGTCTCAGTACTTGCAGCCTGATGGGCTTTGAGATTGCTGAAGATACACATCAGCATCACTTTCACAAAGAAAATATTCCCAAAACAACCACCAGCAGCCATAACAGACTCAGCTTAGATGTACCTGGTGTGAGAAACAGAGGAGAGCTCTTATTGCCCAAACGCACTGTAACACAGCAGTTAGGGTGCTCTTCTGAGAGCTTGCTCCAAACCTGAGCACAAGAACTGCTTGCACATACCGTAAGCAACTGTGGAAGTGACAACAGTGCTGTGTGTTAGATTCACTGACTAGCAATACAGGCAGATCCCCAGCAGACAGATATGAGAAACCAAGCAGGCTGCCAACTAAGAGGTTACCTACCAAATCCTAGTCTTCCTGTGTTCAGCTGACAGTTAGCAATCACGCTTTGCAACCAAGCCCTGTGGTCTACACAAGCAGCAAGATGTAGCACTTGAGAAAGGCTGATGAGGGATACAGCTAGCAGACAAGCGTGTTACAAGGAAGAGACTCCAGTACTTACAGGCCTCGAAAAATTAGTGGGACCTGCCATGACAGCACTCCCTTCTGTTGGCGAACTACAAACAGGACAGGATATTGGAGGTTCTCAGAGCTGCTGTTCACATACACCCGCACTGCATCAACCTGTGGGAAGAGAAAGGAAAGTCAGATGGGTGTTAGCCGAAGGGAAAGAACAAGACAGCTTCAAATCCAGGTGGAAGAAGCCTGCCCCCTTCCTCAGTCTGACCTAGATGCTGGCAATATCCACAGGGAGATCAACACTGTCACTGCACTGGTTATTCATTCAGATCCAGAGGTCATTTATAGAAATGCCTCCTTGCTGCTGCTCTAATCCGGAATCACAGCCCTGTTCCCAGGTCAGAGGGGACTGTCAGACAAGACACAATGGACAGATGCAGCAGATGTAATAAGACATTCACTTACCCAAATGGGAGCAACCTGAATAACCTGTGCTATGAAAGCAAGCAAACATACACACAAAACAGCGAGATGACTATAACCCATACATACACCACCTAACAAAACAAGAATACACTGCTGACTGCCCTCAGCTACACAAGGAAGGCTGCTTCAGGTTGTGAGCAAGGGTTTTAATGGAACCCACTGCACCAGCAACTGGAGTTTCTCCTTACATTATCTGGCCACCACACAGTTGCAGAGGTAGTATGGCTGTGGAGTAGAATGCCCTCAGTTTTCTATTTGCTTTGAGAAGCAAGCAAGCAGTCTGTATGCACCAAATGGCAATGCCACCATTTCCATTTGAAGAGAACATCCCTCTCTCCAGAGCTGCACACGTCGCTAAAGAAAACAGGGTATGAGAATGTAACTTATCAGAAGAGACAGCACACCTCTGTTGATGACACTGATGACTGATGATATATGGATGATATGATGTGATATGAGAGCGTATGAAGTAGATAAGACACACACATTTTAAGCCCACCACATCTTGAAAAATTAGAATAGTCTCTCAGTTGATCAGTGAAACACAGATATCTTAACTGTATGTCCTCCAAGAACAGCAAAGTAGAAAAAATATCCAGAGGTAGCAAGGTAGCAGAAGAACAGCTCCTCTGGATTGCAGCTTAAGCATACATTGAGCAAGTACCTTCACAGGTAGCTCACCGTTTGATGAGACAAGCCCTTAAATCCAAAGAGGACAGGCAAGCCTTGGAGCCTAATTTCCTTTGGAGTCTCTATCAAAAACCCATTTTGAAACAGCAATTCCTGCCCTTGCAGGAGACAGTAATTCACAGCACCTAACATGACACAAGCATCCCATCCCCACCTTTTGTAAATTTACTGTATCTTGCTCGAGGCAAAGTTGCTCAGGGCTCAGTCAGGTTCTGGATATCTCCACAGATGGAGACTCCACAACCTCTCAAGCAATCTGTTCCAGTTTTTGACTGCCCTCACAGTTAGGAAAAAAGAAAGAACAAAAAAAGTTCATGCAGAATTTCCAGTGTTTCAGCTTACTGCCCCTTGTCCTGTCACTAATACCCATGGACCCATTGAGAAGAGGCCAGCTCCCCCTTCTTCCATCGGGTTTTTATACACAGTAATGAAATCCCCTCTTCGCTGGGCTGAACAGTGCCAACCCTTGCAACCTCTCCTCATAGGACTGGACTGGCAGTAAGTCCATACAATTGCTGTATTGAGGAGAACTAGACACAGTATTCCAGGTGTGAAAGCTTTGTAACTGCCCAAGGCTAACCTGGGGAGCATGTGACCCCCTCATCTTTTACAACACAAGGCCACCTCTGTAAGAACTTCCTAGACAAGCCCAACAGTTCAACTGCTCATACAGGGACTCATTAGTGCTCCATTCACACACACTTTTACCCAGACACCCTCTTGCTTGTCTTAATGTCCACTGTTGAATCTAGCATCATCTGGGCCAACCTTTCTAGGCACTGAGGATTTCTTTTTTGAGATCTTAAGCCTGCCCCACATAGTCTAAGCAGTCAATTTTCTTTCGAGGACGGGAGGGGTGGGGAGAGAGAAGGGAGGGAGAAACCTGCCTATGAATCCAAGCCTATTAGACATTTACTTCACTAACAATAAGCAATGCCAAGACTAATCCATGCTGTTAAAGACTGATCTTCTATTTCCATGCAGCCCTGCTGCTGTGGCAAGTGCCACGCGAGATGCCTGCAGGGCCTGCTGAGGTAAGCAAAGACTTGTGAGTTTTAGCTTCCCGCATATAGTTACTATGCAACTACTGAAAGGTCTCTTGATTCTGCAATGACATGCTATAATCATCTCCATTCTACAGATGCCGAGACTCAAGTGTGCAAGAAGAGGCAGAAGGGCACAAGCAACATGTTCAGAGATTAACTTGTGGTGGTGCCTGAGACATTCAAAGCCCGAGATCTTCTCCCTGTATAGTCTGTACTGCATGACCCTCAGAAACATCACGTTAAGAGGGACGGTATCATAAAGCCTGCAGCTCACAGCTCTGTCCCCTTCCTGCTGCAGTACTGAATGGCCAAGAAGCCACCACATTTGCAGCTACCTGGGGTGCATATTTCCCTCCCAAGTCACATCCCTCCGGCTCCTTCCAGCAGTTGCCCAGCAATACTCTGCTCCCCAGATGACAGATCTGTAGTCTCTCTTCTGGGCAGCACTCAAGCAACTCACTCTCTTCCTTCATGCTCTGCTGATATCTCACCTGGAGCCCCTTGCCTGTTTTTTGAACCCTGGTGCTCCCCAAAGCTCCAGTGTTTGCAAACACACCTCCAAGCAATTTTGTTCATGCAATTCCACGAATTATCATCCCAAGGTTGTTATAAAGTTAGTGGAAGTGACCTCCTCAAGACGAAACCTCCATCTAGCCTAATCTTTGATCCTGATGACCAAAGCTTGTGCAGGATGACTCTTGGAGGACACTCCTTTTGCACCGAGGCAGGGGCAGGACCGCTTCAGAGACTTCTGCTCCTCACATTCCTTCCCATTGCCAAGCCTCTGCCATGTGTGACTCCCCTCTTCAACATCCAAGCTGATCGCATTTTTGTTTCTCAGATGAGTGACCTTGAGGTTTTTTCTGTATTTTGAGGTGGCCAGAGCAGTCAGACAGCTGAATAAAGAGAGCGCTCTCAGCACTATATAAAAACGTGTTAGACCAGGAAAGACAAATATTTGTACTTTGTTTCTATCACCACCCTGGAGATAGGGGGAGGGGGGAAAAAGGAAAGAAATAAACATATCTGGATACCATACTCTAGATCGGAACAGGCAGAAGGAGCCGGGGCCTGAATTCACACAGCTGAACAGGAGCAACACGGCTGCAAACATAAAGGAGAACAAACCGGACTCTTGTTGACACAAAGAGTCCTTGGACTGTTTATTAAGTCTGCATTTCTCACAGAGATTACACATCAGCTTAAGACTGTGGGGATATGAATTTAAGGGCAGGCAGGAGGTTGCAACAAGAGTTCCTGCTGCAAGCAAAGCTTTTCCAGAGCTTTCCTGTGGATTCCTTTCCACCACCTCACACCAAGCAAAGCCTTCAAATCACACCAGGGCTCCACCACGTTCTCTGCCACACCTACACACAAGCCACTCCTTGCAAGACCTCTGGGGATTATCTGTCCAAATTGCAACAGCACTTGGGTATGGACCTGAGAAGGCATCAAGCCAATCCAGTGGGCAGGGAACACATCCAGCAAGCACACAGGGAGGCTGCTAGTTACAATGGAAGGTCTCAGTGCAGGGTGCGTCTACAAATGCCATGGAACTGCTGCTGTTGCACAAGAAAGAGGTGCTTCATCATACGTAAACCCCAAAATTAAGTGAAGTAGGACGCAGTTGGATGGGCTACAGCAATTGAAGCAATGAATGAAGTACATAGTTGTCAGTACCAAACTAAGCTGCTCTTCCCACTAACACAACAGTGGGAAGCTGAGACCCTGAAGGAATAGATATGAGACAGTGACAGGCACTACAGAACCTCTTTCCTGCCCTCTTATGAGATATGAGCACTCCTTCTGTCTAACAGCAAAATAAATGGAGCTCAGAGGAGCATTCCCTTTCAGCCTTTCTCTGTCTTTGTGCCCTAACATCAATAAGTCTTAATTGCCAAAAGCCATCTGTCAAATAACCTTGGCCCACAGTTTTCTTCCAGCATTTCTGCCAGGAGAATTAAATACCCTAAGCAGCATAAACTAAGCAGCAGACTCAGTGTGTCAGGCACAGCCACAGCCACATTAATGTAATTGTTCCAGGATTCGTATTTTTCATTTCAAAGTTCCACTTTGCGCAAACATGCTCTGTGGATTTACTGTCTGCCGTGGTCATTCCCAGGAGTTCACTTGTTTGCAAGAGTATCTGTGCAGCATAAATGGAAGACAAATACAAAGCATGTTAATATTTACCTTTTCCTGGTTTTGAAATGTTGTCCTCTAACCAATGTCACTAGGGAGCCTCCAGGACAGCCAGAAAGAAAAACCAGGAGCAGGCATGCTGGATGAAGGAGGTGCCTGTTCCTGACTACCCTCAGGCTTCAGGAAGACATTAAAAGAAAATAAGTTCTTTTTTTGAAGAGCCAGTTAAGAAACAAACTGTTCTCTAATAAATAGCATCTTCCTAACCCACAGGAGCTGGAACGCTGGGTTAGGGCAACCCTTGAAACAAGGGTGTTTAGAATCTTCCCAAATCTGCTCCCACTCCAAGCTCACAGCAATAACTCCAGGGATTACGGTCACAACATCAACATCTGGTTTTTTTTCTTGGCTCCCAGGTTCTTCACCTCAGTGACACTTCAGCTGTGGACTGAGTTACATATCCTACATGTTGCCTTCATCTCTTTGTTTAAAACCGTTGTTCATTTGTTTTAAAACAAACTGAAGTAGCTGTTTCCATGCCCAAAGAAAAACATAAGCATAAAGAAATGAAGGCCGTTTCTGAAATCCTGTGTTTCTCTAAGTACACACAGCAGAAAATAACATTTGCTTATGCAAACACACTAAACTATATTCTCAACCCAAGCAGATGGCACACCCTTGCAATACAGCTTTTACAGGCTGCACTTTCATTCCCTAAATATCCCCCAAAAGAGCAGATGAAGTCTGTGTAGGAAAAGCTTTCTACCCAACAACTTCTACACAAGTTATTTAAGGACATTTCAGGCTCCACTTTCAATGCAAATGTTTGTAATACAAATAGCTGCACTGTTCTTGGAAAGGGTTCAAACCCAGGGGGGACACTTTGATGAAGTTACTCTTATTCAGCAATTTTTAGCGTTTTAATCGAAACATTTTGGGGGTGGGAAAGGGGTGGCAGGGGGGAGGGACACAGACAACAAAACCTGAGTGTCTTTGATTTCAAACAACAGGGCAGCCCAACAAGAGAGTGATTTGAAGATTAAGAACAAAATTCAAAAGAGATGCTTCAGTTCAATGGCAAGTTACCAGGCTTGACAGCATCAACTTACACATTGGAAATAAAAGTAAAGTACTTGTCAGCACCAAAGCGACCATCCGAAGGTCTGCAGGCCACTCTGCAAGAAACCAGAGTGGATCTCAGGCTTTTTTCTTGAAGCCTGCAAACTGATATCCTCCTTCAAGATGTGCTCTCTTTTTCCCCTCCAGGTAGGGAAACCCACAAAGAACAAAATCCTACAATGTTAATTAATAACTTCAGTTGAAGGGATTTAAGGTGGGCACACAATCTCATCCCCAGCTCAAAGCGAAGCAACCTCCCATATCGCTCTTTCACTGAGGATTTCCAATTGTTGCCAGAGCCAAAGTTTCCAAGACTGTGTTTTTTCTGCTGCAGAAAACAACAGTCCAGCTTGTGTTTTCAGTACATCCCCACTCCACTTCTGTCATAGTGTACTTTTGCTTTCTTCTGTAAGCAAGAGCTTTTCACACAGGGTGAGGAGCAGCCAAGAAACCCCGCTAAGAAGCGGCAAGAGCATTCCAAGTGCTGTGTGCTCTACACTGCTATGCTGTCATCTCCTAGGGTTGGTTGTTTCCTTTAAAGGAGATTAATTAGATATACAAAAGTTATTCCAAAAGGATTCTGTTGAACCTTGCTCGGCTTCAGACTTTATATACTAGAACTTGCTTTGGTTTTCCTTGATCTGACATTGTGCCAACATTTCTACCTCGTAAGAAATTTAATACTAGGCTCCAGAAATGGTGTGCTGAGGCACTTCCAGCATCCTGTGGTGAACAGACTAGTTCCAGCAACTGAAAAGTAACAGTGTTCAGGTCCTGGAGACCCTGCAGTAACAAAAGCTCTACTGACCTTAGGAGATCTTCTTGTTCAAACATTCATAGTTGTCCCAACTTGTGTTTTACCTCCATCTTTGTGGCTAAAATGCTGGGCTTCCACTCACATTACTGGAAGACAAAACCTTACCTGTGCTGCCCAATATAGCTAAGGTTCAGCCACCCCCAAACAGAAGATAACAGTTTTATTGTATGCATGGAATAGCTGTAGGCTGAAACTTGAACTAGAGCCAAGATTAACATTATGGAGAAGGCGCACAGGAGAGCAAGGGAATGCTTTGAGGCAGTTTAGAAGAGTTCTATACATGAAGCCCAAAACCAGGTGAAAAAATGGTTTCTAGAGGTTTTTATAATGAACATGGCTGCTGCTGGAGTGGGACCTACATTCACCTGTGAAACAGAAGATTTAATCACTGCCACTTATTAAACCAGACTGCCCTGTAGCAGATCAAGGAGTTTCCCTGTAGCTATGACAGATGGCTTTGGTCTAAGCAAGTGACTCATCACAAAACCCCAGAGGGTGAATTCCATTTCTGGCTCTTTGCCCAGAGCAAAGGAAGTGCAGCTGCCATCTACACCTGGGATATAAGAGACCCATTCACTAGGGAACAGAGGAATCCAAATGCATTATGCTCTCTGGGCTGGAAAAAGCACTTGGTCTCTATTAGAGGGTCACAAAGCTTAAGACATCTAACTAAAAGAATTCTGTTCTTCCTAGTGTTGATTCCCCTCTTCCTTTAGATCAGCCAACTTTTTCACATCTGCAATCATAAAGGAAGGAAAGGTAATGATGTTAGCAACTCTCCATGGTGGCACACAGCCTCTGTCACTCATTCACTGAGAGTAATTCTTTCTTACTTACCATCCCTCAGACAGACTCCATATAGGAAAGAGGCACTCCAGAGCTACCCATCCTCACAGGGCACAAGAAGACACAGCTTAATCTACTGCCAATCACAGCTTACAGTAAGGCTGGGCCATATGGTAACATACTGAGGCTCTGTTCCTAGTCCTGGCAAGGGAAGAGGAGGAAGAGGAGGAAAATATCACCCACTCTTTCTCCTAAAATAGGTGCAGCCCACTGCTCAGCTTGAGCTCATCATATAGGTGCAAGCCCACTGCTCAGCTTTTGGGCTTATCACAACGAAGATGCACTGCATGAATGTCCAAGAGCTGTATCTGGATTACAGCAGCTTTGCTTACAAATGGAAAGATGGAAACTTGTTCTCCCGAGAGATACCTGGACTATAGTTAGGAAATCAAGTATTTCCCAAATCATGCCTACAGCTGACCTGAGCTCCAACTTAGGAAGAACTTTTGTTGTCTCCAGCAGTCTTCTTCCTCATAATACTGTCCTACGCCACTTGGGACATGGTACAGGAGATACTCACATACACAATATTAGTGGTATTTGTGTTTTCAGCAAATCAACCACTAGCAACTACCAGAGCTTACAGAGGTGGAGTCATTCACTTCGAATTCCTTTGGTACTCCCACACACTCATTTTTTGCCTTTTGCAAGCACAGAACTAAGCAGGGTCTCTCACTTGTCACATAAAGGCTTCTCCAGTCAATGGTAAATCTACCAGAAACATTCTACAACTCTTGTTCAGTCTTCTAGGTAGGAACACACTGCACAGGTAGCCCCAGCAAATCCGTTCTCCTTCCTTCCACCCTCCCAAGTTGAGTTTGTTGAATTGGAGATGTTCATGAGTGTGCTCATTTTTTCCCCATCCTGACTGACTCCAGTTTAAACAATACTAAAATAAGTAATCCTATTTGCTCAAGTAACTGTTAACCAGACTTGTGATAGTGCACATCTGCCTTTGCTGTTAGAACAGGGGTGCAGTGACAGGCACAACAGCTGGGTTTATTACTGTCCTTTTTACACTCACAGTTAAACATTAAACAAACAGCTGTGCAGAGGGGAAGATTCCCAAGTGCAGCCAGGAGGAGAAGGGAACTAGAAATGCAATAAGGCTACCTTAGAACAAATGGAGACTTTCCACCACGAGGAAGCAGTTTCTCACATCCCTCTGTTCACAGGCCATCTTGAGAAGACTTGCGGCACAGGCGGCTGTGCTTCTCCTTACACGGCTTCACCCTACAGTTCCACCTCAGGAATTAAGTCCTAAATCCTAACTGCCAAGTACAAAAAAAGCCTGACACCTCCCACTTCAAGACACAAGATGAAGCTTGCATAGCACATAGGAGGATTCCTCCCGCTCCACACACACAGAGACCTGGCAACATATATGTGCATCAGAGTTCCAGCTAGGTGACTTGAACAGCATACGAGTAACCTTATTTTCATTTTACACATCCAAGAGCTGCACAGAAGGGAAGTCATCTGCCTGTCTCAAAGCAGCTGTGCTCCAGAGGCCTAAGTTGTACTTTCTTAACCTTGTACGCATCTGCTCGTCAACAGTCTGGTAGGACTTGCTTTTCCCTTTCCCTTGTGCATGCATACTTGTATCCCAAGGAGTAAGGAAGATTATGTGGATGAAGAACATCCTTTGAGATCAGGCAAGCACAACACTTCTCAGAAAGTGGTAAGTCTCTAAAGCACCAAACAGGATGCCACATCCCTGGCAGTGTTCAAGGCCAGGCTGGATGGGGCTTTGAACAACCTGGTCTAGTGGAAGGTGTCCCTACCCATGGCAGGGGTGGTTAGAACTAGATGAGCTTTAAGGTCCCTTCCAACCCAAACCATTCTCTGATTATATGGTTTTACAATATAATTACTTCCTTTCTCTCATCCATCATTCAAACACTTGCTATATCCAGCTGCACTGTCACATGTGCCCAGGCAGCCATAGCACATGTGCAACCAGAACAAATCCAAAGAATCATGGGTTCTCAGCTCTTACATCTTACCCTTGGCTCCATGTCATCCCTTGCTTTGTAGGCCTGCCCTCATGAGGGAGAACAGCAGAGAGGGCAAACCAGCAGAACTTACAGCTCAGGGAAAAAAAAAATATCCATTTCAGAGCCAGACCACTCTGGCCCTGACTTTGCTTCAGAGGGAAAGCCATTAAACTCACCCACTGCAACCCTTCCACATAGAAAATGCTCTTTTTATTCAATTATATTTCCTGTAACTCAGGTTAATGGTCCATGTGGTATCTGCCTCAAGGTATCAGAGGCTTCTGGCTGACCTGCCATCAGCACAGACAGGAAGAGACTGAGAAAGCCCAAGATGAGCAGAGAGCTTGCAAGTGGCAGGCAACCGGCAAACTATGGCTGACATTTCACTCACTAAGAGTTCAAGGCTAAAGATTGCAGTGGAAGGCAAACACCAGTACAATGAGTTTTTGCAGGACTTACATTCCTTCAGAAGACTCAATAACTACCCAGAGGACAGCACCTCCCTAAGTATCTACACAACTTTTGCACAAGAAATACCTGCCCACAAGAGCAGGGTACCAGATTAAAATCAAGATTTCCACTATCAAGCTTCTAAACCTTAAACAACCCTCATCAGCAGGGAGATGCAGGATCACCAGAACAGATCAACTTCTGCTTCTGACCAGGCTGGCAAGAGGAGACCCAGCCGTGTTTGGCTCTCATTAGTTCAGGGCTGTAGGGGGAAGGGGGCTGTGCATACCTGCAGCTATTATCCTAGTTATGCCAGACACCTTCTTGCAGGCTTCTGCTTCAGCTCAGGAACAGCATCTGTAGGGCTTCTCAGTGAGGAACCATAGAATGCTTTTAGTTGGAAGGGACCTTTAAAGATCATCTAGTCCAAACACCCTGCCATGGGCAGAGGGACATCTTCACTAGATCAGGTTCCTCAAAGCCCCGTC
Source organism: Pezoporus wallicus (assembly GCF_028554395.1). Classification (NCBI taxonomy): domain Eukaryota; kingdom Metazoa; phylum Chordata; class Aves; order Psittaciformes; family Psittacidae; genus Pezoporus; species Pezoporus wallicus. The sequence continues at coordinate 1,200,452 of NW_026639755.1, forward strand.
CAACTTGATTTTGCATGCTCCCAATGATGGGGCATCCACAACTTTTTAGAGCAACCTGTTCCAGTGTCTCACCACTCTCATTGTAAAAAAATTTCTTCCTTGCATCCAACTCAAATCTATCTTCATTTCAAAGCTGTAGCCCCTTGTTCTGTCACTACAGACTTGTAAAAAGCCTCTCTTCATCCTTCTGATAAGACCCCTTTATATACAGAAAGGCCACAATAAGGTCTCCCTGGAGCATTCTCTTCTCTAGGACCTTCTCTATCCTCACAACCTGTTCTGGGCATCCCATGCCAGAAAACCTGGAACTGTCAATCTTTAAGTGGTCTTTCTCCTCCAAATTAGGTTTCACAGCAGGAGCTGGTTGCATGACCCTTTTAAAGCACATTCCTGGCAGTGCTTAGAGAGTTCTGCATTAAAAAAATATTAAGCCTCAAACCAGAGGTTTCCCATCTTAGATATGCCCTTGACCTGCTCAGCATCTCTGCAGAAATTTCACGTTCCAGCACACAGGAACATGGAGATCAGTCCACTCAAGTTTATGCTTAAATGCAGCAGTAGTCTGGACTAGGTGGCTCTTCACAGCCATAGGAATGGTCTAGTGCCATTGAGCAACAAATGCATTTCAATGCCCACAAACACCACGGAGCAGCCATGTGCTCCCTGACTGCCTCCTCCCACTCTGCCATCACCCTAGATCTCCTTCTTTATGGAACGTGTCTGGCAAACACACACTAACAGACATTAAATCAAAAGAACTAGATTCATTTTGGCTGCAGTCAGTACTTGAGCTGTCACTACTAACAAGCCCCACTAACACATGGTCTGCCAACAGACTCTCATCCTAATACCCAATACGTGTAACACCTGAAAAAGCCTAATGCACATCACCATCAGCTTCCACACAGAGGCTCATGCCCAAAGCATGCTTTTGGCCTACTGGGTTCAGTAGTGACACCTAAGAGGTAAGTAATGCTGGGCTCAGTTGCGTCACAGCCCTGACACGCAACTCCTGCCCCATAAATACCAGCTGCATTTTATTACATAGTAACACACGTAATAGAAGAAAGAGGAGTCTTTAAAGCTCTGGAATTTCAGAGTAAAGCAAAGCCTCCCAAAGGGATGGTTAACACTATCTCCCCCTGCTTCACCTCCTCCCCCTTTTATCATGCTCTCTACCAACTCCCTTCATATTGAAATATGACAAATACAGTGTGGGAAAAGCTGCATTTTCCAATTGTTCGTGTCCTGTGCAGCTGAGGACAGGAGCAAAGATTCGTTTGCCAGGTTCACCATCTTTTTGGTTCATCAGAACATCCTGCCCAGCAATTAAAACCCAATCCAAACAACGGGGACAGTTTCCAAGGTACCACTTAGCTCCTCAGATAAACACGACATTAAAAAGGGGGGGAAGGGGAAAAAAGCCGCAATAGCTATGAGAGGTTTCCTCCCCCCATCACTAAGCCATGGCTTTAGCAGTGCTGCTGGGCAGCCTCCTCACATAGCACCTTACTTGTCTCACCTTCCAGGGGAGCGAACCCTGATCCTACAGGAGTGTTAAAGCGTGGGAAATGGTATTTTAAAAGGCTTATTAACTGCACAAACACACACACCCCTTTTATATAGATATATGTATTTTAGATAGTACTATTATCCTCTTAATTCCCTTCTAGACTTTAAGCCCATGTTGCTGCTGGCAGCACTGGCTACCAAACCCCCATGCGGGAGGCTGTACCGCCCACCCTGTGTCCTCTGGCCCCTCAGCCCCGTGTGTCCCGGCCGTGCCAGGGAAGCCGGCGGGAGGACGAGCGGAGCCCACCGGTGCACCGCGGCCGGCTCCCGCAGCGGCAGGAGGATGCAGGCAGGACCCCCCGGCCGCTGAGGGGCAGCCCGGCCCCCTCCCGCAGAGCGGCGGAGACGCAGCGGCGCCGGTTCCCCCCACCTCCGGCCACATCGGCGGGAAGAGGGCGAGGGGCCCCGGTACACGTCCCTGCCGCGGGGAAGCCGGCGCTCCGCGGGAAGCTCCTACCTGCCCAGGCTGGCTGCGGTAAGCGAAGGCGTAGACCCGCTCCGCGCTGATGTTCACGTTGCCCCGGTAGACACGGCCGAAGGCGCCGGGTGCGGGGCTGCCCTCGGGGCCGGCCACCGCCGCTGCCGCCGCTGCCCAGAGCAGGGCGCAGAGCGAAGCCCCGGAGGCCGGGGCCGTCCCCCGGGCCATGGGCTCGTCCGCGCCGCTGCCAGTCCCACGGATCAACCTCACGCCGGCCGGCCGACCGGTGAAGCACCCGGACCCACCTCCCGCCAGCTGGGCGGGCGCTGAGCCGCTGTATTTGCAATTTAAATGAACAGCTCAGCCACACGAGGGGGGAGCAGTCCCACACCCCTGTCCAGAGAGGGACCCTCTGCAGCCCGGCCGGAGGCGAAGGGGAGGGAGGAAAGGGAAGGGAGTCCGGCGGGCTGGCCCCGGGGAGGAGGGTCTCCTGCCTGTGCCCGGCCCCAAATTCTGAGCCGGCTTTGGCAGATGGTTGTCAGGGAGCATTTCCCCCTGGGGAGCTGTGCTGTGAGCTCAGGGGCACCGTCAGGCACATGGATACGGGGCCGCGGCAGCAGCATCCGCGGGGCTTCAACACTCCCAAGCCCACCGAGTCAGCGCTCTGCCGGCTTGCACCTGCAATGTATCTTGCACGGGGCCGCCCCCAGCCTTCATTTTTGGCTGCTCGTAACTTTGGGATAAATGCCCTCGTCTTTTAGTTCTGTCCGAAGGTGTGAGAGGCTGCAGCAAAACGTAATTTCGTTAATTCAAGCATGGCTTGGTACATCTTGCATTCTTTGAGTCGTTCGTGAAACTGCTATGACTGTGATACCCTTAACCTTTTTCAGCAAGGTGGGAGAGATACTGTTGGGCTGCGAAAGCTCCAGGGGTCTCTTGCATGGCTTAACCCTTCTGTGTTCTGCTGAAAACACATCTGGGAAATGTGTCACATGCCATGGCAGAGATGCACTTCTAAGTCAGAGAAGATAGATCGTTACTAGAAGGCAACCAGAAAGGTTTTTCTGACTGAGGATGAACTTGCAGGAGACCCCGTTTTATAAAGCCAGTCTGCAGTCTCCAACGGTGGTGATGCTGGCCACAGAAGTTTTACAAGCTTAGGTTTTGGCTTCAAGACTGAGAGATTTCCTGGGGGTCACTTGGCATCTTCAGAGGAAAAGTTGCAAAGCTCAGTGAAAAGAGCCAGCATGTGTTACGCTGTAGTTTTGATCTTCGAGCCTTTGTGTGATATCTGCCAAAAGAAACAAAACCAAAACAGTTGTCAGTGATTTCCAGTGTTTGTCCTGAAGCAGGCTGCTGTTCAAGTCACCCTGCCTTTTCGCAGAATCCCAGGAGGGGGTAGCATTGAGGGCAAAAACATATTTGGGCTCTGCTAGAAGATGGACACTCAAACAGGAAGGTTTTGCCTCTCAGCCTGTATTATTATGCTGTGCAGACCAGGAGACCTGTGCAATGTCACCTCTGAGCTCTTGTGACTCTGTCTTGCCTCTTACTGGGACACAGTATGACCTGTCCTGAGGGGACTTCAAGCAGTGGTGGCACTGGGAGACTTGTGGCTTCCCTTCCTCACCCTGTGGAGCCCTGAGCTCCTGAATCTATAGCTCCCTTCTCACCCACTGCCCTCTGGCAGGGTGAGCAGCCCTTTAGCAACATCTTTTCCCAGAGAAGAGAGGCTTCATGCAACAGGAGGAGGTATGGCACAGGGAGAGCACATCAGAGCCATGACAGGTTGCTCAGAGCAGTATGACAGATGGCACAAGGCCAGTATTCTGCAAATCAAGGTAGTTTTGACTGCTGCAAATGATTTTTGTGTCATTTGGTGCTGTGTGTATTTCAAATTGGGAGATCACTGTGTTATCAGTGCACTGTCCCTTCCCAGTCATGCTGTCCTCATGATGAAGAAGTGGCTTTTTATATAGTCCACATTTTCCAATGTATAATTACAGATTTCTTAAAGTACTTGCCCTGAGAGGATATACTTTTTGGTATCTTACCAAAGGCTTCACATTTTTTTCTTGTTTTAAATTTGAGAATTCAGCTTTTAGAAGTGTAATACTTTGTTCTTGTCTTCACTGAGTTTCATCTCACCGGTTTGAGGCTCTTTCTGCCATTTAGTGATGTTCAAATCTTTGCCTCCAAAGTGTGGTACTGCCTGACTCCCTGTTATTTGCAGAAGTTTGACATCAAAGGTCAGTCACTAGTTAAAGTAATCAACCCTAGCAGACAGATCAGATCTCATAATTTGATGTACCTTCCTATAGACAGCAAAATATCCACTGCTACAGTTTGGGAATTGTTTTTAAATGATACATACCTCTCATGTTAATACCACCTGAGACCTATTTGCCTTTAGGAGGGTGGTGTTCCAGGCAATGTCAAAAGCCCTACTGAAGTCAAAAGACATTTCATCTATTCCTTTCAGGACCTACTTAGTCAGTTATCTCAGCAAAGAAATAAATTAGGTTACTTCGACATAATTTGTTCTGGACAAATGCACACTGCCTGTTTCTCATTACTTTATTGTTATTTAATTGCTTGCACACTGATTGCCGAACAGCTTGTTCCATTATCTGTTCAAATAACAAAGGGAGGTCAGTTGCTTTATAACTCTTCACTCAGACCCTTTGATAAAGACGGGTATACTGTTTTCCCTTTTCACTTCTACCTGGATCTTGTTCTTGAATGGCAGCATGTATTCTGGAAAAAAAGAACTAGTCCTGTAAGAGACAATATGCTGATCTAGACAAACCATGGGTCTGAGGAAGTAGCCTGGTATTCCTGTATGTGCCACAATACTCTGGCATCAGGGGACAGTGAGGGCCAGCTGCTCTGTAAAGGACAGGGAGCTGAGTGCTGGGACATGGCCAGTGGAGCACAGACCTCACTGGCCAGGGCCTCATCCCACAGGATCTGTGCAAGGTGAGCAGGGCACGCCTAGAAATGGCAGCTGGGGTTAATGGATAGTCCAGATTGCTGGACACGTACATGGTGACGGGATAGGTCTGATGAGTCAGGTCCAGCGACAGCAGTTGGTGCTGGACACAGCCCCATGATCAGCAGGCAAGTCCATAGCAGTGAGGCAGGTCTGAGATCTGGCCAAGAAGCTGGTCAGCAGGTCCAGGGAGATACAGGCCTGGCTGTCACAGAGCTGCAGTGGTAGCTCAGGCAGAGCCCAGCACCAGAGCCTCCTTGAGGTCTCCCTGCAGCCCTGCCTCCAAGGTCGCTGCAGGGAAAGGGGCAGCCCTCAGCTATACTATCTCTGTACTATCAGTGAGCCCAGGGTGTCAGACCTCCAGGAAGGGGGTGATGCTCTCAGGGCCCTTGCCTCTGGCTGTGTGTGGGGCACGTATTTCCCAATGTGGCCTGTTTTTCCAATATAAGCAAATCCTAGGGTTGTGAGTGTTTCAGGAGAAGGAGGAACTGTGCTGAACCAGAGGCTCACAAGAGAGTGGGTTTGGTGTTTTTTTCCCTTTTATTTCTTCTTTCTTCTTTTTTTTTTTATTTTTTTTGCTGTAGCACAGAAGTAGAAAATCTCGTTGCTACTGGGGAGAAAAAAAAACAAACCAACACAGCTGAGAAATTACATTTCTCCTGGTAACCAGGGCTGCAAAAACATCCAAGATAAAGGAAAGATCTTTGTTACAAAGGAATTCCCCAAATCATACTAGCTTGGAAGGGGGTGAGAAGGAGTATAAATGTATAACAAACCAAATGGTTTGGTTTTAAATCACTGCTCTTTGAGTATGTTGTCTGCATCTTATGTAAGCTCTGCTGTGAGTTAATAGATGCTGTAGATGCTCAGCTGGCTTCTGCAGAGATAAAGCAACATTTTCAGACTTTGCTGTAGATGCATGTGAAGAACAAGAAGAACTCAAGGGTAAACAGGCTTTTACAACATCTGATAGGACCTGCTCCCCATTTTCTTATAGGTGGCTGAGGTGTTTGAGAATAGGGTGGGTGAATGAGAAATACCTCTGTCTTGTATTAAGTATTTAATGTTTATATTTGATTGTTAATAATACTCGCAGAGAGGTTTAAGGGGTTTCAAAGTGGATGGTGTGTTGATCTATTTGTGACTTTGTAACTTTAGTAGACCTTATTCTTTAAGACAGTTTAAGTCCATATAGAATCATAGAATCATAGAATACTTTGGGTTGGAAAGGACCTTAAGGTCATCTAGTTCCAACCCCCCTGCCATGGGCAGGGACACCTCACACTAAACCATGTCACCCAAGGCTCCGTTCAACCTGGCCTTGAACACCGCCAGGGATGGAGCATTCAACTTCCCTGGGCAACCCATTCCAGTGCCTCACCACCCTTACAGGAAAGAATTTCTTATATCTAACCTGAACTTCCTCTGTTCAAGTTTTAACCCATTACCCTTTGTCCTGTCACTACAGTCCCTAATGAAGAGTCCCTCCTCAGCATCCCTATAGGCCCCCTTCAGACACTGGAAGGCTGCTATGAGGTCTCCACACAGCCTTCTCTTCTCCAGGCTGAACAGCCCAGCTTTCTCAGCCTGTCTTCATATGGGAGGTGCTCCAGTCCCCTGATCATCCTCATGGCCTCCTCTGGACTTGTTCCAACAGTTCCATGTCCTTTTGATGTTGAGGACCCCAGAACTGCACACAATACTCCAAGTGAGTCTCGCGAGAGCAGAGCAGAGGGGCAGGATTACCTCCTTTGACCTGCTGGTCACACTCCTTTTGATATTAGGAGAGAACTCCAGGTACACCCTTGATTCATGCTTTTTGGCTCCAAATTTTCAAGCAGGGATTAATTAATCCAGTTCATTCCCTTGCACATGTGCCTCAGAGCAAGGATTTGTTTTACCACAGGTGTTCATATGTTCAGTTTCAGGTTGTGAATGGTATCTATGTCTAGTGCCTAGGCAGAAACTGAAGTTCAGATGCAACCTCCAGTATTCACGAAGACTTAGCCACGTTTGCAGCACTTCAGCACAGGCAACTGCTGATAGTATTTCTCTGTCACTTTTTTCTCCCCTCATAACTTCAACCTTTTGTATCACATGCAATGCAGTTCCTTCCCTTGGCATATTAACCCTTCACACCTTCACATGAATCTTCCCACAGTGATGTTGGTAAAGCCAGAACAGGATAGATGAGGACCTCAAGCACCAGGAAACCCTGGTGAAAGGGAGTTTTTAAGGAAGGAGTTTTGAATGAAAGGCTGATCAATCCTATGTCTTCACTTTCCAGCTCCCACAGACAAAACACTAAGCTCATACCGTAATACAAGATGTTAATTCTAACCCTTCAGGGTAATTTACATCTCCAGGTATGTGACAGGGAGGTGGAGGATCTGTTGCTTTTCTGTGGGGCAAGTCTATAGGAAATACACTGTGTAAGTTAAATGACTTGTTTAAAAACAGCCAGTTGCTTTGTGGAAGCCAGAAATTCCTTGTGGATATGGAAGTACACCCTTCCCCAGCGGCATAGCTAATGGGATCTATTCATTAATACACCGAGGGCCACTCTTTAATCTGATGGGCTCTTAATGTAATAGTTTGTGTGATGTCCTGCTCTCAGTCGTCCCTAATAGGATCTGAAATACATATTGTTGCATGGGGAAGTTTCCAAGGCTTCCTCAGAAGAGGCCTGGGAGGGTGTTTGCAGTGAAGAGGGCTATAAATGAAAGGAAAATTAATGCCGGAGGCGGAAGACATGGCTAATTGACCGTGCTAGGAGTAGCTCGTGGATTTTCCCTGTGGAGTATAAAGAACCCTGTCCATACAGGGCTGGAACTGCCAAGGCGCTGCCCTACTTCAGAGGCGAGGGAACCGGGGTTCCCTCTGCTCCCCTGCGGTACTGCCCAGCGTGGGGGGCAAGGCAGCGGCTGCTTCCCCACAGCAAACCGGTGACGGGAGGGGAGCCGCAGGCACCGGCGATACCCAACCCCCTGGAGGGGCCGGCGGGGGGAACATGGCGTGAGGTGAGCGCCAGCGAGGACGGCGGGCGGGTAATGGCGCCGTCCCCATGGCAACGGCGGGAGGCTCCAGCCGCCGCCGCGGTGCCGTTGCGTTCCCGCCCCCTTCCCGCGGCGGGGCTGGTCATGTCGCTGCTGCGCGGGCCGAGGCCCCTCGGCGCCGGCAGGAAGGGCCCTAGGAAGCCGCTGCCGGTGAAGCGGGACTGGGACGTAAGTGCTTCCCCCTCCCCGGGCCTGCTCCCGCATGGGCGGCGTTTCCTCGCGGGCAGCACGGCGGGCCCGGCGGCGGGGTTGTTTGAGCCGGGTGACGGGGAAGACGGAGCTAAGGCCTCTGGCCGGCTGGGGAAGGGCCAAGGAGTCTTCGTGCCCAGCGAGGTGCTGGCTGGGGGGGGGGGGGTCACATACGGGACGTTCTCGGTTTGTGTGTGGATTTGGCTTGGTAAGGGTGTCGGTTTTGCTGTTTGCCTGCCTCGCTGACGGTGGAATGCTTTACAGGGGCTTAAAAATTCACAGCTCTATACTGTATATGAGAATTATATTGCAATTTAGAGTTTCGTTTTGTATTTTTAAATGAAAGTTGAAAAAAACCCTAGTTTGTACTCGGTTCTGGCTTTTGATGTGTTCTGTGGCTCCTGTTTGCAGAGCACCGTCCATGATCTGACAGTCCACCGTGCAACTCCTGAGGACATTGTAAGTGTAATAGCAGTTGCTGCAGCAAGGAGATTTAGCTGGTTATCTGACATAAATGTTTACCATACTTTGGGGGATATTTCCCCCCCGTTTAAGCTTTGGAAAATGCTCTCTCCTTAGTGTTAGTTCTCTGTTCATGATACCATGCGTCCCCCAGCTCTGGTGGTTGGTGGTTTTCAGTTTTGTGTTTCCCTGGGGAAGCAGTAGCCATCGTTTTTATTTCAGTAAACTGTATCCCATCATAAAATCTCAGTGGGTTTTGAAGTTAAGTCTCATCTCTGCTGGAAGGACTGAAAGCCATGCTTTATTTTAGGAATCTCTCTAATTCAGAGTGTACTCAGTTTTCATTTAATGGCTTAACGTAACTTCTTTATACTGAAAGGCCTGCTCATCACAAAATATGTAAGTTCTATTTCATTTTCCTTGATCTCACTGATTACCAGGATGGAATAGCAATATGAGATGTTGTTGCTTATGAATTTTGACAGGTTAGTCAGGACAGATGGACACAATAGCAGAGAGAGGCCTGGTTCTATAAGTGGTTGACTTCATAGCTTCCAGACACTTTAGTAAGTGTTAGAAGAGAGAGTATTGCTGGTGACTGACAGTGTTAAATCAGGAAAATGCATTATGTCTTTTTATGCGTATTAGAGGTAAAAGTGTTTGGGTTTTTTCTCCCTTTACAGCTGAGACAACTCTTGCTGAGTCAGTGGTGTGGAGCAGGTGAAAACTATGAGAATTTTCCTACTCGTCTTCAGACCCACTAAATTTGACTGGTACTGATGGCATTGTAAGCTTCTAGATGCTTGTGAGGCTGTTATTGGTACTACCATGAAGTTAACTTAAACAGTATTCAGCGAATGAATGATAAAATCAAGAAGAGCTAGTTAGCATCACCCTGCAAATTCTGCTTTAGATCATCCCTTGATTTTTTAAATGGTTTCTTTCATGTTTATGTAGCTGCGTCGCCATGAAATACACAAGTCAAAAAACAAAGCACTGGCGCAGCTGGAACTGCAAGAGAAAGCACAGAAAAGAAAATGGAAGAAGCAAAAGGCCACTGATTCCTTGGAGAAAAGAAAATTGATTCTGATGCGTGAGGTGAGAGCTAAACCCACACTTTCAGCCTGCTGAAGATTATTTGCAGCAGTAGTGGAAAACTGCTCTTGCACATAGGTCAGCATTTGCTCCTCTTGTTGAATAACTTGACTTTGTATATGCATACACTCTCCCTCCTCTATGTGCTGTGTGTATGCAGTGATTGGTATAGGCTAACTCGTCTACACAATTGTACATTTGATCCTTGTTGCCTGGCTATGCCCTGTGTAATTTGCAGGCCTCCTGGCATCTCAACAGTAACTGTTTGCAGAGTTAAACTCTGTGTTGCGAAAAGTATCTATTCCTTGTGTTCTTACTGCTATCTTGCCCTTTCCTCCTCCTCTCTAGTATTTTTCTTTGATGGAAACATCAGTGTTTCTGGGAGGGACATCCTTATCTACCATAGCTGTTATAAACAGAGAAAATGCAGTCATAGAGGTTGAAGGGGCGAGGCAAGAAGTTGGTAAGAAAGAGCTTGTCTGGAAGGAAAATCGACACAACAGAGGTTGAGGAACTGTGGCTGCTAGCAGACAAGCTTATCATCTGGGAATTGAAAAGGTTGTTCTCTAGGCAGTCTGAAGCACTCTGACTGAAAATGTACTGCTTTAACTGCTTTTAAATACTGAACTGTAGCAGGAAACCTAAGCTTAGCTAACAGACAGTAGATGTCCCTACCTGGAAGATTTCAGTGGTAGACATCCTTTTGTTTCATATACCAGACAACTCCTTGCCGTATGTTACAAAAACTAGTCTCAAAACATGGTTGTTAGCTTTCAGACCTCATCAGCACTTGGACAACCTGAGAATTTTCTTGTTGGTAGAAACTGCTAATGAACAATGTTTACCTAGCAGTTCAGATAAACATGATCTGGTAGTGGTATAAATGTGCAGTGAGTTAGCCGTCACAGACCCCTTCTCTCTTTCAGTTCCTCTGCATTTTCAGAAGTCTTCTTCTGATCTCTCAGAACATTCAAACACAGAAACAAATTTAAGTACTTGGAATTGAAGTTCACCTTCTAGTTTCCTGTTTGACACCTGCTTCTTTGCAATCCTAGTAGAATTTTTGTGTTAAGGATACCATGCTGATCAAGCCTCAAAAATTAATTTTTACCTTTGTTACCTTCATATTTTTCTGCCAAGTGCATTTTCGTGGAATATTCAGAAAAGCTACGGGCTTTTATGCAGATTTCTCTAATGTAGTAGAAAGTTAGTTTCAATAAGACTTCCCTGCAGACATAAATGATTTATCACAAAGTTAGGTTTGATAGCTATCCCGCTACAATTTGGCTGCACTACCTGTTACGTGATTTTACTCATTTCACAGATGTAGAACTCATCGATAGTCTTCTGAAGTTATTGCCAGTTCTAATGATAATGCACAAATATCAGTTCTTCCTGAGTGGCTTTGCCCTTCATACTTAAGAGGTTAGTTTACTCAACATACTGTATGTCTACTTCTGAATCTGAGAAAAGATGCTTCCAGACAGGAGGACAACAGGAGATGATGCCAGGCAAGATAAAACCCATCTGGCTGTTGCTGTTTGAAACACTGGCGTCTTCTTGAGTGGAGAGAAAAATGAAATAGATGGAGGAGAGTCACCACTTCTTCCTGTCTGGAGCTTTAATCTTGTTGATTACTAGGTCCTGTTGTTCAGAGTAATTGGGGGGATTCTTCAGTCTGTGTCTCCCAGTACAAGACACCACTGTGGACTGTCTCCTTGTCTCTCTTACCTTGGTGATCTCTTTACTGCTGTGATTGTAGCTTCCTAAGCCTCTTGAATCCTACTCAGTTGCAACAGACTCAGAGGCAAAAACTAGGAAGATGCTGCTGCTAGTGTGTGTTTATTCTTGTATTTTGAAAAGTTATGAAATAGATAAGCAAAATTTTAATATTTTGGGATTTGTCTGCCTAAAAATCTGAACGAAAAAAATAATATGAGCTTGCCCCTGTAACTGTGGATTGTGGATGTGGAGGTGCCACATATGTTAATGTGTTGCACTGAAGGGTAGGTGGTGAATGGATTATCACAGTGGGGAGGTTTTAGGATTAGTCCAGTCTTTAATAACAATTTAAAGAGAAGATGAATTTTAATGAAATTCACAGCTGATACTAAACTGAGAGAAAGTACAGCATTTGTCAAGGGCATGTAAATGAGCCCAGAGGGGTTAGAAGGAGATACCAGATTGTTTTCTGCTGGTCTCAAATACATGTGAGCTAAGCTAACTTGGGAACAATGTTCTGAAATGTTCATAATGTGTTCATCAGCAGGGTGAAGCTTCAGAAGCTGTGATGCTGAAAGAGGTCTAGTAGGGAAAGTGAAAAATGAATTGGGATAGCTTTTGTCTGATTAAACACACCACCTTAGTTTTAATTGCTTTGGGGAAAGAAATTATGTTTTGGGACAGGTAAATTATTATTTCCATGCCTTCCCTGTCTTTCTTGCATTCTTCTTCCTTCAGATCTGGCATAAGTTTGTCTAAAAACCTGCATTGTTTTGACATCAGATGGTGGAATGGAAAGACTAAGTTTAGTTGTGTTCAAGTGTGAAAGTCAAGTAGTGATTTGGGAAAATAGATATGTGAGATGATTGAATATTCACTGGTTTGCTGAATTGCTTATGAGGAAAAGTATAATGTCGTGCAGTGTAATTCAGGCTCAGAAGATTAGAAAGACGTGGAAAGTAGGTATGTGGGGAAACTTCTTGACATAACAAAGCATACTAAGGTACGGGAGTGGGCAGCAGGTGAAGCTGCCACTGCCCAGAATTTTTTGAATGAGGCTGAACATAAACCAGCAAATTTATCAATGGACATTGACAGAAGCTTAGTGGAGATAGTGGCATATAGTGCTGTGAAACTGCTGCAGACAAGTCCCTGTTATGATTCCTGGGAGAGCAAGAAAGGTCACTCAGTTCTCTAATCTTGAGTAGGAGAGCATACATACACCTGTCTTTTCTGCAGGATCTTCTGAAGTGCTTGCGGCCTCTCCAGCTAAATTGAATTAACCACAATGAAGTGGAGGTCACTCGCACATCTGGTCTCTTCTCGGTCATACAAGAGTAACTACCTTCTTCCCAAGTTGTGGGGTGTAATTTTAATAAGTTGAAATTTCCAGCTTTGTGAAGAACACCGCGAGTCAGTGAGGAGTTTTAAATTGTGTTCAATTCAAACTGGGGACACATGAAGCCGTTTTCCCCGCTCAGCTCTATTTCAGCTCACAGTAGCTGAATGCCTCTTGCTTTGCACTTTAAGGCCTCTGTGGTGCCAACGATGGACTTCAGATGCTGGGGGAGGGAGACCTTGAATACAGGATCTGTGCCTTGTGAGAAGTGTGTGGAGATTCCCAAAACATCTTCCGATGCCAGATGTAGTCAGCTGTGTTTATGTCTGTTGAAACTTCTGTGGTGGTCAGTGGCTTAAGTTTTTCAGCAGGATTTTCAGTAGTCAAGGCTGAATGAAGCAAGTCTGCCTGAATTGGTTTGGATCTCACCAAACAGTACAGTTTTGGTTGTCTGTCAGATGTAGATAAGTGTTCTATGACTTGACAGTATCATTATCACATCTGATTGTTATCATGATCAGATGTAGATAAGGGATTTTGACTCAGTATAATTATCTGATAATTGTCTTTTTAATAATGTTATTTATATATTATAATTAAACTATCATCTGATAATTATTATCAGATCATAAGATAGTTAAAGTTGGAAAGGAGATCTAGGTAAGTTTTCTTTGACTCATCATTACATCTGATAATGATACGTGTAGAACACTTACTGACAACTCAGATCAAATGGGTTGCGGATACATACTGGGTTTTTTTTTAATCACCAGCTCTATGTCTTTGCTTTGATGATTGTGTCAAACACTCCTGTGTTTGTGTCAAGCTGAAAGGAGAAGAGAGAGGATTAATGAGGAAGAGTCAGTGCAGATGTGGGCCCCACAAATAATGACTGTTTAATTTTTCCGAAACCCAAGAATGAAGGATGTTTTTCTGCTCCATCTTAATCAGGATCTAATTGCACAGTACAACTTTGCAAACATTGTCTTGTTGGCTGTTCTCTTGCTAGCTGTCAAAAGAGCAATACTAAAAAAAAACAAAGGAAAAGTTTGTCTGCTTAGTATGGAATATTTCCTTATATGCTATACTTTCAGATCCTGTCTGATCAATACCAGTTGCAAGATGTATTGGAGAGAACTGATCAGGTTATAGCTGTGGCAAAAGACTTGGTTGGGGATGCTCCTCGCACACGAACAGGTAGACCATCTTACTTAAATATGGTAGCACATTTAAGGTTATCTCCTTGCTTTTCCTAAATAGTCTCACTTTGCAAAGTGTTACTTTTAACTGTTTTCATCTCCTCATGTGACGTAGTACATCAGATCCTGTTCATGTTGGATAAAACACAGATAACACCTCCCATGGCAGGGTAGAGCAACCCATGGCTGATTATGCTGCTGTACTATGGAATTGTGGACCACTTGTGGAATTTCAGATCATTTAGTTTGAAACACCTCATGCTTACTGTTTCTCACAGCCAAGCTACTGGCCTGTACAAAGCACCAGTCTGAGCCACTGTAGTAGTTTTGATGGTCATTACCACGTTGGTTGACTGCTTGGGTACTGTGGAAAATTCATCAGCAATTTGTGAGCAAGGCTTTTCATTTTCTTATCCTGGTTTGTGGGTCTTTATGCTGCTGAAGGCAGGATTGGCTGTTTCCATGTGGAATGTTAAACATAGGTTATTTTCTCTGTAGGCTGTCATATTCTTTGTTTCATCCTACATGCTGCTTCTGCACAAATGTATTCACATAGATGAGAAGGACAAAAGCCTGGTACGTGGCCAGATGTATTAAGATAACAATATAGTTTGCCTTTGGCAGTTGCTTAAAGCATTGTACATCCCTGTGACCCTTTTTGTGATAAGTATGGGAACTTGCTTTTTGGTACAAAGTCTTGTTACATACTACAGACCGAGCCCTCTATGTTCTTCCCTGTTTTGTCTAATTCCTCTAGGTATCCCTAATGTAACAATGGCTCCTAACTGTGACCTAGAATCATCGCAAGGACCCATTGTACAAAGATGTGATGCTCCCACTCAGCTTTCCATCCTTAGCAAATCTGTCATGCGTTCCCAGGTAATGTGTGTCCTGTTCTGTGCACGTCCTGTGGCTTTTTTGTTTGCACAAAGGAAGAGTATTCAAAGGCAGAGTTTCCAAGCAGAAACCTGTCTTCTGTGTGTTGTATACTATGTTGAGAACGTATGTAGAAAATTGTGTTAAATGGAGCTGAGTTGGTTTTGTGAGACTCTGGGAATTGTGATTTTTGATTTCTTAAACTTCGCATATGAGCAACAAACGTGGCATAGAAGTGCCCTCATGTTAGCATGCTCTCTCTTTGCAATCCTGGAATTAACAACATGAGAACAAATTACAGACTAAGGCAACTCTTCTGTCACTTAACTAATTGTTACATACTGAAATGTATGTATATTTCAATATTTAATATGTTTATATATATACGTATAAATAGTATATTTAATATAGAAAACATACCTCTGATTTTCTAATTATGTCTGCATATATGGGGACGTAGCCAGTTGGGCTCGAATTTGTTTCTGACAACACATGTACATGTACTCCAGTTACCTCTACTGTCTTGGTTAGTCCTACAAGTTAAAGTTTTAATACTTCACAGTATTTTACAATTATTTAGATCTGTTTAAAAAGTTTTGAAGTTGTTTAAATTTGTTTAAAATTCCATTTAGGTTGACCTTGTATTCTGTTTTCATAATGTGAGTTGTACCAGGAATGCTCACTGTGGCTTGAGAACAGGCATATGACACTCCCAGAAAACAGCTCACTGATGAAGACAAAAAGAGCTATGCGAGCACAAGTGATGGTGTCTTATTCTCATGGTTCTCTAATCCTGTTTCTGACTTGCACAAATATCTGCAATTGGAGTTGCAGTACTTCTCTGTCAAGTATTTCAGTGTGGTATTTGGTTTGGGGTTTTCTTTTAATATGAAGAATTAAGTGTAGCATCATTGGTGAGCTGTGTGTCTGAATGCGTGCTGTAGGATAAGCTTACACTGTGCAAAAGAAACACTTACCGAGAGTTGTCTGCTGAACTTCTGTGAGATTTTCTTGTCCTTATTTGCCTACAAAAATCATAGTTAAAGGCTCTCTGGTGAAGCCTATCTGGAAGCATAGAGATCTGGTATTTTGAAGAACCCTAGTTCCCAATTTGATTGCCTGTTTTCCTATGAATGTAGGGCATAGAATTGTATCTTGCTCTGGTTGCATTTCACACATGGAATATAAATGTAATTTTACAGCTGTCATTGCAAAGTTGTTTAGTTTGTAATTTCAAAAGGCTGGAATTGTAGAAATGCTGTACTTTAAGTTGCTTTTTCTATCCTCTGCCTGCTATATCTCTGTATTTGTTTTGGTGCAGTCTTTAAAGCTTTTTTTTATCCTACAGTGTGTGTGGTCTTTCTTATTTAATACAAATAATAAAACCCAATATTGGAAATTGAATTAATCACTTGCAGTGATATTTTCAGAGGCAATTGTTAGTATCAGGATTTCATAGGTGCTGAAGTCCCCAAAAATTCTTGCCACAGAGGACTAGATTTCTCTTTGTTTTTCTTTTTTTTCTTGTTTTTCTTCCTAATTTCATTGCAGAAGTGGAGACTGGAACAAATGTTTTTTGTTTTTCTTGGAAACAAAGATTTATCTCTAACTTATTCCTAAAAATAAACTGAAATTGCTCTGAAAGTCACTTTTGTTTCCTTTGTTGTCTCCTGAAAAGGCTCTTAATGAAGTTGAAGAGGAGGCATCATCAATCTGTCAATCGGAAGATGGACACAGTGACTCTCTGCGTTTCAAATCCAGCATCAGTTCTGACAGGTCAGTACAAATATATCCTGTCAGGTTTCCACCTCCTTAACACTGGAAGAAGATTTTTTAATCTTTAAGGTGTTGCATGGTTGTAGTTAAATTAGTTTTTCATTTTTCCCTTGTCCTCCTTTCCTGACCTCAGAATTCCAGGGAAAGCCTTCCTTGTAACATTCAGAATGGGAATTAATTTGAGGAGGGAACTCACCTGAGCAATTACAGATATTTTAAAAAGCTTTTTCCAGACTGTACAGATAACTTAGAATCATGCTTTTATCCTGTTACAATTCACTGTTACGCTTGTTTTGTCTGTAGACTACTTCGGTTGTTGAGAGAAGAAAATTCCTTGGTGAATTCCCAGTTGTGGGCTGAAAAGGATATGAGAAAAACTGCCTTATCACAGGAATCAAACATGCCTTTGACTCCAACTGCTTCTCCATCATGGGATCAGTCAGGTTGGATTTGCCAAATCAGCATCTTAGGGGTGGTTAAGGGAGTGAGAGACAGAGACATGCTTATTTGGCTTTGATGAATTTCCAGACTAAAAAGCCAGTTCTTCTAATAAAATTAGTTTATAACATATTAACATTCTGAATATTCCTGAAATATTTCACTTACGTATTTTTTGTGTTGTGTTTAAATCAGCCCTCAATGGTAGCAGTGTAGTCAAGAGAATTCATTCAAGACTTCACAAGGAAGATGAAGAAGAGACTGGAGACTCCACTTACAGTGTGAGACAAGTGCTGAACCCAAAGTCAAGGAAACAAAAGCAAAGCACAGCAAAAGGTTTAGTACTTACCTCCCTTTGACCAAGGTCCTCAGTATCATAAGGTGACATAGATTGAAAGGGATCTTTGGAAGTCATCACAGGGTTAACTGTTGGGTTATGGGGAACATTGTCCATATGAGTCTCAAGCATCTGTAAGGATGGGCAGTTCATAGCCCCTTGTGTAGCCTATTGCCCTCTATCCTGCACGTTCATTGGCAAAGCAAATTCCATAGGAATCTGGGAACCATAAATACAGCCCTTTGATGCCATCTGTTACTTTGCAAGCTGTGGAGTTCTTTGCTGTGCAGGGTTTTTCTATTTCTTAGAATCACAAAATGGTTTGGATTATGAGGGACCTTAAAAGCTCATCCAGTTCCAACTCCTGCCATGGGCAGGGACACCTTCACCTAGAGCAGGTTGCTCCAAGCCCCATTCAACCTGGCCTTGAGCATTGCCAGGGATGGGGCAGCCACATTGGGCAACCTGTGCCGTTGTCTCACTGTCCTCACAGTAAATAATTTCTTCCTACTATCTGAATCTACCCTCTGGCAGGTTAAAGCCATTCCCCCTTGTCCTGTCACTACGTGTCCTTGTAAAAAGTCCCTCTTCAGATTTCTTGTAGCCTCTTTAGGCACTGGGAGCTGCTCTAAGATCTCCCCAGAGCATTCTCTTCTCCAGGCTGAACAAGCCTGGCTCTTTCAGGCTGTCTTCACTGAAGAGGTGCTCCAGCCCTCACAGCATCTTCGTGACCCTTCTCTGGACTCGCTCCAACAGGTCCGTGTCCCTGTTGTGTTGGGAGCCCCAGAGCTGGATGCAGTACTGCAGATGGGGTCTCACAAGAGTAGAGTAGAGTATAGGGGAGAGAATCACCTCGCTCAGCCTGCTGGCCATGCTGCTTTTGATGCAGCCCAGGGTACATTTGGCTTTCTGGCCTGCAAGCGCACATTGATGGGTCATGTTGAGCTTCTCGTGAACCAGTTTCTGTTACAGCTTTCTGTTCTATGCTGCACAGACTTGTGATGCATTTCAGTACCCATATTCTACACGTATTTGTATGTGGGAACTGATATCAAATACAAACTGTAACATGAAAGGACTGTTGTAAAAGAGTTGCTCACTAAATATGAGACCTGAAAGCAGCTGGTATTTTTCACCAGCTGTTCACTGGCAAATGTTTCCGTGCTGTTAGCTGAGAAGGAGGAAAGTATAAACAGGTATCTAAGATAAAAGCACCAAGCAATCATACTTGAGAGATACTAATGTGGTGGTAGAAGATGTGCTTTTGATGATGTGAAAACTGAAATGACTGAAATGACATTCTTTGATGGTCCATTCCAGCTCAGGGCAAGAGAGGGCTTCTTTGATTTGCTTTAATAAACAATGTCATTTCTCTGGTACTGCAAAGCTCTTATAAAAGTTGAAATTCCAATTACACTTTTTATGTTTTTTTTTTTTTCTCCTCAGTGAAAAGGAAACAAACTGCACAGAACTCTGCGAGACAGAGGAGAGATGGTTCCCCAGGTAATTCAATTCCCATTGACCTTCAGAGGGACAATAAATCCAGCCTGGATGTTCTCAACCACATGATACATGAAGTGGAGCATGAACTGGAGGAATATGAGCGATGTACAGGTCGTGTGGTTCAGAAAACTGAGAGAAGTGAAGGGCTCACTGGGTTTACCTTGTCACTGGTCAACACTCTCTGTCGTCTGATGCGCTACCTCAAAGAGGTGAGAAGACTTTGAATTGCTTCTGTAGAGTGAATAAAAAAGGGTATAAAGTTACTTTACAGCCATGAACTTCGGTCTTTTTTGCTCCCAGTCAATTCACTTTGAAGTCTGATTATCGTTGCTTATTATTCGGATTGCATGCAATTCAGAGTTAGAACTTTGTTAGAAATAGGTATCCCTAGGGAAAAGAGAGGAGTTGATTACAGCAAATGTCTCTCAGTGGAAAGTAGCAGTTGAAATTATGTGAAATTTGGAGATGGGGTGTATTTCTCTTATTCAGGGATTCCTTTGTGTAAATACAGGCATCCATCTGTGGAAGAGCTCCATCTGCTAATATTGATGTGCTTATTTGACTTTGTAGCCTCTATTCATTTGTAGTGGTGGTCCAAAAAGTAGCAGTCCATTTACCCATTAAAGGTGGAAGGGACTCTTTTATGAACAGGAATGTTTATGAGCAGGAATGGGACTCCTTTATGTACAGGAAGCCTGGCTACTGCAGTGGTCTGTTTCAAAATAATAGACTGATAATCTGTTTAGTAATTGATAATAAATGATAGTCTGGAGAGGGACCTTTTACAAGGGCCTTTAGGGACAGGACAAGAGGGAATGGCTTTAACCTGCCAGAGGGGAGATTGAGATGAGCTCTTAGGCAGAAGTTCTTCCCTGTTGCCCAGAGAAGCTGTGTCTGCCCCATCCCTGGCGGTGTTCAAGGCCAGGTTGGATCGGGCTTGGAGCAACCTGATCTAATGGAAGGTGTCCCTGCCCGTGGCAGGGGGTTGGAACTGGGTGAACATTAAGGTGCCTTCCAACCCAAACCAGTCTGGAACAATATGGTAATATCTTGAGGGCAAGAGGTTCATTACAGTAAGGTCTTTTTCCTCATGCTCAAGTTGATTATTTATCATATAAAATTTTTTGGCTTTTTTTAAATAAATAAAAAACTAAATAACTAAACCCTGTAGAACTTTTCCTGAGGGATCACATTAGAAAGCAAGTACTTTCTCTATTTAGTCAAATTTGTGTTCATTAATGAATTAAGGAAACTAAAGAATAGGCACAAGTAGCACAGGATACTGACAAGCATCAGCACATCTGGAGTTACTTGGTTACTGCACGAAGATTCAGTGACTGAAAAAACAATATCCATGGAGAGAGACAATGCTGGTAGGTACAGCCTGGAAACGTTGTAAAGGTAGAAGAAAAGAGATGTACAGGATTCCCTACAGTGTTCTGGAGCAACAAAGAAGGAACAGTAAGCTCTCTGACAGTTCTCAAGCCATGAAAATTGGATTTTGTGAATGTAATTAAGTCGATTGAGCCATAGTGGGAAGAGCTGTTGCAGTTCGAGCTCCTGTTGACCCGTTCCTGGTTCTAAATAGAAATCTGTATTGGGTTATAGTAGGTTTTTAACTTTTTCTCCCTCTTTAGAGTGAAATGCAGCTGCGTGAGAAGGAGGCGATGAGGCAGCAGCATGAGGAGACGCTGAATGAACACAGAGAACTCATTGATGCTCTGACTGCAGAAATACTTCTAGTCAGGGAGGAAAACAATACTATGCAGGTACTGAGCTCCTTGCCCATTAGGATGACTTGTAGGAATACTGAGTTGTGTTGCACATATGGGCTGAGATGCATTGTCTCATGTTCAAGAGATGATAAAACTGAATGAGGAGCCTGAGAATTCCAACAGCAGGTAGGAGATGTGGGGAAGGAATGTTTGGAAAGTCATTATTTTACCTTAATTTAAATTCAAAGCCTGAGGAAAATGATAGTTCTGCGAAACTGAGCTTTACTTTATCAGTCTAAAAGCTTAAGCATTTTCCTCGGCAGTTCTGTGCTGGTAACACTGCTGGAGCAACTGAGTAACCTGGATGTAAGACTGCATTTTCTCTTTTTTTTCCAATTTGCAGTGAATGTAGATTTGTTCAGTTGTTATTTTGGGGAATGAAGCAATAAAGCAACATTGGAGAGGAAGTGGGGTTGTGAGTTAGGAAAAGGAAAACCAAATAATTTATTTGAGTCAGGAGAGGAAATAAATGAGAAACCTGGAAACACTGGTATTTAATACCTCACTGGAATCCTACAGACACATGCAGTGGTATTAAGAGGCCAAATTTCTTCACAGGGCTGTTTGTAGTACCTAATTTTCTAATTCGTGAAGTACAAATGCCCATATCCCTCTCTTCTTTTTTTTTCTTCTTCCTCCTTTAGAAGAAGCTTCAGCAATACATGACAGTAACAGATGAACAGCTGATGTCTCTCACACAAGCATTTAAAGGCCTCCCTTTGGTAGAACCCAGAAGAGAACAAAGTCCAAACCATTTTGGAGTTACAGGCAAAGGCCCAGCAAATGGCCAAGGTGTGTGTATGTGTGTGTGAAGGATGAAACAGGAGTTGTGGCTCGTTTATCCCTGTAGTGGGAAATCTGGTACTTAGTAGTTACTCAAGCAGACATCTATGCCTCGCATGAGTGTGAATCTCACTTCTGGTAGTTCATATGCCATGGGTTCTGGAGTCTTTTGCTACAGATTATTTTTCAACAATATTACAGGTTGTATTCCATCCCCATTGGCATCATTTGGTCCGGATCAGGACTTCAAGATTAACCTTAAAACAAAACCCAAACAAGCAAACAAGGAATTGGGATCTTGCCTTTCTGTTGCTGAGGCAGCCTGACAGTGCGAGATTGGTTCTTCCATGAGACGCTGGAGGTCGCTGCTGATAAGAAATAGCAGGTTCTGAGGCCTGTTAGCTAACCAGACAGAAATCTGCTACTTGGTACTTGTAAACTGAAACGGGAAGTTGAGGTTAGATGTAAGGAAGTTATTTACTGAAGGTGATGAGGCACTGGAACAGGTTGTGCAAAGAAGTGGTGAATGCTCCAGTCTGTGGCAGTGTTCAAGGCTGGGTTGGACAGAGCCTTGGGAGACTTACTAAGAAGTACGGCAAGGCAAGGGCTACCTGGAAGGAAAGGATCCTGTTCTGTCAGTGTTCTGCTCTGATTTTCTGGGGGATAGAAGAAAAACACCACACAACCACTCTCCCCACAATAAACAGCCAAAGCCCAAACCTCCCTAATCAACTGTGCTGCAGGAGTAGGATTTTCAAATCTTTCCTTACTGGTCTCTCTTCTGAGGAAAAGGCATCTTCCTGAGAGGAAAGCTTCCTAAAGTTATGGAAATGCTTCCCAAAGTTACAAAACTATTTCTTCCTTCTCCTCCTTCAGAAAGAGATCTCTTGTACCCTTAAGGCATCTGACTGGATGTGAAACATTTGAGATAGCTGGTTTAGGACATAAACCATGTGTAAGTTAACAGAGGACTTCTCTGGAGAGAGAAAGAATGACTGAGAAAGGAGGGAGGGATATCACAGTGACAAATAGCAAGTGGGGAGGGTACTTCATAAATGCAGTTCTATACAGTGAAGCAGAACAGGAAGATCTTGCTCATTTCTTGCCAGGATCATTGAATAATAGGTGGTAGGTTTTCAATTCAGTCGTAGAATATCAGTAATGTGAACCATAAGCAGTATTTTATGCGAACAGTCTCTTCTGGCTCTTTGCCTTTGAAGGGTGCTTTTTGACTCTTGCATTTTGGAATCAGGTACGTTTTGCTTAATTTCCCACTAACGTCTCTTCTGGGAACAAATGTCCCGAACAAAATCATTAAGGGACAATTCAAAGATGGCACTGGCAAAGCATACTACTGTACTCTCGTAGGTAGCTAAAACTTTGATTTCATGTTTTACATCTTCTGCCTCTCTGGTACATTCAAAATAGATGGCAGTGTAGACGTAAACTATTTGTAGATAAATACAGAAGAGTAATTATTGTTTTTTTTTAATGTAGGAGATGTCTGATTTGAATTAAGTCAGAAAAAGATCATCAGAGTTGTAAGGCCACATGTAAGAGCCCTTCTTGCTTTTAAGGGCAGTAAAGATTTTTATTATGCTTGAATGAAGGAGTTCTGTACCTGTGAATCAGAAGGAAGTTTGGAGTGTGTCTCGAGCATACTGTAGTCTGTCTTTTCAGATACCTGAACAGAAGAGTTGTTATTGAGATGTTTCCTTCCACTGCTATTGCACTAAAACTAATTGTTTTATTTATTTATTGTTACTTTATCCCTGCTTTGTCTTTTTCTTTAGAAAAACCTGACTTGAGCTATTCTGAGCCCAGGACTGATGCAGACAACAGGGAAAATATGCCGAAATTCCCACAGGAAGAACTTCCTTTCACGTGTACCCCAAGGCCAGGCGCCTCAGGTGGTGTGGGATCTGGTAGAGGCTTGCCAGCTCACATCTTCCAGCCAGCTGTGCTATTGTCACCCCCCCGGCAGAAGAGCAGTCAGGAATTGTCTCCCCTCCAGAATGGTGAGATCTCTCTGCCTCTGGTAGACTTGGGAGTCTGTAGGGTGTTGATGTTTCAATCTCACACTGCCTTTGGAGATAAATTATTTGAAGGACATGGAGCTGTTGGGGCAAGTCCAGAGGAGGCCATGAGGATGATCAGGGGGCTGGAGCACCTCCTGTATGAAGGCAGGCTGAGAAAGTTGGGGCTGTTCAACCTGGAGGAGAGAAGCTGCTTGGAGACCTCAGAGCAGCTTCCAGTGTCTGAAGGGGGCTACAACAAGAGGGACTCTTCATCAGGGACTGTAGTGATAGAACAAGGGGTGATGGGTTTAAACTGAAACAAGGAAAGTTCAGGTTAGATATAAGGAAGAAGTTTTTTACTGTGGTGATGAGACACTGGAACGGCTTGCCCAAAGAAGTTGTAAATGCTCCGTCCCTGGAGTGTTCAAGGCCAGATTGGACAGAGCCTTGGGCAACATGATCTAGTGTGAGGTGTCCCTGCCCATGGCAGGGCGTTGGAAGTGAATGATCTTAAGGTCCTTTCTGATGCAAACCATTCTGTGATTCCATGATTTTTCTATTGAAAGTTTTTAATCTGTATACTTAAACACATTAGTCCTATATGGCTGGAACACCCAGCTTGTGCATCCACGTATGCATTTCTTTGCTTTGTATGCCTTTTGCTAGATTTCCTTTAGACTTTCTGTCTCCTGCAGTTCTCCATCTGCTGCCTGTGGTCCTGTCAGTGGCCATCCAGACTGGCATTTTTATTTTGTACTGGTTTTGATTGTCACTTCTGTATTATTGCTGTAGCTCTTTGATATCATCACATCACCTCAAGATTGCCATCTGCTGTTGGTGTAATCCAGCCTCCATCACCTGTAACAGTGGGACCACTGAAGGCTGTAAATTCAATGCCTATGCATTCTATGCTGCAGGCAAACCTGGGTGTCTCTAGGTTGCATATTCTTGCTTTGAGCCAATCTTCCCATCAGAGCTTTTTCTAAAAGCTTTGGGAGCAGATTTCTGTTTGGTTTCATTTAATACACAGGAAGTGGCTTGAAGAAGTTTGGGGTGAATTTGGGTGGTGCAGGATAACCAGAATAACTCAGCCTTGTATCAGCATCCACAGGTTTCAGGAGTTTTACAGGTCATACACTCAATTCTGGTTGTTAGGAGGAAGAAAGTTCATCAGGGGTAATTGGGGAAGGTATTTAGGACTCTTTGTGACTCCCCAAATCAGCTGTTTCCTCCTGCAATTGTCATTGTAACCACATGCATCTTACTGGATGTGCTAGGCCTGTGTAATCCTCTGTGCTGACCAGAAGCAGGGTGAAGTGGTGGGGTTTTATATCTCTCCCCGCCTCAGCTGTGTGGCTTTGTAAGTCTTTTCCAAGTCAGAAAAATAACCCAAGAGTCCTTTTGATTTCTAAGGAGTTAGCAGGGTAATTGAAAGATTCTGTCTAATTTAACCTTCTGGTGGGCTGCTGTGAGTGAGAAGGCACATCAGGAGGATATGAGCTACAGGTAGTGTTCTGCAAAGAGCACATCTAGTTTCAGTCCCATTGAGAACTGTCAGATACTGTCTGTTATTTGAAACAAGAATATAAGACTGTATTCCTGGGCTTGGCTACAGTTCAGCTTTGTAGAAGTGTATTGTTACTCTTTTAAGACAGTGAAGGATGCTAAATGACTTAACCAGTGTTAAACTTCTTGAATGTTTCTTTATGAAAAACAATTTGTAAAGCAGATTTGTGTGTAACTTTTTAAATGTCATGCTCTGCTCAAGAGGCAAAAGCTAAAGCTTGGGAAGGGATAGGCTATTTGGTATATAAAATGTAGGAAATCTGCGTTTGATCACAAAATCCAGCTTGGATTTAAAACGTAGCAGCTGACAGTGCAGTAACATGCTTAATGTGTGGTGTGTTACCTGTTACTAATGATGACTACACCACTATTGAGGCCAGAGTGTGGAAGTCCCTTTCCTAGAGGCTGAGTAAGTAGCCAGTTTATTATGCCAGAAGTCTGTATTATTTCATTTTATTATTCTACAAGTTTCATTCCCAACTCAGTATAAATATCCGAGCTGAAACGCAAAGTTACGATCCATTAGGTAAAGTAAGTGTATTTTGGGAAATGGAGAACTATCTAAGAAGTGGTGTTTGATCTATCAGCTAAGAAATTCAAACCAATTTATCTTCTCTCTGACTTCTCTCTCAATCTCTAATTAAAACATTTAAATGTAAGACTGCTTATAATAGGAAATATTAAACCTGGTGAGTTTTTCCAGCAGAGTCTTGGATAAGATGATTTTTGATCAGTAACATAACACCATTCAAGCTAGATGTTACAATCCAAATGCCTGCTTGATTGTAACTAACCTGATGCAGTAAAGTCACTGTCAGTTTCCTTGATGAGGATCACATGTCTGTTTCCCTACTGTTCCTTTGTTTCTTGTTTGCAGCATTCACAGTCATTCCTCAGTCTCCTGAAAACACTGAAAGAGAAACGTGCAAGGAAAGGAGCTCACCTTCCTCCCTGAGAGCACAGAGCACAGCTGAGAACTGTCTCATCTCTCAAAGGCAGCCAGTTCCTCCTGGAGACAGAGATCTGGACAGTTCCCATGAGAAAAGCAGTGTGTCCTGCCCCTCTGACACTAGGAAAAGCAGCCCAGCTGAAGAGTTACTTCCAAACAGTGATCTGCTGGGACAGATAGCTGAGCTCACACGGCAGAACTCTCTCATTAAAGCTCAACTCAGCAAATTCAGAGGCTTCTCTGAAGACACAAGTGACTACCTACATCAGTTAGACCCACTACAAAATGCAAATCCTAGTCCAGCCTCTTCACAAGGACAGGTGAGAATGTAACGTAAATTATGGATTCCCCTTTCTGCTGATCTGCTTTCCTATAGCTTACTGATTACTAATACTGTTCCTTTTCTGTTGTAAAGAGCAGCAAACCAAATATTCTTTTAATTCATTTGCTTGGAGGCTTGTGATTTTTATCCTTCCCTAGGAGCTTAACAGTAGTTTCTTATATTTGGCTTATGTTGTATATTGAGTGCTGGAAAGTATGCAGCACATTTGTAAGTTTAGGATAAGATTATAACGTAAAAAAGAAGTGTGATTGCAATGTCATCCTCTTGAATGTTGGATAATACTAGTGAAAGCACTGCACCAACCCACAGCTTCTTGTCAAGCTTGTAAATTACATATTTAAACCCATGCAAAAGATTTTTTCTGCTACTATGACCCTAAAGCCCATGTGATTGAAGTTAGTGCAGGTACATCTCTTGCAAATACTTGATTATAGTGTATGTACTAATTGGGTCTGCCTTGTTAGTCCTGCTGTGTGGTGAAAAGCCCAAGATTGTTGGGAAAGGGAGAACTTAAAGGCTTTGGTTCACATAGAAAACCTTTTAATCTGAAACTAAGCAGCTATTCAGTGGTGCCCCTGAGTGGAATGAACATCATAGAAATGCCTAATCCCTGCCCTTGCTACCGTCTTTACTTTGGTTCCATCACAGTGGCTGAATTACTGTTCAGTTAAGGATCGTAAAGATTTTAACTCCTCATGTAAATGCAGGCTGGGAGTGTTGTTCCTTTCCTCATTCTATTATGTTGTGTAATATTTACTCATTTAGTCATGCAAAATGATGCAAACTTTTTGAAGTGGTGTTTTTGTGGAAGCAGTTCTGAAGGGGAAGAGGTCAAAGTGAATGAAAACCTGGCTTAAAGATGAGTTCCAGGGTTTTGTTTCCCCGTACCCTCCTGAATATGTGTATCCCTGAGTAAATACTTTCTTAATGATGGTTAATTGCTGGATGGCTGGGGTTTCTTCATTTTTCTTTTTTCCCTTAAATGATGCAGACAACAGTTGTTTGGGTTTTTTTCCTATCTGTAGGAAGACCAGTTTAAAACACTGTTGTGTTTAGTCAATGAAGGAACTAGAGACAGGACAGTGGAAGTGACAAAATGAGGTGCTATATCATTATGTTTACTTTCAGTTTGCAAATGAAATCCACAGAGGTACTTGAAGTACACTGTATACTCTCCTTGAAGGTGCAAATTGTAAGTTTTTAATTGGAAGTCCTTATCCAAGTAGATTCATCTCATGGCATCAAAGAGCTTGGAGGAAAGAATAGCAGAGCTGAATCGTCAGAGTACGGAAGCACGTGATAAACTGTTGCAGCTAATAGAGCAGCAGAAGTTAGCTGCTGCTGATATGGTCCCTCCAATGACATCTCCTGTTCTGCCCCAATCCCTAAATTATCCTGGTAAGTACCCAGCTTCAGGAGTAAACAAAACTAATAAGACAATGTTTTTCCCCTTTTGAGAGTTCTCTGTCCTTTTCCGATTGGATCAGCAGTTGTGGTCAGCAGTACAGTGGCTGATAATGTCTCTGTGGTACAAACACTCCTTACTTCAGAGAGCCAAAAATAGGTCAGCTAAATTTCTCCTAAAGTTAGTTTCTTAGTAATCAGCCTGCTGCAAATATCACGCTTCATGGTAAATCTGTTGTTTGCTACATCCTTGTCTGCAGAACAGCTCTGCCACATAGTCACGGATGAGCAGAACTAGGCTTTTTAATCAGTCCTCTCTGCTGGAGAATCTTTTATTAAAAGACTCCAGTATCTAAAGGGGCCTACAGGAAATCTGGAGAGGGACTTTATACAAGGGCCTGTAGTGATAGGACAAGGGGGAATGGCTTTAACTTGACAAAGGGGAGACTGAGATGAGATCTTAGGCAGAAGCTCTTCCCTGTGAGGGTGCTGAGGTGCTGGCACTGGGTCCCCAGTGAAGCTGTGGCTGCCCCATACCTGGCAGTGTTCAAGGCCAGGTTGGACAGGGCTTGGAGCAACCTGGTCTAGTGGAAGGTGTCCCTGCCCATGGCAGGGGGTTGGAACTGGGTGAACGTTAAGGTCCCTTCCAACCCAAACCATTCTATGAGTCTATGATAAGATTAAGTATTTACATTAGGTTTCTAAAAATCATGGTAGAGTGGTTATCCAGTTTTCAAGCACTTTTAGTTTTTGGTATTTTGGGTGCTCTTTCCATTAGACTACCTTGCTGAGTTACTGCCAGTGCTAATAGAAAGAAATAACTGGATCTTTCCAGTCATCTGAAGAGGTAAATTAGCAAAGAGAATATTCTTGCTAAATCAAGACTCATAGATAAGCTTCCATGTGTAACTATAAACAGAAATGCTTTCCAGCAGGTGAGGGCTGCTATATCTTTTCATGGAGTCATTGTAATGATGGGCAGAACGTGAGCATGTAGACATGCTGTGTCTAGGACACCTACCCTTTTCCCCTTCCTAAACCATAGAGGATGTATAAAGGAAAGGACTTGAGGGGGAGAGAAAGGAGGGGGGAGGAGTGGGCATGGGTGTGTGCATATACATGCAGGTGCATATGCAATGACTCATGCTGTGGGATCATAGCAGTTCTAACACTTCTGCTGTTGTAACGTAAGTTCAGCAAGATAAGTAAAATCTTAAAAGAACAAAGTAGAGAAATCGGAATTCTTTATGCCTCTGACTGCCAAACCCAGAAGGTTTATCTATGGAAGAATCATTCTGTGTCTGTGCACATTGTCCCTAGTTGCTCTGAGTATCAGCCTTCAATAGCTGTTGTTTTCAGAGACTGGGTATGGGGTTGATGTTTAGCCTGGTGTTTTATGTCTCATCTGTATATTCTGTGCAATGATGGAGAGATATGTGATGCCCTCAAAAAAATGGGAAAATTAAGTGACTGTTGTGTGATGTTGCTGTGTTCTCATCAGAATCAAGCTATTCTTTATTGCCTAGAAAATTCCAGGAGGACAATTGAAGTGTCTGTTCCTGTGGCAGCTGCTATGGACAGTTCCAAAGAAGACAGTGTTTCCTCTGCCAGTATGGTCAGTATAAGAAGGTAAAAGTTAACCCTTTACTATTTCATTTTTGTGGTATTTTGATTACCCATGCAGCTGAACTTGTTCACAATGGAAAAATTGCCATGTTTTTAATTTGGCTTCATGGACTTCCCCTGACTTCATCACACTCAACTCTATGGATATGGGACAAAGGTCCAATAGCTTTTTCACAACTTCCATTGTTTGTATTTGAGATACCTGCAGTGCGACATAACCCAGATGACCTGGGTTGTTGAAGGCTACTGATGAGGGGTCCTAACACAGGATTTGACACATAATTCTAGTAGTCACTTCCATTTTTCACTTTTTCAATCTCCTTTTCAATGTCTACAGGTCAGTAGGAGACTCTAGCAAACCCTGTTCACCCCTGAGTGCCACATCAGAAAGTGTGAAATCAACTCCTGTCAGCCAAAGGCCAAAGGTAAGACTGAAAAGTCTTCAGCCAGAAGGTTTGCTTGTGGTTGTCCTATAAGGAAAAAGCAAGCCTGGTAAAGAAGGGGAGAGAGCTCTGTCCTATCTTAAAACTACTGAGGTGAATAGTAATCAATTCATGGTGGTTTGGATTCATAGAATGCCAGACTAGTTTGGGTTGGAAGGGACCTTAACGCTCACCCAGTTCCAACCCCCTGCCATGGGTAGGGGCACCTTCCACTAGACCAGGTTGCTCCAAGCCACGTCCAGCCTGGCCTTGGACACTGCCAGGGATGGGGCAGCCACAGCTTCTCTGGGCACCCTGTGCCAGGGCCTCGGCACCCTCACAGGGAAGAATTCTGGACAATTGGTAAGGGAAGCCCTAAGTGCAGTGCTAGTGACATTAGTTGTTTGCTACCACAGAGCTGTTACTTAGAAGTGAGTAATCCTGTAACTACATTTTCTGCTGTGGCATCTTCCTGCATTAGAACTGGGAACCTCTGGCAGTCTTTTACTGGTGGCTTGAGAATTTCAAGTAATCATTATGCTGTATTGGTAAAGCTACATGTAAGAGGACAGCGAGCTCTTACCTAGCTTTGCACAAGTTAGTTGCTGAAGGATAAATAAATCCAAATGTAAAGAAAAATCCCTAATCTAGATTTCTGATTCCTGATGTGCAAAGAAGATAGACTACAGTGAAATGCTTTCATGGGGAACTCCAGGCAGTAGCACAGTCTGGTGAATCAGTCATATATCTGTTTATATGTCTGAAAGCAACCATGAGGAGATTTTAACCATCTTTCCTGATGTCCAGAACAAGCTAAACTAGGAGAGATAAAGAGAAACAAGTTGGGGTCCAAGACTGCCTGTCCTGACAGCAAAGCACACATCCCCTGAGGGGAAATTTGGAATACCTAAGGTAGATGTGGCTTAAGCTAGGTGTCTAAAGTAGGTGGTGTGACTCCCTTCGTGGTGGCAATGGCAGACAGTTGCTACATATTGGTGAACTGATATGTACCAGCCCTATGCAAGCCAGAACTAACTAGCAAGTCTGTGGGAAATTTATGATATGAGTTTCAACTGATTTCTTCTTTGTGCAGGTGGAAAAGCACAAAGAGGAAGGCTGGTTTGCATTGTCAATGCACGTCACATAAAGCAAGCTGCACTCAAGTCCTGTATTTTGTATGGTTTCTTTATGAACCACACTAGGTCATAGTAGTCCTCCTCTCCAGATGTACAGTTTAACTCTGAAGTGCTTTCCTGTCAATGCCATTCACATTCCATATGAAACTTCCTGGGAATGAGTTTCTGAGGTAGACATGCTGCTGTGACATCAGGTCTTTACACCAAATAACTCTTTCACAAGTGTAAACTCAGGTTGCTGCAGTAATACAGCTGAGCATCTGATACCTGTGCTTAGATGTGCTGAAGACAGGAGGTATTGGAAATTCCATGTGAAACTTCCTGGTTCATGTATTCACACGGGATGGAAATAATTTGTTCCTTCTATGGTTTACACTTGCTCCTAGAAGTTGTTTTCTATATCGGGAATTACGTCTGGACTCAAGGATCGCTTTTTAAAGATCCCATTTAATATTTTTATACTAAATCCAAAGTGACTATTTGAAGTTGAAATCAGAATCTCTATTTGCTGTGTACTAAGGTATGCTTTCTTTGATACAACAGAAAACTGATGTGAGTGCGACTCTATTAAGCTGGTTTGTTATGGGTGTATGTAATACTCTAATGGCTGTATTTTTATATTGGGTTTATTTGACTTTTTAAAGTAGCCATTATTTTATTATTAATGATTAACAATAAAATCTAGGACTGAAGAAATGCTGATACATCGGTTCCTTTATGGTGTAGCAGATCTGGGCAAAACCTTTTATAATGGAGATAAAATCTGCATGTTTGGGGAAGAAAATACCTGCAAGTCTCAAAACTAGATTTAAGAGTCAAGTTGATTTAATGTTTTTCTGTTTTAAAATGTTCAATTTGGGGGTGTTTGAAACGGATTTAGAATGGGATTCAAAAGAGGACCTGCTCAAGTATTCATTGACACCTCTGCAATTTCTTTTTCCAGTGGTAACTTTGGGAAGTGAAGAAGGCTTCTAGTCTTGTATTTTGTGAAGTAACAGTTAAAAATGCTTGGAAGATGTCCCCCAGTTCCTGCAGAGGCAGGAATGCCAAGGTTGGGATGGGCTACCATAACCATAGTGCCTACACATTTATACCATTGCTTCTGACTAACTGCAAGCTATCAGTTGCTATGAATGCTCCGAAACCATCTAGACAGAAATCTCCTTTTGGAGCATGGGATTGATCTTTTGAGTCATCCTTTGGCTTCCTTAACTGAAAGCTGCTCTGTCACATAACTGTTTGTTTGTAAGTTGAATCATCTTGCTATTTTCCAGTCTAAAAACCACTTGGTGAGGTGAGAAATACTGCAGCTTTTCCTTTGCATTGTTAGTGAAATGCAAGTCTCCTTGAGATCAGTAGAACTCAGGTCCAGGAGGAGAGTCAGGACTAGGTGGGACTCTGTTACCCCAAAAACTAGCATCTGTGGTGCCAGGCACCCATTTTGTCCCCATCTGAATGACCAGGTCCATGCAGAGCTTCAGCCTGCCTCCCTAAAGCTGCATTAGCAGAGCAGTTTGTTCAGGCTAGTAACTCCTTCCACTTGGCACAGCTAACAAGCTCATGTGTCACCTTGTACTGATGTGGCTGGTCTGGTGCCAGTGCTTGCTTCCAACAGTGGCCGAGTGTGCTGTGCTTATCTCAGAAGGCAAGAATGTGCTACCAGGTGTCTAGTCACCTTCCCACCAACTCCTCCATAGCCTTTGGCTGGGGGTAGGCAGCCAAGCAGCAGGACATTTGGCTACAGACAAGGGGTAAGCACAGTAGTAAAGAGCAGGGGAAGGGAAGAGCCTTTGTTTTCTCTTGTCCTTCTCTTTTACGAGGTGTACCACATAGGAATTGGTTTCCCTTTGAAAACATCCCCTATGGAAAGCAGGGGAAAGTTTCCTGTACATATTTTGGAAGCTGCTCTGAGGTCTCCACACAGCTTCTCTTGTCCAGGCTGAACAGCCCCAGTTTTCTCAGCCTGTCTTCATAAAGGAGGTGTTTCAGCCTCTGATTATCCTCATGACCTCCTCTGGACTTGCTCCAACAGCTCCATGTCCTTTTTATGTTGAGGACACCAGAACTGCACACAGTGCTGCAAGTGGGGTCTCACGAGGGCAGAGTAGAGGTGCAGGATCACCTCCTTCGACCCGCTGGTCACGCTTCTTTTGATGCAGCCCAGCATACAGGGGGTTTCTGGGCGTAAGCACACACTGAAGCAGCTCCATGTTCAGTTTCTCATCAACCAACGCCCCCAAGGCCTTCTCGGGCTGCTCTGAATCTCCTCTCTGCCCAACCTGTAGCTGTGCCTGGGATTGCATAAGCTCTTTTTAAACAGAAGAATCTCAAATGAGAGTCTTTTCCCCTGGAACCTTTAGCTATTTGGAATTGCCAGCTCCTCTGTGAAGGCAACCTGCTCATGTTAATTCATGTTGCTTGGATGGGTGCGAAGGTGACCACCCCTACCGACAGCGATGTAGCCCTGCAGGTCAGCAGTGACAGGGCCTGGTGCCAAGATGTCTTTTCAACTGTGGAAGCAAAAGGTCTCTCTTACAGCCTAAAGAACCCTGTGAACACAGAAAGGGGAAGGCTGCTAGGACAAAATAAGATCTAATTTAAGGATGCTTTAAAAGCCACATTTATACCAAAAGGGAGAGGAAGGTGCACAGCTCTGTAAGTCCTGGAATACTGGAATATTTTACTACTGCAAGATGCTTAATCAGCATAGTGCATGAATGAAAATGTGCTGCTTTATTTATCTTAGCTTTTCTCAATTTGTTGTATAGTGTAATTCCGTATTGTGCTGGAGGCTAACCAAACTGATGCTGGGATGCTGCCTCAAAGCGGTCCCATCAGATGGCACACTGTGGTGCTGTGCGCTCACTCTGCAGACACACTCTGCTGCAGGATCTGTTCCTCCCCACACGCCCCCCCTTAGTTGTATGGTCTGTAGATGCTCTGTGAACATCAGAATGAATTGAGCCTGTTTGTCTCTGGAGTGCTTCCCCATTTTTCTAGTAGCACCCCCCCCCCCCATGCACATGTAATATCCTACTGTAATATCCTCCTGTCCATCATGGTCCTGACAACAAATGGCACCATTATGTTCCAAATGTGAGGATTAAGTGTCTGACTTACAAATCTTCTCTTGCTTGTAGAAGCTTCCAGTCTTTCAGGTCACTTCCCCTGTCTCATATATGGCTGAAGGGGAGGTAAAACCTTCTTTGTGGCTGGACACCACAAAGAACTTTCTTCCTTAGAAAACTTGGCTTGAAAACAAATCCAGTTTCATCTTCCCTCCACAAAATGCAGGCAGGATTCAGAAGAGATTACAAAGGACATATATAGCAGCAGAAAGCTGAAAGCAGCAGCAGGTGGCTGGAAAGCTGCAGGGAGGAGGGAAAGGCAAGAGTTGCCTGGTCGGATGTCACTGCAAGGGCAAGTCTGCACAAAGCCAGTGGTGCTGGGTGGTTCAGCTGCAACTGCTTGTGATTCAGAGTGCTGCTGCCAACTGAAAGTAATGCTGCTTGATCATCTCAAACACTGTGCTTCCTGTCACAAATGGGGAGGACAAGAGAGATCCACCCATCTCTGGTGCCACTTTCTTCGTGTGGTTCCCGTGTTACCAGCTGTCTGTATCCTGTTTGCTTCCAGTTTGCTGTTTTTGGGGTCAAGCCAAGCACCTGAGTGTGGTTTTTTGTGCCCCCTTCCATTATTCAGTGAGCAACACAGGTTTAGTCTGCTGGATGTGTAGTTTTGCTGCCTTCTTCCTTCACCTCTCCTGGGTCACACAGCAGTGGCTTAAGCACTTGTACTGGAGCTTGGGTTTGACATATGGCAGCAGCTTACAGAAACGTGGAGTCCAGCATGGACATGAAGAGACCTGGGCTTATGTAAAATGAGGTCTCCTGATTTTCAGCTTAGTTCATTCCCTTAAGATCAACACCACACTGAAGAGCAAAACCTACCAGCAAGTTTAAAAGAGAGTGTATTAAGTAGGTGTGTTTGTCAGTGAAGGTGTTTCTCCAAAGGGCGAGTATCCCCAGAAATGCCTTGTAGAAAGTCTATGGGAGATCCCAGGGCAGAAGTGCTTACTGTCCAGGCCGAGCAGTGTCTCCAGGCAGGGGATCAGCGCTGTCCTTTTGCAGCAGCTCACATACACCCATGCTGTCAGGTTGCACAAGGTTTGTTACATGAGCTTTGGGCCAGGGCAGTTTGCTCATGTGCCCTCCAGGCCCAGCACAGGCACAGCTTTGCTGGCCTCCTCCTGGTCCAAAGGCAGACCTGCTCACTGCAGCTTCAGCCCATGTGCTGGAGCAGGCCCACTCCTTCAGCTCTGACAGAGCTACTGTCTAGTAGCTAGACTGCTGCAGGAGACAAAGGAGACACCAACTCAACCCAGAGGTTCAGGCTGAGAAAGGGACACACGAACCCTTTGTAACAAGGCACGCACCAGAATTGTGTCTGAGACACTGCGTACAAAACCTGGAGCCCTGGGAGGGTCTTGTTCACAGAGAGCACATTAATGACACCTACTGAGCCTGTTACCAGATCTAACCTTGCTTCTTCACACCCTGAGCTGATGGACAGGCTTGTATGAGCACCGGCTCAGTTTTGTGAACTCCCCAAATAAGCCATTTCCCACTTCCCTCTGGCTGCCCTATGCCAGGCCGTGGCTCTGTGAATAGGGTTCTTACTGTGAATAAGGTTCTTTCTGAGTACCTTTCAGAGCTGCTTCTTTATCATCAGTGAGCTTGGACCTTCCTGCAAGCCCAGAGATTGCAGGTCTGCTTCTCACTGGCCTGTTCACTAATGGCTTTGGCTTCACCACCTTTTCCATTTGTTTCTTATGGCAGGATATCCAGAACAGCTCCCTAAAATTAACCATAATAGGCAGGAACAGGGAAGTGTAAGGCATCCTGTTCAAGGTGTAATGCCTGCTTTATGCCCGTGCTCCTCACGAAGAGTCTAGGAAGGAAATTCTGCCTCAAAGATTTGGTTTTGGAATGTGATATAAGAAGTTTTACCAGCATTTCTTCAGAAAAGAACACAAATGGAAAAGGAGCATAAAGCTTCCCCCAGAACAGGCTAATTAGCAACTACAATAGAAATATTACTTAAGAGTCCTTGAAGGGAAAGGAACCATCAAATCTTCTATGTCTCTGTGTGATAATCCAGTCTTAATGGTAGGAAATGAGAAGCAGATAAACAGGAAAAAAAGGGGAAGGAGCTGGCAGCAAAAGTGTCGGGAAAGAACAGGTCACTCAGAGCAAGTACCCTGAGAGGCTGACAGACATCTCTAACAATAGGAGCAGGAAAATGAGTTTGAAGAGGATTCCATTTCAAGTAAATCATGGATCACCTAAGGATAATTAGCCACCTATCAACTCTTCTGAAATGCAGCAAAAGGAAAACATTATTGCTTAGTGTGAGTTTAATGACATATTTCCATTGTTTCATTTTTGTAACTATGCTCCTGTATTGCCCACCAGTGTTTGTAAGTCAACACTTTCTTTTTTAAAGCCTTACCTTTTGGCCAGTTACAATGCAAAGAGAGAGGGCCTCCCAGGCCAGTTCTTGCAGTGCTTTCTTGAAGATATGCACAGGCAGCAGTATACACATCCATTGAGTTGGCTTCCACAATTTAGGGCTGTTGTGAAATGGGGGCTTCCTCCACTCATGGGCAGTAGCAAAAAAAGCAGTATTATGGGGAAAGCAACCCAAACCAAAGCACGAGCCTGTACTAACACAGGCCACTGTTCAGGCGTGGGTGGTTTTTGGCATTTCTGCTTCTCTTTTCTCTCTCTGAGCCTCCCGGGGCTCTCGGGACCATTCTCTCCAGCCCATTTCACTACCATTTCCTCTAGTCATCAGGAGGTGGCTGCGGCTGCCAGCTGATGACTCAGGGATGCATTACTCAGCAGTGATCTGTTCTGTGCTCCAACCTGAGCAGCTGGAGGGCAGGTATCAGATCAGGTCTGCTGGGGTGAAAGAAACCTCAGGTTTCCTCTGCAGCTGCCAGCCATGGCTTATTTCGTCATCTCCCTGCAGTGATGGAAGACGCTGACATTATGATTCTCCTCCTGTTTCCTTCCCACACCCACACTGATAGTATAATTTGCTATTCCTTCCTCCAGCACCATTAGAAGAACCAGTCTTTCCTCTGCCACAATATCTAGTATCGTTATCAAGTCATCTCATTTCACAATGACTGCAACTTTTACCCTGTCCTCAGCAACCACTTCACTACTAGTTAATCTGAAAGGAGGCTGTTAGAACATCTTCCTTGTTTGATCAGCTTCAAGGCTGTAAACACTTGATCCCAAATATGGGATAACAACATAATAACAACATAAAAGACACAGAAATGTGTTGCATGAAGAAGACATTGCATCAAGACATTGTGCCATTATCAGAGGGTTGTTAAATTAAGTGACAAATTAAGTGTGTACAGATAGGTTTAGATATGTTGCACTCAGCAGTCCTAAGGAAACCTGACGAGATCTTTGCTTGTTCATTTTTAATACAACTTAGGGAACTTAAAATCCAGCAGTCTCAGATTGTGTTCGTATCACAGAAAGGGCCAGCAGGATAGGACAGATAAGATAGCCATGGTCCTAGGCAAACTAACGGAGAAGCTGGGACAACATTCAGTCAAGGGCTGAACACTGCACACTATAGGAGTATCACTGGTGCTAGTCAACATGGTTTATAGACAAGAGAACTAAAAAAAAACATTAATCTGTTTTAAATCCTGGGCTGCATCCAAAGGAGCGTGACCAGCAGGTCGAAGGAGGTGATCCTGCCCCTCTACTCTGCTCTCGTGATGACACGCGGATTGACTCCACAACTCATCAGAGTTGTAAAGGAGGTATGCTTTATTCAGCGCTGAGGCGCATGGGGGTTGCTCCTCCAAAAGCATGCGCACCCCCTTTGTCACTCAGTTCGTTTATATTACATATAATGATTACCTGAACATGAGATGGCTTCACGCCTAATACATATGCAAAACCTATTCCTGTCTAGTATTATAATTAGTTTTCTGGTATTCATCCCATTGGTGCGCCTATGCAGTGCCTCCTGGTGGTGGTCGTTAGGGGGTCGTGAGGATGAAGGCCTGTAGTTCCTCTTCATCACTGCGAGTAACCTCTTGCTTTCACGCAGACTCAATAGGATTTCGGCCCCTGTCCAAACCTCAGGTTCAGTACAAGCCGGTTTTATGTATCTTAAAGCAGAAACTTGTCAAGTTTGCAAATTTTGTTACTCTGGCTATCTTTTGTTCCTTTTCTTTCTAAAGATAACTGTTTGAACAAGAATGTCGTAAATATTAAGTTATGAATCTTATCTACTACAGTTCTGCCTAGCAGCTGTAACTCCTACAATTCTGCTTTACCATTCTAGCAACATTGACTCCTACGGTTCTGCTTCACTAAGAACAGTGACTGTTAAGCAAGCAGGCACAATGTTAACCCTTTATTTCCTGGTATCAGTGAGACCTCACTTGGAGTATTGTGTGCAGTTCTGGTGTCCTCAACATCAAAAGGACAGGAACTGTTGGAACAAGTCCAGAGGAGACCACAAGGATGATCAGGGGACTGGAGCACCTCCTGTATGAAGACAGGCTGAGAAAGTTGGGGCTGTTCAGCCTGGAGAAGGCTGTGTGGAGACCTCATAGCAGCCTTCCAGTATCGGAAGAGGGCCTATAGGGATGCTGGGGAGGGACTCTTCATTAGGGACTGTAGTGACAGGACAAGGGGTAGTGGGTTAAAACTTAAAACAGGGGAAGTTTAGATTGGATATAAGGAGGAAATTCTTTCCTGTAAGGGTGGTGAGGCACAGGAATGGGTTGTCCAGGGAGGTTGTGAATGCTCCATCCCTGGCAATGTTCAAGGCCAGGTTGGACAGAGCCTTGGGTGAGATGGTTTAGTGTGAGGTGTCCCTGCCCATGGCAGGGGGGTTGGAACTTGATGATCTTAAGGTCCTTTCCAACCCTAACTATTCTATGATTCTAATTCTTTGAGGAGCTTACAAATCACTTTGACAACAGCAATCATGCAGATACCATCGACGCCCAAGGAGCTTCATGTAGGACTCCAACAACGTCCTTATTTCAAAGCCTGCTTTCTGCAGGCACAGTGAATCAATGCAGGCAGGCACCAGGGGAAAGCCCGGCTGTGTCGCGTTATTTCCATTAAGACCTTCCCGAATATCCCTGAGCTGCTCAGCAAGTTCACCGGTGATCGGAAGGGAAAACCCTGACCCCCTGAAGGCAGCCAGCGGCCCGGCAAAGGTCTGGTGGCCACGGCCGGTCACAGCAGGCTCCATCAGGAGGTGAACCTCAAGGTTTTGAGCTGGCAGAGCTGGGAACACAAAGCGTGGGGTGGGGAAAGAGGCTGCTTCCCAGACAACTGGCTTGGAAAGCACGGGGCGTATGAGGTGGCAAGCGGCAGGAGAAAGGAGAGAAAAGAAGGAAAGAGGGAAAGAAGAAAGAGAAGAGGGAGAGGACAAAGCGGGCTGTTGGGTCCCCCCCGCTCTGATCTATTCGTCCCGTCCGTGATGGAGAGGCCCCGGGCTCTGCCCTCACTCCGCGGCCCCGCCGCCTCTCGCAGAGCCGCCATTGCACGACGCTCCCCCTCCCCACAACCGTCGCCCCTAGCAACGGGGCAGCCCCGCGCCCAACGGCCGGTGGTGGCGCGATGCTCGGCCCAGCGGCTCCGCGGCGGCGGCCGCGCTGCCGCCATGGCGTCCGGGCCGCGCTGCCCGGTGTGCCACCAGCCCTGGGTGTCTCCGCGGCTGCTGCCCTGCCTGCACTCGCTGTGCTCGCCCTGCCTGCGGCGGCTCGGCACGCTGGCGGAACCCGGCCGCGCCGCCGCCCGCTCCGTCCTCTGCCCGGTGTGCGACGCCGAGGTGTCGCTGCCGCCCGGCGGCGTCGGGCAGCTCACCCCCGACTACCTGGCCCTGAGCCGCGGCGGGGCGGCGGCGGCGGCGGCAACGGCGAGCTGCGACCTGTGCGTGGACGGTGCGGCCGTGAGGCGGTGCCTGACGTGCGGGGCTGACCTCTGCCACTTCTGCTGCCAGGCACACAGGTGAGCGGGCGCGGAGGTGCTCGGGGCCCTGCGGAGGAGGCCAGACAGCCGCCGTGTCGTGGTGTTCGTTCAGTCCCCTTGTTCGTTCATCCTTGCCGGAGGATGCTCTCTGTGTTCATAACAGGGACAGGCATGCTGCTGAGCAGTGGGTTGGTCATCCCTGCTCAGGTGAAGCCATTAAGGCCAAAATCAGGCCGCTCTCTGCATGTGGGGGTGTCCACGACCATCGGTGGGTGGGGAGACTCGCAGTGCTCCCACAGGTATAGGGTGTAGACAGAGTGCCTCGCATGCTGTGCTGACCTGCTTTGGAGAAGGCACATCTCCCAGGGGAAAATGGGGAAGTTCAGCTGCTGGGCTGCCCTTCTCCACTTCCAAAAACGTTTACGGTGTGTATGTGCAAATGCGCCCTCAGGAGAAGCGAAAGGAGATAGCTGGAAGTCCTGACGCTAGCCTGCCTACTGTGGGTGCTACCTCCTGATGATCGACCCGTGTGTTTGCCTGTTAACTGGTGTGTGCATGTGTCTTGTGTGCATCTTCAAGGCAAGTGCCAGCAGGATGGTGCCAGACTCTTCTCGGTGGTGCCCAGCGACAGGACAAGGAGCAGTGGCCATAAACTAGACCACAAGTTTCACCTCAACATGAGGAAGAACTTCTTTACGCTGAGGATGTGAGAGCACTGGGACAGGCTGCCGAGGGGGTTGTGGAGTCTGCCTCTTTGGAGACATTTAAACCCCACCATGGACATGTTCCTGTGTGAGCTGCTCTGGGTGGCCCTGCCTTGGCAGGGGGTTGGACCTGCCGGAGGTTCCTTCCAACCCTGATGATTCTGAGTCTGTGTTTCAGCGCTTCTGTGGGGCCAGGAGCTGTAGCAGTGTGCCTGATGGTGTGGGGTTTAGTTCTCTTGGAATATGGGAAAACTGAAGAAGTGGCAGCTGTGTAGAGGGAGACACATCAGTAAGGTGGGAAGCAGAGATGACTGCAGCAGAGGTAGGAGTTGAAGAGGAGGCGGCCACAGTGGCTGTGAGCACAGCAGAGGACAGGCAGCACTAAGGAAGAAAAGTGTTAACAAGTCTGAATGGCCTTCTGAAGCAAGGAGGTCACAGGCAGGGTCGGCGGCACTAGCCAGGGAAGCCTCAGCCTGGGTTAATCAGCTCAGCCCATTCCATCCACGTTTGCTGCTCCTTTCCGCTTGATTAGCAAATCCTTTCCCCACAAAGACCTGGGACATACTCCTCACTGCCCTGCCCTCCCTGCAGACATGGTGCCTTGGTGAAGTGGCTGAGATTCTTAGTTACCTTTCCGCCCCAGGCTGTAATTTTCAGCATACCATTCAGATTAGATAGTGCTTCATACCCCAGCAAGTGCTGACGAGTGATAAACTGAGACCCTGAATAGCAACAGGCTGCTGCATAGACAGAAATAACTGCAGGAGGTGTAAAGCAGTAGAAGAATTGGCCCCAGAACCAGCTTCCTTATTTACTGCTACCATTTTCACCCTGCTAGCATCTGCGGACTTGCACCTGATTCAGTTGATGGTTAGAGCAGAATGTGGACCAAGAAGACACATTTTGAAATGATTCCTTGGTGTGTCGGGAAGTATTTGAGTGCCACTGTTGTGCTCCTTGGGAATAAGTGGGAGGGGTCTTAGGCTGGAGTCAGGGAAGTGGGAATGTGAAGGGTGTTATACAGATATT
Organism: Pezoporus wallicus; assembly: GCF_028554395.1. Lineage (NCBI taxonomy): Eukaryota > Metazoa > Chordata > Aves > Psittaciformes > Psittacidae > Pezoporus > Pezoporus wallicus. Next base: position 1,242,210 of record NW_026639755.1, read on the forward strand.
GCTGGAAGGCTTTGAAAAAGTGCTGGGCCCCAAAGGAGATGAGTGAGAAGTGAAAGGAGTCGCAAAAGGGCTGTGTCCTGCCCTGCGATGAGGTTGCTTTGTGTTGCCAGAGTAACTCTATAGAGCTTGATCCTCAGAGTACTTCCTTATGGCTTGGAGCTCCAGAAGTCACCAGTGCAGGAGACAAGGAAGGAGAGAAGGTGTTTACATCCTTCGCAATAACTAGTTCACTGAGTCCAAAATAGCATAAAGTGGAAATATCCTAATGCTGCCTTGTGACCAGGTGGATGTCTGGGTCATATCAGGTTCTTTGTGTCCCGTCATTGGCCTCCTCTGTACAGGAGCTAACCTGGCAGCCAGAAGGAAATGAAGTTTGGCTTTGGGCATGTTAAATGTTTTACCACAGACTGTGTTCTGGCAGTGGCCTAAAATGGATTTTCCCCTGAGGAATGTTAGAGCTCATTTGCCTCAGCAAATTCAAAGCTGGTGAAAATCACAGGCTAAAGAGCCTGGCACCTCCTGTTCCTCTGCAGATGTGACTGTCAGTGACCAGTTCTATGCTGAGACACCTCCTGCCAGCTCTCAGTTTGCAGGGCTCAGCACCCTCCTGCTGGCACAGTGGGCTCTGGGGGTCTTTCCAAGTATCCCACTTCTGCCAGGCTTCATGAAGGCGCCGCTGGTAGACCGCCCTGACAGCCCATTCCCTGCTCTGTGTGTGGCCATGGTGGGGCATGACGTTCTTGTGTTTGAAAACAGTGCTGACTGCATGCAGGGAGCTCGAGAGCAGCCTCTAATGAGCTGCTTGCACGTGCTGTCCTCTTCTGTGTGGAGCCTTGTCCTCGGGAGACACAAAGTCCCTTCATGCAGAGTGGATTTCGAGTGGAGACAGGAGGGAGCAGCTCACACTGATGTTTGTATTCCATATCCAGCATGCATAAAGTGATGTGTGGTTGCTCTCTTCTAGGAGACAGAAGAAGACAGCCTCTCACACCGTGACAGAGCTAGAGAACAGCAAAGATTGCAACCAGGCTGGGGAGCCTCTCCTCTGCCCTTCCCATCCCACAGAAGAGCTGAGGCTGTTCTGCGAGCAGTGCGACCAGCCAGTGTGCCAGCACTGCGTTGTGGGCAGACACCGACAGCACCCCTGTGACTTCACTGGCAATGTCATCCACAAGCATGGGGATGCCCTACGTGAGCTGCTGAAGAGCACCCAGCAGCACATGGGCACCCTGGAGAGTGCGCTGAGCCAGATTGATGCCACGGGCAGTGCTGTCCACAGTCGCGCAGAGGCTGTGGCCATGGAGATCTGTCTCTTTGCCAGTGGCTATGTGAAGGCCATTGAAGAGCACCGGGACCGGCTGCTGAAGCAGCTGGAGGACTTGAAGATGCAGAAGGTAAACCTGCTGCGCTTGCAGAAGGCACAGCTGCAGCAGCTGCTGCTGGACATGAGGACAGGCGTAGGGTTCACAGAGCACTTGCTGGCGAGCGGCTCAGACCTGGAGATCCTCATCACCAAAGGAGTGGTGGCAAGCCGGCTGGCAAAGCTGAACAGAGTTGCTTACAACACCCACCCCAACATGGATGACGGGATCCAGTTCTCTCCCCAGGAGAAGGCAGGGCAGTGTTGCGGCTATGAAGTTTTTGGGGCCATTCTCAATAAAGCAGTTGATCCAGCCAGATGTACCCTGCATGGGGAAGGTAATGGGGAGCTGTACAACGGCTGAATGGGAACGCAGCACTCCCTGAAGTCATCTCTCTGTTCTCTGTACCTATGTGGTGTGCAGCTTAGGCACTGTGGGCTCCTTGCTGTCCAGGGGCAGAGGTAGAGCTCTGCCAGAGGTTGCTTTGCTTGCTGAGGGTCTATGGAATGGGGCAGGGAGGCAGAGGCCTATCCCCATCCAGATGTACAGAGCATGTTGGAGCTGCCCTCTGCAATATCACTGACCTCAGCATGGGGCTCAGGTGTGAGGAGAGCAACCCTTAGGACAAATACCAGAGCTTATTTGGGATGGGAATGGTGCCTACAGTGTCAGTTCTTCTTGTCTCCTGTTCTGCAGCGTGGGCCCCTGCAGATACCCAATCTGGCTGAGCAAATAGTTTCATTTCCCTTACTGCTTCTGCTGGAATTGCCATGGGAATAACTGGCATTGATGGTTTCATGGATATTTGCTTATTAAGGACCTGCGGCAGTGCCAGCAAACAGATAACGTTCAGACCAGCCCACAGAGCAGAGCCATCACTGGCCAAGCAGATGAGGCAGACCCAGGGCTTGTTTGTTCTCTTCCCTACCAAACTGTAGGTTCTGAGGTCTCGGGGGCTCTACGCTGCACAGTGGGGCTGTTCCTTCTCCCTCCTGGTTGCATTGTGCACCTTAAGACCTGGGAAGATGCCAGCTGGGCTTGGAGGGGGCAGGAAGACCACCCAGGACCATAGAGACCTGAGCTAAGCCTGCCTGACATCTCTGTGCCTATGGCTGTCGACTCTCCTGATCCCCACTCATATATTTACTTTTCCCTTTGAGTGGAAGGAGCTGTGCACCCCAGCAGCAAGGTCCTGACTGTGCTCTGATGGGACCACAGCACTGCCAAATAGGTGGGAGGTGGCAGTCATGGCTGGAGTGAATCCTTTCTGGTCCTGTTCTTCTGCCTTGCAGATCTCCATAGTGCCCATCAGAACCAGCTGACTGGCTTCACCCTGCTCTGCAATGACACCATGGGGGAGCGGATGGAGCGAGGAGGAGAGGCTGTGCAGGTCACCATCACCCACAAGGACAAGAAGGACTGGTGGGTATTTCACCTGAGAACTCCCTGGTTCTTTGCCTTTCTGCCTCCCTTATCCTGGCTGCCTCTGTGCAGGTGGGAGAACATGCTTCAGCATGTGGGTCAGAATCTGTTGCAAAGGGCACTACTCTTCTTTACACTGGTATAGCAGTGTTTCTTACTGGTTGTATTTTACTATGTGGAGCTTGACAGTGTTGGCTTAGGTATGTGTTGAGTCTTTGAGTGATGTGAGACATAAAGAATTCAACTCTCAGTGGGTATTAGATATTGTCAGAATGAGCTGTTGCTCCTTCCCCTCCCTAGCAGCAGACATCCAGGACTCCTGCTTTTGTTAACACCTAATGAACATAAAACATCACAACCCCAGAATGACTGTCCCAGGTAGGACAGTCCACCAAGGCCAGGAGCCTCTGGCAAGTGATGGAAATGCCTAGTTCATGTTCTGGAGAAAGACTGTGCTGGGACTTTGTTGTGCTTTCTCCTGCTGTTGCAAGCATTGGGCACGTCAACATGTTTGGAGGTTTTCTAGCAGAGGCAGGGAAGACTGCCCTTGAGTTCTTTAGTGTTTCCACAGGGAAATTACCGTGAACAATGGTAACAAATGATTTGTAACTGCTTCCAGGCTGCACTTGTTACTATAAAGCAGACAGGAACAGATACAGAGCCACCAACAGGAGAACCAACATGGACTCACTCTAACAGCTCCAAGTCCTCTGGTGCTGGGGGCCCCAGAGCTGAGTGCAGGACTGCAGGGGAGGTCTCATAAGAGCAGAGTAGAGGGGAAGAATCCCCTCCCTCCACCTTCTGCTCACAGTCCTTTTGATGCAGCCCAGCACATGGTGGGGGTTTCTGGGCTCAAGCGCACACTGAAGCCGGCTCATGTTCAGTTTCTTGTCAGCAAACACCCCCAAGTCCTCCTCAGGGCTGCTCTCAATCCATACTCCACCCAGCCTGTGTCTGGGATTGCCCCGACCCAGGGGCAGGACCTTGTGCTTGGCTTTGTTGTACTTAATGAGGTTTGCATTGGCGCCTCTCAAGCATGTCAGGGTCTCTCTGGATCCCATCCCTTCCCTCCAGCGTGTCAAGGTTCACAGACAAGATAAGAAGGTGTGCACACGAGGATTGTGCCTTATGGGTTGCTGTGGTGGCATTAACTCAGTTCCTTGTTCTTGCGTGCACGCAGTTGCTCCATTTGTTGCTGGAAGCTGTCTGGGTTTGGGTTGAGGCACAGCAGCGACAGATGAGTGTGAAGTATGACCACACAGTTCATGGCAGGATATGATGCAGGCAGCTCTATTGATGTGAAATGATGAGGGGTGGGGAGTACAGTCTGCAATATTCTAAACTGTCATAAAGCACCAGACTAGTTAGTGGGGATTATGAAGAACACCTTCCTCTATGCAGAGCTGCCTGGTAATTGGCTGTGGAAAGCTGTTTCCATCTCTGAAGCAGGCAGCCTGTCCCTGAATAACTAGCTGATTCTGCTTTCTCCCTGGCACCCTGTCCACCAGAGTGTGTTCTTGTGGAACACAGTGAGCTTCGCTTTGGAGAGTTCACCAGCAGGGACCTACAACTCCTCAGAGTCAATGTGGCTGGGACAGTGGTTGAAGTGATTCAAACCTGCCCTGTTTATGTCCCGTCTTCTTCACAGGGTCTTCTGGAGGTAACTGCTCTCTGAGACTGTGAATTCACCCCATTTCTGAGGGCTCTTATCTGACAGGATAATCTGACCTGCAAGTGTCTCTCATCTGCTCTTTTCAGGGCTCAGGGTTGCTGCAGATTCTGCATGCAGATTCATGCTGTGCAGCTAGCTTTGTGTGACTTCCTCTGCATGGTTGTTGCAGCTCCTAGTAGCAGGAGTAGTAGCATGTATAAGCAACTCTGTGCTTGAGCATTGCTCATGCATCCTGTTAAGCTTGCTTGAGACCCACAAGGCTGAGGGTAAGGAGCTGACCACACATCTAGGCCAAACAGTGGTTCACATGGAGAGCAATATTTTGCCAGTCACTGACCTCTTGGACTTCTTTCTTCATAGTACAGTCAAGCCAACAGTGTGTGATAATGGTGACGGGACCTACCATGTATCCTACAGCCCTGAGGAGCCAGGCGTGTACGCCGTCTGTGTCTGTGTGAAAGGGCAACATGTACAGGTAGCATTTCTTGTTTCTCTTGCACTGCTGCTGCTTTACCTGCTTTTCTTTTTTACGTGTTTGCTTTCAGTCTTTCTAAAAGGAATACCTCTACCTGAGACACCATCTGATAGCATGCACTGCAGCAGCCTTTCTGCTTGCTTGTCCTCCACAGGGCTCTCCATTCACTGTGATGGTGAAGGGCAAGTTCCGTGAGCACCAAGGTGTGTTTCACTGCTGCACGTTCTGCTCCAGCGGAGGGCAGAAGTCTGCTCGCTGTGCCTGTGGCGGGACCATGCCAGGTGGGTGCTCAGCTTTCCCCACACTGCTTTCATCAGAATACATTGCATTTGGTCCTCCACAGTGTAAGATACTGTAGCCCAGCTCTTGCCTTGCACATGCCTCGGATCTGTGGTAACCTTTATGTACATATGTTCTGGTAGGATGCAACTGCAGCAGTGAGGAATTCAGTAGGATGCAGTAAAGGTCTTTGCAGCACACCCCATAAACAGAGACCTGAGCTAACTGTGCAGGAGATGAGCAGCACACCTCTGTCTTTCAGCCCATCTCAGTGAGGCTAAGCAGCACTATGTCTATACTGTTCCTGTGCTGGTATGTCGGAGAAGCCTCACTCCTTGTTCAGGATGAGAGTTCAACTCTCTTACTTGTTTAATCCCAATCAGCTTCCGTGTCCTTAACCTGTGTGTTTTGCATGGTTTTAGTATGGAACTGACCTCTTCCTTTTACCGTGCTTAATCTGTGTCTAGCTCTGGCCATAGCCATTAGCAGCTGGGATGGGGTTCTGCAGGCCTCTGTCTTGCATCACTCAACAGGCAGTGGGACAGAAATCTTAATCTTTCCCCAGCTATTGGAACAGGGAGGTTCTCCTCAGTTTTTCTCCTTTCTTTTTGGGGCCCTGGTACTTTTTTCCTTGAATATGCCATACTTTCATCAGCACGTGCATCCCCATCTTAGAGAAGTGTTGAGGCTGAAGCACTGTCTGAAAGCCTCTGATGCACTGGGATTTTCCGGCCCATTTTGGGCTGAGCTGATGGTACCTCTTCTCTTGCAGGTGGGTATCAGGGCTGTGGCCATGGACACAAAGGTCACCCTGGCTGCCCGCACTGGTCATGCTGTGGACAGGTGAAGAAGAGCTCAGAGTGTTTGGGTGGGCCACCCAGTGATGCCTTGCAGAGGAGCTTGCTCAGGACAGTGGCACTCTGAGCAGCCAGGTGAGCTCCTGCAGCCCGGGGCACTGCTGCTGCCTCTGCATGGTCATAGACCATGAGGATCCCCACCATCATTGCATAGCCTTGATGCCAGAGAACAACGTTGTGATGGGTGAGAGCTGGGAAAGGGGGATGAGGGAAAATAAAATTGTGCCTTATATTGCACCCAGGGGTGTGTGTGCAAAATTGTTTTGTGTCTGAACAGGAGCAGACTGGGAATTGTACTCGGAATCCTACATTTCTGAGGAGTCAGGCTCTAAGGGGAAACAGTCTGAGCAGTTACCTCACAGGAGGGTCAAGATACATCTCATTCCGCAGGATTGACAGTCTCTGTTGTCCCTCTTGAAGAGGCCGAAGCTGCTTGTTGGGGCACATTCCAAAGGGTTTGTGTTTGTGCCTTGAAAAGGTTTGGCAGCCTGAATATGGCTTCTGCCTTCCTCTTAGATATACGGCTGGATTCCAGCCTGGGATGTGTGCATTATACGCATATAGCAGAGTCACACTCCTGGGAGCTGCTGTTGTGTTTGCAGCTCTCATATTTTCTCCACATAAGATCCAGTCTCATTACACCCTCCCTGCAAAGTAGGAACAAGGTGGGTTAGTAATATATCTGAAGGAAATCCAAGGAAAACCCACAGCACTGATGGAAACAGGAATTAGAAAGTCATTCACCCAGTCTGCATGTTCTCCATGGAGACGGTGTGGGACATAACTCTGTTGGGGGTCATGCAGGAGCTGGGAGAGCACCCAGCTCACCGAGGGAAGATTTGGGCACAGTGTGAGCATCAGTAGGAGCCATAGGCACAAGTTTGCAGGTGTTTGTCCTGAACTGGAGCAACTAGGCAAGAACAGCAATAGATGGAATGCTTCAGAACTCCTGGATTTGGCTCGTGCAGTCTTGGCAGGGCTCTGTTTAGGAGAGCTTGTCCCGTTTCCATAGGAGAGAGGTGGGTATATCTCCTGGGCTTATGCATGCCCTGCCAGGCTGTAGTTGGGTAAAAGCAATTTGTGATGAGGGGGAAGAGGCACTTTCCAGGAAGGGCAACTGCTAACCTGCTGCTCTCCTGGGTGAAGCCTGGATACCTTCCTTTGTGAAATGCACCCGTGTCGAGACTGGGAATGCTACTGGCCAGGGTTAACCTTGCTAGTAGGTGAGTGTTGCTTGGGGCTCCTAATACTGCCTGGGGAGCTGGGGACAAAGGTCTGACTGTTGGTCACTTGGGGAGAAGAATGCTGCTCCAGTGTCAACAGTAAGGACTCATTCTTGCTTTGTGGCTGAAGGTGGCTGGCTTATAAATAGTAGAAACATGTGCTGTCTGCTTGCTCCCACCTAGAAGACTCATTTGTTGTTTGTTGTTGCAAAGCCGGTTTTGGAACCTCTTGTGCCCAGCAAAGGAGATATATATCCTTATGCAAATGCTATTTATAGCTTTCCATTAATCATCCAGAAAGGGCTGTCAAACAAACGGGAGAAGGTTGGGCAGTTTAACTCTCCAGGTTAGGCAATAGTGTTCTGAAGTGCTGACTCTGACTTTTCAAAGTGAAAGTTGAATGGGAGTAAACCTTTAATGGAACAAACAAGAACTCATTCTTCTCCTTGCTATGTGTGTAGTCAGTGCTCAGTACAGAATGGGATGTAACTTGAAATGCCTCATTTTCTGCGTCTTTCTGTTTCTTGCCCCCCACATGTGCGGTGTTCTTTCTTGGAGCTCCCATGCTGTATTGCAGAGGGAACATGTAAGAATAGCACTACCTTCTAGTGCATTCTTTCTGTCTAAAAACATCTTAGCTCAGACAGGGGAATGTGTTTTCCATCTATGTGAGGCATCCCTTACACACCTTGGTGCTGACATTGACCAAGGAGCTCTTTGTGAGAAATACACCAGCAAACATAGAAACCCTTCAGGGAGCCGAGGTCAACTTGTGCTGAGCCCTGTGTTTGACATGAGAAGAGCAGTTTCAGACAGCATGGGCTACTAATCCTGCCAGGGCCAGTCTCTTGGATGATTTTTGTTAGACTTGAAGGCTCAGGCAGTCCCAGGGGTATATAGGACTGACTGGCTACCGCTGTGTTTGTGCTGCACACAAGGACAGCTTGCAGAACCGCATGCAGATGTGACCTAGACACTTTGTGGGGTTAGGTGCGAGTGTCTTCCCATAATTTGCAAGCAGACTTTGCCCTCAGTGTTCATTGCTCAGAATGGTTTGCCAAATGAATATATCCTGCTAATGTGCTGGATTCTCGCTTCCAGTGCTTGGTTGATAACGGCCTTGGGCAGGCAGTGGGTATGGAAGTGCTGTTAGTCTGCTGAGCTATGTGGTGTTGTTTCTGACCAGCTGGTCCTTGAGATAACTAAGGTGTTTTCAAGACAGACAGGCAGTGCTGACAGAACTGCACCTATTGATGTTTTTCTATTAACTATTTCCATTAACTATTGATAACTATTGGTAACTATTGATGTTTTTCGCAGGAGAAAAGCTCCCTCTGATAAATCTGCCTGTCTCCAAAGCTTGGGAAATAAAAATAAAATGGGGATGAACATGAGGAGGGGCTCTGGGAGGCAGAAAAGAAGGACTTACTCCCTAGAGTAAGGAAAAACACAGCAAGAACAAGAGACTGTGGAAGACCTGGAAGGGGCCCTGGAGCCTGGAAAGCTCCATGTCAGGTGCCTCTGGAGCTGGGTGTCATTCTAGGTATCTCTCCCTTCTCAGAGGAGGCAAAACACGCTGGTGACGCACTGTGCTTGTAGCTCTGTGAGTGAGTGCCTGCTTGTCCCCAGAAGATCGCAGGAGCAGTGCAGAAGCTGGCTCAGCAGGGCTTCTTGGCCTTCCCATGGCAGGTGATTCACAAGGGGTGCACCGTTTGGAATGCAGTGTCAAGCCAGATCCCAGCAGTGGCACTCTGCCCCTAGAATTAGCTGCCCACCAAACCATGAGGTGTGTCATTTCTGTGTTAAATCAGACACGTTTCTTTAGGTGTGGGAGGTCTCTCTTGTTGCCCCAGTGACTAACCAAACCTCTGCTTTTGACTGCCCTGGTCGGGGGGAGCTGAGATTCCCATTGCTTCCTCATTCCTGAGAGTTCACTGCTTGGGCTCACCACTCCTTAGCTGAGTTCAGTTATTTAAGCAGGACAGCCTGGGAGACTGTGTCATGTGAAGGAGAGGAGCCGTGCTGAACAGCGTGGGACCTTTGGGCACCTGGTGTGTGGCTTGTCTTCATAGATGAGGTGGCCATGGCATCCCAAGGCCAGGTTGTTTTCTGGAGGTATGGTATTACCTGTGTCTGCTTTGGGAGAGAGGAGGGAGGGAATTGCATTTTCTAGACTCCTTGTCTGTCTCACCCTGCTATCAGGAGCTTTCAAGACAGCAGTTCTTTACAGCTTGCCTCATACTGTGCTCACCCAAGATACCTGAACACCATTATGGCTTCTTTTATACAGTCAGTAAGGCCATATAGCTATCAGAACCCTGTGTGCAGGCCATCAACTGCAGCCAGGATGGAGATGTGTGTCCTAGAAATTGCGTGGCTATATTCCACTACCTTGGGTTTGAATGCTGTGGTAGGTCAGGGTATTAATGGCTTGAGAAAAGCTCTGTGTTCCTGCTGTTGTAGGTTGGGATATCAATGTGTGGGTCAGGAGTAAGAGCTGGGAAGATGTGCAAGCTGGTTTGTGCCTCTCATTTGAATGAGCCTGCTTCCTTTGGATCTATTGACCAAGCCCTGGTGAGCTACAGTCAGAAAAAGAAATATCAGGGGAAGGCCATAAAAATATCTGCCTCATATCCTTATCTCCTGACTCATTGAAAATAACCCCCACCGGATGGGTAAAGTGGCAAACTTGCTTCAGCCTCCAATGAACAGATCAAGTTTGCATCTAACCTTGACTGCTTGAACAGACACACCAACAAGCTGTTTCCTTCATCCCAAGCGGGGCTGTTTCTGGGATGGATGGAGGCAGAAGCTCCAGCAAGGTGTGTGGAACACCCCTGCTTGTGCTCATTCTGTCAGGAAGGTTTCAGCTGTGATGAGCATCCATCTCATCTGAGCTCAACAGCAGTGGGGAGAAGGACAGTGCACGTGAACAGAAGAGACCTCTCATGCGTGAGCTGTGCTCCAGCTTTCTCACACAGAGCATCAAGGAAGATCTAAATAGAACTAAATAGTGATATTATCTGCACCCTTTCACTGAGGAGAGTGAGATCACCAGTAGGCATAATGTAACACGGTGTGACTATTCACTGGGCATCGTATTCCTCATGCAGCTGGGATGCATGCAATAACCAGCTCTGTTGTTCCCAAGAGGCAGCCCAGCTGCTTTTGCCAGGGATATGCACCAAGAACCAGCCCCTGGCTCTGTCAGCACCTCTGTCCACTGTGAGTGGTGCACAACCAGACAGCAGCTGGTCACAGAAAGCAGTGGGGTCCTGCAGACCAAACCAAACCAACCCAACCTAAATACCCCCCCCCCCAAACACTAAACAAGATAAAGCTGGAGTGCTGAGAACAGCTGAGCTCTGCCATCATTAACTGCTCACTGGAATGGAAATCCTTCTTCTTGGGTTTCCTCTGCCATGTTATTTCTTTTCCATGGTAAGCTTTGATAAAAGGAGGAAGGTAGGGGACCTTTAATCTCTTCCTTACAGGTTTTTTGGTCTTCACACCTCCAAACCCATTCCTGAGGCAAAGCTTACTCTGAGTGGAGCTAGAGATGAGGGGGATTATGCTTCTGCCGCCTGTCACAGCAGGGTGACGAGCCTCTTTGTCCCTGGGCTGTGCTTGGCAGCATTCAGGTGGGGAATGAATGAATTTCATGCCCAACTCTGGCTGATGAGGAATGGGACCATGGAAAAGAGGATAGGATGCATGGAGCAGCATCCCACAGGCTGCCGAAGCGGTGCTGGGAACTGAGGGTAGCAGCAGGGCTCCAGCTCGTGCAGCCCCAGCCGTCTGCATCCGTCTGTACCATGCCTCTGAAACGCTGGAAGTATGATGCTGATGCATGGGAAATTGCTGTTTACTTGAACTGCTGGACCAGCCCATTGCAAAACAGCTCCTGTCAGCATGTGGCTGGGTTGCCAGCACCCTCTTGTTCACCCTGTGCTCCACTCAGTACCTATGGGTGGCTCACAGGCAAATTCAGACCCCTTTGGTTCTTGGCTCTTGCAGTGTCTGCAGAGGACACTCCAAAGGGTCTGATTTCCCCTCATCCCTGGTGAGGGGTGCTGAAGGGGATGGTGACACCTGTGCACCCAGAACTGACATCAGCCCTGTTGCTGTCCTGAGCCAGGATGTGGAAGCAGCTCTCCAGATGCAGAGCTAGCACGGCTTTGCAGCTACAGGGGCACATGATGCCTATAGCCATGGGGGACAAAAGCGTTGGTGCTAGCCCGTTTGTGCTGGTCTGTGTTTGTCTGTGAGCAAGATGAAGATGGTTTTGCTCAGCAGAGGTGGTGGTCAGGCCAGAGGGTCCTTTGGAGCACCAGAGCCAAGTGTGGTGGCACTGAAGCACCCAGGGACTGCACAGGAAGCATCCTGGCTCCTGGTCTCCTACCATACCCTCTCTGGTATTCACTGATGCAATGCCTGCATCCCTCAGCTCCCAGCTATTTCCTCCTGCCCATTCCTGGGAAGGAGGATCTGAATCTAGAGGGGTGAAGGCAAGTCACAGCTTCTGTGTGTTAGCTCCATGCTTCCCAGGCGTGAGAGCTGGGGCTGTTCATGGCAACCTTGGCTGAGTTTATAGCAACTCTCTTGCCCTGGGATCGGCGCCGTAGAGCTCCTCAAGGAGGCGGATGTGATTCAGCACACGGAGGAGGCTTTGTGTCTTCCCCAGAACAGGAAAGCACATGGTTGTCCATGGGGATGGGTCACAGATGCCCAGTGCCTGCGGCTGGAGGTTGTCTAGGCCTTTCCTCCCTGGTATGGTGGGCTGTGACTGGGAGGCAGAGCACTGCTGTCCACCCTGGTGGCAAGCAAAGGCTGGTGAGATCAGGGGCTCTGAGGGCATCTATGCAGGGAGCACTTGATCCCTCCTCCTGAGCACGCTGGTGTGTGCAGACAGGGATTCCTCTGAGAACCCACTGCGGGCTTTAAGGATGAGGATGGAAGGGAGCCGGCGGGAGGGCAAGCAAGCCTTCTGCACCACCTCCGCTCCTCTCCATCCCCTCTTTCAACCTATCTTCCCTTTCTCCCTTCCCTGCTGCTCCCTGCAGGAGAGGTTTGCTCACATGGCTCCATTTCAGCCCTGTGATTGTGACATTTGCAGTGACTCCTCAGACATTGTGCAAGTGGCTGATGCAGGCACACAGTAACCATGGGAGGAGTTTGTGGTTGCACAGGCACGGATGGGCTCTCATGCGGAGGCTGCCAGATGTGTTGGGAAAGAGCGTGCTGCTGGCCCTGTTTCCAGCCTCCTCCTGCCCACTCCCTGGCTCACACTGGGTGTCTCCCGGGGTCAGAAGCCTGTCTCAGTGCTCTGCTCACCTCCCTGCACCAATGATCCCTCTCAAGTACCACCAGGGACTTGCTTATGCCCCAGGGATGCAGAAATGAGCATCCTGCATTGGGGCCAGCTACCTCCTCTCAAAGGCAAAGTATGGATCACCTCCTACAGCATGGTCCCACCTTTGATGGTGAGTGCTCCCCTGAATGTTCACCACTACTGTGGTCGTGGGCTTTGTCAGTCCACCTCGCTCAATGGCTGTGGCTTACCCATTTCAACCTCTTTCCTGCACCAGTGGTGTAAGTCGTGAAGGATGTTGGCTGCATGGTAATGTTGTCCTTTCTTTTTCCCCCATGTAGCTTGATTACAGTCATTGTCATTCTGGCTGTAGTGACTGTCCTGATCATCGGGTTTGGTGTCTCAGGTATGTGACTGCTCGGGTTTCTTGCTGTTACCTGTGGAATAATGAACATCTGCCCTGCCTCTGCCTCCATCCCTCCATCCTGTGCATGGGCTGAGGTGTGATCTTGTGTGAAAGTGCCACCTACAACCCTTGGCTTGCTTTATGAAGCTTGCACACCAGGTGGCTGAGTTAAGAGTGCACAGGCGACTTCCATTGTGGTCTTTCTCAACAAGGTATGGCTCCATCGCATCAAACCAGCAGGAGCTGTGCTCGCCCTGGAAACTGTGAGCTCTTGTGGGTTGTAAATAGTGCAGAGATTTATAGACACTGGCACAGGTTGCCCAGCGAAGCTGTGGCTGCCCCATCCCTGGCAGTGTCCAAGGCCAGGGTGGATGGGGCTTGGAGCAACCTGCTCTAGAGGAAGGTGTCCCTGCCTGTGGCAGGGGGTTGGAACTGGATGAGCTTTAAGGTCCCTTCCAACCCAAACCACTCCATGATGCTGCGTTAGCTGAAATGTCACTGGGCTTGGAGCCCTAAGCTTACACATACAGAGAGTCCTGCACATCCTGTGCTCCTTCTCCCAGAGAGGAGACAGTGGTATTTCTCGGGAAGTTGGGCAGCATCTGCCAGGATGGGGACATTCCCCTGCTCCCCCAGCAATGTGTTGCTTTGGCGTTAGCAGCCTCCTTGGGGTGTGCTGAGCAAGTACGTGTAGGGAAGGGTTGCACGGGAAAAAGGAGTCAGCTCTGGGAAAGAATTTATTCTGCAGCTTGCTGGTTAGGATTTGACTTGGGAAGTGTCCCCAGGGAAGGGAAATGCTGACTTTTCTTAAATGAGAGAAACTGGTTTGGATTCCAGTAAGAATGAAAGAGCAGCCTCTTGTTTCTCTGCCAGCATTACGCCCTGCAGTCACATTTATACTGCAGAGAGGGAGGTCCTGACTGAGAAAAGACACAAAAATCTCACTCTTTTGGAAGCTGCAAAGAGAAAAATCCCTGATATATGCAAACAAGCAAGAAAACAGCATGCAAAATCTTCTCAAATAAGAGGAGCTACTTTTTGAAGCATAGTGCTTGCTAAAGGAATGTTCCTGTGCTTCATTTTGGTATAGAAGCCATAGGAGGTGACCTCTGCTAGCGGCACTGGTACCTGCTGGTGGTGTCCTTGTCTGTCCAGCCTCGGGGCTGGCGCACGACAGCCTCAGGGTGGTCTGGCCTTTCTCTGCCCTTCCCACCTCACCTTCCTCACACCGCCTCGCTTTCCCCTTGCAGGACAGCGCTCCATTCGTGTGACAGCTCTCCCATCTCCGGGGATCATCGGCCAGCGCGGCGTCCTGGGCTGCGCTTTCCAGCCCGACATCCGGCTGGGCAGCATAGCGATCCGGTGGGACAAGGCGGGAGCAGCCGGGCTGGTTCATGAGTTCCGAGGTGGCCAGGACCAGCTGCAGGAGCAAGCTGCGCCGTTCCGGGGCCGCACGGCCCTGTTCATGGAGCAGGTGATGGGCGGCAATGCCTCCCTGGAACTGCGGGATGTGCGGCTCTCTGATGCCGGCGTTTACCGGTGCTCCGTCACCACGGCCAGCGGGAGCGGGGCAGCGCTGCTGCGCTACAGGACAGGAGGTGAGGGGTGCCAGGGATTCCATCCTGGGGCAAAGCACGTGTTGGTGTGGCTTGGCTGGACCCACGTGTAGTTATGCTGGTGCTGGCACCCCTCCGGCAGTCACCATCGGGCCCTGCGCTCCTGAGCAGGACTAGGGTAGTATTTTGGCTTTTACAGAAGTGGTCATGGCTTTACCTGCTCTTTTGACACCCTCGTTCCAGAAACTATTAGTATTGCAGTGCTCTCAGTTGTCCATAACTGACTACAAAGAGACCCTAAGAATGGGATTAGCTAGTTGAGCTTCTAAAGATCCTGATTTTATACGTGCTAGAGATAACACAATAGCTTTTTCTCTCTAGAATCAAGATATATATCCAGCCAGGAGAAGTGATGCACAGCAACAACTGTAGCCTATTTAATGCATGTTTTCTCTGTTTTACAAAGTATTCAGTTTAAAAAAAAAGTATTTAAACATGATGTATCAGAGTTATCTGAAATACTCCATATTTGCTAGCATTAAGAGTAATTTGCTAGCCTTGTTAGGATTAAACCACAAAACATGCCCAGGCACAGACAAATCTTCAATTGTGGATGCTCAATTCTCCTGAATCCGGTGGGTCTGGTCACTATGTTCAGTGCTGGCACAAAGCAATGTGTTCCCACTGACAGGAGGATGAAGCCAGGAGGGGGCTGGTTTCTGCTCCCAAGGAACAAGGGATAGGACAAGAGGAAACAGGCTCAA
Organism: Pezoporus wallicus; assembly: GCF_028554395.1. Taxonomy (NCBI): domain Eukaryota; kingdom Metazoa; phylum Chordata; class Aves; order Psittaciformes; family Psittacidae; genus Pezoporus; species Pezoporus wallicus. The sequence goes on from NW_026639755.1 coordinate 1,257,536, forward strand.
GCTGCAGCAGGGCAGGTTTAGATGGAGATGAGGAACAATTCCTTTCCCAGAGGGTGCTCAGGCACTGGAACAAGCTGCCTAGGGCAGTGCTGGAATCCCCATCCCTGGAAGTGTTCACACACTGTGGAGACGAGGCCCTCAGTGACATGGGTGAGTGGTGGCCTTGGCACTGCTGGGGAATGGTTGGATTTGATGAGCTTAAAGGTCTTTTCCAACCTAAATGGTTCTATGATCCCATGAAACCACAGGTGTTGGTCAGGCTCCTGTCAGCCTGTAGTCTCCAGCAGAGGTGAGTGGAGTTGTGCCAGCTGTGGCTTCTGCTTGGGGAAGCCGGGCCATTCAGCAGGCACAGGCAGTCTCAGGCTGCCCAGGTCTTGAGTCCAGGAGCTCTTGGGAAATGCTTGGTTTATTAGTCCAGGAACCAGCTTCTAACAGTTAAGTACAGTCATTCAAAGCCACTAAAGCCATGCCACAACCTCAGCAGGTCTCATCAAACTGCACTATCTTGTTCTAGGCGTCTCCAGGTCGATCCCATGCAGTTATCCCCTGTAGCCCAACCTGTACAATCCTTTGTGTTCGGTGTGGCTACGTGCGGTGCTGCAATGCTGAGCAGCGAGTAGCCCAGAAACACCTGGGACTGACCAGCAGGTGCAGGTGAGTGTTTCATGCCCAGTTCCTGGATATTTGCCTTTTTCCCTCCCAAAGCCTTCAGCACCCCCAGGGTCCACGTGGAAAGCAGCAGCAGTGGGGACACGGTGCAATGCGAAGCCCCGCGCTGGTTCCCTCAACCCACGGTGCGCTGGACAGCCTACAGCGATGCTGGGGAGTACCTGCCTCACGTGTCCAACACCAGCTATGAGCTGAACGCTGGAAGCATCACTCTGAAAGTGGTTTCCTTTCTGCACAACATCACTGCTAACACCACCTACACCTGCGTGATTGAAAACAGCATTGCCAAGGCTATAGGCGACATCAAAGTGACAGGTAAGGTTGAATGCCACGCAGATACCGTGAGCACTGGGGAGAAGAGTTTAAGCAGTGAGCCTGTGTGTGCTGGGGGTTCCTGCAGCACCTGTGTCAGTCAAGGAAGGGGCTGAAACCCATGGCTAATCCCTGGGATGAAGGAACAGGTCTGTGCTTGGTCCTGCTACATCAGATGTTCTTCATGGTAATAGTTGCTCCATCAGCACGGGGACAGAACTGCCCAGGAATGAGAGGGAAGGACACACCTGAAAAGAATGTATTCCTTTGAATGCTAATCCATCAAAAAGGCAGGATCTATCTTTATCAATCCTCAGAAAAATGGGCAGGATTGAATACCCTCATTTTGCCCTCCCTGCTGTGTTCCCCATTCTGGTAGCCTCTCACTATTCTTCTGCTACAGATTTCAACATTACAAGGGTGACCAACTTGCAGCTGGTTAACCTGGACACAGAGTCAGTGTCCTCTTCCCTTCCAAGCTGTCACTGGATGCTTCTGCTTCCCTTGTATCTGCTGTTGACATAAAGCCTCCATGAAACAATCAGAAACACAGCTGGATGTGGAGGTAAGCCTGGAAAGGGAAACATAATACATGCTTGGTATATGTAGACCTTCTTGCTGAGGTTGGTTACAGCAGCAGACCTATCTCAAGCCAGAATGGGAGATCATGTCTTTCCCCTGTGCCCACCATTTCCCCATCCCCAGCTTTAGGTGGGACACATTGCTTGTCCCTCCCACAGGCTCCCTAATGGCTTCTCCCATCACTGTCTGCAACCTTATAGCTTGCTCTCGTACACCATCAACTGTCACCTCTTACTTGTTCCCTCATTGTCTTTTTCTTCCCTCCTCAACCTGATAGACATCTGTCCTGCTGCTCTGTGCACCCTTGGGGCCTTGGTTACTGTTCAGGGCTGCGAGGCACTGTGGGCTTTTCTCTCACTCTTCTCATGAGGCTGCCGCAGTACAAGCTTTGCTTGCACCCATTTTACTCAGACAACTCTGCTGCACAGTGCAGTATCTTCAGGGAGTAATACCTACTATGAACACCTTTAATAGGGCTAGAGGGAGTTGCCATCCTGAGCAATCCCACCTAGTCCTGGAATAAGGAGGGCTGAAGACAGGCAAAGCACATCAGCTGTGGGTGAGGGCTCTAGAGGTGATGGAGAGCTACAGAAAATCAGCCCAAAGGAACATCTCTGTCCTTCCACACAGAAGAGTTACAACAGCTTCCCTGACGGCAGGACACGCTTCATGCTTTCTTCCCTCTTGGGCTGAGAACTTCAGGAGCTCCTCCCACTTCCAGAACATGTAGCAGCACAAACATGAAGTCATCCACTTTCCCTTGTGTTATTTCTTACCCATGACAACAACAGAATACTTTGACTTAGGAAAGTGAGGGAGGGATGCGCTAGAGACTTGCATAAACAAAGGAAAAACACTGATTGCAGGAACAAGATGCGTTCTCGTCTGTAGTAACCCAGTGACCAGAACTCTGATCACGGGCAGAATCTCAAAGACAAACATGAAAAGAGTTTCCTGCAATACATCTGAGAACTGGTCCTTCAAACTCATGAGTAGTAAAAAGGAAGCAAATCTTAATTCCCCTCAAACACATTTGATTCACCTGCCTCCTGCCTTGTGATTCTCTAAATGTACTAATAAAACTGTAAATAAGAGAGCCAGTTAATCTAGCTTCTCAGAACTCCCCTTCTCAAAAAGATGTGAATAGCAAGAGAGTAATGGGTTAGGAAATAGATGACAGGTTTGGAATACGTCAGGTTTCCAACCTGGCAAAGGCTACCAGTGTGTCTGAAATTCTGTGTGAGGACTAATGATTGCATTTGTAATGTGACATGAAAGAGGAATGGGTCAGTAGTTAAGTGTGGCAGCAGACAGAAGACTAACATACATGAGGAGGAAAAGAGGAAGGCTATCCAGTAAGATAACTACTGGGAAGTTCAAATTCAGAAGTAAACACAGTTATTGAACCCAGATATAATTACAGAGACGAATTTGCCTTATCTGTTTTTAAACAAGTCTCTGTTTTGGCAACCTCTTTTAGGATGGCATCTCAGAACTTTGTTGAATGGTGGCATCTGTCAGGTCTTGTGCCACTCATGCTTTGGTCTTGGAAGCAGCCAGCAAGCCTTGAGAGGGAAGATACTTTACACATGCTCAGTAAACCTACTGCCTGCAGTTTAATATATAGCTCAAACTAAGAGGGAAGGGAGAAAAGGCAGGGGAGAAGCACTGAACAAACAAAACCCAAACCAGAGTAGCTGTTCAGAGATGCTGTTGGCACTACACGATGCATAAGGCCAGGGAGTAATTGTGGGTGCAATTTACCAGCCTGGAGAACAGAGATGAAAGATGTGGATGTTATTTTGCCAAAAACACTTGGGTCATCACTGCAAGCAGATAGGGGAGGAATCTCTTCAAACAGTGATCTCACATGCTGCATGCTACCATGGACACTGGCACTGGCAGTCATCTCCTTCCTCATCAAGAAGAGATGGGCCAGCTTGTAGCACACTGAGTTTGTATCACAGCTCACTGCCTTCCTCTTGTTAATAGCCCCACATAATGTTCAGGCCACTGTTTAAGCTGCAAAACAATGGCTGTATAATCCTGTGCTTTAGTACCATGATTTAGTCTCCAAACTGTAATTTCTTCGCTTCCCCTCTGTTTTTTGAGGAAGAAAATGCTTTAAAACCAGCAGTGTTATTTAAATGTCATTTTAATAGCTTTATTTAGTAGATACTACTGCATAAAGTTCACACATTGTGTGCCTTAGCCCCAAAGTAACGGCTATCACATAGGAAGCATTCAACATCTCTCTTCCAAACCGTAACCCAGCGTCGCTGGTGGCAATGGTCCAGAATGACTGTTCAGGAATTCCAGTCACAGCAGCTTCCTGGCTGCGCCCTTCACCCTGTGCTCACAGACCTGTGCTCCCACTAGAAAGGAGATTAAAAGAAACTCCTAATCCCAGCAGGCATTTCCATAATTCCTCTCCCACTGGGAGAGATGTTAAGCAGTGGCTCCCACTCAGCAGTGGCTAGACGTCCTTCTCATCCTCTTGCTGTTCAGATAGCTCAAGGTGTCTTGTTCCACTTCCTTCACATCCAGGCACAGCAGGCTCAGCCGAGGTCCCACTTGTGACACAAATTCCACTTCATCGCACCGAAAATTCCTGAGCTGCAGTGGATCTGAAGGGGAAAGATACAACCTGTAACAACTCAGCCCAGGGCTCCTGCTCTGTTCTAGCACACAGCTGTAGGAGCTGCTGGGGGAGGAAGGCCTTACAGCAGCTGCTTGGCATCTGCTGAACCTCCAAGGACAGCATGATTAATGAATCCAGGATGTAAGCAGATGAAGGCATTTGGCCAGCACCCCTGCAGCTTGGAGGAAAACATACTACATTGTGAAATGCTGTGAACTATGTGCTGCTCACACAGCTGATGCACTGAGCTTCCTACCTTCTATCACTATCAGCAACCTGGCCTTACAAACTGTGTTAAATGAGAGCCAAAAGATAATGTCTCCACAGGAGAACATTCTCTGGTTAGCTCAGCAAATCAACCCCTCCAGTGCCGGGACACACACTCAAATGTTAGTGCTAGAGCAAATGGCTAAGACAAATGTCCCTTAACACAGGAACTGCACAGTTATGGCAGCATGAGCTCAGACATCAGCATCTATGGATTCAAAACTTCTCAGCACTTTGAATTCTGTGGCCATGGTGAGGATTTCCAGGCCTACTCTTGACACTACGTGCTGTCCTGCCTAAAGTTAAAACCTGCTTGATTTGAGAGGGCTGCGCAGTAACTGGCTGGCCAGAATCCCTTCCCATCCATGGACAGGGAACCTTGCTCTAAACCAGCTCTATGTTTCTGTGTAAAGTAGAAAAAAAAAATCATATATAATACCGTTGCAGATAGTGACTTTTATATTATTTCTGTATTTTTGTAACCATGGTTCTGCTAAGACACATCTTAGCTCTACACTACAGTGTTCACAATTCCATGGAAATCCTCCACAGACCTCGCTTTGTGGCAACTCTCCTTCCCCAGCCTGATGAGATGCCTCCTCCCTTCCGTCCCAGGTTAAAGCCAACAGTGCTTGCTTACCAGGCTGCAGGATCTTAGAGGGCTTCCTGTCTAGGCTGAAATCCAGCAGAATAGGGCGACAGATGAGAGGACTCCTGCACAGGCTCCTTAGGTAGCAAGCAATGAGATCCTCAGGTTCCTCTACACACTGAGGAAGGAAAGGGTGTGTTGCCAGTTAATGTGCAGAAGGAGGCAGGGAGCCTCTGGAACATCTACAGCAAAGGGAAACCCAGTTCACCCGAGGCTCAAGCCCAGCACACTGCTATTGCTACTGGAATAACCCACTCACCCCTGTGCCGGTAGCTTCCCCATGCTGAATGGACACACTGCCCCTGCTCTGCACGCAGTTCTGCAGCGCTTCCCACTCGAGAAGGCTCAGGCCCAGCATTGCCGCCACGTGCTGGTTCCGGCACAGCACCAAAGCATCGCCTGTTCCATCCTCCACCACCACCCTAAGGAGAGAGCAGGCAGACCAAGATATGGAGGAGGTCAGGACAATGGCTTCACAAGGGTCATGTCCCAGACAATGGATCTCAGTAAAGAGAGTGGGAGTTTTGGTCACATCTGGGAAGACATGACAACTCTACCGTCCATCTTTGCTATTCTGTCCACATCTCATCCTTGATCTGATTTTCCTCTCCCCTCTGTAGTGTAATTTGTTCCCTCCTACACACCTCTTCCCATACCCAAGCTCTACAGTGCTTACCGTGCACTGGCTTGCCTCACTCCAGTGTGTGATGGACATGGTGGACTGTGTCGGGTGCACCTCCCCTGAAGGAAGAGTAAAGCTACAGCTATGTATAGGGAGGGGTATAACAGAGAGAAGGGAAGGGACACTGCTTCTTTTAGCCCTCCCTTAATTACATATGCAAAGGATTAAGAAACTTTACTGTATTTCCAATGAGAGTCTTGGGAAAGGTTTATATGGAGACAAAAATCATGTGCTGCAAACTGCTGAACCCTAACAGCAGTGAACATGGGAAAAGCACAGCATTAACAGAGCAGGATTCTCCCCTGCAGTATCCTCACTTCAGCTGCCAGCCTGCCTGGCATGAGATACATGCTTCTAATCAGTTGCCACTCTGGTCCCTTTTTAATATGCAAAACCTTTTCAGACACTGGAAAAAGAGGGTTTGGAATTGGGACAGGAACTCTTGTTTTTTTTCCCTACATGGTAGCAAAGGATGTGTCAGAGTAGAAAGTCTGCAAAGCTCCTCACAAATTATCCCTGTAGAAGCTTGAATACCTCTTTGAAGATGCTGTTGCAAAGTGAGCAAACCCACTGCAAGGACAGCGTCAGCACACAGGACAAGTGGCATAAAATCCGTGCCTGGGACAGGCTTTGCAGGTGACATTGCAGGCTGGATAGAAATACTAGTGAGGGGGAAGAGTTTTCTCCTGCAGGACTAGAAGAAACAGGAATGTGATAAGCTTGGAATACAGAAACCTTTCTTAGGACACTGTATGTTGGGAACAGAAGCTGAACTCACCTGGAAGGAAAAGGTAGGGGAGAAGCTGGCAGAGATATGATGCTCACACAGCTGGAGGCAATGTAGATGCAATAAACGTTACAGAATCTGCAATATGAAAGAGCAGATGTCAGAAAGAGCTTGTAGAAGCCAAACCTCTCAATTTTCTTGAGATGGCTGGGCTGATCATCTGTAACACGGTAGGAAAATAATTTGTAGTAAGGGATTGGGATACATGAAGGTATGGACAAAGAATAAAGCAAGTTCTCATAAGAGGAGAGATTAAGAAATGGTTTCAAAGACAGTAAGAGAGGTCAGCAGCCTAGATCAGGGCTCTAAAGACAGAGGTACCTTGAGATTTTGCGTTCCAAGTTCTGGAAGAGGATCGTGGCTCCAGGTAGCAAACCCCAGAGATGCTGCAGATAGGTGGAAGCAATGTAAACATCCAACACAGCAGGGGAGCCTGGTGCAACTGAGACGCTGAGCTTCACGGTGTGCTCATCGGCTAGCAGACTCCCTGAGAGGGCACAGCACCACACACGCCATGAGCTCACTCACATGCAGGTAAGCATAATCTGTCACGGAGCTGGATCTGCTAGAGGTGTTTTCCCTCCCATCACAACGAGGCTATCACTGTTCCACCTCCCAGATTTTCCAGGTAGAGTTTTCTCATTCCCATCCCAACACACAAGCAGCATAGTTTCCCAACCCTCTAACATGCAATGGGGTGCAACACCCTGGCATACTTCCACTGTTGTCAGATATAGGAGCACAGTTGGCACTGTCCCTGAAACAGAGAAAAGCAAGAATCAATCTGTTGTTACTTGACAGGCTGTCAAAATCTTACCTTTCTGCTTTTGAAGGCTGACAGTCACAGGTGGCTTCTCGGTCTTGGGAGAGGCACACAAGGTCCTCTCCACTATATTGCCAGAGAAGGAAGCAAGGGAACCTGTGAAACTGAGAGCAGACCAGGATTTCTGAAGACAAAGAGAGTGGATGAAGGCCTGCCTTCAAGATGGCTGCAAAGGACAGGGTGGAGTGCTGCTGCTTGACCCTGGTTTCAGGGGAACCTGCCTTTGAGCACCTGAGTTACTGGACTAAAGGTAGCTTACTGCATCCTACCCCACCGCAGGGTCAAGAGGCTCCTTTAACTTGCTTTCTGTTTCTTCAGGCTCAGCAGTGAAGAATTAAAATGGAGAGGCATTACAGCCTTCCTATCTGCTTAACTCCTAATTGTTTTCCTTAATTAGAGGAAGGAGTCAAGCGAATCAAAACTCAGTTTGCCGTAAGGCACTGGGGAAGATTTCAGTGTGCATGCCTGTCACTCCAGATTAAACATCTGAACATGCTCTTGAACAGACGATCTTCTAAGCCTAGTATTTGGGCAAATTATGTTACAACAACCAAAAAACAACAAAAGCCATCACACATTCAGCTTCAGTTTCCCTGATGTGTCTGTTCCTGCTTCTGACAGGAATTTAGCAGACACCTTTTGTGACCTAGTCCACACCAGCAGTAGCTCAAATTTTGTCTGGACACCATCCTGCAGTCTTGTCACCAGCACTTCCTTTAGCTTTGCTAGGCAGAACAGGGGCAGACTGAACTGCTTGCACATAGAAGGGCTTCCAAACCATATTTCTAAGCCAGATAATTCATTGCTGCTTAATGTAATCTGTTTCCAGTAAAGATGAATACAGACCCATTCCCTAAGACAGTCACATGTAATCTGGAGCAGACCAACATACCTGTTGCTAAGTATTTCTGGAATGGAGGAAATTTTCTGGTCCATGCCTGTCAGCACTGACCTGGCTGCCAGCTAGAAGTGAGGGAGACACAGCATCAGATGGATTGCAGTTTATAGCTGTCCCCAGCCAGAGCAGTAAAGACAAGCTCTGCATGCTTAGAGCTAGGTCAAGCTACTGATGCTTTTTTCCCAGATTAATTCTGAGGCAGGAAAATGTGAAGCCCAGCATCCTTCTCTGATGAAGTTTAGAGCAGAACAGTCTCATCAACAAGACATTCTGTAGACAGTTTTCTGAGCTACTTCTAGAGACATCTACAAGTCACCCGTGAAAGCCCAGAGCAATCAGGCACTTACCCCAGGCAGACAGGAGATCCATGTCACATGCTGTAAGTGCCAGGTATCTTGGACAGGCAGGCACAGGGGGCAGGATGACCTGCTCAGGAACTTTACTGACACAGGTGGAAAACAAAGCTTGTCAAACACTTCCAAGTCCTGAAGGAAGAGCGGTAAGGCAAGAAAGAAGACTGTTAAAGAAAGGGATGAAAATTATGTAGGAAAAAAAAATGAAGAACAATGGTTTAAAGTTAAAAAAACACCTAACTTTTGAACTCAGAGCTCCAAGAATTTTAACCAAACACAGAACTGAAGGAGTTCCTTGGCAAGATGGATGGGAATTCCAAGCCTCAAAAAGAGCTTAGTCACCCTCTGACACCTTGACGTGCAGTTCAGCAAGTCTCCAAGAGGAAACAGCGAGACAATCTCTCTCTTACCAAGCAGTGGGGCACAATGAAGCGATACAGCCCATCCAGGTGCAGAAATGGAAACCATCGTAGAGACTTCCCCATAAACAGCAGTAGTGCCTGGCAGGGGGAGGGAGAGAGACAAAAGGTGATGACGAATGTTAGGAATAAGGTAGGAAACTTAAAAGACAGCGAGAAGAGAGCAAGCCCAGCAGAAGACGTCTTGAGAAGTAAGGTTAGCACCGTCGAGGGTAAGGGAAGGGGAATGCACTTACAGGAAGGTGACAGAGAAGAGATGAAACTCCCTTGGGATGGAACAAGGAAGTCACCTGCATAAACATGCATCTGTACCCAACACAGAAATCACTTTCCCATTGATTAGGAATCTAGATACTTCCTTATCACACGGGCTCCCTGAAGAGCCAGCTCCCAGCCTTATCAAACCACACCCCAAGGCCGTCTCCTGCCTCACTTCTTGCCGTGTCATGTCCTCTTCTCCATCACAGCCGCTCTCCTCCAGCTCTGCTAGACTCCCAATTTCTCTGGGGTGGCTCCAGAGCTGAGGTCTGCCAAGCCACAACACCGTGGCTTGGAAACTGCGCTGCAGCTCCCATCCTTCTCCATCGTCTTTCCTGGGTAGCTGGTAATTGCGAAACATAAGACCCTCTTTCTGGGTAACCAAGAAGAGGTGAGATACACAGCTCTTTGTCCTAGCGCTGCTCTGCCCCTCCTGACAATTTTCATCTCTGCGAGTATCTGGCTTGGGATCTTCCAATTTGAGCATTTTTGCCTCTGGGGTTTCCAGCTCAGATGTTAAGCTGCCACCATCTGTTTTCCTCAAAGAGGAGCTGTTTCCTCTCCCAAGGCTTTTCTGCATTTGTCCTTCCGCAGCACGGAGAACCTGAACATCCTCATAGTAGAACTGCACGTAGACACTGAAATGACAAATTGTAGCAGTGGAACTCCCTGATCCTGATAGGTTGTTGTCCAAAACAAGCAGTTACCTGGGAAAAGCACTTCTGGTGAGTATCCCACGAGTAGTCAGCAGGAAAGGGTCCTATGTGCAGATCCCTTTCTGCACGTATCAAAGGACAGTTGCTTTGGCACAACATACTATGCTGATCAGCAGCTTTGCCATAGTCCAAAACACTTGTGGAACTGAAGAGGGATGATTTTACTTGTGCACCAAATAAAGGGACTCACCTATGTTTTTTCTCTCTTATATGCTCCAGATTTGCCAGGTGCTCCCAGGAGGGAAAATCAGTCTGAAGGAATCTCTCCACTATGAGCTGATAGGTCTCCACCTGCAAGAGTGATCCTGCAAACACAGAGAGGAGCTAATAAAAAGGAAACATAAAACTAGTAAGGTTGATTTCCTCATTTTACAGTCTCAAGGCCAGGCAGTGCCAGTTCTGCATCTCCATACTAAGTCTCTTCTTCCTTGTTTTGGAGCTGGATGGCAGAACACCAGAAACTCAGCACTTTCAAATTTAACTTAGTGGGACATACCTATGGCAGCTGTATAAGCAAAGGGGCTACCATCCCTATTGCATATCACACAGGGCAGCGTGCTGCTCTTGTCCTGCAGCTGGAGGGAACTGCTCCTGGAGGAGACTCTCAGCACACCCAGCAGTATCTGCAACAGAAAGGAAGCTGCAAGGAGCATCAAACACTTCCCATCTTGGAAGGTTATAAATCAAACTGCATATAGCAGCAGCCTGAATTTGGCCTGTGTCCAACACACAAGTGAGAAAAACAGTGTCATCGCCGAACAGGAAGAAGAGGCATCCATCAAACAGGGTGCTGGAAGGCATGGGGAGATCTGGGAAATCTCAAGGCACAGACAGTAAAGGGAACAAGGCACTTACCAGTTGGGGCTGGAAACTTCCTGCTGAGAATGTGCAGTAGGACCAGGCCAGTCTGCGGTTCAGCTCCTGGGTGCCCATGTGCTGTTCCTCCAAGGGGGAGAGCAACTGTGATGGACTGAAGCCTTCCCAGCTCTTCTCTTCTGCCACATGGCAAACTGCAGACAGAGATGGGGCCTGGCATGGGGGGTTCAAGGTTGAATACTAAGAAAACAAGAAAGAACAAATGAACCAGCTGAGTTTCTTCCCATCAGACAAACAGGAAGCAGCTCACAGACCATTTATTCACCTTCTGCAGGGGACACTGGTGTTTTCTATCTAGGATTTCACTGTAAATATCTCTTGCTTCCTGTCTATCTGGGACCACAGCTTGTAGAAGGGGGACAAGGAACTTCTCAGCAGCTCCAGGGTTTCGGTGCATGGAGCGAAGCAACGGGTGACAGCGGCCAAAGAAACAAGAAAACCTGGAAAAGAATGATAACAAAAAGCATTAGCAGTCCTAGCTTCTTACTGAGTTTTGCATGTAACTCAAGTGTTCTTTCTGCTTGTTATGAGTGAATGTGCTCAGCAGGACAAGAACTAGGGATGGCACAAAAAGAACATGAAGTGACTAAAAAAGGAACATTTAAGGGTGATGCAGACTGATGTCAGACAAGGAAGAGGGAAATGTACAGAAATGGAAGGACTGGCAAAACCTCAAAACTCAAGTGGACAAAAAAACCCCACCCCAAAACACCTGAAAATAGTCTCCCTCTAAGCCCCACAAATGGACCCCCATGTATTTTGCCTAAGCTTGGTATGATTACTCATGTTAGGTACACCTGGCTTTCTTTTACAGGATGCAATAAATAAATAAATCACAAGACAGAAACAACCACAGGCTGCTCTGCTTCCAGCATTGTCCTTGCGTTGTGATCCTGTCTCAAGTTTAGCTCACTGCTTCTGAATGTCTGGAAGTGATCACACTGCCGGTCGAAACACGACAGAAAGTGAACTCAAAGAGAGGTAGCAACTAACTCACTGCAACAACTTCCAAGCAGCAGCAGGGCAAAGCAGTCACATTTATAGAAAGTGAAAAAGCTAATGAAAACTGAAACTTACAGCTAGCATCATTCCCAGGGCAAACCTGAAGCTGTTTGATTGGAAAGCATAAAAATTCCACGGTGCCCGTAAAGCACGGGAAGACTGAGCATTCCATAAACTGCTACTTGACTGCCTGAGATTGAATACATAAATGTTCCTTTTTGAAGTCCAAGGCTGCGGTTAAGGTTCCAGAACAAACCCAGAAATAAATCCAGAAACTGGCCCACAGCTGTTATGCAGTGCAGCTGTCAGGGAGAGCACAAAGCCGTCTGGAAGACCTCTGCTAAGACAGAGGCTCTCAAACAAATGCTTGCATACTCAGAATATATCAAAGTGGTTTGCTGAGCAGCTCCAGCTGCTCCTCTGAGCAGCAAGAACAAAAAAGCCTTTATATCTGTTGTTATCTGGTTGTAGCAGCAGTTTCCAACTCCAGCCTGCATCCACCTTGACTTGCCAAGCAAACCACGTTGGCAGGCAGACATCCCTACAGTGCTTCCATATGTCAGGACAAAACTTCCTAGGCAGGAGAACAGGAGCAGGAGTGCTGCAACTTCCTGCAAGCAGTGGGCACACTGCACACGCACTTGAAAAAAGTACAGGATTTTCTTGCAAGAGCAAATGCAAGGTACAAGCAACTGGATACCGTGTGAAATCTAGACGAATGGCTTACTGAAGCCAGTAAACCAGAAGTAATTACTAGCGCTATTAGTATCCCTCACAGTAATTTTGTGACCCTTTGGTCTAGAAGACACCCAGGTAGCTTACGAAGCACATTCATACATAGGCTGACTTCAGAAGAACTGTCCTCACCTCTCCTCGAATGTCTCCAGGAGGCTCACCAGCCAGAGGTACAGTGGCATACCAAGATTGTAGCGGAAGAGCAGCTCTAAGTAGAGATTTCCTGAAGAGGCTGGTGGCTGGTAGGGGGTGCTGAGCCTTGAAAAACCCTTCAGCACAATAGTGCTGCTCAGGCAAGCACCAAGTACAATGAAAGGGAAGGATACCAGAGGCTTCTGCAGGAGGTGGACATCGATGAGCTGACACACACAAATGTACAACTTAAGAGAAGAGATAGCTGGTCTGCCACCACTCCCCAAAACTATCACCCCACCCCAAATCCTTTATCACTCTACTGGATTATCTATAAATCAAATGGGCCTGAGGAACCTGGCACTGCTTAGGGAGGAATCAGATAATCATCATTTCAACACCCATGCCCAAACCTAGACAGCAAGATCCCCAATTCTGTTCCAGATACTTGACTTGCTGAAATAATTCCAACATTTCCATAGTATTCTTTAAACCCACACACTCGTGAGCTATGCCCCGGGCCCAAGTCTTTTACACTGAATGCTTTATGCCTTCCTAAGTCACAAGTTACCTCCACATATGCTCCTGGTCGGAGTCCACGTGCAGAGCTCAACAACTGCTGGTAAGCAAGGCACAAGCAGACTTTGTTATCCAGTAAAAAGAGACCAGCTTGGATATTGAGTATTTTGGTGATAAATCCCTAAAACAGAAAGCAAACAGAAAGTTATATGAGTGTAGAGAGCCCCAGAACACAAGAGTCTCATAGGCCTGAGCAATAAGGAAATAAATTCATGATGAAAAATAAGATCTTGCAGGCCAGGAGCTGAAACCCTACAGCATGAGTGGGTGAAGGGTAACCCTACAAATCCTTACCACATATGAGATGATCTTGGACTCTTTGGTTGATCTTGGCCTCTCCTCTTCAACTCTCAGCTCCAAGATACCACTGAGCTGCTCAGCAGTCTCAAGGGAAGAAGACTGAGTGGATTCGTCTTGCCAAGCACTGTCCAGTGACTGCTCCCTCACTTGCTCTGCACAGTAGGGCAGAAGGTGGGAAGAATCACTGGTAACAAATGTCCTTTGTCCAGATTTCTTCAGGCTGGTCAGGCTCAGGCCTGTGATTGCATACCTGCGACCCAACTGGAGGGTATGATGCCATGCCAGCTGGCTGGGCTTCTAGAGCAGAGAAATCAAAAGCAACATCAGCATCTTCTGCACTGGAAAAACTTCTTCCCGACCCCGATAACCCCACTCCAAAAAACCTTTTCCTTCAAGAGGACTGCCTCACACACCTAGCAAAAAGGTGATATCTGCAAGATGTTTAGGAACACTGCAACTGCATAAGGAAGGAGGGCTATATTTCTTCAGGGTATAAAACTAGAGTATTAGACTTCTTACACACAAGAGCTATTGTAGGCTACATGGAATAAAATAACTAACTAACTAGTAAAAGGAAGACTAAATCAAACCAGGAAGTCAAGGGCAAGCTTCAAAGAATTAATCAAGTAGCACATACACAGATACAGACAGTGAGTATGTGAGCAAAATTCCAAGCACTTGCCTGCACCAGCACAGGGACCCGAACACCTGAGACACAGCACTTCAGAAACAGAAAGAAGAATGTCTTCCGGTGAATACAAAGGAGAGGCCCGCGTTGGGTCAATTCACCTGCCACAGGGAGCTTTGCTCTTTTCTTACACGGACTCCTGGAGGACAATTGAAGAGGCAAAGGAAATCAGAGATGAAAGAAGAACTCGGAAGTGTCTCAAAAGCAAAATAAACAAATCTGCAGCATGCACTTTCTGGAAATAAAGGATCCAATGTGGATCACCTCTCAGAGAGGTTTTCAGAACAATATCTGGCTTCAAAATTCTTTAGTTTTATATGCTAAAACCATCTGACACTTTACAAACCCCTCACGTTTGAATACAGCACATGATCCATGACAACAACCAGGTTTTAAAAAGCTTTACCACAAATAAGAGATTAATTAGAGATCAAAAGGGAAGGAGACGGGGGAAGTCACAAGCTTCAGCAGAAAAGAGAACTTGGCTTTGTAGCTCCATGGAACGTGACACCGTGGAAGATCTACACCTATAAACAAAAGAGGCTTGAGAGCATTAATGGAACCTTCCTAACAATCTTGGCACAGACTGAAAGAGCAGCAAAACCGAAAGTAGATGAGATGAGAGAGAGGCGACGTTTCTGCAGCCAAACTTTCATTTCAAAAACTGAAAACCAAAAATTCAAACATTTGGCATTTTCAACTCCAACTGGACTTGAATATAGCCCTCTGTGAACAAACACACCCTTGATTCTAAACCACACACTGATCTACCTTTATGACTTCTTAAAAGGGAAGTCCACACACACTAACACCAGCAATTCATTGGTAACATTTCTTAAGAAAGAACATGGAAAATTGTTCAACTATCAGGTAACAGCAGCAGAGAAGCCGCTCTGAGAATGTACACTGAAATAGGGAAAGATTTCTTGTTTAGAAAGGTCTGGTGAGCTACATGAAACACTTCACCTTAAAGTAAAGCAGATATAGCCAAAAAAGAAACTGCAGCAGCCTGACTAGTGACATTTTATTGTTATTACACCAAGAATTCTCTACTCAAGAAGATAAAATATGATCTACCACAACCTGAAATTATCAACTTCAGTAAGATTTGCAATTCCATTGGCTATATTTTCACATACTATATTATTTCCACTAAAGACAAGTTAATCTTAGCAGCTGACATTTAACTGGCACCTTTATCTCAGCAATCTGACAAGAATTTGACCAGTGGTATATATTAATTCCCCATTACAATCTAGAATTACTTTCAATAATACTTATAATACTTTTGGTTCATGGTCAAAGAAAAGGTTGTGCTAATCAAAAGAATGAATTTCAGCCTCAGTGAAAGCTGAATCATCCCTTTGTTCTCATGTCCTTTCTGTAATATCAAAATACACCTGGAAATACTTAAATTTGCTTTAGTTTGTCAAAATACAGAATTAAAACTTCCAATAAATGTTCCTGGGAAGCAACTGATTAATGAAAAGCAGCTTAATTGTATTACTTTTACTTCCACCACTCACTGTTACGCTTCCACCTGTGGCAGAAACAGAATCCAGCTCTTCCTAAGGCCAGTGCTCCTCATGGTACCTGCCAAACCAGAGCAACAGCGCTATGATGGAGTTGAGCATGCTAAGTACTTACCTGGAGGTAAGCAGTGTCTTGGCTGATGCTTGGTAGGTGACTGGAATGCTGTCAGGTACTTTCTTGAGAAGATTTACTGGCACTGGGTCCAACAGGATTTCCAAATACCCTGCTGCACTCTTGTCTGTCTGTGGTATGTATGACCAGCTTGGGAAGACAAACAGTGACTCCAGCCACTCAAGTTCAAAATGCAGGAGCTAAGACAAAAGATAACAAGGTAAATGCTTGAGATGAGTTAAGAGTATGTTTTCTCAGCATTACTTACAATGTGCATTACTAATTTGCACTTGCAATGCACATCACAAACTCTTGTTCTACTGCGGGGCTTCATTTCTATATGAGAGTGGTGTTTTCCGCTGACACTCTTATCTTGCACGGAGAACTTTTGTCCTTCCAGATGGAAATCTGGAACAAATTTGCTGCGCTCTGCAGCTAGCATTTCCTGGGTTATAGCTGCATCCTCCTGGCTAGGTGATCGTTAATTCACTGCAAGGCTTAGCTATTTTCAGACTATTCTAGAATTCCCATCTGCTTTCTTTTCCCCTTTGTTTTCAGTTAGAAGTTCATACCAATATAGCTTTTTTTCTTCATCTCCTTGGAAAGCACAACCTCAGTGCTCTTTCGTCACCGCTTCTAAGGGTTACCTCTTGTCTAGACTCCCCATGCAATGACTTTCAGAAGGCTTTTAATTCAATTATCAAGCAAACTTCTTATTTCGTGGCAGTATGTCACCATTGCATCACTGAGCACCCAGTATGACTCTACAGAAAGTTACTTCTGCTCCACTAGTTAGATCAAACAGAGGAGAGTGCTATGACTTCCAGGTCCCCCACGCTACTTTGTACTGTTGAGAATTTAACAGAATCATACATTAGACTGCCTCTTTTCTCCAGGCCAGTGCATCCAATATTTGCCCTCCTAGCAATGACAAATTTGACATGTCCTATCCTCTCCCTAGGACCTGTTTTCCTGCCGGTTATACAAGCGTGTTATTTCCCTCACTAAACTTTGGCAGACCGTTTGAAGCCCCTGGTGGTCTGTGACACTGCCCCATCAGTGAGAATAAAAGCCGGATTCCTCATACTGAGAACATACCTCACATGGGATTATCCCAGTATTGTCTTTCACATATAGACAACCATCTACCACCTTTTCTTTGCTCTCTTGCCTTCCATCTGTTAAATAGCCAACCAAAATGAGGTAAGCCCTTGGCAAAGTGCTCTGTGTGGGTATAGCAGCTTGTCCTTGATGAGCCCATTCTTTAAACTCATTAGTGCTCCAGGTCAGGTGGCTGCAGCATGGCACACACTGCTGATGCTGCAGGTCAGAGATGGAGATGAAACTGGAAAAAAAAAAGAGAAGCAAGACTATAGAAGGATGTAGGAAAAAGTCAAGTCTACAAACTTTAGAGATTACAGTGATCATTCCAGTGCACAAAGCCTGGCTAAGTCAAAAAAGCCTTAGCTATTGGTATGGTCTGATGATACCACATGGCAAGAACCAACTCATTCACTGGCATTTATCAATGATCTCTCTCAGCTCAGTCAACATGTGTGTGCTGCTTGAGCATCCTCTCTGAAAACAGACATCCTCTGCTACTATGGTTACCTGAGCAGGCATGCAGAAGGCTTGGGGAAAAAATAATTGAAGGGTAAGAAAACAGAACATATTTCCTAGTACATGTGTGTGGGGGGGGAAGTGGGAAGGAGAACAGTTATTAATTCAGGCATTTTTAGCTTGAATGGGAGACTGTGAGAAAACCCCAACAACTGTTTGAACAGTTTACATACCAGTTACGAACACAGGTAAATACAGACTAATTCCATCATTGTGGGCTCAAGTTGATGAACTGTGGTAAAAGCAGGGTTGAAAACTTCTAGATGAAGATTACGACAGTTTTGTGACAAATTCTCTCCTGTGAATAGCTTACACAGTACAAAACTGAGAGACAATAAGCCAGTAATCTTAGACTGGGACTTCACTTATAACATCAGAGCCAAGCTAGCCCTGAAACTTCCCACCTACGCTCCTGGCTTTGGAGAGTGAGGCGAGGAGATGTAACATCAAATTGGCATGAGGCCATCCATAGTTTAGCATCTATCAAGCTTAGACTGGCCACAGTACCAAGTATGGGAGAGCAAGGCAGCATTCTCAGTACATGCTAAGCCTTTCCAGTGTATGATCCTGGTAGCATTCATCGTCATTGTTTACTTCCTGGCTCTGCATTCTAGAGAATTAACAGAAGTACCCTCTCCATGATAGCATAAATACATTAGCAGAAGTCGCCTCTCCACAACAACATAAATACTGAAAGACTGAATACAAACTGGCCTCCAGCTAGTGATTTTGATACTTGTTTCCAGTGAGGTTTGCTGACAATTTTAGGTTGTGAAACTGGAACTCTGTTTCAACACCCACTTGCTCAGTAGCAGGACATAATCAAATTGAGAGAATATGAATTTGATGAGTTTCAGTTGATTAGTTAGGTATCAAAGGTTCAAAGACAGAAACCAGTCCAGATGAGCAATGGGTCTGGACCAGCAATATATCATAGAATCAAATAGGTTGGACGCTTTAAGATCATCAAGTCCAACCATTCCCCAGTACTGCCAAGGCCACCACTAAGCCATATCACTGAGGGCCTGTCTAGACAGATTTTGAACACTTGTTCAAGATTAGCTGAAAATAACATAAGCAAATTGCTTTGTACTCAGAGTCAGAACAGCACCAGTAATAATACTGGTCTATCTACGATCTACAAGGAGAACGCAGCACTGGTTGTGTTGACATCACATGTGCTGTCTGCTTTTTGAGAGAAACCAAAACTACAGGAGTGCACTGGATCCTGGTTATCACATCCAGAAACCTAAATCGGCTCTTCTGGTAATCCAGAGCTTGACAGTTAACTGTGGATGGAGAACGCTGCTCACAAACAGACCACTGGCCTCATGCAAGAGAAGTATCAGCTCTTCTTGATGAATTCTCCTGTACATAAACCAAACTCTGTTTTAAACACTGTGAAATACAGTCTATAGAAAAAATATGGCTTTGATGAAATCAGTTTAGCTGGTCTGAAAGATGCATCATCTACATTTATAAACTATTAGTACAAAATTAAAGGTCATAAGACCCTAATCAATTCCAGTTGACCTTCCCCAAACCAGCTGTGCCAGGGGTTTTAAGAGACATCCTTCGACCATAAATTGGAGCAAGAGAGAAATAGATCCAGAAGAGCCACATCTTCCAAATTGGATCTCTCAGCAAACTGTGTGTTTTTCATGACGGTAAACACCTAAAAGCCTTTTACCAGCTAAAACGTGGATCATGCTATCCTAGATTCCCCCCTTTGGGAGACCACACACTTGAATGTAGACCTCAGCTGGCCAGCAGCCCTGGAGACTATGGCCAGGCACAGCCTCCTCAGCAGACCAGCAGGATCAGCGAGGTGCCCCACTTCGGTCACACACTCTCCCTACCGCAGATACGGTGCGTAATCAATACCGCAAGAGCGACCGGGGGCGCACCGAAGCCAAGAACGCGCACGTGGTTATCTGCCTTTGAAAACAACCCTCCCACACCCAGCATCCGGGGCAGACACCGCATATGAGCGAGCGGCCCTGGTCCAGCGGCAGCCGCCGTGCCGAGCTCCCAGCTCCCGGGAGGACCCCACCAGCCCCGTTCCACCGGCCGCCCGCGGGCCCTTCACGTGTGTGCTTGTGTAACTTCCTCCTCCGGACCATGCCGCGGGCGTGAAGGGCGGTCCGACCATGCCCATTCGCCCCTCTCCACCCTTCCTCTTCTCTCCTCCCCTCTCCACCCCGCTGTCACCTGTAGCCGAGCGGCAGGTCCCCGCCAACTGCGCTGCGCAGGCACCGCAGCACCGCGTCCAGCAGCGGCGGCCCCTCCGGTGCGCCAGGCCCCTCTTGGGCCGGGAGCGCTCGGCGGCTGAAGTCCTGAGCCGCCTGCAGCCAGCGCTGCTCCTAGGGAGAAGCAGAGACACGGGCCTTCAGCACCATGGGGCGGGGAGGTGCGCGGAGCCGCGCTGGGTCACTCACTCACCGCCGCGCTGGGCTCCGCCATGACGGCACCCGGGCCGAACGTGCGAGTCACGGCACTACCATGGCTACGCGGCGGCGGGAAACGCGCAGGGCGCGTCTCCGCCCCCTCCCTCCGCTCAGGCCAATGGCCGCCGCCGGAGGCGGTCGTAGCTCCTGAGGTAAAGTGTTGCGATGGCGGCGGCGGGAGCGTTTCGGCTCACTGAGAAACGGTTCTTACCCCTCGCACTGCCGAGAAACGGAACCCGTGAGGGCTCCGCAGGCTGGAACACGGGGAGACAGCGGGGAGGGGGGGGGGCGGCGTGGCCTGACCAGTTCTGGGGAGAGATGGGAAGTGCGCTGAGGCGTTTGATATTAGTGTAAATGTCAAGCCTGCAGCGGGCTGTGAGATCGCTTTCCCGTGCGGAGTGCAGGAAGAGGGGTTCCTCCGACACTTTTGTTGTTCTGGAGAAATGCTTTTTCTTGTTGTGGAAGGCTGAAGCTCCACTGAAGAGTGTGCCTGCGCCACTCATATGACAGTATGGGATAAATCTGAAACAGCCCATTAAAAATGTGATTTCCTTCTCCACGAAATATACTTACTGGTGGTTGAGGATTTTTCCCTTAGGCGATAATTTTCCTAGAATCCCAGACTGGTTTGGGTTGAAAGAACCTTAAAGCTCACCCAGTTCCAACTCCCTGCCACAGGGTCCTGTGTCCACCCTGGCCTTGAACACTGCCAGGGATGGGGCAGCCACAGCTTCTCTGGGCACCCTGTGCCAGCACCTCAGCACCCTCACAGGGAAGAGCTTCTGCCTAAGAGCTCATCTCAATCTCTCCTCTGGCAGGTTAAAGTCATTCCCCTTGTTCTGTCCCTACAGGCTTTTGTCCAAAGCCCCTCTCCAGGTTTCTTGTAGCCCCTTTAGGCGCTGGGAGCTGCTCGAAGGTTTCCCTGGAGCCTTCTCAGGCTGTCCCCATAGGAGGGGGGCTCAAACCCCCTTCCATTTTTTTTTTTGTATTTTCCCAATGTAAGGCAAGGAAAAGAACTAGACAAAACTCAGTAAATTGTTTCTATTTCTATCCCCGGAGATGGCTGCAGACTTATAACGTATTGTTCTATTTTCTTCCCACTTGCAACTGCAAAATCAGAGCTGCTCAAGCCTGAAGTGTGGAGGAGAGCTATGTAGCTGTGTGGCCTTTGTCCTTTTCTCCTCTGCATGTCCCATTGCTGGCTTCCACGCTGAGATAAGCAACTGCATAGTAGACATAGCCCATGGAGCTGTTTGGCTTTCTTCACAGCAGTTCAGGCAGTGAACGGAGTGAATTGTATGCAGATTTTGGGCTTACATACATGAAATGGGTATATTCTTTCCAAACAGTGCTTAGCACCTCAATTTAATGGCTTTGTATAACAGAGATAGGGCAGGAAATGGGGGAGCATTCCCTGTCACAACCCGATCACTGGGAAGTAGGTGCTGTGGCTGTTTCCATTCGGGATCCCTCCCATTCATGATACCTGCCTCTTGTGGTAACAACCAACCAATTCCTATCACCCTTAGCAGACAAGCAGTCAGGATGAGGTAACTAACCTGGCAGCTGGTTATGTCAACTGGGAATAGTTCTGAAACAACATGGTGGGATCTTAATGTGCAACATATAAAAGGGAGTGCTTTATCTGTTTGCCACCTAATCCTTACTGTGTTTTTAAACACTATAATTAAAAGCATGTATTAAATGAAGCAGAGCTCGCATAGAATGCTACATTAACTTTATATTTGCATTGTCAATGCAGCTGGATAATCGCAGCATACAAGCAAATGTGTGTTTTAAATTAAAAAGTATAGGCATATATACTCTAAATATGCTACTTTGGGCTGATAAATACCATTCTTGAGAATTATTTAGGTGCTGACAAGGCAGTTGAGGTGCAGTGTGTTACCATCTCACCACTACATGGTTAAGTTTCACATGAACTCAACATTAACAGTAGGAGGTAAAGGTGAATTACTGTAGGAAATTTTAAGATAGACTCATAGAAGGGTTTGGGTTGGAAAACGCTCATCCTGCCATGGGCAGGGACACCCTCTACTGAGGTGACTCCTTTTCCAGGTGTTTTCCAGCAGGTTTAGCCACGGGACACACCATCGGTCGTTTCTTTTTAGCTTGTTCATCTCAGGGTTAAAGGAACGCCGCCGACAGCGGTCGGTTTGCGCCGGTGGGTAGGCGGGGCTGGGCCGCCTCCCGCTTTCCTCCTGGCGCCCCTAGAAAGTTGGAGGAGCGCAGCTCCGCTCCGTGCTGCTCCGGCCGGGGCCGGGCAGAGCTGGGACGGCTTCCTCCGGGCTCCGCGGGATCCTGCCATGGGGACGTAGTGGGCCGCGGAGCCATGCGCGGCCCTGCGCTGCCCTGCAGCTCGCTGCGGACGGTAAGTCACGGCGGGACGGGTCCGGACCCTGAGATTCCTCAGTCAGTGGCGGCGGCTCCGCTCCCGCAGCGGACGGCCTGTGGGCTTTTCCGCCGGAGCTGCGAGGCTACAGCGCGCTGCCCGCCGCGGAACAATGGGGCCCGAGCTCCCTTCGATCCTCGTGGTCCCCGTCGTTCTGGGGTCCGCGTTCCCCTCCCACTGTCCGGGACTTTCGTTTCCCTCACGGCAGCCCCGAGTCTCGGCGGGGAGCGAAGGAAGGGCGGTGGCAGCTCCCAAGGAGCCGTTATCACCTGAGGTGGGAGGTCGTGAAGGGAGGGGGCGGCTTGGTGCCCTGCTGTTGAGGCCGGGCCCGGCCCGCGATGCCGGCTCCCGCCCGCCCACTGCTTGGCCCCTGGATTCGCCGGGGCCGTTTCCGGGCTTTATCCCTGAGTCAGGAGAAAAGGCGGCTGGATTTCCAGGAATGGAGGAGGATTTCCTGGAGCGAGGCGCTGGGTTGACCCTGCCTCTCGGACTGGGCTGGGCTCCGTTCCCGGTGAGCGGGCGTCGGGGCCGGATGCAGGCGGCAGGAGGACGAGCCGCCTCTAACTCATCGGGCGCGGCTGTACCGCCGCGGACGGGACGGAACGGAACGGAACGGGAGCGTCGGTGCCGCTTGAAGCGAGGGAAGTTGTGTTGCTGCTCTGCGGGCTTTTAAACAGAGATTAGCGGGCGGTGCATACGACCCAAACCGTGGGGTTTGTTTATCCTCACCGGTGAATTGTCATTTTCCTGTGTGTCGAGCATCTTCTTTTAGATTTGACACCGGGAACAGTGAGTTGTGCTGAAGAGCTTAGCCCCCTTTTGCATTAAATTTTAAGGAGAACAGAAAGCAAGTGACATGAGGTATGAAATAAGTTAACTTTTTAATCCACTTGGGGGTTGACAAAGTTATGAAAACATCCCACATGCCTGTATGTCTGCACATGATCACTGTCATTTGCTTTTGTTGTCAGCATCCCTGGTGGTATTTAGAAGGCATGTAGATGTGGTTCTGAGGGATGTGGTTTAGTGGTGGACTTAGCAGTGCGAGGTTAGCAGTTAGACTCCATGATCTGAAACGTCTTTTCCAGCCTCAGTGACTTTACAGTTCTTTGGTATCATAGGTGAAGATTTTTAAGCTGTCAGCTGTAACTCTGCAGGTGAAAAAGTTACTTGTAAAAGAAATTGTGAGTTTTATGAATAACCAGTGTTGGCAGATGTATGATAAAGCTATGACAGTAGAGGTGGCATCAGCGCCATGACATGGCTATAAATTCTGCTGTAGAAGTTACAAGATCAAACTCTTTATTCCCTAATAGCTGAGCATTCCTGTAACTTGCACTTGACTGCACTGGGTCAGTTGTAATGCTGGGTTAATTGTTAATTTGCTGTCAGAAAATTGTGACTCATGGCTCAAAAGTTTACTTCTTCCAGAAGCTGTATTTTTTTGCACCTGAAAGCTTTCGGAAACCAGGTAATAAATAGCATTGCATTTAGCACTGGCAGGACAACACAACTAAAGTGATGGAGTAGAAGTTTACACCTTGACTCTAATTGTGGATCATTTACCATCTTGGGACATAGGTAGGATACATAAACTGACTTGCATATAGATTTCAAAGCAGTTAGCAAACCTGGAAAAGTGGTTTAAGTGTTAAGTATAGTGGTGCATATATTTTGCTGTAATTCAGATAGTATATATGACAGTACTCATATTATTGGTGATAAAATGCACGCAAAAAAGAATTTACTGTATTCCCCAAATTCATTATTATTATCTTCAGTTCAATAATATGCTGGAGAAGAGTATCCATCCTTCAGTGGGATTTATGTTTCTTTTTGAGGACATTTTTCCTCTCTTATTTACATGTCATTTCAAGTTCTCAATAGCACCATCCTCACTCATTACAGATAATGTTTATCTTTTCCATGAAATAATACTATTTTTTTAAGTGCTAACAATTCTCCCTCTGTTGCGTGCCCTTCCATCCTCCATGTATTTTCCATATCGTCCTGCGTTTTGCCCTCATGGCCTTTCCTACTCCCTTGATGCCCCCCATTTTAGTTTTTGATTCCTTTACATTTCCACTGATTCTTCAAAATTTCCTGTTGGCTGTTTCCATGCATTTTCTCTTTTTGTGTGTCTTTAACCTTGTTTCCCGGTCCTTTGTGTTTTCCCTGTGGACTTCCAGCATTCACAGTGAATAAAAGGGCACCTGTCTCTGCTCAGGCCCTTTTGCTCACTGTGAGAGTTGGAAGTGCACAGGGAAGGAAGTGCACAGTGCTTCAAGCATTGATGCCCTTTGAAGATAAAGGGAGGAAATGCAATTTTGAAGTTAGAAGCTATGTTATATAAAAGTTGAAAACCAAGCCACCAAGAGCGTTGTAAGAAAGAACTGTTGGGCTTACCATCCTGTTTCCTCTAGTGGCCAACAGCATGTATCTACTAAGGGTTTTGGAGCAGGGGGAGTATAAAACAGTGAAAAATAAAACCACTTTCCCAGCTTCCAGTGGTCTGTGACTGTAGGAATTCCCAAGTTGAAATGGGAATTTTGGAGCCCCGAGTGTGTTTTTTTTCTTCTGCTAATGAATATGATGATGCTTTTGGTACACAGGCACATTTCTGGCACCCCCCAGCACTCTGACAGGGAGTCCCACACATCAGTTGTGTGTTGGATAAAAAAGTTCCTCCTTGTATGTGTTTCAGACCTTTCTCCTGCTTGTTTAATGGGATACCTCTTAGTTCTTGCATTGGGAGAGATAGAGAACAGCCATCCCAGTTCACATTCTTCATGGCATCCATGACTTTAGGGTCCACTATAGTATCCTCTACCAGTATTTTTAATAATTGCCTTTATGGCAGCTAGTCTGTGCCAGTGATCATCCTTGTTACCTTTCTTTGTATAATATATGGGTTAATATATATTCTCAGGATTGGGGAGCAGAAACACAGTCAGGATTCAGTCCTTATGGATTAACATATTGGCATAACAACACTGTCTGTTTTGCCCTCAAATATTTTCCTAATAATTCATTTGATTACATTTCTGACTGTTTTCTGGGGCAGCTGTGTTGTGTTCTCGTCCATAATTGTGTCCTCATCCCTGGATAACTGACTGCTTCCTTTGAACTCTTGGTAACACAGATCTTTCTATTGCGGTCTTGGGAACCTGAGAGTGGAAAGCACATCTCAAAGCAATGTTGCTACGTTTCTCTATTAAACCAGGAGTATTTTGGTTCCAATGAGTAGGACTCCACATGACAATGACTTTTCTACTTTTTATCTCTGCTAATATGAAACACAAATTTCTAGCTTTGTATGCTGTATATGTATATGCACACACATTTTGTGATGTGAAGTCCATGATCTTTATGAGTAAAGCTCGTTGTTGTTGTTGTTTTACAGTGAAGATTTCTAAGGCCTTTCTTCATGGCATGAAAGCTCTTCCCAGTCTCCTGATTTTAGACAGGGCCCCTGTCTGATCTTCATAAAATGGAGGACTCTTCATAATAATAGCTCTTACACCCTTCTTTTAACCTTTCCAGATTTTAGTGAGCAATGAGAAATAATTCCTGTAAATGTTGCTTTAATATACATTTCTCAATGTGTAAAGCAGAAGTTCTGGTTCCCTGTGCATCATTGTATAGCAAACAAAAAAACCAATGCAAATCTCAGAGCTTTTGGAAATGTCTGAAGCAGTCAGGGAGCGTAAAGGTAATCTTGCACCCTGATTTCTTTGGTACCTCACTATGAGCAGAATCTGCTTTCCTCTGAACTTCCAAGCTGGCTGATTTTTTTTTTTTTTTTAAATTTTTTTTTTTTTTAATGACTCCTCAAAAAGGCTAAGATAGAACTGGTGCATAGATTACCTGTGCATTGGTGTTTACCATGCTGAATCCTTTTAAGCAAAGGGAAATTTCTATTAATATATGTTTGAGAAATTCTAATGACTGACTTGGAACGTCTTCCCTTTGCAGGAAGTTCTTCAGTTTAAAAATGGAAGTTGTAAACTGAATGTCTTTACTGAGAGAAGAGGTTGAATAAGCTGTTGTGGTGGGGAAACACTTTATTAAATGAGTATGTTACATACTAAAAAAGGAGTAAGCCTCCATCTCTGGATTTTAACAGCAGATCTGGATTTATAAAATCATTTTATTCTGAAATTTTCCACTTTATGCTTTTGTATTAAGGTTTTTTAAACTCTGGAAATTATTAATTTGGATTATTTTAAACATTAGCTTAGTGATGAGCAATACTATGTGAATTGTTTGAAATACTCGTACTTGAGCAGCTGCTCCAGCAAGTATTGCCTTCCTGTGAGTTCACGTGAACAGGCACTGGGGTTTCCAGGTGCTGTGGTGGGGGCAGGAGTAACTTCTCACCTGTTCAATCCCTCCCTTCCTAGTCAGTTTGCTTTCTGTGACTCACCTTGCTCCACTCTGGACACCTCTGAGCATCCACCAACTTTCCAGGAGAAGGGAGTCTTGCTCCCAACGTGACCCTCTCCATCTTTTTCCTGTCATACTGTCATACCTGTGTGTCACTGTACCTGCTTCCTCTGCCCTTTTACCTGAGGGTGAGGAGCCTTGTAGGTAGCAGCAAGGCTACAGCTCTGCATGGGGAGGGCAGAGCAAATGATACAGATACATTCCATGCTGAGTGATTTGATATTTCCTAGCCTTGTGGGCATTGGCAGATAATAACCCTGATATGCTGCACTTCCCTGTCCTTGTCCCTCTGTTTCAGGTACTGTGCTGCCTTGGAGTGAGTCCAGAGGAGGCCACAAAGATGATCAGAGGGCAGGAGCATCTCTCCTATGGAGCCAGGCTGAGTTGGGGTTGTTAAGCCTGGAGAAGAGAAGGCTCAGGGGAGACCTTGTAGCAGTGTTCGAATACCAAAAAAAGGGCTAGAAAAAATGTGGAGAGGGACTTTTTACAAAGGCATGTAGTGATAGGACAAGGGGGAATAGCTTTAACCTGACAGAGGGGAGACTCAGATTATATATAACAAAGAAGCTCTTCCCTGTGAGGGTGCTGAGGCGCTGGCACAGGCTGCCCCATCCCTGGCAGTGTTCAAGGCCAGGCTGTATGGGGCTTGGAGCCACCTGGTCTAGTGGAAGGTGTCCCTACCCATGGCAGGGGTTTAGAACTGGATAAGCTTTAAGGTCCCTTCCAACTTAAACCAGTCTGGGATTTTACGATTCTTTTTCCTTGGCCTGAGAACAGTGTTCTCAAGTTCTCATTTCCACCCTGCCCTCCCAATCTTCCTTGCATCTTGCTACATTCTTCACTTTTATCTTTCCTGTTCCTTCCTTTTTTTGCCTTACTCTGTAGAGATGTCACCTCACAGTTCTCTGGTCTGGTGAGGCAGAAGCAGCAAGCAAGGGTGTGAATTGTAGCATTGGCAGTAATTCAAGGATATTTGAGGTTGAAGATGTTGCAGGGGCTCCAAACTCCTGTCTCAGCTGTCAAAACCTTCCATAGAAGAGCTGCTGGGCTTGTGCAATGTTGTGGATTTTTTTCACTGTAGCTGTCCAACAGTAAGTGCTCTCATGAGACATGAGAAGGAGCTATGGTTTCCTCACATCTGAGGGCACATAGCTGTCACCCTGAGGGGCAGAATGATTTAGGGAAGCAGCATTCTGGTTTTGTTGTGTTTATTCATCAGCAATTGCAGAAGTAAAACCTAGAGTTTCTGCTTACTCTTCTTTCTCCTGGGCGCTCCCAGCTCACTAAGAACGTGAGTCACTGGTGTGCATGATGTGGTTTGGTGGTTTGAGTTACCACTCAGCTGACGCATGCTGTCCACTCTTCTATGCAGCATTGGTTAGTGGCTACTCGTTCTTTCTCCTGGCAAGTGAAAATGGAGCATGTTGTAAATCTAACAATGGAAAACCATTTTCAGTTGTAGAAATCTCTGAACTTTGCCTTGGTGAGCTCTTACCTATAACTTGAGGCTTCAGTGCTTTGTAAGTGGAGCTGTATCTAGCTGGTGACCGGTCACCAGTGATGTTCCTCGGAGTTCAGTTTTAGGGCCAGTTCTGTTCAATATATTTATCAATGATCTGGATGCAGGAGATGAATGCTCCATAAGCAAGGTTGCTGATGATACCAAATTGGCAGGTCCTATTGACTCTCTTGAGAGACAGAAGACCTTGCAGAGGGATCTAGCTAGGCTGGAGCACTGGGCAATGATTAATGGGATGCAGTTTAACAAGTGGAAATGCGGGATGCTGCAGCTGGGACAGTTGCACTGGGCACAAGTACAGACAGAGAGGGGTGGCTGGAAGCAGCCCTGCAGGAAGGGCCTGGGAGTTCTGGTTGGGAGCAGCTCAGTAGGAGCCAGTGGGGTGCCCAGGCAGCCCACAGGGCAAACCCTATCCTGGTGCATCAAACGCAGCACAGGCAGAGGTCAAGAGAGGTGCTTGTCCCGCTGTTTTCAGTGTTGGTGCGGCCTCACCTTGAGTGCTGGGTGTGGTTCTGCACCCCACCGTGTAAGAAGGACGTGAAGGTCCTTGAATGGATCCAGAGGGTTGCACCAAAGCTGGTGACAGGGCTGGAAGGCAAGGCCTGTGAGGAGGGCTGAGTGCTTTGGGCTTGTCTGGTTTGGAGAGAACATGCTTTAATTTTTGGTCAGCTCAGAATAGGTCAGGTGTTTGGATTAGGTGATCATTGGAGGGTCCTTCCAACTGAAATAGTCTAGTCTATTAGTCTATTCAAAGTTAATGTATTTCCTGAATATCATGAAGTGTGCCCCTGTGTAAATCTGCAGCTGCTGGACGGCTTGGGGAGCTGCTGAAGATGGTGGTGGTGGGGGGTTTCTTCAGTGTGAATACATTTTTCTGGAAGGCCAAGTCATTAGTTTGTGAGTCACTTGTGGTCTGTGGCTCTCCGATTGTCATCAGTAATAATGTGTTAACTCTGGGTTGATTACACTTATACACATGCTTTCACTTAATCTGAAAAATTTAAAACACCTTTTCTGGTTTCTTTTGGGTTTTAAGGTGTATTTGACCAATTTTCTGTGGTTTTGGCTTGGTCTTTGGTGCTTTTCTGTTATTTCTATTGCTGACTTGTCTGACTTATGGGCCTGCTGTATATATTGCTATGTTGGGGATTAATCATTGGCTAGAGAATCAGGATTCTTGCTGTCAGACCATCTGTATGAATGATCTTTTACCCGTTTTCTTGCAGTCAAATCAATCTGTAGGACTGTCAGTTGCTGAAATGAGTTTTATTTCTTGCTGGGTTGTTGTTGGAGTGCTTACATGTATCCTGTGGTCAGATAATTAAGTCTGGAACAATGGTATTTAAACATGTGGTTTTCTTTTTCCTGTTCACCATTTTAGCATCTGTCTATTGAATATGTCTTTGTATGACAGAGCCCTCTGAAAAATGGGGTTTTTGCTTTGTCAGAGTTGCAAACTCCTCTCTTGCTTGAGGTTTTGAGCTGCTTTCATGTATGTGCCTTTCTCCCCAAGGCTTTAATTTTGAGAGAGCAACAGGACAGCGTGGAGCTGTCATAGTTGTCTCATCTTGCATATCCTTTCTTAAGCTCACAACCACAAAATTGGTATCGGCACTGTGGTTTGCCCTTATTGCTTTACTTTGCTTTTGCTGTAACTCTCCTACCTGAAAATGCAAAAAGGAGCCAGACTCTAAAGCTACTCCTGTACAGGCATCTTACCTTGTCCACAAGAGCAAGCTGGGAAAACATTACAATGTAGGGAAGCTGGTGTAGTAAAACTCAGTGTGAGATCGTACAGACTGGCAGGGTGGTGTTTATTTGCAAAACCATGTATTGATTTTCATGAATTCACTCAATCTAATGCACAGACTACGCTAGCACACTCTCTGTGACATACTCAGAAGTACCAACAGGTATATGGCCAGATGATGTAGCCAGGATCACATGTGTGCAGCACAGACAGTAAGGGATGCTGTGGTGGTGTGATTGTGCCGCTGGGGTTCTTTATGGCACTACAGACTAGTTTTTGGACAAGTCCATCATACTCTTTGGGAGTCATTGGCTGGAATGGGATGGGCCTTTGCTGTAGAAACTGGCTGGCTTTAGGCTCTGTATATCTTGGGCCACGTTGTTTCCTGGCTTTGTTTTTTTAACTTATTTTTTTATTATTGTATGGTTTTTTTTTTCTTGTCTTAATGTGTGTTTGAAATAGATGCTGAGGATCTGTTCTGTTGGGCCAACAGGCAAAGGAATCGTGTTTTTGATCTGCTGCAGTCTCGTGACCATCCTCCTGGTGCCTCTTTCGCTGATGAGTCATCTACACTGTCCTCTCACCAGTGAGACCTTTTGGCCACAACATAAACAGCACATTTCTCAATTTCAGTGCTGGGAATAGTGTTCTGAAAACAATGGCCAGGGAAATGGTGTTCTTTGTTATCAGTGCAGGCTGCTCTTTTAACCCTTTGTTCTGTTGTTCCTTCCCATGTGTGTGTACACATGCTCCCTTACAGTCATACTGCAGTCATTCCAGTCTTAATATTCCTGTTAACATTCTTGACAACTGCCATCTTAAAAATTAAGAATAGCAAGTAAATCCTAAAGGAATAATAAAAAAAAGGGGGGAAAAGTGCACATTTTTGTGACAGACTCTTCAGAATGTTAGTGGCTGCAGTTTAAGAGGAAGAATATATGTTTGTCAGGGGGAAAATTGAAAACCTAACTTTCCCATGTTTCTAGGGCTTGCTTGCTCAGGCGAAGTTCTGGAAGTTTTTCTGTACTTTGCATGCAGTGAGATCCTTCTCTGCCTTCTTATTCCAGGCTTCCCATCTGGTTTATTTATTCAGTAGAACTGCAAGTACTGGTCGTGTTCTTCTCTCTGAAACTGTTTCTGGATGGGCAGTCTTACTGCCTCCCTTAATAAAAACACTCCTATGCTCTTGAGTAACTTTCTTGCAAGCTGCAGCATTTTCAAGGCATTCCATTTATAAATTGCACATCATAAAAAAGCATTTGCTTTATATACAGCCAGTTGGTCATAGAGACCATTGTATGGAGTATTAATAACACAAACGTCAGGCATGAGGGTTTTTTGGTTGTCTTTTTTTCCTAATACCAGAATTTGTCAAGTCAATTGAACTCCCTTTTCTAACATTTTAGCGCTGTGCAGTCTAACATTTTAGTCAGCTGTGCAGTCTGCAAGGGGATATGATGTTTTCTCTCTTCCTTTCCCTCTCCTTCTTTCTCCGTCTGTATTTACAGGTTATCCTAACATTTGTCTGCATGTTGACGAAGGAATCTGTAGAAATTTCTCCAGTACCATCTGATGGACTGCAAGTCCATCAGATACCTTTGGATGGAAGAAATCCCTCTAGCTCCTTGAGTGAAAAAAGGCAGATACAGTGTCAACTGGGACAATATCTACATCCCAGAGAGACCCACTGCTGCATGAGGTGCCATGCAGGTATGTAGAAAAGGACAGTAATAGTGACCTTAGAGCATTTCCCTGCATACTCGAACTGTCTCTGTCCTACAGCTACATCAGTGCTCTCTCTACTTGGCACATGTCCCTACTCAGATAAACTATTACTCCTGATCTTTTCTTTTGGGCTGTGTCCCTCACAGTGGTGAGAGCTCTGTCAGAGCTCCGATAAGTGATTTTATTGCAGGTACCTACAAGGCAAAAGACTGTGATCGGCCTGACCAGGCACCCGTCTGTCTTCCGTGTGCTAATGGCACATTCACAGCTGTGGATAACACTATGTCTAAATGCTTCCAGTGCACACGTTGCCGTAGAGGTGAGCTATCTATAGAACTGAGGAAAAAGGCTGGTAGTTGGAAAGTGGGGGCTTGAGGGGATGGCAAAGTGAGTAAGGAAGCTTGGAAAAATGAACAATTGATTGGGCAGAAGGACAGTGTATGGGAAGGGATTGGGGACAGCAGGAATAAGGGTTACCAAATGTCTACAGCCTGAGATATAGTTTGCAGGCCTTTTTGGCCTTTCCTGGGAAGATTAGGGGATCATGATGCATCCAGTTGTAATAGTGCTCTCAGCTGAAGGTGAAGGAAGAGGTTGGAATAATCACTTCTTTCTTTCCTCAGAATTCCAGCAGATAGTAGAGACTCCCTGCACCCCAAAGCAAGATACCGTATGTGGCTGTCGGAAGAACCAGTACCAGATTGGCCTGGCCGATCTCTTCCAGTGTAGGAACTGCAGCTCATGTGTCAATGGGACTATTACTGACTGTGAGTATGGCATGGACATGGTTCCAGTACAGTTATACTGTTCTAGGGTAGACATTAACAGCCCTCTGTTTACTTTCTGATATGCTTCAGCCCCTTGCCCTGAAGTGATTGTGGATCAACTCTTGGTCTTGCCTGCCCCATTTCCCCAGGAAGACTGCCATTTTTTGCCTGCCTTGGTATCAATCCCTGTTTTCTGTCATAGTTTCTGTCTTCCTTCTGTGAGTGGCTTCTTGATATTGCCTGTATGAGGAGATACTCTTTACTCAATTCTGGTACCTCTGCCTTGCATGTACTGCATGTCTTTATGCTCTAGAGCAGATGTCAAGAGATCAAGAAAGCTCAGGTAATGCTAACTATACACCCAGTGGCATCAGGCATGACCTGGGAATGGTGCAGGTGTCTGGGAAAAGTACCCGTGTTAGCTGTCCTAAGCTGCCTCATCTCCAGTCGGGAATTGGGTCTTGACCAGATACTGCTTATTGCCCTCCACTTCAAGCTACAGTCTTGTTCTGTTTGTGTGCCATACATTGGCCTCAAGCTGTCTCCTCTTCTTTGCAAATTCTGCTTCTCCTGACACCTTTCCTGTCTCATAGCCTGTAGTGAGGTTTGCTGTCCCACTGGTGCATGTGTTCCTTCTGGTGCTGGGTAATCTTTCTCTGTCAGTTTCCAAACTTATGCTTACCCTCAAGGGTCATCATATGCTGGCCTTGAGCAATTTCCTTTCCTCTTGGCTGATGTAGAACTATTTTAGTCCTGTCCCTCACTTGTCACAGAATGCATGCTGCTTGCTATAGTATCTTTTCCCCTCCTGCAAGTTTACGTCCTTCTATAACTATTCTTGTCTGCTCCTCCCTATGCTTGTTTTACTCAGTCTCCATACTGTGACTTGCTTAGAAGCCATACATCTTTGATTTCTTACCCCTTCCAGTCACAGCATTGCAGATCACAGGAGTGAACGTGTCCCATGGCTGGGAAGTGATTTCTCCTTGCCCTGAACTGACTTCCTCACCAGCCCCAGCTGCTACGGGACCACTTCTCCCTCATCTTTGCCTAACTAATGCGATTTCTTCTTCCTGTCACGCTTGAACTTGAGTGACTTCTCCTGCTTTTGCACTGGAACTGTCACTATCCTTTAGACCAGTTTCAGCTGCACTGTAATTTTAGTCCCTTTCCCTGCCTACCAGGACAGCGGTACCCTTATGTGTTATTATTTTTATCTTCTCCCAACCCTGTTCTCAAATGCAGACAGAGTTCTTCTTTCTGTTCTTCAGACTCTGAGGTAAAATCTCCCACCTATCTTGGAGTGGATTTTTCTCCTTTTGTTTCCTTCTCTGTCCAGATCATGACAATGTTTCCTTCTTTTCTCTACAGGTACAAAGAACAAAGACGCAGTTTGCAGGTGCAAGCCTGGATTCTTCCTGACACTTAATAATGTTTGCAAGCCTTGCAACAGGTGAGCATTTTTCTCTATATGCCCATGTACTGAAGGGGGCATACCCCTCATAGGAGAGACAGCAGACAGGAGCCCCTGGTGTGCTTTAAGCCCAGCTGGTAACTTAGCACCACGCAGCTGCACGCTCACTTCTCCCCTTCTTCCCTCCCCCTCCCCCTGCTCCCAGAGGGACTGGGAGCAGAATGGCAAGAATGTAAATCCCATGGGTTGAGAGAAGAACAGTCCAGTAACGGAGATATAATACAAAACCACTACCACTAATATTAATAGTAATAATAATAATAATAATAATAATAATAATGGGAATAACAAAGGGAGAGAATATGAAACTAAAAAGGGAAGGGGAAAAAAACATCAATAAACACAAGTGATGCACAACAGAATGGCTCACCACCTGCTGACTGATACCCAGGCTGACCCAAGGAGGATTTGGGCCTTACGGGTGACTCCCCCCAGTTTAGGTACTGGGCACGACATGCTGTGGTATGGAATACCCCTTTGGCTATTTTGGGTCAGGTGTCCTGTCTCTGTTTCCTCCCAGCTTCCCGTGCCCCTCCTCACTGGCAGAGCATGAGACTGAAAAGTCCTTGATCAGAGTAAGCAATACTGAACAACAACTAAAACATTGGTGTGTTATCAGCGTTGTTCTCAGGCTAAAGCCAAACCACAGCACTGTACCAGCTGCTGGGAAGGAGAAAAATAACTGTTACAGCTGAACCCAGGACAGCCCCACAGGAAGAAATTTTTCTCAAGGCTCTGTCCATCTCAACATAACTTTATAACATTCTGCCTTTCTGGGGCAATTGAGTCTTCTCCTCTGTGATCCTTGGTCTTCTCTTAGTAGGCATTGGCCCAGTAAGAACCCAGAGTCACTAGCCACACTCCATTGCTCTGCTTTGTAGGCTCATCTTGACTTGTCTGTTACTTAGGATTGTTGCAAATGGCTGTTGTTTCATTTCATGCATGCTCACCTCTGATTTGCCCTTTCAGCTGCATTGATGAAGAATGCTTGCTGTGTCATAGCCCGGTGACTGCTTCACCGACTTCAACTGGGCTCAGTGAGTACTGGGGGAACTGAGAGGCAGTGGTATCTTTTCAGTGCAGGCTTTTGTTCTGCTAATGCCTTTTGTAAAGTCATCTTTTCTCCATTCTCTCACACTGCTCTTTTTCTCCCTGCTACTTACACATCTTCACTTGCTGTTCTTCCTCTAGCAATTTCCTCCTTCTTTCTCAGTCACTCTATAATTTGCTGTCTTCCTTTTGTCCAGATGGGAGCCTTGTCCTTGGCATCATCGTTGCAATATTTGGAGTTATTTTCATCCTCTACATTGTAAAAAAAGTAGTGAAGCTCATCCAGAAAAAGAGGATAACATCATCTTCCTACTCCTGTGGTGAGTACAGCATATGTGGCAATGTTATTTGGGATCGACATCATTCTCTGTGTGTTTGTGTATGCACAAGTGTGAGGGAGGGCAAAAAGTGGGATCCCATTGCTCTGCTTTGGTGCAAGGGCAAAGGAATGTGAGAACTTGACAGCTAAGCTTTTTGGAGCAGTAGTTCCTGCAGTTCTGCATCCATGCCCATAGCTGTGACTGGAAGTGTGTTTGAGCTTATTGCTGGAAGATGTGTTTTGCTAGAAAACCTTTTTGTGGGCATGACTGTGAATAGCTGCTTTCCTGTTTTTTTTCTGGAATGAGAGGAAATTAAAATAATGTTTGCTTTCTCTTTCCTTTTCTTTAAAGTCACTTTGCCGGAGACAACCAAGGAGCCAGTGTCTGAGGTGAGCAAGATGACGGGTATAAGAGCTTTCCTTCTGCTCTCAATTATGTTATCCTGGGATCCAGAGTAACAGTTTTCCCCATGGGGCTGTTTTCAAATGAGCTGAGTAATAGGGCTGTTAAATTTAGAAGTTTTCTTGAGGGTGGAGCCAGTAACATTTTACTTCCCCTCTTCTAGAGGATGCTTTTCAAACTCCTGCCTTTTTCTTTCTTTAGGTGCTTTTTTTTTCCAGATAGCTGGTCCTTAATCCCTTTTCCTCCTTGTACACCCCAAGCTCAGAGGATTTAACTAATTTCACTTCACTTCAGATCTTGACCCTACAAACTAGTCAGTGTTGCCTCACAGTATTCTCTCAGGTCCATTGTTGTTCGTCAAGTAAGCAGTAGTTGAGGTGGGATTTTCACAGCCTTACAGGATGATGGGAATGGTGGCATGTGGAGCTCCTAAAATGGTGGTGATTTTGGATACCAGCTTTACTAGGTATGGTAAAGAAATAATTTCTTCCGGACTACAGTTTTTTGATGCCAGAAGGGAGTTAAATTCCTTGGGTTCTTCTGGGAGGAAATGTTTGGTGCCTTCTGCTCAAAAAAGGCATATAGGAAGAATTAAAACCTTAGTACCTGCTCCCCTCCATCTTGGATAAATGTTAATCTATAAAGCTAGTTGCTCCTTGCAGGAGACAGGTGTATTGTCCTGCTGCAGGTGATTCAGGACTAAGAAAATGTGTCTTTCAGGTTGAGGTAAAAAGAGGTGAAA
Source organism: Pezoporus wallicus (assembly GCF_028554395.1). Taxonomy (NCBI): domain Eukaryota; kingdom Metazoa; phylum Chordata; class Aves; order Psittaciformes; family Psittacidae; genus Pezoporus; species Pezoporus wallicus. Next base: position 1,294,223 of record NW_026639755.1, read on the forward strand.
TTTCCATCCTTCTTCCTGAGTCCCGGAAAGAAACAGAATTGTTGGTGAATGCAACACCATCACCTGCACCTCTGCCGCAAAGCTCACATGAGTTCCCAGACTGTGTGAGACCTGCCAGGAAGAGGCAGCTTCCAGACAGTAAGTGAAACTCCCTCATCCTTCCCTCTTTCCCCAGGCAAATGAGAACCTGATTATGCAGATGCAGCTTGGGAGGATGTTGGACAGACCTCACCCAGTGTATATGACCTGTTTCTGTACTTAATGCATGGCACAAAGGCAGTGCAAAGCCAGAAGTACACCCAGAGCCTGTGAGGCTGTATATGCTAAATATCTCTGCTAGGGTTTTCTGCTGTCCTTTTTCCCTACCAGCAAAATGGTTTGTCATGCGTAGTGACATGCTGTCAGTCTTAATAGCTCTGGGATGGTGACACAGAGCATTTTGGCTTTGCTGTAATGTGTGGTAGCAAGGCCTAAACATGTGTGCTCAACTTTGCTCATAACTTTACACAAGAGCATGTGGAAGCATTCCCTTTGCTTTTTGAGTCACAAGAGCAAATCTATGTGACTCTGTAGAAGAAACAAACAGGAGTGGGCAATGCACAATCCCAAGGCACCATCCAGCCCTGGATTTATTCACATTCTCCTTGAGGCAGCAGAATCCTGTTTCTCAATGCTATTTCTTCTCTTTTCACAGGCCCTTCTATTCTCTACACTGTGGTGGATCATGTACCGCCATCTCGGTGGAAAGAATTTGTGAGGCGTCTGGGCCTGAGCGACCATGATCTAGAGCGAACTGAGATGGAGCACCGGTGTTTCAGAGATGCCCAGTATGAAATGCTTAGACAGTGGAAACTGCAGATGAGCCATGCAGCAACTGTGGAGCACATCAGCTGTGTTCTCAACCAGATGGAGCTGAGTGGCTGCAGTGAAGCCATTCAGGAGGCTTTGCTAAACCAGAGTTCTCAACCTTGCAGCTTCCACATCCATCATTAGTCTATTTCTGCTTCAGCTGCCCTGGCTGAGGCTGTTAAAAGATGATCATAAGTCCCTCCCTTTCTTGTCTTCCTTTTCTCATACCTCCCTGTCTTTCTAACACTCATCTGGATTTGTTGGGAACAGCAGCACATTATGCTGGAGGAAGGCTGAAGTTTGCTTCTCAGCCACCATATATTCAATGCCTTTAAGCCAAGGCAGATCAGAGTGACTTAGATCAGATGTTTTATGGACTAGCTGTTTCTGAAATAGGTGCTCCATGCAGCATATGTGGTAAGTGAACTTGTAGGGTGTCTTGGTTAAGCTGGCTGTTCATATGGTAAAGTACTTACTCACTTTTTGCAGATCTGTGTTTCTGCAAGATCAGACAGTTGAACTGGCTCACATTGCAGCCCTTGGATTGCTAAATCTGACTCTCAGGAAGTGGAGAGAGGTTGTGCTTTTCTGAGAATAGGAGAGGACTGCCCCCTTTCGGCATCAACGGGTTATCCCTGTGGCAAAAGAGGCGTGGAGATTCAGAAGCGGTGGCTGTGAGAAACGGGAGTATGTTACCCTTTGCACACCCCCATTTTCCTCAGGTTCAAGTGGAGCAAGGATTCTGAGGCAGTGAGTCAGATGAGAAGGTTGGTGCTTTTTTGTCAAGTTTTTATTTTCCTATACCTGGAAACCATGTATGATAGCATTAACAAAACACCAGCTTGTGTGTTTGTTCAAGTGCAGAAGAGGAAGGAATGTGTTCATCTCTCTGGGTGAGAAGGTACCTATGTACCTGGTAGCATGAGCACCTCTGCACATCTGTGCTTGCACACAGGTTGGTAGGCTTGTGTCTACCTGCTGATCTCTCTCTGAATGATTTGCTGGATCTGATCTAACTGCAAATGGGACTGTGTATGTGTACATATATATATGTATGTGTTTTTAGCAGCTGTTAAATAATTTCACACTACTTCCTGGGCTGTACTCTGTGATTGCTGCCTGGGTGCAAGAGCCGTTTGGTACCCTCTCCCTGCTCACACCATCATTTTCTCAAGGGTATTACGCTGGGTAAAGTGTAAACAGCAAAAATCAATTAGCCTACATCAGGTGCAGGCTGATTTGTAATGTGGACTGGTTTTAGTCTCTCATCCCTTGGCTGGAGAGACACTTTCTACTGTAAATACAGTAAATGCTCTGAATTAAAATGCATATTTTTACCTCTGCCTCCGTTCTGGTTTCTCCATATCAACTTCTGTGATGGGGCGGGGGCAGAGAAAGGAGAATAACTTCCAGAAGTTGCCAAAGTGGGTGGCTTGATGGTCTGATTTAAAAATGAAACCAAAACCCTTAAACAAGAGAGGGTTTATGAACTCCTGTATGTTTTATGAACTCCTGTATGTAAAGCTTAGCTGCCCATAAGTCACAGGATGCTGACTGAGGGCAGGAATTGGGACTGAATTTAAACTGGGCTGCAGGTCTTCTAGATATCCAAGAGTCAGAGGGGGAAGCTGGCATATTTAAAGTGACTTTTTTAAACAATAGGCAATGAGTCATTTTCATTTGTATTTGGCTTTCTAAAGAGAAAATACCTTAAAATAGTAGATTAAATGTTAATGCTAATCTCACAGGACTCTGTGTTTGTCTGAGGAACCAAAGCACCGTGTTAAGGCAGTAAGGACTGTTCTGACTCCACTGATTGGGAAACTTGGAAGTCAGTGACAAAGCCAGGAATTGAAGTAAAGCTTTGTTTTGTTATGCTTACATCCTCTTTTAGTTGAGGCTGATTCTTTTTCTATTTTCTTAATCAAAGGAGACAAAACAAAGCTCACTGTAATACACATTGTCTTTCATAATTGATGGTCACCAAGCACAACTGTATGATAATGTCCTGGGTTCAGCAGTAGCAGTGATTTTTCTCCTTCTTAGTAGCTGGTGCAGTGCTGTGGTTTTGACTTTCATCCTGGGAACAGCGCTGATAACACCGATGGTTTTAGCTGCTGCTCAGTAACGCTTACATTGACCAAGGACCTTCTGAGTCTCATGCTCTGCCAGGAGGAAGCCGGGAGGAAGCAGAGACAGGACACCTGACCCAAACCAGCCAAAGAGGTATTCCATACCACAGCACGTCATGTCCAGGATGTAAACTGGGGGCAGTTACTCAGAAGGGTTAGATCATTGCTCGGGTCGGCCTGGGTATCGGTCGGCTCGTGGTGAGCGGCTGCGTTCTCTCCCCTTTCTATCTCTCTTATCATTATTATTACTGGTAGTAGCGGTAGTGGTTTGTATTGGTTTGTGTTATACCTTAGTTACTGAACTGTTCTTATCTCACCCTGTGGAAGTTACATTCTTTCTGTTCTCCTCCCCATCCCTCTGGGAGCAGGGGGAGGAAGAAGCAGGGAAGTGAGCGAGCGGCTGTATGCTTCCGAGTTACCGGTTGGGCTTAAATCACGAAACAAACACAGAAGAGATACCTTAAATTCTTCTTTCCAAGAAGAAGACCTTACCATAAGCAGTGTAGCAGCAAATGCCACTGGGTGTTTGATAAGGAGTGGTGAGGAAATGCTGTATGCTCTCTACGTTTCTGCAAAGTTCGTGCAGAGGGAACCCAAACCCCTTTCTTCCACCTTTGGGATCGCCACAGTCAAATGAGTGCATGGTATAAAAACCTTTATTGGTACGTTCTGAACATCCAGATTTATTTACAGGGGCACCCTGCAGCAGTGCCCAGTGTGCGGCCACCATGGGCAGGGACATCCCTCTGGGCCTCCAGGGCACAGGCCCTACCTCAGGGCCAGCACCCCAAAGGCCTTTCACCAAGGGATGCTGGGCGAGGGGGCAGCAGCAGGGCTGCGGTGGGCAGGGCTGCGGGGGAACCGTCACCCCCATGTCATAGCGCCAGCACCCGGCAACGCAGCATCACAATGCTCTGGGGCAGTGTAAGTCCAGCGCCCTCCCCTCTCCCACTGCCAGAGTGCCTGGCGCTGCCACCAGGACAGAGGTGGCAGCCTGAGGGCATCCGAGAGGAAGCCCTTGAGGCATCGGGGGAATTACTGGGAGGGGGAGGGAGCTGATGGGGGGAGCACTTGAAGCAGCACGAAGCTGCAGGAGGTTCGGTGCTGCTGTTCCAACTCCTGGAGGGACCACACTCAAAGCTCATCAAATGGATGAATGGATGGATGGATAGAAATCCTGCTTCAGTCATCAGAGAGTTCACCATCCTCATCTCCTCAGCACCAGGGAATTAGGTGAGGAAGGTGCTGAAGGAGTGAACATGAAGCTGCAGGAGGTTCTCTGCTGCAGTTGCAGCTCTTGGAGGGGCCATGCTCAAAGCTCATCTGATGGATGGATAGATGGATGCATGGATGGAAATCCTGCTTCAATCGTCGGGGAGCTCACCATCCTCATGTCCTCAGCACCAGGGAATTAGGTGAGGAGGGTGCTGAGGGAGGGAACATGAAGCTGCAGGAGGTTCTCTGCTGCAGTTGCAGCTCTTGGAGGGGGCCATGCTCAAAGCTCATCTGATGGATGGATAGATGGATGCATGGATGGAAATCCTGCTTCAATCGTCGGGGAGCTCACCATCCTCATGTCCTCAGCACCAGGGAATTAGGTGAGGAGGGTGCTGAGGGAGGGAACATGAAGCTGCAGGAGGTTCTCTGCTGCAGTTGCAGCTCTTGGAGGGGGCCATGCTCAAAGCTCATCTGATGGATGGATAGATGGATGCATGGATGGAAATCCTGCTTCAATCGTCGGGGAGCTCACCATCCTCATGTCCTCAGCACCAGGGAATTAGGTGAGGAGGGTGCTGAGGGAGGGAACATGAAGCTGCAGGAGGTTCTCTGCTGCAGTTGCAGCTCTTGGAGGGGGCCATGCTCAAAGCTCATCTGATGGATGGATAGATGGATGCATGGATGGAAATCCTGCTTCAGTCGTCGGGGAGCTCACCATCCTCATGTCCTCAGCACCAGGGAATTAGGTGAGGAGGCTGCTGAGGGAGGGATCCTGAAGCTGCAGGAGGTTCTCTGCTGCAGTTGCAGCTCTTGGAGGGGCCATGCTCAAAGCTCGTCTGATGAATGGACAGATGGATGGATGGAAATCCTGCTTCAGTCGTCGGGGAGCTCACCATCCTAATGTCCTGGGGAGAGAGTGGTAGCAGCCGGAAGAAATAGGATGCACAGTTGGTTCAGTGCCCTCCCCCAGTGCTCTGGAGCTCCACTGCCAAGCACAGGAAGATTCTTGCTCTGGGGAGTCATCAGACCATTGGCGTTCTGGTGGTGTTGGAAGCCCCTGCGATGGCTCCAGGAGGAGGCAGAAAAGGCAGTGCCAGCGTCCCCTTGTCCCCTCAGAGGCATAAGCAGCATGTGGACCAGGAGCAGGTCTTGCTCACATGCTCAGGGAGCAGCCGATCGCCAGCACTGGGGTCAGGAAGGAATTTTCCCCCGGGGCAGATTGGCACCGGTCCCCGGGGGTTTTTTGCCTTCCTCTGAGCACTGAGCATCACCACTTGTCAGGGCTCCTGGGGCTGTTCTGGCTGCGTTATCGCCTGGTGCTCGTGCACCACGAAGGTGGCCCCTCGTGTCCTGCAGCTGGGGGAGGGAAGGCTTTTTTCTCCCCAGGCTGGACTAGCAAGCGTCCCTGGGGTTTTTTGCCTTCCTCCGCAGCCGAGCACAGCCCCTTCATGGGGCTCCTTTGGCTCACTGTGTCCCAAAGGCAGCTGCTCGTGCTCCACGCAGGTGGCCCTCGTGCCCCGCATCCGGGGGGAGGCAGCCTCCTGGACTCCCACGGTGGCCCCAGCGTGGCCCCGGGACTCGCTGCTGTCCTCTGTAGCATTGAGCACCACCCCTTGTCAGCTCTTGCCTGGCCCTTTCTGGCTGGCTGCTTCCTGCACTGCTCTCGCACCACCAAGGCACCGCTCCTGCCCTGCCTTTCCTTTGTCAGGCTCTAATGGAGGTTTTTTCCAGCTCAAGTGAAGGGTCTAAACTAAACCAGACTGAAATCAACTAAACTAAGCTAAACTAAACCCAGACAACTAAAAGAACTTTATTTCTGAATAAAACACTCTTTCTACCTGTAACCGTTCTGATTTGTGTCTTTGAAAGTGCTTTCGGTGCTGGAATTCCCTTGGCAGTTTGAGTTAATAATGGTCTCCTCATTGTACAACTCATTGTGAGCGTAGGGAATAGAATGGAATGAAATAGAACAGAACAGCTATGCTAAACATTACCCTGTGGAACAAACTGGCCTGGGTTCAGCAGTAGCAGTGATTTTTTCTCCTTCTTAGTAGCTGATGCAGTGCTGTGGTTTTGACTTTCAGCCTGGGAACAGCGCTGATAACACCGATGGTTTTAGCTGCTGCTCAGTAACGCTTACATTGATCAAGGACCTTCTGAGTCTCATGCTCTGCCAGGAGGAAGTCGGAAGGAAGCAGAGACAGTACATGTGACCCAAACCAGCCAAAGAGGTATTCCATATCACAGCACGTCATGCCCACTATATAAACTGGGGCCAGTTACCTGGATGGGTTAGAGCAGTGCTGGGGTCGGCTGGGGTACTGGTCAGCGGGTGGTGAGCAGTTGTATTCTCTTCCCTTTTTACCTCCTTTATCAGTATTATTATTGGTGGTTGCAGCAGTGGTTTGTAACCTTAGTTACTGGACTGTTCGTAGTTAATACCTTCTGCTAGACCAGGTTACTCCAAGCCCCTCTGTCCAACCTGGCCTTGAACACTGCCAGGGATGGGGCAGCCACAGCTTCTCTGGGCACCCTGTGCCAGTGCCTCAGCACCCTCGCAGGGAAGAGCTTCTGCCTAAGAGCTCATCTCAGCCTCCCCTCTGTCATGTTAAAGCCATTCCCTCAACCTTAAGAAATCTTTTCAATGTAGTGGATGTGACTTGGGCAGGTGATGGCGGTGAATAGCAAAGAGTGGTCTGAGCCTGAACAGGACTTTCAGCTGCTTGCACCATTTTATTCTTTTATCTTTATTACTCATTGAGTATCTAACTCTGAGGCGACGAATGTATATGAAACACTCAGGTAAAGTGCCTTGGTCTCTTCTCTATTCGGCCTCCGGGGACTCACTGCTCCCCCTTCGGCGCCGTGCTCTATGGTCTGAGCAGGACGACGCCCGCCTCCCTCCACCCCCCTCCGCCTGCCGCTCCTTGGTACGCCCCAGGGCACCGCAGTGCGCGCCGGGAGCTGGGTCGGTCGGCCCGCCTGTGGCGGGGGACGGCGTTGGCCTCCTGCGCTCGGGCGCCGGTTCCTCTCTCCTCGCCGCCATGGCCCTCAACAAGTCCATGCACGTTCGCAACCGGTACAAGGACAAGCCACCCGACTTCGCCTACCTGGCGGGCAAGTACCCCGAGTTCCAGCAGCATGTGCAGACCACCCTCACCGGCAGGGTGAGGTACGGCCCGCGCGGCGGCGGGGGTAGGCCGGGCCGGGCTGTTTGTGGCGAGCGGGAGGGCGCTGGCTCCGCTTTAAGCGCTGATTTGTACCTTTCAGCCTGAACTTTAAGGACCCCGAGGCGGTGAGAGCTCTAACGTGCACCCTCCTGAAGGAGGATTTTGGGCTTACGATTGACATCCCCGTGGAAAGGCTTATTCCGACCGTTCCCTTGAGGTTGAACTACATCCACTGGGTGGAGGATCTCATCGGTCACCAGGATGCTGGCGAGCGAGTCGTCAGACGAGGCATTGATATAGGTACTTGGTAAAACGGAATGTTTGGTGTGCTGTTTGCTGTCAGTAAAAATAGCTGGTGAGGCTTGTAACACGTCTATATCTAAACGTGAATTTCGAGAGACAGAAAAAGCTGAGCTGTGCTTGCCATGGGGAAATGGGCAGTCTGACTGCATTGGTATGTCATTTGGTTTCTTGGGGGGCAGGGTTTCTCTGTGCAAACACAAGCATGGCCATAGCAGGCAACTGTTCGGCTTTTTGTGGCCTTGAACTTTCTTGAGCATAGCTTTGTGTGGTATGTAAAAATGGCGCTGCCACTAACCCAGGCAAAAATGTCACTTCAAAGGAATTAAAACAAGAGGGCAACTCTTCTCAGTCTTTTACCTAGTGAATTATGTTAGCCGTTACTAACTTTGCATTAGATTTCTACGTGAGTTTGTGAGTTGCATAGCAATGTTTTCTAGTATTCCTTTTAATAATGTTTTTCTGTGGTTCCAGTTGTATTTGACAGATGATCTCTCTTTATAAACTGTATTTTTTTTTCCCCAATGCAGCTATTTTTATGAGCTAAATTGGAAAAGAGCCTTAGTTAGAAACCAGGGCAAATGCTGGCAAAGCTGTGTTTTGTTTGTAGATGGTCAAAAATTTTCTGTTTATTGTTGAAAACAAAATATTTTGTAAACTTTACTGAGCATCCACAGGTGGATGATGTTGCTTCCAGTGCCATTTGTTCAGTTTCAATATCTGGATTATTGAATCATAAAATCGAGGTTGGAACAGACCTTTAAGCTCAAGTCCAACCGTTCCCCAGCACTGCCAAGGCCACCACTAACCCATGTCACTGCAGGGATGTTGACTGCAGCACTGCCCTGGGCAGCCTGTTCCAATGCCTGAGCACCCTCTGGGGAAGGAATTGCTCCTGATATCCAGTCTGAATGTCCCCTGTACAGCTTGAGGCCGTTTCCTCTTGTCGCTTGTTACTTGGGAGCAGAGATCAGCCACAGATGATCCCATAGGCACCTCCTACTGGGTCATATCTGGACAATATGGATAAAGCAGCAGATTAATGTGAGCAGTTACTCATTAGAGATGTGCGTTTATAAGATGTACACTTATGCACAGAATTTCGTTTTCATTAGGAAAAAAATGGCAAGCTTTGTAAGAGATGGAAACTATATTCCACATGCAGATAATAAAACTGGCATTTGGAGTCCACATTTTGGGTGATTCTGCATGAATTATTTAAAAGGCACCTGTGATAGTATGTTTGGATTTAGTTCACACCCTTTATTTTTGTTGATAGACTCTTCCCTTAAGATTTCAAATGTTTGTTTTTGAAGATTGTTTTCTGCTGAAGTAAACTCATAATGAAATTGAGAGAAGCTGGAATTTCCTCTCTAACTTGTGTTTTAATGGTTGATATTAAAACTTGGAAGTTACTGATGCCCTCAAAGCTTGGTACAGTTCTCTTAGTGTTTGCTAATATGATTTATTTTTTTATTTTTAATGGAATTTTTGATCTCCTGAAATGTACTGACTGGTACTTTTAGCTGTATTTGTGATGCATACAAGCTTTGTATCATCACATGCATGGTGTGTGCATAGCTGCTTTCCTTTCATAACTTTTAAACTTGTTAACCAGCTTGTATGCATTTGATAGTAGGTTTCATTTTTGAAAACAATTTCTATGAACTTCATCATGGGTAGAAGAGACAGATCCTTTAAGTCCTCCAAATATTGCAAAATCTTCAGTTTGAGTCTGCAATGAGTGTTGATGTTCCAACTCCTCGGAAGCAGTAAGTCGTCCAGGAGGAATGTGGATGTTGCAGGCGTGCCTCAAATAACCACACGCTTTTGTATACTGACAGACTTAGTTATGCTTCAGTAAGTCAGTGTAACAGTAGACTCATGATACGCCTCTGAACTCAGGGTTTGTGGTGGTGAGGTACCTTTCCCTTTTCTTGTATCTCATTAGTCCTAAGTTTGACTGTCATGGGTAACATGATCACCTAGATATGCCATAATTATGAGGAGGAATTATTTTGTGCTGTTGTGTCTTTCTGTTTGTTACCAGATTGTTATCTGTTGCATCTGTCTTTTTAGATGTCTTAACTGGCATTTCTGTTTCTTCGACCATTTTGGGCATTAGGGAAATACAGTCTGAAGGTGGTGAGGCCCTGGAACAGGCTGCCCAGAGAAGTGGTAAATGCTCCATCCCTGGCACTGTTCAAGGCCAGGCTGGACAGAGCCTTGGGTGATGTGATCTAGAGTGAGGAGTCCCTGCGCATGGCAGGGGGTTGGAACTGGATGATCTTAACACCCCAAACCATTCTGTGATTCTATGGAACAGAAATGTTTGTAGGGTTTCTTTGGTTGTGGGTTTGGTTTGGGGGATTGCTGTATGCATCAAAATAATTTATTTGTGGCAGATAATAGAAAAATGCAGAAGAAATATATATATGTGATTGAGAGGTTCTTCTTTTTTTTTTCCCCAGTAAAACCAGAATGTATTTGGCTTTTGCTATATAAGTTAATCACTGTCATATAGAAAAAAAAATAGGTTGATAATTTACTAAAAATATTTATTCCAGATTATTACATTCTTTATTTTATTAAAAGTGTATATTTGACAATGCTGTATTTCAAATCAAGAAGATAAAGTTCATTAAAGAACTGAGTAGCAGATGATTGTTAATCAGTACTTTCTGAAATCAGTTCTTTTTGTTGTAAAAAGTACATACTTAACAGTCACGCTGTGTATAATAGCAGAGACTTCTTTTGCCTTTCTCATGCCTTTTTACTTCTGCAGGGACAGGGGCATCTTGCATATACCCGCTCCTAGGAGCAACTTTGAATGGCTGGTATTTTCTTGCAACAGAAGTGGATGATATGTGCTTCAATTATGCCAAGAAGAATGTGGAACAGAATAACTTGTCTGATCTTATAAAAGGTAAGAGGTAATAACATATTTAGTAGCACCGGGTGGTTCATCCATCAAATTTATGTCTCTCCAGTTTAGAGACAAGGATGTTGTGTAGGACAGTGTTACAAGGGAAACAGAACAGATATGCAAAGAGAACGCATAACATTTTAATGTCAGTAATTTAAATGTGAAGAACTTAATACAGGGAGAAATACTAAGTGTTTAATTTAGATTATAAGCCAGTGAACAATATGTTAATGTATTTTTAAAATGAACCATCCTTCTATTCTCATAGGAGTTAAAATTTGTTTCTCTCTTGTCTGTAGATTTCTGTACTCTGAAATGCTTGTGACTTACAGAACTGCAGCTTTGAAGTTAGTTGGTGTTCTAGGTATTATTCTTGCTACATATCACTGGAACACCTTGGTGATGGTCTGCTACCCTAATGACTTTGTTTTCTTAGGATTGTGATAAACATGGTAAATGTTAGAGGAATGCCTTCTGCCTCTGTTGTAAATATCTTCATTCTGTGTGCATTATCTGTGAGTTGCAGGACTGGTAAAGTCTGTAAGAAGTCCTTCTTCTAATAATCTTTACACATGCTTTAACTGGACTTCATCCATATTTAAATTCCTGCTCCTTGGGCTGGAGTTTCTGTGGTCTTCAGCATATGTGTTACAGGACTTGACCACAGTTTCCAAAGGAATGATAACAGCCTTTGGGGAAAGGCAGTGGAGATCTACATTGGATGTTTGCTTTCATCCTTGTGATGGTGGACCCTAGTAAGCAGAATGTTTTCCAGAAAGGAACTCTTATCTGTTTCTTTTGTTGTGATTCTGATAAATTGTTTAAGACTATAGTATGTTTAAGACTACAGTGGTTTTGGTGTGTTTGTAGTTGCATCAGAGAGCTCAGTATAACTCAGCAGTTCTGATTGTTTTAAACAGCCTGGTGTAATTCTGCTGCTGTATATAAACATACAGTTTGTTTGTATGCTAATCCTTGACCTGAAGTCTCTTTTTGCATGTTGAGATTTGTTAACAGTTTTTGGTAGAAAGTATTGTTTAGAAAGTGTGGGTTTTATACAGTGTATTGTTTCAAGACACACTGAAATGTGAATAGCGTGCTAGATAAAATATGAAGTTCCTTACTGACCAAATTCCTGTTTTCTATTAGTGGTTAAGGTACCACAGAAGACTCTTCTAATGGATGCACTGAAAGAAGAATCTGAGATCATTTACGATTTCTGCATGTGCAACCCCCCCTTTTTTGCCAACCAGCTGGAAGCGAAGGTAAGCTAACAAGCTAAATGTTGCATATACTCAGTGGTTAGTGAGTGGGAGGGTAGCACCAATTTAACCTCTTCCCTTGAGGGGAGGTTGAGTGGAAAATCCCAAATCATTATGACATAGCATTTAAGTTTTCTTTTTCCATACCCACTGGCTCCAGAGGAGTTCTGAAAAAGTTAAATGTTGCCCTTCCCAGAGTGGAGGATGACCTGTAGAATTCTTTCACAGGTTCTTGCTGTCTTAGAGCATTAGTTTGGAAAATAGCTACTACATCCAAAATCAGGCGCCTGTTGTGTACCAGTGGTACAGAGGAATTAGCTTCTGGCATTGTGCCTGTCTGTGCTTTTTGTTTCCTTAGTGATCTAAGCAATATCATATATGTCAGAACAGTTCTTTCAGTACCCACTGAATACAGTCCGAAATGTAACTGTATAATATAGGGCAGAAAAAAATTTAAGTGTTGAGATTAAACACTATAGATTGTGTAGATGCATGTAACTAGCATATCTTATATGTTTTTGAACCACATACTTCTTATTAGCAGGATAGTGACGTGACAAGTAACTTACCTAGGTTTGAGATTGTAGGGGATTCACTCAGTTATGCTTATTTTTAATGTATTTCTCTATTATCCATGGTTATTATGGGGTGGGGAGGGTAACTAGAGGTGCTTGCTATCCATTAAAGACAGAGGCAGGAAGCAGCGTATAAAGCAGCCTAATGTTTCATTAAATGTTCATCTCAAGTGCTCTTTTTCATCCAGGGAGTGAATTCTCGAAATCCACGGCGTCCTCCTCCAAGTTCTGTGAATACAGGGGGGATCACAGAAATTATGGCTGAGGGGGGAGAACTAGAATTTGTCAAAAGGATTATTCACGATAGTCTACAACTTAAAAAGAGGTTACGGTAAGTGCTTTATTCCAGTTAAAAAAAAAACACCAAATCAACCCCCTTTTATCATTTGCACGTGATTTCTGCCAAAGAATCAGGTATTTTAAGTATGAATGTACCTGTGGTCTGGTGGTATCTGTTTGGTTTCTTTAATGATACATACACATCACAAATTAGTCTCAATTTATGTAAGATTAGTTGTTCTTGAGCATGAAAGGGTTACAACTCATCACTGGAGGCCAAAAAAACCTGTACAAGTGACACCTGCAGCTTGCAGCTGAATTAGCACACATGCTTGCTAAAGACAGTCAGGTGGATTCTTAAGGGCTTCTGGGTTGGGGGAGGATTTATGGCATTGGCTGTTCATGATCTAAAAGTTTCTTTTTGTGGCAGAATGTTGGTAACTTGCAGCTAAAGGACACTATTATACTGAATGCTGTCTTGGGTGAGCATAAGCTGCAGGAAAAAACGAGTTCTTCTTTTGAGCAAGATGAGCAGATGGCACATCCTCAGTTTTCTGACTATCAGACTTCTGCTCCTCCAGCTGTGTACATTATGATTCTGGCTCTTCTGCAAGGCTCCTTTTAGTTTTTTGGTTTTGTTCTAATACCCTTCTAAATTACAGCTACTAATTTCTTTGCGTGTGTGTGTTACTGCAGTTTCATCAGTGCCCTAAGCAGAGGAAATACAGTCTGCTTTTTGTACATTGAAGAAGTGTTTTGCTTTTCGTTTATTCAGACCCAGCTAGGCTTAGCATTGCCTTAAAACCTCATCTTCATCTGTCTAATACCAAATTTTTTCTTTAGAATGCTTGTTTTCTAGTAATGGGCCTGAAATAAATCAGGCTATATTCAGTTTTGGGAAAGAACAAGGCAAAGCAAACTGCACTGGGCTCTGTTAGAAATGCTTCTATCTTCTAGTGTTTTGAAAACAGTTGAGAACATTTGCAGAGGCTGCAGTTTTGCAAACCTTGAAATGTGTGGCTTTTTGGGGCCTTTTTTTTTTCCTTTACATTATGATCTTCCTTTCTTTGTCACCCTCAAATCTTACAAAATATAAAAGTGGGATAGATAGTATGTCAGAATGGTAAAATAGAGGTTTTGATGTTCAGAAGTGGTTCTCTAAGGTAGGGCAGAGGATGCATTTGTGATGACTTATTGAAAGGCTGTAGTAACATGATTTCTGGTTCCACATGTTGTGTGTAGATCCAGGAGAAACTTGCTTTTGATAAGTTGCCATTCGATGACCTTCAGAGGAGGAGCAAATGTAGTAGAGAAATGACTGATGTTACTTTCAAGGCAAGAAGTCTTTGCCTTGTAAAGGTGAGATGGAATTATGAGGAATGCATCATCCCTGTATTGCTCCTCTTGGCAACATCACTTCTCTAGGAAAGAGGAGGGTATCTCTTGATCTGATAAGTCTGATAAATTGCTTAAAGCATAGAACATACCCCAGATGCTAACTTTGTGTCATAGTTAGGGAAAATAAGAGTCTGTTACAGAAAGAACAGTTCACTTCAAATACTGTTTCCTATTTTGTTAAAGATAAGGTTTGGCAACTCCACCAAAGGGAAGTGTAATGAACTGTTAGTAAATAGAGATTCCCTTGGGACAGGACATGGTCTTGACTTACTTACCTCCATCCTCACTTCAACTAGGAGTCACAGATTTAGGATGTTGTCATTTTGGGAAAGATGTGTGTTTTCATTTTGCCAGAAATCTTGGGGTTTCATTTAAGTATTGCTGCATGAAATTCTGTCTATTGCATTATGTGTGTGCGCTCGCAGCCCAGAAAGCCAACCATATCCTGGGCTGCATCAAAAGGAGAGTGACCAGCAAGTCGAAGGAGGTGATCCTGCCCCTCTACTCTGCTCTCGTGGGAGCTCACTTGGAGCATTGTGTGCAGTTCTGGTGTCCTCAACATAAAAAGGACATGGAACTGTTGGAACAAGTCCAGAGGAGGCCACGAGGATGATCAGGGAACTGGAGCACCTCCCGTATGACGATAGGCTGAGAAAGTTGGGGCTGTTCAGCCTGGAGAAGAGAAGGCTGCGTGGAGACCTCAGCAGCCTTGAAGTATCTGAAGGGGCTTATAAGGATGCTGGGGAGGGACTCTTCATTAGGGACTATAGCAATAGGACAAGGGATAGCTGGTTAAAACTTAAACTGGGGAAGTTTAGATTGGATATAAGGAGGAAGTTCTTTACTATGAGGGTGGTGAGGTGCTGTCACAGGCTGCCCAGAAAAGTGGTAAATGCTCCATCCCTGGCAGTGTCAAAGCCAGGTTGGACGGAGCCTTGGGTGACATGGTCTAGTGTGAGGCATCCCTGACCTCATGGTCAGGCAGGGGGTTGGAACTAGATGATCTTAAGGTCCTTTCCAACCCTAAGTATTCTATGATTGTATGATTATGAAGAAGGCAAATTTAAATAATTGTCCCTTAACACCGCTGATAATACTTTAGTGTACAATATATTTGTGTATGTGAGCAATTAAAGTGCTTGTCTTCAGCTTAAATGCGTATTCTTGAGAAAAGTGTCCTTTGATAGCTGGGCACTCTTTAACATTTAATTTATGAATGAGCTTTTTGGATCCAGTCATCAAATAAGTATGGAAGAGGGGATTGTTGAGCTCTACTAGTGATTGACATGAAGAGCAGAGGTGTAATGTTTAGATATATGAAAGACATGGAGCTGGGTGGAAGGATGAGATTCACCAGAAGGGAAAACAGATGTCTTTCCTTTTTTCCCCTGTTGGTGTTTCCTGATGAAGTATGGTTTAGGTGATGGAATCCCATATATCAAGTTAGAAATGAGCAAAAGTGGTAGTCGGGTGTTTCTGAGGCACAAATGCTTGTCAATAGTTGAGTATTCCTTCTTATTCTGATTCATTCTGCAAAGAAAGTGGAGAAATTGAAACAAATTATTGAAAGGGGTAACATCTTCCACGTAACTGAAGTCACTCTTTGAAACAAGATTCTTGGTTGTTTAGGTGCTGTTTCAATAATAGCTTTCATAGAATCATAGAATGGTTTGGATTGGAAAGGACCTTAAGATCATACAGTTCCTCCCCCCTGCCATGGGCAGGGATACCTCACCCTAGACCATGTTGTCCAAGGCTTTGTCCAGCCTGGCCTTGAACATTGCCAGGTGTGCCAGGCATGGAGCATTTATTTACTAAAACCTCAAAGAGATTCCCCTGTCCAGTTTGTCTTTAAGCCTTCTGTTCCAATATATGTTGTACCATGTCCTAACTGCTGTGTTTCAGAGTGTGATTTTTGTTGTTGTCTTTTTGTTGTGTTTTTGAAATCTCCTACTGTTCTTGCAGGTTTCTGAAGAAAGTAGTTCTTCCTGGTAGTTGCCACTTTCAGTTGACCTGTGTTTGTGACATACTTTGTTAATGTGTTCTTTTGTAGATGGTACAGTTGCATGTTGGGGAAGAAATGCAGTTTAGCACCATTAAAAGAGGAACTTCGAATCCAAGGGGTGAGTTCATGCGTAGTACTGTATATGTTCTATACAATATGTACTGTGTTCAGTGCATGTGGGTAATTATTATTGAATTATTTTACTGAGGTTTTTATTTGCAAGACAAAACTGTGATTCCTTGTTAGAGAAGCACTCAAAGTGGTTGAGATTTAATTATTGTAGATTCAAAGCTGATACATAAATAGAACGTATTGTCTCCAGATTTATGTTTTTATCGCATGTAGTAGCAGGTCTTTGTCATGCTAGAACGTACAGGGATCCTGCTTTAAAATAACTTTAACAGGGCTGTTGTTAACAACCACAAAAATATAATCTAGCTCTCTTTCCTCTTAGCTAACATGAAATCTAGCAATTTGCATGATAAAAAAAATGCTAACATAATTCAAGAGGCAGCACTGGGTTTTTTGTGTTCAGTTCTGGCACCAAGTAAAATTGAACCTTCTGCTACTGTTCTCATGCAAGAAGGCTGTGTAAGGACTTCTTAATGGCTTTCTGAAGGAAGTGTAGTCTTCTCTAATTTCCATACAAAGAAAATGATTGAGAGAGTTGTTCTTGTATGTGGTGGAAGATGGAAGGAAAGAGAATGCCTGCGAAATCAGTTCCCAGAAGGATGAACTGCAGGCCAAAGGGAGTCTGTAAACTCAGTGCCAAAAGCAGGTGCTGAGCTAGGCACAAAATTTCAAGTATCTGACATCTTGGTTGTTTAGGTGCTGTTTCAATAATAGTCTTAATGTGTTTCATGGAATCATAGAATTGTTTGGATTGGAGAGGACCTTAAGATCATCCAGTTCCAACCCCCTGCCGTGGGCAGGGATGCCTTACCCTAGACCGTGTCACCCAAGGCTCCATCCAGCCTGGCCTTGAACACTGCCAGGGATAGAGCATTTACCACTTCTTTGGGCAGCCTGTGCCAGTGCCTCACCACCTTCGCAGTAAAGAACTTCTTCCTTATATCCAAGCTGACATCCATGAGCCGTGTCAGAAAGGATCTCCATTTCTGTTACGAGAAAATGACTCTATGCTAACTTTGTATTTTTTAAATATTTGAAAATGTGTGCAGGGAAGCAGTGTTGTTTATGAATATAAAATGAAGCTTGGTGTTGCTGCTTTGCACAGGTTCCTAAAGTTACCCATACTGAATTCTGTCAAGGACGCACCATGAGATGGGCACTGGCATGGAGTTTCTACGATGATGTGCAAGTACCTGTAAGCTGCTTCATTCTGGTTTGCTTGTCACTATCTCTGCCTCTTACTTGAGGAAGGGCCTAATGAGTTAGGACCACTGTGAAACAAATTGTCCTTCTTCAGACCAGAATACTAGATGTGTGGTGGGATTTCTTAACTGGCCACCAGTCTGTTAGCAGTCATTAGATACGATTCAGGAATAACCTGTTTTTAGGAAGGTAAAAGAAGCCTGTATAGGAACTTACTGTAGGTTTCATTGAAAGTAAGGATCATTTGTAATATACTTCAAATAGCAAGGTTGTAGTACTAGAAATATGCCAAGTATGGGACCAGATTTGAGCTTTAAGCTTCCCTCTGAGAACTTGGTTTTAATTTACTGAATAGATTCAGTACCAGCTAGACTTGAACATGCCTATTTCAGACTTGCCTATGAGAATGTAAGTGGAGCTTATTTACCTTGCATGAGCCAGTTGCTTTTCTGGATCCATATGTACACATACTTGAAGATAGGTATAGACAATAACCAGCCTTATAGAAGATGCAAGTAAACCTTCAGTGAACTTTCATCAAAATGTGGATATTAGCACTATTCTCAAGAGTAACCACACTTTTTCATCTCACAGAGAATAGTTTGAAGGAACCAATGAAACATTTTGGCTAACGTCTGAAGATAAACTCCCTGTCCATCAGGCTAGTGTACGGTGCATGATCCTGCTAGCTGGTTTTATTTTCCTGTTAGCTGTTTTTAATCTAAAACTCTTCGAAGTGAAACACAGGCCATGTCAATGACTGTTTAGTGGATTACATTTTACTCTTCATAGAAGCATAGAATCAACCAGGTTGGAAAAGACCTTTAAGACCATTATCCCAGGACTGCCAGGACCACTGCTAAAACATATCACTCTTAATCCCATGTCTTCTGAGTACAAAAGTCCTCCCACTAACACTGCATAACTTTATAATTTGTTTTTCTTTCTTCTTCTAGTCACCTCCCTCTAAAAGAAGAAAATTAGAAAAACCACGAAAACCAATTACATTTATGGTCTTGGCTTCTACAGTCAAAGAGTTATCCATTAAAGCTGCAGCTATGGGTTGGGATGCTGTAGAAGCCATTGCTGTGGTTAGAGCCTGGGTAGAGAAGATTCTCACTGATCTGAAGGTACAGTATAAAGTGTTATATGTTAAAACAACACCCTACTTGAAAGCATACCTGTGAGGACAGTATGAAGTTCTGCTGTTTTCTGCAATAGGTTCAGCACAAACGTGTTCCCTGTGGAAAAGATGAAGTTAGCCTGTT
Organism: Pezoporus wallicus; assembly: GCF_028554395.1. Taxonomy (NCBI): domain Eukaryota; kingdom Metazoa; phylum Chordata; class Aves; order Psittaciformes; family Psittacidae; genus Pezoporus; species Pezoporus wallicus. Next base: position 1,312,940 of record NW_026639755.1, read on the forward strand.
TGTGACTGCCATTGAAAACTCCTGGATTCATTTGAGGAGAAAGAAGCGAGAGAGAGTAAGGCAATTACGAGAACTTCCTCGAGCTTCTGAAGATGTTCTGCAAGCAATGGAAGAGGAAAAAAACAGCCAGAAGAGTGAGAGCAATAATTCAGGTTGTGAAAACTCCAAGACTGAAGACTCTGAAATGGCGTTTATGGCACCTGATGAGGATGTCCAGTTGACCACAGGTGACGAGCTACCAGAAGAATCTGCTGCCAAAGAAGAATGTGGTGAGCACGTGAAGGAGAAGGAGACGGAAGCAAAGCAGGGAGAAACATCACTTGGCAAAGGTTCCAGTAATGCAAAGGAGGAATCTTGCTCTTCAGAGGAATCTACCAATCTGACAGTTGAAAAAGAACAGAGCCCCAAAGAAACTAGTAGATGTTTTCTCTTTAAGTGTTTAATGAATGTCAAGAAAGAAGGAAACGATGTATTAGTAGAAATGCATTGGGTTGAAGGGCAGAACAGAGACTTGATGAATCAGCTGTGCACATACTTACGGAACCAAATTCTTCGACTGGTTGCTAGTTAGCCCTTTTTCCTACTTTGGTAAAGTAAGTCAGTCCTCAAATTTTGTAAACTATTTTTAATGGATTAAAATTTTCAGTTAGCAACACCTGGCTTTCCCAATTAAAAATAATATTAAAATGGAGCTAGAAGTCCTGTTAATATTCTAAATAGCTTTGTCAAAGCTGCACTCCATTGGACATGAGGTCATGGGGAAGTAATACATTTTGTGCTGCAATTATAAAGCTACATGTTAAAGTGAAATATGTCGGTTTGAGTATTTCAGATAGCAACAGTGCTTATTCTGGTATATTTTCTGGTATAATAGACTTATATATTGTTACTAAGTAGAAATCTTTACTGAAATATTTTCTTCAGTATTTTGTCAATAATAAAGCAGAAAATGGTTAGTCTGCTGTGGGAATTGTTTTCTGCAGCAAGGAGTCTTCAACAAAGGATTTACGTATGTCTCTCTTCCCTTTAATGCATTCAACCTTTGGTCTGCAGGGCTGGATGCATCCTCCAAGGGTCAATTCATTAAAATAATCAGTTCAGAAGAAACACATGTTGTACCTTTATGGTGCTTGGACTTTGAAACACAGAAGAGGCTACTGTTAGCATCTGATACTGTAAACTTTAACAACGAAATAAGCTTTTTTGAGTTGCTTGCTTTAAGGAGGTTTTATCTATATTGGCTGTTCCATTAGACCATTCCTTACACTAATTCAAATAGAATTGTCTGAAATGACAGCAGTGTTCTTAAAGGATGTTGTTTCCCTTTAATATTTTAAGATAGCTTTAATGACAGGAATGAGAGCACATGCTCATCTTTGTGGGCCAGAAATTCCTTATGCAGGACAGAGGGTACAGAAGCTTTAGGCTGTTGCGGAGGCAGACAGCTAGAAAGAAGGCTGCTGCTTGCACACTTGACTCCCTGCTCCTTTTTACCACCAGCTGTTTTCCCAGTGTTCCTGGGCCAGTGACCAGTTCTTGTGAGGAGAGAGGATGAGGGACATGGGTCTTGGGTGCCTCAGAGAGGGTATGTGCATGTGTTTGAAATGATGTGCACTGGCAGTGCTTCACATGAAGTCAGCCTCCCAAGCTGTGATCTGTTTCTCTGTAGAGATGTACAGAATATGGAGAGAAAGTTCTCTCTAAGGAAGAAGCTCTTCCTGTGAGGGTGCTGAGGTGCTGGCACAGGGTGCCTGGAGAAACTGTGGCTGCCCCTTCCCTGACAAGTGTTCAAGGCCAGGTTGGATGTGGCTTGGGGCAACCTGATCTAGTGGCAGGGGGTTGGAACTGGAGGAGCTTTGAGGTCCCTTCAACCCAAACCATTCCAGGATTCTATGAAAGTCTTTCTGAGAAAGTGGAACGTGTGTGTGTGTCAACCACAGTAAGATACACTGCTGATGGACAGAAGGAAATGCTGCATATGTTCATGCCATTGGAAACACTTCAAATGTTCACCCCTAACTCCCGATGTTTCTGGAAAGATTAATACATTGTCTTAAGTTGAAATTAAAAGCAACTTGGAGAAGCCTTCGTTTTCTCCCTAGAGTCTTACTCATTATATATCATGCTTCCTAGCACTGCAGGTGAGGATGGACAGAGAGCTGCATTTTTTGGGTATTGCAGAGTTTTCACGTACCTGCTTCTGACACTGATGTCACTGGGGAGAGATAAAACTGCTCTTTTAGAATCCAAAGAGGTTATTTTGGCTAGCTGAGCCATTCAAACCAAAGCAAGGCCGTTTGTACTGTCCCATCTTTATAATTTCAGTCTCTTCCTGCAACGTTGAAGAAGCTCTACCAGGTTAAGTCTGTGTGCTTGTGGCAAGGTTGTTTTGTTAAAGCAGACTCCTTTACATTGCTTCGTTAATTACCTGTGTCTTTCACCTGTATGATAACATAACATACACTCCTGAGTGTTGCTTAAACAGCCCCAGGTATTTTTACACAGAAACCCAATCACCTGGGGTCTGGATAACCATTGTAGGAGTTCAGACATTGTCTTGACACTTCATTTAAAACAAATACTGTAGCAGGGTACTGTGAACTCATTACAGGTGAACTGATTACAGCAGTAATGGGTTCAAACTTAAACAGGGATAGTTCAGGTTAGATATAACGAAGAAGTTCTTTACTGTGAGGATGGTGAGGTGCTGGCACAGGCTGCCCAGAGAAGTCCTGGCAGCGTTCAAGGCCAGATTGGACAAAGCCTCGGCCAACCTGGTCTAGTGTGAGGCATCCCTGCCCATGGTAGGGGGTTGGAACTGGATGATCTTAAGGTCCATTCTGTGAAATTCATTGACAAAGGTGAGTGTGGCGCTTGGGAGCCAATCCTGTGTTGGGAACGAGGAGCAATTAAACCCTGTGAGCTGTGTGTGACCGCAGAAGCTGCCGCAGGAGCTGTGGGATGCACGGGCGTGCCGGGCGGTGGGTACCCAGCTCGCTGCGGGGATGCCTTCCCCACGGCGGGCATGCGGCGGTGCGCGGCTCCCCTGCGGCCGCCGCGGGGAGCTGTCCTGCGGCACCGAGCCCGCCCGGCGGCCGCTGCAGCTCGGGGGCGGAGCCGAGGTTTGAATGGCGCGGCGGGAAGATGGCGGCGTCCTCCCCAGGGGCGGCTCCGCACCCGCGGCCGCGGCGCTCGGCAGGGGCAGCTCGGGGGGCCCGGGGCAGGCTGGCCCGCCCGGCCTCGCCGCTCCCTGCCGCCGCCCGGTGCTGAGTCCGCCGCCCGGCCTCGACCTCTCCCTGCGCGGCAGCGGCAGCTCCGCCACTGGCTCAGCAGGTACCGGGGCAGCCTCTTCCCATCCCTCCCTTCGCTCCGGGTAGGGACGTGCAGGGGGGCAAGGACAGCGGGGCTGTCCCGCTCGGCCTGCGGGTCGGTGCCCGCTGAGGGCATGGAGCTGGGGCGGGCCCGGGCGGTGCTGGAAGGGGTCAGGGGCTCTCTGAGCCGCTCCCGGGCCGGGATGCGGGGCCTTGGCCCGGGGTCTGCTCGCCGTCGGGTGGGAGTAGGGTGCCTTTCCCCCGCGACGGCAGCGGCTGCAGCCGGAGTACGTTCTGATGGTAGCATGAGCGGTAGCGCACGAGTAGGAATCGAAGGATCTGGCAGCCCTATTCACTCTCTGGTTGAGGAAGGCGAGAAAACGTGTGTTGTGTGCGCAACTTGTGAAGTCGCGCTGCTTTCACTGTGTGTCATGCAACAGCAGCCACATTCTTGGCTTGGCCTCTAGGTGCTACCATAATACAGACAATCAGTATTGTCTGCGCTTTTTGGTGTATGATACAGGGCTGAATTGTGGTTTTAAATTGATTCAAGGACACAATAAGCTGATATTGTGCTTTAAGTGGTCCTGGTTTGTGCCCTGATACCTGCAAATGTAGAAAAGTGTTTTATTACATGATATCTTGACTGTATCTATACACACACACACACACAAAATTTCCAGGATGTTATATAAACATCTCGTGTTCTATAAATAGCTCGTGGCAAGATGTCATATAAAGTGGGCCTGTCACCAGCCAGGACCACTGAAAGGGATGCTTCTAAATGCAGTACCTCTTACTAGCTCATTGTGCTCTCGAATCGAGAGAGAAATCAAGGTGTACACAGCATCGTGGTGTATCTGACATCTAAAATCAAGGTGTTTATATAACATCCTGTAACTTCATCTCTTCTGCAGTTTTTCTGTAACCCTTCAAAGCATTTACATCCTTCAGCCTCTTTCCCAGTCCTGTCGCATTTTCTCCCTGCTATGATTATGTTCTGCGAGATCCAGTCTTGTCAGCTTCTGCAAATGGAGCTGAGGGAGGCAATGGGAGTATTTCCACAGGACAACTCCTCAAAGACCACTGAGTAAGTGGCACACTTGTCTCCAGCTGGCACCACTTTTTGGAAGGGTTTCCTTTTGGAGAAATCTGATGTCTGGGGCTTTTACATAACACTGTGCATCTTCCTCATTTTGAGTGTGCATTATCCTCATTCCTTAGCACTTTTTTGGTAGGTAAAAAAGAGATTAGTGTCAGTGATATAGTCCTGTACACAGATCTTTAAAAACCTAGGCACAGGTTTCCATCTCATGTTCAGTCCTGATCTACAGATGTTCTCCAAACAGCAGAATCATGTAATCCATTCCTTTTTTTCATCTTTTACATGTAGTTCATTGGTTTTAACATTAAGAAAGAAGCTTGAGATCCCATTGTGGATGTTGTTTTTATGTTTCTGAATCCTAATTCTGTCCTATGAATCACTGTATTGGGTTTGCATGGGAATGTTTTTGGAAGCAGGGGGGGCTACAGGGGTGGCTTCTGCAAGGAGCCGCTAGAAGCTTCCCCTGTGTCTGACAGAGCCAGTGTCAGCTGGCTCCAAGATGGACCCAGCACATGGACCTAAGGCCAAGCCCATCAGTGACAGTGGCAGCACATCTGGGATAATGTGTTTAAGAAGGAGAAAAGTTGCTGCACAGCAGCAATTGCAGTGGGAGAGAGGAGTGAGAACAACAACTCATCAGATGCCCAGATCTGTGAAGAAGGAGGGCAGGAGGTGCTCCAGACACAGAGCAGAGGTTCCCCTGCAGCCCATGGAGGTCCATGTGGAGCAGATACCCACCTGCAGCCCATGGAGGACCCTATACTGGAGCAGGGGGATGCCGAAAGGAGATTGTGACCTGTGCGAAGCCTGCGCTGGAGCAGATCCTGGCAGGACCTGTGGCCCTGTGGAAAGGGGAGCCCCCACTGGAGCAGGTTTGCTGCAGGACTTGTGACCCCCACGGGGGACCCAGCCTGGAGCAGCCTGTTCCTGAAGGCTGCAGCCTGTGGAAGGGACCCATGCTCAAGCAGTCTGTGAAGGATGCACCCCATGGAAGGGACCCATGCTCAAAAACAGTAGCAGCTTATCCCCAGTAGTGTTTCTGATCTAGCCTGCCCTAGTGCTGTCAGCAATGGTGGGAAACTCTTCTCAGCTCCTGGAATGTGCCAGGAGAAGAATGGCTGCAATAGAGGCAGTACACAGAACTGCTCGTTTTGCATTTTAGTTTGACAAGGTCTTTCACAGCCTGTTTTGTGGGAACTGTGTAGTCACAGGGAAGGCATTCCTGTGGATCAGAAACCTCTATCTCAGATGAAGAAAGGGACAAAACGTTGTAGTTTTCTCACTGATTTGGAAAAAGGGAAGAGGAGGGAAGGGAGGAGGCAATATCTGTAGCCAGCTGAAAATCATTTAGGGTCATAAAGACAAGAAATGAGACAATAATTAAGCTAGAGGTACTGGCCGTGTGCTGGAGATTCTCATCAGTGCTGATAAACTGAAGTAACACACATTGTACAGAGTAGCTTGAGATGCTCGTTTGCTTTGTGCAGGTTTGTTCATACATTCATAAAGCAAGACAAAGGCTGGGCAGTTCTGTGGTCTCTGAGGATTACTGAACTCTCTGTAGCAGTATAGGTAAAGATGAGATGGCAAATATGTTGTAACGCTGTTATATTAATCAATGCTGAGTATGTATTTGGTAATGGCTGCTCTGTCTCAAAAGCAAATATCAGAGCAAGTGTTTGGTGAAGAAATTATTTGAATACAGAAAATCTTAGAGGAGGAAAACTTGAAAAAATAATTTCAGGAGATAAGCAGAATGGTGAGCCATCCATAGGAAATACTGAGAAAAAGAACAGGGAAGATGGTTTCTTCTTACCTTTCCTCATAATACAGGAGCTTGCAGAGAAGTTTGACATTTAGGTGTATAACCTAAGTGACCTCAGGTTCAAGGATGATACTTGACTTCTTTGGTTTTTCATTTTCTCATCCTAAAGGGCAACATCCACAGGTAAATATTCCTGAAGAACAAGCAGACAAGTTGCTCCTTGCAAGCTGGGGTCTTCCCAGAGCGGTTCTGAAGAAATACCACAGCCTGGGGGTAGTACAGATGTTTGAATGGCAAGCAGAATGCCTAATGCTCGGACACGTTCTCGAAGGGAAGAACCTGGTTTACTCAGGTATGCTGACAAGCCCAGTCCCCCCTGACATTCCCAGTGCCCTTTACAGGAATGTATTGGTTCTGAAGGGTTCTGATCTGGCAGATAAAAAGGTCAAGATCCTGTTTATCCTGGAGAGACCCCATTGAGACCTCTTCCACTGCAGTACCTCAGACCTGGCTTAATGGACTCCTTTCCAGATGTGATGAGAGACTTTTCCCCCCATTTTCTCTGTTAGTATTCTTTTAGAAACTGAAAATTAGGAGTCAGTTAATGACAACTCTCTTAACCAGGAATCTGGGAAATGACAAATTCAGTGTCTGCTCTTCATGGGAAGCAGGTCCCAGAGCAGCACTGGGAGGATGAAGAACTTAGAAGGCAGGTGGGTGATTTTCTTAGGCTTGGAGTTGAGTTTTATTTACTTGGTTCCAGAAGACTTTGGGCCTGACTGCTAGGTAATGGCTGTCCCCTGGTATGTGGCATCTCCTCTGCGGTTTTCTATAGACGATGGATGGGAAACAGCAATGCTCACCAAGCAGGATGGGTTAATACATGGGCTAAGTCAGTAAGCTTGTGGCTGATCTCTACTGTCTTTTGTTTGATTACTTTTATCCCTTGCTTATCTCTGAGGTGCTGTTGCTTCTGGAGCAGAGCTAAAAAGACAAGGTGTGGTAGCATGGTGGAAGAGGCTGGAAGAGAAATACTTTGCAGTCTTCTGGGGTTAACTGAAATGTGGTTGTGGCTGTGGGAGAGGGGCATCAGTTGAGAAGTCCTGCCCAAGTTCTCCAGTAACTGCTTTCTATGCTAACTTTATAAAGCTTCTTTCTTGGGTTTGATTTATGTATTTCTTTTTAATTCCAGCTCCTACCAGTGCAGGAAAGACTCTTGTTGCAGAATTGCTTATTTTGAAGCGAGTCCTGGAGACTCGTAAGAAAGCTCTTCTCATCCTTCCCTTTGTCTCTGTGGCCAAAGAGAAAAAAAGTTACCTGCAGGTAAGTAGCATTCTAAGAGGGTAAAGTTACACGTTGTGTTGTTGGGTCACGTTTTTTAAGCAGTTAGAAGTATTATGCATGAATTTGAGGAAAAAATAATATCGCAGAGTTGTTTCAGAAAGGATTTGTAGGTAGTTTAAAATGTGTTCATTGTAAGTTGAAGATAAAAACCTGGCAGTTTTAGCCGAAAAAGGGAGACTTGGAAAAAATTTAAGGAGTTGATTAAAACAATTTAATTTCAGCTTTGACTTCTAAAGCTTTGTTACTTGCATTTATCATAGAACCATAGAATAGTTCAGGTTGGAAAGGACCTTAAGATCATCCAGTTCCACCCCCCTGCCATGGGCAGGGATGCCTCACACTAGACCATGTCACCCAAGGCTCTGTCCAACCTGGCCTTGAGCACTGCCACGGATGGAGCATTTACCACGTTTCTGGGCAGCCTGTGCCAGCACCTCACCATCCTCACAGTAAAGAACTCCTTCCTTATATTTAACCTGAACTTCAACTGTTTAAGTTTAAACCCATTACCCCTTGTCCTGTCACTGCAGTCCTCAATGAAGAGTCCCTCTCCAGCATCCTTGTAGCCCCTTTCAGATACTGGAAGCTGCTCTGAGGTCTCCATGCAGCCTTCTCTTCTCCAGGCTAAACAGCTCCAATGTTCTCAGCCCGTCTTCAAATGGGAGGTGCTCCAGCCCCTCATCATCCTCGTGGCCTCCTCTGGACTTGCTCCAACAGCTCCATGTCCTTCATGTGTTGAGGACACCAGAATTGTACACAATGCTCCAAGTGAGGTCTCACAAGAGCAGAGCAGAGGGACAGGATCACCTCCTTTGACCTGCTGGTCATGCTCCTTTTGATGCAGCCTAGGACACAGGTGGTTTCTGGACTCAAGCTCACACTGAAGCCGGCTCATGTTTATTTTCTCATCCACCAACACCCCCTTCTCCTCAGGGCAAATTTATTCACAGATTTTTATAATACACAAACTTTAAAGGGATTTTCTAATTAGAGATGTCATCTGAAAAAAACTACAAAGAGAAGGTGCCAACGTTATCTGAATGGATAAAAGGATATTTTAGCTTTCCTTGGGGGTGTTCCACCAGAATTTAGTGCCTTTGATTTCACTCTGACTTCACTACAACTTTGCACTGACAGAATGTGGTTATGTCTTGGCTTCCCCACCCCAGCTATTTGAAAACAAAATTACAGTGGGAACAGTCTTTTTAAAACAATAAAAAAGACTTTTTCTTGAAAGACTTTCATAGCAAATGTGAGCTAATATGTCAAAGTAGCGACACTTACTAAGGCCAAATACAAAACCAGCAGGCACTTTGATCAGTTTCTGACATTTAAGACATTTTGGGTGTTAATAAACTGGCATGGTACCTTAACCTTGCAAATTGCTAGGAGATGCTACAAATTGAGTGCAAAAGCTACTTTGTAGTGACTGATGATGGAGACATGCTTTTGCTTTAACCTTGTAAAGCTGGAGGATTTTCAATGCTGTGCTGTGCTACTCCTGGCCTAAGGTTTGGCTGTAGCTGCGTGTACTTGAAATCCTACGGTATCCTCCCCATCTAGTTCAAATCTCTGTACCTTTTGTTAATGCAGTGTGTAATATCCCAAAGCGTTGGCACTGCAGTGCCAAGCTGTGAGGAAAAGAAGTTGTTTCTTAACTTTCAGTGGGAGATGTGACATCTTTGTGTTTGGGGTACCACGTTTGGTATTTCTCAGGAGCAAGGCTCCATCCTACATAACCCACTGTTATTATAAACTGTTGCACTTGTGTTCTCTAACCTTTTTAATGGTAAATGTTTAATACAAAACAGTCGTCCCCATCTCTTACTCAGCTATGCACACTTTATCCTGCAGTGTGTACTGTGTGGCTTGGAAATAAAAGATGACACTGGGGAAAAAAAAAAAGATGTAGCAGTAAATAGCTGAGCTGTGGCTTTAATCTCATTACTTGGCATTGTAAGTACTAGAAATCGTGGTTGTAGGTTGCAGGCTTTTATGTGGTTCCAGGCATTGGTCAGAACGCAGAGTTGTAACCTTGGCGTGTCATTCTGTATCCTTGGAAAACAGGCACTATTTCAGGATGTGGATGTGAGAGTTGAAGGCTACATGGGAAGCATGTCTCCTGCTGGACGTTTCTCTGCCCTGGACATTGCTGTCTGCACCATTGAGAAAGCCAATGGTCTAATCAATAGATTAATAGAAGAAAACAAAATGGACTCACTGGGTAAAATACTAAGGCTTAACTGTTGTGGGGATGAGGTTTATCACATACTCTGAGTATATGTGAAGTCATGGGATAGTTCGTGTTTGCTCAGTTCTGTATGTGACAGGCATGCAAGATAAGAAAATTGAGCAGTTTTTCTTCCTCCAGAGCACCTCTAATTTGGATTTAGGAAGGCAGTCAGGACTATTCCATGTAGCTTGGTGGCTGGGGTGTATAGGTAGAAGCTGCAGTTCTTAGCTTCTCTGGCATGGATGACAATCCATGGACAGTGATTAGCTGCATTAAGCAGTGATCCCCACAGCTAGAAAATGTCTTCTAATTAATAAAATTGAGTTCAATGCCTGGGATTTGTTGGAGTTCAAGAACGTATGTATGTTTGTTTTGGACAGAGACTGTTATCCAGCATCCGTGGTTTTCTTCAGTTAGCTCAAGGAAGAGGAGCAATTGTGTTTGGTGCACATCTGGGTCCAGATAAGTGGAATGAACACACAGAGCTCCTTTGGGTAGGGACAGTGACTAAGGAAGGCTGTGGCATTCATTTCTCTCTTGTAGCTCACTCAAAAGCCCACTGTTCTTGTAATGTAGACTTCTGGATCAGTGTGGCCCTGATGGCCACTGGATAATTGTAATACTCATTTAGTGTTTGGGAGGAGAAAGCCTGAAGAAGCTTTATGTTTCCTTTGGAGAGAGAAGTGTTTTGCTAGTCCAGTCAGAAATCTATTAGCTTTGCTTCCCTGCTCAGTAAAGCTATACCCAATTATATTTTATACAGTAATCCCTCCCAGCTTCATTTTGGCCTGTAACATAGCTGGTTGCTATTTTAAGACTATAAAAATTGGAAAACTAGATGAGTGTCCAAGTGCTGTGAGACCTCCACTTATGAAACTGCTGTTCCACGGGCATCTGGTGTCACAGTATTCTGCAGCATTATATGCCAGAAGAGTTTATTAAATACAAGAGAGAATAAGGGAAATAAAGCCTTGCTGTTTTTTTTCAGAGTGCGCTATCATGAGATAACTCATTCACACCTGCATCTATAGGGGCTGAATCACCATGAATGCTTTAGACTGCCAGTGGGCTGGAAGATGAGTGGGTGATCATGGTTGTGCAGCATTTTAAGCTCATTCAAATGAAGGCTCCTGCAGTCCAGCCTGATTCTTGAATGTATATCTTCATCCCTTCCCTTGCAAGAGAATGTGATTGTGCGGTTAGTTATTTCAATATATGGTTACTCAGTTTAGGGGTTTTTAGTCTTGTTTTAAATAAGGTTAGTTTGATCCTAGGTCACCACACTGTACAAGCTGTACTGCCAGCAGAAGGCAGAGTGGGGTCATGATGTTCATATTTATGTTGGCTTGGAAGCATGCTCAGTATACTAAAATACATTATTTAATGATAACATCTTTCAGAAGCTAGAGATAAGCAAAATTCCTTTGGTTGGTACCTTCATTCCATCCCTCCATTTTGTTGTGCTCTCTCAGGTGAATGTACCCGAGAAGAGTCATATAACCAACAAAGTGATTACAAGATATGTATGAACATGTGTCCTCAACACCGATACATCTCTGTTGCAATCCCTCATTTCTCTTGTGCTCTAATATAACTGTATAACTGAAAGAAGGATAAAAATATTGTGGGTTCCTTTTCTTTATGTCCTTATTTGAAATGAATTTTTAAGTTAAATTTGAGGTTTAAAATTTGTCAAGTTCTCGCCTTAAAGATGAGGTTTTATTTGGAGAAAAGTTTTCTTAAAAGCTTCAAAATACAGGCATGAACTTAAAATGCCAGCTTAACTGTCACCTAAAGCAAGGCAGCATGTCTGAAACTGCAAGATTGTACCTTGTCTTCTAATTAAGTCTAAATTTAGACCAGTTCATAACGAGGGTGTTTTATCTTTTGAGATGAGTTACTGGGAGATGACTGCAGTTCTGGCTGGATTCCATCTCAAGCTTGAGCTGTTCCTTTTGTTGATGTCAACCCCATGCTGATAGCTCACGTTGCCTTTGGAAATCGTCGAGAGAAACTCAAATCCCATGCCTGGCAGAGCTCTCTTTGCTGTATGAAGCAGTTAAAAGCAATTTTGTGTGGCTAATTATAATAGAACGTGTGTCAGGTTTGAACACCCTGGTACACAAAAGATGCTGTTCCTCTTCTTGTTCCGCCTCTTGACACTGATGCTAGGGAAATCTTTAGGAAAGTGGTTAGAGAAGAATCTGCTGCCCTCTCAGTGTGTCAGCAGGGAATGGGTTTGTGATGTGCTGTCATGATACTTCATTTGTTTCTCTTCTTAATTTAAACTTAAAATTAAAAAATTACTGGTTTAATTGTATTAAAAAAAGGGAATAATCACATCCTCCCTGCCTGCTATTCAGACCTTTTTTGTTTTAAGCAGGATGTGCACCTGAAGGAGCCTAGTTATGCTACAGTAAACATGTTGGATAGCTCTCGGGTACTTTTCTGTGGGTGCTTTTCAGCAGTCTTCTAGAGACCTACTTGCAGACAGAAACAGGAGACTGAGGCCTCATCCTCAGGAGCAACACAGCGCGATTCAATTCTGAGCTTGCTGTTGAGTAGAAAATGCCATTGCATGCTGGGACCTGAAGTCCTCCTTGGCTGCAATTCCATTTCCAGATGAAGATCCACTTTGTGGAAAACGTTGGTTGCCTGATGGCTGCTGCTGTGTTATCCCAGCGGGTGTGCTCTGAGCACAGCCTAACCAGAGGAGAGCACTGTGCATCTGTGCCATGCAGGTCTCACCGGCTTGCAGGCTGTCAGGGCAATACAGCACACAGGTTTAACGTGGGCTTGAGTATGTTTTCCAGCTGTGTAGCAGCAGAAGGTACACAACAAGTAGCCGAAGCATTCCCTGTGCTTTGGCTTGTAGGTACCACTAGTGTTCTGTGCTTCGTTTCAGGAAGCAAAATGTGCTGCTTGGCACAAAGACTGGGAAGGTAACTTGCATGCGTTCCACTTTGGTAGGTACCCGATTATACTGTCCTGTCTCAGCTCCTGGGAGCATTCAGATGACTGTTGCATGGGGAAGCAGGAAGAGGCTTTTTCTGGTGTCTGAATAAATATGTATTTGATGACCAACAAATTACCATTTTTTACAAGTGAGCACAGAACAGAGGAAGTACAGGAAGACAGAGGAGCTGGATGGGTGGGAGTTTGTACAAGAGGCTGATGAAGCATTGCAGCACTCTTTTCTAACTTAAGTGCTTTGGAAGAGAAGGGGGGAGAAAACAGACGGAGAGAGAAGGAACATATGTAGGAAGGAGAGAAAAAAAATGAGCAGGAAAAACAGCATTGAAACAGATAATAAAAGGTCACACTTGCCCTTAAGCTCCTGCTATTTTAGCTGTACTGGAAAGATATTGCATAGCTGCACCAAAGAGGGAAAAAAACTCCTCAGCAGCAGAACTAATGAAGTCTGGTGTCTTCTATGCCCTGCTTTCTTTTATTCAACCTTCCTTCAGCCTTTTCCATGGCCCTGTGACCCTGTCGGCTGGCCAGAAAGGGTGCATACTGCTGCTAGTTGGGATGTGTGCAGGAGGCAGCTGAGTTGCTGTGGCTTTACGTTTTCTCCTCCTAGTCTGCTCTGCTGTCTTCAGCTCCTGACAGTCAGAAAGCTTTTTAGACATTATTCTTTTCAATAGCTCTGCATTTCTCACACATTCGGTGGAGGTGGCTAATAGATCAAAAAGGAATTTGCAGGAAATAGGATGACAACAAAACAGTTGTATCAGGATTTTTCTCAATAGAAAGGCAAAGTTAAATAGTAGGGCTCATTCAGGTTTGGTTAGTGAAAAAAGGTAAAATAGGATGCAGGGTATGCCAGTGTAATTACATGTGCTCTAGGGGGTTTTATCTGACCTTACTGGATTAGTAAGGAGTGATGTTTTTACTAAAGCAGTGATGTCAACAGAGCTTTTGACTAGCTCTTTTGGGCTCCTTTCTAGATACTCTGAAGCCTGGGGGTTTTTGCTTGCAAAGTGGTTCCAGTATAGAGGCTGCAGTACTGTTTTGCATGGAGGCCAGACTAATACCTCAATCTGTTCATGTTTATTTTTGTAAGAGCTGGCTGTGTGTGTAAGAGGTTTTTGGGGTGGGAGGGTGAAATGCCATGACATTGGTCATGATTTGCCTCTCTCAGAAGCATCAGTGACAGAAGGAAGTGGTCTTAGTAAGCACAGCTGCATTTGTGGATATAAATTTCAGTTCATCATGTGGAATCAGAAAGGAAAGAGGCTATCTGTTCTTAGTTTGTCAGTTTGTCAAATATAACCTGAGTGCTTCTCTTTATCAGGAGTGGTGGTTGTGGATGAGCTGCACATGCTGGGAGACTCTCATCGAGGATATCTGCTGGAACTCCTCCTGACCAAAGTTAGATATGTTACAGAGAAGGTTGCAAAACGGTGGGTACACCAAGATGTTTGTCTCTTAATGCTAAATTATGGGTGGTTCTAAATATTCTGTTCTATAGGTGACAGGAAATTTGGGTTAGCTCCAGGTTTTCTGAGAGCGGTGACCTATTTTGGTTATTAGAGTCTCATCCTACCACCTCTCAGGGGCCTGCCATTGTAGTCAAAACCTCTTGTCCTCATGGCTTTCAATTTGTGTGCTGCCATGGGATTCATTCTCTCAGGAAAAGAAATAAGGCTGAAGCTTTCATTTACTTTTTTTAGCCTACTTATGTAAAACAGAAACCCCAAGCCTGGATTTCTTCTAATGTTTTTGCCAGCGAACTTGCTCTGCTTCATCTTTCAGTGTTTCATGGAATGGGGTATTTATACTGCTGAAGTGGTCAGGTACTGTGGAAGAGTGAGCATGCTGTTAACTTGTCAGTGGTGAACTGATCAGAAGACTTGAGAGGATGTGCCAGTAGTCTGCTTAGGTAGCGCTGCTCAGGATGATCTTTAGTGTCATGTGCTATCATAGTGGTTTCATGGTTTCTTGCCTTTAGCACAACTGACTAGACACTGGAGAACAGATTTGGTGTTTCAGAAGAGCTTTAGAGGCTTTTAAGAATTCAGAATCTAGATTCCCAGCACCAAACTGCCATAGTGCTCAACCACTGACAAAGTCACATAGAGGAGATGGTGCATCAAGCTTCTTAACCTTTGTTGGTGGTGCTGAGAGAAAGTCAAAATCAACTGTTTCCTTAGAGCTAAAAGCCAGATTTTGCCAGTTTTCTCTGTCGCTTCCTGTCTGGAGTTGTGCCAGTGCTTGGCTAAGCACAGACTACCTATTTAGTGCTGGAGGAACTGCCATTTCTACACTGGCTCTCCAGCAGACATGTTAGCCAGTGTTTCCTATCCTGATTTCCAGGATCCAGCAATGTTCTGCATTTAATCACCTCTGACTTTTTCTCATATTGTGCCCATAAGTCCTGCAATCCAGTACATTTCAGAGCTGTGTGAGTGGCTGCCACTCCTTTTACCTTGGCTTATCATGCAGCTGCAGCACAGGTGAAGTCCACTCTCTGCTTTCATCCCTTGCACTGAAAAAGCAGAAGGGAGAAAACATTTGTCAGGGAAAAAGGGACAGATGTATCAAGGAATGTTCCTGGGAAGACACAGTACTTCAGCCTTCATCATATAGGCCCAAATGCCCAAATTCAGCACCTCTTTGTTATGGTCAAGTTGGCATTGGTTCCCTGTACCACTTACAGACACAAAGGAGGTGGCTGCTAGTTTGGTTTTGGAATCCACTTGAGATTCCTGGAGTTGGCGACCATGTTTTATCTCAAATGTCCTCCCAAGTCTTTGCTGCTTTCCTTTATCCAAATTCTTTAAACACTGTTCAGCCTGACTGATTATCAGAGTGACCAGTGCCTTTAAGAGTTTTTTAAGTGGTTAGCTGGACATCCCACTGAAGTATAAGGCTGTGTCTTCTCACCAAGAGGATATCATCTGATGGCCATTGCCAGTGTGTGTGTGCTTTGCTTCTCCATGAGGCTTCTGCAGAGCCAGTCAGAATTCTGCAGTGGATCTTTCTATTTCCCAGTCAAAGAGTGTGTTGTGGAGCTGTAGGGGGGAAAATCTTCAACCTAGATGGCAGAGCTGTCCTAACAAATGCTTGAAGAGCTTGGATCACAGAGTCTGCTTCTCCACATCCTCCTTTTTTCTGTCTCATCTACTGTAGCTTCTGAGTAGTCTTTTTTCCTTTATCTTTGCTAAGATTACCTGGATCTTGTAAGGAAGGTTCAAGTTATTTCTGAGCTCACAGTGATTTGTCAGACATTTTCGTTTTTTAAAGTCTCAATTTGTGGCTCAGTGCAATACAAATGAGGAGTTTTCAAATGTAGGCTTGGGAGCATAACCCCCCCCCATTGTGTGGATGTAAAAGCCTGAATTGAAATATAGATCTGGGCACCTAAATTAAGGTTTTGTTGTTTTCAGATCTGTTAAGAGTCCATTACTTCTCACTGCCTTTAGTGGAAGCTGCTGTTCAGCACTTTGAGAACTGAAGCTGCTTGCTTCCTTGCTGAACTAAGGGCTTTGGTTCCCAACTCCAGGAAGACCTTAGTTGAGTATTATTTGTTCTGAAATTGAAACAAATGGAAGTGTTTTAATTAAGGCATTTAAGCTTAGAAAGAACCATTCAGTGCTCAAGGCCAGGTTGGACAGAGCCTTGGGTGACATGATTTAGTGTGAGGTGTCCCTGCTGATGGCAGGGAGGTTAGAACTAGAAGATCTTAAGGTCTTTTCCAACCCTAGCTATTCTATTGATTCCTTTTTTCCATGTTTTTGTGTATGTCAAGGAAATAGTTGATTTGTTTGTTTCCACTTTCTCCAAATATGTAGTCAGTTTATGGCTGTTGTTACCTAAAGAAGCTTCAAGTTTAGGTTCAAGATGATAAAAAGTTGTATTATTTTGTTACCAATGCATGACCTGACATGTGTTTGCTAAGAATAGAGTATGTCTTGTTTCTTTGTCGAGATGTTGAATGAAACAGCTTTGCACTTTAGCCGCTGGAAGGAAGTAGATTCAGTTAGCTTTTCTGAATCCTGTTTTCCAGGACAGGAGCCTGTGCTGTCACTAACTTTCTTGTTCTTTTAACCACTTCCAGACAGGTGAAGATGACCAGTCCAGAATCTGGCGGGATACAGATAATAGGCATGAGTGCTACCCTCCCTAACTTGGGACTCTTAGCCTCATGGTTAGATGCAGAGCTCTACTGTACAGATTTTCGGCCTGTGCCCCTCAAAGAGTGGGTGAAAATTGGCAGCAACATTTATGACTCCTCCATGAATTTAGTGCGAGAATTCCAGCCCAAGCTTCAGCTGAAGGTAACAAAACTGAGCAGTGGCTTTGGAATAACAACTTTTATACGGCTAATGTTAAACAGACAGATACTGGTACGGTTTTAATTGGTTTCTTTTGGTAATAGATGACATTCCCAACTTCATTGTTTACTTCACAGATTGTATGCTTAAACTGAGAACAAAATTGGGGTTTTTGTCCTCTCCTGATTTAAACAAAAACCAAACCAAAACACACTCACACGCATGAAGTTTCTTGACTCTGACTTGAAGGCAAAGTTGACTGCAGTTATCTTGTTTCTGAGCATGTGACGGGTACAAAGGGTTTGTTTTTTTCCCTTACCACCCTGTCTTGTGTCCTGTAATCCACTTCACTTTCATAACTGAAAATATTTCTTGGTTGGGCCAAGGAATTTGCATTAATCATTGGGAGAATATATTTGCATTAAAATCTAGTATTGAACCTGCTTATGTTAAACTCCTAAATGATCTAATTTTGTCATTAAGGCAGATGTCGACCCTGATTCTTCTGAATCTGCTTTCAGTAGTTAACTGTTTTGTGCACTTGAAAAAGATATGATAAGTTATGGGTAAAATACTGTAATGATTTGGAAGAACCAAATAGGTAGAAAAGGGAAATTTGCACTTCCTAATTGTAGGCTCCTTTTCTGTGGAGTCTTGAAGGGCGAGTTCTCTCCTCAGTCCTTCCAACTGCTTTGTGTAATACTAGTGTAGTAATTGGATGATACGGGCTGAATGTGAGCAGTACTTTGGAATATTTGGCACACAGTTTCGTGGTGCACCATCATTCTGCTGCCAGTAGCTGGGTGGCACAGCAAAATAAAAATAACCTCAAAGCAAAAGGTTAACATTTGTGACAAGAATATCTGGAAGGTTGCTTTCGAGGTCATATTGAGAAGGTGGTGTTGCATCTCCTTTTCTGGCTGTTTTTTGAAGCAGTTGCTTTGGGTAGGTACTAAATTAAGTGAGAGAAAGAAGTAAACTAGGCTCATGACTCAATGGTTTAAGGGAGCCAGCTTATTTTATAAGACCAGATGATCCTCTTGGGCTTGAAATCTGTCACTGGACCTGCAGACTTCTGTGCCTTAGACTGAACCAGGAGAGGGAACTTGACCTCACCAATTCTGCTGAATTTGGCTGAATCCTTACCAATCTTTTGCTGTGTATATGCAGTTCCTGCCATTGCTCCCCTGTTTTCATTTGCATTTTAGTGCTTTTTATTTCTTACTGTACACCTACATTTTTCTCTTCCTCATTTTTTTTTGCTGGAAGAGAATCTGGCTTAGCCAACCAAAACAGATCAGTTGCAGGCACTCTGTTAGAATCTTAAAACCTAAAAGGCAAGATGAGAACAGTAGGGGTTTGCATGCACATCTATGTAAGTATCCATAAAAGCCTTCCATTTGCACTCTTTGGTCAGCAGTGCTTGCTGCATGCATCTTATTGGGTATGCTTAAGCTCCTAAATCTCATGCTTTTAGTTCAGACTTCCTAGTTGATAAGTCTTTCTTAGTTATTGCAGAGGAATGTTTTCCCTTGGGCCTCTTCCTTGTTCTTCATCACTTCTGTAAGCCATGATACAGAGGTTGCAGTGATTTTTTTTGTGCAGTGTGGCCTTCATTCAGAAACAGAGCTATGAAAGCAAGAGGCAGATTTAGGGCTGTCCTTAACAATGTGGTCATACTGGTGCTTGGACTTCCAAAAGCAGAGAGAAGCTAAGAAACAGTGCTCCATCTTCTTTGTTTGCTCCCCTTTATGACTTGAAGTAGAAGATTCATACTGTGACACGGAAGAATGACAGCATTTACAAGCCCCATTCAGTGTGCGAGTGCATTGACAATATTTTGTCTCAATTCAGGGAGATGAAGACCATGTCGTGAGCCTGTGTTATGAGACTGTTTGTGGTGGCCATTCAGTCCTGCTTTTCTGTCCGTCCAAGAACTGGTGTGAGAAGCTGGCAGACATCATTGCCAGGGAGTTCTACAGTTTGCAACAGGCTGAGAGTAAGAGAAATGTAGTTGATAGAAGACTGAAGCGAAATGCACAGTGCCTTGAATGAAAATTAATTTTAATAGAAACTATAAATGTATTTTCTATCTCAAGGTTCTGGAAAAAACTCAACCCTGGCCCCAGTGGCTGTGGACAGAGAAGGGATCGATGAGGTTCTGGATCAGTTAAAGCGTTCTGTCTCAGGCCTGGACTCTGTGCTCCAATGTACTTTGCCATGGGGGGTGGCATTTCATCACGCAGGTATTCCTGAATCTCTTGGCCTTGATGGTCAAGTATTACGGGTTCTTTTTGCTGTAGTTATCAGTAATTTACCAGCTGCTTTTTGAAGCCTTCTGTAGCTTGTGAGTGAATTAAAATGCTTCAAGAACCTCACAGTTGGAGGTAAGCTTGAAATTGTTTTATTGAAGCCTAAGACTTGAATTCACTCATTGCTATGATAAATCTTCTCTTGATTATGTTGAGTAACAGCAACTTTTTAAACACAACTTAATTTTTTATTTTTTGTGAAAAATCAGCTGATTTGCAGCCCAGGCATTTTCAACTTGTCCCTAAAGCTGCCAGAGTATTTCAGAGCAGTTTTCCTCCACTTCATACTGAAATAGATGAGTAAATAGAAGAAGTATAACAATGAAAGCATAAATAAAAAGAGCATGCGCTGCAAACGTTTCTGGCTAGGTCTTCTATTTCTTACTTAAGTTGGCACTAGTGTATGTGACCTGTTGATCCGCTGAGAGACTGACTCTGGAGGAGAGAACACTATCTATGGCATTGAATATGTAGTGTAAGTAATTCCAAATGCTTGAGTGTGGATTTCTTTCTCAAGAATAAAATTGGCCTGAAGCCCTCGAGGAAATGTAGTAAGATACGTATTAGACCTCTAACCTAGAATGGAAACAATGAAGGAGGATTCCAGGTTTAGGATGGCAAATGACTAATTCCTAGTTTCCTACTGTTTCTTACATCCAGTTTGCTTCTTTTTGTTTTCTTTCTTTCTCCCTCACTTGCACTGCTTGTAGATATGGAATAGATAGTTGCTCATCTTGTTATGATGTGTACAAGAACCTTAGAAAAGCTAGTTTATAGCTGTTACTGTCAGTTGAATAATAAAAACTTCCTGGTGAAGTTTTGCTTCACTTACAGTTTGAAAGAAGTCAACTGATTTGGTGTTGTAAGTCCTGTTCCTAACACTGAAAGGCAAATATTCATTCACTTTGTTCTTCCCCTTGCTGCTCAGTAATATTATAAGCTCTTAAATGCAGTCTCACCTTTTCTAGATTCACTAAAATTCATCTCTCCTCAGGTCTTACTTTTGAGGAACGGGACATCATTGAAGGAGCCTTTCGCCAGGGCTTGATCAGAGTCCTAGCAGCAACCTCCACGCTCTCATCTGGAGTGAATTTGCCAGCACGCCGAGTTATTATCCGAACTCCTATGTTTGGTGGCAGACTGCTGGACATTCTCACTTACAAGCAGATGGCTGGAAGGGCTGGCAGGAAAGGAGTAGACACAGAGGGTAAGCAGAGGCTTTATTAACGTTCTCTAAGAACAGCGTTAACCCGCTTAAATCCAGTGCAGTGCTTTGCAATTAGTTGTTGATCATGATGAATTCCTTTGGTATTCAGTATGATTAAGTTAATCAAGATGAATTTGTTTGGTATTAATGGAAAAAAAAATGTTAATTCCCAGGGGATTCTTTTGACTGCATGAGACTTTGGTATTTACACGTCAGTTACTTCAGGAATGGGCTATTTTCTGATTGAATACTTGTTAGCTTCTAAGACTGTGCTGTTCATTTGCCTTAGTTCTGGAAACCTTGGTCTGGGATCCATGATCCATGGTCAGTTTACTAAAGCATTTACGGTTTCATTGAAAATATTTATGGTGAACTCTTATTTCACAGGCCTAAAATGTAAGAAATGCACTTAAAGTCTACAACTAGAATCTGAAAACTTCCTCTGTTGTCTGAAGTTCTTATTTGGGTTTCTTCAACTTCCACTAAACCATAACCACTAAACCTGGATCTTGAAAGTAGCAATGCAACAGTGAAGCAGGGGAAGAAGAGCAGTGGTTTGTGGATAACATGGGGTCTTCATGCATACAGCGGCACTGGTTGATGTTCAACAAAATAATCCTGCCAGCTATTTTAATTTGCAATGGAAATTTGTCTTCATGGATGATATTTGGAAAAGTTCAATTATACAAGTATAAACAGGGAATCAGAAGCTTAACAGAAGCGGGAAGTGAGATTTGCCCTACTGATGGTGTGATTGGTGCTTGCTGGAACCCTGTGTAAGCAGACTGTTCTTACATTTCACTTTCTATTTTTGCTGGAGTAGCGTAGCAACAGAGCATTTTGCGACCTATATCTTTGGGAGCTATCCCCATGTGTTAAAGCAAAAGGCAGCTGCATGCTGTATTCTGAAATTGTACAGGTTTTGTCATTTGAGTATAGCTGGTATGTGTAAAATTACATTATTTCTTGAAGTTTCTCCCCCCCCCCCTTCAAGATACAATAATTGGAGCCCATTTTTGACAGTTGTGATGTGTCTGTGTTTTGCACTGTGATCACTTGAGTTTATGCTGATGATCTTCGTAAATGCACCGAGTCTTTTGGAGAGAACACAAAGCTACATTACCAGCTGCTGCTCTTTCACAGAGTAGGGACACTGGAGGATAGCAACTTCAGCTGGAAAAAATGCCTTATGTGGGTATGAAATTCAGCTGACCGACAGCAGAGAAATGCTGTTGGGTTGATTTTCCCCTCTCCTCGAACATTGTAGTGTTGGATTGTCTCAGGTTTTGATTTTTTTTTTTGCTTTTTCTAATTTGATGGAAATTTAAACCCATCATTTTAGAGAATGAAATTGGGTTATTTTTGTGTTCACCAAAACTGTCGTGTTCCCAAGGTGAAATAGATAAAGCTGTTCGCAATCACTGAACGCAACTTAGAAATAGAATAGGGCCTTTTTTTGCTTTTAATGGAGTTCTCTGAGTAGATAGCCAAAGTTTTCTGGTGCTCGTCTCATCTAATGGTAACCTAGACTTCCCATCTCATCTGAAATGTTCAATAAGGGTTCTTCAAGTTCTTCCCTCCCCTCCTCCCCAAAAGCACACATACACTGTTCATTAGGTTGCAATTACTGGCTTTAAGTTCTGAGTTGCATCTTGGGAAAGAGTTTCCTCCAAGTCTTGAATGACTGTCAGATAAAGTAGAGTCAAGTGGATACCCGTCTTCTCTTACATTTATCACACTGAAGAGTCAGTGCTTTTAGAGGGAATTGGAGGTCATATCAGAACCCAACTATGTAACAAGGGAACGTTCTTTATTGCTGCAATCAAAATAAGCTTTACTTTCACAGAACAGTGCTTAAGGCAGTTTGTCTTCTGTACTCTCAGCTCTGGCAAAAATACCTGGTCAATAGATGTTAAAAGTTTCACCTGGCAGGATAAAAAAGATCCCAGAGACACGTGCTCTGAGCATGCCTTTCATTCTGTAATTCATTCATGTAATACTGTTTAAGCTCTATTCTGTTACTCACCTACACTGCATTTGTGCTATTTATTCTGTTCATTAAAGCGCAGTTGTGTTTTCATTACCTCTGGATTTGCTCATTAAGGTAACATTACCACAGCTATGGTTTTATCATAGCTTAACATTCCTAGGATCTTACTGAGACATCCACTACCAAAAGTACCTTGGTGTTCAGACAGTGTGCACTTAAATCTCAAGTAGCTGTCAGAAGCCTATCATGGCATTTATTGTACAGCTAATCATATCTAATGCTCTCTTCTTAGTCAAAGGCAAGCTTGTCCTACCCATAAGTCATTTATCCTGTGCCAACTGGCAAAACATCTTACTAGGCTAGATCTCCCAGGGACCTAGTTTCAAAGAATCATAGAATGGTTTGGGTTGGAAAGAACCTTAAGATTATCCAGTTCCAAGCCCCTGCCATGGGCAGACACCACACAGTAAACCCTCTGTAATGGCTTTGTTGAAAAGATCTCCTTTATATGGCGCTGCATTTTCCATGGGTAGTTAAGAGATTCTCTTAATGATGTCTGAGAGAATTTTCAGGTAAGGTATATTTGGATGTATTTTCAGTGGAAACTATTCAGGATACTTAAGATACTTAAGATCTTAAGTATCTATTTAGGATACTTAAGATATGTGTGTGTAGGTATATGTGCGTATATGAAAGTTCAGAGGATGCATAGTTACTTAGATTAATAACTTTGGATTTCTGAATTACTTTGGTGTCTGTGTTATTTCAGCTCAGGAAGCTGGTTGACTTAACCAAGCTGTTAAAGTGCTGTTCAGCTTTTATGTTTTCTTCTTGCTTTTTGGGAATCTTTTCAGTTTAATAATGTAGCATAGAAGAAAAATTGATGCCACTGGATATTATGGTTCCAGTCCATTCCAGAACAAGAAGTGATAGTTGTTCATAGAATCATAGAATAGTTCAGCAGCAAAACAGATGAGCAGAGAGGCTGTGGAATCTCCTTAGGTGATTTGGCAAGACCCTGACCAGCATAATGTAACTTCTAAGTTTGCTCTGCTTTTAGTTCTGAAAGTATTATGCTTCTGTGGAGTTCTGGCATAGCAAGGGATACACACTGTTCAAAGTTGCAAAGGAGTTTCTCTTTTTTGGTGTTCAGCTTTTTAAATAATACCTATGGTTTTCCATTCCATTAACATGTCTGTGATGAAAAGCTATTACACTGCCAAGATGGGATAAGAAGGTCATTGTTTGTTTGCTTATTCTTGTTTTTCCTCGTAGGTGAGAGCATTTTAGTTTGCAAGCCCTCAGAAAGATCAAAAGGAACTGCTCTGCTTCAGGGATCTCTCAAGCCTGTTCGCAGTTGTTTGTTTAGAAGAGAAGGGGAAGGTGTTGCTTCTAGCATGAAAAGAGCAATACTTGAGGTATAGGACATGCGGAGAGGGGCTAGAACTGGGTGGGTTTTTTTGTGAGACCATGAAATGTTTTCTGTGCACTTTCTTTTTCTTCTGTTTCCTCCCTTGTCAACCCAAGCAGCTTCAGAAGAAAATTACTTGGGTATGCCCAGCTTGCTTAAATATTCAGCATTTTGTTTGATATGATTCAGTCTCTGCTTGCTGCGTATTACTTGAGCACAGTCGAACAAGGGTTACTAAGCTTTGCTATTGCATTTACATATGCTCAGACTTCAGGCAGAAATAATCACACAATCATGGAATGGTTTGGGTTGGAAGGGACCTTAAAGCTCATCCAGTTCAACCCCCTTCCATGGGCAGGGACACCTTCCACTTGAGCAGGTTGCTCCAAGCCCCATCCAACCTGGCCTTGAGCACTGCCAGGGATGGGGGAGCCCCTGTTTTTCTGGTCACCCTGTTCCACACATATTGTGAGTTTTATTAATCCTGATGGTGGAAGTTTCTTTTGTCTGCATGTAAACTGCACACAGTGGATGAAGCATCACTCTGCAGATGTGACCTGTCTGTGTTAACTGAGAGATGCTTATAAACTACAGATCCTGGAGACTTTGTAGACTGAATCGGGCCATTATGATATTTGTAGAACTTTGGAAGGTTCCTTATTTCCTTCCTCAACTTATCTACCTCTTTTGCACAGAAATGATTGAAGTTTTGTAAGTAGATTTTTGGTGAACAGGCAGGTGTGGTGCCTGATCTGCTCCCTCTAGCCTGCTCTCCTCTGTAGAGTTCCTACAGGAGTAAAAAGGGCCAGAGGGATCTTTTTTTTCCACATATGTGTGCTTATCTCCTTTTCCAGAGCTGCTTTTGGTCTTGAACTGAGCTTAGGCTCTTTAAATACAGCTCATTTGCTGTACTACTTCTACTGCCTTGTGAAAGCTGCTGTGGCACTTAGAACTTGGTTGTGATTGCATAGATTTTGAATTTTTAGCAGACCAATGGAATTTCTAAAGGCATTTTTCTACCTAAGAGCCATCTAAAAGATGGGGGTTCCTTTTTGGTAGTGTTGATTTATAACATGAAACAAATCCATTGAAACCATGAAAGAAAGTTCTTATTTAAACACCTTGCTATCTCTAGAAAGATACACATATGGCACTGACTTGGAAAGAAAAAACAGTTATGAACCAAAAAGATAACAAAATCCAGAGGAAAAAAAATCACTTTCAATCAGGACAACAATAGTGGGGTATAAGCCCGTTTGTTAAGAGCAAACTTCAGTATGCTGAAGAGCCTTGGGAGAACTCCTCCTTTCTGCTTTGCTTTCTGTCTTCAGAAGATTGCAGTTTGTGTTCTAACCTTTTAAAAGGATTTCACAATGTTGGCTAAGCAAAATGGCAAGGCAAAGTCTCAAATCTAAATTGATAGTATATGTATGTCTGCTATCAAAATAAGATTTTATAATTCATTCTTTCCCATAGCTTAGTCCTTTTACTTCTACCTAAGGTGTTTTAAGTTCTTGCCAAGAAAGAAAACCTTGCTTAAAAGTTGGCAGTTGCTTTGCCTCATGTTCCCCTCTCATACTGGTTCTTTAAAACTTAGATATCTGATGGATCAGTGTCTTTGATTCTCTGATCTATGATGCATCCTGGTGCTTCTCTGTCAATGTGAACAAGTAGTTGTCTTCAACAGATCATAGTGGGGGGAGTGGCCAACACTCCAGATGATGTGAAGACCTACGCTTCTTGCACTCTTCTTGCATCCAGCTTGAAAGAAGGCAAGTGGGAAAATGAGAAAGCACAAGACAAAGTGCAGACTGGACCTATTGAGGCTTGCGTGGCTTGGTTGCTGGAAAATGAATTCATTCAGGTTCTGGACTCTGGCAATGATGTGAAAGGTAATGTTGGTGTTCTCATGTGTTTCAAGAAGTTTTTAGCTTTCTGACGGGTGTCTTTATACCTGCTTTAACAGTTTGTGCATGCGCATGTTCTTGGAAGCCCCCTCTGCCTATTACCTCTGGGACTGATGCATCCTTGTCTACAAATGCCCAAAACATCCTTAAACAAGGCATACTTCTACTGCAGGATTTCTGCCCATTATCTGCAGACTGTGATTTTTGTCTTTCTCAAGAAGAACCAGTAAATTCTAAGAGAACACAAGTCTCTTCTAGAGCTGCTGCTTGGTGTACATGGTTGTACTTTTTCCTGCTTTTCTTAAAATGGCTAAGGATGAGACTCTTACAGTAATGTCAGGTAATCCCCATGAAAATCCCCATTCCAGGTAGTTTGTATCTCTTTGACAAGATGATAGGAGATATTTTGTGTTTCTAAGAAAGAAATACTTAAAAGTGATAACTCCTAGGCAGGATGGCAGACGGGATTCCAGTGTTTCGGTTCAAAGAGTTGTCACAGCTGTTAGTCTGACTAGTTAGAGGGATAGAAGCTTGTGATCAGCCCTCTGAAAAAGGCTGGGTTAGACTTAGGCAAGTCTAAACCCTTTATTGTTTCCGTTTTCCTTCAGAATGGAAAAATATGCTATTTCTTCTTGAGAAAGCAGTTGGGAAAAGTGAGTAGAATTGATATCTATAAAATACTTTGCAGCCTGAAAGTGAGATAGAAACTTGCACTTCAATGTTCTTCTGTGGTTTTGTTTTCTTTTTTACACAGCGAAGGTTTATCATCCAACACATCTTGGCTCAGCTACTCTTTCCTCTTCTCTTTCACCAACTGAAGCCATGGAAATCTTTGCTGACCTGCAGCGAGCTATGAAAAGCTTTGTTCTGGAGAATGATCTACATATTGTCTACCTGGTAGGTTCCCCCTTCTGTGTTTTGTATTTTGTCCTGCCAAAACTCAAGGGCTCCGTGAATGTAGGGAGGTGTTTTGTGCCCTGCTTCGCTCATAGAATCACAGAATCATCTTTCATGAGGAAAAGTTTCTAAATTGAATGTCCTTCAGAACTAGTCTGCTCCCATAGTTTGTGTTGTGGAAGCAGGTGCTCTATTCCCATCTAAGCCCGTTGTGGCCACTCCTGACTTGGAAAGATTTTGGAACATTGTACATTTTGGGTGTGTAGAATAATGGTAATTTTTCTGAGACACTCAGAATCGGTTTGTTGTGTGTTTGGGATCAGCAGGCTGTATCACAGATTACTTCTGGAGGCTCAGAAAACCTTTGGGGTTCTATCATCTATTTTGCCTACAAAAAAGCCTCAGAGAACTACACTGCTGTATTCCTATGGGTGGGCCTTTCTTCAGTTCAGTAGCAGTGAAATTCATCTCTGATTCGGTTTACTTGCCTGGCGATGCTTCCAGGGATAAAGGGAGAAGCATGATAAATCTTTTGAGGGGAACGTGTCCCAAAGTTGGTCATGTGCTCAAACACTTAAGCTAAGCAATGCTATTTAAGACCTTTGGAGAGGAAGCCATGAACATGTGAAGATTACTGAAGGAACAAGATGGAATTTCAGTGAACATCTTAGTATTCATGGCTGCCAGAGGTCCATCATACAGTCATCATCCACAACTTGATAGTTGTCTTTAGCCTCCTTAAGTATAAAGTGAATTCTCTTTATGAGGCTGATAAATCAAAGACAGTGACGGCAATAGAGTTTTCTACCTTGTACTTTTTCATTACATGTCTAATGCAGCATGTCTAATGTTATTTTTAGTCAAATACACTGTTGAACAGAATGTTCTTGAGATTCTCCTCCATTAGCTAGCCTGAAACACTTTCTTGCAAATCTGTTCATTTCCAAGGGTTTGATTGGTTTTTATGGCTCTTCCTTATTTTTTAAAGAATTGTTCCTTATAGGCTAAAGGGAATTTAAGGGACATCTGCTAAAGGGACATCTGCTATAATGCTTCTTAATTCTTTAAGGCTTGAATCTTCTACTTGTTACAAATAGGAAACTTAATTCCAGCACCTTATATTTTAGGCAAGTGGATTAAAGCAAGTATTTGCTAGTCAAGAAGAACTTGCAACAAAAAGAGCAGCAAACAACAAGAGACAATCCGCAACCTTAACAGCGTTTGTTCTTATCAGCAGATGAAGGGACATGGATGATTTACAACTATGTAGACATCTGGTACTCTGTGTTATGTTAAATATTCCCCAAGAACTATTAGTTGTTTCAGACTCATTAATCTTGCAGTATATCGATACAGATATGAAGACATTTTGTCTCCTCTTACTGACACTGACTCTGTGCTGACTGAGCTATAACAGAATTGCTTTTCTGTCTAAAAGTGTTTGAATGCTCTGGGTGGCTTTTTTCTTAGTGTTAATCAAAGCTGAGTTTTCTTGTACTCCAGGTGAATGAAAGCTTCAGCAAGTTCTGGTGAAGGCTATGATCCCTCTGGCTTTGTCAGATGCTGTGGCAGTGGTTAATGTGGTTGCTACTGGGTTTAATACCTAGCTGTCAGTTTTGTTACAAACAGCATAAGGCTTAGTTTTGTTAAAGGAAAATAAAGATGGAACTTAAACATCTTCTAGTGGCTTGGATGTAGGGAGCAATCTGACCAAGATTCCAGATTGTTTGATCATTAGAGTACCCATATGAGTCAGATCTCCTCAGTACAAATACGAAAAAACTAGGTTAGAAGAGCTTTTGCTTTCTTCAGGGTACATGGTTATGACTCAGTGCCTCTGAGTAGTGTGTAGGATGCTCCAACCACATTCCCTAGGCTGTATTTTTGTTTACCCAGAGCTCTGTTCTGTTTGTCTCTCTGAAACATGTTTTTGCATTGTCTTCCTTTCTTTAGGTCACCCCAGTGTATGAGGAGTGGACCGCAATTGATTGGTACCAGTTTTTCTGTTTGTGGGAGAAGCTGCCTGCCTCAATGAAACGTGTGGCTGAGCTGGTGGGGATTGAAGAAGGTTTTCTGGCTCGCTCTGTCAAGGGCAAAATCATCGCTAGAACAGAGAAACAGCATAGACAAATGGCCATCCACAAAAGGTAACCACAGATCGGTGTGAATGTGTGAAGATTAGAGGCTATAACATGTGGAGTGAACAGGCTTTGTATCTGTTTCCAGGATCTGGCTCTCTTGCTGAGTGTGCTGATAGCTCAGAGAGACTGGATCTGGTCTGCTCTGGACTGAGAACACTGCTGGCATAAGATGTTTGTGCTGATATTCTTGGAAGCCACCCTCTTTGTTTCTTTTGTGTGCTATACTATTAGTACCATTCTGCCCTATGCTGTCATGGTACATTTTGCCATGTACACTAATGTGCACTTGTTGATGATTTTATGTCCATGTGTACTACTACTGCAGGTTTTTCACCAGTCTTGCCCTTCTGGATTTAATCAGTGAGGTTCCTTTGAAGGATATGACAAAGAAATACGGCTGCAGTCGTGGTCAGCTTCAATCTTTGCAGCAGTCTGCTGCCACCTATGCAGGTGAGTTGTCAGGGCAAAATACTCCAGCAGTCATAGGCTAGTCTGTTTTCTTTCCTTTCAGATAGGATTGTCATAGTGTGGTACTAACAACAAGCAGTCTTGTAAGACCACTTCCAGCTTGATAGCTTCATCTGCGGGTTGCCCCTGCTTTGAGATGGAACCACAGAGTGTGCTGTGGGAAGGGGGCCAGCTGAGTGGAATCAAGCAGTGCTGTAGCATGCTGAGGTCTGTGGAAGCCATCTGTGTGCTGTGCAAGAATTTGGTTTGTTCAATACTAAGTGTGGAAATAAGTACAAGTCCATCCTGAAGCTTTACTCTATCAGGAAAGAGTACCTTTCAATATGGGTAAAGTTTGGAGTCTCCAAGACTTAATATGGCTTTCTCCTGTTTGCAATGTTAATTGGCCAGAAAGTGTAAGTTTGTAGGTTTGAAAACAGTGTGAGTAGTTTCTGGGTCATTTATCACCATATAACAAGAAGACAGATAGCTGTCACCTTGAACTTCATTTCCTTAGGAGGGCTGAGTAGCAGTAAAAGTAACAGCCCACCATGTGGATGAGACATGCCTAAGTCCTCTATTACTCCATAAGTGGGTCTTCAATTTTTAAGACATTTTTAGCTTGATTTGCAAAACCTTGTATGTGGGTTGAGCATGAGTCAAAGCCCCAGAATGAAAAGGTCACACCAAGTGATGCAGAGTTGTTCAAATTAATTCTGGTAGTAGAAATAACTTTTTGTTGTAGCAGTTTCATAATTCTCTATTCCCAGTATTCATCATTTTCACAAAAGTAATTTTGGAAGTAAAATGAACTATTGACATGGCATACAGTTAAGAGATGATAAAAGTTGTATTCTATAATCACTGTAAAAGTAGTCAGAAATGTGTGTCTTTCCCTTATTTTCATATTCTGAAGATGGAATGTGTGAGTAAGAAACTGTCTTTGCTCTGCTCTTTAACACCTTCCATCTGCTGGGACCTGCAGTCGTAACCTTTATCACAGACTTTGCTACCGCCTGTGATGCTCTCAGTAACTGAAGGCCAAGATCTACAGGCCAAGTTCTGCTCTTATGGACATCAGTGCTGGCTTTCCTCAAAGATCTGTGGCTTCTCTTAGTGCCTCTCATCACTGCTTTTTCTGTCTTCTTCAGTGTGTGATTCCTCAGACTCCTGTTACAGGATATGTATGTGCTTCACACTTTCAAGATCAGCATCTTTGAAAAAGCAGTGTCATTCAGAATCTATGCCTCACTGATAAACTAGTTAATTCTTGATTAGAATCATAGAATAGTTGGGGTTGGAAAGGACCTTAAGATCATCTAGTTTCAACCCCCCTGCCATGGGCAGGGACACCTCCCACTAAACATGTCACCATGTCCAACCTGCTCTTGAACACTGCCAGAGATGGGGAACCCATTCCAGTGCCTCACCACCCTAACAGTAAAGAATTTCTTCCTTATATCCAATCTAAACTTCCCCTGTTTAAGTTTAAACCTGTTACCCCTTGTCCTGTCACTACAGTCCCTAATGAATAGCCCATCCCCAGCATCCCTATAGCCCCCCTTCAGATACTGGAAGGCTGCTATGAGATTGAGTTCTGCAAGACCAGCTCCTAGTCATAGTTAAAAATGAACATGAGTAAGTTTCTGTAAGTAATGGGAAGTGAATGTAGATCAGATGAGGGGGAAAAATGGATTCAGCTTGGTAGAGCTGGAGCTGGAGTTAAGGCATTGCTGTAATTCTGTGTTCCAGGAATGGTAACTGTTTTCTGTAATCGACTGGGCTGGCACAACATGGAGCTGTTGCTCTCTCAGTTCCAGAGCCGCCTCACTTTTGGGGTTCACAGGGAGCTTTGTGACCTGGTACGAGTGTCTCTGCTGAATGCACAGCGTGCGAGGATGCTTTACAACGCTGGTTTTGTCACCGTGGCTGATCTTGCTAAAGCCAGTCCTGATGAGGTGGCAACTGCTCTGAAGAATTCAGTACCATTTAAAAGGTGAGAAGTCACAAAGTACGCAAGTCAAGTAAAGGAGTTTGTCAGGTGAAAGATTACTAGATGAAACCTGTAATATAATGTGGCAACCTTTTGGTACTTGGTGTCAAGCATTAGTTAGAAATAACTTGTAGGTCTCTGTGACTGCTCACAGTCATTCCATAATTATTTTGAAATTAATAGAAGCATCTTTTATTTGCAGCATAAGTTTGTGAGACCTAAATTTTCTTCTTATTCCTCTTTTCAGTCTTGGGTGAATTGTTAATGCTTTCTGAAGACTTTTTACTGCCTCTGAAAGGCGGCTCCACCGTATGATCAAAGGAGATGATGATTTATTACTGTATTATCATTTGAGATTCTCTTGTGATTTTCATGTTGGTGCAATGACAAGCTTCCTTGATCAAGTACTTGTTGGACTGTGCCATGACACTTGTCTGGTTCATGCTTCTGAAGTTTCCTTGCTTTGGAAAACAGTGCCTGAAGGAGGATTGATTCAGAGCGTGAATCTTCTCCTAGGAGGGAGGTGGGACTCATCTGGGGTACACGCTTGGGCACGGAAACCTGGGAATGCTTCTGGGGTATACAGGCAGTAATATCTTTAACCAGTATCAATTCACATATAGAAAACTGAACCAGTTAATAGGAAATAACTGGTTATTTCCTATTAAGTGCATTATATTTTGGATATAGTGCTGCTCTGAAGCTAGGAAGCTGTGAAACTAAATGAAAGGGGACTGGGGAGAATAGTGCCATCTCCTTGTGTTGTTTGTTATTTTATACATAAATGTTTACATCTGTCTGTTACCTTTCCCATAGTGTTCGTAGGGCTGTGGATGAAGATGAAGAATCAGCAGAGGAGCGTCGGACTGTGCGCAGCATCTGGATGGCTGGAATGAAAGGTTTAACTGAAAGAGAAGCAGCTTCCCGCATTGTGGAGGAAGCCAGGGGACTTCTCCAGCAGGATTTGGCACTGATGGGAGTACAATGGAACCCGGAGTCTTTTCTTGAGACTGATACATCTTCTGTGATCAGCAGTGAGCCAGAACTGGAAGACAGACTACATAGATCGAGTGGAGAGCAGTCTTCTGAGTCTTCGAGGGTGTTAAACAAGAAAGGCTGCAGAGTTGAACATTGTAATGGCCTCAGTTCTCAAAATGGAAACTTATCCCTTAGTAAAAAAGGGCACAAAAGGCGACTAAGCAGTAGTACAGAAAACTCTAGATTTGAGAGTGAACTCCCAGGCAGGAGACAGGCTCGAGCAGAGGAAGGCAGTGATGATATTGTGTGCAGTGCTAGGAAACGGCCAAATAGGTGTGGAGATAATGAAAATGTAGGAAGAGTTTCTCCGGTCAAACCCAAGCTGGATTCTGGGAGAGCAATTCCAGAACTCCCTACTGAACAAGCAAAAACACCAGCATTGAGAACAAAGTCTTCAGTCTCCAGGTTGCTAAAAAGCATGGATGTGCATTTAAACCGGATTAGGAACAGAAATACTGCTTCAAAACTGCAGAGGTCACTTCTTGAAGATTCAAATACACTTACCATAGACATACCAAAGCCACCTGCTTTCCACCCCACCATTAAAACAGATAATCATTTTTCAGACCAAAATAGTAAGAAGTTTATGGAAACAGGGTCTGGAGGTCATCAAGTCTCAAATTCTGTACAGATGGGGGAAATGAACCTTGAGAGGAAACATAAAATGAAAGAGTTATTTCCAGAGCCTACCACCACCAATGAAGGTGTGCCTAAGGGGAGAGTGTGTTTGCAGGCACCTGGTACATTGCAGGGTACTGCACACATTAATGTGGAGAAACATAGTACTGCAGGAAGTCTGGTAATACCTGGCAGTGCAAGGACACAGAAAACCAATACTGATGATAAGCAGAATGAAATGAGTCAAATACAAGCAGATGCAAGATGTGCTGAGATGATGATGGGTAAGCAGCAGATGGCTTTAGACACAGTCCATGGTAATGTAACTGCTAGCTGCTCTGGAAGCAGCCATGTCCATTGTGGCAGCAGGATACAGAAGCCTCTGCATTTTTGTCCTGGCGAGGACAAATCCTGCCGTATTCAGATTCAGAATGGTGGCCAAAATGGGAATGAGAAACTCAATGGAGTATTGCCACAAGCTGGAGCATTGCAGAAAGCCAACAGTCATCCTAAAGACTCTCTAGTTAAATCCAGAGGTGTTTGCAATGCAGGTGAAGTTCGTAATGGTCCATTCTCTCATCTGTTTTCTGACTGTAGAGACTTTGAAGATAGCTTCCAGTTGGACACTCAAACTGAGATGCTAATAAAACAGGAGGGAGCAGCTGGAATCACAGGACAGCAGGGAATACAAGGTTCAGAGCTGGCCGCAGTGCCACAGCAGGAAATCCCCAAGAAACTGAGCACTTCACGGACTGATAATGCTCCTGATGAAAAGCTGGCTGCAACACTTAGGAAACTGGGCTTATCGAGTCTTATCACAACAAATAATATTACAAAAACCACATCTCAGCCCTGCAGTAATAAATCGTTGGAGTCTGGGGGCCTTACTTTACAGCCCATAGTGAAGGAAGCAGAATCTGCACGTTTCCATTTAGGAAGTGATTTCTCAGTGACCGACTCTCAGCTACACAGCTTTCTGCAAGATTTCCAGACCCAAAAGTCAGCAAAAGGAGAGAGTGTGTCTAAAGACCTTAATAAAGCAACCTCCCCTTTTGGTAAGGAGCACGCTGTACAAGTAGAATGCCACCCTGTCGCTGAAACAAGCCTGAATATGAGTGATAGCTTGCTGTTTGATGATAGCTTTGGTAATGTCAATGACCTTCCAGCTGCTCACATCACGGAAGCTGGCAAAAAGGACCCTGTGGAGAAGCAAGAGGCTTTGCTTCCTCCAGATGGTCTTTTGCAGAACCTAAAGCCTCTTCAGAATAAATTTGATGTCAGTGGCAATCAGAAAGAGCATGAGGATCCTGTGCAGCCTACCAGTGTGTCTCCAGCATTCTCTGATATAATAGTTGAAGTTTTAGATCATGCAAACTCCCCGTCTTTTCTGGGAGATCTTCCTTCTATGTTTCACAGTCAGTCAGGATTAAGAAACCCAGTGATTTCTAACAGTAACCCTTGTCCAAAGGCTTTAGTAGGAGATCAAAGTGAGAAGCTCCAGAGAAGCCATCAAACTGTAGACAAGAAAACCCATCCAGCAGTGTGGACTGACCACTCATTTGAACTAAGCCCAGGATTGCAGGATGTATTAGACAAATGGCCTAGTGCCTCAGGCACTGAACTGCTTTCAGTAAGCTCCTGTTTGAAAGGAAAGTTAATTGCTCCTGTTGTTAATCAAGAGCAAGATCCAGGTTTAGAATCTGGCTGTTGTCAGCCAGAGCCTGTGCCCACTTGCCAGCGTTTGGAAAGCTCTGTCAAAGTTAAAGAAAATGAAAGAGAAAACTTGGGTCTTCAGAAAACAGACTGCATAACACTTCCATTGAGAGGAAACAACAGAACATCCTGTCCTCCACCAGGCAGTAACAATGGGTTTATTCCTCCAGCACCCTGCAAAGAACTTTTTTGGATGAGTTCTTTTTCTCTCCCTGTGACATCTGCAAGGAAGAGACAAGTCACCTGCATGGATGAAGGGCAGCTGATTCAGCCACTGCAGAATAGCAAGGACAATGCAGAGCAGCAGGTTAAAACACTCCAGGGCAATCTTGGAAGCGTAGACTCAATTGAGACTGATGAGATAAAAGATGATTCCACTATAGACCAAGGCTTTTCACTGCAGCTCTCTCAGGATGTTTTTCCACTTGTTCCCCTAAGTGCTGAAAGTTTCACTATCATTGATGTAGCAAGCGACAAAGAACTTTTCCAGACTTTTATTGCAGAATGGAAGGAGAAGAGCAGATTCTCCATCTCAGTGGCATGTGAAAGGACAAAATGTCTTTTGTCCCCCAAATCAACGATTGGTGGTAAATTCAGGCAAGGTCAGTTCCATGTTCAGGGTATTATTTTGTGAACAGCAGGGTGGCATCTGCAGCTGAAAGCAGGAGTGGAGAAGGAAGGGGACTGCAAAAAAAAGGATCACGATTACTGATATTAATTGGATATTGCCAGCTGAGTCTTAGCAGAGGAAGGAGAATTAGGGTCAAGCATTTCATTAGTAGGTCTTTGGTTAATAGTAATGAAGTGTTAGCAGCTTGTTTGTATGTGAGAGCATCTAAACATTAACGTTTCATTGTGTCTGGCTTGTGCAGTCCCTTTATCCATGTCAGAAACGATCTTAGGATCTTTTAAAATGAATAATATATCCAGCAGTAAACTGTACAGATTGCTCAGAGTCTCCACGGAGTTACTTGTGGGATTGCCTCTTAACCGAGGTTCAATGTGCATGTGTGAAATTCACATCAGCCTCTGGGTTCTTACAGTATTGTTTCAGTTTTTCCACAGGAGTATTCATATGCTGCAGTTTGCTGCTGCTGCTGCTTTATAGAAATACTCTTCCTTTAAAATGACAAGATTAAGCAGAGTTGGATTCTTTGCTGTCATATTGCCATAACAACAACAACAACAGTGTTCCTTACCTGACAGAGCAATGAGAAATGTCCTTCAGAGTAGAAGGAGGGAATATATTTCTGTTTCAGCTCTTGAAGAGATTGCCAGGAAAGGCTGGAGTTTTGCAGGAATGCTCTCTGAGTGGTTGTTTCTGTTATAAGAGAAAGTTTTGCTATTCTAAATTGGTTTGGTTCTGTGATATTTTTTCCCCCAAAAGAAACACGGATTTTTCTCACTATACATGAAAATGAAAGTAAGAAATTTAGCCTTAACTGCATGTTATTCCGGATCCAATCTCTTCTGTATTTATGGATGCCATTTAATAATTGTAACTTTAAAATGATTTCTTTAGCAAGTTCTCCTCAGCGAATGCAAGTTAAAGATGATGGATTTCCTGTCCAAGGCTCTGAAGACATCCTGGTAGTTGGACTGGCAGTATGTTGGGGTGGAAAAGATGCCTACTATATCTCTTTGCAGCAGGTAGAAGACCAGACTGGTAAGTGGGTGGTCAGGCTGCACTGTGTTACCTGACACTGCAGTTCAGGAAAGTACCTTCAGTAGCTAGGTTCTTGGAATTGTTTTGAGTGTCCCAAGTGCAGCTCAGTTGTGTGATGAAGTAATTTAGCCAGATTATTCAGCAATCTTAAGCTTTGAACACCCTTCAACATGCTGTTGTGGAAGCATCCATGCTGCCATATAAGGCCAGGTAACTGGCTCAAGCACTGGACTGCTGAGCATGCATATGGCTAAAATGTTACTCCCCTTTTCTTTTTAGCTTACGTGCTTTTCTCTTTCAGCCTCTTCCAGTTTTTTCTCTCCAGAGGAAATACGACACTAGGATGCTGGTTTATAACCCAGTCTGTGCTATGCTGCCTCATGTTTGGTAGTACAGACACAGCATATTATTTTCAGAGCCTTGTCTGGTTTGATTAAAATATGTAATATCCATATAGATACTGTAGGTTTTGTGCTTTAGGTGATTGCATTCAAGATTTTTCTCTTGCCTTTCTTATCACGCAGTGGGTAAAAAAAGGACTTTTGCTTGTATTTCCTGCCTTAGAAATCAGCATGAGTTTGGCACCACCACCTCTGGACAAAAACCTGTCTGTAACAGAGAGACTGTATCAACTGCAGCTGTACCTGCAGAAGAAGCCCCAGGAGGAGCGCTCACTTGTGATGTATAACTTTATTCAACACTACAAGACTCTGCTGATGGCTTGTGGCATCTCCTTGGAAGGAAGCTTTGAGGATCCAAAGGTTTGCAGGATTAAGAAATTTAGCTTGGGTAAAACTACTAGTTTAAACACACAAGAGGAAAGATAGGAATACCTTCTGGTATTGTTCCTTCTGTCATTGTGATTTGAATATTCACACCTCTCAAGAGGTTTAGTGACATTTTCTTCCAGTGGGAAATCTATAACAGTATTTAGAGAAGACTTCTGCTATTTGTATTCATGGTGCCAGCAGGAGAAACAGGGCAGGTTCAGTGATAGGTTAACACATTCATCTTTTACACCTGATTGCTTGTGTGGGGAGGATGAAGTTAACTCTTTCCCATGTACCAGTGGACAGGGCTAACCTCTTCTTTTGCTGCAATAAGAAGCCTGGGACTGAAATGGCGAAGAGCTTCTGGTCAGGTTATTGATTATAACAGCAGAACACTTTGTAAGCAAAGATTTGCCCACTATGAGTATGGACCACCTTGCTACCACTATTTTCTCAAAACAAAGTGTACATGTAATTTCAAAAGGTTTGGTTACCATTTGTAGCTCAGAAGAAACACTAGAAAGAGGTAAAAGCACCTTCTTGTCCTTGTTAGGAAACGCTCTACATGCATCGAATTTTCTAGTGTTGATTTTAAGAGCTTGTATCCCACTTGGGCTGGATAGCAGAATGTCAGTATTAAAATCTGCAGGTAAGTAGCTAAGGTATTCAACACAAGAACAAACTTAGCTTTTCATACTGACATATTTTTATTTTAGGATATATTTAAAGATCAGTAAAAGTTGTGCCTTTCTCTGCACCGTTTCTTGTATTAAATGAAGTCATATTCATATTTGGTCATTTTAGTGATGCAATGAGTATATACATACTCATCCCTCCTGGCACCCTATATGTATACATATGGTTTTTAGCTTCTGCTTGCATGGTAGAGACAGTGCAGAAACCTATGTTTGTCCTATTTTGACACAAGAAACTGAGATATAGCTGTGAGTGAAATAGCTTTGAAGACAGTGGGAGGTATGAGGCTTACTGTGAATAAAATTTGCCTTATAGAATTCTTGGTACTAGTGCTGATGTGTAAAACATAGGAGAGCTCAGCTTGACTAATATTCTAGATCAACAGCAAGTTCTGATTTTTACAAAGTCAGTTTTCAGATTAAACATGTTTTTGCTTCTGATTTTCGCATCTAATCCCCTTTGTGTTAGGTTTGAATAAGTGAAAAAAGCCTCAGGCCAACACTTCTAGATGTGTTTAGTTGACAGGGGATAAGGTTTTCAACTCTGGGTGAGAATGAAGCTTTTCAGTGACTTATGCCCTCTTGAAGGTTTTATCTGAAATCATGTAAATTTTCACAAGTTGTGCCAGTCTGCCTGCCAAATGAAGACAAAATAACCTCCACTTTGACCTTATATTAACCTGCACTTAAATAGTTAAAATTGGTGCGATGACTAAAATGGAAAAAAGGTCTCATGGAGGTCTCCCTTCTTAAGGTTGCGTGTTGGCTGCTTGATTCTGGCTCTAAGGAACGTACACTCCACAACATGGTGACCAACTTTCTCCCCAGCGAGCTACCCCTACTGGAAGGGGTGGGCACCGGCCAAGGGGTGCAGAGCCTGGGGCTTAGTGCCAGCGGAGACCATTCTGGGCGGTACAGAGCAGCGATAGAGTCTGTGCTTTGCTTCAATGTCATGAACCAGCTCCATAATGAATTACAGAAGGAAAATATGACAGGTAAAGAGAGCAACTCCACTTGGGGGCAAAGATGGAGGGTAAAGGTAGCTGTCCTACGACAGGCTGAATGATCAGTGAAGAGAGGAGATGTGGAAGTTCTTCTCTAAGTGTATTCTGTGGCAAACCATTTGTGAAGAGAAAAGAGGGAGCTTCCCTTGGAAGTACATCCGTTTTGTCAAAAAAAACACCCTAAAATTGAATTTTGTATTAAAAGAAGTTTTTTACATCCCAAATATCCACCAGTTCCATTGGTTAAAGCAGTT
Source organism: Pezoporus wallicus (assembly GCF_028554395.1). Lineage (NCBI taxonomy): Eukaryota > Metazoa > Chordata > Aves > Psittaciformes > Psittacidae > Pezoporus > Pezoporus wallicus. The sequence continues at coordinate 1,352,041 of NW_026639755.1, forward strand.
GCAGAGTCTTACTCTAAGTCTCTGAATCAAGCTGATCTCTATGTCCCAGGTTAGTCCTCTGGCCATTCTGAGGGGACTTGTGGGTCTGTCTATGGTTTCTCATGAAAATTTTCTAAACTTTTTGCATTTCCTTGTCACAAACAATTCCTAAAATCCTCAGATGTTTTCTGAAGGAGTTTCTTGCTTCTTGCCTGCCCACATAGCATTGTTTGCCGTGTAGGTGTTGCATCCATGGAGCTTCTGATTCCTATAGTGAACGATCCAGTGTGTTTACACTAAGATTTGCTGAGTGCTTGTCTCTGTTTAAAAACAAGCAAAAGGAACTCCCAAAAGCACATAACTACTGGTGGGCTTTGTGATTGCTGCCCCTAAGTTATATCCAAAGCCTAAGATGAGGGTCCAGTCTTACTGAAGCCTTGCAAGTTTACCACATCATTTCTGATGATGACAATTAAACCTTAGAACATTTTTAAAAGATGTGGGTGGTGGAATGAATCATAGATCATAGAATAGTCAGGGTTGGAAAGGACCTCAAGATCATCCAGTTCCAACTCCCTGCCATGGGAAGGGACTCCACACACTAGACCATGTCACCTAAGGCTCCGTCCAGCCTGGTCTTGAACACTGCCAGTGATTTACCACTTCTTTGGGCAACCTGTGCCAGTGCCTCAGCACCCTCACAGTAAAGAACTTCTTTCTTATATCCAACCTGAACTTCCACTGTTTCAGTTTGAACCCATCACCCCTTGTCCTATCTCTGCAGTCCCTGATGAAGAGTCCTTCTTCAGCTTCCTTGTAGGCCCCCTTCAGATACTGGAAGCTGCTCTGAGGTGCATCAAGTTGGAAAGCTTTAAATTAAGCATGTCTATGGTTTACAAGATGTTGATAGTACAAAGAGATGTGTATTTCTTAGGGGAAAAAAAAAAGGCTGTTATTCCCATAAATATTTTTGTGCTACAAAGTTCTGGAATACTTATTATGAAATATTTATTACTATGAAATAGTTCAGAAACAAAAGTATTTAAATCTGTATTGAAAGATTTCAGTGTGTCAGGACATTCAGGATGTAAAAACCTGAGGATTCCCCAGTTCTGGGGTTTTTTACTGCAGTTGATCTGGTTTTGTGGTTATAAAAGCTTTTCTTGGCATTTTTACTTACTACAGATGTATTTTCTAAAGTGGAGATGCCCTCCCATTACTGCTTGGCTCTGCTGGAGCTGAATGGCATCGGCTTTAGCACAATGGCATATGAAACCCAGAAACAAGTCATGCAAGCTAAACTGAGTGAGCTTGAGACCGAGGCGTATCAGCTGGCAGGCCACAGCTTCTCCTTGACCAGCCCTGATGACATTGCAGAGGTATGTAGGGGTTAGGGCAGGAGAGGGAGAACTTTTGCCCCCAAGAGGGTCGGAAAAAAGCGTTCTTGAGGGGACTGCATATGGGGAAAAGACAAAATGCAAACTGAGTGCTGCTCAGAGCTGATTTGTCTGTACGCTCATGATGAGCTTGCAAGATGCTCTGTGTCTCCTGCTTGGTACTGATCATTCTGACGTGGAAGTAAGCATGTTGGAAATAAAAACCGAGTGGAAATAAGCATGTTAGAGAGGACCTTGGCTTCTCATAGTGCTTCTCCGATGATCTGACAGTTAAATGCCTTCTGGAATATTTTTGGTGAATGGTGCGGGACTAGAGAAGCTTTTTTTGCAATACCAGTGCTCTCCACATGAGATGTGATGTCATGTAGTTCGAGTCTGAGAATGGTACTGAATAAGCTGCGTATTACCCTGGTCCCTACACAGGCATGAAAGAGGAGGAAAGACTGCTTTAACTGAATCAAGTACTGTTTGATTTTAAGAACTGGTATAGAACTGGTTTCTTTTAAAGCCTAACAAAGTTTTCTGTGTAAATTAGCAAGGCATTTATTCCTGAAGGACTTTAATATATATTTATTAATGTACGTTGCATGGAACCGTAGGAATAGATTCTAATCGCTGTGCATGCTTTTCCTCCCATTTCTTTCTTGTCTGTATACTAATTGCTTGCTGAGGGACTATACTTCATATGGAAGTAGTCAAAATGTGCAAGCAGCCACCACTAAAAGAAGTTCTACGGAAATAATTCTCCCTTTTTGCAAATGCAGTTTTGCTGGGTGACAGGAGTGCGAGTTGGAACTGCTGCGATAACGCTTGGCTCCAATTTCACTCCTCCTCATGGGGAAGGGAAAGGAAAGTTTTCTCAGATGTGCTGTTCTCTGAACTACAGAAGCTTGTTTCCCATGCGGAACCATGTAAAGTATCTTGTGTAGGTTAGTAGAGCTTTACCCTTCTAATTTTGTGTCAGTACAAGTTTCGTGCTCTATAAATGAGGAAGATAAAACCTTTCTGCCGCTTCTATTCCTTTCTGCCAGCTGTGAAATGCAGCACAATAGCTGCTAAATAGTGTGTAATGCTACGTAAATGCAAAACGAAGACCCATGTTCTGTCTGTCACTAAGTGAGCAGATACTTCATTTTCCAGTTCTTGGCAGTGTTTTAGGAAAATTAATATTCCGGCTATTCTATATTTATGCCCACCTCCTCCTGTGCCATTCCCGTGGCTCTGAAGCCTGCTCCCTACTAACACCTCTTTTTTCCACCAATGTTCTTCCCACTTTCAGTCATCTTACATCACATTTGATTACAGCTGCCTGTCAGCAGTAACCTTACTTCTTGGATGGAGGTAATTACCTTTTCTGAAAGCATACCTCAAAGCGTTCAGAAAATGAGAGTTTTAGATTCCATTTTGTAGTTAATTAAAATGAGAAGGAATGGTGGTGAAGGCAGAGATCCTTCATTAGCTTTTTAATTACCTGAAGAGTTCATCCTGTCCTGTGGTTGGAACAAGTGTTTGTCGTTTCAATGCTTGGTTGGTTTTTGTGTTCTCCTGCGTGTTGCATGCAGAAACTGAAAGGAAATGCTGACATTTTCCAGGTTTTGTTCCTGGAGCTGAAGTTGCCACAGAATGGAGATGTGAAGGTTCAAGGGAACAAGAAAACTCTGGGTTACACCAGAAGAACAACTGCTAAGGGAAACAGGCTTAGGTTAAGCAAGCAGTTGAGTACAACCAAGGTACAGTAAAGCTGGGTTCCGGTCTGTACAAATAACTCCCTCTTGCTTCACACATTTGCTGCTTGGATCTGTCAGAGTTGGGTATGCTGACTTAAATGAAAATACATTTTACTTGCCTTTTGCTTCTCCAGTTACCACTGGAAATTCAAATTGGATTCTACCTTCTCTGCTAGCAGCCATTAGCTCCTCCTGCTCTCCTAAAGCCTTAGTGTAGTGAGGACATGACTATAAATAGCAGGCATCAATAAGAATGAATCGGGCAGAATTTGATTTCCCAAACCACATGTAAGACCAAAATAGCACAATAATTTTGTAAAGCCAATAGGAGAAGAATTTTTCAACATCAGCTTGAAAGGTACTTAAATACCATGGTGATAAATCCAGTATTTTGACTGCCTGGTACGACCATATCTGTATCTTGTGCTTTAGAGATGGCTGATCTGATGTGCTTCGAAATGGCTGATCTGATGGCTTAACAAATTTAGTATATCAAAAGCTTGTATATATGTGAAGGCTCTTGACATACTTGCTAGTTGATAAATATTGTGGAGTTGCATTAATACCAATTGCTGCGAGCTAATGAGCTCTCTTGCCAGACAAGTGATATTAGCAGATATATGTGCTCCCTGTTTTCAGGACTCATTAATCTGTGTTGTTTTCTTAGTTTCCCCTTGTTCAGTGTAGTCAGTGCTTGGAAGACAAGTATTGATTTCTGAAACTCAAGTGGCAGTGATGAAGTGAGTGCAGTGGTGGTGGCAGAGCAGACAGCAAGAAGCAAAGTGAGGATTTCCTTCTTTGGTGATATGGAGGGGTGAGCTGCCTGCTGCACACAAAAACAGCGTTATTTTAAGGTGTTGGTGTGCCACTGCCTTTTGAAATTCTCATTAGTCCCTTTGTGTTCTGATTGAACTGAAAGGATTTGATTGCTAGTGATCAGCTTTGTCTTTCAAGGAGCATGGTCAAGGGCTTCATTTTATATGTTCCTGGTGTACGGATAGGAGAGAGCAGGGAGAAAAATACAGAAGAAGCTGGAGGAGAAGCATTAACGCTGGACAAGAGGAGACAATGTAGGGGACCTATGGCAAGTGATGCTTTATTTGATCATTTCACATGATTTATTGGTTGGTGCAGACTCAAAGGGGTGATGAGGATGCAAAAGTCCGAAGGGAAGTGACTGTGTAAACAACCTGCAGCTGTGTCTCATGGTGCTTTGATTGCCCAGGTGTAGGTGGCATAACTGCAGGGGATATCCATCTCATTTTAAGGTAGTGACACTCGAAGCTCATGGTGGGTGAAGGAGTCACTTTTTCCTGCAGAACCTTTCTAAACCAAGCTTTAAAGGCAGTTGATTATAGTTGTGCCCTTTTCTCCCCACAAGGATGTCTTGGAGAAATTAAAGAAACTTCACCCATTGCCAGGGCTGATACTGGAATGGAGGAGGATCAACAATGCCATTACTAAAGTGGTGTTCCCACTACAGAGGGAAAAGCGATTGAATTCTGCATTAGGAATGGAAAGAATATATCCAGTGTCACAGACTCACACAGCTACAGGTAAAGAAAAGTGTGCATAATCCTTACTTCTTAATGATTTTTCTTTTGGGGGGTGGGGGGTGGGGGGGCAGCTTTCCAATGGGAAAAGATGGAAACTCAAGCCCGCTCTACTTAAATCAAATGAAAATACTGAAATAGTATTTGACGTGAATTTGAAAGCGTAGGTGTGTTAAAATAGCTTTTGTGTTCACTGAGCAGGATTATTAATTTCTTGCCTATATTAGCATGTAAATCTCTGACCCCAGAAGATCTTCTGGATTTGGGAGTTTCTTATCAGTGCTACAGAAATGCTGCAGGGGAACCATCTCAAGCCCATTCAATCCACATTGTTTTGCCTTCAGTTTTCTCAGCGGTCATGTCCTGTCCTGCCCTCCTGCCCCTTGGTTTTTGGAGATGCAGATGTGTGTTCAGCTGTGTTAAGTTAGAGAGACTCCTTTTGGACCCTTACTTAGTTCTGCCTTGTCTTCTTTCTCAGGTCGAATAACCTTCACAGAGCCAAATATCCAGAACGTGCCAAGAGATTTTGAGATTGAAATGCCAACTGTGGTTGAAGAAAGCCCACCTTCCCGAACCCATGGGAATGTTAATTCCTGTGCTGTTTCTGGGGCCAGGTAGGAGGATCTTGGCAAAGCTTCTGCCTGCTCTTCTGATCTTACTGTGATTGTCAAATTCCTCTGTTGTGATTTCACCTGTGGCTGCTGTCGTGTCAGTGTTGACTTGTTCCTCAGTGTTTCTCTTACAGGTTCAGAGGAATAAATACCGAAAACTCAGTGATACATGGAATACCTAATAATGCTAACAGCATGTGGCACCATGCAGCCACTTGCTTTTTGAGGTCCTTCATGTAATCCTACAGTGAAATTAGCATTATGCTTCCAATAGTTGGGTGGAAACCTGAGTCCGAAAAGGAACTAAACTGACGTTAGGGTCTGTTTTGACTTTCTTAAGAGCTAATCTGAAAGAGGATAGGATATTGTGGAAGGAGCAGAAGAAAATTTCTCTCTTTTATGTTGTGCAGCCCCCTGTGTAAGGGAGCATTGGTAAATCTATTTTTCATTCTTTGTTAATAATTTGATTTGTATTAATGATCCTGCAAAAGCTATCAGGTTAGCAGAAAGAGATACCTAAATCTGGTGTCTGTTAACCAAACACCCTGGTTTGACAGCATTACATGCCAGTGCCTAAACAGTTGTGAGGAAAGAATTTCTGATGAAATATCAAGGTGGATCTTTTAGCAGCTAGATTATGAGCTTTGGGGCTTCAGACTTGGTAGTGGTTTTCTGTCCTTTCAGTTTCTCTTTCTGTTCAAGTTCTTGTCCCACGTCTCACCTGAGTGACTTCCCATCTTTTTTCCCATAGCAAGATAGGAGAAATGTGAAAAGCTTTTGGCTCTTCTTTCTTTTCCTACCTCTACATGTTTAACATCCTCATGCCTTGAGTAGATCATGGGAAGAGAACTCAGGAGTAGCAGGACCTTGTCCATCTCTCTTCAGAAGAACCAGCCTAGCCATGGTGGCAGAAATGTTGCTCTAGCAGTGCTAAGGCTTGCAGCAGCTTTGCAGGATGGTTGGGGGGTAAGGTGGATTCTGAAGAGCAGCACACCATCAAAAGCATGGACTGCTTGCTGAACATTGAGAGAGGTCTTTTTCTCGGACTGACTCTTGGGACTACATTCCTTAATTAAGCAGCCACAGTGTTAGGGAAAAGGGCAGTTGTAAAGGCACAGAAAGGACTTCTGGCACAAAAGAAGCTGCCATACAGCCCAAGTCTGATAGGCCTTCCGAACTTCGGTCCAAACTGTCTTTTATCTTACTATTATTACTCTTTCCTCTTGTAAGAAGCTTCTGACCAAAGGAGTGTGGCTAAATTAAATCATGGTAATTTAACTAAATTGGGAGCCTATGCTGGACACTATGGTTCTCTACAGTTCCCACACGTTGTCCCTGACCTTTATTTCTTGTGATAATTTATTCCTCTGATCTTTGTGCTATCTTTCATCAACTTGATCCCCACTGTCCCTGGAATGACGAGGTACAAGAAGAAAAGTGAGTGCACAAGGGGAGGCACAATGCCTTTTTCTGTGCTTTGCTGAAACCAGTCTTGTTCTCAGAGATACCTTTTTTTTCCCTCCTGCTAAAGAAAATCAAGTTGCTTCGGGGCAACTTTTTACTCAGTCTGTAGAGAGGAAATGTGCAGAGTTTGGTGAGCATATCTTCTGCAACTTCTGCTCTGCTTTTACAGGCTTACTGGTGTGTGTTTGTACATGCATGTGAACAGTCATGAGGTTGATGTCGGGGAGGAATCTTTCTGTCTCTGCTAGGTATGTGAGAATGATGTTGAGAGAAGACTTGGCACTCGAGGTGGGGTGTTGAATTTTTGGGATTAGGCACTCATCGAAGGTCTGGGGCCTTTCATCTTACCTGTTTTGAAGTGGAATTATCAAATTTCTGGACCAAGCCCTGATAGTGCAAGAAAGATTTATCCCTAAATCTGTTCGGAGTCAGTAGATCTCTTCAGGTGTACATGTGGTCTCCATCCAGTTCTGCCATGGTCATATATAGGTAGGGATTGTCCACAAGAGTGGAATAGAGGCTACTGTCGCACTTGTTTTCACCGATTCTTTGTAACAAAAACGATTATGCATCTTGACATGTTTTAGAAATTGGTGAAGAAGTCATTCTTTGTCTCCACAGATACAGAAAGCGTTCCAGTATTGCACCTAATGGCCTGAAGGTTCAAGCTGAAGACAGATCCAAGGAAAGAGGAATACCATTTTCTGTTAGCATGAGGCATGCTTTTGTTCCCTTCCCAGGTACTGCCCAGATTCTGCTCTGTAATTGTTAAGGATATGGGTAATGAAATATCCTAGGCCTAATGAAGAGTTAAGAATTGATGACAGTATATATCTAATTGAACAGCCTGCTTGGAAAACTAATGCAGTAGTTAGCATGCCCTCAAACTTTTTCACAAGACTGTAAAGGATAGAGTTTCAGTTGGGGAAGGTATTCAAATGTTCACACCTTCATTTCCTCTTTAAGAATACCTGGGTTTAAAGAGAGAGCTTAGATAGATCTTAATACACAACCTGAGTCCTTCCTGTCCAAACGTCAGTTCTCACGTTGCCTGCCCTGCCTCAGCACAAGTCTGCTGGTCTGATCCCTGTGCCGGTCATTCCGACGAGGTGCTACACTTTTACACAGACACCTGGATGGATACTTGTCTATGTGGTTTTGATGGATTCTAGATGGAAGGGCTAGATTGAAAGCAGGCATACCTGGGCATTGGGAAAACAAGCAAAACTTTGATAGACACGGCTGCGGAAAACTTTCAGAGCAGAAGGCACAAGGATAACTTCAGTCTTGCTTGCTGGTATTATGTTGGTTGGAATGGTGTTGAGTAATTTATATAATAATTTCTGCTAACTTCTTGCCTTCAGGTGGCTTAATCTTGGCTGCTGATTACTCTCAGCTTGAACTGAGGATCCTTGCTCATTTGTCTTGCGACTGTCGACTCATTCAAGCCTTGAACAGTGGTACTGATGTCTTTAAGAGTATTGCAGCAGAATGGAAAATGATTGATCCTGAAGCTGTTGGAGACAGGACAAGGCAACAAGCAAAACAGGTAAATTTTTGGGAATAAAAATCAACAGCAGCTTTCTTACCAGGAAGGTTCAGTGTTCAAAACATCAGGAACTAACTATAGAATGGCTTTCATTTTGAGTTCAGCCCTGACTGGTCAGTAATTGCTTTGTATGTACCCCCACTCTTGGTACGTTTCAACTGGAACTGTCTGGGTTTTGGGGAATGAAGGTGGAAAAAACCAGTGTGAATGGCTTTCATTCAGAGGTAGTGTCTCTTCTTGAATGCTTGCCCTTGTTCCCAATCGCTTGTCCATTGAATCACATTTTGATTTGGCTTTGCTTTCTCCGCATGACTCGCCATATGGTTATGGTTCTTCACACCATCCTCTGGCAGATTTGCTATGGAATCATCTATGGAATAGGAGCAAAATCTTTAGGCGAGCAGATGGGGATTGATGAAAATGAAGCTGCCAGTTACATTGAATCCTTCAAGTCGAGATATACAGGTTTGGATACGGCTGGTTGGGCGCTGTGTGGTGATGGTGCTGGTTGTTTTTAATCCCTTCTTTCCATGTCTCTTCAAATCCTAAATTTGTCTCAGCCCTCTACTATTTATGTCTCATTTGAAAAAGTCTAGTGCATGAACACAGAGTTTGTTACTCTGTAGTGTTTTACTCTAAACTCCGGTTTGAATCATTTTTAGGACCTTGTCCCTTTCTCCCTCCTTATATTCATTATTTTGTTGGGGATTTTTTTAATTCATTAATAAGCTCTGGGGATTCCTTTTAAAGCTCTCAACTTTCTGAATAAGGAACCCTTTTCCTTACTAAAACACACAGCTTCAAAGGATATGCAGTACAGCTTTAGACCACACTTCTTTCTAAAGATGACCATTTCTCTCTACTCTTCTTGTCTTTTGCTTTATTTCTTTAGGAGATGGATGCTGGGAAACGGGGTCCTATTAAGAATCTGCTTAGTCCCCAGTAATTTCTGGGTAGTCTGGCCTTCCTGACCATTAGAAATGACTTCCTGCTTCTTTCCTCTCTGTACATGTACATACACACAAACTGCAACCTACCTTATATTTTAACTCCACTTCTTACGAATTTTCACCTCTGTGTATTGCCAGGCTGACACACTGAATTTTATACTTAACGAAGTGACTAATGGCCATGCTGACCATGACATAGTCTTGGCCTTGAATAGCTCCTGTTACATTTTATGTTCTGTAAACCTTGGAAAGAAATTGCCTAAAGTTAACTTTTTGCACTTCAGCGCAGTTGTTACCTGAACTTGCAGCGAAAAGGGCTCTTCCTATCTCGTCTTTCTTTCACATAAGTTTCTTTTTAATGCTCTTGGTGGATTCACTCCTTCCCTTGCAAAGTGCAGGTGGATGAGTTTCTTTCATCCTAGAATCTGAAGTGACACAGCCTGAAGTCAGGCAGCCTGAGGCATCAAGGACTTAGACTTCTGCTTTCAACTTACCCCCTTCCTACTACTTGTCTCTCTAGTGCTGGTTTAGGTCCTGACCTCTCAATTATCAGTAATGCACGTATTACTCTGTGCCTGGGCACTGTGCAGCATGGACTTCCTGTGTCCTTGTGCACAGCCGGATATCCCGACACTACACACTCTCTTCTACCTCAAAAGCCTTACTTAGGTTTCCCAGCAGAGCTGCAGATAGGCTAAAGGAGTGATCGTGTGCCCTTGTCCCTTGACATGGTCTAGGAAATGCAAAGAATTACCTTGGTGTGCTGTTTGAGCATCCCAGACTCCTTTCAGTGACCCCAGTGAGAAGTCCACAAGGAACATCAGCTGTGTTAGGGAAAACTTTTTCTCTTTCCTTTCACAGGGATTCAGAAATTCTTGAGGGAGACAGTGAGGAACTGCAGAAGAGATGGATTTGTGCAGACCATCCTGGGAAGACGGAGATACCTGCCAGCTATCAAAGATCCAAACCCCTACAGTAAAGCTCATGTATGTTGAGTGCAGTACAGGTTCTAGTTATTTATTAACTTTTTAAAGTATTGGATTTCTTTGCACATCTAGCTGTGGTTTTACAGGGTCTGTGAGCCATCTGGGTCATGACCTTCCACTTTTCACTTAGTTCATTGTTTCCTCGGTTGTGCTTTGAATAACAGAGCTTTTGTCATGGTCTGCTTGACGCAAGTCTGCTATGACTGGGTGTACAGCTGTCATCATGTGCTAAGCTCACTTCAAAACTCCCACGTTAGAACTGGAGTGAGTAATTTAGTGGAATAAGTGGACATGATTTTAAGAAGCCTCCACGCAGTGATGTGCTTTAACTCTTCAGGTAGTGCTCTTCAGTGGGAGCACTGAGTTGCTCCCACTCATCAGGCTTTGAATATTATATGCTGTCAGCACCTGAACAAGAAAGGGCATTTAAGTGCTATAGTTTTTGGTATTTGTTCCTTATTTCCCCTCAAAGAAAACCCAAGCCTGTTAGATAAATAATTACTTAATATAAGCCTTTGTGTTGGCATTAATTTTTTCCAAGGTCATTTTGGACACACTTGTCTAACTCTACTTCAGTAAGTGTGAATTGACACACTGGGGTAATGCTGGCACATTTCTGTGGGGAGGAAGCATTATACTTCTCAGTAGGAAGCTGGATTAGGTTGTGTGGAATTGAAGACTTGAGTGGAAGGGAGAGGAATTGGGGGAGTTTATTGTACTCCAAGTGGTTGAAAGGGAAACAAGGAGACTTTCAAAAGACCTTTGAGATAATGTGACTGTTTAATCTGAAGGATACTTCAGCATGAAGCTTTGTAGATGCCCCTTCTGTTCAACTTTGATTTGTTCTTTAAAATCCTATTGAAGACCAGTTAATGAATTATCTTCACTTTCATGTCAGCTTCCTTGTAACTTTTTGCATGCATTTTGGCTCTAATCAAAGAGAGAGGAACCTTTGAATGTAGTTTTCTTATCTGACAGTTTGCTTGCGTGGGAGGAAATGCCACTGTGTCACAGTGTGGTCTGGTGTGGTTTTGCACAGCTGTAATGCTCTGGCAGTCAGGATTCAGTGCAGCAGACCAGGTTATTATAATGTTCATGAAGTCCAGCTTCTTACCTTTGGTTTCTGATGGTTTTGAAGATAGGCAGAATGGTACTTGGATGAACTGAGAGGTTTTTCTGCTCCTGAAGAAACTATTGCCATGTGTATATACTTCTCCATCTTGTAGCTTGTGACTCTTGCAGATTATTACCCTTGATATTAATTCATTTTAAATTAGTGGGAATCCTGCTTCTGTCAGTCACCTGGAGAAATCTTCTGTCTGAAGCTAGTCTATAGCATCTCTTTCTTTCAGGCAAATGAAACAAACTCTATGTGAAGGGTTTCCTGTGCCTGTATTTAGCCATGTATTCATTAGTTTTAATGATGTCCAAGTGGCATGCAGGATTTGACTTATTTTTGAGGGTGACTTTTGAGAACATCTCTCTCTGTTTAGGCAGAGCGACAGGCTGTGAACACAACTGTTCAGGGATCTGCTGCTGACATTGTCAAAACAGCCACTGTGAACATTCAGAGGCGCCTGGAAGCTTTCTCCTCTGTGATCAAGTCCCATGGACATCTGGAGAGCTTCCTCCAGAGAGATCAGACTGGTAAGCTTGCCTCTTTCTTGCACACTAGGGCAAAACCTTCAGCAATTTGCCTGCAAAACCAAAAAAGCTAGGGCTTTTGGGCTAGGGGTGGATGACAGAATCATAGAATGATTTGGGTTGGAAAGGACCTCATGATCATCTGTTCCAACCCCCTGCCGTGGCAGGGACACCTCACACTAGACCAGGTTTCTCAAAGCCCCTTCCAACCTGGCTTTGAACACTGCCAGGGATGGGACACCCACAGATTCCTTGGGCAGCCTGTTCCAGTGCCTCACCACCCTCACAGTGAAGAACTTCTGCCCTGTTTCTACCCTGAATTTCCCCTGTTATAGTATAAACCCATCACTCCTTGTCCTATGTCTACAGTCCCTAATGAAGAGTCCCTCTCCAGCATCCCTATAGGCCCCCTTCAGATACTGGAAGCTGCTTTGAGGTCTCCACGCAGCCTTCTCTTCTCCAGGCTGAACAGCCCCAACTTTCTCAGCCTGTCTTTATATGGGAGGTGCTCCAGTTGCTGATCATCCTCGTGGCCTCCTCTGGACTTGTTCCAACAGCTCCATGTCCTTCTTATGTTGAGGACACCAGAACTGTACACAATACTCCAGGTGGGGTCACAGGGGAATGAAATCTCATTGCTAACGTTGTTGTGCTTTTAGAAAACCAAGGATGGCTCATTTCATTTCGTGTAAAGTGGTGGCTTTTAGCTTGAAAAGACTATTGACATAGCGTCAATTAGAAATTATTGTACTAATAAGAGGAAAAGTATATTTGCTGCAGTATTAACCGTGCATTTCTATGTACATGGAACAGAAGCCTACCTAGTTTATCAAAGCAAAAGGAAATTTTCTTGTTACATGAAAATATCTTCCATGTAAACGAAAAGGCCTGATCTAAATGAAGCCAACAAACAAACTGCGAACTATGACACTTGAGGGAAATACGTAGGGAGAACGTCTGCTCAACACACAAACTAAAGCCAATGCTGTGATCAGATCAGAACCCCCAGCTGTCTCAAAGCAGATCTTCCAAAGGCTGGCAGTGGGAGTTCGTATGTGAGATGGACCATGATGCCACCCCAGAATTGTTCAAAAGCAGGAAGGTGAAACTGAGCACGTGTTCTGCCTTCAGAGGCAGTGTAAAGATAGAATGGAACAACTTCGGGTTCCAAAATACAGTTTTTTGTTAAAATCAAGTCTGGAAGTTGATGTCCAGAGGCTCCAGAGCAGTATTCTGTAAGTACTTAGCAGCATAGATTTCTCCTGGGTGCAGACAGCAAAGCTATGCTGGGGTACTTATTCCCAGAGGAGTGCTATGAAGGTTTTCTTTTGAACATAAAACAGTGTTTTGTTCATCAGTCTTGTGTTTTTAGAAAGGCAGCTGAAGGGGTGCAGTGCTGTATTTCTGTGGTAGTTCTTGTGCTTCAGCTGAAACATGAAGCTGTCTTAATAGGAGTATTCAGTCCTAAGGAATTAATCAGGGAGTTTTTATTTTAGAGAGACAAGATTCAGAGGTCTGCTATGGGTAGAAGGCACGTGCTTAGCAGAGCTTCCCATCCCTTCCAGGAGCAGCAGCTCCTGGCCTTTGGTCCGGTAGTTGTAGGAAGGGAAGGAGATGCTTTTGTGACAGTTTTTGCTCCTTTGACAATAGCTGGTTTCAAGAACGGGAAGAAATTCCCTAAGTTCTCTTTCAGCACATTCTAAATGCCTGTGCCATCAGAGAAGGACCCTGCATCATGTGGCTTCCTCAACATTGATGCTCCAGTGTGAGGCTTGCGCAAGGAACTGATGATGCTGTGAAACCCTCCCTGTAGTTGTGAACCGGAGTCCTCCTGGTAGCTAACCTGAACCATAAATAACTTGAGGCTCCGTGTGTGAGGTTGTGTTTGTTTCTTTCTTTTGGAAAGCTTTCAGCAGGGAACAGTTTGTTCTGCTTTATTTTCATCAGGCAAATGACAAAACGGGTTATTCAGCTGCTTGTTTATTCAAAAACTGCTCTTTTTGCTTCCCTTGTTTTCATCAGGAGCAGTAGCTGCGGTTCCAGATAACTGCGTTTGGGAGGAGGCTTGCTGCCTTTTTAGACTAGCCAGTAAAATGGATTTGGAGGAAAAGCAGAACTGTCATTCACTGCCAGAGAGGATGTTGGGCACTAACTCCTGATTAAACTTGACAGGATTTTGTTTAAACTTTGCTTTTTCAACAGATGGTTTCAGGAGACGCAACTGTCTCCTGTTTCTGTTCTGATTCATAGCTTTGTAATGGAAGGCTGAAATGTTTGTATCTAAAATGCTTCTCATTAACATTTTTCCCTCAGTAGCTGTACAAATATTGATAGAACAGTAGTGCTTTGCGGCTTTATCTGTAGGCATGGGCTTTTGCATTTTAAAGTTCTTTTGCTCCACATTAGGAATGTGGAAGGTTTCTTTGATACAAGAAACATGCCTTTTCATAATGGTATCTAATGAACTGTGCTCTTCACCTTTGTAGGAAGGCTAGGGAGGAAGAGAAGCAGAGGGATGTTACAGCCCACCAGCGGAGCTTTCTTTATCCTCCAACTCCATGATGAGCTCCTCTATGAAGTTGCAGAGGACAATGTCATCCAGGTATGGCCATGCTTTCTCAGCTATCTATGATGTTTGAAACCAGCCTTCTAGGGGTTCAGCTGCTCTTCCCTGCATCTCCTCTTGCTGTGTGCTAGAAGGTCTGTGAAAACAAAGCTGAACTGGATGAAAAATTCTGTTTGTATTCTTGACCCCTTTGTTTTCAGGCTCAAGCCATCCCATTAGCTGAAGTTCTTCACTGCTTCTAACAGCAGCTCGTACAACTTCTCTGCAAGACTCCATGAGTCAAGTCGCTTAATATCGGTGACAGGAGTGGGGCGAAGTGCTTGCTTTGTTTGGAGGTATTTTTGCCTCCCTGTTCACACTTGGGTTTTCTGGTGCCCAACTCAGAACATGTGTTGTTAGAGCTCTGGTTTGAACTCTGTGTAGGGAAAGGAGAATGCTGTACGCCAGGTACTTGTTTCCTCATTCTCACCCTACCTGTCTTTCTGGTAGGAGAGTTTCGGTGCTGAGGAGCGGCATGGTAGATGTAAGGAACATGCTGTGTGGACTGTGGTTGGTATCTGTATGGCAGCGTTCAGTAGCAAGTGTATTAGCTGGATTTTGGCAGCTCAGTGTTTTTCCAAGTCAGCACAAAAGCAAGAAGGCTCCCAGGGTGTGCTTCCATAGCTTGGGGATGTCTTTGCCCGCTTCTGTTCCGTGCATACACATCTGTAATGACAAAAGGCCATTTCCTCATGGCAAGCAGTGACTCCTGATCTGAGGGACCCTGCAGCAGCCCTGACTGGTTTGAGCACGTTTTTAGAACACATTTTATTAAGAACAAAAGGTTTAATGTTTTTCTGTTGCATCTCAGCTCCGGCTTCTGCTCATTTTGCCAGCTCCATTCATATGTCTGCTGCTTCAATCTGGGCAGGCTGGTTTAGAGATGAAAAAGCTTCTGTATTTCCTTCAGTCGAAAACTGAAATCCCCTGAGTATAGGCGTTTATGTCTTTAGATACTGACATCAAGTTATCACAGTGTCTCCAGAAGAACTGGGGCCAAGAGAGTGGATTTCCTTATTATTCATGGTATTACATTTTCTCAGTAACAATTTCAACTATCACCAGCTTTTCTAACTTCCTTCAGCTCTATTTCAGTCCATAGATGCTCTGGGCAGTCACTTAAACCAGCATATGTGCACAAAGCATGTTTCCTAGACTCGGATTTCCCTTTGGCATGCCAGATTTGCTTGGTTTTCAAGGATTCCTGTCTAGATAAGACAACGGGGTACTTCTTACCCCTTTGATTAAATGTTTTTAGGGCCAGAAAGGATCTTAAAGGTCTTTTCCAACCTAAGGGATTCTAGGATTCTGTGATTTTTTTGGTGGTAATATTGCTTGCTGTGCTTTCAGATGCGCCATTAGGATTATCCCATAGTAGAAAGGTCTAGGTTTGAAAGGATCTCTTGAAGTCTGTCCCTCTTAAGGCCCCTCAAAGTAGGGTCTGACTGAATTAGACCTTTTGATCTACAATACACATTTTAGTGAGCAAGGAGTGAGCATTTCTTGGTTTCTGTATTGCTGAGGAGGGCTTTGTTCACATCTTGCTGGCACTAAAACTTTATTCTACAGTAAATCATGTATTTCTTGGCTGCAACCGCAATTTTTACGCAGACAAGTTAGTTCGGTCACAGGCTTGATGCTGGCTCAAGCTTATTGCCAGCTGCTGAAGTGCATAGAAGAAAATAAAGTGATCTTTCCATGCATATGTGAGTTTGTGTTTTGATCAGGGTGCCCTTACAGATGGTCTGTAAGAGAAACAATGCTAGTGAGTGTTCTTGTTTCATTCGCACTCTCTCAGTGAGCTAGCTTGCCTCTGTCAGAAAGGCCACACTAGGGTAATACCTGTTTGTTCTTGTGCTGAAGGTGTGAAATGCCTTGGGCACCAGACCTTTTCCAGGCTGTACAGCATGTCAAGGTGAAGAGGATGAGCTTTCGGGCCGTAT
The DNA here is from genome assembly GCF_028554395.1 of Pezoporus wallicus. Lineage (NCBI taxonomy): Eukaryota > Metazoa > Chordata > Aves > Psittaciformes > Psittacidae > Pezoporus > Pezoporus wallicus. The sequence continues at coordinate 1,368,449 of NW_026639755.1, forward strand.
CACAAAACCAAGGTTGTAGCAGTATTGCCAAAGGTGGTAGAAGAGGCTTGACCTTCTATTTGTTGTCAACCCAGCAATGAGAAACCAGGTAGGGACATAAAGGCAGGGACTAAATTTGGATTCAAAGGCTAGATGCTTTTTAAACTGCTTGCTTATTCCCAGTGGCATTGCAGGGATGTTTTTAAGATGCCCATTTTAGCTGAGTGCTGAGAGCCCTGAAATGGTGCTGTTTGCTTCACATACAGGGAATTCAGAGTCCCGAGCCCCCCCAAGCTCAGGTTGTTGGTGCATGTCCTGTCTCGTTCCATTGGCTTCCCCAGGAGCCTCGTTCAGGTTGTCGCGGCTCCCTTGTTCTAGGTGCAGCAGCCCTTACGTGATATTTCTGCTAGTGGTAGTGCAGGAGCTGCAGCTGTTCTCAAGGAATCTCCCTGCATGTGGTTCGTGTTTCCTTTGTAATACTGATGAGTGGGTAGACTCCACAACTTGTTAAAGTTGTAAAGTAGGTATGCTTTTATTCAGCGCTGAGGCGCATGGGGGATCGCTCCTCCAAAGGCATGCGCACCCCAGCGTTATTCTCCTCTAGTTTTTCCTCTAAACTGGGCCCCAAACTTGAGCATGGCTGGAGTGGATTGAACAGAGTGGGGAACGGATCTGTGTGTCACACAAGCAGCTTTTTCTGTGTTGCATTTGCTTTTTTTCTCACAGCAGTGCCTTGCTTAAGCCTTATCCAGTTTTTAATCTTGGATAACCCTGTTTTTTTTCCTGCCCAGGCAGTTATTTTTCATCCTACTTTTGAACAGTAGATTATTTCTGTGCCAATTTTCTACCCTGCTTCTTTCTGCTCTGCACTTGTCTGTGCTGAATTACATCCTATTTATTTTAAAGCAATTTGCTAGGTCATCAAGATCAGTTTGAAATGTGGTACGTAAGGGCATTGGGTTTGGGAAGACAAATCTCCCCCTAGTTCTTAATGCTGTTGTAAACACTTGTGCTCTGATCTCTTCAAATCCCCTCCTCCATTCCCCAGTAAGAGCTGTGGAGGAATTTGACTGTGAATACCTGTGAGGGGATTATGAAGCTGTGTGGAAGGGTCAGAAAGGTGGAGTAGTTCCTGTGCTGACACAGTGGCTGGGCTGAAATGGCAATAGTTTCAAAGCCTTTTTCACTCTGCTGTGGAAAGGGTCCATGGGATGGGTGTGGATCGAAAGATGCATTCCAATAAGCAATCCGGGACAGGTTGGATTCCACATGGGTCCAGGGGGCATGGATTTACAGTCAGGAAAAAAAGAAATCAGGTCTTTTACAATCCAAAAAGTCTCAGGCAAACATACCTTCTGGTCCTGTGTGTACTGGGATGAGGGTTTTCTTAGGAATACTCTTGGAATACTTGGAACTCTTGGAATACTTAGGAATACTCTTGGAACTTTCTTAGGAATACTCAGCAAACAAATTAGTGAGGGGGAAGCTGGGTGGTATTTTAGCACCTGCACTGAATGTGATCTGCTTTCCTTGAGGTTTGTAGTCTGTGTTTCAGAGTGCCTTTTGTGCCGACACCTTGAGAAGGAACACCGTTCCCTGCCTCTGGTGCATTTGCTTTGTGCCTTGCTTTCAGTACATTTCTGAGTAGTCTTAGTGCAGAATTAGTCACAACTCTGTGCTGCATTAAATATCACTGGCTTCATACAGTTTCTCCATTCATAAACCCTCATCAGGATCAAAATGCTCAGTTACATTCCCGGTGGTGGCAAGTGAGTGTGAGTAAATGCATGAGGTGATTCCAGGGGTCCAGCCAGCCCAGCTACTGCGAGGCAAACAGAGCACTGTATGATGTGTGCATCTGACATTCCGCGTCTCCTCCTAGGTCGCGCAGATTGTCAAGCAGGAGATGGAAAATGCCGTCAAGCTCTCGGTAAAGCTGAGTGTTAAAGTGAAAATTGGACCTAGCTGGGGAGACCTGCAGGACCTGGAGCTCTGAGGTGGAACTGGGTAGGTTTGTGCACCGTGGACTGGGCAGGGCCAGTGCCTGGGACGGACCGGTGTGCGGTGACATCCTCCTGGACCGGGTTCGTACACGTCGTCGCAAGCTGCCTCCTGAGACGTGTGGTTGAAGCTGGTAGGAGTTCACCGAGGCAAACTCTTCAAAGGCCAGGCAGCACCGTGGAGCATGGACAGAACTGTGAAACGATTGCTAAAAGCGCAGGATTTCAATGAATTCTGTTAAAATGTGCTTGATCCTGCCTTTTAAACCAGAACCCCAATGCCTAATGAATTTATTACACATGAAGTGAGCTGGATTATTCTATTAAAAGATGATTTGGCAGTTCTTGTGTTGTAACTGTGTCTAGGGTAAAAAGACTGCAAAGTCTGTGTGCACTGAACGTTGGATTCTCCAGGCCTCTGCTGGGATTGTTTTGTACTGGATTCACTGATGATATTCAGGTGCCGACATGGCCTTCCAGCTGGCTGGGTTTCTCACTGAGCAGCTGTGCAGCAGTCACAGTGCGTGGAACCAGTGCTTGGTTGGCCTCCAACTTTGAGGAAAGCATTTTGGTGACTGATTGCTGTCATTCATCCTACTGCTACCTTCCAAACTGGCCTTGACAGGGATGCTCTTTGAACACCCTTATAGTGAACACAAAATCACCAGCAAAACCATTCCTTTTTAAAGAATGAAACACAATTGAGTGGCTAAAAACTTACTTAATGGCAATTGGTACTTTTGTGAGGAAAAATCCTATCTCAGTGTGGGCAGCTAAGGTGACAGCCCCGCTGGGGTTTGAGGTCTGGTGCCGTAGAGAGCCGTGGTGGGTGACCTGTGGCTCTTTACTCAGAGAGCTCCCTGGGGAAGCCTCCTAACCTGCCTGCTGGCAGCCTTGCTAACAAGTGCTCAGGTTTCCCCTGTGCTTTGCTTCAGCACCTTTGACTCCATCCCTGTGACCAGGCAGGAAGTTTTCCTGGGAGATAGGGCTGGTCAAGCTGAGCTTGGTGCTCAGTCTGACTGCTGGGGTCAAGTGCTTCAAAAGAGGAGGCAAGGAGGGAGCTTGCAGGGAATTCATCTGCTGCTATTCAGTGTTACTCTCCTCACTAACACCTGGTCTGGCTGAACCTCACGTCACATGGTTCTGTTTCCCTTTCACATGGTGGCAACGGTTATACAAGTCCAGCTGCTTTTGTTCATTTCATACAATGCCTGACCTTGAATCTTGTTATTCTCATCATGTAGCTCTTGTATGTTCCAAGAAAAGGAGGACAGGTGCCTCCCGTCAGCTTCTTGATACCTCTAATGATATTATCCCATCTTTCTTCTGTGGTTCCTCCTCAACAGAAGCAATCTCCATCTTCCCATTCTTGTCTCCTGTGAGAAATTGCCAAGCCCCTCGTTACTGTTTCCTTTCTGAACCTCTGCCGGCTCCTTTTTCAGAAGTGTACTTTTGAAGTTGCCTTTTCCAGCCTGATCCGAGGGGATGCAGGCTTGGCTTTCAACAGCCTGAGAGCCTGCTTGAGCTTGTTCACTTCAAAGGCGGCGCTGTTGGTGCGGCCGTTGTCCCGACATCAGAAGTACCTGGCTCCGAGGCTTCAAGACCATGGTGAGTTTTAAAGGATCTTAATGGGGCCTGTGTATAAAAGGCCACATCCTGGACTCTGATCCACCACCTGCCCATTGTGCAGCAAAACAGACACGTGGTATCGAGCCAAAGCCCCAGGCGAGGATGCTGCGACTGTCCTCAGCCTTGAGAGACCTGGCCTGCTTTCCTGTTTCTTGTTTCACTGCACATTGGGATGTTTGGTTTCCCTCCTGCCTCCTCTGTGCTGTGGTTTTCTACCACATCTGTCACTGGATGGATGAGCTCTTTATGCACAGCATTTGGTTGATGGACAGTTCTTTCTTTGCTTAGCTTATTAAAGCTTTTGTTATTAACAGAGCTGAGCTCCGGCACCCTGGTGTCTGACCATTTGTGTGCTCTGCCTGTGATGCTGCTGGGTTGGACTCATTATCGGTTCACATGATTTCCTGTCCCTGGGTGTCATGCAGTGACACACCTGTGCTCTATTTCAGGCCTCACTGGAGCTGCTGGAATGTGCTTGTTCTTTGGCACATTACAGCGTGTTCCTCCCGCCTGTGGCATTTCAGAAGGATGTATTTCCCAACAAGGTCTCCAGACACGCTGATGCTCATCAATAAGGGATTGACACAGACCTGAAGTTATTTTGCTCACCAAACTCGATGAGTTCATTTTAATTAAGCACTAATTTGGAGCAAACGAGAAGATAAAAGGTAGCTGCTGCTCTGTGAACGAGGCAGCAGTGGCATTTGAGTCATGATATTAGAACTGGTTCTGAGCTGTTGCCTGACTGCTGCTATTTATGTACCTTAGTTCTGATTAGACTTTAACTATTAATGAGACTGATCAGGGCAAGCGGGGAGGGCTTGGGTCAGGAGAGCAGAACTGAGCACAAGAGAATACCTATTGTTTTCTGAAGGTGGTAGGAGACTGGCTGCTCGAGCTTACCTTTGCTGTGGGCTCCTCTTCCCCAGCCCTGGGTGGGCTGGGGCCTGTGTTTAGCTGGAGACTGGGCTTTGTTCTAGCTCAGGACCTGATAACCTGAGTGCAGGTTACTCTCCGTCTTCTTGCGGACAGGATGGGACGCATCGGGTTGCGTCTGTTCTGTTCCTCAGCTGGTTCGTGTGTTTCTCTCTTTGCAGCCTGCTCCAGCCTCCTGCTGGTTGGTGCTGCACAGCACACGCAGTTAACACGCGTGGTCCCGCAGCCCGAGAAGGCAACGGATGGATGCTGTGGAAGGGGCAGGAGTTCTGTTTGTGATGGCAGCCCTGCCACTTGGTGTGCACAGAACGGCTGCTGCAGCCCAGTCCCGCCTTGTGCTGCCCTTGCCAGGCTGCTGCACCAGCAGGTGGGTCTCTGGAGCCCCCCCCCCCCCCATTTCTTTTGGCAGACAAATGGCTGGTGTCACCAGGAACACTTTGTCTTCACATCATGTGAACCTGTGTGACTCAGCTCCTCGCAGGGAGAGCCCAGCCCCTGGGACTGCTGAGCAGCCTTGTGCTGTTCGGTTTCTATCCACTGTCTCATCAGAATGGCTGAGATTTCAGTTCAGCCTGCTGGTATGGGGCGAGTTATTGGTCGGTGGGTGCTGAGGTGTTGTATTCTCTTCCCTTGTTATTTCCTTTATCATTATTATCATTGGTGGTAGCAGTAGTGATTTGTGTTATACCTTAGTTACTAAACTGTTCTTATCTCAACCCGTGGGAGTTGCATTCTTTTTGATTCTGCTCTCCCTCCATCCCTCCAGGAGAAGGGATAGGGCAAGAAAGGGGGGAGTGAGTGAACGAGCTGAACGAGCCCTCTGACTGGTTTAAACCACGCTACCCGGCCCCCTGCAAGTGCTTTGTGCACTGTCTTGTAGCTGGGCAGTGGTGGGAGAGAGGCCGGTGACAAACGATGACACTTGCAATCGGATGTGTGCTGGTCCTTTTGCTTTTTGCCCGTGATATTTGTGTTTCATCAGGACGAGAACCATGGAGCCTTTCCTGCAGATCCATAGCTGAAAAGAAGGAGCTGGAAGCTTTGGCTGATGTTTTTGAGCCTCTCCTGGCAGAGCAAAGCAAAGGTGTTGGTAAGCGCCCTTCAGTGTGCTCACTCCTGCCCTTCTGAGAGTGCAGGTGGTAGGTGATGGCTTTGAACCCCAAGTGGAAGTGGCAGGAAAGGTGCTGGCAGTTGGTGGGGAAGCCCAGGTCCAAGGCTGGCATTGCTGGGGCTGGTGCTGCGGTTATGAGCTCCCTGCTGTAAAGCACAGGAGCATGAGCTGGGGTCCAGGTTTTGTCCCTGTGTGAGCTGCTGGAGGGAGGGAGGTGGCCATCCCTGCCCCAGCAGCAACGGTGGCTGCGTTTCCATGTGCCTGAGTGAGTAGTGTGAACTCCATCCAAAGGCTTTCCATAAACCACTCACCTTTGACATACTATAAAGAATCCAGGAGTTGAAAGAAAAAAGGAGATCTACACCAGCCAATATCAATTCTTGCCTTTATTTTCCTTCCCTCTTCTTACTTTTTTGGTTGTCACTGGGGACTCAAAACAGCCTCAGTTAAAGATGCCTTGTTTTAACTTTTGTGATGCTGACTGAGGATACCTGTGCAAACAGGCCATGGTTAGTGCAGGAGTGTTCACCCTTCGGTCCGAAATACAGGTAACGCCTCGATAACAAACCCCACACGTATTCTGTCCGCATCTCCTTGTCACTGAATCTGAATATTGGTTGCTATTTAAAAAAGTACGTTTGATTTGTTGATTTAATCACAAAACAAAACACATGGATGGAAACACTCATTTACGTGACTATTGCTTATACACCTAAGATGAAGAGTTGACTACAAATGGCCACACATAGCTCCTTAACGAGAGAGAGTGTGTTCTTACTGAGACCATGCCAAGGCAGAAGAACACTGTGGACTGAGGCATGCTGTGCTTGAATTCACCTTTAGGCTATGGAGGAGGATGTATGGGGAGCACAGGGTGGGCATTTAAGGGCCGTAAGTATCTGAAATGTGGGGGTTTTGCCTGTGTTACAATACACACTGTTTATATATGGAGTCCTGAGGCTGACACAGCTGCTCTTTAAGCTGCAGTGCTTTCTCCTTAAACTGTATACTGATAAAACCATTTTTGTATGTGTATCTTCATTACAATGCACACACTGTGGTGCAAAAGGGCTTCTCCAGAGGAATATGTAAACTGTTTTAGAGTAGTTCTGTATGTGCTAATTTTATGTGTTGTAAATAGAGTGTTTCTGTTAAACATTTGTATAACAAGCTGTATTTTGCTAATAGAGGAAATGTCTTATTGATACAAATAGTTGAAATGCGGAACCGTAAAAAGAATTTAGGAAACAGTTGATGATACAAAGCAAAACCTGATTCTCAAATTTTCCTTAATCAAGGTTTTGAATTTAGGATTTGAAGCAGAATTTAAGGCTCTAGGAAATGGATTTTATTCTTTTTTCATACAATAGCTTGTAATTCATTGAAGACTTGTCAACTCTCAGACCTTATAAATAACCTCACGGGTTTGCTCTGCATCCTCTGTCTACCTAGAGCTCTGGGCCTAAGTTTAAAAACATCTGGTTGGTGGCAGATGTGTGTGTCTGTGTGTGTATCTGGGTGTGGGTGGGATAGAGAGCTGAGGAAACAGGGTATCCAAATGCATTTGAAATCCAGCTAATATTCCCAGCCAATGTGGTCTATTGTAACAGGGGGTTGCGATGCTGAAGATAAGGCTGTGGTTAGGATTTTGCCTGAGGAGGTGCTGTCTTAAGGGGGAAGGTGAAAGCACATGATTTTGACAGCCAGTGTCCTCAGTTTTCTAATGGCAAGTCAGGTCAGATGCTGAGCTTGTTGCTTGGAATGCTGCATCTTTGTGCCTTTAGTAGTGGTCGGGTCAGGCCTCAACAATCCCACACTCCCCCTCATTTCACAATAAACCAAGCAGGCCAGAGGACTTCCTCCTCCCTCACTGATGTGTTTAAGTGAAGGCTGTTTGTTTTTTACACATACATGGTAAATCTGGATAGAAAGCATTTAACAGTGTGCACTAACAAACTTATACAACATATACATTACATATATATATTTATATATATAGAATGTTCTATATACAAACATATACAACGTTTTAGATCTCTACAGACTACAAGAAAATCGATAATTATAGTCACAAGTGGTGAACTTAACAGAAACAGCAATTTGTAACTGTCTGGCAAGATGTAAAATACAGAAGAGTGGAAAGCAAGATGCAGCTGTGCCCTGCTGGGCAGTGCGAGGGGAAGGCTGCTTCCAGGTTTACTGTTAAAAAGTGTCAGTTTGAGGGACGCTAAATTCTCACTTCTCTGTTGCATAAAAAGTGGAAATCTACTGGCAGGTTCCAACCCCCATCCCTGGTATTAAACTTGAGCCTGCTGGCAGCCAGAGGCAGTCAGGCTTTGCGTGAAAGACTCGCTGAGGTCAATCCTCTCTGGATGTGCTGCAGTGATCAGCAATTAGAAGTTGCTCTTACATTTTAAGCTGTGATGCTCAAAGCAGTGACCAGCTCAGGCTCCAAGCCTGGAGCCGTTCCCACTGGACTCGGTGTTAACCACACACGCGAGGTACAGCTGAGAACTGACACAGGACCAGCAGCTTCCTTGTCACTGAAGTGAGCCACATGCCAGCACTCATGGGGCTGCCTCCTGAACACCAGCTCATGGCCACGCTGGACTTGGTGATGGCCTTTCTGTCTGCACCAGCTCTGCAGCAGCAGACGGACCAAATGCTGGTGGGATGGCCTTGGTTTGGGGCCAGTGAAGACTGCTTTGCTTCTCTGTAAAAGCGGAGAAGGCAGAAAGAATAAGGGCTTGAAAGCTGGCTGGAGGGTTTGAATGCTGCCCCAAATGGTTTTTGGTGCCCAGGTTTGGAGCACAGGCCAGAGTCCAGGAAGGAGAAATGCACATTTAAACAGAAGATAGAATTGCTATAATGTTGTTATTTATTTCTCATTCTAGAGAATGAGAAAACAGGAATAAATGTGCTTCCTCACAGATGCAAGTGGCCAGTTCTGTGACCCAGTTGCTGCCAGGAGTTGCCCAGTTCCTGTTGCTATCGGGGGGTGAGTTTGCTGTTTCCTCAAACACTCAGAGACATCCTCTCAGCTCACAGACAATTCCAATTCCTTTACCCTTGGCAGAAACCCAGGCTTTGACCTTTTTCCCTGCAAGTTTCAAAGGTTCTGACAATTGTAGAGCAGTTTCCTCCATGACAGAGAGGAACTTGTTGAGGCTCAGTCCCAGCTGAGCTAGACCCGGCAGGGCCATCATTTTGGTTTTGCCCACAGAGCAGTGTGAAAGTCCTGCAAACCATGACATTGCTGTGGTGCTACAATGTGGATTTAAAACTTAACGCCTCTGATGTGCTCCAGCCCTTTAACTTGCGCAGCTGGGCTGATGGTGAAGCCAGGCTTCCGGATGTACACCTTCCCAGGCTCCGTTTTATTGTAACAAAAGGAAGGATATGGGAAGGGCATCATCTGAACACTGGGGTGATAGAGACATGAGTGAAGTCAAGGTCTAGTTAGGAGGGGGATGCTGCCCCTCTGCACCAGTGTCTGTGAAGACCCTATGAAGGGACAGAGGTCCTCATTCTTATAGAAAAACTTTCAAGTGCTGCTTCTCCACCTTTTCCTCTCTTTCCTGATTCGAAGCTGTGTCCATGCACATGCAACCAAGCCTTCAGTGCCTTGTTTCCAAGCCAGTCTTGGAAAGACTTCTAACTTAACAGTTGACCTGTGTGGCACTGAGGCTCTTGTAGCACGCTCATGGACTTGGGCTCTAGTGGTGTAAACAGGTAATAGGTTCTACATACTGTTCTCTTCTCTAGCTGCAGGTTGGGGCCTTTTCTGCAGAGTTCATTAGCAATCAAACAAGCCACTCTGAAGCAGAAGCAAATGATGGTTAGCAGCATGTTTAGAATCTGAAGTGCTGCTCACCCATGGTGTCATTTCTAGATGTGTTATATGTGCATGTTGCCAATCGTTTTCATGCTCTTTCCCTGGCCCATCATTTAGTCTTGCTGCTGTGATCTTTGCCCCAGCCTTAGGGGGGTTACCATGCAGTTTCCTTAGCATCATTTCAACTGACCACTGGTGCACAAGCAGCTTCTGCCAGCAGAACTTGACAGGGCTGTGCTTTCCCATCTTGCTTTTCCTCACTTGGAATATGCCATTTCCTAAGCTGGTTTGCTATTCTGTGACTGGGAAATAAGGCAACCAAGTGACGCAGATGCCATGGGAATGACAACTGCCATAGCCCCCTTCAAGGACAACTGAGATGAATCTAGAGCACATGTTAGAAAGTACAGCTAAGGATGACACGTTGTGCTCTGAAGTGCAAATAAGCCTTCTATGCTCATGTTTTCATGACATTTCAGATAGTGTCTGTCTCGCTAGTTAAAAAAATCTGTAAATTTTGGGTATAGGATTTTGAATTTATTTATTCTTCTGGTGTGAGTTAGAGAGCACTGATTTCAAATAAGGGTTTTCAAGGGAAATAAATAGCAGATAGGTAAGAAAATGCAGCTCAACTAATTTTTATGTTGAAAACAATAGCAAACATGCTTGAAATGCACTGGCTTTTTGTAATGTCACTTCTAAAAAATAAAGATTTTTGCCATTTAAGTGTTTGGTTTGGGTTTTTTTTTTTGTCTTGGAATAGAAATAAATCCCATTTGTCTTCGGTCACAACATGCTTTCTTTTTCTCTTTTTTTTTTTTGTTTTTGTTTTTTAAGATGTCACTCATGCAAAGGTTTATAAGTAAGTGCATTAACATTGGAGTTTGTACAGAGTATTTTCAACCAGATGCACTCCCCACAGTTCATACCTCTGAGAAACTACATGCCACAGTGATGCTTTCGGGAAAAAATTGTCTACCACATGAGCCAGCTGCTGGAGTAAGACCCACGTCATTTCAGCTTCCATCTCATGGTCTGTAACATTTCTCCTTGACTCCCACTGCGATGAATCCAATAATAGTAACAGGAAAACATCTTCTAGGAGAAAAAAAGCCTGTCTCTGGCCAGTGACTGGTAGATTTGGGAATGACTGTCACTTCCCTGAACAGTGTTCTTAAAGCCACAAGTAGCTTCTGTGAAAGTCTAAAACTGGTACCACTTTTTGTCCTTGTATTTCAGCATCACCTGCAGAAACAGGAAACAGACAAAGTGATATAAACCACTGCTCTGCAAAGATTCTGCCCTGTGAGGGTGCTGAGGCACTGGCACAGGGTGCCCAGAGAAGCTGTGGCTGCCCCATCCCTGGCAGTGTTCAAGGCCAGGTTGGACACAGGGGCTTGGAGCAAGCTGCTCTAGTGGAAGGTGTCCCTGCCCGTGGCAGGGATTGGAACTGGATGAGCTTTAAGGTCCTTTCCAACCCAAACCAGTCTGGGATTCTATATCTCACACATGACGTGGGTCCAGTAACTGTCACAGCCCTCCGTAAGTTAAAAAGGAAGAGCAATGTGGTACTTTACCAGCAGTGTCATCAGGTCTCGAGTCCACTGAGGCCTCATCTTGAATTTCATAATTAATTGTGACATTTAAAACCAATAATTTTAAGAAGTGCCCTGCTCTTGCTGGGCACTGGGAGAGTTTTCCTGAGGAGCTTTGATTCATTTTCTACTGCAAAAAGTACAGAGCTATGGGAATAACCAGGAACTTTCTTTTTATTCCTTATAGAAAGAAGCTTGCTTAGGGAACACAGCAGATACACCCTGAATATAGAAACTTTCTGCATTTTAGGGCAGATTCTTTCTGTTAGTTTGGGGGAGTTTGGGGTTTTTTAGTGGTTGGTTTTGTTTTGGGTTTTTTTTTGTCATTAGACTTAAACAATGAAAATGTAAAGGTCTTGTCCAGAGATGCGATGGATGTTAAATAAAACCCATGCATTTTGAGAAGTATCCTTTAATGATTTATCTCCAAGGAAAATCACTGTGGTTGATTCCCAGCCTTAACAGCGTAGGATGGAAGAACTTTCCATTTCCAGCTCTAAGCACAGAAGTGTCTGTTCCAGGCAAGCCCTATTCTATAGAACTGTACCACAGGGTTGTACAAGAAACGTTCTCCTCCTCTTCCCAGTCGGATCTGTAAAGGTTCCTGTATACACATCCACCTACCTGTTTTCTGCCCTACTGCATAGATGTGCTGCACTGAGAGGCTTAAAAAAAACACCCCAACAGAATAAGAAAGGCGAGAGATGAGAAGTGCCGTGTTCTAAATTCAGAGGCTAGCAATGGATGCTCATTTAAGAAAACATGAAGGGAAGAGCTGTGCAATGGAAGTTTATTTTGGGTGTTCTCATTGTTTGGAAGCAGGAAAGATGGTGTGCCAGTTAACATGAGTACACCTAAACCAACTCGACTGGATGAACTGGGAGAACCATATCTGACTTTCCCAAAGGGAAGCAAAAGCTTGGTTGCAGGGTGGCAGTTCCTAGCTCTGGGTGTGTGGTGCCAGGGCCCCTACCTCATGTGCATGCTTGGAGAACGCCTCGGCGCTGGCCATCATGCTCGCAGTCCTTTCGTCCAGCTCTCCCAGCTTCTGTCCTCTCTCATCAAGGGCAATGCGTGCACGAGTCAAGTCCCCGATGACGCCTCCTGCAGCACCTCTCACACCTTCAATCCCACCCGATCCAGGGATGTGCTGGGCAAGACTGCGAGAGGCTTTTCCTGCTGTGGCCTCGCCAACTGCAAAAGAGAAATGGACAGAGAGAGAGGAATGAGTCCCTGGCCGTGGCTCTGTCGGTGCTTCTCATCCTCGAGCTGCAGGCCCACGGCGGTGATGCCATTCGATGCACAGGTGGCACGTGTGGAAGACGCTGCTCTCTGCACAGCTACACCACAGTTGTGCCGCACACCATCCTCAACTGCTGGAGAGAAGCTGCCGAGGTGAAGGAATGGTGAGAGGCAGCTGAGGACCCTCCCCCTTGTTCATCTTTACTTTTTCATCCATGATCTGAACCTTGTGTACCACTCCATTCAGAGGTTAACAATGGATGGATGCTGAGACACTGAAACAATGGAAGGGTGGTGAGGCCCTGGCACAGGGTTCTCACCATGTGAAATGCCCCATCCCTGTCAGCGTCCAAGGCTAGGCTGGATGGGGCTTGGAGCAACCTGCTCTAGTGGAAGGTGTCCCTGCCCATGGCAGGGGGTTGGAACTGGATGAGTTTTAATGTCCCTTCCAACCCACATCAGTCTACAATTCCTCTATGACAAGGGCAGGGGATCCCATGAATTAATTTCTGAAAAGAAACCAGCCCAACCCCAATAAATTACTTACAAAGCTCCTCTCTATCAAAAGCTTGTCCACTTCCTCCAAAAAGTCCTTTGAGAAAGCCTCTGTTTTGGGCTTCTGGTGTTTCCACAGGAGTAAACAAATCCCCAAGCATGTCCTAGTAAAGTTAGACAAAAGTCCATGTGAAAAATTAGTGAGATGGAAGCAGTTCTGGGTGTTTTCTTTATTTGCATTAATGAGTCCACATGCATTGCATCTAATTGGCTCATTTTAAAAGGTTCTGTTGTGCAAACACTATTGAGTACTTAGCATTTGTGCTTCGTGACAGGCAGACTAACCAGACTAATAGACTAACCAGATTCACTCATGCTTTCAGAGGGACTTGGTTTGTCACTGCCCAGCCTTATGTTCATTACCACAGAGAAAAAAAATCCATATGCACTACAGAGTGTAAATACCAGTGATAAGATCACATTTTGCTTAGAAACAGCAGAGGCAACACTGTAATTGAATACACAAGCAGGGCAGTCAATCCTTGTTTTCCTTTTAGAGCTTACCTGACGTCAGCGCTTCCGAGCAGCTCACAGAGTTTGCTGGTTTCTTGTTTGGTTGGTTTCTGTGGGCTTCTGTTTGCTTAAAAATTAAGCAAATCCCACCACCTTCCATACAACCTCCCCATGTACTCCTCTGGTGGTGTGCATGGTGGCAGTGGCATCAGTAATGCTAAATAAGCTGAAGGCACTGTCATGGTTGTAGACCTTGGAGCTGTTGGCCCAACCAACTCTGATGCTCAGACTGATTTGCAGCAGTACTGGGAAAAGGGAGCTCTCCAGAATCAGACTGGGTTAGAAAGCATGCAGTCCTACCCATGTTTGGAACCGGAACACTCGCTGCCCTGTCGCTCAACTCTATTTGCTCACCCAAGCCCCAACACGGTGTTGTGCGGCACAGAGCACTGCTCCCGGGACGGTGAGTGCTGAGGGCAGCAGTGCTTCTGCTCCTCTGAACAGGCACCTGCTCTGGGAGAAAAATCACTGCAGCCCTTAGAGCCCAAGCAGAGGCACTCGTGAACCTGGCTCTGTTTTCCCAGGCAGGAGGTGACACCGGGTCATCTGCTCTGGGTACACACATGATGACCGGACAAGCCTTCTACCATCCTCTTAACATAAAGCCAAGGTATCAGCAGCTGCAGTATGGCAGCACAGAGAAACAAGGGCTGAGCTTCCCTTTGGTTGGTTGACATATGATGCTATTAAGGTTAATAAACAAAATGATGTAGCTTGTAAGAGCCTCTCACTGCAGGTCCATATTCTAAGGTACCTGGATCAAACCTTGTGATCATTTTATGGCTGGTTCCGTGCAAAACAGCCTCTTCTTCAATGTGCAAAACCTTGTGTGCAATGCTCGCTATTCACAGGGCTTTTTCAGACTTGAGGCAGGCAGTGCTGTGATGGGAGCTGAGCAGCTCAGCACATGTTATTCCATGGGGCATAATGAGTGCTGGCAGGACCATTTCTTTTATATTTCTATCCTAGTTCATTGCTAATTATATAACCTAGAGTTTACCCCCCCTCCTTTTTTTCCCCTTTTATTACTGCTTTTCTCCCTGTAACCTCTCACAATTCCTCCTCTTCAGTAAATGAAATTTTAATTTGCATTTTTATTGTAAAAAAAACCAAACCAAATCCAACATTCTCACATTGTAAAGACCTTTTGCTCAAATTAATTCTTTTAATTAGATCTTTTCTACAGCTTCTGTATTTTAATGTACAATGGGAGATGCTTTCCTCGTGTGGAAGAAGGGGAGTACCAATTATTGGAGTAAAAACAATGGTAAATAATTAAAAATTAGATTAAAACAGAGCATAGTTTTTGCTGCTAACCACACTGGTTTGTCTCCTGCTCGCACTGATCTCCTGCAAGCTGCAGGTTAAAATCAAAAATGATTAAAAGTACAGGAAGGTATTCATATTGTTACTGAGGCAGTTTCTGTGGCTGGACACATGCTGGTACCAACCGCTGTAGCTGCTATCCATGTGTAGCTTCCCCTTCTTTCCCTTCAGTCATTTCTAACAGTTTTTCTTTCATACGGTAGGACTTAGAGAACTGGGCTGTGAAGAGTCCCACATGGGCACAAATCTGCCTCTGTATGGAGCCAGCAGAGACTGCAGCTAAATGTGGGCAAGATGTAGGCTCAGGGACAGGAGTAAAGTGACAGTGCCATGGAAAGGTCCAAACAGCAACAGAGCTGCTTTGGCATCATTCAGCCATGGCGAGTGGAGAGGAACATGCCTGTGCTGCTCCTGCATGTATGTCCTGCTCCTGCAGCACAGCCTGCACTTCAGATACTGAAATCCAACAGGGAATATGTGGCAATTTGCACCTGATGCAACAGGCCCCCAGCCCTCCCACATGAGCACCAAGGGACCACAGCAAGAGTTTGAGCCTTACCTGCAGATTATCACACATCTCCTGGCTGTAAGTCAGGCGCTGGATCTCTGTGGGAGAGCTGAGATACAAAGCTTGCCCTTCGTTGGTGAAACAAAAGGTCCGTGCTATCCTCATGTCTGTTACTGGCAAGTAGTTGACATCCAGCAGTGGGCGAAGGCTGGGCAAGCTGCAGGGAAGCAGATACCCACGTTAGTTCACCGGTTGCCACTCCTGGTACACCTGCTTTGGGGCTGCATTTTAAACCAACATTTAAGTTCATACTTTCCATAACTGGAATAGTTAAAGCACAGCTCTAAGCTGAAAGCTCTGCCATCAGCGTGCTCCCTTCCCACCATACTTTGCTTCCTTGGCTGAAGAAGTTTCAGCTGCCTCAATAACCCTTAATCTGCTGCTGCTGTGCGGGTCTGGGATGTGTATGACTTGTGCCACGGGGCTGGGCAGTTTGCAGGGTAAGGTCTGCCCCCAGTTATCACATGGGCATGGCCCCTCTTCCAGGCCCTGCTCCCCCACCGCCTTCACTGTCCTCCAGCTTCCCCTGGCTTGCCATTTTGGCAAACCACTTCCAAAATGTAAATGGCCTGGCTGGGAAAATGGAGCGTGGAAGGCGAGGGCACAGCTAGAGGGCTACTGTGCCGCCAGCTCACTGATGGAGGTGACAATGAAGGGAAACCAGGTGCTCTAAGCAGAAAAGCTGAAATGGCAAGAGTGAGACTTGCTACTTCACACCAGATGAACAGGACCCTTTGTGCCCGAGTTTTTCTGTCCTCCTCCCTACCTGACCTACCATAACTGAGCAAAATTATAAGGGTTTTCTTTCATGACAGTTAAAAATCATCAGCCATTAGTCATCATGTTGGGGGGGGGGTATGACTATGAAAGAACAGTCTGCTTTGCTACGCGACTGCCTTAACTCCCTGTGCGGAGACAGGCCAAGGAACACGTATGGCAGTGGCAAGGCAGGGCATTAAATGCACCCCCCAGGGAATTAATGCAAAGCATTAGGCGCTCTGGAGCAAACTCAAGTGGAATGTGACAGCACTGTGCCACCTCTTTGCTTAGTTTTGCCCCAAGGTGAGTTAGATAAGTACCTCAGTGTCATGATGTGCCCATTGGCACAAAAGCACGCCAGACAGACGCTGTTACAGAGGGTGACCACATCTGCTCTCAATAAAAAGGACGTTTCGGTGATGTTGTGGACATAAAGACACGTTTGGGAAGGCAATGAGAAGACTTTGGCTTGTTTTTCTGAACAAATGACCGCAAATTGATGATCACCCATGTCCTGGGAGGAGGAAGGGGAATGCATGACAAGCTTCCTTCTCCTTGTCTTTTCACCATCATCAGCACTGTGTGGGTCCCTCCATACTTCATACGGTGGATGTGTCAATGTCCCCATGCAGTCCAAGCACGCGAAGGTCAGCACAGCTCCTTTCAGTGTCAGAACTGTGCCTGCAAAACATAATTTGCTCTCACTGATGCTGGCCCCACAATGAGGCTGGTTGTCAGCACCGTGAACGCGTGCAGCACAGCTGATGTTCAGCTCTTCTAAACAGAGCAAACACATTCATCTAGCTGACAAGCCTTGCGTGCTTTGCTCTTCCTGACCACACAACAAGGTGAACAAACAGGCTGCCAATACTGAAAAAGTCTTAGGCAAGAGATACTAGATAATCTATATAGTACGTGCTATTGAATACCATAAAGATAGGCTGTTGTCTTTACATTACACTCGTAGGATATTTGTTCCCTAGCAGTAAAATTGCTGCTTTTAGTCTGGTGACCTTCCGCATTGCTCTTCTAAAGAAGCTGGTGGGTAGGAAACCCTCTATTCCTGCACATTCCCTGATTTTTGTCATGATTTTGCTTTAAAGGTTCTAAGTGCATACTGCCTCTCCTCGGACCTGACCTCTCCCAGCCCTCTGTTCTCTCTCCTACACCATCTGTCACTCACTCAGCCAAGGATCTCTCCAGGTACCTCAACCTGCCAACTTTTTTGTTTCCTTTTCTGAACTCCCTTCTGCCTCTCTGCAGCTTTCTGACACATAGACAGTGAATCACTTCCCAGCATTCCAGACAGGACTGCTACAGGATCAGAGCTGTTATGCAGGACTGTAATTTCACAATATGAAGGAACTTGCTAATTTTCCTGTCCTTACAAGAAATGTGTAACTTTGCCCATGACACACAGTACTCTTCAGAACCAACATAACTGAAGCATCTCAGTTCATGAAGCTGCAGGTCTCCCACGGCATCTGTATTTACCTGTGTGCCTTTAGTGTACTGAGTAACCATTGCTTCATACATGGATTAAGAAATTCCTGCCCCAAAGGCCATACAAAATCATGCAGTTATTCCCCCCTTGTACCAAGGCAGGTAATAGCCAGGAAAAGAGTTGCACTCTTACCACTTGGTGACACCATGACCGGCTCTGACTGCCGTAGCTCATCGCTAGCAGGCAGATTAAGGGACAGGATTAAGACCATACCAAGGCCCGTCCCAACCCAGAGACATGAGGAGACAGCAGAGTCGTTCTTTCGGGCAAAGGACTCCATGAAGTACAAAGCAGTAATTGCCTCCTTGGAGTCCCTGTCGATACTGGACACGCTGGAGCTTCGGGAACGGCTGAAGGAGTTTTCCCTATTTTCTGCATAAATAAATACAAGCAAACAGGCATAAATTGGCAATCCTCGAAGAGGCACAAGCCTGCAGCAAATACAAACTCCCTGTAGAGTACAGAAAATAGAGAGTTTCTGTAACCTGAGCAAACATTCTGATACCAGCTTGCTGCCAGTGTATAAGTGTGAAAAATGCTGTCAGACCTCATCAGTTAGATCTGCATTAGAAATAGCTGCTTATTATGGAGATTAGCATAGACTAATTAGAATTTACAACAGCCCTAGCTCAAAGGACTTGTTCTAAAGAGCATGGAATAATTTTAGACCCATATGTTACCAATGCATTTTAAATTAATCCATGTATCTCACTGCTGTAGGACATGAAGGGGGACACCATTACCAACTTCAGAGCATGTGTCCTTTGCTCTGCCCTTCTTTCCACTGCTAGGACGTTCTAGCACTGTGTTCATAGCCATCTTTTATTGTCAAGCTGTTAATAACTGCTCCCTGGGGAAAAGACTGTTAAACTGATCCCAGCATCCAAAACATCCTGGGGTAGAAATCAACTCTGTGCTCCCAGGGAGCAAAGAGAGAAACCTGCTCTGTGCCGCTGGCAACAACTGCATGGTGAGCCTGGGCTGACTGCTTCATCTTTCTGCCTAAGCTTCAGCAGGCAACAGCAGGAGCCAGCTGAAGGCAAAGTTGTATTGTCCTCACTGCAAATACATAGGTTTGGAGACTCTCTCCGAGCTTCTCAGAGAGGAACAGCTACAAACAGGGTCTAAGCTGCTGTAGGGCTAGGGATCTATGCTCTGCTTTGCCTAGTGCCAGGAAGGAAGCACAAAGCTGTGCAAAGGAGCTCCTGGCATTAGCAGGGACTGCAGGTGGTCACGCACTAGAGGCCATATAGCACACTGAGGCTAAAAGGTTACCAAAGAGTAGAGGAGCCAGAGGGATGAAGAGAGTAGGGCTGGCTGCTAGCACAGTCTTTGCAAAACAATCTGTGCTGTCAACTAGCCTGCAGTCAAACATACGGCTAGATCATTGGAAACCTCACATGTTCTTCTGAAACAATAACTAGAGGACCAGGAGGCTCTGGAGATGGAGAAATAGTTGAAGCTGTTGGACTTCACATAAAAGGCTCGCTTCTGAACCTATCATTATGAAGTAGATCTGTGTCTGGTATGAAATGATCCTTGTTATAGCTCAGAAGAGAGAGAGAACTATTTCTTCAGAGCCAGTAGAAATGTCTAAAATGAGGAACACTTTCCGCCACAGCTGAAGAATAGAACTAGAAAAGAACTTTCTCACATACTCCAACTTACAACTGGGCTAAGCCTTATATTGTGTACATGGTTCCAGCTCTCCCCCCGAAGCAGCAGTTTTGCTGGTGAACCTTTTCCTCACGTCATGCACTGCAGCATTACATTCCTGTACTCAGATGACTCAGTGTAAACTGCTTTGAAATGATCCTCTTCACAGCAACTACCTGGGAAAGGCTGGAGACAACCATGGCAAAGCACTGCTGGAACCACACCAAGTGCTACCACATTTGCTACCTTAAAAGGTGGCACTCAGGGATGGGATGGGGGGGGGAATAGATTCTCCTGCTGCTCTTTCACACTTGGGCCAATTTCTGTTCCTTGAGGGCACCTGTAACTCGTCAAACAGGAGCTCCACAGGAATAGCCACCCCTGGCACTCATGGAAGAGAAAAGTACATGTACTTGACCTTCCAAAAGCTGCCCTCACCCCGTTTCACCTTCATGTAGGCACTGTTGTAGCTCTCTAGTTGTGGTTCAGTATTGCTAAATATATCTGCATAAAACTGGGATTGTTTATTCATGTGCAAACACAGCTTCGAATACCTTGAAAGTTAGTGTCTCTTATAACCCCTAGCACTTTGTACTTTGTCCCCCTGATTTGCCCAGCTTCTTCCTAAGCACAGTGACAGTTGCCAGGTAAAGAAGGGGAAGACAATAATTTCAAGTCAGAGATCACAGATCCGCATATATATATATTTATATAGATTTTTTCCCCCCAAAGGGTACCTAATTTAAAGAAAATGTTATTATGTTATTCCTTTTCCCTTTAACAGGTGTATTAATATCACAGTCACACAGAATTCAACTATGGTGGTGCTCAAACTGAGAAAGATGTTGAAAGGACAAATGCAGTTAGTGTGGGCGACACACACGGAACTTAAAATATATGATGTGCCATTTGCATGTGTCATCAAGCTTTCTCCCTCCCTAAATTAACAAGAACTGTTCCTCACTCCTGTGCTCCGTTAACCAATACATCTTTGCAGAACTGCCTCTAACAGGCAGAATCTTTGGGACTCTTCTGAGAACACACTGTGCCATTTTGTATTAAATGAACTACTCAAACTGAAATTCTGAACACCAGTGTGATAAATGTCAAATTTTGATGTCATTAAACATATGTGAACAGTGACCCAAACCCCATGAAAGGCTGCAATCACTGCAATCACTGTGTGGCTTTACTGGTTAGCTCTAAAGCACAGTAGAAATCTCTTCCTCTTTCAGGATAAAATCCACCCTGGGGCTCCTTTCTCAAATTGATTCTACCCCAAATTCTCTATTTAGAAACCACCCAATTGTGTCCTGGAGAAATAGAAAACCGCTTTCTTTGGGAAATTTTAGAATTTGCCATATCCTTCCCTAGCACGATTAAAATGATGTCCCATTGTTTAAAGGCTGACCTGTATGAACACTGCCTATCTGTAGCAATCCTTAACCCATGTGCCATATTCCAGGTTTTCTCTTACATTTTTCTTTTCTCTCAGTGCATTCTGACTGTAGCCACAATGTCAGCTACAGCATCTTTCTACACAAGTCTGAACCAGGACCACATCTAGGTAACCCCTGCAACCTAGGTCAAACAAAGTTTATTTGGACCCCTTGCTTCAGTAAGGGGATAGGATGATGTATGTGAAAAGCAGGCACTTTTCTTCTCCTCAGTTCTTTCCCTCTTCTCCTCCTCTGCAGAACATCCTGTTAAATGACACTTCCTCATAAATGTGCTCCTGCCTCTGAATTGTCTCCTGCTTTGAGTCCAGGATTCCTTTTCTCCGAGAGGCACATATCCAACTCCCAGGATCCTTCTGCTCCCTCCCAGCCATCTCTCTCAGACGACCGTGTCCTTTTTCATCCTCTTACACTTGCAGACCTGGATTTCCAAATAGGTCTCTAGGCTGCTCCAGCAGCTAGCAGCAGAGGGGCTGAGAGCACCAGACTAGTCCAGCATCCCCTGGGAGCTAACATGTGAGTCTCATTTGGGAGATGCTGCTATTCACGCTGTTAAGACTATGAGCAGCTCTGAGCAAAAGCATTATCATCTGCAGCCAGTGCATTTTAGAAAGCTGCATTCCATCGGTCAAAAGCATACAACACCACTATCACCACTAGAGTCTTGCTTTCTTCAAGGTGTTTTCATTCAGCCCTGTCCTAGGTATGGTTTGGGTTAGTGAGATGCAGATGGAAACTCAGGATCCAACTTCCTTGGTAACACCAGACTGATTGATAAACTCCAGCCATGAGCAGCAGCACACAGATAGAAGGCTTCTGATTTAAAAGCAACTGCAAAACTTCTGCTAGCGACCTCACTGACAGAAACACACGGAAGACTTCAACTCACATGCTAGGATAAAAACGAAGTCAGTGGTTTTGGGTCTTACCTTTGTTCATCCATGTGTGAGCAGTATAGTGACGCTCGTCGTGTGAGAATTTACTGATTCGATGTAATTGCTGAAGCATTGCCCGTCTGGAAATGTGACCTACTGCCACAAAATGCATGCATTGCAAAAGGACAAGAACAATTGAGCCAACCGTCATCATGACATTTATACGAAAGCAGCCCTGAGCAGTTATTGCCCTAGCTCTCTCCTTACATGACAGAGCTGTCCCACTGCAGCGCCCTGGTGTCCAGGAGATTTAATTCAGGGGGTTGGGGCTTTTCTGAGAATTTAAAAGAAGCTCTTCCCTGTGAGGGTGCTGAGGCGCTGGCACAGGGTGCCCAGAGAAGCTGTGGCTGCCCCATCCCTGGCAGTGTTCAAGGCCAGGTTGGACACAGGGGCTTGGAGCAACCTGGTCTAGTGGAAGGGGTCCCTGCCTGTGGCAGGGGGCTAGGACTGGATGAGCTTTAAGATCCCTTCCAACCCAAACCAGTCTGGGATTCTGTGAGTAAATGATTCCATATGTTTCAAGATTGCAGAGATACACTTTTTTTATCTTAAACTTCCTTTTGTTTAGTGGAAATAAAACTGGAATTTCATTATTTTCCACAGAATTAGAAAAAAAAAGAAATAAAGGAAGGAGGATATTAATGAAAAACATGGACGCATCTTCAGGAGAATGTTCTGCCCTCTCTATTCTCAGCTGCAGCAAAGGCTTTGTAAAGGGAACACATCCTCACCTATCATCTTTTCCAAGAAATTTTCATTGTGACTATTCTAAAATAGTGGAGTTAGCTCTAACATGGAAGCACAAACTGATTTTGTTTTGGAAGTTAGGCTTTATGAAAGGAAAAGTATCAGTTGTTATGAGCAATGAAAAAAACCCGAAAAACCTGCCAGTGACCAAGATCAATATTTTCACAGCAAATGTTCAAATTCATTACTGAAGGGTTTTGCAATTGACTTGGATGCTATTTATAGGTACTTTCCCAGTTTTAACATGCCAAGTAATTGAGCTGCTTATAAAACACAGACAAAAATTGACCTTTTTTAATATGGAAACTGATACTTTCTGGAAACCAAATTAAATGGTTGCTGTTCTCCTCACTTTGAGATTTCTAACAGTTTTAAGGCCAAATATTAGAGCTAAGAGAAGCCAATGGAACTATTAAAACATTTGCCACTTCAAGGATCATCATCTGAAAACTTTAAGAGAAATCTGTCACTTTTAGAATGATATTGTCAGGAAAGCATGCAAAGCTCTGAATGCCTGTGTGGACATACAGTAAAGGAATTATACTTCAAACACGAATTTGCAGACATTAACATCAGAGACACACAGAGACTGACCCAGATTACTGATGGCAATGCTTCAGCAACACAGAGGAGAAAGGGGCAGGAAGTAACGCTGCAGGGCTTTCACACAGTTAAGAACACTGCACATTTACTTGGCTACAAACATCTTTGAACACATTTTAATAGCACCACTCTAAAGCTGCATTCCACATAAAGCAACTCGCTAAAAAGCAGCAGAAGTTGTCTTAAAGCACAAACAGCACAGTAATAATCTGGGATTTTCCTGTGAATGATTTCCTACTGGAGCAAATCAAGTAAGTTTCCCTAAGACTATGTTGAATAGCCTGTGTATACATGGCTTGCAGAGCATTCAAACCAGGGTGGTTATGTCTGCTCTTACACAAGCTCACAGCTGTGGGGTGCTCAGCCCTCCCTGGAAAAAGTTCTGCCACGTATTACCCTGAAGTTATAGCAGTGTAATCTGACTGGCTTCATGGAATCATGAATGATACAAGGCTGATGTAAATGATGGCAAATAAAGGCCTGAAAGAGAAAAGAGATCCAAGCCACCAGACTTGGATCTTTATTTTGATATTTCCAGAATATGGTAAAGTTCAGGCTTAGGTTTTAGTTCAACATGTTTTAAAAACCAGAAGGGAACTGTTAGGGCAGACCTATTCTTTACATTGAAAGTGAAGTAGAAATAAGCATTTTTTATGGAAAGATAAAAATGCAGGAGATCTTTACAGTAAGCAGTCTCTCAAACTTCCATATTCAATTGTATGAATCACTTCCCTTGACTTACACAAGCAACTGTCTTCACATTCAGATTACTAAGAGCAAGATCAATTTGGTATAGGTTGTAAGCTTGGAAATGTATTTTTTAATCTAAGATATCACAAGTCTCTAAAACTTAAATCTCAACCTAAAAATACCCATTCTGCTGAAGCGACTTTTGTAGCATTGATGGTTTGGGAAATAATAGGATGTTGCATAACTTTCATATGTGGAAGTACCCAAGAATAAGGTGGACACAAAAGGCATTATAGAAGAAAAACCTTGAGTTCATTCAATAACAAAGTCAAAATTGTTAATGTTATAACGAAGCAAATGAAAGCATTTTAAAGGATTCTTTTTAATCCCCCCACCCCATCCCATCCCCGTCCCATACATCTGCTTCTGTAACTGCAGTTAGAAAAGCTTTGGTTTTAAAAAACCCTTTGGAGCAGCTATTATCAGATAATGAACAATCTCAGAATATTCCCATACTCTTCCCTAGTTCTCTATACAGAACAGCCCACCACCTATTCCTTTCTGCCACCAAAGTACCAGGAACCACCCAATGGTGTGTCCCACTTCCAAAAATGTTTCCAATATATTTCAGATGTAAAAAAATGGCTTATGTTGATCTAAAGTGATTGCCAACAAGCACAGAAATGTTAAAGCTGAGCATGCAGTGCAAACTCTACATGCCTGGAGTACAGTGTGAAAAAGCTTAACTTGGAATCAACTCCAACTGAAAGCCTTTCAGTGGAATACGAACAAGTCAATTTTCATTAGTTGATGGTTTTAAAAACAAGAAAAAACTGCAGAGTCCTGTGAGAAACAAGTGGATCCTAACATCCCATAGAACCTGACAGAAAACGTACTCCAAGAAAAATCAAACATGAACTCTTACCTAGCCCAACAGAGTTTGATTTTAGACACCAGCAGCTCACAAGCATCCATGCAAGGCTCTTCTCCATTTCCTCCCAGGCTTTTCCTGAGACATGCTCTTTCACAAGGCACCACAGTCTATAGACAACCTCTCTCCATTACTTTTTCCGGGGACAGAAGATATTGAAAGCTCTATTGTGAACACAGTGAGGTGGATACACACTTAAATGCCACTTAAACATCTGACCTAACCTTAAGCCAGTGGTTAAATCCAATGAAGATCATGATTCCATCTAAATGACAACAGCACCACTGGCTTTTTGCAGTGGAGGATTTTATTTTACCTACAGTAGAATACAAGCACACACACTCTCAATCATAACTGAAAAAGAACTTAAGACTATGGACAAGTCACTTCTGGAAACAATTGTATTATCTCAAGAATAACCTATGGATTTTATAGTTCAGTGTTCAAATGGAATACTTGGATATAAAAACCTTACAGAAGATGCTCTAATATCCTTCCGTGGAGCTTTTTTGGTGCCAAATGTTTTTATTATAGCCATGCAGAATTTGCTGTTCTGAAAACCTGGAGTTCCGTGTCCATTAGAGCAGAAGTGCTGTGATTTTGCTAAATACTGGAAAAAATAATTTCAGCTTCCTAACAACTTCTTTTTTATTTGGATAATGATTTGTGCAGTAAGGAACAGACTGTCTACAGATAGAACAGGTCATCTATACAACAACAAAATGTGGTCTATGCAACATTTTTATCTGCTTCTCTGCACAGACAAGAAACATGGTGGCAAACTGAGCAGTTAGTGGAGACCATGGTTTACTATATTGTCTACTGTATATACTATACTGTATATGTAAGTTACTTCCTATTATAATATTCTTACCGTACTAGTTACAATGACGTAAAGTAACCTCAAATGAAATGATTCAGAAGGAAAACCAACATCATAAAACCCTCGGGTTTTCCATCTGCTCTGAAAACCTAGCTGTGAAAAGCCATGGCACCTAGGGGCCTCCTGCAATGTGCTCCCATGATTCCTGTAACATGCCCAGTGCTTCGGGTAGGTGTCAGTTTGGCTGGTTGCTTGGGCAAGGAAGTTTACCAAAATCATTCACTCTGCAGTATGGCAAGGCACGGCAAAAGGAATGCAGTGAGAGCAGGGAATACGAGCTGTTCTCAAAACTTGCTTGAGATGCAATAACCTCCTCAGGGGATCCATTTCTGTGGTTAACTGCCCTTGTGATAAAAATTCATCTCTGATTGTCTCCCTGAAGTCACGTCTCTGCCTCAGTAATTTACGTCCATTGCGTCCTGTCCTTTTCTCAGCAGCCAGGGACAGCAGATTATTCCCTTCCTCTCTGCAGTACCCTGCCAGGCATCTGAATAATTTCGTGCTTTTTCTTCAGTATTTTTCTAGATCAAACCACCAGCTCGTTTCTCTCTTCCCTTGGAGGCCCAGGAACTGCTGCCTTTGAGAACTGCAGTAATAAACTTCTAGGCCCCTGAGTTCAGACCCACGTGTGGGCTTCAGAGCCAACAGACCCAAGAAAAAAGGAGCTAATGATAAAACCAGAAATGTTCTATGACACAGGACATCGTGCTCAGCAAATAAAGCCGGGCGAAGAAGCAGGGAGTGGGGGGGACATTCAAAGTTCTGCCTTCCCAAGTAGCCATTATGCGTGATGGAGCCCTGCCTTCCTGGAGATGGCTAACCATCTGCCTGCTGGTGAGAATGAGTGAATGAATTAACTGGTTTGCTTTGCCTGTGTCGCAGCTTCTGCTTTACCTATTAAATTGTCTTTTTTTTATGTCAACCCATGAGTTTTCTCACTTTGTACCCTTCTGATTCTCTCCATTGTCCCACTGCAGGGGAGTGAGCGAGTGAGTGGCTGTGTGGGGCTTAGTTGCTGGCTGGGGTTATACCACAGCAAGAAAATCCTGCAATATGCAGCATGACATCAGCTAGGGCTGGTTTCTCAGGCTGCAGATGTTTTATAAGGTATCACATTTCCAAGACAGCACATTGGGCTTGTGAGAGCAATTTTCAGCCCTTTTCTATGGCTTCACACACAGATTTACAGGCTAATACTATTTAGGTAGATCAATCCTAAGACTTTGGAAACCTTGTTATAGAAACAACAGACCAAAGGCACAGGCTGCCATACATACACAGAAAATCTGCTGAATCTAAAAGCCAAAAGCCTCAAGAACCTCAGCACCAAAACCTAGACCAAAATCTATGGGGAAAAATGTCTGGAAACCCCTACCAGGCTGTCTATGAGGCTTCTTACGGGGATCCTCACAAAGACTTCTGACTAATAAAAGAAGTTTATAGTATACAGCAACTACTACCCGTTTCCAAGAATCATGCAAGACAACTTATCCCCCAAACACTTTTAGTCCCATATGAGATACAAAGGAAAATCTTCAAGTATAAAAAGTATACTGGATCTATTCGATTAAAATGGAAATTGTATTGTACTTGCCATAGAATTTTTGATTAGGTTATTAAAGATAATGACTAAATATTCCTGAGTGGTTTATTTTGCCAGCTCACAGTGACATTTCAAGTGCTCTATATCAAATTTTAACTACATATAATCAAGAGTTAATCCAAAAGCTGAGGTAAATGCTGAAAAGGAATTATTTTAAAGACAAGCTAAAGCACATTCAAAGACTCTTCCCTTAGCATTCCTAGCAAAATGCACAGCAAATCCTTGTTAGGATTCCTTGTTGAGAGGCAAGTTTGTAGTACTAAGACCTAAATGGCCTTTCTAGTCAAGGGAGATTAAGCTGGACTAATTAAAAACTACATAACGAGAAAGAAAAACAATAAGAAAAAAAGGAAGATGGTTTTCTCCAAGAGAAAATAGATTTCCAAACACAACATTTCAAAGGAAAAACTCCACTCTGTTTCTACTGTCTTCCCTAGAGGTATGATATAACCGCAGATGGACGATGGGCATACATATACAGAATGCCCCAATTTCTGTATGAATGCAGGCAAGGAGGTACAAAGGGCAGAGCCTGCCAGCGCGAGCTCTCGATGGCAGCAAGTAAGTCATGGAGAATGCAAACTTGCTTAAAAAAAGAGAATGTTTATAAAAAAAGCAATAACCAAGAAGTACCAAGCCTGAGAGACTTCTCAGAGTTGGTTCTCAGTTATAAAAGCAAAGAGGAGGACTGTGTGCTAGCGTATGTATCTGTGCACACATCCATGTACCCTCCAGCTATACAAGTGTAACCGCACTGAGTTCCCTCCCTCCCACAACAGTTTTATTTTTATTCTTTAATGTCAGTGTTTTCCTTAATCTAAAATTACAATTAAAAAGTTGACTGAAATACAGCTTTTGTTTTCCTATGCAGAAAAAGAGCAGATGTTTTGGGCCTATTCATCTACACTGAAATTCTTGATCAGGCCGAGATCTCTGCTGCTCTAGATGGAAAGGGGGCTTTAACAGGTTCAACAACTATGTGGTATTAGCTCTTAGACTGAGATGCAGTGTTTTAGGTCTATCTCACAGGACAGAAGGCAAGCCAGGTAGGGGTACACATTTCCTCCAAAGAAGCTAAACAGAAGGTTAATATAATCTGTATTCCAATGTTTCTGTCAGGATACCTGCAGACGAAATAGGGTGCTAGTCAGAGGTCAGAGCTGGAACAGGCCAAGACACGATGAGTGCAAATGGCCACAGCCATCACTAACTCCTAAAATCTCTAAAATGCCTGGTCAAAAAGGACTAGAAGAAGTGGAAAACTTTGGAGTTCAGCAATGGAATTTCCCATATTTGTGGGTTTGTTTACAATGCAAATAAATTCTTATATTATGGCAAGGAAGAAACAGCTTAATCAAAAGTATGTGAAAACAAGATTGTTTAGAATCAAGAACATGTTATTACGATCTTGTAAAGTTCTAATTTCTTGCTAAATTAGTGAATTTTGAGAATTGCACAGAATATTGAGAAACTACAGAATTCACTAGTAAAGCATCAGGATACCGCATTTATAAACCCAGAAGATGCTACAGAACAACAGGTAACATTTTAAATAGCATAAATGGTATTTGAGAAGTGCTGTATTGAATGTCTGGCTAATTACCAACAGAGATGTAACCCTAACAAGCTATTTGATCATGATACCAGTGTTTCGGGGGAAAAAATAAACCCAGGCTTTGAACTTGAAAGAGCAGTAATCCTTAGCTTGGAAGAAAATTTACTTGAGTTTAAGAAGTCGTAGAGCTTTTCAAGTTTTAACATGTTAGATGAGGATACTGGTAAAGTCATAGGTTTAAGCAGTAACAGTAACCATGATTGAAAGACATGTCTCTGCTGCTGTTACTCGGCTTTTGAATTACTCTGAGTGTGGAAGAAGTATCAGCACTTTATGAAACTGAACAGTTTGCAATATTTGGACCAGCAGAAAACCAGACACTCGCCCTCCCTCAATTCCCTTCCTATGATTCATCATTGCAAAACTGTTCTTCAAAAATGCTTTTCTATATCAGGAATCCTTCTGCACGTACGAAGAGGTAAGAGTCAGCAAAACCTTGACAATCAGCTAACAGGAATGAAGTCAGAAGAATTTATTGTGTGAAAATTGCTTGAAAACACACTTGACGAAAATGCTGGAAATGCAGTTCCTGTTGCACCAAAAAGATCAGATTTAAATAGGCAGATTTTGAAATCCAGTGTGAGAGAGGTGAAGACTGATTTATTCTTCTAAAAGGTATCTTATGATTAGCCACCAAAACGTATTATCTTTGTAATCAAATAATTAGGAGAGGATGTAAATAGCAGGAACTGGAAGCATGCATTATTAAAAAATCTCCAGGTGTTTTTGGTGCCTCAGGGACAGACTCAAGGGAAGGTAAGAACCATTTACCCCCACACAAAGGCACATTTTAGTTTTAATGTAAAAAAAGGGTTTAACACTACGCCTCTCATCAAAATTCTACTCAGGTACAACAATAAAACCCTAGCAAATCCTAACCAGAAATACTACCTCTCGAGCAAGGACATAAAATGTGTATCTTGATTCACCACAGGAGAATATCTATATATACAGAAAAAGAATTTCTTAGGAATACATCTATTGTTTATTGCAGCATATGCTCTGAAGTAATCAATATACTCCTATCACAGAGAGGATTGTTTGATTTCTTTTGGAACAGCCCAACCAGGTGGTTTAGATTAAAGCCAGTTGCACATTTTGGAGAGAATGCTTATTCTCAATATATTCTTTCTCAAACCTTCTAACTCCTCATCTTCCTTCTCCCTCCCCCTCCTCTTTATCCCTAAGTGAAGACTTTCAAGGATCATGCCACCTTCCTTCCACCATATTATTTAGTATAAACACCTTCAGAAATAAATCAAACCACTTGCCAAAGCAGCATGTCTGGAAATTCAAGATGCATGAAGAACAGGGGAATGTCAAGTCATTCTAGCCAGCTCAGTTAGTAGAGCTAGAATACCACAGAATGCAAATACAATGGGCATCTAATAAATAAGTGTAGACAAGTTTGACAGATGGCTTTGTTTTAATGAGAGAATATAAATAATCAGACAATTATTGTAGTCTACAGGCCGGCTGGAAGGTGACTTGTACAAAAACCTCCGCACTCAACAACAAACCCAAACCATGCTCCATCTTATTACATGCTAGTATCAATTATTCTAAAGACTGTCTATCTCTTTCTTGCAACACTCATTTCACTGAACTTAATAAGGGTTGTAATATCATTTAAATAACATCACTCACACATCTAAATAGGGATTTCTTATGTCACAATCCTCATCCCTGAAAGAAAGTTATGATTATCTCTAGAAAGAGATATCCTTTAATAGTAAACCTGACAGGTATCTTTCATGACACAGAGATCATCATCATACCATCAAAAGTATCACTGTCTTAATAAACGTTTTGCACACAAGGATCACTGGGACCTTAAAGGGTTAAGGTTCTGCTTCTCAGTGACCCTACTTACTCTCAGCATTTGGGAGGGAAAAGAAAGGAAGCTGCATATAAGAATTAGGTAGTATCACGTCCTGGTTATGTGCAGGTAGTGCTGATGTTGTAGCAGTATCTGCCTACAAGAATTCCAGAAGAGTTTGGTACTACATAAGATGAAGAAAAACACACAGCAATAGAAACCCCTGTGGCAGTGATGTATTTTCCACCATGAGCTATCATACGACAATGGTACTTACCATATCTGTGTGGTTCATGAAGAGAGATAGATGAAAGGGTTATGCTACAAACACCATCAATAACTAATGTGGAGGAAAAAATGGTGATTATGCAGATGAAAACTGCCTTTATGTACAGGAATTTACAAACCCCTCAGAGGTCTGTAAATCTGCTTTAGTGCAATGTTCACACAGGAGCCATTAAATAATCCAAGTGAAAACTGAAATTTATAGTAGGTTTGGTATTTAAACAGGGTTACTTCTTATAACTGATTGCTGAGGATTACTCTTAGTTATATGCAGCCTACAATGCAATTTAACATTCCTGATGTTTACCCCATGAATCTTTGAAGAGTTCAAAACATTGTAATGTTCTCCTAAAGAAGAGATTGTTGGATGGTCACTGAAGAAACAGCAGTGTCAGTTGCAGTGTCACTGTTACCCAAGTTTCTGACCCTGCATAAGGTGAATACTAAACTAGTAAAGTCAGACAGATCATGTGGGCACTTCTCATTTGCTTTAGTGTAAATGGAAAAGCTGTTTAAGGAAAATGTTTCTGTATTTAAGCAGAAATTAACAACTCAAAGGATTTAATCTTTCACCAGTATCTGTCCTCCTGTGATAACCTCTAGTGATGGGAGGTCACTTCTAACAGAGACCTAAGGATAGCTAGAAGATAGTATCACCTTCAGTGAGCAGAGCCATTTTGCAGAGAGCCTCTAACCATGCTTTGCTCTTTATCTCACGAATGTAGGTAAATGCTGTCTTAAATAAAACTGAAGGAGCTGCTAGAGGACACTGCAACAGACCTAGGATATCAGCTCCATTCCAGCCAAGAACATAATCTTGGAACCCTCTATGCCAAATTAGGATGTTTTCTTACAGGGTCACACACACATAGACACTATTTGTTTTGTTGTATGCTCACTACATAAGTCAGAAGGGCCAAAAAAGTATTTGCTATTTTATATTATTGTAAATAAAAAAAAGCAATCACAGATTCTAGCAATTTTCCACTAGTAACAAAGGTATTTGCAACAACTGCATTTAAAAAATACAAAATTAGATGCTGATTGATGCAATTTCTTTTGCTCTGTAACATTAAGAACCAGCAAAATTACAAAGTACTGGTTCCAGCTGTACAGAACTTCTGTCATGAAGACACCTTTGCAGGCAGGCAGGTTAGGGTACAAATGCCTCTGACAAGACAGAGGGCTTGTAGGGTCATGGTGCTGTCAACTGACTATCACTTGTACCATCACAGGGGGTCCTAGTGGTACTTGTAGCACCACAGGCCATGCTACAGCCCAGACAACAGCCACAGGAGATTATTATCTCCTAGGCACTTAAGAAATCATTCTGCAACTTGATTAAAATAAAAAGCTAGATTTTTAAAAGGCTTGTTAAAATTAATTATTTTATTATGAAAACAATAAACTAACTTCTGTTGTTTAAATACTGAATTTTTACCTATTATTAAAATGGAATACAATCAACACTTCTGTCCTACACCATTTATTTTGATGCTATGCTCTTTCAGTTTCTGATAGACTGAAGCGTTTCTGAGCAGACAATGCATTGTTCTATTGCAAGAATGCGGGGGAGCTGGAAGCATGGGAGACAAGGGTCAACGATACTACCAGCAGAGCTGGAACACTATCAAGGTTGAAGAAAAACACATCAGCTGAACACTTCTACTTAAATGATTTGCAATGAAACAGCTGCCACTGCTAAAATTAAAATGGGCTTCTGCTAAGTTTGAAGTCCAACGCATTGCCACTTTGTGTATCCCATCTTCATCCAGTCTCTGCACTTGGGTAGATTAGGATTTGAAGACTGTTTTTCAAGCATTAAAAGAAGAAACTTATGATAAACAAAAGAAACTGATCAGAGAATGGGCTATAAATTCACCAGAAACAGTGGCCAGGAATTGTGGAATTTTAGAGCGTCTTCAGCACCAATAAAGAAAGAAATAAAAATGTGCAAAGCCTGAACTCACATTCTAAAAATATCTTACTCCTTTTCAGACTTGGTAAGTAGAGACAATGAGAGTTTAAAACGTTAGTACTACCAGCTCTCACAACCACTGTGCATAAGCTGCTATGAACAATCGCACCCGATCGATCCAGGCGAGGGGACGGCTGTGAGAGTTTGGTGAGGTTCGGCATACTGCATCCCTAGGCAGCCCAGAGCTCAGGAACAGGCTTGTTAGTAACAACGCTAACACACAGGGGTTGTTCTAATTCTAAACAGTCAAATGAACACAGCAGTTCAGGGCAAGGACAAAGGATCATGCTAAACTTATTTGCTTTCGCACCCAGCAAGAGATCCACAAATACCTAGCAGAATATTCACTGCCACCCACCTTCTGTGGTGACGGGGAGAGAAATCTCCATGCAGGCTGCAGACTGTGCTTTCCTGAAGGGGGGCCGACCGGGCCCGCGGCGGTTTGCTTTGGAGACGTCTGCGCTGGAAAGTCGTTTTCCTGAGCTGCAGCTCTGGGATGTTGGACTTGTACAGTGACCATTCACGTGATCTGGAAGGTGAATGCAACAAGTGCCAGGTAAAGGGCCAGCTCCGACAGTTCCGAATGGAAAGGGGATGTATGTTCTGATATTTAAGAATGGGTTAAATCAAATCTGAGACTAACTACTTATTTACCAACCCAGCAAGTATATGTAAGAATAACTCACCATATCTTTGAGCTATACTTGAAAAAAACACCAAAACCGAGGGACAATAGAACTGGTTCTTACAGTTGCAGATCCCCCAGTGTTTTCTCGACCTAGGCTTGCTGGAAATCTATCAAGATGCTGGAAATCTATCAAGATACTGCTGGTAACAATGTCATCCCTGATGCTGTGTCTCCTCACAGATACCAAACGCATCTGAAAACTCTCTTTCCTTTTTTGTTCTCATAAAGAACTGCAAGTGTAATTACGACAGGATGGAATTCAGAGCCAGACATCTTCCCTACCTGATTCAAGGCTTCATGAAACAGGAGGCACTGAAGTGCCACTAGTCAGGATAGTTGTAAAACTAGCCATAATATTGCTAAGTGTTTTATTCTTCATATACTGCACAGATTTATTTTACTGCTAAGGAAACTGACTGCTGAACAATTGACTTGATTGCTACAGATCTAAAGATATGAAACTAAGTCCTTGGACCCCTGATAGAGGCCACGGTCATTCAGCACAGCACATGCTGCTGTCTGATGAGGTGAGAAACAAAGCACATCTGCTTTAAACTCTGCCTGTGTTTGTCCTTTCTTCCTCACTTACTCACTGGCAACAGGTCTTTAAAACACAACAACCCACTGATCAAGGGTTAGATCAGAGTGGGTTGTACTAGACTACAAAACATTCATGCAATACTCCTCTCACGTTGGATAATGCAACAAGACAATAATTACTGAATACCATTTTCCGCTCAACCTATGAAAGGATACACACGCAGGTATCACAGAGTTAGTTTTGGTCAGCAGGTCATTCATACTTACTAATCGAAGTAAAGAGCAGGTAATAAGCATAACAGATTTATGCAAGCACTACTGAGTATTTCTATTCAAAACTATGGAAACTCAATACTATATAAAGAACAAGCTTGGAGTTTCTGACTTCATTTTAAGTATCTGAGAATTAGATTAGTCTTTATGATTCTGTATAGAAGTATCATATTCAGTTAACTCTCTTTGATTTATATTGTATCTAAGGAAAAGATGAATGTTAATAAGCCAAGAAAATTTATTTCTTGGTTACCATACCATGATAGCTCCACTGTACATGATGAAAAGCTGTTTCTGTATCAAGATGATAAAAAACATAGTCGGTATTTAATACAGCATATAGTGTGCTATTCTACTAGTCTTTCATTGTGTAAGTCATGTCCTTCCCATACGAAAGCAGTTCAGTGTTAATGAACAAAATTGGAAAGAATTATAGTTTGAAAAGCAATTTAGTATCTGTACTGCATAATGAGACGGCTCTGCAGGAGACACAACTTTTGTGATTCTTATCGTGTTTCTTAATACATGGCTATTAACTGAGCTAACAGCATATATAAAACTGATGTGGGTGATTCATTCAACTTATAGTTAGGGAATTTTCCAAAACAGGCTGGAGCTATTCATATATTTCAGTAGAAAGTCCTTTGAGATCGGGGGCTTTGTTCAAGGGCACAGGCTGCCTGTTCAACCTCAGCAACAGATACATCGTCATCCAGCTGCTTCCTTTCTTCACAATTCAGTTTGTATGAAGGAGTTTCAGCATGATATCTAATTATCTCCAGGGGGATCCTAGGAAGCGGTGAGGAACATAACAGAGTAAAAAAGAATCATATTCTATAGAAACATCAACAACATTTGTGAGTCCCTTTCCCTGAACATTGTACAGAATGGGCACAATTCATCTAAATCCTTACACGCCACATCAAATGTGAAGAGAAATACTGCTATGTTTCTCTTAGTATACTTGCTTGTCTTAGTTACCTTCAAAGGCCCAAATGAAACAAAAATGGTAAGTGAGGTCTGGGCGCCTAAAATCCCTTCAGTTGTTTCGACAATGCCTTTCTGAATGAGCAAAGAAACCTCCTTGTGTAGTAAAAAAATCAGGGCTCATCCTAGAAGCTGCAGAGATAGCCCTTCAAGTACTGAAGCTCGTGAAATGTTAGTGAGTGCTACAATGGGTGGAACAGGGATTTTATTGATCAGCTACACACTTTTCTATATTTTAACACTGTTCTGTTCTTCTGATTAGATATGATTATCTTTTAAAGGTATACAAGGAGAAATGCAGCTCTTCAAACCTTAGTAAAACCAAAAAGACACTGCAGAAAGAGTAATATAATTATGGAAGTATGACTGCAACACTTTTGCTGAGAAGCTGATAAGAATCATGCAGATAAAGACCACCCAAAATCTATGAGAAAATCTTATGTATTAAAAAATTGATGTTTCATGTTTTTTATGGTATAAGCTCAGTGGTACAAAGCATTTCTAAAGAAAGCTTACAGGCTATTTAAGAAAGGGTTCCTTACTGTGTTGGCTCTAAAATGAAGTATGCAAAAAAAGTGCTAATTAAAAACCAATACTTACTTCCTCCAGTGTGCTTTCTAAGGGAGGCTGTGAGAATGCTCAAGCTATTACACCTTTCCAAAATGACTGTAGTGATAAAGCAATGATGGCTATGAACTGTAAGAGGGTATATCTAGAACAGACACTAGGACGAAGTTCTCCCTGTGAGGTTGCTGAGGCTCTGGCACAGGCTGCCCAGAGAAGCTGTGTCTGCCCCATCCCTGGCAGTGTTCAAGGCCAGGTTGGACGGGGCTTGAAGCAACCTGGTCTAGTGGAAGGTGTCCCTGCCCGTGGCAGGGGGTTGGAATTGGATGGGCTTTAAGGTCACTTCCAACCCAAAACAGTCTGGGATTCTAAGATTTACCAACTCTCTGATAAGTGAATCACCTGATCCTCCCTTGCCATGACAAATGTCTTCGAATCACCCAAAGAACAGATAGAGGAGACTTGTAAAAACCTGGCTTTTTTTCCAGCTTTGTTCCATTTGTAAGGAAAAATGTCAAAATGTCATTTTAGCTTTTTTTTGTCTTGCCGGCTTACTGCTTTTGTCCTGTGGTCTCTGGAGCTTTTCTCATACCAGAAATAGTCGATACTAAGCAGCAGCTGATATTGCAGACATTAGCATTGGTACTTAAGAACCAGTGCATGGATTGCTCTGGGCTGTTGATTTAATAGAGCAACAGCTCCTAACTCTCCTTCTTGAGAAGGCAGAGCGTAGTTGCTTGGGGAGAAAGCACGGCACAAAAAGCCCCTTTGTCTTTTCTACGCTTTTCCACCACTGTATTTGCCTTGCCTCCCATCCCCTCCCATGGGTGCTGCTGCCCATGAAGTGAAGGGAATTTGCATTACACTCTCTAGTACTCCTAGATTCCAGCAGCAAGTACCAGAGTAACTAATGCACTACAAATGGGCATCCTGGCTCAGCAGAACTTACCCCTGAAGCAGTCTCCAAACAGTGTAATAGCCATTCTGCCATGCCAGGGCAGCAGCCTCTTCTCCTGTTTGTGGAGTGAACTAAAAAGCCAGGGCTCAGTTTTGCAGCCATTATGTTTGTTAATGTAAAAATGTAAGGCTCATGCAAGCCGTTGGAATTAATCATGGCAGATTACCCCATGCTACGTTAGTCCATTTTATGCTAATTTAACTGCCCCAATTTAACAAAGCAGTGAGTAATACATTGTATCTAAAATGTATTAAAATACATAAAAGAGAAGATCATGACAAAATTCTCTAATGTTCTCATTGTGCTGTTTCTACAGCACAGGTCCTGGTTGTTTGCCTTTATCAGGGCTTATGGCATTACCCATATGAACTAGAGATACTTTAGCTACACCTGTTAGCAAACAGTGGGACCATTCAGTGCAGTCTGCAGCACAAAAACTGCTTAAGAAAAGAAACAGAACTGCACTGAATGGAAGGCCAGTGAGTCACACCATCAGTGAGATGATAA
This sequence comes from Pezoporus wallicus, assembly GCF_028554395.1. Classification (NCBI taxonomy): domain Eukaryota; kingdom Metazoa; phylum Chordata; class Aves; order Psittaciformes; family Psittacidae; genus Pezoporus; species Pezoporus wallicus. The sequence continues at coordinate 1,405,720 of NW_026639755.1, forward strand.
GATTAAAAGGAGATGAAGAATTGACCTTAGCTACTGTGAACTTGGTGGAACTTGTGAGATGCTGTATGAAAGCTGCAATGTGCAACATGAGAGCAGCAAGCCTGCAGGAAAGCCTTGGATTAATCTTACTTTAGGTATTACATAGATAGGGAACGTATTATACACACACACTGATTTTAGTTTAGACACAGTAACATGTATGTGTCACAACTTGTGTTGTCATACAGCTATTTTAAACTACTTGGTTCCCCCTGCATAAAGGAAAAGGAACCCACTATTTACAAGGGAAAAGCTGAACCAAATGTATTAAAAAATGTCAGTAAGAAAGGAGAAACAAGCATGTGCAGTTGCTGCCCATCAAATTGTGTAACACCAGATGTAACAACAAAACCATTAAGACCAACCATTTTTTTAAGTTCTTACAAAAGGGATAAATTCACAGAGAAAAACTAGCTGAAAACCAGTTGTCACTAATGATCTGAGAGAGGCTGAGAACAAAGGAATTTAAATCTGACTAATCAGAAGCATTATCATCGTCTGCTGTACGGAAGTAAACGATAAAAGAGCAGGCAAGAAGACCAGAGAGAAATGCTTTAACGTGGAGCAGAAAGAACCTGAAAAATGAGTCCCAGAGAATCTCCTCAACAAATTCTGAGGAATGCAATCTCTGCTGTTAAAGGGAGGAAAAGTTCATTTGTTTCCCCTGGGGGAAGGTCAAGGGAGGTGATTCTGCCCCTATGCTCTGCTGAGGCCCCACTGGAAGTCCTTAGCACAGGAAAGACATGGACCTGTTGGAGAGGGTCCAGAGGAGGGACAAAAAAAAACGATCAGAGGGATGGAGCACCTCTGCTGTGAGGGAAGGCTGAGAGTTGGGGGTGTTCAGCTGGAGAAGACTCTGAGGAGACCTTACTGTGGCCTTTCAGTTCTTAAAAGGTGCCTATAAGAAAAATCGTGAGGGACTTTTAGCAGGGCGCGTTGTGAAAAGATGAGGGGTGATGGTTTTAAGCTAAAAGGGGAGATTCAGGCTAGATGTGAGGGAAAAATTCTTTACAATGATGGTGATAAAACACTGGCACAGGCTGCCTAAAGAGGTGGTGAATGCCCCATCCCTGCAGACACTCAACACCAGGGTGGATGTGGTTCTGGGCAACCTGATCTAGTGCAGATCTAGACCTTTGAAGGTCCCTTCCAACCCAAACTATTCTATGATTCTGTGATTTTTGTGTGTGATCAGTAAATTAAGCTCTGCGTAATAATTATGGGTATGACAAGCCTCTTTTTCTTTACACAGCAGAGATACACATTTAAATCAAGGGAAAAACTGCACAAATGGCCTGAAGAGCAGTCTCAGGTTTGCATGTAAAATAACAAAAATGTCTGTAAAAGTAGTGTAACCATTCATTACTGAGAATATAAACTGACACCATAAATTACTCTTGAAAGGAAATCCCTCACAAAGTCAGGATCACCATTTTCTCTTGGTGCAGATCTGTGAAGCAGGCAGGAGAGGAGGTGTGAGCCTTAGCAGAAGAGGTTAGTGCAGGTGTGACTGACAGCAAAAGAGTATATTTACCATTATGTCTTCAGCAGTTTGAAGAGGAAGGATGAATTGCTCTATTGACGTACTGCTAGTACATTTAGGTCCACATTAAGAGTGTAACAGCTATCATTGTAATATACTGCCTATGTAATATAATGGTATTCTTATTATGGTAATCAACTTTTACCACATGCCTGATCCTGTATGTAATTTTTCTTTTCAAACAGGGTCAGCAGATACATTTGTCAAAGAAGCAAAATACTGTGAAGTGGTTTGGACCGTTCGGTGTGTTGCCACTGACAGAGCCCCTTTTAAAACGAGTATTTTTGCCTGCAGTTATGAACAATGACACCAAAATACAAAATAAGCATTATCCAAAGGAAGATCACTAAGAACGTATGTCCTAACATCCCCTTGACATCACCATACCCCAAAAAACCGAACCTAACAGTGCGAATCTGAAAATAAATCAAGCTTTGTTCCCTGAGAGCAGTGGGAAAACTTTGGACTACTTGGATGTAAACTCTGCTGAGTTTCGAGTGATCATATAACAACATATTCTGGCCTGTCTGTCTCAAAAAGGATGCAGCACTCAGTGTGCCTCAACAGAATACCATAACATACATGGTTGCTATGCTTTGTGCAATAAACAGCAAAACACAGACAGAAAACTCGATTTCAGTCTGAAATAAGCGTGAGACGCGACACATCCTGAGCTGCACAGAGGACAACACTGAAACATGCAATTAAAGTGGATGAACCACAGGACGACCTAGGATTTCAACAACTACTCCTGAGCACCCTCATTAGAAGCACTGCATCTGCCTTTTTAAGATAAAAAGAAAATCTGAGTTTAATTCTCTGGTTTTGAAAGTGAAAAATTCATTCTTCCAAGAGGTTGGACTGGAAACGTCTTTTCAACTTGAATGTAACAAAGTCTGACACGTATGACCTGGAGTCTTTCTAAACAGAACTCCAGCATTCCAGCTGGAATCATGAAGGAATAAAATGGAAGATGTTACAACTAAAGTGTTTGTAGTCTGTTCTAACTAGATTCTCCCAGAGATTCTTCCCCTAATTTTTCTGCAAATCATTGTTTTTAACTAGAGTTAAGAATATCTGAAATAATTGAGCTAGCATGACTCCATAGATACTAACACAGAAATAATTTGCTTGCAAATACTCAACAGCAAAAGGGACAGACAAGGTCAAACAAGGCATTCCAAACAGAATTCAGTTTATACACAATTTTTTATGCAGTAATTAAACAATTCTAAAAAAAAAAAAATAAATGCAGGTTTTTCCAAACTTACCATTATGCATCGTAGGTTTTTGAGATTTCAGACCACATTATTGTAATGAATAAACTAGCGACAATTATTCATTCTTATTTTAATGTTGCAAAACCAGATTTTATCATTGACATCTTCTAATTTAGGGTTTCAATTTATCCTTCTTTTGTTACGACTTTGTTGTCAAAATAATTATTCATGGAAAATTATTACTTTCTAAATGTTCTTCTCCTTGCACACACAAGTCAGTTACTAAAACTGGATATCGCCTTAAGTCCAAACAAGGTGACAGGACCATCTGTCTCATGCCCGAGTCTCTGCCTACAGAGACGACAGGCTGTGTGAGAGCTCAATCCCAATCTGAATTACTTACTATAGAGGACATCTTGGTCCAGGCAAGTCTAGTAGATCAATGTGTAGCCCCAGATTTTGACTGCTGTGAAGTACTACAACCTGGGGAGTGTATAGAGACCACAGAATGGAAGAATGCTACATATGTGTTTACAGTGCTTGAAAGGAGTGGAGAATTACTTACCTTTGAGAATTCTTGGTAAGGAATTCTGCTTTAAGTAAAACCAGAGAGCATAGGAACAGTGAAAATCTATTACACGGTGAGCCTAGCAGTTGCCTCTCATTTTGTTATTATCAGCTCTTAAATGTATAATGATATTTTCTGCTTGAGTTGTTTCAGCTAAGAAATTTTACTGTCTTTCCTTTGTGACTAAATGTCACTGTACCAGTTATAAACGTTTTAGTTAGGGTATCATCTTGGTAATTTTAAACACTTACCTTTCCTTTAGACTACTTCCTTGTTAAATCTCCCATATAGCAGCCCCTTCCTCCATTTGAAATATAACCACACACCATGTGCCTAATCTGCTGGTCAGCTCTTGTTGCCATTTTCTACTCCAGTTATTTGAACTGGCAGATTGCTAACATATCTGTTGATATAGGTTTTCTTTTAAACCTGTTTGACCATAAACCTTCTCTTGCTTAATTAAAGAAGAAACTGGTGTTGTCATACACCTACCTGACCTTCAGCAGATGAAAGAAACTTTTGTCTAGGAAGGTCCCAGCTACAGAATATCAAAATCCAAGCCTGAAAATGTGAAATTGCAGAGGGACCAAACATTTGAAAGCATTTCTGTAAAAGTGAAAGACTTTAGTTCAACCCTTAATGTTTTTCATCCTAATAGTGATCAAACTCGCAGCAAAAAAGGCAAAGAGCATCCTTCACTGAATCAGCGGGAGCACAGCCAGGAGTTTGAGAGATGTCATCTTTCCCCTCTATCATTTTTAGACTACATCTCAAGCCCTGTGCCCAGTTTTGGGCTCCCCATTACATGTAAGACGCTTACTGTGTGTAAGATATACACAGGCTTGAGTTCAGCAGGGGCTCACCAAGCCAGCAAGGGAGTTGTCATGCATCAGGTAAGAGAAGAGTTTGAGATCTGCTTTTTTTTTTCTCAGCCTTAAGAAGGGAAGACTAGGGGAGACCTTATTGCTGTCTGCAACTACCTGATCCAAGCACATGCAGAAGATCGAGCCAGATGCTTCTCAGAGGTGCGCACTGGTCAGATGAGAGGCAAAGGACATGTCTTGGAAGATGGGAAATTTAGGTTAAACATTAGGAAAAACTTCTTTTCCCCTGTGGATGATGCAAAACTGGAAGAGATTGCTCAGAGAGATTGGGAACCCCCTGTCATTGGAGGCATTCAAGACTCAATTGGATGCTGCCCTCACCTAGCTGACGTAACTAAACCTGCTTTGAGTATGGTGAGGGCCTAAACAACCTCTAGAGGTCCCTTCCAACTTTATTATGCTGTAATTCTAACTACAAGCAGAGTTTAGTTGACTCCTCAATTCAGCTGGTATTTTCAGACTGAAAAGTGAATAGAAATTACTCTTTCCTTCTAGGAGACATGTACTGAACAGTCTATAACATCCTTTGCATGTAGAAATACATACCATTTCCAATGTATATTGCCACGTCATTCAAGAAAAGCATTGTTACAGCTGGATGTCTGAACTGCCTTTTCTAGAAACGTCAGACCAAGAAGGAAAGCAACACATGCCCGTTCAAAACTTCTGAAGTGGTGTTTAGCACTGTAAACAGCATTAAACATCAGGGCCAGACAAACCAGTGCAGGATGCACCTCTCACAAGCTCCCAGCTTGGCCAATGCAGCAGTAAAACAAAGGCACATTAAAAGATTCAAAACTTTGCCAGTGTCTAAAGGCTGCTGTAAAACACTTTGAAAAGGGAAAGCAAGAACTACTGTAACCCCACTGCTCACTTGTAAAATCAAAATGAGGTCTTGTTTACAATATCCAGGTACTGTTTCACAGGCTTGGGAGCATTCCATTGCAATGAAATACAAGAGCATCAAATGGTGGCATCAGCATCAGAAGACATTTCTCAAATCCTTGAGAAAACTGAGATTATTTGGCACTTTGTCTAGTTTTTCACTGCTGTGTAAAATGGAATACATTAACTCTGACCTGGTAAAGAATTCATTCACCGCTTGTGAATATCTGAAGAAAGAATGGGGAATCGTATTCATCTTTTAAAGATCACAGCTTGCAAGAAGAAGCAGTGATGACTGTCTCTAGCTGTATTTTCTTGTGTTCCTTGGCTAATAAAGTCTAGGTGATAACAGAATTTCCTACAGTGAAACCATCTGTTTAGAGGAACGAAATAAAAATCAGCAGTTACCCAGTATCTCCACCTTTAGTCAGGACTTCTGTCCAGCTCCCTGTGATTACCTGGAAACTTTGAAAGCTTTTAATGAAATCAGCAGAAGTACTTCCTAAAAGAAAAACACAAACTGATGCTTAAAGTGGCTGGTGAAGCAAAGTGAGAAAACTCTCATATAAAAGCAGTTGTATCTGCCATGGTATGTCCTAGATTCTCCACTTGATTAAATTAGATGAGGATTATCCCCATAACTCATTTCACTGCAGCAGTGCATGGAAGTGTAGATGATCTTTTCAGCAAAATACAGATACTACTATTCAGAGCTGCTTCTGAAGGATAATAGGGAAGCTGTACATTATATGCAACATCAATGTCACATCCCTGCTACTCAAAAAAAGCTGTGGACAGGTTGGAGAAGGACCAGAAGAGCCACAATGAGAGAACTGGGAAGCCTGCCACATGAGAGAAGGCTGAGAGAACTGGGTTTGTTCAGGCTTGAGAAAAGAAAGCTCAGGGGGGCCTTACTACCATGTTCCAGTATTTAATGGGTGGCTGCAAAGAAGATGGAAACTCCTTTTCTACAAGGAGTCACATGGACAAGACAAGGGGTAATGGGTAGAAGATACTCCCAGAGAGTTTCTGGTTGGACACAAGAGATTTTCCAATGAGTCATTGGAATAATCTTCCCAGGGAAATGGTGGATTCCTCAACATTGGAAACTTTTAAGATGCAGCTGGACAGAGTGCTGAGACATCTAGTAGGTCATGCTAGAAGGCTTGGACCAGATGATCCTTGAGGTCCCTTCCAACCTGATGTTTTAGGATTCTATGATCTTCCTTCTGGACAACTCAGATAAACACTGGGTTACTCAGATCTGCAGTAGGTGAAACTATCAAGAAGTTCCAATGTATGCCCCCAGTGTATGTAGGGTAATTCTCACATTTCTGTGTGAAGATATGGCATCCAGGGCAACAAGTTCTTGAGCAAGGATAGATAATAACCATTACATCAAAATAATAAGATGCTGAGGTCAGCTTTACCAGTCATACAAAGATCAAAATGGAGTCCCAAAGTACCTTTAAGTCACAAAAATCCTGACAAGGTTTAACTAGAACACCCTGAGTCATCAGATCACACATTATTCCCTTCAATCCTAGCAAACTATTCCCCAAGTAATTCTCAGTACAGGCAGCACCTCCACCAGAAATAGATTTAACTTCTACTTAACCTCTACTATTACAATTCAAAGCAAAGTGGAAGCAAGGACGTTACATGAGCCAGATCCTAAGACGGGAGCAGAACTGTAAACTGCCAAATGCTAATGTATTTCCCAATTAGCTGCAGTTGGTACTGAGAGTAGGTGATTTATCAGCACTCTGTAAAAAGCTATGAGCCAGAGCCGATGGGATGGATGCACAGCATCTTTGCATTTGAAAGCGGTGACCTGAACATCCTTACAAGAAGCGTGGGCCAGAGAGAACTGTTATTCCCTGTACATTCAGACTATGGGTATAATCCCAGGAAACAATCAAACAGTGGATAAATAATCTCTAAGAGCTCTGCCAGTGTAGCCAAGACATTTTGGAGCAGATACAAACGAAATGCATGTATTATTCACCTTTTCCAGGAACTCCCATTTAAATTTAGCTCCTTCCATTGAGAAAGAGATGCTTTTTCCAGCCTGTTGTAAACTAAGCAACCTATAATTCAGCACAGTTTTAATGGCTAGAATAATAAACAGGAATCTGCCCTTCTAAGACAATCATGAAGGAGAACTGAAATAAGGTTTTTTGTTTTGTTTCGGGGGAGGGTTTTTGGCTTTCCTCTGTAGTTGATCAGCCGGGAGTATCTGCCAGCTTATACACTGCATGCTGCTTCCACATGCTTTATCCTTAGCAATCCATCAGGCTGCTTGGTGATACTAGGACAGAGTACTGTGGTAGTACTGTGGAAGTGGCAACAAACAGAATGTTTAAGTGATAATTTGATAATTTTGTAATTTGATGTTAATGGAGTTCTGTGTTCTACGTTATTCAAATAAACCACTAGTACAAGTAAATCGTGGCATGGCAGAAACATGACTGTGATGAAACCAAAAGCACGTACAGGGTTATGCGCTCCAAACTTCCCTATGTATGTCGTATATTTCTGATGGATCATCATGCCTCCTAATCTCGTAGGCTGAATTTCTCTAACTCTTACAGCTTTCATTTTTGGCACAGTCAGCCTGCTCCCTAGTCTTTGGGGTTTTGTGGTTTTTTTTTCTGTGTTGTGGGTTTTGGTTTGGGGGTTTTTGTGTGTTTGTTGTCCAGCTCCTGGCGTGATTACAGGAAAGCTGATGGTAAGGCAGGGTTTTTTCCTTTGTTATGCAACTTTTTTATATTACACTACAAAACCTTCAGCACTTTAAGTTACATTGGTTTGTTTCTTGCTTTTCTAAAAACCGATAAACCCAGTCTTTGACACGGCAGATTTATCTTTCTCTTGTGTTATGATTCAGAATATAAATCTATTTCATGCATGTTTAGCCTTAGATCCTACCCCATGGCTATTTTAATACCTTAAATATCAAGTACCTTTCCTCTTAATAGCTGCCCATTTATTTAGTGATAAATATTAATTCTAAAGGTCTCTAGCTGCCTACATCACTCCTTTTACCTTTTTGGAGTATTAAGAGTATTATAATTTTCCACTCTGATTTTTTTTGTGTGTGCATTCCTACCTTCCTACTTTCTGAAACATCACTGCTAATGACGGAGAGAGCTACTTCAACAAAATCACTGAAATCTGCACAGCATGGATTGAATTTCCCAATGATTTTTCAATGTTTATTTCCTTAATCTTTACCAGGAGCTATTAGCAGTTTTCCAAGTTCATCAGCCATCTATAATGTGGAAGACATTTATTCTCAACTTTTGCCTTGGGGAACAGTGCTGCATTGCTTAATATATGCACATGATTCCTAGTGACAGAAATTAAGTTTGGCTGCATTATGCAAGGATGTGTTCTAACTATAATTTCTATCTCTAAAAAGACAAAGTAATGCGAAAAAGCTACATGGTTTTTCAGTCACCTGACATAAGAAATTTCCCATGAGAGCAAAACCAGAAAGGACTCCTTGAGACTGAGAATATTTAAAGACAACCATAAAAGCAATAATGGGAACCACACATTCCAACACAAATGCCAGGAGCAATCCCCTTTACTTGGATACTTAAGAGGGCATGATCTGCCCTAAACATTTTTAGGTTATGCAAGATGTTGAATTTTCATTTGAGGTTTTTGGAGGTGAAAGTTCTGCTCTCACTATGCATTTCCACTGAAATATAAAAGAAGAATTGAGGAAAAGATTACAGCAAACTGGCTGAGGTAAGTCTCAAGGAGAGGACCAAGACACACCATAAAATACAGATATTCAACTGTCTGATCACAGTTGTGGCACAGAATTTGTACATCGAAAAGAAAACAGACTAGCGCATGCATTGGGTGTTATAGGCAGAGATAAACATCACTGACAACCAGTTATAATGGCTCAAGCATGTAGAAAGTTCTGGAGCCTTTTCATCATAAAATACTGCACACCCAGTGTGTAATGATTGGCAAAATATGTCTACATGAAATACATGAATATTAAACAAGCAAAATGCTGAGAGCTGCCAACAGAACTGTATGGGTTAATAGGTGGTTTTTAGAAAGCCTTTTCAGACAAAGCCTCCGAAGGTTATTGTGTTATCTCATGAATCAGTAAAATGTTTTGCCAATGAATGTAAGGAAGTTTAAAGCTGTTGGCTTTCGCCTACCGTACCAAGATCAGTCTTAAGATCTGTTGGCAGACTTAACTTTCTTGATCCTTTAACTGAAACAACAGAAAAAGGAGAAAGGCAGTTGTTAATCAGTAAGAAAGAAAAAGGAGTGAGGGAAAACAACATGCCATCTTCTGGTTAACACCATATTGCAAATTTGTAGAATGTTGTTTTGGTTATTTTTTTCAATCAGCATCTAGAGGAAGAATTCTGGTTTCAATATTTTAACGTCCACCATTCAGCAAAAGAAATGTAACTGAACAAAAAAGCACTGGAAAAACCTTACTCCAGAAGTGAATGGTGTTTTGCACAGCTTTGGCTGTGTGCTGCAATATCTTACCTTGTGATGACAGGAATGATTAAAAAAAACCCAAACGAGCTGAAGGCAAATATTGCAAGTGCTGCTTATGCAGCACGTCACAAATATTTAAACACCTGGAAACCAATCTAATAACAGGGTGCAATGAAATGACGAGTTCTGACAACTTCATACCTCAAGACACCATTTGAACAAGAGAGGGCATATTGTACAGATGATGGAGACAGAACACACTATTGTAATATTACGGAAAGGAAGACAGATTGCACAGAAACGAAATACAAGAGCGTCAGGATACAATGTGGTGTTATCTAGACATCCAAATACTGCTCTGAATTGACTTCAGATTTCATTGTCTGTTGTGTTCCAATTATGCCCTCAAAACTATGATTTTGCTTCTGTTCAAAAATGTTTTCATTTCCTTACACAAGAGCACATTTTCAACAATGAACACCAAAGGACTGAAATGAAGCATGTCTTGTAGCAGTCAAAGTGGCATTACATTTATTAAAAGAATTCCTTAAGAAATCTTTAACTAATTATTCAAAAGACTTAATTTCCAATATGGTTCTTTCATTTTGCACTCAGTCAGTACTTTTCCACATTGTTTTCTGGCTTTTACCCCTTACCCATACTGTCTGTTACTGGAAGCAAACAATGCAGTAGTTGTCAGCTAGCTATTATACCTCTGAAGAAAGTCCCACATGGTAAGCATCACAGTGATAGGAACACTGGGACATATGAATACAAGGAACAAAACCTTTGTAATTTTAATTTAATAAGCTTTTAGGTCAGAAGGATGCCCAAAACAGCCACTTACCATTTCAAGTCACAAAGCTCCTAAACAGAATTTCTGCTGCATTCTTTTGCAGTGTTATAAGCTACAAAGCCTGCAATGTGGCAGAAGAAAAAACCAGCTGGCACTTATGTTAGATGGTTTTCTTTCTTTCTTCAGAGAAGAGAAGGGGAGCCCTTTAGGCTCTTGAGCAACATTTTGGTACCAGCAGAACCAGCAGAGCCCTCCCAGTAACCCACTTCTAGCTGCCACTTTAACTGGACGCTTTGGGACAAAGCAAAGAGATCTCTTCAGGTCAACCCAACATCAATATATATATCACTAACACTACTACATGAAATTTCTCAAATTTGGATACCAAGTGTTCAGCTCCTACATCCTACACTAGGCACTCTCACAAAGGGCAGCTTGATTTTCAGAACAGCCTTTTAAAAACTTTCCATTTATCTGAGCAGCTGTCATACACAGGTTGTGAATACTACTCCAGAAAATCAGTGCTTTGCTATACAGAAAGAAGCATCACTTGTGAGATAATCTCCTTTGAAGGAAAGGACAACATCTGGTCCAACTAACCCTCTGAAAAAGGGTTACCAATTCCTAAGGAAGACTGTAGGGCAACTTTACTTACAGGTGAGGATCTAGGTTAGGGTATTTCAGAACTACAAAACCTAGCTGCATTTAACACCAGGGAGTTTTCATTAGTGCTGTCATCATAGAGCCTTTGAGCTTTGCAAATCAGTGGTTTAACCTCTTCTGTTAAAAGGTGTTTCTGTATAACAAGAATTATGCCTTGTGTTATATGCCACAGATGTTCCCAAGTTATGGTATTTATGTCTGACTGCAAGACCGCAGAAATAGCTCCCAGCTATTTGTGTGCAGTCTCATACAGCACATGCAAAGTATGCACTTTCCGATTCCCCTGGAGGACTGGAAACAGGCTTGATTTGGGAGCTGCCACAGCTGTGCACAGCCAATACTGAAGGCTGCAATCTAACACAGTCTCAGGATGCTGAAAAGACAGGATCAGAAAGGAGGATGCAGTTGATCAGTCAGTTTACAGGTACATGAGTAGAGGACATGGAGAGTAGGGGGCTAAAAGACAAAAGAGACACACAGGATGAGGAAATGAAGGAGGTGCAGTTGAGGAAGCCAGCAGTTACTCCTACCACTGCTTCCACCACCAAATTTGGAATTTTTTGGTGTAGGACACGATTGTGCTAGGAAAAGCATGGACCACTGTCAAGACCACAAGTGTAAAAACAAAAGGAGTAGCTGGTTGCTTTCATGCTTTACTGTGATTAAAGCTGTGCCTATTATTTTTGCAGGGTAAAACTAACTTCACTATTCAACAGTGTGGATATTATCATATCACTATCATCCTATAACCTATTTTTAGTACTTAAATCGTGTGTTTTACTATCTCTACATTTATTATGAAGGAGGATCATGCATGTAAACCTCTCTTGCTGAGAAAGAGATTCTGAAATCCAGTGTAAGTATGCAGCAGAGTACAAAGGTTCAGGAGGCTAGCAGAGCTGTTTGTTACCATTATTTGTTTGCATTCATGCTGGAAGCAGCTGTTTCAAATTGTGATGCCACGGTGAAACGCAAGACAGACCCTCCCCAAAGAGCTTAATGTGTCAACAGTCAAGTTATCCAACTGTAGGGTGAGAAGGAAGTGCTGACAGAGTTAATAGGTATGGTCTGGCAGCTAGCTAAGCTGAGCACCCAGTTTCCTCACCTGACAGTGTGGTATCTTGTAACAATATAGTTCCCATCAGTCTTTCAGTGAAAACAAGAAGGCACAACCAACAAACACACTAATGCATGCTCGCAGCGATGACATTCAGTGGTGTGTTCCCCTCAGCTGTTACAGCAGGACTGTATTCAGAGAACTTAGTCAAAATGAATACAGCTCTTCATACAGCTCTTTCTCTTAGGGAGCTTCTGTCTGTAACACTTTTGAATGTCAGTCCTAGTTCCTCACTGCTAAAACATGGATTTAAGAGCCTAATGTTTAGCTACTCAATTGGACAAGGTACACAGTAAGGTCCTGGACAGTTGGCTACTGGGGCTCCGAGCCAATGTAGAGACAGCCCTTTTCCTTTGGTGGCCTCAGGCAGAGCACCCCAGGCAGTGCTTTCCTGTGGGAGCTACTTTCAAGCTTAACTTCACTCTTGCTGTGCCCTGAGCTACAGCTACGGCTGCACTGCTGCACTCCTGTGCCAGGCCACGGCCTTGCTGATCCTCCCTTGTCCCTGGTGATCACCAGGTAGTGCTCAGCCCTGGTCACCCTCCCCAGAGCTGCCCTGCTCCCTTGCTTAGCTCCTGTCTCCATTGTTCACAGGGGCTGTTGGCCTCTGCTGGGGGGCTCAGGCCCCACTGAGCCCGGCACCATGGGCTGCATGGGGGCCACCCATGCTGCTCTCTCTAACCCAAACTCCAAAGCCCAAATGCAGATCCCCATTTCCTTCCCTTTGCCAGCTCATACTGCTCTCCGTTCCTTGCTAATCCTTATGTGTCTCAAGATCTTAAGCAAGCATGAATTCACCAGGCCAGAAAACCCCCTCATCACATATCACAAAAAGTGATAAAATGCACCTTGTATTCACAGTGCAGGAGCTAACCTCTCTTTAATGACTAATTTGCCTTCTGACTAGTCAACATTCTTCTGATACATGAGAAAATGGTTATTCTGGCAGTTATCAATTATAACGTTACAAAGTAAATGACATTCTATGTCTTACACACACAAAATGTTTCCAAACATTTACTTTCTTGTGCATGAGAATACAGTTTTCAAACTGAGTAAAATCTCTTCGGCTACTTTGAAGTTACCCATAAGTGACTGTGTTAGAAACTTAATAATACTCTTTTTGAAACAAAGCTATTTAAGCACATTTCCTGCAGGGAAGTTGGAGTTTGGCATGAGCCTAACCCAGCAGATGTAACCAGTGGAATGCACCAGGGTAACAGCACTTGGAAATCACAGCATATATAAATACTCATAATGTTGCCATTAGGGACCTGTTCTAAAGCTCATGGGAATCAATTGTGGAAATACTTACATAGCCTGCTCTAAGATCTATAGTCTTAAAAGCATTTTGGATGTGAGCCCCCAGTATGAAGGTGATTCCTTAAGAAAAAACACAAATGCACTTTCATTTGAGAACACACACTTGAGAGGTCACTCTCCTGTACATGGACTGACGGTCTTTGAAAGAAGTCTAAACTGCCCATTGCATCTTACACACCAAAATTAAATGACCTCTCAAAGATGCCCTTTCTTGTGCTCACAGTGTATTTGCAACTATACACTTCAATATAAAGCTGCGTATATATGGCTAAAACAATAAGGGACACATATTATATAATTATGTATATTATATTCCTAAGGACCACTGAATAAATTTTCCTAATGAGGTGATAAAAATAAAGCTAAACTTTATTGGAACGGGTACTGGGTTTAACATACTATATAGTAATTAACTCCAGCACTGGATGTAGCATCATTTACACTATGAGTACTCACAAGGCCTCAGAGTTCTTTATGTTGTTTCAGGGCTACTGAGTTCTCACATGCCACTTCAGAGCGAACGTAGTACAAAGCCCTAACCTACAATCTCCAAATCACAGCAATCAAAATGCAGTTTGATTTTCTCTATTGAAAGAACATGGCCTGCATGACAAAGATATTCTGATGGTATTGAAAAATCCTGATCTCCACTGTTCTGAGTGATCCGAGAGGTGTTTTTAAGCCAGTCAAATACCATTAGATGGCATGCCATGCTGCACCACTGTCCTCACAAAGTGTACTTTACATAGGTAAGTATTTAGGTTTTTTTTGAAGTTTTTTGTTCCACAATTTTTAGCAATGTTATTCCATGAATATCACTATTCCTGCGATACTTTTTATTTGCAACGGAAACTGCCACCACTCAGATATTCATAAGGAAGCAGATACCTTTCAAATGGCTTTAGGGACTTTTTTCTTCCTGTACAATATTGAAAAATGCATCACTATAGTATTTAATTACTAATTTAATTAAAATAAAAATACTAGTGTTTAAAGAGGCTTATTCCTCTTTGCCTACAAATCTTACAAAGCAAGGCTGGCGTTTCTCCACTTGCTGCTACCCCCTGTGTGGCTAGTCCTGTGCATTTCAGAAACATTTTCATCAAATGGTTTCATTTCATGTTCTAGTTGAAAGACCTTCAGAACAGGAATCTCTCCAGAGTACAGCACGCTTCCGTAACAGAGCTTCTGTGCCTTGCACTTTATACCAAAGGCAAGACTGGAATTAAAAGGATCCTTACTGATGAATCCGTAACTATGCAGATTCATCAGTTGTGTGCTACAAGAAAGAAATGTTAGCCAGTGCAGAGGCTGATGCAACTGGGAGGCTATGCTGAGAAGCACAAGGTAGCTCCACTCCCAAGTTCTTCACAATTTTGAGGTCTTTTGTTGCAGATGACTAGACTGGGTTTTGCCCAGTTTAAGAGCAGGTATGCCAAAGCAATATTGTTTTAATTTTCCATTAAAAAAAAAAATAACAAATCTCTCATGGTAAAAGTAAGTTCTATTTTTAAAAAAGCAGTTACTTCTAATAATAGTTGCTACCTACAGCATTGCACCTGATTTCACATTTTAAAGATTCCAAAACAGCTTGGAAAATCACAGGGAAGGGCTAAAATAGGAAACATTCATAAATATGCCATATTTTCCATGCTGAATAATCTCCAAAACAGAAAAGCAGTATAAATTTTGGAGCAAATGATCTTAAATTTATCTAAAATTGGTATTTTTGATCAATAGCAGAATGAAAAATTGAACTGCACAAAAAGTAAATTGCCATAGCTGTCATTTATCATTATAAAACTAAGCACATACACACATGTGTACCAAAAGTCAGTGATCTCCTAGTTTTCAGTAAAAGGAAAAAGAGAGAAGGCAGCTCATTTCTGGAAAGAAGACTAAAAAGATGAATCCCAGGGAGCTGCCGAATAAATAGCCTGATTATACTGAGTAATCTATCAAATGTTTGATTTTGAAGCCCATATCACGAGTTTCTGAGGCCCAGCTCAAGAGTTTGAGCTCCTAGTGTTATACCACTACTATTACAGATTATTTCACTTTGCTATTCCCATGTCTACAGAATTTAGGTCGAGAAGAGTAGAAGGAAATACATCTTTCAAAACAGCTATTTTCTTTTAGATGTTTTGTGGAAATACTTTTATTAGCTTTAGGCTTTTGTGAATTACTGATTAGTGGCCTTCATTCAAGATGAGCGTGCCCTGTTGCAATAAAGTAAAATGTGTGAAATAGTAAGAGAGGACTTGAATAGCATATTTGTGGGAACTTGTTAACATAACTAAGGAAAATACTTACCAAACTATAAGGAAAAGTAGTGTGATACACATACCACAAGCAAAATGAATGTATCATAGAATCACAGAATGGTTTGGGTTGGAAAGGACCTTAAAATCATCCAGTTCCAACCCCCCTGCCATGGACAGGGACACCACACACTAAAACATGTCACCCAAGGCTCTGTCCAACCTGGCCTTGAACACTGCCAGGGATGGAGCATTCACAACATTCTTGGGCAACCTGCTCCATCATCCATCCTGTTCAAGTTACACATCCTTATTTTCCATCACATTTAAAAGTCAGCTATTAGAAAAAAGCTGTAAGCAACTATCTTTAAGACAGTGAACTCACATTAAAGAGATTAATGCAGACTAGGCACTTGCAGAAAAAGTCTCTCAAAATGAGACGAACTCCACCTTCTGAAGGACTATGGGTAAAATGGGAAACACTTATTCATTTTCAAATGGCCAAAGTTTCACTGCCGGGTCAAAGTAGTTGCTAAGCAAATATTTTGATTTGAGGTTACATTTCTGTTGCAAATGACATAACTTAGGCACTGTGTCTTAATGGTTCAAATTCATCATCTCCATATGGTTCAAATTCATCATCTCCATATTGCTGGGTTTTAAAACTGATTTCTCTATGTGCACATATGCATAATAGATATAGATAAAGACTCTCTACTGAAAAAAAGAAGTCAGAAAGCCTTTTAACAAAGCAGAGAAAAAAGCCTCTAGTAGGAGGATATAGGAATATATCTGCATGATGTATCTGCACAATATATGATATTTGTTAAATGTTTTCATGCTCTTCACCTCGAGATGCACCACGTACATTTAATTTTCCTTTAAGTAAACAGACTTAGGCTTTAATTGTGCTATGTAATAAGCACTTCTGCAGTAAATTCTTCTTGCTGGAATTGTAACTATGCACTTCACTTCTTAGGGACTAATGAAACACAGTGATGCATGACATGAATGGCTTATACAGACTGCAGGAAGAGAAGCCAATCACCTTTACCTGAAGTGGGAGACTTGCAACGCTCTAGCTCCAGGGAAACTGGACTGTCACTGAGTTCAGTCAGGCCTGAAAAAATGGAGTTAAAAAGTTAAGTTACAATCTAACAGGGCATGCTTCAACTTTCTTGGTTGATGATATTCTGCACTTCAAAGTCAATTTGGAGAAAGGAATGGTGTGAAACGTGAGGAAAAAAGGTATTTCAGATAACAGCAGTTATCAGGCTGTCGCTGCAGGAATTTAGGTCTGATTTTAAAATCACACCTTTTGCCAACTCAGATTTGTTTTCCGAGCCCGTAAGGGTAGACAAATAGTCACTGTATTTAACTAGAGAAAACAAGTAAATAGAGCTTAAGATTTAAATGTCTATGATGTAAATCAAACCAATTCATCCCTGTCAAACTGATGTGGAAGCAACTCTATGCTTTTAACTGCTGCAGAATACAGGAAGAAAACCTTAAAACAGGGGGGGAGATGCTGTCTGAATAGAAGAATTTTTGTGCAAGATCCTGATATATTGTTTAGAAGCATTTGTGAGGAACTCTACCACGGAAGACAGCAAGAAGTAGAGTAATCTTAATTTACATTGCTTAAGCTCAGGCTTGTTACTGTGATCAAACTAAGATCCATCCTTGGCACGAGTTGCATGTACAAGTTTAACATGCCTTTTGGCATGCTAGGGAGAAAAAGCCTGAGCTTGTGCTATTCTCTGGCATGGGCTAACTGTGGATGAACTGGGCATGGCCACACCTTTCCAGATGTACCCTTCGTATATATCCAAAGGTGCCCAATGGCTTGTATCAAGTGGTTCACACTTGATATATGGAGCTCTGACACTTCATGCTGTTAGGCTACTTGGGACTGGCAGACAGCCCAGCACCAGACATCCATCTGCTAGCAGTGGGGACTCATTACTCAGGTCATACAGCCTAGTGAACATTAGCCCACACTCATGTGCATTACTGTCATACTGATACTGTGTTTACAGACACTTTGAGGATGTTGTGTACTAGAAGTCAAACATCTATCATGACCTTTCAATATGCTTTAATCTGGCACCATACCTCCTGCAACGTGACATGGGTTAATTTTTATGGCTTCTGGACCCTCAGGTTCAGAGACCCCCATCTCTAAAACTCACAGACTCCTGTTTTTGGTCACCAGTGCCGTTCTTTTTGTATTAAAACAGTGGGATCCTAGTGTAAATACTGATATTTTTCTTACAGTGTAATTTTGAACTGCTCTGAGAAATGGGGAGAATCTAGAGCCCCAGCCAGCAGAATGAAAAGTTTCTACCATGAACAAAACTACGTGAGTGCTAGAGCACCTTTGAGCACTTTGAAAAACCAGTATTGATTTGGCTTGTTAAGTCAGTAGCAATGATGTTTGCTCCTGACTTTTAAACAGTGAAAGATCAGTCTAGACATTAATGTGGCAAACTGAAAACTTTGTATTTTGAGAAACATATTTGAATCTTTCTTAAATTCAACTTTGAATTTGTGAGAGAATTTTATATTCCAATAATTATGAGTCCAGTCACTTTTGATGTTACAAGAGAATTCAGGAACTGCAGCCATTCAGGGAGCCTCTCTATGCACAGCTTTCTTACCAAAGCCTGGAGTCAGGCAGTACAATTTGCTGTATGTACCTAGAGATTTGGAATGTAATTGCTTTTTGCTGCAGAACTGTCTGCAAGGTACAGTGGGAGCGAGTCTGGCACATCTGCATAGCATGAGAGGCCTTGGAGAAACAAAATGAATTATTGAACCGTTTCTATTGTAAACGCAGTATTGGAAATATTAAAGTTTTAACACTCTGGCTATGATGTTGTGATTAATGAAATTCTTCTAAGCTTTGCCCGGTTACTATTGATGGTATTTACAATGTCAACTGCCAGGTCTGATTTTGCATCTAAATAGTTTCTTTTTTCCTTTTTGTTATGATGCCATTGACTTACGTAAGTAGGAAAGAAACCAAATCACTGTTCTGAAAATGCAAGAGCAACCACTGGGAGAACACCACAAGCTCTTTATGTTTGGCAACAGCTGTACAACATACAACAGTAAAGGTTTTATGCTGTGGTATTTAAGAAGGGTGAACATGTGAACTTCTCTACAAATCTGGACTTGCTGTCAAGCTCTATCACATCTAACAATGACCAAACCCCCAAACAAACCCAAAACCAAACCAAGAAGTGCAGTAAGCCCCCATTTTAAGCCTAAGTGGTGATTTGTGCCCTGCACAAGGGCATGAATCTCAGACATAGATTTGCTTAAGCACTGCCACTTGCAGATTTTCTCCTGCCATAAACCTTTCTTGCTCAGAAATACTATGAGTTCTTCTAATCATCCATCTATACATCTAAAGTATCTTTTAATCTTATGAATTCTAAATCCCACATGCTATATGCAATGAAGCACGCAACTGTCATTCACTGAAAGGAATAAACATATACTTGTCAAATTTCGTGTTACCTTTGATTCCATTACATGTTGTCTTTTGTTTCCCTTTCAAAGCTCTCATGCTTTTCTTTGTACTCCTGCTTATTTTCTACCGTTGCTTCCTTTTTAAGGGAACCAAGCTAAATCTTTGCAATAATTTCTCATGTATAAGTATTTCCACACAACTCAGCTTCCCTTGAACATGTGAGAGACTAAAACAGCTCCTGAACTTGGATTACAAAACTATTTTCACTTTTGATTTTGGAGCTCTGTAGGCCCAATATGTGCCCCAAAACACTTTAGCTTTAGCCACAAAAGCCCCTGTGACAGTAAATTTTGAGCTCAGGTACTGCAAGAGCATAGCAGCAAAGCTGAGCACAAAGAACTGAGATTGGCAATGTAAAGGACCACCTGTGAGAAGATACGTCCATTGACATTATAAAGAAACTGGTTTTGATTTAAACAAATTATAGACATGTGAAAATAATGCAAGATGTAAATATAACATAAGGCATTATGGATACTTTTTAAGGTTTACGCTTATTCCCATTTCCTTTTTATTAAAGGATAGAAAAATGTACTGCCTAGGATGGGGTAACAACTTCCATGAGCTCCTAATTTTAAATAATTTTTGAAATTTTAAGTTTTTATCTCTGATTAAATGGTTCAGACTGATCACTGAATTAAAACCACCCAAAGTCTTTGCTTATAAATAAATGAATTATAAATAAATCATCATAAATATTCACAAGCCAATAAGTAAGACTGGTATTATGTTATTCATAGAATCATAGAATGGTTAGAGTTGGAAAGGACCTTAAGATCATCTAGTTCCAACTCCCCTGCCATGGGCAGGGACGCCTCTTCACACTGAATTACCATACTGTTTCCTTTATGTTTAAGTAGGATGCATTCTTTGGGAATGACAGTTCAGAATTTAGCTGTCAATTTAAAACTTAACCTGTATTAGCTTCTACTGTGTTTTCAGGAGGGATTTAAAGCGTCAATTACTAATACGTAATGACTCATAGCACACCGTTTTCTGTGTCCTGCTGTCAGACCAAGGTTGCTTTTGCTCACATCCCCTCTAGGGAGTGGCCTGGATTAGGAACAAGGAGTTCGCACTGAAAAGTCTCCATTTTGAAAACTATTTTCCAATGGATCAACATCCTTTGAACTTGCCAACTCTTTAGATGCTTCATAAAGCCTATTTATTTTCTTGTTTTACCAACAGATGGTACGAATTTCTAGTAGGAGATGCAAATTTCTTTTGCAAGTCGGTATTTTTACATTCTGCTGCACTATTTTTCTAGATGCTGTAAATGTACTTGTTTTAATATTTGAATATGTTATCTATCACTAAGTACCACATGTACAACTTGATTTTAATTGAAGAAAATAACAACCAAACAACAATATTGTTGTGCGCTACTGCAGAGAGAGCTTATTTGTTTTGGCTCGGCATTTATTCTTGCTACAAAGGAAGGTGGCTGCCAGCAGATGTTACATCAAATGGAACAGGACATCAACACCAGAAAGCTACCTCCAGCTCCGCACTTACCCTCATCTGAGCCTCTTGTTTTCCCCAAATTAATTCCCCTGATAAGACAATTGCTTCCATCTCTCCCATTATGTATGTCTAGAACTGATTTCTCCCACGTTTCTCCTTCTAATTTCTTCCCTTCTTGTTTCCCCCTTCCCACTTCCACTTCTCAGACCAGAGAATGTTCTGTCTTAATGCTCTAAGTCCACCCTAGATGCTTCTGAGTCTAGCTTACACACGTATATGTTACTCTTATCAAGCTTTTTATAGATTTATTGCTAAAATTCAAAACAATTATTCCACCAGTGTGTTCTGCATATTGGATGCTGCCCTTGACACTGTTGATTATGTCTTTCCTTTGGAAAACATCTCTTCTCCGACATATTGCTTCTTTTCCCAGTTTGATCCCCCCCTCACCTTCCTTCTTCAGTTGCAGAACATCAACACTTCCTTTATCTCTCTATTCCAGTATTTGAGGAAACACTCAACTATTAGCAAGGCCATAAATACCTTGTTGATGTTAATGATTCATGACTACACATTTCTACTTTGGATTCCTTCCATCCAAGTTAGAGTAGCACCCCTATCTTTCTAAAATTGACTCACAAATGTCCAGACATGAACTTAACATTGTCAAGATGAACCCTTGTTTTTTATCTTTGTGCTGAAGTCTTCTCTTTGCTACTACAGCACAGTTAACAGCAACACTCTCTTCCCTGATTAGCTAATTTGTAATATTGTGTGGAGCATCACACTTTAGTATCCAGCCTGAATCTGAGAATTAGTCTGTTTCTTCCCGCAAATCACCTCCAAAATGACAACAAAAGTCCGAGTATCTTGCTCACTGATAATCTCCTCTTTGCCTTCAGTGCCTGCAAGTCTTATTCTCTCAAACTGATCCTCATGAAATTATCTTCCTGGTTCCTTTCTTAATTGAATCAATCCCTGATATGTCTTCCCATTAACTTCCAGTTTCATTTATATCATCCTCAAAACTTTAGTCCTAATGCTTATGTTAGTGCATGACTGCTCCTGCTTCTGCCTTAATAATATCAGCTTCAACTGCACAATTTCCAAAAATAATGTGTTTTTCTTTTCCCATCATCATCACTTACGAGAAGAGAGAAATAAATCCATTCTCAAAACCCCTCTTAAAACTCTTATCTCAGGTAAATCACATAACAAAGCATAACTTAAGAATGACTTAGCATGATATTTGTAGTCTATGAGATGTTCTTGCCCTGTTCTTTGCTGCCTGGTGCATCTTTCATATCATACAGTACTTACTCCTGTAGAAGTACTGAATGGCAAAAGCAACAACCAAATAATTTTTGAGGGAAGAAATGGAGCTGTCAATGATCTTGCACACGAGTCAGACTCGTACTCTTCAATTGCAATGTATACAGAAAGATTTTGTGGACTTTCCTGATTTGGGGCTAGAAGATGGAAACAGGATCATATATTTTCAGCTATGAGAAACTCTATTTGTAATTTTTATGAAAATGTTGGTGATCTTGGTCTTAGAATTTATTATTTTTTCTAAACCTCTAAATCTTTGACTGCTGTTTACCCTCAGGTTCTCTGTTGCAGACTTGAAAGCAGTAAGACCAGACTAGTATACTTTAAGACATTATACACCAAACCTTTTTATGGACTGCTGAATTTGTAAGTAGACTTGTCTTTTAACTAAACAGGCCACTTTTTATGAAGCACTATGAAACAAAATCATAGCAATCAGCTGTTGAGTAATCAGTCTAGACAGATGGAATAGAATTTCTTGTGCAAGTGTACAAATGCATTTCAATAGCTCCACAACTCCATACTTATGCGAGATGATAAAACAACTGCCACCCCTTTATCTTGCCTATACTGAGTATTTAATGTAAAATGGCCTAACCAGTTGTTCTGTGAAAACAACTTTAAAAAGAGATTAATAAGAGGCATCCTAGAGACCTAATTACATATAAGCACTGCAGTTAATTAAGATACATACAGCTCATCTGTTGAAAAGTCATTTTTGCAAAATTAATTATAGCTTTGTTCATTGAATGCCACAGTGATGAATACTAATATTTAATTTGCCTATCACTAGAATTCAAAATTTACAGATAATAAAAACATTAATTTTCATAGCTCTCTTTGATGTACATATTTCTATGCCCATTTTACTTTCTCTGCTAAAGATCAGAGGCATGAGATGGCTCCCCAAAGCCAAATATGCCAGTACCAAACAAAGATTAAAATTGTAAATTTCATAGCACACAATCCAATCAGTTCTCTTTTAAGCCACATTGTTCTTCTGAAAATAGGCAAGAATGAATTAATAGCTAGAACCAGACAGTGCCATTGCAAAACAAGAAATGCTTCATATAAGTAGATGTACACCGAAACAAATATAAACCCAAAGAAAGATACTGTCATCAAGAACATAATATAGTTGAGAAATCATTTTTAAGGCCCTTGTAAGTCACTGAGCTTTTCTCATTGACTCATTTGGAAAAAAAACCCCAAGATTTGAAATATCTGTATAATAAAGGTAATTGTCAATATCAAGCATGGTTAACATCACAAAATACAGTAAATTTGCATGCATGCTGAATGTGTTTAAATAAAACACATTACAAAGCACAAACACATGGGTTTAAGTCAGGCATAGTCCAATCACGATAAAGCTATTTGCCTAACCTTCATAGAACTTACTCTGATAGGAAGTACGGATCCGTTTCGTTAAATCTGGATAAAAGTTAGACAGGCCACGCATGCAAAAGTTGTCTTTGGAACATGCCAGTACACCAGCATCAGCAGCAGGCAGAGGAAAGAGAGAAAAAACAGTCTAAAGTGAAAGGAAGTGATATCATAACCAGCATCTAGAACAGCCAAGGTGAAGAAATTTCAGCAGATGCTTACCTTCCAATTGGGAGATAGAACAAGAAAAATAATCAAAAAAGTAAAGGATGTGGGATGGATGGTGAGAAAGCAGCTGAGGCTTTTTTTTAGGTGCATAGTTTCTATGAGCAATCTAGAAGTGGGTATTCCTTATCCCCAGTGGGCTCCATTCTAGCAGCGCTTAATAGCTTGAATGTTGCCTTAAAGGACTGACCAAGACTGACACAGAGAAACCCTATGTGGCACAGTGCTGATAACAGCTATTTCTACACCAGATACCCTCTGCTTTATGTAGGGAGCTCTGCAGCATGTTGCCTGTGGCTAGCTGCTTAAACTACTTTGGGAGCTGCTGTGAGGCTGGCTGAACCAGAGAGAGAAGTTGAAGGTAGCTTAAAGCTGCTTGTCTCTTCTCTCCTCAGCTGTGCCAAATTTACATCTTTTAAGACTTGGCACAGATGAGAAATAAGCTTGCCGTGATTAAATGCCTAGAAAGTGAGATAAACAGACTTTCAGGAACTGAAGCAGGCCTGAAGACTTAAATTTTATTCTCTATATTTTACTTTTTGTTTGAAGTACAAACATGTTCCCAGTTTATAGAAGTTTCCATTCACTCTATGGAGAAATAGGATTTGATGATGTAGTAGTGCAGTCTGGTGATGAAAATGCTGATGTCACAAGTCCACTATAATCTGCTGCTTTTAGAATTTTATGGTTAGATTTAAAACAACATTTTCAAACAGATTTTAAAATCTAATTCTAAACTCCACAGCTACATAAAACACATGTCGTAATTGTGTCTGGCTCCATCTAGGATGTTTTATGGAATATGTAGAGTAAAATGACCTGAAACATAAAAGACCTGATTTTTTTCTCATAGAAGTAAATATTTTTTTAGATAACCAAAAGGATATGGTATATTTTAGCTGCATTGATGGACTAATATTTCTAACACACAATGCATAAGAATAGCTGTAACTTACATAAAGGATCACAAATGTGATCCTCTTGGCATTAAATTTTAAAATATGGTAAAGTTTCAATTCATTAACAAAGTGGCTATTCTGAGCTAATGTGCATGTCTCTCAGGTGTTACCCTTCTCCAGACACAACTGCTTATTCAAATACCAATGAAAAGCACTTGGCAGAAGATACAATTAAATTTAAATTGAATTCTTCCCTACCAGTATGAACTTATTCAAACCAGAAAGAAAATAGCATACAGACTACTCTTCAAGTGCCTGCCAGAGAAATAATTGACTGCTCTGCTCATTATGATTTGCTACAGGCTCAGCTGAGAGAATTACTTGCTGACCTCCATCCCCAAAGAATAAACTTCATAAAACATTTTGTTTCTGAGAACATGTCAGGTTTCTTTCGTCAAGTTACAGAAATTCCACTGGCCAGCAAATAGTCATGCATTTCAAAAGCACTATAGAAAGCCACAGGCAAAAAAAATCAAAGAACATAACAGGCTTATAGCCACGATAATTCATTTCCTACCTGCAGCAAATTGCCTGTTTTTGCGAGGTGAACGGGGTTGACGTTGGTACGGATCACTTGATCCATATAGGTCAAGGGTTCCCATGCTCAGTAGTACTGTCTTCTGCATAAAGTCCACAACAGCCAAACCATTGCAGTTTCCAAATGCCACTCTGAGAAAAGAAATGTTTCTCAAAGGTATTAGTAATATGTAATTAAGTGATGCAAACAATTACTATTATTTATTATTATGGATTCTCCACAAACATTTCCTTCAGAAACTACTCAAAGCCTACATTTCATCATTCTTTCAGATTTGCAATCCTCAATTTATATGACTGTGTCACGAAAGACAGGAGGCGATTTTCCAGAAAGCAGACTTTCCACTTTAATCAAGTTTCTGTGCCAAATGCACTGCAATGATGTCTAAATGTTGCTTTACTGAAAGGTATAATTCTAGTAATAATGATGTAAATTAAGCCTACAAATCTGGATGTAGACCTGAAAAAGTGTTTACATCTATATAAAATATGAAAATAAATTAAAATATAAAAACAAATACATGTATAAATAATTAATTTAAATGTAAATGATATTAAATATATTAAGCTGTACTGTGGAGACACCCAAATCTGAAAGGTATTTATAAAATTTTCTTCCAACTCTGTCAATGGGGCTGCAGTATAGATTGTTGCTAAAGCAGGCTCTACCCCTCTAACGTGCTTCTACAAATGGCATTTTGATGGTGGTTTGATTCATAAGCAAGATTTTTCAACTGGTGTGAGACTGCCTGAGATGCTGACTGCAGTACAGTCATAAGGATAAAGAGTCGGAGCAATTTATTTCTTTTGCTGCCTATAAAGCCCTTTCTGAAGCATTCTGCCACAATTCTTCTCTATTGCTTCTACCAACTTCCTTCTGACAAAGAGGGAAGAAGTTGTGTTGGACCAGCAGCAGTTTCTCCTCCTCTCCCATAAAAACGTTTTCTGGTCTTGCTTTTTCCCCAGCTTGGAAGGGGGGAAGATTGAGGGGGGAGAAGGAAGCAGACAATGCATCTCTCTACGGAAAAGAAAAAAGGTACTAAACATGCCTATAAGACCTGGGAGAAAGTCTAAAGTTAAACATGGCATATCGAAACACACATAATCTCAGCAGATAATATCTTTGCTGCATTCATTCTTTAATATGAGAAAGCTCTTCCCTGTGAGGGTGGTGAAGCCCTAGCACAGGGTGCCCAGGGAAGCTGTGGCTGTTCCATCCCTGGCAGTGTTCAAGGCCAGGCTGGACGGGGCTTGGAGCAACCTGGTCTAGTGGAAGGTGTCTCTGCCTGTGGCAGGGGGTTGGAACTGGGTGAGCTTTAACATCCCTTCCAACCTAAATTCTTCTATGATTTATACTCTCACTAAAGCATTAAACCTATTTAAGATTGAATATTAAAACAGACAAGAAAAATTGACTCATTTCTTTCTTTTTTAAATAATGACAAATAAATCCAGACAGCATATGACTATTGAAAGGATTAATATGCCAAAATCCTGACACTGCATTTTTGGAGACTTGATTTAAGCAGGAATATTAAATTCTAACTATTATTCTATGGATGTCTTTCTTTTTCTATCAGACTGCAATTTAACTTCCAGATAGAACTGGGTATAGCCACAGGAAACTCAAAATCCCAAGCCAGATTCAATCAGATTAGGAATAATTTGTGATCAAGTTTCATGATTTTATGTAAAAGTGATTAAGATGGACAGTTCAAAGCCCTGCAAAACATAAAACACTTAGTTTTCACACTAAAAGTGAGCTCTGCACTGAACTCCACCTGACTTCTTAATATAGCTCCAAAATATCTTAAAGGAGATATATGAATTTGTGTGTGGAAAAACAGAGAGAAGTAACAAGATGGAGGAAGGGGAAGCAGTGTAGATGATAGAACATTTTCGTCTGTTGTACCTGTTCTTCCTCTGCTTCCTTTATAAAAAAGAGGGTTCCATATAACAAATAGAAAAGGTAAAGGGTGAAAATGAGGTGAGTTTTCTCATTTATCAAACTGGGAAATTAAGGCATCACCTACAACAGTGGCTCAAATTCTACTGGTTGTTACTACACCATGTTTTCTACTCTTGATTGAACACTGACTTCAGTACAACATCTATGGCAATATCATGAACATACTCCTTTTTTCCCCATTGACTTTTCACTGATCAGCAGCTTTAGGAGCTATTAATACACACCAGCTTTAAGTTGTACAAATACACTTTTATTTGGCAGTATTTTATGCTTATGTGAAAAGATCTGAAGGTAAATTGAGGAATAAACTCTATGTTTCATGAATGTAGAGTAATACCTGTTTCAGAAATTACTAAAGCCTCTTTTAATTATTAATTTTGCTTAATAGCAGAACAGAGAGTTTCCCTGGGACTCTGTCACATTTGCCAGATCACTCTGTGCACGGTTTTATGTCTTCATGCTTCTTGACACAAACTGACTAGTAAAGAAGAATAAAAAAAAACCCCTTTTGCTATCTGTTTTAGGCATTCTTGTATTTTGCTTTAAAGCATATGTTTATAGGCATTGCCAGGGAAAGGATATTGAAGTAAAAGAGATTACTAGTGCAAAATGTGACAGCAATTCCTGTGTTCATAAGTCGCTGTGTTCTAGGCAGACAAGAGAAATAGAAGACTGAAAAAGATGAGTGTCAACCTGATTTGTTAATACTTGAGGGAACAAAACTTACAGCCATCTGCCTTTTGGAAATGATTAACCTGAGATTTATTAATTTTGGAGAACACGAGTCACAAAAAGAGCTAGTGACCATTCACTGCGGGCAGCAAATTAACTGGAGCATCGCTTCCTGGTCTGCATTTTTCTCCTTCTCTTAAGTTCACACACAAGCATGGGTATGGTATTTCTAACACCTGAAAAAAATACTTTCCCAAGAAAAATCAGAAATTGCTTCTTAATTTTATAACACTACTGAGGAACAATAATAAAATCTAGACACAACATTACTAATAACGAAGCTTAAGAAAAAGTGCTAAAATCCAAGTCTTTATGAAATATACAATAAGCACCACGAATTTCTCAGTTTTGAGTGATGAACAGAATTACTTGCTAGGATATGTTCTATTCTGGTATCTATCTATCTCTATCTATGTATCTATCTATCTCTGTGTATCTGTCTATCTGTCTGTCTATCTATATCTGGGTATCTTTCACAGAAATGTCATGAAATTCTCATCATTCTTGACAGTTCTATATAGATTGGCCAAAAGATTTTAATCATGAGCTGGTAATACATTTCGAGGGACTGCTTTCAGTTCAAATGTACATACTTTAAACCAAATTGATTATTTGTATTTAATCTTGTAGATCTTCAGTGCTAACTGATGCATTTTGTAATTGTTTCTTTTCTCCTTTCATAACATAAGGAAGTTTTTTGGTGATTCAATTCAAGAGCAATAGAATGGGTGTTCATACTTTCTGTTTATAGCTCGGTCCTTTTAAAAGTAGGGAAATTGTCTTAAATAAAGTTTCACGATGCCTGAAGACTTTTATCTTTGCTGGGGGTCAATTTTAGTTGTATCTCGCTTTAGTTCTGTCATGGCTGCAGTAACATCAGTAACAGTTAGAGACATCAAAGAAATTAAAAGAATACTGGAAGCAAACACTCCAGAACACACTATCTTATGCCTTCCTACTAGTTAAACTGATTAGTATAGCGAAAAAAACTGGTATGCAAAAGATGAGTCAAATAACCCTACAGATAGCAAAGCAAAAATGATACAGTCTCAAGCTTCATGCTGAAGTAGCACAGTTTTTTCACTGTGAGGCTAGATAAAAGGTAGGATTGTACCTTGTTGTAGACCCAAGGAAAAAGTTGAGAGGGGCAAGAGAGAGGGAGAGAGAAGAGATTCTGCACAAGAAATTTCAATAGGCCTTTCTTTGGTAGTTTTGTGGGAAAGTTAGATTTGAGTTATTGGGCTTTTTTATTAATAAATGCATTTACTGCTGAAACACTCAAGTGTAACATAGCACTCTGGTGTAATAACCACAGTTATTATATGGTGTTTTAGAGGAGGATATCCTGTAAACTATTACTGCTCCTAGCAAAGCACACAATTGAAAAAAATTGATTGAATCAGGTGTGTGTAGGAAACCACTACGAGTGCCATGAAAACTGGAACCTGTCAGTAGTTTACAGGTACAGGAATGGTGTGATTATTCCTCAAGTCAGATGCTGCCTTAAAACTAAGCAAACCCTAACAATTGGCAAATGCATCTAGGTATGGTAGAACAAAAGAAATCCCATCCCTGGCAGTGTTCAGGGCCAGGTTGGACAGGGCTTAGAGCAACCTGCTCTAGTGGAAGGTGTCCCTGCCCGTGGCAGGGGGGTGGAACTGGATGAGCTTTGTGGTCCTTTCCAACCCAAAGCAGCCTATGATTCTATGAAACTTTTAGAGTTCATGAATAGGAAGTTGTCTGGAAATTGAAGCCAAAGGCTTGACGAAACAGCCCTCCAATTACAGTATTTTTGCACAAAAGTAAAGGCCACGCATAAAATTTCCAAAGGCTCTGAAGAGAGTCAAGTGATTTACTGAAAATCAGCGGGTGTCAGATACTTAACACCCATTACAGCCTATAGTCTTTACTAGAGTAACACCTTTTGCAGGGAAAACCGTTTTAATATATCTGGGCATTTCTCAGTGACAGAAAACATTAACAATTGGCAAATAAATTGAACCCAAGGGAAAAATATACCCAGATATGCTCACTTGCATTTCCATACAGGATTTAGCATCTGAATGCTCCTTATTCCACTTTCAATTTCAGGTCATTGGTTCTCTTGCAAACAGAAATTAGCACAGTCAGAAAAATGCTATTCTTAGAAGACAATTTCTACCTAAGGTATAATGTCATGTTAAATGACATTTAACACTTAATCACATCACTTTAATGAGATGTATTTCACGTTGGTGATCCTTTCAAACTAACTTTAAAATGCACAGATTTGAAGCCAGATTTCTTTTTAAAGGGTAAACAGAATAACGTGAAAAGATTCAGTCTTTTAGACAGGAACAGTAAAAATACTGGCAAGAATGGCAGATTAACAGCTCATGTTCCAATCCTTATGCGAGTACAAATCATTTTTCCCCATGAGTCTTGCTCCTAGCACCTTTTGATTACTTTTACTTTAATTGTCTGTGGGAAACCTCAAAGTATAATTGGAAAAGACATTATCTAGTGCAATAAAGAAAAAAATGCAACCTTAATTCTGAGTTACTTACAGTCCATAAGCAGAGTTTACAGCAAGACTGGTAATCTGCTGTGGGGGCTCACCATCCACCCACACCAACTGAATAACAAGATCTGCTTGGTATCCAGGAGGCATTCGCACAGGACGAGTCTTCACGCTAAAAACAAGATGTACAAAATAAGAACAAACAAACAAATAAACTGAGCCATGATTAACAAGTGCTTCTCTTGAGAAAATACTAGTGAAGCACAGTCCCTTAATAAGTACAAAGCAGTACCAGCACTTGCAGCATACTACGCATATACCCATACATTGAAATGAGGCATTCTCATGAGAACAGGGCTATTTTGGAGGAATTCCAGGGTTTGACTTTCAGGTCTGTTGTGGAAACAAATCTTCCATGTTCCCTACAAGAGAAATTCTGGAGAAGTTGTGGCGGGTGGAGGGGGGGGAGTGTGTATTAAAAATTATTCCTGCATAATCATTTTATTTTCTATTTTCAGAATATTTTCTAAAACCCTATAATACACACTTTTAAAATCACCATGAACAATCAACTGGAATGGAAAACCTAAAATACTTCCTTCTGAAACGTTGACACAGGACATTTCTGTACTTTTGGGACTTCCTTGCTCTGAAGTAAAGCATTCAAGACTAGGTTAGACAAAGCCTTGGGTGACAAGGTCTAGGGTGAGGTGCCTCTGCTGATGGCAGGGGGTTGGAACCTGATGATCTTAAGGTCCTTTCCAACCCAAAACCATTCTATGATCCTATTACTCTATGACAGAAAAAAAGGAAAGAGGCAAGAGAAAATCAGAGGATGTATTTTTCTGTAGTGGTCCTCACCACTGTACATACAAAACTTACTCACTTGGCAATTCTATTTGTCCATCTAGTGCAAACAAATGCTGTTTTCTTCTTAGCAGTATGATCACCTAATATGCGATGTAGTCTTAATGAATGAATGCTTCCTACATAAATCTGATATAATTATTAACACCGCTTCATATTCTGTTATGGCTGGTTCAGTGACTTGCAAAGCAGGTAGTAAAGGTGTACATATTCAGGGGGAGTGTGAGAACTGAACGCTTCCATATGGCTGCTTTATGCATGTTCTTGACTGGTAGAACACAACATGATGATACACTGAAAGAAGATCTATGCAAAACCAGCAATACTTGAAGTATTCCAGATATTCATTAGCACACTCCCATTGTAGGCAGTCATTTATACATAAAGCAAACAGACCAGACCATTTTTGCTGTAGCTGTAAATGGTGAGAGTGCTTACATTGCACCCCTCTGCACATAGTCACAATAGGGCAGTCTATCACATATAATACTCTATCCCTGTGAAAAATAGTGCCAAAAGAAAAACTAAGAATCGGAAGAAAAAGGGGAGTAATCAGTTAATATACACCTGGACAACACACTCTGAAGAATTGCAGTTTTTGGCACATAGTATTTCTTTCTGCTGTAAGTGCTGCTATGTTGATATATCTCTATCATAAATAGTTGAAGTAGCATTATCCTATGTACTGGATCTTAAAGAATAGATCTTTGATAACTGATGATGAAGACTATTTCCTGAATGTGACTTCGATGTGACTCAGCAAGCTTCCCAAGCAGCCCTGGCCTGTGTACCTGAGAAGATGATGGATCAGACTGGAAAAGAACCCACATAACTTCTAGTCTGAAGCAGGTAAGTAAGCACTTCTTTCAAGAGAGGATACCCAAACTCCTCACTAAAATAACAAGGGCTATTAAGTTTTTGTAGCTACACTGACTGCACCTTTTGGGATGGAGGCTGTGGTGACAAATAGGGCTATTGGAAACCTTGGAAAACTGAAGATAGATGCAGAAAAAGAAAATAAAATGAAGCAAAATGCAATACTAGAATGACACCAAGGCAGCCCCCCCACCAGCAACTGGGCACCTGCCCCTGATACAACATCTGTCTCAAATTGTTTAACCATTTCCATAATACAGTTTGTACTGCTTGTATTTTTATTGTAGAGGCTTCACTCTCCCTGCCAAACCTTTCCCTTATTTATTATTTAATGACAAAGTCATTCCTCATCTATCTTTCTAAATGCTTTACTTCAACAGCAGCTTGGCACACTATTCTATTTCTTTTGCTTGTTGTACAGTTCAGACCTTACATATCCATTTATCTGGAGCAGCAATCAGCCACTTGGCTCAGATCTTGTCATAGGAAAGACTTGACAGCACAGTTCACCAAGCAGAATGCTTTCTCCTCTCCTCCTCTTCCTCCCTCCTGATTGTCCAGGACCAGTGGCCCTGTCTGGACTACCACTGCTCCCTTCCCCAGTCAGGATTGCTTCAGTCACACAAGCAAAAGGAAACAACTAATAGCCACAGTCTTGACCCAGATTTGAAGGGAATCTCATTGTGACAATGTGTAAATGAAGATGAAGTGCACTTTATTTGCCTAGTTAGAGACAAGAAAGTAACTGCTTTCATTGTCTTGCATAAGAAGCCTTGTTACCCATGGTTGGTGACAGACTGCAACAGACACAGTAATATACAACGCTAGCATGCCAAAAAGTTATGGGAGCCAAAAAGTAGTCATAGCAGTAGTGAGGTAAGACTTTCTGAAGTGCAGGTTGACCAAGCCAGAGTAAGCACATGGTATAGTTGTGTTGCACAAGACACCTTGTTAGAGCTAATATATGGTTGGGTCAAGCAAGAGAAACAGGAGTGCAAGTGAAGCTTCAACTGATGCAGCTGGTGAAGGAGTCAAACAGTTTACTGTTAGATCTGTGATGTCTTTCACAGTCATCTGCAACTTTCTCATGTCCTGCAGCCTTCACAAACTCCATAGCCCTATCAGAGTGTATCTATTCTACTAAGGATATGGGGTCACACCTTTGGGTATCACATTATCCGGATACTATCGAAGAACATATACAAGATTTCAGGATGAGGAACAAGATCTTCACTTGGATTTCCAAGACATGAACATCTCTCCCCTTCATGACCCTGCACAGCTCCTACCTTTTCCCCTTTCAGACTGCAGAAGTACAGAAGTTGGCAAGGTTTTGGAAGTGGAGGGCAGAGGGGACCACTGCAAGAAGCCGGGGCTGCTCCATGCATGACACAGTCTCATTCTACCTGATTCCAGCTGTCTGTGCCACAGACCCATGGCAGGATGCAGCTGAGCCCCTCAAACAAGCAGGTGGCATCTCTGGGAAAACCAATTTAAGAAAGGGCAGAAAATGTTACCTGGGAGCAAGAAGTGAGGGAAAAAGAAATGTGAGAAACAGCAGTGCAAGTACCAAGGTGAAAGAACTAGGAGAGGGAGTGCTCCAAGTACAGGAGCAGAGATTCCCCCAGAGCCTGTGGGAGAAGATACCCATACTGCAGCCCTTGGAGGACCCTATGGTGGAGCAAGTGGATATTTCCTGAGGGAATTGTGGCTTCCAGAGAGCCCATACTGGAGCAGGTTTATCCTGAAGGACTGTACCCTGTGGGAAGGACCCCACACCAGGGCAGGGAAAGTGTGAGGAGGAAGGAATGGCAGAGGAGAGGAACTGTGACATCCTGACCACAACCACCACCCACCATACCCTCTGCAGTGCTTGGGGTAGAGAAGGTAGAGGAGTTAGGAATGAAGGAGTGAAGATGGGGACAAAGGAGGGTGGAAGGCAGGTGTTTCAGTTGCTGGTTTTGATTCTCACTCTATTTTAATTGTCAATAAATGATCCTTCTTTTCCCCAAGTTGAGTATACTTTGCCTACAACAGTAATTGGTAAATGATCTTGTTCTTGTTATGCTACACCGATTCTGGTTGTTGCAAAGCCTTGGGTTTTAGTTTTCTTCACGAGATAATCACAGGCCTTTATCATTTTGGAGCTACTGTCAAAACCCTTGATTGAATTACTTTTGGGATGATACACTTAATGTCTGGGAACAAAGACTTACATTCTGGGTACAGCCTTTTGCTGACAGTATTTGCATCAAAAATATTTATCTGCATAATCACAAATACATCAATTTCTTAGATTAATATAGCTGCATATCTCATTCTAAAATCTTCTGAAATAAGCAAGGACAGTATTTATTCCACACTGCTGCTTGCCTCTCTTGGAAACATTTACTTCTGAGTTCAGAGGACTGCCAAGTTTTCAGTACTTCAACCCCTTCAATCACTTTCTTTCTAGTACCCATACGCAGACACAAACATGTTCAGTCATTCTGAATTCTGAGTAGCCAAAATTACGTCGAGTGCCACCCATTTCCTCTAACAAAGTTGAGAAGAAGATATGAAAATAAACACAATGAAGCCAAGATTAAAAGCTAGTCTGTATATAAAGTTTTATGTCGATTATAAACATAGCTCAAGTTATGCACTCACCCTGCACGTGTAGGTGGCTGCAGCTTTAAGTTATTATTGCTGTATCTTAGATGCTGTACTGCTGCCCACCTGAATGACTTGCATATAAAGTCAACAGCATCATCCAGGTTTCTACTGGGGTTTCTGTGTTTCCAGCACTACTTCCATTTTATCATCAGAATTCTGCTTAGAACAGAAGTTTTTTGACACACAAGGAATGTGGACCCAATTAGGGTTTGGGAGAAAAGTATGGATATTTATATGCCTTTCCCCATTGGAAAGGATGAGAGTGTACACATTTTATATAAAACTGTATTTTATATAAGCTATAAGAGGGACCATGCCAGCAGTTCTAGTAGTAGAATTATTTTTACTTTGAACAAATCACTTTTCTGTCAAAATAAATTTTCACTTACTTTGAGTAAAATGGGACAAAAATCAGCTGGCAGCTTAAGGTGAGGTTACATGGAGATAAGCAAACTAACCAGCGGAACCTCTACTGTTTCATTACAGATCTTCTGCCCCCAGGATAAACAATTCCTCTCCTCCCCAGACAAAATCAACTAAGAATGCCTTAAAGGAAAATCTTAGCCACTGAAAGAATCAATTGCATTCTTGCTGATTTCAATGTCATAAATGGATTTCTGATTGGGATTTTTTTAGTAACTTCTCTTTGCTTTTTGTAATGATTTTCATGGTTTTCATTAGGATTAAACTGAGGTCTGTGGTTCAACTGCCTGACTGAATGAGGGAGAAACATAAACAGGATGCCAGAAAGTATTGTTAATTTTACAAGAACAGTGTCATGTTATTGCTTTTCAATGCTAATGCTGTCTTCAGGAGCTCAACAGCCCAAAGTATCTGCAAAGTCAGGCGATGTTCATTTAAACTGCCTTTGAAATAATTGAGGCATTTAAAATATTTAATAATAATTAGACTGAAATAATAATGAATTCATTAAAATGAGAGCAATTGTTATCAGCACTGCACTATAATTGCTGCAAAATTACAGTTTATGGAGTTCTGTACAGAATTCTGTTTTGAGTCTGTTCAAACCTATAATTTATCTGCCTTATTAGTAAGAACATATCAATCTACTCCAAATGTACTCTAGCAGACAACAATTTGCTTCTTTCTAAACTCGTGAGACCCACTTGCTGTGTGCACTTCTGGGGTCCTCAACATAAGAAGGACATGGAGTTGTGGGAGCAAGTCCAGAGGAGGCCATGACAATGATCAGGGGCTGGAGCACCTTCTGTATGAAGGCAGACTGAGAACATTGGGGCTGTTCAGCCTGGAGAAGAGAAGCTGCATGGACACCTCACAGCAGCTTCCTCTGTCTGAAGGGGGCCTAGGATGCTGGAGAAGGAATCTTCATCAGGAACTGTAGCAATAGGATAAGGCGTGATGGGTTCAAACTGAAACAGGGGAAGTTCAGGTTTGATATAAGGAAGAAGTTCTTTACTGTGAGGGTGGTGAGGCACTGGCACAGGTAGCCCAGGGAAATGGTAAATGCTCCATCCCTGTCAGTGTTCAAAGCCAGGTTGGACACAGCCTTGGGCAACTTGGTCTAGCGTGAGGCACCCCTGCCCATGGCAAAGGGTTGGAACTGGATAATCTTAAGGTTCTTTCCAATCTAAACTATTCTGTGATTCTATGCTTCTATGAAACATTAAACATACACTTCTACACAGTGCATCTTTTTCAGAATTGTATAATTTATAGATTTTTTTCATGACTATGAACAAAGTTTCTATTCCTTACATACCATAAAATGCATATACTTATTTCACAAAGAAAGATTTTAGTGTTATGCTGAGTAGCCAAGGACAGGAAGCTTTGCATGTGTCAGCTTTATGGAAATCTCTTTGTGGCCTCCAAAAAAAAGTTGCTCAGAAATGTGTCAACGTGTGCTTCAGTGCCTGTATTCCGTTCCAAATCACAGGTATGAGGTGAAGATTTACTCCCAGATAATACTGGAAAATTACAGCCAAGTCTTTACTGTAACAGTTTATCTTCACAGTTACTTCTGGCCTTTAAAATCCCTTGTTGATTATTTTGCCTCAATCATTTTGTTTGTTCCATATTCTGATTTCTTCTCATTTTGTGTTTCATACATATGATTCATCACTTGCTTTATATAGTTGATGGATTGTTAATACAACAGATAGGAATGCTTTTTAGAAAGATAAATCTTTGAACAACAGCACAGACTTACCTAAGACATGGGATACTATCCTTCATTGTTCCTTCACATGTGACAGTGTTGGTACTGCCTGAAAGGCTCTTTAAAGAAGGAAGCTGGGAGGAGGCATCTGGAAATGAAGGAATCATTTCCGGTTCAGGAGTAATGATATCTTCTACTTCAGACTGAAGTCGTACCTCTAATGACTGAAATAAAGAAAAAGCTCAGTTACAATTTAACAGAGAAAACTGCTGAAAGTTCGGTTACTTTCAAATAAATATCAGCCAGCTTTTATTAAAAAAATAATATACACTCCCCCCATTTATCATTATCATTTGCAGGCGAAGAACTGTCAGCATCAGAGAGGAAGCAGTCATCTACCCTATACGGATGGAGAAATTTTGTGCTGATTTCTTCCAATGCTGGCTTTGATGCAAGCCTTTTGCTGTATGTGAAAGGCAGTAATACAGCTTTCCAGAACTTACTATGAAAAGAGAAACTGATCATTCCTACACACACACTCCCTCTCCCAGTAATATTTTGGCATAAGAAGGCACCATTCAGGATTATTTTCTGCCTATTGTCTGTTGTCTTTTTCCTAAGCACCTAACTCTGCCTCTTTATTGCTTGTATAACAAGGTCTCTGCAAGACAGGGTTTATCTAGTGTTCAGATGTCTGACAGTGTGCGTAGTACTGACGAATGAACATTTGTCCATGGGTAGGGGTCAGGAAATCAGTGATAAGAGCAC
Organism: Pezoporus wallicus; assembly: GCF_028554395.1. Taxonomy (NCBI): domain Eukaryota; kingdom Metazoa; phylum Chordata; class Aves; order Psittaciformes; family Psittacidae; genus Pezoporus; species Pezoporus wallicus. The sequence goes on from NW_026639755.1 coordinate 1,443,452, forward strand.
CAAGAGTTCAACTCTTCAGAGGACAGACAATTCCTCAGACTGAACATGAGTTTGGCAGAAAGTGAAGTTCAAACCAGTTACCCTTTTGCTTTCCTTCTGGGCTCTCTAGATAGAGACAAGGAGACCAGCCCGGCTGAAACACCTTTCAATTCTTTCCACTAGTTCAGGAAACACTAACAGAAGGACTCCAAAACACAAAGGAAACAGGACAGGGAGCTCAAATCCATAAAAGTAACCACCTCAAAGAATCACAGTAAATACTGGGCAATTCTACCTCATAAATTGCCCAAGGAGATCACCATTTTGTAAATAATAAAAAACAAGGTACAGTCCTCAAAGAGGGTCTTGGGATTGCCAGTTGAACAGTAATTTCAGTGCTGACACCCTGAAGTGATCAGAAGCAATTGCAGGTATAGATACTGCAAACTTCATCTTAGTGACCTCTCACTGAGTAACCGTCAGTAACAGAATGGAGCTTAAGAAAATACCTACTTTCAATAAGAATCAGGAGATAAAGAACAGTTCTGAAAGCTCCCCTATTTTGCAATCACTGTGTTAAACCACAGAAGATTTCAGAAAGAAGTTACTCTGCTCAACCATGGCAATGACTCTAAGGTTGGATATAAAGCAGAATTGGTCTCATGCACATTACTCGCCCCCAAAATCTGATATGGAACGATGCAAATAATATTTCTATTGAGGAAATCCCAAGCACAGCCTATGCTTCTAAGGCATATTCAGCAGCAGACTTCCCTGCTACATGCAGAAACCTTTGAGTAGCCTCCATGCTTCCCATTTACCGCAGCAGTAACATTACAAGACTGACATCAGGCAGTCAAACCAACATGGAGTCCTTCAAATGCTGGGATTCATAGACTGAATTCAAGGTGACTTCAGGCTGCCTGTTAGAGAAGGAAGTACACTAAGTGCTAGAACCTGGGCTCGCCTCAGGCAGCAAAGAAGTCCTTGAGACCGACAGCTCAGACTCAGTGTAGACAAAGCCAGACAGCCTAAATTCAGGTACATATTCAAACAAAGCCTCCCATGCTTTTTCTTAACATATCTCCCCCAGACTTTAATAGTGGAGATTTGAATGCCTGTAGGAAAAATGTGGGGAAGAAAGGAGATAAGGCCTATCTCAGGGATCCAGGAGAACTCAGTGACTATGATCAGATATTAAAGCAACTCTTCAGAGAACAATTCCTCATATAAATGCTTCTTAATTACAGCTGAAACCTGAGAAACTGTTAAATTGCACATATTAACACTTTAAAAAACACCAGTTCAGACCCAATTCAGCCACAAAAGACAGCAAAATAAAGAAATTAAATTATAGGTAATAAAAGATAAGGTACATTTGCTATGGAACAATGTAAGATACTGAAATGTAGTAATTTCAGCAGCATTATACATGAGCTGGTCAGTGATATTACTGTTCATTAGTTTTAAAACTTCCCTGAAAGGATACATTCAGCTAGCTTCATAATTGCTTCTAAGGGGAAAAATAAGAGGAGAACAATGGAACAGCTACAGGTAATGAATTTCCTTACCAGATGGCACATGGCTACAGGCCAAAAGTGAAAGACTTTCTAAAGTACGTCAGAATAGTATGAAATGGAAAGGAACTGTAGTCAAGGAAGGTGGAAAATGAAAGCAACATTTTGGGTCAACTTCTGGGGTTTGTTGAGATCTTGCAGACACAAAAAACTACTTTCTGGCAAGAGACTGTCTGGAGCTGCAAACCATTCTCCAGCACCAGAGAATGGCAAGCTTGAAGTAGAGGCAGTCATGTTTAGTTTGGCTTTGCCTTTAGATGAGTCTCCCATAGACTTAAGAAAGACTAAAACTTAAGTCTCTTCTTAGAATTAAGAAAGAATGTTTTGTGCTATAACTCCTGTTCAGCCATGCTGTTAGCTGTGGTTGTGGCTCCTGTGCAGAAAACCAAGCTTTAAACCAAAGTCAGACTTGCTGTACAACAGTAAGTAGAAGGTGACTGCAGAGCAGTTAAGACAACGTCAACTGTATGATTCTACCTGAAATAAGGGGACTGCTTAAGATGTGAAAGGAGTATTTGAGCAGGATAAAGCAACAGAAAACTAGGGATGATTTTCAGTCCCCTTGTAGTATAAACACTATGAACATAAATTAGATAGATGAAATACTGGAGTTAAAAAGACCATTATTACGTACAATCATAATGTAATCTGATAAAAACATACAGCAGCCAGTATTTTTAGAGCGGTTAAGTACAATTTAGACATTTACTGTGTCATAAAGTCTTAAAAGCAAATTATGTCTGAAACCTCTACTGTACGTTACTATTAAAGCAAAAAAGTAGAGAGTGGGTTGGCTCCCAAAAACTCAGATTTTTGTCACTAACTTAAGTAGGATCACAATTTCCCTCAGAAGGTTTAAAATGGAATGTGCCTCAACCTATATTTAAACAGCTTAACGTTAATTTTATTCAGGTATATGATCACAGACACAGCCAGGCAATTTGCTTTAGAAATGCTGTTCTTTTATAAGAAATTCTGAAGGACTTACTGCAATTTCTGTATTTACTTCATGTTTGCTGAACCTGTAAACAATCACATAGGCAGAAACTCCTGCCACACAGAAAATTCGGCTTTCAGGACACCAGTACATCATCTGAACAGCAAATGGGTCTTCTTCCACAATCTCAGCCGTTGCTTTTCCTTCTCCCACTTTCTGTTTTTCAAAGACCTTTGATGTTTTTAATTTGTACAACATCTGTAGAGTAACTGGAATATATTAAAACATAAAAAATACTGACTAACATGAAACAAGTAAGCCTCAAAATTCCTTGGTTCTCATTTTCTATTCAGTTCTGGCATAACAAAAAGTCTTATGAAGGCCTACAAGGAGAAGATGGGCATTGTACAATATAAATATTACTCTGGTGTGCAGTACTGGTAGGATATGTATTTGATACTTCAAAATGGGTATTTGTCTCTGAAATACTTAGTACTTTCTGGGACAGGATGTCATTGGTGAATGTTACCCATTATGTCCATAATTATTGGTCTTATACTCGATGCTATAGCGAGGCTGTGATAAAGCTGCTATTTTCCTAATGAGATGTGAAACTAAGATTTTGCTCAAAGTAGAAACTATGTGGCACTTCAAAAGCAACCATGAGGGAAGTATTCTGATGGCCTGGACAACACAATAAACACGAGTTCCTTCTGAGTTCTATAATGTTTTGAATTTCCTGACTAATAAGTACAGTCTTTCTACTTGTATAAAAAACCTTAACATCTAGAAGCCTTTGCCAAGACTAGAACTTGAGTGCCTTGAAGTCTGGAGGTAAGGGAAGGATTATAAGTAACCCTATCTTGTATTATTGAGATTCCTCCCTGCTTTTTACTACTTTTACATTCATTTCTCAGTGGCATTATTTAATAACCGAGTAAGGTCAGAAAAGTGTTTTTTTTCCATAACTTAATAAAAATTTGCTTAATTTCACCTCATTATTCCTAATGGTATAATATAATTCCCAGGTATTACTACTCCTATTGTTAAATATCATTTTTTATATATATATACACACGTGTGTTATTTGTCAGCATTATATAGAAGCGAACTTTAGAAACTTACTGGCAGAAGCATCCCAAAACTTTACTGATCCATCTGCATGGCTTAAAGAAAAGATGAAAATTGAATGTGTTAAAACAAGAAGGAAACAGCATGCACCATAGTTGAGTAACTTTTGTTTTAAAGGACGGCTCCTTGAAAATCCATCACTCATTGTTCATGGGGCTTCTACTGCAATCTGAGCCTTTCTATGCCTTTTCACTGTGGATTGTCTCTCCACTCACAAGGTGAAATTCATCCCAGTTCACCACACCCTCACTAATGCCAGGGTATTAAAAAGAATTCCTAAACAGTCTCCAGATACAAAGTCCCCAGAAAGCCAAAGGACAACAGCTATAGAAGAGCAGCTGCTCCCATTTTCAATGCTGTTCTTTATGCCCTTCAAGGCCAAAATACACTCTTGCAAAGGATTCTCATTTCCAAAGACCCCACCTTCACAAGTATATAAACTTTCTGTCTAGCCCTGGGGCCTCAAATGGTAATTCTTAATGGTAGTTCATCCCCAAGGACAAAGTTTATTTTCTACAGCAAATGGGATGTCTCAACACAATGTCTGTGACGACTCAACAGAAGGAAAAAACTATGTACCTCAAATGAAAAGGCCAGGCTATGCATACTCTGTGAAGGGTCAACTCTTATCTACAGCTAACCCACAATCAAAAGTTGTAGACACTAACATTTTAAAAGTAGCAATCCTCAGTTTCATTCTCACCCTGTAATAATGATTTCAGGATATGTCTGAGCTCCAAGATTCCATGCTCCACCACTGACAGGCCATTCCTGAGCAAACAAGAGTACAGATAATCACAACTAATTCTGATCAATCTTTCTTGGTTAATTTTTAAGCTCAGGAGCAGACAACATCTATCTCCAAAAAGCAATAGAACTCCTAAAAGGCATTCAAGGCTTTTAAAACTTATTTACGTTTTTATATTTTCAATAAAGGCTTTTGAAACAGTAACATTTTTACATTATCAGTTAAAGTTCTATGCTTTAAAAGTATTTCTGCACAGCCAAAACTAGAACTAGTTCTAGTTCCAAAACAGGAACTAGAAGAAGGAGTATCAAACAGTTCTGCTACTCTCTTCAGATGGCTTGGCTCTTGGAGTTTCTACAGAACACCGAATAGACTGAGAACTTATTTGAAGATGAATATTACTGAAGAAACTGGCCCAGAAACAAGTAGCTGAGCATGAGGCCACGAGATAGGAGAAAAAGGAATGCAACTTTTACAAAACATATGAAATCAGCATCTCCTCTCTGCCTTTTGTTTACTTGTGGGAAGACTCCCATTCTCTTCCTTGGTCTAGGCTGGTAGAGCGAAATGCTGGTCTGTGCCTAAAGCTTGATTTGTATGGACACCAGATACAGGATGTGGAGGATGACATATGTGTAGAGTGGGGGAGGATGTGTGCAGAGTGTGAATAGGTCGAAAAATCCTGGGAGCACAAACTGGTTGTGTGGATACATGGAGTGGGTGCTTGTGGGTACAGAAGTGGGTGGGTGGCAAACGTGAGGATACCTACATTCAGAGGATATATTTGTATGTGCGCAAATAAAGCAAGGGGACAAGAAGGTGTGCAACTGAATACAGGTAGGTGGTGAAAGTTTCAGAAACTATGTATATGAGGTAAGGACAGGAAAGCAGACGAATTCAAGAGAGAAAAAAAAGTCTTTTCTGAAGTACTCTGCTGGATCAAGATCCAAAAAGAAGTAGATAGAGCCCAGTTTCTCAGTTCAGAGAAAACAAGGCAGCTCCAAAGAGAATAATTCTGTTAGCATGAGCAGAAAACTGATGATGTCCGATTTGTTTAACCAATATACTTTCTAATTTATTTATTATGATGGATTAGTTCTAGTCCAAACATAAACCAGATTAAGGCTTGAAATTTATAAAATAATTGCATTTCCTTTTTATATTTCTGCAGCTTGTCTCATTTCTAAAAGCATTATGTAAAGACTTTGGTAGCCCAGTAGAATAATTATTAATATCCCTATTTAATAAAACTCTTACAGACCTGCTGCCAATCCTCAACTTTCACTGAAGATCTTCTGCTGACTTCTTCCAGTTATAGTGTTTTCAGTTTTTTCTTTGATAGAGATAACTTATCCACACATATTTGAATTGTATACTGATAGCTTTCCTTTAAGTCAATCTGGCGTAACTCCATCACCCTAACGATTAAGCCCTATATAATGGTTATTAACAGTTGTGCTTAATAGATGATGTTTTTGAGGGATAAATATCAGGCTATAAGCATGCTGCTAAGCTGCTTGTTGGACCAACTTGAAAGTAGTCATTAAAGAAGTAAAATAAAAATTATTTGGTAAAATGTTCCAAAAACATAGGTAGTACTTCCACTTGTTTCTCCTTATAGGAAGATTGGCTTTGCTTACCTTATTGCTGTATCCTTGCTTTTTATGTTTTGCTCCTACAGAATAGAGCACAGGAATCAAATCTGGAGGACAGTCCGCAAAATATTCTGTGCAGGTAACAGGTGACTCATGAATGTCAATAGGATATGGATTTTCAAAGATTGGAAAACTAGTTAAGGAAGACAATTTATTAGAAGCACTGTGACACACTGAGCCATAGAATAAAACATATTCTTATATTAAAGTGTGTAACAGAATCTAAGTAAAATCATTAGTAATAAAGTACATTTCCCCTTATTTATTAAAATATCTACATTGGTTTAATGTCAATAATAATGTGTAGTTACTCAAATAAAGATATAAAAATTTCATTACTGTGACAAGAATTGTAACATAAATACCCATCGATGTGAATAGGACTCCTTGTGTGAATGAACTAATTAGGAACTCATTTTTCCCAACATCTCAAAAATCTTATTTATACAGAACTGACACATTTTTTAGAAGCTTCAGGTCAATGCATATGATATATACTATGACCTAAGAACTACTTATACAACCACGTATTTTACACTGAGCAGCTTAGCTCATTAAGTTGGTAGATTAATGATTCTACAATAAACAATTGCAGTAACAGATGATCTCAGTTTATTTCCTACGTTCACCAGTTTGGACAGTCTGATAAGAAGGGAGGCCTCACTTCTGGCATATCACACAATGTTATTCACAATTCAAAAATGTAGGACATTTGGTTCTGATTTCAGTTCCATCCATTTTGTATGCTAGGATAATTTGAAATATTCTTGAAAGTGAGATCAGAATATGAGTCACTTAAAATGTTCCAAGACATTAAGGGCAAAATCTGTTCCTAGTCACACCATTGTGAAAGTGGATGCACACTAATGGTAGTGTTGGAGGTAGAACAAAGTAAGAATTAGATTCTGCATTACACGATGCATAGTTTCTTTTTGATATGAATATTGATTCCGATGTGAAAGAACTAGCTGTCATTTAAACCACTAACTAGATCACGAAATAATCCTGTAGATTCACTATAAATCAATGCCATTTTTTATTAAGATACTGAAATAAATACTTCAGTGGTAGTCCCTGTGAAGCCCAATGAAGTTAGGAGTGCATAAAAGTAGTAATTGTATCTGATTTCCAAAACACACATTCATGTCAGGATTCAGCATGTGACCAAATGTTACTTAACTTCAACGTTGAGTGAAGGTTTGAGGGTTATGCTGAAAGGTCAGGAGATTCAAATTTATTCCCCAAATTAAGAACAAATATTGTTTGTTGATTAGCCGACCCTAGCTCTTAAGATGGAGGTAAACACATAGAGTGAATTATCACCAGGAGTGAATGATCTTGGACAGTAAATGACATTGCATGATAATATCTGGATGTTTATTACAATTTCCTGGACAGTTAAGATACATAAATAACTTCAGATAAGAATTTATACTTACTTGCTTTGTGTCAGGTCAACAACAATGAGATCTTTTTCCAAAAGCACAACTACAGCATAGGGTTCTTGAAATTCTGTAAGTAAGGAATCAGGCATAAAGACATGGAATTCTCCTATGTATTAGTAATTTTAAGCAAGTAAGTCGTAATTATGTTCTCTAAACATTCACAGTGTATTAAACAAAAGTTCTAAGGTTTTCTCTGTATCAGATCCTAGACATATCCACAAACTAGACATACCTGCAAACCAGGGCCAGACAGGAACTGGGAAATGACTTTTGGCTACTACTGCTGATCAACATATGCAGCGGAAACAGAATCAGCATATTCTAACATGCCAGCATGAGGGTATATTGAAAGTAAAGAAATAGAATATGAGCAAGTTGTGTGCATCACTGCATTGCTGAATCCAATTATTATAGAGAAAATGTATTTTTGCTGTTCAGTAGTAACACTTCTAACTGTTATTCAAAACCAGATGGTGAACAGCTGGTCCAGTCCACTTGATGATAGACCATGCCTTCACTTCTAAAGCAATTCCAAAGGAATCCTGTAAGTCTGCTGTGTTCAATTCACATACTGATACATTCCTTCCTTCCATACACTCTTAAGTAGATTATATTGTTTGGTTTTTTATTTAATGCCTTTTTTCATTTATCAAAAATAAATAATTAAAATGACGAATGCATCCCTTGGTGCATAGGGTGTGTTAGTTTACAGAGGAGAAAAGTGATTTTAAAAAGTATGTGAAATTATGACTCCTTCTTTGTGGCCTCTTTATACAAGGTTAGGAATAACACAGGTTAATCCCCCATTTTTAAATATTACCGTATAAGCAGAGGAAGGGGCTACAAAATCTTAGTAGTATCACTTTATTTGACACATTTTAGCAGTTTAATTCAGGCTGAAGTGTAAGAACTTTTTTTGCAGATAGGTGATACTTTAACGTTCTATAATTTAGCAATCTGTATATTTTAAGCCTCATGGAAAATGTCAGAAATATAAGCACATGTTTGATTAATAGCAATATTTCCTCACACTAGCCCATGTGTTTCAAGCTTATATCTGGAGATACATGCATGCTTTATTGCCCACTCATTACTTGCTTCCTATATTGAGAATGCAAACAGGTTCCAGTTACTTTCAGTGCTGTGGTTTTCTTGAGGTGGAGACAACTGTGAGAATGGAAGTCCCTGGAATGGAATTAAGGTATGAGAGAAGATCACTTCAGTTATATTCTCCATAACAGCATTCTGCTTAATAAACTCACCATTTGGATATGGGGTTTCACAAAGAGTTAAAAAATCAACTATAGGATGATCCATTTCAAGAACTGTAATTGCTTTCCCATGCATGATTGTTAAACTGGGTCTTCGACATGCCTTATCATATGACAATCCACCAGAAAATATCACAAATGGTTCACTGTATTAAAAAAATCAACATAATTATTATAAGTTTACATAGTAAGATGCAAATTTACATTACAGGTTTAATACCTTTAAACAATAATAAATTTCTTTGTGAAAAGAAAGTGTGAAAGATTCTAAAAGGACTTTAACTTAGGAATGTAACACGGAGTTAATTACAGAAAGAAAACCATACCTGTTTTTACAGGTCTTGTACTCTACTTTCAGAATTGGTTTACAAGATTCAGGTTTTTTTCCATCTCTTTGAATTTTTCCTGAGGCAAGAACGAAGATGAAAACTGCATTAAAACATCACGATAACAGAACTATCAAGCTAAAACATATGCATTGAAGCAACTGTATAAACAGGAAGAAAATGTACTTCAAAGCCACAGAAGATAATGGGCACTAGCTCCTACTTCCATAAAATATGCATTTGTCTAAGTTAATTATATTTGTTATGACTTTTCTGTTTTTACTGCCACAGACCATACTTCAGAGACATCTAAACCCCATGCAGATTACCGAGGATGACACTGAACTAATAATTAATGAATTACACCAAATGCACATGTTTTTTTCTGAGCACATTATGAGCATAAACACCTTATTTTTTTTCCTAAGCCACTCTTGGATTGACACAATTCCTTTTGTTGAGGAAATGTTACATTCTCTGGAGTGTAACTCGTTGAGTGATACTTACAATTGAAATTCATGGGTTCTTTGTTAATTCTGGCTCAGTACTTCTCTTCAAGAGAAAAGTCACTTGTAAACCAAAAACCCAACAATTTAGTTTGGTTTTTGTTTATTTGTTTGTTTAGTTTGAAAAGTCTGTGCTTGCCTTCAACAACAACCTGATTGAAGGATAAAGTGTAGATGGAGCCAGACTGTTCCCAGAGGGGCACAGTGACACGACAGGAGGCAAAGGACTCAAGTTGTGAACTGGGAAATTCTCCTTTGATGTTAGCATTTGTACCATGAGCGTTATTAAATGGTAGAAGATGTTTCCCAGAGACAATTTGTCATTAGAAGTCTTCAAGTATCCAGTGTCAACTGGACACTGCCCTGAGCTAATGGATCTAATCAGGCCTGTTTTGAGCTGGGGGACCTCTGAGAGATCCCTTCTGACTTAAAGTACAATTCTACAGCTAAAAAAGATAAAAGGAATTAGGAATTCAAGAAAATGCTATAACTTTCCTGGGCTACATAGATCTTGCATTCTCTTTCTTCCTTTCTCTCCCCCCAGTCTGGCTTCTTGGTAATGTACTCATTTGCAATGGATTCAATACCTTTTTACCTCATTTATAGGAAGCACTGATATATAAAATCCCAGCCATAAAAGACACAGGCATTTCTAAATATGACTCCTTTAAATTCTTCTTTGCAATGACTTGGGAAGCCTTGTACCATCTCTATAACAAGCCACACAGTGCCTGGTACAAAATGTATTACTACTCGTGAAAATTGCACATACAAGTATGTAAGTACAAAATATAAAAGAAAGGAATGTGACAATCCCATAGCCCAGCAAACCCCAAAGACCAGCAGTAGGCTCTTAAGATGAACTGGATAAAAGAAGACTTTTGAGCAATATTATCCAGTAATAGGTATTTATGACACCAATTAAAACAAAGTTTGATCAAAACTGTTCTCTGACTTTTATATTTTGAAGCTGCTTTGCAAATTAAAATACTTATGCAAGAAGCAACTCTGGATCTAGGCTACAATAAAAAATGAAATAAATACAGTTATTAGCAAACAGCATGGAGAATATTGTCTTGTTTCTTAGCTATACATTTTAACTATCAAAATTACCATGTGGAATTGTGGTCTGGAATGGTCTGTTAGGACTTTTCAGATTCCATAGGGTCAAGCTGCCATCAGAGTGACTGCACATGAACTGTTTTCCTTCATGATGCCAAGCAACAGAATGAATAGCCTACAGAAATGAAAGAAGAACTTGAGACTGAAATGAAATACAGTGTTTACACTAATGGTATTTTAACGTATGACTTTGGATTAATCTAATGGCATATCAGTACTCGGGCAGGTCTTGTTTGTCTGAAGTCCAGTACCAGCATGTTTTAGTAACCAGTGGCTGTAACCTACTGCTAGTCAAGCAAAACAATTCATTATAAATGCTAACATAACACAAGAATGGAAGAAAGCCTGTACTGAATCAGACCAAACTTGAAGCAACAGGCTATTAAGGTAAAACTATAAGAACAAGGGATATACACTGCAGTCGTAGTATGTCTGATCTCTTTTCATTTGGCAAACGTACAGGAAATTCTGTGCAACAAGTTTTACAGGTAACATGCAACATATGCAGTATTCCCAAGATGACTGTAGAAACAGTACTCTGGTCTTGAATGTTTCCCCCTTCTTCCCCCTAAGTTTCAGAGCAGATACACAGAAATCTAGGATGTTGAATATAAAACCAAAACCACTAGAGAGACCAGGATCGTTTAACTTGTATAGGAAATTACCAAAACAATGATGCAAGATACTTCTGGAACAGATAGTGCTTCAGAGAAGAGGGATATTACACTCCAATGTACTCAATGCAAGTACCACATGCTGAATGTTATCTATGCCAAAAAGCAACACTTCAAAAATTCATTTTGTGCATAATTAGTGGAACTGACTGGAAATATCCATAATTACATCAGACCAGCTGAAAGGATAATGGTGTAAGTCCTTCCTTTTCACTGGTATGTGCTGGAAACTAACAAAACAAGGGCATGCGGTGACAGAAATGTAAAGCCCTCTTCTGTCAAAACAAAGTATTGGTTCATTGTATAGCACAGTTTCTCACATGCTCCCCTCAGAAGCACAAACTGACAGGATTTTCCCTTGAATCCATTTCCCTTCCAGAGATATGAGCTGCCAAATAGCAAAACCCATAATATATTTGTATGTAAATGTAAATAAGAGACCTATTTTTGAATGCAGTTTAATACATTTCCTTTTTTTTTTCCAAGCCAGTAATTGCTAAGGCCTTGCATGCACTTACAATTGCATCTGGGCATTTACCTGATTTATTCTAATCACTTTAAAATCATGCCTGGGTATTCATAAGTCAGCACTGGAGCTGTTCATATCAATTCTGCTTAAGCTGACAAGAAATAAACCTAAGTGCTCCTGCTCACTATTCAGAACTCCCTGTTGATCTTCTCTTTTAATCAGTATATTGATTGTTATGGTTGGTAACAACTTACGACCGGGAGGGAATATCAGAACACATCAATGAAGAAGCCCTTTACCAATACTTTGCTCATCTGCTGAGGCTGGACAGCACAAATGAGCCTTTGCACTAAGATGACCCAGATGTTTTAATGGAACTCTGACATCCCTTGTATATGAATGCTTTGCTAATGCACTGGGAAGCTAGTCATGCCAATAAAACCTCAACAAACAGAGCTGAGCAAAGTATACTCTAAATATTTATCTTTGAGTGACATAATGGGTGTCACTCAAACTTCTACCTTCCAAAGGGGGCTTGACACACAATTCCTCTTACGGACCCAGAAGATGTCAAACTATAACTGAGGCAACAAAAGACAATGCAGAAAGATGCTTCATACAGGGTCCACTGCCCCCAGGTAGTACAAACCTTAGATCTGTGGGGAGCGCTGCTTCACTTACACTGTCTCTCCTCACACAAATTAATCCTGACATGAGCTTATTCATGCTTGCTCCCATGCCAAATTTGAATCTGCTTTTGATGTGTTATCACACACAGAAGCATTTCACATGGTTACAGTCGCTAACTGTATCTGAGCAGGAGCTAGTAACTAGTAGCTGAAAATTGTACCAAGCTTGCTTGTTAAGCTGCCTCTCAGCTACTAGGTGCCACCTGCCAGCATAAACCTCCTGCTGAGTGGAGCTGAGGTGGGATGCTCCTGTCACAGACACTTGGCATAGCAGCAGCTCAACTCACCTGTTAGACTTTGCCCTGACACAGGCAAGAAATACTCGGAATGGCTTCTGGAGGTCTCAGCTGGGAGCCACGACTAATACTGAAAGGTGGTTTTCTCTCTGCTAGAATGTGTCTAGCATTCTAATCCACTTCTTTAGCATACACACAGAAAAGGAGCAGTTATTTTCTTAGAACAGGAGTTCATCATGGTGGGTGACTCATGTGAATGTTCACACACTGTATGCACATAAAGCATATCACTCCAGATTGGGTACATTTCTCCTTCTGCAATACCCACAGTGGTTGCACACATATTCCATCTTCTCTCATACTCAGCATGTACTAAAATTAATCACACCGAACACCATTTCAGTTCCCTCCCAACCACAACCCTCCTCTACTGAAAAGAACTCATGGGAACTCTAAGACCATTTTTAACTATCGTTTGAAAAACCACCAAACTCATCTTATTCTATTGCTTGAATCTTAAGAATCCTATATGTTAGAAGTACTCATTACAGACCATTACAAGGCTACATCTGATTTGACACTTCCATAATGGCATAGTTCCTGATAAAGCTAGGGGCATGTCATTTGGCAGATATTAGAGTTTACAGACTCTGCAGCTTCATTTTGGAGATGTGTTCTAATGAAAGATGATGACTACGCTTCAGGAAGCTCTGAATGTGCATTGACATAAGCTGTCAAACTTTCAAACAGCCTGTGTATGAAGACGGCTGGTTTTTTGGATCTGCCAACTACCAATAATAACTTGAGAATCCTTTAAGGACCTGCCTTGTTTATGTATTCTGTTTTATACCAATTGATGGAAACAAACTTTTGAAGGAATTCAGAAAAGGGCTTGCAAGGAAAGCCTTTTACAGAGGGCAGCACAGAGAGCATTGACTGAAAGGTTCTCAGTATCTCATACGTATCACCACTGAGAAAATGACCATCATCATACAAAGAAACAAATTTGCAGCTGATACCTTGAAGAACAGACACAAGATTCCTTAGCAGCAGGTTCAAGCTCTGGGACCAGGTGTCTCACAAGTGAGAACAGTTTAGTCTCTAGAGAAGCTTTGACACAGTAGGGAAGAAAACAGAAACTCCTTGGGTCAGGAACTGATGAAGTGAGGCAGGCTCTAAGAGGTATCAGTGGGGCTAAAAGAGAGACTTGGCTACTTTTAGCTCCAGTGAGTAAAGCACCAGAGATAAGCTAAAAGGGCAGATACAGGCTTCCAAGAACATCAAGCAAAAAAGTTGCAGATGATGCAACGTGTACAGCCTTTTTTGTCCTTGGAGAGAAGCTCTCTCATTTGAAATGAGCAGGCATATTTTATCTACAAAATGTTCCTAGCCTTCAAGGCATGAAGTAGGGAGTGCAGCTGTAAAAGCTATAATTGCAGGTCTGTGAATAGGGGCAGGGTCTTCAGCTCCAACACTTACGAGCTATTAGGTTATCTCAGTGAGCTGTTTATTCTGGATGCAATGTGTCCATGACATTAATCTGGATGACAAGGATAACGACAGGGCATACTTGTGCAAATACTGGAAAGATCCTGCTAATATTGTAGGAAACAACTCCCCTCTCTGTCATAAGATTACCAGGAGATGCCTGCAATGTGTCTTGTACTCACATATGCAAGTCTTAAGTGATGTGCAGTGTCACACTAGTACAAAAATGCCATGCAGCCGAGAAAGGATAGGCAAGATTTCACAGTGGTGATATCCTTGTGGATTGAGAACCATTGATGATCTTTTTGTTAGCCAGCTGTTCAGGTGTGCAAATAAAGGGGACCTACTCCATCTGAGCCAACTGTTCACTACTTCTAAGACCTCAATTAAAAAGCCAGCACTCAACATTGTGAAAAAATTCAATGGAAAATACCTTCTAAAAATGTTTCTCAGTGACAATGCAACAAAAGCATTTTCTTTGTGGCAGTGTGAAAATAAGTACCTTTAAATTCATGAGATACAAAATTATTCCTTCTCTATAAGAATTGAATGTCAGCAGATACAGACCCCATCTTGAACTTAAAAAGGAAGCATATTTAGATTTGTAGATAGACAGTAACCAGCATCCTTTCCACTTCTGCATCAAAAAATATCTGCTGTTAAGCTCTTGCTTCTGTGCTGCACAGTGACAGGTTCAACAGACCTAAATAACAACAGCAGACCGAAATAACAACAGAAGACCTCCTTCTCAATGGCTGGTCTGGTCTAGGGAGACTGAAGTCCAATGCTGTCAAGGATAACAGAGAAGAAATCCAGTTAAAGCTTGATCCTGTGAAAGGATGAGTATTTGGATGGAGTCTTAAGGGTGCTGACATTTAGTTTGAGTGACATTACCAAGCTGGTCAGTTATCTGAAGATTACAGAGAAGCAAGAACTTGCCTCAGTGATGAGCACTGACAGTCCATCAAAGACAAGAAAATCAGTTGTTTCTCAAAGTAGACACCAAGTGCTAACGGAGAAGCCTGGTGCCACTGGAATTTCTGATACTAAGCAGAAGTATCTGCTCCACTGATAAGCCAGAAAAAGACTGTGCCATCAGACTATCCTTAAAGGTGCCCGAAGAGAAAGTGGAGAGGTAAGAGGAGATTTCCAGTTCTTTCACTGTGAAACAGGCCAACCATGTTAGTATTAAAACCAGTGCTAAAGAAAGTATGACACTTAGATAAATGCAGCTGGATTAATTTTGCTCAGACCCCATTCATAGCGGCCCTTTGGTATTCAATGAAGGTAAAAAAACATTTACAACAACTTATCTGAGACCTTACAGATACCCAGCAATTGCAACTTGTTAGCTCAGTGCCACAATGATACTGGAAGATCAGCCAGCTGTCATGAAGCACAGAGACCTTGCATCAGTTCAGATAGAATAGGGAAGGGAAGCAGGAACAATTAATGTTTTCAGGACTGTGACCTTGGGCAACCAATCTGTAAGAAGAGGCTTAGGTTTGAAACCTTGGGTTTGTGCCACATACCAAGTGGCACATGCCAACCTAATGATTTGTGACTCTCAAAAGCCATGTAACCAAGGATTTAAAAAGGAACCCTTTTAGGGGTTCCCTAGGGGAACCTTAGCAGATCTGGAACATTATCAATCTGGAGCCTGAAAGTCTGGGATAAAGCACAACCCTTTTAAAGACAAAATAAGAATCTTGCAGCCTTTTCAGTAGACCACAGCAAGCCATCACAAGTTGCACAAAGCGGAATAATGACACAGCAAGTAACCACTGAGGAGGAAAACACATGACTGATAAAAATACCAAAAAATGTTCCTGAGGATGGATCCAAAAAATGTGAAACAACTGAACTGTACAGAGAAATTTTCAACACCCCCCCCCAAAAAAAAGAATCAATATTATGAAGATCCTGTTTTATGTAAGTCTCATTCTGACCACGAGAGAGGAAAATGAGTGAACCGATTCCCCTCTGCAGGAGACCTATGAAATGAAAAGGTTGTCCTGCCTTAAATAATAGCACAGGTGCAATTTCACAAGTGGATGCAGAGGTGGACTGTCACTTAGAGGCAATTTAGTGGGGCTATCTTGAGGCTTAAGTGCTGGCCTGTTTAAACTCTGAATAACCCTATCCTTTAGAACATTTACTAGGTGGATGCTCAGAATTGTGACCTTGAAGCTTATTGTATTGTTAATGGGTCTGTGAAAATGGGCCTGAAAGAGTGCAGGACTCAAATATGTTCCGATTACTTCTTAGAGTGAAAATAAATGTGTACACTTTGTACATGCAATAGGGCAGCAAGATGAAGAAGGGAACTACAGGAAGCCAATTACTGCCTGGCTCACTTTAAAGAAAATGTCCTTTTCTAGCTTCAGCTGGAAACATTCATTCACCTATGCGTGAACCTCACAGAAGGGCTGGAAGAACAAAGCATGTTTTTTTCCCCAGGGCTAGTACTAAAATGATAATAACTCAGTAGATATCTGTTTCTGAAGCAGCCTGTTTATCGACACAACAGTGTCCATGATTGATATAACCTGCTTACTAAAGGCAAGAGACCATTGCCTGATAAAACTATCAGAATCCAATTTTGGAAACCTTTTATTCAGATCTTGAGTACTAGGCAATACCAACAGCTCTACAAAGTAATTTGCCTTTCAGTGTAATTAATGTTCTAGTAAATTACTGATAATTATATAATTCCTAATGTAGCTATATCTCAGGTCAGCTCATTACTACACTCTTTCCAACAGATCTTCATACAGAAACTGATGGACTTGCCAGAATCAAGGGGAAGAGACTATGCCATAGAACACACTCGCAAGAGCTAACGCATTAGAAGTAGAGATTTCAGGTTTTGATTTCTACTGGCAAAAGCACAGCACAAACAGTATTTCCAAAACAAGCAATGCCTTCAGATAAATATTCAATTGCTTGACACAACACACAAAAACCTGCTGAGTAACAGCTTTTCTGAATTAATGGAAATTGCTTACCTCATCATAATAAGCTCTTAAATCAGCTCTTTTAGATCGCAAGTCCCAGAATACGATAGTCCCATT
Source organism: Pezoporus wallicus (assembly GCF_028554395.1). Taxonomy (NCBI): domain Eukaryota; kingdom Metazoa; phylum Chordata; class Aves; order Psittaciformes; family Psittacidae; genus Pezoporus; species Pezoporus wallicus. Next base: position 1,460,779 of record NW_026639755.1, read on the forward strand.
TTCATAGCCTATCAACAGCTGGAGGAGGGAAACAAACACAGTTATAGTTTCTGATTCCAAAGGCATTAATAAATGCTGAAGAACTTCATGGGTTTAAGAGATTTTAAAGAAAACAAATAAGCACTATAAAAAGAAATGCCAAACTGATGTTCAGGTTTGTAACTGGCTCTCTTTGTAACACCCTGCTTTCAAATTACCTTTCAACAGAAATTCTCATTACTGACAAGTTAACTTCCCTGCAAGATTACGTGTCTGGGTAGTCTCTACAAGCGTACCTTTACTAAGAAAATAAGACCATAGCATGTTCCTGTCCACTCTTACTTTCTTTGCCCCTGGTTAGAGGGAAAACTGACACCAAAGGGATTATTTGAACAATTTCAAACCAGAGAGTCTCCAGATTAAACTCTTATCCAGCTACTTACATTCCTTTGATTTCTGCTTTCTATTGCTTAAAAACATTAAGATCTCCCCTTGCAGAGAATAAACTGCTTGCTTTCTTAGAAACTGAAAAGAATTTAACTGGCATGCCAGTTTTTACTTCTTCTGGAACTGGGATGTCGCATCTGCATGCACACCTGAAAAATACTGGGGAAGAAGGTTTGTGAAAAGAGAAAGAGAAGAAAAACAATGCCCAGGATAAAAAAAGGATGAGCACAATCCCTTTGCCTTGTCTCTGCTGAAAAGAACTGAATTCTTGATCTGGCACAATATTCATCTCTCTCTGTCTGAACACAATTAATTTCAGATCTTATGGACGACATGAAGTCTAGCCTACTTAAGTCTCCTGGAAATTGCTTCCCATAGAGCCTGTCTTCCTAGGAATCTATCTGAACATGAAGACTGGGAATGGCTAAACTGGCAGACTCACACATTTCTGCTATAGAATATTTCATACAACTGGCAGTGGTAACTGCAGTTGTTCTTTATCCATAAACACATGAATCACAGAATGCAGGCAAGAATTTACAGTTTCTATATTAAGAATTTGAGCAGAAGAAAGACAAAATTATCTCTTAGTCTGTGAAACCTTACCAGCATCTTTGCCATCACCCATTTTAGCTTGCATAACTCATAAAAATGAAACTTGGCTGGACTGCTAAACAAGATATCACTGTTCCCAAGTTAAGTATAACTGATACATCAATACTGCTATAAAAGAGTCTGGGAATACTCTTAGTCCTACTAAATAGGATTCTTTATATTGCCAGGAGAATATTCATTATGTGAAGATGCATTACCTAATTTGGGAATGATTTATAGTTACTATATTTAATACCTGAATATGAAAAATACTTGATTACTTAAGAATTCTGCTCCTGAGAAAAATTCAAACTGTCCTGGAGAAATTCCACAGTATTTATCATTTTTGCTCTGGATGGGTCCGTATAGGATCCTGGAGCAGAGTAAATATGAAAAGACATCCTGTTCAGAAAGCATGCAACTAACTGGATAGCACTTGTGTCAGGATGCCATATGGTAATCTGGGATAATAGATTGCCACTGAGAGTGAACAAAGAAGTGTCTGACTGTGAATGCTTTTACTGTTAGTGTAGTGATCCTAAATGGAAGACTTATTATATCCAGGAGCTAGTGATCCACATAGCAGTTAACTTGAGTAGGTGAGGCCTGTTCTGTGTTATGTTGTGCTGTGCATATTCCTTGGCCACAAGATAAACTTAACTGGCTAATTCTAAAGAAGACTGTAGGCAGCCCCTGCATGATAAGGGCAATTACAGTATTCTTGTGTCTTTGCCTTTATCTTAATATAAGGCAGTATGTCTCATGTGAACACCCTTTTTCCTGATAGTAGAAATGGATATTAAAAAAAACCACCTTTTATCTTTTGAGCTCTCCAAAGATCAAAATGCTGGCAAACTCCTCACACAGGGGACCAGCACAGTGTGTTGTGTCCTTATAGAAGGTTCATCCAATGCTGCACAACTTGGGGTTCCCATCATCCTTTTTCTATAACTTCAAAAACCAGTATTTTAATCAATATGTCACGGAATCAGAGTGCCTTCCTTAACTGTCACCATAACAGACACTCGCACTAGTACAATACAGGTGGGTACCAGACCAGTTGAGCTCAGTTCCTATCAGCATTCTTTTCACCTCAGCTTTTGTACAAATATATTCAGGAAACTGAAAGAACAGAAAAGCATTTAGTCTGTGACCCTGTACCTTAACAAGCCTTTCTCCCTGGTGAAGCAGGGATTTTTATCAATCTCTTTTTTGCAAAGATATCACACTATAGGTGATTCCTAAAAGGTTAAAAACCTCCTGTCAGAGACTGCATTTCATGTGATCTACTGCTGAAACACTTAATGCACAACAGCACTACAGAGCTGCAAGACACAAAGTGCTGTGATTTCAGGGAAGGGGGCCTGCAAGGATGCCAGAGAGGGACTCTTCATTAGGGACTGCAGCAACAGGACATCGTGGAATGGGTTTAAACTGAAACAGGGGAAGTTTAGGTTAGATATAAGGAAGAAGTTCTTCCCTGTGAGGGTGGTGAGGTGCTGGAACAGGATGCCCAAGGAAGCTATGAATGCTCCACCCCTGGCAGCGTTCAAGGCCAGGTTGGACAGAGCCTTGGGCAACATGGTCTAGTGTGAGGTGTCTTGGCCCAGGGCAGGGGGTTGGAAATGGGTGATCTTAAGGTCCTTTCCAACCCAAACCATTCCATGATTCTGTGATTTGCTGCATAGCTGGGAATCTCTTTCTCTTTGCTCTGATGGTAACCATGCTGCTTAACTACTAGTAGTGGGTGACTGTGATTAGTCTCATTGCCAGTATATTTCTGATGGTCCAAATTCTGACCTGTTTGAACCATAAGAAACCCAAACATTCACATTCTTCTTGGCTATGGTGAGCACCCGAGAGATCTGTTATGACAGGCTTTATGTTTGCAACAGAGGTAAAAAGAAAAATTCATAAATGCAGTTGGAGAGGAAAACACAAAGGAGAAAAATATATGTAAATATGGGTAAAGAGAGTCAAGGAAACAACCCAAAGATTTCTCTTCAGCTGGTGGTTCCTGGCACCTTGTTTAATTACTTAGGCTTAATTAGGCTAAGAAATATGCAAAAAGCTGAACAGAATTTGAAGGAGGGAGGAGTTCTGGCAAGAGCTTCCTTGTCTTGTGGAGTTGTTCCGCATTTTGTCTTAAATCCTGCTTCATGAAATGCTTTTGATGATGGCGTTTTAGGGAGACTTCTCTTTTAAAGTGAACTAATTGCATCTTGGTACATGCCAGCCAGCCCCTTTCTTGTCCTGGTAGCACAAAACAACTGAGAGAAAAAAACTAAGCCTTCTAAATAGACTGTGTTAGGTGTTATTAGATCTCAGAACACAGACTCAGAGATAGAAAGTTTAGTCCACCAGCTAATACTTAATAACATTAAACTGTTTCCTACTAAGATTTCTCCACTTGCTGGGAAACTGCAGATCACTAGAGTTAATGTCTTCTCCTGCGTCAGCAAGAGAAATCATGTTTGCTACAGATCTGCCACTTAAAACTGGCTATGCACTTCAGTCTGTTCCTAAGTACCCTTACTCATTTATTTGGCAGGCATAGTTATATTTCATGAACTTAAACACTAGGACTCCAAATTATTTTTCAGCACCCCATTAAATGCCCAAAATCTCCTTGTTGTCTGTCTTCCAGCCACAGCTTGCTAGGTTTGTAAAAGAAACTGTCTCCAAAGTCTGCCTTGACAGTTTGCCTGGAAGGCACTCTGAAAAAAATGTGGATGGCAGAAATCTTCTGGAATGACATTCAGTGCTTTGCTGCAGACAAAGTGGTCATGGGTCACTGATAGAAACCGGAAATGTTAGCAATTTTAAGTATTTTTAAAAGATGAACATACAGTCAGCACACAAATTCCCCAGGCTTTTAAAAAGAGATCTTACAATTGTCCTACATTTGGAAAGGTTTGTCTGGTTTAGGACTCAACAACTCACTGCCCACAGGAAAACGCTACCTACTTACTTCAGCGAAACATACCCAGATCTGTAAACAACTGTGATACACAGGGAAAGACATACCACTGAACCCTTGCAAAGTATACTATCCTCATACTTGTAGGGTACAACAATATCTGTATAAGGATGACTGATTTGTATCCATACTTTGTATCCATTCAAGTCCTGAAGCATATGTAAAAAACATTTTTATCTAATCCTGCTCATGAAGTGATACAGGGAATCTAATTTCTCCCACTAACACCTCTTGGTGCTCTTTGGTTAACTAGAACCTGAAGAACTAAGCAGAACATGTAGTATTATATTGAAACAGCTCTATCACCTAAGAACAACTCTGCTATATTAAACAAAAGGTCTACCTATTGCAGTATCTTGTACTGAAATGGCCAAGAGCAAATAATGAAGAACAATATAGGAAGAAGGAAATTGCTTTTCATATTTTCACATATTCTTGCAGCCTAAGTAATTTTCTTACTACAGGAAAATGGAATTTACTTCTGTTGAAGTAAAAATATTTTAGGTTCCTCTTTGGCTGTGGTGTACAACATTCCTGTAAGAGATGTTCACTTACAAGACCGTTTTTTTCTTTTAGTATCACATCCTTTCTACCTACACCATATACTTTAGGTAGGTCAGCAGCGATTTCTGTTGTAGTCAGCGAATAAGAGTTATGCCTCATCAATAAACCTTTCTTTTTATCAGGTATTTTGCCACAGATAGTTAAATAGCATTTCTTGACGGCTTCTGGTTTGAGGCTAAAACACTACACTTTATAGTGTTCAATTACTTTATTTGCTGTATTATAAATTGCATGATCTATTGGGATACTTCCAAAAAAGCTTAGACATCCAATCTCACTTGTTGAAGGGTTAGCTGGCAAGTGCATTTTTTGTGCATAGGTCTCCTTACAATAGGAATAAATCTAAGGATGGATAATGCAAATGAAATTCAGATGTAGTCATCAGTGTTCTTCCAGGTACCCATATTAATTTCAGTATAATATGCTTCATATCAGTATCAGAAATTCAAACTGCTGCTAGTTTCCAATAACTATTAGCTGTACGTGGGGCACACTGTCAAATAGATACACCATTTTATAAGATGCAGTCCCGTATAAAGGCACAGTAAAATGCAATTGGTGAATGCAATCAAAACCAATGAGATAGTTAAATGTCCCTTCCACACAAGCAAAATGCTCCAAAATCCAGTAACGACACATAAATCAAAAAGCTGTCATAAAAGCTGCTATTCTGGCAACCAAGTTTCATTTTGAAAAAGCTACCATACAAACAAAGCCAACTCTGATTTTGCCTCCTGATGTTACCCATCACAACTCTGTATGTTTTGCTTCCACTTGTTGACAGCTCTTCGCTATTCTCAACTTTGTTCACAAACAGTAGCAAGTTCCAAATGTGGGTTACATTCGTTATTATTCTTGCATAAGAAAATACTTACTATCTTCTGAAAACTCACACCAATGCCTTCATAATAGCACGTTTATCCAAGTACTTAAGTCATGATATAGCTTTTAGTCAATTCTTACTTAAGCAAAGGCAAGTTTATTTAATCAGGAAAGATGTCGGTTGGCTATAGGTTTTGAAGAACAGTATGTTGTCTGTATCACGCAATTTGACTCATTAAAATTGCACAAAGAGAATTTGTTTCTTAAAACCTGTAAAACAGTAAAAGTGACCTTGCAAATATAGAAAGAAAGCAGATGGCAAAATTACTGAGTACACAAGAAGAGTGAGCTATCAAGGCAAATAAAGCCTATGAAATGTTTTATACCATTGGTTGTACTCACTTTGCCTTCATCTCTTGGGCTGTCACTTAAATGTACAACTGGCCCAGGGTGAGTCTTTGTGGATCTGCAAGACAAAAATCAATTCAAATCTGTAAATGTTTTTTGTATGAAGAGCTAGATGCTTACCTTAATTCCTAGGTGTGTTACCAACATGTAACTCCAACAGTTCAAAAGTCATTCTAAGATTCCCAGCAGGGGAAGATATCTACCTGAAAGCTACTGGTATCTTTTCATGTGCTCTTCTATCTCCCATTTTGCCATTATAGGCAAAGATTCTTCTTTGCTGATTAATCCTTTCTTTTGTTTTGGGGGGTTTTGTTTGTTTGCTTGTTTGAAATCTCACTATTCCTCCTATTACAGTACTTCCCCCTCTCATTTCCAAGGCTTTTTTGCCTTTCCTAGTCTCCACGCCTTCTCTTTCTGCCCTCCCTCCTCATTTGCTCAATGTCAAGGCTAATCTAGCAAGTATTTGCAAAGGCTTCACTGGATTCATTTCAAATACTGCTAACAAGACTCGCCAATTGTATAATGACAGGGCCATGAGTCTTTGTAAGCCTCTATAAAGATTACTTCTTGTTCTTGCTGTTCCATCTTTTTTGTAACCTGTACCAACAATGAAGCATGCAACTTAGTACAGGGACTGTTGCTTAAGTCATTGATGTCCAGCACCTGAGAGTAAATGCAAATCAGAGGAAGCTGAATGGACAGATGAAGATTTTTCAACTGCCATCTTTTCTGACCAAACCTTTAGGCCCTGGCAGTCATACAGAGCAAGAAGACAAGCACCAGTCCATAGAACTTCAGGCTATGTGAATTCTTGAACAGAACAGGACCTTTCTTCCATCTAGGCTCTGGGGTCAGAGCAGAGTTGTTGAAGTTCAGCTTAGGATCTAGACTTGCATGGTCTTGGTTCACCAAAGGTCACCAGGAAAAAAAATATGGCAGAGATTGACAGTACCCATAAAGCTAAGAATTTATCTGGAAGCCAAACCTAAAATCACCTGGGCTCTGAGCTTTAAAGCAATTTGCAAGAGAATTAAAGAAGCAAACCAAAACAAGGTTCTCCAGACAAATTGCTCAAAGGTTTTCCTTAGATTAATAACATCCCTCTCTCTTTGGCTCAAATACTACACTTAGCAAAACTGGCCTCTCTTCTACCAGGTCAGACTTCAAATCAAGATTGAGAGTGCTATGCAAAAATTTGAAGGGAACTCAAACATTAAAATACTGTAGAGTAATCCATATCCTTATAGATTCATCCTTCCTTAAACCAGTATGTCCCAGCAGTCTTGAAAGCACGCACACTTTCCTCTGGCCTCCATTTTTTGCCTCTAGAATGTTTTAAATATTTCAGCTATTGGATTATGCACTAAAACTAGGCCAAAGCAGAGTAGTAAAGACTTGTCTGATATTTATCCCTCAGCTAAAGACAGTGAAAAATTACTCCAGACATCCTTTGACCTTCCAAACTATGTCTATTCCAGGCCAAAGGTATAGAGAACTTCAGGGCACCTAAAGACCAAACAACTCCATCCTTTCACTTGTATTTTACCATTATTGCTAGCTGAATACACAAAGATAGCCACAGCGTGGCAAACCCTTTTCCTTGGTGAACCTTCTCCGCAAGATGGTCCCATGCCACCATCTTCAGCTTTGGCAGATCCTGTTTCCACAGATACCTGCAGTATGTTACTTTTCCACATGAGATTTCCGTGAGCAAGGTTTCTGCAAGAGCGTTTTGCAACATATCACAGCACAGAAGTGAGATGAGCAGGAAAGCAGCAGCCAGCCAATTTATACAGTAATATTCTATACACACAGTCTTTAATGGCGCCAGCAGCAGCTACCCATTTGGCTTGAGACTTGGCACTCAACCATTTTTGCAGAGATGCAGTTAGCAGGAGATCTGGCTGTCATTCCTATCCAAGACAGCTGACCAGTTGGGGCTGAGCTTCTGTTTGTGAGTAACCTGTACTGGAATAAAAAAGTCATTTCCACACCACCAGACTTTGGAGCAGGCCGGGTAGGCAGACAATGAGGGGTAAACAAGGGGTAAGATGAGGACATTTGCAAACAAGACTTGCACATCTGTCCTCAAGAGAGTGACATCTTGGGACATTCTAGTCTGCTTTGAACTTTGTTTCTGACATAGGTTCACCTACCTGGACTGGTCAGAGTATGTTGATGGAAAGAACTAGGCCTGTTTGGGGTACGTGCTGCTTGTGGCATGAGAGGCAAAGTAGGAAAGATAAGAATAAGAGAGGAAAACAAAACCAGGAAGAGAAGAGGCAGCATAATAAATGTTACTGTTTAGCCAGATGAGAACTGCTGACAGATGACAGAAAAGGGAGCAGAGCCACATAAACAGCAGGCATGACTAAGCTGGCAACAGCCACAGTGGTGGAAAGAGCACACACACGGGCTGACAAGGCAGTTTGGGCAGTTATCCCAGGCCATTAAACTATACAGTATGCAGGCTGGGTTGCTTGACCTTACCAGTATTAGTACTTCACCAGGAATATTGGCAAAACTGGGGCAAATGAAGGGAGAAGGGGAAAGCACATATGGTCTTTCTAAGGTAAAGGTTGATCCCACCCAGCCTGCCCTTTGTACCTACCAATTTCAAAAGTCAAGAACAATTCCGATAAATCTGTGCAATCAGTTTTCTTCTTAAGATACATACGTCATTGCTTACCAAAGAATGTGTCCATTTATCTTTGGGTAGCATCCAACTCTTACATGAACTGCAGTCACTATACATTACATTAAACTTTAGGCTAAACATATTTTCATTATCACAAAACTAGTTGTTCCCAGTAGGCAGCTGGGTGAGGGTCTTGCAATCAGCCAGGGTCTACCTGCCACAGATACCTTGATTGCTTAACAGCTGACAGCTTTTATTATATACAGGTGAAAGGAAACAGAGTCTATTAAGTTTGGCAGACATAACACTAATTCTGTCGGGAAATGAGAAAGGATCTTCTTCAAACAGCTGTATATCCTGGAAGTCATTTCAGATGTGTCATTGCAGATAAGATCACCTACAGAGTTTCTGGGGTGATGACAACAGATGTTCCTGAAGCTTTTTGGACTTGTAGAGCCTACTTCCTGGCAGTCGTCCTGCACTGCCTTTCCAGGGCTCCAAGAAATATTGGGTTTTAGACATACAAAATAAAGTATCTGCATCAAAACTAACTCCTTTTTGGACTAAACAACAAGGAATATTCACGAGTGGCAGCACAAAGCTTTTGGTTTGGTTTAGGACAGAACATCCCCCATCTTGGAAGAGATGTCTGGGAGAGGATATACTGATACAAAATAATACCAGTTCAGAAGGAGCAGGGGAGAAAACTCTGCGTGAAAGGGTTGTAAGTTTCTCCATCCTCCATGGTCTTTTGCTTGTTGCTCTCAACCTGCCCTATGGCTGGATCCAGGAGAGACATGACAAATCTCTGGCAATACATCTATCTCGCTTCTCCTGAAAAGATGCTATCTCTTTCCTAGCGCAGGACTGTCTAGGAACCCAAAGCTAATTCTTTGGCACAGTAAGGCCAGGAATTGTCTGTCAAAGGCAAATCAGTGCCTTACTTCTTGCATCTCCTTATCTCCTCAAGGAAAGTATGTATAAACCAGAAGGAAGACCAGTATTTTTTTTGATCCCTAGAGAAGTGTTGCTGGCAAAAAGTGTGTCAGGCATTACACTTTACAGTCAATTTCTCCTAAGGGTAGACACCACGACTGCACTAGAAGTAGGATTAAATGAAGCAATTTAGTTAACTATATTATATTGATAATATTAGTTTACTCTAATGAAACTCTATCAGAGCTACTGATACAGTAATTACTACTTTCATACAGAAAATTATACTGCATGTGGAAATGTCTACAAGCAAAAACATTTTGCCTCGTGGAGTTTTAGCGTGTATAAACTGTTCTGTTTCCCCTTATCACTATTACAGTAGAATAGTCCAGGAGAATGGAAGGTTATATGCTGGCATTTTGGAACAGCCTACAAAGAAAGAAGAACACAGCTGAATTACATTAAAAGCAAAAGCGGAGATCCAGTAGCTCCTGGAAAGGATGAAGAGGTGCTGGGAAACCAACCACACTTGAAGCTATCATGAATAAAACACACTACTGTTGATGGCAGACACTTGCATACAGGCATTCCTTCAAGCTGTGTAAAAACTAGCTAGACCCTATCCCTCGAGAAAGGGAAAAATAAGGCATAAGTGAAACAGTTGAGCAGAGAATTCTTTACTTTTAAATCCTAGCTGAGGTACAGCTCAGAATGAGAAAACAGAAGCTCTGAAGAGACATGAAAAGGATAAGACACAAAGCCAAGTCTAAACAAAGCAGAAATGATAAAAAAATGAAAGTCAAGTCAAAAGAATACCAGCAATGATTCAGAGTAAAAAATTCCTGAAGCAAAAGCTACCTTGAACTGAGCAAGAAGAAAGTATGAGCTAATGATACACAAGACTGCAAAATTTCATAGCTTTCACTGACCTTTAAGCCCACAAAACCAGACTGAAACACTGAAAAATGGAACCAAAGGTTCCCATGGTAGCTATACAGAACTAGAAGTTTGTTGTGAAATTAGGGATACTTGAAGCTGTTTTGAACTTCTTCAGAAGTTATTCCTGACAGCAGCAGGTATTCATTCATTTGGTGCGTGCTCATTTCTGGGAGATGAGAGAGCTGGTTTGCTGTAATCCTTGACTCCTACTCAGAAGAACAGGACTGAGAAGAAGAAACCATTCACAGTAACACAGCAGCCTTCAAAATACTTGCAAGGATAGAAAAAATTATGTAATTATTTTATTCTAAAACCAGAAAACTCAAAAAGAAGTTTTCAGCAATGTTAGAATTTGGACCCCAGAAAATGTGGTAAAAAACATAGATGGTGGATTCCTCCCCCAGTCTGGGAATGTTTTATGCACTCTAAGAAACAGAGTGACTTAAATACTGTCGTAAGACCTTCAAATATCAAGACAATCTTAAAGCAGGTAAAAGTAATTTAAGACAAAATGGAATCAAATCAAGAGAAAACATCTTCCTTTTGAAAAAAGTACCCTGCCCAGTTCCAGAAGCACTGTAATGATTTCTGAGCAGAATGAAAACCTGGTGGTAGAAAGCAGCAGGAGGTAGGAGAGAGGGGAAAGAAACCAAACCCCAAAACCATCTATCTTAGTCACTGTTACAGAGTTGACTGAATGTGACAGTGCTGAGAAAAGCATGTGCATAAGCTGATACTTTTGCAGTGCCAGTAGTCAGACATCTTCCACAATTCTGCTTTCCATAAAGGTGCAGTGCACCAGAGATTTTAAGACTTTCTTTTCATTGGCATAATTACAGAGAAATTCAAATGAGTAAGTTAGATACATCATGCATAGGCTGTATGTAGATCAAAACTGGGAACTGGAGTAAGTAAGAATAAGTACAATCTCAAGATGCAACTTCTAGAATGTCTAGAAGGATGCCTTGCAACTTGCACTTGCTTTATACCTGCAAGTATTTCCAGTTAGGTTCACACACAGAGAGGGTAGCAGTTGCTCCTAACTGCTACTTCTCCTGTGTACTGCTTTCCCTCACTGCTGTGGAACTGCTGGCTCTGATACACATCCAGGAAATGGGGATGGGCAAGGAAAGAGCTAAGAAAGGAAAGACCCAGTTATGGTGCTATCATAACTGAGTTCCAATTTTCCCAATTCTTTGATATTCCAAATCCCATACATTTTGTCAAGGTTCAAGTATTCATTCATTATTTAGTGGGGTGTTCAAACACTGGAATCTGCATGCTTGCAAAGAGGGCTTACAACACATATTTCGCATTTTTGGAGTTCCACAGACTCATATCAAGATCTTCCTTTACTTCCCAACACCAGATGACCTTCCAAAATGTATGATCCTGCAGGCTGAGAAAATTAATCTCACTGTAGTTGGAATAAATGGAGACATGCTGGCCCTACTGACCATTTTACTCCTCCAGACCTGTTTCCAAACATTTTTAAGGGAAAGAGAGAAACTGTTTGCTTATTAGAGTAGAAACCCAAACCATATCATGAGCCCAAACATGGCTGGCAAAAGACTAGCTTTGCTACATGACAGAGAAAGGACAAGTGAAAAGGTCTGGAGTTATTCTTCATTCTTAGCTGACGAGATGCTTCAGTGTGGTCTGAGGTAGTGACGATGCACGAGATGGCAGAAGTGGCTGCAACAAGGATTGCCAGACAAAATGTTTTTAAAACTCCTCATGTTCTAATGTTTTCTGTCAGCTATGGACAAGGCCAGGTCCACTGAAACTTAAGAGAGTGCACATGATTTATAAAGAACACGGGTCCTTTATAACACAGGTATTCTGACCTCTTCAGGTTACCTTGGCCATGGCATTTTAGCAATGTATATGGAAACCCTCTTCAACCATGTTTTACTCACAAAATGAGCTGTAATCTGCCTTTACAGTGACTTCAATGGGGTAATATTCAGGTTAACATTCCAAAGTCAAAACATTCTAGGTTTTTTTTTAAAATGAACCAGTTCAATCTCCTATTGGTTGTTACTGTAAAGCCTTGAAATCTTAGTGACAACTGAGTTAAATTCAAGTTATGACAATTCATGGCGCTTTCATTAGAAGTAGGGGTGAGTCAGTGAAGAAAATGAGGAGGAATTTTGAAAGAAAGTCAAGTTGTTTTGGCAGACTTAGTCTGCAGTTTTGCAAACTGGATGAGAATTGCACTAAAAAGGGAAGAGCTTCTTTGTGCAGATGACACACAAACCTGACACACTCAAAATTCTATCTCTATATCCTCCATCTAAACTGAGGACTTCAATACAGCAGCAGAGCAGTCACTTTTACTGTTCTTTCCTTGCCAGTAAGTTTGACACAAATTTGCTTGGACAAAAGGCAAACTCTCTCCTTCCAAGCTTGATAGAGAATAGTAACATCTTCAAACTAATCCCATACTCTGAAATGATATAAACGATCTCAGAATGAAAAACAATGTTATGAGCACTATTACCACTGTTCATGCTAAGCTGAAGGTATTCCATACAAACATGAAGTTTTACATACATACGTTTTCCTATTTTCTTTCATCTTTTAAAGTATCTAACATCAACAAGCCCTCTGAACTCATAAAGCCCTGAACAATCTGGTCTCACAGCTGATCTTACTGCGAGCAGGTTGTAAGTAAGCAGCCCTTCTTTCCCATGTACTTTTCATTGAAGAGAGGCACCGTTCTGTTCTCATTAAAAGGTTGTTGTGGCCATTAAAATAAAACTTATCCAAAAGAATTTTGAAAGAAGTAGGAAGTAGGAAGTGAAACTTGGTGGAAGGCTTCTACATTATAAAAAAGTTACAGGTTTATTTCCATGCACAATAAAAATACCTTAATGTCTGGAGGAAAGAAAATTCCAAGTGCACACAAAATGTTCTCCAAGCTTCAAAGGCATTATCTACTCAATACAGTATATAACCATTTTAAAATATAGGAATCAAAAAAACTCTTAAGATGTCAACATCACCAAAACAGAGTGAGAAAGAGAAAGTAACTGAGCTAACTCTCACCTGAAGAGCTCAAAGTGAACGTATTTATTCTGCTTTGCATTAAACCACATTTTCCACCAGTAATTTTTCAGCCAAAACTCCCAAGCAGTCTTACAAAGGCAGCACAAACAAACATTCCAAAATCAAGAACTGGATAAAAGATTCCCTAGCAGACTGGGTCCTGATTACCATTTGAAACTTTGGTTTTATCTCTTTTGAAGATGGAAGTTGGTTCTTATGACTGTACCTATGAAGTCTGGTGGGGGCAGAGAGGAGGAAAGAAAACGAGGCATGAGTTTTGTCAACCTGGGGGACACAGTGATTAGTGAAAGTCAGTCATAATAGTGGGGGGGGTAAGGGGAGAATTTTGGAGAAAAGAAGCTCCTATCAATGTGATGTCTGCTTGGGGCAGAGAATTAGATCCACCACTGGAGGCCTGTAATCCTATTTGTAGATACTGTCCTCTTGGTTCACTGAGCTTGGTGAATTTCAGTCTACTACCAGAGCTCGCAGGGACCTCACAACATGAAGAAGATGTCTCAGAAACTATATGAAATAGTACAAGTTTGCCCACAGCAGTTCCTCTTGCTGGAACTTCACAGAGGAAACAGCCCAGAAAGAATGTTTTCTTTCTGCCGAGGCTTTTAACTTGCAAGAAGTGGAGATTTATCCAGCTCAGATTTTTATAGGTCTCCCTCCTTCATACCCATGACACAGGCACCTGGGCTAGCCTGTCAGAGAAGTGTCATTTAACAGACACCTCCCTATCACTTCATCAGGTTTTGATGAGCCTGATTTAACTTTGAAATTAGTCCTGTGTTGAGCAGGAGGCTTGGCCTAGAGACCTCCAGTTCAGTTTCACCTAAATGATTCTATGTTTCATTGAAGAAAAGTTCTCCATAGAGTCTTAGGGGCAAATATACTCCATTATCCTCTTTATAGGATGTTTGGAGGAGATGGTGATCCAACTACCCTTATAAAAATAGCAAAATCTGAATTTATGAGATTAATGGGTATCTGTATTTCAAGGAACTTTATAGTTAAACAGATTGCCAAATAACTTTTTCTTTTCTATAATATATAATTGCGTGGTCTCTGTCACAAACCTGAATTCCCAATGTCCTGGAATAAAACAGTTAATACTGCATGCGCATCGTTAAAATAAAAGGTTCTCAAAGGATTTGTTAATATTTGTAAAAAGAAATTATTCTTAAAAAGCAGATCTTAAGACAGCTGTGAAAATGACTAAGGACACAAATGCAAAACAGTCAGCACTTACAGTTCTATTGCCTTGTTCCACATGATAACATATCCAGAAAGAATGAAGGACTCGATATTTACAATGTGTGTATTTCCCCTCTCTGTTCCAACATAAAGCCATTTACTCTGGAAAGGTAGATGGCAGTAAGTAATCCTGGAAGGGAGAAACAAAAGAAGTGACAGAATATTGTATTAACAGTATTTTTTATCACTTCTTTAGATGAAATAATTGTTCTAGTCTATAACCTGAGAAAAGCCTGCCCAGCAGATGCAGTGTTCTGAAAATTGCACAGGTTTTGGAGGTCATCTCCAGAAAAAAATAGAACAGAACATGAAACAAAACAGGGTCAATCCTGCCTGCCTATATAAAGGGCAGGAAGAAAAAGCTCTATGCCTTGAGAACTGAAGTAAGTCATGTTACCTCCAAGAGCACGTAAATTGTACTATGATGGTATCCAACACTCAAGTTAGGCTTTCTTATTTCCTTTTTTAGAAGAAGCAGTTTTTGCAGTTCAACGAACAGAAGTTAATGGACATCAGCAGGATGAACGTTTTGTACATCAGAAGTGTAACACCATCATTCACACAAGAAAACATTCAATTTATTTGCTATCTGGGAGAGCAGAGCACAAGATAACGGCATTATCAAGCGCAGTTAAGTATTTTATCACGGACACGCCGAAACCTAGACTCATATCATCTTACAGGTGATGAACCAGTGCTATATTAGCTCAGAAAGATACGACATTTTCTCATTATAAGACATAAAAGTTTTCACAGATGATAAATGAGTAGGTTCAGGTTTGATATTCTAGTTATTATATAGATATTACGTACATTCACGCAGGTACTTTGCTTGGTATGCCGTACGTTATGATATTTATCATTCAGTTCCCCAAGCAGTCTATTTCTAGCTTTTCTATACAAAACTCATTTATCCTCAACACCTTCCTCCCCCACAAATGCACAAACATTATTTAAGAACACAGATATTTCAACTTTTTATTCTCATGGTACAGTGGTCTTTCTGAACTAATGAGAAAGGAGTGAGAAAGATGCTGGCTGTCTTCCAGTGATGTGGCTCTCTCAGTCATATAAAGTCCTCCGAGTAGAACATCTGTCACCCTTTGAATTAAAGGAATTGTTCACTATGTATATACATTTCACATACTTTCTGTAATTGTTCCCTGGAAGGTACTCTCAACAAACAGTACGATTCCAAACAGATTTTACACAGGATTTGGATAGTTCTGCAGTTTTCCAAGTATCTAATCATGTGTCAGAACATCTACCATTAAATTAATTCAGGTGAGAAATTATTACTTTTGCCATATGTATCACACAGTTGAAATGTACAGACCTCACATCCTCATTTATGGGAAAACTATTACTGACTCACGACTCCAGAATATGGCTTTACCCTTCACAGAAATCTTGTTCTGTTGATTAAAGTGAGACTTACGTATCATATAGGCTTTGTTCTATCTCTCTATACAGTGTTATGTTTTATCATTAGTTGTCTAAATTTGGCAGTAATTCCAGTGCTCTTAGGGGAAAGAGAACCAAGTTCTATTATGAGAATTGCTTTGACGACGGTACAGCTTAGTATGAATAAATGAAATGCCTTCAACAGCAACTTAGTACTTACGTTGTGGGTGCAGTCAGATTGACAAATGACTGACAGGGAGAACTGCAGAATGTATAGGCTACCTACATATTCCTTGCTGGAGTTAAAGCTGTTAGCTTTATTGTTATGTTCTTCCCAGATGCAAAGAACAATTTGCCCCTCGTAGCTTTGTAGTTTTACAAATGTGAAGCCAATTTTCACATCTTTCCTCATCCTTCTCATTAAACAACTCAACTTCTTTCTCTCCAGACACACCATTTGCTACACGTCTCCTTAGTTTGATATTTAGTCCAAATATATTTTGTTTCTTGTATATCTGTATTTGCTTTGCTTCTTTTTTTTGTCTTGCACTCCAAAGCAAATGCATACTCTGTTAGGTCCCAGCCCATGCAAAAAACTTTCCTGCTCCCTCAGATAAATCCTCTTAGCCACTTCACACTGATGCTCATTCAGCACTCGTTTGCAGCAAACTGTTAAGTTACAGGAAGAGAAGATATTCATGACTTTGGAAGTGTTGAAAATGTACCTGTCGAGTGACTGACAAACAACTTATGAGTTACAAAGTGAACCCTAGTTGACTAAAATGCTGCTATTCCAAATTCCTGCAGTTATGTCATCAGACATAAGCAGGTTCAAGTGCACCCAGGACCATATTCATTTTAGTCCTCTGATAAATCCATTCACAAGCCAGTATGCTGTACTGTGGAAAACTTGGTCTCCAAACTGCAAGACTGAATCCAACTCAAAATCACCTCAGACCCCATATGAGGCTGCTTTGGTCTGCTTGTTTCCCTTTTATAAATCTGCTTGGAGGCTATGATCTCGAGCATGTACTGCAACAGCAACCATCAGACTAAATGGAAGTCTCATCTCCCAGCTCCTGCACGTCCCCCTTTTGTCTGCCTTAGGCTGAAAATTTCAAGAACATAGTATTTCAAGAGCAAGGTCCTACACTAAGAGCAAAAGTACTAACTACTGCCCATCAGTTACTAGACTTATTTTCCTACTGGCCTATCTGGAATCCCAGGCACCAGTAGGTAGTTAAGTCTGGATGTATAGTCTGAAGAACCAGAAGAGAATTAGGCATTGCTAAAGAATGAAGAAAATGATCACAAATTTTCCTGTTTTCTTGAGCTCAGCTGCTTCCTCTTAAGTAATTTCATTTTGTTCTGAAAGATTCATGGGACAGCCATGAATATGCAGGAAGTATTCTGCATATTCCTTCTCCCACAATTAAAACTACCCTATGAGTCTTCATTGTTTACCCAAACTGTTATGAGATATTATCAAATACCATCTTTTGCAATATTTGAGCTTATAATGCTATTCCCTTAAAGACAATACAGTTCTGTAACAAGGATTGCTAAGCATTTTAACATATGTTGTTAGGCTTCACCAAATCCATATGATTTTCCGGTTCTCAGAAAACTATGTATTGCTCTGTAGTAGTTTTCTTTTACATTACATAAATTAAATGCAAACTGCTTTATGTATTATTGACTCTTCACTTTTACAGAAAATATTAACTTGACTTTGAGGTTTGAAAGCTTTGAAGCAAGACTCAGATTTTTAATGAACATATTCCATTTCAGTAAGTACTGAAACTGCATTAGGATTTTTTCCAGAAAAAACAATGAGCTCTCATACTGTAGTTTTCACGGTGGATGAAAGGTATCCTTCTATTAGTCATCTATACCACAAGCCAATTAGGATGTACTTTGATACCCTCACAAAATCCAGTCAATTAGCCAGAAAGAAAGGCTATTTTTCTCTTTAAGAAGATAGGGGTTGTGGTGATTTATGCCAGTATGAAGGGCTTCTGCCAAAATTTAATCAGATTGTCAATCTGATTGAGATAACATGGACCCCAACTAATGGAGACCTGAGAATTTGCTTAGCATTAAGCACTTAACAGAAAGCCAGCCAGAAATGTGGATATTACACATTTTTATCAGCAAACCACAATATGAATGTCATTGATCATTATAAGAAACAGTAAAAAACATGGACTGAGACCAAAACAGGTGTTCCTACGCTGCCAAAACAGTCTGGAATATTGTATCAGTTTTCCAATGTATTCAAAGTACAAAACTGCATATAAAATTTAATGTAAAATAAGCAATAGTTGACAAACAAAACATCTAAATCTGATTTTTTTTTAAGCAAAGACTCTTTAGCAGAAATCCTGAAAACACTTCTGAATTTATGTAAGCAATAAGAAAGAAAACAGAATAACTTAAAGAGGCTTCGTCAAAAGGAACATATTCTGACCAGCAGCTCTTGAAAAGGTACATTTCTCAGAAAATCACAGCACTCTACAGTCTCACAGCTCTGACCAGAAAACCTCACTGCATACGAGTAGAACACTGCAATGTTATAATAACTGAGACTGCTGCATCCACTGAAACATTAGTAAAGTGGCCTGAAAACATCTTTATTACACTAAGCTTGTTGCTCTAAGAAAAAGATAATGTTGAGAACTCTTCCTTCTGCTCTTGCTTTTTTTAATTTTTTTTTCTCTTTTTAGTATGAAGAATTTCCCTGGAACACTATTCCTGGTGGGGAGCGGAGAGAGCTGCAAAAGCAGGGAGAAGAAACTGCATTTTTGTCCAAATGATGGACAGTTTTTCCAATGTAATTATTTAACTGCTCATTCCTTGATATAAAAACTGCAAATAAATGTATACTATGCTTTTTCCCTTTGTACAGATAACCTTCAGTAAGGACAGCAGTATGTATAGCCCTTTTGTCCAGCATTGACTAGCAAAAGGGTTCTGTTTCTTTAAGTCCCTAAAAAAATCCCATCAGTTTGAACTCCACTCATAATCTTACCTGGACAAACTGCACCATCCACATGCTCAGAAAAGATGGGAAGCTCACAAATTCACAGACGAGGAAGACAAAACATGAAGGAGGGTGAACTTGGAACATGAGTAGCTGACAGAAAGCAAACTCAGCTGCAAGGCACACCAGCTGTGGTCCTGGCCCAGCTGCCTTCTCTCAGTAAGCACTAAGTTACAGGCACTGTCTTACATCCAAGTTACAATGCATTGTCCCAGCATGGATGAGCTCAGCTGCTGAGAAGGTTAATCACCTTCTTAAGAAGGTTATGTATACCAAAAGCCTACCCTTTCATTAGAGTGATTACAGCTCCCTCCCAGCTTAAGGAAACTCCAGCATCTTCTGATGCTTGCAGTACTCTCCACTAATTTATGTTACTTACCTCAGCTGGTCATCACCACAAGCTGTTTTCTTGGCACTGCCACTTGATAGACTGACCATCCTCTGGGTACTAGCCAATGACTAGCTGATGTTCTGGTAGGTCCTCTTTCAAAGCAGGTCTTTATAGAGAGGAATCTGTGGCCTGTGTAGCCCTCAACAAAAATCCACCACAGAGGAAAAACACTAGATAAGCCCTTCCCTTCCCTTCCCTTCCTTCTTGACTTCTGCAGGATTTATTCTCCCCAGCAATGAAAACTACGGCTGCCAAGGGTGCCTCCTAACTCTGTATACAGTCCCCTTCTCCCTCCAGGAGCAAGCACAAATTATTTCCACACAACTTATTTATCCCTTGCTAGTCCCTTAACCTTTTGGTATTTTTAAACAAAATTACTATGAAAAGTCCTTACTGACAAAGAAGACCAGACCCATTGAATGCCCCTCCTTCTCCAGTGGTTGAAGGCAGACTGGCCTATCTGAGGGGGCTTCTGGCTCCTGAATTCTCAGAAAGGGTCAGGTTGCTTTTCTGTCCATTAACAAACAAATGTTACAGCTGAGATTATTGCTTTGAGCCATGAAATGCACACAAGAAGATTTAGACAGATATTCAAGCAAAATAATTTGTAGCTGACCTCAAGTGCCTATACAGAAGCACAGGGTAAAGCTACAGACAATGAAGAAAAGGAGCTGTCTCCAGTAGATCAAGCAAACATGTAAATTACAAGCTATTTGGCTTTTGGAGGTATTTACTCTTCTTCCTGGACTATGTACAAATTTGGAGCTCATCGGCTCTCTAGGACATGTAAAAGACACGTACAACAGCAGCAATCCATGCAGTCTGACATCCGTATCATGTGATGTTTTTGCAGCAGTTGGTTGTACAGTTCCTCAGACAGACATGAGCTGGGTTTGTGCATAGTAATGGTAACAGTGTTTCCCCCCAGAATGGCCTGTTTGAGTGACTATATACCAGGAAGTCCTAGGAAGGCAGAAATCCAAGATGAACTCCATTATTAGGATTTCCAGTGTTAAAGTTTTAGTTTCATTTACTTGAAGTGTATGCGCAGTCTCTAGGGCTGACATCAGAATACAGAAGTATTTTAAATTATTAACTGGCAGGACTGAGAGTCATAGAATCATAGAATAGTTAAGGTTGGAAAGGAATTTAAGATCATCTAGTTCCAACCCCCCTGCCATGGGCAGCGACACCTCACACTAAACCATGTCACCCAAGGCTCTGTCCAACCTGGCCTTGAACACCATAGAAAAAATGAAGTATATAGCAGTTCAGTACACCTGGGCAGCTTTTCCTTTCAGGGTCTTGGTGATACTCTTATCACCACATGAAGTCTTTTCCTATTCAAATGAGTTTCTCCACATACCACACTAGATCATTAAAACATTTATAGTAGCCACTCACACAGATCCCAGCAGATGGTGAATGAACTAAGCATGCCTTTGAGACTGATTCTTGTGGTCCACCTGGTTTTTAATAGTGCTATTTAGTTTCAATTTACATTAAGAAAACCCTTCTGTTTAACATCTATTTTCTGCTAGCATCATCAGTCATGATGACAGCATAACAAAAGCATTGGATTATTAAAGCCCATTGTTATTTAGGGGTATCTGAACACAAGAATAAATTATGTTCTCAAAATACTGCATGAATATTTCCATATCTGTTTTTTTTCCAGTTGGGCATTATACAGACTGCTCAAATATTCTTAGTTGTGTTAAGAATATAGTGCATACACTGCAATTAAAGTTTATGACAGACATGCGTAGGTGAAGAATATCTAATGAAGAGTGTAATAATTAGAACTTAGTTCTATTTTTCCATCAAATTAGTCAGGAGCTGAATGTGACTGTTCTGTTTATAACTACTCAGTGAATCATATTTAACAATAAATTCTAGTTTATAAATGAAAGTCACAAACTATTTACAATTAAACACTGTGAAACAAGTCATCATTTAGCTCATATGCTGCTGTGCCTATTTCCTGGCTGAACTTCAATACTTGCAAACAGAAGGACCACTTGAATACATTACTTAAGCTTAGCCCTCTTAAAGTAGTCTGTAGAGATCAGTGATGTAAAGAAAGAGACAGTAAATGAATTGCTTTACATTAGGCAATTCAATACATGTTCCTTATGAAGGAACATGAATGAACTACCGGGTCAAATCCGTGGCAGCAGTTACTTTCTAGTGTTACCCATCTGCTTGCAATGTCCCCTTCAAGTCTGGTATCTCACATTCAGTTTATGTAACTGGTTCATAGAACAGTTTTATTTGTCTTTATATTGCTTTAGCTACAAGTATTTATTACAGTCATTATTTGCACCAACAGTGGTAATTGTGATACAGGAAATATACATTTGGTGCTCCTCTGTTTTGCTTTACACAGTCCATCAGTTTCCTGCAAATTAATCACTGCTTGAACTAGAACAATTTACTAAGATACCTGTCTTGATTTCAATAACATCAATAATGGAAGATTCCTTCCAAATGCTGAGGTACAACAAATCCGGATTCCATCTCTAAACTATAATGTCAATATAAATACATCCAAAGCAAAGTATTCCTCTAGCTGTTTCTGAGCGGGCTGTATATAATGAACAGACACACACGCCTCCCCAGTCCTATAAATTGTACTTGCAAAAAATGGTAAGAAAATATTTTGACTTTCTAAGTTTGTTTTAGGCAAATAGGCTTGAATAGTGCTGCTTGATACTTTATGCAGCTATTGTGTTGTGACAAAGCAAAAAGGCTTATGCAGTCATTCTCATGCAAACTTCTTAGGCATGTCACCTGGCTGGTGGTACACTGCTGTTCTCAAAGTGCTTAAGACATATATACACTTTCATGTTGCCCCTTACCTGAAATATTATACCAAAACAATCTACAAGAATAAGAAAGAGAAATATAAGACGCAGAAAAAAGTGGTCAAATGTTAAGAAATGCGCATCTCAAGATATTTTGTGTCTAACTGGGTTTCTTCTTTTTTCTTTGGATTTACTGGCACATTCTGAAACATCCTGATTTTTAGAAACTGGGTTTGATTCTTAATCCTTTGAAGTGTGAAAAACTAAACTATAGAGTGCAAGCGAAGCAATATCAATAGTACACTCAGCTCCTCATTTTCCTTCTTTCCTATTAAAACAATCAAGAGTAAAATGAGGCTGTTCTTCTGTTTCTTCAAGACCTAGAAGTTCCCGTGCAAAACTTCTGGACAGGTGAAGTAACCCTATAAGCCTAAAGTTAGGTCTATTCTTGATTTGTGACCTTACTGTTTTGGATGAATTTGCAATTACAAGTGTAGTTAATATTTTACAACGTTCCATAAATATTTGGCTTAAGATACAAACGCTTATCTTAGCTACACAAAATGCTACTGTTGCAACTATGGGAGCATTTATAGCAGGTGTTAACATAATTTACAAACAGTTAACGGAAACTTAATAAATCAGGAAAAAGGATGGTTTTGTATTAGATGTGTTACATTTTATTAGATTAGTAAACCCAGAGAACTCCCTTGAATAAAGACTGAACTTATGTATTTAACTTATTAAAACCTTATGAGGTCATCATGAGCATTCACAAGGACAGTCAAAGTATACAGCATGCAACAGGTCCCTTGGTGTTTAACAGTTTTATCTCTTACAGCTAACCTTACAACTCCACGGAAGATCATCCAGGCCTGCTCAACATGCCATAACAAATACAGTTACACTATAACTTCCTATCATACAAGATTCAGGCATCTAAATTCACACCTTCTGTGACTCAATGGCTATCTGCTTTGGCAGCAGCACTGCATCATGTTACCTGGCATTACTGGGCCCCAGAACAACTTCAGAGTCACTCTTGAAATCCCAGTGTGCCACGGGATGACAACGTTTGTAGCCTGCACTACTAATAATTTGTTTAATCTTCAGGATGACAGAAAATTACCTTCCTTCCTCTTAGATGAATACGAAGCAAAGAGACACCCACTTTTGTCAACTCTTTCTTATGGTTTTGACTGTAAACACACAGGGACATCTTACATGTGGGAGCAGGATCATTGACAATGACAGTGGCATATTCTCCCTGGCTAGATCTTTAGTATCTTAGTATCATAGAATCATAGAATAGTTAGGGTTGGAAAGGACCTCAAGATCATCCAGTTCCAACCCCCTGCCATGGGCAGGGACACCTCACATTAAACCATGTCGCCCAAGGTGACCAAAGGTACACAATGGTAGTCCAGTGGATTGAACAGATTTAACACGCAGACTTGGATCCAAGAAAAAAAAAGGCAGGAAAATAAAATGCAGTCTTGCTTCCTTAAACAGTAAAAGATGCTGGAAGAAACCAGAATACATTTCATTGGCTTCATTCTGGCGTCAATTCAAGGTCACTGTACAACAACAAGAAGAATAGAAGTTTGACAGAATCAGTAAAGCGAGCAAATTAATGAAACAGGGTTGGCAAATAGACTCTTGCTTTCACTTCTAGGGGAAAGACAATGTACATGATTTTTCTCTTGTTTACTGGGTTGTGAAATCACCATTTCTTATTTGTAGTACTTCATTTGTTCTCCATTAAGTTCTATGAAGGTTAAATAAAAATGGAGTTGTAATACCAAGCATAGTGACAGTGATGGGCAATACAGACCACAACAAGAGCCACTGAGTTCTTTAGTAACAAAAGAAAGCCAAAAACCAAAGGATGGAAGAGGGAGATGACGTTCTCAAAAGAGAAAGTTTTTGATCCTTTTCTTTCATTGATTTTGTGGCAGCTGCATTAAAAACTAAACCAAACCAAAAAACCACCTAAAGGTGGATTTTCTCACATCCTGAAGCTGTAAATCAAAAACACAGTTTTTGCTTCCCAATCCCATAGTTTCAAAAAAGTAAACTGGGATTTAGCTCAAAGACGAAAGCCTGAAATTTGCCTTCTGCTAAGCAGCTTGACTTTACAGACCTGTTAGGAAAGCAAACCAAATATACGGTACCATTTCATTCCCTGCTTGCTGCAACACACATAAATCTGTGTTTGTTATGCATTCTTACTATAATAATATGATTTTATAGAAATATAAACTATTTTATAATACATAATATTTTATAATATAAAATAGTTTAAACCTTATTTTATATCAGTACTGATCAAGTTCTTTTGAATGACTCTCTACAATCAGGGTAAGACTGAAATACATTTTTTCAT
Organism: Pezoporus wallicus; assembly: GCF_028554395.1. NCBI lineage: Eukaryota > Metazoa > Chordata > Aves > Psittaciformes > Psittacidae > Pezoporus > Pezoporus wallicus. The sequence continues at coordinate 1,485,431 of NW_026639755.1, forward strand.
GTGTCTAGTTTTTCTATGTATATACACTTCTTACCAGCTTCCATCAATTAAAATCATGTAGACTTATTGGAGACCAGCTGTTCTCATTTGTTATGCTTCAGTAGACAGGGACTCTGTGATTAATGGTCCTTGTTTTGCTGCAATCTGTAGTCTCTCTTCTCTTCCTGCTCATGTACTGTTTAATGAGATAATCTCAACACTGACATTACTAGCTCTATTTCTGATTTACCGGAATAATACCCAGAGTTTTATTGTGACAGAAGGAAAAGTATCCTACATCATTGCATTGGATTCTGCTTGAAGCTGACATGTGCCATAGGCAGGAAAGGGGTGGTGTGGTTTCCAAGAATCAAATGACTTAGTGCAACAGAATGGGTGCATGGTCTTCGCTGCTTTAATATATGATTGGAAATCTAATGTAACAAAGAGCGAAGGATAGATCTCAACTGGACTACAAAAAGTGTCTCCAAACTCAGATTTCAAAGCTTCAAAAAATAAACCCACTGATTTCCTGTAACTAACTTGCAAGCTGAAAATTCCAACTGATAAGTTAGTCTGTTTACACTGTCTGAACCTGTTTCCATTTTAAAAGACATCTTTTTGCTTGCTATTGTCTAATATGGCTATGTATGAGATGAAGTTCTTGATGCATTTTTGTCTCACAATACTGGACTTCTCATTTGCTATGACTACGGCCGCTAAACACGGCTGTTCAATGCATGGCTGTGTGGATGCATGCATTTTAAAGTTTGCTATCTAAACCTGGATTTAGAGCAATCTGGCAACACAGCTGCTATGTGAAAACATGTTACCGTGTGTTTTCTCAAAAAAAGCATGAAGCTACTGACAAACATGCTTTATTTTCTGCAAAGCATTAGAAACAACAAGCACACTGCTCAGCACATCAGCACATGATCTAACGTTTTCCAGTCTACTGCTAAGAGCTGATTAAGTTACTCAGGCAGGCAATGAGAGGTGGCCAGATGACATAAAAATTAAATCAATCAGAGGATGTTTTTCTTCCCTATTGAACTAAAAACAAAACAAATTTCTTTCACAAAATGGATTTTTGAAGAGATACCTGTTTTCTCATAGAAATAATAGGAGGAGCTACACTACAGCCAGGGTGACAACAGAGGGAGAAGCAAACTGGGAAAGTGGGTTTGCCAGGTCAGAGAGCCCTCAACTCCTTGTACTGTTGTTAAGTCCTCAGGTTAAATGTGCTAGTTACGCGTTTTCTCCAGTAGTTCTATGGGTCATGATGATTTCATGTGTGTGTGTGTCTATGAACATGTACACACACACATATGTGCGCTGACATACATGCATATACATAAAGCAAATTCATGAAGTTATTTCATTAGCTGCTATAAGTAAATTTCACTTTTTAAACATTTTAACTGCTGTATTTCTAGTCACATTTGGCCTACCACTAGCTAGAACAAGCGTTTTGTTGCTTTAGAGTTGAGGGAGTTCTTGTTTAAAATCCTTCACCTGATCACTTTGCACAGTCTCAGATCAAATCTCAGACTCTTTTATGTACTTGCCAAAATATTTTATGTAAAAAGCTTTAAATAAAGTCAAATTAATAGCTCAGGGATGGGCTGGGGGGAGCAGAGGCTATCCAGTACAGTTTTAGCAATAGGGGAAAGTAGAAGTGATGGGTTGTGAGTAATCTTTCAGGTTTTTTGGTCCCTGTGCTGTTAAATACAGCTGTTATATCTAAGAATATAACAATGGCTCATAGCATATAAGCCATTTTCTGTTAACGGGCTTTTAATGCACTGCTATGAGGAAAACATGAATTGATTTGCTATTTATTGATAACCATGAAAACAGAAAAACACTTGCCAAATTATTCGTAATACTTTGTAATGTCTTAAGTCCTGTACACATGCTTTTTAAATGAAGGTATGTATGTAACCTATGTAACATGGCAACTGTATTTGGTGTTTTGAGACTTTTCTGAGTAGTTACCAAAAATAAAATTACCATCTACTGTGCCATTGTTATTATTGCATATTTGAAAGGCTCATTATGGAAATAGAACCTTTATGTACAGAGCTGTGTAAAAATAGACCTTAAATATGTTAAACAGCTCCATTTGCCTTCAGAGAAGTCATTTTGCAAACAGATATAAAAGCAGATACTGTGGCATAATGCATTTTAGGACATTTTAAATGGAAATGAAACTATAAATAATAATATTGGCAGAATCCTGGTGGACTAAAAATTACTTTGGAGAACAACTGTGAAAGTCACCATTAAAAAGAGATTGGAGAGTCTTAACTTCAAGGCTGGACCTGGATATAAACAGAGATCTTTTTAATATTCTAGAATGAAAAATATGACCAGAATTTCTGTCATTAAAAGCGAGCTTATTGCATCATGTACAGAAAAGAAGTATTGTTCCCAACTGAAGGGTCTCGATATTCCTGGAAATGGCAACCAACTGATTTCTCTTCTAAGCAGTCAATGGATCAATAAAAGGTGACATCTACCCTGGGGTAATTTAATCATAGAGAAACCAACCTACTTTTAAACCAGCCAGCTTAAGTTCTTGCAGCACTTTTTCTGCAGTGGCACCAACCCAGATTGCATTACAATTACTCAAGAAGGTAAGCATAAAAAAATTAAACCCAAGAGAAATAAAGTTAAGCCATGTTGTCATCTCTGAGGTTCTGACCATAATATTATCACTACTTGCTCAAATATACTTAAACCCACACACTATCCAAGGTTTTGAGTTTCAAAAGGACACATTTTGAAAAGTTATAGTAAAATAGGGAAGCTCGGTCTACCAAAGGTAGGCTATTCCAGAATATTCCCTTGGTAGGATATCTAGCATATGTCAACATTAAATACAGCATTTATAAAAAACGCTGCTATAAAATTCTTTTTTTAATGTCTATTTTCCACCTGATTTTACTGGAAAAGGAAATATTTTTCTGCATATTTGAGGGATTCACAATTATTAGGTTTACAGCTGATCTTGTCATTTCACAGTATCACAGTATGCTAGAGATTGGAAGGGACCTCGAAAGATCATCTAGTCCAATCCCCCTGCCGGAGCAGGAACACCTAGATAATGTTACACAGGAATTTCCTTTACGATCTTGGTACTAAGACTAAGGGAACATCTTAGGGACACACTATGACAAAGGAAGGATAATCTGCCCAAGTAGAGTGGAAGAAATAGAACGGAATTTAAAATGCAAAGGGCAAGGCCTCAAACTTCAGAGAGTAAGAACTTCTACTTGGAATTCATGATACAGAAGTGATGGGAAAAGATACTTCCAATTTCACTTGTCTTGCTTTGCTTCCGCTCTTACAGGCTTGCACTGAAAAGCAGCACTCCCTGCCAGCTAGATATACATCAGTGAAGAAGTGTAATGGGTGTATTAGTCAATCTCAGCAAGACCACAAGCAGTGATAAAATGAAACCATGTAAAAGTAAGGTGTTATTATGGTAAGCATCAGTAAACATATTCCTGCAGAGATTAAAAAAGAAAATGGTAATAATGGCAACCTCCACAGCACAGATGGGACCATATATAGAACATGTTCCTTGTCTAATCATTAGGTCAGAGAGTACTGATGTGTGAAGAAAGGCCAAAGAAAAGGGAATGAAGACACAAATTTAGAAAGCAAAACATGTAATCTTGATTTTTGTAGTGAAAATAATAAAAAAAAGAAGGAAAGAAAAAAGCAGGTTGTGAATGGATATGAATGAGCTGTTTAACTGCAAAGGAGAGACAAGATATTTAAAATGCATGACAATGCAGATACCAGAATATCATCGTAAGTGGGAATAACAGAGCCACAAAGATAAATCTAGTCTTGAAGCTGGAAGGTTTCTTGCCATCAGAAGGATGAAATTAGCATGCAGCAATTTTCCCTAACAGGAGGAGTAGACTTAAGCTTGAATAGTTATTTAATAGTGTCACGATGCTGGCTGGGAGACCACTGTGTGTGGAGTTAGTGATCCACCCAGCAGCTAACCGGAGTAGGCACAAGCCTGTGTGGTACTATGCTGCATTTACTTTGTGGCATTCAGGCTGGGCTGTGCTGCACATACCCCTTGGGTGCAGGATAAATGCATCAGTTTGCTGCAACAGAGAAGCCTGCAGGCAGTTCCCACTTGGTGACTGCACCACCTGCATGGCCTTTCCTTTCTCTAACAGTGCAGAAAGAAGTTCCAGTGTGAAAGGCTTTTCTGCTCTGCTTGGTAGTAGAAATAATGAATACAGTTGTTTTCTTACTAAAAGATCCTGTAATAACCTGAATGACTGAAATAGGTTAAGCCGAACTACGGATGGGGTCTGCACAACCTCCTGACTGGAGGCGTGTTTGATGAAGCACAACTCAGGATTCCCAGCATCTACAGGAATGTAAGCCTATATATTATCCTCTTGGTTTTTATAGTGCTTGCTTTAATAAACAGCATTTTGAACAATAACTTACAGAGACCAAGGACCTTTCTCACTGGCATCATAAGGGACCAGTATCTCTTGATGCAAAACATATTCTGCTTCTTCATTATACAAAGGGAGGTATATGAGTTGTCCAGTCTGCAACTGCAGGGAACTACAACAAGGAGGTCCCTTCAGCTCCACTCCAAACAAGGCCCTCTTATTTAAGATCCATTAAAAAGAAAACCTTAGGCATCATGTGAGTTTTCATTCTCCTTTAGTGGAATTGCATAATCTCAGGAATCCATCATATCAAACCTGCTGATTCTTGCCATCAACAAGCTAATCTTAGCTTTTAATTTTGCTCTTTGTTGAGTGTTTAGCTAATGTGTGTTGAAGAACAAAACCCAAAAAAGCTTGTGCTGGGCTTCCTTTTATGTCCAAGATGTTCATCATTTCAACTAGGTTGCATACAACCTTACCAGGAAGAGCTTATGGCCCTCATCAATCCTACATGTCATATGTCCAATGAAATTTTCTATAACATGATGTAAGACCTAAAAAAAGAATATAATGTAATTTTTTAAATATGATTTTGTTTTTATAACAGAGAAGTCAGGTGTGTGGTAACGACATGAACGTGATTTGGGTCAGTCTCACTGGACAAACTTTTCATCCAGTCTTTGGTCTTTCTGAAGTGACATTTGACAAAGTTCACTTTCCTGCCCTGCAGTGCTAAGGCACAGCCCTATAGAGCAGACATGTTCTTTGAGAGCTTCAGGAATCTTTCCAAGCTCAATAATTGCACACAAACAACATTAACTGGTATCGTGGTTTAATCCCTGCTGGCAGCTAAGCATCACACAGCCACTTGCTCCCTGCCCCTGACAGCATGGGGGAGAGAATCAGAAGGGTAAACATGAGAAAACTCCTGGGCTGAGATAAAGGCAGTTTAACAGGTAAAGCAAAAGCCATGCACATAAGCAAAGCAAACCAAGGAATTCATTCACTGCTTCCCATGGGCAGGTGGGTGTTCAGCCATCTCCAGGACAGCAGGGCTCCAGCACACGGACCAATTTCTTGGGAAGACAAATACCATCATCCCAAATGTCCCCTGTCCCGTCCCCCCCTTTTCCTTATTCTTCCCCCAGCTTTATATGCTGAGCACAACACCGTGTGGTTTGTAATATCACTTTGGTCAGTTGGGATCAGCTGTCCCTGCTGTGTCCCCTCCCAACTCCTTGCGCACCCCCAGCCATTTGTTGGTGGGGTGGGGTGAGAGGCAGAGGTGGCCTTGGCTCTGTGTAAGCACTGCTCAGTAGTTACTAAAACACTGCTGTTTTATCAACATTGTTAACAGCACAAATCCAAAACACAGCCCCAGCCTAGCCACTATGAAGAAAACTAACTCCATGCCAAAAGAACCCACCAAACAGTTACTGAAATGCCTAAGCATCATACTTCCAAAAGTGACAAGTGCTGATGCAAGACCATGCCACGCATATTTAATATGTATTTATGCATTTCAGGTCCGTGCTGTCTTCACACTTCACTACACACTTCATAAGGCAATAAAAAATTAATACATCTGCACAAGCAAGTTCTGTGAGAACTTCCTCAAGATGTGGAAGCGAATGTCAAACAGCAGCATGGCTTCTTTTGCTTTCCTCAGGTTTTGCCATTATAAATCCAAGAAAGTTTAAATCCTTTCCATAAGCTGTGGCAGGATTGCATGGTGAAATACTGCTTCATATTTGAATTCTGTGGTTCTTTGGAATAGATAAATGCTGCACCACACCATGTAATCAGATTGTTTTGCAGCTGTGCAACTGCACTGAACCTAATAACTACTTTCACGCTTGATGACAGATCTCTGACTGCAAGTCAGAAAGTACATAGAGTTCACATTTATACAGTATGAACCTGGAGGCTCATTTATGAGCAGGCAAGATATCACAGGAATTCAGTTCTTTGAACAGCCAAGGAGACAGATCATCTAAGTTTAGTAACTCACAAGTCCCTAACACACACGCAAACAGGTACAGGTACTGCTGAGACTGTGCAGCCAGTCACTGTCATTCACTCAATAGCCTCTTGCTGTCATTTTGATGAGGTGAGCTCTTAGTAAGACAGAACACAAAATCCTGCAAAGATACAACAAGCATGAATATAGAACACCACAGAAAAGTCACCAGATCAAAAAACACCTGGTTTTACTCTTTGACTCCAAGCATTGCAGTAATACTTTCGATTATCTTGTTCAAATACTGCAAAATAGTCAGATTTCTAATTACCAGTAAGTTACAGCTGAGAATTGCTTTAAAAGTCACCCACTTAAAGGGCTCCTCTTCCTCCGTGCCAAGATACCCTCAACACTATAAAGAATGTGTTAGAGATCAGAACCCCAAAGCCAGTTATACAGATTCTGTTACCTTGTGATACCCCTGCAGAAGGGCACTTAGAGTATTTTCATGGCATTAGAGCACAGTATGTGCAGATGGATTTAAAGACCCAAAATAACTGTCTTAATGTATGCTGAGTAGAAGTTAGTGGATAAACTGCTGTAGTGCTGCTGGCTCACTTGTAACACACCGATCAGCACTGTCTAGAAGAAGAAAAAGAGGAGGGCTATTTCCTATATCAGTGAACACAAATGAACTAGCTCAGCTTCTGAATGACAGGAGATGAGCTGTGTTCCTAAGTGAAACAAGAGCATGCAGGCCCAAAGGGTTTGGATTTCACACTGTAATCCTTGCTGTTTTCTCCTGTCCCAGTTGCACTAATCTTATATGGGAAAGCTATGTGAACTGGTGTATAATTAAATCTATACTTGCTGAAGTCTGCTCTGACTATGTTAAAAATAACTAAGGCCTATAATAGTTTCCAGTGGTTCTTTGCGTCAGAGAGAGACAGTTACAGTAACTGAGTTATTTATTTTGCCTAAAATGTCTACTGAAGATGAATATGGCATCTCCTATGACATCAGGAAAGCAGGAATTAACATAAGGAATGTCACCATAATGTTAACCTTCAAAAATACCAAAGTGATTCGTGTACATTCTTTCCAGAGGTTAAAAAATTTTACCTGTCCATTCCACTTGTATACGGAAAGGCAAATCATACATTATCAGTCATATGCTACTGTCAAGCATCTCTTTGAGTAACTGTTATCATTACAGCTCTTGGCACAGGGCTGAGCACTGAAACGCACTGCTTACATTTAAATTTTCTTTAAGGTTCTTAATGCATTGTATACCGTTCCAATTGCAGCAATAAAAATGAAAGATTGCAACCTTGTATTGTGATATCAGGCAAAACCATATAATTTGCTAAAAGGTCCAGGGACCTACACTGTAGAACAAAAATACGTTTGCCATTATGCCTCATCCTTCAGGATTCCTTCTATGCCTGATCCAAAGAGGCACTTTGTAAAGGAGAGACAAGTTAACAATACTTATGTTGCACCATCATTAGTTTAACAATAGGTCACAAGAAGAAAAAAAATATCTGGAGAGGTTGCAAAGTATGACTTCATGGCTACAAAAAAGCATTTCTTAGTGAATTATTATTCCTAAACCATTCAGGGGCTTAATATTGGATGCTACATGATAAGTGAAATATAACCACTGTGCTGCATTAAAGAGTCTTTACTCTGCACCAGTTTTTACCAAAACTTAAAGAACAAATATGGTTTGCAGTTTTGTGGAAAAAAAAAAAAAGGAGAAATATATATATATGTATACACTTGGCAAAATTTGACCCAAGTGGTTGAATAAACATACACAGCAACACTGCTAAGAGCAGGGTTTTAGTCCATCATCCTGCAATCTTAAATGTCAAGAAGCAGAAGCAAATTGCAATTTAAACAGTTCAACTGTATGAAGACTGGTGCAGTGAGTAATAGCCAAAGACTTAAGCAGCACTCATCCATCTAACAGAATCTAAAAGTTGTATGGTTCGTGCATCAAATATTTTAAACCCTCTGAATAAAATGATTCTACATGAAATCTGATTAACTTAGGTCAAATTAATCAAGAGTTTGGACTAATACAGTCTTTGACGGTCTAAACTGCACGGCCTTCTTCAACAGCTGCTTTCTGAAAACATGAACCAGTATTTTAAAACCTCTTCTCTGCCAACTAGCATTTCTCCCTGCTTAAGAAACATCAAAACCAACCCATTCATCGTGTCACAAACTTAAGACCAAAGACCATCTCTCCTCAGCATAAATCTTGCCTCCCCTTCATCTCCCCCTGCAAGAGGATTAAAATAAAATATTAACAGTTCCAACACCAAAGAAAACTTAAGTTTTGGAAGAACAAACCTTGGAATTTCTTGAAGAAAATTGATTTTTTAATCTTATCAGCCTCCCCAATTCCCATACGTCCATTTTGCCCCAAATTTCTTCTAGTTAAGGCAATCATTATTAGCCATTTCTCTGAGCATCACATAATTTATAACTTCTGTGCTCTAGCACAAAAATATATTCAGAAAAAAGAGGAAACTCTCTTTCAGACTTAGTTCTGTTAGGCATATATACAGAGAAATGTTCAAAATTAATGAGAGGGGGAATTAGGATTTTAGCCCTACTTTTTTGCTACTTGCCCAAAGGCTTATGTTGAGTTTTATATCCTGAATTTGTAATCAAGCTTAGAAAATTGAGTTAGATTGAAATTAATTGGTATGTATATTAAAAGCAAACATAATAAAAATCAAAAGTCTGAGCAGTGGGTGGATGGATGTGATCCTGCCCCTCTACTCGGCTCTCGTGAGACCCCACTTGCAGCACTGTGTGCAGTTCTGGTGTCCTCAACATAAAAAGGACACAGAGCTGTGGGAGCAAGTCTAGAGGAGGCCACGAGGATGATCAGGGGCTGGAGCGCCTGAGACAGGCTGAGAAAGTTGGGGCTGTTTAGCCTGGAGAAGAGAAGGCTGCATGGAGACCTCATAGCAGCTTCCAGTATCTGAAGGGGGCCTACAGGGATGCTGGAGAGGAACAATTCATCAGGAACTGTAGTGACAGGACAAGGGGTGATGGGTTCAAACTGAAACAGGGGAAGTTCAGGGTAGATATTAGGCAGAAGTTCTTTACTGTGAGGGTGGTGAGGCACTGGCACAGGATGCCCAAGGAAGTTGCAAAAGCTCCATCCCTGGTGGTGCTCAAGGCCAGGCTAGACGGAGCCTTGGGCGACACGATCTAGTGTGAGGTGTCCCTGCCCATGGCACGGGGTTGGAACTGGATGATCTTAAGCTCCTTTCTAACCCAAAGCATTCTATGATTCTATGAAAAATGAAAAGGTTTCATTCTGGAGCCAAGTGCCTGAATACAAAACCCCAGAAACTCAGGGCAGTGCTAGTCAATACTGAGAAAAACGGAGCTGCCTACAAAGTTATTTCTTTATGCTTTTGAAAACTCCTTTTTAATTTAAAACTGGACTTGCTGCCTTGATAATATTATATGGAGGTGTATCAGGGTATTTGCTAATATGCTAATAAAAGTTATTTAAGTGGCAGTGATTGTAACAGTTACTTAAAATATGCATGAAACAATATTTGTTTTTTTACTTACAACTTACTATGAGTTATATTTGCTTACACTGAGACTTTGATAAAAGGCCGTACAGCTAGCTATGCATTTGCTCCAAATAACTACGTCCTCATACCTGATTAAAAACCTCAGTCCAAAAATGTCATTACACTAAATTTGCCTTTATGCTCAGTTTCCAGTATTCCAAATAACTTGCTTCCAAATATTTTCCCCATTTTTTTTAGGCTGTCAGAAGCAAAAGAAGATTTAGACAAATGTGATGCCACAAACGTTGCTCTCAGCAATGCCTAAATGTGTGCGACTTTAATTTATCAAGAAATTCTGACAAAATTCTGACCAAGATACCACGCTAGTGTCTCTGAAGAGAAATAACAGGCAAACTGCTGAACAGACACTGCATTCTTATAAGTATTGATCCCTTAGGTTGTATAGCAAGTTGCTGTCTGGGAGAGCTAGACCAGGATGCACTGCAATAAATTCTACAAGTCAGATTTATCAATGACAAGCTGTGGATAATGTACCTGCACGGTAAGAATACCAAGATTAAAATATTTCAACGTGTGTAAAATGATAACTTACTGCTCAGAAGCAGCTAGCATATGGACATAGCATTTTAGTTTTTCATCTTCCCCCACACCGTCCCAAAACACTGCATATACTTTTGCAATAGGTTATATTAACTTGGAATCAGGATGTATATTTTCTAGATTATTATGTATCTATGTATTCAAACTTCAAAAAGGTCCATGCCAAAGATGAACTACAGAATAACTGTATTGCCCAAGGACTCTCAACTGCTGCACTTCTGCACTGAATCTTGCTCTGCTGACCTAATTCCTTAATAGAAACATAGAACTTTTTCGTATTATTAGTAGAAAGGTAGCATTCAAACTCCATAATATTGCACCAGGTTTTACTTGGGTAACCAAATACAGACTCAATTGCTCAGCTTCTGGTTGAATTTGAAAATCACAACCACTCATTTAACTTACTATCAGTAGGGATTTCTACAGTTAGGTACTGATAAAACAGAATTTAGAGAAGCAGTCTCTGACTCATTTGCCATTTGCCAGTTTCCCAAACCCACAATTTATTTCTGCCCAACTTCCACTATTTTACAACTTAAAACCCTTTCAAGGTAAAGAAAATAATTATTTCCCTAATACAGGCAGCTGAGGCACTCTGGCTAGAACTGAACAAGAAGTCAGCTGAAAGGATCACAGTGCTTGTGTTTGGTCATAAGGAAAACAAATACACTACTGTCATAGCAGTTAATGCAAAAAGAAGGTAAAATGAAAAACATTTTGATGAAAAGCAGACGAAATTTGTCTAGTTCTGAGAAGGGTGCAGGAAGAGAAAGTGAGGTTTTGTTCTATGGAAACAGGACTCTAACAATGGAAAACTAGATTACCCTTAGAAAGACAAACTAGTAAGTGTCTATTATCAGAAATTCAGAAAGTAAGCTTGGTTTTTGAAAAAAATAATACATTTATTTTGTCAGAGAGTCTTACCTTTCCCTGTTAAATTTCAGAGAATGTAGGATAGCTGGTCGCTTCTGTCGGAGATTCCACAAATGAAGTGCATCATCTGCACTTGCACTGACCAAAGCACCCTAGAGCAGACACAAAATACAGCACAACATATTACTTTTCTGCAGATCCTGCCTTATTTTTCAGTGATCCTGACTGGTAATGATCTACCCATAGAAAATGATATAGTTTATGGAAAATGTTTGTTTTCTTCTAGAAAAAAAAATACATATTCTACTGTAAATAACAGTCAATTCGAATTGATCTGGTAAGTGTAAATGTTTTAAATGAGTTCCAGTTCAGCCAAAGTTAAATCAAAACTCCATCAATTTAAAGCTTTATAGTAAGGTTACATGTGAAGGTACATGGGAACTTTCATGTATTTCCACATAAGCATAGAGATAACAAAATGGAGAACAGACAACATTTACTTTAAAAGGTGAGTGTGAAGGGTATCTAAAGGATAAAGGGGTTAGTGCACACACTGTCACACAAGTGATGGTGCCAAGCACAGTTCAGCAACCCTATCAAGACAACATGAAACTCAGAAGTGGAACTGTGAAAAGAAAATGCAGGCAAGAACACAGGGTCAGGTAGCAGAGGGAGAAGACCTAGGAAAAAGTAAGAGATGTAGACAAAAGGAGAGTCTTTATCACAGATAAGAAATACTCTGAAGACTGGTTCTGCTTCTGGTGCCCCCAAAATGGGCATCTTCCAAAGTCCAGACCTCTACCTGCCTGGGCAGCTTGATGTGAAGTTACTCTATCTCCTTTCTACTATCTTTCTTCTCACCATGGAACAGTGACACTATGTGAAAATGGACTGCAGAGGCAGCTCCCTACAGCTGCTGCAGTGATTTATTACATTTACACCTCAGATCAGTTCTAATACAAAAGATCCGTCCCTGTGTATTATTATGGCAGAGAGGAACTAGATATTGCCCAAACAGAAGGCAATGCTGTATTCTGAGGAAGGGTGAGGATGTAACTGAAAAAAAAATCAGTTCATACCAACTATGACTGACCCATAAACTTCTCTTTCTGCATCTTGAATTTCCTTCCTAATCCTAGCAACTTTTCAATGTTGACATTTGCAGGTGACACTTCTCTAATTCAGTATAATCCATGCTTTAATTCTCATCTCCAGTTTGGACCAGTGTCAGAGAGAATCTCCACCACAGAAATCAAACTGATCTTATGTATTAGGGGTTCTAGGGATCACCTAATAAAAAGAAAGAACAATGATGCAAAGCTTGGCCTCCCCGTTTTCATCTCTGCCTTCCTCTAAAGAATTCCACTGGACTGTTTCTGAAGTTTCAGTCCCACCTCCTCAGTTTCTGTGGTTCAGGCAGTTTCTCCAAACAAAGGTATAAAAAAAAATAATTTCTCAGGTTTAAAAAACTGCAAAACTAGAACTGTTTTACTGAGAAGCTCTAAGATGTCCATGCTTAGAAAGAGGACTTGAAACTATCAAAATTTTTCCCTTATTTCATGGGAGAAAAATGAATTAAAACTGAACTACGACTAGCTTATCATTTGGACAAGCTAAGAGGTTCTAGGAAAAAAACCAAAACCGGTCTATATGCTCCAGAAAGTCCCTTGACTGTTACCATCTCTAGAGATCTTCTGCACAGAGCATGCTATAATCTGTCACTGTTTCTTCATGTTGTCTAAACTTGATTTTGACAAACCACTTGCAAAAACTAAGCATGCTGGCTTGATTGATGACCCCTTCAATTGCTTTTCCTTGTTTCAAGTAGTAGCATATTCCCAAATATTGAATTTTCAACCAATAACCATCAATATATTTCCACAGAAAGATTTATCCCATTTATTAATTTCTATTCGAATCAGGACTGTGCAGCACATTTAGTAATTTAATGGATTTTACATCTACATGAACACATTCATATATTAACTGCCTTTTGTTCAGTACTTCATACTGATGTATACGAAGGCAATACTTTCCCTGCATGCAGTCCCATAAATAATCTTCTAAAAGGCTGTATGGTGAATCTCCTCTGGAGGTATGCCACTTATTTGTTGGCACAATTTGTCAATGTGAAAGTTATATCACTCAATTACAAGACATGAATTGACTTATTGAACTAAATTCATACTGAAGAATCTGAGTAAGTATGTCCTTACCTCATTGATTAAGAACTGGAGCTGCAGAACTGCAGCACCACTTTCATGCTGGCAGTAGCAATCAACACCAGGCCTGCCCAATCTGTTGGCATCACAGTCAAGGACTCTAAGATTCCTGTTATCACCAGGAGTAAGAGGGGGAAAAAAAGAACTACCAATTAAATTCTAATTAACCTCTAATTAACCTCAATTCTTCTTGCTTTCTGTAAAACAAAAGGAGTCATGCTGACTTGCCACTGTTCTAATGAAAGCACCAACACCAGCAGGCTGAAACACATGCAACTGTGACTGATCTCTTCTTCCCTGTTTTTTTTTTTTGCCTGTGAAAAAAGATATATGAATTAACACAAAAATTCAGCAGGATACATCTTAAATATCTTTTTACATATTACTGATTCATATACACATAAATATATCAGATTTTTGTTCTTATCAAGACATTATAAAATTAACAATAACAGATCTGTAGCAGGCTTTCTTTTTTAAATCTGAGAGAATGCTTTATGAGTGCATCGTTTCACACTTAAAGCTCACGTTACTATTGCTCTGCCTCATCAACAGAAGTACAATGCAGTGAAACGGAGTTACCAAAGTCTAGCTATGAACTACATTACCTAATCCAATCCACAGTTTGAGTCAAACCACTTATACTGCTTCTGGCAACCTAACTAGTTCACCTGGAATTAACGCAGACACACTGCTTTGCAGCAGTATCTTCTTGTCCAGATGTATCATGAATGTAGCTTTCCCTCTGTTCTCTTTGGGTCTTTTTCTCTGCATGCTGAATTGCTGTCTCCCTAACTCAAATCGGCCCTTTCCCACCTGGGTCAGAGACTTTAACAAGAAAATGCTGTTGCAGGAAATTATCAAAGATAAAAAGTAAAACAAGAGAGGCATATGAAACACGTTATTAACAAACATGTTGTAGGTGAAAAATCTTATGCATTCAAACATCAAGATTATGATTAGAAACAAGATTTTCCAGCATAAAGCCCTATCTACTTGTTATATTTAATCATGGAATCATAGAATTACTTAGGTTAGAAAAGAGATTTAAGATCATTGCATTGACCCATAAACCACCACTAAACCATGGTTCCCTAGGTGCCACATCTGCACATCTTTTAAATACCTCCAGGGACAGTGACTCCACCGCTGCCTGTTCCAATGCCCGAGCACCCTCTGAGTGACAAAATTGTTCCTAAGCTCCCAGCGCAGCCTGAGGCCATTTCTTCTTGTCCTGTCACTTGCTCCCTGGGAGAAGAGACCAACCCCACCTCACTACAACCTCCTGTCAGGCAGTTGCAGGGAACGATAAGGTGTCCCCCCCTCTCCCCAAGCCTTCTCTTCTCCAGACTTAACCCCCCAGGTCCCTCAACCATTCCCCATCACACTTGTGTTCCAGGCCCTGCACCAGCTCCATTGGCCTTCTCTGGACCCACTCCAGCACCTCCATGTCTCTCTTGCAGGGAGGGACCCAGAACTGAACACAGCATATTGTAAATTCCTGAACACAAAAGTGCCAACTGAGCACCTATACTGCAGGCAAATGTCAGAAACTTTACTCCCCCTTTCACAGGTAAAGATACTTGCAGTAAACTATTCTAAAATTGGCCTCAGGGAAGTAGAGTCCATAGCTTAGCAAATGTGAGGGTGAAAACTTTAAAGTATTAAGCAATTGCTTTTCCAGTTGCTAAACAAGCAGTTTTAAGAGAGACCACTGACCTTAACAGACCTGAGCTCTACTCCTGATGTTGTCAACTCTCTACTGGATAACCTCAGGGTGAAAAAAAAAGTACCTTTTCTTCCCTGTGCTTTCATTTCCCTATTTGTAAGGTGGAGATAGTATTTTACATAAGAATACAATATTTCCTTTGAGAGTGATCTCAGTGCACTGGTATTTCCAGATGAAAAGCTGTGTATAAAACTTCATAACTACATTATAGGACTGAAAGGTGGAAAAATACTGGAAGTAACTCTATTTGCAACTTGTTCCCAAAATGTGGTCCCGAATACAACCATAACCAATGAAATAATAAAAACCTGTGCATCATTTAAACAACCTGTTTAAAATGGACAATAAAGACAGATGTCAAGGATACTTTTTAAGGGTTGATTGTAATTCTCTGGCCCATTCTGAATGAGTTCTCTGTGGCACTCCTTCTTTTATATCGTTCCCCACTACTTGTAAAGTGAGAGGAAGAAAGACTGGCACTAAACCCAACAGGGATTTCAAACTGAGTGGAAGTTTTAAGAGGTAAGTGCTTTCCCTTTAACTTAAGCTTTATATTCAGTATAAATACATGGTATTAGCTAATGACTGTTCTTAATGAAAATTACACTAGTATTGCCCTGATTAAGCTGCTGTCGCCCTTCAGCATAAGTATCATGCTAAATCAGTTTTCTAGGAAAAATCCTAACAGAGTAGATGATTTCATTCAGTGTATCACAAAGAAAGCACTCTCCAGTAATTCACATTTATTTGCATAAGTGTTCAGACTGAAATACTTCACGAATTACTAGAATAAGAGAGAAATTGTGCTGTCTGAGTCAGTCTGGCCAGTTGCCCTAAAGTAAGGACTGGTGCTTAAATAGCAGCTTTCTTACTGACTGATGTTGGTTTTCAAACATTCTGGGAGCTGCAGTGAGGTCCTTTCAGCAGAAGTAGCTGGAGAGATACGATGGCTTGGTACATGCTCTTGCACTTTAGTCCATCTTCTGAAATTCTGTGCTTTGCTGCCAAGCACGGAGGACTGCAACCTTACCTCATTAAATCTTTTCATACCAGCGAACTCTACCAGGACACAGAGCAGAAGTAGCTACAGTACAGGCTTCTGACTGAATTTATTCTTTCACTTTTGCTTTTTTTGTTAAATAATGATGCTGCTATCAGGGAGAGCGGAATATCTCTGAGGATATTAAAAAGGGGGACTAACACAGAAGCACCTGAATACCTTGAAGTAGACATCATGGGTTTCAAGGATAAAAACCAGTCACCATCTTCTCTCTCATCAGTATGTTGGATCTCTCAGAGGCTTTCACAGACATGCCAGATTATCCTAACTTATATATAAGAGGGAAAAAGATGAATACTAAGTCTGGATATCTGTGGGGATCTAGAGTGAAACAAGTAAAATCAAAATTACGTGCATCAAGCAGTAAAATTGTGACAGCAGTAACAATCAAATGGAAAAATGTTAGTCCTGAAAATATGTTTAATCCTGGTTTTAATATCTATGTATGTGAAATAGGGTATTTTGCTCTGTATGCACTTGTATGCAACAGAGTATTTCAACATCCTGTTATTCAAAAACTTATCATTATTTTATGGGGAAAAAAACTTGAATTCAGCTTCCCAGATGAAGACTTCTATGATAGCATAATAAATTATTAATAAAGACTTCACAGTCTCATGTCTTGGGCCATTCCATCGCAAATTAAAAATAATTTCCACTTCCAAACATTACAACCCAATTCAGATCTTTCCTGCAAATCCTTTTGGTCACTTGTATAAAGATCAGTTAGCATGTATCTGATACTCCCATGTCATATCCATACTCATCTTGTATGCCTGATGTCAAAGCACATGCATATATGGGTATGTTTTACTGGAAACCAAAGTTACCAGTGAATGATTGCATACATAGGAGAGGTATCAATGGGCAAAGGTTCTCATAAGCCTGATCTATGATCAAACTTTCCACAGCATGCCACAGCTTCCATGACTCATTTTTACTACATGATACATACAGATCTGATGTCTGTCCTTCTTCTCAGTGGTTAGTACTAACGGCATTTGAAGACTTGAAAGTCTTGTGCGTTAGCTGAGAACCAAAAGTGCAGATGTGTTAGAACTGATTGGAGTTGAGACCAGTGTTACCTGCAGTAGGTATTTAAATTCTTCGGACCAGAAGGGGCAGAGGTAAGACATATTTTTCTGCATTAAGATGGGCGATTCTTTATTAGTGTCAGTTTAAATCTTTCTGCAGTAACAAGAACTGCAGTCTGATTTGCTCCTCCTTGCAAGACAGAGGAACTGAAGCAATGGTACCATAAAGGACCTCCTGCCAAAGCATGCCAAGCAGCTAACAAACATCCCCTGTTGAATAAAAACTGTTAAATTATATATGGCATCTTTTTCAAAACCAAAATTCTCCCATAGAAGAAAATTACACCAAGCTATGTATTTTTCAACCACTTCTTCTATGACTAAAACCAATCTATGTACAGCAGTGAGCACTAAATTAAGGGGTTATAATTATTATGCAGAAACAAGGTTCTCACATCCACTGCTTTATTAAAAGACACACTTAAATCAGGCAATCCCTATTTATAGCCTCTCCTTTAAAACATTTGGGAATTGTGGGGTGCTGCTTGAAGAAGTCCTGTCATCTGATCTGCACTGACTGGTACATGTTTGAGTAGGAATATGCAGCACCCTAAAAGCAGATGCTTGTGGGCTGGTGTTACTCCATTACATAAACCAACTGTAAAATTGATTTAGTGTGCAACTGGAATATAGAACAGCTTCTTCTTGCAGAAGACCTATGCCACTGCGTGATTGAAAACCCACCAATTATTTAGCCAAATAATTAACAGAACGGTTGAAGAATTCAAACATACCACTAACCAACTAAACCAGCCACAGGTTAGTCAGCTGTATCTGTGTCACAGGATGGATTTTGTTCAAAACATAACCATTATGAGAACACCACCATTACGAAAATATCACCTTTATCAACTAGATTTGTAGTTCTGAACATAGCTACTTTCAGTTCCTGGAATATAGTTTTACAGGTCCTTCGTGGGATTTCTGTAAGTCTCACATACATTTATTTTCTGTCTAATAAGGAAAGAGTATATTTTGGTACAAATAAATGGCACAGCCCTAGGTTTTGTACCTCAAATGGTCTTCAAAAGGATTTTTTTTCTCTCTTTTCATAAGATATTCTATCCTCGTGATTTCCGAAGCATATTGCTCCAGCGTTCACTTCTCCTCACTATTAAGAATGTCATGCTATATGTAGAATCAATACATTTAGCTTCAGTTTCAAGCCTTTGGATCTCATTATGCCTTTATGTGCTAAATTAAACAACTTCCTCCCAGCAGAAATTTCCTGCTTTGAAACTGTGATCAAGCTGTATCATATCCATCTTCTGCATAAATAAAACCAAAATACCCTGAGCTCCTTTATTTTCATGTCACAGCAATTTTGTTAGCTCTTGAATGGCTCTCATGGGGTTTTTTAATACAGATTTTAGAATATGCTCTCAACTTCCAGTATGAAAAGAGCTACACATCATTTGGAAATGGTTTCTTTAAGACAGTGTAAAAATGCACATGGCATTTTATTATTTGTTAAATTCAATATAGGTCTCCGTTCCTTTTCCAAAAATAAGCACCCCCTTACAAAGCTTCATTTTGTTAAATACATGTAAGCTGAGCTCACTGAATTCCTTAAAAAGAACATGCAACTTAATCCTAGCTTTATGGCCTTCTATTTGCTGTGCATTCACTGGACACTGCTTCATTAAACAGCTCTTAGTGGGTCTTGTTTAAAATATAAAGGACTCAGTTTTACAATGAGCTTCACTTTTACTTGAGCAGTCATCTGATAATAAAGATCTCTTCTTTTTTTCCCCTTCACTAAGGAAAGATGGAATCTCTCAGGATGCTCAGCGTGATGTATTTTATACATACAGACCTTTTTGGCACCAGTAAGAGTGAGCTTTTGGTCTACAATAACCTTTGCCTTGTTTATTTCTCTTGACATAAATTTCTCTGTTCGTGCATACAAATTATGTAAGAATTCATCTCAGGAACAGCTAAATATCCATTATGATATATATAGGCAGAAAAAATTGCTTTTGGCAACTTTGATTTCTTCCAGGTTAAAGCCCTCATGGGTAGCTGGCATTTAATGGCAAGTCTATATATATAGACTACAGTTGGACAGCTGAATGAATGCTGTGAAAAATATGACCATTTATTCAAGTAACATGCAAATTCACATCAACACTATTCACATTTTTTTTTATTCTTATGAATTTAGAAGCTATTTTAATTCCCAAAATATCTGCAGATACCACAAGAATTACCAGCACTTATAGGGCTACATATTTTCATCTCTTTGTGAGACCGCCTTTCAGATCTTTGTCATTTTGGGAATCATCTGTTCTGGAAACAGAACATGAATACAATCACCATGTGACTGAACTCAATCAACCCTAAACCTGAAATAGCAAATTGTGAAAAGCAGATACTCAGAGGTAACGACTCTCGCACTGTTTCGCAAATAACACATAGATAAATAAGTTCATACCCCATTTGAGGAGTATCACTAATTTTCGATTTCCATTTGTATATGCATATATACATACATCTATAGTCATTAACAGAAACCATCCAGCTCTAAAGTCACCTCCAAAAAAGGAGCCATTTAGTTACCAGTCTGTAAAAGCTCCACATTGCCAGGCCTGAAAGATCTATATTTTGAGGCTGTTATTTCTTGCAGTAGTAACAAACAACTGTAAGAGCTTGCACTTACAGTGGGCGTCCTCTACTTTTTTGCATGTAGACATAAACCTCAGCAATCTCCCTGACACATACAGATACAAACAAGAAAGGCAATAGCAAGTGAAAACTGAAATCTGTAGAAGTGAGGGAAGAGCTTACTGACTGTACTCACAGGGGCTGTTGTTTCAAAGAAGTTTACAAATGCTGACACAAGTTTAGCCAAAGGCATGACAAATAAGGGAATAGAAGCAAAAGCCTGTCAATTAAGCTTGTTTACAAACACATCTGGTAAAAAACCACAGACAGGATAAGCTGGGATAGAATAGTACTCTTGTCCTAATGCACACTGGAGGTGACAGAAAACTAAACTGGGCCACAAAATGAGGGCTGTGTATTTTGGAACATCCAAAAGCCAGAAAGTCACTTTAACATAACCAAAAGTCTGCACAACAACATATAGAGATATAGATCTAAAAACTGGTAACAACTGCATTTATTCAATTTATTGCTTTTTAAGAGGACTATGCAAATGATACCGTATGCTGGCCATTTATATGCACTGGGCATAGACAGTAGACTAAAATACTCTCCCTTACAAAAGAAACCAAGCAGGTAGCTTTAACTCAGCCTTCAGATATTAATATTTAACACAGTATTTGCTCCATGTGTATCTGAACACCCAGAACACACATAACAGATGCAGGTTACCACATGTGCGGTCACTGACAAATGCAACCATCCACAATGCTTTCATACTAAACCCCAGCGCATGTAAAAGTTAACGTGTGTTAGTATTCACGTTACGCCTGCTTGTCCGCTCAGGCACTGAACTTGTTGATAACGTGTTTAGAGAAGGTCACTGAATTTTTAGCCATTTGTAACAGTGATCACAAGGTGCTGCTTTTCCTCATAGCTCCCAGTAATGAAGAATGACTGGTGAGAAAAGAAGATAAAATGTAAAGTGATCACTTTGTAAGTCTTTCAAAAAAAAGGTCAAAAGATCTGTCAAACTCCTTGTTTCTAAAAAGACATTTTTCCAAACATTAATTCTTCCTGTAGCTGCTATGGAAAAGTTATACTACTAAAAAATACATTAAACCTTCAGCCATGTCATGACAGAGTTTGAAAATACACACTAGACTTTCTCTTTTAAACAAAGACAGCAATTAGCCATTACTGGAAATCTTTAAAACAAGGCTGCATTTGTTCCCAAATTTTACTTCAACCACTGGACTAAGAATTAGGTAATGAAGGTCCTAAGGCAAACACTGTAGCCCGCAGGAGATGAGAATAGATGGTTAAATAGTGTTCCCTCTTATCTGAAACTGTTTTACAATCTGTTTTGGCTAATACAGAGTGAAAACTTCTTTTTCAGGGGTGTTAGAATAATAAACAGTTGCTCTG
The DNA here is from genome assembly GCF_028554395.1 of Pezoporus wallicus. Lineage (NCBI taxonomy): Eukaryota > Metazoa > Chordata > Aves > Psittaciformes > Psittacidae > Pezoporus > Pezoporus wallicus. Next base: position 1,506,988 of record NW_026639755.1, read on the forward strand.
CTTACTTCTTATTAATTCTTCATGCTAGGTACTTCACAGCAATGAGTCCCCCACAACTACAGTTCTGTGTTTCATGTGCAATTATGGAGGTCTAGGATGAGCTCTGCTCTGTGCACTGTCTTACTCCCAATCTGGTCAAAGCAGAAGCAATGAGGCGCACAGATACTTTTTTCAAAGTTAAATTCACAATTACACGTACTACGTAATAAATCATAGAATCATAGATTCATAGAATAGTTAGCATAGGAAAAGACCTTAAGATCATCCAGTTTCAACCCCCTACCATGGGCAGGGATGCCTCACACTAGATCATGTCACCCAAGGCTCTGTCCAACCCGGCCTTGAACACCACCAGGGATGGAGCATTCACAACTTTCCTGGGCAACCTGTACCAGCACCTCACCATCCTCACAGGAAAAGAACTTCTTCTTTATATCTAACCTGAACTTTCCCTGTTTCAATTTGAACCCATCACCTCTTGTCCTGTCATTACAGGATGAAGAGTCAGTCCCTCTCCAGGATCCTTGTAGGCCCCCTTCATATACAAGCAAACAAAAAAAACCCAGATTTTAAGAAATCTAGTCCCTGAAAGTGTCCAAACCACCAGCCATGAAGACAGTTATCAGTTATGCAAGTGAAGCAATTGTCCAATAATAGATCATTAGCAGAACTTGCATTCTGATCCACGTATCTACTGTAAGAACTCAACTTCACATATTATCATTCTGTTAAATTTTCTGATTATGCTGGAATAAGCAGCAGGGTATACTGTGCGGATATAACCCTGAGGCACTGAAGTCAAAGTGGACTATTCGATGATGCCCAGTGAGAATACATTTTCAGTCTTACCCAGTAGTATGCCAGAAAATTTCCATGTATAACAACACATGACACTTGTGTTTAACTGAGAGATCTGAGTATAATTATGTATAACCTTAGAGAGATATATTATGCAAGGGCACTTTACTCAGAAAAAAATGCACTAACACACGGGTACTAATGCACTGAGACAGACAGTACCTGATCGTGGCTCAGGCTTTGCAAGAGGTAAGTGTTTTAGAGGTTCATTCCCTTGACTGTCTGAACATTTCCACGGTTTCAAGGAATGCGCCCTATAACATCAATATGCCAAAAAAAATTACTTACTTTAAAAGCCTTTCATTCAGACATTTCAGTGTTTACCCAACTACAAGACGATGCAGATGCTGAGCTCATTCACCACGGTCTTCTTAGGCAGAGCAGCGCTGCCTGAAATATTAAATAATTTTATTAATTAACAGGAAGCTGCTTGTAGCTTCTCAGTTTATGAGCAATTCCTCACATTCATCACCTGCATCAGCTCTATTATCATCTCTTTAGTATTGGATGATTCCAGGTTGTCTCTTGTACAACACAGAAATCACTTCACATTCAAAACCTTATTAAGAGGAGGTTCAATATGTTAAATTAGGCAGTAATTTTGTTTCTGCCCCAGAAAAACAGATGAAAGACATTTCTATGCATTCCAGTTACACCCTATTAATACTCAGCACTTTTGCCAACCAATATACTTATTTTTACACTTAATAAGGAAAAATAAAAACATAGAATTTCATTTATTAAACAAGAATTGACAGGTAAAACATGGGAACTCACGTGCTATCAACAGGAGTCAAAACCAGCAATGAAGCTATTCAACAGTCAGTTTGTCTTCTGTTACTGTAAAACTCATGGGTTTCCAAGAAAAGTTTTCAGTAACAGATTACATGGAAGAGGCATTGTTTTTTTCCTAGTGCAAGACAAAGGTTAAATGTTACCTACATTTCATCACTCATAGAATCCTCCTGAGTCACATACTTATTGTATCAGATTTTGAAACAAAGTACACTATAGACCATAGTTCATCAGCCCTTCCATCCAATTTGTATGAAACAGGTAACCAGCAGCTGGTTATCATGTATTTCAGGAAGCCCTTTTGGGGCAAATGAGTATGAACTATGACTTTGCCGCTTTAAACAGATACTTGTAGATTATTTTATGCAAACTACGCTCATGTTTGTTAGGAGCTGTGTTAAGCATTTATGTTTTATTTGAATTAAAATTTATAATCATATTAGTTAACATGGGTTAAAACATGAGTAAAGGTTTGAAAGCCTAGTTGGTGAATACTAAGTAATGTTCAAAGAGCATTTTCAGTTTAAGAAAAGACTGACTACTCCTGGGAATAAAACAGGATGTAGCAGAAATCTCTAAGGATCCCAGTTTTTCCATGCCAGTTACTGAAGCCTGCATGTTTCAGTGAAGCAGGATGCTGTTTCAGAACTTACTATACTAATACAGTATTATCACAGAATAACCCAATTCTAGACCCTGTTGGACAAGAATCAAAAGGGATCAAAACTACTTTTAGACTTCCTTAGCAATCCAAATCAAAAAGACAGAGCTCTGCCTCCCTCCAAGGGATTATTCTTTGCAGAATTAGAGAGAACTGAAATACTGCCATAGTTGAAGTACAGTTCTCCTGCTGAGGCTCTGTCAGGTGCTACTGGGCAAGGTGGTGCTACTAGGGGCAGTGACTACCAATAATCCAAATCCCTCACTACAGAATGAAGAGAGGCAGCAGAGACTGTTGAGGCTGGATGGCTATCAATCCAGCCCTGCTTTACCACTGCTATAATCTTTGGCAAGAACTACAGGTTTTGTAGAAGATCTGCAGGAATATCTTCTTCAGGAAGTAGATCTGCAGTAACAGATCAATAGGAAACACCATCAGGGCCCTCATTTCTACTCAAGCTGAAGAGAAAAATACCTTAAGCCTATCTAATTTGTGCTTCTGCAGTGTGATGTGAGGGAGGAATCCTACAGGGGAACTAACTGTGCAGAGGAAGCAAGACATGGTGTCCATACTGCCTGCTGAAGAATTCTCCATATCAATTTTATTAAGCTTCGTTTCTCCAGGGGAGACAGCTTTCACAACCTAAACAGAATCCTAAGAGCAATCTATCATACATATAGCATGAGCAAAAGAGAAGAGAAACCTGGAGAAACAGGGAGAAATCCAGTTTGACAGTGTACACACACATCCATTGTGTGAGCTTCTCCTCACATAGATTTTCACAAGTTGGAGACACTACTCGCATAGCCATATAGAAGTTTTAGTATTGTCCTGGGTTCAGCAGTAGCAGTCATGTTTCTCCTCCTTGGTAGCTGGTGCAGTGCAGTGTTTTGACTTTCGGCTCGGGAACAGAGCTGATAGAGATGTTTTGGTTTGGCCAAGGACTTTGTGAGCCTCATGCTCTGCCAGGGAGGAGGGGAAGCTGGGAGGAAGCAGAGACAGGACACCTGACCCAAACTGACCAAAGAGCTATTCCATACCACAGCACGTCATGCCCAGGATGTAACTGGGAGTTAGCCGGAAGGGCTGGGAGACTGCAGGGTTGGAGGAGGTATCGGTTGGAGCTTGGTCGGGCTTGGGGGGCGGCAAGTTATCGGTCGGCTGGTGCTGAGGTGTTGTATTCTCTTCCCTTGTTATTTCCTTTATCATTATTATCATTGGTGGTAGCAGTAGTGATTTGTGTTATATCTTAGTTACTAAACTGCTCTTATCTCAACCCGTGGGAGTTGCATTCTTTTCGATTCTCCTCTCCGTCCCTCCGGGAGCAGGGGGAGGGCAAGAAAAGGGGGGGAAGTGAGTGAACGAATACCTGACTGGGTTTAAACCACGACAAGTATATAAACTGTAGGGAGGATGAGGAAGGGTGACCACTGCCTAGTTAAAGCCTTTTATTCTCACTAATGTGAAAGTCAAATCAGAAATCTTTGGGAGGTTAAACATGGAGACGTACTGTTAGCTTCCATTTTGTTAAACCCTAACAAACAGCACTGAACATTCAGTGACACAGAATATGTATCTATCCTGTTCTACCCCACAAACAATAATCACAAAAGTCACATTTCTTTAATCCTATATTGTCTACAAGACTTGAACAGCAGATTAAAATATAAAGAGTACCTCTGCACAGACCCATCTTCTGCCCTCTACGTTCCTGATTTGCTAATGCAAATTTACTAAGGGAAAAATAAAACAAACCCTTTAATTTTTCCTAGCATTGTTGTTTCACATTCAGCATAAGAACTAGCATCTAGATTCATTTTAAGGTAGATACAAGAATTTAAATACATAAGGTTCATAGGGAGCAAAGTCTAGGGGAAGAAAGATACTTATCTCCATTTCATTTCAATGCACATAACCCAATTGCTCAGGATGTCTGTCTAGGAAAACACGGGGGTGATTTTGAATTTGGAAACTGGACTGCCTGCTTTCAGTTGTCACCTCCTGCCCTGTGACATAACTTCCCGAAGGGAGTAGGAGATTTCCAATACTTAAAACTCGAGAGTCTATCAACTACACCTGGGTTGGAGCAATCCTAGGCACAGCTACAAGTTGGGCAAAGAAGAGATCCAGAGCAGCCCTGTGGAGAAGCACTTGGGGGTGTCGGTCAATGAGAAAATGAACATGAGCCGGCTTCAGTGTGTGCTTGCAGCCCAGAAAGGCAACCATATCCTGGGCTGCATCAAAAGGAGCGTGACCAGCAGGTCGAAGGAGGTGATCCTGCCCCTCTACTCTGCTCTCGTGAGACCTCCCTTGGAGCATTGTGTGCAGTTCTGGTGTCCTCAACATCAAAAGGACATGGAACTGTTGGAACAAGTCCAGAGGAGGCCACGAGGATGATCAGGGGACTGGAGCACCTCCTGTATGAAGACAGGCTGAGAAAGTTGGGGCTGTTCAGCCTGGAGAAGAGAAGGCTGCGTGGAGACCTCATAGCAGCTTCCAGTGTCTGAAGGGGGGCTATAGGGATGCTGGGGAGGGACTCTTCATTAGGGACTGTAGTGACAGGACAAGGGGTAACGGGTTCAAACTTAATCAGAGGAAGTTTAGATTGGATATAAAGAAGAAGTTCTTTCCTGTAAGGGTGGTGAGGCACTGGAATGGGTTGCCCAGGGAGGTTGTGAATGCTCCATCCCTGGCGGTGTTCAAGGCCGGGTTGTACAGAGCCTTGGGTGAGATGGTTTAGTGTGAGGTGTCCCTGCCCATGGCAGAGGGGTTGGAACTAGATGATCTTAAGGTCCTTTCCAACCCTAACCATTGTATGATTCTAACTTTCTAAGTGAATATTATTAGAGAAGCTGCTGTAAAACCACATTAGACTTCCTAAATTAGCTCCAAAAACTTAATCAGACTGGGAGAGACAAGCACACACACAGACACACTCGGCTGGAGAGAAACATCTAAAAGATGGGGGAAATATGAAGATACCAAGGAAAAGAAGGATATAGCTGATTAGTGCTTGCAAGAGGCAGAAGAATGAGATTATTCCTGCCAGGGAGTCACTCACAGCATAGGGCAATGCAAACTATCACACAAAAAATTAAGAATTAAGGAATGGCAGTGGAGCAGAAAGTTTACTTCCTGATGAAAAAAACCCCAAACCTAACCCAAACAAAAAAAAACTACCTTAAACAAAAATACACAAGCACACACACACACCCCTGTTCTCTTCAGTGCACACTTCTCATGTTGTGATTTTTATGCTTTGGAAGGACTCTGAAACTTCAAAGAGTAGGTAAACAGATTCAGAGTTTAGGTTTGCACAAGGAAATAACAGTATCTGCATAGATAAAGAAGAAGCCATACAAGAAGGTCTTCTGAGAATACTGATGTGTTAGAACAAGCATTGACAAGACATACTCACAGCTATTGACAATGCTTGAGGCTCTCTTGTCCAAATTTGCTGATGGATCTCTGTTAAAGATGAGATATTCTCACATTCTAATATGTGATAAAAATGTAAGGCCATGGTTTGGATCAAGTTACATATTTTACATCACAGCACTGATTTGTAGTGTGAAAAACTGAACTGACCAGTAAGGAAATGGAAAGAGGAGAACTGACGCTGAAAGGGATGATGTCAAACTGGCCACACTTAAAGGCAGATGTTTATTCTTACTGGGCCTTGCCACTCCTCTCTGCCAAAGGTAAGCATCGGAACTTGAAATTGTGTCCCATTGTCCTTGTGGCTTGATTTCGATTTTGTTTGTCTTAAAACTATCAGCTGTTGAGAAGGAGCCCTAGCTTTAGCCTATAAACAAGCATTTCCCATGCCAACCGGTCAAGTGTTAAGAGAACTGTAAATTCACCACACCGAAGCTTGTCCTGCGACTGAGATCTGCATTTCCCTGACTACAAAGAGTTAGATGGCACTGACTGCTCAACATAGTTTCTATGATCCCACAATAAAATGATATTTTGTTTCTTTAAATTAAGGCACGGACCATGGACAAAAAAGCAGATTTTAAATCCGATTCACAAGGAAATTTCTATTTCCCACAGTCTATTCTAATCTTTAACATTCACATTAATTGCACAATAATAATATGACAGACATAATAATAGTACTGTAAAATGATAGAGATAGTTATCAAAATTAAGTGGTCACTGTGACATCAAAAAAGAATATATTCAACAGTATTTATCAAACAGAAGTTAGAAATCTCCAAATGGTTTATCTACCTCATAATTCAAATATATACTATAGATTTCATACATTTTTATTTTGCAAATCAGTAAAATGATAAAGTCTCCTATGTTAAAGTTGAGATTATGCTTACTGTAGACAATAGAAAGAGTAGTCTACCAGCTTTAGGAAGATCATTTTTTTCACTGGCAAAGTACAGCACATCAGAATCAAAGGTTACAAGTCAAGCTATGCTTTTCCTTTACTACGTCATGACAGTAAATACTTGTATTTTTACTTCCTTCTGAATTACAACTCTGCAATGAGGGTACATAAAATCTACCTGCTGACTCTACAACAATTACTACAGCCATTTTGTTTCATTTGGAAAGTCCAAGCTCTTCTATTCACGATGTACATAATGTCCCTGCCATATTTGTTCATTAATGAACAGGATCCATAAATGAAAATGTGGTAAGAAATTTCTTGCTACATTTCCTATTATTTCCTCTATTCTGGCTATTACTTATTCTGGCACCATTACTACAGTGGCAGAAGGAGGAAAATAGCTTTTGATACTTAGAGATTCAAGGAAAAAAATGTTGTTCCTTGTGGGTTTGGGAAGGGATGGGTTTGGGAAGTAATACAGGCAATACCTGAATTTCAGTCAACTTCAAGGTATGCGTGCTCCTGGATGACCATTATGCATCCTGCTTTACCTAACAGAGTCCAGGACAGTGACATCAGCTTTAATGCACTCTACTGCAATGTTTTTAAAACCGTTTCCTGTAACAGACATTATCTTTGGATACAATGTACTCTGCTGCTGGCCATATTTGTCCGCAATGATATCCCCAGCAATACTGTTCCTCTAGCACAATGCACATGCCACAGCTGGACCCTGGGTTCAGTGCTCTGCAGCCTGCTGAATACAAGAAATTCTTCAAATGAAGGAAATGGTGAAGAGCAAAGCTACTGGTAATGTTTACTAGCAAAGGCCTGGTAGAAATGCAGGTCACAAAGCATAAATCAAGGCAGCGCCTCCTTTGTTTCAAACCTCATTTGAATCATATACCACAAATTCCAAGCTCTGCACCAAGGATCTCTGCATGTCAAAATGTCCTGCGTTAATTTAGGTATGTTCTGACAATTTCTTTTTTGCAAGACAGATTATGAAACCTGAACCAGATTCATACTTAATTTGCCAGGATTCTCTTACTTTCTCTAGTGCTGAACTTACTTCAGGTCACTGTGTAACATATCACGTTGTTATAAAAGGTATGAGTAGCCAAAGCTCTCATAGGTATGACTGTCTAACCAAAACTCTTACTATAATATCCCTTCATCATGAGCTTTCTTCTGATTCCAGCTCCAGTTTTACAGAGCATGCTAGAATTCCTGGATTAACATTAAAACAAATTATAATAATAAGGAAAAAAAGAAAGTACTAGACAAAGTACTAACAAAAGAGATTACTCTGGCTGATATTAGATTTTAGTACTAATATTCTTGGATAGCTAATGGAGAAAAAGCAAATATTCTTGGTTGCTGGAGCATGAAAACAAGTAGTTCAAATCCTTGTATTACCTCAGTGATGCAACACTGTCTTTTTAACAGAAGCCTGTCTTCCAGAAAAGCAATAAAATTTAAGATTTCAAGAAATTAAGACCCTATGATTTTCCTTGGGAATTCACTGCAAAGACTAACTACAGATAAGGCTAAAACTATTAAGGCAATTTGTCAGACTTGAATTTCAAGCCACCAATGCATTTCTCTGTTAGAAAACCTTCAAATGGCCATTTTATTCCTGAGAAGGGACATGTACAAAGCAGTAAATCCATCATTCAGTCTTCTTTTTAACAAACTAAATCAGAGTGAGATCTGCAAGTCTGTCATTATAACATACTTCGTCCAGCCAAATTATTTTTCTCTCCCTTCTCTAAATCAATCAAGATTTCTATAGTTGTCCTTCCCATTCAAAGAAACAAGAAGACAAGGCAAGCAAAAGAGAGAGAAAACAGTGAAAACTTCCCTAACAAGCATTGCCTTCTGGTTACATAGCCCTTACCTAAGATTTCACAAACTGGTAATTTATACCTCCACCATAAGAAAGACCTCAACCAGAATTAAACTAGTAATGCAGCAGTTGTCTGTTAAACTTCAGTGCCAGTAACACACACTTCTGTTGGTAAGGTAATTAACCAGCTCTCCAAGTAATAACCCTTATATTAAGGTACAGCACCATGGAGAGCTGTACCATGAATTCACTTCTCAAGAAAATGAGGGATGCATTCTGCTTCTTCATGGGAAATAAATTGGCTGATTTTATCTTTATCTAAATTACTAACTGCTTCGTGAGAAGACAGCCTTGTCTCTGGAGATGAAGTAATCTACTGGCATTTTTGTGCAGTCCCTTCAGAGACTTCCTGATACCGTCATCATGAACGCCAGGGGCAGTGAGCATGCCCCAGATCAGAAAAAGGAAATACAAACTCTTTCTCTTTGCACCCTCTTTTCAGGTAGAGATTAGACTGAGCTTTGACTTTGTTTGGCAGGTATGAAGTCTCCAGTCTGTAAACCACAGCTGCTGTTAGTCACAAAAGTACTGGAGTTTCCGGGATGGTTTAGGCTGCCACCTATAATCAGACTTGTGGGCTTCCTAACTAGGAAGGCTGCCATAAAAGTAATAGCCTGTAGCTAGCTGGTATAATCAAAACCTCTGCTATCGTGCAGCAGGGAGAGAGAGACTGCCACATAAATTTTTAGGACATTTTGGGAACATTTCTTTACAAGTAATAGATTTCTCAGTGTTAATTCTTTTGCTGTCTCTTCCTTGTCTCCCCTCCTCTGGCTTCTAAAACAAGTGATTTATAAGACAGGGAGACTTTTCTAAATCACAGACTACTCCTGCACAGTCTGTGATTCAAAATGGCAGTTATCTCAGCTATTGGATTTGTATCACATTCAAAACTGGACTTCTAATTAATCCCACTATCATCTCCAGACTGATGGTAATAGAGACTATTTACCCATTCCTAAAGCAGGTTCTCAGAGTATGTTCGTTAGCTATAAAATTACTCTACTAACTACAATCCTACTAAATTGTTTGATGGCATCATTCAAGGTATTGTGTTCAACCTATAAAGCTTGACTAATCTGAAAGCTCATTAATGAAACACTTTCAGCCTTATAGTATAGTCAAGCACCAAGAAGCTGAGGAATGTTTTCTTCAGCTCTAATAGTACCTCTCATTTTGAGGATTAATCTTCATGTAGTTCGTGAATGTGATTGTGGTTTAGAAGCTCCTTTTTCTTCCTTATTAGTGAGAAAGAAACAGACAAAACTCACAATTATTGTATCAGTAGTGAACTACATAAAATTCCTTTTGCTTCAAAGAAAGCATCTAAGCCTTTAAAAATTCACATTTTGCTATACACTAAAAAAGAACTATCTCTCAAGCACAACAGCAGGATTTTACAAGAAGTGGGACATTACTAACCCTTAACCACTGTGACTGATTTTTCACTACACAGTTCTCACCGAGTGCTGCTAATTCCATGCCTTTCACTAACAAATTAAGGTAACATAGAAAATAACAAAGACATCATAACAAAGACATCATAACAAAGACATCATTTCTTGGGACTTTTGACTCTCTAACTATATAAATGCATTATTTAAAAAAAATCAGTGGAAAATTTCAGGTGGACAAAAGTAACACAGATCATGGCAGGTAAGCAACGGTACAGGAGATCTGCCTGGTATGTTGAAATCAGAGTATTCCCTGTAGTCCTTCTAATTATCTCATCCCTCACATAGCATGAAAGCATGTATGTATTCTCCAAATCAACGCTGTTTAATCATTAACCAGCTCGAACACAGCACTCAGAAGAGACTGAGAAACATTTTCTGCAGTATACATTTCAACCGACTTTCAAAGAGGGGCATGGTGAACAAGAAAGATCACTTTGTTACAGCAAAACACTCTTAACCCAGTAAATAGTCCTTGAAACAACTTTTGAAAAAGTCCATTTGAAATGACACAGGTAGGAAAGCTTCTAACTTCACACTGAAATCTGTTCTCCAAGCTCTGAGGTCTGATACAGGGTCTGATACGTAGCCTGTTCCAGGTGCACATGGTAAAAGGTCACTGAAGCAGAAACGGACACAATCTGTGAAGACTCCGCTTGGTGACTAATACTGTGAGACTAAAAGGCTAATTTGTTTAGAAGTCTGAAACCACAGGGAACTCAGGACAAGCCTGAATACAATTTTGTAATCATGAGAGATAAGGAAGAGCAGGAGTTCTTCCCATCCTTCAGGCCACATTTCTCTTAAGGAAGAAGATAAGAGAACAGAAGGAGGTAGCCACTGAGTAGAAAGAGAAGATCTATCAAATTATGGAAAGCTACCCCAAGACTGCAGAAAAGAGAGGCTTACATTTGTAGAAAGCACAAAACACTGCTTCAAACATTTCCCAAGGGTGGAGGGAGGGAACACTACACAGCCTTGCCTCTCTTCTTCCTGCAAATTTCCAGTCATGAACACAGGAGAAGCACTACCCCATGGCCCCGCCACAATCACATAGTACAGGAGAACTGCCTGGTCCCTTCCTCCCAAGCGGGTGACTCCAAGAGCTCCCTAAAGTCTCAGAATTACTGACATTAGCTCTTCTCAGAGCATAAACCAAAACAAGGGAGAAGGAGAAAACTGGACTCATTGGGAGTGAAGGTGCTCCAAATACAAGTTAACAAGGAGAAACCTCCATGTTGGTACACCTGCAGAGTGGCACATTGTCACTATAGAGCTCCTCTTTGGCACGGACAAAAGGTATCTTCTTTCTTTTCCACCAGACCCATATGTGCACCAAGCTCCTGGGAGGGCTGTCTCCCACTCCCTACTCTTTCCCGCCACAGCTGGAAAATTCCCATGGCTGAAAGGTCTCAGCATACCAGGACACAACCTTCCCCCCAGGGATCCAGCCAGCAAGGAAGGTAGATGGAACCAACACAAGGTAAATGGAAGATCTCTTTCAGCTGTCCAGCACAACCATTTATCAAAACATAATGAATCAAGCAAAAGTGGTGCAGCCTGTTACAATTACGTCTGTTGGCTTTAGAATAAAAAAGAGATGTCTCTTCGACATTGCTGGTGCATCAGAATCAGAACAAGCAAACGAGAGCATTCTGCTGGGGAAGGTAAGTGGACCAACTAAAGGGCTGTAACATTGCTACTCTACTCCAAGGGGATTCTGCGGAACTGTTCTTCCACAATGCTCTAAAATTTAATCTGAATAGTTCGAGGATAGCACAGTTCCAAGTACTGCAAGGCCATGTGCACTTTGATTTCTAGTGCAGATACATCATCTGCCTGTTGCTTCAACATAACTGCTGTGCTGCTGTCAGTCACTATTTTCCTCATGAGGCTATAAAAGAGAAGCAAAAGACACTTTTGTGACAAAAAACCTGCTCCAAATTCTGACCCGCTGATGCAGACTAAGATATAGAATCACAAAATCACAGAATAGTTCGGGTTGGAAGGGACCACCAAAGCTCATCTAGTCCAACCCCCTGCAGTAAGAAGGAACATCTTCAACTAGATCAGGCTGCCCAGAACGACATCCAGCCTGGCCCTGAATGTCTCCAGGGACAGAGCAACCTGTGCCAATGTGTTAGCACCCTCATTGTAAAGAATTTTTTCCTCACATCCAGTCTGAGTCATAGAACCATAGAATGGTTTGGGTTGGAAAGGACCAACCCCCCTGCCATGGGCAGGGACACCTCACGCTAGACCACATCACCCAAGACTCAGTCCATCCTGGGTGGGTGTTCAAGTCCAGCATTGAACACTGCCAGGAATGGAGCATTTATCACTTCTTATCTTCCCTCTTCTAGTTTAAAACCATCATCCCTGTCCTGTTGCAACAAGCCCTGCTAAGAAAGCGCCTCCCCATCTTTCTTGTAGGCCCCTTTTAAGAACTGAAAGTCAGCAACAAGGTCTCCCCCGAGTCTTGTTCTTCACCAGGCTGAACAACCCCAACTCAGCCCTTCCTCATAGGACAGGCATTCTTCCTGAGTCTGTTTCTCTTGAACCTGTACAAGGTCTCAGCAAGCACAGTTTGCACTCTGAATACAAGCTGTCATTAATAGAAGTGACAGGGCGAACAGAACTCACCCACATGGTTCTTGGCAAATTTGTTAATGACTAATGTGCTCCCACAAGGAGGAAGATCATACTATGCTCATACTATGCCTCCATACCTATGGGGGACTCTATACTTGATGTTATCCAAACACATATGGGATTTCTTAGAAATTCATAATTTTTGTGATTTGGGATCTGGAAAATAATTTGGGAAGCATATGGGATTCTTCTCATATTTTCAGTTATGTCACAGAATAAGTCTTTTCAACAGTTACTTTTGTTGTCAGATGATCTCTGTAAGGTATTGCACTATTCCCATGATTACTAAGCTATTTTAAAAAATGTATCAGCTATACAGCAATTTATTATTTTTGGTTGGCTTTAATGAGATGTGAAGCTCTGCAGACAGCTGAACATCATTCCATCACTACAGTATCTGGGCTATATAAATACGTGCAAAAGCATGCTACACATTTTAAACATACTATCTTGATGTCATTATTTTACTTCATAGACTCAGAAAGAATCAGACTGAGTAGATATACTGATCCTCAAAGAACGCCTCGGATAGTTATTTTATATTACTAAAAACTTGGACTTTTTTCTGACTTTATATTTTGAGGTTTTGCTTTCAACTGACTGAAAAGAAAACCTCATTTTTTTCCCAGAATGTCATCTTCTACCCTTCACAAATTATGCATCTGGAAGTAAAACAAGAGATTTCATCACATTCTACAGATATCAATTTGACTTGAATTGTCCTTACATACATACAGTTTTCAATCCAGCAAACCATTTGTGTTATTTACATACAGTATCAGTCATTAGTGCTTATATATTCCTTTCCTTTCCTTTCCCTTCTCCTCTCCCCTTCCCTTTCCTTTTTCCTTTCCTTTCCTTTCTCCTTCCCTTTTTCCTTTCTTTTCTCTCTTTTCTCATAAAGAAAATATGTATGAGGTCTAATGTGTATGTGTGTGTGTATATATACACACAAATACACATATAAATACAATACCTACATATAAATAAAATAGATACATATGTGTATAATGTGTATCTATGTTAGAACCTCCAATTTTCAGTGACAAATTCTTTGTGGCCAAATTCCTATGAAAAAGTAAACTGTAATTACCTTTGAGGTATCTGTGAGGTACCCAAAATCAGCAGAACAGGATCTGACATATGAAAACTGCACACAATATGGTACATAAACGTGGTAGCAAAACCAGAAATATTTTGAAATTTCAAGACTTTAGATACAAGATCTGTAAAATACAGTGGCTGTTTATTGCTATAGATCACTTGTGATATTTTATAGTTTGGTCTACAGTAATAATATATGTTATAAATTTTACGTGTTTTCTACTATTGCTATATGTACTTTAAAATGTGGGTTATCTTGTAATTTATACAATTATAGAAAGTATTCATGTGGTTCTGTAATTGAATAAATACTACTTATTAAAATAGCAAAGGCTGTAATTTATCTTTCACTATCAACTTGTAATCCCTTTTTGTTTCAGAGTTTCAGTACAACAGTTCACTATTCTTATTTCTTCAGAATGAAAACCTGATAATTAAACAGAAGGTATTCTTACACTGTGTGAAAATTCCCATGGATCACTAAATGGGAAGTGGAAAGACTGCACTAGAGAGAAAACAGTATTCAGACATCCACAGCCTACAGAACAAAGTAAGGCAGTATAGGGGAGAGAAGCAACAGGAAATAGTCTAGTTTCACTTCAAACCTAGCCTCCCTAAAACCAGATCAGACATGCTGTCATGCACTGTGATTCCCTATATAAGTCACATGTAAACAAAGCTGAGAAGCTGCAACCTTTTGTGCCTGTTTGCTCCTCCAAAACAGGCAGTGAACCCTAGACCTCCCCTCTTCTTTTTCTCACGGATTGCTGTTTGGAAGGCGTTTCTTCTACAGTTCCAGAAAACAAGAACAAAAGCCACCCAGCCTAGGAACAATTCTCCAGGTAAGCAAAACAAACTCAATTTGTTCACTGCTGCATTTGGCACATAGTCAATGTCTGCTCAATGAGTGAAGACCCTGCTCAGTCACAGCGAGATTTAGACTTTTGTAGAGGACAAATGAAGACCACAGAGTCTTTAAAGCTTTCAAACATAATGCTTGGATAGGCAATCTCCAGAGCCACAAAGCTTACTTTGGAAAACATCAATGTCACTGCCAACGATTGCAGAAACTGCAGAAATCCCTAAAATGTTCTTTCATAGTGTTTCATCTGACTCACCCTGCAGTAAGTTTCCAGTGCTGCTTCTCCATTCTTCAGACGCAGGAGTCACCGGATTTTTCAAAGACCACTTTCAAAGTTCTGAAGACTCAGTATTTAACTAGCACAAGCCACACTACAAAACTGACTCTGCAGTACTGATATGGTCATCTCCCATTATGAACTACAAACTACTACAGTAACGAGGGGAGAAACCAATAAGGTAATGGTAAAAAGCCGGTAAAAGCTGGACTGCACAAAATACTGAGAAAATACAAGAAACTGCCTCAAAAAAAGCAAGTAAAAAATCAGAAATATTAGGAATAACATGAAAGCAAACTGCAGCACTCTATGTGGTCAATGTGTTGCATTCGCCCAAATCAGTTAAAGGCTGAGTGACCCCAGAGAAACTGAAAAAGAGGAAAAGAATATATCTCAACCTGGAGAACAGTCAGGGACAAACACACCTTTATGAAATTCTGTTTCTGAACTACTGAACCTCCGTGTCAGACTGATACGTATGTACACACCCCTAGCACACAGAAGAATTTTACAGTGAAAATCCTTTCCATTTACATCCTTGAGACCTTGGAAACAAGATGGAAGTAAAAAGAGAAGAGACTAGAAAAGCCTAAAGTAGGGGCAAAGGAGGTTAAAAGACTTCTAAGGAATCCATGTCTTAAAGGACAATATTTCCTGAGCCACCTCTATTAACAACATGACTCTAAGTCAGTAGCCTTCTGCTCAACCACTTTCTCTTTTTAGCAGTCAGCATGACCTTTGGTCACAAGAGGAACCAGATCAATAGTATCAACATGAACTAATCCTTGCTGAAGCATTTCTTTCTTCCTTGTCCTTTGCTAAGCCAGAAAGCAAAATTGCCTCAACTCCCCAATAACGAGCTGAAGATGATACACCTGAAGTTCTGTGCTTAGACAGGTTTAAAAGTAATTATTTTTTTTAGAGCCAAGCAACTCAGTATTTCCCTTGCATGCTGATCTGAACATTGCTGTGGTCAGAAAGTGCGTGTTCTCAGTTTTGGCAGCAATGGTTTACAGACCAAATCATTTCTACATGCCACATCGTTATAACTTTCACAGTTTGTAGAATTAAAAACCCGTGTGGATGTATGATATCAGAAATCCAATTTTAGAATCATAGAATGGTTTGGGTTGGAAAGGACCTTAAGTTCCAAGGGAACTTGGAAAGGACCTAGTTCCAACCCCCTGCCATGGGCAGGGACACCTCACACTAAACCATGTCACTCAAGGCTCTGTCCAACCTGGCCTTGAACACTGCCAGAGATGGAGCATTCACAACTTCCCTGGGCATTTCCTGGATTTAATCCTAATCCCCATATATTATTTGGTTATCCTATTGATACATACAGCAAAAAATGTGGTAAAATCTTATTCAAGTAAAATGACCAAAATATAGTAAAATAGAAAGATTTTTAAGAATGTTTTAAACTGGAAATCCAAGATATTACAAAAAATGCTGACTATACTCATGCTAGATGTTAAGTTTCTAATGTCTAATTGCATATGGCATACATGTAGGAGAGAAAAACACATTAAAGTATGTATCACCATCTGAAGTAGTAAAACCACACACATAAAGAAAGATTTCTATTGGAAACGGCAAAACAGGATAGACAAGTAATGCGTATTTAGATGTAAGGTTGTAGGAGAACATATTTTATGTAATTTTTTGAATTGTCTGCAGCCAAGGCATTCCTCATAATGTAGAAAAAAATAGGTAGAACTCGGAATAAAGAGATCAAAAGACTTCAAAAAAATCACCTAGTCCATCCTCTTCTCCTGCACTGCTCTAACTGATGTCCAAAAATCATTAACTGGACTTCTTCAGCTTCCTTACAAAACCTTTATGTGATAAAAAAGGTAAGTTCCTGCCACTTATTTTCTATGGAGATTGGTCCACTTTCCTTTTTTTTTTTTCTTCCTTTTGAAGCAGTAAACATATAAAGAAACTATTCAAAAGCGGTAGCTTAATTTTCTGGACTTTCAAGGTTCTGGAAACTTAAAAAGAGTCTTCTCTTTCTGTGTTACCACGTCTTTTTCTCCAGCAGCAAGTTACCTATTTTGTCCTGCTAATACTACAACATCTCACTTGTGTGATGTTAGCGCTGGTGAGAATACCTGCTGTGTACTCACCATGGTGACGCAAATATCTGTATCTAAGTGGAAACACTGTCTACAGACCCATTACTCTTGCTGTTGCATTAAAGGATTCAACATAGAACACTACAGTAGGCAGACATTTTAAGCTTCAGCAATCCTACCTTTGAGACAGGGTAATGAAATTTGGTCAACAAAGGTTAGAACTGTAAAGCATAAGGAAATGATGAGAACAAATCAAAGAAAGAAAGGAGATGAGATTTCAGGCCTTCTTGATTTCTAACTTATTAAGGAAAGAAGCAGAGGGCAGATCATTCCACAGATTTTGTGATTCCTGAAACGTTGTGTTTTGAGAGCTCATTCTAATAATATCAATGAGTAACCTAAATAGATGAAACAAACTAATAAAATCTATGCATTTTTTCTCCTCGAAAGAGCAGCAATTAAGGAAAAGGCAAACACTGCATGAGCTTTTTAAAAAGCCTGCCAAAATTCTGCTCATTTTCATTCCTCAGCTATTTAATAATTCAGGCAGCACACTGCAGTCAAAAAGCCCATTTGCCATTTTTGCATTTGTATAAAGCATTAGTCAGTGTTTTTTAGTCATGTTGCCTATCTTTGGAACTGCCATTGCCCTTCCTCATTTTGCTACTCTGAGGAGAAAGACCAGTGATAACAGTTTTCATGCCTTGCAAACAAACACGCAGTGCTACCTGGGTTTTGTAAAAGAGAATATAAATTCTAAATTTCATGCTCACAACCTTCCAAAACGATGATTTATCCTCACACTCCCATGAGGTAAAGCTACTTCTAAATGGCTCTGCTTGTTCGATTCTCCTATTGTTTCCATTTGAACCGATCAGTTAAGTCTACCCATACAGAAAACTGCAGTAAAACTCATCTTTTTTGAGGGGCTGCAAGCAGACCACATGCATGCCACATCCATGCCTTGGAAGCCATGTATCAGCATTACTATAGCAGCAAGTTTGTGCTAACAGGGAAGAGTACTCTAAAAAGAAAATGCAAGAAAACCCCAAAACCCATTCTTCGCAACATTTGAGCACAGAAGAATAACTATGATAGAGGTAAGCAAGCAAATAACGTTCATAAAATTACTGAACATATAGCTTATCCTAAACTAATCCATCAGCTAACTTCAGTGGTGTTAAGGATCCTGTGGAAAAAACCCTGCATGTTCAAGGTTATTAAAGATCACCTCTCGAGTATTTCCCAGAGAAAGAATTAAAATTATAGCGGCAGATACAAGCATGACAATCTTCTATTTTAAACACATGGCTTCCTGAGTTATATTTGTTCTTATTATCATAAGAAAAATTGTTTTTCCAGTCTCTCTAAATTAAAATAAATACTTTAAAGGATCTAATATCACCATTAGGTAACAGATACATGGAAAATGGTCAATTCATTGTGTATGAACTCATTGTGAGAACCTTGAAATGTTTCCTCGTGCAAGGATAATTCTGGTGATGCAGTGATTTACTGCAGCTTGCCTATAAGTTTGCACTCAGCAATTATGCAACAGATTTCACTCTTAAAATCTAAGGAACCTCCAGAAATGATACTAGTTTAAACTCCGAACTTCCTAGCCTACAGAAAAAGAAAAGGTCTAAACAGCATCTCAAAAAGCCATTCTGGAACTAGGAGCAAAGATAACCCAGCTTCATTTTAGACTGTGACAATTTAGAAATATCAAGTTATGGAGTATATTTTTGGTCCTATTAAGTTTGATAATACGTTGCTCGGAAACAGCAAAGGAAATAGTTTCACCTAATGAAATTATCTGATAGCAGGATCTTTGGAATAGCTTCAAAAGGCATAGGAACAAATGACTGGAAAATGGAGTAGCCTTCCTGATTTCGTGTGTGATGATTTGTTAATGATTACATTAAAAAGAAAGTGATTCTTAATGAGCTTTTAAAACAAAAGAGGATTATTACAATGAGATAATTATATATTTCACATAATACAGGTATAGGGTTTTGTTATGTGGTTCTTGCATTATTGTGATTCTGTTTTAACAGGCATATGTGAGTTAGAAAGAGACTGGTATTGCTTTAAAGATGTCAACACTAAGCACTATTCAACAGTTCAGATTATGCATCCTCCCTTCTTACACTGAGCTGCAGAACTGTCTTATAAAACCATATTCAGACAAGAGCCTTGCATGAAGATGGTCTCATTCTCTTACTTGATACAGAGAAATACATGCTTCTTGCTGTCTCTTTCCTCTTCCCAAACCACACATCCTGTGGTCATGCAAAACTATGACAAGGAAGGTGGATACCTCTGTCAACATGAAGTCACTTCCTCAAACAGAAAACACCTACAATCAAATTATTTGCTTCCTTCTAGAGGTTTCTCTGCATTTTTGCTTATGGAAAACTAGGCAACAGTATTTCATCAGATAAACAGTGATTTGGGAGATATAATTAAAAATTAATGACTACTAGATAAATCTCCCAAACCAAGAAGTGGAACACACCATAAAATTTATACAGTCTTTTAGAGTGGATGTATTGCATACCACCAGCAGGTCTTGAGAAAGCTACCTAAACCATAATCCAGATCACTAACATGGCACTCTTTTAACCAGCGAAGATAACCTTCCTAGACAGATGTAAGGCAAGGCTGTCAAAGTCCACTCCTCAGAGATCATTGGGTGATCCCAAAATGCCTTTATCCATATGCATTATTAACCAGACAGAAACAAAGGTATCAGGTAATTTCATGAGGTTCTTTCTGTCATCAGAGAGATGATGCTTCTAGTGAGGCTCCACAGAGTCACTGAGTAGGTCAAGGTAAAACTACCAGGGCTGGTAAAATCTGCGAGTAACACAAAGGCTATTGTTCAAGGAAAAATTCCTGCTGAATTCCAGAGCCTGTGGCCCAGGCAAACAATATGGAGCACTGACTCCTAAAAAGTAGTGACTAAATAGGATTGAGGCATCATAACACACCAGCAATTCATTCTGAACTACTTCTAAAAACAAAGGCTACCATGGAGACATGGATAAGTGCAATGACATCAGAGAAAATGTTAAAAGAGCTAATGGAATATTGTGATATTCACAGATAAAAAAGGGAAAATGGACAGAACAGAATCAAAGCGAGTATATAAGCTAGCAGTACAGTTCATTAAAAAGAAGACTGAGATAGTTTGCTTATTGTCTGTAAATCTGCTTCAAGAAGAAAATACTACTAAAGAGCACTTTAATCTTTATTAAGAAGCAATTCCTGAAAGCTGAATTTGAAAAAGAAGCAAATTGGAAACATGGAACAAAATTTTTGTCGTTTGTTAACTAATGATCTTAATAGTGGAACCTAGTGAAAAAGGGTGAATTGCGCGTTTTCTGTCTTCACATCAAGTCTTATTCTTACTGATCAGGTAATAATAAATAAAGAACAAAGTATGAGATCTTTATTTACTAATATGATACTTCATTGACAACATGGGAAGACAGGAAGGGTTTCAAAGATCACGGAATGTACAGAGAACAGGTATCTTGTGTACCATTTAAAATTAATGTCATGGTGCCTTTACTAATTCAGTGACTGTAAAAATAACAAAATCCATGGGGGACAGCAGTTGGCTGACAGGCTGGAGGAGCACAGTCTTTAACTAAGGTGCCTGGTTCCAGGGAAAGACCTCAGTGGCTTTGCCATAGTTGATGTAACTCCTGGGTAATTAGGCAGGTACCTTTAAGTAGCCAAACTGCCTGATACTGACAACCGCCATCAAATGCATTTGTGTCTAGGGTTTAAATCCAAGGGAATATAAATGCAATAGATAAAAGTGAAAGTAGTTCAAAATGTAAGGAGCACTTGGAAGGCAGAGTACTGCATTCACTCTCCTAAGTAAATACCCATGAGCAAAGCTAGGAGCAAATTCCCTGACTGCCCATGCGACGTAATTGTTACTTAGCTCCCAGGCTCTGTTTGGAAGAGATGCATTTAGCTCACTCTGAGACCTAACCAGGGAGTGGTTCAGAGGGAGGAATATTCCAAGGAGCACTCACCATAGGCAACGTGAAAAATCTGTGACTGGTTTGGCTTCTTCTGCTCGATACAGTTTTTCAGCTCTATCCCCAAAGCTTTTTCATCCTTATATACCACTGCATGCATTCCTGCTGCATTCTAGAGTTTGTAAGACACACATTTGTCTTGTGTTATACAAATACTGTGCTGTAGGGCTGAAACGCAGCCCTCCTAGTCAGGCTTTGAAGTGAAAAGAGCAAACAAAAGAAAAAACACCTTAGGCCCACAGCAGACCTCAGTCAAGTGTTATGCTGGGTGACGTCTCAGGAAACAGACCTGAGTAGTTTTGAGGTAAGATACTCCATTCCTTGGAGTTCAACAAGCATTCCCTCAGATGGACACACCATTGCATTGTCCATTAATCCTCTGAGTCACCACTACTCACAGCTAAATGAAAAAAAAAGTGAAAAAAGGATTTAGGTGGAGGAAAAGTGAAAAAAGGATTTAGGTGGAGGAAATTTGAAATAGGGGAAGAGATTCTGTCATTGACAATTGATTGGGAAAAGAGACAACAACTAATTAGGTGCAGACTAGAATCTTGTTCATCAAACCCTGAACATCAGCACTGCTAACTAAAATCTTTGCTTTAATATTAAAGCCAGTAGAGTGTCGAAAAGCAAGATGAACTATGGTAAAAAAAAGGCAAGCTAAGAATGCTCTGCTTCTAGAGGTTAAAAAAAAAAAAAAGAAAAGAATCCTAAAGGATTTGCTTCTATGAATGTTGAAAGAATTGTTTCAGAACCTAAGGGCTGTGGAATCCTTTCCCAGGACTGCAAAAGGTCAGCAGAACGTGCAGTTTGCTTAAGCTTTTAAAAAAATAAGTATAGACGGTAAAAAATCTCCCTGCTATAGGAAAATCCTGAAGCATGGCAGATGTCTATTCTGAATGTTTCCTGATTCACTCCCATGTATTTCTTCTATATTTACAGTCTAGAGGGCAACATCCAGCATACAAATCGGCTGAGGTCTTTTCTGCTTGTACAACAGGAAACTGCTGCCTTAGCTGCTCACATCCTACATTCTGAGGATGCAAGGGCATGTACTCAGCAAGCTCGCTGGCACTTGAAGCACAGAATATAACATAGGTGATTTAATACCTTTTGACTATTTGAGTTTAGCAACCTTTTGGCACTTAAACTATGAAACATGACTTGAATATTACTTCAGCATACTGCGTTTTTGAAATTAAGTCAGTTTGGAAATGAAAGGTCCCAGAGCATTTGCTCTGTTCCATGTGTATTTTTCCATGCATCCTGTTTTCCATAACATACATGTATATTATACAACTGTTGTGTGCATTGTGTTTGATTTCTAATCTTTGTTAAACTGTAAAATTGTGCCTGACTGATGAAACACACCTGCTTTTATACACAAGAAAAACTACTTTGATTGAGAACTCTTTCTATATGTAAAAGATTGCCTTTGACAATAATGAAACTAAACACGGAAATAAAAGGAACAAAAGCTCAAAGAGTGATATCTGGATATTATAAAACAGCTTAAAACTCAGCCACTTGATGAAGAACAGATTGTTATGCATAAAATTACACTCACAAGAGGGAAGTGTTCATTCGGAGTTAGATAATAGCAATACAAAAGAAAAAGGGACAGAGCAAAGACAGAGTCATAACACTTCACGCTTCCATCACAAGCTATCAGTAATACAATAAGATCTGACATAATTAGCTAAATAGTCTAAGATAAAGAACAGGTTGACGTGAAAAATTGTGTTGACTATGTAAATGCCACATATCATTCAATATCATTCTAAAGAGCATTTGTCTCGGGCACTGAGGGTGATGTTTTAAAAAGAACTGTGCATTATATTTGTAGCCTTTATGAAGATCATGCAGCTGCCAATGCACTGTCAAAATTAAAGAACAAACCTCTCATGGCTAACTTCCCAGGACCTTTTTTCTACTCTTATTGTCATCATCAAACACACAGGAGCAGTAAACAATTTGTAGACATGTAATCTTTGCCCTATGGGAATGTGCTTTTAACTGATTCAGGAATGATGTCAACAGTAGCCCACTTCTGGTAGTAAACTGCAAAATGTTGATGGTTCAACGCCCATGACAAAGTACTGGGAAATGAAAGGGTAAAGGGAGAGGAGAATGAAAATTAGCGACTCAGGCAAGTATTAAAATCATGGATATTAAGATACATATTCGTGCTTCAGGATCATCTGTATTATCTCAAGGAATGAAAACAATATAAAACGAAAATGTGGTTAAAGGTATCTATATAAAGAACTGTCAAAGTTAGGAAGGGCACAGTCACATTCTCCATAACATCTCAATTGGAAAGTTAAGGCTTACAACTACAGCATCATTTAAACCTGACTAACTAAGTAACTCCTGCAGACATTACTCTTTCGAAGACAGTGGCAACAAGCTTTGTACTTGGTATAGATATACTGGTACAGATATAGTTCAGAAATAAAAAAGAAATTGTCTAGACAGGCCTTGTATGTGGAAACTGTGACTAAAAAATAGCCATCCTGCATCCCAAGAGAAGCTGCTGAAAACAGGCATGTTCCTCATTGAATTTTGCAGTCAGTGACCAACACATGTCAACAACATCTAGACTGTTAGTTACATATTTGCACTCAATCATTTGAAACTTACTATATTTGGAACTCTGTGACTGTCCTGCTTCGTTACCTGATCTTTCTGCTTTACCCTGTCTTTCTGATGGTAAACCATGTTTGCAAGATGCCTGACAAAGTGAAAATCAACCTAGTTAATACCTCCACAGCATCCAATGTTAGACAGCAAATGGGGAAATCCTGTTGTGTGGTTTCATGATTGGTCTGAACAAATTTAAGTCCACGCTATCAACGAAAGTGATGCTCCTGACTTTCTCATTACTGTCCATGGCTGAGCAGTTCAATCTTCCTTGTGCTGACACTACGGCTCATTCCACTGCTACACAAAACAAAACAGGGAAGCATTTGTGCTGGAAAGCAGCTCCACAACGTAAGACAAAACAACTCCTTCCCTGAGGATTGCAGTCCCCACTTCACAGATCTGGCTCACCAGGCAGCAAGAGGGAGGGATGGGAATGCTGGTTGGTGGCTAAGGGTACTGAATAGAACCAGCCCTCAAAGTAGGAACACTCTCAGATTAGATTCTATTAATTGTGTGGCTGCACCCTTTGACACAATGTTAAATATTCTATTCCAACATTTTCACCTTTTAGTCCTGAACTCCTCAAATCTAAAAGTAAGATTAAAAGGGGGAAAACACTTGATTTTTATCAGTGTTCATGATAAAAAAAGATCTTACTAAATTAAATTACCTTGGGTCTGTTGGATTGTCACTTCAGAAAAAAGTCAACACATCCTTATCTGCCTATAGACTAGAAACCTAACACAACATACCCAGGTTCTAAAATATCATAACAATACTTCAGTGGGTTTTCCCACTACTTTCTTTAGTATATTTAACTTCTCTGTGGTATTGTTGTTTCCAAGTTAGATTTGTTTCTGTAGATTTTGGTAATACAGTAGTGACAATCAAAATGACAATGTGACAATCAAAAGTGAAACCATCATACTTTATATCAGTGTATATTATAAAGCAAGAAGTGAGCAAGTAAAAGCAACCAGCAAGTGATTCTATATTAATCTTATTTCCAATTTCTAACAATATTTTACAAAGGAGAATACTTGAAATTGATACCTTGTCTAAAGGGAGAGTATGCAAACAGAAATAACCCACATTTTTTATTATTCCTTGCACTATTTGCATCAGCACAAAACAGTTCCAGCAAAGAGATTTCCAGTCATTCACCCTACCAACAGAATAAAACTAATAATGTGATTAGAGCTTCAAGCAAAGCTTTCAGCGAGCTCAGGGATGATGGAGAGAGATCTTAAGCTTTAGGCAAATATACATAACCTGCCATACAAATGTTAATGGCTGAAGAATCTTAAAAAAGAAAAAAACATCTTGAAGTGTTTAAATCAAAAGTGACTTTATTTAACGTGTGAGTTGGCCCTGAACACATTAAAGCAGCAAAGCGAGAACACATTTTTGCTGCAAGGTTTTCTTTCCTTCCTTTCTTGTATTAAGTGTATCAAGTAGATATCTAGGAGGACATCTTTAAATGTGAATATTCACTGCGGCATAGTATGGTCCTGATCTTATTCCAAAATTGCTTGAGTTATTTTGACCCTGTATTCTGAAAGAGGCATTCTAAGAGAAATCCAATTACAGGACAAAAAAAAAACTGGATCCACATAAACTTAGGAACTTACTAAGGTGAAACAGTATCATGATTTCAGTACTTTTTTTCTGACCTTCCCTGTGGAGGTGCTACAAGAAGACCCCTCTTAAGCTTTTCCCCAGCACAGTGGAAAAACATAAGGTAAAAAGAAGCAAATAGAGAAGATCTAATGAGAGAAAGTGGTGGCGGAAAGGACAGTTGCAGGAATTGCAGCACCACTCTTCCTTGGTACTTTCTTATCAGACTGGTTATGCAGAGCTGCTCACCATTTCCAGTTACTCAGGTGACCTCTAAGAAGGTCAAACACCCAACCTCAGCAACCCAAGCACCCATTAAGGCACGAATCCATAAGATTTCTAGGAATTACATCAAGCACATACGATCCCATTCTGAGAAGAAAATGCTTACAGATAAACAAGATGTATTTTCCAACTGGTTCTGAAAAAATGTTTGCCCATGGTCACAAGTCAAGAAATCACTGCCTTAAATGGCTTTTTGATGTGGATGTTTAAAAATAAAACTGCATCAGAATTCTCTAGTGCTGCTCCTAGTATTTTATCTTGGGGCTGCTTTTCCTCTCCAGAAACCACTTCAGTCTGGTAAGTCATGGACAAGGGATGAATAAGAAATACATGATGTCTACATCTGTGAAGGAAAAAAAAACCCAAACACATCTGTAGAAAAGGAGAATTCTAGCCCAAGATTTCTTCACATTTGAATAGCTGTGAAGGGTCATTTTTCTTTAGCCATTATGAAACAACATGCATCCAAGTGTAAAGTCGTTTCATAAACAGGAAGCACAAACGTGGGGACCCAGTGCACTGCTAACCAAGGTAACTCACGTGTAAATACCTCTTATGATGCATTAGATGTGTCAGCATATTTCCAGGCTAAGAATAGAGTGGAATAAGCAGTTCATTATTTTTTTTCCCCATGCAAACAGATTGGAATTCATACTGCATATTACTCATGCAACTAGAAAACCGCAATCTTACATGTTTTCAGTTTTACTGCTTCTCTTTGCCAAACTGACTGAAATCCATTAAGGTGACACATTATGAAAATCATTGCACATAACAAATTCATAACTTCAAGAGCAGAAGCAGCACTAATTGCTCAAAAACTGTCTTAAACATTTATGAGTTACTGTAAAGTATGAAAAGAACACAGCCTCTAGTTACAAAAAGACAATCATACAGCCGGCAAAGATGTAACTACAGTTCAGGCAGGTAATTCACAATGAGCTCACCAAGCTTAGGTACTGTAATAATGTTATCTGCAGCAGCATGATCATTAGTGTGGCCTGACCTCCCAACGTGTTGCTTGTGTTAAATACCAATTATTGGCTTTTTACATGTTGCTTTCACATTAACTGCTATCTCACAATTTCAATACTTCTACTTAAAGAAGCTGTCAAGGAAAATTCTTAAGGGCAAGGAATGGCTGAGGTTGCTTGTCTTGTTCAGCTTGGAGAAGGTTGAGGGGTGACCTCCTTGCATTCTACACCTTGCTCAAAGGGGGCAGCGGAGGGGTACGTGTTGGTAGGATACAAGAAAATAGAATGAAGCTGCTGTCCCACATGGGACACTGGGAAAAGCTCCTTCACTGAGAGGGTGTCAGTTGCTGGAACAGGCTCCCCAGGGAAGTGGTCATGTCACTCAACCTGTCACAGTTCAAGGAGCATCTGGATGACACTCCTAGTCATATGGTTTAGTTTTAGGTAGTCCTGTGAGGAGCAGAGTTGAACTCAATGATCCTTACGGGTCCCTTCCAACTTGAAATATTCCATGATTCCATGATTCACATTCTCAGGTAGAATGTGAGTCCATTCACTGAGTTCTTTCCTACCCCAGTTGTGCTCCAGACACATTACTTAGGTATGCCCACAGCTGGTGGAGCCTGCAGGGTGTTACAACCCAAGAGGTTTCAAAGTTTTTATAAAGACTGGAAAAAAACTACTTGAAACTGCAAGAGTATTTGAACAACCTCTGGAGACTTGCTGATGAATTCAGAAAACTGATGATATTTATTCTCCTCCTCCTTTCAACTGATCAAATTGCATTAAAATTAGTTAAAAATAGTACTTGTTTTTCTTTTTGATATTCCATTGTTAGCAAATTTTTGTCACTGGAATATTCTTTAATTGCAAGTAGAAGGAATTGCTCCCTTACTTTAGGACCACCAAATCTTCAAGTTCTATATTTAACACAAATAATTTATGGCGCTATTTGTAATCCTTTGTGTTCAGCTCCAAGTATCAGTGCATATGGTCAATATAGCCTGCTGCAAACAGTAGGAAAAGAAGGTCACATTTCTGCAAAACTTGGCAGCTCTGGCAGATGAACGAACAAGGTAATTCTCACTGGGTATACTGAAATTCTGAGACACTTTAGAATGAAAGGCAATTATCAGACCTCAGAAACTCGCAGAGGCATAGTAACATGCAGAGGAGTACTAGGCAGGTAGGAGTAAAGGACTCCTAGGTTTGCTAAGACAGCTTTAATGTGGGTAACTGCTGATACTGAGAGGATGCAGGAGAGTGGTTGCAGATTTGTAGAACAGCAGAATAAGCAGTCTGAAGATGCTGGAATATTAGATTTTCCTGCAATAGCAGGACAGTATTCTACAGCAGAAGACTTCTGGAGGACTGCCCTTACCCTAAGATTATGTTGTTTCAGATTCCTTCTCTCCTGGTTATCTTCTCTTGTTAGATCTCAGCAGAATGGCCAGATGGGCAATACCAGGCTTCCAGTCTAGGAAGTATGCCAGACATTACATGTGCAGAGCTACTAACATGTGCAGTGCTACAGAAAAACACCTACTGCTTTCCTAAAGTTTTGCAGAACACGAGAGAGCAGCAGAATACAAGCTGCATTTCAGGGTTTTAAGATGTGAAGTACCTGGTAGCTTTTTGTGATTTAGTGGGAATGCTGCCCAGGTAACTGAAATTAGTAAGAAAACATAGCTGGAGACTAAGAAAGAGGAAGAGGACTTGCCTATGAAGGCTTTTCCTTTAAGATGTGATTCACACTGAGGACTGAGGATTCTAGACTGCCAACAGTAGTAGTATCAATGTGCCTCTGGAAGCTCTGGTCTTCATACATGCATTCATAATTTCCATGCATGTTCAATGCTTAATCCTGCCTCATCCTTCAGAGAGAAAAGATAGGGAAGAAGTGACAAAGGAGAACCTGAAAGCTTCTCATTCCTTGCTTGGGAGAACGGTAATGAGAGAAACCAACAATGGGATTCTACAGTATGGATGGTAAGTTTGGCAGTTGCTTGAACCCATAAGCAATAGTGATTGAAATTTGCCACTGTGACTAAAATGAAAGAAGTGTTAGTGAGATGAAAGAGAACTCTGAAAGGAGGTTTTTAATATGTAGGTTTACAGAACCTAAAAACTAACAGAGAGATACCAAAGAGCCAGTTCTGTCCTTCTGAGACTCTGATATTCTAATACACAGTGCAAACAATTTATTCAGCCTTTTATTACATGGGATATCACTCTTTTTTCTTCTGTTAATGTTCTGAACAACTAAGATCAAGGCTGGAGAGAGGTGGTAATTTTCCTGACAGGTGGCCACATTACACAGCATTTTCCCAAATTCTCTCCCCTCAAATGCAAATGCAATCTGGAAGTATACAACTGCTAAGACTATCTTTTCTTTTTGTGTGCATACTGTTTTCTTTTTCCTCACTTCAGATAGGAGTTAAAATAACACACAGTGACGCACATTTGGGCAATGAATTTTTTACAACCTCTTCTTACATGTGAGGAAAGTGCACCCTGAATCTATTTATCCCGGGATTTTACATAGCATTTCTGTATGTAGCAGAACATTAAACAAATGCCTGTGTATGCCATCAAGAGTGCTCAAAACCTGACCCTGAGAACAATTTCCATGTGTGCTATATATGCCATTCAATGATTGTAATACGTAACCTAAAACCTATGGATCAAGCCTCATCAAAAGTTAAGTCTACGGGGAAAATAAGATCTAGGATGTACTTGATTTATCCTTAACACATTACATTGTTATGTCACTATTAAAGCAGCACGACGCAGAAGAGTAAGGGAATCAATACTGAATTCCTTACAATCCGGAAGAGAACACAAAAAAGTATCATCAGAAACATGCACACAAGCTTTCAGGCTAAATGCCACTGAATTAAACAGCTCGAGGCTGAACTGCCGGTCTGGAAATCAAAGAATCTATGTTTTTAACCATCGCTCATTAAACACTGGGTCAAGACACTTTGCCACTCAGTGCCTCAGTCTCCCCAGCAGTAAAACCGGGATGGATACCCATTTTAATCTTTCTGATACTTGTTGATTAGAGGTTTCCTGAAGAGATACTATTTTTTCCCCATTCTACAGCGCGGCTTTTTGTAATTTTAATTCTTGTCAGCATATATGATAAAATACTGATTTAGAATAATTGCATTTTCTATTTGACAAATAAATTCTGATTTTCTAATTGAAAATCAGTACAAAGGCAAAATGGAAGCATTAAAAAACTAAGGAATTCTGTCTTCCTTTACATGCAATACTTCTCTTAAACTTCCTTTCAAAACGAAACTGACTGAGATCCAAGAGAACTATATGATTCCCTGCACTTTGCTTGGTGTTACTCCCATAGGCAATGGTAAATAAGAGTTTTTTCTTTGTTTTAAAAGACCCTGGGAGCCCAAAATAATTTCAAGTAAAGGTTATGTTACCTATTAAAAACAATGGCACCACTATGGGTGCCATTTTTCCTGCAAAAAGTAGAAGAAAATATTTACAGTGGGGATTTTATGATTTCAAGAACAGGAGCTGGGCTAACAGTCCAACCTTCTTTATGCACAACCAATTCTTAATACAACTCTTTGCTCATTATCATGAAAAGCAAATATATATTCTTCAAATATTTTATTTTAATGAGGAGAATAAAATCTGGGGGGAAATGCAGTCAAATCATGCAGAGGTGGAAGGTACAACTATCTGGAATAACCACATTCAACTTAGAACTCTAACAGAGTACTCTCTGTAAGGAGGGTAGATTTAGATTAGATAGTAAGAAAAAATGGTTCCCTGTGAGGCTGCTGAGGCACTGGCACAGGGTGCCCAGAGAAGCTGTGGCTGTCCCATCCCTGGCAGTGTTCAAGGCCAGGCTGGACAGAGGGGCTTGGAGCAACCTGCTCTAGTGGAAGGTGTCCCTGCTCATGGCAGGGGGCTGGAACTGGATGAGCTTTAAAGGTCCTTTCCAACCCAAACCATTCTATGATTGAGTCATCTAATAATAAAAGCACAGTGAATCTGAAATTGGTGTGTCTCAGCTCAGACTACATAATTTAGCCAATCCTTGTTTATTTACTGAAGCAATTGAAATATGTAAATATAATGTCACGGAGGTATCAATTTTACATTGTACAAAGTAACAGCTAAATAACAAAACAGAAACTCAAACTCCTCTGAAAGCTTTAGCATTTAAAATGCACCTGCTGTAGCTGCTTAAAATCTAGCACTGTAGTGGGTGATAAGGGCTTTAACTTGCTCTGAGCTATCAAAAAAAAAAAACAACCAACAAAACCAACCCAGAAATCAACCATATTACAAAATAATCAAATTCCAGTATTTCCTTCTTATGTTATCTGTGAGCAATTTTACAGCTAATGTTGAACAGCAACACACAAATATACCCAACATCCCACATACGGTTTACTGGAAAGCACAGTTATCAGTAATTAGAGAGAAGACTGTGAAATCTTGTTTCTGCTCAAGTCAGCAGTTTGAAAAGCACATGAAGATCACTGGATTTCCAGTCCTCACTGCCTGAAAACCACAACTTTTCAACCAAACAGTACTGAGGAATTTTTGAGAAGTGTAAGTGAGTCTGCCTGCGATGGAGCTGATTTGCTTCCTGACGGCGTGCAAGGTGGTGTGGCTTGGATATGTGACTAAAACAGTGCTGAGAACATACCTGAATTTTACTGCTGTGGAGCAGTGCTTGCACAGCATTGGGTTTTTCTATTTTGTGCATTCTGCTCCTGCAGTGAGTAAGGCTGGGGCACACAAGAGTCTGAGGGTGGACACAGCCAAAGCGACCAAAGGATTATCCGATATTATACAACATCATGCTCAGTATGATGCTCAGGATGTTGGGACATTTGTAGATAGAGCATTTGTCTTCCCAAGTGACTGTTTCACATGCTGAGGCCCTGGTTTTCAAGATGTGGCTGGACACCTGCATGCTGATGGGAAATAGCGAATGAATTTTACTTTGCTTGCAGGCACAGCTCTGCTCCACTTATTAAAATGTCTCAATCTGAAGAGGGACTTATTCCACAAATGTTTGCTTACTTCGTTACAGGCTATCTAGGGAGCACTACACTGGCCTTCCCACAGATGACATTAGCACTGCATTGCCTATGTGATTTCACATGTTACCACTGCCCAGGGAAGGTCTTTCTTTTTTCTAATTCTCTTGTATCTGCTTGTACCATTTCTGAATGGCACAATGGTGCCTGCTTCCTGGCCTGCCTCCCCATGGACAACATACTCTGTGAGATGCTCCAGAAGAAGAATGTGATTTAACCTTGCATCTGCAGAAGCCACGTTGGAAGTATATTTTAATGAGACCATCCTCCTGGACCTCTTTTTCTGTGGAAGAAGACAGGCAGAATGATTTTTCGGTAATCCTTGCCACCATGATTGCTTTACGTATGTTTGACTGGAGGCTCTGGTCCCACAAAACAAGCTTGGATTTCTGTGGCAGCATTATCCTCTGGATGGGAAATCAGCAGCAGTTAATGGAAAATTTTCAGCTGTAGAGCAGAGTTGTAGAGCCCCTCGGCTGTAAGCTACTACTATGACCATCACCCTTTCATGTAGTCTTGGAAGTCCATGCCTGATTTCAAGAGTGTCAATCACCCTGTGAAGCCCTGCAACTCCAACTCAGTTGCCAGTTTGCAATGAGTAAGTCCACCAGTGGTGATGACTGACTGCCTCAGACGTTATCCTTCAAACTGTCTTCCTTCAAATAGTAATAGCAGGAGACACCAACAAAATCTTCCAAGTCTTTGATCTCTGTGAGTGCATGAATTATGAAGTGGAAGCCACATTTCAGGAGTACTATAACTACCTAAGCCTCATGACTATCACTTCCTGCTATGCAAGTCTTGAAGGGCAGTCAGTATAGACTTACAAGTATCTTTAACAGGCTTCACTAAAGGCATGATGCTTGTGCCTTATCTAACTTTGGCCTAAGAGCTGATGAAGACTAATGCTTATTTACCATCAAGTACATCTTTAACACTGTTTGGGTGCTTGTCTACACCAGAAGAGATGCTGGTGGCTCATAATTTGCCTTGACAATGATGGAACCCACTTCTGGTTAAACTGACCCTTAGGACATGTGGGCATGAAGTCAGAAGTGCTTGTCTTGCGTACAAGAGGTTATGTAAGAGACTGGGGTTAATGTTCACAGTTCTCAATCTTAGGTGCCTGCTGTCCCCTGTAAAACCTCTGTAAGGAATCAGGGCAGCTTTTCTATTCAGACAAGAATACTAAGGATCAGTTCTTTTTGAAGTACTACCTTCTACATTCTCCAGACAATGCAGGCACTGAGGATGGTACTCATGTACACGATTGAGGAGGGCTATGAACTTACTATATGTCCAGAACAGGTTTGAGTGGGTTGGTAGAAATAGTGCTTAAGTAGTGATGGCTTCTATGCATACATTTCTAAACTACTTTTGATCTCCACAATAACACTAAAAAGCAACAGGCTCCCAAAATTTCTGGGTCATTTCTCCTTCCTGTGCTCCCTCTGGATGCGGTTGAGGCTATGCTTACATTCTTTGATGCCACCTAATGATCCACAATCTGTTTTGGACAAACTTGGTTTCTTCTGTGATGCTCTTTTTTTTGATTCTTCTTTCTGTACTCATGTGTGGCTTTGAATGTTATATCTGAAGCACCCAGGAAACATCTCATTTCCTGACTTGAAGAGATTTATTAGAAAGATATGTCATTCAGAGGCCGCTTTGCACAGGTCAGGAGAAAGGTGGACATTGAAAGAATATTGCTTGTTTGCTGCCACTAAAAAACAAGACTGGTCAGGGCTGAGGAATAGAAACACAAGAACTATGAGAACTGGAGTGAAACTAGGTCACAGCTAGAGAAGGAGAGATTGAGCTGGTTATGGATGGGGGAAAAGAACCTCCTCAAAGTAACCTTTCCCTCCCCTCTCCTGAATGAGATCACAGCTTCTGTTTTGTCTATCTCCCCATTTTTCAGACCTCAGGAAAAATTATGCATGTCCTATATCTATACCTAAGCTTTTGGCTGAAAGTGTGTGATTATGTTTGTCCTGCCTCATACTGAACCACCAACATGGGGTACGTGCTCCTTGCTGCAGAAGATCCTCACAGCCAGATTTCTTTGGTTCCAGAAACTTTGAAAGATCTTCTACACTGCTATTCCCACTGTAGAGAAAATTATTCAGTCATTATAGCCTTTCCTTTCTACCCCATGATGGGTATTGAACCCTCCACAGCTCCCTTTTGTCCATGCCCTCCCTCCATAAAGAAGTGGGCAAGAAAGGCACTTTGACTTCAAGAAGTCAACAAGACTTTACAATGGAAAGAATGCCTGTAGCTAGACAGAAATAGGTCTCTCTTCACAACACCCAGTGCATGTAAGTATGTGCTTATGTACTTCAGGTTTTTCTTCTTGCTATTAATTTTCCTAAATTATTTGAAGAAATGTTAATTTTCTCTCCATCAAGAGTATTTGAAAATTAAAGGAAAAGAAGAAAAGAGTAAAAAGAAATAGATAAGTGCAGAGTATGACTACAAATTTCTGTGGCTTAAGGATGTTTGCTAAATTTAGGTCACGGATATTTGTCTAAAAGATATCATTAGCAGCCTGGAAAGGAGGGCAAGTTGATGTGCTTTATCTCCTATGCATGACAAGGCTTCTGAACAAAAAAGGCAGGGAAAGCTCTAAAGCTCACACAAAGTTTAATTAAGACACATCACTTCTTTATAAATGGCTGACTATCACCACTAGTCATCACTGCAATATCACAGTAAATTGGGGGTTTTTATTAAATTCAATGAAATTCTTGCAAGAAACATCCAGAAAGCATTTTTTCAGATAGTGATCACAAATGCAGCCATCAGCTCCAATTAAAATGCTGCCAGGTCTATCCACCTCTATGCCATTCTTATGTGCATCTCCAAATATATGAAAATCTATTTTTTTCTTAGTAAATTTGACTGCAGATGTCGCTTCCTTTTTTACCACCTGGATAAACACCAACTGAAAGTGAAGGAAGCCCAGTACATTTCACTGTAACATATTTAACCTGATTAATTCAAAAGCATCAAAGATGCTTGTGAGACCAATGGACCCAAATTTATGCATATAGGCAGAGACTCAATATGTATACATATGTGAGTGCAGCATAACCAGATGCATGGTAATCTCAGCATAGATCTTAAATTCCCCAAATTCTGGTTCTGTCAAATTTAATCACACAGGCATAGTTTATTCTTTCTGTATATTTTATGATGGTTTTTATTCTTGACTGATAATAAATTCATTTCAGCAATAACCTACTTGGCTATCCATACATCTATACACTTCTATGTACATGTTGATTCCCATGGGAATTTCTAAAAGAACTTATATGAGGACTACTGACTCTTGGTGAGGCTTGTCTTCCTGAGTCACTCAAGTGCTCTGGAAAAATCCCAAATATATTCTACAGGGAGATAAAGATGAAATTCATCAATGATTCTTCCAAGTCAAACAACAGAACTTCGGGTTTATGATCTTGCCTGTGCTTCCCCCATTCCATCTGCCCAATAAATCACATAGAGTAAACAGCACGGAACACGGTTGGCTTATTTTAAGGATAAAGATCTACTGAAACCTTGTTTAGATCAAGAGACAGCAGTTCCAGGGACAGTAAATCTGTCACACTTTATATGTTATGCCATCCTTCTCACAGACCAAAACCTCAAGTTACATTCTCGTTTTACATTACATCCAACCTGATGTCAAACATTTTTTACCTCACTTCCTTTAACTACTGCAAAATTCCGTGCCTCCTCAGAACTCTGCAGGCAACGATTTAATTAGTGCTATTTGGGTTTTCTGCCTGATTTTTCACTAGAGCACACAAACAGCCTCAGTTTTACCTCCCAGTAATATAGTCAGTATGTGTACATCAGCTGCTGAGGATCCACGCTGTTCAACAGAGCTATCTTAGGTTTAAATCTCACCACCTCCTCTACTTGGGATAGTAACTCTGGAATCAAATATATGATTGTCTGTTTCATAGAAAGAGCTGAGATAATCTTATAGAATCATATAGCTGGAAAAGACCCTTAAGATCAAGTCTAACCATTAACTACCAAGTCTATCACTACACTATGTCCCTAAGCACCACATCCACATGTCTTTTAAATACCTCCAGGGATAGCGACTTCTCCATTGCCCTGGGCAGCCTGTTCCAGCACCTGACAACCCTTTAGGGGAAGAAATTGCTCCTAATACCCAATCCAAACCTCCTCTGATGCAACTTGAGGCTGTTTTGTCCTGTCCTGTCAGTTGGGAGAAGAGAGTGACTCCACTGCACTGTAACCTCCTGTCAGGTATTGTAGAGAGCAATAAGGTCTCCTCTGAGCCTTCTCTTCTCCAGACTAACCCCCCCAGTCCCTCAGCTGCTCCTCATAAGTTCTGTGCTCCAGGCCCTTCACCAGCTTCATTACTCTTCTCTGTACCCTCTCCACAACTCTGTATCTTTCTTGTAGTCAGGAGCCCAGAACTGAACACAGGATCTGAGGTGCAGCCTCACCAGTGCTGAGTACAGGGGGTGCTGTTAGCATTCTTGGCCATCTTGAAGCCATTTGTTTATCTCAAAATGTACCTATTAAAGTAAGTATTTCTGTACTGTATTTGAAGTTCAGAAATCACCCTTGTTACCAAAGCACCGAAAGAAATTCATAAAACAGATCAGAAAAATTAGTTCAAATATGATCCTAAAGCAGAATCTCCTTGAGCAGAGCCTTGTGATTTGCAGATAGCTTTACAAGAAGAAGAGTTTTTACATGTAATCAAAAGCTAGGCCATCTTTCATACCACACAAACCTGAAAGGCTATTTCTACATTTTGTAGCAAATTTCATGGACTACTGCATTGTGCCATAGCTGAATTCTGTGATGAAATTTCACACAGTAAAACAAGCCAATTCTTACTGCCAACATTTCTATTTCTCCTCTATCTCCCTCTCTGTCCAGTCCCAACTACACACAGCAAAGAAGAACAAGTATTTTGCCAGGTTAGTGAATTGGTCTGCTTATAGAAATATGTGATGAGCACCACAGTCAGAGCAATGAAAGTGTCTGGGCCATGCAGTTAAGCGAAAGGTGGGGGCAGAGCAACAATTCTAGTTCATGTGCTAGTGAGAATAATTTTGTTTCAGTATAAAATGGCTACTGTATTACCTCATAACATAGGAAAACAGGAACCTGTCATGTTGCATGAGTTCTGGGTGGCTTACTTTTTTGCTCAAGCAACAAAGAGTGAAAATGAAGATTTACATGCCCCATAACCTGCATCCATGGCAACATGAAGCCCATCAGTCTAAAGAGTATGTATGAATGACAACAAACAACACTAATACATAATTATACATATACCAATTTAACCCATTGATGATAAATAAGCTTTCACTGGTGTGGAGTCCATTTTGGACCCAGTAAGTTGTTTTCTTTGCACTGGATAAGACAAACTTTCATTTCTTAATAAGCAAAGACCATAATATCTGCAGAAGAGACTCTTTCAGAATTTCTTATTGCAGCTGACTACCAACTAATCAGCACCTCAATACAAAAATATGTAGATATCCTATTCTATATATTTGAAGTAGGTGGCTGTACTGGCTAAGCACATCTTTGAAATGATGGAATTCCAAAGGAAAGGACTCGGTGACTCCAGAAAGTACCTAAAATGAATTTTAACAAGCATTTGTGAACTGAATAAATGACAGTATAGAAATCTGAGAGCCACATGTTACTTCTTCAGATCTGATACTGGAATAATCATGGCTCCATTCCTGGCAGTGTTCAAGTCAGGCTGGACAGAGCCTTGGTGACATGGTCTAGGGTGAGGCATCCCAGCCCATGGCAGAGGGTTGGAACTAGATGATCTTATGGTCCTTTCCAAACCAAACCATTCTGCGATTGCTCACAACACTGATTTCAATCTATTTATTCAGATTGAGAATGTAACAAACCCCCAGACTTCTCCTTTTCCTCTGAAAAGAGAGACTTAAGTCTGACAGTCTCTTAATTTCTTGCTCCCTTGTATGGTGACATGGAACCTTCTCTGATAGTAACCAGAGACTGCACACTTCATTTTATTGTGAGCAATGTCAGAAGGTTCTCTGAACTGGGACTATGGAAGAAGGACATGGAAATAATAAGAAAATGAATTCAATTTCATAGCTCCTCTTCATCTAAATGTGCTTGCCTAAAGCAAAGATAGTGCAGGTAGAGTGGTATCAAGAATTGACCTGAGCAGTGATCAAAGGTATGGGAGCTGGGAACAGCCTTCAAACAGGAAAAAAGTCCTTGGAAGGGAAATGAAATCTGCTGTGTTTAGGACAAGGTAAAAGAATGACCAGATGGCACAGCAACTGTCTCAAGAGGGCTTCTTTTGCCCTTTACTTGCAGATTTTAACTTGTGTTGGTAATAGGAAGATACTCTTCCATCAATGATTTGCAGTGCACTCTCATTCTGTGGGCTGGAGCATTGCTGTTCCTATGAGGATCCAGTACTCAGCAGTCATCAGTATAGGTAAAACCTATGTTGTTGTTTGAAGTTCCTTGAGAATCCCACAGAGACTACTAGGATCAGTAGAGCACAGCAACAGCAATTCCCACTGCTATAGAAGCTATAGCAGTTGCATCTAAAGCAGCCTGAAAAAGAAATCTAGGAGAAGACAAATTGACTGTCAGACCAACATGAACTTTCATTTATCTGTGTACTCTCTAATGGTGACTTCTGAATAATATACTCTATTTCAGACCAGTTCAGCACAGTCAGCTTTAGTACTGCTACAGGATCATTTGAAATGATCACCTGAAGGTGAGATGCTAACCATTAACTCACAACATGTACAGAGGTACATGCTTCATTTTCTTTGGAAACAGCTTATCTCTTGAGAGCTGTTAACTTGTGACCCATAGAAATACCAATACTTTATGAATCTTTTAGAAAGACAGGGAAGCATCAATACCATGATAAGGCTTACACTGGTCACAGGAAAACTTGGTCTATATCATTACATGAATGAATTCTGTCTTGCTATGCCTTTATGCTGCCCAGCAAAACACTCTGATCCAAAAAAAAAAGCCCTTTTGGTGCTACCAATAAACAAACAACTGAATAATTCAGTTTATTTCTCTGACAACAGCAAAGGTAGTTTGTCCTTTCAGTCCATCCATACTACTGTTCAGAAGCAGCCAAACAGAACGTATGTGTGAAACAAATTCTCTCTTTTCATTACCTAACACATTGATATCAGAATGAAATTATAGACCTCTGTATTTTACAGGATACTGTGGAAGACACAGAGCCATTGAAATCAAACTTTTTTTAGTTTGCTTAAAAAAATCCATTATTAATTATATTTTCAGATGTAATGCTAACCTGTTCCATCTTGACTTGAATTTTATTGCCCAATTTCAACAAGTACAAATGGTTGCAGCAAGACTGGCTTAAACAAATGGTGTTGTGTTTGTGGTCCTCGGCCTGTTTCATTGATTACTGTTCAGCCTTGTGTACAAATGCAGTTATTAGTCCACAGCTAGGCTTTTAATGCAAGATGTTCTGTGAAGCTTTCAGAACCAAGCAGAGAAGCCTTAGTTAAGATGAATAAGTAATTCGTTTTATGGCACCCTCTGTCTTCAAAGCACAGCTTCCAGCTTAATTAAGCAAACCAGGTTCTGTGTGCCCAAGCTGAGAAGCATTTATGTTATGAGATGACAACACTTTAAAAACAAAAAAAATCCCTGGTAATTTTGATGCTCTTCTTTGATTCAGATACTAGAACTGGTAGCAAATTTTCTATGAATGAGGTAGGGGATTGCTGGAGAGGATATATATTCAAGGGAAGGGTGCTTTAAAAAACTTTTTATTCCCTTCTTTTTCTCACCTTTATAATCCATTTCCATAGAAGATGTATAGATAGTTTTATGTAAAGTTAGGCATATAGGTCATTATCCACTGCATGTTCTATTTCGGTGGCAGGGAACATGCAGGTTTAACTTAATTCTACACAAATCTGCATTAGTTCAGGCTCTGTACCTACATTTTTCTCAAAGGAGGAATTTATAAAGGTATGACATGCCTAGCCAGAAACAGTACTGCCCCTACAAAATCCAGGTTGCTGAGATGGAAAGAAGAGGTGTGATTGGAAGTCAATCTTCTGCAAGGTCTTCTTCCTACACCTAAATTACCATGAAATACGCAATACCCCCTCCCTCATATGCGGTCTCAGTGAAGCTTCCAGAGACAAAGCTACAGCTTACAGAAAACATGACCACTACACCTGCACCTTCCCACAACTGCACAAATTCAAGGGGATTTTCCTCTTTGAAATCAAAAAGAATATATTTAATCTAATTCATACAAGTAAATATTAAGAGTAGAACTATTAAAGCAAAGTTTGTCACATACCTAGAGGTTTAGCTGAGTCTTGTGAGAAGTGCCGGACCAAATAGAAAATAAAGCTTATGAAAAATGCAAGAACAAAAGCACCAAAAACCAGAGGAAATCAAGTATTAATCATCTTACACGAAGCACAGACATCTCCAGGACGAGATTTTCTTTACTTTGTAACCTGTCTTTGGATTCATTAGGTTTATAGTTACCTTGGGAACAGTGGTAGCAAAAGAACCAGAAAATATTCGGTTGCTGTTTTATACCCAGAATTTATTTAGCTACAAAAAGGTTGTAAGAAATATTGGTTAATTACTTCCATATCCTGTAACTTCTAAACCTTTCTGAATGTTCTTTCTTCTTTTTTCCCCCTTTTATGTATTTTCACTAAATTTGAATACATTTGAACCATGACAAACTAAGAAAATGATGCAGAGAAACATTTTGAAATACACATCTAAATACTCTGATTTTTTTTTTAATTCAAAATTTTCAGATATTTCATTACATTTATATTCAATTCATTCTGTGTAGACTTCCAACTTTAAATTCCTACTATATAAAAAAAATATATGAAGTGCTGGCACTGATATACCTTTAGAATTAATGAAAACAAACAGGTATTTTCAGAGTGTTTCACCTTCTCCTCTAATGGTGATTCTGCCCTAAAATCACTTCTTTGCCACCATTCACTTGGAAGAGTCTGAACAACATCTCATACCTAGATATCAAGAATGAAGGTGCCCACAGTTCATTGCTGAGATGCAGCTAGCCAACTTACTTATTGCCAGCACAACATTCACAACTTGCTCATCACCACTTTGTAGTCTACCTTTATATACTGAAGAGTGTCTACTTTTCATGCTGAAACTCAAAATTAATTCTAGTTTACATTAGCAATATATGCCAAAACCATACACCAAAAACTCAAGCAAAACCTTTTCTTTGGACACCTGAAGGAACTAATGGTTATCCCTCAACAGCACATTCTTTTCCAGTCCATCTAGTAAAGCAAAATGAGGTAGAACATAACAATATAAACTGTAACCTTACCTGAGTGCTTGTAGAAGATGATTCATGTCAATGTATTACAAATACACAAAAAAGGTGCAAACTCTGAATGAGAAAGGATACATTCGTATGGCTCCTGTCCTTGTTCCAATTGCCAGGATTTTCTGCACTGGGTCAAAAGCTAAGGCAGTGGGTAGGTAAGGAAAGCCATGGCGAACCGTCTGAAACAGAACAAATGAGCAAAGTGATTAAGCTGCACCCACACATAACAGCATGCATGCATAACAGCACTTATACTTTGCTATATGTTGTACTACTTGCAATGAATTTCAAGAAAAGTATTACTAGAATCACAGAATGATTTGGGCTGGAAAGGACATAAGATCACCCAGTTCCAACCTCCCTGCCATGGGCAGGGACACCTCACACTAAACCATGTCACCCAAGACTCATTCCAACCTGGCCTTGAACACTGCCAGGGATGGAGCATTCACCTCCATGGCCAACCCATTCCAGTGCCTCAGCACCCTTACAGTAAAGAACTTTTTCCTTATATCTACCCTGAACTTCTTCTGTTTCAGTTTAAACCCATCACCCCTTGGCCTATCACTACAGTCCCTTATGGAGAGCCCCTCTCCAGCATCCTTGTAGGCCCCTTCAGACACTGGAAGCTGCTCTGAGGTCTCCATGCAGCTTTTATTCTCCAGGCTGAACAGCTGCAACTTTCTCAGCCTGTCTTCATACGGGAGGTGCTCCAGCCCTGATCATCCTTGTGGCCTCCTCTGGACTTGCTCCAATAGCTCCATGTCCTTATGCTGAGGACACGAGAACCGCACACAGTGCTCCAAGTGGGGTCTCACGAGAGCAGAATAGAGGGGCAGGATCACCTCCTTCAACCTGCTGGTCAGGCTTCTCTTGATACAGTTGTATAGTATTTTGAATAGGGGCGAGTCTCGCTCATGTCAATTTCTAGATATGGTCCTTAGTGATATTTTAAATGGTTTTCTTGCAACAAAGTAGATTGCAACGCAAATGCCAATATACAACTGACACATATTGCTTATATTGTATAATGAAAGATAACCTCAATATGCAATGCGGCTGAATTAGAAATTGAAGAAAGACACATAATATGCTTTGAAAACACTGCCACAAATAACCTTAGCCTCCACAGAAGAGCTTCAGCAGAAAGAAACAGAACACATCCAGGAGAAGAGGTCAAACCAACCAATAAACTGAATTGAGTCTACGAGGTAAAAATCCTCAATATAAATTTAAAAAACAAAGATGCCAGAGATGCTCTTAAAATAAGCAACTGAACCACTCACCCCTTCTTAGCATTTATTTGTAATACTATGCTTTTCATTCTAATTTTTGCATAGATATGTTGGGGAATAAATGAATTGAGCATGATGCAACACATCCTTGAGTTTGAAGACCACCTCAAATAACATGTTAATTTACCTTAACCTGGAGGTTCTGACCAACATGACCTGCCTGATTCTTATGAAGAAAAATCTGATGTGGGAGAACACTAACATAAGAAAAAAACTGGACATAACTAGAGTAGAATATACAAATACACCTCCAGATTAACTGATTCATTTTGTGTGTGACTGCTTACTGAAAATTGGCTAACAAATAATATATTTCTTTTGTATAATATTAATGATTTATAATGTTTAATAGAATATTGAACTTGATTATTGACTCTTTTTTTTTTTAGTACATGGTTAGGATTGCAGGGGAAGTACTTTGGACTGAATAAAATTTAACTTTTTAAGACATCTTTTTCTTCCTTGACAGGATCTGGCTTATGAACTGTGTCCACTAAAGCATTCATCAGTCTCTATGGAACAACTTCAACAAACAGGATTCCTTATTTGCAGACCTGTTGAGTAAAAGGCAGCTGGTGATTCCTACAGCTGTATCACTCCAACTCT
The DNA here is from genome assembly GCF_028554395.1 of Pezoporus wallicus. Taxonomy (NCBI): domain Eukaryota; kingdom Metazoa; phylum Chordata; class Aves; order Psittaciformes; family Psittacidae; genus Pezoporus; species Pezoporus wallicus. The sequence goes on from NW_026639755.1 coordinate 1,549,969, forward strand.
TCCAGTACAGCTGGAAGCACTTGAACCAATATTGCTAAGCAGCTTGGGAACAACCAAATGTATGTTTTTCAGCACATAACCACCTCCTTAAAAGAAATCTTACTGATCTCCAATCTTAATTATTGATGATAGTGGATGTTGTTTAAAAGAATGTCTAATTATTAGTTTCTAGATTGCAAAAATCCAGAAACGTGCTACTTCAGCAAGCTGTAGAAAAGTAATTCACTTCTTATGTCAATGGAGACATTTGTCAAAGATCTCCACAACTGTGTTTCTGGCTTAGTTTGCTTTGAGGTTTTTTACCACTTTGTCATGTGGTAGGATCACCCAAATATAACATTTTTTGACATCTAAGCTGGAACTCAACTTATATACTATAAAAATGGTTTTGCCTCTCATGCCACAAACACATCAGGAAATACAAACTGTAGTATTTTCTAGTGTGCTGAATGTCTGGCCTAACTTGCACTACTAATTCCCTATTACATTTGAGATTTCTGGGTTCTTGGGAATAGATCTTCCTTTTCCAGAAGAAAAACTCCAGACAAAAAAAAAAACAAAACATATACGGCAAAAATGATCTTTTTCATTATTAATTTTTAGATAAGAAAGTTTGAATTTCTAGTAATCCCAGGCACAGTATTTGTTTCTGATGTTTAGCCAGGACTCAAGCTTTCAGCACTACTTTTTAGAGCTAAGAACGCAAAGATCAGTGAGTTTAAAGTCTTACTTGCATTCTTGCCCATATGTATTTAACATAGGCTTTGTATTCTCAGTATTTTTGCAATCTCCAGTCAGACTTTTCATTTGGAAATTTTAATTCAGTCCTGTTACTGAGACAAAACAACGGTTTAGAAGTAGAGCCAAAACTCCCAAACTCTAGGATATACTCAGAAGTGTTATTTCTGTTTCGCAGCCATCTTCCAAATGTGAGTATTTCCAGTAATGCCAATTGGGAAGTTCTTGGGAATGCAAAATTCTGCTGTTTGTAGAATTAAAAAAAAAAAAAAAAAATCAAAAAAACACAACATAGAATCATAGAATAGTTAGGGTTGGAAAGGACCTTAGGATCATCTAGTTCCAAACCCCCTGCCATGGGCAGGGACACCTCACACTAAATCATATCACCCAAGGCCTCGTCCAACCTGGTCTTGAACACTGCCAGGGATGGAGCATTCACAACGTCCCTGGGCAACCCATTCCTGTGCCTCACCACCCTTACAGGAAAGAATTTCCTTCTTATATCCAACCTAAACTTCCCCTGTTAATGGGTTTTAACCCATTACCCCTTGTCCTATCACTACAGTCCCTAATGAAGAGTCTCTCCCCAGCATCCCTATAGGCCCCCTTCAGATACTGGAAGGCTGCTATGAGGTCTCCACGCAGCCTTCTCTTCTCCAGGATGAACAGCCCCAACTTCCTCAGCCTGTCTTCATATGGGAGGTGCTCCAGTCCCCTGATCATCCTCATGGCCCTTCTCTGGACTTGTTCCAACAGTTCCGTGTCCTTTTTATGTTGAGGACACCAGAACTGCACACAATACTCCAAAGGAGGTCTCACAAGAGCAGAGTAGAGGGGCAGGATCACCTCCTTCGACCTGCTGGTCACGCTCCTTTTAATGCGGCCCAGGATAAGGTTGCTTTCTGGGCTGCAAGCGCACACTGAAGCCGGCTCATGTTCATTTTCCCATCAACCAGCACCCCAAGTCCTTCTCCGCAGGGCTGCTCTGAATCTCTTCTCTGCCCAACCTGTAGCTGTGCCTGGGATTGCTCCGACCCAGGTGTAGGACCTTGCACTTGGCATGGTTAAACTTCATGAGGTTGGCATCAGCCCACCTCAGAAGCGTGTCGAGGTCCCTCTGGATGGCATTCCTTCCCTCCAGCATATAATCCGAACCACACAGCTTGGTGTCATCAGCAAACTTGCTGAGGGTGCATTGAACATCCAAGTAAATGACAATTTTCAAGCAAAACATTTAAATTCATTAAGACTCTAAATAAAGGACAAATGCAGTTTGGCTGGAGAGCCAAGCTACAGTGTACACAATTAAGGCAGAAAAAGATGCCTTTATGATTGAAATTTTGGCACAAATGAGAGCAGTCTCCAAAATGGTTCTGAAGATCAAAGAGAAGAACAGGGACAAGTTGTAACACTTCAGGCCCTCAGACTCTTCTCCTTAGCCTTGGTCCAATATCCTTTCTATTTCCAAGGACTGTGAAGAAATGACAAGCTAACACTTGAAGTGGATACGAGCATACATCTAAGAATTAGGAATGATTTTAGAACTGCATCTGTGCTTCCGTAGAGCATTCACTAATACAGATCAAGAAGAGGGGAAGGCCACAAAATTAACTTGATTCGAGGGTGACAAGAAAAAATTTGTTCATACTTAATCTGAGTTGTGGCTGGTAAGAACAATGTAGACCGAAACTACCAATGGTGAGCAGAAAACACAAGGCAAAGCATATATTTTTTCCAAAATGAAACCATCTCAATGACAGATCAAAGGAGGAAAAAGGATCTTAAAAACATCAGTTTGTGTTCAAGGAAAGACGGGACCTCCCTACCCTGGATGGCCTAAGAAAGAAAAAAAAGAAGAGAAAAAGCAGACAGCAGATGGAGCCAGGGCTGCTTTTCTCCACATTATCCAGCTTTCTTCTCTATCTCCTCTGCTAGCATGCAGTCTCTAGGGGCAGTCTGCCCTCCCTATGACAAACAGTTTCTGTGCAGTATGTGAAATAATTTTGAAACAGAGCAGTTAGAAATGCCACAACAATTTCAGCACTAATTATTGTTCAGCTTTGTTATTCTCTTTCAAATTTTTCTTTTAAACCATTGTAAGCAAATACTCTTACGGTGAATTGCATATATCTATATATATCGTTAAAGTAACCTTCACACAACCAGTTTACCTATATGAATATAGGAAATGGATTATTTGGGCTTACTAGTGTTCTACCACAGAACACTTTAATATGCTGTACAGAACATAACAATCTCTTTCCCAGATACTTATCTTACTCAGATATTAAGGAGGGCCACCCAGATGAGCAGGGGCTGGAGCACCTCCCATATGGACACAGGCTGAGAAAGTTAGGGCTGTTCAGTCTGGAGAAGAGAAGTTGCGTGGAGACCTCAGAGCAGCTTCCAGTGCCTGAAAGGGGCCTATGAGGGTGCTGAAGAGGGACTCATCATCAGGGCCTTGGGCAATAGGACAAGGGGTGATGGGTATAAACTAAACCAGGGCAAGTTCAGGTTAGATATAACGAGGAAGTTCTTTACTGTGAGGGTGGTGAGGCACTGGCACAGGGTGCCCAGAGAAGCGGTAAATGCTCCACCCCGGCAGTGTTCAAGGCCTGGTTGGGCAGAGCCTTGGGCAACATGGTCTAGTGTGAGGCACTTCTGCCCATGGGAGGGGGTTGGAACTGGATGATCTTAAGGTCCTTTCCAACCCAAACCATTCTATGATTCTATGCCATGATATATGTCATTAACTGAGAAAAGAAAATCTCACTAGTATAATATATATTATCCACTATAATTTTCACATGGTTTGTAATACAATCTTCCAGAAGATTTTTTAATTTTTTTCTTCCTATGGCAGTTTTGTATTAGACTGCAAGGACCATTTTTTCAAAGTGATTTTTTTAATTGTCTAAATAGCTTCAAAAATACAAGACTAAACTTGAACCAAGTCAATTAAGTAATAGGGTTTATAGTCAAATCTGCCCCTGCCATTTGCATAAACTTAAAATTTGTAACTCTTCTACTAGTGTTTTACAGCTACCCAGTTTATCAGACAGTAAAACCTACTTACTTAGCTAAATATTTTTTAGATGTCTGTTTGCTAAAACTGACCTCTGTAGTCTAAGCCTGTGACTCTGGATGGAAAATCTACATCCAAGCTGTGACCAGCATGTCACATGCAAAAACCTCACTGAAGCAAGTAACTGATTGGTTTACCAGCTAGAGGATGAATGTTGACTGAAACCTGTATAGCCTCTTACACAGCTATATAGGAAATTAAGAAATGCCAATGATTACAGCTTTCACCAAGGTTGCAGTGGTGAAAATAGGTGCTTACAAAGATAAGCTGCCATGTATTGCATTGCTTTAAGACAATGACATCCCTCATTTGTGCCTGGAATCTCTGTTAAGATTGTTGCCTGCTCACAAAAGACGGAAAGAGGACAAAGTATCAGTAGGCTTTCAACCTGGAAAAAAAAAATTAAAATGTATCCCTCCTGTATTGTTTTCTTATTAGTTAAATTTTCATTTTGTAAAAGGAATATTTTTCATAAAAACCTAGCTTCACTAAAAGTTTCCAAAATTTAAAACCCAAGCTGCAGATTCCATGTAACCTACATTAGGAACCAAGGCTTCTGAGCATCTTCACAGGATATCCTAAAAATTATCTAAGGAAAAAGAACAACCAACCCCCAAAACCCCAGGTTAATACACCCACAGGCAGCAATTTTACTCTGTCTAAAGCTTAGATGATCTTATGTTCCTTTCCAACCCTAACTATTCTATGATTCTATGAAACAGTCATACAGGAAAAAACACCTATTCTGGAGCTATAAACTGGGAAGGTTGATTGCTGTCTCCTGCAAGATGGTATAATAAAGACTAATGCAGCATATGGATAAAAACCTTTACAGAAGCCAGTAGAGCTTCTACAATAGCAAATCCTCACTAACTTGTTTTCTCCAATTCTATGAAGCTGTCAGCATGCATGTAAATAAAGAGAATATGAATAGAACCACAGAATGGCTTGGGCTGGAAAGGACCTTAAGGTCACCTGGTTCCAACCCCCTGCCATGGGCAGGGACACCTACCACTAGACCAGGCTGCTGAAGGCTCTGTCCAACCTGACCTTGAACAGCGTCAGCAACAGAGCATTCACAAGTTCCGTGGGCAGCCTGTGCCAATGCCTCACCACTTCCACAGTAAAGAACTTTTCCTTATACCTAACCTGAACTTCCCCTGCTTCAGTTTAAACCCATTACCCCTTGCCCTATTACTATAGTCCCTGATACAAAGGACTGTATGTAACAATTTATGTAAGAGAATATGCATATGTAAGAGAATACATATAATTATTCCAAAAGCCTTCCTGTAACATTCCACAGCAACATTATTAATGAAATAAAGTTGTCATGGGAGTCAAAAAAAAGGTTTTTTGGTGGACTGAAAGCTGGTTAGGTAACAGAAAATAAAGGATAGGGTTTAACAGATTAAATTACCATTAAGAAAATTCAAAAAGTAGGGTACTCCATGGAGAAGTGCTTGGACCACTTTTATTCATCATTTTTAATTATCTGTAAGAGGTAGTGAACACTGAAATCTCTAAGTTCATAGCTGATAGCAAGTTCCTTTGCATAGTGAAATTCACTGCTGATGGTTATCAGCTCCTGAAAGACCTCATCAGCCTGAGTAAGTGTGCAAGAAGGTGATAAATGAGATTCAGTGTGGACAGATGTAAGATCAGGAACCTAAAGATAAAAACCCCGCAACTCTTCATTAGATTTCCACAATGCTGAATTTGCAAATAGCATTTACAAGTCAGGAAAGTGATTTTGTGGGCATGGCTGGCATTCCTCTGAAATCTATGGCTTAATGTGCAGCAGCAACCCAAAAAGCCAAGTAATACTGGACATATTTCATCAGGAAGAGCATAAAGAAAAACAGAGGGCACTGTTTTGCTGCTATATAAAACCTCTGTGAGACCGTTACTTGAGTACTATGAAGCTCTGGTCTCCACACCTGAAGTAGTCAAGTCAAAGCCGATACAGAGAAGGCAACCAATGCTCAGGGTGTCGGACACAAGCCTTATCAGGAAGGACTAAAACTTCCAAAACTTCAGTTTGGAGAGAAGAAGGCTGTGAAGGGATATGACAGATTTTCATCATCAAAAGAGTGGATAAGCTAAACATGGAACTGTTATTCAGCTAAACCACAGAGCAATTCAAAATAAATGAAAGTAAGTTTAAAACTCAAAACACCAAACCAAAACTTCCTTATACAACAGGTAATGAAACTTGCCACTGTGAAGGCTAACAGTATCAGCAAGTTCAAAAAGCATTAGACAAATTCATGGACATTACTGAAATGGATTACAAAAGGACTGGCTAGGGATACACTTTCTGACGTCTCCAATCAAGTGATGGTGGATGATGGGACATTAGAAAGGGAATGGTCTATAGAAAGTGATCTAACTTAACTACTCTCCCTCAATGACATATTCTATTTCCACTGTCAGAGACTGACTGCTGGGCGATAGGGACCATTGGTTTGTCTCAGCAGGGTATTTCTCATAAGCTTATTATCTTCACCAGCAGCAGTGCATCTGAGAGAGGGCTGGAAAGGAGAGCATCCTCCGTGAAGAAAGACACAGTAGAGAAAAAAACATGGAAAATGTGGGTACATGAAGGAAAAAGAAATGTTGCTGAATTAGGTAATACAGAGGCAGGAAGAAAAGCTATGCACAGCAAACAATAGGATTAGTAAAATATGTTCCTAACATTTACATACACAACTTTTGGAATAGAAGAATAATACTTTCAGCAATAGGCAAATCTGGGTTGTATTTTAATTCTGAAAATTTACAAATTTTACAGAGCTTACTTTGCTATAAAAGGTCCCTCAATAAGCTACAGTAGATTTTTGAGAAGAATCTGTGTCCTGGACAAGAAGCAGACTTCAAACACAACCTGAATTTTTACAGTTTTGTTCCACAAATATCATACACTGAAAATTATATGAAAAATTCAGTGCTAGAGTATTTAAACAACCTGGACATCAGATATTTTTGTACTATGAACATATGAAATATTTGTACTATTTAATATGAACATATGAAATATTTTTCCCTTTGCAAACAGCTTAACGTACTTAGAAGATGTAAAACATAAAGCTGCAAAAAGTAGCATCAAGTCTATATTTTAATATGTATCGTTTTCACTCTACTAGTTTTAAAAAGCCTGGATGCAGACCATATGACTGGTTTTTGAAACATGCTAGTTCTACCACACATTACATAATTTTTCAGTTTTCTCATACAGATCAGCCCTGAAAATGAAAGTACATCAAAAAGGCATCTTCCAGACAACAACCTTAAGAAATAAATATCTAAAATGTAGAAGTCCTTCCTAAAATTCCTCTTTTCATGACCAAAATCTCTGCAGCAACTTCAGAGATATTTTTTTTCCACTGTCAGTTTCAGTTCAGCAAACTGAATGTTAAGAACTATCATCAAATAAGAATGGTCCTATTCACACAGGATTCATATTTATACAAACAGCCAAGTTAAGTGAACCACGGAGGAAAAATAAGGCTTTCTGAATTTCAAAAAGCACTCTCATTCTTTGAAATATGCTGTAGCATATCAAAAATACACAACTAATATATTCAGACAAAAACCTACAAATAAGTAAAATGACACTGATCCTCGAAGAAGGATGCTGGAAAGGGACTCTTCATCAGGGGCTGGAGCAATATGATGAGGGGTGATGGGTTTAACCTTAAACAGGGGAAGTTCATGTTAGATATAAGGAAGAAAGAAATTCTTTGCTGTGAGGGTGGTAAGGTGCTGGCACAGGTTGCCCAGAGAAGCGGTAAATGCTCCATCCCCAGCAGTGTTCAGAGTTGGACAGGGCCTTGGTTGACATCATCTAGTATGAGGCATCCCTGCCCATTGCAGGGGGTTGGAAATGGATGATCTTCAGGTCCTTTCCAACCCAAAATGTTCTATGATACTATGAACTGCATTATTCTCAGTCCAAAGCAGAGATGAGGTTGGAGGGGAATTCTGCAGACTGCCTAGTCCAACTCCCCCTGCCCAAAACAGTGTTTGGATTTTAATTTGATTGATCTATTTAAATCAGTTTTGCTGTGGCCAAGCAACCACTTGACAACTACACCACCTTGCCACATCTACCACAGCACTGAGTCACAGCTTTATAGTAAGTTAATAAAATAAGTTACAGGATAATACATAAATATAATCATCCCAAAGTAGGTATTACTCCCTTTGGAGAAATCTTAAATTCAAGAGAAACATTGTATGCAAATGTTTTCACATTTTTTATTCCCATTCTTTCTAAAAAGAAGTCCACCAAGTTTTAAATAAAAAAATTACAAAAAGGGAAGAAAATGGAGAACACAACAATGAAGGAATTGCATCCATTTTCAGTAAATATGTTATAGCAGACTCCTCACTCTTACCATTTAAACTGGCAAGAAGAAATGAGGCATCAACCTATAGAAAACGCCACAGCCTTTAATAGGATTATATTTTGCCTTGGCTTTAATGTAAAATACTAACAATAAAAAATCCAACCCTAAACCACTGATTTCAAACCCTGATTTGTCCTACCTACTTAAGTAAGGCTTCTGTCCAAATGGCAATCATTATAGCCAAAGTAACTCAAATAGTAGTTCATACTGATTTTGTTGTTGTTGTTGCCTCATTTAACCATATTACTCTATAACTTGAAATAGTTTGGTTCAGAATATCATCTGTCTGATGGAGATCTGGCTTATAGGGATTTACAAGAATTGTAAAATCATTCAACATAGCCAAGAGCCTTGAAAGAAAATATTTTTGTCGTCACTATGACTGTGGATGCAGAAAATAACATAATTTCATAATTTTAACGGAGAAAAAAACTCATCTATTTTTATTAAGGTTCTACCAGAACAACATAGCAATAACTCTAATTCATTTTGCATGTCTTCTCACTTCTTGATTTTCTGTGACTTTGCCACTTTAGGCTGATTTTGTCGTGTTCTATTCTAGCCGATTGTGGTTCCTGTTCTGAAGCAGATGCTTTGTTTGCTGCTTTCAGAATATTTCAATTAAAAAAAAAACCTCACAAAAAAACACACCCACACAAAACACAAAAATTCAAAAACCCCAAAAGAGCCATAAAAATTTTTGCACAAAAATGTCCTGCTGCTGTGATACAAGAAAACTGCTACTCTGCTAAAGTTCTTGAAGGTTGATTTTTCTCTTATTACTTTTTAAATCTATAGAAACACAGTGTTAAAACCCTACTTTGCTATAATCTATATTCTTGATGTATTTCCATGGAAATCTTTCATTTTGCAACAAAATTTGGCATTCTTACATGCTAAGATCATTACCAGATTTCATTACTAGCATCTACAACACATTTACTACTTATTTCTAGCTCATAATTAATATTCTCCTACCTCCTTTCTGTATGCATATTGTATGCAATGAGGACTTTTTTTTTCTGATGTTGAATGGAGAATTTAAGCAGAAGATACTGGCCAGCATCCCATCTCACATATGGTGAAGATATACTCCAGATTAACTTGGGATATTTTGTGGCAGGTTTTGCCCTCTAAAGCAGTGAAATCCAGCAGATCTTGCACACTGCTATCCCCTGCTGCATTGCCCATAATGCTACCAAGGGCACAGCTCACAGACACAAATGAAGGCACTATACCTAAAGACGGTAAGAATCAGATCTCTGTTTATATAACCATATGCCAGCTTTCCTGCCTTTGCCTCATTCAGGGAGCATTTCAAGACATATGCAGGGACAAACGAGGAATAAACTAGGATTCTTTGGACTCACAACAATTAACTTTTATCCACAGCTACAGTGGAATGTATCTGAAATACAACTGAAAGCACATATCCATCCTTAAGGGATGCAATAGATAGAATGTGATGAACAAAGCCAAGATGAGCATTCATAATTTATTTAGAATGAATCTTTGTTGACGCCCAGTGGATAATGCAGAGACTTTATCTCACAGGAACACACAGTGAGTAACACCCATCCTTCCCACATGCTGTGTTCTCTTCAAACCAAATGTGGTGGTGGACAGGAACAAAATATAAGCAGACACTTCAAGAAAATAAAAGGTGCTATAAAGACTAGACTGCCACACATACAGAGTTAAGTGCATACCAGCTGAATAAGGAACCTGACTTCTGAGTATTTGACCTCATGGCACTCTTCTATAGCATATTTTTTAATGTAACAAAAAAAAATTGGTCTTAATTGATTGGATTCAAATTCTGCAAGAAGACATGCTACCATATACACCTCCATCTGCACATATACCACTGAATTCAGTAAGGCTACTTTTGAGGACATGCATTCATCAATTCAAAGCCTTAAATATTAAGGGTCAATTTTTTTTCCAGTACTGTATACAACTTAACTTCAAAGGAAGCATAACAAGTGTACCTCAGCAGACTTTGACCCTAGCTACAGGCGACAGATTGTCTCTAGCATTTTTTACTATTCATAGTCTATGCTGGTGATCTGCTAGGAATGGACACAGCACTGCACAAAGATAACATCTTATTACATTTAAGCATATTTACTAGCCATCTGTACCTAACAATATTGCTTTCTCTCCTCTCCACAGATGCACATTACTTTTACTTCCAATCATAAAATCCTCTAACTTTCCCCTATAATGACTCTAACATACATTTTGACAAATTAATACATCCCTATAACCTGCTTTTCTAAACACTTTTTCTTAGAATAGCCAATAGACCAGTACATTCATGTAGCTTAGGGTATTTTAGTTCACTTTTCTACTGCTTCTTTTTCTCTGTTTCCAAAGTGAATGTACTAACTTTTCACAGTATTTTCACACAGACCTTGCAAAGGGATCTGGGCATATACTATACACCAGGCAGCGTCACATGTCTCAGAATAAGCGTCAGATATGAACAGAGATTCATCTGAAATAACCGAGTTAGAAGAGGCTCTGTCTTAGATTTAGTCCATTCCACTGAGGATAACGGCATGTTTTACGTAGCCTACATATTTCTATTTGGAAAAACAAAAAAATCTCCTATTACTTCATAGTTTTATTCATGAACTTCTAAGTAATTTCTCAGTCATTTCTTTAAATTAATGAAGTACAACTTCTTCTTTCATAAAAAAGTAGGAAAGCTTGCTTATACAGCCAATGTTTTACACAACAGTTCTAAGATCAGAACACTCCCTAAGATATAGGCCAACCAGGCTGAACGCCCTCCATCCTCCCAGAAGAGATTCAAACCCCCTTTTCCCATTAAAGAGTGAGAAAATGCCTAACCAGTGGCTCACAGGTGAGGTGAGGTATATCCAATCCAGTGTGTCCAATTCCACTACCAGGGAGTAACAGTTAAGAGGATAAAAATCATGGAATAAAGGAGAGACAAGAAGAGCAAACTTGGGAACAGGAATTAGCTTAGTGAGAAAAGCCCTGTGTCCCAGGTATAAACTCAGCACAATTCTCACAAGATGAAAGCTGGCACCACCACAGCAGGCCTGAGCTATGTAAACATGAAGACACTGCATCCTTCAGTATGTTTCATGGGTTTTTTTCACCATTTCTAGGATAATCCATAGATTTACCAGTGCAATAATTAGCTCAGGGAAGGAAGACTGTAGTTCTGCTATGATGATCTGATCTCTGAACAACTGCCTGTGAAAAAGTGACCCCTGAACCAAGGGAGTATTAACCTATGCCTAACAGGCACTCTCAGTGAGGACGGACATTCTTTCTCATGAGGAAAACACATATCCCGATTTCAATTTTTCATCCAAGGACTCTATGTGATTGAAATGAAAGAATCCTTGAAATAAAACAAACAAAAACACCCTGAAACAAACAAATCCACAAACCAAAAGCAAAATAACCCCACTTGAAATGGCACACAAAATTACAGCAAATAGTCTAACTTTTAGATTATCCTGTATGGAGTCAGGAGTTGAAATCTGTGATCTTCATGTGTCTACTCCAACTCAGGATATTCTATGATTCTTATATTGCTAAAAAATGCAAGATCAACCAAAAAAAAAAGCAGAAAATTTAGAACATACGTGCACTAAGATAATCTATGCAACCTGTACTTCTTCCCCTCTTATAGGAATCAAATTCTCTTTTTCTGTCATAGAACTTCTGCCTCACTCCATGCATAGTACAGTCTAGTCTGTTGCATGGTTAAACCAAAAGTGAACCATCGAAGAACTGTTGTCTGCCAAATTTGTGTACTTGGCACAAACCAGGAAGGTGAAAGGTACAATTCAGATAGAATTTCCTTTCTGCGATTCTCTATCGATGCTCTTATCATTTAGTTTTATAAATGAGCAAGCCAAGGGCCATGAATTAAGCTTTTCATATGTGGCTGCTAATCATGTTTCCATTTTGTGATTGACCAATTTGAGATAATTGAGGTTGATGATATTCAGACATCTTCAGTACAATTCACAGGTCCAGTACGGAGCCAGAATTCCATCTGTAGTTATTTGAGACAGGAAGGAAATTCAGAACCATTCCAAGGTGGACACATAAATTGAGATGTGACTAACAAGCCTAAAGACTCTCTATTCTGTCCACAATACTTGCAACAAAATGTGAAAACAATAGGAGGCATAATGGGAAGACATAAGTGGTATAAAAACATTAAATATGCTAAAAAAATATCAGATTCAAATCAGGTGAAGCTGGAAGCTCAAAACAGTGGACTCTAAACAACCTAGCATTTGGGATTTTCATCTATACTGCAGGAATAATAATACCTCCATCTCACAGAAATATTATGAAGGTCAATTCATTAATGTTCATAAAGCTTGCAAAACTACAGTGGTAAGCACTTCTGTTGCAAAAGTCCATGAGGAACTTAATATTCAGGCATGCTCTGAGCTCTAATTATGCAGAGAAATACTGGAGTGCTTTCTATTGAGCAAACACTATTCATTTTACTAAATTAAACCCATAGAAGAAATACTGATCTTGTAATTAAAGGTTGTATGCACAAACTACATTTAAGAAATCTGGAACTTCTGAGTGCGTTGTTTTGCAACCTTAAAAGTCTTCAAATCGTTTTGAAGTTGTAATTGCATGCGTTGGCCATGAAGGGTCTACATTAATGCATTTAGGATTAATATTTGATTAATGAGCATAGTGATGCAAAAAGATAAGTATTTGCAAAAAACAGAAGAAGAGAGTCCACTTATACTACTATAGGTTGCTTCAAATCTTCTAAGTTCTTAAAGAAGCTTTTAATGTGCTCTGCTCTTCAGCACTGAAGAGTCCGGGTTGTAATTAATGCAAACGTTCAAAAAAGAAAAGTATGTTACGCTTATCACACATTTCATAAAATTACTATCATCTAATTACAGAAGTGTCATTTACGCCTCTCTAGTTTTAAACAGAATAGGGGTTTGCACCTAGCATTAGATCCAAACTGTAGTATATAGGAAAAATCCTCCCGAAATTATCTTATTTACCACTAAAGTAACTCTGTTCATTTATCATTAAATGAACTCTGAGCACTTACAAGTAAGGGTTAATACTTTTTTTTAACATGGGTTTTCTCTGAAATGTAGCACTTCACATACTTCTGTTTCCCCTGAATAACCTTATTAAGAAGCAACTCAGATTAACTAAACAGCTCAAGCTAACTAAAACACTATGAATAGCTTATAACAAAGAATTTTCATTATTATTCATAGCAAAACATAGAACTATGTGCTATCACAGAATTGTTCTTAAACTGTCACTCCAAAATTCGTCTTCATTATCGTTGAACTATAATGTCATGTTGCATCTGCAGTTAAAGTATCTCCTTGACTGTTGTCAAGTACAGGTGACTAAATGTTCATCTTCGCTGGTCAACAAAATACAGTATTACCATCTATAAACTGGGGGAATTAAAATTTAAGACCACCTTATAGGAAATGCAGATAGAATCATAGGATGGTTCAGGTTGGAAGGGAGCTTAAAACTCATCCAGTTCCAACCCCCTGCCACAAGGGCACCTTCCACTAGAGCAAGTTGCTCCAAGCCCTGTCCAACCTGGCCTTGAACACTGCCAGGGACAGGGCAGCCACAACTTCCTTGTTCATTCATGCAGGCCTCCTTAAGTTACTTAAATTGGCTACTGAGATATCAAAGATAAGGAGGGTTAGGAAAGCACAGATGCAATGGGCCATGAGCTTCCATACCAGTTTCAACAAAAACCTAACACTATTCTGCCTGCATGGATTTTGTACAAAGACTCGGTAATGTGTCTACTGAAACTGTGACTATACTACCAATGTGAATGATACAGCAAGATTCAAAGGGATGTTTATTAGATAGCAAGACTACTCAGTAATTGACACTAAAGACCAGTTTTGGACAGAATACAAATCTTGTGCTTCAGGGTTTAAAGGTAGTCTATAACAATCAGCATTTAGGGAATAACTCTGTGGGAAGATGATTAGTTCAGCTGTTCTTAAACCTTTTCTAGGGTATCAGGTTGTTAAAGAAAATATTCTACATTAACAGTACATTTACTAAAGTGCAACTGTTACTGTGCTCTAAACTGAGGTCTTGATTTCAAACATTTTCTGCACAGTTATTAACAACATGCTCTACAAATTAAAACCCCATGATTGTTATTCAAGAAAAGCTCAAAGAGTTTTCTGTGGGAGACTTATTTTCATGAAAAATATGCACTTTCTGTTCAAAAAAATGTACATCTTCATTCTTACTCAGTTTTTCCCAACTGCACTACCCTCTAACAATCAAGCTTCTGCAAAAGTAATAAGAACACTGCTTTCACCTTTTATCTTCTTTCTGTTTGAAGTTCTACTCAAATAATTTACAACATCCTAATTGTGATCTTCCCACTTCCTATATTAATAGCAGGTATCTCCCCAGTGCTGTATTTTAGTTTCTAAATGCTACGGACAAACACAGGTGAACCTAAAATATCATTTCCAACATATATACAGTGGGAAAATATAAAGGAGCAAACCCGAGGAAACTAGATCTATCCTTGTTAAAATTAACATACGCTTTACTAACATATTCTACTGGATCATGCCTAGTTTTTGGCATGATGCTGCTATCTGACATGCTGAACTTAATTAATGTGAACGATAATCAATACTTTCATGATTTCCACTTGGATACTCAAATCCCAGCCCTAGATATAAGAAGCTAAACCTCAGCTTCCTGTTATCACAAAATACAGCTTTGACCAAATTTGATATTACGTGAATACTTTGAAAAGGGTGCCACTGATTCCTTAGTACAGTTACCAACCTAGAGATTTATCGTGCTTAAAAAAGGCCAGTTCATTCATATGTAATAGTTTCAACAATATTTCATTTTTTTACTTTCAATACAGAAGAATAAATTAATGATTGAAACATAAATGCCAAAAGTAAGTTATTGTATACATCTCAGTGTAAAATGAAATATTCAATTTACTTTTATTAAGTTCTGAACCCATATCTCAGAAAGACACTGTGATAATAACCATCCTAAAAACATCACAAAACAGAGAGACAGCTTTCAGGTGTGTTACTAATGAAATCAGGTGTGTTACCAATAGAAAGAGTTTTGGTAGAGGGCTGGATCTGTGATTTTAGCCAAGCACACCTCCCACAAACTTCAGAAAGACGATTTATTTAAATAAAAACTGCAGGGTAATGCTCTTTAATTCTCAAGTATGAGTCAGCGTTTATGTTTCATATTTAAATAAAGATTTTATAATCAGCAAAGAAAGAAAAACAAGTTTGAGGTGCTACTTAGACTGTGAGCCCATCTGCCTTGATCCTGCAGATCATAACAAACCAAACCTGCCATTAGCTTTACTCAGTTCTGTGTGCAGCAGGATCACAGATCATGGATCCTGAAATATGCAGCCTATGTAACTTATGTAACTTAACATGAAAATACACAATCAAAACACCAGACATTCTACACAACACAAGCTCAGGGAAGGCAATGCTTGGATTGTATGTGCCTTGCTGTATTTTTAATTTAATTCAAATTGAATGAGGTACGAATTCTGGCTCGGATCCTGCACCCTGAAGCACGCAGGATGAAAGCTGCGCCTGCGTCAAGTCCCACTGCCTTCAGTACACTTGCATAGTACATAATGCAGGATGGGGGCCTGTGGGGCTTTGTTGGTTCACTCAAACATGCTTGTAACATTTTTAAACTGCAGTACAGCTGATTAAGGAGAGGCTGTTGAATAAACACTGCAGTATTTTATGAGCACATAATCACCAAGTATTTTGGAAGGCTTTTTTAGAATACTCTTGTACCTTGAAAAAAGGAAGCTGATGGTTTGTATACTATAGAGTAGACTTCTGCAGTACCATGCATTCATAAGCAAGTGCTGCTGCAAGCAATCAAAAGCCTTCCTATATGCAAATACTTACTTTGCTGAGAACATTTTAACCTGATGGCTAAGACAAACAAATACTGCCCACTGAAATCTTCTCAAAAATGACATATACCTATGCACCAAGCAGATCTACCAGATCCATTTCCAAGTGCATCTAGCAGATTAGGCAGAAAACTAATTTCTTTTAATCTCACGTTGCCTATTTTTGCAAATATATCATACAAACCAAAAACATTATCATGCTAAATACAGATCTTTGGCCCTATCAAATGACTTAAACACAGAAAACTATGTTTTTAGCCTTACTTAAAAGTCCCAAAACGTCAGACCTTCTAATGATATTTTAATATGTCTTAATTATCTGCATTATTGTTTTACTGAATTTTCACTGAAGTGGCAACAATGGGAAATCACTGTACTGAATACCTGGAGTCTCACAAAATGCTGTATTACTGGGAACATAAGCAAAAGGAGTCAAATTCAACCCTGGGAAACAGGTATAACTCTAATGCACTGATCACTGCCACTCTATTAAACTACTGAATAATTTGACTTAAAAGGCCTGAACCTGTTTTAGTTCAGGATGGCAAAGAAGTACAAAACCTTCAGAAATTAGAATTATGTAGAACCTATTTCAAAGGTCTCCAACTGTTAAGTCATAGTGGCTCACCCTTCTTCCCCTGAACTCTGTAGGAGTTTTGACACTAGCTATAGCTGAAAACCAAACAGAATTGGAATGATGATATCCAAGATGAGAAAGGCTGTGTTTCACAAGGATCAGATCTGCACACAGTCTTACAGGCTTGTCTTACTGATTGTTTATATTTCTTCCTTCTCCCCAAAACACAAAAAGAAATGAGAATGCACTTGAGTTGGCCATAACCTAAACTTTAAATCAATTGGTATCTAGCTAATAGCTAATTTTATTAGCTATTTCCTAGCTAATAAAAGTATACTGCATAAGTGAAGTTCATTTACCCTCAATAAGGTAAACTGCACTAATTAAAAATTCTGCATTTGAACCTTTTAAGCAAAACACATAAGCAAACAAAACTTCTAGTAAAGTCTACTGAATAACATCAAAGTTAAATGCAACAGCAGAGGACTGTAATATAATCTCTCCTTTCGTTTTTGATCTTCCTTCCAAAAGTCTAATTTTTGTATTCCAGAGTTGGTCAGAAGTACCAAATAGTTTGTGCTGATTTTACTTCTGCAATTAAGGAACACCAGTGAAAACTTTGTTGCAGAAAAATGATACAAAACATAAAATACACAGGGATATTGTATGTTTTCTACTCAAAGAAAATCCTCAGTTAAGGACCTAACCAATACATAAAACCCAATGCCAATCAGATTTGGCAACTTTTGACATTTAGGCTGCCCCACTAAGTTTGTTGTCATATAATCTTCAGTACTAATGCTAAAAACACCCACCCTAAATCTATATCCAGTTCCTCACAAATCATTGAGGTGCACATCCAGTAATCACTGTGTTGTTTTTTATTTCTAGTTGGTGCCTTTTTCTTAAAAAAGGGAAGGAAAGGACGAGGATGAGAAGAATGAGGAGGGGAAGCAGATGCATACAATTTTGAATTTCTAATCACTTGTAAATGTTATCTGTACTAGCACCAATTGATTTGCTTTCCTGCCCTCAACCTACTTTCTACTTTGGGGTCCAAGCATGGACTCAGGATTTGGCCTTGAATGCTGAAATCAAGATTTGTATTAATTTACTGACCACCCCAACTCTGCAGCAGGAAGAAAAAAAGCATCAACGAGACCTCTGCCTTTTCATCCCGAAGTCCTTACACAACCACTGCAGTTCTCAAGTAAAAGGCTTACTGGCATCATATTACTGCCCCCACACACCACACAGCTTTTCTTATTTCCATAGCAAAAGAAAAATAGAATAAATTACAGCCCTTACCTTACAAATCTGGAAATAATCTGAAGTGAGCGTCTCCTGGATCTCATCTCTGGGTGTCCCTGCAGCTCCTGCAGTCCCTCCTGGGTGCAAGGAGCCTCCACCAGCCCCGCTTCCACCACCACTGCCACCACCACTGCTTCCTCCAGGGGATGAGGCAGTTAAACCGTCCAAAACTTTGCGAAAATTAAATTTCTTCATTTTGGAAAAATCTTTCGGAAGATTGGGGGGGAGAGAAAAGATGTGTCGTAACACATTCAGCTACATGGAGCGAAAAAGAAAGTCTTTAATGGTCCTCTGAGTGAGGCAGCACTTACAAGTCTCTTGTACCCAACACAACGTCAGTATTAGGTATAATTGATTGAAAAATACAAAGGCTTCATTTTGTCAGCTACCTGGAAAGGTCCTTTTAAAAAATAAATAAATAAATAAAAAATAATCCACAAGCAGCAGAACTAAGATTTAATTCAAATAAGGAACAGCGGAACAACCGCCATCGGGTTCTCTCACAAAATCCACATTTAGCAGTGGCTAAAAACGAAAAGTAAACAAAAAATTCAAGCCGGCATCCAAAACAGTAGGCTCCATCTCTCTACCTTCCCTGCCTAAGGTTTGCCTTCGGTACTTGATTATTTAGCAGAACTACAAAGAGTTGGCTACATTAGACTTCCTCCTCCCCTCAAGCCCCTTGCAGCCTGGGTACCTCTGCCTCCAGGGCTCCAGAGGAGCGGGCTCCCTCTCCCTGCCCGCAGCCGCGACTTCGCTCCCAAGCGATGTGCCCGCCCCGCCGCTACCGGCAGCCGCTGCCGCGCTGGATCCTCCTCTTTCCCCCTCGTGCTCCCGCCGGGAGGGTGCGCGGCGGCCCCACCGCGGGCTGCGAGCCCCGCACTTTCCCGCCACCGACCCGCCCTGTGAGGACCGACCGGCGGTAACGAGCCCTAAGCCAGCCCGGCCGGTCCTGGGCTGACCACTGGTCCCGTCCCTGAGGTGACGGACCCCCTCAAACCCTCCCGGTCCCAGCTCCCAGTTCCCCTGCCGGTCACCGAGCCTGTGCCGTCGCCGTGCCCCCAGAGGCCGCTCCAGGGGGACCGGACTCCCTCGGCGACAGGGGAGGTAACCGGGGCGACCACTCGCTCTAAGGCAATGGCTCCTAATGGTCCCCGGGGGCGCCTGTGGGAGCGCGGGAGAGGGGCTGAGGGGACTGGGGCGAAAGAGCGGAGAGGGTGAGCGGAGAGGGTGAGCGGAGGGTTGAGCGGAGGGCGGCGCTGCCAGCCAGCTGCGACAGCGGGAGCACTCGCAGCCGTTCTCCGCGGTACTGAAACCTCCGCCGGCAGCAGCAGCCGCAGCTCCTCCTCCTTTTCCCTTCCTCTCCTCCTCCGTCCTCCACGCCCCGCCCGCCGCATCAGCGCGGAACCGAGAACCGAACCCGCCCCTCACCTCCACTGCCATGGGTGACGGGGGGAGGGCGGGACTAAGGCTGGTGATTGACAGCAGCTGCAGGGTCCGATTGGTTGCTGAGGTCCAGTTGGGTGGATGTGACTGGCGGAGAGGGGAGGTGGGCGGAGCCTCAGGCCGACACTTGCTATGGTGAGAGACAGCGCGGCTTCGCCGCCGCTGTGATCCGCGGCATCTGATTGGGGCGTTCTGCAAAGATGGGCAAGCTCTCCAACCAATGGGAAAGGCCGAACCGCCAGTTTCCCGCCCCCAGGGAACCTGTGAGGCGCCTTCCTTCCGCGACGCCCCGCCCCTGAGCTGAGCCGGGAGTGAGGCGTCTGGGGGCGGGGCTTCTCCCGCGTCGGCCACGCCCCACTGCGGCGGGTGCGCTGCGGCCGCTCTGAGGGGGAAGAGCTCCCCGCGGCGGAGGGTGAGAGCTGCGTGGCGGCGGGGCCTGAAACCCGCTTTGTTTCGGGTCAGTGGGGAGAGCTGAAGTTCGTTCTCAGCCTCTGCGGCGAGCGCAAACCCAAACAGCCCCAAAATGTTACGGGAGGTAGCGGGCCTGGCGAGGGGGAGCCTCCGTTCCCTGCCGGGGAGAAGAGCAGCGTGTGCGGGTCGGTGGCCAGCCCGGCTTCTCACACTGTGTACAAATCCCCTTTTCCACACCGAGGGGAGTAAAACCAGCCACTGCCGCGCTTCCAGGCTCCAAACTGATGGAAGTTGGCGTGGGACGGCGCTCCGGCTTCTGAAGTGCGGTGCAGCGCAAGGAGCGTTAAACTGTGCACAAGACGCTACATAAAGAAGGTTGTTCAGGTCGGAAACAAATGAGTTAGTTATTAAAAGTGACTCATGGCACAGCGCTGTTAACGTAGTTGGAAGGTTGGAACTGACTAAAATGGTGTAAGGTTACAAATGAAGTAATTTAAGATGAAGAAAGTGTCATGGACAGACGTGGAGAAAAAGAGATTAGAGTAGGAGTCAGAGGGTGCCAGAGGCAGATAGCTTTGGAGTTCTAGGGAGGACAGAGATAAGATAGTTAATTTTAACTGAAGGAAGGACCAAAGTTAGAAGAATGATAAAAAGCCTTTGGAAGTGGAATAAGATGCATACACTTTTGGAATATCCCCAGCATTCATCTTTCTGAGAATCAGTATGAGGAGCTGGGTATTGGCGATTAGATACTATGTCAAGAGTACCCAAAAGGGCAAATACAAACCCCAAAATCAGATGCTGCCCAACGAAACATTAAGCAAACCTGCTTAAAAACTCGTGCATGTGAGGCATATAGGTCCCTTCTGAAAAGTTTGCTCTAAGCTGAATGCAAGTCCAGAGCAGGGGCAGAGCGATGGAAATGAGAGTGGTGGAGTGGGAGACAAGACAGCGGAGGATGTAGGAAAACTCAGTAACAGTGATGGCATGCACAGAAAGGGGTCCCACTGAATAATATAGCTGGTGAGGAGTTTTGTCAGGAAAAAATAAAAAGGAAAAACCAAAAAGGAATGGTTTGGTTTTGGCATAAAAAAAGACACTTGCTTTTTGTTTAGTGGAGAAAAAAAAAACAACAGTAAACAGGTGATGCTTTCAGTTGCTGTTTTACACTGTGTTTGGGATGTTATTGATGTTTAATAGGACACCTCTGAGGTTGCACAGTTTTGACACCAAGAGTTTTAAAGGGTTTGTAAAATGATGAAAATGTGGAAAGATTTTTAGATGTTAAATTGATGTATAACAAATGAAATAAGGCATCCCAATGTACTGTGGGATATAGGTATCTGAATCTGTATTTTATCCGAAATAATACAGAATCATATAATAGGGTTGGAAAGGACCTTAAGATCATCCGGTTATCTTTACTATCCAGTAAGGAGAGAGTATATTCTTCAGCGTTTTAATCTTTTGTATTTAGCAGTAATCTTATTCTTCAAAGTCAAACAGAAACCAAATGTTAAAAGGGTAACAGTTTGCTAGCAAGTTTTTTTCTGAGAAAGAGAGCATCTTTAACAGTCTACATCATAAAAACCAGTATGAACTCTTATTTTGATTTTTGCTTAGGTAAGCTTGTTACTATGTGTAGTAACATAAAAGGATTGGTCAGAATCAAACCTAGCAAAGGGACTAACATTAATTCATCATTGTCTAATCTCAGTCTGATTTAAGAGCTGACCAAGAAAATGGAGAATCAGGAAAGATGTGCTTACATCACCTGACCAGAAAGTGATAGTAGTAGATTGTATATGCTTTGTATATGGCTGATCATTAGTGTTCTGGTCAATTCTGTCTTGGGTGTTTTTGCTTACCTCATCTGGCTTTCTTGTTTGGTTGTTTTTTTGGCTTTTTTTAGCAAATTCTGCTTCAGTCAATGGGCTAGAATATGCAGACTTTGTAAAGCAGCAAACATACTTTAATCTCAGGCTCATACTCTTGGTTGTTTAAATAAAGACATGTAGAGGTGTGCAGTAAATGGTGATTTCACAGTTCACGCTTTTTAAATGATTCATACTATTCCTTTTGATAATACAGTAGTAAGTAGTTAAGATACAGTCAGTAGTTAAGATTGATGACCCTTGAGAGAAATCATTGTATGCTCACCAGCAGCTGACTAGACCACAGCCTTGCAGCTGTGCCCTGCAGGAGAACCTGGGCTTGTGCAGAACTGAAGAGAAAGAACACAATCAACTACCAGCAACACATATATGCCAATGCAGGCAAAACTCTGACTTACCATAGCTTCCCATCTCATTAGACTTTGGGACATTTGCCAATACTATCCGTGTTTCTGTCTAATTCCAGAACATCAAATGGCAGCAAGCATAGTGTTCCTGCCTGCAGAGCCCCACTAAAAATATCCCCAGTCAGTGCTGAGTATCTGGTTAGAACAGCTTGCTGAACTCTATCAATTAGCCAGATCTTAATCTATTTAATGTGTTTTATTAAGGCTGTATAATCCTAATGTTTTAATCAAAATGTCAAGCAGTACTAAATCAAATTCATTAGGAAGGTCCAAGTCTATCACTCCATGTGGTTACCTTGATCAAACAAACCTGTAATCTCATCAAAAATTGAAGTCAGGCCTGCTTGTCAAGACTTGTTTCCATAAAGCCATGTGGACTTGCTTTCATTATATTCCTACCCTTTAAATCCTTATTGATTGTATCACACATAGCATGACTGCTTTAATTCACATAACATCACTGTTTTGTCTAGGTTTACTTAGGATGCCAGGTCTGTTATTACCTTGGTCATTCTGCTTGACTCTTGGAATAACATGAGGTTTCCTTTGTCCCTTCAAATTTGTAGCTGTACAGAGAGCTGTTAAAGATTAACATTAGAAGGCTGGAAGTCTCCTACTGTTTTAGGCTCTTTGGATACTCAGGTGCCACAGAGACTGCTGATTGAAAAACAGCAGTGCCATTTTCATCCTCCATAGGTGTCAATGGCTAGAAAAACAATTCAGCATCCTCATGTAATATTAATACTTTTTTTCTCTCATGAGTACAGGATAGAAATGTTTACCATAAAAATTAGATCTTTTTTGCATGCTCAGAGACCAGATTTCGCAATGAAGAAACTGTGACGAGGTGGGAAGTGCCTGTACAAACCTGAGAATGTAATTTTGTAATAAGAACTCCATTTTGCACAGTGGGCCAAGTACACATGTAAATTAGCCCATGTATAGAGTTACCTGTTACAGCTTGAGGTGATTTGTTCTTGATGCTGTTGAAAAGGAAGGTCCTGCATCTGCTTGAGCCCTGGGTTTTTTTGCCCCTTGGCCTTTCAGCAGCAAAAGAATTTCCCAGGAAAGTCAATAGTTTTTGCTTGGGTTAGTGATCTGGATTAGCTCTGCACAGGATCAGGCTGTGCAAAGTCAGTGCAAAAAAAAAAAGGCTTGGATGGAAGGATGGGAGTAGTCTCCCTTTGTTAATTCAGCTCAGGCATGCACTATAACTTCATCACAATGTTGGCCTATTGGGTTATATTCTAAATATAAGCCCTACCCAGGAAGGGCTGCATATCAGTGAAGAACTATCACAAGCCACCTAAACAGCAGTCAGGGGCATAGAATTATTCTTAGACTGTCCTGTTGCAGTAGAACGATGTATTTCTTGCAGAGGGTTCTCCTAAAGCTAAGGTAGGACTCAATCTAGATACGTTTGCTCTGGAAGCAGGGGTCTTTTTCTAACAGATTGTGGGGTACAGGCTGTAACAGAAGCCTCAGAAGAGTTAAAGCCTCAGTGATTGTTATCTGCACAGCAGTTGCTTGCTGTATCTTTACGATAGGCAAATACGGAAAACTCTGGGCATCTAATAGAGATAACTTGAGTTCTAGTCATGACAACGTGGGGCCTTACCTGGGACACAAAACTGGTCTAAGATGCTCAGTGAATACTAGGGTAGTTAATATATGCCATATACCATGTCACCACAGATGTCAGCCTTCATTGCAGTTCTCAGGCTGACCTTCTGGTTTTCTCTCTGCAGCCAGGTTGCATTGTATTCCATGCACAGTTTTCTAGTTTTTCCTCGAGCCTTTTTTTCTTTACACTTCATTTTATAGATCACTGTCTGTCACATAGCTTAGTTACCCATTTCACCTCTTACCCCTTCAGAGAGGATTAGACAAAAGAGTCTGGTTTACCCAGGTCCTGCTGTGAGTCAGGCCATTTGAACTTCTAATGACCCAGGTTTGCAATCCAGCCTGTGCACATCAAATATATCTAAAGGTGTAATAGTTCATTAAAACATTTTTAGTAACTGGCACAGACTGTTGGAAAGGAGAGTTGTTATTTTCTTACTCTGCACTTTTAATTTCCGCCAAGCTTGTGTCTGACTTTTGATCAATACACACCTTTTCTGAAGTTTTTTCAGCATATTTTCATTGCTGCTTTTTCCATTCGGAACATTTTCATCTTTTCCAGAGGCCGCAGAACAGCAGGAACCGATGCCTTTTCAAAGTCAGTTGTTATTAGTTCTGAGAACAGCTTTCAGAAAAAAAGACAGCTACGAAAATGGAATAGCCACTAGCCTTTCAACAGAAAGAACTAGTGCCCTAGACCAAATATGCACCTACATGGGTAATACATAGCCAGAATACCAAACTGACCAATCACCCTCCCAGACACGTTAGCAAAAGAGCGCAGATTTCCAAGTCATCAAGGATAAGTTTTCAGATAAAGAAGTTACAAAGCATTAGTTGAGCATGTTAGATAATCTACTGTATTTAAATCCTTTGAGAGAAGAAGATCCTTTATTAAAGCAGAATCAGTAAGAGCTTTAGCAAGTCAGGAAGACTGTAATTCACAGTGAATATTCTTTTTGTTATCAGCTTTGCTACAAATTTGACGTTTCCCATTACTGCTCAGAGTGTTTTGCAAATTATCACTGGCATTTGAAATGACAGCTAATGTATTCCAAATTGTTAGTTCATTTTACTAGATTCTGCACTAACAAAGGTCTCAGTTAGGACTAGGCTACTTGTCTTGGTTGCTTTCAAACCCACACAGTCTTGAAAGTTTGAAACATAATCTTGGAATTCATATTTCACTTACAGGAGAGTATAAAATAAAAGCTTAAAGAGTTAGAAAAAAAGAGAAAAGAATAAATTCAATGAGTCTATACTTGCTTTATAGAAAAGCCATCAGCACAGTTTGCATTTTGGGGGGATTTCTTCCAATAGGTGCAGAAAAAGAGACTGACTTTTAGCTGGGGAAAATTTCAACTGCCCTTCAATATCCTTCAGTCTAAATTATAGGGTAAAAAGGTTCATACACTCAAACTAGTCTGATGAATCATAGGAACCAAAAATATAATGTGTCAGTTCACAAAACATCAGATATCACATCCTTGGTCTCTGTGCAAAAAAATCTTCATAGAAAAGTCTAGACCTGCTGTAACCCTGGTTCAGGAGCAGGTGACTGACATTTCATATAGATAGCCTTAAATTTAGTGTAGATATTTGCATAAAATAAGAGTTGGTAAGATGAAAGCAAAGAGAGAAAAGGAGAAGAGCAAAGGGAAAATGGGGCCCACATTTCAGTATTTCAGTCCTTCTGTCATTAAAAGCTTTCAGATTTATGTCTGCATCTTTCATTTTTAACAATTGAGATGTTCTGTAAATACATTACTATTGACCTGCAAGACCAATACTCTTTGTCTCTTCTAGCCTAAGCAATACTTCATAACAAACAGCCTCAACAGAAGATTCCAAGTGAAGAAATGCTACCTGCAGTCTGATTTTCAACCCTTTTTTGAAGTCTGTGACAAAAAGCTAGCCAATGCTCTGTGGCATCACTCCCCTAAGTCGTCCCCCAAACCAGGGCCACATTCTGACCACAGCCAGATCCTTTATCACAGAAGGACTGCAAACCACCACATCAGCTTCCTAAGGATTTCATCAGGCTGAGCTAGTCTGTGGGTAAATTTGATCACTGCAGTGGCTCTTATGCCTTCCTTCCCACCCTCCCTTCATCATGCTTTTTTACCTCCTTTAATCTTAATTTAAGAACAAGTTGAAGGCAGATTGGACTGTTATGTCTCCTCTGCAAGTATCCTATGAAATATTCCACCCTAGTCTCAACACTTCATTGAAAGGAAGTCTGGCAAAAATGTTAGCAGGGAAAATCCAATCAGTCCTGGAAGTTAAAAAAAATGTGTCTTTATGCCATGAATGACAGCTGTATTATTCCTCAGCCCTTGGTCTGTCTTTCAGGCCGGGATTTTCTTTATGCCAGTGTGATACATCAAACAGGGATTTGGTGTATAGTGCCTGGATTGGCTTGGATTGGCTAGAACTGTCTCAGGGACTATCCCATCCGCATCCTTCAGGTAATGGATATTTGCAGAGTGCTTTTCCAGCTAAGTTAGTGCAATGTTGGTCTACAATACAATGCCGCATGCCTGTCCCTCTGCAATTTGTATGCTGTGTGTAATCCTATAAATGGCTATTTCTTCAAGCACTGAAGGAAATGAAAATGCCCACTGTCCACCACAGCCCGGAGTTTATTTATACACTCTTCAGTGTATAATCAGAACAATATTTTAATTAGGGTGACAGGAATCATTTGTTTTCCAGTTCAGAAGCTCAAACCAGTGTTAAAATATTTGTAAATACATTGTAATAAGTGTTAAAATATTTGTAAATGTATTGTAGTAAATGTCTAAGTGTAAATTAAGATAGGAGATGTCTGCTTTGAAATTAGAAGGGGCATTTTTTCAGACTGTTGCTTGCATTCTATTTGCACAAGAACTATGTTCTAAACGTGACATACTCGTTCAAGTTTTCCCATTGACTCAAACTAGTCCAAAATATCTGTCTCAGCTCCTGTCCTTTATAAGGGATTTGTCAGTGACTCAGGTCTGTTCAACTCCAGCTTCACTTCTTTCATTTAAAAAACTTCAGAGCACTCAGGTCTATTCCATTTTGAGGGACAGTCTGCAGCTCAGTTGTTCTGAGCTCCCTGTTCCACTGTACTCCCATGATAAGGGATTTCAATCAAAAGCTGACAAAAGAATATTCTCTTCTAAGGAAAAATGGAGTAAGAGCCAGGATGCCCTGATTCCTTGTCTCATCACACTGGTGGCTGTTTCCGTTTCTTCTTACTGAGCAAGGTTTCTCATTTTTGCTGTAGGAAAAGATACCTGTTCTCCTCACCTTACCTGCTTAGGTGGTCCTCTTTTTGCTCCTCAAAGACTGACCAGCCTGTCACATACACCATGCATCTCCAGACCACACGACTGAGGGAAATGTGATCCATTGGTTCTGCTGCAGGACTGAATCTAAATATGAGGAAGGGTCTGTTTGAACTGACATTTAGGGATGAGCACGAGAACCTTTCAATCTGAGTGACAGAAGGGAGGTGCAGAACCTAGAAAGCAGAAGCAGGAGGCTGTGGCACAGGTCCTAGGGTAGGCAACTGCCCTGCAGCACTGAAGCATGGGGAAAGTCCCATGATCTTGGCAAGAAAAGGACAAGTTGGCCATCAAGCTCCACCTCTGAACCTAATTCACATCAGGTTCTCAAGCTTGGGCAGGAGCTATTGGCCAGTTCGTTGGGCTGAGAGATGAAGTTACTGAGTTAGCAAGTCTATGTGTGAGGGAGAGTTTAATATTGGCCAGACTGTCAGTGAAAGTCTATCCTAACCTTGGCCAGTTTGATGCCTTTGTCAGTGCAGAATTAAACACGGCTGTCCTATGTCTCAAGCTTTGTGTGATGACCACTGAACCAAATGAGTTTCCCAAAATGCTGCAGGAGGAATTTTCTGAATTATCTGGTAGAGACCATGCTCCCATATTGCAAATTCAAATCTGCCTTCAGGGTGGGATAAACCAGATGGATGTGCTTGCTTATCCTATCTGTGTCATAAAGCCATGCTTTATTGCCCAAATCCAGGAAAAGAATTTAAGAATCTTTAGCTATTGTTCTGCTAAGTGACTAGCAAGTAACTGCATAGCCCACTCACGTACGTCACATCGTGCTCATCTCTATCCACAAGGAAGATCATGTTTTATCTATGGCTCCAGCGCTAGGAAAGTTTTCAGGCTGATAAATCATATGGAACATTTTGATAGCTTCTTCATAATAGAATTCATTTTTCTGTATTTCTGAGAATTATTTTCTCATTTCTGTAAAGTAACTCAAACAATAAATCCTGGTCTAAAGGATAACACTAAAAACCTGTCAGTTATTAAATAACCAGACCAAAGTACATTCCCTTTCACTCATTTGTCATGTATTTTAGTCATTTGTTTCACCTCTTGGCAGATTTGAAGGTGAATGGGTATAACAGATGCAAACACTAATCTGTCAGGTATTTAAGTTTGCATTGTGGTGCCTCGACTGTAGGAGTCTGGGTGATTTATCAAAGGCTCCTTACTTTTGTCCCCCAGACAGCACAGATTCTGACCTTATGAGCCCAGCATTTCTTGACAAATTGGGGGGAAGCATCTCTAAACATCCCATTCTTGGGTAACACATACACAGCATCCTAGCTCTACCTTGCTTCTGCCGTGGGCTTACAGACAAGGTGTAAACCACAACTTCTCTCTCATTTTGAACATGAAGTTCCCCAGACGTTTTATGGATTGTGTAGCTTCTGAATTGTTCAGTTTTGATCAGGTGCACATACACTTCCCATTCGTTGCTCAGCAATATAACCTATGGAAGATGATTGGCATTCATACTAGGAATGCATTATGCTTTCCTACCAGTATGAATTATTGCTTTCATCTCTGAATTTACATACACTGATGCTTGTGCAGATTCTAGACACATTAGGAATGAAGTGCATTTCAAGTGACTGATGGAACAAAGGTTTCTACTTCTCATCAGTCTATTCTTTGTATCACATAACTGACTCACTTGGTATTTTGATCACTGCATTCAGTTTAGGCTCACCAAAACTGATTCTATCAAGGTGGATTTGTCTTTTCTTTCCAGGGATTTGTGTTAGAATTCAATCTGTGCTGCATCCCTAGGAAAAACCTCGGTATTTTAAGGTTTTTCTATTCTCATGCTACCCTTTGCTCACATAGTTGGGATTTGAGTCCTCTGCTCAAGAAATGTTTTTGTCTCAGTGTTAGGTTGCACATTTTGCTGGCTCTGTACTTTGCTCTGTTACACTAAAGGACACTGCAGATGGAGATGGTTGCTGTGATGTACACCCATGACAGGACCCAATGCTTCAGCATTTACTTATTCATAGGTGTGGGACTCATGGAAGCAGCAGGAAGTATTCTGTCTCTTCACCAACTCATATTTTTCATCTGCGCTGTATGATTCAAGTAGGTTTTCCCTCTCCCTTGATTTTACTATTTCTGATGTAAATACATAAAAGCTTGAACTCTGGATGCATGTTGTATTTGACAGGCTAATTGACCCACTTAAATTAATTGTCTTTAACTCACACATAAGAGATCACCTCTCTTATAAGTAGCTTTTAAAGAATCCAGTCATTAATCTTCTTAAGCAGCTGTTCTGTTCTAGCTTCCTCTAAGGCATTTGCTCACAGCCTCCACACTAGATTCATCCAGCAAGGAAATCCCCTAAGACTGTTCGCTGAGCTCTGGGAGACTGCTACCTCACAGAATTGTTCCTGGAAGAGGTCCTCATTTACCTCAGGAAAGATGGCTGAATTAAGCTCAGTCCAACATGCTTTTGAATTTTCTCCAACTTTGAGGAACAATTACACATAAAATACTGGGAGATAGGTAAGGCGCTTTATCACACTCTTCCTGATACTACATTAAAATCACTTTTAAGTACAAAATACACCATTTACAATCCCTTGCTGTCATGCTGAGATAAAAATATTACTTGTATTAATTTTAAATAAGCTTTGACAACATAAAAGCAAAAACCATACTGAGCAGTAGGTTTTGCCTGGCATTACTCACAGATACAGATGTCCTGAAGCTGGATGCTCTCATGCTTTTTGTCTGGCTGCATCACAGATATTTTTTGAAACATCTTGTTTGGGCCTCACTTGCTTCTTCTGACATGCAGCCTGCTCTGGGTGGTAAGTAGGAAGATACTAATGTGGTAAGAATATAGTAAAATCTCTATTCTCACTGCCTTAATGGCAAGCAGGAGCTGATAAACTGATAGCATATGAGAGATGTTGGGGGCTGGAATTAGATGATCATAAGGTCCTTTCCAACCCTAACTATTCTATGATTCTATGTTGTTGGGTCAAAGAACAGGACAGGCTGGATTTCAGAATAATACATAATGGGAGCCAGCAGAACTTAAACAGAACTGGGGTGAGAGACTTGGGAGAAAGCTGATTGACAATAGATCTTAGGAGGAGGGCATAGGTTTTCAGTGTTTTGGGAAAGAGGGAGTAATAGAGAAGGAGAGGAAAAAAAAAAAACCACAGCAAAAGGAGAAGGGGAAAAACCCCAAATCAGCAGCTTTCTGGTTTGGCCATGCTGAATTTAAGTTGATAGCCAGCTAGCCCCAAAACTATGTTAGACAAAAGCTGAAATGATAGCTTATTTTGGACAGGACCCTGACACCAGTCAGTGCTGTGTTTGTTAGTATAGTGGTGGTTGGCTGTAGTTGAACTTACCCTCAGTGAGCCTGCAGAGGGAAAAAGAGGTTTAAGGCCAAAGCTATGGAACCACCACCACAAGGCTACTGCTCTGAGTGTCTCTAAGTTGAGTCATGTATGACCGCTCAGGACAGTCCTTGCCTGACCTAATCTTACTTTACACCAGCCGTCTCTTCCTTGCCTTTGCTCCATCCATTGTATAAGATCTTGCAAGGTCATGGGCATCAGATCAGCGTGGTGAAACTGTCTGCTTCTTTGGCTGTGTTAGTTTTCTGACAAATCAGCTTCTTCATTCAGCTCATCCCACAGTTGCACAACCTCTAGAGCTTAGTGCTAACGCAAGGAAAGCTGCAGGAGCGCACAGCAGGGACAGGGGAGCAGCCACTGGGCAAAGTGCAAAGAGCAGCACTGGAGCTGGGCTCCCTGTCATTAGGGGATGACACAGGCAGTGCTTTAAACCCAAGTTACTAGAGTGCAAAGCTGCAGTTGTCTATTAACATGTATTAACAGTAAAACTACTAATTGCCTTGTCTCTGATGTGCTTTTTTGCACATTCCTCTTCATTGTGTATGAAGCAAACACTGTTTATATTCTCTTCTGTAGGCAAAGTTTACACAAAGGTCTGCCTGTAGATATTTTTTGTCTACAAAGTGTGC
Source organism: Pezoporus wallicus (assembly GCF_028554395.1). Lineage (NCBI taxonomy): Eukaryota > Metazoa > Chordata > Aves > Psittaciformes > Psittacidae > Pezoporus > Pezoporus wallicus. The sequence continues at coordinate 1,581,202 of NW_026639755.1, forward strand.
ACAATCACGTTCAAGCTCCAAGATGAACAGATACACTCAGCAGTACTTCCTCTCCAGCTTTAGCTGCGTTTTTACACTAAATAAACCAAGAAAGCAAAGTGCTCAGAGCAGGGTGCAGTTTTCAACTTTAAGACCAGTCAGTAGGTGGGAGGTGGGAAGGATCTGCCAGTGTGACCTGGGGGATAATAGGTGAAAGTATTTTGACACTGCATGTTTCTCTCATGTACTGTGCCTGCCTCCTCTCACCTTGATTATAAAGTTTAAAAAAACCCAATTCTTCACCACCTACACACATGCTATTAAAATCATGATGTGTATTAACAAGAAAATCTTTCCCAGCTGGATGGGAAACTGCTGATAGCATTGCTAACAACAGAAGCCAGCTCTTCATTATGCAGCCATCCACCACGATGCCATAAAACCAAAGCCTGGCAGGCTTTACAGTTATAGAAATTGCCAGTTTCTCATCCACCCCTCCATCTTTCCTTCTGGTTGTATTGTTTCGCCTCCTCTCTCCCTGGATAAATATAAACTGCCAGGATCATGGGTAGTGGTGACAAAGCATGATGGAGAGGTGACCAAATACTCCATCAAATGTTCCATTGTTCTGGGGGATGATGTGGGAAGGAGCACAGGCAGACCTGCATTCTGGCTCAAGAGGACCCAGAGGTTACAATTACCAATGATCCCTCCTGACCCTCCCTCCAGGTATGGAAGTGAATGATTCTTAGGGCTAAGCTATTTTTAAGAGAGTAACAAACTCTGTCTGAGAAGGAGCAGTTCTGAAACAAGTCCCTAGGCCCATAGAATCCTTCAAAGTTCAGGAAGTTCAGACCTAAGTTCAAACTTCAGTTCTGTTCTACTCTCGTAAGGCACCACCTGATAGTTCTGGTTGTGCATTTTAACTGGGGTTAGAAGGTGATATCACAAGTTTCAGCCCCTTGCCAGTCTTAAGTACCTACCTGTGGAAAAATACTGGCTTGCTTCTTAGAAACTTAAACCCTCACTAATTCCTATTATTTTTCTCTGAGATTTCGTCAAGATTTATAACAAAAAATAATGGCCAAGTGAATGAGAAAGAATAATAAAGCTGCTCATTAGGAGGAGAGAACTTTCTCTGGAATTCAGTCCAGTGACAGCTACTGCTACTTCAGTGTACTTTTTGGGGTAGAATTCAAATGCTGAATGTCACATACCTCCTTGTGCTGGCTTTTAACAGCTGTAGTCCTGAATGGCTCAGTCTATGCTGGAAGGATTGCTCTGTTCTTAGTAGTCTTATTTCTGCTGCTGTATTTGAGACACTGTGAAATGGAGGTGATTGACACATGGATCGAAGTAAAGGCTCCTAGGTAAATTGTAAGCAGTTAATTCCCACTCCAAAAAGAAACGCATCAAGAAACATTAAGGTATAAATAAAAAACACATCTCTCCGTCAAACCAGAACCCACAGCTGCAAGCAAAAGTAATTCTATTGCTGCTGTCTTCTGAGCCCAAAGGGGACTAAAGCAAGTAATTAATGAGATATCTCCTTGTGTCTGGGTGTTGCAGGTACTTTTCAGCAGTTGCTGAATATTTCCTCTTCTTTCATTTATCTTCTCCCAGCACTTTACACCAAATAACGGTTTGCACTTAGTAATTAAGGCCTGCCTTGCAAGCAGAACAGATTCATCTTCTGCAGAGCTGTGGGACACACCTTCTCTGCTCAAAAGAAGCTGATCTGAAACATGTGAGCTGAATCGCTATCTGGGACAGCAGAGCTGGGACTGGAGAATGAAATGCCTCCACCAGCCTTTATGGCATGTGCACAGGTGGGGATGCAGTGCAGAATTAAGAATACCTCACACTGAGTGTTGGGTGAGGGTGTTTTACAAACCAAATGGGCCCAGATTTGCTGATTCTTGCATTCTTTCGTCTCATTTCTATCCATTTAGCTTACGAATTTTTTGAATTGTGCTGACCAAGACATACTTCAATACTCTCCAGCTACATCACTTGCTTGAAGTCAGACAAATATCCATTTGATAAAGCATTTTGTGCAGTTGTGCCAGCCACATCTACCCCCTTGACTATGTACTCACTAACCCTATGACTCTTTTCTGTGATCTGTCCATTTCTCTGTACTCATGTTTATTCATCTCTTCCTTTATACTTATTGGGGTTGAACTTCAATTTATTGACTCCAGTTCATTCCTCTAGCTTGCACTTTGTGTATTCTCACCTTCTGGAGTTACGTACGTGCTTCTATCTCACTATCCTGCTATCCTCGCATACCTGCAGGATCTTGCTATCCTACATGTATGGTTAGGCTCTTCACAGTCTGTTCTCATGCTGAGGGGCGTTGCCTGGCCATGACAAGAGACCTTGTTTAATCTTCCACCTCTAACAGTTCTCCTGGGTGTTTGGCTATTTTTCACGAGATTTTATACAAAGCAGATATATCAACTGTATTGCCCCCCCCTTGACATTCCTATAGTAGACACTCTACTGTCATCTCCTATAGGAATAGCTTTGCTTGTTTCCTTATTGTTCAACCTAAAGATAAGAGAGGACTCATAGAGTGCAAAGTCATATAGAGTGAAACTGACAGCAGAAACTACTAGGAGATAGAATTCAATCACTTGCTCCACACCTTCTCAGGAGAAATGGACCAAACTGTTCTTGTGTGACCTCTCCTGAGAAGATGGCTTTTTGTCCTCCTCCAGTAGCAAGCAAGAGTGAGGCTCATGAATTTTCTAGTACCTCTGTGTTAACATGTATCTGATCCATGTCATGCCACACCTGGCTCATGTTTTTAGCTCCTAGCAGTGATACTAACAAAGTCCTTGTGCTATAAATCCATGGGGTTTATAGACCTCAAACCAGAACACAGGGAACAAATACTGTTACTGTAGTAGTACCAGTGTACTGACCATGGCTAGTGTTTCAAATAGAGTTCTGTAACCTCTTCAGAGACTGTCTGACATGGCATGGCATTACTTAAATTTACACCATTCCCTATACACTGCCCCTTGCTAGTTGTCTGAAGGCGTATTACAAAGGCTAGGGAAAGATCCCCTTCCATGCTGGCTGAAAGAAGTAAGGGTGCATGGACAATGTCACCTCCCAGCAAAGGAGAAAGGCAGCAAGGGGAGTGAACCTTTGGGCAATAGCCTCTTGATGAATTTGGAAGAGGGCATCTGTTCACAGCTCCAACAACTTTTCCACCTCCCACAAACTGCCAACTACCATCCAATGGCAAAATAAACCAAGATTATGTGCATACCTCTACTGGCTGCCCTAATAGCAAAACATAGGCATAGCTGTGGTTTTGAGCCCCTCTGGAACATTGACATTTAAGATTCAAATCCTTCTTATGAAAAAGGATATGGTGTAATCCACTTTTTACTCAGGGGCTTTAGTAAGCTTGTAGATTGAGAAAACATCCTTAAAACAGTCGTGTAGTTTAAAGTGACTGTTGGCTGCAAAACACTGCATTTGGCACACATGGGAAGAGCAAGAGCTTGAGAAGTACCATTCAGGTTTCAGTAATTCTCATATAAAGACATCTCAGGGAACTATACAAAGAGCTACTGTGAAGTATTTTATGTCCACTAGGCTTGTTATCCTGTCAAAGAATATAATTAAGTTGGTTTGCCATGTTCATTATAAGCCCCAGTTGCTTGCTATTTATCACCCTATTTTGTCCTAGCTGCTTACACAACAACTACTTCATTAATTCCTATTTGTTAGTTAATGATGTAGTGTCCTTTGCATTCTAGTTCCCTGTCCTCCATTACCTGTATAGAGAGGAAGACATCTCTTTTCTTGGAAGGAAAAGTTGTTTTAGACTCTTTCCTGACAGAAAACATTGAGGGTCACACTTGTGTTTCAGGAATGCTCACAAGCGATCGTCAGCAGTTGTGAAAATTCAGCTGGTTACCCAGCTTAAAGTCTGTTATGTCACACTGAGTAGTGGCCTGCATTCAAGCTTTCTGTGTCTTCATGTTCAAGTGGTTGCTTCATAGTTTTGTTTTGTGACTTGTCTCATTGCTTCCTACCTGCTACTAGATAAGAGTTTCTCAAGGTGGTGTGCTCTCCAGTGGAAAATAGTTATGCGCTTTCATCTTCATATGACCAAAGTAAAACAAAATAGTCTGCCTGTCTTTCCTGTAGTAACTGAAGGGTATATGTCCTGGGTTCAGTAGTAGCAGTGTTTTTTCTCCTTCTTAGTAGCTGATGCAGTGCTGTGGTTTTGACTTTCAGCCTGGGAACAGCGCTGATAACACCGATGGTTTTAGTTGCTGCTCAGTAACGCTTACATTGACCAAGGACCTTCTGAGTCTCATGCTCTGCCAGGGAGGAGGGGAAGCCGGAAGGAAGCAGAGACAGGACACCTGACCCAAACTGACCAAAGAGGTATTCCATACCACAGCACGTCATGCCCACTATATAAACTGGGGCCAGTTACCCGGAAGGGTTAGATCACTGCTTGGGTTGGCCTGGGTATAAGTCGGCAGGTGGTGAGCGGCTGTATTCTCTCCCCTTTCTATCTCTCTTATTATTACTGGTAGTATCAGTAGTGGTTTGTATTATACCTTAGTTACTGGACTGTTCTTATCTCAACCCATGGGAGTTACATTCTTGCCATTCTCCTCCCCATCCAGGAGCTGCGGGGAGGAAGGGGCTGGGGGTGTGAGCAAAGTGCTGTGTGGCTGAGTTGCCGACTGGGCATGACAGTATCCAACCACTTTATTGATACGAACTAATATGTCCTCAACAGCCCCTCGGTAATAAGTGAGTATCATTATTTTATCTCTTAGAAAATGCAAACTGGGGCACCGAAAGGGTGTAGAATTGTTCCCAGTTCCTTGAGAGCAGCATGCTACCATTGAAATCTCTAGTATCTCCCTCAGAGTGGCCACAATATCATATATAGTGCAAAAGCAGTTCAGAGGCAGATTTCTCAGTTCTGTGAGACGCTGACAACTGATGAGATCCTGTGGAGTGCTAGAAATCGCTCCAACCAAGGCTGCAGGCCTGCATCATGCTTTTGGTGGAGCTATACAGCACCAGAGGTTATACAAGAGCGGCCTTACATCAATTAAAGCGGGAAACTTTGGTTGTTCTGTTGCCATCAGCTGTTTCAGTATAGCTGAGAATGGTCTGCAGATCTGTTCCTCAGTGTCACAGACCCTTTCTTTTGAAGTCTCTTATCTGCTGTTAGCAGATAGCATCTATTAACCTGCTGTTGTGCAGAGGATTCATCACAGTTACAAGTTACCCAGAGTTTTTATTTGTCCCTTCTTAAGACCACCTAAGTGGTGGCACTTGTATCTAGTTGTCCATGCCTGTGTCTTAGTTGTCCATGCCTGTGTCTTAGTTGTCCATGCCTGTGTCTGGTTGTCCATTTTGCACAACAACATAGGAGTATGAGATTCTGCTCTCCAACTTCAGGAACACGAAGGAGGTTTTGAAGCACCTTTCCCCAGTCCTGTGTCTCGTGATCCCACTCAGCGGAACTCCCACTTTCCTGGGTGGGGAAGACACACACTTGCAGAGAAGACACTGAGAAGACAGTGTCACCTCGGACAGGAGACTCATGGAGGTAGCAAAACCATATTTTTTCAGCCTGTTTTGCCTAAGCCATAGAAAGCCAAGTTACATGGTGCTGCTGAAAGAAAAGCTTGAGTCTTTGGAACTGGTGGGAAACAGCAAGGCTTGGAGGTACAAATAGGCACCCTCTCTTCTTAGCAGCAAAAAACACGTCTCTCAGAGGGTTTATGCTGTTTCTTCCTCCCAGACCTCTCCTTTTTCCTCTCTCCTTTTCCCAAGACCCTAAACCCTGGAATAGTAAAATTCAGTTTTGCGCAAGTCCCTGCAGCACTGAGCCATTCCTGAGCTATAACCAGTCTGGACAGCTCACATTTTCCATGCTCCAGCATCTGAGGTGAAAGCTTCTATTCTTAAACAAAAAGGAAGGTTCTATTAAATACGCTTCCAGGCCCAGAACGCAGAGGGTGAATAAACATTCAAACTTTATGTTCTCAAATGTCATGGATTTTAAAGACATTTGTATTTTGAGAACTGACGCATTCTTCTTTATCATTTGGAGTTGGCAAAAGTATAAGCATCTGGGGAAGCCTTAAATCCTGTTTACATTATAAATGGAGTATATTGCTCCTATTCCTCACTTCTCCCCCCATATCAGCTGTGGTGGGTCTTTAGAAAGTGCCCATCAGGAATATGAGCTTTCCTCCTTCTGGTGAGGGGGTAGCAGGAGTGCCTCTAAAATCATCACATATATCCTCTAGAAATTGAGCTGCACAGGTGAAATCAGGCCTCACAGAAGGAATACTGACATGGAGGAGCTGCAAGAGGGATAAAACAGCTTGGAGCTGCCACCAGTGACACAGTGATACAGGCGGTCAAGTGCTAGGCATTTCCGGGATGTGATGGCAGAGGAAGCCAGCTCTCTCTGCCTGCACAAAGCAGCAGCTGAGATATTACCCCATGCCGCTGCAAGCCCTGAGTTCTCTCAAAATGAAACTGAGATGGTTGTAAAGGGCAGTGGAGATGCAGGGTTAACTGTGATATCCTGCAGGAGAAGATAATATTGAAGTGTTGCAAGTGCTTGCATGCACCCCAGTCATTACATCTTTGTGTTCAACACAATGGCCAGCAAGGGAGCGCAGTACTTAAGGCTCAGAAAGAGGAGGATGTAGGGGCAGAGGTAGCTAAAAAGCTTGGAAGTCAGAGAAGAGAAGGAAAAACATTTGCAGGGGGCTTGGAACTGGATGATCTTAAGATCCTTTCCAACCTTAACTATTCTCTGATTCTATGTTTCTCACAGAAACTTGATCAGTGATCCTGGAACACAGACACTGCTGCAGCCAGGAAAAAGATGCAAAACCAACAACCAAATGCCCTGGGTTTAGGAAACAGTGAGGAGCTAGACTGAAAACCACGTGCGTTTCAGAATAAATTCAGTGCTTTGAAAGCAATGATGTGAAAGGCACACGAGCCCCAGTAATAAAATGCGATATGAGCCATTACTGTAAACAAGGAGGAATAATTGACAGGGAACTAAAACAGATCCGCAGAGCATTCATAGCCCAAGGCTCTGCAAACCTATGGCTGAATGAGACGAAGAGGAGTGGCATGGGGAGAATTCAGAGAAAGACTTAACAAATCACAGGTGAAGAATAAATAAATGATACAACAGCCCTTGATCCTGAGACCAGAAATTCACCTGGGGTCACTCCATAGTCCCATGGTGGATCAGGAGGAAGGAACAGGAAGCATGCAAGGCAGTCTCCCCCCAAAATAAAGAAAACCAAATGTCTTTTGGGCTGAAGGGGAAAGTCAGGGTTTGTGAAAGGAGTAACCAGTTTGTTTCATCTTTTGGACAAGGGTGCTATCTCAAACCTGTAGCTTAATCTGCAGGGCAAAGTGGCCAATTTGGGTGTGGAGAGGAGAAAAGCCATGGCTGGGGTCTGAGACACAGCACTACAGACAAAAGCTCTTTGGGTGTGTTGATGTCTGGTGTGCTGATGGAGCAGCCAGGAATGCATGATATGCACAGGGGGCAGAAAGCTGCAGCTGAGCAAAGGCTCTTCAGGTTATCTGGCAGGTTATTACATCCTCCTGACACATACCATAGACACATGGAAGTACACATGTGCATATACGTGTGTGTTTATGGATTTCAAAACCACCTGAGAATAACCTGTGAACAGTTGGGCAGTAGAAAGCTGTTCCAGCAGGGAAGAGAGGCACTCTTGGTGGTGGTATTTCACAGTTCAGCACAGTGATGCTGCATAGCCCCTTTCATGGAAATCAAACCCCCAAAATGCTCAGCAAGGTAAATAATACAGGCACTGCTTTAAATATTACATAGTAGTGTAGAAATAAAGGATGTTAAGAGACTGCAGGAAAGGAAAACCAGTGATGTTTTCAGCTAAGATTAGAGAAAGATGGAGGGGGAGATGGGCATTTGTGACTGACCCACTAGAAGAGAAGGCCAGTGAAGCTGCCGGCTGGTGTTAGTTAGGTAAGATATAAAACCTCTAGTGCGAAAAGGGATCAAATCCCCACAGCACATGGGGAGCCAGTTACAGCAAGGGGATATAGTCATGCTACCTGGTGTGCACACAGAGTGTTAGCTCACAGGCATCAGAAAAACCAGGATCTTTTACTATTGCCACTACTACAGCCACAGACAGGCTCACACAGATGGGTGATGATGGTATCACTTATTCTCGTTGCATTTGTATTTGTGATGTTTTCTCCCTCTGCGACTGTTGCAGCACCCACTGCTGCCATTTCTCAAGCAGTCTCTGCAAGTTTCGCTGTACCTGGTAAGCCCCAAGGTTTACACCTTAATGGGGATGTAGAGTTTTCAGTGCTGCTTCTGCATAACTAAAATGTCCTTTTATAAATGCAAAGAGAAGTATGTCATCCTTTTATCATCACTACTTTGCCAGTAACCATGCCCTCCTAATATATCAATGCCTATTGCCATGTCATTTCCTGGCATCCAGTGAATATTAGAAGAGATGGGGAGATAAAGAACAAGAACTGAAATGAAATTCTGAAGTTAAATACAAACTCCTGCCATTACAGCATATTCATGCCATGTCGTAAGCCAACTGAAATTGTCTGGGCATGCCTACTGCAGGCATTCTCCTTCCCTGTCTGCTGAAAACCAGAATAGAGGAAAGCAAAAAAAAAGCCATTGATGACCAGAGGGAGAAAGAGTAGAATAAAAGACCTCTGCCTCACGAAACCTTGGGATTTAACACTTCATGGTGCTTGATTCTCCAAGCAGTCAATGAGAGGTAGGAGCTTCCATCACCTCAAAGAGCTTAGAGCTTTGTAGACTGAGCCCTGTATCCTTGACGGATGTTGTGATTTGTTTGCTGAGCTCTGTAGGACAGATAGGTGGATCTCTCTTCCCTGCTCATACAGAGTCTCCCACTCTGTGTGCCTTAATTTTGTGGTCATTTTAGAAAAACATATTATTGTGATACATCTAAGTCAGTTTGCTTCACATAGTGGGAAATAGCTCTGTGGGTCTCTTCAGAGCGTCATCAAAGATGAAAGACATTTCCATAAACTTCCACAGTTTTGGATCAGATTCTGCAGCATATGCCCCACACTGATTTTGCATTAAAACAGATACTTCTATACACTAAGATTCAGCATTTTCAGAGAGGGTCAGCTCCACAGGAGAGAATGTGCTTGTGGCATTTTTATTTCCTTCCAGTGGCATATGAAGACACCATGGAGTATATATATGCATTTTGTTCAAGCTACCCATGTAAGTGAAGAGAAAAAAAGGGAATGAGCAAGATTATCCTTCCTTATCAGCCATGGTGTGATTAGGAACAGAAGCTCCATCACTTTAACAGCAGATGTAAGAGTCTGGCACCCTTACAAAGTCGATGACCGTCTGTGATGCCTTGAAGGAAAAAAAAAGCTTTTCCTGTTAAGCAACCTCTCCGTAAGGAAAAAAATGGTGATAGCAATTCTTGTCACAGTTTGATAACCCTAAATATTCATCTCCTTTAGTCTCCTGCACACTGCAGAAAGAGCGTCCGTAGGTGTCTGAGCATCAGCAGTTTAGTTTAGGTGGGCACTCCTGGTGAGACTTTCCTGGTTGCCTTCCATTTCCTGCTTTGGCTGGCAGAGTGGAGCAGCCTTGGAGCACACAAGCAGATTCCTTTCATGTGAAATGGAAGCCAAAGGCATGCTTTAGAAACACTCCTAACAAAAAGGTAGTCTGAACCAGCCTCTCCACCCTAAACACCAACTGTTTCACTCCATAGGTCTGCTCTGATGCTACTTCACCACTGGCTTATGAAATAGTGCCTGGGATGCCATTACCACAACTACTCCTTTGTGCATCTATTTGTTTCAAAAGCAAAAGCCTGCTTATCCACTAAGCAGCAACCATGCAGCGCAGCAGATGCTGGATGGCATTGGTGGTTTTGGCAGGGCCAAGATGATCCTACCAGGAAAGCATTTGTTCTTATTCAGAAGTCCTGTGGGCATTGCTGGTCAGCAGTGTCTGCCTGTTAGTTTATTCCCCTTGTCCCATCATTTTGTGCTTCTCAGTCTTTTGAGATGAGATCCTTAAGGAGCAGGTTAAACAGATTTGTCCCTTCCTAAGGTAACTTTCATGGAAGTTGCTGAAATACCAGCCTGTGGTGCAGAGCTCTTGCTGGTGCTCTGCAGTCCTCTGGGAACTGAGGGGCTCACCACCTAGGGAGCTTGTAAAGATACATGTCCTGTGGTGTGAGCTGGCACCACTGGTGCTCCGTGTGGAATTAAACCCAAGCAATTAAGATGGAAAGACACCCATGCCCCTTTCCAAAATGGCAAGGCACATGAAGATCCCCTGAGTCGGACTTGCTGCCTGGTGATGGCCGCCAGCTCTCACAGGGGCTGCCAGCATAGAGTTTGTCTGGGCAAACAGCAGTCCAGGGTTTTGAACAGTGGTGAATCCACTATTGGCCTACTGAGCTGGTCTAAACATCAGCTGCTCCCTGCTTGAAATCTCTCCTTCTTCCTACCTGGCACTTGTATGGACCAGTAGCATTGGTCTTAGCTACACCACTGTACAGATCTGTCTTAGGTAGATGATAGAAGTGTCTACTGCCAGAAATTGTTGCCCTTGTGTGTATTTATAGATCACAATCAAAGTCAGTTCTTGATCTTCTCTGGAGTGAACCTGAGGCTGTCATGAAAACTACTTACTGAGCTCTTTTTCCTTGACAATTACTTGGACATCTATGATCCAGTCTTTAATCTCATCAGTGCAGTAGAGGCTGCACTGATTTTTTTTTATTGCTTTTTTTAAAGTTGGTAGGGCACATGAAGCTGTCAAATAGTCATCTCTGGTTTCCAGCGATCTATAAAGGTAACTTTAATCAGATAAATATGAAATCTCATTTTTATAAGAGGTTTCATTGATTGCTTTTAAGAAAATAGGTTTTGGCATTGGCTGGCACTGACTGTGCTACCACTCATTAATGCTTTATTTGCCTCCCATACCTCCTTAGCTCTAGTTTTGCCTAGGACTAGTGTCAGACCAGTTTGGCTTGGGAAATCCAGGTCATCTCAATAGCATCTTTAAGTGTGGACTCAAGGTTTGAAGGGGTTGGTGTGCTGCTGGCTAGTATGTGATTAGCATGCCACAGGCAGGCTGTACCAGCTTGCATAGGTGCTCGGTCTCTCTGCAGGAGAGACCAGATAGACATAAAACCAAGTCTTCTGTACATGCAGAGGAGCAGTGCCCGGGACATCCTGATTTCTGAGGAGAGCCCTGGTTCATGCTGTTTAATCAATAGAGTAACTTCAGCACTTCTCCGGTCCTTTGTAGCTTCCCTTGTCTTTCAGTCTTTGTTACAAATCACTGTCAGTGATTCAGGAAGCCCCTCAGACACAGATTTTCTGGTACTGCTACTGTACATTGCTATAATGGTTGCTATATGACATCTTCCATCGCTACTGATGAGATTAAAGTATTTCTTTCTTCCTGTGAAATACCACATCCCATTTCTTTCCAAATGCAGAAAATAAATATTCAGTGGTTATTTCTCATGTTCATGTATCACAATTCTCAACTCTGCCTTCCTTAACACTGGACCTGCAGGGACTAACAAAGGGAAGAGACGTTACTTAACTTGGTAAGTGATGTTTTTGTCAGAGAAAATGGGTGTGAAATGCTGACAAACAAATGTAGGTAGGAAATCACAAGGAGGTTATAACCAACCAAATTACCGGGTTCTAAAGTGGTTCTGCACTCCCCTCCACCTCTTGGGATCTCAGGACAAAAAGAACTGCTTTAAGATAAATACACTATTTCCATGAAGAGGATTATTTGGTATGGCACTACAAATACCATGAGGATTTGATGATCCAAGAGGTCCCTTTGAATCCAATTCTCCTGCATGACAGCAAGGATTTCATTAGGTCTTAGTATACTTAAATAATGCTTTCTTGCCCTTAATCTTTAAACCCAGGATTTTTTCATTAATGGTTTATCTTCAGCTGCCTCTTTCCTCCCTGTTGACTTGTTTGCACAGCTCTCAGACCTTCTGTTACTCACATTTGTTATGTATAATAAGGTTTTTAATGATCGTTATTGGTTGCCACTTTCACTTCTTGTCTCTCCTAAGATGGGTTCGAGACCAATAAACCTCTCCTAGAACGACAGGTTGTGGGTTTGTGGGTATCTAATTAGGTTTTTCAAGACCAATATTCATATTTTTATGCTAACATTTGTCCTCATAACCATTACTTGACTGTAGCTGACCTCTGTCTTGGGAAGGACCAAATGAACTATTGCAGGCTTGATGTAGTCTGTCTTCACACAGCATTTCCATGGAGGGAGCCACCAGTTTCTACCTCTCTGAGTGACTCGGTTTTACCCTTTCTAGCAGAAAGTGCCATCCCCAGCAAGTACAAGATTGTGCCAGCTCCAAACCCGAAGCACCCAGCTCCTCTGCTGGGACTTTGTCATTCACCCAAGCTACAGGGGTGAGCTGCCAGGTCCAACAGCCTGGGACTGCTGCATCCCAACTGCATCCCAGCCTGGAAGTGCTGGCAGGTGAGGCAAGGTACGCAGATGCATCATTCCTCACCAGGGAACGGCTCCCAGGGATCTTTTCAACAGTTTTAGGTAGAGCAGCACAGGGCTTCTGGCTGTACAGAGTGTGCGATACATGGCTTGCATGGCAAGGAAGCCCGGGCACCCCTGATGAAGAATAGACAGGCTTTAATGGAATCCTTTTCAGTTTATAATCTGCTGATGGTTTAGCTTCAGGAGTGTCAGAGAAACCCCTGTGTGCTGAAGAAATGCAACAGCTCCAGTCAGGCAAAGGTGTTTCTCATACACGACCTGCAGAAAATTGCTGCTTTATGTTGGAACTTCAGCTCTTCATTAGCAGCGGGGTCCTTGGCTGTTCCTTCCTATGGAAACCACACAGGCGCCACGAAGCGCTGGAGTTAAGCAGGAGTAAGCACTTTTCCATCAGCACTGAGCTGCATGAAACGGAGCCTGCGGCAGCAGCATAAAGCCTTCCATGAGGCACAGCCCTGCAGCAAACCCAGCCCTGGTGCCCCCATCCTCAGCTGCAGCGGGCAGCAGCAGACAGGGGTTACACAGGGTGGGACTCAGCATCTTCATTTGTTCTTCAAGCTTGCTGCTCATTTGCAGTCCAAAATGGAACGTTTGGCTGCGGTGGCATAAATAACAGGTGACGTTTACAACACGGTGCGGAAAGGCTTTGAACATTGATGAGTTATGGGAGGCCAGTGTGAGTCGTGTGAGGTTCATTCATTCGCCTCTCTTGAGGCAGCCGCCTGTTTGCTTCTGAAAACAAATGCTCAGTTAAAACCCACTCATACGCATTGAAAACTGCTTCTCAGGAGCATTTCTGATGCTCCAGAATGGCAGAGCTATAACTCTGAGTGAGTGAATGCTGAAGGATGAGAGATGGTTATGAAGAGAAGCATCCCATGTGCACGTGTTGTGAGCAGTGGGATGGGACTTGCTCCTGATAATTCAGCCTTCTGGACATGGAGACTTGGCTTTAACAACAGGGTTTGTTTGTAAAACGCATCTTCTCTGTTGAAGTCTGCCTCCAAGTGACCTGGGTCTTTCACACTGCAGTAGAATAAAATGGAATATATATATATACACATGCATAATACAGCAAACCCTTGTCTCACTGCCAGCCCCTTGCTTTTTCTACATGGCACAATAATTAAGGTGAGTGATTTATCACAGGAATACACAAAAAGTCTGATAACAGAGGGGTAAACCCATCAGTCACAAATATAAATAGTGAAAGTACTGAAAGTCTGTACTTGAATCCAAATCACCTTGATAATTTTAAGCCATTTAGCACTATTTAACAAGCTCTTCAAGCCACTAAAGACATTACCGTGCTGCCTGCCAATACCAGCAGCACACACCAGGGAGGGAGGGCTCTGCAGTCCCTCCCTTTTCCTTCTCCTCCTTCCTGCCTCAAAGCAGGTCTGCTCAGCAGATGCTTCTGAACCCCCACCATGTCAGCTCCATCACCCCTTCCCCTGCTGCCCACCCACTCTGTGCCAGAGAAGGGATCTGCTGAACTTCCATAGTGCCAAGAAAAAGACCAGCCCGGAGGGAAAAAAGGCTCCCCCATGGCTCCCAGGTTGTCCATCCCCAGCCTTCCTCCTTCACCTGGAAGAGCCATGGCGCATCAAAGGTTGTGCATTTATAGTCTTTAAGCTCTTATTTGATGTCATTTATCCAGGTAGTTTTACCTCCACAGCCCCCTCCTGCGTTGAGGTTTGTTGCAAAGTCTATTCCCTGTTTTTCCTCCCACCCTGTGATTTGCTGCCACTGTGGTCATCCCACGGGAAGGGGAATGGGCTGCACTCCTCCTGGCAGCACTGCTCACAACCAGGCTGCACTCAAACCTCACACCCAACTGCTGCCTTTGCTGTGGTGTGTACAAACACTTGCATTTCGAAGGCTATTCAAAGCCTGGGCCTGTGCAGTTTGGACTCATGGTTGATCCGATGCCTGCTCCTAGTCTTATTTTTAATCAATCTGCTTAAACTCTTCTTTTTCCTTACAAAATTCCTCCAAAATCCCCAGTCTGGTTATGGGTCAGCAAGGGAGATGGAAACTTCTTATCCTGAGACCAGCAACATGACCAAGAACTAGAGACATCCAGTGAAATCCCATAAGCAAGTGAGTAATGCTTCCTCTGGGGGCTTTACCAGCTTTTTTTTTGCTGGGCAACTATCTTCATTTAGTTTCTCCTCCTAGAGGGACCATTCTCTATCTTCCCTCTGTCTAACTCCAGGACCTGGCAGTGCTGCTGGGCTCTCAGGTCTGGGTCCTCCCAGCTCCATCACTGCTACTCAGCACATTCCACTCCCTTAAAATGTGCTGGAAACACAGCTGAAAACAGACAGGCAGGTCCCTGTGTAAGAACCATGGAAATCAGACACTGAAGTGACAGTAATCCTGTGGGATTTGTCATCCCCTTTGAGAATGATATAACACGGAGGACAGCAGCCCATATTCCAAGATACGGACATACCCTGTGATTACAGGGTCCTGCTCTGCACCTTGCTCCTCTCTGGGTAGTTGCCACACTTCTGTGTCCCTTTATGATCACTTCTGAATTCTGCTCAGTCTTCCAGAGGCAGCAGTGACTTTTTCCAGAGCATCCTGTCTCCAGTGGGAGAGCTGAATTTATCTTCCCACCTTTGCTTCCAATCTCATCCTTAGTTTTGTTGTGAGCATTTAATGGGTTGGAGAAAGTGTGGGATACCAGCAGGATTTCCCTTCTGTGCATGCTTGGTGACCCCTTTAATAGCACTTTGAGTAGCAAAGTGCAGCTCCTGCCGAAGAACTTCTAGTGATGCTGTTTGCGATGGTCCCAAGAGCTCATTAATTCTATTTATTCCAGTTTCCACTGTGTGATAAGCATGGAAATCACATCCTGTAAAGAAATCAGACACTTTCCTCCTGCTGCTGCTCTAGTACACAGGCTGTGAGTCTGTGCTACGTTGCCAAGAGCATGGTCGCAGGCTTGCTTCTCCTTCTCCACCATCAGACTTGGCAGGCAGGGAGCTGCGCCAGGCAGAACTGCTCTGACCACCCTCTGAGGCTGCCTGTTAATCAACAACGAAGAGAAGAAACGACAATGTCCCTGTTTCCATGTGGAACAGATGAACCACCAGCAAGTACGAGCAACACCATGCATTTTAGCATCAAATGCCAGTAAAATTACTTAGATGCAAGACAGCCCATAGGTTCCAGGGCTAGCAAATCACAGTTACAAAGCTGTAGTGTTGGGCCTGATAACTTTGTATGAGGTTTGAAATCAGGTAAGCCCTGAGTTAACTTAGTGGTACCTAATTATGGGAGCTAAGACAACCTCAGTAAGGGCACTGTATCCCACACCTCGCCTCTCATGCAAAGGAGAACTTCTAAGAGGCAAGCCATGCATTTCTTCCTGGTAGAAGTAATTTAATAGCCTATCTATATAAATGTTCATAAGCACAAACACAGGCACACATACTTACAGTCTCACCTTCAGCTTGGGATTTGTTAGTGTTTGCATTCACAGCACTAGAGCACAGTGCTATGGGTGCAAACAAAACAAGATGTGGTATTTCAACCTGATCTGCTCAAAGGGATGTGTAGGATATACAGAAAGAGTGACTCCTTAAGCTTTCAAGGTTATGGTGATTCCTGTCAATATCCAGCTTTCCCCAGCAGGAACTTACTTCTGTGTGACAAGTTCTTTACAAAGCTTGCTTAGAAGAAAAACCCATCAGCAGCAGTGACAGGGCAGGGCTGCCTGCGGGTCAGGTGGAGGCAATCATAGGACCATAGAATAGTTTGGGTTGGAAAGGACCTTAAGATCATCCAGTTCCAACCCCCCTGCCATGGGCAGGCACACCTCACACTAAACCATGGCACCCAAGGCTCTGTCCAACCTGGCCTTGAATGCTGCCAGGGATGGAGCATTCACAACCTCCCTGGGCAACCCATTCCAGTGCCTCACCACCCTAACAGGAAAGAACTTCTTCCTTATATCCAATCTAAAATGCAATGGGATTTAGTCTTATGTGCACCAGAAAAGAAATCAGGTTGCATTTTTCAGGCTGACGTTGCAGTTCCTTGCAACATGGGAATTGAAGGTACTGGGTTCATCAGACTTACATCATCCTTTCTAAGCCACCCTTCAAGTGCCCGAGCTCAGAGGCATCTCACACATGCTCTCAGCTGGCATTATTTCTCCTGCCTGTTTAGTTGCAAGACTATTTGTCCATCTTTGAATGATGTTTGACATCTCCCTGTAAATAGTCTGGGTTATAAATATCTCAGGTGTCAAAGTCTGAGTGGTTTTGCCTGCCATTCTGGTTCGCACCTCTTTCTTATCCTGTCTGTTCAGCAGCTGTGTCCTTGGTGATGGCTGTGTTTGAACTTGGGATCTGATTCAGACCCAGGCTGGCTATTAACCTGTTAGCAGAGCTGGCTGCAAGATGAATATTCAGCTCCAAACCAGGACAAACTGCTCCAGAAGGGCTGGCAAGGAGCAGGGGACCTGGAGGCCATGAGCACGTGGCTGCTGAGGAGACACAGGGCTGGGAACTGGGGCTCAGTCCCACTGTGGATGAAGTCACTTGATGAGCCAGGCATGTCCTTGCTCTGCCTGCTTCTGGCAGGATTTTGGAATGGCCACATTCCCGAAGGATTTCCTGCCACTCCTGGTCAGAAGTGCAGCCTCATCCAGGCAGGTGAGGGCCACTCTTCACATGGGAGATCTGTACCCATCCATCTCAGCCTGATGTTGAGAGCCAGCCAACCTGCAGTAGGCTGGACACTGGCCAGCAGGAAGTATCTCATCCAGCATCCATTCAGGGGCCAACATTCTCAAAGCACAGAGACTTGCATCATTATTGTATAGGATTTAAATGAAAACAGTAATTCATCAGAACTGTGTAAGGGAGTGTCTCTCCATTGGATAGACATTCTTCCCATAGTAAAAAGAGACACAGAAGCAATTATCTTCATTTGCCTTTTCCTGGCAAGTGGATTAGTGTCATACCTCTGTGTCAGGAGATACTCAAACGTGACTTGGGATTGGTTCGCTTGCAGGACACGGGGAGTGGATGCTGGGAGCACGTACGCTTCCTGCTCCAGGCATCCCAAAGTGACAAAAGAGGAACATTTCACCAGCAAGACCTTTTGGTCTCGGTGGGGAAGGGGAACTGAAGCCCAGCGTGGGAACTGCAGTGCAGAGAGCACAGAACAACGCAACCCAATGTAAGTGCTTGTAATTGTCACTACCACCTCATGCAGGGAATGGCCTCTAATGTCCAGCAGCAGTGGAAGGGCTACTGAGAGGTTCCCACAGATGCTGCACATTGTGCATGTGACTATTTAAACTCAGGGTACCTGTAAATCAACAGCAGTGATTTACAGCACCAAGTCTGGTGGTGGCAGCAGTTAGAGTGACCCTACTTTCAGTGGCTTCCAGTTCATTACAGGTACCTAGGCTGCAGCTTTCCACCCCCTGCCACTGCAGTGAGAGGTGTTGGAAAGAAGGCTAGGACTTAAAAGAGCACAGGAAGACTGAGCAAGATGATGGGATGAACTTGAGAAGACATAAGGAAGTAGATACTGGACAAGTAACGAGAGGGGAATAAATACCTGCTCATGCAGAGGGGCTGGGAGCAGGGGGAAGATGGGGAATGGAGCTTGGGATTTTCTTCAGGAGGCACCCAGGCACAGCAATCCTTCCCTGCAGAGCTGCCACAGCAGTTTCTCAGCGCTGACATGTACTCAAGCCTCCCTCCTGTGCCAGGTAAGCTGCCACCGCTCTTCATCCGGCATCTCCCCAGGAGCTGAGGATGGAGCAGCAGCACCCTCTTCCTCCCTGAAGCCTCTCGAGTCAGACCAACACTGAATGGAAGGAGGCTTTGGTATCTCAGTGGCAGGCTGACAGCATTATGGCAGACCACCACTGCTTATCCTCCCTTCCCTCCCAGCCCATCACAGGACGGGTTGGTCCCATCTACCCATGCAGATTTTCCAGTCTATTGACCAGGGCTCCCTCTGCCAACCCTGTTCCCCAGCTGCTGCCTTTGTTTCATTCCCAGTGGATCATTGCTGAGCACAGAGCTGAGCTCCCCTTTCCCACCTCCTGCAGAGAAGGTTGAGGTTGCCCCACTCCCCCCAGCCCTTACCTTGCTGCAGGCATTTGGGCAAGGAGAAGCTGTGCAGTGTCTTCTACCTCCATGCAGAGGGGCCCCTGCTTCTGATCATTCATGTATGAGCTCACACGTGTCAGTCTCCGAGGATAAATTCACTTGAGATCAAAGCAGAAAAGTGTCAGTGTCCCTTAACTCCAGCTCAACGCCTTCCTTGAGCTTTTTGTACCAGCTCAACACCTTCCTTGAGCTTTCTGTACCAGCTCGTAGCTCCCTGTGAAGTGCAGCTTTAATGGGATCTCCCAGCTGTTAGTGACTATTTCTATTTTAGAAACTGGAGAAGGACTTAGTGGAATGCAAAGAAGGGGAAGAAAAGAGCTGACCTTTGAGAAAAACCTCAAGGAAAAAGGAAACAGCCAAACCCATGACCGTGCATCAGCCAGAGCAGAGTAGCAATTGTCCATCTGCCTGCTACTGCCCTGTGCAGGACAGCAGGTATCGCAGCAGAGCTGCTGATGGAAGAACTGCACCATAATCTGTGTTACCACGGGGGAAAGAGCACAGTGACACAGAGGTGCCTTCCTGCCCAAGGTGGCTGCTGTGTGTGCCTCAGCCTCTAGCCACCATATCTCAGAGCTCTGTGCAGTGATCACCTCATTAGTCCCCATTCCCTACCCCTACAGCCAGTGCTGAGAGAGGACCTCCTGATCTTCTCGTTCTCCTGATGGGGGAAGATGCAGCACAGTAAACTTCAGTGGTTCACTCCTGATCAGCGTGAGCAGGGACCTGCAGAGAGGAAGCTGATGCTGAGACCCCCCCAAAGTAAAATACAGGGGAATAAAGAAGGCATCTCAATGAGCTGGACTCCTTCTTGCCAGCATCCCCCTGCACCTCACTGTGCCCAGAGGACAATTAAATTACACCGCTGTTTCCCTTTCATTGTGATCCGATTTACAGGGAGATTAATGGGGGAGAGGAAGGGGCCTGTGTGAAGCCAGAGCCAGGGCAACTGCAGCCTCCTCAAGAAACACGGTGCCTGCCAGGATGCCTTTGTTAGAGAGGAGAAGGGAAGGAGCTGCTGTGGGAATGGAAGGCAGATGCAGACATCAGCCCTGCGTGCAGCAGGGATTTCGCCCCGGTGCAGCTGAACCCTTCTGTTCAAAGCCCCCCCGCAGGCATCTGCCACCAGCACAGGCTGGAAGAAGAATCACAGCTGAGACCCATTGGTGTCTGCATGCAGAAGGTCTGTGAAAGGTGTTTGGCTCAATTGATAGCAGAACTCACGTGATGCCTTTGAGTGATGATTTCCCATTCTTCCTTGAGGACCTGCTCCTCCCCTGCCCTCACAGCATCACCATACCCTTGGAGCAGCCTGCAGCAGCCTTCTCCTCCACTGACAGTGCCTGATGGGTGACTGAGCGTGCCATGGTGCCTCTCACCCGAACAGGGCAGCTGGTTGCTGTGATGGAGACACACGTACTTGGAAACAGCACAGAATTCCAGCTTCTCACAGGTCGTTTGTCCAGGCTGTGGGTTTGCTGAGCTGCAGATAGACACATGGAAGCTGGCTCTTGTACTGCCATCTTAATGGTGGTGTTATGGCTTGGATGCCCCACTTCACAAGCCCAGCCATTGCTGCTATTACTAAGTACTTTGGCAGCTCTTGCATGCCATGAAGCCACAGTGATCAACCCATGGAGCCAGTGAGCTCTGTGCAGGATGTATGAGGAGTACCTGCATAAAGCCAGGTAGACTCCAGAGGCATCTGGTGCGATGGCACTCCTGCTGCTCGAGACCTCCTGTCCTGGGAGCAGTGCTGTGTGGTGCTCAGAGGGAACAGGGGAGTGCAGGAGTTGGTAGGAAAAAGAGGAACCTCATTTTCTCATCGACCAACACCCCCAAGTCCTTCTCCGCAGGGCTGCTCTGAATCTCTTCTTTGCCCAACCTGTAGCTGTGCCTGGGATTGCCCCGACCCAGGTGTAGGACCTTGCACTTGGCTTGGTTGAACTTCATGAGGTTGGCACTGGTCACCTCTCAAGCGCATCCAGGTCCCTCTGGATGCTATTTGCTTTCTCCCAACAGACACGTTAGCTTTGCCCATAGCACTTGAAGCTCAGGGTTTGAAGTTGAGTTCACAGTATTAGTTCCAGTTGTGGCAGAGCTGCCCCCTTCATTAGCACCTACAAACCAGCTGGTCTTGAAGGGGGTGCAGCCATCCCCTCCACTTAGTGACAGAGAAAGCAGAAAGCCCATTATACCCACCTGTACTGCAGTCACCTGGGGCAGGGCAGTTCAGGCATCCTGGATAAACTCCTGACATGATGAAAATCACTGCTTTTCCTGGTGGTTTCCTTATCGCATCCTTGCTGAAAGTACCACCAAATTGAGATCCTATGGCCCAGGAATGTAGCCAGCATTAAAAGTCATTCCATTAAGGTATATCATTATATCATATAGGTTGTTCCACCTCCACTTCCCAGTTGTAAACAGCGCTTTTACTCACCAAAACCTTCCTGGTGAGCTCCCATCTGTGCTCAGCCACTCATGGCGCCAGGACAGAGATCACCTCTTGTCTTCAGCCATACATTTTGGAGCCTTACTTCTGATGAAAAGGCACTCAGAGACCCAAACACATGCTTTAGGGACGTCCCTGCAGGGTTTTATGCAGGTCACATCAATAACTGGTCAAGCCACCTCTTTGACTGTCTTTGGCTGCAGAAGAGCTGTGGTTCTTGCTCATGCGCTTTGTGCATATGCCCTGGCGATGGTCAAGCGCTGCAGCAAGTACCCATAGTGCAATAAAACACAGACCGATCTCCTCAGGCTAAAGTGACTCCAGAAGGAGCACCCTCCTGAGTCCATCTGGAATTGCTGAGGGACACACTCAGGAAATTTCAGGATTGGCCTTGGCACTAACGGGACAAAACCAGGTTATTAAATCCCATGGCTGGCTAAAAGCAACCATGAGCCTTGCTCCTTTGGCTGCCTCTTATAGCCCAGATACACTGGGAGCACTTCCTTATATCCCCAGCTTCTTGGTCCTGCCAGGTGAGAGGAATGTTTCCAAGATTTCATTTAACATCTGTGTTTAATCCATTAGCTCTCCCTGCAGGCCTTCTGAGTGCTGGGCTGTGATGAAGGAGGACATAAGTGCCCTGTTTATTGCTCTCCTGATAGTTCTCCACTTTTCTCTCACTTCCATGGGCAGTTTTTGCCCCATAGTCTTGCAGTGCTTCAGAAATGTGTATGGGACTCCCCCTGCTCTGTCTCCTTGGCATGGGTTGAAGAGGAGCCTGTGCTACAGTAAGATGTTCCACTTGCCATAGAGAGGGAAGCTTCGCAGGCAGCACTGCTGGGCAGTAAAGGGAGCAGATGTGAGAGCAAAGCCCAGGCTCCAAGCATCCATACCTCTGAACAGGTATCTGTGTCATCAGGAGTAGCCAGCATGGATTCACCAAGGGGAAGATGTGCTGGACCAACCTGGTAATCTTCCTTGAAGAAGGGACTGGACTGGTGGCTGAGGGGAACAGTGGATATTGTCTACCTGGACTTCAGGAAGGGCTCTGACACTCTCTCCTATAAGATCCTAATAGAGAGACTGATGAAGAACAGGCTGGGTGTGCAGACAACGAGGGGGACTGAAGAGTGGCTGAAGGGCTGGGCCCAGGGGTGGTGATCACTGACACCAAGTCTAGTTGGAGGCCAGTAGCCAGGGGTGTACCACAGGGGTCAGCACTGGGTCTGGTCCCGTTTCATTACTGATCTGGATGATGGGGCAGAGTGTGCCTTCAGTGTTTGCTGGTGACACCAAACTGGGAGGAGTGGCTCCCAGTGACCAGAGGGACCTGGACAGCTTGGAGAAATGGGCTGATGGGAACAAAAAGGCTCAGTTCCACAAGGGTAAAGTCCCTGGGAGGAACGATTTGATGCACCAATATATCCTGGGGGCCACCCAGCTGAAAAGCAGCTTTGCAGAAAAGGACCTGAGGGTCCCGATGGACATGAAGTTGAACGTGAAGCAACAATGTGCCCTTGTCACAAGGAAGGCTAATGGTATCCTGGGCTGTGTTAGGTAAAGCATTGGGAGCAGGTCAAAGGAGATGATCCTTCCCCTTTATTCAGCACTAGTAAAACCATACTTGGGAGTCCTGTGTTCAGTTTTGGGCTCCCCAGTATGAGAGAGATGGACGTACTGGAGAGAGTCCAATGAAGGGCTACAATGATGAAGGGACTGGAGCATCACTCCTATGTGGAGAGGCTGAAGAGCTGGGGCTGTTAGCCTGGAGCAGAGAAGGCTTCTGAGGGGGTAGGGGGATCTTATTAAGGTATGTAGATACCTGAAGGGAGAGTGTGAGGAGGATGGAGCCAGGCTGTTCTCCAGTGACAGGAATAGAGGCAATGGGAACAAACTGGAACACAAGAGACTCCATATGAACACTGGGAAATGCTTTTACTGTGAGGGGACGGAGCACTGGCCCAGGTTGTCCAGGGAGGTTGTGGGTTCTCTATCCTTGGAGGTATTCAGAAGCTCTCTGGGCATGGCCCTGGGTGCAGCCTGCTCAGGGTGGTCCTACCTGACCTACAGTCGTTGGCATGAGGCAAAGTTACCGGCACGATGGACCCGGAGTCCCCTGCCACCATCTGTTCTCCTCGATTTCTTGCCATTAAGCCATAGGTTTGGGAATCACCTGTTCCATTCTCCTGGTTTAAATCTGATGGGTTTCATCTTTCCCTCCCTTCAGAATAAAAGGAGAGGGCTGGGAGAGGAGAGGAGGAAGTGGCGAGGCCAGGAGGGAATGAGCACACCCATCTCCAGCAGGCCATGCTCCACACACAGCTCTTCTGCTAACGTGCTCAATGATGTCTGCAGCATGGCCCTGGCTCCTGTACAAGCCGGAGAGGATGACTGTGACTCAATCACAGCAGCTCTCGCTGGGCTCCTGCAGCTGTTGTCTCACTGAAGGTTTGGCTCCTTTCTAGCACTAAAAGAATGCGGGGTTTCCCATTCAGAGCAATCCGTTGGTCAGAGTGGTTCATTTCTGCTTCACCAAAGGGGGTTTCATAGGGGACAGGGGAAGGTTCCGGTTCACTGCCCCTTTCTACTCAAAAGAATCATAAATAAAGCCTTAGTAATGCCTGATTGATTTTCCTTCCAATGTGGATTTCCAGTGGGAATTGCTCTGTTTATTACTGAGCTAGACATGAAGCTGGTTTTATGGCCACTGTGGACTTAAGTGCACTTGACACTTCCTGCAAGCGGGGAGCCATTCATCTCTTGCTGTGCCCATTGGTTTTGACCACCTGAACAAATGTTCTTCCACACACAGGATTCCTTGGGCTTCTTTTGGGGATTTCTGGTGGCTGATTCCCACCTTTCCTGGGGCACACTCCACTGACATGTGCACTGCAATCCCACAAGCAGCTCATTAGTACAGTGCCAAGTGCCAAGCTGGAGGTCTTTAGTTCATGGTAGCGCTCGGTTGCTGATGCACCAAAAGTGGTGTTGCCTGCTGCATGAGGAGCAAAGGAACGCAGAGAGTTAAAAAACTCCAAGCCCACATTAAAAGAGCTGAAAACGTGGCATTTTGGCCACGTGGAAGAATCCATGCAGGCCATCTACGAAGATAAGCTCTTCTGTTCTTTAGACAGGCTGCAATGATGTGACTGTCTAGATAACAAAAACTCCAACTACTATTTGCTGCTCTTGGCACTATCTCCTACCTAAACCATAGGAAATCCTTTATCTGTTAACATTCCCAAAGGGAGATATGTTTCAGGAGGGCTGGGCACCCCCCTACATGACTTTATTTGCTTGTTTCTCATGCACAGACAGAACATGCTCAGGTGAAACCTTTAAAGAAAGAGGTAGGTTTTGATGTGACACCAAACTCGTTTTGGCAGTTCATCACTGGGAGGTGTT
Organism: Pezoporus wallicus; assembly: GCF_028554395.1. Classification (NCBI taxonomy): domain Eukaryota; kingdom Metazoa; phylum Chordata; class Aves; order Psittaciformes; family Psittacidae; genus Pezoporus; species Pezoporus wallicus. The sequence continues at coordinate 1,605,833 of NW_026639755.1, forward strand.
CTTGCACCAAACCTTCCAACACCGTGGAAGTAGGAGCCAAGATCATTCCAATGGATCTGCAGGCTCCTGATGAAGTTGCTGGCTTGAGACCTTCCTTGATGCCTTTGGATACCTTCCAAGAGGCTGGCTCACTGAGAGAATATTACCCTTCCTAATGGGCTCTGAGGCAAGGGAATATGCCAGGATAAAAGCTCCGTGAGCCAAGTCCCTCTTCAGCACATTGTATGTTTCTTTGCTTGGATACAGCACCCATGTGGCCAGGGAGAGTGCACACAAGTGGAATTTCTCTCAAGACACATCATTTTCTAAAGGCCAAATTTCCCTCTAGCACCATTTCCTCCTCCTCCTGCCTGTTGCAATGGGGATGCTTTCCATCTTCTGACATCACCAGAAGGGCCGAGAGATGCCGAAAGCACCACTTCTTGGAAGAAAGCATTGCATGGCAAAGGAAGAACACTGTGATGATGGCACAGGGGGAGCAGAGATGCCTCCCTAAAAAGCACTTTAGAGGTGTCATATTTATAAGAAAGCATGGTTTCTGTTAGAAAAGGCAGGGAAACATGAGGAATTCAGCAACCCACAATATTTGCTGGGCATGGGGGGAAATGAGAGAAAACTGGGGCCTAACACAAGTTGTGTTATTATAGAAACCTTTTTAAGGTAAAATACAGTTACCACTTTCAGCATGGGATGCATGGAATCCACTCCACCATGGTTCCCTGGGCAACACAACCTGCAGGAGCAATGGAGGGGAGAGTGGAGCAGGGACACTGCGGCCAGGCGCTGTTGTACTCCCTGAGGACTGAGAACTTGATGGTACCCTGCAGCTGATGAGCCACGCAGCAGCTGTCAAACGGGACGTGGAAGAGATGCCCATTGCTGAGCCAGTGGCGAAATCACTCCCTTTGGGTGAACCTCACTCATTATAATCCTAACACACTCCTACATCCCAAAGTTCCTACCTCCATGGAACAACCCCTCCTCACCCAGCGCTTTGTATTTTGTATTGGCTCTGTCTTTAAATGAGAAATGAGAGAATTTTACACCAATAACATAATAAAATAGTAATGTGTGACCAGAGTCACTCAAGCTCCACCTGCAAGGAAAGAACAGCATAAAAGCGAATGAGAGAGGGGGGAGATAGGGAAGACTTCACAGTAACTTCTGGGATCAGTCAATGGGTTGAACCCATCTTCTCCCCCACAGGGACACCCACTGCATAAGAACTTTATCTCGTGAGCGCTCAATAACTAACTCATGCCTCTGTTGCTGCGTATCACTTCAAGCTTGTTTTTGCAGGTTATCACCAGCAATCAGGACCCTGAATTTGTCACCGTTTTATATTAATAGCATTATGCCATAAACTGTCCGTGTTGGTCCTTTGTGGGTGCCAGCAACAGCTGCCAGTGGGTTACATAAAGTGGACACAGCCACTGAGGGGTCCCCTGATGCTGTTGCCATGTTTCCCTGAGCCAGTGAGTGGAATTGCTCTCTGATCCGGCAGGACTGCTCACTGAAGGGTCCCTATAATGGGATGCTGACAGACTGCATGGGCAGAAAGGTCTCAGCTTTCCTGGTGTGCTGACAGACAGAACAAACACGAGCAGTGGAGAAAACCTGCCCCCTTTTCACGTGACACAAGGGACAAAAAGAACACGGGTTAAAATAATTAATACAAATAATCAAATCCAGTCCTACCAAATCACACCAAGTTCAAGACAAAAAGACTGTGTGTAAGGGAATGACCAGCTTGGGGCTGATGCTGCTTCCCTCCCTGCTGTAGGGAATTAGGAAGCCCCAAGCCCAGCCAAAGCCTCACATCTGGAGAAGGCACAGACCTACCAGGCATTAAACCTCTCTGCCAGGACGTGGTATGGCCCAAGGCAGTCATGGCCAAGACCTGTCTGGTGGACCTCAGCATGACAGTGCCCCCAGCGAGGACATGGCACAAGCCAGAGCTGCTTGGTGGTGGTGAAGGGGCTGAAATGTCATCTTAAATTGAGACCTGTTGTGATCACAGAGGGATTGAGTTTATGAGAGCCCATCAGCACTGAGTGGGAGACAAAGAGCAGCAACCTTTGGGAAGTGCACGTATGGAGAATCCAACCAAAAGGACCCAACCTGTCAGTCTCCCAGATGGGACAAGGCTGGGTCAGACACTGCAACCCAGGAGTACCCAGGTCAGATGGTTGCAGCCATTAAACGGTATTTGGCATACTTTTCCCCCATAATGTATGTATGTATGTTAAGAGGACATAGGAAAAGCATGGACCCTGCTACCAGTGCCTGGCAAGTTTGGCATCGGATCAGGAGGATCCCTTTACCAGGTAGCACTGAGCCAGGCTCCTCGGCTCTATGCACAATTTTACCTCACTGCAAAATTACCACTGCTCACTCTCCTTCCAGCAAGTCATGGGATGGCAGAGGCTAGCGAGATGGATTCCAGGGGAAGAAAAAGCAGAAGCAGTATGTCAGGGCTCTGATCACATCTGTACGAGACATGATTGTTCCTCCTTGCCAGGTGAGTGCACAGACATTAATGCTCATGAAATGGTATTTGACCAACCCTCATTTTTTGGCTGGATCCCTGCCTGTTTCTCTGCCTGAGCAGCCTCAGGTTTCCTGCTGCTGTTGTGGCCAGCACTGGGCAGGATCTGTGTGCAGCCGGGGTCTCTAATGCACTGCAGTGGAGCCGAGTCACTTCCCATGCAGCTGGCTCAGCCTCCTCTCTGCCATCCCTGGCTGGTTCATTAGCATCCAACTGTTCAAAGGGATGGAAATTACATTATATTTAGGTCACAAACGTATTTTAAGCAAAAATACCTGTTATATTTAAAGCACCTTGTTCAGAGACTCTGTCTGCTGCTTCCAGGATGGCTGCACAAATACTCGCTGTCCTTAATACGTTATTTAATGATACAGCAGGCGCTTCCAAAATCTGATTTTTGTTTAAATATAAATTAGGTTCATTCACTCAATTGAATTAATGCTGGTAAATAAGAAACCACTTTCTGGCAGCTCATTTAGCTATCCCAAACAGGCAAAAGCCCAGAATACCACAGTGACAGGGTTGTAGTCCGGGACAACTCTGCTCTCTGCTCTGCTCCCTGCAGGCAGGCAGCTTTCCAGGAGCACCAGCAGTCAGGTATCGCTCCCCACGCCTTGGGCTGCAGCTCCTTGTAGGCAGTGACCTCTCCACAGCTCTCCGTGCAATCACATCTTGAACAGCTCAAGCATCTGGCTGTGCCTCCTACCAGGACTGTGTGAGTGACAATCTCCTTGCACTTCATTGTATTGATCATTCTTCTGGAAGCAGCTCAGAAAGCGGAAGCTGCTCTTCAGCCCCAGCTCCTGTGCTCCTGAAGAAGAGGCTGTGTTGACTCACAGTCAATATATTTGAAACTAGAGTGTATTGTGATGCTCAAGCATCTTATGCTTAGATCGACTCCCAAAACCTCCTGTAAACAAGCCAGGGACATGGTTACCTTTCTGTGATCTTCCAGTTGGGATAAGGTAGTACCAGTCCTAGAATAGCCCAGAATAACTTCTTACAGCACTGCACGACACATCCCTTCTCCAAGGGACTGTGCCTACAGCCTCCCTCATTTATATTGACACGTACCAGAACAGAGCATCAGGGCTGCTGCTGCTGCTTCTCCTCTGCAACCCCGCCAGGAGAGCACAGCCCACTGGCTTGCCCTGCTGCTGTCATGTCCTTCCATCAGCCCATAAACTTTCCATGTCCACGAAGGCTTCATCTTGCATCTTGATTCCTGAGGCAATTTTTCTCTCTCCTCCTGTGGGGACACAGTGGGAGACAGAGACTGGAGCGCAGGAGGCTGCTCTTCCCCCCTCCAGCCCTGTCAACGTGTCCCCAGCATGCGCTGGCACTGCAGGCATCACCGAGGCAGGGCTCTTTAGATGTCTCAGGAAGGAGGTGATGACGTTTTCCTGCCCTTCCTCCAGGGAATCTTCAAATCCCTCAACTCTCAGAGAGCAACAGTCTGTTTAATGTGTGTGAAAGAGGCAGCAGCACAGGAAGAGCTGGATGGAGGAAACCAGGGTTTGGGAGTTTAGTAGAAAAGATTAAAACACTCCTGTTCTCCAGCATTGACAGTCATCTTTCCATCAACATCAGCTTCACAGATCTGCTCTGGCATGCTATGCTGCGCCAGGGAGGACATCACTGCTGTGGTTTCCCTGACCCACAACAGGAGCAGGGACATAGGCAGCTCTCACCCAGCTGGGAGAAACACCTCCAACCTTTGAGAAGAGAATATGAAGAGATTTGTGTTGATTTCCAGCCTCAGTTGCAGTGCCCTGGCCTCAAGGGCATGCATCAGATAAAACGCACTTGAGGCTGAAAGCAGATACAGCGACTGGTTTGAATGGAGTTAGAACATTCACCCAGGAAGGCTTCAGTGCTCAGCCATGCTCCTGGTGTTATTAGGTTAGCCTTAATGCAGCACATGTGGTCCAGCAGCCAGAGGAAATGGCTGGGACCTTCCTTGGAATTGATGGCTTTATCCCTTTGCATTAACACTGATCTGGCATTGCCTGCAGCAGTGGCCACTCTTCCTCTCCTGGCACACGTGCACAGCCCTGCTTTGACTGCAGAAAACAAAGAGGCACTACTGACTGTATGTGCTGCTGTTGATCTAAGCAGTGCTTGTAATGACAGCCCCAACTGGCTGGAACGGAGCAGAACAGCCATCCTTGCTGAGAGCCAGAAGCTTTTAGAGAGGGCAGGAAACGATGACAGCCTCTGCTCATGTATCCTGACCTCCCGAGTCCTCCCTGTGATGGATGAGGGATGGAAGGCATGCCCTATACACCACCACGCTGATTCCCTCATGTGCAGGACGTGCCTCGCTGAATAACAAAATTACAACTGCTGTACAAACCAAACTGAATGTGTTTATTAAGTAAAAACACTACTTCATAGGTGATTATTCTGGATACAGATGCAGTATCAGTGCTCTCGTGGTAAACCCCAGTATTTCTTCACTTCAGCTTCAATAAACCTATAGTTTGATTTTGCAGACTAAAATCTCAGTCTAAGATATTGAGTTACAAGCATGAGTAACTGTACTGTATTCAGGATTAGTTCTCAGTTTCTCTCTTTGTCTCCTTATACATCTGCCTGCTTTTCTCCAGTGTTAACCTTGATTTCAACCAGATTAAACCCAGACAGAATCAGTACAGCACCTTTTTTCTGGTACCTGATCACTGAATCTGACTTACCAGCCCTGCGGTTTGAGATCTAGAAGCGTGACACCAGATCTCAGGTGTCTCTACACAAGAGTGCCACTTCAACTATCAATACGATGTCTGTGAGACCTCCACCATGGGCCTTTGCTTCCCTCAAGGAAGGAGAAAAAGAACGGAAGTCCTCACCAAAAAGGGCCTCCCACAGCACCATAATGAAACATCCTTTTTGGAAATGCAGGAGATTCCAGGAGATGGTCAAGGAAGCTCTGGTGAGGAGAAACAATGTGTGGCAGGATTTCAAGTACTCCATCCCTCAAAGGAGAGCCTCAAAGTGATGTTTCCTCTTGAATCAAGTGACTCAAAATGATAAGCAGACAACATTCCCAACATGACAAACTGGTAATGACAAAGGGGAGAAGTTTCTGTTTATTTGTTCCTCTTAAAACAGCTTAAAAGCAAATATGTCCTATTTTAAAAAAGAGGGGATTCAGAGTGTCCAGAAGCTGGAAATAAAACCACGAAGGAGGCATTACATGGTCAGCAGAACACAGAAAGCAGAGGGTATAAAACAAATTTAGTCTCAGTGAATAGTGGATGGGTGCTGCCCATGGGAAGTGGAATAGCACATAACACTGCCTCTGCCCTCTGAAACACAAACCCTGATATCAGTTTGCTTTACTGCAGTACTTGATAGGAAAGCACACCCATACTGAAAAACCATTGTCAATTGGAAGAGAAAAACATTACAAACCTGCTATTGCTCCGTAGGCACTGATTCATGGAGTTCTATGGGGAAAGGGCGTGCCCAAGCAGAATTCGGAATTGCATAATTCCTCTTCAAATGAGATAGCCCTGGTGTGACTGCAAATAAAAAGTAGCCAGGCTGTTCCTCTGGCACTGCCTGGCTGCAGACCTGACCACTAGGAACCGCCTGCAACACTGGAGTTTGGACAGGGCTAGGCAGAAGCAACAGGCAGCAATACTGGGAAGTTAAGGTATCTCCTGATAAGCCAGAGTGCTCAGAGAGTTAAAGCCCACAAAGGGCTTCTATCACACTGACAAAGAGTGGCCCTGAGGGGCCTAGGAAGCAAGAAAAGGTTGCTACCTACAGGCCTGCTTAGAAAGAGCCACTCTGGTGGCCAGTGGCTGGTAGGAGTTCAGCTACAAGCCCTGCCCAAGCTTGCCATTAGCAGATAAGCGCTTCCCTCTCCACAATCCTCACTGAGCACAGGCAGTATAATTTCATTTATGTCCTCCTCTGCAGAGCACTCTGATCAGACTACAGAGCCCTTTCATCCTCTGTGGACAGGGATCTGGACTTCAATAGGATCTGCAGTAAGAATCAACTCAAAGCAACTGGGGGGAGGCAGCTGCTGGGGCCTCGGAGAAGGTTAAAGCAGTGCCTGTGCAGGGCACCCTGAAGCAGATTTTCATCTTCATCCTCACTTCTGAGACTTGTCCTACCCCACGGTTTGGCACATGCAGCCTTCCTGCTCCCCCACTCTGGTAAGCAAGATACCTGAGATTAGCAGTCCCAAGCGCCAGTGTCCCTGCACACAGGGGAGGAAAGGTGCGCTTCAGTCTTGTGTTTCACTAGGGAGTTTCTGGCTTAAAAAGTCACTTGTTGAAAAACACCATGGCGGGACAGCAGTTAATCAAACATGTCCTCAAACATGCGCTGCCCCATGGCTATGTAAACCTCTTTTTCCTCCGGCGTCATCTGGGCCACCAGCTCAGGGCGCTGGCTCACTTGGCTGTACGAGTGTGGGCGCCCAGCCACCGTCACAGTGGGGTCTTCTGCCACCACCTCGAACTCTTCATCCTCATCCTCATCCTCCAGCCCGTACATTGAGGTGGCCGTTGTGGGAGGGCGGGGAGGGGATTCCTCCTCCGACTCGCTTGTCTCACTCTCGGAGTCACTAGCGTTGGGACCGGAGAGAGGAGCGCCGCCTCCGACAGTGACTGCTGAAGCAGAAGGGGTCTTCTTCTCGTGGATGAGCAGGGCACGCATCACCTCCTCGTTATCATCCAGAGCTGCCCGGCCCTCCTCACGCTCCTGAAAGGCATCCAGATCCCTGCCCCCTGCAAAGAGACACAAAGGAATGATTGTTTCCTCACTGAGATTCTGGGACACGGACCTGAAGGCTTTCTGGACCCGTGTAAATTGCTGCCACTGAGCACACTCGACCAAGTCACACCTTTTTTTTTTATGCCAGTTCCTCTGCTCCTTTAAAAGACAAGAGATAGTTATGGTTTTTTCTCTCATAACAGCAGAGCAAGTATTGACATTTCCTAGGAGCTGGGAGGCCTGGAGTCACTGTGGCTCCCAGCTGGGAGCCTTGGCCAGGAGCACATGGCAAGAGAAAGCAACAAACACATGATAGGCAGGCACCTGGAAAAGACTCCCCCTCCCATTCCTGAGCTGTCAGCTCGGGTGCCCCTCAGCTGGGCTGATGCACTTTCCTTACTGTGGAGTAGAAAGCAATCTTTGGGTTCTAAATCCAGGCTTCCGGATGCCTGTATCATTTGAGCACCTAATGATGATGCTTGCCAGAGATACAAGAAGCACCTCAGTGCTGTTTCACAGGTGAACAAGCATAAGCTCTTTCTTCTTGTTCCTTTGTTTCTGGGTTGTATGACCAGAGCCTGAAGGACTTGCTGTGATGACCAAAATCACAGGGTGCTGCCAGCAGAGACCATAAATACAGATCCAAACCCAGGCGCTGCCCTGCTGAGCTCCCCATCTCTACGGGTTAAGGTGGAGAAGCTGATGAATCCAGGCAGACAGGGTACATGGAAACCATGTATTATGAAACAACATTCAAAGAAACCCATGTCTGGTAAGCCACAGGAAAGGAGTGACCACGAATTCCCTTGGCTTTTAGTGCTAAATGAAAGACTTCCTTAGTTCACCTGTTTCACAGCATTTTTTCATTCTGTGTTGAAAGAAACCCATCACCAATGCAGACTGCACCCTACAGCAGAGAAAAGCTTGGGCACCACCTGCACGGAAGTAGTGCTGAAAACCATGGAGGTCCTGCCAAAGAAATGCACCACTAACTTCACTGAACTTGTGTTTTATAGAATCACAGAATGGAAGGGGCCTTAAAGCTCATTCAGTTCCAACCCCTGCCACAGGCAGGGACACCTTCCACTACACCAGGTTGCTCCAAGCCCTGTCCAACCTGGCCTTGGACACTGCCAGGGATGGGGCAGCCACAGCTTCTCTGGGCACCCTGTGCCAGCGCCTCAGCACCCTCACAGGGAAGAACTTCTGCCTACAACATTACCTCAATCCCCCTTCTGTCAGTTTAAAGCCATTCCTCCTTGTCCTGTCACTACATGCCCTTTAAAAAGTCCCTCTCCAGGTTTCTTGTATCCCCTTTAGGCACTGGGAGCTGCTCTAAGGTATCCTCACAGCTTCTCTTCTCCAGGCTGAACAGCCTGTCTTGATAGGGGAGGTGCTGCAGCCCCCTGATCATCTTTGTGGCCTCCTCTGGACTTACTCCAACAGCTCCACATCCCTGTTGTGTTGAGGACACCAGAACTGCACATAGCACTGCAAGTGAGGTCTCATGAGAGCAGAGCAGAGGGGCAGGATCACCTCCTTTGACCTGCTGGTCACTCTCCTTTTGATGCAGCCCAGGATACGGTTAGTTTCTGGGCTGCGAGAGCACACTGAAGCCAGCTCATGTTCATTTTCTCATTGACCAACACCTGCAAGTCCTTCTCTGCCCAGCCTGTAGCTGTGCCTGGGATTGCTCTGACTCAGGTGTAGGACCTTGCACTTGTCATGTTTAAACTCCATGAGGTTGGCACTGGCCACCTCACAAGCGTGTTGAGGTTCCCTCTGGATGGCATTCCTTCCCTCTAGCGTATCAACAGAACCACACAGCTTGGTGTCATCACGAACTTGCTCAGGGTGCATCAATCCCAGTGTTCATGACACCGACAAAGATGTCATACAGGATCAGTCCCAACACTGACCCCCCTGAGGGACACCACTCGTTACCTGTCTCCACTTGAACCTTCAGCTGCTGACCACAACTCTTTGAGTGTGACCATCCAGCCAATTCTTTATCACCAAGTGATCCATCTGTCAAATCCATGCCACTCCAGTTCAGAGACAAGGATGTTTTCATGGTAAATAAAGTTGTAGTAGTAGGTGATGGCTACATCTTCTAGTACTACTGGCAAAATTCTTCATAGGAAGCAAGAATAAAGGTGTTGTGTTGGCAGCTTTGCGCTCAGCTCACTGCTTGTGATTGCAGAGCATAAGAGGCTATTGGACAGAATCTCCATGAAATTATATCAAGGTTCATCACACTGAGAGCTGTTAAGTGACAACAGCCTGAGGTAGCTCCACAGAGTCTGATTTCGTGACTCAGGAGTGGGGCTGTCTCTTGCAAGGACTGTTCCTTCCAGATCCAAGCATTGAATCTTGTCTGTCAGTGGTCCCAAGTTTCCGTTCTCCCTGTTTATGTCATCCAAGAGTTGTAGAAATGTGTTGCAGCAGCAATTTCAGGCTATTTCCAAAAGTGCCTTCTTCATTCTTCAGTAGTGGTGGAGGTTAAGCAGTGATGCCACCATGCTGAAAGAAGATATGCTCCCCCCTCCATGTCACTCAGTGGTATCTGAGAAACATTTATGCTGTGTACACCAGAAGTCATGTCAAGAAGCCAATTTAACACTACAGGTGAATTGGTGATTTGAACGTCTCGCAGAAAAATGGGGTGAGAATTCACCATGGCTGATGAGTAACAACAACATCTGCTACAGACTGTAGGAAGAGGGTGCTCCAGTCAGCTCACTTTCTTTATTTGGAAAATGCTTTGGGATCCGTATGCTTTTGGGATCCAAGGTGTTACATGCGAACAAGATCATCTGATATCTTCTGAGTGTTATTCCACATCCGTGTTCTTCACTTCCTCTAGACGTGTATGCTTCACTTCTCTTCGGAGCACTGCTGTTTCCGAGGTCTCATGCTCACCTGTGCAGTTGCCTTTGCCATCTTCCCTTCCAAAGCATAAACATTTTTGGTCTATAATGCTGAAATGACTTGGAATATTGCATCTACTGATTCACTCTTGTAAAAATCATACAAGGTCTCCGCTTCCTGTTTTTAGTGGTAAGCTTAAATAACACGCTTACCAAAGCCGAATGCTTCTATTGGTGGCTACAGGATCTTGACTATGGTCTGTGGACAATCTGAGCCCAACATGAATGAAGATAGAAGCAAAGATAACGAGAAACAAACAGAAAGCAATACAGACTCACCTGCCATGGTGACAGACCTTCCTACTGTACTTCCAGAAGCTGTATTTCTGACATGCTCTTCATAGTGTGAGGTGTCCTTGCCCATGGCAGGGGGGTTGGAACTAATTGATCTTAAGCTCCTTTCCAATCCTAACTATTCTATGATTCTATATAAAACCCATTTTGAAAACCAACTGGCAAGAGGAAGGCTGGCAGCACAAACCCACTGCTGGTAGCTTTGGTAGGCTTCAGAGTCACTGAATGTTATTAAATGTTATTTTTCAGCAGCGACCTAATAAAGAGGCAGCCTTTCAGGTGAAGACCTTCATCCAGAAGCAATGAGGTTTCAACATGGAAGTTGTTAACAGATAATTAACATCTTAGAAGCCCAGGAACCATTTTTTGGACAGTTCGGTTTTACTGACCCCGATTTCAATCCTGGATCTAATAAATCAGGATTTTTTAAGTCTATCTACACACAGGTGCTTTGCATAGCAAAGGGGAGCAGACAAAATCTGGAGTGTTGGGAGCAGCAGCTCTAAACACACAGGGGAACACGGTTTTGACAGCATTCTAAAAGCATCATGTAAGCAAAGCAGTACTTCTGCTCTGTGAATTTTCTTACCGTCTTTGATTTCATCAGGGTCATAAGCCCCCTGCACCGTGCTCTCCCGTAACCAAATTGGCCTTTCTCTGGCTGGTCTTCCTTCACCTGCAGACCGACTGATATCTTCCTGGTCCTCCATGTTGATGACAACATTCTGGGTATACAAGTCCTCATATGATGGTCCTTTTGTAGTCCATGCTTCCCGATGGTGTCCACCTGCAAGACCAGCTGCTGTCCCTGAACCAGGACCAGCTGCACGCTCCTTGCTACATAAAGAGATAAAAACAGAGCATTCAGAACAAGGCCCTCCTCAGCCAGCACTGCAACACTTAAAACTATGCTCAGTTATGTCCCATAGTCTGCACCAAGAATTTGCATTGTCATTTCTAACATCTGGTGCTAGGAATTTCTATACCAGCTTGCTGATTTGGGGAACTTGGGGATCTCAAGTGGGAAAACCTGCATAAAGCCATGGCAACTTCCACCACAGACACTGACGAGACAGCACTAAAGCTGCTGATGCACTCATTTAAAAACAAATATAAAATCCCAGAATGCCCTGAAATAAAAGTCACAGCAGCAGAACACTGTTGAACAGTAATGTGGTATTTGGAAAAGCCTCTTTTTGGCCTTCATACAGAAACAATATGCCATATAAAAAAAGCACTAAAGTTTAAAGAAGTCAGAGCCCAGAGAGACAGCATGCTTAGACCTGAGAACCATTATTACCCACAGGACTCATGAAGCAGTTAACCCACCATGAGAAACACAGATCAAACCTTTCTTGAATTGTGAGTGACAATACATATAAGTCACATCTCCCACATTACAGAGGAGATCTGTACCATCCACAGATGCTGCCTTGGGAGGACCAGGGAGTCCAGGCAGAGAAGAAAGATGAGAGGGCACCCTCAAACCAGAGGACCAGAGGGCTGGCCAAAGGGCTTTTTGTGGTGATGGTGTGTGGGAGGAGGCAAGACAGAGCTATCTTCATTGTGGAAAAGCTGGAGACAGAAAGGCTATCACTGATGTGAAGGGTATGCAGTCAAAGCCTAGGCTGCCTCTGTTTTCTGAGAGGAGCTGCAGCCAGCACATTTTCCTCTAGGGTCCCTTCTAGCTCAGGAGACTGATAGAGGAAAGAAACATTCCTGCTTGGATCTGATGGAAAGAGGATGTCAGGTGGAGTACTTTCTGCACAGTGATGGCAAGGAGCACAGGCATTCTCTGGCCTGTGCTGTTACCTGTGCATTGATAAGGGAAATCAGCTGAATGGAAACTCGCTCCTCTCTGCAGACTGCACCCACCCTCAACCATATCATTTCAGTCATCTGACTGCCAGTGGTGCCTATTGCTTTTCACAGCTAACAGCTCTGCCTGGGCTCCTCCTCTTGTCCAAAGCAAATCTACCAAGGATACTCAGCATCCCTGCTCTGCTGCCAGCTGAGCAGACAGCTCTCATCAGTGAGCATGGTTCCATCCCTGCTACCACCTCAACAACCTTTCCTCCAACTGAGAAGCTTAAATAAGGTTGCAGCTGGAGAAGACCTGAGTAATATGCAATATTTTAAATGCAGCAAGGACTTCACCACTGCTTGCTGGGCTAATTTTGCTGAATTGGTAGGGGAAAATATGCAGATAGGTGGTGATTTCTCTTCCCCAGAAAACAATACTGGTATGTTCAGCCACGGTTTGGATTGAGGGGTACTCACAGCTTCCCAGTAGTGAGCTTGCTGGGGTTTGTTAGCTAAATACTCCACGGCACCCATGTTAGCATGTGCCCACACAGTAGCCAGTTCTCTCCTGCAGCCATCCCTGCTAGGAGAGCTTCACAGCCGCCTCAAATTTTGGGGCAGCAGTCTCATACACATGTATTGCTTATATAACCTAAGGAGCCACACAGAGACCTTCTTCCCAGGGCATTATTTCAAGTGTTGGTACCTTTCAGCTCTCCAAGACAGGCGCGTGTTCTGTGAAAAGCACCTCTCTGCTTCCCACACAATAGATATCTCTAACTAGCATCTCCCTGACGATTTTATATAATCGACTTTCCTCATAAGGTACACAATGCAACTCTCTCCCAAGCTCTCCCTCCCCACGGCTGCAGTGTGACAGCTAAATACTCAGTAGTGCCAGGAGCTGCCTGATAATACCTTTGCACCGAGGTCCCTGTGAGCATGCCTGAAATGGACTTTTTTTTCCTATGTGGTATCATTTGGCAGCAAAACATGAAGTCGGGAACATTTCAGAAGTGAAAGTAATAACTCTAAGAGACACCTACATTACTAATTACTTGAAGCCATCTACTTCAATGTCCCACACTTAGGTGGGACCATCTTGACATGTTCTGTCTACTTTCAGATCCCAGTGAGCTTTGCACTTCACTTCGGTGTTGCACCTTCAGAGACGCTGTCGGTTGGAGCGTGCAGCGCCTCAAGACTACACAACTGGGGAAGTATTCCTTACTGCAAGAACAGATCTGACTGTTCAGCAACCCTGTTCCAAAGTATAGACTTAAACACTGTGGATTGGGCACCAGAAAAAAGGCCAGCTGCCCTGCAGGCTGCACAGAGCAGATGAGGGGAGTGCACTCTTAAATCTGTCTCTCTCTCAGATCCAAGATCTGCTTTTTTTCATCTAGTTCTAGACTTTATATGGCCATCCTGCAATCAGGAACTGTGGCAGCTCAGTGGCCCAGATGCAGCTCATTTGTTACCCTCTGGTTGTTTTACCCTGATGGAAATCCCTTCATCGGTGTTTAGCTGCCTTTAAAGGCAACATAAATAATCCCTGGCATAGCTGAGGTATGGCCCACAGAAACCACACTGTGCAGTGGGAAAACAACATGAAATTTTCATCTCAATGCTGCCCAGACTATTAAGAAAAGGTCTTGCATAACAGGGATAACTCCTTTTGTGCCTTTTCCCTTTTTCACTTTGCTGCTCTTAAGAGCTTCAACTTCACAACAGAGAACCCATGGCCCTTGGTAGCATGACCACAGCAAATCAATTCTGTGAAGATTTTTGTTATATAAAATCATGCTATTTTGACATAAGAAAATGGAGGGGTTATTAGAATCTTTCTATTTTAGAAAACCACAGCAAAGGGCTTAGGTTAAGCAGGTTTGTTTCAAAGGCTGTGGGGCTAAGTCATGCTCTGTCAAGATTAAGAAAATTAATGGCCTCTTATGAAGATTTAAATGACGATCTGCCCAGTTTCCCACAGCAGGTGAATGACAGTTATGCAATGTCAACATGGTCGCTCAGGGCTGTAACTCTTCTGAAAGCACATGAAGGTGCCTGTCGCAGTGCAAAGAGGAGAGGCAGGCGCTGTGTGACCTTTTCTGTTTGTTTCAGCATCACCGGATGTCAGGTTTGTGAATGATGTCAAGACTCCATAAAAACAGAGAGAATAAATAACCCCCCCAAAATAAAAACCTCACAGCAGTGTTTTCATGCAATTAGCTGCTTTGAATTAGTAAGTGTTGATAAATAATTGAATTATTGTATGTGCTGAAGCAAGTTGTGTTCAAGTAAGCATTTAAAAAGCTGCCTATTTATTTTGTCATACTCCGCACAGAGTAATTAATCTTTTACAGTGTTTTTTAAGTACTTAAGAGTCAAGTTAGTGGGTGCTGCTATTTAATCATGGGACTGCACCAGGCTTCTGCTGTGCTAATTTCCTGTGCACAGAAGGGGAAGACTGAGAAATCACCTTCTTTTTGGTTATCCCAGTTCTACTACTTAAACTACAGAAAAGGGTTTTTAAAGCAAAGTCTAGTGATTCAGCTTGGGCATAAAGACTTCCAATACCCCCCATATCACCAAAGACATATTGAGTGACCTTGGAAAAACCTCTTCCTCTCTATACTGCTTCTGTTTTTCTATCAGAATGATGAGGAAAATTAGCCACCTTCATGGCTAGAGGAAGACTATGGAGAGATAAAAAGTTTATTTCTATATTAATTAGAAATTGTCTAGCATGAATATCTGAGGAACATTATCTCTCAAGGTTAACCTGAAACAAAAAAAAAGAGCATACTGCTTGCTCTCCCATTAAGTACAGCCAAGCACCTCAAGGCACCTCAAGGAATGCTTCCCTCGTGGTACTTCCCTTCCCCCTCCACGTGTTAATTTAATTTCTTTCTTAAACACAGAGAACTGCATCACATTTCACCACAGCTGACAAAATTGACAGCTCCCCACATCTTGCTGCATTATTTAAACATCATCTGTTTTTGTACAGCTAGGAATGTTCTGAAAGAAAGTGTCATTCCCCATGGGTAGGAACATTTAAAAGAGTTTTTGACTATAACATGGCCTCCTCCCAAAAAATAAGAGGAATATAACAAGAAGGAGAAAGTCAGAAATAAAAACCAGCCTTATTACAAGCAATGTCTTTGAACTAGAATGTTGTTATATGTGCATTCGAAACACGAAGTACAGAATGCAGATAACTTAGTTTCAAAAGCTGGGTAGAAGAGAAAGGAATAGATGAAGGGTAAGGGTTTGAGCGAAAGAAGGGAGTGCAGATGGCACTTTCAGAGCTTTGCCAAATGGTTGCAATTTCCTTTTCTTAAGTACTGGGCAAGGGTTTATATACACACCAACTGCAGCACAGCAAACGGCAGGTCATTTGAGTACTGCACCCCACAAAAAACTACCTGACCAGAGGAACAGTCCTTAGCCCTGTCTAGTAAAAAATGGTTATGGCCCTTTGTCTCCTTATAAATCACACATTCCTTGGGGAAATCTGTCAGTTGCTTGCATAGCTGATGCTGAACAAGTAAGTCCTCAATGTGGGCAGAGGCTGCGCAAGGCTGGGGAAAGCCTCACAGGGCAGACAAATGCACTACAAGGAAACAGCACAACGAGAGAAGACCAGGAGCATTCCTACCTCTGCTTCAGGGCAGGGATCTCTGTGGGTTCTGGCTCCAGGATTTCATAGGCTAAATTAACGTCTTCTGTCTCACGAAGCAGGGCATAAATGGGCTCAATCTGCTCATTGAATCTTGCCACCAGTGTCCTTGCATCCTTTTTAGGCATTGCCGACTCATCTTCTTCCACTTCAGTCTCACAGAAAGTACATCGGAAAGTTCCTAAAACGAAAGAAGTTGCTAAGCACTGGGAAGAAAGCATCAGGTCTGGCTCTATACAGCCTTTAGAACAGCAACACTTTGCTGTTTCCTTGCTAAATAGCTTTTCCCCCTGACAATCTTTCCCCACACACAGTGTACCTGGCTATTATTTAAGCAGGTGACAAAGCAAGCATTTTGATTGCCATCCAGCAATACCCAGCTGGGCTCAGTTTCTCGCTCTGAAAAGCCCAGATGTGCGGCAGTACCTCTACTGAGACACCTCCTAATCTCAATCCCTCTTTCTTGATGCACATTTTAAATGATAGCCATGACTGGGCTGTGATAAAAAGCTATACAATATACTCTTAGGAGTGCAAATATTGTTGTGTTTCAGGTGCTTGCGCTGATACCTCCCAGGCCCCAAGAACAGGCTAATTTCACAATGAAATAGGGTGTAGTTTCAAACTGCACCAAACAGCCTGCAGTAACTGCTAGTATAACCATTTTCACTCTGCGACTAATGAAAAAAGATGGCTTTTCCTTCTGCTTGAGGGCTAAAACATGCAAAATAGTCATTAATGCAGAGCAGCAAGAGCAAAAACTTATCCCACCTCACCCCCATACTAACTTACTGAAATTAAGAATGGCAAGATAAGAACTGCGTGAATGGCAGTCAAGACTGGTTTACAGACCTCATCAGGATCCATAAAAACAGGTCAAACATAAAGGTAAATTAAATGGTTCTATGGCAATGCAGTTACAAGAGCCCCTACTGAACTCCTGCACAGCAGGCTTTTCAGTTTCATCGCTCCATTTGTGAGTAGGACCCTTGAGGCAGGACATGCACAATAGGACCTTACCATATGGCCCACTGTGAGGGGAGCAGCACAGTGTAACTACTTATCCTTGCAAATGCTGGACTGAGAAGGTAACATTGCCTCTTCAGAACACTTACATCCAGAGCAATGCTCACAGGCTTCTTCTTATTTATCCATTCTGTGACACCTATGCACATTTAGCATCATCTCTCAATACCCCAATGAAGTGATTTATACCAATAGGGAGCTTGGCCATATCAGGGAAATGATAAGCTTATGTCTAAAAATCACAGTAAGTCTCAGTATTGAAGCCTGCTATATCACCGATGCCATGTAGAAACACAGTCAAAAGACTGGGTTTCCCAGGGTACACAGGGTATGATGTAATGAGACAGACTGGCAAGCCAGGGCTTCTCGTGTCATGTTTTGCTGCTTACATAGATTTGCTAGTCTTGTCACTTAATTTTTCAGGGTACCTCCTCCTCTGCCTGTAATACAGCAATAAAACCAGACCTAACTTCTTCACTGACGGCCGTGAGGGCTAGACAATGCCTCCTGGAAAACACATAGAAGTACCGTTTATGACAAGAGGCAGATCTGTTGCCTCTCACCACAGTCTGTAGAGATGCAGTTTTCTATCTCAGCACCATCTGAAGTAGCTTTTGCTCAGTGTTACTCATAAATTAATGCAAGTGTGTCGTATTTGTGCTCTCCCTGTAATATGTACATGTTTCCTGCAGCAAACTCTCTTTAGGAAGTTTGTTTTAACCACATGTAAAAGCTAGAACACCCAACAGCAGCAGTATGGAAAGTACAGGATAAGGGGATAAAGTGCTCTTCTCTCCCATCCAAGCATGAAACACTCTGCTTGTATTGTCAGGCTGTAAAAATTGCCCCTACTGATTCAAAATCTGTCAGACTGGCTGTCAGACCAGCAAAAACTGAAGCTGAAGCTTGGTCTCCTTAGCCCACCTCTGAAGTTATCAGCATGACACGCTGGCAAACAAGTTGAATCAAATGAAAATAATTAGCACATCCATGTTGCCATAATGGACTAAATGAACAAACACAGGTTAATGAGGAAAACTTCCCTCTTTTTACACCCCCCCTCCCAAAAGTCCTGTTACATGTTCCCAAGGCAGCTCAGACTTTTCACGCTTCCATCTGTGAACCCCATGAGTATTTGCAGAAGACTGAGATCACAGGGAGAATAGTTCCAATTCAGAGTACCACAAAATCAGAAAGTAAATACAGCTCTAATGAAACAGAACTTCTAAAGCTATCTTAGATAGCTGCAACTTCCACCAGGGTTATTCATAAGCAAAAGAAGTTACTAGATGAATTATATAAAGAATCTGGGAATGAGTGAAATGACCAGTTTCCTCCATTAATACGCTGATTTTGTTTTTTGAGGTGATGCAGCATTTCACAAGAGACATATACTATTAGAGAACTGGGAAGTTACTTTGCTGTGACAGATGGCATTTATACATTGCAAGCCTCTTCTGTTAGACTTTAAGAGGTCATTAAATGTCACCAGAGCTTTCATGACATGGCATATCACATCAGTGGTGACACATGTTCCTTACAGAGATGAACTGCATGTGACAAACATGAAGTGGAGGCCATTCAAAGGCTGAGAATGGCAATGTGCCCATTCCAGTGATGTATTTCTTCCTTCAGCCCTTACACAACTGAGTTTTCCACTCAAATATGCTGCATAAACCAGGAAAAGTAGATATCCTGGAGCAAAAAGACATGATGCTTTGTTGCATCTTGGAAATACCAGTGGAGGGTGCATATATCCCCTCCTCTGCACACATGCTCAGGCACTCAACAGACCTCTTTGGCTGCATGTTAAAAACCACCCATCTGAAAGAGATCTCCTCATCTCCTCCCAGAGTCTCCAGGGGAGACACGCTGGTAATCTGGCTCCCCAAGGCATATTAAGATTAAAGCAGCTCAAGCGCTGAAGTATAGGGCCAGGGTATTGAGAGGTAATTCCTAATGACTTGATTTCACTTGAGAGAAGGAAAAGGTCAACTGCCCATATGCATTGCTTGCATGATGACCAAGCGTGCGTGCTGCATCTGAACTGGCTACAGCCCCCTGAATCAGAGCCCAGGTCCTGCTCACATCCTTCTCAAAGGGTTCAAAAGCCTCACCTCCAGCAACAAGGCGTCATCCTTCCACTCTGTTCTTTGGGATACTGCCCCAGACTCTCACTAATCTCATACTTATAAACTATTTCATTTTCAACCTTAACTCCTATCCATTTCAAACCTATTTACTGTTGTGCCAAAAACTGGACCTTAGCTCAGCTAGCTTCCATCTTGCTGCTAACCCTTCAGGTATATTTACAAGCTGCTATCTTCCTCATCCCACTATCTTCATTTTGCAATGTTCAATAAGCCACACATTTTTCTTTGCCTTTTAAAACCAAACCCCATTCCTCCAGCCATGCTGTCAGCCTCATCAGGCACTTTCTCCAGTAGCACTTTCTCTTCTTTCTGCTGTAAAGCTGGAAGTATACACAAGTGTCCAGACGAGCTCTCCCAAAAGCCCAATGGTATTAAGTGCTTCTCTGATAGCCACTGAGACCTTTTAACATCACAGTGTAACAGGTCATGAAAGTGCTGCCTCAATTATCACAAGATCTAGCAATGCTCCCAGATCTTCCTTCCTCCTTTTAGTCTTCCAGTTGAAAAACTCCATGTTTATGCAAGACATTTGTGTTAGATGCTAGGTGCCTAACACTGTACTTTGTAATATTTCAGATCCTTTTTATTCCTCCAGCCTTCATCCTCATCCCATTCTTCACTGCGGCACAAAGCATTAAGCCAATTTATTCTCCAAATCTCCCACAACCTTCTTTCAGAAGTAGCGTTATCACCATTACACGGAGAGTGAGCTGAGGTACAGATGGCACAATTTCAGAAGTATCTGCTGATTTGAGCAGTACTTGATTTGAGATGCCTACAAAATGCTTCCTAAAACCTATGCTTCAGAAAAGAGCATGCAGTACTTCTACCAATCTTCTTCCAGGCTCTAGAACCGAGCATCTCAAACAAGTTAGGTACAACAGCTAATGATAGCCTTTGAAAAGTTTAGCTCAAAATAACTAGTCCAACACCACACAAACTCAGCCAGCCTGGAGGATCAGATCGTGGTCCTGTGGCTACTACAGCCATTTTCTTCAAGTAATTCCCTGACTCTCACACTGCATGTTTCCCTTCTACAGCAAGCCAGACAAAAAGTGCATCACATGCACACAGCTTCTCTCTCACTGAGTGAAGCACATGTTTTGTGTGGAAAAACAAGTATGTTGCAGCGCAAAAGTTACAGGATACGCAAGCATTCCCTAACCCTGAGTGCTTCATCTGACGTTAAAATGAGAGTATTAAGACCCTGAGGAAAGGACAGGAGTTTCCTCGGTTCCTCCCAACAGGAAGCCAGACAAATGCCTCCCGCCACTGATGCCATGCTGACACCAGACCCGGAGCCCTCAGTTCCGCACAAGCCTCCACCACTTGACCCAACAAAGAGAAGATGGCAACCTGCTAGTGCTGCGTGGGGGGGGGGCAGGATGCCTTGCCAGCTTGCTTTCTGGCAACAAAGGAAGGATGAGAAGGAAACACCTTGGGTCTTCCTCTAGGTTCTGGAAGAGATATGCTTTGTGGGAACCTGTTAGCCCCAAGCCTGAGGTTTTCTGCCCAGCTCTTCCATCCCAGTTCTGGGCTTATCCCCACTCTGATGATCCTGTTCTCCGTGCTAGCAAGTCTTGCCTATCAAGTCCTGCTTTCTCAGAGCCTGGGTTTCTCTCACTTCTCAGACTGCGTTCGTCCTTCTTTTCCTGGGCTGCTTTTGCCATACTCCACCTCTCCCCACTCCTGTGCATCTCTGCCCCACACTCTTTGATCAGCTAATACTGCTTCTCAATTTCAGCCCTGGTCATGACATCAATTTCCTATTTCAAGCCAGAGCAATGGAAGCTCTTTTCACAGAACAACCTGTTGTTCAGAACAACAGAATACAGGCAAAGGAATATACATTTCTCCGGTCTCCTCTTCCACCTTCTCATCAGCCCATTCTTCACTACTGGTTTTTGACTGAATTTTCCTAAGCAATTTAAATTTAGTTGGATGCACAGAATGGGAAAAAAAAACCTCCAAAACCCCTCAGCATAAGTATTTGACAAAGTTTTGAACAGGAAAAAAAGCCCAGAGCATTTCCTACGCCCGCCCTCCACAAACAATCCAAGCTCATGCAATGGAAATACTCAGCAACCTAAGTAATAGGGAGTGCTGTCAGCACAAATTATAATTAACTTCATTTCTCATTGATTTTCAAGATTCACAGGACTGCTTACGACAACACCTAAAGGCACTTCTCTCCTGCATCATTAAAGACACAAATGGTTGTCCAAGTGGCTACAACAGACCTGGATCATTAGTTGCCGTAACATACTCCACGTTAGGATACAGGGATACTCACCTACTAGAAGCAGCAAAACACAAGCGGTTAAATCAAAGCAAAGAGAGTTTTAATGACCTTAATGGACTGAACTAGTAACAGAGTTAAACCAGTTGATGTTAAATGGATTAATGATAATACAGATTAAACTGTAGGAGTTGTTGATCTTTTGTGACTTCCAGACTTAAACAGACTTCTCAGCTATCATGAAACCATCCTCACTATCTCAATGAGAAAGCAACCCAGTGTGTCCAAGTGGGAAAAACGCCCCTGCCCCACAGAAAGATGAGTCTCCTGTTGATTTCATCAAGTAGTTTTCCCTGGCCCCATCTCTCTTCCCGTATTAGAGATCTATAGTCCCAAGCACATTTGTATTCACGTTTGACTTCCAAAACTCCTGTTGCTTTAGGCAAAAAAATAGAGAAATCCATCAATAAAAACTGTCTCCTGAACACCACAGCAATACTGTTAATCTCTTGCAAGTAATTCAGTGTTCCTACAGATGCATTAGAAGAGCCAGTGACAGAGCACAGTGTGCTGCATAAAACGTAATGCCACATCTCAGCTTTCTGAGACAGGTTTCATGGGCCACTGGATCTCAAGCTGTTGGGGACAAGCCACAGCCCAGGGCTGACTGCAGCACTCTGTGACACAGAAAGTGTATGTTTTTGTATTAGTCCTGTTTGGACTAATATCCTGTTTGGAATAGTCCAGAGCAGACACTGCTGTCAGAGCTTCTTATGGTACAAGAACAAACACTGGAACCTGTGTAGGGAATGTCAGCATTTTGGACAGATTTGCCTACCCTACTTCTGCAAATGCATCAGGCTTCATCCCAGTCCAAAAAAAAAAATTCCAAAAATCAAATTTCTAACTATAGAAAAGATAAAGTACATTGAAACTGAGCTGAGTAATGTTGGTCAGGGATGGTTACAGAGCAAAACCTGAACATGTGGGTGATATCTGAGAGCACAGAACCAAAAAGTACATGGGATGGTGCTGCCCAGAGAAGCTGGTCAGTGCAATGGCTCTAGTTTGAAGCTGAGTACGCAGCACCCCGTGAAACAAATAGTGATTCTTGCCAGATGAGGCCTTAGCAGACGTGAACATGGACAGCTAAATACAGCACCCTGCCCCCAAAACTGACAGCTGTCTTCATAACAAGCTGAGAAAGGATAGCATCTCCTCCACCATTCTCCTCCTGTCCTGAAGAAGTACCACTTGGGTACATTAGGATTATGGGCAGGAAGGATAGCAACAACCGATACTAAAAGCTGCGTGACACATCCTGTTATCAGATCCTAGACTGAAACTTGCTAAAACATCTTTTACATCACATTCTGCCTCAGATGAGTGAGGAGTGTGTGGAATGCACATTTATAAAATGTCAAGTACAGCAGTTCAGTTAAAAATGGGGCTAGGAATGAACACTGTAACTAATATTGTTATCTGAAGAGAGATTTTCATCTCTTTATGAATTTTTCTTAATTCCTAAGAATTCACAAGGAATTTCTGTTATCTACTGCTTACAAACAGGATCAAGACCCTAAAATGAAGGGGGGGGGGAGGCATTTCCTTTTAACTTTATATGCCCCAAATCTAGATTCAGTTTTCCTAGGTCTGTACATTTTCTAGCATAAATCCTATTGAGCCAACAGCTATGAGATCGATACTTCTCAGTATTGGACCATAAGGCTTTAAGATGGATTGCTATGAGTAAGGGAATGAGCAAGGATTGCTCACCTGCAAAGAGGATAAAATCCAGGTCCTTGGATCAGCATTCAACTGTCTAGTCCACATGCCTGACAGGTTTGGGAAGGAATCTCCTAAACTCTACTTATATACTCTTTTGAAGGTTCCAAATCAGCCTTCAAAAAAGGTGTACTCCATGAATTCAGTGCAAACCCCAGTATTTCATTACACAATTCAACACTATTTCATAATACATGCACACCAAAAGACAACCCTAACTTTTGAGGACAAGATTTTGAGCCTTAATAATGCTTAAACATTTTTCTTGTTTAATATAGATGCAGAATATTGAATTGCCCATCAGGTATTAAACAGAAAGTAAACATTTCATCTGGGATTAATGTCAATCAGTTTCTTTTCAAAGCTTCTATTATTGTAAAATAGATGTAGCCGACACAGCATTTAAAGGCATTTATACAGGAGCATTATTTCTGATTCAGATGAGGTAACTGTGCCAAACCTGCAACTTACCAACATATGCAAAATGATTAAAACAATTTGTTTAAAACCAAAAACAAGATGGCAATTTACAACACAAAAGAGAGACAAAGGCACACTCCTGAACATGCAGCAGGATTAGCAAAAGATGAAAGAAATGTATTTTATAACTACCATTAACCAGTGTCTCACTATAATCAGGAGGAAATTTCACTTAGCCAGTGCATATGTTCATGTATCATTTATTCTCCCTGAGAGCAGTGCGTAAATGTATAAAAGCCAAGGGACTGGCAGTCCTGGAAACAGAAGGTCTCTCTGTTCAGCTGTAGAGCAGATTTTACTCAAGCAGTTACATTATCCTGGCCATAATCTGGAAAAATAGTGGTGCTGGAATTTTATTACAGATCACCACAAACAGTGTCCAGCACTTGTTCTGGACCCTTCTGGCACAAAATGAACCCTGCTGTTAACAATAAAAGTAGGCATTGCTGATATAAGATACCCTTGGCAACATCTTCGAATACGCAAGGACAGCATTTTTGTTCCCTGAAAATTTCAAGCATTTAGGGACAGGGAAACAGAAGGTTTCAGAGGCTTATTCCAAACCCCTTGTTTCAGGCAATGGCAAAAATGAAATAATTCCCACACCTGAGATCCATTTGTTAAACCACACAAGTCTTCTTCTGGAAGAGATCTATTCTTCCATTTTTGCTGCCACTTCCGAGTCCCTTCAGTAACATACAACAGATTCCCTGTGGAGAGATATTTACAACTCTGGCATACCTACCATGCTACTTGTAACTCAAATAGGCTTCAAATTCAATAGGGAGTGGCTCAGAAATGCCAACAACTGAAATCCTTTACTTTCAAATTCTCTTCAGAGTTAATGTGTAGCAAGAAAAATTCCCTATTGCGTAAGCTTCCTCCACAAAGATACTAGGGCCACCAACAGAGAACAATACAGATTAATACCCAAAAAATAACATGTCATTTTCTCATTGTAATAAACTCCAGTTTTAAAAAAGGGTACCCGAAGGAATATGCTGTGGATGCTGACATGCTGCACTTCATGCAAATCTGTTCGTGTACACACAAGATATCTATTCAAGAACAAAGAACAAGAATGAAATCCTTAAATCATCGTCCCAAGGCAGTAAGCAGTTGAAAGGCAAACAGGGCAATGTCAGAAGCATGTGTTTCCACACCAGGGCTTCAAGCAGTGGTGAGACTTGGGATGGCAGCAGCTGGCAGCAGTGAGAAAGCAAGCAGCCTTATTCTCAATGGCATCACACAACACCAACAGGATAAGCTGTTCCTCAGTCTGCTTTTCCCTTTTTGTTTTCCAAGAGGCTTCAGAGGCCCCTCACAAGGAACAAAGTAGGTTTTTCAGATGCTGGGTACTTAAAAACAAAGACAGCCTATTATCAAAATAGATGCCATGTTACCCTCCTTCCTGAAGGTCTGGGATGGCTCATGGGCAACACTCACTAGCTATTTACTAGTGGAACAGATCAAACTCCTAGCCTGCAGTTTTTGAAAGGCACCCAGCACTGCAACAATATACATGAGTATGTGTTGTGAATGAGTCCTGCTTTCCAGTTGACTCTTAGCAATTCACATTTTGCTGGGAATACAAAAGGCAACGCAAGTTACCATCTTCAACAAAACTCATCTGTATCTTCAGTTATCCAACAGGTAACAGATCCTCTTCTGAAACAGGCACCTACCCTTTGCCTGGAAGTCCCACCTTTTAACTGCTGCCTTAGACAGTGTTTTTATAAATCTATTGAATCTTTTCACATTTCTCACATAAAGCTTTACTTGTTAACCCGCCATCAAGAAAACTGGATTATCCATGTATTCTTTTTCGTACCTTTAAAGGTTTTCCTTGATAGTCATGCCACCCTGTTTTCTTTTCTCCTTAATACTATGCCATTTAAAAACTCCTTCATGCAAAAGTTCTTTCTCTCAAAGGAGGCATCTTTCCTCCCTTCCCTGTGAAAACTGGGCATGCCACATGAGACCCCCCAAATCAGTCCAGGTAATGCTACCTCTTCTGGTTGGGAAAGGATTTACAGCCAAGTCAAATCCCACCTGCAGGAAACCCTGTATATAACCCAGCGCCCAGCGCTCTGGCCAGTGCTGGCAGAAGGGAGTGAAGAGAAGTCCAAAGCTCCCTCTAAAGACAGTGAGTGCATTCAGTGCCTGACCACCCTTCTTCGCTCTCTGCCCATGCAAGCCCATTAGAGTAACTGGAGTGGCTCTGAAAGCTCGGCTGAGGCAGTGACTGGCAGGAAGGACTGCATTTTCTTATTAAATAGAAGAGAGATCAAATGGAAAGAGGCTCCTTGGGACTCCAAACTGCAGGGTGGTGCCAGAAATGCCATGGAGAGAAAAAAGTTAGCAGTTTCTAAGTGAAAGAGTGACCTGGATGCCAGGAGGTAACCTGGAGCACAAAGGGAAGCTAACACGAGAAAAAGGAAGTCGTGGGGGGTGGGAATAACAGGGCACCAGGTGAAATGTGCAGGAGAAATTGCTGAGGCTGCTCAAAAGCTGGCCCATGACACCAGGCAGGATCCTGTGTGAAGCCCGGACAGAGGTCTGGGTAGCTCTCACTGACACTGCTGGCTCAGAGAAAGAAGCAATAGTGTAGATTTATTTACCTCCCAAGAGAACAATTTTATCTATCCCTTTTCTCAGGGATAGACTCATGCAACATGAACCGTATGTGCCTACAAAGGTGAGAGGGACTAAAATGACAGCACAGCCTAGTAAGACAGTTGCAAGTGCCATGGGCACATGCTAAAAACGGTTTCTGCTAACAAGCCTTCTGCTAACAACCCCTCAAAGACCAAATTCCCAGCACTCCTACCTCTACTTCCTGCCTTGGAAAGGATGTGCTGTTTTCAAATACTGCTCTTTTTAGAGGAAAAATATCTCTCATCACAGGTATCATGGTATAAATGAGTAATGCTCACTGATGGAGCCAGGCACCTCTACACTAACAGGGTTTGTACATAACCTTTCCTTAAACTGTCCTCTCGCTCCAGCAACTTGCTTCCCAAAAGAAACAGTTTGCAAGGGCAAGAACAATAAAATGAACTGGAGCCTGAGATCATTTCAGTTACTTAAAAAGTAAGACAGGACATTCCAGGTGCTGGAGATGTGAAATACTGAGAGTCTGACTTTCCTGCAGTAGCACACAGAACTGATCAGAAACAAAGCCATTGAGACCAGTTTTCCAGTCCAGCCTGACCTATGCATAACAAGAAATAAGCCAGTAAAGTAATTTATTTCCATTAGCATCATTTGCAACAACAGCAACAGAAAAGGACTCGTTAGTATCAGGAGTATCTATCTTACCAGTGTTCCTGACCTAAAGATCACTGCTGTTGCAGATTAGCCAATAGTGATTTGCCATTTTACTCATGGAACTGTTAAAAGAGGGATATTGATGGAAGATTATAGTAATGTCAGACAAAGCAATGAATAGCCTTCCTGACATCTGCAGATTTTGAGAGTCCAGTGGGACCATGTCTTTTTATGTCATTCTATCTTATTTCTGCTTTAAATGAATTTCTTCTTACTGCTAACAGGTCAGATCACAGGAAAAATAAGAGCTGAAGAAGTTTAATTCAGCCTTGCCTTGTCTTCTATTCACTGTTACATGCAGACAGAGCCTTCAGATTACTTTCATAGAATCAAAGAATAGTTAGGGTTGGAAAGGACCTTAAGATCACTTAGTTCCAACCCCCTTCAGACACACCTCACACTAAACCATGTCATGTCATATTTGCATAGGAAAACACCTCTTTAACAACGTTAAACCAGCACTGCCATTTAAAAAGAAGGTATAAAAGAAGAGCAGTTTTAAAATATGAACAAAGAGCAAATTTTATCCCACCTTTTGTATTTTACAATGTATGTTTGTGAAGTATGTGCTACTTAAGGTAGACTGCACAGACTTGATGGTCTTAAAGTACTTAATGTATCACCTGAAACGTCTTTCAAAACAAAAGCGTAAGTTTTCCATAACTGCACCACGGCAAAATGTACCTTTGGACACCAGACTGAATGTACACTGAAAGGAGATGCCACGGCAACCTGGACAAAACAAGCTGAGGACACAAAATAAGAAATGTAGTTTAACAAATGTTACTAGGCTAACAAAACACACTGACAGGTTACCTAAGTGATCAAAATTTACTGTTGATTTCCATTACAAAACAATAACCAAAAATGTACTCCCTATTGTAGTTCTTAATATGATCAAATAAAATACCTGTTTATTCTCATGCTATTTCATCAATCTGGTTAGTCATACCGGAAAAAAACCCCACAAAGGTAACAAGTATAAACCACCTTTCAGATTCCGGAAGCATCACAACTCTGGAGTTGTTATCTCATACTGCCTTTCAGCTCAAAGGGTTGAGTCAGCATTCACCTTGTCTGTTTTGTGAGCATATAGAGAATTAACATTTCTGAAGTGTTCCAAGCACAGTAAGTTTCAAGTCCTTTTTTCTCTGACACAGATCACAAAGCCAAACCAGGCATTATAAGTTGCATACTGTAATTATAGCTAGTAATTGTAAGGTCCTACAGACCTCTTACTTGTTATGCTAGGCATACCTGCAGATATACAAAAGAGTGTGAGTGCATTTAAATTAAACACTTAAAACCATTCCTGTTTTGTTTTTTTTTACGTAGTCTTGTCTCCATCAGAAACTTCTCTTATCCTCAAAAACAAGTGCTTCTCCAAAAACTCATTTTACAGAGCTGCTTCTCTGTTCTTCCTTCCCTTTTCCCAGGGGGAGCAGTGGCTTCACTGATCATGCACCACAACAGTTCCTGATTAATTCTGATAGACAACCAGCAGTTAGCTGGCACACCATCATCATCGCCCCAGGATGAACAATAATCTCCCTCACCATCTGCTCCCAGATTTATTTTTAACCAGCCATCGGTCCCTCCAGTGCAGCAGCATGACAGGAACGGCACCCTTCCCCCTGGAATTGGTGTGCTGTGAGGCAGGGGGTAAAGGGGGAATGTCCATGCGTGCGGCCCCGAGCATCACAGTGGATAGGAAATAACATGGATGGATAAATGCGGTATCAGAGGAAAGAAAAGAAAAATCACTTCTTCACCATAGGGGCAGGCAACTGCCTGTTCTCTTCCAGCAGACAGCGGGAGTGCCTGCTGGTTTTTCAATTCTTCGGGCAAGTTTGATAATGTTAAATGGTCCAACATAGTAGAGGAGGGGGAGGTGATGTATGTTGACCATTTACTGATGGGAATATGAATCCCTGCATTTACTGAGGCCCATGCAAAATTACAGCATTAAAAGCTATTTTGATCACTGTGATCCACCTCTGAAAGTTAAAATTATACAGTATTCCCAGCCAGACACTGCCCCGAGCAAGCTGTGCTCTTGTGCCAGTTAGCCCCAACCTATGACATCCCTTGTGTAGCATAAACTTGATTCATTAACTTCGAAGATGAGCACCAAGATGTTACATCAGCATGGGTAGCAAGCTAGGAGCCATGGGAAGGACATAAGCACAGGCTTGATAAAGTCATAAAAGAATGAGGAGGTTAAATTTATAACTGCACGGGCCTGTTGGCTGCCATCACACTTGCTTTCAGGTACAGAAATACAGTCCAGGAGGTGACAGTAACAGTGGCACTGTGGCTATGCCGGTGCTGAGAAGTGCTGGTGTCACCAGCAAACTGCAGGTGGACAATGATATATATGGAAACTGATGTCATGTCGTAATAGAGACTTAGAAACCAGGCGGAGCGTAAAGCTTTGTACAGCTGGTAAAACGAACTACACATCTTTGATGTACTGTCAGCAAGATCTGATGATGATCACCCTACAGAAAACAGGGAAGTGTTTAAAGCAGTCTCTGGGATATGAAGAACTGTCAAAATCTCGGAAGGAGAAACACAAAGGGCAGAAAGAAAAGATCTGAGGGATCTAAGAAAGAGTAGAAATGCAGAGGGACCTTAGCAATCCAGCCTCCTGCTCAAGCCAGGGCAATCAGACTTGACTGCTCATGACCTTATCCAGCCATGAAACCTTCCAAGCACAACCTCTCTGGGCAATCTGCTGCTCTTGGCTTGACCATCCTCCTCACAGTGAAAAGGGCTTATATCAGCTTGGAACCTCCTGCTTTGATTTACAGCCATCACCTCTTGTCCTCCCACCAGGTACCACTGTGAAGATCCTGACTTTGTCTTCCTGGTCATCTCTTGTAAGGGCTGAAAGACAGCTATCACATTGGGCCAGAAGGGGATAATCGTTTCGGCAGCACACTACAAAAAACTCAGGTTTGTACCAGAGGACAAAACCAGCAACCAACAGAGTTGTGCTGAAAAGCAGAAGAAAATTTGGCTGCTACATCTATTAATAAATATGTCATGCGAAGTATGAGAGAACACTATGCTATCCTGCTTTATTCAGCCCTATGGATACCTCTGCTGACAAATCAATCGTATCTTCAGATCCCATACTTGAAGATGGGGACCAACTGTAACAATTCCAATGGAACAAAATGACACAGCTTAAAACATGTTTCATTAGGGAAAAAATGGAAAGACTTGTTTTGTTTTAAGAAGGTGGTGGTAGGGAACATCAAATGTTGGATATTTAGTATGCTACAGTAATGAAAACAGTGACAAACTGTTCTTCAATTTCACACGTACACACACAAAAGATTACTCACAGCTTTAATTTAGGGTAAAAAACCTTTAGGTTAGGGTATTAAGACAAACTGATTATAATAAGCCTGGAATATGCTAGCCACGGAGGTTAAATTTACCCTGCTTTAGAATAGGCTGATGGGCTATCTCATCTAGCCCTACACTGTATCTGAAAATAGCCTTCAGCACATTCTGAAATGCAAATATCTCTTACTGTACACTCATTCCCTACCCTGTACCTACTTTTTAAAGCAGAAACAAACACAACATTTTTAAAGCCAAAAGCATAAAATTGTCAAATGAAAAATTCAAACAGCATTTTCCTTCCACCTCTGAGGGCTGTTTAATAAACAAGATTGCTAACAACAGCTGTCCTTGGAAAACAGGATTCTGCATCATTGTTCTAGTTCACAAAGAAGTGCTTTATCTCTTGTTTTAGGCTTTCTTCTGGACATTTTAATCAACAGATTGCTAATTTTAGAACAGGTCCTTCCACTATGCTTATGCTAAAAGCCAGTAAGGCAGGGTCGCAGTAAGTGCAGTAAGTGAAGGGTACAAAACTGCACATCACCTCTGGAGCACTGCACTCCTTACTCAAACTAACCCATAAGTGGTGCAAAAACAGTGTCCAGAAAGAACTGGTTCAATACACAAACTCCATGCAACAGTGTACATGCAGATGGACAACCTGGCCCCCTTAGAAGAGACTAACGAGAATCATGGCAAATGATCAGGTCAACTACCCCTTAGCAAGCACAGCAATCATTTGAGAGCTACGAGATACACCTTTTCCCTTGCTGGGAAAGGAAGGAACAACACAGGCTGCTTTGTCTCAACAGCTGCATTCTGTAATGATCCTAGCCAGGAGATTACTTCATACACTCAGTGATCCAGAGAACAATTCAGTCAAGTAGGTGCAATCTGTGCTGTGCAGCACATACACCCCTGGCTGCAGGATAAACTTGGCCAGTTCATCATACCAGAGGATGCTAATACAGCAATTACACCACGTCTTTACCTTACAGTGAAGGAGCACGCTCTCATGCAATCTTTATTTTACTCAAAACCAGAAATTACTGATAAAACGTTCTTCATAGAAAAGCCCTCAAAAGAATGGTGAAGACCATCATGTCGGCAGCCCTCTCCACACAAGGGGTTCTGCACATTGTGCTGTGTCCCAACTGGGGGTCTGCCCAGTGCTGCATGACATGAGATTCCCGACATTGGAAGGGTGTAAGATTATCTATTCACTCCTTCCTTCTTGTTAGTTGCAATGAATGGTATTCTAATCAATACCTCACAGAGTCTGAATGCCTTTCTTACTGGGATCATCATAGCAAGCACCTGTACCAGTACCTCACACATCACTGACACAGACCATCTGCTAACCTGCTTGAGTGAAACTCATAGCAGTGCTTTTTACTTTAACGCAGTATTTCATGTCTCACGCAGCACTGAACATCTCATGATGCTTTTGTCCTGTTCTCCCAGTCTCCCAACACATGTAGGCTGAAAGAAGAGTATGATATTGCAGTTTGAATCCTATGAGGAATTCTTGACCCTCACATTCTTTTCTGTTGCTCGTAGCACACTCACAAAGTATGCTGTAAGACACGCACTCACCCTTAGAGAGACTATGGATAGAGGGAACTTGCCGATTTGAAAGTGGAATGGAAGACAGATTAATCCAGCTTGAATTCATTTAAGTGATCACCACTAAAAACCCCAAACTGGTAACATTCTTGATCCTCTGCACTTTCAAGCAGCTTC
This sequence comes from Pezoporus wallicus, assembly GCF_028554395.1. Classification (NCBI taxonomy): domain Eukaryota; kingdom Metazoa; phylum Chordata; class Aves; order Psittaciformes; family Psittacidae; genus Pezoporus; species Pezoporus wallicus. The sequence continues at coordinate 1,637,934 of NW_026639755.1, forward strand.
AGGGGTGAATACAAAAAGTTACAGATAAGGATTGCTATCAAAAGTTCACACTCAGAACACCATCCAGAATCTGAGCCAAGGTATTTGTGATCTCAGTTTGTTATATGAAACGTTTTCAATCAAAGGTAGCAGGCCAGAATAGTGAGCATAAAACTGAAGCAAGAATCAATAAAAATCTGGCAAGATCCTTTTTACGTAAGTGATGGAACATTATGAAAACATGTTTGCTGCATCTTCTAAAGCATACTACAATCTTACAATATTAAAGCAAAGATAATAAGCTTATTTATGGGGGACACAGTGTAGTCCACATAAAAAAGGGGGAGGGGATGGGAATCACATAATAAAAACAAAAAACATGCGAATTCTCAAGGGATTTCTCCCACACAGATTATTTTTGCTTTTCAGGTAAAAAGACAATGTGCAGCAGTTCCGAATTTCACATTCTCACTATTTACATTTTGTACCCAGTTTTTCAATGTGTGCAGTTCTCACTGGGAATATAACCCTCAAGGAGTCACTAAGCAAAGCAACATCTTTAGCCTGTTAAACCTGGGAATCCTCCTGTTGCAAGGAGACATTGAAGAAATTTGGCCAGAGCAGCCAAAAAGCAAAAGGATGGGGGATTTTGAAGAGTGCGCAGGGTTATGGATATCAGTAGAGACATGCAAACAAGACTGTACAAGTAACATAAGGAAAACAGATGACAAAAATCCAGGCTTGCCCACAAGAATTGAAGTTACTTGTTCAGATTTGGCAGTAAAATACTGCACCATCTTCTGTCCTACTGAGTGGCTTCAGTCGAGACTTAACTAGATAAATGGGTCACCAGATTTCATTGCTCATCAAGCAATTTCCAGTCATGTTCTAAGAGACTTGGATTTAGCTGCTGCCTAGATAAAATTAAAAGCTCCTTCTTTCATAGGTGCTACCAGCATACTCTCTTCATAGTCATCAAAATACTTCCCTTTCTTAATATTCTATGCCATTAACAGAAGTCAGTTTAAGCATCTATTTTTTATACAACCCCCCCTAATAATTTAGTGCAGCTGTTGCACTGACTGTTTCATTGTTTGTCCTGTTCTAATAACAGATCTATTGTAGGTGGTTTTAAAAATACAGTTGAATAATAATGGCTGTCATAAAAACTATTTTAAGCTCAAGTGATCAAGTTTGGGTTTACAATTTTATTTTACATTTTTTACTGAATAGCTTTCATAAATGAAAAGCAAACCCTATTATTTTTGTGGGACAGTTAGGTGTCACTGCTGGGTTGGTCTGTTCTATACAAAAGAGAAGTTTAACATACACCAGACCATATGTGAGCTTGATTTTAACATGTGCCAGTTTAAAAGGCCTTCCAGAGTCACAGAATTAAAGCGGTTTTTATACGGTGCACGTGACAGCTGAGAGAGCTCTTCCCACTGGACTTAAGACACTTAAAACCAGACATGAACAGGGCAGTTACTAGTCCATAGGCCTCCCTTAACTGGCAGCAGAACATGCAACAAAACCAGTATTCTGAGTACTTCTCTATTCTTGTATTAAATATACCTTTTTACAGGGCAAGTCTCCATCCACAATTTCCTTTTCCACACAATCCAAGATCCTCTCCATTACTTTTGCATAAAACAACCCTCAGATTTTCCAAAAGAGCTTCAAATTAATTTTGCCTCATTCACAATCTAGGGAACGAAGCAGTTTGTTCTGGTTCCATTTGAACACACAAGGACCAAGGGATGTTTTGCCTTAGAGCTATGACTAAATAAGCCAAAGAGAGAAAAACAAAAGCAAGACCCCAAACCGCACAACCTCACTCTGCAGGCACCTGCACCCCTCACTTGCTGCAGTGAGAAAAGCAGAGCTTTTAATGGGAAGCAGGCACAAAAGCAACCACTTGTTATCACTGCAATGCCAAACCAGAACATTCTCAATTCTCCTTGGGCACAAGATGAAGAACAACACTACAGAGTTAGTGGCATCCTCTTCTGTGTGCTCCAAGGACTACTTTTCAGCTAGTTCATCATGTAAAAATCACAGCCATCCCCATTTAATCTGTTCATTGTCTGCCGGATGCACATCCAAAGAGATTCACAAAAACACTGCAATACAGGTCAAAGACACAAGACAAATCTCTCTACATTTCACAACAAAGTATTCGCTACTTATAAAGGATTTACTTCAGGGTCAAGGAAAAACAGACAAAAGATTTCAGTGGAAGCAAGAAGAAACATTCAGGTTTTGGACAAAAGCAGTCAGCAAGGGATCAAGGTACTTTATAAAAACCACTGCCAGTCTTCCAAAGAGACCAAACACTGCCTTTCAAACTGATAAACAAATCTGGGGGCTGATTTAACCCCTAAATAACAAAATGATGATGCTCTGGATTTTCAAAACCAATTCCAAGACAAAAAGATGCTGGCACTGGGAAAAGGACTGAAAGCTATCTTTGGGAGTGAAAGGAGGAAATCTGAAGCTCCAGATCACCAATACCCAAACTGTATGACTGCACACCCCATCAGTAAAAAAATTTTTTATCATCCCCCTCCTCAAAATAAGGGTATTTACTTATAAATTACATCCATGCACTACTGCAATAGTATGCACTTTAAAAAGCATTCACAAAAATTGAAATAGGTTGAGATAAAGATGAAAAACTGGGTTATAATTTTTTTTTATTGATAGTACAAAAAATATTTTCTTCATAGAATCACAGACTGATTTGGGTGGGAAAGGACCTTAAGATCATCTAGCTTCAACACCCTGCTACAGGCAGGGATGCCTCACACTAGACCAGGCTGCCCAAGACTGTCCAACCTGGCCTTGACCACTGCAAGGGATGGGACATTTACCACTTCTCTGGGCAACCTGTGTCAGTGCCTCACCACCCCCACAGTAAAGAACTTTTGCCTAATATCTACCCTGAACTTCCCCTGTTTCAGTTTGAACGCATCACCCCTTGTCCTATTGCTACAGTCCCTGATGAAGAGTCCCTTCTCCAACACCCTTGTAGACCCCTTCAGACACTGGAAGCTGCTCTGAGGTCTCCATGCAGCCTTCTCTTCTCCAGGCTGAAAAATCCCAACTTTCTCAGCCTGTCTTCATATGGGAGGTGCTCCAGCCCCTGATCATCCTCATGGTCCTCTCTGGACTCCATGTCCTTCTTACATTGAGGACCCCAGAACTGCACACAGTGCTCCAAGTGGTGTCTCATAAGAGCAGAGCAGAGCCGCAGGATCACCTCCTTCCACCTGCTGGGCATGCTTCGACCCCAATAGATTGTTTCACATGCAACCCCACATTGGAGGATGCTGCAGACAACCTTTTCTCCTCCCTTCTGCTCCCAAGGACATTATATACTCTCTTCCAGCCCAGCAGGGAACAGAATTCACCTTGAGCTAACACAGAGAAAAACAACTATGACAGTAGCAAACCCTGCAAGTGGCATTCAGGATTTGAGGAAGGGTGAAGGAGAACTGAGACTCACAGCCCATGTTGTTCGGGATTATATTTCATAACACACTTGAGAAACACTTGATGTTGGTGGAGGCCAAAGCACAGATGTGAATTTACTTGTATGGAGGGAACTGAGCAGGAATACGAGTTATCATAGAAAAAAAAAGAGAAGTGAGCCCAATCCTAAGTTTTGAAGAAGCTATAGGATAATGGAAAGATGGGAAGCAAATCTGTTTTGATTGGGGAAAGGGAGGATGTTCAACTGCTTTGGATGCTCACCAGCAAACTAAAGAACCAGTCCAGAAATTCATCAGAAAATGATTGCATAACCGGTGGAGAACACCACTTGTAGGAAAACAATCATGGCTCACTGTCAACTTCGGAGAGTGTTTCAAGGGTCTACCCTAGTTCACTTCTGTTTCATGATTTTTATTAAGGACTTGCTTGTAGAATTGCAAGCACATATACAATATACTAATAAGATAATATTGGGAAAGGAAGCAAAACCTTGGTAGAAGATCCAACTGGAATGAAAAACTGTCTTTAGAAACTACAGAAATTGTCAGCAGTCAACAAGGTGATGTTTACCAAGGTCCAGAGCATCACACTTTTAATATTATTCACCCATACCCATACTTCTATACTGCCTACAGAAGACCACTGTGAGCCTTATAAAAGCATCTTTACATTGGCAGGATAGGTATGAAAATGTTGTTGTTCTGACACTGCAGCATTAGGGCACTTACAAGGACGTACACAGGCAAGATCAAAGTGAGTACCTATGCTTTGAGACTATACCACTAGGAATATTCTCAAACAAGATCACTTCTGAGTAAGATACCAATTCCAAGCTTTAGCTGCTATAACCTGAAAAGAAAAAGCATATCACAAAATGTATTAAAAGATTTCGCATCACAACTGACAGCAGCTCCTAAACGAAGAACCATCACAACTGGAGGAATCAACGTTTTGACACTGAGAGATTGTATAGTATACCTGTAAGCAAACACTGCCATTATGGTAAAGAAAGTAACTTAATATAGTCTTCACAGATACAGGCAGTGATCTGAGAGGAAGAAAAACAAACACATAAACAAATGCTCAGACACAGACTTCCAAACCCAATTTCCTGTCTCTGGGCATTCAGAAGCTTACAGGGTCTTAATGCTCCTTTTCAAACTGATTATAAACAAACATAGGGACATTAATTGCAAATCTCTCAGCTCTCACAGGGAGTTCTGAATAGAGGGCCTGCTGTGCTGTTTACTTGCATTTGCTTTCCCTCTCTTTAAGTAGCACTCATTCTTGGTACCACAAATGCTTCTACCAGAGCAAGTGGCATTGGCACGACTCCAAGGTAAATTGCCATCGTGCTTATAGAAATGCATTGTGCACAGATTTAACTTGTATTTTACCAGATTTGATATAGCTGAGCTAATAAATTAAAATTCAAAGAGATTAAGAGAAACAAGCTCTTATCCCTTTCCTTCACAGGTGGCAGAGCAGCAGTACACCAAAGAACCTGAATTTGTGATGTAACACGTCACTTGTACTCTACAGAGGGAGAAGCAGGGTATAAAAGATTCATTTTTGCCAAAGATAACGAAGTCTCTTTAAGTCCACAAAGGCAGAAAAACCTCAGAAATTTGTGAACACTTGTTTATGATTTTGGTTTCTAGATTAATATAAACTAGAAAGATGACATTCTGGGACAGTGTTAGTGAAGACTAGCAGAGACTCATTGATATATCTGAAGCATCAGTCCTATTCAAACAGGATACAGAGGCTGAGAGTGACACAGAATTTAAGATGTACAAAAAATACTTGGTAAACAAATGCTGCATCTAAAACTGTTGGTCCAGCCAGAAGCATCAAGCAAATGTGAAGAAAAGGTGTTACACATTTATCATTTTGAGGATGGAGAGCCAAAGCAGTAAGTCATAAAGCCATTTGAGCATGTGGCAGAAAGGGGATCTCTGTAGCTCATGCCCAGTATGTCAACCTGCAAGTTTCTGCTGTGGTATCAAAATGACAGTCACCCAAGGAACATTCAGGAGAATCCTAATGCTGATGCGCATGTGTCAAGCTCAGGATCAGCTCAGCCACAACTTCTCTGGTTCTACAACTGAAGCTGTTAGCCCCTGCGTTAGACTGTAACCACTAGAGTGTTGACAACACACAAGCTGGCAAATCCTCGACACTCAAATTCCTGAATGTAATACTACAGATTCAGATGATCATTAGGATTACATCTTGGAAGCAAATATTAAACTGCTGAGGAGCACTGCAGCCTTCATTGCTTGAAAGCAGCAAGTTCATGTCTGTTTTACAAGGCACTGCTCTTGGCGGTCATTAACTTTTAGCTCCAGGAAGACTAAAATGAAACACTACAGCATTTACCAGTGGCAAGACCCTTGGCCATGAGGAAGGACGACAGGCAGGACTGAGGAACTCATTCCTCTGTAAAAACATTCCAGCCTGGACACCCATTATTCACTATCAGATAAAAATACTTGGGTGATAGTAAGCAGCTCAACTATGCTTTGAGCACAAACAGATCTCCCAGTTAAATACTTCAAAGTCCTCAAAAGGATCAATTCAAGCACAGAACCAGTCCAAAGTTTTAGCTGATACAACATCACATATAGCAGGTGGGGTTATTTCCTCTTTCTTCGTCAGCTTCTCTGACATTTGTAAGTGTCATGGTTTAAGCCCAGCTGGGCTTAAACACAGCACAAAAAAGTCAAAACCACAGCACTGCACCGGCTACTAAGAAGGAGAAAAATGCTACTGCTGAACCCAGGACAGTAAGATTTACATCACTAATTTTATATACACATACACATCTGAAAATTTAATAACAACTGTTACTGACTTCTCACATGAAAAAAAAAAGGGATTTGTTTACTTTTAAAATAGACATGGTGTGTTCCCAACAATAATCACCCATTCCCAGGATCTTGTTCACAGAGCAGGAAGCATCCGTGACACTGTCATCCGTACATGTCAGCTTGAGCGAAGCATCACGAGTAACCTAATTCTTTGTCTTTTATGGTCCAGTTATATCCCTGCCCTCCACTCACTGCAAGATCCTATATCCGCTTTTTCTGTCTGCCCTTAGGTTTAAGGGCAAACAAGCAGATCCCTTTTTAAACAGTTTCACCACCTCAGTGCAATTATTATGAAAATTAAAAAGCAGGTTTCTCTTCTCTCAATGACAGTGAATTACACTCAGAAGTTGTTAATCTTCGCTTTCCAACTTAAAACTACAGTATTCAAGTATACCCATAACCACAGATGTTAAGAGTTCATGTGCTCTAGAGTTCATGTGCTAAAGTCATGCAGTAAAACTGCTTAATCCATTTATCTATTTGTAAAATTGTTTTCAGAAGTAGTTTAACCCCTTTTCTCAGCCTCGACACAGGAAACTGGATCATATCATTTTCTTACAGGCAGCAAAGGTAATAAGGAAAAGACAGCTTCGTTCCACCTAAGTTCCAACCTTGGTTGTGCAAGCACAACCAAGGGACTTGTATTAAGCATAGTTAAGTCCCCAGGAACAAGCAGAAGAGTAAGAATAAAACTATTAACCAGCCCAGGAGGAAGAGAAATTTTGACTGCAAAGAGGGAAAATTCTTCCATGCTGCAATTTTAAATTGGCATTATCAGAGTGGATTTGTGTTACTGAGCTTTCTCCTGCTCTGCCAAAGCAGATGCCTATTTCCTTCCTGCACCCAGATTTCCTTTAATCATTGCAGACAGGATGCTGTGTTCTGACGAAATGGCTTTCCTGGCCATCCCTGATGGAGGGAATTAAAAACCTAGCCAATCCTTTTGAAATGCAAATCTTCACCAAGTAGGTTTCATGCCTCTCGCTATTGTTGCCTTCCCTGAAGAGCACTGTTAGGTGGAACAGTGAACAGTGGACTGTTTACTTTCCTAATAAATAAATATTGTATACATTATATAATTATATATATTATACAATAACATAAGGAATATACATTATTGTATAATTATATAATAATGAAATAACATATAATTATATAATAATGAAATAACATATAATTATATAGTAAAGATATTATTACATAAAGAATAAATATTGTCTTGCACTTGCGATCCCCATATCCCTCCATTTCATTTGCCTTTCCTAAATCTCACATTTGTCAAGCAAAAAAGCTTGTTACCTCTAGATGGCAAAAAAACCAAAGCCTGATCCTCTGGCAGCAACATCTTAATTCTCTTATCTGCAGCACCAATATGGCTCGATAGAATTTTTCTTCAAATGTTAACTATTTTTGTTACCTGAGACCTTAGCAGAATAAACATCAGCCCACATCCTTCATTTTGTGTTAACAGAAAAATCTTCCTCTGCCCCTTTTCGGGGAGCATAGGTAGGGGAATAGCATTTTAATTAGAATGAGAAAGAAGCACACAGAACAATAATCCAATATATGATAGGAGGAGATGCTGAACCTGACCCTCCCAGGGAGCAAGGAAGTGTCAATAAGAAGACTCCTAGCATATTTTTGTTCTCTGGGTTCAATTGCAGCCCACGGTTGTGGGGGACGATGCAGATAGAAAGATAATTATTTCCAAACATGAAAGATAAAGTTTTGTGCAACAGAACAAAGTTCTCCAGATAAAATCTTCTGCACTGCAAACCATTCTCCTTGAAGTCAGCGATGAGGGCTATAGTGAATCGTTAGAATGGTGGAAACGAGACTGAAAAATACAGTCAAAATACATATTTATGAGCAATTCCAGCCTAATGGAAGTGGGGTTCAGAAGGTTTATTTCCCTTCAGGGACAGAAATTCAGAATTTTACACTGTTTGACAATGATAGGTTAGGATCAGTAAGAACTTACAGACTCTAACATAAAGCTTTCGACAAATTCAGACAGAAATTTCAACGTTCATGGCTGGTAACAGACTAGCAGCATGTTTAACAATACAAACATTCCCTTATTTCTGGCTTTATTTCGTAATATTACCTAGCTGCATTCTGAGTTGCATCCCATTCCTCACAAAACATGGTTAACAAGAACCAGAATAAGCACTATACTGCTTGTGGAACACTTTTATCAGGCCATGGTTAAGCAGAACCACCAACGTATATCACCCCTGAGCTGGCTGCCTTGTAGGCTCATGTGTCCAGGTTCAGCAAGAGTATTTCTGAGGCAATATTCCAATTCATACACCTAACCTTTCTGAACTGTGCAATAGCTTCAGACACAGTGGAAGGTCAGGCTCCCTTGTAGCTCAACAGAAGGCTAACAGAAGCAAAGAACATTTGCTTCTCTCCCTAACTTTGTAGTTCACTTAAATCTCTGGACCAAGTTTCACAAATGCTATGCCTGTATTTCTCCATATACTATACTGACATTACCTGTCAATAGTATCTACAACACTGAACATGCACACAGCTTCACAGCAGTTAGCCACTCTCTTGGAAAAGCAGAGCGTCTTGCCCCAAAACATCACACAAGGCAGAAGGAACCAGCAACTTCCTATTAAAATGAACTTCAATATTGCTTTAAATTCAAGATTGCTGTTGGTAACCTGCAACCCATCCATCATATGTAAGAACCAGATTGACACTGGCAGGGACACAAATAGTTCTTATTCTTGTAAGTGAAAGAAAGCAGATTTTGTGCACTGGCAGGGCCCATGTGGATGGCAACTGCAAAAAGTATATGTTTGGCATACAGGGAGATGCATCAAGCATTTCCATTAGGGCACCTGCTCCAGTTTTGCTTGGCATGCTCCTGCAAGCAACTTGGTCCTCACAGTACTCAGCTATTGTGAAAACTGGCTAGCAGAAATCATCCTCACTGCAGTCCCTGCAGCACAACTGATCAGCTCACTATAGAAGCCCCATGTTTCTCATTCATTCATACCGTTGATATTTCTCGGTAAGCTGGGAAAGCAGTCTGAGCTGACATGATGGCAGAAAGAACAGCTTGAATGTTGCCAGAGGGGAAGCCGTTAATTTTTCAGACAATGTTACAGATTAACAGGAAAGGATATTTGTCCAAACTCTCAGTGCACACCTCCTGAGTACAGAATTAAGTGGCAGTAGGGATAAACTTTGACCTTCTCTTCAACACGTAACAATGCATTCATGTCTTTAACATGTGAAAAGCTAAATGAAAAGAAAAAACCAAAACAACCCAAACAAACAAAACACCCAACCCAAACCCACCAAAAAAATTCCCCCCAAAAAAATGCACACACCCCCAAACCAACACCCCCCCCCCCCTCCAATCTAACAGCGCTTTAGCAGACTGGTAAGAGGAAGACTCTCCTTGTTTTCATATCCCTCAAGAGGAAGAGATTTCACTCTTCTGCCAGAGTCACTTTTCATCAGGTTATTCTCAAATACAGGCCTTGGGGTGGCTGGGTGGGGAAACAGTCACAGAACAGATTACTTCACTAGACATACTAAAACTTAAGTCCACCTTAGAATGCATCTTCCTTTACCAAGAAGCAGCTGAACTTGGAACACTTTGCCTTGCAAGGCAGGGTATAACATCTTAGCGTGCAAGCTGATACAATTTCTGCTTCTGTTTGTAGAGGACCTACAGTTCATCCTCAAAAAAAAAAAATACTATAAAGTTCCAAACATCCAAACCAAGGAAGTCAGAACTCCTCTAACCATGGAACTGGCTTCAGCAAACCACTGTGGGCACCTTTCATTTGTCTTCTAGAGTTCGTGCACAGCTTAGTAATGTTTTCAAGACGTCTATGTCTTCTTGCTTTTGAGCACGTTTTGGTCCTTCACATGGGCCAGAAGTTCCTGCTGTTTGCCCACACACAGGAGAAAGACAGACACATCTGTGGTGTGTCTGAGAGGTACATGCAGAAAATGGGGAACAAAAAAATTCCTTAAGCAAAATACTTCCTCTTGAAGAAATACAAGAGGACCACAGATACTTTGTCTTTCCATTTCACCCTCTAGAACTTGTGAATAGTTGAAGCAAAACTCATTGAATCTACCCGGTTAAGTACTTCATGGTAAAGCCCTTGTTATCACCAATCTTACAAGACTTCTTTATAGACTCATGAAGCATTTAGATTTCACTGTTACTTCATCCTGACTTACCATTTCTGACACCACAGTTATGTTAGCACTATGCCATCTCATAACCTGTAAGGCAACACTGAGAGTGCATCAGTATCACACCTGACCTGTTGTGTGTGCTGGAAGATGTACTTCAAGTACAAGATGGGCATACTTGGGCCTCTGACTTCTACCCTGATGGCATTTTGGGTGAAAACACAACACTCTGTATTACCCTGATCTTAATTTGAAAACCAAAGACACTAGCTTCACCTGGCCAAGAACCAAGTACAGCTATGCAAAGGCAGTCCAGGGGCCCAGTCAGCAGTTTGAAATACATTGCTCAGAGCATTATATGGGATACAAGCTAATAAGCTCTGCCAGAAGACCACAGCAGGTTATCAATGGAGAATGAGGCATGGCAGGTGCTCTAAGGACACAGCAGTGCTGTAACTCAGTTGTGAAATAGCAACTTGATCACCGCCTGCAATGTATATGTGGAATTACCTACATGTATTTATTGCCTGGGCATAGTTTAAATAGTAAACTCCAGGAAAACCAAAAGATATCAACCAAATTTGCTTCCACATTTCACAACAATATCAATTCACATTTCATGCTGCAGCTTCCCCTTCCTGCTGACCTGGGTTTGCAATTGAAGAAGGGAAGCAATTCAACATTTAATGTCTTCAAAAGACAAAAAAGAAAATTGGAAAATAAGCACCTTCAGAACCACTTTCTATTCTCTAGAGGAACACTGAGGGGCTCATTCATTTTGGGGTGCACCAGTTTTAGCTCAGCTAAATTAAAAATCCTGTACAGACCTTTTGAGCAAAGACATTTCTCTTGAACAGGTAAACTGAACTTTTCAATGGGCTGCATGAGACACAGCAACTTATGCCTTTCTCAGAAGCAACTGGGATTTAATATGTATTCAATATAAAATTGGAAAAGAGAGGGATCCTTTCCCCTTCTCAGAAAGAGCTATTTCTGCTCCAGTTCATATACACAACCTCAGCAGCTCTGAGCTGACAAAGTTGTTCCTCCTGTCCCACTGGATACATTAAGCCAGCCAGTAAGCAGAGAGTTGCAACTGGACAGAGCGAATATCCAAAGGAAGCTCATTAGGAAATTAAAGAACTATATTTTTTTTTACTTCAACCAAGAAGACTATGCCAAAATACCACCTAAGCCAACATACTATACCCTCAAATTGCATCCAACAGCAGAGAGACTGCAACACAAGTAACAGGATTCTCCATGAGCTCCTGATCTGACTTCAGATACCCATACCTAAACGGATGACACACTGCAGATGGTATTACCAAGGACGCAGTTTCAAAAGAACAGCAAGTTACTAGAGCAAAAGATAGGAATGCTGCAGTCCAGCTTTTATCACTGCAAACAGCTTAGCAATATTCACAGATTTTACAGAGATCTTCTTGCTGTTATCTATTTCAATTTGCAAAGCCAAGAGAAAAGTTGTGATAACCTTTACTGGAAGGGCAATTATTCTTGCAGTTCTAATAATAAAATGTCCTTTGCAGACAAAAGGAAGGTATAAATACTGTAAGCCAGGGCATGCGTTTATCAGACCCTTTTTTTTAATCTAAGAGACACAGCACACCAGCCAGAGGTCAACGTGGAACACAGGGAAGAGACCAACCAGTACTCTACAGGCATCAGCTTTTCTGAGCTACTCCAGTGGCTTATAACCCTCTGGTCTGATGTTCTGCACAGCACAGGCTCTAACACTACCTTCACCTATTTCTCCACCAAGCTGGGAATTCCATGGTTAGACTAGATGGTTATCTTTCAGGCAGCACGTCCAACCCGCTGAGAATGAGTTCAAGTCACAGACAAAACCTACACATCCCTTTTAAGTCCTTCCAAAGAATATTCTTCATTTTAGCAAAGCATGCGTTAATTCTGATCTGTTTTCTCAGCTTTCCTTTCCCTGTGGCTCTAAGCCTTATCACACTGAAGCAGTGTAAAGCCGACAGGAATACTCTTGGAGCTTTTGCCAGAAGTCTGAACAGAAACAGAGAAACTAAGCAGAGCATGGGCAGTTTCCTTCTGTTGGTGTCTGCCAAAAGCTCTCAGTGGCAGCACAGACAAACAAAATGTGCCTGTAAAGTCAAGGGAGAAGAAAATCACACTGATGGGCTTTACAGACACTTGGAGAACTAACAACAAGTTCTGTGAAGATTTGGTTGAAGTTGTTCAAAATGGAACTGCTCTGAATCCTTTCTTATTCAAGGGAAGTTTCTGGTATGCCAATTTACAATAAGCCTTTTAAAGTCCTCATTTTAGCTGGTAAAAAGCTGTAAATTGTTGTACTAGTAATATCATATAGCACATTCACACATAGTACATGGTAAACAAAGCTACCCAGAATGCCTGTTCTGAAAATCACTAAACCCAAAGGCCAGGAATCAACAGCATAAAGATCAAATAGGATTGACTAAGTAGTGTAGATATAAAGAATAAATAGCTCTAAGAGAGAGGAGGGCCACGAGAATGATCAGGGGCTGGAGCACCTCCCAGGTGAAGACAGGTTGGGAAAGTTGGGGCTGTTCAGCCTGGAAAAGAGAAGCTGCGTGGAGATGTCAGAGCAGCTTCCAGTGTCTGAAAGGGCCTAGAAAGATGCTGGAGAGGGACTCTTCATTAGGGACTGCAGTGATAGGACAAGGGGTGATGGGCTCAAACTGAAACAGAGTAAGTTCAGGTTAGATATAAGGAAGAAGTTCTTTACCATGATAGTGGTGAGGCACTGGCACAGATTGCTCAAGGAAATTGTGAATGAGCCAACCCTGGCAGTGTTCAAGGCCAGGTTGGACAGAACCTTTGGTGACACGGTCTAGTGTGAGGTGTTCTGCTCATGGTAGGGGGTTGGAACTGGATGATCTTAAGGCCCTTTCCAACTTGAACCATTCTGTATGTGATTCACTTTCTCTAATGGCTGGCAGGGACAAAAAAGAAAAAGAGATGTACCGGAAATGGACAAGAGCTCCACAAGCAAAGGCAAGACAAAAAAACAGGGAGAAGGGAAACATAAGGAAAAATTTACAAACTAGATAGGACAGGCTCAAAAGTTATTTGAATCAGATGAGGAAGATTTGAAGCTAGTGTAGAACTTGCCTGAGGAAGTGGAAATATCAAAACAAGAGAGAAGACAGATGTGTTCCGAATAGCTCACTGGGGATAAAGCGAAAGAAGCTGAGCACCCAGAAGAAAAGGCAGTAGCTCTAGAAGTCAACACAGAAGACCAAAGCAAAAAAAAAAAAAAAAAAAAAAAAAATCAAACACTAGGCAAATTTCTGATCTCAGTAACAGGGCCCAAACCACACAAATGCTCTGCTGCATTGAGCCTGCCTGAATGCAACATGAAAGGTGCCTTGTGACAGGTACAGAAAACCAGCCTCTGAACACATTAAGTGCAATCCTGTTATGAAGTACACATCTGACATGCAAGAGGCTGACAGTAAACAAGCAGGGTTAAAATGAAACTCAAGGTGTTATCTTCCCTTCTACAAAACCGATACTGCCACCTTCAATCTGTTCTTCCCAAATTAAATTTAGTATCAGTACAGAGAGTAAGAAAGGGATACAGTATGTTACTATTACAGTGCATTTTCAGTAAAATAGCTATAACCAAAATCATTCACCAAACCAAGAGCAAACTGTGGGAGGGCAAAGCATAGACAAATATTTAGCTGCTATGATTTCCACTAACAACAAAAGACTCCAGTGATTACAACTGCAATTAAGAACATCCCAACAGCATCATCTTCCTGATTCACATTACTCACTTGTCTTCCATCCTTTTCTTTCAACTATTATTCATGTCTTATCTAACTGAATGTTATGGTGAGGACACTTAATATATAGATGTATGTGAGAGACCAGCTGTAATTACAATTTACTGTTAACCTTAAGAATATTCTTCACAGTAACAGAACTAATAGAAACACAAGACTGGATAAAAATTATATTGTAAAGGTAGAAGAGAACAAAGGAAAAGCTATTTCAGCTAGCCTTATATTTTCTTTCTAATATCAAATTCACCTGCTGACACAGTTTGGTATTTAGAATACCTAAGGAGATCCAGGGCCAAATAACGGTGTGATTCACTGTGGGATCTGTTCTTTCACTCCTTCACTTCAACCCCACTCTTCCTTTTGCAGTTTCTAGTCACATACTTTCTCTCAAATTGACCTTGAATTTGACAGTCGACTCCAACACTACACTAGATTTACAAATATGATTAGGGTATAAGAACAGGATACATCAGAGAGACCTTCCCCAGCTAATCAATTAATCATGCTACAGAACACATATCCATGAACATAATTTCCAGTTTTGTGACATTTAATGTATTAATCAAGCCAAGCCCAGAGGTACAGAGCAAAGACGGCTCACTCTGCTGGGAGAGCCAGTGCAGCTCCTTCTGTCCTGCCCCCACACTCCACACAACAGGCTTGTGTGCATCTAATTCTCCAAGCTTATTTTAGTTTGAATCAGATTCACAAGATGGTATCAAGTTGTTGAGATTGCTCTGCAATTTCAGGAAGTGGCCTACGGAAACTAAATTTCTGTAGTTTTTACATTTAAAAGCACAGAGAAGAAAATTCTGCCCAGAGGTCTGTGTAAGTGCCTGATGAACACCCTTATCTCTAGGTGAAACACTTGAAAACCCAGCATCTCTTATGTCAGTGTTCCCTGCCAGCCCAGGTCTGGAAATTGACAGAGTTCAGCAGCGTTATTCACAGTATGTTTTATAAGATCTGAATTATCTTAATGCTACAGTTACACTCTTTCTTGTATGCCCTTGCCTCAAGAGGTAGCCTTTATTTAATGGCTGCAGCTTTCCATCTGCATGAGGCTTCATCACAACAGCAGCTCATGCAAATGCTAGCATGCCGAAAAAAGAGTGATGAAATATCAGAGCACAGGTAGACAGCAGGTGATGGCAGAGACCTGTATTTCAAATGCTTATATTAGGATCTTCTAGGAAAACTACAGTCTCTTTTCTTTCTCAGTCATCCCATCTGAAACACAAGTCCAGAAGTAACACTTTTCATTCTTACAGAGTTCGTGGTTTTCTTTCTGTAGATCTCAAAACACAAAAGCAGGTAAGAACTGTCTGTTCAGCCTGTAATAACCCTGCCTGCACTAATTCCTGTCAAAGGCACTGCCAGGTCAATAGGCAAACCCCAAACCTGTCATTTCAGTCAGAAAGTTCTTCTTAGCTTTGCTTCAAGTTTCCATAGCAAACATTTGCAAAGTAAAAGGAGGCTGTGTCCAAGCTGCTTGCCTCTAAAAGCAGAAGTTATTGATGCTGCTTCTTTGGAGGCAACAGTAAAACTGCCACTGGGGAGAAAGTGTGATACCTGGAGCTCTTCATTCAGAATAGATGGGGCTAAACCTCATGACCTGGGCAAGCTGTACTTAGAGCCAAAAGACTCATTGGTCAGAAAACCAAGTGACTCCTTCACCACAAAATGCTCCTTTTCACTTTTCAAAAGATCCCTTTGTGACATGAAACAGCAGCAAAACTCCAGCTTTTTTGTCACCTTCCACCATCTGACAGTTTCTTTAACATTACACAATTCCTATGAGTAGCAGGCGACACTTGTTCAACCTTTTGACAGCATAGTAGGTTTTCGGAGCTTTTTTGTGTCGAGATGTTTAAGGGCAGAAAAAAGGATTGAGAAAAATCATATATAGAGTCATCATGCTCCCCAAGTAATAGTTTTACCTTTTAAAAGCTACATTTAAAATTACCTTTAGTGGCAAACTTTATACTCTGTTTAAAAAAGTCTTTCAAAATTAATAGGGTAAACAGCAACCAAAGCACGTCTATACCTCTGTGCCCTGCAAACGTACCTTTCTTACTACCAATTCTTTTCTCTCCTTCTGAAACCACCAATAATCACATCCTCTAATGAAAAACCAAACACCTCAATTTATTTCAAAATTAGTCACAAATGGAGCGAGCTAAAAAAGCCTCCATTTGACAGCTGGTGACCTGTAAGAAACAGACCTCTGCTAAAGCTGAGACAGACACAGATGATGTGGTAAAATTTAAAGAGCAGTAAGGATCCAACCTACGGACAGGCTTTTTGCAAACAGTCTTAATTCACAAATTGCAATAGAATGACTACAGTCATAGAGACATTCTGGAAGGCTCTCCACCATCACTGAATAAGGAAAGGCAAGAGTAATAGGCTCCACTTCTAACCCTTTCTTTCTACACCAATTGCTCAGAGTTTGCATTTGAGTTCTAACTAGAGAAGAGGAAAGCGAAGCAGAAGAAAACACAGCACATCTAAAACCATTCCAATCTCTGAGTGACAAGGACAAAAAGCAGACAACGAAACAGGATGTCTTTTAACAACAGATCACCAATTTAAGTGCAGCTTAGTCTAGACTATTGCAGAGGATGCCTTCCATGCTCTACCTGCCCTAAGAGCTAACAGGCTTTGGCCCTGCAGGCCTTTTAAACAACAAAATTTGATCAACATGCAGTCTAGGAGCAGCTCAGGTCAGCCGTGACTGAAACTCACGTGGCTTTCAGGCACCCTGCAGCAGTTGCACTGCCCTAAGTTTCAATGAGTGGGAGAAATTTCTGTATAGCACTGATAAGGGCTAAAGACATCTTTGGAAAAGGATGGCTAGCCACTCTCCAATAAACCTTGTTTCTCTACATGCCTTGTCCTCATTAGCTCCCTCTGTGAGGCACCCAAAGGTGTCCCACTTTTTTCCAATACAGAATTCCAGAGCAGCAGTAAACACGCAAACAACAGAATCCTCTGCAATATAAAGCAGACATTCTCACTAACAATGCAGAACAAAAAATTTGCCACTTATTCACCTGGAATGAAAACAAACACTTTACTCATGGTTTAGAGACAGCATGACACCTTCCTAAACAGTAAAGTGGAGAGCACCATCCAAACTGATATTCCATGTAAAAGCTCTTGTGAAGCAACAGTATCATCATGCACTATCCAGATGAAACTATCATTGACTTAAGTGTTAGAAAAGGAGAAACAATATACAAAAATTCTATATAGGTATATTCTTACTGAAAGTAAGTGAAGTAATTGGCTATCTTGTTATTTACATTAATAGTGACAGAAACAAACTGCTGGGAAGTGCTGGAAAACAGAACTCAACCTTTCCATCAGGAAAACCACAAAACACTCCATGTGCCAGTGAACGATTTCACATCGTGGAGAAAGCCAGTGCCTGCGCTGTAGACAAATCCTTGGTTGACCTCATCAGCTCCTGGAGCACAGGCCTTGCTGTCAAAGCCAAATCCCAGCATTATTGTCTTCTGCATCTCCCTGACAGCCACTTCTTTGCTCTTGGACATCACCACCCACAGAGGCAGGAGGATTCACCTGCAAAGTGTTACAGGTCCCTTTGGGATCAGCATCTCACACTCCCACTGTATTTGTTCTCTGCACAGGTTCTCTACTGTCCTTACTGAAGCAAATTGCAAGAGCCCTATTCATCTTCGGCCCAACACCCATGACCGTGGCTGCCACAGGTACATTACTATACCTAGCACACCTAGTTTCCATACTCAGTGGTATGGAAAATTCTGTGCTGGCGCAGCTGGTTTTGGTGCTCCATGAGGGAGCAACTCCTACTTGGAGAGCTGCACAGGATTACAGCAATAACTGTTAACTTGACTTCATGGATTCTGCTTCTCTAGTACTAAATATAATTTCCATGGTTGTTTAAGTAAAGAGTTTCACAGCTCTTGATCTTTGGAGGCAGGAAAGAGGGAAAAAGCCTGAACTTTTGTTGGGCGTTTGCCCTTCCCCAAAGCAGATTAGACATCAGTAACCCTGCATTAAAAGCTTCAATACCACTAAACAGTGAATTTTTAGTTTCCCATCATGATAACTGAGACAATGCACCACATCTCAATGTTTCTGATATACTTCCCAACTGGCTTACTTATTTTTGCTCCCCGCCTTTCTCCCCACCCAGATAATCACAGATTAGACTAGTGAAGTAGGATCTCATCAGGTGCAGGTGTTCCTCCTTTTCTTCCCTGGCACAAAGCACAGAGTATTTGGACAGCCCCGGTAGACAGTAACACACAGAAAAGATTCTTATTTCATATGCATGAGACATATCTGCAGCTCCACCGGGACTGACACACAGACTGGAAAAAGAATCTTGTTTACTCTCAACCACAGACAAGTCTAATTAATTTCTTTTAACTTCCACGAGACTGCCTTACCCTGGGGAATCAAGGGTGTGCAGTGTAATGAACTGGACAGAAGAAAATTAAACAGTAGCAACTCATTCCTTGCATGACCATCTCCAAATTTAAACTTTTTGCAGACCAAAGGCAACTCAACATATGCCCTCTCTGCAAACTACCGGCAAGTCATACAGTTTACAAGCAAGAGCAGTTTACACTGAAAAACCTTCAGCTTCTGACAAGGACAGACTGCTTTATTCACCTTTGAAGGCTGTTGCGATAAGACCTCCATTTCCCTACTGTTTGCCACTTGAGCATTTTAGCAACACTGCTATTTGCCTGTACAGACTGATTAAGTCTGTATACATTACGTCTGTGGTTTGTTGAAACATTTACCACCTGCAGAAACAGAGTGCCCTCTAGCTCCGGACAAACTCGAGAATTTTCCTGTTTCCTTCAAGTCCAGCAGCTACAAAGGAGACAGCAAGAGCATTCTGTTACCTGTTCCCTGTACTCTTACCTGTCCTGGGGTCAAACAGCTGGTTGGCCTCCAAGTCTGTGAAGGTGCTGAAGCAAATGGGACATTTAAAAGAGGCACGATTGGTGGAGTCTCTCTCATCTGTCTCAATCCTCCTCCTCATGTGGTCCAGCTTGTACTTCACCACGTTAACCAGAAGGCGGTAGTTGATGAAGTAGTAGTTATGACGGGTGGTTTTGCCATCTGGAGCTGTCTCTACCCTCATCCTGCATTTGATGAACTTGTCACCCTTGAGGGTGTTGAGGACAGCCCGCAACTGCTTCCTGTCAAACTTAAGGAGCTCTAACATGTCCTCTTCCTTCACACAGGGGTTCCTGATGAGAATGTCCAGAGCCAAAGCATGTTCAATGCCATAAAAGCCACGCACCACATATTTGGCAAGGCGTTTGAGAGCTGCTGGGACCTCAGTGAGAACGTCTGGGTCAGTCATAGCAGGTTCAGATCCTGAGCTTCATGTATACTGCAATAAAAAAAGGCAGACAGATTCTTAGGTAGTCTTCTGACTTCAGAAGTTTAATCTCAAAGCTAAGAAAATAATGGGGTGTTTCCCATTTCTCTTTCCCAAGCCTTGCACTGTCTTCTTGGGTATTACTAATGACACTGCTACAGAAGTAGAACTAGGAAATGGTACCTCTCATTCAAACAAAATGATTGAAAACTTAAAGCCAAAAGAAGTTGTTACCATAACATACAGCAGATTTCATTTCTACTCAGTTACAGCCAACAGGGCTGGAATAAGAAAGCTGTCTTGAAGCTAAGCTCCAGGAGACAGCTTCATGATCAGTTGAGACTTGAAGCCTGGGAGAAGCTGAAAAAGGCTACAGCAAGAGAGGTCTTAACACAGCCCAAGAGTGGAGTAGTCTTGTGGTCCCAGTTGACATCACTTTGTCACACTGTAAGTAGCTCTGCCTGGTTCTACTCCTCAGGCATCGCTGGGAAGAGATATTACATGAGGACAGCTTGCTAGTACAGGCTGGTATGCACTCAAACAGAAGCCCCCAGCTGCACAATGCAAACAAATAGACTTTTCCCCTACTTTCTTATAAATGGACCCTAGTCAAGCATTTGCAGCATGAAAACTGTTAGCACTGCCAACTTCTGTATCACAGACTGCTTTAGCCTTGATCTTAGATGAGCAAATAGGACCTTACAAGGACTGAGCCTTCATTTGAAGTGTCTCACATTTAGGCCTTAAGAAGCCCATGAATAATACAGCATGATAAATGAAGTAAAAATGAAGACTTAATGAACATGAAAAGATGATGTGTTTAAAAAAAAAATAATATTCCAGAAGTATCCTTTGAGATAGTTACCAGGGCTCACCACGTTGCCTGTGACAAGACAGTCATTTCTAAATACTGTATTTTCACTTCATTTTAATTCACCTTGACATCAAATGGCACAAATAGTCACAAAAATTATATGCTTCTGGGACATACACTGGATCGTATACAGGACCATATAATGCAAGGAATTCCTCAGATTGTCACCTCTGCCACAGACATAGCCAAAAATCAAACCCCAGCAGGCAAGTAACAGCAGTGACTCTTTTGAAGTAGCCAGTTTTGTCCACTGGAGAGAGAAAGGAAAGCAACACCATAAGGCACATAACAAAGGCTCACTGTCATTTCACAGAGTGGCTTTGCATATTTCCCTTCCACTCTTTCAAGTCTGCAGGTAATAAAATTTCTCCTCTGCTCATAATGCACTAGGATTCTCATATATGAAAGGTTTCAGATAAGCATGATGTATTATATGTGGTTTTGAAATACCCTTTCAGGGGGCTGTACTTCCAGTTAACTTCAAATAAAATTTGAAACAGCTTTTTACAATGAGACTCCTATGCTAGTTCAGGATATGAATAACTACTTCTTAAGCAAAAGGTTCCTTCAACTGAAGAAAAACCCCACACCTTAATTTCTGTTTGTTCGTCATTGCCAAGCAATTTTTATCTGTGAACCAATACCATAAATAGCAAAACTCTGCCAATCTCAAGTTTTGCTATCATTAGATATTTCACACATTGTATATGCACCTCCCTAGCATTCAGGACTCAAAGGAAAGAGGAGACTGACAGCAGAAGAAAGGATCTGAATGGGTATCCTGTTTTCTAAATCTTTATCATAAAACCTGCAATATCTTTTCTGACAAACAGAACTTTTCTATATTCCCCGCACTAAGACATCCCCCTGAAATCACCAAGCTCTATATGTAACCAAGCAGCTGATGACTCACTTCCATCAGCTAAGACTACTCAAAAATCTGTGATCACTTATCACATTTGTCTGCTTGGATATTTTTGGTTTCATATGAGAAACACTGCCCTCTCAAAAAACTTTAAGCAACCTTACCCACTGAAGCTTTATTACTCTCCAGACCCTCTTCTGCAACTAAGGTGGTATGTTCCTCTCATGAGTTAGCACAGTACAACTGCAAAGCAATTAGGCTGTGGATTGTCCTGTCTTTTCTGCCTTTTGGGTAAGAAAAAACCCCACACTCTCTTCTTTTAAAATGCTTTCCTGCTTGAGCTTTTCTTCTTCTCTAACTTAGGGTCAAATGGTATTCACAGTGCTCAAATTGAAATGGGACTGCACATTTGCTGACTGCTAGAGTGCAGGCTGAGTATAGCTTACAGAAAACTGCTTGGATGTCCAGCTCCAGCTTTCCTTCAAGGAAATTAAAGTATGTTTATTATGGAATGAATTAGCTGTGAAACAAGTACTTCTACAGTCAGCTTTCTTTTGCATGCCAGATACATAATGATTTCTCTTACACAAAGGATGGGTTTGCATTAAAGGTAAAAGCATTAGCAATAAAGGATGCCCCATCATGAGTTAGTACTTTTGAATTTGTAAATCAGACCCAATCTGAACACCACCACAGAATGCTGCCCTTGAAAAACAGTTTCCATTGGAATTATTACAGTCTTTCAGTCACTTAAAGATGAATCTTGCTTTTGACTGTCGGTCAGCTACATACTGATAGTACAAAACAATGTCAATGCAGAAGCAGGCCACAAGCTTGAATTTGATTAAACATTACTTAGTTTAAGCACATTACAACACTAATGTAAAGATCAATTTTAAATAAAAACTAGCACCCCAGGAGAGATTTTAAAAGTGAAAAGGTTCTTCACCCCTTCTCTCCTCACTGTTCCCTGAAATTCCCTTGCAGAAAACCCTGGAATGCAACCTGCAGTGAGTGGGCACTCACTGAAAACTGGTTTTAAATAAGCACATTTCACCCTGGATACCTCACCTGAGAGCCAAGGGAAAGCGTTTTCTCTCCAAGAATCTCACTGCTAAGGCAGCTGCAGATTTCCACAGGCACTTTCAAAACAGGTTTAAAGTACAATTTCCCAAATATTGTACTCAAACAGCTTCAGCTGAGGCTTACAAGGGACTAATAAGTAAAACCACCTCTAAGAGTCTATGCTTTCCCCTTGGTTTTCAGCAATAATTAAAGGTTTAATAATATTTCTTAGTGTCAATCTCTAGAAAACTTTTTTTTTTTTCACCTAAAGAGGTGAAACCAGGAGTTTTTACACAATTATTTCCCCTCCTTTAATAGAGATTTTTAGTGATGTCCTCAGGTAATAGTGGGCATCTTGAGTGCAACACTGATTTTCTTCCAGGCATGGACATACGGACATGCAAACATTCTAGAAACACCACAAACCATTCTTTCCCACTAATCTCCACTTCAGAAAGTGGAGTAACACAGATTAAGTTTTAAGTCCTGAAGAAGACAGCCATTGGGTGAGAGAACCAAGAAACTAGTGTCAGCTTTAAGACAGAAAAGAAGAAAAAAAAAATAAAATCAAGAAATAAAGCCAAAGAACACCCTTGTCAAGCTTTGTTACATGAAAGTCAGCAGCGCTGAGCACATCTAACTTAGCTCTAAAAATAAGCTTGGACACATGTTGAGCAAGCACCAGTTTTGATATTACATTAAGGCCTAATGCCAGACTGATCAAAAGTAAGGGTTCGAACAAGATCTGTATGGCTGGATGAAGGACATGTTTTGCAACATCATTCTTGATGATCATGTAAACTAGACAATACAGAATGATGGCACAAGACAAGCACTTCCAGAACTCTCCAGGCCAGGGACTAACACTGTTTCTCTAGAAAAAGCTGACTTCGGACCCATGAAGAATCCCAGCCTACAGCATAAGCACTGCAAATCCTTACTACCTTTCAGTAGGCAAGAAAGACAGTGATGCAGCTCACAAGCTGTAATCCAGTGCCACAAGAATATCAGTTTAAAATTCAAAAGCAGAGGACTTCAGCGCTGCAACCTTGAGCAGTGATTTCACCTTCTATCAAAGCAGCAAGTCAAGCCTGAATTAATTACATGTGCAAAGAAATATGATAACAACTTCTAACAAGGTTTTAATGGACCTGCATCTGTTTCCTAATAATGTCTGTACTTCATTAATAATGTACGAACATCAAGGGATATTGTCAGGGAAAAAAAAAAAACAGAAAAAGAAAAGCAATGGCCAAGATACACCACAACGCAGTAAGCACCTACAGCACCAATAATAAAGCACACTGAGAAGGATGAGACTCAGACACCCAAAAGGAGTATTTTCCATATTTAAGAACGGGTTTAAGAGACAGCTGTTGGGGAACTGTTCTGGGGAAATAAGTGAATACAATGAAATATTATGGGAACACAGATCTGCCTGTGTTATTGCAGTAGGACAGCAAGCCTAAATACACACAGGTCTTGGGCATAACTTGAGATGCCAGAAAGGAAACTGAGAGAGCAGGTGACCATCAAAAACACATTCAGTCTGATCAAAGACAATTTAGAAGCCAGAAATTCAACTGAGCAAACATCTCCACTGGTCAGGACGTTCCTGATGCAGCATCGAAGCAACTCAACTCTTCTTCTCTGTGTACCAAGACTTCAAGAATACTTTTGCAAGCTCAACCAGGAATTGTGCTAAGGATACTGAATCTGTTTTGCTTCCTGCTTTTCCTGACTAAAGCTGAGATGAAAGACAAAAAAGTCCTAAAAAAGGTGATACCTAGAAAGCACAAAGTAGATGAAACTAGAACTACAAGTTATGAAAGCATAAGTCAGCCAGTGAATTAACCCGAATTTTTACCTAATACTCCAAATGAATATCACTTTAACATAACTCTGAGGCTCATATTAATTCCACTAGTAATTTTACCTCAAGCAAATTAATGAAGTCTCACTGTTCATACATTTGACAATGAAAACAGTGTAAGAGCAGAATCTGGAAAAAGGAAGCAGACTCCTCTTCACTCATTTTGGTATAGAAACCCTTTTTAACGCTCCAGAGCTCTTTTGGAGGAAAACCTGAGAGTTGCAGGGTTGGCTTGGAACTTAGGTCTATCAGACATACTGTTAAATCCTGGAAAGGTGCTTCCTCCTTTTCCCCACATCTAATTTAAATCATTAGTGCTCTTTTTCACTAAATCTTCAGGCTGGATTTTGGTGATCTAGTGTGAGACATTCCTGCCCATGGCAGGGGGCTGGAACTGGATGATCTTAAGGTCTTTTCCAACCCAAACCATCCTGTGATTTGTCTGGAAAACATTTGTGCAGGCTTCCGCCATAAGACTTCTTTAAAAGAAAAAAAAATTAATTGCTTATACCACTGACACAATTTCTTCAGGAAAAATCAAAATCAGGTTGTAAGAAGAGTCCCTTGCTTGTAAACATGGCAAGTACAACAGCCTCTTGTGAGCCAGTGTATACCATATCCCACTTCAGTAGTTACTTGCAAACACCAGATCCTAGTTTTGTAGTCTCTCACTCTAATAAAATCTAGAATTCTGTCTTCCAGAAGACGATGAGGTTATGCTGAGGGATGATTCTAAATCTTCCCAACTACAGGGAAGGAAGGCACAAATTTTAGAACTATAGTGGGAAAACATGCTATCAAGATTTTAAATGTCTGTACAATGTAACCTCAGACACTACTCATCCTTTCCAGAAACTGGGAAATGGCACAGAATCTGCCATTTTCAAGTCTGCTTTTTCATTTTTCTCTGTAGAGAGTGGGTGATCTGTGCAATATGTCCCTATTATCCTGAACTGCCTTTATCCCATATCAGTTGCAAACCCAAAGTCTTCTGGCATTTTATCAGAAGCTTATGGAATTTCATTCCCTGGTGACTTAGGAACACTACTGCTCAGCCTTCCATCTGCACGAGAAGTCATGTATCTTCATTGCAAGACCTGCTCTGAAGTATTAAAGGAGAAAAGAACAAATTGCTTTCACTCAAATAGTACCTCCCTATTGGCATTCCATAAAGTGAAACCAAGAAGCCACAAGTATCAATGGGTTTTCTTCACTGAAGATGAAAAGTTGAACTACAGCAGCACACAGAAAGGCTGAAGGGCCTAGCTGAAATTAGGACATTTTTCACCTAATTTCACAAGTAAAAATATATGGAACCACATATAAGGCCACACAGTCTGCCCATGCAAGGCAGAAATTGAACAATGCAGGCTCAGGATTTAATTCTCAGTCACATTCATAATCTAAACCTGACCTAGAAAATAGCAAGATGTCAGTAAATTAAAGGACTATCTATGTGCATGTATACAAACAGATACAGTACTCAGAAGTCCTTCAAATACATGTTAGCATTAACAAACTATTTACAGTTGTAGACAAAAAAATTACAAGTGCACTATATATGGAAGGCCAAACTTAGTGGCTAGAATAGTGAAGGTACAGTTTTCTGTTCCACCTTAAGTCTAATTATACCCTCCCTCCCACCAAGAAATCTTTCTTTCCCTTCCCAGCCTCCAGCAACAACCCCCACCATTCCGGGCTCATTTTGACACTTGCCTGTTCATGTTGAAAGGTGAATTAAGTTGGTAAAAAGTGAAAAACTGATGTGCCAAAAAGCAATAAATAGGGTATTTTTGAGGGAGAGCAAGGGGGAAAGCTCAAAAACTGGATCACTCACATGACCAATGAAAAACCTACACAAAACACAGAGAAGAAAGCATGGCTGGGGTGTGGAAGAGCGAGCTTTCTCCATGAGGTGGCATAGATGTTAAAATGACTCAGTTGTGATGTATAGCCACTAGAACATTTTAACCATAGAAATCAGAAACTATTACAAGAAATAAGAGCACTTGTCACAAACATCAAGCTTCAGGTAGTCATGATTACACCAAAATACACTGGGCTTAACCCCAGCATTCCTTGTTAAGTTTCTGACAAGAAGAAAGAAAGAATTATTTGTCATATGCTGCATTCAATGGGACCTGGGCCACCACACCTCTCATCATTATAGATGATATGAGTGCTACTGTCTGATTTTCAGGAATTTCAGATGAAGATTTATGCAAGTATTAGGTTCAGAAATGTTTTAGTGCATCGGGGTGTAGCAAACAAGTGCATACACTAGGGATTTAAGCAATAAAGAAACAGAAAAACTAAGTAACAAAATACCAGATAACTAAGTAACAAGATACCATTCATGCAGTTTCTTGTTTAGTGAAGAATTCACTAAAGCATCCTGTGTGAAAGCAAGCTGTAAATGGTATCTTAAAGGATGTAGAAGGTAGGAATGAAATTCCCATCATCCCTTATTGCTTCCAGAAAGGTATTTCCTCCTCTCCCAAGCACACGCCTCTGCTCTCTCCCATGCCAGCTCTAGCACTCAGAAGGCCTGCCTGTGCACCGATTTGCATCACTAAAAGGCATAAAAGTACCTCTTCTACTACCCCTTTTACTAGTTTTTTTTTTGACAGTTTAATGAGCTAGCGGAAAAGTCTGATGAGCAAGAGAAACAAGAGATGTGAGAGGATGCCAGTGCAGGGGAAAAGATGAAAGAAAAAATTCCACCTTTTGCAACTGAAAAATATGCCACCTGTATTATGTGAAAATGTGCCTTAACTATGCACTGCTGAACACCTTTTTCAGAATGCTGATCTTCCTTCTGAACCACCTGTAAGGATACAAGTTTGGCAGCTGGGTCCATTTAACAGCTCAGGGCCATTATATGTGACATTCATCTGCTTCACAAGGAAGCAGCAAGCTCGTGAAGCCAAAAGAAAGCTAATGCTTAAAACAAAAATACCTTGCTGACCTGGAGAACTGAATGCTTTCACCATATGGGCTCAACCAGTGGTCAAACCTGGAAAAAAAAAGGGATGAGCTAGATTTGTTACAGTGCGCCAGTTATGACCCAGATTCCCCTAATTTTGCAGCTTCCTTGAGATTACAAATCACAGAATCAACTCAGTTGGAAAAGACCTTTAAGCTCATCAAGTCCAAACTTTACCCCAGCCCTGCTAAGGCCACCATTAACCCATGGTCACCGAGGCCCTTGTCTACACAATGTGTGAACACTTCCAAGGATGGTGACTCCACCACTGTCCTAGGCAGCCTGAGCCTTTTCTTCTCCACACTGACCCCCTCCCAGGTGCCTCAACCGTTCCCCATCACACTTGTGCTCCAGGCCCTGCATCAGCTCCATTGCCCTTCTCTGGCCCCGCTCCAGCACCTCAATGTCTCCCTTGTAATGAGAGGCCCAGAAGTGAACACAGGATTCGAGGTGGGGCCTCACCAGTGCCCAGTACAGGGGGACGATCACTGCCCTGGCCCTACTGGCTACACTATAATTGCACAGATTTCATAGATCGTTGTAGCAGACTAATCTTTCAAGCCAAGCAAAGCAGAGAAGCCCTTATGCTACCTGCACAGCTTCCTATTCCATACCCGCTTTTACATGTTTAAACATTCAATCGTGCAGGCTCCTGTAGGAGACAGAGGGAAAGGGGCTTAGACAGTATTCCCTAAAACAAATACCCCAAAAAATCAAGGAAACCCTCCAAACCACGCCAGAGGAGGGGCACACGGTGGCACCGAGCCTGAGGCAAAGCGAGCTGTGAGGGCAACGGCCCAGCCAGACAGCACTCGGGGAACACGAACCCCGAGAACACGAACCCCAAACAACTGGGAAAGGGGGGCACAGAGCGCCGAGCCGGGAGCTCCTGAGGAGCCGCCTCAGCCCACCGCGGCGGGGCCAAGAGGGGAGGAGCGGGGGAGAGGGCGCTTGGCTGTTTGCCCCAGCGCTACCGCGTAAATGGCGGCTCAGGAGGCCGCGGCCCAGCGAGGAGACGCCGACGGCCGGGAGCGGGGCCGTTGTGTGTCCGCAGGGGAAGGAGGGTCACGTCGGCCGCTGCCCGGGGCCGGCACTGACCTGCCGCCTGGTGTTGGGCGACTCCGGTGAGTGTCGCTCCCCGCGCACGCTGAGGGCGGGGGGCGGCCCCTTTCCCCGCTATCGAGGAGCCGGGACGGGGCGGCCTCCGGAGGCGCATATGCGGTGCGCCGCCCCCCTCATCCGCTCGGCCCTGCCTGGCCGCCTCCTGACTGGAGACCGGCCGGCGGGAGCCCCCGTGTGTGTGCCATGGGAGACCCCTTCCCTCTTTGCCCTGAGGGTTGGTCACTGACAGGCGGCTGTTAACGGTTGCTGAGTTGAGTTAGAACTTCTGAATTAGGGGAGGTTCAGACTGGAGATCAGGAGTAATCCCTTCCCTAGAGGGTGCTCAGACATTGGAACAGGCTGCCCAGGGCAGTGCTGCAGTCACCGTCCCTGGAAGTAGATGAGGCCCACAGTATCATGGGTTAGTGGTGGCCTTGGCGGTGCTGGGGTAATGGTTGGACTTGATGAGCTTAAAGGTCTTTTCCAACCGAGCTGATTCTGTGATTGTGCCCAGCTGCTCTTTGGCGTTTTCTCTGGCTTTGTGTGATCTCCCAGGAGTTGTTCTCTGTGTGCACTTGCAGGTGTCGGGAAGTCTTCGCTTGTTCACCTCTTATGCCACAACCAAGTGTTGGGAAACCCATCCTGGACGGTGGGCTGCTCGGTGGATGTTCGAGTAGGTGATGTGCCTGACTTCTGGGTAGCCCTAACTTGAAGTGTAAGGGAAGGGCCTTGACTTTTTTACCTTTTCATTATTTACTGCTCCAGGAAAAGGTGTATTTTGATGTTCTGTTCTGCTGAGGGCTTAATTTGTTGAAGCAAACAGGAATAAATGTGAGCCAAGCACTTGCGTGAGCAAGTTTTCTCCTTACTAGGCTGTCAAAATCAGGCAGCATATTTGTCATTTGTAGTACCTCTCCTGACTGCAGTGGTCCCTGGCATGTTCCAAGTCATGGAGCAGACTTCTAGAAGTCAGAAGGCACAGAACTGAAACCACGCTTCCGTAAGAAACAGTCGATGCACAGCCAAACTGTCAGCCAGACACACTGGGGAAAAGAAATTTGCTTGTTTAATTTGAGGGCGCTGGCTGTGATCATAGGATTGCTTCTCCTCCTGTGTGCTCATTGCAGAACCTGCTGTCAGAGGAATGAGGATATTAATATAACAAGCTTTTGGCCCAACCTACAATCCTCATGGGATAGTAATAAATGTTTTTTTTTTTCCTTCATTGCTCTTTGCTATATTCTCCTTGAAATATGCAGCCACAGGTTAGGAATATATTTCCAAAATTTGGGGAGAAGAAACATGGTGACCCTGTTTGACTGTGGAGCAAAACTTAACGCAGGGGCAAAAATTAACCCAGTTGAGATGTCAGTGAGAATTTGGAGAGGAAGAAGATGTGATCAGTTGGAATCAGTGTGGGCCCCTATGTTAATATTCTTGCAGTACTACCATGTAGGAAGTCATGGCCTTACTTTTTCATCTGCTTTGGCAATGCGCTATTTCTAAGCACGTCAGGAGGCATTAGGTTTGTTAATACTGAGGTAGAAAGGATATTCCCTGCACATTCTCAAAGCTCCACCTCATACAGGAGCTGTAGTATCCAGTGGCCACTGCTTGACTCATTCCATCCCTCTTCTATTTAAGAGATTTGAAATGGTGTCAACATGAGCATTTACAAGATTCTATCCAAGTACAATAATCCTTCCAGCTGACTACCCATGTGTTTTGTGTATTAACTCCTGTGAGCTGCTGTTGTGGTTATGTATGATGTGAATTTGTCATCAGATCCATGACTACAAAGAGGGGACTCCAGAAGAGAAGACCTACTACATTGAGCTGTGGGATGTTGGAGGTTCTGTGGGTAGTGCCACTAGTGTGAAAAGCACACGAGCAGTATTTTATAATTTGCTGAATGGTAAGTTTGCTTGCTGTAAATCTGGTTTTATCGCTCTTTCTGTTGAGCTGTCTCTTGGTTCTGGGGCAGGATTCCTTTAAGTGTTGTTCTCTTTTCTGATTTCAATGCATTCATACAGAAAAAAAAATGATACAATTCATAGGGAGAATTTGATGGATTCAGTTTTGAACTGGAAAGCTATTTTAGGCAGACCTGTGCAGATGAGCTTCATTAGCTTTTAGCTTCAGTCTTGTGCAGCTGGTGCAGCAGGGACTCACTGACGCTGTAGTGATGTCCCTTACAGCTACGCTTGCAGGCATAAAGGTTCTCTTCACATTTCCAGGACTGATATGCATGCAGAAATATGATTTATATTTTCTTGTCTGTTCAGTTCCGAAACCTGCCTCAGGAAAATAATTATTTGAATTTATATGAATTTCAATAATTATATCTTACCTTGGCAAATCTGAATTGTCCCATAAAATTGCAATATGCTAATAACCATCTTGCCGTGTTTATTTCATTTGACAAATTATCTTTCAGAATTGGATCTTGCAACTTGCTCTACATAGAAAGTAGTATTTTTAGGCCTTCTATTGAGATGCTGACTTAAAGGCCGAGTAGTTCATCAGAACCAGCAGTAAGAGCACGCAAGAGATTATAAACATAACAAAGCAGTATTTCAGTTGTTACTTTTGGGCATCCCGGGATTGTTCATTACAAATAGATGTATACAAGATTAAAAACTGCTTCTGAAAAACTGTCTCAAATGTTCTGTTGGATTTTCTTTTCTTGTTCCAAATCATTCAAGGGTCTTTCAGTAATGTGTTAAGCCATACAATAAACATCTTTGCTCTATGACTCTTTAGCTAGTTATTTCTTTCTCCTTTCTCAGGAGGAAAAATGTGTGTAGGTACCTCTTGCTTATGCTGTTAACCAGACCTCTGTAAGTAAGGTCTGAGTTAAGTTGAGCTCTCAAAGCAAGCTTCTTTGGTATATGTTTAAGATGGATTTCTTTTTGACACCAAGTTCACAGCATGCCAGTGAGCGTGGGTCAGACTTGGGAATACCCTACAAGAACCCATTAGGAGATGAAATCCTGAACTTACGTGTCTGAATTATGATTGATGACGTTATTAAAATAGGGTTGTTTATCTCCACTGCCCCAAAGTTATTATTAGGCAGCTCACATTTGGAAAATGTTGACTTTGGTAGTTTGTCTTGGCTCTGGTTTCTTTCATTAGATTAATTTCTTCATTAGAGCTTGTCTCACAAATTGCCTCTGTTTGACCTGATTTAAGAAGAGAAGATGAATGTGTTCCCTCTGCCTGACTGCTTGTGCTTTCTGGCCTTGCAGTGATCTGAAAACCCGAGATCAAAAAGCAATTGATGTTTGGTTGTGGCAGCATCTGTGCAGGCTGTCAGAGACCTGGTTGTTGACAAGCTTAGGTGTAGTTTGCTTTTAGTTTGACTGCAGGTCTTGTGCTTTGGTGACCCTCCATCTGGTGTGCAGACTGTGGTAGTCTAGGACAGTGACTGGACACTAAGGCTGTGGATTGCAGACCTTAATGGGGGAGGAACATTTCCTTGGGTAGTCATTGGTCCTGCCTGCTCTTTTTTGATGTTGACACAGTTTTTTTTCTGCTGGTGCAACTAACTCTTTTGGTTTTCAGTGAAGCAGATAAGGGAACTAACCAATCCAAAACATAACTGAGGAAGAGTGGAAGTGGGGAGGGTTTCTCACAGGTTGTGCAGCAGTGCCTCTGAATTTGTTGCTGTATGCCAAGTCATCTTGTATCTCACTTTTTCTCCCTGCATTGGGAGTGGACACACAGTTGAGTTGCCTTTTTACACTCTTACTGAGATAAATGCTTTGAAATAGAGCTATGGCTGTGATATGCCCAGAACTCTCATAGGAGAGTCTGTGCACAGTGGTATGGGGTAGTGGAAAATGTTTGTGGAAATGTGGTTTTTTTTCCATAGTGTGTGCAGTGGGTGGCATCTTCGGGAGTTCAGATGAAAGATAAAATTAATACTTTTTCTCCACATGTAGGCTGTGAAGTGTGTTGAGAATGCATCCTGATGAAGATAAGGGTTATAATTCCATTTTTTTCCTTGAATTGTTAGTTTAAAGTCTAAAAGAAGTGGGAACATTCTACAGGTCATAGAAGGTGTGAATAAATAGAAGAAATTTACTAGCAGGAGTTGGTAATTGAGTTAAGAACTGTGGTTATCAGAAGTGGGTGTCTGTTAATAGCACAACTAGGAAGTTTGGCTGGCTGTTTCTCAGAATTTACATTCTGAAGGATCATGGTAATGAAAAATGCTAGAAGCTTCATCTTAAAAACATGAAATCTTATTAATTCATGTTTCTACCAGCCATTTGGTGGACAGTGAAAGTTTATCAGAGACTGGTACCTTTGGATACCTCCCCAGGTACATAGCATTGTTCTTGAAAATGCAGGAATGTAACAATGCTCTCTAAACTCTTTGAAACAAACAGCCTTTAGACTTCTTGGATGGTGTAATAAAAAGATAGTTGTGTTTACCAGTTAGGTAAACCAGAGAAAGGCTGAATTATCTGCTGCAGTAATACAGAGTTTCAGTATCATTAGGACCAGACAGAGCAGAATGAGGAAATACCCACAGGCATCTTGTGGATTAAACTTTGAGGTGTCTGTCCCTTTCCTCCTTTTATGATATTTTTCTCTTAGCTCTTCCTGAATTCCTGATAAGCAGCTTTAAAAGCGTGTCGCATCCTGGTATTTTCAGCTTTACTCGTTCACTGTAACTGAACCGGTTATGCGTCCCTTTCTTCATTCTCAGATAGCTGGGAACCTACAGATGTCATTTGGGTAAGATAAGGAAAAAATGTATATCACTAAATAGGATCTTGCTGCCTTCTCTTTCACTTTAGGGATAATATTAGTGCATGACTTAACCAATAAGAAATCATCCCAGAATTTGTATCGCTGGTCTTTGGAAGCACTCAACAGAGATATCGCTCCAACAGGAGTTCTCGTGACAAATGGGTGAGTGAAAAACATACGTGCAGGGTTAAAACATCATTCCAAGTTGTTATGGAAGACTTTGTTCATCTCTGAGGCTGCTTGAAGTCCACATGAAATTGGATGTGGTTAGACTTAAAGAAAGAAAGAATAAAATGGGGGATATAAAAGAAAATCTCTGGGTTTTGTTTTGTTTTGGGTTTTTTTACGTTACCCATCAGACCATTCTGCTGGTAGGGAAGAGGTGTTATTATACATCCTTCATTTATCTGAGGCCTCTCTCAGAGTGGGTCCAGTCCCTGATGCCTGAAGATGTGTCTCTGTACTGTGAAGAGCCCTTGTACAGGAAGTGTGATGGGATGGCATGCCTCTGTTCCAAAAGGCTTTCCCTCCATGCACCAGCACTGAGGAACTTCACTTTTTTTTATTTGGGTGATGAGGGAATTGCTTCAGGAGTATGGCTAAAAGTTTGCTTAGGAAACTGCTTAAACAGCCTATTTGCTTGTAAAATTCTTACCAAGTATTTCCTCCTGTACCTCAATGCCCCTGTTATACATACCATCAAGGAGGTTTTAAGATCATTGATAAACCTCACGTGTGAGCAGGGAGGCAATAGTAAGGGGTAGCTTTTTTGTGGGAAGAGTATCAGTTGCTTATCTGCCTGTGCTGGTATACACAGGTAGAAACATGGGAAAAGGAAAAGAGTATTTGCCTTATAAAACCTGCAGATTTCTCCAGGTTTTCCACGTGCAGGTTCTTCACTATTTTTTTAATTCTCAAAAGCTGAACCTCTGCCAGGGACAGATGCTCAGCCATTAGTACAAGTTGTTGCTGTTGGTTGTAAAATTACTTTCTGAAAACTTGGTTTAGGTAAAAGTAAAGACAAGCACTGATCCTAGCTGAGGAGAAGGATTGGAGCTTGGATTTGTGAAGACAATTAATTGCAAAATTATTTCTTTTATAAAGGCTATCTTTGATCATTATTTGTATCTGAATCAAAGCTTGTTGGAATTCAGCTTATGGTGGCTACCTTTACTTGAATGTAGGATTAGTTACTTGACACCAGACAATTGCTATTTCAGCCCTCTTTGATCTAAGCTGGAAAAGGGGTGGTGTTTCACAGTTGCAATTTATTTCACATTCTTATTTCATTGTCCATCTTTAAAAAGTGTGTGTATGTATGTAGGAACTTTAGATGTTCAGAGATGCCAGCTCTCTCATCTGTCTCCGATGCCTGCATATGCCTTGTGCAATACTGGAATTCCTGTTTATTTCCTGCTTGTGTTAGCATTTGTTCTGCAGTTCATCTGTGTTGAAAAGAAATCCAACTCGTGGTTTCTTTGCTCTTTCCTTTCAATTTCTCTGTAGTGACCTAGATGCAAAAGCCCTTCTTAAATTTACAGATGCAGCACATTCTCACTTAGATAAATAATGACCCGTAATAAGTGACCATTATTTGAAAGGGCAGGGGAGCTGAATGTGCCCCCGTGCCGACTTGCATGACCATCACTTCATTCAGGAGTGTATGTTTCCCTTATCAGGGACTATGACCGTGAACAGTTTGCTGATAACCAGATTCCACTGCTGGTAATAGGAACTAAGCTGGATCAGATCCCAGAAACTAAACGGAATGAAGTTTTGACCAGAACAGCTTTTTTGGCTGAGGATTTCAACGCTGAAGAGATTAATTTGGTTAGTATCCTTGTCACAAGGGTTGTTTTTCTTTTATACAGGAGTCTGATTTTTAGTAAGTAAAGATGTTGTGACAAAAATTGGGCTTTTGGGGATTTTCTCAGTGATGCTGGAGTCATGCACATTTTGATAGGCTGTCCCCCTTGCTTGATGAAGCTATCATCTTTGTTTCACTAGAGATGTAGGGAGTGTTAGATAAAGTCACCAAAGCTTAGAATTGATGACTGGGAGTTGTTTTCTCTTCCCTGTACTTAGTTCTGATGCAGACTATCTTTGAATGAAACATCAAGATCATTTTATTTTTATATACATGTGTATATATAAGATGTATATATATGCGTATAAAAATATACACACTTGCTGTGTGAATGCTTGTATATGCACACACACACAAGCACACACAATCTCGTGTAGCATGTACAAATGATTAGCTGACTGTATAGCTGGTGGCAGAAGGAACGTGTGGAGCACATAAGGGGGTGATTAGAATTCTCTGGTTGATTCACAGAACAGAAGTTGGCCTTTTCTCTCAAATGATTCTGGAGCAGAAATGAGCAGATACACTGTGTTTTCCCTGGCTGACTCCATATGCCTGTATCAGGGAAGGGGTATGTTGATTTCCATGTGCAGGGCTTCCTTGCATTGTGCTTGGTTTGTTGTCTTTCATGTGTTCTAGGATTGCACCAATCCTCGTTACCTGGCTGCAGGTTCATCCAATGCTGTCAAACTAAGCAGGTTTTTTGATAAGGTAAGTCAAGTCAATTAAATTACGCTTTATAGTTCTATGTATTGTATGCTGGGGGAGGCCAGAGATTGGTCTGCATTAACAAACATCCAGAAGATATCTTGAATATTTGATTCTTGATCTGCATAGAGCAATGAAAAATAATGTTCAAAGGCAGTCTGCGTAGGTTTTTGGAGTCCTTTGGCAGGCCAGAGGGTTTGCAGTGTGCTAAGGCAGTAATGTGGGGAGCTCCAAGACTATGGTTAGCTCTGTTAATCCTGGTTAAAGCATATTACTCTCCCTTCCTGCAAAAGAGAGTGTCAAGGCCTACAGTGAAAGTGATAGAAGGAATGCTTTGGTTTAAGCATCCCCTCAACAAAGATACCATAGTGAAGCAGATCATGCATGTAACAGATCATGCTTTAGAGGAAAATTTAGCTTGAATTTTCTTTGGAGGAGAGTGTGGATTGTACAGTGATACAAATAACCTTTTGGTTCTTAGATTGATGGTACCGCCTACATAGGTATCCTTCTACTTCTTCTCAAGCATCACCCATGCGCAGGGGCTACTCAGAACTCCTAAAGTTACGTACATGCAGAATGAGCTTTTTCAAGTGGTCAGAACTGCTGCACATGCAGAGAGGGACTGGAATAATATAGTAAGGAGGCACCCCAACCATCACCTCTGTTACTAAGTGGTCTAACTAAATGAGGCGTGTTTGAGTTGAGAATAACACAGCTTTACTAAGAATGGCTGGAGGTGCCAACTCCTTCTGTGGGTAATAGGGCATTGCACTTAAAGCAATAGGCCTGGAGCAGGTGACGTGGGTTTAGACCTTGTCCCAGTTAGCTGTGAGTTTCAGTGTTCACATGTGAAGTGTTGATTGGAATCTGAGGCTATGCATATGCCTGCCAACTAAGGTCATTCTCTGTTTTTCTCAGGTCATAGAGAAGAGATACTTCTTAAGAGATGGCAATCAGGTTTGTCATTTTTCCTCCTCTTTTTTTGTTTCTCCCTGTGTCATGAAAACAGTTGTCAGAGTCCTGTTAAAACATGGGCTTCGCATGGCTTAAGTGATAACCTGGGCTGGTAATTGAGTTTTTAAATCTGTGGAAGCGCAGCTGTTTTAGATAGACAGAATAATGGCAGACTTTGGAGACCTCGTAGCAGCCTTACAGTATCTGAAGGGGGCCTATGAGGATGCTGGGGAGGAACTCTTCATTAGGGACTGTAGTGATAGGACAAGAGGTAATGGGTTAAAACTTAAACAGGGGAAGTTTAGATTGGATATAAGGAAGAAGTTCTTTACTGTAAGGGTGGTGAGGCACTGGAATGGGTTGCCCAGGGAAACTGTGAATGAGCCAACCCTGGCAGTGTTCAAGGCTGGGTTGGTTTAGTGTGAGGTGTCCCTGCCCATGGCAGGGAGGTTGGAACTAGATGATCTTAAGGTCCTTTCCAACCCTAACTATTCTATGATTCTCTGACTTTTGTCAGCTGAAGTATTTGTCTTTAATGTGATTGGCAGTGAAATAATTAAGTATGCTAACATAGGAGAAGTTGGAAGGGTAAGGTAAAATAGGCAAATATGATTTCTTTCAGGTGTCTTAGTTTCAGGCTGCTTGGTTTCAGGTTTAGGCCAGAGATGCTGCCCCGAAAGTCAACGAAAAGGCTTTTTTTGCACAGCTGGAACTAGTATTTTATGGGTTTTGTATGGGTAGTTTTCACAGAACCAGTGGAGCCACAAGGGAAATAGCAGTATGATACCACCTTGTAGTTAATCCCTAAATGGCCGTATTAACTGTTTTCAGTACAGCTGGTGAAGAACCAGCAAAATGACTCTTCTGGTTTGGGTAGGCCACACTTCAACTTTTTTAGCTCCACACCTTCCCATGTGCAGTCTATCCTGCAGCGAGTAGTGAGGTTCCACTTACTGTATCTGTGAGGTGCTTGCAAATTACTGTGAATAGCACCACTAAAATACAGTCAAATGTATGGTTAGCTGTAGCTGTGCTGAAAGCCCCTTAGGGAGAGTGGAGGAAAAAATAGTCACAAAATGCTTACTTTCTTTGAAGTGGTTTTTTTTTTGTGCCTTTTAAAAACAAATTGGCTTTTTCCTCCTTCAGTTCTGCATGATGCTTTTTTCCTCCTCTCTTCCCTCTTCCCTGCATTCTTACGAAGGGAAGTCTCTCCCTTCCATGGAGATAATAGCTTAACGCTAGAAATCTGCTTGTGTGCTGGTTGTCCTTGATGCATGATGTAAGGTTTTTATTTTTCTTATTTAATCATTTTTAGTGGCTAGCCAGGGATTAACTTTATATTTGTTATGGCCACATGTCAAAGATTACAGCTTGCTGATGACTGCTTTCATCTGCCTCACTGACAACAGCTCAAAAGCTTAAAACAAATCTTAAGTAGTGGACAATTCTATTTAAAGAGACAGAATCCAAATTGGAACCAGGGATTTCAGTACAACCTCTTGATGTTTATGTTTTAAGTTATCTACTTAATGTAAATCTTATGAATGTGTTTGTGGGTCTTCTACAGTAGGTCCCTTTGATCACTTGTGTTTCGAGGTATTTCTACTGTAGACTTCTTTAGGATTAAAAGAATGAGAAGTTTCAAATTGGAGCTCTGATTTTGATCAGATCTCTGATAAGTAAATAATGGTTATTCTTAATTAGTGACTTTGATATCAAAAATGCTAAAGCAGATGGTGTTTTACCTCTGGTGTCATGCTATGATTTAGTTGTGACTGCATTCCTGAATGAATACCTTGCATATCTGTTTGCATTTTGGGCCTGAAAACCCCAACTACATGTAAATTGGGGGGGGGGGGGGGGGGTTCAGTGGATTTCTGTTTTGGATAAGCTCTAGCTTTCTCAGTTCACCCATGAAGTGTGTAACTTAAGCAGTCTGGTTTGTATTCTAAGTTAGACATTCATCCCATACCATCCGTAAATGCCATGTTCTCCTGGCATGATGTGTAGTGCTTGGTTGACACCTTCCATTTTCATATACTGTGTTTCTTATAATAGTGTGGAATGGTTTTGGGAGATGGCTGGGCCTGCTGTTTGTGCTTGTTTGAAGTTAGCTATCTAAAAGTTTCCCCGGACTGTAATCAAATAGTTTTATGATGCCAATAGGCAGAGATCTTACAGAGTATTAGAAAGCAGTGGATCTCTTTCTTTTGGGGTAATTCATGGGTGCACTGCATTGCAAATCTGTTTGGAATACCATTAATCTAGAGAAGCTTCTGATGGTTTGAAGGAGCTTTTCTTTGTGAGCACTCATTGATACAGTGTAAGCAGCATCTCCAGTTTGGCTGCAAAAGCAGGGTTGCTAATCACTTGCGTCCTTGTAGCCGTTTCTATTATGATGGTTGTTTTAAAGCTTTCAGCAATTGTTGAAACTGCTTTAAACTACCAGTGAAGTGCTCCTCTTTCAGGTTAGAAGGCGTTAAGTCTCAACAGCTCTTCAATAAGACTTGGGAATACTGTTTTATAGTTGTAAAAATTAACAAAGGAGAAATTCTTGTTTGCGTTTAAATCTGGGGGAGAAACAATGGACTTTGAAATCTGTAATTAACTGGTTTAGGATTTGCCTGAGATATTAAGGCTTTCATTGTGGCCCTTGCCAAAAAGCCACATTAAAAATGAGCCATATTCAAGTTTTGGAGCTTATTTAATTAATGGTGCTCCTCTAGCCATAAGCTGAAGCTTCTTAGTCCTGGTTCTGGAGACAGTGTGGAAGGGGAAGAAAGACATTTTTGCAGTTGGCTTGGTAACAGGCACTGAGATGTGGGCTAGAGGGAGCTCATGCTGATGCTGATATAATGACTTGTCTTTCATGTCTCTAGATTCCTGGCTTCTCTGAAAGGAAAAGATTTGGAGGAGGAACACTGAAGAGCCTTCATTATGACTGAACACTTAAGAAGTGGAGGGTGACCTCTCAGAGTTCCTAACAACATTCCTATTCCGACTGGATGCTTAAAGACAATAATGCTTATATCAAGCAGAATAAAATGATATAGGCTGCTGAAGCTACTTTTGCTGGAAAAGACTTAAGGAAAAATTCC
The DNA here is from genome assembly GCF_028554395.1 of Pezoporus wallicus. NCBI lineage: Eukaryota > Metazoa > Chordata > Aves > Psittaciformes > Psittacidae > Pezoporus > Pezoporus wallicus. Next base: position 1,677,828 of record NW_026639755.1, read on the forward strand.
CAAAGCTTTCTAATCAGAAACCTAGAGTGTTTCTTAGGATTGCAGGCCTTGTGGATATATGGGAACATTTGGGGAAAGCGTGCAATAAATTGAATGCCTCTCACACTGCTGTGGGAAACTTTATCATACACAGCACATATATATGACATCTTTGTCTCCATTTTGGAAAACTTATGGACAGTCTTTGCAATGAATTACATACATCATGCGTTCTCTGAAGGAGAGATGACACTGAGTGGACTTCTTAATTACAGTAAAGTGAACAAACAAGCAAGTAAAATGTAAGAATGGGTAAGGAACTGTCTGGAAAATAGTAGAATGCCTTCACTAAATGAATAGTTGTTTCACCTGGAACATACTGTTCAGCCTTATTCAAAAGGGATAAAAGAAGTAGGCAAGAGATGAAAAAAGACTAAGCCTTAGAAAGAAAATCATGAGGAGAAAACAAGTGGTATTAATTCTGCTGCTTAAAATTGTTTACTTTGGAGAGGATGAAGTGAATCTGTTTCTCTTTCCATAATTGAGTGTGGTCTTTTCAATTAAAAGACATTGAAATCTGGTGGAAAAAATGTTTTTATAAAATGCTTATTTGGAACATAAGCCTGAGGGCTTAGCAGATTGAGAAAATATGAAAATATAAGAAACACCCTCTGAATTACAATAGATTGAAATTTAAAAGGGATATCAAGTCCTGTAAAAAGTAGGAACTGAAAATGGTTAGAAGGAAGGGATGTTTCCTTTTCATATTTAGTAGTGAGGATAAAGGAGACTTGTCCTGGTCTGATGTGCTGTGCAGGGTGTTGTCTTCCTAAATAGCCCAAGCTTTGCGTGATTTCTCACCTCCCCAGAATTATATGGAGTGGTAAAAGCCTGATTTATGGCAGTTTCTTCTTTCCTCTCCTTCCTTACAGTCGCCTCTAATGGTTAAGCCTCTGGCAAAGGCTAAGAGCTGGAGTTAGATATAAATACAGATTAATAATAAATGGGAATTGAAGAAAGTTGGTGTGAAATTGACAGGGAGCAGAGTCTGCAGTTTCCAGATTACATCCGCCTGCAGCTCTTCTCTAGCAGCTGCTTAGAAATAAATGGCAAACTGCCTGTTGCCACTAATCAGGAACAAAAATGACAGCTAGGTGCACCAGTCAAACTTACTAAAATATGGATGCTTTGCTTCTCCTTAGGCCATTTCCAGAAAGGTGCATTTGGAGCATTTGCGAACGTGAGTGCAGTAAGTTTTAGATGCCTATATGAAATCTGTTACTAGTTTATATTTAGTTTACAACCAGGGAAAATAAGGTACCAGAATATTCCTAGCAGATAACCAGTGTCTGAGCTGTGCAGCTTGTGACAGCACCAATGTCTCTTTGCTCTTAGCTGGAATTATTTTCTCAAGGTTAGGTGCTGCCATAGGGTAAAAAGATCTGGGCTCCCTCAGGTTACTAAGGAACTGCAGAGCAGGACAAGCAAGCTAGGGCTATTTCTTCCTTCACCCCCTCTATCTTTAGGAGAATGGGAAGTATTGCAGAGTAAAGGAGGCCATTAAGTTTAAGATGCTGCATGAAGGAACAATTGCATAGGTCTTTCCAAAGTAGCCCTCTTCAGTTAATCACAAGAAGAACATTGCTCAGCATATGATGTAGGGTGGCCTAAGCCCTACTTGCAGCTTACATGTATTTGTGTATTTCAATCCTCAGGCTCAATAAAGAAGAAACAAAGTCTTTGTATGAGAAATCTTGTGAAGGTCAATTCATGCTCCAGGAAGAGGAGAGGGTGCACAAGTCCTGTGCATCAGTGGGGCTGAAGGTAATGACAATCAGGATCTAGAAGCAAATTAAAGATACTGTTGTGGTAGGAGCCAGATAAGATAAAGGGAGTAGCACTGAGGAAAAGTAGAGCATGTGAGTGGTAGAAGGTTAGCAGACTGGTGGAGAGGAGTGGTTGAGGCTGTGGCTTCTCTAGACTCAGTCAAGTCTGCTTGGCCCCCCTTGTCCAGCTGTGAGCCATAAAAACTCCTCATAGGGTGCCTTCATCCACTCTTGAACTGATGTGTGTGGTTTGACAAGTGGCTTACTTCATGATCAGTCTCACTGTTCTACCTGCAAAATGAAGGCAGCTTCCCTGGAGGCACGGCTCTGATGTATCTGCTTATCAGGTTGTGGTTTCAGTACATGAGGAGTTAAAGGGTTCACCCTTTTTTATTTTAGTCTGGATGTTTAACTTGAAGGCAATGAGAACCAGAGTTGTTGCAAGATGTTTGTGTTGTCACAGTATTTACTCTGATATCGCCACCCTTAACTTGGTCCTGCCATGGTTTAGTGGGAGGTGTCCCTGTCCAGGGCAGGGGGGTTGGAACTGGATGATCTTAAGGTCCTTTCCAACCCTAACTATTCTATGATTCTGTAAACAGATCATTTAACTGAAATAGTATTAATGCTCTCAAATCCTTTATACAGCTGTCTTTTTGTTACTGTTCTAAAGGGTAGAGGTTAAATTTCTGTGCTGTCACCATCAATAGTCCTGAAAAATGATTGCAGACTCATCTCACTATAATTGCAGTGTTCCAGCATTTGTGGTCTCAGATTGGAGCAGATTGCTTTGTAAAACACTTCTGTGGGGTTTTTTCATGTGTTTTTACCCACTTTTCTGCTGATATTTCATCGGGGCCAAGTTAAGGATATTAGCATATTCAAATCAGGTTTAAATACGATCCTGAAGTTGCATGGGCTTCCCATGCTTGGGGTTTGTGTAATTGCACTATACCTGCTTTGTGGGGTTTATATTTGTGTGGCTGACACACACTGCAGCTTTCTTGAAAGCTTGGCATTTGCTTGGCACGGTTCTATTTTCCTAAATGTAATGCAGAGGCAGAATGGACTGATAATTACAAATTAGACCAACCACGGGAATGGCAGACGTTGTTGAAGGCACCATTAGCCTGCTGAGTAGGTGTAGTGTGGGATTAGGAGCATCTTTCTCTCAGTTTTAATCAGAGGTGGTTGCTCCATACACAAGCGCCACCAGTTTAGCACCATAACTTGGTTGTACCCTTATTGTTGTTGTGTGCAGAGCAAGATGCCTTACCTCTGCTGTGGTGTGTATCAAATGTCAGGGTCCAGTAAGTAATGTGGAGTGACCATCCCTGTTTTTATTGCCTTTACCCTTACTCACTGCCTCATCCCTTCCATGCTTCTGCTTTACTTCTGTCTTAAAATGTCTAAAGATCAGTTTTAAAATGTCACTTAAAAAACCCCAAAAGCTGTGTTGATCTTGCCAACATTCATTGTCCAGCCAAACCCTTTCCGGTTTTTGGATCCCAGGCTTGAGTGCGGTGGTTGTCTTACACCTGTGTTAATGTAGTGTCATGAATCCAGCATCTTTGCTACTTTAATACAAATAGGTCTCCGGTCCAGGTTAAGTTCTTTATTTGTTCAAATCTCATCAAGTAAGCACAATTGGGTATAATTTTCCTTTTAGGACAAGGTGATGTGTAATGGAGTCATGTATGTTCTTGGTGTTACATGTATTTTGAAAGGAAGCGCTAGCTTCTTGTCAGAATCGGGAGTGCTTGAGCAGCCAGAGTTAATTGTATTGCTGTTTGCACCTTACCTGTTTCAGCTGCCCAAAAGAGGTTCATCTCCATGCCTGGGCTGTTACACCAGACAATTTCCATGTGTCACACTTTGCTCCTGCTTCTATGTGTTTCAGTTTATATTCTCTGTGGCCTCCTGCCCCCCATGACCCTGTGTCTTGCCTCTGTCCAACCATACCCTCATTCCCTGTTCCTCCAGCTCCCTTTCCCCAAAGTTCTGTCCTTCTTTCTTTTCCCACTTCCCATGTCCCACCTGTCTGACCCTTCTTTGTCACCTGTGCTCACAAAGACCCCTCTCTTTGTACCCCCTGCTGCATCCTCTGCTTTGCCCTTTCTTCTCTTTTTTTCTTTTTGTTTCTTTCTGCTGCCCTTCTCTCTTGCTGTATCACTTGATTTCTCTATCTCTCTCTTTGCCTCTCTCTGCCTGTCTCTGTTTTCCTACATCCCTTCTCCTGTCTGTCTCTCTGGTGTCTGTCACAGGCACATGCATTTCACATCAAAGCACTTTTACCTAGTTCCTTTAAACTGGAGCTAATCAGTCCCTCTGTGTTATTTTCCAGGCAGAAATATATGCCTGGGAAATACATGTACCAGATGTGTCAGTGAAGATGGCTCATACAGGTACATCTGAGATGTGTTAGACTTCCCATGTACATATAGGTGAAATGTATAGCAAATAAGCCCTCTTCCCAAGGGGCTCAGCAGAGCTTTCTGGTTGATTTATAACTGGTTTAATGACTGAGAGGATAATCAGAAGTGTGAATATGTACTGAATAGGGAAAATCCCCCAAATCTGCCCCTTTTGATTCCCATGCAGAAAAGTAGGAAACCTAGGTGTACCTGAATTCTTGTGTATATGTTTTTGTTCTTGTAGCAACAGGTTTTCTCTCTCCTTGCCAACAGTCTTCAGCAAAGCTGCCGCTGGCTTTAAGCATGTGAAACCTACCCAGGATACTGGGGTTTGGGTGCAACCTTAATACAAATTTTCATTATTGATAGTATTTGCAGAGGCAGCTGCAGTATGCTCCATTTGTCACAAATGAGATCTGAGCTGCTGTGTCATCACCTGCAGCCAATAGATTTTTCAGTGAAGTAGAGCGAAGTTGGGGCTATCACAATTGATAAGGAGGTGATGGACTTCACTGGTTGAATACCTGCCTCTGCTTTTCAGCAAAGGGAGCTTAATCCTTCTATTTCTTTTGTTAGTCAGCTCTTCCCATTAGAAGTCATGTTCCTGTCTCACTTTCCTTACGAGGATGCTGGTTACTTTGATTCCTTTATAGGGCTGAGCAAGTCTGTGGCTTAGTGCACTGGTTTTCTTTGACAAAAAGCCATTATCATTATTGATGAACCTGTCACTGGCTGGCAAGTAACCAGAAAGTGCTCAGAGGAAGAGCTTTCCTTAGGGTGTGCTTTGCTGCAGCACAGGGTGTTAGGTCCTCAGAGAGACGCTACTTTTGGGTTCCTTAATGTCAAGTGTCCAGTGGCAAAGCTCTCCTGCCTAGTGGGGGCCTGACATGTACCGAAAAGTATTAGTATTATCAACTTGTGCTGCTGTGGGTTTATTCTAACATCTGATCAGGAAATGGGGAAAATAGGTTTCTTTCTGGTACATGAGAACCCTCTGAAGAAGTTAAGAAGTCTTCCATCACTAACTGTCAGTATGTGAGTTAGGGCTTTCCAGCTGTGTAGGCAAACCTGCAATAAACTGTTGAGTCTCAGGACCAGAATCTAAATGGATCTTGAAGTTTGTTGTAGTTCTCTAACAGTGGGAGTGATGACACCCAAAACAGTTAATAGAAAAAAGCAGATTTGCCATCCTTTGGGATTTTTCAGGGTAGAATGAGTAGCTTTCTGAAAGGCATGCTTTAGCACAGCTTTGAGGAAAAGTCCCCCAACATGTTTGTAAGGAAGTTGGTTTAGATGATCAGAGCTGTCTGTGGCACCAAAGAGACAGTGAACTCTAGCTTTGGCAGTTCAGCTGCTTAGCCAACCCCTGCTGCAAATACTATTAAGGCTAGAAATGTGTTTTCTTTTTCCTGCTTTGGCATTCTATCACTGAGATAAAGCTTGTTGTGCCCCGTGGGGTTATCAGTGCACAGAAGCTCTGGCTCGATACCTCCTGAAATTGTACAGGGAAATTCCTTTTTGGTGCACTACCATGGACTTCTCTCGAGAAGATGTCGAGTGTAAGACAAGCTCATAAATAAAATCACATGCCCTTTCTTGCCTAGAGCAACCAAATGAAAGCCCCGGCTGAGTGGGCGATCTAAGTCGAAGTTCAGTCTTTGTTTTTGACTAGGAGGAACATGAAGTGCATCGTTAACCCCTGCACATCTCTGTTCCCTTTGACCCGAAAGTTAACGTTTACAAAGTGAAAATCCATTGCTAGATTTGGGTTAAAGATTTATTAAAGGGCAAAGGGGCCAAATAGCTTTGAAGGCTAGGGCTGCAGTCAGGGGTTTTATCTTGCTGTCTGATGTCAGCCTCTCTTCCTGAGGCTTGTTTGGCTGTGGGCGTGGTGGGCTGTCCTGCCCTTGCTAAATAAAAGGTCAGATGATGAAATTCAAGGCTTGTGCAAAATTAGCATCCTCTTTAGCTGCTGCATCAGGTGGGGAGAAGGACACAATAGGGCAAGGTGACTAAATCTTCTCACTCCTAGAAGTGGTTCTTCTAGCCTGAAGGCAGAAGCATCACAGCAAGGTACACAGATGGCTTCTCTAGCCTCTGTTCATGCAGCATCTGCTTTTTGGTGACAAGGAGTATGTGTTCTCTGCTGCAGGCAACTCTTATAATCTTTCCTGCACAAATAAATGCTAATAATTAACCTGTCTGGCATCTGCTGCTGAATGCTCCCAGAAAAATGACACAGACATATTTCATAAGAGCCATTCTGCAAGAAAGTAGATGTTATTTAAAAGATACCTTATTTTTTTTTGCCACAAAGCTGTCAGCAGTGATAAAAAAGTATAAATATTATTGCTTTATTTTCTCATCTTATGAGATTAAATCCCCTGATCTGTTAGTAGTACACTAACAGATCAACAGACAGCTGCTCTAGAGAGCTCCTGGCCTGTTTGGCAGTGTGTAAAGGGTTAAAAAAGAGAAGAAATGCAAGTTGAGGAAGCTAAGATTATGGAGACAGGTCTGAATGAATATATTAATAAATATGTAAATATATTAATACATTCTAGTTGTATGAACATAGGCAGGAGCAGAGGTTGGTCCTTTGCTGTCCATTCTTGTGAAAAGGAATGGACCATTGCAACAGTGAGTCCACAGCCACATGGGAAAGGATCTGTCTCGGTTGCTTCTTGCATGCATTGTTCCCAGGATGCAGGAGCTTTACTTTTGGAACTGGCCAGCCACTCACTACAAGAAGTGGTGGTGAGCTGTGATCCAGTGATTGTGCTCATCATAGCAGCACTGGCACACTGCAGTCCATGCTGGGAAGCGCTGCTCTGAGCATTGAGTAGAAATTTATGAAGGTGTCAGCCCTGCTCTGGAAAGTCTATACCAAATAGGGACAGGGAAGAAACTACAGTCTTGTCTCTGCCACGTGGCATGAAATACACATTGCATAGGAAAAGGCTAATGGAGAACATAGGGAAGCAAAGGGACTTGCTGTCCCATGACTCTCCTTCCTTTTTCTCCCAGTGAAAATTCACTACCTGAACTTGCAAATGATACAGCAGGAAACAAAAGGCTTCTTAATGCACATGCTGTGAATTTTGAGTCTCTGTCTACTGGATCAAATACAAGTTAAATCATCTTCTATCTGAAAGGCTTTTTCCATTCCCCTCCTCATCTTTCATTCACCCCTGAGATGTTGAACACCAGCTGTTAAACTTTCAAGCAAGCCCCTTGGTACTTTCTCTTACTGTGCCTCTGACTTAGATGAGCTCCTTGCACCTCTCCATCATGATGCCTAAGAGAACAGTTCACGTCTAATAAGCTGCTGGTATGCAGGTACCATACAGTAGCATATACGTCATGTGGTAGCAAATACTGTTGTGTTGATGGCTAACGCTTTATCTCTCTTTTGGGCCTTGTTATGTATTTCAGCTGGAATCTCCTTGGACTAAAGGCTATGCACAGCATGCACTAGACAGATGTCATAAATCCAGAAAGGTAGCTCAGAAGACACCGAGCACTTCTAATGCTCATTCTTCCATGCTTAATTCATTGTGTTTATGAATCATGTTTATGTGATAACAATTCATTGTGTTTCTGAGTCATATTTATCTGATAACAAAAGGCTGTTGCTAAAATATTAATGAAGTACATCTATACTTAATGTTTCAGGAGATCCATGTTTAAGAGCTGCTGCCACTAACTATAAAGAGCTTGTTTAAGCTAAATCACAGAACCACTGAGGTTAGAAGTGACTCTAGAGATCACATAGTCCAACTCCCCAAGCAGGGTCAGCTGGAGCAGGCTGCCCAGCACCATGTCCAGTTGTGTTTTGATCATCTGCACAGCTAGAGAATACACAACTTTTTGCATTTGTGGTTTGCAAAACTGGATTCAAGCCTATAAATCTTCACTGTCAAAAAATAAGCGAGATGAACTCTTTACTCTGAAGTATTGTCTGGTAGGGAAGGAGTTTCAAGGGTAGGTGGCCGGTGCCAGGTACTCTATTTCTTTGGCAATGACAAATGATACTTGCATCCTCTGCCTTGAGCTGGAGAATCCCTCACTGCCTATGTGGGTTTTTTTTATGGCAAAGCTGAAAAAGGCCATGGTATAGAGAGAGCCTTCCTGGGCAAATGGGAAAATAAGGGACACCTAAAGACTTTTAACTTGGAGATAACCCAGCCTATGTTCTTCTAGCGCCTCACCTAAGGGGGTCCAGGTCTGTGGTTCAGAACTTTCAGATACTGCTGTAATAAACCGATGGAAATTCCCAGTTATCCTTATCCTCAGCCCACCCACATTGCAATGGAGCTAAATATTCTCTGTTTCAGAGCAAACATTACCCAATATTGTACAGCCAGGTTAACTGAGTCTGTTCCTGGTGACTGTGCAATAAAGCCATTAGCGTCATGAAAACAGAAGAGCCCAGCTCAGCCCCTGTACTGTCCCTGAGCTGAGAGAGTCAAGGTGGCTCTCAAGCAGGCAGAAAGTCCCAGCAGAGGTTAGGAAAGGACAGGACTTACTTTAGGTCATCTCTCCACAACACTCTTAGTAGTTGATTGTGAGACACCAACTCCAGCCCCTGCCACCAGTAAGTCTTGCTACTTTCCAGCCAAGTCTTCAGCTGCAGCTGTCTCCATTTCTGAGTAATGCTCTGGCTCACTGTGTCTCCAGGGCTGTATCTCTGCTTGCTTTGTTGACATTTGCTCAGTGTTTGCTATGAGCAAAACTGTGTGCAAAAATGATGACAGAACTGGCTCAAAACAGCAGTGTAGATAAGCAGACAAAGAAATGCAGAAGCAGGGGAGGTGGTGTGGCCTGCTGGGGCTCTGGTGCTCCTGCTCTAGGAAGACAAGCATTGGATGGGAAATGGAGATCCTATGTCTGGTCTGGGGGCTCCAAACACAGGAAACTGATCCAACAGGATCAACTGCAGCAGTGGCCCACCATGCTGGCCTGGGGCTGGAGTCCACAGTTCTGTGAGGGACGGGGCTTGATTCAGCCTGGGAAGAGATGGCTCTGGGGGAACCAGGCAGCACCTTCCAATAACTCTGGAGAGGTTGCCCAGTAGATGAAGCGTGGCTCTTCAGAGCAGTGCTTGGTAGGAGGATGAGAGACAACTGCCATCAGCTGAAACTAGGGAAGCTCAAGCTCTATGTAAGGAAAAGCTTTTCAACCGTGAGGGCAATCAAGCAGTGGATCAAGCTGTCCAGCAAGGCCATTCTGTCTCCATCCTTGGAAGTTTGTAAGAACAGGTTAGATACAATTCTGAGCAGCCTGGTCTGACCTCGGAGCTGACCCTGCTTTAAGCTGAAAGTTGGGCTAGTGCCCTTCTGAAGTACTTTCTGATGTGAATTATCTTTTGACCCTGTGATCCTAAGACCAGAGGGGACATGCAAGGAAAGCTAGCTCTCCCTCCTCGTCTCCATAACCAATGTCTCTCCATACACCCCATCTTCTCCCTTGCAGCAGCCAACCTATTTTGCCAGACCTTAAAAGGTGGCAGCTCTTGGTGGCTCTATCACATTGCTCAGGGTGATGTGGGGAGGTGCCAGCTTTTAGAGAAGACAAAACCATTAAGACCTGTCCCTCTCACAGCCCAAGCTCTCGCTGGCTCTGCTGGGCCACACAAGCTGGTAACTGCTGTGGGGAGGGAAGGCTTCCGGGATGCTCTAGGAGAGCAGGAGGCATTAACTCCAGGGTTATGTTGGAATCTCCTCTGTGTGCCTCCTAGAGCAGGGCTTACAGTAGAGCAGGTTACAGAAACAGGGAAAAATACTGCTGCTTTTTCTTTTTGGGGGGGGGGGGGGAGAGATGAGAATTCAAAGTGAAAACATCAAATCAATTGATCTTTTCCCCTGCGCCTTCTGGAAAGGCAGAGCTACTTTCATTTGTATTCCATGGGTAAATGCTGCTGCTCCTTCCTCAGCAACAGCTTCCTGGAAAAATATGAGTATTTCAGCATCTATAAAGTCCCCCCTTCGCTACCTCCAATCACAGGAATGCAAAATCTTCCCCTACTTTGGGCTTCAAAATGCTGTTTAATATTGCCACAGTAGCTCACAAATATCACTACCTCCACCAGGATGGGACTGGGATCCTTTCTATTCCCCAATGTAACATGGCACAGAAGCATAATGAAAACCCCCATTTGTTACACCTTCAGAGGGCTGTGTATGAGAACCCTTTAAGGAGGTTATCATAAACAGGGAGAGAGGTATAATTTATGAAGGAAGCTTATAAAACAGTTGCAAAAAATGGATTTTCTTTGTTCTTAAACAGCTTGTTATTCCCTCCCCCCCCCTGCCATGTGTGAGAACTACAACCGCATCTAAAGAGGAAAAGGAGCTGTGAGGGAGCCCTGTACCCCTCTCCCCCTGTTTATTATCTTCAAATCGACCCTGGGGTTGTTTCTGTGGAGTAGGGCTGGCGTTTGGTTAAACACAGACTGGGCTGAGCAAACAGCTTAAAAACTCCCTTGGACTTTCACTTCCAGCACTGTCAGCCTGCCACTGGCCCGTCTCACTTCACCAGCTGGAAGCTTTGTTTGGCAGCCAACTTGACCAGATAGCTGCTTGGGTTTGTGTCTGCTCCAAGAAGAGGAGGACCAGGAGAAGGATGACAGGCTTGCAGGTAAGGGGTCAGGCACGCACAGCCCACCGGTGCTGGCTGTGAACACCCCTTCCTTCTCTGCTGACACCGGTGCTTTGGTGTCTGTGTCATTTTAACGTGCCCCTCGTCTGTGTTTCAGAGTGTATGTTTTTAAAGTTCACTTGGGATAAAGGATTTTGCTGCATTTTGTCTACCAACAGGCTTGCTTTTCCTTTTCTTTGGAAATCATCCTTGGTTAGGCTGTACAGGCACAGGACCTCTTTGTTGTGGGGTTTGTCCTGCACACACCCTCTGCACACACCCCTTCTCCCCCCCTCGGCTGCCAGGAGGTGTTTCCCCCATCAGCCTATGAAATGTGGCTGGCAGCATCTACCCAGGTGTTGCAACCCTGACCCCTCTTCCTGGCAGCCAGGGCAGGAGCAGTTCCATTCCAGGGCAGCTCCATCACAGGGCACACTGGCACAGCGGGGCTCCGGCCGTGCCCTCTGCTCTGAGTCCCAGCACAGAAGCTGATGGGAGCTTTCCCTGCTGTCCTTTGGCAGAGCATGGGGGAGTTTAGGGAAAAGGCCAGGATGTGGTAGGTTTATGGCTTGTATGAAGGAACATGAGACCCACATTCCCAAGCCTCATCAGCACCTCGCAGTTGTTTTGGGGCTGTCGGGGTACATGGGTAATGTTGCAGCAGGCAGGAGTGGCAAGGGCTCACGGTAGTTCTCAGCAGCTTGTGCAGGGCCATCGTGTTTCTCCCCAGGCTTTGGGGTTGTTGTTGTTACTAATCCTCTTTCTAGCTCTGGATATGCCTGAGATGGGTATATCTGTGTGTGCTCCTTCACCACCTTCTCTGATGGTTGTTATTTTACAGTGCTCCTGCAGGTCTTACTCATCTCTGAAGAATCCTGTCTCCTCATACAGTAAAATTTTGCCATGTTTCTTTCTTGTCTGTCCCTGACACCCTCCAGCTCTCACCACCCTTTCAGCACTGGGGCATCCTTGCTTCTGTACCACTCTAGATGAGTGGCCAACTGGTTTCTGTCATGGCCGTGACAGCATCTTTCCTATCCATCTTCAACTCACTCCTAGCAGGCCCTACCGCCTTGCTGGCTGATGTGACTGTGGCTCAGGTTGAGTGTGAGTCTTCTTCCCAGAGCTAGCCGTGGGAACAGGTTGCTCTGCCAGCACCTCCTCTCCTCTCCATTACATACATCTGTACCCTGTCACCACCTCTCCCCACCCCATCTTCTCTTGGCATCTTTTCTTCAAAGCCATTGTTTCACCCTTCTTCTCTCCTCCTCCTGGCTTCTGTCCCTCTCGTGCCTCCTCCACTGTATGTGCTGACTCACCCTGGAGCTGGGCAGGTCCTTTCAGGAAGGATCTGCCTCTGGACTATACCCAGCACATTTGAAGCAGAGGGTTGGTGTGATGGTGGAGGGATGGCATCTCCTGCAGGGGATACTGGTCCTGTGGCACTGGGGCAGCACCAGTGCAGAGCTCTGTTTTGGGTGCTTTGATTTTACCTGACAAGGAGGCTGTGGAGCTCTGCACAGAGGGTGAAGGACCTACTGTGCTCATTGCCCACATGCTCATGGCCCTATTTCTATGGGTTAGTGTTAGATGCTTCGGTGTTGACTGGACTGAGCTGATACAAGGTGCCATGTGTTTTGTCTAGAGATGAATGCTGTTTTCCTGTGTTCTGTAGCAGGAGCCGATAGAGAAATGTATTATGCAGTGTTTGAAGAAGGGCCTTAATTATTTTGCAGTTTGTGTGCTCAGACTTCAAATGTGTTTTCCCCATACCTGCTGTCTAATCCTGTAAACAAAAGGTTATGGTTTATAGGTCAGAGCGTGACACCCATTGCTTTGAGTCGTGGTTATTCCAATCAATGAGCTTTGCTGAATTTTTTACGCTGTGCTGGGCTTTTATCTCTCCCATTTTATTAGAAAACTACAAAACAAGAAACAAAGTGGAGGCAGATGAATTCCTAACATCCTCTTTGCATAAAAAGCTACAGGATCTCCAACAAAATAACAACAGTAATTGACAGCAGAACTGAAAATGAAAGATCAGAGAGAACTTTGAGTTTTACAGAGAAGCCACCTGCCCAGCTATCAGATTAGTGCCCCAAACCTACTCAATCTGGTGATCATAGAACCATAGAATGGTTTGGGTTTGTGTTGGAAAGGACCTTAAGACTATCCAGTTCCAACCCCCTGCCATGGGCAGGGACACCTTCCACTAGACCACATCATCCAAGGCTCTGTCCAACCTGGCCAGGGATGGAGCATTTACCACTTTTTTGGGCAACCTGTGCCAGGGCTTCACTGCCTTCACAGTAATGGACTTCCTCCTTGTATCTAACCTGAACTTCCCTTGTTTTGGTTTGAGCCCATCACCCCTTGTCCTATCACTACAGTCTGTCTAGATACTTAGAACATGGCTAGGAATTACGGAGACCAAGCAGACTCCTAGAGGGGGGTGACTTTGGACTAAAAAGAGTGATGTAGAGCTGTTGGAGCAAGTCCAAAGGAGGCCACAGAGATGCTTCAAGGGCTGGAGCAGCTCTGCTCTGGAGCCAGGCTGAGAGAGCTGGGTTTGTTCAGCCTGGAGAAGGGAAGGCTTCTTAAGGGGAGACCTTAGTGACTCAGTCACCTCCAGTTACTAAAGAGGCTGCAGGAAACGTGGAGAGGGGCTTTGGACAAGGGCCTGAAGGGACAGGTCAAGGGAGAATGGCTTTAACCTGCCAGAGGGGAGATTGAGATGAGCTCTTAGGCAGAAGCTCTTTCCTGTGAGAGTGCTGAGGTGTTAACACAGGGTGCCCATAGAAGCTGTGGGTGCCCAATCCCTGGCAGTGTTCAAGGCCAGGGTGGACAGGGCTTGGAGCAACCTGGTCTAGTGGAAGGTGTCCCTGCCCGTGGCAGGGGTTGGAACTGGAGGAGCTTTGAGGTCCCTTTTACCCCAAACCATTCTGTGATTCTATGAAAAACACAGTGCTGTTTCACAGAGAAGGGTTTCTTTCCATCCTTCCAGATTTGTTTAGCCCGGGAAGGATGCTCTGGTGTGGATGCTGAGCGACCAGAGAGGGGTCAGTTCCCCTGGCTTGGGTAACCCTGTGCAATGCAAACTGAGAGGTGGGAGGTGGGCTTAGAGAGTCAGCCGGGAGATGGGCTGTGGTGCTCCTGGCCCTTTGCTGCTCCCGACCGACCTGCACCAGCACGGCACCTCCGTGGTGTTCTAGAGCCCTGCAGCACGTACACCTCCGATGCACTCTGGGCTGGTGTGGCGCAGCTATTTTTGGCAGCCCAAAGTACTGTTTGACACTGACCCCTAAAGGCATGGAAAGGAGACGGACCTCTCTGAGGTCTGCCACAGGCAACGGCAGAAGAAAACGAGTGAATGAGAAAAGCTACACGGAAGATGCAGGCAAAGTCTTGGAGCCACACTCGGGGTGATATCCACCACTGTCAGGACAGTGTCTGCCCCCTGCAGCTGCATTCCTGCCAATACCATATTCCAGCCCTCCTTGCAGTTACTTGAGGATTATTCTTTTCTTGGCAAGGAAGATTTGATGTGACCCAGCAATAATGCAGCTGCTTCTGCTCCTGCTCTCAGGGCAGGGGTGATGCCACCTTCTCCCAAACACTGTGTCTTCCCCCTGCCCCAGCCTCCTGCGTCCCTGGGCCGTGACCAGTGGCTCTGCAGCCCACAGGGGTGCACAGCCAGGGAAGGCAGCATCTCTCCATCCAGCCCAGTGGGAAGCTGCCTGCATCCCTGCACTTGGAGCCAGCCAGCCCATGCGGGGTTGGGTGAGGTGCTGTGCAACACCAGCGTGGGCAGAGAGCATCTCCTGGCACAGACGCTTGCTGCCGAGTTGGTTTTCCATCCTTCCCAGGCCCAGGAGCAGGAGTGAAGGGGACTGGGGAATGTGGATAGGGAGGTCAGCTCTGCAGGGCACCCACTCTCGAGCCTGAGGATGGATTTCTCACAGCAAAATCCCTGTGCTAGAGGCTGCACACTGGTTACTGGGTACACAACCCACTGAAGAACGACACACCCTCCCCTCCCAGCTCTCCACCAGCTTTAAGTCCAGCATTTTCCAGGTGATGCTCAGCAAAGGAGCCTGTGTGTTGCATTAACCCTCTCCTTGCTGCTCTAATGGCAGAGCCTGCAGGGCCTTGCTGGCTGTCCCTCAATAAAATCACCATGCCCCCCTTCCTCCTCCTCCTCTTTCCTCTTTTCAGCAAGGCAAATGCTCCCACCACCTTTACTTTGTTGGATGCAGTGCGGAGGTCTCAGTTAATCCTGGAACTGCTGCAGTCCCATCAGATATTGCTGCATTTCCGTTTAAAAGAGGGGAGGGAAAAAAAAAAGCTAAAGAAATGCTCCGGTACAATACATTTGCCAAGGCTGCTTAGGTGACCTGCTGCTTTGCATATCAATATGCTTGTTGCAGAGCCCACTGGAGAGCAGAGTCCTGCCAATGTACAGTTGTTTGTAAGAAGGAGAGAAATATGCTCCCTGAACCAATGGAAACGGAGATGTTTTTAGGTCCAGGCTGAGCAGGGCTTCCAGCCAGCCCACCTGCCCCTGGGAATGGGCTGGAAATGCCTGAGGAAAGCACAGGGGTTTCTCAGGAGGTTTCAGGTTTGCTCTGCACAGGGTGGTTTCTAGGGGGGCTGCAAATTGCACGAGGCTGAAAGACCCTGGAGGAAGTAATCCAGGCGCTATCATAATGTAATGAACCCAGTATAGGGGCTTTGTCACCCCATCTCCCCTCCCGGGCTGTCACTCTGCATCTGCAGCTGATTCAGGGTTTCTCAGTGCTGGAGCTGCTGAGGTGCAGCAGCATCGCAGTGCCGCAGCCACTCCATCACACAGAGCGTGTGTGTCAGCGAGGGCTGGGATGCCAGGGCTCTGCTATCCCAGTGGTGCTGTGTGAAGGCAGACCCACAACCCGGCTGCTCTTGCAGCTGATAGTGAGGAGCAGTTATTTACATGGAGCTGAACTACTGATTGCTGCCAAAACGTCTCTGCATGCACACACAGTTCAACAGAGTTGCTTCATGCCTTTCTATAGTGTCTGAGGGGACTGTGTTTACATTTCTGTCAGGGCAAAGCTAAGGTCTCTGCTGTATCTGCTTCCCTGTGTATCTCAGGTGTATTATGGGGCTTTTCTCAGTGCTGCAGAGCTGGGAGCTGCATCCTCCAGGGTCCTGTGGCTTTTAGCCACACTCAGACCCTGGCAGCTGTAGCAGGGCAGGCATGGGAGGGCATGCAGGTCTGTTCCATCCATGGGTCTCTCAGAATACATCACCTAGAAAACCAGATTAGCACCTGGTAATAGATTAATTCTTGCTTAGTACCATGGTGAACAGTTCATACCCAACTGGGCAATACTTGTTTAGGGCAAATCAGTGACACAGTTCAAGTCTCAGCTGAGTTTCCCTTCCTTCCTCATCCCAACTGTGTCCTGACTTCTCTATTAATGGTCATGGGGATGTACTGCAAAAACCCAATAACCAAACAGGTCCCAGTTTCAATCCCTGAGCATCTGAGGACTCAGTGCATGAATTTGCAAGTCAGTCTGCAGATTTGGGAACATCCATGATTCAAGCAAAGTCAGATTTAGCTTGCATGCTGCTAGCACGCCTCCATAGTGTTGGTTTTGGTGTTGCAGTTCTTCCTATACCTCACCCTGTTGTTCTTGAGTCTCACTGTAATGTGATATTTGGCTTATTTCTCAAGTGCCTTCATGCCGCAGAGTGTGGTCAAAATAGACATGCAGATTTAGCAGGAGATCAAATCCTGACTGTGCTTCTCACTCCACCACGTGGTAAGCTCATGAAGCAAACCCACGAGCTATGAAATCGGTCTGGAGCAGTACACAAGTAGATCACTTGAGAAAGCCTTAATGCACACAAAGAGCCTGGGAAATGCCTGGGGAGGCAACGGATGGTTGTTTGGAGAGGGGTCGCTCGTGTTCTCAAAGTGCTGATGGGCTGTGTGCTTTATTTTACAGTACATGTCAGGATTTGGAAATGAGCATGTTTCTGAGGATCCACGCTGTCCAGGAGCCCTACCGGAGGGACAGGTACTGAGGGGTTTTAAAGTGCTTTATGGGAATGACATGGAACTGAGTGAAAATCTGTTCCCTGGGCATCTTTGCATCTTAACATGTTTCCTTTCTCTCTGCTACCCCGAAGTCTCCAGGAATCTTCTTCATTATTGAATAATAAGATGATGGCAAAGATCAGAATTAAAGATTCCCGTTCATCTGTTCTATTTCTAAGTTCCTCATGAGCTTCCAAGTCTCAACCTTGGGGGTTAAGACTTGCCTCAATTGCCTCAACAGCAGGTTTCTTTCCAAAAGGAGCCTGCAACACAAGTGGCTTGGCCACACCAAGAAGGAAGCCATTGGCTCTGGAACAGACCAGAGCAAAAGGTTGAAGGCTGGCAGAAAGACACGCTCCTGCAGGAGAGGCAGCTGTAGGAACTGGGTTCAATGGAACTGGCTTATGAGCCTTTGGCAGGAGAGCAGCGTCTTTGTAGGGAGAGGACATCAATGCCTATAGCAGTAAACATTCATTCTTAAAAGAAACTTCTGAACATGGTGAAAATAACTTACATGGGGTTGTTCTGTTTAAAGAGAGGAATCACAATCACTGTGATGCCACCCAATCTGCAGAGGCAAGA
Source organism: Pezoporus wallicus (assembly GCF_028554395.1). Taxonomy (NCBI): domain Eukaryota; kingdom Metazoa; phylum Chordata; class Aves; order Psittaciformes; family Psittacidae; genus Pezoporus; species Pezoporus wallicus. Next base: position 1,695,353 of record NW_026639755.1, read on the forward strand.
ATGAAACCCTGAAGAGTGAAAGCTCTCCCATCTATCTCCTTTGTGCTGGTCTCCTTTACACCAGCACACGTTGTGAGGCTGACTGCGCCCTCCCTTGGATCTCCTGCAGTCCCCTGGACTTGAATGGCAGCATTTTATGCTCAGTCAGTGACATCCCTTGATTCTCTCTTTACCCTCTGTGCAGAGAGACCAGTGGAATTAAGGTCAAACAGGGAGCTGCACCCTTCATGAATTTTCAGGATCCCTCCAGTTCTGATGTTTTACACGCTGTGCGCCAGTGGGGGTAGTGGCACACAACACAAGGACACATTAAATGTGTATGTATGTCCTCTAGGCCTGCATTGCAGCCTGCAGCGTGCCCACAAGAAAGGCAAACCACTGTGCCAGATCAGACGGATGGCTCAGCAGTGCAGTGGCTTGATTCTGAGACTGGCTGTAGCAGATGGGGGGAGAAAAAAGTGAGAAAGAAGCACCTCAAATGTGGGAGATCAATAGCAGTGGCTGCTGCTCGGAACAGGCCGTGGGCTGTGTTGGATGCGATGGCCCAGAGCAGCAGGAGGAGGTGCTCTAGCCTCTGTGCCAGAAGAGTGAACAGAACAACCTGAAAAGGAGTTACAACAAAAAGCATCTCCAGTCCTAGGGGTGGATCCTTTCTCCTCTGCAGTGTTTGTAAGACTGGCATCTGCAGTACGGCTGCCTAAGATCAAATAAACAAGGGCTATTGATCCCCCTGCTTCACTGTATACCCATGCCAGAGAGATGGATTTTGAGGGCTGCAAGCTACATGGGTTATGAGAGCCTTACCTGTTCCTTCTGCCCACCGGTCTGGGCAGTGTGGATGGCTGGCATTCCCTAAGGACAGCTGATCCCCACAGCCGCAGCAGGGTGACAGGATGCTAAACTAGACCTTGCAGGGGGGGACTCGGAATAGCAAATGGTGTATGACTGTCCCACCAGGGTACTTCCTGCAGTTCTTGGATGCCTTTGCTTCTTGCTGATCTCAAACAAATAGATGCTGGCCTACTTAGATCAAAATACTTGGTTTCTGTTCTCTGTAAAGGAGGAATCTGCCCTTCAGTTACAAACACACAAGGGCTGCTAAACTTGTGCTGGTCGTACCCACGGCTCTGCAAAGGGGAAAGTGCCCACTTTGTACTCCAGTGCAGAAGGCCTGTGGCAAAGCAAAGGCTCCCAGGAAGGTCACTCCTGCTCTTGGGCAACAAATGACACTGCCCGGAGGAAGCAGCACACCTCCGAAATGCCTTCTGTGAGCACCCATTTCCCTGGGAAGAGGGAAGAAGGAGACGGAGGTGTTTAGTGCACAGGAGAGGAGAAACAAAGGTGCAGCTGCTGTATGTCTTTATCAGCCCTTTGGAAAGCCAGCCAGACATTGATGCTGTGGGTCAATCCCTCTGCACACTTGGGTCTCAAAAACATTTGTGCATAACAACAGTCTGCTTTGCAGTCTGTAAGTGTTGGGAATAATCCCCTTTTCCCTGGTGTTTTGATTGCCAGCCCTACTGAGCACCACCCCTTGCAGCTTGCTCCAGCAGCAGGTGTGTTGCCTCAATGCCTGTGCCAACTCCTTAGGGCACCTGTGTGTCCTCTTGCTTGTGGGAATTGGATGTGGGGTCTGTCTGGCACCCGTGGGGCACCCAGCCTCATAGGAGCAGGAAGACACAACTACCAGGGCCGATGCATAGATTCAGCACGGCTCATCCCATGGGATCAGGGTGCTGGGCGCCTGCCAGGGTGCTCTTCCAGGGGTTCCAGAACTAAATCCCTTGCTGCTCCTTCTCACTTCTTGTTTTCCCTTCTGCTTCCATTCAGAATAACCCGCAGGTCTGCCCGTATGGCCTGTACGCGGAGCAGCTCTCAGGCTCTGCCTTCACCTGCCCCCGGCCCACCAACAAGAGAAGGTACCGTGACCCCTGGCCGTGGGTGGGTGACATGGGGTGCTGGGGTGAGAGTCGGGAAGCCATGGGGTGGCTGCAGCTCTGCCACCAGCGAGCCAGGCGGGTAAAGAGCCTCCTCTGTGCATGAGGAGAGAGGCAAGGGCAGAAACCCACTGGGGAGGGAGAGGAGCAGCTATGGGAGGGTAATGGGTTACGACAGTGCTGAGCAAGGGGGGATCGGGATGGGAAAGAAACTGGTTTTATGAGCGAGGTGAAGAAGGGGAAGGGATGCTCACAGGGACCAGATGGTCCTGAGCGGTGTGTGAGTGCTGTGCAAAAAACCTCAGGGTCTCAGCCCTGCTGCTGCTGGGAATATATCACCTCTGTGGCTGGCACTGGTACACACCTAATGGAGAGTATCAAAACCAAGCCTTTGAGCAGGACTTGTTCCTCTTCCTAAAGGATGCTCCTATGCACCAGGGCTGATGAGGCACTAGCTCAGACTGTACCTTGTTTTGGGTCTGACCAGGGCCTCAGGCCAGTGCCAGGCACCCAGCATACTGCTTACCACCCCATGCTCCCAGCGATTCTAGGGCCAGCTTGTTCCAGCTGGCAGCAAACGTCCCAGAACTCTATTCTGGTCATCATGCTCTGTGTCCTGATCATCACGTTCTGTATCCTGGTCATCATGCTCTGGCCATGACCAGATTGCAGAGGAGGGGTTTCTCATTTTGCTTCTCCTGCAGCAGCTTTTCCCTCTCATCCGTTGTTGGTTCGAATGAAAGGCAAATGCATCATCTGAGCTGCCAGCAGAGCTCTGCTCTCCAGGCTGGTGCCAGCTTGTGGTGTGTGTGGGAAAGGGATGAATCATTGTTTGCTGCACGAAGATGTCCTTGATGGAAATTTTCCAGCTCTCAAGGGAGAGCTCCCTCCTCCCTTCTCCCACCTACCCAAACTGCAGCCACCTCTGGTAACACATCAAAGGCACTGGCAGCCCTGCCTAGCTCAGGTTTGCCTGATTACCTTACCTCTGCTGTCCTGCCTAACTAAAAGCTCAGCTTCAGGCTTGGCTGCACCTGTGCATGGTATGCAGGGGCTGCAGCCATGGATACAGGAGGCAGCAAGGGAGGAGAGTGATGGTCCAGGTGGTGCTGGAGGCATGGGGGACCTCCTACAGCAGTAGGAAGCATCATCCCACATAAAGCCCACATCAGATCCCCACTGATCTTCACTGCATGGGCTTGCTGGTGGTCCTAAGGGCATGGCCAGCCAGGCATAGGATGCTAATTTCAGTAACTCATCCAAATTCAAACACTGGCTGTGAACTTCTGTCTCCTGAAAGCTCCTCTGCACTTCCAGTTAGACAGTATGCTCATCCCTGTCTTGCCTGAACTGCTTTGTAGCTGTGTTTAAATAGGCTTTTATTACACCTCAGAGATTGCTGCATTTCAGCCACAGATAAAGCTGTATCTTTTATATATATATACACACATATGTATGTGTTTCTGAATGTAAACATATGTAATTATATGTAAACACACATATAGTCATTTACGTACATATAACAGCATATACTTGTATTTAGAGCCTATAATAAAAAGCCATCCCTCTGGAAGTCTCTGGCTGTGAGCTGGTATTTGATATTTAATACACCTTTTGGTTCAGTTGCTACCAATGTAAATGTTATCCATGCCTTTAGGAGCTCAATCAGCCAGCAGCCACCCACAGGGTCTAACCTCTTCCTCAGGATAATCCAGATCTTTTCCTTCTTTGTAGCTGGCTGTATCGGATCCTGCCTTCAGTCTGCCACAAACCCTTCGAGCCTCTCGAGGAGGGACACTTGACACACAACTGGGATGAAGTTGAGCCTGACCCCAACCAGGTAACAGTGCTGAAAAGACCCCTGGTCCTGCCAGGGACAGTCAAATATTAAGCTAACGAGGGGTACAAAGGCACTGGGCTGCAAGAGGTCTAAGGAGAAATGTAGAGAGCTGGAGGTCCAGCCAACACAGGACCTGGGTCCCAAATGCCACCTGCCCCTCACCTATGGGTCATGCAAGGAAGAACAGTCCTCAATGCGATGCTTGTTGCTTCCCAGCCTGATGGATGGTTGTGCTGCCCCCCAGCAGTGTCACAAGGTTTGACCTGCGCTACCTAGCATCTCCCCTGGGGGCTCCTGTTGGCTGCCTCTCAGGCTGCTCTTTCCTTTTCAGTGTCCCCCATCAGAGGCTGATGGTGCTTCAGCCCGGCAGGCAGAGCAGCAGCATGTCTTTGCCATCCATCTCCTCCTTCCCTGCTCTTTTGGAGAGGCTGCTGGCTGCCAGCCCATTTCTCTCTGCAGCCCTCATGGGAAATCAGGATTCATTCTGGAGAGTCTCACAGAGACATGGCATTTGTCTTCCTCTGTTACAGCCTTGCCATCATCTTTAATCATGATTTCTTCCCTGCCAGCCCCAGAACGTTCGGCTTTGCTGATCTGACTCTCCTCCTGCCGCTCTCTCAACATCTCTGAGCCTCCTCTCGTGGTCACTGGTTTTTATCCCTCTCAGTTTTGCCCTTTGATACATAATCATTAGCTATTTTCCAGCCTCCCAGCAGCTTTGCCATTTGTCTACTTTCCCAGCTCTGCTGGAATACGTTTTCCAGCCATTAACCGAGGAGGGGAGACAGGCTCGTATTTACGTGCCTTTGGTGGTGCTCCATCCCATATGAAGCGCCAATGATTTCTGTTACCACTTCGTCCATCCCTGATGCCCTCATCTTTCACAGCCCTCATCTACAATTACAGTTATGTATGATTACAGTAACTCCAAGATACCTAGCTCTCTTGTAAGCTCAAACCACTTACATTTAGTACATCTTTTACCTAGGGGAACAGCAACAAAGCTCCTGCCCCCTCTCTCACTGCTTTCAATGGCAATCATCAGACTCAGAGGGGTTATTTCCTAGCAGTAAGTGGGAGTCAACTTCCTGCTTTCCTTCTCATCCTCTCTGAAGCAGAGCCAGAGACTGGGTTCAGTCTGTTGGACAAGATGGACTCTTTCCTGTGGTGCTTTGTGTTTCACCCAGCTCAGTTGAGGAGCTTTCCCGATCGTCATCCATCTAAAAGGATGGCCATATGGAGCTACCTTATGCAAAGCCCATTGAAGTCAATGGGAAAAAAATATCCTCTAACGCTGCCTGAAGACAATAGCAGAGTTATGAAAGGCACAGGGGACAAAAGAGGAAAGGGGGTGAAGGTGCTGAAAAAATAGAGGTTGGCAACCGTGCAAGAAATGGTGGAAGAGACGCAAGCTCTCCTGACTGGAACAGAGGTGACCGAGGGAAGCTGTGATTGAGAGGCAGGGAGGACATGAATAGCCATACCAAACGCCAAGTTTAAAAAATCAAATGCATCAGCTGTGGCTGTTCTTGTCAGAGGATGCAGTGATTGGACAAACCTCAGGGACACAAGGAGCCTGTCATGTAACAGGTGCTCTCACCAGTCTCTTGCATCACACAGCGGGGAAAGAACACCAAGAGCTTCCCCATTTTAAGCACCTGGCACTGGCTGGGGCTGCCTTTCTCAGACTTCTGGCTCAGGGCACTTGTTCTTCTCTTCTTGCACTGGTGAAACCCAAATGCGGCAGAAACATGCAGGATGATGGGCATGCAGGGCCAGGTAGTGGCTATGCAGTTTACAAGAATTTTGAAGGATAGGGGCCAGACACCATTTTCAGTTGCAACCAATGGGCTGGATGACAGATTTCCTGCTTTCCTTATCCCACAGGAATGACAACTGTGGAGGTGTCCACAGGGACCAAAGTGAAAATGAAACTGTAATGCAGGAGCCGCATATACTTATAACTTTATCTGTAGGCTTACTGACATCTTCCGTATTCGTCAGTGAGAAAAGTTTCTTCTCTTTGGATAGTCTTTATACCTGACACCTATTTCCCTTCTTTTGCCCATTCTCCCTTCCTTTCTCTCCCCCCTCAGCCTTCAGGGTCTTCTCTCTTTGTCCCTCCACATCCTTTCTGTCAGTATTTCTCAATGGTTTCTGTCAACTGGGTCCCAATTCCCAACCCTGAAGGCTTCTCCAAACACTCTTTAGAGGAACAGTTCACATCAAGATACCACCGCTGCCCTTCAGAGCTGCCACAAAGTGAATGGGAGCTGGGGAAGGTTCCACTGCTGCGAATGGAGCAAGCTCTAGAGCACCTTCTGGCCATGCTTTGCATTGGCTCAGGTTCATGTCTGGAAGATTGCTGTGGAAACCAAGGAGAAACATGCTTTAAAGAAGTCCAAAAGCAAAGCCCATGTTCAGCACTATCTCACTGACTCCTCTGGGAGCGTTTGGTGTCTCCATCCAGAATATGCAGCTTCTCCAGTTGCCTCTCTCCCTCTGCTCAGCACCCAGCAGTGTGACCCTGAGCAGGACCCAGCATGGAGCTACCCAGGTCTCCCAGGGAGGAAAACTTGCCATGCCTGGCAGTAAATGGGATGAGGGGAGGAAGAGACAGGGGATGGATCCAACCCAGATGACCCAAGGCTGTGGTGGCGGGATGCCCTTGGGAAGCAGATGGCTTTGGAAAGCAGAGCGGAAAGGGACAAGTAGTAGGGCCAGGCCTGTGGTGCAGCTGATGCATTAGAGATGAGCCCCTGCTTCGCTCAGCTTTGCTGGCAGATGCATTCACTGGACGCAGTTCCCTGCTTCCTCTTGAGGCTGGCCCTTCAGGAGAGTCTGGATTTTGATTTGGGTTTGGAAACCCTCATGATGCTTGGGGAAATTCAGTATCTTTAGAATCCCTTTCAAATTTAGCTCAGACTTCACATAGTTCACATGTTTTGGGAACAGCAGGCACAGACACAGGGTTGCCCGAGCTTGGTTTTCTCACGGCAACAGCCCAAAAACATGTTAAGAACCATTAGGTCAGGTAAATTAAAGCAAGAAAATGTTCTTGATGCCCAGAGTCACAGGTACTTCCATCTGGGATCAAGAATCTTGATTCAGGGGTATATCTGGAACTGGCCACATCAACATCCTTCTAATTTGGGGTGTTTGGGTTGGTGTGCATTGAACTCACACCCCCAGAGAGGGTCTTTAGGCTGCAGCATCTTGTTCCCAAGAGTTGCAAAGACCCTTAATATGATCCTGAGCTTAACATGATAAATTCTTTTGACTCCTCCGGCACCTTCTGCCTGAGGATCTTGACAGGCTTTGCAAGAAATAATTGGTGCTGCTCACAGCTCCCACTCAGCAGGTAGAGATATTTCTGCTTCAGATGTGGGGAAAATGAGGTGGAGCAAACAGGAATGTTCCACTCGGGTCATGGAGGGAGTGAATCACTCAGCACAGAGTGGAGTACAGGACCGTAACAATTTGGCTGTGGAAAGCTGGCTCATCTGAATTTCTTTGCTCTCAGTGGTGTTGTTGGTAATAGAGGAAGAGACAGGTTTAAAATAGGGTTTTCTTTTTAACCTTGGCACTACACACGCCTGCCAATTATTTTACAAGATTATGATTAAAAAGGAAGAAAAACTTCATAAGCCAAAAGAAACCTGTGAACCAAATGAAGCAAGGCAAAGAGGAAAGACAAAGCTACCTCAGCTCGCAGAGGGCAGGGAAGCAGGGGGAGGATGAGGTTCTGCTTCCTTGTGAATTGCCACCATTTGCATTATAACCACTGGCATCTCTTTCTTGCTTTTTGTTTGCTTCCATCTAGGTCCGATGGAAACCCTTCGAGATCCCAAAAGCCCTTCAGAATAAGCTGGACTTTGTGAACGTAAGTTCAGGGGGATAGGGCATGGGGGATCCTCCAGCCCTGCTCCTTCGGTGGGGCTGTGGGGCACGTGGGATGCTCAGCACTGGGCTAACAGCACTGGTTTTGATACCACTGGGCTTGCAGAGCATCCATGGCAGGGGAGAGGATCCCAGATTCCAACCAGCTGGCAATGGACTTGATTTTCTTCATTGCCTTTCCAGGAACTCTCAATTAAAAAAGCCCCAGCCTCAGCTCTCCTAGTCTGTGAACTGGGACACACCAGCCTCCATGGATTTTTAAGAAACATTTAATATAGAATCACAGAATCATGAATGATTTGGGTTGGAAAGGACCTTAAGATCACCCAGTTCCTACCCCCTCCCATGGGCAGGGACACCTTCCATTAGACCAGGTTGCTTCAAGCCCCATCCAGCCTTGCCTTGACCACTGCACAGCTTCTCTGGGCACCCTCTGCCAGCACTTCACCACCCTCACAGTAAAGAACTTACTCCCTATATATAACCTGAACTTCCCCTGTTTCCGTTTGAACCAATCATCCCTTGTCCTATCACTACAGTCCCTGATGATGAGTCCCTCTCCATCATCCTTGTAGCCCCCTTCAGACACTGGAAGCTGCTCTGAGGTCTCCATTCAGCTTCTCTTCTCCAGGCTGAACAGCCCCAGTTTGTCTCTGTATGTGAGGTGCAAAACCAACATGTTTGGCAGAGGCCATACAAGGAAAGGCTGGTAGTGGTACGGGAAGCAGGGAGAGGGGGAGAGTCACAGCAGGGGATGAGGGGAGGAAAGGGGGCTGCCCCTGCCCTGCTGCCTGTGCTCACTCCTGATGGTTGGGTTTGCCCGTAGGGACTGCACACCCTGTGTGGTGCCGGCGAGCCCAGAGGACGCAATGGCATCGCCATCCATATCTTCGTCTGCAACACGTCTATGCTCAACAGGTCAGTGCCTGCTATGCTGGAGGGTGCTGTGCTGGAGTCCAGCTGCTCCCGGCATCACTGTCTCTATGTCCCTGTGCTCCTGTGTGCACAGGGAAGGTGCTCATGGTAGCCACAGCAGGTTCTGCTCCATGGCCAAGCACTGGGGGAGTGGGTGAGGAGCCACCAAGAGAAGGAGGGAGATGGGCATGGGAATGCAGCGAGGGGGGATGTGTTGCATCCAGGTGCTTTCATCCCAGAGCTGCTCCTCAGAGGTCAACATGACTCAGAGGCCTCTAGTGGGCATTGCTACCCCTGCAGTGGCTCCTGCAGGAAGTCAGCCAGGCACATTAAACGTCCCTCCTCTGCACTGGCCAGTATATTGCATTCACTGACTTGCAGATAGCATTTCTGGTGCCAAAGGGAGACCTCTGCCATGTCAATATTCCAGCTGTGGTCATGGTGTGAGCAAGTGCCTGGGGCTTACGTCACCTTGACCTTCCTGTTCTTCCTTTTTAGGTGCCTTTATAATTCGGATGGTGACTTCCTGATTGGTAACTACTTTGGCTTTTCCTTTCCCCCCACAAGGGTTTACCTGGGTTGCCACTTGCTTGGCATTTTGTTCTTCCAGAGCCCTGGGCCCTACAGCCAATGTTTGGAGGAGAGGGTTGGCTTTACCCTCATGCCATCCACATTGGGTGGTCTGGCACTAGCTGGGCTGCTGGGGAGGTTGCACTACTCTTGCTCAGCTCACAGAGCACATCTCTATGCCAGACCGCAACTTTGGCTCTGAGCAGTGACCCAGCTTCATTGGTGTGGTGCTCAGGGCTCATTTCCCAGTGCTTCCCAGGCTGGTATGAGGCACACCACAGGTGGAGGCTTTCTGGAAAACATCAACCTCAGGATTGATCTAGCTGATAGCTAGATGCCTTCATTGCTTCAGTCCAACAGTATCTGGCACGGCAGCTTAGCTCCCATGCTCTGCTAGCCTCAGGCAACCAGACTGCCACAGTGAGTGCTGAGGTTGGCACCTGAGGTGTGTACCTGCTGAAAAACATTCTGAGCAGTATCACAGAAGTCTGATATTTGCTTGTATCTTTCTTGACCAAGGGACAGAAATGCCTTCAGGTCACCAACAGAAACATTTCTCCCATCAAATAGCTATTAAATTGTTCTCACTCACCTCCCTCACTACCGTGAAGTAAAGGTGCCAGGGCAGGTTTTGTAAATCTGCTAGTTTTCCAGCTCAAAATGTGAGCTCTCCTACACCAGACAAGTCACAGAAAAGAATGCAGATATTAGAGAAGCATTGCTTCTACCCTTGGGAAGCAGGGAGAATTAGTTATTCCCAAGCATCTCACACTGCTACAGTCATGACAAGGATGGGTACATGCACCGTTTTGAATAAGGATCATGAGACAGACAGGTATGGCCCCAAATGCATCAAATACCATTTATTTGGACTGTGGCACAAACACTACGTCAAGTGACCACGAAGTAATGGATGGTCCAACCTCACACAAGTATGCTGTTACTTAGGGACCATGGGGCTGGTTTCAAAGCTCTCCCTCCAGTGTGGTCACCTCTGTTGCAAGGCTCTGCAAGGGAGAGGGAGCCCAGTCCTGCTGTGAAGCAGGGCCAGAAAGAGCCCATTGCTCTTCTGTTCAGCCTGGGTGCTCTGGAGGGGCAGAGAAGATGGCAATCACCATGTTGCTTTAGCTCTTCTGCCTGCATTTTGTTTCCACAGTGCCCCAGCAAGGGAAACTGCTCATCACAACCGAGTTTGGGAAGATGCTAGTGGAGCCCAATGAAATCTGTGTTATCCAGGTAAGGGCTGACTGCACCCTGTCTATAGCTCAGAGCCCGATGCTGGAGCAAGCCAGCTCCTGCATTCAGCCATTCATGGTTTGTCAGCAAAGTCCTGGGAGGATCCTAGTTATCTTCCTTTATTTTCCAGCAAGGAATGCGTTTCAGTGTGGAGGTTTTTGGAGAGACCAGAGGCTACATCCTGGAGGTGTATGGAGCACACTTCGAGCTGCCTGACCTGGGACCCATTGGTAACAATCTCCAGTCACAGCTGCAGTGGATTTCATAGGGACAGACATGAACTGCAGGCCCAAATCTGCCCTTTTATATCCTATGAAATGCATCCTCCCATGCACATGCTCCTTCACAAAGATGCTTTCCACCCATCAGAGCAAGCATCCCCTTCCAAAAAATGTGACAGCCCAGTTGTCTCAAGATTCCCCTGTCACTGAAGGGAACGCTTCTCTCCCACCCCTTTTTCCACTTTCTCTCTTCCCTTCTAGTCTGCAAGTCCCCATCTGCTAGCTCTGAACCTGTTCCTACCAAAAGAAACTCAAAGGCCATCATCACTGATGCCTCTCACTTGTAGATGTGGCATAAACTGGGGTGATAGCAAAGAATTTACTTGGTAAAAGGAAAGACAGATTTCAAAGGCAACAGATATTCTTAAAGCCCAGTTTTAGATGTAATCACATGTTTTTTTTTTTCCCCATCCCTGTTAATGGAGGCACCTTTGAGCTCAAGAGCCTAGAGCACGTTAGTGTCAGAAGCTGTTCCCCTTGGAGAACTAGAAATCAATAACATGAACTGCACAGCACTTGGATCAGCAACACGTTCACATCTCCATGTTGTGCTGCCAGGGGCAGATCTGTGTTCACTGAGCACAGGTCTAGCTCTCATAAATCACAGCTCCTCTGTGCCAGCTGCCTCCTGCTCTGTGCAATGTCCCATATCGCAGAGGCACAGCTTCTTGCTGCAGTGAAGATACCACGAGGGTGCTTGGCATCGAAGCCCCACCATCCCTGCTGTGATTTCTGGAGCTGCTCAGCTCAGCTTATTTACTTTCCTTATCAATTATCTCAGGGAAGGGAAGTGAAACTCCCCTTGTAAGAGGTAAAATACAAAACGGGTACCAATAGTTCTCCACTTTCAGAGCAGTGTTTTGGGATTGGTTGGTTTTCATTTTCGGTTGGGTTGTTTCTTTTCCCCAGCAGACTAGGCTTGTTTTACAGTTCTCAGTGAGAACTAAAAGACTGGCCATGCTTGAAGTAAACCACCTAGGTATTATCAGTCAGTAACAAACTTGGCATGGCCCATCTGCATTCAGTGCGCCTTTGCAAACATCTCATGGCCATAGTGAAACTGAAGCCGGTCATTCTTGCAGTGGGGAGCTGATCTGATTTGCAGCTGTTTGTTGGGATTTCTCCCATCTCTCCCGTATGACATGCTGGGCACATCTCTTTCCACAAGGAGCCTACAATGATTTTTTAGCAGCTTTTCTTTCAGCTAGATAAGATTACCTGTCTTTACCCACTTCCTACACTCTCTGCCTGCTTCACTTGATTATTGATAGCGCTGCCCCAGCCTGTTTGTAACAAGCTTTCCCATTAGCTAGTTTTCCAGACACTATTGGACTTTGGGGATTTGGGGCTTTAGTATTTTTTTGATTTTCAGAAGGCAGGAATCTATTCTAAAGTTTACTTTCTGGAGAAAAGAAAATGAATAGAACTTGCCTGTAAACCTTTTCAGGAGGTGGTAATTATAAGAGCTCCTCTTCTCACCACCTACCCACCTTTCCCTCAGAGACCAAGATCCTTTGTATTTCAGTCTTACTTTATTCTAACTTCACTTTTCACTTGGAAACTGACAGCTGGAGAAAAGCACTGGCTGTTAAACCTTAGCAGCAAGTAGTAATGTCTGCATTTTTATCCAAGAAATTCAAAACCACTTTGTAACAATAATACTAATGAGGTGAAGAAGAACACTTCAGCACCCATATGGTGCTTTGCACTTTGAAAACGCTCTCCTCACACTAACCAACCCCTCAGTGTGCCCAGAGTCTGTAGGTATATCACTAGCCCTTATATTATTACCCTTTCTGCAAGCATTTGGAAGTGTATTTGCCCCTCATGACATGACACATAAATTCTGCGTGGCTAAAGGTCCAACCAGAAGGATGTCCAGGAACAGAGAGCAATTCACCTTCCATTTTTTGTAACAGAAACATAGAATGGTTTGGGTTGGAAAGGACCTTAAAGTTCATCCAGCTCCAACTCCCCCTGCCATGGGCAGGGACACCTTCCATTAGACCAGGTTGCTCCAAGCCCCTGTGTCCAACCTGGCCTTGAACACTGCCAGGGATGGGGCAGCCACAGCTTCTCTGGGCACCCTGTGCCAGCTCCTCAGCACTCTCACAGGGAAGAATTGCTTAATTTTTGCTTAACTCCTAGTTGTTACATGCCTTTAATTGAAGATGACATACTAATCTTGTTCAGAAGGCAAATGTCTTCATCACATAAGGGAAGCATGGACTTAAATACTGGGATGTATTACAGTTACATCCTTATTGGAGCAGAAGAAGTACATGACTATTTCAGGTTTCCTTGTGGGCCAAGCAGCAGCAGGGTCATTCATGATGCAGAAGGGCACCCACAAAACCAGGGACTTGCACCAGCCTCTCACTTTACTAGCAGTTTGCCCAAAGAGCTTTGGTATCTCTCTTTTGCAGGAGCCAATGGCTTGGCCAACCCGCGTGACTTCTTGGTGCCCGTCGCATGGTACGAGGACCGCCAAGTGCCGGGGGGCTACACGGTGATCAGCAAGTACCAGGGCAAGCTGTTTGCAGCCCAGCAGGTGAGGATGTGCCGGGGGAACAGGTAATGCTGAAGTGCAGCGACTGCCAGTGTGTGGCCTGGGGTATGCAGCTTGGTACCCTGCATGTAGTCTCAGGAGGTCCTGCCAGGTTAAGTGGAGCAGGATTTCACCTGATGGACCTTGGTTTGCTGGGACAAACATCTTCCCAGCTGAGGCGCCTCAGTCTGGAAAAAAAGAAGTGCTTGTGACGACTTGGTTGCCCAAAGACTCAGTGATGGTTTTTGCCTCACTCTTTCCATACTGTTTACAGTGATAGGGTAGGAGAGAGAAGCTGGGGCTGCTCTGACAAGCCAGGATTTCCTTACCAGAGAGCCAGTGCTGCAGCTGGCCTTGTTCAAGCACTGCCTGTGCACTCAAAAGACGTTAGAGAGCAAGCCCCAGCGGGAGGGCTGAGGTTCACCAAGTGGAAATTGTAAGGAAAACCACATCCTTGCAGTGCTGGGCTGTGCCTAAAGGGCTTCATGCTCCAGACTGATCGTGTACATCTCCCCAGCACTAATTAGGCAAAGAGCAGTGCCCTGCGTATGTGCAGCAAGTTGGAAGGCTGTATATGGTAACCCTTTGTCTTTTTGCTTTGGTAGGATTTCTCTCCCTTCAATGTTGTAGCCTGGCACGGGAACTACACACCATACAAATACCATCTGGAAAAATTCATGGTCATTAACTCTGTTGCTTTTGACCATGCGGTAAGTTCTGGAGCTGGGCAAGGCAAAGCGATGCTTTGTGGATACCATACCAGGCAAACCCCTCCTGAGCACAAAGGGCCTGTTAAAGTGCTCTAAGAAACCCAGGGAAATTTCTTCCACTGCTTTCCCTGGGCCCAAACCAAGCTCTTGCAGAGAAAGACATCCTCCTTTGTGGTACAAAGACATAACTGGAGGTTGGTCAGCTTCTTAAGCAGCTTTATGCAGCTTAGCGTAGAATTCCTGTGCCCAGGAGGAGGGCTGAATACTGAAGCCAACACACACTGTGCAATCAGCCAAAGGACTTTTGCTTCATGTTCTTGCCTTAATTTATTTCTGGCAATTGCACAGACTTCTTGCCCTGGTTTCTCTGCGCCCAGCACTGAAATTCATTGGAGGAGCTGGCAGCTTTCACTGCAACCATTTCTAGGTCTTGCAGAAAATAACTAAAGCCAAAACTAATGTGAGCAGCTCTTCTAAAAAGGAAACCATCCCAGTGGGAGAGGTGCCTGCAGCGATGCCATCTCTTGGCACTGCTTCTGTAAGTGGGTGTGCAAGGAGACTGGAGCACTTCTAGTGAGAAAACCAATGGAAAGTATTGTATAAACTCCAGGAGAACCTGGCAGTAGAAGGATGGTTTGGGGATCAAAGCCCAGAACATCACTTTACTGGACTAGAGACTTCAGAAACCTTTGAAGCAAGGCCCAATTTCTCATCAAATTTCTTCTCCTTGATTGTAAATGAACAGGGCTTGTGGCTAAATGTCTCCAGTAGGATGTTCCTGTCCTCTGGAAACAGTAAGGAAGAGGTGCAATTTCATGGTAGGAGGAGTACTAAAGACTGCTCCTGGAGTTACAGTACCCATCTTGCAGGGCTGTCCCTCCCCTACATCTGTGTCGCTGGCTCCAAGGGTGTTTGGCCAGGGTGGGGAAGGCTCTCCAAAGCTGCTCAAAGGAAGAACCATCCAGTCCCATCCCCCATGTTCAGAATGGGATCAAAATGCTGGGTGCTATCACAAATCTCACCCACACCACCAGCTGTAGGTTGCAAGAAGTGTTTAGGCAAGGGAGAAGCTGTATCAGGCAGGCTCTACTGGCTGGATGACCTGAGCAGACAGCTGGGGGCCCTGCTCTGTTTCATGCCTTTTGCCTTGCTTTTTTCAGGATCCTTCTATTTTCACTGTCCTGACAGCCAAGTCGACCCGTCTTGGAGTGGCACTCGCTGACTTTGTCATATTCCCCCCGCGATGGGGGGTAGCTAACAACACCTTCCGGCCGCCTTACTACCACCGTACGTCTGCTCTTTGTTGGTTGTGCTTGACTACAGGACTGCAGAGACAGAAACAAGCCTTCACTGATTTGAGAGCATGTGTAGGGAACAAGCAGTCTGATTTGTTGCCCTTGGCACCATTAGAGTCAGCTTCTAGGAGGCAGCCACTCCTCCCTGAAAAATGAACAAACCCAAAGATGTTCCTATTTAGAGCATCTCAGGAAAACTCAGAGGTGATAGACTGGTTGTGTCTGCATAGATAGATGCATGTGTACTCAAGGGGCTCCCATGGAGACTGGGTATTGAACTTGGCATTACACAAATTCATCAGCAACTATCCTGTCATCCAGCCATGAATTACTTAATCTCATTAGAGTACAGAGATAAAGGGGAATGTGCTATCACAAGTGGTGAGAAGCACAGAGAGATTTAGAGCTGCCCAAGCCCACATATAGGTCAGATCATTACAGTGAAGGAGTGAACTGGCTTTCCTGAGCCCTTCTTCACCACCTGCACAGTTATAAAGGTACCTCTGGCATTTAAGAAGCCAGAGGTCAGGAACTGGGCTCCTTCTCAAGCAGAAAGGTGGTTGATGTTTTGGGGATTTGGTTGCCATCACCAATGCTGTTTCTTTTTGGTGGCAGTTTTTGGTTCCATTTTGGCTGAGCATGGCCACATGTTGCATTGAAATCCAGTTCTACACAAAGGACTGCCCTTCGGGGTGGGGATGAGGCACCCTGCTCTGTGAGACTGAGGGGGAAAGCTCACCCATCCTGCATCCCTTCTGTCTGCCCCATCTCAGAAGCTATCAAGGTCATACTATGGTCACTTTGAAGTGCGGAGGGGCTTTCTGCACAGTTTAATAGCCAGCTTCTCCTGCTACTTAGATATATTTCCAAGCCTCTTGAGGGCTGGCAGAATTAGTGTCACTTGCAAGCATAGCAGGCAGCTGTGCAGCCATCGGAGTAAATCTCACAGGCAAAGTCCTGCCTCATCATTCTGCTTTCATTCGCAGTAATGAGTGTGACATGGAAACATGTCTCTTGACATGCTGGGATAGTGCCAAGTCACTTTTGTCAGACCCTCGGAGGTGAGACATGCTGCGTGTTAATCAGGATTAAGGTGCTGCTTATCGACAGAGCTTTGCTAACCTTCCATGGATGCACTGTGAGCCATAACAACCATGAAGTTGTTCAGCCTTGCTTTGTCTTTGGTAAAAGACAGATGAATTAACTCTCATTCTCTTCTCCATGTTGTGATCTAAGAGTACCCATGCAGAAAGCTACCGCAGCTGCTCACTTGACCACAGTACCTCAACCATAGGCTTGAGCACTAAGTTACTGATGAGCAGGTTGGTTGTCTACTCTATCCCAGCCATGCAGCAGCAAAGCTTGAGTGGGTAAGGCAGCCGTCTGCCAACAGTCAACAGTCAGACAACAGTCAATTATCAAGACACTGCACATGTTTGTTCCCTCTAAAATTAGTGCTGTGATGAAAATCTTGTACCATTAAGAGAGGGAGAACAAGACAGAGCAGCTCATTTTCTGTCTTGCATTACCTTTGCCCCAAGTATAAATACGGCAATGATGGGCCAAAAATATTCCCCCTAGACACTGCAACAATTTCATGTGCAAAGGTGGTGCAGCTCATAAATACTGACTTCTCTTGGTCACCTTTCTACCTGCTTGGAAGCTGTGAAGTACTCCTAGGGTCCTAGGATCACACATTGAAAAATGTTTGATGCAGTTTTTATCCTGTGGGCATACGTTGCACCTGTGTCTGCGAGAGTACTTGTGCAATTCTTTCAAGGCTGCACTTAATATCTAATGGCCACTAAGGGATTCTAATGTCACAACATCCTGCTTGTAAGAAGACAATGTGATTTCACCAATAGGGAATGGAGCACACCTAAGTTGTTGGGGGTCATGCAGGAATGAACAAGAAACTGGACTCAGCTCATCTCTGAAGTCCCAGCCTTGTTTCCTACCCACCTGCCCATGCTTTCTAAGTGATGTTATGAGTCCTCTCACAGAAGCATTGGCAGTTCAGGTCTTGGGGCCTGTACGGCAGCCTGAATGCCAAGCACTAATGAAAAGCTTGTAACAAGCCAGTCTTAATGAGACACTGACAACTTGGGATGAAAATTAATGAATGTTTGCATACATATGCAGGCCAGTTCTGCTTTGAGCTAAATTAGTTTTGTTGTTAAACATTTCAGACCTGGATTGTACTTACAAAGCAAACTAGTGGTTAAAAAGGGCTATAGATAACCTAGCTACAGAAGCATGTCCTGGTTTTGCAAAAACTGACCACTAAGCAGAATGTTGCCATATTGTTTAGTCACATCAGGTCTGCTAAAGGTGAAAGGCAGTTGGGATGGCAGTTGTTACAGTATTTCACATGCAGGGAACATAACTCAGTGAGTACTGAATTATTTGATATAGCCATCATCACCTAAGTTAGTGGTTTCAGAGGGTATACTTATTCTTCCTCAGGGAAGGACAGCATTTGGCTCCTTGTCTCTGGTCATACAGTATCTCTTGAGAAACAGGTAACACAAAACAAAAGCATAAGGTACTGAAGGGGCTGGCTGGACTAGAGGGGGTGAAAGGGTATAAAACAAAATGATTCCATGCTTATATCCTGGGACAGCAGACCAGGCTCTCTTGCCAGACTGTTGGCCCTGCAGTTTGTGCCTGTAACACAGGGATGATTGTACAGACCTTCGTTTGCAGTACTTTAAGATATCTAATCCAAGTCTCTAAATACCAGGTTACACTGTGCAGTCCATGTGCAGGTGTAGTACTTACATAGCTTGAGGTGGTAGGGAAAGTACAGGAGTACCATCAAGGAACCTTCATCAGGCAGCTGTATTTCTGAATCCAGATAATTAAGAGTGGAGTAAAACCTGTACAGCTTTACAAGCATTGCCTGTAGGATCCCAGATGGCCTCTCATGCGGTACCCTGCTTAGGAACCTCCACTCCACCCAGCCCAGTTTAGCTTGTGGGTTTCGAAGTGCTAATAGCCCAGCTGTGATGTGTTGCAACCTCTTCTCTCTGCCTCCTGCAGGGAACTGCATGAGTGAATTCATGGGGCTCATCAAAGGCCACTATGAAGCAAAGGAGGAAGGTTTCCAGCCTGGAGGGGCCAGCTTGCACAGCATGATGACTCCTCACGGGCCGGATGCTGAGTGTTTTGAGAAGGCGAGCAAAGCCAAGCTGGAGCCTGAGAGGGTTGCAGAAGGGACCATGGTAAGGAGCCAGTGGAGCTAGTAAGATTTTGAGTACAGCATGGCAAGTACTTGGACAAAACTGCTGCAGCATTCTGCTCCCAGGAGCTGCCCTGGAGATATGGGATGGCAGCAGCTTTGCTCATCTGCCCACGTACATTGTTGCCTGAGCAGGAAGCTGGGACTTCTCATGCTGCTTCAGTTTTGTCTTAGGCTATGGACAAAGAAGTGAAACCCCTGACTGTCCTCCTTTCTCCACCCCCTAAAAACCTAATGATGATGATGAGCAGACCTTGAACTAGGGCTTTTGGAACAACCTGGCTTTCCTGGGCATGAAGGGAGTTTCAAAGTCACTCCTGGGATCTGCTTAATACCAGCATTGCAATGCCGGCTCCAAACAGCTTTCTCTCCCCAGGCTGAATCAAGCTGTTTGTGGTAGAGCAAAGCCACCCTGTCTGGATGTAAACTCCCGCTCCCTTGGCCTAACCTGCCTTCCCTCTTCCCAACAGGCCTTCATGTTCGAATCATCCCTCAGCCTTGCCATCACCAAATGGGGCCTCCAGACCTCCAAACGCCTAGATAAAAACTACTACAAGTGCTGGGAAGCTCTGAAAAGCCATTTTAACTCTAAGCGCAAGTAAAGAGAAGTACCTGTTGCTTGCAGTAAGTGAGCGAAGGCAGGGAAATCCAGCATACCTACGTGGGGTGGCACGGTTGACTCCAGCACAGAATAGCATTTCCAGCAGCCACTGAGCCACGAAAATGATGATCCCTATTTAACTTGGGAAATGCAATAAAAAATGCACCATTATTCTTAACTTTCAAGTATCCCATTAAAGCTTTCCTGGTGACACGCTGAAGCTGAAGTATTTACACAGCTCTCATCGCACACAGTTGGTGTGAATGCTGTACCTTGTGTGGACACGAGGAGACAGCCAGCTCCCTCCACAGGGCCTCCTGAAAATGTGATGTGTGTTCCACAGGGAGCAGCTAGGGATCTACAAAGCATTTTATGCCGTCTGTAGGGTAGAACTTTACAGAGCTGAAGGCTCTACCATACCTAAGCCTCCTATTACAGCAGGCCACTTCAACCTGCTGATCTGTGGATAGCTGCCAAGGGAAGACTTTGATTGTCAGAAAAGTAGACTGCAAATTAGAAAAGGTGGGAGAATCCAAAACACTTCACTGCTGAGGGAAAGTTTCCTTTCCAATCCCACGCTCCAGCCATCCTTCAACATTGACTTGTTTGTCGGTACTTGTCAAATATCTCTCCCTACTCAAAGTTCTGATTTGCAGCACAGCAAATGTGAAAGGGCTTGTCTGGCCAGTCCAGGCATTTGTTCCTGGCACCCTGAAGAAAGCTCAAGTGCAGACAACATCACAAAGGACCTCAACATTCATTGTGGTATGCAAGCCTTATTCCCAGGTGACAAGTTCCACAGGGTCAATGCAGAAAGTGAAGCCCCAAATACAGTGGGAACCAGGGGCACAGCCCAGGCACCCCAAACCTCACACCTACACTTTAGCACATACCCATGTAAACAGTTAATAAGCTTGGTGCCAGCAAGATCTATGTTTCTTACTTCCCAAGACAAACAATCCTCAGTTTTCCAAAAGAGAAAGAAAAACAGAGCTGCGACTCCTAACTTCAGTTATACCCATCATCAGTTTTGGATCTGCACCAGATCCTTGGTGGGGGGGAGTATCAGCTTTGAGCAAAGTATTATAATATAAAATCTACAGGGAGATGTTTACTCTAAAATAGCCAGTTCAGAAAAGAACATCCAGAAGAATCAATTTGCTGGAGAAGTTGATTTAATCAGACTGATCCAGGGCTCAATGAGGTCTGAAAATTTCACAGGCAGTGGGGAAAAGCTTGTTTCTTGTTTGGGACCTAAACTATCATCCAGTGACCTGCAGGCTCGAGTTTCTCTTGCTATGCATTCATCACTGAAGCAGAAATGGGTGGTAACACATCAAGTCAAGGGTAAAATTCCACAAGGCACATTCACTCTCCTGTCTTCACCCTACATTTCTGAAGGGAAACTCCCCCCTCCTTCCTCTACACACTCTGCACCACTGCCTCAACCAACCCCACCTCCAGTAGAATCACACATTTGTTACTTGCAAGAAAAGCAGCTCGGAGAGTTCTGCAAAGAACAAGAGAGAAAAGTAGGGCAGCCTTTCCCCAAGCACCACACTCAAATCTGCAGGGACATAGCATCAGACACTTGCGATGGCAAAGGGAAGGGCTGTGGCAGGTGCCACAAGCATCAGTCCAAGGCTGGCCTAAACGACTAATGGCACTGCTCTCATCTACAACCCATTCTGAACCATTTGCTCAGCTGGCCTGAAACAAATACAGCTGTGAGGGAGAGTTTACATGTGTGGCAACTCAAGTTCCAATTAGCTGAGGAAATGGGTCCTGGGAGATCAAATTATTTTGTGGCAGCAGGAAGACAGTTAATATAGCATGCTCAGACAAGCAATTACTTCTTTCCCTAAATACCACTTTCTCCATGCGCTGATGCCTCTCCGCACTGACCCACAGCAGAAACCTTAATATCATTTGTGACAGTCTTTTAGAAGCTGTTCTGCAGAGAGAACAATCTGGGTTTGCTTTAGTTAAGTGAGCAGAAGAAAAAGCCACGAGGACAGATATAAGAGGGTTGCTGGGAACACACATGGGATTGCAAAAGCAGGCCATGGCCTTGTACAGCTGCTGCAAAACCTTAGTCCCAAGCTCCTCACAGTCTGAGCATCTGATGTGCCAGACAGGAAAGGGAAGAGCTGCAGCAGGAAACAAAGAAACAAAACCCCCTTTTTTTACTGTGAGGGTGACCAAGCACCAGCACAGGCTGTACAGAGAGGTTGCATAGTCTCCATCCTTGGAGATACTCAAAAGCCATTTGCACACTGTCCTGGGCAACCTACTTTAGGGGTCTCTCGTTAAGCAGGGTCTTGGACCAGGTAATGCCCAAAATGTCCCTTACCACCTCAAGCATTTTGTGGTTACATGAAAAAACTCATCAACTCATTCTGATGGAGAGGGACTTCAAACAGCCAGTATCTACATCTTAATCATACAGCAAGGGACGTGGTAGAGCTGCTTTTGCTGACTTCACACAGGCTGCTTTCCCAGCAAACAGAGGGAAGGTTTCAACTTTTGCATCAGACTGAGATCTTGGCATTGACCTCAACATCTGAGAAAAAACCTGTGCAATGTCTTAACGAATGATGGTTGGTTGGACCATTGATAGCTCCTACAGGCCATGTGAAAAGTCTGGGTTAAAAATCTTTTCCTTGCATTCATGTTCCGGTACTTTGACAGTAACAATTCCAAAGCCCCTTCTACCAGTTGACTTTAGGCAGAAACAACCTTTGTTCTTATAAAAAGAAGCAGAGAAGGCACCTTTGTGGGCACAAGGTTTAGCTATGCTTGGATTTTTTAATCATGGCCCATTTTCAGGGATGAAATGGAACTCTTCTGTAGTGAATCAGTGTCAAAAATAAAAATCCTTATCATTACTTGTCTCCCACTCACAGGAATGACAGTGGAAATGCCAGTCACCTAGAGCATGACATCATCCAGCTTGTTATTTCCAAGTCTGCTATGATAATTTTATCCCAAAGTTTACTGCAAGAAAGACATGGTTTAGGCTTGCTTTTTATTAGGGAAAAGAAAAACTTATTAAGAGCAGTTAGGAAGGCTCCTGAAGTTACTAAAGATTACCACAGAACTTGCCTATTATCCGATGAGGGCAAACTACAGTTAAACTGATGCCAAGAATACATACCTAGTAAGCCAGCAGCAGTTCTGTAGGAACTGCTCTGGGCCTGCTTAATATTTCAGCTTGTGCTGCTCTGACAGCAGCAACTTCCACAGTTTAAGAGGCCTCTGTATGTAGACCAAAGGAGTACAGTGGTTTTGTTCAGGGCACTCTGTATCTATCTGTGTTAGATATACAGATCCTGCATTTCTGCACTTTCAGTAACTGTTATAGATGCAAGACAACCAACAAGCTGTTAAGATTTATTCTTATGAAGGAGAAACATCAGCAAGTAACAATACATCTTATTTTATTTATATGCCATCAGCAGCACTGCAGTTCCAGGAGCTTAAAATAAACTGAACGGTCGCTCGTATTTACCTTCCTTGATAAGCTTCTCTCTGTGATCCTGTGGAAGAAAGAACATTCATCAGCATCCTATTAAAGAAGTTTTAATCAACCTGGGATAAGAGAAAAGCAGTTCTAGTATTTCAGCATGGACTATAGGAAGATGGCATCATATGTGATCTTAGGGGTCTTTTCCAGCCTAAATGATTCTATAAGCACAAACTTAACAGCTGATGAGGTTAAAAAGTGAAAAAGAACAAGGCATTTAGCTTCACCTAGCTTCTGAGCTACAGAAGACGTGCTCAGATTGACATCTCTGCAAATCCAGCCACTCTCGCAGGCCAGCAGAGACCAATTCCTTCGGATGTATTTTTCACCTAACTAACTAGTTGTGTCGCAGGGAATTTATACATAGTCTTTACCTCCTCCTTCCGCCTGAGCAATCCAGTTACAAAGAAACTTTGTAGTAACTTGCCCAAATATACCTGTGTTAACATTCAGCCCATTTGTATCTCACCCTGCAGTCACAGACTTTGCTGACAAGTATTGTTACAGTACACAGACACTACAGATACTGTACTTTACACACCACCACAAAAAAACCCAAACATCAGTAAAGGAACTGGAATAACGGAAAACAATTTTTTCTTGGGACTAGATTGAAGAGTTCATCTTAAATATTCCCAGGCAATTATGGCTGGATTTCACCCACACAGGTTTATTGTCAAGCACTCACAAGCTAAGCCACACTTGGTGGCTAAGCCCAGCTGTGGCTTCACATACAAAACCAAACCACCATGACAAAATACTGTGGAGATGCTGAAGTCTCAATAACATTTCTATCAACATGCTGTATTTCCTAAAACCTGCATTTTTGATCCATCCTAGCAAACAACGTTCCCTACAAATATTCTATTCATTTTAATTAATGTTTGTGCTTTCTGGTGTATGACTTGATCTAAAAATGCTACTTTTGTGCAAAAGAGTGAAACAGCCACAGATTCACTAGTGAACACAGCCACTGTCTGCCCATTACACAGCGTTTTCTTATGTATGTATGTAGATGAGTTTTTTTCAGAATTGCTCAGATTTTGAAGTCTGCATTTCAGGAGTTAGACCAGAAGTGAGATAAACCTTAACATCTTAACCATGCTGCTGAGATGAGGCACTGTAATCAGCACAAGTACTCCTCCCCATTTGCTTTGTGAGTTTAGAGAAATGGTCAAGCATTTACAGAGACACTGAGAGGTCTGTTATCCATAAGCTCCCTATTTATTTATTTTAGAAAGCATAGCTACTGCATGTCAACAGCTGAAAAGAATGGTATTTTATGATTAATTTGTACTGTCACTGCTAGAGAGAGCTTTATTGTAGCAAAATATCTTAATCAGGGAAACTGTGACTGGCCATACCCCAGGGTACAATAGAGGGCTCTCAGCACTACAGGACTTTGCAACCAGTTCTGAGGCTTTGAGACAGCAGGCTCAGTAGCAACCTTCCCTCCCTCATTACTTTAACGGTATTAATCATCCTCAGGTGCAAGAGGATTCCATCCATTCAGTCTCCAAGCAGATCTTCACTTTACACTGGGACGTTCACATCGCCAACTCACCCTTTCAAACTTGAAGACAGCAGCCCAGAAGAGGAGAGGGCCTAGGCCAAAAACAAGCCCTAGGAAGGACGTCTTCGGTGTCGGGCGGAAGGTAGGGTACACATTGTGCGTCCGGGCGTAGACCCAGCGGGTCAGGGCAGGGTTTTCCTGGGTTGGAAACAAACCCCACAGTGAGGCCTCAGGGCCCCTGCTCACCTCCGCGCAGCCCCTTCCCCCGCCGCTGGGGCCTGCAAAGCCAGGCCGGGAAGGACACCAAGGTCACGGGGAGGACAGAGCAGCGCCCCGCCCGCACGGCACCATGCCCAAGACACCGGGCGCTGCGGACAAGCCCCGCGTTTCCCTGTCCCCGCGGCCCCGTCCCCACTCACGATGACTGGCGGACGGTTGGGGTTGTTCAGCTGCAGCTGGTACTGCCGCTTGAGCCGGGCGCGGATAGCTAAGCGCTCGGCCTCAGCACGGCGGCTCTCCGGCGACACGTCGAAGGTGTTGCGGTCGAGCTCGGCCGGCAGCGAGACGAAGCGGTTGGGCCGGTAGCGCTCGGCGGCGGTCACAGGCGCCTCCGACGCCATCTTGGACACACGGCGCCGGGAGAGACCCGCCTCTCCCCGCTCCGGCCTGCGCGGCCGACACCGCCCCCTGGCGGCCGGGGGTGCTGATCACCCCCTCAGCAGCGCCTGGGAAAGGGGGGGGCCGCCATGGGAGGTTGGTGCCTTCCTGACGCCAGGAGGTTAAGGGGCCGGGCCCCTCCGCTTTGGGAGGAGCCGGAGCTCCGAGGCAGAGCTGAGGTCTGTCAGGGGCGTTGTGCAGCCCTGGGGATAGCGGGGTGGTCATCGCTGAGATCTCTGTCACAGCCCTAAACCGTGCACGCCGACACAAAATATTTGATCTCTCAGCTGGGCTGGTTCAGCCTGGAGGAGAGACGGCTCCTCAATGGGAGACCTTAGAGCAGCTCCCAGTGCTTAAAGGAAACCTGGAAAGGGACTCTGGACCAGGGCCTGTAGTGACAGGACGGGGGGGAATGGCTTTAACCTGCCAGAGGGGAGGCTGAGATGAGCTCTTAGGTAGAAGCTCTTCCCTGTGAGGGTGCTGAGGCGCTGGTGCCCAGAGAAACTGTGGCTGCCCCATCCCTGGCAGTGTTCAAGGCCAGGTTGGACAAAGGGGCTTGGAGCAGCCTGGTCTAGTGGAAGGTGTCCCTGCCCGTGGCAGGGGGTTGGAACCGGATGAGCTTTGAGGTCCCTTCCAATCCAAACCAGTCTGGGATTCTGTGAAATCACCTCTTTGATGTGCTAACCGAGGCTGAGCTCATTGGATAAGCCACCAGAGGACCTTCAGGGTTACCATGTGGTGGCTCAACACCCTGACAAACTCTACGGATAGGTTCAGAAATCATCCTTTGATGATGATCATGAGGTGAAGAAAGCCAGCTCTGGCCTTACGATTTTGGCTTTGGGATATTTCTGTCTCATCGGTATTAAGAGCTTTGCTCTCCAGAGATGTAAATCATAGATACCAGTTGTCTTTCTGAAACAAACTTGACAGTAAAACAAGTTTTCTGCTGTTTTTTTTCTTCTTTCAGTATACAAAGCAATGACAGCAGCTATTCTGATTGGAACCAGGTAAGTTAATGGCTGTGTATATATAGTTATAGCCTCATTTACCCTGAGGTAACTCTACAGACTCGGGTAATGTTGAATGAGGGATTACAGCTTGCTTCTAAGCACACACAAAGTAATATTGCTGGTTTTATTTAAGATGCTGTGCTTTGGCACTGAATAATGGAGCAGAAGCTCTGCCTTGCATCTTATGATTTCACTTGTCTTTTACCTCAGCACTCAGAAAATAGGTAATCTCCTTTTGGTCTGAGGAGCTAACTGGGAGCTGGGGCTTTGTGACTTGTGTCTAACAGGCTGAAAGACAAGTTGGACATCCCTGAGCAAGACCGCCACAGCAGGAGGTGCTTTTCCCTCTCCTAAGTCCAAGCCCACAGTCCTCTCAGGAGCTCTTTCCTGGTGTTTCTCCAGTTTTTCCACCCTCATTTTCTTCACAAACAAGCAGCTGCAAATCCAAGTGAAAACCAAGCTGCTTCATTCACAGTCAGCTCCCGCGGAAGTGCTTACATGCCCTGTTGCTTTGTTTCCCAGGGCTTTCGGCTTGGGATAGTAGGTCCTGTTGCACAGAACAGTTTACTTCTTCTCCCAGTTTCTGACCATTGGATTTAGTGTGATCTCTGTCTCCAGCTCCATGATTACCTCTCTCCCTAAGTGGCATGTGGAGAGCTACTTCAGCAGCACAGTACACATACCAGCAGCACTGCCATGTGGCTCTCCTGTGGTACTTCTATCTCTGAGGGTTCCCAAAGACTTGGCAGCCTGTGTTTCCCTGCATGTGCATGGCCTGCTTCTTTAAAAGCTGATCCTCCCTGCTCTTATTTCTTAATAAATGGCACATGCAGCATAGAAGCAGAGAGATTCCCAGCAAGAACAGGGGTGCAGGTTGGATTCGTGTACTGGGAAGAGGTAGCTGCTCCGTGGGAGTTGGGTGATGTTCCCCTCTTTGCTCCATCGCAGAGTGGAACAGAAAACTCCTGTCCCTGCAGATCTCCCAAAGGACTTTGAAACAGCCCCAGTCTGCTGTGTCCTGAGATGTGTCTGCAATGGTGTGGGACAGTTCCTGTGGGAATGAGCAAAGATGCTCTTGTGGTGTTCAGCTCACAGGCCTGTTGCAGACTCCTTGCGATCTTACCTGTGCACATCCCGGCTGTGCCTTCTCCCTGTCCCCGAAGCTCTTGGCTGTGAGTGTGCATGCTTGTCATGCAAATAGTGCTGAAATCAATTCTACTGGGAGCAAAGCAGAAGTTGCAAAGCTATATTACCATTAACAAGTAATGTGCTGTATTGGAAATTGAGCAGCCAGCCACGATGCTGAAAACACCTTTGTATTTCGTCTCTAATTACTAACTCATCCTCCCTCCCAAAGGATCTAGTTCCTCACAGGGAGTCTTTTCTGGGAGATGGGATCACTTTTTTCATGGGGTAAGAAAATAACAAGATTGCTTCCAGAGAAGCATGTTCTCTGACACTCAAGCCTGTGCATTGCAGTCAGTTGTTTTCACTCCTCCAGAGGTGATTTTGTGCATTTTATTCGTTTCATAACAGCCATATCTCTAAAACACCATGATTTAGCAGAAGCCTGACACGCCGGTAGTCAGTGTCTAAACCTTGCATAAAGCGATGCAGGACAAAGACAGGAATACTGCTGTCGAGGCACTAGACTGAAATCAGTGTTTGGTTTTTTCCCTGCTGGCAGGAGCTGCTGCACACACTGAGAAACATGGTGATAAACTGGACTCCCGGGCAGACCACCTGCGTCATCTGCTCCTTCTGGGCCACGCTATGGCAGGATGAACACAGCCTGGCTGCTACTGCAAACCACCTGTGAAACAAAAGGTTTTGAGAGAGCAGATAAGAGCCTTCTTATTCTTCTTTTTGCCAGCCAGATCATGAAGCTCCTTGGACTCTTCTCCTGACTGCTAGTGTTGACTTAAGACAAGCAGAAGGAATATAAAACAGGCATTAGTGAGAGTGTGGCCACTCTCACTAGGGCAACACAGATTTGAACTACAATAAGCTGGTCATAAAACCATGTCCTTGTGGGCTCCAACACTGAGACTTAAAAGGTAAGACCCCAAGTGTTTTTCTTCTTTTTAATCAGGACTGAAGGTTATTGAATGTTTTGGGGTTTTCAATATTGAATCAAATTGACCATTCTCATAGAAAAATGCCCTTGAATTTTACATCACCTGTTTTCTTTGTGAACAGCAGTCATCAAGATAGAACTAGTCAAGGAAATTAATCTTTGCCCAGAGCCCTGTGGCAGGATGGCCTTGACTGGCTGCCAGGCATCCACCCAGCTACTCTCTACCTCCTCTTCCTCAGAAGGATTGGGGTAGGGCAATGATAGGAAAAAGCTCATGGGATGAGACAAATACAAAGAAAAGCAAAACCTGCATACAGAAGCAAAACAAAAAGAGGAATTCATTCACTACATCCTATCAGCAGGCAGATGTCCAGCTACTTTATGGGAAGCAGGGCCTCAGTATATGTAGCAGTTGCTTGGGAAGACAAGTGACATCATCACAAATGTCCTCCCATCATCCTTTTTTCCCTCAGCTTTTATTTCTGAGCATATGGGCATCATATGGTATAGGATACCCCTTTGGTTGTTTGGGTCAGCTGTCCCAGTTATCTCCCCTCCCAGCCTGTTGCCTATCTCCAGCCTGCAGAATATGGGGTGTTGGAAGGGAAGCCTTGACACTTTGCGAGAGCTGCTTGGCAATAGCTGAAACATTGGTGTGTTACTTATGCTACCCTAGCCACAGCTGCAAGGCTGGTGTGAAGAAGGTCAGCTCCATCCCAGCCAGACCCAGTACAAAGCCATCTTGAATACTGTCCTACACACCATCGGGTTTCCGAGAGCATTCCCATCGAAATTACTCTGAGATCAGGCACACTTTGGTTGAAGCTGCAAATAACTTCCACCTTGAGTTTAAAGTAACCCAAGATCCTGACCTTCAGTTTAGACTTGTATGATTTTGTGGGTGACTTTTCAGTCATGCACCAAAATATACACTGGCTGGATTGGTTTGGCTGTATACACAAGGTCCACAAAGTCACATCTTTTCAGAGTGGCCATGTTAAGTGACTGTGCTTTAAGTGAATCAAAGGAAAAATTACCTAAATCACAGACCTGTCTACCTATCTCTGAGGTTATTGTGCATGATGCTTTCAGAAGACAAAGGTTAAATGTGCTCTCATCTTGAAAAATAGTTGTGTCTGTCAAACTTATGCTGAGTGCTTGTGGTTGCCATGTTTGCATCAGTTGTCAGGATGGCCCAATTGTTGCTGGGCTCTGTTTTGAATTCTCACTGACCTTTTGCAAAGAAAGCAAGCTGGAAAACAAGGGAGAAGCTGACAAGATCATTCACATCATAAGGAGGTTTCTGAACAGAGGTCTCTTACTTCTAATTCCCACATGTAATGGGCAAGAAGGGTCATTTCAAGTGTATGAATACTGATGTGTGTGCTGCTGACCTTCTTCTGAGGTGAATCAGTAGCAGTCATTCATCTGCGTACATACATTCATGGTAAAAATACAGAAGGGGAGCAGTGTGAAAGGTATAAGGACAAGTTTATTGGCTCAGAACAAGCATGTCTAAATGCAGCACATAGCTATGTTAATATTGTCCAGATACATGTCATTCATTTTGTGTTGAGAACTGAAGTCCTCAGTATCTTTATCTTACAGTTGTTTAAAGGAAGCCTGGCACACAAAGGAAGGAGTTAGCATGGTTAGGGGAGTTATGAATAGTCCAATCGTTATTTCAGCCAACAGGCCACCCATAAATGTGTATCAAATGTTGAGCTCAGCAGGAGTTAGTTACAAAACTAGGACACTTAATGAGTCATAAAGTGCCAGGAATAATGAGAGATGGCATTAAACAAACCATTTCTGCCTCTCCTGGGCTTGTCCAGAGATGGTGACAAGAAAGCTTCTGCTGTTTCAGCTTTTCCTGCTAAAATCATATTTGTGACTTGCACTGAATGATAGCTGTGGCTGAGCTGCCCTAGCTAGGGAGCTGGTGCTGCCTGGGAGGCTCTGGTGGGAGAAGAGAAACTGGCAGTGAGCATCTTTTCTCTACTCCTTTGCAAGTCATTGATTGGAGCATTTTGTAATATCATTTTCTTAGCTCCTCGCAGGAGAGCCTATTAAAAGTCACATAACATTGAAGAGTGGGAGGGAAAGAGGTCTTAGAATAAAGTATGGTGGTAATTAGAAAGCTGAATATCTGAGGGTAAATCCTGTTATGGCTAAGTGTTAGAAGTGCTTTACCAGCTAAGGGGTAAGGCTGTTCTCAGGCTTCCCCTCACAATGGCTATCAGGAACTAGAGTACAGCAGCAAGCTGTCATTGCCCTGACCAGCCTCCTCTGGACCTCCATCACCCACTGGCCCTGGCACAACACTGAAGCTCAGCCCCTTGGCCTTAGCTGTGTCAAGTGTGTGTTGTGTCTAGCCTTGGACTGCAGTGGCTCAAGTTCCAGGCTTGACCTCAGACCTTCCTTGTCACTTTGCCCTTGCTTGGACATCACTGGACTCTGGCTGAAGGTGGTTATTGCCACTGGACCTGCCCTGATGACCTTGTTTGGCTCCCAGTTTATTTTCCTTGCCATCCCTGGACTGCAC
The DNA here is from genome assembly GCF_028554395.1 of Pezoporus wallicus. Classification (NCBI taxonomy): domain Eukaryota; kingdom Metazoa; phylum Chordata; class Aves; order Psittaciformes; family Psittacidae; genus Pezoporus; species Pezoporus wallicus. Next base: position 1,725,758 of record NW_026639755.1, read on the forward strand.
TGTCATGAAGCTCTGCTCAACCTCATGACCGTAGAGAGTGTACGTGGCAGCAAGAGTGGACTCACATCGATGCCAATAAAAATTCAAAAAGCAGCTGCTAACAAAGTCAGTGAGAGAAAACTCAAGCTTCCTCTCACGCAGGATAAGGGGAGGCACCTTTTCTGGGCTGCTGCTCCCGATGCAGATTACTGCCAGCAGCTGATGTTTCTGTTCTCCCCATTTCTCCCCAGGTGTTTTGCTCTGCCCGCAAAAGAATGGATTGATCTGTCTCAGTCAGTTTGAGTACTGGAAAAGTAGTGGTGCCCACTGTAAACACTGCCTGCATCTCTGACACGAGGGAGTGAGTACTCCTACCCTAAAACATGTATAAGAGGCTGTTAGCCATTCCCTGGAGATCCTGTCTTTCCTCTTGGGCTGTGGAAAGAGTCTAGTTTAGCCCAGATACTTCCCACTCCCTGGAGTATCTAATATGGGACAGAGTGCTGTGGCTCATGTAGCCTGGGGCCAAATGTTACACAGCCTTTATTGTATCACAGTATCACAGTATCACAGTATGTTAGAGATTGGAAGGGACCTCGAAAGATCATCTAGTCCAATCCCCCTGCCGGAGCAGGAACCTAGATAATGTTACACAGGAATGCGTCCAGGTGGGTTTTGAATGTCTCCAGGGAAGGAGACTCCACAACCTCCCTGGGCAGCCTGTTCCAGTGTTCCGTCACCCTCACCGAGAAGAAGTTTCTTCTCAAGTTTAAGTGGAACCTCTTGTGTTCCAGTTTGTACCCATTACCCCTTGTCCTATCATTGTTTGCCACTGAGTAGAGCCTGGCTCCGTCCTGTACCTGGAGGATGCTCCTGTAAGTTCTGCCCAGACCCATGGGTGAAATCCTGGACTTGATGATAGTAAAGGAGAGCCCTACAAAAAAAATGGCTCGGGCCCACAAAGCTGTCAGATTCCCTGCAACGCTTTACTTGAAGTTACCACCTCAGTTTGAGAGAATTTCCTTTCACAAACAAAATCAGAGTGTGAGGAAAAGGCTACTGTGCAAAAATCCATCCAGAAGTGGCCACTGAGACTATAAACCCCAGCAGAAAAGGTTATGGGGTTTACAGTATATGGGTATACTATAAACCCCAACAGAAAAGGTATATGGGGTTTATGAAGAAATACAGGGCCCCAACAGCTGCTACGGTGTCAAGGACTTTGCATGTCCTGGTGGGGTCCACTCATGAATACAGTCTTGGAGGAAGCCTCACGTTTGTGGAATCATCCAGCCCAAACTTCTCCACAGCCCAAAATTCATTTTTAACTGGAAAAGGAGCAGGACTTTATAGACAGTAACTCTTTAAGAAGTCACAAATTTCTCCTTTGTACAGGAAGATACTCAAGCCCTGCTTGGGGGAAAAAAAAACCTACCAACCCAGCCTGAAATCTGATAGATCAGTCTTGAAGGAGAGGCAGCTTCATTGTACAGCTACATAGAAAAAGGTACTCACTTTGCTTTATGTATTTTATTAGAAGTCTGGAGCTTAAATTCTAAAGGAAGTCTGGGAACACACTGTGAAGCAGACCATCAGTATGAATAAAATATGGTAGCAGGAACATGTGAACTTAGTGTGACTGTTTGGCAATCTCTGTATCACAGTGGGGGAGTGCTTAGTTGTGGCAATGCAGAGTGTGGTGGGGTATTATTGCTCAAATCAAAGGCAGAATACAAATGAGGCTGTTGCTGCAGAATGCCAGCCAGTGGGAAAGATACATGGGTCCAGGTCCAGCCAGGGTATTTCAGTGTTTAAAAAAAGAGATGGCAATACTAAAGCCTTAAACTTGTGACCTATAGAGGTAGGATGGCAGAGCAGCTCTTTTCTGGGTTCCCGTTATCATTGTATAAGTCAGGAACTTTAAAGAAGAAATAGAATAGCCCTTAGCATTGCTGAACCCTGTATCCATCAGGCTTCATCTGTCCTGTTGGGGAGACAGGGTGATGCAGCTGCCAAGGTTAAAAATTGCCTCCCATCTTAGCAGAGAGGTATGCTCTTTGGATAAAACACTTCTGTTTACAAGGCATGTCCCCTTAATCCAGCCACTGTAACTGTGATTTGTGACCCCTAAAGGAAAGAATTCTATCTCCGGTGTGGTCCTTGTAGGGCCCTTTACATACAGTGCTCCCCTGCTCTCCTGCTGCCCCTCACTCCATCCCCTTCTGTGTGTCTGCTTGCCCCATACTCACTTGCAGATGTTTTTGCCTAATCCAAACCTCTCCTCCCAGACTCCCACTGTTGCTGAGGGACTTTTTACCCCACGAAATAACTTCAGCTTCCTCTGCCTCATTCACTTGCTGCTTAGTCTTTTCCCTGCTTTCTCCTGATGATAACTCACTCACCTTTTTCCAAGCATCTTCACAAAAAGATCCAGTCGTGGGGGCAGCCACTTGCAAAATGCTTAGCAGATGGCAACTGCTAACCTTGTAGTACTCTGCTCCCTGTTTCCTTTTGTCCTCTCTGTGTCAAGCAATCTGTACACAGCACATTGGCAGCCGGAACATGAATGTTCTTCCTAATTTGCCTTCATTTACTTTGGAGTCTTCTGTGGCCTGAAGCCAAGGGAAGCACAAGCAGTTGTCATACTGCTTGGTGGTTCTCCTCAGTGCATGAGGGCCAGTCAAACTCGATTTCTGCAAGCGGCCTTTTAGTTTTACAGACCAGTGTCATGGTAAATGCAGTGGAGAAGGACCATTTCTGTACAGGTGCCTTTATGGCTAATCTTTCCTTTCTTTGTGTCATTGAACCATCAGGAGTGAGTTCGTCTTTGCTCAGGCACAAGCATGGTATCCCCACCTTCTGTTGTTGTGTTAGTCTTGCTGCAAGCTGCTCCAGGGAGGCAGCTCCCTCTTGCTCATGACATGGTCCCCCAGTTACTGCAGTGACTGGAACTGCCTGCAGAACATGGCCACAAACTGAATGAGTCCAAGAGACATTGCAAAGACTAGTGCTGTTATGTCTGTATCAGTCTTTCAGAGCTGGCTGGGGTGTCTCTTCTACCCAACCCATTAATAGGGAGGGTGCATTTCTCCATAATTTCCATGGGGACTGAACACATCCCATCATCTGAAGGAGCAAGGGCAGTGACTCACCCCTCAACGTGCCTAATTTTTTCCAGGATAGTCCTTCACACCAAGGACGGAGTGAGTCTGGGATATACCCATGGGAGAAGGTAATATGCCAAGATCTGCTTGTCTCAAATATAAATGAAAATTTGAAATATGATAAATCACTCACTCTGTCCAAAGTCAAAGTCAACAAAGTGAAAATGCTTTTCCTTTTCAGTTGTGTAACTCCTCCTCAGCACAGAGCAAGACCCCATTTCCCATCCTTTTGCTTCACCCTGTGGAATTACGTGGACTCCTTGACCCTTCACTGTAGAAAGAACTCGGACAAAGCAGGAAAACTGAGCCCCTAATCCTGTGCATTTTTTAAGATCAGTGAAACTATGAAGCTTTGGTTTCCTTGTTCTTAGACATGAATTTTACAGATGGGTCACAGGTGAGATCTGTTCCAGACAGCAGTGCTGCCTGCCCTTTTGGCAGGCAATGATGGCAAAGGTCTTTCTTGCCTGCAGAGCAGTCTCAGAACAGAGTTACCTCTGGCTGTACCCTCCCAGCTCTGATAGCAGTCAAGCAAATAGCTTCAGTTGACAGTTTATGGACTTTTATAATATTTTCTCACAGTACAATCTCTTCCAAATACCAGCATCTCTGTCTTTTCTGAGCAGACCTATATTGCATCTGGCACCAGCTTTATTAAACATTGGATAAACCTGTCCAGTGGCTACATCTAGATTTGTTTGGGATAAATTGTTCTGACTTGCTGATCATTTAACATACTGCTCATAGACACTTCTTACATGCCCTGTGTGTAGTGCACAGGTACACAACTGCAAGATGTGATACTGTGGTGAGAGGTCTCCTCTCTGGGACCTCTTGGAGGGAGAAGCTGACACTCAAGTGTGTTATCTTGACCTTGTTCAGAAGCAAATGGGCAAAAGTGTTTCTTGGACTTAGAGTCTAGACAGCCATAGCTTTGATTGGTACTGAGTTTAAGCAGTTTCCTACAGAGAGAACTGGCCATTGCCTGTGGCTCTGAGGCCCTGGGGCAAAGCATGCAGCTCAGCTTCCTTCAGGAGGATATCCCTAGCAGTTTCAAGCTGCTGATGTTATCACTGGTTTATCCTTGCCTGATACCTTATTCTTGGAGGAAAGAAAAAGTCAGGGCTTGTGTGAGATCTCCCTTAGGCAGAACGTTACTTGATGAAAGCATAGATATTTCAAGGTGACTTCTTCTGGCAAAGGATTATTTTATTGCTTGAGAGTTGCTTGTTGTTTGTATGCTGTGAAAGGCCAGGATGTGACAAAGAAGGGGTGGTCATTAGTTCAGGGGCAGAAGTGAATCACCAGCTCCACAGTTGGGATTGCCTGTGTGACACTGCTGACACCCTCCTGCTTTTATGGCCTGACCTTGTCTGAGGAACTGAGGTTTTTGGATCCAGGACTTCTGAAGGAATCATCAGTATTTCCTAGCACTGCGGGGTACTGCTGAAGGCATGGTAGGATAATGGTGATGGTGATCAAAATACTCATGAAAACAGTCTGACAGAGTTTTCCCCAACAACCGCTTTCACAGCTTTTCTGGTTAGATGCAACATTTCAGTTTTGTTTGGCAGAAACAGATGCACCCTCTCGCCCTTCTATTAAAGAAACAGTTTTGTTTGTTTATTTTTCACCTCCCTTTTTCCTCCTTATCCCAGTTGCTAATGAAAACAGTGGAGTAAAGATAGAAAAGTGAGAGAAGAAAAAAAAACTATTCAGGTTTTGTTATTTTGAATAAAATTTTCCCACCAAACCCAGAAATATCATCGTTCTCCAGGCTTCCTCAAATCAATTCCTGCTCCACTGGTGTCCCTGAGGGCAGCACAGGCAGACTAGCATGAGCAACCCAGAAGTTGTTGGCTCCTGACAGTATCCCTGGCTGTTTAGAACTGCAGAAAAGCAATGGTATACATAAAATCCCATTGATGTTCTTAAGAATTATCCATAACTGGTGTTTCACTTTACAAGGTAACTTTAGGTGAGGATCAAAGCTTCCTGACACTCTCCATGTGCTGGTCTGGTAGGTGTGCTGCAGTCTGGCCAGGTTTGCTGGAGCCTGCTTCAGGAGGATTCTTACTGATGTGAAGCTTCAGCTGCCTTTCCTGAGCTGAAATCAGTGGAGCTCTGCAGAAAGCAGGAGGTGAATAGCAGTGATGCAGCAAAACTGTTATTTAGGAAAGGAGATCTTTTCTGCCAAGGTTCATACTGCCCTGCAGAGACAAAGAAAGTCAAAACAAGCTCTGAACTCCTAGAGGTGGTATTAAACATCTTGTAGCTAAAATATTGTTCTTTATTAAGCTCTAGAATAGAGCTTCCATTAGGTAGTCAAGAAGTATGCACAGCCGAGGGGAGGGAGGTTTGAGCAATGTAGTCCCAAACTAGTGTAATAGTGGAAGGGTTCAAAAAGGAAAGGATCTAGGGTCTAATTCAAGACTTAATGTATGTTTTCCAGACGTGTCTCAGCTGCAGCAGTAAAAGCAGTAAGGATCAATAGTGGTTCTGACTGCTATGCTGGGTTTCAGCTCAAGGAAAAATTCCTAGAGAGAAAAAAATGTAGGTTTCACAGTATCACAGTATGCTAGAGATTGGAAGGGACCTCGAAAGATCATCTAGTCCAATCCCCCTGCCGGAGCAGGAACCTAGATAATGTTACACAGGAACGTGTCCAGGCGGGTTTTGAATGTCTCCAGGGAAGGAGACTCCACAACCTCCCTGGGCAGCCTGTTCCAGTGTTCCGTCACCCTCACTGAGAAGAAGTTTCTTCTCAAGTTTAAGTGGAACCTCTTGTGTTCCAGTTTGTACCCATTACCCCTTGTCCTATCATTGTTTGCCACTGAGTAGAGCCTGGCTCCATCCTTGTGACACTCCCCCGTTATATATTTATAGACACTTATAAGGTCAACCCTCAGTCTCCTCCAAACTATAGAGACCCAGCTCCCTCAGTCTTTCCTCATAAGGGAGATGCTCCACTCCCTTAATCATCTTTGTTGCCCTTCGCTGGACTCTCTCCAGCAGCTCCCTGTCCTTCTTGAACTGAGGGGCCCAGAACTGGACACAACATTCCAGATGGGGTCTCACCAGGGCAGAGTAGAGGGGAAGGAGGACCTCTCTCGACCTATATGCCTGTTTTGCATGGATTTTGTTCATATGGGTGCAAAAAGGCAGTTATTTATAACTTTATCCATATTTGTATCTGAGCAATTGTATTTCTCATGATCAAAATTAGTAATAACTAAAGATAAATAAAATCTTTATTGCTCAAACCAAGCCAAGGGTTTCACTGATTTAGTTTTTGTTTCTTCTGACTTCTAATGTTTAAAAACAAGGTTTCATTATTGTAATCAGCAAAATCATCCAAAACCTGACAATGCCACTGTTGGAGACCAGGCATGTGTGTCTTATGAGGAACAGCAGTTTGCCAGCACTTCACTACCTGAAGTGGATTTGCATAAATTCTTTAAACACTCATCAGTGAGAAATACAGCTGGGAAATTAGCCCTTAGTCCTCACAGAACATCAGTCAGCCCATGCATTCCTTAGTGAAAAGGTGGCCAGCTTTGCTGCAAGCTAAAGTCTTCTGTTTTACAATGGCTTTTGGAAAGCCCCACAGTAAACTGAGTAGGACTGAGCCTCAGGCTAGTGCAAGTGCAACCATGCACAGTGTTTCTTCTTTGTTTTCTGTCAGTATTCCTGAACTCATCTTACTCTGACTTCCCAAAGGCATCACTAACATCCTATATTTTAGTCTATATTTTATTTATGGTAAAAAAAAAAGGAAAAAGATGAAAATGGTTCAAATCTGTGGTTGCTCTGGTTGGATTTCCATTGTCACCTCAAAGCAGAGGGTATGCTGGTTATCACACTGTGCTGGCAGGGCCAGCGGAAGAAGAAATAAAGTAAAACCTGCTGTTCACTAACTGGCCTTTGCAGAAAATGGTCGCTGTCCTGTTACTCTCTGCCCTGTTTGTGTGGCTCTGAAATGGCAGTGAAGGAGGAGTGAGCATCTGGTTCAGTATCCAGCTTGCTTCCCACATGCAGATCAAGCAGCAGCAAGCCTCACCTACCTATGCCGAGTCTGATGATGGGATGTTATTCCTGAGGGATGAGGCAGAGGGTTATGACTTCCAGCAGAAAAGAAGCTGCCAGGTGCTCAGTGCGGTGTTCTAAGTACAAGCCTATTTCCAAGAGTTTTGAGGGACAAAAGGGGGAACCCACTGCCTTTATGCTTTATGCTTCATCTGTTTGTGCTTCATCCTGTTTTAACAAGGCTTTTCAGACTTAGGGTGGCATATCTTCTTTGCCTCAGAAAGAGACAGTACAGGCTTGCACAGTTTGTCCTGTGGCACCAGGAAGTATCACTGACCCCATCACTGACCCCAAGGCAGAGCTCTGCTCGCTGCACAAACCTGTGGCACAGTGAAGCAGGAGACACTGCGTGTTGGTGGAGCTGATCCCAGGTGGGGTCCAGGTAGGACTGAGCCATATCGGATGCTCTCGCAAGCCATGTGAAGTGGCAGCTAGCTGCCTTCCCCTTCGTCTCTGTAGAAGTTCTCTGCTACTTTCTTCTTCTCAGACAGAGCTTTAGGTCTCGCCAAGAGGCTGAAAAGCAGGTATAGGGAGAAGTGAGAGAAAAAGGACATCAAACTCCTCCCGCAAACAATCCTCGTGCCCTTGCTGGCTGATGCGTCCCCTGGCAGGGAAGGGAGCCGTGCCCTCTGGTGGCAAAACAGGGGAGAAATAAGTTTCAAACTCTTCCCAGTCTCCAGTACAAGGGCACGAGGGCAGGATCACCCTCACCCCTGCCAGAATCTTTGGCCTTCAGTTAGCCTTGTACTGCCCTTGAAATTCAAGCGGCTCCTGTGTGAGGTGCGCCTCCCCACTGCTCAGCAGGTCAGGTTCCCTTCTTCTTGCCTGTCCTGGGCAGGCTGTCACTCAGCCAGGACGGCGCGTTTTGGAGCAGTCCTCATTGAGAGCACCCCCCGCTGCCCAGCACGGCTGTTGCAGCTCTGGGGTACGCAGCAGTTGAGTACTTCGCCATCGGCTCTGTCTCTCAGAGCTTGAAAGCAGCTCCGTCACACAGCACAGTTAGGAAGCTTTTAATAGTTCACACTGAAAGGTTAAGTTGATTCAGATTCAGATGTGAGCAAAAAGCAAGCAGAAGTGTTTTGCTGCTTGCAGGAAGAGCCCAGACCAAACGAATTTTGGTAACAACACCTGTAATTAGGGCGAATGAGCTGTTTATTAAACTGTGAAGGTTTTGTTTCCTATGCATCATGTCTTTATGCTGCCAGAGCAATCTTTTGCACAGTGGCCACATGGTTCTTTGCATGGGGTACCCATCCCACATGGGACTGTGGCTTCATATCTTTCTGGGTACCTTCCTTTTATCCTCATTTACTTCTTTGGGTGTGAATTGCAAGTTCCTGAAGAAAGAGTTTCTTACAGTTGCTTTTCACCTAAGCATTGTTATGTGAGCTACCTCAGCACAGCATCTGAATGTTGCTTGGGCAGTTGACCATCCCCTTCCATCATGCTGCAGATGCAGCATGGCACAGGACAGGCAAGAGCCAATGTGGTTGCATCTGCTCCTGATGACATGATCTTGTGACCCAAGTTTGGGGATCCTCAGTTTGCAGGCTGCTTGAATCCTGAATGAAATGACATTGTTGCTCCTAGACACACACAGCCTCTAAGAAGACTCTGATAACTCCTTGTTCATGATAGTTTTGCCACTAGAAGAGGCCAGCAGTGCCCTTCTGCTGCAAAATCTCCACTGCTGAATGCTCCTCTCCTTCATCTTCCTTTGCACAGAGAGTTAGATGCAGACCACACCGGCTCATGCCAGGACTCAGTGTGTGGAGTAAGGAGAGAATAGAGAGAGGGCAATAATTCCTAAGCAGCAGGTACCTGGGTCTGTTGGTATCACTAGCTGTAGTTGGATACAGTAGACCTGCTGACTTTAAAAGGACTTTCCAAGTGAAAACTCCCCTTTTCTGCCTTACCCTCAGCATTTCAGCAGTATGGAGCAATAGAGCAAGGACAGCTTTCAGCACAAGGGACTTCTGTGCCCTTGGTTTTGATTTTCAGCTGGGGTAAACCCAGAGCTTGGTGCTTGACATTACTCTTGTTACTGATGCTGGAGGGACATGGAACATGTTCATAGATATCTGAAAAAGTCTGCATATCACTGTGGCTGCAAGGATATAAAGTGGAGCTGTCTGTGCTTGTACATTTTGGATGTTATGAGGGTGCTCTGTTGTGAAGAGCTCAAGAGAGCTTAGGTATGCATATAGCAGTCAGTGAAATGATTAAAACAGGTCATGTAAGAAGACTATATGGTCAGTCACACACCACACATTAATTGCCACAGAAGGCTGGTGCAATAGCCTGTTAGCTGGGAAATGATTTCTTTAGCTCCATGCTCAGGAAGCTTCTCAGTTCACTAAACCCAGTGGACCTGGGAAGACTGGTTTCAAATGATAAAATAATAGATTGAGATTTATGTTGTAGGTGTCCCACACACAAGAGCAGAGTGCAATCATGGGCTTTTTATTTCTTCACCAAGTGTGTTAAAAGACTGAAAACTGTTGCCTTGTTGGTTTAATATTTTTTCTGCTTAATTTTGCTGTCAGGTGGGAAATTAAAGCCTGAAGTTTCATTAACTTTTTCAGGTTTTGCTGAAGCTTCAGCAGTGAAAGAGGAATGGTATCAGATCTGAACTGAAAGGCTAGCAAAATGTAGCTATTCCCCTGATGGTTTGCCATTGGAGCTGAACTGTTTTAACATAAACAAAAATCATTTTAACAGATTGATAGCGATAGAAATGACTTCTCAATGGAACTCTGTGCTCACTAGTGTGGTTGTGGTAACGCTGCTCATTTTTCTGTTGCCCATAGAAAGTTCAAGAAAACAAAAAGCAGGAAATTCAGAACTGGAGGAGGACTTTCAGCTTCCCATTTTGCACAAGGAGCAAAAGCTACTCTTGCCCTTTGGAAGCAACTTTTAAGGATCCTGAATTCCTAGAAAGGAGTACTTCCATTTTCCATGTTATCCTTCAGTTTTGATAGATTTTTCTTGTTTGTGGCCTGTATTTTTGGCACATGCACTCAGTATGTTAATCCCTTCAATTATTTGTGTATTATTTCGTGATAGATTTAGAGCCAGCCTTTTCCACCCAAACACACATCTGGCTTATGTAGTTTCAACTTGCAAAGAGATAACTAGATATTAAAATACTGCCTTGGTTCGCTGGTCCCCATAGGACTATAGCAATGATGTCGTAGCAAAACACAGAGCACGTCTGGGTCTCCTTGCAGCTGATGGGGAACCAGGATTGTGTAGAAGATGCTCCTGCTGTGTGGAGTGGAGGACTGCAGGCACAAGACGGTGACTGAGAGATTTTTCTGTCTGAGAGGTAACATGGCTGATGATTCTAGTACTTAGACTATGTTTACTTGCAGTGCCTGCTTCAGCCACACAAAACCACCCCTTCTAGTGCCAGACTAGTCACTCACAGGCAGTTTGTTGTACCTGAGGCATTCAAAAGTAGCTTAGTTAACAGTACCATTTGTTCCAGGAAGAGTCCTGCATTTCCTATAGTGACCTATAGACTATATGCTCCTATAGACTCCTGTATTTCATTGTGTCCATATTACCTACACCCAGATGGCAGGAAGCCCTTGTCTTAGGGAGGTTGAAATTCATGTTCTTTAGCCAATGTTGCAAAGTTGTGTCATCTTCTCACTCTGGAAGAGCGCTTTCAACTTCTGAAAGAAACTTTGCACTTCTTTCTGGCCATTTTCAGCTGCTTCAGCTGTGAAAAGGCAAAGAGTAGATTGGGAACATCAGGTTCAGTTCCTTGCCCTGCTGAAAATTCCCTTTGTGGTGCTTGGGAAATCGTTTGCTCTTGCTGTGACTTGGTTGCTGATCTGTGATACACCATATTACTAACCAATCTCCTGGCGTGCAGGGAGCAAAACTACGTGGCTCAGTTACTATAGCAATGAGACCCTGAATTCAGGAGTGTGTTTTCATGAGCACAGTGCTAGACATCCAGAGCAGTCCTCAGTGCTCTGCAAAGCCCTGCACAGGCCTGGCTGCTGCCTCATCTCACCCCTCTCTCTCTGCAGATGTGTGTGCAGTGCAGCCAGCTGCATCAGAAGCGCATCATGTCCTGCAAGAGCAAGGTAGTCAGAGTCCAGCCAGGCTGTTGCTGCCTCATACGTGCAGAACGGGATGGGACAGGGGAGAGGAGATATCAGGGAATTACTTTAGTCTCTGTGCGAAAAAGAGAGAGAACAGGAGGAGGTCAGAGGAGAAGAAGGTAACAAAGAAATGTTACTAAAGAAGGTTTATGTTTAAAGCAAAGCTAGGCTGCCCTACACATCCATTCCCATTGGGGGGATGCTGTGGGGATGCGCCCAGGCTTCTGCAAAAGGGGCCTACAGCAAAGTCTTCACCAGGCTTGAGCATGAGTTTAGAGAGGGGAGCTGTCTTGGCTCCTCTGCTGCTTGTATCCTGAACATTTCCCTTCTTTGCCCCATGTGGTTCCAGCACAGGGACCTTGAGAGAGCTGGCATCCATCTGTTTGGACTGTCACATCCACATGGGCAGGCAGGCTTGTCTCCAAGGGTGAAATGCCTCTTTTTCCAAGGCTCCCTTTAGCAGTGTAACAGGGTGGTGAAGAGGGGTATGCAATGTCTAGAGAGCCCCAAGATGCTTGGCTGGAGGAAAGGTAAAAGATACAGCTACTCTGTGCTTCCATCTTGTGTCTGACCCTGCACTGCAGAGGTGGACTTAGCAGAAGTGAGGGATGGAGTGCGTCAACAGAGGTTGGTGAAGAGACTGCAAAAGCGCTGCCTCTCCTGTGCTTCTGCATGAGCAGCTCTTCACCTCCCTGAGAGCAGAGTAGGGCAGAACTTCTTTTGTTTCAACAGCCTGCATTGAGTGGGAGGGAAAAGGAAGCATTTGAAGGAAAAAGAAATGGTTTTGGAGCTCCTCTGTGTTTCAAACTTGCCAGCCTGTTTCCAGTCTTACACAATCCCTTTGTTCAGAAGGCTGGGACATTTCCCTTGGCCAGGAGGGAGCTGAGACACGTCAATTTGTACCTAGTGCTCGGCATGTGGTTTTGCCGTTGCACACAGACGAATGAATGAAATTAGCTCTGGGCTTCCAGGAGATCTCGTAGCATGGCAGCCAGAGATATTTATTATGCCTTCCCTGTGCTAAGCAGTGCTGGTTGGCACAGACACAGCCCTATGGTTTAGGGTTTAAGATGAGTTCATTTTCTTTTAAATATGTTGCAAGAAAAGAATGTGTTTATTGTTACAGCTGGCTTTCTGGGGCACAGCTTGCCCTTGACCGGGTGCGCTGGGTTGCCATACAGTCAGAGCTCCTGCACAAGTGCACCAGGTTTGGGCAGCTGTGTTAGCAGAGGTTTTGTCTATACTAACAAATCTGAACATCTGCATGGATTAATGGTTAATGCCATCCTTGGTCATTTTTAGGCCTGTGCCAACCAGTATCAGCCTAGAAAAGGCCTGGACACTGTTTGAGTAAGAGCCTTGTGAAGGGACAGTTCCAATTTATTTCTTCAGGAACCAGTTAACCCTGAGTTTGGTCTCAGTTTCTGTTCACATAACAGCCCCTTGAACAGGTCTGGCATAAAGCCCAGGATTCACTTTTAACCCTCTGAAGAACATACTGCATGAATATAGGTAGCACCTTTCTTGGTATTTGACAATGTCTGTGGGCATATCAGCAGGCAAGAGGGGCTCAGGCATAGCCATCCTGTTCTGGTGGAGCATGCCCCTCAGCATCTGGACCTTTCATTCTGTTTTAGTTAATAACAGGTGCAACCACGTACGGAGTGAGCAATTGTTGGTCCAGAGCAGTGGCGAGGACAACAGCTTCTGGGTAGTCCTGCGCCTCCCAGAGATACAATCCTCCCATGCATGGAGGGGTGGTAAAGGCCTTTGTTTACTCACACACAGGCAGCACTGGGGCAAATGCAGGAGACTTGCCTGCCTGCCACACAGCAGTTTGCAGCAAGTCTCATCTCACCCTATAGCGCCAGGCTGGCAACTTCTGTGATGGATTTTTTGGAAAACACTTCTTTTTCATTTCCCATTTGGCCTCACCAGTGCAGATGCAAGTCTCCATGAATCAGACTCTTCATGGCCTAAACAGAGATAAGTTTACACAGGTGACATTTCAACAGAAACAAAATCTGGAGGAGATGATAGGATTAATGTTCACATGAAGGCAACAGGGGCTGCTGAGCCTCTCAATGAGAAGATCAGGTTAAGAAAACCACCTCTGCTTCACCCAATTAGAAAAATTCAGCTGAGCAAGCCTGCGAGGATGGCAGAGATTCAAGCATAGCAAATGCTCTTGCTATTGACTGGCCTCAGCTCACTTATACCCTTAATAAATAGCGCAGCCTGGAGAAGAGGCTGGTGACAAGGAGCAAATGCAGATGCTATAGCTGGTAGAGTGCCAGCCCCAGCACCGAGTTGGATTGTCTCTGGTTGTGGTAGGAAGGCAGGCAGGAGGAGAGCCAGGATTGAGCTGCTGCTGTAGGGCAGCTCTCTTTCTTCTACCACTGTCTTTCTCGGACTCACTGAGCGGAGTCAATGAGCAGAGCTGATGTTTGTTCTGCTCCCACCTGCTCTTTGCAGAGCTCTCAGTGGCAAATCCAGTTGTGAAAGCCTGATAATGCTTCACAAAATTAGCTCCCAAATGCTCTGGGGCAGCTGCCAAAGGGAGAGTTCCACCTCAAAGGGTGGTACAAAGCTGCCAAGAAGAGGGGAGGGATTGCTACATGTCCACAACATATGGGCACATTGGCCATAGGCTTCCTTGACCCAGAGTGGATGCAGTCAGCTCTCTGCTCCCTGTAGAAACCCATAGCCTGGGTTATGTCCTCTGGGCAGTATCCAGCTCGACAAGATTTTGGTTCTCAGTTTGGTTTCTGAGATATTGGTGACATATAACCAGAGCTACCTTCATCTCTACCTTCTATGAAAAGAGGTTTTGAAAGATTCCTTGCCACCTACAACAAGCATTACTGTCTTCTCCTTTCATATCCTGCCCATGGCATGGTCCAGTGGTCTGATCTCCACCTGCACAATGGAAACACAGATGCTTTGCCATGAGTGTCAAGGCTGTAGCTACAACCACAGTGTTATCTCCCTTGGCTCCAGCTGTTCCAGGCTGTCAGGATCAGATGTGGTGTCCTCCATAGGCCCTCAGCACTCTGCCCATTCATACCTCCAGGTGGCTCCTCAATCAAGTTTAGTATCATCTTAAAAACTGGGTGCCCCAGGACAGCTATTATCTGCCTATTATTTCAGCAAGCTCTTAAAGAGCTGTTTTGGCTTCATTTTACAGGGGTACCTGTACCAATCTGCTCTTGGTATGAGTCTTTGAGGGTTTCAATGCACAATCTGAATTCCTCTCCTGGATGCCTAAAAGATGTCTCCCTTCTTAGTCATACTTGGCCTTGTTTTTATTTTGTAGCTGGATGTTGTTTCACCTTCCTTTTTGTTGAAATATTCCTTACAATGAAAATTCTCTTCTTCCAACACACCTCCTTAAGTTTTGCCTTCTGTGAGAGAGACACTCATTGCAGATGGCATCTTCAGATGAGAGACAAACACTCCTCTGTCAGTCATTCAACACAGAATGCCTGCAGCGAATTCCCCACACATTCCTCTTTCCTTTGTGGAGGCAAGGGCAGACCTAAGTGATCCTCTCTGGGGATGAACAGATGCTTCCCCAGCAGATCAGGATGGCATAGCTAGGCTGTGCAGTATCTGCATGGTACCCAGCCCATATTGAAGAAGCCATCACCTGGAGCTCCTGCTCTGAAAGAAGAGGAAGGAATCCCCTGCCTTGTCTCCTGAAGTAGATCTGCTGTCACACTCTTATACTCAGCCTGAAATCAGAGATAAATACTTTCTGCAGCCCCAGCAGTGCAGGATATGTGCAGCAACAGTTCCCCTGTCTCCCTAAGGCTGCTACAGTCCCAGTGTCTTTTGGCAGTCCTTTTGGGAGCTGCCTGAAGGACTGGGAAATGTATGTGTGGTAAGCCAACCTGACTTCCTAGCTAGGAATAAGTAAACAGCATTTCTGGAGTTACTGGTGGGCAGACATTTTATTCCTTAACATAAACCTAGATAGATTTGGTATGCTTCTGCCACAACCTACTGCAAGAACACCCTGCCTCCACCAGTAGATTCTCTCTAAGCATCTTTTATAACTATTCCTCCAGTTCCTCCAAGCTAGGAATAAGGGTTCAACTTAAGCAAGCAGACCATGTCATCTCACAAAAAAGCTTTTTCTCTCAAACTGGTGTGGATGTACAGCAAGCTGGCCAATCTTCACAGCCCACATACTTTTCAGATAGCTATTTGGTTTCCATCGTCCATCAAATGAATGTATTGAAGCAGATGAGATTGTCCCAGATTTACACAGGTAGGAATGAAAGCATTTTGCCTGGGATTTTCAGATCACTGAAGTGACTGTGTTTTCAGGTCAATCTGCCAGAGAGTGACAGATGCAGTAGAGAGAAAGCAAGTTTTATACTGGGATGTCACTACACAAATCAACTGAACTCAGATTATAAGAGCAAAGCAATAGAAAGGAGTTTGGGAAGGGAGAGAAAGGCTAAGTCATCTCTTCAGTCTGTATACAGACTTTTATTAATGTGGTATTGAAAATAAGTGCTATTCTCCCCCTCCCTTTGCAATGTCCTTTGCACAAAACCTTAAGGAAAAATTGCTTTGGCTCTGTCAACAAGGAAATTGCTGCTGCTTTTGGTCAGAATCAGCTCTGGTGGCACTGGGCACTCGAGGTTTCTTGTTGCACATCTGTCCAGCCCCAGTACATGTTATGGCTGTTTGGGTCCTTGATTGCCTCTTGAGACCCAAGGGGAGACCTGCACAGGTACCCATGGTGATACAGAGGTGTAGGTAATAGTAGATGAGCCTTCTGTTATCATTGCTCTGCTATGGAAAAAGCTACTCAGTAGAAGGCCATGAGAGGGGGGTAGGAGTGTGGTAGGAGTGTGATCCTTGTCGGCTGGATCAGGCCTCTGAGTGATGGAACCTTTTCTCACTGCAGCCTTTTGAATGTCACCTCCATCTAGCTGTACCAACCCTGCTCCCTCCTGGGGCACAATCTGGTCAGCAGGAGTGCTTTGGGCTATGCAGATTTTGCTGTTTCCTCAAAAAGAGCAAAACCTCTCTCTTTCAGCTCTCTGGCTGAAAGGATCTTCTGGCCAGCATAATCACATTTACATGAAGGCTTCTGCCAGCTTTGCTATATTGGTCTGGGATAGAGAGTGGGCTGAGGGTAAATGACACTCTCAGAGATAGAGCTTTGCCAGAAAAACTTTTAGCTTGGCTTAGTCTTAACAGCTGCTGTTCTGGTGCTTTATCTCTGGCTATTATTAGTTTGCCTTTGCAATAGACAGACCCATACCTTTCTCATGAATAATTTGCAATTTGCCAAGTTCAGAGTGCACATTTTAATTAACTCAGTGTTTGCTCGAAAGAAAATGATATTGCTGCACTTTCATTTCATAATGCAAGTAATACTCACTGAGTGTTCACTCCTGACCTGCAAGGCCTCATGTTTAAAACAAAGTGGGAGGCGGTGGGGGAAGAAAGGCATTTTTTGGCAAGGAAACTGCTGCCTTCAGGCTATTAATGCATCTTAATCCTGAGCAGAAGATGAAATCACTTTGGGCAGGTGCCAAGCAATACAATGACTTTCCTCTGATTTCAGGGAGTTCTTCCTCAACAGCCTTTTCTGCATGAAATAAGAGCTATGCTTCTAGGGCTTCATTCTGCTCTCACTTTACACTCATTGTATACCCCTATTAAGGCAGTGTCCCAGCAGAGTTTTCCCATATTAACAAAAGAAAAAGCAAACCTCATTGGTCCTTTTATTTATTATCTGTATTATCGCCCAGGGCACATATTTACTGGTGCTGACACTGGACTTTGTGCCTGCAGAGCCAGAGGGCACATTTTTTATTCTGATTGTGCTTTTGAGCAAAATTACCTTTAAACTGCATCATTTGCCAGTCCCCTGATAGCGTTACTCAGCAAGAAAGATGTCTGAATGTCTCCCTGCAAGGCTGAAGATCCGTGATAGTCATCGAGCTGCTCAGAGAAGCCAAATAGCATGCCCTTATTGTTGATTTGTCCCAAGGTGTGTAGTCCTGTTTAGCTCCCCTGATGCTGCAGTGCTGACAAAATGGGCTGTTCCAGTTCTCTTCTTCTGCTCCTCTGGGTGCTTCTGGCCATCTCTTATTCCTGTACATGGACCTGGCCCACAAGGCTGCAGGATGATTCAGATTAGCTCACTTTTACAACTGGAAATTAACCCAGGAAAACGTCTGTGGTGCTGGTCTGAGTGGCTACCCAGAGGTGTGATGATGGGGAGAGGTGCAGGAGCAGGAAGGATTCAGTTGCTGGCAGCTAACACTCAAATGTCCTCCAAGTAGTAGCTGGTATGATGTTGGCTGTCTCCTTAATGCAGGCAAACCCATGGGCACTGCACAAAGGGGAGAAAGAGGGGAGGGAAAGGAGCAGAAGGGAGCAGAGCAGGGGCATGGGGGATTTCCGGAAAGACAGAAAAAGAGGTGAGCTGGAGCCTAATGCGTTGTGGGCAGTAGGGACTGGTGAGGAACTTAGTGATGGACAGGAGACAAAGTGAGCTCAGAGGGAAAAGACTGGAAGGGAGCAGTGCGCAAATAGTGGTGGTGGTGATGACGGGGTGGTAGTTTGGTGGGGAAAAAGTGCAAAAGAAGGCATCCAGAGCATAACAACAGTGTGAACAGATGGATGTGGTGGGGAATGGATGCTACTTCCCCCAGACCTGATCCTGACCCTGACTTGCTGACTGCCCTCCACAGATGCCCCTCCTGCTCCCTGCCACAGAGAGAACGAGGCTGGAGTGGAGGAGAGCTTTGATGGGTGTTCCTGCAGAGGAGGAAGCACTGTCTGCAAGGGCAGAGGATGACAGGGTCCTGGGGGGAAGGAGGGTGTGACCAGAGCTCTGGAGGGGAACAGCACACATATGGAAGCTCTCCAAGGGAAACCATTTCTGCACAAACACAAATGATCCAGGAGAAAACAAATAGACAAACTGGGCAGGATGAGGCTGGTAGTGAGTGGACAGCTGAGGCTATAAGGAAAACTCTGCTTTGACAGGCAAGGAATGATGTGATGAAGGAGAAGGTCTTAGCAAGGTCAAACCAGAAAGAGGTACAAAGAAAATTAGCGATGAAGAGCCATTTAGTACTTGAACAGAGGGGCTTCACGGAGCACAGGCATTTAGAAGAAGAATGTGGGGGAGTGGTACCCCATAAAATGGAGAGCCAGGGACAGCTTTGTGCCATAGGCATTGCTGAGAAAGGAAGGAGGAAGCGAAGGGCCTGAGCTACATCCAGCAGTTCAAGTGAAGCAGAGGTACGTTGGCAGGACGCTGGTGCTATGCATTGCACTGCGCAAAGCAACAAGCAGACCTGGCTCTCAGGAGTGCAGGTGAGAGCTTGTCACTCGAGCAGACGGAAAGGTAACTGGCCCTACCCACACATGTGACTGCAGAGCACCTGAGGACAGCAATTCAGAAGCAGTAACACTGCTCTCTTCCCTGGCACGGCACAGAGCAAGAGGAAGGCGGTGAGGCATCACTCATTCTCGTAACATGACCTAGGAGACATGCTGCTGACACTGGATTTTCTTACCAGGGCACAGGGCAGCTACCACCCTGGGAGGGAGTAAAGGAGAAGCATGGCCTGATCCACTCCATGAACACCACCACAAGACCAGCAAGATGCAGAGACCTGCATTTGGCACAGCAGAGAAATGCAGTGTTTCATGCAGGTATACATCAGCGTGTCAAGTATCTCCAGTTCTGTGCTATAGAAATTACAGCAAAACTGGTCCTGGGACCAAAAGCCTTCAGATCCTTGAAATGTGATAAAAAATCTTAAGGCCTGCCTCATGGTAGAGAAAATCAAATGCTTTCCTGGATTTTGAAGGCATGGAATGGAGTGGCAAACACAGACCTCAGCAGCAGTTTCTCAGGGTCCTGAGTATACTTTCCCCTTTCTAGGGTTCTGGCTGGCAGCTCCAGACCAGCTGGCTGGTCAGAGCTTGTGAGGAAAAAAGAGCTGGAAGAAGCTTTTGTGGAGGATCCCCTGCATAACCCTGCTGAGATGCTTTCGTGGGGTGTCCCCCTCCTTAGCCCGGGAACTGCTTTTAAGTCATGGTTCTTTCATGGTTGGCCCCTGCCTGAGCTGTGGCATGGCCGTGTTCACACCAGGCTGGTACCCTGGTGATGGGAGCCCTGACCCTGCCTTGGGGTCTCAACTCCCTGAGCTTGCCTCATCACTTTGGGCATTGCTGCTCCCTGCTATGGTTTCAATGCAGATGCCAGGCTGGGGCAGGGGCACTTGTCAAGCAGTGGAGCTGTGCTGCAGCAGGGGATAATGGGGATTTCTTCTCTGCTGCAAGGGAATCAAATTTGCAGGAATTGAGAATAACATCCCAGACTCCCTTGGGATTCCTTTGCCAGCACAACCCCTCCCTTCAAGAGAAGGGCAGCTGCCTGAGACTATGAACCCAGGGGCACACACACCATAGCATCCGCCACAAGACTCAAAAAGGATTGGGAAGCAGAACCTGTGCCACAGCTAAAGACTCTACTGAGCAAGTGGAGGAAGCACTGGGAATCACAGGGAAGGAGAGAAACAGAGCTGTATGTGATATGCGGATAGACTCCACAACTCGTTAGAGTTATAAACTAGGTATGCTTTTATTCAGCCCTGAGGCACATGGGGATTCCTCCTCCAAAAGCATGCGCACCCTTCCTTTGCTACTCAGTTCATTTATATTACATATAATGATTACCTAAACATGAGATTGCTTCACGCCTAATACATATGCAAAACCTATTCCCGTCGAGTATTATAATTAGTTTTCTGGCATTCATCCCATTCGTGCACCTGTGCAGTGCCTCCTGGTGGTGGTCATTAGGGGGTCGTGAGGATGAAGGCCTGTAGTTCCTCTTCATCACCGTGAGCAACCTCTTGCTTTCACACAGACTCAATAGGGTTTCGGCCCCTGTCCAAACCTCAGGTTCGGTTCAAGCCGGTTTTATATATCTTAAAGCAGAAACTTGTCAAGTTTGTAAATTTTGTTACTCTGGCTATCTTTTGTTCCTTTTCTTTCTAAAGACATTTAAGACATTCTTGTTTAAATATTAAGCTATGAATCTTATCTACGACAGTTGTGCCTAGCCACTGTAACTCCTACAATTCTGCTTTACCATTCTAGCAACACTGACTCCTATGGTTCTGCTTCACCAAGCATAGTGACTGCTTAAGCAAGCAGGCACAATGTTAACCCTTTATTTCCCGGTATCAGTATCACACCTTGCCCTCCATTAAAGGAAAGCAATACAAAAGCCCCTGTTTGCACAACGAAACAGTGAGGCAGAAGTGATAATTTAAGAAGACACAGATACATAATCAATTTTGTGCATTTCTTTTTCTAAACTTGTATGTGACAAAGAAAAAAAAACTGCTTTGGCACGTAAACTAAAGAATACTTAAGTTTTATAGCACAAATCAGATTTTGTTCTTACTAAAGAGCTCTGAAACATGATGGGCTGTGCAAAACTACAAGTTTAAATTACTACAGTTCATGTATGGATTTCAGCAGGTCACCGCTGTCCCCCCAGATTTACTGAGGCAGAGATGAAGCACTGTCTAGTATGACTGAAGCAAAGCATAGCACATTATAAAGCATGCATTGATTATATCCAACTAAACAAACCAACCTTAAATCTCTGAGGCTGATGAAATTGTATCGTTGCCTTTTTCTGGTCAAAATCCTTCTTCAGCTGCATGTAGTTCACTTTGCCTTCTTTATTTAAAACTTTCTTTTTTCCATTCACACATCTGCAGATATTTAGATCCCGCCCATAGTACAGACCCCGGCCACACAGTTCCTTCAGATCTGACAACTGGAACAGGGACTGGTAGTAGGCAGCCAGCAGGGGATTGTTCCTCTGAACAAGCAATGGCTTTTGCTCCCAGTACTCCCTGAAAAACACCTCTTGTTTGATGGGAGAGATCAAGCTTCCAAAGAGGCTGTCTGGGTTCTCAAAACTCATGGCTGATGGAGAACAAGTTGCTTCCACCTTTGCTCGTTTACACTGTGCAGGCCCATCTTTTCCCCTGTCAGCATGCCTCCCTCCTTTCTTCGGCATGTTCCTGTTGAAGAGGAGAGAGAACCAAAGCAGTTGACCAGTAACAACCTCAAGAGCTCGTGGGCCCAGAGCAGCTCCTCTTGCCTTATCCAGTGGGATAATCAGAGCAAGCTGGGAACAGCTCTGCTTTCTGATGCTCACTATGTGCTCCCAGCAGCAGAAAAAGGAAGGCTCACAACAGGCCTCCAATCCTCTCTCAAACCTCAGCAAACTCCAAAGGGCTTTATCTGGAGCCATTGCTCACAGAAGCTCAAATCCCTCAACTGAGTTTATACTAAAGAAGATGCAATGAAACCCAACTGGCACACAACAGCTCTTCACAAATGCTGGAATCCACCTACCCCAAGAACACATGCTAGATTGGTCTTCTGTAGCAAGAGATGCAAATTGTTAAAAAGAATCAGTCAGCCTTAAGAGGATTTAATGACAACATGCAGGAGAGGATGGGATCGGATCAGAAACTTGAACCCTATTACACTTCCTTGAAATGCATTAACATTGGGGGGGAAAAAGGCAGAATGAAGACTTCCCAACAACTTTCTAGCCAGAGCACAATGGAGGAAGATATATGGCATTTCAAGTGCAAACCCAACCAGTTCAACCCAGTGGTTTGGTGTGGCGTGTTCTACGCTAAGCTTTCCTGGCTTATACAGCATAAACCCAACATCCACACAGCTGCATAGTTACCAGCCTAAAGCTTTAACAGGACCTACGGGGAAGGCAGTTTCTGCAGTGAGGGGACACTGACACTGGTACAACAGCATGCACTAACACCTACACAATCCAGTGAACAGAAAACGCCACGGAAAGGGGCAGAAAGATGGAGGCCAAGTGACACAGTAGGTCACTGTGAGGGAAGGAGCAGTAAGTAACCCGGTTCAGTGGATGTGGATGATTCAATTGGCAGGAGGGTTACAGCAGCTTCCAAAGAAATAGAAAAACTCAGAGCAAACTCCCTGCAGGTGAAGCAGGCTTTAAGAACATGAAGTAAAGGCACCTGCTTGAGGTCTCAGGCCCTGGGAACAATTTTAGTGCTAGGCATCTAGCCATGCTCACCACACAGTGGCAGTGCCCACACCTCAGGCTCTGAGGCTCCATACTCTATCCTGAATGACCATGCTTAGCAAAACTAAGTTTGCAGAAGAGACACTACAAAAGCCTACAGTTTCATCAGCAATTAAATCATTCACTACTACACAGAACTGCATTGGTTTTCTGTCATAAACGTCATTCAATTACTACATACACTTCAAAGACAATCATTAAGATGTGTAAACGTGTAACAGGTCTATGTGGTCAATGCAAAGCACCACACAAAGTACATAGAAAGCCTGCTCATAAATACTTGCTTAACAATTTAGCTCTAGAAAAATATTACTTTCAAAGGCATCTTTTATTAAGTTACTCAGGTTTGTCCAGGGCTGCTGGGGTTGTTGTGTCCCTATTGTATTGCAGCCACCTGACTCTCTCTGCAAATCCTTTTACTTCTCTGGAAAAAAAGGCTACATGTGCCTGGGATCTGCCAGACTAGGCTCGCAGCACTTAAAGCCCCATGGATCAGCAAGAGTAAGAAAAACTACGACACTTGGAATGGTAAGGATCTGCAGACCTGACACCATCTCTAGGTACAGCACAGATCTCAGAAATGTGGACAGCCACTCGGGCTCAATGCGGCAGAGCAACCGCAGCAGAAGCAGGGTGTAGACGCGGGAGTCACAGACAACACAGAGACGATCAATGTGATCAAGAGATTGCCAAATTTATTCACACACATCAACAGCTTTTATAGTTTACAGAACTAGCTGATATAACCAATATAGATTCTGATTTTCTCTAAAGTGCTGTCCACACATTTTAGAAGCAGGTGACAGGCTAGCTGAAAACTCGTCCATTTGTTACTTTTTGCACACATCTCGCAGTTTCGCCATCCTGCTTTCACATCCTTTTTACCTTGAGCAAACGCCAAGTTCGTTGTTCTGCTGCACATAGCTGTCCTTTAGTAACCTAAGGTTAGGCCTTGCAGCCTGGGTAACTTGAATTCAGGCCTTACAACTTAACTCAGAGTTTGGTTAAGACCAAGCAGCTGGGATGGCTCACATGTCCATTATTCAGCCGTGTTCTTTATAACCACCATCTCCTAAGGCTAAGACGTCTGGGTCGGTCACGAAATGTCCGCCATTCCTTAGCCAATCCACAGCAGTGGATGATGTGCGTGGAGCAGCAGATAGAGCAGAAGAGGCAGGAGACGTGCAGGCCCTATGAGGCAGAGCAAGCTCAGCAGAAGCAGTGGATCATGTGCATAGAGCAGCAGATGAAGCAGAAGAGGCAGGAGCCGCATGGGCTCTATGAAGCAGAGCAAGCGGAGCAGCAGCAGTGGATGATGAGCATGGAGCAGCAGATAGAGCAGAAGGGGCAGGAGCCACCCGGGCTCTCTGAGGCAGAGCAAGCGCAGCAGAAGCAGTGGATCATGTGCATTGAGCAGCAGATGGAGCATCCTGACAGTGCTGAGCGTCCTGCAGTACACACTCAGGGTTAATGAGTGGTCAGACCTCATCACGAGAATCAACCTGCGACGGCACGAGGCGGAGCAGCAGCAGCAGAGGGAAGGGCTGATGTGCATGCAGCATCAGCTAGAGCAGAAGAGGCAGGAGCCACCCGGGCTCTCTGAGGCAGAGCAAGCGCAGCAGAAGCAGTGGATGATCTGCATGGAGCAGCAGATGGAGCAGAAGAGGCAGGAGCCACCCGGGCTCTATGAGGCAGAGCAAGCGCAGCAGAAGCAGTGGATCATGTGCATTGAGCTGCAGATGCAGCATCCTGAGCGTCCTGCACTACTCGCTGAGGGTTAGTGAGCGGCCAGACCTCATCACGAGAGTCCACCTGCGAGGGCACGAGGCAGAGCAGGAGCGGCAGAGGGAGGGGCTGATGTGCATGCAGCATCAGCTACAGCAGAAGAGGCAGGAGCCGCGCAGGCTCTACGAGGCAGAGCAAGCGCAGCAGAGGCAGCGGATCATGTGCATAGAGCAGCAGATGAAGCAGAAGAGGCAGGAGCCACCCGGGCTCTATGAGGCAGAGCAAGCGCAGCAGAAGCAGTGGATGATCTGCATGGAGCAGCAGATGCAGAATCCTGACAGAGCTGAGCATCCTGCAGTACACACTCAGGGTTAATGAGTGGTCAGACCTCATCACACCAATCAACCTGCGGCGGCACGAGGCGGAGCAGGAGCAGCAGCAGCAGCAGAGGGAGGGGCTGATGTGCAGCTAGAGCAGAAGAGGCAGGAGCCGCGCAGGCCCTATGAGGCAGAGCAAGCGCAGCAGAAGCAGCGGCTCATGTGCGTAGAGCACCAGATGAAGCAGAAGAGGCAGGAGCTGCCCAGGCTCTATGAAGCAGAGCAAGCGCAGCAGAAGCAGTGGATGATCTGCATGGAGCAGAAGAGGCAGGAGCCGCACGGGCTCTTAAGCAGCAGAGTGCAGCCTGAAACTGATTCACAGCAAAATGCAAATCTGCACAGAGGAACTGAATGATTTTGCTCACACTGCAGAAAGAGGAGACACTGGATTTGGTTCAAAATAAAGCAAGCAGCTAGTGAACAGCAACTTCCCTCTGGAAGTCAGCAACTGCACAAGGAATACTGACATACCTATCAAGATTTATACCATGAGCAACATGAATGCACAGCTATGAACTAGGGAAGAGTATAAATGAAGAAGGCAAAGGAAACCTTGAACAAGACCTCCAAAGCAGTTGCTTTGTAATCAGGCTAACTCATCAAAAGCAAGGAAAATACCATGTCAGACAGTTGAAGTAATAGGAAGCTCTGGTAATATGTGGATGAACTGAAGCCAATGCTGCAAAACTATTCCTAGAAAAACACTTCACTGTTGTGTGGATGTCAGGGTTTTTTCTGGCACATACTGGACCACAGGCTAACATTGCAAGTGATTCACAGTCCCGTAGCAGATGTGCTTCACAAGCCTTATGCTCCTGTACCACCATGTCATTAGCATGTAATTCCAAAGCTAAAGATTCACGTTGCAAGGGAAAATGCCGTTAGCTAAGGAAATCAACATTCACTCAGTATACAGTGATGACATCTTGTTCAGATAAAGACAGTGGGGTGAGATGGTTCAGAAGTTGCTGGGAATACAAGTGTTGCCTGTGTGATTAATGTGTTGGGGGGTGGGTGGCGTGAGGTGCTGGGAGCTAGCTATCAATGAAGACATGCACAAAGGTGTTGTACTGCTAATGCTTGTCATCTACAAGTTCTGAGTTACCGTGTGTTGTCACCAGCAGGGAGGCCATTCATACCACAAGGGATGTGCTTGCTAAATGATACAGTATGGCACAAATGGAATGGCAAGCTCTTTGTCTTCTGTCCACTATCTCCTCCAGCTGCCCCTTACTTGAATCAAATGGCACCGTATGTCATGCTCTGAGCTTTTTTCCATTTGTAGATGTAAAGATGGGGAGACACATTTTAAGAGATACTCAGCAAGTGATTCTGGGATCCTGTTTCCTCGTGTTTGTGTACATGTATGTGTCTGTAGAGATAAACTGAGCTGTGGGGTGGGAGGGAGGCTTGAAATGTTGACTTGATTAAATGCTGATCACTGTACCGTGTACCACTCTGGCCAAACCCCAGCTGTAAAACGCTGGCTGCTGAAGCAAATCTCAGTCCTGCTGTTTGTCATGTTCTACAGTTGCACATACTCAGACTCAGAGAACAACTTGGGTGAGAATAGACCTCTGGAGGTCTCAAATCCAACCAGTATGAACAAACCCGGGTCCCGCAGCTTCTCCTTAAGTGCTCCAGATCCCTGATCTCGTTGGACCCCATTCAGTATATCAGTATTGCTCATGCCCTGGGAAGACCAGAAATGGAAACAATGCTCCAGACGCAGCCTCATGAGTGTCAAAAAAAGGTAAATAATCCCTTCCCTTGGCTTGCTCCCTTGCTTCTGCAGTCCACTATTGATTTGGCCTACATGGCTGCTGAGCTTCACTTCTGAGTCTTGTTCAACTAGTAGTTTTCTGGCAGCCTAAGGCCTTTTCCTGCAGAGGTGTTTGCTAGGCAGGCAGCAGCCAGCCTGCACTGGGAATGGGGCTGTGCAAGCAGTGCAGAACTTTGCATTTGTCACTACTGGACTTCGCATGGTTTCTGCCAGCCCACTTCTTCAGCTTATTTAGGCCCTGAATGGCAGTGCTGCCCTCCAGCATAGCCACCTCTTCTTCAAGTTTGATAACATCTGTGAACTCTTCAAGGTGTTCTCTGCGTCCTTTTCCTCCTGTAGGTGAGGATGTTAAATGGCAGCGGTACCAATATTGACCCTCTGAGGAATGTTACTCAGAACTGGCTTCCTATTAGACTTTGGAGTGTTGACCTGTGCACTTTGAACTCACCTGTCCAGCCTGTTTTTCACTCACTTTGCAGTCCACTCATCCAGTCCATACCACCTCGTGTTGGCTACAAGGATGCTATGGGCCAATGTTCTAGTAACCCAACACTTCGTTTTGGTGGGGGAGAAGTACACATGCAGCTAGACATCAGCCATCGAAGAGCTTTCCTGTATCACTATTGGCCACATCTTCTCTACTGGCAATAGATCAGCTGGACCAAAACTCTCTGGAAAGTGGTGGAGAGGCCTTTTTATTTTATCTTAAAGAATGTGCCAGGCTGCCAAGAATTAGGGGTGTGAATTCCTCTATAAAATCAAAGGAATCAGGATATGCTTTTCAGCCAGGCTTCACTGGTTATTTCTACAGCAACCGGTTAGCTGTAGCCCAGAAAGACTGGTATTTGTGCTGATAAATCTAAACATGGTTTCCTAAGGGGTCTGATAATAGTCAGACAAGGATCTGAAGGGAAAAACCCCAAAGAGATGGCTGCTCTCTCTCATCTGAAGTCCTTGCTTCAGCTCCCTGAATTTCTGCTCCTTTCTGGAATGGCTGAAAAAACAAGCCTGCACTGTTCAAACTATTCTTTTCCCAAGCCCCTTTTCAGAAAGCAAGGATGCTATTTCTGTAAGAACTTGAAAGGAAATACATGTCTGAGACCAAGAACAAGAATGGAACATTTCAGTACAAACAAACGGTGAACATTTGGCAGCTGGGAGCTGACAGGGGTTTGTAACATGCTGCAACAGAGGGGTTGTCTTGCTGGCTCTACCAACAGTCAGCTTTCTAAGGAAAGTAAAAAACATGCCTGTTGGAATGTATTTTCTCTTGCAGAGACTGCTCCAAAAGGCTGTTACAGTGCAGCAGTTACTTTGTTCAGATGGAGTCTAGCATGTTCCCAAAAAATGTCTGTCCCCTCCTTCTCTTCCCTTGCCCCAGCCTTGGCCAAACTCTTCAGCCACAGCTTTTTTTCTTCCTCCTGCTCTACTCAGCCCTCCCAGCTCCAGCCCACTTCCTTCTGCCTTTATTTTACTGAGATCAGCCTTGCCAGCAGTGTGGAAAGGAAAACAAATGGCTTTAGCTTGTGTTTTCTGTACTCTACAGGGCTGTGATATGATGGGAAGCTTTGCTGCAACCTTACCTGCCCATCAGGAAGGTCAGTGCTGTTAATTACTATCATTAGGAGCACAAGACTGCAACCACCTGGTTTCACAGCCTTTCCCACCTCCCATCAGGAAATGACACAGGAATGTACGTTTCTCCACAGATGATCTAGTGCTTTTCCCAAGGATACAAAGCTGGGTGTCTTAAAGGAGCTTTGCTTTATTAGGTTTCCATACACAGACACTAAAATGAGGCATTTCCACTACAGAGCAGTACTTTTGTTTCAAAGGTAATCCACCATGAGAAAATAAAATGGAGCTGTGCCTGAGGAGGAGCACAATGTCCATATCTCCATGTCATCACATCAGCTGAGGGCCATTCAAATGATCTTCACACTCCCAGATGCTGGGTGGGTGCATGGGTACCAGACCTGTTGCTACCCCCTGGATGGGGGTAGCAACATTAATTTCTTTATGGAGTGGATGAGTTTGTCCTTTTGATTCCCAGCTGGAGGCAGGGGACCTGTTAGTTCTGTTCTCTCATGATGCCTTTGCCAGTTGCCCAAACAGCTTGGAGAAGGAAAGGTATTTACCTGCAATGCAGAACAGAGTGGCAAGGACTAGATGGGCAGGAGTTGTACTGGGACAAGCCTCCTGGGCCTGAAACAGGGAGAAGGCAGCGACTGTGGGTGTCAAAGGGTGACCAGGGATATGTAGGACAGGAACAATAAGATCTAGATTAGTGGGGTTGATCAGACTGGGAGTGAGGAGACAACCAGAAGCAGGTGAGGTAGAGTGGCTGAGGAAAGAGACTGGGAAGGGTGGGTGACTGGACAAAGAGCTGGAGAAGGAAGCCTGGGAGTGGGAGATGGATGTTTGGGGAAACACCAGGGAGAAAAGCTTTGCTCCTCAACACTGAAGGCATGTGCTTTGGGGGCTGAGTGAAGAAAACAAGCAGGGAGCGATTCCGAGGAGTGGAGGAGAGGGATGAGAAACCAGCCCTGGGTACAGGAAGGACCAGGGCAAGGTAGGAATGAAGGACTCAAACTGGGAAGGTAGGGCTGGGTTACACCACCACTGGCAGTGGCTGGGCAGCAGCCACCCATCCACTGCCTACCAGCCTTGGTGGGACATGGTGTCAGCACATGGCAGCATCCTCTCCTCCTGCTGATCCCTTACAGGGCCTGTCACCCCCTGTTGGTAAGGGCTTCAGCCCCACTGATGTTCGTGGTGGATATCCATCTGATTCCATGGCGTGGGGGGTTGTTGCTGTTGGTTTGGGCTGGGTTTGAGGGGTTTTTTACTTTATTGTTTTGGAAGATGGGACAGATCAGAGTCTTGCCAAGTTGAGATGTTTGAACCATCCATCAGGACATGGAAAGTGATTTCAGATTGTCCCTTGCATTGCAATGAAACCCCAAGTGACCCCCTCACATCAGATGCTCTTTAAGAGCTCCATACATGGGCTCTACCAGCCCATGTACTGTGACCTCAGTTAGGATACCCCTGCTCTCTACTTCCCTTTCTCTTCCCCTTTTTGGGGGGCTGCTGTTTGTCTCCGCTGGGTGGTGTGTTCACCTTCTCCCCTGAACAGGTACATCAGGAGACATCTGTATGTGCTAACTGCATGGTCTAACCACTGGCTGCTCCCAAGCTAACCTGTACCTGCAGTGATTGCATTGTGCCCTCTGTTGTCCTGCTGTCCCTGTAGTCCAGTGCTTCTGAGATGTACAGAAGCTGAGGCTCTGCCCAGAAGCAAAAGCATCCCTGACCCCCTTGCCCTCGTACAGCCCCAGCAGTATGTCAGAGGTGTCCTCCCCAAATGAGGGAGCTGCCAGGGAAGGTGCTCTACAAAGGGCTCTGCAAAGGCTGGACCTCCAGGCTATGCTTTATGGAGCTCAGTGGGTAACAGCGTGGCTCTTCTGTATGTGCACTGTGCAACCTGTAAGGACACCAAGACCCCAACCTGCACTTTTTGTACAGGGAGCAGTGATTAAGACATCAAAATGTAAAGAAACACAGTTTATTCTACAAGAAAAGTCCCATGCAGGTGGGTCATGTGTGATCTGGTTGTTCACTGCCCTCTTAGCTTACAAGGTATCACCCTCCCACTGAAGGACAGATAAAACTTCGTTTAGTTCTTTCCTTCCCATGGCTGTTGTTACCTCATCTGTCTTCACATTCTCTGGTGCATCCCCCCAGATCTGCCTCATGGTTCTTTCAAACACCAGTATTTCCTTTTGGCTTTACCCCTTTTTTCCCTATTCCCTGTTCTTCCTTCTTGGTTTCAACAGCTGATGTCTCTCATTGGGTTCCCGTATCTCCTTAAACATGTATGAACTTACAAATGACCTATCGCCTCTGTACCAGAGCATGTCATCCGTTCAGAACAGATTCTACGCGGGCTGTGTTTCTTGGCAGCCAAGAAAATCATCATTGCTTTGTGGAAAATCTCTGATCTTTGCTCTGCCCCAACAATGTAACTAAGTTGGGTTTAATTTTGTTTACCCTACCATTCCAGTATAATGCTTTCAAGAAAAGAAAGAACAAGATATGACCCCTAAAGGGGAAGCGAGGCAGTGTACCATTCATCTCAGCTAACTTTGCCAGGGTTTTCTGTTGTTGCTGTAGCTGTGCTCAAAAAGAACAAAAAAAGCCCTTAGGCCTTGAACCAATCTTCTACTTGATCAGAGCAGGAGAACAGGAGCAGGAGGTGGCTCTGCGCAGTCAAATGCCTGTTTACCCACTATGATGAAAGAAGTGCAAGGGGAGGAATTTGTAGAAAAGAATGAATGTGGTTAGTTATGCATTTTCAGTCAGCATTTTAGGGTATTTTTAGGTTTGTAGCAAGTTTACACCATTAATGGCTGAATACAAAATTATATAATGAGTGTGACTCCTAATCAGGAGCCATAGCCTAAATTCAAACTAATTCCTGATGTCAAGTAGACTGTAATGCCAGAGTCTTCAGCAGTGATGCTTGGAGAAACTTCAGCAGAAGATTCCAAGGACCAGAATGGCGAAGTTATGTGAGGATGCAGAAAGGGGCTTTGTGTGTTCTTTAGATGGGCCCTGCTGGCTTGGTGATCCCCTCTGCAGCCGAGCTAAATGGGACAGGGAGTCTTGCAGAGCCAAGCCTGATTCCATTCATTCCAGTAGCTGGTTTCTGTTTGTCAGAAGGGACTTGCTTGGGTCTGTGCAGTAAGTAGGTGGTCCAGCTCCATACATGTGGCTCCCCCCCCAGCAGAGGATGATGCTTTGAGACAGGGAAAGAAGAATGTAAACATAAAGCCCCACTTGAGTTTTCCTTCCCTTCCTCCAACCCCCTTCAGTACTTTTCTACAGTGGGGGCAATCTGACCCCCAGACAGAGGGGACTCACAAAACATGAGTAGGTCTCAAGAGTGCAACACAAAGGCCCTTTGTGCTGTACACTGTGGAGCTGACCATCAGTCACAGTTGTCTGCCACCAGCCTCCAGAACCAATTCCACACAGTGTGATTAGACCTCATCAAAGTTAAGTTACTGAGTTGTTTAAATGTCTGACCAGTACAGTGAGCCTCCTCCCACCACTAGCATCTTTTTTAGCTCCCTTGCTGAGGATGCTTCAGGCTGGGTGGTCCCAGCAACACCCTGCAGCATTTTTCAGTCTTGTCAGCAAGCCTGGAATAGGGTCCTTTCTTCTGAGCAATTGGCTTTGTTTCCCAGCCTGTTACAGGAGTCCTGTGGAAAATGATCTGGAGGACAAGAGGCAGCTCTGATAATGGGAAATGTCTGGGAGGGATTGGAACATTGGCTTGTAATACCCGGACAAAACTGCCTCATTCAGAAACAGGATGGGGGGGAAGCGCGCAGAACAAAGATCTTATTTCACTTCATTAAATGAACACGTGATGTTTTCTCTGGAATGCCTCACTGACAAACGGGCCCACATTTTCCAGGGACCATAGCTTTTATTTAGGCTCAGACAAGGCCAGAAATGGCTGAAAAGTATGTAAATTCGCAGCTTATGTTAATTTGTCATTTCCAGGCTCGACACTAACTCAGAGCCAGGCCATTGCCAGCTTTGCGTTTCCTGGGGAGTGGGATGGTAGGAGAGGCCTCTAACACCCCCACCCCAAAGCTGCTGGCCAGATTTTGTGTACATCATGTACAGCTTTCCATAGGGACAGAGGTACAAAGCATGGCTCCATCCAGACCGGCCTGCGTCACCCGTCTGTTGCGCTTCTCCCAACAGACTGGGATAGGTACCCACAGGAGCTAAAACTGCCAAGCCAGATGTTTTGTCTGGAATGGATAGCTTTACACATTGCTCACTGGAGATAGATGCAAGCTTTTGAAAGAAACTGGAGATCTGCATTCAGTGGAGACATTTTATTCAGCATTTTGGGCTTTACCAGTGCTGTTGCTAAATAGCTGTATCTCTTGCTATGGGAACTCCTGGCCACAGGCATTTAAATGGATTCAAAGGTTCACATCCAGTAAAACAGACTCCATTTCTAAAGGTGTGAGTGCTCTAGTGTTACAAGTCAATGAACTTGTAAGTATCAATTATCCAGCTGGGATTTTGGAAGGAGATGCTACACTTCCACCACAAATCTGTGCCCTCCCAGTACAGTGCAGGCCCCTCTGAATCTGTGACATCTGGAACCTGCCTGTTCACCTTTCCAAGCCCTCTGATGGTGCTTTTGTTCATGTCTTGCTTTGCTCGTACCTCCCAGTCTGTTGTTATGCCAGAAAGGTATCTCTCACCTCTTTTGCTTCACCACCTAACATAGGTCAGTGGTCTCTGCAGCACTGCACTGGCCCAGAGAAGTCCGCATGACATCCAGGCTCGCCCACCCTGCTCTTCCAGTTTCTCTTCTCCTGGGATAACTAATCCAGTTTGCAATGCAAGCTTCTTATCCACTTTGCCTCCTGTCACTAGCATTTCCAGTCCAGAAGCTTTTTCTCACAGAGGTTGAAAGCAGTGACCTTTTCCTTTGGATTGGCTTTGTTTACAGCTATTTATCCTCTTCCCTCATGTAAAAGGCCTGGCATCAGTCCTGACCCACAGGGGCAGCTTGGCTGCAGCAATTAAACACCAGCATGTTCCAATATACATGTCTAAGGTCAGGCACTATCTCCATACCTTGAACCTAATGCAGCCAGATTTGCAGGAGCTCAGCAACTGCACTTGACAGCCTCTGTGGTGGAGCTGAGCGTGCTTAGCATCTTCTCAGGAATGATAGCTCTGGCTGAAGACAGACATTGCACCTCTGTATGCAGCATTGGTTTCCACTGCCTAGCCCAGGCCTGGGAAGGGACCATATGATTTCATAGCATTGCTAAGCAATGACAAGAGCTTGTCTCTCGGGTTAGCTGGGTTTACTAACACATTGTACATTTTCTTGCTTAACAGCATCGCTTCTCATTTTCTAAGAGTCCCTGAGCTAATGTTTGTGTCCTAGATCAGCTGTCCAAACTTCCACTGCCAGCTCCCAAGCTTTCTCATATAGACACCAGAACAGCCATCCTGAATGTGTGTACTGAACATTGCAACAGCCTGTAGCCTAGTAAAGCTGTGGAACCTCTGTCCTGCTCTCACAGATCCCTGGTGACTCACAGAGCTGCTGTTCCACTGACCCAGGCACGACTCACACAACTCAAACATAGTTTGGGCAGCAAAATTCCTGAACGCCTTCTAGCAAGCATCCCAGGCTCTGCCAAGGGCTGGGACAAGAGGCTCAGTGTTCATTGCTAGCGTTCATTGCATGTTCATTGCTAGCGAGTTGCTCATCCTTGGAGGATGAGAAATAGCCAGCAAAATTATTCTGAGTGTGGGTAGGTGAACCCAGGAGCTTCTGTGCTCTGAACCATGTGTCTGACCTGCACGGTTCAGGAGAGACTTTTGTGTATGTTATGTATTTTGTAAGGATAAGGAGTGGGTAACTATGAGAATCATAGAATAGTTTGGGTTGGAAGGCACCTTGAAAGGTCTAGTCCAACCCCCTGCAACGAGAGGGACATCTTCAGCTAGGTCAGGTTGCCCAGAACCACATCCAGACCTTGAATGTCTCCAGGGATGGCACATCCACCAGCTCTCTGGGTAACCTGTGCCAGTGTTTTATCACCATCATTGTAAAAAAATCAGTGTGAGTTCCAGGTGTACTCTGACAGTCCTGTAACAGCGCTGAGAGCCAGGATCTGCTACGGCAATTGTTTGAATGGATTTGTGGCATCTTGAGGTGCACTCAGCTTCCATCATGACACAGCCATGGACAGATTATGCAGGTTAGGAGACAATCCCAGAAAGATCTGCTCTGCAGAGGGTCACCTCAGAGGTCTCTGAGCTCCCATCTGTCATAGATGGATTGCATGGTGCTGAGGCACACAAAAGCATTCTCACAAAATCCCCTGCATCTCACCAGGCTCATTAGATCTATGTCCTTGCCCTCCCTTCCCAAATGGCTGCACATGCCCCAGCATCTCCTGTGATGCTCATATTAATCCAGGTGCAACCAAGACCTGTTGCCTCAGCTGTGGGAGATCTGATAGACCTTTCTCACCAGCCCCTTTGTTCTGAAGAAGCTGATTTCCCCACCAACAGACACTTTTTCAACAAGCTCTGAAGCATCCTCCTCCAGAGGCTCTTCCTATGCACTTCTGGCACTTGGCTCTCTGACTTGGTAGTCAAGAGCTGTGGGCTCCCCAGCCAAACCACAAGTGATGACCTTTAGTTGGTGAAGAGAGAGCACCTGCTTCTTTACAGCAGGGTGGCAGGCACTGGAATGCCTCTGGGAAATTTGGCTGGATATTTTATTCAAACATGAAGCTTGCCCCTGTGTGATGACAGCAATTGAGAGGTGAGACAAGTGAGTGGCGTGTGGAACACTTGTGTTTTGTTGCGATATAATTGGTAGATTATAATCGCCTGTGCCAGAGCTGGAGACATCCTGGGTTGATTTCCTGCTCCATTCATGAGCACAAGTCCCCTACTGTTTCAACTGATGGAGGAAGTGCTCTTAATTGTGTGAATCGGGATTTGCCAGTGGCGGATAATGGCCCTCTCCACAGCATTAATGTCTGGGGATGGGGTGCCTGGGCTCACGGCATGGAACACAGCAGAGCCAAGTACATCTTCGTAGCTCAGTGATGCAGAAAGACAAAGTAGCTGAAATTTCCTCCAGCGACAGAAGAGTCCTGGGTTTGACTCTGTGCTCTGCCAGAAGCGACCTCAGCAACTTCTCAGTGAAGGTGTCTGCACGATGAGGGAGATAATGAGGAAGGAAGTGGGAAGCAGTAATGATTGCTTCCTCACTTATGGAGAATCATGTCATATTTAACAGTATGTGTTAAAGTGTGTGCTATGAAATGCATGTGACATTAGTAGGTGTGGAGGCAAGTCCTCTCTGCCTAGAAGTGTGTCTGCATGGCAGTATGTACCTGCGTGCTGGTTTATGATTTAGCATTACACACTGTGAAGTCCATCTTACGAGTTGTGCGGGCCCATTCAGATGCCCGTACAGTGGACAACTGACTTCACCTTGATGCTAAGGTGATCCCAAGACTTATTCTGCCAGGTTCCTGCAGTGGCTTGTTGCATTATCAGACCTCTCTCTGAGGGGCTTTCTGGGGTCAGACTCAAATCCAGCAAGTTGTGGCAGTAGCATATAGGCTAGGACCCCACAAAATAAATGTGGGTGCTATTGACTCCTCATTTGGATGGAATAAGGTTCTTGCTTGGCTAAGCAGATAAGCCACGTTTCTTCTGCACTAAGGTAGATGTGCCAGGCAGTCTCCATGAACCAATCTCTGTGACCAGGCAGCACCTATACAATGGTGGAGGCACACGTCTGGAAGCTGGAATAGCTCTTATTCTACATGAGGGCGGAGGGTGGCCTTCTAAATGCCAGCAGGGGCCATGGGACAGCCACCACTCTGTGCTTGGCCATCCAGCCACATTTTTACCTGGTTGTCCTATATACGCCATGTGATGGCATTCAAGGTGGTCTGCTCCATAACCTTCCCCAGCACTGAGGTCAGATTGAAAGGCCTGTAGTTCCCCAGATCCTCCTTCTGGCCCTTCCTATAGATGAGTGTCACATTTGCTAATTCCAGTCAACTGGGACCTCCCCAGTTAGCCAGGACTGCTGAGTTGGAGTTGTTCAGCATGAAAAATAGAAGAATCCAGGGAGGCCTTCTAGCAGCCTTCCAGTACCCAAACAGGGCACCCAAGAAACCTGGAGAGGGCCTTTGGACAAGGGCCTGTAATGTCAGGACAAGGGGAATGGCTTTAAGATGAAAGAGGGGAGATTGAGATGAGCTCTCAGGCACAAGTTCTTCCCTGTGAGGGTGCTGAGGCACTGGCACAGGGTGCCCAGGGAAGCTGTGGCTGCCCCATCCCTGGCAGTGTTCAAGGCCAGGTAGGATGGGGCTTGGAGCAACCTGCTCTAGTGGAAGGTGTCCCTGCTCGTGGCAGGGGGTTGGAACCGGATGAGCTTTGAGGTCCCTTCCAACCCAAACCAGTCTGGGTTTCTGTGACAAATGACTGAAAGTGGCTCGGTAAGCTCTTCTGCCAGCTCCCCCAGTACCCTTGGGTGGATCCCATCAAGACCCATCGACTTGCATGTCTAAGTGGTGTAGCAGGTATCTATCTGACCATTTCTCTAAGATTTCTTCCTTGAAGAAAGTCCAGCCTTCCTATACTCCTTTGTCTTCAGGACTGCCTCCCAAGAGTCTCTGTCAACCAAGCTTCTGAATGAGCCAGTCTGGTATCTGGAAGTCCAGGGTAGCAGTTCTGCTGATCCCCATCTTACTCCTCCAAGAATCAAAATCTCTATCACTTCATCATCACTGTGGCCAAGGTGGCCTTCAACCATCACCCAGAGGTCCTTCTCTATTCACAAACAACAGGTCCAGTGGGGCACCGTCCCTAGTTGGCTCCCTCACCAGCTGTGTCAGGAAGTTCCTTACACACACTCTGGAAACTTTCTAGACCGTTTCCTCTCTGCTGTATTGTATTTCCAGCAGACATCGGTCACTGGAAGCCCCTTGTGAGAACAAGGGCTGGTGATTGTGAGACTTCTCCCAGCTGCTGATGGAATATTTTGTCTGCCTCTTCATCCTGGTTGTGTCTGTAACAGACTTCTACCATGATATCTGCAAGAAGATACAGCACTTTACTACAGAGGATTTGAAACAGAGCTTGAAGCAATCATGATTAGTACAAATGCTGCAGGTGGAGCAGGAGCAAGGAATGGGGAAACCACAGTGAGAAAGAAAATTGCAAGGGCAGGGAAGTGAAGCAAAAAAGCAAAGCTAGAAGAATAGAAACAGAATAACTGTATGTACCAAAGTGCAGGCTGGAATGTGGCCGAACTACAGGAAAGGGACAGGGATGTGACAAATAACTGTGCTGGAATAAAAGGAGATTCAACTTATCTGCGTGTCACGCCTGTATCCTCACATCACAGTTGAGGATACACACCTATCTCTTACCCGAGTTTTAATTTTGATCAGAAAAGTATCTCCCCGACTTCCTCTCCCTGAAGCAGAGAAGCCTCAGACCTGAGTCAGTTCACCCGGCTGGGTACATATGCAAGAGGTGTGATGTAAAGTTAGCACTGCCACATCAGGGGGACACCCGGAGAAGGTTACTGCAGGCCTGAGTGCTCACCCAAGGCAGTGAGGTGTCCCTGATCCACGACTGACAGCCCTGGGGACCCTCACACCAACCTTGGGGTCATCCCAGTGTGCATTTGGGTCTGACACCTGCACCTTTGTGCATATCATTCCACTCTAGGCTTCCCCCTCAAGTCTTCCAGTCCTGGCCTCTTCTGGGCCCTTCCTCAGGTTCAGACCCGTCGTCTGGTGCATGAGGAGTCACTGCTCACATAGCTCAAGACTATGCAGGTGTCTCTGGTCCCACATGAGCTGAGCCACCTCACCTATAACCTTAACACATTTGCTATTCAGAAATAGTACCCTGCTTCCTGATTCTGCCAAATAATGTTGCTGCACGTCTTCAGTGGGATAGATTGTTGCTCTGTCAGGAAGGCCACTTGCCAAGCAACTTGGTTTCTTGAATTGTCACCTAAAATGCAGTGCAGGCACGGCTGTCACTGGCTTCAGCCCAACGCTGCAAGCACGACCCCATCCCTTAGGGCTGATGTTTCATATGGCAGAGGGGCAAGGAGGAGACATGAAGGATGTGGGTGGCGGATAGGAGTGAGGTAATGTAGAGAGGGTGATATCATGGTATAGCCACAAGGGCTGGGTGAGGGCTTAAGAAGTAATTCATTGGAATGTTTAGCCCCATTTCCCTAGGAAATAAGGCTTATACAATCACTTTGGATGCATATGTGTACAATGCTGTAATAAGGGAGAGGCTGTGGCTTCAGAGTAACCCTCATGAGACACTGGAGAGTCCAGGGGAGTGATGTTGACAGTGCCTCAAGAATAGAGAAAGCTTCAGCTGGAGCCTGCACTTTATTAAACACAGGAACGTATCCACCCATGACATGTACACTTGCATGAGCCTGGGTTTCATTTGCTTTGCTTCTCAGGCAATGGCTTGTTACTGAACTTCAGTTGTGTGGTCACTTGGGCTTATGTGCGTGTGTGTAACTCACAGTTTGCGATCCCATACGTGTAGCAAAATGCTTGGTTTAGAGGTACCAGTGACTGGAAAGTAAGCATCAGCAGAAATGAAATACTGATGTATGTAACAGAATAACATCTTCTCGGTAGAGCAATGATTCCCAATTTCTTTGGCCCACCAGAGCATTGCAACCTTCAAAATTTCAGGCAAGCATCATTCACCCTTATAATGAAGCTTTTAGCTAAAAGCGTTTTTATGATACTACTTAGGTTGTGCAGCCAGCAATGATGAATTATCATACCCATTAAGTCCACAGCTTGAAACCACAACTGTAAATGTGTCTGCTTTCCCCTTATTCTAGTACTTCTGATCGAAGCTCCCTGTTATGGTCCCTCATAACAGAGCAGATTCCTGGCAGACATATTTCTAATGCACTCAGGTTATACAAACTGCTCCTTTGCAGTTTATGGTTTTACACAGTGAAAGTTTGGCATAAAAGTGAACAGTTTGTCAGGTGTCATGTAT
This sequence comes from Pezoporus wallicus, assembly GCF_028554395.1. Lineage (NCBI taxonomy): Eukaryota > Metazoa > Chordata > Aves > Psittaciformes > Psittacidae > Pezoporus > Pezoporus wallicus. The sequence goes on from NW_026639755.1 coordinate 1,764,793, forward strand.
TTGGCTATGTGTGCCTTTGTGCACAGTGTTAAGAGTCTGGTGGCTGTGCTGAGATTGTTTTGTGCTGCTTGTGACAGAAGAGATAACACTCCTTTCCCCTGCCTTGATAAGTTTCCTGACATGGCAGACATCCACACTCACAAACAACTCTGGCTCTATCATTGTCTTCATCTTTCCAGCAACGGGCTAAGGACTGTTCTCCCCAGTCTATCAGAGATACTCAGGTCCCATCTGCATTTTACCTGATTTAAGGGGGTAGCTGGGATGGGTAGCATAGGAGATGCTTTTTGGTTTTCAACTCTACGCGTTTCCACGTGATTGATAAAAACTAACTTCAAGACGTATGCTTATGTGTACCTGAATGCCAATGCAGAATGGAGGATTTAATCCTTCACCTTGTGTTCCATATTCAGTCCTTTGAGCACACTGAAGAAGCCCCATGCTCATGGTGACCTACATAATCCAGAACAGTGGCTAACCACGACTGCATCTGGTGACTGCCCATGGAATCAGGGAGGTAATGCGGGAGCTGCGAGACCCCTGCTAGCACTCTGTTTCCAAGAGTGGTGTAAGTCACTTTTACCCTCTGCAAATAGACAGCCTCCTTTTATAGCACCACTTGCACAGAGCTGGGCTTGAGTGGCTCAAGAGGCCAGAAATAGATTCCTCTTTAAAAACATATTTATCACTTACCACTTGTTACTTCTTTTTTCTTATCGTGGCACTTGCATCAGGATGAATCTGGGTGAGCCTGATCCTGCAATGCTGCTGCAAACTCCAGGCCGGCTGAGTTCAGCCATAATTCTGCCTGCCCTGTGTCATGAGGCATTGCAATCAATGACTCCAAACCAAAGAAGTACATTGTGAAGGATGAGGGGGTTTTTATCAAAAGACAATGAAAAGCACCAGTGGCTGGTACCCAGACAGCAGCAGAACTTGCTGGGGAGGATGCTTTATAAATGCAAAATTAGTAACAGTAATCCTAAAACCAAAACAGAGTGAGGAAGCAGAGCCTGAGGAAGCACAGAGAAATGGCACAGCTGCCAGGAACAGACCAAATGTGGGCTGATCTAGGATAACTCTTTCCCCCAGTTTTCTCCTTCTGGCAGGACGCTGGAATCTTTGGTCTTGGGGAACGATAAGGGGACACACACCAGGATCTCATGGTGCCTGCCTGCTTTGAGGGCACAGAATAAAGCAGGGCAAGAAGACAGATGGCTGACGGGCATGCTTGGTTACAGCGTGAGATGTTTTTTCAAAGCCAGCAGTGTCATTTTGGTTACAACCAGCCTCAACACTCGAGGAAAGCCCTTGGCAGCTGGTGTCATGGTGTTGCTTGCTCCAACAGAGATGTCTGTATGTGCTCAGGACACTCAGTCTCTTCGCATTCTCAGATCCTGCCTTCAAGCTACTGGCCGCTTCAGAAATTCAGAGATGGAAGAGATGAAACAAGAGGATCACAGGCATTTATACACAAATGAGCTCCACGGGACGTTTCAGCTGGGATTTCATCCCCGTGTGCCTGGCACAACACCCTGGCTGCCTGTTCCGCTTAGCTAACACCATTTGGATCCTAACGCATACGGGTTTAAATCCTTATTGTTAACCTCCCCGCATCCCGACACAGATGACACCTGTGGCCGTGGCCGGGATTCCGGCGTGTCTCAGGTACGGAGCACGGCGGCAGCAGCTTTCTACAGCTCCCCACTTGCGGAAAACCCACCTCGTGCCTCAGTTTACCCCCTTTGCTGACAACGGGGGGGGGCGGGCTGGCTGCAACCCCTCACCCATCTCCTGCCCGCCCGGGCCTTGTGGGGCGGCTGGGACAAGGGACCACAACCCCCTTCCAACGCCGCCGAGGGGCCCGGCAGCGGGGGCCGAGCGGCGTGCGGCCCGGGGAGGAGCCCGCCCCGGGGCGGGGGTCGGGCCGGGGGTGGAGCCGCGGGCTGGCGGGTCGAGGTGAGGGGGAGCCCTCCCCTTTCCTTCCCGAGTGAGCCGGAGACGGGGAAGGCGCCTCCGCAACTCCTCCTGCCCCGCCGCTGCCACCCGCCCGCCCGCCCGCCCGCAGCATGGTAAGCGCGCCCGCCCGCCCGCCCCGCGGGAAGTTTGCCGGCCCCGGCCCCGGCCCCGCTCCCCTGCCCGGCCGCGCTCACCGCCCCCCGCTCCCTTCTCTTTGCAGATCTGGAAAACTCTGCCGCTGCTCTGCGCCCTGCTGGCCGCCGCCCGCCTGCGAGCCGAGGTATGCGCGGGGCCCCGCCGCGGACGGGACGGGCTTTGGGGACAGCGGGGGTCTCCTTCTGGAGCTTTCCACCGCGCCCACCTCCGGGCGGCACCGCGGAGCGGGGAGGGGGGAGCCGGTGGAGCGGGGAAAGTAGCGGCCGGGGCGGGGAGGGAAGTTGTGGGTCCCTCCGTTGGGGCGAGGGGAAGGGGCCGGACCCCCCCATTCTTTCCTTCCTTCCTTCCCTCCCCGGCCTGCGGTCCCCTGGGCAGCCGCTTTCCCCTCCCTCCCGCTCCTTCTTTCTGTTTTTCCCTTCTTTTACTGCAATGACATTGAAAACCATTGAAAGCCCCCAACTCGCAACACCCCCCCCCCCCCGCTCTGTTGACAGAGAATAAACGGTGCCTGAATTCCTGGTTGCGGCGGCCTCCGAAAAAGTGAGGTCAGAAACAAAATATTTAGTAATTACGGCAGGGGAAATGTGGAAGTGATTTGAGGAAAATGAACTCAAGCTGGGCTGGGGAGGGAGCCCGAGCCTGCCTGCGGGGGAAAGCGGTCCCACTCGTCCTCCCCGCCTGCCTTTTTTCTCCCTACATGTTTCTCCCAGATGGTGAGACCCACCCTAGAGCATCACAGTTTGGCTCTGCACGGGGAAAAAAATGCATAAACACATCTGATTTCCTCCTTACGCTTACCTCTGTCTCTGCCTCCCACCCGTGGACCGCGCTGCCCGGGTTGTGGCAAAGAGGGGGGTTGGGGTGAAGCCCGTCACTGTTGCTCTGTCCCCATAAGCAAAGCTCATCGGAGAACTCCCCACAGCTGCCAGCCAGTTACTGAAGGGGTGAACACTGTGAACGCTGGGGTGTGTGAGGGGTAGAGGTGGGACAGGGCAGGTGAGAGGTACCAATGTTAAGCTGTAGCTACAGTCACAGCTATTGTGAAAGCCAAGAGGGTGGAAGTGAGCTGCGGTATGGGCTGGCATTTCACATCTGCCTCTACATGATAATATTGTAATGTGCTTTCTTCCCAAGGCGTGACATACTTACGCAGTCAGCATTTCCATGCATCCTCTCCAGCACTGTCCTGAAAACGCTACATCAGTTTTGTTAATTTTCTTAGGGACCCTAAATAAGCCTTAACCAGTTCTGGTCAATATACAGCAAAACCTCTGTAGGAAGGAAGGGCGCAGCAGTACATCCCTAAAATACATGATAGTATCAGCGAAGCAAGTGATGGCACTCATCTGAATAAACCATGTTGGAGTCAATAGACTAGAGAAACTTAGCCCTTGATTTCTGATTTCACCAGTGCCGCAACGTTATGTTAATGGTCAAAGTGCTAAATCCTGTTTTTTGCCTAATGTAACTCTAATTTGGAGTGCCTGGATGGCTTTCCAGGTGTAAGTACCGTCATGTCTCCCTGCCTCCTCTGCAAACTGGAAGAAAAATGTACAGCCATCAGTGTTCAAAACGTGGTTCTACAGGCCAGTTCATGCTGGTTAAATGAATGATTTGACTGTTCACAGGGGTAATGGTCCCAGTGTCAAACAGTGAATGTTTTGGTTCGGTTCCAGTCTAAGTTCAGCAGAACTTGATAGTGATGGCTGAGGTTTGGGTCTGGTTTCAGGGGAAGTTGACACCTCAGACAACTTTTGACCCTGATTCAGTTTGATTCCTTGTTGCCATTAGCTGCCAAGTGGTGAACATCAGTTTACAGGCAGTATCCCACCCTCTGGGGTATCCACAACTTCTAGGAAGTGGGCTGTGCTTGAAGATGTGCTGTTTGCTAATTCAGAGACCGCTTTGATGGTGGCCCCTTTCTAAATGTTTCTTATTACCACTCTCTGCATCACTGGCATTTAGTAAGATTAGTGTGGCATTTCCCTGTGGTTTTCCCTCTTCCAGATTTTGGAAGTGATAACCTCTCTCTTTCTTCTGTTTCTGCTGCAGTTTGCACTTTGTGCCTTTCAGTATGTTCAGAATATTAACACTGAGCCTTGAGCTTCTAATCCTTTTGTCGGCTGAAGTACATCTGAACTGTACTGGGGGTTTTTGTACAACACATTTCTACAACGTTGTTAGGTGCATAATTAGAGCCTTGAAAGAAAGAAAGCAATTGCTTCAGTAAATGTTCCTGGCATGACTTTGTGCAGACTGGAAAATCTGAGACATGCCAAAACTTGGGAGCTTTTCTTGGCCTGGTTCGGTAATAGTCACAAGAGCAATAGACGGTGAACTGTACTCCTCGGATGGAAGCCAGCCCCAGGTTCAGACAGCCCTTTTTTATCTCTTTCTTCCTGGGTCACACTGTCAATGAGGCAACCATTCACTCATATTAATGGGGATGCTACAGAGGTGAGGTTGCTTGTGTTCTCAGCTAGGGCTTCCAGAAGCAGATGGAGTGATTCAGGGGAAGCATCCATCACTACAGGGGGAAAGGGAGCAGCTCAAAATGTCTGATGAATGTATTAAAAGTTAATCAGTTGTTTGCATCCTGATGGAGTAAGTTTCCTAGTTAACAGTGGAGGGGAGTCCTGTGGCTGTTTGACCATGTCCATGAGGTCTGAAGGGGGGTGTGCAGGAGCACTGGAGGTACCACTGCAATTAGACCAGCATCCTTGCATGTCCCACTGGGTTCCTTATTTCAAAATAAGAGCGTGGGTTTTTCTTCTTCCATTTTAGCTTCAACCTGAATCGGAATCATCAAGGAAGTTATTTTCACCATGAATTTCAGATGCTAGCAAAGAGGTTTGTGCCAGTATGAATATGTTGGTGCACGCTGTGGACAGAAGTCTTTCCCTGAATCCAGCCTTGCCAAGGGGAGTGGTCAGTGCCTTGGCTTGCCCTCTACTCCTTGTGAGTTTTCTCACTGTTCGAATTAATCTCTGGCACCTGCAGCTGTTCTCCTGAAATATCCTTAACCCATTTCTGGCCAAACAAGCCAGCCTTTGTAAAAAGTTATGTAGGCAGTTTTGGCTAAAAGGGGCTAGAGAACAGCTAGAGTTTTGTTTGCTTAACTCACCTGAGCGCTTCCTCTAGATGGAACTTGTCTGCTTTTGCATGTAGGGAGGGCAGCACTTTACCCTTTCCAAGACTTGTACCCCTTCTGCCAGCAGAGTACTTGCGTGCCCCAGGAGAGATGGAGCTGGGAGTTCAGCTGGTCTTCATAAAGCCTGGTGGGCTTCCTCCCACCAGTTGGGCTGTTCGCACAGGCTGGCCAGGATTGTCAGCTTGCTTTGGTTAAACTTTTCCCATGTTCTTGCAACTCCGAACTGCTGTCTTAAATGAAACTGAATAAATTAAAGTTGACATCCTGATGTAACTGCATAGCTGCATTTGGCCCTGAAGCCATCAGTTTAAGACGGGTCCCTTTGCCTTTGAAATTTATCGATGGAGACTTTGTAGATGGCTCAGTCCTCCTCTCACTGGTATTTTGTGCATGGCAGTGGAAAGAAAAGACTGTGTGGTGCCAGTTGTGTGGGTAACTTGGGCAGGTTTTATTATGCACTGGCTTTGTGCAGTAAACCCCAACAGTCACATGTAACCCACTAATGTAATAAAGCTAGCTTCCCAGATCTAGTCTAGCAGGCACATCTTCAGTGGAAGGAAAAACTGCATCATTTTTCTCCTTGAGCTGTTTTTGGAGTGATAGGCATCTTCCTCCTTAAATCCTGCACTGGAGTGCCAGACCAGGCGTTGCTGGAGTTGTGTCTCAAGGTGATAAGAGTATTTTAAATGGGGAAACAGGGAAAAAATGACTCTACCCAGGGCACCCAGCAAAAGCTCATCTGTGCAAAGCCTGTTTTTCAAAGCATATGCTGTACCATCGGGCAGCTGCAGATAGCCCTGGATCAGTGTCTGGGAGATGAACCAAGCAGTTTTGTCCGAGGCATCAAGCATCAGTTGAGGCTGAAGGCGCTGGCCCGATGCCATGTGTATGAGTGCTTGAACAACCTCCCTGGCTGTTTGGAGGGGACCATAACCCCCAAGCAGCAGCAAGTGTGGCAGCATCTCTGGAGCAGAAGGGGTGTCACGTAGCACATACATGTGCGTGGCACCCTGATGCTGCTCCTGCACTGGAGCTGCTGTTGGATCCGAGCTGCTCTGTGCAAGCGTGCTTTAACTGAGTGAATGACTTTATCTGCCAGAGTGCACATTCCTTGCCAGTAATTAACAGGGGGCTGCTGCGGGGGGCTGCCTGGGGGGCAGCTCCTCTCCCAGCACAGGAGGATAGGGCTGCCTGAGCGTCTCCTTTTGCATTTTCAAGCTGCTGTTATTGGTACAGCTGCTTACCCATCAGGAGGCACTGGAGCACCTTTGATCTTTCTTGTGTGGTGTTACATGAGCTGGGGAATGTTTCTCTTTGTACAGAAGAGAGTTTGTCACAAATCTCAGCCAGATGTGTCTTTCTGGGCTTATGAGACTCCTTTCAACCAGGCTGTGTTTCTGCCGCATATCCTATGAGCTAGATGAGATCGGTTCCCAGAGATGCCTTCTTTAGCTGGGTTGCATCTATCTCGCAGGAGGGTCGGCTTCTGCTGTAGTGTGATATCTAAGCTAATCTGTGCATAACCAGGGTTGTCTCTTGAGTACAGCAAAAGAAAAGAGCAGACTGCTGTGCTGTGAAGCACGCTTCCTTCCAGAGCTGCGTCTGAGTGGCAAGCATGGGGTTATATACATCCAGACCTTCCCAGAGGCTGTAGATTTTGCCATAGCTAGTGTACTTGGGTGTGAGCTTGTAGGAGCAGCGGTTTGTTTGCTCTTGGCTCTGAGCGCAATTCAGGCATTGCAGCGGTAAATTAACAAATGGCTTATAGGCAAACCTGTAGGCTTCGGCACTGTAGTAAAGCACAGATAACTGTCGTGACTGCATGGCGTTTTCTTACTGCTTGCTTTCAAGTGTGCTCCAGTTCTGAGCTTGAAGACACCAGCCAGCAGTAAGGGGTGACTGTGTCCCTTCTCTGCCGTGCAAACCATCAACCTCCAAGTGAAGTTTACAGAGTTCCTGTGAAATCTTACTATCTACTCTATGCCTTGGCTCTCTTACTTATTCCATTGTCTCTCTCAGTTTTGACACTGGGCCTGTGGTTGCTTGGGGAATGGATTAGATGTGGGCTGCCTGGGGGAGATGAAGAAAAGCAAGCTCACGCTCCAGTCTGCATGCGTGGGATTTCTTGAGATACCCGCATCTTGTTTGGAGTGCATCAAGGGGTCCATAACCTGGAAACAATTTGGAGGCTCCTCTTGGACCAACACAGTTGGGGTGGGTGACTAGGGAGGGATTTGGTATCTCCAGCTCAGCTGTAGGTGGATCCCACGTTTCCACTGTTTGACAGTTAAGCAAATATTTTGGCAGAAGAAACTAAACATTGCTTGAAGACTGGGATCTGGTTTTTGTCACACTGGGGAGAGCGTGCCAGTTCTGCTGTGCTTCTGAGGAAGATAGCCATTGCACCAGGAAAACCAGGAGGTTGACAAGAAAAACTTGTTGGAACCCATCTCATTCATCTCTGTATGAGCATTGCAGGGTGGCTCTCTGTACAGTGTTCCCCTTGGCTGTACCCTGTCAATTGCTGTCCCAGAGATGCACCTCTAACCACTTTCTCTATTGTACACTATGTAAGGAATCCCAGAGTAACCAGCTTTTCTTGTTCCTTCTCCTTTATCCATCCCTCATTTAGCTCTGCAGCTTTATTGCACTGCAGAGAAGCTGTAAGCATATGGATTTGCATTTGTTTGGGTTTTTTTTCCTCTTGATTGTATCTCTGTAGAGGGTCTCACAATGCAAAGAGCACCAAACCAGCTTGAAGGAACAATGGAGAGAAACAGATAAAACCACCAAGGCAAAGCAGCTGAGTTTCATTGATAGGAGAGGATTTGCACACCTTGTGCTCAAAGTGTGGAAGGACCAGTTGGACAGTTGTCACCCAACACCCTGGTTGTCCCTAGCCAATACGTGTTCTTTCTGATGCCATCCCTGATTCTTGCTCAGAGTCCTGAGATAGCATCGAGAGGCCTTGGGAATGTGGATGCTGGTGGAGCTTTTCATGCTTGATCAGTTTTCCCCTACAATGAAAGTTTTCAGGAAACAGTGGTAGCTTCCAAGATTGTCTGTTAGCCATAATCAATGTCTTTGTGTCTTTATCTGTGAGGAGACCTAGAGAGGCAGTGGAAGGACTTGCTGCAGAGCTACCTGTGGCAGGAGTAAGACTCAAACAGTCTTCTCAAATCTTTCACATCAAGGGAGAAGAGGATGTTAGAATCTTGGATAAGAGAAGCAAGGGCAGGGGGACAGCAGTGGGCTGGCAAAGGTACCTGCCTCTGCTGGAGAGATGTACTGGTGAACCTTGTCTTAATGCAGGAGCCCATGAGTTGGGTGCCCCTGCCTGCTCTTTCCTCCTCATCCTGCTGCCAGAGCAAGGTAATGCGAGGCTTGAGCAATAGAACAAGAAGTTTCTGTCCATCCACCGGGACAGACGGAAGTGGGAGCGTTCAGCAGGTGCTGGCCAGTGTCCAGGTTGGCCTCCAGCTCCGTGCTGTGTGGGTACAGTTCTGACAGCAGAGTCTGCTGCCATTCTCCCAGTGGTGGAATAATGGAGGGCAGTGCTGGGGTTGGGTGGGCTGGACTCCGTGCTAGAGTGGCCCCTGCTATTTAAGTGCTCATAATCTTAACCCAAAGCCAAGAGCTTTCCTTCTGCATGATGTAACTCTTTGCATATGTACTTCTTGCAGCTCTGGGACTTTCTTTTCCCTCCTGTGTTTTGGCCACTTTTTCATGTTTATGTTTGAGGAAGCTTAAGTATGAGGGATTGGAATTGTCTTGAATGGAGGAAGCGGTTTCCTAGGGGAATTTTTGCTATGTCTGGATTGTTTCGTTGTCTGGGTGAGTAAAATTCCTCAGGGATAACCAAAAGGGTTGTGACCCAGCTCCGGTCTGCAGCTTGTGCATTCAGACGCAGGGCTCTGGAAGATTAAGGTGGCAGGGGGCCAAGCATTCACGGTGAAGGCATTGCCTTCAGCTTGGCAGAAAAGCTGTGATATTCCTCTCTGAGGACAGCGAGTTTGCTCTGTGTGATGCAAGCTCTGGGGTATTCCAGCCTGCTTTTCTTCAGGCAGTAGTCCCCTTCTCCAGTTGCCCTGTGGACAGAGGATGGAAAAGTCAGGTTGCAACAGAGGCTCCGTTTCTCTTGTCCTCAGGACTCGGACCTAGACTTTCAGGAGGGCAAGAGGCATGTCCTCAGGCCTTTGTTCACCTGAGATGCGTATGCGGGAAGATGTGCCCACACTTGCAGGATGATTCTGCAGCCCGTGTATTTTGCCACGCTTTTCATTGGGGCTAATGGTAAACATGATGATGCTTTTCCAGGTCGTTCAGAGCATTTCCCTTCAGAAAGACAGGCTGGTTCTTCTGCAGGATATCTCTGCATGCCCTAGGATTAATAGCTGCTTGTACAAACCGTAGCCATTAGTGTCTTGTCATATCTAGTTTTACACATCCGCAATAAATGATGCCGTCTTCTTGTTCTGTGAAAAATGATACCATGCTCTGGAGTATCTCAGCGTCAATAGGTTTATCTTCATGGTCCTGTCCTATGAGCAAGTAGACCATTAATCTTTTTATTCTGTCCCAACGGTCCTAATTCCATGTCCACATTCAATGGTAACCAATGCCTCCCCCATACACTTATCTCCACCGTGTGCACACAGTTAGTTTATGGCATCCCTCAGGTCTGTGCTTAACCCCCCTCTTTTAATCTCCTTGTAGCTCACTTCCTCTGTCTCAGCAGAGCATTTTTCCCTGGCTGCCTAAAGAAATGGAGCCTTATGTTCTTTTATTCTCCGTTGGTGTGTTTGAACCTCCTCAAATAACTTGTAAACCCAACAGCCAGTTTCCACCATGTTTAGCAGGGTATATTTATTTCCTACAAGATACTATTAAGTTCTCTAAAAATAGACACTGGGGTAGTTACTGCCCTACCTGAGGGAGAAGCTCCAGGGTGTGATCAGCTTTTACTACAGACCAGAGAAGTGTTTTATGAGTATTCCCTTTGTAGTTCATACCTTCATAGTCACCACATGCGATCAGCTTCAAGACGGGAATCTGTGGGAAGCAGCTTGTAGAATAGTTTGTTGTTGCTTGGCTTTGTACTTTACAGCTTGTCATGCCCTCTGTGATGTTCAGACCTGTGTGCAGGCCCCCGGAAGGTGTCGTGGAGGAAACTGAGCCAAAGCATGGTTAATTATGGGGCACAAAACAGTTTGTTTTACCTTGTGTGCACATACACACACAGAGTCACCTTACTCAGCCCTGTTAGGGAGCACTTGCCAGTAACTCCTGCAGCCTAGGCCTGCAGTGGGGAAGTGGAGAATGCAGCAAAACTTGGGGTCAGTGGGTGTTCTGGATCCTACTGGGTAAGTGTTGAATCTCACTGTGGTACATGAGGAGCCTGAAAGCACACAGTGTCAGTGTGGTGCCTGGGCTGTTCCTAACCTGGTGCACGTGAAAACCAAAAGAGATGGGAGAACAGCTGGGTGCTAATTCCTCCTCACAAATCGCTGCCAAGCTCTTCTGCAGTGCAGGAGCACACATCCAGATGCTGGGGTCAGGCCATCCTGGCTGCAGATCCAAGGTCAGTAGGAAACCAGTGTTAGAGACAACTGTTGGGGGTTTTGGTAGTTAGTTATTTGTGGTGGGGCTTTGGCAGGATGGAGGGACTAAAGAGAACTCTGAGCATGTGTGGTTCAAACACTGTCAGAGCCTGCAGGTATCAAGAAAATGCAAACAGACTCTTCTCTCCAGACTTCTTTGTTCTCACCCTTAGTATCATGCCATGATTTGTATGTAGGCTTTAGGCAAGGCACCCAGTTCCTCTAAACTGTGGTGTGCACATCTGTAAAGTAAGGATAATGATGGTGCTGTGCCTCTCAGAAGGGGTTATGAAACTGAATGCATTCCTGATATGAAAAGTTTAAAGGCTTCTCCTGTAGAAGGTGCAGCAGGCATTGCAGAGGGTCATTATTCTTATCAACAATGATAACAGTAGTAAGGAAAAGGGAGATAAAATATGGGCCAGAATTGCTGTGTGATGCAGCAGTTTCTTGCCAGGCAGTAAAAAGGTACCAAAAAAGGGCTTGTACAGGACACGTTTAAGATTTGAGATGATGGCCCACAGATGGGAAGGAAGAGATGGTTGAATGTTTTTATGGAGCCCGAGGAAGAGAGAAGGTGCAAGATTGGAGAGCTGGGGTGTCTCTCCGTGGGGATTGCGTTTCTGGGGTGTGTTTGCTTTCAGGAGGAAGCAGCAAGCGTCTCTCTGGTCCTTTGTATCTCGGAGGAGGCACAGTGGAGATATGTGCGGTAAGGGGAGCACATGACATCGTGGCAGTGTAGATTTCCTTGTGAGCTATATGATCTACTTAAGTAGAGGATATTACATGGGACATAGTCACTTGCTTTTCTGACAGAGGTCTGCCAGAGGTTGACAGGGGGAAGAAGATGGGTTAGTGATTTCCATTGGTTGTCATGGTAACTAATGGAAATCACTTTTGTGTGTGTCTCTGTCGTATATGAAGATGTTTGTTACAACAACCAGGAAGCATTCTCTCTCTCCCCACCTTTTTTTCCCCTTTATTACAGTTTAACTGCTGACTTTTGGAATTAGTGCATTGTTACCAGATATAGGGAGGTTATATAGGTATTTTTGAATGCTGTGAAGTATGTAGTGGGGCTAAGCATCTGGAGGCCTTCTGTAAGGCACCTGCCCGAACATATTCTCACCAAGAGACCTAAAAGTAGGTGCCCATGTTGTCAGGTAGCCTGAGTGTACTGTTTTTCCTGTAAATGGTAAGCAGATGGTTAAGTTACTCTGAAAAAGTTCAAGTTTGATGGAAGGAGGATGTTAATGTCAGGTTATCAGCTAATGAGTTGTCAGGCTTACTGACATAGTGACAGTAAAGAGCTTGGAGAAGTTCAGAATAGATGTGTGGGTGAGACACAGTGTATTATTACTATTTCATGTAAACATCAGCCTGTCTTATCACTAGAAATATGGCTAACAACTCCACTGACACCAAAAGGTGCAGCTTTCCCTACAGATTAGTAGATGGTGAGGCCAGAAGGAGCTATTGTGCTTTACTTTTGCCCTCTTGCATAATACTGCCTATATTTCCAGCTTTTTCTAACATGTAGTCTTGATAAAAGCAATTATCACGAATGGAAGATACCAGTGCATTTGGTATGTTGCTGCAGTGGTTAATTACCCACATGCTGTTACACCTCATTTCTGTCTTGCATTTGTCTATAGTTTTGATCTGTGACCTCCAGATGCTGAATCTTGTGTTTAATCCACTCAACAGAAGAGGCCTTTAGTACCACATCTGTGCCCCTCCATTGTAACTGTGGCCTGCAACAAGGTCCACTCCCAGTCTTTGGCAAACTAAACAGTCTGACCTCCTCAAACCATGCCCTGGTAAGGTATATCTCCTAATCCCTTGCTCAGTACTGGGTCCCCACACATTGCATTTCCATTCCTGGTCTGTTAGTGCTCCCTTACCACGTAATGACAGGGCATCCCCAAGTGCTGTCACTGGGAATCTATATACTTGGGCAGTAAAAGTTGTAAAAAGAAGAAAGACAAAACCAGTAGGAGCCTTAATTTATTGTTAGGGAGTTCACATACGTTAGTGCACACACCACTGGGAGGAATACCCGGTGAGGTTGTCAGGAGTCTTCCCCCAGTAAGTGCTTGTGCTGCAGTTGATGCCAGCTAAAGCCTCAGTTTTGAGTTCCGTGCACGCTTACTGCTCAGTATTTAGAGGCTTCTCAACTCTCTTGACCCCACAGGTGAGGTCTGAGTGGGCTGGGGGCCGGGAGGTGCATGCTCAGCACAGCTCATCCCCTGTAGTGGGCAGAGGGCCACACGGCAGCACTTGAGCCAGCTGGAGCCTGTCCTCTGGCAGGCAGCTTCAGCTGAGCCCGGCTTGAGCTCGTGCACTCCCCATCCAGTGCCCCGGGCACAGCGTCCCTGCCATTGCAGGGCCCTTTGCACCAGGCCAGTTGGCTGACAGCCTCTTGGGCTGTTTGAGTGCACGGGCTCCTGGGGTGGGGAGAGAGCATAGTCTGCTAATGCAGTAGCAAGGAAATGTGTCTCGCATGCATGCACTTGAAACATCTCAACCAGACCCGAAAGCTGCTAAAGACTGCACTACTGACATGGGTGAGCGTGTCTCCATGCACTCTGAGGCCAGCACATCCTGCTGGTGCTCTGATTTCTGTGATTTTTCTCGCAGCAGAGATTGATGGATGAACTAGGTTTTGCCTTGAGAGCTTTCTCTGATATCAGGGCCTGAGTCTATTTCTAGATACGATTTGTTTTACACACAGGAATTCATTGTGGGACTGAGGAGGGCGCGAAGAACATGCAGGCTGCCCTGACTCTAGACAACTCAAGCTATCACCCATGAGACTCACAATGGATACAGTTATGTGTAAGCAGAGCCAGGTTTCTTGCTGTTCACTCCACCCTTCTCAAACGACCCATTTCTAACCAAATAACAATACAGGAATTTCTTCCATGAGCAAATCTTGCTTGCTTGCTGTCCCAGGGGCACAGGCTCTCTTCTGAGATGTCTTTGGGTTTGTCACAGATTGGGCTTGCATCTTGACTTGGACCTTGGGAAGCATTTGCAGTAAAAATGCGTAATAAAGATTCAGGGGTTATTAAAATACCCCTTTTTTGTTTCTATTTCCAACTTTTGTCTTTAAATATAAATGTCTGGGGTTTCTCTTCCTCTCAGAGAAAGTAGAAGGCTCTCTATATTTCTTGTTCTCAGGTCTCTTCCAGTTCACACTTTGGGAAGACCAAGTGGGCTAGGCTGAAGGTTTGTGTTTTCGGAGCTTTAAGGCATCTTCCTGCAAGGCAGCTTTACCTGGGTAACAGAGGCATTCAAGTAAAGAAAGCTCATGCACTTCTGGTCAGTGATGAGAGGTTAGAGGAGATTGCTCCCTGTCCTCAGCGATGTTTTCCCCCTGTGTTCTGCTGCAAGCTTGAAACCCATGTTTTACTGAAAGCCTGGTAAGAGGCAGCAAAGCCTTGTGTTCCTTGAGGCTGCGATTTTTAAACCTGTAGCTAACCTTCTTTGCAGTGCTCATCTAAAGGAGAGGTTTCAGGGCAGCTGTGAGAGCTGTTCTCCCTGTGAGCTGCCCTGGAGAAAGGTGAGCATCCCCCAAGCTGCTTTCTCTTTGTGCTCCCTCTTCCATGATGCGGTTTGAATGTCTCCAGACAGGGAGACTCCACAACCCCCCTGAGCAGCCTGTACCAGTGCTCTGACACCCTCAGCATAACGAAGTTCTTCCTCATGCTGAGGTGAAACTTGTTGTGTTTTAGTTTATGGTCATTGCTCCTTGTCCTGTTGCCGTGCACCACTGTAAAGGGTCTGGCACCATCCTGCTGGCACCCACTTTTGAAATACTTTGAGTATTGATGAGATTCCCCTCTCAGTCTGCTCTTCTCTGTACTGAAACAGGCCCAGCTCCCATAGTCTCTCCTCACAGGAGAGATGCTCCAGACCCCTGAGTATCCTTGTGGCCTCTGCTGCACCCTCTCCAGTAGGTCCTTGTCTTTCTTGTCCTGAGGAGCCCAGCACTGGACACAGCACTCCAGATGTGGCCTCTCCAGGGTCGAGTAGAGGGACAGGGAGTTGTCATGCTTGCTTATTGTAGAGGTGGACTCCAGAGGGCACTAGGTGAAGTATTCAAGGACACAAGGTACCATGACAGAAGGACACATGCTTCTGCATCCATCAGTTTAATTCTGCGTGAGGGGGGCTTTGTGTCTTTGCTCATGTTCATGCAGTACATGGGCAGGGTTGTGTCATGGAACAACTACAGTGGTTGGCAAAGAGGTGGGGATGGGCTTACCTGGCAGGACTTGCAAGGCTCAGTTTTGCTTCCCACAGATTTCCTGTAGTACTGGGCAAGCCACTGAAACCCAGGGCACTGAAGACAGATAGCCTGAGGTTCATGGACAACAGGGGAGTCAGTCTCCTAAATGGTGACAGGGATCTGGGCACAAGTACTTCAAGGTGGGTGTTTTGGTGGAACCGAAGGATCCTCCTGGTCCTACATGCGTGCATGAGGTTCCTAAAGGAGAGCTTTCTACCCCATGACTGCATTTAGGTGTTAATGTGGTGCAGTTCATGCCTTGGGAAGCACCGATTTCACACAGTAGGGGAGATCGTGCAGACAGCTCTCTGCTTCCAGACCTAGGGCTGTTCGCTGAGTCAGCAGCTGTTCACAGCAGTCGCAGATTTGTTCCTTTCAGCCTCTGTCCTATACAGGAGCATTCTGTGTCCCTGAGAGGTTACTGAAAACACCAGGATGTCTTGGGGAGGAGTGCCCATGTTTGCATCATTATTTTTTATATGATATAGCTGTTAAAAGCCAGGCACACTGTGTACTGCTGGCTGCTGTCCCAGGATTAGTGCAGTCCGATCTCTTCGCAATTGCATGATTTCCAATAGGGAAATGGGGAGGGGGCAAATTATAGTGTCTTGGCTCAGATGGAGTTATGAAACTCGGGTAAGATGAAGAAATACAGTGAAGTCCATACATGGAGCATGCAAAAGTAAAGCGTGTGTCTCTTGAACTGTTACTTAGTGTGTTTGATGACACATGAGAAGGGGAAAAAAATGTCAAGATATAATGGGACATTGATGTGGCAGAAGGAACAGGGTCCCTATGGCAGGGCTGTGCTGGTGTTTTGGAGGATGCGAGGCTCATGAAAATCAGTTGTGTTTCACTATAACAAAGCACTTGGAGAATTAAACTTGGGCAGTTGAAGTGCTTTGTGACCCCGGGCATCTGCTTCACCCTTTGGCTGGAATTGCCATCATGCAGCAGGGATGACCAGACAGGTCACAAAGCGTGACTTGCTTATGGCGCAGTGTGCATTGACAACTGAACTTGGGTCAGCTTTGCAGTGGTGGATGGAGCAGTGAACTGCAATACATCAAGAGCTGCTTCACAACCAGCCTGGATACCTTAGCTGTAGAGCAAGTATTCATTCCTAGAGGGGAGAAGGAAGCAGCCAGAAGCCACAGACAAGTGTTCCTTGTAGACACTTGATTTTTCATCTGCACCCTGGACTTGAAGTTGCTGACTGCAGCATTAAAGGCTTCTTGTGTGAATGATTACTGTTGAGATGAGGCTGTGCTTATGTGTAGGTTTCACAGAGTCAAGGGTACCAAGCCAAGAGCAAGTAACATTTGCATGGTAAGGGTGGTACACACAGAAGTGAGAATCCATGTCAAGGCCCCGTGAATGACAAGCTCTTACAGATCAGCACAGATATGGTAGACACTCATGTTAACAGTAAGATACTTAGCCTCTCTGTAGTCAAGGCTGTTTTCTTCTGGGTTAGCACACTGAAGGGACTAGTGCATTGAAGAGCGCTTCCAGCGCAAGCAGGAGTGTACAGCCAGGAGCTGCATACGCGTAGGCTTTGATAAAGACGTTAGATGTTGTGATTGCAGTAAGTCTTTCACTGCTGGTTAAGATTATTTACCTTATCTTGCTTTTGCCATAGGCTGAAGGAGCGCGTGCATACCATTCCTTCTGCTCTGTGAGATAAGTTTCTAGAGCTGGTATCTTAGCTGTGTGTCTCACCTGAAGTGTCCTCACCCTCACAGGGTCTGGGAGTTTGGCATGGAAGGACTAGGGCAAGTTTTGCAAGTGTTATTCTAGGAGAGCTGTTAGAGCTGCAACAAGGAGCTTTTTGGGGCCTTTTTGGGTATTGGGTTTTCTTGGGGCTAGGGGGTGATGTTTGAAATAAATTAACAAGCAAACCCCAGAACTAACTGACCTAACCCACATTACTGGGGAGCTGAAAAAGTATCATTTGTTTTCTTTGGAAAACAAACCAAGAGGTTTTACTCAAACCCTGAAGTTCGGTGTTATGTTACTGAACCTTCCATTGCCATGGTATTGCAATTCCCATAATTGCCAATCCTCTGGGTGGCCTGCAGCCCCCTACATCTGTTTATTGTGGCTCAGTACATTGCTAGAATGCCACCTGCTACTTCTAAAACCATGTGGGGTGAAACAGATCACATTCTCTTTCCTCTAGGCTGCATGCTTGTACAGGTAGCATCTAGTACAGCTTTATTCAGCAGGGCAAGTACCTGTACATGAGAATGATTTCCACACATACACAGTGATACGTACTTAAGCAATTTGTTCTCAGTAGTCAAAAGGCTACCACCGATTTCCTGGTGTGCTTAGGTCACAGCCAGCTCTAGTAATACATTTTAATGAAAGCTTTGGGTGTGTGAATTTCCTGGGGTTTCTTATATCTTTGTTGAAAAAGGAAACCAATTGTCCCTTCTGAGCTTCGTATCTTAATTTCTTCTGCCACATGCCATTTTACCACTGCAATCTCTACATAGGAGAAGAGGGTCTGGTTACATTAGGAGTTGTAAAAATAAACTGCTTATACATTCAGGCAATGTGATTCCTGGGGCCGAGCCCGGGACAGGGGAGGGCAGTGTCAGAAGTGCAGGTCTTAGGGTCAGAAGAACACTCTGCTTCTTTATATGTGGTTCTAGCTGGAGGGGATGGAGGATGCTCCTACTCTTCGAGCGGGCTCTGGGCTAGCAGGGCATGAGCAGTGGTGATAACTCTGCAAACCTGGCTTTGTCTTTTGTGCCTGCAGTTCCCTTCCCCAGGGCAGTAGGCAGCCAAACCAGGCTTTCCAACAGCAAAGGGTGCCGCATTTTCTGTAGAATAAATATCTTTCATAAGTTCTTTAGCCCCTTTATCTGCCCATTTTCTTTCAAGGCTTTTCTAAGCCTTTCACAGCGAGGGAGACATTTTGTTCTGTTCTTGTCTGCTCTTCCCTTCCTTGGCTGTACAGCTGCGAGTCTGCAATCTCACTGAAAACCGGTGATCATCAGCACTTCAGTCTGATCCACTGGGCTGCAGGCTGTAGTGGCTGAGACACAAGCATGTATTTCTTTCTGCTGACTTTATTAGAGGAGCAATAAATTCTGGCTGGCCGACAAGGTGGACAGCCAAGGCTGGCAGACAGCTGTGCAAGCTAATGTCTTAAACTGCTGCGGCTGGATTTGCCGGAGGCAGCCTTCTGAAGCCTTCAGTCTGAAACCTTCAGTTTCACGTCTGCTGGATTTCAGTTTTTCCCCTCTGAAGGTAATGGCCTTCTCACCTCCCCAGTGTGAAGGTATCATCTCTTCTCACCTCCCCAATGCAGCCCTGGCTGCAAAAGAGCCACTTAACTCTGCACATGGACTTTGGTAATAATGGTGCAGCAGAGGCAGCGGCTGTCCTGTGCTTAATTGAAACCACCAAAACAGTGCGACCTTCTCTTCATTTTCTTGCCACTTTCATTAAATGGGAAATTTTCTGTCAAAACCCAAACTGGTTTATACTGCATTAAACAAGGGAAATTTGCCAAGTCTTTTATGCTTGTTTAACTTAAAATATGTCCAAAGTCAGCGTGCTCCTCTTGGCTTTGATTGATTTGGACATAAAGCATGTAAAGCACCAAGTTTCAGCTTGCCAAAGACATGTATAGTATAGAGGATAGTTTCAGGCAGCCTTAGGCCGGTGCTCTGGGCTGGGCTTCCAGTGAGGCTGAAGGCTTTTGTTTCCCTTCCATACCATGAAGTGTTTCCAGCATCAGTGAACATCATACTTCTGGGGGGAACATTTTGCCTTGGCAGACTGGATAGCTTTCAAGCAAGGTTAGAGGGGGAACCTCTGTGGTGAAAGCATCGGTACGGTTGTGTTTGCATCACAGATAGTCCCTTTGATTAGGAGGCCTAGCAAAAATTCCTGATGTCTGCCTTCTTGCTGTTATGTGGGAAAAGAGGTACACACAAAACCTGTGATCGTTAAATGAGCAGAAGAACCCCATGGAAATAACCTGCTCCTAAGCCAACAGAGCTGCCTTTGGTAATTGGAAGTCTGTTGTCTGTGCAGCAATCTTGGCTTCTGCTGCTGCTATCAGCTTTCAGGTTTCTGGGACTTTTCCCAAGGTCTGGTACAATCACCTTCACTGCTCAGGGAGGAACAGCTGCTGTGCAGGTACTGCTTATTTCTGTATGAGGCACTGCCTTGTCACTTACCTTGCTCCACCACCTTTGTTTGCCTTGGATGCCCCCCATCCCATGCTGCTGTGAGCTCCAGGGTGTAAATCTACTGACAGCAGCTTCAGCTGCCATGAGCAATTCATTTCTGTGCTGCTTGGGTGATCAGTGGCACTTGGAGGCAGTGCCTTGAGTTGGCAAGACCCAGCTGCCCAGAAGGACCCTGGCCCTTCTAGGAGGTGGTGACACACAATAGCGGTGTGCTGTCCTGCTGCTTGGGAGGAAAAGACTTGGGACCTGTAGTGTTGAGTTCTGGCTGTGGATGGTTTGGCAGTCCTCAAGACTGTTTGCCTCTGTGGTACAGAGCATTTGTAATTACATTTTGTCATCTGCTGCATTGTCTATCTCAGCCCATTAGAGCATTTGCTGGTTAATTACTTAAGCTGTCATCAAACCTCTGTAAGGTAGGCTGTTACTGCATCTCTCCTGCTACAGACAAAACCAAGCAGTGAAGCCATTACCTCAGCTGGTCTTCATGCTCTGTCTAGAGATGTGGCTCCATACTGCTGAGAGCACAAGGCTGTGCTTCTGTCTTGAGAAAAGATAGAGAAAAAAGCAGCTGAAGGTCAGAGATGAGTTGGGAGCTGCCTGTTTGTTTGGCCCTTGGATCCACATCCCTTCCTTACTGAGAGACTGAAAGGGAGAGCAGTTTCATCAGTGGAGCAGCAGTAGACCAGCCACCTGGGCTTTGTAGTACCTGTGCATTTGGGCTGGTGCTGGTATTCATCAGACTCTGACCTTGATCCCACCATGCAGATGGCTTGATGAGGGAACATACAGCACACACCAAGACCTACTGCCAAAGGATCCAGGTCCCACACTGGGATCTAGCTCTAGGGGATGATGATACCATACCTGCCCTGCCCTCTTCTCTCTAGTCTCAGTCGTGTCTGGAGCCTGCCTCTTTGCAAAACATCTGCTGATTCAGTTCTCCACCCTTGTACTGTTTGTCCTAAATGACCCTTTCCTTCTGGCATCCACCCTGCTGGCTGTAATGACTGATGACCTGCAAGGGAGATGGAGTCCCCTGCTTTTCACTTCATTTCTCCGTGCTGTTTCTCCATGCTGTGCCCCAAGCAGCAGCTGCCTGTGAAATCTTGCAGTCCCAGAAGAGAGCTTGTTTGGTCGTCATGGTCAGCTAGTGTTTGGGCAGTGTGACCAGGCTCTGTGAGCTGTAAGAGGAAGGATTGCTCTTAGAAGGGACTGAAGTTTCAGAAGTAATCGGACAGTGGAAGGTCAGCAGCTCTGTGTAAGCTGGTGATTTCCATGAACCCACACTTGCTACAGCCTTTGGTGATGTTGTGGTTTAAGTAAGAACCCCTTAAATAAGAAGCATCAGGGTGAGTCTGCCACCAAATTCAGGCTCCTGCAGAGGTGCTGAGGACTGTTGTGCTCTCTAAGCATAACAACTTTACAGTTCATCAGGCACGGACAGACCAACTTCATCTTGTTCTTGGAAGCCACTGACCTTTCCCTGTTGACACTTCAGAAAGGAAAAGGCAGCCTGAGGCAAGCACCTGGCATGGAAAACTTCAACCTGAGCAGTTCAGTGCTAGCAAAGTTCTCAGCAACAGCAAAGAGGGGTTCATAAGGGGAAGGGTTAGGCTGCTTTTAAGCATTGTGTTCCACCCATTATGTGGGGTGACACCTTGGTTCCTGTGAATCAGCTCGCTTGACTGCTCTCCCTTTCTGTGAAGACCTTCAGAGGAGGCCAGGCCAAAACAATTGGCTGTTACTACATTTCCCATTGTGATGCTTGACTCCTCACAGGTTGTAGCTGAATTCTGCCATGGCTTTGGCAATGTCTGCATTCATAAATGAAAATGCATGGGGAGGTTTGCTGACTGTGAGCCCAAGTGAGACAGTGACCCACACCTATGCTCTTAAACTCTTACCTCCTAATTAGAGTGGCTGTGTGTGAATTACTTCTTGATTACCAGTGGTCTGTGCTAACCCCCAAACTGTGTGTGAGAGCTTGCAGACCACGATGGTGGCCCTGCTCCCATTTCAATAGCACGGATAACTTGTGTGCCTAGTATTTTCCTACTGGAGCCTGGCACTCTTGAATTTCCTGGGGTAAGTGCAGGCTCTGAGCCTCATCACTCTGTGCCCATCCCAGAACCACCAATACCCTCCAGCTGCCCTTTCTGCCTGGTGTTCAGGGAAGGGGTTGCTCTCAGCCATCCATGGCTTTTCCTGCTGGCTGGGGGTATTCCTGTCAATGGCTGAACTTCAAGCAGCTTTGCTGGGATTAGCCCAGACATGCAGGATTACTGTGATATCTGTTAGGAATTCACTTCATTTAGCACTCTAAGCCCTTTCTCCTTACTCCTGGATTAGTAGTCTTAGCTATTGCTAATGAGTTTGTTAGAAGCACCAGTATGGTGATGAGCTAACACTGATGAATTGATACAGTTTGATGCATGTCGTGGAGGAGTCTTGGGACAGCTACAACTTCTAGTTTTTGATGACACAACTGCAAGTAGCGTAGGGGCAAAATCTTGTGTGATTCAGTTTTGTGTCCCCCACCACAAAATCTCTTCTGCACATCTGAGCAGTGGAGATCTATGCAGTAACATACATGTCCCGTGAAAGCTGCTTCTTCTATCTCTGCATGTAAAATGCCTTCACCAGCAGCTTTAAGGACAATGCTGTGTTGCTCAGACATTTAATACTGTAGAACTTGTCTTAGGAAATAATATAATTGTATTTTTTTCATAACAGAGCCATTATGCTGTCAAAAGCTGAGCTTTCTGTTGCATTAGACAGCAGCCAGCAGAGATTGCCGGGAAAAGACAGTGCTTAGTGCTTTTAGCTAAATTTTTTACCAGCAGGAAAAATGGAATGAAAACAAAATGAATTTATAATGAACTGTATTTATTTCTGGGCTCTCCTATTGTGCTGCTGTTTGCTTGCTTTGGGGGCATTGAGAGCTGATTAGCAGCCCTGGAGAGAGAAACCCATTATTTACCCAAAAAGCAGCCAAAAGTGGAGAGGCAACAATGCAGCCTCCCTCCCTTTCTCTCTGTTCCATCATCTGCATCCCTCCCGCATTTCCAAAACAAGCCTCGAGTTTGTCCTGAAGGCATCATTCTTCATCTGTGAGAAGGCAACTAAGTCTGTGTGGTCTGCTGCCTTCTGCTGGTGGAGGTGCCCGCAGAGGCAGAGGACGTGCTGGAGGCTTCCAGTTCCTCACAGTCAGGTCCCCGTGCTGGTGAGGAGCGTGGGATGCCTTCCCACACCACAGGAGGTGAAGTGGTGCTGTGGGTACCAACCCCCTCTGTGCTTAACCAGCCTACTGGGAAGCAGGGTCTCAAGGGCTGTTGGAGGAATGAGGAGGAGCGTGTGGCCCGCTGAAGAGATTGTGCAAAAGGCTGCACAAAAAGGATTGTTTCTTTCCATGGGAGTTAAAGGTAGGGGAGCAAAGTGGGAGAGCCAGATAGGAGCTGGCTTGTGGCAGCATCCCTACCCTCCTTCTCCTGCCTCTCCCCAGGAATTGCTCCTGAGCCCTCCACATGCCCTGTCCCCCACGAATGCTTAGGTACATGATGAGATCCCAGGCTTCCACAGCGATTGTTGCCTGCAGCATGGTGGTTTTAATTGCAGGTTTACAGGCAATTAGAAACCAGGCTAAACATAGCCCTGGTTTACAAGAGAGGGTTTAAAATGCAGCCTTTTGTCTTTGAGCTGCCCACTAAGATAACAGCATAGCTAATAATGGGTATCAGCTCCAGAACAGTAGGGGACTTGGTTCTGGAGGGGTCTGCTCCCTCTCTGAAACACAACTGAAGCTGCCTTACATTAGGAGCTGATCTTCTGTTCATTCCTAGGCTAATTCAATCCAGAGCAAATCCCTTCAACCTTCTGTCTGCATCCCTAATCTTGTGTGTCACTTTTGTTGTGTGAAGGATTCTTTTTCCTTGGAAGGAACAGGAATTTGGTGGTCAGGGCTTACTGTCCTGACTGTAATCTTGCCTAAGCTTGCATTGTAGCAAAATACATTACATTCACTTTTGAAGCTTTTTGGGTTTGCCCTCTTCTGGCCATAAAGTGGTGTTAAACTGCATATTTTCACCCTTGGTTTGGCCTGTCCCTCAAATTTCCACTGTAATGGAAGGTTTTTGGCTCCCATGCTGCTGCAAAAGTGTTGATAACAATCAAAAGGGAGATTACTTTTATGAAAGAGCGTTATTTATTAAGACAGACATCTGTTACTGCTGTTTTCCTTCCTTATGCCAGGGCAGGGCAAGGGAATGAAATGTCAGGGAGGGAAGTGTACTGTTTAAGTTACAGAATTCCTATGCTTTAATTTGAAGCATAGAATTTATTCCTATGCCAGTATGAATAAATGTGTATGAGTTGGCCAAGAATACAGACAGCCTTGACAATAGGGGAAGGCTTATAACTGAGCCCAGCCTTTCAATGGGTGTCAGACAGGCAAAAAATAACATCCTTTAATCAGTATCATGTAGGGAGTTGTATGCGGAGGGAGCACTGGTAGCAGTGGAGATGGACTTGGAGACTCAAGAGGTGCTTCCTAGCCCTGTGTGCTTCCTACATGTGTCTGATCCCACTGGGAGCTTTGCGGTGTCACGCAAAGGCAAGTGTTGGTGTTGTTGGAGGTCATAGGACCAGTGAGCTGGGAAAGCAGACAAGTCCCCTGGACAGGGAGGGAGGGGGGTGCCAGAGCGTGGTGGTGAGGGGGGACGATTAGACCTGTCTCTGTGTTTCACCAGCAAGTGGTGGCACCCAGGCTTTTCTCTGTCTCCAGGGAGACTTCTGAGCAACAAATAAGATGAAAGCTTTCATTTCTCACCTCTCTTGAGAGAATGCAGGCACGATGGCCAAGGGATCATGGCTGCAAAAGAAAAGGTGGGGGGGGAGGTCCAGTTAAAGTTTCCTTTTGACCAAAAGAACCAAACTCCAAATTCTTGCTCCAGATTACTCCAAAACATTAGGAAGGATTCAAAGACTGTGACTGCCAGAACACTTTGGGAAGGCTGAAGGTTCCATCAGTGCAAAGGTACGGGAATACAAATCAATGAAGGGGGGTAAAAGGCAAGTCTTCAGTTTGACAACACAGAGCACTGGGAGCTGCTGGCAGCTGGAGGAAGTTCAGTGCTAACCAGCAGAAGGTCTGGCACTCAGAGTTAATTTAAACAGCCAGTGGACAGCAGGAAGGGTTGTGTAGCAGAGAGGCACCCCAGAGGGCTGAGTTTATTGCCAGGAGCATCTTTGTTGAAGCTCCGTGCTGCAGTGGTGGTGTGAAAGGGATGCGGCAGATCTCTCTGGACGGGTGTGTTTGCTGCGCCTGCCCGGGGCTGCTTCATCCATGGCAAGGCTGGAGCTAGGAAGGATGGTGCCAGGGATCCCGAGGCTCAGCAGCGCTGGGGTGTAGGGGTAGAGCTGTGCCAACCCCAGTTCCTATAGCAGCCGTGGGTTCTGTTGGTGATCGAGAAGATGGCACAAAGCCCCTGTTTGTTGGGCTGTGATTTCTGTGAGGTGGTGTGGAAGGGAGCCATTTGACCGCCCATGTGGTGTGAAACAGGGCTGATCATTATCTTGGGGAGGTGTGGGGAAAAAGAACCCCTCTAAAGAGGGCACTCAAAAAGAGACACTTCTTTACTCCATCTTCCTTTACTGTCTGTAATCTGTCTTGTGAGCATACAGCAGTGGTGAAGCCTATACACTCACAGAGAATGTGCATGCAGTTAATTCAGTCCACTTCTGGGTCATGACAGTGGAGGGAAATAGGGGAGCACTTGCCTCAAACCATATGATACCCACAAACAGCACAGACTTTGCTTCTCAGGCATTCAAAACAGGGACAGGCGAGCCACAGCAACAGTGACTCCCTCACAACAAAATGGGAATAATGGCTAGTTAAGGAAGTCCCACTGTTTTCTAAGCAGTCCCCAGCCCGAGTCTGTTGGTGGGCCTGTGGTTTGCTGGCGTGAAGCAAGAGGGCATCATTATCCCCCCAGGATGGGGAGTTTCACCCCTCATTTCAATGAGGCTGAGATTTTTCCTGTTGGATCTAGCTGGTTTGGTCATTTCCCCTCCATTCTTCAGTGTGTTGTTGTGGGTTTCTGTAACAGCCCAGTGCTTTCAATCCCTTGTCTTGCTGGGTAAGGCAGGGAGTGCTGCAGCCACCAGCCAGGCTCTGAGCTTATCTGCCAGCAGCATGTGCCACAGGCTGGTGTGATCCTTGGGAGCTGCATTCAGATCTCCTGATGTGCCAGCTTCACCCTGCCAGGGAGAAGGGGTGGGTTTGGAGGGCCAAAAGGAAGGCAGCAGAAATAAGCCAGAAGCAGGGAGGCCCCTTCTCTTGTTGGTTGTGAGGGTTAAGGCTGAGCTCCTGCACCAGTGCCAGAATTTAAGTGGGAGCCACTGGTAGGGACAGTATGTTGGACTGAGCCTCTGCCAGACCACTGACAGACTCTGCCTTTGGCATCTCAATGAGGCTGAAACTGTGAGCAAGCCAGTCTCCAGTGACTGGGGTTGGGGATTTGTTTTGGCTTGTGCAGAAGATGGGGCACATGCAGATGTGTGCATTGCAGCCCCTCAAGGTCTTGCTGGCTGTGGCAGTGTTGCATAAATCCTGACATTTCTGTCCAAGACCATAAGTGCTCTTTGGATTTCCTTCCTATAGCACACATTCCTATTGGTGGTGCTTCATGTGCTCTGTGTGTAACACGCCATGGGAGCCATGGGGAGGGACAAACGAGAGGAGAAACGTACATTGTTAAGCAGGTTTGCGTGCAGATAGCACCGTGCCATCTACATTTTGCACTGTGTCTCCTTAACACTGTTGTAGCCCTTAGGGGAAAGGAGGTGATGAGCTGCCTTGTTTTCTGCTGGGCTAGAAGGGGGCCCCAGGGCATCATTGCTGGCCCCAAAGCAGAGAGGTTTGTTCTGGGACCTTGCAAGCATGGGTTTGCCCTCTCCCAACGGTGCACCCGCAGCTACTTCGAGGGAAGCCTGCGAGCCGGGAATCGTCAGGGCATCTGTGTGTGCTCTCAGCCTTTCATCTCGGACACGTGGACTGGGCAGGCCACAGGGCAGAAAGCAAAACATCCTGGGAAGAGCTCAAGAAGTGTTAGAGAATAGCTCGTGCTTTTGGAGGCGATTCAAGCAGTGATCCCTCTTCTAGGAATGAGGGCTGTGGGAGGTGTGCAGGGCCTCAGGGTCACTAGCGCGGCTTGGAGCCCTCTCCTTCTAGACCAGGGCTTTACTGAAGTTCATAGGAAGTCCCTGACACCTCGCTACTGTCTCCAGAGCAGTGAGAAAAGACAGGCAAGTGCTTGTGTTGTCATCATTGTACCTGGCTGGCACTGGTTGCCTGCCCTTAGTGGTTTGGAGCCAGATAGGCTACCGAAGTTCAAAAGCCCCATTTTTAAGTAGTGCAGTGATGCATTCAGGTAGGTCCTTTATGCCTCTGCAATCTGAGTCACCTCTGGCTGTGTGTATAGGCAACAACAGCAAGTCTCTTGAAATTGCCCATCATGGAATGAAACCTGGGAAGAGGACCCAGGTACCCGCTCTCCAGCTGTAGGCAGCGGCGTGTTGTCTCTGCGTGAGTCCTGGGTACTCCGCTTCTCAAGGCGAGCATGAGCATCCCTGCACCATAGTGCAGATGTCGGCCTCCTGTTTGAGCTTCTGCATGCAGACCTGACACCTGTTAGCTTGCCACTGGGTTTGGTGAGTGCCAGCAGGGTGAGGAATGTTGTCTCCACTGAGAACTCAGCCAGGAGACAGGTGCAGGCTCCTCAGGACTGAAGGATGAGAAGCGATGGGACGGGACTGAGTGTTTAAGAGGGGACCCTGTTCCCCGAACCAGGCACAAAATTCCACATAGTTCTGGTCAACCTCAAACTGCATTTCGTGATGAATTAGCTCTGTCTGTCTGAGAAGTGTGTCCCAGCCTTATTTAGGAATGACAGGAAATCAGTAATCACTTCTCTTGTTTCTTAATCATGGAACTGCCTTTGGGCTACAAATGCTGGCAAGCCTGTGCTGTCAGCCTGGCACAGGGGCCACGGGGTGATAAGGAGAGCTCTGCTCTGGGTGAGGTGTGGGTGACTGATTCTGCTTCCCCGAGACTACATGCATGGATGTGGGACATGCCACTTCTAATGAGCACAGCAGAGGTTATTCACTACTCAATTATGTTTCCCCTTCATCTTATATACTGCTCCACTGCTGTGAGAGGCAACATAGCTGTAATAGGTGTATCATGAGAGCAACAGATTGTAAGCTGACAGGTTCGGAGGGTGTCAGGGAAATACCATCCATCTTCCTTACTGGTAGCCCACACAGCATAGTTTATTTCCTGTTCCCCTTCTCTTTATGCTGGGTTAAATCAGGAACGAGACGGGGGACCCATGAGGACACGCCAGTGTAAGCACAAACAGCTTGCCTAATAAAAAGCCTTGGTGTTTGGCCAAGCACTGGGTTCAGCATGAGCTGCAGGGAGCAGTGCAGGGGCAGAGGGCCAGTGGTGCTTATAGCCTCTGGCAATACCCATCCTTGGGGTACCCATGGAAGGCTGAAAACCCCCAGACTTGGGAAGTTTTCTTCTTTCCTCCCAGCTGTGGCAGTTACCATAGTGACTGGATTTTATAGTGTGTTTTGCAGTGATGATACCAATTTTCTTATGGCCTTCTCACCTTATCAGAGCTTCCTCTTGGCTATCTCAGTGAAGAGCTCAGCCATCAAGTCAGAGAGACTTACAGCACTCTCCCTGTCGCAGAGGGAAGCCTCTTCAGGGTAGGTGTGAAATGGTGTTAGCTCCACGTAGGGACCGTTTCAGTGCTGGTGCCTGGGCTGGAGGCTTTCTAGGGGATAACAGGGGCAGCAGGAGTTGCAAAGAAGTAGCTGGTTGTCACTCAGGGGTCACAGTTCCCCTTGTGCTGGGGCCTGAATGCTCAGCACTTCTATTCTCTGGTCCTGGTGTGGGGCTGCAGGGTGACTGCCCTTGCGGTTTAATGGGGTTTGTTGCTGATGTGATGTTGCTGAGAGCAGAGAAGAACATGTGCCCATCTCTCCTGCTAGTCTGTATGCTTGTGCAGCCCCCTCCACGTTCCTCTCCCAACCAGGATTTTCACCTAGTTTTTACAGCAGTGTTTTTCCTCTCCTCTTTCCAGTACAGATGTGTAGGGACATCCTCTTCTGCTGGTTGTCAGGTCTCCAGGAGTAGAAGCTGAGGTTACAAGAACCTGGAGAGCTTTCTTCGCACCTCCTGAACTCCTGGTTTGCATTTTGAAGGTAGTAGTGTGCCAGAGCTTTGGCAGTCTAGCCTTCAGCTCCCTCTGCCTACAGGGACACAGTTTAACCTTGGATGGAGCTGTGCCTTGTTAGTAGACGTACCACTGATAAGCAGACTCCAGGTTAGTTCCTCAGCCTTCTGAACGTCTCCCCTCTTGCAGGATTGTTTCACCTCGCTTCTTTTTTCAGGTTTCCCCATTAGTCTGATAACTGTTCCTGACTATATGTTTCAGGAAGGGAATCCTCTGTCAATACTGCAGGCCAAGAAAAGCTGTCTAGACAAAATAATGCCTAATAATGGGGTTAATTCTGACCTTTCCTCACTATTCCCACTTATGTAAAAGGGATCTCATGATTTTTCATGCGACACAAGGATGCTCAGGGGTCTGGAGCATCTCTCCAATGAGGAGAGACTGTGGGAGCTAGGCCTGTTTGGTATAGAGAACAGCAAACTGAGAGGGGATCTCATCAATACAGATCAGTATGTCAAAGGCAGGTGCCAGCAGGATGGTGCCAGACTCTTTACAGTGATGCACAGCGACAGGACAAGGAGCAGTGGCCATAAACTAGACCACAACAAGTTTTACCTCAACATGAGGAAGAACTTCTTTACGCTGAGGGTGTGAGAGCACTGGGACAGGCTGCCCAGGGGGGTTGTGGAGTCTGCCTCTTTGGAGACATTCAAACCCCACCATGGACACGTTCCTGTGTGAGCTGCTCTGGGTGGCCCTGCTTTGACAGGGGGTTGGACCTAGTGATCTCCAGAGGTCCCTTCCAACCTGAATGATTCTGTGATTCACGTAGTAAAGACGCTTCAGAGGAAAGGAGTGACTGTGACAGAGAGCACTGTCCCCTGGGCACCGGCTCTTGCAGAACCATCTCCAGCAGAACCATTGGGTGGAGCAGCCTCGAAGCTGCTTTTCATTAGCACGGAGCTGAGCAAACCCTTGACCAAGGCTAGAGAGAAGATGGGAAGTACAAAACTGGCTTATGTCCAGTTCTGTTCTCACCCTCCCTCCCACTCCGAGGCTGACTCAGTGCTTCCTTCCAATTGCATAGCGATTTCCATTGCTTTCTTCTGATGTGCTGTGGTAGAAGGGGAGGGTAGAGAAGGATCAAGGGGCAGAGCTGGGAAGAGGGGTCATCAAATCCGTTGCATTAGCGATGGGAACGAAACTACCGAGGTCTCTTTTGCAAGAAGCCAGAGGCTGCTGGTAAACCTCAGCATTTCCTGCACACTACATTCCTCTTGTGTATCCAGTTACTGGAAGAGGTGAAGAGATGCCATAGGCTTGTAAATCCTAATTTGCCTCCAACTGCTCAGCTCACTTTTCCCTTTGCTCTGTTGGAGCCAGGTGGTGGCTGAATAATGTGCCAGCTTTGGATCCCATTCAGGAATAAATCATCCCAGCTGGGTGGAAAAAGAGGCAACAAAACTTACTGGCAGGACCAGTAAAATCCGTGGGACTTCCGAGTGCGGGAAATGAGAAGGATGGAAAAAGAGGGATTACCACGCCACAGATCTGTGGGTTACTACAGATTCAGGGGCTGAAAGGGAACATTTGAGGTTGTATCTGGCACGAACTGCCTCAGATTGGGTAATGAGTGCAGGCTGCTGAGCGAGTGCACCCCAAAATGAGGCAGATAATCTCAGGACTCTGGTGCTGGGCTATATGGACTTGGGCTGTTGTGTCCTGCAGGAGGAAGAGCATGCCTTTGAGAGAATAACCTTCCTTTTACCACTGAGCCCCGGTGTGCTTGGAGGAGAGAGGTGATGGCATCTGTGTTTAAGTATGAGGAGTCGGTACTCCACAGCTCTGCTCCGATCTGGAGGCCAGGGACAGTGCTTCACCTCTGCCTGCCTCCCCTCAGGAGGAGCTCCTCCTTCACACTCTCCTGTGGGCTAGGACTTCCTCTGGCTACTCCTAAAGTGCTGTGACTTGTCCCATGTGCTACCCACATGAAGAATAACCCCCTCCTGTTGGAATTCAGGAGTCACAAATGGTCTTGGTTTTATTCCTGTGTCTTAAACAAAACAGGATGGAGAATTGTAGTTCCCAGAAGCACAGCTGTGGTGAAACAGAGCCTGGTCCAGGGCACTTGGGATCTGGGAAGGAGAGTCATGCCCCAAGGAGGAGTGTGACTCTTGTATCAGACTGCAAAGTGGTCCTGGCTCCAGACCAGGGAGTTGCTGTGTTCTGGTCACTCTTGAGCAAATCCCTTCCCTCAGGCCTTTCTTTTCCAGTCTTCCCCTGAGGAGGATGACACCAGTCGCATCCCACAAGTCCTGTGGGACTGACTTTGTTTAGGGCCTTTCATGTGCACTGAGATCCTTCCCTGTGCACCAGAGTTATTTTCTTACCTAAATACAACACGATTATCTGGATGCCTCCCCGGGGAGCCGCAGTGCAGCAGCAGCACCACCTCTTCTTCTGTGGGACTGGCTCTGCCCTGCTCACAGCTGAAGCTGCTCCAGCTGGTTTGGTATGTGCAATTCAGGCTCTGATCTCCTGTCTCTGTGCCTTGCTGGGAGCCAGCGCTAGCAAGAAAGTGCCTGGTGGCTGCCGAGGAGCTGGCAGCTTCACTGCATGATGCAGCAGGAGGGGATCGAGCCCCTTCTTCCAGAAGCGCTGCAGGGAAGAGTGCTAAGAGACAGTGCAGGTTGGGGTCATTGCACTTGTGAGGCTCTGAGTGCAAAGAGGGGTTTTGGGGGAGCAGCAGAGTGGGGCTGCAGCAGGGAGAGCGTTGTCAGACACAAGCTCCCTTCCTTACAGCAGCCATTTTCCAGACTTGTTTGCAGTAGAGATTTCCTCTTACCCGGACTCTCAAGTCATTGTTCCCCTTATGGGGCCTCACCAGTCATTGCCTTGTGGTGGAAAATATGAGGTTGTGGGGGCCAGAGCACAGACATTCCTTCCAGCTTAAAAGAGTCCTCACGCAGCGGATCCCCTGAGAGAGCTGTGCCTGGCTCCGTAACTGTGAGCAGCATCACGCTGCACTGGAGATCAGCTGTTTGGCAGATGCCGTTCTCCCCTTGGTTAGGTTATGGGGAGAAAAGCCTCCTTCCTCTCAATTCGTGCTTCCCTTTCCGTGCAGCACCAGCTTCTGCTTGTTCACTGTGGGACATGAGATAGCCCCGGCTGGTGTGTTAGGGCTGCAGCCCCTGTCAGGGGGTCAGGCCATGTGTACCCACCGGGGTCAGTGGGGAGGCAGAGCTGTCTGTATCCACCCCAGCCTCTGCAGGGCAATACTGCCACGCAGTCTTCTTTTTTCTGTAGCAGTAGTAGCATCAAACACCCAATCACATAATGGTTTGGGTTGGAAGGGGCCTGCAAGGCTCATCTAGTCCAGCCCCCTGCAATGAGCAGGGACATTTTCAGCCAGGTCAGGTTGCCCAGAACCACATCCAGCCTGGCCTTGCATCTCCATTTCCCTGCTAGACCCATGGACAAATTCCCACAAGCAGGCTTCCCCAAGCAATGCTGGTTTTCCATGGCCCCATGCAGAGGTCACTCATGGGCCATCTTTATCAAAGGTCGGTTAGAGCCTCAAGTGCTCTCCTGCTTAGTGCTCTGCTATGATGGGCACGGTCAGTTCATGACTGAGCAACCAGCAAGGCAGGAGGGATTGCACACAAAGGGGTGAGGTACGGGTTTTGCAGAGGGACCTTCCTCTGGCCCCTGGGAGTTGCAGGTCTCTTCCTCTCTTGCCTGTCTCTGCATCCAGGTTTTCTGGGAACACACCCTGATTCCCAGCATGGACAGAGGTGAAGGCTCTGGCTTGTTTCCCATTAGTGCAGGTCAGCTGCCATTAAATACTCATCTCTTAAGCATTCAGAAGCCTTCAGGGGGTTGCATTTAATGAGCCAGCACCTGGATGTCAGCTGAGAATAGGAAGAGATACAGAGAAAGGTTTGGGAAGGGGGAAAGGGTGGTGACTGGTGTCTGGGTGTGCGGATCGATAGACTGGGGCATGTGCTCCTCTATGGCAGGCATCCCATGGGGAGGGCGGCAGCTCCCGGCACTATGTCAGGATGGCTGAATTTAGTGGTGGAAGCTTTGAGGGATGGATGAAAGCAGAAGAGAGATGGGGTCTGTTCTCCAACACAAGGAATTGGGAGGGAGCACAGCATGGGGGAGCTGGAATGAGGACCTGCCCCCAGGGCTGCAAGCAGCAGCCTGCTGAGCCAGAGAGGTGTTTTGTGGGGCTCTGCAAAGGAATTACAGCCTGGTTCCTTTAGGAAGCAAAGCTGTGACAGCAGGCTGGCTGTGCTTGCCTGTCTGCCCCTGGCCTCCACTGAGTCTTCCATCTCTCAGCCTGTTTTCCGCCCCAGCTGATAAAGCAGTGGAGGCCTCCCAGATAATGGGGTTTTGTGACTCCAGGTGACTGGCTTAATGAGAGGGGCCTGCAAAGACCCCCTGAGAATGGACTCTATCCACTGCCCTGTAACTAGCTGACAACAGGCTGTGCAGAGAGAGCTGCTGGAAACTGGGCTTCATTAGTTCTGCTGCTTGCAGGATGTCTGTGGGATGTGGGGGAGGAGGAATCCTCAAGTGTTAATGGCACTGGACCCCTTTGCATCCAGCACAGACCTCATGCTGACACCTTTCAAACAGGAGATTGTTGGCATTGGGAACACTGTCAAATGCATTTGGTCACAGGCTCCTGGGGAATCCAGCACTGATCCAAACTTAGCCTGACAAGCATCTTTTCCTTTTTAACTAACTAGCTTGGGGACAGCATGTTTTCAAGCCTTATGAGCTGCCCATCCATACCTTTGCTGGTCTGAGTAGCAGGATGTGTACCATGTGCCTCCCAGAGGCAAAGGGGAGAGGGAGCTCCAGAGAGTGCCACTTTGGGACCAGATAACACCAGAACAGAGGAAGGGTGCAGCTGATGATCCAGCAACCTCTGATAGTAGGTATCCTTCCAGAGTAGAGGATATGGATCGTTCCACAGCCCATTGTACCATCCTGGTAGTGGTTATGTCCTGGGAGGTGGGTTTTATTGGAGAGCTGAACTGGGAATCAGATGGGTTCAGTCCCTGCATGCTGGGTTTATCTCCATCTTACTTTGACAAGCGCAAATTAAACCTTCTAAGTCAGACTTAAAAGTAATTTTGTGGGGTTTCTTCCAGAGTCTGTACATGTCCTAAGGCAATAGCCCTAAGGAAGAGAAATTGCAGTGTTCACCTATTTATGGCAAACCCAGCATCGCGGGTGCCAGCTTGGTTCATGCTCATCTGCTCTGTTTCCGCTGCTGCCACGTTTCCGCCCTGTCACACCAGTGTGTCCTCAGATCCAGGGAGCTGCCGCAGGAATTGGGTCAGGGTTTTGAGGAGGCACAAGCGCTTTCCTTGTTAGTCACAAACCAGAACAACGGCACAAACTGAGCACAAGTGGCCGGAGGTGCCTGGCTGCCCTTGGGTGAACCTGGACCTGCTTTCCCCAGGCCTCTACGGGAGAGCATGCTGCTGAAAGAGCTGCTTTACCCAGAGGAGCACTTGGGCACTGGAATGAAATGCAGGAGCCACATCCTTCCTCAGTGCCATCCATCACTGACCCGCCCTGCGCTGCTCTGCTGCCCAGCCCTCTCTGTTTGGATACTGCTTCTCCCTCGCAGCCACACAGCAGGAGAGGAGAGAGGTTTGGGAGTCAGGAAACACAGCTTCTCATCTCGGCTTTCTGCATCACTGATCTATCACCTTGTGTCTGCAACTGAAGAAATCATTGCCAAGACAACGGCTGAACACAGAGCTGGGGTTTGTGCCTGGATGTTGAGTTGGTTTAGAAATGTGCAGGCAGTTGCTGTTTACAGGTGGTACCTTGGCACATTCAGAGACCCTTTCTATCCCTACTCCTGTGTCAGTCATGGCAGGAAACAGGCGGAAGAGATGTGGACAGGAAGACATAGGGAGGACTGGCTGAAATACAGAGCTGCAAGGTCATGTCTTCCTGTCTGTGTGGAAGAAGTCTATTGTGAATTGTACTGGTATATCTGAAATCTTCGTCCCTGCTTTTACTGCTGCCTTCTCTGAGATGTGAGAACCTGTGCAAGTCCTGCAACCCCAGGCATCATTTTGCTGCCCTTTAGTTTTGTCTGTGGTACTCAAGTTTGTATGATTCATGGCATTGCCTCCTGGAGGAGCTTTCCACGCTTCAGCTGTTGAGCGCTTTGATTTCCTTGCGCATCAGGCAGAGCAAGAATGCAAAGCCTTGATTTTACAGCAAACAGCACTGAGCGTTAGGTGAGGGATCAGGTCATCTTACACATATCCAAAACCTGATGCCAAAAGAGGAGAAAGAAGTTGCTGCAGATAGCAGAAAAGCTTTTCACTCTTATCAGCAGAAGCAAGGTGGCAGGTAGTATTTCTCCAATGCAGTGTGGGCTGCTGAGGAAAATGCTTTTGAGAACTCCAAGAGGAGATATTGTACAGGAGAGCGTGCAAAAGGCAAAAAGCAATGTGAGGGGTTGTTCTCAAGCACATGAGTCCCCACCTCGGAGCAGGGCCATCTCCCTGCTCTATTCTCAGAGCACAGGTAATGTCAGAGATCCCTGCTGCTCTCTTTGGGGAGTGGACGTGCAGCTGCTTGCCCAGCTCTCCTCTGCAGGGGGAAGTGTGTTCTTCCCTACAGAGGGCTTTTGTTGCTGAGCTGTTCCTCAGCTTCCACAAGCTGGTGGGGAACGTCCTTATTTCCACCAGGGAACACCAGGCAGCTGTGGCTCCACAGGGCCCAGGGCAGGGAGTGCACAAGGGAGAGGTGCAATGAGCAGCTCCCGTGCAAAGCTAAGGAGCCATGGTGCCCCTTTCCCTTGTGCATGCACTTACTCATGTATCTTGCTGCAGGCACCGCACTGTGCCCATGGAGTCCAACCAGCGTGGAGCAGGCAGGGCAGCTCACAGGACCTTGGCACCCCATGCAGATCCCCACAAGGCACCATGTGTTGCTGTGTAGAGCCACGCCACAGTCAGGGGCTTGGAAGTGCTACCAACATCTGCACTTACGCTGTGTTGGGGTCCAGGTACCTAGTGCCAGTTGCTGCTGGAGATGAGAAACAGCCCTTTCCGCTGCCTAATTTTAGCTCTCCACCTTGAGGCCCTGCATTGCTGGTTTCCATGGTGATCCCTCACCAGCATCGCCAGCTTTCTCGCCTGTGGGTGCTTGGAAACGTCTCTGGTTTTCCCCCTTGCTCCTTGGGAAGCTGAGGCAGAAGCAGTGCATGCGGCTTGCTGCACTGTCAGGTCAGAGCTGCTTGGCACTTGCATGCATGACCCCTTCATCCATGGGGTTGTGCCTCTTGGAAAGCAGCGTACATTCCCGTCCCTATTCAGCAGGCAGGCTGGGCTGTGCATACCTGACACTGGTGCTGCCTGGCTGCCCTCAGTTTCCGTGCCCTCAGCTCCATGGTCTTTGCCCAAGAAGATGCTTGGGGTGCTTGTGCCCCTGTGGAGGCTGCGGGGTGAAGAGTCAGGAGTGTGCTGTGGCAGAGGCTCCAGGCGGCAGAGGAGTAATTGAACAGAGAGAGAGCCTGGGCAGCTCACCCAAGGCAGAAGAGAGGAACTGCCTCGTCGTGTCTTGCAGTGTAGAAGCCTTGTGCAGCAGCCCATAATGACTCTCTGCCCTTTCCCTCCAAGCGCACTGTGCACAGGGACAAGTGGCACTTCCCAAGTCCAGAGTGACAGGAAAGGCAATAGCAGCTCGCAGGGAAGATGTGGTGTAAAAACCATGATTCCAGCCCACAAATCCTGGAACTCCTTTAAGGATAATGACATTGGAACACTGTGGAGTCTTTTTTGTGTTGTGATCTTGCACTTAAACCTTTGCAGTTTGTATGTTCAAGCTTTTACCTGGTACGTGCAAGGACAAGCTATTTAATATTGATGTAGCAGCTGCCAGCCCAGCTTCCTCAGGTCACTCCAGCAGATGGAGCTTTATAAAGAGCAAACGTGATGAGGTCCAAGCTGAGATCGGAATGTCTGTCACAAGGAACTTGTCTGCCTGGTACCCAGAGAATTGGGAGTGAAGATAGCACCTCATTCACAGACACCCACTGTACTCATCCATTCATCCACCACTGTCTCCATTACACTCCCAGTTACAGGAGACTTGGGCCTTCACTGGGAAGGCAGCTGGGAGCTGTTAGAGGGAGCTCCCAGCCTCCGGTATGCCATGAGCCACCTCAAAGCCGTGTGGCTGTACCAAGTGGTAGCAGCTGCTAACTTCATCTGTGTGCAGGCTGCTGGACAGAAGTGGTTCCTGGCTGTTGCAGGAGTCGAAGGCAGGGTCTGCAACAGCAGAGGAGCACACCTCGACCTGCAAAGCAGCCACAATGGGTCAGGGAGCTGGTGTAGAGTGGGGTAGGTGTAGGGTAGGGGAGGTAATATCTGCTGAAGGAAGGAGGTGAGGGTCTTGGGAGTTCTGGGAGTGGGGCACATGAGTATAAGGGGCTATGGTTCTTAGGTCATAGATGGAGAAAGTGCAGCACCCAGCTTGCTAGCTCCTGCCATGGTTGCTGCTGCTGGGAAGGAGGATGAGCAAGCTGTGTCTGAGTAACCTGTGCCAAAGCAAGAGGACAGGCAGGCAGAGCAACTTGATTCCTTCCTTCCTTCCTTCCTTTCTCTGGCAAAGCCCCAGGGTGTGAAGATGTGGCAGCCAGCTCTAACCCACTGTCAGCCTAGGATAGCTTAAGGCAGCAAGAAGGATCAAACAGCAAACCATATGGCTTTGATTAACAAGAAAACAAAGAGTAACATGGCCTTGTAGCCTGGCAGGAGGCAGGTTGTCTTCAGAGGCTGTGCTGGTGGTGAACCTTGCCCAGGTCCCAGTGGCAGAGCTGTGGGATGGCTCCTGGGCTCTGGCACTGCTGAAGAGCTGTGGATGCAGGATGGCTGCTGCATCTTGGGCCTGGTTTCCAGCGAGCTGGTGTGGGGAGAGGAGTCTTGCAAGTGAGCTAGGTCCCTGCAGATGCTTGCTGAGGCTGGCCTGGTTGTAGCAGTGCCTTTAAATCTCTGCCTGGGAGGCTGGAGCCGGGTTTGGCACCGATGGGCACGGCTGAGAGCTTGCTGGCAGCCGTCCTGCCTGACCATGGGTAAGGAGAGGCAGAGTACTGCCATCTATTGCCAGGCGCCTGGATTACAGACCTTGCTCAAAGCTGTGACTAGGTCTTTTCTGGTCCTCGGCTCAGGGAAACA
This sequence comes from Pezoporus wallicus, assembly GCF_028554395.1. Classification (NCBI taxonomy): domain Eukaryota; kingdom Metazoa; phylum Chordata; class Aves; order Psittaciformes; family Psittacidae; genus Pezoporus; species Pezoporus wallicus. Next base: position 1,802,633 of record NW_026639755.1, read on the forward strand.
TGGCTTGAAACCCTTTAAATGGGTCATCCTGTAGGTGCTACAGTGCATGTCAGGTGCATGAATGCCCTGTTCAGGCTCCAGCCTGGGAGAACTTGTTTTGCCGTTGTACTTTTTGTTATTCCTCCTTTCCTGCCCCAAGTTGTGTGGGGTTGCTCTGTGCAGTGAAGGGCTCATGTTGCTCCATCCCACCCCAGAAGCCACCTACAACATTTACCCCAGCTCTCCTCCAGAAGGCAACTAAAGAGAGGTGGATGCAGCAGAAGGCCTAAGGAGTCTTTCATAGCTCAGAAACAATATGTGAAAGGAGGATGAAGGGGCACAAGGAGGATAACACAGGATGAGCAGCAAGAGAGGAACATACCCGGAGATTTAGAAGGGTGTTTGTCACTACGCAGTGCCTTGAAAAGACCTTCTTGGTCTTGATGACTGCGCAGTAGGCCGGCAGACGGAATACTCTGAAGGCCAGGGCAAATGGTCACTCAGCAGATGATCTGTCACTGTGGACGGTTCAGTAAAGATAACAACTCGCTGTGAAATTGTGGTTTAAAAGCAAAACCAACAACAAAAGAAGAAAATGAGGGTAAAGAAGCAATAGGAGAAAAGACGTGCTCAGCATTTGTTGTTGTGTGTGTGATAATGCTAGCTCATCGGCAAACTCTGCTCCTTTTTGATCACCTGCTTTCCAAAGTGTATCGTGAAGGTACATACCACAGATGAGCAGAGGTTAAGAATAATGCTCAGATGAGAAGGTGAAAAACCTCTGTTTATTAGTGAGAAGAATCACAGCAAATGGGATTGACTGATCCCACTTATTCTTTTCCTTTTGGCAGTCCTTTCTCTCTGAAACAGAGCTGTTGAGGAAGCCAGTTGGCCTGAACCAGACACTTAATGTACAGGTGGAAAATGTTAGGTGAAATGAGAGTCACAAAGCAACTGAATGAGAAAGCAGGGAATTAAACCAGGGGCTGTGAGGTGTAAATCCCTGGAATGGTCTTCTCTAAAAAGTCTAACAAAAGAAAAAAGACATTAAACTGACCGAAGTAAATGGTGGTTTTATTGACAATGTGGTTAACCTGTGGCATCTTCCTTGCTGGGTGGCACTGGTTTGGGAATACAGGAAAAGGGGTCGACAGTTAAGTGAACAAGAATACTTGTGATGACTTTGACTGGGAGAAAACTGTAAAGAGTATAAATTATGCTGCAGGGCATAAACCAACTGCTGGCTGTCAGGGACAAGGAAGACATTTTCTCATGAGAAGGTAACTGTATAATCATCTACGATGGTGTTTCTTCCTTTGAAGTGTTTAATCTTGACCAGTGAAGGCAAGATAATGGCTCATACAGGATTTTTTTTGGTGATGGGGTGTCATTTGGTGCCTGATGGCGATTTCTTCTGCATGTTTGGTATCGCACTTTTCTTCAGGGTTATGGTCACCATCTTCTTAAATGTCTCAAGTAAAGACGTTTCTGCTCCCTACCCTTCGTGGAAACAGTCTGAAGACAGCACTCCTTGACATAGGCAGATTATTCTTGCCATTTGTGCTTGACTTTCTCTTGCTCCAGTTCTCCTGGGTGATTTTTTGAGAATGACCTCAAGGAAGCCCTCTGTTGCTGGGGCTGTAGCCCTCATTTTTGTGTCTGCTCATGGTTATTGACTGAGCTGTCCGCCTATGGCACTCATGTCTCTCTCTTTCTGTAATCTTGTTAGATGTGTTATTTGTTTTAAGCTGTGTTGCTGCTCTTCTGGGTAATAACTTAATAGTAACTTAAGTAACTTAATGTGTCTCTTACTTTGTATCTTGCAGGAAGAGCCAAGGAGCAAATCCAAGATCTGTGCCAATGTCTTCTGCGGAGCTGGGCGGGAGTGTGCAGTGACTGAGAAGGGAGAGCCAACCTGCCTCTGCATTGAGGTACGGGCACAGTACGGGGTCTGCGTCTGGGACATGGCATCACCATCACCCCCCAGCCTGAGTTCTGATTGCTGGAAGGATCCCATGATGCAGTGAGGCTGTTTTGGAGCAGCTGCAGATTAACAGTGGCTCTTCAGACAGCAGGGCCTTTCCCAGTGTGCTGTGGAGGAAGAGCCCTGTAGGGTAGATAATGTCTGGGGCTCGCAGCTTGTGCAACTGCGCAGGGTCTTTACACACGGGAGACTTGGCTGGAGGTCTTTTGTTGGGAAAGCTCAGTAGGGTATTGATACGCAGCTGGCTTTGGAGAGCGCTCTAGGGAGTGGTCTGTGAGCTCCAAGACAGCCCCTCCTCACTGGCATTCTGTTTGAGGAGCTTACAAGCTCCCTACTAAAAACCAGCTTTTGTAATATGGAAATAATTGTGGTAGGGTGCTGTGAGGATGAATAGCTTCATCCAGCAGGGAGCTGGGGACCACGAGAAGAGTCTTTCCCAGCTGTAGAGACACAGTGTCTCCCTTCTCCACTCTGCCCCAAGCTTTCAAACCTCCTGCCTGGCTCCTGGGAATGGGCATGTGGCTGTTTCTGCTCCCGCTTCCCCCCAAGCCTGCATCTCTGATGTGGCCAGCCTGGGCACTGGAGAGTGAAATGCCACGTTGGCAGGAAGAGGGTCTGTTACTCTGAGTAGGCTTGGCCACACTGAAAGGCACAGGAGAGAGAAGCTCGCAGCCTGAGCAGTGGCACTGATGAACTCTCCCGCTGCTGTAGACTCTGCTGTTTGCTCGTGGCTGATGGCTTATTCTGCATTTGGATGCAGAAAGGTGGAGCAGAGTCTACAAAGAGATACTGAGCTGACCTGAGCAAGCAGAGGTGCATGGAACAGGCTCACAGAAGCACCTCCACGTAGGTCCATGGCATACAGAGCAGCAGCTGCAGGGTTATGCTCAGTATTTGTGCTGGGCACTGATTTCTTTGCTGGGCTCTGCTGTAAGGGGGGCTCTTGTCATGGTGTTGATGACTATGGAGGCTGGGACAAAGCAGAGCCTTAGAACCCACATCAACAGACTTCCCTGTGTGGGTTTTTCTAGATGGGTGGGTTCAGCCTGTTGGAAACCCCAAGGGGACTGTGCCAAGGGTTTCTGTTGAGTTGGGCTGGTGCTGGGACTCACCTGCTTCCTCCTGGCTCTCATGGAATGGTGGATAAAATGTTGTCTTCTCTGTCTCTCTCACAGAAATGCAAACCTCACAAGAGGCCTGTGTGCGGTAGCAATGGCAAGACCTACCTGAACCACTGTGAGCTGCACCGTGATGCTTGCCTCACTGGCTCCAAAATCCAGGTGGATTACGATGGCCACTGTAAAGGTAATCCCAGCACTCAGAGCCAGCTACACTCTAAGGGTGGGAAAGTCAGAAGCCAAGCATGATGACAAAGCAAGGCAGAGGCCTCACCGCCTAGGACCTTGTCCCACAGTTGCTGAATGGAGTAAACAGGGCAAGCCTGGGAATGATAGCCAGATTCAAACTGAAGTCTGGATCACCAGGCAAGTTTGTGGTGATGAAGTAGGCCTGAAATCAAGCCATGAAATCGGGTCTGGTGATAGATGGTAACCAGAGTCAGGCACAGGGCAGTGATTGCCAAACAAATCCATAGTGGTGCAGTCTGTAGCAGGTCTGAGATCAAGGTGGGAAGACAGTCACCAGGGCTTAGATCAACAGGGTCTGTGCCAGGTACAGGAATGGTTATAACAGAGCTGGCACTCAGGTGGGAAGAGCTTTGTATTGTTTCATGTTGCATCAGAAATGTCCTCTTCTGTCTTTCCATTAACAGAGAAGAAGTCTGAGAATCCAGCTGCAAGTCCAGGTAAGAAGTCGTCTCCTTTCTGACCAGGGCCTCTGTATACATTTGGATAAAGAGACAGGGAGGAATGTCTGCACAGCTCTGTAAAAGTCATACCTCTGCACTAGCTGTAGCAGAGTCCAAGTTGATAGATGAGCTGAAATACAATTGCCCAGCTCTTTACTCCTGCATAACCTTTCAGAGTTTATGCTGGGATGTCTCAGAGACTCAGCATGGACAAGGTGAAGTGAAACCCAGTTTGCCTTTGGGGACACAACTTGTGCTTATCATCTAGTCTGAGGGAAGAAGCACTCTTTCACCTGCTTCACTGGGAATTTGAGACTTTAGCTGTGGAGCTCTTGTCTCCAGCTCCAAGAGCATTCTTTTAAAGGAGGCTTTGCTTTAGGAGTGATTAGCTGATGGGTGCAAAGGAAGGCAGCACTAGATAATGAATAGGACATTGTCAGGGGAGTCAGGAGGTACAGCTGGACTGCCTTTCACATCAGCCAACAAGACAATCTTAATGGTCTTTTCCAACCTAAGTGATTCTATGATAAGTCTCTGATTCCCCGTGCCTGGTTTCTCCCTTATGCGTTGCCATGTGCGCTTAGACTGAACTTTGGAGCTGTGCCCTGTCCTTCATCAGAGAAGGCCCTTTTCTCATCTATGGCCATGTAAGTGCTGGAGCTTACATCAACTCACTAGGACAGATGAGAGCAAACCCTTGTACAAGCTTAAGGGAACGGACCGTGTCAGAGCATGGCCACCACTTTAAAGTGGTTTGAAGGAAGTTCAAAATAAAACATGGAGAATGTCTACTTGTTTTGTTTTCTATTTCTCCATCTGGTTTTCATCTGATTGTACTCACTGGATTCAGAAGGAGATCCTTAGTGTGACATGAACGCACGCTGATTCCCCTTCTGGCTCCACTGACACTCATAGAAGCAGGATTTAGCCTTTCAGTTTTGCCTTAAATGCATAGTTTGGTACTAACACACGAAGTGATACCCACCTAAAGAAACCTGTGACTGGAAAGCACTGTGAACAAGCCAGACTTGACCCCCTTCTCATTTCCAATCAGAGTGGGCAAGTCTGGGCTTTGAAGAGATGAAATCTCCTGAGACTGTAGGCCCTGCAGTTCAAGCTTGCTCAGTCTAGTCCTTGCTGCTGCAGAGGATAGAGGGTTTGGTGTTTGATGGTTGACGGGCTAATGCCTGTTCTGCACGGCATCGGGAAGCCTGGACACAACGATGAGTCAGCTCTGGGTTCTTCCGCAAGCTTCAGGGACTGGAAGGCAGAAGAGCTTTGGTAGGGGTGTTGTTTTGTGGCCTTGCCACACGGTGTCACCCACAGCCCATCTGCCGCTCAGCACATGGCACCTGGGCTTTGAGCCGGGAGTGGAGCACCTCCCAGGTGGACAGAGGGCCTGCAGACTGCCACCAGGGCTGGCTGGCTGGCTTTGGTTTTCGAGTCATGGTCTCATTGCAAGCTTCACTCCTCTCACCTTTGCTTTTTTTTTCTGCTGCACCTTCTCCTATTACAGTTGTCTGCTACCAGTCGGACAGGGATGAGCTCCGTCGCCGCGTCATCCAGTGGCTGGAAGCTGAGATTATCCCTGATGGCTGGTTTTCCAAGGGCAGCAACTACAGCGAAGTCCTGGACAAGTATTTCAAGGCAAGTAGAGCAGCGCCTGCCTCGGTGGCCAGAGAACATTTCTTGCCCTGTCACTGCAAAACAGCTGCCATTCTCTCCTCCCAAAATTCTCCAGGGTGTGATGTGCCTGTCAAGATGGGGGCCAGAGAGGTCCTGTATGTCTTACAGCGTGATGTGTTACAGCAGCAGCTGCTGACAGAGCCACTGTCACGGCTGCATGACAACCCAGACCTGGAGCATCCCTGGCTCCTGGTGTCTGACTTGCCCAGGGAAAAGGAGGGTAGGCCAGGTGTGCTGTGACACGGGAGAGAAAAACTGATCTTGGGGGACAAAAGACAGTCAGAGGAAGAAAAGCTGAGTGAAAGTGTTGGAAATGCATGTAGAAGGAGCAGGAAGCTGGGGAAAGGGGCCACCAGTCCTTTGTTCCACACAGTTCCAAGGCCATGTTGAGGTGGGGATAGGGAATGCTGGAAAGCTTCAAGGGGGATATTTGCTTGCAAGGAGTGTGGCCCAGTTGTGGCTAAGAGCTGGCAGCTCCTGAGTGCTCTGCAGAGAGAGAGGAGCTGCCTGTAAGTCTTGGGCCCTGTAATAATCCCATTCCTCTTCCTTCCTTCCTGTCAGTTTGGCCCTCAGCCCATCCCCACCCCTTTTGTGATCACACGCTTCTCCTATGCTCCTGCCACATGCATGCCTTATCCCTCCCTCTCACGCCTGGCTCCTGATAAAGACTTCAGAGCATTCAGGATGGAGCTGGAGGAGCAGGTGGGGAAAGGGGGAGAGTGTTTAAATCATGAGCTGTTGACAGCGAGTGATTAATGGTGCCTGACAGGAGTTCACACTGCAAGCAAATTTGCCATGGCAATGGTACTCCCTGGTGAGACAGAGGAGTTGGTCCCTGTACCCCAGGGAGCATCTCTGCCTTTGTAGCCATTAACGCTGCTCTGTGTGTGGAAACCTGCTTGTGGCCCACTGCCTCAGGCACCCCAGCCAGCATTTGTGTCACTAGTGCGGGTTTGCTGTGCCCAGCCATGGGTTAATGCCCACCCTGCAAATGGCCTGCCTCCTGCCCTGCAGGTAATAAACACTGGAGGCAGAAAGATGACATGAGGCTTTTCCCTGTTTTCCTTGATGGGGAGGTTTGTAGGTGCAGCATTAAGCTGTTTCCCTCCTGGAAACCTGACTTGTGTGGATCACTGGGATGCGGGTTGTCTAGCAGGCAGGCCATGACCTGGAAGGATGTTACTTCAAGAGGAATGAGGCCAGTAGTAGGAAGCTGCTCTGTTCTGGAGGGTCTTGGCGTGTGGGGGGAGACACATAAGTGCAGACCATAGCACTGAAAGGCAAGAAAACCAGCTTAACTGAGCGTGGGTCAGTAAGAGAACCATAGCCACTTTCACAAGGAGTAGTGGCTTCAGCTACTCCCAGTAGAAGTTGATGTGTTAGTGGAGCAGTTACACAGCCTGCAACGCACAGAGTCATTTTCCTAGCCCTACGTATGAACCACATAGAGGTAACAACAGGCAATGTTTCTCCCAGCATCCCTGGAAGCACTGCATGAGGAGCCAAGGCAGACAGCAGAAGTCAGCCAGCAGCGGTCTGCATGCAGAATTCATTTTCCCCTCACTGCAATGCAGCTGTTTCTGTGGGGGTCCAGCAGTTCCTGCTGGGTGCCCTGCACTGCGCTGTGACCTCTCCAGACAGGAAGACAAAATGCAATTACTTCTTTGGGAGTACAGCCAGGATTTCAGGGTTACAAATCCTGCTCTTCAGTGCCAGGAGCCCTGTCAGGACCTGAAGAAGTTGGTGGCAAGTTGTTGTGCTGGTGCTTTAAATTGTTCCTTCTTTAGGATCAGCAAAAATATTGCTTCCTGTGATTTTTCCCTTCTGTCACTGTCAGAGTCCAGGCACTGCTTTGGATTTACACATACTGGGAAGCTGACACCTCCTTGAATGCAACTGGTCTGTTTTAAGGCAGGAGGTGTATAAGAAGGCTAAGAGGTGGCTGGAACAAAGAGAAGAAATAGGGTTAGAGCCATAAATCAAGCAGCAGGAGGTGAATGAGAGACAGTGTAGCTTATCGGTGAGAGCATGACTCAGATCATGTCCCCTGGTTTTGATGCTAGTATGGATATGTTGCTGCTTTTCTCTGAACCTCTGTTCTTTGTGCAAAACAGGGATGATTCAATCAATTTCACTAGGCTAGGAGGGAGAAGGAAGGGGTACCCTGAACTGATAATGCAGACCCTCTTACATCTTCCTCTTTCCCCGCAGAGCTTTGACAATGGTGACTCTCGCTTGGACTCCACTGAATTCTTGAAGTTTGTGGAACAGAATGAGACTGCTGTCAACATCACCACCTACATGGACCAGGAGACCAACAAGCTGCTCAGGTCAGGGTGCCAGGAGGGCCAGTGGGACAGACATGGTAGAAGGGGCATGAAAACCCCCTTATGGAAAGTTGTATCAGTTAGGGCTTGCACTAACAAAGGTAACTCCATATGAAGTGGTTTTTCACTTAATTAGGCTGAATAGCACCACAAAGAGCAGTCCCACCCCTACCCTTTGCATTAGGCTCATATTCCAACCCTCTCCTGCCTTAAATCTGGTAGGTGTGCAACCAGAAGGTGAGCTGGGGAGCAGAAAATTTGTCATCTCTTTTATCTCCTAATAAATTACTTCTGCAGTGGATTTCACTCGCCTTTTGCCTGATAGTTAGATTCAGTGCAAGGAAGAAAACCCAGCTCATTGGCAGCCTGCAGTTAGAGCACATCAAATGCAGTTTGAGAGGCTTCCCTATTTCTGTGTGTGTGCCACTGTGTGCGAGACAATGAGAACAGGCTGCTTGTGGTTATGCTGTGCTTGCATCTCTGCTCATGTGACAGCACATCAATGTCAACAGGGTCCTATTCCTGCTGTTCCGAATATCCCCCCACTTCCCATCCCTTCAGCAGAGTATTTTCTGGCTATTTTTCTTTTGTCTGTATCCAGTGAGCTTTCCTTACAGAGCCACTTCTGCCAGGCAGCTTGGAGCCTGCATAGTTCCTGGTTTTACTCCTCTCTACACTGAAGCCAGTAGAGCAGGGAAAAGCCTAGTCCCGGCCCTGTGCAGAACATGCCTCTGTGTTTCCTTTCAGGGGACTCTGCGTGGATGCCCTCATCGAGCTGTCAGATGAAAATGCTGACTGGAAGCTCAGCTTCAATGAATTTCTCAAGTGCCTCAGCCCATCCTTCAACCCACCAGAGAAAAGTAGGAATGCCTCACTTATGCTGGGGGGAACCAAGGGGTCCTGGGGGGTGGAGGAAGGAAGAGAGACCAGCTTTGGGCCAAACATCAGGTGCTGTAATCTGCTCCCAGAGACAATGTTGATACATGCGTACCTCTGATCCAACAGCACCCCTTGTCCCTGCATTGTCCAAAGTACTGTTTTTTCTGTCCCAGAACTTGCGCAGCTCTTGTGGTGAAAAAGGTTTTGATTTTAGAAGCAAGAGTATAGGTCAAACGGATACGGTATGCTGGGAAGGTCAAGGCATGTATTTAATAGTGCGGAGATAAATGATGTGAGGAGTTCATGTCTGGATAGTGCAGGAAAGTAGGACCAGACCAAAGTCCTGCTATGTTCTGCCTCTCACACAGAGAGCCTCCTTGATGAACATCTCAAAGTTCATTATCCTTCCCAATCCTGCTTAGTGCCACAGTTCACGTGAAGGCACCTGACCAGGCGTGCCTAGCCATTCATCTGATCGTCTCCTCAGGGGGTGCTGGTTCAAAGGTGCCACATTTACATCCCGCTGCAGGATGGAGTGGAAGAGCAGACAGAGACTATGCTTCCTAGGGATTATTAAATTGAACCCTCTGTTGCCTATTTCAGTGAGAAGCTAGGAATGATTCTCCCCAAGAAGAATCATCAGCTGCTTTTCACTTAACATCATGTGGGCCCTTGAGTGCTTTGAGGCCTTGACTTAAACATACACAAGAGCTGTGAGAAGAAATCTGAGCTGAAATGAGCAGTATTTTTGTTCCTTCCTTTCTCAGGACAACAGCAGATATACAGATCATTTCCCCAACTAACTTCTTCCTACCCAGAACAGAAATTGTTTCAGAGTAACCAGAACTTCCACTCTGGAGGCTCTTTTCTATATAATAACAGATAAGGAGATTCAAACAAATCCAATACTGAGATTTCACTTGGAATTGAGAAACTGAAACGTGTTCTTTTGAAGAAGCAAACTGAACCGTTTGACTTTCCCAAATTATTTTTGGCCGATTGCACACATCAAACTCAGCAGGAATATTTTAATCATTAGGAAACTTTGGGTGGTTAGGGAAAGGGAAGCCTCCTCCAAAACCTCGCTCTTCTCTCGCAAGACATTTCCAAAGTACATTGTCTTCAGCATGCTTGCTGTCTCGCAACCACTGCCCTTGTTTTGTGCCTCTCTAGAGTGTGCCCTGGAAGATGAATCCTATGAGGATGGAGCAGAGACCCAGGTGGAGTGCAACCGCTGTGTCTGTGCCTGTGGGAACTGGGTGTGCACTGCGATGACATGCGAGGGTCTGTATGCTCTCACACTGCCTTTGGTTTTGTACAAAAGGCATTTTTGCTTTCTATCTTTCTGAGAGCACCAGCTACCCAGATTGATTCTCTCTCCAGCTTTCCCTCAGCTTCAATATGGGTGGCTTCTGCATCACCCTCCCGTGCTCCACACTGGCCAAACCCAAGCTGGTTCTGTTCTGGAGGTCAGACAATGTGTAACTGGCTTGGGGGCAGTGCTGCTGGCATTTGTAGTTTGGGTTTGGGGGTGTGAAAATTGAGCACCTAGTCTTTCAGATGAGCTGCTCTGCATCCAGCTGGCTTGGATCATGCACAGACCAAATAGGTCACTGTTTGCAACCAGACAAGTAAGGTGTGAGCAACTTAGCTTTCCTGTGTATCCTCACTGTGCCTGTGTTTGTGGTATCTGTAGAGCAGGAGCTAGGGGTCCTGTCTTGCTCCAAAGGGAAGATAGGAGACTTCATCCAGTAGTGCCAGGAAAGCACTTCATGCCATAAAAACTGTAGAAGAAAATAATGGTGACAGAGATGAAGGGAGGTGATGTTTGTAGCAGGGCAGGGTTCTTTGTTCTTGCTTTGGAAGACCCTTCTTAAACTTTCACAGCCATGTTATGATTGAGAGAAGTCGTGGAGGGGTTGTGAACAACAGCTCTCTGCTTTGCCTTCTCACAGATGGTCCTGGGCCAGTGGAAAGTGTTGGGAAATATCCAGGTCCTTTCAAGGAGCCACATCCACCATCCCAGCACTGTGCTGCATTTTTCTGGCCTCCTTCCCTAGAACCAGGCCTTTGCATGAGCTTCGTTTTCGGTGCTGTATGGGAGCTGTCAGCAGTCCATTAGTTCAGGTCTATAGTCAGTAGCTTGGGCAGAGTAGGAGAGGGGGGAACAGCAGTAAGTATGTACAGAGTTTCTTTTATGATTATCTTGGCTTCTGCAGTAGCGGCTTCCAGATGACCTCAGCTCAGGCTTGGCTGTGGCATTAGGAACTCACTTCAAAAAGATAATTGTAATTAATACTTACAGAGCTGCCAAAGGAGCTGTGGATAGGTTTCAGAGGATAAGTAACTGAATGAGAGGCTCTTTTTGTTGCCTCCCCAGAAACAACCTTCAGAGTTGCTACGGGACACTGGGTGTTGATACCTACTTTGTTCCCTGCATCCATGGTGGAAGCATACAATGGGACAACAATTGCTTGACTTTATGCCCATGTCAGAGCAGCAGAGGGCTTAGAGGCTATTGTTAGAGGGATATTGAAACCAAAGAATCGGATCAGATACATCAGCAAGTTGCATCTTCTTTGAGCAAAATTACCTCCTCATTAGGCATCAGTTGTACTTGGGTAGCACTGACCTTCCATTTGTTGCCTATAAGAGGCCGAGATGTTTGAACTAATTATAGGTGCTTCTTTTAAGCAGTATTCAGTCTCTTCCTTATGGTTTTATTATTTGTGGGAGGGAGAGATGGGGACAGACTGGATACCCAGGTACGAAAGTCCCAGGCAGCCACAAAGCCCATTAGCCCATTCTCTTTCTAAGAAGCCAACCCATGGCTTCCTCCAGCAGAGCCTTCCTAAGCTTGGGGTATGCTGTGGCCAGCCTGCCTCTTTTTGTTCTACATGGTGCAGCCTCTGAAATTTGCATCCCCTATTTGTGATTACAGTAAACTCCATTTCTGTTTGCAGGGAAGAATGAGAAGGTGACTGCTCAGAGACAGCGACCTGAGGAAGACTTGACTGAGGAGGAGCTGGCTAGATACATTCAGGAACTGCAGAAGCATCAGGTTAGCATGAGGCTGGGAAGGTCTGCTTGCACTAAGTCTCTCCTTGCTAGAGGGGTTCCCTCTGCTTCTATCTCTTAGAGCCTTTTCTTGCAAGAGGGATCTCTGTTGCCTGTGGGGACAAATACAGGTGTGAGGCTTTTAAGGTATAAGCCAGTGTTGGCACTGCCTGTGGATGAACTAAAGGCTTCAGTGCACTGCCAGCCTCCTGGTCAATGCAGAGGTTCACTTTTGTGCTCTCCTTCTCTAGGAGACAGCTGAGAAGACCAAGAGAATGAGCACCAAGGAGATGTAAGGGGCCTCCAAACCGGAGGAGCCCAGGAGGATGGGCCCAACCTGCCACCGTTCCTCCAGTGCTGATCTCAGTATGCACAAGTGTGTGCTACGGTTGCCCAGTCACAGATATTTACATTGTATAGCGATGGGTTATTTGTTTTGTAATACACAGAGAATGGGGCCAGGGAAGGGGAGCAGAGCCCAACTGTTCAGGGAGCTTCATTGCTGGGGCCTGGGAGGGAAGGCTGGGAGGGACTTAAAGCAGCCTCTGGGACCTTTTCCCAGAGCAGACAGCTGCTCCCTCCAAGAGCCAACAGGGATTTCTTGTTCCCCTGGATCTGGGGAAAGGACGGAGGTCAGTGCTGGATGGAAGAGGGTGTCTTCAATTGTCAACACCAGCCTTGGCTTCAGAAATACAGGCCTGGCAGTTTTGTGGCTGAGCACATGTGCTGCAGGGCATCATTAGCCAAGGACCTTGCCCTGCTTGCCGTCCCCTTTGATTCGAGCTCCTCAAAGCTGGTCAGCCTGGTGTGACATCTGGAAGATGTGGTGCCATGCTGCTGGCATGCCTCCAGCATGTTCCTCCTTGCTTTCCACCAGACTGTCCCCAGCAGCTCCTCCAATACATTGTGGGCTCCAACACAACATGGTTCCTTTTGACCTCATCTCACTCTTACTCTCCCTACCCCCTCCTTAGAGGTGCTATCATTTGTTTTTTCCTTAGCACATTCACATGCTGACTCCCCCTTTTGTTTTGTTTTGGGTTTTTTATTACTTTATTTCCTATGGTAGTAATCCAGATTTTATATGTTTCGTAGCTGTAGATCTTTCAAGGAAACCCAGCCTGTGGGTTTTTGTTATTGACAGTGCTGTAATGCCCGTGCACAGTTTGTATCGCACTGCACTCAGCCACTGCCAACACCATGAGGAACTTGTCAGCCCTGCACTACAGAGTATTTCTCAGCTGAGGACACCAATGTCCCTCATTGGGACAAAGAGACAGGGCTGGCTGTAATTAGTTTCACCAGGCATGTATTGACACTGCAGCTCTCTAGCTCTTGCTCCCTTAGCTAGCATTGACCGTGTGCTCAAAGTCCGTGCTCATATCTCTCTAAATTGCCCAAAGGGAAGTGCCAGGCAGTCTAGACACAGAGGGAACGGGCAATCCCATTAGTTGGGTATCTTAACTACATAGAAAACTGTTTAGTTGGAGTCTGGGCTCTTAGCCATCATCTTGGGCTTTCCATTTCCTTCTGAGGCAAAGCAGCAGCATTTTTCTTTGATTCCAGGTCTGAGATTGAAGTCAGGGCTGGAAGCCTCATAACTGACACATATCACAGCGTCTTCCATCAGACCATCTTTGACCACCCTCATACCTCTTTATGGGTTTTTGTCTGACCTGTTTCTCAGCATTGGTCCTAGATACAAGTGAAATGCTGTTTTGTTGACAATCACCTCTGTAGCCTCAAGCCCAGGTGATTTCCTCCTGCTGTTGTCAAATGTACTTCATATGCTCATACACCTCAACATCCATTTTCCATGTTCCCTTCTTGCCCTGCTGTGCACCCCAAGTAGTTGCAGGTACCCTGAGATGACTGCTTGTAACTTCCATCTTCCTGTTTGTGAGCAGCCTCAGCAGTTGTTGCCAGGTGTCTTGCAGTTCCCAGTGCTTGCTCAAGCGAAACTCCACTTGCATCTGCAAAAGAATGTTCTGCTTGAGTGAAGATCAGCAGGACTTCTGTCCCAACCTCCCTGTGTTTGCACAGTGTTTTCCTTGGAAAGGAAGAATGAGCTGGTACCTAGCAAATGTAGGAAAAGAACGCTTCATCCCTCCTGGGGTCTTGCCCATGAGCCAGATTTATTAAAGGCTCTCTGGTCTTTGAGCTGTTTCCATTATGTGAACCCAGAGAATTTCCATTGAGTCGGGCACAGCGCCACATTTCCAGTGAGAATCATAATCTACCCCACCGTGCACAGAGGTTTTGGCATAATACAGAAGGGGGCTGGTTCTTTTCCCATGAGGGTGTGGGTTTGTGAAGCTGTCACCTGGGAAGGTAGGAGAACATGTCTGCAGAAGCTGAGGGTGATGTGAACAATGCTGTGCTGGGATGGAGTCATTGTCTGTTCCTGTGGCACTGGAAGAAGTGGACGTTGGAATAGGAGCATCTGTTAGCCATACCCTCTCTCCTCCCCAACAGCATGAGCAAAAGAGCTTCGTATGCTGGATCTGGAGTCACAGGAACATTGATAATAACCATTTTGCTTTATTCCTACCCTGCTTTGAAAGGTAGGTTGTGCCTCCCAACTCACTTCCTTCCAGCTTGGATCATTAAAGTGCCTTAGAGAAAACACAACAGCTTGCCTTAAAGGCTTTCCCTGGATGGGGATAACACCTTACTGTCCAGTCAGGAATATCTCCAACTGCGAGAACCAGAGCATGTGCAGGAAGGGGAGGATAGTCCATGGCTGAAGAGCTGCTGTAGGCTGCATTATGTGATACGTTGTCCAGTCCCCTTTCTGTCCCCTGTGGATGTGTGCTCCTGAGGATGGCTGCTGGGGGCAGCTGGAGGGGTGGGTGCTGCAGTTAAGGTTTACAGAGGTTTTACTTGCACTGAAGGCAGAGGGATGGGCTGGCTGAGCTCTCTGACAAGCCATGCCACATATCCTGGGGGATGCAGGGCAGTAGTACAGCAAATGTGCCTCCACAGAAAGAGCTGCTACCTGCAGAGCTGCTTCATCTTTGAGCCCTCAAAAGGAAGCACAGCTGTGGAAAGTGAAGCCAGTTCCAAGGGCTGCGATACCCAAAGGGGATGGAAACATCTCATGGGCTGCCATTAGGTGAGTGATGCCCAGCCTGTACCCTGCTGCTGACTTGGACAGGGTGGTTTGGCTGCTGGGGAAAGAAGTGCAGGGTTCTGCCCTCTGGGACAGTGGCTGTACAGACTGCAAGGGACAGGGAAGGCTTTGGGGTTTTTTTTCTTTCCCAAAAAGCCAAATTTAAGCCACAAACAAGCAAATCCCACTCCTCCCTCTATCTTCCCTCCTGTTTGTGTGTGAAGTTTATCAGTATTCTGTAGGTTTCCTTAGTGCACTTATTTTACTTGATTTTGTAATTTGTTTGAAGTGGGGGGGTTGGATATTACTGCCAAATAAATGAAACACAAGTTAAAAAAGAACACGTTTTGGGTTTTTTCTCTAAACCAACTTCTTCCTTTTCCTTAAAAAAAACAATCAGTTATCTTTTTGCACATTTATACATGCATCTCAATGTGCCTGACAAGTGTGAGACACAACCCTCTCTGTTTTATAGCTGGAGAAACTGAGGTAGAGCAGAGAGAAGTGGAAAGTTGCTATCGTGTGGTGAGCCAGCAGTGGAAATAAAGCCAGCAGACATGACTCCTGCTTCTCAGCCTTGCACTGGCATCAGGTAGCTCCATAATCCTTTCAATATCACCATTCCCTCCACCAGTACATGCTCCACCTGTGGTGTTGGGAAAGAAAGTCCGGGAAGTTCTCTGTGTGTGATGTGATGACAAGATGAACATGCAGTAGGGTCATGCTGCTGATGGAAAGTCAAACCAAGTGCCAAGGCCACCACTATCCCGTGTCACCGAGGGCCTTGTCTACACGATGTGTGAACACTTCAGGGATGATGACTCCAGCGGTGCCCTGGGCAGCCTGTTCCAATGCCTGAGCACCCTCTGGGGAAAGAATTGTTCCTCATCTCCATCTAAACCTGCCCTGCTGCAGCTTGAGGCTGTTTCTCCTTAGTATTTGTCTTCAGATGGGGACTGTTACTAAGATGAACACACTGGTGGGACTCCCGCTTCAGCTGTGCAGTCAAGGCAGGTCTGGATGAGACATCAGGGAATGCTTTTGAATGTCAAGCTTAGTAAAGAACTGGAAGACACTTCCTTGATACTTCACAGACCTCCCTGTATAGGTTTTAAGAAAAGGCCAGAGTAACAGCTCTCAAGAATAGGCCAAGTGTAGCTGATCCTACCTTAAGATAGGAGTGCAGGCTGGGATCTCTTCTGTTTCTGATATAACCTGAAGACAGGGCTGAATGGCTCATGTCTCCTTTGCTAAACTGGATGATGAAACGGCCTTTCCTGCTGTCGTGTAACATGGGGATGTCTCTTATCACTCATCTCTGTAATGGGCTTAGTGACTTTTACTGCTGTGAGCTCTTGTGTGCAGTCCAGCAGAAGAGACGGCTGCATTCATTTCACTTGGCATGCTCTGTCCAAAGACATTCTAAACCAAAACTAAACAACCCAGATACTGCCCCTTGCGTGTTACTTTTCACACCACGTGGCTGTGAATGCCATCTTGGCTGGGACATTCCCTGTCCATTCACTGCAAAGCGGGTCTGCTTTATTACTGTAATTTGTACTGCTGGAATTTCCCAGGATTTGAAGAAGGAATGAAAGGAAGCGTCAGCCATGAATTTAGCTAGATGGCACCATAAATACTTCACCTTTTGCATCAAGCACGCATACTGAAGTGAAATGATTTGGGGGTGGGAGGGAAGTAGAGCAAAGAGTGTTGCACACTGCTAGCAGAGGCCTGGCAATTTATAGAGTTAAGCACATCTGAGTATTAGCTGCATTATAGCTACATTTAACCACTTCAAAGTTCTCCAGCCCTGGTATCTTCAGACTGAGAAATAGGCTGTTTAAATGGTTGATGGAGCCTCTGAACTGCATTTGTAAGGTATTTATTAACTCTAATTCTGAAGATAGGAGCAAAGTGAGCTGTAATCAGACTGTGGTTGATCTGAAGTGAACCAGTTCACAGGGCACAACTCTGGGACAACACAGGCTTAAAGTACTGTGGGAGATGAGCAAAATCCAGATGACATGGCTTCCATAAACCCTCCACAAGCTATCCTGATCCAGCTGAAACAGAGCACTCTTCATACAGTGGGCAAAAGGATACCCAAATTACTGGTACAGTGTCTGTGCTTAACAAGCGATCTCTGGGTGCACATCAGGGTTGCATCTGTGAACCCATAGAGACTTAGGAAATACATTAGCAAGGCAAACAGAAGGTGACCAGTTCATTCCCACCACTCCACCACGTCCTCATGAAGGCAGACACGGCGCTGACAGCTCCCTGCCCTTAGGAACAGGAACCATCACTTAATAGCATTCACAGTGGTAAACCCCAGGGTTCATGGGAGTGCCAGTATAAGGACAAGGGGATCGTGGTTTTCACCCACGGTGTTCTGGAGACCTCTGAACTTGGCATCTACCGCTTGATGCATTGTGTTTAAACCCTTGGCACAAGCCAAAAATGGTTGTTGGCAGTTCTTCTGCTTTAGGATGCCAGAGACTTCCGTGCATACGAAGCATGTCAAGCAGGTGGGAGATCGCTGCTCCCTTCTTTCAGGTTCCTCTGTGCATCACAAGGAAACAAGCCTGTTCCTTAAGGTCGGACTTTGTCAGGCCCAAAGCTCCCTGGGGCTTGTGAATGTTCCTGTGCTCACCACACGTTGCTGCTGCTTTTCCCAGTGCCTGATTACTCATTACACCGCAGCCAACCCGCATCCCGAGGGCAAGGAATTAAAGTCTCCCATCTTGGGTCACTTGTTTGTATATGGACCAACCAGGGTCAGCTCCGTGTCAATCTGGAACAGGCCTGTGTCTTGTCAATGCCCTGGCTCAGGATTAAAGCTGTCTTTTCCCATCCAGGATATACACCAAGGTGTTTCTGGGCAGTATGGGCTCCACCAGCACCTCAAGGACCAAAGCAGACAAACCCTGGACAAAACACTGGGCCTGCCAGCGCCTTTCCTTCGGGCTCTGAGGCTCGCACAAAGGGACATGAGGAACGTGATTGTTCAATGCTGCTGTTGGAGGGACTCAGAGCTTTACCATCCCCCGCCTCCAGCGAGCCTGCCGTGAAACACTACGGGGAGCAGGTGCCGTTTCCATACCCCCCAGGCGGGTCTCCGGCAGAACGGGACGGAAAACGGCGGCACGGGGCTGTAAGGGTGACGGGGGGCCAGGAACGGCAACAGGCTCCGCAGCTGCTCGGGGCTGCAAGGACGTTGCTCTCGTATGCTCGTTCCGGGGCCGCCCCAGGACTCTCTCTTTCTCTGCCGCCATCCCGCGGGAGCCCCGCAACCTGTATAACGAGCAGGGCCCGCTCACGGCTCCTCTGGCGGCGCGCCCGGGATCGAGCATGTGACCGTGTAGTTGCGAGGGGCCGGGGGGGTTATTCAGGTTCCGGGGAGGGACAGGGCGGGGCGTGGAGCGGGAGCCCCCGTGGTGACGCACGGCCGCGGGGACGCGCGGGGACGGCGGTCCGGGCGGGCGGGATGGCGGCGGCGGCGGGCGGAGCGGCCCCGCACCCGGAGTCCCCGCGGCGCGGCCCGGCGGCGGACGGCGAGGAGGAGACGGCGGAGGTGGAGCTGGCGGCGGAGCTGGCAGCGCGGCGCAGCGCGGAGGCGCGGCGGTTGGTGCTGTCGCCGCGGCGGTTGTCGGGCCCGCTGCCCGCCGGGCTGTCGCAGTGGTTCCCGGCCCTGGAGGTGCTGGACGTGAGCGGGACGGGGCTGGCGGAGCTGGGCGAGGAGCTGCTGGCCCTGCCGCGTCTCCACACGCTCCTGGCCAAGAACAACCGGCTGGGTGGGCCCGGCTCGCTGCCCAAGAGGCTGGGGCAGGCCCCGCTCGGCCGCTCCCTCCGCGTCCTCAACTTCAGCGGGAACCGCTTCGCCGAAGTGCCGCCCGCCCTGCTGGAGCTCCGCGGGCTGCAGAGCCTCAGCCTCGGCGGGAACCGCCTCCACGGCATCCCGCCCGACATCCAGGAGCTCCGCAGGTGAGGGCAGGGCGGGCCGGGCCTCTGCAGAAAAGGGACAGGGAAAGCCCCGGTGGCTGCCGGGCAGACCCACCCGGATCGCCTTGCCGAACAGCGGGGCACGGCCCGCAGCGGTCCCGCTTGGCGAGCGAGCTCCGGCCAGGCTTCAGGTGTCTGTAGGCACTGCTGCTGCTAGCGAGTCTCGTCAATAGATGGAGTTGCCAAAGCTCAGAGCTGCTCTTCAGGCAGGTGACAGGCCTTGGGTGACATGGTTTGGTGTGAGGTGTCCCTGCCCATGGCAGGGGGTTGGAACCGGATGATCTTAAGGTCCTTTCCAACCCTAACTATTCTGTGATTCTATGACAGGCCTTCTGCACTCAGAGAGTCTCTGTCAGGATTTCCTAGTCCTTGGGCTGCCCTGGAGCAGGGCAGGTTTTCCTAATGACAGTGGTTGGTATGGGTGTTGACATGCAGAAGGTGCTCCCTGGCTTTGCTTTAATACGCATCCCCAGGCAGGAGTAAAATAAAAGCCCTGCTCTCATGAAGCTCATGGCTGCACAATGGACTGCAGAGGAGAATAACGATCTGGTTATGGCTTATGTGAACAATAGGGCCTTTCTGCTGACACAGCTCCAGTCTCAACAGGGTGTTTGCGGGCATGGTTGGGTTTTGTTGTGTTTCTTTCCACCCGTACAGCTCATGTAGGTCTGACAGATGAGCTGACGGGTTGGAAGCATAGAGCCCTAGGCTGTGCTCAGGTGCAGGAACAAACCACTGCAGGTCAATGACATAGAAAGCTAGGGTGAATCACAGCAGTTAGGAACATTGGTGGGCATGGGAACAGATCTTGGGTAGGACCAGGTATTGACTGCCTGTGTTGACCTGGGATAGGTACTTCTGAAGTCTGCAGTCTTTCTGGGCAAGGCAGAGGCCATGTTCTGACACATCTGTTACACGCAAGCATCTCAGTATGTTCCGGTGGTTGCTCAGTCCTCAGACTAGCCCCTGTGTGGCTCTGTGCTAGGACTTTGGGTCTGGACTTTCTTCACTCCAGCTCTTTGCAAGGAGCTTGCCAGAGACAACCTCCGTTACACCAGCTCCAGCAACCTTGACCCCAAGTAGCTGATGGCTCAGCAGAGCTGTGTCCAGTAGAGGCACAGGATGTTGTATGTGGGGTGCTGTCTGCCATGGCCCTAGGTGGAAGGTACCAGAACTGCTTCAGTACTGGCAGAAAATGACTTTTATCCACCTCAGTATTATACAATTGGATATGTGGCTTTTGCCCAGGTGGCACAGCATGCACCTGCTGAGGGTCTGGAGCAATTCTAAATTAAGCTATGTTTCGGAGATGCTGTGAGGCATTTTGAGTGCTAGAAAGTGCCTGTGCCCTTCATAGAGTAGGGATGTGTCCTGTGTTGGGGCTCTCATGAGGAGGAGGAACCTCTGCATCCTCTCTGCTCTGGAGCAGTTGCTTCAGGGATAATGAAGGAAAAGAGGACACTGGCATCAACTTCACAGGGGAGAAGGCCAGTGGAGGAGGGCAGTTGTACGTAGGAGATGATCCACATTGCCTCCATAGCATGCCTGGTAGCAGCCAGGATGTTGCACCCACCTCTGAGGCAGATGCTCCCTGCTGCTGCTCTGCATGCTCTCTTTTGTAGTTAGGGTTTTTCCCTCTCGTTTCTTCTTCCCCCTGACCCCTCGTTGCCAAGAAAAGAAGCCTCAGCCCTGCTCTTTATTACGCTGTTGACCCCAGGAAGATAGCGCTGCGTGCGGTCCCCCAAGGGGCTATGTGCAGGGCTCCGTGCTGTATAGCTGTCACAATACTGCCGTGTGGTTACTCGGCTTTGTTATTCTGGCCTGCCCTGAAGCAGGGCTCCTGTTTGTCCTGTCCTGCAGCCTCTCTTGGGCAGGTCATGCTTGAACCCAAGAAGGACAGTTCTGAGAGGGCAAATGCGGACAAGGCTGTTGAGCTGTTTATCGTTACAAAGTGATGTGTCAGGCAGGAAAACTAGACTAGACCCAACTTGTGTCTGCTGCCCGCATAAGCACTGCTAACTCATTGAACTTCTGCTAACGTGTCACCATAATATAATTGAACTTTAGCTCAAGATAGCGAATCCATGTGCCACCAGGATCACCAGCTTCTTTACCACTGTGCCGTGGGTGTCTCTTCTGTATCTGGGCTGCTGAAGTAACAAAAGGGAGCAGCATACTTGCTTTCCAGAGCTGGGAGAAAACAGTCCTTTATAATATAATACTCCTCCAGAGGGTATCCTGAACCTACACATCAGGAGCCAGATACCAGTGACCTGACACCCTTGCCAAAAGGATAGTAAATTCCTACTGGAGAGAAACTGCTGCCAGACCCAGCTCCCTCCCACCTGCCAACAAGAGAGGTGTCCTCAATGTGAGCATACACGGTGTTAGAAGTGGGTAAAACAAACCTGAGCAAGGACAGAGCAGAGCCAGCTCTTGTGGCAGGGCAACTTGGGGACATCTGTTGTGTTTGAGTTCTGGGCTTGGAGATGGAACCTGGTGTTGGGGCTTCTGTTAACCTCTCACTCAGGCTGCAGGTACCCATCTCTCTGTTGCTGGCAAGCCAAGACTTTGAGCTTTTTTCCATGCATAACTTCCCATAAATTTTTCTCATGTTTTGTGGTGTCTGAGGCCACAGAGGAATGCAAGCAGCACTTTGACCGGACACGTTCCTCCTGCTGGTACTTAGAGCTCCTGAGGCCAGCAGTTCTCTTCCCGTGACCCTGGCGGCTTCTCAATTGCTCCAGTCACTGATTACAGAGCAAAGTTGCAGAGATCTATAAATACTTCTTATGTTTCCAGGGAATGTCTGAGCTCTGATGAGGTCTCTAAAACAAAATAACTCACTGATAACTAAGCTTCACATCTTTCCCGTGCACTCCATCATTTCCTGTTGTCCTTTTTGAAGGGGTAGCAGATCAGTTTTAGTGAAGGCCACAAATACAGCAAGTAAGGATAAGGAGTCTGCAGGGTGAACTTGAAACGGTAGAAAGCTGATGAGTCTGAATCTGCTAAAAGGGAAGGAACATGCTGACAGCTACAGATGCAAAGGTGGGTAGCATGTGCTGTCATTCACATGAAGATAATAAATCCACACATTTGCAGCAAGCTGGGGTCAGGAATTTCATGCAAGAATTTTTCCCTATCACGTTCGTAGTGATTTGGCAAGTTAATGAACAGTGATAAAACCACAGGCAGTCCTGCTGCCATCTTGTCTTACTCCTTCCAGCTTCAGCCATCTTGCCCTATCCTTGCAAGTCTTTGTATGTACTGCAAGATCCTGCATGGAAAGCAAGTGCCTTTCACCTTATTGTCATTTATCTTTTAGGCTCTTGTAGGAGGACCTCTTGTAGGAGGACCACCTGTAGATGCTCTGATGCTTGAAGCTTCCTTGCCATGGCTTCATAAGGGGGATAGTCATGATTGCTCTCGTGATGGCAGTAGGATGATGCTGACCATAGAATGCTGGCACCAAGGATGAATAGCAGTGCTTTTTCCTGCTGATTCCACTGTAAGTGTCTAGGGTGACCAGCAACAGCCATTTACCTTTCTGAGAAAGGTAAATGTGGGCCCTGCTGAGGGCTTTTTCTTAGCCATGTTGAGGCTGTGCCAGCTCCTTCTGCATGGCCTCCACCCCAGTCGCTGTCAGGTAGCAGTGTCAGTACAGTGCAAGCCCTGAATGGCACCACTGGCTGTTGCTGTGAATGTGGAGTAGAAAATGCATCAGTTGGGATGTTGTCACCCTCTGCATTGCTTTCTTCTTTGTTGTCAGATGAGCTTACATAGGTAGAGACGGCACTTTTTCTGGAGTTCTCCTTCCAGCATTGACCTTGCTGGATTTTCAGTGTGAAGTATTATGGTCAGTCACTCTCGGACTCGATTCACAGCCCCCAGCAGCTCCTGAACTGTGATCTGCATGGACATCCCACTGCTGCCTGATTTCTGTGTCCTTCCTCTGCTGGTCCAGCTGGGGATGCGTTAAGGGGCTGTGTGTGTTGTAGGTGAAATGTGATCATCTGCTTCTGCTCATTCTGGACAAAATTTGTTTGGCAAGTCTGGTAAAATCCAGCCCTTATCCCCACTGTCCAGCTATGGCTTTTGGCTTAAGAGTGCATATATTGCCCTCCTCAGTGTGCACGTTTGGGGAGATGTCTTGCAAGTGTCCCCTATAAAGGGGAAAGTTCTCAAGACCTTAACAAAATGCAGTCAATACCTCAGCAAAATGAATCTCCTCCTGTGAATTTCGAGGTCAGTCTTACTCTTACAGTGAATGCTCTCACGCTCAGGAGAGCACCAGGAACACGCAGAAACAGCTTGGAGAAGAGCCAGGCTCTTCCCAGGCATCTGCCATGCATGCTTCTTTCCTCTGTGCTTGGATTCCTCTAGTAAAGCCCAGTTGTGCAAGGGCTGGGATCAAAGGCCTTAAATGCCTAACTGGATTCATCCAAGTTTTGTGTGAAGGCTTAGATGCAGTGAAAACCAGAGTATTTGCTTTTATTCGTGGGTAGCATTATGCATGTTAGACAAGCATACGCTTAAGAACGGCTGTTCCAGTGTGGGAACAACAGCAAGTGAAGCTTTGATAAAGATGGAGCATTAGGAAATCTGCTGCCTCCCTTTTTCTACTCCTCTTCAAACGTTTTGCAAATAGTTTTCAGACTGTTTGATCTCAAATTTGCCTGTCAGCAAAGGCTCTGCCGCTCTCTCACATCGCAGAACAGGGTTAACAGGAGTGTATTGTGGGCTGCTTTTCAAATGCCTCCCTTGCCTTAGCCTCAAAACTGCCCTGGAAATTTCTTGCTAAGAAGTTTATCTTAAAAAGACCTGGAGCACTTCCAGGCTCCGGTGTTTCTTTTAGGTTACCTATGTAGATGCAGCTGTTTGATGTCAGCTGTTAAGTTTTATCCAAAGAAGCATCTGTGGGGAAACAGGGTGGATTGAAAATTGGAGTATGTTCCATGCCAGAAGACATTCTCCCCTTGAAACGCGACTATGAAAGTGTTGTGGTAACTGATAGCGTTTCAAAAATACCTCTAGTGCTCAGTGAGCTCTTCTTATTTACTGTTCTGGGGCTTTTCCATTTCATTTGGGGTATATGGTGACCTTTAAACCTCAGGAACAAACTCAAACAAGAATGTAGTCTCTTGGCACGTTAAACTTTGCTGCCACCACCTGAATTTACTTTGTTTGAGCATTTTCCCAACCCCTTCCTGTATGTAAAAGGATTTTCACTGCCACCCTGCAGCCCAGGGGTGTGAAATCCCTCACTAGAGAGGAGCAACATATGATGGGCTTGGAGTGCTGGCCTGCTTGCTGGATGTGAGGCTGAAAGGGACCCTGGCCTTTTACTAGTGTATTTGTAAACTTTGCTAAAAGCAGGAGGGGAAGTGTCAGCCCCCATTAGTTGCTGTGTCAAGTAGGGGTTTGCTGGTGTTTGGGGCTGGGTGGTTTTGTTGAGTTGGATTTTGTTAGCATTTGCCCCCTCTTGAAACTCATTCAACCAGAGCATGTGTGGCATGTTGGAAATACATCATTTATTCTAGCCTCAAAAGTAGGATCAGTGCTTACGTTCATCTGAGGCTGGCTGCTCTCTGGCTTTTCCAAGTTCCTGGACTGTGGAAAGTAGATCAAAATTCCAGCTCTCCCTCTGTGTACAAAGTGATGCACGGGACCTTAGCTGGCTGTTCCAAATGGCTATACAAATTAATGATTGTCAGAAGAACTGAGTCTTGGTGTGAAAGGTTAGTTGGGAGTAGTCACTAAGCTCATTCCCATCTCTGCTGTCTCTTGTGAGAAACTGGTAATGTTGCCAGTTGCCTCGTTGCAGGCTCTCAATGAGGAGGGCAGAACTCAGCACTGCTCTTGCTTATCTTACCAAGCAGCAAACTGCCCCCTGAGTAGGGCAGCTGAAGACCAGCATTGCCTTGGCCTGTAGGTGCAGGCTTAGCACAGCATAGAAGTCAGGCCAGGGGTAGAAGAGCTGGGCACTAGCTGTGGCCCCAGTGGTTTGGTCAGTGCTCACTACAAAAGGGTTGCGTCTCTTAAATCCTTGCCTGTGTCGTGATTAGCTTTGCTTGGACAATTCTTGACGCTTTACTTTGATGCAGAAATGACTGTTGTTAATTTCTCTGTTTTGCTCAGCCAAGACTAGAATAGACCCTTCTTAACAGCAAATTGTGTTTTGAGGGACCAGAGTTACAGAGTTTTTTTCTGCCTACTGAGCAGTCTTTCAGTAGAAGCTGTAAGAATACCTTTGCTGTATTTAGAATAAGTTTCTGTATAGTTTCAAAACCTCCTCCCTATGCGTTGTAAATAAATTTGCCTTCTAATTCGTATCTTAAATTGATGTTGGAAATGCTGAATTTGCTGTACGAGACTGGGCCCAGCGACTTGCTGACCCCAAGAAGGTAATGCAGGAGACAGGTGAAAAGAAAGCGCTTTTTGAGAAGTCCTTAGCTGCCACTGAAGGAGTTACCTTATTTGATGGATTTTTAGTTAGAGCCAGATCATAGTCTGATGTTGGGGCTTTACAACCTAGCTAATGTAAGTGACTGTTCTCATTACAAGGAATGGATTTGAAAGCTCCAAGTGGTTTGTAGGCAGTGGTTTTGCACACTTGGTTTGTGCAGTAAGCTGCTCTTGAAACTTCTGCATTTTACACCTTGCAATGAATTTCAGAACATCTTTTACTGTATATTTTGTACCCCTCCTCCCCTTCCCTGCATGTATTTGTATGCAGGGTGGCTTCATTGGCATTGTTGCCTTCAAACACAGAGGATGAAGAGTTAATTATTCACTTTTCCTAGGAAGTGGAAATTTTTACATATCTCACCCTTGTTTAAACATTGAAATCCACATTACTAAAATTCCCTTGCCCAACAGTTTTTAGTGTGGGTTCCAGCAATGGCATGGAGTTAAAGTACGCCGAGGAACTGTATCGTCAGCAGTTAAGTCCCTAATGAGAGCCAAGCAGCCTAAATCCACCTTTAGAAACAATGGAGGTTGAAGGAGGAATTTTGGTTAGAGCTCAGGGCTTTGTTAGGGGATCAGAATTTAATTAAAACTAATCTGCCCTTGGCATGGTCTCTGCACAGCAGCCTTCCTGCTGCCCCCCCCTCTCCTCACCTGCAGGTTGTCTGGGGAGGAGGGGCTGCTTTTGGGTAGTGGGGATTTGGTGATGGTTTCTTCCAGTGTACTTTCTTATGTGTTCAGAATAACCTGCAGATGTGCTGCTCCACTTGAGCCCTCAGCTGAGCAAGTACAGTTGCTTCCTTTCATATAGTCAAATTTAGTTGAAGCCGTAATTTTGTGCCCACCATCAGATTGCAGTTCCTCTACGTCAGAAAGGTGAATGAATCCAGGGAAAGTTAAGCTCTGTGAGCTTCTCCTGGTGTGTTGCAGAGGTCTGTTGTTCTGCTCTTCACTGGTGGGCAGATGGACCTTTGTGCTGTCTCAGTGGCCCCTTGAGCCCAAGCAGATGCTGTCATTGGATCTTTGAGGTTCACGTTTCTTGCAAGAACTGAATGAACTCTTTCTACCGTTCTTCTGTCCCAGAAGCTCCTCACATGTGGCACAGTTGCAGGGTTTAGGCCTTCTCTGGGTCTGCCACCATGTCCTGAACAACCTGGCAGTGTTCAGAGCCGGGTTGGACAGAGCCTTGGGTGACATGGTCTAGTGGGAGGTGTCCCTGCCCATGGCAGGGGGTTGGAACTGGATGATCTTGAGGTCCTTTCCAACCCTAACTGTTGTATGATTCTATGGTGTTACATTTCTTTGGCAGTTGTATCCATCACCTTTCTCAGTTCACAATAGAATCAACTAGGTCATAAAAGTCTTTTAAGATCATCAAGTCCAACCATTACCCAAGACTGCCAAGACCACCGTTAACCCATATCACTGAGGGCCTGCTGGGGTGAGATGAAGGTGTTTCCTATTCCAAAACTGTAAATTGTTCTTAAGGAAAAGCTGATGGAGCCTGTGTGACTTTTCCCTGACCCGGGGGGGAATGCAGAGGGGGCCAGTGTGCACTGTAGTTAGGTGACTAACCTGGGTGTGTAGTGGAGATCTTGAACCAGCACCTACAGATGGGACTGTGGGATCCATCTTTTTCAGTCATAGGAAAAAGTGTTGTATGAACCACCATTAGTAAGTACTTCCCAGCCAGAAGTACCCAGGCTGAACCTGCCTTTGCTCCTCTCCCAGACAACACCTGAGAACAGGGGCAGAAGCTGTTTGACTCTGAAATGGGGACTTGAAGCTATAGCTTCACTTGAAGAGAAGCACTTGCCAGTTTTTCTTTCTAAAAGGGCAGAGATGCACACCAAACAGTGGCTACACCAGCTGGCAGAAGGGATTTAGTGCTTCTCTTTGTTCTTGTCTCACATCCACCAGTTTTTGTGGGACATCCAGTGATATTTTCTTTTTCCTTTCTTTTATTTAGGCCCAAGCTGCAGTTAAACCCAGCTAATGGTTCTGGTAGCTTTGGTCCCTGTGACTGCAGTGTAGTGAAATCAGTCTACCTGAGAAATTGCATGCATGTTCTTGTGTGACTTAGATGCACTACTGCAGCTGTGGTGTTAGCAGTATGTGAACTGCATCAAAGCAGGACTGGCTGCCTCTGACTTCTGCTGAGAGGTTGCAGTTAATCTCTGAGGAGTCAGTTTACCCCATAAAGAGCAAGCAGTGCTTGTGCAGGGCCAGGGTTTTCAGGGAGAGCCGCTGCTCTCTTGCTTTGCTCCTGCTTAAACTGAGGACCCCCACGGGCTGCAGCAGGAGCTGCATCAGTGCTGCAAACCCTGTGCATGCAGCCTGTCCTTCCTTGGAAGTAGGAGCAGGAGCTTTGCATTTGGTGTAGGAATACAGAGTTGTTTGGTGTCTACCTACAGATGTAATGGTGACTGCAGGAGGCTGGAGGTAAATCTCGACATTATCTCTTGTGAAGCAGAAGCTTTGTTGTGATTTTGATGTGCAGTTGAAGTTTTCTGCTTTTTTTTTCCCTCAGCATGGTATCTCATACATCGTCATCTGTAAGTTTTCTTGAGTAAATGCAGCACATGAGAAGATCTGGTGTTCAGTCCAACTGGAAATGACCTCAATGAAATGATGCCGCGTTATCTCTTCTCTCTTTCAGTTTAGAGTTTCTGTACCTTGGAGGGAACTTCATCACTTCAATTCCACCTGAATTAGCAAACCTGCCTTCTCTAAGCTACCTAGTTCTGTGTGACAACAAGATCCAGAGCATTCCACCTCAGCTGGCACAGTGAGTATTTACTGTCCTCAGCCACCAGCTGTAATTAACTTGTTTAACTTCTGCATGTGTGGATAGAAGCACCTGGGAGGACCTCTTTGTTCTTCAGTTTGTTATTGTGACTAGACTTTGAACAAGAAGATCCTTAGCAGTGCACTGCAGGCAGACCAGGAATATGTAATATGGAAATCTGCATTATAGGGTTATGGAAAAAAAAAGTCACCAAGTGTCTGCTTTAAGGTGGATTAATAGATTTGTACAGGGAGCCCTGAGAAGTGCAGCTCATGCTGCATTCTGACTATTTGTAGTGATGAATGCTTGGGCTGTCTTGTCTTTCACCCAGAGCCTTTTTGTGTGTGCTTCTGTGTTGTCCCACTCCCTGTGTTCTTCCTTTAGGATCCCAGAATGTTTTAGTGGTCATTAAATCCTACAGCACGGCTCTAGGGGATAAGTTACTGCTGTATCTCTTTCATAATGGGGGAAAGAGAACACTGCAAACTCTGTACAGGTAGCCTAAAGCGGCAGATGAAGAATTCAGTGCAATAGCTGTAACCACAAAAACGATTGAGTGCCAGCATGGAGTTTGGAATTTGATGTTGTAGTGGGATTACCCTCGATGTACAATGTTGAGTTGTCTGGTACTGGTTAGAGAGCATCCCCGGATTATATGCTGGAGCATTGCTTTGTGCTTCCTGAGGGAGGAGAACAGCTCCTCCAAAAGCCAGGCCTGTGCTTGTCACCCGTGCTGATGCTAACCTGGGCTGACCTTGCTTAGCTTTTGAGCTCTGGCAGTGTTGCAGCACAGGGAGATGCAGCCGCAAACAGTGAAAACATGGGGGTTTCCAGAGCTGGCTGCCTACCAGCAGGCATCTTTAATGCATGAGTGAAGGCAGGTGACGTATTCAAAGTGTTGCATGGAACTGTTCCTGATGCGTGCACTGGGTACAAGGAAACATTACATCCCCTGAAAGCTCTCGGTTTGAATACTTTTGTTCTGTGCTACCTCTTTTAGGAGGTGGGTGTGGGGAGTACTGAGGGGGACAGCAGCATATTTAGGACTATTTCTTTAACAGGCATTTGGAGGTGAGCCATGTTTTCACCGGTATTGTGTGTGCTGCAGTAATAGCAGCTCTTTTACCTTGAATTTACATTTTAAAAGTAAGAAAAGCCGAGGAAAAAGAAATTGATGGGAGAGGGGAGAGTGATCAGGTCTGTGTAGTGCAGTTTTGGAATGATTTTGCTTGCACTTCTTGACTGGGTATCCATCTCCATCCTTCAGGCTGCATTCCCTGCGTTCCCTTAGCCTGCACAATAACCTGCTGACGTACCTTCCTCGAGAGATCCTTAACCTGGTTCACCTGGAAGAGCTGAGCTTGCGTGGGAACCCGCTGGTGGTTCGCTTTGTCCGTGACCTGACCTACAACCCCCCAAGCCTCCAGGAACTGGCTGGGCGCACCATTAAAACTCGCAATGTTCCCTATGCTCCCAGCGACCTCCCAGAGAATCTTGTCCGGTACCTGAGCTTGGCCAGCAATTGTCCCAATCCTAAATGCGGGGGTAAGTTCACCTTCACTGCTCTGCTTCCTGATGGGTTTCCTTTCCCTCTGACTTGCCGTGACTGTACTAGCTCAGTCAGGTTAGGTGTGTTGTTGCATCCAAATTCTAGCTGTATTTCGTTGGCTCCAGGGCTCCTGCAAACTTGTCTTTAAGGAACCTTGCTCACTTAGGAGCGATGTTCAGAGTTCCAGTGCTGGTTTACTGTATCTGCATGGGAATGTGAGACAGTGTTTGTGTCGGAGTCTTCACAGCTCATCCGAGCACTCCAGTGCGCTTTTATGGTCTGAAGTTTCCAATCCATCTGCCCTGAAATAGCTCAGACTAAGTAGTGGGCAGGAGAACTGTCACAAGTGCTCTTGCTGGACAAGAATGGAAAAGAGGAGAGAGGCTGGAGTGCTTGGCAGTTACTAAAAGCAACTTCTTTAGCTCTTGCTTGGTTCTACTAGAGTGTAGGTCCTGGAAGGAGAGGACTTCATAGAAAAGCCTGGAATGCTTGGTTTAATTTAGCTTAGTGCTTCATCTTTAAGCAGAGTAAATGATCTGCACATTTAGCCTTTAGAAGATTAAGGAAAAAAAGTCATTCATTAGTACCTACCCTGCAGTCATACGCAGGCTGTTATCTCTTTACAGGACAATATTAAAGCATTCCCCGTAAGCCAAGATGGAAGGGCTGGAACTTGTGTTGGAAGGGAAAGCAGTGTTTCCTTTTTTAGAGTTTTGCACAGCTGGGATAACAATGGGTTGGTTGTGCACTGTTCCCCTTGTCCTTACAAACTAGCACAGTAGTGCAGCGCTTGCTCTAGCACTGCAGGAGAAAAGCTTACTCAGAGCAGCTGGGACTTAAAACACCACTGAAAACTTCTGAAAACCTCAGTGTCTACAATCACTTGCTGTGACAGGAGGAGAAGGTAATCGTGTGTTACAGCAACACCGTTGCCATGGAAAGGAGCATCCAAACTCAGCATGGTAACTTCACTCAAGTAGGACGAAAGTAGAGTTATGAAGGTCTGTCTGTGAATGCAGTTTGGCAGCTGGTAGAAGAGGTTTTACAAGTTTGAAAATATCGTGGATGAATGAATTTGACACGGAAAAAGTTGTTTTAATTCCCAGCCTGAGATTTCTGCCTAATGGTAAGAAGGAAGTGCCGGATTCTTGGAAGTAGCTGCCCTGTGTCTTTTCATGTAGAGCGTGCCATTCTGAACCACCTACAAAATGCATGTGTACAGGATTGTTTTCTAACTAAGAAAACAAATTTCCATAGGTGCCCTGGTCCCCTGTTCCTCCAGTACCCCACGTGCTCCTACTTCCAGTGCGGTGTCCGTTAAATCCTAGTGTAAGGCATTGCATTAAAATCCTTAATTCCACCTTAATTCCATCCATTTAAAAAGCTTAAATCCACCGTTCTCTGCATGGGGCCTCACGTGTTGTTTCTGTTCCTCTGCCCTCACAGGTGTCTACTTTGACAGCTGCGTCAGACAGATCAAGTTTGTTGACTTCTGTGGGAAGTACCGGCTGCCGCTGATGCACTACCTGTGCTCCCCAGAGTGCTCCTCACCCTGCAGCTCTGCCTCCCAGAGCTCCACTTCCCAGAGCGAGTCTGACTCCGAGGATGAAGCCAGCGTCGCTGCACGCAGGATGCAGAAAGTCCTCCTGGGATAACGGGAAGGAAAACGTGTTTGAAAAGCAGTAATGGAACAGCGAAGCGTGAGCCTCTGGTCTGAAGGGCTCATGAGAAACTGTCCTCAAGTTTATGTAAGGGGCAGAGTATCTTAGCAAGCCTAGGCTTGCTTGGTGCAGTGCTGCTTAGGAGAGCTAACTTGGTGGCATACTGCCTGTAGGGTGCCTGGGGTTGCTAGAAACATCTCCTGTCTGGGATAGTGCTGCCCCCCTCTCCCTTGTACAGGCTGGGGAGGGGGGGGTTGTTCTCACTGGCGGATTGAGAGAGGTTTTAATATCTGATGCTTCGCTGGACTTGAGTCATCCTGCAGAGCAAAGGAGACTCTCTGGAGCTCTTAACACTGTGGTAAATCAGAAGCAGGCTAATGATGCTATGTGAGTATGTATTGACCCCAGTGTTTTATATAGCATTTTGATTCTTTGCTGTCTCCTTCAATTTCAGTCACAGGTTTCACACCCATCCACTAAAAATGGGACCTGGGTTTTTTCAGGAGTAGGTTTTTCCAAACTCTGGTTACTCTTCCTTTGCTTAGAGGTGTAGGGTTGCTGTGCTGTTACAGATGTTACAGCTATCAGAGAACTGAGACACCTTTTTTAATCCCTTCTTATACCAAGCTGCTCTTAGTGTTTCCTCCTAACTGTATTTGTCATTTTCCCTCCCTCTGCCTCTTCCCATTACACCTGAAGCATTGCTCTCTTTATGGTGCCTTTAGAAAACAGATGGGTTGTTCTGTTGAGACTTGGTACTACTTCACACTTGTGTCCATACATGCCTGTGCAAGGGACCAGATGTGATGCTCTGTATCGCGTTTTTGAGTCTCAGCTTAAATCTGCTTTTGTACCTGTGAATTGCAGGAAAGGTCTTGATTGCCATTGCTTGTTTCTAATCAACCATGTTCCCCTGCTGCAGCTGGCTCTGCTGTGCTTGGTACAGTTACTTTCCGTGCTTAAGATCATCTGCTTAAAGTAGGCAGCGGCTTAATGAATTGGAAGTACTGAGAGAGGTGCAGTGGAGAATGCTTTGGGGGTTCTTTTCATACAGCATGAGAGGAAAAGCCATTAGGGAGGCTGAGGTGCATTGTCTGAGCATCTTGCACAAGGTGGTTTTGAAACCTCTTCCTTATTTATTTGTTTGCGTTTGCTCATGTTATAATAGCTTTGGCAGCCTGTTGGATGTTTAGATAGCACATTCAGTTATCTTAAACTATGTTTAAAGTACCAAGAAATAGCTTATAAAACACTATGAATTGACAGGTATCTATAAATCTTTATGGGGCTGCTGTATGTTTTGCCCAGTGAGAGCTGCCCTTTTATTAATACTTCATGCAGACAGTCCTCTTGATGCAGTTTCAGATAGGGCAAATGCAACTGTGCCTTTGAATGCATGAGCAGAGCAAACACATTGTGCTGAGAAGCTCAGTGAACAAGAAGAGCTTTCCTTAACCCACTTTGGCCCTATGGGGGAAATTAAAAACCTGTGCTGCTCTCCTGTATTCAGAAAACAGATGCACCTATTTGCATATCTTATGGCAGCTCTGTGTTAATGCTCCTGTTTAATTATATTTGACACTTTATATGTTAAAGCACTTTGATAATTCTATTCTTTGTAAGTAGCTTTAGTGATTTATTTTTTGTTTTAATTAGACTCCAGTTTTTCTTTTCGTGTGACCTGAAGAACAAGTCCATGAAACTTTGTATGTTCCAGTCTGTCTTGGTGTGCAGGTTGAGCTTCTTGCCTTGCATTTCCTTGTCAGCACTGCTCATTTCCCTGGAAATGGAACTGGAATTTGAAAGAAATGATCTGGTTATAGAATAGCACCTGCTCCGTTAGTAATCATTGCAACTTGGTCTGAAGATTTCCCACACGCACAGATCCATCCACAGGGAACTAAATTGCACATGTGCATCCTGTGTGCCTTTCCAAATAACTTTCTCCAGGTATCTTTTTAAGCCATGGTAGGGTGGATATGCAAAGCAGCTGAATGTCACTTTAGCAAATTCCGTGAGGTTTGCTTGGGAAGAAGAACCCACAGGTTTTGAGAGGAACCGACTGCATGCTGGTAGTGAAACTGGGGTCAGCGAATGGCCTGTGTTTTGTTCTTCGTCTCCTCTTTAGATGCTTTTTCCTGTCCCAAATGAATGTGGTCGTACTGGTGCTGAAGGACAGTAAACTGATTGCAGAGCCTCAATGTTAAACTGGCTGCTGGTACAACAGTAGCAAGCAGCTGAGTTGATCTAGAGCTTCGTGCTTCTGCCAGCAAAAGTGAGCCACATGAGTCGAGATCTCAAGATCTTTTGAGCTCAGGACCGCGAGGTGCCACCTTCCTTTCTTCTCCTTAGCAGCAGCTGCCTTGAAATCATGTCATTTTTCACTTCACCACAGTTCCTGTTGCACAGCAGCACTCGTGTGTGTGACGGGGTAAGACCAGTGGTTGGTTCTAAGTTAGCTTGATTTTTAAGTGCATTCTCTTTCCTAACTGAACAGGCATTCCATTTCTGCCCCAATTCGAGCATGGCTAACATTTGTTTTGTCACAGCTTTTTCACTGTAGCCAGGTCAACACTTGACAGCTCGTGCAGCTGATATCTCTGTGCAGTTTTAGACTTGATAAGGTGTCTCTTAAAAATTTTATATATATTCCTGAATAGAGCTACCAAGTGTTCTTTTTGCTGCTGGGCTTTAAAGTGCAATTCAAGTAAGTCAGAATTTAAAGCAATCAAGGAATTGTAAGGAAAACGGATGGAGGGATGGGTTTTTTTTTCCCTCAGAAGTGGATTCAAAAGGACAAAGGATGCAGGTTTGTACTGTAGTGCCTAAGATACTGAGCCTCCAGGAGGCCAGTTTTTCACCAATTGTTAGCCCCCAAAGACTGGAAAATGTACTGGGCAATAAAACAGGTGAGACACAACTTGAAAAGACATTGATGGATGGGAAGGACTGGTTCCTACCATCCCCTTCTCAGGGGTCCTGAGAAGTAGACAGGGGTTTTGCTCTTTTGGTCAGTTTTAAATAGTGGAGTTCAGTTCTTACAGATGCCTTTCCAAGTGAAGCCTTCAGTCAGTGTTTTGGTATCGGTCCCCTTGTTGCTACAGCAGCCCAGCACGTCCAGCTTTTGAAACTGTTCTTAAGCTGAGACCCAAGTGTGTGAAGCAGAATTGTTCATTCCTTCTTCCCTGCGGGGCCTGGGACCTACTGGCATTCATCCTGCCCTGCCGTCACGCTGCCAAGGGGAGCTGCTGGTGTGTTTCTGAATGCAGGTACTTCATGTGAACAGTGGGGTCATGTTAGAAAGAAGCAAAATACCAATTTGACTGGAAGCAACTTACACAGTTGCCAGTTCTTTTCTGTTTCTCTTTCTTTGGTAAGAGGTGAGACTTGAGGAAGTCAGTAATGAATATTTAAACATGCTCTGAAGTGGCCAGATGCAGTTTTTCATGAGCTTCTGTCCTGGTCATTTTAAGTCTTTGAAATCTTGTGTTGAATTATAATGGGGGTGGGGGAAGGGAGGGGAGAACCATCTCCTTTTTGTTCCTTACTCTTGTTGCAATAATGAATGGAAGGAATTTAATCCAATGAAAGTAATGAATCCCTGCAATGTGTCTGTTACCCAGTTCAAAGAACTATTTTAACGCATCTTATTCACACCATGCCCTCCCTCCCCAACTGAAGATAACTTCCAATAGGCTACTTCAAAATGCACACTAATGCAGCAGTAACTCTAGCTTGGAAACCTTTCTATTGATGATTTCATTTGCCTGTCTGACTAGAGGATTGATCTTTTACTGACCTGAACATTAAGGGTAGAAAGGGTTCTCATTGAATTATCATCATGAGCAGTTGTTTTAGGAAATCGTAAAAGTGCCTTATGTTTTGACCAGCCTATTTTGCTAGGAATGTCTGAATGTAGACGATTTCTAACGGTATTTCATTATGAGCTGTAAAACAAATTGCAAACACTGAACCAAAAATGTTATTTCTACAGTTGTCTGTCTGTTATTTGCTGACATCTGGATTCTGGTATTGCTGCAGGCAATGGTTAACATTGAAAGTGGGGTTATCCATAGGCGGGGAACATGTGAGATTCAACCTGTGCTGTGTGAAGGCAAGAGTAGGTGAGACTTCCAAATGGACTGCTGAAGCTATTGGCTTTTGGGGCCCACATGCAAGAAGGAAGTGTATGTTACAGACCACTCCCTGCTTTACTTCTGGTGTAGTGTGGCAGAAATTTGCTCCACAGTTTACAGGTAGAAGTAACTTAAAGGCAAGATAAATGCACAAACAGGAGAAGGCAGGAGTGTCATGGTGGAGTCTTCCAGCAATGTGAATCACCACTTCTAAACTTCTTGTTTCCCTTTTAATACGCTAACCCTGAAACCTCCAAATGGCTTTGTGAGTGTTAATTTTCTGATCATGGTAACTGGCTCATGTGTTCCCATTTCTCCTGTAATCCTGCGTTTCCTCCTACATCCTGAAGAGTTTTTGTGATCTATTGCCAAAATGTTTCAGATCCTGCTGTGCAATTACCAGCTGTCAGTGCAGACATGTGGTGTATTGGAAAATGGGACAGTGGGAAACCAGAATTACTTGATATTAACTTCAGCAGGAACTATTTCAGAGATGGTTCAAGTTCATATGTAATGAAAAACCTCTCGAGTTATGCAGCAGCCCCATTTCAAGGACCTTAAAGTACCAAGGAGTGCAGTGATTTTTGCCTGTAATAACCAGGCTGAGAATATTCTTGCCTTTTTTGTTAACTCATTTAAATGATACCCTTTTCTGTGCCACCTTAATACCTTCCTTATATTCAGAAACAAAACCATGGAAGTGCTGGTTCAGAGGAACTTGAAATGAAACTTGAGTTATGTAGGTGCCTGAAGCGGATGCTCAGATTGACATTTTGGACTCATGCAGAATTACACAGCTCTAGGAGAAAGCATTATGTTGATGCTTTGGAAGTAAATGTTCATAAAGTAGAAACACACGTTTCCTGCTCAGATGGGGCTGCCTTAGGTGGTCCAGACAGCTAAAGCTGAATGTATTCACCTTTTCCTCTGTACTAAGGTTGGGTTGCAGTTGCCAGCCATTTAAGCAAGATCATTGGAAGAAAGTCCTGAAGCTGCATTGAAGAAGGCCATGGCCATCTGCACTCTTAGTCAGTCTGGAGCTGGCATGCCGTGTCCAAGTGTCTCATCCCTTTCCAATAGCCACTGTTCTATGGTGACTTACCAGAGGAGGGTTGAGAACACGTGTTTTGGTACTACAGCTTGCCGTGGTCTCCTCCCACCAGTCAGCAAAGTGGAGACTTTTGACGAGGAGGTTTAACAGCAGCCAAGGTCCTTTTAGGATGGAGAGGAAAGTAACACAGGTCCTGCTTCCAATCGGTCTTTTGTGACAAGGTGAGGGTGCAGATCATTTGGTGTCAGTCCAAGAACTGGTCACCCAGGGAACACCCAGGGCCCTTCTCTGTCCTCACGTGGGACTTAGTGGTGGCAGCTCAGAGCTTGCTATCAGCCTGGCAAAGAATTAAGGTACCTTCAGAGTCCTGTCCAAACTCCCTGTCTGTAGCCCCTTCTCGACTGTGGCAAAAGCAGGACCCGAGGTGAGTACTGGTGCGCAAGTTGTACATCTGTCTTGGATATTACACTGATCAGTGCCACGGCCCCACAAGGCTGGCTGCATTTACACATCTCTGAAGATGGGTGACACCAACACGTGTGCCAACACGTCACTGGTGTGTTGGCAAATGAATGATTTCACCAAACTGCATTGATGCTTGTGTAAGGAAGGGAATGTGACAGACCATCCTTGCCTGTGCTGGGACATGGATGCTGATGAACTGGTAAGATGGGAGGGCTAACAAACCCTTCATCTGGATGAAAGTTTGGCCGGGGGCTGAAGCTCACAAGCTGAAGCCCAGCAGATGGACATGTCACCCTCTACATCAGCAAGGACACATCTGCTGGTGAAAGGACCTGTGTGAAAGGCACAGGATTGTTTTGTTTGCGGGTTGTCCCTGACAGTAAATGCCAGCCTTAGGGCTTCAAAAACAGATAGGAAAGGAAAATGCCATTGTAGAAAAATATTTTTCTGTAATTCCTGGGCATCCTGGCATCCATAATAGAAGTGACTTTATAACAAACGTGCGTAATACGAGCAAACGTTGTCCTCTGTGCCAGACAATGGTGTGGTTGCTCTCCAGAGCCTTGCTTTGCAGATACTGTTTTATTAACTCTGGGGAAGGCAGCCCCACTGCTCCTCAGGAACAACAGCCACGTGGTTGGTGTCGATGCCACACTGGATCCCGCTTGTGAGCACGATGACCCTGAACAAATCTCCACCAAGCTGGCAGATGATGGGAATGGAGGAGCTTGGGTGCAGAGCTGGCCATGGGAAGTGAGGGACCTGACACTTCCCTTAACACCCCCTGCTTCAAACACACCGGGTGTTGCTATGGAGTTGGGAGATGCACTGCCTGAACCCAGCACTTTGCTTCTGCTGCTGAAAGGGCCTTGCTGGAAGCTTTTAAAACATCCCTTGCATTTCTATAACCCAGCACCCTAAACCAGACCTGAGTGCTTGGCAGCAGTGGTTTCAATCTTCACATGGACACTGCAGCGTGTTTTCCAAAGGTGGGTTCCCTGGTTCCTCTCTTCAGGTATTTGGATTTAAATTGCATCTTTTTGTTTGTTTTTCTTTCTTTAAAGCAGCCGTGAGCCTTCCACTGAGAGATAGAATCATGAAAGGCCTTGCAGAAAACCCCATGCAACCGGGCTCGTCGAAACACGTTTCCAAACGGTCCAGGAATGTCTGAATCTTCACGTTGGCCTTTCCCAACTCGCAGCCCCATCTGGCTGCCTTGCACTGTGGAAACCTGTTCCGAGATGACCCTTTGCAATGGTTTGTAGGGAAAGCCCACCCCAAAGCCTGGGCACCTGGCCATGGCTCATCCCTGATCCCAGGCGCAGCCTTCCAAGCATCCTGCCAGAAACATCTCTTAGTGATTTTAGGGAAGGAACATCTGGTATGTATGTGGAGGGGACAAGTATGGCCTTAGGAGGCAAAAGCATTCCTTGATTGAATGCTGCCATCTGATGTACTCCAAACTGGTCACAGGGCTGGGTATTTCCATCCCTCACTCTGAGATCTCCACAGCTATAGACCACAAGGAAGAACACTGCTGTGGAGTATGGCCAGGAGCATCTCCTTTGCTTCTCCATCTCTCTATAAAGGGCTGTGGGTATCTTAGCCCTATTCATGTGGAGGTTCAAAGTATGTGTCTGCTCTGGTTTATTGCTATACATTTGGCCTGCATTAACAGTGGCTGGCAAAGCCCTGATGGGTGCATTCCCGCTCCTGTGTTTCCCACTTCAAGCATAGGATTGTGGCTACTGGATTCCCCTCAGGAAAGAGGGCAAAGAAAGGCAGGAGAAGCACCTCTCAGGGCCAGCATGTTCCTGTGGCAAGGAGGAGCCTGAGCTTGTGCTTGTTTACTGGCACCGGTTGCATGTAGATGCCCCTATGCAATGCCATGTGCACAGCAGGGGATTAGCAAGGTTTGTCTTCCATCAACAGCATGGAGAAACGTGTGCAGTGTGCAAGGGGAGGGGAATTACTGCAGTCACTGCTGCTGTCCCAAAAGCAAGCTCTCCAGAGAGCTGGCCTGGCTGCTAGCAAGGGTGGTGGAAGTTCACGTCCCTGGTGGTGTGGGTGGCAGTGCACACAGAAGAGAGGCTCAATTGAGGTGCCTTTGCCATGATGCAGTTGAGCTTTTGCATCCATAAGGTCATTTATGGGGCTTGGAGCAACCTGGTCTAATGGAAGGTGTCCCTGCCCGTGCCAGGGGTTGGAACCGCATGAGCTTTAAGGTCCTTTCCATCCCAAACCCTTCTATGATTCTATGCGCTCAAGCAGTTGTTCCATCGATGTTGCGCATCCACAGCAAGCTGCTGCAAAGCCACGCTTGAAACAATGGCTCTGCTTTTAAATTTGTTTGTGCAGCTTTTACAATGGGTAAGAAGCACTTGTGGTCTTGCCAGGCTTGCGTCTGCCTTGCCTCTCACTCATCACTCCTCCTGTCCCTGCTCCATTACCTTCAGCTGAGGAACTCCTGGCTTACAGCAACGTTGTGACCTTTCTTAAAGCATGCACCCTAAAACTGGTAGTGTTTAATGTTGCTCAGCCACTGTTACTCAAGTCCCAAAGGACCTATTCTTTCTGCAGGATGTGCTTGTCCTCCCCACCAGGTAAGCTCATTGTCCAACATCTTGTGTTGATGCCCTAAATGAGTATTATCCTGGGCATGCAGGAATTCCACTGCAACCTTCCCCTCAGCTGCCTTTCCCTCTCCATGCTAGTCACCATCTCTGCACTTGCTGCTTTTTGGGCATAGTGGTCTTCTCCTGACCTGGCACATTTCTTAGAGGTATTTGCAGCCAGGGGCCTGTTTGAGTTCCTTCAGGTCTCCTTTTACCCTCCTACCTGCCCCAGTTCCTTCTTTGATCTCAAGTTTACTGAATTATTCTTGATAATACAGATATCAAAACATGGATGGTGGAAAAACTTCCTTTTCCTGACCCTGTTTTTCATGAGCCTTTGTCTCAAGTCAATGGTGCTGTCCCAGTGAAAGCCAGGGCTTTGCACTGATTTAGCAGATGGATTCAGCTTTTCTGCATCACTGACCTATCTTTAGGCCTCCACAGAGCACCCCGTCTTCTCTCCTCATTCTCTCTTTTACATAAGGATTTTTCCTATGGCCTCTGCTCCAGGATGGCCCGTTCAGGATGGATGCAGGAACCTCCTCATTCAACATGCTCCCACAAGCCGCAGAAACAAACAGTGAGTGATGAATGTGTCCCACCAACATACCATACTCCACACCATTGTCAGGCTCCGGCTGAAGTCTTTGTCTCTATGGGCATCCATGAGTAAGGGTTTTGCTTGACTGTGAGGATCTGGAAACAGGGATGTGCAGTCTTTTCCTGGCAACAGAGTGCTTAGAAGCCAGGGAGACAAGTCCCAGGCCCCTGCTGTGACAAGGAACCACCTTAAAAAGAAGGTGCAGCTTTGTCTTTCCATCTCTCATAAAGAAAAAGGCTTCAGATGTGGCAGCTAGAGCCAGAAATGGGCTTCTGTGGCGCACTGCATGTGCGTTAGCTCTGCATTAATAGAAAGGGCCTTGGTTTTGTTTTTATTCTCTATTGTTAGGAAGAAAAACACCTTCACCATGCCAGGTTGAAGAAAGAACACGGCAAATAACTGAGGTGAGATCATTCTGTGACTTCAGGAGTAGTCACGCACTGATACAATGGAAGGAAACCATCATTTACCAGCTGTTATTTAGCAGATGGGCACAGCTGAAATGCGGCCCCATTGCAGGCTATTGTTTCCCTACCAAATCCCAAGAGGCTGAGATACCTCCCAGGGGACCACTAATTGTTACCAGGGTTAAGCGCTGCTGGTGGTGCTAGGTGAACCTCGGAAGGGTTGGTGGTCCAGGCTAGCATCAAAGGGCTGGATGCTTCCTCTGGGTTCCAGGTCATGCCAGACCTTTAATAAAGATCCTAGACTGAGACTCAGTATGAAAGGGAAGAGAGAGCAGGCTTAGTGACTGCATCTGGCATGGCTGGTCCCATACCTAAAATTAGCTTAACTCCTGGTATCCTGTGTCAGCATGCAGCCAGATAGCTGCTTGGTGCCTACTCCACCAGAAAGCTTGGTCACAGCCTCCCTCGATTCCCTGACACACTGGGTACATCCCGTGGTGCAGGGTCAGTCTGCTGCTTCCTCAGAAACCCTCCCCTGGCCCCCTTTTCCTTGACACAGCACCTAAATCATAACCTCGTGTTTTCCCCTTGATGCCATCCCAAACAATAGTAACTAGAAAGCGTGTGGGAAACCAGCTCACAAAGGGATGCAACCTCCTTCCCACATCTGACACACTGATGGGAAGTTGCTGCATCCATTGTGGCAGCTCCAGCCCCTGCCCCATCCACAGGAGGGGACTGAGCCCCATCTGGGGTTGCCAGTGCTGCGGTGCAGAAAGTCTCCATGGAGAGTTTTTAGCGCCCTGTGGATGTGCCTAGCGAATGGAGCAGGAAGGATGAGGGGGAGCTGAAGCAGACCAGGCAGCACCGGCTCCCTTCTCACAGGGTACCAGCCAAATGGTGGCTGGAAGGAGGTCATGTCTCAGGCCTAAGTTTTCTGTGACTTTCTGACCCGAGCCCCTGCCAGGTGAATCTTGGATAAGCCTTATTTTGCATGAGAGACAGGTAGGATGAGCAGGGTGTTGCTGGCAAACCGGTTTTCAGTGGTGGGAGTGAGCTTCAGTTCTAAGCGCAG
This sequence comes from Pezoporus wallicus, assembly GCF_028554395.1. Taxonomy (NCBI): domain Eukaryota; kingdom Metazoa; phylum Chordata; class Aves; order Psittaciformes; family Psittacidae; genus Pezoporus; species Pezoporus wallicus. The sequence continues at coordinate 1,844,288 of NW_026639755.1, forward strand.
TGGAAACCATGCTGAAGCTGATTTTCCTGTCCTAGATGCCATAGCTTTTGCTTAGAAGGAGATGTGAGTCTTATGCCACTAAAAGGTGATTTTCTTCCATCATATTCTTAAAGTCTTTCCTTGGATTCCTTTGGCTGTCCCCACTTTCTCCTATTCTTGTCCTCATCTGAGTCACTCTTAAGATCTTGGCTTCTCCACCTTGCAGTGGTGGTGTCCACATCAACCAGACAAGGTTTGCAAGGTCATCTTTCTAATGGATTGCTTCAAACCTGGGAGGACACAGGGCCAAGCGTTAAAAAGGAGGCGGTGGGTTTTTCCCTTGCCCTGGATGGAGCAGCGCTACTTGGCCTAATAACTTGCTGTGGCCAGAGCGAGTTACAAAGTCATCCTAAAGCAGCTCATGGAAGTACAGAAAATAAGCTTGAAAGGAAATGTGGCCTGGTCCATACCATTGTCCTTAGCTGCACCTGACTTCTCCTGGCAGAGATTTCACCATCTGAATGGACAGCCTTCCGTGATGTACTGGGAGGGATGGAGTCAGCAGAGGGAACCTCTCTGAGTGCAGGTCTTTGGCTTTTTGCAGGAAAAGTGTGCAGGAATGGCCCATGCATGTCCCCAGTTGCCTTAACAAGGCAAGCAATTGTAATGGACAGCTTCTGTTAAGAAGAGTGAAGGGGAGTTAAGAAGAGACCATTTAGGAAGGGTCACAAAGCCAGCAAGACGGTGTGGGAATAGCAAGAGATTATTCAAGACTTCAGGAACCTTGGAAAAGTAGAAGAAACTCGAAGTGTTCATCTCAAAGGTCCTGTTCCTGTGAGCTGCAGGAGAGGACAGGAGCTGCTGGAGGTAAAGCAGTGGCTGGTATCTGCTGAGAGGCTGCATAGTGTGGGGCATTCAGCCCTGGTCTGTGGGGATGGAGTGATGCTATGGGATGGTTCACATGTCCAAAGCCTAGCGCCCAGCATCACAGCCTGGGAAGGGCAGGTTGTTTTCAATGAACCCTGCACAGAGAATCTTCAAACAGGCAAAGGCTTCAACAATTCAAACTAAGTGGATATGTGAAAAGAAGAAAACAATCAATTGTTTAAACTCCAGAATAAGAAACTTGGTCAATAGGAGGGAAAAGTGGATAAAAAAAATCACTTTTAAGAATGAACTGGGTAAAACTGGTGGCCAGATGCTGTCTTTAACAGAGACATTACAGCTACTGGCTACCGTGCTGAGAAGGGAGATAGCAGTGAGAGACATAAGGACAGTGCTTTGTGCTAATGGCATCATTACCTGCTTTGGAATGAGGGGTAATTCGGAGCAGGCTGGATGTAGATCAACGTGCTAATTAGCAAAGCCCAAGAGGGAGCACTGTGTGCAGCCTGTGTGTGTAACTGCCTGCCTGCCCCATCAAGCGAGGCTTGGGACTGATGTTTCTCTCCAGGCTCATTCCCAACGTGTAAAAAGAAAACTGTATTTGCATGGAGCGTTTAATTCTAGGGTGCATCTGTGGAGATTGCCTGCAGGCCACAGCCGAGTCCCATCGGAGTTCCTAAGTGTGCTGGATGATGATTTCCCAGCAGAGGATGCATCCATCCAGCACACGGCATCTCCCTTTCGAATTCATGGTGATGGGTAATGAAGACTTCATCGCTGAGCTGCCAGCAGTTACTTGTCTCGTTGCAATCAATGTGAGAGGACAATCATAGGCAGTTCTATATGGATCTGGATTTTCAGAGACTCCTTTTCCCCAATCTGAGGAGAGAACAAATGGCAGTTTGTCCCGAAGGAAACTTAGGTAACCTTAATGATGTTTGACTGCAAAGTGAGTTGCTTAAGAAGAGGGTAGCAGCTGACCAAAAGCCGTAGTTAGAATAGAGGCTGGGTTTGAAGTTGCTCTGTGCAACACTCTGGTTGAACGGGAACTCTTGAGGATTGACAGTGTATGTGTTAGATGGGCTGAAACCTGCTGCTCACCAGACCCCAGAAGAGAGGTGTCTCTGCTAATGACAGCAAGTAGGGGGTCTGATTCCACAAAAATGAGCTCCAGGCCCACTGTTTTCAACAGCAAACTTGAAGTAAACATGAGATCATTGTACGCATCTTGGAGCAAATGACACGGGCCATGCGTCCAAAAGGAGGTGCTGTGTCCCAGGCAGCCACAGCTCCAAGGAGGATCCAGCAGGTATAATGTGTAAATAGCTCCACACAGGATGAATTTGGTGCTGGGGATGAAGAAAGAGTGGAGCAGTGAAGAGGTGTGAGCAGGTGGTTTAGCCTTCCGTTCGGGCAATGTGATGGACACCGAGCCCCTCGGGGTAGCTCTGCAGTCCAACTTTCCAACAGGATGTCTGAAAAGGGATGGAATGAACCAAGTCAAGACATAGAAAACAGCTGGAGAAAACTACATGAGCTTTCTGCCTTCACTCGTGCCTTTCCAGACCCCTGCTCCTGCCTATCTGGCAGCACCAATCCTTCCTCGGTGCATACCGGTGGTGCAGCACACGCTTTCCTGCCTCCAGGGAAAACACCCCAGCATTTTCCTGCAGTCATTTGGCAATGCCAAGTGAACACTGGAGGGACGCCGCAGTCCTTGGAGGGCTTCAGAGCTCGCCAGGAGGTGCACGCATCCATCACAGCAGCTGCAGAAACATCAGTGCCCCCAGAGCTTTGATTTCTTTGAGCACTAAACCCAGGAGCAAAACCAAAGCCTGCACGAAGTGGCAATTTCTTGTTACCGCTGTTTACAAGGAGCTCAGTAATAACATGAGGCAGTGGGGCAACTCAGGCACTTTGCTGTTAGCACTGGGAGGAACCAGGAATAAGGCAGCTACCTCCTGCTTCTGTATGAACAGTCAGGCTTCCCACTTCACTCTCTCCCCACCATGAGACATTTTGGTTGTGATCCTGGTTTTAAGGAGGTGGAGACCAGATTGGTAAGTCCAGGCTAAGAGCCTGCATGGTTTAAAAGAGATTTTAGCACATTTCCAGGGATATGGGGGACCTTCATCACAGCCACTGTGAGCTGCGGGTGCTCTGTGCCTTTGCAAACCAGGGTGCTGCTTTCAGTGCCAAAATAGAGAATCAACCCATGATAGGGTCTTCAGCTTTCAGAATGCTGGCACCAGGGCTGCGCCTTGGTCTCTGAAGGCTTGCTGGGGGGCTTTTTCGTTCTCCTTTGAACATGGCAGTAAGAAGGTTCCTTCCTCCTCCACCTGCTCCAGACATGGTACTCGGCCCCACCAGCAGCTCAGGGGCAAGGACTGACCACTGACACATCAGCCTTCATCATGCACTGGTGCCCAGGGTGGAAGGTGCTTCCTGGAGGGCGGTTTGTCAGACTCCCTGAGGACATCCCTCAGTTTTCCCTCAGAAGAGGATGGGAGAAGGGAGTGCACAGGTCCTTTCTCACCTGGGATGGCAGTCACATCTAGTGAAAGGGGGTAGGAGCTGCTGCCACAACTGAAGGCTGCAAACTGGATGCTTTTACCAGGCTGGGGAACTGACAGGTCTGTGTGTTTCTGATGGCACTGTGTGGCACAACACATCTAACAGGGCAGTGTGAGCTCCTCCGCTCCCGTCTGGACTCAGGCTGTGTCTGGTCCATGGCTCTGCAAGGCTGGGAATGGGTAGGAGTGAAAAATTAGCGCTGTTCATGCCAAGGCCTGGCAGTGTCAGATAATGAGGTAAACAGAAGGGTATAAAGAGAGCAAACCTGCAAGGCCTTGCACCTTACCACAAATGACCCTTTCCAGTATGCCTGGTGCTTTGCTGCAGGCAGGCAGAGAAGCTTTGGTGCTGGAGCAGAACTGTTGGCTTTCAGAGCTGGGGAAGACAATCCAGTTACATCGAGTGGTATCTTGAGGACGTCAGGGCCGTGGGAGGCAGGTGAGGGCAATGGGGATGCTGAGAGGTGGTGGGTTTGTCCGCGTGACACTGAGTGTTGCTCATGCAGACATACCTATTGCAGTAGTCACGTTGGCTACCCCTAGCCCTAGGGCTGCACAAGCAGGTCATGGAGCACAGGGCTGTGCTTACTCGTGTTTACTCACCTTCTCCAGCCGGTTTTGCCACAGATGTGGGGTTTTTGTGCTGCCTCAGCTGCAGGCAGCGCCGGAGCCAGATGGCTTATTACCAGCGGGGCCAGCGACAGAAGATGGGCACAGGCATGGGCCAGCGGGACAGCCCATGGGCATAACGGGCTGTGGCACCGGTGTCAGGTCAGACGGGGCCGGAGGGCTGCTGGGCTGCGGCGCTGGGGTCCCGCTGCCCGCGGCTCTGGGACAGGCGGTGTTTTGGGGTGCACGGAGCCGGCGCGATGACTCCGCCCGGGCTCTCCCCGCACTGCTCTGTCCCGGGTTAGGGGCGAGCAGCCCCCGCTCCGTTAGAGGCGCTGGAGCCCGGGCAAGGAGGAGCGCGACCGGACCGGGCCGGGCCGGGCCGGGGCGCTGCGGGGCGGTGGCGAGCACGGAGCCCCGGGAGCTGCGCCCCGCTCCGCCCCGTCCCGCTCCGCTCCGCCCCGCCGGGCCGGTGAGGGAGCCGCGGCCGGTCGGAGGCAGCCGCCCGCAGGTCCGCACCCCGCGCACGGGCGCCGTCCCTAAAGGTGGGTCGGGGGCTCCGCGGGGGAGCGGGGGGCCGGCAGCGGGGGAAGGGGCTGCCCCGCTCCCCCCATCCAGCAGCGAGGCCGTGGGGCTGGGCTGTCAGAGCACGGAGGGAGCACTCCGAGGCCCCCCCCCCGCCCCGCGGTGGCGGCAAGGCCGGGGTTTGGGGCGCGCTTTGGGGATGGAGCGCTCCCCCTTTGCCGTTCGCTGGTTCGGAGGCGCCCGCAGCGCACCCCTGAGCTCGAAACGGTGGTGGGTTTTCTCTGGGAAATACCGTCCTGAAAGCCCCAGGCAGGCTGCAGGAGCGGGAGGCTGCCGGCACTTTGCAGTGGGAAAGGGGCATCTGGCAGCATGCAAACATGGGGAGTTGCAGCGATGGCTGGTTTGCTCTAAGGAAGCTGCTGCTGGGCAGGCTGCGTGCCTTGCGGAGTTTAGTCTGGGGAGAAGAAAGGTTGCAACCAATCCCGCAGTGCAACTGCTTGTTTTGGGGGGAGAGGGGCCTGGGTGCCCCGTCAGTGCTGGATCCACAGTCCTGCCCTAGCTTGCCGGGGGTGACAGGCCCCTGGGAGGCACTCCCGGACCTGACACATTTGCTCCTCTGCCGCTGGAGTTGAGCATCACGCAGCACCCAGGGGCTTGGCCACGTCTCGGGGAGGGTGGCTCATGGAGCCTTCACCCAGCCCTGGATTTTCCGCTGCCCCACAGGTGCTCTGCAGCCTGAGAGGGGCAGGGAGGAGGCCAAGGAAACCGGATCGCTGGTAACAGGGAGCTGTCAGGGTTGAGTTGCAGCTGCCGCTTCTTATGCATCCTTGATGTAGCTGCCGCATCGGGGGGCACTGCGTGTGCCTCTCCTGTTGCAAACACTGGGCTTGCACAGTTTACAACTGCTTCCCACCCAGGCTCAGTCATGCCTCCTATTCAGGAGCTGCGCCTCTCAACCCCTGAGCGAGCCTCGCTGCTGTCTGCAGGGAGCCCTGCCGGGCAGACCTTGTGGAATGCTTAGTGCGGCCCTGCCCCTTGATGGGGCTTTGCCCAGCATAGAGTTGAGGAGCAGGAGCAGGGGACCACCGGGTGCAGTCTCTGCGGTAGCCGGGAGGGGAGCAAGATGAGCTGTGGGCATCTCTGGTCCTCAGAGCCTTGAGTCAAATCTGTCTCCTAGGGGGAAATACTCCCCACTGCTCCGTCAGCGGGGCAAGGTGAAAGAGCTGCGGGGCTCTGTTCTGCCTCCTCTGTCAGGGATTGATTCCCAAAATCCCACCGAATTAAAAAGAGAAGAGGAGAGAAAAGATGCCCGTCTTGCTCGGGTCAGCAACTGTCCCCATGCTTGGGGCTGTGGGGCTCTGCAACCCGGCCATCCTATCCTGCCCATGAAAACACGGTGCACTGGTGCTGCAAAGGCTGTGAGGGGACGGTGTCTGGTTGCATGAAGGTTTCTGCCAGCTTTGGAAGGGGAGAGCTCTCGAGGGCACAGGCTCCATCTGAAATGTAACTTCATGAAAATACTCCCTCTGTGGCCTCTTCCTCCCCTGCATCTCATAGCTCGGCAGCCGACAGCTTCAGCGGGGGTGAGCTGCTGCTTTGTAATTAAGCCATACACACCTCAACCACAAGGTAGATCTCTCCTGTAAATCAAAACACTAAATCGTCAGGCTTTTTTACCTCTCATTCACGGCAGCTTTCTGAAGATGGTGCAGTTGGTTAAGAGGGGAAAAACTGCAGGCAGCGCCTTCCCATGAAGCTGTTTAGCGTGTTGCAGTTCATCAGGCAAACACCCCAAAGGCAGAGGGAGCTAATGGGTGCAAGGGATGCTAGGGCTGCCCGCAGCAGTGCCTGGGGCAGAGCTGTGTCTCTGAGCAGCGGGTTGGGGCAGATGCACAAAGCAGAAGGTAGCAGTATTTCGTGGGAACGGCCTGGGAAAAGGCAGTTTTTGAAGGAGGGCATGTCTGCGGATGGATGGAAGAAGGAGAGGATTGTATAGGCAATGGAAGCAATGTGGATGGGCAGGGACCCCAGCCTCTGAGCACGGAGATGCTGCACTAGGACACTTGTCACGGTGCCTTGAATCAGTGTCCTGGTGAGCAAGTCACACAGCTGCAGCAAGGTGTCCTGTGGCATCCTTGTCTTATGGCATCCTTGTTCTGCAGCAAGGTGCCAGCTCTCTTGGGCAGGGATGCAGGAGTGGTCCCTGTCAGGGATCCAGGTTTAACCAGCTCCGCAGCCAGGGGCTCACTGCTTACCCTACAGCAACTACCGGGGATGGCAAATTGTGGAGTGGATGCCTGAGGGTTTTCACATATCTTCTCCTTGGGTGCACCCGGCAGCATGGTGGGCAGGAGCTGTGCTTCTGTGGGCACAGGGCATGGTGGCCAAGCAGTTTTCCAGCATGGAAATGGCTGTGTGTTTCTGGAGAGGCAGCGCCTGCCTCCCCACTTTTGGGTCATCTATCACATGCCCAGAGCTTGGGATGGGAAACCTCCTGGCACAGGGCTTGGGCACAAGCAGTGAGGTTGTTCTGTGGAGGCAGAACAGCACCTATGGGTGCAGTGTCCCACTGGTAAAGGAAATGATGAATGAAGTTGTTATGGAATAATGAAAACCCAAGATTTTGCCCAAAGTGGTGAAAAACTCTGGTAGCCTCGTCCACACAGCACAGCTACGGGGGCATCCTGCACTGTGACCTCCATCCAGGGGGCAGAGGCTTGGGCATGGGAAGGGCTGGGGAGCAGCACTGCATCTCCTCAGAGCTGTGGTTGGAGCATGTCCCCTGCCCTGTTTCTGGTGGTAGAGCTGTGCCTGCTGTAGCCCCACATGGTGGGTTTGTGGCTGGCAGCAGGGATCCTGACATCTCACATTCATCGCAGGAAGGTGGACTTCCACCTGGGGGTACCAACAGTGTCACTTGCAGTTGTTGGGAAGGAGCTTTCCAAGGGGCCATGCCAAGCTGCCTGGTGCAAGTGGGGATCAGCTCAGCATGACAGGCAGTGAGGTCCCAGCTGCTGGGCTCCCAGGTGCTTCGGAGAGGCACAGACCTGGAGGTTTTCATTCATTTCATCCCCGTGCTGCTCAGCCACTGCTACAGCCAGGCAGGTGTGAGGGCTTGGGTCTTTGGGTGGCACAAAGCTGCTCAGCAGCAGCTCCAGGGATTTGGCTCACCTCCCCGTCAGCTCTGGTCATGTTCCTCTGGTCTCCTGGTATTGCCTCTCAGTTTTCCTTCCTTTGAGCATCTCCAGTCTATTCTGTCTCTATTCCTTTCACGTCTGCTATTGTACAGTAATTAAGATTGGAGAGTTAAAAGCCTTATCAGCTCCCTAGTGGGAGACGTGTGAGTCAGCTCCTTGCAGGACCGCATGGCAGTTCAAAACAGTCATGGCTTTTTGCATGGAGGTTTCTTTGAATTTAAAACATAACCCAAGGAATTGAAAGGAGCCAGGAGGGAATTTAACCTGCATTTACAAAGTTAGACTAGGGGCAGAGCTAAACGTGCCAGCTTGGTGCCATCCTCCTAAGCTGTGGGACCTACAGAGGACAGACTCATGGCTCTGGGGCAATCGGTAAGGTCGGTGTTCAGAAACTGTTGCCTTCAAGATCCTGGGAGATGCTGTCTGAAATGGAGAGGAGGCTTCAAAACTGCAGCTATCTCCAGTTAACATGAAATTCCAGGTTTCAGAGTCACCTGATGAGCTGCCCGTGCCACCAGGAGACAAAAGCATCTTGTCCTGCATCTCCTGCGTTTGCGTGCAGCAAGGTCCTGCAGCGGTGATCACCCATACCCTGGGCATGGGTCCTGAGTGGGAGCATAGCCAGGGACACTGCTTGAGTGGGAAGATGCCTCCATTTGGGCCCTGTGATTTGACCCATCTTGTCGCTGTGCCTGATGGGGATGAAGATACCTGAGAGGCCTGGAGGTGGCTCTGGCAATCCCATGAGCAAGAGCATGGCACAGTCCCTGTGAAGCAGGGTGACAGCATTGCAGCTCCCCAGTGTTCGCAGGGTTTGGGACTGTGTAATCCAGGTTTTAGGATTACATAAGCGCAGTTTCTTGGTTTTCTTTCCTTTTCCTTTCGTGTTTGCAGGGGAAAGTGACAAGGTCGATGCTGAAGCTTTAAATGTAAATTAACAATAAGCTTCAGATACACCGTGAATGTTAACTTGGGATTTTTAACTGGCCCCGGTGGGGGGTGTTGCAGTAAATCTAGCTTGGGATTTTTTTGATGGCCTTGGGGTTGGCAATATTGCAGGTTTCTCAGGTCAAACAAGAAGGGATCTTGTTGGACAAGAAGAGCAGAGGGAAAAGCAGGAACCTGTCTCAGAAGTGCCAGCGTTTTCTGAATTGCAAAACCCCATCTCGTGTCGTTCATCTCGCTGAACAGTTATCCAGAGGACTTGCTGGTTTAAGTGTGTGTGGCCTGGCATCCTGTCTAGCAGCCCACCAGAAGACCTCCATCTACCATCAGCAGTGGTAGTAACGGCACAGATGGGTGAGCCAGGGTCCTCCTGCTCCCCTCCTGAGGTGCCAGGAGCGGCTCTGCTCTCTGTGCATCGCTCCTTCCCCTCCTGCTTGTTCTCTGTCTCTCTGGCACGCAGCAAAGCTGCAGGTTGCAGCTGGCCACACAATTGTCTTCTCAACAGATGTGCTTCTCCAGATGTGCTCTGCTCTTCCCTTGCAGAGGTTTACATGTACCGTTTCTCTGCCAGGGCTGCTATGACCAGACAGGATTGGAAGGTTCATGAAAACTGATGCATTTCTGAACGCAATTGTTCTGTTGTCTGTGATGGGGCATCTTCAGTTTTCCACCAAGCTGGCACATCACCTTGTTCTTTGGGAAGAAATCTCTCTTTCAGTGCTACATCAAAAGTAACTGGTTGGGTGAAATGTTCATTCTGCCTGCTCTGGGCCCATACAGGCTGCATCCATTTTTCAGCCTCTTCAAGTTTTGGGGTTTTTTTCCTCTGTTATTTCAAAAGAAAGTTCTTGAAGGGAAGAAGAAACTTTGAGAAAGTCAAGATGTGCATGTAGACATCATCAACTGCATCTCTTTTGAGGAGTATTTATGCATTTTGCATTACCAGTTGCTCAGCAGTGGTAGGTAAGTAATCTTGAGTCTTGAAGGAGCTGAAGAAACAGGTTTTCCAGCCCTGAAGACCAACCATTAAGATGTCCACGAATTGCTTTTATCTGAATATTGGTTTTAACAGTCAGCACTTCCTTTTTACTTTAGAAGATGATGGTGCTATTATTTTTCATATGGCCCAGTCACTTGTTTCCTATCAGCTTCAGGCTTGTTGGATCATGCCCATGTGCACACCAACGCTTGGCCATGGCCATATATGAGCCACTGTGACCCAGCCAGCCAGCAGATGCAATACCACAAAGAGCAAGGGAGGCAAGGGGAGGAGAACAAGGCAAGCAGAGCTGAGTGAGCCTTTCACTTTACCGGACGTGTGGCTGCTCCCATGGTGTGTGCAGGCTGTCAGAAACCGCTCTCTCGGTGTTCCTTCGTGTCTGCTGTTTGAAAATCAAACAACAATAAACTCCACTGACAGTCGGCATCACTCTCTGGCTCCCCTCTTCCCTCTGTGATGGCCAGGCTAACAGGAGGTGTTCATGCCCTCAGCCTTTCCTCATTCTAAGAGCTGAACTTTCTTCTGAAATTACCCAAATGGAAGCCTAATGTTTCTGGAGTGAGAAACACACAAAAGGAGCACCAGAGGATGTGGAGCTGTTGAAGTGAGTCCAGAGGAGGCCATGGAGATGCTGTGAGGGCTGGAGCAGCTCTGCTCTGGAGCCAGGCTGAGAGAGCTGGGCTGGTTCAGCTTGGAGAAAAGAAGGCTCCTTAAGGGGAGACCTTAGAGCAGCCTTTCAGTACACAAAGAAAAGAAAGACAGAAAAAGGCTTTTTCCTGTGGCAGATGGTAAGAGATGACAGTTTTAAACTGAAACAGGATGGATTTGGGTTGGATGTAAAGAAGACATTTTTTACAATGAGGATGGTGAGGCTCACAGGGTGCCCGGAGAAGCTGTGGCTGCCCCATCCCTGGCAGTGTTCAAGGCCAGGCTGGATGGGCTTGGAGCAAGCTGCTCTAGTGGAAGGTGATTCTGCCCGTGGCAGGGGGTTGGAACTGGATGAGCTTTAAAGTCCTTTCCAACCCAAACCATGCTGTGATTCTGCTCCAGAAGTGATTTACCAGAACTGTTGGGTGTTTTGACCTTCAAAACAAACCCCCAAAACCCAACAAGTCTGTCCTCAAGAGACCCCACACCTTAAGCATTTGTTTTCTTACCTGTGTTGCTGTCTGTCCCCCAGTCATTGCCAACCTCACTCTGAAGGGCAGTGACCCCCCCCCCCCCTCCCCAGCACTTGTCCCCCTTGGATGCTCTCCAGGCCATGGAGCAGCATTCCTGCTGGCTGGAAATACCAGTTGCCTTGTGGCAACAGCCACACTAGTGCTTGCTTTGTTGCATACTAATGAGTGCTAATTGGCCTGGTTATCAATGTTGTGTGGGAGCCGTTAGCACCATGTCTCCAGCAGCTGTACACCTCACCTGATGGCTCAGCCTGAGCGATGAAGGGTATGGGAACCCCGAGAGCGTGGCCCTCCTTGGAGGGGGAAAAGATCACCACGGTTTGCTACAAGCTAGAAGGAGAGAGGGAGGCTTGATGGAGAGTGCTCTTGAGAAAAGCCTCTATCATGCATGTGGGTAATGTGTGATATTGTGTTTGCAGGACGTGTCGAGCTGATCTCATCGGGGGTAGTCCTGGCGCAGGCAGGACAGCATCCAGACCCACAGCACACCAGGGCTTCTGCCAGCGGAAGAGTTGCGGTTGTTGCTGCAGAGGTGGCTCTGCTCATTGTGGATGTGTGGCCTGTTGAGCTGGGACTTGTAAGTGACTTCTTTAAAGCTCAGAATCAGTTTACACCAGCTGGGAATGGCACCCGTAGCTTTTCTGGCATTTGAATCCTGATGATTATCTCCCATGAAGATCAGCGAGTTTCAGACCAGGTCCCGGTGACCACAGTTCATTTGTATTCACTCTTTCTTTGTTCAGGTAATGACGGGAGTTTTTCCAAAGGAAGGACTTGTAAGGAGAGGGGATCAAAATGTTGGGAGTAGCAGCAGGGAAGGATGGAGCGGCGGCCAGGCGCAGGCTGTGAGCACAGGGGATGCTCAGCCGGGATGCAGCCCGGAGGAACATGATATGGATATATTTTTCCCTCCTACCAGTTGTTAGGAGCAAATAGGGAATGAGCTATTACGCTTCCTCCCCAGCTGCTAACGACGGGAGACTTGCTTATGGTCGTGCACTGGAAGCTAATTAAAACCAGTGACAATGGTAATTGAGTAAGGATGCTTGAGGATAAGTATGACCTCATGTCTAAAATGGTAATGAGGCCTATTAAAATCCCCACCAAAAAGAGAAATGAAAGAGGGAACAGAGGCAAAGGTGGTGCGAGGGGAGCGGGAGCAGGCGGGGACAATACCTTGGCAGCCAGAGCGCCGGGAGGGATGGGGAGCACGGAGGTGCCAGGCTTTTAAATCTCCTTAATAAAGAGCCCGCTCCTCAGCTGGCCGGGCTGCTGCCTGGGCCACGTCAGCCAAAACACTGTGGTACGTGTGTAATTCAAGTGCCTTCCTCCCCTGCTCACCCGGGCCTGGGTGTAGGTCCCATTAAGCGACGGCAACACTTGTTGCTGTTTGTTGTTGTCTTCACTTGCTGGTTCTTTGCCTGAAGAAGTGAATGTGCCAGGAAATGGGAGCAGCTGCTGGCATAGGAGAGACCTATGGAGAGATGTCCTGAAATCACACTGGTGTGGGGTGATGGATTGCATCAGGCAATCAAGCTGCATCAGGCTTGGGGTGCCAGGTGCCATGTCCAGCTCGGACCAGCACAGCTCCTGTTTTGGGGTCCTCAGCTGGGGTGTAGGGGCCAGGGGCTGCTGTGACCCTGCTGTGTATTGCTCTGCAGGGTGGTACAGCAGGGCTTGGGATGCCACCGTGCTCCATGGGAATGCACACCCTGTGCTGACTCCCCTTGCTGCTGAGGACACCCCAAGGGACGGCGGGAGGTCGGTGCTCCCTGTCCTGGCTCTGGATGTGCACTGCATCAGTTGGGGTAAGCTCAGCTCCAGGCTGCTGGACCCTTTCTTTTCACCCTCCTGATGGGGGGGATGTGGTATACACCAAAGGCTTCCTCCTGTTGGAGAAAGCTATCCCCCGTCCTTCTGGCAGGGGCGAAGGTACAGCTGGATGACGGCTGAGGATGTGCTATGGAGCCAGGATTCAACTGCTCCCAGCTCTGCAATGGCAGCTCCAGTTTTGGCAGCCAGGAGCAGCATCAGCAGGCGCTGCAGGAGCTCTGCACTGTCACAGTGGTACGTACGGAGGCAGGGGAGCGCTCTTGGCAGGGGTTTGCTCGGCAAGGAGTGGATTTGGGTGGAGGGATAGAGAGGGGGCACAGCTGTCCAGCCACAGGCAAGCATGCTGTCACCTCCTGGGATGGCCTCCAAGACAAGCCCTGTCTAGATGACACCCAGCAGTTAGCCAGAAGGTGAGGAAGCAGCCACAACAGCCAAGTTGTGCCAAGCAGCCCTCCCATGCATTGCCCAGCATGACAGCCGCTTAGGAGTGGCCTGGGATGCTTCCTCTGCCCTTGACCTTTCCCATCCCCTGGAACTTCAAAGTGCTTTTCAAATATGAATAGAGCCAGATTTAATTAAAAGTCATCATCTATAATAAGTGGTACCTCCCCCTACCACTAAGCCAGTAGAAATGACGCTGGGATGCACTTAGTTGCAGTTGGCTCTGCATGAGGCTGCTGGATGGACCAGCAAGGCTTGGCCCGCCTGGTTCTCCACCATGTTCGGCAGGACCATGGGCCTTTAATTAGAAGACCATAAGCTGCTTGGCTCCTCTGGCTCAGGCAGCTGCCTTGCAATTAATATTCCCCCTGCTAGGGCCAGGATTTACTCAGCTCAGCAGTAAACAAAGCGCTCCATCAACTTCAAGTAGCATCAACATCCAGGGAAACAGTGGTTGAGGGGAGACAGGACGTATGTGTTTGGAAAGGAAAGGTGGAAACCACAGAGGTGTTTCTGATGCTTGGGTGGTTCCTGGGAAAAGGGTGCAGTAATGCTTTCAGCAGCGGCCAGCACTGGAAAGATGCTGCTGGTGGATGCAGCTGGGGGTGAAGTGTGGGAGCCCTGGGATGCCAAGTCTGCCCTGCTCGTCTTAGTGGCGAAAGCCAGGTGCTGCTCACGGGCTTGACCAGGCAGGACACAGAACTAGGATGGCATTACAGCCTTGTACCAGCCCTGAGCAGCCCCATCAGCTCCAGGCAGGAGGGAAGATAGTCCTGATTCTAGGTATTTCACAGCAGGTCCTGGTGTAAGGGGAGGGAGACCAACGTGGCTGACCACCTCCACTGTGTGGTGCAGTCTTCATTTCCCAGAGAGCCAGAAGACCCCCAGGGAATGGGGAGAGGAGGTGGGGAGCAGTTTGCAGGAGAGAGATGAATCCCCAGGGATCCCTTCACACTGCTGCAAAGCAGGGCTGTATCCCAGCATAACACAGCAGCAGCAGCTCTTGGCTGGCTGCGTCTCCCAGCCAGGGACTTGCCTTACCCTGAGACCAGAGCAGCTCCAGCCTGTGGGCTGGCAAGAGCCATCCGTGCTCACGTGGCAGTGACACGTTCTTGGTTTAAGAGTTATGTGTTGGCTTTAATTCTCCAGGCTGTGCCATGTTCTTGCTTACCCAGAGGAAAAGGAGCTCAGCTGGGGAAGAGGGAGACAAGGCATTGGCTTCAAATGACTGACTTCGGCCTGCAGATTTATTTCTAGCAAGGCTGGAAGCAGAAACAGCTCAGACCTTGAGGGGAGAGCTGAAAATCTGGGGCAGTGGCAGCTGTCAGGAAAACAGCCTTCTGCTATAGAAATTGCATTCAGGTGAACTGGAATACCTGAAAAACACCAGAGAAGTTAGTGAGGAGGTGTGTGACAGCTCAGTCCCCCCTCATCTTCCTTCCCCTTAAAGGGAAATTAAGTAAAAGTAATGCTTTGCTGTGTGTAAGCCAGCCCACACGTGCAGACCCTGTTAAAATGCTGGAGTATTTTAGATCCACAGCGGAAATGGGTTTCTTGTTTCACACGGGATCATTTTATCCAGCCTATGTTAATAGGGAGATAGCAGGGAGTATTTTAAATGGAGATGTAAAACCATAAGGTCGGCAGCATGCAAGGAGCGAGGTGCCTCCATCACACCTGCACTGGGAGTGTCCCTCAGAAGCCAGTTTTCAGCTGTTGTGTACCAAGGACCAGCAGGGAGAGGTGGAGCCCAGCCCAGTGTGTCACTGCCTAACACAGCTGACAAACACTGTCCCACTCCCTTCTCTGTGCCACTGGCTCCTGGTCATGTCGCACAGCTGGTTGGGTACCTGCAGTTTGTAGGGATGAGGGTGGGAGGCAAGGATGCGCTCCCCAATTCCCAAAGCAGTGCTCTACAAACTGGGGTCTTCCTCCAGAGAAAAGTGGGGAACTGTCACCTATTTTCCCCTCTCCCACAACCAGGGCTGCCTGAGGTTTCTGAGTCACTTGTATGGCTTCATTATGGATTTGGCTAGTTGGCCTTAAGATGAAGGGTCCAGGTCTGCCCTTTCCTCCTGTGCACTCAGCAAGTGGCAGAGCTTGTGTCCAGTCTACACACAGCTCACTAGCCCTGGTCTGGTTCAGTGGTGTCAGCAATGTCCTCTTCCTCCTCACTCCTTCTCCCTCCTGCAGACATCTTCTGACCGCAGTGGGAAGAGCTCCCCATCCTTCTCTGCTGCTCTTCTGGGAGTCGTGTGGACATTCCTGACTGGAGGAGTCCTGCTGGCACTCTTCTTTCTTGTCTTCACCATTCGCTTCAGGAAAAACAGGTAAGGGCTTCCCCTTCCTGCTGTGAGAGTTCCCCTGAGCTGGAGCAGTGGGGTTGGGCTCCTTCAGGACCGGGCTCTGAGCGGATGGCCAGCTAAGGGTCAGGAGGGTACAAGACTGAGGGAGCAGCACAGGGCAAGCAAGGGCAATTCCAGGGATATTGCAGCTTTCTCCGTCACACCCAGTGTTGATCACTGGTGGAAACAGTCCTGCTCAGACTGCTCCCTTCCTCCCAAAGGCAGGGAGCTGTGAACAAGAGAGTGCATGGATGCCCTTCGGTTTGGCACAGGCAGCAGTGCATGGTCTCATCCCAAAGATGCTATTCAATAAAACCATCAACAGGACTGAGCAGAAAGAGGACCCGGTCTCTTTCTCAGCTCCACAGTCCTGAGAGCATCAGTTTGAGCAGCATAGCTCCATGAACAAAGCTGTCATGCTCTCCACAGTGTGCACATGTCCTTCTGCTGTTGGGCCACTTGGGCCACAGCTTGGTGGTTGTGCATATTGGTGGGGAACATGATCCCCATTGGTAAGAGAAGCTGGTGTTGAAGTGCAGCCTTTCCTTGGTGCTATTCAGTCTGTACAAAGGATGTAAAGGATGTAAAAAGTCCTGCTCCCTGAATGCAGCATAAATCAAGCAGAAGGCTCTGCAAAACTGCCTCAGCCAGCACTTAGCCTTCCTCAGCAATTCCGGATATCTCTC
Organism: Pezoporus wallicus; assembly: GCF_028554395.1. Lineage (NCBI taxonomy): Eukaryota > Metazoa > Chordata > Aves > Psittaciformes > Psittacidae > Pezoporus > Pezoporus wallicus. The sequence continues at coordinate 1,860,487 of NW_026639755.1, forward strand.
CTGCCTTCTTGCCACCTTCTCCCCAGCTTCATTGGTCCCTTGGTCTCTCAACTACTTCTTCCCCCCTGAGATAAATCCCTTTTCCAAGCTTGACCTCAAAAAGCCTTTGTGCTCCATGTGCTGTTGTTTTGCACAGAGATGTGCATCTGTATGCAGGCTGGGCTGCTGCCGTTTCAGTGCTCTGGTTGAGTTAATATTCCTCTAACCACCACGCATTCAGGAAGGTCCTGCTCCTAAGGGTTTCTGTTGAGCCCTATGACCTGCATCCTGGCCTCAAGCACTTGATTTACTGAAGCAAAGTGGTGGTGGGTTTGGTGAGCATCTTAACTGATTCCCAAATTATTTAGGCCCCTGAAGATATTCCCAGAGCAAGCTGTAATGAATGTGTGTTATTTATTTGCACTGGAGCAAATAAATACTGGTCTGTCTACTGAACCTGGGAGGGCAAAGGAGGCCTTATTCAGCGTGCAGCTGAGAGGGTGAACTGATGAGTATCTTTCCCAGGGGCTGAGTCACAGCAAGGAAGGCAGGGGAAGGAGAGAGCCAGGTTGAGTCCCAGGCTCTGTGTCTGTGAGGCTGCAAGCCAGGAAGGAGCTCAAGGGTGAAGAAATGAAATGACTTAGCAGCAGAAGGGATGGAGCTACACGGGGGAATGGCAGGAGCTGCAGCTTTCACTTGATGGGCTTGCTGGAGAAGGGTAACAGGTCGAGAGAGATTGGTGGGTCGATTCTCCCCTCCCTGAGTACAGTTACAGGATTATGAGTGATGGGGTGAAATTACAGAGGGCCATCTGTAACCTGAACATTGCTGGCAGCTTCCTGCCTTTGAGGCTGTGCTGAGGGTGGAGGTATCTCCTCCAAGGAAGGAGCAGTGGGAAGAACCTGTTCCTGGAGGCATTTGTAGCTGCTGTACCCAAAGTTTACTGTTGGGGACAGTCACCCTGGCTGCTTTGGTGAGGTTTTTCCACTTCTGCTCCTTTACAGCAGAGGACAGTGGAGGAAGATGTTGGCCTTGAATCGGGGGGTGCAGAGCTGGGCGCTGTGCTGTGTGCCAGCTGCAAGGCCATGGGACATTGCTTCCCCTGGCTCTGTGCCGCGGTGGGGATGTGCGGCCACTTTATTTTGTCCATAAAGACACTGGCTTAAGCTGCCTCAGGGATGCTTTTCCGTGCCACAGAACCATGCAAGGGGTAGAGGTGCCATGGGGCAAGCCTGGTATCTGTTTGCTTTGGGAAGAAGGGATCTTGCTGTCCTATAGTAGTGGTGTAGGGCAAAATGAATGCTTTAAGGAGAGTGAAGCCCTCCTTAAAGGGGAGGATAGGATATGTCCCATGGAGCAACGGCTGAGCTTCTGGAGGAGGGAGGTGTGAAGAGCAGGGCCTGGGAGGAGACAGTGTGTCAGCATCCCTTATGGCCATCATCATCCCTGTAAGGGGACCTTCCCCCTGTGCTGCCAGGTCATGACACTCAGTAACTATCACCACCTTCCCTGCTTTGTTTCCTGGAGGATCGTGAAGATGTCCAGCCCCAATCTGAACATTGTGACCCTGCTGGGCAGTGGCTTGACTTACACTAGTGCTTACCTCTTTGGGATTCAGGAGCAGAGCCTGCCATCCGGAGACTCGGTGGAAAAGCTTATTCAGGTGAGTGAGAGGTTTGGTGGAATGGGTGCCTTCATACATGCACACATGTGCATGTACATACATGTTTGCACATGCTCTGTCTTGGCTGCAGCCTGTCACCACCTTGCTGCTGGGCACATTTGGCTTTCCATATACACAAAACACAACTGGACACTTCCCATCTGAATGGCTTTTGCTGTTCATGCAAGCCTCAGTTGCAGGCGTGATTCTTGGCTACACAGCGGATCTCGATCAAAACGCTGCCCTGTGCGATGAGCCCACGTGTGCTGGCCTGGGGCAGCCACCCTGAGAGAGAGCAGCCCCTACCACCCTGCTCAGCCACGGGGCTGAGGAGAATCAATGGAGGTGCCATTTATGGGTGCTGGTACCCTCCGTGCCCCTGCTCCTCACCAGCTGCCTGCCTCTCTGACAAGGATGAGCCTCTCACGGTGGGGAGGAGAAGGCAGCCGGCGGCATGCCTGCAGAGGAATGGAATCACAGAATAGTTAGGGTTGGAAGGGACCTTCAAAGCTCCTCTAGTGCTACCCCCCTGCAATGAGCAGGGACATCTACAACTAGATCAGGTTGCCCAGAACCACATCCAGCCTGGTCTTGAATGTCTGCAGGGATGGAGCATCCACCACCTCTCTGGGCAACCTGTGCCAGTGTTTTATGACCATCATTGTAAAGAATTCTTTCCTCACATCCAGCCTGAATCTCCCTTCTTTTAGTTTAAAACCATCACCCCTCATCCTGTCACAACAGGCCCTGCTAAAAAGCCTCTCCCCATCTTTCTCATAGACCCCTTTTAAGAACTGAAAGGCCGCAATAAGGTCTCCCCAGCGTCTTCTCCAGCTGAACACCCCCAACTCTCAGCCTTCCCTCACAGCAGAGGTGCTCCATCCCTCTGATTGTTTTTGTGTCCCTCCTCTGGACCCTCTCCAGCAGGTCCATGTCTTTCTTGTACCGAGGGCAACAAAGCTGGATGCAGGTGGGGTCTCACCAGAGCAGAGCAGAGGAGCAGTGTGTGCCTTTTCATCCATTTCACCCTATGGTCAGTGGGTGATGCGATGTGACCCTCCAGAAGGCCACAGGCACATGCGCACCCATGTTTATTACACCCCAGTGTGGGAGGGTGCGGGTGTCCCTGCGAGCTGCCCCCTCAGTCCTTCGCTCTGCCCCAGCAGGTTCGGCTCTGCCTGCTCTGCGTGGGGACCTCGCTGGTGTTCGGCCCTGTCCTGGGCAAGAGCTGGCGGCTCTACAGGGTGTTCACCCAGCGGGTGCCGGACAAGCGGGTGGTGAGTACACAGCACCCGGGAGGGGTGGGGGGACACCGGGAAGCCCCAGGCTGGTGTGGGGTAGCAGGGAACAGCAGCACGTGATGAGGATGGGTGCCACTGTCACAGCGCTGGTTTCACACCTGGCTGGGCACTGTGCATCTCTTCCTGCACGGAGAGACATGAGCAGGCAAGCAAGTGCTCTGCCAGGCTGCCTGTTCCCTGGTGGAACATCCCAGCCCCATCACCATGAGAGGGCTTGTTCTCATTCTACATTGGCCACGTGCCTTCATTGCGCTACGCACCACTGTTTGTGCCCAGGTCTGGGCTGATGGGTTTTGTGGGAGGAAAATAAAGCAGGTATCCTCACGGGCGTCTGATCTGCTCTTGAAGGAAGGGAGGGAGAGCTGGGTGCTCCTCTGCACCACTGAAGGAAGGGGATACAGCAGCTGGGAGGGAAATGGGAGCCAGCTAGGTATGAATTTGTGTGTAACAGTGCCTGTACAGCTTTTGGTGGCCGCTTTCCAACAGTGAAAAAATTAAGTCTCGGATGAAAGGTGAGATGAGAAGTGGGTACCAGCGAGCACTCCCATTCCTGAGGCACCAGGACCTGTGATAGACTTGCAAAGTTATAACCCTACCAGCTTTTTTTCCCTACTGTTTTGTTCTCTGCTTGTGATACGAGTGTAAGGAATGATGCTCTTGTTTTGGAGAGCTGTTTTCTGTCATAGCATTTACCAGGTAGCTCCAGCATCAGAGGGATGTTGGTTAGCCTGGTTAGGTCTCCAGGAGTTTTGAGTGCTTGAGACAGAGATCTTGTGGCTGACTCAGACCTGGGTGAGCCACTGGACTCCACTCTGGGAGAAGCATTAGGTTGGATGTATCCCTTGGAAGAAACAACCAGAAAGAGACCCAAGGGGATGGAGGTCATTGGTGCCCATTTGCCCCTCACGGTAGCATTTGCTTCTTGCATTGTTTGCAGATTATCAAAGACCTCCAGCTGCTGGCGATGGTGGCAGCGTTGGTGCTGGTGGATGCTGTGCTGCTCTTGACGTGGGTATTCTCTGATCCAGTCCAATGCTTCCGAAGCCTCAGTGTCTCGCTCCGGGTAAGAGGATGAGGAGAGACAGCGGAAGGTAGCCCTATGTCCTGTCTGATCTCTCTGCACTAAGTTAGTGGATGGTCGGGTGTTTGGAGGTGCTGTTTAAAAACGAAGGAAGAAGAAGCCAGAAAGCCTTCTGGGTGCTCTGGGTTGGGTTTGTGTCTGGTCTATTGCAGAGGTGAGGGTTTGCTGCAAAATTTCCAGGCCTGTGCAGGTCACCTGGGTGACAAAGGAGAGGTCCATGGCTTCTGCAGGTGCTTTAGAGAAAAGCTGAACCAGCCCTTTAGGCAGCAGAGAGCCCAAATGTTCCTTGCTTTAATCCCCCTGGCAGCACCAGCTTTGGCCATTCCTTTAGGAATTTACAGAGCAGACCTGCTGCACACCTATCTGGCCAAGGCTCTGTGCTGGCTCCCAGGCCAGGGCAGCAGCCTTCACTCCTGCCTTCCCCTTGCCTCCTAGGCGACAGAGAAAGGCATGACCTGCTCAGTGAGCCGGGTGCAGTCCTGCGCATCTCTTTATTCCGATCTTTGGCTCGTTCTCATTTTAGGGTTTAAGGTACGTGACCTCTTTATTGATTCTCCCATTGTAGCTCTCCTCTCCCAGCCTCCCAGCCTAAACTGTTCAGCAGTGTTCTTAGTTTCGCTGCCTGCCTAAGCTACATGCTTACTGCACATTCCAGCTTCTCCTGTTCATCCTGGAAGCACTCCCATCTCCAGTCCTTCCCACGTGGATGTTTTCTTGCATTCCCTTGTAAAAGCTGTTAGCCACTTTTGCCCTGCTTCACCATCTCTTTCACATCCACTGTGCCCATATTGACTGTCCAGTTCTCTCCCTGCAACTTCTCCTTGCCTCACCCATCTCCCTTCTTAAAACTTGTGTCTTACTGTTTTCTAGAGCACGCTTTTTTCCATAAGGCCTCGGGTGTTTGTCCACTGCAGAGATGCACTCTGTGGCTCAGCCCCCGAGTCCTCTGACTCCAACTCAAGGAGGTGCTGATGACAAGTGCTTGGTGCCTACCCATACAGGATGTGTATCAGCTAAATTATACCGCTGAGGTACACTTTCACTGATGTAGCTCTGCTCATGGCCATTCTTATTCCAGGAGAGTTATGTGTACTGATGTAACTATGTAGGTATAATTACGGCTGTAATTAGCTGTGGTCTCATGTGTCCCTGGGTTGGCAGAGGCTGGACGCATTTCAGAAAGCTGATGTTGACGAAGCTTGTGAGATCACAGCCTTTCTTTGGGAATGGCTCCATCTCTGCCTGCAGTACAGGCAGTTTCTTTCTGACTCAGTGTAAAACAGAATCATAGAATGGTTTGGGCTGGAAAGGACCTTAAGATCATCCAGTCCCAACCCCCTGCTGTTGACAGGGATGCCTCACACTAAACCATGTCACCCAAGGCTCTGCCCAACCTGGCCTTGAACACTGCCAGGGATGGGGCATTTACCACTTCTCTGGGCCATCTGTGCCAGTGCCTCACCACCCTCACAGTAAAGAACTTCTTCCCTATATCTAACTTGAACTTCCCCTGTTTCAGTTTGAACCCATCACCCCTTGTTCTATCGCTGCAGTCCCTTATGAAGAGTCCCTCCCCAGCATCCCTGTAGCCCATTGACCATCTACCCAAAATTGTAGGAAAAAGAACTGAAAGAGACTTTGCAAAATGGCCAAGTCCTTTTCCCCACTACACTTCATTTTAAATACATTAGTCTAGCCTGCCCTTTAAAGTCCTTGGGTGCTAGGGACTGCAGGCATTCGCTGGCCTTTGGTGCTGTGTCTTCAGCTCTCATTTTGTCCCCTGTTAGGGTTTGGACAGGTAATGCTTTCACCTACAGCTCCTACAAACTGCTTTTTTGAAATCAAACATCCCCATTGCCAGTCCCAGGTACTCTTCATTAGTGTTGTGTTGAACCTGATCCTACTACAGTTGTTTCTTTAGTGGTTTCTCTGGAGTTAATCTGGATTTACACTCATGTGAGTGTAGGCTCCATCTCTGCGTGTACATAGCACTTCTTAGCTTCCACAGCATTAATGTGCTCAGCCCTTTGTGAAACCACTCAGTTTATTATCCTGGTTTTCCTGGCCCAGAGCAATGAACAGAAATGATTGGCCAAGGACATGCCTGGAATTAGGAACAAAGTTCTCTGCTCAAGATTAAAACAAACAAACAAACAAACAACTTAGTGCTGTGCTCACTGAAAGCCCTGGTTCACGAGACAGCAGTGCTGTTGTCTGTGTCCCAGATAGGTTATGTGAATTTTAATGCGACTTTGGTGCTGGATTTTTTTCTTGCTCAGAGCTGGCTTGCCTTTGGCCACGTACTTGGAGGTGTGCCATGGTGAACACGGTTAGGATCCGGTGCGGATCCCAATGAAGCAGGGATGGGCATCAGCCTAGTTTCCAGGGAGGCACATCTTGCTACTACAACCTCCCTTGGGAATTCATGGTGCTCTCAAGCTGGGAGTCTCACCAAAGACCATGGACATGAACACTTTTTGCCTGTAAAAGTGTCCCTTCAGACCCTATTCCTGGCAGTGGCCATTGCGGTCATCAAGCAGCCACAGCATGGGGGAGTCCAGAAGGATCTACAGCACTTTTGCATTGTAGGTCACAAAGCACTGCTCGATGCCCAAATAGCAATTCAACATCTCTTAGCAAAAGGTCAACTGTTGAACTTACTGGGTAGCACAGGAGTGACGTAGGAGTCCTGTTCCCTGTGGCCTGGGTCCTTGCAGAAGCAGGGATTTTGTTAGATGGCCAGGTTGGACAGAGCCTTGGGGGCTGATGTGAGGTATCTCTGTCCATGGCAGGGGGTTGGAACTGGATGATCTTAAGGTCCTTTCCAACCCAAACCAGTCTGTGATTCTATGATTCCTAAGGCAGACCATGCCTTGCACTACAGAGACGGGCAAAAAATACTCGGCATTTCCTGACAGTATGCCCTGGGAAAGGACTAATTCATCCTGCCGGGTAGTTTAATCCCAGGCACGCTGGAAAGATGCACATGTGGGACACTGGTGGGGCACCATGACAAGGAAACCTGCTCTGAAACAAGTGCCCTGCTCCAAGGGAGAGAGGGCTTCTGTGTACAGTGCACTTCACTAGCCCCTGTCACTGCTACTAGGGTCAGGCAGGAAACAGCCAAGGGAAGGGAGAAGGATTGCACCTGGGAGTTTCCTGGATTTCTATTTAAAGAGGACCCAACTACATCCTCTTCCCTCCAGTCTAAACCTCCGCTTCTTCTGCCTTGCTTTTTCCTCCTGAACGTCCTTCTGAATCTCCTTCCTGCTCCCTCAGAGGTATGTCGTTGCTCCTTGATGGCACCGCTGCATCCCTGCAGGGATCTCTGTCTCCCGTTTGTCTTTGCTGCTCCTGCTCCATGCTGTCCAAGGAGAGGTTTTCACATCTTGCCTCTCCCAGCCATGCCCTGCTCTGTGGCATCACCTTCAGACCTGACCCTCAGCTCCTTGTGCCCCTTAGTCGGGACCCCCAGGGCCTGCCAGCACCTTCACTCCTGCCTTCCCCCCCAGCCCCACTTCTGACCCACAGCAGCACATGGGGCGTTTGCTGCAGCGTCACCACCACGCACTGAAGGGCTGCATTATAGATCAAAGAGTGTTAATTAGGATGGGGCTGAGTGTATCTGAGCTCACCGGGCTCAGCAGGACGTGGGGGTTGGCACCATCAGGCTGTAATTTTCCACACTCTGGAAACCTCTCTTTTCTGCTTCCAGAGCATCCTCCTGCTGTATGGGACCTACTTGGCCGGTCTGACCGACAACGTCAGCTCCCCGCCAGTCAACCAGTCCTTGACGCTCATCGTTGGGGTCAACCTCGTTTTCCTGGCTGCCAGCACCGTCTGCTTAGTTCACCGCTTCTTCCGTGCTTGGCACAACTTGCTGTTTGGTTTTACCTCTGGAGGCATCTTTGTGTGTACAACCACGATCAACTGCTTCATCTTTGTCCCACAGGTATGCTGTCACGTCTGTCCCACCGCCTGCCTGGAAACAGGCACGGGTTTGGACATTGAGAACTGCAGCCATGTGGCCCAAGCTGCTTATTTTTCTGCTTCTTTCCCCACGTGTCTGGGCTCACCTGCACACCTCATCCTCCGAGCCCCTCATGGCTTTGCTTCCTCAGGCAAGTCCCTTGAGTCTCCAAGAAGTGCAGGGGCATCCCAGAGGTGCTGCTTAGAAACCCATCCTGCACGAGCGTGCCAGAGGGCACACGGGGAGGCAAAGCAGCTGCTGCCCTCCTCCTCCTTTATGTGGGTATTGGGATCTGTCCTTCATACAGCTGTCTTCTCCTCATACCCCATACGTTCAGTCCCACCAAGGGCAGGGATAACACCAGGCTCTGGCCATCCAGATGGGCTCACCAGGCTCAGAGTCTTTGTGGCTGGTGGTCCCCAGGGAAGGCTGTCCCCTCTGCTCTTGGAGAAGGAAGCTGGGGTTTGGCACAAGGGAGGAGGAGGACACAGGGGTGTTTGAAGGAAGCCTTTTGTGGCGAGGTGAGGCTCTCCTGCTTCCTGTGTCCTCCAGGAGCAGCCTGGTGTCTGGTCACAACATTAGTGGGAAAAATGCTTCCATTGTTACAGGGAGAGGAAACAGTTGTTTACTCAGTTTAATGTTTGGAGGGATGTTTGGGTTCAAGGAAATGAGGTGAGAAAGGGAGGAAGAGGTAAAGCTGAAGAAAGAGCACATCTGTGTAAGAGAGGGTTTGGGGGATCTCAGGGATGTGTATAAATACTGATGGGGGTGGAGCAGGGAAGGGGGAGTCAGGCTGTTCTCTGTGATGTGGGCTGATGGGACAGGGAACGAAGGGCACAAACTGAAACACAGGAAATTCTATTTAAACATCAGAAAACCTTTTTGGTTTGGGTTTGTTTTGGTTTGTTTTTGTTCTGTGGAAGCTGCAAAGCACTGGAGCAGGTTGCCCGGAGAGGCTGTGGGGTCTCCATCCTTGGAAGTATTCAAGACCCAGCTGGGCAACCTGCTCCAGTTGGCCTTGCTTGAGCAGGGTGCTTGGACTAGATGATGTCCAGAGGTCCCCTTCTATCTCAGCTGGTGCAGTTTAACTGCAGGGTCCCAACCGACTGGATGAGCAGCCCTTGGGAGCAGGATTCAAACCTCCCCTGACAAACACCATGCCTGCTGGTGATGTTCTGTCAAGCGTGAGGTCTCTCGGAGTGAGGGCAGAAGAGCTGAGGAGCTGTGCTTGCGCTCTGCCTGCGCCATTTTTCTGCTGTAGCCTGGGGGCCTTGAGCATTTTATTTAACTTGGATCGTTTAATTCATCAGCTTATTTTTCCTAATGAGCTTGCTCTTCTATTGCTCATCAGAGATCAATAAGCAGCTGGAGCTGGGCTGCGCACAGCAGACACTAGATGAGAAAGCGGATACTGAGCATTGCTGGTTTTCAGCTTGTCACGGGTGATTCGGGGATGAGGAGGTGTGTGTGACACAGTCTTTGTTTGTCACAGAGTCAGGGACGGGGAGAAGACGGAGGGGGCTTTTAACAGCATGCTCAGGATGCAGCGCAGGCACTGACCCTCTTGTGCGTTGTGGAGCCAGGGCCAGGGTAGGGCTCGGATGGGTGGGAGGCTCCCAGTGTCACTGCCGTGTCTCTCGCTGCCCGTGTCCGCTCCTCCATCACACCCTGCCTTTGTCTTCCCCTCTCCATCCCTTTGTCTCCTTGGCGCTGGGAGCTGCGCCTGCCTCCCGCCGCGCCGGCAGGGGCTGTGCGTGCCGCTCGGATAACGCCCTCCTCTTCTCCCCAGCTCAGGCAGTGGAAAGCCTTTGAAGAAGAAAGCCAAACCACGAGCCACATGGCAAAATACTTCACCAGCCCCAGCAGGAGCTGCCGCTCGGTGTACAGCGAGGAGCAGCTCTATCAGCTCATAGGGGAGAAAAACTCCATGAAGCGGCTGCTCACCGAGGTACCGGGCTCTGTCGGCCTCCCTCAGCCTCACCGCGTTCTCCCCTTCCCTTTTGTGGGTTGAAGGCTTTAAAGGGCAATCCCCCTCTGGCTTCTTCCCTCCCGAGGGGAGGAGCTGCTTTGTTTTGTCACAGCGCTCTGCACCCCAAAGCACCAAAATGTGAGCATAACCAGGAGGGTTTCAACTTCAAAAACCAGCCACCACATGGGGAGAAGAGCAGGAGAGCCTGGTTCCCACAGCACAGTCAGAAGCGGTTAATTTAGAGGGGAGGTGCTCTGCCTCCAGCCTCCTGCTCCCTCGCCTGCACTGCACGGCCAGGAGCATCCCCAGCTCATAGAGCTGCCGGTCCCGGTGCACCCACAGGCTTCCTGCACCCACATCTGGGGGGGTTTGGGGGGGTCCTTGGGAGGACGAGGTCACACACTGCTAGTGGGGCTCTCGCAGAGCAGGGTGATGGCTTCTTGTTCTGTGCCCTCTGCCTGCCCCGTGCTTGATGCTTGACGGGGGGGGGGGTGTGTGTTTGACACAGAAAAACGCCGTGATCGAGAGCCTGCAGGAGCAAGTGAGCAGCGCCAAGGAGAAGCTGATGAGGCTGATGTCTGCGGAGAGCGGCTGCGACCCCCGAGCGATGCCGCCAGCTCCCTGCACCGGGAGCACAGGGCAGTGTGGGGATATACAGGGTGACTGCTGCCCCCCGGATGCAGAGCGGGATGGGTGGCAGCCTCCCTGCTTGCTGGGTACATCGCCTCTTTGCAGCAATGCCCAGGACCTCCAGAAACACGCGAGCCATGGGAGCCACGAGCCCGTTTGCTCTCGGGTGATGATTTTTGACAACAGGGATGAAGTGGAATGTGGCCTGGAAGATGTCCAGCAGTGCAGGACACCCATGGGACAGGGGCAGCCTTCGGAGCAGCTACTGGACCAGGACATCTCGGCTGGGGTGGCCTGGGAGTCGTCCCCCAAAGTCAGCTATGTGAGCAGTGAGAAGCTGCGGGAAATCCTGCAAGACCTGAGCCTGGATGGCAAAACCTGCAGCCCGGCATTACCTGGGGGTCTCCCGCATGGTAGCCAGGGTCCCCTAGGAGAGCAGGAAGGAATGTGGGGCACCCAGGAGGGCTACCTGGGCAGCCACACACCCTTCAGCCCCTACCTGGCGAGACGGCGGCGGAGGATCCCACTGTCCCCTGTTTCTGCCCGCTGCCATGGACACGTGTCCCCTTGTGGGGGGAAGGAGGCGAGCGTTTGGGGCTGTGGGGAGTCAACACATATCTCCCTGGGGAGGGAAGGGGACACGGCTGGCAGAGGGCTCCTGCACCCCCCAGCAGCGTCCCCTCCAGCCACCTCTGGGGAGCCCTGCCTCCAGCCAGAGGGATGGCCAGGATGGCCGGAATCCCAGGGATCTTTGTGCATCCTGCGGGAGCAGCGGCGGCGGCAGGGCACCCTAAGGGGACCTGCTGAGCCCTCCCTGCGCTCCCTGTACTATTACCCAGACTCGGACTCCAGCAGCAGCAGCAGCTCTGAGGAGATGTTCCACGGCTGCCACCGGCCCTGCTGTGAGGTCTGCTTCCAGAGCCCGCGCGGCTCCCTGGGCAGCAGCAGCACGGACACGGACACAGAGCCCAGCAGCTGCACGGGCCACCGGACACAGCACCAGAGCGGGCCCCAGCCCGTGGTGAACTTCAAAGAGGATCTGAAACCCACCTTCGTGTGATGGGGAGCAGCCCTGCCCGCAGGCAAGTGCCCTCCTTCCCCTGGAACACCACTTGTCTTCAAAGCCACGTGTGCCTCTGAAGGATGTGTTTTGTGCTGGCATCTGGGGTTGGGAATAAACCTTGCCCTGCTTAGATTGCAGTGTCAGCCCCAGCCTGGTCAGTGGTGACTGCAAACCGTGTTTGGCTGAGGGGTGGTTGGCACTGGTTTTGCCCTGGCTACTCTGGGCAGCTTCCTGCACCCCACAGATACCCAGCACCTTTGTCCGTCCTAGTGCTGGCAGTGGAAAGAAGGGCAGGGTGCCTGGGGAGAGCCCAACCTTCATCATCTCAGAGGGCTTTCTCCAGTGCAGCAGGGAAACGGCACTGTGTGCCAGAACCGTGTGTGGCTTCTTGCACACCACAGACAGATGGAGGACTCCTTCCCCCAAGGCTGGTGATGCAGAGCCTCCCACCAGCATCACAACCCACTGGAGATTGGAGACGCACGGACACCAGAAGCAGTTGCAGGCTGCTGCTCACCTGGGGTGTGCTGCTCCCTGGCAAAGCAAGGACCTCATCAGGAGGCTTTGAGGGTTGGGGTTTTTTAGCAGCATCTGAATGAGGAAACGAAGTCCGAAGGTGGTGTCCCTGGAGGTGTCTTTGCATTCTGTGTAGTTGCACAGTTGTAGGTGAGACTCTGGTCAGAGCTGAAGGGAAAGACAGGCTAGCGATCGTAAGAGAGGATCTGAAAAGGTTCTTCTTGGGTTTTCTTTATTGCCTTGTGTTTCTGCCCTTCTGTATGTGTTTGTACGGATCTGGAATGAGGTTTGTTTAAATTAATACGGTCTGCTTAATTCTTATCTTAGAAATATCAAGAACAGTAAACCCAGTGTGCTTGCTTTTTGGGGGGTATTTGTGAAGCATTTCAGCATATCGTTGCCTCCACAGAAGTTCAGGATGCTGAGACCTGACACATGGAGCATAGCAAACCCTCTGGAGAAAGGCTTTGTTAAAAGGGCAGGTGACGGAGTAATCCCAAACCCAGTTTTGAATGATGTCCTCTCCATTATCCTGTATGATGGTGAAATCCCTCACTGACAGCTCTGGCTGGGGTGAAATGCATTGACTGGGGTCCCCTAATTCTTCAGGGCAAAACTGCAGCAGGGGCTGGAGAGAGAGAAGCCCAGGCAGGGTGTGAGGAAGTTGGAAGATCTCCTGTGATCCCAGCAGAAGGGTGGGCTGCCCTTACTGATGAGGAGGGATGCTGAACAAGCCAGAGGTGGGCAGGAGCAGGAGCAGGGCAGGGTGGGGGTTAGCTTAGAAAGGCATGCCACAGCCTGCCTCTCCACACCACTTTCTTGTGCACACCTAAAAAGCAGTTTTAACCATCCAAATCCACCCTGTGCCACACCAACACTACAGAGAGCTTGTGTAGAGCTAGGAAGCACCATACCCCCTGACCCCAGGGGAGCAGGAGCACCCTGTGAGCATGTATGTCTGGGGCCCCCAACACAAGAGGGACATATGCCTGTTGGAACAAGTCCAGAGGAGGGCCATGAAGATGCTCCGATGGCTGGAGCACCTTTTTTATGGAGGCAAGCTGAGTTGGGGTTGTTCAGCCTGGAGGAGGCTCCAGGGAGATCTTAGAGCAGCTTCCAGTGCCTAAAGAGGGGTCTAAAAGAAAGCTGGAGAGAGGCTTTTGACAAGGGCATGTAGGGACAGCAAAGGGGGGAATGGCTTTAACCTGACAGAGGGGAGATTTAGATGAGCTCTTAAGCAGAAGTTCTTCCCTGTGAGGGTGGTGAGGTGCTGGCCCAGAGCAGCTGTGGCTGCCCCATCCCTGGCAGTGTTCAAGGCCAGGTTGGATGGGGCTTGGAGCAAGCTGCTCTAGTGGAAGGTGTCCCTGCCCGTGGCAGGGGTTTGGAACTGGATGAGCTTTGAGGTCCCTTCCAACCCCAACCAATCTATGATTCCGTGCATGCCAGCATGCAGCGGATGGTGTTTTATAGCCCTCTTTCCTTCAAGAGGTTGGAGCGCATCTGGCCCCATGGTGTGCAGAGCTGGGCTGCCGGCGGGGTTCCCCCGTGCTGCGCAGCCCCGGGCGGGGGTCTCTGGCCACCCTTTCCCCGGTGGAGCCCTGGAGGGTCCCGTAGATGAGGCCCGGGTGCTCCTCGTCCATCTCCTCCCCGCCGGAGCTGGGGAAGAGCCGGCTGCAGTTTTGCAGTGCTCGCAGCAGGGGCTGCTGCTGCCTCACTGGGTGCGGTACCAAGCCTCGGGCATCCCACGCTGGGACGCTGTAGGGACACTGCTACACATGGGGCAAAGCCTCTTTTCCAAATTGGGACTGACTTCTCCCCACCCCCAAGTACGTTCAGAGTAGCACTTTGCTCTGGGGGTAGGGAATACTGCAGCATGCTCATAGGAAATGATCAACCATGAAGCCACCTGGAAGCAGCTGATGGAAAAAATTAACTTAAAATCCACTAGTGAATGGAGAAAAACCCTCCAGAGGACTTTCAACCCGTGGTTTGTTTGTAAACTTATCACTGGCATTTAAGGCAGTTGCTTTTCTGTCTGATTACCAGCAGCCACCAAGTGAAAACTGCACGTCATGCGGATACACCTACCGAGGCAGCCAACAGCATCCCAGCTTCTATCAGACATAGAGTAGCCCACAGGGCCAGGGCAGTGATTGTCCTCCTGTACTGGGCACTGGTGAGGCCCCACCTCGAATTCTGTGTTCACTTCTGGGCCTCTCACTACAAGAGAGACATTGAGGTGCTGGAGCGGGGCCGGAGAAGGGCAATGGAGCTGGTGCAGGGCCTGGAGCATAAGTGTGATGGGGAACGGCTGAGGGACCGGGGCAGGAGGGGCGGGTGTGAGTCTGGAGAAGTCTCGGGGGGACCTTATCCCTCTCTACAGCTGCCTAACAGGAGTATGGAGTGAGGTGGGGTCAGTCTCTTCTCCCAAGTAACAAGTGACAAGAGGAAACGGCCTCAAGCTGCGCCAGGGGAGGGTTAGACTGGAGATTAGGAAGAAATTTCAACACCAAAAGGGTTGCTGCCCAGGGCAGTACCTCAGAGGTATTTGAAAGATGTGTAGATGTGGTCCTTAGGGACATGGTTTAGTGGTGGACTCAGCAGTGCCAGGTTATTGGTTGGACTTGATGGTCTTAAAGACCTTTTCCAACCTAAACAGTTCTATGATTCTACTTTCTTCATGCACACAGAAGGCTGATGCAGTTCGTCCATGCACATGTGTGTGCAAACACAAAAACCCACTAGGGTTTTTGATGACTCCCAACTCTGACCTTCTCCTGTATCTACTAAGAAACACGCATTCAATTCAGGAGGGGAACAGTCAAAGCACTGTGTGATGGATTGGATTGCTTATACGTGAGAAGAACAAACAGAGTGAGGTGATGGGCTGCTTTTCATTGCCATTACAGGATCTTTGCATTAGGCATTGCACAGGCACACAGAGGAGCCTTCATGCTGCTTAACTTGAGGCACCTGGCTTAGGCACTGAATTCAGCATTTGGTTCCCCCATGGCTCTGTAGAGTCTTTGGAGGAGCTTGTGTCTTCCCATTAAGCCATTCAAAGCACCTTAATTACAGCTTTGCCCTGAATCCAAGGTTTCTGAGCAGCTGTAGGGGCAGCTGTGGAAGGTGGAGAGAAAGGCTCTGAGAGCTGAGGTTTTTGGCAGCAGGATTGCAAGTGCTCTGATTTATAACTGACTATAACTGCCTTGCCACTGATGATGGATGTAGCCTTAAAGAGGCTCCCACCCAAGGGGGCCTGTAGTATCCATATCCCACATGAGCAGTTCCTTCTCCAATGTATCTGCTGTCTAAATGTGTTCCGCTTAAGAAAGGCTGTGCCTCTTTGCAGTTCAAGGCAGGAACCTTCATCTGACAGAAATCAAAATGAAAGGTAAGTGACTTTAAGGAGGTTCCCTGCTTGCTCCCAGGTGAGTGCTGGACTCCCTGTCCCTACAAATGTGCTTCAGGGTATGTGAGAAACTCCTGCTACCCAGAACCTACAGTAATCCTGTACACCTTATCCCAGTACCCTGTCCCCATCCAAGTGGTGTCTGCCAACAGAGAGGTTGCCACTTTCAGTGATGCATGGGGCAGCCACAGCAGTTGATGCTGATGAGGTTCTTTGAGTATTTTTAGGTTCCTGAGACACGTTTCCAAGCTATCCTTCCCCTGCTAGCTGTGCATCTCCACAGGCTCCAGCTCTGTCACTCCTACTGCTGTCTGCAAACCATAGGAAGCTATGAGTCCACCTCAGCCAGCATCCCTGAGCCCTGCTGTGCGCAGTGTGATAGGAGATGCTCCAGAGAGCAGAGCCTTTCCCTCCCCACACACCATTTACAGGTGCTGCTCTTCTGCACAGAATTTCTGTGGCCTCTGCCCCTGACCCCAGTGGTGCACAGACACTTCTATGCCCTTTGCTTGCTGACGGCAGTTTAGGCAGGGTCACATCACACAGCCAGTACAAGATGCCTCTGTGTGCCTGCTTGTTGGGCCTTGGCAAAAGCCAGGAAGGCAGGAAGCCTTGATGCTCTTGGGCTGTACCACCTGCCATCGCTCAGTCTGCCTGTTACCCTGTCAGCTTGTGACTGTTTAGGAAACAACAAAATTGATCTGGATGGTGATTCAGCTGCCTGGCCTAAAAAAGGGGGAAAAAAACCCCAATCCAACAAGAAAAACAGAGCTTTGTTAGCTATGGCAGAGAGGGATTAAGCCAGGCTCTATGGGAGAAGAGTGATGGCTGTTGGCATGGAAGTTTTTTCCCCACTGCCTTGTGTTGGCATCAGCAGTTAGGATCTGTGGGAAGCCTCTCACTCCGAGCTTTGATACCAGGGTGCAGTATTCAGAAGTACTGCATGAGGGAAAACCCACAAGTGTCCTTAGCCCAGTACAACCAGACTGTGCAACCTGTTGAGATGGTAGCTGTACAGTGGTGCCACATCTGTGCAGGGATGCTCCTGTGACACAGTGGGGAGCAGCAGTGAGGGGCCCTAGGTGTCCTGTGCTACAGGTTTTGAAGAGGTGAGAGAGCACCCACATCTGTAACCAACCTCCACAGGCCCAGAAGAAGCTACAGAGAAGTATTCCTTATATCCAACAGCTATGAGGGCTGTGGAGAAGCACTCTCCTCTTGAGCAGTGTTACTCTCCTGAGCCCAGAAACCGGACCCATGTTCTGCCTTATCCTGTTTTTCATGGGTGCTATCTCCTTGGCCCCTACCTCTAGCTGTGTACTACTGAAACTGCAGCTGCTGCTCTTACCCCAAGGTCTGCTTTTAGAGCAGCAAAGCTGTAGACGTCCAGTTGCAAGGACAGTTGCGTCAGTGTAAGCTGCAGCCTGATTGCTGGCCTTGTGCCACAGAAAGTGATCTCATCCTTGGGGGACTCCTAGGAGACAGGAAAAACACCATCAAAAGAGTTGTGGGTCCTGGGGTGGCGGGAGAACCATGGATGTTTTAGTAGTGGGTGTTAATTGCAGGAACTTTCCGCTACATGATAGGATCACGCCGTGTGGAAATGATCCCTGCACACACGTGGCTGAGCAAGTGCATGGGATACCTCCACATGGTTCCAAGCACTGGGTTTCTTTCCCATGTTAAAACCGTGTGTTGAAGCTGCTGGAGTGCGTTCACCTCAGTGTTTACAGTGAGGTTTCTTGCTTTCATGCCCACACCATCACCTTTCCCCTGCTAAAGGAGCCAATAGCTCAGCTGATTTTCTTTTAACTCAGGCCTCGGGGGCTTTGTGCTGCCAGATTACAAGCATTTAAGGGTTTACTTTTTTTTGTCCTGGAGGTTCTTGCAGACAGGATGGGTGCGAAGGACTTTGTCCTGCCAGACAGCTATATAAAGCACTCAGTGATTCAGCATTTGCTGCACCCTACACAGATTCCTCTGTTATCATACCAACAGGAATGTGGGGCTAGAAGGGATCTCCTAATCATCATCGTGTTCCCCAGCTATGACAAGCACTGAGTCATGAAATCCCTCTCATTAATATATCACAGTCCATCTGAAGATGGAAAATTCATTGGGAATTTTCTTGGCAGGTTAT
Organism: Pezoporus wallicus; assembly: GCF_028554395.1. Classification (NCBI taxonomy): domain Eukaryota; kingdom Metazoa; phylum Chordata; class Aves; order Psittaciformes; family Psittacidae; genus Pezoporus; species Pezoporus wallicus. The sequence goes on from NW_026639755.1 coordinate 1,878,211, forward strand.
TCCAGAACTTCACTCTGACAGAAGGAAACTTGGTTCTGATTTGCAGCCCACATTTTTTCATAGCCTATTTTTATCTACTTGTTCTCATGCCAATGCTGTCTTCTAGTTAGTAGCTGTTCTTCCTTCTTGTTTCCTAACTTAGCCTCTTACACGCCAATGAAAAATGGCCATTTCTTCCCAGAATCCCTGGTCTACTTGGAGAAGAAACTATCTATTTTTAGCTCCCTCTAGCAGTTCATACCTGCCACTCTTTGTATCTGCAGGAAGGCACTGAGGGAGAACCCTGGTTTCATCGCTACCCATTGCAGCGATGGGAGGATGGCTGTATACACTGCTCCCTGCTGCCAGCTGCAGAGGAGTCTATAAAGAGTTTGGCAAGATGCTAGAACAGAATTGCACCCACCTTTTGAAGCACTGAAGAAGAAATACTCATTGGCAGTTAGGGTATCTGAAAGGCAAAATCTGTGGGTCAGCAAGAACTTGACATTTTCCCTGCAAGTTTGCAATGGATGTGGGGATCCCAGCACCCATCAGGTGCTAGATTTACCAGCAGTATTTTAATATATTCACAGAGGAAAGCCTGTCCATCTGTATTTCCTCCCAACAAACCTCCTGCAAGTGCTCAGAGGTGCAGAAACCCTGAAGAGCTTTTGCTTCTTGGAGCTTCCCATGGCTTAGGAAATCCGTATGGACCCAAGTTCCTTAGGAAGCTCCTGGTAACGGTCAAGGGGCCCATAGGAAGGGAAAATGAAGGCATTGTCCTGATGACATGATCCAATGTGGGAATAGCATGGACAAGGTGAATATAACTAGCAAGGCACCCTTCAGGAGTTGTGTGTTGGTTTCCAGGCAATTACATCTCATATTTAACCCAAATGAGGCGGGCAATATTTCAAACCAAAGGGAACTGCAGGAATAATATTAGCTGATGCAATCGCACCTTGAATTTACAGCAGTGCTAGGCAGATCCATGAGCAGTGGGTTACTCTGTACATAATTACAGCAAATTCAAGCCCTTGTTTGAAAGCAGCTGGGTTTTGGTTGGTTTTGTTTGAACAGTCCCCCAAATACAGGTGCTGGATAAAGACTTCTTTTCCTCTGACAGGTGAATCTTTCGTTTGCTGGTGGATCATGCTTTTGCAAATATCAGCTCATTTCCTCACTATTACAACCTTTATCACGTCAGTAACAAACCCACATTTAGTGCTTTCCTGCTTCTGTAATCTATTCTTCACAGCTCCTCAGTGGTGAGGTCTTTTTCCTAGCTCTCCTAATAATTGATATCAGCATGCTGCAGTCAAGGGGGGAGGCTGGCTCTCCTGTTGTGGAAGTCTGGCATTACTGGGTACCTGTTGTGTTACAGTATGACCCCTTAGGCTAAATTCCACCCTCAGCCCCCACTGCCTTCAGCAGTAGCTGCTTGAGGGCATCTGAATTGAGCCTTTAAATCAGACAAGCTCAACAACAACAAAGAGAACCTGAGGATGACTTGGAGTCTAATTTACTCAAGGAGAAGGTTCCGAGTCAAGAGCCTTGTCTCTTCTACTGAACATTGTGCTCATCTCAGAGAGAAAACCCATGCTCTCTTTCCTCTCTCACTGGCATCAGTCATTCAAGTGAACACAAAGCCACCTCCCTGAGATGCATCAAAGATTCTTCACTAAATATTTGCAGAAAAGGCTTTGGGTGCTTCACCAGGAAGGCCTGAGAGACAGGTTGACCCATCACAAAACAGGAAAACAAAAGCTTATGCTTCCAGCTGGGCCCTGGTTAACTTTCTCAGCCAGCAAGTCTTGGACCTCAGTGAGAATCCCAAATGTCCTCTGGAAAAAGTGAGAGAGGAGTTGGGAAAGATGGGGAAGGATTTCAGGCAACAAACTGGGGTACCAACAATGGAGACCAATGATTTTGCTGTTGAGTAGCCAGTAGTTGCTCTATGTGGATGGTTTGCCCACAGGATCTGGTTTTAGTATATAAAGTATTTATATGCATGTTCCTGTATATATTTGTGTCCTTACACAATGGGGAAACATCCTGCTTTTTCAGGATCACCCCATTGTCCAGAAATTTGGGATTTGACAATCATAGATCAGAAAGAACCAAGAACCCTTTTCCCTGTCAGCAGTCAAAGCATCTGCTGCAGCAAGGATGAGATTTCTACCAGTAAGCAATGATTTTTCTAGATAATGACAGCATTAGGAACAACCCCACAAGCATGTGAGGTACATCTGCTAAAGCACTTCCATAAAAAAATCCCCTTGCATCTTTCCCTTGGGAAAAATGAGTGCCCTGCTCAGCAATCAGAGCCTGGGCTGCAGGGGGGCCACAGCCCTACAAAGAGAGATGCTGCCTCTATGCTGCACACAGCAGGGGCCTATTTATTTGGCAGAATTGGGCTATCCTCCGCCTGATCCAGACAGCATCAATCTTGGAGCAGCAGGAGGAGGTAAGGTAGGTTTTGTGCTGACCACCTACCTTCCGGTACAGCTGGAAATCTGGGAACAATATCGTTTCAAACATTATTCATCAGGTTCCAGGACTGGTGCCAAGCTCTGTGCAGCTAACAGCTGAGCAACCCAGACTTGGTCTCTGCTTTTACAGGACTATTATAAAATCATTTCCCTCCGTGACCAGTTTAGGCTGTTCTAACGCAGAGTCATAAATGAGACACTGACTTTTAAAGATCTTCCTACCCTTAGGGTGGCAGATGAAAGAACAGGTCACAGCTTTGTTCTGCTGCAACATGCCTGGAAGTGTTGTGAGACATGCTTTCATTACAGGGAAATTTCCAGTGTCTCACTGGGTTTTGCAAGTTTGCAACCTACCTGTAGAGTAAGAAAGAAAGGCTGGGCTGGCCAAAACATATAAAAGACATTTATTTGCTCATGTCATTTGGACAGCAGTAGCTGTCTTACTGATGTCTGTATCTGTTGGAGAGAGCAGGGGTGATTTCCACCCCTAACATAGACCTTGCGGCATTTTTCAGCAACTCAGCAAGGATGCCCAAGCCCAGGATAACTTAAATTCATTTAATAAACCTGAACATCTTCTTTGCAAAACAAAGCGATCAGTGTAAGAGGAGCCCGTGACACTGTGCTGGGAAGGATGTTGCTCATACCAATTCGGCTGCTCAAGCAGATTGCTCCTTTAACACCACCTCTGACTCAAGTCCCCAGTTTAAAACCCCTATTTTTACAAGTCTGTAGTAGCCAATGGAATAAATTAATTCAGGGGGTGTTCCAGATAATGAGGAGTTTGTCCTGCAGCAAAAAAGTCTCCAATGAAGAATTAGTGTTGTAATTGTATAAAGTGTTATCAAGTGAACAATGAGTGATTATCAATGAAGATGTTAGAGGCTCAGAGTATGCAGCAATTAGATTTTGATAACTGGTGAGAATGGAAATGAGAAAAACAACAGTGAAAGAAAGTAAAATGCTTTCTGATCGCACTATCTAACAGTTAATACCCCCATGCACAGGGATTCATAATATCCCCTGCATAAAAAGGATGCAGAGAATTTCCCATAAAAATATCTCGGACTCACTTGATTATCATTTCCTTAAAGCTTAAGTGTTATACCAAAATATTCATGCTGAGTGTGCTGGAAAGCTACAATGAAAATTATTCAGGACATTTCCAAGAGCATGGCTAACAAAAACACATTTGTCCCCATTTCAAGCCTGTTTCTTAGTTTTTTTTTTGTCTGAGATGCTTCTCCCTCACAGCATACGAACTGGAAATCTAACTTCTATGGGTCTTGGCAAAACCCATTCAACCAGGACCACACTTTATGACCTTGAAAAGTCACAAGGCATGCAGATCTGCAGAGGCTTCTTAGCATTTAGTGGACAAAAAGCCATCCCCAAAACATGCCTGGAACTTCCACCCTGGCTGAGTATGCTCCATGTCCTTGCTGATGCACTGGGGCTGTCCACTGACGGTAGTCAAGCCCACCCCACCTGCGAGTCGTTGCCGTTACCACTGTGGGAGGGTGCACTGAGTTGAGGGGAAATGGGCTTCCCCTCATAAAGGTGATGCCCACCATGCTGCCACTGAAGCAGCATGGCAGAAGAAGTGGTTGTGGAAGCCACTGTGGGAGGAAAGCGGTAAATCTGGTTGAAGAACCTGTTGTAAGTGGGGCTGGGGGAGGAGGGAGTAAAAGAAGGAAAGATGGTGTGACTGGGGCAGAAGAGGGAAGGTGGGGATCTTAATTTTCTGAATCAACAAAATAAAGGAGGATAGAGGGAAGGGTTAAAGCACCAAGAACTCAGGGCCTGGGAGCAGCTATTGGTCAAAAATTAAAGCAACGAAATAGGGGAAAGGGTAGAGGTGATGGTAGGACAAGCCAGATGACTAGGAGCAGGACAGAGGTGGGGTATAGATGTGACTTGAGGTGAGATGCAATTAGTGAAGGCGAGAGTTGGGGAGAGGACAGACTCTGACTTGACAGTGGTGGAGCAGGGAGCAGAGGAGGTAGCAAAGGAGCTGGGTTTTTTTATTCCAGGGCCTTGAAAAAGTAGGACTGGAGGGAACACAGAGGGAAAGAAGCAGAATGCTCCTGTGGCACATGTTGCTCTCCGGAGTTCGGAAGGGAACCTGGCTGTTCTGAAACTCTCAACTCATCTGCTGCTAGCATGTGGATTTGAAAGGCAAGCCTCTGATGCTGGCTAGCAGCACAGCAATCTCTTCCTACTGCCACCCTTACGTTTGTTAGTTGGAGAGGGCATAATCACCTGGGTTGCCTCTGTCAGTCCCTGCCAGAGGTCCTTGTGGTGGACCTGTTCTTGTTAATGAACCTCCTGGATGTGCATATTGTAGTGTCCTTGCTCAGTTGAGTTGGCTTTAAAACAAACCAACGAGGATCCTAAAAAGCAGCACATTGTAATCTGTGCTGAAAAGGCTCTGAAATCAAGCATTCCAGAGTCATGGAAAGTTGGAACTAAAACAATTTGTGCAAACTTAATTTAGCTTAATTTTGGCATGTATGACTTTGTGGAAAACAGTCCTGGAAGGGACCTCAAGGAGCCACCTGGGGACTCCATCCCTTTCCCCCAAGGCAGGACCATTCTCGACAAATGTTACCCTAATCTTCTCTTGCAGGACAGATGTTAATGGCACGATCACATTCTTTTTCTTAATGGGATCCTGCCTCAGTGCACAAAATGCATCAGGGCCATGCTGTGGAGGAGACTGGAAATGCCGCTGTTAAAAATACAAGCTCATGGTTCAACTTATGGACAACTGCCCTGGAGAGCTGCCTCTGCTTCAGAGTTCCTGGTCATTTAAATGGGACTTCTCAGGGTGGTTATTTAAATGGGACTTCTCTCAGGCACTCATGAATTGTGTTTTCTCCATTTTGTGAGTGCTCAGCTTGAAAATGCTGCCTCTGATGTAACTGCTCGTGCTTGGTGCCCTGTTTTAATGCAGTGTTAGGGCTTGAATTTTAGCACCACTACACAAATAGCCCAGCTCATGTTGCCATAGACTGGGAAATGAAACTGAAATGCTTACACACTGTGCTCATCACTGGCTGTCATAAGTTGCTCATCTCCCACTTCTCATTTGGCCCTGCCCCGTGCACTCTGTCAGCCTCTCTCTCTCCACACCTTGCTTGTTCTGCTGAAAGCATGTGTACAGAACCTTACAGTCATGCATGATGATTCCCAGTTGCTGTAGTTTGTTTGTGGATGATTCCTCTGACTATTCTATTCAGTTCAGGTTTCTCCATAACCACCTCATCCTCAGAGGTATATGCATTTGGTGCAATTAATTACACCAGTAACATCTATAATTACCTCAGGGAAAAATCAGCAAAGTGTGTAAGAACTGGCAGCATACAGGACACCAGGAACTGCTGCGGCGGGTCACAGAATCATCACAGGATTGTGGAGCACAGAAGGGACCTCTGGTGATCATCTTGTCTAACCCACCCTTGCTTGAGGAGGGTCAGCTGGAGCTGTCACCTTCACTGTCCACTTCCATACTTTCTTGCATACCCATACAGCTTGTCTATGGGGATGTTACATCAGACACTGTCTAAAGCTTTACTAAAGGCAAACGCCATCCACTGCTTTCATTCACCAACCAAGTCATCTTACTGTGGAAGACCGTCAGGTTGGTTAAGCCTGATTTCCCCTTTGTAAATCCATGCTGACTACACTCAACCACCTCCTTGTTCTTCATGTGCCTGGCAATGGTTTCCATGACTTCTTACTCCATTGCCTTTCCAGGGATTGATGTGAGGCTGACCGGACTGTAGTTTCCTTCTTGATGATAGGAGTGATATTTGCTTTCTTGCAGATCTCAGGAACCTCTCCATGACCTTTCAAAGAGTGACCTTGCAGTGTCAATAGCCAGCTCCCCAAACACTTTTGGGCCCCTTGCTCAGGGGCCTGGGATTGCTGGAGGACACTTGTACCCATAAGGCTTCCTCCTGGGTCACCTACCCCTGCTTCTACCTTTTGTACGTTTCTTCTTTATGTCAGTTTAGTCAGGAACTCCTTGTTCATCCATGCATGCCTCCAGCCACCTTTGCTTTTCTTATTGTCAGGATAAAATACTCTTGGGTTTTGAGATGATCCCCGATTACCAAACAACTCAGCCCCTGGCTTCTAGTCCAGTATCTGGTTTCTGATTGTGTCAGGGAAAGATGTTTCAGAGTGTTTTATAAACCTTCCCTTACTTTCACACTTAGTGATTTGAATTCAAGCAGCATGTTTCAAGCCCTTTACCAAAAAAAAAAAGAGGTTTAGTACTATGTATTTATGGGGTCAGTATTATCCAGGTACTTGCCCATCAGTGGTATCATTCACCAGTGACTTTCAGAGTCCAGTTAGAAATGTAACTGCCTTCCTGTCACCTAGTGGGAGGCTTCTTGCCCCAAAGCCCACTCACTAGGCAGGTCTTTCTAGTATCCTTCTGTATGTGTGGAGAAAAGAGAGGCTCTTCTAGGTGAAGTTTAAGAGCAACCCTACTTGAGAACTAGAATCACCTCCTGGAGAAGTCTCTCACCTTCCAGGGACTAGAAAAACTCCTACTTTAAGCACCTGACATATACAATAACTGCTTAACTTAGAAATACTTCGTTCTACTGAAAGGGTCACCTTTCCCGTTAATTGTGTTGTCCCCTTGCTCCTGTGCCACAAGGCAAAAAGAAATCCTTTTGAACTCAGACCAGCATCATCAGCTTGATATGGCTTGCATCCAGTCCAATTAAAAACAAATAAATGTAGCATTTCCCTTAAGTCAGATGTCCTGAAATAACTCCTTTATAAAAAGGCATTGTTAATCCTATCGGGCTTTTTCTGCTTGTAGGCTCTTTCCTTAGGGGTCATTTGGAGTGACTGCTGCTCCAATCATGCTAACCTTATTTAAGCTCCCCCATTTCCTGTCTGTGTCCTTATATGCCTGCTCATTGTTGCCTGTTGAGTTCAGCTTTGCTCTTGCTGCTTGGCTTGCAGCCTCTTGCAGGGTTTGAGAGGGGTGCTCATCCAAATCTTGCAGAACATGTAGCATGTGAGCAATAGCGGCTGGGCCAGATCGGCAGATAAGCTTTGCTGACCATTAGCAAAACAATGGACTGTACGCTCAGTGCTGTTAAATACACAAAATAAACAGGGAGGGGAAAAAAAATAGGTTGCTTGTAACAATCAGGTCACATAATGTTCAGGAGGAAATGAGATTCTGGAATTATTTTTTTTTTTAAGGAATGAAATTGTTTCCATTGATTTCTAGGGCTTTTTGGTGCTTTCATGCTACTGGTTTCTTGTCTCCAGACAGCTGGATCGTGCTGCCTGATCCTCAATCCTTCCTTGAAGAAAGGCATCTGAATTACATCTAATAGGGCTGAAGCAAAAGCAATGTGGGTTGTTAGTCTGATCAAATTAAGAGGTGTGCAATGCTGTGCAGAGCGTAAAAGGTTTTACCATGTCAAGCAGTCCACAGAGAATTAAGGGAACTAGCTGATTTTATGGGAAACACCCAAGACACAAGTCTTTTCTGTTATGATTCCTGTGCCTACTTTGAAGCTTTGTGTTTGCAGACCCTCTAGCCTGTTCACATATTTGCTAAGTTTTTATATTGGATAACTCAGTTTCAATGCCATACTTTCCAGATGTTTTAGTGATCTGGGAGAGAGCTCTCCTTTTAAAAACAGCTGTTTCCATCTCAGGGCAAGACAGCTGTCAGCACCAGATGTACAATGCAAGATGCAGCAACAATTAGTAACCATTTACAAGCCAAAGATGAAGGAAGTAGTGTGCAACGGTGATTAGGGAGCAGGCAGGGACAGGGCTCCTTAATTCAGTTAAGAGTGCTTGGTAAAAACTCAACACCCAAAGTGAAAATACTGTTACATTTTTGGCCCCTTCATAATTAAGTGTGCATTTTCTCCCAGCTTCTGAGAATCACCACCTTTAATTCCAAACTGAAGACCCTCGGTCCATTGGTGAGACATACAACAACAGTGCAAGTTCACTACTGTGGCTGATGTATATAGAATGGCCAAGGTTTCACAGCTCTATTCAACCATTTTGCTACGTGCTGTATAGTGCAGAGCAATCATTCCTCTCTGCAGACAGAAGTGTATTATACTCCCCACAGTTTACCTTGTAGGTATCAAGAATGGCTCTAAAACGCCAAGCACTGCTGTCCCCATTCTCCCCCAGGGAGCTGGCTGGGGAGACCTGTACCCATGCAGTTGTTTTCAGCCCGGGTAAAAGCAGCTGTGACAGCAAGAGCTGGATGCGCATTTCATCGCAGCTAAGCATGGTAATTTTGGTCTGCAGGGAGCCCTTGCAGCAAGGACAGCATCCCAGGCAGGCTCCACCAGGCGTATTGCTGCCTTCTTTGCTTCTTTGGTGATGCAAACATCTATTCTGAATGGCTTTTTCTCCTTCTCTTGGCACCTTGCACCATATGCAATGCTTTCTTTCCAAAACTGTTTCAACAGGAACTAGAGAAACCTCTTCCTGCATTTGTGAGAAAGCACAGTAAATCTCATCATCCTGGTGCAACATCCCCCAGCTGTCTGAAGGAGGAAGCACCCCAAAATCTCCTTTGCTGGCTGTTGTGCTTGCATCCTTCTACAATTTCTAGGTCATTGTGACAGCTTGGAAACCAGCCTGGGTCTTCTCCCCTGCCCATGCCTCTCCCAGATGTCTACCAAGGCCCAGCTAAAGGGTACTCCTTATTCCCTGTCTCACGTTAAGGCTTCCTAGCCCTACATGATTTTCTAGAATGGACTGAAGGCCTCAGGGATCAGGTTGGCTTTAACTCTTTGCAATTTTAAAGTCTCCCCAGCAGTGTGGAACTTGACTGGAGATGCAAGGAAATAATGACCATGGGACATTTATACTCCTTTCTACCAATCCTGTACTATAGAGGGAGCCCCAGTAAATGCTGGGGAATGGGGCTGTTTAGATTTCCTGCCGTAGGAATGACCCATACGCTTCTTAGTAGCCTCTTTACAGAAACAGGCAGACCTGCTGTGGGAAAATGCAAACAGAAAACAAGTGGATGTCAGTCTGAGCTGTTTAACTGCATCTGAGAGAGACGATACACACAGAAATATAATTCGCTAGATTTGACCTCTTTTAAACTCCTCGGGAAACAGGCATAAGCTGTGCTTTCCAGGGAATGACTCTCTGGAAGACATGTCAAAGGCTCATTAGAATGACAGAGCTTCTCTGGCTCTGGACACTGTGGTTTTTCCAGGGTTATTTATGAAGAAGGTGTGGCCAGACAAATGCTGGAGCAAGGGAAACTGTCCAACAGAACAAGATGTTCTCCTGGCACAGTGGGAAACCTGATGCTTCTTTCGAGAGTCAGTGGATAAGACCAACCTTAAACCTGTGCAGCAGGGAGGACTTTCACACAAGGATGCATTTTTTGCGCCTAGCGAGTCACTGATGTTTTCCATGTGTCGCAGTGTTGCCATGAACCTGTATTTGGTGTCTCTGCTTGTTCCACTGCGCTGAATTGAGAAATGGACGTGGTCCGTAGCTCCTGTTAGATTAAACTGTTCAGACCACTTGGCTCTGTTGGTTTTGGCAAACTTACCTAGAGTCTTGCAAGGGCCAGGTTCACCCCCACACATCCAGATCAGCAAAACGTTTGCTGTTCTCTGAAGCAATTGTTGGTGATGACATATTTTGTGACAGGAAATCATTGCAAAATGCTTGGCTCTCAGGATGAAAACCATGCATCCAGCTCAGAAAAATAAATGTGACCGGTATGTTCTAAACATAGATTTCTTCAGATTTTGTTCTAGGACCAAAATCAACCCCACTTTTCAGGACTTATTGTTCTAATCATTAACGCCTGGGCAGTCAGTACATCTGTTACTGTTACAATCTCTGATTTTCCACTGGAAAAAAAAAAAGAGAGAAAAGTTAAAGTTTAACCACAGCCATTGAGTTTGCCCACGCCAATCAAACAGGAGACAAGCCATTACAATATCTCAGTAACTTGTTCCGTGGATAATTCCCCTGGCAATATTAAGGAATTAAATGCAAGACTGGTAGATCCATTAGTATTGTTTAGATTTGCAAAGCATAACAGAAGTTCAAACTGCCTTGAATGACTGCCTCCTTATGAGGCTAGTGGAGGTAGCCCTCTCACCATGGGTCCTGATGGAATGACCAAGGAAGAGCTGCGAGGTAAGCAAACAGAACATCTTCCTACAGAACACCCAAAAAGGAAGCAATAGAGAATGACAAGGCAGGAGTTCTCTGTGCAGGAACATGTCTACGGGTGCATGTTGGAGCAGACCTGCTCAGCGTCTGATTAAGATATTTGAAGTTTAGGGTGATATATGAAAAGTAAACAGACAAATGAAAAGCCTTACACGAACAAAGCACACCCCACCACCCCCCTTCCGCTGAGCTCCTTAAAGCTTTGTTCTACCAGGGAATAGTACCAGTTTCCCAATTCACTGCCACCTTACGGCATTTCAGAGAGATGACACTTCAGTAATTCCTATTGGATGCTTCCTATTTTCAAGCAGCCTCGCTGGGAACTCGGTTGTTACAGAAACACGGCAGCTGTAAACCTGCCCCTTGCAGCCAGGTTTGGAACAATATCAGTGCCTGAGACGCTGGATTATACAAGCTTGTGAAAACCGATCATTAAAACGTCAATTCTATTTATATTTGCAGATTCTCAAGGGAGGTCATTTCATCAGCCAAGAGGCCGAAAATAAAGATGAACTTTGCAATGTTGTCAAAAGAGAACCTTTCAGTCTAAAAAAAAGACTCATGACTGTCCCGAATGATTTTAATTGTCAGCCCAGTTTTGCAATGGAGGATGAAAGATTAACAGATGCCCTTATCACGTGTTGAGGGTTTTTCTGAGAGTAGGCTTAGCTAAGGGAAGAGTCTGTGAGAAGACTAACAGAAATGGAAGATGCTTTGTAGTTTCCCACCCCTTCAACTACATATAATCCTCCTTTAAGCACACTTGTGTGGTTTCCTAGTCGATGAGCAGACACTAGACTTGAATGGACAGGCTTTGGAGAGTTAGCTGGTTAATTATTACTTGGAAATGTGGGCAGGATTGCCTAATAGGAAACAGAGCAGCTGGGATATTTGTCCTGTGCATTCCCCAAGTGCATGGATAGACTTGGCATTCAGCAAAGCAACATTAGCAGCAACCAAGAGTTCTGGGCTTGATACGGGTTGTTTTGGTACTGAAGAGGAAACTGGGTGATTTTAGGGAAGGGTTATACCATATACAGGAGAACAAGCATAAAGCTGTTTTCCTGAGGTAAACCTGTTCTCTGTAAGTGAATGAAATTGGTTTCCATCTTCAGGTTGTAGACTCGTTATAAAACTGGAAGGAATATTTTTCAAGCAGACACTGTCAGTATAAAGTACGCATTGGTCTGATTTTTATTTACTACTATCATGAGTAACAACAAATGCTAAAGCAAAGAACTCAACCTCCCCTCCCTGCTGTTTTTCAGATCACCAACTTTCTTCAGTTAACAAAAACTCATCTGTCTCTCAAGCTGGATCTCCTGTTTATGTAGTCTTTTGAAAGAACTTTGCCAGAAAATAAGATGATGTGATTTGCATTGGCATTTTGATGCTCAATGGCAAAAAAAAACCAACCAATTTTAAGCTCATGAGTGGAATGTCTAGCGGTGCATTTCCGGTAGAGGAGAGCTAGCCACTGCCTAGTTGCATATTTACTTTGTCTTTTTGTGCAAGACCATCCTTTACAGAACTAATCCAATCTGTAGCCCTAATTTTTGACAAATAGCCGTGGCTGGGATCAACAGCTGTACTGAAACAAGAGAGGAGATGTCATTTTCATGGCTGATAGCCAATTGAGTCTGTGCCTCAGCAATGTTTGATACAGTGGCATCTCAGAGCAGGGCTGGAATGATGACTATGGTGGGGGGTGGCTGCAGCACCACTCCAATACTGTGATTACAGACTGTGTCTTTAGTCTTTGTTAGGGCACACCACTCTCAACAGTCAAGCTTCCAGCTGTACAGAGCTGCACAGGTAGCTCATGAAGAATCAAACCTTAAACAGACCCAGGTCCTTTGTAGTAGGTAAAGATATTAATTATTTAACTGACAGGAAAAAAGGTTTCCAGCAAACTGAGCACCCTGGAGCAAACAAACTGCTGAACCATTTAGAGAGACTGTGTTTGTTTTCTGCTTTGGAAAACAGCTCTTGTAAAGGATAAATTTTAGCTTAGTTTGCTCACATAGCAAGCTGGTTCAGAATGGCAGTGGGAAGAAGAAAAAAAACCTAAATCTGGCAATATTTTGGTGCCAGCAACTCTTAGAACCTAACACTGTCAAGGAGTGCTTCTGCTAGTCCAAGTTGCTTTGTATGTGGTATAAACTATTCTGGCAAGAACGCTTTTTTTTAATGGCATAAGCAACTGGTGCTCAATTTTTGTTGAGGACCGCTGAGTATTTTTACTGAGGTCACAGCAGGGAGAATACTCCAGCACCTGCTTTGGCAGGGCTGGGAACTGATGCCCCAGGGGTGCTTCAGAGCCCTGAAGTCCAAGCTCTTCCAGAACAGTACCTGGGACTGTGGCCAGGGCCAAGCTCAATCCACTCATGGTGGCACTGGATATAAGGGCCAGTTTAATAGCTCTAACAAACTGTGTTTCCTGTCTTGCTGATAACAGCTGAATCGGGAGCATCTTCTAGGAGCGTTGATCTTCTATCTCCATCGCTCTGCCCAGTTTCTGAAGCAGCTTTACCATCACTCCATGCGCTACTTCCAGTGTGCTGTTGCCGTATTTTTATAACAAGCCATCTCACCACACTGTGCCCCTCTCCTACAGCTGCTGAGGTTTCCCACCAACCACACCACAGGCCTATGGACAACACTACACATGGTAGCAACAGCTGGTTCAATGTCATTGTCTTTCATTGAATCACAGAATCAACTCGGTTGGAAAAGACCTTTAAGCTCATCAAGTCCAACCATTCCTCAGCACTGCCAAGGCCACCACTAACCCATGTCACTGAGGGCCTCGTCTACATGGTGTGTGAACACTTGCAGGGTTGGTGACTCCAGCACTGCCCTGGGCAGCCTGTTCCAGTGCAAAGCCTTTTGGTGTCAAAATTTCTTCCTAATATCTAGTCTAAATCTCCCCTGGCTCAACTTGATGTCTCTTGCCCTATCTCTTGTTACTTGGGAGAGGAGACCAACCCCCACCTCACTCCATTCTCCTGTCAGGCAGTTGTAGGGAGCAATATGGCCCCTCCCGAGCCTTCTCTTCTCCAGATTGACCCTCCCAGGTCCCTCAGCCGTTCCCCATCACACTTGTGCTCCAGGCCCTGCACCAGCTCTGTTGCCCTTCTCTGGCTCTGCTCCAGCACCTAAGTGTGTCTCTTGTAGAGAGAGGTGCAGAGCTGAACACACGATTCGAGGTGCAGCCTCACCAGTGCCCACTACAGGGGGGTGATCACTGCCCTGGCCCTGATGGTTACGCTATGAAGGATGCCAATGCCCTTCTCGGCTGCCTGGGCATAAGCTGCTTGTGTTCGGCTCCGCCAATCAGCATCCCCAGGTCCTTTTCCATGAGCAGCTTTCCAGCCGCTCTTCCCCAAGCCTGGAGCGTTGTGTGGGATCCTGCAGATACAGGATCCAGCACTTTGCCTGTTGAACCTCATCACATTGGCCACAGCCTATTTGATCCAGCCTGTCCAGACCCCTCTGCAGGGCCTTCCTGTCCTTCGGCAGACCAACACTCCCATCCAACTTGGTGTCATCTGCAAATGTACTGAGGGTGCCCTCGATCCCCTCATCCAGATCATTGCTAAAGATATTAAACAACAGTGGTCTTAACGCTGAACCCTAATACCAGCTCAATGAGGGACTGACTTCAGTCCCCGATGGTTTCAGGCCCAAACCAAGGGGGTGCTGAGGCGCTGGCACAGGGTGCCCAGAGAAGCTGTGGCTGCCCCATCCCGGGCAGCGTTCAAGGCCAGGTTGGACAGGGCTTGGAGCAGCCTGGTCTAGTGGGAGGTGTCCCTGCCCGTGGCAGGGGGTTGGAACCGGATGAGCTTTGAGGCCCCTTCAACCCAAACCAGGCTGAGAACTCTGCGCCTCTCCCCTGCCTCCTCTTTGCCCAAGTGGCCTCAACTCAGAGCCGCGAGCCATCCCCGGAGGGGTGTGAGGGGCGTTACAGCCAGCGGGGCGGCGGCTGCCCGCCCTTAACGCGGCACTGAGCATGCCCCGCACCCCCGGCCGCCCGCGCACGGCTAGGTCATAAAGGTGAGCGGCCGTGCCCCAACGGGCTTCCGGATTGGCCGGTGGCGGAGAGCTACATGGCGTCTTCGGGCCGCCTCATCGCCGTGAGCCAATGAGAACCCGCCTCGGGCTGCAGCTTGAACCCGTCCCAGGGCTGTGCGTCGGCGGCAGCGCGCCCTCTGGTTGGCTCTCACGCTTCGGCTCAGCCCGGCAATAGCCGGAAGAGAGGCCTCCTTCCTATTGGCTGCCGAACGCGCTGCTAGGGCGGTGGCAGCGTTTTCCGATTGGGTCTCCGTTTCGCTTCGGGGAGACTCCGTTGCGCCCGTAATGGCTTTATGATTGGTTACAGGCATTTCCGTAGCGACCTCGGGATTGGTCCCGAGGACGCTCGGCTGTTTCCGTGAGGGCCTCGGGCTGGGGTCTAACGAATGCGTCGGGCTCTTCGGCTGGGTATTCACTGAAGGCGTTTACGGCCATTCCGCAACGTAGGGCGGCGACAGGCATAGGCGGCTGCGCGGCTTTGGCGCACACACAGAGCGCAGCAGCAGGAGCCCGGCACGCAGCGGAGGCAGCAGCGGGGACAAAGGGACTGATCGGCACAAACAGGGAGGGGGGCCTGGCAGAAGGCAGCCAGCCCCGGGAGGGAGCGGCAGGAGGCTTCAGCCGGGCGGGCGAGTCCCATGTGCCTTGGGCGCCCGGGGAAGCAGCACTAACCGCCGCCGTCAGCGCTCTGAAGCCGGCTGAGGAAGAACCGCGGAGCCGTCGCCGTCGTCATGGCCTGCGCCACCGCCGCCGGCCACGTCCCGCAGTGCAGCGTCCCCAGCCTGATCCGCCGCCAGCTGCCCCTGCGGGCGCAATGAGGAGCGCCGCCGGAGCCGCCGCCTCAGCGCCGCACTGAGAAGCCTTCGTGAGCGAGCGAGGCCGCCCGGGCCGCTTCACCCCTGCTCCGCCCGCCGCGGATCCCGCCGCCACTGCCGGATCCCCTTGCGAGCGGTCGCATCGCCTCCAGTCGGCGGAGATCCCTCCGCCGTCGGATAAAAAAATAGTCCCTTTCCCTGCCGCCTCCCTCAGAGGCGAGGTGAAGCAAAGGAGAGGGGAGGGGGGGAAGAGGAGGAAGGAAAAGAAGGGAAAGAAAAAAGCGGAAAAGGGGATAAGAAACCCAAGAGACGCAGCGGCGGGATCAGAGGAGCCGGGCCGTGAGCCGCCGCCCCATGTGACTGGCGCCCGGGGTGGGGGCAGCGAGGCCTAGCCAACCCCCCTCGCTCGCGGCCGGGAGCGGGAGCGGCGCCGGCCCGGGGGGGCTGCGGACTGGGCGGAGGCAGCTCTCGGACCCACCGGCGCTGCCGGGAAGGATGGTTTTGTGAGGAACGGGCGGCGTGAGGAAGAAGAGGAACACGAAGGAGAAGCAGCAGCCGCCGCCGAGCGCTACAGAGACCGCGAGGGGAGGGGGCTTCCCCGGGGGGGGGGGAAGGGGGGACCCCGGCATTTCATGTGGCGCGTCCCGCCCGTCTCCTCCAGCTGAGCGAGGGAGCGGCAGACGGGCCCGCCGGGGCGAGGCGGAGGAGTGGAAAAGGCAGGAAGAGAGCGGTGATCGGGGCACAGTAGGAGCGGGAGAACCATGTCCGGGCGGCCCAGGACCACCTCCTTCGCGGAGAGCTGCAAGCCGGTGCAGCAGCCCTCGGCCTTCGGCAGCATGAAAGTTAGCCGTGAGTATCCTGCCGCCCTGCGCGGGTGGTTGTCTGTCCGCCCGGCCCTGCTGGGGCTTTCCCCCCCTCTCCACCCTTCGCTGAGGCGGTAGGGCGGCGGGCGGGAGCCCGGCCGGGGGCCGAGAGAGCAGTCGAGAGCTCGGCCCCAGCCCCGGCGGAGGCAGCTCCTTTCTCTCCCCTTCCCCCTCCATTAACCTTGAATAGGCGCACGCCGCCGATTCGTTTGGGGCCTGTTGGACAAAAAAAATGCCGGCTGGTTTGTCCTCAGCCCCCGATCGCTACCAGCGTTGTAAGCAGCCTCTGGCTAATTAAAAAGCCTTCCTCCCCTTCTCTTCCCCCCCGCTTTGTGAAACGGATTGGCAGCTCCGTAGCATGTATTTTGCTTTTGATTTCCCCCTTGAAAGGAGGAAGCGAATTGCGGGCACACAGGTATTGCCGTGACATTAATGTTCATTCTGTGTTTTTTTTTTTTTTACGCACTCCTGGCTCTGAAGAAGAGAGCTAGGAAGATTTTTTTTTCCATGCACCCGTAGATCGGGTGTGAGCACCTTTTAGTCCAGCCCTTTTATAAGAAAAAAAAAGGGAAAAAAAAAAAAAAAAGAGGGGGGGAGGGAGGGGAGCTTACAAAAGGTGTTTCTCTAATATCCTCCAGGCTCTGGGAGAAAGCTCAATCGAGGGGATAAGAAAATGGCTATTTTGACATGTGAGCCTATGGAGTAGTTATTTCAGGCTTGGCCATGCCTTTTCCAGTCTTCTGATCAGAGGAATATATTTAAGAATGAGGCCTTGTGCTTTATTCTGCACAGGTGTGCTGGAAATCGTGTTTAATATGTGCCCATCTTTCGTATCCAAGTTTGTTGGATTAGCTGGTGTATGTGAATAAAAAATATGTATTAAATCTGAACAAATGTACAGTGTCGATGGAACAGGGCCTGTTCAGAGTTGCTTAAGATGGGCTAATTGATTATAATAGGGAATTTCTTAACTCCTGATTTGAATATGCTCACATTAATTGTTCTTCCAGATTCCTACTAATAGTGTAGTTTTCAGGGATATTTTCCTTTTTCTTATAGAAACGCAGGGTGGCATCTTTATGGGACCAAGAATGCTTGATATGTATGACCATTCGATTGATGTATTTGATCCTTGCGTGCAGCCACACCTGACATGGCTCTGTGTGTGCATGTGTGCAGATATAGCCCCTCGGTTTGTGTGTTTCGTGCCAAAGCGCTGTACGGTTGTGAGCTTTCTGACAGATCAGGAATTCTGTTTTTCTGCACTGAAATGTCTTCCACTGCGGTTGAAGACTTGAAGAGAGCGTTTGGCTCGGGGTCTGTAGCCTACCTTGTATCTGCATGATCAGCGTGCCTGCAGCATTCAGAAAACATGGGTGCAGTTAACCCATGTTAGCAGCATAAGGGCATATGTTTTATCCGGTCCAGCATTAGCGTTTATTAAGGATTCTTGATCTGGATGGAGAAAACCCGTGGGTGACTCCATTTTAATTTACTGATTGACTTTATGTGCATGTGGAATAGGAAGCAGGTTTTGTTGATCAGTATTTCTGCAGGTAGCTGTCTAAGCCAAGTGAGCCCTAGACCTGTCATGCTCAGCAACTGTATTTGTCTTATTCAAGCTCTACAGCTTGATTCTTGAAAGGTCATTGATGCTCCTTTCCCTCCGTTTATGTGAGGTCAGAGACTAGACAGATGCTTGCCTGTAAAGAGGGTGCTAACTGATGCAGACTAACAAGTTTGCAAATATGATTCAATCCCAAGTGTATAACACCGAGTGAGAAACAAAGGCCGTATGCGATAACCCCCACAGTCGCTCTAGTCATGTGCTCCTGGTCCTTCTGCTGTCTGGAAAAAGATGTCAGAACAAAGCAAGAGAACCACATACAAGGACTCTATGGGAAATGCAGTTGAAATTTTCAGTTCATCCATCCATGCAAGGCAGGCCACAAAGTTAACTTTTTCTTTTTTTTTCCTTTTTTTTTTTCCTTTTGCTTTGTAAGAGAAAAAAAAAATCTGTGTGTCAAAAAGGGTTGTATCTGTCTGATTCTCATGAATTCTTATGAATAGCATCTATGGAATGATGTAGCAAATTATCTAGTGCCAGTATTGAGTGCTTGGGGGGGTGGGGAAGATCACTTGTGTGGTGAACAAGGAGTTTGCTTGGCTCTTCCATTTTGCTGTATATTTACAGATACTTAGTTACATTCTGAGCCCTTTCTAGTGAAAGTTGGGACGAAAGAGCCCTTGTGAGGTGGGTGAAAATTGATGGATTGGTATCTTCTGAGTCTCTCATGCATCTCTAGTACCTCTTTCTTGGTACGCGCCTTCTCCAAGTCATCAGGGAACAAAACCTGACTTGTTATGTACCAACCTTTTTGCTTTTATTTGTAAGTCCAGTGTAGTGGTGAAATTGAATTATGAGGTCACTCTTGCTCTCGTGTCTCTGCAGCTATTGCTGCTTCTGGCTGAGCACTGCAAGTTACGTAGGAAGGATGGATCCAGGTGTGGAGGAACAGACTGATAAAGCAGTGGAGGAAGGCTTGCTGATCCTTCCGTTACCTGGGAGGAGCAGTACTAGAAGCATATGGTGATTGCTTTTCTCTGAGGTATATGGGGGAGAAAGAGCGAGTAAGGATTTTTCATCTCTTCCCTTTATAATTTATTAGACTTAATTTATGAGACTTTGTTCTCAGAAGTTGGTAAGAAAGCTTGATCCTTGAATGAAAGGATGGGAGATAACCTACAGCTGCTGCAGTTCTGGCTGTTGGGAAAGATGACTTGGCATGCATGCTGCTCTCATTGCTCTATAATTGACATTACAAGGGTTTTAACATCTCTGCAAGAGTAGGAACCCTGTGGCCTTTTTGTATCTCTTTCAGGCCATACCAGCATCAAGAGTACCTTCTGAAATCTCATTATTTTTCTTTTCTCTATTAATATTTTGGTGGTTTTGAAATCACTCCACCACTGTTTCCAGCCCACCATATGGATTTCTGCATTGAAGGTATTCTCAAGTAGGTTATTCTTGGTCTGTATTGCTGGGTTTGTAGGCTTTCCGTGCACACACAAAAAGCACATGTACTCCTCGTGTTGAGCCTGTCCCTCAAGATGAGGGAGCTGAGCTTCCAGTTTTCCCCTTACTGATACTATCAACCTGCTGGTTGTAGTATAAGAGAAGAGATATGAGCTTAAAGCTTTCTTTTGTTCTTCACCTAGTTGTTGTTGCATTGCTTCCAGATGTACATTGTTTCCCAAGTGGGGAAAAATAATCCTGAAATACAAAGGGTAGCCATGCAACACATGACCAAAAATATCTGTATAAAAATGGAAGTTTTGAAGTTTGCAGTTTAAGGATTTTCATCTAATGACTATGGAATTGATTTTTTTAAATTTTTTTTTTTTCCTTTCCCGTTCCCTGAGCTTCTGGAAAGTGAGTATTTTCAAGTAACACCACGTCCCTGTAGACAGCAATACTTATTGTAACTGCAGCCAATTATCTTGTCTGCAGTAAATAATGTCATGGCTGATGCTTGCCATGAAGAGGTTTTGCTCCATGTGTGTTGTGGCTCTGTAATTGGTTATGCAGAATTTGTTCAGTTGGAGGGTGAGGAAGGCAATTTGATTTGCTTTAGCTAATTCTGATGTTATGTGCATATTCTTGGTTGCAAAATCTAAAGGACAATCTTGTAATAATTCATTTTGGACTCCGATGTTTCACTGGTGCCAATGGTTTTTGTTAAAGTTTTGGTGGTGTTTTTTTCTGGTTTTTTTTTGTTTTTTTTTTTCTTCTTGGATTCACTGTCTTTTGTATTCTGTAATCTCCTGAAAGCACAATAGCTTGGTAAACCTGTATTGCTGTGTATTGTTCACACATGGTTCTACTGCTGGCGTTTGAGTGTGATGCTGCTTTTGTTAGTGTAATGGCACTTTAAGAAGCGGTTCATAAAGAAATAAAGTCTGAGAGTTTACTGCTCTGCTGGTAACCACTGCACAAGCCAGGACATAAAAGTGGCTGATTTTTAGGTAGCATGTGACATCTAGGTGACAGTTTAATACACTGTGATGCCCAGGTAGGTGTATGGAAGAACCCTGGGAAGAGAGCACACTGGCCAACTTCAGTGTGA
Source organism: Pezoporus wallicus (assembly GCF_028554395.1). Taxonomy (NCBI): domain Eukaryota; kingdom Metazoa; phylum Chordata; class Aves; order Psittaciformes; family Psittacidae; genus Pezoporus; species Pezoporus wallicus. Next base: position 1,898,784 of record NW_026639755.1, read on the forward strand.
AGGAATGAGTGGGGCTGTTGAAACTGGTGAAATGATTGAGATAATGCCACCTTCTGTTTCTCAACCCAGTTAGGGTAGGGCCCTATTGCTTTGATAGCAGTTTCTGCCTAGTTGGTTTCAGAAACTGGAAGCCGCCCATCCTGCTCTCCTTGCTGGAGAGAGGAAGATTGTTCCTTTCCAGAAGCCTGGTGCGTGGTCTGTGTCTGGCCATCACTGATTCTAGCCCTGTGCAGCTCTTGAGTGGTGCTGGGTGAGCAGCTTTCGTTGTGCTTAAACTTGAACTAACTGTGCTTCTGGGGTTAGCTAATGCCCGTGTGTGCTACAGGGAGAAGTGTCTCATGCTGTAGAGCCCCAAAGTCATCCTTGCAGTCTGAGAAGGAATAAACGAGCTGTCTGCTGTACTGAATTATAATGCTGACAAACTATTTTCTGTTTATTTGTGCCATTAGGGGTAGTTGAGCAGAAGAATAACAAATAAAAAAAGTGAGGCCTGCCAATGGAACCTGTCAAATGATAACTTGACTCATTATTCTGTTGTGTCCCCCATGTCTTATTTCCCTGGGTTAGTTTATCTTGAACCTTTTCTTACTCCATTACTGTTCAGCATGCTTCTTTTTGCCTACAGCGCTTCCTGGAGATGACCCCCCAATGTAGTATCACTTGATTTACCTTTTGTGTTTCGTAGCAGTATTTAAGAATACTGTTCATGTATTTACACAGCTGTAAATTACATGATGTAACGGAGCATATTCCTTGTGTGTGTGCATCCTGGCTCTGGAAACTGTGGTACTACTTTGTCTGTTAACTTGATAGGGTCTTGTAGGTATCACAAAGCAGTCGTGGTTTATGTACCGCATATTTTTTTTCTTGTGGGGTTGAGGAAAGAAGTACTTCCTTGGCCTGTATTACTGAAGGATTTTGCTTTACTGCCCCAAGAGTTCTTTAATTTTGATCTATCTTTAAGCACTCATTAGATAGAACGTAAAGGATTTTCCACAATATTGATGTCCAGTTTACTCATCACAGGTCTTCATAATGATACAAATCTGTGGGATATTGGCTATTGCTGTTCCCTCACCCCATGGTCTTTCTTAAACTGGATAGATCAGTGAAGATGATGCTGAAAGCCTATAGGGTATCTGTGTCTGCAAAATCCGGGCAGTTAAAGCTTTGCGCTGTGACCAGTGCTAGCATTTTATGAAATGAATTAATGCTACACCCCTTAGTTATCTGAACACATTAGCTATAATATGCAGGGTGGCTGGACAACATTTGCAGCCTCTTGGTTCAAGCTTTTGGGAGTCTTTTTGTTCTGAATGACTTGATGAGTTCCATTTTAAATCAGAAGGTCTGTTGTCTTTGAGTTTCCAGAATTTTCTATAGACTTTTTTCTGGAGTTCTTTTACTTTTGTTTCTGTTAATTTCTTTTTTCTTTCTTTTTTTTTAACTACTCTGAGGACTCTTTAGTCACCCAAAGCTGGTGTGGGAAGTGCTAAAGTGGCTGTCTCCTGCAGAAGCTCTATGGCTGGTGGAGCTACTTGGCTGCTTTCTGAATTTAATGAGCATCAGATCAGAGCAGTCTTGAAAGATGAACAAAACTTTTAAAGTCAAACAGCTCTGAAAAGGAGCTTATTGCAAGTTTAAATGCCTTGCAGAACAACTCTCCTCATTTTTCTTTGACCTAAGTCCATATAAACCCCCAAATTTTGTCTTGTCAGCACTTCTTTCACTAAGCTGTGCTTTCAGATGCATTTTAGATGCTCTCTTAGTTATGTATGTTGGAAAAAAATGCTAATTACAGCTTTTACAAGATACTCCCATAGACATAAAGGCTAAACCCATAGAGTGCTGTACAGGTCAACTCCCCTCTCTTTAGAACTATGAACCCCCTTGGCGCTTCTCATCTGATGGAGATTGTTGCTGGGCTGCTGCATACTGCCATGGGGAAGATACAAGTTTGGAGATGTGTTGGTCTATGCCACTTTATATTTTTGTATTAAAGTGTAACCATATATTGAGTACATTGCAGCAATCTGGTCTTAAGGTGAGAAAGGTGTGAGACATGGTAGCAAGATCCACCCCTGTGAGAGGTGGCTAACGCATCATAGACATGCTCAGACGAGGTGTTCCTGCTCAGTGCTGCTGTATCTTATTAAACAGAAGCTTAAAATGAAGCTCTACCTGAGGCTTTAGCAAACTAGATTTTGGTAATGGCTATAGGTAGAAGAAATGCTCTCACCAGATCTTCAGGATCCCTCCTGCTCCTATTGGTATTGGCTTACCGTGCCATAGAGAAAGGGTCAGTTATCTTGGTGTAACAGAACATGTGCAACTTGGTCCTATATCCTCTAACAGTGCTGCTGTGTGATGTTCTCTCTGTGCAGGAGGAGAGATGAGATGAGGTGATTTCAACAGAAATCCATGTTGAAGACCTTACTGGAAGCATTTCTAGATCACTCTGAGAATTGCCAAAATGTGGATGCCGGAAGTCAGACTGATGTGCCTCTAGCAGAAGTGGACAGTGATTTTTTTTCTTGTATGATCAGTGCTATCAAAGAATCTTTTCATTAGGTGCTTCTGCCACAGATGACTTGTCTGTTGTTCAGAAAAGGGAATAAAGCAGAGCAGTTCATTCTGTACTTTTATCTCTTGCAGACAGGAAGTAGATCTAAGCATTTAAGGCAGTTTGTGTTCTCACCTAGTGTCTTGTAATGGAAGAAAGTGGCAAGCTAGCTTGTCAATGTCAAGCACTGTGGGCCTTTTCTTTTTAAACAAAAAGCATACAGGGCAACAGCTCCTTTGGAGGGATGACATCAGTCCTTGTCAAGAGTATTGCTACTTCTCCATAAAGGTGGACCCAGTGTTTTCTGGCTGAGCCTCATCAGCTAAGGGTTGTTAACTTGATGTCTCTACCAGTGCTGCCTGCACATGCACTGGACTAGTGAGTTGATACTAACCTGGCTAAAGGGAGTTGCGAAGTATTTTCCATGTGATTATTTTCTCGATGATATGAAAGGTTTCTGTGTCAGTAACATGGAATCAGTTTAGCTGAAGAAATAGTGCTGGGGGGGTTGCAGAGAGCCTGCCATAGGAAATTCACTTTAGCCTGCTTGTAGGTAAGAATTTTGGGCTAAGAAAAATACAGTTTTGTAACTTTGTGTTAGGTCTGAATTAGGGCCAAGTATCTTGCTTTGTAGGTTACAATGACCAATGTAAGCATGTTGAAAGTAGTGAATGACTGTTATGCTGGTATTATGATAAGGTTGAGTTGAATTATTTAGAATAGCTGCTAGTATTTTTCATTTGTTTAGATAACCTTTGGTGATTTTATTTTTGAGTTTGGAAAGCATCTCTTAAACATCATATATCACAAGAATGTGTAGTTACATGGCCCAGCGTGTCTTTTCAGGCATTTGGGCGGATTTGAAGAAACCTATTAGTAATCCAAGTGCCTGAAAGTAGGTGATCATAGTAAGAGATCTGCTGGTCAGAAGGGGAAGGGAAGATGTTCCTGATTGATACCACTGGATAAGTAATGCTGTAGAGGGTGCATGGGACTGTGCTGCTGTGCATGCATGAACCTAAGTGTTCATGTGTAGTGGCAAAATTTACCACAGGCTTTTGGATCAGAGCACTTAGAAGGAGAGAAGTTGAGTGTTGGCTCTGAAGTTACAACCAGAAGGGAAGCAGCAGCTGAATTTTTCCAACCAAGGCAGACTTCTTACAGCCACAACTGTAGAACATCGTCTCTTTTGACTTTTTTACTAGGAATGTAATTCTTATCGGCAGCAAGCCCTGTAGTTCAAAGAGGTAACTTTGCCAGGAATGTGGGCAATTCTTTAATTTTCAGACAGGCCAAAAATAAGCTGTGCAGAAAGATTAAAATGTGACTGTTGCTGCAAAGAAGAATGTGATTTTTCTTGCAGTGTAGAAAGAGGAAAAACTACTTAGTCACAGTTGATAGTGCCAATCTGTTTGGTTTTCCTGATTCACACCCTGTTGCAAACAGTTTCATAGAACTTACGTTATTATATGGATCCTATCTCTCGTGTGCTTCATTTGTTTTAAATATCTAGAAAAAAAAGTAACATAGTGAATTGACCTGTGTGAGTGGGTTTCCTTGAGGAGGAAGGGGACACAAACTCATCAGCTTAAATAAGCAGAATATTTGGTTGTTGGCCAAGTACACATGAATCATTTGGCACAAATCTGTGTCCCTGTGAATGAAGTTCATAGGCATAAATGAATTTCCCCACGTTTGTGGGAGGTTGAGTATCAGCATCAGAAAGAATGTTTTGTGCCTTGCTGAGAGAATAAAAGCTTTCTGGCAAGGCATACTTTTGCAGGTGAGTAGATGTAAGGCTTCTGGAATGGTTTTTCTTTATATATACAATTGCTCAATTGAAACCTAAAGAAGTGGAAAATAATGTTATCCTTGAGAGGATTGTATCTGTTGACCATTTCACTCCTAATCCTGCAATCTTACTCATTGTATGTGCTGGCTTGGGAGCTGTGGGTATGTGTAGTGTTGCAAGTTAAGGTATTTTTTCCTGTCTTCATCAGAGAATAGAGAAACCTTACTAATCACATTTCAGTTTCAGAGACTGAAGTAGGTTTACAGAAATTGGTAATTTTGGATTATGTGTTTCAGTAACCACAATGGACTGAAGAGTTGATATAAGTCTTGTGGAAATGCTTTAAAGGCTAATGGAAAGCTAGGTGGTTTTTTTTCCTATGTGCCTGGTTTTGTTTTCTGGTGGATCAGCTAGTGAATGCACTGGAGACAAAAGCATGAGGTTTGTGCAAAGTGGGAGAACTTCACTGTTCCAGAATTTTTGGGCCTGAACTCCAGATGATACTCTTCAGTAGGAGGGCAGGCAGAGCTTTCATTGCAGCTTCCAGAAGGGAAGGTACTGCTGGCATTAGATTGAGCTCACCTCCGAGCTTGCTTTTCCTTGGTCAGTGTGCTAGGCATGAGTTAGCTGGGGGTTGAGTATAGATTATGGAAGTGACATGAGGATGGCAATTGAGTATGTTTATTGGACTCTTGGCATGTCTGAGTAATAAAGTTCACCAGGGTGTTCTCTTGAGTGTCATTCAGTTGGAGGGTGTTTTAGAAATGTAGTTGACTTAATAGACCCTACCTTGGTAGGGTAATGATACTACTAAATCTGCAAGTCTGTATTTCATGATAGACTCAATTTTGATGAACTGAAGCTTCTCTTTGGCTGGAGTTACTGGCTTTCGGTATCCATGGAAGCTGACAAGGGCATTGCTGACAAGGGCATTGCTATGTGACAGCAGAAGAATAGTGGCACATATGAAATGCCTGTGGGATTTTGCAGACAGGTATAGATATTCATGAGGCAACAAACAACGTTGTTTGTTGAGGTGTCAATGCTTTGGCTTTATGCAATAGCCTGTGGGTTATTTTTATTTAATAATACATTAGGTTATTTTTTCACTGGTAATGTTTCAGCAGTTCAGGATTGACTAAGTTTTTATTATGGTGGACTAAGTATAAAAGGGAGCATTGCAGAGATCTTTATACTATGCAGTAACTTTTCTTAATTCTGATTCTTCAGCAGTGCTCATTGAGACAATGACACTGCCTGCATTTTAAAAATCTGGTGGAAGCCTTTTTGATTTTATTCTTACCTGGTGGCATCATTACAAAATACACATTTCTTCTGGAGTTGCTTCAAAACATGTAGTAGCTGCAAATACCTTTTGAGTTTATTTGGACACTGGGGGGGTGTGTGTGTGTGCGGTGTGTGTTTTGTCATTTTTTTTTTTGACATAGGGTGTTTGGGATGGTTGGTTTGGTTTAGTTTTCTGAAGAGCAGCTGGAATTGGGAAGGGGTTCCTGGCAGACGAGGACAAAATCAGTAGATTCCAGATGAGAATAAATCATGATTAAGTTGTTCTAGCAGCTCCTTTTACTCTATTACTTTTTACAGGTATTTGTGAGTGGAGACACATAGGTGCTGTCAGAAATATGATACGGAGAGGAGGAGATGATGTAGGTTTCTGAGATCTGGAAGTTAAACCTAGACCATGTGTGAAGGCTTAGCTTTAGAGCTTCTGCTTTAAAGCCTTTACAGATTGCTTTAAAATATTCTTTAGCTAACTCTGGGTTGACCAATTACATTTTTGCAGCCCAAACTTGGGAGTAATGTTGTAATACTTCAACAATAATTGTTTTGTCAGGAACAGTGAACCTCTTTCTCATTTGACTTTACATGATGTATTCTGTGACTTGGAAATGTCCTGTCCCACTAATGTTAACATTTAATTTTGATGATGCTAAAGGAGCCCTATAAGAAGTGGCGTTGGAACCTATTGTATGGTCTTCTATCACTCTAAAGGCTTTTCCCCTTTGAGTGTTGTGATAGTGGGAGAATTTTCTCCTGGTTGCAGATTGTTAGCCAATTGTTAAATAACATATTGGTAAGGTAGGAAATGGGATTTCTGACTGATACATTGTCAAGATTTTTGTGTGTATGTGGTTATAAAATTGAGGGGTTTTAAAACTTGGAAGAGGTTAGTGTTCAGGTAAAGACATATTTGCTATGCGGCTTTAAGACTATTTTCATTCAAGAAGTGTTAAAGTTTTTGATGGAGGAAGAGGCTTGAGATGTGCTTAAGAGTTTTGCAAGTATTTGCAGCGCTATTTAGTGAGCCTGTAACAATGTGTACTGAACACTAGGATTTAATGCCCATAGGTTTTTCGGGATGTTATTGTACGTCTTGTACATCTGGTGGTGTGGGGGTTTTATTTGAAAGGAAATAGTAATCTCTTGACACTTTGACTAGGTGATTCAAGCATTACGTTGAACCATTCTTACTGTAGTGTTGGTATGACTAATACGGAGAAAGCATGAGGATTTTATAATGCAGTTGATATTTCAAGCTAGGTTTCTGCTGATGTAGTATATACTCTCACAGACATGATGCAAACTTGAAACCTTTTCTTGTTCTAAATTTTGGATAGGTCAGTTTTGCACCTTAGTAGCGTGTGAGTACAAAAGTACAAAACTTTCAAAGCTGCTCATGGTATTCTTGTTTGAGCTTCCAGGAAGACTGGTAGCAGGTAGATTTTAACTTGCGTATTTTGGCTCTTCGCACTTACTGTGCAGCCTGGTGTCTTTTGTACTGTGGTGCTTTCACCTCTCCCAGAATTCTTGTGTACTACTGTGTTTCTAGTGAAGTCCCAAAGTCATGGTGCACTGGGCTTTGCTGGTGGATGGATACATCTATGGAGGTGAGCAGCTCTCACCTAGTACTTTGCAGGTATGCTTTGAGTCTGTGCGAATGATGCAAGTAATTCTTGGGGTTGGGGGAAGAGAGAAAAAGGCTGGTAGTCCGTTAAATTGCAGAACCAATTCAGGGTGTTTATGCAGTAAGGAGAACAAAGTATCAGCACGGAGGACTAGATTTTCTAGAAGACTGTTGTACATAGTCCCATAGCAAAACCCTATAATACCCTATGGAAGAAATTGGTTTTGGCTGTAGTGTATTCAAAAGAGCTGTTATTTCTGAATAGAGAACAAAGGTGAGTATTTCTAAAAATTCAGGTAATGTCCAGGGTTTCAGTAGTTAACAAAGAGGTGGAGAATTTGTCTGCCGATGAAGAAGAATAATGAGCTTTCATCTGACACTGAAGAGAGCAGATTTTACTGAACTCCTGGAGATCTGTTTGTTGAAATCCCTTGTATTGCTCTGGGCATCTCTTGTGCTGTTTTACTTTGATCTCATGCTGGCTGTATTGCTGTGAAGCCCATTCATAGTTAAAAAATGTGCAGCAAGTCAGGTAGGGATTATTTGACCATTGCTGTTTCTTACTATTTTCTTCAATCCTACTTACAATTATTCTGTGTGTGGAATCAGCGCTGCCATGTTTATTACCGGTTTTGTGCTTGTATGGAAAGTAAGTAATTAAACATTAAATACACAATTACCTCATAATACATTCCCCCATCTTTAAATGAAAATACAAAGGTGTAATGCAATAATACTAGCATTCTACCAGATTTGTAAGTGATACACGAAGTGTTCTCTTTTGTAAAATGTACCTCTTTGGATGTCCTGAGATAAACTATCTGATGTGTAACTCTCCAAATGGTGTGAAAAATGGAGCTGAGCTATAGTGCCATATTGGAAGTTGGGTGATGCGACTTGTGAGTTGGTGATGCTGTTGGAAGTTCAAGAGTATTTTCTTCTGGAGAATGCGGGAATGCTGGTGCAGTTTTGAATCACTTCTGCTTCATCTTAGCATACTGTTAAGGAAACAAGTATTCCTTTGTGCTACTGAACGAGAGATATCTGAAATCCTCTCAAAGTTATGCGAAACTGCCCTGTACCCTGTAAAAATATATGGTACTTGGATTCTTACAAAGTGCCCCACAGAAAAAGATCTGTAGACCACATAACTGAAACCTCTTAAAAGGAGATCAGCCATGGAACATGCTGGTACATGGAGGCAACAGTGTGGCATGGAAGTGCTTGTTTAAAACTCATCATCCACTAGAAACTTCAATTTGTACTTTTAGGCAGTACTGTTAATCTTTTCCTCCAGTAATCCAGTCACAGCATCGTTTCAATTTTTTTTTTCTTTTTTTGGCTTTATGCAGCTGAGACCTCTTTGTTCCTGTAAACTGATGTATGGACAAGATGCAGTGGTGGAGAGTGATGTAATTTATTATTCGTTACTGAATGGGCTTAAAATACATCTTGTATATATAATTTAAGGCATGTATCTATGTATAACTCCTGTTAATTGCTGTGGTGTTATTCTTTGGGTGTTTTCTTATGGTTGCTCTCAAAGACAGGAAAATGGATGAGGCAATGCCTTGATTTGACGCTGTATGTCTGTTCTTACAAATGTCTGTGCTCATTTTCACAGTGTTAACTGTTTTGTATATCCTGGCAGAAACTCAGGCTTTTGTTTGTCTAAGAAGGGTCTGCAGCTATTACAAAGTACATGTGCCTTTGAAGTTAGCCAGGACTTGTGATCATAGTAGAAGGATAGGTCAAGGGAGTTCTGCTGAGTTTTCTTAAGTGTAGTAGTAAGTTTTTTTGCACCTGATCTGAGAGAACTTTCTAGACTTGCAGTTCGCATTTCCATCAGAGGCAAAGCCAAGTCTTCCTGAGGACTAATGGACTACATCTGTCCCTCCTAGATTTCATCCCACTTAGGTACCACTGCTTTGTCAAGATCGTTCTGAACACATGCTCTTTAGTCCTTGGAGTGCCTCTGATGGGAATGCAATCCACAAGTCTGGGAAGTACTCAGATAGGGATGTATTAACAGGAATGGTATGTAAAATAAATAAGGTTATGCAGTGTTCAAGGCCAGGTTGGATCAAGTCTTGGGTGAAATGGTTTAGCGTGAGGTGTCCCTGCCCATGGCAGGGGGGTTGGAACTATGTGGTCTTAAGGTCCTTTCCAACCCAAACCATTCTATGCTTCTCACTTCTTGGCATGCTAATAAGCCCAAGTTAAAGTGCTACACCTAGTTTTGGTATTGTACTAGGAGAAGAATAGTTGCAGGTAAAGGAGAATGGTCAGAGATCTAGAAAATGTGCTCTAAGGGAAAGCTGAAAGCACTTTGGATGACTTTTTTTTAAGAGGAGACCAAATGTTCTTTAAATACATTAAAGATAGCTGGAAGGAAAAGGCTGAACTGTTGTCCTCCCCACTGGAGATGAAACAATGTGTGGGCTTAAACTGCAGCAAACATGCTTTAAGTTAGTTGAGTCAACTTTTAAGAACAACGGCAGGACTGGGATGGATTAGGAAGGCTGTCAGATTCCCTGTAGTGCCTATTTTAAAAATGAAGAGGTTTTCCAGGTAGTTTATATATAGGAGTTTGGAGAGGTTTTAATTAAGACAGCCAGTTGTTCCTTACGGTATTATTTTCTGTCATTCTGGTTATTTCTGCGTGGCCTTGTGATGAGTTTCAGTTATAGCTCACTAATTCTGTTCCTTCTCCCCTTGGGATTAAGTAGCTTCATGCTACTGGCAGCTTGCAGGCAGGTATTGGATATGAAGATGAGTATCTGTGAAACTGGCCGTAGCTTTAACACTGAAAGGCTAGATATGTTATCTTAGTTAGCTGCCTCCTGGGAATTTAGCACATGCAGTGGCTTGTTCTAGCCTTGGCGTTGTAGCTCCAATTTTGGAAGAAACATAGAATAGTTTGGGTTGAAAGGAACCTTCAAATGTTATCAAGTCCAACCCCCTTGCCATGAGCAGGGACATCCTCAACTAGATCAGGTTGCCCAGAGCCCTGTCCAGCTTGGCCCTGAGCACTGCCAGGGACAGTGCATCTACCACCTCTCTGGGCATCCTGTTCCAGTGTCTTCCTGCCCTCATTGTACTGCAGTTGAGAACCACAGACTGTCTGGGGGGGAACTTTAGAGCTTGCTTTGTGTGGGTCCTGAGAAATAAAATGATTTCTTCAGTTCTTGATCCTGTGGCTCTTGCTTCAACACAAAAGAATTTAGCACAAGTGAAGAACTGCTCAGAGCTTTAAGCATAGTCCAGGACCATGATGCAGTAGCTGTGTGAGTACCAAGCTTAGGAAGGGGGATGTCTGCCCAAAAGAACTTGCAGAGTAAGTGAATTATTTTAGTATATAATGCCAGTGCATGAAGAATATTCATCTCTTAATATGTAAGTGTCTACTCACAGGAGTTGCTTTATGATTTACTTAATAAATGAGCAAGTGTCTGAAGATTGTGTGTAGAAACCAGATGTTGCATAGAATATGAGCCTGGAAAGAAAACAGATTCTTGGTCTTGTACATCTGTGAAATGGAGATGGATTATTTTCATTTCTATTAGTGCCCTGGCTCAAAGGTTTGATGTGGACCTTGAAAAATCAAAGTATTGGCTTTCATAACTTACTATCTTTTTTAAAGGGATTTTAAGTGAGTCATACCTAGTATTTTGGCACACAAGTAAGAGGGATGTGTGAAACTTAAAGTCTAGAGTTCTCACGTGAGAAACTCTACAGATACTTTAGAGCAAAAATGATCACCTGTACTGGTACATGGTTCCCTATTTGGTGCAGAAACTTTGACTAGAACTAAACAAACGCTGCTTTTTCTGTGCCTCTCAAAGTGTCAGTCTTATTTAATGTACTTGTGAGGTTACTGTGGAAGGCTAGAATCCTGATCTACCCTTAATACAACTAATTTTGAAATTATAATTTGGTTTTGTCAAATTGTTGGTGCCCTGCTTCCATATTCCAAGTGATTTTGAATATGCAAAGCTAGATGTCAGACTAATTTCCTTCTAATCTGCTCAAATGAGAGAGAAGAAATGATAACCCTGAAGCTTTATGCCAAATTCCTCCTAAGGTACAGTAGTAGTTCAGAATGCCTTTTATTTTTTCCCTTTTAAACCTTTGGCTGATGAAAAAGATTAAGAGGCTCTAGCTGGAGACTTGTGTATTTCATTTCTAGGCAGCGCTTTGCTTAAGGCTTTGCTTAGTGTTTGCTCTGGCTTTGTCACGCACAAAATAGACCCTCTTTTGCATGGCTTAGACTGTTGGGGCGTACAGTTCTTTTTTTGTCTGCAGCTGTCATCATCTGAGTGATGGAGGAGTTTACAACTTGGGTATTGTGGAAACTTGTGCCTCTTCCCTGTTGATAGCTGTGAGAGACTGGGGTGCTTCTGTTGACACTCTTCAGCTTCAGTGCTGTGATGGTGACAAGAAGTCAACAGAATAACCTGCCAGAAATCAGAACTGTCTGCTAGAAAAGGCAAGTTAGAAGCTAACCAAGTGGTCTTTTTGGCTTATTGGAATCATTCAGATTAGTGGAGTTTTCTGAAAATGGATAAGGCTTTAAAATAAATAATAACAACAATGGAAAAAATAATCCCTTCTTTCCTGTACTGGTTCATTCTCTTCCGTATTTGTCAAAACTTCGCATAAAAAGACTCTTCTGGTTTAAATTGTCACATCTCACTTTCTTACTCATTTATCATGGTTTTTGTGTATTTGTGCTTGAAGCTGCATGGAACCACATGTCTGGAATGGAGTTATCGCTGGGAAATGTTGTGTTTGTTGTTTGTAATTACAGAGTTTAGCTGATGTTTTACTCGCAGGGCTTGTGGAGTTTAGTTTTGGGGTTTTTTTGGTGGGTTTCAGTTTTATGCAAATATGTTTTACAAATAGATTAATGTTTTTAGAGGAAAAAGAGTAAGTGGAATGGCAAACTTGAAAATAGGTTGCGTTTAAAAAAACCCACAGCAGTGGTTGTGGATTAAAAAAAGAAAGCAATGATAACTTCAAGTTTCAGATCTTAACTAATGTCTTAAATATGTTTGTTTGGTTTTTAATGTTTCATAACTTTTTTTAATACTCGCTTTTGGAGCTCTTTAGGTGGTGGTAGAAGCATATGCAAATGGCCCAAGTTTCCAGATTTGGACTAAAACTGATGTGCAGATTAGTGCCTTCAGCTGGGAAGGTTTTTAATGAAGCACCGCCAATTAGTGAAGTCATGCACCCAAAAGCAGTGCTTGCTTATAGGGGAGAACAGTTGCTTTGGCTGTGAGTGAAGGAGTAATACATTATTGTACCACCCTTAAAACTTCTGCCAGCGGAAAGAGAATATCAAGTCTAAAGTCATTCAAGAAAATCTGAGTATCAGCAGTAATAGTTTTACTCTCCTTATTTTGGTGCAATTTGCCTTTTCTATTCTTAAAACTCTTCTAAAATGGGACAGTTTCTTACTTTCACCAATATGAGAGTACAGTAATGTACAGGAATACTTCAGTGGCCATGACTGCAGGTGTCTTAGAAATAGCATGCTTTAACATGGAGAGTTTCTATGTTGAAAACGTGTCCTCTGGAAGCGTGCGTGGGTAGGGTTTTGTATGAGGATGTTGGTATGACTGGGACATCTGAACAATACAGCTGTCAATGTGGTAAGTGATTCCGGGTAGCGTACTCCAGTGGGGATGGGGAAATGAGCACATAGTTGCTGCTGTTGAGGTTACATGTGGAGAGTTGCATGCCTATTGGATCACTTGGGCTCCACAAAAGGGGAATTCAGTCTGAAGCACAAGCCAGGATTATCAGGGGAAAGGCGAACCTGGAAGTGAAACTGATGATAATTTGACTTCAGCAAAATAGTCAGAGAGGATGTTAATCTCTGTAAATACTCGGAAGGCAGAGTGAGCAAACATTAATTACTGCTTTTACTTCCCTCAAGTACAATGCTTATGTAAAAGCAAGGACACTGAAGTGATAAAATGATGTATTTTCTGCCTTAATCTATTTTCTCCCCACCCAAAGAAAACGAGTCTCTTAGAATATCCTTCCTCAAGAAATGGTAAAACCTTAAAAACTTAGCCATGACTGAGTACACAGTCAGGAGTGTACAATGTAATTTCCTTCAGTATGAGGAAATTGGACTTTGGGACCTAAGAGATCCTTCTCATTTTTCTGCTTATTATAAGATATGTATGAGAGAAGTTAATTCTGCTTATTATAAGATACATATATGAAAAGTTAAAGCTGAGAAGCTTTCATGATTTTAAACCACTATCAACTAAACCCTCAAAAACCCAACTTCAGCCATGCTGAAGGGTATGTTCTGGCATATATGGAGACATCCTTTGGTGTGGCTTGAAGAGAAAGCCTTGGTTGCTCTCATAAAAGAACACTTGTGTGTCTTCATCCAGACCACTAAAGTGGCTGGAATAAAGCTAAAATGAATGAATAGGAGCATACTAATTTAGTTGTTCACAAACGTGTATGGAATGTTTTGTGGCTAGCAGTAACTAGAACAGCCATGTAGCTTTATCAGATGTTGAGCTGTCTTGACTTGTGTTGGGTTTAGGAACTTTCTGTGCGAGCAGGCTTGTTTTCCAGTTTCTCTCCTCTTGAAGATTTGAGACTGGTACAAAAAAACGTATTTTGTCTATGTGATAAACCCACTTTTTTTTCCTGAATGTTTTCCACAAGGAGAAGCTAAACTCTAAAAAAAAAAATTGAATTTGTCAGATTTGTCCAAGTTTTCCACCATTCTTTAAGAGGCATTAATTTTTTGTTGTTGTAGCCTCTAGCATATTAGGAATACTCACAGACTATTTAGGGGATTCCCCTTCTCATTTTAAAGTCCATAACTACCAATGTTCTGGTTGTAATCCAGGTTCGGGGACTGAATGAGTATTATGCAATGAACTATGTGTCACGTGAAGTTTAAATTGTTTTTAGCTGTGACCATTAGTGTAGCCTGCTTTGAAGTTGGATTATTTGATATTTAGAAGGGAGTTGGGTGTCCTATCTGACATGAGAGAATGTACTAGCTAGTACTGCACATTGAGATGTAGTGGAAACCAAGTTGATTTGAACATACCGTAGACCTTCTGAAACTTAAGGTACAGTTAAAATTACTGTGGCATTCATCTTGAGGTGAATGGGATTATACTGTTAGAACAGTCTTCTGTAAGCCAGCAGCATGACAGCCGTATTTATGTATAAATCTAGTACATTGGAGAAGAATGTGGGAAAACTATTTAAATCATATTTAGAGTTGCTTTTTTTAATATATATATATATATCTATATATATATATATATAGCAAGGAAGTATATGTCAGGTTTTGTGTAGAGTACCCTTCAAATCGTAAGCCTTATAATGAAGGCAGCCAGACTGATTTACATGAGATCAACTTTAAGTGCAGTTTTACCTTCCTGTGCAGTTTTCTTTTTCTTTTTTCATTTATTTTTATTTTACTAATTTTTTTCAATGTCTCTTTGTTTTTAGCAAAGCTGCTGTATTTTAGGCATGGAGAGAAGAGTTTTTTCTCTGATGTTCTTGACCTCTTTTCGCAGGATTTTGTGAAGAAACAAAAACGGCAGCGAAAACCTGGGTTTAGTCAGCATGCCACACCGATTTCCACTTACTGTTCTCAGGTCCCTAACCTACTAACAAAATCCTCTTCTTGAGAGCTTTATATTTCAAGCTGCTGGGCAGCAATCCTGGACAAGTTAAAGACTGCTAGTGTTGAGTGTGGCTTGATTGTGGAAATATGTTTTCTAGTGCTCCTTCAAGTGAGCAAGTTCAGCATCATGTGTACCCAAATAAGATCAGAAGAACTTCATTTTATCGTGGAGTTAAATCTTAAGCAATTAGGAACACATCGGTGTAGTTTGTGCTGTGTTTCCAAGCATAGATAGCCTTGAAGAGCTTTTATTTGGATCATGACTTTCTGAACTTTTCTTTATTTGAAGCCTTGCTGGACTTTCATAAAAGTGCATGCAAGTGCATGCAAAAATCTGCTTATCATGGGTTATTTATTCTTCGTGTACTGTTGAAGTGTGCTAGTTCTTTTTAAAGTAAGTTTTCTTCTCCTTGCTGACTCTCCTGCCATGGTGGTTCTGCCTCAAACATTTTGGCAAAACTCTTGTTTTTGTTTTCTTGTGGTTTTTTTGTTCCTCCTCCAACTGACATTTCTGAACTGGATAAACACAGCTTTAAAGGAAATGACAAGGAATTTTCTTTGCATTGCTGTTATGTTCCTTCAGTAACATGAGGTGTATTGTCCTTGGACAGTTGAGCTTCATGCCTTAACCAGTTTGGTGACAGTGGTGTTTGACGCCTCTTTCAGCAGCAAGATCCTACAGGATGCTTCAGATAAATAGCATTGGGAAGACTTGTGATCAGCGCTGAACTCTTATTGAACACGTGTATCCATGAAATGGAAATAACATGCTTTCTTTTTCCTATCAAGCGGTCCAAAATGCGTGTGCACTTTGTAGCAGATAAAAAGAAACTGCAATGTGTAAAAACAAAGTACCAGTTGAATATGCTCTTTGAGGGCGTTTCTTCTGCAATTGGTTATTGTGAAGCTTTAACGTAGCGGGCAGTGAAATTAACTGCATTTGCAGAGTAACTGGTTGCTTGGAGTAGCTTCCTCACTATTTGGTAGCTTGATCACTTCAGGGTTTAGAAGAAGCACACTCAAGTCTTGGCACAACCCTTCAACAGCTGCTTGAAAGCCAGGCAAGTCATGTCTTATGGCCATGAGGTGTCAGCCTCTTTCAGTGCTGTCGCATGCCATTTATAAATGGATGTAAACAGGCTTGAACTTCTAAACCCTAGTTTAAAGGCATCTTTGTTGTGGTTTTATATTTTTATTTCCATGAAAACCAAAATAGTTACCCTTTTTGATGTAGAACCTTGAACTTGAGTGTGAGTTAGTTCACCAAACCTTCAGGTGGAATCTGAGGTGCTAAGACATGTAACTTGCTGCATGCATTGAGGGTGATATTCCACCCTGTAGAGAGGCCATAAAATAACCACAGTTACAGAGAAGGTGTAACACATTGCATGTGAATTTTGCATGTGGCCAACCATGGCTCTCCTTGGTTTCCTCTAACTGCTGAGTACATTTTCTGCTGGTAGGTCCAGAAAGAGGAACTGATGTTGTTTTACCTCTGTCTCTCTTGAACACATGAATTCAAATTAAATATTCATCTGTGCTCTAGGAATAGAAATATTTATTTTGGCCTGACTTTTGTAAACTTGTTTGCTTTTTAATTACTGGCAAAATGGGCTCTCCATCTGATTGCATAAAAATCATAGTTAAATGTAAACTCTAATGTTATTGGTTGATAGTTTCAAATATTAGATGAACATTTTGGGTTTTGAATCATTTGCAGTAAGAACTAGCTACTTTACCTCAGTTGGAAACACAGAGCACATGGACCGTAAGTCCCTCTACCTTCACTTCTTGGCTTTCTTATTTCTCTGTGTGTGTTCAAACTGCTCTGTTTTACCTCCCCTCTTCTCCCAGTACACACCCAAGTTACCGTTGTTATTTTTGGCTGTGATCCAGGGCTCAGAATTCTGTTGTTTTCCCAAAAAATAACTTTTTTTTTTTGTCTTTCTACACAGAATTCCTTGAAATACAATGTGGCTGCCATCCATTGTTCTGGATGTGGGGCTGGTACAGTACTTAAATAGAAATGCTTGCTTTCAAAATGTCTCATTTTCCTCTCTTCCCAAAGGAAGTACAGTTAGATTGCTGTCAGATGCTACGTGTTGTACCTTGTATTCTTCTTCATGTCAGACGTTAATTTACGGGGAAAAAAACAGTCATTTTGAAAGTCAGTAATTATCTACAGAGTCCCCTATAAAGAGATTTTTGTTTGAAATGTAAATGTCTAAGTGATGGCCATAATTACTGCTCTGAGGGTGTGAAGGGTTTCAGGTCTTTCAGCATAACTAGCAAAGAACACAAATATATTTAAACTCTATAAACTGTCTTGGAAAGCTAAGATAGTTGGGAACTCTGGCTGATGAGTGGTATTAGGCTTTTTGAGGGCTCTCAGAGGACTTTCTTGATTTTGTGTGTGTAATACATCCACTTAGAGATTCTCAGAACATGCATCGTGCTTAGGGAAAGCCACTGTTAATTTGTTGAGGCAACACTAGTTTATTTACACAGCAGAGTGGATGAATCCTTGCTTTAATGGTAAAAATTTGGCTATATACTTAAATGTGTGGAATAACAAATGTTGTGTCTCTAAACTTTAAAAATATCTTCAGTATATTTAGCTTGTCCTTAGGCTGCTTTATTCCAGCAGTAAACATGGTGAGTTTCTGTTATGTTTGGAACATTGAAATAACGCCATACTTAATTTTCTACTATGGAAAGAGGTGTTAAAGTATGGATTGCTTTTTAAGAGTTCTTTCTTGTGTTGTGGTAACAGCTCTAAAGATGTTGCCTCTGGAGTGTCAGAGTATTGCCCAATTTTCTGTGAGCTTCTGTATGGCAACCTACATACCGAATCTAGTGGCTGATAAAATCTTGACTTCAAGTTTCTGCCTTGTTGACTCACTGTCTTGTGACTCAGATCTCTGTATGTGGAAGACTGAGGTCAAAACAAGGTAAAATATATAGCTCTTATTCTAAGAGCTGTCCTATAGTGTGATGAGTCTTTAATGCAGAACTTGGTTTTCATCTCTAGTGTTGCTGTATAGTACCTGCAAGCCTTTGGACGATGCCTGAGTTTGCTGTTCGCTGCATGGAGTTGGTGGGAATTCTCTCTTTTAGCAGAAGTTAGTGTTACTTCACTGTGGTAGTACCTACTTTGAGGCTGAAAGTAAAGTTCATAGAAGTCGGAAGCTGTGTATACAGCAAACTCCTTATTCATAAGTACTGGAAACTGGAATACTGCAAAGTATACTCTCTTGAAGAGGCTCTGGTCCTGAATTCTTTAATTTTACTTTTTTTCTCAATATAATTGTGCTTTGTTTCAGCAGTGACAATGTTATTTCAGTTTGGTCAAGCCCTGCTACAGGCAGGACAAAAGTGGTTGCACTTGGGTATCTTTAGTCTAAACTAGTTGTTCCTGAATTTGGGTTGCTAGATGGCTTGGTCCATGGTTGGCTGAGTGCTGTACACCGGGGAGGTTCCAGCTCCAGTAAACCTCTGGATGGTGAATAATTTCTTGCCTTGTGGTGATGGTGGGAACCATTATCCAGTGTTCCCCCCAGATTTGTGGTAAAATCAGCTCGTGGTGTTGCGATAGCTTTGTACATATTTCAGCTTGATTTCGTTTAGGGAACGGTGGAGTTTCAGCTTCCCTGCCTGAGCGTGTGCGTGTCTCATGAGGAAAAGACAGCAAGGTTGTCTTAGATGCTGTGTTTTGTGCTGTGTTTCTCCTTGTGCCATGTGGTCTATGTTTTTTGTATTGTTTTGTTTCTAAATGGTGTGACTTACCCCATCCCCAGGGCGTGCTGAAGTTGTTACAACAGTCTATTTTAGAATTAAAAAGATTAGGTGATGTTCTCCCCCCCGCCCCCCACTTTAATTGACTTAAAGCTGCGATGTGTTGGGTAAAACTGCATCTTTGTTTAAAAAGCAATTGTTGGGTCTGGTTTTGGTTTGGAATGTTTTTTTTTCCCCCTCCATCTGTTGCCATGTGCTTCTATAAAACAGAAGATACAATTTTACCACCTTTTGGGGTGTTGAAGTTTCAAGTCCCTTGTTATTATTACAGTTTGCATTCTGTGACTGGCAGCCCTGTACATTGTCTTTAGCTGATGGAAGCCATGGTGGTGTAGAAACCTACCTCTGTCTTTCTTCTCGGACACTTAATGATGGTGTGCCATGTATAGTAGGTTCTCCTGATAGAAGTCTTAGATATGATACAGTTAAATGACTTAAATCAACTAAGAGTTTGTTTTGATGAAGCAATGAAAAGTTGTTTAACAATGTGTTTATGAAATGGATGGTTGTTCTGATATGTTTAGGCAATGTTCTGCTCAATTATTGTGTCTTCCATCTGTGATTATTAAAGTCATTTTTTCCTTGGTGCATTGAACTTGGTTGGTCAGGTCAAGGTATATCAAAGGCAAATTGTGCATACCTGATTTGAAGTAAGAATACCTATGTGTAATGTCTCACTTTAATCTTCTTCAATTTACTCTCCTGAGCCCTGTGTAGGTAGGACCGTAGGGTGATTTTTTTTGTGTTTTACTAGATTAGATCACTGGTTATGGTGTTACCCACCAAAACATATATAACCAGCTATGTAAAATGGAATTGGCTGTCATACAGGTTGCAAAGGAGCCTCACAAGCTGAGTGATCCAGAATGAAGGCATTCAGGGTAAATTATGCCCCATATACAGAGGTTTTCAAGCCATCAAGTTAATCAAAAATAGTATGGTAAATGAAATTATTGGGCCTAATGAAATAAACCAGTGTTCAGTGCATGTTTTACTGGAAGTTAAAGACCAGCAAAGAATTGAAGGTGGTACCACATGTCCTGTTAACCTAATTTCCCTAAAATATTGACATATTCCCCCCCCCGTTTTTTTTTCCTCAACCCTCTTCTCCCCTTTTCTGTCTTCAAATTACTACTAGGGATGGAGAAAAGGCACGATCCCATTAATGAACTGACATTCAGCTGTTAGCAAGTAGAGCTGTAGCTGGCTTGAATTGACCCTGACCAGTGACGTTAAGCATGTGTGAGTGAGCTCATAGGCACCACCACGCACTTCTAAGAATGTGCCAGTGCGGAGTCATTCATCGTTCAGAGCCCTCTCTGTTGAATTTCACATCCTCCTACAAAATGTTTACAGGCAGGAGCAGCAGGGTAAGCAGACAGAAATAGAAAGCTGGATTGTCAGTTCTGTAGGTCTTCAACACTTTAATACATGTTGGCTTAGCTTTTGTGTGCTTAAAGCAGCAGTCTGTTTTAAATGTAAAGGTTAGGAAACTGTTTGTTCTGCTTGCTGTCCTCTTGATCAGAAGAAATTGGCTTTTCTTTATTTTTTTTAAGATTTGTTGCTAAAGATTTCCTTCTCTCATTTAGAGCTATTTCCCTTCTGGTGGTGTTCAGCAAGATTGTGTGTGAATGCTAATTTCCCAAGCTGTGTGTGGGTTGGTCCCTGCCTGTCTCTGAAGTATTTTACCCAGAAAAGCATGAGCATCGGTGGGTTAGCAGCTTCACTGTTGAAGCCTGTTAGATGGCAGTAGCATTAAGAAAATGAAAGCAGTCAGCCCTCAGCAGCTGAATTTTGAGTTCTCCATAGGTATAGAATTGAGGTAGATTGATTGTGTATCTCATTCGGGTGGGTCTGCTTTGAGCTGTCACCAGGTTGTTGCCAATAATTTTTTAAAAAGCAAGGATTATTACATGGTTTGGAAATAAACTTAATTCTACCACAAGAATTTATCTTGCACCTTTGGTCTCCAGAACCAATATTCTGCCTGTTGAAGGTTTTTGTAGTAGTTTTGTTTATCACTACATAGATGCAGGTAATAATTGGTGGCAGAGATGTGCTTTTGTTATACCACTGGGCATGTGGGTTGTAGTTATAATTTGATTTTCAGTATGAGTATCCATAGTACAAATAAAGTATCTATTTCATGGCCAGATACGTACAAATACGCACCTACGTAGATGCAAACACAGAGTTTGGCTCTAACTATTACAAATTTCTTAAGGCTGTGTTGTCAAGATTTGTAAAGCAAGTTGGTTGAATCAGAGTGGGTAAAGAGATGAAGTCAAAGAAGAATAGCCCTGAGATGCTTTAGAGCAGAGGTTGAGAAAGTTGTGGCCACATATGGCACAGACTTCTGAGCAGTTGTTTTGGGTTTGCCTGGCAAGATTTTGGCAGCAGGGGGACTACAAGAATTGCTTCTGTGAGAAGCTGTAGAAGTTTCCCCTGTGTTAACTTAAGCCAGGGTCAGCCAGCCTCAAGATGGACCTGCTGCTGGCCAAGGCCAAGCCCATCAGTGATGGTGGTAGCACCCCTGAGATAGCATGTTTAAGGAGAAAAAGTTACTATGCAACAGCAATTGCAGTCAGAGAGGAGTGAGAACGTGGGAGAGTATCCCTGAAGGAGGGCAGGAGGTGCTCCAGACACCAGCGCAGAGGTTCCCTGGCAGCCCATGGTGTCGACCGCGGTGAGGCAGGCTGTCTCCTGCAGAGTGTGGAGCTCCATGTAGAGCAGACATCCTTCTGCAGCCCATGGAGGTCCATGTGGAGCAGATATCCGCCTGCAGCCCGTGGAGGACCCCAAGCTGGAGCTGATAATGGCCCATGATGTTCAGGACTTTTGATAGTAGGGAGGATAGTCGGGTTTAATTTAAAAGCAGTGATTTAAGCTTAATTTGAAAGCAGTGATTGTTGAGATAAAGAATGTACAGAGGAAATGGAGTAGAATACAAACCAGAGAGAAGTAGAACTTTGCTTATAATTTGTCCCTTCAGGCAAAAGTTTGGGGTTTTCTTTTCCCCAACATATCAATTTGCAAGTCATCGCCTAATCCCTGTCATTACACTGAGTGATTTGTAAGCACCGCCTAATGAGGGTATCATGGAGCATTACCTCCTAAAGAAGCTGTCAGCCAGAAAGACTTGCCTATGGTATGAGGCTTTCAGTAGAGTCCCCTGGTGTATCCCAGTTCTTAGTCTTGCCATACTTTTAGTCAAAGGACAGTTTTTCCTTAATAATGGGGAGACCATTTGGCTTGTACCACTCTTATGTTACAATGTGTTGCGTGAAGTGAGCTCTAAGCAAGTGCTTGGTTGCAGAGTTTTGGTTCTGTCAGTACTGGCAGGGAACAGAGTATAGAGAACAGGGTGAAGAGCATCAACAGTAGTAGGTGAAGGAAATGCGGGAGCTGGGGGGTCTGGGTTGAGTGGCCATCTGCTGCTGCTGCTGTCCTGAGGCCCTGAGCAAGCTGTGTATGCCTCACTGCTATCCTGCTAGCTCTGAGTTTTTAAGCAGCAGTGCTTATGCTGTGGAAAGCTCTGATGTGGATGGATTGTACCAGTATAGAGAAACTTTTTATTGTCGTGCAACTCTTATTCCATGTGGAAATGGTTATGCCATTGTAAAAATGGCTTTATAACCTCGAGATTGTGTCCATAGTGTGGATGTTATTGTTCAGTCAGTACTGTTGTCTGATATGGGCAAATAGTGCTTTGTGCAGTGCCCCAGTTCAAAAATATGATTAATGGCCTTTTGCTATTTTACCAGATATTCTGAGGGCAGTTACAGATTATGAAGCCCTTGTGTATTACAGTAATATAGACCCATGGATACGGACATGTGGACAATCATTGCAGGTCAGTTGAGTTGAAACTGCTTTCTGATAGCTGTGTGTGTTCGTTCAGAGTCTAGACAAGGAAATAAACTACAGTGAAACTATGTCAGGGAGACTGCAGATGGAAAGCTGTAGAACAGTAGTTACTCCATAGTAAGTTCAGTCATGTGTTTTTCATGCAGTGGGTTGTTTGCATGTCCATGTTCTGAAGAAGAGTCGCAGACCACCTGAGATTGTTCCTTTGTAAGGCTTTGGGAAGCATAGCAGAATATTGTAAGTGTTTGTATATCAGGAGCCAGTTTCAGTGGTAATGCATGTGAGGGGGGGAGGAAGGGGTCCATTGTACTTAGACATGAGGACACTTCTAGCCTATCACCCTTTCTGGGGCTGCGCTCCGATTCTTCCCCTAAGCACAGAGATTTTGGTTGCAGCACGTGTAGCTCCACAGGACTTCACTGTGCAACCAAGGGGATGCCATCAAGGGTTGTTTAAAATACGTACGCACCTGCTTTTTCTAAAGGTCATCGTGTAGCTGGCAAGTAATTTATAAATAATATGAATGTGGTAACAAAGTTTTTTGTTTTGGTCTTTTTAATTAAGTATTGAGGCGCTGCAGTGCAGTATGCATTGTTTCATACAAGTTTGAAGTAATTTAGGTAGGAAGAGGCAGGGCATGTCATTACTTCTGGAAGGTACTGACTAAACATCCTCTTCCTCCCCTGCTCCTGAATCCCTGCTGGGTACAAGTATTTCATATTCTGTGTCTGTGGTCTCCTCCCCTGCTCTCTCCCACATTTGTTAGTTTTAATCTGTTTATGGAAGAGAAGGAACCCTTTGAGTATACTTCTGAGAAGTTTGGGGTGATTTCTTTTCAAAGCAAAGGGCCTGCATGCTCACATTTGCCAATAGAAAGCCTCTGAGGTGGAAGCTTGATTCCTCAGTGTCTTTCATCTGTTCCACTGTGTTCCAACACAGTGATATGTGGTTTTTTTTGAGGTGGGTGCTTTTGGGGATTGTGAATGCTGTGAACTAAAGCGTGCAAACCCCATCAAACTGCCCAACTCTAGTCCTTTCTGTCATACTATTTGCACATATAACACCTGCTTCCTTGTTTAAATGACCCTTTCTTGCCAGTTAATTGGAAGTAATTTATGTATTTTAAAATGCTAGTAATGGACGTGCAGTTTTCTTTTTCTCCTTTTCACTTTGTAATCATCCTTTTGTTTTCTTTTTTGGCACATTTCCTCTCCTTGTTTTTTCTTCATTGTTCTGTTCCCATCTTCCACCTTGTTCTTTCCCTCTCAGGGTAGATAACACTTTTTCCTTCACTCAGTATCACAATACAGGTATCGGCTGCAGTGGCTACTCAGCTTTCTCTTGTTGACTTGTCATCAGGTTATGTTGATACTACCAAAGTTTCCTTTCTTGTTTCTATTTAAGTGTGTGGGAAGCCATCTATTTTCAGGGCAGCCTGTTTGTGATACATTGGCTGTAATTTCTGTTTCTGTTGCTACTTGTTTACCACTGCGAGTAAAGATTATGAAACATGGTGCCTATCCTGAGGTGAGGGTGAGTCATACTCACACCTAACATAAAGACAGTTTTTCATCATTCGAACTAATGAATTTTGGTTATAATATCTGTAACTTCTGATGAAGTCAGTTTTGATGGGTCAGATCCCACAGGATCAGTGGATTTTAATGAAGTAAGTTACAACAGTGGGCTACGGAGTTAAGTCTCTGTCAGCACCTTGCTCGCAAGATGGGAGAGAGGCAGCAGTGTATGCTCAGCCTTTCTTTTCCTGAAAAGTGTTGACCAAGGAAGTGGATGCCCTCAGAGGGCATTGGAATTAGAATACTGCATTGTCTTAATGTTTTACTACTCACAGATTTATGCCTGCGGTGTATTTTAGGGGTAGAAATGACTTTTTTAATGGAAGTACTCGGGTCAAGGCTTATCTCAGTTTGCCCCTAAAAGTAAGTCTTTGAAGTGAGTGAAATTCTGTCACAGATACTGAATCACTTTCCTCATTTTCTGTTCAATGATACTTCACAAGCAACAAATAGTAGCAGTAACTTGTACATGAGGTCAAGAATTGCCCTTTGAAGTAAATGATACATATTTTTATGTATGGTATATTTATATTTGCACTAATATGTAGTGTCTGTGCATACATACATCTAAATGTCTTGGGCAAGGACGTGGTGTTTGCTTGAAAGTCCTAGGTTGTAATCTAATTAGATACTTCTCTTGAATGTCATTTCTTTTACCGTAACTGTGGAGTACATTTAGCTGTTAGTTCAGCAGAATTGTCTCGTTGCTATCAAAATGGGGTTCCATACAGGCCATTTTCCTACCACTTCCCATCTGTGGTCTCACTGGAGCCTACGTGACCACACCACGAGCCAGTTGAACTTGCTTAGTCATCAGAAAGTTTACTCAATATGAGAGTAAACAGTTTTCTGCCAGGGTAGCAGATTGAATTGGCTCATTTCTGTAGATATGAGGGATGGGGCAGGTGGTATGGTGGGGGGGGGGCATAAAAGAGCGTTCCTTTTGATGGCAACAAAGCATTAAGTATTAGGTCACCCTAGCAGCCTTGTCTAACCACACCCAGAGCAGCATAGTTAAAGACTAAAGGCACTCTCATGTTTGTCCTGGAGGGCTGGCAGGCACTCCTCCTTGAGTAGCAGTTTCCTTCCTTAGATGGAAACCTGCAGTCAGCTTTCCAGGCGCAGGTCTGTGTGCAGATGACTTCTCATAAGGTGGAGATAGCAGGTTGAAACTTCCTGTGCTCAGAAGGTTTTTCGTGACAGTGGCTGAAAGTGCTGCTGAAACAAGTTTTCACTATCGCATTCCTACTGATAGTGAATTCAAAAAGAAACCTGAGACAGCAAAGGCTGGGGTTTTTTTGCAAGTGAAAGTGTATGGTTATGACTTGAAAACAGCAAGTCTTTTGGCCTCATCCAGTTAACAACACTTTTACATAAATATATGTAAATATATATATGTATACACACACATATATACGCTCTTACCTTTCCTCTCTCCTTGCAGTTGAAGAGCTGCAAAGGGTGGGGTGCTTTTGTCTGTTACCTATGAAGCCTCTGCTTCTATTGCAGGTTGTGCCAAATATAAGGAAGAGAGGGGGTTGAGAGATGGGTGTACATGCTAAAGAAACACTGGCAGTACCTGAAGATGTTCATTGGCCCCACCATTGCTTTTTAAAATAATGGGATGCAGACAAGTCCTGGTATGTGGGGAGCTGTAGTTGGCAGCTTGTTTCTTGTACATGAAAGAATAATCCTGGTATAGCAGTTGATGTGTTGAGCTTCGAAACTTCTGCTCAGGTTTTGTATTTAGGGATTATTGTAAATACTGGCATGATGTCTAGTCAGATACTACTGTATGGAAAAATAAGTGGTTCATATTCTGTGTGTAATAGTTGTATTTTATGACTAGTTTAAAGGTGAAATGAACAGCATTTTAAAGTCTGACAGACTTCTGGCACTGCAATATTAAATTATTTCTTTTTATAACAGAGCAGATCATCATTGGGAATGATTTTTATGAGGAAGTTGTTTTGGTGCTTAAAGACATCTCAGATTTTCAGCTTTTACCTTTGCAAGGTGGACATCTAGCTTAGTGGAGATCATTTGTAAGTTAGTATTTAGAGTAATTGTATGCACATGAGGAGTTTGCCTTATCCACTGAAACTTGCATATAAAGGCAGGAATTGGGAAGCCTAGCTTTCCTCATACTCCTGTTACAGAATTAATTCAGTTGGAAAAGACCTTTAAGTTCATCAAGTCCAACCATTACCCCAGGGCTGTCAGGA
The DNA here is from genome assembly GCF_028554395.1 of Pezoporus wallicus. Classification (NCBI taxonomy): domain Eukaryota; kingdom Metazoa; phylum Chordata; class Aves; order Psittaciformes; family Psittacidae; genus Pezoporus; species Pezoporus wallicus. The sequence goes on from NW_026639755.1 coordinate 1,925,210, forward strand.
CCACCACTAAACTATATCACTGAGGGCTATTCTTCACCTTGTGCTAGTAGTGTTCTAGTGCTTCTTGTCACTACAGTCAGCTTGGAAAAATCATTTGAAAGAAGCTGATTTCTGAAATGAAGCAAGCAGTTCCGAAAATGATGCACAATCAGCCGTGCTGTTTGCCATCATCAAAGTAAACAGCTTCTCTCTTCCAAATTGTCATTTGGAGATGTGGGAATCCAATTAAGAGTGCAAAGCTGTCTTAGTTTAGGCAAGCATGAAAATTAAGTGATTTTCTGTAAGTAGTAGTGTTTGTTCTGCGCGAGTAGCTAGAGATTGGAGAGTTTGTCAGTGCTGGGTGATAATGTTTCTTAGCAGTTTCTTGATACTGCCTCCATAAATCTTCAGCACGAAATCAGTTGATTTGACTGAGGCCTTTGCAGTGCTTGGCACAGGTCTGAGCTCTCTGTTCACACTCTGCTGATTTCTACTTCCACACAAACAGTCTAAAAAGAGCCTTTTAAATACATTCTCCTGATATTCTTAGGTGTGTAAAATGCACATTTGTATATTTTTACGTAGTGTTTAATGCTGTGATGAGGGGAAAGGAGATCTGCAGTTGTGATATGACAGTGTGGTGGTTGAGCCTGTCTTTTGCTAAAAATTCTGTATTATAAGGACCTTTTAAACAGCCATGTGAATTACAGGGTAAAAGTAAAAAGTGTGTATGAGTACTTTGGGTAAATAGTTTGAGAATTTAGTATCCCTTTTGAGAGAAGATAATGTGTTCTGCTATACAACAATAAATGGTTTGAGTTGTTTCCAGTCTGTTTCTTCTGTAGAGAAGCACAGCTTACTCGGTGCTTTTTAGTCCATACTTTCAAAAAGCATATATGCTGAAGGCAATCAAAATAACATTTGAAAGCTGCTATAATTGCTTCCATAAACTTGGATTAGGAGCTTTTAAGTGCCCTATGGGTTCTGGAAAGTTTACAAGCACTTGCTCAACCTCTGAAGGAAAAATATGTTGCAAGAAAAAATATGTTCTTGAGCAGTAAACACATAAAAATACTGAAGCCGCACATTGGGTGATGTACCCTGAGATACTACCTTTTGGAGAGGACACGACTCTCACCAGTGTAAATGGGTTGTTGGCTCTCAGGTAGTTTGCCTTCAGGGGTTGGAAGCACCTTCTGAAAGATAGCCAGAGGCTAAAACCAAGTCCAGCTCTTTTAAGTGAGTAGGCTAATAATTAGCTTTGTGAAAGCAGTTTCTAGCTTGCTAGCTGGTGGCCCTCTGTGCGGTCCTGGTATCAGACTGGTTACTGCAGGTATAGAATGGTCTGTTATCTCTGGCCTTTGTGTTCTAGGAATGCGAGCCCGGGTGAGGGGGCACAAGCCTTCATGCATATGTGTGTGTTCAAAGCTGAGCTGTTACCAGGGTGGGGTGTGAGACAGTTCTTATTATCAGGGGTTGCTCAGCCACCCGGGATTGTCAGTGCCTGCAGCCTCTTCACCTACCCTATCATTTTAACTCTGTGGTGCTCTGCAGTTTGGGAACTGATTTTTTTTTTTTCCACACTCCTGCCTTTAGGTGGGGTGGATGTAAATTCTGAGGGGACTTGCAGCCTAAACTGGGTAACTGATGTCCCCACACTACAGGCTGTCTGTCATTTCTCAATGCCTTTTCAGTAGAGCGGGGTGCACGTTCAGTAGCTCCTCTAGGAAAAAGGATCATTCTGTTTACACACCTGTATGGGTGTATGGGTTGTGACATATGTGTTGGGTTGGGTTTTTTCCCTGCTTGCTGGATAAACGCTATGTAGACCAGTATTTGGTTGTGTGTATATCTGGGCAGTGATGATTTGTGCCCAAATTCAGCTTTGCTTTTAATGACAGGGAGGCTGTATAGCTGCAAGGGAGGCTGAAATAACGCCAGGCACTTCGTCACTCTCCTCTTGAGACAGATTCATATAGGTGGTCAGGTACAAGGAGAGATACTCCTTCCATTTGAGGGAATAGAAGGGGGAAAAATAGAGGTTGCTAACATAATTCTGAGTCACAGACAAGGAAGAAGCAGGGCAGAAGAAATGCTGAAAGAAGCAAAATAGCTCTCCAGAGGCAACTGGAGTAAACAGAGAATATGGGAGTACAAATTAGGAAAGAGATACAGTGAAACTAGGCAGAATCACATTCTGTCAGATGGAAGTAACTGGTCTGGAACATTGTATAAGTATGTTTGAGAAACTTAGTTTAAGTCCAGTAACTCCACCAGATTTGTGCAGTTTTATGGGGATTTGGAGCTGTACTTGCCCTCTGAGTAAACCAAAATGTGCTGAGCTCTACTTGGCTCTGTTTTGCATTAAAACAAACAAAAACTGCCTGTTGTACCTGATTTTGTAATTGTCAACTGTTCCCAAACACTGCTGCCCAGAATTACAACACTTTCCTAGCTTGAGATGGGAGAAAGAAGGTCTTGTGTTTAGGGTTATGATTCTTCATAGTCACCAGGTTTCCTGCTTTGAACATTTAAAAGTATATTTGTCTTAGTTATATAAAGTGTTAACATTTAAGAACTGTTGGCTTTTACCATACTGTAATTTAAATACATGGGCAGACACTGACTAGTAATTTAACAAATACTCTGAATCTTCATCTGTTAGTAAAACAAAACTTGCTGCTTTTATACCCGTTTATTGCAAGCTCTGTGGATGTGTTCTTAATGGCTTAAAAAGGCAATTGGAGTGGTTTAAGTGGGGATGAAGCCATTGGTCTTTAGTGCTTTGTAGTGCTTAGGGTATTCACATTGCTGTATATTTGATTGATCAAGTGCCTGAACCATGCTTCAGGTGGTTCTTTGTTCTTGCAGTGCTTCAGGCTGGGTTTGTCTCTCCGGTGCCACTTAAATGACTCATTTTCTGTCACTGCTATCTGAAGACATGGAAAAACCTTGGATCATTTTTCTTACAGTTCCTCTAGTGTTGCTGTAAATGCTGACTCCTCACAGCCTGCAAATGGAGGGGGAGAGAGCATGGTCTTGCAGCAGGTTCTCCCAGTGGCTGGTTTGATCTCCCCACAGCCTCATAGGGTCCTGGAAGGTGTGACCGAGCCCCATCTGAAGCGGGGTTCAGGATGCTGACCCAAGGCAAGAATTGCATTGGATCCCTTGGTTCTACATGTGCCACAGTTTTCATGTCCAGTGGGGCTGATCAGACCAGGTACCAGCTCAGGGTCTGTTTGTGTTGCCAGGTCTCAGCTCAGTCCAGTGCTCCTGAACCATTTTGCCTCAACTATGATTGAGACTCTGTGCACTGGATAAGAGTTCTATGCAGCTCCTGTCTCAAGGTACGAAGAGCTTGCATGCTCTAGGTCCGTCTTACATTGCAATCTCATGTAGCATCAAAAGCTGTTTCCAGACCATCTTGTAAAGAGCAAGAGACCAAAGCAATATTAAGGTGTATACCCCAGGAGTACTGGCCCTGTACTGAAGCATACACCTCTGCTGCCCTGAAGCTTAACTCCAGGAAGACACAGCTCTGCCCAGCTGTTGAGAACCCATAACAGCACATCTCTCATTACCTTAAGATGACCTCCAGGATTGTATCAGTCCCAGTGCTTTCAGAGCCTGTTTCTGCTAACTTCTGCCATCCCCTGTGGTAGGAGCAGGAAGCAGTGAAGCAGAGCAGGTGCTTGCTTTGAGGAAAACATGGGGAGGAAATAAGCCACCTGCATCTTGGGTACTCAAGAGGTCTGGGTCAGAAAAGCAGGCTGTATAGCTGCAGCCGCAAAAGTCAGGATGAGAGTCTCACTACCTCCCCGCTTCCATGGCGTTTCCAAGGCAGAGAGGAATACTGGTGAGACTGCTGTATTTGCTAGTATTTGAAACTAGCCAAGTACAAATGCTTACCTTGGTCTTGTCTCTTTTGAAGAAACATCTGCAGCTGAGATAGTGTGCAGTGACTCAGTTGTTTTGTTTTCCTGTCCCTCCTAATTTAAGATTTGCCTGGAGAGGTTGGGCCTTTGTGGAGAAATAGATGTTGCCTTTTAAAGGGGTCTTTTACTCTGGGTGGAATTTCGGCGAGATGACATCAAGGAACCATAACTATGGTTGGCCATGTGGCCAGGGGCAGACACTTCTAACCTGGGCTGCCTTTGCTGGCATTGAAGCTTTCAGAGATGCGGAGCCTGTGGCACGGAGGTGTGTAGCTGTTTCGGAAGCAAGCTGTTCTTGACTCTTAAGTACTGAGAGTAATGTATAATTGAGATAGCTAAGCTTGTCATCTTCCTTTTCATTCTCCTCCATCTTGAGAGCCAAGTTCCTCACTACATCTTATTTAGCATCTGCACTTTTATTCTTCAGAGTGGGTCTCCTTGTAAGAATATAATGGAAATCAGATCATTAAATTGTATATTAAGAAGTTTTCCTGATGGTAAGTTGGGAAATGTCACATTAACATTTATCTCTCCAGTTTTTGGCTCAGGTCAGTAGTTCATGTAGTAGCCAAATAAGTGGTCTTCTATACTGGCAGTGACATTGCTAGTTAAGAAGAACATATGAGCGTGGCCACTCTGTGGCTTGCTGTCCTTCTACTGTTCTGGCATCCAGTCATCAGACTGGCAGCATTAGAGGGTAAATCCTTGTCTGTTCCTTTTAGTATCTGTTCACCATCCTGTGGTTTCAGATTCCTGGAGTTCTTGCCAGCAATGTTGATTTTTACCTGCTGCCATCAGGTTTTTATAAGCTTTGAATATATTACACCCTCCCACCCCTCATCTTGAATCTAAATTGAAGAGCCCCAGCCTCTTAATTCTTTTCTCCCAAGGCAGCTTCTCTGTCACTTTACTCCTTTAATTGTCTCCTTTTCTCTACCTTTTTGAATTCTCCTCTGCCCTGCTTGCATGCCATTCTTGTCTCCACATCTTGGCTCTTATGACTGTAGAGCTCCAAGTCTTTACATAGCAGGAAAATGACTTTCTGCCATGTGCTCAGTTCCTTCCTGATGATGTCCAGCATCTGGATGGTGTTTTCAGTGAATGTGGTGCACTGAGCGAGTAATTTCCGAGGACTTCAAGGTTAATTTTTTTGATTTGTGAACTCCAGATAAAAATTTGTATGTTTTGTCTTAGATCTGTCTGCATTGAAGCTCAGGTACCACACTTTGCTTACTCAGGTTAGTGAGGTCCTTCCAGCATGCATAGTCACTGCCATTGCAGCTGGCTGACCTGAAAAAGCTTAGCTTTATCTGCAGACTTGGAGAATTTCACTTCTTTCCAGGTCACTGAAGATGCTAAATAGCATGAGTCCTAGCAATGATGCCAGGGCAGCTCCACTATTGACTGTTCTATAGTGGAAAGTTGACTGTTAAGTCTTACCCTTGCTTCCTAATCTATAGCCAACTTTCTGCCCATAAATGGACCTTTCCTCTATAACCAGGCAACTTGACTTCTTGCCATGCACTGTTAAAGATGCAGCCTGGGCTTTTTGAAAGTTGAAGTATGTGTTTTCCTTGGATCCCACTTACCTGTTTGCTTGGAGTGCCAGCAGGGTTTCTCTTTGCCAAAGCCATGTTCAACTTGTCCCAGTGAGTTGGTTGTTATGCCCCTGTATCTGCAGTATTTCCATGGATGGAGATCACATTTACCAGGTAGCTCCTAAGATTCCCAATTGAGTATTTCTTCTTTTGGGGGGGTAGCCCACCAGGCCAGTTATTGAAGAACTTGAAAGAAACCTGCAAGTAATGCAAAGTTTCTTCTCCTGGCCTAGTATGCACAAAACTGTAAGGTTGGATAGTGTGAAGTGAAGGCTCAATTGTAACTAAAGCAGTCCTGCAGACTTTTAACTGAACTGTGTTCTGTGCCATATTAGACCCAAACTGGGCACATGGTAAGTCTGTTCTGATAGTGACAGATACCTGTGTTAAGGCTGACAAACCTCTTACCCCTTGCTGCTTTTGAGTACAGATTTATATTCACCTTCCTAGTGGGAGGGCTCATTTAATTTCCTGCCTGACCATGAGCTTTTCAGTCCCTATGCTGGTTTCTTCCACAGCTGTGCTGTGAACCCAATCAGTGCGATGATGCAGTCTTGCCAGTGTAAGTCTTTTAATAAAAACCATAGCTTGGTTTCCTTCCCGGATGACTTGACTGATGTTTATAGCATAGCCACACAGTTTCATCAGCATGATTTAGTGCATAGTGAATGATGGTAGCAAGGAGATGACTACGTTGCCATGGTGTGTGGGAGACGTAATCTGACCAAGCTGGCAGAGGGGAGCAACTTTCAGCTACATAGTTAACTGTATGTAAAACCAGGATGTTAGGAGTCCTAGCCAGGCTTTTCATACAAAAATACTTGGCAGTTATGGCTGCTGTGATGATTGTGATGCTACCTCCATGAAGCTCACTGCTGCCGTTGGTACAGTGTCGTGGTTTATTTCAAATGTGTAATAAGCAGCAAATGTTGACTTGTGGCCGTAGGTTACAGTAACAGAATACTGAACTCCCGTGGCACTGCTTTGATCTAGAAAGACTTGTGTTGGTGACAGTAACTTTTGAATCCTGATAGGAAGTATGGAAGACAGTAAATTGTTTTTCTGCTTGAAATAACCTTTGTTACATTCAGATTGTCCCTGTTGATGCTAAAATTGAAATAATGGAAAGTAAAAGGACGTGTACTTGTAAAACTGAAACACACTGAATCCATGTGTGACTGCATACTTGCAAGAGACTGAAGCAGAGCCATGGCATCGTGTTGGAGATGGGAGTGATGGCTGTACAACCCTGGAGCTCAACCTGACTCTTGGAAGCCATTAAGCATCTGTACATGAAACAATTCTTGTCACAAGGGAAAATTCCTGTTAGAAGTTTTGTTTCTCATAATTGGACTGGCTTCCGGTGTGGTTTTTGAAAGATAGATTGTCTGAGTTAATATTTTTGTGTGCACATGACTACATATTTTTCTGTTATGTAGGTGTATTTTGCAGATGATGTTGCATTGGTCTGTTCTGTGTGGCTGCTGTGGGGACTGTTAGATTTGGTGGGGCAAATGGTAGGAGGATGGATTGAAATTGAAAGGAGTTCAATTTCAATGAAAGCAGTTTACAACTGTTAAACACCAGTGCATACAAATGTGTGTCTTATGTTTGAAACCACCAAAGGGGTATTCTTGGGATGCCTTTTTTTTTAATTACGTGAAAACCTGTCAGTGTTAACCCTGTTAGTTCTGCTGACTGAGGTTTTACCTCGTTATGTTTCTTGGAGTAGTGTGAAGACCTGAGATGCTTTATGGGATCATGTTCTTATCTTAGCTGCAGGTCTTTCAGTTTTAATATATCAAGGAAATAATGAACTTCTCTGTTTAAGAAGTTACAGTATAATTAATGTCAGTGCTTTCTTGTTGCATAAGCAACTTTCTGCTTCCAAGTCTCAAAGTCCACTAGCCCCTGTAATGACCAACAGCGTTCTCTCCTCAGGATACGATTTCTAATGCTGTAGTAAAATGTCCTGTCTTTCTACTCTTAAGGCCTAATTTTGTGTAGATTCTCTAGTGATGAAGAGAACTTCTGAGGTGCTTGGAGTTATGGAGGAAACCAAGTGTATGTACAAGTGTTGGCACAAGTATGATGCCTCCTGTACACTTCATACGATTCTAACTTTCTGAGGAATAATTCTGCTGCCTTGGCAGATCAGCTAAGAGTAAAGGTAGATGGAGATGAATCATTGCAATAGGTGGGGATCAATCATTAAATTTAAAGACCTCTCTGAGTAATGTCAGTATTGCCATAATCTTTGCTGTTGGAAAGGGGATGAGTTTGAGTTTAATGTTTACCAACCATCTAATTTTGGTGAACTCATTCATTAACCTCCTCTGATGATAAGTGTATATAAAAATATCTGAAGGTTTTTCTTTGTTCTTTCATTTGTGATGGAGGCAGCATGCATTACTTCCACTATTTCATATTTGCCCTATCAGACTTTTTGGTTGTAACAAACTTAAAAGGGCAGTAATTGGTTTAAAAAGTAGATTTTATTTTCAGCTCATCTTATAAGTGTTTTGAAAAACTGATAACATAAATGTAAAACTGTGTATCAATTCAGTTACATTTCAGTGTTTTAAAGAAAATACTGGGAAAAGAGCTATTTCTCTTTCATTGCACACTGAATTGTAGTGCTGTTTGACTTGTCAAGAATCTAAAGTGATATGAGATGTTTTCTTCTATGCAAGTATAAAGGAAAATAGAATTCCAGGTTCATTCCTTGGCAGATAAAGGACGGTTACTGATTTGATTGTTAGAGAAACATGTTTATGCAGAAGAATGTTCTCACTAAAGGAAGATTAAAGGGTATATTTTAGAATAACTTTAGGTAAACAGAAACATGAGCTAAGTTTTCTGCTTTCTTGTTTTTTGCCATAGCTTTTTAAGATAATGAGCCTCATCTTGCCTTTACCAAAACCCTCCTATGGTAAGTTTGATTTATACCTTCATACAGTGCCAGGCTGCCAGGTGAGTGGCTGCTACTGTGGCAAATAACTTTGATTCAACATTTCCCATCTCCACCAAAATGCAAGCATTCAAGCATTCCGTATGCTCCTTTCCAGGAATTACTTTCTTTTCACCTATGAGTCAACAGTACTTGATATTTATTTTCTGTTACTGTGATCTTCTCCTGTTCCCAAACTCATGCTGTGTGTTTCTGATTTTATTTTATTTAGTCTGCTTAAAGATGTTAGTCATTTTTACATTATATTTGTTTCCATCGAGTCCCAAGGTGAAAGATGAGTTTCTTAACAGGGTGAAGTCTAATCCTGCATAGTAAAAAGTGCCTGGGTGCTGCCTAATATGCACATGCCTTAGCCATCCTGGACTTCGAACACAATTGTCACTGCTTGCTACTGTAGATGTTGAGATGAAATTTTATCTTTCTAATAGGTAGCCCTGACGCTAATATGCTTTTGAGATGTCACTTCTAGGGTCTGCAAAGAAAGGGTTGGTTGCTTTATTGTTTGTAGTATCTTCACATCTTGGGCTGGGCGTGCAAAGGCAGAAAGAAAAATCCAGAAGTACTGCCTTTGGCTTGGGAACTTCCCAAGCGACCCATAGCTGGGGGCTGGGAGAGTATGCTGGGATAGCTGTATCTTCAAGCTTGTCCTGTTTCATACTCTCCCTTAAACACTTCCTGTTGGCTGCTGTAAGAGAATGGAAAATGGGATGGATGAACCTGTGCTTTCACCCTTACATGCTTCCTTTATCTCGATGGATACCAAGTTTGAGTATCCTTTTTCTCTCTGAGCCTTTCTAATAAAGGAATCGTATTCTTCAAAATGCTTTGTTTGTTAATTACTGTCTTCTGAACCAGGTGAATCCTTCTCTGCAGAAGAACATTAGACTGCTCCTCTCTCTACTCTCCTTTGAGAAAGATGTCTGTTCTTCAGTCACATTATTATTATTCTTCAGTCACAGCAGCAGTAGATAAATAATAGGCTCCATTATCCCCTTCTAGAAATGAAAACCTTTTGCATGTACACAGAGTCTTGGCTTTGTAATGCTTGGTTTATCTTGCTTGAGAGTCCTAGGATGAGAACATATGTAGAAAGAGAAGGAATAGGCAGCAATGTTAAGACCTGGTCTGTTTTCTCTTCTCTCAAAGACTGTCAAGCTTCTAATTAAGAAAACTTGCTGTGCTACTGGCAAGAAAGCCTCAGGTGCTTGCAAAACTCACACTGATTGGGAACAGCTGACCTTGAAAAGCCTCCTTTTGCGGATAGAATCATAGAATATTAGGGTTGGAAAGGACCTTAAGATCATCCAGTTCCAACCGCCCTGCCATGGGCAGGGACACCTCCCACTAAACCATGTCACTCAGGGCTCTGTCCAGCCTGGCCTTGACCACTGCCAGGGATGGAGCATTGACAACTTCCCAGGGCAACCTGTTCCAGTGCCTCAGCACTTCTTCCTTATATCCAATCTAAACTTCCCCTGTTAGTATACAACTTTTGCAGACATTGAAATGTTTAATGTCTCAAAATTTAGTCTTGTGTTTTTAAGCTTAGCATCTACCTAGTAGTGATGGTGATACTAGATAGTATCATTTTCTGCTTTGTCATATCGTCAGAAGTGACACTGTCTGGCATGGAAACTGGCAGAATTTGGGAAAGGTTTGGTTTTGCTAGTTATTTTTGGTTTCGCTCACATAATTGAGAGGAAGTTTTGCTAAAGCAGTGCTGCCCTCCTCTCCCTGTTTCCAGATACCTGTCTCTATTTTAGGATTTCAAGCTCCAGCAGTCTTCCTTAACAAACAATTACAGGAACAGTTTTGAGGATTTCAGCTCTGTGTGTAGAGGTTGTCCCTGAAAGCCTCAATGTGCTCATGTGCTGGCAGAAGGGAATTAGATTCCCAGATGTCTGGGCTCGTTCTTACAAGGAGCAATATTCCTTTTGTTCATGTTTGTTCTTTGTGGAGAAAACTAATTCCCATTGTGTAGGATTTTGTTTTAGTAAGGTCTGTATATTGCAATAAAATATTTGGAAACATCTTCTGTAGGTTGAATTACATTATTGTGCTTTTACTGGGGAAAATAGTCTTATTGAAGTAGGTGTATTGTTCTGAGAGAGAAAAAATAAACTCTATTGTATAGGTTTAAGAAGCCCTAGAAGAAAATAATACTTTCTGCTGGGCAAAGTATGGATTTTAAGGCAAGATAGTTACTGTCCATAAAAAAAGTGCCCATGCTGGTGTAATGTAACGCTTAATATATTTTATTTATTAATTCTCCCTCCCCAGTTGAAGTATTATTCAGCTGTTTGACAGCCTGAGCTTGTATTTTGCTTGGAGAAAGTAGTGGATGTGGTGCTGGGTGCTATCACTTTCATTTGCCCAAGGCTGTGGTTTGACTGCTTCAGCCTGCCCTTGATGCAAGCTGTCACCATGAGGAATGTCTCTGGACTTTCTGCCTGTTTCCATCTCCTTCCTTTCACATCCGGAGTGCTCACGTTGCTGTGGGGTGAATCAGGGCAGGGAGTTTTGTTCCTCCAGAAGCAGTTCTGATCCAGCTCGCCCTCTGATAGCAGCTGTTTAATACCTAGTACCAGTGCAAAGCCACATCAGGACACAAGGAGGGATGGGAGGACTAGCATAGCCCTTCTGAAGGCGGCCTCTGCAGGCTGCACCACCACCAGGGTGCTGAGTCAAAGGGTGTGGATTTGAGAGTATAGGCAGTAAGGGACCCACTTGTTCTCCGTTCTTCCCCTTGTCAGATCTAACAAACGACTGCCTGTCCTCAGGATGAGTCGGTTCAGCTTGCTGACTTGAGGCTAGATTTATGTTGGAGATGGATTAGTTTGTCAGATCAGTAAGCTAAACTGGCTCATCCTCAGGCTACACGATTGCCAAATTTACCATTGCAGGAGCGTGAAGGTGGGAAACAAGACCATCCTTTTTGGCAGTAGCCCCACTTTGATCAGATCTGTATAATGTGAAAATGAGCTGTAGTCTCTCCTGTTTATAGATGTCCAACATGTAGTTCTCTTGCTCTTCTTGCTCTACTATTTTTATTCTTTTAAAAATAAATTAAAAAGCAGGACTTGGCCCGTGATGAAAAGCTTTATACATCTAGCTTAAAAAATGCTGCCTCATCTGTAATAAGAGCTCCTTCACCAAGATAGCTATTCCTGCCATGGGAAATATCTGCGTTGCACTGATGGCATGCCTGCAGTTTCTTAATGTTAATTGAGAGAGTGCTCTCCTTGAACTCAAAACCATCTCTAACCTAAACGGACTTGTTCCATTTCTGTGCAGTTCTGTGTCATCATCTCAAGCAGTAACTTGGGGTGGACGCAGATGATGTGTAGTGTCTTTAAGCTGGTCTGTGTTCTGCAGCATGAATTGAATGCACAAGGACAACTTGATTTTGCCCGCTGTAGAAATGCTTGTAATGCCCCTTTTACTCTTAGAATGGTGTTGATTCATCATAGGCATTCAGATTAAGCTGCTGCTCGCTCTTTGGCTTTTTCCCACCGGAGGTGGACGTTGGTTCTGAACAGCTGGCAGTTTTCTTACTCCTACAATGTTAGAAGATAGGCATCAAGTGAATGCCTGATCCTAACCAGCTTCATCTGTCTTTCTCTTTGGATTTTGGCTTCTGTATCTCATTCCAGGCAATGTTTCTCACTGATTTCACTCAGTCCAGTTCACTTTCTAGCTTGGACTCTGGGTCTGAGATGCTGTTTCCGGATCCATGCTCTGTTTCTGCCCTGTGTTCAGTAAAATTGGAGAGTAAGAAAACGTATCAAGTCCTAGTAGGACAGAAACCAGTTGTGGGCTATTTGGCAGAAGGGAGAAATTGGAAAGCAAAAAGTAGAGTCTTATGATGTCGTGGAGAGGAGAAAAATGTATTGGAACCCAGGACTCTGGCGGGGGGAGGGAAGAGCTTGATCCTTTGTCCTCCCAGGGAAACTGCAGGTTCAAGTGGGTGTTGTTGTTCATTGCACCTAGGTTTTCAAGGCCACATATGTTACTTATAAATATAGAACTTGCTATTTTTTAGGCAAAAAATTGGAGGTTTGGGGGCATTGCAACAAGGATCAGAAGCTGTGTCAGATACCCGTCGCAGTAAAATAGAAGGGACCCTGCCGAAGATTGTTCAGCGGATATGGAGCTATGTGATTCTTGCCCTGCTCCTTCCTTTGCAGTTTCATGGGCTGGCAGGGATTGCAGAGGCCACAAAGAACTACCCAGAGGCTGCTGGCCTGCATTGCCTGCAGTGGTGGTGACAGCAAGCGCTTCATATGCGCATGCTTCAACCTCATTTGGGGGCTCACTCTGTCCAGTGTTAATCTGATAATAGTCCTGCTCCAAATTCTCTTCGCTCCTTGAATCTCTGCTCATTTCCGCTTCTCTTTGCTTTTTGTCTCTTTAGTCTGGTTCTGATGTTGTTCTTGGGGATTTGGGGGTTGGGATATTATAGGGCTTTTCCCCCCTGTCTCTGCTCTTCTTTACTTTCACCTTTTTTTCTTTTTTTTAGCCTGTTCCCTTTTAGGACTTTTCTTTTTCCGTTCCTTCCTTCCTTCCATCTCAAATAACTGGTACTCATCTGAAACAACTGCCCATTACAGTGTTTCCTCTGTGGGCTGTGCTGTCTCCAAGCCTAGGTCTCTGTCTGTCTGCTCTTCAGACTGGGCTGCAGGCCTGCCTGGCAAGAGCTGTCTCTTATTCCCGGTGCTGTGCCTAGCACTATAGGGTCCTATTCACACTTGGTACTTAAACACTGTAATAAACACAATTGAAAGATTTGTTATTTAAACCCTAGTGCCAGAATGGAGACTCCCTCTCGGATGTATTAAGATGTTCTTAAGTTGTGCAAGTGTGTGGTAGGGAGGGTCTTGGCAACTTGCAGCTATTGCAGGTGGCTATTCTGTGGGTTATGCTTAATATCATGGGCTTGTGCATTGGAAACCTCTTAGTGGATGCGGAGAGAATGAAAAGTTAAGAAACCAGTGACGGTCTGTTCTCAGCAATCAGAGATGTACTTGGCTAGGCAATGTATGCACATTTAATTAGATTCAGAAACTGTAACAAACGCAGTTAAAACTGAGCCAGGGAGGTCTCCAGCAAGTAGAAAGCCTTTTGCTTAAGTGGTTTACAAGAAACTACTGTAGTGAAAGGTTTGCAGGTCATACCAGACATTTTGATGGGACGATTGTAGGCCTTTCAGGAATTACCCAGATGTGCTCTTTAACATTTGTTAGTCCTCAAGGCGAGGGAGGTTTAGAGTGTCTGACAGTGCTCTGAAAGGAGTCATGTCAGTAGGTGCCCAGTGATGAGCCTTGCTAGAAGACGCTGATCGACTCATTGAGGGTCAACTGTTGAATGGCACGAACAAGTGGGTAAATACGATCTGTTTGCAACTTGGGGTTCTCCGGTGCCCTGTCAGGGCTCAGTTACAGGGTTTTTATAAGTTATTACATGTCAGCTGAACTGCTGTAGTCGTCTTTGGCAAGCGTTTGCTAAATCACGGTCCCTGACAATACAAGAGGAGGAGCAACTAGAGAAAACTTCGGATAAGAAATCCCAGTACTGTGTAGCTGGATTTCTCGGCCAGAAATGAACTCGGAGCTATATAGTGAAGGGGGATAGTGTTGAGGCTACAGTCTCATGCTAAAGTGATGTTGTCATACTGTTTCTGCTCACTCCCTATCTCTGTCCTTGTCTCTTGTGCTGCGTATAATCTGTAAGCTCTTTGGGGGCAGGACTGACCTGACCTGAGATTATAAAAAACAAATGCTGTTTTGCTTGCTTCAGTACTCGCTTCCTAATCTGTGGAATCATCTTATCTAAATTTAAAATTAATTTATATATCTAAATAACTTATGTGGGGTGGGTTTGTCTGCATGTGGGTGAGGAGAGAGGAGAACAGAAAGAGTGCCTACTAAAAATAACCTGTTAAGGAGCATGAGACTGCTTATGAAACCCCACTGGCAGCCAGTGTTTAGATTACCTTAATTGTATGTTTCTGCCATTTTTTTTTTTCCAAAGCAGAAATTAAAGTATAAGTATTCCAGTGGATGTCTTTTGTAGTCACAGGAAAAATTTCTTCTAATGCTTCTCCCTAAAGTACTAGGGCGGGGTTTTCCCTCCCCACCTTGATATTAATGGCAGCTTGAGAAGGCTCTCTTGCTTAGAAATGCGCTGTCTTGGTCTGTCTTTGCTGTGACAGGTGGACTACTCAAAGCAAGCTATATGTTGCTGAGGGAGATGGTTGATACAATCCCTAGATGTTCCTCAGAAAGGTGTGGGCCCCACCTTATGCAGTGGTAGGAAGGAAGGCTTTAGTAAGATGAGTCTTTTCTTCAGATGCTGCGAGTAAACATCCCTTTTGAATTCAGATGCTTGGTTTATAAGTCAGCGGGATGGTAACCTGCTGGGATTCCGTGGTGGCCAATTCAAGCAGCTGGCTGTTGGCATTTCATCTGCCACCACTGGATCCAGGGGAGGTCATCTGATGGCCAGTGTGATAGGCATCCAGGCTAGATCAAAAGGTCTCTTCCCATCCTTTTTCCTCAGGTCTTTTTGTTTTGCTTTTATGCTGGGGTAGACTGTCACGACTGTCATTGTGTGGTGCTTGCTTTGGCTTCTTTAGTTAAGATCTAAAAACATGTAGAAAGTAATGCCTTGGAGCTTCATGTGACAATATAGTGGACATTTTAACAAGCCTACGTTGTGAATGTTCTGTGACCTGCTAAGTACCTTGTTCATTTTCTGAAGGCTTCTTTATAGTATTTAGTTTCAACCTTTCAAAGAGAATGTATTGAATGCCCCTTCCAAAAAATGGTTACCTTTAAAGGACACGTAAAGCTCTGATGGCATTTGGAATGACTGAACTGAGATGCCGTAAATTGAGATCCTGTTCCTTTAGTTAAATTTTAGGGGCTTTATCCCAACAGATGAATAATAGGGAAGGAAAAAGCCCCTGCATCTTGATGTTATTTTACGTGTTTGTTATATCAAACATAGACATGTGAGACATGCCATTACCTGTCACACTTTGCTGGAAATAGATTTAATTTCTTCTTCCTTGTGACATACTGACCTCAAAAAGGTATGAAGACAGAGGTCAACTGAGTTAAATGCTATTTTATTCTTTATAACAAAAGTTTTGTTGCCTTTCTGGCCTGTTACTGCTTATTCTGTAGTGATGTAGTTTGTTTTAGTAGACGGGAGTCTGCTGTTTACTATTTACTCCGTTTTCCAGTTGTCTCCAGCATAAACTTCTTAGTACTTAGGGTTTTGAATTTGTATGGCCATTTTAGAAGCTGTTGAGCAAAATGTAGAGGCCCCCAAATTTTTTGGGGGGTTACAGATTTTGCCTCCTGGAAAACGCCTCCTGCCTTTTACCTCGGTGGTCTTTGGCTTGGCCATTGCTGCTGAAATTTGTCCTGATTTATTTGTCTCCATCTTGAACTGCAGTGAATTGATGCATAAATAACTACACCTATCATTTGATCATTATCAATAGAGGCAATGAATGACTGCTTCACCTTTTCATCATTTATCACTTTACTATGTTTTTGTTTAAATTGGGTGCAGATTTTAACTGTTGTGCAAAGCAGCGTAGTTGGTGTTGAGTTATGACACCACTGCATTAGTGCTGGGTAGGAAAAAATGATTTATGTAAGTACTGAACATCTCCTGACCTTCTTAAGACCCAAAGTTGCATGTCCATCCAGTGCAGGCTTTCTTACTTCAAGCCTAGCAGTTGCAGTTCAGATATATTGTATGCTTTAGGAAAGATTCCCATCTAAAATAACAATCTGTGTTGCAAAAATAACCTCAACTTTCAGAGGCTTTGTAGAAAAAATAATTTCTTTATTAATTTTGTCCACCCACATTCTGTCCCAGAGTGCTGCAGTTTCTATTTGTAGTAATTAATGGGCAGTATCTTTTCCACCTGCAGATCAGAGCCCTCTCTGAAATGGCTGTTCCTGAAATGGGTAGCTTTTAGATGTAACCCTCTCGCGTTCTCTCTTTGACTTAAATTGTTTGAGCTCCTAAAGTCTCACTCAAAGTAATGCATTTTTATGACCTTATAATGTCTGTGGCTTCTTTCTGAATCTCTGGTGTTTTGAATCATCACTCCTGAATTTTAGCTATCAGGAGTGAGTGCACTATTTCAGTAGCTGTTGCATGATCCCAAGTAGGAATGATTTCTTTTTTTCCCCTGTTTTTCTTCTTGTTTGGTTTGGTTTGGGGTGGGTTTTTTTTGCATTTCTGGTTGGTTAGTTGGGTTATAATTTCTGGCTGATGTTCCCCTGCTTATACATCTAAGGATTGCTTTAGATCTCAGTAGCAGTGTTGTGCTTAGACACTTAATGTCCATGCCAGGTTGTTTTGCAAGCCAGAGTTGATGACTCCACTCTTCAGTTGGCTTTACTTGGTTTGACTATATGGCCTGTCACCTTAGGTCCTGAATCCTTCTGCTTAATTTGTGCCTGGGTTAAGAAGGAAGGCCAGCTGCTTCTTTACTGATCTTCACCCTGTGCATAACTCTAAATCTTGTATGTGAGAGCTTCATAACCTGTTCCTGGCAGTGTTCAAGACCAGGTTGGATGGGGCTTGGAGCAACCTGCTCTAGTGGAAGGTGTCCTTGCCTGTGGCAGGGGTTGGAACTGGGTGAGCTTTAAGGTCCCTTGCAGCCCAAACTGTTCTGTGATTCATAGCGATTCTTTCACGTTTGTTGGTACAAGCAGTAAGCATGAGACCAAAAGCTAATGCCAGTGGGGCCTCCTACTGTATTTTATTAGGCCATAGTTGTCTTGAGACTTATGGACTAGAGTATTATATAAGTTGATGAATAAGCATGTATACATGTTTTCTCATTAATTTAGGATGTGATAGCAAGTCAGAAACCCTACAGAAGTCACAGTGCTTTTGCATCAGTACTTTTTGCCTCTTTTTGACATGAACCTGTAACAGTCCAACCTCTTTAAGAATCCAGTATCTATAAACCACCTTACTCTGTTGTTCATTAGCAAAGTAGCTGGTATAGTAATTAATCTGAAATTGTCATCAAACTTTCAGGGTCATGTGGATCATTCTGTCTGCCTTTGTTCTCCGAGTGTTCTGATTCCTTTCAGAAATCAGTATCACTTCCCAGGCATTTCAGCTAGCTCTTCGAAAATCCTTGGATACAAACTGTGAGATTCTTCTGATCTGAAATAACATCTGATGGATACTCTTTTATTTTGAGGTATTCAGTTTCGGTCAAGAAGTCAGCTGACATTTCCTGTCTAAAACAAGTGTATATGTGTGTGTGTGTATTTAGTGAATGCTGCTCTGGGTGAAGATTGGCACACTCACAGAGTTTTGTTCAATGTTTGCTTCAAATTGCTTCTGAAATGTCATGGTCTCCTTTTGCTTGGGGTAAATGTAAAACCAAGCCACACTGTATTTTTTGTTAGACTCCTTTCTTAGATTCCCTGAGGTTTTCTGATTTGATCCTTGAATATTCATTTCCATGCTGAACTGTCTCCCATTAGGTAACACACACGCAGTTCACTGATGAAGAAAGGAAGTTGTCTAGTGAAACTGCTCATACGTATCACTTTCAGACTTTCTCCCCTGTAGGGGCTCCTAATTATTAGCTTTTTGTGAAATTAACCTTTTAGAAGTGTAGTAGGCCAAAATACTCGGGAAGGCGTCATCTAGCGCTGTGACTTCTGCTGACAGCGTGCCTTAAGCACATTGCTCATGTTGAAGACTCTCAGAGCAGCTGATAACCTCCTCCTTCCTTCACATGCCATGAACAGATACCTAAGAAGCCAGGTGTTTTATTTCATAGCCTAATCAGATGGTTGGCACCAGATCCCAGCAGATAACTTTTCTTGTGCTTTCTATTAAGAGATTTGTTTCACAAAGTATTTGGATCTTTTGACCTTCTTAATTGTCAATGACTGAAAAAAGCCAGTGCAGTTCTGATAGACTCCCGTCCCCGTCTGGTCACTTGTTTCTCTATAGATAGTTGCATCAGCTGCTGGTTGTGATCTGTTCAAATTGGCAGGGGCTAGATCCAGCAATGTAAGGTTTCCATGGAAATGACTTGTTGATTGCATTGAGCATTGAGCAAATTAACGTGAAAGAGTGTGGAGAAGCCTCGGACTCGGGAAAGGGAGAAGTGCTCCATGTTAACTTAATACTGAGCCACATCTTAATAAGGAGGAGACACTGATAATGAGATCAGTGAAGCTACTTGAATTGGGTGGAGACCTCAGACATTGTAGAGAGTGTGTTGTAGGTTTAGAAGTTCAAAGCAACCTAAGTAGCATCTAATGGAGGACCCGTGTGCATGCCAGTGAAGAATGTAGCAATTGGAGGAGGGAAGTGGGAGTAGATGGGTAAAGCCAATGGAAAGAGGAAAATGAATTTGTAGATGGCGCAGAGGACAGATTGCATGTGAAGTAGGAAGAAATCAGCTGTAAACATCCTAATAATTCATTGTTTCTTCAGCTTCAATACATACAGAGGAGGAGGAAGAGGGTGTGTATGTACTTAAAAGAAAAAGCAAGTCATAGACCTCTGACTGTATGTGCATTGATGTGCAGTTGTACCGCTTGGTCAGAAGCTAAACAGTTGAAGGGATGTAGGGCAGACATAATCTTGGACTTTTTCCAGGCCTATTCAATAGAAGGCGTGGGGTGCATTCTGATCAATAGCAAAGGACGTCTTTCATGGTCTCTGAG
Source organism: Pezoporus wallicus (assembly GCF_028554395.1). NCBI lineage: Eukaryota > Metazoa > Chordata > Aves > Psittaciformes > Psittacidae > Pezoporus > Pezoporus wallicus. Next base: position 1,944,423 of record NW_026639755.1, read on the forward strand.
GGCTGAAGAGAATTTTATTTCCTGACAGCTAGTTTAGGCACTGGCAAAAAGTATGTGTGCAGTGCACTTGTCAAATGGTCAGCTTTGAGCTAGCGTAGGAATCTGCAGCCAGTGGGATATTGAGGAGACAAAATGCTTGTCCAGAAGCAGAATCCTTTGTCTCACCTGGGTAAACACCTACCAGCATTTTTTTCTCAGCTTTGTGCCTCTTTTTGCCAAACCATACAAATATTTCATTAAAATAATACTGCTCCATATTAATTTTGGTTTAATTGCTGAATTGTATAAATAAAAAGACCATTTAATATGTTCAGTTTCTTTCTGAGTGTACAACGTTGCATTAGACTCAGCTTGAAAGGGTAAGTGGCCATTGGCATTAGGTAAAATGATGACATGAGCCATTCTGAAGTTATGCCAAGGCACTGGAAAATAGTTAGAACTTGTGCTGATGCTCTAATAAATAAACTGTAGTCTTGCAAGTGGAGTATGTGCTTTCTTCCCACAAACTGATGAGTATTCTCTGCTTTCAAACCACTGACGTTACCTAATGCTCATGATTTGTCCCATACACTCATCATGTGCTAAAGGTGGAAAGTGAGCTAGAAAGATCAGAGCATTTGGGAATTTAAATGTCTGGATTTTGGTTTCAGTTGCACATCAGACTTCTACAATAACCTTGTCATCAAAACCCATCCTTCAGTAGCACACCATGAATGTTAAACATCAACATCGTGTGGGGAAATGCTTGAAGGGTTCGCATGAAATGTACCAAGCGTCCTACAGAGTGATAGCTATTTATTTTTACTTGTGTTACTGTCCTGAATGTTACAGAAGCGGTTTGCCTAGATGATGTTGTAGAGGCATGTGAATCTGGTTTTTGTTACGGTAAAGCTAGGTCATATTACCCCAGAAAGCAGCAGCTTCTGGACAAATACTAGTGACCTTCTGATGTGAGCTGTGCCATAAAGAGCTGTTTAGTATTTTGGTGATTGGTCTTTCCTTCCTTCCTTGGTTTTTCAATTTAATGTTCTAGTTCTATTGTAGACTTACAGTTGTGTGTTGAGGGTATTGTGTGTTTTACAGTGTCTGCGTATCCACTGGGGACACTACGTGTGACGGTCTGAAGCAGTGAAAGGGATGAGACATTAACTGCCTAGGCTTCTCATTAAGACTTGCTCTGTGGTATACTGCTATTGGTGCAGTTCCTGATGAAGAGTCCCTCTCCAGCAAACTGGTAGGCCCCCTTCAGACACTGGAAGGCTGCTATGAGGTCTCCACACAACTTCTCTTCTCCAGGCTGAACAGCCTCAACTTTCTCAGCCTGTATGACATGGCCTGAAATTCAGGGTTTGCTAAAGGAATTGCAGCTCTGAAGACTGTCCTTAGAGCAGATCCCTTGAGACCAAGTACTTCAAATCTCAACCAGTATTGCCAGGGACATTTTTTTCATCTCGAAAATGTCAAGTCTTGATGTTAATGGGAAAGCGGGGACCAAACCTCACTAACGGTAGTGGTGATACTCTGGCCTTGTGAGCATTTGAGTGAAGTCTCTAGATTTTGAATGTTTGCTGTAGAACAGCAGGGAGTTTTTTTTCCTTGCAGCTGTATTGGATTCTGTAACTTGAGCCGTCGTAACTGAAGGGCAATAAATGACTAATGTTTGCCTGCAAAATGTCTGTAACTTTGGTCCTGTTTCAGACAAAATCAGACCTTGAACAAGGGGAAGCACAGTTGGTGATAGCAGTAGTGCTAAGAGTAGGTGACAGTGTCTGTCTTTTGATGGGAAAGTGCTCTTGCGGTCGGCAGTAGACTGCTGAAACCCACAGCCACTGCATCTGCACCAAAGCACATTCACCTGTGCAGCATCCACCATGATACTGCATCCTGAGTGCATGTCACTGCATTCTGGTTCATGTTGAGATGAAAGCTAGGTGCGTGCCATCATCATCCTTCTTCCCCTTCATCTCCCCACCCCAGCACATGCCTTCTTTTGCAAAGAAGGAGAGCAGAGCAAGACTGCGCCTTGTGATGTAGCCTAGATTTCACTTCAGGTCCACACAGCAAGCTTTGACACAGGTTTTGTTTCCTAATGCAGGCAAGCTGAAGCTTTACGTGTGTGTGGGTTTGTAATAAACTTTGTCAGGGCTTGGATTTTGTTGACAGATATATGCCTGTAGAGGGCTATACTGACAGGCTGATTTCTTCAGTTACAGGAAAATGCAGGGAAATGCTTCATTTTGGTAATACAGACAACACTGTGTTTAATACCACTTATGTTAATCAGATGTAGAAACAAGTACTTGTTCATCTTGTTTGTGTGTGTATTTTGATTATTTGTGTATCTCTTGCTTCCCAGGAGACAAAGATGGCAGCAAAGTGACTACAGTAGTGGCAACTCCTGGACAAGGTCCGGACCGACCACAAGAAGTTAGCTACACAGACACCAAGGTTATCGGAAATGGATCTTTTGGTGTTGTGTATCAAGCCAAACTCTGTGATTCAGGAGAGCTTGTGGCCATTAAGAAAGTCCTGCAGGATAAAAGATTTAAGGTGAGCCTAGCATAAGTTCATAATGTTTTTATGAATGTTATCTCATTTTCTATGTCTTTCATGGCAGTGTTTTTAATTTTACTTTTTAATTTATTTTCATGGAGCTCATGAATGCAGGTAAAAAATTCAAGAACTAAAGATTAATTAGGTGGTTTATGATAAAGGGATATAGTTTAACTTGAAAATCAGTGAGTCACTGTTGTTCCAATTATGTGGAGTAGTGCAAAACAGGAAGTTAAACATCCTGATTTGATGTGCTGTTTCCAGGTCGTACACTAGATTTTTCATACAGCAAGCGACGGAAACAAGAGAAAGGCTTGTCTTATGCTTACTTCTTTCTAGCATAGACTCTTCTCCAGTCATTAGTGATTAAGCTGCTGGAAGAAACAGAAGCCTTTAGACTCTGTTCTTGATTGTCGCACATACAGGTGGAAGACTGTATTTGAGTAGATCGGGAAGTCCTCAGGCTAAGCAAGAGGATAGCAAATACTGAGCTCAGGGCAGCTTGGGTTGAAGGCAGATTACTTCCCTTCGTTACCTCATTTATAAATGTGATCTGTTGTGGTGGTTTTATAGATCTGACTTCTTCCTTCTGAAAAAGTAGCCCTCCAAATAAATATATTTTTATCTAGTTGTGTTTAAACCAAATAAAAGTCAAGGACCATCAGCAGCCTCACCACTGCTGTTAGTCTTGTGCTTGGTACTTGGTGTGCTTGACTGCTTCCCTTGTAGTCAGGTGGCTTGCAGATAAACTTGGGCAAGCAGTGAATGATACCAAAAGTACTGTTTTTAGTGTCTGAAATCAGTGGTGTGGGTTTTCGGATCTGAAGGCCACAGCCTTCACGACTATAAAAGTATAAAGATAATTAATAGAGAAAGTGCCACAGATAATCTTCTTGGCATGGTCTTGATATTAAAACTTCCCAGCTTAGAAATAAGAAGTTGAAACATATTTAAGAAAATCAGTGATTTGAAACTCCTTTTTTGCAATTTGATACTGAGGTTTAGAAATCCTGAAGACTGTTAGATTACATTTTATAATCTCCTCAGTTCTCTCCTTTTTTCTCTTAAGACTTCACAGCTAGCTTTTACTGCTTATGTTTTAAATTCACGTCCTGTTTTTGGAGCAAAACCATTCTTTTGAAGTGTTCTAAAGGAACTGGTTTATGCCTTTTCCTGAGTCTTGAAATTAGTGCTGTCATCACCATAGGCATACCACAGATGCATTAGATGAAGAATGAAAGAGGAAAGAGATGTTAAAATGAATCTAATCATACAGCATTATTTAACTTCTAATTGAGAAAGGTGTGTAAAGTTCTTACATTGTTCTTGCATCTGAGTTATTTCTGGACTGTATTATGTGTGGAAGGCAATTAGTACCGGGGAAACATGCTATGTGATGTAAGAGTGGGTTATTTTAGAAGAATGGAAGAGGCAATGGCATAATAGAAGCTTTAAAATTAGCCATGCTTTAAAGACCATTTTGATCTCTTCTCATTGTGCCGTTTTAGGGGGGAGGCAAGGACATTTCCTTTAGCATGTCATGCTTGGTTGATGTTGGCTAGTGCTTTGGACCAAAATCTTTGATATCTAGTCTCATGAATGAGGTGTGTAGGGTATCAAAATGAAAACATGGTTGAACATTTTAGTTTCTGCCCATCAGATACTAATAGTTTGTGACATCTCGTTTTTTATTGTTTTGTTTTCCCCCAGTAAATCTGTATTGGGCATCTACAACACAGTGTAGGGCTTTGGTTTTGTGGCAGTAGTTGATTCAGAGGCATTTGGTTATGCCTTTATTTTGGAGGGTGATTTCAAAAACCATGGTATCTTGGAATATTACCCCTCTTTTTGTTTAAGGAAAAATACTAAACTAAAAAGCTAAGTAGGATGTTTCAAGTTTGGACTCTGAACTAGTTGCCTGTGTAGGATGATATAAGCTGAAAATATCCAGTAACTGGATGGAGGCTTTTATAGCCCTAAACTAGGTGGAATTAATGGCGAGTGCACATGTAGATTAAAGACAGATAGCATGAATTTAATACTTTTAAATATAACTATACTTTTTCTAAATTCCTAATTTGCACAGATGTGCAGAACTACCCAAGTTACGCATTTCGGTTTTATGGTCTTATCCCAAACTTGTATCCCAACCGTGCAACATCCTCTACCTTTGCTCTCAGCTCCCTAGTTTTTGACATCATTCATCAGTTTAGTCCTGCCTTTCTTTTCACATTCTGATCTGGAAGTGTATGTTCTGTTGGCAGGAAGTGTAAATTCCTCCAGCCTGGATGAAAGTCTCTGCCTGGATAGGTTTGGAAGAGACGTGTCTTACATCAGGAATAGCATACAATTACTTCAGGGTATGCTACTCATTGGTTGTAAATGCTGGACCAGATACTATGCCAGTTAAAGAGGGAACTCTGAATGTCTCTTGGCTGTACATTTTGATTGCAGCATAGGAGCAGACCAGTTCTTCTTCTCACAGAGCTGAGCTGTGGTATACAACTCAGCTGGGTTGTTGTCACCCCAGCATGGCTGTGTAAGTCTGGATCCAAGTCCTGGTGGGTAAAGTTCCTTCAGAAATCTGCCACTTAACTTCTCAAAATGTACATCCCTGCTTTGGCAATGATGAGGAATACCCTCGTGTAGACAGCCCAGGATGGCGGATAGCTTGTTTGATTTAAATCAAGGTAATCAGCCTTTGAGGTGAGAGAGGGAGTACTGTAAAAATACCTGTCCTCACTGTGCTCCCAGTGATGGGGAAGCAGGAAGAGAAAAGTAATGCATGGATCATCAACAGAACATTCAACTGTATGCTTCAAGCTGGTGCCTGCTTATCTCTATATCCTGACGGATTTATCTTAGCACATACAGTATAATTCCTTTGCGATTTAGGTCTTAAAAATAATAAAATTATAAAAAAGAAGCTTTTAAAAAAGCCAGCAGGTAGCCTTGAAACTGCAAGAGCATGATTCAGAGGCTACAGGAGGGCCCAAGAGAGTGTAACTTACAGGCTCCTTCTGCATTTTGTGAATGTGAATGAGTTTATTGTAAACATCTGGAAAATGCATGACAGTTGCCAGTTTTTAGATCTCTGACAGGAAGTTGAGATACTTTAATCCAGGTTTAAAACTAGCTGGAAAGCTGGAATTGCCAGAGGAAGGTTGTCTTTGTTTTCTTTTTCCATTACTATGCCAGGTTTCTCGGCACTGAAGTGGAAGCAGCATTGGACTGTGTCAGAATGAAGTGACTGTGTATCTTTGCTGAAGAGTTGAATACTACCATTTTTCTGATGGTAAAGATAGTCTGCAATGCTCCTAAGTCTTTCTACTACTTTGTTGCAGTTCAGTGGCTTTTCAGCTTGGCAGTGCAGTTCCTGCATGCCTGATTTTAAACGGGGTCTCTGAAGTATTCTGGGGTTTAAGCGAGTATTGTCTAGAGTTCAGTGTAACCTTAGAGCAGTAGTGTTGGAGCACTAGGGATAGAGACAAATGGCTGAAGGGAGTAAATAACTTCTTTTTATAGACTTCTTAATTTTGGTCTGTGGTTCCCCTGCTTCCATTAAACTAGATCTCTGTATTAAGTGTGAAGAGTTTAAATAATGTGGTTTTGGAAACTTACGTGATACGTAAGTGTGTAGCTCACAAACTACATGCTGTTTATTGTTCATCCATCAGACCATTGAATTTTTCTCCAGTCACTATGGAACATTGTACTTTCTTTGGGCTTTTATTTTCTGTTCTGGTTTTGGTTCTTTTTTTTTTTTTTTTTTCCCAGTTAAAAGTTTAACAAGGGTAAAAGAGAGCTGTTTCTCTTTGAAAAAAAGGTATAAGAGAGCTCTTCACAAGCTTTTGGGCCAAAATCTCTCAAATGGCAAAATTCCCTAAAGGCTCTGTCCAGCTTTCACAGATTTTTACCATTTCTGCATCCCACAGATGCGTACGAATAGGTCCTCATAAAAAGCATTGATAAAGATAGGTGCAGTTAAATTATTGATTTATAAGATTTCAGTTATTTTCATCCACCTGTCTGTCAGCCTAATTGTGATGCTTGAAGAGAAAACACTGGTAGCGTAGATTTTCTTCTACTGCTTCTGTTGCATGTTCTTTGGGATATTCTTCAGAGTAAGAGTCAGTCGTGTTGCTGTCTAATTCTGGAAGAAGAAGTAATAAGCAAGCAGATATGTTAGCATAAGTAGGAAAGTCTTAGTCTAGTTTTTGTTATTTCTGTCATTCTTAAGAAATCCCATTGCAACGAATGTGTGAATTGCTAGAAAAATGTCTTGGCTCACTGGGAATAAGGACTTAAATCCTTCGTATCTGAATTGCAGTACTTGATGTTTCTGCTTTAGCACTAGAGTAGAAATGAAGAACAGAGTTCATCTAAATGATGAAGAGAGTTCTTCATAATCGTGCATCTTTTCAGACAACCTAGAGCGGGCATTAACATTTCTTGTTAATGGCTCACATAGACCCGAAGTGTGCAGCAAGGGAAAGCCAAATTCTGTTACAACAACAATTCATGCTGTCCAGTGTGTCAGATCATTCAGCGATGCAACTGTTTGTGCCTGTGGCTTAGTTGCCAGAATTATTTAAATAGGCAGAGCTTCTGGAGTGAGAGGATGTCAAACTAGGGCCCTGATGGTCATAAACGTGATAAAGCTGAGGCCACCAAATAATAGGCAGTGCTCTTTCCTGTTTTTAGCTATGGGAGGAATTTATGCTGTGACCAATTGTATGATTTTTATTTTTTTTTTAATATATGAAATCTCAGTGTTAATCTGAGCCTTAAAGCCTGAAAACCCAAGAGGATGGAAAAACAAGTCTCTGTTGAGGTTCTGGTTTCTCTCTGTCTGCTGAGTATGTGTACTTTTATGAACTGTTTGAAATGCTTCTGAAAGAGGAATAGCTTTCCCTTTCCTATGGTTTCTGCCTCAAATATATGAAGCTGCTAAGTACAAAAATACACTTTTTCAAAGTAATCTATATCCATTGTTTTGTTAATTACAGCAACTTGGATTGTAGCAGGTCTCATGAAAAATAGAAGTCCACAAGAAGGAATTCTCATTGAAAAATGAGTAGGTGATTAGGTTCTTCCATTAATTTCTGAATTCAAGAGACTTTTCTGTTTAAAGGAGTCAACCATTTAAAACCAATGCATTTTTAATGGGTTGTGTGTCTGCTTTTGGTGGAATGTGCCATTCTGTAAACATGCACGTGCAAAAAGCGTGAACCTTGACTAACAAGATCTGTATCTTCTGCTCTCAGAATCTCAGCAGTTAACAGACCACTGAGAGTCCGACTTCAAATCATGTTTAATTAGTTCCACTCTTGGCTGACCTTGGCTTATTTCTTGGCTCTTGGTTATCCTTGGCCATTGAAGATACAGCAGGTATTAACATTGTATTGAAAGAAGGCTGCATTTTCAGAGGGCTTCAGTCTGCTAAGGTCACCATTGGTGTAGCTGATCTGCTTTGAGGAGGGATATACCTTGTAACCTGATGGAAATAAGAGGGGTGTTTTTTAATCTCTAAGATTGGACTGTAGTCAGTCATGTCTGTAGACTGACAAACAGGAGTTTGACACCCAGCCTCTTCATACATGTTGGGGAACCTGGTTGGAAGACTTTAAGGGGAAAAAGTATTGCTGTCTCTTCAGTGTAGGTTTGGTCTCCCTTCACCATGTTCAGACAGGGTGCAAGAAGCATTTTGCCTTTTAATGTTTTAGCAAGTCAATCTTCCAGTCTCCTGTTCCTGTGTATTGTAGCTTTGCCCATGAGGATGTTAAATGTATAGCTTAAGAGAAGCTGTAGTTATTGCTGAAAACTGAGATACCACATAGAAATTGTGACCTCCTTTGTGTGTGCCTGAGTTGTAGACTCTTTCAGTCACAGAGTATGTGAGTGAAATACTTTACCCATTATCACTGAGGTTTAGAACGAACACCATCTTCATCTCAAGTCGGTGTTTAAGTCTTGAATACAATGTAGAGCTTGGACCTGTGCTCCAGTGTATTCATAATCATCTTTCTTTGTGACCTGGCCATCTGCACAGATTTTCACTGAACTAAGAACTGCACTTTCTTTGTTAATTTAACCTGTGTGTTTGTTAGCTGAGCACCCTCATATCTCCAGCTGAGGATCGCTGAATATTCAAACACTTATCTGTAAGACCTTCTCTCAAAAGAAGGTTCGGTTTTATTTACCCTGTCCTTATTTTTTTACCCTATCTCAGTTGAGTTGGAAGCACCCATGGGATAAAAAGTCACAAAGGAAAGACATAGTGATGAGAAATAATATTTAAGATCTTTCTTTTAAGTCTTTGAAGAGTTGCACACCTTCTTTGAAGATCTGAGGAATAGTGAATCACTGTTCATAAGACCATTATGGAGGTGGTACTCTTAAAAGGATGCCTGAATTATATTGTTAAACGGTTAGAAAGCACCCAGAACAACAGATCTGTCTTCTGACGGGCAGTTGGCCTGGGGGAAGACGAGGAAGTCCTCCTCATCTGCAGACGTGGCTGCGTTTGTGTGTAGAAATGTGTTCCGTATGTTGTCATGTGGAAACCCACATCTTAGTAGGGGAATACCTGTCATAAGAATGTGTCTCTTGAAAAGGGAGGAATAAAAAGAGCCCTTGAGGGCTTTTTTTTTTGTGCTGCCCCATGGATGCTGGCATGAGGAGTTTGTGTGGATACATGCTACAGTTCAAGTTTAGATTTTGAGCTGTTCTATTTCTACAAGTTCTTCTGGACTAGGGCCAAAGCTAGGATTTTAAAACAAGATAGCTGTTTGTGGTCAGTTTTCTATTTGCATCCACTTCTAGTGTATAACTTGAGACTGTGAATTTACTGACCAACAGAAAGAACCTTAAGGTGTATTAAATTTATAAAAAGCCTTTTGATCCACTGGTCCACATAATTCATATAGCTGCTCTGTTAATGCTTTGGTTTATTTCCTGTTGTCTTTCACATCTGCTGAAGGAAGTGAGTTCATATGTCTGATGTTCATGAAATACATATTTATGTGTATTCCATGAAATACATGTTCTATATATATGTTCCTAAATTAAGCTGGAGAATGCTTTGAGTTAGAGAGGTTAAAAAAGAGTAACATTGTAGGGATGCTGTTCTGAAATAACGATATTCAGAGTGAAGATTACAGTTCAAAAGAATTCCAGACCTATTCAGGTACGGAAATGCGTACTTTAAAGCACATAAATAGCTGTCACTCGGACACATACCATCAGTATACTGTAGCTGCGTGAGTATAGTTGAAGCTGCTGCAGAATTCCTTCCTGATCCTAGTCAAATTAAGTTCCATTTTTAAACACACTTTCCTTTGACTTTTAAGCTTTGCTGCTTATGTGCCTGAGAAGGACCTGCATAGAAAAGCAGTAATCCTGTGTGCAATCAGGATAACCTCTTTACCGTTCACATTTGTGAATCAAGGTTTTACTTTCTCGTCACACCTTCTGCTTAGAGGGACCCTCCTTTATGGCACATACGAGTCTGTGTACCTGAGGGGAAGGCTGACCTTAACAGTCTTCATTTTTGGGGCGTCATGCTGGTGGTCAAAGACAGTTGTGAAAAGCATGGACATGGTGCTTTATGGAAAAAAGATCTGTGATAGCCTGTCTGGAGCATTGCCATGAAGACTAAACACACACTGCTGTGTGGGCTCATACATCAGTACTAAGCTAGGTTTATTTTTTCATCTTGCAGTTCTAGCTAGGATGAACATGCATCTAATGCCCCTGAGAGCGAGCCTTGGGTACTAAAGGGGGATGTTGGGTGGAAATGATGTCCCAGTGGGAACCTTCTACACCTGTCTCTCTCAGCTAGGGAGAAAAGTGTTGTGTAGGGTATAAACAGAGCATTACCTGATACTTGTTTAGGTGAAAATGGTGCTTTTGAGAGCACTTGGATGCTTGGTGCATGCAGTTACTTTAAGGCTTTTTGTTGTGCCATTGTGTATTCTCTTTTAGAAGTCCCACAGCAAGAGATTGTCTGGCTACAGAAGATTTAGCATAAACACTCTTTATATCCAGCAACATTATGTACCTGTGGCTCCCGCTTGCTTACTTCATTCTTACTTGGTTGAATTATCTTTGGTGCAGTGTGCATATCTGGGAGCGTGATTGGATTCTATTGTCAAATAATTCAGCTTCAGTCTTTTGCTGTTAAACACAGATCTTTGTTCTCAAAATACTGGGCTTCTGCATGAGGTAGTGGCAAACTGTCCTTTTGAAGTCAGTATTTGGGTTTTTTGCAAATACTCTGCTGTGGTAACTATGCACTTGAGGGGAAAGAATGGTTAAATGATGAAGTGCAAGGCATAGGAAGGACAGAAGAGATCCACCTGCTGCTTGACAGAGGCTTCCTAAAACAAAGAGAGGGGACAGATCTTGTTGTTCCAGTGTCAGGAAGACATTGTTCTGTGCCGTTCAGGACTGGCTTGTAGTCAGCCCTTTGTTTAAAACCTAGTCCATGGTTGCTTTTCTTATTCCTGGTTACTTCTTGAAGAGAATAACTCAAATTCATTAAATGAAATGAGGGTGGTTTAAGGAAATGTGGAAATGGGAATAATTCTGGATCACTGCTTTGCTGTCTTGAGTAGACCTTGCATTTTTGAACCAACCAGCATGTTCCTTCTGGAAGTTCTCAAATCTGTGAGAGCTATATCATTGATGAGTGTTTTCTTTGCTGCTAAGGGCAGTATGCACTGCCCATTGCTGCTTTAAAAAGTAGTACCACGACTAGGTAAGTAATAATAGGGACGCAGTAAAAGGAAGCCACTTTAAATGTTTTGTGAGGCATCTGTATGGCGGAGAGAGGCACTTGAGACTGTTGGGCATATTCTAGAATTAGCAACACTGCTGTTTTTTCCTGTGACTTGGATGCTTCCTAGTCCCTGGGACAACTGAGGAGGCGAGATGTGAGTGACCAACACAATTATTTTTAGCCTACACATTACAAGGAATTGCTTTTCTGCTACTTTACATTGCATGTTTTTGAGAAAAGCTTGTTTTGGCTTCATGTCACACTTTGGTTTTTCCCTCACATTTTGTCTGTGTTATGCAGTGAAATTTGGCATATGGTGCCCAAGACTAAATTTAAAGGATGATGGAGACAGATTTTGTTGGATGACCTAGACTGCTGCATAATCTACTGCAGGAATTAAAACACAACCTGATTTTCTCCGACTGGCTTTGTAAGAGTTCTATTGTGCAGTAACCCAAAATAAGAAAGACTTTTGGAAGGGCAATGAGAAACTTAATCCATTGAGGGGAAAATTCCAGTTACAGCGCTTAATGTTTAGGTACTGTGTTAATACTTGTTTTAAAATACAGGGAGTGATGTCAATAAAGAGGTTGTCATGCATTTGCACTGTTTTTTGGGGAGGAGCAAGGAAGGGACCCGCTCCAGGGTGAAGTGTGAGCTGTGGTGTTTGTTGTATTTTTGAATATGTGTTAGAATGCAGTCTGCTCTCTTCAGGATGGGCTTTTGTTTATGTATAGAGAGCTCGGATCAGTAATCAAGGCTCCTATGAGTAATCATGATGCAAATACCCAGGCTATATACACCTATATTTTGAAGTTCTTCTAAAATTTGAAGCCAGGTCTAATTGTTACAGGCCCAGCAGAGGTGCTCATTTCACCTCGGCATTTGCGATGTTCCTTTGAAAGCCCAGCCACCGTGATTAGACTGCTTAGGCCTGAGCTAACTAATGAAAATACAAACATCCAGCGTGACTCATAGTAACAATGCATATGTAAAAGAACAGCTGAATCTAATTTTAGTTTTTAATTCAAAAGGTACTCTGTCACGGAGACTTAGAGTACATTTTTCCTCCTTGTCTCCCCTCCTAAAGTTCATCAGTGAGGCTGAAGGCAGAATATCTGACTCAAAGTCTTGTAAAGATTCACCCGCTTCTGTTTCTTCATTTGAAGATTTGTCCAAGGATCTGCTTATCAGACTGAGTTTTCAGGCCCTTGCACATGCATCTCTAGTTTCATATCACCAGACACATAAAGGTTGTACCTAGGTTTTGGGCTTGAAAACAGGTATCTCATTTATACCAGATGAGCGTAACAGTGAAAGTATGTTGGTTGAATAAGAGTGAAATCATTTGCTGTGGGCTACTTGGTCCCTGATATGGGACAGAAATACCTGGGTGCTGAGGTGGGACTTGCATACCCCTTCCTGAGCTTCCATGCTGTCCACCAGTTGCATTGCACTCACTGCAAGTGTACAGAAGAGGATTCTGCCCCCCCCCCAAAGTAAAAGTTTATAGTGGATGGTTGCATTGCCTGGGTGAACCCAATAAGGCACCTTAGTGGAAAAGCTTGGTTTTACTGGTAAGTAATAGAGGAAGCTTTAAAAAGATGTGCTGCTGACTAACATGGGAATCAGTAAGTGTGCAGGTGTGGAAATGAGCACTTTGGAGTTTGCTGCTCTAAAATACAGTGCATGGGCTAGGGAATGTTAGAAAGATTCAATTCAATGTCTTACATGGGTGCATTTGCTTTGCTTCTGACGTTGAGCAACTGTGTGAGCACGTTTAAGATGAAGTCTGACAGAAGTTAATGGGGTGCAGAGCAGGAGACCATAGGAGAGCTCAGAATTTCTGAAGAATTCCTAAAAATGAGGATAAATACTCGACTGTTTTTCTTTGTCCTGCCCTTCTGAATGTACTTTATAAATAGTAAGGAGTTCTGAGTTTTAAAATTAGAAGGTGCTAAGAGCTGGTAATTTTTAGTTGAGGCAATGATCTTAGAAACTTGGTCCTTTGGTTTTGGTTCTGTTTTTTTTTTAAGTTGTGTTCTATTCCTTTTAGGTTATAGCCTTCTGTTAGTGCAGCATCACAGTAGCCTGTACTAGAACTGCCTGTCCGTGAGACCTGGGGCTTCCTTGATTAAACTGGGGTTATTAATTCTGTCCATTTGTCGTTTAGATACCTGCAAAAGCAGCAGCATGAAATACAAAATAGAAACGCTCCTTCCCGCAGTGCGCTGGAAACCACAGTAGGTGGTTGGAGTCAGTGTTTGAAGAGTAAGAGCAAATAGTCAAGAACTTGGTACAATGCTTCTTTTTTTTTCTGAAAAGTCAACATAACTTAGGAAAGGGCAAAAAAGGACATGGTTTACAGATAATAGAATAGATTTCCTGATAGGCAATGACTCTGCTTCTTTAGCTGTGCATAAGAGGCATAAAGGTTATCTACTTTAACACAGGGCTAACAGAGCTAGTAGGACACGAAAGTAGCATGAGACATAGGAAAATTAGGGCACGTTGAGGGTTGCCTGGAGTGTTGGAGGCATAACAGAGTCAGTGTACTCATCGAACAATTTCTGTGGCAGCACGAAGGCCATCAATTAGCAGGAAGGATAAACAGTGCAAGGACTCTTGTTTGGAGCTAACCTGATGAGTATCTCTTGGAAAGGGTCCATCTTGCTGTTAGGAACAGGCTGTACCCAGTATCAGTGCACAGCGCTGTGTGCGGGTGGTAGTAGAAAGTCCCTTCCTGATGGAGCGCTAAGCTGTGGCATCCTGTCCTACTGGCTTGTCTGCATGGATCTGCTTGTGGGTGATGACTCTGTCCGTGACTTCTTGAGTAGGTTATGGGTTTTAGAAGGTAATTAAAATCAGCTGAGTCCCTTTTGAATTCAGCTGTCCAGCTGAACACTATTGGAAGTTTTAACTGATTCGCCTTTAAAACTCACTTGAATTAGATCTTCCTGAATGTAGGTACATGTAGCTCAAGATGGGGTGGCTCTGTGTTAACCTTGTGTAGGGTAAAAATTGGAATGTGTAGGGAGTGATACTGTCTTGCTTACGTAATACCAAGTTCTCAATGGGAAGTAACTCTTCATTATTTCATGCTGCTGGGATTTTGAATCAAAAGGATCTTGGAACCGTTTGCATAGAGTTTGATTTCAGTGAATGTGGAAAAGCATTGTGCACTGGTCAAGAGTAGGGCAAGGAAAGGAATTCAACTTGGAAGGCACAGTTCTGTTGAAATAAGAGGCATCTGATAGCATTTCTTTGCATTTTCAGCGAGAATGTTGCTGCTTAATGCTTCTGTCAGGAGGGTCTATCCTGGAAAGTTCCTGTTAAAGTCTAGATCTGCTCTGGCTACAGAGAACAGTATTGCAAACCTTGCTCTTGTGACTGTTGGTGTGCAGAGACTAACTCTGGGTAGTTAGAGAGATGAAGCTGCTGGCATTCAGTCCTCGGTCCCCACTTCTAAAATACACAATTACGGATAGTCCATGAAATAAAACCTTAAAAGGGATATTGAGACCAGTAATGTTTCCATTGGCTTGCAGTCATTTGAGAGGACAACTTTGTAATTCTTTTCAATGTGAAGAGGAAAAGTTCAGAATTGTGTTTTAAAGTGTTCAGGAGGAATACACAAAAAACATTGTGGAGCAAGTTTAGTTTTTCTAGCTCATAAAACTGGTAATGGCAAGCATTCTGTAGGGAAACAGGTAGTATTTATTTAAGCTTGCTCTTTTTGTTTGGTTGGTGTTTTTTTCTAGCACAGGAAAAATTTCAGCTTCTTTGAATCCATCTTGATTCACACGTGCTTTGACCCCACTGAGTTTGCCTGCCTGTGCAATTATCTATTATCTCTTGTCTCTGGACTAAAGCTGAGTTGAGGAAGAGAACATAATGGTAGATGATCTTGTGCAGGTTCCATCACTTCACCTGAATAGGTGTATTAGGCTGCCTTTGAAGGCACCTGGTTTTTAGGGAAGCGCTGGAGCTTGTGAGCATCCTCTTTGGTGCTGTAGTTCTTAGGAAAGCTGCGCAGTGTTTTCTATACCTAGTGAAGACTTGCCAGTAGATGGGTAACTCATGGGAGGTGCTGCTTCAAATTGAATTCATTGCCTTTGCTATGATTTCTCATGGGAGTATTAAATAACACCTAATCCCTACTTTTAAGAGCTGCTGCAGAACAAGATAGGCCCTAGCTTCTAGTCCAGTGAAAGAGGAACTATGATAAAGGTGAGAGGTAAGCCTTGTTTTCTTCAAGGGGTCATAAACTAAGTTTTGCTGTTACTGTTCTAAATGTTAAGGCCTTTCTGTGGTTATGACATATGTTTCTCAAAAAAAACTAAGCAAATTATGGGAAGAGATAGGATTTCCTAGTTTTTCTGCCCTTCAATATCAGGGCAGGAGGAAAAACGCATCAACCAGAGAATTTAAGTCTTGAGGACAAAAGCTCTAGCATAGAGATACACTATTGTATTTGAGTCTGAAAACTGTGATTATCTTGGCTGCTTTAGGTAGCAGTAGATTGGTGATTTAAAAAGTCTATATTTAGTCTTTCAAGCCATCCTCTTTGTGAATAAATTTTGTCAAAGGTATACCTTACCATTGCAATGACAGCAAAGGCTTCCCTGTGGGGTGAGTCACTGTTCCTCCCTTGCAGACCATTGTGATCTTGAAGGTGGTATAATGGTCTTTAGAAGGTTTTTGATATCACTGGAAGCTACCAAGTATTCAAGAGATACTTCATAATTTTTTCATGGACTTAGTGAGGGCCTTTCAGAAGCTTAATATGGGGGGACTGAAGGGCCTAGCTTGTTTGGCAGCTGGATGTCACCAGCTCTGGTGTTCATTGTACCTCAGAATATATTCAGCTGTTTGAACACAGAGCAGAAATGCTGAACAACCTCTTCCTTCTAGTCAGAAATGCACATTTTTCTACCCGATTGTGCATAGTTTGAATTCAGTGCAAATAAAATTTCATGCTCAGTGGAGGACAAATGGAGCAGCTGATGAGAAATAGGCTAGCATGCAGAGAGCTCTTGGCTTGCCTGGACCAGACACTCTTATCTCACTACTAGCGATGTTTGCAAGATACCTCGGGCCAGGGCAAGTGCCCTGTCTGTCTTGGTTAACTCACGTTCTATCTCCTGATGTGGCTTCTAAAGCGTAGACATAGGGAATGATGGTAGAGGCCGGTTTTGGCTTTTTGACAGGTGTGAACACCAGTGGTCATACTGATCTCTCTCACTTATATTGGATCACTCAGTAGGTCAGAATACCATGTTCCAGATGTAACCTGTTTGTGTGGATTATTCTTTCTGCTAGTGGTAGATTCAAGTCCCTTTTTTTCCACAGTGCAAAGTTACGAAGCGCTACGAGTGAGAAAAGATTGCTCTGCCATTTCTGCAGTTCCTCACCTTATCCACTGCAGAGCTTTCCCCTTTTCTAACAAATGAGGCAAGGATCCTAAAAACAAATCCTGCATTACTGAACTCCACGTTACCCCCACAGTGTATTTGTTCTGCATGGTGTATGCACTGGGAGACCTCCTTAAACAATGGAAAATAAGATCGTGTAGTGGAAAGTATGTGGCAAGGTCAGTGAAGGGTTTTGCAATTGGCACTGCTAGTAACAGTGGATGTTTTAATGCAGCTACCTGCATGAAGTACTGCATGTTAAACACAAAGCACGTGTAGTCCATTTAAAAGGTGGTGGATGATACAGCAAGCGCTTTCTGCCATCATTTGTGATGGACTGGCACACAGTGTCACAAAGTCACCAAGTCTCATGTTTTACAAATGTACTTCTGAAAACCGTTTACGAGTTCAGTAAGAGGTTAAATGTCCATGTCTTCAGCTTCCTAGCTGATGGCTAGGAACTCAGCTTTCTTTGAGCCTTCCTTGGAAGCATCTGGTGATGGCTGTTACTGAACTGTTGGGTGATTTGATGTCAAGATGATTGGGCTGACTGAGTCATCTTTGTTCACTCAGTCCCTTGTTTTCACCAGTTGTCCCTTTCGTTACTTGCTACAGGGTTATGTGCAAATTCTCATTTTATTCTGGAAGCAAGGTAGAAGCCAAGATGCTTCTGAAGCTACCGCTCTCTTATACAGCGGCAGTGACACTACTGCCCGAGTTCCCAGCTATAACTTCAGCTTTTTGGTTTCCCTTTCCTGAAAACTTGCTGTAGTTGAGCTCAGACATCTGACATGGGGCCAGTGAGTGGATGCTTGAAAGAGCTGAAGAGAGAGGACTTGTGGGCAGCAGCAGATGGGATGGCTTTCGCACTTGCTGCCCCTGCAGCAAAAACTTCAAAGCGGCTGTTGAACCAACACAGTTTGTGACCTAGCATATGTGTTGAACTTGGTTCCTGGTAAGCTCTGTGCTTTGGGTGGCAAGCTTGGTGAATCAAGTGATGTCTGGTGAGTCACTCTGGTGTCCTAGGTGCAGGGACAGCAGCACCCAGGAGAAGTGGAGTGGCAGCTGGGTGTGGAGGGCTACCTCTGCCCTGCGAGTTTAAGCTGCTGCTGTTGATGGATTGGGGCCTGGAGGCTGGCTTTCATTGCAACATATTCCTAAGATGTTGGTTGTGACACTTACCCTGGGGTAGGCTTAAATTCAGAGCTGTCTTATCCCAGTCAGAAAAGGGAGCAACTGAGTCGGTAACATTCCTAGATCTTTGCAGATACCGACAGAAGGACAGGGTGTCATGGGAGTTAGGTAACCCTGCTTTGTATTGGTCCAGCTGGACCTGGTCCTTTGGGAAACCGAGATTGGAAGTCCATGAGGTGGTAATGTAGCCTTTTGAAATGTGGTTAAGGCGTGCCACTTGGAATTCATGGTGCTCACCTGGCACATGAAATAATTTCTCTGTGCTCCTTCCTTTCTTTTAGAGATCCCTATTACTTTTTAGTGTGACTAACTGGTGAATCTGTGCATAGTGCTGTGTCATTGCTTTTAAAATTTGTCATAAAAAAAGCACACTTTGCTGTGCAAATAGTTACTAAAACTTACTCTTCTTCTCTGTACTCTTTCTTTTGGGGCAGTTTAGGCTAGAAGTGAATGTAAAGATCTCCTAATCTTTTCATTTCAGTGCTGTGATACCCTTTAGCCTAAGGAAATGATTTCTTGAAAATGGGACAGTGTTTGAAAAGTGCTAGTGCTGACTAAGGAAAAAACCCTCAAGCAAGAAGTCTCATAACCTCTTCTATCAAACCTGAATACTAAGTCTTCTAGTAGCTTACAGTGGACTTGTACTTTGACAGAGGTGGCTTTCCCTTTCAAGTGTATGGTAGATAGTGATAGCACAAGGGGTAATGGGTTTAAATGGAAACAGGGGAAGCTCAGGTTGAATATAAAAGCAGAAGTTCTTTATTGTGAGGGTGCTGAGGCTCTGGCCCAGGGTACCCAGAGAAGCTGTGGCTGCCCCATCCCTGGCAGTGTTCAAGGCCGGGTTGGATGGGGCTTGGCGTAACCTGGTCTAGTGGAAGGTGTCCCTGCCCATGCAGGGGGTTGGAACAGGATGATCTTAAGGTCCTTTCCAACCCAAAGCAGTTGATTTTTGTATCTAGCAAAGGTCAACTGGTGAAATTATTATGCAAATATTGAAAGAATGTGCTGCTGCCTTTTAATATTAATTAAATATTAATATAAATATTAAGATACGTATTTAGGGAAGCTTGAATTTATATACATATATATATGTATATATAAAACTATGAAGAAAGAGTATTGAAACATTCTTATGTTTGTGTGGCTATCACCTGAAATTTGGTAGGGTATTTACTATTTTACGCTTACTGCAGACCTGAGATTCACATGTGTGGTCTTAAATTGTCACAGTAACTAGTAAATGCTGATATTTGCTTATGAAAAACTTACTAAAGCAGGGGGCAGGGAACCTGCCAGGAATTTGGGGAGAAGGGCTTATTGCGTCTGTGCATAAGGTAAGGAGTGCATTATAACTTAACTGCTGGAGCTGAGCCAATTTCCTTTCCCATTCCCCCACCCCCAGAGGAGGAGCTGCCCAGTCTCCCTCTGAATTCCAGAGGGACTGTTTAACCTTTTAAAAGCTTGGTCATCATAAAGACTTGTACTTCTGGAAGATTGAAATCTGCTTGGCAAATAATCATCTGCAGGCAGTTAATTCCACTTGCCAGTTCCTCTCCCCCTTTGTTCCCTGCTCAGTCTTCACCAGTTCATAAAATCATAGAATCAGCCAAGTTGGAAAAGACCTTTAAGTTCATCAAGCCCAGCCTTTACCCCAGCAGTGCCAAGGCCACTACTAACCCATGATACTGAGGGCCTCGTCTCCACGGTGTGTGAACACTTGCAGGAGCAATGACTGCAGCACTGCCCTGGGCAGCCTGTTCCAATGCCTGAGCACCCTGTGGGGAAGGAATTGTTCCTCGGCTCCAGTCTCAACCTCCCCTGGTGCAGCTTGAGGCCGTTTAGTCTTGTTCTGTCACTTATTATTTGAAGAAGAGGCCGACTCCACCTCACTCCATCCTCCTGTCAGGCAGTTGTAGAGAGCGATCAAGTTCCCCTTGAGCCTTCTCTTCTCCAGACTAAACCCCCCAGGTCCCTCAGCCCTCTCTCGTGTCCTTTTAATTTGGATGTTTCCTCTAAGGTCTTGGGGAGTCGGAGATTTTTGTTTGGACTGAAATTAAAGCCCTTGAAGACTTCTAGCATCAGACATTGTCGTGTCATGGAGCAACAGTCCTGAGACAAAGGAACATTAAACATTGGAGACAGCACTTACCTGTTTCCTAAATAAGTAATTATTTTTTTGGAGGGTAAGGATGAATTATTTTTGTTTTGCAAGTCCTTTGGAATTCGTCTGCATGAAACATCTGCTGCATCATATGTAAGAAGTGAAGGCCAAGAGTAATAAAGCATTTCATTAATGTTTAATAACACAGTGATTAGCAGCCCAGCAAATGTCTTATGCCTGTGGGAGATTGGAACTTATTTGATTAACAAATTAATTGCAACCTGTTCCGGTTGTGATTGCAGGTGTAAGTTTCCATGGATGTTGCAGACTCCCTGAGGACTGATGTTGTAGGTATTGTCATACTTGCTTTCTTCTTCCTAGCTAAAGAGTTAAAAACTCAAGCACGAGGTCTGCTGTTTCTTTGAAAGGAAAATGATTTTTTTGCTGCGAGAGTTTCTCAACAGAGATCCTCTGTACTACCACTGGAAAAGAATGGCTATTATCTGTGAAGGCATAGGGCTGCCTTTTAGAAAATACTTTGCCTTTCAGTTATTCTCCTTCCTGCACTTTATGTCAGTGTTATAATGGACTTGAACTATCTTTGCATTTCAGACCTAGTTCTGGTTTTCTGACTTTTATGTTGGGTGCACTGTAATTCCTGCTGGATCCGGACTCGCCGCTGGCAGAGCACAGAAGATGCTGTAGAACTGAGCTGTTCGTCGGGTCACGATATTTGAAACAATCACTTGAGAATCATAAAGTGAATTTCAGGCTGTGGTCTAGAACTGGCATAATGCTGGAAATCAGTTTGTGTTCCAAGTTTAGTCTTGAGCTTCCTGAGCTGGCAGGAATTTAGAGATGGTATTATGTCTCTGAGAGGCTCTCAAACTCCACTTCCATTCAGAGCAGCGGGAACTTAATGAAGGATTTGGCTTCTACCTTTCGATTAACTGCTGAGATATGTGGAGGAAATGAAAGAAGAGTTGGAATTCTTCTGTCCTCCCAAGAGATTGAGGCTTGTTGCATGTTCTTTTAATACAAGTAACCCATTTCTGCCTCCAGTATAATAGCTGTATGAAGCTTAAGATTTCTGCATATAGATTGTGTCCTGCATTTGGCAAGAGCAGGCTGGAAATGACAGATGGCACTTGCCATTGCTGACTGCCTGTGGAAAGAGCTAGGAAGTTCAAAGTGCGTGCGTGGTCCCTGTGTTTGAAGGGATGGAATGAATGCCTGAGTTTATTGGGGGCAGTAATACAATAGAAGGAATTGACAGGATGGGAACAGGGTGTGTGTTTTTATTCTCAAGACTTTCATCCAGCATGTCTGTCAGCTTACTCATTACTGCATGGTTGGGGTTCAAATCTGTCTACTTCTTCAGGAGTTAATGAAGTCTAGCCCCCATTTGTAGTGGCTGCGTGACTTCCTGCTCCACTCCTTATTCTAGAGCTTTAGTTTCAAGCACATTTTTCCTCTTGCTGCCCTGTTTGCTCTTGAATTTCAGTTGACCTGTAATCCTGTAATAAATCATGGGTTTTCAGGCAGGGACTGCACTGATGGGCCCACCTACGCTTGCCTGAACCCTGTGTCTTTGGCTTGCCCTGGCCTGGCCCCAGCTCCAGCCCAGCTTGCTCTGCCCAGTGACCTCTTCAGGCAGGTCCTGCCTGCTGCCGCAGCCATCGCTGACGCTTTTTGCCCTGATCCGTAGCCGTGCCAGGGCTGAAGGTCGCTGTGCTTAGTAATAAATTTTGGCTGGAATACAGCTGACGCACGCGTTTTGTGCCTGACTCTTTCTGGGTGTTCGCAGGCCAGCGTTTCAGAAACACTTTGCAATGCAGCCCTGCTGCGTGTCGCCATCAATTGTTGCTTCAGGATCTCAAACGATCGGATTTTTCATGAGGGTGAATAGTGGAGAGTTTGGCAGTGTTGTGGAACTTGGTAGCAAAATGAAGCTGGGTTTGGAGCTTTGGCATTGGTTTTAGTTAAGTAGTAAACCAGAGCATGCCACAGCTGCAGTTCACCAGGTTGCAATGAAATGTATATACAAGTATTCTGTATTTTGGACCCACCCCCATCAGCTGCTTTTGCACACCCTCCTGGCAAATTATTCTCATGTTGTATCAGCACTCGGTGTTTGGGTTTTCCTTTGTATCGGGGTTAAAATTCCTATGAGTGGCAGGCAGGAAGAGGTGCATGGAAGGGCTGGGGGGATGCGAGTATTTAAATCAGCAATTTTATGTTTGTACTGTAAACTGCTGATGGCTATCACAGATTTCTTTATTTTCCCCTAGGGAAGCCCTGAATGTTAACACTCTATTCTTTAGTATTGTACCTGTGTCTCTAGGACTTCTTGGATGATAGAAGCTAAAGTATTTTTACAAAAGCAGACCCTCAAAGCTGCTTCTGTGCATGTGTTACACATTGGTAGAGGTTGAAGCAGGACATGGTCCTTCTGGACCTCTGACCCGTGTGTTAGGCCTGCAAGTATTTAACAATTGTCAATGGACCAGCACTAACTGAGCGGTGATTGTTGTGGCATTAGAGCCCTTGCTATGTCATAGCTACAGATATTTAATAAGTAGAATTTGTTGGTTGGTATTATCCTCTCTTGCTGGATTACAGGTCCCGATTGTGTAAGTTTGAGAGTAACAGGTATGTTAAAAATGGAGATCTTCCCAACTTAGATCTGCTGGTGTTGGAAATACGCCATGACTGGCAGGGGAGGGAGACTGGAGCTTTGTCGTTATCCGTGCCTCAGATGTAAATGAGGCAAACTGCCATCCCTGTTGACATTTATCTCTGCTTGAAATCGCTTGCCTACAAAATGGACTTGTCATAGGTGGCTAGCTATTAATGACTGGCACGGGCAGATTCCCAGCCCAGACTTGTGTAATTAAGCCCCTTTTGCACTTCTTTTTCCTCCAAGCACTGATTATTTCAGTGATAGCTTGGGGCAAATGCAGAAGAATGTAGGATTTAGCCTTTATTCTGTAAAATGCTTCAATTATCCTATATCTGTGAAAGGCAACTAGTTCTGTGAGCTTTAGAATCATTTCTGTAATACTTTTGCTAACAGCAAGACAGTGTTAAAAGTAGCCTTCGACTGATGGTGTTGGAGATCCACCTTTGGCAGCTTCAGGAAGTTTTAGAAAAGACATGGTACAGCTTTTATTTTACAGTCTGTCCCACTAAGCTTTAGGATAAACCAGACATACACCAGGAGTGGAGCTTTGGTAAAGATATTAGTGAAAATACGCCGATCATGGTGATATCACTACCCCTCGGTAACCTGTCAGGTGCTATTTCAGTACCAGAGGCAGCTGATGGTGAGCATGATGTTCTTCCTCTGTAGTCTGGAGTGTTTTGTCTCAGTACACTTTACAAAGCTGAGGCTGGGAGGTATGGCTCAAGTGTTGTGCAAGCAGATGTCACTGCAAGGTGTTGAGTATAGCTGGCTAGGATCACATTGAAAGACCTTCATCAGCATGTGCCTGCTGCCCTGTGCTTGGAGTCCAGCCTTTTCTAGTGGTGGGAGATGGTCAGGATAAAAAGGCTCCCTCCTGCTGTATGAAAGTGCTTTAAATCTCTCAGCATCTCAGCCTGAGCCTTTACTCTGGGCAGGCTCAGCAATGCAGCTGAAGAAGGAGGATGGAGGTGAGTAGTCCTTCAGGCTGTTCAAGTGAAAGGAAGCAGGAGGGGGAAAAAAACGCAAGCCCTGCTGCTCCATCACTGCTTTCAGGCATCTTGCTGAAATGAGTTTGTTCCTCAGCTTTGTTCATGGCTCCGTGCTTGGCTCTTCAGTGTGGGAAAACCTTTACCAAAGAGTAAGAAATGTAGTAGAATGGAGAAGGTTATGGTGGAAGCAGGAGAAAGGAGGAAGCTGTAAATACGACATGTGCAAGAGAAGGAGGATTGTGTATACTGAGAAACTGGGGTGTACATGTGCTGCTTCCATCCATCTCTAATGCCAGAGTCCATGTGACAATTACCGTCCGTTTTCTGGTCTTCTGACCTGATAGAAGAACACAAGACATTGAAGCTTCAGCTCTTGAACGTATTAGTCCAAGAAAAATAAAAATTAATTCCAGAAGTGTAAAAAAAAAAAATGAGAACTAAATTTAGTTGCTGGCTTTACTTGATTTAAGCAAGAAGACTGATGCTGAAGTTGCCTGTTGAAATAGACTGGTAGCTTATCCTGCCTTTCTATTAAAAAGCTATCCTTTCTTTAAAGGACCAGACCTTTGGAGTTCTTACCTATTTACAAGAACCAGGCTGTGTCCTTGATGTGGCACAAGGCAAAAAATACAAATTTATGATTTTTTGCCTTTCATCTTCTTTGAACATAATCCTCAAAGAACCTTGTTGAGACTTTAAACAGGCCTTTCAGAAGAAAAGAAATTAACAGTGAAGAGAAAGTCAAACCCCAGCATGCCCTGTAGCTAAGGAAACTTTGAGGAATTCTCTTCTGAGCTGGATCCAAGTGATATTTCTACACTTCATTTGGTATATATTGATAATGTCATGCTGAGCCGTACAAAACCTTCATTTGCTCTGGTCCAGTTCAGGAAGTTGCAAGTCCATAAAGCATCATCTCTGATGATCCAGTCATTTTATCCCCTGTTGTAAAAAGGGCAGGAGAGAAAGAAAGAAGGGGGGGGAAAGTCAAAGATCCAGGTTAGGGGTGATGAATATGCAAACTGGCATAGCTCTAGACATCTTTGGGTGGGAAGGGAAGGGAGTGTGTGTGTGTGATGGTTATCCTAGTCTGGAATAGCAGATTATGGTAGTGAGGCAGAAATGATCTTTCTTTAGTGGTTTTGTATCAACTGCGGCATTAGCAGAGTTATGAGGAACTGGGATTGTAACTTTGGAGAGAAGGCATGAGTCTTCATGGATGAGCTTTATGGGCTATGCTTTGAAGTTAGAAATCTGATTTGGTCTTGACAGTCTTTAACCAAGTCTTTAACCAAATCTTTAACCTTGATGAGCAACCAAATTTATTCAATATAATGAGCAGATGCAGGCAGTCTGAGCTAGGAAAGTTGTCATCAGAAGTGATGAACTGGGAGGATTTTGTCACACTGGGTTTGCTTCCGTAGTTAGTGAAGGGCTCATACACTGGTTATAAAGCACTCTTCTGGAATTGTGTGTCAGCAGCCCCTTGCCTCCTGGATAAAGAAGCCTATTTTAGATAAAGAAATTAAACTGCAAGAGAAATTTGCTGAGTAATCCGTTCATAGTTCCGTTGGTTTGCGGCTCTTCAAAGAAACATGTGCTGCAGGAGCTCTGTGGTTTGGTGTGAACAGAAGTCTGCTGGGTCCTCTTGCAGTGAGGCTGGTGCTGAAGGATATTGCTGCTTCAGTGCTTAACAGGGCCAGTAACTCATTCAGTAAGAAAACTAAACCCTTTGCTTGTATGTGAATAGCTGGGGGAAAGGAAAGAAGAGTAACTTTCCCTTTGAGTCTTTGACTTTACAGCCATATCTCTTGGAAAAGTGATAAGGATATGCAGTAGCTTTATGTCTTTATCCACCCTATATTTTGATCATGCAGTGTCAGCCTTTCTCATCAGCATGTTTTGGAATTGTTTTAGTTTGCATTATATTTAGACATGCATTTTCTCTGTTGTACTCAGTGTAGGACATCTGTCACTGTTCGCTTCACTAAAGGTTCCCTGCGTATAATCCGGCATTTCCTGCCCTTGGCAATTAATATCCCATAGTATAATATAAAAAGGCTGTTATTTAAGATGTATACAGGGGAATACATGGTAAAGTGACACTACTTTATATATTCATCTGAGGGAAAGATGAATTCTTCAAAGCATCAGCCTGTTCCCTTGCCACAGTAAATTAAAGTTATTTGCAACTGTTCAAGTATTTCCAGTTTGAGCTTCACCAGGGATCTGTGATTAGAAGTCAGCTTGGTTTTAAGATGGCTGAGGTGACTAATTGACTAAGATGACAGTTTAAATTTGTTTCCTTCTGTCTAGTCACTGGATGTGAGATATAGGTTACTGTGTAACTGGTTTATGAGTTGTTCCTGATATTAGCACCTCTTGAAGCTGTGTTTGTGCAGCTGCAGCAGATGGTCAGGATGAGAGCTGAAGGATATGGATCAGAGTGGAAGGCATCAAAGTGGGCACAGACTGTGCTTATGCTGGGATGAGATACCAGAGTATAAATATAACTTCAGCCTAGAGTTAGAATAACTTCTGCTGAGTGTATCCAATCAGCATATACATACTATCTAGAGAACATGAAGAGATAACCTGACTTAGATTATAGATGGGTATTTTAAGGAGCTAGTAGAGATAATGCCAGAATAATATTTGCACATTAATTCTTAGTGTATTCATGTTTTGTCCAGTAATTCCATGAGAGAAAAGGTATTATTTCCATCTCACAGCTAGTGGGAGAAAGGGAAGAGGAAATTTCTTGCCTATTTTGTGCTATGAATTCCTAGTGAAATTTGATTGAGGTGCTGGAACATGCAGTGAAAGGTTCAATCTTGTAGTAACACTGTTAAATGATGTAGTAAAAGCCAACTGGAGAAGTTAATCTCGTGTCATAATTGGTGTTTCATTGATTGGTGGGATCTAGAGCCATCCTTACTTTGGCTTGTTAGTTGCCCCAGGTTTAAGGTCCAAGGAAACACCAGCAGTGGGTTGTGGTTCAGGCAGGACAAGAGGATGAGGTCTTTCTGTTGGTCTGAAATCTGAACTGTGCCATGTGTCACAGGCATCCCAGCCATGACTCTGAAAATATACTTCTTTTTGGTAGTATTTAATAAAGAATGAATAAGTGGAGAATATTTGAGCTCCTGTTCCTACCAGGAGAATGCTTTTCTCTGTGAGATGTGAGGCATGTTGACAGGGTTATGTCATGAAGCCTGTATTCCTCTTTCACAATTTCACTCCATACGATTTCAGGAGATACATGTAAGTCTCAAAGGTTTCCCCCCTGCTTTCTCTTATTCCATTGTCCTTGGGATAGCATAGGCCTGTCTTGATGTGTACCTAACAGATTTAGGCTTTAGTCTTTTCAGAAGCTGGACAGGCTCAGGGAAGGACTTGCTTTCTCCTTACTAGTAGCTGAATAATTGCTAACTGATATCTGTGTGAGATGTCACTCATGTTTGTAAAGAGCTGGCTAATATACTGAAGTATGTTTTCGGTCAGTGGGTAGTAGGGATGATAGGATTAATGATACTGCATCCTATCTGACACCTGTCTTTTTTTGTTTGTTTAAGGCTACATGGCTTAGAGGAATTAAAAGCAGCATTTGTAGCTATGTCCACATTAGAAGCTCTGAGTGGTTCTTGTGGAATTCCTTAAGCTTTGAATCATGATAGGCACAGTATGTGACCCTCTGATACGTAGAATACGAAATCCTTATTTGGCAGCAGCACTGCCTAAAGTAGGCATTAGCTTTGTGCATTTAAGTATGAAAATGTGTGGTCGATGAAGAATTTTCTTCACAGATATTCCTGAAGTTGGCCAGAGTTCATGATGCTAGTAGGACCAGTGTGTTAGTCTAGGTTGTTAGGATGCACGATTACCAAACCTGTAATCCAAGTAAAAATTGGAATACCATCTAGTTTTGAAGCTGCAGATCATATAGTAATTGAGGAAGGAAACACAGTGATGTGTAAATGTGACCATAGGAGAAACGAGTATTGCAGCAACAGCTGTGGAACGAAGTGTAACAAGCAGAACTGTGCCGAGTTTACTTGCTTGTTTTCATTCATACCTGCAAGTTTAACATTTCACTCATTTTTATGTGCTTGGCTGTAAGATCCCTCATTTGCTCAGGACGCTGTTACAATGGATATTGCAGTAAAGTCCCCAGTTTATCATGCATATAATGAACCGATTTTATTTTAATAGCTTTTTCAGGTTGATATAAAATGAGAACACTTTTATTCTGCCTGCCTGAACCTGGTTAAACCTTGGTTGAACAAAAGTGGAAACTGAGTTGCTTACTTAATTTTTACAGTATTCAAAGGGGATAGGCTTCCAGCCATTCTGGCTGACATATTTTACAGCTTCAGTTGTTCTTTGGTTTTTCACCTCCTGTAACTGTATATTAAGGTGTGTTCATTGCAGTACTCTATGAGGAAAGAGTTTAATTGTTTGCTTTTCTCTTGTTTCAGAACAGAGAGCTCCAGATTATGAGAAAGTTGGATCATTGTAACATTGTCCGATTGCGTTATTTCTTCTACTCTAGTGGAGAGAAGGTAAGAATGAAAAACAAGGCAATGCCTCCTGGTAACCTTCTGGGGTATAACTGAACTGTTTGTATTTCTAGAGACAGCAGTGTAAAGATAGGAAACCTGATAACATGGAGAAAATGCCACAGTGGTGCCCAGCAGATCATGTTGGAGCACATCTTTTTCAGTATGGAAGCGTGTGGTCCATGAGGAATAGTGTTATTAGTACAATACGTCAACAGTGCAACAGATTTGCATACACACAGTCTCCTTTTTAACTTATTGGAGCACAGCCATGCTTCATTTGCGTGTTCTAGAGCTACCTTTTCACATGTGCAGATGTGTTTTCTAGGATGGGCTAGATGACCTTGTGAACTGCCTCTGGTATTTTTATATGTAGTTATAAACATTTATAGAAATTCTGTAATTTCTATAAGTTTTATAATTTCTCATCTTTTAAAGTTGATTACATGCTTCGTTCTCTTCAGATGCTGGTGAACATGCACAATGCTGGAAAGAGCTGTATATAAGAGCTAATAGCTACTAAAGGGCTATTAACTGCTGCGACCACCAGCAGAGTGGGAGCAGCAACCCACCCACTTCACGGTCTTTGGGGGTAGACGAGTTGTTGGTGGCAGGTTGCTGAAGTCTTGTGCAGTGCACAAGAGGGATAATTGGAAGAGCTCTTTTGTTACCTCTCGGAGAGGTGCGTGGGGAGACCTGGCCCTGCACTTTGCCTGCTTTGCCTATGGAAAGCTTCCAAAACCACATAGCAGGAATCAAGGAGAAATGAGATTGAATGTTTTTATGCTTTCTTTCTTTGGGTCAGCCCTTGCCTGGTGATAGCGTGCATTCACAGTGTGATATGGCTCTTGCAGGTTTTTTGGTAGTTAACTGTCTTTTTTGTGAACTATATTGCGCTCATTTAGCATGTAACCGCAAATTCCTCTAGCAGCTTGAGTACAAGAAGGGAAATAGAGTCAAGGAGGGTTTGGGTTCAGCTTGTAATTTGACTAGGATGAAGTGGAATTTAATGAAACAAACAGAAGACAACTGCCTTATCTAATGGCTTTCAGAATCCTCCTGCAGACAGTGGAAGTGTTAAAACTTCTCAGGACACTGAATCGGGATCCTTTGTGTAACAGTAACTTGAGTAAAACTCTTTCGGGAATCTTTAACTTGATGTTGAGCTTGAGACTGGATTTTCTACTTTGCTGTTTCAGCTCCACGTGGCTGATTCTTGGCAACACTAAGTTCTGTTTTTAAAACTGCAGTCTCTTATCCATGAGCAGCAAATGGTAATGCTCCAGTGGAAAGTTTTCTTTCACATTACTTTCACCTCATCTCTCATCGTGCCTCTGCTCTGTGCCTTTGAGATTTCCACTGTTGCCTTCTTGCAAAATCGGACAAATGTGAACCAGTCCCTAGGGCAGAGGTGCCCGCATCAGCACTGTAATATTGGAGTTCCGGTTGCAAGGTCTCTTTGCAGTTCAATACAAAATGGTAAGTAATAGGCTTGCAAGAATTTCCATGAGACTTCATAATGAAGCTGGCTCTTAGGGCAATGGACGAAAAGGGAGAAAAGTGTAAGGGAACCAGGAAGGACATGTAGGAAGCAATGGTAAATTTAGATGCTGGGTACCCAGAGCTTTATATAAACTGATTTTTGAAGCTAAGTCCAATGGGAAGAGTAGTGTAAAAATCCAAATAACTGTGTGGTAGCATAGTGATGAGTGGGGCTTGCAATTGTTGCCTGTTTTTGTGGAGAACTTAACAGTCCACTGCCATTTAGGCTCTGTTTCTGCTAATTAACTCAAGTCTAGCAGTAATGACAGGTAACTGTTATACTGCTGATCCCTTTAATGAAGTAGTTCATCGGTGAACTTAATTTTGATACCAATGTAGATGAAGCATTCTCTTGCATAAAGTTTTTCATGGTTCTGTTATGACTCCACCTGTTTGTTCCAGCTGGAGTGTTCCTTGGACTTCCCCTGTGTTTCCCAGTGCTTGACACCGGTGTCTCTAAGCCCAGAGGCATGTCTTTCTTTGGCTCTTTCGTAGCCAATACCCGAGAAGCTTAAATCTGTCTTGATTTTGGAGGTACTTCCAAGGATTTCTCCAAATCCAGTAGGACTGGCACTCTTTGAATTCTATGTGCCTAGCAGCTACTTCAGTTTAATTGCTAGGCATTTTTTTAAGCACTGAGCAACCTTAAAACTAGCTTTATTCTAGCAAAACAGTGGGTTTAATTCATGATTAGAAAACCTGACACAACAGAAAATAGCATCAAATAGAAAAAGAATTTGAGATAGCACTTGTTAGTAAGACTATTCCTTAGCTGCATCAGTTAAAGCTAGTTTATAGAGATTTGGAGCTCTCTGATAGCTTTTCCTTGGGGCTATCTGTGGAACTGGCTGAAGCGTTTGAGCTCCTCCTTTTCTTTTTCCCTGCAATGAACTCTCCTTTTTATGTCTCCTGCTCACTTAAACGTCCTTCCTGATTTTACCAAAAGCAATCCAGCCTCAGCATGGAAGTCTTGTATCAAACATGGCTTTGACTGATTTGTTCTCCTTTGTTTTCTGTGAATGGGTGGCTCCCTCTTCTATGAACATCTTTGAATTTGCATTGCCTTTATATAGGTATGCCCTACATGAGGTGGGTGTGTGCATGTCTGTATATATATGCACGTACATGCACACGCATACGTCTTTATACATGTGTATATATAAAAACATTATTCTGAGTACTGACTACATATCAATCATGTTTGACTAATGATTTCTACTTTAAGAGAGCTCAAAGAGAGCATGCAATGTATATTAATATGACAGTTGGCAGGCATGGCATTTGGGTTGCTTCTTTCTATAAACTAATTGCTCCCTGGTTCTTTCCTTGTTCTAAGCTTACAGACCTTTGTCAGACCTACCTGTTGGATAACCCAGTTCTTTCAAAAGACTTTTCTTTAATGAGTTTTTTTCTGAGGCTGTATGAGATATCTGATGGCAGGGCAGTGACTTTTGTAGCTGTAATATGCTTCTCAGTAGTCCAGAGCATGTAATTATAACTGGTGGAATGAACCAGAGGGTAAAGAAGGACAGCCAAATGATGGGCTGAGTTGCATATGGAGGATTCTCTTGGTGGGAACAGTCACAAGTCTTTTCCATGCTGTATTTCTGTGATTTGTGGTTTTCCTGGTAATCCTTAGAGAAAGCAATCAAGATTATAGGGCTAGCCAACTCTGCTGCGTTGCGTAGTTTTGGTATTGTCTTGAGTAAGATGCTTGGTTTGCCTGTCAGCTTGCCACTGGGAGGGAAATCAGGCCTTATTAGGAAGGCATGCATTTCTGGTTTGATTTTTGCTACTTTTCCTTTATTTCAGGGACTGCCTTGCATTTAGCATGATGTATCAGTGTAAATGTTGAGTTACTGCAGCAGGGGGAGATGGTCTTGCTGCCCATCTTTTTTTAGCCTAATTCTGCTGAGGACCTTTTTCATGCTCCAAGGGAGGGTAGACATGGACATACCCAATAACTCCCCTAGCTCATTTGTTGAAAGTATTCCCTGATGTTTTATAGCATGACCTAAGTTCCTACATCAGTGGCTGCTGAGTAAAATTATTCAGCTGTGTAAAACCTGAAATGAGAACCTATTCCCCATTTTTCTTCCACCTCTATTTCTGGTTTAGTTCTTTCTTTGTGATATTTCATAGCTGTCAGATTTTCTTTTGTGAATGCTTTTGAGTGTTTAATAGTCTGATCAATTCATATCCATGCTGAAAAGAGGCAAAGAAGCACCGGAGAGATTTGTTCCTACATCACATCATAAAAAAGTAAAGTAAAGACAGTTTTTATGAAGCAATTGCATCTCTGATTATGTAACTCTCTCTCCCCCTCCCCCTTTAAGGTAGCTTGGGATTCGGAGGACTCAAAGCAAGCATATATGGAAACACAGATCACAGATAGGCAATACACTGACTCTTCTGGAGGCTGAGCTAGCCCTTCTGCGTACCCTAATTGATTTCTAGTCTTATTTAGCTTCAGCTGTAAGGGCATGCAGCCAAAAGTCCGTGCAGACTCAGGATGGAAATTTACTCCAATAGACTTAGACTGAGGTTTAAAATAAACGTGCAGGAGATATATGCAGAGCTGCATGTACAAGCTGCTGTGCATGCATTTTGACAGTAGTGTATTAAACTGCAACAAAGACATTTGGGAGAATCATAAAATGGGTAGGATTGAAAAGAGAGCAACTACTTGATTTGCAAGTTTGGGCTTTGCTTGAATAGTTGGTGTTTCTCCAGGTTCATATCCCTGTTAGGAAGAGATAGATCGCTACCCTTTCTGCGGGAGTGCTCAGATGAGTCCTCTCACAAGAACCATTTATTGTGCACCCTGTTACTTGTATTTGTAGTTGAGTAATTTGGCTTCATCATTGAAAGAAATGAAGAAACAGAACACGAAGTTCAATCAGCAGAGCCTTGAGCCCAGTTTTAAGTTGCCAGAGCCTGTGTGAATGATTTGCACCAGTCTAGTGACGTGCTGAAGGGTTAGCACTAGGAATGAATTTAGTCGCTATGCTCCCTTCAGTCCTTGGCAGAACTGCTGTGCTGTTGACAAAGGAGCAATTAATGCCAATTATGAGGAGTTTTGTGGTGTTGGTATCTCTGTAGTCCTTGCCTGTGGCCTGCCAAGCTCATTTCAGGAAGGGCAGTAGTCATTAGATAATGATTATCAGTTACTGCTGTTCAGGCTTGCAACATCCTGGGAATTTTCTTAGTTGTAGTTATGAGCAGTCTCTGGTTCTTGAGTAGGTTGTGTTAATAGAAATAGCAGTTTTGTCTGCTTGTGATAGGGCTAAGCACCAGTAGCTAGATTCTCAGTGTGATGGATGTGTGCAGTGGAAATGGGAAGCTCCATGGTTTTGCTCTAGTCCAGTACATCTGGTTAGTCACTCTTAAGTCCATTCCACTAGCAGCTCTAGCCACTGCTCTCATCTACCTGTGTTGGGTGGCCATTAGGAAAGTAGCTCATATTGCTCGTCCTGAGGCAAGCATACAGTTTGAACCATTATTGTGCATTATCTTGCCTGGTTTGCTGTTGTGGATATGTCATGATTCAGAAATTTCCACTGAGTCTGGAAAGTAAGAAAATAGTGGATCTCCAAAGGCTCTGCTTTTTGTTTTAACGGTAAGGTAGTCAGGATAGTCCCATGATCCCAACTTTACCTGGTAATTTCCATCTTCCAGCAGAGTTATTGCCAGTTATATTATTTTATGAAGGGCATAAAATAAATAAGAATCAGCAAGGATTTGTAAGCTCTTTTTCTCTACTATACTCTCCCTTCGGAGAGGGAAAAACTATGACAGGAAATGTCTTTCTTGATGAAAGGTAAGGGCTTAGTGCACATCACCCAGGAACCAAGGCTTCTCATTGATCAAAGGTAGACAATGCAAACCAGTTGTCTTGGAACAAGTCCTGGGAAGGTGCTTAAATGTGAATTATATTGGGAGGCTTGACTTCTGCCCTTACGCTGTCATCGTAGCTGACCCAGCTGGCAGTTTCTACCTACATCAGACTGCGTTATGTTGAAAAGCAGCCAGCATTAAAGAACAATTTGTAAACTTTGACAGGTAGGTACAGGAACAAAGCTCTGTCTTGGGACAGTTCTTAAACTCAGTCATGAAGAGTCAGGGAATAGGAAAGGGGGTGTTTTGCCCAACTTTTGTAGTACTGATAGAAAATAACAGACACTGACATTGAGTCTTCAACTGCTTTTACCCCCCTGGAGTTATCTGCTCTGCTTCTAGGCTTACGGTTCCTTTACTTTGGTGGCAGCCATATCGCTGTTTTGAAATAGATGTGGTTATAAACTGCGAGTAAAACCAGGCATGTGTGGTCACTGGATGTCACCATTCCTGTGTAAAAATGAAGTCAGCTACACAGTTGTTTGCGTTTTCAGATTTTTCCAGTATATCATGGTTACTCAGTAGTTAGAGTAGGAAGGCTACAAATCCTCACTTTTATCTTTGAAAGCAGGTCCAAAGCGTTAGTATCTTTAATGTACTATGTCAGCCTTCAGGAGAAGAGAAGGAAAAAGGGTGTTTCACAGCACTTGGTAAGTGTGCGTGAAATACATACATGAAATACATGAAATGTAGCTTTAAGAAAAAGTAGAGTAACAGGGGTTTTTATTCTTAAGACCAAAACTCTGTGACTTTGAACCTTGTTTGTTGTCTAAATCTAGGTGGTTAAGCCAGGGTGAAGGGCATATTTTACCTCATGCTGGCACTCTGGTGTTTAAATAATGCACTCTGAAAGAAGGCGTAATCGAAGTGAAATAACTGCTGTGTGTTTTCTTGCTTTCTGACTCCCAAGTTAAACCCTTCAGTGCTTCTTGATAGAATCCTTGTGTAGCTGCCATCCTGTAACAGCTCTGTGTGTAGCACCTACCTCTGAAAAACATTGGTGGGTGGTGTCATAGGATAAAGAAAACAGGGTCCCCTTGAGTAAACTGACTGGCTTATTTACCTCATATAGCCCCAATACTGATGCCATGAGATAATTTCAGTGAGAAGTGCACTCTGGAGGCATGTTCCTTAATTTTAGGTTTATGGCTTATCTGTGTGCTCTCAGCATGAATAGGCAAGTAAAGTGAGTTTCGTCAGAGTTCCACATTCCTTTCTCCAAGGCCGTTTTTGGATGGGGCTTGGAGCAGCCTGGTCTAGTGGAAGGTGTCCCTGCATGTGGCAGGGGGTTGGAACTAGATGAATTTTAAGGTCCTTTCCAACTCAAACCAGTCTGGGATTCTATGAAATACAAAGTTAAGGAAAGGTCTTTATTGTTCATCTCCTCTCAGTTGCGCTAGCACAGCGGATCACATGGATTCCATCTGAAAACTAACTCGAATTGTGACCTGGGATTAAACAAAAAAAAAAAGTATAAAAGCGAGAAATCACCTGCAAACTGCTTCAGACCCACAACCACACTGTTGCTGATCTGCCAGGAGATGAAAACTGCATGAACATACTCATCACTTTGCCCAAATGCTGACCAGTAAATTGAGTCACCCTAGAAGAAAGAGTGCCCAGAATAGCTTCTTAACCTTCTGTCGTGGTTTAAACCCAGCTAGCCGGCTCGTTCACTCACTGCCCCCCTTTTCCTCCCTCTTTCTCTCCCCCCCCCCCCCCCCCCCCCCCCCCGGTGGGATGGGGAGGAGAATCTAAAGGATGTAACTCCCACGGGTTGAGATAAGAACAGTCCAGTAACTGAGGTATAACACAAATCACTACTGCTACCACCAATGATAATAATGATAAGAGAAAATAACAAGGGAAGAGAATATGATATCACCCGTTGAAAATGAGTCCAACCCAGAAGACCCCATGCCCTTCCGGGTAAATCCCAGTTATGCCCCCAGGCATGACGTGCTGTGGTATGGAATACCTCTTTGGCTAGCCTGGGTCAGGTGTCCTGTCTCTGCTTCCTCCCAGCTTCCCCTCCTCCCTGGCAGAGCATGAGGCTCACAAAGTCCTTGGTCAGGGTAAACATTACTTAGCAACAACTGAAAACATCGGTGTTATCAGCGCTGTTCCCAGGCTGAAAGTCAAAACACAACGCTGCACCAGCTACCAAGAAGGAGAAAAATTGACTGCTACTGCTAAACCCAGGACACCTTCTTACCCTATTCATTGATGCTCAGAGAAATTTTCCTTAGATTCCAGGTAGGAGTTCAGGAGAACTTCTAATATTTTACTAGATACTGGCATAGTCTTCAGATTATGCCTTGGAGTTTTACAGGCTTTTGTTGTTGTTTTTGTTTTTCCTTTTGCCCTCAGTCTAGTGTTTGCATATATGACCTCCCTGAGTTCTATTATTGTGTTGGTGGTAAATAGTTAGACTGTGCCTGACTAATGTTGATTGGAGTTTTACACATACAAGTTATAAATGTGGTGTGTGAGATCTATGAGTAAAAGTAATGAAAGCTGGTAGAACTGACTCAGGATTAGTCTGGGGTTTGTTGAGGCAGGAGGGGATCATAGAGAAGGAATGTTTGCACTTTACATGCAAAGAACAATCCAGAAGAATGAATCTTTGAAGTCAATGGCTGTTGCTTTATATTGGCCACAGTTAAGATCAAATAGATGATGTTTAAAAGAGATTACTTGTGGGGATTGAAGGAGAGAAGAGTTTTGGAAGTGGAATTAGAGACCTCTGTGCAGCCTTTCCTGTGTTGGTAGAGTAATGTCAGTTTTGCTCAGTCTTCAGCCATGTAATGTGTGACGGTCATGTGCCAGGGTACTTTACTTGCAGCCTGGTTTATCTCCAATTGCTGATACAAAGAAAAATAAAGAAGTTGCTAGAATGTTTTAGTTCTTGTGTCTTAGACTTTTTCATGCCTCTTATTATGTCATAGTCTGTATTAGTATTTACTTACATGAAGTGTTTCCAGCCAAAGTGAAGTGGTGCCTGAATTATTGGTTCTAGAGAGGCACAGAGCAGTTCAGTGGCAAGGGGGTGGTTATTTTGTTGTGGCTTGTTTCGGAGCGGTGTTCATCAGCTGTGGATTTACCTGCCAAGTGACAAAAAGCAGCTTCTAACATTTGAGACGACTGCAGGAGCCACACTGCTACGGTAAAAATCCTACTGAAATACATTGATCCTGTACTCCAGTATCTGGCCCTGCACTCGCCCTGTTTTGAAAGGTACATGGTTGTAACCTGGGTAAGGACAATCTGAGTGCAGCACAGGCTGGGGTCTGCCCAAGGGGGGGAGCAGCTCTGTGGAAAGAAACCTGGGGGTGCTGGTGGACAACTCAGTAGGAGTGAACAGCATGCTGCTGTGACAAAGCAAGCATGCTGGGGTACATCAACAAGGGAATCACCAGCAGAGAGAAAGAAGCCATTATCCCACTCAACTGTGACCTTGTCAGGCCACCCTTGGAATATTGTGTTTAGTTTTGGCCCCCACTGTACAAAAATGATGTGGAGAGGCTGGAGATGGTCCAGAGAAGGGCCACAAAGATCCTCCAAGCACTGGGAAGCCTGCCACGTGAGGAAAGGCTGAGAGAGCTGGGCTTGTTCAGCCCAGAGAAAAGAAGTTTTAGGGGAGACCTTATCACTATGTTCCAGTATTGAAAGGACGGCTACAAAGAAGATGGGGACTCCCTTTTTCCAAGGAGTCACATGGAAAGACCAGGAGTAATGTGTACAAGATATTCCTGGGCAGGTCCTGGTTGGATACTATAGGAAAAGTTTTCACAATGAGAACAATCAGCCACTGGAATAATCTTCTCAGGGAACTGGTGAACTGCCCAATATTGGACAGCCATAAGATTTGGCAGGGCGGCACGTTGGGACATATAGTCTAGGTCATGCTTTGCCAGATGATCCTTGAGGTCCCTTCTGACCTGCTGTTCCATGATGCTGTGGTAACCTTAGCAGCAAGCACAGGAGAACGTGGACGCATGTAAACATCTGACCTGCTGAAGAAAGCTCTTTCTTTGGGATCTGTTCAATCCCAGACTCTTAAGGAGAAGCGAGTTACTTGATGACATCTTGTGTTTGCTTTCTGTCATTTACATGATGCAGTCTTCTCTAGAGACTTTTCTCTGCAGGGGTGTTCCAGAGGTGCTTCTGATGCTGAGGTTACCTTGATTTGTTCCCAGCCCAGCAGTTCTGAAATAGCAGTGTGGGAACAAGTTGTGTGGAATACATGGTGAGGTTTCCTGTAAGGGAAAGATAAGCCTTGATCCTCCTGCTTGATCCTCAAGCAGTTGCCCTCATTTGGCAAGCTCTTGGAGCTAACCCTGTTTCCTACTGCA
Organism: Pezoporus wallicus; assembly: GCF_028554395.1. Lineage (NCBI taxonomy): Eukaryota > Metazoa > Chordata > Aves > Psittaciformes > Psittacidae > Pezoporus > Pezoporus wallicus. The sequence goes on from NW_026639755.1 coordinate 1,982,495, forward strand.
GTACATCTGGGTCACTGGAAAAATATGTGTTTAGGAGGAATGCACGAGGCAGGCAAACCAGCTTACATCATCCTCAGAGCTTGTCAGGCCATGGCTGCTTCCTAGCTTGTCCTGAATCTTGTTCAGGGGAATCCAGGTAACTCGGATGTTATTTTCATCCAGTTCATGCTCACAGAGAAGAATGAGGGCTCTTGAAAATTGTATTCTGAGTGTTTATCAGATTTGCACCAGGAGGAGGAGGTAGGTCAGAACACTTGAATCATCTTTAATTCATGCAAGTAGGCATTAGAGCACTTCTGGAGTGTCAGTTACTTGTGGCAGGAGTGGAATATGCAGCTACTTGTATAGCCTGCGCCATAAGCCCTGCCTTTATAGTTGCATGTTAAAGTTCTGGGTACATCAAATGGTACATCAACAGTTTGTTGACTGGGGGAAAGGTAATTGTGTGCCTTTATGTTCTAGATGATAATGTGTGATACACGTTTACAGCAATACCGTGCAAAACCCATGTGCTTTTTTCAGGGGTAGCATCCAAACTCACAGGCATTGGTGAGTGAGTGCAAAACCTCCATCTCTGCTGTTTTGGTGCCTGAAGTTTTTTGTGCTTGTGTTATGTTATGCATTGAATTAGTCCTATTTCCAACAGAACATAAAAATAAAAATGGAGGAGAGAGAAGCAAAGCAAAGGTGGTATGGACTAATAGAGTTCTGTAATTCTCAAAACTCACTGTTGTAAAGTAATGCAGAGAGGTTGTAATGATCAGATGTATGACTGTTTTACATGTCTCCCTTTGCTTGTACTATGAAAGGAAAATGAAACCACTATAATTTCATTTCTACTCGTTTTTCTCTCTAATCTTTAATGTAAATCTTTTTCATACATGGAACATGAACCTTTGAATGAAGTAAATTGACCTCAGTAACAGAGTGCTCTGTGCAGTGACTTGTTGCCAGTAAGACTTTCCCATCCTCCGAGAGGCAAGCTTTCAACATAAGCTTCAGGTTGTATCTACACTGGATCAAACAGAATTCATATTCATGAGACTGTCTTCTCTCTTGGTGTACAGGTTGCCTTAGCAGACATAAGTTAACTTTGATTTTTCAGGACATTGGTTTTCTGTATTTTATAATTAATACCTTGAAAGCTCTGACCTAAGAAGAGGTGGTGGTGGGTTTTTATTGGCTAGAAGAGTCAGGGAAAGAAGAACTTCTTGCTGCAGGAGGGAGAGTGCAAGAGAACTGCATACTTGCATTTTAGCATACATTTGCACATCTGTGGAGTTCCAGAGGCATCCAGTATTCCCTCTGCACTGCTGATAGTTGTCCTTCCTCAGCCATTTCAAAAAGTTTGCTCTTCAGCCTTGTCCCCAGATTCCTTCATGTTGTTACCTAGCTCCTGGAATGGCACTGGAAGAGGCAGCAGCATAGGCAGGGTTTTGGAGGCTGCTGTTCCTTGTCTGTGTTGCAGAAGTACCATAAGAACATATGTAAGTTAGTGGACCGTTGTCATTTGTTTAGTACTGGTGCTATTACCAGAGTCATTTAAGCTATGATGTTAAAAAAGAGCATCTTTCTGTAGGAAAGAGTGATGTAGGCAGAGCCTTGCAAGGGGATTTGGCCTATTAGGAAGTATTGAAAAGAGCTATTAAAATGTCCTGAAAATACAAATAATGGTGAACAGACGTCTTGAATTCTGAGTCTTTAACAACACACAGAACCAGCAGTTGTTTGCATATTGTCTATTCAAGGCCTGTATTTTTCTGCATGTTACCATGTCTTTACTAGCTGGAGACTGCTGCAGAGAGGCAGCACAGAGGTGGGCAAGGAAAACGAGCACTATGAGAGTAACACACCACACTCCACACTTGAAGTGACCTTTTAAAGTCACAGTAATATTGTTAAATTGCTATAGCTAAATGAGGTTTGGTATTAAGATACCAGCCAATGGATCGGCTAGCAAGGGGCTCCACTTGAAGACCTGGGAGTTCTGTACTGTTTCCATCCATGTAAAGTGTCTATGTATTGTCTTCCTCTACAGAAAGATCTAGCTCTTAATACAGCAAGTGCAGGAGAGGTTACTGCTGATTAATTCACCTAGGTGTTTCAAAAGTCAGATTTCAGGTTGATGCAGTTAATTATACCCACCCCCCACCACCCCTCAACATAGATGTAGTCACAGTCCTGATGAGATTTGCACAGAAGACTGCATTAAAGTATCAGAAGTATTTTTAAGACCTGTTTTACTGCTCAGAGTTCCCAGTTAGGCAATGTGATTATGGTACTTTGTCATTTAATTCCTGTTTGTTCTTTCTTTCCTTTGCTGACGTATTCTGTAACAAAGTACCTTATAATAAAGCTACTTTTGTTGTTCCTCTGTGTGAAGTTCACATGGACCTCTAACCTGATCCTTGGTATCAAAATTGATACTCAAGTCTTCGGCTTGTTCTGTTTTGCCATGACTGTTTGTATGTTTAAGTTAGAGATAACTGGGACATCAAAATATGCATGAACAGAATAGGTAAAAATGTTAAGACTGGCTTATGCTCTATGAATGACTAATATGTATTTTTAATGCCTTAATAGTTAGGAATTCAGTAAGATCAAAGTAACAGTTCTGAAAGATGCAGGGTTTTTAAAGTTTATGTGTGTGTGCATAGTTGTTGAGGAGTGAGTTTGGTGTCTTTAAATTTGCACTTCTTGGATTCTGCTGGGTAAGGGACTGACAAGTTAATGGATTGCTTTAAATAATGATGCCAATGTCAGCTTGAAATATCTCCAAATGAAAATATTGAGCAGAATAAGTATACCCTTTTCCCTGTTTGTAATCAGAAAATGCCTCGTGTTGGAGACCATATTCATTAATGCAACCTTAAACTTATGTTTGGCTTAAGTATAGTGCACAAATGCAAAGCCTGAAGGAAAAAACAGTTTGGTGGCAGTTCACGCTCCCACTAAAGACATGTACTTAAAATGTCCACAGCTTTCTCATCCCTGTTGGTTTCTTTGAGTGCTTTAATTGTACTTCATGCTTCAAATCTATTGCTGATTCTCTTTTTCTTTTTTCCCTTCTCTGTTTTCTTTCAGAAAGATGAGGTGTACCTCAACCTGGTGCTGGACTATGTTCCTGAAACAGTATACAGAGTTGCCAGACATTATAGTCGGGCCAAACAGACACTCCCTATGATTTACGTCAAGGTAGGTAACTGATAGTTGTCGTTAAGTGAAGAAGAATATCACAGGAATAAACTCTGTGGATACCTCTTTCCTGACATAGTTTTCTCACATTTTTAGGAGCATATACATCATGAGGCAAGTTAAAAAAAAGATACTGGAATGATTGTTATGACAAAGGAAAGATAGGAGAGGCTTCAAGCACTCTCAAAGTCTTGGAGTGGGTGGGGGAAGCTGAGTGTGAGAGGAGTTCTGGGCTTTTAAAGTACCTTAGAGACTGACACCAGCCAGATGAGCAGCTTCAGTTTCCTGAGGAGATGAAGACACAGTAGTACAAAGGTCAGGAACTGGAAGAGGTTGTCAGGAAGAATCATGTCCTCTTATCTGTTGTATTACCCTTTTCCTGGCCTACGAGTTAAGAGTTCATGTGCTTCTGTTGGGGGCATGAAGGTCATAGTTTTGTCCCCATTTGGAGCTTGTATGCACAGTGTAGCCTCAAAACCTCACTTAAGTTGTCTGTGTCTTTTGTTGTCTTTTACGAGATAGTTAATGAATAAAATGTCCTTTTTCTCTGTAAAACTGGGACCTATTTGGGTCTTGTAGTTCCATTTCATACAGCGTGGTGACCACAATCCACATGTGAATGATCACATTTTCACATGGCATTAACTTGCTAACGTGGCACCAAAGTAAGACTAAATGGAAATAAGCCACAAATATTCCTGATTCTTATTGATTCCTCCCTAATCCTCTTTAAAAGCCTAATTCTTAACATGATAGTGGGGTTGAGAAAAGAACATGAATTTGATTGTAAGAAAATGAAAGTTATAGAGGTGAAAGCTACAAATAGTAATTATTCCAATAATGAAGTGTTGTGCCACAGCTGTATACGCATTAATTGTGAATGGCATGTTTCTTCAGTATCCACCACTGGAGCCTGCTTTTAAGGTAGACTGAGAGAGTTGGGGCTGTTCAGCCTGGAGAAGAGAAGGATGCATGGCGACCTCATAGCAGCCGTCCAGTATCTGAACGGGGGCTATAGGGATGCTGGGGAGGAACTCTTCATTAGGGACTGTAGTGACAGGACAAGGGGTAATGGGCCCAAACTTAAACAGGGGAAGTTTAGATTGTATATAAGGAAGTTCTTTAGTATAAGGGTGGTGAGGCACTGGAATGGGCTGTCCAAGGAAGCTGTGAATGCTCCATCCCTGGCAGTGTTCAAGGGCAGGTTGGACAGAGCCTTGGGTGAGATGGTTTAGTGTGAGGTGTCCCTGTCCATGGCAGGGAGGTTGGAACTGAATTATCTTAAGGTCCTTTCCAACCCTAACTATTCTATGATTCTATAACACCATCCAGTTTCTACTGCAAGGTCACACTGTTTGGTCTGTTGGTAAACAGCTTCAGGTTTATATGTACCCCAAAATCCGTTGGCTTAGCTTTTGATAAATGATTTATATAACTTTTGTCAGCACTCTTGTCCTAATTGCTCTCCATTATGGGAACATGGGAAAAATTGTCCTTACTTATGCTTTGAGAGAAAATTCTGCTTCAGCTCTTTAATCTTCCTGTCTGCTTGGGACTTCCCATTCCCAGCAGCCTGGAAGGCTGTTCTTATTTTTCTGGCAAAGCAAGCCTTTCTCATGATTCTGTATTTAAAAAGATCGTGTTACCTTGATGTCATAAAAGCTTTTGCAATTCCTGAGCCATCTTGGCTACACAAAAGGCAGATCATACCTCTTTGTTCATGTTTGATTGGTACCTAGGTAGGCAGAGAGGTACTTACCCTAGGTAACAACAAAGCTGTTAAAGAAATGCAGGGAAGCTTTTCTAGTAATCTACTTACTAATTTCTGTTTGTAACTTCTAACATGCTGGAAGAAATTCTTGGAAATGTTGGTTTTGCTGTGGGGAGATGAAAAACATACCTTCTAAATCCTGCGTGTGTCAACTTGACTTCTCAAGTTAGAGCAATCTCTTGCGTTATTTTGCAATACACTTGCACAATACATAGGTAACATGTCAAAAACCGTGTTTGTTTGCTTTCCTTTGTGCACAGTTGTGGTTTTTAAAAACAAATATGAAAACCAAACACCTAGAGCCAAAATTCAAATGATTCTCCTCCCACTCCTCAACTCCTCCCCACCGAACGAACAACAAAAAACAAGGGAGAGAAAAAGTGTAAAGACAAAGATAGTGGTGAAAGTGCGGCAAACATGACCTGATAGCAGTATCTAGCAATTGCACCCAGTTTTAGGCCGTTAAAGGTGAACTGTGGAGAATGTGCTTAGCAAAGGGAAGTGTGGAGGTGCATCTCCAGTACTGTGTCTTGCCTGTAGCTTGATTTTTAAATGGAACCTTGTGGGGGATGCAACAAAGATAAGAAATAACCAGGCAGCTTGTTGTCAACTTTGAAACAGGGATTCCCATGCCTTTATGGCAGTATATGCTATATGACCCTAATTGTATCCAGCAGCTCTTTATTCTCTATAGCTGAAAGCGTGTAGCTCCAGCAGCTGGACATCCTTCCCTTGCCCTGTGGTCTTGCCACCTGATGCTCTCTCGGCTTTGTATCATCTCCTCTTGCAGTATTCATCCTTGCTAAGGGTTTAGCCAGCCTTAGAAAGGGGGAAGAGAAAACTTTCCCTCAACATACTTGTTTGCTGTGCCTTGCATAAGATTATTCTGAACAGTTGGTTTTATCTGCCTTCTCTTTTTGCCCAGAGATTTGAAATTAGAATGAGTCTATCCCTTCCCCAAGAGAAACTGGGAGATTCAATCAAGTGACAGGCTGAGACACTACTGTAGTCCTTGGATGACATTTAGTATATCGCTAATAACTTCATCAACAGAAGGGTTTTCTTTGGTGTTTGGGGTGGTGGTTGTTTGGGTTTATTTTAGTTGAGTGTTTGGATTTAATGGTTTTTTTATAGTTCTTGTTTAATAAGCTGTAATTCTTCATTTCTGTGAAGAAGCTGGTTTATGAAGCAAACTGAAACACTTGTATGTTTTCTGTGACTACCATTATTTATAACTGTGGAAAGCTGCGCAATTACTCTTTTTTGAATTGTGCTCATTTTGGAAAAAGGGCAAAGGAACAAATTTGAACTGCGTGTGTGGGTGCGTGGCAAAGGATGGGTGAACAAGGCATGCAAATACCCAATCATCTTCATAGCACTAACATGCCTTCAGTAGGGTCATCTTTTAGTGTGGGTTTTTGTTTTGTTGGGTTTGTTTTTCTTTTAATAAGGGTTTATGTTAAAATAATTGTTTCCTCTGTTTCTGACTGGAAAAACCATGCCTTACGCGCTGTTTCTTTGTTCCAGTTATACATGTATCAGCTGTTCCGGAGTTTAGCCTATATCCACTCCTTTGGGATCTGCCACCGGGATATAAAACCACAGAACCTCTTGCTGGACCCTGATACAGCTGTTCTAAAACTCTGCGACTTCGGAAGGTAAGTACATCTGTGGGCTGAAACCTGGTAAGAAGAGCTTCCTTCAAAGTGAACCTGGGTACAGCTTTGCAGAGCAGTCCTCTGTGTTCTCCAGGAGGTCCTCATCTGTAGTTTTGAAAGAGAAGTTACTGATACTCCTGTTTTCCTCTCAAAATAAGTTCATGTGAGAGAGAGAGGCATAAAGGATATCAAGAAGGGGGGAATTTAAGTTCAAGCCTCTTATTTATGAAGGCATTAGAAAAATAAATACACTGTCATATAGGTGAAGTACACCACCATGGAAAAATATAACCAAATATTAGGGTGAAATGTGTTTGGGAAAGAGAGGGCAGGCATATTGGTATGATAACCTAAAAAGGCTAATGTTACACTTTATTAGTCTACTTGTATATACACCAGTTGACTTAATATTTCAAATACCATAAGAGGCTCAGGATCAGAAGCAACAATTCTAATTGAAGCTCTTAGTGAGCTGTATCATAGTTTCCCATGTCACATTTATTTCCAGTTTTTGTTGAAGTCAGTCACCTTTAGAGTCCAACCCCCATCTTAGAACTGATACAGAAATTTGGGGAGTCCACATTGAGACAGGGGACAGATTTCTCTCTTGGAAAGTTCTGTCTTCAGATTGTGGTACAACTTTGCAGACTAAAATAGTTAGGGCATATGTGTGAGAGGTCACAGAAGCTGCTGTTGCTAAATTAGTTTGCCCATACTGAGTGGGAATGTCAGATGGTGGCTATTCAAGCAGGACATCATCATGCCTCGTGGCTTGGGAATCTCCTTCTCGGCTCTACCTCTCACCAGTGCTGGAACAAAATGGGAATTGTACTGAACTCAAAAGTAACAATGCATAAAAAGATGGTTCTTCCTCTGTGCTAACACGAAAACCAGTAGGAATTTGTTAATTGTTATTTCTGTGTAGAAAGTGGAAAACTGAGACTTTAAAACAGGCTAAATGGGTGGTGGGAGTCCTTCTTCCCTGAAAGGCTGAAGAACATTTCACTACTCGTGTCTGGAAGGCTGGACATATGATCTGGCTGGCTTGCCACTCTGCTGGGTTTGGTGCTACTTAGTTGAATGTCTTATTTCTGAAAGGGCAGTTTTTGTCTTCCACCTCCTTTCTGTCCACCACATGGGGCTAATTAAGAAAAAAGCATAGCATGTTCATAGACTCATGTTCTGAATGTAATGTGCTCTTGTGTTCCTTTATTTACTTCCAACATTAGTGATTGGGCCAGTATTGTTAGATCCTTTGTGCCTGATCTCTTGCAGTATAAATGAAGCCTTCATGTTAATTGTGGCACATTAACATGTGACTGCAGTGGCAAAGTTTTTTTTTCCCTTGTCTCTTCGTAACACACTCCCTTAAACAGCAGAGAGTTAGAATATTGTGATGGAATGTTCAAAACAAACCAAACCAAACCCCACTCTTAGTTCTGGTGAGTATCCAGAGCTTTTGAACCTTAAAAGGGAACTAACTGTGTTTGACTGAACTGTATTCTGTCCTCTTTTTCTTTGTAAACAAACCTTTGTACCTGGCAAAAGACTGCTGCCAGCCAAAAATCTGACCCTATTTATCACCTAATCTATAGGCACAATTTCCTTGGCTAAGTCCAGTGTAAGGTAGCTGGTGGATTGAACTGGTTTCATGGTAAATCATTTGAGTTTATGGCTTTCATCAGCTTAGAAGAACATGGTACTTCAGTATTTAGGAATTGGAGTGAGTGAGGAGTGCCAGAGCAGCTTAATGTGGGTCTGCACTGCAGTGCTGTAGAACTGTTAATTTCTCAAAGATTATTATTTTGTTTTCTTTACAGTGCAAAACAGCTGGTTCGTGGAGAACCTAATGTCTCATACATCTGCTCTCGGTACTACAGGGCACCAGAGTTGATCTTTGGAGCCACCGATTATACCTCCAGTATAGGTATGTATGTGTGTGTGTGTTAAAATCTATAACAACTACATGAGTTTGTATTCTGTAGTTAAGTTTTCCAGAGTTAAGGAAGTTCTGTAGTTAAGGTTTCCAGAGATCTTGGATACAATCCTCAGAGGCAGAATTTTATTGTAAATGGTCAGGTCACACTTCTTAATAACATACTCGCATTTTGTACACAGCTTCTGTGATTTTGATGCCTTTGTAATTTCCATGTCAGTTACATTAGGAAAGGGGCTTTTTTAATGTATTAAGAGAAATCTGATTTCAAACAAAACAGAAAAAATTCAGGTAGCTCTGCCAAGTAGTTTAGAAGTAGATACGAGATCTCAAGCCAGAAAAGCACTTTGATGACTTAAAACAACTGTAAAGAATGACTGTACAAATATGGACTACTGCCTCTTGATACACTGTGATTTAGACACGTAGAATTCTGCAATGCTACTTACTTGGGTTTTAGCAAAGAGTTGTTTGGGTGGGCAGGGGGGTGAGAAATGTAGCCTGATGATTGGCTTTAAACAGTCTTGACAGGTTTAATGTATTACATACAGCAGTCTTTCTGATTTGACTTACACTGTGAACTTCTTCTGTCCTTTAGTCGTTAATTTTGAACACAAAGAAGGTGACTTTCTAATACCTGGCACATAGGTGTGTCATGGAAGTTAACTAGGGAAGCTGGAGGTTTTGGCAGAGGACAGGGAACAGGCAGGTTTTCTTACAGTGGAGTCCTAAAACTGAATTGCAGAATGAAAAATCCTAAGACTTAACAGCAGTTTGTTGGGTGGTTGTGGGTAACTTCTCAGGTTTCTAGTCAAAGTATTCCCCAGGCTCCCTCTGAGTGCTAGGGTTAAAGAGGCAAGATTTGGCTCTCAAGTTCCCCAGTATTGTGCTAAGCTTTTACCTTGCTTATGGACCTGAGTCACTTAGGCAAGGTTTAATATGTTCAAGAAGATTTGAAGATCATGATTAAATCTTGGCAGAATATTGTTTATAACCAGTTAAAGTATGTTTAGAGTTTGTATGTTCTAACTGGTGTTAGAGGCTGGCTGACTCATTCCAACTCCGGTTCTTTGAAAAGAAGTGTTCCTGAAGACTTACCTGCTCTAGCTAGTGTTTTTTTCCCATTAGTTATTCTTCAGTATGTATTGTAGCAACATTTGTGCATCTCCCTGGTAGAAAAAAGGAGGCAGAACCGTAAGAAGTCTGGGAAAGTAACGGCACAATGAAGATAAAAGGGTAGAACTTACTTAATGGTTGGCTGCTGCCAAATATGACAGCCATGGCCCTTCTCTTCCTTGCCTCTGGATTTTCTAGCTCTCGCAGTTTACTGTTTAATACACCAATTCACCTTCGGCTGACAAGAGACATTTGGTTAGGTTAACATTCTGCTACCATCTGTGAGTTGAATCAGCATTACTGTGTGGTCTGATAAGCAGCAGAGCCCAGGTAGAAGCAAAGTGAGAAGAAGACAGCTGATCCTGGCTGACATCGTTTTTCCAGCTGAAAGTGAATAGATTGGCTCAGCTGCATTATCAGAATGTAGTGAGGCAACTTGTTCCCGAGGATAACTGCGTAAAGGAGGGCTTTAGGTGAGCACAAGCGACTGCTTTATAGATAAGCGTGTAAATTGCTCTTGTTCCAAAGTGATAGTGACTTTAATCTTGCACTGTTTCGCAAAGCTCTTTTAAAAAGTTGCTCATTCAGTTGTTTTTTGTTGTTTCAGTTTTGCTCTGTTGTTCGGTTTCTTCTTACCTGCTGGTCTCTGAAACAGCTATAATAAAAATAGGATTCTGAAGTGAGGAGTCCATTTTCCACTTGCCAAAAACATCATGAATTTCAGTCAGTGGTCAGACTTTGTTGTGTTCTCCCCCACAGAACCACCCTGTTTCCCTCACTCAGGCCTGAAACTTGTACAGACTAGCTTGAAAATGAGGTTCAGCAGGTACTCCTTCCTTCCTGTCCATTTCCCCTTCCTTTTCCTTCTCAACAGAAGCTTTGCATTTGAGAACTGAGAATTAAGTAAATGTTTTTACAGACTTTACAGTTTACCAGTGTTCTGCAATATGCTGGTGATTTTAGGGGTTTAGTTTTGTGATGCTGCTATATCCAGCGGTGGTAAATACCAGGATATTCCTTCATGCTTGTTAGGTAGGCAGCAATAGCACTTAGTGAAAACTCTTCCCCGTTTCACATAGGATTGCTCATCCAAACTCAACCAGCATTCTTCCTACACCAGCCAACAAACACTGATGGGTTTCTGACGCAAGAGGTAGAGGAAGGAACATTTAATTACCAGTACTTTATCCACAGCTCAAAGTATAGGGGACTGTGAAACTCTTCAGTCTCCTTTCTTGGAAAACACAGACATGCTTGTGTTTTCTAGTTCTTGTTTCCTTCTGAATTGCTAATGCAACAGCCCTTTCCTGCTATTGGGTCTCCTTATATATGAATCCACTTATGTGTGGTAGCAGAAACTGAGTTTACATGTAAGGTAGAGATCTTCACGTCTTTGTTTATATACACTATCTTAAAACTACATGAAAAATAAGTGTAAAATATGATGCCAAAAAGTGTTCTGAGTAGAACTTTGTGTGCATTATCTGCAAGGCATCCACTCTTTTCATAACGTTTTTGTTGTTTGCTAACATTACTGTAGGGCTTATGATTAATAACACACTGCTATATAGTCATTATTGGAAGTGCTTTTTAAGCTTAGGCAGTGGCACTGTGGTGGCCCAAGACTGATGGTACAGCCAGCCTGCATCATGACCCTTTCAGTAGTTCTTCATCTTGTTTAGCACTGTAATCAGGACTTGCATTAGGCTGTCTAGCTTCATCGAGGTTGTCTTTTAACACCTGAATTTGTCCTTGCAACATAACTTGCTCTTCAATTAGCAGAAACTAAATTTGGTTCCAGGATGTCTTTTCATCCTGGGTGTCACAACAGAACTGTCAGCTGGTGTTTTAACTTTCAGGATCTTGGTTATTTCGTGAAAGTGTATGACTTATATTTAACCTGAAAGGTACCTTAAAAAAAGCCTCACAGCCAGGGTAGTGTTTGTTGCACTTTCTGTCAAGTACTAAATTGGTGCAGTGCAGTATTTAAATACATACTGTAGTGAAAGCAGCATCAAAACACATTTGTTGCAGTTGATGCCTCTGTGTGTGCCATCCAGCAGACCTGGGACTATAGTTAAAATAATGACCTGGGAAATGACCTGTTCAGGTTTTTAAATAATCCCTGTTGCCAAATAGCTACAAATCCAGGCCCATAGCAGCTCTGTTGTCTACCTGCCTTACAGCTTCAGGGATTTATGAAGTGATTCAGAGCACCCTGAGGAGAAGGACTTGGGAGTGTTGGTTGACAAGAAACTGAACATGAGCTGCTTCGCTGTGTGCTTGAGCCCAGAAACCAGCTGTGTCCTGGGCTGCATCAAAAGGAGCGTGACCAGCAGGTCGAGGGAGGTGATCCTGCCCCACTTGCAGCACTGTGTGCAGTTCTGGTGTCACCAACACAAGAAGGAAGTGGAGCTGTTGGAGCAAGTGCAGAGGAGGCCACGAGGGTGATCAGGGGCTGGAGCACCTCCCATATGAAGACAGGCTGAGACAGTTGGGGCTGTTCAGCCTGGAGAAGAGAAGGCTGCGTGGGGACCTCAGAGCAGCTTCCAGTGTCTGAAGGGGGTCTACAAGGGCGGTGGAGAGGAGCTCTTCATCAGGCACTGTAGCAATAGGACAAGGAGTCATGGGTTCAAACTGAAATAGGGGAAGTTCAGGTTAGATACAAGAAAGAAATTCTTCCCTGTGAGGGTGCTGAGGTGCTGGCATGGGGTGTGCAGAGAAAAAACTGTGGCTGCCCCATCCCTGGCAGTGTTCAAGGCCAGGCAGAACAGGGCTTGGAGCAACCTGCTCTAGTGGAAGGTGTCCCTGCCCTTGTCAGGGGGTTGGAACTGGATGAGCTTCAAGGTTCCTTCCAGCCACTCTGATTCTTCTGATTTTTCAGTGGTTAGGCACAAGCATTCATATCAGTTGGGTGCCTTTATAGCTTGGGCCTTCATTCACGTTTGACTAGGAATTCTGCAAGTGTGTGCGTGTCCCTCTGGCTTGCTGGGCATGGCACGCAGTTTTGTTCCAGCAGCTCATTTACAGGAGGGGTGTTTTTTTGCAAACCAAGCCCTTCGGCTATCCCTTGACAGCATTTTGGCTGGAGCTTCTTCCTTGTAGGTCTGTGTGTGTGTTATGCCATCCCAGAGTATGTTGCTAGCATGCTGCTGGCTGCACTGGTCATATGGGTGCTGCTGCCTGCTGAAAGAACTGTGGGATAGCTGCCCACATTCCCCTGCAGTGTTCTGGGACAAACATAGGCGATGGAGCAGGGGTGGGTGCAGATGTTTCTGTTGCTACGCGATCTCTTTGTATAAAAAGAAGCTGCACGGTTAAGCTTTACATCCATGACGTGCGTTGTTTTACTAGGTTAATGATGGGGCAAGGGAGGGCTCACTGGAATGTGGCACTGCTTTTAGCTAATAAAAAAGTCTGCTGGTCTCCGTGTGTTTCTCTGTCCCTGTGCTGGCGGGAGTTGAGAGTTCCAGAGGGAACGTTTATAGCCACTGGCAGGGAAAGATTGATCTGCGTGGATGTATTGCTGGCTTTTCTTGGGGTGTCCAAAAATAGGTATCATGAAGTTATTCATTCACTTTCCCAGCAAGCACTTAGATGGAGGGAGAGAGTATTTCATCTCAGCAGTCTGGAGCAGAACCTCCTCTGGAGGCGTGCGTAGTTGGGCTGTCTCAGGCTTTCTTGGGGAAGAACCATCACGAGGTGTGTTCAGCACCTGTCACTAAACAGTGAAAAGGGTTTCTCTCTGTCTCGGATGGTAACTTCCAGGGCTGAAAATAAGCATGTGTGTTAATTTACTGAACTATTCTCTCACTTCTTGTAGTTTCATCTCTTCATTGCAGAATAGAGAGAGATACATGTGTATAGCTTTTGTTCCAAACACTGGAACAAGCATGGCTTTCCAAGCGTTTTCAGGTTTCAGCCTAGTTCTGTCTCCATGATCTGTGGTTGCTCAATGTGCAGAGCTTGCACTGATGTAGTGTGTGTGCCCATAATCCAGAACTCTGTTCTTGTTCTGACACCCCAGGAAGTGTTCCAAACAAGCAGCAGTAAAGAGCACTTTGGGCTCTGGTATTTGGCAACCTCATAGGGCTGTTTTTCTGACTCCTGATTTCTTCCCTGCTAGTTTGTGTCTGCAGTTTACAGAGCAGTAACTTTGAGTTGTCTGCAAAATGGAGGAATTCCATCAAGACCAAGGAATAGTGACACAAAGATAAATAGATGAGGGAAAATAAACATAGGTAAACATGGCCTATAAAGTGTCAGATAAAGGAAAGGTTATAATTGTACTAAAGAGATAAGAGCAGGCTTGACTTTCTTCCCTCCCTTCTTTCCTTCCTTTTTCTTTCCATCCTTCTGTCCTCCAGATAACAACTTAAAGGAGCTGGAATGTAATACAATGAATGATGCTCATGCCATGACGAAGAGGGCCAGCTTCTCAGCTTAGAAAGGCAGAATCTGAAATCACAAAAATGAAACTGGCAGATAGGGTATTCTGTCCCAGACAACTGGAAATGGCCATTGCCCACTTGCAGAATTAAAGCTAAGGAGTGTATTTTGCAGATTGTCCTGCTGGATGCCTCTTCCTGAACTAAAGAGAAATTTCTTTTTTTTACCTTCTCTAATGCTGCAACAGCATTCAAAAGCCAGGGCATTGTACAGATTATATTATTAGACAAGTTAATATCCACCTAACAATTGTGATGAGCAAGAAGGTAATAGAAACTTAAGAAAAGTTTTGTAGTGTAACAGGCCACATGAATTTGTGTGCTTAAATTAGTGCAGGTAGGCCACATCATGATGGTATTTCTCTAAGTGTTCTTCAGTCTACAAAAGAGTTGGCATTAGCTGCTGTTAGAGTGTGTGAAAGCTATCTGAAGTAAGCTTATTTGAAGGTTGCTTTTGGCTGGCGGTTGCATTTACCATCCATATTGTTTAGACTACATCTCACCGAAGGTATGGAGAAAGTAACCTTGCCTACTTTCTTCTACTTAAAGTTAATAGCTTTCAGCATTTTCTCCTAAAATTTCACATTGTTCCAACTAGTTTGGCTTAAGGATGATTTGTTAATTTGTTTTCAATGAACAAATCAATGTTTAGGGTTCTCTCTTGCCTTCTTTAAAATTAGTTTAAAGCACGTGAATGATAGTCGTATTTTGCCTAAATTAAATTGCACATATTAAAAAGGAATAGTTCACAACCATGGGAGTAGGTAGTTGCACCAGAAGCTTGCTCTGAAAGTTTATTACCCTATAATAATTTGAGCTGTGACTGTGCTAAGGCAGAAAAGGGTCTGGAAAGGAGCTGTCAAAACCTGGTATGAACTACCTTATCACTTCTCTTAAGTAACGTGTCTTTAAATATAGAATGTAGTACATTGTTTATGTCAAGCTTGAGAAAAATGTTACCATCTTACACCCAAATTTTAGTCCTTTTAAAGGCAATCCCATAAATTCCATCAAGTTCTGCAGAGGTGCAATTTCCCACTTGCTTCCTTATTCTACATAGCTCACGAGAGCTGTAGAAACACCTATGTAAGTGGTGTTTTGTTGCTATCCGTGCTTGGAGCTGCTGCAGTTAGCCTCTGCTCTTTGGCGTTTGTTGAGGATGCTTCAGGGGTTTGTTCACTTCCTTGCCCAGGGAACGTTGCCCAAGTCCTAATTTGGAAGTTGGTGAAATTACAGTCCTGGAAAAAAAAAGTTGGGAGTTTTAGAATGCCTGTAGCTTATTTCAGTGTGTGTTTAAAGTGTTAGCAAGGAAAATGAAGTAGGCTTTTAATAAAGAGTTAGGTTACCCAATTTGGAAGGTGTCACTGCATGAGAGAAAAACTATACAGATTTCCAGTGGATGAGTTTTAAGTTTGATGGTTTAAACCCATCGCAAATGCAGCAAGTATTCCTCAGACATCCCCACCACTTCCCTCATGGCCTCCATTCTTTCTTTTTCTCCTTTGTCCCCCTGTGATGCCCTCATCTGTCTCATGTACCCTCTGCTGTTCTTGCTTGAGCAAGGACCTGCGCATCCTTCAGCTTGTTGGCAGCTCTAGTGTGGCAGAGTGGGGGCGAGCCTGACACATCCCACAGGGATGAGCCCTCCCATCCTCAGCAGCAACACTGGTGCATGCTCTCCCTGCTGTTTTTACAAAGCTTCAGTCATGGATTTGAGTCTTTGGCCTTTCAGACTTCACTGAAATTGACTGGGGAAGTGCAAAAGCATTTAGGGAGCCTGGGAATGGATAAGCCAGAAGAAAGCCAGCTTCATGGAGCAGCCAGACCAGAAGGTCATTTAAAACAGTTTTAAGAAGCCACAGTCTAATTTGAAAAAGCTCATGCTAGCATAGTTTCAACATTTGTAGAGGGAGTGAGTTGTTAATACTGACTTGCACCAATCCAGGGCTGACACTGAGAGTATGTTGTGACAAATACTTTTCCTTCCCATATGTTATTTCTTTTTCAGTGCAAAATAAGGGTTGAAGTTGTACATTATCATTATAACTTTGGGGTACCATTTGTTTTGTATACTCAGTGTAAAGGACTTCACTCTTTCAAATCCCTTTAAGGTGCCTTTAAATAGACTTCTGAGTTACAGTACTCTGACTGCTTAGTACATTCTATCTGTTTCTTCAATATTTGTGAAGAAATCTGTGCTACCTGTTGAACTGTTGTATAATTTCCTCTAAACCCGGTAGGCATGGGATGACATACAAAGTGATTCTTCGATTCATGTTTTTGTTGTGTGAGTCGGTCCAACAGCAGGGGCTATCAGGGAGAAACTTTGTTTAGCATTTGAATACAATTAAGTGTTCTTTTGTTGTCCAAAAGAGATCGATCGTGTTGTGACAGTATCAGCTTTTATTAAATATGACTAAAAGATCAAAATGCTTAATCTGGTATGTTTGCTTTTTTGATACTCAGGACTCAAACTGTGCATTATTTCTGGCTGCTGTTCATACTGTAAGTTGTTTTAGGATAAACCCTGATGCGATGTTTGTACTAAGGCATTATGTAAAAATGCACCTGTTTGACACAAAAGTGAATACCTTGAAAGCTGCAGTTATGAGCAGTTGAAAGCTGCAGTTATGAGCAGTGCTTTTTGTCCACTGTATGTTCCAATTGAACCACATCTTTCTTGAGAAAAGGGGAAGGTATTTTTGCATAGCCCCTCTCTTTCATTTAGAAATGGGGGAAGGAAAGGTCTGTTTTAACAGATTATTTCATCATCAATCTTGATATCCTGAAAGTTTGGGGGTGTCTTGTTGGATTTTATTTTTATTATTAGTGATATCATTATTATTAATTGTTGTTATTGTTTGCATCAGTCTGTAGTGGTTATGACAAAGTGATAATAGGCTGTTTAGAGAACTGTCAGAGTCATTTTCCTTACACAGGCCTTTAAGCATAACTGACAGTGTTATGTATATCATGCTCCCCAATGGCATAGTTTAAATACAGTAGAGGAATAAGGATCTCTGTCATGTTATCTCAGGCTGGAACAGGCCTCAGGAGATAAATTCTCTGGGGGTTGAGTGCTGATGATGCTGTTGTTTTGGGGAGAGAGGTTAGCTTGTAAAAATAGGCAAGGATTTCAAATGGAATCAAGGAAAGAAGGATGGAGGGGGACTGGTTTTGCTCTTTTCTTGTTTGGGGCATCACAGTATTGTAGGCTTTGCAAATCTTCCATTAAACTGATTGCTTGTTTGAGGCTGGATTTTAGTGTAAGGCTTCAGATGTGTGTTGAACAAATGAGGACTTTTTAGAAAGCCTAAATAGTCTGGTTTTGGAGAAGCAGTTATCTCTGCATCTGGGGGCAATACTTTTGCTGTGTTGGGCAGCTTAAATATCAGTATTTAGTGTGTAGTTCCAGCAGATTCTCAGAAACATCTGCTACACAGTGCTTACTGCATTTGCTTCATTAGATTTTTCATTTAAATGAACTGTGTTTCAAAATTAAAATGCTATATTCTGTAGTACATTTAGATACATTCTTAAGTTGCTGTTGTAGTATGTAATGGTCTTATTTTTATGTAAGATATACCTGTAATTGATTATGAAAGCTTTCTTCCTGTGAAGGACTAGCTGCTAATGACTACTTGTGGCTTTTGGTGTACATATGAACATTAGTTGAGGGCTTCTTTTGAGGATGCTGTTGACCTTATCTAGACTTGCAGTTTTGCTGTCCAGCCAACTCTGCAAATGGAATTAGCATAAAGATTAGGTCTGAGTGTGACTGAGTTAGGGAGGCTGTCTCTCAGATTATGTACTGCAGGATACAAGTGATACTTGCAGCACAGGTTCGTCTGCTGATGAATGAAAAATTGAGTCTATTCAGCAGTCAGAAACAGTAAAAACATCAGCCATTGTCTAATCAGTGATTTAAAAACAACACAGGGTTTGGGAAAATTCCCAATTTTCAGAGGGCAAATGCTCTCAGATCTTTTCCCTACGTGTTTCAATGTCAATACATGATGGCATTTAACATTCTTCCCCAGTTCTTAATTGTCTCATGGTTTGATTTCTAAACCTGCTCACCGTTGCTTTATGCTAGGTATCTTTTTTCTAGGAATGTGTTTTATTTTTAGCTGTGTTAAATACTCTATTGAACATGGCAAAGAATAAAGTAAGTAGCTTAACATTGCTGGGGTTTATAGAAATTGCCTAATATGTACCTTTTACTGATACCTTTCCCTTTCCTCTGCTTTCCCTTTTTCAGATGTGTGGTCAGCAGGCTGTGTATTGGCTGAACTGTTACTAGGACAACCAATCTTTCCAGGTGACAGTGGTGTGGATCAGTTGGTGGAAATAATCAAGGTATGGAATTTTAAGTGTTGCTTTGAATGCATTATTCCTTAGGAATCAGCATGAAAGCATGCATTGGTATAAACTTGCTAACATACAAAATTCTGTCACTATTGTACAGGGTGCCGTGTGTAAACCATGTTTTGAGAACACTTCTCGTGCTTTTTTTCAGACCTTGATGATCTTTGTTTGCACCTCTTGCAGTCATGCATAATGATATGTCATCTTTTAACTATGCAGGGTTTTTTTTTCCTCTCTTAAAGAATTGCACTTCCAGTGTGCTTGGAAATAGTGCTTACATACTGAGCCAATATTTATTAATGTGTGATTTTAATTCTTTAAGAATCTGGCTCTTTTTCCTTTGTTGCATGCAGTTGGTACTTGGCTTTGAAAACAGTGTTATTAAATCTCCTTGTGCCAGATATGTAGCCTTCTTCTCTTCCTTAGTTCCTTCCAGCTCTTGGATGTGAGAGGTGAGACAGGGCACTCCTTTTTGCAGATGCAGAATCGAGAAATTTAGGGCAAAAAGATCTTCCAGCTGGTGGAGAGTCTTGTTTTTCAAGTGGAAAGGCCTAATGCTTCAGAATACATAAGATTTGTGTATCACTTGTGTCTGAACACATCTTGATTGTTTTGTTTGGTGAGCTGTGAATATTCTGTGATTCTCAAATTAGAGGCATGGAAGACTAATTCCAAGTTGTGTCAGTTTACACAGGAAACACAAGTGGAAAACTAGAGTTGCTCTCAGAAATAGGGCTGATGGTGGCATAAGTGACATTTTTATCCTTTTGAGAAGTGTCTTGGAGCAGTGTGCTGCTTTCTGCTACACTGCTTTTGCAAGATGTGAGGTGATCCCTATGGACACTTCAGGTGGCCAGAGTGTCAGTGTGCAAGAATCTGTGGTGTTTGCCTTCCAACATGTTCAAAAAGTCCTGTTTTGCTTCTTTATTAATCTCTGCAATCTTGAGGAATTAGATCCAATAATTTTTTTGTAATTAATGGTGAAATTCCTGTAAATCCTGTAAGTTTAAATCAGTGACGAGTGCTGTTCCTCGGGTCACTATTGGGACTGATCTTGTTCAGCATCTTTGTTGGTGACATGGACGCTGGGACTGATGCACCCTCAGCAAGTTTGTGATGACACTGAGCTGCGTGGTTCAGTTGATACGCTGGAGGGAAGGGATGTGATTCAGAGGGACCTTGACACGCTTGTGAGGTGGGCTGATACCAACCTTATGAAGTTCAGCCAAGCCAAGTGCAAGGTCCTCCACCTGGGTCAGTGCAATCCCAGCCACAGCTAAAGGTGGGCAGAGAAGATTCAGAGCAGCCCTGCAGAGAAGGACTTGGGGGTGTTGGTTGATGAGAAACTGAACATGGGCCAGCTTCAGTGTGTGCTTGAGCCTGGAAACCCCTCCGTGTGCTGGGCAGCCCCCCCAGAGCGTGAGCAGCAGGTTGAGGGAGGAGATTCTCCCCCTCTGCTCTCTGGGGAGACACCCCCCTGCAGTCCTGATCCAGCTCTGGGGCAGCAACACAAGAGGGACATGGAGCTGTTGGAGTGAGTCCAGAGGAGGCCACGGAGGTGCTGCGAGGGCTGGAGCAGCTCTGTCTGGAGACAGACTTGAGAGAGCTGGGCTGGTTCAGCCTGGGGAAGAGAAGGCTTTGGGAAGACCTCATAGCATGCTTCTGGTACCTAAAGGGGACCTACAAGGAAACTGAAGAGGAACTTTATGCTTTTGTAGCCTCAGTACAGTTGAAGACATACCCAATTCTGCAGCATAAAAGTTGCCAGAAATGTGAAGTCCTCGGCACAGCATAAAACATGAGGTTGTATTAAATTCTATTTAGGATTCATTTTAAAAAATGTTTTTACAGATGGTGACCACCTCTTCCATTTGCTGCCACAGAATACTACTATTTAAAGCTTTTAATGTTGCACAGACTTAACTTTAATGTTTGCTGGCTGTAGGAGAGGCAGAGCCGTGGGATCTGAGAGTTGTAGAATGGCAGTGAACTTTGTAGGTTGCAGGTTGGAACCTGTGAGCTGCTGTTCGACTACTTTGGAGTTACTCTTTTCAGATACTTTCCTTGGAACTGTCTGAAACTGTGAAGGGCAAAGAAAATGCAATAAACTCCCCCAAAAGGGCTGTAGTATTTATCCACACATTTGGAAACACATGATTTTCATCCCTTAAATTTACTTGATTCCATTGCAGGAGAGGTCAGCTTAGAAACTTTTCTCTTGCTTCCTGTCAGTTCAGGATGACTGAGTCACAGTCACTCTCACAGAACTTGAGCCAGCATAAATCTTCCAGTTGTCTCTTCAGTTGCTTACTCAGCTTTGATTATTCAGACTTCATTTCACAACACAGCACTTGGATGTTGCACCTGGGTATGGAGTTTTTTTTGCGTTAGGCTGGAGAGTAACTTCCAAATGCCATCTCATTAAACTGGTCCTTCCTTCTCATGCAGTTCTTGGTGACATCCCCTTGGTAGCTGTGTTTATGAAGACAGAATTCTTGGTCTGTGTCAGTCGGTACGGCTTGTCCTCCCTGCAGGCTGCATGCCCAACATCCGCAGTCTCTTGCAGCATCAGAAGCATTCTTGGCTTTTGTCAGATTTTGAATCACTTTCAGCAGTCTTCGTGTAGTTTCATTTCAGTCTTGCACGATCTTCTCCATCCAGTTGTACCTGGAGCTTCTCCAGGCCTATGGCATATTTTCAGACTGCTCTGAAAAACTGTGCCCCTCTGGAACCACAGCATCATGCTCATGTGAATCAAGAGACGGTCCCTTTCTTAGCTGCTTTTTCTCTTGTTCGTATTTCTTTAAAGTCAGCCTTTCCAGGTGTTCTCAGTCTGGCTGGGAGAGATTGATCTTTGACTACTTACCCTGACAAAATGATACTCGATATGGGGAAATAACTGTCTTGGAGTTCCATCTGAAGAAATAATTTAACCCAAGTACATTCTTCTTGAATACTTATGCTATTACAGGAGAGAAATGATGTGCTGTGCTTTTTCCAAAGTTTGATCTCAAATGGTGACTCTTCCTCCTTATTTTTAGCTCTTGCTAGCTATTCTGATGTTAGGTTATCCCACTGCTGGGAATATCTCAAGTGGGTAACCCAATACGTTCATTAAAATTCATGCCCCTGCTGGCTTTTGAGTGACATCCCCTTCAGAAATATGCTCAGTTGAGCTGAGTGCAGCTGGAAAGAAGGATCTCTTTGACCACGGGGCAGACTCCTTCATAAATCTCCAGCCTTGTGCATGCAGCTTGCAGTGCAGCAGGAGGTGTCTTCAGGCCTGCCATGCCCCCTGTGAAAGCTTGGGGACATTCCTGCCCACCCCCAGCTCTACAGCACCCTGAAACCATCAGATTAAAACTGGCTGGGGTATCCCTCCCCAGACTAAAGCATCTTAAACCACGATTCCTGTAGGCAGCGGTTACTTTCTTATTCCCATTGCAAAAAGGGAATCTCGGAAGCATATAATGGTTTTGTTTCCAAGATAATTATTATCTTCTGAAAGGTTCCGTTTAGTATCTTTCCCCTCCTCCCCTCAAAATTGAAAAGAGATGAAGACTCATCTGTCAGCAGAAGGAAGCAGCAAGAATTGTCTGAGCAGCCCTGGGACACAGGGAGGATAGGAACTGCCAATCTGTCTTGTGTTGTCTTCACCAGAAATGTTTTTTCCATATGCTGTAATCTTAGAGTATGAGATGCATCAACTGACTTGTGAAAACCAGAGGAAAGGAGTTGCAGGGTATCTGATTAGGGTTTTTTTGGTTCCTCCTGGACTGAGAGATTGTTCTTTGCACCAAAACATGGCGTTTCATGTTCATTTAGGGGAAATAAAATCATCTTCCTATAGTTTTCTGGGTTGGGGGGGAAAGGAGGAGAAAAGATATTAAAAGACAAACTCAATAGTATCAGGAATCCTATCCATGTGTAACTTTTTGGTCTCTGACAGTTTTACTGAGCCAGATGCTAAGTATAAACTGCAATTATAATATATGGCTCATGCTCAAATGTCAAGGTACTATTTTGGGCTCAGTTTTTGAAATAAAGCAAATTCAGTCACAGTAGTTAATGGGGAGAGAGGAGCTGTCTGTTCCGGGAGAATAAGCCGTAGGAGAACGCCTTTCATTTTATTGGACGTGGTCCTGCGCTGTGGACCTTCCTCAGCAGGCTTTCACATGGTCCTCTCTCCTCGCCCCTAAGGGAAGACTCCTGGCATTTTAATTCCCTGATGTCCCCCCACATCACAACTTGGCTGTTCCTGTGCTTCAAGTAATTTTTCACTTCAGGGCTTGCAGGCAGGCAGTGTAAAAACGTTGATGAGCAATTATAGTCATGTCAGCAGTGACAATGGGTTTCTTCCTCTTCCTGATGTATAGCTGCTCTTGTGTTTGTGAATAGAAGAAATCTCTATATTTAGTTGGCTTTCATTTGGTTTGACAAGAGTGTTTTGAAAGAAAGTGTATATAAAATGGGCAAGTTTCTTTTCTACCACAGTCCTCTTGACGTATTACTTCAAAAGTTGACCCGTGTTTACTGCTTCAGATGTCTACACTGTGAATTTTCTCAATAACTATTTGGCACACCTCTCCCAACTTTCTGAAGAGGTGCAGACATGTTTGTGGAAGTATTAATTATGCCATCTGCTGAGCCATGCACACCAGACTTCCTGGAGCACGATTCCTCATAAACTTGCTCTGTTTTCCCAGGGAAGATCACTGTACCACCATGTAACCATGGCTTTCTGGAGGTTTCTGATTTAAATAACCACCTTCCCCTTCTCCAGTTCAGTCATTACCAACTGGAGCTTCTGAACCCTTGGTGTCCCTCTGCTTTTAACTGATTTTTACATTTGGGCTAAGATTTATCAGTATTGGTGGTTTGTCAGAAAGGGCCTTTATTCCACTGGGGCTTACTGAGACCATTGCAGTTGCCCCTTCCTCCTGTGTTGCTCAGTGGTGTGGGTATGGTCATCAATAACTTGGTGCAGTTTTGCACAGTGAAACCAGGTGTGAACAGCAGCTGTCTTTGGTACTGGGGTGTAACTACGGTGTCTTTTGGAGCTGAATATCCTCCTATTTAAATTTACTTGGAAGAACATAAAATGAAGATCTTTATTTGTAATCAAATTCAGGGTTTATTCAAGGTTCATAGGTCTCTGCTTCTTGTATGTTAAAGATGCCTTTATTGGGACATAGTAGCTTTTCTCCAGTTGCTTGATAAACGTATCATTCCCCTTCCTTCACTAACCTGTTCCTGGAATAAAAAATTATCTGGGGAGCTTCATCCATTTACAGATTAATGTCAAAGGAAAACTTTCAAGAAAATACGTGGGAAACCTTTTCTGTTCAGGTTTTGTCCTAAGAGAACCAGAGCAGCGTCTGTCTTCTCAGCAAGTGTATTCTCTAGTTAATTGTAGTAGATATTTCTTTATTTTTACTCAAGGGATGATGGTTCTGACAGATGGGAAGGAGGAGCGAAGCTAGTTCAGCTGTTGACTTCATTTGCAGGAAAGTGCCTGCACAGAAATACCTGAAGGGAAGGAGCAAAGAAGAGGGAGCCAGGCTCTCTGCTTTGGTATCCTGTGACAGGGCACAAGTTAAACCATGTGAAATTCAACCTGAACACAAGTAGATGACATATTTTTAATGTGAAGGTGGTCCAACAGTGGAAGCTGTTTCCCAGCGAGGCTGTGAAATCTCTGTCCTTGGATATACTCAAAAGCCATCTAGACATGGTCTTGGGCAACCAGCTCTTGCCATTGCTGCTTGTACAGGGAGGTTGGACCGGGAGACCTCCAGAGGTCCCTTCCAACTTCAGCAGTTCTGTGATACAGTGAAACCTCTCTCCAAGGAACATCAGCTCCATAGTATTTTCAGAGTATAGCAAGAGCAGCTGTTCCATGGAGTAATTCTGCCCAAAATGTGCAAATTTATGCTTCTCCTTTGCATTTCAAATGGAAAGAACAGTCACATACAGACAGGGTTTTTCTTTCAGAAGAGAGTTTTGCCCAATTTTGCAATAGCTTAAATGATTGCTGTTACTCATCAAGGTTATTTGAATGTATTCCTAATATACTGAAAACTCTGTGTGAATAAGTGAGGTACAATTTCAAAACCATGCAGCTGACAGTGTTGGTTCATTGAAGAAAGGTCCACTGCAAGATCCCTTCCAGATATGTCAAGTACTGGTACAATTTTATAGCTTGTTGGTGGATTCATCCCACATTTGTTTTTTGGATTGCGATTTGAATTACAGACTTCCATTCTTCTTCCTGCCTGTTTTCATTTACCCTATGTTTTCTGTTTGGTCTTGGGTTGAGTTTTTTGGGAAGATGGGGCTTGGGTTTTTTTGGCTTTGTTTGGTTTGGGGTTCTTTTTGGTTGGTTTTTGAGTTTGTTTTTTGTTTTTTTAATTTTTGCTCTAATCTGCCTTCAGTACAGACTGGAAGTACAATCTGACTTTAGAATCCACAGAGAATAAAGTAAATACACTGAGTGGCTGATATAAGTCGCTTTTTCTTTTGTAGTTAACTTTGTGTGTCAGAGGCTGCTGTGGAACTGAAAGGTCAGGTGATTTCTTCTTTCAGCTAGCATGATCTCTCTTTAGTACCTGTTTTTCTAAGCATTCATGAAACCTTCAGCACTGTTACTTAGAAGCCTGTTCTTAAGGGTTGCTCCCTTCCATCATAGAATAGTTAGGGTTGTAAAGGACCTTAAGATCACCTACTTCCTACCCCTCTGCCATGGGCAGGGACAATCATATGGAGTTATAGCTGTGTCTTTAGTGAAATAGTGTATGAAGAGACATTGCCCTTGCCTATCTCATCTGAGTTCTCTTTAAAGCTACAGGCATGTTTTAAATGAAGAGACTTGCACCATGTAGGCTTCTGTTCTGAGCAGCTGTGGCAACTGAACCAGTTTGCTGAATTTTGTCTGTATTTAAAGAAAAACCCAACTACTCTTTGCCTCTTCTCAGGAAGGCTATTAAAGGAATTTTGGAGGAGGAGGAAGAGGGTAAAGAAGGTAACCATGCCTTTTATGAAGTCCTGTTTATACTAGGGAGGCCTAAAACGTAGCCTTTAGAAATGGTGGGAGAGCAATACAAGTTAGCCCTAATTGTTCAGGAAGTTAATTTAACTAACCGAAAATACTTCCAAAGTTTTGGAAGTGGCTTTTGTCCTGAACCAGGGTGAAAATAATATTTGCAGGAGTGAAATCTCCTCATCTTTTACAGCTGGCATCAAAGCTTTGAGAGTAGCACCCACCTGGCTGGGCTGGCAGCAGGGTGGCCCGTGCCAGACAGAAACCCAGCAGGGAAAGGGCATGTTTTCCTGTCAACTCTTTTTCCTTTGGAAGTTGAGCAAAATCTACAGAACCCTGCAAACACCCCCTTTTCTACCACCTGAGGAAAGCAGCATTTTCAGACATGCACAGAAAACTCTCCTGTCAGCTCTGAAGTTAACCCTTTTAGAGAGAGTAGGTAGGACTGAAATCCCAGTTAGCAATAGGAAGGTAGAAGTTACGTGATCGTTCATTTCATGCTTGTCAGTTAAATCTCTTATCCGAGAAGCAAGTGCCTGAACAAGCTGCAGGGTTTATTTCTCTGCTGCTACTGTTTAATCAAAAGATTGCTTTGTGCGTAGGTGCTTTAGTTTGTGTTTTACAGCTCGTGTTGTAAATAATAGATGCCAAGTTCCTTTCATAATACCTGATGATAGTTCCTCTGTTGCACAGATTAATTAAACAGCAATTAACTTGCTCTTTTCCCCCTTTACCTGAGTCTTTAGAGTGCATTTGTGTGATCTCCACTGTTCTGACAGAATGAAAATGTTCGGTACCAGAATATGTAATCAAATGCTTCTTTATCAAGCAGCAAGGTAGAGTGCTAACGTCATGTTGTAGATCATTCGTTTCCTGCTGGTGACGGTGCAGTCTCATGAGATGAGGTGGTAACATTATGCTAATCTCTATGGCAAGGGATTTGTCACAGGGTGAGAGTAGCGTGGCTACAGGGTTCCAATAGGAAGATGAACCTGAGCTCAGCGTAGAGGAGTGGCTCCTCTGCCTGCAGCCCTCTACACTTCTCTCTGCAGAACAAAAGGATACCCAGTAACTGGGTGCAAGCAGAAAACAACAGGATTCCTTGAACAGGCTTTGCAGTTTTTATATATAGCTGGAAGGCAATGGCTCTCTTATGCTTAGTGCTAACTGAACAGAAAGCACTAATGCCATATGTCCGGCTTATTCCCTGAGGGGATTTCCGAAATCCTTTCAAAATCTATCCACCCCAACAAAGAGGTGTGTGATTGTGTGTTACTTCTACAACTACTCATTTGCATGTAAAAATAACATTGTACAGATTCTGGGAATGAGAAATACAAAGTTGTAAAAGTAGGCCAGGGCTGGTATGCATTTTAGATGCTTCCAGTTTAGGTTTAAATTAAGTTTATCTTCCATGTGGAAATACTGGGAAGGGGAGCCACAACCAAACCCACACAATTTGGGGTGGGGGGAGAACCTGTCTGGCTCCCCTCAGTAGTAAGTGGCTGATCTTTTAAGCTCATCAGAGGTTCATGACTTGTAAAATGCAGTCTGTGCTACAGGTCTGATCCTTCATCAGCCATATGCAGCGAGCTGCAGTCCCAGAATTTGTTTGGCAGTACTGTTCTACAGCATTCTAATTAGAGTGAGCTCTCTTCCCCATTGAAATATCACAAAGTTTGAGAAAGGTGCTTGAATTTCGTAAAAGACTGTGGAAGATAATTAAACTTTGGGCACTTAGCTTGGAGTATGAACTGAACTGCAAGCAAGAGGCTACTGAAGCTGGAGTGAGGACTGCAAAGATGATTAAGGGTTTGGAACATCTGTCAGGAGAGGTTGTAAGAGCTGGCACTGAGGCAGAGAAGGCTTGGGGGGTCTTATCAATGTGTATAAAATACCTGGTGGAGGGAACAGAGAAGAAACAGCTAGGCTCTTCTCGTGGTGTCTGCTGACTGGACAAGGGGCAGTGGCACGAAGTAAAGTGAAAATTCATTTGAATGCTATAAACCACTCTTTTTCCTGTGAGGGAGGTCAAAGACTAGAGCAGGTTGCCCAGAGAGGTTGTAAAGTCTCCTTCTATGGAGATGCTAAAAGCCTAGTGGGACATGGTCTTAGGCAGCCGGTTCCAGCTGACCCTGCTTGAGCCAGGGGGGTTGGATCAGAAACTCCCAGGACAGGGACTTTCCTTCCAACTTAAACAGTTCTGCAAAAGTTCAGTTGTTTTGTTCCAAACACTGTATTAACTTACTGGTAACACAGATTGACTTCAGTTGTCTCAGTGTATGATAGGTTATACTGAGCTCTTCATTACCATATGACTATGAAGCATATCTAAATGATCTGCCTTTTTTTCTCTCTCCTGTCTAGGTTCTGGGAACGCCTACAAGGGAGCAAATTAGAGAAATGAATCCGAACTATACTGAATTCAAATTCCCTCAGATTAAGGCACATCCATGGACTAAGGTGAGTCTATATGAACTGGCTAATAAAGACATGTGGGCTCAAAGCAAAAATTGAAGGAGTTCAGTGACTTGGTGACTGGCTTTCAGTCTAAACTGGGCACTCTAACTAAGCTGGGGACCCAGTAACTTCTGATGTTGAAAAGGAGAAGAAGCTATTGAAGCAGTGCACTGTAATATCTGTTGGTCTGGGGTTTTTTGAGGTTGCCTACAGGTGTTGAAGGGTTTTTTTTAGTAATATGTCTGTAGCAGATTGCAGTATATTTAAATCCTGTCATGCTATAAACTGATACTCACAAAAGTCACCTATAAATGAGAGAATGTTCCAGTGATAATATGTGACACTTTCATAATGCTGGTCCATAATGTGACAAGGGCTGACAGTCACTTTCTTAACTGCTTCTGTCATAGATATTATTATATTTGTACTCCTATAGGGGTGCTGTTGAGGGGGTTGGTTTTGCTTTCTTAAGGCTAACTAGCTTTCACAAGGAGACACTATTGCAGTATATGCAAACAATATTATAACCTCCATGATCAAAGAGTAAACTGCTAGTATTGAAACAAATACATTGCCACACAATTGAGCTGTCTTCCATGTATCAAGGAATGAGTAATATTTGACTTGGGACACTGAAACAGTTAATGGTTTAATTGGCCTCTTGGCTGTGGAATAAGTTAAATATAGAGGTTTAAGCAATTAAACCCTGGGTAGTTAACATTCTCTCTTTGCTGCTTGAGAAATGTCTGATACAGTTGCAGTACATTCTTACCATCTCTTAAAGACTCAGGTTTTACTCTGCTAAGAAAGCAGCGTGTGTATGTGGAAGGCTTGCATTCGTAGCTGAGCACATGTCCAGGTCAGACTCTTCGGACCAAATGCTCTGTGATAGTAGAAACTCTGGATAAACTAACTAGAGCTAATTGATAGCAGGCATGTACCTGATAGGTACATACCAGGCCAGGTACTGCTAGTCACTGTTACTGTGACAGATCCTCCAACGAGTTATGTGCCACTTCAATTTTCCTTTTACCCACTGATCTCTTGTTTGCATTTCCATATCAGAGTTTCTTTAAGTCATTTAAATGATTTCTAATAGTATAAGAGGTCAGTAAATCCAGCAAGGCTTTTTGATACCGTATGTTAACAAGGGAAAACGTTAGGGCAAATGAAATCCCTTGGAGTGCTCTCCGCAGTTTTGAATTGCATCAGCATTAAAGTCATGAGAATAAGTCCAGAAGACTTATAGTACTGAATATTAGGGGCACATCTGAATTCCTGCAGTGAAGGTGTTTGGGTTGGGAATGGGTTAAATTTGTATGCAGTGGAGTGCAGAGATGACCTGTAGGACATGGAGTTAAGCAAGCATCTAAGCTAGCTATGCAACTCATCTTGTGCCTGATCTTTTAAGAATCTCTATGCACTTGATGGTCGCTTAGACCACAACGGAGATCATCTGGCAAATAGAAGCTTTAAGAAAAAAGTGAGACTTCCTTCTGGAGTCTTTCTTCTTTCATACGAATGGTTTTTTGGTCATTCTAAAGGATCACGAGTGAAACGAAGTCAGTTACAAAGAATTGAGAGGAGCTTGCCACGAGATGAAATCTGCATTCTCGATTAGGGCAGAATCATTTTTGGGGAGCTGTGCTTGCAACATAGCTTTTGATTGTTGAGTCATTCTGCACACAACTCTTTTCTGGCATTGGCTGGGTGTAGAATAGCATTTAAACCAGCTTATTACAATTGCATTACATGATACTTCATTTATGAGATCTGTACTTTTCTAGTTCTACAAATGGTAAATTAGCAAAATGGATTATCCAGCATGGTGTTGGTAATGGTACTCATCCTATCAATGTACTACTTCTAAAGATCCTTTCCTTGCAACACTTGGAGCATGATGAGCTCTGAAGGATTTAAGTGGTAGTGTTACAGAGAATTGGTCTTCCTTACCCAACTGTATTGGCATAACATGCGATGGCACATCAGTGGACATATGCATCCTCTTGTAGCTTCCATAAAGCGTGAGAGAAAAAGCACTGCTGACCCAGCTGTCTAATGAGCAGAAAAGGAATGACTGAGGAAGTGAAAGTTCACGTTTCTTTTATTATAACTGTGCATGTAACTAGAGTGCTACAGGTAGTTGCTAGCAAGGACTTGAACTTCTGGTTTCAGCCTCAAAAGCGCAAGCCTTTACCATCTGGCGGTCTGATCTGCTACATTGGCTGTTACGTGCTAGGTGAAGCGGAATGGCGGCTGGTGCTGTAGCAGAATGAAATAGGTTCTGGCTTTCTTAAAGAGCTGGGCAAATTGTTTGAGACCGAATAAGGATGAATCAGTACTCCTTGAGTCGTCCTTAGGAATAGTGTCTCTCAGGTTCATTCAGTTTCAGGCCTAAATTGGGTTTTGTGGAAATTTGAAGTCTGCCTTCATAGATGTAGCTTAGATTTTTCAGTAGAAATGGATTGGTATCATCCAAATGAAGTACTGATATTCAAAGTCATGTAGTAGTATGAAGACAGATTTCAAATTAACTGTGCTCCTTCTTCATAGATTAGGAGAGAAGTCAAGCTAGCACTCAGTATCTTTCCATGCTGCAGCAATAACGCAGGTTCACAGTGCAAGCTGTTCTTGGACTGGTTTTTCAGTCTGTTGACAATTTAAGATTGAAATACTTTTACAACTTAAGAGCTGGAATCTCTCAGTATAAAACATACAAAGGCCTCTCTGTCTTCTCTCCAATATATTCTGTGTTGCCCAAGCACATGCATGTTTTGATACCAGTTCTGCACATGATGCAGATGATGATGGGAGTTCACTGTGTCCCTGGCTAACAAAAGAAAAGAGAATCTGAACTTTCCAGGAATCTTTTAAATAGATCTTCCAGAATGGGACTTCTCTCTCTTTTGGCACCCCACACCACAACCCCAGCCCCAGAGGAGGAATTTGGGATATTTTGGTTCCCTCAGAATAGCAGAGTGGTTAATTTAGTAGTGTAGCTGTTCATTTCATCCTGACCTTCCTTTGTTTTCACTTAGTATAGAATATTTTTTATTCATAGAGGTACATCCTACTACTTGTCTGCCTTGGTCAGCGAGTAAGTAGCATAAAGTTGTAAGAGAAGCAAGAGCTTGTCTTATAAGGGCTGGGAATATCTTTTGACTGACTTATGCAATCAGGAAAAAATGGGTAGGCTTTTAGACACACAGTTGTTTGCCTGTCCATGTTTTCCAACTATATCAGCTCACTTGTCCTGGGTTCAGCTGTAGCAATCATTTTTCTCCTTCCCAGTAGCTGGTGCAGTGCTGTGTTTGGCCTCTAGTCTGAAAACAATGCTGATAACACCGATGTTTTTAGTTGATACTCGGTAATGTTCACTCTGACCAAGGACTTCCTGAGTCTCATGCTCTGCCAGGAAGGAGGGGAAGCTGGGAGAAAGCAGAGCCAGGACACCTGACCCAAACTAGCCAGAGAGGTATTCCATACCACGGTGTGTCATGGCCAGTATAGAAACTGGGGGTGGAGTTACCTGGAAGGCCAAGATCGCTGCTCAGGTTGGGCTGGGTATCGGTTGGCAAGTGCTGAGCAATTGCATTGTGCATCACTTGCGTTTATTGATTTATTTTTTTTTCCCTTTTCTAGTTTTATATTCTCTCCCTTTGTTATTTCCCATATCATTATTGGGAGTAGTATTATATTGTATTTTAGTTATTGGACTGTTCTTATCTCAACCCATGGGGTTTATGTTCTTTTGATTCTCCTCCCCATCCTGCCTGGAGCAGGGGTGAGTGGAATGGCTGCATGGTTCTGAGTTACTGGCTGGGGTTAAACCACAACATCAGTGAATAAAAGTTACTATCCTTTCTGGAGGCTTTGCTGCTGCTGTTTTTACTAGGTCAGAACTTTCCTTCCATGTCTTTCAGCTG
Organism: Pezoporus wallicus; assembly: GCF_028554395.1. NCBI lineage: Eukaryota > Metazoa > Chordata > Aves > Psittaciformes > Psittacidae > Pezoporus > Pezoporus wallicus. The sequence continues at coordinate 2,014,412 of NW_026639755.1, forward strand.
CCTCAGTTCCTTGAGCCTTCCTTCTTCTTGGAAGTGCATTCTGATCTCTGCTCCTAATCTTTATACTTGTTTCTCCTCTGTCTGAGCTTCATCTATATTTTATAAATGTGTGACTGGAAAGCCAAGAAGAAAATCTGAGATCAAGTGCAAGGTTGTACATTGCAGGGCTGTCAAAGTTCGGCTTTGGAGGTTAGCTTTCTCCGAGGCCTTTTTCAGCCCTTTTGGAAGGGGGCAGGGACAGTGGGGTGGCTGACAAAAGGTCTAAATGCATGCTTCATAAGCTTGTGTTAGATAGGCGTTGCTTACCATGGCCCCAGTACAGCTGGCCTTTATCCTAGCATTACTCAGATGCTACCTTCAGATCTCAAATCCTTGGGGCTTTGAAAAACAAAGGCAGCGCTGTGATTATTTCCAGAAACATGAAAAAATGTCCATGTATGCTGGCCCGCCTTTCTCCTTGTATCCAGCTAGTGAAGGATCTCATTTGAGTAAGATCATAGCAAATGCAATATAATTATGTAGTTTAGGTCTCTTCTGCATGGGGGAGATGACTCATGTGGATTTATTTTCTTTTCCCCACCCAAGATACTTCGTTTGTTGTTAATGGCATTATAATGAACTGACTTATCTACTGAGCTGCAAGCATGTCCATGGTTGGTGATGGCAGAACAACGCAACAGATTATATCAGCAAAGGTTGTTTTCTTTAGTCAAATCATAACCTATGTCTTGTCTCTGTTGTGGAGACATAGAAGGAATTTCCACTGCAGGCAGCTCTAAAATGGACAGTGCATCTCTTAAGCGTGCTGTAGTTCAGTGGCCTTTGTTTCTCCTGTTTTGAAGATACTTGCCAGATTGTTTAAGAATGCAAGCACTTTTAGAATACATAGTTGGTGAGATAAGCTTGAGTGTCCTCAAACAAATGGCTTCATTCGCCATCCCCAAATCTATAGCGAGCTGGAGTCTGAATCATAATTTCCAAGTCAGTGTTGAGATGGAAAAAGACAGGAGTCATTTGTTTAACAGTGGAAGAGAGAGAAACTGTCATGTCTACATCGGTTTTGAGCATCTCTGCCCTTCTGCAGTGCACTCTTGTGGATGAACACGCAAAGACTTTTTCTCTGCAGCACTTTGCCATCACAATAAAGTTGCAGCAGATTACGGCAGGGTCTCTCCCAGTTTTATAACTGCTTCCTTTTTCTTTCTTTTTTATTCCCTTGCTATTTATGCTGTTCAGGGTGCTCTTCTGTCTGTGTCTTCAAGCTAAATTATTATAGCAGAGGGAAACAGCATCTAAGATGAAACTTCAGGCTCTAGCTCATCCCTTCTGGCACTTTTCCAAAGCAATTAGCCACTCCTGGCTGCAGCTGAAGTTGTGCAGAACCACAGTTGGTTGTGTGATACAGTAGCTCTGGATGTTGACTTTAGGATCCCTATTTCTGTCTTTATTATTAAATAATTCCTGCAAATATTCTAAAATATTTGGTAAATATTTTAGTCTGAGTATCTTCCATGTGTGTGTATTCTTTGTATACATTTCACCATACTAATCACTTTACTTTGAATGTTGTCTTTTTCTATGCTTGTAGCAGGCAGTCCCGTTGTCTTCCCCACCCTCTGGGACTGGGACATAAGGAGTCTGGTCTCTATCTTATGACCATGTTTTTCCACCCTCCAGAATCAGTTTTATGTCTTCATCCTGTCCTACTCCTGCTCTCCTGGTTCTTGTCTGTTTTTTAAGCAGATTGTTTTGCTTGTAATGCTTCCAAAGTGACTGCTCATACTGTAGATTCGAGGAATACCAAACAGTAAAATGTAGAAATAGGCAGCTCATTTTGTCACTTCTAATTATAAATGATGACAAAAGAGAGCAGAAATTCTTTTGTCAGAAATCCGGTAAATGGACTTGCATTTGAATTAAAGCTGAAAATGCAAACTTTTCTTTTGGAGATTGGGGTCCAATCTTTTGTAGAACTACACAGGGGAGATGTGATGTTTCGTTGGGTGCAGTTAGATGGCCTAAATCCATCTTGGAGCAGGGTCAGTTTTCTGTCTCCCACCTGCATATTCCTGATGCCTCCCTTCTGCATTATTGTTCACATAGTAGCAAAATCCTCTTAAATAACATGAATGTTCAGGATTTGAATCACATTTCTCACCTGGCTGACCATTCAGCTCAGGTTGCAAGCTCTGGGACAAGGGACCAGGGCAGACGTGCGTGGCCAAGGAGAAGGGCGCACTCGCTGGTGGTGATTTGTGCCTGTTGTGAAATCATGCCCTGACCTCTTTCTGAAGAGTACAGTTCTGTTTTTCACTTAGTGCGTAATGACTTTCCACACAAAAAGTGAAAACGGCTCTGCTGGATACTAACTTAAAAAGAAAAAGGACCCAAGTTCTTCTGGCAAGCTCATGTTTTGCAGTTCCTTTTGTAGGAGCAATGGTTTTTGACAGTGTAAATCTCTTATCTTCATCTAAAGCGTGAGAAAAGAAGGCAGGTTTGTTGGGTGGTAAATTACCCTGCCCCTGCCCAATTTATATGCAATAAAGAAAGAGCTGCTTAACAATAAACGAGTGAGCATGAATGTAGCATTAAGGCATGATTTGCATCAGTGCAACTACGGAAATCAGATGCTAAGTTTAACATGTCTTCTGCAATGTACCATCTGTTTAGCTGTCCCACTGCAACACATCTGTCTAGGCTGTTCATAGTGGCTCTCACATGGAGGGCTGAGTGCTTCCAGAGATCTGTTTATGAGGATTCTCTCTGAGAAGAAGGGGAACTGTTCTGTTTTGTTCTGCTTAGCTTTGTTGCTTTCCTTTAGAACTTGATAGAAGCAGAGCACATGCACTGGGTAATAAACGCTAGCTCGTTCTGTCTCCGCTGGGTCTTCAGTGGAAGAAGCCCAGTAACAAGTGTGTGGTCTCAACAAGAAGTAGCTTTGGAGACAGGTTCCTGGTCCTGTTCCCAGTTCTCAGTTGGCTCATTTGTAAGCCACTTAACCCTTCTGTCTTTATTTCATTTTTCCCTATCTAAGTGCCATCTGACAGGCATTCTTAACTAAAAAGGCATTTTGCTATTTCTTAGCTGCTTTTTGGAAATAATTCCCAACACCAGTGCCTCTATCTATCGTGGACTTCTTTTAACTTCCATTGTATCTCATGAGTTTTAGGCACTTCAAAATAGCCAAACGGTGTATTTCAGAAATCCCATTCTGAAATTCTCAGGCCCTTGGAACAAGATCAGTCCCAAGGGCAGAGTTGCAGCCACAACTTTGGCTTTCTTTGTGTCAGGTAGAGCTCAGAGCTGTCTTTCATGTGTCTCTTCCCTCTCCTTTTGTGTTTATGAATGTGTCATGTTTATCATAAGCTTTATTACATTAAACTTGCATAATTCATGTCATAAAGTTGTGGTAATCGTATTGTGTGATTGCAGATTTAAAAAATTGATATGAGGGTCGTGTCCTGTATCTGGAGACTTCACTTGTAAACAATACAAGCTTTTGGTTGAAGGGAGGAGCTTTGTCTCTTACCTAATGTTCATGTGCCATCAAAAATGTGCTTACAAACGGAAAGGAGATGTGCACAGACTGTCAGCCTGAATTGGTGGTGTGGGTGGTTCTTGGCAAAGCATATGAGTCTCTGAAGCCGGTGAGGAAATTTTTAACCATGGTGTCACAAACTTGATGCGTTAGCAACAGATGTCATTTTCAGAAGCCTCTGCTTTCTTAGGGAGCACAGCATGCGAGCAGTATTCACGATCTGCATGCAGAACGCACAGGGGTTGATGGCATGAAATCATGTCTTTTAATACACGCTGGCTAGAAGAGCACCTTGGTGTAACATTGTGAAGCTTTGGCTTTGGGGCTTAATTAGACCAAGACGACGGAGCTCCGTGTCGTGCATGGGAAGTCTGTCTGAAGAATGTCAATGAACTGAAAGTCAGAGCAACCATTCTGTTAAAACAATACTTAGCTCTTGCCCCATGTGGTTTTATTTGAGAGCTGAATGCTGATGTGAGTGAAGTAAAATAGGAAAATCCTCTGCTTTCTATCCTTTTTCTTTCATCTTTCCATGCATGCAAAAAATAAAATGAAATTCAGAAGGGGTGTGAACTCTGCTACACTGGTAGGAACTATTTCAAATTAGCAAGATAAAATGGGACCGCTCTGCTAGTGCACAAAGACTTCATCTAAATTGAAGTCTCTTGGGGTTGAGAGCTACATAGTGCACCAGGGGCAGTTAAGCCTGGCAGTCGTGTTTGAAATATTGAAGGTGGTAGTTCCAGACAAATGAAGGGGAAGTAGCATAAAATAAATGGCATTGATGGCAGCATAACATAGAAAGAAGAGAGGAGTGTGTCTGACCTTGCTGTCTAGCTGATATGGTCTGTCAGTATTTGTGCGTCACCAGCATGCCTGAGCAAAGAAAGAGCTTGCACTGGTCCCTCAGCCTTTTGGTGAGGTACAGATTTATTGGGATCTGAAGGGGAATAAAGTAAAAAAACCCAGTAATAAAAACCCCAGTCCCAAAAGCTGTCTGTGGCTCTGGTGAGTCAGTGTTTCCATCTGACATGACCAAATCATGGAGATTTTTGCAACTCATCCAAAAAAAACCCCAACCAACCAAAAACCAAAACAACCAGTGACCTGGGTCTCAGCCTGAAATTCATTTGCTTTGCAGAAACAAGAGGGTTTGAGTTATTGCAAGTGCAAATTTTCCTTGAAGAAATTTGTATGTAAAAGCCTTTTTTTGTTTTTTCTTTCTTTTTTTTTTTTTTTTTTTTCCTTTTTTTTTTTTGCATTTGTTTATCTCCAAAACAGGTTCATTTTTTAAAATGAAAACTTGAGCCTTCGGTCCCTCCTGTGGACAAATAGCCTTACCCAAGGTCTTGTTTCATTTTAGAAAAATGAATTGCTGCGCCGGTGGGGTAGTATTGGAATGCTTTCAAAGTTCCTGTCAGTGTTTTAGTTTTGGTTCTTTTTTTCTTTCGTTTGTGGACTTGCTGTGCCTTTTGCCCGGCCATATTTAGTCTGCCTACTAAATGTTAGTCCGCCCAAACACTTTACTTTGTGCACTTAGCTTTGTTTTCCTTTATTTTTCCTTTCTCCTTTTTTCTTTCTTTTCTTTTCTTTTTTTTTATTATTATTATTTTTAATTTCTCTTTTGCTTTCACCCAGATGTATTTTAGACCGAGACAGACTTTGCTCCATGGGCCGGATTTTAGTCCGTGCACTATATTTTAGTCCGCAGACTAAAAATAATCCGCGGATTATTTACTAACTCAATTCCCTCACTGAGAACTACAGAGACCCAAGACTCCTGCTGAGCCGTACATCCGAGGGGCTTCCCGGCTTACAGGTCCCACTGTCTGCCTGTCCTCCCACCCCTTCCCACCACGGAGCGCCAGCCCGGCATCGCCCCAGCATTGGCGCTCCGTGGCATGGAAGTGCCGGTGTCCCCATTGCTGCAGGCAGCAGCCACTCGTGTAGTTCTCCGTGGGTGAATTGGACAGCTTTCCTGGTGGAACTGTGTTGAGTGGGAAGCACTAAAAGACCGCAGGGGGTTTTGCTTTTATTTCTCAGGGTGTTATTCGAAAGGGAGGTGGGATGGGACAAATTGAGGGGAAAAAATTTAAGTAACGGGTGCGACGGGTATGAGGGGAAATAAACCCGCAATAGAGAGCCAATTCAGTCCATACCCGCACTCCTGAGGTGGTACGTCCAGTTCCTGAAGAATCCTAAAGAGATAACGCCAGCAAACAAAATCCAGTGGCGGGGGAAGTCAATCCAAAATGGAGAATAATCCGCGGCGGCCTGAGGCACTCATAGCTCACACAAATTAAAAGCATCCAAATTCCAAAGTAAAGTTCTCGGATTTTTCCTTTCTCTTCAGCACAAATTACAAATTGCTGGGGTTTGGGTACTTTTGGGAAAAAAAACCAAAACCACCCAAAATTTGCATTGTGTCTCTGGGACAGATTTACCAGTGGGATGCACCTTTGGGGACAAAATAACCTGGCCCCATTTGTCTGTGGACGTTTATATCCAGGACCGAGGACTGAAAATTCTTTATGATGGGAATTTCAATTACCCTTTTAGTTCAAGTTAGAGTTTTGATTTCAATTTTTTTTATTTTTTTAATAAATGCACTGGCATTGGAACATAAATTTAATATAGAAATGTTTCTATACTATGCCTCACCATTGCACAATCGATTTTTTGGCATACACTGTGGTGAAGTTGGACTTGCTGCTATGGAGACTGATGTTTAAAGTTTCTAATTGTATAAACATTTTCTATGTCCCCCACACCATGGATTTCTTATAATATTGGCTATATTTTTCCTTGCTGGACTATTCTCTTTTGGATTGACTCCCCCTGTTTGGATTATTTCACTGCATTATCATCTTTAGGACTCGTCAGGAACAGGACATTTCACCTCAGGAGTACGGGTATGTACTTAAACATTTTCTCAAATTACTAGGCCTAGCCTTGAAACAGTGGAATATTTGAGTTCAAACCACATCTTTGAGGCAGCAGCCAGGCAAATGTTGTACCATGCAAGGTGACAGAGATGAGATGAGTACCGACCGTAACTCACTTCATGTTAGTCACCGCTTGTTGTAGGGGAGGCCATGTGAGGCCTTCCTTTTCCATTTATTCCCCCCCACCCCCCCCCACCCCCCCCCCCCCCATCCCTGGTTTAAAGCAGTCAGGGTAGACTTCAGGAGCTGCCAACCCCAAGTAACTCATTTTAGAGCCAAAGGTAGGCTGAACAATTCTCAACAGGGCTTAGGAAACGGGCGCTAGGGTTTCACTGAAAATGAGTTTGGGTGGACAGAGGAGCATGCCTACAGATGGCAGATTGGTGACTGCTGTCTAGTGTGCTCAAGGTACTTTTCATCCTTGCTTTAAGGGAAACTATTCCTTTTTCTTTTTTCCCTTTTAAAATCTGTGCAATAGCTGATATGTGAGCTGTCCTGAGGGAAAAACACAGCCAAGAGTCAAGTACTTCAGCCTCAAGCTGTGGTAAATCAAGCCTGTTAAAACATCAGTGTGAAGGTTCATGAGGGAAATCTTGGTAGTTTTACTCTCATGTTAAATACGGAGCAGCTTCTCTTGTGTGGATTTACCTCAAGACAAACTCATTTGTGCTACTTAGTGAGGGGCAAAAAACGAAAAGAGCTGTTTTGGGGTTTTTTTTTTTTGCTAGAGATTTTATCGTGGTCAGGCTGTGGCTTGGGAGTGACGCTGGCGTCCACTGTGCACTGTGGTCAGCAGCCCAAGCTCTGCCAGCAGCATGCAAAAGCAGCTTCTCCTGCCCCTCCATGGACTCACAGCACGGTGGTCAGCTGAGGTTCTTTGCCAGCAGTGTTAAGCTGATGCCTTTCTTTTTGTCAGTGTAGGCCTCGTGTGAAAACTTTTTTGGTTTGTTTTTCAACACCCCAGTAGAAATCAATTGTGCTTTTTGGGTACCTGGCTCTTCGGCTCCCCGAGTCTGGATTCCCTGCCACACCAGTTAGTACAGCACGCACTGCAGCGGTCCTGGGTGCTCCCGAGCCAGCTGGGCACCAAGGGGATAAAATCTCAGTCTCTGGAGAACTTAGTGTTTGTGTTTGATTCTCATTCAAGAGAGCATATGTGTCTTTGGTTTAAAATGTACTTAAGAAGTGCCTGTGCAAGTTCCTCATCTGTGATTAATGAGCATGTCATGCACTGAACTGTACTTATCTCTTGTTTTGCTCCTTAGTGCCGTGTGGCTTGGGTTCACCCACAGTGGGGCAAAAGCATTTTGGGTTAGCTCCATTTTTACTAAAAAAGCTGGCATCAGAATTTAACACTTGCAGCCACCCCACTCCCTTTTCCCCAGCCTGTATATCACTTGCAATATAGCAAGGCAGAAGTACTTGAGGGGACCATCCACGTCATTTTAACTCATATTTTGCTTTTGACATAATGAGAAAGGAAGATGGGGGTGTGATTAGTGGTGGGTAGGACTGTTCTTAGAGGACTGAAACAAAGCTGCAGTGAAGAGCTCCTATTTGTAATCACTCAAGGTAAAAAATCTGTTAAATAGTTGGTTCTCTTGACACAATTTTCAGCTGTCCTTACAAATACCAAATGTGCAGGAATTATCCCAATAAACTTATGGGAATGACTTGCCAGAATAAGGTCACGGAAGAAGTAACTTGCAAATTAGAGCTAAGACGTTTCCTGCACCCCACCCGTGCTTTCCTTGTTGTTCTCCAAAATTGAACAGCAGCCTCCATAGCAACAATCTGACCTGCCTGCCTGCAAAAGTCCGTGTTAGTAAGGCTTCATTCTCTGGCCACAAAAAAAAAGCACCCCAACCCGAAACCATAGCAAGGGCCTTATTCAGTTTTTACATTCAGTGAATCCTGCTCATTTGAACCCTCCTCCCCACCTCCACTCCACCCCATGTGCATGGCTGGAAGCACCTCTGTGTGTTTATCATGATTTTTGAATGAGTTTCCCCTTCATTCTTCAAGTTGTTTTTTTTTGAGTGCGCTCTCATGACGTCTCTTGCTGGCATTGCACCTTCACTCTAGTGCAAGACATTGCAATTAACCCTTTCTCAACCCCAGGAACTGGATTTTCCCATGCTTACTGGAGGACTTTGATTAGCACAATCCACAACTTGTTTGTTCCAGCTTGTTGGGCAATGAGAGGTTTAATTGCTCTGACTTGCTTCTGGTCAGCACAGGAAAGAAACATACCCAGACAACCTGTTTCTCCTTGCTTGTTTTCTGTTTTTCTCTTGTTTTAGGTCTTCCGGCCCCGCACTCCACCAGAAGCAATCGCGCTATGTAGCCGTCTGTTGGAGTACACCCCCACTGCCCGCCTGACTCCCCTGGAGGCCTGTGCGCACTCTTTCTTCGATGAACTACGGGACCCAAATGTCAAGTTACCAAATGGGCGAGAGAAACCTGCACTCTTCAATTTCACCACTCAAGGTAGCCTGTGAGCGTTGAAAGATCCCTCCTTTAGGAAGGAGCACTTGGATAAATGTTTGCTGTGATGCAGGTGTCACTCCCCCAAACGTAAAAGTCTCTGAGCAGGACTAAGGTTATTAAGTCGTTCCATAACCATCTCTCTGTTTCAAAAAGAGAGGAAAGGGACTTTGGAGAAATGGGTTATGGGATTTTCAGATGCCTGGTGCCTTCAATTCAAATCTTATGCAGGGTACCAAGAGTTGTTACTACTGGATTGCATCAAGAAGGTTTACATTTGCAGTTCAGTGTCTGCATCCTGGCTGCTGGCTTTGTGTGAAGTATCGCGGTCAGCAGACCATGGAGATGAGATTATGGTTTGGAGGTGATCCTGCTCCATCGTACCTGAAATACCATAGCGAGCGGTAATGCATATTAGGTTTGGCAGGGAGGTTTGTAGTGTTGCTGCCCATTTTGGTTCTAGGTATGAGATAAATACAGAGGTGTTAGTGTCCTGATTTTATGTTCTATACAGTTCATCTGGCATCACATTGACTCAGTCATTTAGAAACTGTAAAAATGGCAGATAACTAGCTTTTTATTTGAAGCCAGACCAGTATCAAATTTTGAAGCCATTGATGTGTGGTTTGGGTTTGTTTTTTTTTCAACACAAGTGAAAAATGTAAAACTGATATCCCCTTAGAACAGTTTTGCCTGCCGAGACAGAGAATGTGAGAAGTATGGCATATAAATATGCTAGTAATTAATTCTGGAGCTTTCTTGACGCGATTAGCTGCCAGTTCGCATCCTTTAAGCACGAACAGATCTATGTGCATTTTCTGTTGAAAGTCCAAACCACCTTTTGGCTGAGTGTAATTTTTCAGTGTAATTTTTCAGTGTAATTCAGTGTAATTTTTCAGCCTCTTTCGTGCATGCAGTGCCCATCTGCCAAACTGTGAAACAGATCCCTCTCCTTCAACATGTGGACCCTTTCATTTAGGAACAAGAACCAAGGGTGGCAGGAAGAGAGCCAAAAAGCTTTGTGTCCAAAGCACAAACACCTTAAAGCCATCAAGAAAAGAGCTTGTGCTTCCAGGTCACTGTCCTCTGTGCTGATTTCTGCATCTACTGTTATGAATTTAGTAGCTACATCACAGGTCTTTCCTTATTACAGTACCCATGAATTGCCTTTTCTGCCCACTCAAAGGCCGTCTTCAAGTAGCTAAGATGGTTCTGCTCCCCGTATCATAATACCACTTCACCCCTGTTCTTTTTGATGTTATTTCCTACTGTTTCTTAGTGATGTTAAGATTGGGCTCATCTACTGCATGAAAACCAGGATTTTAGAAAGAGTTGGGAAGCTTTATAATGACTTCCAGTAAAAATCCTTAAGGGAGAAATAAATGTATGTATTGGGAACGTGTCCCTGGTTTTCCACTAGCCAGTGTGGAAACTGCTGGGAAAGCTACCCTAATGCTTAAGCAAGTTTAAAGCTCCTTTGCCCTCCTTAAGGAGCTGATGTGCTCTCCCCTTGCACAGTGACTCATGGAAATGACAAGATCTCCTGGAGCAATTTCCTTAAGATTCAAAAAAGCGAGTTTCTGTCCTAAGCAGGTGCCAGTTTCACCATCTAAAAAGGGAAGGCAGGACAGAGACTGGCCATGAACACATTTTCGGATAAGCTCTGGTGTAGGTGACCAACCGAGCTCAAATAACAAAAGTTGAGGTTTTTTCTTTTTAATAAGTAATTCCATTGCTTAGCACAGTGATTTTAAGACCTTTGTATTTAACAAATGTGCATCAGTGAGTCTCGCGTATCAACAGTCCTGACTGCAACCAGGGAAGTGGTGGAGTCACCATCCCTGGAGGTGTTTAAGAGACTGCTCTGGTGCTTAGTGACATGGTTTCATGGAGGACTTGGCAGTGCTAGGTTAATGATTGGACTGGATGATCTTAAAGGTCTTTTCCAACCTAAATGATTCTGTGATTCTGAGTTACACAAGAAGCTTTTGCTCCTGCTGTGACCACTCTGCAATCCTTGCTCTTTAGCCAGACTGTGCAAGACTGTTGAATTGGCTAGTCCAGAGCAGAAATCCCAACTGGGAAATAGATCCAGTTATTGGAATCAAATGATGACTCATGTTAAGTCATCTGTGGTAATTTAGAAAGCGATGAGAGACATCCTTTTGTTTTGAGGAGCATGTGTTTTCAACAGATAATATTAAGTTTTTAGAAGTGTTTTATTTGGCTGTATCCAGTTGCCTGAAACCCATGAAGTAGGAGGTAGCTGCAGAAGGCTTGAAGGCAAACCTGTTAGAAATAACAACATAAATCTGACCATTAATGCACTGGATTGATTCTCAGAAAGAACTGAACTGTCACACCAGATCTGCTGATCTGAGAAGTGATGCTGCTCAGATGGAGTCTAGAAAACTAAGTGAGAGTATATGGAAGATAAAAGATCATGGCCTTGGCTGCCAGCAGGATTTGCAGGGCATGTTGGTGCTTAATCTATTGTAGATATGGGATCTCTCGAAGAGAGCTTTATCTGGTCATTCTTAATGTCTTACCTTTAAGTTCCTATTGCTGTTTAAACAAATATTATACGTTAATTGGGGTTTGAAGATAGTGTTTTGGCCAAAGAAGTATCTCCACTAGCCACAGATCTGGCTGTTAGACTTGCAAGACAGAAAGCATGGAAAGCATTTTTTTCTCATAGAAGCTGAATTTTCAAACAACCTGTGAAATGACTACCCTAAATTTCCTGAACTTGTTGTAACATGTCAGTGGTTGAGCTGGGTCACAAATGTTACTGTCACTCCATGTTGGCCATTAAACACTGTAAAATCATTCTGTGATTCAGCACTTAGGAATGGTTGTGCATTTCTAACCCAAGTGTTTCAGTGTACTATTTGAGTGCCACCTAGGTTTTTCTTTTAAGGCAGTATTTCTGCTCAGGTCCTAGAGGGGACAGTGGGACAGAACGAAACTTGCGCAGAGTCCAGCACTCTTCCAGGCTAAGGAGAAACTGCTGGAACAGCCTGAGTTACATGGAGTTTGTTATTGTGACAGAGCAAACTGATACAAGACTAATTTTTCCAGGGGCTTATGGGAATGTTGATAAATGAAACGTCACAATGCTGATAAAGAGCACTGCACTGTTTCCCAAGACCAAGCATTTTCTTGTGTCTGGGGAATGAAGACGATCTGGTGTTCTAGTGAAGCAGACCTTTTCATTCCCATCCCAGACACACATCTCCTTACTGGATATGTAAACTGGCTGCAAATGGCATGATTTGATCAGAGGTGTTCTCCCAGCTGATGTGAATGGGGGTTGGGTCTCATAAATGAATTGGGATAGCAGCTCTGTTAACATCATGGTATTGAAAGTTTTGTCTGGATTGCCTTGATCACAGTACCTTCTTGCCGCAGCAGTATTGGTTATAATTAATCTAGCCTTGAATTGCAAGTTTGATTAGTTAAGCAAGCTACATTTCAACAGCTTGACCTTCTCAATACTTTGGCAACTGCAGATACTACAGGTCAAGCTTTTTGCATGGTATTGACATGTCTCATCCTTACAGAGGTGATAGCAGCATAAATATGATAGAACAAAAATGCAAACAAGTTCTCAAGCAAAGCTGCTGATAAACTTCAGCCAAGAGTTCAATTTGTGATCATTTCTTGTCTGAATTAGCATGCTCCTGAGGGAAGCATCAAGACATTCAGAGCACGCTGAATTTAAGAAACTTCATACCAAGAAAGATAACTTGGGGGTTGAGACAAGAACAAGATGAGTCTTGTAGTCTCTGTGCGCATTTGTTAAAGTAGCTTCAGAGAAATGGTTGCATTTACCTTAAAACCAAAAAACTCTCTATACATGCCGTAATGAGTGCTGCAAAAGGTGGTGTTCTGATGGCACTGGGTGAACATATGGGAGGAATGAGAATGGGGTTGAGGTGCCTTGGAAAGGTGGTGTTCTGTTGGATCAGCTGCATCTGTGGCTGCAGTAATGCAGACAGTCTTATAGCTCCATCCTCAAGACACCACTTAGCACTGGAAGGTTGCAAATGTCATTTGGTTTCCTTGATGGTGCAGCTCTGCCTTTGTTTGGGTCATAGCTGCCAGTGATGAGCAGAAAATAATGAGGGAATGATAAAAACTTCCAGAAAGTGAGGTAAGCAGCAGATTCCCGCTAATAGATTTGAGAAACAGCTTGGATAAAATATTAAAGGAGCAACATTTTCTAGCACAGAGCAGCTAATACCCAAGGTAATATTAAAGTATAGGTTTATCACTGCTGTTCAGCTTTGACACTTGAGGATTCACGTTTCTTCAGTTTATTTTTCCGTTTAAAATGGAGACTTACAAATGCTGAATTATTACAAACATATGAATTGTGAATTATTCCCACATGAATTTGAGGATTAGTATTTGTACAAACGTTGTGAGTAGTGGGGCTTTGTAGGTGGGCTAGCTAGGTCTGTTTAGACATGAATGGAGAATTACAGGATAGATTGGATGGGTTGTAGGTAATGTAGCAACTTCTGTTTGGTTCTAGACTGGAGCTTAGATTCATAAGTGCTGAAACACAGTCTCAAAATGTGTAGCAGTGAGCAGGTGAGAGTCTTCTGCCTCTTGCCCTCACAGCTGTAAAGAAACTTCATGTAACTTAACAGAGAAAAAAAATGAAATTTCTTAGTAGACTTCTGATCCCTTTAGGCCCTAAGTTTAAAGCTTGTGTTAAAGAGAAGCAATAGGCTCTTGAAAATAAGCACAAATAATTGAAGACTTTGTACGAAACTCCCTTACTGAACACATGGTGTGATTTGGATAGCCCTTGCTATCTGGAGGTCTTATGTAAAAAGCTGTCTATTCTCATTTCTCCTCCAGATGACCTCCTGGAGCTCCAAAATTCGTCAGTCTCCTTTCTGTGAGGTGACTGTTCACATCCTTCTCTGGAACTGGATGCTGCTTTCTCAAGAGGCAGCCAGTCACTCCTGTTTCTGAAGCAAACAGGACCTGTCTTGTCTGCTCAGTTCCACCTTCTGTGAGGCACTAGATTCTCTTGAAAGGGTGCCAGAAGATTGTCATTTGTTGGCAATGCGTAGCCCTTATCCTCCCACAGTTGTGGCTATAAGATGCCTATTTTTCATTCTGATACATGTTGAAGCTATATTAGATTTGGAGCCTAAAAGACATGACTATTTTAGCCTTGGTTAATGTCCTCAGAAAGAATGGTTGCATCATTTTGTTGTCCATTTAAATTGCCCTGATGATCAATTCCCTTTGCTTTTCCTTGTGCTTTTGAAGGAGGTGCCACCTCTTCTTGGCCTCGCTCAAGGAGACTGGTCTTGGGTTCCTGGGTCCTTGAGAAAGTGATGCTAAGAACCAAATCCCTTAAGCTCTTTGGAGCAACTGTTGGAGCTGCTTGCTTGCTGAACCTGTGCCCAAAGCAGCACCACTGTTATCAGCCTTCTTAAGACTGATTGCAAGTGGGTTTGTGAAGGGAATCCTTCCAGTGCTTAGAAGGAAACAGCATTATCAGGCTGCTGATAAGGAACAGGCTTGGCTGGTTCTTTGCTAACTCCCAAGCTGCTGTCTTTCTCTAGGAAACAATTCCATGCACCACTACTTGTAGTTCTGACAGTCTTGCTCTGGAGACTGCTTTGCCGATTATCCCTGTGGTTTCCTCTCGCTGGTTGGCAAAGAAGAAAACGTAACGTGACCTTTGGCTGTAAAGGCATGCATTTCACCCAAGGTTGCTGTTACGGGGGGATCCCCAGGAGCTGAAACTGCATGCAGGGCTCTTCGTGGTCGATGAGCTAATGTGTTTTGTTCCACCTCCCCTCCAGAACTGTCAAGTAACCCATCTCTGGCTTCGATCCTCATCCCTGCTCATGCAAGGAACCAAGCAGCTGCTTCAACCCCTACAAACGCTACAGCGGCCTCAGGTGAGAACATGCAATTGCCTGCCTCCCTCCCCACCCTCGCTCCCCCTGACCAGGCACCTTCCTTCTGCTGAGGCCCATGAGCTGCCTTGGCACAGGGTGAACGGGGAGGAAGGACTTCTTCCAACATCACCTAAAACTTGGTCTTGGTGGGTGGTCATTGGGGTGCTGGCAGTGGTCACCAACCCAAATCCTAACCCAGGGCACTTTAACTCTGCATTTGACCTTATAGTTTGTTGGTCCTTCTCGCTCAGACTTCCACTATTAATAAAATCACCTGTTGTTTTTTAGCAGTCCTCATGGGTTGGTTTGCACCTAAGTTCTGAGCTTTCAGCTGGTCTGAAATTAATACTGAGTTGGAGCATGAGCTTGCACTAGATGCCCAAGAAGAGAAGAAACAGCTAGCTCAGTACACGTGGCCTCTGTGGAGCTTGGATGCCTTCCCCAAAGGCATTAGCACTTAAAAGTCTACTTAGGGAGTTCAGTCATTGTGCTCACTGCCTCGCCTAAGTAGCTGCAGTTGCTTCTTATTGAGTTTGCTTGTGTCAACTTTGGGTATGAGGCAGATGCTTTTTTGGCCAGCACTGAGTGAATTTTTTTCTTGCCTCTGTTGCTCGCTCTCAAGTTTCTGTCAGAAACCTTTTAAAAGCTCACTGTTGGCCTGTAGCCACTCCATACTGTATTCAGTTCCCAGTGAAAGCTTAAAAGCCTGCTAATATCAGCTGGGAGACTCCCAAAGAAAATCCCAGGTGCTGCAGGATGTGGTAGAGGTGATTCAGTACATGGCAGTCTTCCTCTGAGTCAGCTCTGAGTCAGCAAACCAGCCGGCTCTCTTGGGAATTGGGCAACCCAAGGCAGGCTGCAGAATGGGTGTGCTTCTCTACGTAGCTTGTGTGCATGTCAGTCCCATCTGAGAAGGGCTCTGACCCCTTTTGGAGGTGCAAAATGCCTACTCAGTGTAAAATAGCTGATAAGGGGAATCCCTAATTAAAAAGGTAGTATTGAAACGTGAAGGAAAGCATTTGCAGGTTGGTGTGTTGGACAGTTACCTGATGCGCTTGGTCCAGCCTGTGCTGTATAGAGAGCGTTTTCATACTCCAGGACAGCCAGATGCACCCAGATTTGAAAGATGTAGTAGCAGTAGGTAAAAGATACAGCCTGTACAATTGTATGTCCTCTGAATTTAGGAGAAAGCAAAATTGGTATCCTCAAATTTAGTATGTTTGTTTCATACACTTGGCAATATTTTGGAGATAGTCATGTTCTCTGTTTCCCTTTTCTGTGCATCTGTTGCTCAATAACTGAGAGAAAAAAAGCAGATGAAGTAGTAAAATTGATTGGAAAACCACAGAATACACGCATGGAAAATTATTTCAAGCCCTCTGAAAAATATTGTTTCACTTAATGTCCCCTTGATGACTTTTAAGGAGTTCTCTTTGTCAAGATACAAGTTTTGAGGAATTAATGGGGTTAAGAAATCTGTTTTCACCCACCACTTTCCAAGAGCTCATATGGGGAGAAATGCATTTAGGCTGAGTCCTAAATGTGAAGTATACCCAAAAATAAAGAACAACAAAAAACCTCACCTTATTGATGTCAACAGTTTTAAATCTATTTGCAAGCACCGCACCAAGTTGAGACAGGACCTGTTATTCATAGTTCATGAATTCATATTCATGGAAATACCCTTGCAGCTTGGAGAAGAAGTTGTGAGATGAAGTTCAGTATTGGGCAACTTGCAGCTTTGTGTTTCTGCAGCACGGCCCACTGGTAGTTTCTTATTCACATGAGGGTCTCACAGCAGGCAGTGGGAATTCCATGGGAGTTGTGATTTTTAGGATTAGGCCCTGTATGCAGTTATGTTAATTTGTTGTGCTTTGCATACTGATGCCACGCTTAGCAAGAGATTCTCAAGGGGTCCCTTCTTTCCCTATGGCCCTGCACATCCCAGAGCAGTAGATTTCTACTCCTTCAATAGCTGCTAAAGCAGCATGGGAGCAACTCTCACCTAACCAAGGGCATCCTGATGGCAGGAGATGTTTCTGCGACATGTGGCTAAACAGTAGAAATTCAGAAACTAGAAAGGTGATGATGAAGCAACAAGACATAGCTCTCAAGGAAGTTCAAAGGGCGAAGCAGGTTATATGTGACTGTAATTCACATTATCTGTGTGTAACTTGCATCTCCCTCTAGCAAGCAGAACTGATACTGAGGCCCAAGCTTCCACTCTTACGGTTGCCTACTCCATAAGCTTGAGGCATAGGTGCACGTACATTGAAATGCAGTGTACTTGTTCATCACTGTAGATAACCCAGGTGGGTGGTTGTTACCTGCTTGCAGGCAGTTACTCTGTTTTCAGAGCTGTCATGTTAGTATGCAGCCATGTCAGAATCTCTGCTTTTTGACAAGGTGTAAAGCACAGCTCTTTATCGTGCATCAAGGCAGGGTCATAGTTAGAGAATAACTTCAAAAGTGAGATCTGTTTGTCCCAAGTCTACTAAAGCAGTGTTTGTCAGGACACTTAGCAGTGCCATGGTGCTAAGAGATGGGAAGATTGGCTTTTCAGCATACCACATTAACAGAGCAGGTTTCATCAAGCCAGCAATACAGCTTGTGCTACCCAGTATGTCACAAATCTGCATTTTAAAAATATAGCAAAAATGAATAAATTTTGTTAACTGATAGTTTCACAGTGGTGATTTCAACAACCCAATGCAACAGTATTCTGGGATCATGATCTTAAATGCAGAGGAATTGTTGTAGGCTGATTTTTAAGTGTTAAAATGTTTTTGTTGCAAATTTCCCCTTCTCTGGAGTGATAAAGCTGTATTTGCTGTACTAATAGAACCTGGGGAGTATGAAGTTTTGCTGCACCAGTGTTAGTAAATTCACCTGAAGGTTTATGAGAAACTCTTGTGTGACATTAATGACATGTCTAAAGCAAAGCAGAGGAAGATGGGAGTTAGTGGCCCCTGCTTGAAGTGATGTGCTTGCTTTTTGTGGATTATATCAGCCATTGATCAGAAATGCCAATGCAGCTTTATTTGTGTGGGTGCTGGCTTGATTAGCTTATGGAGGATGGTTTCCTAGCTGTGCAGCCAAAGCATCAGCGAGGGGAGCATGCACACCAAGCCGAACGTGTATCTGCTTGTGTGACTCTGTGTTTTGCTCCCTGCATCAGCCAGCAGCAGTAGTTACCTCTCAGTCAGCATTAAGATGGGAAGAGCTTATTTGCCATCTGCAGGGGAGCTGTGTCAGCAGGGATACTGGGGTCATCGTCTTGAGCATCCCACTGCGTTGATCCCGTGTGATCCCAAGTGTGATAGCGTGCCTGAACTTTCAGCAACAAAGCAGGTCAGAGCTAGTGTTACCTGCCGGTGT
This sequence comes from Pezoporus wallicus, assembly GCF_028554395.1. Lineage (NCBI taxonomy): Eukaryota > Metazoa > Chordata > Aves > Psittaciformes > Psittacidae > Pezoporus > Pezoporus wallicus. Next base: position 2,032,693 of record NW_026639755.1, read on the forward strand.
GTGCAGTTGAAAAAGACCACGGTGCTCAATAAAACAACATTTAGTACATTCAGAGTATTCCCATCAAGGGAATTTTGGGAAACTAATTCCTTAACCAGAAAAGGGGCAAGCTCAGGCATCTGCAGGCTCAGCCCAGGGATGAGTCCATGACAGTTGGAGGAGTAAAACTTGCATGTTTCGGGCTTTTATGTTCCAGTTTTGCTCTGCGCCCTGGATTTCTACATCCATATGCAGGCACAATAGGAAAACCAGGCTTTTCCCCTCCTCCTTCTCATCTTCTCAGCTGTCCTATGAGAACTCCCAGGCTGGTGGAAGCTTTGTTTCTGTATCTTTGTTGTTAGAAGAGCAGCACAGTCCATCAGCATTACAGATCAAACCAGCTAATGCTCTCCTTAGTGCTAATGGGCTTTCTCAGACTGAATTGGCACCTCTGTCTTGCTGAACTGTAGCCCTCTTCTTCCTTTCTGGGAGGTTTCTAAGGAGTAACCCTCCAAGAAAGCCAAGGTGCTCCTCAGAGGGAAAAGCTGAATGGGAGGAGGTGCTCTGCCCTGATGGGAGATACTTTGCCCTCTGTTTGGAAGCACTTTTGGAGGTGGCTGACACTTAAGCCCTAATGTGGTTTCTTTGCCCGCACAGGCAGAGGTGACAGGGCAATGAGGCTGCCCTGACCTCAAGCCACAGTCATCTGTCCCATACCAGAAACCTCCTAGCTTTGCTCCCCACTGCTTTGCAAAGCAGATGTTCTAGCAGCACTGCTGAAGGCCTAGATTTTCTGCTCTTATGCCCAAATACTGATGCCTCATGGTGAGAAGGAAAGCAGTGTCCAGAGACCCCCATATTTGAATTGTGCTCCTTCCCCTGGCACCTCAGCAAAGAGAAGAAGCCTCTCTTTGTTCCCTAGATGTCTTGTTGAGGCAGAGTCAAAGAACAAGCTGGAATATCAAAATACTGCATTTTCTTGCAGGTCTGGGGCCACTTAAAGCTTTGAGCAGGCTCAATGCTTTGTCCCAGCCTGGGTGGGCTTCTGTATGTTGTTGTGAAAGGCCCCATGTAAATGGTCCTGGGCTGCCTCACCTGATTTATTTCCTTTTTAACATGTGGCCTATATGTTTCTTAGCAACTCCCCCACTGGTGATGATAGAAAAGGAGCATATGTTACAGACATTACATGAAGTAGCTCCATCCCCTCCTCTTTTTTCTTTATCTCTGCTCAGTAGCAGTGTAATGATAACGATTTCAGACTCTGCTGTCTTCAAGAATAGGAGATCAAAAGGCGCATTTCATTTCAGCAAATGGAATAAAAGCACTTTCCGTGCACACACAGGAATCCTCTGCCAGCAGTACAGACTCCAGCTGGACTGCTCGCATCAGGCATGGCAGATGTTGCATTAACTGGAGCTTATCCATACCTGAAAATTAATCTAGACCAGGCACAGCGAGAGTTTGTAACTATAAGTGTGGTAAACTGTCAGCTGTCTGGCTGGGTCACTTTAGATTTCCATGGTCATCATTGGTCTGCATGCATGTGGGATTTGGGAATTGCTCCTTCAGGGAAATTCTCCACACAGGAGGGTGTCTCTTGTGTGCAAGGCTAGCTTTCCACATAACACATGGCACTGTCATCATGCTGCCTCGGTGCTTTAACTGCGTGAGCTGGTTTTTATCATGGTGGTCAATCCTTCATGACGGAGGGGTTGCAATAAATTTGGGATGAGAGGAAAGGGAATGGAAAACTCCCAGAGCAGTCATCTGGCATCCTCTGCCCCCGAGAGGATTTCCCTTTCTTCCCACACACTCCTTGCAGCATTTCCTTTTCAAACAGGCATCATCCTCTCTTCCTGCTTACCCCTTGTATTCCTGGGTGCTGCTGTTTGTTTGATTTCCTATTTTCATCACCTTTGTCTATGTCTGTTACTTGGTTTGTCACTCAGCAAGTGCTGCCCATCTCTAGACTCTCATTCATTCCATTGCCTTTGCTCACGGCTGCACTTCCAACTATGGTGAGGTCAGTGTGGCAAGAGAGGAGAGGGGTTTTGTTAGCAGGTGATGGTAGAGCATAGCCTGGCTGCATTGCCTCATGAGCTCTGCTGTGCTGGGGAAGTATCACTGCACCCCCATTGCCAGCCAGCTGTATTTTGTCATGTCTGTCATTGATGCTAGTCAGACTGTCCTTCGGTCTGAGGTCGGTAAATCCGTCCTTCCTTTTTATGAGCCTTTTCCCCCTGTGTGTTCATACACGCTGTTTGCCCAGTCTGCCCTCTTCTGTACTGAGACAATAAGTCTTGGCCCTTGTTTTCCCCTGTTGCAGTATGGATGGCTTACCTTAAGTTAACCTTACTTAAAATAAGTGGGAAAAATGCCTGATGGTCTCTCCTAGAAAGCCTCTCTTAATATCTTTTTCACATCTCCTATTTATTGTATTGAGAATTTTATGTGTTTAACCTTTCAGCCACTTACTTTTTTGTGACCGCACTAGGTAGATCCTGTGTGGAGTGGTCTGAGATGAAGTTGGTGCATTTTTTTTCCCTACCAGCTCTTCTCATACCAAGAACAATTAGAACACCTGATGCATGTGGCCTGTGAGAACACAGTTACAGTGCGTTGCCCTTCGGGATCTCGTGGCAAAACCTGTCTTTCCTTGAGATGCACTTTGACATACGCCCCTGTGGCTGGCTTCCCTGTGGAGCATTGTCATTCCCAGAGAAGAGAAGGTGTTAGAGACCATTTGTTGCAGAGAGCTGATCCTCTGACAGTGTCATTGGCTTGTGTAAACCTCGTCACTGGCTTCAGGCCTTGATGTTAATCTGCTTCAGCAGTTCAGGGGGTGGCAGATCCAACTTTGGTTGAGCACCATGGGATAAAGCAGTAGGCTTGAAGGATGTTTTCTGAGGCAACAAGTGCATGAGTTGCACATGAACACACAAGCTGTTTCTGCCAGGGGAGCAGGCTTGTTGCTTGCGTTGTCTGCACTCATTCACACCCTTTCCAGGCAGCTTTATCACAAGAAGGCCCAACAGTGAAACTTCAGCATCAGTGTGGTGGCCACAGGTACTTGACGTTAGCTTTGGTGATGCAAGCGTGCCTTGTCTTACACTTACGTAGCGTGGGCAGTGTTACCTCCTGCAGTATCTGCCAGAGCCTGGCTGGGTGTTTACCTGCTGCCCTGCAACCCTCAGCCCTTGAGCTCGCTTGAAGACCGCCTTTCCCAGCCTCTCCCCAGCCCAAACTGTGCCATCCACAGCCCCTGAAGCCAAGAGAGCATCCTAACCAAGCAGCGGGAGTTGCGGGTTTCCCGGCGTGGGGAATGTCGCGGCTGTTGTTTCCAGATGTGTGTGTATTTTGGAGGTAATACTGGTTGTTTTTTTTTCTCTCTTCCCTTCCTCTCTTGCCTGTCGTTTGCAGATGTTAACGCAGGAGAACGAGTTCAGACCAATAGCGTAGCTACAGCATCAGCCTCCAACTCCACCTGAACCAGTACCAAGCAGCCAGCTGCACAGGAAAAATCACCAGTAATTTTGAGTCTTGCTCAGCAGCACTGGTCTCATTTGGAAAGAAAATTAAAAAAGAGGAGAGGAAAAAAAAAACCCAAAAAAAAAAAAAAAAGAAAGAAAACAAAAAAAAAAAGGAAAAAACCAACCAACCAAGCAACCTGTTCATTTTAGTGTTCAATTTTTTATTATTATTATTGTTGTTCTTATTTAACCTTGTAAAATATCTATAAATACAAACCAGTTTCATTGTATTCTCACTCTGCAGGGTGTCCGGGGCAGGGGACTTAGGTGGGGGGGGAGGAGGGAAAGCGGAGCAATACAACACACCAATGTCTCTCCCCTCGACAATCTCTTCATGTTGGAAGTTTGCTGTTGTGTACTTCAGAACCAGGACTCTTGCCTCATGCCCTCTCCCACAACAGAAAGAAGGAAAACAAAAAAAAAAACAAAAAAGGAAAAAAAAAACACCAAAACAAAAAAAAAAAAACCCAAACCTCATTCTCTGCTGAAATTTTCTTTTTTTTTTTTTTTTTTTTTTTTTAACCTCTTTTTTTGTTTTCTTTTTAAGTGAAGTTTTGGACTTCGATGTAGTTACACAGCTTGAATTTGGTCGGGAGCTTAGCAGGGGTCATTCGGCAGAGCTCAGCCTTTCTTGTCAGCCAATCCATTCTCCCAGGTTGTCTGAAGAACTGCCCCGGCTCGGGATGGGGAGCGGGCAACGTGGTAGGGAAATAGGTTGCCATAGGGTGAGGGGGGGGGTGGGAGGGTTTGCTGTGTATCGAAGGCTTGACCCGCTAGTGGAAGCCTTTCATTGTAAAAACCAGTGCTAGCAGTGAGGAAACCTGCAGCTTCAGTAAGGGAAAAGTCTACCCCCGTGGGTATGTATAATATAATACACACACATGCACGACCGCAGGCCGTTAGCGTTTGGAAGCAGCTCCTTTGCCCCGCTGGAGCTCCTGCCCCGTGTCGTGAGCCGGTGCCGGCACCCAGTCAGCTCCCATCTTCAGCAGAGAAGAGCGGACGAACAAATCCCTCGGCCTGACTGGGGGTGTTTAAGGGACTCTTTGGGAAGTGGCCGCTGCGAAAGTGGGTTTGGTTTCGGGGTTTATTTCAGTTCCTCTTCTCTTCTCCCCCGCTTCCCCCGGCTCTCGGTTTGGACAGGCTGCCCTTTCCCAAGGTGCGCCCAGGAGGAGGACACCAGGGTTTATAATGTGAACTGTTAACAGTCTACTGGTTTCTTTTGTAATACCTTCCTTTTTTAACGGCAGTTTTAACTCGCAGGATGCCACGTTCTCCGATAGCTCTGATTTTAAATCCACAGCTAGAACCTGTATTTAATTTCATCTTTTTTAACCTCTTGCTGCTTCTTCTTTTTTGATCTCTATTTATTGATGCGTGTTGCCACGTTGCCATTATGGTTTTACATTTGGTAGAATATTAAAATACACATCCAAGTGCTCTCGACAGTAATATGTACCTGCTGACTTGTAGGAAAGCTGGCTATATATGAGTGTGTGTGTATATATATTATATAAATATATACATGTATACATAGATACAACACTGCTTTTTCTATTTTGTCTACGATCTCGAAACAGTCTGCCCGGAGCGCGAGGTGAATGCTTGTTCTAGTCCATCTGGTCAGGGCCCGGGTTTCCTCCCTGCAGCGGCGCGTGGCGCGAGCATCCACATCTCTCTTCCTGAAGTCAAAGCAATATTCCTCGGGAAAGGGTCAGGTGAGCGGCGGGACGCAGCCGCGGTGTGGAAACGGGACGTGCGGAGACCTAGGCTTGCGGTGGGTGTCCGCTCCCCCCCTTACCCCTTCCGGAGGAGCTGTAGTCCATCGGCTCTGGTGCTTAGCAAGCCGTTCCATCCGACCCGGGCATCTCTTAGGCAAGCGGTTGCTTTTCAGGAGCATGGGGGCTGTTGTGTGGCCCAGGGGCAGGCAGCAATAGCAGCTTCGGCGTGCTCGGCTGTGACAGCAGAGCTTTTGCTCACGAGCTCAGTGCGTTTCGTCTTGTTTTGATGCTGTTGATGTGGGATTTGTTTTGTGGCCACTCTTAGCAGCCCTGGAGCTGGGAACAGGCCTGCCCTCTCCCTCCCGCCTGGCACCCAGCACGAGTCTGGGGAGGCAGGAGCTGCTTCAAGAGGTGAGTGACCACCTTCGTGTTGTGTTTGCTGTCGGGCACACACAGGCGCGCACACACAGAGAAAAGGGGGTTTTAAAGCTTTTTAGCTGTTGTTAAATCCCGGTTGGCTGCATCGGAAAGCACACCCGCATTTAGAAACAGGCAGCTTTCCAAATCCTTCCCTGCAGCTGAAGAGGAAGGGCTGAAGAGCATCTGAACGCGAGAGCTCAGCTAGTCAGTGTCCCAAAAGGTAAGTGGAAGGGTTTGGCTGACCCAGTGATCCAGATAGATGCGGGAGGCTCCAAAAGCAGGGCAGCAGCAGGGGACGGATCCATTCTGTGGGCTGACACTGCTGAGGCATTGGCCACAGGCATTGTCATGTTAAGGTAGTGAATTACACAGTGCTTAAAAGCAGGAATACAAAGAATGAAGAGAAGGTGCTGCTTGTGCCAGGAATTGTGGCTGCTCTTCCCTTTCCTACCCTTCCGCCTTCCAGTTGAAGGCTGGTGAAGGGGAGCGCAGAGCTTTCCTCTCTGGCTTTGTAACCGTGTTGGCGTCTGTGTGTGTCATGTATGTGTGTGTGTGTGTGTGTTAGGCTGGGGAGGGTCGGGGTGCCCCTCTGGTTTTAGTTCTTGTTTTCAAGGCTCATGGCAGGATCTCACACTCTTTTATACATCAGATCCAGGTCTTTGAACAACCGTTTTTGTAAATAATGAGACAGAAAAAAAGAAAAAAAAAGGAAAAAAAACCCAACAAAAAACCTCCCCCAAAAGCTCCTCACCAAATTCAAGCGTGTACATCCGTGCTATTGGTTGTTGTTTGAGTTTTATTGTTTTGTATGTAAATATGTGGACCCAGGAACTGTTATTAATGAGCAAAAAGTTACCGTTCAGGGCAGTGATTCTGTTTAATAATCAGACAAAATGTAGACGAGCTTTTTAAAGCCATATAGTTTTAACTCTGTACAGTAGGTACCGGCCTGTATTATTGTAACAATAACTCTAGCGATGTATAGTGTATCTATATAGTTTGGAGTGCCTTCGCTTCCATGATTTTTTGAATTTTATTTCCCTTTCTTTTCCCCCCTCCCCTCCTTTATCAATGATGTCTCTCCCCTTCCTCCCTCCCCAAACCCGCATCTTTGCTCCCCCCCTCTGCTTTCTAACTCTTTGAGTGCTGTAAGGTTTCGGTGATACCCTGATCAGTAGCAGAATGAGAGGAAACCGTCTCCACCATCATCCATTTCATGGGAGCTGTGGCTTTGGGGATGTCTCCAAGTTGCCCACCCTGCCCTCTCCTCCTCCCGCTGGCAGCCACCTGTTCCCTTCGGACACTTGCCCCAGAGCTCATTTAGACTTTGCTCATCAATCCCCCCCAGTCCTGCAGCTTCCAGGAGGCCCGGCCTTCCCACCATCCCTGCGGCTGTGCCGGGGGCAGTGGCCGGGCCCCCAGGGAGGGAACCCCTTGCATCCCGCAGGGATGCTCTGCTCGGAGCCCCTCGGCCGCTGAGGAGCAGGGGCATCGCTGTAGGAGACCGTGGTGGTTTCTTCTGCCCGGGGCACTCTCCGTTCCCTTCCTTCTCCTTGTTTTCCCTGCCGCCCCTCCCCAAAGTCACTTTTTGTTTTCTTGAGATAAGTTGAACATGACTCTTGATTTCTTGTGCCCAGCACGAAGGCCTTGTTTCTAAAACTAGTTTGCTTGTGTTTTACTACCTTGTTAGTATTCCACATAAGATTGTCTTGAATGGGAAAACACTTAACTCTTTACCAAACCAAAGGTTGCTGTTTTATTTCGAAGCATCTCGTGTTCATTCCAGTGAAGCAGAGGCTGCACTTTCTTTCTGGTGACACGAAGGTCAGTGATGCCAAGCTGTTGATGACAGTCTGCTCAGAGCTGTCCCTCTCTTCTGTTATTCTCTTTCGGGCTTGTTTTTTAACCCAGTCTGGTCTCGATCTGCCCTTTACATCAGCCTTGCTGTGGTGTGGGTCTCTGAGCCGGACTCGATCGCAGTCTGTCCGCCCCCAATGGCTGCCTGATCGAGACGCTGGTGTTCTTTCACCTTACATTTACCTACCTTGCTAGGGAAAGGCAACAACAAAAAGACCTTCAAAAGAAAATTGGCTGGTAGAAGATCCCCAACACTTTGTCCTCTGATTTCGAAGCCAAGCTTTACCTAAAGTAACGGCAGGCGCCTGTAACTTGCAACTTAAAATCCCCCCCCCCCAACCCCGGTTTTCAGTACTTGGAACAGTAGAATCCAAGCAGCCTGTCAGACACGTGCTCCTGTACTGGGAACCTCAGCCACCGCAGAGGAAAAGGAAAAGCACAGTGAGGGTGTTCGGTCCGGGCTCTGCCTGTGGGGCACAGCCAGCGAGTACCCCGGGGTGGCAGCTCACTTCCACGGGGCTCTCGGCCGCTTCTGGTCGTAGTTGGCTTCGTTTTGCAACACTGCAATAACAGCAAAACGGACAGGAAAGGAAAACAGTACCTAAGGGGTTAGCTCGAGAAAAGTAGCTTCCTTGTGTTGGTCTTTCTCCATTTATTTTTAATATATATATATAAAATATATTTATATATATATAATTTGCTTGCCTGTAAAATTTGCGTTCATTAACGTGTTGCTGATGGATCACTTGGGCCTGTACACACCAATTAGCGTGACCACTTCCATCTTCAAAAACGGAAATCTAAACAAATATATATATATATTAAGGACTGTGGGTTGTATACAAACTATTGCATACACTTGTGCAAATCTGTCTTGATTTAAAGGAGAAGCAAAACCTGTATAACATTATTACTACTTGAATGCCTCTGTGACTGATTTTATTTTTTTCTTTTTTTTTATTTTTTTTTTCATTTGAAATATAAACTTTTTTTTTTTTTTTCTTTGTGGAAACTATGCTCAATGTTTTATTATTTCCCCTGCCCCTTACTCCCCCTTGTAAATACGTTTTGTTCTGTGTGACTCGGTTCGGAACTAGTTACCTGGTACTGTAATTTGCATTAAATAAAACGTAGGTTAGCCTGGAAATGAAATTTAAACAATACCAAGTGTGTGGTCTTTATTTCAAACAATTGCCCCTTTCTTTCCTCCTCTTCCTCCCTCGTCCTTCTCTCCCTTCTCCTCACCTCACGCCTCTTTCCACTCCGCAACAATGAGGTGGACGTGGATCTGTGTAATGATAATGGAAAGGAAAAGCCACAAGAAACGAGCGTGTTGTCTTAACTGAGCTGTGTTATTCCATGCTGGTTTCCAAGAGGTGCCAGCTTGTCTCCGATACCGTTTGATTTGATGGAGAGAGGAACCCTGGGACGCAAATAACTTCAAATTAAACCCAAACAATCTTCCTTCGCCGTCCACCTATAGATACGAACTGAAGCACCTGTGTAAACGGCTGGCTTTGAACCCTGCACTCATGGTTGGTTGGGGTTTGGTTTTCTTTTTATCATTGGATCCCATTAGTAATGTTCTTTGGTGGTGATCTGTAAAGTTTGTCGAGACCACGTCCAGTGGACCGTTCCTCCAGCAAATCAGCAGTAGCTCTCTCTGGGTTGGGTTGCCGGTACTGGATGATGTGTGTGTTCACCATGACGTGTCTATTAGCGCAAAAGATGAAACAAACCTCCTTGTTCTGGGCTCTGTGACCCGGCCGGGGCCGCTCTGTCGCTATCCTAAAGGCTAGATGCGAGGTCGTGTGACTGCTGCTTCAATAAAAAACAGATTTCTATTGCAGAGAGCCTCCTCCTGGTTTGTTCCCGGGCCCGGCACGCGGTTCCGCTGCAGAGGTGGGAGCGGGGCGGGAAGGGAGGGCCCGGCCGTGCCCAGGGCTGGGGCATGGGGAGAGCCGCCTCCAAAGAGCACCTTGGTGTGGTGGTCGTGCTGCCTGCACCCAGGCAAAGCTGTGCCCCCCAGAGCAGCGCCAGCCCCGGCTCAGCCATGGGGGCATGGGTCTGCTTTTGTTCAGCCCCCACCACTCAGCCCTGCACTGGATTACCTGGGCAAGGGGACCAAGGAGCTGACCACAGCCTGGCAGCACCAGAAGCAGCGATGCCATCACTTCACTTACATCAGTCCCGGGACCTCGTGCTGAGACCGGAGCTGCTCTGCTCGACAAGTCTTTCCCCTGAGACTGAGGGTGGCCGCTTACATCGGCAAAGGCATCGCTGCCTGAACTGCAGCACCTCGCTGAGTGAGTTCATTGATTTGAAGGTTGCCACTGCTCATCACAATCCGCAGGAACTCAGCCTGGTGGTGAGTTATCCTTGGGCACTTCTCCTCCAGACATGGGCGCTGAGGTCTTCTGTCTCTCCTGGCCTTCTCCCAGGGTGAATGCAAGCTGTGGGCTCCCATCCTTCACTGTGTTTGCACAGGAACCCTCTGCTCCAGTCTCTGGTCTCTCTTCTGAAGGTCAGGGCCCCTTGAGCGGGACCCAGTCACCACGTAACTTCTTGTTAAGCTGACTGGAAGGGGAACTTCGCCTCCTTTACATCTTTCTAATTGTATCTCCTCTACAACAGCTTTTAATACCCTCCTTAAACAGCAGGTACCAAAACCAGGCAGAGGATTCCTACAACAGTCTCCCTACTGTCAAAGATGTACTAGAGAGCATCTTGCAGCTGGTGCTGTTGTTTCCTTGCCTGAGGACTACATTTTACCCCTCTGTGTGGAGGCTGCAGTTGTCCACTTTATCCATTGCTCCCTCCAGTTGTAATTCTTGTGAACATTAGCAGTGAGACTTCTGTATTTTCCTTCCAATCGTCCTCTTAAAACATAACATGAAACACATTAGCATCAAGAGCCTGTTCCCACACAACCTTCCAGGCAGCAGTTACCCTGTCACTGTTCCCTATGTGAGAATACCTCCCAAGATCTGCTTGTAAACCAGGTTCAAATGCACTGAGCTGTCAGTCACCGACACCTTTGAATGACTTAAGATGCTAATCCAAACACACAGCAGCACCACGCTGAATGTGGTACAAAAGTCTGCTCCACTGACATGCTTTGCCTTTATCAACCAACCTTCCAGCCATCTGGGCTGGAATTAAAAGTCAATGTCAGGGCTACTGGTGTTTGTTATCTGGAAGGTGGCAGCTTACAGGCTGCTGGTAGAAAGGTCCAGGTCGCTTTCTGTGGGAGAACAAGAGCCACAAAGCAGGAGGGAAGCAAGCATCAGAATGCGGAGGGGAGAGTGGGAGCGCGGTGTTTGTGCCTGAAGCAGCAAGCCCTGGAGGCAGCGAGCTCAGCACATTGCACACAACCTCACCAGCCGGTCTTGAATCTCACTTCCCCTCCCTTGGTCCTAGGAAGGGCTTGGCTGGGTTATCCAGTGTTCCCTTGCTGGCCTTGGGGCCTTCCTGGGGAGGGTAGGGCTGCTCTGCTCAGCCAGCCATGCCCAAGGGCTGCAGGGTCAGACCCGAGCTGCTGCCAGCCCCAGGCTCTGGTGAGGAAGGAAAGGGTGTGGGGAGCAGCACCGCGTGGGGCATGGCAGGGACCCTGGGCTCCGGTCCTGGTGTGAGCATCGCAGAGCGCTGAGGCTTTCGACGATGCAGGTGCGGTCCTGACCTTGTTGCACACCCAGCGCACCCCTGGTGTCCTGGCACGGATGTTTTCTGCTTGGTACATCCTACTGCCCCCTTAGAGTCTGCACGCAGCCAGGTAGCTCTCCCATGCAGTCAATGGAGTTCAAGTTCTCTCTTTCAGGGATTCCCTGCTCTCTGCATCACTGATCTCTGTCTGTGCTCTCCAGAGACAAGGCTGGCTCCTCCAGGACAAGGTAAGCGGGGAATGAGCAACTTCTTCCCTTGGGGAAGCTTGTGAGGGGCTGCAGCAGGCTGTGTGCGGCCGGGGTGATCTGTCAGGAGAGCCCAAGGCCTGGGCAGGCTGCAGAGCCCCCTCACTCTCTGCACAGTGAGGAAATGTAGCCGGAGGCAAAGAAAGCCTCAGCCCTGGGCAGAGGTGCCTGGCGGAGCCGGGAGCCATGAGCCCTGCAGGTGGTGAGCGTTTGTGGTGTCCAGAAGCCAGCCACTGACACAGACACATGGCAGGTCTTGTCAGAGGGAGGCCGTGGCTGCAGGGAGCGAGCTGGGGTCAGATATGGAGTGGGAAGGCCATGTGGGCTTGAGAGGAAGCAAAATGTGTTCGTCCTTCCCTTACCAGCGCATGGGCAACCCCATTATCATTCCTCAAAGCATTCTTCAAAGCTGGGAGGAGGTGGGGTCGGGCTCTTCTCCCAAGTAACAAGAGACAGGACAAGAGGAAACGGCCTCAAGCTGTGCCAGGGGAGGGTTACACTGGAGATGAGGAACAATTCCTTCCCGAAGAGGTCTGTCAGGCATTGGAACAGGCTGCCCTGGGCAGTGCTGGATTCACCATCCCTGGCGGTAAAGAGATGGAGATGAAGCCCTCAGTGCCATGGGTTAGTGGTGGATTCAGCAGTGCTGGGGGAATGGTTGGACATGATGATCTTAAAGGTCTTTCCCAACCTAAATGTTTCTGGGATTCTATGTTTGATTCTACGCTTCCTACAGCGTAAGAGCAAGCAGCTCCTCCTCTTCCCTTCTGCAGCGCTTTCCTGTAACCAAAACCTTTACCAGGCAAGGCTGCTCAGGAGGCAGACAGTGAAACCAGGTTCTGTGAGGCCATTTCTGCTCATTGCTTTTGATCATTGATGTTGTCTGGGATGCTGTCATCTGTTACCAGCCTAGGGAAATGAAGGGACTCCCAGCTGGGGGAGTCTTTGGACCATCTCAGTGACACCTCATTCCCCCCAGCACTTTTGTTTCATGGCACCAGGGCAAGGAACAGGTTGGTCCATGTCAGCTGTTGGTGCTGGAGACAACAGATCTGGGGGCCTGCACAGCAATGAAAAATGGTCTGCATTTGGCTGGAGGCAGAAAAGTGACATGGCGGGTGGAGAAAGGCTTCAGTAGGTAAAGAACCAGCATGGGGATTGCAAGAGGCTTTCAAGGGAAGGGCTTTTTCTGGCTCAGTAATAAAGATAAGGGAGATTTGTTCTTGGGACTGATCCTGCTGCAATTTAAGGAGAAAGGAGGGAATGCAGCTTTCCAGTCTCCGTAACACTGGTGGGAGCAGCTGCTTTAGTGATGTAAAATGGTGTATGAGAAGATGCTGCCCAAAAAGGGTATTTAGGAGGTGGTTTAGTGTGCTTCCAGTTTAGGGGCTACATAAGAGCACCGGTTACACCCTTCAGGCTTATTGCTGCATCTGCATTGAGAGCACTGGTGGTGTTCACACTCCAAGCATGTGTCCCTGCCCGTGGCAGGGGGTTGGAACCAGATGAGCTTTTAAGGTCCCTTCCAACCCAAACCATTCTAGGTTTCCATGAAAAAGGTGTGTTGGCTTCCAGTTGTCCTACTGAAAGTCATTTTTGTTGGTCTGAACTGCAATGATTGCTACAGGATTTCCTCCTTCCACACTGCAAGAGCAGGGATCAGGGGGATATCAGCAGGGAAGACCTGGGACACTCTGCATTCATTCATTCATTCATTACCTCATTTGTTCGCTTGTTGGCCAAGAAGCCGATTCTGCAGCATTCCCGCAGTGCAGTGACCCCCCAGGCTTTGGTCTCCCACCCCTGTTGGGATGCAGGAGCTGCAGGGCAGCACAACCAGGCTCCCTCTGCCCGGCAGCTGGGGAAGGAAAAGCGGTATGAGCAGAATTCCCTGTTTCCACTGTACTGGTGCAGCCCTGGAGGCATGTGCTGTGTCTGTTTCAGGTACAGGCTCCTCCCCAGGGTTGTTCTGGCTCCTGCTGTGAGAAGGAACGGTGCATTCTTGTGCTGTTGATTTATGATCCCAATTCCCTCTCACCATGCTCGTTTTCCTTCTCAAAGCACATTCTGTAAAGCCTGAAAAAAACACCTGCACATGCCGATTGGAAGCAGTTTCTAGAGCAGAGCTTCCTGCAGGAATCCTGCCATGGCCTTCAGTTTACACGCGAGGCAATGTCATGTGGAAAAGATGGCTTTAGCCTGACGGTGTCCCTTTAGTCATAACAGGAGCCAAGACATTTATAGCTCAGCCTGTGCATAGCATCTGGAGTCCCCTGACCTCTCGCTGTGGTGCAGAGGGCTGTGTCTCCCAGGAGACCGGAACACTTCAACCTGCATCCCATACCTGCTGGAATGCTTCTTGTCTTTCTAGAACCACATCCAACTGCACCCATGGAGAACGCCTAATTTCAACATGCCATCCCAGACATACAGTAAATGCCTTGATGGCTCGGTCTTCCAGTTCTACTCTTATGCTGCATCAAGTTTTCCATGTCTCTCCTATTACACCGGACCTTGTGATTCATGTTATCCCCCCTCTCTCAATCAGGCTAAATTTGTCCAGGGTGGCCTGAGGCAAAAGAGCCGATCCCTGAACAGCTGCTCCTCCCACACTGTGCAGTGTTTCTCTCTGTGTTTTGCATTTGCTACCTTCCCTTTTTAACAACGAGCTATGTGGATTTTCCCAAATCCCCAAACCCTCATGGGATGGGATCATCCTCACAGAGTCCTAACCAGAGCGCATCACCCATCTCTGACTCCTGCCAGATCCTGCAGTGCTTGCAGAGGCTGCCTGACCCCACCTGCTGCCTCTGGTTAGTGACCTGGAGACCAGCAGTGGTTTCCTGGTGCAGCTCTGTTTCCCCTCTCCCGTTCTTATTCAGAGCTCACTGGAATACAGGGGTACTCAGCTTCCTTTTCTCCTCTCTTCTCCTCCCTCCCCAGCCTGATCCAGAAAACAAAAGCTGACACATTTTTTTTCCCCAGGATTGCACTAATAAGCCTGATTTTTTGACCAGCTGCTGGTTTTGTTCTGAAGGAGCAGTGCTGTACGTTCAGGATGAGTGAGCTGGACCACGATACCTGAGGCCTCACAGACCCAGCACAAAGCGGGAAGTCTCTTCCAGAGAAATGATGGAAGTACACAGAGATCAGCCCGTTACCACGTTAGCACTAAGAGCTAATACTGCTATCTGCTGCAGAAGTTGTAGCCATCAGTGAGTAAGCATTTTGGGAGTGGTGGTGTGGCTGTGCTTGCTCCTGCCTTTGATGCTGGTATCGGTGTAACTGTACCTTTCAGATGCTAAACCCACAGAGCTCAGGAATTTTGACAGGTGAGTGCTGGAGAGCTGAGCTAGTCCCTGACAGCTCTGTGATCAGATGCTCTGCACCTGTCTGACATCCTGATGCTTGCAAACAGGGCAAAATCAGCACCCTTTCTGCCTAGCCCCTGGAGCTGGAAAACCAGGGCAACTGACACTGTGTAAGGAAAAAGAGGATTCTTTCTAGAATTGGCCTCCTTTGGAATGTTAAAAAGCAAGAAGAGGTCAGCCCAAAGGTTAAAATTTCAGGAAAAAACATAAGCACTGGTTAAAGGGTTCTTTGCACAAGAGACATCAGCCCCCACCACACCATTCTGCTATCACCTGGCCTTAGTTACTAGTGCTAGACACTGCCTGGTTGGCAGGAACCACTCTGATGAGGTCAGGGCACCTCTTCTTTCTGAAGGAATAATTATGTGAAAAGATGATGTGGTATCTGACCATTTTAATTCATTCAACACTTCCTTAACAGCAGTGCTAATGCAGGAAGCCATTCTTTTTTACTCCACTTAGGGAATCAGTGGGACATGCTTGAGTAAAGATTGTGTATGGTCTTAACTCAAAATTCCCCATTTCTGGTATACTGTTTCATTTAATGTTACTGATTCAAGGATATACCATCAAAAGCCCAGGTGCAGGTCTTTATTGGTCTGTGCCAGGAAAACAAATGCCAACAGTGCTTTCTCACTTAAGCTTCTCTTAAAAACTAGAAGAGGAAAAATAGCTAAAAATAGCTAATGAGGTCCAAACCTGGTTGGGGAGGGGGTTGGACTGGGACTGTCACACCAGAAAGTATACAGAGTGGTTCCAGGACAGCATTGCCAGCAGGCAGCAGGAGGGACAGCCCAAGGGGGAGAGAGGATTCCATTCCAATTGCCCTGTAGAAAGTAAATACAGTGTGCTCCCTCTCCTTCAGCATGCTCCAAGTTCCAGTCACGGGGGGAAGGAAAACTCACCTTGCACATCTTCTGTCTTTAGGAGGCTGTGGGATCCTTGTCTGATCCATCAGGAGGGTAATCTGCTGTCTGCCCTGCGCTTTCTTCACACGGTTTAGCTAGTTCCTCTGCAACCGTGGCAGAGCAAATGCTGTCAGCTGCACTTGGGCCAGCAGCTGTCTCACTCACGGCAGCGCTGGCTGTCCCAGCAGGAAGGTCTTCCTTTATCTTGCTGGCAGATGTCTCCTGATGCCGTGCCAGATCAGCCACTACCCTCTCTGTGTCCCTGTGGATGATCTGATGAGCAGCATAGATGTGTTTTCTTTGACACTGCCTCACTGCATAAAAAGAGGTAAGGTTTTTTACTTGGAAATGTGCAGAGAAGTGTTCTCCGTGGGGGAGAAGGGAAGGACAGCTTTTAGCCTTCCTGCAGCTGTGGAGAAGCCTATCTCAGGAGAAAGAAATCACACCCTTCTAACTTTGGCTGAAAGTGTTCTACTGCCACCTAATAGCAGCAACCAACTTTGCATTTCACTTTGAAGACTAACCCCCACAGTGGGAAACAGTGTTCTCCTTTCCAGCTTAGGGCATAACTGCCCAGGATGTGTTATCAGGCTTTAAAATAAGTGCTCCTTCAGTGTCTGTTAGCTGCAGCAGACCTTTACAAATCTGGAGCTGACATCGGCCCTCTCCTGTGTTACGATTTTGCCTGCAATGAGAAACCCTTACTGAGTTCAGAGTAAGACTTGGAGACACTAGAGATACATTAAGTTACCTACCTTAACATCTCCCTTTTTCTACTGCAGGGTTGTTCTTTATTGTGTTTTACAGTTTTCATCCAATCTCATTTGTATATATTTCCAGCCCACCTCTTAGGAAATAATTACCCATGCTAAAACATTCATCCTACAATTCTCTTCATTCCTCTTCTTTCTTCTTTGTTCCCTCTTTCTCACTCTAGACTTGATGCTGGTAAAAAATCATGCAGCTTGAAATACTGCATGCTTCTAAGTAGGGTGTGGGGAACGTTGCAGGAAAGAGCTATGGCTGTCTTTAGGTCACTTCCCAGCAAAAGTCTTAAGACTTCCTTGTTGCTTTGGTCTGCTTGTTTCATAAGGCTGAGCTGTACCTTAACTGTGAATGTGAACCACTGGTGCCTTGCATGCTGTCATACAGCTCTGAATACTGTCATTGAGTCAGTTGCTCAACCTTCCTAATCCATCCTGTTTATGTTTATCAATCTCCCAGGTCCATTTTGTCAACAATGAATGCAACCGGATCTTGCCTGTATTTGAAAAGCTGACCTTCACCAGCCAGCTCTCAGTTCCCAGGAGAGCTTTCTCTACCCAAAGCATTTTGGCTTCAATCATGCATCAGCTATACTGGGAATACTATCCTGCTATTGCTGTAGTCCCTTCCTCCATCCACAGGGAATGCCATCTAAAAGAAAGCAGGCTCAAATTGGTGAGTGATTGTCCTTTTAAATGCTATTTTTTTCACATCAGCATGTTGACTTGTACTTCCACTGAGGGAGGTTTCAGAAGTGAGGTGCAGAGGGGTTTGAAGGTGAGCCAGTATTGGATAATCCCTGGGTTTATGCATAGGAATATGGCAAAAAGAGGATAAAAAAATAAGAAAAGACTAGGTTAATGGCAAAATAGAGATGTTTAAAGGGAAGCTAAAATGTAGGCAAAGACTGGACGTGCAAGCCTGCAAATTTTTGTTCAACAAATGGATTTGCTCCTCTGGCAGGGCAGACAGCTGTGCTCTCAGATCACCTCCTGCTAGTTTCAAGGAAGGTGTATGCTCAAGTGTGGCCCAGGTTGCTAAAACATGGTTTTGTATTTAATAACCTGGCTCGCTATGGGGAAACCTTTAAAAGCTGCCACAGAAATGCAATACACTGATATGCTCACATCTAATGCCATTCTTTGATACTATTTCCTTTGGATTTACGTGGAATAGTTACCAATTCTGCTTCTCTGAAGGTATCAGGGAAGGTGTGCAGCAGGTTTATGGCAGGGTGTGTTCATCACAGCGTGCATTTGGTAGACCAGCTATTTTTTAAGTGTATGGAGTACCCTCCACCCATGCAACAATAGCAGAAGAGAGTATGAGCCAGGCCTCTTCCTGACGTTCGGTGTCTTCTGTCACAAGAATACTGTGGCAAATTTCGCTTTACCACATTTGAAGGAGCTCTTGTACTTTGTCACCTATTGCTCTGGCTCTTCAACCAGCATCCACTTTAATTTTGGATGGGGTCTAGCTCTGCTTTCCAGGCAAACCCATTGTTATTAGCACAGATTTTGAATTTTCTTTCCCCTCTGTTGTTTGGGAGTGCTTCTGAGGTGCTTTGTTCGCTAGCTCCTGTTGCATTTAAACCCAGTACGTATCGTCTTCCTTTGTGGTACCTCTGTATGTCCAGAATCCCAGGCCATCTCCAGATCTTCTCTTCCTGTTTTTCTTTCTGAGGCAAGCTAACCTGTGCGTGTTAGTGCCCCGGCTGCAGGCTTCATTGACTAAAATTACATCACCTGCTTTGGTAGGCTTGCAGAAGGAGGGCTAAGGAGGAGGGAGCTGATTTAAGCTTATGCAGAATTGCCATCTGCTGAATAGACACTGTTGTTGTGACAAATACACAAACTAGGAAGTAAAAAAAAGAGTTTTCACAACTCAGATACTGCAAAATGTGTTTGCAGGGTTTGTGTTTTCATTCACAAAGCAATAAAAAGCAATGAAGTGCCTTTGTTCTCAAGTCAGAGAAATACAGTGCAGCAAGGACCACTTCAGACCCTATTGTTACACAACTGCTTTACTTATACCCACTTTCTGTGGGTGACTTTTCGGCCACGGTCTTCTGAGCATGATGGTCAGTGGAAACATCCCAGTTAAGAACAGCCATTTATTCATTATACTTAATGTAATACAGGTTTCCAGGGCCTTCCTCTCTGTATTTTGACAGATAATATTCCATTTTGGCTAAATGAAGCATCCTTTATAACTGCAAGATTATCTACTTAAAACATGATGCCAGTACAGCCAATCCTAAACCCTTACCTTTGCTTCTAGCTCTCAACCAGTGTGGGGAGGGGACAGACCATAGAAAAGCATATAATATTCCTTCCACGTATGGCATATATTTAAGTAATCTGCCTGTTAAAGTTTTACACAGCTTTTAGAAATTGCCATATAATAGACAATTCACAGCCACGCTACTTGAAGGCACTTCCCAGTTTGTTTTTGAAGGTGCAAGGGGGTGCTGCTTTTCATGTAGTTTATTATTGAAGATAAACCAAACTTATCACAGATTATTACCAATTCATAAGGGACCACAAGAATCATTTGGTCTAACCTTTCTTGGCAAAAGCACAGCCTAGACCTTACATCAAGTCTGAAGTCAGGCCACTCTTTTAAAAAGACTACAGCTCATGAGAAATTGGTGAATAAGGGTCAAAGGGCTTAACTTTCTACCTGCAGAGTGCAAAAGAGCAATCTCAGGGAAATGGGACAACTCTTGGCACTGCATCTTTCCTTTCAGTGAGCTAGAGTGAGGAGGGTGAACCAGCTCACAAAGAGAACAAAGTTACTGGACTCCTTACCTTTTTCTCTGATAGACATTTTTTCAGCTTCTGGAATGAGGAAATCATAAACCATCTCTGCTACAATCTCTTCTGATTGTAGGTGAGTTCGACTACAGAACAGATGCAGAGTGGTGTTAGTACTTTGATACTTTGATTTTCTTTACAGATCACCTCTGCAAACATGAGACTCCCTTGCAAATATTCCCACTCTTTCCAAGGGAGTGTATTGTCATGGCAGCAATTGTAAGCTGGGTCTCTCTTTATCCTACAAATAGGTGATAGTGACAATTCCCCTTTGTGCTGCACTGTCAATACTGCATTGGAAAGCAGTATTTCCAGAGAAGAAGATCACCCTAGACTCCTTATGCTCAAAGGTATTTAGGAACCCAGTTCTCACTGATGACAGACTTAGACATGCAGATACCTCTGGGGGTTTGTATCTTTGTCAGTTTAGTCTTTGGCCCATTGCTGAGTTTGCTGATTTCTTCCCTTTTGTGACTCTGTATTTGGCTGGTCCCCATGCTCTTTTCCACACCAGTGTTTGGTGGGTTCCCAGTTGGCCCAGGGGCTGCATGCATTATCTACGCTTCATTCTCCCCAAGGATTTCAACATTCTGGTTGTATTCATCTAGTTACAAAATACACAGCTGCTGTACCATAGGAGAGTCACTGTGTCACTGGGATTTTTATGGCTCAATTCCAAAAAAATAGCATAGAAACTGAACTGGAGGTTTGGCAGGTCCTAAAAAGTATTCACTGCTGATGCCCCAGCCAAACACTGTGGTGTTCTCAACAACTTACTCTACTCAAAATGCCTTGTCAGGCAGCCATCAGTATGACTGACCCCCATGGAAACTGGCAGTTTCTTAAAGAACAGCCACCCCAGAATGAAAGGCTCCTGTATAGCTGTATCTTTTAGCATCTCTTTCAAATGGATTTTCTGTAGTAGTGTAAATAAATGAAAAGACCAGTATGAATGGGTATTGCTTTAGGCAGTTCCCAGATTCACTTAAAGCTCAGTCACAGCATCACATTGGCATGGAGGAACCTAAAAAGGGTGATTCACAGATCCCACAAGTGATTTGCAAAGAGAATCTGGCACATGCTGTATAGAAATAAGGCTCCGATTGACTTAATGTGTGCGTACCAGATAGTAACAGTGTGGTTCCCATACAGCAGTCACACTAACAAAGCGATCATGAACAGTATCGCTCTGCCTTTCCCATGTCTTAGATTATACATGTAACCACAGATGCAGATGGGCAGGCAGGTTCTAAACAGCTGTGAACAGCTTCCAATGTGCTGTTTAATAACGTACCGACTTTCCATTTCATAAGCAATGTCATTGATTTCTACAGCCATTCTCTGAACTTCTTCCCTGGCTTGCTCTTCAGCTGTGTCCTCCATGCTACTCAGGATAATGTCTTCCAAGTAGGAGTCAATAGTGCTCTGGTGCACTTTCACCACCTGGAAGAGAACACCAACATGTTGTTCCTCTGCCTAACTGAATAGAAACAAGGGCAGGAAAGAACCAGTGGTGGAAGGAAAATTTATCCATGGATCCAGTTCTGCTGCAGCAGGTCAGTTTTGTGAATGCAACGGCAGTTGCTTCGTCAGTTCTCTGGTCTCCTCATGGTCCCCTGAGTAATAACAGCCAAATAATAATCATCGCTATTGACTTCAGTAAGTTAATCAGCTTTCATTCAAGCAAATTCTGAAGAAAAAGGTTCCATCAAGCCAGTCAAGGTAACATAAATAAAACCAAGATAAAATTATTGGCTTCTTTATAATGGTTGTAGAGCAGAGAATCTAGGTGTTTTCATTCTGCTAGTCTGAAGGGTATATAAGCTTATAGCACTTTGACCACCCTTGCTTCCCACTCAGAGAAGCAGAAAAGATAAGAGAAGCAGCTAAAATTAAAAGAAAAATAAACATGATGCCAGACTCTCTTGGTATTAACCTCCTCCCACAAAGTCTGAAAATTATTGGTTTAGTCAATTAGGCTCCCACTCATTCCTTTCAACTGGGAAAAATATGCTTCATGCAGTCAGGAGCTAGGGAATAGGCACAGGACTATAGAATAGTTATGGAATATGGTAATTCAGGATTTTTGTTTCTGGAGGTTATCTTATCCATTATCATTACTTCAGAATAATTTTTGTACCTCTTATTACTTGCAGTCCATTTTTGGAGGGCAAAATGTTTCCAAAACCTTGCTTAAAGGCATCCTTCCTGGGAGAACACCTAATAGTTCTGCTGGACGGACCAAGTACTGACAAAACATTGTTCCTAAAGATGATCTAGGTGTATCTGTTCTCCATAGGTTTATGCTGTGGAAATTCAGAAACCTACATTCATCCACGATATGCTTAACAGGACTGTTTGTAGGGTTATTAGATCATCCTTAATTTAATAGGCACAGCTCTTTTATAAAGGAGTTACCTTCTCTTCACAAAGCCTTTCCCCTCAATTTTAAAACTAGCCATCACAGGAATCAGAGCTGAAGCAGCTCCCTTTCACCTGGCCCCTTCCACAAGGAGGGAGTTCCTACAAACTGCCCACAGTTCCACCAGTCTCCGTCTCTTGCCTGTCTGAAAACCTCATCTTCATCCTGACGCCGCTTCAGTTCCACCTGACGCCGTCCGCTCTCCTCTGCTTCCCGCATCCGCCTCTGCCTCTCAGCCAGCATGACAAAAGCATGGATCCTGCGTTCTTCTTGCAGCCTCACCAGCTCTTTGGACAGGAAATCAAACATGTTTGCCAATACCCTTCCTTCTTCCCTGGCCAAGTGGGTTTCCACTGATGACAGCTTTAAAGAAAAAAAAAAGCAAAGAATTGTGTTACAAATGCCTGGAATGTTGTCCGAAGTCCCAGGACTACCGCAGGCATGTGAAACAGCTCCGCAACGTTCAGACCAGCCATGGGACAACGCTAGGAGTTTTGCATTCTTCTTGTTTTACATGCACTGGCCTGGATTCTGCATAATATAATAAGCCTTTATATGGGCTCTGATGGCATAAAGAGGCTAAAAGATGGCAAAATTAGGGCGGGAATAACCCCGATACTGTCACACTGGGACAAGCAGCCCCTATGCCTGGGTGGGTGGGAGGAGATAAAGCACTACATGTGCCGTATTTCCAGGGATTATGAACTGCTTTTGTGGCTCTGAGTATAATCACAGTAGTTGCTGAGGCCATCTGCTTGTTACTGGGGAATGCTCCACTGCCCAGACCAAGAAAGGGGAGGTATAAAACTGACAGTGAAATTACTTCAGCTGCATGCCCTCCATATGTCTGTGCCAAGCTTAGCTAGACCAGAACAGAAAAATAGGGTCAAAAGTTGCAAATGAAGCTTCTTTCTAGCATTTGGAAAGTAAACCCTCAATCTTTATAAGTGGGAAGTTTGAGATTTAGGTAACTGCTATTGTGAATACAGACACACTTCTATCCTCTCCTAAGGATACGAAACATTTGGTACAATTCAAAGTCACCTCGGTGAAATGGTACATCTTTGGTTGGACATTCATATGCAATCAAAGTGATTCAACATGCTGAGGTAATACAGCAACCATGAGTCCCTACAGTTTTAGAAACTGAGTTATTACCTAAAACTGTACAAGTTATTAACTGCTATCAAATTCAAATCAACAGTTATTATAATGCACTTGCAGAAGAGTAAAAAAGGCCTCAAAATTCCAGGTAAGGGAAAATCAGAAAGTCTGTGACAGAATTGAGACTAGATTCCAGGTATTCAGTGTCACTGTGCCATTCATTCTTTGTTCCAAGCACATCCTGTTTTATGGGTTGAGTATGTGTGACTGCAATTCAGGAACAGACAAGATCTATAGCAAGTTCCTTATCTCCAGTACAGACTATGAAGCCACAGTCCTTGCAGGAAGGAATGTGTGGAACTGACTAGGATCCTGTGTTTCTGTTGGAATAAAGAGGAATAACAGAGTAAACAAAAACCAAAATCTAAACCAAAACCCTCAAAATGGAGCAGAAATATCCAAAACAATTAGAAATAAATCACCTTTCTTACACTGCTGTGCCATTTGCTCATGCACTGTTTCAAATACAGTGAGATTGTCAGCACTGCATGCAACTGGAAGTGAGAGCGTCTAGCCCATAGGTGTTTCAGATGGAGGACAGCAATACAGTAACTGCACCACCTCACAGAGAGGTACAACATGGAACTAGCATGCTGCTTTGTCTTTATTGCTCTAGGTGCTGTGTCTAAAACTGTTGTGAAACGGACGAAGACAATGCAGGAATACTCTTGTCTTAGACTTTAGTTATATACAAGGTTGGAAATTTTCACTGCTCATCCTTGACCATTTTATCTGGAGTTTCTGTCCTCTTTCTGCAGGAAGCATTTCTTGAAAAATGCCCCTTTTTATACTGGAAAGGTCAAAAGCCTGGAAAAAAATCCACCAAAAACTACAGAACTTCAAATCATCACTGACTTTCTAAAATAGCCACAAACATACAAAGCTCCTGCATGTGCATGCCAGAGAGCTTTAAAGTTCAAAATGTTTGGACACGTTTGAGACAGTCTCAAAGTCTTCAGAGACATAGTAAAAAAACTCATAAAGCAGGAGTACTGGAGGTAGATACCAGCAGAGGGGGATAGTGGCTCTCCCAGAAGGAAACTCTAAGATCAGAGGTCAGCATCACTATAATTTATTTTCTCTCTTCTTCTCTATGAATGTCATTATGGTGTGTGAGCTGCTCTCACCTTCCCTCACCTGGGCTTCCAGAAGAAAAGGAACATTCCAAGTTCCTAATGCCTAAAGCTTTTCTTTTTCTCTGAATTCCTCAGTGAAAAACATTCTGTATTTCTGTATTCCTGCATTCCACACCTGGGCTCCCTCTGTATGAGGGAGCATCTGGAAATTATAAACACAGTCACCCAGTTCAATTGTTACTGAGATCTGAGGGGAATTTTGTTGCTGCCCACCCAGCAGGAAGCAGTGGTCTGGCTTCATCACCAGCAGGCCAGTGGATGCTGTGATCATAATCTGCAGAATTGCCTCACAGCTGGTCACTAAAAAACAGGAGAGTGGTAAAACCTACATGAAAACCTGCAGGAATGTGGGAGATATTGTATGTCTGAGGTGCAGTGAAGCCTGGGCAAAATTTCTTTATGATCCGTTTTCAGACCAGCATTGACAATTTGATTCGTTTTGCTCCGGAAGGTTGTGGTGCTGCAAGGAAATAGGATGGGGAATTTGCATCCCCAGCTCCCACTTGATCCGTGACAGAGGATGGAGCCCCAGAATTTCTCTGCTCTCCATACCATTGACAAGTACAACAATGTGACACCATTGCTAAGGTTCTAGAAGTCTTGAGCCCAGCCAGATTTACAAGGTAAGTCTGCCTTGGCTTTTTCTGCAATGTTTTATGCTCAAGGAGGAGTGTGAGAGGTTGTCAAGCTAGAAAAGGAACAGGGAAATGACAGAGCGGTAATACACATTCAGTAAAACATCTGACAGATGTGAGTGACAAGTGTCTATTGTGATGCCAGGTCACAGCACCAGTCAAATGGATTGAAATGTGGGGAAAATGAGGTTTGTCTGACAATGCAGTTTGTTCAGAGCCCTGTATATATAAGTGCTCTGTCTGCAAACAATGTAAAGGGCAGCTGGCTAGCAGCTGTGGTCAGGGCACCTCAGTCTGTTTCTGAGATTCCCCAGAGCCCCCACAGCAGTTAGAGAGCAACTTTAGCCCCTCAGGCATTCAATGCTTGGCCTGTTCTAGGAGAACAGGGTTCCTTAGGGTGCTTTCTGTGATGTGGATAATACAAGACATAAAGAAATTAAAGGTGAGAATGTTGGCAGTACCGCAAGCAGAGAGTGCCTGGTCAGGACAGTGTTGTGAATCAGCCTTCCCATCAACAAAGGCAAACCTTGTGCATATGTAACTCATGCTGTTGCTGTAGAGCCAGTGTCATTTGCTCCTCTGCTTTCAAAAGCAGATGTCCATCCTCCTGGAGTGCGTGAGTGGTGCGCAGCTCTCGGATCAGTTCCAGCTGCTTCTCCTTCCCTTCAAACATCTTTAAAATAAAGTAAAACAAGCGAGCATATTAAATGGAGAATATGCATCAACACGTTTTGCCCTTTTTCTCCAAGATGCGAGGTCAGCTGTTTCCAAAACCTAACTCTCTGTAACGAACCTGTGGCTGCATTTATACAAACACTACAGCTGTCAGGTAAATCTTGCCTAAGCCCTCCTGCATGGAAGATGAAAGTTGAGACCTTCTGCTGTGGAATATAGATGATCCCTTGCTACTTTATTATTTTTATTTCTTTTTAATTCTGTTTGGCTTCACCCAGAACTCAAACCACTGGAATGCACAACAGCAACACCCATGTCAAGTGCAAAGGGCAATAGCCTTTTGGATATCCTGTTACATCAGCCTCAGTGTCAAAGTTTCCCAGTGTGAGCATTGCCCCCTTTCCTCAGTCCAGCATTAGATGTCTCCTGTTTCAGTATCTACTGTTCTCTGACCTTTGTTTTCAGGGAGTCCAGCAACAGTTCAAAGCAATAAATTGGTGTGGAGGTTCTTAAAACTGCTGCTGTTCTCGGGCTATGTGCCCCAGCCCTTCCCTGACACTGTCATTCCCACTCTCTTCCAACAGGACTTCCAACAGCAACAAAGGATCACTCAACCCCGCTGACATCATTTTCCAAGTCATGTATTTCTGATCCAGTAGTAGCTGGAAGGAGATTCCTAAAGTGCTGGGATGTTTCATGATGTGAAAACAACAGTCATGCAATGGCATCAAACATGTTTCTTATGCATCACCACAGAACTGGAGAAGACTTGGGAAGTCCTTATTCCACCTCAAGCCACTTTCACAGTATTGCATTGTTTGCTAAAGCTCCGGGTCAGGGTCTGCCATGGGAACACTTCACAAACATTAAATAATTAGTGCAAGAGAGGCTATCAGTTATATTCTCAGCAGGCATGAGAACAAGCATTCTGGACTGGTCTGATCAAAAGTTATAGAGTTGCTTAACATAAAGCCCATGAAGCATGGCTACTCAACTAACTTTTACCTAGACCCCCTTCTGCTCCACTGAAAGCAGAATGACAGGTCCTGCATTTGCTGGAAATCATGGTGGTATGCTTCAATTGCTCCTCATCTAAGGTTCAGTTCACCATCACAGGAAAGTGGAAAGATGGTATGAAATACAAACTGCCCGGCTGGGATGTGGGAGGTTTCTTATGCCTGGGATCTTGGCATAGTCAAGGCAAAATGTACTCACAGTCCAGATCTAGTCTAGAATTTGCTATTTGAATAATTCTGCTATGAAGCATCTAATTTAAGAGCTGAGTGTATGGAATGGCAGGAACTGGGAGACACTCACAGACATGAGTAGAAACCTAGAAGTTCCTGTAAGAAATTTGGGCTGGAGACCAAAGACTTCAGCCTTAAGGGACTCCAGATAACATACAGGAGGATATGCTGTAGAAGCCTCATTACCCTTGATTAATGCTGTGGAAGAAAGATTGCAAACATGCTTTCAGTCATTCTCTCCATCACTCTGAAGGGACACATAAACAAAGAGACACAGAATACCATGTTCTGAATAGCCCTGCCTCGGAGCAACTGCTGCAGACAGATCACTGCCAGTTCTGTTTCCTCTTCCTCCTGCCAAAACACAACAAATATCCACACAGTAATTGATTCTTTCTTTGGAGGCTGAGATTTTATAGATTACCCATCTGACTATCAGAAAGTCTAACTCATATCCAGCTTTTTCTCAGTTGTTTCTGAACACCAATCTTCTCATTTCTAGGGAAAGGAAAGTGACTCAGAATAATATGTACTTCCATGTTCTACAAGAGATGGGGAATAAAGGCTCTATAATTAGATTCAATTTGAGATTTTAGAGGGTCTTTAGAGATGAGTAACAAAGGAGATGCTGATGGAGAAAATTAACATATGCATTACAAGCAGTATTTGTAACTTGACTGAATCTGAGTTTGCAAAATGAGCATCAGCTACTTTAATTTAACAGGTCAAGACACTAAGGGTATAGAATTATTATTGAAGAGATCTGTTAACCATAAATAAAGGGATAAAATTAAAAGGGAATATATGAATTATTTTTTTATATATTTATTCCAGTGGTGACATTTATCAGAGTAACTCAGTTAATGTAAGACCCAGAAAGTGACAGTTTGGAAGTAAAATTAATTACATTATATTGTGATTTGTTTCTTTGAGAGCTTTATTGATCTAGCATTGTGTGACTGACATAGAATCATAGAATGGTTAGGGTTGGAAAGGCCCTTAAGATCATCCAGTTCCAACCCCCTGCCATGAGCAGGGACACCTCACACTAGACCATATCACTCAAAAGCTCTGTCCAACCTGGCCTTGAACACTGTCAGGGATGGAGCATTCACCACTTCTTTGGGCAACCTGTTCCAGTGCCTCATCACCCTCACAGTAAAGAACTCCTTCCTTATATCTAACCTGAACTTCCCCTTGTACCAGCTTGGAAAAATGACGAAGCATAGTGGAAAAGGAAACAGAAGGAAGGAAGGACAAGGAACAAAGGAAAGGAAAGGAAAGGAAAGGAGATGGAAGGAAGGAGCTAGCTTATTTTAAATAGAGGAGGTGTAGCTGACAACACTTTTTGTTGCTGAGGGGTCTTCTAGTCTGGAGTTGACAGCAGCAGAAAGAAAAAGCCCATTGGGTGCCTAAGAAAGAGAAAAAGAAATCTAAAAATTGCGAGGAAGTTTTTTTAATAAAGAGCATATGAGGTCTGCATTGAAATTTGGTATTTTAGAAGTGTCAGAAAAACAGGGAAGAGCGTGGGATGAGAGAAGTGCTGTGGGCTTGAATCTCAGTATCTGTTTTTTCTTAGGTGTTGAAGATTAAGTTTTCCTGCCTTTCCCCATCACCACCCAGGAGGAGCAAAACAGAACTAGCCCATGGACTACCATACAATTTGGTATGTTCTTTTTCACTGGAAAGAAGGGATGAATTTCCAGTCCAGTAAGAGAGCTAAACAGTAACACACCACCTGGCTCCAGTGTGAAATCCCTTCAGGACAAAGCTTTGGATACAGAGATAGCAATATACTGGACAGGTAAGCCAAACTGCTTTGTTTGATTTAAACCAAGATCTGGTTCTAATTTTTGTGAGATGCATGTTTCTGTACTTCTGTTGTTCAGTGCTGCAAATGATGCCTTAGCAAGGGCAATCATCAGCTTCTCCATCTGCCCATCTGCTTGCTACAGACCAGCAGGAGAGAAGGAGGGGAGATGGAAAGCCTATCATGCCCTGCAGGGAAAAAATAAAAAAATTACTGAAAAAAAAGGTGAATTAAGGATACAGAAGGCTCTAGGAGCAGGCTGAAAACTAGAGGGGGCTGGGAGAAAGTGATAAAGCACTGAAGGAATCCAGAGGCACTCAGTGAGCTTGTTGTGGCTAGTAAGGGCATAAGAAAGGACTGGGCGAAAGGAGTTGAAGAGGCCTGCAGTAGTGCCTACATTATCTCCACTTTCTTTTATACCCTTTGTGGCCCACGTCACCTGCCTGTCACTCTGGCACACTTTCTTGATCCTCAACTCCAGTGGGAAGAGCCTGCTGCACTTAACCGTTGGTACTTGAATGTGTGTATGGCAGGAAGAACAACATTAACAACAGAGGACAGCCCTGCTTTCAGTGCTCCTTGCAGCCAACTAGTAGGAGAAACCCTACTTGGATTCTGCAAGGCAGGAGATGTTAGTACTGCTCTTCAGTGGCTGAAGTGGCCTGATTTTACAGATGGGGCTTCACTGGAGAGCACTACTCTTTATGTGTTCACACACAAAACACTTGAAAATAAAATAAATGTTGACAGAATTCATTTAGGTAGAATTTCATTGTACTGGAACAAAACTCTTATAATGTGTACTTAAATAACCCCCAATCTGTAAACATGCTCAAAAATGACTACAACTGGAGGATAAATCTTTCTGATTTCTTTTCATGCTACCTGGAAGTACTCAAAAATCTGCTAAACTGCTAAATCTGAACAGTGCAAATCTACCACTGCAATACAATATCTAATACCTAGGAGGTAGTAAAGCTGTAGAAAGCTCTTCCCAGGGAGGTATTCCTGTTTCACTCATCTTAAAATAGACTGTATAAAACACAGGACATCATACTGCACAAAAAAAGACAGCATGGATGATCTAATAAAACATTCTCTTTCTCACTTTCATGGTTGTGTGATTCTCTTAAATTCACAAGTTTAAATGGTAACTGTGTCTGATTCTTACTACATCATGAAAATGGTGTTAATAACCAGACAAGGCAATCCACTGGGGCAGCCACCTCTTAAGTATGTTACTTTAAGAAAGGAAAAGAAGTTGCAGCTCCCTTAAAAAGCTGTTTTCTTCCTACACCATATCACATCCCCCATGACACATCATTACTGCTATTTCAGTCTCTGTAGAAGAACCCTTTTTTTGTGAACTGCAGCAGGCTCATCAAAGACTGCATCCTGCAAGTTAATGAAGTGCATGCTCAGTGCTAAGCACCCAAAGTCTCACTGACTTCAATGGGACTAAACTTAATTGCTCTGCTGGAGTATGATGGTGTTGTCAGATCAGAAGGTTGGAATACACTGAATAGTAGTAATAATAATAATCATCATTAGCACTATCAACATCATCATCATCTGCCCTTTTATTCCCCTAGAACAAAGAAATAACATCTATTAATTTATGTCTTTATAAAATAAAGTCTATTAAGGATTTGGCCACAGCTATTGTAAAAGATTTTCAGTTCTTCAGCTGCTATTATGTTAATAGAATAGAGATTAAGAGAGTTTTGAGAAATAGTGATGGCTATTTCTAACATTAATATACACAAAAAAGATGAAGCTTCCTTCTTTCCCTGTCTTGGCATTCCTTTAAAAACTACATAGGAAACAATCAGGGATCAATAGGAAAAAGAAGTGCTAAAACCAGCCCACTTACAACTGATGGCTTTTCCAGGATTGGAGTGGGTGGCCGAGGAACAGGCTTTTCTTTTTGAAGTAAAGGGAGGGGCTTCTTCTTTGGCTCCTTGACTTCCTCCTTCTTCTCCAGTAGTGCCTGGAATAGACATATGATGTAATCAGAACTGGGCTAGATAGCTCGCCACAATAAGGCCAGTCCTCTAGATGCTGACTTGTTACAAATCACACTGACTACAAGGGAGCTAAAAGTATTTTGCACTTTGCAGGCTTGTGGCTTCTATTTCTTACTGCACATCAACTGAAAAACCGAATATGGTCAGTAGCTGAGGGTATTGGATGGTCAGAAGATACTGATGGGAACTTCTAAATCATATGTAAGAAGGAAGCAAGAATTATTTTACTATATTTCCAAGTAAGTCATCAGCAATTGCATTGGGTGAGTCACCTAAAATTAATCTAAATTTGGTATGAACTTAATGTCTAATATAATACATTCTTGAGTAAATTCTTAAGTAATTTTTAAATAAAAGCATATTTCAGATTTTTTTTTCTCAGTTTAAAACAGGAATCTTATTGAACCAATTAAACACTGACCCATATGCAAGCAGAGGCAGTTGTTTGTGTTAACTTTCCTTGTGCAATGACAAAAACATTGATTATTTTCCTGTAAGATAGCGATGCTTTCAGAACATGAAAAATGGGTAGGAATATCACAATTTAATTACAGTTTACATGTCTCTACAAGATGGTTATCACTCTTTGCCTTTAACTATAGATATAATGCTTATTACTGTGGGCTAGAAATGCTCATCTGCAACAGCCTAGCAGTCCAGAGGCATCCACAGCAGCTGTGCGAGTGGACTAAGGGTGAACAGGAAACTAACTTGCCTGAGATCTTCCTTCTCCTAAGAAATTCCACAAGCTTATTAACAGTGGGGTTTATCTCACTTGCAGCTATTTGGTGGCAGAGGCGAAACCTTGTCAGCCAAAGCGGGCTTGGAGTGGAAATGCCACCACAGCCTCAACTCTTTCAAGACATTTCCAAACTGTTTAGAGAGCCAAAGTCCCACCAACTTCCCATCAGAGGGTGCTTAGAACAAGAGACGGAGATAATAATTTCTAACTGCATGGCAACGCTTCCCTGCTGTAGGACATCACATATCCACTCATAAAAGAAAGGGAATAGAGCATGTATGTTTACATCTCCTTCAAAATTATAATCCTACTACTATATGGGTTGGATCTACAGTCTTTACTACTGAAAGAACAAATTCCAGCAAGGAAAAATGCTCCCTTTTACTTTTATTGCTCTCTTTCAAATGTCCAAATACAGTATTTCACTAGAGATGAAAACCAAAGAAAACCTTAAGAAAAAAATCCCATGCTGAATTTCTCTCTCCAGTAACAGGAAATCAATGGCACTTGCAAAGAATTTAATAGTGAAATTAATGAAGCTTTGAAACTCCAGTGGTCATTGTACAGG
Organism: Pezoporus wallicus; assembly: GCF_028554395.1. NCBI lineage: Eukaryota > Metazoa > Chordata > Aves > Psittaciformes > Psittacidae > Pezoporus > Pezoporus wallicus. The sequence continues at coordinate 2,064,397 of NW_026639755.1, forward strand.
CCTCCTCTTGCATACTCGATCTGACCTTTCAAGCCAGGATCATTAATTGCTCCAGAAAGGGAGAGAGATTTCTAGGTGGAAGGGATAAAATGCTTTATTATTGAAAATTTCTGAAAGGGACCATGTTAATAATGCACGAATCAAGGCCTATAAACTGCCTATAAGCCATGTGAAACGGTTATAGCTCAAAAATGTTAAGAGATTTTTCTGAACTGTTTCTTGTATTTGATGACATTGGAGCTCTCTGGCATGAAGATTATAACAGCGCTTGCTATGATTTATAAGGTGTTCGGTATGATGGGGGTGGAAATTGAAAGAAAAAAGCTGCTGTAATTGTGGTTCTTCTGAAAACAATGGCTCCTATGTTTGTTAGCACAATGTTGCATTCATAAGTATTTTCCTAATAAAACCTTAGCCTCCCAAAATATTTCTTGCTAACCAGAACAACAAAATACAACCAGAATAACAACTTTTAAAGTCAGAAAAATCTATGAGCACTTCTGACATGAGGGAGTCCTTATTAATGTAGATTTGAGAAATACTGCAGTTCCTAGAACTGGTTTTACATTTTCACATCAGTACAGTCTACTGCCTGCTGTGCTATCTTTACTGAGTCAAAAATGCTCACCATTTTCCTTCTCTAATCTGAGGCTTTAAGTTATTTTAAGACTTTAATTCAGGAAAAGAAAAGAAAATAAGGGGGTTTGTATGAACTTGTTCTGCCTAACTTAACAAGATTCCGTTTTTCAACATGGGGAGGCCAGGGCCCAAGAATCTTTGCAGAATACTTGCTTTAAAAAGTGCCAAATTTCTGAACAACATATTTAAAATGTTACTGCCTATATATCACACACTATTTTTTCTGAGATAGACCACACTGTTTTTTTCAGGTAGTAGGTTCAGAGTCATGGTATAGTCTGGCTGGATTGGACAGTGAAGGACCACCCAGTTCACCTCCTTTTCCTGGCAAGTGCAATGAAGAACAAATGGCACCCATGGTTTTGGCCATACACCTTAACTTCTTTGCTAGCTTCTGATAGAAGCAGAACTCTTGACAGGATAATGGCTTGAGAAACTCCTTTCTGTTTAAAGAAATCATTCTTTAGATTCCTTCCTTAACTTCTCTCTGATCCTCTTCACAAGACACTGGGGATATTTTATTTTCATCTAGAGCACAGAGTATATAGTCATGTTTTTCTTTCTTCCTTTTTGCCCATGAATGAAGACGGCAAGATCATCAAGGACAGACTGACTACCGACTTTGCAATGCAGCATGGCTGCTGCATCTCAGATGATCAAGACTGACACAAGAGCTCTTAGAACTTTGTCTGAGCATGAGCCAGCTAACCCTGTATGGAGATCTGGTCTTGATGAAATAACTGCTTGAACAGGTTTTCCCATGCTTTCAAGTTGGCAGAGATTTTCTCCAGAGACATTCTTGTCCCTCCCCTTACTCCTCCACCTCCTTCCAGCAACCAGATAAAGGAAAACAGATGTGATGAGAGTTGCACTTAATGTTGAGGTGAGAGGTTCTTTGTTCTGACATCATCTTGATCCAGCACTTCAAAACTACCTGACTCTCTACCCCTCTTGAGACACCAGAGCATAGAGGGTCTGTGACATCACATATTGTTCTGCACTGGGATTTCTTCTAGCACCTCCTCTGTTCCTTGGTATATTCAGTTACCTAGTTGCATTGCTTTCCTATTACTATAGTAATACTATATTAGTTATATCAGTATGCTATCTCCTCAATACCTTGGACTTTCACAGAAGGCTCTCTATGTAATGGCTCACATTCCTTAAAGCACTGTCATCTGTGCTGGCTAGCAGCTAGCTTTCCTTGTCCTTTTACAGGTCTAGCTTAAGATACAGATTGTTGCTTTTACAGTGATCCCTGGGTTAGCCCTGTTTCTGCCACGTTCTCTTGTTTCAGAGAATTAGTCAGAGAATTCTGAATTCTGAGCGTACATAATACTGCAAAAGTTTTCAGGATGGTCCTCAAGAAGTCTGCTTCTAAACCTGCTTATTTTTGGCTTAGTTTCAAGTCTGAAAGAAGCTCTTCTTATTCTCAAGAGGACACAGGTCCTTTTTGTACTTCTTGAATAACTGCTTAGCCCTTCTTACAAGCTTTAAGCTTAGGAAAGCCCTCAATATGGCAAACCAAGAGAAACACAATGAGGAGGACTAGTCCATCTTGCCACTTATTTGGCCAGAGAAGCAAGCCTTGGAAAATTCCTTTATGACTTACTTCTGAGGCCAAAATCTAGCATTCCACCTCTATCTGCCACCTCCTTCAAGAGCTTATCCAGAGAAAACAAAATAAACTAATTCCACTGCCAGATCACTCTACTTTCTTTCTAGTTTTGCTTTATTTCTAAGATTATGGGAGAAAATGTGTAGATTAAGTGTGCTAGGACAGCACTAAAAAGAGGCTTTTGAAGAGAAAACTTGTCTAGCTGCTCAGCTATAGAAATAATGGAAGAAAACACAGTGCTCTTCTAAGATGATCCCTAATTGCCTGGTTTAAACCTCCTTCATGCTGTGTTTGATGGAGAATGCTGACACAACTGGGACTGCTTATGCCAAGCTGTCAGACAGCTGTCCTCTCCAGGGGGATTCTCCTAAATTCTGTTAACTCAAGTACTCTGCACCCTTTACTGCCCTGTTGTGAACAACTCCAGTACCTAATGAGGTGGACCTGTCAGAGAGGCCCTGCTAAGACAGAACATGCTACAGCCACCAAACTTAAGATGCAAAAGACTCTGATGGGAGAAGTGACCAGTGACAGCACCATAGAGCTCAAGTGCTAATTAGGGCAGTGATTTCATATGGCTCTGAACAGAAAAGTTTGATTAAACCTAACAGTGGCTGAGGCAGTCTGGGTGTTTCAGTGTCAGTACTTTCTTCCTGTCTGGACCAACTGTTCTGGTGCCTACTTCTGTATTATCTAAAAGCAGCAGGTAGATTTTCATAGTGGATTTATCATCTTTTCCTGCAAAGAAGATGCTTTGTGTTTTTAAAAGAATATACATTTTCCCTTTTTATGGTGGGGAAATGAGTATTAGTTATGTTAGTCCCTCAGCTGGTAGAACCAATGTAGAACAAGTGATCTACATTGATTGAGAAAAGAAAATACGCGCAATTGTCTGCTTTTGTTCTGCATTTTATCTCCCTTTGGTCACCAATTTTACTTTGAAGAGACATTACTGTGTAAGCAGCCAGCATTAGGGCATACTTTCAAACCTCAAGAAGTATTTTGAACAAACAGAATTCAGCTCTGCAAGCTCGGGCTAACATTTTGCTGCCTACGAGAACTGTGTTATGATCCAGATTATACCTAGTCACTACTGGAATTTTATGCAAGAATCGGCCAAACTCAAACCCCTTCAATACTACTCTGTCTTCTGCTCTAAATCTGTTGTGAATGAATGTCCTTAGATCTTCAACAACTCCTGCAGTACTCAAGATCTTGATATTTTTCTTTGTGAATCATAATCAGAGGCAATGTTTCATCTTTGACAAGATCCAGTGGAACTTCAGTTGGAGGTAATAGGATTGATTTTTTGGAACAAGATTTCAATTTCAAATTTGTTAGTAGAAAGTAACTGTCACCATTGAGAGTATTATTAATTACACTAAAGCAAGAAAGCTATACACATAATTTCCTATCATGAAATATTTCTTCACTAAATGAAGCAGAAGTTACCAAGCTTTACAAATGAAATTCAGTATTCTTCAGCCAGCCAAGAATGTGCCTGATATTTTTAAAAAGGTAGCCCTCAAAAGCATCACAAGAAGAATACTTAAAAGTACACGTAATTTACAAGTATTGTGATTGTAGATGCAAATGAGGCACTTCTTTCCCCAGTGGTTAACTGCATATATGGACACCTCATCTGCATGAACAGTTATGACAAATTAAGATGCAAAAAAAAATATTAGCATGTTTGGAAATCAGATGCTGTTGTTAGGGAAAACAGTGCTATGCATCCACCGTTCTCATCCAGTTTTATGAGTGGGGTCATTTTAGTCATGTTTTGCTGCAGGTGTTTTTACAATATGTACTTAAAAATGTATGTTTTTTAAAAAGGACAGAATTTTTAGAATATGAATCCACATTTTGTTTATATAATTATTAGCACTTTGACAGTGTAACCCATAGGCTTGCCACTTGTGCATTACAAAAGGAAGGGAGAAATGAGAATGAGCAAATGGGAGGAGAGAATTTCCAACTGACATAATATGTTCTGATACAAACAACTGATCTGTAGGAAGACAGAAGCAGCAATGCTTGTTTTCTATAGGGCTGGAGCAGAAGTACAGAGAGGACTGAGTTGCACAGCAGTACTGGTCATACCTACAACAGTCTGAATGTTTGATCCATTCTGTCCCTGAAGTTGTCTTACAAACAGTATGAATGTAGCACAGGAAATTGGGAGAAATCTTACACGTGTCTTTCCAATCGCATTTTTGAGCAGTTCAAATGTAACAGGAACTGACATGCTGCTGGATGCAGCTCTATACCTGGTGAACTTGTGCCAGTGCCACCTCTAGCCTTGCTGCTTTTTTAACGTATCCAGTCTTAGTGATAGCTTGTTTAGGTTTTGGAGCTTTAATCTTGACCTGGGTGACAGCATCTGGGAGAGATGCTTCCAATTCACAGAGTCCTAAGAAATACAAACAGTGATTAAATAATGGAGTGGTGGGTAGAGAATTTGAGGTTTGTTCATATTTTAACTAAATATGTCATAGAAATTAAGTCTTCCAAAATGCCTTACCTGCAAAGGTGTTAAGATAGAAGTTTTTTAACATGTAACGTTCAGAATGGTTGTCTGGAAAATAACCAATTCTAGACAAAGGAGCGTATGGTTGTGATGCAAAGTCAATATACTCTTTGATGATATCTCGTCTCTCCAGCTTCCCCATTACATTCTTCCTCTTAGCTATCAGTTTCCTGAGCACTGGAAAAGAAATACAAATGTGAAAAAGTTCTTCATACAAATCATTCTAAACCAGCCATATCTTTGGAAATTCACAAGAGCTTTTTCTAGTTAATATAAAAACATTATCTGTTTGACCAGAACAAATGCTGGCCATGCATATCGATATTGTGGATGCAACCTTTTTCATCTTGAATAAATACTGCAACCTTGTGAAAATAGAAATGCCTTGTCTGAAAACTAAGTGTCATACTGCTCTCTCCCATTTTTCAAACTTACTCAATGAAGTGGCACCCTGAATCTTTTTCATTTTCTCTTCTTTAGCTTTCTGATGATTTTGCCAGTGGGCATCCAAGCGCTTGGCAACCAGCTCATTCCGATTCTCCTCTTGCCTCCAGAGCAGCTTCTTTAAGACTTCCAGTCGAACCTTCTGTAACCTGCAAAGAAAGGCCAGGTATGACCTACTGTATTCTGCAGTGTTCTGTGCAATGCTGTCATCATCAAATACTACACACCAACTAATTTACATGTAATTCATACTGTGTATCTTCTATTTAATCTTTCATTTTAACCAGTGAGTTTAGTACTGGTAAAAAGTACTGTGGCAGCGCTGTCTTATATTAAATCTAACAAATACATCGCTTCCCAAAATCAGGGGATTTGCACAGAAATGAAAGACTTGCACCTTTCAGCCAATCCCCTAAATCTTCTTGTTCCTTTTCTATTTGGCCAACAATTTCAAGAAATAAACTTTGATTCCTACTTTTCTATTTCCTGTTCTCTAAAGGCCCATTCCTTCCTCTCCATATCCTCCATCATTTTCCTCCTTTTCTCAATATTTGAGGCACTGTCCATGGCTGGAAGAGTTGCTTCCCAAGCACGTTTTTCCCGGGCGCGTTCAATCATCTCCACCTCAGCTAGTCCTGCTGGTAGACCATGACCTTAGAGGGACAAGAAACAGTAGCTCCTTAGGAGAATGGTGAATCCAGCAAATAACCACCAACAAAAAGTATTAGAGGGCTGGATGGGCACAAGCTCACGTTAAACACAAAAAGAACTGTCCACAACCTGAAGTACATGCTTCTAAGGCCAGTAAAATTTTACAGTATGAGGAATGGTAGGACCTGCATTTGCTGTGGCTTAGCTGACATTAACACTAGCACTTCATTCCTCTACTGCAGGCGGCAAAGGAGGAAAAGCTTTTCTAAGAAAGCACTTTCTGAGAATGAGCACTTCCTTTGGCATGTCCAGTGTCCATCATTATCAGAGGTGGAACAGTGGGAGATGAGGATCACAGGTATATTCTGGGGCAGCAGTGTTCATACTGTTTTTTACTGATGTTTAACTCAGAACAGGTGAAGAATGGTAGGTGAATGGAAAAAATGCTCCTAGTTCATATTTGTAAAACATACAAACTTTCCATATTGAGTAATACCAAAACTCTTTATAAAGTACCCCAGAACAGCGCTATTAAGTAAGAAAATACCATACCTATTTAAAAAAACAGATAAAATACTGTGCCCCAAGGGAAGACAACAAAGGCCTTCCAAAGCTGGCAACAGACTTGAAACCTGACATTGAAAAAACAAAGAACCTCCTGCTAAAGAGATGATATAATTGCTATAATTTATCTCAGTTTCCCAACTCACCCCAAGTGAGTGTAGCAAGTGTCAGAAGTTCAGGGACTGAGCCACTAGGAACTACATACTCTGGGGAATAGGGATCCGTCTGGGCTTCACCATCTCTGTAATCTGTTTGTGTGCCCAAAGTTCGTAACCTGGGACTAAAGACCTTGCTGTCTCCTATATGTGAATGAACATAGGGCTCTGTCCTAAAAAGAGATGCACGATGGAAGAATATTAGTCACATTCATTTAAAAAAGCAACAACAAACAAAACAGAAACACTAAGTCAAAGGTAGGATATCCAAACGTGTTTGTGCTCCCATTGATTTACATTGATTAACTCCATTGTCTTTAGTAAAAGCAGACTGAGGCTACACAGAGTCTTTGTAACCTCCCTCCTTATGTAAACAATCCAGAAATCTTGTTTCAGCTCTCACAAGTTATCATCACATGCAAGTCTTCCCCATGTATGCATTCTAAAACATTGCTTTTAATGGGCAAAAGAAGTAACTAATAGTTGAGTGTTAGAAGAAGTAGGACTGCTTCAATTTAGCTTACATAATTCTCTTTCCAACAATTCCAGAACGAAAATTCAATTTTGATCTAAGCATGTGCAATGTCCATGACTCCACTAGGAAATGAGTCTTCTTAGGTCTCCTCAAAATTTGATCCCCACTGAAAACATCATCAGACTCCTTCATGAATGTTCTACATCACTGAACAGTATTGCAACTATCACAGACAGTTTAATAAAATATCAAAGATTTTCCAATAATATTGCTGTAGGGAAGAATCTTCCTTGCATTGGTATCTCTACTAGTACTCAGACACACTTGGCTTTCTGTTTCAGGTCACATAATCATAACACATTTGAAGCACATGTCCTTTACACAAAGTACTACTCATGTATAGCAAGCAAGTTCTGACACAAGTCACCTGTTTCGTCAGGAATTCTCAATGGTGAACAAAATCTTACCTCTTTAACAAGTTTTCCTGTTGGTTCATTATGAAAAATATTGTACACCAGCTAGTTCCCCAACCTTTTTCTGGTGAGATGTGACGCATTACAACAGTAATGTTCCAGAACTCACTACTTACTGTGCCATTGAATAAGTAATATTTAGTGGAAGCGGCTTATAAGAAGTGATGAGAGGTCTGAAAGAGAGAGAATGCAAATGTAAGACAACAACCATGAGCATAAAAGATCATTGAGGTTTAGAAAAAACTGCAGTCCACAAATTTTAATGGAGTTACACTGATTTTTCCATATCTCAGATTCTGTAGTTGCATGTTTATGAACTGTGCCTTAATATTAAGTAAATCTTTCACGGCTAAGGAGTAACAGAGAAAGTTTCACCGGTATGTCTGTGTGTTCTTCTGTCAAAGCAGAAAGTGGAATTGCAAAACAAGGCAATAATTAAAAGAAGCTAGGTTTGAGTGTGTTCACAACATTTTGTGTATGCTTCACTGATTAGTTTACTTTTTTCCACTCTGGGTTTTTGAGAGGGTTTTTTTTCTTATAACTTCTTGAAGTAAGTCCTGAAATGAATTCCTACCGTCAGCTGCTAAGGTAAGCTGGGTTGAACTTATCTAATTTGATTGCTTTTTTTTTTTTTTCTGTATTTTCTGAATTATCTTGAAAGTAATATGGGATCAATGACATTATTAATAATTCCTTCTTAGGCATTCTTATAGTTTGCATATTGCAGTTCATTATCATTTTCCCTTAGCCTTTGAGAGACTTTAATTTCAAATTACAAAAGATAGCATCATCTTTGTCCTTCTGTTGTTGTTGTTAAAGGATCCATAAAGAACTTCAGTTTATTAAGCTTGGAATTTTTTTTTATATTTAAAGTGGACCTATTGCTGATAGCTGCTGTCTATAATAGCGAAAGTGATTCAAAGAATATGTGACTAAGTTGACAAAGTTTATACGCTAGCTGTTGGTTCAGATCTTGAGTCCATTGGTGACCTGCAGTGTCACTCGGGAAGGAGCAGAGCAGCTCTGCAATGGAGGACATCGATGAAAAGTTAATCGTGGATTCCCTTTGCTGCCTTTCTGTTACTGGCAGAAACTGGGAGTTAAAAGGTTCCTTCTTAAGAAGGCACCTCTGCAGGAGTCTGGAGAGCTGCAAGGGCTTTGTGAGCATCTTCTTCCTTTGTGTAAGAGGATCTACAGCACAGAGCTTTCTACAAATAATTAAGTACAGAATGCTTGGTATAACTGCTTATACGGTAACTCATTATCTGAGTCTAAAACCTGGATGATTTTAAACTAGCTAGTGTGAATACTGATAGCAGGTCAGCAAATGCAGTAGGGAGCTAAAGAACAGGCTAACTAGCTAAGGGCTTAGTGAGGAAGTTAGTATGAAGAATCAGGATGGGTTTGAAATCTTTACAGGCTGCCTAGCTGTTGCTACCTAGCTCATTTTAAACTAAGTATGCTACCTTGAGCTGTAGTTTAAGTATATACCAAGGTGAGAAGGCACCATGTGAAGTAACACATATTAACAGCTTTGCTTGAACATTATCTGAAAAATTCTGGCATAGCATGAATTTAAAATGACCTCATGATTAAAGATTTGGTTACTATTTAGATTTTCCATAGCAGCAATCGAACTGACACAAAGGACTGAAAGAAATAAGGCTCTGGCATTTATTTAGGTGCTTTTTAAACAGCACAAAAGCAGGTTTCTGAACTTCAAATCAGGTCATTCCTTACCGTGCAAAATACTTGTAGCGATTCCTTCCACTAACTTCAGGATCTTCATACACAATATGAGGTATCTGAAGAGAAGATCGAGCTCTAAAAGCCAAAGTATGGGGTATCATTTAAGTACATTCAGAGCAGTTCTCATCTTTTTGCTATGCCCTTCTTATTTTTTAATTATCTTTCTACTTTTTTGACACTTCATATATATCTCTCATTAGGTGTGAGCAAGAAATGGTCGTTTGCTGCCTTTAATAAAACTTTCTTACGTGCCTGTCATGAAGAGCATTTGCCAGTTGTAAATGCCTGACCTTGTTAACTACTTTTGTTGGGAGTGGGGGAAGCAAGCGCATTTCCTTAAGAGTAAAAAAACTTTCCATAACAGAAAATCTGTGTAAAGGAGTAGAATGAACAAAGGGGCAGACTTTCGCTTTCTACTTTTCAAAAGTAGCTGAAGAGATTTTGAGTAAATGTAAAATATTTTAGAATCAGCAATTTCAATCTGAATGCTCCAATAAAGGACTAAAATAAGGATGACCATGTTAATGTTTCAAAAACCTGTGCTGCAACAACCATATCTTTTGCAAGAACAGTCTGTCTTCATTTTTTGCCCCATTTTTGAATTTAAAGTAGGCAGACTGTTTAAGTTTTTCCCTAGAACATCTTTGAGCCTTTTATTTTAAAGCTTATTTTAATGAGGTAGACCTCATTAAGGTAGTCAGTGAGACAATGGGTAGAATTGAGTCCTTTGAAAGCTATGCATCAGGACTCCTATTTGATCTCACAATCACTTTATCCTCCAGTCTTACTCTCTTCTCAACCTGCAAGGTGGTTAAGACAAGAAACAGAAGTTCTTTTTTAAAAACAAACCAAAACCAAAAGCCCATACCATGCCACCGAGGTAAGTAATTTCCTTAAGCTATATATATATATATATGGCAAGTCCTGAAGGTCATTTTTTGTAGGACCATTTTTTGGGTGGCTTTTAAGAAACCTGACCTCAGGACTGTGGGTGCTGGAACTCGTTGCTATTGCCTAATTTTAAATACAGAGATATATTTACAGAGACACAATTAACAATACATAACATTGCTTGACAGCTGGGATCGAACCAGAGGATTCCATGCTGAGATCGCTTGTCTTCAAAGACCTCATCTAAGCCCTGCAAGATGCACTCTGGAACTTCGTGCGCCACTGTATGGCCACCTATTACAGCAAAGCCTACAGAGATATGCTTCATTAACCTCCCGTGACATACAATTTACTGCCAAGGTAAGTTTAAAGACATCTCTTCCCAGTGCTTTCAGCCCTGTCATTTAACAAAAGAGAGGAAAATGTTTTGGGATGCAGTGCAGTAATCTGAGATACTTGCTTAGCACTAATCAACCTGTTATTGTGAAGTTGTGTTTGTAATTCAAATGAGATAATGGAGCTGATGGCTAGTTCTACTAGCTGACTCTTCACATATCAGGCTGTTGCTCCATCCAGATGGGTTTATGTTTCATTCAGCACAGGTGGGCACTTATTCTTATGATCTAACTTTATTAGCATAAGCTGTTCATCCTATTATGGTACAGTTATAGGCACAATGGGAACCCAGTGAAACAGCCCTTTTTATTCCACAGATCCTGCCTCTTGCATGTCCTTGACTTATATTTGCTGACTTTGCTGAAATAAATGGGCATTTATTCCTGGTAACCTTGCAGAGGCAATGCAACTGCCGAGAAGGCAGCTGGGAAATATGCTATCTTCTGTATCAGCAACAGTGTCAATCCATGCAGGTTGAAACAGAGGGGATGGATTTCTCTTTTTTTTTGTTAATTACAAGACATTTTGCAAATACATGTTGTTGAAATGTAAATCAATTTTAAAGCAGTGCAGGTGTCAAATTAGTTCTGGTTACAGAATAACAGTCAAAATAGAAAAAGCCACTGAGGTTTTCATTTGCTGGGGACAGTGTGAAATGCTGAAAATAATAGTAAAAAAAAAAAAGGCTCAAAAATTCTTATTTTATTATGAAAATTAGAATAATATGCTTTCAAAACTGAACAAAACCAGGTGCTGTATCACCCTGAAACCATCTTTGATTACTGTCTGGCATGCGATGGAACTCGGCTACCAGCAACCCCAGAGCACACATCATCTGAAAAGCCTGTGGTCTACAGTTAGCTTGCTAATGCATCAAAAACCTCTGTAAACAACTAGGCTGATGCCTGCAATCTTGAATACAGCTACTAGGGGATTCCAAAGAACACATGGTGTGGCAAAACACACAGAAGTTTGGTTTTTAACATCTGCAGAATCAGAAGCCCAAATTGTGATGCCTGGAGAAAGTTTAACTAAGACACCCCTGCACTAAAAATGTGGTGTCCTGGTTCAGGCCTTGTACACCCATGAATAAGCAACAAAAGCAGTCTAACCAGCTGCAACTGTGCTGGTTAAAACCTGCACTGGACTAAAAAGAAACAGCTCCTGCTGAAGTAACACACATGAGTCATTGAAGTCAAGTTCATAACTTATCTGATCTTTAAGACTGAAATAACTCTCTTCCCTTCCCCAGCAACCTCTGCAAAGTGGATAACACAAGAGATGAAGAAATGTGCAACATCCACCCTGTAAGAAACAGATGGGCAACCATACTCCACAACAGCTGCAATCTCTTCATTTCAAGGGAAATGTAAGTAGGAGCAAATTGCAGTCATCTCCACTTCAGTGTGCATGGGGTTTTGTTGGGTTTGTTTGTATGGGTTTTTGAAATCATCCATAGAACACTTACGCAGCAAGCTGCTGAAGAGCCACCAGGCGATGCTGAGCACTCCCTTTCCGTCTTTGGTCAATAAATGAAGGTACTGGATCTTTGCCTTCCAACCACACACCATAGCTTGGGAAATGGATCAAGGTTCTAAACATACTTCTGAGCACTGGTGCCTTTACCTAATGTTTGTATGGACACAAAGAAGAGTGGCAGTGATTAAGTGATTTCAAACAGCAGTGAAGAGATCAGAATTTCAGCTTGCTGTGATTTACACAACTACACATTTGAGATGGGGAAAGAAGCAGGCATACATATGTTAATGATGTCAGCTGGTTAGATGGTACTTCGCAAGATGTGGAGCATACCAGACTAGCAGCAGACACACAGATATGTCTTGTGGCCATTTTCCAGTGCCAAGCTTACACTTAAAATTGAGGATCTAATGGTTCGTTACATAAAAATGTTAGTGTGCAGTAACTGTGAATGCGCAGTGATGTGAGCTTCCAGCACATTACCCCATGTAGCTTCCTCCTGTTTTGTTTGCTCTGGAAATGAAGTAACATATTCCACTTACTTTATACTGTAACAATTTTAGCCTGTGTTAAAAATACCTGCATGGGAGTTAGCAAACAAAAATGATCACATTAAAAATCCACACCCTTCCTTCTAAGTACTTATTTCCCTGGGTAGATATGCCTTAAATCTCCAGATTTATTATTGCAAATAAATCTTTGCAATCATGACTCAAGTAGAAGTGATGTAGCTATACTGGCTTGAGCTTCTTTAAAGCCTGAAATCAGATTTGAACTGTGAATCACCCCTTTTATTTCATCTGGTGCTAACCTGGATGGGGTAGTAGTGACTGACTACACTAACTCACCAGAGTGTAAGAGAATGTCAGATGATGAAGATTTGGACTCCCAACTATGTCCAGCTGCTTGCTGTGCGTGAGACTGCATTTTTGTTTCATTTCTCTTCAAAGGGAATTCAACCTCAGGACTTTGGAAAACCCTACAAACTAGTATTATCCCAAACTCTGTCCACTCATTTTGTGAACCTATACATTAAGAATTCAAAGTTGCACTGTTTTGAATTGCACATTGTGCCCTTGCCGATTCATATGCTTAAACCATGTTTCACGCAAGTCAGAGTCTGTCACCATACCCATCCACAACATCACACCTGGGACATGACATTAGTGACAGTATGCCACCTCACTTTGTCTGGCCTTCAGTGCTAACACAGCAATACTCTTGCAAGTATCTCTGTAATGACAGGTAATGTTTCCAGCTCTAGGTGTGTATCTTTCTACAGAGAGGCAGACAAACAAACTGTTGTTTTTTTTTTCATGTAGACGTAGGAAAGAAACTGAGATAATAGGGTAAGAGACATCCAGAAGTACTCTTAAAAAATGTTCCTTGACTCCATTAATGGAAAGCTGCTCGTGGATTTTCTCCTCACTGTACAGCAATGCAGTTTCAGAGCTCAGAGCATCCTGCCTTGCAGGCTCAGTCAAGTGCACAGCTTCAAGAGGACTCTGTTTAAAATCCAATTCATTATGCAGTTGTACCAAGTCTGTTTTCCTTTGGCATTCCACCTATATGCAGCCTGTCCAGCCATCAATCACTGCTGTCTAATCGTGCGACTGCAACTCCCAGAGACATGCCCTAACTGGTTTTAAACTAACTAGGGTGAATACTGATAGCAGGGCAGCAAAAGCAGTAGGGAGCTAACAGTGGGCTAATTAAGGGCTTAGTGAGGAAGATAATATGAATTAGGATGGGTGTGCAACCTTTACAGGCTACCTAGCTGTTACTACCTAGTTCACTTTAAACTAAGTATGCTACCTTGAGCTGCAGTTTAAGTATATTCCAAGGTAAGGAGGAAACATGTGAAGTAACACATTTTAACAGCTCTGCTTGAACAACAGTCCAATTCTTTTTTAGATCTTAGTAACAGCTGCTGCTAACAGCATTTGGAGATAATCTATTATAAATCATAGAATTACAGAATCATAAAACAGTTTGGGTTGGGAAGGACCTTAAGATCACCTAGTTCCAGCTCCCTGCCATGGGCAAGGATGCCTCACACTAGACCATACCGCCCGAGGCTCTGTCCAAACTGACCTTGAACACTGCCAGGGATGGAGCATTCACAACTTCCCTGGGCAACCTGTGCCAGTGCCTCACCGCACTTACGGTAAAGAATTTCTTCCTGAACCTCCCGTTTCAGTCTGAACCCATCACCCCTTGTCCTATTGCTACAGTTCCTGATGAAGAGTCCCTCTCTAGCATCCTCCAGACAACAGAAGCTGCTCTGAGGTCTCCACGCAGCCTTCTCTTCTCCAGGCTGCACATCCCGACTTTCTCAGCCGGTCTTCATACAGGAGGTGCTCCATCCCCCTGATTGTGGCCTCCTCTGGACTTGCTCCAACAGCTCCATGTCCTTATGTTGAGGACACTAGAACTGCACAGTGCTGCAAGTGGGGTCTCACAAGAGCAGAGGGGCAGGATCACCTCCTTTGATCTGCTGGTCAGGCTGGTCACACCACTGACACACAATTTAGGAAATTACTCAGGACATGGAACTGGGCATTTCCAGGCTGCTGCTGCAGAGTCACCCTAGGCCAGGGGATGTGGTAAATCCCTGCATTAAGTCTTGTTTTAGATAAAACTGCTTCCTTTGCTTTGTATTTTGGTTTTAAAGGGGCAGCTTAGAACTGAGTTTCTACCCATGTATATATGCGTATACACAGAAATAAAAGGTGCACAAGTGAGCTATCTTTGGCTAACACCTACCACTTTATCACCAACAAGGGCATTTGACTTCGAATGATCCTTCTTACTTGACAGTGTGTATGGAGGGTCTGAAAGATAAGTGAACAAATGGAACTAGTTACATATTTGAGGAATCTGTGTGAACGGTCAGGCTCCACTTCCACCTTTAAAAGTCTGTAAAAAAGACAGTATAAAACAAACTAGGAAAGAAAAAAATGAAATACATGTCTGCATACCAAAGAAATTCCACCATCATACAAAGTAAGCCTCAGAGCTGAAATACTGCTGTTCTGTAGAACAAGAGCACGACCAAAGAAAAATGTTTCTTTGGAATCACTTAAACAGAAAGTGAAGACATTACACAGAAGGAACACAGAAGTAAGCAAGCACTGTAATGAGTGGAAATGCACTGTAAACGATGCTTCCCTCCAGCATAAAGAACTAGTGTTGGCTTTCCCCCAGCTCGCAGGTGTTCTATAGTCCCAAGACTCTCCTCGCCTCTGGTACGTTACTGCTGCCAACCCCAAGGCTTTACCGCTGTACAGCTCTGCCCTGCTCCACCCTCCCGTTCCAACCCCTCTTTCCCGACCCAGCTCGTTGCCGGTCGGCCAGCGACAACCCCGGGGCCAGCTCTGACCGCGAACCTCATCTTACGGCCCGGGAAGAGCGAGGGGCCTGCTCGGGCAGACCAGCCGCCTCACGACCTTCCCGCCACCACCCCCAGCACACAACACCCCGCGCCGGGGAGCTGGACGCGGCCTCCCTCTCTGCGGAGCTTCCCCCGCCCCGTGGGCTGCAGACAGGGCAGGGGGCGCGGGTGAAGCCACTGTCCCTCCGGGCCGGACCCGGTACCGTAGGGGTAATAGAGGGTCCGACCGGAGGCCATTTGTCGGCCGTCCCCAAGGTGCTGGGCCTGCAAAGCGCCGGTCACCGCGCGGCTCATGGCGCCTCCGGCTGCGGTTCCCATGGCGACCGGCGGGCGGGGCCGGGGAATGACACACACCCTACGGCGGGGAATGACTGTGAAGGCCGGCGCTCCCCTTCTGCACTGGTGGCTGCTCGGGTCTTTCCCCGGGGACGGCTTCACCCCACGGGTTTTCTACCGCCGCTTCCTGCGGATCCCGGGGTCTGTGACTCCCCTGCGGGCACCAAGACCTCTTAGGCGGCGGGGCCTGCCCGCCTCCATCTTGTGCTACTGCAGGCGGGGCGGGGAGGGAGCCGACGGTGCCCGGCGTTCCCCTACCCCGGCGTGGACAGTGGAGGCGCAGGTGTTCATGCTCTCCACATGAGAAGCTGCGGAGAGCCCGTGTCCTGGGCTTCACAGTGAAGCTGGTGTGGGGCGGCTTGTCTGTCCTTTGAGGAGGATGGGGAATGGTCGACGGGGAGGAGTGGAGGAAACAGGGTGGAGGTGTGTTTGCTGTGATGCTCTCCGGTTCCCCTGGGCCCTCACTTAGTGCTTAAGGAGAGAAGATTCCAGGGAGACCTTACTGCAGCCTTTCAATTCTTAAAAGCGGCCTGTAAGAAAGACGGGGAGAGACTTTTTAGCAGGGTCTGTTGTGACAGGACGAGGGGTGATGGTTTTAAACTGAAAGAGGCTGGATGTGAGGAAGAAATTCTTTACCATGTTGGTGATAAAACACTGGCACAGGTTGCCCAGAGAGGTGGTGGATGCTCCATCCCTGGAGACATTCAAGACCAGGCTGGATGTGGTTCTGGGCAACCTGATCTAGTTGAAGATGTCCCTGCTCATTGCAGAGGGTTTGCACTAGGGGAGCTTTGAGGGTCCCTTCCAACCCAAACCGTTCTGTGAAAAGCTGTTTAGCAATTGGGGATTGGATTTAGGCCTAAATATTCTTATTCCTGGCTTTGCTTGTCACTGCTTATGACTTCTGCTGCCATAAACTGGTGAAAATAGGTTTGTTACCTACCAGCCCAGAGAGGCTGCAGGTGGTTTTGCATTTGTAAAGTGCCTTGAGAGCCCTGCACAAAGCATTACAAAATAGTATCGTGCTTCAAAAAACGTTCCTGTTTTTGCAAGGAGGAGGTCACCATCTTCTATGAGGAACAAAGTTGGAACTTCTTTATGCTGTTAAAACAGGAGGGGCTAACGCTTTTGTCAGCCTAAGGAGATCTGGAAGCAGTGGTGCAAGACTTCTTTTGGAATAGGACATAAAAAGCAGAATTCCAAGTGGGCCCTCTCCTCTGCCTGTACTCTTGAAGCAGGTCCCTCATGTTAGTTATTTTGTGTATAAAACTCTGTATATCAGAGAATTATTCACAGCTTTTCATGCCTGACATAAAATTTGGCCCCTCAGTGCTCATCACAGGAGAGCAATGTGCAGGCTGTGGTTCCAAACTCCTTGGCTCTGCCAGTTTATACATAGACATTTAATTCAACTTTGAATGTTGGTTTACTTCTTAAAGGCCCATCACTTGTTTGAAGCAACAGCTTCTTTCAGTGTAGGTCGATGGAGTATTTGGATGTGGGTCTGAACTAAGGAATGCTGTTACAGCTTTGTGGCTGAATGACATCTGCAGGATGCTACTTTCCACAGTGCCCTAAGGATACTCAGCAGGCTGTAAAGACTCTCATTTTACTGAAGAACTTTACAGTGTAATACCTTATTATAATTATCGACAGTAAAAGTCATTTTTTAACAGAGTTGCCCAGAATTTCTCATGATTGAGTTTTCCTTTTTTGTATCTCATTCATTAGAACTCTGTAATTTCCATGCTGCAATTTTTCCATGCTGGACATCTGCCTTGACATAATGAGGTGTGTAAACTGTCCCTTGGCCAAAAAATTATTCTTTGTGGGCTCCACCCTCTCACATTTTTCCCATTTAAGAGTTGACTGGATGCAGGTGGCCTGGACTTTCATCTTTCTGATGAGGGAAGCCTGATTTGACATCTGATTTGACGTCTGATATGATGAAGCCTTGGGTGGCATGGTTTAGTGTGAGGTGTCCCTGCCCATGGCACGGGGGTTGGAACTGGATGATCTTAAGGTCCTTTCCAACCCTAACTATTCTGTGATTCTATGATTCTGGGAAGGAACTCAGTGGAAACCAGGTGGAGAAGAACAACAGAATAATTACATGAACAGAGTACAACAAAATGCCAGGGCGCAGCATAACAGATGAGTGCTCTCTGGAGTTGTGGAAGACCAAAAGCTGTAGTCCCACTATTAACTTTAACTGCATTAAATTGGACTCAATGTTAGTTGCTACCTTCTTTGTTCACTATAAGCTGCCTGGCCCCACTGCCTCTGATCTATTGGTGTCGCAGCTGAAAGACTATGTGGGGAATTATTTTGGGAGACTGATGTGGCAGAAAACTACCCTGTCAGAAGAGGAAAGATTAAAGTTTTCAGGTCACTGCATAACTCCCTGAAGACTAATACTTATTCATGGGAGGTGGCAGGTATATGTGGCTGAGCTAAAAGCTCAAGGTTTAGGTTCATGGAGCTTGCTTAGATTAGATAGGGGGGCTGTTTGTGGAATACTGGCCTATTTTTAACGAACATTTCTGAGATACCTCTGAATGACAGATGTGAACAGCGAATGGCCTTACAAGTGTTGAAAGGTGTTATGATTATTGCTATCTTGAATGTTCTTTGCCTGAAGTCTTTATATTCCTGTGGAGCTGCAACTGGAGCAAAACCTGGCCAGGGCCCCTGACATGCTGGTGTGTGCTGTGGAATACACCGCAATGGTCAAGTGGTGAGGTTTGGTCTGAATTGGTCTTCTTGTTTGGTTGGTTGTTTATTTTTTAAATGCAGATCAGCCATTTCCAACAAAAAAGAAGCTCTTTGCTACAGTTTTCAAAGAACTTGACTGATGGGCTTTCCCCTCAGACCTGCAGCCATAGCATGATTTTTTGGGGTGTTTTTGGTTGGTTTCTTCCCAGTAATAGCTTTTCTAGAACAAGACTGTGTAACTGAGCTGGGGTGCTGTCTATCTGCTTTTATTTATAGCCACTTGGCTCTGAGGGGACTCCAGGTGCTCAGATGTATGAGCAAACTGTCCACACCTTTGGGAGTTACTGTGCAGTGACCGAGTGTAACTCTGCAGGAGTCACTCTGTGCCAGGACATGTTGAAAAACTGTGGTGAAGTGCACTAGTTCAGCTGCCCGTGAAAGAGCCTGAGCCAAATGCATTTTACCTCGCATTAACCTTGAGATAAGATGGTGTAATTTGCTTCAAGATGAATTACTGGTGCTCTGTTGAGGGACTTGTGATGACCTGCTGATGTGTTTGAACTGTAAAATCAGACAAAGTGGAAGATTTAGGCAAGGAGGGTGGGACTAGGCATTCCTTAAGGGCAGAATAGCTGGACAGAAAAGATGGATTGGATGTGAAAGTGCAGTTTTAGAGGAGAAATTTGGCTGGCTGAGCAAAGAAAAATTAGTAGAAGGGTGGTAGCAGTGTGCAGGGGAAGGAGGAAGAGACAAGGTGAGCAGCTGGTAAAGTGGAGCAGAAGTAATCTGGACAAGAAAATGAGAGGCCTAGATGTGGAGCTGAAAAAGTGGGGAGGGGTGTGGAAAGGCAGGATAGGAGGGGAGGAGGCAAAGAAGTTGAGCTAAACAGATGATGAGTCTACTTGTGTGTTCCTTCTGTCCTCCAAAGCCTGGGAGGGAACTGGGTTTCTTGAATGTGATTTCCCCCCTGCAATCCACGAGGACCTGTGAAACCCCTGGCAAGACGTAATCCATCTGGCTTTAGACTGAGTTATGCAGATGGTCCTCTTCTGCTCTGTGTCAAATAACAGCCATTTCCCATTTTTGCCACAGGATGTCACCATTTCTCCATGTGTGGTCCATCGCCGTCTAACCTGGGTGGCACCAGTTCAGCGCTTCTACTAAATGTGAAATGAGATCAAATTAATTTGGCCTTTGGACTCACCCAAGGTAAGCCCACACGGTTTACTAACTAAACAGCTCCTTCCAAAGGTGTGATTCAGAAAGAATGGGAAAGCAGCAGCACAAGGCTGCAGTCAGTGTGATTGCTGGGTTTTTAATCCAGAAGAAGGGGGCGTTCCTCCCAGCCCACGAGAAGAGGTGGTGAAGGAGAGTGGGGAAAAGAGGAGGATGAAGACGTGGTTGTTCTTGTGGCAGGAAGCTGAGATAAGCCTCCAGAAGGGGTGAGAAGACAGATGCTGTGAAATCTAATATTTTGTGGAGTGAGGCCTTATCTGTCTGCTGGGTTTTGGCTATAGTAAGGCATCTTATCTGTTGTAGAATACCTCACTTGTAACCTGCAACATCTTTTGTAAAAATGACCTTGGAGTACTGATGTGGTGAATAGAGCTTTGCCAAGGTCTTTGGTTTCTTTGTGCTGTTAGCTCTGCTAAGAGAAGCATTTTGGGAGACAACAGCTGAAAACAGATTAAAGTCTTTAAGGGGAGACCTGTTCTCTCTTACTTTGCATTTCTTAGTATGACTGCTGGCCCATTTTGAGTACTAAAAGCAATCTACAGATGAGAATAGCCTAAAAAGTCAAAGTTCAGAGAAAATACTCAGTGATCACAGTTAAAAGGATTTGCTTCAAAGCCTGCTGAAAGGTTTCAGTAATGGCTTTGAGCTGCACTTTTGTAAAAAAAGGCAGAATTAAGGACATTTTCAGCCCACGGTTCAGAGAAGTCCAGTTTGTGACAAAACCCCAAGTTTACTAATATTTCAGGCATCCTGTGAAGGCTATTCATATACTTAATTTCACTTGGATTCGATGAGCTTTGGATAAGTTTCTTAATGAACAGGGATGACATTTGGATGATTTGCTGGGCTGCAGTCAGGAATATTGTTTCCTACTTGCCTTGGTAGGAAAAGTATCTTGGATTGAATTCCTTAGGGAACTAGTGAATTCCTAGTGTTCGCATTCCTCCCGCGCAATACTCAGAGGAATAAATGGCAATGCCAACACGTTAGCTTGCAGCTTTCAAGTTTCAGTGTGTTAAGACATTTCTATTCAAAATTAACTTTACATTTCCTCTGTTCCTTGCTGATCAGTCAGTGGCTGAATCAGCAGAGGAGATGCTACATCGTAGTCAGAGCATAAGAGGTAAGAGAACAACATGAGGAACAACTGATGGAAGGGGAATATTACATTGGCTTAGCAGATAAGATTTTACCCATATTTCTGGTGTTGAACTTCAGATAAACTTGTATCTTCAAAGCAGTCCAACTACTTGCTCCTGAGATCTGGATGAGGAATGTGTTTATACCTGTGTCGTGATTGGATTCCATGTCTGCTTTTCCTGAGTTTGGGTCCAGCCTTATCTGTCAAATTTAAAAGTAAATAAATTAACAACTGTATTTGCTGGTAGCTGCCTGTTCAATGGGGAGAAGGAGGAAAGCCTAGTGACTGGGAAAAGGGAGTCCACGAGCAGGGAGGGAAGGAAGGAAGGCAAGAGGCAGCTGTAACTGAAGGAGCTTGAGGAGGGATGGGTAGATGTTTCAGTGAGTGGAGGGGCTTCCAGCAACCACTGACTTCCAGCTCTGGTGACAGCATGGAGGTTATAGAAACGACTAAGCTGTGAGAGGACAGTTCTTTCTTTAAAGAAAGGGCAATCCTAAAAACCATTTGAGGCTTGTTAATAGTCTGGATGGGAAGATGTGAATTGCTCTGTGTTTCTCAGCCTAGCCTGAGGAGAGGCCCTACTGAAGCACTGATCTCCCTAACGCTGGACTGGTGGGGAATGCTCAGCCTGCAGGGGTGCAGGGAAGGTTTTCTCACCAGCGATGGCCATCATAGCCTCACCAATCCATCCTGCTTCCCCCAGACTAGGCAGGGGGCCAGCATGATTAAGAGTGTCAAGGACTGTAGAGAGAAGTTTGTCTCATTGAGCCAAGGAGATCTCTCTACTCAGAAGCTCAGGAGTTCAGTAGCTAGGTTTTTACTGGCTGCTTGATGGAATGGTTTCTACTAAAGCCTGCAGTAGTGAAGGCTCAGCAGTTCAGCAGACAGGGAGACATGTAGTGTGTATTTATCTGGTCTGTCAAAAACTATGAAATGGAGTACCTTGCTGCTGACCTTTGCAGCATTTCTCTTCTCCTTCCTCTTTCTCCTATCGTTTGTCAAGTCTGGCTTCCAGCTATTTGGAAAACTTTTCCAGGGAGTGAATGCTTATATTTGCCTCAACTAAAGGGAGCACCAGGGATCTTGGATCTTCTGTGACCATTTTAGCCACTCTCTTCCTGGAAATTAAAGAGCTGGACAGAAGTTATAGAGACTCATTTTATATTACACTACATTCTTAATTCATCTTAAACAATTAGTGCAATATGATCTGAATCCTGCCTATTAAACCTTTCAAAACCATTGTATTTGCTTATCCTTAAATGCAGCCCACTAGACAGAGGTCTGCTGAGGGCCAGCACAGATCCAGGGACTTGGGGGAGACCTACCAGAAATAAAAGGGTGAAACAGCCGTGACAGGGCATTCAGGCCATGGGAAGATGGAGGCTGAACAAAACCATTTCAGGGATTGGCAGGGATGCATCACTATCACTTCCCTTGTGTAAGAAACAGCCAGTGCTGTCTTCAGTCTTGAGAGTTCCCCTGGCTTTCCCCTGTCGTTGCCCCCACCCACATTGCCCTTCTATACCACTTCCCAGTCTCAGATGGTGGAGAGTGAACAGAACACAGTACAGGATCTAGAGCACATCACTGATGTCTTGACATATCAACTGTGAGAGCACGATAGGAATTTGGCATCTAGCATGTTGGTCAGGAAACACCCCCTCTTTGATCGTAAGTAAGTCTTTGGAAGGACACCTAGGGGAATCAGACCTGAAAGAATCCATTCTGGGTTTTAAATAAGGGACTAGAGTAGTTGAAGTTAGTGATGAGCCTGTCCAGACAGGATGTGTTGAGTAAAATTTAGTGTTTGTTACACCGAGTGAGAACTAACCCAAGACACTGCACAGCATACTGTAGAGCATATTGAAAACTAGGGCAAAACAGTCAGGATATGGGCTTGAGGTGAAGGCTTAGTTGAACTCTTCTGCTATGTAGGTGACTTGTATTCCTATGTCATGTCTTGAAAAAGAATTGTACTCCAGCTATGTAATGTATTTAGGAAGATGTCATTGTAAATAGGCTGTCTTCGGAATTCCTCCACCTGCATATGAAGATGCTCTGATGTTTGATATCTGACTCTTAAGCATTTGGTTTATTTTAGGTGGGAATAAGGATTCTAAATATGTCCTTGATAAAGTGACAATAATGATTATTAGATTTACTTAGAAATCCTTCTCCTAGATCAATGAGAAGAAAAGCAGAAGAAATCTAGTGTAAATGAACTTGGTGTTCAAAGTTGAGACCTGGCTTGACCACTGATGTAAAACAAACAGCTTAAGAGTGAATTTTCTACATTATTTTGTAACTTTGTGAGTGACAGCTGCAGGGAGTCTGAACGGATGTCTAAATGGAGATATGTGATGTTGCAGCCTGGTTACAAGCAGCTTGCAGCACTGTACAGCATATGTCTTGATGCAGTATTTAAAAGGAGCGAGATGCTGGGATGTGAGCACGTAGAATTATGCAGCTGCAATCAGCAGCATCTCAAAAATGGAATGACTCATGCATTTGTAAATACTAATGATTCCTTCCAGGCTGCCAGTTAGCTCCCCCAGTTTGTTGTGAATGTTAAACTATTTTATGCAGTGGAGCTTCACATTTCATAAAACACAGTCAAGAGAGACTTGAAGAGATTCAAACAAGCCAGATTTGCTACAGACACAAACATCAAAATGGCATGCCACCAAGCAGAATAAAATGGTTAACAGCAGCAACACTTAGGGGGAAAAAAGGACAACTGGAATGTGTGGAGTGGAAAAGAAGTGAAATTGCTGCTTCTCAGTTGACTGACAGCTTAACACCATTTGCTGGAGCCGCACAAACACTGCCTGGTTTGCAGCAGAACTGATCAAGGTTAGAAGATTGTATTATGGAGCATTTTATGGAACTACAGTGAGGCATTTTTCTTCCATACACAGACAAGTAGACTTGGGTTCTGAATGACATTTCCTCTAATGCATACACACAGACTTTAGGTGGCATTTGATTTTGCGTGGTGACTAATTGGAGATCATCCATGCATGCATGTGGTGCTGCATATTAACAGTGGCACAGCTGTCTGGTTGCTTGGGGTCACATTCTGATCAGTTCTGACAATTCATAGAGGGTTGTGCAAAAGTTTGGAAGTCTTACTCCTTCAAGTCATGAGAAGTGAGAATGAAAGAGGGTTCCTGTTTGGAAAGAATTATACAGGCAGCTGTCTTGGTTAACTCTGCAGTTAAAAAAAGATAACTGAGGATAGCAAAACTTCCCCCTGTGTGACTAGTGTGTATCTTGTTCATGCCTGAACACTTCTAAACCTGGGGCTAATTTTTTTCTGATTTTTAACTGAAAACAGAGTCTGAGTGCAGCGGAGGCACAGTGTTACAGATTCATGTCTTCTGGAGAATTTGTGATGTTATTTTTCAAATGCAAGTTAGGATTTTCTGATTCCTGAGTTACTAAGCATAGAGACTGTCAGACAATACACACTTGTCTTCTTCAGCCATGCTCTTTTGTTGTGTTGGTAGCACACGCAGCCATTTGAGTACAAACACCTGGTCCTTCCTTCCCACCAGTCTGCGCAATGGGATCTACTCCAGAATGCTTGGATTTTCAAGGGTGTTTCCCCCATAGAAGGGAGCAGCTGAGGAAGCACAAAACTAAGCCCAGCCAGGCTTAAAACGTTCATCCAACATCAGCTGCTCCCTATCTGCATTGTGGGAAAGCTGACACATATCCAAAGGCTTGGCTGGTTTTGCCTCCAATGCATGTGGAACAGGCAGGTTACTTTGTGGCAGAGTTCAAAATTCCTTCTTTTGTCATGTTCCCGGGGAGCTTGCATGCTGAATTTGCAGTGTTGCATGCATGGCAAATCCATTATCTTTACTAGTGTGTTTGGATATGCTTTCAGCAGGCAGTGAAAGGAAAAGGCGTAACGAAAGTGATAGTGGTCATAGTCTTAGCATAAACTGTTGATGTGCAGAAAACAGTGTCTTGACTCTACTGTAAAAACCATGGTTTCTGAGCAAAAGCAAGCAGTGCAATTCTTTAAATTAGTTTTGCTGCAAATTTTGACTAGGCCAAGAGTTTCTGCTCTGCTTGTTGTTGTAAGAGAGTCTTTACACCCTAACCCTAGGCCACAGAGTCCTGATCCCAGCATGAGATCCCAGAATTTTTGAGATGCTGTGTGCCGAGTCCTGCAATGTCAGATTAAGTTCGGGTTCTAAAGTGGAAAATGACTGCAATCTTGCAAACTACCTTCCACCTCCAGCCTCTGATGCTGTGAAGATGTGACCAAATTTCTGGCAAGAGATGGTCTGTTTGCAATACTAGTTTGTAGGGCATTCAAAGAGACAGAAATGCCTTAATAGTAATCTTCATTCTACACTTGTTTCTTTAAGGGCTTGCTTGCCAGTATGAAAGCAGACTCTTTCCATATAGCCTTTTGTGGGCTGTCTATCAGGAGGGGATGGTTCAGTCCTGTGGTACAGCATCTCTGCATGCAGTAGTCCTGAAATATGGAAATTTGCTTCTCAGCCTGGGAAGGGACTGCCACATCACTTCTTGAGGTGATTTTACCCCAGTGAGCCACTTGCCTTCACCTAAAGATGGAGTTTGAAGCTTAGAGGGGATGTAATTAATCACTTTAGAGTCTCTTTTATTGTGTACTAGACCAGAGCAAAGGCCCTTCTATCCCAGCACTGATTCTCTCTCAGGCCATACTGCTGAGCTGACAGTATTTGGTATACTTTGCAGCTGTTCAAAACCAAAAACTCTACGCTGTACTTGGGCAGTTAATATAATAGGCAACAGGGCCCTTTCAGGTCATCTTGTTCAGAGGTTTGAAGTCCTGTAACACAGGCAACTTTGACAATTAAACACAACATATGGTTGTCTGGGCTGCTGGGGCGGTGGCTGTCTCCTGTTTATACTAAGACAAAGACAAAACTATCTCTCTAGACCAATATTAAACAGTTTCTTTTTTGCAAGTTGATAACGGGTTAGTGGTTCCCAGAATAGGCAGTGCATGAAAAAGATATCAAAATAGTTCTGTTTCACCACACAGATTTTCCACAGCTTCAGTTACCTTCTGTCATGGGTATCAGAAGTGTAAGAAATCTGGAAAACCCCAGACTGCTACCGTTAACTGTTAGTGATTGGGGTTTACCCTGCCTAACACTGAATGCAAGTATAGCTTTGAGGTTTCTTGAAAAGCATGTCCATTTGAGTCTAACAGACAAGTACTTCTTTTTTTGGACACCCATTCTTTTAGCGGTGTAACTGAAGGCAACGCAATGACTGCCATGCTACTGTGATGTTTATACATCATGAGTCACTGTTGGATGTTCTTGAATTCTGATAAAGGCCTGCATGGAACCCCATGAAACCCATGCCACTGGGCAGTGTAAGTGGGACTCCTTGAACCCCAGAGCTGTAAATGGCCAGTACTATCTGTAGTCTCATAATTTCACACGTGGCACCAAGCTGCCAAGTGCCACGGTAGATTGAGGGTCTGTTTTTCATTATCTCTTTCACAGACCAAGATTTTCACTGACTCTCCTTTCCTAGGTACTAGACCTGACAATTTTTCCAGCACAGTAGCCTGCCCTTAGCTATTCCACTTTGATTGGTAGATAAATCTGTTCATCCTGACACATGCTCTTTAATATAGTTCTTCTGCCACTGTCAGCAGGCAGAGTACAAACGGAAAACAAGAAGCACCAAGTTAACAATCAGTCCTTAGGCACAAGAATAAAATGTGTTTTGTTTGGTCTTTTCCTGGTTTCTACAGGCCAAATAGATGTCATTCAAACTCTCTCTTTAAATAAAAGATGTTAAATAAAAGATACAGTTCAGTTGCAGACTTGGGAAGCTCCCTTTGAGGATTTTTTTTCACTACAGACTTCCCCTCAGAGTTTGTGTTGCTGTCACTAGCCCTCAGCTGTTGGATAGTGGCCAGCAAATAAAGCTTTAGGAAGAAAAGACAAAGCTAGTTAATTTGAAAGAAAAACATGATTAATATGTTAAAAAAACCCTTGTACCAAGGCACCGTTTTGGAGAGCTGATGTGTGCTTTTCATAAGCTCCATCTTGAGGCATATTTGCGTGGATGTGGGAAAAGCATATTCTGGTCACCATATGCAACCTGTACATCTTCCAGTTCATGGCCTCACATGCTGAACCAGGAGGCTGTGTGTCTGAACAACCCTCTCAGCCAAAGGGGATGGCTGGGGACAGGCTACTGAGCTGAGCTTTGTGGGTAATTATGTGGGTGGCTAATTAGGTGAGTGTTACATGGCACCATTTCAGAAGTAGGATGGCGATCTCCTCAGAAGCATGTGTTTCATTGTCAGGCTGCCATTGTCAGGTGCCTTGATGGTGGAAACAGGAGAGACTCTTTTACCTGTGCAAGAAAAATGCGGAGCTTTGGATTTCTGGCAAAAGCGCTGGGTTTTGCCTCTTGTCTCTGGAATTCTATGTGAGAATGAGTGGATCGAAAAAGAATCCTTTCCTATCATTTACTCATTCAGGTAGCCCAAGTGAGTGATGTTGGCATTCACCTTGGTGACCCAGAGAAATAGAAAACCAAAATCTCAACAGAATGCTCTTGCTTCTGGCCTGGTTTATTGGAAGGGTAAGTACTGAAAAAAAAAAAATAGAAATCATTCTCTCTGTCTTGCCTAGGACTCCTGAAAACAGTGGAGCTGCTTGAGATTTCCTGCTTTGCAGGGCACCTTTCAATCTTTTACTTGACTGGAGTGTTCTGATCCCTAGGAGATATTTTGAGTTCCTAAGTTTTGCAGAGACTGAGAGCATGTAACCTGTTTTATAGGAGCTATTGCTATTTACTCTTCATCACTTCTGTGACTGACAAGTATGGAATCACCTGCCCATGAGATGTAAAAACCTCATCCTAAAAGTCATTTAGTATTTTCTGTCCCTCCAAATGTTCTTGTCAGTGTTCCTGCAATTTTGGATCCCCTTAGTTTATGATACAAGCTGCCAATTAGTCTTTGACTCTTGGTACACCCCATTAAAAGGCACAGCAGCTGTATTCCAGTAGGCATAGTCCTTTTCTCTTCCCAGCTCTCAGCAGTGTCACATCCATTGCTGTGCAGCCCTTCTCATGTTACCTGTGTGGCATGTCCTTTTGCTCCGCAACGTGCTTGCCAGTCTATACCTGTGTGTGTAACCCTGTCACCATCAGGGCTGGCTGCAACACAAGTAAAGCACGTGGCTGCCATAGGGAGCTGACAGACTGTGGCAGAATAGCCAAGCTTCTCCTATGGAAGCAGATTGAGAGAGCTGGGCTTGTGCAGCCTGGAGAAGGCTCCGGGGAGACCTTAGAGCAGCTTCCCGTGCCTAAAGGGGCCGACAGGAAATCTGGACAAGGCCTGTAGTGACAGGACAAGGGGAATGGCTTTAAGATGACAAAGGGTAAATTTAGTGTTGGATATGAGGAAAAATATCTTCCCTGTGAGGGTGCTGAGGTGCTGGCACAGGGTGCCCAGAGAAGCTGTAGCTGCCCCATCCCTGGCAGTGTTCAAGGCCAGGTTTGACAGGGCTTGGAGCAACCTGCTCTGGTGGAAGGTGTCCCTGCCCATGGTGGGGGTTTGGAACTGGATGAACTTTAAGGTCCCTTCCAACACAAACCAGTCTGGGATTCTATATGGCAGAGACCTGGAAGGCAAGACTTGGCTGCTGATGCCTGGTTTGGGGCAGATTGCAAAGGGAAAGCAGCTCTGTATCATTTCCCCTATTGCCCATGGCAGGGACCAGCCAGCCGCCAGCCATGAGACAGCAATATTTCATGTTGCTAATGATGATGGCTATTGAGCATTATTTCTTCATCATGTGAGGAAGAAGTTCTTTACAATGAGGGTGGTGAAACACTAGCCCAGGTTGCCCAGAGGACTGGATGTGGTTCTTGGTCAACCTGATCTACTTGAAGATGTCCCTGCTCCTCGCAGGCAGCTCGGACTAGGTGATCTTTGAAGGTCTCTTCCAACCCAGACTGTTCTGTGATTGTGTGATACATGCGATACCTGCCTAGCCACGTCCTTCACTGCCACAGGTCTCCAGTGCACAACTGCGATGAAGAACTAAGCCCATTTTCCCCACTGCTTGAATAGGGCAAAAAAGAGCTTTAGGAAGCTGGCCACGACGTTCTGATCATGACGCTTGGCTCTGGTAGAGCTAAAATCCTCTCTGTTGATGCTCCAGCTAACAGTGCCGCTGGTGACAGCTCCTCTCCGCTGCCGACGCCATTTTCTACCCTGCTGCCCGCTCTCCCCTTCCCTTTTCTTTCTGGCCGTTAAGTGTTCCTGGGGAAGCGCCTCTTTGGACACCTCCTTTATCGTTACAGAAGTGGGGATCCGTTTGGGTGACACGTTTGGTCTGCCCTCGCCGGGATAACGGACAACACCGCTGCCGGAAGGGCCGGCAGGCACAGGGAGAGGCGGCAGGAGCCCGCCGGACTACATCTCCCGGCGTGCCGCGGGGAGCAGGCGGGCCGGGAAGGGGCGGCTGGCGCGGCCGGGCACCCGGAACCAGCTGAGCGCCGCAGGCCTCTCTCTCCACGTTCTTGCCCCACAGGCTGTGCTCGCCGGGAGCCGCCCGCCATGTCAACGATGGCCGCCGCCAGCTGCGACGCCAAGGGCGCGGGGGAGCCGCGGGCGGAGAAGAAGCCGCTGAAGCCGTGCTGCGCCTGCCCCGAGACCAAGAAAGCGCGGGACGCCTGGTGAGGCCCCAGCCGCCGCCGGGGTCTTGCTGTGGGCTGTGGTGGCCCCGACCGCCGGGGCGGGCGGCAGCTCCTGTGCGGTTACTGCCCTCCGGGGGAGCGGCCTACAGCCGAGCTGCTTGGAACGGGCGGTTTAGCTTTAACCCGTCCTCAGCCCGCTTCCGCCCTATGTGCGCGGTTTGGGCCGGTGCGTTCCCCTCCCTGCTGCCTTCCAGGAGTTCCTGCCCTTGACAACGTTGCCGGGGTGATGCTGGGAGCTCTCCCCAACACGGACGGAGGGTGCTGGAGCAGCCAAGAGTGATGGGAGAGGGAGGAGGAGAACGTGCTTTAAAGGGATAAATTCGAAATTAAGAGATTAATGTTTCATAGCCCTGGTTTAAAACAGGTTTCAGAGATTAGCTTTTAATGCTGCTTACAAATCTTCCCTACCGTTAACTGACTAAAGCAACGAGTACCAGCAGGTAGTAGCATTTTTATTGTTTAATTAATTACAAGTGCCGTTTTCTTAAATAAAATATTTTGGGGTTTAGGTCTCAGGATGACATTTTTCATAGAGGTGAAAACTTGACAATTAGATATATAGCTGCATTTATAATTTCTTTGTTTTTAACCTGATAGGCGGTACATTGGTTGTTCGGTAGGTGACATGATGCCGGACACTGTATTTTGCTGAAGTTAGGGCTGTGTGTCTAGTTATGTGGTAGAGTGAAGGTGAGTCCAGGGCTCCATGTGAAAAGAGTGGTAGGATGCAAGTACTGGGTCATATGGTGCTGTCCAGGGCAGCCAGCAGACCTGGCCCTACTTAGTGTAATTAAGCTTAAAGCCTCTTCCCTGTGAGGGTGCTGAGGTGCTGGCGCAGGTTGCCCAGAGAAGCTGTGGCTGCCCCATCCCTGGCAGTGTTCAAGGCCAGGTTGGACACAGGGGCTTGGAGCAAGCTGCTCTAGTGGAAGGTGTCCCTGCCCATGGCAGGGGGTTGGAGCTGGATGAGCTTTAAGGTCTCTTCCAACACAAACCATTCTATGATCAAATGATTTAGAAAATAGGATATTTTAATTATTCACAATTTGGTATGGCAAGAATGACATAACATGACATCTGAGAGTTGATCAGGCCCATGAACTGTGCTTTGCAGAGTATTGGAATCCCCGCCTCTGGGGACAGGAAGCACTTCGGTCCATCAAAGAATGAGTCTGAACCGCTTTTGTGGTATACATGATACATAAGTGGTGCTAGGTTCTTACCATTATTTGGATACGTGTTAGACACTTGGATGGATGAGTAACATCAAAAGTTACCTATGTGGTGAATATTTTTTTTAGCAGTTGCTGGGCAGGGTTTTTTTTCCTTCAGGTTCCCTGAATACCAGCTGAAGCTGGACTGAAACATCATTTACTGGTCACTCTGTTCTGTACTGGTCTCTTACTGAAGAAATTTTGTGGCTTCTGTACCAAATGATTTGAACCTGGTTGCAGGCAAGATCGGCATACTTGAAGTGATGTGACAGCTTCGTGTTGTATAACAAATCCCTGTCTAGACTTGCCCAGAATAGTCACAGGCCTGTTAATAGGAAAGTCTATTACATATTTCATCAGATATTTAGGTATGTAGCTCCAGACTGTGGCAGCTTTCTGAGAGGTATAAAGTTTTTGGCAAGTATAGTACTGCCCTGAACAGGATAGGCAAAAAGATCTCTGAAGCTGAATAGGGATTTCTAATTGTCTCCAGCAGCTTGTCAGTTCTGCGGCTTTGACTAATAGTAAGCAAACAAAAATTTGTTGTTGAACCTTGGAAATCACTTTGTTTTGCAGCATCATTGAGAAGGGCGAAGAAAATTGTGGGCACCTAATTGAAGCTCACAAAGAGTGTTTGAGAGCCCTGGGCTTCAAGATATGAGATGAGCAGGACTGTGAATGTGGTGAGTACAGCCTTCAGGACCTCTGCCTCTGAAGTGCCCTGGTGTCTCAGTTATTGCCGCTGGAAGGCCCAGAGTACTGTTCATGATGGCAAAAGTGTCTTCCTTGTGAGAGGGAAGGCAGAGTACTCCTTACTGACCCTGGAGTGCTCATGAGGGTGGTGAAGCCACCTGGCAGCATACAGCCTTTGTGAGTAGCTCTTCAGCAGCAGAGTATGGTTCTGCCTCTGTTGTCTTCCAGTAGATCCAAACTTCACCGTGGATATCTAATGCCAGGGTTTTGTGGGTTTGTTGGTGGTTAGTTTGCTTGGGTTTTTTTTTATCTTTGAACAGCCCCTCAATATCCAGTGGAAATCCATGTTTTGTGAAGCTGTCTTTCCTCTCTCTTCTAGGTGATGTCTGTGGTGTGACTGTGTTCTGGAGAGCTGCAAAATAAATTATTTCTGCAAGTTACTTCAAAGAGCAAATATAAAGAATCTATTTATAAAGAGTTGTTAATGATAGACTGTGCATCACATCTGTGGCTTTTCCACTGTTAGCTCTTGATCACTGCTATAGAAAATATATTTTTTCCTCTTAATAAAAGTCTGAAAATGACCAGTGTTCCTGACTTCTGTTTCTTTTTAAGTAGAGAAATGACACTGCTCCCCTCATGGCAAACAGGGCACTGTAGGAGTGGAGGGAGTGAGAAAAGCCTGCTTGCTCATTGACATGAGAACACAGGTTCCTCTGGTGTTGTGGTTGAACATATACGCCTTTGGTGGGTTTTCTCACTGATTCAAATTGAGAAATCATGCTAATAACACTGATCTGTTACTGCTTTCAGCAAAGTCGTGCTGGAGCTTGTAGTGCGGTTTGTGTTGGTGAATGTAACTATATTTGTACCAAAATATGACCTTCTTTTGAATAGCTTTACCCTAGGATTCAGGCTGCATTATTTCTAATTTTATCAAACTCAAATTCTTGAGCCAGTGGTTCATAAAGGGAAAGGGAGCAGAGGACTACAGATGTATGTACAGTAAATTTGCCTGAAAAGCAAGCTTTTTTATGCCAATTTTTGCTGTGTTCAAGGTCTTGTGCTAGGTGTGCATGGGCTTGTATTTTCTAAATGTTTTTTTCCTCACCTGTGTGAGATGACAGTGGGAGGGTGGTTGTGGCCTTTGATTCCTTTTTTGCAATGGAGCTGAAAGTGCAGTTGTTAATTTGTTACACTTGTGCAGGGACTTTGGTTTCATACTGTGTTGCTGTGCAACCCTAGTGGTGGTGGTCTTCCTTTGGTGAGTTGACTTTGCTTAAGACAGCATCACTGATTGCTTCCTTCTTCTGCTGAGTTTGCTTTTCAGAGACTTAAGATACAAAATCTGTGCTTTGTCTTGATCCTTTTCTTGGCTTTGATCCTGTTGGAGGGATGGGTGCAGTCATCGTTTCTCTGCTGGGTTCTTCATGTTTTGAGCAATGAGTAGCAATGAATAGGCTGTGAATGGTTAGAGTGTAGCGCTTGGTGGTGTCTGCTGAGACTGTCAGGTTGTGTGAGGAGTTTTGACTGCTGCTGGAAATGTTTCATGAAGGTCCTGGAGTCTGAGGAATTGCGCTTTAAAATGGCTGCCAAGGACAAGCTGGGCTTTTAAGACTTAGTTTTCTGCTGCTTGTCTACTCTCCTGTCTTGAGGTAAGAGTTGTGCCCATGTTGGTTTCCAGCCTATGAGAAGGAATGCATGCGGAGCAGGCTGGACAAGCCAGTCTGCTCTAGTGGAAGGTGTCCCTGCCTGTGGCAGGGGTTGGAACTGGATGAGCTTTAAGGTCCCTTCCAATACAAACCAGTCTGGGATTCTGTGAAGGCCTGTAGCTGTCTGGGGAGCAGGACCTGGCATTCCTCATGATGTTTATTCTTATCTTGAGGTGGAAACTTAAATAATGCTATTTATTTTTGAATCAATGCATGCCAGAGCTTGAACTGAAGAGAATGTTAAAAGGTGGATGAGAGCCAGCTTTGTGGTAGCATGTCCAGTCTGGACATAATAAACCGTAGAAATGGTGTTACAGAGTAAAGAGTGGGGCAGGGGTCAGAGGTCATCAAATGAGATGCAGTGCTATTAAATTGGGTCAAGAAAAGGAAAAAATGCATTTACAGAATTTACAAATTCTGTAAACTCAAGAAATGCAACATCTTGGCATGCCTGAAGTTAAAAGCATGGTAAGATACTATGGAAAACTTTTGGAAGGAAGATGATGAGTGTGATCCTGTGATACCCATATACAACATGGACAGAAAGGGTACTGGACAGCTCTATACTTAAAGCAACAAAAACTTGTAGTCAAATCACATTTCTTGCTGAGTAGCTCAATTTGTTGCTACAGTTTTCCTGGGGAGTGGATTCAAAGCTTGATTTGGGGAAGGGGAGTGGGAGTTACTGGCGCTGTGTTACTAGTTACCAATAGAGCTGGTGAGACACTACCCTGCACCGGGTGTTTGATGTACCTGTGAGGGTGTGAAACGTGGCAGTAGCACGAAATGGGACTGAACTGTGTAGCAGTTCAGCTACATACAGTACATGTCCCTTTGTGATTCCCTATGAGGTAGTCTGGAGTAGGCTTTAGACCTTTCCCAACAGCTGTAAATCAAATGTGACTATATATGTGACTATTTTGAAGCTACAGGGTTTATTAGTGTGTAAGTAACGGCTTTGCAGACTAATGCTAGCGATGCACTACATAATAAATCAAAAAGGATTTTAATTACTACAGAAATCAAAAATGTCTGATTATGCCCTCTCTGACTTTAAGTTGTCAAGGTCTTACTGTCCTCAACACAGGTGATTGTACTAGTCATCTTCAGCTTATGGGATCAGTAGTGAATCTGTAGACTTCCTGAAGATGGGCAAAACAGCCAGCTGCTGTGAGATTTGGGACTGATAAACTCTCAGTGAAGTGCTGCAGGACAGAGGATTTGTTTGACAAACATGGTGCAGCCTGTACCTGGATTGCATCATCTCACGGGCCTAAATATAATATGCTACTGGTTGAATTCATTGTAAGTGGGGAAACCAGTGGAGTATCTGTTTACAGATTGTTAGTTTCACTGCTGAAAAGCTTGACATGTCTATTTTATTTCTTCACAGACTCATTTTGCTGTAATGTCTACGTGTCTTCTTCCAGGGAATAGCGTTAATGCTGCTCAGGTGTTTTCTGTGCACTTGCTCTCTTGATGGCAAATTGTTTTGGGCCTCGGTACCTCCCTTTTAATATTTGTGTGGTTTTCCCCTGTGAACTGGTATTGGCTTTTGAATGCTCATCTTGGATGAACCCCAGCTTCCCTGGAGGGAAAGCACATGTTCTAACTCAAGGCAAGGCATGAAAATAGAATTTCTCTTTGGAAAATAAAGAGCTTTTTGAACTCGTGCTGGGTGGAAAACTGAAAGTGCTGTGGAGACTGTATGGCCACGGTGCGCTCTAGGGAGAAAGGAAGATTTGAGCCTCGGTGGTTCAACCACTTTACAAATCTTCCTTATTTTATGAGAAAAACTGGGCCTGAGAACACCTAAATCAATCTCTAGCCTGTGCTCTGAGATCTACCTTTTAAAAGGCTATAGCATTCTCTCTACAGCATCACTTTCAGCCCCTGCAGAAAGGCTGTATGGTTTCCAGTGGGAGCTTGGTGCTGTTACTGCTGTGGGCTTAAAGCTTCCTATCTGCCTTCTGTAAGGAGGTCACAGCAGGCTGTCCTCATCCCTGGCAGCACTCTGACCCCAGCACGTGCCTCTGGGGTTACTGGAGCACCACTCTTTGTCTTCTGAAGGATGCCTGAGGTAACACCTTTGTCCTAACAAGTCGTTAAAGTTGTGTTCCAAAGGATTTTCTAGCTCAGGAATTTACCCGAGGAGTGAAATTAGTAACTTTCTTTCTGGTCTCTTTCTTTGATGTTGTTGCAAAAGTTTCTTGGTAGTATGGAAAGGGGGGAGAAATTGCGATGTTGCCTCTCAGAATGCTTCCTCTAACATTGTTCTACACTGCTGTTCACAGCAGTTCAGTTTTGTCTCACAGGTCTTACGTGAAGTATCTTTCTCCTGAGTGTTCCCAGTCTTGACATCCCATATCCCTATTTTATCAACTGTCTGCCTATCTCAGAGGACCCCTTATAATACTGATCTTTTTTCAGAAGCTTAAAGGTAGACAAGTTGTTGAGCTCATCTAGCAAGTACATGACAATGGTATGAAAAACAGAACTTGGCTCCTAAGGTTTTTATTGTAGTGCTTCACCTAAAAGATCATCCTTCCCTTTTTGCAGAGGTCAAGAGAAATCAAGTTTTTCATTTCTCCATACCTCTTGCAGCTGAGTCTTGTTCTGCTTCAGTCTGTAGGATTGATCTCTTATAAGGGACCACTGGAGAAAAGGTTCCCTGATTCACTTCACTCTTAACAGAAAGCATCTTTCTGAATGGATTGTACTCTCCTCCCTGTTAAAAGCTTTATTTGTCTTCCTTCCTTCACACATGACAACCTGTCAAGATGGCACACACAGCTTTTGCTGTTCTAGAAGTGATACCACTCTGTGTTATATGTGGCCTAATCATTGTAGAGGGAGATTGTACTGCCCAAGCTTGTGATGAATTTTTTCAGGCTGCCATAAAGCGTTGATTCAGCTTTGCCCAGTAGACAGTGTTATCCGGAGCGCTATTAGTAGAAGAGGCGATTAGTGTGTCTTTAAGTGAATGGTGCCAGTGGGAATGGCACGTTAGGCAGGGCAGCTGCAAGCTCGGACTGAAACACGACCACCCTTGAAACCCTATCTCTACTCCACTGACCCATGCAGGCTGACTTCATACTGTTGACTGACCATGCGGGTTGCGTCAAAGCCTGAAATGTAACTGCTTCCAGGCAACAGAGCAGATCCTGCCTGTACGACTCACAACGTGTTACTCAAAGCAAGGGAGAAATTGCATTTATGCATCTTTTCTGTAGCTGACCACGGAGGACTGGACTCGGCAGGTCCCTCGTGCCTGTGTCCTGGGTTACCCAAGTGGGAATTGTTTGCTTTTCACATTGAATGAAGGTCTGAAATAGTTATGAAGAAATAAAAATGTGAGATGGCGTTTCCCGAGGATGCTTCCCTACGGAGCCTGTTATCTGTGGGCTGGGAGAATCCTCCCTCCACTAGGGTTTCCCCACAAAGCATGCTCCCAAGTGTTACACTCTCGCAGTTGTAGGCAGGATAGTTTCCTCTTTGTGATAGATGAAGCTGGCCCCAATGGCTCATTTACTGTAGCTTTAAACTTGCTGCTGCAACTCTCTGCCTGTGCAGAGCTTTACCTTGTGCCCCTTGGCCCAAAACGCCGCACGAGATGGAGCTCCCTGGGGCATGGGGGAGGCTCTGCTGCCGCGCCTGGAAAGCATTTCTTGAGAACCAGCCTCCCCTGCTAAGTGCTGCAAGCCACAGCAGGAGAAGGGGGTGACCTTTTCCCTTTTTAGTGCTGGGTGACAGTCGCTCTCTTGCAGGAGCACAGAGCGGTGCAGAGCCCCATGTGTGGCCGGAGCTCGCTGCGATAAGCTGGTTTTCCCCTCTCCTTTCCCCTCCTCGCGCTGCGCCGGGCTTATCTGGGTGCCTGAGTTATGTTAAGTAGCGGGTGCATGCTTGCTCTCTGTTCTCCTCCCTGCTTGTGCTCCTTGGATTTCAATTCCAAACATGGTTATCCATTTGGGGTCTCTCTCCTTTCCGCTGCCAAGTGATACACATTCCACAGTCAACACCAGCTCCCTCTGCTGCTCTCTCACGATCGCTATTTTCATTTGCCGGAGGGCAGGCGAGAGAGCAGCGAGTGCAAGGAGATCTCTGTCCTGTTTGTGAGTTTTCCAGCTAATGGCCTCTGCTCTTCCTTTGATTGAGCTCTTTTCACCTCCTGTTTGCAAATTTCTTTTCTCAGTGCTGTGGCTAAGGAGCGGGCCAGCCGCCGGTCTGTGAGACACAAAGCAACGAGCCCTCTTGGGATTGTTTTTTGGGTGCAAAAACATTCAGCAGCGTTTTACCATGTCACTCTGAAGCTCGCTGCTGTGGGACCAGCTGGTGCTCAAGAGGAGGAGGAGGAGGAACAGCAGCTCTGGTTTCAGACCTCTGCAGCACTCTTTGTGTATGACAATTCAGTTTGAGCACAGGACAGCCAGGGAGGGTGGGGAGTGGGGAAGGATGAGCTCAAGCAGCCTCTCGTGGGACCAGGCTCTTCTCCAGCCTCCGGTGTGTGATGCCTGGAAGGACACTTTGGAGGGGGCAGCCTATCATCTGGCCAGCTGCATTGTCCTCCTGGGTTACATGGGAGGAAGTGGCATCTTTGGGTCTCTCTATATTTTTGGCCTCCTGGCCCCAGGCTACTTC
This sequence comes from Pezoporus wallicus, assembly GCF_028554395.1. NCBI lineage: Eukaryota > Metazoa > Chordata > Aves > Psittaciformes > Psittacidae > Pezoporus > Pezoporus wallicus. The sequence continues at coordinate 2,102,282 of NW_026639755.1, forward strand.
TGCTATGCCCTGTGGGGCTGGCTGAGCGCCTGCGGACTGGATATCTTCATCTGGAACATGCTGCTCGTCCTCGCCTGCTTGCTTCAGCTGGCTCACCTAGCTTACCGGCTCCGCAGAGACACCATCCCCGAAGAGTTTAACCTCCTCTACAAGACCGTGTACCTGCCCTTGCAGGTGCCCCTGGATGTCTACAAAGAAATTGTGAAGTGCTGTGAAGAGCAGGTCCAGTCCCTCGTCAGAGACCAGAATTATGCGGTGGAGGGCAAGACGCCCATTGACCGCCTCTCATTGCTGCTGTCTGGCAGGTAAAGGCTCTCCTGTTTCTGAGCAAAGTCTGACAGCAAAGTGCTGTGGCTTATTGTAGTGGTTTCACCCTCTGTGGTTTCATCCTCTGGGGTGAGGATTGCTTCCTTCCTCTGAAAGGGCTTTGAGATATGCCTCTGTTTGTTGGGAAGGGGGACAGTGTGGGTATTTCAGGGAATGGGTCCCAGAATCATGTGCACTATGTGCGGTGAAGCACCCAGCTCAGCCGTGCTGTGATACTGCTGGGGGATCTGTACCTCTTTCTCTGTCATTTTAAAGTTATCTCATTTCTGATGGGAGCAGACTGGCTGTCAGAGGGTGTTTCTCAAGGCAGTGTTGTCTGGACCTGTGGTCTCTGGGGGTACCAGACACACCTCTGTGATGTGAACAGCTGTGCACTGAGTGCGCTGAGTCCACCTGCTGCCCCAGACAGCAGTGTTCAGGGAGAGGTCCCACAACTGTTCCCATCACCTCAACCCTCAGGGCTCTGAAATGTCTCACTTTGAGGGTCCTTTTATCCAAAGAGAGCACACTTTCCTGTGGTGGATCCTGCCTCATCAGGCCTCTTTCTTTCCCTGTGCTGTCATGCATTCATGATGTTCCTCCCTCTGGACTACCGAGAAGGACCTTGAGAACCATTAGATAGTCACACTCGGTATTTATTGAGTGAATTGCGCTGAGCAAGTACTGGCATTTATTCCCTACGGATCCTGTGGCTTGCCTTTATGAGTATTTCTCTTCATGATGTGCAAAACCCAAATGCATACAAATAGGAATGATACTAGCTTCCCAGCTGCTGCCAGCCACTTGGCACTGAATGTCAAGTGAGAGTGGGAAAGGAAGGAGATCTGTAAATGGGAGCAGCGCTGAGCTGTAGGAGTTGTATTTCATAAGGGTTTTCCTTTAGAAAGACAAACCCAGCATCACCCTAGGACTTACGTTTTACTGTGATGGTCCATCCTCTCTGGCGAGGGGATGTGTAAAGAAGGCTTGTCTTTCCTTTTCTTGGTGTTTGTCCCATTTCTAGGATGTGTTAAGAGTATCCTGGGACCACTCACCAGTGCTGAATGGCAAAGCACTGTGAGGAAATGGGGAATGTGTGTTTCCATTAGGCGTCTTTCCCCTTACCAAACCTCTGTGCTGAGCAGCATGCTCTGAAGTTTACCTATCTGCAAATAATGTCAGTGGGAAGAGTCTGTGCTGTCTTGCCCTGCACTGGATAATCTGATGCTGCTCTTTGAGCAAGAAGGTGCTGCAATGGTCAGTAAGATGGTGCTGCTGGGGTAGCTGTTCTGCTCTTTTGCAGTGGGAAGTGTGTATCTTGGCTGGTACGGGATACTCTATGGAGATGGGATTGGATTTGTATTTCCTGGTATCCACGCTGTTGCCTTGCGTGGTCCTTGCTGACCCAGCAGAGGATTGCTACTATTAAGATGCTCCCTCTTAAACTGAACAATAACAAGACAAGGGGGACTTGGAAATGCACAGTGTGCCTGGATCAAGAAATGTGCCTTTTGATCCCTGACCCTTCCAGGCAGCACTCCCAGCTGACTGGAAGCCAGCAGTGAACTGAGCCTTGTAACTCCTGAATTGCTCATGCCGAGTTGTCTTTGCGCATTGTACAACAGGGGAAGATGGTGTCAGGAAGGAAAGAGGCCCCAAATCTGGTGGTGCAGAGCTATGAATAGAGCTCCAGAATGCCCTGCCATTGCCCCAGGCCTGTACAGCTCCTCCTCTGCTCCCACAGCAGGGCTGGGTGCAGGTTTGACCTTGACATTGGTAGGCAATTGTAGCAAAAGTAGAGCAGAAGGGATACTTGGGACTCCAAGAGAGGTTGAATGGTAATGTGCAACTAACTGTGAGCTGGCAGTGTGATGTGTCAGGAACGATAGCCAAGGTGGTTTCTGGGGGCTCTGGGTGTAACAGCTTCCCAGCATCAAGTCAGGGAATGTCTTTGTGCAACCCTGGAGACAGGAAGAAGATGCAGGCACAAAGAGTTGGCTTACAACTCTTGAAAAGCAGCAGCAGTCTTGCAGAGTGAGAAGGGCTGTTTTAGGACCAAGCATTGCACCTGAGAGGGGTGGCTTTGTACTAGGAAATGGAAACCAGAAGGAATATGGGGAAGTGGCAACAAATATCCTTTCCAACAGAGAAAGGAGCAACAGCCCTGTAGACTGGAGCATTTGCAGCTGTCCTGGAGAGGGTATGAGACATGCATGAGATAAGGAGTCTTTTCCTCCCTGGTGTGACTAGCTGCCTGCATGTTGTGTGAGTTGATGAGGTTTGTGTGACGTCTCCTTTGTGGCCTAAGCGTGTCCTCTCTGCAGGGTCCGTGTGAGCCAGGACGGACAATTCCTTCACTACGTCTTTCCATACCAGTTCCTGGACTCTCCAGAATGGGAGTCGCTGCGACCTTCTGAGGAAGGAACTTTCCAGGTAACCCAGCTTTGCTCCTTGCTGCTTCGTTGTGTGTCTGAGAAGGGGATGGAGGGGGCTCATGATGCCATTCAAAGCTAACCATGAATGCTTTTCTCCCCTTCCTCATGGGTTAGCCAGCACAGGATGGTGCGATCAGTTGTGTTACCTTCATTCCTACCTTCTTCTGAAGAGCTCAGTGCATGCTCCTATCAGCTGACAGCAGGGATGGTGGAGCATGGCGCTCCTTCCAGTTTAGCAGGCAGATGAGGTGCTGGATTGCTGGTTCTTTTTCATTACAGCATTCCCTAGTACCTGTGTTGATACATTTGCCCTGGGCACTGCTAGCAGGGTGTATCATTCCAGCATCAGATGGCAGTCATTGCAACATGCAGCAGTGATGTAAACCCATAAATATCCTCTTCCTCACAGAAGTTTTCTGATGGTTATGTGTTTTGGGTGGAGAGGCAGAAAGGATGATTCACACCCGAATATGGTTCTTTCTGAGCAGAAGAATCCTGCGCTGAGAGATCAGACCAATTCTTATTTGAGCAATTGAAAGGATTTTGCTCTTGCTGTCAACACCCCACAGTATTTGTCTTTCCTTCTGGAAGAGGTTATTTAAGCCCACATCTCTCTGCCTTTAACTCACATTCCAGGACAGGCTGATCCCTGTCAGGAGGTTTATCTAGAATGTATCAGTTAGGGCATATGAGGAGGAGTTTTGCTAATCCCTTGGGAACATGGCACAGTCATGAAAGAACAATGAGGCTTTCTCATGAGGGCAGCCACATTCTGAGGTGGTTAAACCAGGGCAGCTCTCTGAACCTGCTTTCCTCAGGTCTGAATTTGTCCCATGTACAAAAGGGTCATGGTAGTTGCTCCTGAAAGCTTCGCCATCACCAGTGATGATGGCCTTGCAAGAGGAGCAACTGCAGGAGATGGCTTCTGGTGCAGCTGTACCGCAGGGCTACAGAAATAGTCATGTCGAGCTAACAACAGCATGGCTGTGCTAGGGGTGAGGGTATTTCATGTTTTGCACGGGGTTTAAATCCAGCAGCAAATTGCTGCTAGCTCCTGGACTATCTGCCTCAGAGTCAAGCAAAGAGTCCAATGGCTGCCTGGTGCTCCTGGCAGAGAAATGGCTGTCTGATGGCTTGCAACCTGCAAAGACCTCGGCAGCATTTTCTGAGCTAATTTCTGTGGAACTGAATGTTCCCAAACCTCCTGAGTGTCTTTATCAGTGGTGCATGAGACAGCTCAGGACCAAGCCAGTGCCAGGCTGCACCAGCCCTGCCAGCACCATGCTCTTGGTCCTTCTCATGCTTGGTGAGACAGGGTTGGATAGGGAGGTCGGCTCTGCCTACAACCAGGATGGAGAGGCAGAGCCCTAGGTGGGGAGAGGCTGCAGCCATGTGCAGGAATTGCCCAAACCCACATCTGCTTACTGAGGAACATTACTCAGGACAAGGGGGAATGACTTTAACCTGCCAGAGGAGAGACTGAGATGAGCTCTTAGGCAGAAGCTCTTCCCTGTGAGGGTGCTGAGGCGCTGGCACAGGGTGCCCAGAGAAGCTGTGGCTGCCCCATCCCTGGCAGTGTTCAAGGCCAGGTTGGACGGGGTTTGGAGTAACCTGCTCTTGTGGAAGGTGTCCCTGCCCATGGTGGGGGTTTGGAACTGGATGAGCTTTAAGGTCCCTTCTAACCCAAACCAGTCTGGGATTCTCTGAAGAAGCAGCAGCCTGTGTGAGACCAGCATTCAGCACGTGAGACTTGACCAGTCCATGTTCCTGGCAGGACATTACTTTTGATGGCCACTCTTAACCATGGTGATGTGGTGGTTTTGGCAGCTGTTTAACCCGCTAGTCTGTCTTACCTGAGTAAGTACTAATACTCTGTGGTATATCTCAACCCTTATTCCTAGCATCACAATCATTTCGTTACAAAAGTGCACATTTGACTCTGGGACTTTGCTGGAGAAGTGCATGGGAGGTTTTTCCTGCCCAAGTTTACCCCATGGCTGTCTGGATTGAGCAGTTTCAAACCTGAATGCATAAAAAAATGGCAGAAACTCAATGTGGTCTCCAAGGAGAGCTGGTTTCCTTGAGCTTTCTGTTCTGGCTATGCCTTCTTCCCACAGGACTGCTGGCTCCCAAAGCCTGAAGGAGTTGGGTTTCAGGGCTGTCACTTTTTCCCAGAAAACTGAATTATGGGCTCTACCAATGCCAGAGCACTTGTGCCAAGGGGATTCATGAGTGGAATCTGCCCTGCTGTCCTGGTTAGGAGGCAGGTTTTCATATTACATCTCATTTAATCCCCCATGAGAAGCAGAGGCTTTTGACTGCTGTGCCAGAAGTTGGTTAGGAAAATGAGAATCTGGTCACTTCAGTTTCTGTGTGACCCTTCCTCTTGCTCACCTCAGCCTGGGAAAGTTCTCAGATTTTATCTCCTGTATTTCTTTCATAAGGCAGCTGCTTGCATGGCAGTGGCATTAAATATCAAACCCAAGGACACACACATGCGCCCAGGCCATGTTCAGCTTCCCAGTGGCACTCTGCCATGGTGGCTGGCCAAGGAGACCCCTGATGCAGGGTGAAAGGGAGCCCCCGGGATATTTTGGCTCCCGCACTTGTTCACATGTTGGTGTCTTCATTACACTCGGATGTCCTTCTTTAGCCCAAAGCAGTTTGACCCTCCCTGTCTTTCTTATCTATTACTGTTATTAATATAATTATTATATTTCTATATTACAATAGACACTCATGTATTCTATAATGGTTTTTATTATTAATAGTCTGGTCTTACAGCTAGCGGGAAAAATGGCTCTGTTTGCATTGGCAAAACCCAAAGCAAAATGAAGTGTTCTCTAACATCAACCCAACAAAGCCTCAGGTGAGCTCCCTACCTAAACACACAGTAAACCCCTCTCACTGGGCTGTACCGCACCTCCTTCAAAGCCATCCAGCCCTACAGCACCCAACAGACCTGGTGAGACAGGCTGTCCCTCTGGTGCAGGACGACCAGGCAAGCCTTCCAGATGGCCGTTCCCACTCCCAGGGCCTTCTCGGCACAGGGGTTGTGCAATCCAGCAGCAGGATGGGCTGGCAGCCTGCCACAGGGCTGGCTGGGCATGCAGAACACCCCATCTGCAGCCTGTCTGTGGAGGGATGAGGACATTGTGGAATCATAGAATCAACCAGGTTGGAAAAGACCTTTAAAATCACCAAATCCAACCATTTCCCAGAACTGCCAAGGCCACCACTAACCCATGGCACTGAGGGCCTTGTCTACATGGTGTGTGAACACTTCCAGGGATGATGACACCAGCACTGCCCTGGGCAGCCTGTTCCAGTGCCTGAGCACCCTTTGGGGAAGGAAGTCCTAATCTCTAGCCTAACCCTCCCCTGGTACAGTTTGAGGCCGTTTCCTCTTGCCCCATCACTTGTTTCTTGGGAGAAGAGACTGACTGCATCTCATTCCATCCTCCTGTCAGGCAGCTGTAGGGAGCGATAAGGTCCCCCCGACCTGAGTCTTCTCCAGACTAAACCCCCAGGTCCCTCAGCTGCTCCTCATCACACTTGTGCTCCGAACCCAGTCTATGCTGCCCTGCTCACTTCAGTTGTATCACTCAGGTGTCAATAGGGAGCATCATTTGAAAGTGAGAGAGTGATATTGATACGTGGATAGACTCCACAACTCGTTAGAGTTGTAAAGTAGGTATGCTTTTATTCAGTGCTGAGGCACATGGGGATTGCTCCTCCAAAAGCATGCGTGCCTTTCCTCTGCTACTCAGTTTATTTATATTACATATAATGATTACCTAAACATGAGATTGCTTCACGCCTAATACATATGCAAAACCTATTCCTGTCGAGTATTATAATTAGTTTTCTGGCATTCATCCCATTGGTGCGCCTGCGCAGTGCCTCCTGGTGGTGTTCGTTAGGGCGTTATGAGGATGAGGGCCTGTAGTTCCTCTTCATCACTGCGAGTAACCTCTTGCTTTCACACAGACTCAATAGGGTTTCGGCTCCTGTCCAAACCTCAGGTTCGGTTCAAGCCGGTTTTATATATCTTAAAGCAGAAACTTGTCAAGTTTGTAAATTTTGTTACTCTGGCTATCTTTTGTTCCTTTTCTTTCTAAAGATCCTGTTTGAACAAGAATGTCTTAAATATAAAGTTATGAATCTTATCTACTACAGTTCTGCCTAGCAGCTGTAACTCCTACAATTCTGCTTCACCATTCTAGCAACATTGACTCCTACGGTTCTGCTTCACTAAGAACAGCGACTGCTTAAGCAAGCAGGCACAGTGTTAACCCTTTATTTCCTGGTATCAATATTTAGCCAGCCACTTGGCTAGGTTAAGCAAGGGCATGCCACTAATTGCATAGGAAAACCTGGCCTCAGGCTTCTTGGGGAGGAAAACAGGTAGGTGAGGATGTATCTGACCAGCTTGGATGATCTGGCTCCAAGGAGACCATACATTGAAGGGGCTGGGAGCCTTCACTGGAGAGAAGCATGCAGCCCCAAGGTGAGTTACCCCCCACCAGGCAACGGAGCTTACTTTGCTCCCTCCTTCAGGTCACGCTGACAGCTGAGACCGACTGCAGCTTCATCACCTGGCCGAGGAAGAAGCTGTATCTCCTCCTGAGGAAGGACCGCTACATTGCCCGGCTCTTCTCCTCCCACCTGGGCTACGACATCTCGGAGAAGCTCTACTCCCTCAACGAGAAGCTCTTTGCCAAGTTTGGCCTTCACTTCGACATCCGCTTGCCTAGCCTGTACCACGTCCTCGGGCCAGCCTCCTCCGAGGGGGAGTCAGAGGACTGCGAGGAGTCACCGCCTGCCTCTGGCCAGGCTGATGGCTCTGAGCCCCCTCCACAGCCACCGCCGCCTCCACCACCGGCTCCTCGGCCCCGGGCATCCCGGCCTGACAGTGACCTGCTGGGTGAGGATTCCACCAGTCTTGTCTTGGAAGATTTTGCTGAGTTGCCGGGGTCTTTTATGGACTATGTGAGCGAAGGGGAGTATATGAAATGAGGGCACTCCTGGCACGGGCACGCCTCACACTGTGTGGGACCCCCGCGTAAGTACCCGCTTGTGGAAGCAAGTCCTTCCCGGGATGCAGCTGCCTGGGCAGAGGGGTAGCCTCCACCTCTTGCCCTTTTTCTGCCACGGGTTTGCTGGTCCATAGCCCCTTTCTGCCTGCTGCCCCAGGGAATCCCGGGAGGTGGGCTCAAGCACTGTGATTGATTGTCTCAAGGAAAAGCAGCAGGGTAGGGGCTTGACTCCAGGTACTAGCCACACTGTGGGGTGGAAGGGCCCATAACCTTTCCATAGGAAGCTTTTCCTTTCCATCAGAGAGAGGAGAGGCAGAGAAACCGAAATGATGCCCAGGCTGCTGGGTAGTACATGAATGCTCGCAGAGACCCCACAGGGCTTGACCTGGCTTGCCATGAGGTAGAGTTGTGCCTAGAGATACGCCAGTATTGAGCTGAGGAAGATGTCTACAGGTGAAAGAGCAAACAAGCCAGGAGATGCTGACAGGGGTAGAAACAACTCCAGGGTTTACAAGGAGTAAATAGCAAGGAGTTGCTGTTCACCCTCCACGTGCTCAGTCTGGGCAAGGGGGAGAAAGCTCAGTCCTTCTTCCTCCTGCCCGCCACAGCTCATCCCCACATTTGCTCTGTCCTTCTTTCTGCTGAGCCTCATCTCAGCCAGATCAGTAAGGTGTTGAAAAGTCTGCCCTGTCTCTTCAGGGAGCTGAGCTCTACCACTGCCTGTGGCCCAGCTCTTGCCTACACTCTCCCTGGGTGGACTGACAGGCTAAAAACAGTTTTAGCATACCCCAGACTCTGCTTTCTGCTGAGTGGGAAGGAGATGCTCTCTTCCAAAATGCCAGCTCCTTACTCTGCAAGGGAAAGATTCCCAGGCCTGGTGGATGTGAGGGCAGAGGAGCGATGCAGGCAAACAGAAATAGAGAGGAAGGTGGCTCGGGCTTGAAATTCAGATACAAGTGGCCCAGAGAGAAATTCCACACTCCATCACTTTTAGCCAGCCACTGCAGGCCAGCTGCAGACCTACCACCACCCCATCATAGCTGCTTTCTGGCATCCAGCAGCCACACACCAAGCCTGGGGCAGGGATTTCTGTCCTAGAAGCGACCACTATATATGTCCCAGTTGGGTCTGCATGCAGGGCTGGGTGTGGGCACCTATGAACATGGTTCACCATCACACCTTGGCACTTCCCTGGGTCTACTTCTGACCCAGGACCCACTGACTCCCTGCAGTCATCTTCCCTACCTCTGTGCTTATGCACAAGCCTTGCTGCTGTGACAGCAAAGGGACAGTCCTCCTCGATGCTCTGCGTGGTAAGGCTGCCTGGGTCAGCCCACACTTGCTGTCTGCAGTAGGCCTCTTGTGGAAAAGGCATTTCTCCCTGTTCCATCAGCTTCTATTCTTTTGAAAGCAGAACTGGAAGATCTTCCTGTTTTGTACAATTCTGCTTTGAGTTGACTCATATGCCTGTTCCTGCACTGCTTCCGTTCCTCCCAACTTAACATCTCGGATATGAAAAACAGCCTGGGAAAAAAAAGGGGAAAAAGCAAGTTTGGTTTCGCTTGAATTGGATACAAAGCTGGCGAGAGTTTTGATTCGGGTTGTCTTCATTTGTTTGTTCATTTGCACAGAGACAAAAAGAGTTTGTTTTATTCTAGCGTAGAGGTTGTGGGAATGTGAAGTCCCTGGTCCTGCTGGTACCACTGCTGGAGAGAGGGATTTGCAGCTTAGCTCTTTGACAGTCCTTACTTGGCGAGGCAAGAACACTGAGACAAGCATCCCCTTGTCAGGCGTGTTGGTTGGATACATGCAATCAAAACTGAAGGCAGGTTGTGTTGTAAACGTGGTGGGGTCACTTAGTGCATTGCTCAGATTTCCTCAGCAGAAGGGTATCCATTCTCAGGTCACTGGCAGAATTCTCCTAGCTGATCCAGCTCAGTGAAACTGGAATGTGCCATGCAGTTTAAGAAGGAGGGAGGCAGGGAACAGCACAGCTTTTCTTGCTTCTTGTTTTTTTTCCACTCATTTTTAGTAATGAGTCAAACCTGTGAACGTACACAAGGTGTGCGCATTTGTGTATGTTGGGGCAAGCTTGTACCACACAGCACAAAGCTCTTCTTCCTTTCACACAACCCTTTTAAAACAAGTTGGAAGCTGGGAGCTTTTGTCTTTCTGTATCTTGTGTGTGAGGACATCAAGGTGTGCTGATACTTGCAGTAGACCTGTGATAAAAGCCCATATGTTTCAGAGGCCAGTGTTTGGGGTGGGAGAGGAGGATGGTCTTCCTTGGAGACAAGAGCCAGTGTGGTATTTTAATTTCAAAGGTAATTAGGAAAGGAAACACAAACTGTTTAGTGTGTTTGTAACAGTGGAACAAGTGCTTCCTTGTTACTCTGCTTGGGTATGCTAATCACATCACATAGAATCACAGAATGGTTTGGGTTGGCAAGGACCTGAAGATCATTCAGTTCCAGCCCCCGTGCCACGGGCAGGCACACCTCACACTAGACCATGTCACCCAAGGCTCTGTCCAACCTGGCCTTGAACACTGCCAGGGATGGAGCATTTACCACTTCTTTGCGCAACCTGTGTCAGTGCCTCAGCACCCTCACAGTAAAGAACTTCTTCCTTATATCTAAGCTGAACTTCCCCTGTTTCAGTTTGAACGCATCACCCCTTTTCCTATCACTACAGTCCCTGACGAATAGTCCCTCTCCAGCATCCTTTTAGGTCCCAGAGCACAAAAGCAACTCTCACATCCAGAGAGTATTCCACAGCGACTTGGGTGCCTAACCCCAAAACTCAGTGGTACCAAGGGGCTGCAGTTTCCCCTTCTGGCCAGGCACTTGCCACAGCTCAGAAGATGACCTGAGCAGGTCTGCCATGGCCTAGGGAAAGCACTTTCATAACTTTTCCCTTGGAAATGGTGAAAATGTCTGTAACAAACAGGTATATTCCCTGCAGTGTCGCTGTTTGAAGTGATAGCTGCGGTCCCAGAGATCAGAGCTCCCCTGGGGTTTTCTCTCTGGTCTGTGCCCTCATCTCCTTCCCCAACAGCTTCCAACCTGAGTAATCAACTTCCAGCTCTCAAAATTCCTTGTGCTGAAGTGCTTCTATAGATCACATTCCTTTCCATTTTCTGGCACTACACTGGCCACCTTGCAATACCACACGCAGGAGGGCAATTTTTGAATGCTCAAAGTGCTGCAAAAGTCATGCAGAACACAATATTCCTGGGATGTATATTGGCCTATTATTCTTATAATCCAGGTTCTTGGAAAGAGTTTCTAATCTGTTTACGAGCAAGACAGACTGTGATACCACACTGAGGAGCACATGATTTCCCTGAGGAAGAGAGAGATTTCAATAACTTACAGGCTGCCTCTTTGAGAGGGGCAGGTGAAGGTTCTGTTCCAGATTTGCTTCAGCCGTGTACTGCCGTACAGCTCAGTGCTCCATAGCAAACTAAGCGTTATTCCTTGCACGAAATTCAGCCAAGCACAAACCACCTGCTTTTTATTCCTTTCCATATTGCATTTGTTCTAGTTTGCTGCTGTCAAGTGCTTGCAAGATGTGAAGCTGCTGCTACTTAGGTTTGCATGGATATGTATCTTGGGGCTGGCTTTCTGTTTAGTGGCTGAGGTGGATGGAGGGAGGGATGCTTGATGGGCTGTAGCTTGTTAACTCGAAGTTAGTAAGAATTGTTTTACACCTGCTTTGAGAGCAAAATCAAGGACTTGTGGGGTTTGTTTCACTCATACCACAGAAAGTGCTTTGGAGGAAGCTGGTTTTGCTGTCTCAGGATGCTCCATTTTCTGATTTATCACATGCTGAAGAATTGTTTTGAATGGTAATTTAGGAGAGAAAAGGAGAAAGACAAGTAATGGTGGGCTCCATGAGGCTCGTGTCTTGGGAAAATTTCGAAGTAAGATTTATTCCTCTGATAATAATGGTGTGCTCTTTGCCTCTCTGTCTTCCCTCTCCTCCCTGTCCTTTTCCCCTCTCCTGCCTTCCTTCTCTCTGCAGCATCCGGAAACCTTCTCCGGAGTTCTCCCCGCCCTCTCTGCAAAGGACGAGCCCCTCTGGCTCCCACTCAGACGCCCGAACTCTAGGGAACAACAAGCTGTTTTGATCCCGAAGCCCCTCCAAAGGAGCGTATGCTCACACAGGTTTCTGACCAGAGACACTCTTCAGCAAGCACAGAGACGTCTGCCTGCAGACGTGTACACTCAGGAGCACGTGAATTACACGCATGAGACTGCAGTGTGACACTCCAGCACCTCCCACCCCATGGTTGTTCACCAGAGCTGCCTGCCCCAGTGTGCTTCCACAGTTTGTTTTCTAGCCCTGCATCTCTGAGGTGTGTGGGCAGCTCTGATACCAAGGTACACCGGTATCGCTGCAGGCGGTACCAGCCTGCTCACAGAATCTGTGTTCCCTTTGATTTAATGATTCTCATTAAAGTCAGAGATGAAACTACTAGTGTTTGAGGATTTGGAGAGGGAGGTGACACTGTTTGAAAGGCTTGGGCTGATCTTAAGGCATGGAGGGAAAGGACAGGGAAAGGACGGCTTTGGTAATGGGCTTGCAATGGAGAGCATGATACAGAGATGTGGTATCATGCACCTCAGAGTGGGCATCCACTCTAATAAGACCAGAAATTACTTTTCCAGGGGTTAGGATTTCTCATTTATGACAATCATCACTTCTCAAGGAAGTTATTGACTTCTGGTGAATTTCTGGGTGTTTGAGTTGATTTATGTGAAGTAACAAAGGGGAGGAATTGGGACTGGGGGCAGGTGTAGACAAGGAGAGCCTGAATCTGTCTGTGTCTGTCCACCCCCCCTTATTTTTGTGTGTGTGTGCTCAGCAGGGGATGACCTAAGGATGCACCCACTGAGTGAAGAAGTGAGTGAGTACAAAACATCTCTGCTGAGAGCAGCCACTGGCAGGAAGAAGTGCAAAATCTTAGATGAAAATAGCATGGAGAAACAGCCTCTTCAGGTTCAGCTGCAATGGGCTTTGGCTGATGAGCTTCCCCAGCCATCTCCTCTGTCAGGGATTTGGAGATGGCAGTGCTGGTGGAGGAATCCACTGTCCCACAGAGCCTGGTGCAGCCAAGCTGGGTGGTGAGGGTAGGAGCCTCTCCAGGGCAGATATCCAGGAGGGAGGACCATCAGTCCCTCCATCAGCACACTCAGGCAGGGTGTTCTCTGTGTCTCTTGGCAGAGAGGTGTGGGGACATGGCCATTCTGTGTGTGGGGCTGGCTTTATGTCAGCCCTGGGCTGGTGGAGGCAGCCCTACCTGCCTTGTGCTGCTCTCTCTGTGGCACAGAGACTGGTTTGCATGTCTTGCAAGACTCAGATGGGTGAGATCTCTGCCCTTGGGATCTGCCCTTGGGATCTCAGCAAGACCTCTGTTCTTGCTGAGGTCTGGAGAGGGCTCTGAAGTGGTTCATATGTGGGACCCATGGAGTAAATGGGCTGAGCTGAATGGTGCCCTCCACAGGTGCCCGCTGAGGTTGTGTTCCAGTCTGTTCTCCCTGGAAACTCTTCAGTCATGGCACCGACTAACCTGGATCTCTGTCAGGTTGTCAGAGTCCAGCTCTGACCCTCTCCTGAGTGTAAGCTGGAGATGATGTTTGTTAGGTGGCTTTCAGGGCCCAAAAGCTTGGCTGTGTGCTGACACCAGGAGCTAACTCTGCAGTGACGATGTCTAGTGGAGCAATAGTGACAGCTCGTGACAAATGACTGAGGCTTCTGTTCTGGGCAGTTGGTTGAAGCAGTGTAAAAGTGGTTGCAAGAGCACTGCCATGTTCCTGGTGTCTGTTTAACTTTATGTGAGCTTCAAAGAAAACAAGCCAACAGCCGGACCTTCTGTTCTGGGCAGTTGGTTGAAGCAAGATTTCAAAGAAAACAAGCCAACAGCCGGAAGAGCTGCTCCAGGCTTGTCAGGGAAGGGGATCTATTCTGATTACTTAGCAGGAGCACTAACATGAAATCAATAGGGTCTCACTCTGAAAGTGTCTTATAGATGGGCCTACTGAATTTCCCATTGGATCATTGGCTAAGAATAACTCCCTGAACCACCTCATTTCCCCTTGCTGAGGAAAAACAATACCTCTCACCTTTAACATGAAGACCTCAGGACACTTTAATATAAACCACAAGTGAATCATTCCAACACTCCTGTTGTAGGAAGAATGATATCTCTTCTTTCATCCAAATCTTCTCACTCACTCAGTACTCACTTAGCACATTTCTGCTAATCAACACAGCTCCTGGGAGTGGGCTGATAGTTGCCCTCAGAGCTGGGTACAGAACCCATGAGATAGAAGTCCAAATCCAGCCTTTTAACTGAGAGGTCTTATTGTAACCAGTCAACCTTGTACTCTCCGATCTGCTGCTTTTCCTTGACATCCTGTCCCTCATGCAGGAAGTAAATAACCCATCCAGTTTCATGGTGAAAGCATCATCTGTGAGCAGGCAGCAGCAATAGGTTTAGGGATCCTTTCCATTCTAGGGTATGCATGCATGCTCCAAATGCAGTGGCTAGGCACAAGCAGTGTGCAGCTCATAGGAGATGTCTGTGTTGCTGGGGAGGGTGAGGTTCCAGGGCAGGCATGACATTATCCTGCTGTGGGAAGAGCACAAGGAAATCAGGCTGGGCATTAGCAAGTGGTGGCTGCTATTCTAACACAGGAGCAAGCAAAATGCTGATGGACCTTGTACTGCTTTGCAAGGGCATGATGAACAGGGTGCTGTGCTCTTGCCAGGATCAATTGGCTGGAGGGTGAATTGGGATGAATTGTATGGGGTTGTGTTCTTCATCTTTCTACACACACACCCCCACTTCTGCCAGCAGTGCTATTGCTGCCCTGAGTGTTCTCAGTTTAGTGGCAAGAGCATAGCTGTGAACCTGTGCAACTCTACAGCTCTCTATCTCCATTGCAGCCAGGTCCAGGGTTTCCAGCAGTGTAGGTTAGCACCCCTTTAAGACGATGTGCCATGGTTTGCCATTCATAAGTAATAAAAGGCCACGTATCTCCACATCCATTCTAACTTTAGAGTGCTTTGCTCTGCAAAGCATGCTAGGAAGGAATAGACCTTATGCTCAAGGGAGTGCCTGGTATTTACATAGGAATGCCTCTATATTTCCCCTATCTGGGTCTATTGGATCTATTTTTATTGCCTTGTGCTCGAGTTTCCTTCCTGCCCATCAGAACAGAATTTGAATGTGAGCCCATTTTGCCTTCTGCTTCTGTTTTTTCCTGTTTTGAAGTACCCGGTAGCTTGCTTCAGCTGGATGCAGCATAAAAGTCAACTCAGAAGCAACAGAGTTTAATGTGTCAGTATAGACCCAGCTACTTTGCCGTGCCTGCAGGAACTTTGGATCTGCAAAACTCCTGGCAAGAATATTATACTGTTGAGAAGACCTTTATGTCTCTCAGGATGAGGACTCGGTTGCTTCTACTCTAGGTAAGGTAATCATGGCTGAAGGCATATACTCTACAATGCATGGCCTAGAAAATCCCCAAATAATTATCTTTAGCCTTAGTGCTTTATAAAGCTGTGCAGTAGGAGAAGCAGAAATATATTACTGGTCTTCTGTTGTCTCATCCTGAAGAATGCTTGTTTGTCATGTTTCAGATGGGGGCCCATTGTTGACAGAGGAAAGATGGAGAGAGTATTCAGGGACAAAAGGAATAAATTCCAGTTAGTACAAGATTTTACCATGGTTTGTGACTTAAGCATCTTCAAGGTGATGTAAGTCACAGCCACTTTCCTTTCACAGTGCAATGCTTTTATCCTTGAGGAATAAGTGTAGAAAACTCCTAGAAAACTACCTTAGTAATTTTCCTCCCTCACAGGTAGAAAATGATTTACACAGGGTCACCGAGGTGATGGGAGGGACCTCTTTACGTGTTTATCTAAACAGGGGAGAGAATGCATTGTTTCAAACCACAGGCTGCATGCACTGCCTCAGTGGGTCCCAGTAAGTTATTCCAGTGACTTACTTGCTATCCAGAGGCAGTGGGGCTGCACAGAACTTGCCATCAATGGATGCCTCATCCTTCCTCCAAAACTGATTCTTGGGGAGATACTTGAGAGTCACACTGTTTATGCGGCAGAGGGGAACTCTGTGGGCCAGCAGCCGTTTGCCCACCTCCTGGTGCTTCGGTCTGCAAGGCAGCGTGAGAGATGTGAGGGAGAGCACTCAATCAACCTGCAGATGCAAGCCGTATGGAGAGCTGTTGAAACACTGGGGGAACCTGAGGTATTATTGGGAAGGCCTCATAATACAGTGGAGTGAGAAGACTCATCTGGCTGTCTCTCCATGGTGCATCTCCGTAGTCAAGACTATTTACAGATAAATACCCTTCCTTCCATCACACAATTACAAGAACTGGTTTTGCTGTTGCACATAAACTGAAACACTGCCCCAATGGCCACAGAGAGGTAAGTGGTCAACATCTATGAAATCATGAATGGCACAGATGGGGATTGGTTTTTCACCATGTTTTCCAGTACACAAACTAGGGCTGATCAAAGAAAGTGAGGAGATGGCAGGCTCAGAAAGATTGCACACTGCAGAGTACCATTCCTTTTAAGCTGTTAAAATCCTTGCTATGGGATGTTGTGAATGCTAGAAAGTTTACGTAGCTGTACAAATCAAGGGAAGGGGACTGGACAAGCTCATGGAAGAGAAAAGCTAATAAGGACAAAGATCCACCTTTGGCTCTTGAAGTCCCTGAGATCCAATTCTCAGACACTGGGAAACTATTTGAGGAGTATTGCTACATGCTTACACTCCTTTTTTTTTAATGCTTTTCCTAGGTATTTGCTTTTGACCATGTTGAAGGTGTGATGCTTGGATAGAGGGATATTTGTACCTACACTCTTACCCAGGTAACATGAACTGAGAAATACCAGAGGTTTGGTAAGCAGCGATTAGAGTCCAGTCAGTTGTGTGCTATGAAGGGGTACAGGCCAGCCATTCTATGTAGATGGACCACCTCCCTCAGGTAAAGTCCATCCAATGGACTTATGCTTGATCTTCTTGGCACCTCGAAGAGCCTGGAGATCATAGATTTCTTTGTGCCTATGAAGAATATGTGTGTAACTGACTCAGCACAATCCCAGAAGCACCTGGGTGACTGCTTGAGTGGAAATGTGATGGTAGGGAAAGGAGAGAGCTGACAAAAGGCTCAGGAAGAGCCTACATTTCTGTTAACCAACATAGCTCCTGGGAGTGAGCTGATAGTTGCACTCAGCATCCTCCTAGGCCAGAGTGGCCAACCCAGACCAGCACAACCAGTCCCTCCCTTAAACCACAGCGGTAGGTGTTGGAGGTTTTGTGTGTCAGACTGTGCCTGGCTTGAAGCTGCCAAAAATAGGAAGCATCATGAAATTGTGGTTATAAAAGTGAATAATAGATAGCAAATGGAAAACAAACAGAGGGGAGGCCATCTCTCTACTGTGTGTTGTCCATGGGCAGGACACAGCCCTGCCTTAGGACAGAGGAACACGGTAAGGTTAAGCAGGTTAAAGAAAGTCACTCCTGGGACTGACATTTGCTCCAAACCCCACACAACCTTTGGATGGATGTAGGACTCTTGGCTGGCTCCAGACCCATGGCAGGGGGGTGGAACTGGATGATCTTAAGCTCCTTTCCAACCCAAACCATTCTATGGTTCTATGATTCTTGGATATGGGGGATGATGTTGTGTGATGTGTAAGCAATGTTAGTGCAGCTAAGTGTGCTGTGTAATAAGTTCCTTACTCTGCCAGACCCATGGCAGTTATGGGGCTTGAGGACATGTTTCTTGGGGCACTCCGAGCAACCAGTGGGGTAATGGCATCTCAAGGAATGAGACTGGAATTGATGTTTGGAGGAGAAGGGCAATATGAGGCAAGACACAACCACACGAGTCACTTGCTGAAAGTATGAGACTGGCTGAACACTCCCCAGTCCCTGTGCACTTTTGGGGAGCTGCAGGATGACACGCATGTCAGATGACCTGAAATGAGTCAGTGAACACTGCTATCTGAAAACCTACGCCCATTAGGCACTGAGCTTGCCTGCACTGGAGGGCAGAGCTTTGCCTGGAGTGGGGAAATCTGTTTGTTACAGTGTGAATTAGCAGGGATATCTTCAATTTTATACTCTCAAATCTGTAGGTTTATTGCTGTAAGCCTATTTTTCAGTTTAGCCTTGTGCTTCTTAGGAAGGCACCTAAATGAGATAACAACTGCTGTTCTCTCAGGGTGAGGGTGTCTCTGGATAGGTTACCCTGCCATAACTCTAGTGTCTCATTAAAACCTGAGGGTACATCAAAGCCTGGGGATTGCCTGCCTGTCTCACTTCTCCTGCGGGACACCAAACCCCGTGTGCCGCAGCTGCAAACGGAGGCACTGCACGGGGCCTGACTTGACCTCGGTGTTACAATCTCCTCCCTTTCTTCATCTTTGGGAAAGGCGGATTTGGCCTCCAAGTTAGAGAGGGGTCGAACAGACTGAGCTGCACCAGGCAGGAGTACTAATCCAGATGGCAGTGCCTGGCTGGAAATCTGTCACCAGTCAGCTATGTCAGTCTGGAGAGCACCCTGGAGTGTGGCTTCCCTTTCCCTGGTTCTCATCCCTACCTCCTGGTGCCCGGGACCAGGCAACACAGTTAGCTTCAGGTCACAGTGCTTTGGTGTAGCACTAAGGACTGTGTGGAGGCCAGTGCCGGAACCCCTCTGATCCTATGAGAGCTGGCTGGCGCACTATAGCAGACAGGTTTCCTGCTTCCTGAGGCAGCCAGCAGTGCGTGCTAGCTGCATGTCCACCTTGTGGTTCCCAGCCCACAGCAGTGGGAAAGAAGGGATAGGAAGAAGCAAGAAAGATTTCCGGGGAAGTTCTGCGGTGGAGAAATACCCTGTGGCAAGGGCTGTGGAACAGGAACCTGAGTTTGGTCCTTTCATTCAGATACAGTTTGGAGAAGGGAGGTGCTTTCAAGAGAGATCTGTCTGTCTGCACACATGGTCTTCATCCTCTGCCCCCTGGATGATTCCCTATGGTGAGAGCCTGAGAGCTTTGCTGCATCGCTGCAGGGGCAACAAGCTACTGAACACATTCCTGACTGTGCAGAGATGCACTTCTCCTCTTTGTAACTGCTGTCCTGTCAGGCATCAAGAGAGCTGTCTAAGCCTGGAACCTCTGATGGATGGGGTCTTGCTGTAGCCATCTCTGACTGGCAGAGCAGTAATCTGGCTGTGGTTAGAACTGGCACCAGACATGTGAATGGTGTAGAAAACGAAGTAGCATAGCAACACAAAAGTGCCAATTTGGGGATCCCAGAGTATACCTGCTGCACTCAGGGAGGAGGCAGGCCTGCCTCGGGTTACTGAGCAATGGTAGCACATGCCTGATTCTTGAGAGCATACAAGGTAAATGTGGAGAGGCTCCAGAAGAAAGGTTGTGGTTCATCACGCAGTGACTGCCCCATAGGGAGATTTGCTATTGTTGTGCTTTTCCTGGACTGGGGATAAACAGCATTAAACATGGAGCTGGAAAAATGAAACAGGCCAAAAGCATGCACTGTCACTCACATGGTGATCTTCACTGTGTCCTTGGTGCTGTTGCTCCAGAAAGTGATCTCAATGCTGGTGACTATGTTTCTTTTCTTCTGCAAATGGAACTCAACCAGGCTGTGATGGACTGAGCAAGAGGCAAAGTTATGTGGGAGCGAGGGCTGGTATTGTCAGTTAGACCTACCCCTGCCAAGAGAAGTCTTCTAGCACTGGTTCCCCGGCCCCACCAGCACTAAGAAACAAACTGACATAAAGAAGTCTCTGTGCTAGGAGAGGCACAGCAGGCAGGTCTGCGCACTCCAGTATAAACAGGCATTCTCACCCCCCCCCTCAGTCCTGAAGCCATGTGGCTGTGTTAACCCAGGGCTCTACCCACACTGATAAATCCACTGGGAAGGGCTTTATAGGGGAGATGTGCAGGGTTAGGGCTCTTCAGCTGTGTGTCTCAGACCGTCTGGGCCACAGGAGCTGATTCTCATGGGGATCGTAGGTCCTAACTACCCGGATCTACCTCATTTGGTCAACACCATTCCGACTCATTTTTGTTCTCATGCTACTTACCACAGAATGGAGCTGAAGGACCAGTCATTAAATACACTTTTACTTCCTTGGGAAGCTTTGTCATGTTGACACCTGCCTGCTCCAGCAGACCTGCAGGAGGAGATAAACCCAGTGCAGGGAAAGCCATGAATGACCCAGAACAGAAACGGAGTTGTTCCCAATTCTCCTCCACTCACCCCACCCAACTGCACTGTCTTGGGGGACAGACCCTGGTTTATACCAGTGCAAATCAGAGCAAGTGCAGGTTTGTAGTTTCTGCTTGGCAGGTTAATGTTCCCTCAAAAAGCTTATTCTGGCTACCCCAGGTGATCATCATCAGAATAACTCTTGGTGGTATCTCATTCCTCTGATGATAGACTGTTATCAGTGTGCAAAATGAGGGACACAACTACTACTGAGTCAGGAAACTCAGTGCAAATGTAAATGACAGTGCAAACACTGGGAAATTTAACTTGTTGGTCAAGTGAGAAGACCACCATAACTTGAGGCCTGCACCACTGACTAGCTGACAGTGTGGCTGGGTGACATGGGGAAGGAGTAGCTGATCTGAGAGCACCTATCCCAGAAGAGCCCTCTCCTTATATTCCTCTGGTACCAGACTGCAAATAGCACTAGAAGACACTTCCTCCCCTTGAGCCACAGCCCAGTTTCAGAAGCCTAGAGGTAACTATTACCTTCTCCCAGTCCAGGGAGTTTATCTATGGGATGACCGTGACACAGCAACAGTGACTGGTTTGCGGGAGAATGGGACTTCAGGCTTGGGCTAAAATTTCCAGCTGCTTCTCTCAACAAGACCCTTTTTGAGTTAACTGCCCACTTGTTTGGCAGGTGATTCCGGAAACTCGTTTGTGAAATGAAAACTGTCATGGTCAGAAGTTCAAGATTTTGGTCTTCTGTCTTGGGCAACATATGAGCTTTTAGAGCTTCTCTATAGAAGCCTGAAACCGAACCAGTTTCTTACTATCCCCAAAGAGATTCAAGGCAAATCCTGCTCAGAGTAATCTGAACTGCGTACTGTGCTCTGCACTGGCACCCGTCAGGAATGTATTGTCATCTGCTCCAGGCAGGTCTCATGCTGGTACTGTACCTATTCTGGGACAGGAGAACAGGAAGGGGTCCGCACAGTCCAGGCAACGACCATTTAAAAAATCTTGATGACTTGCACAAGGGAAAGCCAGGAACGGACAGGAATTTTTCAAGGCACTGACATAGAGATGTACTGCCCTCATGTGATCACAGATCAGGTATTTATAGCCTGCAAGACAAAACGCACCCAGAGAACAGCAGCCGTGAGCCTTCCTGTTGGCTTCAGCCTTTTCTGCCTGTTCCCAAGAAACACTCTTACTGATTCTGCAGCAATCCCCTTCCCGTTAATAACATTTTGCAGCGCTTCTCTGTGACAAGCCCAGATCCCCACTGCAACAGAAGTTATGTAGGAAGTTAGAAGTGCATCTCCCAGGCTAATGGAGTCCCTGAGAAGATGGGGACTGCTGGGCTGCCATGTCTCCATCAGTGTGCTATCAATGAGGCCCCAGGTGCTCTGCAAGGGGGTACAATAGCTTTGGATCCCACCTGCACTGGGACCCCAGCTATGGAAGTGAGGTGTCCCCTATAACCTGGCCCCCATGCAGAACATAGTTGAATATTTATCCACTCTATTTACCGTGTGAAGTCCCATTCTCAAAGGGCTGTAATCATACAAGCTGTCTTTCTAAGTATAGACACAGCTTGCAGCATGAACTACAAAAAGAAGTCTTTCCCAGTAGTACCCAAGAGCCTTCCTAGCAAAAATGCTTTCTTTGTTGATGCAAACTCTACTGACTCTAGGGTTTTGGCTCATACAGAAGTGTCACTAAAATCCCATCTCTCTCTTGACCACAGTTGCAAAGACACTTGACCTGTATGTGGTTTTCATTTCAGCTGCCTGATGTACTGCTGAGAGGAGCTGGGGGCTATGAATCCCACCACCATGTATCTTTACAAATACATGTTGTATCGCTTTGATGTCTGCCCAGACTGCAGCAGGAGCTGGTTGGCAAATAGCATTTTCACAGGCTGGTAAATGGCCATGAAAGCCACAGTGTTCTCACCTGCAGAGGGGAATCGGGGGCATCCTGGCTGATCTTTGCCTCCATTGACGAAGTAATCGATGTGGCCTACAGGGATCCGGATCCCAAAATCTGAAAGGAGGTGAAATGCTACTTCATTCCTACACTTGGTCTTCTGTAGGCTTTACCCTATATGGTATAGGACAGGCCCCAGTAACTGGTTGATTAGTAGTGCTGGACCCAGCTCCAGTGCTGGAGGCAGCAAGGACAGATTTCCTGTTCCAACACACCTGAATGCTCCATCCCTGGCAGTGTTCAAGGCCAGGTTGGACAGAGCCTTGGGTGACATGGTTTAGTGTGAGGTGTCCCTGCCCACGGCAGGGGGGGTGGAACTGGATGATCTTAAGGTCCTTTCCAACCCCAACTATTCTATGATTCTGTGATTATGCAGCTTTGCTGCATGAAGCAGAAAGTGCCCCAGGCCCTGCCATCAGAATGACCGGGAACTGCAGCTTCATCACCACCTCTGTGACTCAGGTTCTTGATTCTGTGCAAAGGAGAACAAAACTGACCACAGCCTTAATGTGTCATGGTTGAGAGTTCCGTTGGTAGAGGTTTTCATGATCTACAGGCAAGAGGTATGACTCAAGGGCAGGGTGTTATTCTTCAGCACATGTTCTGCCTACACAGACCCCAAGTGCTTTAGAATACTCTTGTGGAAGGAGCTGTTGGTTTAACTCCTTACTTTCCCTCAGGGCTAGCAGCGGCACCTTTCTTACCTTAGGTGGGAAAAAGCAAAGTGAGACTAGACAGGTAAATTCCTTCCATATGGCAAAAGCCATGCTGAGCTGATTCTGCATAAACTCACTTTGCTGAGTGAAAAAACCTCACTGAAGGATTGCCCTCTGTTTAATCTCCACCTGGCTGTTGCTTGAAGTGCTCTGTGGTATGGATACATGCCAATGAATTAATCATTAAAGCCTATCTCACCAAGAAACTTCCTCAGAGTGAGCCTGAATTTCTGGTAATCTGGCAAAAAAAAGGGACAATGACATAGAGGCTCCTCAGGAATAATGATGGCAGGACGAACAGAAGCATGGGCCGAAGCAGATGGAAGACAGCTTACTGTCAGCATCAGTATGAATGGCTTCCACAAAGAGGGCATCCCCAGGATCCAGGCGTTCCTCAGGGCTGGCTTTGGTGTACTTAGGGCCTGCAGGATCCAGGCCTGTAACAAAATCAAACACCTCAACAAGCAGTGCTCTTCAGCCTCTCTTTCTTATTTCTGGGCCAGTTATTTTGTAAAACCTTTAAACTGTTGCTAGGCAGAAGTGATGAATTATTCCCAGGTTGCATTGATTGTGCTCCAGAATGGTTTCTGCCACCCCAGCTTCCACTGCAGCTTCCTTACCTTGTCCTCCACTGTTCCACTCCCCCTTAGTAGTTTTATACCTCAAGTTTCTAGGCTGTAAAGCTGTGACTGAACCTCAAATAGCTCTGACAGAGCGAGTACAGAGCATCTTGGCTTTTCAGTGAAAGAGGATAGAACTCTTAACACCTTCCCTAAGTGGAGCATAATTTGTATTAACACTACAGTCTGAGCAATGTCACTGAAGATCATCAGTTGGGTGATGAATCTGGCATCCCAGGTATTAACTAATCCACGCATTACAAAGCTTCAATATTATCAAACATCCTTAGAGGCTTCTGAGGTCTCTCTCACAAATAGAGTCCTTAAGCATCTACATTCTTGCCCAAAACCTGCTCCTGAAGCAACCTCCGGGGAGTCAGAGGAATAGAGGAAATTATCCCTGGCAATTCCACAGAAAAGGTTAAAGAGATTTGTTTGTTTGTTTCTAGCTGAGGTTTATTCTGTTCACTTTTCATAGGAAAAAAATCTCACAAGATGTTCTACACCCCAGGCAACATCGATAGTTTAAGAAACAGCTCTGCTTCACATGCCAGTTTCCAGCTGGCCAAGTTTCACTGCCTTGGACTCAGTCCCATTAATTCTCTATGGAGAAGGCAATATCAACAATATACAAGCTGACATGTCTGCGTTTGTGAGAGGGTTTCCTTCTTGGTGACATTTTCCCTCTATCAAAATGAATCTCCATCCCTGGGAATTCCCAGAACTTGGCAAGACCATCAACAACCTGATCTAACTGAGAAGGCAGCCCTGGGTTGTGGTTTTTTAGGGGGGGTAGGAGGTAGTCTAGAAATCTTCTAAGGCCCCTTCTCACCTAAATCACTCTGTGGTTCTATTCACACTCCATATCAAACAGCTGAGTTGAACCAGAAAGCTCTAAATGCCATGATCAGGCTCTAACCATCTTTCCCTGTAATTTCCCCACTGCAACCTCTTCCCCACATCCAGGGGACTGGCTCTCTTTGTTTGATGTCAGCTCTGATTTGGTACAGCTGGGTGGCCTTAGCTCAGTCTACTGTGAAAACAGCTGATCTGTGGGAGAGAGCAGCAAGAAGCTTTATCTGGGGCTTCCCAACACTGGCTCAGGTTCTTGCCTTTGGTCCTTGCTGGAGCTGTGTTGTAGGGATGCGATGCCCAGCCTGGTGTCCTGCTTTTATCGTGACAGGACTTCTTGGCTAAACTCGGGCTTGCCTCATCACTACAGATTTGCCTGGTGATCACTCAAATGTGGATAACCCTGGTTGCCGTCCCTGGACCTCCTCTGCTCTTCTTGCCCGGACACGGTAGGACCATGCCACTTGTCAGTGAGGCCACTGCCCCTGCCCGTGGTTGTCTCCTTGGCTCTCAGCTCACATTTTTCCTGCAGAGCAGCTGACCCTTGCTGCTCCACACAATGAGATGCACTGTGGGCTTTGGTTTTAAGAACCACACAGGTATAAAGGGGAAACAAAGGATGGGGGTGTTGTGGGCTTTCATTACTCATGAGGCCTTGTATTCTTTTTATGCTGGCAGCCAATTTGAAGAGTGGAGCAGGGGTGGAAGGGCTCTTTTGCAAGTACATGAATTCTTTTGGCAGTGCGGAGGGGATTGATGGCTGGAAAGGGATTGTTAGGCTCTTCTGAAGCTAGGAAGAAGCCCGGAAACTTGGAACTAATGAGCCCTTATGCAATTAAAAGACCACTATGGATGACTCCCCTTCCTTGGTCTTTCATTCTCTCCCTTGAAGAGCAGACAAGAACCCAAAACTCAGTTTTATGATACCTGTTATGCGTCCCAGCTGACCGCCATGGAAGTGTCCCACCAGGCCCCCGACATGCGCCCCAAGGCTTACCCCAATGATGTGGATGGATGTCCCTGAGACTCCCAGGGCCTGCAGATTGATGATAATTCAAATTAATGTTTCTGTAGCAGAAAGGTGAAATACCCTGTCTCAGTCCATACAGCAGCTCTGTAGCTCTTCTAACATAGGACTGCCTTTGAGGTGTACGGTAGAGAACCAAACAGCTGTGGGAATGATGGGTATTGCCCTTTCCGTTTTTCAGAGTCTTTATTCAGGTCCATAGATGCAAACCCAACCCTAACCAAGTTGGTCAGGTCAGATGTTCCCCTTTATAACTACATGGCCTGTAGCTTCTCTTTCCACAGCTTGTTTCAGGCTGAAATTTCCTCTCTCAGCTGAGTGATCCATGTTCGCCTTGGGAATAATCTTGGTAAAACTGAGAAAATTTTGTCACTTTTATACCACCATTGTGCCAATATACTGATTAGTATTTTCAGGTGATATTTGCAGAGATTAAGGGTTTATCCATGAGCTGAACTGCCAGGTAAAGCACAGCCACTTAGATCTGATGTGAGATGACTCCACGCACAGGAATTCAGTTGCCAGCAGGCTGGCCTGCATGTTGTAGCACCATGCAGTGGGAGAGCATATGGTGCATGACAGCATGAGGGAAAGATGAAAAATCCTGACTTTTAAATGAGGCCATATCCTTGAGCAGTAATGAAACTTATGAGAGGAGAATACAGCCTTCTGTGGTGTAGTGTAGGACTGAAAAAGTCCTCAAGTAACTAGACTACAGCTCAGCACAGATATGGAATGAGAAGTGAGGACATTGTCCAGCTTAGTCATTTGTTCACTCTATGACCTAATCAGTAATGAGTGTGATAGTCCTCTCCCCCTCCATCCCATCCCCATCCTTCTGATGATACAGTGGATCCAAGGGTAGCCATACAGCAATAGGTTAGAAACGTGTGGCTGTGGTGTGTAGATACCCAGGAACTCCTATGCTGGGCAGTCTGGGTCTGCAGTGCAAATGTTACACGGGGAGTTTATGCATAGGTGGTTAGCACAAAGATATATCACGTTCACTGTGTTAGGGGTGTTCAGCTGTGCTGTGCACAAACTAACTGTGACACATCTGGGGCTTTCCAGCTACTGGAAAGTATATCTGAAGCCCAAAGCAAATATAAAATGACAACAGGGGTGTGTTTTCAGAAAATGTCAAAACTCAAGAGAAAGATGGAAACCAGTGGCATGCTGAAGTCTGCACTGAGAGAGGGGGGGAAGAAATCTCTTTAGAGTTACACAGTTCTCACTCTGGAATAAAGTTCGTGGAGACAGCAGGTTGGGAGCAGGTCTCTGAATCTCTTGCATGAATGATGTTCTTTGGAATGAATGATGTTCTTTGGCCATGCTCCCCCCCACACTGGAAATGCACAGTATCTTACCAGGAGCTTGCTGATGAATTGTGAGATGGAGAGGGCCAGCTCTGTGACATTTTCCACTGCAGAGGGATAGGCTCCTGTAGACCCATAAACCCAGTCTACTGCAATCACGTTCACCGGGCTTGTGTTCAGTATGGCACGGACAAGCCCTTCAATCCAGGAAGGTTTAGTGCCCAAAGCCCTGTGGAGTCATCAGAAACGAGTATGTTAGGTGCCTTTCAAAGTAGGGCATATGTTGTTCACTGGTGCTGGGGCTTCACATGTCTTGGAGGAGGCTGCCAGATGTTGTTGAAACATCTGGGTCCGGACACCAATAGCTGGCATCTGCAGTGGTGTAGTAACACCTTCCAGAGCACACTGATTCAGAAGGGAACCACATACTTTAATGAATGAGGTAACATTTGCAGGGCTTAGACCGAGATCTCAGTCTTCTTGTGGTGCCACCACAGAGCCCACCTCAAGTACATGAGCTGACCAGGAACATTTGGATCCTGCTCTGCTACCAACTGGCAGGAAGTCCTTGGCCAAATCACCTTGTCTTTCACTGCTACATTTCCTCACCTGTAGGCAATTAAAAAACCCCAAACCCGATAAAATCTATGCACAAGAATTCAAGGAAAACAGAGGGGGCTATATTCTACCCACTTCCCTTGTTACCACCTGGTGAGAGGCATGCTATGTCACATGAGGGCAAAAGCCGGTTTTCTGGAAAGACCCTGCAACATCATCTGTGCTTTCATCCTGGTCTTCTATGCACTTTCTATTCAGGCTTTTGCACATCAAAATAGTGTTATATGGTCACATCTGGCTGAAAATTGGAAAGTAAAATAAGCTTGCAGAATGGTGACAGCTTAAAAGAACCCAGCTCAAATCGCTGCCCTTTCAAGAATGGTTAATGTGTCTGGCAGGGCTCCTAAATGGCTGCCTAAACCAGGCTGTTGATAAGTAAGGACATGAGCTCCAAGAAGACAATTTTAAGGGGCAACAATCTTGAAGAAAAGACTTAAATAAAAAGGTTGAAAGACAGAAAAGGGAAGAGGTAAATAAGGAGAGAGAAAGAGAGAACATGCAGGAAAGTTACGGGAACGAGATACAGAAATAAAGAGATTTCAATTTCCTGACTTTTTTTAAGCTCCAAAAAATGTGAAACACATACAAAAAAGGCAGCTGGCCACAAACTAAAGGACTTCAAGTTACATTGTAATGAAGGCTGTCAGCACCAATTTCCATGCCTCTGCCCTGGCCCACCAACAGTCCCCAGGTCCAGTACTGGGCAGAGCACTCCCGACTCTTATCTTTAGGTGTTTTGCCTGCTGCCCCTCTGCTGAGAGACTAAGAAAGTCACAGGAGCAGGAAGTTTCCCTACCGGCCGCACCCAGCACTTTGGAATGCCCCAGCAGCATCTACTTTAGCAGTGAAAGCTTAGTCAGGGTGCTCTTCTTTCTCTCACCTGAAGCCATGGATTATAATCTTGGTGTCCAAGCTGCTGTTGAAGCTGCAGTTCTTGATGCCATCACCAGCTAAAATCAGCTCCCCACAGCTGGGGTTTGAGGAGGTGAACAGAAGAAACTGGACCTTAAGTTTACTGCCCCGAAGGAAATTGGCTGTCTGGAAGTCAGTACAGTGATGCCCTGGGAGTTTGTCTGTATTCCCTGCAATGAAAGGCAGTGAACAGCATATTCAGTCTGCATCTCTGCAATGGGAAAAATAAAAGCTTGTTCTGATCCATTAGGAAAAAGAAAGTAGCATTCTCACTTCTATTGATAAAAAGGATAGAATATAAATTATAATCAGCCTATTCTGGAAACTTAGTCTGATGAAGCTGTTTCTGTATTTTAATGGAATTCCAGCACTGCCTGGGGAAGTAACTGTGGATGTCATGGTAGCTTTGACTTGAGAGTGGTTTTACTGAGATGTGAACGATGTTCTGTTGGTTTTGGTTACAGCTACTACATACATTTATGAGCTGGCTACTAGATCTTTGAGAAAAAAATGGTTGCCAACAGATAGGCACCACTGAATGGGGATATTTGTATTCAAATAGTGGAAGGCTTAGTAATGGGGTGAAATTTATTGACCTGCAATGAGCAGGAAGCTAAATAATTATATGATCCCTTCTGACCTAAAAAGTGTTATTGTATGAAGTGGCATATTTGCATCCTGCTGTGATGACAGTGCAGCCACTTTCCCGGACTGGAAGAAGCGAAACAGCCTTGAATCTGCGTGTACAATGATAGAATAGATATATAATCAGACAACCATGTTCCTAAGCGCTGGCTGTACCTATAGAGATACTTTACACTAGCTAAGGCAGAACATGGCCTAAGGGTCAGCACAGTCTCACAATGAGATGCAATATTCAGATTCCCCTTTGTGGGAAGTGACAATTCCTCTGTGGTTTATTTTGGCCTTCCTGTGTACTGAAGGCAAGAGAGAAAAACATGTTCTCTGAGATCAGTTTGGGGAAAAGGCAGCTCCTGAGGCAGCTTAACACGGAAGAGCGGGTTCAGTGCAAGCACTGTGTGGTCAGAAATGGTGTAAAATGAGAGGGATCATGAGTAAAGATATGGCACACTGTGAAGCAGTGTGATGCAGGTGATGTGGAGCTGCAGTGATGATAACAGAGTCATTGCCAGCACAACTGAAGAAAGAAATAGAAGCATGGTGCCTGTTTATCTTCTCTCAGCTACTGCAGATTACACTTGCTACACTTGCTTTCAAAGCATGAGATGCCAGTGCCGGAAGTCAAGTAATCCCTTTTTCGCTTCCTTACGCTTCAGAGTAAATCCAGATCACTCTCCTACATCAGGTTAGTGGAATTCAATCACTGAGACTGAATCAAAGCATGGGAGAAGAAAGTACCATTCTTGCATCACCCTTTCTCCTGGCACCTAACTAGATTATAGCAAGGATCTTTTGACACACAGGTTGTCTGGGGAGACTTGAATTCAAATCCTTCTATGTAAAACCTTCAATCCCTTTGCCAGGCACTCCTGTTTTACTTACCTGCTTGTGCTGAGTTGAGCAGCAAGAGGACAGCAAGAACAGTGAGCAGCTTTCTCTTTGGATCCTCAACCATCTTCCTGCTAGTCCACTCCAAGTACCAGGCAAAAACAGCCATCATGGGTTGCTTGATCATGTTCACTGTGTTAATGATCAACCAGCCTGTGGGCTTTTGGGAAAAAAGGGTAGGGGCAATTACCTCTGCTCTTACTTGGCCATTTGCCGTAGTCTGTGTCAACAGAAACAGATGAAAACCATGCTGACGCTTCTTTCCTACCTCCATTTCTTCAAGGCAAGCTTCCCATTTCAGAGATGGGCTAGTGAAACCAGCCCCAACAAGTGACAGAGATATAGGGCTTTGTCCTTGCCACCTAGACCTGCCTGCTAAATTCTGACTAGGGACACTGCTTTGTCCAAGACTTCACAGTAAGTCCATGCTAGGAAGATTCATATCAGTTTCACATCTGTGTACTTTCCTACTGCATTGTTGTCTCTTTCCTGTATTTCTAACTTTAGCAGTAACTGCTAAAAGACCACAAAGCAATAGATTGCTTCTGAAAAGTAAAATGTAACTGGTGGCCATTTCACCATAATACACTCAGACTGTACATTTCTTAGGGCTGGGACACTCTTAACTTTTCGTTTGGAGAGTTCATTTTCAGATACTATAGGAAATAAAAGCATCATCTCAGTAATGCACCAGTTTCGTAAGCATGCAAAGACTTCAAACAGATCTCAGAACTAAAAAACTTTACTTGTTTGGTGTAAACAGATGGAGAAGCAGAAGTGAAGAACCAAATATGTAACCAGGAGTCAGTCACCCGACATTCATGAGGGGGTGGTACCACCTCCCTGGCTGCGTTAAAACTGTCTGGTAAGAGCATGCCTGTTTCCTAAGTCTCATTGGTGTGTGTTGGTCCTCCCTGCAGAAGCCCAGGGAAGATCTGCCCCTGACTGTGTTAAATGGCAAGAACATCAGGCATTGGAACAGGCTGCCAGGGCACTGGTGGAATCACCATCCCTGGTGTTCAAAAATCATGTAGATGAGGTCCTCAGTGACATGGGTTAGTGGTGGACTTTGCAGTCCCAGGGGAATAGTTGGACTTGATGATCTCAAAGGTGTTTTCCAACCTAGGTGATTTGGTGATTCTGTGAGTGAAGGAGCAGTAACCTGTCCAGGCACTATTCTACAGCTGCTTTATTTGAACAATAAAATGAAGAAATTGGTTCAGTCTGATCAGAAACATGACCAAAGATCTTTCCAGAAGCATCAAATGTTATCTTCCTTTGCAATTATTTGCAATAGCAGTCATTTCCTTGCCCTCATTTTCTCCAGCCAAAGGCTTTGGGGCTGTTATAGGCAGAAGAGCTTTTTTATTTCCAAGTCACTCCTGAGAGAAACTTGTCCAGTTCTCACAGGGAAGTTAGGCAGCATTAGCTGCCTGGCCTGGAGGGCTACTAAATCCCTGCCCATCTGTATCTCCTAGAGACACATATACAGATACATTCTGATCCTGAAATACCTGGCTCCATAATCAAGCTGGCTTATTGTCAGAGAAGCAGGTTCTTAGTGTCTCTTCAAATATGTGATTGAGTTTGTCAGGCCAGTCAGTTCTCCAAGAATGAAAGCTGCAATAGAAATAGCCAAATCCTGGTTTCCAGCCTGCTTTTCATCTTTCCAATCCCAGCACTAGATTCAAGATGATTCACAAACCATAAGATAAAAGCCCATAGACTACAATGGGCCCACTCCTTCGTTACACCCACAAATTCCAGTGATCTGGATAATCCCTCAATCGAGAAAGAAGGAAATAAACTTGTGAAATACCAACAGACAATGATATGTCCATACAAGGCTTCAGGGCAACAGGATAATTGCGTAAATTACTAATTTCTTAAGGTAAAACAAACTGGAGCACCTAAAGAAAACCAGCAAACACGTCTTTCCATTTTTTTATTGAGAATTCTGGCAATAAGCCCCATTCTGTGTAGCAGGTTGCGACAGTTACTCTTTGCCAAGTTCTATGGACATTATGAAACACCATGTAATATAAGGCAGGCACTGGGTATCACAGCTTAGAAAAGAACAAACCTGCTGCCAAGACGTGCGCATCTGATTTATACACATAACATGCACACTGTTTCAAAAACATCCTGGAACGCTAAAAAAAAACCAACCCAAAATGAAACAACCCCCCCAGCACTTTCATGACATTGAAAATTCTGTTTCCTGAGCAGTTTTGTGTTGCGTTTTCCATTTGGGTTTTCTTCTGTAATCTCAGGTTTAGTAATTCCAAGAAATTCTGTATTACATCAGCACGCTGCGGTGGCTCCTCATGCAAACAGTGAAAGCCACTAGCTTCCTCTGTGCTGAAAATGCTCTTGCCTCCAAAAACAATTTTGGTGAGAAGGGGTTTCTTTTTATCCGTGAACTTATTTACTCAGTAACTACAGTTATATTGGCTCAGAAATTTACCCTTGGTGTCACTCATGGTACCCCCCTATGGAACTGATGATAATGGCAACGCTGCAAAGGCACTGCGTCTGATTTCTTCCAACAGTTCCTCATGGTGTGATTCACTTGCGAATGAGTCCAGGATAGTGAAAGCAAACAAACTCCGTTTTAGACACAATTTCCTTTCATGAAAAACATTGAAAATAAATTGCACTGTCTGCACATTCAAGCAAATGCTGCAAGTGCCCAACTCAACTGGGAATGTCATTCTCCCACCCACAAAGCTGGCAGAGGCATACGAGCACTGCAAGCGCCCAGTAGTCAAGTGGAAATCTGATCACAGGAAAATTCACTTATCCTGGAAAACCATTCATTGATACCAACGCCATCAGGGTGGCAGCATGGGACCTTGGAGGAAACCAACTGTGAATTATGCAAATGGTGACTATTTAAAACTACTTTCTGTGGTCTTTGCATACAAGGGAGGGCATGAAACACATGCAGAGCTTGTCTCACTGTACATTAAGGCCTGGATCCATTCTGCTGCCAGAATAGTTGGTATCACAGCTTTGGTAATTCTTGTCCTTTGCCTATGGAGTAGAAACCATGGATTAGCAGCATGGAGGCTCCAGGATATTGTTTCCAGAACTAACAGAGGAACAGGGTTTAGTTCTCATGTCAACAAAAAGCCATTCAAACTCCTGATTTTCAGAAGAGTGTCCTAACTATGAGATGGTAGGAAGAAAGCATTAAAAATTGACTCAGCAACTGAGGAAGGGAAGACATGGGCAAGGCTCATTGGGTACTCAGTAAGGAAAGGAGGAAAACCTGTCATTTGCTCTTTAATGAGTACTTTAGGGGCATGTTACCTAGTATGACTATATAAATATGCACATGAGGGAAGAATGTATCCTTGCCACGTATCCTTATAGTTCCCAAAACCAGAGGAGCCTAGGTCAGGGCACCAGCTACCAGGCTCAAGTTTCTCTCTTGCTTCACTCACTTTCTTTGCCCTGTGAAGCTCTTGTCACAATGTGGAAGTTCTTCTTCAGTAGGAAGAACTTAGTCCTGCTTTGGATGCATGTGGGTGAGCTCCTGTGGTTCCTTCCACTCTAAAATAATCTGTTTCTAAGTGACAGTGTCAGTCTCTACTTCAGTTTTCTCTCTGCTAACCCCAAAGATCTCATAAGCTACAGGAAAGTTGACCTGTACAAGGTGGGAAGTGGCATCCTCCCAGCAACCGGCTCCAATCTGGTCTCTCTCAGCCAAGACATAAAACTATGGCGAGAGCCTCCCGGTCCTGTACTAGTGCTGTGCTGGTGTTCCCTGGGGCAGGCAGCTGAACATGAACTGCATGCTTTGAGGCTGTAAGCTGGACCTGCTGGCAGCTGGGATCTTCTCCTCCAGGACAACACACTGTGCCTCGAGATCAGCCTTCAGAAGGGGATACTGCTGGGGTGTCCCTCAAAGCGAGCAGCAGGCTTTTGTGGACCATCGGCGTCAAACGCCAGGCTGCAGGGAGTACTAGGTTTGGATGAGCATCATTTTCTGAGGCAGTGAGCTGCACATTACCTGCTGAAATTTGTTCTTCCCCCAACCTGTGTGGCTCCCAAACCCGCCTGGACGCGTTCCTGCGCAACCTGCTCTAGGCGTCCCTACCTGGGCAGGGGGATTGGACCAGGTGCTCTCCAGAGGTCCCTTCCAACACGAATGATTCTATGTGATTTCATGTCAGCTTTCCAGCCAGCAGCGTTGATGCTCCCCCTGTTGTATGGCAGCACAACAACTTGTACCGCCCGCGTTCGCTGTAGTTGCACCCCACTAAGCAGACCCCCCCCCCCCCAACCTTTCGCAGCACCACCTCCCCCTCAGCTCCTCTCTGCCAGCCGCAACCCACCAAGACACCGGCACGGTCCGAAACCCCCTTTGCTGACCTTGGCCCGGCGGCTCCGCAGGCGGACCCAGCTCCTGGGGCGAGTCGCCTGGCGAAGAGGGAGGGAGAGGATGAGGGAAGCGGAGAGTGCGAGAGGGAGATGAAGAAGGGGAGAGAGGAGGAGGAAGAAGAGGGAGGGAATAGGGAGAAAAGGAGAAAGCGAGATGACTGGGAGAAGGAAAAAAAGAGGGAGGGGATAGGGAAAGGGGTGGGGCGAGGCGGCCCTGCTATTCTCGCCCTTCCTGAGATTGTGGTTGCGCAATGCGTGGGAGAGGCGGCGAGGAGAGGAGGGTGAGCAGCGCTTGTGAGTGAGGAAGCGGAGGAGAGGAGAACGAGCAAGCAGTCGGGCGGCGCGCTCAGACCAGACCAGACCAGACCAGACCATGCGGCCGGTGGTGCCGCTGCTGCTGTGGCTGCTGGTCTTCCTAGGTAAGTGTTGGTTGGGGGGAGGCCCTCGTGGCGGACCCTTCCTGAGCCCTCCGAGTGTTCTCTTCCCTCCTTCCCTGCCGCCCGGCTCCCCTGACCGGCGTCGGGGCGGGCAGCGAGTGTTGGCGGCGTCCCTGCGGAGGAGCTCTGCGCCCGTTACCGTCCCCCCCCTCCTGGAGCGGCGGCTGAGAAAGTTGGGCTCCGGCTTTGAGGGCGGCTCCTCCGTTCCAGTCCGTTTGAATGGAGGCGGTCGGCAGCGCCGCTTCCTCTCGCGTGTGCTGGAACTGCGCGATGAGCAGGGCGATGAAGCTCCTGTCCTGTGAGGAGGGCTGGGAGCTGGGCTTGTTCAGCCTGGGAACGGGAAGGCTCCGGGGAGACCTTAGAGCAGCTCCCAGCGCCTTTCTGGTGAATGGGGAAAACTCTGGGCTTCTCAGAAATCCGTGTTGCTTGTAGAAGGTGGTTAGTTCAGCAGGTTGTTAATAGGAACGCTAAACATGGTTTTAAATGGTATGAATTGAAAGATCGGTCATCAGCTGCCTAAAGCTGACACCGATTGTGTTGTCCTGTTATCTTACTCTTGAATCTTCCTGAATAAACAGGAAGCCCTGAATTTCATAGAATCACAGAATGGTTTGGGTTGGAAAGAACCTTAAAGCTCGTCTAGTTCCAACCTCCATGCCGTGGGTAGGGGCACCATCCACTTGACCAGGGTGCTCAAAGCCCTGTCCAGTTCCTCACAAAAGGAAAAAAGAATCCTCTCCTGCCTGCTTAAAAGCTCTTGATAAATCTTTGTCTCCAGAGCTGTGGCTGTGATTAATACCAAAAAGGAACAAATAGGTGCGTTTTTTTTTCCATTGACATTTAATGCGACAGGATGGACGCAGAGTGAAAAATGTTACTTGAGAGTTTCTTAGCTTAATGTGATTAATGGTCTTAGTCCTTGGAAAGCCAGGATCATCTCTGGATTGATGCACAGGCTCCTTGGATCTTGAGAGTTGACAAGTGTGGTTAAAGGTGTTTGTCCAGCAGAGAGGTTAACTGCTGTGAAATGGGAGATCTGTCCCCTTATAAAATGAAGTAGAAAAGAGGGGGGGAAATCCCTGGGAAATTTAGGAAACATACAATGGCACTTGCTTTCTTTAGAAGCTGAAACAGTGGTGGAGACCTTATACATCATTTCCTTGAAGAAAAGGAAGCTGTCAGCATTGAGTGGGAGGTTTGTTCAGACTGTCACTAGTACAGCAGAGCAGGGAAGTGAGTGAGTGATCTCTCACTCCCCCTGGTTTTAGAGGGGAGGAGGTGATGTTGATCCTGTCTTACTCCTGGGAGCTCTGAGTGTCCTTGGGCAGGAACTCTTCAGCTCCTTGCTGCCATGCCATTTTTTCAGCAGCCAACAAAACAACAGTGAGCTGAAGAGGACAGTGATCACCCATACCAAGTAGCAGCTGTGGAGGGAAAATGCGTTTTCTTTTCAGCTCTGCTTTCTTCCAGTCTCATTTCTGGGCTTGAAGAAGAAACAACCTTGCTCTTGTAACTCCAGCCTAGCTTTTGTGACTAACTTTCGAGAGCAATGATACAGAGTTTACATGCATCAATACCCAGGCTTAGGAAGTTATTAGTGGTGGGCTGAGCAGTGGTGGTTCTCCTTGCTTGTTCTTTTGGTATCTGGAAAATGGCTGCTTTCTTCCCAGAAGGGAATTGCATTACCTTGCTCGTGCCAACAGCGCTGTGGCTTGATACATTAAGCCACCTCAGTCTGGCTGTGGGTCTGTGAGCTAAAGTTAATGAGAGGCATAGTTTCATGGTTGGTAGAGCAGGGAGTATTTTTCCATGTGTCCTGTGTTCAGCAGTAGCAGTCCTT
Source organism: Pezoporus wallicus (assembly GCF_028554395.1). Taxonomy (NCBI): domain Eukaryota; kingdom Metazoa; phylum Chordata; class Aves; order Psittaciformes; family Psittacidae; genus Pezoporus; species Pezoporus wallicus. Next base: position 2,138,579 of record NW_026639755.1, read on the forward strand.
TTTCTCCTTCTTAGTAGCTGGTGCAGCGTTGTGTTTTGACTTTTGGCCTGGGAACAGAACTGATAACACCGATGTTTTAGCCTGACCAAGGACTTTGTGAGCCTCATGCTCTGCCAGGGAGGAGGGGAAGCCAGGAGGAAGCAGGGACAGGACACCTGACCCGGGCTAGCCAAAGAGGTATTCCATACCACAGCACGTCATGCCCAGGAGGTAACTGAGAGTTACCTGGAAGGGAGTGGACGGCAGGGTTGGAGGAGGTATCGGTCGGTGCTTGGTCGGGCTGGGGGGGGCGAGTTATCGGTTGGCTGGTGCTGAGGTGTTGTATTCTCTTCACTTGTTATTTCCTTTATCATTATTATCATTGGTGGTAGCGGTAGTGATCTGTGTTATACCTTAGTTACTAAACTGTTCTTATCTCAACCCGTGGGAGTTGCATTCTTTTTGATTCTCCTCTCCGTCCCTCCAGGAGTAGGGGGAGGGCAAGAAGGGGGGGGAGTGAGTGAACGAGGTTCCTGACTGGTTTTAAACCATGACACCATGCTAGGAGCACTGTAGGTCCCTAGGCAGTAAGAGAGGACTTCTCGATGAAGATGCACTCCTAAGCATTGCCTTTATGAAACAAATCTCTAACAAGACACCAAAGCTTCATCACATCAAAACAGTGTTTCATTTTGCACAGCATCCTGCTGCCTTGTGGTCTCCAAAGACAAATGTTTGGAGATCCTGGGTTCTGTGCTTTTCTGGAAATTGCTAATTGAGATGAGTGGAAAGAGATGCTCATATTGGAACAGCAGGAGCAAGTGAAATGTTTAAATCTGTCTCAGCAGGAGAGAAGACAAAGGCAGCAGGGTTGTCATGAAAAGATGTGGGAGTGGTAGCTGAGCCCTCTCTCCTCTTTGCTTTTCCAGTTCCTGTGCCTGGAAAAGGCTGCTGTGTAAGTGCAGACAACAAAAGTAGAAACTGTAATGGCATGAGAACAGTACTCATTGCAAACAGATTGGATGGTCCATAAGTAAGGCCTGGATGAGACCTTCTGTGCGTGGAGTTCTGTACCTGGCACACAGAAGTGTGTTTCCCATTGCTTGTCTTCATTCTCTCTCTGCGAAAGTTTCTGTGGTGTGACACCAGGCCAAAGAGCAGAATGCTCTAGCATGCTGTCAAGCATTGTTCTTTGCCTGTGGGAAACCTAATCTTAATTACTGGCCATGCTGACCTCCTGACTGCTTTCCTGTGGAAAGGAGATCGGATGTGGAGTGACATGGCCTGCGGTTTGTTTTCTGGACTCATACGCAGTGAAGTGGCTTGTTCTGATGCGATAAAGCTGTAGTATCCACAATGATTTTATGAACAGTAGTTTTCATATGAAGATGGCATGAAAAGGGAGGGAAGCACAGAATGATACAGGAATTGATGAGTTCTTGACTTGATGCCGTTTAGGAATAAACCTCCCCCAAAACCACAGAAGTAAACCCAAAATAGTAGCTATCACATGGGAGCAATTGTCTTGAAGAATAAGCTCACGAAATATTTCTTTTTCACTGTGTGCAGTTACTGTATTTATACTCATGCCCTTCCTTCAACTTAGTAGTGGAGTAGAATCAAGTCCTTAATTGCATGTGTAATTTGAACTCAGTATTGCCATGTTTTTGTCAGTGTGCACATACATGCCTGCCACGGCAGTAGTCCTGTGATTTTCTTTTCTGTTAGAGCCATTCAGAAGTAGAAGTAGGAAGTGATTGCTGAAGACCGGAGCAGGGACACAGAGGTGCTAATGGCTTACAGTATCCCTTCCCCACAGCAGAATGTTGTAACATCTGTTAGATGAGTCGATTTTTTAGCACGTGTAGCTGTCCTTAATAAAAACAAGGAAAAATCTCTTGCTGTTCTTCTTTTCTCTTGTTGTGTGTTGGTTTGTATTGAACGTCTAGGTTTTTTGAGCAGAGTACAATTGATTCAACACTCATAGCAGTAAGGGTTTCTGGACATTCCCCTTCTCTTGCTTGGGAAGTTACTTAACATATACTTGATGAAGTGAGGTTTCCAGGGGAAGTCCCTAGGATCCCCATGAGTTCAGAGCAGATGCTTTGAACAGAGTAGCAACTTTGTGTTGGAAGTGTGCTTTTTACTAACTCTGTGGGTACTCGTGCTGGAAAAATTGCAGTTTATTTGCTCAGCAGGATCTTCCATTTGGGTGTTCTGCAGCAGGATGCTGAGACAGATTTTGCTGGTGATGACAACTCTTCATTTTATCTTTTTTCATCAGACCATAGGCAGGAGGCCTAATTCAGGTGAATAAAGGAAAAGTACCGAGGACAGAGGAGCTTAGGGTAGGGAAGAAGATTCGGACAGTGATTCTACCTGGGACCGTTATGTGGAAAGTGCATCCCTTTGTGGTGCTTGTCACGCAGTTGTGCAGAAAGCCCAGGTTTGAGTAATACTTAACTGATGCATGCCTTATTTATCAACATCGTGATGTGCTTCTAACCTAAATTTGAATGTATCTGGTAGTACATAGAGTATTAGTCAGGCAATAGCGTATAAAACAATTGTTAAAGTAACTTTTTTCTTTTTTTTTCTCTGTAGCAGGCATCTGCTGCCAGGACCTGTTTGGCATCGTGGGAGAAAATTTTACTTTTCCAGTGAATATAGAAAAAAACCCAGATGAAATAATTTGGACGAAAAACAAGGATAAAGTGGCTGAATGGGAAGGACAAAACACGACGTATTTTCCTTCTCTCCGTAACAGAAGCTTCCTTAATGAGGAGAATGGCTGCTTGACTATATTTAACTTGCAGAACAGTGATGCTGGCGTATACGTATTGGAGTACTTCAGTACTCAGAAAGAAAGTTCTCCCTTAACCTTCACACTTACTGTGCTACGTAAGTAGTGGAAGAACTGCATGAAGAACTTGCACCACTTTATTTGCTTTAAGAAGGCTAGAAAGGGGGTTGTTTATTTGTCAGGGAAGCGAATGGCAACAGTGGGAGGCTGTTCTTTTGGCTCTGTTAAGTTGCTTTGGCACTTTAAACAGATTTCCAAAGGTGGCATCTAATTCATGTGCCTGTCATTGCTCACCTTGGAATGATTTCTTGAATGAGTATAGATGGCACGCTGTGTACTTTCAGGTAGATAACCAAACTCTTTGAGCAAGCTCACCCAAGTTATCCCAGGCATTAGTTGTCTACTAAAGATGTTCCTTCAGGCATACTATACATAGTTAAATATCTTTGGTATTATCCTGTGCAGATCTAGACAGCTTTACATTGAGAAATGTATTTGGCCAGTGTTTGTATTAATCCTCTTGACAGCGAACCATGAGGAGTCTTGAACTAGGCACAGAACCACCACAAACAGGGCTGCTTTTAGAAACAGATTTCTCACAGATGTGCGTGAGCACACACACGCACACACACACACACACACACACACACACACACACATATATGTTTTTATCTATGCACCCTCCTGCTGCTTTTGTTGTCTGTGCTAAAATTCAAGGTGGTTTATTACCAAAGTAATATAGTATGGTCTTTGTTTTTCTTTTTTCTTCTTTCTAGCTCCCCCTTCAAAACCTGAAGCAAGTTGCAATGACAGCGGGGATGCCTTTGTGTTGAAATGTACAGCAGATTTCCCAAAGCCTCTGCATTACACGTGGAAGTTGAATGGCAATCCACCAATCGTTCGTCACATCCCAGAAGTTTTCATCCCTAAGAAGGATGTTGGTGCTTCCACGAAAGCTGTGTGCTTCATTAAGTTCTCTCAAACGGAAAAGAGCTCTGAAATCTCTTTGACTCAGTGCTTTTCAGGTAAAAAAAAGTAATGAGCCCTCCACGGGCTGCAGGTGAATATCTGCTCCACCGTGGACCTCCATGGGCTGCAGGGGGATATCTGCTCCACCATGGCTCTCCATGGTGCAGAGGAGTCTCTGCTCTGGTGCCTGGAGTACCTCCTCTCCTTCCTCCTTCTTCACTGATCTTGATGTCTGCAGGGCTGTTTCTCTTGAACATTCTCACTCCTCTGTCTGCTGTTGCATGTCAGTTTTTACCCGTTCTTAAATAGGTTATTGCAGAAGTGTTACCACTGTTGCCGATGGGCTTGGCCTTGGCCAGTGGTGGGTCCATCTTGGAGCCAGCTGGCCCTGGCTGTCTGACATGGGGGCCGCTTCTGGCATCTTCTTACAGAAGCCACCCATAAAGTCTCCCTGCTACCAAAACCTTGCTTGCAAACCCAAGAGAAGATATTTGATGAAATTTTATTTGGCTGATTTCTGGCTCAGCCTTTCATAGGCCAAAAAATGGGGTGGGCATTGACTTTCAAGTGGTGATGTGCCTTTGCTGTACTAAGGAACTTAGTGTCTAACTACCACAGCTGATGTAGGGTTTTGCTAATAACTCATTCTGGTACATTAATTTCTTGAGGTTACTTTTTAAAAACCAAATACCTATAAAGATACTCAGGGTTGTATCTGTTCTGAAGTAGTGTAGCACACAGTTGCTTTCTAACTGACCAATCCTTATTTTATTTGTTTAAAGGAGACAGCCATCACAAAAGAAGCAGAGATGGTCTTATTGCAGCTTTTGTTATTTGCATGGCAGTTGCAGTAATAGTAGCATTTCTATGCGAAAGAGGTATGTATAGTACTTCCTAATGGAGCTCAACATGCTTCAAGATGACTGAACGGAGTTTCTCTAGAATGTTAGGAAGTTTCTGACTCTGGGATGTATTGTAAACACAGCAGAAGAAACCAGTGCAACTTAGGCAAGGGCAATAGGTTTGAAAGAAGTAATATACTAAACTTTGTGCATTCAGACACTGGGCTCTGTGTACTGGGAAATGTTGTAGTTTGTATTTGTGTATTTCTCCTTCAGACTAGGTGTTTCATTTGCTATGTGTTTCTATTTACTGAGTATTTATGGCCTCCCATTCCTATCCAAGTGTGCCTTCACTACCTTTATTCAGAGTATCATAAAGCTTGCCCTCAAGATCTATTTATTGCTGGGACAGGCCTATACCAAGTCCTCTTAAATATCTTGTGCTGAATCTGATCCAACAACTTGCTGTGCTCAACTCATACCCATGAGACAGGAAGCTACCAGTTGGAATAGTTAAAGCATAGCGCTGTATCTCAAAGAGTTTGGCCTGCATGATAGCTAGGTGGTGGCGATAGAAGTAATTTCGTCAGCCTAACAGATTCAGTGGCAGCATGAAGAAGTGAAATCAGCTTGCATCAATAATTGTGAATCCCTCGATTCCCAAGGGATATAGTTGAAGTGCAGGTTGACCTGCTTGGAAAGAATTTCGCTGCAGTTGTGTAAGATTTTTTAGATGTAAAACTGTAGGTAAATACGTAATAACACTTTCTCATTGCTGATATGTCTGTAAAGCTTATGTAGATTAGGTGATACTGAGAACTGTTGCTGAACTTTGAGTCCATCTAATGATGGCAATCAACTTTTCTATGTTGGAGAAGCTTGCTTTAGTTTACCATAGCTCAAGCATACTTTACTCTGACTCTAGGGAGATCTGTCTTTACTGTAGATGGATGAAAACTGTTCCACAGAGACTATCGTTTGTAGGATGGCTTGAACCAATCTAGCCACTTACTATCACTAAAAGTGGAGGTCTTGCTCTTTGGAACAGCTTTAGTATTCATCTCACCCCTCTGAGCCAGTTAAGCTAACTCAAGTAGCAGGAAAGTGACTCAGCAGAAAAACCTGGGTCATTGCCCATGAGACTAATAGGTTAAATCAGATCGTGAAGGGCTCTGAAGGGCACTGAGCTGACATACTGGAGGGGTGGGATGCTGGTCAGTGACGGAATCAAAGGTAGAAGGAAGGGCAGGAGACGGGAAGGGGCTAGGGGGGTGAGAGAGGCTTTTGCAGGGATATCAGGACAGGCTGAGATGTGCCTATGAAATGTGTTGCATGAAGCTGTTACTTTCTCACACTGTGAAGATTTGCTGCACTTTGAGCCCGCTGATTTCCCAGAGCTGGAGCCTTTGACAGTACTGGCTGCTCTACATAGAGCATAGCTAGTTTTAAAGTACTTGACAAATAGAACATCTGTGAAGAAACAAAGTTTTGGTGGGATGTGAAGTTAGGTTAGCTCTAGCAAATAAACTTGGTGAGGGAAGAAAGGAACGGATGGAAAAAGTAGTTTTGTTATTTGCAAAATGAAAGCCGTATCCTTATCACAGTCTGCACCTTGCTCAAAGGGGGCAGCGGAGCGGGAGGTGTTGATCTCCTCTCTCTGATAACCAGCAATCATTTTCAAATGTGAGAAAACATGGATGAGCGGAAGGGTGGGAGTGAGTTAAGACTGATGAGAAGAAACCTGACTCAGTGATGTAGATGAAACTGCCAATGAAACTGTCATGAAACAAGGCAACAGACCTAAAACAGGGCTGTAGAGCTGGAGAGGAGGCTGTGGTATCCAAGGCAAATCCTGTTAGTTGCCAGTGGGTAATACTGAAGACCAAATGATGTAAGTTGGCAAATTATTCCTGGCCTATGTGATGTGCTGCTTTGCACAGGCACACACTTGGCCAAACCGTGCTCCTATGTCGCACTTAGGTTTAGCATCTGAAATGGCTGTATTATGTAATGTCAGGGCATCATATGTAACTGTGCTTTCTTTGGTGCAGTTTGCAAGCTCTGTGGGGACAGAACATTTTGCATGTTCTGTAGGGAGTGTGAAACCTGATGCTTGTTGCCACAGCTATAAAATGAGGAGGATGCTAATTTCATATTCAGGCCCTTACTGCATAGACACAAACAGCAGCACCCCACCAGGCTGCCTTCTCAATCACGTTCTTCAGTCCATCAAGCTGGTATAAATCACCCATAGGTAAAGCAGTAAACCTGCTTGGGTTTTAAAGATATAAATAAAATATACCTCAGGCCTATACAGGAACCTTGTGAGAACTAAAATAGGGACATAATTCTCTTTCTTATTGTCTACAGAGATGAGTACCATGTGTTACCATATGCTGCTCTCCTAGACTGCTGGCAGTTTATCCTAGATTGGAGTGATGCTGAGCTAGAGACTAGCAGAAGGGATGGGTAGGGCTGTCGAAACAGGAGCAAAGACTGGATGATGCTGGCTTGGCACATCCAGTTGGTTCCTTTTTTACTGTTTGTGTACACCAAGACAGACACACTGATGTGAGCTTTGTGTATGCTTTATTGGTTATCAGCCTGTTTAGATGTTGATGCATGTTGCATGGAGCGAGTTAAGTTGGCAAGTAGGGCACGTAGTCTTGAACTAGCTGGGTTCTAACTTCCTGCACTGCAATTTCCCTTTACTTCCAGTTTCCTTGCTTGTCAAATAAGAGCTCTATTTGCAGTCCTCAAAAGGGAAAACTCAAAAAGCATCTGGTATTACTGTGTGGAAGAAATAGCAGCAGCATCACATTCATGTGTGGTGGTGCACAGTTGGTACTAAGACTGTACCTCAACCTTTGCATAAAAGCGGTGTCTTTAATACCTAGTTAAGTGATCTAAAGTCATGGAGTCAGGACAGCCTCACACCCTACCAGCTGCTTAGCAGGTGGCTGGCAATAAATGAGTAAATGTTCTTAACGTGCTGCAGTTGCAGGGAAATGTTTTTAACCATATACAGATAATTTGGGTAAAATGGCTACTGGCTGTCAGATACCATGGTTCGCCTACCTGTTGTAATTGGATTGCTTTGGATCATGTGAAATGTCTTAATTCATCTTATACTTTATTAGTATTTAAAGCCTGCACTGTGTATAACCAGTTCAGTTTCCAGAAGAGAAGACATAATAATTTACCTGTGTGCTTTTCTTTTGCTTCATCTCTTAAATCATAAGCAAAGAATTGCCTTGTGGAACAAACAAGAATGGAAGAGAAGCTGTAGAATTCAACACTGAAGAAGCTTCCACCTTTTCTCTTGGAGGTTTTCCAACAAGCACTGAAGTCATCCATAAAGTGGATGCTTTGAAGGCCAGCTGAACTGTTTCCAGTGTCTGCTCTTTTCTTAGAAGGGACAGTGACACTAACACGAAATGTAAGAGTTAAGGTCTTTTTCATCACATGTAGAAACTAACAAAGACATGTTCATTTACATGAATGTAGATAAGTCAAAAACTGTTTAGCTTTCTATGCAATGTTAGATCACTACTTGTTTACAGACAGAAGGGCAGCTGATCTTCAGCAAACCCAGGTGCCTTTTCTCATCTCTGGGTTTTTTTCTAGAACTTTTGATATTTTTTGCACTTTTAAGGTTCCTTTTTTGTCTTAGCTTCTGCTTCACAGTATTCTAAAAGAATGTCAGTCTACCCATTGCTATACAAAGAACAATATGTTTTTAGGCTGCTTGTGACTGCAAAGAAAACTTGAAAACTGAAGTCACTGAAGCTCAAAAAGAATCAAAGATTAAAAAGTACCATGTTAATACAGCCCAGGATGCTGTTGGGTGCCTTTGCTGCCAGGGTACACTGCTGGCTCTGGATACCGGAGAGGGACTTTTCATCAGGGACTGTAGGAACAGGACAAAGGGTGGTGGGTTTAAACTGAAACAGGAGAAGTTCAGGTTCAATATAAGGAAGAAGTTCTTCCCTGTGAGGGTGGTGAAGTGCTGGAACAGGTTGCCCAAAGAAGTGGTAAATGTTCCACCCCTGGCAGTGTTCAAGGCCAGGCTGAACAAACCCTTGGGCAACATGGTCTACTGTGAAGCGTCCTTGCCTATGGAAGCGGGGGGTTGGAACTGGATATATATTATTATATATTATATAATATAGACTGTAGAATCATAGAATGGTTAGGTTTGGATCATCCAGTTCCAACACCCTGCCATGGGCAGGGATGCTTCACATTAGAACAGGTTGCTCCAAGCCCCATACAGCCTGGCCTTGAACAGCAACATGGGTGGAGAATTCTTAAATAAGCTAAAAAAGCTCTGTCGCATCTTTTTGTAATACATACTTAAATTTCTTACACTTTAAATTTTGTAAATGATCCCCAAAACTAATCATTAACTTGAAATGATTTATTTATTTGTATATTTAAGTCGCAACCCCTTCTTCACTGCACCCTCAATGGATTTTCCACTGCACCTTCAATGATGCTGTCTACCTCTTTGTGAGAAGTTTCCACACAAAGATGTCCTTTGTCATGTGTATCAGGGAAAGGGTAAAACTGTAGCTTGTCTTCCTGCTTGGACAAAGGCTTGCTTTCTGTTATTAATATGGAAAATAATGGTGGAAAAAAAATGGTTGTTTGGAGGAATAGGCTAAAACTGCTCCCAGAAACTACCAGTTCATCCGGTACGCATCATTCTTCCTGTGCAATTTAAAACTTAAAAGGCATGCAGAAGTCTTATATAGGGAGTGGTTTTGAAAATTCCTTGACACTTGATACCGTTGACTTTGTTTCCAAATAAAAAAAAGCAACAGCCTTCAAAAATAGTAAGCGGTTGGGGTTAAGTAACCACCACTGCTGGAAATCTTTAGCATAATTCATGCGATTTTGGAGCTTTGTCCAAAGTAGAAAAGCCCAGGCTAATGTAAGACCAAAAACTACAGGCTCTACACTGTCTCACTGCATGTTTTCACCCACTCACTTTATACAGTGTCCTGGTTTCAGCTGTAACAGGTGTAGGTTTTTTTCTCCTTCCTAGTGGGTGATACAGTGCTGGGTTTCAGCTTCAGTCTGGGCATAACGCTGATAGCAACAGCTGGAACATCAGTGTTTTTAGTAATGTTTACCCCCCCCTCCTCACAAGAAGCCTGGAGGAAGCAGAGACAGGACACCTGACCCGCTGTAGCCAAAGGGCTATTCCATACCACAGCATGTCGTGCCAAGTATAGGAACTGGCGGAGTCCCTTTGAAGGGACGATCGCTGCTTGGGTTGGGCTGGGTATCGGTTGATGGGTGCTGAGCAATTTTATTGTGCATCACCTGTGTTTACTGATGTGTTTCCTTTCCCCTTTTAGTTTCATATTCTCTCCCCTTGTTATTTATTAAACTCTTCTTATCTCAACACGTGGGGTTTTATGTTTGTTCATTTTTTTTTGCCAGGAGGAGGGGGGGAAGTGGAGGGTTTTGCAGCATGGTGCTGATTTATTGACCTGGCTTAAACTGCAACTCACAACATCTGCTGTGTGTGAGAAACTTCTACACAGTGGTAGAAGTACAGATGTTCACAGAATCATGGAATCAACTCGGTGAGCCTGCCCTCTGACACCTTGGAGTCCCTGCTCATGCTGATGGTGAGACCTGGTTGGTAAAAATGACAGAAACTGAAAATGAGTAGGAGCTGCTGCTGTGAGTACTTCTGGTCACAAGACACACCATAGCTGGTTCCTTACTTTCCTTTTCATACTATATTTAGCCTTCAGCAGCAGTGCCTGAGGAAACATTGCTCCTCATTAATGCCAGAATAAATGAGAGCTTTTTCATGGGCTTTCAATTCCAGTGCCAGTTGGGGATAGTGGGAGATAAATACAGAACCCAGGAATATCTCTGTCCTTTTGACTCTTCCAGGAAATTTAAGCAAGCCCAGTATGACCCATTAACTGAGAAGAAAAGCATAGCCAGCAGCTGCAGTGGCACTGACCCATGAGGAGAGCATATCCTAGTCAGGGATTGTTTCATTCCCCAGGTAGGGCTTCCAGGGAAGTTCCGTTAGGGAATGTTAAGTCATATTGTTGGAGGTGGGAGTGGGAGACAATGGGGAGCATTTGTGTTGCTGCCTGTGGGTTTCTACAGTAGGTTTATGCTGCCCGTGTTATTCAGGGTGCTTTCTCAATGGTTTTTGGCAGTTCTATAGCACTGAGATGTGCTGACAAGCAGAAAAGATGTTCTGCTCCAAAAGCAGCTGCATGTAATGATCTGAAACTCCTGAAGGTGAGTCTACAAAATGTTCCGAGATCGTGCTAGTTGAGAGGCACAACAGAGATTAAATATTTGATCAGAGTGCCATTCCCTGCGCCTGTCCTCCGTATCACAGCCTATGGGGCTGCTCAGAGAAATGCTGCACAAAGAACGGGTGCCTGAAAGTGTTTATTTTTTCATAAATTTTGTATGCCCAGTCCCAAAACAGAAGAAAAAGTTGAGGAGAAAAAGCAGGTCAGGTAGAACGGGAGGGTCTCAATAGGCAGCAATGGTTGCCTTGATCCAGGAGATGTAATTGCAGACCTTAGTGTAAACCCCAGGGTAGCCTTTCTGGGCACATCCAAGACCCCAGGAAACAATGCCCTGGAGTTGCCCGTTGCAGACCACTGGACCGCCGGAATCCTCCTGCTCATATGAAGGATATGCATGGTCAGCAAGTGTTACCAGTGTCAGTGATGAGCCAGAAATCACTGACACCTGAGGGAGCCCCATCCTGGTTTTTCCATAGAGAAGTTCTACAAAGGCCAGTTCTGATTAGCACTCTACGTCTGATGCTACTGTGCCTGCTTTAGCTCCAAGCACCGCACAGCTAAGGACGAGGAAGCTGCCTGTTTCTGACAGATGCAGTCCTTGGCAGATGATTAGGCTGTGTTTGTCTTAAACATTATTCTGCCAAGTATTTCCAGGGAGCTTGGCCCATGTCAAATGCAGAGCAATTGCCAGGTACGGCCGTTGGCCAGACTGCCTGGTGTATTGGCTAGTTCATTTTAGTAAGTCCAAAACTAACATTTGTGTCCTAAGCTCTAAAGTCCCAGTGGTTACTGTTCACTCTCTGGTGCAGTGCTCCTCCTTTTTTAATAGCCTGAAGTGCAGAAGGCTGCTTCTAGAAATTTAGTGCAGAGTGTTAGTGCTGTCTGAGAAGGAGGCAATGACTGAGTGTTAGAAACCCAGCCTCACGCACTAAGGAACTTCGTTCCTACGCCTCCACTGGTGTTAAAAAAAACAATAACCTTCAGACATGGCAATGCAGTGAGTCTAGTAATTCTCTAGTAGTAAAGCCTCTTCTGTTGGAAAAAGGTGGGAGAGAAACGTAGGTGAAAGGAGAGGCAGATACTTTACCTGGCAGGAGTCTTTTCCTCCCTCCAGGAATCCTACACATATCATGTTATCTGTAATATCCCCAGGGTAGGCATTGCTGCATGCACTTGAGGAGAGTACAGGAGCCTTCAGGCACTGCAAGGTATCTGGATATGCACCTACAAGAAATAGGGATCGATGGTTGGTAACATCTCTGATTTAATTTCAGAGCCTGGAAATGAGCTGTCTGAGCAGAAAAGGAAGCACCAAACATCCTGGTTCTGCAGTTGTCACTTCTCCTCTGAACAGTAATCACAGCATGGATGGAGCAGGTTTTAGTCATGGGTCCACAGTTCTCCATTGCAGCCACACTGATTTTTCAGGTACTGTATTGGGTTTTCATGGTAAAGTTTTGGTAGTGGGGGGACTACAGGAGTGGCTTCTGTGAGAAGCTGCTTGAAGCTTCCCCTGTGTCCAACAGAGCCAGTGGCAGCTCACTCACCACTAGCTAAGGCTGTGCCCATCCACAACACCGGCACCCTGCCCATGGTAACGTAACCCTGAAGGGGGGGGGAAAACCCTGCACAATTGCAGTGGGAGAGTGGAGGGATTATATGTGAGAGAACCAGCTCTGCAGACACCAGGGTCAGTGAGGAAGGAAGGGGAGGAGGTGCTCCAGGCACCAGAGCAAAGATGCCTCTGCAGCCTGTGGTAAAGACTGCGGTAGGGCAGGCTGTCCCCCTGCAGCCCATGGAGGTTAATGCTGGAGTCGATACCTCCCTGCAGCCTGTGGAGGACCCCACGTTGGAGCAGGTTTGCTGCAGGACTTGTGACCCTGTGGGAGACCCACGCTGGAGCTGCCTGTTCCTGAAGGATGCACCCCAAGGAAAGGACCCACACTGGAGCAGCCTTTTCCAGAAGGACTGCACTCTGTGGAGGGGACCCACCCTGAAGGAGTTCATGTGGAACTGTAGCTCATGGGAAAGACCCACACTGGAGGAGCTCATGGAGAACTGCCTCCCATGGGGGGACCTCATGGTGGAGAAAGGGAAGAGCATGAGGATGGAGCAGCAGAGCCGTGTGATTAGCTGACCACAGCCCCCATTCCCTGACCCCCTGCACTGCTACAGGAGAGGAGGTAGAGAATGTGGGAGGAAATTTAATCCCAGGAAGAAGACAGGGCTGTGGGAAAGGCTTTGGTGGGCACCTGGCATCCAGCTCTGGTCAAGCACCACAGTCTGCTAGACAATCATCAGTTGTCAGGTCGGGAGCTGAGAGCTACTGTGAAGCACATATACTGGAGGAAACCTGCGCTTCAGGAAAACCATCCTCTCGCTGCTGCAGCTTCAATTGTCCCCAGTGGATTAGACACCAGTCACTGTCCACACCTCTGACCATTGGTGTAAGAAAACAGAACTCTCTTGCAGTCATTTGAGACCACAGTCCCATATTTATGTCTTGCGCTCAGAGAAGCGACAGCTCCATTGACATCAGTTAAATTGCTTGTGCTTGGCACTGCACAACTGAGAGCTCCAGACCACAAAATCTATGGCACAAAATCTATAACATTGTGAACAGCACGTGGATGACTTAAGTGGTTCCACATATATAACACAAAACAGAGGAAGCGCGTTACAAAGGCTTGCCTTTAAAGTAGTCACATGGTTACTGTCCTACAGGGACTTACCACTCAAAAAGACCTGTCCCACACCACTCATCTGTTCTTTACCCTGCACTTTTAACTGTGAGTTAAATGTCTCCCAGGCCCTCATGGTGCCATACATGCCCACAGGGTACTCACTTCCACTGCTGCGTGTGTTTCCCCAGCCAGAGATGAGGCATTCGGTGCCTGCGGTCACGCAGCTGGTGGGCAGAGAAACTGTTTGTACAGCGTCGTTGAGCTGGGCTGGTGTGGCGAGTTTGATGAGCATAATGTCATTGTCCAGCGTGTCGGAGTTGAAACCAGAGTGACGGATGATTTTAGATGCTCTGATCACCTGCTGTGTCGATTCTTTGAGTGCCAGGTTATGTTTTCCAAGCTGCACTTGCATGGGACTGGAAAACAGAAAAATGGAATACACTTTATGGCTGCCGACAAGTTAGAAGGAACCTCCCTGTCACCTTATGCACTCACTGCAACACAGCTGTCGTAATAGCTGTTTTTGTGCAGGTTACCTTTCTTGTCCTAGGAATCCACACTGAGATCTTACCCATTCCCAGTTCCAATGGTGAATTTCTGCAGGTTTATTTTGTTGAGCTGAGACAAGTTGTATGCATTACCGTGCTTTATACAAGCATTTGGGGGAAAGACAAACTGTCACCCTGAGCTCGTTCCTCTCCCTCTTCTCCAGTGCCTGAGTTTTAGCAAGATTAATGGAATCCATAAGAAATCACAGCCTGTATCTTGCTGCTGGATGGTCACACTGTCATTTCAGAAAGTGCTCTGCATTCACAGTAACGTTTCCAGAAGTGGAAACCCCCTTATGATGCTTCAGCCCAGCTTTCTGAACGAGATGCCCATTCCTTGGACGGCATCACTTACATACTTGGATCTCACAGCTCCGAATTCCTGCTGGAAGTGAACTGGGAGAAAGAAGTAGGTTACAGAAGATCATGGTTTTTGCACTTACTACTTGTATCAGTGAGCCGCTGTCAAGACCCACTGGCTGTTGATCAGGGAGCCTCCACAGAAGTGATACCCAGAGTTCAGGGACACCTGAAATGGGACGGAGTTCGCTGCACAGGTGTAGCCTCCGACAATCTTGTCATCATCATCATCATTGTTGACGGGGAAGGCAACTGGGAGATAAGAGGTAAGAGATAACTGTCACCGTCTAGCATAAGGAATCTTGTACCCCTGTGACTGAAGCATCTCACTTGCCCATAGTCCAATGATTTACTGTGACTTTAGGACTTCATGGGCCAGAGGTTGTGTCTTTATACTTCATAGAGCTTAATAGAGAGCCTGTCTGTTTTTGAAGCTGTGCACACATTTCAGTACTCCTGGGCCAAGAACCCCTATGAAGTCATTTCGTTCCCCATTTTGAGACACAAGCAATTATGATCAGAGGCAGCAGACAAAGAAGTTGCAATGCTCTCCCTTAAAAGTTTTGCAAGTTGAACCTGGGCTTCACTTTCCCCCTGTCGAACACCTTCCAAACTTGCTCAGGAAATGAGCTTCCTTAGGAATTCCAAAAAGAGAAGTAAAAAGTATACTCACCTGCCACGCCAACAAAGGCGACAAACAGTATGTATTTCATGATGGTGACACAGCCCCACGGCCCGACTGGTGGACTGGAAGCATGAGCTGCTAGAAATACGTTTTTCGAAACGGCCTTATCTCTTGTCCAAGGTTTTCTCCAGGCAAAAAGTACACAGTGGAAAATTGGAAGATGCAAATGTGGGGATTGAGAGGCATTGGTAGAAGGTGCAAACCATAGATCAGTTAATCATAAACCTTTCCTCATAGGGAGCTATTCTAAGTTATTGTAGATGGTGCCCTTCAATTTAAAAATACATCTGGGCTTTGGAAGATGTGTAGTGGTTCGGTTGTCTCATTCTTCTTTGCAGCAACTTTTGAGAGCAGCCCTCAAACTCCTCCAGGGAGGAGGGTCACAAGAAGGCTGGAGGAAGCAGAGACAGGACACCTGACCTGGTGTAGCCAAAGGGCTATTCCATGCCACAGCAAATCATGCCCAGTATAGAAATTGGCAGAGTCCCTTGGAAGGGATGATTGCTCCTTGAGCCAGGCTGGGTATTGGTCAGTGGGTGCTAAGCAATTCTATTGTGCATCACCTGTGTTTACTGATGTTTTTCCTTTCCCCTTTTAGTTTCGTATACTCTCTCCTTTTTATTTATTAAACTCTTCTTATCTCAACACATGGGGTTTACATTTATCCATTTTTTTTGCCAGGAGGAGGGGGGGAGGTGGAGGGTTTTGCTGTGCGGTGCTTATTTTCTGGCCTGTCTTAAACTGCGACTCACAACACCTGCTGTGTGTGAGAAACTTCCACCCACTGGTAGAAGTACAGATGTTCACAGAATCATGGAATCAACTTGGTTGTAAAAGACCTTTAAGCTCATCAAGTCCAACCTTGACTCCAGCACTGCCAGGGCTGCCACTAAGCCATGGCACTGAGGGCCTCGTCTCCACGGTGTGTGAACACTTCTGGGGACGGTGACTCCAGCACTGCCCTGGGCAGCCTGTTCCAATGCCTGAGCACCCTCTGGGGAAGGAATTGTTCCTGATCTCCGGTCTAAATCTCCACTTGTGCAGCTTGAGGCCTTAGCAGTTTTCAAAGCAAAAGTGAAGCTTAGGGTCCTTTTGGTATTGTTGTTTCTTTGGGTTTTGTGATGGGTAGATTGTTTTTTTCCCCGTAGGGATGTGAAGGCAGACATTTAGGAGAATAACCTGATGTGACTTCCTGCCAGCTCTGGCAAAAGCATTTGCAGTGCCATTCCTATGTCCCTCTCTCCAGATGTCCATTGCACAGTAACTAAAGAAGAATAAACCCTTTTTCTGTGAAAAAGTGTGTGTCAGGAGAGGCAGTTTTCAATAGCAAAGAGTTGAGGCTCACTTGAAATGCAAGCAGCTACTTGTGTCTTGTGTGAAACTTAAGTCCAGAAAATGTTGACTGCACTCCAGAAGTGAGCCTGCCCTCTGACACCCTGGAGTCCCAGCTCATGCTGATGGTGAAACTTGGTTGGTGGACATGACAGAAACTGAAAATGAGTAGGAGCTGCTGCTGTGAGTACTTTTGGTCACAAGACACACCATAGCTGGTTCCTTACTTTCCTTTTCATACTATATTTAGCCTTCACCAGCAGTGCCTGAGGAAACATTGCTCCTCATTAATGCCAGAATAAATGAGAGCTTTTTCATGGACTTTCAATTCCAGTGCCAGTTGGGGGTAGTGGGAGATAAATACAGAACCCAGGAATATCTCTGTCCTTTTGACTCTTCCAGGAAATTTAAGCAAGCCCAGTATGACCAATTAACTGAGAAGAAAAGCATAGCCAGCAGCTGCAGTGGCACTGACCCATGAGGAGAGCATGTCCTAGTCAGGGATTGTTTCATTCCCCAGGTAGGGCTTTCAGGGAAGTTCCGTTAGGGAATGTTAAGTCATATTGTTGGAGGTGGGAGTGGGAGACAATGGGGAGCATTTGTGTTGCTGCCTGTGGGTTTCTACAGTAGGTTTGTGCTGCCCGTGTTATTCAGGGTGCTCTCTCAATGGTTTTTGGCAGTTTTATAGCACTGAGATGTGCTGACAAGCAGAAAAGATGTTCTGCTCCAAAAGCAGCTGCATGTGTGTCCTGGGTTTAGCAGTAGCAGTCATTTTTCTCCTTCTTGGTAGCTGGTGCAGTGCAGTGTTTTGACTTTCGGCCTGGGAACAGAGCTGATAACACCGATGTTTTGGTTTGGCCAAGGACTTTGTGAGCCTCATGCTCTGCCAGGGAGGAGGGGAAGCCAGGAGGAAGCAGAGACAGGACACCTGACCCAAACTGACCAAAGAGGTATTCCATACCACAGCACGTCATGCCCAGGAGGTAACTGGGAGTTAGCCGTAAGGGCTGGGAGACTGCGGGGTTGGAGGAGGTATCGGTCGGTGCTTGGTCGGGCTGGGGTGGGCGAGTTATCGGTTGGTTGGTGGTGAGGTGTTGTATTATCTTCCCTTGTTATTTCCTTTATCATTATTATCATTGGTGGCAGCAGTAGTGATTTGTGTTATATCTTAGTTACTAAACTGTTCTTATCTCAACCCGTGGGAGTTGCATTCTTTTCGATTCTCCTCTCCGTCCCTCTGGGAGTAGGGGGAGAGCAAGAAGGGGGGGAGTGAGTGAACGAGTTGTCTGGTTTGGTTTAAACCACGACAATGTGACGGTCTGAAACTCCTGAAGATGAGTCTACAAAATGTTCTGAGATCGTGCTAGTTGAGAGGCACTACAGAGATTAAATATTTGATCAGAGTGCCATTCCCTGCGCCTGTCCTCCGTATCACAGCCTATGGGGCTGCTCAGAGAAATGCTGCACAAAGAACGGGTGCCTGAAAGTGTTTATTTTTTCATAAATTTTGTATGTCCAGTCCCAAAACAGAAGAAAAAGTTGAGGAGAAAAAGCAGGTCAGGTAGAACGGGAGGGTCTCAATAGGCAGCAATGGTTGCCTCGATCCAGGAGACGTAATTGCAGACCTTAGTGTAAACCCCAGGGTAGCCTTTCTGGGCACATCCAAGACCCCAGGAAACAATGCCCTGGAGTTGCCCGTTGCAGACCACTGGACCGCCGGAATCCCCCTGTGCATATAAAGGATGTGCAAGTGTTACCAGTGTAAGTGATGAGCCAGAGATCCCAGAAATCACTGACACCTGAGGGAGCCCCATCGTGGTTTTTCCATAGAGAAGTTCTACAAAGGCCAGTTCTGATTAGCACTCTACGTCTGATGCTACTGTGCCTGCTTTAGCTCCAAGCACCGCGCAGCTAAGGACGAGGAAGCTGCCTGTTTCTGACAGATGCAGTCCTTGGCAGATGATTAGGCTGTGTTTGTCTTAAACATTATTCTGCCAAGTATTTCCAGGGAGCTTGGCCCATGTCAAATGCAGAGCGATTGCCAGGTACGGCCGTTGGCCACACTGCCTGGTGTATTGGCTAGTTCATTTTGGTAAGTCCAAAACTAACATTTGTGTCCTAAGCTCTAAAGTCCCAGTGGTTACTGTTCACTCTCTGGTGCAGTGCTCCTCCTTTTTTAATAGCCTGAAGTGCAGAAGGCTGCTTCTAGAAATTTAGTGCAGAGTTAGTGCTGTCTGAGAAGGAGGCAATGACTGAGTGTTAGAAACCCAGCCTCACGCACTAAGGAACTTCGTTCCTACGCCTCCACTGGTGTTAAAAAAACCAGTAACCTTCAGACATGGCAATGCAGTGAGTCTAGTAATTCTCTAGTAGTAAAGCCTCTTCTGTTGGAAAAAGGTGGGAGAGAAACGTAGGTGAAAGGAGAGGCAGATACTTTACCTGGCAGGAGTCTTTTCCTCCCTCCAGGAATCCTACACATATCATGTTATCTGTAATATCCCCAGGGTAGGCATTGCTGCATGCACTTGAGGAGAGTACAGGAGCGTTCAGGCACTGCAAGGTATCTGGATACGCACCTACAAGAAATAGGGATCGATGGTTGGTAACATCTCTGATTTAATTTCAGAGCCTGGAAATGAGCTGTCTGAGCAGAAAAGGAAGCACCAAACATCCTGGTTCTGCAGTTGTCACTTCTCCTCTGAACAGTAATCACAGCATGGATGGAGCAGGTTTTAGCCATGGGTCCACAGTTCTACGTTGCAGCCACACTGATTTTTCAGGTACTGTATTGGGTTTTCATGGTAAAGTTTTGGTAGTGGGGGGACTACAGGAGTGGCTTCTGTGAGAAGCTGCTTGAAGCTTCCCCTGTGTCCAACAGAGCCAATGCCAGCTCAGGCACCACCAGTTAAGGGTGGTGAGAGATACTTGAGTGGCGCCCTGCCTATGATAATGTGACACTGAAGGAGGGGGAAACCTTGCGCAATTGTAGTGGGAGAGTGGAGGGAGTATATGTGAGAGAACCAGCTCTGCAGACACCAGGGTCAGTGAGGAAGGAAGGGGAGGAGGTGCTCCAGGCACCAGAGCAAAGATGCCTCTGCAGCCTGTGGTAAAGACTGCGGTAGGGCAGGCTGTCCCCCTGCAGCCCATGGAGGTTAATGCTGGAAGGGCATGAGGATGGAGCAGCAGAGACGTGTGATTAGCTGACCACAGCCCCCATTCCCTGACTCCCTGCACTGCTACAGGAGAGGAGGTAGAGAATGTGGGAGGAAATTTAATCCCAGGAAGAAGACAGGGCTGTGGGAAAGGCTTTGGTGGGCACCTGGCATCCAGCTCCGGTCAAGCACCACAGTCTGCTAGACAATCATCTGTTGTTTGGTTGGGAGCTGAGAGCTACTGTGAAGCACATATACTGGAGGAAAACTGCGCTTCAGGAAAACCATCCTCTCGCTGCTGCAGCTTCAATTGTCCCCAGTGGATTAGACACCAGTCACCGTCCACACCTCTGACCATTGGTGTAAGAAAACAGAACTCTCTTGCAGTCATTTGAGACCACAGTCCCATATTTATGTCTTGCGCTCAGAGAAGCGACAGCTCCATTGACATCAGTTAAATTGCTTGTGCTTGGCACTGCACAACTGAGAGCTCCAGACCACAAAATCTATGGCACAAAATCTATAACATTGTGAACAGCACGTGGATGACTTAAGTGGTTCCACATATATAACACAAAACAGAGGAAGCGCGTTACAAAGGCTTGCCTTTAAAGTAGTCACATGGTTACTGTCCTACAGGGACTTACCACTCAAAAAGACCTGTCCCACACCACTCGTCTGTTCTTTACCCTGCACTGTTAACTGTGAGTTAAATGTCTCCCAGGCCCTCATGGTGCCATACATGCCCACAGGGTACTCACTTCCACTGCTGCGTGTGTTTCCCCAGCCAGAGATGAGGCATTCGGTGCCTGCGGTCACGCAGCTGGTGGGCAGAGAAACTGTTTGTACAGCGTCGTTGAGCTGGGCTGGTGTGGCGAGTTTGATGAGCATAATGTCATTGTCCAGTGTGTCATAGTTGAAACCAGAGTGACGGATGATTTTAGATGCTCTGATCACCTGCTGTGTCGATTCTTTGAGTGCCAGGTTATGTTTCCCAAGCTGTACTTGCATGGAACTGGAAAAGAGAAGAAATGGCATATATTTATGGCTACCAACAAGTTAGAAGGAACCTCCCTGTCACCTTATGGACTCACTGCAACACAGCTGTTGTAATAGCTGTTTTTGTGCAGGTTACCTTTCTTGTCCTAGGAATCCACACTGAGATCTTACCCATTCCCAGTTCCAATGGTGAATTTCTGCAGGTTTATTTTGTTGAGCTGAGACAAGTTGTATGCATTACCGTGCTTTATACAAGCATTTTGGGGAAAGACAAACTGTCACCCTGAGCTCGTTCCTCTCCCTCTTCTCCAGTGCCTGAGTTTTAGCAAGATTAATGGAATCCATAAGAAATCACAGCCTGTTTCTCACTGCTCAATGGTCACACTGTCATTTCAGAAAGTGCTCTGCATTCAGAGATGTTTCCAGAAGTGGAAACCCCCTTATGATGCTTCAGCCCAGCTTTCTGAACGTGATGCCCATTCCTTGAACGGCATCACTTACATACTTGGATCTCACAGCTCCGAATTCCTGCTGGAAGTGAACTGGGAGAAAGAAGTAGGTTACAGAAGATCATGGTTTTTGCACTTACTACTTGTAGCAGTGAGCCGCTGTCAAGACCCACTGGCTGTTGATCAGGGAGCCTCCACAGAAGTGATACCCAGAGTTCAGGGACACCTGAAATGGGACGGAGTTCGCTGCACAGGTGTAGCCTCCGACAATCTTGTCATCATCATCATCATTGTTGACGGGGAAGGCAACTGGGAGATAAGAGGTAAGAGATAACTGTCACCGTCTAGCATAAGGAATCTTGTGCCCCTGTGACTGAAGCATCTCACTTGCCCATAGTCCAATGATTTACTGTGACTTTAGGACTTCATGGGCCAGAGGTTGTCTCTTTATACTTCATAGAGCTTAATAGTGAGGCTGTCTGTTTTTGAAGCTGTGGGCATATTTCAGTACTCCTGGGCCAAGAACCCCTATGAAGTCATTTCGTTCCCCATTTTGAGACACAAGCAATTATGATCAGAGGCAGCAGACAAAAGAAGTTGCAATGCTCTCCCTTAAAAGTTTTGCAAGTTGAACCTGGGCTTCACTTTCCCCCAGTGGAACACCTTCCAAACTTGCTCAGGAAATGAGCTTCCTTAGGAATTCCAAAAAGAGAAGTAAAAAGTATACTCACCTGCCACGCCAACAAGGGCGACAAACAGTATGTATTTCATGATGGTGACACAGCCCCACGGCCCGACTGGTGGACTGGAAGCATGAGCTGCTAGAAATACGTTTTTCGAAACGGCCTTATCTCTTGTCCAAGGTTTTCTCCAGGCAAAAAGTACACAGTGGAAAATTGGAAGATGCAAATGTGGGGATTGAGAGGCATTGGTAGAAGGTGCAAACCATAGATCAGTTAATCATAAACCTTTCCTCATAGGGAGCTATTCTAAGTTATTGCAGATGGTGCCCTTCAATTTAAAAATACATCTGGGCTTTGGAAGATGTGTAGTGGTTCGGTTGTCTCATTCTTCTCTGCAGCAACTCTCTCCTCATGACCAGGGTCCAGCCTGTGAGCTTGGCTCTGCTCCGGCTGCCCAGGCGGATGACAGGGCCGATGAGATGGGAGGCTGCAGTGCAGAGCTCGGAGTGTAGAGTGTGCCTGCACTGGTCTCTTGAGGGGAGGGTGCACAATGGGGAGGGCTGCTCTTGGTCAGCGCTGGTGGAGGTCCTCCTGCAGCAGGGGCTGAGCTGTGGGACGGTGTTGTTGAGCTAAAAGATGTGAGGGAAGCTGAGATGCAGCTGGACTGCTTGCTCCAGGCACAGACTGTGCAGGGGCCTCAAGCGTCCCTCATAGCGCATACAGGAAAAGAGGGCAGTAATCCAGGGAGCTGGGAACTAGTAAAAAAAACCAAAAAAAAACAACAAAAAGACAAAACAAAAAAAAAAAAAAAAGAAAAAACCCACTAAAAGCAAGGGGCTTCCTCCTAAATCTGATGTCCCTGCCTGGAACTGCTTCGCAGTTCTGCAGGAGGCTGAGGAGGAAGCACGCACCTCGCCACATGAACAACCAGCTGATGCACTGGTAAAGAGGATCACTACTGGTGCCATCATGAAAACGTGGCAGGTCATAGTAGTAGAGGACTCAATTTTGAAAGGCACAGAGGCACCCATATGTCAGCCTGAACCAGCCTCAATTGAGGTGTGTTGCCTACTAGGGGCATGGATCAGGGATGTTGCAGAGAGGCTGCCTAGCCTAGTAAGTCCCACTGACTATTACCCACTTCTAGTGGTCCATGTGGGTGCTAGTAATATAGATAGCAGTAACCAAGAGCCCTGGGAGAGGTGGTCAGGGGCTCTGGAGCTCAGATATAGGTTTTTCATCAATTCTCCAGGATAAAGGAGAGGACCTTAAAAAGACTAGGTGGATTTAGCAGGTTAATAATTTTTATAACAGCGGTGCTATAATCAGGGGTTTGGATATTTAGAACATGGAACTCAATTTGGGAGGCCAGGTCTACCAGATTTGGTGGAGCTGATGGGAAGCGCGGTTTTGGTAGGAGGCTTGCCAGGCTGGTCAAGAAAGCTTTAAAATCAATGTGTCTGGGGAAGGGGGCATCATTCCATCCCAACACACCCAGTCAGTTGCCAGCACCTATAATAAATGCTCGAAGTGATGCAGAGAGATTTCAGCCACTCAAGCCAATGAGCCGGCTTCATTTGGAGCTCGGTTCAGATGCCTCTGTACAAATGCCCGTAGTATGGGGAACAAACAAGAGAAATTAGAGATGTGTGCACGTCTATGGAGATACGGTATAATTGGTATCAATTATAACATGGTGGGATAGGTCCTGTGAATGAAGTGTTGGAATGGAAGGTTACAGGCTCTTTAGAAAAGACAGGCCCAGCATGTCTTTTCCTCCCCAGGGAGGGGGAGTTGCTATTTATGTCAGTGATAGGCTGGAGAGTATGGAACTCTGTCTGGGGAAGCTGATCAGTCAACAGAAAGTTTGTGGATCAGAGTCAAAGGGAGAACAGCAATGGAGGGCATTACTGTGGGGATGTTACAGGCTCCATGATCAAGAGGGTTCTGTGAATGAAGCACTCTGTAGACAGATAGGAACAGCCTCACACTCGCAGACACTTGTCCTCATGGGGGACTTCAACCATCCCGCTATCTGTTGGAAGGACGGTATGGCTTGGCACAAGCAATCCAGGAGGTTCCTCGATTGTGTGGAAGACAACTTCCTCTGACAAGTAATAGAGGAGCTGACAAGAAGAGGTGCCATGCTTGACCTTGTGCTCACCAACAGGGAGGGGCTCGTTGGAAATGTGGCGCTCCAGGGCAGCCTTGGCTGTAGCGATCACGAGATGGTCGAATTTGAGATCCTCAGGGCAGTGAGAAGAGCGTGCAGCAAGCTCACTGCCCTGGGCTTCAAAAGAGCAGACTTTGGCCTCTTCAGGAACCTGCTTTGGAAGGTTCCATGGGATATAGCCCTAGAGGGCAGGGGGGGCCAAGACTGTTGGTTGATATCCAAGGATCACCTGCTACAAGCTCAGGAGTGTTGCGTCCCAACTAGAAGGAAATCCAGCAGGAGGACCAGGAGACCTCCACGGATGGATAACGAATTGCTGAGGAAACTTAGAGGGGAGAAAGAGGCTTATAAAAGGTGGAAGGAAGGACGGACAGGAGGCCTGGGAAGGATACAGGGATGTTGTCTGGGAAGCAAGGGACCAGGTTGGGGAAGCTAAGGCCCAGTTAGAATTAAACTTGGCTAGGGATGTGAAAGGTAACTGGAATGGATTCTATAGGTACGTAGCGAATAGAAGACAGACTAGGGACAATGTGGGCCCCCTCTGGAAACTGTTGGGAGAACTGGCTAGCCTGGGTTTGGAGAAGGCTGAGGCTCTTAATGACTTCTTTGTGTAAGTCTTCACTGGCAAAGACTCTGACCACACCACCCAAGTCTTGGAAGGCAGGCGCAGGGACAGTGAGAATGAAGACCTTAGGCCCACTGTAGGAGAGGATCAGGTTTGAGACCATCTTGAGAGCCTGAACGAGCACA
The DNA here is from genome assembly GCF_028554395.1 of Pezoporus wallicus. Lineage (NCBI taxonomy): Eukaryota > Metazoa > Chordata > Aves > Psittaciformes > Psittacidae > Pezoporus > Pezoporus wallicus. The sequence continues at coordinate 2,163,286 of NW_026639755.1, forward strand.
AGCCCATGGGACCTGATGAAGTCCGTCCACGGGTCCTGAAGGAGCTGGCGAATGAAGTTGCGAAGCCACTGACCATCATATTTGAAAACTCATGGCAGTCAGGTGAAGTTCCCAACGACTGGAAAAAGGGAAATATAACCCCCATTTTCAAGAAGGGGAAAATGGATGACCCAGGGAACGAACTACAGACCAGTCAGTCTCACCTCTGTGCCTGGCAAAATCTTGGAGCACACTCTCCCGGGAAGGATGCTAAAGCACATGAAAAACAATAAGGTGCTTGGTGACAGCCAGCATGGCTTCACTAAAGGGAAATCCTGCCTGACCAGTTTGGGGGCCTTCTATGATGAACCTATGGAACTGTTGGCAGAGGAGTTGATGTCATCTACCTGGACTTGTGCAAAGCGTTCGACACTGTCCCACACGACATCCTTGTCTCTAAATTGGAGAGACATCAACTTGATGGATGGACCACTCGGTGGATAAAGAACTGGCTGGATGGCTGCACACAAAGAGTTGTGGTCAATGGTTCAGTGTCCAGCTGGAGACCAGTAACGAGTGGTGTCCCTCAGGGATCGGTGTTGGGACTGGTCTTGTTCAGCATCTTTGTCGGCGACATGGACAGTGGGATTGAGTGAGCCCTCAGCAAGTTTGCCAATGACACCAAGCTGTGTGGTTCGGTTGATACGCTGGAGGGAAGGAATGCCATCCAGAGGGACCTCAACATGCTTGTGAGGTGGGCTGATGCCAACTTTATGCAGTTTAACCGGGCCAAGTGCAAGGTCCTACATCTGGGTTGGAACAATTCCTAGCCTTATAAATCTCATGTTTCTTTCCTATTTAGGGTGTGTTTTCTTCTTTTGTCATATCTGGTTGTGCTTGTTTGCCATTTCTCTTCACTGGGGGATTCAGTGCTCTTCAAGAATACATTTTTGATCATTTTTTGATTCCTGGGGAAGAGAAGGGAGAAGAGAGTGTGAAGTTGCACCAAGAAGATGGAACTGAGGGGAACTGAGCGATGAATGGTAGCTGGAGGTAAGTGCAAATACGGTCCAGAAATTCTGTATACAGTGCTGCAAAACAGACAGGGTTTTTAGGCTCCAAGCAGAAATTAATTCCAGAATCACCTCTTGAAATGCTAGCCTTTTGCTGCAGTAGGCTGTATCTTGCAGTCCTGGCAAAAAAGGGAGCCACGGATACTAGTTTCCCTGCTAATCATGGTTGAGAATTACGTAGTCAGAGGTTTCACTTCCAGTTGCAATTTCTCAGTTTGGAGTGACTGTTAAGCTAACCTAAATAACTAATCCAACCAGACTAGTCAAGGAAAGTCCCTGGTGGTGGTGGTGTCTGTCACTCAAGCCAGAGGACTGGTACAGGAGGACCATGTTTGAAAAGGAAGCGAGCAGGTCTTGGTAAGCAGAGTGGCAGCCTGAAACTTTGTGTGTCTGGGTGATGCTGCTCTGCTGGGTACTGTTTCCTTTGGATCCGTCATGGCTAGCCTAGGTATCTTTAAAGGCCTGTGCGTACCTTAATGATGCTGAAAGGATGTTTTAGCACACACCTGCTGACATGGCACACGTGCTTTGTTTACCACCTCCACCATTTTCACAGCACTGCTTGATCCTCTCTAGGATTGCTCATGGGCCGAACCACCTCTCCTTCACCCATTTTATGTCCTGTTCAGTGGACACAGCTCTTTGTATCCCAGGGAAGGGAATGAGAAACATAGATTAAGCTGAAGCATTTAGCACTAAGGCATAGAACTGCAGAATGCAAGATATTGAAGGTGATTTCAGGTGCCCCTTCAGTATCCTCTCTTCTACAGCAGCAAAAGTGTGTGCTTAAGTGACTACTCATGGCAATGAATCATAGAATAGTTAGGGTTGGAAAAGACATTAAGATCATCCAGTTCCAACCCCCCTACCACGAGCAGGGACACCTGGCACTAAACCATGTCACCCAAGGCTCCGTCCAACCTGGCCTTGAACACTGCCAGAGATGGAACATTCACAATTTCCTTGGGCAACCCATTCCAGTGCCTCACCACCCGCACAGTGAACTGTGCATGACTGCAGATGTTTGTCTTTGTTTCAATTGAGTTAGTTTCAGAAATACATTTAGGATTTTATTTGTCTGTCTCTGCCTAAATAATAACAGTGAGATATTATTTACTGGCCTTGGTCTTAGTCTGCCTCTGATCTCAGCACTGTTTATTCAGGGTCCAAGACCATTCTACTACATTTCATTGAAGATGATTCTGTCTCGTTCTCGAGTCTACAGCTCAATGTCCTCACTGCCTGTAACAGACTCTCTTTCCCATGCCGCCTTTTATTTAAAAACAAGCTAATCACCCCAGTACTGGTTTGAAGGAGTGTTTCCATGCGGTGCTGACGCCTCCTCAGGCCATGTTCATAAGGCAATTCCCAAGAACGACCAGCAGAGACCAGTCTTGTCCCACTTTAACGTTCACCTGCAACCTGCCAAAAGGAAGAGCCTTATAGACCATGAATTCAAATGAGTGAGAGGGAGATATGACAGGTAGTTCCTTGATATTCATTTCCAGGTCTCTCATAGGAGGCTTCATGGGTCAAGCTGTATGAAGCTTCAGACAACAAGGAAGGGCTAGCATATTGCAAGCAAGAGACATTTAAGGCCATATTTTCTCACAGTGGTGTCATTTTACTTGGGGAATTTCACAGAGAAGTTGTGATAGGGTCATTTATATCAGCTCTGGATTATCCTTCATCATTTAGAGAAGAATCAGCTACAAAGAAACAGGCAGAACTACAGAGACTCCCTGAGCTTTGCAGATTTGTTTTAGGGATATTAGGAAGTTCTTTTCATAAACATTCTGTGCTTTTGACCACGAAGCCCTAAAATTAAGCAGCAACCCCTCCTCAGGGCATATCTGCACACTGAAAAGATCAAATAGTGAAAGGAGAGGATATTTAAGATGACATCCTATGGTAGGTTGAACTTGGCTGGCTGCCCTGTGCCCACCAAACCCCATTTATCACTCCTCCTCCTCAGCAGGACAGGGGTGAAGGGAGAAAATAAGATGAAAAAGAACTCATAGGTTGAGATAAAGTCAATTTAATAAAGAAAAAGCAAAGGCCACATGAAGATATGAAGGAAAATAAAGAGATTGATTCTCTACTTCCTATCGGCAGGTGATGCTCAGCCACTTCTTGGGAAGTAGGGCCTCAGAGCACCTTAGAAGGCATTTAAGCATTTGAAAGAGAAATGTCTTAATAATGAATGTCCTCTCTCCTTTTTTGTCTTAGCTTTTTATTGCTGAGCATGATGTCATAAGGTATGGAATATACCTTTGGTGAGGTTGGGTCAGCTATCCTGGCTATGTCCCCTCCCAGACTCTTGCCCAAACCCAGCATAGTGGCCTTTGGAGTAGGAGGTGGGGCAGGGAAGTGGTGACTTTGGAGAGCAAAACCTTCATGCTGTTTGAGCAACTCGCAGCAGTATCCAAAACACTGGTGTGTTATCAGCACCTTTCTAGATACAAATACAAGCTAAGCACTATGAGGGATAATTGACTCCATCCCAGCCAGACCCAATACACATTCACTGTACAGATAGTGATGTATATTTCCTTTATTTCTTTCCCTTTGCCTCCCAGGTGCAAGGTCCTGCATGTGGGTGAGGGCAATCAAAAGATGGGTGGAAGACTAGACTGAGAGCAGCCCTGAGGAAAGGGACAACCAAAGCCACATGCAGCACCTGCAGAAGCCAAGGAACAAGGCACACACTGAAATCCTGCCTGAAACTGTGGCCTGTTCACACTGCTTCCATCTCCCACTTCTTTACCTTGTCTGCTACCTGTCCCATCTCTGCCAATAGCAGGTTGCCTGCTGCGTTGCTCATTGCTTCATACCATCAGAATAATACAACACGCTCAAAGCAGTAACTGTCAAAAAGAAGGGGCAGATGCGCAAGAAGCTCGGCGTCGAGACCTAGGAATGAAAGGGTGCGAGGAAGAAGTTCCAGTCTGTGAGACTGAATGGCCAGGGAGCTGAGCTGCTGACGCAGCCTGGAATGATGGCACAGAAGAGGATCATAGAGTACCATTGGAGATGAGAGACCTCTCCATGCTTGAAGCAGCACATCAAGAGCAGCGCCCGGTCGGTGCTTTGCCAATGAGTGCGGGCCCTTGAGGTCCTGGAGGTGTGCGTTCATGCGCGCAGAGCACCGCGGACACCGAGACCTGGGCAACGCGACAGCTACGGCCTGGCTGCAGCTGCCCTGCAGCTGCTCCGGGCACCCCTCTCCCTTACGCTGAATTCAAACCCTTTCCTGCATTCCACACCTCGGTCTCTTCTCCAGCCCCTCCACTTCCCTTTCAGAGGGACACGGTCTGCAGCCACTGCCGACAGAAAACCCGTGTCAGCCGCTGGCACTTTCTGGCCCTCGGCTGCAGAACTTCTTGTAAGAGTTTCATCATTTGTGATCCATGTTTTATTGGAGTCCCTGTGAATGTAACAATGCCCTTTCTTCCCAAATTGTCCCAGGGGCATGCACCACTCCAAATGCATGCTTTGGACCAGTATAAATGGTGACTCTTTTTCCATGGCTTAACCCTAAGGCTCAAGTCAAAGCTATTAACTCTGCCTTTTGAAGAGAAGCATTACTAGGCAGTGCTCTAGTTTCTAGTATTTGGGTACTGGTTACCATTACATATCCAGCTCTTTGTTTTTCTTCCACTGTGTAGCTGCTGCCATCAGTGAGAATCTCCACAGCTGCATCATGCAGGGGAATTTTTTTCTAATTTCAGTAAATGTACTCCAATACTTTAGGTTTGTGTGTCACAGAGCTTTGTGGTTTCATGACAGACAGTATGGAGAGCCTTGCTAGTTGGGCATCCTGTCCAGTGCACCACCAGTCAGCAAGTTTGGCACTGATGCAAACATGGACGCATCACTGCAGACACCTGAGGCTCTAAGCAATGCTTACGGAAGGAAGATTACGTTTGCTGTTACAGAGGAGCATGGTCCTTGATCTGTGCTCTCCCTGCAGAGGTATGCCTTAAATTCAGGACAAAAGAGATCCATGGAGAATGCCTGGAGGAACTAAAAAGAACAAAACAGTAGTGATAAGCCACATGGACAAATGTGCCCAGAAAAGCAGGTTAGGATGCACAGAAAAGGATATCAAAAGTGCACGAATATTGGAAAGATCATGTAATGCAGTAAGACAGAGGGTAGTGTTTCTGCTTTCTCCTATCTCCTTTCAGATACACCCTGCTTTGATGTTGTGGATTCTCTTCTTTTGCTAGGCACCATATTCCAAATCTGGTGGCTTTGCAAGATTTGACTGGAATCCAGATACATGACCCAATCCATACTTACAATTTCAAGTACTGAGCAGCTGAGAGGATCCATTGTTTTGGGGGAGTGAACCTCCACAGGAGCAACTCCCAACATTCAAGGACACTGGTAGGGAACTGAATGTTCTGGCCAATTGTAGCCTCCCACAACCATCAGCATCCCCAGGAAGAGGAGCTGACAGAAAGAGGATCCGAGTTTCACAAGCACAAGGTCTGAATCCCTTCTCTTTAAGTGCAGCAGCAGCAGCCACTGGGCTACAGAGGAATTAGCAAGAGCCACAAGAGTCTGAAACTTCACAAGTCTTCACAGCAACTCCTAAATTCTCCTCTTGAGTTCTGTGCCACTCTGAAACATGAGGCTTTGTCTTTATCACTCTGAGGCAGGAAGAGAATGGAAGAGCAGAGGCTGCTGAAGAGCATCCCAAATGAAATATACGCAGCCTTCACCTGACACCTTTGGAGCAGGATGCAGCAGCTGTGTCATGGCGGAAAGCACATTCATGTAGGTTGAGAAATGAAACACGGCAGATGAGGCTGTCGTTTATGAGAGCATCAGCACAGGTTTAATTTGCTGGGGTGTGATCAAAAGGGGAAGGAAACCCTCACAGTCAAGAAATGAATGACAACATGAAGGCTCTGCAGAGCTGGCAGCAGCTGTTATAGCAGAATGTAAGAAAGAACATGCAAGGTACTTGTGGAAACTACTAGAACAGTGGTCTCCAAACAGTCCTGATTGCACACCCCTAATGGTAAACTATTTTTGAGCACCCACCCCAAGTATAGCTGTATTTAGTAACTGAAATTACATGCATATAATGCTGAATTACAGGCATATAATACTGAAGTTCTAATGTTTTCTGTGTAACAGCAAAGTTGTAATGTTTTCTTCCCATGCCCCAGTGGATTGTCTAGTACATGCCCATGGGGGTACAAGTGGGCTTGCACCCCACTTTGGAGACCACTGCACTGGAACATCCTAAACCAGGAGCCTATCTCTCACCGTCCATTACAGATACAAAGAGCAAAAGATGCAAACCCTCCCTTCCCCAGACACCCTGCTGGCCTCCAGCATCGAGGGACCTGATGTTCCTGGGTCAGGTGGGTTGTCTTTCAATCAGCTCCTCCTGTGCAGGAGAGATTGGGGAGGAGAGAATTAGCTGTGCCTCTGCCGCCAAGCTCTGTGAGATGTACAAGGACTGGCCTCAGAAGCTCCTCTACTTCATGCTCCTGGGAAGTTTTGTCTCTGTCAACCCATGGTCTCACCATGTGCCTCTTTCCCAGGAGCTTGCATGAGCCTGGGCTAATGTGTTTAGGTTATCTGAGTCCAATGATGATGTGGCTGACTGAAATACTTGAACTTGGAACACAGGTTTCTAGAAGTGCAACCTGCCATTGCTTGTCCATTGATAATATCTAACACAGCTGCCTTCCATTTGCCAGTCCTCCTCCTCCTTGTGCCTCTGGAGCTGCCAGCATTCTACTGCAGCATCACTGCATTCAATGAGAGACTTGTTTGCAGCAGGAGGTGTACATCCTGGAGTGTATATTTTGAAAGCCCATGGAAAAGTCTTTACAATGCGTCTGTGCATTGAGCAGAAGATGATATTTATATTTCTTTAGCAATTTGTCATCATAAAGGAAGGAGAATGGGGCAGGAATAGGCGTTCCAATTTCAGCCTGAATGCAAAGGAGCCTGTTTATCTTTCTCACTGAAAGGCCTGAAGGGCTGTTCTGAAGCAGTCTGGCTGCCTGATGACCTCTGGGCTGTGTATCACAAATGTCCCATTTACCTTCATTTGAGATCAGTTTTCTCCATGAGCTGCTCTGCTGGCAAGCACCCTGGGTTTCTGGGATTCATGTGGTCCTCTAGAAGAGGCCCCTGAGAGGCAGACAGGAGAATGAGGGGGACTTGGATGAGGTATGTTCACTAGATGTCTACCATCAAGATTTTAGGCACACTAGCACCACAGGAACTATGACCCAAAACTTTTGCTGTGAGCTCTGGCAGAAGCCTGGGAATTGTTTCTCTTGTTGATTTAAGCAAGTAGCATAAAGAGACTCAGGGAGACCTTCGTCTTCAAGGGGGTTACCAGACATCCCTATATGATGTCTTTCATGCTCTTAAGAAGAACTGATAATTAAAGATCAGAGTAGATTAAATAAGTAACAGTGGGAAACAAAAAACAAGTGCCAAGATAAAGGCAGGTATGGTTGATCTTCCCAATTTGTACTCTGAATTACTGGATTTTCCTGAAATTTGGGTGGATGCTTAACCAAATATTGAACTCTTTGAAATGAAGGAAAATGAAGCTGTCCTTCATAGCCTAAATATTACGCAACAGGTTAAAGCTATATCTCAGGTTAAAGGTTAAAGCAATAGGTTAAAGCAATATTATCGCCAATGGCATGTTATGGACAAAGGAATAATAAATTCACAAGGAGAACAAATTAAATACTATTGCAGATCAAGAATTGTTCGTGCTCTGCATAAGCATGGTGGGATTACATAGTTTTGGTAAATTTTTTTCCATGCTTAGTCCCATTACAGGATTTTACCTTTTTCCACAGAAAGCTTCTAATCTTAATTTGTTCCCCAGGATAAAACATGTTTGTAACAGAACTGTGCACTGATACCAGTGTAAAGCACAAGATAAGGTGGAGACCCTGGCCTTGCCCTTGTACTTTAATGTGAAGGAAAATTCCCATCTGGGCAGTGGCACTGTGCACCCGTCCTCAGGGCTCTCAGGAATTAAAATGAAGAAAAACTATTATTCCTTACTTTGTCACACCAAGTCAGCATCTCAAAACATACGACTTGCGTTTACAGTCACTTGGGTATCCCATGTCTCCCAGCAGCTAACGTGATGAAGTTAGCAGCTGCTTCAAAAAAGGTTTATTCACCCAACTCTTTAAACTTTAGCAAATTCAGCATCATGACAGGAATTATCACTCTTTCAGAGAAGGATTTCAGCACATCTCAGTATTTGTGCTCACAGTATTTTTGTTCATAGAAGAATGAGACAACCGAACCACTACACATCTTCCAAAGCCCAGATGTATTTTTAAATTGAAGGGCACCATCTGCAATAACTTAGAATAGCTCCCTATGAGGAAAGGTTTATGATTAACTGATCTATGGTTTGCACCTTCTACCAATGCCTCTCAATCCCCACATTTGCATCTTCCAATTTTCCACTGTGTACTTTTTGCCTGGAGAAAACCTTGGACAAGAGATAAGGCCGTTTCGAAAAACGTATTTCTAGCAGCTCATGCTTCCAGTCCACCAGTCGGGCCGTGGGGCTGTGTCACCATCATGAAATACATACTGTTTGTCGCCTTTGTTGGCGTGGCAGGTGAGTATACTTTTTACTTCTTTTTGGAATTCCTAAGGAAGCTCATTTCCTGAGCAAGTTTGGAAGGTGTTCGACAGGGGGAAAGTGAAGCCCAGGTTCAACTTGCAAAACTTTTAAGGGAGAGCATTGCAACTTCTTTTGTCTGCTGCCTCTGATCATATTTGCTTGTGTCTCAAAATGGGGAACGAAATGACTTCATAGGGGTTCTTGGCCCAGGAGTACTGAAATGTGCGCACAGCTTCAAAACCAGACAGGCTCTCTATTAAGCTCTATGAAGTATAAAGACACAACCTCTGGCCCATGAAGTCCTAAAGTCACAGTAAATCATTGGACTATGGGCAAGTGAGATGCTTCAGTCACAGGGGCACAAGATTCCTTATGCTAGACGGTGACAGTTATCTCTTATCTCCCAGTTGCCTTCCCCGTCAACAATGATGATGATGATGACAAGATTGTCGGAGGCTACACCTGTGCAGCGAACTCCGTCCCATTTCAGGTGTCCCTGAACTCTGGGTATCACTTCTGTGGAGGCTCCCTGATCAACAGCCAGTGGGTCGTGACAGCTGCTCACTGCTACAAGTAGTAAGTGGAAAAACCATGATCTTCTGTAACCTACTTCTTTCTCCCAGTTCACTTCCAGCAGGAATTCGGAGCTGTGAGATCCAAGTATGTAAGTGATGCCGTTCAAGGAATGGGCATCTCGTTCAGAAAGCTGGGCTGAAGCATCATAAGGGGGTTTCCACTTCTGGAAACGTCTCTGAATGCAGAGCACTTTCTGAAATGACAGTGTGACCATTGAGCAGTGAGTTACAGGCTGTGATTTCTTATGGATTCCATTAATCTTGCTAAAACTCAGGCACTGGAGAAGAGGGAGAGGAACGAGCTCAGGGTGACAGTTTGTCTTTCCCCCAAATGCTTGTATAAAGCACGGTAATGCATACAACTTGTTTCAGCTCAACAAAATAAACCTGCAGAAATTCACCATTGGAACTGGGAATGGGTAAGATCTCAGTGTGGATTCCTAGGACAAGAAAGGTAACCTGCACAAAAGCAGCTATTACGACAGCTGTGTTGCAGTGAGTGCATAAGGTGACAGGGAGGTTCCTTCTAACTTGTCGGTAGCCATAAATATATGCCATTTCTTGTCTTTTCCAGTTCCATGCAAGTACAGCTTGGAAAACATAACCTGGCACTCAAAGAATCGACACAGCAGGTGATCAGAGCATCTAAAATCATCCGTCACTCTGGTTTCAACTCCGACACGCTGGACAATGACATTATGCTCATCAAACTCGCCACACCAGCCCAGCTCAATTCAGCTGTACAAACAGTTTCTCTGCCCACCAGCTGCGTGACCGCAGGCACCACATGCATCATCTCTGGCTGGGGAAACACACGCAGCAGTGGAAGTGAGTACCCTGTGGGCATGTATGGCACCATGAGGGCCTGGGAGACATTTAACTCACAGTCAACAGTGCAGGGTAAAGAACAGACAAGTGGTGTGGGACAGGTCTTTTTGAGTGGTAGGTCCCTGTAGGACAGGAACCATGTGACTACTTTAAAGGCAAGCCTTTGTAAGGATCTTCCTCTGTTTTTGTTTTATGGACGTGGAACCACTTAAGTCATCCACGTGCTGTTCACAATGTTATAGATTTTGTGCCATAGATTTTGTGGTCTGGAGCTCTCAGTTGTGCAGTGCCAAGCACAAGCAATTTAACTGATGTCAATGGAGCTGTCGCTTCTCTGAGCGCAAGACATAAATATGTGACTGTGGTCTCAAATGACTGCAAGAGAGTTCTGTTTTCTTACACCAGTGGTCAGAGGTATGGACGGTGACTGGTGTCTAATCCACTGGGGACAACTGAAGCTGCAGCAGCGAGAGGATGGTTTTCCTGAAGCGCAGTTTTCCTCCAGTATATGTGCTTCACAGTAGCGCTCAGCTCCAGACCTGACAACAGATGATTGTCTAGCAGACTGTGGTGCTTGACCGGAGCTGGATGCCAGGTGCCCACCAAAGCCTTTCCTGCACCCCTGCAGCAAACCTGCTCCAGCGTGGGGTCCTCCACAGGCTGCAGGGAGGTATCGACTCCAGCATTAACCTCCATGGGCTGCAGGGGGACAGCCTGCCCTACCGCAGTCTTTACCACAGACTGCAGAGGCATCTTTGCTCTGGTGCCTGGAGCACCTCCTCCACTTCCTTCCTCACTGACCCTGGTGTCTGCAGAGCTGGTTCTCTCACATATAATCCCTCCACTCTCCCACTGCAATTGTGCAGGGTTTCCCCCCCCCCTTCAGGGTTACGTTACCATGGGCAGGGTGCCGGTGTTGTGGATGGGCACAGCCTTAGCTAGTGGTGAGTGAGCTGCCACTGGCTCTGTTGGACACAGGGGAAGCTTCAAGCAGCTTCTCACAGAAGCCACTCCTGTAGTCCCCCCACTACCAAAACTTTACCATGAAAACCCAATACAGTACCTGAAAAATCAGTGTGGCTGCAACGTAGAACTGTGGACCCATGGCTAAAACCTGCTCCATCCATGCTGTGATTACTGTTCAGAGGAGAAGTGACAACTGCAGAACCAGGATGTTTGGTGCTTCCTTTTCTGCTCAGACAGCTCATTTCCAGGCTCTGAAATTAAATCAGAGATGATACCAACCATCTATCCCTATTTCTTGTAGGTTCATATCCAGATACCTTGCAGTGCCTGAAGGCTCCTGTACTCTCCTCAAGTGCATGCAGCAATGCCTACCCTGGGGAAATTACAAATAACATGATATGTGTAGGATTCCTGGAGGGAGGAAAAGACTCCTGCCAGGTAAAGTATCTGCCTCTCCTTTCACCTACGTTTCTCTCCCACCTTTTTCCAACAGAAGAGGCTTTACTACTAGAGAATTACTAGACTCACTGCATTGCCATGTCTGAAGGTTACTGGTTTTTTTAACACCAGTGGAGGCGTAGGAACGAAGTTCCTTAGTGCGTGAGGCTGGGTTTCTAACACTCAGTCATTGCCTCCTTCTCAGACAGCACTAACTCTGCACTAAATTTCTAGAAGCAGCCTTCTGCACTTCAGGCTATTAAAAAAGGAGGAGCACTGCACCAGAGAGTGAACAGTAACCACTGGGACTTTAGAGCTTAGGACACAAATGTTAGTTTTGGACTTACCAAAATGAACTAGCCAATACACCAGGCAGTCTGGCCAGCGGCCGTACCTGGCAATCGCTCTGCATTTGACATGGGCCAAGCTCCCTGGAAATACTTGGCAGAATAATGTTTAAGACAAACACAGCCTAATCATCTGCCAAGGACTGCATCTGTCAGAAACAGGCAGCTTCCTCGTCCTTAGCTGCGCGGTGCTTGGAGCTAAAGCAGGCACAGTAGCATCAGACGTAGAGTGCTAATCAGAACTGGCCTTTGTAGAACTTCTCTATGGAAAAACCACGATGGGGCTCCCTCAGGTGTCAGTGATTTCTGGGATCTCTGGCTCATCACTTACACTGGTAACACTTGCACATCCTTTATATGCACAGGGGGATTCCGGCGGTCCAGTGGTCTGCAACGGGCAACTCCAGGGCATTGTTTCCTGGGGTCTTGGATGTGCCCAGAAAGGCTACCCTGGGGTTTACACTAAGGTCTGCAATTACGTCTCCTGGATCAAGGCAACCATTGCTGCCTATTGAGACCCTCCCGTTCTACCTGACCTGCTTTTTCTCCTCAACTTTTTCTTCTGTTTTGGGACTGGGCATACAAAATTTATGAAAAAATAAACACTTTCAGGCACCCGTTCTTTGTGCAGCATTTCTCTGAGCAGCCCCATAGGCTGTGATACGGAGGACAGGCGCAGGGAATGGCACTCTGATCAAATATTTAATCCCTTCTTGCCCTCCCCCTACTCCCAGAGGGACGGAGAGGAGAATTGAAAAGAATACAACTCCCATAGGTTGAGATAAGAACAGTTTAGTAACTAAGGTATAACAGAAATCACTACTGCTACCACCGATAATAACAATGATAAAGGAAATAACAACTGTTCTAGTAGTTTCCACAACTACCTTACATGTTCTTTCTTACATTCTGCTATAACATCTGCTGCCAGCTCTTCACAGCCTTCATGTTGTCATTCATTTCTTGACTGTGAGGGTTTCCTTCCCCTTTTGATCACATCCCAGCAAATTAAACCCGTGCTGATGCTCTCATAATGATGCTGCTGTGGAGATTCTCACTGATGGCAGCAGCTACACAGTGGAAGAAAAACAAAGAGCTGGATATGTAATGGTAACCAATACCCAAATACTAGAAACTAGAGCACTGCCTAGTAATGCTTCTCTTCAAAAGGCAGAGTTAATAGCTTTGACTTGAGCCTTAGGGTTAAGCCATGGAAAAAGAGTCACCATTTATACTGGTCCAAAGCATGCATTTGGAGTGGTGCATGCCCCTGGGACAATTTGGGAAGAAAGGGCATTGTTACATTCACAGGGACTCCAATAAAACATGGATCACAAATGATGAAACTCTTACAAGAAGTTCTGCAGCCGAGGGCCAGAAGGTGCCAGCGGCTGACACGGGTTTTCTGTCGGCGGTGGTTGCAGACCGTGTCCCTCTGAAAGCCAAGTGGAAGGACTGGGAGCTGGAGGAGATCCTGAGGTGTGAAATGCAGGAAGGGGTGTGAGGTCAGCGCAGGGGAGAGGGGTGCCCGGAGCAGCCCCTGTGGGCAGGCAAAGGGAGCCACTGCTTCCTGGACGGGGCAGCGTGAGGAGCAGGGCAGCTCCAGCCAGGCCGTGGCTGTCGCGTCACCCGTCGGCTGCGTCCCGGCCCTTACCCGGGTCTCGGTGTCTGCGCGCACGAAGGCGCACCCCGGGCGCTACCTGCAGGGCCTCGAGTGCTGGTCTTGATGCGCTTCGAGCGTGGAGCGGTCTCGCGTCCCCAACGGTACTCGCTGATCCTCGTCTGTGCCATCATTCCAGGCTGAGTCAGCAGCTCAGCTCCCTGGCCATTCAGTCTCACAGACTGGAACTTCTTCCCCGCATCCTTACGTTCTCATGTCTTGATGCCAGGCTTCTTGTGCATCCATCCCTCGGTTTTGGCAGTAACTGCTTTCAACGTGCCGTGACGCTTGGCTCCATAGCTCTTTTTGCTGGACAGAGTCTCAGGTTGGGAGTCATCCCTCTTGCCAAGCATATTCTCTGTTCTGGGAATTGTGTTGTTTGCGGTGCTGCAGTTTGTTTCCATGGGGGGTTTTGGCTTGGAGCTGCTCTGCCTGGGGGTGTGGGGTGGCCGGCATGTGGAAGAGGGAAGGGAGGCAGTGGTGAAAATGTTGATATGCCTAGACTGTCCCAAACCTTTGTTCATGTAGCTATCTTTCCCTGTGTTGCCTCAGTGTGTGTTGGCATGCACAGCTTCACTGGCACAGATCTTGCCCTCTTGGGAGGAAGAATATGACTTTCTATCTTCATTTGGTTATGTGTAAGGGAGAGAGATAAAAGCATCTGTTACCTGTCACCATCAGTCCATGCTCCCTATGGTCAGTCTCCAAACTGAAAGCACACTCCTAGATGAAGCATTTTCATAGCTAGGGTCACAGGCACCTGGGAGAAGCTTCCTATAACAATACAGTCAGAGGAATACAAAATTAAGAGCTCAGCCTCCTACTTCCCTCCCTTTCAGAGCAACTGTGACAAGCACAGCAGAGACCAAAGTGGATATTCACAACCAGACCAGGCTACAAACAGGAACACTGGTTTGTAGCAAGCAAGTTGCTCTCAGTGCAAAGGAGTTACTTGTGGGCTTGAGGTTTGTTTGTCATTCTGGGACAGGAGAAAAATAGTTGGGAGGAAAGCAGCATGAACACTGTCATAAAGTTACCAAGTGCAAAATAACTGCATTTAAAACTAGTTCATAAAAAAAGTATATTTTTTTTTCTATAGGAGAAAAATGTCGGAATTAAAAATCCAGGGATAGTGTCTACACTCAGAGGTAATTGGACCGTCACACGCAAACAGGCAAAGGAAGGATGTGGCCTGTGGTTCCCAAGGCAATCTTTCACGGTGACAAAAATGGGAGGGCGGAGCCACGGGTGGGATTGTTTTTTGTAGGAGGTTGTATCATTGTGGGGACAGATTACCCACAATGATATGTTCTCCAGGAGGCCTTTACAAAAACCCCTTTGTGCCTTGTGGGAGGGTTAACCTGTGTTAAGACAGCTACAGAGAACTCTGCAGCTCAGCAGGTATGTTCTGCCTTGGTTTTTCTTGACAGACCTGGTATACTAGGACTTCCTTTCATCATCTGAGAGCCACCCTGCCCTCTCTGGAAAACAGGATTCTGAGACATTGAAATAATTTTCAGTAAGGCGGATGATTGGCTGCAGGTGCACCTAAAGCCTATCCGAGTATGTGAAGCAGAGAATTAGGTTGGTTTGGTTGTTTATTGGTGTTTGTGTTTTTTCTCTTATGACATGATAATGTTTGCGATAAACAATGGCTCTTTATTCATGTGATGAGAGTGTTAGAAGAAGAATTCTGACATCTAGCAGGCATCTCTCAGAGGCACTATGCAAAATATGCTGTATCTTTCTTAAGTAAGTCCAGTGCCCACTGACTGACTCATGCCTGTGCGCACAAAGGTTTTCTCTAAACCTTCTCCACACTGTCTCAATGGAGTACTTCCCAATGGATATCAAGGGTTTGTCTCAGACTAGCCAACTTACTCTTCTGGACTGCCCTTGTGTGAATTACTTTTAAGCTATCAGAAAATTGAATGGGATTGTAAAAGACTGTTCAGGATGGCTCACCTGCCATTGAAAGGGAAAATAAATGGATTTTAGTTCAGTGCAAAAAAGGTGAACATCCTATGTGAAAAGGCATGTGACTATGACAACCACAAAGCAAATATTACTTGATTATTACCTCCTCAAGGTGCAGAATGGAAGGCTTCACAGTGCTTAGCTTACAAGACTGACATCTAGCCTCCTCCACTCTAGGCACATCTGTATGGTTTCTACACTTGCAAAATGAAAATAGCAGCTTCACAGCAGCTACTGGTTGGGCAGAGAAGTGATTCAGAGCAGTCTGCAGAGGAGGACTTGAGGGTGTTGGCTGATGAAAAACTTAACATGAGCCTCTTCAGTGCATGCTTGAACCCAGAAACTATCCATGTGCTGGGCTGCATCAAAAGGAGCATGACCAGCAGCTTGAAGGAGGTGATCCTGCCTCTCATCTCTGCTCTTGGAACTAGATGATCTTAAGGTCCTTTTAGACCCAAACCAATCTATGATTCTATGACTCTATGATTCTATATCAATGAGATAAAATGCAGAATACAGAAAGGTTGTAAAACAACTTCAGATGAAATGTAGCCAGTGAAAGTAAGTATCAAAAAACTCTGGAAATTCTTTTATAAATTATCATACAGATTATATAACGGTATTTCAAGCTGGTTTTCAGCCAAATCCCTTCAGACAGAGATCAAGGGTTCTTGGGAATCTTTGGGATTTCAGATGCAGTAAACACTGCTTAAGCTTCTGCTTTTCTTGGCTTATAGTACAACACTTCATCACTGTGACCACAAATAGCTTGACTTTCGGTGCTGGCACAAAACTTACAGTACTAGGTAAGATATTTTTGTTTTCTCTTTTAAATCACTTCAAATCCCCCATCTTTTCTTTAGAGAACTTCAACCTTATCGTCCCTTTCATTATAAAACTGGTGGGTTTGTGATGTGCTAGTAACCCACTGTAATTTGAAGAATAGACTAAATTTAATACTCTAGGTAGGGACACACTTTTCACTTTGGAGAACTGAAAGAATGCCTTTTCAGTGAAGAAAAAGTTGACCATTGAAAGAATTGGAATGAGGAATGGGTTAAAAATATATGCATTTCCATAATGCTAGTTCTTCTGGTGCTATAGATGATGAAGGACAAGTCAATGAAAGGTTATCTGTCTGGAAAAAACTGAGTTACAGTAACACTTTGGACAGGTCTAGAAAACAAAATAAGGACTCTACAAACTTAAATGACTTTGAATCTTTCCAGGGTAAACTAAAGCATGTGTTAACTCAGGTAACCAAGAAAGACAAATAAGCGTACTAGCATTTCCAGCTGATAAAATAGAAGACACCCAAGTTTATAATAAGCAATGTTAACAGCTCTCTGCAGCTGTTTAATTCCAGGTGTCCACAGAAAACTTAGCAAGTTTTTCCAGAAAACAGACTCATCAGGACAATGACCTTCCTATTTCAGAGGAGACGCCAAAAGGCCACTGAAAACTACAAAAGTGAATATATCATTCATTTCAAATAAAATAGCTCTCAGGGAATGTTTCTATCTGGGCTACACTTCTGGGAGAACAAGTCTGCTTCTGATAAATGATAGTGATCTCATTGTATTGCTTCTGGAGTCAGAAATATTGGTGTCTTAGGCTTTCGTATCATAGCATTCCACTATAGAATCAAATGACTGCAAGTGATAAAATTCAACCTCCACAAAGTCAGTGATCAGCACATTATTTGAAATCCAGTGTGAATCTGAGGTCCCTGAGCTGGTGAAAATCAATACACTGATCCCTCACTGACCACAGTCAATTATGCAGCTAACTTTAATAATCATAGATAAGAGAGCAAGGAGAATTCCTTCCAGGGAAGGAGAAAGGGAGGGGTGTTCAGGAACCAATCAAATGGGGATTCTGTGTGTTGAAAGTTATTTTGTAAGTAAAACAATAAAAGGCTTTTTTTTTTTGCACAAGAAGAATATTCTTGATGTTGAAAGAAAATGAGGCATTTAAGGAAATTAGTCTGTTTGATTGAAAATAAGCAAAGACAATTATTGCCTCTGAATATGGGAAATATTCTCTGATAGCACAGCTAGATAAATAGATAAATGTCCTCTAAACTGTAACAATCAATTCATCTAAGCCTGAAGCAAAAGGGCTGTGAAAGAGGTGTTTTTGTGACTGAACTCACCTGGTTAGACACACAGATGTGGTAGCGCTCCCTTTTCCTTACAGACATCTCCCTTTTGGAGGGGACCTTAAATGTACTTTGTGTTTCTTCATTTGCTGGTACTACATGAGGGCAGGGTTTAGTCCACAGGCTTGGCTCAGACTGACAGCAGAGGAGAGGTTTTCCTGCAGCTGCAAAACAGTGTGAATAATGCAAGATTGTCTTTTGGCAGTGGGACAAAGCTCACAGTCGTAGGTAAGATAGAATTCCAATCTCTGTGATCTATGTAATGCCGGTTGAGGGGACAAGAGCATTCTTAATTAGCAGCAGAATAATGATCATTTTTCATACAGGCATGAGGACAGGATTAATGCTTTATTGGTTGCTTGTTAAAATGAGATGCGCTGATATGGAAGTGTAGGAATTGCAGGCACAGATTTTGAGATCCTTCTATTGCCTTTGTATTTCCTTATGAAGGAAATGAAGGAGAAAGGTAGAAATAATTCATGAAGGAGAAAGGTAGAAATAGTTCTATTTCCTCCAATTCTCTGAGAAAACATGGAGGTTGGGGACGAAAGATTCTCCTTTGCTGTGTGAGTTTTTGCAGTTCATCTGTGTAAGAAATGCAGCATTTCAGAGGTAGAGTGTGGATTCTTGTGTCTGCTGAATCAGACAGGAAAAGCTGGTACTTTGCCCCCTTCTCCATAGATGGTGGGCAGGCTGCCTGGAGTTGCTTTTGGGCACGGGCTTCTTCTAACAGTCCTTTTCATGGCTTCTAATTCTCAAAAAGCATCATATTCTTTTTGTCTCAGTGCACTTTTCTCCTCTATTCTTTCTCCTTTTCAATATTTGCTTTCTCTGCCTTATACCCTCCCAGGAAAGGATTTAACATCCCCTATATCAAGGCATTTTGGAACCAGTGGGAAAAAAAACCTTTTCCATCTGCTACTGTCACTGTATATGTTATGCGAACTGTATATATATATATACGTTATAGCAAACTGTAGAAATACACACAGATGCCTGCTCCTTTAAACAGCACCATTTGAAAGAACTAAGTGGCTGGCAAGAAGAACATAATCACACTGTAGGTTATAGTCTGATTGTGTCTAGCTCTGCTTGTTATCTTTGGAGTTGGTGCCATGCTCAGAGTTACAGGTAAGTAGCTGTGATTAACCCGAGCGCTCAATGTGGAGAACACTGAAAGATTTCCCTTGCATTAATGACGGGCAGCATATCCACAAATGATCTCAACATGAGAACAGGAGTGAAAATAACAAGAAATCATGAAACTGACCTTGCCATGATGAGAATGGAAGAACTGTGGTTATTCTTTTCTCTTGGGTGGGTGAAGAATGTGAGACAGAGAATGTATGAGTTTGTGCATGGAAATGATTGAGCATTATGACAGCAGCTGCCATGAACACTGCGGAAGATCAGAACAGAATGGGCTGTCGATAGCACTTTTTTTTCCTGATTGTCACTGCTCTTGCTTGTACCAGAAAAATATTCCTAAAGCCAAGTACTAGAAGGGAGCAGCGAAAGTGATCAACCTCTCCTCATATCCACTGTAAGCAAAGTGGAGCAGCACCAGACTTCTAGGGGTTTATCTGCATTACTATGCAGTGATCTCTCCTGAAGTCTGTACCACCTCACACATGGTCACAGAAGCACCCCAGAGATCTTTGTAGGCACTGACAATCATTAGCCTTAACTGGCTAACAGTGGAAAGCGAACACTGGGGCTTAGAGGTCAAGATCTATGCAAGATGTAAGTTGCTGCTAATTCTACTCATTCTCTCCACTCTAAAGAGGAGGGAGTGATCAGGAAGAGCATCTACAATTTGTAGTGTCTTCACACTGAAAAGCAGTGAAAGTTTTCCCTTTGGCACTTTTGTTTCCACGTGCAGTCTGGTGGGTTTATTATGCTAGATGAGTAAAAACGTCACTCTAATAAAGATGGCTTGCGGAGAGGTGGCTTTTAGGGTCACTGCATAGCTTCTGAGCAATACCTTGTTGTTACCTTGTACATCCTTTTGATCGTGGAAGTCTGTTGTCTTTAGTCGTGTATGTAGGTATTGAAGGTATTAAATACTTTAGGACAGGAGACAACTTTTGTTTTGTGAGCATATAGCATATAGAATCTTGCATCAGTTTGGGAAGATGCGTAGTCCAGGGCTTCTCATACCTAAACAATAAATAACATAAAGAGTTCTGTATTTTATACTCTTCAGAAGGATAGCAAGTTAAGACAGAAAGCAAAACTTGTCCCAGGCAGATTCAGGTTTCCTACTTAGAGTGTTCTTCACTTCAGTGAGAAAGATTAACTGCTTCCTTTCAAGTCTCCTCTCAGATGGGGTGTGGGGGTCCCAGTAGGGTATCACATAGCAGTATAATTCTGAATGCTGCAATAATCATCATGTCTTACTACATCTCCAGGAATGTAATTCAATCAGTTGAAGATGCTTGTGCTGTTTAACACAGACTCTGAGCTACTGGCACAATGTTACAAATACAGGCCTTATAGCACCACTGGGTACTTTTCTGCCTATCCGTTTGCTCAGGTTCTTTTAGCTTTCCTATTCTTCTGACAGAGATATATTAGAAGTTTAAACACTCATGCATTTCTGTAGCCAGACCTTTTCTTTTTCTCTGTAATGAGAGAAGACAAATGCTTTCAGTTTCCTGGTCTCTGTATATATCTAACAGATACAAATGGTCTAATAGGCAATTGTTAAAAGGCCAGATATATCAGGAGTCACAAAGCACAAATTTTAAGCAGTTTCTCACTGAAGATAGTTACGGAAGCCCTGGGCCATATTGCTTTCTGTTTCAGGGAAGAACGATGAAATCATACCTCCAGCCGTGGCCATCTTTTCCCCTTCAAAGGCAGAGATCCAACAGAAGAACAAGGCCACACTGGTATGCCTGGCCTCTGGTTTCTACCCTGACCACCTGGATCTGGTCTGGAAGGTGAACGGTGCTACGAGGACAGAAGGGGTGGGGACAGATGAGTTTTCCACACGCAATGGGAGTACCTACTCATTGACCAGCAGACTGAGGATCTCAGACCAGGAATGGTTCAACCCTTCAAATCGCTTTGAGTGTGTTGCCAACTTTTTTAAGGATGGAACACCGGAATCAATACACAAATTAATCTACGGTGATGCTGGTGAGAAAAAAAACGTGTATCACAAACTAGAAATCCCAAATAAATCAAAAGGGTGTGGGTTACAGTGTGAAACGTATCTCTATACAACTTCAACACGGGGTGTGGTTATGGCACAAATATTTATGTAAATATGTAGGTATCTGCATATGTCACTTCATAGTCCTGGGACTCTGGATCCACATTATCATTGTACAGCTATAGTTTCTCAAATTTTCTTCCAGATTTTCCCTGAGAAATTCCTGTATTATGGTAAATGTGCAGTATCATAAAATCTATAGTATAGTAAAATTAATTAGCTGGTGTACTGTAAACTGAACTTCAAAAATTGGTGCTGTTTGGATTGAAGAGAAATATGACTTTCAGTCCCTTTTTCTCTTTCAGGCTGTGCACTCACGGAAGGTATGTGTGTCTTCTCACAGGCAAGTATCTGTATGTATTTTAATCCCAGTTTTGCTGATGTGAAGTACAAGGTTTGTGAGACTTCAACTAGAATAATGGCTTTTACTTCCCCGTCCAAGTGATTTGTACTTCAGAATAAAAAACCCCATGCTTCAAGAGGTTTGTATGTTCTCACTGTATGTAGCTGTGGTTTGAGGGGTTTAGCTCTTCTTTATGATTCTCTTGGTATAGCAGAAGAAATTGTTGCGTCTCCCTATAGAGCATAATTTGCTCTTTTTATCATCTCCTCCAGTCCTTAACATTGCCTTCTGTTGGGAAGCTTTTTGCTCAGCCATGAAAGCAAAAATTCATACTCAGCCAAGTGATTATCACATTAAGATTCAGAATCCTGAATATTTCTTAGTATCAGATTCAGAATATTTCTCATTACAAGTCCCATTCCCCTCCAGACTGCAAGGATATCTATATCTATGTGTGCATCTTTACACAGTCCTGGTTTTCACCAACTTCTTTTATGCTTCAGGAATCTTAAGGTTGAACCAAGACCAGGTTCAACTGCAATTCCTTAAGAGTGAAAAATCCACAAGAATTAAAGTTCTAGAGACTATGTTACTGTGGGCTGTGTAAAACTTCCCTGATACAGCAGCAGCACTCACAAGGCCACAGACAATAATGCATGAAAACAAAATGTGTATCTTGCGGTTCAGCTCAAGTGAAGTTCCTAAGAGGGATTCACATGAATAGCCTAGTTTTTCAGTAGGTATGGCAACACAATGGTTAAACATTCCCAATCAGGAATTACTTCCTTAGCATTAAGGCATTCTCTCTCTTTCCTAGACTTGCTTTCTCTTGGTTGTTTGAATCACAGTGTTCTTTCCCATCTGCTACTGTGTCTTATCAACAGAGCCATTTCATTTGGCTCTAGTTCCCGTGTGTCACCTGGCTAAAGATTTCAAGGGGTTTTATTTGATTAGAGCTACATTAGATCTAGTCTCTTGTGATGAGGATGCAATGCACAAATGATGTTTGATTTGCAGAGTCCTACTTGCGGTATGGAAATTCTCTGAAGCTCACTTACCTCATTCTCTGTGGCAAAGCCTTGCTCTACGCAGTTTTGGTGAGCGGTCTGGTGTGGACAGTCAAGGTAGGCTACTGTGCCACTTGCAGGTTGAGATTACTCACTAATACAAGGGTCAGTGGGTACAGAAAAAATCTGTTCTCAGCTGAGGACCTGTTCTTCATGTATTCTGTCAGGCTTTGGGCAGGCTGGTTTGAAAAATCACAAGTGATGAGTTTTCTGTTTTTCCAGAACTCAAATAAAATCAATGCTATCTAGCACAGAAATTCCTCCTCAAAATAGTCTTTAAACACATGAAAAAATATGAGAATTAAGGACAACTTCTCTAGAAAATAAAGAAGGGAAATATCAGATACACCGCACTTCTCTGTAGGTATCGACTTATGACTGCAGTGAGAGTAATAAACAGGGGGGTTCAGGAGATATGGGGGATAAATCTGAACGAAGATTTACAAAGAACAATGGGCTAAATCTGAACAAATGGGAGAGATACATCACTATTTACATGGTGATAAACTTACTGTCTTACAGACTTACAGTCTGCTAGACTTTGAATATTTGTGCTGATTTGGGCTGGTATAAATTAAATTTTCTTCATAGTAGCTAGAATGGGGCTATATTTTGGGTTTATTCTGAAAAGTGTTGATAACTGAGGGATGTTTTCACTATTGCCGAGCTGTGCTTACTCAGAGCCAAGGCCCTTTCTACCTGTCACACCTCCTCACCAGCAAAATAGGCCCAACTGGGATGAAGATGTAGATGAGTCACTTTGTGACATGGTTTAGTGATGATCTTCCCAGTAATGGTTGATCTTGATGATCTTAAAGATCTTTTTCAACCTAGCTGATTCTATGAATCTATGTTGAACTAACTATAGGAAATACTTTTAATCGTTAAGTTTCTCATGTGGCTGAAAGATATTTCTGGTGAGAGTAGTGGAAGCATCAGTGCTTGTTCTTTTAGAAGCAGGACTGGGAGATATATTTCAGAAAGTGACCTGCTAGAGTTAAAGGGTGAGTATGAACACAATCTCAGCTATGGTTTAGTGTCTTTTTAAAAGGATACTAGAGAGAGTAGGTTTTGTACTTTACTAGATCACAATCATAGAATCACAGAATGGTTGAAAGGGACCTTGAAGATCATCTGGTCCCACACCATGAGCCCCTCCATGAGCAGGAACATCTTTCACTAATTGAGGTTGCTCAGGTAGATGACATCGCAGCTCTTCCCTTGTCACTGGTGACTGATGCAGTCACTCCACTACAGAAGGCCACCAGATCTTACATACAAAGTTATTCAGTGTGTAAGTAAATAATCTGTACAGGTTAAGACACTGCTTGGTGCAAAAGGGGAGAAAGCATGAACATTCAACATGGTTATTTCTGTTGCTGCTCTCAGGAGACACAACAGTTGAGACACTGATAAGTACGGTCTATTATTTCCTATATTGTTTATTTGTTCCTTTTGCCTTTTTTAAAAATTATATATTTATTCTGTTTTGTTTTCAATTAGGTTGGTGGCAAGTTTTATAGAGAATAAGTGAAGAACTGTCGTAATGAATGAATGAAGATGTGGCCATCAGCAGGAACATAGCAAATTAGAATTTCTACTTTTCTATAGCAAAGGATCTATTCTTCTGCCTAAGAACTTCTGAATATTATTTCTTGGTGATTCAATGTCCTTTCCACTTTGTTGTAATCACTTTTGGGTTTTCCCTGTACTTCTATATCATATCGTATCACACCGTGTCGTATGTATCTTATAGTATCATATCTTTAAAATTAACACCTTGTTAATGCTCAGAGGCTGAAAACCCATCCTTGTATTTGGAATAAAGTTTTAGCTTCTTTTCCATTCAAGAAGCGTGAGTTACTGGTTTTTATTTCGGTGTTTTGTAGCAATAATATCCTGCAACACAACTTCCTGTGAGTTTTGCCAATTCTTTTAAGAATGGAATACTAGAATTGATACACAAATGTGATGCTGATGAGTAAAATATATGTGCATATGGAGGTCATCCTCTGTAGGTTCCTATATCTAGAGTAAGCAGCCATTACTGAGGGCATGTTTCTTGCCAGGCTACTATACAACTCAGATCTGTCAGTCCCCAGGAAACTGAGACCAAGAACAGGAATCCAATCCTGGTTTTCTCCAAACTTGCTACAAGCCATGTAATTTTGATCCCCGCACCCACCCTCTATTATACAAGTGACTGCACAAACAGAGCACTTTAAAAGAGCTGACGATATGTGGGTGCTAACAATATCTCCTATTTATTTTCTTATGGTTTTGATTGCAGTGTCTTCAAAGGTAAGTTAAACAATTCATTTTCCTCTCTTGACAGTGCGTTTGTTTATCTGTACATACAATTGTGTATACAAAGAGAGATGTGTTCTGTGTGTGAATGTCTCAGTCTGTCTTGTGTTTGCTTTTGATGACACTCACAGATATTCATGCCTGGATGCATGATTGTATGCCTGGACACATCCATTCATGTTCTCCCTGAATACACGTGCATGGATGTGAACATCCAAATTCTGTCTACTGCTGTGAAACCTTCCATGAGACTGACTACTAGAACTCAACATTTCGGTATGAAAAACACCTCTTAGAGCAGCAGACCTACTTGTAGCACAAAGATACATTGATATTTTAGTGGGCAGTGTGGTAAATCACTGCATTCTACAGTACATTATCTCCTTAAATATATTGCAGAGCTATTACAAATTATATTCCCATGAGAAAGACTCAAAATCCAGTTTCATTTGATGCCTCCTCCAACATTTAATTCTTAGGATCAATTCTTTATCAGTCATGCCAAGTGAATGTGAAAATTCAATCACTAGTTACCAAGAGTTAAATACAATCAGTAGTTAATGTGGTATTTCTGCTAAGGGCATCCAAGTTATAGCTTGTGCAAAAGAGCACTGAACAAGTTATCCTAACCAGCAGTATGAAAAAAACCCTGTCCTTGTCAGGTCAAGATTTCTAAATAAATGTTTGTTTTCTCTGTCGCTTTCTATTGCTTTCTCCCTTCCCTTTCAGCAAACGATTGGAGAAGTGCTCCAGCTGGGAAATCTGTGTCCATCATACTCATTTTCAAGAGTGTTTTGACTGGGACGTTTGTGATGGGGCTGATGCTTAGGTCCAAGAAGAGGAACAGATTCTACTGTGTACAGAGTTGTCCTGACACATTCTAGGTTTACAGGAGACTGTGGTGGTGCTTCGCTTCCCCTCTCTCCTCGACCCATCTGCCTCCCCAAGAATTCTTGTTAGCCTCTGCAAAAAGGAAAGGAGTTGGATGGCTGGGTGCCACACACATCAAAATGTGTGGTCTTTTTAAAGTAAAGCTTAGAAAAGAAAATTAGGGAGTATAAAAAAAACCCAGAAAGACCAAGAAAAGCAAAGAAGGAAAGAAAGAAAAAAGGATGTAACTCAGAAAAAGGGAAGAGCATCTAATCTGTGGGGGAGGAGAATGGGGAACCAGTGTGGTTCTTTAAAGCTGTGTTTGTGGGCATCATTTCTGTGCAGCATGGACTGCGAAACTGAGGGATTGCTAATCCTGGAGAGTGTTTCTGGAGATCTTTCATCCATGTTGCAATTCATTAAGCTATTAGTTTATGGTGCGAGTTAAGCAATTGGTAATTCAGAGGTAGAGCACTCTGAAGTAAATGGAGAATCATATTTCGAATCATAACTTTTACATATAGATGCATCCTCAGTAGAGACAGGATTAATGCAGACTGAGATAGAGGAGTACTTGTGGGGCTTTGGAAGCAGAACAGCTGGGAATGCAATAGCAAGACACAAGGAGTATGAGGCATAGAGTGAAGACCCTGAAGGGAGCTTATGTTGAGCATAACCAGGGTCTTCAACAGAAGGAGGAAGTATCTCTGAAGGGCTCAGCAGAAAAAGGTACCTCAGAATCAGAGCAGGGGACTTGCAAATAGTTGCTTGAAAACATCTCTTTAAGGGAACAGCAGCTGAATTTGAGCAAAACAGGATGCGGTTTGACATTCACCCAAAAAGAATCATTCTGATAATGCAGCGGCCTCTCAGCACACCACCCCTCCCCAGTCTTTCAGGATGAGGCTCAAGGTAGAGCTCTCTGCTCACCATATTACAGTTGGACAGAAATAGTGACACATATGGGCCTTAGGAAACCTGGTGGGGGTTTTGTCTCCTGTTATCAAACGATCTTCTTGTTACTGGAGTCTGCGGATGGGGTTTGCACCTGCAGCTGCTGTTTCTGTTGAGCAACAGAGAGCAAAGGAAAGACTTGTGGGTTTGGGGGAGGTACTGACCTGCTTTTACAAAGTGAGGGAAAATATAATCACAAAATACATTCTGTTTTCTCTAATCAGAGTCTAATCTGGACTGCGTTGTTCTTATTGAGCTGTGAAAGAGGTACAAGTACGAGACATAAAGAGAAAGATGTGACACACATAGTGGCCTGTGCTTCGCTATGTAACCAGAGGTAAACTGGACAGTCAAAGCAATTTCTATATACATGGCAATCTACATGTTATTCCTTGAATGTGAATTCAGTCTAAGTTGCATACTGTTTTGTGCTATCTCCCTTTCCTCTTTACAGCCTCCATACACATGGAACTTTTCAGGACTGTGTCTGTGCACTTGCAGACCATGATAAGGCTCCTCTTTTGTCATTTTAATCTCATCTGTGGCATGTTACTTCTGCTTATCTCCTATTCTTAAATCTTTGCCCAGGCCTCTTCCCCTTACTGTTGACTGTCGTAGCAATACAGATTTCTTGTCATTAGGGGAACCTTTCCAAGCAGAATGAAAAGCATTGTGGCTTTCACTGCTTGATAGGATTCAGAGAGGAATGAGTGAAGTAGAGACACTACCTCTGAAGTATTTCAGACTTACACATACGTACACTTCAAGAAACAGTTCAGCATAAGGAAAAAAGATGGCTTAGAGGACAATAATTTCTGTCTGTGTAGACTACAGATACTATCTCCTATTTTATGTCTGCTTTTCGTTAACAATCTTTATTGATTGCTCACATGAGATAGAGAGCACACAGTGATCAGGACAGGTGAGTTCAGCAATTAACCTGCACTTCAAAGACCTGTTCTACCTCTCTTGTTCCAAGGCCCTGGCAACATCTGGTTTGAGAACAGGCTATCGACCTACAGACCCTCTTCCTGTGCTGAGAGTGGCTCCCTTCTGAGAGAAAGTGCCGGTAAGGAGAAGTTTATGTAAAGAAAGGAAGTGACTTTGAAGTGCTGTGTTCACACTGCTGGCACAGAAATAGACAGCGGAATAGTTCATCTTCACAGATAAAATATCCAAGGAGAAGTCTGAGCGATTTGGCCGTTGAGCTTTGTATCCAGTGTGAAAGTCACCCTCAAATTCCTGATTTGGACCTAACGAATAATAGATCAACTGCAGCCCCTTCCCTGGCTGCTGCAGATACCAGAACATGGAAATGTGATTATCATTTTGACTGCATGTCAGAGTAGTTCTGTCATCTTCTTTCAGCACAAGACTGGTGGTTTGGGTGATTCCAGCTCCTGTAAGACAAAGCAGAACAGAAACATATTAAAACAAGGAAGCTACATTCCCCCAGCAGCGGAGCACCTCTTATGGCTTTACTGATTGCTTACTTGCTCCAAAGAAGCACAAGGACACACACCAAGCTGTCCACATCCTCATTTCTGCCCCAATAGTCAGTGTGCCTGCCCCTACAAGACCCTTATATAGGTTCACTTCACATGCTTCTCCTAAACCAATAGCATCCATCTCTGTAACAGCTAAATCTCTGATGAAAACCAAGCTCTTTCCTGCAACAAAGTTTAATCACTTAGAATTGTTTGTGTTGGAAACACACAGAAAGTTTCAAAGTGACTCTGACTCTTCTCCTATCGGACAGTGTATTATCATCCGTGAGTAACAGAATGGGTTAAATGTTCAAGAGGAACATCTGGATTCAAATCCCATGTTGTCAGTGTTTCAAGACGAAATTTGAATCTACATGAACCGACCCTGTAGTATACCATGGTGTTATCTTTCACAAAGTAGCCTTATCACTCTCTACAGCTTCCTAAAGAAGAGAAAGGGGAGAAGGAGGTGCTGATCTCCCTGGTATCCAGATTGGATGCATGGGAATGGTTCAAAGCTGTGTCAGGGGAGGTTCAGACTTGACTTTAGGAAACATTTCTTTACCGGGAGGGGGGCAAGCACCTGAACAGGGGCTTCCTCAAATGGTGGCTGATGGCCCTGGCTTGTCAGTTTTTAAGGAGCATTTGCACAGTGCTGTTAATGACACCCTTTAACTTTTGATAAGCCCTGACGTGATCAGGCAGTTGGACTGCATGATCCCTGTAGGTCCCTTCCAACTGAATTCTATTCTGTTCTGGTCTATCCTGTTCTCCTCTGCTCTGCTCTGGTCGCACTGTGGATCTCCAGGAAACTGGCCTTAGACATGCAGTCTGCTTGGTAGTCTCACAGGAGTGATTTGGGACATTCATGGACCAAGGAGGAAAGGAACCCAGGAAGAAAATTACAAGACGATTCTTTCATGATAATGACACACACCTCCGTAAGAGCACTAAAGGTGTCCACGGGGATGTTACATGCTGCCAGTGCGGCCTGGTTGTTAAAATGCGGTCCATATGTTCCCCTTCACTTGCCCAATATGAGTTAATGTTTTTTCTTCTTCTACTTTTGGGCACCTGGCTCCTATTTCCAGTTCCTGGCCCCTTGGAGCAGTGGCATCCAAGGCAGTTGCTGCCACTCAGGACCTTCACTCCCTCCATTTGATTATGGGCATCATCATCTCATGGGACCACAGGAGTTGTGATCAGGGCAATTCTGAATAAGTGGCAATCTACAAGTCATTTTCGTTGAATGTGAATTCAGTCTAACTTGCGTTCTCTTTTGTGCTATCTCCCTTTCCTCCTTACAGCCTCCATATGCATGGAACTTTTCAGGACTCTGTGTACGTATTTGAAGACCATGGTAATGAATACTCTTTGGTCATTTTAAGCTCATATGTGCAATGTTTGTCTGCTTAGTTTCTATTCTTGCATCTTTGCAGTTTCTATTTCCTTCATTTTATGGCTGCCTTTGGTTAACAATCTTTATTGATTGCTCACATGAGATAGAGAGCACACAGTAATCAGGACAGGTGAGTTCAGCAATTAACCTGCACTTCAAAGACCTGTTCTACCTCTCTTGTTCCAGCACCCTGGCAACATCTGGTTTGAGAACAGGCTATCGCCCTACAGACCCTCTTCCTGTGCTGGCAGTGGCTCCCTTCTGAGAGAAAGTGCCGGTAAGGAGAAGTTTATGTAAAGAAAGGAAGTGACTTTGAAGTGCTGTGTTCACACTGCTGGCACAGAAATAGACAGCGGAATAGTTCATCTTCACAGATAAAATATCCAAGGGGAAGTCTGAGAGGTTTGGCCGTTGAGCTTTGTATCCAGTGTGAAAGTCACCCTCAAATTCCTGATTTGCACCTGCAGAGTAATAGATCAACTGCAGCCCCTTCCCTGGCTGCTGCAGATACCAGTACATATAAAGGTGATTATAATTTTGACTGCATGTCAGAGTAGCTTTGTCATCTTCTTTCAGCACAAGACTGGAGGTTTGGGTGATTCCAGCTCCTATAAGACAAAGCAGAACAGAAACATATTAAAACAAGGAAGCTACATTCTCCCAGCAGCAGAGCACCTCTCATGGCTTTACTGATTGCTTACTTGCTCCAAAGAAGCACAAGGACACACACCAAGCCGTCCACATCCTCATTTCTGCCCCAATAGTCAGTGTGCCTGCCCCTACAAGGCCCTTATATAGGTTCACTTCACATGCTTCTCCTAAACCAATGGCATCCATCTCTGTAACGGCTAAATCTATGCTGAAAACCAAGTTCCTTCCTGCAACAAATTTCAAGCAGTTTGAATTGTTTGTGTTGGAAACACACAGAAAGTTTCAAAGTGACTCTGACTCTTGTTCTATGGGACAGTGTATTAACATATGTGAATAACAGAATGGGTTAAATGTTCAAGAAGAACATCTGGATTCAAATCCCATGTTGTCAGTGTTTCAAAACAGGATTTCAATCCAAATGAACCAACTCCAGTGTTCTCTGTTGCTGTGTATCACAAAGTAACCTCATGGCTCTCTACAGTTTCCTAAAGATGAGAAAGGGAGAGATAGGATGATATCCAGATTGGATGCATGGGAATGGTTCAAAGCTGTGTCAGGGGAGGTTCAGACTTGACTTTAGGAAACATTTCTTTTCCGGGAGGGAGGCAAGCACCTGAACAGGGGCTTCCTCAAATGGTGGCTGATGGCCCTGGCTTGTCAGTTTTTAAGGAGCATTTGCACAGTGCTGTTAATGACACCCTTTAACTTTTGATAAGCCCTGACGTGATCAGGCAGTTGGACTGCATGATCCCTGTAGGTCCCTTCCAACTGAATTCTATTCTGTTCTGATCATTCCTGTTCTCTTCTGCTCTGCTCTGGTCTCACTGTGGATCTCCAGGAAACTGGCCTTAGACATGCAGTCTGCTTGGTAGTCTCACAGGAGTGATTTGGGACATTCATGGACCAAGGAGGAAAGGAACCCAGGAATAAAATCACAAGATGTTTCTTTCATGATAATGACACACACCTCCGTAAGAGCACTAAAGGTGTCCACAGGGATGCTATGAGCTGCCCATGCAGCCTGGTTGTTAGAATGTGGTCCAGATGTTCCCCTTCACTTGCCAAATATGAGTTAATGTTTTTTCTTCTTCTTCTCTAGGGCACCTGGCTCCTGTTTCTAGTTGCTGGCCCCATGGACCATTGGCATCCACACCAGTTGCTGCCACTCAGGACATTCACTCCCTCCATTTGATTATGGGCATCGTCATCTCATGGGACCACAGGAGTTGTGATCAGGGCAATTTCTGAATAAGTGGCAATCTACATGTTATTTTTCTTGAATGTGAATTCAGTCTAACTTGCGTTCTCTTTTGTGCTATCTCCCTTTCCTCCTTACAGCCTCCATATACATGGAACTTTTCAGGACTCTGTGTACATATTTGAAGACCATGGTAATGAATACTCTTTGGTCATTTTAAGCTCATATGTGCAATGTTTGTCTGCTTAGCTTCTGTTCTTGTATCTTTGCAGTTTCTATTTCCTTCATTTATGGCTGCTTTTGGTTAACAATCTTTACTAGTTGCTCACATGAGATAGAGAGCACACAGTGATCAGGACAGGTGAGTTCAGCAATTAACCTGCACTTCAAAGACCTGTTCTACCTCTCTTGTTCCAGCACCCTGGCAACATCTGGTTTGAGAACAGGCTATCGCCCTACAGACCCTCTTCCTGTGCTGAGAGTGGCTCCCTTCTGAGAGAAAGTGCCGGTAAGGAGAAGTTTATGTAAAGAAAGGAAGTGACTTTGAAGTGCTGTGTTCACACTGCTGGCACAGAAATAGACAGCGGAATAGTTCATCTTCACAGATAAAATATCCAAGGAGAAGTCTGAGAGGTTTGGCCGTTGAGCTTTGTATCCAGTGTGAAAGTCACCCTCAAATTCCTGATTTGCACCTGCAGAGTAATAGATCAACTGCAGCCCCTTCCCTGGCTGCTGCAGATACCAGTACATATAAAGGTGATTATAATTTTGACTGCATGTCAGAGTAGCTTTGTCATCTTCTTTCAGCACAAGACTGGTGGTTTGGGTGATTCCAGCTCCTGTAAGACAAAGCAGAACAGAAACATATTAAAACAAGGAAGCTACATTCCCCCAGCAGCGGAGCACCTCTCATGGCTTTACTGATTGCTTACTTGCTCCAAAGAAGCACAAGGACACACACCAAGCCGTCCACATCCTCATTTCTGCCCCAATAGTCAGTGTGCCTGCCCCTACAAGGCCCTTATATAGGTTCACTTCACATGCTTCTCCTAAACCAATGGCATCCATCTCTGTAACAGCTAAATCTGTGTTGAAACCCAGGCTCTTTCCTAGAAGAAATTACAAGCACTTTGCAGTGTGTGTCTTTTGGAAACACACAGAAAGTTTCAAGCTTACTCTGACTGTTGTTCTATCAGACAGAGTATTATCATAAGTGACAATTGTCTTTTTATTCACACTTGTATGTTTGATTTCAACTTTAGATCTTTTGTGTCCAGGATAAACCAGAAAATGTTCTGTTTAACCAAGTATAATGATTCTTTGGTATTGGTGACAGGGAGAATGATGATTTCTGGAGATGAGGAAATACAAT
The DNA here is from genome assembly GCF_028554395.1 of Pezoporus wallicus. Classification (NCBI taxonomy): domain Eukaryota; kingdom Metazoa; phylum Chordata; class Aves; order Psittaciformes; family Psittacidae; genus Pezoporus; species Pezoporus wallicus. The sequence continues at coordinate 2,195,800 of NW_026639755.1, forward strand.
AAGTATGCTCAGACCTTCATTAGTTTTCTTCCTTCTCTAACTTTCAGAACTAGTATGGATGATCTTGTTCTGGAAGGAGCTTTGTACATGAGTCTTTTGTAGCCTTAGCACACCACAGGTGAAGGAGACTTGGCTTGATCCTGAAGTAAACATATGACAACTTCTTTTCCCTTAGTTGTGCCAGCAGTACCTGTACTAATGCTAAACCCAGCTTCCGGGATTCAGAAGTATGCCACTGTCTCTGACACAGTCTTTTAACCCGTGTTAAGAAGGCTGATGGCTGTCCTACCATGGCTTTTGGATGCTCAGTGGGAACCATCACACTAGTTGCATTTGCTAGTGTGCTTTGAAGTGAGGCCTCAGACTGAATTCCCGAAATCAACCAACTGAAGATATGTGCTATCTAAGCTATTTTCTTTTTGAAGTGAAATGATACCATCTGCTGGAATGAATGGGTGCTTACAGTGATCCTTAGGGGCTGTATTTCCCACCGTTCTCTAGTTCTGCATTAGCAGAACTGCATGGAAAGGGGAATGGAACTAATATACCAGAAACAAGTTTGTCAGTCATTAAACTGGCAACTGTGAAATGTTGAATTGAAAGTGTTGACTCAGGAACACACAAGTTCTTTACCTATAGGAGAAAGATCCCAGAGCTGAGATTGAGACTAGGATTTCCCAAAGCCAACATAATGCAGCTAAGGAAGGGAACCAGTGTGGGAAGCAGCCTGATGAGGTACCTAAGCAGATCTGCTGTAAAAGTTGTCCTAAGCTGCAGGTTAACAGGCTGGAAAGCAATACTCCCTTTCACATAGAAAACAGGTTTCCTCTGGGTTGATGTGGGACTGGGGGCAGAGAAATGGTTGACAGCAATAAGAATGGGTTAAATGTTCAAGGAGAACATCTAGATGTAAATCCCATGTTGTCATTGTTTCATGACAGGATCTGAACCCATCCAAACCAACTTTTAAATGTTCTCCATATCCTGGTGCACTGCACTAACAACTGGTTTAAGAACGCGAGCAGTCAATCTGCATGACGAGTGTCAAAATGCTTGGAATGTATAGGCAGGCTCCTACAAAATGGATAAATGAACACATTTAGACTGGAGCTCCACTGAAGTGGCACAAGTTTAGCTATTCCTTTACCTTTGAGCCTATAATGAAAGCTTACAACTGGCCAGTGACAACTGAGGAAAGAAGTTTGGGTGCAAAGCATTGAATTACAAGGGAAATATTAATTCATGTGCATGTGTCCCAGCCAAACTAGGGAAAGGCAAACGTTTTTTACACACGATTCATCTACCCTTCAAATGTTCGTGTACTGCACAATTTGACTGATTACTGACAGCCACATCACTGATTATCAGTCACAATATAACTGCAAAGCAGATTTGTCCCCCAGAAGAGCATTAAACAACCCTACCTACAGAGGAGGACACACAGACTTCATCGCATCATTCCACAAGGATCGGGAACCTACAGCAGCACCAACCTACCCCTGCCCTCCTGCTTCACAGACTCCAAAGGCAGAATTTAGCTAGGGCTCTTCAAGGAGCTAGAGACAGGGAGCAACATCACCCATGGGAGCAGACCAAGCACCCCATGCATGTGTGGAAGGGCTCTGGCTTCGACAGCGATTTCCGTGAGCACGGAAACCGTGACCAATTTCATGCAGCTTTTCTCTCCCAGCCCCAACACGGCCGGAGAGAGGAGAGGTGTGCTCGGGGGCGGCCCCTGCGGGCACTCCCCACTCCCAGGAACAGCCTTTACACAGCAGCAAAGGGCAGAAACCCCACAGCCTGCGGAGTTTTAATCCCTTTCACTCCTTCCTTGGGTCTTCCCCTTCCCCCCCTCCCGAACGCAGAGATCCGAGGAGATCCTCGACCACGGCTCTTTCTCAGCTCTCTCCGGCCAGGCTCACAATGCCCTTCCCCTCCGGCCCGCCCGCCACAATACCTTCTGCAGGGCTCCAGCATCACCCCCTCCACTTCCCAGCATCGCTCATGTAGTTTTCGCAGGAGCCCTTCCCGCTAGAGCCATGCCGGCCGCTCTCCCGGCATCAGGAAACTTGGACAAAGACCATTTTCACGGTGCAAGTGACACCGCCTCCATGGGCCAGCGCCAGGTCCCTCTCGCTCTGCGCCCACTGCCTCTTTGTCCCCTGGCCCCGGGCACAGCTCTTGGCCCTCGACCGATGCCTTCCACGGGTTGGATGCCTGCGAGCGGTCCCGCTCCCCGCACTCCTCTCCAGGAGCGGCTTTTCCTTCTCCTCTCCTCTTCTCACCCCGATCCCGCTCTCCTACAAGAGTCTCTCTCCCTCTCTCTCTCTCCTCCTCCCTCTTCCCAGGAGCTGCCTCTCTCTTTCCTCCCCTTCCTCCCCTCCCTCTCCCGGGCTCATCCCGCTGCTTTCCCCCTGCCGCCCGCTCCTCCCCTCCCCGCCCCTCCTCTTCTGCTGCCCCCCTCCCCAGCGCTGTTCAGTGCCGAGGCCCGGCCCAGCGCAGCAGCGATCGGCAGCAAACGAGGGTGGGAGCGGGCTGCGCGATCCCGCACGGAGGCGGCGGCCGCCATTCCCGGCCCCGTGGCGGCGGGCAGCGTCCTCTCTCCCTCCGTTGCCGGCTCACTCGGCCCCCGCCGCCTCCCTCCTGCCGGCTGCCGCAGCCGGGGGTACCCAGGGGTCGAGCGGGGCGCGGAGCCCCCGTCGTGTGGCAACCGCTGCACTGGGCGGCACCGGGTTCCGTCCTCGATCCCGGCCCTTGCTGCACAGGCTCTCCCCCGCTTCCTCCGCTACAATGACAAGTTAACGTGGTATTTCAGCTGAGGGCATCCAAGCTTGTGCGAAAGAGCCCTGATGAAGTTATCCTAACCAGCAATATGAAAAGACCCTGTCCCTGTCAGGTCAAGTTTTCTAAATAAGTATTTGTTTTCTCTGTCGCTTTCTATTGCTTTCTCCCTTCCCTTTCAGCAAACGATCGGAGAAGTGCTCCAGCTGGGAAATCTGTGTCCATCATGCTCATTTTCAAGAGTGTTTTGAATGGGATGTTTGTGATGGGGCTGACGCTTAGGTCCAAGAAGAGGAACCGATTCCACTCTGTACAGAATTGTCCCATCTCTGGTTGGGACAGGAGACTGCAGTGGTGCTTCTCTCCCGCTGTCTCCTGAACCCTTCTGCTTCCCCAAGAATTCCTGTTAGCCTTTGCAAAAACGCAAGGAGTTGGATGGCTGGGCACAGCCCTGCCCTTTAACTCTAGTGCTTAACAAAGGCAGTAAGGGCCACAGGGAGGTACCGAAAGGCCTGAATACTCTGTTACCATATGAGGAGTTCTTTTGAGATGGCAAATCATTCCCCAGCAAAGCCGTGATACCAGGATGAAGATTTACAGACTACTGCCAATCATCGACCACTCTATAAATAGTGGTCCTGAGTGAGAACCCCTTTGAGCACTCCTGGACCACTGAGGGCACTTGTCTCCCTCTGAGTAGGATGCTGCTCAGAGCCTGTGAACTCTCAAGGTTTATACAATAGGGGGATCATCTGCCTGGGCTGTCACTGTAGTTCACTGACACCGAGGCCTTCGCCCCTGGAGGAAGGCTGACAAAGCTGACGTGAGTATAGTCTTAGTAATACCCCTTTTCACTGCTCCTGAGAGGAATTTTTAATATACGTATGTCTATATATGTAACACATCTCTACATCAAGATATCCACACATCTCTTAGCATCTTGTGTTAGTATAGACGCTTAACTGTAAGTGCATGCATAAAAGCTTCAATAGTCGAGTGCTTTTAGAAATTTTGTGATTCACCTTAGCAATACATACTGCTGCTAATTTACATCTGTCATCCTCTAGACATAAACCAGGTCTGAGACTAAGACTGGGTTCAGCCACATCCAGACTCCTCTCTGAGAGGAAGTTTAGAAAGCAAGGGGGTCTAGTCTGAACCCAGTGACCCAACGGGAGGATTTCCTTATTCCCCATATTCTTTTTGAAAATAGCCAGGGTCTTCAACAGAAGGAAGACGTATCTCTGAAGGGCTCAGCAGAAAAAGGTACCTCAGAATCAGAGCAGGGGACTTGCAAATAGTTGCTTGAAAACATCTCTTTAAGGGAACAGCAGCTGAATTTGAGCAAAACAGGATGTGGTTTGACATTCACCCAAAAAGAATCATTCTGATAATGCATTGGCCTCTCAGCACACCACCCCTCCCCAGTCTTTCAGGATGAGGCTCAAGGTAGAGCTCTCTGCTCACCATATTACAGTTGGACAGAAATAGTGACACATATGGGCCTTAGGAAACCTGGTGGGGGTTTTGTCTCCTGTTATCAAACGATCTTCTTGTTACTGGAGTCTGCGGATGGGGTTTGCACCTGCAGCTGCTGTTTCTGTTGAGCAACAGAGAGCAAAGGAAAGACTTGTGGGTTTGGGGGAGGTACTGACCTGCTTTTACAAAGTGAGGGAAAATATAATCACAAAATACATTCTGTTTTCTCTAATCAGAGTCTAATCTGGACTGCGTTGTTCTTATTGAGCTGTGAAAGAGGTACAAGTATGAGGCATAAAAAGATGTAAGACACGTAGTAGCATATTCTTCACTGTGTAGCCAGACGTAAACTATATAGAGCAATTTCTGAATAAATTTCAATCTACATGTTGTTTTCCTTGAATGTGAATTCACTCTAAGTTGCATACTATTTTGTGCTATCTCCCTTTCCTCTTTACAGCCTCCATACGCATGGAACTTTTCAGGACTCTGTCTATACACATGCAGACCATGGTAATGGATCCTCTTTTCTCATTTCAAGCTCATCTGTACCATGTTTGCTTAGTTTCTATTCTTGTATCTTTGCAGTTTCTATTTCCTTCATTTTATGTCTGCTTTTGGTTAACAATCTTTATTGATTGCTCACATGAGATAGAGAGCACACAGTGATCAGGACAGGTGAGTTCAGCAATTAACCTGCACTTCAAAGACCTGTTCTACCTCTCTTATTCCATCTCCTTGGCAGCATCTGGTTTGTGAACAGGCTATTGGCCTACGGACCATCATCCTGTGCTGAGAGAAGCTCTCTTCTGAAAGAAAGTGCTGGTAAAGAGAAGTTTATGTAAAGAAAGGAAGTGACTTTGAAGTGCTGTGTTCACACTGCTGGCACAGAAATAGACAGCGGAATAGTTCATCTTCACAGATAAAATATCCAAAGAGAAGTCTGAGCGGTTTGGCCGTTGAGCTTTGTATCCAGTGTGAAAGTCACCCTCAAATTCCTGATTTGGACCTGCAGAATAATAAATTAATTGCAGCCCCTTCCCTGGCTGCTGCAGAAACCAGTACATGGCATTGTGATTATCATTTTGACTGCATGTCAGAGTAGCTTTGTCATCTTCTTTCAGCACAAGACTGGAGGTTTGGGTGATTCCAGCTCCTGTAAGACAAAGCAGAACAGAAACATATTAAAACAAGGAAGCTACATTCTCCCAGCAGCAGAGCAGCTCTCATGGCTTTACTGATTGCTTACTTGCTCCAAAGAAGCACAAGGACACACACCAAGCCGTCCACATCCTCATTTGTGCCCCAATAGTCAGTGTGCCTGCCCCTACAAGGCCCTTATATAGGTTCACTTCTCATGCTTCTCCTAAACCAATGGCATCCATCTCTGTAACAGCTAAATCTATGCTGAAAACCTAGCTCCTGCAACAAATTTCAAGCAGTTTGAATTGTTTGTGTTGGAAACACACAGAAAGTTTCAAAGTGACTGTGACTCTTGTTCTATGGGACAGTGTATTAACATATGTGAATAACAGAATGGGTTAAATGTTCAAGAAGAACATCTGGATTCAAATCCCATGTTGTCAGTGTTTCAAAACAGGATTTCAATCCAAATGAACCTACTCTCTTGTGTTCTGTGTTGTTGTACATCACAAAGTAGCCTTATCACTATCTACAGCTTCCTAAAGAAGAGAAAGGGGAGAGGGCGGTGCTGATCTCTTCTCCCTGGTATCCAGATTGGATGCATGGGAATGGTTCAAAGCTGTGTCAGGGGAAACATTTTTTTATCGGGAGGGAGGCAAGCACCTGAACAGGGGCTTCCTCAAATGGTGGCTGATGGCCCTGGCTTGTCAGTTTTTAAGGAGCATTTGCACAGTGCTGTTAATGACACCCTTTAACTTTTGATAAGCCCTGACGTGATCAGGCAGTTGGACTGCATGATCCCTGTAGGTCCCTTCCAACTGAATTCTATTCTGTTCTGGTCTATCCTGTTCTCCTCTGCTCTGCTCTGGTCGCACTGTGGATCTCCAGGAAACTGGCCTTAGACATGCAGTCTGCTTGGTAGTCTCACAGGAGTGATTTGGGACATTCATGGCCCAAGGAGGAAAGGAACCCAGGAAGAAAATTACAAGATGTTTCTTTCATGATAATGACACCACCTCCATAAAAGGACTAAAGCTGTCCAAGGGATGCTATAAGCTGCCCATGCAGCCTGGTTGTTAGAATGTGGTCCACATGTTCCCCTTCACTTGCCAAATATGAGTTAAAGTTTTTCCTCTTTTTCTCTAGGGCCCCCTGCTCCTGTTTTCTGTAGCTGGCCCCATGGAATGGTGGCATCCCAGGCAGTTGCTGGGACTCGGGACCTTCACTCCCTCCATTTGATTATAGTATTTTCCTTGAATGTGAATTTATTCTAAGTTGCATTCTATTTTGTGCTATCTCCCTTTCCTCTTTACAGCCTCCATACACATGGAAATTCTCAGGACTGTGTCTATGTACTTGAAGACCATGGTAATGGATACTCTTTTGTCATTTTAAGCTCATCTGTGGCGCGTCTGTCTGCTTAGCTTCTTGTATCTTTAAAGTTTCTAGTTCCTTCCTTTTATGACTGCTTTTTGTTAACAATCTTTATTGATTGCTCACATGAGATAGAGAGCACACAGTGATCAGGACAGGTGAGTTCATCAATTAACCTGCACTTCAAAGACCTGTTCTACCTCTCTTGTTCCAGCACCCTGGCAACATCTGGTTTGTGAACAGGCTATCGACCTACAGACCCTCTTCCTGTGCTGAGAGTGGCTCCCTTCTGAGAGAAAGTGCCGGTAAGGAGAAGTTTATGTAAAGAAAGGAAGTGACTTTGAAGTGCTGTGTTCACACTGCTGGCACAGAAATAGACAGCGGAATAGTTCATCTTCACAGATAAAATATCCAAGGAGAAGTCTGAGAGGTTTGGCCGTTGAGCTTTGTATCCAGTGTGAAAGTCACCCTCAAATTCCTGATTTGCACCTATGGAATAATAGATCAACTGCAGCCCCTTCCCTGGCTGCTGCAGATACCAATACATGGCATCGTGATTATCATTTTGACTGCATGTCAGAGTAGCTTTGTCATCTTCTTTCAGCACAAGACTAGAGGTTTGTGTAACTCGAGCTCCTATAAGACAAAGCAGAACAGAAACATATTAAAACAAGGAAGCTACATTCTCCCAGCAGCAGAGCAGCTCTCATGGCTTTACTGATTGCTTACTTGCTCCAAAGAAGCACAAGGACACACACCAAGCCGTCCACATCCTCATTTGTGCCCCAATAGTCAGTGTGCCTGCCCCTACAAGGCCCTTATATAGGTTCACTTCTCATGCTTCTCCTAAACCAATGGCATCCATCTCTGTAACGGCTAAATCTATGCTGAAAACCAAGCTCCTTCCTGCAACAAATTTCAAGCACTTTGAAGTGTCTGTTGGAAACACAGTTTGAAACTGACTCTGACTCTTGCTCTGTGGGACAAAGTATTATTATAAGTGACAGTTGTCTTTTTATTCACACTCACGTTTGATTTCTTCTTTTGACCTTTTCTTTCAAGAATAAACCAGAAAATGTTGGTTTTAACCAAGTAAAATTATTCTTTGGTATTGGTGACTGCCAGAATGTTGATTTCTGGGAAAAAGCAAATGCAATACAGATGCTCAGACCTTCATCAGCTTCCTTCCTTCTCAAACTTTTAGAACCAGTGTGGATGATCCTGTTCTAGTTAAACTATTTTCTTTTCGAAGGGGAATGTTGCCCTCTGCTGGAATCAATGGGTGCTCACAGTGATCCTTTGATGCTGTATTTCCCACCGTTCTCCCGTTCTGCATTAGCAGAGCTGCATGGAAAGGGGAATGGAACAAATATACCAGAGGTATATTCCGTCTCAGCATATATATGGAATATGGTCATCTTCCTTTGGATCTTAAGAGCTGTAAAATTCCAGGGCGCACATGAGATTCCAAGAACATGTGTTTCAGAACCAGGGCCACAGTGTTTCATTTCAGCTTGTATTTTATGAGATCAGCAGGACTATATGGGAGAAGGAGGAAATCTTTCTGGTTAAAGGTATTGCAAGATAGAGGCATATACATTTAAGGTACTTTTAATTAACAGATATGACAATATATTTAATATTTGCACTCAAAATGCACTTGTTACTGAAAGAAAGAAGGTCGCTATTTCTAGATCTACCCATTCATTTTTGCACTGTTCAGATGTTTCAAATAATTTTATTACATACTGGCTAAAATGAACTAGAATCTGATTCTACAAACAGTTAAACATCTGGGCTGAATCTAAGTGACATTAATAACTTTCTCCTAGCTTGATGAGTGTAATCTGTTAATCAGGCTTCCTTTCACTGTGCAACAATGTACACAAACCCTATTATATTTCATGATTCTATCTCACCTTAAGTAAAGAACTCATGCAGTTACTGACACTCACTTTAAGACACTGCACTGGTAAAGAAGGGAGCCTTAAACGAAAGTTAGGTCCATAAACAAGAATTAGGTCCCAAAGCATCCCTGTGCTGTTCTGTTCATAACCAGACTACTACTTGAAATAGAAAAATATCCCACAAGCTGAAGCACACATAGAACTTCACTGCTTCATTTTTAAATCTGAGTGCCTTGACTTTTTCATAGAGAAAGATAAAGGATTTTAAATAAACATTAATAAAATGCCATAACTAAGATATACATGGGCTTCTCCATAGCTTGAACACTACTAACTTTTACAGATATATACCTGAAATCACAGAACAATACTTATTGTCTTTTCTTCACAAGTTTTTGAAGCTGTTTAGTCGAAGTTGAAAATGAGTTTGGTAAACAGCATGATTATAGGGATGTACTTACAATGATGTAGATGTGATATCTGGAAGTCTGGACTTCGGAGGAGCTAGCTTTGGAGATGATCCAAGCAGGCTTTGCCAAGACCTTTGCTCATACTTACAACACTGAGCATAAGAAGCAGCAATTTCAGTTGTTAACAGCCTCTCTGTACTCAAACAGAAACAACAGACATGCATAGTATTGCTGAGAGCCATAATGCAGATCAGCACGCTTAGTCCTGGCCTCTGGTTTCCTGTACAACTTCGGATTGCCTGGCACACCATTCTAGAAACAAGGAAAGACTGATGGTCCATCACACCAACCCCTCTGCTTGCAACTACGGGCATGGTCATCTAGAACAGCTGTAGGAGAACACTAGACAATGATGCAAGGACCGGGCTGAAGTTTCTCCCAAACGCTCCTGTAAGGGTTCACACAACATCCCAAAGTATGCTCCAACACCAGTGCTGATGCACAGTCATTTGGCTCACAGCCCGCCACCAGGTAGCAGGATAACGCAGACGCAATGTGTTTGAGGTAGAATGGACAACAGCAGGGAAGAGGAAGCCAGGCTTGCCTGGCTGCTATCGAGAGAGATAGAGAGATGCTGCTATCGTGAGAGAGAGAGAGAGCTGCTATCGGGGTAGACTGCACAAAGTGACTGCCTGCTAGCCTATCAGGATAGGGACCATTAGTTTTCACTGTTAGCAGAAAAATGGTTTTGGACTTCTCACCTTTCTCTTTTGCTTCTGAGCCTGAAAACTCCCCTACAGGATAGGATTTTTTCCCTCCAGCGTAGTATGTTTCATGAATTTATGGGTCAGACCACTAAAATTACCTCTGAGCATTCCATCAGTACAAATGCTGCTAAAGCAAGCCTCACAGCTAGCCATGAACACAACTAACAGCTGCTTGGGAATGTGAGCGCTCAGTGGGCCACTTTTGGAAAGCATCCTGGCACTGCAGGATGAATGCTTACCCTTGGGTAAGGTCTGAAAACCAAAACCTCTCTCTAGCTCAGAACCCACCTCACTGCCTGCCTAAAGGCTTCTGACTGTTCCCTGAAGAGAATTTATCTTGTTCTGCGGCTCCTGCTTAGACCCTCAAGACTAAGCTGCTCCACTACAGAGTTAAACAGATCAAAGGTGCCATGTCAGCTTGGTCCTGTGAGGTTTCTCAGCCTTCATGTTTGTCTCAAGAACAGTCTTGTATTTATCTGAAGTTGCAGCTTTTTCTTAAAACTATGGTTTTTCTCTGAGCCAAAGAATGCTTATTCAAGTATGCAAACTGTTGCAGTTACACACAGAAATCTTTCAACTACATCTATGTTCGTCTTCGTGATCGTGCAACTAGAAAGCACCTCCCTGCAAGCAGATTACATTAGCTACTGTAGGAGAGGTATCCTTTTCCTCATCTGCATTTTGTGCACAGACAAGCCATACACTACGTCCTCTCCAAGCAGACACAAAATCAACTGTAAGGATGCAACAACGGCACCATAAATCTTGCATGCACAAATAAAAATAAATAAATGAAAATAAAATAGATAATATAAATATATGAATATATAAATAAAAATGAAAAGTAAAAAAATAAAATAATATATATATATGTGAGTGCCCTGGCCAATGTGCTTGAAGCACAGCAACAACTTCACCACTTTTACTTCTTTTTCTACAGCTGATTTCCTACTTGATTATACCTTGTCAAAGTGCTGCTCTCTCTTATGCAGGTGGCATCTAGGCAAGACCACCCTGCTTAGTCTCAAGTCACCATATATAGTCCAAATGAAATTAATCAGGATGACGTTTCTCTGTAGCAATTTCATTCACAGAAGAAAAACTGGGTCTTGTGTTTTAACGTCCCAAGATTATTCCTGTTTCACCAGTTGTGACTGCAATTTTCCAGTGTGTAAAACCCATGGATATATCCCAGCAAAGGAACTGCACTTACATAAAAAGATGTAATTATTGTAACCAGAATTTACCACCAATGCTTTAAGAAAAAGAAGGCAACAATTTAAAGGACCTTGTAATGAGGACATTAATGTTGTTTTTTTCAGGGAGCAATAAGAGCAATTCTTCCCACAAGAGAAGACGACAACAAAGCAGGCAGAAGCAGCATCCTCACTAATAAGGCAACAGTCCCACAGTACACGAGCAGGGCTGGTGACAATGAAAAGTTCCATCAGCTGATCATTAGACAAACACAAAGCGACAAGTCAAGACCCTGTGCCATCCGTGATCCAAATGAGCAAGTCAGAAGCAACGAGCCGATTGCTGAGCTGAGTAGCTCGAGAGAGGACGCCTTGAACACCAGAGCGGGGGGGAAGCTCAGCGTCCAGGAGCCTCAATTCAGAGCGGCAGTGAGCGCGATGGAGGGCTCTTGCCTCATGACCAGGATCTGGTATGGGAGCTCTGCTCTCGCTGCCCTGGCGCTGGGCAGTGTAGGCACCGAGACAGAGCCGATGAGAGGGGAGGCTGCACTGCAGAGCTCGGAGTGTAGAGAGTGCCTGCACTGTGCTTGTGAGGGAAAGGTGCACAATGGGCAGGGTTGCACTCGGTCTGCATTGATGGAGGTCCTCCTGCAGCAGGGGCTGAGCTGCTGAGCGCTGTCAATAGGCTGCAAGATGTGAGGGAAGCTGAGAGGAAGCAGCACTGCTTACTCCAGGCCCAAACTGTGAAGGGGCTTCAAGCATCCATCATAGTGCATGCAGGAAAGAAGGGCAGTAATCCAGGGAGCTGGGAGCTAGTAACAAAAAAAGTTGTTTGGGAGGAAGAGGACCATTAAAAACAAGGGGCTTCCTCCTAAATCTGCTGTTCCCACCCAGAACCACTTTGCTGTCCTGCAGGGGGCTAAGGAGGAAGCACACATCTTGCCACATGAGCTACCGGCTGATGATGCACAGGTTAAGAAGATCACTACTGGTGCTGCCAGGGAAAAGGAGCGGGTCATAGAAGTAGGGGACTCTACTTTGAAAGGCACAGAGGCACCCATGTGTCGGCCTGAACCAGTCTCAAAGAAGGTGTGTTGCCTCCCAGGGGCTCGTATCAGGGATATTGCAGAGAGGCTGCCTGCTCTAGTAAGTGCCACTGACTATTACCCACTTCTAGTGGTCCATGTGGGTGCTAGTAATACAGATAGCAGGAACCCAGAGAACATTAAGAAGGACTACAGAGCCCTGGGAGAGGTGGTCAGGGGCTCTGGAGCTCAGATAGGTTTTTAATCAATTCTCCAGGATAAAGGGAAGTACTTTAAAAAGACGAGGCAGATTTGTCAGGTTAATAAATGGTTATAACAGTGGTGCCACAGTCAGGGGTTTGGGTATTTAGAACATGGGACTTGATTTGGGAGGCCAGGTCTACTGGAGTCTGGTGGAGTTGGCTTGCCAGCCTAAGAAAGCTTTGAACTAGATGTGTTTGGGAAGGGGGGCATTGATCCATTCCAGCACTCCCAGTCAGTTGCCAGCACCTGCAATAAATGCTTGGAGCAATGCAGAGATATTTCAGCCGCTCAAGCCAATGAGCCGGCTTTGTTTGGAGAACGGCTCAGATGCCTCTGTACAAATGCCCGTAGTATGGGGAACAAACAAGAGGAATTAGAGATGTGTGCACGTCTATGGAGATACGGTATAATTGGTATCAATTATAACATGGTGGGATGGCTCCTGTGAATGGAGTGTTGGAATGGAAGGTTACAGGCTCTCTTTAGAAAAGACAGGCCCAGCAGACAGGGAGGGGTGGTGCTATTTATGTTAGCGTTAGGCTGGAGAGTATGGAACTCTGTCTGGGGACAGGTGATCAGTTAACACAGAGTTTGTGGATCAGTGTTAAAGGGAGAACAGCAATGGGGGGCATTACTGTTGGGATCTGTTACAGACCGCCTGATCAAGAGGACTCTGTGGATGAAGCACTCTATAGACCAATAGGAACAGCCTCACACTTGCAGGTCCTTGTCCTCCTGAGGGACTTCAACCACCCTGGTATCTGTTGGAGGGATGGTACGTCCCGGCACAAGCAATCCAGGAGGTTCCTTGATTTTGTGGAAGACAACTTCCTCTGGCAAGTAATAGAGGAGCTGACAAGGAGAGAGGTGCAATACTTGACCTCGTGTTCACCAAAAAGGAGGGGCTGGTTGGGAATGTGATGTTCCAGGGCAGTCTTGGTTGCAGCAATCATGAGATGGTCAGATTTGAGATCCTCAGGACAGTGAGAAAAGCATGTAGCAAGCTCACTGCCCTGGACTTCAAGAGAGCAGACTTTGGCCTCTTCAGGAACCTGCATAGTAAGGTTCCATGGGATATAGCCCTAGAGGGCAGGGGGGGCCAAGACTGTTGGTTGATAATCGAGGATCACCTGCTACAAGCTCAGGAGTGTTGCGTCCAGACGAGAAGGAAATCCAGCAGGAGGACCAGGAGACCTCCACGGATGGATAAGGAGCTGCTGAGGAAACTTAGAGGGGAGAAAGAGGCTTATAAAAGGTGGAAGGAAGGACAGACAGGAGGCCTAGGGAATACAGGGATGTTGTCCGGGAAGCAAGGGACCAGGCTGGGGAAGCTAAGGCCCAGTTAGAATTAAACTTGGCAAGGAATATGAAAGACAACAGGAAGGGATTCTATAGGTACGTAGCGAATAGAAGACAGACTAGGGACAATGTGGGCCCCCTCTGGAAGCTGTTGGGAGAACTGGCTAGCCTGGGTTTGGAGAAGGCTGAGGCTCTTAATGACTTCTTTGTGTCAGTCTTCACTGGCAAATGCTCTGACCACACCACCCAAGTCTTGGAAGGCTGATGCAGGGACGGTGAGAATGAAGACCTTAGGCCCACTGTAGGAAAGGATCAGGTCTGAGACCATCTTGAGAACCTGAACATGCACAAGTCCATGGGACCTGATGAAGTCCGTCTGCGGATCCTGAAGGAGCTGGCGAATGAAGTTGCAAAGCCACTGACCATCATATTTGAAAAGTCATGGCAGTCAGGTGAAGTTCCCAACGACTGGAAAAAGGGAAATATAACCCCCATTTTCAAGAAGGGGAAAATGGATGACCCAGGGAACGAACTACAGACCAGTCAGTCTCACCTCTGTGCCTGGCAAAATCTTGGAGCAGATTCTCCTGGAAGGCATGCTAAGGCACATGAAAAACAACAAGGTGCTTGGTGACAGCCAGCATGGCTTCACCAAGGGGTAGTCCTGCCTGACCGATTTGATGGCCTTCTACGATGGGGCTACCGAACTGATGGACAGGGGTAGAGCAGTTGATGTCATCTACCTGGACTTGTGCAAAGCGTTTGACACTGTCCCACACGACATCCTTGTCTCTAAATTGGAGAGACATCAATTTGATGGATGGACCACTCGGTGGATAAAGAACTGGCTGGATGGCCACATGCAAAGAGATGTGGTCAATGGCTCAATGCCCATTTGGAGACCAGTAATAAGTGGTGTCCCTCAGGGATCAGTGTTGTTCAGCATCTTTGTCGGCGACATGGACAGTGGGATTGAGTGCGCCCTCAGCAAATTTGCTGATGACACCAAGCTGTGTGGTTCGGTTGATACCCTGGAGGGAAGGAATGCCATCCAGAGGGACCTCGACACACTTGTGACACGGGCTGAGGCCAGCCTCGTGCAGTTCAGCCAAGCCAAGTGCAAGGTCCTACACCTGGGTCAGAGCAATCCCAGGCACAGCTGCAGATTCTGCAGAGAAGAGATCCAGAGCAGCCCTGAGGAGAAGGACTTGGGGGTGTTGGTCAATGAGAAACTGAACATGAGTGTGCGCTTGCAGCACAGAAGCCACCCTTGTGCTGGGCTGCATCAAAAGCAGTGTGACCAGCAGGTCGAAGGAGGTGATCCTGCCCCTCTACTCTGCTCTCGTGAGACCTCACTCAGAGTATTGTGTGCAGTTCTGGTGTCCTCAACATAAAAAGGACATGGAACTGTTGGAACAAGGCCAGAGGAGGGCCACGAGGATGATCAGGGGACTGGAGCACCTCCCGTATGAAGACAGGCTGAGGAAGTTGGGGCTGTTCAGCCTGGAGAAGAGAAGGCTGTGTGGAGACCTCATAGGGTAGCCTTCCAGTGTCTGAAGGGGGCTATAAGGATGGTGGGGAAGACCTCTTCATTAGAGACTGTACTGGTAGGACAAGGGGTAATGGGTTCAAACTTAAATAGGGGAAGTTTAGACTAGATATAAGGAGTGAAGTTCTTTACTGTGAGGGTGATGAGGCACTGGAATGGGTTGCCCAGGGAAGTTGTGAATGTTCCATCCCTGGCAGTGTTCAAGGCTGGGTTGGACAGAGCCTTGGGTGACATGTTTAGTGAGGGTTGTCCCTGTCCATGGTATGGGGGTTGGAACTTGATTATCTTAAGGTTCTTTCCGACTTTAACAATTCTATGATTCTATGAAACAAGAAACGTAAAGAGGCACTACCTACTATGTAACTTAAAAGGGAATTTGTGCCTAGGTTTGAGCATCAATTGCCCCAGCTTGTGGGGCAATGGGCAGAGACTGCATTGTTGGAGGGTGCAGGTGAGGTTGTTCAGGGCAGTTAAGGCTTATTGGTGCACTCAGGATTCTGACTGTCTTGTCTGAAAAAATACAGCATCATAGAAGAAATCACAGACTCGTAGGAAAAAAAACATGTAGCATCACACTGTCACCAGGATAATGCTGACTTTATAAAGAGAGAGCACCCATTACTTCAAGATATTTACTACACAACAGAGAAGCATAGCATGGTAGTAGTTAATGATTAACCTTTGGCACTTAAAATTCATGAGAATCCCTGCAGTACTACTGACAAGGTAGGTATTCAAAATCCTTTCTCTACTGAGTTTGGTTGGCTGAAGGAAATAAACCTACCCTGGACTGTACAGTGCTAATACGGACTCTTAAACAGAGAGGGTTCACACTTTACCAAGCTTTCTTTTTTTCCATGAATTTCCAAAAATGTTATACACCATGTTTTATATGGTAAAAAAAGTATTCTAGCAAATGGTACTCATGTGAAGCATCAGCTGGAGTTCAGTGGATGTGATATCCCTACCTGCAGGTTTTGGTATGCTTTGGGATGTTTGGATGTTAAGCAGATACTGTTCTGTTAGCTAACAATACCACTTCTGTCCACCGACTGGCACTGTTCAATTACAGAAATACAAAGCAGAGTCTTCTGGTCCCAACTCCCAGGTTTTGAAAAAGGCACTCCTAAATTGCATGCTTTATGTGATTTTTACACCCACAGTGATCTAGAATTCCATGCTCTCTTGAAAGACCTAGAAATTGCTAGACTCTCCACATATTTAGCCTCCGAACCCCCGTGTGCAGATCTCAGCACAAGAAAAGTGTTACTTGTTCTCAAACACCTCCCCTGGTTCTCTGTTCTCCTGAGATCCAGTTCAAAAGTACACTCCCTTCTCTAAGTTGTTCATTAGTCTAATCCTTGCCTGGAGCAACTTGAGGCCTTTTCCTCTTGTCCTATCAGTTGCTACTTGGGAGAAGAGACCAACACCCACCTTGCTGCAACCCCTTTCAGGTAGCTGTGGAGAGCAGTAATGTCTCCCTAGCCTCCTTTTCTCCAGACTTAACAACCCCCAGTTTTCTCATGAGACTTGTTCTCTAAATACCTTGGCAGCTTCATTGCTCTTCTTTGGACACCCTCCAGCACCTCAGTGCATCTCTGGTATTAAGGGGCCCAAAAGTGAACACAGAATTTGAGGGGCGGCCTCACCAGTGACCAGTACAGGGAGATGACTGTTGCCCAGGTCCTGATACCACACCATTGGTGATGCAGGCCAGGATGCTGCTGGCCTTCCTGGCCATCTGGGCACAAGCTGCTCATGTTCAGCTGCCTGTAGACCAACATCCCCCAGGTCCTTTTCTTCCAGGCCACTCTCCAGCCATTCTTCCCCAAGCCTGTAGCATTGCCTGGGGTTGTTATGACCCAAGTGTAAGACGTAGCACTGAACCTTGTTGAATCCCATACAACTGGCCACAGCCCATCTATCCAGCCTGTCCAGATCCCTATATAGTCTTTCTACCCTCAAGCAGATCTACACCCTCACCCAATGTGGTGTCATCTACAAACTTACTGAGGGCACACTCAATCCCCTCATCCAGATCGTTGATAAATATATTACACAAAACTGATATGAACTACTGAACAAAACACTCAGCCACGGGGAACACCACCAGTGGCTGGCTGCCAACTGGATTGAGCTCCATTCACCATCACTCTTTGGGCCTGGCCATCCAGCTGGTTTTTTACCCAACGAAGAGCACGCCTGTCCAAACCATGGGCAGCCAGTTTCCCTGGGAGAATGCTGTGGGAAACAGTGCCAAAGGCAAGATAAGGTGCAAAGTCCAGGTAAGCAACATCCGTAGCCTTTTCCTCATCCGTTAAGTGGGTCACCTCGCATAGAAGGAGATCAGGTTGGTCAAGCAGGACCTGCCTTTCATAAACCAGTGCTGACTGGGACTGATCTCCTGGTTGTCCTGTACATGCCATTTGATGGTGCTCAGGATGATCTGCTTCACAACCCTCCCTGGCACCAAGGTCAGAGTGACAGGCCTGTAGTTCCCCAGATCCTCCTTCTGGCCCCTTTTGTAGCTGGGCATTGCATTTGCTAACTTCCAGTCAACTGGGACCTCCCCAGTTAGTCAAGATTGATGATAAATGATTGAAAGTAGCTTGGTGAGCACTTCTGCCATCTCCCTCAGTACCCCTGAGTGGATCCCATCCAGCCCATAGACTTGTGCATGTCTAAGTGGAGTAGCAGGTCACTACCCATTTCCCCTTGGATTATGGGGGCTTAATTCTGCTCTCCATCCCTGTCTTCAAGCTCAGGGGCCCCTGGCTCCCGTTCCCTGTCTTCAGCTCTGGGTGCCCCAAGTACTACTGTTCTTACTATTAGATTGAGGCAAAGAAGGCGTTAAGTACCCCAGCCTTTCCTTGCCCTTTGTCTTTGTTTCCCCCAACATCCAGTAAAGGATGGAGACTGTCCTTAGCCCTACTTTTGTTGCTGATGTATTTATAGAAACATTTTTTTATTGTCTTTTCATTCAGTTGAAATGGAATGAAGCTGCCTTAGGGGAAGTTCAGATTGGACATTAGGAAAAGGTTCTTCACTGAGGGTGCTCAGTCACTGGAACAGTCTCCCCAGGGAAGTGCTCACAGCACTGGGCTTGTCAGAGGCCAAAGAGCATCTGGACGACATTCTTTGTAATATAGTTTAGTTTTAGGTAGTTCTGTGAGGAACAGGGAGTTAGACTTGAGCTTTATGGATGCCTTCCAACTTGAGATACTCTATCATTCGATAATGCTATGATTCAGAAAGGTAAGCAAGATGATTAGAATAGGTCATCCCACAACATGACACACAAGCAGTTGTGCATTGCCACTGTTACCTTCAAGGTGCTTACCTTCTACAGGAGTGCTGACAAATACATAGGAGATTTGTTGTTCTCATGTTACATTGTGGTTAAACCTGGGTGGTTTCCCACACCCCCAGTGCTTGTCAGATTTAGTGAACAATGGCATTTCAACAATTTCTGAAGGCATTTTCAAGTTTAGCTTCAGTTTCCTGCACAGTTGCAGGAAGATTTCCTTTCTTTTTCCAGTTTTATTTTCTGTGGGAAAAGAACAATTTTAGTCACAGACTGCAAGAGGGTAATAAAACCCCATCCCTATTATGGGATACTTAGTATTAAAGGCATCATACTCTGGGAACTGACATATGTCCACTTTAAACACACATCAACTGGGTTGCTACTTAAAGGGGTGGTCTTGCATGTCACTCCCCACCTGCACAACCTTTGCCTTCCCACCAGTCTTTCAGCTGTGGCATTTAGACAGCTCCATAAAGGCTCCTACACTATAATTCTATGTATGATTTTTGGTGAATTGGTTTTCAGCCAGATCAGTTCTTTGATCCAGATCACTGCACAAATCTTTGCGGCCAGCACAGGGAAGGTGATCAGGACATACAGCTCAGGGCAGAGAAAAGAAAGAGTAAGGTTGTCTGTCTCAGTAGAGGCCTGTATTCTTGTGGGGTTGGAAAGTCTGTGGGACCATAGCCATGGCAGCAATTCCCATTTTGCATTATGGTGATTTTAAACTGTTTTCTACAAATATGTTGTCATCCCCAGGCTTCTGAGCGTGCATGGGAGATGGAATGTGTGAAGGGAGAAATTCATGTTTTATGTTGAGATGTTTCCATATCTTACAGGTAATTAAGCATTCCTTGGTAAAGAAACTGGTACCTAGGCTACAGGCTGGGACCCAGGAACTGCCAGGCTACAGACTTGTTCTGTTTTGAAACGCTTCTTCTGCCAGCACCTTTAGGTATCTAGCCATTCATTTCCTCCTCTGAAGAGCTTCTGAAATAAGTTGAATTGAGTGTTTCATGCTAAAGGATGTTCTTTTAGCACTTCCCCACATCTTTTTCCCCTCAGAAAGAAAAGAAATAATTTTATTCCAATCCAAACTAAATTTGCAGTTCTCCTTTCCTACTCATTTTTCAGCCGAAAGCTAAACTGAAACTGCAGTCATTTATATAACCCCTTACTATAACCTTGAGGAGGCTCAGAGACCTTCTGCTTTGACACAGGATGATGAAAGCTTCCCAGTTTGAGAGAAACAGTCCATTGGTACCTTACATTCTCTTACAGAACCTAAGCCTCATTCCCTTTCAGCTTCTTCAGTGTTTAACCTTCCTCATTACGCCTTTCAACTCCAGTAATTTATTGTCTTTGTTTTTCTACTGAGCTTCCAAGAATAAGTTGTATGTTAGGGCATCTTTTTAGCAGGGCAATTTTTCTTAAATCCCAGGACACTTAGGAAATGTCACTTCCCATCTTTGTAGCTGTCGCTCCATTTTTTCTGCTTGACCATAAGCATGCAACAGAAAACAGGAACTTTTTGGAGCTTTCTGGGGCAACATTAATCTGTTCTAAGTATGAAGGACTTAAATACACTTTTACTGAAGCAACAAAACAATGGGATAATTGCAGTTTATTTGAGCCCCTCTTCCTTCCAAGTCATGCAGACAATACTGAACAAAGTACTGTGCTACTTTGTCTGTGCTATTCCAGCAAGAGTCTGCAGTTCCTGTTCTTCACAAATCCAGCAGAAACTGGAAATCTCATGCTTGGTCAAGAACTGGGGTCACAGAATACCTCCTGAGGAAGCGAGTAAAGCTTGGAACATGGATCAGCATGGATCAGCGGACAGAAAAGGCTGAACTCAGATGCTTGATAGGCTACAAAGAAGATTGCAATATACCTATACATTCATGCCTAAGTGATGGCAGAGAAGGAACAAAGCAGAGAACGAGTCTGCTGTGTAAGCAAAACCACACTGCTTCTTTCAAAGGGAGAACTGAAACCCAGAAGAAGTCACTTTGCTTGTAGAAAATCTCATTATTTGTAATGGAGATTAAAAAGTAAACAACAACTAAAAAACCATGACTATATACTAATGCCTACCAAGAGCCAGTGTAGAGACTGTGAATCTGCAGGGTCTGGTCTTTCACACTCCACTTTGGGCTGCCCCTCAGTCTGTTTACGCTTCTGAGCTTCCCTAACTTCCCTTCAGTTGTCTCATTCATTTTCTGTAAGCTGCTCCTCTTTCTATGCTGGGCTTTCTTATGGTTTGATACTTTTGTATCCAGCACATCAACGATCAAAACAGGGCCATGATATAGAGTATCCAGAAGGGTATTATAAGGTTTTCATTTACTGATCTGTATGGTTATGGTTTTAGAAATCTGGGAAGGAAAATGTGCTAGTTTAGACTTTTGAAATGATAACTCTGCCCTTGAAAAAATCTGGAAGATTTTTATCTCCTGAAAATATTTCTGCTTCAAAACTGCTTGTCAGACATGTCCTCTCATGTATAAATAGTGCCCTTCTTACTCTTTCTTCTGCCTGCTATACTATTTGCTATTCCCAGCTCCTCCCCTTCTTTGCATTCCTGTCTTTCCTTGTCTGTCTTTTATAGTTGCTCTGTGTGTATCTTGCTTCCTCTATATCTGTCTCACACTTCTCTCACTCTTACCCTCCTTATTCTCTCTTTTTCTTTTGAAACTCTATTCCCCCTGTCTTAGCCTCACCCCTCCCTTTTATCCTCCTCAGTTATTCTCTCATGGGTGGTTTTCTTCTCTTTAGTTTACGCTGTCTGCCCTGCACATTCCAATTCTTTTCTCTTCAAGACCTAACATGTTTCACGCAGTGAGGAGATTATTTATGAAATAGATTATTCTTTGCTATTTTGACCATTGTTTTAATAACTGCACCTTCTTCTTTTGCTTTAAATATTATGAGATCCGTTTGTGCATCTGGATATTTGCAAATCTTGCGTGGAATTTTGTGTTCTATAACATGAATGTCTGTCTATGTAAGCTGGTGCATGATTATCTGTATCAGTGGTCTCCAGAGTTTTTTGATCATGTACCCTTACTGTTAAAAGACTTTAGCGTATATGTATATATGTGTATATATATATGTATATATATAATTACTTATTTATAGATTATATAAATGTACTATTGAAATTCTAATACTTTTCTCTTGCACGCAATGGGTCATCTTGCACACCCCTTATGATGCTTGCACCCCACTTTGGAGACCACTGACCTGTATCATGCAGCCACACTGTTGCATAAAGTGTGCTGGTTTTGTCATGTTTGAGGTTGCCCTAAGAATCAGATCCACTCATGGTGGTTTGCAACAGGGAGCTTTTGTTTCTCACCTGTGTCATGGCTGGGCTGTAATTGCTTACATTTTGAGAAGGGCGACTTTTTCTGCTATGATGTGATAATCTGCTTCGTAGATGAAGGTCTCACAAACTGGAAAAGGTTTGGAAGATAGAAATGCATGGACTGCAAAAACCTCCAGCACTGAAGAAAGAACATTTAAACATTGCCTTAAAAATAATCTCTAGGAAAGGGCTGTTGTCTTGCCTTTCACCAGGTGAGAATTCAAACAGGGTTGGGGTGTTGCATGTGCATGCCTGCATCCCTGTAGCACGGGAAGTTTCCCCAAACTTCCCCATTCATAGTAGCAGCTTGTTCATGCTTGGCTTTCATTACACAAGGAGGAGGAGGAGGTTTTGGGGGAATAATCCATTACCATAAAGGGGAGGAAGTGTTTCTGCAGCTATTGAACAAAGCAGCTGGTTAACCTCTTTCACGACCCCGGTGCAATGGTAGAGTCCTACTGCTCCTTTCTAGGAGCCAGATGCTCCTCGTACTACTAAAACGAAGAAGAAGGGAAAACATATGTGCCAAAATTTACTACGGAACTTAGTAAGGTCCAGATGCCATGAGGAGCTGAGAACTTGCAATTTCTCCTGAAGTCAATTTATTTTAGAATCAGTGGTGGGGGGAGGATGGCCGAGTGGGTAGGAAGGGGGGTGGAAGGGCAGGAAAGAGGTCTGCTCCGATTTGTCTCTAGAAACCCCCACAGAGAGGTTTTAAGAAAGTAACTATGGTGTCTGGGAAGAGGGTGTTTGTGTTATTCTGTATATACATACAGAACTGCTAGAAAAGGCTTTGCTGTGCGGAAACTAGCCTTAGCTTTTTGAATTCAGAGATAGGCTGCTATCTACTGATAGTACTTCTTTTAAGCACAAGTTTATATATTTTATCATGCAGCAGGGTATCTAATGTTTATTTGTGCTTTCGTATGTGTACCAGTGTTTTACACTGAAGGGAATCAGTGTCTCTTTATATTGTATGTAACATGAGTTACTTTGGTAGCAGAGGCCCAAAATTCTGGTGAATTTTGGTATATTTTCCCTTCAGCCCCGACGGGCATGCTCTGCTTGCCCTGTAGCTCACAGCACCCTCATTTTCTGCCACTTGTACATGTAACTCACAGAATGGTATGTACAATCAGAGGGTTATACCTCATCCTCCAGCATTTCTCTACACTCAGCCCACTACCATTCGCAGATTGAGTAGGTAGACTCTCTTGCACTACCAGGAGGCAGGAGCAAACCAAAAAGATGCTTCCAGTCCTTTGTTTCTGCGATGGCAGATGAGGTTCTC
This sequence comes from Pezoporus wallicus, assembly GCF_028554395.1. Classification (NCBI taxonomy): domain Eukaryota; kingdom Metazoa; phylum Chordata; class Aves; order Psittaciformes; family Psittacidae; genus Pezoporus; species Pezoporus wallicus. The sequence continues at coordinate 2,218,962 of NW_026639755.1, forward strand.
CTTTAAGGTTAATTGAAGAACCATGGTTTATTCACCCACACCATTGCCAATTGAGTTGAGATTTGTTAGTACCTAAAATTAAGGAAGCACCTAGTTCTGTGATACTTGATCGGGAGCATTTGGAAGTGTAGTGCAAGTAAGCACGTATGTGCTAACTTTAAGCTGAGTGGCCACAGAACAGCAGCAACACGGATTTCAGCAATGTGAAGTGAGAGTGACCGAGCATCAGTAGTTGATGCTGTTACTCCAGTACTGCCACACTGTATCTTGTGGCACGAACCCAGGAGGGCTCGCACACCCGCAGTCGCATTCGGACATCCTCACACGAAGAGCGGTCGCAGTACGACACGGGGGATGGACAAGGCGCGGTGCCGAGGGAAGACCCACCGGGAAATCCCCCTCTGGAAGCCGCGCGGCGGAGGAAGCGAGGGGGAGCCTGTGCAGCAAGGGCCGGGATCGAGGACGGAACCCGGTGCCGCCCAGTGCAGCGGTTGCCACACGACGGGGGCTCCGCGCCCCGCTCGACCCCTGGGTACCCCCGGCTGCGGCAGCCGGCAGGAGGGAGGCGGCGGGGGCCGAGTGAGCCGGCAACGGAGGGAGAGAGGACGCTGCCCGCCGCCACGGGGCCGGGAATGGCGGCCGCCGCCTCCGTGCGGGATCGCGCAGCCCGCTCCCACCCTCGTTTGCGGCCGATCGCTGCTGCGCTGGGCCGGGCCTCGGCACTGAACAGCGCTGGGGAGGGGGGCAGCAGAAGAGGAGGGGCGGGGAGGGGAGGAGCGGGCGGCAGGGGGAAAGCAGCGGGATGAGCCCGGGAGAGGGAGGGGAGGAAGGGGAGGAAAGAGAGAGGCAGCTCCTGGGAAGAGGGAGGAGGAGAGAGAGAGAGGGAGAGACTCTTGTAGGAGAGAGGGATCGGGGTGAGAAGAGGAGAGGAGAAGGAAAAGCCGCTCCTGGAGAGGAGTGCGGGGAGCGGGACCGCTCGCAGGCATCCAACCCGTGGAAGGCATCGGTCGAGGGCCAAGAGCTGTGCCCGGGGCCAGGGGACAAAGAGGCAGTGGGCGCAGAGCGAGAGGGACCTGGCGCTGGCCCATGGAGGCGGTGTCACTTGCACCGTGAAAATGGTCTTTGTCCAAGTTTCCTGATGCCGGGAGAGCGGCCGGCATGGCTCTAGCGGGAAGGGCTCCTGCGAAAACTACATGAGCGATGCTGGGAAGTGGAGGGGGTGATGCTGGAGCCCTGCAGAAGGTATTGTGGCTGGCGGGCCGGAGGGGAAGGGCATTGTGAGCCTGGCCGGAGAGAGCTGAGAAAGAGCCGTGGTCGAGGATCACCTCGGATCTCTGCGTTCGGGAGGGGGGGAAGGGGAAGACCCAAGGAAGGAGTGAAAGGGATTAAAACTCCGCAGGCTGTGGGGTTTCTGCCCTTTGCTGCTGTGTAAAGGCTGTTCCTGGGAGTGGGGAGTGCCCGCAGGGGCCGCCCCCGAGCACACCTCTCCTCTCTCCGGCCGTGTTGGGGCTGGGAGAGAAAAGCTGCATGAAATTGGTCACGGTTTCCGTGCTCACGGAAATCGCTGTCGAAGCCAGAGCCCTTCCACACCTGCATGGGGTGCTTGGTCTGCTCCCATGGGTGATGTTGCTCTCTGTCTCTAGCTCCTTGAAGAGCCCTAGCTAAATTCTGCCTTTGGAGTCTGTGAAGCAGGAGGGCAGGGGTAGGTTGGTGCTGCTGTAGGTTCCCGATCCTTGTGGAATGATGCGGTGAAGTCTGTGTGTCCTCCTCTGTAGGTAGGGTTGTTTAATGCTCTTCTGGGGGACAAATCGTTGTATGAGTACTTGTGGTAGAGAAAAGACGTATTAACCTATTTTTCAAGAAGCTGGTTCAAGTTACTACTACTCAGGCTAAATAAATCTGAATGTGGGAGGAGCTGCTGTGATGGGTAATTTTAAATTTGCCTTTCACAGATGCACTGAAATGATTTAACTTACTCTGAAGTCTCTCTTGCTCTTCCCACACCTGCCTTCCCTACAAGTTGTAGAAATAAGAGAGTAAAGATGGGGAAGCAAATCTCCCAAGGGTGTCCTTCATTAGAGTGATACCAAGTCATGCAGATTGATGAGGAAGGAAAAGTGAGAGGGCAAACAGAAACAACAAAGTGAAGACAGTGGAAAGAGTAGCTGCCACCGGACACATCTGCTACCGAGAGATCTGCAGCCTCAGCTGGGATGAACAAGGAAGGCTCCCTTCTTCCTTTCTATGTAGGTTCTAATCAGAAACATGGAAGCTGGAAATGAGGGCACCTCTTGTTTAGTTACATCTGGTGGACCAGCCTCAGCCACTAATACAAGATTTAGTGGCTGGTTTTAGGCTTTTCTTCATTCCTAGTTTGAAAGAACTCCAGTGGTGAGGTTCCAAAGTATTGGTTTTGGTTTTTTTTTTTTATCTGGACATTAATTCCCTAAAATCAACCCCTTTCACCACTTCAGTCTGTTTCACTAGTGTTTTGGCAAGCCTCAGATAACTGCATATAGTTGCATCCTTTACTGCATTTTGTGTGTGTGTCTTCTGAGCCATATTATGCATGTGCGGTTTCTAATCCCTTGACATGTATTGTGCCCCTCTATCCACTAAACAGTTTTTCTTGTCTTCTGAGTTCTCTCCCATTTGACTTTCTCGCACTTACTCTGAGCTGCACGGAAGTGTTTGTATGGCCATGTGCATTGATACTTGAAAATACCATTACTTTAGGGCATTGGAGCTTGTATGAAGCAGGATTATCCTTTCTAATTTCATCTCTGAAACTCTGCAGAAAGGCAAGTTTTCTGGCCTTGTTCTTCCAAGCTGCTATCTGTGTAAGAACAGCTTGGGTTATAGAGGCTGTTTTTGGAAGGGGCTGAGGTTTTCTTTTGCTCAAGGCTCCTACTGTCTCTGCCTTCTGTATTTGACTTGCAGGGTAACCAGTGTCACAATGTAAATGTGTTTTTTGGGGAAAGGCAGCTGATGGCTCCATGGAGACAGCTTATTGGGCATGCTCCCATAGGCAGCCAGCAGACATGCCTGACAAGAGAGCTGGTCCTTCAGTCCATTGAGAATTGTCTTTATATATATATATATATATATATATATACACACACACAAATTCACCTGTTTGTGCCCAGGTGCATATATTTTCCCCTTTGATACTTCATGTGCCGCATGCAGATATTCATGTAAGAAATCTCTGTAGTTTCTCACCCCTTACCTTGTGTGCCTCCATTAAGATAGAGTTACTTTGAGGTCAACTCTCCTTCCGTGGATACCTGCACTGGTATGAGATTTATGCATACTTTTCTTCTGGCTTCAGGAATGCTTCCTTTTATAGTTCTGTTCCCTCTAAAATCTGCTTCTCCTTGTTACCCATGGATTACCCCTCAGCAGCCCCTGTGCAGAAGATTCTCCTGAAGTCCTTACAGATGAGTGCAAAGTACTTTGAGAGCACATTTAAGGTTGCACAGTTTCTTTCTGATTTCTGTGGCCATATTGTGTATATTTACTGCACACAGAACTAATAGAAGATGGAAGAAGTAGCAACTGGTATTTATGGTCAAGCTAGATCTTTATAATGTGGTCTAATCACCAAAAAGCATGTCAGTGTTACCCAAAAAGGGCACTATGGTGAAAAGGTGTTTGTTAAGGATATTCCAGATAGCCTGGAATAAAAAGACTAAAGGACTCATTTCTGTGAAGAGAAAAGTTGGTTAAAGCTTTAGGAGGGAGCTAATGAACATCCTGTAGTTTTGTCATTTTCTCTTAATGTTTTTTACTTAAACCTACTTTCATATATTATATCTGAATGTTTTAAAATTTGTATATTGTTAGGAAGCTTTATATCATCTTAAAACAACACACTTAACATACTTTTTCCAGCTAGTGACTCCATAAATTCAGCAGTTTTCTAACTTTTTGCAGCCTTACTATGTATCTTCTGCCTGTAGAGTCTTGCCCTGGACATCCCTCTTCTCTCCATATTTGCTGTTTGGCAGCTATGCAGTGTCATTGTTTCTAGCGGTGCCAACAGTGCTACATGAACGGACCCCAAAAGGATAAAAACTCTGCAATTATTCCTGTCAGCCACGGTACCCTGACAAGTGAGCAGAAAATGTGCCTAGCATATTGTTGCTCTTCTCGCATTTGATTTATACAGGGAGTTTTAAACTTAACAAAGATTAACTACATGAGTAGTTGCTTCTCAGAACCATGTGTTATGCTTTCAGGAACTATTATTTTAAATGTACTATTGACACGTGTACAAACCTAAAAGTGTACACTTGATGGAGGTACTGGTGCAGTATTTGGCACAGAAGATGCTGTCTTGCCTCTTCAAAGGTCACTGTGGAGTAGGCTGTTGCTCCTGTCGCAGAGGTGCTACTAGCATATTGCTCTGGAGACCACTTCTGAGAAAAGCAGTAGCTTTGGAAGTCAAGGTCTTGTAGTTACTGTTTTCCGTTTTCCATGCCTTCAGAGGCCCCTGTTCATGCTGCTGCTCAGGGCTTGCTTGTCAAGAAATGTTTTGTTCAAATGTTTCACATGTACACACTCCGTCCCCTATGCATGCATATATGCACATGGCCATGTATGTCCACAACAACAACTAAAGAGGAGGGGAAAAAGTGCTGTCCTGGGAGTACAGAAGATGCTGGAGACTGTGAGAACACAGTCTATCCAGTCTGAAAGCTGTAGCCTTACATATGGAGGCTTAAGGTCTTAGTTCACCTTAGGATGGAAATTCTTGCCAGCCCAGACCTGTATATTGAAACATAGATGACTTCATTTTCAGACTTCCCCTTCCCCAGGCTTGCCAGAGAAATGATTCCTCTGCTGATTCTGCAGTTTCCAAATGCTTTTTTTTTCTTTCTATGCCATGTCTCTGGAAAACATCCAGTGTGTCCAAATCAGGTAATTAAACCGTAGAAGCTGGAGATGGAGGACTACTGACTGTAACCTATTTCAGGTTTAGCATACCCATCTTCCTCCAAGTTACTGTAAAACCTTCAGAGCTCCCTGAATGATCTGGTCTCTCTCCCACTTAACTGTAAAACACTCACATGATATGTCTCTATTTGACCTGTCTGGGGCAGTGTGTAGGATGCAGACCTTTAGCATCAGGCTTACCTCAGATCCTGAGGATGTCTACAGATGGAAGCAGGGTACCTTGGCAGAACTCTCTTATCTTCCTAACTGTTCTTTAAGAAGAAGGTAGGATGTCACAAGAGGGATATTGTTGCAGAGATTTCTGGGCAGATCTTCAATTTCCGTTTGGAAATTCAAATTGGTCTGTTTATAAAACCATTTGAATTTTCAAATGTTCAGTTTCACTTACAGCTAGGATCGATTTGATTCCAGTAAGCAGAATCTGAAATGCTTTCTGCACCAGAAAGATGTTTAAAATTATTCCTTCTTGGTTTTGAGCCAGGAAAAAGCTGCTGGAAGCACAGCTGGATTGGGATGGTTGCCTGCAGTTGTCTCCCAGATAGTCCCTTCCCTTGTTAATGTCAGTAAGCTTTGAGCTGGCGCCAGCATCAATGGGAATGCAAATATGTACTGCCATTTTCACTTTTCAGTGAGTTTTCTAATCCTGTTTGGGGCATATTTTGTTCATAAAGGGGCTACCATATCAGCAGTTATCATTGCCATCATTATTAGGAATGGAACAGTTCTGTTGAGGAATGCTGCTTTCATTACCAGGGATGTTAGTGGCCTTCTCCTCCAGTATCTAAGCATGTTAGAAATCGGCAAAAGCGTAGTACAACATGATTTGAGAACAAACTGTGCTGAACTGAGTAGAAATAAGTTAAGTCTCTTAAAATCTAGCAGACAGAGGCTGAGCAGACAGAGGGAATTCACTGTAGTTTGCATGTGCCTTGGTGTGCTCTTGTTGTGTTCTGCTGGGGCACGTATATGGAGTCAGATGCTGAAGAGTAATTAATTTTCTTCTGGAGCCTTAGTGTAGCACCGCAGGGCCCCAGGCTGAGCACTAAAAGACATTTAGTGAAATAACGTAATGGGAATGATGCATGACTTGTGTTCCTCCTTTCATTCAAAAGTACTCCCAATGCTGACTGGAAGAGTTGTGTTCATAATTGCATGTTTCTCATGGATAATTTTACCTGTCTTGAATTAGAAATGGGTCTGGGTGGTCTCAAGAGAGCTGCAGGTTCCTGCAGCAGAGGAACTCGGAGCAGTGATTTGCTCACTAGAGCCTTGTTACCTGAAGATAATGGTTTAAAACATTGTTTCCTAAATAATTCTTAATTCTGTCTAATGAATTACCCCCAGAAGAGTGTGTGACGTGATGGGATGTAAAGCAAATAAAACAGTCGTGGAAACAAAGCAAAAATAAAAGTGTTCACTTCTTTAACTAAGCTAAAGCAGGTTTTAATCTCTTTGGTAAAACAACACCTACTGGACAGGTCTTAATTGAAAGGATCAAAATAGGATCATTGAATTGGTGTACCTGCCTTATTTCTCCTGCCTGATAGTCTGTACCAGCCCACTGTGTCTAACAGGGTTATGAAGAGTTGTGTGGATGGAAATTAGAGTGGGAAGGGGGAACTTGCACTGAAACCTTGGCATGTTGTTTTAAATTAAGTTTTAGATGATTCTTTTTAAAAGGACTTTGCTTCCCCCCTCCCCAGATCATAGGAGATCAGCTTGGTTTTCTCTGCTGTATTTTCTTTCATGTCTCTGAACGCATGGTGTTGAAATTGGACAATCCCTGACTAATGCAAATGCACATGGGCTGTTTGTGTTTGACTGTGTGAACTTCTCTGCCACAACGCTGGTGAACTGGGAGGCTCACGAAGAACAGAAGTGACTACATGGAATTTGTGACACGCTGTTGGAAAGAACTAGCTTAGTGGTGGCTGAGAAATGGTTGCTCTGGAGTATCTGTACCACCTGAGAGACTATTGACAGGATCCTAGGCGATGTGGCTGAAGTAAAAGGGCTGGCCAAAATTGCCCAAAGTATAAATGATTTCAGGTTCATCATTAAGGCAGATTTTCTTCCAGCAAGGGTCTAGGTAGATTGTAGGAGGTAGTGCAAGCGGTATTGTTTATGTCATTTAAAAATATAACTAGAAAAACTTAAGGGAATAAACAGACAAAACTCCTTCAGTTGACTGGGGACTGTGGGCCAGGTGTTGTCTAAATAAAGGTGCCCATTCCCCTCGTAGTGTCTCCTATTACAGTCTTAACAGCAACTGGGAGAGGGACTACCTTACTGACAGAAAATACATCTTGGTTCTGCTGTGTTACAGCTACGTCTAGTTGGCATCCAAAGAAAGGGTGTGTTGTACTTGCTACATTTGAAGTGTAATCCTTTGCCTTGGAAGTTGGACATGGCTGTAACAAGAGCAGTAAGCCTCAGCATCGACACTGAAATATAAATAAGGCTTTGAGGCACAGAGGAGGCAGGATGAGCGCTGAGATTTATGTGTTATTGTTTTCCTCCCTGGCATGAAAAATAATACAAGCATGCATTAGAAAGAGATGCTATGAGCCTGAAATATTCTTCTATTATATATCCTTCTTGTAACCTGCTTGGCCTTCCATTTTCCTGTTAAGACTTTTTTCTGTTCTACTGAAGTATTAGTGGCACATAATGTTCCTATTTCCTGAGGCTGGAAACAACAAACTGGAAATGCAGGATGGAGGAGGAGGGAAGGACCTGAGAATAGAACTGGCTGCTCTGCAGGCTTTGCCAGTAACAAGTTCAAATGTTTAATGGGGCCCTCTAAACCCACTTTCACTACACATGGGCTCCCTATGGTGCTTCAGCTAGTTGTTTTACCCAGCCATTTCCTTTCAGATCATCTCTCTGCAGCCTTGATCTCACTTTTCTTCAAGCTGCCATTTCTGCCTCACTGTTCTCTCCATTGTCTCCTAGACAAGCACCAATTTTGGGCAGCCTGATACCCAAAATCAAAGCCAGAGGCTGGTCTGAACATTGAACCAGCATGAACGATTCATGTTGTCCTCTACATGTCCTCTATAATGATTTATCCATATGTCCTTGACAAGAGGTGAAGAAACTTAAAGACCAAGTCAGATGCTTCTGAGTTTGAATAGGACCCTCATATTGTCTGTTCCTATTGCTCAGTTCAGTCATTTCAGCAATGAGACCAAGGTAAGAGGGAAGGAGAGCAAGTCTGAATGAAGATTATGGATTTAAAAACTAGAACTGAAGAGAGAGAGAAACTGCAGAAACTATCTATTTTCTTCAAGTATTCCCAGAATAAATTCTAGGTTTAATAGTTCCTGTTTCTGCATTTGTACTGTGCCTTGAGAGATTGCTAGCTAGGAGATTGTGGCTCCCTAGCTGTTTGTTACTGCACAGTGCAGTAACACCTCCTGCAAAATTGGTAGGACTACAGTATAGTATAGTGTTGGTGTATGGTTCTGTGGAGCATGACCAGTGCAGTGCAGGGTTATTCTATAGTGTCTAACATGAACAAGAGACTCAACATAATGGTGGAACAGGCAGAATTCCCATATAGACAAACAGCGGTTGCATAAGGATGAAAAACTGTGTACTAGAAGTCTTCTCAGAGCCATTTTCTTCATAGCTTCCTAGTTTTGTGCATGTATTTCCACATCAAACACTCTAATTTACATGCTAGAGCTAAAGCTTGTGTATTTTGTAGCCTGTTGGTGCAGTCAGTAAAATTTAAGGGAATTGTCTTGACTGAAGATAATTTCTTATTCCTACTTCCATTCAGGGAAGATCTTATGTTACCGGCCTCTGTTATGAACTCGAAAACTGGTATTTGCAATAGGTGTGGGGTGGAAGCTAACATGGTAGTCAACTGCACGGGGTAGGAGGTCTGGACAGCAGACCAGGGCAATGAGCAAGTCAGTGAAGTGATTATGCTTCAGTGCTTTTCTGCCTTGTTTTACCAAGCATTATTTCGTTGCTTCTCTTAACAGGAGTAAAAGCAGTGCTGATAAATAATAATAATGATGATGCTAATAATTAAATAATTTTAAAGTGGCTTCTATCTGCAGATGCATGCAGCAGTTTGAGAACCAAGTTCTATGATGGCCTGAGGCTGTGAAACCGATTAAAATGGGAAAAAAAAGTAGTTATAATTAACCCTTAAATCATGAAGCACATTCTCTGAAAACCGAAGTTGCCTCCTTGAAGCCAGAAAAGAGGTTAATAAAAAGAGAAGCACTGAAATGAAGATGGTTTTTAGTTATTAGTTCCTTCTGTGGTCTGTTTTGAAATGTCAGTTTCTGTCATGGAATGAAAGGCAACTTCAAAATGCAGGGAATTCCCAAAGAAGAGGAATGTTATCTTTTAACTGACTGTCAGTGGTGCCATGATAAGTTTGGATACTGTGAATAGGAATAGCATGCATTTTTTCCTTATGCTAAATATTCCTTACTGTAAAACCCTCATAAAGTCAAAAGCAAAATTGGAGGTGAAGGCAATAAGTTTATTTTTACAAAAAATGATTATTTATTGCAGCTGAAGAAAAGCTTAATCCTCACTAAAGGGCTTTGCAAACTTTGATCCAAAAAGCAGTTAAGAAAAGTATTCTCAGTTTGGTTTTTGCTCTGTATGTATGTTTTGAGTGTTTTTCCATAGATCTTGGTTCATACATTTCTAGACATGCCCTGTAAGGCTCCGTTCTTAATTTAAAATGGGAAACAACAGTAGTATAGAACATCCCTTTTTTTAGGCTTATCTGCATCTTTTGTAAGCCGCTGTCACTTTTACACCCACACAACACTTTGGGCCCTTGATTTGCAGATGCTTTCAGAGAACTGGTGAGGAAGGGTTATTTGTTCGATTTGTGGCCATTGCTAACACTGTGATTGGCCTCTTCATCATTTGCCATCCATCAGCAATCAGAACTTGGTACATAATAAAACTTGAGATTAAAAAGGAGCAAGATCAACATTGCTGAGTAGATGAGAATATGATTTTAGGGACATTCTCTTTTACATCACACATCCTTTGTTTGAATACTGTTTGTGAAAAAGTTCTATTTCTCTTTTCTTTTTAAATGCCAAAATGAGTTCTTTTTCCTTGTTGTTTTCAAACGTGTTCTGTCATAAAATGACTGTGAAATTTGAAGCATTTACTTAAACTGAGCTGTAGCAAATTGTACTGGTGAAGGAAATGTCAATTTTCAAAGAATTCTTATTACCACAGCTGTTTTTCACCCAGAAGGGAAAGCGTGTCCATCTTCAGGGACACTTGAGTCCAATCCCCTAACCATAAAGTTCTGTTCTCAACATTTTAGAAACACAGCCTTTTAGACAGTGCTTGGGAAACATTTGCTTCTGTGCCCTAGAGCTTGTAAAAGACCTATTTTTATCCTCTCTGAAGCCTTACATCTTCCTTTTGTATAGATAAAGGTATACTGGTTAAAGATAAATCATACTTGAAGTTGAAAACATCGTGTCTATTTCCACATAGGTAGAAGTGCATTGCAAGGATCTGTGCGGAGTTGTACTGAGAGAAGTGTCCTGAGAGCTTGCATTAAAATTTATGAGAGCGCAGTGAAACCATAACCAGTAAGTACAGCCATCTTCTCTTTCCATCAAAGATGAGAAATGTGATGGGCACCTGCTGATTCTTTTCTCTCTCTCTTCTTTATTTACTCCCTTATTTACTGTTTGAAAATTCAGTGGAGTAATTTCTGTATCACTGTAATTCGTATTATTTTTAGGAGACTTTCTATCAGGCAAATGATGGATAGCATACACAGCAACGCATTCATTCTATAATGTTATTAATATTCTAGAGTGGGATTTTGCTTCCAGGTGTTAACGTTAAAAACTTGAGTCTAATTACCCATGTTTCCTTGAAAGTACACGAATCACTATAGAAATTGCCAACTAAGTCAAATCTTGTGAGGTGGGAAGAGTTTTTATTCAGGAGCTTTGTTGTACTTGATGTGCACATAAGTCAAGTACCTGAAAAGCATGTGGGAGAAAGAATCTGTATCTTTAATCATGAACCATGAAACATCATGGGAAGGGCTGAGAGAGTGTGTGGAAACACAGAGCAGCAGCAGTGAATCAGTCTTGGTTAGGAAGAAAAAGCAGGGTCACAAGCAAAGCTGTGAGCTTTCTCTAGCCGAGTATATGTGTCATGGAAGAGAAGAGAGTCAAATGAAAGCGCTGTGGTTATCTAAGGAAATGCTAACACGGCCACTTGTATGGGTTGAAAGACAGCACAGGGGCTTGGAATCTCCCCAGATACCTTTAGGGTGTACCTAAGGAGTCATTCAGAGGGGGCTGCTTAGCTGTCCATCACTCCTTTTTTTTTAATCAGTGCAGCTCTTAGCTACCCACTGAAGATGATTCAGCTCAGTCCACTGACTGTAGAGTGATTATGCTTCTAATCTGGGCACTGTATCTGAGCCTCAAGGGCTTAAAAAAAAATCATCTCTTCCCTTCAAGGGCTGTGGAAGTTCTTAAGTTGTATCCCACCAGGAAATGCATAATCAGAGCATGGAAGATCATCTTCAAGACTCCTGTTGTTTCCATGGTAAACAAGGAAATAAATAGCTTTGGAGAGCATTCAAAAATCAGCCTTTGGAGTGTCATTGTAAACTTAAAGAATCCCAAAAGACACAGACACAACCCTATTTAGGTAATCTGTAAGAAACAAATGATCAAGCTGGCTAGAGGAAATCTTTTATGACATATGTTGTTGAGAAATAATTCCTGTAAGGTTATACATTAACACCTATAGCATTTATCTCCAAATTAACTTAATAAACCGAATGGGCTGTAAAAAGATCCTCAAGGCTTTGTTACAAATTCCACTCTCAGATAGTTTTAAGATACTTTGGAGTCATTCAAAATAATCTCAGAGAGTAACAGAGGACAGAAGGGTATTCAGCAACTGTTGAAACGATTTCTATATTTAATTAAACGTTTCTCTGTGCTGCTATATATGCCCAGTGATAAATTCTTTTAAAAAGCACATAACTCTATAATATTAAAATCCTGAGCGATAAATGATGAGTTGCTTCCTGTTTTCCATTCACTTACTGTTTGGGTTGGTAGAAAGATTTCTATGAATAGCAGTTATTGTATGTCTAGGAAAGGTAGGCAGTGTTATGTCATGTTCAAAGAGTTGCACAGGCATTGAGTGACAGCTCTTCACAACAGCATTGCGACATATATCCTAGTGGCCATAGCTGCAAAGGCAGCTCAGTGGTGAAGGAACAATTGTAGGAGAGAACTGGGGGGGAAGGGAGGAGGTAAGGCCTCTTGGTTGGTGTATAACACAGTCATGGTTCCCTATTTATCATGAGTGGGAAAAAGTATTAATTCCACTTTTTGTGCTCTGCCTAAATGTGATGAATTGGTGTGCAGTACAAATTAATAGGAATTACAGTTTATTGACTATGCCAGATGTTGTACTCATTTATCTCTTTAATGCTTCTCACTGAGAATTATAGAATATTAAGTTGTTATGAGTCATAGTGCAAAATGTGCAAGAGGTGGAAAGACTGTGCCTGCAAAGGTACAGCATTCTTCTCTGCCCTGAAGAACTGTTGAGGTGCATTCATTTTGCATCTAGATGCTTTGTGTGGGAAACAAATATGACAAATATTAGGGAAATCTGTTGAATTGAGTGTTGCAGAGGGAAGCTATACCCATATAATGATTTCTAGTGTGAAATAGGCCTAGAGGACTCAATTAACAGCGAAGGAGGAAGAAGCATTGTTCCAGTGGGAGAAAGCGGGGTGATTTGGAAAGGTTGTTGCAACAATTAAGAGGAATAGAAAGAATAAAAATCTGGCATTTGTATAATTTCAGCTTCAATTAGTAGAACAACTTTAAATAGGTAGAAGTACTTTCTTGCACAGGGATAGGTATCTTTTCAAATCTGTTGCAAGATCAAAACAAGGATTAAATAAGTTCTTATAGAGACACTGAAGAGAATGGATTGGGGTATATGCCCTAGCAACCCTACCCTTGCATTTGTGGATGTTGGAGGAATAGTGGGGGAGTGGAGTGGACCACATAGACCCCTAGCTTGCAAGCTGTCCCCAGGTAACACCTCTTCTTGCACTGAAGACACAGAGAAAATGTGGGTTAGAAGGACATTAAACTGCTTCGGTGTTCTTTCGTGTGTTTTGAAAAGTAGTTTGCACTGAAGCACACATACTTGTTATTCTCTTGACTGCACATTCAAAACCACAGCAAGTGTTTTTCCAGTAAGGAAGGCTCTCAGGAGCTCTTGAGTAAGAATTGTCAATTTTTATGTTGTGTTGACAGCCCCATTGTTTCCATTGGCCTCTGTGCCTCCTGAGAATACTTGGACCAGCACTAGAGTTGGGAATTTCTTGACAGTAGTGCAGGATGGAGCAATCTCCCTGCAGTGGATCAAGCTCCTGTCAGCTTTTAGGGAATAGAATATTGGAACTACCCTTAGGTCTTGTGTAGGAGTTAGGGGCTATGGCACTAGTTCCTCCTGCTCCCTCTGCTTTGCTCTGATTTCACAGAACTCAAACAGCTACATTTCATTCATGGAGAAGAAGAAACTGTCAGGTCCTCATCTCTTTGCCAGGAGGCTTGTGCAGTCCCTGAGCAAACTAGCTTTATTCTTAATCCTAAATGCCTAATTCCTGCTCTGAACCCAGACAGGTGCGTTGTTCAGGTGAAAGCTTAACTGCTATTTGATGTCAGGCTCTGTAGTGTTGAATCGGAAGGATTAGAAAGCAAGGGGTTTTCTTTAAAGCTTAGGTCCAGCAGAACCTATGACCAGCAGAGAATTAATATCGTTTATGTAGTTGTCACTGTTCTTGATCAGTCCCTGGGTGCCAGGCGATCCCAGAAGAAAACCACTCAGTCCATTCCAGGGAGATCCCTCTTAGATTTGCCATGTGCATTACTGCCTCCATCGAGACTGAAGACGTAAGCCATTGCAATACTCTAGAATGAGTGACTACACAAACCTAGGAACTTATTTTCTAATAAAAACAAAAGCACTGATGGAAGAGAACTTCAAATCAGTGCTTGACTCATTTAGCAACACTAGTGCCCTGTGGCTCATCAGGTGTCGTCATTGCCAATGCTTGAATTTTGAGGGAATCCTGTATTTATATAAGGAAACCACTGCAGGAGTACTGGTTGCATGAAATACTTCATGTTTGCCACAGTTTACGTGCAAGATGGGCACATTGCAGTGCCCTTTGTGACAGAAATCTCTCAAGCACAGACCTGTACAAGTGTCTTTTGTCTTAGTAAACATGGGAGCACTCTCACTATCTGTTTTGTAGCACTGAGCATCATTTGCCTGGAGCCTGTACTAGAGTGTTCCCACTTCAGAAAAAGTGAGAAATCACAGCACTGGCTTGGTCTGGTGAGAAGAAACAGGCTTAAACACTGCCAGTTAAGCCAGGCATACTGTGTTTCACATTCAAGGCTTTCCAGCTGACGCAGTTTGTGTTTGCTGTGTTGTGTACAAGAAGCCTTGAGATGCTGGGCAAAAGCTGACACTTCTATTGAGATATACAACCAGGAGAGCAAGGGAGATCCTGAAGGTATATATATGTATATGTAGGGAAGAAAAAACAGATCCCAGTAGTGGTTCAGCACTGGAACAGATGCCCAGAGCAGCTGAGGAATCTCCATGCTTGGAGATGTTCAAACTCACCTTGAAAATCTTCCTGAGCAATTCTTCTCCCTTTCTGGTTGTTCACCTAAGAAACCAGGGGTTTTGGAAATACTGGTGATGATTGTATTCATAGCTCTTATCGGGATCTTGAGCATAATTACATTTTGGTAATCCGGATACCACAGTGATGGTGCCAAAGTAAACAACCATGATAGCATTGGTGAATAATGTAAGATAACCTGGAGTCTTCCATCTCTCATTCCATGGAGTTTGATACTAAAGCAAAGGCAATATATAAATGGTCTTTTCTGACTCCTTGGGATCTTCACTGTTTTATAGTGTTGAATTATTAAAAGACATTTGGATCCTCAGGACCTGTCATGCTTTTCAAATACTGTATGATTTTCAGGACTTGCAGGCAGTTTGAGATCATTCTACTAGGAAGTATATACCCAAAAATGGTTTAGAATCCTTTATGGAAGGATTAGCATAAGAAGGATTGACAGCTGGATAGCAAGTTCTGTGTAGCTGGAAGAGAGAGAGCTTGAGAAAAGTCATTTAAGGAAGCTTGTTGAAGGATCCTGTGCGTGGAAGGTATATTACTTTGCAGTAGGATTTGAAGTAAAATGGGGAATGGTGTATTCTGTAGCAAGGAGAAATCTGTCTGAAACCGGTTTTATGAGAAGTAACAAGCAGAGAAGGCCATGGAAAGGTGCTTGTGTGGACAAGAGAAGAGGGTGGTTTAAAAGTTGGGATGGTTTGAGGTTTCTGTTTAAGTAGTTGGGTGTAGGGAAGAAATAGTAGGAGAACTGAAGAATGAAAGATGAGTGTCTTTGGGTGTAGTCAGATTCTGCATACATCAAGTGCTGGGGGGAAGGGCAGGGCAATTTAGGGTTTGGTACTCTTTAATTCAGAGAGGCTGGTACTTCCCTCCTACTCTCCCTTAAATGCTTCCATAATGTTCTCCTCTACCCTTCATGATGGAGTAAGCATTTTTCACAGAGGTGTGGAAGAGGCAGAACCAAAAAGACAAAAATAAAGATTTACCTTTTTTAACTGCTAAATCAAACCCAGCTTTTTGGTTTCACCACAGTTCCTTTCAATGAAAAACAGGTTTCCGGTGTAATTCAGACAAAGCCTGTATGATGCCTCCTGAGGAGCAGTACAAAATTACTGGGATACAGGGTCTGCCAGGGTAAGCCGAACAGATGTTGTAAGAGAAAAGCACAGGTGGGATGGAAGGAGAACAGTTGGTTTTCTTGGAGCCAGAAATGGTTTTGTGTCTGCTTCTTGGTAGTAGGGGTTTTTAGTTCTGTTTTGTGGTAGCAAACTGATTTCTACCTTACTCATTATCCAGTAATTTCAAGACGCTAGCTTAAGATCCAACAGCCAGGGCGTACTTGGGTTCTGTTTCCTTCTCTGCCATTCTCCCATTTAATCTTCATTTTTCCCCAGTTATACTTAATTGATTTTATTTTTCCCTTTCCTCATAAATAATGAATCAAAGCTTTTGCTTCTTTCGGAGGTCCCTTTAGTTTTCTTACATTTTAGTGATGCCCACGGTGCCTTTGATTCATCTGTGTTTGGTGCTATAGCTTCTCATTAGGGACAGTATAAAAGAGAACTATTCCATCCTGTCCAGTGATCTCTTCCCCTCTTTAGTAAAGCAAATAAAATTGCATTCCATTGCCTGTTCTCATACTCTTCAGGCTGCTTTTTGCTCTGCTATGCCGATCTTGCTAAATTCCCCACTGCTAGGTTTTCAGATAATTGCAGCGAGGCTGCCCCTTTTAATTACACCTCCTTTTCCCCCTATTTCAGCCCAGTTATTGAGCCATTTCTCCATATTGCCCGAGATATTTTTCTTTCTCCTTAGCGACGCTTCACTGTCTCACTGAAGACATTGAAGTGTTTTCAATGCTCTGCACTAAGGGAGCCTAAAGAAACAATACATGCTGGCTTTTTTGCATGTAACCTACATATTGCCATGTTTTTCTGCTGGCCTGAGAATTGGGCATATGGAGCCAGAAATGCCTTGCTTGATCTAATGCAGTGCTGGATTAGGCTACACACTGCTCCCTGACTGTGAGATAAGCCTGTATGTCAGTTTGTCGCCTATGATGTATTAATGGGAAAAAAACC
This sequence comes from Pezoporus wallicus, assembly GCF_028554395.1. Classification (NCBI taxonomy): domain Eukaryota; kingdom Metazoa; phylum Chordata; class Aves; order Psittaciformes; family Psittacidae; genus Pezoporus; species Pezoporus wallicus. The sequence continues at coordinate 2,235,723 of NW_026639755.1, forward strand.
TATCCAGCTTCAATAGTGTTGTACAGCCATGTGCTTAAAGGGACAAATGCCTGCATCTGAAACGCAATTACAAGTGTGTTAGCAGTGCAGATTTGTATTGTCATAAATGGCAGAAACTCCTGTCATGGCTACAGCCCTGCAGATCCTGAAAAGGCAAAGTGTAAATTGTAAGAGGCAGAATTTGGAAAGCATACAGGGGAAACTGAATGGAGACTTTCCAAGAGACATTGCCAAAGACGCAAAGGGTCAGGACTTAAGGAACAAATTAACACTGATCTGGGAACTCCACTCTCCCTGATGCCTCAAATACATCAAAATCTGTGTGCACTGACAGCGTACAAAACAACTGGGACTGAAGTCTTGAGGGGTGGGAGGGTGTGGGTGTGTAGTAAACACTGGTCCGGGCTACCCTTTTTCACCTGTATCTTGGAAGTAGTAAATGATGGAGTGGGTGTAAGAAACCTGCCAGTTCTGTATTATTGTGACCTGATTTCTGTTTCCACCCTCTGTTTTCTGTTAACCAGTATTTCTGTGTGAAGGACTCTGTGCTTTGATTTGGGAAGATATTAAAACAGTCCAAGATATCTCTGGCCACTTCAAGTCAGTAGTGTGTGTTTTTTGGAGATGGTGGTATCTACACAGAGTCTTCATGGATTCTAATGCTGGCATCAGCTCAAGAAGAGTGGCGGGAATGGGTTCACTCTGGATGGTCTGCTGCTTTCATCTAGTAACCTCACTAGAAGGTAAGAAGAAATTCTGTGTAATGCAACAACTCAACAGCAATTTCTCTAGAGACAAAAGTGTGCTCGCCAATGTGCTTATCCTCTTCCAGATGAGCATTGTGCACATGACTTCCTCTTCGATGGTTGATCGCTGTCTCATGAGATGTAAAAAGATATTAGTAGGTTTCTAGTGGGGCAGGCAAACAGTCTTATGAAGGACCTCTAGTGAACATTTTTACTAGCTACCTTAGAAGTTATAGCAGCAAAGAATATTTTTTCTTGCCCTGGGAATAAGCTCCTTGTTTATGCGTTGCATGTATTTGATCCCTGTTCTTGCACCATGTTCGTTCTCTGACACAATTTCTTGACGTTTATACTGTTCTACAAGGCAGCATCCAGTGGGCTGAAATCAGGATTTTTTGTCTCTCCCATCTGAACAACTGACCTCATATACATATTTATATGGAGAGAATGCTCTGTGTTAACAAGAAGAGGCAGTTTGTGTTCAACCAGTGAAGACGGGGTAGAAAAAAAGGTGGACAGGGAAAAAGAGAGGCCAAGAAAATGGGAAGAGAAAGAAGACATTATAGGAGGGGGGGTGATGAGAGCAAGATGTTAAATGAGAACTGCAGGAGAGAGTTAGAGAAGGGCAGAGGTACTGTAAACAATCCTCTTGTTTGTTCCAAGAAATACCCTTGCAGCTACATGTGCTCAGTGAACTGCACTGTTTTGTGGTGAATGTTCATCTCTTGCATATGTGAAAGCCTCTGAAAAAAGGGAGGAGGGAGAGGGAATCAAAGAGAGACAAGGAAGGAAAGACCTTCCCTAGAGGAAAGGAAAGGGGCATAGTGCGAGATCTAAGAAAAAGAAGGTGGAGACTGGGAAGGTGATGAAGAGGAAAGCTTGTTAAAGCATCCTTTCTCTTAGTAGGAAGGGAAAGAAAGAGGAGGTTCAGGGAGGAAATAATTGATGTAAAATTATAATACAAATTCTTAAATCTCTGCAACACTGCTAATTGCTGACTTAAGAGTGATTTTATAAAGCACTATGTTATTTTTTAGTGTAACTGGTAGAGGAATATAACTAGAAAAGGGAGGAAAAATGTCCGTTCTCTGCATATATGAAGTAAGTCAGTGATGCCTATAGGAACTGACATTTTTGGAATTCAGTGATTACTCCTGTAAATATGTGGAGTTTAGAAAACACTGTGTGATACAGCTTCATAGATCACATAGTTGAATTGCTTGGATTAAAATAGGACAGTAAAATTCTGCCTATGGAGATGAAGCAGTAAAGGCACCCAATGAGCTGAATTTTGAGTCTTAATTCAGAGTCAGGGAAGTCAGCACCTTGCATTATGATTGTACTACATGATCCTAGGATTGAACTCTAAGGCTAATTTGCATCTCAGAGGTAAGTATTTTTGTTGTGGTCAAGAGACAAAGAAGGATTATGCATTGGGGATGGAAAATCTGATGATAACTATGTAGAAGGCTTTGCTTTACTACAGAGTTATCCATAAGGAATCAAAAAGGCCTGTGGCCATTTTGTTGACTCATTATTATATATAGTAGAAACTTGAACTTCATGTTTCAGATATAAGTTGCAAAATATAGGTAATATCCACTTTGGTCTTTAGTTTTGCAAGGTTTCGTGTAAGTTTTTAGGTGGTGTCTGAAATATGTCTCGCCTCAAACTGAAGAAGCTTGAAAATCAATCAAGATAATTTCTCTTTGAAGTGTTTCTCAGCCATTTGAGTTAGATTTAAACCGTCTGAAAGTAAATCGTTTTCTTATCTCAAACTAAGCTTTGTTTGAAATTTTCTAATGGGAAAAACAGTGTTGTTAAAACCTTAATGTAAATTGTTAAGAATAGAAGGAGAAGCTGTAGAAAGGGGAAGAAAAATACCAAAAGTATTCAAATCATCGTTCTGTACATCTTGAAGAGAGTAAATGCTTTTTATGTAGAATGCTTTTCAGATATAAGGAAGGCAGTACCCTTTTGCAGGACCTAATGGGACTTTAAACACCTTCATGACTCAAAAGTAAAGCTCTTGTAAGCAATTGAAAATGTTTTTGTAGTTGCTCTTGTTGATCCATTAAAAGGAATTCGGCTCAACTAATTTGGTACAGATCTAGTATTTTGGACACACTGATTTCACTAGGAATGACCATGTCTGCCCAGAGTTTTCCAGAGATGATTTTTAGACTAGGAAAAAACCTTCATGGGAAGCATGAGGGAAAATTGTATTGCAAATAGAAGACATTTGTAAACATATTATTTTGGCTATGATCATAGAATCATAGAGTAGTTAGGGTTTGAAAGGACGTTAAGATCATCCAGTTCCAACCCCTCTGCCATGGGCAGGGACACCTCCCACTAAACTGTGTCACCCAAGACTCCATTCAGCCTGGCCTTGAACACTGCCAGGGATGGAACATTCACAACTGATAAAAGGAAACGAGATTGCACAAAAGTTTTTCCTTAAGATTACATTTCCCAGTGTTTATGGCTCTGCAAGAGTTTTTGAGGTTTTAGTTTTGGAAGCATTATTTGTGAGCTACCTGCTGGGTGGAAAAAATCGAGTTTTTTGTCCTCTTTCTGAAAAATATGTATATTAATACACAGAAATTTTAGTTCTGTGAGTATCTATATCTGTTTTATCATTTTTGTAGGTTCCTTCCTGATTGTGAATGTTAGCGATGCATAGAATTGAAGAATGCCTGATGGGCTACAGTCAAAGTAGCTGAAAGCAAGTGATGACTTGCTAACAAAATAGTTCTTACTAGGGCACAGAGCTGCATATTGGTTTTGCTTTGACTGAGTTATAAATGTTTACAGCTGTAAACACAAGCAGAGTTCATTTTGCTGAACTCATTAATTACGTTCCAGAGGAATGATGTGTTCTGCATGTGAGAGACTGCATTTATCCCCCAAGAAACTCTCCAGCCTGCAGACGTTCCAAACGTCTTCCGCAAGTTCAAGATAGAGGATAATTCTTCTGCTTAGGGAGAAACTTTTTGCATTAAAAGGGTCTCCTTGGCAAAAGGGAATGCACAAGGAAAACATGGTGAGGTCAGGCATTCTTATGTCATTGGTTTCCCTATTTTTTTCTGTGAACTGGTTGTTGTCTTGGGTTCCTGAAAATAGCGTATTGATTGCTCAAATTGGCTTGACTTTGAAGTGGAGGAAAACCATATCATTACATATCCTCAAAGGTAATCTTCAGTGTGAGAAATGCTATTGCCTTTTGTTTTGTTATATACAAAGAAACATTTAAATGGATGTTCTTTTACTTCAAGGGGAAAAAAAAAAGGTAAAATTCTCTTTTTACTTCATTTGCTTGTGATTCATGTTAAATATTAAAATCCTATCAAAGATTTTCTGTTATATTTTTCCCAGTTCTTTCCTGACACTTCCCTGCATGCCAAAATCTTTGCCACATGCTTGGAAAGCCCAGGACAGAGGAATCTCCTGTTGTAGACATTCAGAAGGCGAATGGGACTGGGCTGGATGTGCAGTTTGTTTGAAAGGGGAGGAGTATCTGAGTTATTTCATCGGTCAGTCTCAATTGCTCTACTTGATTAGTTTTCTTCCAGAGTAGATGACACTGGAGTAGTCCCTGTGCTAGGACATCCCCATTCCCTGGTATGTACCATAACCCTGTGTTGAAGCTGTTCACAAGCGGCAGGCTTGACATCAGCAGAGGAATTAGTGCATCAAGCTAATTTTGGCAGTTTCCCTAAAGCTTTAACAAAAGAGTAGAAAAGGTAAAGAGAAAAACACAGTCATTCATAAAGCTTAAAAGCTCTGCCACCTGGCAAATAGCTGCGCATTTCCATATCCTAGCCCATTTGGCTGTCATTTCTGTCTTTCACAGATGGCACGTAACTCCTGATTGCGGTGTGAGAATTCCTCCATGTGGATGACAACTTTGATGTTCTGACAATGTCAACATTTTGATCTGACATAGCGAGTGGTTAAAAAACACTGTATTTCATGGAACGCAGGAAATACATATCCCACTGCCCCCAGATGGCTTTTTTTGTTATTAATTGCTTATGAGTGCTTATGAGAAGTGATACAGGAACGTTAATTGCAGGAATATCTTTCACAGTATAGATTTAGCCAAGAAAAAAAGATCAAACTCATTTGTCTTATATAGGATGGTTTTGTACATATCCTCTTCTACTAGGAGGCTTATTTTATAACTCTATAGCTTGTGTTTCATGTTAAGTCATAGCTGACTTTTAGAAAAGAACAGAAATCTTTGAGTAGATATGAGCAAGTGGGACTTTTGATCTATTTTTGTTTGGTTTTTTTACTTGTTTCATCAACTAATTCTTTGAAAATAAAATACTTGTTGCAGTTGCATATGTCACTAGCCGCATACTTCTTCACAACAGCTGTTTAGTTTTGGCAGTTCTAGTGTATTCATGGCTTCCCAAAGGTTTCACTGTATTCTGTCTCCAAGTGATAGCCCCCATCTATATAAATATGTTTGTTCATCTGTTTGATAAAAGGCTCCTCTCCCCACACTCAAAGGAGCACAGAGGAACAGTGAAAGGCATGGGAACCTGAGTAACCTAGTAGAGAAATAAGCACCCTGACCTAGCTTCTCCAGGGCTGTCACAGGAGTGTGGGAATGCAGCCCATTAAGATAAGTCAGTGGAAGGGCTCTCTGGAACACCTTGCAGAATGAGGGGGATTACTGCCAACAGGGGCATGGGACTTACCTGATGTAGGGAAGATCATTTGGGGCTTCTGCAAAACTTCCCTCCGCTTTAGAGAAGGAGGTGTAGGTGGTGAAAGGGAGGGATCAAAGTGGTTTGGGGGAGGATTGAGTGTGAGAAAATAGAGAAATGAGGGCCTGGTCATGTGTAAACAGGCTGCTGGTCAGTATGCCTGCCAGGCTTTGACCTGCACCTGATCACCACAGTCTGTGTTATCTTCTTAAATTCAGTATTTCACCGGTTACCTAGGTGAGGGGGCTCTATTTTGTGCGTATATGTCTATATGGTGTTTAAATGACAGCATCCAGAGAGGCTGGAATGGATGAAAATCAAGTGCCAGGAACTCAAGTTGGACCACAGGCCATAAGATCAGTGCATCTGTGATGCCAGCATCCGGAATGAGCAAGCTTATATGAGTGAGTCTGTTATCTCTAGCAAATATCAAGCCAGACTAGCTATTCAGTAGAGTAAATGGGTTGGGAAGTCAGTGGGGACTAGAGAGACCTCCAGGCAGCTGGAGGAGTTATCTACTAAAGGGATCAGGAGGTCCAGGGATACCTGAAGTTCTGGAGTTCCCAAAGAGTCTTGTCTGTATATTGTGTGTCTCTGTGCAAATGGAGTAAAGACATCCCAAGGGCCAGATCCTGGGTAGGCTGAGTGTCCAAGACCAGTTCCTGGAAGGATCTATAGTGCTTGTGCTTAAGCATGTGTTTGTATGCGTAAGTGGGGTTCTGTGGAGTGGGGCAGTGCTACAGCAACTGCCTGTGAGCCTTGGAGGCTTTCATGTCTGAGTGCCAGCAACCTAGGAGAAGAAGAATCCAGGGCCACCTACTGGGTAGGCTGCGTGCTTAAAGCCAGTTGGTAAAGGATCCATAGCGTGCCTGTGTGTGAATTGATGTATCAGTGAGTGAGGGTGTCTGAAACTAGGAACAGGAGCGGGGCTGCAAGCTTCAGGTGCTTGTGTGTGCAGGTGCCAGCAAATGGGGAGACCACAGATCCAGAGGTCAGCTACTGGAGACCAAATGTTTAAGAACAGTTGTTGCAGGGATCCATATTATATATAAATGCATATATATTTCCCACTAACAGACCTTCACCCTGACCAGTCAGAAAGGGGAACAGGATGAGACCGTTGGTGGTGCTGTTTCTGTTTGCATGACTGGTGAGTGTTTCTGTCTGTGTTGATCTTTGTAGCTGGCTGTATATGTGCAGTGCCTGCATCTGTTTGTGTGTGTGCCTATTGGGAATAGCCACTCAACCTTGCTATTGGTTAGACCTGGGGACGTGGAGCTACAGCAGCCCTGCTTATGTGAGGTTACTGGATTTAGCAACCCCTAAAAATATTTTTGTACAAGCCCAGAGAACGCTTTCTCTTTACAGCCCTTTTAGAGAGCATTTACAATCTTCCTACTTCTTCGTGTTCAAGGCATGATCATATAAGGCAGAACAAACCCAGTAATATTTCAGTTCTTTTCAAGAAGTCTGTTAAGCCAGAGAGCTTTGCTGCTTGGGGCATTCCGCTGCATAGCAAAGCAGTGTCTCTGAATGTTACCTTTTACCCTACTGCCCTTTGCTTTGTCTGCCAATGTACATGAACATCTGGATACATTCAGACTTCAACTGGACAAAGCCTGGAGAAACATGCTGTAATTTAGCCTGGTCTTGAGAGGGGTGTTGATCAAGATGACCTCTATACCTCCCTTCCAGCTGGTTTCATTCTGTGATTCTATGGTGTGGTCATTCTTAGCCCCAGCTTCCTTATTCCAGAGCTAAAGGGATTCTTTCGCTGTCTTCTCAGTATCAACCTTTTTTTTCAGTGGCTATGGTTTGCCTAGACTTGGGTTGTATAATTCCCTCTTGCACCACTCCACTGTTGAGACACTGAGGGCAAGTGTTCTTGGATCCAGAAAACTGACCGTCTCTGCAATCCCAAAAGCTGTTAGAACATGCCTGCCTACATGAAGGTTGTGCAAGGGTCAATCATCTTTGGATGAATTGTCATTCACTTGCATCAGGGAACATTTTGCCTGTAACACAAGCACCGAGCTGTCTTGCATGAAAGTATAGGCTAACCAAAATCTGATAATCATTGACGTGCCTATTCTGAACAGCCTGATCTGTGAAAGCAACTTCCAGCCTCTGCCCACTTGACCTTGATGTTGACATTATAGCGCAGTGTAGCCCAAGAGATTGGTTTGTGGTGGTAGGTATAGACTGGTATTAGCATAAGTCTTTGGGATTTTTATTTCACCCTTTCTGGACTGCCAAGAACAAAGGACACTGAAATGACAGTGCTGTTAATTCTGAATTTTGTTTGAAGAGTGTAATGGATCCATTTGAGTCTTCTATAAAAAATGCGGGGTTTTTAGTTCAGGGAAGAGAAATAAAGGAGGATGTTTCATCAGCGACTTTTCTGTTCTTTGAACTAAAATAAGTCTAGTAAGAAATTGGAATCTCAGTCTTCAAAAAATATAAGATTAAAGCAGGAATCAAAGAGCTGTCATAATTTCATGTGTTTAAAAGCCTCCAGATTACTCAGATGCCTTAATTATTCTCTATTTTTAATCCAGAGTGGAATATTGTTCTGTTGATACCCTGAGGTCACCTCAAATCAGTTGTACTCAGCAACATCATGGACTGGCCTGGGCCTGGGCCTGATGTAGTCTTGTAAGACCTTGATTTTGAGCAGCATAGAAAAGGTGTAAGCCATTTTTCTTCCAGGTTGGTAAATTCAGCTGAACAGATCATTGCTACCTGCACTTTAGAGCAGCAGAATACTGGTCTGGTGCAGCACAGTGAGGATGTGGAATGCTGCATCAGTACTAATAAGGTGGGAAAGTGAAGGCTCATACCTGGACATTGCTATATAGTCATTCATACAGTTAAATTATGAGCACAGTCATGGGTTTGGCCCATGCCAACTAACCTTATCCTAAACAGTGCCTAGGCATAGGTCAGAGGTTAGGGTGGACCAAGGACCATTTCTGAGAGATGGTATGGATGCAGCCATGCACGTCTGTGGGTTTGGAGTTTTTAGCCATGTGGACATAAACCATAGTGCGCCTGTTGTCCTCAGAATTAGAAAGCAGTCTAACAGCTTGTTAGGTGTATGAGTGTACATGCAGCTAAGTGTGCCTGGGGATCTGATTCAAGGCACGCACCCAGTACAAGAGGGAGTAAAAGAAGAAAAGCAGTGAGGGACTTTTGACAGTAAGTCACCAAATAAGATTTATGCCCATAACATTCCTGTGTGCTTTTCTTGGCTTGCTAATGCTTTCTGACTGAATTTACTTACTGTGAGAGGGACAGTTCTGTTTCAGGCTGCCTGTGTCTCTTCATCTGTGAAACACTCATGTGCTTGATAAAGATTACCTTGCCCAGTGATGAGAAGCCATCTCAAAAATGTACTTCCCGCTAACTGTGGCAGAACCCAGGCTGTTGAGAAGTCTTTTCTATCTTCTCTTTTCTTTGCTTTCAAACTTTTTATCTGGCTTTCCCTGCCCTGGTTAACTTTGTTTTGTTTCGGCTTTGAGCTTCCATGGGATAGTTGCATTATACTTTATTAAATGGGAGAGCCAGACCTGATTGGAAAAAAAGATTCTTTCTTTAATGAAAAATGACCTTGTACATTATTCCAGCATATCAAAGCCAGGTTTGGGAACTCAGTGGCACAGTACCGACACAATAGAGTGCTCCCCCTGTGCCAGACTGTAATTGAGACAGTAGTGTGCATGGGGGAATGCCAAGTCCCTCTGCTGCCAGGACAGCCTAGGGGAAGATTATGCCTTAAGGAGCATCGGCCTTTCACAGATGTTCTGATGCTCAGAGGAGGCATTTGAGCTGAAATAATCCAAGGGTACCAAACTGCTCAGCATTTCCTGAGGCCTGTTAGGTAAAGGGGGTTGTGCTTTAGCTTTAACCAGCAGTTATTTCCAGTTCTGGCAAAGTAGCCAGCCCAGATATTTTGCACTTTTAAAGCAAGGAACTGCATCATCGGCTCTTCACAAAGGTCTAAGAAATAAATGAGCTCCTGTAAGAATATAGGGAACATCAGTCTGGGGACATCAATGAAGCCTAAGATCTGGATAAACTTGCTCACTTGATCATGTCTGGTTTAGGATGAGTCTGGTCTTTCCTTTACACTGATTAATGTGGAATGAATCCCCAGGAACACTGACAGGGATAGTGGAGTCAGCAATCCATAATCTGGAAATAGAAAATATTGAGGATCTCTCCTGTGTAAGACATAGACAATCATATCATAACAAGGGGAATAATGAATCCTGTTTGTAAATAAGCTGGATGTTCCTGTTGGGGTTTGGTTTTTTTTCTGTTTGTTTTGGGGATTTTTTTAAACAAAGCAACCAGATAGAAAAAATAAAATAAACAAATAAAAGAGGCTTTTCAGAGTTGTAAGGAAAAGCAGTTGATTTGTTCAGTATCTACAACACAAGTAAATACCAATTGGATGGAGTCTTTCTTATGCATAGCATAGTATAGCATGCGCTGTCTTTGTCCCTGAACAGAAAACAGCATCTCCAAGAGCAGTCAAGGCTAGTATCTGCCTGTCATGGTTTAACCCCAGCCTAACAGCTGCTGGTTCACCCTTTACCCTCCCCACAGTGGGATGGGGAAGAGAACTGGAGAAAAAAGTAAAACCGGTGGGTTCAAATAAGAATAGTTCAATAGTTAAAGTACAACATAATGCTAATAATGAAAAGGGAAGTAACAAGGAGAGAGAGTGAAAACTAAAAGTGGGAGGGAATAAAACCAAAACAAAAAACCACAAGTAGCAGCAGTGATGCTCAATACAATTGCTCAGCACCCACTGACCAATACCCAGCCTGACCCAACCACTGATCGCTCCCTTCTGGGTAACTCCACTCAGTTTCTATAGTGGGCATGATGTGCTGTTGTATAGAATACCCCTTTGGCTAATTTGGGTCAGGTGTCCTGTCTCTGCTTCCTCCCTGCTTCTTGTGCCCCTCCTCACTGCAGAGCATGAGACTGAAAAGTCCTTGATCAAGGTAAGCCCTACTGAACAACAACTAAGCCATCAGTGTGTTATCAGTGTTATTGCCAGATAAAGCCAGACCACAGCGCTCTATCAGCTGCTGGGAAGTAAAGTAGCTCAGGGCACTGTCTCCAGTGGTAGAGTCAGTAACAATGGAAATGCAGACTAGTCATGGGGATAAATTAGGCCTGTGAAGTTCTGCACGTACCCTACTCCTGAGCAGTACAGTGCAAGAGACCATTTAATACTGATTTTCTGATAAAACTGGGACTCGTACACAGGTTTGCAGCCTGATCAATGCCCAGCTCCTGAACAAGGTGAATCCATTACAGGATCAACGAGGTCATCATCCTAAACTGCCACAGAATTTGGTTCCAGAGTTGGAAACAAAAGTGTCCTGCCTTGTGTCCATATTTACACCTGCAAATAAAATGATCAACCATGGTCCTGAGAAGACTGGCATGCGTTCATGCAATTCATCTCTCTATCTCACCCTTTCCTTTCCAAAAAGAGGGTGGCCCCATCTGTACTGCTTGTTATGAGAGCTCTTCTCTGTGCCGTCAGTGTGCTTATGCTTTGCCTGGGGAAGTTTTCACGTGGCCAGAATATTGCCATGCAACCTGCTAACCGTGAGTTAGCATGATTTCATGCCCCGTGCCTCTGCCCCCGTCTTGAGCCTGCTTAATTTACTAGTATGGATGTAGCCTGTTGTATCTCAAAACATGAATGTACATTCTGGGTGCGTGGAAGCCCTCTCCAAGATGTGGTTTTGGGTTGGGTTCTGGGTGTTTTGTTGGGGTTTTTTTTCAGAGATAATCTTACGAGAGGCAAGTAGGGTTTTAGCCTGACTTGGAAAAGCACAAAGTATTTGTTTGTTTGTTTGTTTGGCTCTCTATTTATCTATTTATTTAAATATAAACAGAAATACTTCTGGATACAACTAGAGAGACCTCAGAGATCGGCTGGACCACCCACCCTTCTGATGGGGTAAGCATTTCCTTTGTGCTCTACTTAACTTCATTTGTGCAGGGAAGGCGTGCATGCATCTGATGAAGAACGGCAAACTGGAGCCAGTGAAATGTGTTTAATGGATTTTGTACACATGAACAATTCAAACATGGTATGTGGTGCAAAGCCGGATAGGAGGATACTGGGTGGAATTCTATTGCCACCTCACGGTTTCTCTGCTCATGGAAACTGCTGTCAAAGCCACATCCCTTCCACACATGCATGGGGTGCTTGGTCTGCTCCCATGGGTGATGTTGCTCCCTGTCTCTAGCTCCTTGAAGAGCCCTAGCTAAATTCTGCCTTTGAAGTCTGTGAAGCAGGAAGGCAGAGGTAGGTTGGTGCTGCTGGAGGTTCCTGATCCTTGTGGAATGATGCGGTGAAGTCTGTGTGGCCTTCTCTGTAGGTAGGGTTGTTTAATGCTCTTCTGGGGGACAAATCTGCTTTGCAGAGTTATACTATGACTGATAATCAGTGATATGGCTGTCCGTAATCAGTCAAATTGTGCAGTAAAGGGTAGATGAATGGTGTGTAAAACTATGTTTGGCTTGCCCCCATTTGCTGGGACACATGCACATGAATTAATACTTCCCTTGTAATTCTATACTTTGCATCCTAACCTCTTTCTTCAGTTGCCACTGGCCAGTTGCAAGCTTTCATTAGAGGCTCAAAGGTAAAGCTAGACCTGTGGTAGTTCACTGGAGCTCCAGTCTAAATGTGTTCATTTATCCATTTTCTAGGAGCCTGCCTATGCATTCCAAGCATTTTGACACAATCATCATGCAGATTGAGTGTTACTGTTCATAAACCAGATCATAAACCAGTCATGTATGCTGTATGCCGGGATGTGGAGAGCATTTAATAGGAGAAGTAGCTGCCTGGGAACCCACGACTGGTGCACTGAGGGGTATACTTAGTCAATTCTGTGTAAACCTGCAGTCCAGCTGGCTGCGCTCAATACTGGCTGCTGGCTGTTTACCTTCATGCCCAGAGCTAGGAAATGAATTTGAAGCTTACTGGAGCATGAGACACTACAGGCTTTCTGAAGCTGTCAAAGGGTGGAGGGGGGGAATAAAATTCATGAGCCCTACAGCCATGGCTCAGAACCAGAAATGTGCAGCCATAAGTGAGGGAGATATATATTTATCTTGCACATGTTGTTACTGACTGTGAGCTCTCTAGGAGGTATGAATGTGAAGGTATATTGCAGTCTTCTCTGTATTCTGTCAAGCATCTGAGTTTAGCCTTTTCTGTCTGTTGATCCATGTTCCAAGCTTTACTCACTTCCTTGGGAGGTATTTTGTGACCCCAGTTCTTGACCAAGCATGAGATTTCCAGTTTCTGCTGGATTTGTGAAGAACAGGAACTGCAGACTCTTGCTGGAATAGCACAGACAAAGTAGCACAGTACTTTGTTCAGTATTGTCTGCATGACTTGGAAGGAAGAGGGGCTCAAATAAACTGCAATTATCCCGTTGTTTTATTGCTTCAGTAAGTGTTGAAAGTACTCCGTACTTAGAACAGACTAAGGTGACCCCAGAAAGCTGCATAAGGCTTCAAAAAGTTCCTGTTTTCTGTTGCGTGCTTATGGTCAAGCAGAAAAAATGGAGCAACAGTTATGTAGATGGACAGATGTTAGAACATGATGGACATCAGAGATGCTATCACCAAAGGGAGTGGATCCCCTTTCTTGCCACCTCCAGTCACAGGTTCCCACCCTTCCTTTGCCCCATGCCTAAAGATTAGGGGACCACTGGGTGATCCAGATCTTCTTAATCCTTATGTGAAAAGTGATTACTTTTGATGTGTGTTATTCATGTTAGTTTTCTATGGTCAATAAAATGTTTTGACTCATTCTATAGCCACAAACATCATGATGCATTCAAATGTAGGAGACAGTAGTGGAAAAACAAGTATTGTATTCAGCCATTGTGCAAGGTTTGACAGAAATTGCTGTAACATTTAACTGTACCTTTGGGTTCATCTGTGAATGGATAACAAGGCTGTAAAACTTCATCCTCAGTCTGACATCATTGTTTAAATCTCAGGCTAGCAGAATATCCAAAATTTCCTGATTTGTAAATGCACATTTTAGTTTGATCTGTTTGTATAGAAACTGTTCTGTTAATAATGAAAGACTCTCCACAACCACATAGCCGGAGAGAAAGTGAGAGGCAGCAAAACCACCTTAACAGAGATCAGAGCAACCTCGATTAGGTCCTCCCAGGGCTGCCTTAGGAGGGTGATTAAACCATTGTCCAGGGATGAAAGCCATCCAGTTGAGTGAAAGACACAGGTTCTTTGCATCGCTTTGCAGAGTGCTACTACCTACATGGGCCTGACATTCAGGAGATGCAGGAAAGATTTGAGTATTGTACAAAACTTGGTGGGAAGGTGGTAGCTTGCTCTAAGGTAGGAACCAAAGGCAGGAAAAGGGAGGGAACAAGCATGACATATGACAGGCTTGCATGAATTATGTTTTCTTTCACAACAGTTCTTACTTGCAAACTTTAACAGCTCTTCTTTACAGGGTCATACTTTGTCTTATATAGAGTGCTGTGCTACACATGCCATCACCTGGTCCATGTCTTATCATAGACATGGCAAGGTGAAGTGAGGGGAAGAAAGCCTGTCCTGTATTTTTGGTGCAATTGAACACTGAATCCATATTTATTTTACTATTTCTTCTTCCTTTTCTCTCCCATATGTGCAGTGGGACGAGGTAAGTGTCTGGGATGACAAGAAGCGCCTGATCCGAACCTTTCAAGTCTGTAACGTGGCTGAACCCGGTCAGAATAACTGGTTGCGTACTCACTTCATAGAGCGTCGAGGAGCCCACCGAGTCCACGTCCGCCTCCGTTTCTCAGTGAGAGACTGTGCCAGTATGCGCACCGTGGCCTCTTCTTGCAAAGAGACTTTCACACTCTATTACCATCAATCAGAGGCTGACACAGCTTCTCAGGAACTGCCAGAGTGGCGTGAGGGCCCCTGGACCAAAGTGGATACTATTGCAGCTGATGAAAGCTTTTCGCAAGTGGACAGCACTGGGAAGGTGGTAAAGATGAATGTTAAAGTGCGTAGCTTTGGGCCACTCACCAAGCATGGCTTCTACCTGGCCTTCCAGGACTCGGGAGCCTGCATGTCCCTGGTGGCAGTCCAAGTGTTTTTCTACAAGTGCCCAGCTGTGGTGAAAGGATTTGCTTCCTTCCCTGAAACTTTTGCTGGAGGAGAGAGGACCTCGTTGGTGGAGTCCCCAGGGACGTGCGTACCAAATGCTGAAGAGACAAGCATGACTGGGTCTATGGGTGTTCGGTTGCACTGCAATGGAGAAGGCGAGTGGATGGTGGCCATTGGACGATGCACCTGCAAGGCTGGCTACCAGCCTGTTGACGATGAACGAGCCTGCCAAGGTGAGAGACCCTTTACCCCACCTCTTAGGCTGCCACCTTGTAAGTTCTCTGTGTTAGGAGTAGTTGGCATTTGCTAAGTTTGCAGTGCTAGGAGGTGAAGTCATTTTTCACCAAGAACACTTACTAGCACCCTCTTCTGACACTTTGGCACCTCAGATGAGTCAGAGTGACCACTTGTTTGTGCTAAGAACATGTCTAGAAGTTCCACTCGAGGCCTTAGTTCAAGCTGCCACCAGAGACAGCCTGTCAAGCTACATGTACAGAATTGGTAGGAGTTGTAACTAACAATAATTAGATCTAACATAGTTCCACTTCTTTACTAAGAGGCAGCAGCGTTAGGGAAGAGATGCCACATGGAACAAAGCTGAGCCCAGAGCTAATAATAAACTCTGTGTCCTGACTAGTTTGGGGCCTTTTGCCAGTGCTGTTGGAACTGGTGATAAAAACAAAAGTAAAAGGGAAATGGCAGCAGCCTGGTCATGGGACAGGGAATGTGCAGCAGGGATCTATGAGCCTGGCTCAGTAAGAAAAAACAGACATAATGGTATTATCATTACCTCTAATATCCTTTCTGCCCTGGGGCCTATAGTATTTTCTGTAAAATGATTGTAGGAAGAAGTAGAGTAAATTGCAGTACCCAGTAATGGTATTGGGCCAAAATCTGGCCAGACCTGGACACCCAGTCTAATGTCACGACTATGAAGCTTACGACAGTCCATTAGACCCAACGGCTTACGCTGGTTGTATAATTTTATGTGTAACGTTCTTCTGGTACTTCCTTGGTTTTAATCTGTGTCTACGCAAGCTCTCTCAGCAATGTAAAATGTTGCTGCATCACACTTAGTACTCCAAAAAATAAATGTGATGTGGAACCGAGTTTTGGCTGCAGACGCAATTTTAAAATTGGATTTTAATTTATTCAAGTAACAGTTTGACTGGGACGTTGGGAGTACAAGTTATTCTGGTTAACTCCAAGTGCAAATGCCAGGGATAGTTAATGGTTGTCAATGTGTTACCTTCAATTTCTATTTCATGAAGTGATTGCAGTCATACAAAATAACTTTATTAAGATACCATTCATTGTGCTGGACTGGAGACCTATAAAGGAATTAAAATTGGTAAGTGCTTTTTATTTGTTTAAGCTTTGAGAATGATTAAAATGTGTGTGCCTTTTTATCCTGCTCATCATATATTCGTACAGTACTGCCCCTGAGAGTGAAGCTCAAACAGGCGTAGAGCAGCTCTATATGGCACTAGCTTTGTTGTCTGAATCAACAGCATGCCTAGTTCATAATCCAGGTAAACTGCAAGTCAATAATTTAGATAGTAGGCTTAAGCCCTCAAAAGACATGGAATTTAGGCTTGGCAAATGAAAGTAGGGACTTTTAGACAACACAGCTTCTGTTTTTTGTAGCATTCAATGACAGGCAATATTCCCTTGCAGTCCCATTATCACAGAAGATGGAGGTAGAAGAAAATGGTAAATATTTTAAGGAATAACTGAAATAATGATAGCGTATCAAATTACAAAGCACTGCTCGCATTGCTTACTTCCTGAGATTCCATGAGCAGCTAAGGACAGAAGGCAACCAAATAATGAACCTTAATGTCAAAAGGTAGACTTTTCTCCTGTCTCTCACAAACTCCTCTAGCTTGATCACTGTTCCTGATTTTTTTCTCCTGCTGCCAATACTTTGCTGTCCAGTTTGAATGGAGCCATGCTCAGCTAGTGTAGTTAATTCCTATGACTGGTGTTTCTTCACATGGAGTCCTTTCCAGGACTTCTCTGTATTTTCTCCCTTCCTAAGATCAGAAGCACACTGTGATACGGAGTTGCTACAGTGTTCTATATGAAATACAGAACAAAAGCAATAGCCCAAGGGCAGACTTCTCCTGATGATCCTGCAGAGAGCTCTTCTTAATAAGACTGAAGAATGCACCAAGGATGGGAAGGAGAAGCAAGTTTCCTTCTTACACTTTACTAGAAGAGTGTGTGGGCATTGCCTTCCCCCTCACCATATGGAAGCCTGTGGAATCCTCCATTGACCAGCTGTTACCTGTTTATTTTGAGCAAAGAATCTGACAAAACCCATTCTCAGCAGATAGAAACCCATTTTATTTTTTTCCCTACCCCCTACCATGAGTTAAGATACTTTTGTTTGTTTCATAAGACCACCTGCTGCTTCTTACTATATGGCAAATTCCTCCAGCTACATAGAAGGGTGAAACAGCATCCTTTAGTAAGCCCTTGGGGTGATGTGGGATATGGTGTGTAGGGGATTCACTTTTGCTTTTATCCAGGTAGACTTGTTCTCATGCTGAACAGTCAGAAAGTAGAATGGCAATTTACAGAGGAAAAAGGAAGGTTGGGACTTTAGCTCCTTTTCTTTCTCTACATGGATACACACATGGTGCCTTGCCTTGGAAGGTTTCCTGCAACTCTTCCACATAGAAGGCCTGAAATAGAACGTTTTGGGTGATTATGCTGTCCTAGGGTAGGGGTTTCCAAAATTCCAGGCTGATTGGCTGTTCTCCCAAATCTTCTCTCAGATCAACAGGTTCATTACTGAGAACAGTTATTCCTGGTTTCTGTCCCCACAAACCCTTTTGCAATACAACGTGTTTCTTGGGATTCACTGCCCACTACTTTTCGTTGCCTTTTAACTAAAAGTCACGTGGGATGTAAATTACCAGATGCTTTTGAAAATAATACTGCGAATTCATGGCTGAAATGTTTGAAGAAATATTTCAAAAATGACTATGGGGAGAAAAAGAGAGAAGAGAAAAGACTGCTTGATAAACTGCTGAGTTGGCTTCCAAATGGAGAAGGTGAGCTCTTGGCTTGAAACCTCACTGAAACAGAACTATTATTTTAATAATCCAAAGTTAATATTTTCATTTTTTTGTCTTTCAAGTCCAAGTACAAATCGATTCCAAGTCAGTTCCACCAGTCAAGTTCCATATCTAGTTTTCTCCATGGCAGTATCCAATATGATGCTTTTCCCACATCACTGTAAATGTGCCAATACTGTATCAGCATACCCCTGCATCTGCAGTTACCCTTCAGCTACAGCACACAGCTGTTTGAGGGCTCATTTATCCCGCAAGAATACTGCATGATTATTTTTGTATTATTAAAAGATGTCTTTTCCTCATAAACTTTTTTCAGTGTGCGAGGCTAAGGAAGTGTTAAGATTTGTGTTAAAGCATAAGCTTCAGTAGTCTGCTAAAAATGTGCATACACTATTGCACATGCATATACATATGCAGAAAAAAAAACACCAAAACACCAAAACCCAAACAAAACACAATAATCTCTTCTCAAATTTTAATCACTTAAAAGATGCTCCTTTAATAGTTTACACTTCAGGGATCTGTGGAAGTCATCCAGTTCAACCCCATGCTCAAAGCAGGACCAAATTGGGTTAGGTCACTCAAAGCTTATTCTAGTCTAGTTTTCATTATTCCTAAAGATGAAGATTCCACAATGTCCCTGGGCAACTGTTCCAGTGTTTGATGACACATTTTTCTTTATCCAATATAGAAGGAGATTGTAATAAGATGTAATCAGAGATTATTGCAACTTGTGTCTGTTGTCTCATGTTCTACCACCTTGTGCCTACACCTTTTTCATGTCCTCCCATTAGGTGCCTGATGCTGGCAAACAGGCAGCTCAGGGGTGAGTGTGTAAGGGGGAGCTAAGGAAAATTGGGTCAACATGTCTGAGATGAGCTGTGCCCAGCTGAATGTTGTGGCATCCTGACACTGTGCCAGGGTATGAAATATGACTGAGACAAGCTGAGAGGAAAGCACTTGTGCACTCCGAGCTCTGCCTTCTCCTTTCATAATAACCTTGGCTTGATGGGAAGTGGCAGCTTGCTCTGCACCCTGAGGTGCCAGCTCTGCAACCCTCTGTCCTTGCATTAGATGCTGTGAATTAATGAGAGCTGAATCCGTGTTTCAGTAGTGGTGCCTGGAAGATGATCAAGTCATAGTACACCCAGTCACAAGGCCTGTGGTTTTAGCTGGTGTTTTGCGAGTTGTTCTGCAGGCACACAGTGGAGGTGTTTCTGGAGAAGCTGTTCTTGTTCTACCTTTCTCCGGGATGGTCCTGAAATGATAGTGTTCACTAAAGAAAAGTGGTGGGCTTGTTTCTGCTTGGGTATTTACTGTGACTGTATCTAATGAGTACAGTAGTCATCTGTAGAGGTTGTAGGACCACAGCAAGTGGATATGATGCCATGGGCTGCAATAAGAAGGGAATGTAAAGTACATGAAAACTGAAAAATCCTAAGGTGTGAAAAATGGGATCATTCAGAAACAAATGAGGTATAGATTCTGTCTCTGTGCGGAAAGACAGCCCTAGGCTCACTGTAACTGCTAGAATAAAAGGAAGTGCCTTTTGCCTGTGTAGATTGTCAGGGGACTTTTTTCTCTTTCCTCCCAGTTTGACCTTTGATATACTATTTATAGAGTGACTGGACTGAGGCAATGCCAGGAAAAGCTCCATGTCATGGGAACAATTATCGTTGCCATCTATGGGCTACAGTCCCGAGTGCCGTGAGCTAGCGTATTTTAGGCAATTTTGGAAAGGAATAAAGGTGCTTGTGAATGTAAGCAGCTCCCTGACTGGATGCAGAGACAGGGGTGAGGGTTTAGGAGGAAGCAAAAGATGCGTGTTAGCTGCAGTCCCTTGGAGGTCATTCTTTAGCTACATGGAGGCCAGTTAGTGTCCACTGTAGTCAGTCCAGCCTAATTGGCAAAAACTGCAAATGTAAAACACGTAACTACTAATTTTAGGTCATTTTTCTGGATTGTTTCTTTTTTACCATCTTTTCATTAGGAAGTTAATTCAGCATCTGCATCTTTGCCAAACCTAGAATACTCCCATACTGTTCATAAGTGACTATTTTTCCATTTTCTCTCCATGTAGGATGTACTTCCGTCCTTGTTTCAGCTTTTTGCATAGGCATTCTCCTATGCATTTGCAGATTAAATTTGACTAAATTGGGAGTCCTTCATCCATTATTGGGAAGTTTCCAGACCTAGAGGAAAAGAATCCTAGTGCCTGCTCCTAATTTTGATGCAAAATCAGCCATGGTAGCTTGTATTACTTTAAACAATAAAACTGTTGAAGGCAGCATAAAAAGACAAAGTGCATTTTTCTGCCTCTGTTGGGTGGGGAGAAGGAGTTGTGGATAATAACTGTAACTGTTTGACTGTTTCCAGACGTGACGATGCTAGGATGCTCTTCGGCTTCTCCAACGCTTCAGTTCTTTGAGCGAGTAATGAGAAGACAATTTCAGATGGCCAGAGCTGTCTCTGGACTGGTTCTCTTTCATCTGCCTATGAATCAGTTTAAGCACTTGTTCTATAGAATAAACTGTTTTGAAATGGCAACTTTAACAATGCATGCTCCATAAAGCAACAAAACCTGTAGTAGCTACTCTGTGTAATAACCTTTGCCTACAGCAGCAGCACGAGTCACATGTAAATAAGATTGCATTATTTCTGAAATCTGAATTAATGAGTTTCCTGCTTTTGCCTCTTATTTTCCTCCTTTTAGCCTGTCCCCTTGGCTTCTTTAAAGTATCTGTGGGAGATGACCCCTGCCATCAATGCCCTGACCACAGCCACGCTCCACTGCCAGGTTCCAGTGAATGTGTGTGTCAGAACCGTTACTATCGATCTGCTTCAGACAATTCTGATGCTCCCTGCACTGGTAAGTATTTGGATGGAGGGTCTGAAAGCACAAAGAGCAGTTAATGAGAGAGAATGTGCCTGACAGATCCAGGAGAGTTGCAGTTCACCTCTTCTCATGACCTGTGAAATAACCCAAAACTACCCTTTGCTTCTCCAGTTGACTACAGGGTATAGCCACTCACTGAATGCAGACAGGAAGGCAGAAGCGTTCCTAATATGCTTTTTACGATGTTGATACACAGGTGAAACTCTGTTCTGAGAACACTGGGGTGTTGCAATAGTAGATGCTCAGAAATTTGAAAATGTCAGCTTTTAGATGACTCATATAATCTTAATTAAGTCTACTGCAAATATGCATAAGGAGCTACTTTTAATGAAAGAATAATGTACTCATTTCTCATGAAATGCAAATAAATTTCATACACGTGGTAAATACTGTTTGCTGAAGGAGTTAACCAGTATTTTCTTCGCTTTTTCACTGAAAATGTGTGTCATGGTTTAAGCTCAAACCATGACAATGTGAAAACCACATTTCCTGCACAGAATCCAAATTCTACAGATTTTATTTATGGGAAAACAGTTTTTTCCTTGGCTTCTCTGTGGTTCTCATCAGTTACAACTTTTCACAGTCATTGATTATGAATATTAATAGGCCAAGAAAGAATAATTAGATGCAGAAAATGAAATAAGGTTAGTGATTAGCACTCAAAAATAGAATTTCAGTAATATGTGAAACATCACCCTTGAATTTTGTGGAAGTGACAGAAAAAAGAATTACTTTCTAAAGCAATTCCCAAACACTGTATGACTCTGAAGTTAAACACTGAGAAACACAGATTGCTTCTGTAATCCCTTGCTTCCTATACGGCACAGAATCCATCTGCAGCAGCATTAAGCATCCTTTGCATTGACTGTGATTAGACTCCTTAAGGAAACTAGTATGTGATCGTGCAGTTAAATACTATACCACAATGCAAATGCTGAGTGGCCCAGTTAAGATCACAAAAGAGATTTCTGACATTTTTTGTTGTACAAATGTGTCATCTTGTCAGTAATACATTTTTTAAACAGTCTTCTGTGTGTCTGATGTACTCAAATGCGCCAGCAATGAATTTGATTGCATCTGGAGAGATCCCCCAGAAAGACCTCATCCACCTGTACCTAGTACAGAGTGTAAGCATTAGACAAAGAAAAGGCTTTGCCCATAGTTTTCATTGATATTCCTTGACTATAGAGTAACTGTGAGGATGAGGATTCTTGTAGTTCATTACAGCCTTCGGAGGGAAATGTTCTGTAAATCATGTTTCCCTTGCCCCTCCCTGTTACTAAACTCAGCTCTCTGTCCCTTCCAGTCTTGCTCTGTGTCTACGTCCAGGTTTAGCAACATAATACATCTGCTTATTTTTATCTGTCGTAGCTTTTCACTTCCTAGCACCAGCATTTTGTCCCATTCTCATCCCCACACCATCTTCTCACACTCTGCATTTTCTTCCTTCACTGTTTTTATGCCAGCAGAAGTGTTGGATGCACAGAATGAGCAGTTTTTTAGCTGTTAGAGTCTGCTCCCAATGCCATTCAGGAACCTGGCTGGCAGCAGGAACAGTCATGGGGAAACTGGTGTTGAACTCCTGCAATAGATGGAACAAGCTAACTGAAGTGTGAGAGAGTTCATTACTCACTCAAAGGAGAGAAATAGAAGTCTTAGTAAGGACAATACTAAGCTTGTGCAAAATTTCAGGTTTCAGAGGCTTGCAGTTTCCCCAAACACTGGCTGTTCTTCTAGGAAAAGGTAAAAGTCACACCCTGGAAACAAAGACCCTTCTTGTTAATTTTGTTTCTCTAAAATGTGATAGTACCATGTTTCCTTCGTATGTGGAAGTGTATATTTGATGTAGCGATGAATGTGTTTTTCTTAGCCTTGTTCCGAGAAATGACCAGAGAAGAGTAAGAATAAGAAAAAGCAACTTGTTTGTCTGTTCTTTCCCCTCTGCTTTGTCTTGGCCTTTCCCATTCTCTCATAGGATTTTGATCTTTCATTCTGTCTTCTAGGCATCCCCTCTGCTCCTCGTGACCTTAGCTACGAAATCGTTGGCTCCAGCGTGCTCCTGACCTGGCGTCTCCCGAAGGACTTGGGTGGCCGCAAGGATGTTTTCTTCAATGTCATCTGTAAAGTATGCCCAACAGGGTCCCCAGGGCCATGCTTGCGCTGTGCGGACAACATACAGTTTGAACCACGACAAGCAGGCCTGACAGAAAGTCGCGTGCAAGTTTCCAACCTCTTGGCCCGTGTGCAGTACACCTTTGAGATCCAGGCTGTCAACTTGGTGACTGAATTGAGTCCAGAAGCACCCCACTATGCCACCATCAATGTTAGCACCAGCCAGTCAGGTGAGGAGAACCCTGCCTCTGAGTCCCAAAATTTCTTCCACTTCCATCTCTCATTTGATCTTTGGAATCCCAGAGCTTTGTCTTCTTACTTATGTGTTGTGCCCTTTTTTATCTTGCCCTGCAAGTTCCATGATTTCACTTCTGCCCTTCTCTGAATGGGCTTTCCTTTTTTCCCTCTTGTTGCAAGAACTGGGTTTGCAGCTGATGTTGGTGTATATGGGGAAGAATTGCTGGGGCAGAAGCTGCCCTGGAGAAGATGGCTGTGGGAGATGTAGGTCAGAGAAAGCATGTTGCTTCATGGTGCAAGAGAAGGTGACACTATCAGGGTTTGGTGGGAATTTTGTGAGCATCAGCTTGCCACAGCAGCTCTTAGAGAGCATTTCTTCATTTCCTCTTCACCTTCTGTGTCTCCTACCCTTCTCCACCTCCTCTTCTTCAGTCTTTGTAGCATTTTTCACCCATGCATTTTTTTTTCCTGTCTGTTTTGAGGTGCTTCCTTTCTAGCTCCTATTCACCACCTTCCATTCTCCTCATTTCAGTTCATATTCTAGTGCACAATACTAGTGGTATTAAGTCTCACATCAAAACTGTCCACCTTTGCCTTGCTGCATATCATAGTAAGGAAGTGGAAAACAGACAGATAGGCACTTTCTTAAGGTGAAGATACAGTCACAGATAGGTGCTCTGTGACAAGAAAGAATGTATACAATGATATTTACTCATCACCTAAATATACATGACCCTGGGAGGGCATATGTGAACACTGTGCAGTCCTGTGGGTCATAAAAGGATATGAAAGTACAGCTTTTACAGTTCCTGGAGAGGTGTAAAATGGAGTTTTGATGAAGGATCCAGAGGCAGAATCACCATTGCTATTTTACTAAAATTGGTCTGGGTTCTTCTGCATGCCATGTATTGTCTTCTACCTTGTACTTGCTTTTTCAACCTTGCTGTTCATGTAGGTGGTCTTGGAATATTATCCTCCTTTCAGTAGGAAACAGAGATTTTTTTTTTTCCCTTTTACATGGTAGAAATATTTAAATGTGTTGTACAGTTGTATCAGAGGTGTTGTGGTCATTCTAACCGGGAATTAAACCACATGGATCACTAAACTAAAATACTAATGGCTTGTGTGGGCACTCGAAGGAAAGGGAGAGATTAAAGAGTTGAAGAGTAGGTCACGCTGATAGATAGCATAAAGAAGGCTTTATATATATGGAGGGAAATGAAGAACAGCATCAATCAAGTTCTGATTTTCTGTACATATCATATGCCAGGACTGGAGCTGGAGAGAGCCACGTGCATACAGGCATACAGTTCTGTTACATGTCAACAATAAGAGAATGGGCATATGTTGTTCTTTACAAGCATGCATAAACTAGTCGGGAGAGGAACCGTACACAGCTTGCTTAATAGAATATAATGAGGGGTAATGTGAAGAGGAGGAGAAAGAGGGGGAATAATTTGAACTGAGAGAAAATGTCTGTAAACATTTAAGAGATGTGTAAATGTTAAACTCAAAACAAATCCCTAATGAAATTCCACAGTGTAGTTGCAGAAACTCCTGCAAAAACAGGCTTCAGCGAAGCTCAAGAGAAATGCTGCAAAACCAGATGTGGCATCATGATCTTGGTTAAATCACATCTTGTCATTTCTGCTACTATACTATGGAAAGGAAAAGAATATATATAGACCCCAGTAATTCCCTACTGTTAGCAGATACCAGGGGTTTGATATCCCTTTCTCCCTTTTGAAATGTTATCTGACAGTCACTGCGTAGCAGAGTGTGTATAGGATAACTGGTCCCCTTAAGAGGCTGGCTGCAAGTAGGTGATCAGTTTTTCTTTACAGTAAAAGATACAGCTGGGTAATTTGTGTGGTAATTCCAGGCAGTTCCTTTGTCTTCTGCTAGAGACCTATTAGATCCTAAAGAATTCCCTTTCTTCATGCTTCTCATCTCAGCCTCCTCCATGTGTATGTGGCGTAATTTGAGCAGCTGTTTCTTTCTCCTGCCTGGAATCACCAAATCTACCCTCTTCTCTCAGTGTCTCTGGGTGTGCTGGGTGTCTAAGGTATCTTGTGAACTGAAATAGTTTCAGGGGAGGCCAACACACTTACACAGCAATGTGTGCTGAATGGCTTCTTCATATGTTTGGGGTTTTTTTGTTCTCCTTGCTCTTCCTCAAGATCATTAGGAGTGAGCTTGAGATGAGATGGCCTAAATTCATACTGACAGCTCATACTAACAAGGCCCTTTTTCCTCCATCACGTGGTCTGTCTCATCCATGTCCCTTCCTATCCCTTCAGCAGCTTTTCACTTTAGCATGGCTTATTGTTGTTGTATTACTACATTATTATTATTATTACTAGCATTATTATAATACAAAAAGGGATGGTCATTTCACAATCTTATGTTCTGAAAGAGACTAGGAGGTGACAGGAAGGCATGGAGGGTATAAAAAAGGCAGACTAGAGAAAGATAAGTTTTCAGAATAAATAGCCATAGCAAAATTTTTCTCTCCATTGAATTAAGGTGACCAAAGACCCTCCAGAGCTGGCAGTTTCTGAATATTCTGCATATTCATACATTAGTCAGAGTTCTCTCAGTTCTTCCAGTTGCTAATCCAAAAAAATCCTCCTCCCCACCCTCTGCCCCTTTGTTAGAGGTATCTCAGGCTGTGCTGGAACAGTGCTATTTTTTTCCGTGCTACTTATTCACTCTTCATCTTTGTCTTCAAAACACTGTTCATCTAAGGATGGCTTATCCTTAAAAACAGTCTGCCAGCCCTGCTTCAAAGTATGATAGCATCCTTTGGTTACACAATCATATTTTCCTGTGGTAGCCTGATTATCATGTTCCTACTCTTCCGTGAGTATGTATCTGAAGACAGAATTAGAAGGGCTGTCATGGAAAACATCCTCTAATATATTAACACTTAACTTTCTGTAGCAAAAAGCATCTGAAACCCATTTGGATAGTGATGATAAAATCTGTTTGGATTAGTAATAGTATGACATGGAAATTACCAGAAGAAAAAAACCTCGGAGATGAGGCAAGAGAAAAGGGCATTGCTTTCAACTCGGGTTTGAAGTCTTGTGGGTGAACACCTAGAGAAGTGTCAGGATATACAGAAAGACATTGGGAGGCTGCTCCAGATAACACGAACTGCATGAGGAAAAGCTATTATGTAATTGTAGTGGAGTTGTGCTTCCTCACAGAGGCGAAGCTGACACAAAGCAAAGAGCTGAATATCCAACCACATTATTAAAAAGAGCCCTGGCAAAAATTGTAATCATTATTTTAAGATGTTTAAGTGTGTCTCAGGGTAAACAAACATCTCCTTGTATGTCTCAGGACAGAAGTCAGGTTTCCATTTGAAAAACTGTGAAAAAGCTTCCTCTGTGCACATCTATAGCTGCATGTCCATTTTTTTTTCCCTATGCCTTCCACTGAAGCATGTAGTAATGTCTGTTGCCAGAGGCAGGCTACTGAACTTATTCATTCAGACATTTGTTACATTCCTAGAAAGAAGAGGCAGAGATAAAGGCAGCAGAGACTCAAATGTTGGAGCGAATCTGTGCAGACTTTTAAAAGCAAGTAGATTTTTTTCTTTTTAACTGGATCCAGACATTACAAGAGCTAATGGAGATAGGTGACACTAAAGATTTTCTGACCAGATTGCCTCGTACCTGTGAAGAGGTATAGAGCAGCCTTCTACATCACTTGTGTTCAGAGCAGTGAACAGCAAAATCTGGCAATACCAAAAAGCTGTTGAATTGTAGAAATGAAAGCTAGACAGTCTGAAGGCTTGTGTAAGACACTGAAGGACAGTTACGGATAGTGCTAGGAAATTTAAGAGGACCTGATATAAGATTTTCAGGTGAAGTGGTGTGAGAAGCGGAAAAGAATTAAATGCCCAGTATGATTATGAGATTACAAAGGGAAACGGATAAATTGCTTGAAGATGTTCGCTTTCCCAAAGAGAGACAAAGGAGTCCGGTAGACTTGGTTGTCAAAAGCAGGGTCACGGGCAAGGCGTTTTTGTGATCGGAGGAGGGAAAGAATAAAAAGAGCTGTTAAAAGCTACACATATATGTTATACCAAACTAAAACCAGCAGGTAAAGCAAGTGGTGTGTGACCTCTGTTCATTGTCCTCTGAATGAACTACATTATAGTTTAAAGTGCCAAGCTGTTTGCTTATTTCTGATCTAATTGCCAGCCCTGAGCACTCACTGGAGGTCCCTAAGAATTTAACTGTATTGTTTTCTTCTTACGTAGGAACAGCAAAAATACTCTTAAGGTTTAATTCGTCCCTTAATGACATGTGTTAACTTTACTGTCTTCAGTGGATTTGCCCAGTTATGATTGGGACTTAATAAGATGTTTATGGCCACACCACAAAAAGAAACTATTCCAGTTTCTGTCTTTACTGTGCCCTGTCTGCACCATGAGCAGAAGATGAATGTGCTTGTTTTCACATTTCAGGTCTCAGCAACTGTTTAAATGAAGGCAGAAACGTTTTGAGCATGCAAAACTAGGAGGTGCATAGTGAAACATGGCACCTTGTGGCATAAAGGGTTTTTTCCAGTGGAGTCGAGGGGCAGCTTTTCATTGCATGGCATCTCCCTTCCTGCTCTGAGGACATTTTTAAGAAGAAATAAGTACTTCAGGAAAGGGCCTGCTGTTAAACATGTGCTTTTGTTGTCTTCAGAACGTGTGAATGGTGCCTTTAGGTGGATGAAAAAAATGAAAAGCAAAACTACCCCAAATAGAGTTTCAGGGTAGTGAGAAGTAATGTCAGTTACACAAAGTCTTGAACTGAACAACTTCAGACTTCTAGAATGGCCAGTCAAAGGATTTCTAAAATTGGTAGACACAAGTTCTTGCTTGCTTTCTGGTTTAGATTCATGCTTCCACAGCCCTCTTGTATGTTTGATGTCCAGATCCTTGCTTTCTACATAAAGGAAAGTTGGCATTTTCACATAGTAATTAGCATCTGACACAGACTATAGGCATTTAGTATCGCAATGGAGTCAAGTCAAGAGAGCTAACAGCTCCATCTGGGTAGTGTACCAAGCTGTCTTGTTCACCAAAAGACAGAAACATAGCAAGCTATTAAGAGCAGACATAAAAACTATATGTGAAGCTTCCACACATGCACACTTAACAGTGACCTTTAGGTGGTGGTTCCAGGCACTAGTGCTACTTAGAAGCCCGTTGAGATTGGACTTCTGTGGTTCAGTGGCCCGCAGAGGGACTGAGAGTCTCAAACACAGCAGTAGTTTTCATACCTAGGCAACAATCCTAACAGGGGTTGGCCTGAGATTCAGGAGGCAGTCTGAACGCAAGGCTGCAAACAGGCTGTGACAATGAGGTAATTATTTTATTCTCTATGATCTGTGACTGAACTGGAACCACTGAACTGAGGAATGCTTCAAAGCCTGTTCCTTAACGCATTAGTGTTCTCATCTGCCTCTGTCTTCTGGTTTGCAGCCGTGACCTGGTAATGAAAGGCCTCCATTACTCTGATAGCCTAGATTTTTTTTCCCGAGGCAAAGAATTGTAATCTGGGGAAGAAGGAGAAGAGAGGGAGTGTGCTCTGCTTTTGCTCTGACCGCTGTCACATTGTTTGTTCAAGCATGATCCTAGAACAAGGCAGTGGCACTGAACACCGTGTCATCTTGCATTTAAAAATTACAGATTTGAAGATCAGAATAATGTTCCAGCTACAGCTGAAGGAACTTCATCGTTCCTGTGCATGACCAGTTGGATGGGGATTATTTTCATTTCTGTCTGCCCAACTTGTCAGTGACTGTATCTCCCAGCAGAGTAGAATTGTGCTTGTATTTCTTCTGATTATTTTGCAAAGTACTTCATAATGAAGTACTTATGAAGTTTAACCAAGCCAAGTGCAAGGTCCTACACCTGGGTTGGAGCAATCCCAAGCACAGCTACAAGTTGGGCAGAGAAGAGATTCAGAGCAGCCCTGAGGAGAAGCACTTGGGGGTGTCGGTCAATGAGAAAATGAACATGAGCCAGCTTCAGTGTGCGCTCGCAGTCCAGAAAGCAACCTTATCCTGGGCTGCATTAAAAGGAGCGTGACCAGCAGGTTGAAGGAGGTGATCCTGCCCCTCTACTCTGCTCTTGTGAGACCTCACCTGGAGTATTGTGTGCAGTTCTGGTGTCCTCAACATAAAAAGGACATGGAATTGCTGGAACAAGTCCAGAGGAGGCCACGAGGATGATCAGGGAACTGGAGCACCTCCTGTATGGAGACAGGCTGAGAAAGTTGGGGCTGTTCAGCCTGGAGAAGAGAAGGCTGTGTGGAGAGCTCAGAGCAGCCTTCCAGTATCTGAAGGGGGCCTATAGGGATGCTGGGGAAGCACTCTTCATTAGGGACTGTAGTGATAGGACAAGGGGTAACGGGTTAAAGCTTAAACAGGGGAAGTTTAGATTGGATATAAGGAGGAAATTCTTTACTGTAAGGGTGGTGAGGCACTGGAAGGGGTTGCCAAGGATGTTGCGAATGCTCCATCCCTGGTGGTGTTCAAGCCAGGCTGGACAGAGCCTTAGGTGAGATGGTTTAGTGTGAGGTGTCCCTGCCCATGGCAGGGGGGTTGGAACTAGGTGATCTTAAGGTCCTTTCCAACCCTAAATATTGTATGATTCTATAATGCAAATTAAAGGAAATGGAAGGAAGAACTGACCTAATTTATTAATTCAGCATAATGAATATGCAATTATAATTCATTGTTAAATGTATATCTTTGCAATATCTCCTTCCTTTTTTTTTATTCCAGTCCCCTCTGCCGTCCCTATGATGCATCAGGTGAGTCGTACTACCAATAGCATCACACTATCGTGGCCTCAGCCAGACCAGCCCAATGGGATCATCCTGGATTACCAGCTACGCTACTTTGACAAGGTGAGCAGAAAGCTGATGCGATGCTGATTATTGTATAGTTATTATGCAAAAGAGAACAGGGAAATCTTTCAGGATGAATAAGGTGGAGAAAGATGCTTCAGTTATGATGGAACAACCTAGAGCAAAAGCAGAAGTTTGTAACATATGCTTCATCTAACATCAGTCCATCTGCGTTTCCCAACTTAGAACCATACAGGGAAATATAAAAAAGAGAAGACATTTGTATCTAAGCTAAAAAGCTGTGGCTAGCAGCCTGGAAAGTTTAACATCAGCTCACACAGGTAACAGTGGAAAGAGCTGAAGTTTCCAAATGTATAAATTGGACTCACTCCAACATTCTGTCATATGTTTGTGGAGGGAAGTCCTTTGTTCCCATTTATACCTCGACAGACATCTCTCAGAAACTTTGGAAGGAGGAATGCACGCTTTCATTTACTAATGGTGGATGTCAGTTACCTGTTTATGTGCTGGAATTAAAGGGTAGCAAATAGAAAGTTGTTCTCCTTTCACATCTTTCATGACTCCTAATCTAGCTGTCTTGAGGAGAAGAGGTACATAGGGCTGCTCAGACAAGCTCACATCCCATATTCTTGATCTTTCTCATAAATATTCTGGTAGGATTGTGCAGGACTGCAGTTTTTCTAGCAGCAAAAAGGCCTGCTATTTGTAGTAAGATGTCTAGCAGCTTCCTGCTTCCATTACATGTTGTTTTGCTCTGGATTCCTCTAGGAGAATAATTGAGTTTGGAGCTTGCAGAAAGCAAAATTTTCTATTTATATTCTTAGCAAGGAACCAGAGGACAAAGTAGTTTTGTCTCTCACTCTTGTTTAGGTCAGGACCGAAGAGCTTTGGCAGAACTTTTTCAGAAGCCCAGGCTTAAGGGAATGAAAAGTATCAATGAGGAACAAGAAGTGCGAGGAAGTCAGTTCTAGAAGAGAGGTTGTGGTTGGGAGGCTCTGTACAGGTTCAAATACTGGAATGACATGGAAACTTGTATTCCTTGTTGAGGTGAGTGAGCCGTGTGGGCAGAAGTCTCACATTCCATTTTGATCATTGACATTCACAGGCAGAAGATGAGGATAATTCATTCACCCTGACTAGTGAAACCAACATGGCCACCATATCAAATCTGAGCCCAGGAAAGATATATGCCTTCCAAGTACGAGCTAGAACAGCAGTGGGCTATGGGCCATACAGTGGAAAGATGTATTTCCAGACATTAATGGGAGGTAAGTGCTATCATTTTGTGCTCAGATCTGCTTGTGACTCTTTCATTTGTGTCCCTGAGTATATTACCTTATCCTCTGGAGGACTGCTACCTAGTCAACTTGTATTTCTGAATATCATAATTTGCATATGCAGATTTGTTCAAAGGAGCTTCATGCTATCAGAGCATATAGTTTATACTACAGCCATATTCCTTGGTCCTAGTCCTTGTTGCCTCTGTGCCTCAGACCATCAGGAGCAGAGTGTGTCAGTAGAACATTCTGTAAGATTCTGTAAGAGAGTGTTAAAGTACATGGCACTATATACTGCTGTAGTTTGATCTTCAGATGTCACAGGCATCTTACAGCTTAATGCTCTCTGAACGTCTTAAAGACAAGTAGACACAGGACATACACCCAGAAGCTTGCCTTCCAGCAGTATCACCATCCATTCATGCAGAGAGCTACATAATACCTTGTGACATAATTTGATCTGGATCAAAGGTGCTAATGGATGTCATCTACAAGCTGAACTAATAGGGGAGAACGGGATCAAAGCCCAGGTTAGAGCTAGCCTATACTTATGTGACTCGTCAGGTGTCAGTGGACCAGGGGAAGGAAAATTGTATTCAAAGGGAGCACTGGCTTTTTGGAAGGAGGAAGGTAGTCACTGGAGTGATGGAAGGTGCTAAGGGACAACCAAGTCAAGGATTTGCTGAACTGCCAGGACTAGCCTGGGAAGCAAAGGGCTGGTAAGGATGGGTGAGACCTAGCTGAGTAGAAGCAAACTCTAACAGTTCCTGTCTTCTACATTTGTGTTTGTGTATGCATGTGTCTTCCTTGCTAGGAGAGCGCTCGGAGATGGTCCAGGACCGACTGCCGCTTATCGTGGGCTCAGCACTTGGTGGTCTAGCCTTCTTGGTAATTGCTGCCATTGCCATCCTTGCCATCATCTTCAAGAGGTGAATTCCTTGACCTGCTCATGTGCACTGCAGACAGTGGAACATAGCCCCTGCTACATTACCCAGTCCCAAGGGAAACAGCCTCATCTACATTTATCCAGATGTCCTTGAGATGCCATTTTCTAATTAAGGAAAGATGCTGCCCCATTAGTCCTATCTGAGGAGCCTCTCCTTTGGTAAACTGCTCATGTACTTAGCTAATATTTGACTAGTTAGCAATTGGAACACAAGGGAAGCATTTTAAATCTAGTATTCAGAGGGTATTTAAATGCATTGCTTTCAAGAAGAGACTGTAAATTGCATTTTAGGCAAGCAAGTGGAGAAACAAACATTGTAATGAAAGAAGTACTGGTGGAATAAGTATTTAGATCCACTTTTTAGAAGGTGCTAAATACCCTTTAACTGAGGACCTTTAACCAAGCTCACGTGATGAAATAAAAAATCTGTACAATCCCAATGGTTCCATAGAACACTAAGTCATAAAATACAGGTTACAGACAGCAAAACCCACTTCCTGTTCTGGAAAGGGAGAAGGGCAGATAGGACAATGTAGAGATGATCAGTTATGTTAAAAAAAAAAAAGGAGAACAGAAATTTTAAAGAGAAAAAAAATAGGAGGTCAATACTTGTGTAGAGGCATAAAAGTAACCAGTGGGGGTTTTATTGTTTGAAGAAAAGAAAGTCATTACCCACTCCTTGAATGTGTTAAGGTTTGAGCTTAATCCCCTAGATTAACAGTAATGGATTTCTGTACTTTGCTCTACTCTGCCTCTGCACAAGAGGTACTTACTAACTTTTTTAGCTGGCCTGAAAAATGTATGAACAACTTAACTTGAGAAAGCGACATTTAGTTTTAGTTATTTCTTTTTTGTTCTCTTCCCTTTTCTACATTTGTTTTCTCCTTCTGTGTATATTCTTTTTAAATATTTTTCCTTCAGGAAAGAAAAGAGCTCTTCAATGTTGTTCTATTTGCATTGCTGCCTCCTTTTGTAGTTTTCAACTGTTAAAAGTACAATTTCTTGTTACAGCTGGAAATGTGATGCGCACAACTCAATAAAGCATATATTTTTCTAAAGAAAATACCCCACAAACCCAGAATAAATTAATATGTATTGGGGAGAGACATTGATGAGTGTCTGTAAATGTATTTACATAAAAGGAAATACCATAAAAAATGGATTCCTTTATATTTGAAGGATCATGTGCAATAATAAACAGTTGTTCAGGAAATGTGGAAATACCAAATTTCTGTTTTAAATGTGTCTTTGATGGGCAAAGAAGGTTTGAAGGTGTAGGAAATGAGGAACACCACATGATATGAGTAGTTCATTAAAAGGTTGCATGTATGTAGAGTCAAATGCTGTAAGTTTAACTTGGTTTTGTAACTTGCTGGCACACAGTTTCCAGGCAATATACAATGTAAAACCACCTATTTTAGGCAATTTCTTTCCAGAACAGAACAGATTTTGAAAGTAGAGTTATTGTTTTTGCAATCTTAGCAGAATTTCAAGAGAGAAGCCTGACAAGAATAACACACATTTACCTGTTGGAATGACAGAATTAGTTATGTTAGTAAAGTAAGTGTTTCTTGATACTCCGTCTTCAGATCCTAACGGGATCAGCAGCTAGAAGGTCTTGTGCTGAAACAGCAAAGCGTATGAGTTGACACAAACCCATGCAAACAGCAGGGATACTATAGGACACCACAGGGTTTGATTTACAATCTGGTCTAATTAGAAATGGTTGCAAATGAGCATTTTGGAGAAAAAATACAAATATTGTTGGGAACAAAAGAAGTGATTTGAAAATGGAAAATACATTTAGAGCAAGATGAAAATAGGGTGAAACTTATAAAACAACTGGATAATGTGGGAAAAAATGCTGGAATCACACACATACAAGAGGAGACTGAAATCTGAGAAATGCCTCTGCTGAAAACAACTTATGCTTACTGGAAATTAAATGCATATATGCAGTAAATATTACAGTAATAAAGACCGTATTTGTTTTGATCTGCACGTGCAAAATTCACATCATGGAACAGATTTCTGTCCATCTGACTTTGTGTGGTTGGTTTTGGGTACCACACTTGCTAAAAGAGTAGTCAAAGTAAATGCTGTTAAGAGACCTGGACTAAAAATAAAGACTCAATCTCTGGGGGAAATGTATACAAATTTAGTATTAAAGTAATTGGTTCTTAGAATGTTTTTGAAGCATCACAGGAGATGGCTAAGATTTGTATTGAAAAGAATAATTTGGGAGGTTGGAACTGGGTGATCTTAAGGTCCTTTTCAACCCAGACCGTTCTATGATTCTATAAAATTAAAATGCAAAATTAGCCTGAATAGCAAGAAAACTTCAAAGACATTTATGTTAAACTGTTGGATTTTTTTCAGGATAGTGCTGGAAGTCCTACCATTTGTCATATCTAAAGCGGGGATACAAATAGTGGTGTAATAACGACTGTATAGAAAACAAGCATACTGTGGTTACAAAGAGATGGGCAGGATCTTAACATCCATCTTCTATCCCTAAATTCAAGGATTCTCTGCGTCTTGCATTGAGAATTCTACCTCAGCATTCTGAGAGACTCTTGTGTGTGTTTTGACTTTCCTTTCCTTTATGTCCTGCAGTAAAAGGCGAGAGACTCCATACACAGACCGCCTGCAGCAGTATATCAGCGCACGAGGTGAGTGTTCTTGAGCAACGCATGACAAGGGACTGTTTCTTTTCAGGACTTATTAACATCCATGTCTCTCAGGATTTGATTCTGGTGATGTTGTGGGCTGTCTCCTCCACTGCAGGACTTGGAGTGAAGTATTACATTGATCCTTCAACCTACGAAGACCCCAATGAAGCTATTCGAGAATTTGCAAAAGAGATTGATGTGTCCTTTATCAAGATTGAGGAGGTCATTGGATCAGGTACTGTGACAATCTGCAGATTTTGAAGTGCCTTCCTTGTTCACCTTGAGACTTGGCACACTAATGGCCTGAAGTGGAGTCATGAACCCATGGTACATCAAATGTCTCGGAGTAGCTTACTTTCACTTCCACCAAAATGCATTTGAACTTACTTAGTAGTAGATGCCTTCTCCAAACCAAGTTTAAAACATGCTTTGAAGACTCAGAGCTTGTCATTTGAACTAGGAAGGTATAGTCTCCAGTCTGAGCCTTTGCCTTAAGAACTTTACCTTTATCGAAACAGTCCTAGTAACCTTATTTCCGAGAAGCGCCTGGAGTCTTCCACAGTAGAATGCTTTAGTGCACCTGGCTAAAATTCTTTGCTGTGTTTCCTTTATTTGAGGTGTGTATCTTCCCTCCCTGACAGGAGAGTTTGGAGAAGTGTGCTTTGGGCGCCTAAAACACCCAGGGAAGCGTGAATACACAGTAGCTATTAAGACCCTGAAGTCGGGTTACACAGATGAACAGCGGCGGGAGTTCCTGAGTGAGGCGAGCATCATGGGGCAGTTTGAGCACCCCAATGTCATCCATCTGGAGGGGGTGGTCACCAAAAGCCGACCAGTCATGATTGTCACAGAGTTCATGGAGAACGGATCACTGGATTCCTTCCTCAGGGTACCACAACCAGAGTCTCCCACAACCGTTACCTCTTCATCTTGCTGTGTGCCAGTCTCAGATCTGATAATTTTGCCTGTCCTTCCTCTTCACTCTATAAGTCCTCAGTAACCCTCTTCAGGTGCAATAGAAATAGTAGCAAATTACGAGAGTAAGTGCTTTTGTGCCAGCATGGCAAAAATATCAGCCACCATATAAAATTTCCTCATTATTTCGGCCTTCTCCAGCTCAAATAATGAATGGTAAACAATGCTGAAGTGTTTCTCTTTGTACACAGTCTTCCGGTTCCTTATGTGCATGCTCCAGAGTTTACCTTTCTAATGATGTTTTTCAAACTTCATTCCACTGAATGTTTTAAAGTTTCAACATTGTGATGAAGTAACGAAACTTGTGGTTATTTTTGGACTTAGAGTTTCTGGTGCTTTTTCAGTAATGTAAAATAAATACAGACAGTTTTGTAGTATAGATGCTTCACTTCTTTTTTTCACTGACTGCTATGGTAATTCAACCACAAGTGCTTTGGTAGGTACATTTTGAAGAGCATGTGAACCCATTGTTTAGAATTATATAGAACTCATTGTAAAGACCTTAAAAAATAGGAGCAGGTTTGTCTACTCCCATTCATTTAGTCATCTTAGTAGTTAATGGTGTGGAATGCTAAAGGAGGATATGGCCATAAGATGAGATTTGTCTTCAGAAAAAAGATCACCAGTGCCTGACTTCATTTGAGGTTCCTTGCTTTGAGCCCACTCTCCATTCTTACTTGCTGTCCCTGAACTTTCACATTTTGTCTAAACTCAAGATGCATGTTCACTGAGTTCATAAATCCACCCTGTCTCCTTGCTCTTTGTAAGTCTTCTCTGTTTGCTTTATGCTCCGTGGTCATAAAAGCCTGTGTTTGTCTCCTCTATTGCAGCAGAAGGAGGGACAGTTCAGTGTGTTACAGCTGGTGGGAATGCTACGGGGAATCGCAGCGGGCATGCGCTACCTTTCAGACATGAATTATGTGCATCGTGACCTGGCAGCACGTAACATCTTAGTCAACAGTAACCTTGTGTGCAAGGTGTCAGACTTCGGTTTGTCCCGCTTCCTGGAGGACGATGCTTCAAATCCCACCTATACTGGAGCTCTGGTGAGTTACCACTATGCAGTGAGTCTTTGTGGAATGATGGTGAATAGGACCAACCTCATAACTAGATGTAGGTGTTATCTTTCCTCTTCCAAAGCTTCTTAAAGAAAGCATAAAGGACTGAAACAGACGTTGAAGTCCTGTACTACCACCCTTTGAGGAAAAAGTTATTGGTTTTCCTCCACAAAAAAATACCTAGCGTAAGTATATTTTTGGGCTTACAACCAACCATCAAGTGAACTTATTGACTATGAAGTTCTAATACCAGCTATACATACTACAAAAACAGTGAGACTATAACAGGCAGGTTAAAACTACGATTTTGTGTGCAGAGGATGAACAAGTATTCAGTCACTGAAAAGTGAAACAAGTTTTAGATGTATGTATTTTGAAGAACCAGCACCTGAATGGTATTTTGTCTGGCAGGTCATACCTGCACTCAGAGAGATCAAGGTGGAAAAAGGAAGGAGTTAATGCTAGCCACTGAGTGTATCTGTCCTCAGTGTTGCAGGTTGGGATTGATTAAATAGCTTTAGATTTCCAAATGATTGTGACTTTCATGAGGCTTTTATTATCTGCCACCTCTCAAATGCTGCAAAGAGCTATAAAAGTTAAAAACTACTATGTCATGGGATTTATAGCAGCAAGGAGGCATGATCTTTTCTCATCTATCTGTCAATAGAACAAGGTGGAAACCTTGAACGTCCTTTGAATTTAAACCAACAATGTCTACAGGACAGCATCAGCTGGATTGGCACTCCATCCTCGGACTTGTGCTACTGGCATCTGATCAGTTCAGTGATGTCATTTTAACTAATAGTCCTTATCTCACTAGCATTCTGGTTGCTCTCTGCTTTCTAGGGCTGCAAAATCCCCATCCGTTGGACTGCTCCTGAAGCTGTCCAGTATCGAAAGTTCACCTCCTCCAGTGATGTTTGGAGCTATGGCATTGTCATGTGGGAGGTGATGTCGTATGGTGAGAGGCCTTACTGGGACATGTCCAATCAGGATGTAAGTTTGAGAAGTGATGAGAACGTGCATCTGCCCCTCTGCCCTGTACCAATTCAAGTAGAAGAAGGTCATGTACCACCAAGGGATTGTTTCTTTATCTTTTCTTTTCCCAGCTCTGTTCTTTTTTGTTTGTTTTTTGCTTGTTTTCCCAGCTTTGTTCTTCTTTTCCTGCAGGTGATTAATGCCATTGACCAGGACTATCGCCTGCCACCACCCCCAGACTGCCCAACAATTTTACACCTGCTGATGCTTGACTGCTGGCAGAAGGAGCGGGTCCAGAGACCCAAATTTGAGCAACTTGTCAGTGCCCTAGATAAAATGATCCGCAAACCGTCTGCCCTCAAAGCTACTGGCACTGGGAGCAGCAGGTGAGATGGGAATTTAATGCAAAAATTAAAGGTCTTGTCTTTCAACAGGCCTGATTCAGGGAGGGTGATGAGGAGTTGTGGGTGCTGAATGTGAGGGGAGATGAATCTCTTGATAAGGTGCACTGAGGATGAATGATTGAGGGATTTTAGGGAATAGAGGGACTTATCTGGGTGCAGCTACACAAGATATTCTGTGATCACACAACACTGTGTGATCAGAAGAGATGATGAAGGAAGATAAGACTTTAGCTTATAGAAGGAAGGAATTCTGTAGATAAGACTGATTAGAACTGCAGATTCCGTCCCGTATTTTCCCAACTGCATTTTGCGGCCTGGTGGGACCAAAGGCAAGAGGTCAGCAAAGGAGAAGTCTCTGGGGAGGTCTTGGGGAGCTAAGATTAGGTGGATATCGGGCTGATGATGTAATTACATCCTGCTGGCCTGGAGGGGTTTTCCCCATTATTATAAAGCTCTCAGTAGAGACAAGCTGGGGGAGGAGAAAAGTGCCTAGTGATGCCCAATTTGCCAAAACCAGCACATAAAGAGAGTTATAGCCTTGGAGCAATTCAGGTGAAGGCGAAGGGAGACAGAGGTGGGGGGAAGAGCAAATGCTGCATATAAACAGCCCTTTCTTTGGCCTTTTATTGCTATGCCTTTATGAGATGGGTGTTGGAGCTGAAACAAGACACTCATTGTCGCGTAGGTTACTTCCTGATCCAAGGAGTGCATCTAGGAGAGGGGGAGTTAGTTACAAAAGTTAAAAGGTCTCATCTCTGCCTCAGAAACATCTTCACTGCGACTCTTTGTCCAGCTAACAGGTCTAGACACAGAAAGTGTGGAAAGATCTGAGGCAACAAGAAGAGAGTGTGCCTGAGAGAGTATATAATGGGAAGAAAGGATCAGTTTCTTGGGTTGGGTTGATTGTTTTCAGGCAAAAAAGGTAGTCTAGAAACAGGGTATCAAGATGGGATTTTAGGAATCGGGGCACAAAGAACAAATATTAGCATTTTCCATTCTGCGCTCTTCAGAAGTTGCATTCTCTCCCTGTCTTAACTCTTACCTTACTAGTGCTGTCAGCTCATGTTGACAGCTTGGATCTTTAGAACCTGCCTCTTTTACAGACCATCTCAGCCTCTCCTGAGCAACAGTCCTCCAGATTTCCCTTCACTCAGCAACGTCCATGAGTGGTTGGATGCTATCAAGATGGGCCGTTATAAGGAGAATTTTGACCAGGCTGGTCTGATTACATTCGATGTTATATCCCGCATGACTCTGGAGTAAGTATTGGGGCAGAGAGCAGACAATGAGTTTTCCATGCAGAAAGTGAAAGGAGTCTGAGAAACATTTAGTAGTGGCTATATAGGGAATATATACACATGAAATAGGAGAGGGCAGCCAGAGCAAAGTAGCTGCTGTTTTTTACATCTATCTGATTAGAGTCTCTGGACAACCTCCATACCACTGTATATCTGCAATCTGTTTCTGTAAGCGCTAATACTGATCCCATGTACTCTAGAAAACTTATTATCAGTGTTGCAGAGAGACTGTTACACCAGAATGCTCATGACAGCTGCCAGAGGTAATAACCACTTTGAAGAAGATGTGTAGACCCAGCCATGACGTATACTGGGTTAAAGTGCTCTGTAGAAGACAGGAGCCAGGAAAGGGAACACTCTTAGAACCTTAGAAAGGTACCTTTAAAGACTGTCTAGTCCAACTCCTGTGCCATGAACAGGGGCATCTTTCAGTAGATCAGGTTGTTCAAAGGCCCAGCCTGACTTTGAATGCTTCCGATGATGGGGCATCCACAATTTCTCCTGGCAACCTGTTCCAGAGTCTCACCACCCTTCCTTATATCCAATCGAACCCTATTCTCTTTCAGTTTAAAACTGTTGCCACATGTCCTGTCACTACAGGCCCTGGTAAAAAGTCTCCATCTTACCTGTAAGCCCCCTTTACGTATTGAAAGGCCACAAGAAGGTCTCCCTGGAGGCTTCTTTTCTCCAGGCTGAACAACCCCAAACTCTCAGCCTTTCTCCATAAGAGAGGTATTCCAGCTCTCTGATCATTTTCATTGCCCCCTTCCACTGCTTCTTTTTGTGTCATAACCTACCAAGTGCTGCCAACACCCATCCACCCATGCAGATTTGCCAGAGAACAGCAGAAGACTTGTCAACTGTTTCTCAAAGATATACATACATGTATATCTATACACATTGTATTGGGATCTACAGGGAAATGGACTGGGACTGTTCAGAACAAGAAGCCCATTTTAACACCTTCCACATCCTCTATTCTCTTGCAGGGATATCCAGCGTATTGGCATCACCCTTGTTGGTCACCAGAAGAAGATTCTAAACAGCATCCAGCTCATGCGAGTCCATTTGAATCAGCTTGAACCAGTTGA
Source organism: Pezoporus wallicus (assembly GCF_028554395.1). Classification (NCBI taxonomy): domain Eukaryota; kingdom Metazoa; phylum Chordata; class Aves; order Psittaciformes; family Psittacidae; genus Pezoporus; species Pezoporus wallicus. The sequence continues at coordinate 2,276,284 of NW_026639755.1, forward strand.
AGTGTGATGTTTACACCATCCTTATTCCACTAGTGTCAAGCTCTGGAAAGGTTCTAGGGGAATTCAGAGGGATTTTCTCTGTAAGAAAGAGTTGTCAGTATGCTACTTGAAGACTTAATGCACCCAGAGTGCACGTTACATGTCCTGTTCCATGAACAAAAATGAAGCCTTACCATGATTTGAAAGCAGAGCTGAATAACTGTGGCCTTTAAATGTGGCTGGGAATGGGTTGGGGGGGGGGGGGGGATGTTACAGTAACAATGCCTCTTCTCTGCCAACAAAAGCTTATCAGACAACTTTACAAAGCCATCAGCAGGCTTTATCTGTGGCTGGGAGCCCAGCAAGGCTACAAAGACATAATAAAGGCAACAAAATGTTACCATTTTTTTTTCCAAATTTCTACGCTATCTCATGTGCAATTCTTGAGTCTGCTCCATGGTCCAGGAGGAAAACTTGCTAATCCTTTTGGGCTGATGCAAGAAACAGCAAGTCCTTGGTGGTACACAACTCTATTTATGGGACTGCAACCTAATGGAACAGTAAGGATTCCTGGAATCCATCCTGCTGGATCTGCAAGCAGAGAGGGAAACAAGTAGGTTGTAGTCCTCACAAGCCCATTCTTGAGACGAAAGGCATAAGTTGTGATATTCTGAGCGCGCAGAATTTGGGGTTTGTTCTCCTCTGACCTTCTCACAAACAGTGAAGAGCATGACAAAAAAAAAGTCTGAAGCCCTTTGAAAAGTGCTTGCTCTTTTTCTCACCCTAACCAGCTACATCAGTGGGCACAGCGGGTCGAGTGTTGTTGCTGAAGAAACTTCAGACCTGCAGTAAACTTAAAATAGCAAGAGAGGTGAAACTCTTTCACAAGTTCTTGACAAGAGTGATCAGGGAAAGGTCCCAATCTTGCAAGTCACTTCAGCCCTTAAAAAAAAGATTAACAATGTCCTTGTGATCGGCTCTGTTGCCTGGCAAAGGTGCATGAGAATGACCTGAAGGACAGAGCTTATGTCTCCCTTTAGACAGAGTAGTACCCGTTTCAGGAAAGGTCTGCTCTTAGGAGGAGCAGAGCTTCAGAACTGTATCTCTCTAACTGTCCCTATGCAGGAGTATGAAAGCATGAAGCTGAGTTTGAGAGGAACACTCATAAGCTATACACTTGTCCACCTCACCAACACATAGGAAAGGAAATGGAAATATCCACCTCTGCCTCTTGTTCACCTCACTGACATGTAGATAGGGAAATGGAAATGGCTTTCTTAAGCAAGATGCCAGTGAAGGCTGCATAAAAAGTTGCTTTCTGTGTGTGGGGAGAAATAACCCTGGTTATTCTGATCTGTGTCCATCTGTTGCCTCACTGTGAATTAGTCGTGACCTTACTGTATTTTTTCAGCTGTCAAGGTTAGAATAGCACAAGTTCTGCAAATACTGCTCCTGTATGGATTTAAGGATTCCCTCAGCTTACCCAGCAATGAAAACTGAGAAGAGTCCAATAATATGATCGGAGTTGCTCCAGAATAGTTGCATTAGAATAGCCAGCACAGTTCAGACTCCTTGTTACATCATCAGAGTAATGTTAATTCTCTGTTTAGGGAGGCTTCTCAGAGCAGGGGGAGTTCACCCTAGAAAATTTGAGTTGGTTGCTTTTTGAGGGGTTTCTACAAAGTTGAAATCCTCACAAATCCAGTTACATATATCCTGACTGGCTGTCAGTCCCACCTACAGCATCTGAGGCTGAACAACTGCTGCTCTCTTCAGAAAAGCATATTGAGCACAAGATGCTGAGAGGAATCTGTGGTCTCTAGTGCCTTCCATATGTATTCACTAGAGGACAATAAGGAATATATGTGTATTCATGTATGAGTGTATCCTAGAAGTTCTCTGTGCCATCTGGGGAAACATGGTAAGCTATATTTTCCATGCCCTGGGTGGTTAAGATTACTGGAGAAATTAGTTGTGTAGCTAAAATCCTATGGCCTCTTTTCAGCCTAATGGAAACTTTTATGCAGAGAAGACATTCTTTCTCTTCATGCAGAGGGAGACAAAATGGGAGCCTTGTCTGAATCTCATACCAATGACAATGAGGTTTGATAGCCCCTTATGTGGAGCTGCAGTGAAATGGTGGTAGTCCAGGGAGTAGAACCTTTACTTTTTCCATATGAAGTCTATGGCAAAGTTGTCTTCACAGTCAGAGGAAAGGAATTTGCTTGCTATACCAAGACAGGCATCTAGTGATTGGGCATTGTAGATCTCTTCCTCCTCCTGTTCTACAGCAAGATTGAAATGGCCCTGTGATAGTTCCAAGGGGTCAAGCATCAAGATAACCTGGCTGTGGCCCAAACTGCACAGGGACAAGCTTGGGGTCACGGATGGAGTGGAAAAGGGTAACTGTTTTCTGTAAGAAGTCTCTCCATTTGTCTTGTTCCCAGGTAGTTCCCTGTTCTCAGAGTACTTATTTCATAACTTGGGATGCAAAGGCTCTCATGTCATGATGCATCTTGTGGTTTTTGTCATTACGTCAGTCCTTAGCTCTGCAAGCATGGAGGAAAGGCAGCATTAGAAATACTCTGATCTCACTTTCCTCAGTCATGTAAAAGTAGAAATCCTACATTCTGTCTCCGCAGACATCACCTGGGATGTCCTGCAGCATGTGAGCACCCTCAACATGTAGGGATGAGAATCGGGAAGGAAAGGAATGAGGCTCATCTAGGTGCCTGACATCTGTCTTTCACCAGAAAAAGAGTGAGAAATAAAGCAAAGGAGTCTTAAACAGCCAAATTCATTGCCAGAGAAGCAATGGGAGATGAACAAGTTATTGCCCATGTTTACACCGTATGCTATCTATAATATGCAGTTCATAAGAAGACTGAGTAAATTAAATGCAGAGGTATCAGTGTACATTCATGAATGCCTTGTTATTTTGAGCTGGGAAAGCTGCAGCGAACTCTTGAGTCACTGCATTATGTCTGCAGGGTAGCAGTCTTCTGCAGTCATTCCACATCCTGACTGTAGGCTTAATCACTTTGAAATAAGGAGACATGAAGAATCAGGTACCTGCAATAGTTCCTGCACATATATAATATTGTCTCTTTTATCTGTTTTGGTGGCATCTTGAAGTTTCAGAGGTCATTAAATGAAGCATATGCGGGAGCAGATCATCTAGAGGACATAGAAACAGATCATGGAAAGCACCAGGATACAGAAACAGTTACATCCATGTTTATTCCATTTCAGACTCACCAACCCAGTAACAGGAGTAAGATCAAGGATCATCTGGGCCTCAGAAAAGAAACCAGACTAAATTTACATTGTCAGTCAAGAGAATTCTGATTCCCCCATAGCAAAACTGCCATTGCCAAAGCTATGCAAACCAAGATGAAGTAGAACTTCCCAGCCCTGGCTGTACTTCCCTCTTCCCCTCAAATACAAACGATTGAAATGCCCCAGGCAGACAAAAACTAGTAGGAAAAGCAGAAGTTTTTCTCAATGAGCTCCTATTCACTCCTGCCACTGCATCTGTTTGAAGACAAAAAGACCCAGTGTACTCACTGGATAAACAGTGGCACAACAACAGAGAAAGAAGGTAGGCTAAGAAGGCACTGCGGAGGAAAAAAAGACACCAGGGCCAGACCATTCTTAGACATTCAGCCAAATGCCTCTGAGATGATGCCAGTCCTGATGTTCCACTGAAACAGCTGCTTTTAAGATGTGGACAATTCTAATATCCAGAGGTATTTAGAAAGTGTGCAGAACTTTCTCAGTGAAAGGAGTTAGAGATCAAGTAGCGTACTTCTTTCTTCCTTGTGTTGGTGAGGTCCAAGAGTGAATGGGCGTTTTCCCATGAGTCAATCTCAGTGAAGTCATACAAGGTGGAGGTCAAAAGGCCAGAATTCCAGGGGACTTATTGTCTTTTCTGCATGAGGTGCTGAAACATCCAATCAGTGAGATGGGAACAGCTGAAACAGTGAAGCACTTAAGTCAATCTTCTTTAGAGTCTCCCCAGATTTCCCAGCTGCCTTTATCTCCTGCAAAGGGAGAAGGGACTTGTCTGTCTCTGGTGTTACCAGGTTCTCAAGCTATGTAAGCTGAGCTGGGTCAAAAGCAGGATTGAAAGACTTCCAAAAATGAGCACGTGTAGCAAGCATTATCAGTTTAACAGAGGTCCTCTTTTCCCTCAGCCATGACTGACCCAAGTCCTTGCTGTAATGTTAGGTGATGAGTCAGCGACAGTACTGACACTGTCTAAGTCACTACTGACCAGAATAATGCTCCGATACACTGCAGGATAACTTGATGACGATGCAAGAGTTGAGAAGGTCAGGTCCAGTCTACTGATACTTCCCTTGGGGAGCTGCATGTCTACATCTAAGTAGTTCCATACACAGGTATGGAACTCTATCAACTCCTTCAGTTCGGGAGGTGATACAGTGACAACAGCTTGAGGTAATCTGAATCCTATTCACATACTCTCTATCACTATCTTGTTTCTTTCTATGCCTGCTACCTTGAAGGGAACGAATCCCTTGTTGTTAGGAATCTGGTCCAGGGCTTCCTACCTCATGTTATTCCTTTCATAAGGGAGGATTAGATTGCACTTCTGGCAGGCAAAGGTCTGGTTGGGTTGAAGAAACAGAATATGAAGAATGGTGTTACCTGTAAAGGTCTGGTAGAAAATCCTAGGATCATAAACTCAGAATGGTTTGAGTTGAAAAGGAACTTAAGATCATCCAGCTCCAACCCCCTGCCATGGTCAGGGATTGCTTACAGCAGACCATGCTGCCCAAAGCTCTGTCCAACCTGGCCTTGAACACTACCAGAGATGGAGCATTCACAACTTCTTTGGGCAATCTGTGCCAGCACCTCATCACCCTCATAGGGAAGAACTTATTCCTTATATCTAATGTGAACTTCCCCTGTTTCAATTTGAACCCATCACCCCTTGTCCTATCACTGCAGACCCCGATGAAGAGTCCCTCTCCAGCATCCTCTTCTGTGAAACAGTAAGATAAAAAGCCTCATCTCCTTGCTACAACAGATAGTCCCTACTTAGCTTCAGCAAGAGAAAGCAATTTGCCAGCTCCCTGCACCACCTCAGTGCACTACTAACACATCCCCTTTTTATGCTGACCTTTCTGTTCTTTTTCCTTAACACTACTTACAAGTGTAAGGAAATAAGTATAAACTTATTTCCTTACACTTGCAGATGATGGCATTGATAATGAGTAAATACACTGGCCAGGTCATTGCCTAACATAAATCAACTAATGTCATTTATTGCACTATTCAACCTTTTATCAAATAACAATTCAGCCCAGAAGCATATTAAGGGAAAAAACACAACTTTCTAGAGAGAAGAAATAGAAGCAAGTTACAGAATTTGGAGAAATTAAAGCAGGAATTATATATGTAAATGAAAACAGTTCTGGGTTTGCATTCTTTTCCATCTATTCTGCAGAGATTTTCTGCTCTTTGGGGATAATTCAGATTAACAATACAATGAAAAGATGATGTTATCCCACAGCAAGGCGCCATGCTTCTCTATTTTGCCAAATACTGACAGCAAAACTGTTGCAGCATTTCAGAGAGGCTTTTTCCTGATGCACAGATTTCTGTTTGGTGTCAAGTGAGAGCTGTAGTAACTGTTAGCAAACATGCAACTCTTCTTTGCTTTTTCTACTCCAGTTTTAAGTGTCCAGAGCTTTAAAATATCTGCTAATTGCTTAATACTTTGTATCCCAAGTTCTGTACTATCACAGATGTTTCCTGATACTCAGCCTACGCTTTTGCTTTCAATCAGTTTCAATCCTTTACTTTTGTTATATTTTCTGACACCTTTTTGAAAAATTGCTCTTCATTGACTATCTCTGATGGGATGGGTCGAGATGAGATAGGACATGACACGTAGCCTATAGGAGAGAACAAGAGAAAGACATGGATTCACATAAGAAAGAAATAGGGAAGACAGATGACTAAACCAGAAGTCTCTGTTCGCTTTAAAGCAATGACGTTTAATTTCAAAATGGTAGATAAGAAATTCTGTAATCATTTCATATCTATATATTATATATACTTTCAGACAGCTACATTTTAAATGAACAATATCACTGACATGAAGCCATCTGTATTTACTTGAAACCATGAAGCCATGGCTGATCTCAAATGTTTTCTTACAACATGTGTGGACTGACAGAACAAAAGTTCCATTTGAGAAGAAAACATTCGACAATATGGATACATTTGCACAATCTGCCCTTTGGGTTTTAGATCATTTTTGTGATGACTCTGATTTAGGCTTACTTTCCACACACACCAGAATTTCATATTGTATAATTGCATTCATAGTTGAGGTTGCTGAATTTCTTCATAGTCGAGTATGGAAGAGCTGATGCTCTTGGGCAGAAGAGAAATCATGCTATGAAGTTTCAGATCAGTTGTATTAGTGCTGTAACAGATGACAGTGAAGTCATTTACAGCTCTTGTCAGTATCATTGTATTACAGAGTTAACACCCAGGATTAAAGTTTGGTGCTGCTTTTAACTGCATTAAGCTGCCTGCAGGCTCAGACTGGCATTTCCTCACGGGTAACACTTCCACTTTGGTACATGGATAAAGACTACTTTCTTTTTTTAATAAACTCCTGGACCAAAGTTCTCTTACAAGATTTGTCTTCCTTGGCAGTTTTGAAGTTAGTGTTTATGGAAGACACATGGGCATGCTACTGATCAGACAGATTGATAGCGGAAGAAAAGAGGACATATTTAAAGGCACTCAGGTAGCATGTCAGAAATAAAACATCACAGCAGTTCAGCCCACAGGTAAATACCAGAGTAGACGAGATAGTAACTAAGGTATGAAAACTTATTCAGTGGCCCAGGGATTCTTGACATCAGATACCTTTTCCATTGCTGCCTGCACCAAACTGATGCTTTCTTTCACCACAGCAATGGGAAGAGCAGTCTCCCCTTCAACACACACTTTCCTTGATATTTATCACACCACACCAAATGTGCCAGAAGAACTTCAACAATTAGAAATCCAAAGCACAGCCACAGATATCTCATTAGTGAAAAAGTGAGATATGATCAGGAAAATACAGGATTTTCAAAGATTTGCATGGGAATGAGTAACTAATCTATGGAACTAAGGAGATAAAATGCACGATTTCTTTAGTCTCTTGAAATTCTCAATTCAGACTCACCTCATTTGCATGGTACAAGTAAGAAATGTTTTTTGTAAGAAAACATTCTGGACTTTGTCCTTTGAGAATGACCACAAGATCTGGCCTATTTTCTCATCCATGTAGTCTTTAGTTTGTTGACCCAAAGGCAGATACTACAGCTGTGAAATCAATTGCCACTCAACAATATTCACAGTCACCATTTCTCATTGAAGTGTTTTAGTGCCTTATTTATTCCACTGATGTTCTGGTGTCCTCAACATGAAAAGGACATGGAACTGTTGCAACAAGTCCAGAGGAGGGACACGAGGATGATCAGGGGACTGGAGCACCTCCCGTATGAAGACGGGCTGAGAAAGTTGGGGCTGTTCAGCCTGGAGAAGAGAAGGCTGTGTGGAGACCTCATAGCAGCTTCCAGTATCTGAAGGGAGCCTATAGGGATGCTGGGGAGGGACTCTTCATTAGGGACTGCAGTGATAGGACAAGGGGTAGTGGGTTAAAACTTAAACAGGGGAAGTTTGGATTGGATATAAGGAGGAAATTCTTTACTGTAAGGGTGGTGAGGCACTGGAATGGGTTGCCCAGGGAGGTTGTGAATGCTCCATCCCTGGTGGTGTTCAAGGCCCGGTTGGATGAAGCCTTGGGTGAGATGGTTTAGAGTGAGGTGTCCCTGCCCATGGCAGGGGGGTTAGAACTGGATGATCTTAAGGTCCTTTCCAACCCTAACTATTTTATGATTCTGTCTCTGTGAGTATCTTAAGCACTTGGAAATGTTACTTGACCAAATTTTACTTCAGGAATTGTTTATCGCTGTGAAATAATTCATTGTATTTTACAGATGGGGAAACTGTGACGTAGAGAAACTGAGAACTTTGGTCAGAGAAAGGTAAATGACCATAGCCAGGTTTTCCACATAAATCAGTATATTCCCTACTTATTTTTCCAGTCTTTTTTCTGAAATAGGAGTATGCAATTCTCACACAATGCACAGAATTGCTATGAAATCATTTGGAAAAAAGTGACAACCTCCTTGAAAAAAAAAAAAAACAGAGTTAAATCCAATGTTCACCCTGAAATTTGGCAAAATAATAGAACAAATACTGCTGCTCCTAGGGCTACATGAATATATCAGAGCATTTTCCTCTCCTCAGGGATGTTTGGTCAGGAATGAGGCTCCTCCCCACGACTGCTTACATTGCTTCCTCTGTCATGCCCTAGTGTAGCAACATATGGAAGAAGGACCTTCATATAGGAAAAGCATCATCTTCTGAGTCCATACTGCTTCTTGCAGCACCGAAGCATACCTGCAGGAGTTACCACAATGTGGTCGTGCTCAATTGTCAATCCAGCCAAATCAAATGGGAGTGAGAAGTAAAGAAAATGGTTTAGAACAGGATATATTCCAATGACAAAATGTAACTTCTGCTTTTTGGGGGTCAGCATATATACACAGTTCAGGTACAGAGGCTCTTTATATCAGTGTAGGTATACAGTTTACTTCTTGGAATGAAAGTAGGGTATCCAGATGTGTCAAGCAACTGAGTCATGGGAAACAAAATAGAATATCCTTGAGTAGGTCATTTCAGTGGCTGTTTGGGATCCTGAGTGAATCTCTAACATGGATCTGGACCATTACTGCACCTCTTTAGGTGTCCTGACACTCTCCTTTCAGCTCAGAATTTTTACCTGCTTACAGCTCCACACACTAATCCATTGACAAGCTGTGGGGCTGCCTCCATCACAGCCTGAGCAGCATCCACATTGTCACACAAGGCAGCCACATGAAGGGCTGGCTGCTTCCCCACTGCACCTACATAGGCAATAGTAAATTAACCATCTCACTGCTGAATACGAACCATTCAGCTGCGTCCACTCCACCCTGTCAAGTTTATTCTCTGCTACAGCTACAGTCCTGTGCCTGCTTATCCAAACACACAGACCCCACAAGTTTTCTTTTCAACACTATTTCAGCCAAGGCTCGTACAAGAAGGGGCAGTGCTTCTCTGATGACTACTACAGCCTTTACAAAACAAAAATTTCTGAATAGCTTGCACATCGTTATTCTTTGAGGCCTGGAGCAGGGAGCAATAAAAGTTGTTCATTCATAGTCTTAAAATAACTGAAGTGGTTACAGGAAACAAGCTTTGCTGCATCACCAAGGCAGATTTGGTTAGAGCTTTTTGCTATCAGCCTAACAGACGTTTTTGAGAACTGTCAGGGCACGTCCACGAGTGATTCACCTTCCAAAGATCAGGCATTTTGCATAAGCAGAAGATTCATCATTCAGCTTTGCATCAGAGACCTGATGAAAATATCAGAGGAAATACAATTCTGGCTCAGGTGCTAATGTAGAATTCCAGGATAATTGCACACTTACTGGGCTTGACTAGACCTTGTACAAGGTGTCAAATTGCCTTCACATCCTGATCTTGTGCCAGACCTCAGTATTTTCTAGCAGGACCATCTGAAATCCATGCAGAAACTGCACATATCTCCTGGATTTCGGTTCCCATTCCAAGTTCATCAACCAGTCTCAAATAAGCTGCATCATTGATTTTTGTCATAGGACAAAATTCAGCAACCAAATCCTTTCTTTCTGACAGATGGAAGTACACTGGCAGAACACAAAACTGTCTCTCGACTCCCATCCCTTTACTCCAACCAGGAAACTCAGGTAGAAAAAGAATCCTAATTGAATATGCAAACCTTTCATCCCAGCATGGAAACACAGCTGAATACAACACAGAATGATCCCTCTGGGAAGCTTGAAAATCAAGCCATTGTTAATAGAAATAAATATTTTTTAAGAAAAATAAAGGTTGGCCACATGTCAATTGTTGTTATCTCTGGTGGCGAGAGCCAGCTTCACCTGACAAAATGATACCCTCAGGTGATACCCTAAGAAAATGTACTAGCAACATGCAGCATCATGCTTTTCATAAGGAGAGAATGAAAAGCAGTCTGCCTGCTTTTAATGGGGCAGGCTGTGCTTCAAAAGAATGAGAAGTCAAGCCTGAAGTTACTGACAAACCCACTAACAGGGCAAGACTGGGGTAACAGAGAACCATGCCAACAGGTATAGCACCACAGCTACACAAGGCTGAGTAACTAAATTAGGAAAAGAGCTGTGTCTCTCTGCTTACCTGCATCTGAAAAATGACCTGCAGAAACCAAAGAAAAAAGAGCAGAAGGGGCACAAATCATTCTGACTGTGGTCAACACTTAGCGTTTGCTGGCACTCGATAACGCTAGGTAGCTAGACTGACATCTTTACCAGCAATGCAACACCTGATTTATTAAAAAGATAGATAAAATGGTTGTAATAGTTCCTTAATTGCTCAGTGGGTAGCATGGACGTCTGCAGTTACAATCCAGGACCTCTGTTTTGCTGCCTCTTAACGCACAAAGAAACAAAGGTATCTGTATGTGTATTTGGATGCTAGTCTCAATGAAACATTGACATAGGGCTCATCATTTACCTCAAATCAGTTGTGGAGAGTGAGCCCTGTTCCTCCATAAGTATCCCAGAAAAAGATAGGAGAAACCCTTCTGCCAAGTCTTGCATGTTCTCTTCTTACATTTCTCCTTGATTTCTGTGCACTTCATAGAAAAGGAGACTGCTCTGAAGTCTTTACAGCTTCTTAGGCAGCAATGTAGATGGCAGAAACTAGATCTCCTTCCTGAGCAGCATGGAATAATAGTTGAACAGCTTTCATTCTTCAGTGAGTCAAGATGAAAACTCTAGGCTGAGATAGGAGCTGCAGAAGGCATGAAAGATATGCAGAGACTGAAAAAGAAACATTTCCCCCACAAAACACAATTTTAGGATCCTCCTTCAACCTGTACTCAGTTTCCTGATCTAACTGTAGAAGGAATAATTGGTTCACACAAGGCAGATGACATTTTGCATTACAAAAAATCTCTGAATGCTCCTCAGCAACATTGATGAAGCCTTCACAATCACAATCCCTTCCTGTCAGCTGCTTCTCCTAGAGAAAGTTAAGAATGAGCTAAAGATGCTGAATGTGAACGCTTGCAAAGGAGTTGGTAAGCTGGAAATCTGCATTGCCTCCCTGTGCAATGTTTATGTAGGGAGATTCCAGTCTCCTGGGTTCCCACTTGGAGCTCAGCAGTTCAAAATAAAATATATCTAAAAGGAGCATGGTCAGTCTACAAAAGGAGAATGGAAGTCCTAAGAGTGACGCACCACACAGTAGCCGTTCACCGTGTAGAGAATCTGCTCTGGGACAGTTTCTGGTTAGGGAAATATCCAAAGCACTCTTTTATCCCAGGTGCAGATATGCACCAGATGCACCAGGCAGAACAAGACTTGAGCACATGAAACACCTCGAGGCTGCTGGCTGAAATCCAAGGGAGGGAGATGGCCCAACGAACACTGTAGGTTACTCTCCACATTGAAATGACAGCAACTCTGATGCCAGATGGAAAAGGAACCAGACAAACAGATGGATGCGAACTTCTCAGGACTGCAAAAAAAATTTACTTGAGAGTTTCACAGAAGTACACTTACTTTGCCCCAATTTTCCCTTCCCACTGGGCTGGGAACATGCGGTTAGATTCAGTGGCTTGTTGGCCTGAACGGGAAACCTCTTTACCCAAACTTCTACAAATACAAAGACAGGTGGCAACAAAAAAAAAAGATGATTAAAAACTATCCCAATACCTAATGCATATTAATTAGATGAATAATGAGCCCAATAATCCAAATGAATCTACCTAAAATTGCTGCCCATCCAGAAAGGAATCCTGCAGATCAGTTTCTGTGCAAAGGCTCAAGATTTAGGTTCTGAGTGATTTGTTTTTTGGAAGTGTAATTAATTTGGTCTGATACAAAAACCACTAATCTGCTCTATTTTATTTTTTAAGACTAAAACCTGCACAGATTTTGCTGAGCTGGGAACTATCTGGCGTGACTCAGCACAAAAAGACCCACTTCAGGTGACTGCCTTCAAATGGTCCTCTAAACGTTAAACCCAGTCTTGGTTGGTACTCTAAGGTCCTAGGCAGCCTGGTGGTGAGGGTACTGCAGCCATTCTGCTGCAGTGAAAGGAAATGGCCACAAGGTGGCAGCAGAGATCGGAGTGGAAAACGGGAGGGACCTGAAGCCCGAACTCGAGATGTGAAGGCTCGCTCATTGTATGTCTGTTCATAGACGATAAATATGTGGCAACCTGGGTTAAATATAACCCATTTGAACTACGATTTACTTAAGACTTCTACAAACATCACTAACCCCTCATTATTAGCTCAGCCACTGACATCTGGGTGTAAATCAGACTGTAGGAATAAAATGTGCACGGGCATTATGAGGCATTATGAGCCTCACCCGCAGGCTTGACTCCATACTGGCTCAGGTAATGACTGTCATTTCATTTTAAGATGCTACTTTATCAGCTAACAGAACTCTAGAATAGAAAAAAATATATGCAGCCTTCTTCCTCTGCCCAATTTTATTACATTTTCCTTACCTGTGCCATACACACAGTACAAACTCCTTCCCTGAGAATCACGAACATCATGTCCCAGGAGCTACATATTGTGCCCTCCAGAACCTACGTTTAGTCAAACAAGAGCCAAGGCAATGTGTTAGTTCTTGCAGTCCATTCAGGTTTTCATTTTTGGTCTCATTTTATGTTCATAAATAACTTTTCAACAAGAGGCAGCTGCTGAAATGTTATATCCTTTGACAGAAATGACTGTCTGGCTTGTGAGAACCATCACAAAGGCTATGCAGGTGTTCATAGGCTGTTGTTTGTGTGCTTTGTTAAGAGAAGCTTTCTCTGTTTTTATTTGCACAGCTTGCCTGGAGGAAGTGCCTGCTGCTCAGAGTTAAACCATTTGCATGAAAAGAGGACTAGTAGCTAAAAAGCAAGTTTTGCCCAAGATGATGTGGAACACAGCGATTCACCTTGGAAGAACAGAATATCTTGCTCTACATCATGATTTACATTGAGGCTCTCAAGAGCCCTTCAAAGAGCTTGTCAGTAATGATCCTCCCTCACTACAAAACTCCTGCCACCTCTGGATAAAACATATCACAGTCTCCCAGAACTAAGAAAACCAGGTACATAAATGAGCAGATGTTTTGGGCTTCTCCCATCTTCCCAGCAGACTGATAAAACAATGGGAGCAGTGCCCTGGTCCTGAAGCTTCTTCCGCAGATGCTATCCGCTGCCTTCTTACCTTACCTCCTGCTGCAAGCAAGCATGGGCCTAGAAGTTTCTACTTTTTCTACATCACCCATTATCGCTTCCTATTATATGAAGCCAGACCAGAAATGGTTCTTTGTCCCTCTGGAATGAAAGAATTTATTCTATAGAATAAAGAATTTATTTCTAAAGAATAAATTCTGCTTTCAATTAGAGACTCCTCTCAATTAGGAGCCTGTGTGTATATGTGATCAATTATTGTATTAATACACAGGATTAATCCCTTCCTCTTTAGGTAGGACACTGTAGAGACTAAGCTGACTTTTAAGGCTTTTTCTTCCCCCTTTTTAGAGGTTTTGAAACAAGAGTCTGGAAAGGTTTAAGCAAACCCAGTGGCATTTCTTGACCTTGAATAATTTCAGATATGTAATTACAATCAAGGCAAACAGGGCAACCAATGGAACTGATGTGTCTGAAGTTCTGTTTGTTGATGTCCCTTTGTTTAGACGAGTACAAAACCCTAACACCAGTATTATTTGCAACAGCAGCTGTTCTCTGGGGAGTGGTCTTGCAAAGTCCATCCAGTTCCTAATCAGGAACAATTTTAATATATATATGCTGACTGCTGATTCATCTAACACAAAATGTCAACACTAACAAGCTTTCTGAGCCATTTCAGCACATCTGTTTCTGATCAAAACATATAATCTCTTGATGTATTAATAGTTTCATTAGCTTTCTGTTCTGCACTCTGAATACGCTATGGTGACTCAGTCGACACAAAATGAAGCAAACCAAACTACAGTCTTTCCTCTCTTGCTCCTTTCCTTGTCTTTCCCCTCCACACGTAGAATCATAGAATACTTAGGGTTGGAAAGGACCTTAGGATCATCCAGTTCCAGCCCTCCTGCCATGGGCAGGGTCATATCTACATGTAATTCAGGAACTATCCATACAAAGTCCTTGACTAGAATGACTGCCTCAGTAAACTCTTACATAACAGCTTTTCTATTCCAGAACACTACAAATCTTTTTTCCAGAATAAATAAACATTATGCTTTAGAAGTGCACACAGTTTTGTAAGAAAAGGTAACTTTACATCACCAGGAGCCTTTAGGAGTTAAGTGCTGAGCAGGTTATTCATTAGTGGCTATTTTGCCTGTGTTTGCTGCATGGAAAAGCTGTCACTTCATCCTTTCAGCTCCTAAGGAAAGAAGTAACAAGATGGATCATACCTGCTTGACTCTTTTACCATCCTCGTCTCCACCTCAGGAGAAGCCAGGACTGAGAGCACCCTATAGTCAGTGTATTATTGGAAACAATACATCTGGGGCAATTCCTTAAGCACATTTTAACAAACCTTGAAAACACAGCCTTTGTTTCAGTATAATAGCAAAAGTGAAGATTCTTTTTCAAGGTATTAACTACGAGTGCTTTTTTGCCTTCTTCAGAACCATATAGCAGAAGGTATCAATGAAGATGGAAAACTGGATTAGAAAAGCCCCCAGTCAGTCCAAATTTGAAAATCACCAAAATAATAGCTTATTTATTTATTTAGATCTGTTCTATGAAAATCATTTTAAGGAACAATACCAAATACCCCTCTGCTATGGTCATCAAAATTAAAAACTTGGAAAGTTCCAGTTAAAACTCATGATCTTTCCTTATTACACTAGAGTTCTCTTTCAAAATACAGCTAGTACAGCTAAGCTGGAAACATAATATCTACTAATCTGTTTGTTCCAGGTATAGGTAACTCAGTGAATAAGGATTTTCTCTCCCCACAAAGATCATCTCACCTCCAATATATCTTGGATTTAAAAGTCTTAGGGTTTGCATTCTTTGAGAAAGACCCTCCTTAGAAGGAACGTAGATTCCATGACGTTATAAGGTACTGATGTCTATAACTCCTTACTATATTTTGTCCCAGAAGATGGAGCTTTGGAAAGCCCCTTCACCCTGAACTTCAGATGCATAGATGCAGGAATGGCACAGCAAATACAATCGTGTGTAGATTGCAACCGATTATTGTAACTGGGACTGTCCTACCTTGTCCCTTCTGTGTATAAATGTAATGAGAAAGCCAGCATTGGTGTGCTCAGCTTGTGAAAAAGTCCACCAGGCCTGAAGAAACACCGTGCCTCTCTTCAGCATGCGGAATTGGCCCTCGGGGCACAAATCTGCATTTTGGACAACACTATCACATATCAAATTTAAAAGAAAAGGAAAATAATACCTTATGTCTTCCGGTTTAGTCACCTACTCTGCAGCAGCACTGAATTTGGAACTATCTATTACATGATTCAGAGCAGGATTTTAACCAGTTCTCAGGAAATAGCTCTGGCTAGACTTCTACCAGGTATTCCATATTAAACTGCTCTCAGTATCTCCAGGTGGAAGATGGTTTCTCCCTTTTTGTATCAATCATAAGGGAACGGTAAAAAGAGAACTGCTAATGCTGGAAAAATCCAATAGGTCAGTAACATGAGCAGTCTCCTGCAAGGAAAGACTTATCCCTACTTTGAATCAAGCATAATGAATATTAGAATCTGAGCTTCTCACATCACTGTGCCAGGCCATCTCCGTGGGGCTCCTAAAGCTGTCCCTCAGCTTTTGTTAAAATTACACCTGCTAAACACATCTGTTTCAGAGTAGAGCACAAAACTGTGTCTAAGGAGCTTTTATCCCCCTCCTCTTCTCTCCCCATTTATTCCAACTCAATTTACTATGCATGTTTGTTTACCTGATGGACTCATCTTGGGAGTCTGGGGAGGCCATCACTGACTGGAATCAGTGATGAAGCTAGAAGCTAGCCATCTTTATTCCAATCTACAAGAAGGGCATGAGGGAAGATCCAGGAAACTACAGACCTCTTAGTCTAGCCTCTGTACCCAGAAAATTATGGAGAAAATAATAGTGGATGCTATCAAAAAGTATTTAAAGAATAATGCAATCATTAGGCACAGTTAAAGCATTCACAAAGGGAAAGTCCTGTCTAAATAATTTTATAATCTTCTACTATAACATCAGCCACATAGTGGATGAAGGGAAGGCAGTGGATGTAATTTTTCTGGATTTTAGTAAGGATTTGACTGTACCTTCTGGTCAAGTTATCCAGCTACAAGGTGAGCAGGTACACAGTGCACTGTGTGAACTGGCTGGACAGCAAGGCTCAAACAATTGCAATGACCAGTCACCAGCAGTGCTCCTCAGGGCTTAACTCTAGGGCCAGTCCTGTTCAATACGTTCATCAATGATGTCAATGCAGGAGTTGAATTCGCCGTTAGCAAGTTGGCTTCCTAGAGAGATGGTTGATGCTGCATGCCTGTCAGTGTTGAAAAGGCATCTGGACAATGCCCTTATGTCATGCTTTACCTTTTGGTCAGCCCTGAAGTGACCAGGCATTTGGACTAGATGATCATTGTAGGTCCCTTCCAACTAGAACAGTATTATTCTATTCTATTTTAAAAAGAAAAGGAAACTGGATTTCAAACATAAAACGAACTTGTGTAGCCTTATAAGACAACAGAGGAGGAGGTTAATACTGGTCAAAAGGTTATCTGTTCTTGGACCGGCTAACTGAGGTCAACGGGTTTGGACAGTGTCACTGAGAGTAGGATTTAGCTCGTAAAATGCAGAGGCTGTGGGCTGTTTGTGTTACATAATAAACCTTTAGAGAAACCTGTTAGAAAAAGTCCCTCTTAAAAATACAGTCATTTATGGTAATGACTACTTTCCTAATACTCTATTAGCAATGCTGCATTCCTCAGCATGTTATCTATGTAATCATCTAGAAGAATGTCCCAGACAGTTCTACATGAAATTCCTGCTCCTGCTAGGTAGTGAGGTGCTTTTCAGATATCTGAATAAACAGCGTTGGCGTAACAAAAGACATGAGCACACCACTGACAGCATTTGGCCTTACCTACATCAGGAATGCATGTATTGTAGAAAAACGTTAAGCTTTTTCTAACTATATATGCGTAATCCAATGAGATATAATTTTAAAATGCATGACCAAAATATAGATAATAAATACAGGAAAAGCTCTGGAAGATTACTCAGTCCTATTTTTAATACAACCGAGAATTACATTGTCCATTAAGATATGGTAAAAGTTTTTAATCAACATTGTCCTACTGGGAGACATGATTTAACCAAAAGGGAGGCTCCAGATTCTAAGACTGAAAATGGGGAGAGGTAATACAAGTTACCCAAGGCCACACACCACAATTAAAATTCAGGGTTACATGATGCTTGTAATGATTTTCCTTTTCATTGTGTGAAACTAGGCTAACATAGCCTCGGTCATGCTGTGACACAATGGCAGCTCACTAACTCGGTGTTCCGTCAGAGACCATGGCCAGTGGCATGTATGATGCTAGAGATTTTTTAATGCTAATATCAGGATCTGATCCAGTGGTAAAGTATACAAGACAGTTTCATGTGCTGGTTGGGAGGTGAGGGAGGTCAGGGTCATCGTGGGAACATAGGAGAAATCAAAGACCACCTCTCCCAGTCCCCCCAGATTTACATTATAACACTAAGGAAAGCTTAGGGTAAAATGTACTGCTACTCCCAACGTGTGATGTGGTTGGCTTTTACAGAGTCTACATGGTGATAGCTCCCCAGGCAACCCTGCAACCCTGGCCTATGCCAAGAGAATCTGACCAGGGGGTGGAGTGCAGTCAAGGCTCTGCGGCCAGGCTCTGTTACAGTCCCTGCAGGAGCAGGAACTTGAAGGCACCATGTCCTGATAAACCACACAGCAGCTGCCAAACAAGGAAAAGAGATTTGTATTTGTAAAAGCAAAGCAAGAGGATTTCACACCCATCAGTGCGTGTGACTGGAGCCACTCCAGCTCCATAGGCATAGAGCTAAAACATTGAAACCTGTGTTAATATGGAAAAGCCTGGAAAATCCAAGGGCCTCCTACAAGGTCAGGATGAGCAACACTGATGAACAAAGAACTGAGGGGGAAAGGAGGTTTTGCCCTTGTGCTGACAGATTAAGAGTCAGGGCTAACAAATCCCTAATCAGGAAAAGATTGTCCTGGAAGCTTTGTACATGTTGGAAGTGCATGGACATCATCAACATATGGCCTCACGCATCGGCAAAACATGACTATGGTGTCTTTTTGATGGAAATGATGTAACCTTGTGCAAATTAACTGCCCCGTCTGTACATGGTGGGAGGGTTATGGAGAGTTACTAACCTGAACCAAATTGTATAAATATACGAAATTAGGAAGGGGAAAGCAGGGAAGACTCCATCGTAACTTCTAGGATCAGTCAACAGGCTGAACTTGTCTTCTCCCCCATAAAGTTCTTACCCAATGGGCATCCCTATCTTGTAAATGCTAAATGACTAACTCATTCTAGCCGTTAGTGATTACAGTTTGGCTGTGTACCACTGCAATCTCTGAACCTCATCCTTTCACAAACTTGTATGTTGTATAATTAAAACCTTCAGCTGAAATCCGTTTTGTGTAGGTCTCCAGAACTTGAATCTTTGAAATAAGGGATTTGACTCAGTGATGCTGTTGGTGGGGGTCCCTGAATAGGTCAGGTGAATCACCCTCCCATTCAGTGGGCTGCCCGGTACATGGACAGGCTGGTCAGGCACAAGGGTCCCATCTTTCTTGGGGAAACTGTCAGGCTGGTCAAATACAAAGGGCTCAAGGAAACCCCCCTTATAATGTCACAGTGTTGGCATGCAGGACAAATTTGGGCAAGAAGGTGCAAACTCCCCATCACGTCTTGTCCACTGGCCTAATGTGGCAACCTGTTGTGCAACAGTCATGCGAACTAGCATAACAGCATTGATGATGGAACAGCCTTCAGTACATTTAACTGTCCTTTTCCTGGTAGGGCTTCATCTTGAGAATGCTGTTAAAGGAGTCTCTTGCATCTCAGACAGCATACAGTACCTAGAATTATGCTATAGATTTATGCTACTAGCCATGATATGAATGCAATCTACCTCATAAACAAAAAGAATATAGAGCCCCAAAGTCCTTTAGATTATCTAAACTTGATCATGTTGTGCTTTTTACCTCACTACATCCTGCTCCAGAAGTAAATTACACCTCCTGTAAAAAGCTTGGTTTCTTTTTTGTTTTGCAGTTGGCAATATCTCCTCTTTTTTCTGCTATGAAGTACAGGATCACCCTTCTCGCTCTCTTTCACTGCTTTAGGAAATCTTTCCTCTATGCACACACCCTCCCGCTTCGCTATCTTTCTAGACAAAACCATTTCAACTCTGTCTCACATCGTATTTTCTTCATGCCTTGAATATTTGGGGGTTTTGTATCCATTCTTGCATTCCCCTCGTTTTTCTTGAGGCAGGATAACCAGTGCTGTACACATGACTCCAGCAGAAAGCTGTCTCACTCATTTACAGGATTGGAGAGGAGCAAGTTTTCTGAAGGATGTTGGCTGTATTACTGTTCACTCCTCTCGTTCAGCTTCTGGCTACTTCTAGCCGTAAGCATGACAATATTCACATTGTTATTCTTTTCCTACTTTTAAATAGGCTAAAAATTCAAAGTCACTAACAATGACAACATTCTAACATCTCACCCCTTTCCTGTTTCCGTCACATTCCATTAATTTCATGATTTGCTTTGAACAATTCATTAATTCAGTCATGGTGAACGCTGGTAATAGAGCAGAAGAGCTTAGAGGAAAGGTTTTCTAGTTGCTAACCTTCTAGTTACTGTACAATTACTGGCCAAGTTTTATTGCCTTCATGTTCATAAATTCCTCAGATGCAAGCCATCGTGATCAAGCCAAACAGCATTGCAGTATGCACACCCCGAGATTTAATACAATAAATAACTGATCAAGCCAGTCCTGTGATTCACCTCTTTGGCCAGCCACAGGAAATAATCGCCCACGTTGCAGTAGTCAGTTTCCCCAAGTACCTTGCAAGAGGAGAGCCTACAGCAGTCCCTGTGATATTTTTTGTCCTGACAAAAGGTTTTTTTTCCTCTTGCTGTATTCTGACTGCCCAGCAATAGAGCAGCAGCTTGTCTTGATCATCCCCTCCTTCTCATATATATCATTTAAGTAACACTGATGTTAATGCCCTTATGCTATGGATCCTAGCCTACATGTAAGTAAGGATAAGATACTTCTCAGAGGAACTAGTTTGCTACCCATTCCCTGAGCACGCTTCAGTGTTGAAGTGGTAATTCCTTTGCCAGTTTGGCTATCTCCCACCTCCCTGGACATCACCATCAGAAGAAGGACATCACCATCAAAAGCATGGCAGCAGAGCAAGGTGGATGTTGGTATGTTGTGTCTTGGGTTGCAGCTGCAAAACCACTGGGGACCAGAGGGCTTAGCCTCGTCCTTGTTTCTGCCCATGGTATGCATTCTCCCATACCTCTTTGTGCCCAGGTTAATTCTTGTTCAGTTCACCACACATCAAGAACCAATCCAGCTAAAACAAACCTTTTTCTCAGGTTTCTAGTCTGCAGCAAGCTCAGTTCTCTGCTCCAGCTCACACCACAGCCACATTAGCCTTAGTGCTGGCACAAGAAGGTGATAAAATAGATGCAGAATGTTTTAGACACAGGGAGAAGACTTGTGCTTTCAGTGGCAGCCAAAGCACATAACATCAGCTTACTGTGACCACATAAATTCAGTTTCACTGAAGAGGCTATGGTTTTCTCACTGGTTGAATTTCCTCCCCTAGGACTTTGCATGTGGATAGTGGAAGATTCCCCTGTCTCTGTTCTATTCTTCTCCACAATCACACAGTTTTAGAATGCTTTACAAATTCGCCCCCATCCACAAACATTTCAGCAGGGAAGAGACATCTCAGAGAGGATATATAATAATCATGGGTGTGATCGAGTTTCTGATTGCAATTGGGTCAAAGGTCAGAGTACAGCTCCCTCAAAGCCACAAACTACCAATGAAGGCAAAAGATTCCTACAACCTTTTGTGCTTCCTCTGACAATTTGGAGAGTCTGACTTCTGGGCTGTCAAATCAGGTCTGCCATTGTTCTGTAGTTTGCCCTTAGCATCTTTGGAATGCCAGTTTCTTAACACCTGATAAATTGAAAAGAAGAGCTGTTTCCAAGGTGCCTGGAGACAGCAGTTATTGTCTGCATCCAATTCTGGGGCAGAAAAGAGGTAAATACCAGGTGAGGAAGGAGACAATGAAAACAAAACAAAAAACCCAAACGCTACCAAAACCAACCAAAGAAAGAAACAAAACTCCTGAAGCAAAAGGCAGAAAGTAACAGAAAGACTTGGGCATACCTTTTTTTTGCTGTAGGAGGCTTATTTCATGCAGTTCTAGCCTGAGGTCTTTCACAGTGTGACCTGTGTAAAAAAGAGAGCTCCAGAGCCAAAGGATACTTAAGCAGGACCATCCCCATGTTTCAGTGCCCTTCCCAGCTGAACTCAAATAGCAATCTCCACCTCTAATGTGTAAATAGCAATTCCTCCCCCTGTTCCACCTGGGATAAAACAATCCAAATGGGAAACAGGTGTAGAAAAGATCAGTGCAAAAGAGTGACAGAGGTGCAGCTCTTGGCTGAGGTAGGCAACTCGGCTGAGTTTCAGAGACAGCCTGCTGGAGAGTTGCTGAGGCACCAAGCATGCACCTCTCTTCTAAACCGCTTCCCGATTTAAAGACAGGCAGATCTCCTCAGAAGCTGTGAGATGTCTCTGTGTTCCCAAAGGAGTCTTATTTGTTCTCCACACAGGGCTTCCAGCCCATATTTGCAAGAACAGATGTTCAAGAGAAATGGCAGAGATGGAAGTGCAAGGGTTGTCAGGGGCTCCATTTCACCTTCTCTCCTTTTCCCTTTCTTTCTCTTTCAGGTATGTTTGTCTCAGTCTTCAGAAAAGGGAACAATGAGAGTGACAGGAGACCAAATGGGAAAGTTTTCTTGAAACTCTTTTCCTTTAAATTCCAAGCAAACTTCTCTTGTGTCTCTTTCCACCACAAGCAAGACCACATACTTACACTTAAAATCCAGTCCCGGGTAACAGTTACCTGTGCCCTTCAGCTATCCTAAGATGTTCTTTTCACCCTGATTGAGTAATTAAACCAAAAGTGTATCAGCAAAGAGACTGAAAGGAGTCACCTTCATAAGCTCTCTTTAATGCCGGCCTCTGTTACACCTACAAAAGTATCCTTGCAGGTACTTGGTATCCCTGAATCAAAATCTCATCCTACTAGCTTGTCAATAACAAAATGTGAAGGCCCAGGAATCAGGCTATCATTTCTTCTCTCTCATGCTATTCAATTGAATGAGCATGAGAACCCAAACACCAACCCAAAACTGATATGTGAGGCTGAGTTAGGTCACAGGTCTCTTGTTAGACATAACAGAGCCACAGTATCATCTAGCTGTCACCATAAACCAAGGATGACAGCCTCATTCCCTAATCATGACCAGAAATCAAAGAAAACTTGTTTTGATCTGTAAAGCATGAGTTGGAATGATTGTAATCTGCTGCAGGTTTGGCAGGCTGGCTGACCAGGTCTCTGGGTACAGGCTGTCTGCTGAACTACATGAGGAGAAACCCTGTGAACTCAAGAGAGTCTCACCCTCTTGATGGATGTAAGACCAATGCTTTTCCTTTCAAAGGAATTTCGGGGGAGGGAGGGGAAGGGTGGTGGTGAACCTGTATATGGACAAGTGTGAGAACCTCAGTGATTGGAAACATAAACCTCTGTTGCCTCCTAGCATCAAGAACAGTCAGGATGAGAGATCCATCTTCATGCAAATAGATGAGTGACTTTAAAGGGGTGGGAGGAACAAACGTAACTCAGTCTATATGGTAGCTTATCCTCTTTATCCCATGAGGGTCCTTTTTAAGTGGGTTCTGTTTAGAGCCTAAGTGTCCTGCCCTCCCAAAACAGTGCTCAGTCATCCTCAGAAAAAGTACAGTGTTTCCTGAAGTTCGAACAGAGCCTCCCGTGTTTCAGATGAACCATTTTTAGACCCCCCTATGACCAAAGAAGTTCTTGGAGCTGCTAAGTCCCTTTGTTTTGATATTACCTGCCAATAACACGCAGGACTGTTTGGTCATCTGTCCTTCAAGCATTTCTTATTTGTTGACTCAACCAAGTTTTTGTGCACTATGAATTCCTTGGGTGTTGGTGTTTCACTGTTGTGGGTTCACCCTGGCAGGCAGTTAAGCCTCACACAGACACAGGTGCTTGCTCATTCCCCCTCTCAGTGAGATGGGTGAGAAAACCTGTGGCCTGGGGTAAAGAAAGCTTAATAGGTAAAGAAAAAGCTGAAAGTGCAAGCAAAGCAGAATGAATAATTCATTCAGTACTTCCCATCAGGAGGCAGGTGTTAGGCCGTTTCCAGGAAAGCAGGACTTCATCACATGTAGTAGTTCCTTGGGAAGACAAACGTCCTTCACTCTATCTTTCATCCCCCAGCTTTTATTTCTGATTGCAGCAGATTCTGAAGAAATTGCCAGGCAAAAGACAATGGCTGCAGGAGCCCGCAGTTTGCAGGTGATAATGGCTTTATAATGGCCCTTTAGCTCTCTGGGCACCTGTTTGGCTTATGTGATGCTCTCCCTCTGACCTAACTGTGCTCTCTCCGGCACACATCTGGCCTTAGCATGCGCTGTGTTAGCCAAAATCTAAGGGGAGGTTGGATGAACAGTCACAGATGAAGGAAAGAATCAGAAGGATAAAAGTGGGTGAAACTCATAGGCTGAGATAAACGCAGTTTCATAGGCAGTACAAAATCTGAACACAGAAGGAAAGCAAAACAAGGAATTCATTCAGTCCTTCCCGCTGGCAGGCAGACATTCAGCCATCTCTCCGATAGCAGGGCTCCATCACATGTAGCCAGTTATTTGGGAAGACAAATGTCATAATTCCAGACATCCCCCCTTCTGCCTTCTCTTTCTTCCCCCAGCCCTTATTGCTGAGCACTGTATTATATGGTATGGACTATCCCCTCAGTCAGTTGGGATCAACTGTCCCAGCTGTGTGTGTCCCCTCACAAGCTCTTGTGCATCCCAGCCTACCCACTGGTGGGGCTGGGTGGTAAACAGAAAAGGCCTCAACTCTGTGTAAGAACTGCTCAACAATAGGTAAAACTTCCCTGCTTTTAATAACAAACATAAAACACAACACCACACAAGCTACTATGAAGAAAGGTAACCCTGCTCCAAGCAAAACCCGGACATTCAACTGCACACTATTGTGCAGGAAGCCTGGATGGCTAAATGACAACAGAAGATACCAGGGGGGAGAAATCCCAGCTCTAGGTTTCCTCAAATTGTATGCTAGTCCAGAAGAAACTTGTGTCTGAAGATGAAATAGATGCAGTTAAGTGGTAGACAGAAGATTAGAAGACCAGAGGGAAGTGTACATTTGATGAATACCTCAAAAGGTTGAAGTTTTTACTCTATTTAGTCCCAGGATAAGATCTTCCTAATAAAATCTCATTTTCTAACAGGCTATGTACATCAGTTTTAGTATCAGGTTACATGTGATATTAAAAGGGATATAGGAGGCATTTGGAATAAAAATAGAGCTTTAAAAGACAAGGTAGCTGAAACAGTTCTGTTGTTTCAATTATACTGTTTCCAATCCTAACTACTCTATGATTCTATGATTCTATATAGGAAAGGAGCTGCTGGAAGAGTGAACAAAGAGAAGGACAGAAACTGAAAATTACTTCTTCCTTTTTACTAAAGAAAATCCAGACATAACCAGGAAGTTAAAATATGAAGATAAAAGCACATCTAAAGGAAGTATTTCTTAGCATAGATCATAAAATGGGTCTCAGAACCACTTATCACCAACAACACAGATGCAACTGTTGTAAATTAAAGGTTTTATTTAATTAGGTATTAGCAGTATCCTCTGACCAGTCAATAGAAGGGCTTGTCTCACATAGGCAGACACATAAAATATTTTTATATATATTTTTTATTGTATTATTTTTTATTTTATTTTTACTTTTGTATTTTTATATGTAATATATTTTTTAAATACTTTATTACTTTAGCATTCAATAATATGCCTGACTCTTTGAACTTAAGTCTTTGGAAAGCATTGGTGAGGTAAGGTTTTAGTAGAGATCTTCCCAAGAAAATGCAGAGTTCCTGACTGTATCATTTCATCCTTTTGCTTTTCATAGTCAAGCATGGTGCTGCAGTTTAAAAAATGCCTTCACTATTCAAGAGTCGTACAGTCATATATATTCATATACATATATTCATATGAATATGAGTTTCAATAGGTGACTTATTTTGTATTCTGAGGAGGTCGATCTGACACGGGATAATTTGGTCTGTATTGATTTTTCTCTCAATAAGTGAAGCACCATTGTGGCTGCATTTGTACTTTTCTAAGGGAGTGCTCCCTCAGGCTCCCCTAGCACCCAGTTCACCAACCACTGATATTGGAAAGCCCTCTTAAAAACACTCAAAAATCACTTCCAGTGATGCTTGCTTTACCTGAGCAGTGTTCAAGTCTGTAGATCAAATATTAACAAAGGGAAAACGTTGAACAAAGCCATAAATGGCAACTCCTACTTGGAGTGATGAAGAAGGGGAAATGCAGTGCTGCCGTATGTAAAAAGCATTTCAAAGTATCCTATTTCTCTTCTTCACAGACAACAGGAGAACATCTAGGCTTATTGTGAAAAGGTGGTGGCTAATAACCCGGACTGACCACATGCCTTCTTTCAGCATGGATTCCACCAGACCATGAGTCTGATGAAACTGTTGTGCATCTGCAAACTGGTGCCGCTCCTCCCATCAGCCCCTCCCTGGTGAGATTAGTATTTGTTAAAGGTCAGTTTCTTTAGTATTAGGAGAGACACCCAGATGTGTGTGCGAGACTGTCCAGCGCCAATGCCAGCTGTTGACACAATGACATGAAGGTGACCTTCTGCATATTGAGGTTATTGATCCATTCCTGATTATTTCATGTGGTCTTATCAATAGGAATTTGTAAGGCCCATCCCAAACGTCGAGACATAGGAGGAAAAAGCATGCCAGTGTTCTCAAACGTCTCAACTACATCCTTATTGTATCACATTGGACTGAGCCAGTTTCTATTGCTTCAGCAGCCCAGGGCACTGTGCTCAGGAGATCAAGCAAGCTAACAGTGTCATGAGCCTGAATAAAGAATGAACTCTTACCTGAATCCATTAGATTTTTTATGTTTGTTTGTTTGTCATAAAGGATGATATGTGGAAGCATTATTTACATCTATGTGCAGAAGAAGCATAGATGGAATTCTGAGAAAATTATGAGCAGCTGTGATCAGAATCATGTTTAAATTCTTCTGCTTGCCTCTGCCTTGCACCTCCTTAAAACCTATTCTTATAATTTCCGTGTTAATCCCGAATGTCTGTATTAGCACTTCCTAAATTTTTATAATTACTAAATTCCAAAGAGTTGTTTCTCTTTGGTTTTCTTTTTTTTTTATCAACTCAAAGATATTAAAATGTACCACAACATCGCACTATTATAAATATGCATTCCTGCTGGAAAGCAAAGTTTTAAAATGGTGAGCAACTTCCTCTAAAGTCATTCTTCAGCATCTACTGAAAACTCTAGGAATTTTCTGCCACATCCCAGACAGAAGTGGAGCTTGCATCAATGCACATCATGATTTTGGCAAGTGGTTAGTCCAGTCTGAATGTATCGCTAGCATAGTTGAGTAGTGTGTATTGCATGTATTGTCCCCCTAGAAACTTTAGCTTATTGATATTTCAGATTAAAATTCCTAAATCAATTTAGAGCTTCTCAGAGGTTTTAAAAATCATTCCTGTTGATGCTATGGAGTGGTTGAGCTTATGGAACACTGTAATATTTTGTTTTTCCCGTTCTGCTTCTATCTGAAACCCAGTGGCAATTTATTGTAACTAAAAGGGAACTTCAGCCAACCCATGCATTTGATCAGTGAGTAGGAAGGTGTTCTTAAAGACAAGGTTTTCATGCATACAGAAGGATGATGGTAAAATGTGCAGCAGCAAAGAAGACAAAATAGCAGCAGATCTACATACTTTGTAATTATCAACCCAGCACAAAATGATAGCAAGGCCTGAGGCTTATCGTATGGCCCATCTCAGAGATGTTTGCTTGCATCTTCACTAATTTCTTGTCTTGGGTAGATTTCTTAAGGCAGGCCTCAAACTCTTGCTGAAGAGTTCTCTGTGCACAGTGGAGAGCTTGATTAAAATGCTATCATTTCAGAAACAAAAAAAACCTTATTCTTAAAATCTCAATAGTTAATGGTTCTAAATATTCCTTTATCTCTTACGAACCACTTCTTGGATTGGTTTATTTCCATTTAGAAAGCTTTCAAAAATAAACTTGAAGTGTTTTAACATGTTTACTTCTACATAAATAATAATGGTTTTGTTATTGTATTTATTATAAAAAACTGAAAAAATAGCACATATTACTGACTAAAGTTAGATATTGCAAACAAGAGAAAAACCAAGTGCAAATACAAAGCCAAATTAAACTACTGAGTCAGTATATCAGCAATTTTATTGCTATATAATAAGCAAGCAAGACCCTTTGTTTACAGCCGAGTTCCTCAACAGTGCAGAATACACTTCAGTAGCAGTTTAGGGGAATTCATTAGTCTGGTTTGCAGCTTCTTTGCCTTATTTACTTTAATGGGTAATATGAGGTGAAGCCCTTAACCACACTAGAAAAGAAATCATAGTAATCATTTAGGAAATGGTGTAAACATCAAATTCTGCAACCCAAAACTGGGCTATCAGTATCTCCTTTGTATGTGTATTACAGAGAAAACTCTCTGTATTTACGCACATTTTATTTCAAGCAGCTATAGCAGGTACCACCATTCCAAAAAAAAGGCTGTTCCACCAACATGAAAATATGATTTCCTCTCCAAACGAGCTTTTACTGCATTTTTCACTAAATATTCAATGACTTTTAAAAAAAAAAGAGTCTAGATAGTTCTTTCATCGAATCACAGAATAGTCAGGGTTGGAAAGGACCTTAAGATCGTCTAGTTCCAACCCTCCTGCCATGGGCAGGGACACCTCACACTAAACCATGGCACCCAAGGCTCTGTCCAACCTGGTCTTGAACACTGCCAGGGATGGAGCATTCACAGCTTCCCTGGGCAACCCATTCCAGTGCCTCACCACCCTCACAGTAAAAAATTTCTTCCTTATATTCAATCTTAACATCCCCTGTTTAAGCTTGAACCCATCACCCCTTCTCCTGTCACTACAGGCCCTAGTGAATAGTCCATCCCCAGCATCCCTATAGCCCCCTTCAGATACTGGAAGGCTGCTATGAGGTCTCCACACATCCTTCTCTTCTCCAGGCTGAACAGCCCCAACTTTCTCAGCCTGCCTTCACATGGGAGGTGCTCCAGTCCCCTGATCATCCTCATGGCCCTTCTCTGGACTTACTCCAACAGCTCCATGTCCTTTTTATGTTGAGGACACCAGAACTGCACACAATGCCCCAAGTGAGGCCTCACGAGAGCAGAGTAGAGGGGCAGGATCACCTCCTTTGACCTGCTGGTCACGCTCCTTTTGATGCAGCCCAGGATACGGTTGCTTTCTGGACTGCGAGCGCACACTGAAGCCGGCTCATATTCATTTTCTCATCAACCAACACCCCCAAGTCCTTCTGTGCAGGGCTGCTCTGAATCTCTTCTCTGCTCAATCTGCACCTGTGCCTCGGATTGCTCTGACCCAGGTGTAGGACCTTGCACTTGGCTTGGTTGAACTGCACGAGGCTGGCCTCGGCCCATGTCACAAGCGTGTCGAGGTCCCTCTGGATGGCATTCCTTCCCTCCAGGGTATCAACCGAACCACACAGCTTGGTGTCATCGGCAAACTTGCTGAGGGCGCACTCAATCCCACTGCCCATGTTGCCGACAAAGATGCTTAATAAGACCAGTCCCAGCACCAATCCCTGAGGGACAGCACTTGCTACTGGTCTCCAGCCAGATACTGAGCCATTGACCACAACTGTGTGTGGCCATCCAGCCAGTTCTTTACCCACTGAGTGGTCAATCCATCAAATTGATGTCACTCCAATTTAGAAACTCTCTACAAGTTTTATATAAAGAGATTTCTGAAGTGGATTGCTAAAAGAAATTAATATGGACCCAACCATGACAATCCAATTTTTCCACTCATGCATGATGCAATTCCTACCAGAGACACAAATACAAAAAATGGCCCATTCCATTTTGTTTTAGACACAAAGAAGCAGGCAAGATAGTCCATATATATAATATTTTTATTGTCAGGAAAATATTTCTCATCTTACTACAAGCAACTGGATCAAAACATTCATTCTTATCACATTAATGATCATAAACTCAGAAGTTGCTTCAGTAATGTAGAAGACAGTTTGAAGTTAGCGGTTTCAAGGAGGGAAGGAACATCTACTTCAAAATCATTGCAATATTGTTAAGAGAGAGGGAAAACACACCTTGCAACAGCAAGGAGAAACAACACTGAGAATTTTAGGATATGACTGCATCACAAAATGCAAAAACTCGAAGCAAATCCTGAAGTGCACATTCATGCAGAATATCACAGCAAAAGTGCTTTGCTT
Organism: Pezoporus wallicus; assembly: GCF_028554395.1. Lineage (NCBI taxonomy): Eukaryota > Metazoa > Chordata > Aves > Psittaciformes > Psittacidae > Pezoporus > Pezoporus wallicus. Next base: position 2,306,202 of record NW_026639755.1, read on the forward strand.
TTGTGTAACTGTAGTTATTGCTGTTTCCAAGTCTGAGCCAGATTGCATTGAAGCAGCTCAAATCACAGAATAATAGAATTCTAGAATCAACTCAGTTGGAAAAGACCTTTAAGACCATCAAGTCCAACCATTCCCCCAGCACTGCCAAGGCTGCCACTAATCCATGTCACTGAGGTTCTCACATACAGGGTGCGTGAACACTTGCAGGGATGGTGACTCCACCACTGCCCTGGGCAGCCTGTTCCAACGCCTGAACACCCTCTCTTCAGTCTAAACCTCCCCTGGAGCAGCTTGAGGCTGTTTCCTCTTGTCCTGTCACTTGGGACAGGCTGACAGACCTGTAGTTCCCAAGGTCTTCCTTCTGCCCTTTTTGTGGAAAGACATCATGTTGGCCAACCTCCAATTCCCTGGGACCTGCCCAATACACCAGGACTGCTGCTAGATGATGATGAGTGGTTTAGTGAGATCCTCTGAAATCTCCTTCAGCACTCTTGGGTGGAACCCCTCTGGACACATAGACTTATATGCATCCAAGTGGAGCAGGAGACTTATGAGTACCCTGAGAATGGCTGGTGTGACTATTAAAGACTGAGATGAAGGCAGCATTAAGCGCCTCAGCCTTTTCTTCATCCTCAGTCACTAGGTTACCCCTATATGTCCAGCAGAGGATGGCGGTTCTCCTTGGGTCTCCCTGTATGCTAATACATTTGAAAAAGTACTTTTTATTATCTTTGATGGCAGTGGCCAGATTTAGTTCCATCTCTGCCTTTGCATTTCTAACTTTCCCTCTACATAACCTAACATCCTTGTACTGCTCATGAGGTGACAGTCCCTTCCTTCCACAGGTGATAGATTCCCTTGTTTTTCCTGAGTTCCAGCACTATCTGCCTGTTCATCCAGGCTGGTCTCTTCCTGACGGGCTGACTTTCAGGACAAAGGGACCACCTGCTCCTGCACCTTAAGGATTTCATCCTTGAAGAGCATGCAGCCTTCCTGGAGCCCTTTGCCCTTCAGTAATGTCTCCTGAGGAATTCTGCCCATCAGTGTCCTGAACAGGCCAAAGTCAGCCCTCCGGAAGTTTAAGGTGGACGCTTTGCTGACCTTCGCCCTGACTTCTCCAAGGATTGAAAATTCAGTCATTTTGTGATTGCTTTGACCAAGAGGGCCTCACCCATCACATTACCCACTGTCCTCCTCTGTTTGCCAACAGCAAATCTAACCAGGCATCTCCCCTAGTTGGCTCACTCACCAGATAGGTTAGGAAGTTATATCCCACACCCTCCAAGGAACATGCTGGACTGTTTGTTCTCTGCTGCTGCACTTCCAGCAGACATCTGTTAGATTGTAGTCCCCCACAAGAACAAGGGCAAGCGATCATCAAACTTCTCCCCATTGTTTGAAGAACACTACATCTGTAGCTTCATCCTGGCTGGGTGGTCTATAAACAGACTCCTACCAGAGTATCTGATTGGTTGGCCCTCCCCTTGATCTTCACAAACATTAAGCCTTCTCACTGACAACACTGAGTTCAAGGCAGTTAATGCACTCCCTGACATACAACACAACTCCACCACCTCTTTTTCTTTGCCTGTTTCTTCTGAAGAGCCTGTAGCCATCTACTGCAGCACTCCAATCATGCCTATCATTCCACCGCGTTTCTGTGATGGCAATTATGTCATGACTTCCCTGCTGTACAGTGGCTTCCAGCTCCTCCTGTTAGTCTAGTGTCTGCTATTACTTCATCATCTGAGGTTCACATGGGAACAGCTCATGTGTATATGTCCTAATGGAAAACAGTAGCTATTCCACATTTATATATTGTATTTTTCTAACTTCTTGTGTGCCCATTATATCGTTGGCTTTTCTCACCTCACGTTTTCTTCTATAGCTCTTTATCCTCCAGATTTAATAAATCATGTCAAATACATTCTGCACCACACATCATCAAGATGATGTCTGGGGAATAATTTACTATTGGTAAAATATTCTGTCTCCTTACGTATAAGGTCTTTTTCCAGGATTATTTTTTTTAATATGCATCACCTCAGGAAGCTGAAAACCAAGTTCAAATAGCAGTCAGGAAGAAATTTTTTACAGAGAGAATGGTCAAGCACTGGCACAGGTTGCCCAGAGAGGTGGCAGATGCCCTATCCCTGGAGACATTCAAGGTCAGGTTGGACAGGGTTCTGAACAAGATCTGATCTTGTTGAACATGTCCATGCTCACTGCAGGGGATTAGACAAGATGGCTTTTAAAGGTCCCTTCCAACCCAAAATATTCTATGATTACCTTATTTTACATTAGGCAACTCAAAAACCAGAAAAGAACTCATATAGTTCTAATGCTGTTCTGTGCAAGGATTTTGAAAGCTATTACAGAGAAAGCACTTGCTTAAAACTATCTGCTACTGGATTTTCTCCTTTATTTTTATGGAGAGCAGATACAGAAATCTGTACAGACACAGCACAGTTGAGTTCTGTCCTGCCTCCTGCAATGTCAACATGCTGGTTTGAGTTCCAAGATCAAAATTCTTCGTGTTGTTCATGGCAATGAAGAACACAAAATCAGCACCAAGGCTTGCACATCTTATACTACTTCAAAATAGCTTTTAAATTATTATTATTATGTCACAAAGAGGAGTCCTTTTGTTGAAATGGCTATATACAGCTCCATCTTAATTGTATCTCGCCAGGTTTTCAAACCAGTGAGAAGACTACTATACTTGGGGGCTGGGAAGGAAGGGGAAGCCATCAGTCCTCCTCTTCCTGCTATTTCCTGTTCACTATGAAAGAAAATTCACCTACAATTACAGCAGCAATTCACAGTTCTGGTTAATGTACCACAATGTTCCCATCTCCAGAGACCACCAGTACCAACTCCAAAGGTTTTGGGAAGGACTGACAATACCTAAGTGAACGAGACCAGGCAAAACTTTCAATTCAACAAAACGAGTCAACTCAAAGCATGTAGTTGCATTCCAGAGAGACAGCCTCTGCCGGTCATCCACTGGAGCATAAATACACATTCAAGTAAAAGAAACAGGGCAATTAAATAAAACCACCTAATTGCAAAGATAATGATGCTCATTGCACCCGCAAGAGAGGAGATGGAGGAGATGCTTGCTGTGATATCTCAGTACAATCAGAAATCCACTGGATTCAGCATTTTCATTGTCTGCTTTCATTCTCACAAGGTGATTTGGCTCAAAGTCTTGTGCACACAGTTTCTGCTACTAGTCCTGTGGGAAGGAAATGTGAAGACCATGGATTGCTTTCCAGTTACTTCTGCTATCAGAATGAAACTCCACACTCCTGAGAATAAGAAAACCCTGAAATGACAGTCCATTTCTCTGAACATTTATCCATTTTTCTTAAAGTGGCTGTAGGCAGATGACAAACTGACTAACTGGCACAGCATCATCTGGAAAGGAACCGTGTGGATGACTCAGTTGTTTATTGGATAGTTTCAGACTTTCTGAGGCAGAGATGGCACACACCATATTCTGAACTGCCTCTGCAAGAGCTCTTATTCATCTATCCAACATTTCCTCTTCATTTCTTTCAGTGCTATATTGTAGCTCACTACTTAGCCTTCATGGCTCAGTCAGAGAACTATGGTTTAGAACCCTACTCTTCCACAGAAAACAAAAGACCAGCTTTGGGATCACTTGGATCACTTGGGAGATTAATAGCTCTGCTGAAATGTCACGTTGCTTAGAGTCATCTAACCAGGTCATTCATGCTCTCATTAGGAAAAGAAGTTCCCGCTTTAGATCCTTCAGAATCCTCACAGGAATAGCAGTTGTCACTTCTTTTCAAAACCTTAAAGTGCATTCATGTAACAACACAATCAATCAATCAAATAAAATCACACACACACACAAAAACCCAAAGAAGCAAACCAAACCCAAACCAAACCAGTCCTGTTAGGATAGCAGTACTGAAAATGCAGCTAGTAAAGAATGCTTTTCTTCAGAGGGCAAAATCTGTCAGGCCCTGAATGCCAGCTGTATAGTTACAGTCCTTTTAATCATCACAATGTCAGTAACTACTTTCATTCCTGAGCTTACAGAGGTTTTTTCCGTTTCGTACCAAATCATAAAGCAGAACTTCAGTCAGCCCTCTTTCCTATGAGAACATTGGGATTTTGTGAAACTGGAAGGAGAGATGACACTATATGTAACAGTCCGGGAGAAGGCTTACTGATCACTTCTTTGTAAATGGGTGAAATCTTGTTGCTGGCTTCTTTTGTTCATTTCTGTAGGGCATTACAAAGCATAAAAAACTACCACAGATCTAGCTCAACAAATCCACCAGCATGGTGCAAATATCAGTGCAAGAGCAAAAACACCTAAGTGTAGGAGAGAAAAGATGGCATTCATATATCATAGCACAGACACCATGAAATGTTCATGAACTCTTTTACCAGCAGAGTTCTTCAAGGCTGAATGTGAGTAGCATGCTGGAACATGTGTGAACAGCTGGAGAAGACAACTGCTGTGCCAAAAGTGGTCTGTGTCGTGGAAAAAAGAAGAGGCCTCTTAGACATTATAGACCTCCTCTTCCATGGCATGTCCAACCTCCTCATGAAGTTGGTGGAAGGTGTTACGCCTGAGGATCTCCCAGCCACGGTGAGAACTAGTCTTGGATGTGCTCCGTGACAACGAGGGAGCAGGCAGCTCCTTCTTGTACAGGATGTCCCTATTGATTTCCAGCTTTTCCAAACCTTTGTCATAGTTATCCTTATCCTGAACCTTAAATGCTTCTGTATACCGCATCATCTTGTGTTTGATGGGATCAACCCTGTCTTCAACTCTGTAAGAGGATTAAAAAGATGAACTTAATGAAGTAGAAATATGCCAGTTTATCAACAAAACCAAGCAGCCACAAGCAGCAAGCCCCTCTCATATGCCTACTGACATAGACATCCCAGAAAACCTACACAGAATCAGGAAATCTTTTATAGGCACAGTACTAGCAGCTACTATCATACAATTACCTCCTAGACCTTCATCCCTGTCATGTTTCTTATTAGCATCCACACCTTGGATTCTTCTTCTAGGATCCTTACAGGCATGCACTAGAAGAGAACTCACCTGAGATACCATCGATCCCCTAGCCCATACTCCCGGCCACAGATCCCAGAGCGAGGCCAGAGACACCTTGGCAGTTTCCTTTCCAGCATGACAGTGGTAGCAACAACCTTTAGAATAAAAAACCAACCAAATCAACCAACCAACCAAGAAAGAACTTGGATGAATTAGAAAAAACTCTCTTTCCAAATGATCAGTTTCATGAGCACTGACCCGTTACCATACTTGATTACAGCCCCGTATGTAATGAAAAAAATCAGAGCCAACGCTATTATAGGGCAATTCACAATTTTAGTCACAGCTGTGACATGTTTTGAGGAAGCAGTGGTGCTCTTAAAACACTGTTAAATATCTTTCCTGATGGCAAAGGGTAGGGTAATTAATTTGTAAGCTAGAGAAGAGAACAGTATTTATATATGCATTCATTGTTGGCAGAACTTACCAATGTGGCCACATAACTACGTTTAACAGTTTGACTTACTGATTTCCCACAGAAAAGGGTTTTCTGCTGAGCAGCTATATGAATGATCTGGTTGATTTTTTTTTTTCCTCTTTTGAGCAAGAGTTAAGCCAAGTTTTCTTAAGGGCTCTAAAGATATTACTGACCTACTTGCAATCATTACCTTGCATTCTATCCCACCTCAGTCAATCCCTATAATTAGGCTCCCAGTTACACAGAATGGGATTTGTAAAAAAGGATGTAACTATAATTCTGTTTAACAAGTGAGCTCATGTGTAATGACCAAAGAGCTAGGAAGATACAGGATGGACAAAAAGGTTGAATGGGTTTCTAGCTGCTATTTGAAATATGGTAGGAATACCCACAGAGCAAAGACATACTGTAAGACAGTTTCACATGGGAAGACATGAAGAAGAGTCTTGCATTTAGTCACTTCAGATTCATAGAAAGGAAAAAAGAAGCTTGGCGGCTGATGTACAGAAGCTGTAAAACAGAATTAAAGGAACATGGCTTGTTGTATTAGCCCCTGAGAAAAATGAAGGCCAGGGAAAGGTTTTAAAGTACCTCCTTAAAAGCATGGATGGCAGAGTAAGTAACTGGGCTGTCTAGCACATTTTTCTTGGACAACTTTTCCCCTTCTTTATTAAAAGTGAACACTTTACCACCTAAACTAGATTACCTGGGCTCTCCAGAGCTCATCCCGTTCATGGGCCACTCTCCAATGGGTGTCACCCATCATGGCAATTAGCAAGTTGAGCATAAGGAGCGTGGCAATGATGGCAAAGGCAAAGTATACCACACTGTACATAAAAGGCAGATCCACATCATAATTTGCTGGGCCATCAATGATAGTGAGGAAAAGCTCAAAGGTGGTGAACAAGGACATGGGATAATTGTAGAACTGTCCAAGGTTCTCAGGGTTCTCTGTCTGGAAGATGATGTAAAAAGCTGGAGGAGAGCAATAGGGGGGAAAAAAAGAGAGAGAAAGTTTAAACAACAGGAATCACATTCCAAGAGCAACAACAGGGTCCTGTAAGGGATGCTGGCAACAAACAGCAGTCTGGGAAGGAAGTACATGTGTTTCTATGCTAGTGCAGTACCCAGGATAACAAAGACAAATGTCTCGCTAGAATCACTGGACTTCATTCTAGAATTACTCAGAATTATTTTATTGCCTTTGCTCTCAAAATAGTGATTTTCTTTTCTTCAAGGGCATAATTAATCATGATTGTTAATTAATTTTCCAAAGACAAGTATCATAAATGCAGTATGTTTGTAAACCTCGACTTATATATGTGTGTGGAATTACATGGATTGTTCTAATTTCTATTACCCTAGAAAGAGAAAGAATCCAAAACTGAACTTGCATGCAGAAGTCAGTACTGGGAAAGTGACCATACTCAAAGAAATAGAGGGTATACATCATCACCACCTTTGCCAGCTACCTCAGAGGACAACCTGAGAACAAATCAAAACCCCCACACTTCATTCATGCTGAAGAAGATGACAGGGCATTACTAACATGGAGGTGTTGGCCACATGGTGGTGGCTGGTCTCTTCTCTCAAGTAAGAAGCAATAGGACAAGAGGAAATGCCTCATACTATGCCAGGGGAGGTTTAAATTGGGTATTAGGAAAAAATTCTTCCCCAGAGGTTGCTCAGGCATTGGAACAGGCTGCCCATGGCAGTGCTGGAGTCACCGTCCCTGGAAGGGTTCACAAACTGTATAGATGAGTCCCTTAGTGACATGGGTTAGTGGTGGCCTTGGCAGTGCTGGGGTAAAGGTTGGACTTCTTGATCTTAAAGGTCTTTTCCAATCTGGTTGATTCTATGATACTGCTGGTTTACTTTTGCAAACTCACCTGACGCAAAGCCTAGTATCACCACAGCCATGAGCCAGCAAAAGCGCATAAGATCTCCAAATATCATCTGTAGAACAAAGACAGAACCATCATAAGGCCCAACTGTCCCACCAAGTCACAATATAATCCTATGCAAGCCATTTTCAAGATTCTAAGACTATGAGTGGACTAAAGAAAACTTCTGCACTAAAGAAAGAATGTGAAAGTCCCAAATCATCTGCGCAAACAAGAGCTTGTCCATTTGCCATTAACACTAGTCCTTTGCAGTCTTATCTGCAAAAAGGTGTCATGATATAACAAGCCCGTATCTGTTTGTGTCTTATACCTTCTGGATCATGATGGTAAAGGGTCCGAGCATCTGGAAGCCTCGTGCGAAGTACATGACATTGCACCATCCTAGCACCAGGGCAAAGGACATGGGCACCACCTCACCAGTTGTGCTGGTGAGACGCATCACCATCGTTACTAGAATCATGAAAGCATATGTGATGCTGCAAAGGAAGAAGAGACAGTGGAAAAAAGTTCAGTAGAGGAATCTTCCCCTCCTTTTTGTCTCATTTTCAAAAACTCCAAGATAAGCATGTACAGCCACCAGCCCCAGAGGCAAAGAACTCTCAGCACTGTCAACTCTACGTGTCTACTGGCTCCCTACACAGCAGCCAAGCCAATAGAGCAAATCAAGAGAAGGAATACTCTAAAAGAATGGAGCAAGAAAATGAGATACTTCAAAAGCAGTGTACTTACACAATTATGTGGAAAGGCCCTCCTAGGATGGTTTGTCCAAAGTATTTTGCTGCTCCAACTCTAAGGATATCTGGGATCTAAGAGAGACATCCTATTCACTTTAGGACTCAGATGAATTCCGTTATACTATAAAATGTCATGGTTATCACCAATATTCACAGGATCTTGGGACCAGCTGCATCTGCTTGGCTGATTCACAGATTGATTTCTATATTACTTTAAAAAAAGAATGATTAAGTCAGGTGGACCACTCTTGGGATAGGACAGAGATTGATGGAAAATCTAAGAACACTCGGGCAGATCAAGAGACTTCGGTATGTGGCAGAGAGATGTTGCAGCACAGAGCTGTGAGCCTGAAGTTCATATAGATTACTGACAAGAGACCAGACAAACAGCCGAGAGTCAGAAATTAAGACAGAAAGACCTTCTTGAGTTTGTTCTAATTCTCACTGTGTCAATTGTAGTATAGTCCTAGAGTCATGACCAAACACAGGAATAAGGATTTGTCCTCCCAGAACAGATATGGGCAAAGAAAAGCCTGTTTACAAGCCCTGTATTATTTCAGTTCTCCCTGGCATCGTCATTTGAGTTTTTGCATGTAAAAGTTTCAGTCTTCTTTTTCATATTATAATAAAATCAAGTGGGAGAGGTGTTTGTTTTCATTTAAATAACTTTGCCTTTTGTTTGAGAGAGTTCATGGTAAGAAGAACACCTAAACACATCCACCTCTGAACTCTGGCTGAGTAAGGCTCCTGTTACAGATCCACACAGTCGCCGATCTCCAATTAAGCACAAACTTCTGTGTATGCACAGAAATCACTTCATCCAGCACCCTTAAACATGAGTATTTTGGGGTGCTAGGTGAAGCATCTCTAATAATCTAATGCAATAGCTGGGATTCAGCTGGATCCACAGATGGTGCTAAGAGGAACAGTGGCATTATCCTGCAGACAGTACTTGAGATTGCAGCAAATCCTTCTAATCGCTTCTTCCACACCTAGAGTCTTACTAGTACATTATCACAATCTGTTTCATCCAACAGGTACTGTTGGCAGTATCTATTTCCACAGACCTGTATCAAAGCACTTAGACTAAGCAAAGAACCCTTCCCAAGTTGTCAGCACAAACGCACGCCTGTCTAGTAAGTAAAATCTGTCCTGATGAAACTCAAAACTATAGAGCTCACTGTTTCTCTTACCTCAAGGATCAAAATTACTACAGCTCCAATGACTGTGATTAGCTCCCCCACCAGCCTCAGCTCATCTTCATACGTCATGTATGATTCCTGAGAAAAAAAAAGGGAATGGAAATTTAAATTAAATTTTAAAGGGAGTGAAAGGAAATTAAAAAAAGAGGATGGGTGAAGGGAAGGCCCACTGTTGGTGTAATAAATACAACTAGGACTGACCAGGCCACAGGAACCAGACCAGGTCCAGCAACTGAGAGCAGAGAGTGCACCATATTTCTCACTGACAAAGGTCAGCTGGCAGAAAGAAGGAAAGCTGCAATAGCTGGCAACTGGGAAAGACTTGGACTTTCCAGTTTAGTAGGTTAGATGAGAATTGCCCAATGTTGCCTATGGGGCCCTGACTCCTATAGACACAGTACCTGCAGCATTTTCTGGACATAGATTGTATTGTCTCTGCTGCTTGTTTTGTTGCCTGTTCGGGGTTTCAGCGGTCGGTAGACGCAGCACATAGTGAAGCAGACCATGTAGAGTATATAGAATAAAGCCAGGAAACAGAAATAGGGACGACCATACATATTCCACTTCAGGCTCACCAGCTCCTTCACAGGTGTTAGGTCCAAGATTTGGCGTGCCTGAGAAAGACAGAAAGAAGGAATTAACTGCCATAACAACATTTGTTTATAAGCAAAGTAAAAACGCATGTAAGTAAAAAAGATTCGATAGATGGAAATAATACGGGATGGGGAGGATTGCACTAATTAAAATGTCTCCTTGTTATTTCCTGTCCTATTAGTATTATTTAAGGTAATCACAACTGATAGGGTGGTGTCCCTTGAAAGTCTTAGAGGCCTGCCTAAGCTTGCCATTACATTTGCTGCTTTAATTTTTAGTGATACCTTTACAAGTGTTGAAGCCAGCAGCAGATGATTTGCCTACTGTCATTAAATGAAGAGAATGAGTGGTTTCAAAATGTGCTCGAGTTTAGGATTTCTGAACACAGTCATGTCTCACAGGGACACTGTGAGAGTTAAACAGAATCACAGTTACAGAAAGCTACTTGCTAGAGCTACTGTAGGAGTATTGTCACTGATACATTTGAGCCTGCTGAAAGAGAGAACCATTACTTGAATCACACAATGTCATTTCCTGTAGCTTGCTCATGCTAAGTTCTTTCAATCATCTTCAAGTTTCACACATCAGAAGAAAACGTATATAGATCAGATGTATATACATCTGATGTGGTTAAGTCATTAATAGCATTAATAAATTTTATGTATTCCCTGCAGCACATGGTACAAAGTCCTTGCTCTTGGATACTGTAAAAAAGCTTGAACCTTCAAACTCATCACTCTTCTCTTATAATCACCATGGTCTGCACACCAAAAGCATGTGGTGCCTACAGTACCTCTCTCTTCTTGGTTGAGACAATGAGCTCAAGGAAGGACTGATCTTCAGCCCAGGAGTCAATCTCTGTGAGATCATAGAGAACAGTGGTCAAGGGGCCAAAGGACCAAAGATTGTGCTTCCGCTTCTGCATAAGGTATTGAAACATCTGGGGAGAAAAGAAGGAGTTTGAGGATACCAGGAACTTTCCAGTATATCGTGTATTTGCGATGAGAACAAACTTGTTAAAAACTATTAATTACAATGGATTTGCCTTGAACTTGGCAGTTGTAGCAATCCTCATACCTCTCAGGAACAATTACAGTAGGTTAAGAAGTTGAAGAACTTTTTCTGATTCCCATCTGATTATTAGCTCATGCTTGAGGTAAAGGATGAGTGTTTTTTACTTTAAGTTCTAATCAAACTGCTAACATTATTTAACACAGTTCTACATCCTGACAATAGATTTCACATGGAATTATACGTTGATTAGGACAAAAAAATACCCATTTATACTTTTCTACAAGTTATCAGGAAAGAGGTGTTGCAAGGGAAATGATCCTTTCCTTTATAGATCTACAGAAGTAACATTAAACACCTTTGTCTTTTTGTTAAGTGAAAGGATGAGAATTTACGTTAAATACTGAGTTCTTGCCTATTAACAAATGTCTGTGGGTCCCTGAAGAAGTTTCCTATGTGTCACATTTAGGGTAATGAAATCTCAACATCAAAGATAATCATTTCAGCTAGGCTTTCAAAAACATTAATGGGGTGTGTATATCTTTATGTTAACACCTTTTCAACTCAAATGCTTCAAATATTGGGTCAGAAGAGTTATTCTTTAAGCACTCGTTTCTTTCATTAGGATAAAGAAATTTCTTATGAAGGATTTTCTTATAAAGGATTTGTTATGTGTTTTCTACCCCCTAAGAACACACACAAATTCCCTTGGTCTGGGTGATGTTATTTCAAGTTCTCCATTTCTTTTTCATATGGAAGCATCTGTGTCACAGAAACTCACCACAGTGTTACCCTCAACTCCAGCCAGTTTGAACGGAGTTAGCCCCTCATTGTTAGGAATCAGTTCAAGTGATCCTGGTCCCTCTTTGTTCCTGTCATAGGAGAGTATCAGGCTGTACATGTGGCAGGCAAACGTCTTATTAGGTTGGAGAACCAGGATGTGAAGAACAGTATTACCTATGAAGGAAGCAGACCAGATAAAATACGTAGAATTACACAGCCCTGTGCAAAGACTGGCAATTGACTGATGGCTTTAATTTTCTTCACATCCCTCATCCATTTGTAATGAGAGAAAAACATGTGCATGCACAGATAACAAAAACTGATTTAAAACATCCGTATACACTGTGTCCAATTCAGTAGTCCCCACAGCACATACCCAGATAATCTTGAGCTCTAATATCAGCTCCATTTTCAATGAGCAACTGTACAATTTCCTCATTTCCCACACAAGCAGCAAATGATAAAACATGCTCTCCTGCAAAGAAAGGAATGGGGAGAAACAACATTAAGTCTCCAGGAGGCAGAAGAGGTTAAAGTACGATGAGGGAAAGCTATCCATTCTACCAAGCTAGAGGACATGAAACAAAGAGTTACCTCAAGTAACCTGTAAATTTCCTGCCCACTCCTCATTCTACTCAGAAAGAAAAGGATGCCTTCCCCCCACAGCACTAAAAGAAAGAGATGCTCTTTTCAGAAGATTACCTTCACAAGAAGATTGACAAGTAAGTTCCTATATGCTGCTAGGAAGAAATTAAAGTATTTTAACGCAATATATACTTTTGTATACATGCAAATATTCTGTATATTTGTAAATCTGTATGATTTATATATTTGTATTTTTGCAGTATTTACATACTCAGGCCGAGCATTACTGTGTGCTAAAAGATGCGTGATTGATGACACTTGGAGACATGAGTCTCTACTCGACCAGTTTAGATGGGGACTAAAGCAAGCCCCCCATATATTCCCTCATCACTCTGCTGGTTCCCTCCCGTAGCATCAAGGGAAGAAGATGAGACTGTACCGAAATAGAAAAGATTCTGGGATCTGCGCCTGAAGAAGTGCCCAGTAGCCCGTGCCGTGCAGGCATTAGCTCCTCTCTTGAGTAAAGCCTTCACCAAGATGATGTTTTGGTTCACTGCTGCAATGTGGAGAGCTGTCTGGCCTGTAAGACAGAAATAAAACCTTGCCTTCCAAGAAAGCAGCTTCAGGCTGATCAGTAGCCTGCAGTTCACATTCCAGCCATGGAAAAATCTAAGGGTTTTGGGACTGCACCCGTAATAGCTGTATTATTTAGCTTTGAAGTTATCCCTGTTGTGCGCTAAGGGCTGGACTACAGCTTTTCCAGGGATTCCACTCTACATAACTCTTCTTATGAATTCATGAAAACTGACTTTACAACTTGCCAAAAAAATGCCAACAGGATGCACCTTCTAGAGTTTTGCTGGGGGGAAACAAGATGTGCTACACTTTTCCAGGAATTACACTGAAAGCTGTGTGTGTGACTGATTATGCTTCCCTTCATGGGACACAAAGACCAGGTCAAGGCAAATCTCCCAAAGTAGACTTATTTTAATCGTTCAAACTAGTTATTAAAAGTTTTAAAGCTCCACCATTATTATTGTAGTGGTTTCAAGATTCTGTCTGGCCTTTCGCAGTAGTCAATCAGCACCATCCTTTAAAAACCTGGCTCAGACAGGACTCAAAAGCAGTGGCCACATTTTTTTCAATCCTGTTCTTTGTCAACCAAAACCCTAGTTTTTCTCCTTTCAGAGATGGGTAGAGGTGCCTTCTGTTACAAACGAGTATGCTAGAAAGTAAAGTGTACATTTCCTTGCAATCCTGCTGTAGCAAACAGGCCCATATGTGGTTAAGGGTTTGGCAGTTACGCATTTGCATGTTTGTACATGTGCATACTTGGGGTTAATATAATTCCACCTTCCACAAATGGTCAGGAGCCATTTGTATGTTGGCTTTGCTTTGTAACAGTTCAGCACTATATTGAACCAGGAACAGTATAAGCCGCTTCCTTAAAAGTACAGGTAGTACTTCCTCTCTCCCTCCACAGGGAATCCTGCCCATCTTCATTCCCTAAGATGTCACCTTCATAAAGCTCCGATGTCATCCTCTCATTGATAAGCTCAGGAGCTGCTTCCATCAGAGTCACTGCCGCCTCCATGTTGTCATACAAGGCAGCTACGTGAAGGGCAGTCTCCCCCACTGCACCTAGAAACAGTAGGAGAAGCACGTGAGTCATTCTAGATGGTCAACTATATGTGACAAAAGAGAAATTCGTATATTGGGGTTGAGAACTGTGGGAGTGCTAGTCCCTCCTTGAGTACTGCCAGACCATGCCACCTCAACATACAACATGGTAACAGCCTCAAAGCTACAGTCTCTGTCCTTCACTCCATCAAAATCTGAAAGCTGAACAGAGACTTCATGTGTTTGTAAGTGACAGCAGTCTGAGGCATGAAGTGGATGAGCGCACAGTGCTTCCACAAAAAAAGGCCCGTTCAAGCTGCAAGCTTCTAATCTTCCCATTCTTTTAGGGTTTGATGAGCTCTCCAAGTCAGAAAACTCGCTTTATTGCAAAGCTGCTAACACAGAGTTAAGTAGTTTGAGTTTGCTAAGGTAAATGTTTTAGCAAACTAACAAATGTACTGTTCTACTCATTGTAACAGACTCTTGCTTCCACAGAAAACCATTTGTCACAAACAGCTGAGTTACCTCTCTGATAGATATCACATGTTCCATCAGTGAGAAGTTTCCTAATGGCTGGAAGGTTGTTCTCTTTGGCAGCCTGGAGGAGTGGGGATTCCCAGATCCTATAGTCAAGAAAAAGTGGCTGATAAGGAATGCAGTTAAATACATGCTGCCTTTCTCCAGAGCTATCGTGTCCTTTGCCTGAGACAGTGTGTATCTTCAGCATTTTCACTGAAAGATCCGTAATGCATACCTACCATCTGAGGTATTTTTTGAATGCAAAAAACCCTGTCACAAGCAAGTGTAGTTCTAAAAACCCAGGCAGCTCATCAGCTTTTGATTTACTGATGCTTAACCATATGGTGGCAGCAAAGGGAAAGACAGGAGAAAGGAATAACCAGCTCCAAAATGTTCCTGGTTTATATATCCTACATGTTGGGGTACAGAAAGTAGCAAATGATGGGTCATGAGATCTCACTTGAAATATTGTGTACAGTTCTGGTGTCCTCAACCTAAAAAGGACATGGACCTGTTGCAACAAGTCCAGAGGAGGGCAACGAGGATGATCAGGGCCTGGAG
The DNA here is from genome assembly GCF_028554395.1 of Pezoporus wallicus. Classification (NCBI taxonomy): domain Eukaryota; kingdom Metazoa; phylum Chordata; class Aves; order Psittaciformes; family Psittacidae; genus Pezoporus; species Pezoporus wallicus. Next base: position 2,321,240 of record NW_026639755.1, read on the forward strand.
CACCTCCCATATGAAGATAGGCTGAGGAAGCTGGGGCTGTTCAGCCTGGAGAAGAGAAGGCTGCGTGGAGACCTCTTAGCCTTCCAGTAGCTGAAGGGGGCCTACAGGGATGCTGGGGAGGGACTCTTCATTAGGGACTGTAGTGATAGAACAAGGGGTAATGGGTTAAAACTTAAACAGGGGAAGTTTAGATTGGATATAAGGAAGAAGTTCTGTACTGTAAGGGTGGCAAGGCACTGGAATAAGGTGCCCAAGGAAGTTGTGAATGCTCCATCCCTGGCAGTGTTCAAGGCCAGGTTGGACAGAGCCTTGGGTGAGATGGTTTAGTGTGAGGCATCCCTGCCCATGGCAGGGGGGCTGGAACTAGATGATCTTAAGGTCCTTTCCAACCCTAACTGTTCCATGACTGTATATAACCCTCCTGACAGTAGACTGGTCATCTCAGGAGCCAGTAAAGGCAAGTAGACTTTTCACACAGCATCTGAATTACTCCAATAATGGACAGAAAAGAAAAAGTGCCAACAAGCATTCACTCTGTATCGTAACAGTGCTTTAATTGTATAATTAAAAGAGTAAGTTCTGAATGTAGTTCCTCATCATAGAAAGTTACGAAGAAAAATTTGGAAGCTCAGTAACACTTTTTTTTTTCTCTTATACTGAGAAAATACAAGAAATTATTGAGAACTGAAATGTCAGCCAGTCCTGGGCATGCCATCAAGCAAGTGCCAAACTGAATGGTTCACTTAAAGAATGCCCTTGAGTCTCCCCCGAGTCTCTGGGTTACTTTGCAGATCCCTTGGAGCTGATGAAGAATTTACAAGTACAGTTGCCAAACTTCACTACAGCAGGATCCTTGGGTGCAAACAGCAGGTGAAGGGGAGTGATCCTCCCCCTCTGTTTAGCTCTGATAAGGCCATACCTAGAGCCCTTGTCCAGTTCTAGGATCCTCAGCACAAAGGACATACTGACCTACTGACAATAGATCAGCAAAAGGGCCCCAAGATGATTATAGGACCACAGCATCTGTCATATGTGGAAAGGCTGAGAGAACTGCGACTGTTTAGCCTGGAGAAAGAGCCATTCTTGTCAATGTAAGTACCTGAAGGGACGGTGCAAAGAGTTACCTGCGACACCTGCTTGTCAGCATCCAAATAAGCTTTGCCAATGTTCAAAATACTGAGTTGGTCACACAAAAAACCCACAAAAACCAAAATCTACTAATTTGGGGTAAACATTTATGTTATCCTTGAACATTTTCAGATTTATCTTTTATTTCTAAAACATGTCTTGGGTGGTTTTCTTATTTTTGTTTTTATATGAATAAATAATTCTAAACAGCCCAAGTTCAGGAACTAAAGATTTAAGAACATCCTCAAACCCAAAGAAACAGCCTACCTCTTACGAATTTCCAGTAAGAAATAGAAAGAGATTCCTCTCTCAGAATAAGGTAAGTTCAGTTTTAAATCTCTGTTCAGGTACAAGTTTTATGCTCTCTCACCTCTGCTTTCTTGCAATGCAGATGTTTAATTTGTTCTTAATTATCAAGTATGGCCCAGGCCATGCTGTAATCTGTGATGTGGAACCAGTCTAAGAAACACAGTAGAACAATGACAAATTCAAGCTGACATGAACGAGGAGAACGTCAACCCTTCTTTTCCTATCAGCCCCAGTCTGTCCTTTCAGTACAGCATAACAGCAGCCAATGGACTGGATGTTGGTCTCACACACATATGCACACAAAAGCATGTGGGACAAACACATTAGTCCAACCATATACCTGGAGATATATTCAATGTTTTCTCCTTGTGTTGTCTCAGATTTTTCTCCTTGTACTCTGGTATTATTTAGTTACAAGATTATTTTTTTTTGAAATTTAATTTTAGTTTATAGGGCAAATACTATATAAAGCAACAGGCATTTTGCATTATTAATGAGACTGATGTTCGAATATGTTATCTATGAAAGTAACTATCATAAGCCACAAGCAAACCCACACCAGAGAAAGAGGCAGAGAGAATATAAATGGTCCATTGCACAAAATGTTTTCTCAGAACTTCTGCTTATTAGGTATAGAGTAATTTAACCCTAAAATGATAGGAAAGCAGGTGCATAGATTCTGTGGCTCACAGAAAGATGTATTTCTTGATGTAAGTTAGTCTTTTATGAACAACAGAATCTTGGAGAAAGAAAAATCATTTTATATGCCATTGTCTCCAGATTTTATCTACATGAAATGTGCAAGCTCTGTGCATTTTATATCAGAAAGATACTGACCCACTTGAGAGACCTTGGGAGATAAAGCAAAAGGAACAAAAGATCAGAATTACATGGATAAATAAGAATCATCTGAATAAGTGTAAATTAATGGGCATGGGCTACAAGCAATAAAAGTAACTAAACATTATATTTATCATTCCATAAAAGGAACATTTCCTGTCACCAACAGCACCCCGTTGTCTAAGTCACTAGAAATTAGACTAGAAAAACACTAATGAACAAAGGAGAAATAAAACCATTCAGGATATAAAGAAACATCCCAAACAAACAAGGGAACTATTCTAAGGTATTTTTATGTGTCCTTGGAACTCTTTGCCTTGCTGTTTTGGGAAGAATTCTTTCTTTATCTTACTCACATGTCAGCTGCATTAGTTGCTAATTACAAGATGATTTGATAAGAACATTGCATCTAGGATCAGACAAACAGGAACAAACTAAAGTGTAGCTCTGAGCAAAAGTTGCAAGATTCAATATCGGAGAAGCAGGGTGCCACCTCTGCCATTATTTTGGCTGAGAAAGATACTGTCTTCCTGAAGAAAGTCAGGGTTCAGAAGGCAGGAAGTGGGAAGGAGGTGGGGTTTCAATAGTATAAACAATGCCATAATTAATATGTTGATGCTTTATGTGGAAGGCCTTTATCCCTCAAATGACCTCAGAGAGGAGGATTGACTGGCTAAGAGACAGTGTGGGAGGATGCAAACAAAATACCTTTCTCACAAAATTCTCCAAAGCCCTTGTAAACAGCTAAGTAACTTCCAAGCCCACTAAGAGGGAGACACCTAATAACTACCATTCATGGCTATGAGAAATATAGGGCAAAATTGTCAAGCCTTTCTACTCACTATAAGGACCTCCAACTGGGCTTGAAGAACCAGAGGCCAAAGAGCAAGCTGGTAAAGATCTCAGAAGCGCTGATGAATGTCATGGCACACTGCCTCTGATGCCTTAAGGGGCCATGACTTACGTGATTATATCATATGCTTTTACTCTCATTTAATTTTCTGTCCCATGATTGCAGAAACATTTTACTCTCATTTAAAATACACCATTATAATTATAAACTCATTTTTAACACATTACATGTACTGAGCATTTAAATGTTAGCTACTAGGTGAGACAAAGTCACTAATATGAAAAAGTTAAAAAAAAAGTCATCTGAATCTAGATCCTTCAAAATATTTTAATTTCTTTAAGATCTGGACATTTAATCAATTTTATTCTTGACCCATCAAACACAGCATAAATTTTACTTTTTACAACTCTAGTTCCTGCGCATCAAAGCGGCAGCGGGCAAAATCTGTAACTTAGTCTCTTAACAGAGCTGCCTACAGTAGGTGCTTCATTTCTGCAAAGTGCCATTGTGTCACTGCATGGAGAGTGTGGCTTTCATAGAGTTATTCAGCTGAGACCTATTTAGATGCTCTGAGAAGATAATTCTGCACACTTAAGTTCTGGTTCTAAATCATTCCTTTCTTCAGCTATGGAGTCAGGGGACACTAAACTACTAATTTAGCCAGGTAAGTTAGGTCTGGTAACACTAGGTAGTACTGATGTTGCCTTACAGGATCAGTTAAGGATAAGCACAGCTACATAGCTAACCAGTAGTTCTCATGAGCTATGAAAACCACAACACTATTTACCCAGAAGTGCTTCTGAGTTCTTCTTACTGAGCTAAGTAATACAGCTATGTTGGGGCACTTAGTGAACCTTGATCATGCATTACTGTCAGCCAGTATTCTTAACAGGTGATTCAATGATATGCTCAGGAAGCTGTGAATTGTTTTTCACTATAGGTGAGGACAAAGTCAGGAACACCCCAAAATCCATTGTGAAACAAAGAGAAGTTAAAATATAGGTCAGACTCTGACTGAAGGAGTCATGTAAAACAGTTTTAAACAAGGTTAAGGATTTCACAAGCACTTTCTGCTGGTAATATGTACCCTTTTGGATTTACAGCTTCGTAAGCACTTCCTTTGGAGTGCATCCTGCTCTTTTGAAGAGCTAAAGAATGCAATGACAAGTCCATAAGTCTTAACTGTTATAAAAATAAGAGTTTGGATTTATGGGATTATTCTAATAAAACAAGGAAATATGTTAAATATGTGAACTGTCTGGACAAAAACCAGTCTGAAGCTTCTTTTCTAAGACTGAGCTCACCAGAGATGTAACAGAGCGTCTCTTCCTCTTCTTCCCTTCCCTTCCCACATTCTACTACTCGAGTCATTCACTGTAGGGAATTTTCCTATTGTTTGCTCTAGTTTAAGTTCAGCATCTGCTGGCTTCATGGTCTATCCCTATGTCTATGTCAGTTACTGAGGGTCTAAAGCAATTCTTTCTGTGTGAGTTATAAACTCATCATCAGGGTATTATTTCAGCTTTCTTTTCTTTCCCTGTTACAGCGTTTAGGATATCCATGCTTGATACCTTATCATGAAATCACCATCTTCTCCCTCCCTTCTGCTAGTATATTTATGTAAATGTGTGCTAGACATCAGGAGAGCAGAGGGGTGCTCAAAGGAAGCTAACCAGCCAAAAAGAGGATCAAAGCAATCATCTAACAAGATGCTAGAGAATGAGTTAGGAATTAATAGCATGAAGTAAAAAGAAGACAAGTAACAGAGCTTGGACAATCAGGGCCAGCAAATTTCTTCAGCACTGACAGAAAGACTCAGCAAATTACCTGCAACCTCTTGTATGTTGAAGCTCCCTCACGGTAAACAGAGCTCCTCTGGAAATTAACAGGTTACTCATTACCAACACTACTAGAGAAGAAACTGATAGGGAAGTATTATCTCTTACTCCTTTAGCTATCTACCACACTAAGCAACAGAAATCTTGCTCAGTCTCTTCCATCAGGGCAATCTCCTTGCATGAACCTCATTTTTTTAATTCTGCATCAGGGATCATTCAAGAATAATGTCAACTAGAACAGGAGAGTAAAGAGCCACAAAAAAAACCTCGAAACTAGCAGGGACCTGAAGTTTTTATTGCAACATTTTTTGAATGACCATAGCTTTTTGCAAGTTCTGCAGATTTTCTCAAGCACCTCCAATGCATTATTTCTCAAAGCAGTTTTTTAGTGGTAATTCATGTGCAAAAATGCTTTGGTTTTATTTTTATTGATGTACCACTCAAATGTTTTACTGTCATTAGAATAATTAAGCCTCAGAACATGAGGTGAAGGCCAGGTGATACCAGTAATCCCTAGCAGCAACTGGGAGAGAGAGAGAGAGGAGACACACAGAACATAGATTATTTATCTATCAAAGTTATAAAGGCAGGCAATAGCAGAAAGACAAATATCATGTAATTGTCTCCTGATCCATATACCCACTTGCTCTAACTTATTATTTTTTTATGAAAAGTGCAGTTCTCATATGGTAGAATTTATAAAATTAAATGCTAAAGAGATAAACCTCTTCCTCTGAAGGCCAGACTTAAAACAGAGAAAGGAAGCAATAACTCTTACAGAGGATCTATCAGACTGTGACAGGCATGTGATTCCTGCTCCCCTGTGTCAGACTGGGATTTTCATACATATTTATCACTTTGTTCCCCATGATTATGAACTATTGGGGTTTTATGTTTGTAATCTCTAGGCTGCATAGATCCCAAAGTTTATGTCCAAAGATAATACTAGAAAAGCCACATGAGATGTGACCACTGTCTCTGGGACTCTGCACTGACCTACAGGCTGTTTAAAACAAGAGTTTTGAACAGAAAGAAACCAGCAGAGTAAGGCAAAATAAATTCAAAGTCCTCTTTAATTATGAGATCAACTGCTAATAAGATTCAAAGAACTATTACACATGGAGAAAGAGAATGAACAGCAACTCAAGTGAAGGTGAGAATAACAAAAGGAGTTAGCTTTCAGGTATAATCATCACCAGTTGCAGGACAGGGAAAAGCATTGTTCTCCTGCAGACTTTGTGTGTAGTCAGAGCAAACTAGTTACTAAGTAGTAACATATTTACCACTACCTTTCAATAAGATAATGGTAGAATTTAATTGCTGTTTATTACCGTATATAGTCCAGCACCATTAACACCAAGAAGAACTCAAGCTGAAGCCACAACACTGCAATTCCACACAACTTAACAGGATGAAGTAAGAGTCCTCGTCTTACAATAACTTCTACACAGAAGCAAAAGTTTCATTAGAGTATTTCCCATATACAAGTCACCACATACATTTTCCTGGTATGTATTCCTCTTGCACATAATTAAGAACATGAAATCAATAAAACCAATTCCAGTCTTCTGCAAAAACTTCATTTTCTTTCTCTTCAAACTCTGAGTATCTCTGGACAAGAAAGGAAAGGAAAGAGTAGGATGATAACAGGGAGAAATGGGCCTGTCCCTCTCTGGAAAAGGGTATCCATACACTAGCAATATGTAATTTCTGACCAAATACCAGACAACTAACTAACATCAGTTGAAAGCTGTGGGAAACATAGACCTAAACCAATAGGGGACAGTTGTGTCCTCATGCAACCCAGATTTCACAATGATATTCTATGCACTACATGTGTTGTTACATGGAGTTTTATAAAGAAACACAGAAATGTTAGTTCTGGGGAGCACTGGGGTTGCACCAAGCTCTTCTAGGAGAAGTTTACTGAGAAGGATCTATATGCCTAACAGCTTTTCTGCTTTCCTCCATCATTAGCAACACACAAGATGTTTGTGGGCCTGCAGCATGTGACTAATGAGGATTGTCAAGCAAAGGCTGGATGGCGATTCAGTAGCAGCCTATCTGAAAGGAAGCAACAAGAAGAAAGGAGCCAAGCTTGGTGAGACACTGGAATGGGTTGCCCAGGGAAGTTGTGAACGTTCCCATCCCTGGCGGTGTTCAAGGCCAGGTTGGACAAAGCCTTGGGTGAGATGGTTTAGTGTGAGGTGTCCCTGCCCATGACAGGGGGGTTGGAACTGGATGATCTTAAGGTCCTTTCCAACCCTAACTATTCTATGATAAACCCTTCATGGTAACAGTACATGGTAAAACAAGGGGCTACAGCATCAAATAATGATTTTGGAGGTTCAGGATGAGCATTTGGAAAAAAAACCCTTTTCAGCAGGAGGTTACTACAACACTGTAACGGGTATCTGAAGGTATAGTAGAGTATCTGTCCTGGGAGGCTTTCAGGACTGAGCTAGACAAAGCCAAAGCAATGTGATCTGTTGCTGGCAATAGTCCAGCTTCAAGTGGGAACTTAGACAGGGACCTCCAGACACCCTTCCACATACCTATGACTTAAAAATGTGAAGAAAATGTTATAATTATGAAAATATTAATATATTTAGACTTATGCACACATTCATTTGGATATTACAGAATCTGCTGAAAACTTATTTTTCAGTTACCTGTGATGCTTTTCATGAGCATTCTATGGAGACACTATTGTTCCCACTATCCCTCCCATTTGAAGTGTATTAAAGTCCCGCTTCCCCGAAGTAAAATAGAAGAGGCTTTTGTTATTTGGTTAGAAGTTAGATGATGATAGATGCGAGTTCTTTCCTTGAAAAGATATGTATATTTGTCCCTTTTAAAGGGTTTTCCTACTTATTTCCATACACGTATGCATGTACATGTACATATGTATGTATGTGTAGATATAGATTTTCTCCCACAGAACCACCTTTTTGTGCCCAGAGATGTTCAGAGTTTTGTGAGGAAAGAAAAAACCATTCTTACCATGGACTGGAAGCAATTTGTGATTTGACTATTTGCGCATGCAGAAATAACAAGCATCAATGAAAAACAGATGCAGCTGGGTTTCCATGAATGCCCCTGCACTACTCTGTGTGGAAGGAGCAAGCCTGCACAGCAATAACAGCCTAGATTCAATATTTACATGTGAAGGCACAGGCAGTCTTCTTGATAACGTGAGGTCTAAGAGGTGTCACTGTACATGTTGACACCCAGGCTACGGGGGCGAGAAACAGCAGTCCAACCCAGGAAGTGACGGACCAACACGAAGTCCACTCTATCCCATAGCAAAGACAGCTTTTAGACATATAGAAAGCAATCCTTGCAGCATACCCAGTATTTCAGCTGACTGCAGTATACGTCCCACACACTCTTAATAATAATTAAAAGCAAAAAAAAACAAGCAAAGCCAACAACAACACAAACAAAAAACTCCAAACCAAACTCTTCTGCATTTTCTTGTAAGCTTTACCAATGAAGCAGGAAAGACAAAAGTACATTAATTTGTGACTGAAGTCCTGCGCTCAGGGTAATTCGATTGCAACCTAGTAAACCCACCTGTGAAAGCAGATAAGATTGGAACTCCAGAAGCATTCCACCTTGAAAGAAGAAATCTGATACAGAAAAGTGCTCCAGGGTTGTTTAAAGTTTATCTACTGGCAGAAAAGCCTAAGGGAAAAGACTGAGAATCAGCTACGGGGAGAGAGCAGCAGAAGAAAGGGAAGACAAAAAGGCTGAAATTCACTGTACCTTTTCTGCTGGAGTAAGTAGATTTCATCCAGATGTTTATCCCAGGACTTTTTGCCTTGCAACTTCTGACTTAGTCCGTTCCAGATCCGGAAATAGAAGGGTTTGCTATCCTCAAACAAAGGCACCCCCATAGCACGTCCCTTTTCCTTTCTTATCTAGCTGCCTGAAAGCCAGCAATCCACACTTTGAAAGAAGACACTGAAGGCTCACTGCAAGTCAGCACTCCTGAGCCCTAGTCTGCTGCTGACAAAGGAGCCTGTCCCTCAGCTGCATCACCTGATCAAAGAACATGTAAAAACACAAAATAAAATCCCTTGTCCCTAGCAGACCGTACCTTGAGCCTCATCAAGTGCTTAGTTTCCAAAATAGCCCAACCCAGAGGTGTGTCTGATTTAGAAGTAGCTCACCAGCAGCCTGCCCCTCACAGAGACCCTATACAGCCCTGAAGAATTCATACAGCATCATGTCCTAGGCTTCTACTATTTCGTTTCAGAACTTAGAAGTAGTCATCCTCCTTATGTCCAATGTTTCTAGTATGTCATTTCAGAACTCAGAAGTAATCATTCTCCTTCTGTATCTCTGAGTTCCTCTGGAGAGCAACATGTAAGCAATTTTGAAATAGACAGCTGAACAAGTCAGGCAAAACACCTTTAAGGTGAGTGAACATGTGGGAACGTGCCCTAAAAGACACTGTGCTCTGGGAAGGTAGTATAGAGGAGGACACACCTCCCACCCCAACTGTCTGCAAATCCCATTAAAGAAATTATCATTATAGACTCCACCTTTTCTACGTCAAACAAAATCGCTTCACTTCACAAGTTGGAAGAAGAGTTTCTGTAGATTAATGTGTAAACTTTGTATGTTTCATTTTCCCTTAATGTTCTAAAATCCCTCATTGTTCCTTCACATTTGTTCACATTTCTTCCAGAAAAGTTTATTTAGGAAAACAAATGAAAATTTCTATTTAACAAAAGCTAGTTTTTGCTATGGGAAAACACCATCAAGGTCATGGGGGAGAGTCTGCAAAGCAGTAGACAAAATATCAAAATGAAGAGGAAAGACATCCATCTCCTTGTGAAGAAGTTGGAAGCTAAATGGGATCAAAAAAAACAGGCTCCTAGCTTCTAATCTTCTTTCCCTCATATTCTTGCATCTTGAATCAACAGAAATGTCCCTTTATTTTTACTCCTGAAGTAAGTGGAAAAGGATTCTGGTCAGGGTGCCTGCTCCTAGGCAGAATCAGTCGATAAAGGAGTAAGGTGGGTAATGTAATACAGCTGAGCCATCTGTTTGAAACTTCTGGTTTATCTAGAGATTACTGAGACTTATCAAACTTATTACAGACATTACTTATCAAGCAGACTTTGATAAGTAACTTAATAACAGACTTATCAAACCAGGTCTCGCATCCAAACTTTTGTAAACTCTTGGTGTATTTTATCCTATGAAAACCTAAATCACCACCCAGAAAAAAAACCCAACAAAACAATGCTTTAAGGCAAACTTGAGGAATCATATATGAAAATGTGAGATCTTCTAAATTGTCCTGTTCTAAGGACAGACTTAAGAGAAAGTTAAACTGTCATAATGGGAAAAATGTATTAGCTGCTACTTTGAGAGGTCTAAGTACAACAGCCAGATGTTATGAGCAAAATGTGAGGGGTTTTTAACAATATCAATAATATATCCTTTCTCACATTCTTGAGGGGAGAAACACTCAAAGGTATTTAGACACTGAAGTGTTAAGTGCCTATGATAGGCAAACACCATCTCTTTTCCTGGGCTGCTCTCCCAGGCAGAGAAGACTTTCTAGTGCCTCCCCAAGGAATAAGAGCCCTAGAAGACTGGTATCCGCAGGACAAACAAGCAGTGACATATTCCTCTTTTCTGGGCAGCAGTGTTACTGCCACCCAGACGGCAGCTCTAAGGTACAAGAAGCCAGACAGCATGCTGAGGATAGAGTTCTCAGCTAGCCATGAAGGCAACAGAGGCTGACCAAACTGCAAACCAGTATCTCAGGTGGACTGCCTGCATTGTTGAGGGGTGTCTATTACAACTCTCATTATAGCTTCAGACTGCAGTAAATCTGGCTCGATAGTTTACCCATTTGGATGGATACAAAGTCTTAATACTGCAAAAGAGTATTTTCTTGTAATTTAAGATAGAGGAAATTTTCAAAGGTAATAGAATTCAGAGATGAAAGATGGATGAAATATGTAAGACTATTGCATAGAACAAAATATCTTTATCGGATCATGGCCATACATTGTAAGCAGTGCTGGGCTTTCAATCTAGCAGGAAGCTGTAAGCTGTTTTTCTGAAAACTCATATATAGGACCTGATAAGGCCTAGTAGTTGAGGGGTGCATTATAAGAATATACAACTTTGGTGTATGTATCACATACCTGATATCTGCTTGAAGCTCTTTGTATCCCTTTCCATGGCTCCCCAGTCATAACTGGCTCCTAGCCCTCATTCTTTATCTCCTGACATTATCCTAGTTCTACCTGTTCCTTGTTCCAGATTCCTACTGCAATTAGGGTTTTTATCCTGGCTGCCAACGATGCCCTTTCCTGGTGTGTGTCTTGACTTCTCTTGTTTATGACGGGCTGATTCTGACTGACCTGATTCCAGGAATCTTTTGGTTCTAGCTTGGCCCTACCTAACAAATATGAGAGCTGATGTCAAAATCTCCTTACACACACTTTCTCTCCTATATCCGTAGATCATGAGTAGCAATGTAAGCATAATGAAATACAAACACAACCTGGCTGAATTTGTTATCACACCATGGTGCTAACAATAAAAGATTGGTAGAGTAGCAATGATAGCACGATGTGGATTCTATGCAGTTAAGTCACTCCATGGTTCTAGGGGATTTATCAATATTGCATATAGCACAGCTGATAGAAAATGTGTAAATACACTGATATGTGGAAATACTTCAGCAACAACCAAGGAATTCCTATTTTCATCTACCTGCTACAAATACAATGGAAGAAGAAGGCTACCTTAGCCACTTGGGATTGTGACCTTGCCAGAGACACTAGTCTACACTTTTTTATAGTGCACTGCATTTGTTGTAGGCTAGTCTAGATTAAAAAAAGCCCACCACAATAGCATAAATCTGAATATGAAAGCACTGACTTTCAGCGACCCTGGAATCTAAGTTAGCCTTGTCCAGCAATAACCCTGAAAAGGAAAAATTATTAATGAAAAATTACAGTAAAAGACTACAAGAAAATTTCCTACATAATCTCCAGCTTTCTTTTCATCCCAGCCACCTCTTCAGTTCCTGCCTTCTTTTAAAGATAAACCAAAATGGCTACTTCCTGGCCTACTATAAAAGTAATTTCAGTGCTAATGTAGAGACAGATGTAATTTACACAGTACGTGGCATGGATTCTTTTCCTTCTTAATGGCCCTGACCCTTACATTCCAAGTTGTCACAAAACTCCTGTTAACCTTCTTGGGAATTTTGAGTGCTGAAGGTATGTAGGATTGAATCCAATGTGCTTATCTGGTGACAAATCAGGATGGGAGTGCATGTTCTTTTTTTCTCTTCATGCTTTTCTCTTACAGTTTCTCTAGCGGTGGGAGGGAATTGCAAGAGCTGCATGCTATTTTAGATTTACTGCAAAGATGAAAGTGCAATTCTAGTCTTTAACAAAATCCATGAGAACGTGAACTGCAGTTTGCAGGAAACGAAGAAGATAAAATATATACCGTAAAAGTAAGGATGCCTGTTAAACCCGAAGAGAAACTATATTAGCCGCGCAGGGTAGAAGTTCACAATTTTTATCTTCTAAAAAAAAGATTTTCAAGGTTTCTGTTAAGCACAGCAAAGTATGTAATGAATGGTATCAAGAAGAATTACACAAAGTTGATTTTGAAGAGGAAGGGAAGAAAGGGAAATCAACTTACTTATTATGACGAATTTAAATTCTCTTCTACATTTGCCTTTCAAATTTGCCCCCCAAATCCACGTTGAGCATCTGGTAGACAAAATAGCGTAACTAGATGCTTAGCACATCTTCAAATCACTGTACAGTCACTGACTAGCCACGTTGTCTTGGCTAACATGTAGCCAACCCAAGTTTTCCGTGTCAGAGACACATATTGACCCTACACTTCTGCTTGGACAAAATTTCAGCACAATGACTTGCCTGCATTAGGGACAGCATCAGAACCACAAGCTGCCAGGACATTTGAGAAGCTTTTATTTTTCCACTGCATATTTCTCCCTGTCTTGTTCCATATATTCTTTCTGAATCACATATATGTTCAAACCTTCAAAACAAAAAAAAAAAAAATCTTTTGCTCCAGCTCACAAAAATCTTTCACCTTACTTCTCATAAAGATTTGCTCTCAAGAAATTCCTACCTCAGAGATCAGAAGAGAAATTCTGTCATTTCAGCAACGGCAAAGATAAAAGTGCCTGGAATGCATACCCAAGTTTACACTACCATCTTAAGAGCAAGAGTGGAAGTGCAGCCTAAAACCAGGCCAGTCTTTCAGCATCGCCGCTATACATTTCTGACTTACTGCAGTTCTTTGCCTGAAATTGCAGCATCTAATAAAAACTCTAAAGATGTGAATTGTGAGAGAAAAGAATGAGGCAAGCAGAAGAGCAGGGAAAAGCAATGAAAGTAACAGTTTCTGAGTCCAGACAGAAGGCAGAAAAAAAAGTCAAGAACTCACAAAGTGAGCAGTAAACAGTGATGGATTTTCTCCACAAGTATAATGGGTGATCTTCCATCTGAGAAGGTTGTAATCATGACTAGCCAACAACTGCTTGATGTATTACAGATATGTTAGGGAATCCTGTTGGACTGTGATATTTCCAGTTGATCAAGTTATAGTACCTTACTTGTGCAGCACAGGAAAACAAAGCTGTGGATGATTGTATGCAAATGCATGGTATTACATAGAGTTACATATCACACAACTGACATATACCTGAAAACAAAACTAAGTAACAGACAAAAGTAACTAGATATTCAGAAGAAGCCAGAAGCAGCATACTACTAGTGTCAGCTCCACCAGAACTCATCTACTGTGTAAGCAGGAATTACTTAACCATGAATAAATCACTGATAACTCAGAAATAGAAGTAACTTGACAATGCATCATAAACTACATCAGGACATAGGTGCCCTTTAAGATTCTACTATATCTTATGGAACCAATCCTGATATGCAATTCTGTAATTCAGTCTCCTGTCCTTAAGGGGCGCAAAAGGCTGGAGGCAAGCTTGTTTCAAATAAAAAAATATGCTGAATTATCTTTATTAATAGATGTGCTTATTGTATGTGAACATGTGCGTGTAGTAAGCCTGGTTAAGAAAAGACTTGGAGTGGCAGAGGCAAGATGACCTACTTGTGGCAGAGAACAGCAGCAGAGGAACAGACCACTTTGAAAGATGCATTTCCAAGGTTCCAGTGAGTTGAGTGAGAGATCAGTAATAGTTCCATTGGCTGTTACGGAAAATCCTGGTGCAGCAGCACAAAGATCACTAGGTTTCATAAAACTGACCTCACCAGCATCTGCCACAGACTTTTGAAGACCTCTGGTGAGTGCAGCTATATCGGCAACACAAAGGAGAACTCTTAGTAAAATAGAGTCACCAAGAAACTTCCTAATTAACCTTGAATGAGTGGGTCAGTAGGATTTCACCTCACTGGAGAGCCCAGACAAGTGACCTGGATGTTTTCCTGCTACTGAGATTTGAGCTACTAGCTTAAGTTGGAGAAATTTATGTTGGCGAGTTGGGAAGCTCACCACAGTTTAGGTAACAGACCAATCTCCCAGCTTCCTGCTGAGGGTCTCAGGTACTCAATAAAAGCAAAAGAATATCCCTTTGGAAAAGATGGAACAAGTGAGGGCTTGGAAGCTCACCAAGATTGTAGATTTACACAAAAAATGTGACAGGAGGATTTGAAGCTGTAAGATACTGCAAGCTTTCTCGTTTGGATTTCCTCAAAAGAGGTCTGCAATTTTAAGATAGCCCAACAGTGTTACTGGAAATGTGTTGACTCCCACCACAAAGGGGAAAAAACATTAACAAAAAAAAAAAAACACCTCATTAATTAGTCTTACCTCATGGTCAGGAATGCCATAATACCAAAGCCCTTAATTCCATAACTGCAAAGTCCTCTGTGTAAGTCTTGGAATTGGTAGACCCTGCTGATGACAAGGATTCAGCTTTGGTCCTTGTTAACATGGCAAATCTGGGCCCAGTTAAATATCTGTCCTGCTGATGTCTTGGTAGGGCCATTGAAGTATACACCACAGATTTCAGGGCATACAACAAACATCTGTAACATCCCAAAACAAAGCTGAACCATTTCACTTCTTTTTATTCCCTTCCTCTACCTTGGTCAAGCCCCTGAGTGTACTAATTGGCTTTAATGGCCCTGACCAGCCTCACCTGTGGCATCCACACACGTACTCATCACAGGCTATGAGCCTCCAAGGCTTCCCTGGTGGTAGTTTGGACCTTTCCTCCTGCCCCACCCTGCCCTGCCTCCAAAGCTTGTTAAGGATAGTGAATGTCTGCCTCCTTTATCCACCCTTGCTTCCAAAGCCCACGCAGCTTTTAGGGACCTCATAGGCAGCCTGAGCTCCGCTACCCAACCCCAAGTGTCTCATGCCTTCTGTCCTTCTCGGTACCCAATCCTTGGTTCTGTGTCCCCTGAAATAGCCCTATGAAAACCCACAATAATTAAACCACTCTACAAACAGTCCTCTCTGGCCCTGCAAGGTGTGAGGACATGTGTTGCTAGGAGGGGACACTACTGTTAGGTTCCTGAGCACACTAATAGGTTTTGATGGCCCTGACCATTCTAACCCAGAGCCTTCACAAACATATAGGCACATACACATATGCCTTCCCCCCAAGCATAAGAGCCCCATTTAAGATCTGTTTTGAGCTTTCAGTTCCTGTCTCAGCTATTTTGTAGGAACCTAAATTTTTAGTTCAGGTACGTTTATGCTTGTACTTGGTCATGGGCTCCAGGTATCAGAACCCTGACTCCTAATTTGACTTCAAACTTGCTTTGTCAATGTGGACCTACGTAATGATAAGTAGACCTTGGTGCTATCACTGGACATCATTCTAATCAACAGATTAACTTCTTAGGTTGATCTGAAACGTGCCTTATCACCACAAAATTGCCAGACAATTTAGGCTCTTGCTTGAACCTGGCTACCATCTCCATATCTGCTTACTCAAAGTAGTGTGGGGCTGTACCCTAGTGATGAGGCACCTGTACTGCCTGGTGTGAAGTCATGCTCAGCATCCTATCCTTAGGGCACAGCCTATCCTTGCTACTTCTTAACACTTCCCTCAAAGGTCCTATAAATACTTCTGCCCTTACCACTCTTCAGATTGCAGTATCAGGGATTGTCCCAGTGAAGTCCTGACCTGTTCTGAAGGTTTTGGCAGTACAAGAGAGCATGGGAAGAGGCCACATTTGACTGACTGGTCTGTGAAATTACCTTCGACAACCCACTGTACCTAAAGTAGTGTGAGGTGTCCCTGCCCATGGCAGGGGGGTTGAAACTAGATGATCTTAAGGTTCTTTCCAACCCTAACTATTCTATGATTCTATGATCTCTGCTCACATGAACTTGTTGCTTTCAACAACAGGAAAGAAATAATTACTGAAAAAAATGGTAGCGTTCACTTCTGATACCAGAAGAACTGCTTATAGAATCTTCCTGGTAGAGAAGTGACCGAGGAGCCAGTGGTTTCTTGCTGTAACTATTGGCAGGCCTTTGATTAAGGGAGTATACCAGAGCCTGATCCTAAGCAGACAGAGTTCGAAAAGGCCTCTTCTGAATAAGAGCAGAGAAGCTAGAAATGTTCCTCTTGAGCAAGTTATCCTGAAGAAGGATATTCATCAAAGGACTTGTCCATAGAGAGTGGCAGTATTTGTCTATTAATCATCTTCGGTTAGCTAACCCAAGTAAGGCTCAGGTTACTGTGTCACTGTGTGAGTAATCCTGTTCTTTCTGCGCAGTTTTGGTATTACAATAGTTAACAAAAATTCTGGAACACTCTAGCACTCATTGTCCTAAGCTTCTGGGAAAAGAACTGTTATACACCTCATGGAAAATTTATAGTAGAAACTGGAGAGTGCTATACGCAAAATGGAACCTATTCAGGGAGAAGGCAGTGAAATTAACTTGAAATTAAATTTTAACAGCGTTGACAAAGGAAATGACAAATCTCCTGTAATATGGAACTGGTTGGTTTTGATTTAATGAAACATTAAAGTAACTACTAAACCAAAAATAATTTATTTGTACATTTAGTTGCTTATTAGGAGTTAGTTATTTTCCCCTTTATTTCTGCTGCAAAAGTTGTTGGTTGAGATTTTTTTGTTGTTTGGATTTTTAGTTTTCCTCAGATTCTGTTCTTTTTGCCCTATTTAAAAATGCAGAATTCGTCTTTTTGGTGGCTGCCTTAACACTGTGCTGGATCAGAAAGTTTCATTTTGTTATAATTTTTTTTTGCAGTTTTCATAACATATTGAGGATTTCTTCACATTCATGTCATCTAATTAGACTTCATCAGTTAATGAATTTTGAACCTGATATGCCATGACACCCAAAGAGCTACAAGAGCTGTATTTGCATTGGTGATTTGCTCTTCCCCTCCAAGAAGCTGAGAGCAAAAACAGGCTTGGCATTGCAACCACACAATTAAGAACATGAAGAATGATCAAAGTTAAACATTATCCTCTCTTCCCCCTGAAAATGTTGAATATACCAGAAAGCTGTTCCCTAAAGCAAGACCTGCACTGAATTAAAACTGAGCACAGCAAAAAACAAGTTATTCTGAGAAGTTTCTTCTTTTTGTTTAGTTTTGGTTTGGTTTCCCCTGCCAGGAACAGTTTATTTATTTCTATCATGAAGAGTCTCCTGAAGCACAGAAATCTTCTGTTTGCAGTGACCACTAGCTCAGTTCTTGAGGGAAAGAAGTTCCACCGACTCACATAACTCTGAATGTGACAGACATTTAGGTAGCAAACTCTTAGAGCACTGTTCTATCTTTCTGAGGGTTTCTAAGAATAGGACTTGAAAGAAAAAGTTACCTTTCCTTTTGTAAGCATGATTCATGATGTTTTCCTGGCAGTGGCAATGGACCAAGCAATTAAAAATGTTTTAATCTTCCTTAAGCTAGATCTTAACCAAGGATTTCTTCCTTTTGTTGTTTAGATGAACCAAAATGACACTTTTTCCTTGAGTGAACAAGGAAAATACCGGTTGTGCTGCTAATGGGAGTATGAGTAATGTGTCACAAAGATCACAACGAAGCACCACAGCATTAGAGATGACTCAGTAATAACCTCACTTCTTCATGATTCAGTCCTAATATCCCAGTATGGAGGTGTGGTCACTGACACTAAACACAAATAGATAACAAACAAATGCATATTTTATTTTAATGATTCTCAAGGGTTTCTGTAGCAGATGGCCTAGGTTTTAACCTACTTATCTATGAAACACAAAAAAGCTGGTGTAGGGGTAGCATGTACGCTTTGCTATTCCTTGTGTCCTGTGTGTTAACTAACGGAGATTGACTGTCCTCTACTGGATTGATGAAATTCCACCCACATTGTTAATGGTATCAGAAATACATTCAAAGTAAGTGTGCAGATGACACTGAAGTGTGGGGAGATTTTGCTATGCTGGAGGGCAGGGCTGCCATTCATAGACTTCTTGATAAAATGAAGTAACAGGCCAACAGGAAGAACAAATACCCAATACAGGGTCTGGAATAGAAAAACCTCTACGTGCCAGTACAGGTTAGGGAAAGGTTGGTGCAGACCATCTCTGCGGAAAGGATTCTGCAAATTGAACATAAGCCAGCAGGGTGCCCTTGCAGCAGTGAAGGTCAACCACACACATTAGCGATACTGCAGATGTATGTCAGAGAAATTTTTATTCCCTTCCATTTCAGAGAGGTTACACTGCACATAAGAGACTTCTTCCAGGGCTGTCTCCCACCCAGTGTAGGAGAGATGCTGGCAAACTGGAGTGTGTCCAATAAGGGCCACTAAGATGGACAACAGTGTGAGAAGAGACAGAGGGAGCTGGGTTTGTTTACCATGGAGATAGCCGAAGGGGAGGGAAGGGAAGGGAAGGAAAGCCACAGGTCTAATTGCAGGGTCTACCTTAAACAGGATCATAGAGAAGATAGAGCCAGGTTCATTTAAGAGGTACCAAGGGCAAAAAGTAACAACCTTCAAACCCTGCAGTGAGGGTGGCTCACCAGTGAGGTAGGTTGTCAAGAGAGACTATGAAATCTTCATTCTTTTGAGTTTTTCAATACTCAGTGGAATGACACTTCGAGCAAGCTGATCGAGTTCTGATGCTGGCGCTGCTGTGAGCAAGGACAAGTCCAACCTTTTAAAAGGCTATGAATCTATGGAAGTACTGTTCGGAATGAAAACATCTACAACTCTTTATAATTAGTATTTTGTTATTTGAACACTGCCAGGGATGGAGCATTCACGCCTTCCTTGGGCAACCCTTACAGTAAACAATTTCTTCCTTATATCCAATCTAAACTTCCCCTGTTTAAGTTTTAACCCGTTACCCCTTGTCCTGTCACTACGGTCCCTAATGAAGAGTCCCTCCCCAGCATCCCTATAGGCCCCCTAAATATGGGTCTATGTCATCATTGTCATTATTTTCAGGCATTAGCCAAAGCAGATACTGGAGGTGAACAGCTCGTTAATAAATGTGACTCTGTTGTCCTTTAGGGGTTTTTATATGAACCAGCTTTATTTGTACTTTCAGCCCTTGCTGAGACATAAATGCTGCTTACAAACACACTTCAATTTGTGATATAGTCATGAGTTGGTATAATTAAAGCAGTCAATTGTACTTACAAGTAGCAAGAGCTAAAGCTACATCTCTTATTTCTGCTGAAGAACATTTTTTAAAAGCTGACCTTAGGAAACAAGAGGAAATTCACTTTGTAGTATTAATATATGTAATTTTTTTTTTTTTAATAACCTGAAATGTACGAGGTTTGGAGGATTTGAATTTGGGGAAAATAAACTTGCAAAATCTCAATTTGCTGGGGGGAAAAAATGGAGAATTTGCCTTTCATAACACCTGGGAAACAACTGTCTTCCCAAGGTGTACCCTCTACCAAATAGTTTAAACCTTGACCTATGTGGGACATATACACACCAAGGGTACAACCAAACTGTGCTCACCATTGTATCTCTCCATATTAGCTAAAGGATTTTAGATCAGAACCTGCCTCCAAGGAGCCACAGCATCTCAGAATTCAGTGCAAACATATGCTGCTGCCACCAACCATGCCAGCTAATTTAGAGCTATCTCTGGTATCTCACCGCTCCACGCTGCAGGGATAAACCTACTTCCTATTTTAGCTTTTTCTGCACCCAAGATTCCCCTATGAACCATTGTGCTTCTTAAACTGGTATCTCTTAAAACACATATATATAGTTAGGAAGAAGCAACTTCTCAGCTGCAAATCATGGTATCAGAGTTGAGTTCCTGGAGGTTCAAGGCCATTGCTCTAAAAAAAGAATAATTAAAAGGTGGCATCACATTATTTTCCTAAAAGGAACTTCTTGAAGTATCAGAGTGGCCTCTCACCTAGAATGGGACCTTCACAAGCACTGATTCACCTCTGAAGTAGGTGATAAATAATGGCAGCATTAGGGCCCAAGTCTTTGCCCATCTTCTGATTTTAAGCCTGTAAGATCAGAGGTCATGTCTCTAGAACTGCTGTAAGAACACTGTATCTGAGTGACCTTCATGCAAACCCTGGGGAAAAGACCACAAAGTATTTTTCCACCTGAACATCCCTTGTGCCCCCACGGCATTTTTCCATAATTTGCCCTTTGGAGTCACCAAGTTTACTGAAAAAGAAATGCTAACTGGACACATTTACTCCGTTTGGCCTCTCCTCAATGTATGAGTGCCAAGGAAAATTGTTTTAAAATGTATTAAAGCTTTTTTTGCCTCTCAAGTTCCTTCTGAAGTCAGCTATAAATATTTACTCCAAATCTACTCTCACATGATGCCATATATAAATTTCATTTATTTATAAATAAATAAGCATATATTATAAACTTATAAATTATAAATTATATATTTATATAGAAAAAATATAAATGTAATAAACTGATTATTTCTGTTACAGACCAGATCATCTGTTTAGTGTTTTATCTCCAGTCTTTACAAAGTCACCTCTTGCTCTTTTCTTCTTCAGGCTAGGTAGTATTTTTAATCTTTCCTTATTTGGAAATTTCCTTTTCCCAGCACTGTGAATGACATTTTCATTCCCATCATCCAGTAACAAAACTCTGGTACCTCTTTCTTTTTCAGAAGTAACGTTCTCAGAACTTGGAGTACGGGTATATATGATCAATACACCTGAAGGACTTATTTTGTCCACCCATTTCCACAGTTCACAAAGCACAGCTGATCTGCAGATCCGTAAGTGCAGTTCTGCAGCTATTTCATGGACACTTTCAGCTCCATAACATTTTTGGTCGGAAGTGCCTTTGGAAGGGGCACATTACGGTTACGGAAGAGTTCAGGACTGAGAGTTACTTATCATTAAGAAAAAAGGAAGTAACAATACTGACAGTATAAATTTAAACTTCTTATCTGAAGTGGTAGTTCCTTCAGCTGCTGCAGCTATGTCTGAAACCACCTACATCAATCTCTTTGCCATGGTGTGATGAGCTCTTAGCTGCATTGTTAGTTCACATGTTGCCATACAATGAGTGCTTCATAAAGATCTTGGTGATGACTATGAATTGGGACAGTCATTCAGCTACTGTTGGTTTCCTGCATTAACTGTGGCAGAGTTTTAAATAATAAATAAATAATAAGAATTTTAAATTATAGAGAAATGATAATGCGATAATAAATTATAAGATAATTTAACACTAAATAGATTAAATGCTCAATTTTTCCATAGCTCTCTACCACAGAGGAGTGATAAACAATGAAACTTAACCCAAATGTACAAATGACTTTAAAAAACAGAAGTAAGTTACTACAGAGCTAATAAAGATAATTTTACAATTTTAAGGATACTTCTCACTACCAGGAAGCAAATACAATTTCTACCATTTCATCTTCTGTGTCAGTTCTTTAATATTGCTTATGGTCTGTATAATATTGTCCTTTCCTATGAAGCTATATAAAATATTTTTTATTTTAATAGCATATTGATTATGCTATGTAGAAACAGCAAACATTTCAAGCCATGATTAGGAAGCTACGGGGGGAAACCCCTAAGAATATACCTTTGAACAAAGGTTATTTCACATGAAAAGAAGCTCAGAAGGCAGTCACATAAGTTACTAGCATAAGGCATTTTTACTTCCCCACCTTTGGGGTTCACTTGTGTGGAAAGAAGGAGAAACTATAATAGAAAAGTCTCCAAAACAACTTCTATTTGTTTCCCAGGGCAAGACTACAAGATGCACACAAAGAACAAAGATTACAAGATGCACACAAAGAAACTCAGTATAAAAAGCCAAGCTCAGGTGCTGTAGTGGTAGGCACGGTTCACATTCCAAACCAGACAGATTACAGATTACAATTTCAGAATACATTCACTTGCATTATAAACAGTATCAACCAACGTGTTCCCATTTTGGAAGGACTATCTGTAAAGGGGGGGGGGGGGGGGGGGGGGGGCTAGATTTAAAAGAGCTTTATCCAGTAGATAAAGAGAAGGACATTACAGAAGATGTAGATAATGCAAAGCATCTCAGGTCATATCTTTGCAGCTGCAGCCACTACTTTTTCAGTCTGTCCTGCGATAGTCCTCTGAGTCCAAATGCTTCAGTAGTCCACAAATACTTCTCTCTCCCTCTCCAGACAACACTGTTTACACAACTCCAGTAACTTAGCAAGAAACAACATTGGAACATTCAATTTTGGGTTGACTGGTTTTGTTCCAGCAAACTGAAGGCGAAAAAAAGAAAAAGCGCTCAAACTTCTAGAGTATTGTATTGTGTAAGTACCTACGTCAGGCACCCTGAAGACTGTTTGTAATACTCCCACTTAGCTAGCACAAATGCAGTCACTACTTGAGCAAAATCTTGGCTCCAAATGAAGCCATTTCTATTTTGCAACTGACTTCTTTCCAAAATCCAAATCCAGTTACATTTAAAGGAGTAGCGCAGTCTCTTACATCTCTCTCTTCCATTAGAGCAATTCAGTATTGCCAATCTAGGCTTACAAATACAGAAGGAAGAAAGAATGAGACTGGAAGAGTAAATCATCTCTGAACAGAGAGAAAGTGGTATCATGTCTATCCCTTGTTCCCATTCAGAAGTGAAAGTCACTAAGGTTAACACGCAGTGTTCCGTGGCTATTTAGAAAACATGATTAGAATATCAAGAATAAAATTACTCATTTTCCTGATAATAATATTTGGAATAATTATATAGTTTAGACAATAACTATTTATTTAGTTCTTTTAAGGTTAAATATTCTTCCTTGCTAGTAAGAGTATATATACATGAAATATATATACATGAAATATATATATATACATGAAATGTATTGCATGACACAGACTGTGCAGCTTCAGGGGCAGTTCACAGTAACACCTCTGACAGAAGCCAACTATCACAGTCTTTCTTACAAACTACCTTATTATCTTGGATCTCCATCTTATCATTGTGCTGCCCTCGTTTACCCCAAACCAAATTACAACCTGAAAGGAGACTGCAGCAGTGATTTGTGTACCTTATCTAATGAATAGTTACATGATGTGGTCAACTCTAGAACAGGTTCAAGAGAAATTTAGACAGAACCTTGTATAATTGCCCAGTCGTAAAGAAAACATGTGAGAACAATGCCACTGATGTTTTGCCTGGGGAGAAAGCAATTCAAGGCCCAGACAATGCACCTGATGACTTCTGCATTCCCACAGTAGCTATACCATTCCTCTTCTCTGTAGTTTCAGTAAGCACATGGAGAGTTGCTTCACATTCAGATTCGCAATAACCTTGGGGATATGTAGACTCCACCCATTTGTAGGCTGCAATCTACTGCCATAATGATATATATTAATTTTTATTAACCAAAATTGAGTAATTACAGTTATCAATTTAATTAAATAATCATGAAATTGTATCTTTTTCCTTAGGCCTTAAATCGCTTCACAAATTAAGAAAATCATAAAAGCTGAATAAAAACCAGAGGGCTGTATATATGCAGATTCCATGGGAAATTAACATAACTTGCACTGTACGAGCACTACAATGCTTGCTGCATAAAAACCTTTGAAACCTACAGTGCATATTGGACCGAGTCCCTGGATTTTGCCAGCTACTGAAAAGGTGACTTCCTAGATTTCATTCCTAAAAAAGGAACCCTGAAACATTAAGCAAACATGTTCAGAGAGCAGAAGGCAAAGAAAACTTCTCATACTGTGTTTCTTATAATCTAAAAGGTAGTTTATTAATTTCCTTAAGAACTTGCTCAAAAGACTGTGACTTTCTGAAATACTAAGAAGCTGAAACTCCCTTGAAGTCATTTATGGCTTATCTTGTGTCTGAATTCAGCCAGGGTAGCCTGAAGTAAATTAGAGAGAGAGCGTAAGAATGCTTTAAACCAAACATAATGGAGACATTTCAACATTCATTGAATGCACAGGGAGATGGTTGATGATTGCCATAAAGAAATGATGTGAAGCTTGACAGGGCAGACAGAAAGGTGCTTCAAGAGTTAAAGCTTCTGCCTAGGCTGTTGCTGACTCCTCTGCTGAAGGCATCAGGTTCTTCATGCATTTTAAAGCAGAGGCCCGGCAGGGGGTGGAATGGTCTGATTTAGGAGCTCCCAGCGGTGAACTTCCTTTGTTATCTGCATTCCCTTTCTTCAGAATTACAAGCAGGGGTGCTTGTCCCACTTAAATCTAGGTATTTAAGATTTCGTTAAGTCTGAGTTAATGTAGAAAGCAATTTATTCTGTCCTAATCCAGCTGTTCGAGATGCTTGAGAGCGATTGCCTCCTGGAGGCGTGAGTCGCTGTTAAAGAAGGCTAGGTTTAATACAGGCTTGATCACGCTATGTATGTTGCATATGCTTCCACTGTTATTATTTTAAATAATTATTAGCAAACAGGACAAGAGCAGATGAAAACACACCCAGCACGTGGCACAAAGAGAGAATGAGAGAAGAAAGTGACAATACAGCCCAGACCGCAGGATAAATCCAATTCACGCTTAAAAAGAAAGTCATCAGCCACTGTTACCATCACTCCCAGCTCAGGAGCTTTTAGTTTGTTGTTCTTGTGTCATGGTGAGATAGATGAAACCTTTGGGGCAAGGATATTATCTTCATCTCTTGAATGGGACGATACAACCTGACTGCTGGTATCTGCTGTTTGAAGAAGCAAGACATTTCCATTTTCAGGATCCAATATTAGTGACTGAAAATAGCCACATTTTTCCAAACACTGCTCTTTTTCACCCAAGTTTTCCATGTAGGGCTTAGAAGCTGTGAATTCTGCATGAGAAAGCAGAGTGCATGCCTTCCTGTGTCATGCATGTGACAGTAACAAAAACCACATCCCAACAGACTGGTTACCTTCTGATAATGACCATGACAGACAAATAAAAAGAACTGTCTGCCAGGGGGAAATGAGTTCCTCAGAATTTGCAGTGCACTTTTGGACTCCCTGCAGCACCAGATCAGCAGCCATAATACAGAACTGTCTGCAGGCACTCCACCACACACTTCCACTCTACATCATCTGTGGCCTAAGCTGCAGCAGTCCATTATCTCAAACCCAGAACTTCCAGCATCCATTATTCCTCCCTTGCAGCTGCCCCATCCTTCCCACCCTATGGTCCAAAAAAGCCTCTGCCAATTCTCTGTCCTGCCCTGCATTTATTTTTGTTCCGGGGTCTCCTCACAGATCTGCTTGTGCCATTTTCCCCATACCTATGCCCTGGCTGTTGTAGTTCTGGGCATTTCTAAGGGGATCTGCTTTCAGCCATTTTCTGGAGTTCCCCGTTACAGACTGGAGCATCCGAAGTTCTCCATCTCTATCAGTTTTCTGATCCTGGCATCAAAATCAGCCAGTGGGTGTGCCTTTAGCTGCAGGGCACTGTCCTGTTCTCTGAGGAATAGAGCCTTGGGGTAGGATGCAGAAATTCACTGATTATGATCTTTCAGACCATTTCCTTTCTTCCCTCCATTGGCTCTTTTTTGCCTCAAGGCCCTCACTGCTCCATCTTGGGAATGACTTTACAGCCTCCTCCACCTCCTTATTACAAATCCAATGGGGTTTTGACCTCACATAGGAGAGTCATCTGATACAGACAGTGATAACCTTCCTGGTGCTGCCAATTGTCCTGAGCTTCACTGGACCGGAGAGCTGCTTTACTACATTTCATGCACCAGCTCTTTCAACCTGATGAGGTTTCTCCCATTAACTAGTCTTATCCCCCTCCCCCAGCCCAATCTGAGAGCGGTGGCCAGTGTGCTGTACTGGCTTGGGTATTTTCATTGTCTTTACACCTCACATTGGATTATGTTTCAGAAGTAGCTAATGGAAGAAAACATGATATATTGAGTCAAAATCCCTAGCAAGATAAATTACTGCTATGAATGGGGGGTCTGGAGCATCTCTCATGAGAGGAGAGATTGTAGGAGATGGATCTGTTTAGTCTGGAGAAGACTGAGAGGCAGTCTCATCAATGCAGATCAGTACCTCAAAGGCAGGTGCCAGGAGGTTGGTGCCACACTCTTTTCAGCACTGCCCAGCGACAGGACAAGGAGCAATGGCCATGAGCTAAAACACAAGAAGTATCACCTCAACATGAGGAAGAACTTTACACAGAGGATGATAGAGCCCTGGCACAAGCTGCCCATGGGATTATGGAGTCTCCCTCTCTGGAGACATTCAAAACCCGCCTGGACATGTTCCTGTGTAACCTGCCTTGGCAGGGGGGACTGGATGATATCCAGACCTCCCTTTCAACCCTATCAATTCTGTGATTCTATGACTCTAGTCTATCCAACTGTTTCAATGTACTCATCTGTTTCATAGGCTGCTCATTCCCCACTGCTCTAAATCCACTGTATGGACAGAAGCATCCATATCCATTGTTCTTTTCTACTTTGAAGCCTCTATTTCAGAGGTGTCCCAGGGCAGT
The DNA here is from genome assembly GCF_028554395.1 of Pezoporus wallicus. Lineage (NCBI taxonomy): Eukaryota > Metazoa > Chordata > Aves > Psittaciformes > Psittacidae > Pezoporus > Pezoporus wallicus. Next base: position 2,348,163 of record NW_026639755.1, read on the forward strand.
CCTGCAGCCTGCACTTTACTGGCTACAGAAATACGTCTGTATCTCTTGGTCTGGTTAGGAAAACACAGCCTTAGGAAGGAATCTGTTGTCCAGTGCAACCAGTGTGACCGTAAGCAGACACAACCATGAGGATTCTAGCAAAGGATAAGGCCATGTAGGGTAAGATTTTTTGAATGGAAGTCAGTCTTCTTCAAAGTGGAAGTGATGCAGGAAGTGGTGTTAACCTACTAAGTCTGCAAACACATCAGACTCAGTTCAAGGTATGTCCAATTTAGGCACAATATCCAAAAACGTTTTAAACAAATCAGTTTAATTCATTTATTAAAGGTAGATTTCTATGGTGTAGAGCAATCTTTGCTTCCACATGTGGTGGCAGTGCTAAAAAGGTGCAATTTATTTCTGGGAATAGAGATGAAGTAGAAAAAAGTCAATAGTCATTTAATTCTTTCAACCTTTTTTTGGCTCTATTTTTCTTGTACTGAATGGATACATGCTTGTACCCACACACAAAACACCTTAACAGGGAACATCCAGAGAAATGCACAATACAATGTCTGAGATGCTCAACTGAATATGCTACTGCTGAGTAAAAGCCTATTTGGTAGACAGTCTGGTTCTGTTCTCCATCTGTTTTCTTTTTTTTTTTTTTTTTAAACAATTTTGCATTTTGATTTTTTGAGTTGTGTTGAAGCAGCACTTCTATTGGCTTAAACCTTTCCCATTTCACATTTCATCTTAGTACATCCATTTCCTATTTCCACTACACATATTCTTTGCTGGTGAACATATATAACCATGAACCAAGGATAAAAAAGAAGCAGAACTCTCTGAACTCAAGCAAGGGCTGCATACTCACTGTGTCTCTTCATAAGGCATTGTAAAACCTTTATAAAGCTTCTATTGAATTTGTAGTGTTCAGCACTCAGTAAAGAGCAGTCTAGCCTTCCTCTATCCCATCCCAATCATTTGTTTCTACTGCCTAGCTGCGGACTAACCTTTATGTGAAAGCACAGTTAACTGGATCCAAAACTCACCTGTTAGAAAAGTGACCCAGTAAAACCTGCATTTAAAATGGTTTTTGTGTGGTATACCTCATTAACTGAGCCAGACCAACATTGCTGTCAGTACAGGAAAAGATGTAGGAATAAGTCTCCTGTGACAGGATCCCTTGCTGAGGCAGTACTCTGGACTTATCCCAGAATGAACATACTACCATGACCTCAGCAGTAGTATGAGTTTCCACATCTGGCATCTATTTACTTACCTACTTTGGTTAAATAAAGAATTTCAGAGGTGCAGGTGAGGACTTGAAAGTATTCCACACTCCCTGTGAGGAATGCAGAACACCTTTGATATACAATCCTACACTGAATTGGATACAGATTCCTTTAGATTCAGAGATCTCTGTAGGGAACTTGTCCGGGGAAGTTGCTTTACTAGACACCCTGCAGGACTGAAAGTTCCACATTCCAGTCCAAGTCTCTCTTACTCTGTCCGATGTTCTCCATCTTCAGATCTGCTGAAGCTTTAATCCTTCTCCTGTGTCAGTGTATATAGTTACTGATACCCAGTATATTGATCTCATTCCTGATACATAGTATTTAGTAGGAGACAGTATATAAGAAACCCTTTAATGTTTTGGATAGCAAGCCGACTGACCCAAGACCACCATCTGATGTAGAAATCTCAGTGTCTTCAAATCAGTGTACATACCCTTGTGTGTGCTTACTTCTGTAGTGACTTTCATAAGCCTGAAATAATTGTCATTGTGATTTGACAAGCTAAATTCCTGACTTGCCTAAATTCCAGACAGGTTTTTGGGCAACTCAGGAAAAAAAAAGGGAGGATCTTGAATAAAACCACTATTATTAATGGTAGAAAAGGGGAAAAAAACGAAAAGGGAAAACCATCGGGAACATGAAACTGTGTATAAATTCAGGAAGTGTGGAAGATATTTGGCACAGCAGATGACAGTTGGGCTTAAATGTGAGTTTGAAAATAGGTAGAAAATTGTCTCCCAGGTTACATGGTGGAAAGTCATCATTGGAGTCTTAAAATGTAGTCTGGACATAGACTCAAATTAAAGCAAATTGACACAGGGAATGTCAAGGGTTTAAACGCCATGAGATTCCCTTCCCTCCCTCCTTCTCCCCCAGTAGAAATAGGTGCTTTGTAAGGTAAACTGTTTCTGCACTGATGTTAGATCACCATCTAGAGGACATTTTAAAACACATGCTTGTCATTCTACTGGTTTTTGGTTTTTAAACTTATTTCTATTCACAAAGGCAGTTCAAAACACTAATTGGTTAAGCACCAAAGTGGAAAAGTCATTACACTTTTCTTTCCCCTCTAGTTGCACCAGTCTTTTAACTGGACATTTCTTGTCCAGTTTCAGTCGGTTACTTGTGAGCACTGCTTGTATGGGGGAGATGTTTAGGATTGTGTGATTATTCACATCAGCTTTCACACTCCTTTCATGCTTTAGGATGTTGTTAGCTACACATGATGCAAAGTCCACAGTGTTTCTGCCTAACACCTTTGTATGGAAGACGAGTCCAATGATGTCACAATGTGTGCCAGGTGAGACCGCTGCTAGAGAAATCACAACACCACTGGCTGAAAAGGAGGGAGGTCAAAAGTGTCTTGTGCTGGACAGGAGAATTGGATGGCGGGTAAACTAACCCTGACAGTTTTCCTGGGATTTACCATCTATATGATGGGCATATTCCCAGCCACTTACTGTCCAGTCTTCTCTAATGCCTTCATACCACTGAAAAGCAAGATCAAGATTCGTATAGCCACAAATGAACAGCAAGAGCAAAACAGTCCATCAGCAGGTGAGAGGATAGGTTGATAGGTTGAAGTGAGAGGATGAGAAAGAGGAGGCCTGGAAAGCAAAAAAAAAAAGCAGAAAATGAGATGGGGGATGGACACAGAAGCTTGGGTTTGCAAAAAAAGAAAATAAATAAGAGGATTGGAAAGATGTGTGTCAAGGGGCAGTGGGGGTCAGATGGCCCCTAAGGAGGAGGTCAAAGGAGGTGATCCTGCCCCTCTGCTCTGATCTTGTGAGACCACACTTGTAGCACTGTGTGCAGTTCTGGGGTCCTCAACAGAAGGACATGTTGGAACAAGTCCAGAGGAGGCCACGAGGATGATCAGGGGCTGGAGCACCTCCTGTGTGAAGACAGGCTGAGAACGTTGGGGCTGTTCAGCCTGGAGAAGAGAAGGCTGCATGGAGACCTCAGAGCAGCTTCCAGTATCTGAAGGGGGCCTATAGGGATGCTGGAGAGGGACTCTTCATTAGGGACTGTAGCGATAGGACAAGGGGTAATGGGTTTAAACTGAAACAGGGGAAATTCAGTTTAGATATAAGGAAGAAGTTCTTTACTGTGAGGGTGGTGAAGCACTGGAAATGGGTCAAATACGCGAATGAGGGAATGAGGAAAGAGAAAATCCGTGGAAGAAAAGATACACTTGTAACAAGAGGACAGGAAAAGATTGTGGTGGGAAAAGAAACTATCCTGCAGGTGTCAAACCACAGGAAACCAGATTCCAGTCCCCAGTTCTTCCAGTGTCTTGCTCCTTTTATACCTTTGTAAAACAGCAATGATGGTCTCACCTTCCTGGATGACCACTCACTACCCTGCTGCAAGGTAAAGAGAGAGAAGTTTAGACCACATTTGCATGCTCACATCCATACACACCACGAAACCACACTTGAGAATCATGAGGATGCTACGGGGACAGTGAGCATAGAAGAATATATACTGAATGAGGAAGAATAGAAACAAGAAAAGGACAAAAGAAAGGGGGTTATGAATGAAAAGTTGTTGAGTATGAAGGAGAAAACAGAGTTGAAAGTTTAGAAAACAGGGAGAGAAAACAGGAAGGGAAACAGAGGTGAAAATATCCAAGTATGAAGAAAGAAAACTAGAAGAAAGCTGATCTTGTCCCTAACCTCCCCTAGGTAAAGACTGGGAGAAAATGGAGGAAACATTTGTGGCCTCATCAACAGGGGAAGGAACGGAGGTGATCGACATGGTGCAGCACGAGGATTCAGAGGGACTGAGGAATTCAGCAGTGAAGGATCTGGTGCTGGATCTGGCTCTTGCTCTGAGCACTGGCAGCATTGTGTTCTTTTTTTAATGTGTTACATAAAGCATGAAATAATTGCTATGATAATTGATGATAACAGTTTGAACATCTACCTGTGTTTTATGGTCAGCTATTAGGCAGCATGGCTTCTCTTCACCAATCAGATCCCAAGGAACTTGCAACACTGAGACATGGGCTGGGATCTTGCATAGTTATTGAGAGTGTTTCCTTCTCTCCTTGAGAAACACAATAAATTCTCAGTCCAAGGTGTATGCATTTTTTTTTGTAAGCTAAACATCTCTTCTTACACTTTCCACATGTTCTTTGTGTAAAAAGCATCATAGCAATAAACAAGAATTGATCCAACTCACCAACTTCAAAGTGACCTTGTCTTTAAAACAAAATATTAATAAATTCATCATACATAGTAAGAACAAGAAAAAACTGCATATTCGAGGGACCTGTCCCTGTCATGCACAAGATAGATACAAGAAAAGTTGAGGACTCTTCAAAATGCAGACTGTCAACAGCTTTTGCTGACCCCACAAAGAAGCTAAGTAGTCTCAGCACACTGAAATAACTTCTATATTACACACAAGTTCTGGCACAATGTTAATTGCTATTAATCTAAGAGATAGTCTGGACATATTGCTAGGACAAAATTCATCAAATGAGTGGAGGAAGAGCATACACGGTTTAAAGAGTAAAAACAAGCACAAGCCCAATTTGTTATTTGTTATGATGCAAATGTATAAAATGAATTCTAGGTACTATTATTTATTACTTGCGAGGTTCAGCTATGAACTTCAGTCATGCTGGGTACAGTGCAAATACCGAACAAAGAAACAGGTCTGGTCATAAAGAGTTTGCAATCCAAACAACTTTTGTCACTGAAGCAAACTCTTTACTAGCATTTTAGTTAATTAATGAAAACAAAATCTCTGAAAAGTCCGTTCTTGGAAAATATTTACCCGCATTAGTCAGTACTGGAACAGGACAACGGAGTAATTAGGATTTTAAGAATTTGTACAATGCTTACATTGAAAAGGGCTATTTCCACTTGCACCTCTTCCACAAACAATCCCGAGGCAGCCAGTATAAGACGTAAAAACACAATTCTCCCATAATCAAGAACACTCTGAAGAACATGCATAAGGGAGTTGTGTTTTGTATATTTAACAACTTAGATAAATTCTAGAACATTGATCTATATTTTCTAATTCAGAACCTGAACTTGATGCAATTATGAGGCTGCTCTTGAGAATATGCTTTCGAGTGTCTCCTGCTACCCTAAAATATAGTACTTCTTGCTCTTTAATACATTTAATACATAAAATCAAATTTCAAATAGAAAGTAAAACCTTACAGCAGCTCTAGTCCTCTGTTTGGATGTTATATATTCGCAAATATAGGGATGAGAGAACCAGGTTCAGGATCCGAGAAGTTCTTGGAATTCCAGTTGTTCAGTCTTCAGAGACTTCTAAAACCCCTTGTGACTGTTCCTCCACCCTCAACCACATCCTCAACTCGAAATATAGACTAAAACATAAAGAATCTTTTTGGAGAAGAAAGAAAGAGGAAAGTCAGACTCTTCCCAGCTCCCAGTCCTGCTCCCACTAATGAGGATGCTTTCCTCTTCCCTCTTTTGTCCCTTAGGAGTTTTGCTGATGAAACAGAGAACTGGGAAAGTCTTCAGCAACCTTCATTATTAGGTGACTTATCTTTCAGCCTAGAAGCTAGAGCCTTGAGTCTTTCCTAGTTCCTTTACCCATTTATTGGCAGTAGAGGAGGAGAGGATTCTTCCCTCTCTGGTAACCTACATGTGTGGTTTGCCACACGTGTGTCTGAGTTACCGGCTGGTCTTAAACCACGACACACAGTAACCCATAGGATTTCCCTAACAGCATATCTTATGTGAACAGGTCTTAGAGCTCCAGCTTATTGCCCTGCCCATTCAACATGACTGTGAGGTTGCAGGAGTAGTCAGGGAATGCACTGAACAGGGGGACTAATAATGTAACAGTCCTTCTTTTTATGACTCAGAAATCGTTGTTTACTAGGTAGTCATCTTGCTACCTTAGGACTTGCTAAACTCTAGAGCTGTCACATCTGGGACAGCGTTGAGAGCAGTAGAAGACCCTCTTATGAGCTCTTATGATTTTGCTACAACCAACTGCTGAGAAAAAGGTACTAAGAAAAGGTAGGTAGGAGAGTAAGAGCACTGCATCACCCTCGGGGCCCTGAGAAGATGGTCATACTTTTATAGGTCAGGCCTTCCTCTCCCTGTGGTCACACCTCTCTTCCTCTTTTTCCATGCAGATCACCAGATGTGGCATTTCTTGTCTGGGTTCATTTGGGATCCACTGGGACAGTGGAAGTGCTTGGCAAAGTCCTGGCTGTTGCTGACAGGCCCACAGACACGTAGTGGCAGGGGACTGTGTGGATCTGTGTTCAGGGAAGACTGTAATTTCTCAGGATCCTGGTGTCCACACATTGCCTGAAAGGAAGCAAACCAGGGAAGTCAATCTGACTGAAAGTCCTCATAGAAACAAGACTTTAGGCTCCTCAAGCCCCTGTACATTTGACTGAGGCTGCTGGAGTAAACAAGGAAACACACATGGATGCCAACTATGTTCAGGTCTTTCCTTCCATCACCACGCTTTCTGACTCTTTTCCCTTTCGCTAAGCCTCTCTGTCCCTGTTTCCCTATCTGACTAGCTATCTGCTCCTTTTCTATGCTGCGTAGTACAGAACACAGAGAATTTAGACCAGCTTGGTGTCTAAGCTCATGCAGACTTGAATTCCATCTAAAATAATGGTGTAGATGTAGTCTTAGTGTCTAGATACAGATTCTTAAGCAAAAGCAATGAGTGCTTATCCTTAGACAACATCCCTTTACTATTTGAAAGACTGGGTGGAAGGTTATGTGACTTTACCAGTATTCAACTAGCAATCTAAGTCTTCACTTTTGTGTTTCCAGTTTTTATTCATTGACAAATGATGCAATAGCTGTCAGACAGCCTCTGAAATGCAAAACTTGCCACCAAGACCCAGGAATCTGTGATTTCAGAACTGCTTTTCTACCCACTGCTCTGACCTAACGTAAATACATGCACAAAACCTTTTCCTTTACACAATTACAGTCACTTGTAAGAGTGTGACTTTTCAGACTAGAGAAATCCAGTGATCTATTATGAGGAAATCAACAGCACCATGACAAAGGTACAACTTTGCAGAAATCATTAAGCCAGGTTTCCACAGAAATCTTCCATGATGCGTGCATGTACTTCTAGTTCTTTACCTCTAATTAACATTCAAAATCCTTTTTTTCATTCTCAGTTACTCAGAATGATATGACCTCTAGTTATTCACCATGACGGAGATGTGAGTGAAGGAAGGCATGGAGACATAGGTGCCTTTTCCAGTAAAATTCCACTTTCCATGTTCAAGATCGCTCACAACAGTAAAGAAGTACTTAGAACCTGGCAGTGAAGCATGCTTTCACTGATACAACTTGCTTGCTACAACTTAATTTTTGTAGACTTTAGGGCTTTGGAAAAAATATAATTGCAGACAGGTCTTTTGTTAGCTTTGAGATCCATAACAGTATGGGGTCCTATATGTGAATTTTAGTTTTCTTTTCTCTTGAACACACTGGTTATTCCCAGTTCTGGGAGGAGGGGGAAAAAGTGATTGAATATTGAGAAAGACAAACTGCAATAATGTGAAAGACAATAGAGAGTGAGAGAGACACAAGTAGCCTAAAATTCATTACATGAGCAAAACTGAGGTAGAAAAGCTGGTCATGTGAAAGTCCAATATCAGGTAAATCCTTCTCTTCTTTGTGCTTTTTCAGCCAATTCTTATAGGCCTGTGGAGAGAGAAAATCAATAATACTAAATCCCCCTTCAGATAGTGTCCCAAACCCATGTCTTCTCTCAGTGAAATATATAAATCTAGTATATATTTAATAAATTAGTAATTTTGTATCTCTCTCTCTTCATTCTGCTGCTGACCATGGCCTTAATAAAAACAGCATAACAATCTTGAGACACAGCAGCTGAGTTGTGTGGTGAGACTGTGAGATTAGAGAGGTAAGTATCCCACAATACCTGGTAAGCAATGGCAAGCCCTCCAGTGTCAGCTGTATTCTCCAACAGTGTAAAAGTACCATTGACCTTAAAGCCATAGCTTTCATACTGTTCAACCAAGCAGTCTATAGAGTTCTGTAGTGCACCCCTGTTGCATGTAGGACAGCCCCCAGGCAGCACTGTGGGAGAAAAAATATACTAAAAAGTAAAGGTTTTTCTGGCATTCACCTGTATTCTTCACATTAATCATTGAGTCATCTTAGCAGTCAGCATGGCCTGTAGTAGGTTTTTCTTAGCTTCATCTACCTTAATAGTATAGGTGTACATTCGTAGAGGGGCCAGGATTTAAGATCCCCTGAGAGAAAGTACCAGAGGGGACCTAGAAGAATAAACAAAGACACCACAGGAGGTACCCACCATAACCATAGAACGTGTGAAGGAGTTCATGTGCCATGAAGACCCCGATGGCTCCGAAGTTCACAGCACTGAAAAAGAAACACGAAAGGAGTGCTTTTGGAAAGAAAAAGGGGGCAGGTGAGCATTCCTTATGGCCATTGAGCACAACTGGGCTGCACAGAAGCGTTCTACCCTGAGAGCACTCAGAAGCACTTCCTATTTACTGTCTCTCAGACAAGGTACACTGTGTAAAAATGCGAATACTAGTGCAAATTATTCTACCAATGCTTAAATTTTTACTATGGACTTGTATTAAAGTATTTATAGCTAATAAGTCATCATAATAATGAAGAGTCTGCGAATGAGATTCTGCCTTTATGAATTCTAATGACATCTACTGTTACTGAGTTACGTCCTTATTTACCCATTACTGGCTGAACTGCTGCACAAACAGTGATGGCAATGGTAATCATACAAGAGCAGGATGGATGGAGAAACAATCTTGCAACAGTTCTCTAGTGAAAAATAATATAAAAATGGCAAGACAAATTAAAATAATGAAGATTTGACTACAGTTTCTCTTGTCTAGCACTGGTGATCTTGCTACAAGCAAGAGATTGTAATCACAGAATCATAGAATAGTTAGGGTTGGAAGGGACCTTAAGATCATCCAGTTCCAACCCTCTGCCATTGGGAGCAACACCTCACGATAGACCATATCACCCAAGACTCTGTCCAACCTGGCCTTGAACACTGCCAAGGATTTACCACTTCTCTGGGCAGCCTGTTCCAGTGCTTCACCACCCTCACAGCAAAGAACTTTTTCCTTATATCCAGCCTGAACTTCCCCTGTTTCAGTTTGAACCCATCTCCCCTTGTCCTATCACTACAGTCCCTGATGAAAATAGAGATTTGTAATAGAGATCTCCAGCAGTTCTTTCCAATCTGAATTTCTATCATTCTATGCAATGAATCTAAAATAGTCACACAAGCAGGAGTACCCTCAAAATATATTTCCATAATATGGAATGATGGGCTCATTCTTTCTTTGCATGCACTTATTAATGCTGTTGAAGCATGAAATGTTTGTAGTAGATCATTATTACATCGCTTGCAACTCAGTAGGAAGTGAAAAGAACAGAACAACTCATTTTCTCTTAGAACTGATCTTTCAGAAGCTCTGTACCTGATAACTTCTTATGGTTGCCCAAAAATGTTGCAGATGCCTCACCATTAGAACTGTCCAATCGGGTGGCGCTTTGAGGAACATAATCTAGCAGGATGGTTGGACCAGATATTTTTAAAGGTCCCTTCCAACACAAACCGTTCTATGATTCTATAACAATTGTACTGCTTCGCTGACTTCTTATTTTAAAAGCTATCCTCACAGTCATTTGAATTGGCTTTTGTCAGTCAGGTTTAAACTTTTGGAGCATCATCCGAGGTAAAAGCTATTGTGCCAACTCACCAAAAGCTGATCAGGTTTGACTTACCAGTCTACTCAACTGGGATGACAGTGAGAAAAATGTATTTTACTAACATGGAATACAAAAAGAACCAGAAGCTATGGATACCTTTTCAGAGAGGAAGAATATTGTAAGTGATAGCCTACCCCACTTACCTTTCAGTACAATGGGATTAGGAAATCTATCTGAACATTATCATGCAAAAAAAAAAAAAAAAGACATCAAATAATATTTTTACAGTCAACTGTTTTAAATGCTTTTAACATAAAAAAAAAAATGCTTAACAGATCTGTTCTATATGATGAAAGAACCCAACTGGAAAAATCTGGTCTACAGAATTGTCATTGTAGCAGGGAAAGACTTGGAATTAAAAATGTATTTGCTTATTTGAAAAGGTTTATCTAAAAAACCAAGAAAAGGAACTGTGTTTGGCCATTTGAAGACTTCAGACAAAAAGCTGCTCTGCAAGGCTCAGATTTGCTCTGGATTAGATTTGCATGGGTTAGATTCTTGGAATTCTTGGGATCGAGAAAATGAGAGGCAAAGCTGAAATGTCTTCTTTGCAGTTAACCTACATGAGATCTCTGCCTCTTTATTCTGGAGTAATATACCTGTCTCAGCTTAGTTTCACCTAGATTCTGATTTTGCTCCAGCTGCATCAATGATCACACTTTCAGAATTCATAAGGCAGTATTCATCTGGCTTTAGAAAAAGCTATTCCACACCTCCTGCCCCCCCTCGTGTCTTTCTCAGATGCAGTGAGAAAAAGTGGTTAAAGACAGACCCATTAATATTCTTCCTGGAAACATCACACAGCCAAGGGACTGCATTCAGCTTCCACCTCTGCAGCCCCTTCATACCTGGGAAACTTTGTGTGGAAAAAAGGGCTGCGGAACATTCCAGCAGGAAAGACCACCATGTGTTGCCTTATTGAGTAGTATGAACGCACAGACCAGGGGGACACATGCCAGCTAGAAGCAGAAAAAGAGAAATAAGAGACTGTATTAACTCCTTATCACTCACTCTTTTCCTCCATTGGTCTTGCAGAAATGGTCTGCTCAGTACAGCTATCCATGAAGCAGCATCAAATGATGAAATCCACACTTTCTACAGTTAAAGGTGTTTGAAATAAACCTTTACTTGCTTACAGATGTCAGAACTAGTAGCTTAGCTTTCATACACATTAAGGGATTCACTCTCACAACTTCCTTGCCAAGTAAGTCAGGATTCATAACCTCCTGTGAAGTCCTGCACAAACTCTTCAGGTAGTGTGAGGTCCTAAGCATGCCTGTGAATGCTGCCCGCCTTATGAAGCATCAGGTCATGCCTTTGAGGTCACCCTGCCAGCATTCACATCATCACAGTGCTTTGCTGGTTGCTTTGCTGCTAAGTCCAGGACAACCCTTAAGCTCCCTTAATCAACAGTTTATTGGCAAAGAATGTTCTTTTTTTTTCAGGGGTCTGGAGCTCCCTCCACAACAGTGGGGTTTTTTGGTAGCATGAGTTCAGGCTGAAGGCAAGATAGGCTGCCATACTCAAGGGGGTTTTAAGCAGGATGCAGCAATTCAGTCTTGCATCAAAGAAGGACAACAGCATCTTGTCTTGCATTAGGAGAAGTGTGGCTGGCAGATCCTCTATTCAGGACTGGAGGTACTGTGTCCAGTTTCACACACACACACTCTCCCCATCTGCACTACTCCTCCTTTCGCAGTAAAAGAGAGATATAGACATACAACTGGACACAGTCCTGAGTGACCTACTCTAGCTGATCCTGCTTTGAGCAGGACAGTTGCATTAGGTGGTCTCCACAGGTCCCTTCCTAACCTCAGTCCACAAGTGTGTGATTCTGTTGTATTTTTTCAGGTTGCTGACACTTACTTATTCTGTGAAGGATGCTGAAGGAGTTTCAAGTAGGAATTTTCCCTCTGTACCTTCAAACAAGCCACCACATTGAGGAAAAAAGTGTCTTCATTTATCACCAGCTGAGGGAAGAGACAGGTAATGTGAATGCTATAGGGCATGAGCAAGGAACTAATTGGACAGTATGAGAAGAAGCCCCATGGGTCAAAAAAGGGTTCATCAAAAGACAAACCAATGGAATACTTGTGTTTTTTTCTTTCTCAGTTCTAAAGACTTCAATTTAAGATATGAGAGTATGTTATCTGCAGGCCAAACAGAACATACAAGCAGGTCAAAACCAACCTCTATCAGGCCACCCACACTCTAAATATAGGTAACAATATAGAAGAAATACATAAAGGTTTTCTGTGAAATGAACAGTAGAAAATGTGCATTGGTACAGAGGTCATATTCTCCTTTAGGAGCAGACAAGACAGCAGTTGGTAGAGGTAAACTGCCAATAAGGAGGCAGGCATGTTTACATTATATAGCTCACATTCTGGTATTCCACGTTCACTTTGTCAGTCTGGAGTATGTGAGCTGGATAGCCAATCTCCACTTGTAGTTTGGAAACCTAATAACAACGACAACAACAAGAAGAAACATGAGCAAAGCAAGGTTTTACATTTCAGCAGCAGTTTTTAAACTCTATTTCTAAACAACCTAATTATGATCTGTGATTCAACCCTCCAAAAAGACAGCTACTCCGTTTCAACGAGACATCTTCTCCTGCTATTTTGGTTTCTTAGTTCAATGACCTGAGGCCTAGTGGAGTTCTAGTCTTCTTTTTCTTTATAACATTATTTTCTGGGATTCACCTTCATAGTTTTTAACCTCTCTGGGTGTATTGAACTGAATATCTCAATACAATTAATTCATAATACAATTAATATTGAACTGGTATCTCAATACAATTAATTTAGAGTATCCAATGGACAAACAAACACTGCGCCTCTCTATGCCTACAGATCAATGCCTGATCACATGTGCATGATGGCACCCATAGAACCACTTAAAATTCTCAGTGTGTATAAGACATCTATCTAAGACTGTGTGCCTGTAGAAGCAGGTCAAAATGTGTGAACATGGAATATATTTGCGAAGGTTTCGGGGAAAGGAAGGTCTCAGTAACTTTTGCCTTCTGCACGCACCAAGACTTTAGCCTTTTGGCGAGCCTGTTCATCCATCCACTTCAACTGATCCAGTTGGTCACAGAGGGCATCTTGGATCTCGGAGAACATCTGCTCAGCCTGCCGTGAAGAAAAGAAGGCATGGCCAGAACTGCAGAAAAACATTTTTCAGGTTTAGCTACCACCTTCCCATGTTCCAGCAATTCAACCACAGAATAATAGAGGGAAAATTCCTCTTCTTGTGGTGAAAGAGGAGATTTCAGTTTCTACAATGATTTAGGCTTAAGCTATTTGGCATCCAGTGGTTCCTCACAGGGCTTATCATTCTCTTCCACATACCTTTCCAACTTGTTTCTCATGGAAACTAAGAATGAAACATAATTCTTTTTCATTCAATCCCTTATGGGATAGGAGTGGACTGAGTGATTACCCCACTTCTTGAGTAAAATTAGAATTCAGTATCCAGAAGTATTTCATGCTAGTTTCTCCCTTTCCAAATTTATGGCAATCTGAGAGTGTCCTTCACAGAATTATGTTTTGTTCATTCAGCTATGTGCTTCACTACACATAGTCTTAGTTTTCCATTAACTTTTGCTGCAGTAATTTACTCTTGTCAGTTTACACACTGCAAGATCATCATAAAACCTGGTGCCTACGCTAACTTCCCTCAAAGAAAAAGGAACTCTGGTCATCAAAGGAAAAAGAAAAATCCCACATTGCAGACAGGTGTTCCTTTTACTGTGGATCCATTCAGAATGTTTTGGCATTGATTTGTTTCTGTACAAATGGCCATACAACGCATTAATGGTTTGGGAATTTAAAGTCTTATTTAAACATGTCAGATTGGTGATGAATGCTGTTAGTACTGTCATCCCAGGAAGAACACTGAGATTGCATGCATTTGTAGGGCTGTCATAAGCATTGGTGCTGCACATATGACTTTGATATGACTATATCAATTAGCAGTTGATATAAAGATAATAACTGGCATTTAGCAATGATTATTCTACCAATGACAGCAGTATCTGGTTCTGACATCTTTCATTCCCCAAAAAGGAAGGGAAGTGCGTAAGTACAGGAATATGGTATAAAAAGGTATAAAAACCTACACATGGTTTTGCTGCCCTGATGTGGTCTTAAGCTGGCATGTCAAAAAAGGGAAGACAAAGTTGATTGGGATTAATAGGATGAATACCTACAAGTGTCTTTGTCTGCTGAGGGAAAATTTCTTGCACAATCATCTGTCCTAGAACTGGCTCAAAGAAAGAGCTGGTATCAGTCAAGCACTTCCTCCAGCGCTCAGCTGGGATCTGTAAGAACACAGAAAGAAACAGAGACACATGACAGTGAGGACAGAGAGACAGGAATACAGTAAAAAGATACATAGACGTGCAGTCTGTACATACTTGCTGCTACCTAAAAATGACAGCAGTGAGTGATAAGTAATGTAGTTCCGTTTAAGGTATCTCAGAAGAATTTAATCAACTAAAACTGATTTCCTTATGATTTACTCCACTTATTTTCACGCAAGCTGAAGATTCATATGCTAGCTGAGACAAATATGTAGAAGAAAGGTGACCATCTATATATTGTTCCCTATCCCGTGATGCAGTGCATTTAGCTCTCCAAAGTTTTTTGTGTCTTTTTGTTTACTCCCACATTTCTTTGAGAAAAAAGGAAGCACTTAATGGCTTAGTGAGAGTGGTTTTCCTCCCGAAATCCAAGAAGCATCCATCCAGACAAGGCATTGAGAAAACATCCAGAGGGCATGTCATAGTGTTCAGCTTCTCGGCGGCTGAATGAAGATGGTTAAAGGCTAACTCACCATTCTAGATCCCATTTTTCCATAAAGAATCTTAGATAGTTCCAGGCGTGCATCTTGGAATCGACTGTCAAGGGCTGGGGAGAGATTCCCAACCAGACAAACAATCATATAAATGTGAAGGACCCTGTAGGAAAATAGCATTTAAAAGGACTGAAGATTGAACGCTGGTCACTATAAGCACAGAAGTATGGCAAGTGTGAGAGAAATAATTTGTGGCAGAGGAGCCCTAATAACCTGAATAATGACACCAAAGTACTCTGAATGGGCTACACATTTGTCTGTCAGAGAAGGATGACTTGACATGAGTCAACCAGAGAAACTCTCTCTCCCAGAGCACCATGAAGATGCAAGGGTAATTGCCTTCTGTGGCATAGGATTCTTCATGGGAAGCAGGAGAGAGACCATTTTTTAGGACTGGGTAAAACTTATTACAGAATATTTTGAGCGGCCTGTGGGATTCTGTGAGGCTTATTATGGGATGTTTGTGGGAAGGGCCAAAGGCAGGGAAACTGAAGGATTATGGTGGACTGAGGGGAACACACATAGGAAAAGGGAGAAGAAAAGAGGTAAGAGGGAATGCCTGAGTGTAAACTTGTGGCTTGCCATGACATCTGTCTGACTGAGCCCTGCACATGGCCACCAGAATCTGTCATACCTTATGAAGTGCTATGTTAAATAACATTCTACTCTCTGTGTGGGGATGGGATACTGGAGAAACAAGGAGTCTGAAAATTTACTGGAGGGACTTTATTTCAAGCTAGATGCTAGAGAGTACAGGGGTCTGAGAGTTGCCTAGTGATTTGGACCAGCTACTGGAGAGATCTGCACATACATATATGTGTATTTCTAACATGAAGAGACCACAGCATCAGCAACCAAAGTAGGGCTGCAAGACTCAGGGGCTCATATATCCAGGTCCCAGCAGCTGTGGACATCAGGGGATCTGGGGCTAGCTTCTGAACATATAGCTGGACTGAATATCTAAGACCAGCTATTGGAATGATCCACATTGTGTGCATGTGTATATATATATTTCACTAGCATAGACCAATCCTGATCAGCTGGAGAGGAGAAGTAGGATCAGGCTGTCTGAGCTATTCATATTTGTGTGAGTGCTGGAGGTGGGGAGGGGAGGGAAAAAGGTATGCCAGTAAAGGCACTGTATTTCATCTCTGTTTATCTGTGTGACATATATATATGTGTGTATACATATATATTGCATGCATATGCAAATCTATTGTGAATATATTCTAAGCCTTAGTACTGGCTAAACCTGTGGATAATAAAGCCACAGCAGCCTTGCAATTCTCCAGCTCCTGTATTCAGCAGACTGTAACACAGACCTCTTTAGCTTATGGCTAATATTTCTTGAAGTATGAACAACTACAACCATAGAGATTGACTCCTACCTTTCCTTGCGCCATTGTTCGATAAGCTGTGACATGCCGCTTATGTAATCCATGTCATGCACTGCAATTGGCTGAGACAGGTTCATCTGCATAGGATGGAAGACAGCCTGGAGACACGACAACCAGTCTATAGCTGGTGCCTTTTCCTAGAAGTAAAACAAAGCTTACATGCTGAACTATGAATCTAAATTGACTGACAAGAAACAATGTGGAAACCGGTGCAGTCTCTTTAATACTCTTAAGAGATACTTTCAATAAGTTAAACTGTTTTTATGATGTATTGATTACAGTAGAAAAGGAGAATTGCCTTTTCTATTATTGAAATAGGACCAGGGAGAGGAGAGAGTTGTGTGCCTGAAAAATCCAACTACTGTCAATAAAAGACGTCAAGTTAATAGGTTATTTAAAGCTCAACAGTCTCCAAGTGTAAGTTGCAAGGGAATGGCATCTAGGCAGAGTGTCTCATATCTCTTTTGATCTGGCTCTTCAGAATGTGTATGTCATGTTACTGTGTTGCTCAAGTTCTAAGGCATAGATACCTGTAGCTCCCTAATGGTAGTGTGAAAGAACAGCATCCCACTCTTCTGTCTTTCCTGCAGTGGGGTGACAAACTTCTGGAGGTTAGAGATGAAGGACAAGGTAAGGGAAAAAGAATCCGGGGGACCATCCTGCAGCCCTCCAAGCAGGCCCCCCAGTTTCTTCAAATATGAGAGATACACACGGAGAACCTGCAATACAGAGCATATGACCAGTGGGAGAAACATGTCTGAAAATTAGTCAACGTATCCATTCATCCATTTAACCACCCATCTTGACTATATAAGTTTCAATCTTACAAAACCACTGCAGTCCCAGCCCTAAAACTCTCTTTGCCATCTTCAGATGGAAGAGTTTGCCAAGTAGAGCTCCTCTCCCAGTGACAAACACCGAATTCCCAAAAGGCTATTTTTGTCCCAGTTTAAAGTAACATTAAGTATCAGAATCATTTTAGAGATGTAGACTTGCCATCTCTGGAGTCAAGGGAGAGAGCTGCAGTGCTATGATGAGCCAGTAATTTGATGGAGAGAAAATGCCAGCTTCTTGCTTCTACGGTCATGAGGTATTAAAGGAATGGTTATGATAGGTAGACAGACTGATTTTTTTTGAGAACTCTTCTGAAAGACTCAGACTGAGAAACTGAAATCACCTCAATTTTTCTTATAAAGTTAATTCAAATGACAGAGCTGTGATGGAATTCACTTTGTTGCAATGACTCCCAGCCTCCAAGAGCCTGTTTCTCTAGCTCAGCTTAAAACGTTTTAAAATAGCTTTTAAAATATTAGCTACCCCTCCATTTGAAGTTCTAAAGCCTTACTTTGGATAAGAACATTGAAGGGGAAACCTAGGGGAAGCCCAGGTTCATCTTTCTTAGCAAACACAAATGAAAATGATACTGTTCTGTTTCTACACTGGAAGTTTTAAACCTTGCATCTAAAAATGGGTTACATTTTACAAACTGTCTTTTTGAAAAGTAGAAAGTTTTGTGGATAATTCCTTCTGGAGACATTTTCCAAGGTCACTGACCGTAACCCATGGGAACAGACCACTCTGACCCAGGAGGCAATTCAAGGAGATCCCTACACCAAATAGCTATTTTTACCTTTCTTCAGCCTCTGATATGTTACCTCAAGATAATTTTTCTCTTTGAATTTACTCTCAGGTGGCATCTCAAACTCAGGGTGGTCAATCTGCAAAAAGAAGTACACGCATCTCACTATTACTATTATTATTACTATTGATTCTTAGTACAATCCATCTCATTCTTTCCAGAAACACTGGGAATGAGAGGATGTACTCAACAGGCTTTGTTTTGTGTCACAAAACCTGAAATGTTAAGAAGTTGTTTTCATCTGTGGAAAATGCTTGCTATGCGTTTTTTTGGATCTATCGTATTCTGCAGCTCATTTACAAAGCTGAGGGGACTGAGAGTCGCATGTAAACCACATTTTTAAATATCTCTACATGGGGCACTGATTTTGGCTTGGATAGAGTTAAATTCCTTCGCAGAAGCTTGTATGAGGCTGTGTTTTGGATTTGTGATTAAAGCAACTAGTGTTGATAATAAAGGCATGTTTTCATTATTGCTGAGCAGCGCTTACACAGTGTCAAGGCCTTTTCTGCTCCTCCTATCACCCTGCCAGCCAACAGGCTGGGGGTCCCAGAAGCTGGAAGGGGGCACAGCTGTGATAGCTGAACCCAGCAGAGCAAAGGTACATTCCATACCATATGATGTCCTGTTTAACAATAAGTGGGGGTGATGGAGGTTGGCCAGGGTTGGCAGCGAGCAATTAGGTTTTTTTTTTAATCACTTCTTTTTTTTTCTACTTTTTTCTTTTTTTTTTAATTATCAAAATATCTTTTCATCAACCCCTGAGTTTTCACATTTCTACTCTTCTGATTTCCCTCCCCAGCCCACTGGGTGGGGGAGTGAATAAGTGGCTGTGTGGTGCTTAGCTGCCTACCTCATTTAAACCACAACAGTGAACTGCAAAATTCATAACACACTACGCGCTTATTGTCCATTATTGTACTAGTCACATCACAAATGTAACACAATGAAGTACATTTTATACTGTCGGGGAAAATTGATGAGAGAAAGTAAGCAACTTCTTCCACATCTGCTCCTTTTCCAGAAATAAGGGCTTTTTATGTAATAAAATCAAGCAGATTACTGAAAGTTAGGAAAACTTTCTTCGGAGAACATAGGCTTAACTTCAGGAAGCCTGGGCCTCATGGGCTGTGTAACTGACTCCTTATTCCTAGTGCTTCTGGATGATTCTCTCTTTTTAGTCCACTTACCTGAATAATATTGGTCTTGAGGTCAAAAGGACTAGGACCCACAAGGACTCTGAAAAAGGGAAAGGTGCTGTATCTGCCCATGAGAGTCCGAAGAGTTTCATTGAAATCTTTTGTTTTCCCCACACCTGTGATATTCCATCCACCAACCTAGAAAAGGAAGGGAGAGAGCGAGACAGCAGGTGAGAAAAACACTTGCTTGATCTATATTTACTAAATCTTTCTTTTCACTCCTATGAGCACACTCATGATGACAACTGAGAAACAGCAAAGCAGAGAGCTATGGGAAGCTCATGAAGAGCTCTACATACCCTGTTGTCTTTAAGGTGACCTGTCGCTTTTGCTTAAGCAAAGCAACAAGCTTCAAAATGACACAGGGAAAAGGAATGGTAACTATCAACACCACAAAGTGTACAGGAAGAAAGCAGGAGAAGGAAAGAGAAAAGAGGATCCTATTGAAACTGAGCTTCTCAGGTTAGAAGTGATCCCTCTTTACAGTCTTGTTTGTTGTACAGTCCTAAAGTGATATATAAGAACACGTGGAAAAATTCAGGTACTTGATGTTAGAACATCAGCTCCTGAAACAGTATTTAAATCTAGAAGGTTAGAGGTTGTGCTGTGAACCATGAGCTTATTTCAGGGACAGATGCTAGCAAAATTCCATCATGTAGGACCATATGACACTAACTTCACACTTTCCTTTTCTCTGCAGGAATTATCTTCTGGAGGGAAAAGAAACAGCATAAACGCTCACCTCATTTAGGAGGTCCTTCAATGGCTGAGTTCCTTGGGATTCTATCCTTTGGGTATCCATGCAGGAGTGATAGAACTGGATTGCTTTCTCCTTAGCTGAGCCTCTTATCACAGACTGTGGGCTCTCTGAGGAAAAAAAAAGTAATCAAAGACTACAAAAGTGGTTAAAAAATTGTTGGGGCAGTATTAGAGCAGAGAAAGGTTGTAAGAAAATGCTACACTGCACTTTGATTCAGAACAATATAGTAGATACATCCATACTTCTCACAGTCACACAAAGCAAGTGCCATGACTCCTCCTGAAGCCAAACATGAGTTTCTTTCAGTGGAAGGAGCACAACAGGAAGGTGATGTGTCTGCGCTTCAGTCCCACATGGAGTCTGGACGTATGACCAGAGCGCACGTTCGAACAAGCACAGCAACAAAGGTCTGCTTTTACAAGTCAGCATGAAAACAGTTTGGGTTGCCATCAGAATTTCACAGTGTGACTTTGGTCTGTTACATGTGGCAAGTGGAACTAAACCGCTTAAAATGCAGCTATTGTAATATGACATGCTTAAGAATAAATCTGTACCTGTAATGACAGAAGAATGGAAAGACTGGACTCAGACTCTGTTAGGAATTATTGTGCTCTCAATTACTGGTATTGTCAGCTCTGGCTGAGGAAAATGCATCATTCATCTGTCCCTACCTAAAAGTCTTTTCAGGATCAACCGGTTTTCTTCCATCAACACATCAAATACATTTGGTGATTCTTCTGTGGCTCTGCTT
The DNA here is from genome assembly GCF_028554395.1 of Pezoporus wallicus. Lineage (NCBI taxonomy): Eukaryota > Metazoa > Chordata > Aves > Psittaciformes > Psittacidae > Pezoporus > Pezoporus wallicus. The sequence goes on from NW_026639755.1 coordinate 2,368,832, forward strand.
GAATATTTGCCTTCCCAGCTGCCACAAGCATATTTGTAGAAATCCTCACAGGGGTCCACAGTGACATTCCTAGAATTCAGGAGTCTGGCCAACAGTGTAAGACCCAGCTCGACATCACAGGATCCTGGGCAGGAAGCAAATAGGAGAGAACTATGCAGTAACAATGGAGAGTGAGAACAGCTCCAAACAACAAAAATGAGTTATCTGTGGGGCATTTCCACCCCAAGATTTCTGTTTGGTACAAACTCCTTTGCATGCAGAGTGTCAAATTCCTTGCAGGTTTTTGCTGACTGTAGAACAAAGTGTGTTCTGTCTTTCACTTCACAAGAACGTTGCATTTACACTTTGTAAGTAAGATTACTTAAAGAACAGGTAATCAGCCCAGAGGTAGTGTCCTCTCTTTCATACTACCTAGGCAGTTACAGGCTGGGTTATTCTGCCTTCTCAGTGTATTTTCTCTGAATCAGCCAGATTTGTCCAAATGATAAACTAGAAGCAACCGTAAGTGTGAACACATGAAGCAGAAGAAGAACATAGCACAAGGAGGTAAGTTGAAAAGATGGAGAGAGATGTTCAAGCACGGGAAATATTTCTCAGCAATGACATTTGTTAGAACAGAACAAAGACTTTCTAGTACATCTTGCTTTGATCTAAAACTCCCTTTAGCTAAACTGCTGCAAATCACTGGGTAGGTGTTCTCATTTGGTTCATTGTCGTGTATCAACATCAGATCAGATCAATTATTTACTGAACTAAGCCACTTGTAAATCAAAGTAAGACTTCCCATACTATGGGTTGAAGAGTTGACATGGGAAGAGGTAGGCAGAGTGGAAACAGACAAAATCTAAACTAAAAGTTTTCCCTTGGTCTCTGTAGTGAATGGTCTCCAACACAGGGGTTGAAGAAAAATGCTAGGTGAAGAGTCAATAATGTTTATTTTGGAGCAGGGGATGTCTGTATCCACCAATATGAATGCACATTCAGTACTGAGCATTCTAAACACATAAACATTTACAAAGACCATTTTGCAGAGAGTTTTCCAACAAATTTGAAAGGCAAATTAATATTTCTGGTCCATGCTTACAGCTCACCTCCTTAGCAAAAGACCATGACTTTTCTTTCTAGACTACAACTGTACTGGTCTGTGCTAGAAAACTAGGACCAGACTTAAGATCTGGTCAGAGATGGAAAGGTGGAGGAGGAACTCCAAATCTCAGATTCAGACCATTTTCCTGGAGGTGACTACGACAGAGCATGATGTGACGATGAGATGCAAGAGAATGCAATGATGCTCTCTCCCAAAACTGGGCCCATGTAGGTTAGATGGCAGGCAGAGGAGGAGGAGAAGTGTGGCCTATCCCATATGGCCCAATGGAGAGGAAGAACAGCGTTATCTTTTTTACAACCAGTTTTATGATACTTTGAGAATCTGAAAATCTGATTCTCAACACAGATGCTGAGCCTCATACCCAATGAAGACAGGCAGGAGAGAAAGAGGTCTTACAGTTGGTGTGGGTGATGAAGCAGGGGAAAGGATATCCTGTATTATACCTCGACCACAAGTCATCACGATGTAGGTGATAAGCATTGTAAAGCCAAGGAGTGTACTGAGAAGAAGTGTACACAGAAGTAAGCATTTTCTCTGAAGGCATCGTTCTTTCTTTGCACCCATTCTCAGCCCCTGGTCATGGGTCTGAAGAGAGAAAAAGAAGACAAATAATTAAGAAAGAAAAATTCGTATTAAAGTTATCACTGGTCTGCCACCTAACCTATTAGAAAATAATGCACAGGACTAGTGCCAGAATACCAGCAGTCATCCAAGTCACCTAAGTGACTATCACCCAAGGAACTTTCTCACCTCATTTGTTTCCCTGTCATGTCTAGCTAAAGCTGTTACACAGTGTTATTAGTGTTATGCATCAGAGAGGCAGCTTGCCAGCTGTCCCTCCACACCTCCTGGTTTATGGAATCACCTTGCATATACCTCCTGAAGATATCAAAGCCTTTTTGAGCCCATAAAGCTGATAACAGGATGGCTAGGACTGGTGGTTCCTTATTCTGTTACAGTCTTGCACAATTACAGTTTGCTCATTTCAAATGCGGCAGCTAAACTGCATTTGTCACCACACTCAGTATCTATCTTCTTTACCACAGAAGCAAAAAACATAGATCTTTACAAAAACCACAAGAAAAAAAGGAAGCAAAATCATACAAGAATTAGGTACCTCAGCGCATGTAATAAATGAGTCTGCTGTTAATCATCTTGCTTAATATACTATATACAATTCCTGTATCAAAACAGTTAACAAAAGACACAGAAAGAAGTAGGAAAACAGACTTCATTTTATATCTTTCAAACATACATTTTATTCAGTCATTAACAGAAGCCTCTCAAAAGCATATGTCAGCAGACTTGACTCACGGAAACTGCTAACAAAGGTTAAATGCCTAACTGCTTTTCTCCTTTAAAATCCTATTCTCTTGACTCCTTTAGGCAGGATATAGAGTAAATAAATGGAGAGCAAGTACATACAAGTGAATTTTGTTATTAAAAGGTGCTAATAGAGAACATGATCATACTGGCAGAGTACAGCATAGGAAACATAAAGGAGGAAATTCCAAATTCCTTTCATACGCCCCTGTAGGAAAAACACTTTAGCTTTTACTCCTCAAGTAGAAAATAAGTGTCACAACCTATCAGTATGGTAGGGAAGTGAGCCAAAGGAAATTAGTTTGGCTGAAATAGGAGAAAAAGTATTCTTGAATGTGCAAGCTCTCATCTCTCACCCTTTACGAGACAGCGAACGATCTACATTCACAATGTAAATGTTGCACACAAACCTTTCACTTATCTCTGCTGTCCTTGAATGTTTTGTACCTTTTACCAACCCCCAGGAAGCAGTTCAGTTCAGTGCAATTTGTCTGTAAATAACCAATTGGCACTTCACTAGTTATTTATATAAGACATCAAATCAGGAAAAGCAAACTATACTACATGGCGACCAGTTAGGCTTACCATGTCATCCTCACATTGAGGAAATTATGCCATATCTACCCACAGCTATTTGGGGGGGAAGGGGAAATGGCATGTTTCTGCATCAGTAATTTCTTAAGTCATTTGTTGAAAGATGAAGATTATTATTAATCATTGTTATTACTGTTGTTGTTGATGATGTTGTTGTTACTTATTGGTCAGTGCTTCAAACAGATCTGGATACAGCCTCAGAATGACCATTTGGATGACTAACAGGAAGGGCAAAAAAACTCCTAAATCCTCCCATCCTATTTCACATCATTAATTCTGAAACTGGGACAAGCCCGTTCTGGATCCAACCTGTCAAAAACTCAACTGCTCTGGCTCCCACAGGTAATCAGCAGTGTAGCTGTGACAGCAGAAGCAAAAGAGAGGGGTGCAGCAGACTACAAGACAGACCCATTTCCTTACCTCTGGAATAGTCCTCATCCTTGTCACGGAGCAGGTTTTGCTCCCGTGGTTACCACAGTTGTCAGCTCTGTTTACTTGTTTACTATCGGTCTTCTGTGCCAAGACATACGAGTAAGGTCAGAGACAATCTTTTCTTCCCAGCTTGGCTGATTGCTGTAGGGAGGAGAAAAGAGGAAAAGCCTTGAGAAAAACGCCCTTAAAGAAAATGTGAGGGAGGGAAAGGGATACATTTCTTCAACTCTCCACCCACCTTCTCTTCTTAACACCTCTATTTCTCAATGAACTGTATGTTTTTTCTTCCCTTTCGTCTCCCAGAGTCTTTCTGTCTCTTGGAGCTGCCCTGAAATCTTTTTGAACAGAAGTATGTGATTCTCTATCTCCCCCAGCCTCAACTATTTGCTGCTTCTTTACTCGGCAACTGCCTTACCATCCTGCCCACCCAAGAAGCCTGTTTTGGGCTGATATTCTCACTGCTAGTAGCCTGTTTCAACCTGCTGCTCTGGGGCCTGGGGGCCTCTGCCTATTGCAAGATAGTGTAGGTTATGAATTGTGCTCCTCCTCAGGCAAAATAAGGCCAATATGCTGACTTTCTTTTTTGCTTTCACTCATCTGCATCCAAAGTCCATTCAAACGGGGAACACACATGCACTTCTGATTCGTTTTCTTTTGCATTAAGCGGCATAAAAGAAATAATTCATTACTGATTCTATTCACAGTTGTTTGTAGAGATGCATACTGGAAAGATTTGGGAAAGAAGTTTCTCTGCTTTGAAGACTGGGAACCAGGATCACTTCCCTGAGGCATTAAAACTGAATAGCGAACACTGGGAGCTGAGACCTTCTCAAGTGGCAGCTGGGAGCTGAAAGAGATCACAGAAACATAGAATGGTGTGCGTTGGAAGAGTCCTTAAAGCTCATCCAGTTCCAGCCCCCTGCCACAGGGAGGGACACCTTCCACCAGAGCAGGTTGCTCCAAGCCCCATCCAGCCTCACCTGGAGCACTGCCAGGGATGGGGCAGCCACAGCTTCTGTGGGCACCCTGTGCCAGTGCCTCAGCACCTCTCACAGTATTGGTGTCAGCTTCCAGAATGACTGAAACAAGCAGAATACAGGGACAGAACTGTTTACCTCCCAGCCTTGCTACTCTATCAGAGGAATATGAAGTCTTGGTTCACTAGTCTGAATATAATTAGGTATCTGTTTAGTTGTTCAGAGCTTCCCAAATTTTTGTTCTCTCCTAAAGTCCAGATCTTCTCACCTTCATCAGATTTTTTTCCTATTCCTGTAATGACTGCATAATTTCTTAACACCTTGATTATACTGTGACAACAAACTTCTTATATAGCTGAAACAACTTACACTCAGTTCTCTCTACTTCTCAGGTCATTGGTAGCTATATATTTCTACCTTTATCAAGCAGCACTGAGTATTGTAAAAGAAGGTCCTTGCATACTGAGAAAAAGGCCCTTGCTTTCCTTGCAATAGGTAACTTCCCTTCAGTTTAACATCAGAATCCAATTTGCAGATAATTCTTGCATAAATGGTTCAGATTCCAGTTAGTGGAAGTAACAAGACATTCTTGGTAGTCACAACTCTCACATCACTGGGAGAAGCCTTACTGTGATCCATAATGTCTAACAGGTCATTGTGGCTTAAACTCATTTACAGCTAGTCAAATCTCAAATCTTTGTGCAAAATGCAAGATGGGAATATGTAGCAAAATTCATCCCTTATAATCCTTTGTTTAAACATAGCTTTAAGTCTTCCATGTGTTTCTGCCACATTTACCTTTGAGCCTTTTCCACTCTTCCCTGCTTTACATCTTTTCTCACATTAGCTACAGTTCTAATACTCTTTCACAAATGCTTTTCAGTAACTGCACTGGTAATGTAGACAAGGAAATGGTATGCAAATGTCAGGCAAACCTGACAAAGTTTAACTATGAGCAATCTTACAGTGAAGATAGTGACTAGACAAATTTGTCATGACAATATTCACTTTACTTATCCATCTTATCATACTCTTCCATCTTTGTAATTACAGCATCCCACAGCTCCCAAGCTTAAAGTAATGAAGCTAGATTAATTTCTGGCTTTCTAATGAGTACTATGTAGGCTTTAAAATTTTTCTGGCTGAGGAATTCATTGCCTTTTTGTTTATAAAATAGATATGATCATTTTGAATACAGCGCAATTTAAATTAAAGCAAGTAATAAAACATTGGCCCAAACTGAACACGTTTTAAAGTAAAACTTCAGAAGACAAAAAAAGCCTTTTGGTCAATATGATGATGGGATATAATTGGGGTCAACATGGTTTCCTAAGCCAGTATGTTTTAAGCAAGTCTTCTGCCTCCTCTGGATCAAATGTAACTTTGCCACATAATTTGACACTCCATATGGATTGTCACACACACTATCTAAAGTTACTGTGAATTTGTATATATGGACTATTTGTTCAAGACCTTGTAAGCTAATCAGGGCACATCCTGAAAAGTAGTTGGATCACATCCTCATTATAAGCATGATAGCATGTTTCAAGAAATGAAACATACATCACTTTCTGAGTGAAAAGCATGGGGTTTTGAATTAGTACATATTTCAGTGGTGGTGTGATACTGAGAAGGCTTTCTTGAAAGGTCTGGCATGGATGTGATGTTACCTCTCCTAAGACATCACAGACCATACTAACATTATATACTGGATCTATCAGACACTACTGTTAGTTTCCATAGGAAGAACATTCTACTGAGTATTGCTCTGCTGCAACAGAGTTTGTTAACAATTCAATAGGAAAGTTGAACTGTTATGGAGAAAATCAAGCTGTTAAAACATTTTTATTCCAAAATTCATGTTTTGTTTTGGAAAGGATATGGATTTATTTCATATAGGTGCTCTCTCTGTGCTTGTACTCTGAGAGATGCAGGCATAAGACATCTTTTATCCAAAATTATATACCCCACACTTCAGAAAAATCTGTTTGACTGTGGTCATTAGCTGAAGCTGAGTAATTCAGAGGCTGTAGTTATGCACCTTTTCAAGCAGAGTTTCTTGTATCTATCAGAGTAAGGACACAGCATGTTTGCATCTGGTACCAATAAGCCAGGGAAGCATATATTGCATTTTCCAAACTATCAGTTGGAAGTTTTCTTCAGGTGAGGTGTTGCAGGACAGTGTAATGCCTGTATATGTCTTTAAGCCTTGAAAACAGTCTACCTTGGAGGGAATTGCATTATGACAGTGTGTGATCTGACATCTTACTGAGTATAGAGCTTGTAGAGTTTTGGAGATCTTGTGAAGTATGTGAAGTATTCATATACATAAGAATACGGTTCTGTATATGTGCAGTTGGTTTTTTTCCCGCTAGCACAGAAGTTTCTTTGAAGACTCCTTTATCAACTGCAGAAAGTGAAGACAAAAAGCTTCCCTGTAAACTTTTTCTAACTACAGAAGCAGGAAGAGGGTGTTTGTAGGGGAGACGTCACAAGTAACCCTTATCGACTGATTTTTTTCTTATCTTTGAGGCACAGATGACAGCTCTCTCTCTCTCGAGCCCACAAACTAGTGGAAGGACCTCTAGCTTTTTCCTCTGTGGCAGACACTTTCGCTCTTCTCTATATAGTGCGTTAGCTTTTCCAAATGCAATACTGATCAGCACATTGAAAAGAACACAGTGCTTGACATGTCTTCCAGCCATCGCACATAAAAAGCTTTAATAGCAATTATCTTTTAAATAGTTGTACAAGCCAAAGAATGTGGTATTAAGTGTATTGATGTGTGTTTGACAGATACTGTTGCAAGCATTTCTTATGCATTCAAGATGGTTACAAATATATGCAGATTTCTAAAACATATTTCCTTAATATCTGTCCTGAAGTGAAATTCAATTGGGACTTCGATCTTCTACGTTGTGTAAATAGTAAATCCCCCTGCAACAGGTTGGTAGGGTGAAGTGTTGCTTCACATATTGATATTCCAGCTTCAACTTCCAAAAATATGCATGTATCATAAATTGCACAACAAGTTGCCATCTTTATGTGATTAAATGAAAAAAAGGAACATTGGAAAACCATGATGCAGCAATGTTAATGTCACTGGCCACCTTGAGAACTCACATGGAGGGTTATCCCTTACAAAGAGACTATACTTGATTTTGAAAATAAACCTGTCTAACCCAAGCTTTTCTACCTCAAATGGTCACTGATGGTTCCACGTGTGATCTGTGGATTAAAGAAACAATGAAGAAATACTCATTTATATGAAAGACTGTCTGCCAAAGGTTAGTAACAGTTTTAGTAGCCATCAAAAGCACAAATTTGTTTGGAAAAAATCAGCACTGTGAGAGCTTGTTGCTTTCCTAGAGAAGTTCAAAGAACCTGAGGCAGGATAACCTGAAAGCCATTAGGTTTTCCATTGTGGGTGGGAGGACTGAAGACAGGATAAATTCAGTTTAAACAGCCCAGAATTGGAGCTGAGAGTCAGGGATCTAGCAGAGTGTTCTAACTGCCCGGTAGGTGGCATAGAGATATCCTTTCTGTGGAAGAAATGCTCTCAGGGACTTTTCAGTCACTTATGCAGATGGAAACTCTTCATCACCCTTTTTCCCACCAAATACCAAGGTCTCTCCATCTACCTTCAGTCCATCAGGTGCACAGAATCATAGAGACACAGAGAAGTTTGGCCTGGAAGGGACCTGTTAAAGATCATCTCATCTGGCCTCCCTGCCACGGTCAGGGGCATCTTTCACTGAATCAGGTGGCTTAAAGTCCCATCCAACCTGACCTCGAGCACTTCCACTGATGAGGCATCCACAACTTCCCTGGGCAGCTTTCCAGCTTCTTGTTCAACATCTTTATTTAGGAAAAGGGACAGAAAAGTCATTGTTACTTCTAACCATCAACACCAGTCAAAAGATTTTAGGTTCACAGGAGGCAGGAAGAAGGAGAAAGACCAAAATTTGCAACCACAAACTAGCTCAGTGAGTGGCAGTGTGGTTACTTGGTGGAATCTGTTAAAGATTATGAGAAAAAAGGTGGGATAGCCTGGCCTGTGTGGGTCATCCAAACTGAAGCTACATTAACCCATTCAAAAGGAAGAATATACTCAGAGCAGGAAGCCGAGCAGATAGAATGGATGCAAGGTATGTGAATCAGTAAATAGACATGAAGGGTAGCCTTGATGACAGGCTGATCTCTGGTTTCAGGTACTAGAGAAGGGAAGTCTGAGAAAGAAGATGGGAGAATAGAGAAGACTAGACAAGAAAGAAGGGAGAAGGGAAAAGTATTGAAAGTAAGAATGGGAGAAGGCACTGAAGCTGAAACTACTCAGCACCCACCTCATTTTCTTTACTTTCCCTGGGCATCATCCTGCCCTACATGAATGTCTTGTTTTATTTTCCATGTTACATTAATATCTCATTTTATTGCTCCAGTGGGCACAATCTCTAAGAATAAATATGCATAATTATATTGCTCCAGGCTATTGTTAATGATTTTGAGGTTAGCTGCAGTTACTGTACTAGTGAGTACTTGAATTTTTTTCCATGCAACAGAATTATATTAACTAAGGTTTCTGGTAGGTGTGTATCTTTTTACACATCCAGGCATTAATTGTGAAACCACCCCAAAACACACCTGAGGTGCTGGTTTCCATTCTGAAAAGCAAGCCCTAGCCTCTGAAAAGTTAATTTCAAATGAAGGAAGGCAAGAAAAAAACTCCAAGTATAATCCCTGAATAAGCAGCCACACAGCCTGCTATTAAGGATGCATGCTGAAGTAAATGAAATTGCTAAGTCCAACAGACTGCCAGAGGGGCTCTGTTAAAATTGGCTGTGTACCAAGTCTCTTCTTGTTGCTTCACAGTGCACAACCTTCCAAAACACATCCTACAAAACCATTTTCCAGTTCTTTAAATTACTGGCTACCTACTTTATCCTTTAAAATCACTCACAGGCTGATTTAAAGTGACATTTGTTCTAAAATTCAGATCTATTTCTGAAAAATCAGTAGAACAAAAAATCCCCTTTCATATTCAACACAATCAAAAGGTGGTGATGTCCTATGTTTTACTGCCTTAACCCTACAGATCCAATTGAGGTGAAAGACAACTTTGTGTGAAATGTGGAGTTGTTCGCTAGTATCTGCTTATGGCAAACTCAGGCTAAATTCTGCACTTGGTGACAGTGAAATAGCCTATATAACCTAATAGCCTAAATAACCTTATAACATAAAGGATGGGTGCTAATGTGAGGTGAAAAGGGCCTTGAATTTCAGAGATTGTGAGGCTAACGGCAGAATCAATTATATTTCACATGTAGATAAAGTCCTTCTGATGCAATATCACTTGACATGACTGTTAAAATGCAGTATTCCCTTGACCAAAACTCAGATGCTTGTGTCTCACATGTATATTTTACCTGCAATGCCACAACAAGAAATGATGCAGAAGCAAGAAGTTTACAGTTAAATTAGAAACTATAGGAATTCCATGCCATTGGCAATGCTTTAGAAGGTGTCAGCAAGAATACTGCTTTTCAGTCCGTATTTTTTACCATTAGGTAGAGCCGTGGACCAGGTATGGAAGTGTCAGTGATAAAAAGTCTTCTCTTCTGTTCAGTCCCCAAATCTGCTGCCGCCATTTGTGTTTCAGATCATGCTTGATACTAAAGCTTTTCATATGCTTTGCAATATCACAAATAATGCCTGTGAAATGCAGAGTCCTGACTTAATTTAATTAAAAACTAAAAACTAAGAGAAAAATTGACCTTGCCTTTCCCAAGCGGACTCTCAATTTTCTCACTCTTGTACTTCCGCTAAGCTTTCATTTCATGTCTTATCTTCTTACCCTTTTCATCCTGTTTGGTACAGCTACTGCACTGTGTTTCAGTAGGTAGGACCTATGATCAGGATTCTGAAGATTTCAGGTTCCGCTCCTATCTTTGATCTTGATGTAACATGTGGTTTCGAGTCATCAGCTAACTTATCTGTACATCTGCAAAATGGAGTTGTTTGTATCTGCCAAGCAACATGGCATATTTGGGAATTTAATGAAATAATTTCCTCTGTGATCATGAGGTATTACTGTAGTACACAAAGTCAAACCAAACAGCATTATTAGCTGGGAAATATTTTCTTCCAGACTGGAAATAAATACATTTTTAGTAGATTTTAAAGGAAAAAACTGTGTTTCCATCCACCTCTCAAAGGCAGGATCAGCTTTCTCTGTGACATTCCTGCAGCTTCTATTTCAAGCTCTTTTAAGAAGTTTGCAATGAGAATATATGTCGTATTTTATATCTCCTAAGTTTTAACACTAGAAACCTCTCTGGTCTCTACCTGAGCTATGCTGCAGCTAGGGCTGTGCCTTTATATGTGCTTAGCTGATCCTGACCTGCCGACCTGAATTCCTGGCTTGATGGACATGCCTTATCACTATGGACTTGTCTGGCAACCACTGGGCTACTGGCTGACCTTAGTTACTGTCACAGAGCTTGTCTGCTATCCTTGCTCACACGCTTTGGGACTGCATGCTTGACAGCAGACCTGCCTGCCCTGTGGTGATGAGAACTTCTTTGCTCACCTTCACTTATGGAACAGCTCCTCCTGCTGCTCCTTGATACACATGGCATTGTGATTTATGCTTCGTTAATGATTCTCCCTTTGGTCTCCGTTTGGTCTTTATGACATGTTGAGTAGCTTTTGAAATCAATGTACTGATAGTAGCCTCTGTAAATAGTATAAGGAAGTAGTTGTTTACTGTGAGGGTGGTGAGGCGCCTGCACAGGTTGCCCAGAGATGTGATAGATGTTCCACCCCTGGCAGCGTTCAAGGCTAGGCTGGACAGAGCCTTGGGTGGCATGGTCTAGTAGGATGTGCCCCTGACCACGGCAAGGGGTTGGAACTGGATGATATTAAAGTCCTTTCCAACCCAAACCATTCTATTTTTCTATGATTCTACTAGGCTTACAGGTAAAATGAAGTTCTTAAACAATTGTCCTACAGTGTTATTAAATGGATTTCTAAAAGCCTCTTCTGAGTCTTAAGACCTTCTGTCCCATACGGTTATGAAAGTGAATGAAGATAAACACTCAAACACGTATTGTTAATACATACAGAGAAAGGCCACGAGGATGATCAGGGGCTGGAGCACCTCCCATATGAAGACAGGCTGAGAAAGTTGGGGCTGTTCAGCCTGGAGAAGAGAAGGCTGAGTGGAGACCTCATAGCAGCCTTCCAGTATCTGAAGGGGGCCTACAAGGATGCTGGGGAGGGACTCTTCATTAGGGACTGTAGTGACAGGACAAGGGGTAATGGGTTAAAACTTAAACAGGGGAAGTTTAGGTTGGATATAAGGAGGAAATTCTTCCTTGTTAGGGTGGTGAGGCACTGGAATGGGTTGCCCAGGGAGGTTGTGAATGCTCCATCCCTGGCGGTGTTCAAGGCCAGGTTGGACAGAGCCTTGGGTGCCATGGTTTGGTGTGAGGTGTCCCTGCCCATGGCAGGGGGGTTGGAATTGGATGAACTTAAGGTCCTTTCTAACCCTAACTGTTCTGTGATTCTATGATTCTATGCTGCTTAAACACTTATTTTGGAGCTATATATGTGTCTTTCAACTGCTGTTATCTTGAAACAAAGCATAGAAAGAGGTAGGAAATGGAATTAATACACTTAATGATAAAGATGGGGGTATCTAAAGGAAAACGAGCAGTTAGGAAGGAAACCGCTTCCTTACTCGGGCTGTGCTGGAGGGATTTTGATTTTCAAAGAAATGAGTTGTATCCTGTGGTTAAGTTAAACCTGAGCTTGAGAAAGATTAATCTCTGTATCTCAAACTGACAATGGTTTAAAGGAACATCTGAAATGAAGTCATCTCAAAAGGTATTTACTTTTGTGAATCTTCACAAATGTATCTTTCAAAAAGTTCTAAGAATTAGTCATTCATTTTGTTACTCTCTTGTGGGTAGAAATGCTTTGGGGGAAGTGGCAGACAGTTTCCAACAGAGGTATGATTTGATGAAGGCATAGTTTAAAATACAGATGTATGTATATAAAATACTTATTTGAGAAAAATTTGTTTTCTTGGACAAAGGTGTCAAGTGCAAGCCAATATGTTTCATATTATAAGAAAAGTTGAGGCGTCATTTGGGTTCAGAATAAACTGTATCTTGATGTTATGATCCCTTGAATGTCTTTGTCACCAAGAGTTAAGCAAATGGAAATTGACGTTTCAGTGACTTCTTTGAATTTTGGTCTAAGACAGATTTTTTCAGTGCACTTTCTCTGAGATGCCTTAATTTCTACATGGAAACTTTGGTGGCTTCTTTTTGTAACTATTATTTCTTTCTTATTTATTTTTTTATTTTTCCTTAAATAATAATAATTAAAAAAGTATGATTCTCTGCTACTGTTTTTCCTTCCAGTTTTTATTCATTCCAAGTAGCCATGAAATCACTATTTATTATTTTCATCAGGCCATAGATGGCAAAATTAACTTGAGGTAACTGTCCAGGATTTCATCATGAGTGTGCAATCAACAAGTGACAGAACAACTGATCCAATGGCTTCTGAAAAGCTGCGTTAATGATGGTGCATTAAGGGATGAGTTTGTTTCAGAGAATGGTGAGGTCACCTCTTGTTTTAATTAAATTCCAGGATCTCAGCTGTCAAAACCAACATTATTCTGATATGAGATGTTTGCTGTATAGCGCATCTGCATTTGGTAGCCGTTGTTACATAGCTACTGTATCTGGGGCCTGGGAGGAAGTGACCTACTTGGAACAAGCAACTCATGGGCACAAGCAGATCTTGGTTGCATTTGAAGCATCAGAGAACATCCAGGATTGGTGGCACCAAAAGGATGAATTTTTTGACAGTTTGGTGCAGTGATCATAAGATTCCCTAACTTGGCAAATGTAATGAACTTTTGCCATCAGACAGAAAGAGTATGTGTCAGTGTCATAAAGAGGATTGTGTGTTAGACTGTTGTAAACAGGTAGTACCCTGCAACTTGTGCCAGTTGCCAAGAATGAGTCAAGTAGCCACAGTGATTAACAGCAGCTTTTGCTTCCTTTAATTCACTGTTCTAGAGTGAATGGGAGAGTAGGAAGAACTACCAGCAATGGTCATACGTAACCTGAAACAAAGAGAAGCCTAGTATAGGAAACAGGAGCTCCTATAATTCACATCCTATGGAAGGTGGTCTTTCAAGATCTTCTGTCCATACAGTTTGCAAGTTTTGACCGAATAAGGAAGCCTTGAGAAGTGCCTGCCCCAGGAACGCAGCGGGTGTCATTTTTTACTCAGACAAGTACCGCAAATGATAAACACCACTTCTGTTGATTTTATGGTGATGTACAATTTCTCCCAAGGAGGTGTCTGAGCTACACATACAGGGATTTTCTTTGCCTTTTTCTCTTCCAAAGTAATCAATAAAATGACCAACATTCTGTACTTTCACATGGCTTTGCCAGATGAGAAATAGCCATTTTGTGGACTGCTCTGCCTGTACCACCGCTGCTGATCCTGTAGTAAATCACGACAATACCAATGATGGCTTCAGAAGCGCAATCATCCTTCATATAAGGTCACAGGCACTATTTTCAAATTTTATTGGAGGCTTTGGTTCTCTCAAGATTTGAGATTCATCTGTTGATAATGTCTAAAAAGGTGAACAATATTTCGATTGGTTCCTTCATGCAGGTCATGCTAGCATGTGAATCTATATATTTCCTCCTTCGTAGTCATTTGTGAGAGACACTGAACCCCAAGCAGAGTTCGGTCTAGGCAGTGCCTAACAAAGAGTGAAGTTTCATCTGTCTGCTATCAGGATGGCAACAAAAGGACATCTTTCTGTGCCAGTGTTGTGGCTTATCCTCTGCATTCAGGTCTCCCTGGGTAAGTACGTACTTTGTTTCACAGAAGGCAGTGAGATAGGAAAAGAATGTAAATTCAATATAAATAGGTTGTTGTTCCATCAACCTGTAAGGTTAAGTGACAAGAAGGTGTTTAAATGCATTTATGTCTTTGATTCAGATTCCTTGGTGATTCTGAGAGAAAGAAGCTTAAGCCATTTGTAGTAGTTTCATATTTTACTCAGACAACAGTAGCTGGCCATTCTTACAGGAATTTGAGTCCAAGTTTTGTAATGGAAATCAGTGGGATATTCTTATTACTGCCTCCCCTCCCCTCCTAAGGTATTTGTGGACAGAACAAATAATTCCAGGTTTTTATTCCAGTTAAAATTATGCTGCTATGCTCTGTGTGTCCAGTGGAGTTTAGCTGGGGACCATACCATCCCCTCAGCTGCTCATGTATACTGAAAGCTTGTAGCTATTTGTCTCTCTGCTCTTCTGGAGCTGTGTGTACATGTTTGAAGCTCATACCCGCATGATGAGAAAAAGACTTCATGGTTGATACTTTGATGTAGCATGGCCCTAGTGTTAAACGTTCTTACCAATTGTGTGGATGTAGTCACAATTCAAGCAGATGGCAAGAGTAGGCACAGGCCATTCTGGGCAAAGGAGTGTGAAGAACAATATCAAACATTTGTATTTAGGCATCTCTGTAGTCATGTTTGAGTGTCATCTGAGCAGTAATGCAGAAATGAGAGAGTTTTCTTCCAACTTCTTTTTGATAACAGGGAATAGTAACAGAGTGACCAACTGGCAGACGCAAACGACAGTAGCTTTACCTTGACACTATGCTCGGCACCTAGGACCCATGCTTCTGCTCCGACTGTGCTCGCACCCTCACGCTACCGCAGCCCTCTGCTGTTCCCCAGGGAGGGATGCATCAAGCCCTCCCACCTCCTAAAAACCTCCACTTAAGGTCTTGGTGAGGAACGCACGGCTCATTCTCATCCCTGCGGGGTGGATGGGATGAGGGAAACTAGGTCTTGACCTGGAGCAAGCCAAAAATCTGATGCCTTCTTATGCAAGCAGAACCTCACTCTGTGACTAGTACCACTGAATTTAATTTCGTGTTAAGACGAGAGACAACATGTTGCAAGTACAAAGGGATTTTGTAGTTATTCACAATCTCAAATGACAGCAAGCACTGTGATATGTAGAAACACTTCCCTCTTGAGGAAGAAAGGGAAGGCGATGATTTTGACACCATACTGTTTTGAAATCCTTACCCGAAAACCCAAAGCTCTTAATGCAAATTAATTATCTTTTGTGCCTTATCAAGTACCATCATTGATAGGAGATGGTCTCTGAGAAGTGTCTTTCTGGGTTATTTGCAAACTGTACTGTTTTCTGTTTACATTACTGCCCAGTGCTGGGTCATAATGAGTACTGCAGGTTTATCTTGGTACCTGGCCAGGTTCTGATACCTTTCTTGCTTCCAGTGCAATCTGTAGAGTTGGCATGAGGTTACAGAAAGGACCAGCTGCTTCAGAGTCCAGTCAAGGTCCAGCCCCACCAGTACCCAAGAGAGGCAAGCAGGTCAGACCCAGGGGTGACAGCTGGGCTCAACTCTAGTGGCCCACTTGCCTCAGATCATCAGGCAAGTTCATGGTGATGAGGAAAGACCAAGGTCAAGCTGAGAAGTCAGTCTGTGCCCCAGAGTATAGACCAACAGGGCCCATGACCCGGCATGGCTGTGCCTGAACTGAACACAGAAACACAGTGAACTCAGGCAGTGACAGCACTAATCTGGGACCAAAACTACCAGGCTTCTTACGTGTCTGCCCTGTAAACCTTCTATAGCTTCATGGTCAACCTCAATGACTCTCCAGGCCCCAAAAGAAGCTGCCAGTTCTCTTCCGGGATTCACCTGCTCTGTTAGATGCTGAAATTCAAATCTGATCAAAGTGAAGACAAGTCTCAGATGTGGCCATCAACCACTTCCTGACTCTTGTGTGCACTTAGTTTGTACTTTGTCCTTAACATGGAAATACCAAGATCCTGCACGGGTTTTCCACTGTTTGATTTTCCACCCATTTTGTTGTGTCCTCTTTCACGCTTTAAACACCGATGGCTTCCAATTCCCAGGCTTCAGCAATGCCAGCACGGCTTTTCTGTAAGTTTTTTCACTGAGAAGCACAAAGCTCATATCCAACAACCTGGTTACAAGGGGTGCATGAGCAACAACAAGGAGTAACAGATAAACATGGTCAGTACAGAACTGACTGTTAAGGGGCAGACTTCAATCTCTAACAAGTGCTCCAGGCTTCTTAATGCCATCACAAAAGCTGCAGAGCCTCCTTTCCTCTGAAACATAAAATTCCTCTCAAATATTTCAATATGCTATGTGTAATTTGATTGAGCATTTATACCCAGCAAATAATTACATACCCATCTTTGTTTCAGGTTGTCCTGTCTCCTAAGGTTTAAGACACATCTCTTTTCACATTATCACTGCTTCAATGTCTGATTACTGCTTGATAAAATCCTTCTTGTGCAGGAGTCGCTGAAACTGGTAGCATGATAAGAGATAAGGCAGCTACAGCTCTGTTCCCTGAGGTCCAACTAGTAGTGAGGCTAACCTGTAGTCCCAGTAGTCTTGAACATATGTAACACACATATACTTACATACAGGTATGTGCACATGTACACATATAGTCTGTACATGTCTGACCACACATACAGAAAGATGTAGCAGTGACACAAACACACACAGCACCAATTGCCTAATTATGACCAATAGATACACTCCACCTTAACTTCTGTAAGGCCTTTTACATGCTCCCAACACAAATTCTTATGATTAATTGAAGATATATGGATTTAATGGATGGGCTTTTAAATGGGTAAGGAATTGGCTGGATGGCTGCATTGGAAGAGTTGCAGTCAATGGTTCAATGTCAAAATGGAGATCAGTAACAAGTAGTGTCCCTCAGAGGTCCATACTGGGACCAGTACTGTTCAATATCCTTCTTAATGGAATAGGTAGTGATATTTAGTGAGATTGATCTCTGCTGAAAGAGCCCCAGAAAGGGTCCTGACTGCATTACTGGGGTTCCCCCATCTATCTTTGTTCCTCTGTTCGCCTTTGCACATGGAGACAAGCTTTGTATTGCATAAACTAACAAACAGATGACATCCATATTGCTGTTTAATTACAACAACTGGTTTTGATGAAATTTGGCAGATTTAGTTTGGGTTTTTTTTTTGACAGAAGGATTTTTCTTTACATGTCATTACATCTTAGGCTACGTGCTTCAGTTTTTCACCAGTGTTTACTATGTCTGTGTTCCACTGTTTACTGTGTAAGACACAAAATCAGCCCTGTTCCCCTGTGTTTTTTGGGTCCTAGCAGGTCTCTGTGTAGCTTGGCTTCCTAATAACTGCTTCTGTGTCCCGCTATTATTACTGCCTTTGAATGTGACAAAATTATCCCCATGTTTTCCAGCCTTTAAGTCCCTGTGCTAAGCTACCATATAATATTTAAAGCATCTACAGTAGCATTTCAACGCCGTAAAGCAAGAAACCAATACATGCATCTTCCATCTTCAGTCAGGCACTTTATCAAGTGTTCTGTGATGACTGTAATGTTATTTTGTGAGTCCACAGGTAAAAGGATGGGGAAATGTCTATCTGTATCAAAGGAAAGAGGCAGACTTGGGAGCAGAGGAGTAAAAGAGGGTTCTTTAGGCATGAGCCCCACCCCAGGAGGTGGTGGGGCATGAGGAACGACATGAAGACCTGCATGTCTGTCTTCTTCTCATGCTGCTGCACCTCCTGAGATAGCTTGCCCCTCCTCAGGAGTATTTCTTTTCTGTCATCAGATACCTCTAACCAGGGAACCCTGTGGTTAGGGCAAGAGAGAAGGGAAAAAATAAAGAGTATTAGGATATTGAATTGCAAGTAATAGTTTGTCTGAGAAGAAGTTGAGGCAGACAAGGAAAATTGCTTCTTCACGCACTAAAGAACACAGGAATGAAGAAATTTCACGTTCCTCAGTGAACATTTTCAGCTGGATACCATCATGGCAGAACAACAAAGAAAGAAGCCTCTGTGAATCACACAGTAGGGACGTTACTCAGCATTTCCCAGTGCTGATAGGTCAGAAGAAGAGAAAGCTCACCTGTCATTAGAAATAACTTACATTTCAGCAGTGCAGTTAGCTCAAAATCGTAAATACAGATAACTCTCTGTAAAAAAAAGAAAAATCACTTTAAATTAGACTATTTAGAAAGGTGAACCAAATAAGTCTGGTTTAAGAGTAATAACAACCTCATTAACCATCTGCAATAGGTAATTATGATTAGGCACTGTTCTTCCCATAACCTTGCTCTGTCTCTGTGTATGAAGGTGCTGACGAATTGAGGCTGACAAATGGAACTGGCCCCTGCTCTGGGAGAGTGGAGATAAAACACGAGGAGCAGTGGGGAACTGTGTGTGACGGTGACTGGACCATGAAAGATGCTGAGGTTGTTTGTAAGCAACTACAATGTGGATATGCTGTTCAGGCTTTTAATGATGCTTACTTTGGACAAGGATCTGGACCAACATGGTTGTATCGAGTTCTTTGCCGTGGGAATGAATCCGCTCTCTGGAACTGCTCACATGACGGATGGGGTGTTTTTTCCTGCCCACATGCCTTTGATACTGGAGTGATCTGCTCAGGTAAGAAGTCATCTAACCTTCCATAATAGAAAAATGCTATGAGGTGAGATCAAACTTTGTCCTAGCTGGATAAAGCCAAGTACTGCACAGAGGCAGCAATTTCTCCATGGCCTCCACTCAGCCAAAATTAGTTGCACCAGCATTAAGTCTTCTGCTGACTACAAGTGTATGTCTCCTTTTCCTGGGCACAGCACTGGCACAGAATGGAAGAAGACATAGTAAATAACATACAAGAGAAACACTATCTAGTTCTACCACAGCTCACCCAGGCAACAGGAGAACAGTAGTAAACTTGTCTTTGACCAGTAGTGAGTCGGGCTAGATCGAGGTGTAGATGGAGAAGCAAGAAAGTGCTGTGTTATGCCATACACCTGCCCTTCTTCAGATCTTCATGTAGCTAAGATGGGACAGCCTGCAATGGCAAACAAATCCAATGTCTGTATGCTTTCATGCCTTCCTCTGCAAGAGTGGTGAGGCTCTGGCACAGGCTGACCGGTGAACTTGTGAATGCTTCATCCCTGGTGGTGTTCAAGTCTAGGTTAGCCTTGAATAACCTGGTCTAGTGGGAGGTGTACCTGCCCATGGCAGGGGGACCAGAACTAAATGATCTAAGGTCCTTTCCAACCCTAACTATTCTATGATTCTATGTGTTTGGGTTTGCTCTTTGCATAAAGAACCACTGCAAGAGTTTTTTCCTTGCCAGCTTCAGGACTTCATATTTGTCCTTTTTTGATTTTTAGAAGGTTCCTGTCAGCCCGTTAATCCAGCGTGTCCAGGTCCTTCTGAACTGCAGCTCTGCCCTCAGGGTTATCTCCTCCTACCCCCCTCAAATTGATAGAGTGCCTGCCATGACCTCCTTCAGGTTGTTGATAACAATGCTGAACAGAAAGGTCCCAGGAAAGACCCAACAAGTGGTATTCCCTTCTTGCCAGCTGTCAGGTAGACTGAAACCACCTAATCATTAGTATTTGAGTTTGACCATCCAATTACCTTCTTTCCCATGTAGCTGTCCACCCACCCAGGCTGTAACATCCTGGTCTGAACACAAGAATATCGTGCAAGACACTGTCAAAGACCTTGCTAAATTTGAGGTAAATGACATGTGCTGGTTTCCCTTCATCCACAAATCCAGTCACTTTTATCAGAGAAAGTAAAAATACCACACCGGCATGCTTTAACCTTGGTAAATCCATGTTGACTCTTCCTATTCACCGTGTGCCCAGCATTGCGTTACAAGAGTACTCACTCCATGCTTTTCCCAGGCACCAAGGTGAGGATGCCTAGCCTTTAGATTTCCAGACTGTCTTTTTAGCCTTTTCTGAGGATGTACGCAACATTTCCTGTGTCTTCTTTCTGGGGCTTTCTAGTTCCCTATTCATTTCAATACGGGAGTCTCAAGGACACGCACTAGTAAGTGACTTTCTATTTAGAGATTGCTACTTCTCGAGTGTTTGGCAAACAGTCAGAACTCCCCTCCTTCTGTAGCTTCCCAATGATTAAGTATTTTCAAATAATAAGAAATAAGCATTCCCATACATTTTCTCTCTTGTGAGCGGCATACAGGAGTTGCCACAATGATTATTTCCATGTGTCGGCAGAAATCATCATTCTCATGATGCCACTGTTGTATGTTCAGGTGAGATTCTGGACTCATGGACATAATTTACTTGTGTCCTACATGCCTTCTTCCTGTCAACCCACAGTTCAGAGCCTTTGCATGTTTCTGTGGTTCTCAGTGTTCTTAGGTGCTTCAGCAGCATACAGGAATTGCCACAATGATTACTTCCACGTGTCAGCGGTCCTCAGAGAAGTGACATGTGTCTTGCATGTGAAGGTGTGGGATTTATTAAACTAGGTCAGTGCAAGCAACTCTTGATGCTGGATTTCTTGTTTTGGTTTGGTTTGTGTTTTCTCCAGGTTTCACTGAGCTGCGTTTGACTGGAAGGGACACCGCCTGCTCAGGACATCTGAAAGTAAAGCGAGAAACTTGGGTTACAGTCTGCTTTTCACACATCGATTTCAAAACTGCCTCTGTTATATGTAATGAGTTAGAGTGTGGAGAGGCTGTGGATATCTCGAGAGGAGCTCCCCTTGGTGACAAAGCTGAACTGATCTGGCAAGAAAAGTTTCACTGTCTAGGGAATGAGACTCACCTTGCACACTGTTCCAGAACGTTGCTCCATAGTAAGACATGCTCTCATGATGCCACTGTTGTATGTTCAGGTGAGAGTCTGGACCCATGGACATAATTCACACGTGTCTTCTTCCTGTCAACCCACAGTTCGGAGCCTTTGCATAGTTCTGTGGTCCTCAGTATTCTTAGGTACTTCTCCTGCTAAATCCTGAGCCATCAAAGGAAGGCCAGGAAGTAATAGAGCAGCCCCACAATCTCTCATACATTCTACTGAGGGCCTGCTTTTCTAACCACTTCTGCATCAGGGATGCAAATCTCAAAAGGGCTGTATTTTCCTTCATGATACTAGAGGCATGCACTCAGTAGTGCTGAGAATTCCTTCTGTGTCTTTATGTACATTACGGGAGAGATGGCCAGAGCAGACACACAGGAACATTTTCCCTGCTGCCAGTGTGTATGTTACTCATGTACTTCAGTTAAGGATAAAACCAGGATAGGTGCCATGCCTCCTAAAGCTCAAAGGAGGCATAAGTTACAAATCTATGTTAAAGAGTCGTCAGGGGTCTGGATGACTATATTTGTGACTCCTCAGCTTTGGCTGGGGAGCTGTGGCAGCTAAATGGACCAGTTGAGGTATCAGTAACCAACAGGTTACCATCCTGCACATGGGATCAGAAATCCAGGTCTCATTAGGGGAGTACAATACAAGGACCAGGCAAGGGTAAGAAGTTACAGTGTGAGACGATAGACAGACTGCATGGGGCTGGCACAGGACACCACAGCCCTACCTGTGGCACACTTAAATTATTGTGACTATGCCAATGGGTATGGACTGTTGTGTTCAGAGCCTTGCACAGCAGCATAGATGAAAGCTGAAAACTGCTCACTGCAGTTGCTGCTTACCGGGATGACCAGCTACTGGGAGAGGGAGTGCTACTGGTAGCTGCTACTTAACATTACTCACATGCTCCAAACACAAGGAATGCTGGATCTGCCTCTGCAAGAAAAGGTGTTGCAGGGTAGCAACGTTATTGTTGGAGGAGGAGAGAGCAGAGCAGAGCAGAGGAGGAGAGACTGAACTCAAAGTCAAAAAACATGTAGTCATGTAGTGCAAGCTACAACACGGACAATAAGGGTTTAGGGTTATTTTTCAGAGTTGTCTTAGGAACATTCTGGTCTAACATTCTTCCAAGTAACCAGAGGCATAGTGAGTGCTAGTTCCTTGCAGCTAGTTCCTTGCAGCTAGATCTCTCTTACAATTTTCAAT
The DNA here is from genome assembly GCF_028554395.1 of Pezoporus wallicus. Classification (NCBI taxonomy): domain Eukaryota; kingdom Metazoa; phylum Chordata; class Aves; order Psittaciformes; family Psittacidae; genus Pezoporus; species Pezoporus wallicus. The sequence continues at coordinate 2,391,246 of NW_026639755.1, forward strand.
GCAAAAGCACAAAAACCCCACCAAACCCAAAACTCCAACCCTGCTGAGCTCCTTTTTCCTTCCTGCAGGCTATGGTGGGTACAGGTTGGCAAATGGCAGTACCTCATGTTCAGGGAGAGTAGAGCTTCTTCATGGCGGCACGTGGGGAACCCTGTGTGACTACCTGTGGGATTTACCAGCTGCCAATGACCTTTGCCAGCAGCTGGACTGTGGGGTTGCCCTACAGATACCAGACGGACAGTCCTTCGGGAAAGGAAATGGATCTGTCTGGAATGGGACATTCAGCTGCAAGAAGAATGCCTCACATCTGAGAGACTGTTCTGTGAGTGTGCTAGGTCGTGATGAATGCCCCGCTGGAAAGGATGCTCGTGTAGTGTGTTCAGGTGAGCACTGGAAAAGTCTAAGAGCAGAACAGAACTCCTTTTTTGAGGAAAAATATGGACCCAAACTCCAGAGGATCTATGTGAGCCAAGCTATCATGTCTGGTCTCTGGACAGTCCCCAAAAAGGCAAAGTAAACTATCAGATGTAGGCTCCAACTGGAGAGAACAGACAGGAGTAACTAGATGATCTTATGGTCCTTTCCAACCCTAACTATTCTATGAGTCTATGAGTAGTAGGAGACAAGACTGGAGACAGTTACACGAGTCACATAGCTGAGGGAAGAACTGAAGATCTGGTTCACGTTTGGGTGAGGCCCCAGGGTGCATAGCTGGAGGCACTAGGTGAGACTGGTCAGAATAACTAAGGTCTATTGGTTCACCCAGAGCCCTGAAACCTAGTGCCCCACGTTTAAAAACTGCAAAGGGGAACAGCTCCTGGTTTCTAGTCATCCTTCTCAGTAAAATAGGGTTGATTGAAGTCTAGTTATGAGTATGGGAGTTCCAGTGGGCCGGTGGAGTATTTTATTACTGAATACTAAGGAAAACTCATTCCCATGTCCCAGTCACTTTCAGGTCATGACCATGAGTACATACGTGACATCTCAGTACTCAATTCTTATATTCAGGGTGCCCAGGGGGCAGGTTGGTGAATGGCACCACCTGCTCTGGCAGAGTGGAGATCCGCCATGGAGACACATGGGGAAGTCTATGCCGATCCCACTGGACTTTGAAAGCTGCCAACGTTCTCTGTCATCAGCTGAACTGTGGCTATGCAAAGTCAATCCAGACAGGAGATGATTTTGTGGACGGGGATGGGCCTCTATGGAGAGATGCTTTTCACTGTGATGGGACAGAGTCCTGCCTGTGGGACTGTGCTCAAGTGACTTTGGGAAATCCAAGCTGTTCAGCCAGAGAAGCAGCCACTGTTATTTGCTCAGGTAAGGCAGGAGTGGGCTTTTACAGGTAGTGCAACTTCAGACCAAAGCAGCATTTGTGATGTTACTGCCAAGCAAGTCTGGTATGTCCCTCTCCCTATCTTACCCCTTTTCTTCTCCCCTCCTCAAGTTCCCTCCCTTTTCCCTTCCCTTCCTTTCCCTCCCGTTCCATCCCTTTGTCCTTCCCAATCCTATTTGCCCCACCCCTCCAGTCTTTGTTTCAGCATAGAAACTTCATTTAGTAGAAGGACTCACTGTGCCTGACTCTTCATGGGATTTAGTCTTTAAGCCGGGGGAGACTTTCTCACTTCCCATTGCAGACCCTTATGTGCATGAAAGCAAACAGCCTTAACAGAGTCTGTCTCCTTTAAGCAGTACTGAGAATTACTATTTTACTAACATAGAAATTTGTGTTCTATCTTTGTCCTGCATGTTATTTCTACTGCAATAAGAGCAGTAGATGTTATTCAATACATTTTCCAACTCTCTTGAGTCCAGGTCTTGCTGAATCACTCAGACTCTCAGGTGGTGAGAGCCGCTGTGATGGGCGAGTTGAAATCTTACTCCATGGCACATGGAGCAGGGTCCTGGATGATGACTGGGATGTTAAGGATGCTCATGTGGTATGCAGACAACTAGAGTGTGGAATTGCCAAGAAAGCCTATTACCTTCCAAGGTCTAAGCGAGGCATCGGTGTTGTTGGCTTAAGAAGCGTCCAGTGTGCTGGAAATGAGACTCAGCTGATGCTCTGTAAGACTTCCCATTCTCACACAGTGCCATCAGGAGTTGCTGAAGATGTTGGTGTGGTTTGCTCAGGTGAGTTACTGTGCAAAAGGTACACAATGGGTTAAATCAGCCCACTTTGTGGTCTCACCAAAGCTTAAACAGGCATGGGTCTGAGCTTCTAATATCTACCTGTTTGTATATTCTAAGGGACAAATGATAGTTAAGGAAGCAAGTGTAACTGATATCATGCTTTCTTCATCTGAATTTCTTACAGAATTTATCTCACAAAATCAAGAGAAATAATGGAATATAGGAGCCATAAGGATACTGATTTGCCCAACATTGCCACACATTCTGACTGTCACTTAGGAATTAAATAGGTTTTCTTGTGTGACATTTCCTTATTTATAGGTACCTGCAGCCTTTGTAAAGTAAATTGGAACCGTTTCTACTCTTATTTTGTAACCCATCTGTAACAGTAATTGTTTCTAAGTGCGTTTAGATAGAAAACAGCTTCTCCAGCTTTCTAAGGTAAGTTGATCTCTGAATATACTTAGTATGACCAGACACTCCTTGTTTGCAGTTTTTCACAGTAATTATTCAAATATTTACCAGATTCAGGAGTAGACCTTTCCCTTTATGTGGTTTTAGCTCCTCAGGAGTTCTGTCCAAGAAGCCGTAACAGAAGAGCTGGAATATAACAAGAACACGATGCCTTAAAAGTGCTTTAAACATACAGCCATAACATGCACCTGTGTATTATTGTTCTGTTTCAGGTTGACAGATGGGTTTTCTTCCTGCAGGTAGCAGACAGATCAGGCTGGTGAATGCAACAAAGCGTTGTGCTGGGAGAGTAGAGCTTTATCATGATGGCACCTGGGGCACCATCTGTGATGATAACTGGGACCTATCGGATGCTAATGTTGTTTGCAAGCAGCTGGGATGTGGACATGCCATCAAGGCATTTGACTCTGCTCATTATGGGGAAGGCTCAGGACAGATCTGGCTGGATGATGTAAACTGCACTGGGGCTGAATCTGATCTCTGGGCATGTCCTGCTAGGGCATTGGGCCATCACAACTGCCAACACAAAGAGGATGCTGGAGTCCTATGCTCAGGTGTGTTCAGAAAATCCTTTTCTGAGCCTGCGGATTGAAAAGGGAGGGTTGCATAAAGGGGAAGAAGAGATTATCAGAAACTTCCTTGGACAGCCTCTTGCTTTCTTGACTACAGGCGTAGCTGATCAGCATATCCCCTTGGCCCCACCAAAATGGCTAAGCATGGTATGGGGGATTGAGGACAGAGAAGGGTGCTTAGTTTTGTCTTGGGAAGACATAATGCAAGCAATTAGGCAGTGTGATGTCTGTGGAATGAATATAACATACAGTGTGAGATGAAACAGTATGCACAGTGAGAGAAATGAAAGTTTGGAGATGCTTAACAAGTGGATTATATGTACCAACCCTTTCCTCCCCAGCAACATCGTCAGATGCTATGTTCTCATAGTGGTAGAGCATCACAAGGGTGGCTAGAAGGTTTCCCCACTCAGCAAACACAAGTATCACCTTAGAAGAATCAAACAGACACTATCTGTTGGCACCATGAAATGCTGCTTAGGCAGGAATCATACAACCTAAGTAATTATAATACAGGCTGGGGAATGGAGGGATAGAGCTCCCCTGAGGAGAAGGCTTGGGGATAATGGTGGGTGAGAGATTGGACATGAGAGGGCAATGTGCACTTGCAGCGTAGAGGCCAATCCTATCCTGGGCTGCAGCCAGAGGAGTGTGACTAGCAGGTGAAGGGAGGTGATTCTGCCCTGCTCTGAAGACAATACACCTGGGGTACCGCATCCAGCTCTGGAGTTCCCAGTACAGGAAAGACAGGCACCTGTGGAGAGGGTCCAGAGAAGGGCCACAAAAATTATCAAAGCAATCGAACACCTCTCCTATGAGGAAAGGCTGCAGAAGAGACGATCATGGGGAGACCTTATTGCTGCCTTTCAGTACTTAAAAGGGACCTATGAGAAAGATGGGGAGGGACATTTTAGCAGGGCCTCTTATTCTGATGATAGGACTAGGGGTGATGGTTTTAAACTAAAAGAGGGGAGATTCAGGCTGGATATGAGGAAAGAATTCTTTACAATGATGGTGATAAAACACTGGCACAGGCTGCTCAGAGAGATGGTGGGTGCAGCATCCCATGGCACATTCAAGGCCAGGCTGGATGTGGTTCTGGGAAACCTGCTCTGGTTAAGGATGTCCTTGCTTCTTGCAGGGGACTTGGACTAGAGGAGCTTTGGAGGTCCCTTCCAACCCAAACTATTCTATGATTCTCCAGTTACAACCATGCAATAATGAGCAGAGTGGGTACATGGCGAGGCAGCTGGAAAAGTAGAGCTGTGCAATGGTTTACTCATGCAGCCCAAAAGACCTGAGCTCATTTAGGTACTGGATAAGTACTGGACAGCCCTTCCCCTGGATTGGGAAGCCTGAAACTGCTGAAACCCCTCAGAAAATAAGTCTCTATTGCTTGAAGAGCAGGGTTTACTTAGTGGTTTGTCTTTGGACTAATGAAATAGGAGCCTTTACATAAAATAAGTAGAAGAAAGTAATCGTACTTTACCTCATATACTACCTTCTTGTTTATGTGGTTTGCAGGGACAAGGTCTGAATCTAGTAATAAATAGATGCTGAGATTGGTATGATGTTAACTCCTATAATGTGGTTCCCAGAATGAGAGGCATAGTTTTATTGACTACACGTGCACATTGTTACAATGTCAATACCTATTATCTGGAACTAATGGTAGATTTTATAATGTATGTATTTTATGATTATGATGATGGTAAAGTGGAGTTTATAGTGGATGCATATTCAAATGCTTCTTAAATAGGTGCTTCACAGAGGTGAGTGGTGAAATACATTGGCTACAAGTGGCAGGGTTTCAGTCACTGGAGGCTGCGGGGCTGCCCTGTGCTTCTGCAGGGGAGCAATTCCAGCTGGCTCTGAAAACATTGTAAACAAGTCATTGCCCACCAAAACTTCAACAAATCTGAGCAGAAAACAATAGAATTATAGACTACCAAGTTGGAAAGGACCTCAAGGACCACCTGGTCCAGTGTTCCTAGGCAAAGCGTGACCTAGCCTAGGTGTCCCAGCACGCTGTCCAGCCAAACCTTAAAAGTTCCCAGTGCTGGGGAATCCACTCCTCCCCTGGGGAGATGATTCCAGTGGCTGATGGTTCTCATTGTGAAAATTTTTCCTCTTGTGTCCAGTCAGAATGTCCCCAGGAATGACTTGTGCCTATTACCTCTCATCTTTTCCACGTGACTCCTCGGCACCTATGCTTCAACATACCGAAGAAATATGCCTGTAACTGAGGGTGTAACCATCACTGTTGTTTGTTGATGTACAAACTGATGAATGCTGCCTACCCATAGAGGGTCGCTGTACAACTTTTGGGTTTAAGGGTCTGTCACTTTTAAAGTGGTTTCCTCTGGCACTTTCTCATTCAGAATGATGAATAGGATTGTTTGCAGATTCTGGGTTTCAGTCATCACAGACAAGTTCCTAGCAGAGTCAGGCCCCTCTAATTCAATTTTTATGTCTTAACTTCTAGAGTTCCTGGCTCTGAGGCTGGTGAATGGCAATGACTGTACTGGGAGGCTAGAAGTTTTCTACAATGGGACATGGGGGAGCATTTGTTCCAATCGGATGTCTCAACTCACTGCAGTAACTGTGTGCAAACACCTGAACTGTGGAGATGGTGGGGAAATCGCAAGAGACTTTGAATACGGCAGAGGTTCTGGGCCCACGTGGCTGGACCACATTGAGTGCACTGAGCAACAAAGCTCTCTCTGGCAATGTCAGTCAGACCCCTGGAATGCTCAGTCATGTGATAATCCAGCAGAAGAGACCCATATTTCTTGCACTGGTAATTAGAAATGCATCTGTACAGGACTGCCTAGATATATACATAAACCTATGCACGCATTTAGGGACATTGCAGTAAATACATCATGTTCATTTGTTATCTTATATATATTATTTCTAGTCTCATGCAAATGACATGAGAAAATGTTTTTTCTTCATCTATATCCCTGACCTAAATGAGTGCATTAAAATTATATGAGTGTCATTGAGTGCAGTTACCTGGGAGAAATCCCAAGGAACTCCGTCATAGGATAGTACCATTGCATATTTTTAAAGCAAAAATCTATGATAGAAAATCAGTCTGAGAGATCTGAGTTAGGATCAGACTTCTCAAGAAGTCTAGAGGCATGTATGTATTTCTACATGTAAGGAGGGATATCAGTGCATATGTACATGTACTCATATGCATGCGTGTAGCCATGACAAAATGTATGTATTAGTTCAGTTCTAAAGGTCCATTTCTAATGCCTGCTCTTATGACAGTATTTCATACCTGCGGGTTCCCAATATAATATAAATGAGTCCTAGATGACATTCAGATCTCCTGAAAGGGATTGCAACTGCCTCATACAAGAAGGGACAAAGCACAGTCATCAGGAAGGTTATCTTATTCATAGCAGTAGCCAAAGAGCGATCCACCAAGTACTAGATAGGCCGTGGATCTATTATAGGGAAAAAACCCCACCTTTATGATTAATTTTCAGGCATTTTATACTCCTTATCTCTTTTCAGAGAATATTTACTTCAGTATTTCAATTCTGCAGGAAGAAAAGAGGCAACATCTCTAGCCACATTTGCTGAGTGTCCAAACTCTACAAGCTGTTCAGGTACATTCACCTCTTCATTTCTCCTTATTGGTCCCTATGGACCTTCCTGCTGTTTCAGTAACACAGAAGGTTTCTGTGTTTTCCAGACAGGGAGAAGTTACGACTCATAGGAGGAGAGTATGGATGTTCAGGCAGAGTGGAGATTTGGCAGCAAGGCTCTTGGGGAACAGTCTGTGATGATTCCTGGGATTTGGCAGATGCTAATGTTGTATGCAGGCAGCTGGGCTGTGGATCTGCTCTGTCTGCTCTGAGTGAAGCTGCCTTTGGGGAAGGGACTGGTCCCATCTGGTTGGAGAAGGTGCACTGCAAAGGAACAGAACTATCTCTTTGGGACTGTCCTGCCAAACCTTTGTTTGGCAAAAACTGTGATCATAAAGAAGATGCTGCTGTGGAGTGCTCCGGTTAGTGACTGGTCCTTTGCTTCATGACACAGATCTGTGAAGGAGGGGGAACATTATGTCAGCTGTACATCCCATTGACTAGCTCCTTCATAATTTGACTGCAGGAACCTCACAAATGATGTGTTCTCCCTATTTTTCACACTTGCCTCTTTCTTATCTGCACTTGCCTTCTTTTTGCAGGTGTAACAGAAACAACAGCATCACCCACTAGAGCAGGTAAAACATTCTTCCTTCCCCTTTCTTTCTCCCACCAAATGAGGATTTAATGTCCCTGATACTGCATAGCAGGTAACTCAGCAGTACATTCCAGGTCATTGGAAAGCAGCTCCCACAGCCTTTTGTAAATGAGAGCCAAGTGGAACTATCCCCACTGCTGAATTCTAGCTGCTTGAGCAGGACCCACAATTGGGCAGCAGGTGACCTGCTAGCGTGGGCACAGCAGGAGGCTACAGAGGAGCAGCCCTTTTGATTGCCTGATTCTCGACCTGTTGCTTCTTCATTTCCATTCAGATCCTCCCCGCCGCCCTGCAACAGGGAGCACGAGACTTTCAACACCTATCATCCTCTGCATCGTCCTGGGGGCCCTTCTCTGCCTGGTCCTTGCCATTCTTGCTGGACAGATCCAACGTGCCAGAGCACAGCAGAAAGGTGGGTCCCTCAGGACTTGTATGAAATGCCTCCTTGACATGGCTGGTGAGTGTTTATTTGGCTGGGGGTGGGTGACTGAGATGAATGGCATCTGCTGCCACACTGAGAGTTTCACTTACCATCTGGCAGCGCTCATCCTCAGTCAGCATCTCTCAGTGACTTTCCAGGTACCAAACAGGCCATGGTAGACCCCCTTAAGTCACTTGTCCTTTTCATGACCCTACCCTGAGTATGAGCAGAAACTGTGTTGGTGATTATTGCCTTTTAATTCCAGGCTCCAGACTATCCTATGACCCCTTCTCTGAAGCTGTCTATGAAGAGATCGACTATAATGTGACGAAGGAAAAGCAGGGCATAACTGGCCTCTCAGGTCTGTATGTCTTGCTCTTGTCAAGGGAAAATTCCTCCCGGTGGCCCCGATCCCAGTGTGGTACTTTGACACCTCCCAAACCTACTGGGAAACCGAAAATTCCTAGATCTGAGGAGAGGTGTTTCCTCCCCACTGGATTAAGCCAATTCCTCTCCTAGGAACAATTCATCCTTGTCCGAAGCCGTAAAACACAGATCAGTGTTACAGTTTACACAAACAACTCTTGCTGCACCTATTTAAAGCAGGAACATATAAAGGAATAATTTTTATCTCCCTCCCAGCAACTCTGTGTCCCTGTAAGCTTCCTCCTCTTGATCGCTTTTCTCCCTTCATGGCTTACCACCTCCATGAGACACAGAGGTGTTATGGGGCCCTTGAAGGATTCTTGGCTATTCCTCTGGAAACCCTTTACTTTGTAGGAATAATACTGCCTGAGAACCTGTTGGACTTGGATGGTATATACATGAGACCTCTTTCCCTCATGAAGTCTTAGCAGCTAAGGAGAGTTTACTCTGATACCACATTCTTTCTCATTTGCCTAGATTCTTATTCAGAGAGTTCAAAAACAAAAGCACAGTTTTATAGCGGGGACAGTGATGAAGCAAATGGTCCTGGAGCAACTCAAGGTAATGGATAATGGGGACCTACAAAAGAAGAGACCCAAAATCAGGGTAGCTTTTAATTTCCAAAGCATTCTTGGTGATTATTTTTTTAGTTTTTGCTGCACTTCATGTCTACTAATGATGCTTTGATGTGAACCAAAAGTTTCTGATTAACGCTTATGGTGGAAGAATGCTATGCAACCTCGTATCCAAGTGCTAACGTTCTCTTCTATATATGAAATTGAAAAGAAATGTTTGCTGGTAGTATTGCAGTCTTCACAGGACCCAGTCACATGAACCCAACAATTCGACAACTGCAACTGTAGCAGCTTCTCCTCTGAAATAAACGGGGAGGATCAAGACAATAAAAAAGCATGCTCCAAATGAGAATATTGACATAGGATTGGAATTGATTTGGGAATTTTAATCCAAGGGAGCTGAAGAAAAGGCGATTTGCCAGACATGAGGGGTTTGTGGGGTTTTTTTGTTTGGAAAAGCTGTGGGTGAACAAGTGTTTGGAGAAGAACTGAGTTTTCCTAGAGCTGATCAAAAAGCTCTCTTAGCTATTGCCTGGTCTCTGAGAGATCAGCTGTCATAGGCACAAGCAGTTTTGGACCTCACCTGCTCATATCCCAGACTCTCTGTGCTACCACGTCTTTAATTTTATTTTTTATTGCTTTTCTTATATTAAGGTTTTTTATTATTTAAAATTAAACTAAAAACTTTCCCTTACTTGCTTTAAAATGCTTATCAATAAGATAATTATGCCAAATAAGATCTTTTTCTAATTCAGATTGAATACTGAGTATAAGGTAAAAGTGAAATAGGAATGCTTTGATTGACCTTTCATTTTATATATGCATTATTTGTATGTCTGTGTTTGTATGTACATACGATAAAACAGTGAAGCAAGGGATGGATTCCAGTTAAGTACAGATCACAGAGATAGCTGCCCCTGAGGAATCAGACAGCTGGCTACTCACAGCACTGAGGTTGATGGAGGGGCTATTCAATGAAAAAGGATTTAGCTAGATGGCTGCATCTATAGAGTGGCTGTCAATGGCTCAATGTGAAATGGAGATCACCAAGTGGTGTCCCTCAGGGGTCCATACTAGGACTGGTACTGTTCAATACCCTTCTTAATGATACAGGTAGTTGTATTGAGTTCATCCTCAGCAACTATTGGAACTATATTATTGTTGTCTGGAATACCTTAGAGTCCTCAGCAGGGTTCTTAGTTTATTATTGCTCATTATCATGATGACAATGTCAGCATTACAGGCCCTTATGGCTGGATCATCAGCTACTGCTTTCTCTAGAGGAAGATCTCTCCCTGTTATAGTTAATACCTGTACTTTTCCAGAGGTCTCTCCATTGCCTGAAAATGCCCTCCTGGAAGATAGTTATGATGATGCGACAGAAGCTCCTGGACCTAAAGATGCTCCTTTTTTGGAGCAAAATGATCAGGAAGTCATTGGGATCCCTGAAGAAAGTGACAGAAACAAGGATTCACAGACAGGTGAGGAAGAGCAGGCTGTTGGTTTTCATAATCTATAGTTACTGTACTGAACTCAGGGAAAATCAAGGTGGAGGGGTACCTCAAGGTATCACCTAGGCTCTACCTAACCACTAGGAACACGACCTACCTGCACAAGGAGTGTAAGTTAGATGTTTATTGTTCTGCTCTTGCAGCCATTCAGTAGCAGTGTTTCCACAACCTCTGCAGGTGATCTATGCTGTGTTTTATGTTTTCCTTACACCTATAAAACTATTGCCTGTGGCCTAACCCAAGTCTTGACTGCTGCAAATTAGAATTGTTACTTCTTAGTACAATGACCATGTGTATGTGTAGCAGGAGGCAGAATCAGGCAAACATTTCTCATAGCCATGCATATGTAAGGTTTTGATTTCTGGAGGAGCCAACTGATAGCCCATGCTGGAAGCTGCAGAACCATGTAATATGCTCAGGATGTGCATTTATCTCAGTGTTCTTCCCTTCCTGTTTTCAGGCTGGAGTCCTACTGTGTCAGGAAACAGGACCTCTGCAGCTGACAGACATTCATCCCCTGCTCTTGAAGATACGGGTTATGATGACATTGAAGAGCTGTGACACTGATAGAGACCACTGAGTTGTACCAACCACCTTTGTTAATACACCTCTGTTAATGGAATGCTAATCGGGTACCAGCAGAACCCAAACAACTTGCATTTAGGATTAGTTCACCTAAGTTTGGTTTATTTGCAGAGAAGTGATTACATATTTAGAAGACACACAAGCATGACTGTTAAGAACATCTCTCTAATTTCCCTTATAATTTCCTGTTGTCAAGACTCCCTGGACAGTTTTTGCTTTTTATTTTACAATATTTTTCACTGTATTTTTTTTTCTACTGAATTGGTTTTTCAACTTCCGATATTTGATCAGAAATCGTTTAAAGATGTCCTCTCAAATTTATGCTTCTCCTCCCAGATCCATGAGACAGCTTGTTGGAGTTTATTAGGAACGGAAACTGAGCTGTAAGAAAATCATCAAAGCTCCAGTTCATCTTTCGGATACTCTTGCTTGTCACACACAATGTGAGGACTAGAACTGATTTTTGAGGTGCTGCTTTGAGAGATGAGAAACTCAACAAGAGGTTAATTCTCATCCTCACTTTAGATGTAGGTCTGTCATCTGAGTTATGTACAAGTGAATCACGCATTTGATTTGAAGCTTCTCTTTTCTCCCTCTTTCCCATGACTTACTTCCTCCCAGACTCATACCAATTATATAGTGAGTTCAATTTCTTTCCACAAACGGCAAGTGGCGGTCATACCTACAGGTGCCTGTTATGTCATTTCTTCTAATCACATGAAGGCAGATTGAAAAAGACATCACATTGATGGAATAGAAGGTGAGGTATTGCTGTCGTGGCTCCTAATGAAGTTTTTTTCAGGTCTTGAATGTGAGAGCATGCTTTAATGAACCTTATTCAGATCAACTAAGTCTCATAGAAGTAATACCTGCAAGAGTCACCATAATGTAGATGAGACTCTTCTTTGTACATGAAAACAGCAGTGGTTCTAGCCATCATGATACATAAAGAAATGTGAGTTTGTCCCAAACAGCTGAGAAGACACACAGACAAGCAAACCCTTTCCCAAATAATCTCACTAACCTCATTAGCTCAGCATCAGGACAACCCTGTGCCAAGGACTGAGGCAGAAGAGACTGGACTGAGATGAACTGAATACTTCTTTGTATTCAGTGAGTATCCTGGCAAATCTACACTTCCTTCCCTGTCTGCCTTCTTTTCAGCACCGAGTGGAGTTTCCTGTGGAATATTGTGAGAGCACTGGAGCGTTCCGTACTGCTATGATTTTGTGACGCATAGGATGCTTCTATCTGTGTAACTTTCTCCTTTCCAAGCTGGCCTGGAAGTAGTGAGAAGGAAATTCAAAAGGACAGGCAAGTCTGGCAAAGATAAGGCACTTCATTCAAAGAGATCCTAAGGGAATGCAACCACCTTGACATCTAAATCCAGTCAAGAACCAACACCCTCATACTGTCCCTGCTCCACCTGATCTGAACAAAGATCCACTAGGTACAACATGGATTCGCCCCACAGCTGGGCTAAGACACTCTGGCTACCGAGCAGATAGTTACTGGATCCCAGTCTCTTCAGTTGCTGGCATGTGGTCATAGAAGCCCCTGCGGCCACAGCCTAACTCCAGCTGCTGTTACAGACACATACATACACTCATAATTCACACTGACACACACATACATACACTCATAATTTCCCAGCAGTTGGCTGGGACTCCCCCATTCCCCTCTGGTAGCCAAGTCTTTCTGTGCGCTTGCCCTTTGAGACAGATACGCAGAGCTTACTGGGACACCCCTGGTCCCTCTGGCAGCCAAGTCATGTTTGCAACCCTTTTTATCCCCTTATACCTCTAATTTCACACAGCTATTCCTCCCCAAACCACTCAGATTCATACCTTTCCCTGTCGTTGTTTCCTCCCAGAAAGACCCCTACTGTAAAACCCTACAGTCCCCTGGGACTCAGACCCTTTTGCAGTATCCCTTCCCTCCAACAGTCCTGCTCCTGCTGACTTCATGAGTCCCTAGACCATGGGGCTGACGTCTGTCCCGGGACAGCCCTTGGTAGGGCAGGACCGTGTGTTCCACCTCCAGAGAGACCCAGTCTGGGTTCTCACGTGCCACTGAGGTGCCCTGAGCACCTCTGCACTTGCAGAGATGTACCTGCGGCATGCTCCTGCGATAGGCTTGGAAGTAGGCAGGGCAGGGGACCCCCCCACCCACCATTGTCTTTCTGTGCTCCTCTGTGGATGTGCAGAGTATTGGTTTTACCTGATAACCTACAATTAAAACCTGGAAAGACTCATGTCTGAGTGGGAGGTTGCTAAGGGAGCTTAGAGCACAGTCCATAGACCAAGCCTCTGCGGATAATCGAGGGACTCATGCATGTAACAACGATTGTGGGAGAAGCGTGTAAGTGTGCATCTCTGCCAGTGAGTATTGATCCAGACCAGCTGGCAAGCAAAAGACCCATACAGTGGGTGAGATGGCTCAGGATCAGGGCACGAACATGCCCGTTCAAAGGGCCTGTAAATGTTCATGTTCTTGTGAATCTAGAGGGTGAAGGGTATGTTTTCACTAGCGAACTTAACCCCAATCAGCTATGGAGCACCAGGACAGGACTAAGCATCTATACGTGCTTTTAGCTGTGGTATGTTGTACGGGAATGCTGTTACAGGCAGCACTCTGCCTGTTTCAGTCTGTGCAGCCACGTTAGCATCCTCAGCGTATGTGTGCGCACGTACCTATCTCTGTGGGGGACACACGCAGCCTCACTGCTCGCTGAACCCGCACCTCATACAGCAGCAACCACATCTGCAGGCTCCAGTGGCTTGGGAGGAGGAGCTCCCAAACCCCAGAAGATGCCTACGTCGGTTGTCTTTTAACACCCCTTAACGTCCATAGGAAAACGCTCACAAAAATTGACAGTGTTTATAAAGAATGGTTCTTAACGGCAGGGTTTTTCCAGCCACCAAGGACTTCACCTTGTTACCGCCCATGACGAGATTTCCCTTCTCTCTTTGATTTTACATGCCCTCCGCAGGCTCCGGCAGGGAAGCCGTGCTCCCGGGAAGACATGCCGGGCTGCTTCGCTGAGTCAGCTCCCGGGCTCCCTCCTCGGGAGCCTCCTCTCCTCCTGCCTCGCCACGGAGAAGGGCACAGACGACAGCCGCGGCTCCGCACCCCTCCTCTTCCTCTCAAAGGGGAGGCAGCAAACGGCACCCGAAGCCGCGATCGGGGCCAACCACGCCGGCGGCACGGGGGAACGGAGAGAGGCGGAGCCGGGCTGACGAACGGAGACTGCTGCCAACGGGAGGCGAAGGGCGCTCCGCCTCCACCGTCCCTCGCCCGCCCCGGAGGAGGTGCCGCTGCCGCTGGGGCGCCCTGGGTAGTGGCGTCGGGACGGGACGGGACGGGACGGGACGGGTCGGGCCGGGCCGGGCCGGGCCGGGGCAGTGATGGGTCGGACGGTGGTGGAGCTGTTTTACGATGTGGTCTCCCCTTACTCCTGGCTCGGGTTTGAGGTGAGGGCATGGTGGAGACAGAGGGAGGCCGTTCCCGGGAGCCTCGCCGTTCTCCCGCGGCCGTTCTCCCTCCTCGGCCCTGCGGGCTGCGGCTGCTGCTGCTGATTCCCCTTTGGGAGGCGGCTGAAGGGCAGCTTGCCGGGCCGGCTGCAGCGCTCCTCCTACCTTACGTTTAGGTTTTGGTTTAGTCTCACTCGTGAGGGGCATTTCGGTTTCTTCCTCTTGTGTCTCAGCCGAATGGCGGCATAGCCTCTGTGTATTTTGGAGGTTTGATGTTTAACAAGCGGAAGGATCCGCTCATGTTTTTGATCTTTCCCTTACTTAGCCTTGTTTAGACGTGTATAGTTGTATCACAAACACAGTCTTAGTTTCTCTGAGATCAGAACTCTCTAGCGGCATCCACAAAAAGCTTTTAGGACTATTACTAAAACAATAGAAAAGGACTTATTTGCAGAATCTGTTTAATGCCCTAGCTTATTTCCTAGCTGTGCACAGCTCTATAGGCATCTCTTCTGACTTAATCCATCACTGCTTTTTTATGTTGCAGGTGCTCTGCCGGTACCGGCACATCTGGAACATTGATCTGCGCTTTCGTCCAGCTTTCCTTGGGGGCATAATGCAAGCAACTGGTAGGCAATACAGGGAGAGTAGCTCTGTAGGGAAATACCTTCTTCACTAATACGATGCTGGTGGGTAAGCTCTTAGTGAGGGCAGATTCTACGGAGACAGCTTTAAACTGAATTTTGGCACCAGTAACTAAATACAGAGTTGCAGAGCTCGGTAGTGACTGAGAAATCAGCCACAAGGAACTTCATGCTGTTGCAACTACACAGCCACTGTTTGTGGCACATACAGTGTATGACAGGGTGCATCAGTTCTAATCCAGGATAATAATAATTTGGTATGGAATGTTTTCCTAAAGGTTTTCTGTTGGCTTCACACCAGAATTAGTTTGTGGAACACTCTCAGTTTGTAATATGCATAAAGGATGACCTAAAGTGGTACTAATGGCCTTATTAGTAATTAATGGCCCTGTTAGAAATTAATCACTGAGACAAATCGGGAAATTAACTAGTCTCTGCATTTGTTTAGCTTAAAAGTCATCTGTCTGAATCGGTATAAATCCCTGCTAGGGCATTTTTACCATGGTTTAAAACTGATTTTGCTAACTTAAAGGGTCCATTTGTGCAAAACCAGTCTAAATCATGTTTAAATCTTAGCATTATCTTTGGAAAAGCTGTGTATGTTTCAGTAAGTCGATACGAAATTCTGCTCTTCCTTAGGCATGTGTATGCATGAGGTCTAATTTGTCCAGTTTTGGTTTTGTCCAGAAAAATCTCAACAGAACTATTTTCCTGAAAGGTAACAAGCCCCCAGCAATGTTGCCAAAGCGTGCAGAATACCTGCTGCAGGATGTCAAAAGGATGGCAAAATACTACCAAGTGCCTGTACACATTTCAGGAGATGACTTCAAACGTGTCCTTGGTACAGGTAAGTTAGAGTCTTAGCTTAGTTGGCATCTTTCAACTCTCAGCACTTCTGGTTCAAGTTCTTCCTAACAGTAAAGACGAATTCCTTGTCCACAGCCTCTTCCTGTATCTGTGAGCAGTGATGTTTGTACATTTGTAACCATAAATTCATGGAGAAATATGGTTATGAATGATATTAGCATGGAAGATATGGTGAAACAACATAACCCTTACAGGGTGGGGACTGTTACAGAGAAGATCATAACTGCTCTTGGGTAGTACTTGTGCAGGCCATATCTATTCCTGATCTTGTCCCTTCAGTGTGTTTCTTTGTCTTCCCACTAATCCCAGGCACTCTCGGAGCCATGCGTTTTATCACAGCCATTGATATGACACAACCACAATATGTGGAGTCCTTATCTAGGGAGTTCTGGCTACGTTTTTGGTCACAGGTCAGTGTTTTATGAAGCCAACTTCCTGATCCATTCTGTGTCACCCTTCCCATCCCACTTTGTTCAAATGTGGAATTTGAGTAAGAGAAATGAAATGTCTTTTAATGCAAAGTCATGAAACTTGAAGTCCAGAGCTAAGCTTTTGTTCTTAAATACTGAATCACGTGTTTTGTTCTTTTACCAGCGTGAAGATATCAGTCAGCCAGCAAATATATTGGCTGTAAGTGTCTCCTTTTTGTTGGTGCTTCTGCATCTCAGGTACAGATTCTTACTGGTGCTTGGATCAGTAATAGACATGAAGTCAGCTTAGTCAAATGATCACTTGGAGTCTTGAGAAATTTCAGCTAGAAAAAAGTGGATTTGATTTCCTAGCAGCTCTGTTTGGAATGATTGGGTGGAGGGTCAGGCTTTGAACGACACACAGACCCACTGCTTGGTGGTCTGCGAGCATCCCCCTATGTTCAGCAAGGCATGAACAAGGTAAGCATCTTGTTTGCTCATGTCCGTCTCCATGCACCCCTGCAGCAAGTACTAGACTTTGGTTCTGGAAATATGGCATTCAGAGGTGGGTGAGGCATCCCAACCCTTTCATCCAAGTCTTTATAGATGAATTTATTTTACACATCAATTAGAAAAATGAAATGTTGTTTATTTTTACCATATTTATAGATGGTGTATTTATAGATGGTGTATTTATAAACCATATTTGTATGGTTCCTCGGTATTTTTCACTTCTTTCTTTACTCAGCAGTAACTTCACATAAATTAGAATGTACAGTCTTTGAATCCTGCCCCAATCCACTTAAATACCCCTTCAGCCCTAAAATGGTGAGGACCAGATACTACATCTCTTTGTAAATGTTGCAGTCTAAACACTGGGGCTACTGAACATACACAGGAATTTGTTCTATTCCAGTGCTACACTTGTCTGTTTCCTATTCAAGCAGAGTGAAAAAGAGCTGCTAACCTCCATGGGGAAGTAGGAGAAGGTACAAGAAAATGTGGATGCTAAACAGAAAAGTGATTAAGAGAAAGAAATTAAAACCCATTAACACCTGCATGTGCAGGATTACTGGTCCACGTGCAATACTGTTAGTATTTACATCACTCAGGTAGATGGCAGGAAGTTAACATTCATTTGTGGAATACTTGATTAAAATAGGTACTTCAAAGTTACCCAGTAAACATTGAACCTTTACCTTTGGCCACTTTATCTCATTCCTGTGTGGCAGAGGCACAGAGGAGGTTAAAAAGATACAACAAGAACACCAGCAACTGTTTAACCTCTGTGAGTTATGATCTTTTTTCATGCAGTATCAAGTGCAGATCCTGTGTAGCCATAAATCTTGTCTCGGCAGGCTTGTACAGTAAGATTTTCAGAGGAACACTTGTTTTTTATTATCTGGTAAGTCATCAGATCAGAGGCTAAACTTTTTGTCCCTGTTTGGCAACTCCTGAAAGAAAGTGCAGCTTTGGGCTTGGAAGTTTAGAATAGCCCTTCTGCTTTCTATCTAAGAGTTCATCAATGATGAATGGGTTGGGAACACAGCAAGACAGTTGCACAGGAAGTACTTCAAGGGTATTTTGTAATGTTTCTGATAATAGACCTTGGGTGACAATACTGAAGATTGAACTAACTGGACCATAGTAGGAGTTGGAATATTTAGTATGAGAATACTCTGAATTCTGTCCTGTTTTCTCAGGCTGCCAGACAGGCTGGGCTATCTTCAGAGCTTGCCCAGAAAACACTTGAAATGATTTCATCCCCTGCAGTGAAGAACCGACTGAAAGAGACAACAGAGGAAGCAATAAAATATGGGGTGAGATGCTTCCAATGCCAGCTGGCATCACAGCTGGGCATTCCTTTCCTATTAAGAATACTGGGAAGCAAGGAACAGTGAAGGTGATGATTAGAAAGCAGTATACAGACCATCTCCTTTAAGTGGTCTTTGTTTTGGTTTTGACCATGTGAAAGCTAATTCAGTGTCATTGGTAGTTTTTCTCATTGTCATCTGCAAAACCAAGGTTGAGCCATCCAGCTCATTCCAGCTGGGCAGCAAGGATGGGCAGCTATAGGACCAGCACTAGGAGATACCGTTTATTGCTACTTGACATAAAACTGTGGATTTGCCAGGCTGAGGTTTTTTGGTGGTTGGGTTTTTTTGCTCCTTCAAAAGGGGCACACAGGCTCTGGAGAGTCGTCTTCTTTGTGATGGCTCCAATTAGGCTCATCTGTCAGAATGAAGAAGGTGAAAAGAAGGGGAGGAAAAAAAGTCAGTCATTGCTTTTTATTCCAGAGGCTTGATGATGTATCTGCAAAACTTTCTGTCATTGTAACGTTCTCTGTTTCATCTCCATGGTGTGAATAGGCATTTGGGATGCCTGCTGTTGTGGCCCATTTTAATGGGGAACCTCATCTCTTTTTTGGCTCTGATCGTTTAGAGCTGCTAGGCAGCGTTATAGGTGAGTGTACCTAATAACATCAGTTTGGGTTTAATGTTTTCACCCTCTTTGAGTGAAATATGTAATACAGCTAAACAAAACGCTCTTAAGGTCTTTCAAATATTAAATAATGTTGGGTGTCCTTCCCATGGGATGAAACTGCTGACTGGAATGTATCTCAGTACAGTTAAGAGTGACCAAAGATGTAGTCCTTTTCCAAACAAGAAGTCCTCCATCCTCTCTCTGTACATTTCAAGGCTTTGTGCTCCACATGCCATTCTCAAATTACTACCAAAACTCTTTAATTTTCAGAAGTTCATATCTAACCTTTCAGTACTGGGCTAAGATTAAGACTATGGCTGACACTTAATGTTCCTTCTTAATGGAAGAACATTATCACAGCTTCCCAGTCCATAATTTGTAATCACATAACTACAGAGCTTTTTAACAGATATTCCTATACTGACCATCATTCTTTTCTTTTTTTCTATGCAAACTTTGGGGTTTTAAAGATAACTGGAGTAGGTTGTGATTAATAAAACTCAGTCACCTGCTTTTACGTGAGTTAGAGCACATTTGGCTTTTGATCTCAAAATTTTTCACTTGAAAGGGTTTGTCACTACAAAGAGTTAAGCATATAAATTAGCTGTGATGCGTTTGGTTTAAGTCACAGGCTTAAACAGAAGGGAAGTTTTTCTATAATCCTATAAAAATACTCTTGTTGAAAAGGAGAGAAAGATGAATACCCAGCACCCTTTGCAATAGTCACTAACCCTAATTGGAATGTTGTGGCCTGGTATCTGGCCTCAACTCCAAGGATTTCAACAGATTTTCCTTTTGTTTCTCTGACTCCCCAGCCTTCCACCCTTATTCTCTTCCTTACCCTCAGCCCCTCAAACCGGGAGTCCCTCATGCAGAGTGCCCCAGACATGCAAAAATCTGTGTGACAGAGGAAAACAGTTCTCCTGTACAGCTTCAGTTGTGACTAGACAGTGACAGATGTATGGAGCTGGCTGAAGCATGCCAGACAGGATACAAATCTGCGTTTCATCAGCAGTAGATACCCTTCAGAAGTGAAGCAGAAACAGTCATCCTAGTGCAGAAAGGTGACTGACCAATCACTTAACATGCATTTAACATTCTCTTTCGTGCTGGTTTGTCTTGCAGGTGAAAAATGGCTGGGACCAGTTCCAAGCCCAAAGATGTGAAAAGTCCTGGGGAAACATACAAGAATGAAAATGTATCTGTACATGGTCAGTCCTCGGTGATTATGTGAACGTATCCAATTTTATGGAGAGATGGCTTTCTCATCCTTAACAGCTAACTTTACAGCTCATTCTCTTCTCTGATTATGATGAATTTCAAGGTTTGCCAGTATTGCCAGTCTGGGGAGGTCTTTGCTAATAAAAATGTGCTTATTTTCTTTCAATAGCTTAATGATTAACATTAAAGATTAAACATTTAACTTCTTGGAGATTAAACGTTTTTCTTTCCTGATCAGTTCTCTTTCTCTTACCCCAAAAGCACGAGGATTAAATTGTTATGGGACTGTGATCTCTGGATTTCACATACCTTCCTGCTTGTCCTTTATAAACACACATACACACAGCTTAAGGGAAGTTGGCCACGTTCTCCTTTTATTTTAAGTCTGAGGTACTACATAGACATGAGAAGCACAGGATGAGGTATTCACACTTGCCTTTTACTCTGCAGCATGGCAATTAAAGGGGCAGAAGAGAGAAGAGTGGAAGACAGAGGGACAATTCAAGCCCAGTGAAAAATCTAGGGAACCAGTCAAGTATCTCAGAAGGAACTGTGCACCTCCTGGACGGTATTTTATGTCCCTTGCTCTGTGGTGACTGACATTTGAAAAGACCATCACACAAATGCTTTCTTGGGAACTAACCCCAGACCCTGCAGGGGTTTTAAATTAATGCTCTTTTTACAGTAATGTCTTTGGAGGACAGTGGTAAATACCATGTGAATTTAACTGGTAACTGAACCAGACTCCGTTTTGCTTCCTCAAGGGTGGTCTAATTGCTGTCTATGCAAAGGTGGTTTGGATATGGCTATATATGGCTTCCCCTCATGTATTCTGCAGAGAGAAAGACAGGCAACAACTAGCATTTAAGAAATTTCACACTAAAATAGTTTGAACCCGGACCTATATTGGCTGAATTGGAATAATACACTTAAATACTGATTTCTCAGTGATTCCTGGCTGTCTCTGACACACCACTGAAGGAAGCAGAAGAACTAGAAGCAGATGGAATTCCATTTTTTGTTGCTTTCTGAAATTTAAGTAAAGCACATTCATATTTGTTCACTTAAACAGCAAAGCCTGGAGCAAAGCATCAGAAAAAAAGAAACCTGTATCCTTCATGTTCTTACACCTGTAAGTGTTGTGGTAGTATCATGTGTTCCCCCATCCACAATTTTTCCTTCTTGCACCTCTTTCAGCTCTTCAGGAAATACCCTATCAGTTGAGAACTTCTTCCTCCTTTCCACCAGTGCACCCATTAGTCTTTGGGCAAATCCTGCCTGGAATTTAAGGAGATCTTTGTGAGATACAAGAGGCTACATTGCTTTAGGAGTTAGAATGATAAGGAAGTTACATAGGTGGATGTCACAGGTTTCTTTGAGTCCCTTGAAGCCACATTGAAGAAATTTACCATTTCCCCCCTCGAAATTTCCTGGTCTCCAACCTGTGCTATCAAACTGATTCTGAGGTTGTAATAAAAATGGAAGGACTGAAACATTACTTTAGGCCAAGTCACCCCACTGACCCAGGGCCACTGAAGCAATTCTGTCTCAGAAGCGGGTGAAATGTATTTTTATGGAAGTAACGAACTCTGGTAGGAAGGTGGGAAGAATGCAAGGAACATCTTGAAGTCATTTCATGGTGAAAGCCAGGGTTTCATGAAACTTGTCCTTTCAACCAGCTTGACTGAAAAAAAAACCCAGCCTTTGTGACAGAATGTTGTTGATTGGCAGATGGACCAAATGAGATGGATCTTACAGACTAATATATATTTAGACCTCATAGCAGTCTTCTAGTATCTGAAGGGGGCTTATAAGGATGCTGGGGAGGGACTCTTCATTAGGGACTGTAGTGACAGGACAAGGGGTAACGGGTTAAAACTTAAACAGGGGAAGTTTAGATTGGATATAAGGAAGTTCTTTACTGTCAGGGTGATGAGGCACTGGAATGGGTTGCCGAGGGAGGTTGTGAGTGCTCCATCCCTGGCAGTGTTCAAGGCCGGGTTGGACAGAGCCTTGGGTGAGATGGTTTAGTGTGAGGTGTCCCTGCCCATGGCAGGGGGGTTGGAACTGGATGATCTTAAGGTCCGTTCCAAGCCTAACTATTCTATGATTCTATGATTTCCCAGAATGATTTTAAAGGCCCTTAGACCTACCTGAAATCAGTGGACAGGAAATGCTCAACGCCATAGGTACTAAAATAGTACTTACACAATATTGAGATAGATAGGGAAAATGCAAACTTCGGATTTTCCTTACATTGTTTGTTGCCTGTCCCACTAATGCTAGGCTGAAAGCAAACAAGCAAGCGTAGAGTAGGCAGAAAGTCACAAAATGAGCAAAAGTGGTTGTGTGTGTAATGAAACCACAGGAAGCAGAGGATACGTGCAAAGAAAGCTAGGCTGCATCTGAGCAAAGGAAACCAGACAATGAAAGAAGAGAAGGAAAAGAGATTAAGGCAGAGAGGTGTCTCAATGCAAAATGCTGTCTCTGACAGGGGGCAGGCAACCAAGAAGGGCAGAGCTTAGGTGGATTAAACAGGCCAGAGTTGGCTGGCCATGGAAGAGCCTTTGGGGAAGGTTTTCTGTGAAGCTGCATAGTATTTGCTCCGCTCTTTCTGTGAGGTCAGAGGCAGCGCAAGGGCCTGCCTCCATGTTGAACCATGGGCTTGCAGCACTTCTCCATGTCCCATTACCTGTGCTTCTCACCCGGTGAGCACCAACACCGTTCTCCAGCGGTGACCTCACACGCAGCACAAAATGGAAGCCTGCAGAACAAGGCAGTTCTTTAACCTTCCTCTGCAATCATCTTCTTGTCCTTTCAACCCTCAGCAAAGCAAAGCCTCCTAAATCAGGTTTCTCTCCTTTCTCCCATCCTTATCTCTGTGCGAGTGAGAAGGAAATGTTTTATTAAAGCACTTACTGGATTATGGTGATGAGCATCTGCTTTGCTGTCTCTTCCTTTTCCAGTGGAGCCAGCAACACTGCTGGAAGGAAGCAACCTGCTTCCTGGAAGGGAAGCAAGCACAGAACAATAAATAATCAAGAGAGGATCCAGGAGGTGCACACATAGTTAGTTTTACCCAAAACTTCCACAGATCTGTGGATTATGCACATGTAGGAGTGAAAGGAATGTACCTACACCTAACTTGGCTGATGTTACCTTGACCTACTCCTCATTCCAGTTTGCAGCACAAGGAAAATGACTACTTGGCTTTCATACTATTAAAAAGAAAAATAGAAACCATTGGCCACTGGTTTGAGGCCGTGTTTCAGTGCTGTAGCTGTTCTGGCTCCAGCTTCTTGCCTAAATAAGCTGCATCTGATGAGTAATGAAGGCATTCTCCACCTCCAAAATGCTTCCATCAGACCCTATTTTCAATTTATGTAACACAAAAAATAGTTTAAACTAATGCAGCAGGTTCCAGCAGGTGACAGTGTCATGCAGTCAGGCTAAGAAATGCCAATGAACACATCTGTGCCCTTATCCTTACAAATACACTTCATGAAGCAGAGTCTAATCATTCTGTGTTTCTCCTCCTTCCTTCCTACATTTGATCTCAGGGTTTAAGGAATTTGCCTATCATCAGGTATTAACACCATGGCAAAACCAGGGATGAAATGCTTTGCAAAGTTCACATATGTAATACGTAGTTCTGCTTTCATCTCATAGTCACCATACACATTTCACAAGAAATGAGTATGATGTCTTTTAACGTAACAGCCCTCTTTCTTACACCAGCCTAATTTATCCGTAGGTAACCCTCCATCCTATGCACTAAGGATGGTTTACAATTATTAAATATAATAATTTCATAAATAGTAGAGTTTCTGGGATTTAACACATAGTGGTATTGCAACAGTAAATCTGTACTGTAATCTGTACTGTAACTATTAACTGTAACTATCAGAGGAAAATGGAGAGCTCGAATGAAAGAGTTGATGTCAGTGTGGCAGAAGGAGCAGATGAGTTACTTTGCTGCATACCTATACACCGCTCCATCAAGTGGGTTAAGAAAGCTGTAAAATTCAGCTAATGAGGGATTCCTGCAATGAGATGGCAAGCCAAGACGTTCTTCACAGGAACATTTGTTCTTTTTGACCCATACATGATCATATCAGTATTTGCTAGGGAATGGCTGAGATGCAACAGTGTTTCAGCAGTTTCTCAAAGATGGACTATTCCCTTTCCCAATTTCATGATGCAATTTAAAACTCTGTCATTTAAAAACGAAACTGGTACATCATTGTCATTTGTTGCTAAACAGAGGCTTTAAACAACATGAATTTGCAATACCAGGGTTCTTCTCCATTTTGTATATATCCCAGCTCCAGTACTTTGAGATTTCATTATGATATATGTTTGTAGGCAGTGACTAATAGTCAAAGTAACTTAAAAACACCTTTAAAACAACTATGCATATTAACTGACCCAGAAATGTCTTAAACAAAGTGTTAAGGTGGGTGATAGCTGAATTTATACCCTGGCCTTGAGGCTAGGGGAAAGGTCACCTCTGCCTCACGTGGTACACGGTGGCACATGAGACATGTTGGTGCTTTAAAGCAACTCAGAAAACAGCAGTTTTGGCAGCAGGAGTTCTCTATGTCTTTATCTAGCACTTTTCTACTGGAGAGTACATCGAGTCAGCAGCTCTTTCCCTAGGTGGCAAGCTGGGAGCTCAGAGCGGGCTGGGACCTGTGCTCTCAACCTCACCCTTGGATCTCAATCTGAACTTTCATAGCTCAGCTATAGCTCTAGGATGCAGTGGGATTTTCTGTTTAACAAAGAATGCAGGAAGAAAACTGTCGAACAAGTGTGTAGAGGGGCAAAAGGAGAGAGAACAGCAGCCGATATAATAGAAGTTTATAGTGGATCAGTTCCACCTGGCCTTACATGACACCAGTAGATGGGAGTAGTAAATGGATTTGTGAAAAGATCACACATGGATTAAACTATAGGCCATGGCAGGGCAGGCATACAGCACTGTTAAAACCAGCACTGCATTATGTCTGACTGAGAGTGCTCTTGGAAAAAATGGAGGGCAAGGGGAATTGCAGTTACCCAAAAGGTCAAAAAGGAATGTGAAATCTTTTACTTGATGACAGTAGACTGAAGCAGAACAAATCAGTTTGCTTTTACACTTATTTTCTGCTCCCGTTAGTATTTCTCACCGCAAGTAAACACAACCTATTAGTTCACTTTTGATGGGGAACTATCACACCTAGCCACTAAGACTACAGGAGTGAATATAGCTCAGACGTTTGTGAGGGGGGCTGTGGCCTGCTCAGGGTAGTGCCAGACCTGTGGAAATGGCAGGCTGCACAGTGCCATGGTGACACAGTGAAAATCCCCATGCCACCAGGCACAAAGTAGATATTGCCTTTATGGTGCCATTTTCAGATCCCTTCAAAGAGACACAGTTTCATCGTGTTGGACCTCCTGGCTTTATAGTAGTTATTTATCACTCTGAGCTGAGGACACTAAACTTGAAAGCCTTGAACACAAGGATCTACAGAAGCTCATTCCCAGCTTCTGCCTCTTAATAGCAGCTCATTAGCTCTCTCCTGCTGTGAAGGTTCCCTACATGCTCCTTTTCCATATCACCACGTTTAACACCATTATGTCTCTCCCTCAGGACAGGCAGGCTCTGCATATAGCATACCAGTTCCTAATTCTAGCATCCTGCATGGCTCTCTTCTTCCTCTGCATGATCAGTAACTCCATTTGTTTATCCTTTTCTTCAGTTTCAATTATCATCTTTTTGGGTTCTCTTGTGTACCTCAGCAATCATGCTGTGAGTGGAAAAAGAACACAGGTCTCTGCAGAACATCTCACAGTAGCAGTTCCGTTGCCGTTGCTAAGATATAGGCGATTTTAAGTAGGGATCTAATGTCTGCTCTTGGTATCTCATACAGGGCTGCTGCAGAGATTGAGAGACCTAACTCTGCCTTCAAAGGAAACTGGCTCTGCTTTCTGACCCTTGTGACCTTTTTCAACAATCCGTTTTCACATAATTCCTATAAAGATTTCACTGTTCCTTCCAACCAAGTCTCTTCCTTGCCCTCTACATAATCCCTAGTATCTCTTAACCATCTACATAATCCCTGGTATCTCTTACCATCTCAACCTGCTCTTATTCCAGAATCCTTCACCAAGAAACACTGAGTTCTGCCTTCCACAGCTCCTAATGGCTTCTCAATCTCAGAAAAGCTTAGTCATTTCAATCGTACTTTCCCAGAATCTTGCACAGTCCCTTCAGCCTAATTCTCAGAAACAGACTGAAACTGATTTTAATTTTCCATCGCTTTAGCTTTAGGCTGATGCTCAACAAGAAATGCTTCAACCTAAACCAGTTCATTTTAACAAAGTGAAACAACTGCGAACAGGGTCTGAGATCAGGGCAGCTGAAACAACCTCAACAACAGATATTGCAGCAGTTCTGCCTGCCGTAGGACTAAAGAGAACTTGTAATGGCTGTAACCATCTCTGCACTGTGAATGAATCCAAGCTGACTTTAATCAACTACAAAATTTAATCAAGTACTACATTAAGAGCCCAGCTTCAGCAGTCAAATTGCTCAGTGTAGGTTAGCTACCCGATTACCCACTTTCTCAGAAGCACAGTGCTTTGTTCAGGAAGTACTGTTTCTGTAATTCCCATATCTAAACAATCTGGTTTATAAAGAGACGTGGGCACTGCATTCAGAAAAGCAACCACTGAAATACATGCTCTCCATAGCAACACGAACACATTAATTATTTGCAATTTACTCTACCTTCTTCTACAGTATGTACAGCACTATTTACTCATGCTACTGAAACTCCTGTTCTCTCCCCATTAAAGTTTACATGCTGTCTTCTCTCCCCATTACTAGTGCCTATCATTTACCTATGCTTCTCAGATCTTAAGTACAGCATACAAAAGACATGGCTCAACCTCTCCTGTGCCTCCAGAAGCTCAAGTAGAGGATTTTTCCTTTTTTCTTTCTTTTTTACCTGGTGAGCTGGAAGTACTGGGTGTGCAGTCACTGTCATCCAGCCATACGCTGTGAACCACTGAATCCTGTTTTGGAGGGCCCTCAAGAGAGCACATCAGCTCCTGGAGAGGGCAAAGAAGATGTATTTTGACAATGCACTTGGTAAAATCAGGGAGGGTAGCCTCTGTTTGTTAGAGATCATACACCCACCCTGTCATTCTCCTCTTCCTCAGATGTTTCATTTTCTCTCAAACCACTACAACAACTGCTTACACTGGATGAAGAACGTGACAACGGCTGCATCACACAGTATCCTGAAGTCTGACTCCTGAGCATTCTGTGAAATGCAAGCATTCAACATCATCATGTTTATTGTTACACACAGGCTTGCACTTCTTGTGACATATTTTATTATACAGCAGTCAGAAACAGAAGAAATTCTCCATCCACAGCTAGTTTTTCCACCAAGGAAGAGAATTCAGATCAACTGGCTTGCATTCCTTCATTTCTAGAGGTTACTTCATTTAGTAGAAACACCACTTCTTACTTCCATTCTGGATAATTGTATCACCTAAAAGTCTTAATGCAGAGTTGAACCACCTGAATTTAAGCACTGTTTACCTGTAGACATTCACTGAAGTCAACACATGCCTTCATTTTGGAGAGCAGAGATTTTAGGAGCCTAAATAAAACATGATGAGGTGTTAAACTGAGCATAAAGGGAAGGTGCTACTCAGCCTAAGGCCACCCATTCCCACAGCCACTCTCAGCCCATCATATCTGGTCTTAAGTGAAATTCCAGACAGTACAAAGGGACTATAAAGGCATATTTTGCATGTCATGGAGCTTATAAACTGTTACCACTGTGTTTCTGGACACTGAGGTAGTCTGGTGCATGTTTCGTATCTGCCAAGAAAGACCCTTAAGGTCAGCTTCTCACAGCTCAGAATTTGGGATCCACTGCTTATAGTCATCTTGGAGAAAGAGCAGTCCATGAGGCTGATACGCTTACATAGTGGAAGGTGCACTGTGCATGTAAGCCTGGCATTTGTGACAAAATATTCACTGCCTGCACAAGAGACCAGCTAATAAGAGAGAGATGAAGGGCTCAAAAATGTTAAGAAACCCCAAAAAGCTAAAAGAAGCAAGAAAGATAAGACACCTTTAACATACTAAATATATTTATTCCTTCAGAAACACTGCAAAATATGGCCAGTCTGACCTACAAGCAGTAATGAAACCTAAAGTCCCAGGCATATTACATGCCAGCATGCAACAGGGAGAACAGTAAAGATTGGGCCAATATAGGCCAAGATATTTCCTCAGGAGATTAGGAAACATATCTTGGAGGAAATGCAGACCAACATGCTTCTCCCTTGGCAGAACAAATCAATAACATGAATTTAAATGAACTGGGACTTAGATTTCCACAAAGTATCTCCTCATCAGCATCCTTCCTCAGCAGGTTTCTCCATCCTCGTTCTCTGCACTGCACTTCCTGACCTACGTCATCGAAAAGCACTAGAGACAGATGGAAACACGTTCTTCTCCTCTTGCCTTCTGTGGGCCAAGCTGTTCTGTTCTCACTCATGTGAGGGGGGGGGAACAGAAGGGGAGGCACTCAAGGTGGCCTCCTTTCCCCACCATTAGTAGAGCCTGGTTGGGCAATAGGAAGGGCATAGAGCCAAAATGCTCCAATAGGAGCTATCTGTCCATCTCCCTTTCCCAGGATTCCTGCTCCAGGAACTGCCAGTGGAGCGTTACTTGATGCCACTTGGTCTCTCCACAGTCCTTGAGGTCCTCTAAGTAAGTTCATGCTCCTCTTAGCCCGGACTCTCATTTCACCCCAAAAGTCTTGCCAGTATCTTCAGTGAGGCAATCAGTGACTGAGTAGCATCCGGTCCACTCCTGATTGGCTTGATGTCCCCACTCAGATGTGTCTGAGGAGGGAAAACACACACACAAAAAAACCCATGTACTTTTCCTAGGACATGAACACACACAGTACAGTGCTTGAGTTTTGAGATGCAACCCTAAAAGCCATCTGCTCCTGAGGAGTTTTGCTACCTGGTTACATAGGCTGGGTTCATTCTTTTGAGTCTGTCCATGGGAAAAAAAAAAAGATTATTTGGAAAGCTATGTGAACAGGAGAGCAGAAAACCTAAGGACACTTGTCCCTGCGTGTAGGAGAGAAGACACTGTTAGCCCAAGTGAATGATGAGGTCTCATGGATTCTGGGCTGATCGCTGCAGAAGGGTGTGTTGAAAACCAGCATGCAAGAATAGGAAAAGTAAATGCTGGTTTGTCTCTACTATAAAGGACAAATCTATTATTTATGCGTTCCCCTTGCATTTATTTCCAAGTTGTTTTTAGAACATAGATGAAGAGTTTGATCATTCAAGTCTGGAATTTGTTACTTAAGTTTAGCAGTGAGATGCTGGGTGCTTTTGAGATAGAGGAATCTCCAGTGATGCTACCCCCTGGAGAGAACCATTAGAAATATGCCTGTATCATGATCCTGATTTGCAGTTCCACAACTAATGACCAATAGACTAATCCAGTAAAACTTCAGTAGAACTTCTGTCTCTAAGACAGACTGTTAGAATTACGCTCCATGCTTGCTCCTGCAATACTGTGCTAATGCCCTCTTGGTGAAAATGGTGTGCTTTACATGGTGGAATTACATGTTCTTGATTCCTTATTCCAGATATGATGCAGAAGGGCTGGTCCCTAGCTCTGAAATCACAACTCTAACTCTGGCTAATCACCAGTTGTGCAGAACTCCATGCTACATCCAACCTCATGAACAAACTGTCCAGGAATGGGCTAAACTACCACACCTGTGAAAGGATTTTTTTCTGGTGATTGTACAAGTGGGTTTGAGTCCACTACTGGAAAAAGATGCATAGAGAGAATCCTGGAGACAGAAGCAGACAGAGTGCTAAGTCATACAGGTCATGCCTCGTGTGCATGAACAATATTTATGCAAGTATCGTTAGTGAAATCCCATGCTATGTTTGCTTTCTGAAAGCATGTGATGCCAATCTGAAACAGCCACTGCAGCGGGCTCACCTCCACAGCTGACAAATGGAGAATGGGGCTTTGGGAAGCGGGGGAAGCCCATAACCAAGTGCAGAAATCAGGGACTGATGTCAAGAAAGCTTCATCCTTTTTTTCCAGGACACGTTCTACTGGAGGGTAACCAGCACCAGCCAAGCTGAGATGTTTTCTTACTAGGCAGAATCCTTGCTGATTATGCAAGGTTACTTCAGCTACTTAATTAGAGCAAGAGTCCCTCACACATGCCTAGCCAGGAGCTTCTAGTTCACTAACAAGGTCCAGGTAATGCTGGAAGATGGGGGTTGCTGACCAGTCAGCAGTTCCACATCCTGCATCCTCTCTTGTCCTTGGCTGTCAGAGCTAGCAATCTGAAACGGTCTGTTATCTCCTAGCTGTGCTCTCATCTTCCTCCACACCAAAATTTTGGACACTCACACAACCTAGAAACTAGTATCACAAAAACATACTTACCAGAACTCTGCATCTGGGCTGTGATAAAATTCTGGGCAGTCCTACAGCATACAATTGGGTAGCTGAACTACTGCAAACAGTCACCAGGCTGTAATTCTTAGGGAACATTGGGTCTAGTTGGAAGGAAGGCCCTTCCCTGCCAGACTTGGCACATGAAGCAACTACAACAATCCAGGCCTGGTTGTAGGGCACCTTCTGAAATCTTCTTAGAGCAGCCCCAGTCCTGAGAAAGGGACATGCCCCACTACAAAGTACTCGGTGCCCTTTTTGCCCCAGGTCTCATCCAAATTCTCATGACAAAAATCAGGTGTGGGCAGGCTGTTCCAGAAAGTCAGCTGCAGTCGTGGGTTTAAAAGACAGACTGCTCCGGTGTCTTGGAAATAGAAATGTGTGGTTTCCATGAAGTTCTGAAGGATCCTGGATAGGATCACAGCCCAGCATAATACAGCTTAGCAACAGCAAAGCTGCACTGTCAAGAAAGTGCATTTCTCCAGTTTTTGATCACCAGAAGCTGGAGAACTCTTCTGCAGACTACTGCATGTAGTGTTTTGCAGAACACTGGCTGTGGTGTGGCATGCTTTACCACTGAAACATGCACATGAGACCCTGCTTTAATACTTTGGGACGACTGAAGACAACTAGTTCACACTGGTTGGGAGTAGCAGCATACATATTGCTTAGAGGGGCAGAACTTGGGTACAACCCAACATACCCTTGTCCAAGCTTCTCCATAAAGCTCCAAAATCACTCCAGAGCAAACTATAGAGGAAACATATACATGAGTAAGCATGGATAACTGGACAGCTAGGGATTTGTGTATCCTGTTGGATGCAAGCTAATATTACAGTAAAGATATAGCCAAAATCACCTTTAAGTGGTCCAATCATTCTTCACTGGCTGTTTAAGAAAGCTCAGTTCCTTACTTACATGCTCTGAATTACTGTGCCATGGCCAGAAGACATCTAACTTTTAAGATGCTGGAATGCCTGATGTGCACAATGTCAGGAAAACCTCCAACAGAGCAAGACATGCACCACCACACTTCAGCCAATACCAAACACAGTGAGCAACTTCCAAATACTAACATCATTTTCAACTCACTTGTTCTTCCTGTTGGGGAACTCTGGGGAGCTGGGACTGGATGATCCATCAGACTTCAGGTCAAAGAACGTCCCTGGACTGTCCAGCATCTTCTGTATCCTCTCTGCAGTGTCTCTGCTGGGACAAAAAGAGAAACCAGCTATAGCCCAGGGATAGAATTAACCACTGTCTATTCTAACACTTCCTTACAAGCCACTTCCTTACAAGAATACAAAGCTAGATCTCTTGTATACACAAGAAAGGGAAGCAAATGCAGTTGTGTTGAAAAGAACAGACTCCTTAGATGTCACCTGTTGAGGGCAATATATTAGAAATCACCAACTTTAAACTCCTTATGGATTGATATAAAAGCATAAAATAATTCCAGTATTCTCCTTAAATTCTTCATTTTCTTCTACCCCTCCTCATTTTCCAATTTCATTGATTTTAAGCTTTATGATTTATTAGAGCTTATTTATTGCATAGAATATATTCATATTTATAATACATATTTCTATTTATATAATATAATGTATAAATTTATAATGCATAATATATACTATATATTTCTTGCATAAAAGAGGATTCAGCAAATTTCCTTGTTTCAGGATGGTTCCATTTGTTTGATTGCTACTAGTACTGGTAAAGACACTTCTGCAGGAAGCTGTCTGTGTGAGTAACTGACAAGTGGGGTATGTTTAATAAAGGATAGGAAAACTCAGGATTTCACTGGGGTTTTTTTGTGGCTTCAGTGGTGGAGTTCACAGAGTTCCTCTTCTGCTCTCTTGGCCAGTTGATCCTACCTGTACCCCTTCACATCACAGCTCCTCATGCCCTCAGCTGTGTTCATACAAATGTTTGTGGGGCTGGAAATTACCCTGGCAAAGAAGAATCCTGAAAATGAAACAACCCTGAAACTTGTATGACACAGGAAGGAGTGGGATGCAGCGGGTCAGCTCTGTCATCAGAGCCTGTGTATCATAAAGCTTCAGGGTGAAGTCCCACAGGACATGTTGAGATCACTGTTCTTAGAGAGCGAGACCGCTCCAGCTTCCTTCACTCTTGCTGAGTGTACTTCTCATCTGCCCTGGTACCCATCAGGCTTCTCTGTGAGCCAGTTCATGGCAGAACCTGGCAGCCAATTAATCCAACAAAAGAAAGTTGGTACTTTTTCTGTTAGATTAATGGGCTGAATCAGTTCCATGAAGGGTCCACTAAGCATCTGAGCCATCACAAGGAACAGGACAGGATGGGATAGCTGAAAGAGAAACCAGGAGAGGGAAAGTACGGTATCTGCTTTTCAGTAGCAATGAACTTAGACCGGTTGGTAGTGAAACTGCACCTTCAAGAATTACCCCAAAAGGCTTCCACAAACACAAGATAAGGCTCACTGTGCCTCATACCTAAGATTACAAATAAGCAAAAGGAAAGCTAAAGAAACCAAACTCCCTCCTAGCAAAGAGCAAGGAGGATTAAAAAAAAAAAAAAAAAAGGAAAAATCCAGGATTTTTCCTTGCTGTAGAAAATCTCTTACAGATCTTTAAAGGGAACAGTGAAGGATGTTGCACGGAAAGTGAGGGATTGAGGGGCACAGCTGCATAAGATACAAAACTATTTAATGTAGTCAGGAGCTGTAGTTACCGTGTTGGCTGAGACTGTTACAGGGAATTTGGCTCAGATTTCATTTTTCTCTAGGAAAGTTCTATAGTATTTTTATTCAGATTAGGTCATAGGCAGATTAGGTCCAACTGGAAAGAAGGGAAATAGGGATAGTAATTATCCCTATTGTGAAATCACTGGTTTCCACATAGAAGATGGCTTTTCCCCTTTTACACTGAGACATTAAACTGTTCCCTGGAATTCTTGCAACTGGGAAAACTGTATAATAGATGCACAACACTCCTGTGACTTTTAAGACTTCATAATCTTAAAAAGGTGTCTCAGCTAGAGCTGAGGCAAATTTATCCATTTACCTAAATAATCTCTCATCACCAACAGACAACTTCTGAATGGTTGTAATCTGGCAAATATGCCATGTCATGCCTTGAATCCATATGTTACCTCTTCATTATAATCATTTCTAAGCCCACCTAACTTAAAACACTAACCATTTTGACTTACAGCATTTTTAATTTAATCCCTTTAAGATATTGGCAGTTTTGCCTACTTGAACTTTTTAACATGAAAACACACACATCCCCAGTTTCCCCTTCCAAAGTGAAAGCTTTTCATCTGACTCTTAGCTAAGGTGGCGAATACAGAACAGGAGAACCAGGAGTCCTGGATCATACTGCACAATATTCAAGAGCAGTCTTACTATGTTCCTCCACCCATCTCCTCCCTTCTTCCTCAAATATTGATACTCTTCACTTCCACACCTCCTTTTTTATTTTGTCTGTTTCTGTCATTTGTCCATTTCTCCATTAGTAAACAATCAGGCTTTTCTTCCCATTCCAACCATTTCCATTTCAGTTCTCACTCCTGTTGATTCCCTTCTGTTCTTACATGTGCCTTTCTATCTTCCTTTTCCCATCTCCTCCTGCTTTCTTTTCTCTGTCTTATCTTCCCACAGCTCGTACCTCTTTTCCTCCTGTATGTTCTCAATGCCAATAGCACTACTCCGTCGCCCATGGAAGCGGCTGGCTCGAGTACGTGATGGGCTCCTACCAGGCAAGGCAAAGGACTACAAAAAAGGAAAGCGTGACAGAAAGGAGGGGAACAAGACAGGAAGAATTGTGGAGAACTCGAAGCACGAGATAGGGAGTTTGCAACATGGATTCAGATTCTCTCCTTTACTCTGAAATACAGTAGCACAGCCCAGCTCCATCAGTGCAAGGAGCACTCTGTCAGTGAGAAAGAGAAGCTAGGCTTATAAAGGTAGTATGAAAAAGAGACAGAGGCATAGGAACAAAGGCAGAACAAGATACACAGCCACTATAGAGAGAGAGACTCAGGAAGAAAGATATCCCATACGATGAGAGAAGGAGAAGGTAAGAAAACTACAAGTTAAAAGGAGAGGAGGTGGCAGCAAACCCAAGTTGTTGCTATTCTGTGACTTTGTTGTGTTGACATACAGAATTCATGCAACCAAACAAACTCTCACCAAGGAATTCCCACATTGAAAGGCATCTTCCTGGCTTACACAGAGGTGTTTTCTTGTTGTTTGCCTGTATTGACATCATTAGTGCAGAGACCACAGTCAATTGGATGGATTTTGACCAATATCAGAAACACGTATCCTTTCCTGGAAATGTTTGTCATGGATTTATCATGCTTACACTGATCAAGGATGTTTAGTATCCTCATCAAATAAGAAAGCCTTTGATGATGACTGGAAATATTCACTCTTTATCAGCCCAAGTTTTTATTAATTTGCTGCTTGCTCCCAACATGCAAGTTCTATTTACAGCAAAATAGCACCTTGAATAAACATTGTGCACCTGCTTTATCCTACAGAAAATAATCTGACTGGTGAAATTGAAGCAAATGGAACAGATCTAGTGTCCTTACGTTCTGAGCTCTTGCCACATGACAATACAATACCACTGCGGTCAAACCACTCTGCACGCATTCTTTTAAGGTATGGCAATGTACAGGATATAATCCGGGATAACAGAGATAGATGTCTGATGTAGAATCATGTTTGGCTTTTTTCCCCCCACTCTGCAACGTCAGCTCTAGTTTACGGCTGAACTGCGGCTAGAGATAGCACAGATAAAACAGACTGCAAAGCGTGCTGTCACCACTTGTGAAACAGGATGATACAAGAGATTCACAGAAGGACAAGAGGACAAACTAATAGGAAAAGAGAAACAAAACCTATGGATGGATCACAAAGGAACGCCCGGTTTCTCCTGACAGCCCACCCGAATACCTTACCGCAGCAACAGCCTTAGGGCCCTCGGCGACACTCTGGCTGAGGGCAAGGCCAGCTGGCATTGGGCGGCTGGGCAGGGTAGCTGGCTGCTGCTTTCTCATGGATATTCCCATGGTATCCAGGCTCTGGCTGCGGCCTCTGATCACCCGCTGAACAGGAGGGAGGCAGGGAAACAGACAAACACAGATACACATATAGACATGCACACGGTAGGGTAGCATGAAAATAAAGCACAACAGATTGGGTGGAAAGTTCTCACAGACCAACACCAGAACCACAGAAATCCTAATTCCTAGAAGGAAGAATCTTAGATATTACCCGTTTTTGGTCCTAGGCAATTCACTGCCAGGGAAGAACTCTTCCTCAAGTATTTCTCTACTTTTACTTCCCTTGTCCTGTTGCAATAGATTCCCTACTACTATCCCAGCATACTGGATAGACCAGCATAATCTGTACAAGTCCCACACACTACAGGCTACAAAATCATACTGTTCAAGACTGCAAGGTTCAGTCTTGCACGAGCTTGAGTGCTGGTTCCAAGGGGAAAGCAGCCATATCGAAATTGGCAGCATTTGAAAAAGCCATTTTCTAAGTTTACTCAGCCTTTTACAACCTTTTCCAAATGTCTACATGACATGCAAGTCGCAACATCTGCTAGAAGTCAGAAAAAGGACATTTTGGGATAATTAGTGTAAGACATAGATGGGTATGAAATTCCTGGTTAGCAGCAAAGACAGGATAGGCAGATTGCATGTAAGAATACACCTCAGTAAAGCATTCCAGCTCTGACCAAAGCTATGCATATAGCTACCAAACCTATACCTGAATGGATTGTTTTCACAGCCCTTAACAATTCTAACCAGCCCCCTATACAAAGCAGGTGGAGGTCATCTGAAGAAATGCTATTTATAACACATCTCTCTATCCAGACAGATAACCTATTATACAAATGAAGTGTTGAGGCATTATCCACAGAAGTGGAGAGGGGAAGCAGATAGAAAAGTAATATAACATTCTCTCAATATAATCGGTTCAAAACTCAGGTTTGCCTATTCACATGAAAACTTTGCTTCCTGATGTCATCTTGATCACTTTTAAAAGTGAGTTCTGCCACTTGATCCTGACATCACAAAAAAAGCATCATCTACACTGAACAAAGGCAAATTAACTCTGGCTTTTACAGGGCAAGTAAAGCATCACAGTGTTTGTTCACAGTGCATGAACAGATATGTTAGAAACTCTCTTGCAGTGGCTCTTGCAACTCTTTCAGATACAGTGAGAATGAACTGGAAGAGATCTGCTGGAGGAACTGAAAGCTGCTTGCTACTAGTTATTACAGCTCCTCTTGCAAACACGCCTTCTGTAGTCATAGAGTGAAACCCCATCTGACACCAGCATGAAGTACAAAGACTCCTGAGGGACAGCATGGAATTCCACCCCGGACCACACTGCAGCTCTGCAGGAAGGTACATAGAAAGGGGATAAATGTCTCTTCTTGAGAGACATGGTAAAGCACAGCTGAAGATGCTCTCACAAAAGTATGGAAAGACTTAAGCACAGCTGCTCAGCAGGGTCAGTATTCCTTGGAGGGATACCCAATGAACTTGAGAAAAGTGTGAGCAACTGGGTAACGAATCAATCCACTACGGCTCACCTTGAAATTCTCAAGGAAGCCCCCACTGCCATTCTCTATCTTGTCATCCTCCCCTACGGGTAATCCCATCATACTGCGGCTGCGAAGCTGTAGCTCCTCAAAAAGGCTCTCCAAGAGGGCACTCCGGGTTCTTTCCTGCATCAATATCAGGAATGAAAACACAGTTATTATTTGGAGCAGAGGGATTTTTTTTTTCCTCTCTGTTTTGGCAATGTCTCACATACTCCTTGATACATAAATAAATCAATCAATCATCACAAAAATTACTTTGAATGGTATGAAGTGGCTTTAGCTGTATCGGCATGGAATATATTACAGTAACACCCAGTCCTCTTAAGGTCTTTCTAAAGCAAGTCATAAAAAACATCAGTATCTTTTACAAGTGATGTAACAGAGGCATGTATTTTTTTGATCAGGCAAGCAGCAGAGCTTGGAACAGGATTTTGGTACCTTGAACCAAAAATCAGTAATATCAATACAAAACCTGAAGCACAATACTCAGTTTCAGCTAATACAGGATTTCCTCCAGCAAAATGAAGGAAATGCATCATATTCCCATTCTGACTTGAGGATTAGATCTTTACATTAGAATGCACCCGTGCATATTCTATCACACCTGCTGTGAAATATAAAGGAAGCATCACACAGCCGATTATAATCCCATTTCATCATCCTTTTTCAAGCAACACAATATTAGAAGGAAGTAAAAAAAAATTGCACTGTATTTTCTTAATCTGTCAGAAATGCAGTTTTATAACTTCTAATGGGAGCAAGCAGGCAATAGACCCACCTCTAATTTAGCAAATTTCTCAGCTCGATAGCAGCTGTACTCAGCATTGATGAGCTTGACCAGGAGAAACTCACGGAATTCTGCACTCTACAAGTCAGGACAAAGACTAGACTGGAGATGAAAACAGTAGTAAAAATAGCACACTCCACCTTACTACTCTTTAGACCTCCAAGACCCCTAGCCAGACTGACACTCCTGACTCAGAACACAGGGGTGTGTACCACATCCCCCTGCCATCAACACTGGACCAGAGAAACAAACCTTTCTAAATATGGCTGGATTTGGCAGAGGGGGTCCAAAGAAGGGGACATCATCTCGGGCTGTGACTGAAACCTGAAACAATATAAGGGGCAAAAAATAAGTACTGTAACACAAGTGAGACTACCAAAGCCTTCAAACTACTGTGGTACATCCAATCCCTCCTGAACATCTACATAGTTGAAAGAGATCTAACGTGCTACTCTGTGCACCCATCTGTTTCTGAACTCGGTGAACGGATGTGCTGGTTTATCTCCCAGAAATTCAGTCAGCTGGATGTGCACACATTAAGAGCAACAAAAACCAATTGAAATAATTGGGGTTTTTTAAACAGTATTTTCAGTAAATATTTTTAATAATAACCAGTGTATTTAGAACAACAGCAACAAGATGCTTCTATTCAGCCTGCAATATTTACCTCCACGAGAAGACCCTTTGCCAATATGGTTGTACCGTATTGTATGTACCAATATGTATGGGGTTTTTTTGACAGAGAATCCTCAGTGGAGATACACTGCACACAGAGGGGAGTATCTGTGACACCATCTCTCAGAGACATGTGCGATGGAACAATACCATTATTTGTCATTTCATACAACAGGGAACAACATCATAACAGTGACTGCCTCAAAAGAATACTTCAGTGTAAATGTCACAGAGGCCATGAGAGGCACGAGTTTAATAAGAGAAAGAAGGAAAGGGGCCCCCAATTTAATTCAGATTTCTCACATTGTATGCCAGCTCCCCTACTTACAAGGCCCCCCTCTCCCTAGCTAGCTACCTCCAATAACTACAAGGCCGCCCAATAGCTATCTATTAATTAAAATCCTGCTGTGCATTTTTCATTTTCTGACTGCAAAAGTTGATTCAAAGAAATAAATGCCATTAATATTCCAATTTAACATCTAGGCACTAAAGCTTAAGTTAAGGCGAAATTAATAGGAAAAGACATTCCCAAACTGCAGGCTCTTAGGCACCTGAACACTCTCCAGGCAGGGTAAGTTAACACCCCTTTGGAAAAACCTTACAGAACACTCTACATTGCCTCCGGTGTCCAGACTGGGACTGTTTTCCCTGCCCATGGCAGGGGGGTTGAAACTAGATGATCTTTATGGTCCTTTCCAACCCAAACTAATGTATGATTCTATGGCTCTATTTGTTTTTCATTAAAAGGTACAAACAAAAACACCATTGCAGACAGGCAAAGATGAAAATAGGAGTAGTAGAAAGAGACAAGACAAATATCAAGCTTCCCCCACTCTTTCTCTTGTCATTAAAAAAAATCCAGCAAATTTCTGTGCCCTACAAAATAGAAGACAAGAGGGGAACTGGAACACCATGCCTCTGATCAACATGAGGCTATCTTTTAACTACAGACCTGGCTGCCCGTAGCATAGAGAACAATGGAAGGTGGCTGTTCCATCCCCAGCACCCTATTTGGTGGGAGTGGAGATGGGGAACCTGTCCTAATTTTGATATACTTGGTGTTCTTGTAGACCTCCATGGTATAAGGACTCATCATCACCACATCAGAATTCCTCCATAACATGAGACATAGCACTTTGATTAAAATGGTTCTACAATGGAAAATCCATCACAGAATGAAAGCTTCCATATATTTTTCTGCTGTCTCAGCATGACAAAGTTGAACATTAAGGCATCCATACAGGGTCATGTGACAGAAAGAGCTGTGTCCAAAGGCTGCAGATAGGGAATTCATGTTCTGGTAGGGCTTCTTCCAACTGGAGGGCCCTAACAGGTAGCACTTTCCTGCCAGATGAGCATCAGTTCTGGGATCCCCCAAAGCACATGTAGCTGGCTCAGATTAGGCCAACCAGCTGTACCTGGTGTACAGTCCCAGGCAGTGCATGATCTCAAGCACTGTGCTGTGCACATGAGCAATGCAGGCATGGCCACCAGTCAGGTGAATGAGTTTTATGTGACTTACATAGTACAAGCAAGACATCTCCCAGAATAGGATCAACTGTACCCCATGCTCTTTGATGTAAGAGGAACTTTTAATTTTAACTTGTCCTGCTTCAATTCCCAAGCTTTAAGCTTCAGAATTTCATCAGCTACTTTGTAAAACATATAACTACATTCAAGGGTTCATGTATAGATACTTAACAAATTAGGATGACAGCTGGCTGAACCTATACCTCTCCCAAAGGCCCAAGAACACCTTTTCACTTCAAGCATCGGTATCAGTAAATCAGTACCATGGAACCTATTGGCTCTGTTTACCTTGTAGAGAGTGTCCCCAGTGGTGCCATGAGTGAGCTGAACTACCACATAAGCATGTAGGAAATTAGAAGCAATCATATCAGGGACAAAAGGTGTGCTTTCATCCTGGAAGATGATGGCTACAATGTCATTCCCAATGTGACGCTTCCGCTGAAGCTGGAGAGGAAAAATAATAAAGCAAGAAAGCAAGTGAAAATGAGCAGAACAGTATAATAGAGCCTCAAACATGAGTTGTATAGCATCGCTAACCCATGTGTTGAACCAAATTCCTCATCACTACTTTTACCATTACCCCAGCAGTAACTCCCAATATTATGCAGTTGAGCATTCTCCCCTCTATGCAGTCTCTCACCAAATACCCCTCCTCTCTTAGCCTCACTGTTGTATTTCTCAGTTCTCCCTTGAGTACCTGCTGGGAATCTCCCTCTGTGAAGGGCAGCTTCGTAGATACATGAAACATGATCTCCTTGCCCCGGAAGTTTGTATAGACTGACTCAGTGCCTGTCTGACCTCTGGTAACATCCAGGCCTCCCCGGAACCTGAGCAAATCCATACCGTGCCATTGGTCAGGCATTAGGACAGAGATCAGAAAGTGGAGAGAAGAAAGACAGTATCAATAACAGTAGCTGGTACGTCAATATTATCAAAGGTGTATATTAAGAAATCAGTGAAGGCAATACATCTTCCCAAAACAAACGCACTGATTGAACCTGCACAGTATTTCAGCTGATGAGCATACGTGCTTGCTAAAAGTCATGAAGTTAAACCAGGGATCCTCAAAGGAGCTCCTTTCTTTTACAGCCTTCTGAGAAATACAATCCATATTTTAGAAATACAGGAAGGATGAACCACCCCACAGAGAGACTAAATCAATACTGACCCATACCATTGTGAAACAAACTTACCTTTGCATAGCCCAGTCAAATTATTCTTTGCTGATATTGTGGGTCAGATTAAGATACAATGAGACCTTTAAAAGAAAATACCACCACAGACCTAAGCTCCGACTTGCTCCCAGACAGGATTGCTGACAAAAGCATTCTGGGCTTCTCCACCTGCACTGGGATTCAGAGGACACCTCACTTAACAGAGTCACGGCCTCTGAACACACGGAATTCCTTAACTCAATCTGGCTTTCTAACTGCGCTGGGTACGCACCCACGGAAATCCTGCAGCTGAATCTTGTCACCAAGGAAATCCAGGAACTCCAGGAAACCCAAACTCTCTTCTGTGTTACTGAAGACTTCTTCTTCTGTCGTCTTCAAAAGACAGTGGAGAAGTCGTAAGGATCACAAGCAATACAAAAAAAACCAGTCAGCAATTTCTATATGCAGTTCAATCAGCTTTGAGGACCTGTACAAACAAATCAATCAACTTGATGGATGAAGCTTCCATCCTCTCTCTTTACAGCATGTGCATTTTTCACAGCATAACACAGACTTTCTTATTACACTTAAGCTGAGAGAACTGACTCTTTCTGTTTTGCCTCAATTATCATGGGATCTAAGGGAGCTTACCTGTCCAGGTTTCTGGTAGATGACCCCAAATTTGAAGTTATTGCTTATGACATGTTCATCAAACGCAACAATAAGCTGCGAAGCCTGAGGTAATGAAAATACAAGTTATCAGTTGGATGTCATTAGCCACACCTTAATGGAAAAGGGACATATGGACATATCAGAACATTGTACCTTGGGGTAGAGCACAGGAAAGAAGCGTTCAACATTCACATCCTCACACACTAGCTGTCGAGTGAGAGAGAGCAAGAGGGAAACAGAAGTGAGGTTATCATGTGTCCTGGTTCACTGTGAGCATGAGAGCATGGGCACTGCTTCCAGTTATCTGATACGAGTCAGGCAAAAATTCTGAGGTAAATTTAGAAGAAAAAGAAGGGAAGATAAAGGGAAGTGTAAAAGGGAAGTACATGACAGTACTATCAAAGAATGGTAGAAAATAGGGAAGTGGAAGGACAGAGGTAAAAACAACTTGAAGAATGAGGCATTAAGAACAATCAGGCAAGCACGAATCTCACCTTTGCCATCTGGACGGCATTAGGAAACTCATTCAGACAGGAAATGGGGATCAGGTCATGTTTGGTGCCAGTCCGAGTCCTGACACAAAACAAAAAAGTAATTAGAGAAAAGGCTGCAGGGAGACACAAGCAACACTGGCTCTTTAAAGAAAGAGTAGCCATTCCTGCAAGTTATCCTTAAAGCAGTTAATTCCAGAGGATTAATTTGAAGTCTGGTCCATAAAATCACCGGAAAAGGGAGGTTATTTACACTTCTTATTGCTCATCAGTTGTTGTGGGGAGCAGAGGAAGACAAAACAGGGATGCTTAGTCTCTTGCTCCTTTGCATTCTTTTCTTGCTTGAAGAAGTATTTTGCTTTCCCACTACTACCATTTTCTTTCACAGAAATCTAAATGCTAAAATACAGTTCATGGACACAGCATTATAATGGATTCTTAAGATTATACAATGAATGTTTGAAAGACTGTTAAAAGGTATGTGAGAGACAGCCTCAGAAAGCAGATCTGAGGAGGTAGAAACTGGTGTAGCAGTGTTCCAGAAAGCTGATGGAGGATCCTCAACTGATGGCTCTGAAATGCGTTGGTCACAGAAAAACACACATGAAGTCTCACAGAGATGAGGAAGGGGCACCTGAGGAAATAGGAGCCAACAAAGAAACACAAATAGAACACTCCAAAGGAATTAAGAGGTGTTCCTCTAAGAAGGCCAACAGCCCAGCTGAAGTGCCACTACACCAATGCAGACAGTGTGAGCAACAAACAGGAGCTGAAAGCCACCGTGAAGCTAGAAAGCTATGACCATTATGACCCTTATGGCCATTACTGAAACTTGGTGGTATGGATCCCATGACTGCAGTGCAGCTCTCAGTGGTTACAGGCTGTTTAGAAGAGATGGGCAAGGAAGATCTCTACATCAAGAGATGGGTAGAGTGCAAAGCGTTGTCTCTCAAGAATACCCACGAACAGATTGAAAGCTTATGGGTAAGAATCAGGGACCAAGGCAACAAAGGAAACCTTGTGATTGGTTCTACTACAGGCCACCCAATCAAGTCAAGACTACTGATGAAGCCTTCTTACTCCAACTATGGGAGGCATCACACTGGCAGGCTCTTATCCTGCTAGGAGACTTCAACTACCCTGACATCTGCTGGGAAAGTAGCACGGTGACCTGTACACAATCCAAGAGACTCCTGGAGTGCACTGAGGATAACTTCTTCAGCTAGGAAATAGATAGCCCTACCAGGGAGGATATGATACTGGACCTCATGGTCAGTAATGCAAGTGAGCTAATAGGTGATGTCAAGATTGGAGGCTGCAGTGATCATGCACTGGTGGAGCTCACAGTCCTGAGGGAGGTGAGACAGGCAGAAAGCACAGTCAGGACCTGGAATTTTAGGAAAGCCAACTTCCAGCTCTTCATGGAGTTAGTCAACAGGACCCCCTGCCTTCAGGGATAAGGA
The DNA here is from genome assembly GCF_028554395.1 of Pezoporus wallicus. Taxonomy (NCBI): domain Eukaryota; kingdom Metazoa; phylum Chordata; class Aves; order Psittaciformes; family Psittacidae; genus Pezoporus; species Pezoporus wallicus. The sequence continues at coordinate 2,435,204 of NW_026639755.1, forward strand.
AGCGGAACAGAGCAGGCAGATCTTTAAGGGCATCCTCCATAAAGCACAAGAGATTGTGATCCCCCATGTAAAAATCGAGTAAGGAAGGCAAGAAGATGGCATGGCTGAGTGGAGACCTACTGGTCAAACTAAAAGGCAAGAAGGAGATGCACAGGCCATGGAAGCAAGGACGTCCTGGGAAGAGTATAGGGATGCTGCCTGGTTGTGCAGAGATGGGGTTAGGAAGGCCAAGGTGCAGCTGGAGCTGAACTTGGCAAGGGATGCAAAGAACAACATGTATGTCAACCAGAAGAGGAAGGTCAAAGAAAGTGTGCCCCCCCCCTCAGTGAGCAAGGCTGGTGAACTGGGAACAATGGACAAGGAGAAGTCTGAGGTACACAACAACTTTTTTGCCTCAGTCTTTACTGGCAGCTCTCTCCCTACACATCTTGAATGAATGAACTGCAAGGTGGGATATGGGAGAGCAAAGTCTCTCCCACTATAAGTGAGGATCACGTTCATGATCATTAGAGGAACCCAAATGTACACAATCTATGGGACCTGATGAGATCCATCTCAGAGTCCTGAGGGAATTGTCTTAGGTAGTTGCTAAGCCACCTCCATGGTATTTGAGAAGTCATGGCAGTCAGCTGAGGCCCTTGGTGACTGGAAAAAGTGCAATATCACATCCAGCTTTAAAAGGGGTAGAAAAGAGGAACCCAGGAACCACTGACCTGTCAACCTCACCTCTGCACCTCCTAAGATCATGGAACAGATCCTTCTAGAAGCCATGCTAAGGCACATGGAGGACAAGGAAGTGATTCAAGACAGCACAGCTTCACCAAGGGCAAGTCCTGCCTTACCAAGCTAGTGGCCTTCTATGGTGGAGTAACTACATCAGTGGACAATGGATGTGGTTCTGGTCAACCTGACCTAGTTAAGGATGTCCCTGCTCATTGCAGGTGGGTTGGACTAGGTGAGGTTTGAAGGTCCCTTCCAACCCGAACTATTCCATGATCTCTATATTAAAAGAGATATGTCTTTCTAGGGAAGAAGAAACATTGGGCTGTCAGAGACCTCTTCAAACTGTCATAAAAAGCTCTTGAGCAAAAGGTACTGCATATAATACAGTATCTTAATAAAGGAATTACTACCCCTTTTTTTCTTCACCGGTCTCTTCCACGTAGGAAGTATTTCCTGGCACAGCTCACAAACAGGTTCTCTCTCTCTCCCCAGATTATTGCTCTGCGTGGCACTCCACATACAATGGAGGAAACCCACCAGTGCTTCTCTTGTAGCCAACTCCTATGCAATCAGTATTTTCCCCTCAGTCGTTGTTGAGTCCTTGTGAGCAGCAGCTGCATATCAGTTGGTTCCACGAGCGTATTGCCTACTGGAAGTGCACCACAGTGTGGTAAAAAGCTTTCCTGCAGCGTGCCTCTCACCTATGCAAGATCCACCTTTCTTCGTCCTCTAGTTCATTCATCAGCTCTCTCTGGGTAATGGCTCTGCATGGAAGCCCTAAAGGTTATGGCACATTGTAAGCTGTCCTGGGAAGATAAAGAACATTCTAGCTCACCTTTAAGGGAGCCTCAGTCTCCCTTAAGGCCTGGGCTAGGCTGCCTTCCATCAGGAAATCCATATTCTCCTAGAGAGTACTCGTGTGTCTCTAAGTAAGCAGAATAAACAGAAAAACTTCCTTTTTGAGAGGAGAACAGATGTTCACCCAGGAACTATAAAGATGCGCCTGCAAACATGACTTCAGCTTCCTAAAAGAAACTGCTAAGAGAAACTTAGAGGGGAAGCAAGAACAGAAGGCTCAAAGGTTTCTTTGCAGTCCACTGCCGGAGAAAGACGTGAGATTTGCACCCATATTGAGAAAGCTCAAGGTAAGGGGATAGACACACACTTCAACAACAGGCACTATTACCTGAGCAACAGGCGTAGATTTTCCTGCTTCTCAATCTGCTCATACTTCACAGAAAGTACCAGGTAGCCCAAGGACATGTCACTGGAGTAAAAGTTCTGGTGTTCCTGAAAACAGAAAGCCAAAATGCTTTATTCCCAACATGCTCCCCAGGGAAGTTTACCAGATTTTTTGCATACAACTTGTCACCTAAGAATAGCTGATTTTTTCTTTGACTAGCAACAGGCATATGCTGTCTCCCAGCCCCCTTGATGATCAGTGCATAAGCATATTAATCAAAGCTCATCCACTCTCAGCTCAGTTTCCCCTCAGCAGTCCACCATCATAAAGGCTCCTGAGAAGGAATAGCATGAGAACATTCAGCAACACATTTTGAAGAAATCAATTTTCCTGTCAATAAATGTGTATCTTTCACAGACTTTCCCTCTATCCATTCAGGCCCTTCAAGACCAAGTAGTGGTCTCCAGCACATTCAACTGGATGTGGTCATGGGAACTTTCTATACAAATGAGTAATGGCAGGATCATTATACCAAGTGGCTGGCCTGTAAGAGCACTCGCATCTCAGTGAGGATGCATCAGAGGTTCAGGTAACTTCTTTGCAGATGAAGACTGTTCTCAGCAGTGCCACTAACACTACTTACACTAAAGCATAAGCATGGCTCGAACAGAGAGCGTCATTCAGTCAAACAATGAACTGCAATGCAAACGTTTCCACAGGCTCTATATGCAAGCGGCTGCAGTCATACATTTCTCCTGGGTATACAGCCAACGGCCTGGGTATAACGATATATATTTTATATACTGAGACAGATAGATACAACATATATATCAATATATATGACCTTTAACCTCAAGTGGTTAGAGGCCTTTCAACAAGGGATGTGAATGGAAACCTCTAGAACAATAAGAATACTACACAGGTGGAATCATCCAGAAATGCTTAGATCACCCCCATCTTTCTAGTGGAAAACCACCTTATGGCTAGTTTTTGGAGCTGGCTGCTGTAGAAACTCTGACCAAAGAACTGAGACTGAACTCATGCTTTCAGCAAACAGTCCAAATTATTAGATTTGGGATATAAGCAGGACATAGAGACTATCAAATGTCATGCAGGGGATCCAATTCTCTTTGCATTAGATTTGATTAGATTAATAACTTCCTCTCTTGCTGCTAATAAGAACTTCTATTGAAAGGGGCAGTACTACATTCCAGTATTCAGCCTCCAACCCAAGAGAATATAATGAGATCTGTATCACACTTTTGAGCTAGCACCAATGGAAGCTGGGGTAGGACCCCTTCTCAGCAAAGAAAAGTAATAATAAATAAATAAAAATAAAGAATTTCCAAACCAAAACAGTCTCAGCTACCCTACAGCAGGCAGAATTATCAGTGCCTCCTTACGCCTCAGCACCATGCAAACATGTTATACAGCAATCTGCTGATAGTGGAACCAGGAATGTGTCCAGAGAGATCAGAATGTGTCCAGAGAGGTCAGTGCAGAACCAGTTTAGGCAAGAGAAAACAACGTACTAAAACCCAAGGTTTTCTTTTGGAATCTCCTGCAGACAGTTGATGTACGTCAAGATACCCAGCTGGATTACCCACTCGTGGATCTGTAGGAAAAAGAAGCTCTGTCCACTCACTGAGAAGTCAGATGCTCCCAGGAGATAAAACGCAGAGACTTTAATGGGGAGCTTGATTCCTCAATTCCACTGGTCAATTGCTTCACAGAGAGCAGGCACCATTTGCTATCTGGCTTGTTGATATACTTTCTAATCATAGTGCTGTCCATCACCACCTTACTTGAAAGATACATTCAAAGCACTCTGCATATATTTTAGCGTGTACAAACTCTTTTCTGGTATACACCAAAGGCTTTATGCTGTTTGGTTGTAGAAGTGTTTGTCATGATCAAATTAAATGGGAGAGAGAGATTTGCACAGCCCTGCAATTAATGAACGGGCTGTTCTACCACCAGAATAGCAGTCATCTCAAATCAAAGAGAGAGACACTTGCAACCTGAGAAGACAGCCAGGTAGCATGAAGTAAGTAACTAGGATTGCAAGACTCAGGGGAAGCATCACAGGAAGCATTCTTGCACATGACACAAGGGTGTTGAGCACTGGGACAGTAAGGTAAGTGCCCAGTTGTACAGTCAGAACTTGCAAATTTGGAATATGTTCTGTGAAAGGAACACTCCAGACACACAAAAAAATAATAAGAAGAACTCCATAGGAGCAAAGTGTGTCATTTGATCAAAGAGTTGCTCCTCTGATGGTTCCTTCCTCAGCTTTTTTTGCCTAGAAAGCATAGGTGGTGTGTTCTTTCTCTGGTGGATCGCAACCTCTCTCAACACACTGGTGAGACTGGCTTTTGCTGTGGGAAAACTCTGAACTCTTTTTTCATATTAGTCATAGTTCTGACTCACTGTGAAGTAAAGATACAGCTAGTGAAATCCTGATTATGTGGGTGGACAGAGAGAAACCAGTCCCCTCTCTGCAGAGAAGGAAAAAGAATAACTAAGACCACAGTCACTACCCTGAACCTGCAGGTGAAGATGATGCTACTGACCTTACTTTAAGTATTAGAGTCCTTATGTCATTGTCCTCACTTCCTCTCTGAGACAGAAAGAAAAACAAACAAAACCACACAAGAACTGCCCAGAACTGCCCTGCTACTGACTTATGGGGAAGAAATTTCATGGCTTCTGGTGCTAGCATCGTCCAAACAAGTGGGTCCTGGAAAAGATAAGGTATAAGGTAAAGAGCAGCAAACAGAATAACGTGGCTGCTAGCTGCAGTGTTCAAACCACAGGAGTCCAGACTGATCTGCTACACAAATCATTTGTCGTGACTGAACTTATGTTACTTGGGAAGAAAAGATGAAATCCAGGGAATCCCAAGGCTGACAGGACAGTTTATTTCTCCATGACCATGACTTTCAGGATACTAATACATTTTTGGGATGTGAACAAGAATCAGGTGCAGTAGTCATTGTGTCCAAGCTGAAGAACGGCAGACTCCAGGAGCAAAAGAGTATGTTCAATGGGCAGTTGAAATTTAGAATCAAAGAGATACATGAATCAAAGAAGTCATAGGCTCAGGTGGATGTCCAATAGAGGCTTTAAGGAAGAAGATGGCACAATGCCACCAAAAACCAAGACTAGAGGTCAGAACAAAGGAATAGGAGCCAAAGCCTGAAATTAACTGCAGCCAAATTTAACACTGAGCTAAAAAAGACCAAAAAATGGGACACAGGCTTCTGAGCCTGGTATGTTTCATCAGCTCTTTTAGCAATAGTAAGCCAGAGAACACAAAAAGGTCTTTCCAGGACTCAAAAGTCATTAGCCCGTTCTCTTCCATCAAACAACTGAAAATAATAAAAAACAATTAACTTTGAAAAAGCTTGGCAACTTCTCATCACCTGGTAAAATACTGGGATAATTTCATCCCTGAAGAAGGAAGAAAAGCAGCCTTGGTGGCCGAATGATTATGTGATGACCTACAGGAATATTATGATACTTGACCATCTAAAACTATCAACAGTGATAGATAACTAAAATCTCACAATACTGAGTAGGCAGCATCATTATCACAGTTGTTGATATACTTGAAGACTTCTTGTTGGAAAAGCTCAAGGTATTGTTTGTCAGTCAGATGACAACAAGGACCAAGACTCTACTGCAATTGTTGTCACCTGCAGAGTCACTAAGGCTGAGCTGGTACTGAAATAATACCTGATAAGGTTGTCTTCTTGCAGGCCCTCCTGCATCTCTGCTCTGTCTTGGGCTTGTCATGACAGGAAAACAGTAACAAGCTCCAAAACACATGTACTTGCATACCAGAGGAAAATGATTATGAATATGAGAAGACTTGCAGTCTCAGCAAGTTGGAGAACACGTTTACTAAAAGCACAGACTTGTAGTGAAGCAAAATTAGAGACACTTTAAAGTAACAAAAAAGATCATCACAGTTACACCTAATAATAAAAATGTCCTTTGACTACTTCAAATAGTTTCCACCTCTTTATCCTAGGTTAAGCTAGAATTTCACACTAATAACTTAAGACATAGCTCCTTCTACTGAGAATACTCCATATTCAGAGCACTGCAGCAGCAGCACTTAAACCAGCACAAGGAAAAGACAGCATAATGGAGAAATACATGACCACATATGAACGTATGGCAAGAAAGCTTCTCTCATCAACATCATCAGCTTCAAGTGCTTGTGAAACTGCATCCTAAGGTTCTCTGTCTGGTATTCCCAAGGTATACCTTTATTAAATCCTTCCTGGCTTAAAGCTACTTCTCTTTATTATAGTCTTGAAAACAACACAGACATTGAATAATTCCCACAGTGTAAGACACGAAGTTTTACAACCTTCTTATCTGTCAGCTAGAAGGGAAGCCTCCACAAAGGACACTTTACAAACATCATATTAATACTGGTTTCTAGTGTTGAATACTACACAAGACCATTCAGACAAGCCCAACTACCACAGAACAGGTCCTCAGCATTGCTCAAAGGTTCACCTCTTCCCTAGTTTTGAACTTGTTAAGCAGTTGCAGAGGGAGACCACTGAATAAGATGCCTTGCAAGTATACCTGTCAGGCTTCTTATCTCCCTATGCCTTGAACCGAATCTCAGATGAGAACATGAGTTTGTTCTCACTTGTTCTTGATGGCTAATATCATCCTGAGATCTAGTCTGGGAATCGATCAATTCCCTGAACAGGCTAAAAGACCTTACTGGCCAGGCAGCAAACATCCACTTTGGGAGGCCAAGCTCTGTTTCTCTCTGTCAGACTGGAACTCAAGGAACACTTAGCACCAAACTAACTTAAATCAAACAACTATAAAGCACATCATCCAGTTTCTTCATGAACATTCTGTGGTGACTATACTTGCTATTGAGAAACATGAACCATTTTGCTTACTACTGAGGGGCTTGCACTCTCAGTTCTGAAGTCCCTTCTAAAAACAGCACTATCTCAATTCTCAGTACTATTACACTTTTTCCCTTTTTATCATCCCAAAGTTGTCATCTGTCATGGAGCCTCAGAAGAGCTTCTTAACCAAATATAAGCATTTCCTGTACAAACCTTTCTCTTCTGTTAGCACATAGGATGTTGCTATGTAGCACATATCACAGAGCAACAGGACCAACTTAAAACAGTATAGGCCATATAGTTTGTACTTCATTTACATTAGCTTATGGCATCATGAGGAATTGAAATGCAGCAGCGGTGCAGTTATTTCTAAGTCCATCAGAAAAAGCCTGAGATGCATCTCAGCCCTGAGGCTGGGTGGGCAGAGAAGGCTCTGAAGGACACCCTTACCTTCCCCAGGAAATGTTTGCGGTACAGCTTGGCTGTAGGGTCACTTTCCAGTTTCACTTTACCACTCCAGGGAAAGGGTGCATCAGACAGAGTTGGACTCGAGCTGGAGAGGTTGTGGCTCGTCCCTTCAATCCAGTAGCCCCCAAACTGGGGTAAGATAATGAGAGGATATGGCCACCCTTTCTGTAATACCTATTTGGAAGGACAGAGAACATGAATGCTGACAGGCCAATAAGTCCAAGGGAAAACAGAGGAGAGCAGTACTAACTCACCTCATGGATGCTGGGGTAAGGAATATACTCCTCTTCTGTCTGAAATCAGAGAAGACCATTAGTAAAAATGCACATCTTTTAAAGTGTTATGAATTCCTGATGGTGCAAACTGTGCCCTCAGCTTCCATTCTGCCCTAGTTCATCTTTAGAGTTTTACTTTAGGATTTAAGGTTAGGCTCCATTTTCCAGGTCTCAGCAATATAGAACTTTGAGAACAATAAATTTAGGAATCGGATTTCACCCACCTTCCTCTTTGAAACTACACAGAATACAGGCATACAAAATGAGGAGGTAGCCAAACTATAGGGAAATTGGACGAGGTTAGGAGTAAGAGCCATTCTCCTTTCCTTCCACACAGTGCTAGACAGCTGCTGTTCTTCTGCAGACAGAGATGACAGTAGGGATGGTAGAAATAGTACTGTTATTGACAGTGGGATCAAGGTTGTGTCATCTCCATAGCTAGACCTGAGGTATACAACTGAGCAGTCCTGAGGCACCACAGTAAGAACAGGAGCAGTATCTGAGCCACGTTATGGCAGTTGGATGCCCCTTCCATCACCACAAAGAGCACTGACTATCTCTGTCAGAATTCAGCTGTATCAGTTCTTTATGTGGCTTCTTTTTAAAGTCATTCCAAGATTAAATTTGATGTCAAGGTTGATTTTAAGGTTACTGTGCCTGAGTTGCGACTGAAGAAATGGAGAAGAAGATTTCAGACTTTGAAGTTGTGAATCTGTTCTTACTGGCCTAATATTGAGGGAAATACACCAACTTTCTAGTAGCATCTCTATGAGTCCTCAAGGAGACTAACTGAAATAAATGCAATGGGGTTTCAAAACTAATATTACAGCTTTTCAACTGAATAAATTTTAAGAAATTACTTACTCAAAGCTAAGATTGTTAATAATAGGAAACACCTCTTGGAACCACTTAAATTTGTAAAGGAAAGTGTTGATTCTATTTCAGCTATATAGTTTCACCCTCTTGTGCAACAGCTTCAAGGAAGAAGCAGAAAAGAAGGCAAGTACGTATGCATTCTTGGGCTGCATGTAGGCTCCCTGTTCACCCCAAGCTGAAAATACACTGCAAGGCAGGTCAGTAATTTGTCATTCTCAGCAATTTAGGAGGCAACAACAACTTGGCCTGACCTTGAGAGGAGCTGGAAGGGAACATCTTTGCTCGTCCAGACGACTTCCCTGGAAACATAAAAGTCACAGACAGTGAACCCTATGTTTTCACATGTCTGCTGCACTTACCCTCAGTGTCCTTCTCCGTATCTCCAACATAAGTAATTGTCTCTCTCCATAAACTTCTATTTTACGCAAGTTTGGAATAAAGATGAGGAGTAAAGCCAGAACTTGGCCAGTCCTTTAGTTTGACATCAAAACTGGAAAGCTCCAAGCTCCCCCCACTTTACACCTCTTTAAAAGCAGAAAGCTCTTCTTTCAAGAAACTGCTATCATACTTCAGGAGCAGTTATTAATTCTTCTAGTGCAAGCCAGGTGACAAAACAAGCTAAATAAAAACCCCTTATCTCTTAATAATGGGCAGCTAAGAAACTAATCTAGATGAGAAATTAGTTGGTCTGCATTTGTTGGAAATTCACATCAGTTCCTTCTGTTATATCTCTTAACTAAAGAGATAAAGAGGTTCAAACCCAGTGAGAGACAGCTTTCATATGGTAAGCTGGGAACTGATAAACACCGAGAAACTTAAGCAACAGTCTTCCAGTAAGGGAAGCCTGCTTCCTTATACAGATTCCAAAAGGCCTGGAAAAGATTGTCACACCTTTCAACATGCTCTTGAACTGAACAAGAAGCTCTGCACACTCCAGCTCACTTTCTAGCAGAGTTAAATGAGTTAGCCATGCTTGTTATTCTAAAGTACTGAGAACATATCCCATAGTTTCAGTGTCAGTAGAGTGGTTTCAAGACCTGTATCTGTATACACATGAATACACAGAAGATACACCTTCAGCCCCTCCCTCCTTCCCTTTTCCTTTCTAGTCTGTCAAATAACTCTACACGTCAGCCTCATAACTCTATACTGAGTTAGGAAATGCCCAGCATTTTGCTGCTACTTTCCACCTCCTCACTTTTGCAGTCCCACCAAAGTCTTGCATTTTCCTCAAGCCCATAATTTGATCACCCAAATTCCAGAAAGTATGTTAATTGTTTCTTATAAGTTTAATTCCTGCACATAATAAAAAGCAGGAGTTATGTGCCATGTTACGTGTTATGTTAGGTCAAAGTTAACCACAGCATTTTAAAGAATGTTGTACCGTTCAGAACAAATCTTGGTAGTCTCCAAGAATGCCCTGTGAACAAATCATCTGAAAATTCAGTTTAAGGAATTTTTTTTATTTACATATATAACACATTATTACATCACGATCTTTTTGTTTGGTAGGCAGAGTTGAGGTTTTTTTCCCCTTTTACTCTATTTTAATTTTATAATGTAATATATGCAACTAAATGCACATGTTTCCATGAGAGAATTAAGCCAGAGTCCTCCTGTCTTCCGCAAGTTACAGACAGGGTCTGCAGTAGTTATTTATTAAACTGGCTGACCTTACTAAATACAGTTATGTTAACATCCCATTGATCACCTGTCATTAGCAGCTGCCACCCAGCAGATATATAGTTTCATGGCAAAGATGCCAGAGATACCTTAATGCAGCTTTGATTTTCTCTCAGAATCGCACTTCTGTAAAGGACACAACTATAATAATTTGTGTCTATTGCTTCCATCGTGATGGCTGGAGAAATGAACACAGGAAAACACTTCTGAAACCCCATTCAAGAGCAGGTACAAAAGCTTGGGCCTAGAAGAGCTAAATATTCTGCAAGCCCAAATTAAAGGGTATTAGGTTTGAAGCAGCACGACAAATAGGAGCTGATAATTCAGCTGGCTATGAAAACAAAATCAAGAGATCCCAAAGTTTGACAGAATAACTTCTCCTTACCTGCATTTTTTCAATCATCTCAAACAAGTCCACAGTCTGTGAAAAGGAAAAGACAACAGGGAAAACAATCTGAACATTTGCAGAAGCTAGCATTAGCTTCTGTGGTAACCCACAGGTTAGTGAAGGATCCAACAGCTCTTTCCCTGTTTTGGCACAGAAACTACCTGCTCACTGAAGACAAGATTAAATCATCCTTCTTTAGCGATAGCATGAACAATACAATTGGCCAAATAGTCTTCGGCTTGGTTGCAAAAGTTTGACTTGGAACCTGACTGGACGGGTATCAGGAATTTCTCTCTTTCAATGGGTCAGACTACCAACTTGATACAGCATAGCATAAGAAATGATTAAATTAACAAGTTTAGGATTCTTACAGAAGTGGGCAACTGTAGCTATAACACAGAATCAGCGAGGCTGGAGAAGACCTTTAAGCTCATCCAGTCCAACCTCTAGCCCAGGACCACCAAGCCCACCACTAACCCATGGCACTGAGGGTATGTGAACACTTCCAGGGATGGTGACTCCACCACTAACCTGGGCAGCCTGTTCCAGTGCCTGACTACATGCATGCACACGAGCTTGCTTTAGTCACTTCTGCTCAATGGTTCAAGGCACACCCCAACCCTGAGCCACAGGAACATGGACTGCCTTTACCTTGTTGGGGACAGCAGGAGTGAGAGCACATGGAAAGCCTTGGATGGGAGAGTCTATAACATCACTGAAGCAGCGCTCCCCCTTCTCAGACCTCCTGCAAGAGAGAGGCAGAACAGGTAGAGGGGAAAAAGAAAGAACTTCTAACTCTTGGAGAAATCAAGATGCCAGTGCTTGCCTGCATTGCCTCCTTTGCCTTCTGCTTACTCTTCCTCTACCCAGACCATTTCTTGCCTATGAGGAAGCTGTCATTCCCTGAGAGATTCCCAAAGCTGCCTTAATTTACCACTTGCCACCTGCAAACACCGTGGATGTAACAGCAACAACCTCCCCACCCTGACAGTTCTGTCTCTGTTCACATGCACTATTTTCCTTACAACTGCCATGTAAGTGCTGCATGATCTTTTTCGCCAAGTTCCTCCTCTATTAAAGATTTGCAGCAGAATTAAAGTTAGGTCTCATGGAAAGCTTTGGAGTCAAATCTCAAAACTGAACCATATTAAAAGAGCTGAAAGCTCCGAAACATCTGAATATGAGCAGCTAAAGAACAGCCCCAGTTGTCACAGTCTAAGTACTAGTCTCCAAGGCAGGAGCATAACAGGGATGGTGCTAGAACAGAACCAATACACCCTGCAGGAGAGATGCAGACACAGTTCTGTGTTTCCACTGCTGGTAAAGCCAGCATGCCCAGGCTTTTGTCTGCACATCTTCTATTGAAAACTTATTCTGGCCCCTGCGGGAGCAGCAGTGTACACAAATCGCAACAGCATTTGCTTGATTTCATAGAAGAGAAGACAGAAAAGCAACTCAAACAGTAGTTTAAAAGACATATATTGCATTGCCCATTGCACCATGGACAGTCTCACTGCTGCAGCTCTATTACTGTTAGTTAATAAATGTCCCACACTATTCAGTTTTTACTAGCAGTCACAACTGGGGTTTAAGTCATCGTGAAGGTCACACAGGTGGAGCTTGGAACAAAAAAGCAAGTTTCTAATACAAGAGACAAGACTCCACTTTGTAATGCAAGCATGAATACGGTTGTTATGTGATCAGATAATGCAGTGATGAACTGCTATCCTCTAGCTGTTAGATGCATGACTCCTACTGCATCCTACTGCAGTTTCTTCCATACTAAGAAATTGGTATTTATAAGTCATGCAGACTCTTGCTTTGAAACCAGTGGCTACAGTCCCTGTTGTATGGAAATATAAGGTACTTCTGCAATCAGGAAGCTACATTCTATTACAAGTTCCATCTACATCTTCTATGCCCACTAATTTTCTGACAATTCACAACTTATTCTAGTAGCCCAAAGGCATCGTGTAACTTGCATATAGGCTGATCGACACAAAATAACACAATGCTTCCATCCCATTATTTTCTCCTGAAATTCAAATGACAGAGATGTCATTTAGACAGATGCAATGCATTTAGAGATTAAAGCCATAATGTATACAGGAAAGAAGATGTAGGAGTGAGTCTTGATATCCTCAAATAAATATTAGAACAGTTAGATGGCAAGTTTATTCTAAATTAATATTATACCAACACATACTTTATTTATCATCCTAGTCATTTACTTGAAGTATGTTTGGGAGTGATGAAATTGATGCCCAAGGCAGCACATGAAAGATTTTATTGTTTCTTTTAGAAACATGAAGTTTCTGTTCTGTCAGCCCTGGAAAGGGTAAGAGCTTAATTTGATAAGCTCTCATTTTCAGAAACTAGCCAACCCCAGAGAAGTATAATAGTAGAACTTCAGTGCAACTGGATACCCCTGGGCCTTGTTCCATGCTATAGTGCTTTTCTTTGGCATGGCACTGGTTTCAATCCCGAATCATTCAGTAAAGAGTAGAATGCACACGTGCATCATGGAAATTTCGCAGCTCCTACCTGAGGTCAGTGTGGTCAGTCCTGCCCTTGTTCTCTCATAAATTCATCCCTACACTTTGGACTGACCTGAGCTCTCAATGCAGCAACTGCTCCTGACCAGCCAATCCTGGTACAGTTCTGTGGTCAAACAGAGATCAAACAGATGCCAATAGATGCCAGCAGATGCCAAAATCAGTGGTCTTACCATACGCATGGAGATGCTCTCAATTCTGTATGATCCCAGATTAGAAATGTGCTGGGGGACTTTAGAAGTCCAGGAGAATTACTTAGATTTTATGTTATCTTATTTCAAAATACCACAATTATTCGCAGTCATTGTAACTATTGCTTCAAAGCCCATTTGTGAATTTGGAACTTTCGGAATGAAAAGCACTAAGCTTTTTGTTATAGAAAGAACAGAATGCCATCCTCCTGGAAAAGGAAAGCAAATCGCAGGCTGAGACAGGAATATGCACATGTGAATCTACACTTGCTGAAGCTTAATTTTTAGGAAATGGCAACAAGGGGAAGCAGAAGACCTGGAAAATGCTGCAGACTAAACTAGGATTTTACTAGTGGCAGGTAGCAGTACATTGATTTCAAGCAGGTAGCCAAACTAAAAACAGGCACTGCTGATCCACTGCTAAAGACTCCACTCTCAATTCTGAAGTACAAGAATCCCTTCTGCAGACTTCTAAGCCACTGCCTCCACACACACAACTCTGCTCATGCCCTGTATTCCCGTATTGCAGCATCCTCTGCTATTTCAATCCTGGGATCTTTCTATACAGCTCCCTCAAAATAATTCCCACCTGCTACAGCTGAGCCAGTTCAATAACCAAGTCAATGCTAGTATTTATTCTGTGAGAAATACAAATTGGCTTTGACAGACTTCACACATCCCTTCATCCATCTTTCCTAAGCTTTTCAGGTGTAAAGGGGATCTCCTGCACTCTGAACAGGCGAGTTCCCAAATCATCAGCTAACTATTTTCCTAACAGTTCACAAGGAAATGGGTGTATACCTATTGTAAAAAACCTTTGCTAATCTGGAAGCTTCCCAGCAGGAAAAACAATACAGCATGATTTTCAGCTAATGATGATTATGATTTCAGCTAACAACAGTCAGTACAATAACTGGTGTCCCAGCCTGAGAAGTGATCCTTGCAATGAGACACTAATGCGTGTTTTTTAATTACTCAGCGCTCACACACAGATCCCTAAAACTCCAAAGAACCAATTCCATTCCATTTCTGCCCACAGCCTCTGACCTCCCGTTAGGAACCTCACTTCCAGCCGCACCAGTACCTACCCTCCGCAGGCTCCGGCAGGGAAGCCGTGCTCCCGGGAAGACATGCCGGGCTGCTCCGCTGAGTCAGCTCCCGGGTTCCCTCCTCGGGAGCCTCCTCTCCTCCTGCCTCGCCATGGAGAAGGGCACAGGCTCCCTCCCGGCTCCCAGCAAAGCCGCGGCTCCGCACCCCTCCTCTTCCTCTCAAGCCGCGCTTCAAAGGAGAGGAAGCAAAAGGCACCTAAAGCCGGGACCGGGCCCCAGCCACGCCAGCGGCACCGGGGAACGGAGAGAGGAGGGGGAAGAAGATGAGGCAGCGGAGGATGGGGTGATGACTTCCCCCCCTCCTCTCTGCGGAAGAGCAGTTCCCCTACATCCTTCATGGGTTATCCATGGATGGTCACAACCTGCGGGAGCGCACTGCTGGGACAGCCGAGCCGGAGAAGCTGTCTTTCGGGGAGTCAGTGATGGTAAGACAAGCAGTGTTGGACAAGGACAGCAGAGGGTTCCCCCATTCAACTCTCATGTAGGGTAAGATCTCTTCCCCAGAGTGGGAAAAGTGAGCATCAAGGCAATCCTCTACAACTTCCGATTCCGTTCAAGGGAAGACTAACAGGATACCAAACCCACTAGCCCTTGGTATGTGGAGCTGATGCATATCAGGTACTAGAGATTTAGCTTTCCATTCAAATAGCTCTCTGATCTAACATGTAAGCTGTTCTCTAGGGAAGCTCAAATTTTGAAGGGTCAGAAACATGTATTTTTATTCACTCATCAAAAAGTGAGAGTAAGATCATGATTTTCCATTGCAACAATACATACACTTGTGTTCAAATAAGAAAACAGCTCCTCTAGACACACTTTTTTCCCCTATGATTCCAAATTTCATTCTACAGGATGATGTAATGTCTCCTCTTCACATCAGGACCTCTAAAGGCAGCAGCTACTACCTTTTGCCAAGTGTCTGCCTCACACTGGGTTTGTTCTAACTCATGAAGGGGACAGTAGGAAATGAGAGACAGGATTTGACAGAGGAACCAGGTCTTTCCATTTCCTCTTGTCTACATTCCCCCAGCCCCAGCAAATCCGATGCTGGAGTAGGGGCTAACTAATTCAGCCCACCTCCTTGCTCCAGCCCAGGTACCTTCCAGATGGGTCCAGGGCACTGAATACAACTGCTGCTTTCTGCACAGGCAGTTCTTACTCATTCACCTGGACCTCTGAGCAGAGATGTGACTGGGCCAAGGCAAAGAGCCAAGCTTGCCACTTCTGCTGCATCCAGGAAAGAGGAAGAGACATTATTTTCTGCTGTTAGAGAGGGCTGCCAGCAGTAACAACTGCCCTCCCCCATCCCAGGGTCATTAGCAGCAGCAATAGCAAGCCTGGCCATGGAGAAAACAAACTATACAGAGGTTGTTCTGCCATTCTTCGGCAGCTTGCCACTATAGACAAGAGCCAACTTTGTTTCCGTACTAAACAACACTGGGCTCAGCTTTCATTTAACCGTCTCACAGCTTTACCTAACCTCCTGTGCGATTCCAGTTGGGTACAAAGCACTGAAGACTCACAAGCAAACCAGCATAGTTATTAAATACCCTATTTACTGATCAGTTTCCTTTAGAAATAAACATATGAATAAATCACTGCCGCCCGTAAGCAAATCATAGGCCCCCTTTTCACTTACTTATAATAAAGCTAACAATTGTCACTACTTACACAGCTGATGCAACAATATCACCTAAACGAGACTTCAGTAGCACTAAGTAGATTCAGTTCCTGTTGATACTTGCATTCTTAATATGACTAATTCAGCGTACTTGTAGTCCTGTGTTGTAATCCATATATTGGTCTGTATTTGCATAGATCATTATGCATTTTATAGTTACTGTGTGTTTTAGCAACTGTCATACAAGTTTCTGTTCTTTCAGGTTATCTTTGTAGGTATGTTAATATATGGATTACAGTAATTGGTATCTATAACTTTTGCTGTTTTCCCAGGTTTTTTAAACAGTTTTACCATTCTCACAAATGCATTAGCATTTTCTCTTCCTCACATAGGAAAAGTCTGTATCAACTGCAACACAAAAACTGATCTCTGCAATTTCATTAAGTCATTATGAGAACATCAGAAGGTCCACAGAAACTGTGCAACACCACAGAAACACAGCAGCATATCCTTCAAGGGTAAGGTCTTCAGGGCAGAAAGTGTATTTTTTTGTGTTTTACTGGAATATTACACTCGGTCCCCACAAACTCATAGATGCACACACACAAACATATGTGTTTTCACATCAGCTGCTTCCACAGATCTACGCACACAGCTTCTAAATATAGTACTGAGCATGCAGAGACAGCACCTCCCACTGCCCATTTGCACCCATCATTTTATGTCAAAGGTTGACAGAATCAGGGTGGGATTTCTTTGAACAGACCTTCATTCATGCCCCCCCCCCCCCCCATTTCTCCAGTTTGTCTCATTTCTTACGCAGACATCTGCTCTCCCCACCTCCACTCTCTCCAACTGCTTGTCTACATAACGCAGTATAGCACAATGTCTTTTAAAAACCACACAGCCACTTTCCTGCTGAGGCTGAAACTGCCCCAAAGTCAATCCATTACACAATGCCACACGAGCAGAAGAGATCTGAATCAGCCTTCCCCCCCTGCCCCCCTGCTATCTTTGCTCCCATTCCCTCTAGATGCAAAACATATTTAATTGGCATTGCAGGCAAGATGAGAATAAAACCAGCTAAGCTGTTCATCCCCTACCTGAGCAAGGCTCTCTCATCCCCAGCTGGTGAGCAGATGGAGACAGGGAACCCAGCTGCTCTCCTTTCCTTGCACTATCAATTATTCACGTAGGTTGCAGTGTCCTCCCTCTCCCTCCCTCCCTTTCTCTTCCGCTGCCCCCACCTGCAGATGAATGGAGGTCGGTGCTGTCATACTTGAAACTAGAGATCATTGTCGATGAAGAGCAGCCTGTGGAGCAGCTCTGCTTCTATGCAGAGAAGATTGGCCCTGGCAGAAGGGGCCAGACCGGCAGCTCCCTAGGTGGAGCACGGGCAGCCCTGTGCATCTATATCCTGCTCCCTGCACTGCTAGTCCCAGACCTGCAGGGATGACCTTTACAAAGGAGAGGTGTTTTGGTGGCTTTGGTTGGTTGGTTTGGTTTTGGTTATTTTATTTCATTGTTGTTTTGTTTTTCTCCATAGCAAAGCGCAATTTTTCAGTCCTCTCAAGTATAATGAGAGTTATTTGGTGGCAGTGA
Source organism: Pezoporus wallicus (assembly GCF_028554395.1). Classification (NCBI taxonomy): domain Eukaryota; kingdom Metazoa; phylum Chordata; class Aves; order Psittaciformes; family Psittacidae; genus Pezoporus; species Pezoporus wallicus. The sequence continues at coordinate 2,452,767 of NW_026639755.1, forward strand.
ACTGGGTCATGGAGATCCAGGTGTGTAGATCAGAGTATGAAGGGAAAGCAGCAGACTGGAAATACATGAGAAATGCTTCCTTAGTACTGACTTACTACCATAGCAGAGGCACTCAAAGAGGATAATCTGAGGGGGCAGGATAATACATTACTTTCTGCAACACTCTTGGTAATCCTGTGTCATGAGACTGACCTGTGGATTGGAATGATTGTTAGTCACAATTGTTTGTAGGTAATTAAAGAAGATCCTATGTGGTACAAGTCATAGGCAATGCTAAAATGAGTTCTGGCAGACGTAGCTGAAAGCATTTAAAGCATTTTGCCTTTGTAGAGGGCTGCTACCTACAACTGTGTGAATGCTTCAGATCTGTCTCAGACCAAAATTAGCTTTCATTCCTAGGCCAAACCACTCTATTTTGCACTGGAGTAACTCATTCTGGTCCCATCAGCCTGCTGGGGGGATCTCTGACTAGGTCATGTCAAACAACACTGATTCCTTCTGTTAATACTTCCCATGACCATAGCCATTGCAGAGGCACCACTGAGATACACACACACAAGAACCCATATCAGCGTACTCAAACAATAGGTCATCATTGGCTTTTCTGCCCTATTTAACTTCTCCGATGCTTTGAAAAAAATATCTGCATTAATTTTACCAGAAGTCATAAATTTTCCTGAAATTACATTAAAAAATAAAGTACCTAATAAAAAACGTTGGTATTGTAACCTCAGTTGCGAGTGAGACAACTCTTAAAAAGAGGGCACTGTAATTGTATCTGCAATTGTTTTAATTATGTTCTCTTCAAAACTTCATGGATCAAGATTGGTCAGCCTTTTCCCCACAGTTATGCAGGCTGGAAATGCTTTATTTTAATAAAGAAAAAGTAAGCACTTTGGCATTGAAACCAACAAAGTCTATAGCTGGAACAACAGTGAATTTCCCTGGATTTGCTTTGTGTAAGAGTTCTAAGAGCTCTGACTGAGTCTCCTGGAGCACTTACAAGACCCTTCTCTTGCACTGACTTTTCGATGAGGTTCACTTTGCAACCTTTCCCTCTTTTGGGGCATTTACAGGAATTTTATTTCCCAGTGGACCATTTTTGTTAAGTTTACAGGAACCTTTTCTCTGAGATAAGAGAACAAATGATCTTTGAGGTCATTATCAAGGCGATCATTATCAAAATGTAACTCGGAGAAAATGCTCAAATGAACAAATTAAGACTTTGATCCCCTAATTTTAGTAGAAGATAATTATTCCAAAGGTTACTGAGGAATAATGGTGTACGGATGCACGTAGACAGACTAACATAAGTTTTATCTCCAGAAAAGCAGGCTAAGAACAAAGTATGGTAAAACTCAATAATGTAAGAAAATTGGTATTGTAAATATTAGAAAAGCAGTCTTGTTTGGCTTTTCAGTAAGCAACAGATTATCAGTACCTGTATATCGACCTGCAGATACAGAAGCATAAAGGTATGCATTTTATTCTGGATAATATTAGATTCATATTCGACTCATCGTGGGACTATTCTGGCATTTTACAATTTTAAATCAGTGTTATCATAACCTGATTAATAAAATTATAACATCCTGCCATTTCTACAAGCCGTTAAATCACCCTTAGATTACAAACTGACTGGGGCTTCATGTTTTGTCTATAAAGAATCTAGGAGAAATTGTTTCCACGTTTCCTTAACACCTTCATTTGCAGATGTCACAATACATTATTGATATTACCACTATTCTACATATGGATAAACTGGCACAGAGAGACCCTCACTGTTACCCAAGGCCAGAAAGAGAAAACAGCTCGGGGTCTGTCAAAACAGTAGCATAAACAGCTTGAGACACCTGCAGACTACACTGACACCAAGACAATTCCACTCGGATCAGCCTGCTGATCCAGGTGACATCCTGATAGTCAGGTGCAATGAACTAGTGTTCATTGAACTAGTGTTCAATGAACTAGTGCTAGTGCTGGTGTAATGAAGAGGACTGCAATAAGTGGCCAGGGGTGGAAAGGGGCTATGGCAGGACTCCCTTTTTTTGCAAGTAATAGAATGATGAACTGACCCTTGAAACTGCATCACCAACCTCCTCTCAGAGCCCCTAGGCAACAATTCAGTTGATTTTCAACACTTTCTGTGAGTAGAACTTAATGATATGAAAAATATGTACTAAGTTATCTGACTGTCAGTAGCATATGAATTGGGAGAGATTTTGACAGTATGTATGTGCACAGCAGAAGGACCAGAGGTAACATTCAGGTTGCACCACGGAAAATTTCAGCTATCCATAAGGAAAAACTGGTTCCTCCCATGAGGGCTGTTCAGTATTGGGAAGAAGTGCCAAGAGAGACTGAGTAATCTCCATTCTTGGAGACCTTCAGAAGTATGGATGAGGCCCTGAGCACCATGTTCTAGCTTTGCAGTTGTCCATCTTGTGTAGGGCAGTTGACCTAAATGAGACCTTTCCATCCTAATTATGCTGTGGTGTTAGAACACCTGTGGCAAAGAATGTTCAAAAGCTCAAAGTTCATCATTTCAGTACAAAATGAAGGGCTTCAAGTTCTGCAGTGTATCAGATCATAACTGAGTTCAAATTCTTCTCTGGTTTCCAGCCTGAAGTAATCCCGTTTTCTAATCATTCAGTGGGTAAGGATCTTCTTGGCATATGTAAGAGCACTGAACATCAGAGAGAGTTTGTAGCATCCAGCAGGTCTTGCCATAGAAGTGTATCACAGGTGCTCGACAAGAGGACAGCTCAGGCAGATGGAAAAAACAAGACATGTGAGGCCAGCTCTAGCAGAGGAAGATAGCCTCAAGAAGCTCATATTTTGCAAGCACTACTGCATTACCTGTATTATAATCATGCCTAAGAGAAAAGACTTAGTTCGTAGGCTTTATTGCACAATCAATTTAATGATTGTCTTTAACCAAAAGTTTTAACAAAGAAACACCTTCTTCATACTCTTAGTCAGCCCAGTCCCTCAAAAGCAGTAATATACGGACATACAGAGCCAGTTCATGTCTGTGAATTACATGTGAAATCAAGGCAGAGACATGAAAGGATTGCCAGGGTCATGTTAAAACGGATGGACAGACCTTTTTGGCAGCAGAGAGACAAGCCCTTGGAGTGAGGGAAGGCTCAAGAGCACATAGGTGAAGATAGGGGCCTTGCCTAGGTTGGGTCAGCAAGTTTAGCAGTGTGCAACAATGAAATGCTATTCAAGCGAGGGGAATAATACTGGTCTAATCCAAACAAAAGGATAGGGCACACAAGCAAAGTTTTTGTGCTGTGTGTGTACTCACAAGTTTCCAAACTGGCACTGGGACTGCTAGAAAGATACACAGGATGGGAAAGAAGGGAAGTCAGATCTGGAGGGTCAGTGCAGGTGGGGAGGGAATGCCAGGATGGAAAGGCAATCGGACAAGTTTCTTTTGCAGAGTTAGGGATAAAGCTGCTCTCAGTTTCTATCTGTGCAGATATTATGATTTAGAATCATAGAACCATAGAATAGGGTTGGAAAGGACCTTAAGATCATTCAGTTCCAACCCCCCTGCCATAGGCAGGGACACCTCACACTAAACCATGCCACCCAAGGCTTTGTCCAACCTGGCCTTGAACACTGCCAGGGATGGAGCATTCACAACTTCCTTGGGCAACCCCTTCCAGTGCCTCACCACCCTTACAGGAAAGAATTTCCTCCTTATATCCAATCTAAATTTCCCCTGTTTTAAATTTTAACCCATTACCCCTTGTCCTAGCACTACAGTCCCTAATGAAGAGTCCCTCTCCAGCATCCTTATAGGCCCCCTTCAGATACTGGAAGGCTGCTATGAGGTCTCCACACAACCTTCTCTTCTTCATGCTGAACAGCCCCAACTTTCTCAACCTGTCTTCATACGGGAGGTGCTCCAGGTGATCATCCTCGTGGCCCTCCTCTGGACTTGTTCCAACAGTTCCATGTCCTTTTTATGTTGAGGACACCAAACATAATCTGAATCAGATGGGATTATTACCCACAAACGCCTTCTGTCAGCCTGAAACTGATGGGAAAGCATTCTCCAGTAGGAGGGGTATCAGGGAACGGCTGTTGCCAGACCCCATCAAGCTGAGGAATCCCTGGCTCCAGGACACCCAGACCACCCTCCTCTGGCAGAAGACCCCTCCTTTGGACGGGATCCCGGAAGGTGGAAAGTTGCCGCGGTCTCTTTAAGAGCCGGAGTAGCTGCTTATTAGTGTGGACGGCACGATCCACTGCGGTGCGGGCGCGGGGTAGGGAGCGTCCGCAAACTACCCTGCTCTACGCACGTTAGGGAAGCCCGATAGGACTTACACCCCGGGGCACGAAAGGTCACTTGTAAGCACATGAGGGAGCTGGTGGTGATTCAGACTTGATCAACACCTGAAATGTGATTTCTGTGAAACGTTTCTATTCCTTTTTTATCACTGAAGGAGCCTTTGAGACAGCTCAGTAAAGTCTCTGCCCTATGCGCAAGGCAGAAAGTAAGAGTGAGGCCCCATTCTAAAAGCATTCGTTCTCCAAGAAACCTGCAAACAGATTTGCTTAAAGTCACAGTGTAAAGGGTTGTAGCAACTGGAAACTGAACCGAGACTACCTGAATCAGAGGTCAGCTCCTCAGCTGGGAGAACAGTCTCCTTGCTTCCCCTTTCCTTGCTATTATCGCTCAGTAGAAGAAAAGCATACAGTGCCCTTAGTTTCAGGAAGGGGAGGATATTGTGCCTTCCTGGAATCAGAGCAGTAAACAAACAATGTGCAGGCTGTTCACAATGAATTTCCTCAAGAGAATTGCCTGAAAAAGCACCTACTGATTACTCAACGAGGATGGGCCACCTGGAAAAGGGCGAAGAGGGAAAATAATGGATCATTTCTTTGCTAACCAATGACACACGAAGAGTAAGGAGGGTCTAGTAGCATACAGCAGCAGGGAACAGCCAATACTGACTTAGACAAATGCATATCTAATGTCTTAAAAATAATCACGGTATTCGGTAAGAAAATGTCTAGCACTTAGGAACCATACACTAAATACCTAGAAATGGAATCATAGGAAATCTGTTCATGGAGAAATGTGGGGGATTGTGTGAATGACTAAATATACATCCTACTGTGTTTGTACAGTATGTATCACAATAGAACAGTTCCAGTTGGCATGGGCTGTACAGTATAAATGTACATATATTTGTAAAATGCATAATATACCCTATCAGCCCTGCAGTAAAAACTGAATCTATGGCTTCAAGTTCACTTATTACAGACATGTGCTCCCTAAACTTTTGGGAGTACTGTCAGACAATGTCTCACAAAACAGTGTTTCCACATCAGACTTCAATGGCAGAACAACTAATGAAGAATGATCCTGTGGACCAATTTGTTCAGCACCTCACTGGCCTGGTAGCACTAAGAGGACAAACAACTGAGCACCCCTGGAAAATCAGCCTGCATAGAGCACAATTTGTAGTAAGAATCCAGCAGAATTCCTAGATTGCAGGGAGCTGAACTGCTACATCAAAAACATCCTAGTAGACTGCATTGAGACTGCCCTGTGTTGTCATTTAACCCCAGCCAGCAATTAAGCACCACACAGCCACTCACTCCCTGTCCTGGTGTCCCCCAGTCCTTTTACTATGGGAATTTCTAGCCAAAACATCTCCATTTAGAGGGCTACAATTCACAAGAAGCCTTGCTTTTGGTTTTGTTTTGTTTGGAAGCGTTTGCAGTCAAACTTTACTCTTGTTTGACCTTCCAGTTACAACACTACCTGTAAGAAAACCAGCCTGCAAATCAACAAAATGTAAAATAGGAGCATAAAAAATAATCTCTGAAAAGATCTCTACAAGTCTTTTAATGATTCATATTTTGGTCTTCATTATATTAAACAAGTCATACATAGTTTGCATGGAAATGAACATATTTCTGCCTTCTCCAGCCCCACGTTAAAATGTGTTGATCTGATAGAAACTCATGTTGCTGGTTTCATGTACTTCAGGCTTGGAATTGTAGAAACTGTGAGACAGTCTTAACAAAGTTCACCAAAGCTGGGCTGCCATGCAAGAACATTTCAGGGTAGAGTTTCAACAGGAAAGCAGAAGCAAGAGATGCAGGAAGCCGCAGTACTCAATATGAACAAACACTTGTCAGGGATTTTGCATAAGTACAGATCAGTGCATCGTTTGTCCTATAGAGTGCTCATAGGAAACTGGACAAATCACTTCCACATGTTTCTCATTCTGTCCTATCCCCCACTTTGCAAATGTAATTTCAAGAAGAGCAGGCTAACATAAAATTGCCAAGGAAGCAGAGGAGTCAGCTCTTATCATGAAGGCCCTTTATCTTCTCTTCAGATGGCCAAATATACATCCCATCGCAGTGGCTGAAACAGAAATTTAGGAAGTCTTGATGACAGTCAGAGTTGTTGCTGAGAGTAGCTTGATGAACAGGGGAATCAGGGTAAATATAGCAACACCAAAGACTTGGAAACAATAGCACCATCAAAAGGTTGGAAACTAGCAATGGAGACTTGTCAGTATTGATTGATTTACAGCAACGTGGAGACTGCAAACTTGTGAGAGGTCTGGGTGTGTCGCAGTGCCACAGTTTGAAGTGTGAGAAGTAAAGGGTCGTATTATGGTGATTCAAACAAGACTATTATCCCTTTTTTATTTTAACAAGTGAGACCAGATTTGGAAGAAGCAGGGAGGAACAGAGGAGGCAGTGGGCAAGAGCAGATACCTCATCACTAGTTCCAATGTATTCAAAGAAGTCTCTTCAGCCCAGTGTCAGTGACAGCTTTTCACAGTTAACACTGTCTCCTGAAACACTCTGACATCTTTCATCTGCAAGGGGTTTCACAGAACAGGCTTATGAATCAGGTTGCCAGTAGCCAGTAGATGTGACAACTCTTCTCAAGAAAGTGTCGCAGTCACACAGATTATCTTTGGCATCAAATATGATTCAGAACATTCAGAACAACACAGATGATCTGAATTATGACCACTCTATCCTGAAATTCTCTGATATTCACAGAAAGACCCTTTGCAACCAGTCATCACTTTTCTTGTGAATACAGATATGATATGGAACAAGCAGACTTGCAGTTATCACCACTAATAAATTCGCTCAAAGACATCAGTTCAACCATATATATAAACATTGAGTGTTCTGGTCATCTGTTGAACAAGAAAGCTATCTCTTCAGAACAGAAGCCTTCATAAAACAGAGTTTCCCTTCACAACAGGAGCTGCAGTATCACCACTACTGCTGCCTCAGGAGTAAGCAAAAATGATGTCCTGCTTTCACAGCACAACTTACAAATAGCAGCCTGGTCTGCCAGTGTTGTGGCATGGTGTTGATGCAGGCACTGTCCCTGCAGCTGATGGCTGACCTTGGAAACAGTCATTCACCACACAGCAAAAAAACCATCCAAACCATCTTCACAATGCCACGCTACAGTAGCCCAGGATAACTCTCCAGATGCCATACAAACTGCAATACTGCAAGACATGATCATAGCACATACCAGAAATATGTTATGATGTGCTCTTGCTAATTTGGCAATGCCCATTAGAAGTGCAAATCCACACCGGGACTGGATAAAACCCGTATGGATCACTAAATATACTGACAGCTCGCACGTGGAACCATGCCAGGATAAAAGTTACATTCTTTTCAGCTTATGTGTCTGTTTGCTTTCATAAAGTGAGGGAGAAAACACTCTTTCGCTGACTCCTGTGAACACCTCATTTGCATGGATGTAACGGAAATGTAACACTCATTTTCCCTGAGGTAGAAAAGGAACCACATCAAGCTTCCCCTCTCTGATGTATGCTGCCTTTGTGGCACGTGGCTGGAGCAAAGCACAGTGAAAACTACAGCTAAAACTAGTGTTGAAAGAGTGTTGTGTTTGAATGGAGAACATATAATGAAGAAAAAAAAAGGATCACTGTTATAGATGTAGTTTTCAAGCAAAAATTGCCTTTATTAAAATAGATTTTACTAACTTTTCTTTCCTGTTTCTTTTCTTACCAAGTTCTCTCTCTCTGGCCTTCCATACTTGTGGCCATACTGGTGCTTTCTGCATGTTTTTGTGACTCTTAGTTTACCAACCCAACAGAAGATAGAATTCATTTTCCTTTTTCCTGGTTAGTTTTATGCCCTGTTAACAATCAGAACATGTCAGGGAGGGGTCCAGTGCGTAACAGGTTTGGCAATATAAGCAGCAAGAATAGGTCACTAGGACCAAGGAGGAAGATAGGGAACAGAAATTCTGTGGCAATTACACATTAACTTTTCTCACTGCATCTTCATTCATCCTTTGGCTGAAAACTTTCCATTTTGGAATGGTGAAATTACATCTGGAGAAAAAGAATGCAAATATTGTTCCACAGTAAAGCAGCTCAGCATATACAGGTCTTACTTTCTCTTATTTCCAGAAGCACCTTTTACAGTCTACAATGACAGCAAACGATCTTCCTGTGTTCTTTCAACTATCCTCAATTGATTCCTTAATTTCATCTTGCAACTGTTTCTTTCCGCTCACTTGTTCTTTCTGCAATAGGTAGGCCACTTGATTCTTCCACCATATTCTATCAGTAAGATCGTAACTGCTCTCCTTCACCTTTAGCCACAGTCATCTACTCCTCTCTCTGATCCACATTAGGAGCTCTGAATTGGCAAAAAAATGAGAAGTCACTGTAGTATTCCATTTAACAGCATTCTAATCATGTGGGTGAATTCTTTCACAAGAGTGCGTACTGCCAGTTTTAATCCTATGTACACTAACATCTGATTTTTCTTCAGTAGAAGTACTGCAATGTGCAGAGTTTCTACACAAGTACAGAAGGTCCTCCAACAAAAAGTAAATAATATAGAACAGACTGAGCTCTGTCATTAAACTAAACCAGCTGCAGAAAGCTTTACTGATGCTAATGAAACCTCATGGTTTTAAAATCCTGGCCCTAAGGAGAACTCACAATAAAAAGATAAAGCAAAACATGATGTAAATGAATTTAAAACACTGTAAGAGGAGATAAAACCCCTCATATATCACATTGTTGGTAAACGCTTGGTACTTAGCCATCCCTTCTCATGGCAGAAACAGAGGCTCTGCTTTATTAATTTTAAATACTTAGGAACTTTAGGTGTGCAGACAGCTCTGGAAACACTTGTCACCTTAAACATGACTCCCCACTTTCAGGACAGAAAAGTCTATTAGTTGTGCACAACATAACAAGTGTCTCTGACTCAGTCTCTGTAGATTTACGTTTTTTAGCTATCCCTGGGACAGTTAGAATCATAGAATCATAGAATAGGTAGGGTTGGAAAGGACCTTAAGATCATCTAGTTCCAACCCCCCTGCCATGGACAGGGACACCTCCCACTAAACCATGCCACCCAAGGCTCTGTCTAACTATTTGAGGAACTAGTCACAGCAGTAGAAGCTCTCTTTGCAATATCAGTCCTTCTGTGACCACATCTCAACCCTGATGTACAGAGAAAAGCCACTGCAGGTAGAAGGCAGCCATGCCAAATAAACCCCACCATACAGTGACTACACATAAACTAACTTTCAGCTGTTGTCCTGTAAGAACTGGAATAAGCTGAAAGACAAAGAGATTGCCAGCTACCAGGAAATGTGATGAACATTCAACTATGGCAGGTCAAGTACAACTGTGTCTCTCAAAGTTACACACTGGTTTTTTGAACATCTGAGCATAGGCAGAACTTCCCTTGGGTTTTGATTTCTCCTTTTCAAGACGTTAGACTTGACCAGAAACATACCAACCATAGTTCATGGCTGCCCTATGACCTGTGTAGTGATACAGTGTAATGGTACTCCTGAACAGAAAAATCCACATCATATTTCATAAAAGTGACTAAGCAGAACCTAGGAGACAAAATGAGACGTAGACAACACGGGGAAAGGTGGTTCAGTAGCACTTTGTCCCCAGTACTTGCTCAGGCTCTTAGAAATTGCTTTAGGACAAGGTTATAGGCAAGACTAGACTTAGTGATTGCAGAGAGATTAATTGTGCCGTGGCATGTACGTCACAAACCCTGGGGAACAAAGCAAGCTTCTCTGCAGACTGAGCTGATAAGTGAGCTCACTGTAGGTAACTAAGTTAATCAGTAGGAGTCTGGGCAGAAGGTAGAGTAGATAATGAGGTGAAGCAGGAGAAAGGTGAAATGATTCCCAGAGACTGGAAGAAGAATGAAGATCAACAACAGGGAGAAAGAGAAAGGATAAAAAAAGGAAATCTGTGCTCTTAACTAAAGAAATCTGATGTTAAATGAAGTCTGATCCCCATAGCATGACTGAACAACAGAAAACAGATTGGGATAAAGAAAAGTGGAGGCATTCAATGAATTTTTTGCACAGTCTTTAATAATTCTGATAGACCTTGAGCTGCCTGGTCCCCTGAGTTGGAGGACCATGAGTGTGGGAACAGTAACTTTTCATTTGTGAACACTGAAATTGTAAGGGACCAGCTGTACCAGTAAATGTACTTAAGTCCATTTAAATTAATCCTCTGGATTAACCCCAGAGTACTGAAGGAGCTAGCGGATGTTATGGCAAGACCCCTCTCGATCATCTACCAAAGGTCTTGGAAGGTCTCTACTCACTAGTTATTCCAATCCTCAAAAAGGGTATGAGGGAAGACCCAGGGTACTACAGACCTGTGAGTCTAACCTCAGTTCCTGGAAAAAACTATGGGCTATGGAGATTATACTGGGTGCTACTGAAAGGCATTTAAAGAATAATGCAGTCATCAGGCACAGTCACTATGGGTTCACAAAGGGAAAATCCTGCCTAGTTAATTTGATATCTTTCTACTATAAGGTCACAGACCCAGTGGATGAAGGGAAGGCAGCAGATGTAGAAATTTCTGGATTTTAGTAAGGCTATTACTATGGCAGCATCCTTCTGGACAAGTTGCCCAGCTGTGGTTGAATGTGTCCAGAGGAGGGCAACAAAGCTGGTGAAAGGGCTGGAAGGAATGCCCTGTAAGGAATGGCTAAGGACTTTGGGTCTGCCTAGTTTCAAGCAAAGGTGGCTGAGGGGAACCTCATTGCTTTCTACAGCTTCCTGAGGAGGGGAAGTGGAGTGGGAGGTGCTGATCTCGTCTCCCTGACATCCTGGATGCATGGGAATGGTTCAGAGCTATGCCAGGGGGAAGTTTAGACTGGACATTAGAAAGCATTTCTTTACTGAGAGGGTGGAGAAACCCTCGAACAGGCTTCCTAGAGAGGTGTTGATGCCCCAGGCCTGTCAGTGTTCAAGAGGCATTTAGACTATGCCCTGAACAACATGCTTTAAGTTTTGGTCAGCCCTGAAGTGGTCAGGCAGTTGGACTAAATGATTGCTGTAGATTCCATCCAACTGAAATGTTCCATTCTGTTCTGTTCTGTTACTCTGTTCTACTGTATTCTGTTCTGTTCATTCTTTTTCAGACATGCACTAAAGGTTCAGATGGTAACAGACCTCAAAAGTAATTCAGTACCTGTTCTGTTGCTTATCAGTATCCCTCATTACCAGACACATCAGGGCATAAAAAGGAATTTAACTCATCCCTCTGTGAAATAATAAACCATTGCCTCCTTTGTAAAATCAAACGGGATAAAACAACATGTGACAAACAGCACGCAATCAGGATCAAAAAATGTACAGATTTCCATTTTACAGAACTCATAAGAGTTATGTGTGGGCCACGTGACATGGGCTGGGCCAGCAGCCGTTCCTGCTTTGTGAGGCAGAGATCAAGATTCCTCTGGTTCGCGGGGTGGTGGTGGTGGAAGAACATAGTTTTCAGGGCGGTTTATCTCACTAAAGTAAAGCAGACCAAACAGATCCGACACAGGTAAGCACTCCCCCACTGCTCACTCCGCCCTCTTTCCTCAGGAGTTTCCTGCTTTTGTGGGATAGACCTAGAAGAGCTGCAAAAGCGTAGAAGGTATGTGATCGTCTAGAAAGTGCCTTGGATTAAGAACCTGGAAAAACAAGGTTTCACACTCAAAACTCGTACAACAGCATCTTCCCATCATTCAGCAGTGGCTGGCTTTTAGTTTCAAAAGAAATCTTTATTGCCTCCCTAGAAGAAAACTCAGAAGGAGGGAGAGTTTTTACCAGTGTCCCATCCTCAGGTCAGAAGGAAAAGGAGCAAGGACAAAAGCGCTTGCACATTTTTCCTTGTGATGAAGAGAGAACGTAAAACATGACTGTTTCTACCTACCGAAACCTGTCTCGGGTAAGTATAACCTGAAAAACAATGTAGTTCTTTTTCTGGCATTTGTGTATATATATATATATATATATGTATCTATTTATGCTCTAACAGGGCAACCTACTTTGTGTGCAAAAAAATGCCCATTGTGTCATGCTTTTGTCATGCTTTTTGACAGTGTCTTCATCAAAACAGTGGGATATGTGTAGGTTAGTGTAACACATGCAAAGTGACATGCAAAAATTGTTGAATACAGATCCCTGGTATGTGTTTCGTATTGATTGCACACAGTGCAACTGCTGTCTTCTTCCCAGAGATGCGGTTTGGAGTGGGGGACAGAAGGGGCTCTCATGCCTGAGGACAGTGCAAAAATATCACATCAACGGAAAAAGAACTGACGATATAGGCAAATATTCAAACACATGCCTACGTTTTGCAAAAACCAGCTACATCTAGAACCTAAAGTAATGTTATTGCTATAATGCTACACTGAAGCTAGGTGTTCTATTTACTAGAGCTGAAAGCCCCATTAATAAGGCTACTTCCAGGATCTGAACTAGTATCTGAATGTTTGCTATGCAATGTACAAACGTCCTAGAATTAACCTTTAAAGTTACTCTGTGTTTAATAATAACGACAAATCTGCATCCTAGACTGCTCTAAGTTCTATTAAGAAGCCCTTTTTAGATGAGCCTGGCAATAAGTGCTTATGGTCTATTTATGCATTTTAGGTCTGTGTGATCAAATGCTCCCATTATTCAGTATGCATTCACATAGGAAATCCTAGTACATTTACACTGGCATGCATTTATGGATGCATTTCCCTAGGATATTATGTATGTGCATAGCTGCATGTTCTCATGATGGCATGTACTCAAGTATGTATGTTCTTATTTTGGTCATGATACTTATGACTTCTGTTTTATGTTGAAAAAACTATTCCATCTTCCACAGATGTCTGTCCCCTTAACTGCTCATCTGTTTTCAAGTGTCTGCTACCAGCATCTGTACTGCCATGTGGTTAGAGACACAGTGGAAGAACATCCGCCAAGCCTTGTTGCTTCTTTTCACTGCTGCTCTTCTCATTGGGGTCACCATGCTGGCCATTTCATCCAACATCAATCCAGTAGGCTATTTCTTCCTAGGGGTAGGGGGAGTGTGCCTGATCGGCTATTTGCTGAGTGTGTTTGTTGAGTGTTACCTGAGGAATCGACAGCGACGTGACGCAAACGAGGTATCTCCAAACAGGCAAAACCAAGCAGGGTAAGCAGCAACCTGGCTATTCCTCTTACTTTAACTCTCTCCTGAGTCATGGCCATTTTACATATTGTTTTGCTGTCTTTCTCCTAGGACACAAAACACAGACTCTGTTCCAGAAGTCTAAAGTTCTTTTTCCATAGTTTTCCTTCATTCTTCAGGTGGAGGTTGCAAATGTCTCTGCCATGCGTGTCCTGTATTCTGTCCGATATATATTTTCTTCCCCCCCTCTGGGAACTGATCCACTAACAATTTCCAGGGTTAAACAGATCCAGGCCCAGTTTTATGTTTCTTTGAGTAATTAAGTCTTGCCAAACAATGAGTCAGACAAGGAAAAAGAAAAACTGCTGAGGCAATACTGAATCTTAGCTGGGTTTAGCTCTATAAACTTTATCTGTAAAGCAACTGTGCCTCAGCAAACTTTTAAAAAGGAACCTGTAACTGGGAGTGTTTCCAGTCTTAAACACCCAATTGCATGCTGATAAGCCCTGATTTTGAGAGGCTCTGAATTCTTCCACATCTTTTTGGCTTCACGCACATTTGCAGGTTCTCAGTGTCATCTAATTTTAACCCCTATTTACCTACTGCAGTTGAAGAGTTTACTTGTCTCTTTGCTTCCTTGTCTGTATACTCCACATAATCATTATCATATTCATAAATGACTTGACATTCTTAAATACAGGGTTTGTAAGAGGGCAAAATATTATTGTTTCTTTTTAGAAAGAGTAAGTAAAAAGGAGTCTATATTGAGCTTTGCTAGCTTGGGAACTCACTAGAAGAAAATTAGTATGTTTATTTAAAAATGCAACCTAGAAAGGAAAATGTTTCTAAAATAACATTTTCCTCTGTAGATACTCTTTTTAATACAAAAGAATTAGTCTTTTTTAAACTAAATGAAAATACTTGGGCTTTTTTCCTTTTAAAAATAGACAAACATTGAGCTAATGTATTAAAAAAGCAAGGTCCTGTTTTATTCCAAGAAATACTTAGTAGCAGTTCTTAATAGTAAATTTTAACTGGTAGGAGATTTAAAATGAGGGACATCATGCCAAACCTAGGACACTGCTGAACAGTGTGGGTTTCCTCACTTATTCCAGAGCATGTGGATGAGAATGAATGAGCCATTCTCTAGACCATGAAGCGAGATACTAAGTTAGCTGTACAAGTGAGCTGATCCAGTGGCACAATATCACATACAGTAAACCCATGTGAGAGATAATGTCTCAGCCCCATCTATTGATTGGTCCCAATAGTACATTATCTGGACTACCTGCTTCTGCATAAACTAAGCAGTAAAATAATCACTGTAACTGCCATTCCTCTTTTTGTGCATAGGGTGAACGCTGCCTATGAAGCACCCACCTATGAGGAAGTGATGACCATGTCAGTTCCAGCAATATGGACAATTGCATCCAATCCAGGCTTAGTGCCCTCGCCACTGAATGAGCCTCCTCCTTACAACGTAGTTATTGAATCATCCACCCAAGAAGAGATTATGGTGGAGGCTCTCAGGATGTCAGTGGCATCAGACACAGTGCGAACCTCTGAGACAGACACAGGACCCAGGATGCAGCTGCAGCTGGTGCTGCCCCCAAGACTGCAGCGATTTGTTTCGGATATCCATGAAGTGAAAGGTGTTGAAGACAGGTTTGAACCACTGGAGCCACTCACTCCACCACCTGCTTATGAGAGTGCTGTCAACGATGATGTCTTTGAAGATGCTTTCCAGCCCTCCATATTATGATTCATTTCACCTTCCAGGAATGCAGAACGAAATCCTCTGCCCAATATAGAATGCTCCTAGAGGGAAGGTGAAAGAGCTGAGATATTTCACACCAGAAACTGTAGAAATTTGCCTCACTATTCTTTGAACCAGAGCTGAGCTAGAGGCACAGCTTCTAATGTCACTAGAACCTTTTGCACAAAATACAAACCAATGCAATACCACAGTGCTTTGTCTTAGCAGATACATAAAACCCCTGGGAGGAAAGACATGTTATACCTGGCAACAATTCTTAAACTGGAGAGACACCTTTATGGAGGAGGAATGTGAATCCTGAGAAAAGGTTTCCAAAGGACCTCTGAAGAAGGACTGTAGGATGCAGTCAGGAGAAGTTGCCTGGGATAGGGGAAAAATAGAAACAGCACTAAGTAGATTCTGCCTGTGCATTACAAACAGCTTTGCAATCATCAGTCACCCTAAAACCCCTACTGAGAGACTGAGGCTGCAGTTCCCCCGAGTTGCTGCTTTGCAGCAATACAAATTTATAGTCTACACTGTTTGTTGCTACCCCTCTGCTGCACTTGCTGGGCATCCTTTGCTGTGTTCCACTACATCTGACTGAGGGAAGGATGGCTGTCTTCATCTAAAAGCTGGCACCACCTCATACTTGTCTCCTGGGATTGAAAAGCTGATGGCAAGCATGGCACCATGAAATTACTTCAGTACCTTCACAGGGTTCTTACCCACACAGCCTGCAGTGGTGGACAAGAGGGAGATAATAGCAGCTTTTTTCCTGTAAGAGGAGCTGGCAGTGGGATGTGTACACACATACATGTCCTCTGCCTGAACCCCTGCTCCTTGCAGCTCTACAGGAGGGTGTATTTTTCAACTGTACTACAGGCCCAAACAGATGACTCAAGATACTTTATTGTTATCATGGCAAGCATTTGCACCTCCAGCTCTCCATAATGCTGCCATGCATGGAGGCTTCTCTCTGGACTCTGCAAAGGGCCAGTCCATCTGCCAAGGCCACAGCTGCAGCAGAGCACCCTGGAGAATAACAGCTTTGAGGCACATGTGGTGTTCTCGTGGCTCTAGGCTGAAGCCAGGTTTCAGCTCTCACTGATCAGTGATGCTGTGCGGTCATTTACAACAGAGCTAACCTGATAGGCTGTGCAGGGTTAAAGCAGTCTGAAGCATGTAAAGAATCATTCATGTCTGGCGAGTGTCCAAATATAAGCAATGAAATAAGGTGGTCTGAATCTCTTTATGAAGGAGAGCAGCAATGATCAAAGCTGTGTCTCATATGACTGCATCACCTTTAATTCATATGAGAAACCATCAAACCACAGGCTAGAAGTAAATAAATTCTTATTGTTTGATTCTTTTAAGATCAAAAACAGAAAAAACAAACCAAAACCCTTTTTATGTTGTTTATAAATAAACCACATTAAAAATACCTGGTGGCATCATTAGTTTTTCCTCCCAAAAGAAACACCCCAGAAAGCCACGCTTTTGCCTGCATTCAGCTTATCTGAGAATCTTGGCTTAGAAAGTGGAGTTTAATTTCTAAATCTACAACTGAATCACTTTACTATCATTAATGATGCAGCTATGATGACACTATTATCATAGAATGAGATATAAATCTGCTGATAGATGAAGTGTGATTTCTTTAAAGCCAACCACTTTGTGCATTTCCCTCCTATATCTGCAAACACAAAAGAACAAACCACAATCAAAAACAACACATGTATACCACACAGTAATAGAAACAGAGTGTGAACTGGGCCACCCAGGACCTTTCTGAGTGCACCAAACTGCCAGGAGTCAGGAAGAAATTCAGGCAGCCAGCACAAGACAAAAACTGGTCAAAACAAAGGCCAAAATGTCACCAGTTTTGATCACTGGGATTTTTACCTTTTCAAGTTATTCAAGCCTTTGGACTTGTGTTGAGTTTTAGCATGTGAAACTCCTGTGCACCAAGGAAAAACTATCTGGAGCTTTACGTGACAAGAGCTGTAAATCTGCTTCTGCTAAAAGGATTTTCATTTGTTTCTCCCTTAATTTTTCAAGTGTACTCTGCACAACCCACGTGCTCCCTTCTCCCATTTAACTACGGAACATTACTTGAACCCTTTATCAAGGAGCGTGACCAGCAGGTCGCAGGAGGTGATCCTGCTCCTCTACTCTGCTCTCGTGAGACCTCACTTGGAGCATTGTGTGCAGTTCTGGTGTCCTCAACATAAAAAGGACATGGAACTGTTGAACAAGTCCAGAGGAGGCCACGAAGATGATCAGGGGACTGGAGCACCTCCCGTATGAAGAAAGGCTGAGGAAGTTGGAGCTGTTCAGCCTGGAGAAGAGAAGGCTGAGTGCAGACCTCACAGCAGCCTTCCAGTGTTTAAAAGGGGCCTATAGGGATGCTGGGGAGGGACTCTTCATTAGGGACTGTAGTGACAGGACAAGGGGTAACGGGTTAAAAGTTAAAACAGGGGAAATTTCGGTTGGATATAAGGAGGAAATTCTTTACTGTGAGGGTGGTGAGGCACTGGAATGGGTTGCCCAGGGCAGTTGCGAATGCTCCATCCCTGGTGGTGTTCAAGGCCAGGTTGGACAGAGCCTTGGGTGCCATGGTTTAGAGTGAGGTGTCCCTGCCCTTGGCAGGGGGGTTGGAACTGGATGATCTTAAGGTCCTTTCCAACCCTAACTGTTCTGTGATTCTATCAATTTCCGCTGATTTCACCTGAAATGTGTGTTAACAAGAGACGTAACAGAAAACCTGTAACAGAAATCCAACAAAAAACCCCAACCAAAAGCCAATCACAGAACTGCTCTGTTTGCAAGGAAAGCTGCATACTTGCTATTCTACCCACACATAGAACCCCTCCCATTACTCTGATGTGCAAGACTAATCCCACGGGCAGGGACACCTTCCACTAGAGCAGCTTGCTCCAAGCCCCTGTGTCCAACCTGGCCTTGAACACTGCCAGGGATGGGGCAGCCACAGCTTCTCTGGGCACCAGCGCCTCAGCACCCTCACAGGGAAGAGCTTCTGCCTAAGAGCTCATCTCATCTCCCCTCTGGCAGGTTAAAGCCATTCCCCTTGTCCCGTCCCTACAGGCCGTGTCCCAAGCCCCTCTCCGGGTTTCCTGCAGCCCCTTTAAGCACCACAAGACTTCCATGATCACACCCCGCACCCACCACGCCCAGGCACGAAGAGACACAAACCCCACCGGCGCAAGGCGCGCCCGCGCATGCGCACACCCGCCCATCCGCCACGCGTGACGCTCGTCCTGTGGCGCGGAGCGCTTGCCTCGGGGACGTGAGTGAGCGGAGGCAGAGCGGTCCGAGTCGCCGTGGCCGTCGGGGAGCGGTGAGTCCCGGGGTGCGATGGGTGCGCACCGCTCGGTGGGAGCCGGGCCCCGGGGGGGGGGGGCACGCAGAGCCCTGCTCCTGCCTCGGCCCGTGCGGGTTTGGGAGCCGAGGGGGGCGCGGGTGTTGCAGGCCGCTTCCGGCCGTTGTCCGGCTGGCGGCGGGGTCGGTCCGCTTGCTCTTGGGCGGGAGGAAAGGGTGGCTCGTACAGTTGAGTTGCGCTAAGGTCTCACCTCTCCCGCTAGGGAAGCGTGCGGCATGCAGCGGTGTCACCAGGAAGCGCTAAAGAAGAACCGGGTGTTGCTGGCAAAGCAGCTGCTTTTAAGTGAGTTGCTGGAGCATATGATAGAGAAAGACATCATCACCGCGGAGATGGTGGAAGTTATACAGGTATGCAGGTTGTACTCGGCTACACCCGAGCCTTAACCTCGAGTTCTAGTTAAGCTCGGTGTCCTTCCTGGCAGTGGCAGCATGATAAGCTGCTTATTCTAATGTGATTACATGTGTGGAACGTGCAAAGCATGTGGGTTTTGCTTGCAACCCACGGGAGAACTGTAAGCCACTGTTTGCGATACTAATTTTGACTGGGGCTTACTAAATCGTTGGCTTGCATGCTGGAGTTGCAGCAGACTGTGCTTTGTGAGTCCAGTAGTTATCTTCCAGTCCTTTGTTGTCATTTTGTGCCTCCCTCTGTAGAAGTAGAAATAACACCTATTTCCCCAAGAGTACTGTGAAAATAAGTAATATATTGTAAATCAGCTTATTGTGTCACCTGCCACTTAAAGAATTTGTACTTCATCTGTGTTTTCCTTAATTGCATGAAGAGCTTTACATGATCCAGCACCCTCACTCTCACATAGCGAATGCCGTTCATACACTTTTGTTAACTTATCCTGTGTAGTTGGTACTATGAAGAGAAGTCACTGGAATTATCTTGGGATTGCTCCCAGAGGCATGGTAATGCACTGAAGTGTGTGCAGGATGAAGGTAAAAGTCTTCAAAGAGAAAGCAGCCTGGAAAGGAAGTGACTGAAGGTGTATGTCAGGTGCATCTCAGGACTCAAATAAGCAATTGAGGCACTTTTTAGTTCCTTAGTAGGATTGATGGTCCTGTTGTAAAAACAGAATTATGAGCTATTTCTGGGCACTGCTGCACATGGTGTGAACCTTAGACTAATAAGGTTTTCAGAAGTAATGAAGAAATAACTTTGTGATGACTTTTGACTCACATGTGTCACATAATGTGAAATTATTCAGGGGACCTGTTAGGGGCACCTGTGCTAGGTAATTGGGAGATGCAGGCAGTCTCACCTGAAATAGCTCAGATCCCTAGTGAAGGAGGACAAAGGTGCAGCAAGACAGTGAAAAGTCATAGAATGAATCAAGATCTGTTTGTACTGGTTTTGGCTGGAATAGAGTTAATTTCTTCATAGTAGCTAGTATGGGGTTATGTTTTGGATTTGTGCTGAAAACAGTGCTGATAATACAATTTATGCTAAGTATGGGTGGTTAGTAGGGATGTTCAGTTGCTAGCCTGCGGTTAGTTACTGAAGGGGGACAGAGGGGAGGAAAAGGAAAGGAGAAAAAGGAAAAGAAAGAAAAAGCCCTCCCAAAGGTGGGATAATGCCAGAGAAAAGAGTCTTTTTGGCAAAATGGTGCTGCGACAGGGGAAGCAGACTAGAGGAATCTTCCCCTTCAGGTGTAATTCCATAAAAGGAGATGCAACAATACTTAGTAATGGATTGTCGGTAAGGAGAAAGGTATTACCATGGGTAAGTCAGATAAATAGCAATAGCTTAGTGGAAAAAATTATGCCTAATACAACCTACACACATAACTGAGAGCTTAAATATATATAAATAGCAATAGCAGATTGAGCAAGAGAACAAAGCGACTTGAACTACTGTTGCAGGGTATGAATCTGGACATTACAATGAAAACAAATACAGTGGGGAAGAAGGAAAGCACTGACAACTGGAATAGTAGTACTGTGAAATAAGGATAGAAATGAAGGGAACGTGCTAATAACAGTGCTATAGATACAAAGTAATGTGCATTTAAAAAAAAGATCACTTGGGTTAAAACCACTTTGTGTTGCTTTTCAATTTTCTATGAATGTCTGTGAATTTGTAGTAGTCCTCCACTATGGCTGAAATGTGAACAAAAGTCTTGGGAGTGCCTTTAGGTAGCCTGTTCTTGAAAATGTATTGTGATGCTAATCATCAGGTACCTTAGTGGAAATAGGAGGAGACAAATGCCACCGAGGCTGATAGAGTGTAGATTTTCCTGGATATTCTAGCTGACTGGTTCTGTATAGCCTGCTGCTTCCCCAAGAAGTTAGGAAATTATTAAGGTCTGGATAAATATGTTTTAAATCATCTTGTCTTAAAAACAGTTATACTGGTCCTTTTGGTTTGATTTAAACTAAGCAGAAGAATAATGATTCTGGAAATAGGGCAAATTCACTTAAATAAACTTTTGTAATCTAAGGAAAGTGAAATAAACCAAGGAGCTCAGGGAGATCAAGGAAGGATGAAATTTCTTCAAGTGTGAGGTGCTAAACCAGTACTGAAATTTTACCACATGTAAGGAAAAGGTGAGAGGGGAGGATAGTGCAGAAAGAGCCTCTGAAGACAAAGGTAGTTTTGCAGGATGGAGAGCTCACATGGAATATAAAAAGTAAAGAGTTTGTATGTGTATACTGGAGAAGAGCTAATAAATAGGAGCAGGTTCCTTTGATGTCAAAGATGGGGAGAGAGGGTAGGCACTTAGAGGCATGAATTTAAATTAGGTTATTCAGAACGATACAAAACAATTTGATAATTTTTTTCAATTATATACACTTTGAAGAAAGAATAAAGAAAAAATGTTTCACTTCTGAATGTTTGCTGACTATTGTTTAGTATAACCTGAAGTGGATGTGGAAGTTTCATAAGGAGATACCTTAATGCTGCCTTAAATACAAAAAGTGCTATATTTCTTTATTTTGGTGTTTAAGTAAACATGCCCCATCCCTGGCAGGGTTCAAGGCCAAGGCTTTGTGCAACCTGGTCGAGTGGAAGGTGTCCCGGCCCATGGCAGGGGGTTGGAACTGGACGAGCTTTAAGGTCCCTTCTCACCCAAACCATTCTATATTTCTGTGGTCCTGTGAGTCGGGAATAAGTCTGCCAAAAGCTGACTACTGTACCTACAAAGTGCAGAATCTAAACATTATGGAAATTTCTTAACTTTTCAGTAAAACTTAAAATCCAGTTCTTGAGGTCAGCTTGTGTTCTTAATTATGATTTATGGCTTAAAGTCATAGACTGTGAAGACATAAAAATTTAGATGATTAATGTTCCTAAGTGTGTTATAAAGATCTACTGGCCTGCTAGAAAGGAAGAAGTAATTAATAGGTACCTTAGAATATCAGCTGTTAATTTACTTTATTAGGTAAAATAAAATTCAGTGGGCTTACAGCAAGATACAATATATGGAGCTGGTTATCTTCTGTGGACTAATGAAGAAGTGTTACCAGGAGAAAGGGCCAAGTATTTTCATATTTCTGCAAAGGCACAGGTGAGTTATTACTGTACATACTTCTAGTCAACAGTGCTCTGAAAGTTGAGGTTCCTGTTAGAATATGAAAAGGTAGTTGCATTGTCAAGGGGAAGAGGCCATTTATGAGAAGGCTGAAAGAAAGTGGTTTGTTTACTGTAGCAAATGGAGACTGATTTATAGAAAGAAGTTTGATTAATAACGGAAAGGACAGGAGAATACTGAAGTTAAGGGATATAGTTGATACAAAACCAAATGCTGTTAGTCATAAATTAATGTAGTAGAGTATGCATTGTTTTTCTCTGGATCTAGGCCAAGCCTGGAAGTTTCAGCCAAAATGTGGAATTCCTCAATTTGCTGCCCAAGAGAGGTCCTAATGCATTCTCAGCATTCTGTGAAGCTCTACGAGAAACCAGACAGCAGCATCTGGAGGCAGTAATCTTGAAGACAGCATCCAGCCTGAGCCAAGGGATTGCAAGGGTACAGCAGTTCTTAAAAACTGAGACTGGTGGACTGCATTTCAGATTGGGTTTGGGTGCAAAGTGATAATTTTTTCAAATGGGGAAAAAAAAAAGGTTGTTTACAAAGGTCAGGATGGGGTTTTATTGCAAACTGAAACTTATAGTACACATAGTGAAAGAGGAGGGGAAGGAATTTGGGAGGAAGAGAGTGTCACACAGTGTCACAAGATGGCAGAGGTTGGAAGGGACCTCTGGAGGTCACCTGGTCCAAGTCTCATGCTCAGGTAGCGTCACCTTGAACAGGTTGCCCAGGGCTATGTCCAGGTGGCTTTTGAGTATCTCCAAGGTTGGAGACTCCACAACCTCTCTGGGCAACCTGCTCCAGTGTTCATCACCCTCATAGTAAAAAAACCTGTTTCCTGATGTTCAGAGGAAACCCGTGTTCCAGCTTGTGCCCATTGTCTCTTGTCCTGTCCCTGGGCACCACTGAAAAACGTCTGGCTCCGTCTTCTGTTTGTCCCCCTTAGAGGTACTCATATGCATTGATAAGGTCATTTTGAGCCTTCTCTTCTCCACACTAAACCCCAAAGGTCTCTCAGCTGTTCCTCATCACACTTGTGTTCCAGGCCTTTGACCAGTTCCATTGCACTTCTCTGGACCTGCTTGCAGCACCTCAGTGTCCCTCTTGTAGTGAGAGGTCCAGAGCTGAACACAGGATTCGAGGTGAAGCCTAACCAGAGCTGAGTACACGGGGATGATCACTTCCTTGCTCCTGCTGGCCACGCTATTTCTGATCTAGGCCAGGATGCTGTTGGCTGCGTGGGCACAAGCTGTTCACGTTCAGCTCTGTCAGTCAGCACCCCCAGGTCCTTTTCCATGAGCAGTTTCCAGCCACTCTTTTCCAAGCCTGGAGGGTTCCATGGGGTTTTTGTGGCTGAGATGCTGGACCCAGCACTTTGCCTGTTGAACCTCGTACCACTGTCCACAACCCATTGATCCAGCCTATCCAGATCCCACTGTAGAGCTTTTTTGTCCATTGGCAAATCATCAGTCCCTGACTTGGTGTCATCTGCAAATGTACTGAGGGTGCCCTTGGTCTCCTCATCCAGATCATCAGTGAAAATATTGAATAACACTGGCTCTAACACCAAGCCCTGAGTGACGCCACTAGTGACCAGTTGCCACCTAGATGTGATGCCGTTTACTCTTTGAGCTTGGCCATCCAGCCAGTTTCCAACCTAGTAAAGAATCCTCCTGTCCAGGCCATGAGCAGCCAGTTTCTCCAGGAGAATATTGTGGGAAAATGTCAAATGTTTTACTTAAATACAAATAGACAATGTCCACAGCCTTTCCCTCATCCACCAGTTAGGTCACCGTCTCATAGAAGGAGATCAGGTTGGTCAAGAAGGACCTACCCTTCATGAATCCATGCTGCCTGGGCCTGATCCTTCTGTTTTCCTGCACGTGCTTCATGATCTTACTTGGGATCCTCTGCTCCATGACTTTTCCTGGCACTGAGCTCAGGCTGACAGGCCTGTAGTTTCCAGGGTCTTTCTTCCTGCTCTTTTTGCATAGAGTTGTCATGTTGGCCAACCTCCAGTCCCCTGGGACCTGCCCACTACACTAGGACCGCTGATAGATGATGGAGAGTGGTTTAGTGAGCTCCTCTGCCATCTCCTTCAGCACTCTTTGGTGGAACCCATCAGGTCCCATAGGCTTGTATATGTCTAAGTGGAGCAGGAGGTCTCTAACCATTTCTTCCTGAATTATGGGGACTTCAGTCAACTCCCAGTCTCTGCTATCCAGCTCAGGGTACCGGGTACTCTGAGAATGGCTGGTGTGACCATTAAAGACAGAGGCAAAGTCAGTGTTAAGTACCTCAGCCTTTTCCTCATCCTCAGTCATTAGGTTACCCCTTGTGTCCAGCAGAGGATGGTGGTTCTCCTTAGCCCTCCTTTATTGCTAATATATTTGTAAAAGTACTTTTTATCTTTGATGGCAGTGGCCAGATTTAGTTCCATCTCTGCCTTTGTGTTTCTAACTTTCTCTCTCCATAGCCTAACAGCATCCTTGTACTGCTCATGAGGTGACAGTCCCTTCCTTCCACAGGTGATAGATTCTCTTAGTTTTCCTGAGTTCCAGCACTATCTGCCTGTTCATCCAGGCTGGTCTCTTCCTGACGGGCTGACTTTCAGGACAAAGGGACCACCTGCTCCTGCACCTTAAGGATTTCATCCTTGAAGAGCATGCAGCCTTCCTGGAGCCCTTTGCCCTTCAGTAATGTTTCCTGAGGAATTCTGCCAACCAGCGTGCCGAAAAGGCCGAAGTCGGCCCTCCAGAAGTCTAAGGTGGACACTTTGCTGACCTTCTTCCTGACTTCTCCAAGGATTGAAAATTCAGTCATTTCATGATCGCTTTGCCCAAGAGGGCCTCACCCATCACATTACCCACTGTCCTCCTCTGTTTGCCAACAGTAAATCTAACCAGGCATCTCCCCTAGTTGGCTCACTCACCAGATAGGTTAGGAAGCTCTAAGAACCTCCTGGACTGTTTCTTCTCTGCTGTGTTGTACTTCCAGCAGACATCTGGTAGGTTGAAGTCCCCCACGAGAGCAAGGGAAAGCGATCGTGAAACTTTTCCCAGTTGTTTGCCATGAAAATGAAACCTTGAAAGCAAACAGAAAGATGGAAATCACTGGACAAATACATTTTTGGCAAAAATGAGGAGGATATAATGACAGTGTTAAGGTTTTCAAACTGGGAACTTGGGTAGGAGTAGAGATGAGCAAAGAAGGGAAGAAACTTTGAATTGACAGAAAATGCTGTTGTTGTCTTGTTGTGATGTTTCATTTGGTGTGAGCCATCATATTTTTTAAGTGATGTATATGTGTATGTAAATGCATGTGTCTGTGTTCCATAATACCTACAGTCTTGTATTGCAGATTAAGAAATAGCTGTTTTATGCAACTCTTTTCATAGATTTATTGAATGTTTTGTAGCTTGAACACCGTTATGGATCAAATCTTCCAATCCCTATCAGTGAGTCATGTAATTCAAAGAGACCGCGCTGGATAGGTGAGTTGCACTTGACTTACTATCTGCTTGGTTTCTTAATACTCTGTTAATTTAGTTCTAGAGATAAGCTTCCCACCACTTTGTCCATCCCAGGAATGCAAACTCGGTAGTGAACTGGCTATATTATGATCAGATGCAGGAGGCAGGATTAGGCTAGAAAATGAAATGGCATATTGGAATAGAGAACCGAAGGGGTTTCTAATCAGCTTCCCTTATTCTTGCAGGAAATTTTGTTGCTCAAGTAGTACATGTCAGTAAAAGTTTAGATTTTGGAAGAGTTTTGTTTAAGATTTGTAGTAAA
Source organism: Pezoporus wallicus (assembly GCF_028554395.1). Lineage (NCBI taxonomy): Eukaryota > Metazoa > Chordata > Aves > Psittaciformes > Psittacidae > Pezoporus > Pezoporus wallicus. The sequence continues at coordinate 2,478,742 of NW_026639755.1, forward strand.
GTTTAATTGAAATAGAAATGTGAAAAGATACCAATTTTGAGCAGTACTCCTTAACTTAGACTTCCTTCTTGACAAATAAGTTTAAGTACAAGGCCTTTCATATGTTACATGGACCCCAGTTTACATTTCTGTAGCTTTTGTCAAGTGTCAAATCAACTTTTCTTTAGCAGGAATCTGTGAGTTAGATCAGGGAACTAGTTGTTAGAATGAATCTCCTTGCTAGTTTTTATGTTGCCCCTTGTAATGCCTGGAGTATTCATGTTCCCCAGCCACAGCTTTAACTATATGCTCATTACTAGGAGCTCTATCTGATGTTAAAAAACAAGTCTCCAAATGTTGAAGGCCTTGTTTTAATTTTTTTTCCTAATTATTTTCTATTTTATTTAGGTGCAAAAGTTGGATTGTTTCGGTTTTTTAGAGCATAGGTTCCTTTAACTAGGAAAGCTATGTAAAAGGTTGCAAAAGGATTTCAGAGGAGATCGTGAATGTCATCTGTCCCTTCTGGACAGGGGAGTGAGTGTTTTGTCAGCAAGTGGCAAATAGTTGATTATCATTCCCACTATCTGCTGTTATCCAGAGGAAAGGGTTGTTCAGAGGCAGATAAACAGAAAAAGGCATTGCACTTTATGGCAGTTAGAAACATCTGGTTTGATCATTTACACACATGTTCAGCAAAATAGAAGTCATTGTATCCAGTGGGGGAGGCCTTTTATGAAAGGAAAAGCACTCTTCTAGTTGAGTATTTCTAGCAGTGGTTTGGCTGTGAAAGAAATAACATACTGTGCAAAGCAACAGAAAGCTCACAGCTCTAATTTTAGATGAGAGTTATGTTTTCATACTCTAGAACCAAATTTGCTAGGCCTTAGATAAGGCTGACCAACATACAAGACGAAAAAGAGTTGCCAGTTAAAACTATAAAAAATAAGTATACCATTCCAGTCTTTTTTCCCTGCTGTGTTTCATTGTGTGTCTGTAGTCCCTGTTCAAACAGAATTTTTAGAGGTATGAATATTATAATACAGGAATATGTCTAAGACCACATAGATGAAAATTTGCAAGTTACTGTCCTAATGCAGAGGCTTTGTAGCTGGAGTTTTTTATTGTTATTGATATGTTTGTTTTGCACAGAACCAATGGAAAATTCTTTGGATAATGGAGATGGTCCCCTGATTCCTCAAGTGAAATACTGCACTCCCAAATTTTATCATGATCATCAGCACTTGGTAAGTAGTTGAGAGAGAAAATCTTGAGATACGAAAGATGTGAGGTGTTCGGATGTATCAACTGAACGTTTGCGACTTAAAACTGAGTCTAAATGCTTGCTTCATTGGGATGCAGATCAGTGTTGTGCTGTTTGCATCACTGAGAGGTGTTACCAGTTCTGTTTGACTTGATGTAGTTCTAGTTTACAAATGTCAAGAAGTTCTGTAGCTGTACAAATCTCTGCCTCTGGTTTTTGGTGAAGAACGTTTGTGAAATGTCCTCTATTCTGTTGCTCTGTGTAAGCTGTCAGTCTTATTGCCTCATATATATTTGTTTGCATCCTCATCTCCTGTGTGATGACACACCTTGCAAATGACTGTAAGATAACTAGGGCTGTGCTTCAACTAGTCACAGTCTTGGCTAGTTTAGTTGCCAGCTGTACCATGAAGAGTCTCTCCTTAATCTCAAGAACCAGATTAGGATTAGATGCTGGCTAGAACAGCCTGAACTTCTAATCTGCAGTGTTAGAAGTTATGTAGGTAGCCTAATTAGTTTTTATTTATTCAACTTGTTAAGCATAAATTGTGGTGGGATTAAGGGAAAAAAAGGATAATTAAGGATTAAGGGAAAAAGCAATCATTTTGTATAATGGGGCAGACCCTTCGCTAGGTTACACAATATATTAACACTTAACACTTCTCTCACAGGCTCTATCTGCAGCAAAGCAGATTGGGTTTGGGTTTTTTACTATTAACTTGGCTCCTTTTACAGCTGAGCCTGGATGCACCTAACCTGATATGCCCCTTTGGTATTAAATTTCACTTTCAATTCACACAAGTGTTAGTAACAGACTTGTTGTTAGAGTGGGAGGGGGGAGAGAGGGAAGTTAATTTGAGCAAACCTCTCTTAAATTAGTTCTTTCCCTTTTAACCTGCTTATATAACTTTCAGGATCAGTGATTGGCAGTTCCTTGCTGTTAGAATTGCACTCACACGCTATTTTACATCTGTGTCTGCTCTCAGCAGCAATTAGGAAATGTACATTAAATTTTACATTGTGTTGTCCTAAGGTAACATGGGGATGGCAGAAATATACAGGGCTGTGCAGGAGTGAGGGTGGGAAAAGGGAAAAGAGTTAGCAAGGCCCAGTTCACAGTTTGAAATGCTGTGTGCTTCTTTGAGAAATAAGGCAAGCTAGTATCACATCTTCATAGTGGTGTTGTGGGGTCAGCAGTTGTGGAGACTTGCAACTACAGTTGTCTTTGGGACCCTTTGCAATACAAACAGTTGTTCTATAAAAAACCAAAACGCCAAAACCACCATAACAAAAAACCACAACCAAACAAAAGGAAACACCAAATAACACCCACATACAAGCACACAGAGAAAAAAAAACACAACCTAAACAGAAACCTCAGAAATTTGACCTCTGCTGGTTTTGTGCTTCCACAATCCAGAAATCCTGCGGATCAAGCTGGTATGTAAGGATTGCTGTTCTGCTCTAACGCTTCCCTTATGTAGTCAGAATTTACAAATCTTACATCTTCTTTGCAGGCGTATAAACTGATATCAGAGCCCCGAGGCTTAGCACTTATTCTCAGCAATGTCCATTTCAGCAGTGAGAAGGACTTGGAGTATCGTGCAGGGGGAGATGTGGACTGTACTTCCCTCGAGATGCTTTTCAAGCATCTTGGGTATCAAGTGACTGTCTTCCATGATCAGACTGCACAGGTAAAGTGGGTGGATCCCAATACTTCGCAACCAGTATGGATGAGAGTTTGTAGCTATTACGTAAACTTCCTAAGAGGTTCCCTTTGGTATAATAAAGCTCGAACAGGAAGATGTGAATGGTCACTTATGAATACAGAATAAGACTAAATGGGATGATGTCTGCTTGCATGCTGACAAATATGAAGAAGTTTGGAAGGCAGAGGACTTCGGATAGAAAGTACGATCAGAAAGGATGTACTACTCTAGCCTGACTCTGATGCAAGGGGCAAAAATTTCTAGGCTGCACCTGGCATGTCTGTTAAAGCCACAAATGAATAAGGTCTCCAGTTTACTCTAGATGGACTTCTCCAGTGTTCTGCTATCCTAAAGGTTAATCTTTGCAGATATTTCACCTAGTCTTTGAAAGTGTAAGTGGTGTTTTCATGTCTTTTCACTGATGGAGTCAACTGCCATCCCATTTACCAGTCTTCCAGTATCTATGCAGTTAAGTTCCACTCTTTCAGTCTTCATTTTGTTAGAGAAGTGGCTGTGTTAGGAAAATTGGTAATATTCCATTACTGACTGAATCAAGCCACTCTCTTTCCTCTAGGAATGCAATTACAGCCTTCTTCAACCTCATTCATTCTTAGTCCTTTTAAATCCCTATGAAACCAAGTGTTACAGAACCTGTTAAAGTGTGTTTTATTCAAGAAGGCATCTTTTGCAATATTATATTGCACCTGCCATGTTGTCAGAGTTCCTAAAGCTTTCCACTTTTAGTTGTTGTTGTGTTCTGATCACTAGTGTTTGAATGCCTGAAATACTGGAATATGTATCTGCTAAGTTGCTCCAGTATCCCAGCCACACTCAAGTGTCGATGTAAAACCTGTATAAAAATATAAGTTGGTTTCTCTTATGTTGAATGCATATGTACCAGCTTGGATACTTGCTGCATTCCCCTGTCAGCCTAAGTGATTCTAACTTTGCAGTGTTATCCTTAGGACTCAATATTACACACAAGAATATTTTGCTGGTTTTTTTTTAATGGAACACATCTTTTGCCCTGTAAATTTGGTGTACATAGGTTTTATTTCCTAACAGGAGGACAGGACAGGATCTGTTGGAGTGGGTCCAGAGGAGAGCTACAAAGGTGATCAGAGGGCTGGAACATCTCTCCTATAAAGACAGGCTGAGAGAGCTGGGGTTGTTCATTTTGGAAAAGAAAAGGCTCTGGGGAGGCCTTAGAGCAGCTTCCAGTACCTAATAGGGCTACTTGGAGAGGCACTTCTTATAAAAACAAGTAGAGATAGGACAAGAGGAATGGTTTTAAACTGGCAGAGGGTAGATTTAGATTAGACATTAGGAAGAAATTCTTCCCTGTGAGGGTGCTGAGGCACTGGCATGGGGTTCCCAGAGAAGCTGTGGTTGCCCCATCCCTGGCAGTGTTTAAGGCCAGGTTGGATGAGGCTTGGAGCAAGCTGCTCTAGTGGAAGGTGTCCCTGCCTGTGGCAGGGGGGTTGGAACTGAATGAGCTTTAAGGCCCCTTACAACACAAGCCAGGCTATGATTTAATGACTGCTTGCGTTTTTCCCCGTATATTGCCCCAGTTTTCCTGCGCAGGTCTGGAAAGCATCAAACATGTTTGTTTCCTCTCTCTTCCAGGAGATGCAGAATGCATTGGAGAGATTCTCTAAGATGCCAGATCATCGAGATGTGGATTCCTGCATTGTAGCTTTACTTTCCCATGGTGTGGAGGGTGGGGTTTATGGCAGTGATGGCAAATTACTGCAGGTATATTGCTGTGTCCTGCTATGTTGTTGCATGTTATCTCTTTGAAAGTAATGATGGAAAGAGATAAAAAACCCAAAACTGAAATGATGAGAGACTGAGGATTCTCTATTTTAAAAAGGAGGGCTTATAGGAGAAAAAGAACAAGGGGCTGTCTATGAGAGGTCTGTAAGGTAAAGAGTGGCATAGAAGGGAAGTTACTCTATTCTCTCTTTGTACAAGTACTACATAGAGTGCATGAACTCAAACTAGTAGAGCTTGGGGGGAGGGTGGAAAAGTTATGTGATGAGTCTGGAGATAAAGGAGAAAATATCAAGAGTTAATAACAGAAATGATCGGTATCTGAAGGGGGCCTATAAAGATGCTGGGGAGGAACTCTTCATTAGGGACTGTAGTGATAGGACAAGGGGTAAAGGGTTAAAACTTAAACAGGGGAAGTTTAGATTGGATATAAGGAAGAAGTTCTTTAAGGGTGGTGAAGCACTGAAATGGGTTGCCCAAAGAGGTTGTGAATGATCCATCCCTGGCAGTGTTCAAGGCCAGGTTGGACAGAGCCTTGGGTGCCATGGTTTAGTGAGGGCTGCCCCTGCCCATGGCAGGGGGGCTGGAACTGGATGATCTTAAGGTCCTTTCCAACCCTAACTATTCTATGGTTCTATAAATACATGGAAGCAAAATGAGACTGGGTTTGGCTCACAAAAGGCTGCAGTGAGTAATATTTATCATCTTTCTTCTTTTAGTTGCAGGAGGCCTTCCGGCTTTTTGATAATGCAAACTGTCCAAATCTCCAGAATAAGCCCAAAATGTTCTTTATTCAGGCCTGCCGGGGAGGTGAGTTCCTAAATACTAAAAGCCATGTATTTGGCATGCCATTAAGGCTCATTTTACACACATACACACCCTCACATTCAACTTGCTGTCAACTTTCCTCTTTGCTTCTCTCAGGTGTAAGTGGGACCCATATTCACCTCCCTCTGCCCTGCTGCTGCCACTGCATCTGTTGCTCTGTAAGTGTCTTTTGCTCTGCATGAGGTGTGTGCATTGACTTGCAGACCCCAGAGCACTTTAGTGATACAAAGCTCTATTATATCCCAACTCATATATTGAGGCTTTCTCTTGCTATGCCTGCAGTAGGGGGAGTGGGGCATATGGTACATCAAATTGCAGCACAGCATGGAGTGGTACACTAACACTGGAGTCTTGTCTGAGGTCCTGTCTGTCTCTTGATCCTGGATGCATTGTGTCTCTTTTTTTGTCATCTGTTGAGCTATCAGTTGGCTCCAAATGTGTGGGTTTTTTCTTTTCCTTTATTCTGTCCTGTTTTCAACCTCCAGATGCTTTAGACCCTTTTCCACATACTATCATAGAATTCTTACCTAACTACTGTGCATGATAGTTCTTGATTCTCACAGACCTGTTCTTTTTCCACTCTTTCTGTTTGCATTTTCTTTAATTCTGTTGTTTGTTTTCCCTCCTTTTGTAACTGAACACATCTGTAACGAACTACTTTTCAAATTTGCTGATGACCAAATTTGTCCTTAAACTGTTTGGACTTTTTGAGGTCACTCTGAAACTGCAGATACTCTGAAGAGGAGTTCTGTCTTAGAAAGCTTTGCTTTTTACCTTGTGTGAAGTTCTTGCTAGCGTGTATGCTTTTCCCCTTTATTTTCCCTTGTTCCTTGGAATTGTTTCCCTTCTTTTTCACTTTTAGCAGAGCTGCTTTATAGTCTGTTCTCTTGCCAGGTGGATATTCCTTTTGCGTGTTATCTATTCGCATTTAATCCCAGTGCAGAGAAAAACCTAAAGTCTACATGAAGTATTTTTACAATCAAAAATAATCACTTCAACTAAGCATTTGGGAATATTATAACGTGCACATTTACAGTATGAATTGAATATAGGTACTTTTGAATATGCAGACATGTAACATTGTGGAAATAGGTGTAGTAAGCCAGAATTTGCAGCGGACCTAATTAGTTGATCAGGTTTATTTGACCGTAATCTTATAATAATGGGTCTGTCAACGTTGGCAAATCAGACTTGGCCTTCCTATCCCCAAAAGGTTTTCAGTTGGAGTTGGAGCTCTCTATGCAAAATGCTGTAGAACTGGGATACTGCAATAGGCAAAGGGTTGAGACTTGAGTGACTGAAGGGAAAATCTTTCTTCAATTAAAAAAAGGCGGAGGGGGAGAATGCCTTTTGTAAACCTCTCTTAAATCTTGATTAATATCTGGGGGGGAAAGCTAATTTCAAAGTAATTGAGCTGTCAACAGAAATGTGTATCCTTTTGTTATCCTTTGAATGTTAGCATTCAAAGGTTAGGCTAGCCAAAAGGATGTTTTTTTTCAATAGCAGAATTCAAATATATAGTGTGGGCAACTTTGTTATTAGTACTTTGTCCTTCTGTGCCATGCAAGTTAGCTGGAACCAGTTGAAACTGAATGCAAAATGCATAGGTTATTCTTTTTCCCCTAAGTTTGTGTAATAGGCCTTACCTATCTTCTATTAATGACACATTAAAAACTGTAGATGAAGAGGAGTTGTTACAGCCTGCTTGATTTCCAAAGGGCCTTTGGCAGAAGTCTCCTAAAGAATTGAATAGTCCACCTACAGTCATGGATCAAAACCCAGCAGTGACAGAAAGGAATGGGAAAGGACAAATTGCCACATTTCACTATGACGTGACATAAAATGATGCACTGTATATGCTTAACATCTGTGTTCAATGTAGTAGTTGATCCGGAAAAGCAAGCCATGCCGGCAGGCCGGTTAGCTCAGTTGGTTAGAGCGTGGTGCTAATAACGCCAAGGTCGCGGGTTCGATCCCCGTACGGGCCACTGTTTTTTGGCAGTGTTCAAGGCCAGGTTGGACAGAGCCTCGGGTGAGATGGTTTAATGTGAGGTGTCCCTGCCCATGGCAGGGGGGTTGGAACTGGATGATCTTAAGGTCCTTTCCAACCCTAACTATTCTGTGGTTCTACATAATGACAAATAGGTGGTTAGAGCAATTTACTGTATTTAGATCAATTGGGAAAACAGCTGTTCTGGGACCTTGAGTAAAATTTAAACAGGCTGGTTCAATCTGGGTGACGGTTACCATTGATATATACTAGGGGTTGGTATGCAGAGGAATATCTAACCCAGTGCTTTATACTTTTTAATTACGTTAGTAAGCTGACTGGAATGGTATTTGAAGACAAATGCATGAGGAAAGGAAGACATCTAATTCTGAAGCTTTAATCAGAAAGGTTTTGACTATATTACGGGATGATGACAGTGTGAATAATACAGCTTGGTTGTAAAGTTGAGTCTTATTTGAAATAACATGCACTGTGAAGAGTATATGGAATTTTTAGGAAGAATGAAAAGCACTTGGAGTTGTGTGATAAAATACGTTTAAAAAGTGTAGTTCAAAATGGAAAAATTTGCATTGCTCCCTTAAAGAGATGAAGGAACTTGATGGAAGCAGTCATGAAATGTTGAGCTGTGGGGCCTTAGTTGTAGGCTATATCTGTGTGTCCCACAATCCCAGTCTGGCGTGTTTGACCCTTCCCACTGCTGCTTTCATTTTGGAGGGAAGCAACAACACTGCTGACTTATCAACTGACCCTTTCCTGTGCCATAATTATGAGATGCCACTGCCTGTAAACGGGTTAGGAATCCAAATGCATTTCTTAGGCACAATCTGGCGACAGAAACGTAGAGACATCATGAGACGAAGTGGACGCTTATGCCTCCTAAAACTAAAATCTGACCCATACTGTTAGGAAGTAGAATAATAGAATCTCATCTTGCAACAAAAGGGCAAAATTATATAAAAAACCCTGTAAAATGTAGTTTTATTTTTCATACAACATAGTTGGGCTATTAAAGTTACTACTACTACTAAGCAGTTAGTCTAGATTACAGTGGGAACTGCATCAAGTAAACAAGCAATTGAGAATATCTACACTTGTCATAATACATACTAATGAACGCTGGAAAAGAAATGTTCTTCAGGTTTTAAACTAATCTCCATGTACTGGGGTTTTCTCTCCAGTTTGGGGTGAAATTATTGCATGTTTTATTATTGCACAACTTATGCTTTTGATTGAAGCAGAAGTTATATATTGAAAGCCTTGATTTTAATCAGGATTTAGAACTTTAGGACATTTCTAAGGTAGGTAAAAGTGGAAAATAGAAACTTCTAACTCTAGGTATTGAATCCTTCCGTGCATGAAGTAGAGCTATCAGGAGCTTTGCTTTCCAGTTATCCCATGATCTGCATAGGAAAGGAGAGGGGAGAAAAAAATAATCAGCATGTGGACTAATAGTCAAATTAGGTTCAGCAGCTGATGGTATCTACATTAGTTTGTGCAGGAGAACTTGCAGATGAATTTTGAGGACAGCTAAAACCACTTAAAGTCATGTAAAAGCTTTCGGCTTGGCAGCAGTTGTGGCGTTGGTGACCAGAGCTCCAAACAAAGGAAGAACAAGAAAACTACCTCCAGTAAATACAGATAATTCCTTCTTTTTCTTTTCTTTTCCTTCTGTCCCACTCCCTCTTTGTTTATTTGCCCCCTCAGATGAAACAGACCGGGGAGTGGATCAGCAAGATGGGAAAGAATGGTCAGATTCCCCAGGCTGTGAGGAAAGCGATGCAAACAAGGAAGAAAATCTCAAGCTGCGTCTGCCTACCTGCTCCGATATGATCTGTGGATATGCTTGTCTGAAAGGTACTGCAGGGAGACCCTAATAGTTAAGGCAGAAGGAGGTTTTACGTGTCTGCGTTCCCCAGAAACTTCATCATACACAGTTTCTTCTTAGGCACTGCAGCCATGCGAAACACCAAGCGTGGATCCTGGTATGTTGAGGCTCTCACCTCTGTGTTTGCAGAGGACTCTCGAGACACTCACGTGGCTGACATGTTGGTGAAGGTGAGCAGGAGTGTCTTTCCTCTCCCGCACTTACCTTGTATCTGAAGAGCCCTCCAGTGCTTCACATTGGTAGGATTAATCTACTATTAAAGCAATTGTTCTTGCCTTGTTTATAGCAAAATTATTGCTTTTTCTGCTGTTTAGTTATATGCAGTTCCACGGCAGTTTAACCAAAGTAAAAATGCTTTTTCTTTGACTTTGTCCATTCCTTGTGCAGTCACATGGTGAACTTAAGAGAAGAATTAATCTGCCAAGAATTACTTTCCTTCTATAGAAATAGCTGTTCTTTCAGGTAGAGTCATTCATTGAACTGGCTCACCACATAACCGCACAATCACATGAGGTAAAGAAAAGGTAAGAAAATGGGGGTAGAGGGAGTGAAGACAGCAGTGTGAGGAACTTGAGCTGCTGTGGAACTGCACCCAAGTTCATTATCCTTATAATTTAGAAAGACAATACATAAGGGACTACTTCCCTTAGAATAATCTACCAGCATAGAAAACAATGAAGTTTTTCTTCCTTGTCTTAATCCTCCTGGTGTTTTGTTCTCACATCCAGGTGAACAGGCACATCAAGCAACGAGAAGGTTATGCCCCAGGCACAGAATTCCACCGCTGCAAAGAAATGTCAGAATACTGCAGCACGCTCTGCCAGGACCTTTACCTGTTCCCTGGTTATCTGCCAGGAAAATAACCCTGCCAGCTCTGTGCAAGGGAGAACTGCCAAAGCTGGACTTGAGTATGGATGTCCACGCTTTCATTTTTCAGGCTGTGACATGAGATGCACAAGCAGGGAGTGATGGTTTATATCTGGCCAGTCCGATTCTTGATGTCTTTAAATAGTCTGGCAACTCACTAATCTGATTCAGTTCAGGGTTTAAAATTCTTACATCCTGACTTAATCCATATGTATAGAAGTTGATGGAAAGAGGATCAGCACTGGAACTGGGAAGAAGTGGGAACATCCTTTGGAAGGAGACATTAAGGACATTTCTAAGAAAAGTGAATGTGAAAAGGGAAACAGACTATTCATACAATTTTTTAAAAGTTAAGCCTTTCTGAAAGGAAAATTATTCATAAAATGCTACTTATTTTATGCTTCTATTTTAAAAGTTTTAAGTACTTTCTGTATGGTTCTTCATGCAGGACAGTCAGCTCCTATGGACGTTAGAAGAGGGCTCCCTTGTGAAGGAGACTTCTTCCCCTCTCTAAAATAGAAGGTTGTTGTTTTCAGTACTTGACACTTTCCTATCATCTTGATAACTTAAAAGCCTGGTTTTGCACATTCCTTCTGTAGCCAAGTAATCAGAAGAAATGCAAGACATCCCAAGTTATCAACGAAACAGGTCGAGATCTAGGGTTTCTCATACAGACAAGTAAGCCTCCATAAACTGCCCCAGAAATAGTTCTGAATCTAGAAATTCTAGGTTAGCTCCCCTTAGTCCCAAAAGTGAGCAACTGCATGGAATATTGCTTTTAAGGAATTTGTTTGCCATTGTACCTGTGTATCATAAAAGGCAGAACATTCAATCCGCCAGCTTCTCAGGACACTATGAATTGCACTGTACCACTGGATCCCTGAAACCTGACAGCTTTGTACAAAAGGATCTTTTGTCTTTTAATTAACAAAAGTATTCAAGGCAGCTCTTTACAGTCTTAAGCGTGTTACTTGGACTATTTATCACTGCAGTTTGTTTCCCTTTGAAATGAAAGGGAAGAATTTCATGTTACTACCCTGTTACGTGGTTTCTTTCTTCAGCCATGATCATTTGAAGCTGTGGTTTAGCTGATGCTGTTTGCAAAGTGTCATTTCAAATCCTCAGTGAAAAATAAGGCATAATCCATCACTTTTGGAAATTTCCTACATGGTCTCTTCATGCGTGTCTCTTGCTTGTGTCTGGTTGCAGTTACTCCTGTGTGATGCGATGTGGGAGGTGGGCATTGTGCTCTTCTTGTGGTAGAGCCTAAATCCGGATGTACTGGGTTGCATATGAACTACGGTCTGTGTTCACCTGAGTCTCGATCTGTTTTGTAGCAGCAAGTTGGCATTGTTTCTGCCTTACTCCTCTTATGTTAAGTGTGGCTTTTAAAATGCTTTTTAAGGATAGAGTCATGAATAGGAAGCACAAAGGGATATGGAGGGAGGCTGGAAAACTAGGCATGTACTGTTTTATTGTTTTGCTGAGGCAAATGAAGACTATTATGTCCTCCAGCTGCCAAAGGTGCAGCATCTTGCGCTTACCTTACACACAATGTGATAAACAGAACAAGGATCATACTTGCCAATTGGTGCCTTACTCTGAAGTTAAGATGCTGGTTTAGGGGCCATTGTACCTCCGTGGAGTATAAAACCCACTTTCTTCCCGAGTGCTCCCTCTTTGAAATGGTGCAATATTTTACAGATAGGTGTATGAATGAAGTAGTCCTCTCTGATGGATTAGATTTCTGTAGGATCGCATCAAGTTGCGTTATCACTGCCACTTTCATATATTCTTTTTGTATACTTGTATTTTACTGCCTTGAGGTGTCAAAATAAAGAATTCTTGTTTGATTAACCTGTATCTTCCGTTTGGAGAGCTATACCTCGTGCAGAAATGCAGTTTCTATGTAAAGAGAATTTTGCATGATTTCTTGAGGTAGAACTTCCAAGAAGTGCTTTTGAACTCAAGGTGAAAGCCCAGAAGCTTCCTACTTTCTGACTGCAACTTGTATGGCCTGCTTGTAAGTAAGCTCTTTGTCTTTGAGAGCAACCAAGTGAGAGGCTGATGTTGTGTTTCAGCACTGAGATATTTAGATTGGGAAAGCTGTGGGCTTGGTATTCTTAAAGGAAGAGTTGGTGCCAAAATGAAGGGTTCCTGAAAAAAAGGAGTCTTGGAAGGAGGATGCGCCTGGGAAAGAAGGTCAAGATACCAGCTAGAGGAAAGATCCTGGAAGTAGCAAAAGATCCAGGGGATCAGAGAGCTGCATGGAAACGAATGCTAGGGGATGCCCAGAGGTGTTGGTGTGTAATGCCCATGACTGGGAGCAGAACCAACACAACTTGCTTCTCCACCTTCACAGATGAGCTGCTTGAAAGGGAAGCTGAGGCCTGGGAAAAAGCCGGTGAGTGACTATGAAATAAGAAGGTAAAGGCTCTGTTCTCGTCAGCTCTAGAACAGTTCCCAGTGTTCAGATCCGGTAGAGGTTGTTGTCATTTACTCTGTCTTATCTGTGACACTTAGGGTGTTTCCTGAAGGGGAAAAAACATTGTTTTTTCAATAACACCAAACTCTGCTAGAGGAAATCTAGTAGTAATACTAGCAGTGGAATTACCAACATCTACCTGTCGGTAGTAAGGGTTTCTAATAGTCCAGAAGATGAAATAAGCGAGATGTTCATATTTTCAGAGAATTAAGTTCTGAGCTACTGGCATAGTTTAAGGAATGACTTCGGTAGCTAGGATAACAGCAAAGTGTTAACTGCTTCACATTTGGCTCAAAACCGAAAGAATGAGCTCAGAAGTTTTGTGGGATGGGGCGTGGAAACAGTGAACAGGAAGTAGACAAAGTATTCACAAATCTTGAGTTGCATGAAAATCAGTGTGTTTATTAATAGAACAATTCCGTAAATGAATACAGTTGGAGCAATTCTAAACTGGTTTTGTTTCCCTGTTTGCCATTATGAAAAGTAATAGATGCTGAAAGGATTTGCCTTTGGAAAAACAGTTCTTGGCTTTCTGTCCCAGGCCCATGGCTGTAGCTGCTGATTTTCCATTTGCAGATCCAAATGGTAAGGAAGGCTGAGTGAGCATCTCGGAAACAGACCCATGTGCAGAGGACACTGACATGACTGGCTAAACAGTGCAACAGATAAAAGAGTTGCCTTCATCGGCACCTAACTTCAGTGCTGCCAGACTCAACACTTAAACAGCCACCTCCCCTTTCTACTCTTTGGCTGGTATGGATTGAAGTTCAGTAGTGAAAGCATTCCCCCCCATCCCTGCTCTCTAGGTTTACAGGCACATTCATGGAGTACATAGAGCACAGACCCCTTGTCTCTCCCATACTCCTGCCTAGATCTTGGGCCTTACTTAACAGCTCCGTGGGTCTTCCTTGCTCCTGCTGGCTAGTTCAGCTTGATGCTTGCTAGCAAACGTGTGCTCGCATGCTCATCCCACAGGCACCCCACACTCACGGGTGCCCCTGAATACCTGATACCCCTAACTGGACTCAGAGCCTCTTGCTTGCTGGTTATTCCAGTCCGTGCCAATCTTGCCAGTTGCTGGCACCTCAACCTTACAGCGCTTGCAGACATGGGATGGTGAGATTTCATGGGAAAATAGCTAAGAAAGGATTTAATAAGAACATAGGACAAACTGGTGGTCAGGTACAGTGCTCAGTCAGGCAAGCACACTGACCAGCCTTGGTTTTCACAAACTGTCCTCTTTCTGTCTGTTCCCCACTTTCTTCCTCCCCAACCCTTTTCCTCAGGTTTTGCATAGTCCCACAGACCCAGTCCAAGTATCTCCAACCCTTGCATTCCTCTTATTTCTTCCTTCTTACTGGTTGCAAAGTCCAGGCTGGCCTTCTCCAAAGCTGTGTAGTTTTCTAATAGTCCATAAAATAGTGACTGAGGTCTTTGGCATGATAACATATCCCTTGTCTCTCAGGTCTGGGTCTCCATGTGGCTTTGTTTGTGGCTTTATCAGTTCCTTCTGCATTGAAAAGGTCCTTGACTGAATGACCTTAAAAAGGGAAATGTTTTCACCTTTCATACGCTTACATAACTCATCTTTATTTAATGGGAGAAGACTCATGATGTTACCTTAAGTAACTGTCTACTTTACCTACGTACACAGAATTTAGCAATTTCCCTGATTGAAAAGCTTTACAGATAACAGAGGGGAAGAAAACCCAGCAGATGTTTGTAAAGAGCTGTGATCTGTGTTATCTGCTTCATTACCATTGATTCCTGGGCTTGCTGTCTCAGGCAGTAGCAGTAGTTGCATCTCAGGCAGCCCTCATAGATCAGAGAGGGGCTGGCTGCAGCTGGGCTTAGTTTCTGAGCACCACCAGTTGGGCACTGTAGGTCCAGTTATGTTTAGTAAGAACTGTCATGGTTCATGGATTCACAGATAGTGCAGTTTACTGAAGCAGCAGAAACACAGATTTGGAATTGCTGTTGATGAATCCGCTAACTGCATTAGCACTGAAATACAAAGGCTAACCAAGAATTAATTGAGCCAATTGGTTTATTACCAGTTTACTGTGGAGTTTACTTCCACCTCGGTGTCATCCAACATAGTTGGAGGTGCAGATCTTAACCACAGAGGTGTCCCTGGTTCGGGGAGGAGAGAGGAGTGAGCCCACTGGCTTGTCCGAAACATGGAGTTGTATCCTCATGTTCCATCACGGAGCAGTTAGAATGCCCAGTTTATACATGTAGAGAAGTGGAGGTGAGATTGTAGCCAAGTTACTGACTGCCATCACAGGCAGTGTGCGGGCAGATTACCCAGGGAGGTTGCAGAATCTTCTTCATTTTTGCAGATACTCAAAAGCCGTCTGGACATGATCTTAGGTGACTGGTTCTAGGTGGCTCTGTTTGAGCAGGGGACTTGGACCAGATGACCTCCAGAGCTCCCTTTCAACCATTCTCTGACTCTCTATGGAAAAGATTCCGAGGGTTGGTTATGCCAGTGGGAGAAGGTTCATGAAGGTACAAAGCCTACGAGGAAGGCTGTTGATTTGTGGTGAGATACTGTGGCCAGGGCATCAGCAGTAATGGGTATGCTTTAAGAATCATGTTAAATGTGAGGACACCATGTAGTTTATATAAGGAATAGTTTTCCAAGGCCTGCTAGGAGAACGTACCTCCTCAGACTCTGACACTTCACAAAGTTGTCCCTGAAACAGTTTGTAGGAATAATCCTGCTCAAGTTGCAGGATGCTTGTCTCTAGTTTTAGTCGTTTTTATTTTCATCCTCCTCTTCCCTAGTCTCTCTCTGTCATTAGCCCCGTTTTCCTATGGTCCTGCTGTTGAACCCTTCCAAATGCAGTGAAGAATGATACTGAGAGAGGAAAGGGAAACTTTACCTCCTACTAATTTACTGAGTTGTCCTGGTGCCAGGGCAGCAGAGGGATATTAAAGCAGGGAAGCGGCTGCTGTGTCCAAGCACAGACTGAACAGGAGGGGGCAGGGAGTCTCTGGTTACACTCTCCCTCTCTGCCTTTCCCTCACCAATAACCTTCTCTCTCAGGGTGCTCTTTGGGATTTTAGCTGAAGCCTTGCGTCCATTTCACTCCATGATTTTGCTGTGGAGAGCAGACGGGGAAGACGTTGCTCTGAACAACCCCTGCTCCACAGGACGTCCCTGGGGATATGACTGGGGATGCCTCTCCAACGAAAGCGTTTCGATACCAACAAACTCTGGTGAGTACAATACCTGTAGACAGAATGTTTCCTACACGATGGCTGTTCCCTTCTCTACTTAAGTGGCTAAAAATCTGCCTACAAATATCCTCCCCTGACTGCATGAGGAAGAATCTGTGAGAGCCCTGCCTGAGCACATACCCCAGTGGTGTCTTCCTCCAAGAGCAAATGAGGCCATATTCTCCTTTTCTCAGTATGAAAATTGTTCCTAATCCTCATGGGTGAAAAATTTGCATCACTGAATTCACCAGACAAGGTAAAAAATACTGGAGAGCCTCAGGGCTGAGTCTGCAGGGGTGCCTGCTCTAATAGAGCTGTATAGAAAAGTAACTGCTGGTTCTGAATGGGTTTCCTTTTTACACATAACTCCAGATAAGGCACTGAAACCTTTCCCTGTCCTTCATTACAGCTCCCAGAAGACATGGTTAGGATTCTGCTATGGTGGGTGTTAACAGGTGCTGTGAAAGCACCAGAACGTGTTGCTCTGGGGCATCTTTAGGGCATACCCCAGTGGGGTCTTGCGCTGCTTTGGTTTATGGGTATTTGGATGTAGGCTATGACCCTCCTTTCTGGTACTTTAGGAGATTACTGCCAAGTAGGAGAACTAAGATATATTGCGTGTCATGAGTCCTCACACTTCTCCAAACAAACTGAGGTAAAATAAAAGCCATGTCCTGTGGTCACTGAAGTGAGAATTAGCATCATGCACTCCAGGTTGCTTAGGGAACAGCATGAATGGAGTCCAAGCCTGTAACAGTGGGTGGTGGCCTGTTTGTACCTGAGCGTATAAAGTTTTGGTAGCAGTGTTTGGAGACAAATAAGCCTCTTTTGGTCTGAGGAAAATATGAAATCTCATCTTCTTTGAGATACTGCAAAGAAAGATGGAGAGACTTCTTATAGAATCTAGTTTACAAAGGGGAATGTAGGGTTGCTTTTGGGATCAGAAAGCTGAGGTGAGGACCAGGAGAATAGCTTTCAGTCCATCATTTTCTGCTGCTGAGCCCTGCTCTTGTGTATGATTTACAGATGAATGAAGAATTGATTGATCTTTTGTGTGACCATACAGCCCTTTATGACTGAAAGCTCTATTTTGAATCCAGACTTATGTAATGAATGTAGATTTCTTAGTGCTCCACATAAGCACATCGCAAGCTCAGCAGTGTTTTCTAAGGATACTTTATTACTTGTCAAGTATTAACATTGCTGAAGGAGCCAGTCATTACAGTGTAAAGGCTGGATTATGAAATATTTCATCTCTGTTTGCCTAGCTTTCTGTAGTACAATACAAAAAGGTAGCAGCCTGAGTGTCAAGATCAAGTTGCACAACAGTAGATCATTGAGACTGGGCTCAATATAGGACATAATGGGGTTGCAGTGGTGTGTTTGCACAGTATACAAACAGGTAAGGTTTGTGGAGGGAGAGCAAGAGTTGGGTTCTAGATAAAAAATTCAAACTCAGTTGGTTTCGGAGTTGATCAAATTGCACGAGGCACTGAACTGTAAGGAACAAAAACCTGAACTAAAGCAGTGGTAAAGAAGAGAGCATGAGACAGCAGCAATAGTGAGTGTCCTCCTTGGGGAGAACAGCTGTATTTGTTCTGTAACTGTAACAAACTCATGAATCTCTAGAATTTTCAGGTTTAGATTCTTTAGTTTAGAATCAGACTGGCTAGAGTATTTAATGACAGTTTTTCTGAATGCTTATGGGAAGACAACTAATTAGGTCAAGTTATCCGTATTACTTGTGCTAAGGCAAGTCTTTGACAAAGTATTTGTGCATTACTTACTAGGTATTCAGGAGAGAAAGGAAGATGATGTACTGCATGCATGGTCTTCATTTATCCATAAATTTATCCCAAATATTTGCCATTGAGAGGTATTTATGGCTTCTGGACAGGACAAGATTATTTAATAAATGATAGCTGTTTGATCCCTGAAGTGTTTGCATAAACCAAAACCAGTTCTCCAGCTGAATTCAAGTCACCCGCATCCCTGATAAGCTTTATAATAAGGAGGCAACTATGCTACAACATATTTTGTTAAAGAGGTGGATGTAGAAGTAGGAATTCTTCAAGAATGGACATATATACTTGAGTTCTTAGGGATCACAGGCAGAGTAGCAGCTAGTTACCAAGAACAACTAGTTGCTGGATCTAATCCAGGCATTGGTACTAAGTACATTCTGAATCACTCACCTTGAAGGATGAATTATTTCTAAGACAAGAAAAATGAAGAATTTTAAAGATCAGGTAGCAAGTGAACAAGCAACTGTAATTCTGGATGTACTTGCCTCAAGTGGATCCCAGACACTTTGAGGACTTGAGTACCTTAGCAATTGATGCCTTAAAATGCTAACTTTAGGAGCATACTCCTATCAAGTATCATCATTACCGCAGTCCACTCCCTGTAGTCAGTCGTGTTAGTTCTTTCTTGTGTACTGAGTGCACAATAGCAGAGAGCACTTCCAAACTAATGCTACGTAATCAGGTTTCATACATAAAACAATCACTGCTCTCCAGGAATGCTGGTCTGTTAGTAAAAGAGAGATGCTTCCAAGACTGTAGGAATGACTTCTATTTTCCTCTGATTTAGAAAATCTATTGCAGTGCCTCAATGCAAAACCTAAGCTACTTACGAAGCCCTTATACCTTGGGATGAGGAGAGCTGGTAGTCTGAGTAGTTCCTGGTGAGACTTCAAGGTCACAAATAATCTACATAAGGGTGCTGATGAGTCAGCTGACCATTTCTTGCCCTTTGATTCCTTCTGTGTTTAAAGTATCTCTGTTTATTTATGTAACTTGGCTACTCCATTAATTTTTTCTCTTGCTGGCTCAGTCTTTTGCATCTCTCTCCCATATTCTCTTTAGCCATTTCTTTCCCAGGTGTTCATTGCCTCTTAGTCTTTTACCATTCTCTTGTTACCCTCACGTACCTTTTTCTCACTCTTGTCTTCTGCTGTGTCTTCTCAGTTTGTTTCTCTGCTGTTCCTGCTTTCAGTGTCTATGAAGCCAAGTGTTCGGTTTCACAGCTGTGTTTTTCTCTGTGCCTTCCTCACATCACTGCCATTGGATTCTGTTCTAAAAATATCCCGTGTGACCCTTTCCCTGTGCTGTCCCAAGGCAGTGGGGGGATTCTCCACAGCTTCCCTCTCCTCTTTTTCTTTTTGAAGATGTTGTCAATGTAATGTTAGAAGGGAGGAGAGACCTGGAAAACTGAGGTCATGAGAAAGATCACTTGTGCATCATTTCTATTGCTGATTCCAAAGCTGGGGAGAACAACAGGCAGATGAATACAGGGCCAAGCTCTACAGGGCAATTTGAAGGCTGCTGATAACGACAATAGGAAAAACAGAGGAGAAAAGAAGAGGTTCATTCCCATCTTCCCTTAAGTCAGACTGGAATTTAATATCTACTGAAGCTAAAGGCTTCCTATTCACTTATACCCACCTTGCCATCTATTTCCCTTGTTTTGACATCTACTGACTCGGTTCTATAGGCATATTTGAAGATCTGCACTGATTTTTCTTCCCACTTCCCATCGGTGGGATCACAGAACTAATACCTTGCCTTGTCAGAAATACACTGCAGAAATCAGTGACAGGGTCTTGCCCTGGCTGCATGGTACAAACACCTGGGGACTTGAAAGTCATTCCCCTCTAATGTACACACAGTAGTGTTCCTCTTCTGTAACCATCAGCCAGTCACCGGGCAAACAGACCTCTTGCTTTTGTGCTGTGGGATGGCAGAAGGGGGAATCCCACACTTGTTTGAAACCTAGCAGGGTAGCTGCAAGCTATAAGCTTTTTTACATGGACAAAGTAAGTTCATTGTTTCAACAGCTGATTCTTGCATGCTGATTTGGCAGTAGATCAGGTTAAATTACTTCAGACAAGTTGGGAGGCGGAGAGTTGGGGCTGGGGTAGAATGGCTGTGTACCAGCATTCCTGGTACTTCAGAAAGTTAGACCTGTTGCTAGTAAAATTGTCAACAGCAGTAAAGGGGCAACTGGAATACAGAGATTTACTGCCCAGGCTGTACAGCAGGTGGCATACAAAGTACAGTGCATGAGAAATAATGCATCAATGCAGAAGTGTACAGGAAATACGAGTCCTCAAGGTAAAGCTGGCTACTACTGCTGTGAATCTCCACAAAATCACAGCAAAGAACCTGGGCATGCTGCAGCAAAGCTGGCAGAAAAAGACTTCATACAAATAAGTTATTCTGTTTATGATTGCTTTAGTGAAGTACCAGAAAGTTGTTGCTAAAGTTGCTGCTGTTAGCATTCGTAGAACAGCTTCCGCATACCTGCATGGTACGATGATAACTGTTAACTCACCTTGTTGACACAGAAGGAGGACAGGCTTAGTCTGGAGACTACCTTATCAGAACCTGCTTATTTAAAGTGTTTTAATTTACTATTAAGTGACTTAGAACTACTTGGGGAACCGGATCTAATTGCTGGTTGTTTGCATGGCAAGGCAAATACTGGATCTAATATTAAAACCTCTTTGTTTATTATCTAGATGATAGAACTGAGTAAATTTGCAGATAATACAAACCTGGGGTGAGCTGTTAATACACCAAAGGGTTGCATTGCCATTCAGAGAGACCTTGACAGGATGGAGGAAAGGGCAGAGAAGAAGCTTATGAAATTCAACAAAGGGAAATACAGAGTCCTACACCCGAGGAGGAAGAATCCAATGCAGTACACGCTGGGGACTGACTGGCTGGAAAGCAGCTTGGCATAAAAGGCTCTAGGGGACCTGAGGGATACCAAGTTGAACATGAGCCATCAGTGTGCCCTTGCTGCCAAGAAGGCTAATGGTATCTTGGGCTGCATTAGGAGGAGTGATGCCAGAGGTTGTAGGAGGTGATCCTTCCATCCACTTAGCTGTGGCGATGCCACGTTTGGAGTCCTGTGTCTAATTCTGAGCTCCCCACTTCAAAAGACATGGAGCTACTGGAGAGAGTTCAGCAAAGGGCCACAAAGATCATGAAGAGACTGGTGCATCTCGCATATGAGGAAAGACTGAGACCTGGGACTCTTTAGCCTGGGGAAGAGAAGGCTCAAGGGGATTTTGTTCTCTGATGCAACACTGAAGATGATGTACCCAGACTCTTCTCAGTGTTGCCCAGTGACAGGACAAGATGGAATGGGCACAAATTAAAATACAGTATGACAATGAGGAAAAAGAGGTTTTGCTGTGATTGAACAATGGCGCAGGTTGCCTGGAGAGGTTGCAGAACTTGCATCCTTGGAGATCAGGATGCCCGAAGAAAAGGTAAATGCCCCATCCCTGGCAGAGTTTAAGGCCAGGCTGGACAGAGCCTTGGGTGACATGGTCTAGTGTGAGACTTCCCTGCCCACGGCAGGGAGTTGGAATTGGGTGATCTTAAGGTCCTTTCCAACCCAAACCATTCTGTGATCTAAGTTCTGAAAAGTTTTGACTTTAATAGAACAAGATGCATATTATCTGACCAACCCCCTGCCTACATCCCAAGATAGAGCAAATTGAACCTTCTCAGTTCACTTTCTCTGTATCACTCATGATCTTATTCATGTTCAGCCCTTGTTGCCCTTTCCAACCTGGGAGGTTCAAGTCTTCTTAGCTGTTCCTCATGCAGAAGCTATTCCATGATTTTGACTATGCTCTGAAACTCTTCAAGTTCTACTCTATTCTTTTTGAGATTAGGGAAAACAGAAATGCAGGTATCGCTCAAGGTGCATGTTGCATTTAATTTGGACTTGTTTTCCTCATTTTAAACCCATGGTTCTAGAAGAATCTTGAGGGAGTCATTACCGTGACCTCTTTGTTTATCCCCAAGACCTTATTCTTGAACAGTAAAAGTCAGCTTAAATAGTAACAGTTGGACGATTCTTGTGTGTGCAAAGCTAGAACATCTGTTCCTCCTCACAGTCATCACTTTACATTTATTGTGGCTGTTTCATCTGTCATTTTACTGCTCAGGCATCCTGTTAAGGTCCTTATACAGTCAGCCTTTGTTTTCACTCCTCTGAATAACTTGCCGACAAACTGTGAGCCCTTTTCCAGGCGAGAAAGGTGTTTGATATTGAACCGCTTGACATCAAGTTTATTATCAGTGGTAGAGAACAAGGCACTGTTCCACTAATTGGAAATCCATGATGCTCCAGCCCCATAGGGTAGAAGAACTGCAGGTTTACTTAAAGATTCCCAGGAATGGTAAAGGCAAGTGCAAGATCAAGCACAGCACAGCTGTGCAATGTTATAGTGGCAGAAGAAACAGCTATTAGGGTGTAGGACCTTCATTCCACAGGTACATGGAAATCTTTCTGTTGGGAAGATAAGGAAGGGCTAAGTAAAGTTCCCCTTTCCTGTAAGCGCATGTTTTAGTGCTTTATGTGAATGTCTATGCTGTAGCTGAGATGATCTATTGCCCACCACATGTAACAGCTTCTTACTTAAATGCTGCTAGTGTGACCCATGCTGAACTCATTCAGAGCATGGTACTGAGCAGTTAATCACATAAAGATATGAATGCTTTTCCATCAGTTTACCTTCACAATGCTAAGGGCAGACAGAGCTGGTGCAAGAAAGGGAATGTGAGTGTCCTTTCTGGATGCTGCTCACAGTTCTGAGGCAGCTGTGAAGGTTCAGGCCAACACTGAAAACTCTTGAACTACTGTGTGTTCTCTGTTCTTTAACACAGCTTCTTCTGTACCTTTCAGAAGCAGTCTGATCTGCTTTTACCCCGTGACCCCGAAAGAGTTCCTTTTTGGTTTCTGTTTTTCTCTTTTTAACTGCACTCATACCAAAAGATAAAAGACCAAACTTGACCCTGTTTGGAAATGAGGAATAAGGGAGACTAAGAAATGTAAGGTCTGAAACATTACTGGCTTTTAATTAAGTGGGTACAGAATGTGACAGGCAGCCTCTTCTGTGTAGGCCTTGGGTAGCATGGGCTATTCCAGTCTGACTAGTAGTCCTTCACTGTAAACCCAAAGAAAGAGTCAGACTATCTGCAAGAAGTAGTCCTCCTGTGTAGTACTTTTCAATTTCCATTCGGTTCTAGACCTGAGCTACCCACTGTCATCACTTTTATTGTTCCATCACTGTGTGAAACTGATCAAATTCTAAATAGGCTATGCATAGGCATAAACATATTAAAGAAACACTACCCCTGAAACATGATTTACAACAGCTTAAACTTGTGATACAGTGCTAACAACTGCCCGATGTGCCCTCCTGGATCAACCCTTGTGAGAACTGCCCGCCATCTTCATCTCAGCAACATCTTAGGGAGCAGAACCCCAGGGTTGGACAAGTACTCAATTGACCTTTTCCTTCAAAAGTGCCTGTCCAGGGAAAGGAAAGGAAAGGAAATGAGAGAATTCATGTATTCAGCTGGTAGTAAGAGATTATCCAAGTATCGCTTGCTTATTGTTTCTTAATGTGCTGTTTCTTCCAGTCTTGTTTGGTTTATATTCTACTCAGCCATCTAATTTCCAATAGCTTATAGAACCTGAGAACCTTATAGCAAGTACATAGTATAATGTTAGTGTAATGTATTAACAAAACACCTGAGGATACTCTGGCACACCTATTATAAAGAGTGACTTTGTGCAGGAGGGAGAGACGAGCTGCAGGAATCAGGCTTCTGATGGTGAACGTTAAGGAGGTTGTCAGTACACTGTCAGATTGAAGACTTAGGAGAAAATAACAGGTGCAATTTTCTGCATTTACAAAACTATGAAGTATATTTTCTTTATAGTATATAAAGCGTATAAAAAGAATACAAACAAGTGTATTTTCTGCATTTCTAGGAAGGATAGGGAAGTTACAGAAATCCTGTATTTTCAAGTGCAGGGCAGATCAAAGTCTTTGAACAGTTGAACAGAGGAAGCAAAAATGGTTCAATTTAAATAGAATACCAAACCAGGGATCAAAGTAGTGGTATACTTACCTGTATGCAAATGCTAGAATTATGAAAAATAACATGTAGGACCAGTCTCTTGTTGTAACAGAAGATACAGCAGGCATTTTAAAATCTTTGTGGTAGACAATCAATGGGAAATTGTAATACCAGCGTAAAAGATCTGCTTAAAGATAAGGTAAAGCATACTAGTGATGGAGTAGTACTATGTGCTAATGAGAATCTGGATCAAACTAACGAACTCGGCATCCAAATATGTTGACATTTCAGACCTAAGTAGGAATGGGATAGTGTTGGATCTGTGTCACCAGCCTCTGAACCCAGATTGCAAAACTCGTATGTTGATTGAGATCAGAGAGCCAGCTAGGGCAAGAAACAACAGTACCAAAGAACTGCCATGACCCCCATATAGGCTTGTCACTGGGTGGGAAGTAGATGCAATTGGTGATTGTGGAATAGTAAGCTGGAAGTGCACAAAATGTTATGACTAGATACCGTGCTAAACAGTTTCACAACTTCATTGAAACCAGCACTTCTTAGTGACCACAGTGTGCTTGGAGTCGATATTCCAACAAGGATCAAAAGCAATCCACTAGAATAGATCAAAGAGAAACCCATATAAAAGGAAGAAGCTTTTTAATCAAGAGACATGACCAAAAAAAATGAAACATTTCCAGAAGATCTGGGTTACTGAAGAACACCATAGTGGTATCTAAAGAGAACAGGTCCAAATAACCCTCAGTCCTTCTTTCATCTGCTTCAGATCCTTAAAATGATCCTTAAAATCCTGGCTGTTCCCTGCCAGGATTCAGATTCTATGTTTCCTGGAACCCTCTTTTCCTTCAGGTTGTAAAAGGAATGTGTGGTATGATCAGTCTCCCAAAGAAGCTGCATGAATGACCAGGGGAATAAAAAACCAAACCAGAACAGTCTAGGACAAGTAAACTTCCAAATCCTACAGCTTTTATCCTACATCTCCAAACACTTACTTAGAAAGATGGATCGCAAGACAGTCACCCAGCTCCAAAACCAGTACAGTTGCTCTGTTGCCGCATCCTACTGCTGGCAGCTGTCTCTGTGTGTAGTTATGGCAGGGTAGCCAGGCACATACCATTCCCAAGGTCTTTGGTCCTGTCTTTTCACAGGTCCTACTATGCTCACGTTACAATGGCCAGTAGGCCAGCAAGAAGTGACAGCAGCCCTCACAGAGTGGATGGTTGTATGGAAGGGATGACAGTTCAGTGTCAGATGCTGCCTGGGAGATGTTCCAGTGCAAGATGCAGATTCTGTTTAGTCAGGAGTTGCTCAGCCTTATCTCTTGCACTTGGATGTAGGTGAAAGAAGCATTCCTGTCTGGTTGAAGGTGGTACCAGGTCTCCTTTAGGGAGAGCTGACCAATGAAATCTGCCTGCTATTTCCAATGCAGCTCTAGGAGCAGAGCAGAAATCCACAGCCAAGGCCAGACACTCCTGTGGGCTGGTACTGCTGAGGAAGGCATCCTGATAAAAATGACATTGCAGACCTGGTGTCAGAGCACAGATATTAAATGCATTAATGCACTTCCAAGCAGATCTGAATGTGCAGCAGCTAGTTTAGTACAACGATTATGTTCCCTAGCATTCAAGACTATAGGTCAAGAGAGGACAGGGTTGTAATGATCAGTGTGACAAAACTCAGTATGAAATTGTATAGACAGGCATGTCTGTCCAAATGGTAATGCCTTGAAGTACAGTTAAATTGCCAAGGTGAAAGTCTCCTGCAGCTAACACAATGGAGAACCCTCCTGCAATGAGAGTGCTCCTTAACTCCATCTCATGGGCTTTAATGGCAGGATTTCGAGCCGTTTCACTTGGAGAGAGAGAGAGAGAAGGGGGTGAGGGATCTTCTGGCCAGCAGCGGTGGTGCCAGTGATACCACCAGCATCACTGCTCAAGCCAGAGCTATAGTCCCCATGTTACAGGGAAGCACTCTGCTCCCAGGGTCCCCTTCCCTCCTTGAATAGAGCTATGAAGAAGAGGTTGTAATCTGCCATAGCGGTGTTCAAGGCCAGGTTGGACAGAGCCTTGGGTGACATGCTTTAGTGCAAGGTGTCCCTGCCCATGGCAAGGGGGTTGGAACTGGATGATCTTAAGGTCCTTTCCAACCCTAACTATTCTATGATTCTATGGCAGGGTCAGCCGCATCTTGTCCCCAGCGGAACAGGTCTTCAGCTGGTGTCACAGCTTGTCCCTCAGCATGATGGGTCTGAGGAGCCTGAAGGCTTGTGTGAGCCTGTGGTCCTTGTAGTGCCCAAAAGCCTGTGGAGTGGGACATTTCCTGCTATGTAAAGGTCCCTGGCCCAGCCAGTGCACCTGGCTGGGAGCAGTGGCTCTTCTGAAGCAGGGACAAGCAGCAGAGGGAGTGGGATTTGAGAAGTTTCACAAGGACCATCTCTGCTTTTGTTCTTGTTTTCTGACTGATCCCTATCAAACTGTGCCACAGACATAACCCTGCTCGTGGATCAGAATACAGCACTGATATAGATAGGAAAAAATTGAGTTATACTCCAGACCAGGGGCAGCAAATACTCTCAGTGCTTTCTGCTTACTATGAACACCACACAATGCACTTGAGCAAGACTGTGAGCGATGTTATTAAACATACAAACATGACATCCAAAAATCAGTGATCTCCCATGAGCAATCTGAGTTAGCAGTTTCTAGAACTTATTTCAGTTCTCAAGTTAAATGCATGTTGGAACAGTTCCCATCATTTAACCTCTACACCTTCTTTTTATTAGCCCATTATCCTTTCACCACCCCTAACTTCGGTCAGTAGCTTCTAATGTTGATATGTCGGCGCTCCCTGGATTCCTGTTCCAGGTATAATATATTTAGGTGGCATAGACATTAAATGTCAGCCCTGGGACACAATGCCATTTGTGGGGCACCTTCTGCACTTCCTTCTGCTGGCTGATCTGGGCTTGAAATACCTGTCTCTGTGACAAGCTGGTAATTATTGCACCCTCATGGCACCTTTTTCCCTTTGTGACAGTCAAAATAGGCTCTTGCAGATTAAGTATACAGAAGCTTTAGCGTAAAGAGTTCCACAGAGAAAAGACTTCCTGTAGCCTTCATACCAAAATGACCCAGTAATTCAGCCTGGATGCACTTGCTTGATGAAGTTCTTCCCTTCCCCCAGCACTTTCCTACAAGTCAAAGCAGGGGGCTGATAAAAGAGGGAGGGAGTCCAATAAATGCCATGCTGACTCTCACTGTCATCATCCCTGTGTCAGCAGCCAGTGATAACAGGAAAGGTTATCACTGCAGGGGAATTGGTTTGCCCTCGTTTGTGATGGATTTATTATTCAGGTGCCAAGAGAACTACTATCTTCCCTCTTTTCACCTTCTCATGTTACTACCAGGGTTTGTTTTATGGCAAGCAGGCAAGATCCCTTGTGTAGGAGGGTTAGGTGGTTTCGTGTGGGTATCTGCATTTGGATGTGGCAATGAGAGGAAAAATAGGAAGCTTAATCAAAACTGTACAAAATTTACTAGTTTAACTTTGATAATAAATCAGGAATTTAAAAATGGTACTGATAACATATCTGTGCTATAATTTTTATATTGGTATTATTTTTCTCAGCTGAGACAAATGGAGAGGGCAAACTAGTACGGTCAGCAGCTAGTACTTGGCAGTGATGGAGTTCATATAAGTAGTTTATAGCATTTGCTCTAAAAATAGGAAAAGTCTGAAATGTAAGGAAGACCCAAATGTTACCAACCAAAGGTTTGTGTTTGCTGATGTCTCATTTGTCCGGTATCTCTACAGATGTCATGTATTTTTGTTATGCACTAGAATGGTGAATTTCATTTCTCAGTCTTCTCCTTGGGAGAAATATCTGGGTAGAGAGATCAGAGGTATAGAGATTGTTTGATGAGAAGTGCTCTCCCCCATGGTCCTTAGCTGCAGATGTCCTTTGAGCTAGGTCCTTGGAGTGTATGCATGTGCCACTGTTTCACCTGTATAGTTATCAGTCTACCGTGTGGTGCACTGGATGAGGTGTATTATGTTGTGGAAAGTACAGCTGAAGGTGCAGGGGTTTTATGGGCTGTCTTCCTCATGAGGATAGTAAAGGCTGCTGGTTTTGAGTAGCATCTAGAGCCATGTGGTGAACATTGGCCTTGTGCCCTTCATGCTTTCATTGATGAGGTGAGTGAGGCTGGGGCCAGTTTGGAGGCTGAGAGGGGCCAGTTCTTGGAAAAACCCCAAACTTTCAGGGTCATCTTCTCATTATTTTCCATGGGAATTCCACACCAGTATCATACAAAACAGTGGAGTTTGATTAGCTGGCAGTAGGGGGTTCTTCTTGAAACTGAAGCAGTTTGTGATGTGCTGTTCTTCTGCCTCTGGATAAACAAGAGCTAGAAGAGTGCACCTTTGGCTAAAGGTTCCCATTAGTTTTCTCCAGTAGCTGTGATCATGAGTGTTCACCTCCAGTAAACATAACTGGAGATGTGGTTCTGTGTTACAGCTTTGATGTTTGCTGGGGCTTACTGTGGTTGGTTTTTAGGTTTCCTGTACATGATGTACACTTATATTCTATGTATTTTTATGTATTTTCTACGCTGTATTGTATATGCTATGCATGATATCTATGTAAGCCATAATGACACTGGTCTTCCAAAAGCATCTCAATAAATTGGGAACCTTTATGAGGGAATAAAACCCTTTAGGAGGGAAACCTAAGAGGGTATCAGAATGCTGTTTTCTCATTTCCTAGACACAGCCACTTAGAAACTCTTCTTTAAGGTGGTTCATTACAAGTTTTCTCCTACTGCTGTGCCACAGTCTTCCTCCAGGAAACATTGCTTATTGACAGCAAAGTGACTGCTGGTGAGGCAGCTCTGATACTGCTTTTGTAACTACTCAGGGCTTGCCTGGCCTGCCACCACGTGTGTATTGGACAGAGTAGCAATATTCATATAGATATTATTGCTAATGGATAGCCATATAGATATTGTTAGCAGAAACATTGTAGGAGGTAGGGAGGTGGTTTATGGAGGAAATCATAGAATCATAGAATAGTTAGGGTTGGAAAGGACCTTAAGATAATATAGTTCAAACCCCCCTGCCATGGGCAGGGACACCTCATGCTAAACCATATCACCCAAGGCCTCCTCTCGGAGCCTTTCTTTGTACCCCATTCTGAAGGACCACGCATCCTGAGAGAGCCTCCCGGTGAAATGTTTTACAGGGGTCTGCAAAATGAAATAGCGAGACTACTGTTCTGGATGCCAGAGAAGGGTGTTTGGCCTGCCTCTGCCCCATGCAGCCTCCAAATCTCTTATCCTGCAGTGTGAGAAGCTTGGAAACCATTATTCTAGAGAGGTGATAGTGTACAAGAGGAGGAAGA
Source organism: Pezoporus wallicus (assembly GCF_028554395.1). Taxonomy (NCBI): domain Eukaryota; kingdom Metazoa; phylum Chordata; class Aves; order Psittaciformes; family Psittacidae; genus Pezoporus; species Pezoporus wallicus. The sequence continues at coordinate 2,508,072 of NW_026639755.1, forward strand.
AGGAGTTAATAGCAGCTATTTAGTGATTCTGAGGCATGCAGGGTCTTCTTGTACACAGTTTCTAGGATCTTGAACTCAAAGCTCACTGTAGTTTAATAGGCATCAGAAGACATATAGTTACAGGCAGCACACTGACAGTACTGGGAGCTATCCCTAGACGATGTTTTGGAACATGCTTTTCATTCCTGTCACTGGTTGGTAGGTCACTGGTGTTGGCTGAGCTCATTGCTTTTTTTTGCCTGGCCAAGAAACACGTGCCATAGTGGAGAGGAAAAGCTGTTGAATGCTTTAGCCTGTGGAAAAGTGAGCATCAAGAAGAATACACTTCTCTATATACCCATGACTGAATATGCACAGAGCAGTTTGATAACATTCTCCAAATGTGTCAAGTATTCCCCATAAGGGCACATGGAAAGGCTGAGTTTAAGCTGTAATGCCCAACAGTTTACAGGGATGCCCGACTTCTCCATTAGGACTTGCTGCTTCTCTTGTGGATCGTGGACTTGGAAAAGTTGGGACATTGAGCGTGCACCCATCTTGTTCTATCTCATCGTAGTTGCTGGCATCTTTATGATTGTCAGTCTTTCGGACACCTGATATCTGGGGAGAGAATGAGGAAGCCCACTGAATTTCGTTCTCATTGCAAATATGGCTTGCTCAGAATAGGGAAGTGTGAGTGAAGAGATCTCCTGAACAATCATTTCTGCCTCCTCCTGTCTGCTTTCTGTCTCTGTACTTCTAGGTCTGTCTTATCACCTTCTTTCCACCCCCCTCCACGCTCCCCTCTTCCCTCTCCTTCAGGAGTTCCCCTCTTGCTCACACCTGATATTCAATCCCGGCAGAGTTAGTGCCTTTTGCTGAGATCATGTGGCAGAAGAAGGTTGCTATAAATATAGTTGAACCCTGCAATCACTGCCTTTGGGTAGGAAGGGGAGAAAGTGAGAGAAGCATAAGGAGGAGGAGGGGCAGAGAGAAAGTGAGTGCAGCAAGAGGACAAATCAGGGTGGTCTGAGGAGAGAAAGAAGGAAGAGAGGGAGCAGAATTAAGTGTGGAGGCCATGCACTTGGCCAGAACATGAGGTGGTTCTAGGTAAGGCTCAGAGCAACAGCTCTGTGACAACTGAGCGTGAGGAAGAGTAGAGGCATGGAAGGCTCAGAGACCATGACGCAGGAGCCCAGATCGAAGTCAGCTTTGTGGGGGGGCACTCCGCAATACAACCATGTCTGCTTTGAGAAATGCACCCGTTACGGGATACCTGTGGAGGCAGGACATGAGGCCAGGGGGACAGGGGACGACCTGCACTGCCTGGAGAACTCCCTCAGCTACCCACAGGTAGGGCTGGACAACTGGGACGTTTGTGGCAGCACAGGTCTTCCAGGGATGACGTAGGCTCTTGGGGTTCCCAGGACGGTGCTGGTCCGTTCCCAATCCTACCACCTCTTCCCTTCGCTTGCTGGCTTCCATGGTTGTAACTACATCGATGAGTGCTGTCAGCATTTTGAGTCAGGGGTCATTTTCACCTGCCATGGACACGAAGAGTTAGAGTGGACAAGCTGGGATTGGGAAAATCATGCAGTCTGTTAATGCAGATGAGAAATCACAGCTGCATGGAGAGTGATATTAAGTACAGTAAAGGAGTAAAAACAAGCAGAACAGTGATGTATATGGATGGGTATCTATCTGCACAGGTGTATAGACAAAGTGATGCAGAGCTCTGTTCTCACTTTTCTCTGACCAAAAAGCACTTCATGGTCACAGACCCGTGAATGTATTTTGATAGTTTTGGTAATTCTCAGGAGAGCTGTTAAGTGAGGATTTTTTAACCCTTAAACCTGACCTGACTCTTGCTCTAGTTCATACAAGCCGTGGTTCAGAAAACATACTCTGCCTATGGCTTCTTGTTCTGTTATCCTCTGTATCTCCTCTACCTCTTCTTCTGGAACAGCCTCTTGCAAAGGGAAGGTCTTGCAGCAGAGTCCTGGTGTCTTATTTCCTACCACTCTGCTCAGACTAAGCTTACCTAAGGGGGCTTTAGAGCAATGAAGGATCGAGGCAAAGGGTGAAAGAGAACATATGAATGTGATATTCATATAGAGTGGATGTTTCTCCTTACGTCAATAGAAAGCCCTTTACATGAATACTTAGGTGAACAATCAGGAGATGAGGGAGGGGATCCATTAATCATCTCCTGAAGACTTTTGTGATTTAGTGATAGGAAAAAAGCCACGTTTGCCACCAAGAAAACCTCTTCCAATAGATAAATATCCCAATGGAAATTACATGTGCCACATTGCAACAGGCACAAATGACACAGTGAGGCAATATAACCCATCTCTGTGCTCTTTCTACCTTTCTTGCTCTGTCTTCAGAGGCATGCTGGTCAGTGCCTGTAGGTAGACAGCCTCATGCACAAATGGGCACATCATCAAATGCATATTCCCATGCATATCTTCAGGCAGTAGTGCCCCCAAGCAATTCATAAACATTTATAAACACAGTTTGCAATCTAAAAGTCAAGACAGCTCTATCTGTAGATTTACTATATGAAAATTTACTATATAAAAAAGAATTTATGATATGAAAATTAGATTTACTGTATGAAAAATATGCCCTAGAAATACTTTTATACAAACAATCACGTACACATGTGCATGTATGTTTATGTATGAAACTTTGTATGCAGACACACTCTGACATAAACAGGCTTGCTGTACATATGTATATTTTGCTAGCCATTCATGCACATGCAGATAAAGTATAAATATGCCTTCTAATGTCCATCTTGTACAAACATGCATGCTTGCATCATTAGCATGAAAAACAATTTGTTGCACTTGTTATTATCCATTTCCATGCAGAGTAACCATTAAGATTTCCTTCCCCACTGTCATGTGTAAAAAGAGTTGGCAGAGAGAGATTTTGATTCAGTTGTGCCCTTCTGCTAGCTGTTGCCTTCTGTTTTATATGTAGGTTAGAAGCTATTTTAGACTGGCTGTGTGCTTTGGTATAGTTTACACAAGCCCCAGAACAGTGAAATCTTGGTCTTTGGCCTGGGACCTTCAAAGAACTGTTGGTCAAAAAACATATAGTGGTTAATAGATAATAAAATATTAATAATAGTATAATAATAGTAATATATACATAATTTTTTACAATGAAGATGAAAGATAGATATATGATAGATGACATAATATGCATTGGCAAAAATATACTTTATCATGCACTGTAGGACTTTGTGTTGTGTTCTTGCTGCCTGAGGAAGCAGCTACAGCTGGTGAAGTATTCAGAAGCTGTGTTATTCGTGGCTTTAAGAAAGGGTGTTCATGGCAGAGAGCTCATCCAGCAATACACAGATGGGCGTAGTGGGAGGGATGTGTTATTACAAGGAATTAGGCAGTACAGTAATATCAAATAACAGGCTCACAGAAGGATGTAGGTGGGAGAGGCCTCTGGAGGTCTCTGGCCCAAGCCAGATCTCCCCTTTGCCTTCTGTTCTTCAGGAAGAAGTATTGTTTCGTTGCTTGCCCCTGCCCCTCACAGGTATCTCTTTGGCTCTGTGTCTGAGAAGTTGAGCCTAGACTTTTACCTGACATTGAAAAAGCTGACTTACAAAGGTTTCACCTTCAGGACCTTCATGGCTATATGGGTTTTGTGATCCATAGGAAAAAAAATATCTGGGAAGGTAATTTCAGGAACAGCAGGATGGCTACAAGGAAAGAGTGAGAGCGATGAGCAGTAGAGCCCTAGGGTGCCTCAATGGCCAGAAGCAGTAGATTAAAAGCATGCACTGACAGTGCTGTGGGAAGGGATTTCAGGGCTGGAGTTTGCTGTGGAGAGCACATTGTTGAGTCCAAATGGCATGGGGAATCGCTTAGGCTTTGGACTGTGAAAGAAGGGCAGTTTTATGTAGGTGCTGAGCACTCAGAAACCAGCTCCCAGGGAAGCGCTGAGGTTGTAATGCTGTACACATGTTTTTCCCTGGGGATCCTGTGCAGTTTTTCCTCTGTTACTCAATGAAACTTTCCCATCTTTTTTTATTTCTCAAACCCGGCTCAAACACTAAGAAACGAGTCCTCCCTGAACGGGAACATCACCCTGCTTGCACTTTGTCCCTGAATGGTTTCTGTTTCCACACACCACCCACCGCTTCCCCCCCCCTTCAGCTGGTTTGGCACCAGTACCGTGGTCTCACTCAGCATTTAGCCAAGCTAGGCTTGATAGTACCTTTCCTGGCACAGCCTTTGAGGTGGTAATTGATACCTTTTGCAGTTCTCCCCAGTTCTGATGGTGCTCAGAAACGCTCTGTTCCTTGTGTTAGAGAAGGAGCATCAGAAGAAGGAACAGTCTAAGTCCTACTGTGTTATATTTTTAGGTTTACATGCCTTCTAACAGAGTAGATGTTTCTTGCCTAACCTCATTTTGCTTTAAGGTCATCCTTTGGTTTCTGGATTCTTTCTGTCCCACAATCTCCTACCATTTTAAATACTGCCAGAGTCTTGGAGAAGCAAAAGCAGTGTATGAAGCGTGTTGTATTGAGGCTAACTCGTTCTCCAGGACAGAACCTTCATTTTTGTGCCTGACAAAACAACTAACTCCTTTGTTCCTGCATCCTGAGTGCATCATTTTCCAGCCAGATAGTGAATAAGGATACTGTATGAGGACTTTTACCTTTCATACTTTTATACTGTCATGCTGTTCCATCTGGGCAGATGCAAGACTAATTTGAGCATCATACCTGGCACAGGCTTGAGTTCATAGTTTGGATTAAGCTGCATTTGATGACCATGTAAAGACAGTGACACATTAGCTGAGGTGATGTGAAGATGCATTTGTCTAAAATCTGCTAGTACTTGGCATTTCTGGGTGAAATAGGCACAGTGAGAGAGAAAGAAGGAGCAGTCTACTATTTAGGACTGCATTCTATATTTGACAGCTTACCTTGTATACAAAGTTCTTCAGGCTGATGTTTCACTGCCCTGTCTGTATTATGAGAGTGATAGCATGGTCATTCCTCCCTGCACAGTATGCATATTGTGTAATTTGCCTAGAGTATGCTGATAATCATATGGCTAATAATTACATTAACTGTGTCAGCTTCCAGTGCAGTGGTGAATGGAAGAATGCATTCAGATAGGAGCTCTTTGTTTAAGAGTCAGCAGGTAAGCCACCTTAAGAATAGGATGATTTAATGAAGCCTAGATGGTTTTGTTTTCACAGAACACACAGTAGGGTTTTTGACGGGAGCACATGGTTCGAGTGTCTCTTGAAGAATATATGCAAATAAATAAACTACTTATTACTTCAGTCATATCTGTTACGTGGAAACAAGAACTGCTAGAGCACTGAAACAGGTGCTCAGAGGAGCTGGAGAATTTCCACCCTTGGAAATGTTCAGGAGCTGTCTGGGCGAGGTTTTGAGTAACCTGATCTGGCTTTGGAGTTTGCATGCTGTGAGCAAAGGCTTGGACTAGAAACTTCCAGACATGCCTTCCAGTGTAGATCCTTCACCGGGTCTCTGAACCTATTTGATCCCAAGGAAAGAGGAGCAACATCTCCTATGTTACTTTGAAAGGAGGAGACACGAAGCTGTCAAATAGAAATGTCTCCTAAGTGCATGGTAGAGCTTTATATCTCTCCTGTGTCTGTCATCAGGTGGTAGCCTGACCTCACTCAGGTAAAGCCAAAGCTTGTTCACTGAAAGACATGTGAGGAGGAGGGGTTTATTCTCTGCCTCTCAAATGCACACCTTCCCCACCTATACTATGAAGGAGTGAGGTAGGATAGCTGCTCTTTACAGGGGTACAGGCAGGATCCTTGAAGCTCCCTTGAGATCTTGTTGACGAGACAGCACAACTGCCAAGTTTACTACAGATCCATGTGTGAAATGTCACTGGTAAGCGCATGTAGCTAGTTTTGAATTGCATATAACCAAGTGCGTTTCGAGATTAGCAGCTGAAGACAAAGACTACATTAAACAGCTAGGAAATTCAGAGGAGCTGGATATATGTGAGGAGTTAGCATGATGAATTGGGTAAATAACGGGAGGAGATGTGCAGTACCCTGTGATATTTCTGAGCTGATGCTGCTTCTTTTCCTCCGCAGTGGCTGTGTGCCCTGTTAAACATTCCTTGGCAGCAGGAGGAACAGATGCAGGACATTCGTGCAGCCTGTTTGATAGTGTAATACCTCTCCAAGCCTTCAGAGATGTTTCACAGTGCTGCTGAAATCTATGGGACAGCCCTGAGGGTGGCAGACCTCATGCGAACTCTTTGACCTTCTGTTTTACCCCCAGAAAGCCTTGCTCCGTCTGTTCAGACCACAGCCAGCTCTTTCTCAGGATGTTAGAAAACAACTAATAGCCTGTGATCGTATCTTGTACCCCCAAAAAGGAAATGCAGTCGATCTGCCTTTTCATCTTTGATGCGATTTCTGAAGGAGCTTTTTGCCTTACCTTTTCCTTTTGATCTCTCTTGCTTTCTGCTCTCCTAGCTTTATGGCCAATACACAGACCAGGTAACCGACTTTGCAGACAAGGAAGCAGCAAAACTACTGAATAAGAAGCAGGTCCAAAGGAACAATGAAAGACCCCTGAAACGTGATAGTCAAGTGCAGATCAAAGAAGAGCACTATTCCAAATGTCAAGGTAGGGACAATTCATCTTTCGTTACCCTATGTCCAGATACTGGGTAGGCCAGGCAGAGAAATGGAATTTAAGCAGGGCTAAAAGACAAGAAAATTGTGATTGGGAAGAAGGAGGGAAGGAAAAGGAATCCCAGTGGATTGAAAAGGCTTTTTCATGTGAGCTTTCATCCTAGGAAGAGCCAAGATCTGTTTGGAAAGATGTTGAGTTCTGCTCTGTGTCATGTCTGTCCTCTCCCCCCACACACCTCACTCCTCCCTGTGGTTTTGGGGCTTTTTAACTGCATAAGAGTTTGCAGGACTGTGTAAGAGAAGGATGGGTACCAGTTCTTCCACACAAAGCCCATGATGCTTCGAAATAAATCCTTATTGTAGTCAGTTCTTGGCATAGGAGAGACTTGTTTCATCTGTGTGCCCTCAGTGTTTCTGATTCACTCTTCCCTCCGCAGACTGTGCTAGACGCATCCAGAAATACGTTACCAGGAAGCTTGGAGAGGACTGGATTTTCTTGATTCTGTTGGGTCTGGTCATGGCGTTGGTGAGCTGGGGAATGGATTATGCCAGTGCGAAGAGCCTACAGGGTGGGTCCCATTCAGGTGCTGCAAAAGCACTGTAAACAAGACTACAAAGCCCAGTGACATTGTTATTCCTCCTTTAACATCAGTGTTCCCATCCTCACCCCTTGCTGCCTATGGTGCAAGTGCCCCTTGAAGTACTTGCAACACAGGGGAGAAAAGGTTAACTAGGGAGAGGTTCTTTAAAGGGATGGCAGGAGCAAATTTGGAAGCGAGCAGGCAGAAACAAAGGATATGTGTATGAGGAGTCAAGGACAAATCACTATTTTTACTCCCTTTCCCTCCTGCTCCCTTGAATATGTAGGGACACAGGGAAGTGGCACTGTGGTCCTTCCTATTATAATAGTCCACATCCTTCCCAGGGGTATTGAGCACATGAGGAGTGGGGAGGGGAAAGGGTTCTTAGGTGCCCTCCAGACACTATTTCTGCTTTTAACCTCATTATTGTTCTTTCCAATATTTATTTATACACTGCCCTGCAGTTTTCTGCTACCTGGCCATGTACTGCTCCCTCCTTTGGCTTTTTCCACAGCGAACTCCTAATTGCTATCTGCAGCCGTAACAGTTACAAGATCTTTCAGCTCCCTTTTCCACCATCTCAATGCACACATGCACACACCGCATTGCCCACATCCTGGTAACTGCACTATTTCTTTGCCCTTACCCTCAGTGCCCCAGTCCTGACCTGCGCACACACTCCAGCCCTTTCCTCTCGGTGTTCTTGGCTGCTGATGTCCACTGAACGCTGCAGTTTCTCAAGGCTCCAATACTCCTTCACCCCAGTGTTCCTCCACCTAGAGCTCCCACATCTGCCAGGCATCTGGCTTGCCCTAATAGTGTCAGAGAGCCCCTGTCCTTTATACTCCCCGCAGCTGAGTCCTTTGGGTATTTCTTTCCCTCTGCCAAATCCCAGCCTCCTGCTGTGTGGGGAGCCAGCTCAGGTAAAGGAGATGAACTGCACAGGAGCATCAGTTCAATTTGGATTCTCAGCAGCTTGTGCTGTTGTTCCTGGCTGAGCAATGGAACCACTGCTGTTTTAACACTTGGCACAGCTCCCTTAATGCCCCATAGCTGCTCTAAAAGACAAATCATAATCAGAGCTTTTAAGGTAGTTTTTATGAAGGAATGATTTTTCATGGGATTGAGACGGAGGAGAAGGCACTAGCTATTGGTGGACCACTTTATTGTCCTTCAGGACCCACGTAAGGCCTACAGGCTGCCAAATGAAAGGACCCTGTACAGTGATTCATCCATACAACTGCACATAACCTCTTCCTATGCCACATTTGGGCACAGGTATTAGTAGTGTCTAGGAATAGAGAGACACTTCTCTCCATTCCTGCAGAATGCCTGCTTTATTTGGGAACTCTTACTCAAAATGAGTCAATGATTGTCTTAGAAAATGAGGGCTTTAGGATATAATGTCTCAGGGAGATTTAGTATGGGCAGGTTTAGCCAGTGTGTGATTCTTTGATGTCTGCCAACCTGTTTGGAGCACCTGTGGTTACTGACAACTTCTTTCTTTGTGTGCCTACAGCCTACAAGTGGATGTACAGAGAGCTGCACCCGAATGTTCCTATGCAGTATCTGGTGTGGGTCACATACCCACTTGTTCTTATTCTGTTTGCGGCCATTTTCTGCCACCTCGTCTCTCCACAGGCTGTTGGTGAGGGCAGAAGGCATGGCAAGATCTGTTTCTGTCTGTCTCCTTTGTCTTACTCCATTTGTCTGGGGATTTTGTTCATGCCCTGCTCTCCTGTTGTTTTCAGGGTCTGGGATACCAGAGCTAAAGACCATTATGAGGGGAGTGGTGCTCAAGGAATATCTCACTCTCAAAGCTTTTGTGGCCAAAGCTGTGGGCCTCACAGCTGGGCTTGGAAGTGGCATGCCTGTGGGGAAAGAGGTAAATATTGCTGTTTTCATGTGCAGTAGGGGCCAGAATTTGGAAGGTGGGACGAAAGCCAACTGTATCCTGGGCTGCATCACCTCTCTCATGAGACCCCACCTGGAATACTGCATTCGGTTTTGGGGCTCCAAACACAAGAGGGATGTGGACCTATTGAAGCAAGTCTAGAAGAGGCCATGAAGATGATCAAAGGGCTGGAGAACCTCTCCTATGGAGACAGGCTGAGAGAGCTGGAGTTGTTCAGCCTGGAGAGGAGAAGGCTCCACAGAGACCTTATTGCAGCCTTCCAATAGCAAAAGAGTCTACAAGAAGGCTGGAGGGGGACATTTTGCAAGGGCATGTAGTGATAGGACAAGGGAGAATGTCTTTAAACTGAATGAAGGAAGATTTAAATTAGATATCATGCTGAGTTGTTAGGCACTGGAACAGGTTGCCCAGAGAAGCTGTGGTTGCCCCATCCCTGGCAGTGTTCAAAGCCAGGATAGAATGGGCTTGGAGCAACCTGCTCTAGTGGAAGGTGTCCCTGTCCATGGCAGGGGGCTGGAACTGGATGAGCTTTAAGGTCCTTTCCAACCCAAACCAGTCTGGGATTCTACGAGTTGTCTGTGGAAGAAGATTCTATAAATGTTTTATTTGTTTTGCTGCCATTCTTCTCCAGAGCTCTGCTCTTTCCAGCAACACTTGTCTTACGTTGGCCATTTTTCCTTCTAGTTAGAAAGGCTTGATATAGAAAACATCAAAGAAATTAAGTCAGGTAGTATTTTAGAGGGATAAAAACCAATGATTGGAGGAGTGGCTGAGATGGCCAAGGAGAAATTTGAGATCTGCAATGGCTAAGTGCTTGTCAGTAACCAGATGGTAACCCTCTCTGATTTCTTCCTCTTCTTCTCTTCCAGGGTCCTTTTGTGCATATTGCCAGTATCTGTGCTGCAGTACTCAGCAAGTTCATGTCAATCTTCTGTGGTGTGTATGAGGTAAGGCACATGTTTCTGCATACAGGTTGAACTCCTAAGACACATAGGATAGTGTTGGTAGGCCACAAACCAAAAAGGAAACATACGGATTGAAGTTCACCTTACCCTATAAAACAGTAAAATACAAGCCAAAAAAAATGGTATTAAGAAGCCAGATACACAGTCAAATAAGACCACCAGTGTTACCTACCAGTTACACAGAGGATGGTTAGGAATACGCATTTAACAAGTTTTCAGTCTCATGATGCTGATACTTATGCACTGTCATCTTTGTATAAAAAAGTAGCTGCAGGCAAAGATCAGTTTGTCTTTAAGCCAAATTTATACAGCATTGCTAATTATAGACACTGACACTGTCTCTGGGCTTGTGCTGTCACAGAACAGCCTCTGCAGGCTGATCACTGTATTGACTAGCTGTATAAAAAAATCCATTCACTACATATATAGCTACATGTAGAAACTGCTTTACATAGACTCTTAGCAGAAACTGGCTGTGTAATACAACAATGAGAGATGCTCTTCTCCTTGAGTAGATCCTTTCTGCTGTCCTGTCATCAGGACCAGATGTCGCTGCTGAAGACCAGCTGACAGAACTAAAGACTGCACTAAATGTAGAGCCTGCTGTTGGTAATAGCAATGGCTGAGTCTGCTGCTGGCTGTTGCTTTGTTTCATTGTTCTGGATCCTAACCCCCTGGCTTTGCTCCCTCTAACCCCAGCATGCCCTTCTCTGGCTGCACTCTCTGTTCCAGAATGTGCATAGGCAGTTCGACCTCCTGGTGGCGGCTTGTGCAGTTGGAGTTGGATGTTGCTTCGAGGCTCCTCTTGGAGGCAAGTGTCTTCCTATATGACATTTAATGTATGACTCATTTAGCCTCTTGCGGTGAGATTTTGTGCTCTGAGGAAAGGTACTCCACAGATACCTCTCCACTCTAGCAACACGAGTTTCTTTCTGCGTGTAACTGGTGGCAGTGAGAGAAAGGGAAGGTTAGAGGAAAAGTGACACCTATTAATGTGCTGATTTCTAATGGTGCAACTTGTACAGTCCCTACCTGCCACGGACATTGTTCAACCTGGAGAACGCCAGGGGCTGTCCAGAAAATCAGTAAGGACCAAGTAAAGAACAGAAGTCAAAAACCCCAAAAGGGAATAGCAATATCTGAGAACAGGAGATGATAGCAATTATGGCAGGAAGTGATAATGCAAACAGGGAGCTACTCCATGAATACTTAATCGGTGGACTGGAGAACGTAGCAGTGTGTAGCGGTTTGAGCTCCCCATATAAGAGATGTGAAAGGCCAATAATGTGGTTGAGAAATTGGAGCAATGGTACATGAAGAGAAGCTGCAGGAGCTGGGTTTACTTAACCTAAAGGAGAAAAGGATAAAGGGGGATGGACTAACTGATGTCATCAACCACCTAAAGGGGGATTTTAGTGAGGAGTGATCCAGGCTCTTTTCAGAGTGGCACAGTGCAAGAGACAATGAGCACAGCTTGGAACAAGGGAAATGCTGACTATGTACAAGGCAAATACACTCCCTTTCCCCAGGGGTGGTTCAGCACTGGCACAAATGCCCAGAGGGTCCAGAGAATGCCCCCCCCCCCCCCTCTTGGAGATGTCCAGAACTCACCTGAACAAGAACCTGATAGAGCCTTGAAATTAGCACAGCTCCAAGCAGGGAGTTGGAGACATCTCCAGTTGTTGCTTCCCACCTTTTAGACCCTGATGTGAGGAGAAATGTGGAAATGAATCTCTGACCCCTCACATTCATACTAGTCTCCTCATTCATGAAATTTCCATAGACAAAACATGTGCCAGAAGCACATAGTAAATTCTTTCTAAAACAGTGAAAATGTATTCATAAATCATTTGTCTTAAAATGTTTTCCATTCTCTGTTGTGACTTCATTTCACTTTCCCCCAGTGCACTGTTCTGAGCCTCTTTCCATGGTTATTGTGCCAAGAAGTTTAAAGAGGTTTTTAAAAGTCCAGAGGAGGCCACGAGGATGATCAGGGGCTGGAGCACCTCCTGTATGAAGACAGGCTGAGAAAGTGGGGGCTGTTCAGCCTGGAGAAGAGAAGGCTGCATGGAGACCTCATAGCAGCTTCCAGTATCTGAAGGGGGCCTATAAGGATGCTGGGCAGGGACTCTTCATTAGGGACTGTAGTGACAGGACAAGGGGTGATGGGTTAAAACTTAAACAGGGGAAGTTTAGATTGGATATAAGGAGGAAATTCTTTCCTGTTAGGGTGGTGAGGCACTGGAATGGGTTGCCCAAAGAAGTTGTGAATACTCAGTCCCTGGTGGTGCTCAAGGCCAGGTTGGACAGAGCCTTGGGTGCCATGGTTTAGTGTGAGGTGTCCCTGCCCATGGCAGGGGGGGTGGAACTGGATGATCTTAAGGTCCTTTCCAACCCCAACTATTGTATGATTCTATGAAATGTGATGTTTTTTCTAAGCTGGCTTTATTTCTTCCATGCACTACTTTCCTGTTAGTCTTCAAATGGATGAGTTACCTGACAAATGCAATATGGTCTTGCATTAACAATAATTATGATCTTTATACTGGTGCTGTTAAAAAAAAAAAAGGGGAGGAACATCGTTTTTCAGCTACAAATTAGAGATTCTGCAGATGTTAACTTGAGAAAAGATGTGCCAGGAAGACAATCAGGTTCAGCAAGAGACAGGCAGAGAGCTGCGTGTATGTGGGCAATATAGCAAGTTGAGGACAGCCTGAGCTGAAGCCTGAGGCTTCAAGATACAACTTTAAAGTCTGCCAAAAACCTTGAGAGAAAGCAGGTTCAGAACCAAGGATTAGACCACTCTCAGGTGGAACCACTGGCAGTATGCAGGAGAACAGGGTCTCTCTTAATGGTAAAAGACACTCAATGCAAACAAAACCAAAAACCTTCCCTAGCACAGTCTACAGCTTGTTTCTTTCTCTGTACCTGGCATTAATATAGTCAGAGACTGCAGGAAGCTTACGTAGTTCAGTAGGAGAGGCTAGAGAAGAAAAGAGAAGGCTAAAGGGACAGTGATCTAATCCCTGTCTTCTGTAGCTAAAAGAGACGTTAGAGGTACAAACTCTTCTCAAAGAATGGTGAAAGGGCAAGAAACAACTGGCACAACTTGTAGCAAAGGAATTCCTATCTATGCATTGGAAGAACTTCTCCCCTTGCCCCAAAGGTGGTTCAGGGTGGCATGCATCAAGAGAGGCTGGGGAATCTGCATCCTCGGAGGTGCTCAGGGCTCACCTAGCACCCTGATCCTGAGCACCCTGATCTAGCCTTGTTAGCCCAGCTCTGAGCAGACAGTTGGAGAAGAGGTACCTTCCAGACTAAAACTTGCTGTGAGTCTATGATAACATTGCAGTATGGGAACAAACAAAGTTATCATAGCTTTTGTAGCCCTAGCTGGGTTCTTCTTAATGATTCACATTGGGAGATGCCATATGCCACAGGCTGTTCTCAGTGATTGCTATAGGTTGCTCTATCTCGTTGTGTTCTTCAACACTGTCCCATCAGGCTTTGCACCTTCAAACTAGTCTAATAACTTCTTGCTATACTGCAGGCTACGTTGCATGTACGTTCCATGCTCATGGGCTATAACACCCCCCCACACACACACTCTGCCAGACACTTCAATCCGAACCTCATCCCCTTTCAGGACATTAATATGTTTTAAGGTCACAGGGGCACTAATAGGGCCCCCAAATTACCTAGGGCAAACCTGTGAATAAAGAAATATTGTTCTGGGTTAGGGAATGGTCTAAGGCCCTTTTTGCTTGGTTGTGCAGAGACAGCCTTGAGACACCTTTTGGTTGAGGCTGTATCACACACCCGCTCAGGGAAACAGGAATTAGTTGCCTGCTACTCAAATTCCCACCATAAAACAGGCCGACCCGTTCTGAAAACTCATGGGAGACCTAACGGGATACTTTGGGAAGACATGATGGTAGAAAGTACCAAATACAGAGGCTTTTAACACTGGTGTATTAAATACCCCCTAGGGTTCAGACCAAGTAAAAGAAAATAAAACCTATACGCTAATCTTTCACCATTCTCAGGCACTTCAGGGCTAAATGCTGCACAAAGAGTGGAAGAGCACTTTCTACCTTTCAACAGCTCTGTGTCTTCCAGAACTGTCTCAGGAGAGATTCTGCCTTTCATACTTTCCATTTCCCTTTGGTATCATGATTGTTTTCATCAGGACAGCACGATGCTTTACTGGGTGATCTGTTACCCACACACCTATGTGGAGTGACAGGACCACTGTCCACATTTGGTTCTGGATATGCACGTGCGTTGCACACATAGACTCACAGGGCAGGTTTTCTGAGGCTCTCTCTGGCACATGTGCATCCTGAGATTCCCTCCCAAAGTAAAAAAGATGGAACAAAATATGCACCCTCTGGAGGACTTTCCACGAGACATTTCTCCTCTAGCGACAGAAATCTGCATGTTTCAATGACGGATGAGATGCTGTCTTCTCCACATGTCTTGAAGATGTATTCCAGACGAGTGCCTGTCTTGTGCCAGGTCTTGCCTTTTGAACATTTTCAAGCCATCCAGAAGGGAGAAATCAGATAAATACAGCTATAAATCTGGGCTGGTGACACAGCTGGGTGGCATCACAGGCTGTACCTGCTGACTTTGTTACTCACTCTCTGCTTGCTTTCCTTCTTTCTTCTGTTTGTCTGTCTCTCTTTGTCTCTTTCACCAGTAGCAGCCATATTATTACACAGATGTCCTGACCGTGGGTTGCGCCGTGGGGGTCGGCTGCTGCTTTGGGACACCACTTGGAGGCAAGTGGCTGTTCTGTTTCCTTTTTCTCAGGTACCTAAATCCTCTCCTGCCTAGTTCTCTTCTCTCTCCCTTTCCCTCACTGTGTTTTTGACCTGTCAGTGACTTTTACCAAGGAAGCTTACATTTTAGCATTACCAACTTCCCCAGCAACTCTGGGGAACTCATGGCTTTATTTCCATGGTATTACCAGCCTTCTGGAGGCAAGAGGGGAAGGCTCTCTAGAACAGTGGTCTCCAAATTGGGATGTGCATACCCAAGGAAGGAAGGAATGGAAATGAAGCTTTACTGATATTCAGCGTACATATTGGCAGTATACGTGGTGCCCTCAATCTGTATGGCAGATGGCCACTTGTCACATACAGCGCATGAAGAGTCCCGGGCGTAGGGTTGTTCACAACACAGAGGGTTGGCTGTGGTGCCCTCACTCATTCGCAATGATACTGCAATAAGTGTGTGTCCACTTCAGTGGATTTATTTATTATATTACCTAGCATTAACTAAACTGACCCTTACAAAATGGACAAGTGGCTTAAAATGATCCCGGCGAAGAGACTGGGGGTTGAACATAATACTACGAGCACAGATAGATGACAAAAAATGGCCGAGCTGACACTTCTCTTTCTACAGCCTACTCCAGACTCGTAATCAGCCACTCTACAAGGCACAAGACAGCTACTCATGTCTGTGTAAGCGTGCACTTGTAAGTCTGTATTGTGCTTCGAGAAGTTAGCTGCTGATGGTATGAAGCCGTCAGAATTAGCAAGACATTTAAAAGCTGAGCATCCAGAGCAAACCTATACAGTTTTCTCAGTGGTGTCTCAAGCCGTGTGATATCCCATCCAGTACCTTTCAAAATGTCCCTGAACTTCATGATAAATGTTTAGAAGCTTCCTTTGAGGTTTTTTGCTTCATAGCAAAAGACAAAAATCCACATACGACTGCGGCAATGCTTGTTCTTCCTGCCACGGTCAAAAAAAGGCTGAAACAGCGCACAGCAGTACGGCAGCAAACTAAACTGCAAACAGCATTGAAAGCAAACGCTGTTGGAAGACACATAGAAAGAGCATTGCTGAAGGTTTGAAGAATGAAGCATCAGTACACATTACAGTGTGAGAGGCTTGCTATGCAGCTGGATGTTTCTAACATGTCTGAGCTTACAGTATTTGCTAGATTCTGTTTTGATAGTAAAATACATGAAGAACTATTCTCTCTGAGCCCCTAAAGAAAGATCTACCACAGAATCTCTGTTCTCAACAGTAAATTTACTTCTTTGATAAAATCTCTTCATGAAAAAGCTGTGCAAGTGTAATGACTGGTGGAGCAGCTGCTTTGACTGGCATAAGAAAAGGATTGTGTAGTAAGGTTGCATAGAGAGCACCACACCTGAAATTCATTCACCGCACTGTTCATAGGCAAGCTATTGCATTAAAGAAATCAGAGCTAGATATGCACAAGTGCTACAGGATGTCATTGATGTGGTTCATTTCCTAAAAACAAGACCTTGAAACAGTACAATCTTTACAATACTTGGAAACGAGACAGGGAATGACTCTGAAGATCCTTTGTAACACACAGACATTTGCTGGTTGTCTTATGGCAATGGGCTTTTAAAAGCGTTGTTGAATTTAAAGACCAGTTATGCATTTTTTGTTTATAAAAAGACAAATGTTCTGAATTTGCTGCTGTTTTCTGTGAGGACAGCTGCTTCTGTCAGTAGTATTTAAAAAATACATGCTTCATGTGTATGCACTTGGATGCTGGAGAGGGACTCTTCATCAGGGACTGTAGTGGTAGGACGAGGGGTGATGGGTTCAAACTGAAGCAGGGCAAGTTCAGGTTAGATATAAGGAAGAAGTTCTTTACTGTGATGATGGTGAGGCACTAGCGCAGGTTGCCCAGAGAAGTGGTGAATGCTCCATCCCTGGCAGTGCTCAAGGCCAGGTTGGACAGAGCCTTGGGTGCCATGGTTTAGTGTGAGGTGTCCCTGCCCATGGCAGGGGGGTTGGAACTGGATGATCTTAAGGGCCTTTCCAACCCGAACCATTCTATGATTCTATCCCTTCAGGGTGAAAGTGATGTTCTGACAGTGGGTGAGAAAGTAACTGCTTTTCAAAAGAAACTGTGAATTTGTTGCCAAACAGATGAAGAGTTTCAGTGGGTTTTGAACCCATTTGTTAAAGACGTAAAAATTTAACACCTCCTGATCAGTTTGCAAGAACAGCTGCCATCAGGAAAGATGGAAATTTACTGCCCAAATCTCAACAACAGTCTTTGCATAACTGGTGGATGGAAATGAAAAAATAGTGCCATGATTAAGCCAGCCCAGCCATTTTTCTTTCTATCTTCTCAACTTGGTGAGATCTCTTTTTCAGCTACAACAGCCATCGAGGCAAAGTATCAGACAGAAAATAGAAACTGACCTTTGAATCACTGTATCACGAAGTGTTAAACCGAGATTTTCAAAACTAAAAGATAATATTTGTAGTGATAACAAAATTTTTTTTGTTCCATAAATAATTAAAAAATAAATCATCTTTACCTCATCCTTTTTTTTCTATTTCTATTTTTGTATGTGCTTTATATTTTACGTACTATGTTAGTACAATAGTACATGAATATCACTTTTAAATAAATAAATTGGGGAGTATGTGCTCAAAAATCTTACACTGGTAGGGATGGGTGATCAAAGAAGTGAGGAGACCACTGCTCTAGAAGACTATTTAGAAGCCTTTCTCATGCTTCTAATATTACACTTCTGATTTTAACTTTGCTCCTTTTCCAACTCTTTTTAGGGGTGCTTTTCAGCATTGAGGTCACTTCCACCTACTTTGCTGTGCGCAATTATTGGAGAGGTTTCTTTGCAGCTACTTTTAGTGCCTTCATTTTCCGAGTCCTTGCTGTTTGGAACAAGGATGCAGGTAAGCTAAGAGCCATTCCTATTCTCTCTGTATAAAAGTTGCCCTGTTAATGTATTATTTCTCATTTTCCTCAAAACCACAACCTTGGATAATGTTTGAAACTTCTGCCATGGCATATGACTTGCAGCACTACAGAAGGAAGGAGAAAGGGAAGTATCTTATGTTATCAATTGTATAACCCAACCTATTCCTGAGTGTGCTGGGGATATGACTAAAATATGACTGAATTTGAGTCCCCACAAGAAAGAGAGCCCCTGAGGAGGGATTTTTGCTTCTACTCAGTGTAATGTCAAGGCTTCAGATATAGAGGTAGTCCACCACAGAGGATGCAATGCATAGTACAATGTGTGCTGCGGCAATGTGCTGGAAAGGCCAGGGTCTGCTTTGGTCATCTCTCAGCTAGAAGCATCAAAACCAAATAGTCTAGCAAATGGAGGTGGTGAAATGATTAGCATGCTACAGGATTGGTAGGGTCTGACTGAAAAAATAACCCTCTCAAGTAACTGGAAAGTGTGAGTGCAACATTTGTACAGACAGAAATAGCACAGGACAAGCTTGTTCAGAGGAGCATTTCAGATACTGTGTCAGTGGAGTTCCAGCTGCTGCAGAAGGCTGCCCTTTCTTTGTAAACTTCTTGCATATCATTTCTTTATATTTTAATATTACATTTGTATGTATTTTATTGATCTGAGCTCCGTGTGGGCAGTTCCCTTACTTAAAACTGCTCTTAGGTCTCTTGACTCCACAGGGTTGGATTTCCTTCATCCAGGGCAAGGTGGGATTTATACCCATCCTCATTTAGCTGCCTTTCCACTCTGCATGAGATTGTGATTTGTACTTTACCTCTTGGCGTACAGATATTTACTGTTTCTACATAACTAGGTGCCTCCAGGATGGGTTTCAGCGTCTGAGTCATTTTAGCAGTGCAACACTACCGGGAGAAGTGAGCTGGAGAAGATGGGTTTTAGCTGACATTTTACATCTCTTGATTTCGAAGACTTCCCTTCTTTTAGTAGCAGTGAAATATTTTGCAGATAAAATTTCAGAGAGTACCTGAGGGTTTTTTCCCTAGAAAGCAATCACAACTGAGTGACACAGCTTCTCCAGATACACAAGCACTGCCTGCCTTGGCAAAGAGAGCTTTTGGAGGCAGTGAATATAGTGGGAAGAGTTTTAATTTTCTGGGATTGTATCTAAAAAATATATACTTTCCCTGAAAATAAACCTATACCACCTAAAGTGCTCGGGTTGCAAGTGCTCAAAAATAGGCACTACTAAAATCAGTGCCGTCTGCCAATCTGTAAATTGTATATAATTGTGGTCATGAAACCACACAGGAGCATGTATATCTAGTTCCTTTGTCCCTCCCCTTAGCTTTTATGCCACTGTCTTCTCACCTCATTATTCCCTTTCCTTCTTTACCTCTTTATTTCTCTCACAGATACCATCACAGCCCTGTTCAGAACCAACTTCCGCATGGATTTCCCCTTTGATCTGCAAGAGTTGCCAGCATTTGCTGTAATAGGGTAAGCTCCCAGGAACCTGGCTCCTTGCCCTATAAAGGTTATCATGTGAGCCCTGTTGGATGCTCTTTTGCAAAACAGTTACATACATCTCTTTCAGACAGTTTGATTATCACAAATAAGGCCTCTGCTTGTTGGGATTCCTCCTTCAAAAATGGTGCCTATGTGGCACAAAGGGTAAGGAAAGAAATGTGGGTATTGTCAAGTTGTTTGCTATTTCCTTTCCATGCATCTTCTTTAGCAGTTAAGTTCTAGAAAAAAAGTAAGTCTGACTTGGTCTAGGTTCTGCCTATAGATCTCCTGAATGGCCTTTTAATTGTTGTGATGGCATCCCAAAATGAACTGACCAAACAAGTATGGTCTTCTCACTTGACAAAAACAGGACAGAAGATTTAACCAGGAAGTTTCCCTTTTGCAAGGTCAGAATGGTTTTCCTTTTCTAGAGAGGTTGGAACACTCAACATAGTGGCAAGGGTGACTGAACGATAATAGGATTCAATGAGAACAGTGATTAATTTGATTGTCAGATTTATGTTATTTATGGAGATATCTGAGTTGGCTTCTTTTGTGGACGAAATTTGGGGAAATGAATGAATTTTAGAAAAATTAGAAGAGAATTGGGAAACACTTGAGAAAAACTGAGTTTGGAATTGCTGTGAGGAAAAGTCACCAAGAAGTTAGAGTTTGAGAGAGGCTCCAGGGAAATCACTGCAGAGCGGTAGTGAGGGGAATGGACTGGAGAACAAATACCTGTGCTGGTGTTGTGAACACATTCTGTTGCAAGACCTGGATCCAAGATCAGAAATATATTTGTGGCTTTCCAGCTTCTGTTAGCAGGCTGCCCTCATGTTCATTTACTTGAATATGAACTCAAGTGGGATTTTTTTGAAGGCACCAGACGTTGAAACTCTATGAACATATAGGAGTTTGGTTATTAATGTATATCCACTTTGTTCTTCTTCAATAGACTTTGCACGCTAAACTTGGGGCAATCTGTTTAGATTGGCAAGGAAAAAGATAATCCTTATGATTTACAGCTGCTAGAATGCAAAACTTCTTGTCATTGTGGTTTGAACATAGTTGGCAGAGCTATTTTTTTAGTAATGCACATAGAAAGGAGTATATGACAACAGTGAAATGCTTTCAAAAGCCAAGGTATCCAACATGGTATGTTTTTAAGGAAAGCCAAAGACCTGGACTGTCTTGGATAGAGCCCTGATGCCAACTCAAAATGCTCCAAATTCTCTTAACATTAGGTCTCAAAGTTGAACTCTTTTTCTATCCAATATATTTCTTCACTTTCAGGTAGGACAAAAAAACCTGAGCCAGCTGAAGCAGTAATAGCAGTAAGATCATATTCTTCCGTGTCAGCCAATGGTGTTAATTTTCATATATATACAAAATATATATATATAAATATGTATAGAGGAGGAGCACTTCTATTGTATTGTATTGTCAAATTGATAGGCAGAAATGGAGTGATCTATTTTTTAATATAAAGTATTAGAAAGAAATTCAGTTCGCTGCGCAGCCTTTGGACTTGTCTGTTTTAACAGTAGTGCTAAGCAGTGCTGGCTTGAAATATTAAAGAGAAACTCAATGGACACGTTTGTCTATGAATAGCTTTATATTTAGTTTAAACTTGTTTCTATGCATTTCTTAAATGGCCAAGCAGGATTTTTTCAACATGCATCTTTTTAAGTAAACTAAATTAATCTTTGAATGAGATTTGGCAAAAGCCTATATAACATGTAAGAAAGGAGAATTCTATTAAGTTTACAAATTAATAGAATCTATTTATCTATTTATCCTCAGTATTCTGTGGTCTTGCAGGTCTCATTAACATGTGGAGCATTGCAACTCTACCTATTTTGACTTTATTAGGATCAGGAACACAGGCCTAAGTAATTGGGATCATAGAGATGACATACTTTGCTGTAGGCACAAGAATTGCTAGTACTTTTAGTATTTGATGTAGGTGTGTAACTTTGATGAATCAGAGTTAAACTCCCTTCATTCGTATTATTTCTTGTTCCAACCTAATGTCTGAGTTCCGAAAACACTGGTCTTTGCCCAGTTGCTCTTTGTCAGTTCCCACTAAGATCTCTCAGTCCTTTTTTATAGTTTATTTGTCTAGATTATGTTATAGATCTTTATAGATGAGATTTCCCTCCCTGTAAAAAGAAAATTTATGTGCTAAAATGGCAGTCTGTGTGACAAAGGTCCAAAATAATCTCTCCCTTTTCATCAGGGAGTCAGCATCTTCAAATGAGTTGAGGTAGGAGGTGACTTCTACAAGACTTCATGAACAGCAGAAGGGGAAAAACACTTGAACTCGTTCTCTTGGTTTGTGTATTATCTGTGGTTTGGTAGGATTTATATTTCATTTTCTCCACTTTAGGATATGTTCTGGATTCCTTGGAGCATTTTTCGTTTATCTCAATCGCCAAGTGGTCCTGTGCATCCGGCGTCATACGGCTCTGAGCCAGTTTCTCACCAAATAGTGAGTGCCTTTGAAGATACTCTCTTTAGGGACCAGATTTGTATACTCGACTGGTATTGGACAGTAACGAATGCTCCCTGAAAGCTTGTAGAACAATTTCAAGTGTAAGATAGTAAAACTATGAGAAACTGAAATTATATGAGAGTTGGATATTTACAAACATCAGGAGAATTTGTTCTGCCCTGGATTTTCTTTTGATCAGCCCCAATAGTTTCAAATAGCTTCTTGACTTAGAAGGGAGTCTCTAATATTCATTAAGAGGACAAGGGAATCTATTCATTGGACAGAAAATGTTTTTGATTAGAAAATCAATGCTCGTGCTCTTTAAGAGTATGCTGCTTCTGGTTTGGATTTTTATTAGAATCTGTCAAAAAGAAATTCATTTATATTTTCAGAAAATTAAATACAACTGAAATCAAAGTCTTTAAAATCTAATTGTTTTTTAACCAGTATGTAGGCAAAAAGGTAAAGAATGTGCTGCAGCTTTGCAGTTACTGCGTATTTACAAACCAACAGCTGAAACTGATAATACTGTGTGAATTGCAGCATGGAAGAGAAATACAGAACAACATAAAACTCGTAGCAATGAAGGTTTTACAGGGCAATTGAAGTTACCTTTTTTCCCCTCTCTAATTAAGTTACAACTTCCAAACTTACAACCTGAACAAGAAAAGGTGGTGAACTATAAATGTCTTCAGGTTTTTGACAGAAGAAATCTGATGCTATGAGGATTTTTTTAAGATGAGAAGTGTGCTGGACCTACATTTCTTAGCAAGTTGCAGATTTGAACAGAAGAAAACCGCTAGTTAAGAAGTTCAGTCTAACTCAGTGTATTACGTGGAAGAGCACTTGTCTTTCTTCATGATTTAGTATTACCCACAAGCACTAGCAAAGCCATCAAAATTAATAGAGAAGTGGAGCAAAGCCTGAAAAGGTGGAATTCAAACTTCTAATTTCTCAGAATTTTGTAGGTATTAGAAAGAAATTAAAGGTTATGTTTTGTCTTCCTGAATACTACAGCATCTCAGACAGAACTTCCTGTAAGGAACACAGTAATTTGTCAGGGGGGACTGGACAGGATTAGTCCAGCACATGGAGGCAGCTTAAACTCGTATTGTCCTAGTGCCCATGAAATTTCACAGTGTACCCAGAAACCCATCCTGGGATTGGACACAGCAGTAGGAAGACACAGGTGTCTTCAGCCTGCTGTCCAGCTGTGCCCCACTGGTCCAGCACAGCAAGGCCCACTGGCCACCAAGGGCCCCTTCCCCAAAATTGTGATGGTCAGCAATTCAGTGGAAAGAAAAGCAAATTTTCTCATAAGAATTAATGCAATGGGGAATGTGTGCAGAAATCTATCAAAAAAAATCTACATTTAAATATATGAGGGCAGAATACATTGCATGGGGGGGATGAAGAAGCAAGACTTGAATAATCAGGACAAATGGAAGAGGTGCTGGCTTTTGACAGTAGGTTGACATGTCACTGCAAATACACATCTCCTCTCCACTCCACACCCCGCATATTCACGTTTGTGCATTTTGTACATCCCTCTTTTGCTTCCATCCCTCCCATTGCACTTATTATAATGGGGAAAATGGTTTTGCTGGCAGTCGAACTCTGTGAATGATGAGCAGTGGAGCAGGGCATTAAACTGCCGGTAACAGAACTCCAAAGCAATTGATACATATGTGACAGAGAGCTTTCACAGGAACAGAATTCATAGTCCTCAAGTGATAGCACTTCAAGAAAAGAATATGAGGTTGTATTTTAATAAACTTTACTTTCTTTTCAGCCGCCTCATATACCCTGGGGTTATAACCTTCCTTATAGCAACTATGACCTTTCCTCCTGGATTTGGACAATTCATGGCAGGAGAGGTGAGAGTGGGATGTGTGTTTGAAATCCTGTGCAGTTCCATGGAATGGTCTCTCCTTATCCTGTGTCCCAATAACTTTATGTCAAGGAAAGAGGAAGGAAGCTATGGGAGGAGTTTGGGTTGAGGAAGGACTGTATTCTGAGGCTCCTGATCTCTGCTATCTCCTGCATATAAAACTAGAAGAAGGTTCACTCTCCTAAGAAAGTAGTAAGATGTTACCCCATGTGTAAAGGTAGTTATGCTTTTCACCAGCCCAGGTAAAGTACTGCTCTCTTCCAGATTAAAAAATGTGAATTGAGTCTTATAATTGTGAATTACCAAAGTAAAAATCTCCACTTTCTCGCAACAGAGGTAGAATATTTATTCCATCCAATCTTATGGCTCATGCCTGGTTTTTTTGCTGTTTAGTTGATGCCACGGGAAGCCATCAGCTCTCTCTTTGATAACTATACCTGGGCAACATACACAGGGGACCCTCAGATCATGGGGAAGTCTGCTGCCTGGATCCATCCTAAAGTCAGCGTCTTCATCATCATCTTCCTCTTCTTCTTCATAAAGGTAGGAAACCCAGCGGACCACAATCCTTCTCCACTCAGATTGAATGTTCTTGATCTTTTGTAAAATAGTTTTGAACTCCCGATGAGGAGTTGCTCGGTATTGAATGAAGCACTACAATGGCTCCCTATATCTTTTGATGTGATGTTTGCCCACCTTGAATTAGACTGCCAAAATTACTAGGGAATTGTTTCCTGGCCTTACTAGTGACCTCCTTCACTGCTCCCTAAGTCATCTTCCTCATGCATCCCATTGAGTGACCTTTGGTACCCACTGCAGCTGGTAGGGGCAATTCCACCAGGAAAAGATTTCTCAGGTTCCACAAAAATAAACAATTGACTAAAAAGGCCTCAGATATTTTAGGTTTGGTCTAAATAAAGTCTGATACAGCCTACCTGATATCCACAACTATAGATAGAAGACAAAGAAGAACATACAAGGACAATCTGTAGTTGTGTTAGGCTCAAGGATTTGTTAGCAGTACTGTAACGTGATGGACAAATGCAGCTGAAGACAGCTTTGCTCACTTCTTGGAAAGCAACAGCAGGTTAGATGTTCTGAGCTGACATGGTCTGTGGAAGTTGCAACTGCTCAGCCTCTGAAAAGATCAGCTGTGTAACTTATACGTGACAGCACAAAGAGAAGAGATTTGAAAGAAGAAAACCTTCTATTCCAGTGTTCAAAATACAAGTAGCAAGAAAGACCTTTTTTTTTTACCATAAAATAGTAAAAATATCATAGAAATGGTGATTTTTGTTGTTGTTGCAAAGGAGAAAATCAGCTGAGACCACCTTGGTGCTATCAGCTGAACATTTTGGCAGATCAGGAATGGACAGCAATGATTGATTGACACAGCTGATTCCACCTGAAGTAAAAAAGCCTGTACTGAGTTTCTGACAGGCAGTTAAGGGGTTCTACTTCGATGATAATTCTGATTATATGTACCAAGCAGATAAGGTCTCATTTACTTAAATAAAACAGGAATGGACTATATGGTGTATCTATCCTGAGTCCATCTGTTCTCCTTTGGAAGAGCTGTATCCTCAGACCCTAGACTCATTGGCTTTGTCCCATAAACTAAAACCTTTCTCAATTCACTAGACCACCGTTCCATTCTGGATATATTCAGAGCTGGAATAGGCCATATAAATAAGAAACTGCTGGTCTGACTCTGGGCAAAGACTTAGCCTGATTCTCCTCTGCAGTATAGTTCCAGTTCTCAGCTGTATGTATGGCTTGGGTTTGGTACTGTAAAGACAGAGCTTAGTTAGCTCTGGCTTTAGTTATCAGTACTCCACTTATGCAGCTTGCTGGCCTCTGTAGCAAGCCAGGAACTTCTCCTCTGGAATATTCAAATAGCTTACAGAAGGAAGAGCAACAGCCAGCATCAAATTGATGGTCCAACCCATCTTCACAGCACGTTCCCCTACCATGGGCTGAGAAATACTGTTCTCCTGGCTCTTTGTTACCTTTATAGAGGGCTTTCCTAAATGGCAGGCTATATCTTGCCTTCATTTTCCCTTTCCAATGGGAGTTACAGTGGAAAAGTTGTCTTGAGTAGATTTTCTCACCAAACTGACCTTCTACAGATTAGTATCTCATCTATCTACAGCTACAGTAATGTTTAGAAAGGCATCGCTGTCTCAAAGGTGGACCTCAGAAAGGAAAGAGTTGCCCATCCTGAGGAGAATATGTTTCTGAAATACCTTCAGGTATTGCTCCTGTTGTGCCTAACCGTGGTCTCTCTATCAATGAAACTGCTGCAGCAAATGACATCTTGCCAGTACAAGCTTTCAAAACAGCAGCATTCTCTGTGTTTCCCTCAGCTGTGAAACTCTCTTGTCACACTGCCTGAGAAAGTGTGAACATATTGGCCTTTGAAGTATTTGTAAGATTAGGCTGTGGCCTCCAGAAGAAGTCTGTATGTGCTGGGCTAAGTCATCATTTGACTTGGTCTTAGCGGTACCAGTATGGATTTCATCATTTTGCCCAACATAGTGATAGGACAAGAGGCAACAGGCACAAGCTAGAATAAAGGAAACTTATGAGAGTTGGACTTTAGGAAAAGATTCTCCTCTGAGTGTGGGTCAATAGTGGCAAAAATGCCCAGAAAAGCTGGGGAATCGCCACGCTTCAAGATGTTCAGAGCTCACCTGGATAAGGACCTAAGAAACCTGATCTAACTTAGGACTTTGCCCTTTTGGGAGCAGGGATTTGGGGGAGAGACCTCCAGAGTTCATTTCACACTGAAATCAGTCTGAGCCTGTGAAATTTTGACAACCTTGCTCTGTGAAAAGCTGAGCTGTTTGGAGCAGTGGGAAATTGCAATTTCTGAGGTCCAAGGCCAAAGAGCTCTCTTGTTCGTCCATCCCCTTGGTGATTCAGCTTCCCTGCCACCACAGCCATCAACCAGAGGTCCTCTGCATCAGGGTTGGTGTTGTCAGAGTTCCTCCAGCTCCCCTTCACACCCCACAGCCCCTTTACCCTTCACTTTCTGGCTGAACCACCAGATCCCTCATTGATTCACAGACTGGGCAGTAGAGTAGGGGCTGCAGAAAGTGCTATTGCTGCTCAGTAACAACTGCACCCTCTGCCTCTGTTCCAGTTCTTGATGGCTGTCATTGCTACCACGATGCCAATCCCCTGTGGAGGCTTCATGCCTGTGTTTGTCCTAGGTGAGTTTCAATTCTGTGTTGCTGCATACAGGCCTGACAGGGGGAGAGGATGAAACCATTGCAGATGAACCCAGGCAGGTTTCTTCTAGTGGATGAGGACTGATCACTTGGTTCCTTTGACAAGCTCAGTTAACAGTCCATACACCAACCTCTGAGTCTCTGCTTCCGTAATTTTCCCACCACCCAAATCCAAATGTTAAGGAGAAATCCCTGTCTTTTACATAAGGAAAGCCACATTGTGGGGAGGCATGCTGAGCCAGGCCTTCTCATTTCTCTGCCTCTTCACCTACAGAGAAACTTTCAACCTGTTAGTAGTAGTAGTTGCACCTTTCACCCCTGAAGACCAAGCAGAAGAGAGAACCTCAAAACTAGTGCCTGCAGTGTAATCCACCACTTAATCATTTCTTCTGACTGAAATATGGTAACATGGAGTCTGTTGGTTTTTAACTTGTTTTAATTCCAAGATCAACAGTTAAAAAGAATATGATTCTAAAGTTAAGGAAGGGAGGTTATGTTAGACTAAAGTGTACAAGCTCATCAAGTTCAGCACCAAGTACCCGCAGCTCTTAAATGAAATGCTGTGTGCTAAGGACCCCTGGGTCCTGGCAGGCAGCAACTAAACAAGAGTCAGTAGCATATCCTTGCAGTGATGAAGGCTAACACAAACAAGGCTGTATTAAGAAGAGCCTAGCCAAGAAGGCAAAGAAATTGGTTATTCCCCTGCGTTCAGCATT
The DNA here is from genome assembly GCF_028554395.1 of Pezoporus wallicus. Classification (NCBI taxonomy): domain Eukaryota; kingdom Metazoa; phylum Chordata; class Aves; order Psittaciformes; family Psittacidae; genus Pezoporus; species Pezoporus wallicus. The sequence continues at coordinate 2,535,756 of NW_026639755.1, forward strand.
TTGGACGTGATTCCAGAGTATCTTGTGTCCATCAGCACAAGAGATTTTGACAAAGTGCAATGAGTCTAGTGAAGGCCGCTGAGATTGTTGGTCCTGGAGCTCGAAACAAATGAGATCCTGACGACTGGGTTGTTCAGCCTGCAGAAGAGAAGGGAAGAGGGGATCTAATGGTGGCCTTCACCACCTAATGCAGCAGGGGACAGAGAGGATAGAAACGTGCCTCATATAGACACACAATAAAAAATAGGTAAAGGCACAAGCTGCAACAGGGAAAATTCTGATGGGACATAAGGAAAAAAGAAATGTTTCCTTGGTTAAGGTGCTCAGAAAGGCTGGAGAACCTCCATCCTTGCTGACTGTTAAAGCCTGTGCGGACAAGGCCCTGGGTGACTTGATCTCACTTTGAAATTAGCCCTGTTGTGAGCAGGGGTCAGAACAAGACCTCTGGAAGTGTTCAGACATTCACTGAATGAGTGTGTGAAGGGCCTCAGCTGTGATCTGGACTGACACTGCAAGAATTCCCTCCTACCTGGGAGGAAATCACAGATACTGCTGTGCCTGGTGTGCCTAAGTGGAAGAATGAGGGGTTAGCTCTATTTCCATATCATAGTACCCTTCTCTCCTCTTGAAGTCTAACTTCCGTGTGTTGTGACTCTTTAGTTCCTGGTGTCATTTTAATGTAAGTTTTGATTTTGTTTCCATTAGAAAATACTCAGGTGATCTCACAGCACAAACTGGGTGTTCTTTAGATGTTAATCCCGTAACTATCAGTGATATTTTCCAGGTGCTGCGTTTGGGCGTCTTATTGGGGAAATCATGGCATCACTTTTTCCCAAGGGAATCCTCTTTGATGGTATTGTTTATCAGATCTTACCTGGAGGGTATGCAGTCATTGGTGAGTCTCCATGTCCTTGTTTTCCTTCATCTGGTCCCATCCCCATGACTTTCCTGGTTGACAAGGCATGCTGTTTCTGTATGACAGTCGTTGTCTCTCTATTCCTTTGGCACCTTACCTGGGAAAGGCGCAGCAGCAATGACAGGAGCGGTGAGCCACACTGTCTCCACTGCTGTGATCTGCTTCGAGCTGACAGGTCAGATCTCTCACATCCTCCCCATGATGGTGGCTGTCATCCTTGCCAACATGGTGGCCCAGAGTCTGCAGCCTAGCCTCTATGATAGCATCATCCAGGTGAAGAAGTTGCCCTACCTGCCAGACCTGGGCTGGAATCACATAAGGTATAGTGGTAAAACAGAGGTGGAGGTGGGGAGTGGCAAAGAAATAAAGAAGAGAATGAGATCATGGGAGAATAAAAGGTCACGGAAAGGGGATAGTACTACAAAGAAAATAAAAAGGCAGAACATGCCTGCAGCTAGAAAAAAAACAAGTGGTGGAGTAGAATTAGAGTTCATACACAGAAATGGAGCACAGGTTTGAACAATCTGCAGTGTTAGGAGTTTGTAGTAAAATTACCACATTGTACCAATTTCAGAAGTTAAAAATCAAGTGTCTCGTTTCCATTTTGTTCTGGATTCAGTGGGGTTTGGACTTTTTTCTCCAGCAAAACCAAAAAAAGCTATGTGGATATTTTGCTTCAAACAAAATTCAGTTATTCATACACGTGTCTTCCTGTCTTTAATAATATACATGGGTATGTATATATAAAACATCTATACATAGATGTAGGTATGTGTATATATATGCATATATATGTATATATATATACACACATACAGATGTGTGTATTTTTATCATGAGGGCTAATGGAGTGGAATACAGCTGTAATGAAAATCAGTTAATCTGTGTTGATTCTGTTGGAAAGTCCTCTTTGGTTCCTCTCACAGAAGATTATTCCTCTGTAGATTCTGTTCTCAGCTGTATTGAGAACATGTTTTAAGGAATTGGTCGTTTATATATTTCTTGAAGGGATTTATCTGCTAGACATTTTTAATATGCTAATTATTCCCTTTATTGTCCATAAATTCACAGCAAATACAATATCTTTGTTGAGGATATTATGGTCCAAGATGTGAAATTTGTCTCTTCCAACTGCAAATACCGAGATTTGCAAACTCTTCTCCAAAGCACCACTGTTAAGACTTTGCCTTTGGTGGACTCACCAGGTAAGCAAGGTGGAGGACCTGGTCCTTCCTGAAGACTGTCTGAGGTTAAAGAGCCATAGAAATTGGCTTTCAACTTACATGTGAAGGAGACTGTGACCCACTACATAAAAATCATCCTAAAAATCTTCCGCTATGGATGGTGTATGACAGAAGGCTGTTTCAGCTGGTCAGACAAGTAAGCTGGAGTGAAGCATAGAGCAGGTAAGGGAGGTGTGTGGGAAGTCTGTGGACTGAACTGTGGCAACAGGGAAGGATCTTGCCTCTGATGTGGCGCAACTCAGGAATGGTGAGCTTCCCACAGCCCCACAGAGTACTAGCAGCAGCTAGCAAGGCTGGTCAATGACTCTTGCATAGCTCTAGACAGTACAAGTCCGAGCACTTTGAAGAAGTTGGAGGGAGGAAAGGGCAGTGTGTGGCAGGGGACTCTGGGAAAAAACTTTAAGTGGCTTAATGGCTTCTTGCTCTGTGTTCTGCAGAGACCATGATCCTTCTGGGGTCTGTAGAGCGATCTGAACTGCAGGATCTCCTCCAGAGACATATAAGCCCAGAACGGCGACGGCTCCTCCACAGGGAAATGCAGCAGAAGCTGTCTGAGGCACCCTACGATGGGCACAGCAAGGGACCGTGGGCAACCCTGCCAAAGCTGAAGCATGAATCTTTTGCTTATGTTGATGAGGATGAGGATACAGATGAGAAGGGAGAGGTGAGGGAGGGAAGTGAAGAGACTACAGCACAGAGACTGCTTAAGAAGCAGTAAGGCATTCGGACAGGCTGAGAAAGAAATGACACAGGGTGGACTTTATTTTCTTTCCTTTCCATAACAGCTGCCTCAGCCCCCAAGTCCCACTCCCAGTTACCCAGAGGAGCCCAATGGCCCGACAGGTCCTCTTAAACAAATGCCTGAACCTTCAGAGCCACAGCACCTCGCAGGTAACTTCTGGTGTGCCTCAGCCACATCCTAGGCAGCTTGTAGAAGCTTTCATGCTAAATGTGTGTACATGCCTGGGCAAGGTGCTGGTTTCTCAGAGACTGAGAGAAGGAGCTTTCTCTGCTGTTCCCTTATGAAAGGTTCTTTGTTAATGCACTTCAGCATCACCTCAACATATCTGTAAATACATTTTTGTTTGTGACCCTTCAAAGAGCATGGCAAAAGTAAACCCACTCCGGCTGCTCTGCATCAGTGCTCCCCATTCCAGCCTTTGCAATATTATACCCTTGGACATTTTCTGGAGTCTGCAGGGAAAGGTCCCAGATCTTGCCTCTTCCACCTCGTAGCTCATTTCTGATCCATGCATCATGTATATTTGATGCAGGATGGTAGGGTTTTTTATCTTTACATGTCTTGAAATGTGCAGAGAGTAAAAAAGCACAGAGGTGTAGCCCAATCTCAAGAATGAATACAGAGGGCAGGGCTTTGGCTCTTTGAAGCACATAATATAGCATGCAGCACATCCTGGTCCCTTAACATCATTCACGCATGACTAAACCTCTAAGGCATAGGAAAATCCACTTTATGCTTCCAAGGCAGAGTGGTGGGACAACCACCTACCGAAGCAGAAAAAGAATCACACCAAAACAAGAACAGCGTGTGAGACACTTTAGGTGAAGCTGGTACTGAGTGATCCAGGAGTGACAAGAGGAAGCGGAGCAGGAGTGTCTTCTGCCATCAGTTTTAGTTCGGTTCACAGCTGTCGCAACCCATGGATTCCTTTGTACCTGTCACAGTATTAAGGCTGTTGATATGTTTTGTCTGAAGTAATTTCCACGTTGTCACCTCTCCTTTCCGTACTTATCCTCCAAAACACATTCTCTTTGTGGACTGCAGAAAACTCTCATCACAGCAGTTTATCCCTTGTATCCATGCTGTGTCAGTAGTCTTGCTTCTGTTTGGTTTGGTTTGGTTTGGTTGGTTGGTTTTTTTCTTCAGGGACACCGATCTATAAATGATATCTGCAAGGGCTACTGTGTAATGAGTTGTTTCTTCTCCTTGAGGAAAAGATATTGCATGGGAATATTTATTCTGGCATGCCACAGACACCAAATTACAAATTGAATGCTAGATTGTGCCTGGCGCAGCTCTGTCATGTACCATGTACTGCGTCCCTTGTATGATTTCCAAACCTGCTTTGGGCAAGGAGCTGGGCACGGGGCTTTGTATTTTTGTCTCTTATTTGTTCTCCTATTCATTTGTTTTCCTTTTTCAGGCAATTTCAGGAGTTGGAGGCAACTGATCCAGCGGCTCTTGTGCCATTACAGCCGTGCACATGAAACAGAGAGTGCCATCCAGGTTAGGGATGCAGAGAGCCCAGTAGTCTGAAGGGGGAAGAGAATGCAATGGTAGTAGAACCTGCTCCTTAGAGCCATTCAGCACTTGGCCAAAGCATGGACACACTTCTGGCTCTGAACTCTGACAACATCAGTGGGGAACTCTCTCCAAGGAGAGGGGGTGTGATTCATGTAAAGGAGTATATGCCCTTTCCTAAAGAGCCATCTGTGCTCAGGTGTAAAGGCTACCATCATGACTGAGTGTTGGCAGTTTTTCTCAGTGAATAACTTACGCTGTTTTGGCTAACCTGGAGTAAAGTGCAGTTCTGTCCCATTTGGCAAACAGTATTGGTGAGATAAAAAGAAATGCTTTTACTTTGTGCCATGATAGATGCCCTTGGGTAGCCTGATACGCCTGCACAGGTTGGTGGGTATCATACAAAGCCTATGGAAGATGCATCTACTCTAGGGCTGTGGTTGGACCCCATGTGGGATATCTGGGAGCATCTACAGCAGTACTAGATGTTTAGGCACCTGAATTGGGCCACCAGCATTCCATAGTCAATCTTCGTTGGCGAGGGAAGCACAGCCAGTACAGAGTACACCTTATAATGTATGTGTATAAAGAAAATCAAAGCACTCAGTAATACCCCATTTGGAACAAAAAGGGGAGCAGATGGTGTGAGGAGACTGCACGCTTTTCCTTTCTGTGCTCTGTGAAGCTCTGGGTTCTTTGTCCTGAACAGTGTTTTCTTCTACAGGAGCCAGTGGAAGTTGTTGAAACAATGAGGCCAGAAGAGGTAAGACTGACTGCAGAAAGGAAGCAGGGTTACTTAAGTGCTTCTTTTAACCATTTCCTATCACTTGCAATACTTCAACAACCTTAGTGATTGCCACAGCCATAGCTAAGGCTATTTTCTTCTTAGAATTGCACAACTGGCTGCTCTCACCTAATAAGCGATTGTTCTGCTAGATGTGACTGATCTGATCTAGCTTTGAATTCAGCCCTATTGTGAGCAGGGTTTTGGACTAGGGACCTCTATAGTTTTCCCCTCACCTAAATCTTTCAATGGATATGTGTTGTTCCTTCCTGTCTTACACAAAGGAACAGTCAGTCATCTTGCAATGATAAGGGGAAGATGCACTCAGAAGGGAAAGCTAAGATGTGGAGACCTCATAGAAACCTTCCAGTATCTGAAGGGGGCCTATAAGGATGCTGGGGAGGGACTCTTTGTTAGGGGCTGTAGTGATAGGACAAAGGGTAATGGGTTAAAACTTAAACAGGAGAAGTTTAGGTTGGATATAAGGAGGAAATTCTTTCCTGTGAGGGTGGTGAGGCACTGGAATGGGTTGCCCAGGGAAGTTGTGAATGCTCCATCCCTGGCGGTGTTCAAGGGCAGGTTGGACAGAGCCTTGGGTGCCATGGTTTAGTGTGAGGTGTCCCTGCCTGTGGCGGGGGGGGTTGGAACTGGATGATCTTAAGGTCCTTTCCAGCCCTAACTGTTCTATGATTCTGTGTTCCCTTCCTCTTTAAGCAGGAAGGAGCAAAACCTCACCTTCTCAGGAAACCTCTGAGGCATTGGGATTGCTCTGTTTCCACAGGGACTTGACATCTGGCAAGGAAGGGATGGGAAACCTGAGGGGTGTGATATAATGGACAAGAGGAATGATCTATATAGGAAGGAGGAAGCATTAACAGAAGAATGGGACTAATTTGGGTACACAAGACAGCAACACTGCTGATTACTGTAGGAGATTCCTCTTCTTTTCCTGTATCAGATAGATGCTTGGGAACAGGAGGAACTGAACAAGAACGTGTGCTTTGACAGCTGCCGCATAGACCCTTCCCCTTTCCAACTAGTGGAGAGAACATCCCTGCACAAGGTGGGTACAGATGTCTCCCTGAGGCATGCACTGTTTCTCTCCACCCTATCCATCATTGTGATTCTAGTCTATGACTTATTTCTTCTCCTTGTCTTCAACTGCTATCACCTGCTACTTCCACATCCAGCTACAGAAGTCAGTTTGTTGCTCTAAACATCTGTGCATACCTCCAGCCTCCTGCAGAATGAAAGGCTACATGAGAAGAAGTCTAAGTGCATTTACTAAAATAGATTTGGACACCACATAAGATTTTTCAGTCACTACATTAACAGAAGCATTGTATGCCTTGCTGCTGGGGGCATTACACTGAGATTTACACCCTGCTTGTCAGTGTACAGCCCCGGAGGGATTAGTCCTGGATTTCTCAGGGTGTTTCTGTTAGGGGTAGAATCTGCCTCAATGATTGAGAAGAGTTGCTTGAAACCACCCTATATCATAGGCTATTCATTTATGTGAAGAACAAGGGATCTCGATCATACCACTTCTAGAGTTAGCACAGGATGACTGGGGATAAAAGCAGTCATTGTAAGAGAGGATTGAACTTTCACTCAGTGGAAAGGGAAAGCAGTTTGCTGAAGCCAGAGTGCACAGTGCATGTCTTTATCAATATTCATTTAACATGCATAGTCAGCAAATGCACAGAATTAATTAATCATTCTTATCAAAGGGGTATGACCTCAGCGTTGAGCAAAATAAGAACAGGTTAGCATAGATTTAGGATGAATTTGGTGTTTTCTAAAGGGCTGTCTGAAGTCATCTGAAAGCCATTAGTATTTATCTTTGAGAATGTAAGAAGTTATAACTAAAGACTGCAAATGGGGACAGTTTGATACCTCTCATAAAAAAGAGCAAATGAGAAACTCTGAAATAACAGACAAATCAACTTAACTTGGATGCACAAAACATGCAGGAATAATCAGTGTGAGGCATGTACAGCTACATGTAAGCCTACTGATAAAGGCAAAAATATCACACCTGATCAAGATCAAATTGTACTTAAGCAGGCTGATTTTCTTTTACATTAGGGTAAAATGTCTTGTTCCTGATAAATGAGATTGTCCCTAGTTTACACTTGAACATGACATTCAATATTTCATGTGATGTTAAAAATAAGGGCAAGCACCAGCTCTGAAAGAATGACTTCATGTAAGGCCACGGGTAAAGTCCAGGTAGAGCTTGGCTTAAAGAACTTGGAGGTTGGAAATACACCACAGAGCACTGAGAATGCTGCAAGTGTTAGGAAGTGTGTTCTATGAAGAACTGTAAACCAACGTGGTCTATTTAGGCTAAAGCAATCATGACTGATAGCCCCATGATAGCTGTCCTTTTCAGGAGGCTTCAGAAAAGGGAATATCTTGTTCTCAGTGTTTCCACTGCGCTGGATAAGCAGCAGCAAAAATAAGTTTTGACAGGAAATATTCTGGAACAGGAAAAAAAGACATTTTCTGGTGTTAAGGAAGGCACTGGAATAAATAACCTAAGTAGGTTCTGGCTTTGCATATTCCTATGTGATAGTTTGGTTTCCAGCAGCAACATTAAATAGGATCTGCATAAGTCCCCAGATAAACAGGATGTTGCATGTGCATCTCTGTTTGCCAGATGCAGGATAGGAGTAACCTTGAGAATGTGCTCTCCATCATCAGCACACTCCCAACTATGGCTGCACAGCAGAAGGACCAAGGGGTGGTATTTGCTACCTGCAAAAGGGGAAGGGGAAAGTTAGTTTCTCACTGAGATAACCGCAGACTCATGTGCTCGTATGATTCCCATTTCTACATCCCAAGTCCCAGTTGTAGCACAAAGTATGATGCTACCAATCCAAAGTCCCTGAAATGGTCTTTTGTGTTTTTGCTCACAGACACATACATTATTCTCATTACTGGGCCTCAGCCATGCCTATGTCACCAGTATGGGGAAGCTGAGGGGAGTGTTGGCATTGGAAGAGGTAAGTCCATATCCTTCCATCTCCTTTTAATCAACTGCAGATGTCCCGTCATCAGCGCAGTAACCTACAGGTGCTGGAGGATCCAGCTGGGAGTATTTTAATACATTTTCAGCCAGTGTTGAAAGCTTCTGAGACAATGCTTTGGAAGCTATGGAGATGACCAGATGACTATTTCAGAGGAGGAAGCAGGTATCGTTTACAGGGATGCTGGATGGCGCATCCTTCTGTTGAACACAGGGCTCTTAACTGATGGCTATTACTGTCTCTGAAAATGGTATGGAATTTGTTATTTAGCAGGGAATGAAAAATTACACCACCAGTGTAAAAGATGATCTCCACAGGCCCCAGAGGCAGAGCTGTGACTCTCTCTAGTTGTGATTCCTTTACCCTGGAGAGTAGATGAACTTCTGCTTGTAGGGCTGGGTCAGCCTCCCTCTCACCCATTTTTGCTGAGCTTTTTCTCTTCTCGTAGCTCCAGAAGGCAATAGAGGGCTCCACACGCTCTGGGGTTCGCCTGCGCCCACCACTTGCCAGCTTCCGTGACACCAACCGGAATTCCGTGAGCACGGAGAAGGCCACTCAGGCCACTCAGTCGTGGAGCCGACAGGACAACTCCACAGCAGCAGCACAGCAAGCAGCGGACTTGCGCACAGAGAGCCCGCTGCTTCCCAGCACGCACTCCCCCCAGCACTCGCACTTCCATGAAGAGGGGGAAGTCCCATTCTCCACTTCTGCCACCGATACCGAGTTGGAAGAGATGGAGCTGACAGGGCCAGTTGATGAAAACATCTCGGACATCCTCAAGGACATAAGCCTGCACTCCACTGACCTGGATGAGGATGAAGATGAGGATGAGGATGTCCCCTTATAGCTGGTGTGAGGGGAGTAGTCATTCACACTCTTCTGTTGAGCCAGTTTTCTTGTGTTTGCTCCTCAAAGAGAAGCTTTTGGATGTTCTTTGCAACCGCCACAGAGGATTGATTCAGCTGGGAGAAGGGGCATCAGACTGACCTTTCTACTGCTGCTCTCTGGCTGTGGGAAGAGTATTGGACTATACGGGTGTGTGCAGGAGTCAGATGTGGACTGCAAGGTGATTAAGACTGGGCTTACAGTACTTAAGCTTCTGCCATGTTTATATAACGTGGTAGAAGGGATTGTAACAGGACGTGAATACTGCTGGGCACCATCAGGATGCTCTGGTTCAATCTGCCATGTGGAAACTGGAGAAGGAGCAGCTTTTCTCATTCTCAGTTGGTGTCATCTTGGAATTGGTGTCATCTGTGTCACAGCTGGCTGCAGCTACCAGTGTAAACACAGCCAAACCTAGGAGCATATTGCTGCTTCTGACTGCAATCCTGTCCATGTTGCCACAGTTCATTTTCTCTAGCTCTTATCTTCAATCCCCCCCAACATTCCCATGTAGGACATTTTTCCTCTGTCTCAGTTTTAACTCTGGGGTTTTCTTGGGTGGGTGTGCAGTTAGGAGCTTCTCCTCTGTCCTTTAGCTGAGCCATGCCCTAAAAATAGATAGGAGGGAAACATTTAGTCTGTGTTTCATGTCTTGAATTCAGCCATGGCTCTAAGAAAAGCACTGGAAGGGAGGAAAGCCTCTTCGTTTGCCCATCATGTCTGGAATCTTTAAATAGAATGGGAAACTCTTAAGTGGGGGCATCCTCAGTGTTGGAGGAAGAGGAGTGAACCAGCCTGTGTGCACCTGTGTTTCAAAACCTGTGTCTGTCTCTCTGAATCACCATTTTTACAAAGTTATAGTCTTAAAATATAGGAACTAAATAAGGAATTACAGAGCGTTAGCAGGCTGACAAGAACTACAGCAGAGGGAAGCCACATTCCCTACACCTTGAAAACAGGTTTATCCCTGAAAATTCCTGCTCTCTTTCCTGGTAATTCTACCCTGCCTCCTTTCCACATATTTCTGCATATCTGGAATTCCAGCTCTCATTTTTTCCAGCTTGTCTCCGTTGTGACTAACAGTAAAGACCTCAGCCCTTGTCTGCAGCATCCCCCTCTATTCCAGTTCTAAATCTGGAGCAGATCTTGATCTCTATCTTGCAAAAAGATGTCTTGTCAGTTTGTGTCATGCATGCAAAACCTCAGCATCCAAAGGTAAGATGCTGCTTTGTTTAACTCACTGGCCTTGTGAGGTTTTCTCAGTAAATAGGCAAAATCAAATTCTGTGTCTTCTGTGGCTTTCCTCTAACGTTCTACATTTCTTTCTGTCACATTTCTGGTGTCTCATAGCACTCAGATGAAGTCCCATTGGGTGTGTTTCCACTTACCAGCAAGAGAAGAAATTTAGGCTCTGAGAATATGTTCTTGGAGGGTATTCTCCCCGATGCTGGGCCACATCCTGATATTAGCAAAGCATCACCTAACTCGGAGGGACCGGTTTCACCTTAATGGGTGATTTTTCATAAGCTGTCTCAGGAGCACGTAGAAACCATTCCTTCTGACCCAGTCTCTCTAGGAAAATTCCCTCTTGGCTTTAATGTCAAGGATTGACCTTGCGCCAGTTCCTCTCTGATGATGCTCATGGGGAGAGAGTCTGTGACAAGGGAAATCTCCCCTACCTGGGTGTAAGGAACATGAGGCGTTCCTTAATGAAGGAGAGAGATTTGGTTTTGCTGTCTGGAATTCAGAGCCCACCAGCTCCATATTGTGTTTGACACCCGATCCCCCTCTATAAGCTGACTGGGAACAGCTTTTCCCTGGCTAAACGATCTCCTCTGATGTCACCCTGTCCTTGTGAGAAGATTGTGGTGATCTGAGAGCAAGCCTCTTGCACACACCAGCTGCTTGCCTCCACCGGAGGGTTGTGGCACATTTCTAGCTGCCAGGCATTAGCACACAGCCTCCCTCCTACCTTTGTGTCACCTTCCCCTGCCTACAGAGAAGGGGCAAAACAACTGCTGTTTTTCCTCAGGGAACAGCGGTAGTGTTTTAAGGGAGTGCAGGGGAAAGGCCATTCCTTTTAGAAACACATAAACGTGTGGGGAGCGGCAACTCTGAGACCAAATCTGATCTGAGGATCCGCACGCCCTCAGGAAGGACAAGTTTCTGCAGGTCAGCCCCTGCCTCATTGTACTACACCAAGTACAAGACTTGCATTTTGCAGCTTAGCTCTGAGACGAGGAGAAATTTTGAGGCAGGAGTCAATACACCTCCCCCTCCTCTCTCCTGAATGCAGAGCTATGTTCTACTCCAGTCCCACACTTCTCCTACGGTGTGTTACAGAAGAACTGGGATCTGACTGGCTGAGAAAGCAGATGGAGTCTAAATCAAAGCCAGAGAGTGTGTGAGTCATGACAGACAGATTGTGAGCTGGGGGAGATGAAGCTGGAACAAAAATTATGCACATGGAAAGGCTTGGGGAGCTCTGATAAGACACAAGCTGACCTGGAAAGCTTCTTGAGCCCTTCACCTGAGAGCACAAGTGCAAACACACGTATGTCCACATATGCACGTGCACATCTCTCTCCATTCCTATTGCCTTTAGCTGTCCTGGAGTTACCATGCGGAGCTGGAGAAGCTGAAAGGTGAGTGTTACTGCTGCTCTTTGGAGGTACTACTCAAGATTCATTCCAGGTATGCCCTCACCCCTGGAGCAGAAGCAGCATTCATCTGTACCATTTTCTCAGCATCTCGCCATTTTCTCACAGATGTATAAATACTTCTATGTATAGGGAGCCAAGAGGGGACAAAGTACATCCTGCAAAGATGGTTTGCGATGGCTGAAGATGTTTCCACTTCCGTTTTAGGAATACAGTCTTCACTGAGATGATGCTGAGTACTGTAATAGGTGTGAAATATGCAGTAAACTAACACAGGACCTTTGTCAAGGGAACTCTAAGCTTGATCCTCTCAGGCAGTCCCAGCAGGCCCCCTCAGCTTTGTCCAGCAAACAAGGTCACACTGATCTGTCACTCTAAAACCCACATCTCTCATCCTACCCAAGTAGCACAGACTTGGCTACCCTACACACACAAATCAGTTTTGGTCCGACCCAGAATGTCTCCAGAATTTGCATCAGCACTGAAGCCTTCCCATTCAGTGGGGAAGTCAAATCTCAGATCTGCCCCCAAAAGTCCAAGCACAAACCTCAAAACCCAAGAAGCTCTGAGGCTGTTTTAAACCACAGAAGCTTGCTTTTCTCCTTAATGCCACGTGCAGTTGCACAGAATCATTATTTTAATCAGAGATTCATGCTACGCCAGGCTTGTCGCTACCACTCAAAGCACTAAAATAGAGCTGATCTTTTTCACCATTTTCAACTCCAAACACATGTTGAACTACATTTGGTACCCAACATATAATAGTCTGAGAACAACATGATAATGAAAAATATCCATCAGAGCAGAAGATGTTGGGAAAATACTACCACCACCACCAAAAATAGTGAAAAACTTCTTTGACCTTGTTTCTTCAAGATAAAATTAATCTTGAACTCATCTAATTGCCATTTATTGATTCTCTGTTGATGAAGGCAAGTGGTTATCTATTAAATTTTAATCCAGCAAAAAGCTGAACCCTTCCTTTTCCATGGCATGTGAAAGCAGAAGTCTTATTGCTAAATTCATCAATATAAAGAACTGAAAGAAGTAAGACTTGAGGTTGACAAGACAACAAATAGGGCTTTGGGTAGCTATGACAGGTCTAAGAGACTTGGTCATGATTAGCATGAAGGAGAAAATGCATGAAGATGGACAACAAGAAAAGTCTACCTGGACAACGTAACTTTGTTCTGGTTGACATTGCTTCAGACTAAAGAAGTTCTAGTTTGTTAACCCTATGGACAAAACCAGTCAGTACAAGCAGAAATAGAGACAGAATCAAGAGTTCATAAAAAATAACTCTCCTCATCTCCCCAGCTATGAACACCATGTATAGAATTGTGTCTTTTGTAGCCAGAGAGTGCAAGACAGAGCAATAAGCAGCCGAGCAAGTGAAGATCCCTCTTGGACAAGTCAGTCTAACCCAGGAAGGGTATAATTAAAACCACACTGTTAAAAATGCTGTCACAGCAAGTGCTAAGTTTTTCTTGGCCACATAAGCAAGGATTTGGGCACATAACAATTGAATCAACGCTGGAAACCAATAATCCGCATTTCTGCACAAAAGCCATGCCTGGGCAGTAGCATTTTCAAATAGAGAAAAAACTGTTTTACCTTAAACCATGCGGTGCAAAATGTTTAAGGCTTTATTTGTGGGAGGGAAGCCTAAACCGGTCCTAACCATCAACCACAGTCTCTCGCTGTGTGCCCGCAACCCTCCACACTGGACAGACAACCCTGTGCACATGTACCCGCACACACAGCCCACCTCTTCCAAATCACGGGTGTGCAATGGCAGGTAGCTCTGTGGTTGGGTTGCTCATGCTTTGAGCCACATCTCCTTCTCCCTCAGCTGGCTGGAGGTCAGTAAGTCCTGTGCAGCCTCACAGCATTAAAGAACTGTGGACACTGGGATTAGTGTGCTAGCTAAATGAAGCCAGGCTCTGCCAAACCTATTCCTCATTCAAGCACTGGCCTTTCCAATGAGCATTTGCTCACATCCCAGAAGCTTGGGTGTGCTGCTTGTGCAAACATCTGCTCCTCCATAGTAAAAACGGTTACTGAAACATACTTGGCCAACTTGAAGGATTGCACCTGACATTGAGGCAAATTGATAAAGGAAACAGAATATAAAGAAATGAAAATGTGACTTGTCTGCTGCATATGAACAACAACCTAAAAGCTGCTAATAGCTGCCTATTTACTGAATAGCTACTTACTTAGTTTGAAGAACAGAAGGTAAAAATAGAAGACCTATTAAGATATGTTCAGAACTAAAGTCACACAAAAGCAAGTTAGAAGCTTGCAGTTTTTTCCACACAGAAGCGAGTGCAAAAGACAGCAATGGAAGGTTTATGAGGAATTTGCAAGAAAAAAGTAAATCTGCTTTCTCCCACTTAAGCAAATGAGCTGTGAAAAGAAACGGGAGCTGTGAGATGTTGGATTATGACCAAATATGCCACAGAATCTTATGCTTAAACCAAATTTGCTGTTTCTCTGTCTGAGGAACTGCAGAGAAAATACCCTTGCAGCTGGCAAAGTGCAGAGCTAAATGAAGTGTGTGGCAAGAATGGTCTTATACCCGTTTATTTACTGTTTTCATTCGCTGCTGGAACATGAGAGCTTGTAAGACAGTAACATAAGAGAAACGTGTCATAGCTTTGCCATCCAGTCTAAAGAGAAATCAGCAGAAAGCAGAGATCAGCGTTTGGGGCAGATTGGTATCTGAACGAATATAACAGAACGAATTCATGTTAGGGCTAAGCAGCTAAATGCAGAGATGTACTTATCTGAGGGATAACTCTAAACTGGTATGATGGTAAAATAGTTCTGTTGGGTGAAGCACTCGGCAGCTGCACACCATCTGTGGAGCATAATGTGCAATGTAAAAGAAGAGACCTTCTTCCTATGCAGAAGTATGACTTCCAGGTCCAGAGCCATGTTATTTTCCCAGAGGCTCACGGCTATAACATATATGGAATAACTGATTCCGTTTGACATACCGCATTTAAAAAACAAATAGTGACAATTTAGAGGCTGTTTTGAAACAAAAATGTAAAAGAAGCCAAAACCCAAGAACCAGGAGCTGGGACACTTACAGGATGGACAAAACCAAGTAAGTAAATAAATAAAACCCCAGAAAACAAAACCCTAAAGGAGTTAAATATGTGTGTCTTATAGAAGTCACAGTTAGTTGTATGAACACGATTATGCAGACATACATGCCAAAGGGAGGGTGGAAATCTATTCAGTAGCAAAGGCAAGTAAACTGGAAGGAAGCAAATTAACTTCAAATGGAACAGACAGCAAAGATTAGCTGAATAAAGCAGGACAAGTGACACTGCTTAGCCCCTGTAAGAGCCAGTGGAAAAGTGTCAGTATCTTCACACAGGAAATGGGTATCTTTTATGGCTAGAACTTAAAATTCTTGTATGGTAAAAATAGAGCTACTAGATATGGCCTAATGGCCTGCCTAAATCAGAAGCAGATGATACAAGGATGTTGGAAGTGCAGAGATGCTCCTCTCCCTCTGGTTCAACCAATTCCCCAACCTGCTATGAGACCAACAGCCTGAGAAGCACTGATTGAAAACTGGAAAGTGAACCCGCAGTCTTGCTACCCAGTGCCAGTCCCTTTTCCAACCCCAGCATCAGACTCCTCCTCTTTGTGTCCTGTCCTAACCTGCTGTTGTGAAACTTCCATCCAGCTCTGAATGTCACCAGCATCAGGACAAACCTTACATGTATTATCTGGAAAGTGCTGTTTCAGTGTAACAGTGAGGAAGACTCACTCTGTGCTAAACTAGAGAGTCCCATCGATGTGATGCTATCACCAAATCTGCCACAATGGCCTGGCATTTATGTCACAGGCACATAAGAGATTTTAGCCCTGAATAATCAAACAAGTCATGTTCTTATCTTCTTAATTAGAAATAATGTATCATATATTTCCTGCTCTGGAATGCTTCTTCAAGCCACCGTGGATCCTTTTCAATGTCCTCCATCAGACTATCTCATTGAGACCCACCCCCTCTTCCTAGGATCCTCCTTCCTCAGACGCAACTCCCCTGGAACCAGTCCCACAGAAATAAAACACTTCCACCAGCCAGGAGGGCAAGACCACATTCTGTTTAATAACAACTCCATAAAGGACTGTACATGCTATTTTGAGCTACCTCCCCTCCTTTACTGTGGTTGCTGCCACATACAGGCATGGAGGTGTATAGTGCCATATATTTTCCTAAGTCTATATGCAGTGTGTGTACATGTATGTATGTGGTTGTACATGTATGTATTTATATAGCTTTCCAGAAGTGTTATCTCATAAGTCACATTATCAAAACATGCGAAGTATATCCAACAAAAATTTTCAGGCAAACATGTTTTGGAGCTGGAAGACCAAAGGCAAATCAAGACTCAGTTTAGTTACTAAGGGCTAAGGTGGGACAAGTAAGGATGAAAGCTTTCCATATGGGTCCCTTTCCCTTTATGTTTTAATTTCATTTAGTACTTTCCCCCCAAACATCAATGCACCTCTGTAAACACTAGCCTGAAAGAAAACATACAATCACCATGCAGCTACCCCCTACAGAAAATGTTTACAGGCTCTGTAAGCTCTTTAAAATTGCTTTGCAACAACCTCTGTTGTCCCATACACTTAATGCTAAAGCAGTTTCAGATACTGAGAATATAACATTTGAAGACCCAAGTCTTTAGTGAATTTTAAACATGCTTCAGGAATCCATTCCGCATGTCACCGAGACTCCCATCCACCACCCTTTTACCTCCCACATCCTCAGGCTGTACCCTCCCGTATCTGAAAACAGCTGAAACAAGAGAAACCCTATTCCCCATAAAATTACTTTGGAGTCCAAATTTTATAGCATAGGGATTCCTAGAGACGTCCAACCATGCACAACATCCACAAATCAGAGAAGAAAAAATGAAGCCAAGTAAGAATATATACCTGCAAAAGAGGTTTGGGCTTGCTACATTGCTCACACATGCAGTATCTGAAAAGAAGGGAAGTCCACCTGCACTGGGAACATGGCAGAGTTCTGGAAAAGGGTTCTCAACCTTTTGACCTCCAACTCATGACCGAATTTCCATGTCCAATGAAAATGAATACAGAAAGCCAGGGAATCTGGACTAGATGCCTTTGCCTTATTTGAAGTAAATCTTGGCGCACGATCTTGTCTCCGTAATGGAGGAAAGCCTTTTTAGATGTTTTTGTCTTGCTAGCATGGATATTTGATCCCTTATGGTAAAGCAAAACCAAGACTTGGTTTCAGAGGGCATTACAATGTCCCCAGTCAACGCAGATGAGGAAGATCCTCACTAGCATTCTTTCCACAGAATACTGCAATCTCTTTCTTTGTGGAAGGCAGCAGCTACTACTCATCAGTAGTAGCTCCTGAGGGAGGTTGGAGCTAGATGATCTTTAAGGTCCCTTCGAACCCAAACCACACTATGATTCTATGATATCTGCAATGAGAACAGTCTTGATAAAGTCTTTATGGTTTTAGTAAGCAAACTCTTTCTCAGAGAGTGACTGCCTGACTACATTTTTTCTCTGCCAACAATGTGTATCTGCACCAGAAAAATCTATCTTTTTGTTGTTTCTTTGTTTTTCTTTTCCTGCACAGACCAACACTGATGATCGCAGAGCTGCTCGTGATTTTCAAGGACAAGATAACACTTTGTTCTGCTATGCTGCAGAAAAATGTCAGTGGAAGGATATAAAATAGAGCCCAATTCTCTAAGCACGGGTCTTCCATGTCTACTTGTTAACATCATAACCATTTGTGTCCATCCCTACCCCAGTGAATTCATGAAGCTGGCTGCACTGCTGAAAGAGTGTAGTGTTCCAGACAGCCTTTCCCAGGGTCCATGACATGTTCTGGGACAGAGATACATTGATCTGGCACAGATGTCCTGCTCTTCTCTGCTGCTCCTCTGCAGGTGGGTCGCTACTACTTAGCCTGGAAAAAGCCTATGATATAAAAGAGGCACCTGACATTGACTTTACAGCTTGCATTCATATTTGAGACTGTGCTTTAATGACTGTAGGCTGTCCTACACATACATTTAGTTCTAATAGGCACTACTTTACTCACATTTTCCTGTTTATTTGTCCTTTCCCTGAGCCATGGCATAGAAGCCTTTCCCTGTCAGATTGCTACAGGGGAGGAGAATCAAAGATGAAACTTCTTTATGTTTTCCTAGGTGTACTGGCATCAGCTGCTGAAAATGCCTGTATATGAATGGTGGTTGGTTTGGTTGGTTGGTTTTCTTTCCTTTCTTTTCATTTTCCTTTTGGAAAAAGTCAAACAGTTTCTTTAAGGGAAATCCCAGATTGTTTGCAATTGTCTGAACAAGGAACATGGGACATTCCTTCTGGGAGAAATGAGAGGGAAGAGCTTAGACTATGCCAATGCTGCTCTGCTCTCTACAAAATATAGGGGTGGATTTATTTGAGTCTGTTTCTCCTTCTAGGCAATTGTCAATACAAGAATTAAGGCAAACTGAGCTACATTTAGATATTTGGGGCTGCCAGTGAACACAGATCACACATTATCTTCATTTGGACAATGACTAAGTTCCTATTTGGTGTATTTCTTACACGATTTCCCTGAAGAGTTAAGTATACCGTGAAGTGTTTCGCAACCATGATGAAAAAGAAGCCAGCAGGTGCTCTAATTCAGGGAGGTCTCTTTCCTACCACTGCGTCTTTCAGAAGGAAGTATGGCTTGGACCAAGGAGTACTCTAAGCTACCCCTGGAGCTACAGCTTCTGTAGCGATTCTATAACCGAGCCTATTCTTCCTGGAGTCTGCCATGGTAAACATAAGATGTCAAGCCTTTCTTGATCTTTTTCCCAAGCCTTTCTCTCAATGTCTTTCCCTCTCTGGCTAGACTTCTCCTTGCTATTGCACTATTGCACAGAGCACACAAAGTTGTCCACAAGCCTGTACTGTCACACACTACTTTGCCTTACCACCATACCTCATACCTTTGTGAAATAAAGAGAATAGTTTCCTTCTCTCCGCTTCTCTGGGCCTACAACTAATAGTTTTCAGTTGTTGTACAGAGTACATAATGCACAGGCTCTGCCTAGGTGTGAAGTGCCATTCTGGATCTCACACTAAACTGGAACTAGCTTAAAGTTAGGGATAAACCTCACGTCCAACAGCTGTGCTTCACTCCTGCACAAGGCTCTGCCTCTTGCCATTACAGGAGAAGACTTATCAGCATCTTTAGCTGCCACGGATCACTGAGTGCATATGATACTTGTGCATGTTAACTTTACTAATTCTGTGCATATATCACGTTACTTCTCTCCTCCTGCCTGATTGCAAAGATTTATCTCAAAGGAGCCTGTGGAAGGGGAGAGAATAGTGAGGGAGATAACAGGGCATTAAATAACAACAAAATCCAAATCAGGTAAGAGCATACTAGGAATTCTAAGGAAAACACTAGAGAAGGAAGGGGGGAATATGTCCTCCCTGGTACTCTAGCTGGGTTTATTCTTTTCAAACAGATATTTTACAATCAGCTTAAGCTAATTTAAATTGCATCTGCAACCAAAGAATATTCTTCAACATGACTATCTGCACGCATCTCCAGGCCACAGTGATGCTTGCCTTACTGAGTAAACCAATACAAGGAGCTGATCCCACTGAAATCCTTATCTTGTCAAGAGACTGGGTTAGTTTTCAATGGGGCCAGTTTCTGAGCAGCCAAATGAGTGTCAGCACTGTGCTTCTTAGGCAGTAGAAGTATACAGCTGGTGGTGACAGAAGGGAGGAGGCATGACAGCTCTTTTTAGCAGCTTAGACTCATCATGAGGTTGCCATTTCAAAGTGCACTTTCCCAGTCTCCCTAACCTGATGCAAAGGCCAGCTGCTGAGACCAGTGCTCTCTCTCCCTCTGCTCACAGCTGTTCCCTCTTCACTTTAATGGCAAGCCAAAAGTGCTTTAACTTGCTGTGGGGTCAGCTGTGCACCAGCATCTCACAAGAATTACAGATGGGAGGTGAGCACAGTCAGGACAGAGAGCTGCTTTCTTCATAGCAGCTTACCACTTGATCAGAGGTATGGATAAACCCTTTCTCTGCTGCAAGCCTATCATGAACGGGGATGTCTTAAGGGGGAAAAGCAAGTGGGTGACTCGTCAGCAGCTTCCTGGAAGCAGATGATTTAGAGGCACAGAAACTGAAAGAAACAGATTGACTTTTCCACCCCACAGCCTAAGGTAATGGAGTTGAAGAGAACTCCCAAGGCTGGTAAGGAAAGCTTGAGATTTATATAAAAGAAAAACTGATGAAATAGTGTAACTTGTCAGATATGAGCAATCACGGGAAAAGGAACAAGAGAGAATTTGCTTGCAGTGGAATCTGAGATTTTTTTTCAGTTATGGTCACTTGTGTTCAAGCCTTCCTTTGTGTTCAGCACAGTAACTTCAACAAGCCCCTGCTGAAGATAAAGGCTTGGGGGGAAATATGGGAATCTTCTACACCCACTGCTTCAGGAAAACCTCACCTTTTTAGGTTGTGCAGCTCTGCTTTACAAAGGGTTTGTGTACATGAACAGCAGGGCTCGGTTTCTTAGTAACGGCAGCTCAGGGATACTGAGCTTACCTTTCCTTTTTATTTTCAGCCCCACAAATGTGATTTGGGCTCTGAGTATTTGGCTGTACTCTCTCCAACTCATTCCCCCTCACCAGGATAAAAGAACTGCAGGCCAAATTGTGCTCACAGAGCACCTGTGCCTTCCATATGCTTGAATAGGTGTAGCTATATAATAACAACAGCTTTTCTGGGAAACATACAGTAGGTTCCAGGTCCCTCTCTCTGATCTTGGATACACACAAGCAGCAGGTCTGTTACATAACAAAAAGCCAGGTTATACAAACCATTGCCCATTTGCAAACAGATTCAAACTGCCTTTCCAGTTCAGCTCAGGATGCTCACTTGGGTAGCAAGTGTGGATGGGCAGACCTGCTCTCTCCAGTCAAGCTCGTGGCAAGTGTAGAGATATTTCTCTTTTGGACTGCAGGAAGGTCATGGTAAACAGCCTTTTTGGGTGAGAGTTTTTGTGGTTTTCTTTTGGGGGGGGGGGTGTTACTTTTTGGGGGGTTTGTTTTTTCCCTTTTTCCAGAAAAAGGCTGAAATTGTATTTTTCACAGAAAGTCAAGACCTTTATGAAAAAAAAAATGTATCAAATCTAGTAAGCTTGAAAGATATTTATAGCGAGTAGTGTTCAAGCCAGTCTGAACGATAGTCTATCTACACAAGTTACAGAATTACACAGCAGGGTATAAGTTTCTGTCTCTTTCCACAGAGATTAGAAAACTCTACAAATAGGTTTTGGCTTCCTGTTGAACTCCATAGAATCTCCTATAAGGTGATTTTGTTTCCCCACACCTTTTCCTATGTGGCTAATTCCCTGTCACTGCCCTGTACGGAGATGATGCACATCTTCCTGACATCAATCAGACATCTTAGTAAATGTACCACACATGTCCACATTAAAAGAAGCCATGGACAAGTTGACCCACTTGTCCTGTAAATAACACAGAGGGACCATTAGAAGCTACTCTGAAAGTTACTGTGAACGTCCAGATTGGTCCTGGAGAGGCACATGAGGACAAAATGGTTTGGAGGAAAAAAGCAAGAAGCCACCTAAATCTTCTCCCATAAAGGAACATGCTGAACCCTTTTTGTTCACCTGAAGCCTTAAATAAATAATAAATAAGGAAAAGTTAACATTTATTCATTTGTCATCTGCTGAGGTGCTCTTGGCTCTTGCCCCTTCTCCCTGATCTGGCTACTGTGGTGTCCTAGGTCCTGCTCCACGGCTAGACCCAAACCCGTTCAGGACAATGAGCTAGCACTGGCCCTGCAAGAGCTGTAGGAGATCATCTTTATCAAGCCTTCCTGCCTAGGGGAGGTTAGCACTTCAATGTGTAAACACCTTTAAAGAGCCATTGAAAGGTCACCCTTCAGAAGAGCTGCCTCCTTAGAGAGGTGTGAGCATGCTCAAGCAAATGGGTAAAAAACAGTGGTCACAAAACCCTTTATCTCTTACCTACACCAAACTACCAGTCATACTTAAAACATCCCAAATGTCTTTCCTTTAGAGGTGCAACGGTGAGGGAAGACAGAGCCACTTATGTAGACCTGGCTGGAAAGACTCGGGTGTTCACAGAGGAGACCCTCTTCATGCAGCTGCCTGTGTAAGTGGGGGAAAAGCTGAGTGGGGTAAAGTTCTACCTGAGAGTCCCATTCATACTTTTCATAATTCCTGGATATCACCTGCTTTGCTTGCTAGGAGCTGTCTGAACTGTGACTCTTGATGATATTACTTCAGGCACATTATATTCTCCTTAGACATTCTTCCCTGCAAATACGCTGGGACTAAACCTGAACCAGGGAAGAAGCACGTAGCACTCTCCTGTCATCCAAACAACGCACAAAGCCTGAAGAGGAGGCAAAGAACAGACAAATGTGTCATGAATTAAACAGAGTAGATATCAGTCAGTGTAAGTGAGAAAGAGTTGCCTCGGGACAGTATGGCAGTGCCCAGGCAAATTCCTTTCCCTAGCTCATCAGATCTAGCTCTGATCTAAACCCATGTTTTGCTGATGCTTCCTTACGAGTGGTATTGCAATTAAAACTCAGCACCTGGTTAATTTCTGCTGGTTCTGTTCACTCCTCCTGCACAATCCATAGCCTTGTACATTTCTTCAGGCTGCTTTTACCCCTGTTTATTTTCTGGTGAGAGCTCAAAAGGAGACAGGTCTTTCCACTTCCTTTCAAAACCCCTCTCCCTCAAAAGGAGGTCTGTAGAAACATGGCAAGGAATTCTGAGAGACCGAATTCCCCCTGGTCAATGAACCTTGTTTTTTTAACAACAACAACAACCGAAAATAGAACCTGTACAAATAGGTAGAACAGCTGAAATCAGCTCTCTCCAGTCCTAAAAAGGAGATGGAAGAGAAAAACAAACAGACCAAGTACTGAGCATTATTTATATTGCTTGGGGGTAGGAAAACGAAAGAAGAAAATATAGCAGGCAGAAGAAATAAATAGGAGGAGAAAACTTCATCTCGCTCCTTTTTCTTCCAGCTATATTTGGCACTGCAGAGGATAGCCAGAAATGGGAAAGGTGCAGGATCTCTATTAAGTGATGACTCGAGTACAGGTCATTCCCACTACTAACTTGTTAGGAACACTTACGCAGCAATATAAAAAGGTTAAAAAAAAAACCAAAACTGAAAACTCCAATGTAAACTGGGTATCTGTGATCTCATAGCTGTACACACTGCTCCTGGATCTGCTGCCTGTTCTCTAGGTCTCCCCATACTGCTGGTAAGGGAAAAGACAGAAGGATGCAACAGCAGCAGCACCAAGCTGGACATGTCCTCAAGCCCCTATAAGACTCAGGTTTTATGACTATCTCCATAGCTGAAAATGTCCTTTCCACTGGCATCAGTTGCCCAATGCCAAAAGGACACACTGCTCCTGCAGCTCCTGGGAAGGCAGAAATTTCAAGGGAAGAAACAATTAAATGAAAGAGACCAAAGCACAAATATCTGAGAGCAGGGTTAGATTCATATCTGCATCCATTCTTCCATGCCACAGCAGAGCCATGCGCACACAGCTACAACATCTGTACTGCAGCACAACCCGTGCCCACGGAGTGCAGTTTGTATCCATTGAGCCTACAATTTCATATCAAGGTGCTAATGAGGATCTGGTTACCCAGTGAATCTTTCATCTCTGTACAGTCTGTATCAGCCACAATCAAAATACTAGTGCAATCTATATTTGTAAAGCCATATCTTCATTTTAAACCAGTTTATACTCATATATTCTATCAAAGGGGACCACGTCCACAGAGCAATATCCATTCTGCCAAGATGGATTCTAGCCACACAGCTGCTCTCTATACCATGTCTGTTTCATCAGCAACATCCCCAGTACCAGAAGAGTTTGTATCCACAGCCAAGACTTTGTATTAAAAAGATTTAGAAATTATTTACCAATCCAGACCTCTCCAAGCACCTCACAAGTGTTGCCCAGAGCAATGAAAATCAAAAACGTGTGTCCATGGAAGAGGGGAAGGAAAGGTCTTCATGTGTCAATCACATTGAGATTTTCCTCTTGTTTAAAAAAATAATTCAATGTCAGGAAGAGAACATGTGTCTGCTCGGAAGTGTGGGGAGCTGGAGAATCCCTGTAATTTCATCCCTTGCCACCCCTTTCTTGGTTCAGCAGTGATGAGAACTTCACAGAAAGCATCAGTTGTTTGTTTCCCCCTCTTCCTCATCAAAGGACTGCACCCCAGAGGAGGTGACATCTGAGACTTTGCGGCTCAGTGCAGCATGTTCCATCTCCTCTCGAGGAGACAGTGATTCCAGGTCCCGGCACACTGCATCATCCTCCTCTGGAGATGGCTTCTTGTTTAGGAGAGGAGCCTTCTCCAGCTGTGGGTTCCCTTCGTCCTCAATGTGGTCCTCCATGTACGTGCTGGACTCTGCCCCACACTGAGCAGTCTGCAGGGGCCACACGTGGACCAGCCCTGTGCTCTGGATGAAGTTCTGCTCCTGCCGCTGTTGCTGCAGCTGCTGCTGCTGGAGAAGGCTGCTCTGAATCAAAATGCTTTCCTGAAGGTTTGTCTGGGATTCATCAAAATTCTGGCCTAAGTAGGAGGCAGTCGCTGGGGAAGCGATGAGGGACTGGTCACTGGTCTCCCAGGCATCGGATGAACCTAAGCAATACATGCCCTGTGAGACGTAGGAGTGAGGCCAACTATCATACTGCGTTTGGGCCATATGCTCTGCAAGTGAAGGAGAGAAAGAACACAGTTAGACACTTTGTCTAAGCCAAGCTGGCTTATACAGATAGCTTATGCGCCTGTGCATGACACTGTGCTGTACAGGGTAGATAAATCCTTTAGAGGAGAGGAAAAGCCACTTCTAGGCAGATGAACTTGGTTATACCCCCAACTGACTGCAAGAGCTGGCAGCTTTCCACAGGTTGTGCCCAAAAAAGGCAAAGGAACTGGGCTTTGGAGCCTCCCTGTTAATACTAGATTCCTTGGACAGCTCCACAAATAGGTGATGCCTCTGCTATATCGAAATCACAAAAATTGAGGCTACAGAATAAAACAGAGTAGAGGGAAATAGGGCAATATGGAAATAAGAGGAGGGAAGGGGTGTTCCAAGACTAGCTAGAGGCACCAGAGCTCACCTTGGCTTTCCATTAGTTCTTGATAGTTCTCAGAGTAGTTGCCTGCTGGGTTCTCCTGGTTTGAGTTTACACTCACATCCTCACCATCCATGGAGGACCAGGCCATGAGAGTTGCCTCAGAAATAGCAAACTGTTCCATCACTCCTGTGCCAAAGGAGACAGGCAGGGGAAGCAGGGATGTGTGAAAGCCTCTACTTCTCACCACACTCTCTAATCTCATCTCTTCACACTGTCCCACTCAGCATGTCCCATCCTACCTCAGCAACACCCATCACCCACAATTGGCCCTCACCCTCTCCACCTCTGCATTTCATTGGCAATACTCCAACCACAGTCTCTCTCTCCTTCAGCCACGTGAACTATCCACAGGCTCTAGGCTCCTACACTTTGGTCTCTCAAGGTTTCTGCTCTGGGAGATCCCAACCAATCCAACCCACGTGCCAAGAAGTTAGTGCTACCTGCAAGGAACCGGGCTTCCTTTTCACCATCGCTCAGATCTGAGTAGGCATCAGCGTCTTTGCGTGCTGTCTCATGCGTGTGCTGCTGCTGCTGGCTGTTACCTTTGCCCCAGCCTTGCCATTCAATCATGTGAGCCACCCGGCCTTGGCCCATAGCTGTTGGCTTTGTGACATGGTCCTTCATGCTGCGAGATATCCCTAAGGGGCCAGACGTTAGAAAACAAGGAGGGGCTATTACACAGCTCCAGGGTTGCCTGCCACACTGTTTACCTCTCATGGAAGTGGAGTTTCTCCCCTCCTTTCCTGACAGGGTTCATGCCTGGGGTTGGGTGTCTCCCACCTTTCACTGAATCACTCTCCATCTTTCCTTGATCTAGCTCTTAGAAGGAGGAAAAAGGGAAACCCCAAATATGAAAGACAATTTCTTTCCTTGCCTAGAATCCATTTAGGACAGATTTGGGCATAAAGGATGAAGCCTGGAAGTGAACAAACTGAGAAATAAAAAATGGGGTTAATCCCAAGGCTGCTTGAGGGTAAGCAACTGAAGATGTCTGAGCTGGGGTGCATGGTGCAAAGCTGACAGGAGTAAGACAAAGCTGCTCTTTGAAAGGGCAACAACTAAGAGATTTCTGTATCTAGAACCATAGCAGCGGATATTCCTCTGAGGCCTCGAAAAGGCAAGACTCAGAAAGGAGCAGTTGGGAGAGCAACAGAGGGATACGTGAAGAAGCACAAAGGCTGGCAAGGATAAAGCCGAATTTTGAGGACCTCACCAGAGAAAGATGATTTAGCCAAAGCCCCAATCCCATAAGCATTGGAGTTGCGTTTCAGTTTGGGGAGGATGGAGGTCGTATCTTCCATGGAGAGCTGAAAAGAGAGAGAATATGAAAAATTATATACAGAAAGGAGAAGAGGAAGCAAATTTAAGTGAGAAATAAGTACAAGGACTCCAGAAGGTAAGGGGAAGATGTGGAGCAGAAGCAAGCAATAAGAAAAAGAACAAAAGAAGGGAAGGAAAAATTAGACGCTATTTAACAAGGACTTGATATTGCGTAGCATTGGGACTGGGTGAGGCAAGGTCAGTGGGAGATGCAGAAGTAGTCAGTGAGAAGCTTCCTTTGGCTGCTGCCAGTCCTCTATAGACATGCTGCACTGTTCCCAGCTCTGTTAAAGATGTGAGACGTGGCTGATGGATAATTCAGGGAACTTAAAATGGGGAGCTGACACTGTGATAGGCATGACACAGTAACGCTTCATACTATACATATTAATTTTTATGTTACTTTTGGTTTTTATTCTCATATGGTCTTAATACAATGAATGTGACTGTAGCAGTGATGTATCCTGTTTTGAGCACCTACCACTACCTGTAAAGAAATGAGGTCTACAGCTCTGCTTAATTCCCTTTACTCTCTTCTCCATGTTCATCCTCAGTCCCTGAATAACAAGGATAGGAAACTATTGGGACAGGCAGCAGTTACAAGCATCATCATAAAACACAATCCCTCACCAGTTTTCTTCAGAGATGCCAGGCATTGCACGTGAAGAGTTGCTCTGGAAACTGAGTGTAAACGCAGCAGCTAAGGCATCCCGTAACTGTGGAGCTAGGAATGTCTGTATGTAACATGCGAGCTTAAGAGCTCAGGAAGCAGGGGAAGAACAGTAAAAAGTGAGGATACAGCCCTTGTTCCATGATACATTTCCTTTAGTGATGAAGCTGGTTGAAGAACTATCTATGCCCTCACTGGTCATTCCTGCCTGGGCACTGCTGTTCAGAATCCACCCCTTTGTTTCAAGACAGCCTTGGGGCTGTGCTGTGAGCCACCTCATGGAACCAGTCCAGAAAAGAAGCTGCAGAAGGTATCTACCACTATGAGGTTGGAGAGCTGTGACACAAAGGCAGGAATGAAGGGGAATGAAGAAAATTCATAAACCAGCTTTGATATCAAGAAAGGTTTATGAAATTACACTGAGAAAGAGCTACATTATGAGAGAGCTGACTTTGTGTACCTTGTTTTCACCTAGTCAGGGGTGCAGTGAGGAAAAACTGACAAATTTCTTCTAGGCAGTTGCTGCATACACCATTATTTTCCTGCACAAAACTGTTTCTCTAAGCAAAAGATCCCAAGCCATAAGTGCCACAAGGAAAGAGATGTCAATAGGGCGAGGGCTAGTTATAAATATGAGGCCCCTCGATATTCAGTGTCGCAAGGGCTTGCAAACCACAGAGAACCAGAAAATGACAGCCATTTATACTAACAAAAACGGAGCTTCTAATCCTGCCTTTCCAAGAGTACAAAACTATCAAGCTATTTTGTGTTTTCTCCTGAGCACAAAAAATAGTTTGGTAGCACTAATATGCATGATTTCATTTTTCGGATGGTGCTTTTGCATTAGTGAAAATAAATCACATAAAACCATTTTTTTTTTCATGGCATAGGTATTAAGAGCAAAGTACGTGGGTTTTAAATGTTTGCTTGTTTCTTCTGAAGCTTGCTCACCAGAGTTAGCTGGTAATGAGCATCTCCTTCAGGGGACATTAAGAATTCTTTTACAGTTGTATGCAGCTGGAAATGAGGGACGCCTTTCTCCCCATATCCTGGAGAAGATCAAATGATGCTTTAAAGAAAGAGTCCTGATTCTTTTAAACATGCTGGACAGACCCCATTTTTATCTATCAGTGCCCCTAAATCTCAAAAATAAACCTACAAAATGACACACATTAGTTCCAAAGAGGACAAAGGCAATCTCATAGTCACCTGCAGACCTAAATGCCTGCCAGACAGCAAAAGACCCAGAGGAAAACAAGAATTCATCACCGTTCTCCAGGTTACAGACAATTCCCAGAATTTCAGTGGCTCCTAAGGTCTTTTCCAACCCTAACTATTCTATGATTCTATGTTTCCATTCTGGTCTCCCCTGTACTCAATGGCAGGCAAATCCTAGTCTTCCTGTAACTAGAAATGTGAACAGTGGTGTGGCATATACTCACATTGATACCATCCCAGGAAAAATCTGTCCGTGTTTGCTAAAGAAAGCACAGAATGAGATCACGTTAATGTAACAAACAAGTTGCAAACATCAAGATGCATCACTTTGAGGCTGACACAAGGAGGAGCTAAACTACCTGTGTATTTTGAGTATAACACAGGAAGTTACAGACTTATTTCTGCTGGGATTACTTTCTCTTGTATTTCAGTTTGTCCATTCTGACACATTTTCCCTGCACAAACTAGATCCATTTCACGTATGTCCATTATGTCACATATGGCCATTACAGTACCAATTCATAGTGTATTTCCTTCAGCTTGGAGGACTCGCATCTCAACATCTCGGCTTTGGGGATGTGGATGCTCAGGCAAATTTAGATGAATCAGTTACACCTATGGTACGCATTCACATAAAATGTTCACTGAGGTATAGTTTATGCTCATTGATTCCCAGATTTGCATCTGATTTAACCGAATTTTCCATACAAGGTTGAGCCGCACAGTTCCTCCCAGGATTCCATGAAGCAAGTTTCTTGCAGCTACATTCCAAGCCACCAAGGAATAATAAGGAAATAAAAATACCTATACATTAGCATTCTGAAAAGTTTTACAAATTGTATCTTATTTGCTCATGCTATTTGTGAACGTCATTTGTGATTCCTTAAATATTATGTGTTTCAAATAGCTTTGACCTTTTTACTCATCATCATGACTGCATACCCTGAGCCTTACAGAGCTGAAAATTCAGGTATCTAAGATTGAAGAAGCTGCAGTAATTCAGAACAGCGAATGAATCAGCCCCTGAGATGCTGTGTGGTAAATCAGTTGGCAGCGAGTTACTAGGGGGTGCATCCCTAATATCAAAATGGATACAACTGTGTTTCTTCAACAGATTTTAGCTGTACTGAGGAAGCTGGGGCAGACATTGTGCTGGACATTTCAATGAATCCATTATTCAAGGACTGCAGACCTACAGGCTTGTCAGAACTGCCACAGATTTTTCCATGTTCTTTTCCACTCCAGTCATGAGTGGTTAAAAGGACTTTCATTTGCAAATTCTTCCTGTGGATATTGTGAAGGGAGTGACTCAACTCTATTCAGTGCAAGCCAAACTGCACAGATATGAAAGTCTGATCCTTGAGTGCACAGTGGTATTCTGGTCCTCTCCCAGGCTGCCTCAGTAATGCACAACATCCATTTCTGAGCTCAGAAAGAACCGAAACTTTCCGATCCCCATGGGTAACTGGGTGTGGAACAGGCTCTCACCTCAGTGGAAGGTCGATGGAAGCTGCTGCCATGCAGTGAACTGGTGCTGTCCATATTGATTTGGTCCACATCTTTCAGTCCTTTCCAGTCTACTGCAATCACCTCGTTTCCTGTGGGAACACATCTAGTCAGGCTTCTGAATGACACTACAATTTGTTCTAGAAGTCTTAAGCCAGCTCAGCTCAGCATACAGGAGAATCACTGAGTTTTAGGCCACAGAGCCTTAAACCAAACCTTCTGATTTTAAGCAGGCTACTTGTACATCATCAACTATTATATTTCACTCAGTTATCTCCATATCATCCAATATCTGAAGGGGGGCTATAAGGATGCTGGGGAGGGACTCTTCATCAGGGACTGTATTTATAGGACAAGGGGTAATGGGTTCAAACTTAAACAGGGGAAGTTTAGATTGGATATAAGGAAGAAATTCTTTACTGTAAGGGTGGTGAGGCACTGGAATGGGTTGCCCAGGGAGGTTGTGAATGCTCCATCCCTGGTGGTGTTCAAGACCAGGTTGGACAGAGCCTTGGGTGCCATGGTTTAGTGTGAGGTGTCCCTGCCCATGGCAGGGGGGTTGGAACTGGGTGATCTTAAGGTCCTTTCCAACCCCAACTATTCTGTGATCCTATATGAAGACTGGTCATTTGTGTTTTTCTCAAGCATAATGTATGTTTGGCTACAGCTCCTCAGAAAGAAAAAATCCAGTCACAATGTGTGACTGAGAAAGAACCAAAACTCTTTTGATATCCTATTCCAGTATTAAACCATCATCACTTAAAAAGGCATTTCTCCTTTATAATTTGAATTGGTCTGACACCAGCTTAGAGCTGCTGGTGCCCTTGCTTTGCTGTTCTCAGCAAGATTAAAGACCTTTTTAATACCCACCATTACATTTCAGGGAAGTTACTCATACACTTGCTTGTCTTCTTGACAAACAAAACAGACTGAGATCATCAGATTTCTTACTGTTGAGCACTTTTGCAGTCCCCTTAAAAAATCTGTCTCTCTTTTTGAAAGACATCTCAAATGTTTTAGTTTCTTTTAAACGTGGACATAAAAGCATACACAGTAATGTATGTAAACCTAAAAATAGTTACTTACTGCTGCTCTTCAAATTAACCCATTGTGCTCTAACCTCACAGGAGAGTCCCACATTCAGCTGTTTGTTCACTCAGATCCCTAAGCACTTGGCACAGCTTTCCGGGATTGTCACCCATGCAAAAGCAGGGACTGTGCCATTTGATTTTACATGCGTTTTAATACAACTTAAAGTACTTGATTAAATATTATTAACATAAAATAGAAATTATAAAATTGAATTAATAAAAATAAAAATAAGATTAAATTGTAATGAAATTGTAAAAATAAGATTAAATTGTAATGAAAACTAAATGCGAAGTAGCACAGTTTAAATAGTCAGCCAAGTAACCAAAACTACTCTATCCAGTTAGCAATTACTGGTACCATCATCAAGCTTTGTTAAAGGTTATTTACTTCCATGTCACAGAGGGAAGGTTGTACTGTGTTTAAACCAGAGCCATTTGGAACCTGGCAAGAAACACAGTCCCTAAAGTGATTGTCTATTCCTGGGATTGATTCAGCAGTATCTAGTGTATTTGGAATACATGCCATTGCATGTGATTGTTCTATATTCATCAGCTTTTAGCTTTCTCTTTACTCTTTATAGCAGATTTCTCCTTTACAGACACATGCAAACCCCCTTGCTCATTCTAGCATGTTTACAACGGCTTATTACTGCACTTCCTGGACTGAAATCTTCTGGCAGTCAAGAGATGCTGTGCTCCACAGGGCCTGCAGGAAGCACAGAGGCACTTACGGGTGGGAAACCTGAGGCACCCATCAACTACAGTTTAAAATGCAACAGAAATAATTTGGTCCCTTAGAAAGGCTAAATACGGGGAGATGATAACCAGGAGAAAGCAAATCTGAATTGGTGTCTACACACCTTCACATCTCTTTCTGAATCAAAACCCAAACCAACAAGGCATATTTTCACCTTCACATGTGAAGTATGTTTCTGCTCCTCAGGTTAACTAGAACCAAGTACTTTAATAGCATCCCCCGTATGTCTCTGAGCAGGCGGAGTAAAGTTGCTCTCTCCCAAGTTGCAGGGAACTTGAAAGGCGATTCCTGTACTGTATGCTATAAGGGTAACCACAGACATCAGACACAGCCAAACTTCAGAAGGAGGCAGGACATGGCTATGATGAGCACAACAAAGACCACCTTTCAAGGCTGTGATTCTCTTGACTGATTTTATTCACAAGGACATGCATGCATTTGGCCTTACTGAGCTCAGTTATTTAATTCTAATTTAATTCCCATCCCAGGAGCCATCAGCCTACCAAAGGCCCATTTCCACGTGCCCAGAGGAGCACAGTGGGATGATGGCACGTGGGAACACAACTTGCAGACTAAGAGGAAGAGACACCCTTTCTGGGTCCATCCTAGGGCTGTCCCAGGACAGCCTCAACCCCATAGTCAAGGGGAAAGCCTATCAAAATCAGTCAGGGGGAGAGGCTTTCAGATTCATTTTTCTAACTGACCGGGGTGGTTACTGCTTTAGGGGTATGGGACCTACTACAGGAAGCAGGAGAAGAGTATTTGGGGATTGCACTAGATTTATGTGATGAGTAGAGGAAGAACCAACAGCAGGCAAAGCAGGGGGATCTAGGTGGTCTGGGGAGAAACAAGCGTGAGAAAATAGACAAAAAGGGATAAAAGGGGCTGGTAGCATGTAAACACATTGCTGATCAGTAGGGTTGTCTGGCTGGGCTCTGTGCTTATTTTATGCAGACTGTCCTGTCTTCTTGCTAAATTCCAGTTCTATTTCCTGGCATGAAGGACATTCTAGCCTGGGTGCACGTTTCGTGATGGAAGTCTACGTGCCAGGAACTGCAGAAACTGGAGAAGCAGGAGAAGTTACACCTCTTCATAGCAGAAGGCAGCTATACAAAAGAATATAGAATACAGAATACAGAAGA
The DNA here is from genome assembly GCF_028554395.1 of Pezoporus wallicus. Taxonomy (NCBI): domain Eukaryota; kingdom Metazoa; phylum Chordata; class Aves; order Psittaciformes; family Psittacidae; genus Pezoporus; species Pezoporus wallicus. The sequence continues at coordinate 2,568,515 of NW_026639755.1, forward strand.
ACACAGAATACAGAAGAGTACAGAACACAGAATGTATAGAGTACAGTAGAAGTTATACTTGCCTTCAGTGCAGGTAGCAGCATGATGCCTGTTTTATCTCCATTTACCCTAGATTTACTCCCTGTCCTCTCAGCTGTTTCTGAGCCTAATGCTGTGGCCCTCCTGTAAGTCTAGACAGATATCCTGACACAGTCCAAAACAGGCTGCAGCACTGCTCTACAAATGAGCCAAAGAGACAGACCAACTTCATTGAGCCTGGTGCTCAACACATCCAACTTGACAGGCCCAAAGTTTGGCAAGTGATACTCAACCTTTGTTCCTAATTCTGCTAAACCACTGATGGTTTCCTTCAAGTGTCAGACTGTGGAAAACATTAGCATCATTCTGGCAGATCGTGGCACCAAATGATTGAAGAACATTAACATCAAACAATTATTTGTCTCAAAATCCACACCTCTTCTGTAATAGTAGAGCTGAAGGCCTATAAAATTTCTTTATTACTGGTTTTCTCCAACTGAAATTACCTAGACAAGGGAAGAGACTGAATAATACGTGATCTTGTGTGCACTACAAAGACTCATTATTGAAAATTCTTGGTCTAAACAGTTCCATGGTAGTAAGAAAGAAATAAATATATTGGGAGAAAATAACTAATAAATGTTTTTAAATGCAGTGATATCTGCCAAAGCATTAACACCACCACACACTGTGGCTAAAAAGAAGATGCCTGGATTCTAACTGGCATTGGGCCTGGGGCAAGGTTACTTCCTCTTATTGAAAGTTGGATAAAGGTTAGCGGTTGGATTCTTTTCTTTCTTTTTCTTGCTAGGAATAGCAAAAGCAACTACATGAAGCCTGGTGCTCAATACATGCAACTTGACAGGCCCAAAGTCTGTCAAGTCATTAATCCACAGACATGAAAGATCAAGTTCTGCTCTGACACATGGAAGGAAAAAAAAACAGAAAAATCAGAAAGACGTATGGACAGGGGAGCTGAAAAAAGAGAAAGTGAAGGCAGAACATTATATTTTAGTGTTGCTTTTATTCAACCTCTTTCTTCAATTAGTACGCTGTGTTTTCTGCTTTTGCAACGGCGCATTTCTTCTCCAATACAATTTCTTTTCTCAGCCAACTCCCATTCCAGCTTCTGCTAATCATCATGACTATTCCATTTGTAATTCTATCACCAATCATCTCTTACAAAACAGTATTTGCCCTTCTCCATACAGACCTGATAAGCACTTTGAAACATGAGAGGGTCATAAAGCTGATTTTAAAGTGGGATTTTTACTAATAAATGCTACTGAATTTCCTACTGAAATGTTCTGAAATGAGATGCTGAAAGTTTTCGTGTCGTTGTTTCTGTATGGTGTGTATAGGAAGGATATAGAGGGCTTTCCTTTTCCTTGAACTTTTTAAAGATTTCTTGATTTTAAAAAAAAAAAGTATTATTTGTTTGGGTCTTTTTTAACATCACAAAATCTACTCTTGCTTTGGAAGGCTCAGTAGATGACTGAAGAAGATGTAGGAAGCTAATTACATGAAGCAGTGAGAGAAAATCAAAGCAGCTGAAATATATTAAGCAGCACTGCTTGCAAATCAGGATTGCTTTGTATTTTTAACACAGATTTGATAAAAAAGCTCTGACAAACACCCATCAGAAAAAGATGCCTCCATCACAACTGAAGCAATGTTCCAACTCCAGTCCTCCAAGCCTTTGGGGAAGAAATATCATCCCTTTTTCTGTTACAATACTGTTACGGTAAAAATTAAGATTGGGCCTTTCTAAATAATAGAGATTAAAAACATTTAAAGAGGAAAAAAGATGGGTGAAAGAAAATATCTTTTTCCCCACTTTCTTATTAGTATCATAACTTTGGTCTCTCAGATAACAGAAAACGTGTGTACTAAGCATTCCCAAGTAATACAAAGTAATGACCATTTTGATGAATGCTGGAAACATCCAAGAAATCATCTGGATGACTGCATTCCCCTTGCTGATCTAATATTGTTACTTTTTTCCTTGTTCAGTAGCTCATTTTGCCACATACTTTAATTTACCATGAAGACGCAGATTTTCTTAGTGGGACATATTTTCCATTTCTTTGCATTTCTGTTCCTGACAGGAAATTCACCTTGTTTTGAAAAATGTATTACTTAATCTGAGCAAGTCCATTCTCTTTGGGTTTCCTTTTGAAATTTTGTCCATTTCTATTACCACTGTGTATTCGTTGATACTATATTTTGTGCCTCTGCCTGTAGTTTGTTCCTTTAACAAGGTACATGCTTGAACCAGGCATCTGCATTTATACAGGATCTTCTAATAATCTATTTTGTTGTAACTTAGGTGCTGAATGCTAAATATCTCTGATTTATCTTCTCTCTTTTGTTCCACACTAAGTAGCCGAATATAACTTTAGAGTCTTACATTCTAGTTTTAACTTCTTGACATGATGCTGGCGAAGGTGTACACCACACACCAAACATGCATTCGTGTCAGCTGCTTTCTGCTGTGTCATGCCAATTAAGAAAAACACTAATTAAACAGTTCATTTCCAACACCACTATTATCCACTGTTAGCAAACTTTCTTGTTTCTCAAGGTTTACTTTCTAGCACAGAGTAGAAACATGGTCATTCAATACTGGTAGCCAATGTTAATGTTGGTAAAGATCAATATTTAGAGTAAATGGTTCCATTACTCTTTTGCATTCCCTTCTTTTCCCTGAAGGACTAAGAAAACAACAAATGTAATTGCAGTAATTGTGATCAGTCTTTACATTGTTCTTTCCCCAATGTCAATTTTCATAAATCTCGTGGGAGTACAGCATCTTTGTCAAACACAGCATCGCCATGTCCTGTCAAATGTTGTTGAAATACAAGCGTTGAAGCTGCTAGAAAGGACTGATGGATGGACAGCATAATCATAGAAACCTTTTCCCTCCCTGAATGCTTTACAGATCCATTCAAAGCCAGCCAAAAGGTCAACATGAAGGAAAGGAATAAATCTGTCAGGCGGACTGTCTCTGAGGTGAACCCCAGATGGAAGCATTCAAATTCTTCCAGGTAAAGCTGAGAAATCAATTAACCTGTGTTATTCACAGAGCTGCGTAAGTATTCTAGCTTGTGTTGCATAAGGAACTTAGTTATCTGCTGCTGGCAGCTACCAACAGAATGGCTTGTGGAAGATGAAGAGAAAAGAAGTCTGTTTTCATGGGTAAGATAGCCCTGAACAGTTTGTTGCTCACCAAGGCAGAGAAATGCTCTCCTCAAGGTGAATGTCTTCTTTAGAAGTTTTGATCAAGAACGAAAGTGCCTACAGCTCTGAGCTGTCTGTAAGATTAGGAATCAAGTGGGCAGCTCTCAGGATCTTTGCTTTGGATTTGGGTAATCTAAATTCTTTGCCAGACCATTCTGCCTCTTTTTGCAGGTAGGTCCCTTTTTAGAGCTGTTTAGGAAACACTTTCAAGCCTATACTAAAGGCTACCGTATACCATGTCCTTGTAACTAAAAGGAGATGAACAGAAAACCTAATGTTAGACACTGGCAGCTCTGTTCTGAGAAGCAATCATGTCATTTAAGCTAAGGAGGTACTGTAAACCGAAATACATCCAATTAATACAACTAAAACAAAAAAAAAATCAAAGCCCTGTCCCATTTGCAGAACAAGTATCAGCCAGCATGGCGATGGATTTATCCTCATTCTTCACTGCTTCTCTGAAGTGCAAGGAATGTGTCCCCAGGGCCCTCATTCAGCACAGTAAGTACGAAAACATCAGTACGAACCAAGGCCCTTTTTTGCTGGCCTATAGCCAACATTACAGAAGTAATACACATCAGGCCATTTCATACATTGCTCTCCATATCTGTTTAATCTAGAGCATAAGTATACCATGAGTTGTGACACCTATGTCCCATAGTTTCCTCTCTACCATCTCTAGTGTTTCCAGTCAGGAAGAAAAACGTTACTGTTGGACCTCTGTTCATTAATTCTATTTCCTAAAGAAGAACTATCTCAAATACTCCTTGGGAGTCAACCAGCAGATCATAATACACCTTTCTCACCCCAGGCACACTCCTGGTCCCCCTCTGGGGGTGGACAACACCCCCTCTAGGGTGGGCAACACCACTGTCAAGGTGGTATCAACAGCCCAAGGCAATTCACTGCTGCACCTTTGGGCCCACCACCATCCCCTAGCCAGCAGCACAAGTTGGAGGAAGAAGCGGGACAAGAGCCTGCTCAAAACACCAGCACATGATTCCACAGTTCCAGACTTTGCCTAGTTTCAGATCCAGCTCCTTTGTGAGATGTATCACAGTATTTGCTTTATCCAGAAGTCAGGTGACAAAAACCACTGTCTGCATCCTTGCAAAGGATACTGCTCCTCACATTGATACAGAGCAGAGGCAAGAAGGAGGAAGGACTTTGTGTGCAAGCCCACTTTTGTTTGGATAACATTTATTTCTCCATTTGCCTATGGCTGATCAGAACTCACTGGAGCCCCTTCCTACTGTGGCTGAGATCTCAAAAACTCCCTGACACACAGCCAGTAACAAAGCTCCACTCCAGGCTCTCCAAGACTGCCACTCTGAGCCTCTCAGGACTGAACAGCTCTGTTTCTCATGAGAGAAATGCATGAAAGTTCTTCTTACCCCCAAAAGTGGGACCTCTGCAAAGGGAGGGACTGCTGCACGGTATTTCTCCTCAGCACAGATTACTGTCATTAACTCTCCTCCTCCTGGTCCCCCAGCCAGGAGAAAGGGTTTAACAGAATGGCTAATGGCTATTTTGTGGGGACCTTGAAGGCATTTAGTTTCAGCTTCATGGGGTGTACAACTGCAGAGTGCTTGTTTAAACTCAGCAGGGTCCTCTTGGCTTCAAAAGGGGAGTGAGTCAGAGCTGCCCTATTCCAGCCATTGCTACTCCAATCGTCATAAAATCCTTCCTCTGCATTGTCTATTAGGGTGTGATGGGCCTGCTGCTCACAGAACTAAAGCTGTGTGTAGTCATGTGGGTTTAAGTCCACTGACATGCCTCTTCTCCCTCTGGTACCAAGAAGACCTGAGACACATGAGTCAACCAAGACACCTATGTAGCATCTTCCTCTGACCAAGCAAACTGAGTCAAGAGGTCTCATCGCATCTTTGGAAACAGGTGATAAGCAGGCAGCTAGCAACCTCCCACCAGGAAGGCAGTGCTTCCTGCTTGGAGAGCCCACCTCTGTGCTAACAGCCACTTCCTGGCTACTAGCTGGGATACGAGGGAGGTCAAGGTGCCTGAATAGCTGCAGAGGTGGTCAGAAATGATGCAGCAACTTTTCCATCAAGGAGGATTATGATCATCAACAACCAATGAGTGCTGACTCAATGCTTCAATACTGCATCAACGACCCAGTGCAACACTGACCAGCCCCCAAGAGAAAATACTGGATTTGGGGGTGGTCTTTTGCGGTTTGGACAATCCAGCTTGGATTGTGCTGGCATGTGCCTTCCCCACCATCTCTAAGATGTCAGTGATTCTACACTAGTAACCCAAGAGGCCTCTTCCAAGACTTCATTGAACTACTGGTGCTTTACAAGGCCCTCCTCACAACCTGGAAGCTCTCTGGAGCATTCAACTCCCTCGTGATCACCAGCAAGGGGAAATCTCCCTGTTGAGCCTTAGCTGAACAAAACTCACCTCCAAATGCAGGCAGAAACCTCACCGCTGAAATGGAAGGACCATCCGTGCAGCATCACTAAAACTGGGGGCCACTGGGTCTATGGTCAGTGAGTCTAGATCAACCCCACACTGCTTGCCTAGTGTATAGCGTAGAACACAAAGATAATACTACCATGTCCTACCTCAGGCAAGTCCCATAGGAAGGTAGTCTCCTCCAGCACCTAGCTCCAAGGAGATATCTCTGAGGCCTCAACCTGTGACTCCCTGTCCAGTTCAGACACTTCAGTAAGCTTTGGACAACCAGATGACCTCTCTTGAGAACACTTGTAAGAAGAGTATGAAGATGTATGAAGAACACGATGCAGATATTCAGAAGTAGATAGTAGATAGTATGAAGATGTAGATAGTATGAAGAAGAGTATGTAGATATTCATGCATTGATTGCTCAAGTTCCTCCCCCTTACACCCAACCACGATGTACGGTTGTAGGACCACTCATTTTAGGAGAGGATGAGGAACCCTGGTGGCCAGTTTCTGCTCTGAACTAATTCAATGGATGACTGTGAATATAAGCTGGAAAAATCTTCCATCAAGCAGAGGCACATGTTTGCTCACAGGACACCCTGACTCATGTCTCTTATGCAATGACAGGGAGACTGGCATCTCTGTATATCAAGTATGCCAGTCTTCTGACTCCTCCAGAATTTATCATCAAGATTCTGGCTGCACTTCTCACATCTTTACTTCAACAGTTCCCATCCCAAGACCTACTAAATTTTGGGCCCTCTTTATCAACTACCTCGTTTCTCATCTCCAGCTCTAAGAGGAAGAAAACCCAAGATCCCAGCAACTAGCAGTGCTATTTCTATTCCCTTGTTCTGAGCAGGGCATCACTTAGGCAGCCTCTACCAGTCCCTGGATACCATGGAAATATAGGGGTGCTCTGCTAACTGTTCCTCTCTGCTTTCCTGTTGTCCTGGGCTTAGCCTGTTAGTCTTTACCCTGTTCTCTTTTCTTATTTTCCTACTTCTCCTCCACCATAACCCATCCCACCTCAATGACTGTCTTTCTCCCTGGTTTCTTTTCTTCAACCTCTTCTTTTGGGAGTTAGAGGGAAAGTAGGCATTTAGTGTTTGTTTTCGATAGATACCAGCTTGTCCCTAAAGTGGGAGTGGATGTGTAAGAAAGAGTGTAAGAGCAGGCTAAACAGTACTGATATTTTGCCTCAGCTTCTCAAGTAGATCCTGAGACAGAGATGTTGCCTCTGTATTTAGTAACTTTTAAAGGTGTTTTTGTCTATTCCTCTGTTCACTTTTTAAACTAAAGAAAACTTTTAGTACCCATAGCATCCTATGTCAAAGAGTTCCACAATTTAACTCAGTGTTACATGAAGAAGCACTGGGTTTTGCCACTTGCTAGTTTCATTTGAGATCTAGATTGTTTTGAAATAGTGTGAAATATTCTCCCCTCTTCATTTTCTCCGTGCTGCTCGTATCACAGAGAAAACACATGATTTTATGGATGTCCATCATAACTTCCCCTAATCAATCTCTTTTCCATACTTGAGAAATCCCTATCCATTTAAATAGTTCCTCACATAAATCACACCATGCCTTTGCTGCCCTTTTCTGAATCTTTTCCAGTTCAATTGTGTCCTTTCTGAAATGTGAATGGACAATCAAGGGCAACACGTTACATTCAAAATAAAGGCATAGGATGGATTTATGCACAGCATAATGTTGTTTCTCATTTTATTCTATACTCTTCCTAATTACTAACATTTGATTGGCATTTTTACTGGTATTTAGAATTACGCTATTCATTATAACCCCAAGATCTCCTTCTTGCATGGAAACAGTAAACTCAGAAAACCCAGCACTGCAAATGTAACACTAGAATCACTTTGCCCGTGTGCATCATTTTACATTTATCTGCCTCAGGTGTCACTCATAAATTTAACATGTCGTCATTCAATATTGTGAAATCCTTTTGCAAATCTCTGCAGATAGATTTCTGGTTTGCACCCCCAAATGATTACTTTAATTATCTTACTTTGTTACCTCATTATTCCCCCCCTTTTTTCATATCATTCATAGATGCACACAAATCTGAAAGCTTCCCTCCTATATTTTACCCAGCTACTTCCTAATTTCAGGCAGATTCAAGTCTTTAACAGCCTGGTGTGAGTGACCTTTACAAATGTGCTTTGCAGATTCAAGCAGACTATAGCCATTGGATCTCCTCTGTCAATATGCTTGTTGACTCCCCTTCTAAGACTTACAAGGTGTGGTATTCCTTAACAACGGTAGTGTTGATGCTTTCTCAGTACATCTTATTTGTCCATGCATACACTAATTCTGCTCTTTAAAGTAAAGTAATGTTTGTTAGCTTGCCTGCTAGGTGTATCTTGTTTACTAGCCTACAGTTTCCAAGATATCAAAATAACCTTTAAAACTGGCATCGCATTAGCTACCTTCCAAACCTCTTGTACCAAACTCATTGGAAGGCTTTACAAATCACCGCTAGTAGTTCAGCTCTTTCAGCCTCAAATTTCTCCAGAAGTCTTGTATGAATACCATTTGATGACTCAATACACTCTTGTCTACCTCCTCTACAACCTCATTTACTGCAGCTTTGATTTGAAGCTGATCTTCTGACGTATCAAAGTGCATCAGAAAGTGCAACGTCCACAGCTTCTTCCACAGTGAACAGACACAAAATAGTTATTTTTTACAGGCTGGGGGCAAGGGGTGAAGGGTGCAATTCTGCTATGATCTTAATGTCTCTGTATCACTAAATCCTCCTAACTATTGCACAAGGCAAGTTACTTGTCTTTTACAGGCTCTTAGAATGGCTCCTGAGGTAACCATTTAATTTGCCAGACTACAAGTAGGGTTAATTGAAATCCCTGTTAATACTAGGCTTCATGCTCTTTGATCTCCCTCTGGCTGTCACAGCTTGCTGTCACAATCCTGGCCAGTGATCGGAAATGGTCAGTAGTATAATCCCTAAAACTAATTTTCCCATGGGGAACATCAACCCATGCGCTAGCCATTTGGATCACCAAACTATTTTCTCCTTTAAAAGTCTAGTATAATCCTGGATTTGAGACTTTTCAGCTTAAACTCACACTGAAGCATCCTGATCATCTAATCTGACCTTCTTAAATGAAGAGGCGCTTTGTTAATTATACTTTCTCTTGCTGTGCTTGAACTAGAGCTTTTGGGGTTTTTTTAATCTTGGTTTTCATGTGTTCAGGTAACAGAGGACTCAGGACAACTCTCAGTAAATTATTCCAACAGTTAAGTGTTTTTACCACTAAATTTTTTGCCTCGTCTGCAACCGGCATGTGTCTGCCACCCTTCCATCACATCCTGACTGCTTTCTGCTAGGTTGAAGAATCAGGTGGTTTTGGGGGGGGTTAATTCACTGTAACACTTACATTGACATCGAGTCACTTCTGTACGTTTTCATTCAAGGTTTCATGTTTATTTTCTGGCCATTCTTCAGTTTTGTAGTACTTCTCAAAGTGATAATAACAGAATTAGACACAGTGCATGTAAAAAATTCTTTTTCACAAGTGCCAAATGCAGTGAAAATAGAACCTCTCTTATTCAATACTCAGCTCTTAATACATCAAAGAATCACATTAACTTCTTCAGCTGCAGCATATCAATAGTAGCTGTTGATTTACTGATTATCTGTTCATATGTCTCTAAGCTTTTTCAGTGTGAATGCTTTCTGACATAGAGCTCTGGTCCTGTAAATGCTGTTCACACTCTGCTGTTAGACATATGAACTCATATTTGGTTAGATTGAAACACACACTGTATGTCAAGAGTCAGTACTCCAAATGAATGAAACTTCCGTATCAGTGATTTATCTTTTTCATTTTTAACAGTTCTTCCAGTCTTTGCAAATTCTACCAAGATCAGTATTTTACTGACAACTGTACTGAGAAATGTGGGATCCCATGAGAAACACAAGCTTTTCAACAATGATTCTTTCTGTGTTACTATTTTACTATCTATTGAATTTTGATACACTTAATACATACTGTATTCATGCATTATTAGTTGAAGAATCTTATGGTACTAAGTTGGTTGCTAACTGATTTGTGGGTTTTTCTCTTTTACCAATCTAGTATTTTAGAGCCATTACCATGATTGTAGGTAAAGGTACTTCTATCATAGAAGTACTTGGCTGCAGGGGGCCCCATAGAAGTCATGAAACGAAGTTAGCTTGACAGGACCTGTTTTGCACAAGCCCATTCTGACTGGCATATTGTCATCCTCAGATTTTAGGGGGAATTGTATCAGATTGACAAAATTAAGGACCTGGATCATCTCACAGAACTTTTAGAGTTATAATGAAACCTCAGCTTTTCACTTCCAGAACTCCCTCACTATTTCAAGCCTTACTGAAAAACAAACCTTTGACTTTGTATCCAACTGCTTAAAAACACTTGAGGGCAAGTTACTTTGAAATGGCTGTTGTACTTATCAGTCTAAAATCATGGTTGGTTGCTGTCGGAGAGCATATCTTATTAATGAGCCGAAAAGGATTTTTCTCCTACTTCCCCCCAAAGAAAACAGGCCTAAAATATGCATTGATTGGTTCACTTTTTCTACTTCAATACATGTCAGTCTCTGAAAGTCAGACTCCCAGCTCAGTCTCGCCAATGAAATGCTATTCATTACTCCCATTTCCCCATTAGCTCCTTTGTAATTTTTCTCATAATTCTTTCATATTACCGCCCATAAGAGTTCACAAAGTCAATATGCTGTCCTTCACTTCTGTTCATCAAAATCATGTCTGTTGTATTCTCCACCAAAAAAAAACCACAAAAGGCTTCAGGCAATCAGTAACATGATAAACACTTGTTTTCTTGGTTTCTTATACTATGACAGTTGCTGGTACACTTGCTTTACACATGGTTTTTAGCATGGTTTTCTTTTAAAGCTAGGCTTAAGCAATCATGCTATTTATTAGCCCTCTCCCCACAACAACTTCAAAGCCTAACCTATCTCAGTAACCCTGAGAAGGGAGAGAGGGGCCTCACAGGTCATCAGTTTGTACAGGCTTCATGACAACTGGCTGCTAGGTCCTGGAGGCAATCTTTGTTCAGGTCCTTACTGGCAGATATAAGTTCTTATCCCAGAGCTCTTTAGTTGATGAGTTCTTAAAGAGATCAGATTGAGAACTGCTTGAAAGAAGAAAGGCCAGGCTGGGAAGAAGGAGGAATAATGAAATGAGACTAAGCACAAAGCAGTCTGATCTAGAAGGAAAGCTGTCCTTTTGTCCTTCTCTTCAGCTTGTCTCTCCCCCCAGGAAGAAGAGGAACAAAACACCCAGATGCCCTTCTTCATGTATTCCCACTCTTTTAGCCACATTCCGTAAAGAGCGGAGGTTTCTACACAGAGCTCTGCGCTCCTTCCCCTCCCACCTGTGTGCATGCAAGTAAATGAACATATCTGCAAGGCCATGACTCAATTTCCTTCTACATTACCACTTCCTTTCCTAGGCTTCTCTCTCTATTTGTTTTCACTGACTCACTTATGTGGTGAAGGTGAAGGAGGGAGAAACTGGACACTGGGCCCCTTGACATGATGCATCTATGCAGACTTTATGTCTCACTTTTTCACACTCCATGTGCATAGCCTACACTTGCCATAGCAGATCTCACTCCACACACCTTCAGATCTGGGTGAGGGGGGGATGAGTAGGAAGAAAAATGAAGGGGCTGCTCATTGATTGCTCCAGCTGCTTACCCCCTCTCCTGTCAGTATCTTACTTTGCTCCCACTCTGCTAAATGTAAAGTGGCTACATTCGAAGTAGGTGGTCTTTAGCTCCACTTCTCCTACTGTGAATACTATAAGCCACTCATTTACATTTCGTATAGCACATCCAGTGAAAAAGCAACACAGAAAGCATGTACTCCTCCCTCTTGACAGTACACTGACCATTCCTTGTAGAGGGGAGTCCAGCAGGCCAGCCAGCTACCTTTGGCAGGTCAGATTTGACCCAGAGATTGCTAAATGAAGAGTACTGCCTTTTCCATTCTGCATGGCCCATGACTGATAAGATAACTCTGTGCATGAGCCTGTCACTTGAGCTGTTTCTTGCAAAATTGCCAGACCAAAAAAAAAACCATGGGGAGGACTCCAGCCGACAGCCGGGGTTGTTATGGTGAGGGAGGCCTTGGCACATGGTGCTCCCCACAACTGTCACTTTCCTTTAACTACTGAGAGCGTACAGGAGTGTACTAATGACACATAGAAGAGCAGGGATCCTCTGGCAGAACAGGAGTAAAGCAACAGGTCTAACCTGACTCAGAAACGCAACAACTCCAGGCTTTAGATCTGTATAGAGCATAGCATCACAGGATAATTCAGGTGGAAGGCACCCCTTAAGGTCCAAACTCCTGCTCAAAGCAGAGTCAGCTATGAGGTCAGACCAGGTAACTCAGGGCTTTATCTTTTCTGGTCTTGAAAACCCCAACAAATGGACATTGCACAACCTCCCTGGGAAACCCCTTCCAGTGCTTGATACTCCTCACGGTCAGAAACTTTCTCCTGATATCCAGTGTGAGCATCTCTAGTTTTCTTTCCCCACACTCCAGAAGTACTATTAGTGCTCAATTCCTTGGAATATTTCTCCACTATCTTATGTCACTTCACAAACCGTGTTTGCTGCAGCCTCCCATGCAAAGACATGAGAGAAATCAGAGACATCACTGGGAAAAAAAACAGAGAGCAATCTTGACTTTAATAGGCTTGAGCTTTCTATTCATTTAAATCTATTCAAGGAATTAAGAGAGATCTTGTCACAATAGCCAGAAAAGGCAGGATCAGGAGATGTCCAAGCTGTAGTCAAAGGTACACTTGCAATGCATTCAGATGTCTGTGCAGGCCTGAAATCTTAAATTACTGACAGTAATCAAGTGACTTTTGCATTGAGTTGGCAGTCAAGTATCTACAAGTTCCCAGATGGGTTTTGCAACCTTGATTGTCCAGCAACTTCAGTGAAAACCTCCTTTACATCACTGAAATCAAGTCCCAGCTGTGAGGAGTATCACTAGTCAGCTCTCTGGGAACTGTCATGGAGTAATCATCACCAATATGCAGACCTGACTTGTAGCTATTATCAGAGGAAGAAACCAGCTGCAATGCTCATTGTGTAATTGCTATCATGCCATGTAACACAAAGCACACGTATGACATTGAGGTGTAAGTGGGTGCATCTGTGGAGAAGATGACTGGGTATCAGGTTAATCTTTCAAGATCACTTTTCAGCTTTTTTCATACCCTAGGAAATCCTGATTTGACTATTACCATTGTGATTTCTGGTGTCCTCTATAAGACTGAAAGATCACCCCACGCAACGCTCCAGCCTTGGGGAAGAGCAGCTGGAAATCTGCCCATGGAAAAGGACCTGGGGGTGCTGAATGACAGGGCTGAACATGAGAAGCTTGTGCCCAGGCAGCCAAGAAGGCCAACGGCATCCTGCATAGCATAGCCAGCAGGGCCAGGGCAGTGATCATCCCCCTGTACTGGGCACTGGAATCCTGTGTTCAGTTCTGGGCCCCTCACTACAAGAGAGACATTGAGGTGCTGGAGCGGGGCAGGGCCTGGAGCACAAGTGTGATGGGGAACAGCTGAGGGACCTGGGGAGTTTAGTCTGGAGAAGAGAAGGCTCAGCGGGGACCTTATCACTCTCTACAGCTGCCTGCCAGGAGGTTGTAGTGAGGTGGAGTGGGTCTCTGCTCCTAAGGAACAAGTGACACGACAAGAGGAAACAGCCTCAAGCTGCACCAGCAGAGGGTTAGACTGCAGCTGAGGAGCAATTCCTTCCCCAGAGGGTGCTCAGGCATTGGAACAGGCTGCCCAGGTCAGTGCTTGAGTCACCGGCTCTGGAAGTGTTCACAAGTCATGTATATGAGGCCCTCGGTGACAAGGTTCAGCGGTGGTCTTGGCAGTGCTGGGGTAATGGTTGATTCTGTGATTCTATATTATATGACTCCATTTCAATTTTATGCATATGGAGCTGCTCAGTTATGACCCTCTCAGTTACTTTTCGCAAGGGAGAAATAACCAGAAAACTCATATTTAGCAAAGAAAATGTAAAGTTGCGTATCACTAAACATGTGCAAACTATGACATCTAACTAGATCATAGTAAAACATCCCTGCGGGAGATGGAGAAATCATGTGGCTTGCTTAAAAGTGGAATGGAAAAAGGCCTGGAGCAAGCTCAGGGCACAATCCTGCACCAGCCCTTGTGTGGTGAATAAACTAAATGTGACTGATTGCAAGCTTTCTATCCCTAATTAAAACCTCCCAGAATCTGAGTTCAAAATCTGCTCCATGCAAATTCCAAGATAAAACCAATACAAGCGTATCACCCTTCTTATATCTCCAGGACCTACATGGTCTTGGAAAGGCAATACAGAGCCTGTATATTGAACTAAACCTGCAAAATTCCAGATACACTATAGAGCAAGAACAGAAAGCTCTACTCATGCTAGGGTGTTAGTTTCCAACCACATCCTAGAACTCAGACTTAGCACTGATTTTCCAAAACAGATCTGAATGATCCTCCCAATATCTCCAGGAAGGCTGGAATGAAAAATCTAGGCTGCCAAATAGGAATTGTTCTGAACAAACCTCCTTAAGCCAAGAACTCCAAGTAAAACTCATGGATCCCACCTTCACCCAGTCTAACCTCTAGGACTTAAAACAGACGAAGCCCCTACTGAAGCAAAACAGTGTAAAAGTTTCAGATGAAGCAGGCATCAGACACTATTACTACACTCATATCTGACTCCCATAGAGATTAGAATCATGGTTGTGCAATTCCCCTTAACACACCTTCATAACATAAGGTTAAGGAAAAATTCCTCAGTTAACTGTATAAATAGGTCCCTAACGTCCACTGTGTTCTCACCATCTAAAATGAGCATATATTGAATAAACCAAAAGTCACTACAGTATGGAATGTTCAATAACTACACCATGAAGGTCTATATCTGAGTGCAATTTGCAGACAAAGCGAATTATCCCATCATAATTTTAATGCACAGATGTTCTCATATATTTTCATCTATGCCCACATATACGTATGACATTTATATATATATATATATATATATATATATATATATGAATGATACAGGCTAATAGCTCAGTTATACAAAGCTTTTCTGTAACACAGATTCCAGGTCACAGAGTACAAAAATGCTGCCATGCACAGGAACAATACCTATGTGGTAAAGTATGACAGCTTAACCACAGTTTGGAGTGGAGAGTGGATGTTACTAGATTTGTGTTTGTTCTGTATTTGAGCAGTGTTGTGGAGAGAAACCAAGAATTAATGCTGCTAGCTCAGACACACATTGGGAAAAGGGGTATATATAATTTTCTAGCTAACAGGATAAAAAAGCCCTTGGCAATGTGCATGTGTGGATGATGCAGGAAAGGCAGGAGAGGGAGGCAATACATGTTTTGATATGCTACAGGGATGTCTTTACCTCATCCAGGTAAAGAGCTTGAAGAAGCTTAAGGGAAATATTGCAGTGAACTTTGCCACGTGGACATTACAAAAGCCGTAATAGACTTCTTTAGGTCTTGAAGATGTTTGAGACTGGTAAAAGACATGGGTTGGTTGTGGGGATTAAATCCCAAAGTAGAAACTGGAGTCTGTGGCTTAAAGGTTCCTGCTGCAGGAGTAAGTTACTCCCTGGAAGTGCTCTTACATAGGGCTTTTCCCATTGAGCCAAGAAGCGTCACAGCAGCAGGCTTTGACACGGTCCCTCAGATTTATTCTGGGGACATGGTTCAACTCTCTTGCCCTCGAAGGTTTCCTTTTCCCACAGACAACACAGTGCCTGTGTGCCTTGTGGAAAGGCTGGAGAGACACATACTACCGAATTAGCTCTGGTATTCTCCCAGAGATTGTTTTGGTGTCTTGAATGACACAGCCCCACGTAACTAACATCTGCACATGTGGTTTGCACAGAAAGAAATTCTCCTGTGGGGAGGAAAGCGTGCCATGAGATGCTGGTTTTACCTGTAGAGACCTGTGCTTAGGGATCAAGGGATCCCCTGGTATCTGCAAGTGTGTAGGAGGGGAGAGCTAGGTTACATAGTTTAAAGGCTTGGGATCCTCTGCTGTGAAATCCGCATGGCCCAGTGGAAAGATGCGATCCCTCCCACTCTGTCCCCTCGCCCTGCGAGAGGGAAGGGATTCAGTTTTGTTTGCTGCTCTCCATTGAAGTCTGCGTAGGGGGAAGGGGAAGAAGACGTGCAGATCATGCACCGTTATGCATCCTCAGCTAACAATAAACCGCTACCGAGCAAAGGAGGCAGCCGCCGGCCGCCTGATCCCGCTTCGGGAGGCACGCCCCGCACCCCCCCCCCTCCTCCGGAGGCACCGCACTGACCCACATGTTCCGCGACCTTCCGCCACGAGTGACACGGGACACGCTCCGCCAGCCCCTGCGTGCCCCGCAGCCGCGCTGCCCCCGGCCCCGCCGCCAGCACCTAGGCCAGCGGCCGGCGCTCACAGCCGCGCCGCGCCACGGGGGACCCGGGGCATGGCGAGGTGCGGAACGGTCGCGCACCGCTAATGGCGCTGGACGGGCCCCGGGCAGCCGGGAGGGGGGCTGCGAGGGGCAACCGCCGCCCTTCGTGCCAGGGGCCGTCGTGCCGTTATCAGGGCTGGGGCCGCCGCTGCCCGAGCATCCCTCTACCGTCGTCCCTGCCAACGCCTTACCCACAGTGCGGGATCCGATGCAGCCCATCACTCCGGCAGGGCTCCGGGAAGAGGCGGCAGCCTCAGCAGCGAGGAGGCGGAGGAGAAAGGGAGTGGGGGAGGTCGGAAAGGAGCCAGTCCCTTCAGCGGGAAACGCCGGGGTGGCCCAGCCGGGACCGGCGCGGGGTCATGGTCAGGTACGAGCGCGGAGTGCCCCCGCCGGGGCGACGCGGACGGGAGGGGAGCCCGCGGGCCAGGCTGTCATCTACCCCCGCCTCGCCTTCGCGCTTTGTTGCGCTCCCCTTGCGGCTCCCTCTCCGCGGCCGCGTCCCTGCCTCCGCCGTGCCCCCCGCCGCCCGCTCCCCCCTCGGCGGCTCCCCGACGGGGAGGCGGGCTGAGATTGGGTAAACAGCTCCAGCCCGGTAGCGCCGCTCCGATTGGCTGCCGGTCTCCGCGGCCCGGAGAGGAAGGGCCGGACCGGGCCGGGCCGGGGGTCGAGGGCCGGGACCCGCGGCAGGGCGGAGGCGAGGGTCCGCCCGCCTGGGGCGGGACGGGGCGGGCTCCTCCCGCCCGCCCGCCCGCCGGGATTGCGGTGCGGAGCGGGGCGGGCACAGGTGAGCAGTGGCGCAGGCCGGGAGCGGGGGATGAGCAGGTAGAGACGGGGGGAGGCGGGGAGGGGAGAGCGGGAGCGGCCCCGGAAGGAGACGCGAGGGGCGCGGGGCCCCGGGGGGCGGCTGTTTCCCGGTAACTACACTTGCCGGCCCGACTCGATTACAGGCAGCCCCCTAGCGGCTGGCTCCCGGGGGGCGGGCCCGGCTCTCGCTGCCGGCTGAGGCGGAGCGGGCTGCCCGCGGCAATCCCTTGTGAGGAGTGCCCGTTGCAGAGCCCCCCGGGGTGCAGATGCGCGGCGCTGCCCTGCCGCTCCCCGCCGGACGGTGAAAGAAGCAAGCTCAACCCTGTGGAAGAAAGAGGCCTCCCCCGCATCCTCCCCGGTAACATGCGCTGAGGAGGGATCTTTCCAGATGAAGAAGATGCTGTTAGGTTCTGCTCCCTTCACAGGCCACATTTTACCTTACCTGACAGCAGCTGCAACAGGCAGTGTCCTCCTGGCCCACCTCCCCACCACTGCAGACTCTCCCCACTCTGCTCCTTTCACCTCCCATCTCTGAAATGCTCATGACTTCTCCCTGTCCTTTTGTGCTTCCCTCCAAAAGCCTCGCTGATCTCACCGGCTTCCTTCCACCAATCTCTAGTAACAGCCAATTGAATTTTTCTGATCCCAAATGAGCCATTTTGTTCTCATCCTTTTGGTCTGTGTTGCTGAGAAGTCATAGAATCAATCATAAACTGGTTTGGGTTGGCAGAGACTTCAAAGCTCATCCAGCTCCAACCCCCTGCCACGGGCAGGGACACCTTCCACTAGAGCAGGTTGCTCCAAGCCCCATCCTACCTGGCCTTGAACACTGCCAGGGATGGGGCAGCCACAGCTGCTCTGGGCACCCTGTGCCAGCACCTCAGCACCCTCATAGGGAAGAGCTTCTGCCTAAGAGCTCATCTCAATCTCCCCTCTGTCAGTTTAAAGCCATTCCCCTTGTCCTGCCCCTACAGGCCCTTGTAAAAAGCCCCTCTCCAGGTTTCTTGCAACTCCTTTAGGCACTGGGAGCTGCTCTAAGATCTCATCAGAGCCTTCTCTTCTCCACGCTGAACAAGCCCAACTCGGCCTGTCTCCATAGGAGAGGTGCTGCAGCCTTCAGAGCATCTTCGTTGCCAAGTCATGACAGAAGAACAGTCCTGATTAACAGCGGTAATGGGGAACAGGTAGGTTCATTCATTTTCCCATTCACAACTTACAGTCAGCCTAAGGAGAGAAGATAATATTCACGTGGAAGAATAAGCAGGAAGTGTGCTCACACAAAGTCAGTTCACAGACTAAAATTCATGGTAGGAAGGACAGAAAAAATGGTAGGAATGTCTGAATATATGCAGTTATATTATTTTTCCCAATGTATCTGCACTGTTGAAACCTAAGTTGTAAAAATGCTTGGAAACCATGGGTCTGATGGAACTTTGTTAACCAGAGGTGTTTCAGAATCTCTGAAAAGCGGACCCATATTGACCTCCAGGGCTAATAAATACAAAGAAAGGGGAAACAAAAGCAAATCAGAATGGAGGAGTGCTGTATTAAGAGGCAAAGCCTGTTCCTGATAAACCTGTTGTAGGTTAGTGACTGCCCAGCTACTGTTGTCACCTGTAATCTCTTGTAGACAGATCAGGACAGCTGTCCTTAAGAGTTCACCAAACAGCATTTGCACCTCACTGTAGCCTGAGATGTGTTAACTGACACAGCTGCTCCTCTGCCCAGAGGAATTCTGGTTTCACATTAATCCCCTTCTCCTCTTCACCCGCCCACCCAGTCTAAATCTGTTCCTCTGTGAACCTCCTTTCTGCACTGTGAGTGATCTCTGCTGTGGCTTCTTTTGCAGTGAAGGCTTCAGGTAAGTCACATGGACTCGTCTTTATTGCCCCTGTGTGATGCTTTTGCTTGTCTATCACTTTGTCTCAAGCTCAAAGTCATATGCTGGGTCCTAGCAAGTGCAGTTTGGCTTTCATTAAGGAACGATACCATCTACATCGGTCTGCTCTGACTTCAGCCTCAGGGTGTGATTCCACAGGCAATTGAGCAAGTCCCAGCACTTGCCCTGTCTGAAAAGCAGCTTTCCAGTTCTTGATAGGCTGGTCTTCTGCTGCTTTAGTCAGGTGGTGGTTTACATAGGGATCTGGCGAGCACCTGTGCTGCTGCAAGGCAAGTGTCAGGTATGCACAGCAGAGAAAGAGAACTGGAAAGGAGGAGGATTATACTCAACTGGACTGCTTCATGGCTGTCTTGCATGTTCTGATGCCACAAGCTCTCTTTTTTTATTTGGAATCAATATCACTTAGCCGTTGGACACACTACCTGTCTTGGCATGCTTTGTCTGCCATTTTCAACATAGTCAGTTTGATCAAAGGATAGACTCTTCATCTTTTGGTTCTCATACATTTATTCATTATGGATCCTGTATACACAAATGTCCATATTTAAAGTAAGTTTAATTCTTAGTAGAAGTTGGGAAGACTTGGTTAGACAATCATCTATGAGCTTTGACACAGTTCCTTGGCTCTTCTGTACTGGAGGTTCCATACAAAAGGGAGCTCATCATCAATAAGCAATCAATACCTAGAACCTTTACTAATTAAATTTGGCTACAAAACAATTACCATACAGTAGCATAAGAAAACAGCAGCTATTTTACATTCTGAAGAAATATATGATTTCATGAGAATATTACTTCATGGGAGTTATCATGTAGGAGGGAAGTGACAGAACTGAATCTTTGAACAGGGAACTAAAACCGAGTATAAATCTAACTGTCCCCCACAGTTTCTGTCCTTGCTGTTCCTGAGCAACACTATTCTTCCCACTAATGCTGCAAGGAACAGGAGGTAAATGCCAAAACCTACATTGTTTTGTTTCCTTTGAACTACGCTTTCTGACAGGCGCTGAATATTTTCTCTAAGCATTGAGAAAATAATAGCCTTCTTAAAAAATGAGGCTGTAATTTCATGTAGGAAATTGTGTATGAAATACATTTTATAGGGGCTGATTTTAAATGCTGGTCTGAAAGATCTTCAGCTCTAAGTTTCCGTCAGGGTCATGAGATGGAGTCATTTAAGTATCTAGAGACAAACGTAAATGGATTCTTTACATATCTGGGTATCTCAGAAGGAAGGAGCAGTAGGAAGCAGCTACTTGCAACCCCCTAAATTATTTGTATGATTATTGTAGAGCTGTAGACCTCCCCCTTGACAGACCATATTGTGAGAAGTATGCTGGGCAAGAGAGAAGGAAGAGCGTGGCTGTGTTCGAGTTATCATGAGCTGTAGGTCCCAGCTGTTAGGAACTTCTGTTTGCAGAGCAGAGCTTCAGGGCTGCCTGAACTAGGTCAAGGATGCTGAGGGTGGAAGAGCAACATTAAGCTTCCTTGGCCTTTTTCTTCCCCCAGTCCTGCACCATTGCCATGAGCACAACAGAGGAATTGACTGAGATGCCATAATCAACTTTTTAGTGTGTGCTCCTTGGTTTGGGATTGAAAACAGGCACAGATCCATGCCTCTAAGAGCCTCTTCCCCCTATCCCTCGCACCCAGAGTGGGCACTCTTATAGGTGTCAGCAGCAGTGGTAAGGGGAGGAAAACATACTTCCAGGAAAGCTAAAGCTAGTGACCTTGTGCTCAGTAGAGGGGCTGGTTACAGCACAGAACAAAGCAGTTTCAGAACAAGCTCTGATTTTTCACAACTTGTTCTAAATCCACACTAAGGCACCTCTATCATAAACCTGAAGACACACTTATGCAGTAAATTGTTAACTGTTTGGTTGCCTTTTAAGAGATGGCTGTTCAGCATTGTTTATCTTCTCTATAAGCCATTGATAAATCTACTAAACCTACTTTTCTAGAGGTTCCCTATAGCTCTATATAAAGATCTTATAAATACTGGAACAGCTTCTTTCTAAAGAACACTGCTTATAAAATACAGAGCTATTGTCACTGTCATACCTGCTGATCAAATTTATTCATCAGTTAATTATCAGGGATACAGATTGTATCCTAGTAGGTAATGTGCCCTTGTCATCTGCATTAGCTGCCATTTAAACCAGTTAAAGTGAAAAAGAATTACCAATAGAAGTCTTGCCACTTGGAAGTAAACATTGACAATCCCCAAATAATTTAAAATGTCTTCCTTCTATTATTCATAGACTCATAGAATCAGCCAGGTTGGAAAATACCTTTAAGAACATCGAGTCCCACCGTTACCCCAGCATCACCAAGGCTACCACTAAACCATGTCACTGAGGGGCTCACCTTCACAGTTTGGGAACACTTCCAGGATGGTGACTTCACCACTGCCCTGGGCAGCCTGTTCCAATGCTTGACAACCCTTTTGGTGAAGAAATTGTTCATAATATACAGTTTAAACCTCCCCTGGCGCAGCTTGAGGCCATTTCCTCTTGTCCTATTACTTGTTACGTGGGAGAAGAGACCAGCCACCTCCTCACTCACCTCATCCTAACATTAGTTCATGTCCCCCTAGAGGTCTCACTGGCAACCATGTCTATCCTCCCATGAACAGGCTCTGAAAAACGATTATTCACCACCTCCTCCCTTTCTGATCCTTTTAAGAATCCTTATTTAAAATCCTGTGGCCTGACCAACTACTGTCCCAGAAAGACATGGAGAAACGTCCTACATGCTGCTTGCAAGATGTGTCTTCAGCTGTGGAACAAATACAGAGGCCTGTGAAGTTCATGAGTAGGAGATGTTTACAAAAATAGTATCTCTATCAGATCTGTAGAGGCAGGAATCGTCCTCAGGGACTGTTGCTCCAATATGCTTCTCTGCTGGCCTCCTGCCACTGGCAGTATGGATTCCCCAGTAAATGCTGCTTCTGGCAGAGATTTCTGATTGCTTCATAGGAGTAATGGAGTACTTGCCACAAGAGTTAATTCTATATCAAGCTGTATTAGCTACTGATAGGATTTTCATGGGGACCAAAAAGGAAATGAAATAGCAAAATGACTCATACTGTTCTTTCTTGTTCAGAGCTTATTTGGTGAAGAAGACAAACAGAAAGGCTTTTTATGAGGTTCAAAGAATAAAAAAAGCAGTACCAATGTAGTTCAGATCCTGAAGTGGTGTGACTTATCTGACATAAGTGTAAGTCTGGGTCCTTTCAAGGTGGGAAAATATTTGAGGCTGTGTGAATCATCTGAAGATTAAAAAGGACAATAGGTGGAGGTATAGACGTAGGATATATTTGCATTGCAAGCTGTGATGTAAGCTCATGCTTACCTACATTTACATCTGAGCAAATGTCATCTTGTTCTGCCTGCATCCAGTGCTCCTCAAAAACTTTATGAGAGCATCTTAGTTTAGTGCAGTGACGGAACTGATCAATCCACACCCCCGAGAGTGTACCTGTAAAAATTCCTCCTGGGATTTTGTCCCATATTGCTAAAGAGAGGTAATGGTGAGCACCAAAACATTACTTTTCCTCTTCCCCTGCATGGCGAGTTCTCAGATTGGCCCATGCTGCTGAAGTAGAGACACACACTTTGCATATCCTGGCATTATCTATTGAAAACTGAACACTGATGGAGTGTCCCAAATTAAGGACAACCTTACTCAGAGGAATGAAGTACTTTGCTGTTAGCCACATACCTTAAAAACACTCATTTTGATGCAGGTCGAATTTTAAAACAATATATTTCTGAAGCAAATTTTAATTTCTTAAGGATTTGTAGTTTCAGGGGGGTTCAGAACAACATTGCTGGTTTGCAGCTTTTCAGCAAATGTAATATTCTCTCAGCATCTTTGTCGACATTTGATTTTTATCCAGAGTCATGCAGAAGTATCACATTCAATTCCATATATATTAAGATCTCATCTTTCATACAGTTCCCATTTCCAGACTTTCACAGAAGACAGAGAAAAGGAATTTACCATCTGGAACTGTGGTGGTGTGGTCTGGTCTGTTCTGATTTCACCAATGCCTTTGTAGCACACTGACCTACTGCACAGGGATCATGCATCACCTTCCATTTGAGCATGGAGAACCACTGCTCTCTGAAACTGCTTCATAATATCAAAGCTCAGTATCAAAGGATTAGCCAGTCTAGCTTGCTTCATCTATCATAGGCTTCACCCACTCAGCAACACCATTCTGGCAAGGATCTTTCATAAATCTATTCTGCATCCTTATATCCTTACCTTGTGTCTGAACCAGCTAAATGCCTGCTCACACTGAATGAGACAGGAGGTAGCCTGGGCTGAGGTCTGAAATTCCAGTTTCTAATGCTATGGCCTGGGGCTTTTTTCCACCATCACATGAAATGGGAAGATGAGAGAGTTCACAGATAAGCGACTCTTTCTCACTCCTTCCCTGCCAGGAATGGCTCAGCAGATGCTAACAAATAAGAAGGAAAAATTAAAGGAAATTCCAGGAATGTGAGCAAAAGGGAACTTGGTGAATCTATGGCTGTCACACTGAGAGTGTGCAGGTTCCTGATCAGCAGGTAGGTAGTGCCAAGAGGGGAGGTGTGAGGAGGCAGCTTTGGAGGGTTAAAAAGGGTACATGATGTGCACTAGGAAAACAGATGCCATCATTGACACAACTGTGAGGTGTGTATTAGGCTCTGCATCCACGTCAGTTGAATCTATGCTAGTGGGGTTGCTTAGACTGCATTTGTAAAAACAATCTGCAAGCAGTTAATGTGCTCTCTTAAATTCCCAGTGTTACGTAAAAAGGCACAATATTTTTTGCCTTACAAAACATCAGTTGTCATCTCCTCTCCCTTTGATACACTAGAGACGGAGAGGTAGGAGCTCATAGAAATTGCAGATACTAACTCTTTTAAAAATAAGGGGCTTGTTTTTCTGCAATGTGGTTTTGGAGTTCTTTAAATCTTATTAAAAACATATGAAAATACCCCAAACCTTAAAATCCAGTCTGAACAAAGAAAACAGTTGTTTTTAAAACAGCTACTGATTCTGTCCTCACTGCTGAATTCTTGTATCTGAAAAACTGATAGTATAATATATCCAGAAGCAAAATATTGACTTAAAAATAGCCCTCATATTTAAAGAATCTCCAGAAAGTACCCTCTGCCGTATAACACAGAGTAAACAGCTGCTGTGAGTAGGCTCTGGCAAATCAACATTGACTCAAACTATTTTTGTCAGGCCTGCTGCTGTATCTGGGGGATGTGAATACATTCTACCTGCTCTGCTGTGCTGCACTCCATAAGGAATAGGGTGGGATCCAGAATGCTTATTTGAAGGTGACTCTTCCATTCCTTTCTGTGTTTACAAGTCTTTGGGGTCAAATGTTCTCACAGCCTCTTTAATAAGCATATCTGGGCCTTGCTTCTTCCTGTGTTCTCTACTGAAGCCTGAGGACCAGGATCTCAGAGGCTGCCTTGGTACCTTCTTATTGTCTTACAACCCTTAACATCCTGATGGTGCTTCTGGCTAGGAGACATCCCCCTACCAAAAGCAGGCCAGGAAAGAAGAGCATCCTGTCCTCAAACCCACTGTGATCATAGCTGATCTTTGAAAGAAATACCCTGACTTCCTGGGTTTTGTGGCAATGCAATTCAAGAGGTGGCCACTAGAAACTTCTGGAATAATAATGTTTATTGATGCACAGTACATGGAGGCATATGTACCAGTACTGGGCTAAAGTCCATGTGCAGGAAAGCCAGCCACCAGCCTGGGTAGCAACCAGTAATCCTGTCACTTCCCTGTCGCATAGGGAGTGCTACTGCCTTGGAATGAGGCACCCATCAGGTGAGAATGCCTGCTGGCCAGGGCTGAGGAGGGCTGCCTTTAACACTGCTGTGTTTTTGTGCTGGCACACAGTTGTGCTGGTTTTCCATACACCTGGTTGAGTTTGTGACTGACCAAGCAACTGCAGTTGGGTACCCCTGCCATGAATCACTGGTGGTTTTAATGCCTGCAAGTACTTTTCTTTAGAATTGTTTGGGTTGGAAGGGACCTTTAAAGATCACCCACTCCAACACCCCCCTGCCATGGGCAGAGACATCTTTCACTAGCACAGGTTCCTGAAAACCGTGTTCAGTCTGAGGAGCAGTGGCTTGTCCTTACCCAGCATCTTTACATTTCCACCAACCCTGTTCTGACCATGTTTTTGTCAGAAAAGCAATTTTAACTGGAATCCACATATACATTCTTTCAATATATGGAGTTGGTTGGGTTGTTTTTTTTTTCACAGTATAATACTATACTGAGCCACTACAATGTTTCAGAAAAGTTTCCCACTTCTCACATTAGTGTCATAGGCCCATTCTCATGTAGTAAGGCCATGAAACATACAGTTAATGCAAGAGCATGTCTTCTGTGTTTTGGGGGATCTTGGCTTTTCTCTGCTCTCACAGAAGGCTGCTTTTCCTTTCTATCTCTCCAAATCTGCAGTAGGTAAGAGAACATTTATCATACTTTCATATTTATACTACTCTTTCTTCAGCTGTGAGAAAGACTTGAAACAATTGTAGATGAGAAGAGTTCTGGTCTCGTGGTCCCTCAAATCACATAAATAATTGCTATGTTTGGGAGCGTGGAATTCTGCTGGCACCAACGAGGTAGCTTGAAATTCCATTCCTTGCTTGGAGGTGCAGGGATTTGGAGAACAATTTTCAAGTCAAAAGCAAACACAAATGGAAATGTAGGACTCTGGTATAATCTGGTAAGGGAGCAAAGAAGATAGGATACAGCATACTAGAGGGTTCTCATTGGTGTAGGCTGAAAGACAAAATAAATGCTGAGTCTATTCAGGGAGTTGTTCCAGCCTCAAAACTAAGCCAGGAGCTTAAGAATAGTCAAAAAGAGTCTACAATTCAGTGTCCCTCTAACCTTCACTGCAAGTATAAGGTTAAAATTAGGTCATTAAGTTGAATTTAGGCTATTGGCACCAAAGGGCTGATAACTGTGGTGATACCAAGTCTGAGGAGTTTGAGGCAATGAGCCAGTCCAAAACTTCACCTAGGTTCTTCAAAGCATTCCTCTCAGTACTGAACCATACCCTTTACCCTTCTCTATTCCATTCCTCAGGAAGACTCATTTGCAGTGTGTAGTCTAGCCCCTGTGGAATGCCTCTTTTTGAAACTTAGGAGGGAATGGATGCAGACAGTATTCCACATGTACATTCAAATTTGGACCTCTTATACAGATTTCTTCTTTCTTGGATCAGGAAAAAATTGATGCCATTTTACTGCATTGGAGAAATGCAGGCTGTCCAGTGGCTCCCAAAGCAAGTGGACAACTAGAAGTGACTAAGAAGGCTCTTTCACTTTCAGGGTGTTACATCTGAGGTTGCTGTGGTCATCTTGCACTGCATGACCAACATTGGTTTGGATACAATACATGGCTCTTGCACTAATCCACACTATTTTCTGCTTTACTTCAAAAATACATTTTCAGTACAGATATATCCTTTATCAAATCTTATTTTTGTTTCTTATCCTTAAGATAAGAGGCTTGATGACCACCTTGGGAGGACACCGTTTTGGAGACCATGGCCATAAAGGTCAAATAAAGAGGAAGCAAAATGATTATTGCTGGTAGGACCCATCAGGCTCTTCTCATGACAAACACCACATACCAAGGTCTTGGGAAGAAGGTGGGAGACCCAGGAAAAGCAACACTGCTCTGGAGAAATAGCTTTATAAACCAGTAATAATAACAGTGGTAACTCATCTGGGAGCTGCATGTCCTGCCAAGGAGCTCCTGTCATGTGGGAGTGCTGGAAATGGAGCTCCTTCCCTTGCATAGCAAGGGTTTGCTCTGGGGTTGGTTTGTTCATGGCCTATTCTAGTGTTTTAGTCAGAGTAATCTAACTGTATATGTATGGCTAGAATGACTTTCTGAAGTATGTACATATACATGTGTACTGTGCAATACTTTTCATAGTGGGATTTAAAGACCCACAGTGACCCTTCTCAGCCATCACAGGGGCTCTGTGTAGCTGCTGAACAGCTCCCCTGCTTGGGGAGGGACACTTCTGAAGTGTGCTTTGTCGGCAGACTTGGTTTTTGAAGGGAAGCAGCAGAGAGACACCAGTTATCTGTCCTGGGTAGCTGGTTGTTCAGAGACTTCTCATAACCTTGGCAAACAGTGTTCCTGACTGCGTGCCAGCTGCACAGATGCAGGAGAATGACTGGGCTCATGAGGACTGGAGGCTCTGCTGTCCCCAGGGCAGCTGTGTTTGGCACCCAGCTGTTGACACGCATCCTGCGAGGGGACTGAGACACTTGAAGCTGCCATTTGGTCAGGGGAAGGGCAGCTCTGCACGTATCACAGCATCCGTAAAGAGTGGGAGCAGCAGCTGTGGCACATGTTAACCTATGCCAGATGTAGCTTTTCACATGCCGAACACCCTGTGTGAGGAAGGGAATGAGAAACCCATCAGGAGAGGGTTGTGCTGTGGGAGCACAACAGATCCCAGGAGAGCTCTCACCAGGGTGTATTACACCTGCTGGTCCATACGGATGCAGACAGCTTGCTGCAGATGGCCCTACCCTAGACAGTGTGGGCCTGACCTTGTCTGCACCTCTTAGTCTGGGAACCAAAGCAGACCCATTATATACTCCCAACTCTGCCAGTAGGCCCAGACATAGAATTTAATACAGCACAGGGAAAGCTTATGAGTAGCAGCTTAGCATTAATCAATAAAATGTGGTTAGACTAAACAGAATTTATATGACTAAAGAAGTATCAGAGATGCAACAAGGATATAAGTCAGAACTTCTCTTTGCTTAGGAAAAACATGGGACTTCTACGTGGCATCACCAATTATTAACTAACTTTCACTGAGATAAAATCGTAGAATAGTTAGGGTTGGAAAGGACCTCAAGATCATCCAGTTCCAACCCCCTGCCATGGGCAGGGACACCTCACACTAAACTACGTCACCCAAGGCTTTGTCCAGCCTGGCCTTGAACACCTCCAGGGATTGAATATTCACAACTTCCCTGGGCAACCCATTCCAGCGCTTCACCACCTTTACAGTAAAGAACTTCTTCCTTATATCTAACCTAAACTTCCCCTGTTTCAGTTTAAAGCCATCACTCTTGTCCTATCTCTACAGTCCCTAATGAAGAGTCCCTCCCCAGCATCCTTATAGGCCCCCTTCAGATACTGAAAGGCTGCTATGAGGTCTCCTCTTCTCCAGGCTGAACAGCCCCAACTTTCTCAGCCTACCTTCATATGGGAGGTGCTTCACCCCCTGATCATCCTCATGGCCTTCCTCTGGACTTGTTCCAACAGCTCCATATCCTCTTTATGTTGAGGACACCAGAACTGCACACAGTGCTGCAAGTGAGGTCTCACGAGAGCAGAGCAGAGGGGCAGGATCACCTCCTTCAACCTGCTGGTCACGCTCCTTTTGATGCAGCCCAGGATACGGTTGCTTTCTGGGCTGTGAGTGCACACTGAAGCCGGCTCATGTTCATTTTCTCATCGACCAACACCCCCAAGTCCTTCTCCGCAGGGCTGCTCTGAATCTCTTCCTTGCCCAGCCTGTAGCTGTGCCTGGGATTGCCCCAACCCAGGTGTAGGACCTTGCACTTGGCTTGGTTAAACTTCACTGAGGTTGGCATTGGCCACCTCACAAGTGTGTCAAGGTCCCTCTGGATCCCATCCCTTCTGCTTTATTCTGTCATTTCACCCATGGTGTGGAGTAGCATTCACACCACAACATATACTCCAAAATACCACAATGCTTTTTTCAGGCATGGGACAAAGTGATTTATGGAGAGGACTGCTGCCAATTCCAGAACTTACACGGTCTGGTACACCAAGCTGAGTATACCTGCTGATCCATCTCTGTACCTAGAGAGCTAAATGCCTATTCAGTACTAGGATTTTGCTTCAGCTAATGAGACTGAGTATACCTGTGTACATCTCAAGGCACCGATTCCAGTTTGCAGCAGAAAAACACCTACTCTTCCAAGCAAAGAATTGCATAGAGGAAGGTCGCTAGCATCAGGAGGTTCTTATTTTCTTTAAAGCACAAACTTTAAATCCACTGAAGCATGAAACCAAGTTAAGAGTTTCCCCCTGTGTATTCTGATGTATTCCAGTTTGAGAATTCTGGCTTTCACAGGTCCAACCTGCTAAACACCTCTCCATTTCTTATCTGTTTCCTCACAGTGAAGAGGGTCTGCCTTTCTTTTTCTTATTCCCACAGATCGTGAAGGCTTTTTCTGCCTTCATGAGCTTTTAACATCCCCACCTTGGTGAGAAATCAAACATGCAAGCATCTGGATTTACAGGGTTGTGGCCAGAAAGCATCGGAGCACAGATTTCTTTCTATGTTCTCTCAGCCCTTTTTTAATCTCAGTCTGAGACATTCTTTGTTTTCTCTGGAGTCAGGGCTAGCCCAGGGAACAGTGGCAGGGTGCTCCGAGGTCAGGCTGATTGTGTAAGGTGCACTGTGCTGCTCCAGAAATCGGTTAGCGATTCCACCATGAAATCTTTTTAGCTCTGCACTGACAGCTTTGCCCAAACAAGAAGGAGGAAGATCGTCTGCACTAGAAGGGTGACAATGTTAGAAGACCCAGCACAGAGATACCTTTCTTATCCTATATAATTACTTTGTGCATTAATCATGGGAGGTAACGGGGCTGATGCCATGCCTATAAAAGCAGCAGCAACTGCAGAATTATTTAGTAACTATACAAGAGCTACATATCCCTAAGCAATTCATAGCTGTAAATCAACAATTCAACAGTGGCAGCTATGTAAGGAGATGCTCAGTGCTACACATTGCTATGGGTTACATGGTATGTAACAATGAAAAACCTCAGAGAGGGCCCAGCTTTACCAGCTCCATAAGCTGGTTAAATAAGAGAGATTACCTCTTTGTACAGACCTTGCTTGGAAAATTAAAGCTTTGTTTACACTTGATTTCTTAAGCCTTGGTGAGCCTTTTTGCATAGCTCTCTAACGTGACCATTTTGCAGTAGTGCACACGGGAGGGCGGGATGTCTAACTGGTGTGGTCTGTGGCTTACCCACCTGTGAGTAAGTCGCAGTAAAGATACTAATGCCGTTGATTGATAGGCAAGTCTTGGGAGCAGACAAGCCCCACGTTTCCTGAGCATTACTAAATACAGTAATTCCCCAGGGAATGTGCAACAGTAGGGGTATTAACCCCCACATTAAGACCAAATTCCAAAGTACAAGGGTTGTGCAAAGCACATGAATTCTGTCTTTACTGGCATCCCTTCTCCCTGTGCAGCTTAGAAGCAAGGAGAGGAAGAAAAGGCAGGAGTTGAAAGTTACATGCCCTGTTGTGCTGGGTCAGGCTGTCGCTGGTCTAAAAGCAGGACTGAACCCGCAGCCAGCACTGCGATAAAAACAAAACCAGTGTGCAGCACATGCAAGCCAACAAAGCAATTCAAATGGCTGGTGTTTTATATCAACCAGTTCAGTGTTTAGCCCCGCAGCCAGTACAACACGTCGCTTTTCTGCACGGCGGAGTCATCTGATGTTTGCTTTCACTTCTGGAAGGCTGGGGAGGGGCGGCGTGAGTCAGATGTTCCCGCAGCTGGTTCGTGCGTGGACGAGGCCAGCAGGGACCCTGACTCACCAAGAGCTGCTCCATTTCCTCCTACAGTTCAGGTCAGGGGCTGGAAACGCAATCGCGGGCTGGGGCGGGAGGGGGGGGAACCCGGCAAACGCTTCTGCTTTGTGACTGCGGTCGAGCGGAGAGACCCCCCCTCACACACACACACTCCGGGTCTCTGCGCCCGCGGCTACCGCCGCCCCTGCGCGCCCCGTCGGCGGGCGGTGAGCGCCGTCCCCCCCTTACCTCAGTCGCATTCCCCAGCGAGTGAGCTCAGCTTCGCGCAGCCTCTCTCCTTTTATGGTCAAACAACTTTGCCTGGGCGAGGCTTTTTTGGTGAGTTGTCGGCAGCGGCGAGGCTCGGCCGCTGCTCTCTCCCCCCCCTTTCCACTGCCGCTGCTTCCCCGGCCGGGCTGGGGGCAGCACAACCTCGCCGGCTCCGGGTGCCGCGTACTCCCCATCGCCGTCCCCAGAGGTGAGTCCCTTCTGTGGGCTTAGCGAAGAAGCTTTTGTCTGCAGCGCTGGGGCTGGCGTTGAGCAAGTGCTGGGGTGCCTCCGCGTCCGGGGAGAGGGCGCGTTTCCTGCCGGGAGGGTTGCTCGCCGTGCGCCAAGTGTCTCTTTCTGGTCGATGGACGGTGCGCAGAAGAGAGGTTCGGGGGATGTGTGTGCCTTGGTGAGCTTCCTTTCCTCCCAGTGAAATGGAGGCAGCTCCGGTGTAGCTGCAGCAGTGGGGGATGGGGGAAGGTGTTGCTTGGTTTTATTCGGGACGAGCTCTCTTTTGTGTGCGTGCGGGACACCTATGGAGTGGGGTTTTTTTTCCCAGATGTGCTTGAGAGAGAGGAAGCTGGGGCTCTTTGTGCGTGAAGTTTGTTTCATTCGGGAGGTTTTGCCTCTCTGGGAGTGCCCCGAGGAAAGCGGAGGCGCAAGTACTTGAAAGTCGCAGAACTTCCTCACGTTTTGAATGTGTTTGCATGGCTTTTGGGGGTTTTAACTCCCGTTTCCCCCTCCGTGCGTAGGGAGGAGGCAAGCCCAGGATGTGTGGGAGACCTTTGTAGATCTGAATGTCCCTCTCCCAGTCCGGTTGTTTTAAGGCTCTACCTTGCAGCTCGCATAGCTGATAGAACTTTGCTCTCTTTGAAGCTTTGTAACTTCGGGCCAGGCTGGGAGAACTTTCTGGAATTAGTCTGTATGAGGGAATGAAGGTAACCGTAGCTCCTTTATCTGTTTAATCTGTTCACTACGTAGTCTGTGTTGTTTGCTATAGTTTTCCTTCTGACTCCCCTCGGTTGGGAGGAAGCTGGCAAATAGGGGAAGTAGACAATGCGGCGTGTCAGCCCACAGTGCTGGGCCGGCTTTTATGGGGGCTGCCTGTGTGACTGGAACCGAGCTGCTTTCTACCAACAGAGGGGGAAAAATAACACTGAGCTCTCTGTTTCCTCCCGCTTTTGCTACCCCGGAAAAGTAGCTGAGTTTTTGGAAGCGGTGTCAAAGAGCTGAAAGCTGTCTGGGTACGCAAGAGGTGGCAGACCCACCATGGGACCTTCTGGGAGGTGACCCTGCTGCTGAAGGAGGTGTCACTGGGATTTGTCCTACTTCTCCTTGCTCTCTGTTAGAGAGGAGCAGTGTATGAGGCAACCAAGTATCCTGACTGTGTCCTTTGGGGGCATCTTTCTTCATAGCTCCACTAGAGTCATCTTAAATGCTGTGACAGCAGGAAGAAAAAATCTCTCCCCTGAGGGGGAAATGTGAGGACAAGAAGGATTTGAGATGAGGTCTGCTGGTGTAACACTCCCTCCCCAATAGCTGTTAAAAATAGCGCCACAGGACTTGCATAAGCTCTGTGTTTCTTGTAAGGCTTAAGTGGTACTGTACCTACTTGAAAGGTACAGTACTGTTGGGTACTTAGGTGGTACCCGAGGCTGTGGGTGTTTCTGCAAGGCCAGCAGCCTCTGTCAGCCTGTTTGGCCTGGGTTGTGTGGACAGATAAACAGAAGTGAGGATGAGCAGGGGCAGCTGCTGGATGGGGATGGCTTGAAATATGACATGACATACTGGGAAATGGGCTGCTTTGGGTTAAGGGAGGTAGCAGCTGCTGGCAGCAAAGCCAGCCTTCTTTTTGTGAAGCAGCTGATGTCCCAAGGCTGCTTTTGTGTTGACTAACCTCAGTATGGGTCATGATCAGAAGGGACATTGTCACTGTGGTGTTCTGCTTCTAGTGATGACAATTCTGGTAGAACTACTACCGGGTGGTTCATTACACCATAGTTGAAATGGTGGGGCGTAATGCTGAACTCCATAAAGAAAGGCTGGAGGTCTTTTCATCAACTTCTGTAGCTCAGTGGGCAGCTGCAGACTGGAGGGAGTTGGCCGGTTCCTTCTGACTTGCAAGTCTATTGACCCCTACAAGTCTGAGGGATTGAGGAC
Source organism: Pezoporus wallicus (assembly GCF_028554395.1). Classification (NCBI taxonomy): domain Eukaryota; kingdom Metazoa; phylum Chordata; class Aves; order Psittaciformes; family Psittacidae; genus Pezoporus; species Pezoporus wallicus. The sequence continues at coordinate 2,601,532 of NW_026639755.1, forward strand.
AGACCTCGCTTATTACTCCTCTGCGATGACCCTTTCCCATGCCAGATCATGTGGGTGATGCTCAGCGCAGCTTTTTGGCTCCTGCTTATTGTTGCAGCCTCTTCCTCCTCTTGAAAAGCCCAGAAAAGTTTGTCGAAGCCTGTGCAATTCATCAGCTCTGCACAAAGGGAACAAAAAGTGCAGCAGCATGTACTGAACGTTTGTCTATGTTGTCACACGCCTGTGACCTGGAGAAGTGTAACATTTAGGTCTTGCAGTGCTGTACTGAATCGTGGGAGCTCTTAGAACGGGGGCAGGCGGATCTTATCAGCAGCCGTGGGTGATGTTTGTGGCACCAGGGCTATCTGTCCCAGCTGCTTTTATTGTCCGTGTGAGAGAAGCCGGCAGTGTGGAGGGGCACTGATTTGAACATTGGCACAGAGCCGCTGTGCTGGGGGAAGCGCTATTGTTCTGGGGTGTTAGGAGGACTATAGGCATGCCGGGCTTTACAACAAAGCTTCTGGCTGCGTGGAGATTTCTAGCACGGATAAGATTCCTGGCTTGCATTGCCGGGCTGAGGGAATCCTAGAAATGTGGCTGTCATCCTGAGCCCTGCGGTTCCCGAAGCAGCCGGCTTGGCGGGGCTGTCGTCTGGCTGTTCCAGCCCGGTGATGGGGAGGAGTGAGCGCGGAGGGTTGCTATGGCCCGCCTGCTGCAAGCGGAGCGCCGGCCTTTCGCAACCCCACCGCGCGTCCTTGCGCAGCGCAGGGCCGAGCCCCGGTGCAGCGGTGCTGCTGCCCCTCTCGCAGCCCCCGGGTACGGGCGGAGCGGCGGCCGCAGCCCAGGGCTGCTTCCTGGCGGGGGCAGGAAGGAGGGGAAAGGGGGGGCGAGATCCGGGGAGGTGACAACGGGAGCTCCTCAGCCGGGCCGTGCTGCCGCCGCTGCCTGCAGCATGGAGAGCTCCGGAGGTAAGGGACGGAGAATGCGAGGGGTGCGCCAGGGTCGGAACGGGGGGAGGTTACCGGGGCTGGCACAGGCAGAGATCGAGAGGAGCCTTTTGGTGTTATTGGGTAAGTGGGGGAGAGGAAATGCTGATTCCAGTGCTGGAAGAGCACGTATGGGGGCACCCCTTAGGGTGTGTGTGTGCTGGGTAACACACGTTCTGGTGGCCCACTGCTGTCCTCTCCAGCATGCTGTGTGCAGGGTTCTCGTGCAGCAAAAAGCTTGGGTTTCTGTGTAGCTGGAAGCCCTTTGCGGTTAATGCCATACTGAGTTGAAATGATGAAGCGTGCTGTCGCAGTTTCTGTTCCTCCTTTTTCCTGTGCTGATGCTGGAAGTGCTCTGTGCTCTCTGTTTGTGCACCTCAGCCTCTGGATGAACTTAAACTTCTGTAGCTATTTCATGTGTTTCTGTCTATAGATTTCCACTCTGGCCCAAGGCTGATTTCATATTGGTTTCTTCCCTTTTTTTCCTGCCAGGAGCTGAGAGGATGGCCTCCCAAGGTGCCCCGGGGACCCGCATGATATCCGCAGTCAACATCAACATTTCTACCCCTTTCTTCTACAATCCGCAGAAGAAGTTTGCACCCGTGGTTGCCCCTAAACCCAAGGTGAACCCCTTCAAGACTGGGGATGCATCAGAGCCACCACTGCCCCCGCCTCCTGGAGCTGGCGCCCAGCGTGCTCAGATAGGGAAGGTGGGGGAGATTCCACCAGCAACCATGTCCTTGCTGCCAGAAGGTAGGTGAGGGCTGCCGTGGCAGATAGTGCATTTTTAAATTCCAGGGGTGTGAGGTTTGGAACAGGGCTAAACATGAGAACAGAGGCATCTCTGCTGCCACGTGATGGATATTCTTGCTGTAGAGGCTGGCAGGTTCCAGAATGAGATGAGGCGGTTGTAAAGGGATACCAAAGTACATAGAGCCTGCATTAAGAATGGAAGCTGGATGGCAATCCTGCATTGCACTGGTGCTAGAGGAGTGCAGTGGATTGTTTTATTGTCTTTTTTATAGTATTCCCTGAGTGCATAATTGTGTAACTGCAGTCAGTTTCTGGCCAGCATGTCTGGGAGCGAGTATGTTGCAGGCAACTTTATCCTGATGGTGGTGAATCATGCTGTTCTCCTTGTTGATTCATCTGAGCTCAAGCTGGTTGTCTCTGATTATAGAGATCCTTCTCATGGGCTCTGCAGTTGCCATCTTCACTGCTGCTGGGGATGGGGAGGAATGAAAAATGGCATGGAAAACTGGTGGAAGCTGTCAGAAACAGCTCTGTATGGCTTGTAGAGTTTTACACTTCTGCCTAGTGGTTTGGGCTGGGTGTGTTTTCCTGTGCAGAGTCACTTCTTGTAGCGTGGTTTCCTTTCTCTTTTTCTTTCTTATTTCCTGTGCTGGTGGTGTGTTTGGTTGGTTGGATTTGTGTCCTCTGACAAGTAGAGGGGTCCTGGTTGTGTGGCTCCCTACTTAGAACTGATCAGCATGGGGCTAGCAGAAATTTCTCTAGGGACCTCTTGCTAATGCTTGATGCTGTGCATTAGCCCAAGACTCTCACCAGGGTGCACCTCAGCCAGGACATGCATGTTCAGATAACATTAACTACCGTTGTAGATGCCTTTCACTGTCTGGTATAGAGTGTGCAGCACTGATGATTCCTAGGTTGGCAGCTGATCTGTAAGAAGGCAGGTTCTGTGCTCAGAAGAGACAGGTTATGAAGCCACAAGTCACAAGGGTCAGCACGTTGGTGTTTTTGTTTCCTCGAACTGCACCAGCTAACTGTGACCTTCTTCCTCTTACATTGTTGGGGGTTTTGCTATAGTTGTGTGGATTAGGGGTGTCTTTGGAAGGTCTCAAACTGACACAAATATGTAATTTGAAGTACAGAAGTAGACGGATGCTAAAAATTACTTTTCAATGCAGAATGCAATTGGAGTATTAGGTGTTTGCTTCGCTTCCTTCCTTATAAATCTTACTATGGAGGAACTAATGTAACAGAAAGATTAGCAAAAGGACCATTGGGCTCAAGCTGCTGGCACCATTGGGTGAGGGCTGCCAGCGAGACATCTGAAGTACAGGTGAACCACCAAAACTCAGTCATGAGGGAAATGCATCTGACTTGATCCTTCTCTGGTGCATCTTTTCAATCCTGTCCCTTTCTTATACACTCATCAAACAAATAGTAGTATAACAAAGCCATAGTGATTGGTCTCTTTGTCTTAAACAACAGGATGGCTAAGTTAGTGTTGCTGTAGGCATGTTGTATTTAGTATTGATCACTATAAATCTGGTACAGTAGATTTGTGGGGAACTTTTTTGTTTGTATGAATAATTCATAAAACAGGCTTTTAGTGCATCTAAAACAATGTGACAGCAGATCAGGGCTTTGATTCTGCAATATTCTTTAGCATTTTAGTAAACCAAAAGGCAAGCATATACAGAACTTGAACCCAAACTGTAGTTTCAAAGGAAAAAATACCAGCCTAGTATTACTTCCTCCGCCAAGCAGAAGTTCTGCTTCACAAGAAGGTTTGGAAGAGGTGCTGCATACCAGTGCAGTTTATGCATTCCACTAGCTAATTAAGATTTTGGATTTCATTTTGTGAAAGGGCAGCATTGTCTCCCTTAGGTTACATATGAGAAGTCCTCATAAAGTCTGTTGACAGTAACTGGATATAAAGATGGGACAGTTCAATTACTGCTGTTGAAAGTTGCACATGGAGTAGCAGGAGTGAAAAACGTCGTCTTTCACCCCACTGCTGGTTGGGGCTAGCTAAGGGAGAGAGATGGATGTATGAAAGAGGGGATGTAGAAGTTACACCTCCTTGTCTTCAGTGTTCTTTGCTGCTTGGATGATAAGAGGGCAACTTCTTCCATCCACGGTGAAGGCAAGAGTATTCATGTTTATTTGCATGTGGTGTAGTGGAAAATGTCTCTTTTTCCTGTTCCACATCTTTGGCAAATATGCATAGGTAGAAGCAGTGGGGTTTTCTTATAGGAGATTGAGGCACTCTGGTGCTTTTCAGTTCGCTTAAAAAGGGTTCTTCAAAATCTCTCATGTCCTCATGTGTACTGGGGAGGTTTTAGCTTCCACAATGAAAGATGTTTTAATTTCCTAGAAAAACAAAGCAGTTTCAAAGATTCCTCATAGGCATACGGTTTAGTTGGTCCAACTTGCCTTGTTTTCCTCCCTCTTGCTTCTCATAGTTCTTACTAGGCAGCTGTGAGGTGCCAGCTTATTTTCCTGTAATAGTACTGCCTCTTCAGGGTCCTGGGTTATCCACTGGTACTCCTCCTAATGTTGCTCTGTATTTAGCAATCTGAGCCAGGTACTGGCAAGAGAAACATGTGCTAGGGACCAAGAAATGAGAGGAGGGGTGAGAAAGGGCATAGTAAGACACGTTTCCCAATTACACAATAACTATTCCCAGTAACTAATTGCAGTAGGTTACGAGGGAAGTTCTTATGATGGCAAATAGCTTTAGACTAGGTGAAAGCCAACCTGTGGAGTTCAATTGTCCCTGATGGGGTCCCTTGAGTACTTGGGAAGTACTTGCTTTTAATACCTTCAAGACCCTTTTTGGGGTTTGTGCTGTAAGAAATGATCCAAACTTGCTTTTGCTCTCGTTCTTCCCCACAGACCTGCCACTGCCACCTCCCCCACCACCTGGAGAGGAGGCAAGCTTCTCAAACTGTGCTTTTCCCCCACCTCCACCCCCCTTCGAAGAGCCTTTTCCACCAGCCCCAGAAGAGGTTTTCCCTTTGCCGCCACCACCACCGATGTTCGATGAAGGGCCGGTGAGCAACATACCTGCCCCACAGGTGAGTGTGGTCAAGGGAAGTATAGTTCTTTGTGATGCTCTGTGAGCTGGGACAGCTTCTCACTACTGTCTGAACTCAGCAGCAGGAAGCTCTGAGATGTGGGAAAGCAGAAAATGCTATCACCCTACGGACCAGCATAGGTTAGGGTCAACTGGCTAGGCTGCAGCTCTCTGCAGATGAAGGACCTGGTGCTCCTGATGGACAACGAGTTGAGCATGAGCCAGCAATGCACCCTTGTGACAATAAAGGCCAACCACAGTTGCTGGACTGCAGTTGTGAGAGTGTAGTCAGCATGACAAGGACAGCGATGGTTCCTCTCTCTGGTTCTAGTGAGGCTACATCTTCAAAGACTTTCCAGTTGAGCTCCCAATGTAATTACTCAGAGGAATAAAGAACTAGATGCAATCCAGCGAAGGGTCATAGCAGTCATTGGGGGTTGGAGCTGAAGAGAGAGAGCTGGGTTTGTTCAGCCTGCAGAAGAGGAGGCCGAGGCAGGGATCTAACTGCAGCCTACTATACCTAAAGGAGGGCTGGAGAGAAGACACATTCTTCTTACTGGGGCACAACAAGAAACAATGGACACAAGCTGCGGCAAGGGGAATTCCTTTTGGACAGAAGAAAAAGCTGTTCTTCTCCAAGGATGGCTTAACACTGGTACAAATGCCTGGAGAGGCCGGGGGAATCTGCATCCTTGGGGATGTTCAGAAATGACCTGGACAAGGCCCTGAGCCACCTGATCTAGCTTGTTAGCTAGAGTTAGCCCTGCTGTGAGCAGGGTGTTGGACAAGAGACCTCCAGATGTCTTTTTCCCTCCTAAATCTGTGAGTTTCTTTGGGCTTTGCATTTTCCCACTGTTTGTAGACCTTGGAGCCTGTGCCCTGTTCATCCTCACCAGCTTGCTCTCCATTCAAAGCAAGGAGCAGCTCTGTACCACAGTCCAAAGCACAAAAATCTGCTCTTGTAAGGGGGTACACCTGGTTCTCTGGCTGTTCCTGTAACATGCTCTGCTCCCTCTTTCCTCATGGATGGTGGTGTAGGAACGTGGCAAGATGAGCAGCGTTGATCTTGAGATTGAGTCACTGTCCGTAATGTTGGATGACATGGAGAAGAATGACCCCTTCAGACCCCGGGTGAGCTCTCCAGGATGTTGGAGGTGGAAGGAGAGATGACTGGTTTGCTGAATGGAGGTAGTGAAGATAATAATGTCTGGATAAACCGTAGTGCAAAAGTGAATGTGAAGGACCAGAAAGCACAGATACTGCAGCTTGTCATGACTCCTAAAGGTGTAACAGTGTGGAAACTCTTTAACACCGTGGGTCTGGGGTAGCTGCTGACACTGCTATAGACAGCATATTTTCTCTTCCACCTTGCTGACAACTGCCTGTTTCTCTCTGTTGCTTCCTTTTACAGATATCTCCAGGATCCACAGGTTCTCTGGAGAAACCATCAGCACCAAAAGCCCGTGTGGAAGTACCGTCTGCATCCAAAGATACTCCTCTTTCCTTTCCTTCCAAGTTCACTCCAAAGCCAAGTGGAACCTTATCTTTCAAACCCCCTGGGTCAGATTTGACCCCAGCCCCGTGGGCAGCCCCACAGCAACGCAAGGAGCCCCCAGCACCAGTCCCTCCACCACCTTCTCTCCCTTCTGCTCAGCCTACCCCTACATTCACCCCACCTAAATCTGTTGCTGGCTCTCCTAAATCTGGGTCCAAACCAAGTGCCAGTGTTTCCATGGCTCCATCAAACTCTGCAAGATATCCTACCTCCCTTCAGACTCAGTTCACAGCCCCTTCACCTTCAGGTCCCTCCTCTCGGCCACAACCTCCCAATTTCACCTATGCCCAGCAGAGGGAAAGACCCCAAGTGCAGGAGAAGCCGCGTCCAACAGAGCAACCTGCTGCTGCAAAAGACACGGTAGGGGACAGAGCCATGGGATCAGTGCTTTTGGGTGGGCATCGCTGGGAGTGAAGTTGGACAATGAGGAGGGAGGGTCTGTCCCAGGCTAGAGGAGGCTGTTACCCCTCTGAAAGAGCTGTAGCTAGAGGCAGTTGTGGACAGGGATAGGGTCCTGCAAAGGGGAAACCTTTTTAGCAGGTTCTTTTGCAGCAGGACAAGAGACAGTGGTTTTAAACTAAAGGAGGGGAGATTTGGGGTGTTTTTACAATGAGGGTGGTAACACTGGCACCAGTGGTTGCTCAGAGAGGTGGTGGATGCACCATCTGTGGGCATATTCAAGGCCAGGCTGGATGTGATTCTGGGCAACCTGATCTAGTTGAGGATGTCCCTGCTCGTTGCAGGTGGGTTGGACTAGAAGAGCTTTGAAGGTTCCTTCCAATCTGAACTATTCTATGGCTCTGTATGTGTCCTCAGGGATTGAATGTTTCCTCTTCCTGCAGCATAGACCCACAGGCTCCAGTGCTGATCCACCTAGGGGAAATTCCTGCCTGACTATGAAGGAGGTAGAAGAGCTGGAGATGTTGACCCAGAAACTAATGAAGGATATGGAGCATCCGCCCACAGTAGAGGCCGCTACTTCTGGTGTGTTCCTTCCCTCCATAGCAGTAGGGCTGTGAGGGGTTTTCATTTCTCCTAATCCCTTTCTTCTTCCATTGACAGAGCTCTGTGGCTTCTGTCGGAAGCCTCTGTCACGAACCCAGCCAGCTGTGAGGGCCCTGGACTGCCTCTTCCATGTGGAATGCTTCACCTGCTTCAAATGTGAGAAGCAGCTGCAGGGGCAGCAGTTCTACAATGTGGATGAGAAGCCCTTCTGTGAGGACTGCTATGCTGTGAGTTACGGGGATGAGGGAGCTGAGCTTGTTGTGCTTGCTGTGTCTTGTTTTCCTCTCCCTCCTTCCACCTCGCCTGTCTGTGGCATAGCCTCCTAGGGGTGTTGGACTGGATTAATGTGTCTTACTTGTTTCCTTTGGGCTCAGGGGACCTTGGAAAAGTGCAGTGTCTGCAAACAGACCATCACAGACCGGATGCTGAAGGCCACTGGTAATTCGTACCATCCCCAGTGCTTTACCTGCGTGATGTGCCATACCCCTCTTGAAGGGGCTGCTTTTATTGTGGACCAGGCCAACCAGCCTCACTGTGTGGATGACTACCACAGGTATGGAGAGAGTATGTGTGTGTGGTGTCTGAAAGAAGGCAGATTCCCTCACAGCTGTTTAATTCTGCTGCACAGTGGGATTGGGTTGCCTGTGCAATCAACAGATGTTGAGTTAAAAATGAGTCAACAATGTACCTTATAGCAATTAGGTCTTTTCCCACTTAAACTTCTTTGTGATTTATTACTCCTCTGCTGCTCATAGCGTTATATGGCAGTAAGAAATGTTCATTGACTGCCACCACAGTGGCCATGATCCCCTCCCTGTTTCTGTGTGTTGCAGGAAGTATGCTCCACGCTGTTCAGTCTGTAGTGAGCCCATCATGCCAGAGCCTGGGAAGGATGAGACAGTGCGTGTTGTGGCCTTGGAGAAGAATTTCCACATGAAATGCTACAAATGTGAGGTAAGCTTGGTGGCTTCCATGCTCATCACCAGCAGCTGGACCTGTTTGTTGTCTCTCCTGACTAAACACTAAGGTTGTTTTGAATTAATCTGGAGCATTTTCGAAGCAGGTTCAGAAAAGGATAAGACATTCAGTGACCACAGGTCCGTGAAGAAGGTTTATGCAGGGTTGTAGTCTCTAACGTCTCTAATACAGCAGCTGTGTATACTGTGGGAACATGTTGGAATCACAGAAGGGGCTTGCTGTTCCCTCAAAACAGTATCTCCTGTTAGCACCACCAGAGACAGAGCAGGGGGCTGTGAGCCATTATGCTGAGCCAGTGGGGGATTTCTTACATCCTTGAATGCATTCATCCTGCTGTTGGCCATCATTGAGCTGCCTCCCTCTTTTTTTTCCCTGTTTAGGACTGTGGGAAGCCCTTGTCCATTGAAGCAGACGAGAATGGGTGCTTTCCACTGGATGGGCACGTGCTGTGTATTAAATGTCACACCGTTCGTGCCAAAACAGCTCGCTGAGGAGCTTGTAGTGGGTGTTCCCTTGAGACCCCTGCACTCAATACTCTTCCCCTCCCCGCATTGTCCTATCCCTCTGCCTGAGAAGGCAGATTGCTACCATTGGAGACTATGCCAGCACAGCTCTTTACTTATGTAGGATTCACTGCTCCTAGACTTCTGTCTGCACACCCACCAAGCAGGTACCTCTCCTCCTGTTGCCACGTCCTGGCCACCATGTATTCCAGGCTGGGGCTGTGATGGTGAGTGCACAGTCTCTGTTCCCTCAAGACTGGAGGAGAAAGACCAGACCTCCACCACCGCCTGGTGGAAGTGGCAAGAATGACCTGATGGCAGGTGCTGGGAGGGGCTGAGCATCATTCTGTGCCACAGAGCCAAGAGTGGCCATTTGACCTTAGAAAGTGGAAGCCTCTATCTCGGTACTGCTTCTGTCTTCATTTGTTTTTCCCTCTTGCTCTTCCTTTCACGATGAGGAAGTCTTGCCCTACCCAATCCCTCGCTCCTGGGTTAGGGTGTGGAGGCAGAACATACTGGGAATCCTTGTTATTGTTGCTGTGAAAAGCTAACCTAGCATAGCTTTTCTGTCTCTAATGGATTTTACTGGCTGTTTCGTTACATTTGATTTCCCCCTTAGCCAGATTAAACTGGCAGCGTTTGGAATCCTGCTCTATTCCCGAGTTTGGAAAGTTGTTTTCCAGTCTTTCTCCCTCCCCAGAATGAGTCACTTCCCAGTGTGTTTGCTGGGCAACCAGGCTGGGCACCAGAGTAGCAAAGCGATCCAAAGAAAGCATGTTTACAAATACAGACCGTCATAAGGACGGGCAGCACACGGTGGGGAGGTGTCTCAGTGTGTGGAAGAGGATTCAGCAGACTAAGGAATGTCTCCCTGTTCCAGTAGGAATTCTTTCCCTGCTGTCAGTGAAAGCTGTGGTGTAATAGCAATGTACTGTCTGGCTCTAAGTGCTACTGCACTGAGCCCCATTTCCTGGACTAGAAACTCTGAAACCCAACAAAGCTTTTGAATAGCTACACTGTGCCAACCACTGTTTGCGTTCAATAAAATGTAGGGTTTTTTTCCATTACTGTGTCTGCTGTATTTGTTCAACAACCCATGAGAATTGCTGTCTTAGGCAGTAGAGAATGCACTGTTGCTATTCCACTGAGCCTCCACAGGTGAGTAGCCTGAAAATGGCTTTTCTCTCTGCACCGGTTGGTCTCCTTTTTAGACTGTTGTTTCCTACTTCCCTCTGCCTGAAGAGCAGCTCTCCTTTAAAGCAGTGGAAGACTACTTTTCCGTGTAGCAAGGTTGTGGTCTGCTTGATGTGTCACTAGGATTGTTATTACAATCCACTTGCATCAAACTGGAATAAAGTGACCAATTTGCTTGCCTTGCCTTAACTATTACTGCTCAAAGTGTTTGTGCTTGTTCATGGTTTTAAGCATGATACTGTCTTGGTCACTGCAGATGAAACTCCTCTTTGTGGTAAGCATCAATGTTTTTACACTTCAAAGACATGAAACCTACTCTTGTTCTCTTGCCAGTTTTGGGGGAGATCTTTAATGACTCCTTACAAATTGATCCAGTAAATGCTTTGAGGTTTTCTATAGGATGAGCAAAGAACAAACAAGTTGTTTGCTTTCTTTTTCTTGCCTGAGTTCTTGCTGGCATTGTCTTGAGTGGTTGTTTCTAGATGATGTGATAAAAGCGAGCTCTAACCCAGTTCATCCCAGAGCTGTCAGAGGGCTGTAGCCCAGGTATCTGGGTATGAACCTGTCCAACAGTCAACTGGACAGGTTCTCTGGATCACTTTGCAGATTATGGGGAGGTTAGTCCCTCTGAGGGGCATGGAATGCAGGGGAACAGCATTTGGTGACTGTACAACTCCTGTTATGGGATGTGTAGGGGCAGGATCCATGGCAGGAAAAGGGGGAGTGGTCAAGTTGAGGAAGCAGCAGGGAAAAATGGGGAAAAGGACCCAGAAAGGGCTGGCTGCACATACGCAGTGCAGTTGTCTGCCTCTGCCCTGTCTGTGCTGTATTACTAAACCTCTTTCTCTCCCCTGTGTGAAGGGACTCTCTTCAGTGCATGTGGAGATCTAAGTGCCAGCAACTGGAAATACCTGAGTGCATGCATGCTGTGTGGGTGTGTATATGCATGTATAAGCAGCAGCAAAAAGCAAGTCAGAGTAGCTGGTAAGTGAGTGAGTAGGGTAAGAGACTTGAGATCCCTGATTTGGCATGGCTGCGAGTCTGGCGAGATGCTGGAGAGACCGGTCTGAGCACCAGCTGCTTCAGGTCCCAGCAGGTCCAAGCCAGCTACTCTCAGGTCTGGAGGTCAGCTCCTGGTAAGCCTGGACCAACTACCAGAGAACAGTTTGCATCTGTTTGTGTGTGTGCACGTGAGGGGTCCGAGTGCCTACCACTGGAGTGGAGCTGCAGGCCTGGAGGACTTGTATGTCCTAGTGCTAGCAACTGAGGAGACCAGTGCAGGCTCCAGATTGAGGAGCCAGCTCCTCAATAGGCACTAGAGGGATCCATAGTGTATGTATGTATGTATTTCCGGCTAACAGGTTCATCCTGATCAGCCAGAGAAGGGAATAGGATCAGGCTGTTTGTGCTGTGCTTTCATGACTGCTGTGCTTTCTGCCTCAGGCCAGTCAGGGACAGGGTGCATGCATATATATATGCATGCACATATTATATACATGAATATTTTGTGTGCATGAGTGCCTATTGAGAATACATTCTCAGGCTTGCTACTGTCTGTACCTGAGGACATGGAACTGAGCAGCCTCCTCTCTATGAGGCCAGCTCATTCAGCAGCTCCTAATGGTAGAAGCTGGAAGGGACCTTCCTGCTCAGAGCAGGCTGTTCAGGAGTGTATCCCATCAGTTTTTTAATACCTCCAAGGAGAACTCCACCACCTCCCTGGGTAACCTCTTCCTGTGTTCAACAGCTCTCACAGTAAGTTGGTCGGGTTCTTTGTTGCCTTCAAATGGATGTCACTCTGTTTTGATGTGTTTCCACTGCTGCTCCTTTCACTGGATAACATGGGTGGACTCTGGCTCCCTCTTCTTCACTCCCTCCCATCAGGTGTTTATATACAGTTACATGAGCCACCTAAACTTTCTCATCTCATGGTTGAATACTCCCAGCTCTCTCAGCCTCACCTCATGTGTCAGGTGCTCTAATCCCTCCAAAATTATAGTGGCCTTTCACTGGGCTTGCTCCAGTAAGTCTATGTCCTTTGTACTGGGGAACCCAGACTTGGACAAAACACTCTGCATGTCTTGACTAACCTTGAATAGTGGTTAAAAATTGCCTCCCTCCAGCTACTGCATTTGCTAAGGCAGTCCAGATAATGTTTGCCTCCTTTGCTACAAGGCCATATTACTGGTTCAGATTTAACTTGCCGTTCACTATGACCTGCAAGTCCTTTGTTGCAAAGTTGCTTTCTAGCCAGTCAGTCTCCAGCATGTACTGGGGTGCATGGGGCTATTCCTTCCCAGTTGCAGGGCTCTGCATTTCCCATTGTTCAGCTTTATGAGTAACCTCTCTTGCCATTTCTCCCATCTGTTAAGGTCCCTCTGAATGGCAGCACATGCATCTAATCTATCAACCACTCCATATTCTATCATCTGCATGGATAGGCTAACACATACGCATGACACAGACTCATCATCTTGTGTCAGCCTCATTGGGGCTTATCTTCTAGCCTGGATATCTGCATGTAGCAACTTCATTCATTATCTGTACTTCATGTTAAAAACATCTGTTACTAGGACTGAACTTACAAGATTCACAGTAGGAGCTTATCTTGTCAGATGTATCTCTTACTGTAGTTGCAGTGACTTGAGTAGCTAAAGTCTGCGTACGCTATGGTTTCATGTGCGTACTCTGCTGCTTCTCATGTTGAATAGAAACTAGCCTTCTTGCTTTAAGTTGCAGTTCTTTAGATTTCTGCTTTTTAATTCTTCTGTCATTTCTGGTTAAGCAAGACCTTTCCAGGAGCAGGACTTCCAATTTATAGCCTTAAGAATTTGGAGCATTGTACAGTTATGGAAACACTGATAGCTATCTGCAGCAGTAGCAGCTGAATGGCTAGCACTCACCTTCACCAACTTAGACTTAGCTCAAGCACTGAAATCCAAATCTTGAGATGACTACTTTCCCTATGTAGGAGAAAGTTGTAGGAACATCAGTGAGAGATTCTCCACCCCCCTGCCCAGACAGTCTGTTCTGCAGGAGAATGAAGTACTACTCACTTGTATTTCATCAAACTACACCAGTAGCTTCTAATACTTCTCGTGGTTTCGGAATAAACACAGGAGCTGTAAAGAGATGGACTTGGCTAATGTACAGATACAGCTGTAACTGGATTTAGCCGCATATGGATCCTTCAGTCCTAATGCAACTGCACTGCCACATTGAACCTGCAGTTAAATGGACAAAGACCATTGGCTCAAACACCTGAACATGGATGTAAGGACCCTGCTGGAACTTTCAACATATATGGCAAAGTAAAGGCTTGAGTCATGTTTGAAATAAACCAAAAAACTCCAGCACAGCCTGCTCTGCCACAGGTTTATTTACAAAATATTATTTACAGTCTATAAGTGTCTTGAGCTCTGATAAATAATAACATTTCCTCCACAGAGAAGGAATAAGACAGACCACCTACACATCTTTCTGTTACAGATACCCTACCCAGCCAAACAAGTCTATTCCCTTTTAAAAAGGGGAAGAGAAGAATGGGTACCTAGAGGATTTTATGTCTGTGGCACAAGTAAAAGTATTAAGCAGGTCAAGGAGTTTGAAATCTCCCCCCTGAATTGTGCATGTGCGAAACAGCAACATGCTGAGGTTACGTGATCACACAAGTTAGAGCTGCTACTCCCAACTTCCCTTCAAAAGAAGGAAGTATACCAGGAGTTGGTGTTTAAGGCAAGAACAGTTGAATTAAAACATATAACCCTTACCGGCAGCCTTATGAAAGACTGAATGGTTTCTCCCTGTTGTAAAATAAGGAAGAGACAAGGCTGCTGAAGTGATAAGGGATGTATGCCAGGGAGTGAATAGGCCTAGTCTCTACACGTCTGGGGCCTTGTGCATGTTTCCTGATGTCCCAGTCCATCTGAACCCTCATTTCCAATCTTAAAACATTATCCACCCTTCCCTCACAACCTGCTTTGTATGTATCTTTGTTTCCATGTGATATGCCAAGAGTCTGAAACTCCAGTATGTGGACTACAGCACAGAATGGACTACATAAGACAGGGCTGAGGACAGTTTCTAAGACCAGTGCTCTGGAACGTACTGATGGCTGCTGTAGAGCTGAAGCGAGTGGAACAGAAATGAGAGAAGGTGGTGTTGCCTCAGGAGTTTTTCCAGTTCTGGTTGTTTTGCTTTGCTTGTCCCAGTCACTCATTTGGAAGCAATTACCATAGGAATGATTCCAAGTGATATCTGGTAGGAATGGGCATTTAGCAAGTTTAAGGGAGCAATGACTGATCACTCCTTAAAGCCTTGGATGCTACACAGGATCCTCTTCTGGTGGCCTGGAAGTGACACTCCCATCTGTTTCAAGTCCCTGAAGGAAATGGGAAAAGAGAAGAAAAATGAATTGCTGTTCTTCTTTGGGACTGGGATTGGGGGTAAGGGCAGAAACAACTACCAAGCATTAGTTCATAAAGCTTCCTTTCTCTCAGCACCTCCTACTACACTTACCTTTTCTCTAGAGGGAAGAAACTTCTAGATGTTCCTGCCCTTCAGTGGTCTGCCCAGCCAGTCAACTGTTTTCTCTCACCTTGTGACTAGGCATGTGTTCCCATTAAGCCAAGATTGTCTATGTTAGTTTGTGATACAGGCCTTGTCTCAACCCTTTAGCAGGTCTGTGCCTGCACATTTGTTTTATGTAACTCCCCTGGGCAGACCTGGCTTTGCACCCCCAACCCTACAACAGAACGCAGCTGTGCTGGTAAAGCATCTGGTGTGAGTCCTTCTAAGGAGCCCAGAAGGACTTTGCTCTGTGCCAGAACAGTGCCTGGCTGACTGGGGGAAGAGATATCACTAGCCCACCTGGACTGCAAAGCAAAATAATGATCTTACAAAGTTCTAGAAAGGTGGGGAAATGGTCAAGTTGGAGAACTGTCTGCCAGCTATTGTTTTCCCTTGTGGTTTGTGTCTGATGTGAGTTCAGATGAGCTCAGACCTCTAATAAGTCTTCTGCATGGACAGTTTGGGAATTACTCTCACAGTTTGGGCTGATCCCAATTCTCTGGACCAGCTTTTCCCTTTTGGGACAAAAAGTGAGTCCACTTCCATTTAAATATCTAGAGAAGGATGGAAAGAAGCCTTCCAAGTAAATATGAGTGCCTGTTCAGCTAGCACAGGGACAGACACAGCTATTTGTACCATAGTGTGAGATGCCCTGTGGGACTTCAGCCTGCCCTTACTCAGCAGTGAGCTCCAGAATGGACTCCATGGTGTCCAAGCCAGCAGTGCGGAAGTTGGAGATGTAGCGCTTCATACGTATGGATTCCAGCCACTCAGGGATGGATCGATAGGGAATCCCATCAGATCCACTGCAGCTGGGGAGCCGGAGTGTTACCCTAAAGACACAAACAATCCTCATTAGCCAGGCAACATCCTCAAATAGCCAGTACTAGCTAGGAGAGAGTAGCTAGAGGGCAAGTGCCCTCTGCCAGGGCTAGGCAAATCTATCTGCTCGCTGCACAGTGAGGTCAGATTGCCCAGGCCAATGGCCATGGCCTCTGTCACCGTGATGGAGGTGACTGCTATCTTCTGCACACAGAGCATTCAAGGTGTCTCTTGCCAGCCTGCATTGCTAGCACTACCTCTCCTCCTGCTGGAGATAGCTAACCTCTCCTTTTCCAGTGGTAGCCTGCTTACCTGGGATCAAAGTCTGCGACAGGCCGGAGGAGCTGGGGACTCGAGATGAAATGTTGCAGCTGTGCCCGGATTTCCTGGAAGTGAGGCCTCCTCATCCTGTTGTGTGACCAGCAGCTCTTCATGAGCTCGTAGAGGATAGATGGGCAGTCCACGGGTGGCGGGAGCCGATACCCGTCCTCTAAGCTTTTCATCACCTGCACACAAGACAGAGAAAGTCTGTCCAAGAGCAGAGAGTGTGAAAGAGGAGCCAGAGGCCTCTTTGAGGCTGGGAGCAGGCAGTTTTGCATAGAGCACAGTCAGGCAGGAGTTGAAGCAGATTACACGTGTATGAAGTAGGGTTTGGGCAGCACAGCAAAGGACCAGGACATCTAAAGGATGTCAAAAGTTGAATACTTTCAATCCTTTACTAGCTTAGCTCCCATTTGCCATCCACAGCCTGTGTTCACAAGAAGTGAGCACCAAATGATTATGGCACAGGCCCAGTGAGAAAAGAGGAACCAGATTTTGAGGAGTAATTTTAACAGCACGTGCTGAACCTAGAATGAGACGGGACATAATACTCCAGAGCCAGAGGAAGGAGAGAAATGAACCGACAGAGAACATCTCCAGACCAAAAGGCCACGGCTTATTTAACATGTCTTCATTTTGGCTCATTGCTGTTGACACCTGAACATGGTTCAGAGGTGCAAGCGCTCATCATCCTTGATTTGGTTGCACTGATTTTTAGCAGGGAGGGAGACATAGTAGTTCTGTGCTCGAAAGAATATCGAGACTGCAGGCTGAGGGAGATCTACAGAAGTTGGGCCTATGTGCCTTGTTTATTCCTTTAAATCAGGGCTTGTGCTCAGTGTCTGTTACCTCTTGATTGCTCATGTTCCCATATGGCTTGTCACCAAATGACAGCACCTCCCACATGACAATTCCAAAGCTCCAGACATCACTAGCTGAGGTGAAAATCCGATGAGCAATAGCCTCTGGAGCTGTCCATCGGATGGGAATCTTACCACCCTGTGAAAAAGCAGAGACATAGTGTATCCAGCGTGTGTGCTTGAGGTGTACTTCTCCAGTGTTTTCATGCAAGGAGCTTACAAAGTGGTTCAAAGCCTGTGCCCACCTCACTTGAAGCGACTTGTATGCATCCCTGGGGAAATTTCCAAACAGGAAGGAAACATTCTTGAAAAGTTTATGAGTTTAAGCTCTGTTTGAATGCTACACAAAATCACTGCTATGAGAGCGAGAGCCTGACACCGGCCACAGCTCTATCTTCAATGACACCAGCCATTAGAAACACTGGAACTGTTACTGAAAGAGACCTGTAGATGTCACTGCTCCAAACCCCTGGTCACAGCAGGGCTATCTTCAAAGTTAGATTTAGGTAACTGAGTCCAAAAAGTGAGACCTGTGATATTGCTTCTCATTTTAAAACTGCAATCTCTCTGAATCGCTTAGCAAACAGAATCTACATGGTCTCCAAGCAGAGTCATCTCCCTTGAATCATCCACACTGTGACTTGAGTTTTATTATGGGGTTTCCTTAGGGATTTTCCATCCAAATCTTCCCCCACCATCGTGTTTCCTATTGTGAAGATATTCTGCTATACTTACCTGGCAGAATCCCAGTGCCCCTGAAACTACAGCTCATTTACAAGACTGAGAGACTGGGTTTGCCTTACCTTGGTTTCATAGGTTCCCTCTGCATCGTTCTCTAATATTCGGGAGAGACCAAAGTCTGACACCTTGCATTGAAGACTGCGTGTCACCAGGATGTTGCGAGCAGCCAGATCCCGGTGCACGTAGTTGTGTTCAGAAAGGTAGGTCATCCCCGAGGCTATTCCCTGCAGCATGCTCACAAGCTGCACAGGGCTGAATTTCTCCTCATTCTCCTGCATGGAAGGAAAAGAGAGTCACTGGTCAAGGGACGTGAATCTGCTCGGTTTCTAGTTACTAGCCTTATCAACTTGCAGAAGTGGGCATTGCTGAACAAGCAAAAAGGCTGTAGCTCAAAGGACCCAACAAGTTCTCACTAAAGGACTGCTGGTGGTCTCCAGAGTCATCATTGGGCACCTGCACTTCCACTACCAAACCAGCACTCTGGACACTGAGGAGACTGTACAGCATCAAGCTGAGACTGGAAATGTTAGTGAGCAGAAAGTTAGTGGATGTTTGGCTCTTATTTCTAGTCTTCTTTTAAGATCCAGATCAAGTTCCAGCAGTATACACAAGCCTATTACAGATTGGAGTTCTCACCCGGAGGAAGGTATCCAGTGCTCCATTCTCCATATACTCAGTGATGATCATCATTGGCCTCCCTTGAGGAAGACAAGAAGATGTCAGCTTTTTTACAGTTCTCCTACTACCTATCAATGCTCTCCACATTGCCCCAGCACAGACAACCACATCCAACCCCAACCAACATCCCCGCTCCACTGGCACAGCTGGCTGACCCTTCCTTAGATGTCTCCGAAAGATCTTGAATTCCGCCTTGTGTCACACATAGAACCTTACAGCAACACAAACCCCAACTTCCCATCCATTCACCAACCCAAGAAGACCTCTCCTAACACTGCCTCATGACTGTTGGAAATCCATACCTCTCCTCCCTCCCTCAATTCCTGTCCTATCCCAGCACAGCCTCTTTGACAGCACCTTAATAAAGGCCCAAGAAGTGTGCCAGTTTCTGCTCTCATAGCAGAACTCTCCCACACACACTCTTACTTTTGGTGACAACTCCTTCCAGATGCACAATGTTTGGGTGATTGAACTGCCCCATAATTGTTGCTTCACGCAGGAAGTTCCACCACTGCGAGTCTGAATATGTCGACTTCAGGGTCTTGATGGCAACCACGATACGTTCTTTCCCTGGGAGCCGTAGGGACCCACGATAGACCTCCCCAAACTCCCCTGAGGACAGCCAGAGGCAAAAGGTCACAGATGAACTCAGGAACAGGCAGCAAAATAACAGTGTGGAAGTACTGAAAGATGGTGAGGGTGACAAGTAACTCACCCTCTCCAATGACATTCTCCATAGTGACACAAGAGACGTCCAGCTCCTTAGTGAATTCCAGCACCCCTCTGCTAGGGTCATCATATGGTTGCAGGTCTACATAGGGCTTCAACCAGACCTTCTCTATGGTAAAGGAAAACAAGAGAGCAAATTAATGTGTCAGCTCTTTGGACAAGCTTTGTAGGGCAAAGCTACAGAAGCAGAGGTGAATCTGGGGGATTCTGACAACGGCAGTAAGCAAATCTACAAATCTACATACACTGAAGGCTAGAGCTGTTACGGGAAGACAAAAATTACATCAGAAAATCCATGCCAGTGTCTGCTTTGAAACTACCATTTCTTTTTATTCCTTCCAACCTATTCCAGGCTTCTCCAAAGTTCTACCACCCCTTAGAAGCTCACCTCTGTCAAAGCCTGAAGTATTGTAATCTGGCCGTGCTTGTCTCCGACGAGCCTGCCTGGAACATAAGAAGCAGTCATGAAAGTAAAATGGTCAGCAGATAGCAAAGAGAAAAGTAAGACTTCCAGGCTGTCTACCCAAAGATTGGTCAAGGACAGAGTTCAGGGCAATGCAGACCAAAGTGGAACCAGACACTGCACCTACTTGGAAGAGTACAGCTAGCAAGAAAATGTGGTGCTTCATTTACATTTAGAAATGGAGCTTTGTTTCCACGCAGGCAGCTTTGCTCATCCTTCTTGCTTGCTGAATTACATTTCTATTTATTTTGTGTTTTCTGTACACATTCAGTTAAATAATTGACATTCTTAAAACAAAATGCTAGCAGCTTTACAGACATTTAGTGGTCCCAGGGAGAGGACCACAAAAGTAACGGTATATGGAATATGGTTTGAAATGACTGCATACATGCAGTGTGCACTTAATTGATGAGTAGCTATAGAAATGATTGTACCATCACAATATTTTTATTCATCTGTTATGATAACAGTATGATACTGCTGGATTATAACAAAACTAAGAAATCACATTTTCCTCTGTCCTCAGCAGCAAGCATTATTTTACAGACATACCAATCCCTCCAGTCCTGCTAATCCAGGTTCCTTACTGAGACTCACTCCATTTTGCAGCAGCACAGCGGTCTTACTCGTTCTTCTCCAAACTCTACCTATCCAATATCCTCTAAGAAACCAGAGCCTCCTTCCCTTTCTCCAGCTCACATAGCTCAGCTACTCCTACATCTAGGCCTTTTTCAATATCCAAAATCAACACTTACTTTCGCCGAAAGATGAGAAGTCCCAGAAGCAGCCCAATAAATAGCAGAACTCCAAAGACAATAGAGACTATGACTCCACCAGACAGAGCTCCTGTGTCTGCAGAAACAAAAAGAAAAGCCATATCATGTGAAAGGACAAGAACTATTTGCCTGGAATGCAACAACCAGCTTCTTCCAACCGACGGTATTAGGCAAGCTATGGCCATTTGTCTTCCAGGCAGCAGAGCCACCAAATCTGAGTCCTGTCATACTGCTGTTGATATGCATGGAGCACCTCCTGGTAGGTGTCTGGTTGACTCTTATCTATAGTCTTCTTCTAGTTGAGTAATTTACCCCTATGCCTGATTTTCTCATGACACTTTCAGAAACAACAGCTGTTCCTTCCTTCCCACTCCTCTCCTACTGCTCTTTCAGATCAGACCCTTCTTCCTGCTCAGTAACTGATCTAGACTATGGCACAGCAAAGACATGATTTTCCCCAGCATCTAACTTGACTCTGTTCTTGTTTATGAAACTAATTTCATCCTTCCTTTCCATTAATATCTGGTGTTGGTCCTTTGCTTTAATACCTTGACAGATGCCATCGCCTGCTTAGGACTTTTCAAACAAGCAAGTACCAACTTACAAACTTGCAGTCTAACATCATATTCATGCTTTCTCAAAACTAAGCCTCAGGTGGTTTCATTTTGTGACTGAATAGCATTAGATAGCATTCACATAATTACAGGTTGTCTTCTTTCATTTAGATTCTCAAGCTAAAGCCAGCCATTCCATACAGTATATTTGAATACAGCAGAAGAAATGCTAAATGACCTCTGTTGGTGAAGTATGTATTTTTAAACCTTATTTCCCATACCTTCAAACAATTAAAAACTATTTTAACAACTTAGAAATACATTCAAGAAAAGTGTTCACATCCATATGTAATGAGAATCTACATTTTGTAACCTTTTCCTGAAGACATTTAGGAAAACATCCAGAAGAAAGCAAATTCCTACAGAAACCGTTTCAGTAAGTGAGTTGATTTTAAAGCAACAAACAGCTTGTGTGACACAGACAGCTGTGTCTGGAAGTGTTTCCTAACATCCAGCCCTAGTGGTCAGCATCCATAAAGCCTACTTAACACTTGTTTTTCTTTCTCAGTTTGATGCTGACTCATCTGACTATTAAAAATCACCAGCTTAGTTAAGCAGAACTCTACAGGCAGAGGCAGTATTCTTTTTTGTTCAACTAAAAAAGGTTTGGCAGGTGAAATAATGTAATTTTTTAATAAAATGGACAAGTTTTTAGGTACACAGCACTTCTGCAGGAAACAGGAATTTAGATTAAACAAAAAGAAATGTCTCTCCCTGCAAATCGTGTTCCACTAAATCCCTGGATCATTCAAGCTAAACAATTCTAGTATTATAGAATCATAGAATAGCTAGGGTTGGAAAGTACCTTAAGATCATCTAGTTCCAACCCCCCTTAAGATCATCTAGTTCCAACCCCCTGCCATAGGCAGGGACACCTCACACTAAACCATGTCACCCAAAGCTTTGTCCAACCTGGCCTTGAACACCTCCAGGGATGGAGCATTCACAACCTCCCTGGGCAACCCATTCCAGTGCCTCACCACCCTAACAGGAAAGAACTTCCTCCTTATATCCAATATAAACTTCCCCTGTGTAAGTTTTAACCCATCACCCCTTGTCCTGTCACTACAGTCCCTAATGAAGAGTTCCTCCTCAGCATCCCTATAGGCCCCCTTCAGATACTGGAAGGCTGCTATGAGGTCCCCACGCAGCCTTCTCTTCTCCAGGCTGAACAGCCCCAACTTTCTCAGCCTGTCTCCATACAGGAGGTGCTCCAGTCCCGTGATCATCCTCGTGGCCCTTCTCTGGACTTCTTCCAACAGTTCCATGTTGTTTTTATGTTGAGGACACCAGAAATGCACACAATACTCCAGGGGAGGTCTCACGAGAGCAGAGTAGAGGGGCAGGATCACCTCCTTTTGATTATCAAAAAAGAACTGCCATGAAATGAGGAGTTGCATTCAGGGTCAGGACTACATAGAGTGGAAATGATGAAGCGGGGAAAAAAACAGGGTGAGGTCCTTTGAGTTCCCCTTTTCACTTTCACACAAAAGAGGAGGCATATGGTAATTGTTTTGCTAGCATGCAAACTTTGAAACATTAGGCAGAATCAGAATGTCTTTCAGGGACAGATGAAGAGCTGGGTAAGTGGTTTTCCAGAACAACACATAAACCTGAGACTGATCAGTTCCTGACAGCAAAGTACAACTGGATTCTGTGTGACAGCAAGGAAATGGGGTAGAAGTCTCCTTGTTCTGCATTACAAAGCAACAGGCATAGCCCTGGTGACAAGGAACTCAGGAGCGTGCCGTCTGTGTCTTACATCTAGCAGAACACAGACATCCGTGTACCATATGCATATACAATCTGATGGAGAACTGAGTTTCCTCCAGCTGAAACATCAGTGGCTGTCCTTTACCTGGTGGAAGGGTGCGGAATTCCTGCTCTGGGGAATAGGGCCCAGGCCCAAGGGGTGTGATGGATCTCACGCGCAGCAGGTAGGCTGTGTCTGGCTGCAGGTCTCTCAGAGTGACATTTGGCTCAAGAAGGTGCTTCACTGTGTAACGTGCCTCCTCTCCCTGCACAGATCAACCAGGGTAAAATAACAAATACCTGTTGGACAAAGAGGACACTTCCACCCCTTTGGGTGAAAGGGGAAAGGACAAATGAGGCAGGCCTCACCTTCTCAAAGAACATGACCTCATACTCTACTGAGGCCCGGCTGCGCTGCCGTGGGGCAAGCCAAGACACAGAAAGGCTACTGTCATCTCTCTGTGTCAGGATGAACTGGGATACTGTCACCGGAGCTGCAGGGGACAGAACAGAGAACATCAGGAAGAAATACAAACATAATGCAAACTCTCTCCACCATAACCTCTCTCTTTCCTTCTCTGGTCATACCATGCAACTGGAACTGACTTTCCTTGGCACTCCCACTCCCTCATCTTTCTTTTCTGTGGTGAAAGGGAAATGAGGTCTTTGGTTGTAATTAGTTGTTTTCCATTAATAATACTCTTCTATCCCAACACTGGAAACACAGCTTTAGCTCTCAAAACAAAATCAGCGTTCCAAGAAATTACATTTAATGCAGCCCTGCACAGAAAGCATTCAATTTGAAATAAAGATGTTAGGATATTCTGTTCTTACAGCAGCAGTCGCATATGTATCCTGTGTGATTTATCAATGCAGCTCAGTTTCATGAGGGTACAGTGAAATTCAGCGCTCAAAATCTTTCAGCTGACTGCAAATGCATGCTGGTCATGAATGAGAAGATAATCCTCAACAGTCTGCAAGGACTGAAGAGTCAAGCTGGGTTCTCTCCTTGTCCTTTGTCATCACCAGGTAGTGATGAGGTGAGCCAAAAGTAGCTCTACTTTCCTAGCTCAGAGTTGTGCTGCCCCCACATAGTGTCAGGAAGAAAAGTCCTATTTTGTCACCAAATCAGAATCTGGGGGAAGCACCAAAAGGTTTTTGAGCACTGGGATGTCCCTTTTCTAAAATCACCTTTCACAGCACTCTGGAAGTTATTCACAGGACAGCCAAAGTTGCCAGCTTGAAGCTAAACTACAGCAACATGTCATAACCTGCATGTTTCTAGCATCCTCGCTTCTCCATGCTTTCAAAGCTCTTATCTTTTCTTTTCAGGGTTACTGTTGTGTTTGGTTGGACTTTTTGCAGTATCTGGGTCATGGAAATATTTCATGCCAGAGTCCCTGTTCTTCCTGTCACACAGGTTGCAATACTTCTGCTGGACTATGCTAGTGTATGACAAGGAGGGCTTCATCCTCCTCACTTCTATTAAGTCCTTGGTGGATCTGTAGCCCTTGCTGGGTAATGATTACTGCTGTTTTGACTTGCAAGGGATATGACTGATGGATTTTACATGCCAGAGGCAGAGGTACCTTAGAGTCCTTATCATGCCATACCGACACATAGGGCAGAGAGAAGGAGAAGGTGGAGAAAGCTTAAACATTCACAGAGATTCCTCTTCCTTTTCCTGATGAGCAGGAAGAACTCTCTGCTTCTGCTAACCTGCATGTCCAACTGCGACCCAGACAGCTGGAGCAGTTCTCTGTGGAGCAGGTCCCATTCCTGAGACACCATTATGGGCTTCCACAGCAAATGTGTAGTTGGTGTAAGCTTCCAGGCCATCCACGTCCACAGCAGGTTTAGTGAGACCAGAAGCACTGGGGGAGAACACCACCCCAGCCTCGCATGGCTCACATGAGAGGAAATGGCACCGCTGACAGAAGACTGTGTAAGTCACGTCCTTTCGCCCACCATGGTCACTGGGTGGCTGCCACCACAGACTCAGCTGCGTGCCAATAAGGGAGAAGCTGACATTGCGGGGAGCTGAGGGGGGGCCTACAAGAAGCATGAAAGAAAGTATTAGATCCAGTTGCTAACACCAAAACTACCGTGGCAGCTTCCCATCTGCTGATGCATTTTGAATGGAGCCCTCTGTCCCCCCCCCAGTCTCTCCCTCTCTGATGTCTCATCTCCATTTCCCAATGTTTTGTTTTCTCCCATCTCCTTGTTCATAGAATCACAGAATGATTTGGGTTGGAAGGGACCTTTAAAGGTCATTTAGTCCAACTCCCCTGCCATGGGCAGGGACATCTTCCACTAGATCAGCTTGCTGAAAGCCCCATCCAACCTGACATTAGAACACTTACAAACACAGGGTATCCACAGCAACCTGCTCCAGTGTCTCATCACCTGCACTGTAAAATGTTTCTTCTGTATGTCCCATCTAAATCTACTCTCTTTCCATTTAAAATCATCGCCCCTTGTCCCATCACTACGAGCCCTGGTAAAAAGCCTTTCTCTGCCTTCCTTATAAACCCCCTTTAAGTACTTAAAGGCCGCAATAAGATCTCCCTGAAGCCACCTCTTCTCCAGCCTTGAACAAGCCCAGTTCTCTCAGCCTTTTTTCATTAGGAGAGGTGTTCCAGTCTCTGACCATTTTTGTGCCCCTTACGGACTCACTTTACCAGGTCCATATCTCTTTTGTACTAGGGACACCAGAGCTGGACGTAGTACTCCAGGTGGGGTGTCATGAGAGCAGAGGGCAAGAATCACCTCCCTTGACCTGTTGGCCATGCATTTCTTCATACAGCCCAGGTTACAACTGGCTTTCTGGATGCAAGTGCGCATGGCCAGCTCATGTCCAGTTTTTCCCACCACTATCCCTATGCTCTTATCTGTGTGGCTGCTCTCAATAATTTCATCCCCCAATCTGTATAGATATATATAGATAGATAGATATAGCCATAGATACATTATAGATAATGTTCTTTCTATCTGTGACTCACGGGTGCAAGCAATATTCTGGCCTTCTGAAGGTGCTCGGTAGAAGCCTGCATTGCAGGAACAAGATGTAGCCCCTGCCTCATCGGACAAGCTGTTGGGGGGGCACTTCAGGCAGCGTTTAGCCTCCAGGGAGTGACGGTAGAATCCTCGCTGGCAGGCTGTGAAGAGAAACAAGTAATCGTAAGATCAACAATAAACCAACATCAACAGGAAACCACCCGCAGGCTTTGTTCAGCGTCTTGAGCACTCATTCATCTGCTTGCTCTTCGTCTGTTTTCTTAGCTCACAGAAGTCAGTACATTGGAATGGATCCCCTGGAGGTCACCTTAGCCTAATCAGAGCAGAGGGGAGATGCAACCTCAGGGTAGGAGCAATGTTACGACAGGACTCATAGACTGAAGAAGGGAGATGTCATTCATCACAGATGCTGCATGAAAACAGAAGCTGGTCCACCCAGACTGGTCCCAACATGGCCCTTCAAGCCTTCCACACTATAAATAAGATCCTCCAAGTCCTTGCACTCCTCAAAGTCCTCTGCTTGCTGACATCACACAGGATACCCAGGAAAGAGGGAGTGGAACTGCACAGGTGACACGTGGGCACGGGAACAAACCTAGGAGGTAACCGGCCGGAGCAGGTCACAGCACCCGAGCCCGTGTCTGCAGCACTAAACTGAAGGGGAGCAGGAGGCGCAGGCGGCACCGTTGGACCCAGCTGCATGCACGACCCACCCGGCAGCACGGCGGCAGGCTCTGGGGGCGCTGGGAAGGACGGGAGGCAGCGACCGCGGCCAACAGGCACAGGCCAGCCTCGAACCGGCGTCGTGGGAGCCACGGAGAGCCCCGGTGCCCCAAGAGGGAGCGGCCCCGGCCGCCGCCAGACCGCAGGAGGCGTTGCGGCGACGGCGCCCGGCGCCTCGGCTCCCCCGCCGCGGTAACCGGGACCCACGCAGCCGCGGCTCCGGCGGCGGCCGGCAGGTGGCTGCACAGCACCGGCGAGGCAGCAGCAGCCGCCGGGCCAGTGCCCGTCCCGCCCCGGAGGCGGTGCGGAGCCTCCCCCGGAGCGCCCGGTGAGCCCGGGGGTGGGAGCCGCAACCGGCAGCGGGGCGGGGGCTGTAGGGCGCGGCTGTCGTCGCTGCCAGTCTCCGCTCCCTGGAGGCGTTGGGCTGCCCTCGGCTCCCCCGGGAGCGCAGCCAGCAGCCCCTCAGCCCCCGGCACCTGGTTTGGGCGGCTCTTGGGCACCCGCTTTAGACACGCTGGGAAAAACAGGCCTGGGAAAGGGCTCTGCCCGCCAGGCATCGGAGGGCAGAGAGGGCTGGGGCCCTCCCTTTGCTCCTTCTTTGTGCCCGGGCTCAGCGGGACACTGCCAGCAGGCACCAGACTTGAGCACCACGGAGCTTGCCCCAGCTGCCACCCTGCAGAGCCCGTCAGGGAGCCACAGCACAGGCCACAGGGGCACAGCTTCATGTTAAATCGGTACGTTAGGTACTTGAGGAAGTAGATCACAGAGCGCAGGGTTTATCAGTAGCAAAGTCTGCAACACTGAAATAGATGTAGGCAGGCAAGCACAGTTTTTCTGGGATCATGGGGTGGCTGAGCCATTATGTACCCAGCAGCGCTTTGTATGGCTGGGAGTTCAGGGAGAGTTTGAATGAACTGGTCAAGAACCTCAGCCTTTGACGGCTGTTGCCTCTAACAAAGGTCAGGGTCTCTTCCTGTTTGAGGCAAGGGTTCAGCTTTCCTGATTTGTGTTCCTACTTAAGGCAAACCTCAGAACCAGAAGAAACTGCGAGGAGGTCTCCTCCATCCTGTCCCCCTTTACATGTTTGAAGAAGTCCTTCTGATAACAAAGTAGAAGCTGTGACCTCAGACTTCATCCTGACCTGGGCTGTTCCCAGTCCTTTGCACAATGCCTGATCTTTTCTGCCTGAGGACAAAGTAGAAGCTGTGACCTCAGTCCTTATCCTGACCTGAATTGTTCCCAGTCCCTTGCACAATGACTGGTCTTTTCCACTGAGGGTGGGGACCCCAGGGTAACCCCCACGGGCAACCTTCATTCACCCTCTCCTTTGATCCTCCAATAAGACACTGCTTGGGACATGAAGTAACCTCTCCTTACCGCTGTTAACTTCTCCCCTCTTCCCTTCCTCTCCTGGGAGACCGCCCTAGCCCCTACAAAAGAGGCTCCTGGCTGCAGCTGTACCTGGGCGGAGTGGGACGAAAGCGCAGATGTAGAGTGAACCTGAGCTGTGATAGCAGTCAGGGCTTGTCTAGACATGACAGCTTCCCTGCCCCTTCCCAGGGGAGTGCTCTCAGGAGGGCGGGGAGAGCTCTGTAGCACCTAAGTGGAAAAACTGGCTGGGCTGTGCGAGGCGAGGGGATTGCGGGAGGAGGGCAGGATCTTGTGCTTCAACCTTCACCGGCTTCCCAAGCGAAACAAGCAGCAAGCAGTGGGGATTCATGGAAGCACCAGATCCTTGGAGTGGAGCAAAGGCAGAAAAAAGCAGAGACAGGGCATCCGCTGACCTTGACTGTGGTGCATGGATTCCTTTTTCTGTATGCCTTAGCTTTGTGCCGTACGGCTCTGACAACAACAGCAGAGATGTGCTTTTACCTCCCAGTCTGCAGTAATACATATTGCCAAAAAACCACACATACCCTCTTGCTCTGACACACACACAAAGCTGCTCTTTAGCAGCTGAATTTCGTGCCCTCTCTGGCAATGGGATAGCCCTGCACTGCTTGCTCCCAACAACCCTGGCTTGCTCTGTGGCTCCAGTACCTGGTGACTCCTATGCTTGCTAATTGCTCTTCCTCAGAAATGAGCCTGGCACCTACGTATTGTGCAATGTGCTTTACACCGTTTCCCATGGCAGAGGAGCCATCCCAGTCTAAGCAGAAGGGGACACAGAGGAGAAACTTGTGTGTGTCCCCCTGCCCAACCTCAGCTTTCTAGTCACAGCCAAATACACTGTTTCATGCATCTGACCCCATGTGCCCTGAGAGAACAAGGCTGCCATTTAGGGGTTGGGAACCAGTTGTTGAGTGAGTCAGTGTCAATCACACAGTTACAGCTCGCAAAAACTAGCTCCAGAGCTGAAGGTTCCTGGATGAAGCCCAACAGGGAGCGGAGAGGTGTGCGCAGGTCTTACACCTGACACGAGGAGAAAAATCACAATTGGAAAAGAGAAGCTAAGGAGGGGAGGGAAGGTATAACATATCTCTAGCAGGCACACAGGGCAGGCAAGACAGAGGCAGACCATACTAACTGCTGATACCACTTTATGCTCACAGATGCTCCGATCTCTAGCTCCCTGGAACTCTCCCGTGGCCTGCAGCCAATGGCTGTCTGCATACTCACCTACACAGCTCCCATCGACTTCCTCAAACCCCACAGCACAAAGGCATTGGCCCATTGGTACCAGCCACTCGCCATCAGTGCTGCAGTGCATCCGGGGAGGAGAGCCCTCTTCTTCAGCTGCATACTCCACGCAGACCCCGGGTACTTCTGTCAGCCCTTCCGAGCCTGCTAACGTCTCTGGAAACCGGGCCAGGCCCCGCACAGCCTCTGGGCAAGTCTTGTAATACACCCGGACAGACACCATGGCTACGCAGGCCCCGGAGTTCTGGAAAGCCAAATAGAAGCCCCGGCGAGACAGCTTCCCAATGGGGCACACTTCTGTGTTCAGCTGCATGGCACCCGATTCAATGTCCCTGCTGGTGAAGCTTCGATCTGCTGCCACAGTGTTGAGCTAAGCGAAAGAGAAAAAGACAATAGCTTCAACCATCAAGCAGGTACCAGCAGCTGAGCTACCCATGCCTCTCAAGCTTCTTTTACTAAAGCCTTTTAGAGGCTTTATGGTCAACTGCTTCTAAAACATTGCATGTTTGCTTTGCACTTGGAAGTGGTGTTAACGGTGGGATCAGCAGCCTTCCTTGCATGTATACTTTCCATCATCTCTTCAGCTTCTTTGCAGTCATTCACTGGTCTTATACAGTACCTTATGTTCTGGGTCTCTGATCTCAGAGGTCTTTAGGAACAGCCCCTTAATGGAGCAAATCTCTTTTCTGTGATATTTTTCTTTGTTTGCAAATTGTGGGCAGTAAAATCACAATACTGCGTGGAGCTGTGATTTTAAATTCACCGGTGAATTAGTCACCTGTTTCTAGGCTGTATTTGATGCAGGTTAGATTATGTACTGCAAGGTGCTTCTCTTGGAGCACATAACATGTTTCAGCACTGTAGATACTTGGGTGAAAAATGCTCCCACACTCTTACGTTCCCCCTGCTTCCACAAACAAAGGATGAGAGTGACAAGAGATGCTTTTGATGCTTGGAAAGGCCTCTGTGACATGTGATATGGAAGACCTGCTGGACTGCAGGTGGGGTGGCCTTTCTTCTCAGAGGGGGAGCCTAAGTGATCCTCTCCACCGCACGCCCTCCCTATTGCATGAAACCACCCACTCTGTGTAGTTGGATGGCAGATGAAAGGATCTGCATAGCAGCCACATCTGGCACTGGGATCATTAGGCAGGTTTAGGAGTTGTGGAGGTATCCTACAAATTCATAGGGTAGGCTACAGGGGAGGTGGAGAAGCACTGGTGAGGGAGGGGGATCAGTTACCAGATTCTCCTGCTCTGCCTGTCATGGCTTTACTGTTCTTTGTTTTCATCACGCCACTTAAACCACAGAGGAAAGGGCAGTCAAACGGCTTCTTTTAGGACAGAACTGGGTTATAGAATTTCCTCCACAAAAAAGCTGAGGTTCCCTGTTCTGCAATTCAAATGTTCCCTTGGCAAGAGGACACTATGTTGGGGGAGACAGTAGTTAAAATCTAGCAGTGCTAAATACCTTCATATGAGGGTGAATTTCATTTTAGCAAGGCATCACCTCCAGTTTTAGAAAATAAGAACCTGTATCTTGTAACAATCAGAGTAAATGATCAAGAGCACAGAGACCTGAACTGGATTCTGTTCTTCACTTGGTCTAATCTTGCTTTGTTACCCAAGGCAAATCAAATTCCTTTGGCCTCTACTATTTCCAAAAATTGGTGTAACCATCCAGCACTGTTACAACCCTTTAAAATCCTTACCTATGTGGTCTCCGGTTAATAAGTACTTATATAGAATGAGGGTCTGATCTCTTTTGAAAACTCTTGTGCCTCTTGTGGCAAAGACTGTTCTGAGCATCACAGAGGGCATAGGGGCAAAGTTTATTCTAAGGACAATGCTTACTATCCCTGCCCCTCCCCAGATGCTGGCTCTGCTGGCCTACCCCACTCAGCAAGACACACCTAGTTTAAGCTGAAAGACATGAGTCAGTCTTCACCCCCAGCGCTACAGACCTTAATGAACAGCGGGCGGCGGAACTGGATCCCGACATCTTGTTCAGACTCCATGTAATAGAGATTGAAGGTCTCTTTGCAGGTTACCACTTCACCTTTGAAGCTCTTGCAGTCCCGCACAGTAAACTTCAGCTCCACATAAATGCGTGAGGCTGCCTCACCCCGATAAATCCAGTTGGTGCGAAGCCAGTGATCAGTGTCACCCTCGGAAAGCACGCTGCAGTCCTGGTACATATAGACCGGGGTACCATTTATCATCTGCTGCACTTCACTCCACTGCACCCAGGGTAGAAGAAAACACATTGTTAGACACATGTGAGAAAAATTTTGCTTCAAGCATGACAAAATCTTGCCTAAAAGATTGTTTCTCATATAGCACTCAGGGCTCAAAGCCTGCATAGGTAGAAGGTCCCTTACACTGAGCAAAAGCTGCATCTGATCTAGAGCCCCATATCTACCTAAACTCTTTACACAGGGAGCAAAGAGGATACTGTAATTTGGATCTGAGTTATGACAAATTGAAGGGAACCACTGTTCACAGACCCTTGCACATGCCCTTTATCCCACCTTAGTTGCAGTTTGTTTCTTCATACACTGCCTTATCTTAGATTGAGAAAAAAGCACCATTAATCCCATGTACTGGCCACTTCTCTCTACCAGTGTTTATATTCAAAGTGCACAGTAGGACATACCATATCAGGACTATTATCTGCCCCTGAAAAGAATGCACAGCACCTGGGGGGTAAGAGAAGAGATGCCCTGCAACAGTGAGAAGATCAACTGCAGAAGGACTGTTCTAGAGCAAGCCCTTATTAATTTGGAGCTCAAACTTCTTTAAGTATGATCTTTTGCAAGCCCTAATTTAGCTATTAAAATTCAGTTGATTTTCCTGACTTCATATAAGGTTCTGCTTCTTCCCCAGACAAATAACAGCTGGGAGGAGGACATGGGCCCAAGTGGTTATGTGACCTCACTGATACTATTTGTCTGAATCTCATAGGGTCTGATACATATTTTAATGTATTTTGCTGAATTGTATGTGGTTCTGGTTTTGTTTCCTCACCAGGTCAGGTATGAAAGGCAAATACTCATTTTTGAGTAAGTCACACATGAGAACTGAAAACTTGGAAAGCAAGGTTTTGTCCACAGGGAAAATAACTTAGATCCCTTTCCCCACCCCACCATGCTAAGACTGCCTTTCTCATTAAATGTTTGATCAAATTAAATTGAAACAAGTGCCCACATAGGTATTCACACAAGTTTAAGCATCTTGGTTTTAAATCAGAACCCAGGTTAAGATGCAATCTGAACAAGGCCTTAGTTTCTATATTACTCGAGGCTTGTCAAGTCGCATTCATCCAGCACCACCACCTCCTGAACTCACAGCACAACCTTGCAGCCCCTCTCCTAGCTTCTGGTAGCACAGACCAGGTCACTCTGCTAGTGGAATGCAAGAGGTGGACCCACAGAGTGCCAAAGGAGGCTCTGCTTTTAAGCCATGCCGTAGAGCATGCCTCCCGTGCAGCCCCACTCTGAAAACTATCTGAGTGCTGTCTCCAAGCTAGCAAGCCCTGCTGATAGCACAAGCTTTTATCTGGCTGATTCCAGCCGTTCACCTAAGTGTATAATAGTAGTCTCCTCCTAAGTAGTTCTGTGGATGGTATCTATGTGCCCCTTCTTGTTTTGTTTTTCTCCATGTAATTAATCTCCAGTGTTACCCCATCCTCTTAATCAGATCCATCTGGCATATTTCTGCACTTCTACGCTTTTTTCACTTACTGGAAGTCAGAGGATTTAGGATAGCAAGAGAAAGAAACAGACTGATGAATCCCAATGGATCAACCAGAAGGGGCAATCACTTAAATCACTTCTTGCACTATTTCATTTAAAATCTTCTGGAAATTGTGAATTTACAACGCATCCTGAAGTATATTGAAATAGAAGAAAAGAAGCTAAAAAGGAAAGTAAGAGCAAAGCAGCTTTCATAAGAAACTGCCAATGTTAGGACTAGCTTTTAGAAGCATTTTTCCATGGGAGCCTGCCTCCACTAAGCTGATGGGAAAGGCATAATTGCATTTGAAGGCCGAGAGTTAGACAAGTTTCCATTAGCACTTTATCCTAAGGCAGTAGCACAGACAGGTGTCACCAGAAAGCAATTTTTGCATGTCTCACCGAAAGAGATGAACTATTGTGATGCATGTCCTGAATAGACCATTTTCAAATCTGAAGTGATACAGGACCAAAGTTTCACTTTCAATAGTGACAACTCCAGCAGAAAAATGCCAGAAGAAATCCAGCTGCTAACTCCTGTATTTCTTAGCTCATCTCAGCCCAGATCCTTCCAGACCGAAGCTCTTCAGGGCAAAGATGCTTAGCACTGGCTATTGCACAGTTTCATATGCAGCGTGGTGCAAAGAAATAACAAGGGATTCACACTTGGGTTTTCCAGACTCTATTGCTGGTGGGTAAAGGAAGTAAAATGAGGCTATTATTTATGCTAACAATACAGAACTATTGTTAAATATACTTGTGACTTCTTTTTGTTATTCAGTGAAGCTTTTAAATTCAAAGCAGTAGAGGAAAACTGCTACGTACAACACAATAAAAGGGTGGCGAGTGAAGTTGCTAGGCAACTGTCTCACATCCTTTAAGAATCTGCTGCAAAATCAAATGTATGCCTCTGATTTTTAACATAATGCTTTTAATGAATGTGTGCTAGTCTGGCTCAATCAGTATTAATTACTTGGTTCTCTAGTTTGTCTGCCAGTGACACTTGAACCAACCTCCTTTGATAATACAGTTTCCTACCCATTTCATCCAAAACACTGTATCCTTACTCCAGTCATCAGTTCGACCATAGGATGGGAAACATTCTTTTAGGAGAAGTGGGGGACAGTGCGAGTCAGACTTCCTCATTTTAACAGTGAGTGAACTTTGGGTTTATGATGCTACAGAAAACTTTCTCATGAGATTCAGAATCATAGAAAAGACCTAGGTTGGAAAGGACCCTTGGAGATCATCTAGTCCAATTCCCTGTTCCAAGCAAGCTAAAGAGTTCTTCAAGTCTTCAGATTTTATTCTTCAAAACTCCTTTTAAGCTCTATTAAATTTAACCTCTTTTTTAAACTGGTTTTAAACTAGAAAACCTTTTAGAGTTCTTAAAAAGTTGCTAAGAAAACCAAAGCCAGTGCATTTGGGAGAGAGCCATAAATTCGTAGCTTTGATTGTCTAAAAAATGTAAGAATGTAGGCATTGGATTTGAGAGCAGAAGGTGTTCTATATTTCTCAAGAACCCATATAATAACACAGGAATTTAGTTCCAGAGATTTGTTCATAAAGGCTTGGTGTGGTGGTATAATACAGAGCAAAGTAATTCCAGCACAGCAATTAGTGTTAAGTGAATGACAACCTCAAAGCAAAAGTATTATCTCAATAACCTCAGAACGCTGCAAGTGTAAGAAAAAGGAGGACAACTGTCCTCCCGATGCTGGGTTGGATTCAATATGAAGGAAACAGTGGTGGAGACAAGCTGTCTCTATGAAATGCCTTGAATGACAGTCTGGAAGGGCACCAGTAGATACCTGTAGTAAACAAAATTGGTTTAGTCTGCCATGTGAGTAAAAATCCAAAGATAAGATAACGTACATGCCTTTTAATATCTGCCTTGATCAACTCTCAACTGATTATACAGTTAGAAGCTTTGAAGCCTAAGGAAGGCTTACTCTGCTTTGAATATAGATGAGACCACTCTAGGTTAGGACTGTGTCAAGCATCCTCCACCCATCTGTGGGCTACTCTTCCTAGGAGCTGCCATAAGGTACAAGATGGAAACAGAGATATTTTTTATGTCTTCTTGGAGCTACTGTCTCCAGCTCTGCAGGCATCAGAAAAGAGGTATCTTTTTGTTTTAGTCTTTGTTATTGTTGTTATGTGGGGAGAACAGTGAAAGCCAGTAACTTGTTTGAGTTAGACAGTTGCACTAAGATGAAAAGACCGGCTGAGTGTACAGCCAGCTACAGCGTACCTGTTCTTAGTAAGTGCATCTCTTTCCCATCAAATTTGCAGCAGAATTCAGAGTACCATTTTAATCCATGAATTCCCTTCCTGAGGAAAAATCACAGGGTCCCAAAACCACAATCTTTTACAGCACCAATACATCACTGGTGTGCCAAGCCTGAAACCACATAGAAGAACACACACCACTGAATGCTTTCTGCCTCCTTCCCCTAGCACCACCTTTGCCTGTGGAGTCTCTTTGACTTTCGTATAGTAGCATTTGCATGCTACCATGACCAGGAAAACCTTCCTGGAATACAGTCAAAGTTGAAGGCAGTTGTACATTACAGGTTCGTCTGTACTACATTCTTAGTGTCTTAGTGGAAAGACTGTGACAGTAGAGACAACGTGCTAGAACCTGCTGTCATATGATGAACAGCTTCTCTTGAGCTGAAATACCTGTAACAGAAATGTGTCAGTAGGTAAAGCTAGACCAGCCAATCAAAAATAGCAGCACCACAGTGGTGTTCTGACAGTATTCCAGAATGAAGTTTCTGTGCCCTTGCATTGAAAGTTTCTCCATAGGCTTGCGAGTTCTTTAGCTGGTGGGGAAGACAATTTAGACTATAATGATGAAGTGTGGTGACATCTAGAAATTTAAATTCCTATAAAGTCCTATAACTTTTAACCTGAGAACAGCAAAGAGGCTGCTTTTATTTTTTTGACTGTTTGGCAGTGGTCAGGGAAGTTTGATTTCATCACATCATCACAGAGTCTTTGACACAACTGAAGTGATGCTTATTTGTCTACAGTGTCCTTCTGGGTGGGATGATATATTTTTTCACCACAATGATCCACTGATTATTTTCAGGGAGGAACAGCTAAATTATGTAATTACTTGTCCTTTAGGGCACTAGCACATAGGTCTCCATCCCAGCCATCTCTTTCCAATTTAACTTGTACTCTGGTTCTTACAGGAAGATAAGGTGCTAATGTGAGCCACATAGCTCTGGTGCATTGATTACAGAGCCTGTTCATCAAACACAGGATCTGCTGTCTGCTCATTCTCTGAACAGTCTGGCCACATGAATGTCTTGGACAAAAACAGTTTTGGTCACAACAGATGCTACTACATGAGAGATAATGATACTCTAGTCCAACATGTCACCCAGCTGTCTTGGAACACTTGTTTTGCATATATACCTGTTTTGCTAACACCCACCAACAGTATCAATATCTACAAAAAGGACAGGAGTGGAAAATTAGATGGTATACCTTAAAAGTTCAGAACTCATGGCTCAAGTCGTATTACCAATATGGCAAATACTAGCTCTCATGTTAATTTTGCATTATATTGTACCTTGCATAGAATCCATTATAAATGGAAGTGACTATTTTTTTTCCTCTCAAGGCAAAGCACATCTATGGTGTGAGTTACGATTTTGTATGCTGTGTCAAGTATACTTCCAGTATTTTCAGAGAACCTGGGAAATTAATCTGATGACAATGGACAATACTTGCTCTGTTTGCATAGGTTCCTTTTAAAGATGGAATCCCACACATGGACAGAGTAATTATGCCTTTTCTTTGAGAGAAACTGAACATGCCTGGAGAAAAGAAGCTGAAGGAGATGGCTGTATGAAAGCCACAGTGAGGAGCTGAAAGGCTCCAGGTCAAGCATAGAGAAACCAGGAACTAGGCCTTAGAAGCAATGGAAATAACCTTTCAAGAAATCAGAGGATGATTTCCTGGTAAAACCCAGGCATAGTACAAATTCTACACTGCTCATTTTTATTTCTCTTTGGGTAATAGACCACATCAAATACCTGTGACCTGTCGGCAACTTTTATATCAGTGACCACATGATAGGTGGTTCTAGCAAGGCTTGTGTTCCACCAGAATAAGAGGTCCCAGATATTAATAACAGTTGATGATGGCTGATTTCTGTTTCCACCTCTTCTGTTCACATAGGCCTGGTCATGAGGAAATAGCATTGTGGGCCACAGCCCTCAACCTGCAAGTGGTTCCAAAACAGCACTCCTATTTTATTAAACCTGGGCAGTTTACTTAATGAGACATCTTGGTGTCTTACTCAGATAGTCTTACCTGGAATAAGTCTCAAACAGATTTTTGTAGCATCCAAAGTTGGTGTGAAAAATAACCATCAGAAATGCTATTATGTGCATCTCTTTGCACAACTGTTGACAGTGCATGTCCTTTAGATCTAACTCAAAGGGATGTCATCACCTCCAGATGACAGAATAGAATAGAACCTGGAACCTGGAGTAGAGTAGCAGTATATACCTCAGGCTGCTCTCAGCTTAAGTATCAGACATTAGGGACTGGCTTTTCCAAGTGAACAGGATCTGAGTAGGAAAAAGGGACAAATGCTAGTGCACTAAGTGTTGTGACTCCAAGGGCAAAGAAGACGGCGTTCTGAGCCAAAGCGAAGATGCTGCACAACCATGACATTCATCACCATGGCTGCTCAGGCACTACAGCGGTGACAGTACTGTTGCCTAGCAGCTTCAGGAAGCTGATTCACCATTTTCTAGATGTTGAATGAGAGTGGGCAAGATTCATTGAACTTCCTCATGTCAACACAAAAGCACCACAAGTTAGCTGGAGCTTTGAGATAGATACGTCTGCCTAGAGCATGGTCCTCCAAGAAGCGTAGAATTTGTACTATGCCTGGGATTTACTAGGAAAGTAAACTTTGGGACTGAGAGACATGGTAGAAACTGAGAGCAACACTCTGAAGTATGTGTGGAAGCAAGCAAGAGTATGGAATAAGCAGAAAAAAAGATTATGTCCTCCTCTCATAGGAGATTGAGAACAATGGCAGCCTTGAAAGGAGACTAACAGAATAATGTAGAAGCTTTAATAATACTATGATCCATGCAGGAATGTAATTTGGGGAAAATAAGCTCCATAAACCAGCTACCAACTGAGAATTGAGCATTGCTGTATGTTTAATGTGTAGTAACACAGTTTGGGAATTAGTAGCAGCAGCAGAATTCATGTGATATTCTGAAATAACAGATATCCAACTTAAAAACAAAGTTACTATAAAAAAGGACTCTCTTAAAAGGAAAGACAGCTGTAGAACTGGTGAAAGCATGCCTCCCAAGAAAACATACCAGCTAAAGAAGAATGAAGTGTGTTTAATTTACTACCT
Organism: Pezoporus wallicus; assembly: GCF_028554395.1. Lineage (NCBI taxonomy): Eukaryota > Metazoa > Chordata > Aves > Psittaciformes > Psittacidae > Pezoporus > Pezoporus wallicus. The sequence goes on from NW_026639755.1 coordinate 2,639,401, forward strand.
ATTCAACAGCATAGAGGCAGAAAATCATATTGAGATGCCCAGTATGCAGCATCCTACAGTACAAATGGCTAGGATCTTAAGTAGCCACTTATACTCAAGAAAGCATGACTGGATTATGCAAATACTATTCACATCCACAAAAAGGAAATTGGAAATAGTGGACAAAAGGAAAACTTCAAGATAGGCCAATAAGCTGGGGCTGAAATAATCATAGCAACTAAAGAAAAATATTGGATTGCCCGTTATGTTATATCATAGGCCTACATAAACAGATACAGAAAATCCATCGGGACAGAGATTACAGAATTCAAACCATTAAATCAGGTAAAACTGGAAGGATCTTTTGTGCTTGGCCTGAAAATTCAAACTCAGAATGCTAATGAACAAACAGTGAAAAACTACCACATAAACACAGAAAGATTTAGGTGGGAAGAGACCTCTAGGTCTCTCCTCCAGTCCCCTACTCACAGCACGGCTAACTCCAAAGCTGAGTTGGGTTGCTCAGGATCTTGTCTGTTGAAAGCAGAATGCAAGGGGATAACATGACTCCTCACCACCAACTGTTCAGATTATACTTGAAGCAAAATAAGAGAGAAATAACATGAACAGTGGGATTGAGTGCACTCCCAACAAGTTTGCCAACAACACGAAGCTGTGTGGTGCGGTCAACACACTGGAGGGAAGGGATGGGATCCAGAGGGAGCTTGACACGTTTGAGAGGTGGCCAGTGCCAACCTCATGAAGTTCCACAAGGCCAAGTGCAAGGTCCTGCCCCTGTGTTGTGGCAATCCCAAGCACAAATACAGGCTGGGGGAGAATTGATTGAGAGCAGCCCAAAGAGAAGGACTTCGGGATGGTAGTTGGCGAGAAGCAAAACATGAGCCAGCTTCAGTGTGTGCTTGAGCCCAGAAAGGCAACCGTGTGCTGGGCTCCATCAAGAGGAGCATGAGCAGCAGGTGAAGAGGGTGATTCTTCTCCTCTACTCTGCTCTGCTCTCATGAGTACCTACAGTACTGCATTCAGCTCTGGGGCCCCACCATCGTAGGATGTGGACCTGCTCACGTGAGTCCAGAGGAGGGCCACAAAAATGATCATAGGGGTGGAGCACCTCTCCTATGAAGACAGGCTGAGAGAACTGGGATTGTTCAGCCTAGAGAAGAGAAGGCTCCAGGGAGGCCTTGGAGCAGCTTCCAGTACATAAATTGGGCCTAAAGGAAATCTATAGAGAGACTTTTTACAAGGGCAGGTAGTGACAGGACAAGAGGTAAGGGCTTTAAGCTGAAAGAAGGTAGATTTAGATTAGATAGAAGGAAGAAGTTCTTCCCTGTGAGGGTTCTGATGCGGTGGCACAGGATGCCCAGGGAAGCTGTGGCTGCCCCATCACTTGCAGTGTTCAAGGCCAGGTTGGATGGGGCTTGGAGAACCTGCTCTAGTGGAAGTTGTCCCTGCCTGTGGCAGGGGGATTGGATCTAGATGATCTTTAAAGGTCCCTTCCAACCCAAACCAGTCTGTGATTCTATGATTTAGAAGCTGCTAAGAAGCAATGCTACTCTGCCTGGTAACTGAATTTATTTATGGTAAGATTTGAGAAGTCCTTTTTGGTCAGTTTCAGTGTTTTTACATCAGTTCAAGCAGTTGGGCTGTTTGTGCAGCCTGGGGAGCCTTGAAGAAATGTCAGAGTAAGTAAATTCTGGACTCCTGACACCTTCCAAGTGTTCATCACTAGCTTTCGAATGTATGTTAAAAGATGGGAATCCACCAGTAGTATTGTAATACACCTTCCCATGCCCAACTGTGTTGCTGTCTCAAAACTTCAAAGGCAAATTTGAAGAGATGATGAGAGGGTGAAGGTGGTAAGATAGGTAAGAAAGTGACTGTAGGAACTACAGTCTGCCTTTTTAAGGACTTAGTTTTCAATAGTAGCTTCAAGTGAATTCTAAAGAGTTACTACAAAGCAAGATAGCACAGACCTTTTAGCAAACAAAATTCTGCAGACATTACTTAGAGTACAGACACTTTCACTTAAACACTACCTTTAAGCTTAGGCAAGATGCCAGTTAACATACTCTAAAAGCCCAGAAAAAGTATCCATGCTGCCCAAAACTGACTGGTGTACAGTGTGGTGTTCTTAGGCTGAGCATGTGTTAGCAGAAGCATTGTCTATACTGGATACAGACCAAGTCTAACCATGAAACAATCACATATGACAATCCATTGTCATTGGCTGAAAGCAGAGAGGAGAAAACAAAAGGTATAATTCTGATTCCACAGAATTATCCAACCTCTTCTGGGCTATGCTCAGAGACCTTGTCCATATAAAGTATGTAAATTCTTCACAGCAAATTCCTCCTCTGTGTGATAGCCATATCGACACAAATCCAGCTAATGTATGGGAGATCTCTGGTTAGGCACAAGTAGCAGTGTTACATGAAATATACTTTTCAGCTCTGTATGCAACACGGTTCTGAGGTTTCCAGTCTGTTAATAATCAAGCTAGGCAGGTACTCAGTATGAATCTTAGCTCTTTTGTGTCAGAAAATGTTCTGAATTAACCTCAGTTCTCTTTGGAACATATTTACTTCTTCAGTTTTGGAAGAATGGTTTCAGAAGCAGTTGTTCCAAGTTCTGATTCCAAGAGAATCACCCATTGTACCCTTTTTGCTTGTGGCAGTTTGTCAGCTTTCCACCTAATCGTGGTTGGGAAATGACGTCATTAGACAAATCCCTGCAAAAGAATTGCTCATCAGAAGTCAATGAATCCATTCTTCACCCTCTGTTACTTTATCAGGCCTCAGTATTCTGATCTATTATTTTGGCTTGCTCTCAGGCCACATTTTCCAGCATCCTCTACAATTCCCAGTTACAACTACTGTACTTTAAATGTACATATATTAAGCAGTAGGTGTAGCACAAGCACAAGGGTATGCCAGCTCCTAGCACTGTGCACCTCCTGTGCACAAATCACATGTTCTGGAACAAAGGTTTTGTCTTCTTTCTATCAGATTATTTTTAGAATGCACTTTTCAGTGTTTTTTTTTCCAGTCTCTTCGAGAGGCAGACTTCATCCTGAACATGCCTAGAGCATAGTATTGGGTTGAAATTACCACACAGACAGTTGATGGGGACAACAAAGAGAACAATAGGCAAAACATCTTCTCCATGTATGTCTCACTAGGGCATCTGTTCTGAGTAAGGTATAATAATAACCAAAAGAGCTGCACTAATGAAACAAGTGCAGTTGTGCCAGTACAGGATAACCTCACTGTCTGGCTCTGGTTCACCCAGAAAGACTACCAGGAGGAGGCTGGGGTGAATTTAAACCAGCCACAGCACATTACAGAGGAAAGTTATGATAATGAGTTAGGAACAGGCTGAACTCAGGTCTACTTCATAAGCGGCAAGGGTAAAGACTCTTTCTCCACAGGAGACCTTGGGACTTGCTAGAAAGATAAGAGCATGGCTGAGGGAATGGAACTACGCATTAACTAACATACATCCTTCTAACTAAACTACTGCAGTGAAGTCCCTGAATTCCCTTTTCCTTCCACCACTCCCACGGTCCTTCTGTTACAAAGGAAACCATCTTCAATACCATCGGTTGTGATGCTAGAGGGACTGCTCAGCTTCATACAAAATAGCTGTGCTTGTACAAAAATAGCTGAGAGCTCAGCTGTCTTCTGGGGTCCAATTGTGCAGTGGTTTCAGGAATAGATTTTGAAGCACTTCCATCAACTCAATTTTAAAGTCATGAAGCAAAAGGAAGTTCCTCTGTCATTACCAGCTGTGTGTAAAGGCCTAGAACCTTGCAGCCCACCCAGTAGTCCAGATTCCTGCCCCAAGAGTTAACAGCTATTTCTTAAGTCAGATGCCGAGTTGAAAACTGTTTAACTGAATCATTCAGTTTAATACCTAAGGGGTGAAAAGACAGCATGACCTTAAACAGACAAAGATGCTAAATTCTTGAGAGACTTGGAGACAGAAATTATCTGCCATGGCTATTTGCCTGGAAAAGGAGACATAAGATGCATTTGCAACATGTTAGAATGAAAAACTGGGTGATGATTTTTTCCCCTTTTCTCCATTAAGTTTTATTACTTCATGGAAACAATATATTTCAAGGACATATTTAATCATTGAGAGTTACTGGAAGTCAATAAGTATCAGTCCTTAAACAACTGGCTAGCGGGTGAGGCTGCAGAGGTGAAGGGGCTGCAAGGAAGAGAGGCTTAGAAAGCATACAATGCACAGGAGAGGTTGGAGCTGCAGAAGCCCAGTTTTGGGAGGCAGAGTGAAATTTCAACTTGGATTATGCTTTTCCACCATTTAGTACTCCCAGTGGCTCCCCTTCCTTGAACATGTGTACTCACCCCTACTTCTGGAGGGTCTGGAAGCCAGCCCAGTTCACCCTGCGCAGTGCTTGTGTCAAGTAGATCCACTGAAAACCAAAAGAAGAGTGGGGGGGGAAAGTCAATGACCCAGCTTACATGGCCCATGGAATGACCTCATCCTCTTTTTGTCACAAAGACTGCACTTCCTCTCTCAACCCCACATCTTTTGTGACCTTTAACCTTCAAAAAGCACAGTAAGAGGATGGGAATGATACATGACAGTGCAGTGAGTCAGGTTTTCCTCATATTTGAGTCCCCCTCCCCTTCCACTCTCATCTCGCATATAAAAAATGCAACCCCGACAAATTCTTCTGCTTCCTAAAGCTACCTGAAAATGGGAACAGGAGGCTGCAGCCTATTGAAATGGGAACCCAGCATTAGCACCTGAACACATCTTTCCTCCAAATAGGAAGGCAGCAGACAAAATGGATGAAGAGGCAGGCAATCAAATAAATTACCAACACAAAAGATCAATCGGTGTTGCCTAGAGGTACTATTCAGTACCTGAAACTCAGTGGGTAATACAGAGGCAGTGAAGGGACTTACCACTGTCACAGCACCCAAGCGACAGGAGAGGCATCAGTTGCACAAACTGCTGAGCCCTCTACATCTACTCCAGGCTACCTACCATGGGCTAGAAATCGTTTCACTCTCCCCCCCTCCAACTGTTTTATCCATGATAGCCAGAGAATAATGGCTCCCAGCCACAGCACTGCCACCTCTTGCAGAATTGCTCTGCATGGCTGTGTTAAGCCTTGGCTCCTGGAGTCGTGGGACAAAGGAGAAATTCAGTGGTATGTTCATTCTTATCCCTCAAAGAAATAAGAAAATGTGATCAGAGATTACCCTGAAGTCCTGATCTGAAGAGAAGTTAAAAATCTATCCTTTTGTAAGCAAACAGGGAGAAGAGAGAATAAGCTGCGCTGCTGGATGTGCAGCTTTCTGCCTGCCTTTGGGTCTGCCAGTGTTGCCAGGACAGACTATTAGTTTTGGTGCACCTATCGCATGGGTACATAAGGCAACAGGAAAAATTCCTTGGATTCCCTTTTAGATGCCTGTAGGTGTATTCGGAGGGGTTATTTCTAAACACAGAATCATAGAATGGTTTGGGTTGGAAAGGACCTTAAGATCATCCAGTTCCAACACTCCTGCCATGGGCAGGGACACCTCACACTAAACCATCTCAGAAAAGAATTTGGGGCTGAAAGGTAGCAGGGGGGCATTATTTAAATGGTATTTAAATAACCAGATTTCCTCCCCCTCATCTGACTGCTTTACAAATACTGCCTGCCAACTATAAGTAATAGTGTAAAGTGCAGACCAGCAAGAGTCCTGTGGAATGAGGAAGCAGGCTGTGGGCCCAGAATCAGAGATAAGAGGGATTGAGCTGCTGTTCTCACCTCTGAAACACTCTTTCATGATGGGGAGAAGGGAAAAGCAGGAATCCAGGTTTTGCAAGTTCACAGCATTCACAGCATGGTCATATGGCAAAACCTTGCTAGCCACAGACTCCCTGTCCAGACAGGGCTCCTCACTCCCTTCCCTTCTGCTCTCAGTTTGAGATACTATACTTGTGTTGTTGGCTCCCAGGGTGAGGTAGCCTGTCCTTCCAGAACCATCACCCAGATAATATCTATCCCACGCACTTCAGGCCTGAAGCAGTGATGTGGAGGTGAGAGGGGCTGCATGGCAAGTTCTAGCAGAGCAAGGAAAAAGGAACTCTGAAGCGGTTGGGATAGGAACCTTGCAGAGCCCATCTGCCACGCTGCTGGGCTTCAGCTGCTCAGTGCCCAGTGGAGCAGGCAAAGTCCATTCTCAGCAAGTACCTCTTGGAGCGAAACCCACAACAGAGATCCTCCAAGGAAAGTAGGAATGTGTCAGCAAGACTACAAGAAAACAGGGAGTACGAGAACTCAGGTAGTCAGCAGCTGCTAGCTCTTGGGTCCACAAACTCACTGCTAGGAATTCACATGGCTGGCTGGCCACATGGGAGGAGGTCTGCCCAGGAAGAAGAAAGACTTCAGATAAAAGAGGATGCCGGGGAAATGAGCTGTTCCCAGATAGACATGTTAAGGAAGAGTGCATCACAGACACAGCCCAAATGAGATGGCTGAGATAGGGGAGAAGCTGGCAGGTGAAGTCCCTGTCTGTTACTGCCAACTACTGGTCACACACTTACGGAAATCAGAACCTGCTTGGTGATACCTTGTGTTACTTCTCACCTAGTCCGGCCTTCTCCACAATGTCTGCTAGCTCTGTCCATGTAGCCGGATCCTCGATATAAATGTGCTTGTCAAGAATGCTTTAAAAGAGCACTTAGCACTCACAGAGTCTGAGAAGAGCCCATGGCTGAACTGCTAGTTATGACTAAGTCCTCTCGACCGAGAGCCTGGAGCAGCAAATGAGAGGGCTGTCGTTGGGATTGAAAAGTCCCAACGCTCCTCACTGTGCAAAACAGAGTAGAAGTGTCCGGCAGGAACTACCTGCAGGAGGAGGTAAGGAACAGAGCAGGGATTTACTCCTTCTCTCTTCTCTATTAAAAATTTCCATTCCCCGGATGTTTCATAACCACTGTGCCAAGATGGAAGAAAAAAGATCACTACGTCCAATAGAAGGGACTGTATGGAACAGGGAAAGGAAGGAAGGGAGTGTTAAGAAAAGAGGTGGAAGAGCAAACTGTAAAGCCCAGCTCTGGGCTACTTACAGCAGTGGGGTAGGTGAAGGAGTCTGTCTCACCTTCCAAGCCTCTGCAAAAATGACTGTCCTCTTGCTCACAAGGGTTAACTCCCAAAAAGGCTTCCCAAGGAAACTGTGGGGTGTTGGCGGCAGGAGGCGGGGGGAACTTTCTGAGTTTGTGTTTAAACTTGTTATCTGCAACACTTGTGTTTAAGGCAAACAGAGACAGAATTCTCTTGGATCACTGGATGCGCAGAGGCATTTGTGCTTCGACTGGGAAGGGGGAGACACACCTGGACTCAGTTCACTGAGCCACCGTGATTCGGTCGGGGTTTGCTTCCTCTGCGCCTACCTGCCCTCCCTAGAGACCCCTGTCCCTCTGCTGTCCCCGAGGCCCCACACGTGTTCACCAGACCCTGTTCCCTACCGCTCCGAGAGGTCCCCTTCTACCGCTCCGCCCAAGCCCAAGCCTCCAGGCAGAGCAACTGGTGGGTCCCCTGCTTACCTTCTTTCCCTGGCACCTCGGGAGGAAGGAGAGCCCAAAGGAGAAGGAGCCCAAGGGAGAGGTCGATCCCACTGCTCCACGTCCTCAGCTCCATGCGGGCTGGAGAGGGGGCCTGGCTGCCAGCCCCTGCCTGCTCTGCTGGCTCAGGCCTCCGAGCCTTGGCTCCTGCTCGCAGCGCATGAACCTCTCCTGCAGCCTCCCGACTGGAGCGCACACATTGCACAACCTCCCTTGCCTGGCCCACAGTTATGATGAAAGATCAAGGCAAGTGGGTGGAGAAGCCGTACTGCCTTTACCTGTTTTAAAGGGGCTGGTCACAGACTTCCCATCTGGCAGGCAAATAAACCCACCTTAAAGGCAGCCACCTTTTCCTGGGAGCCTCCCTCCACCTTTGCTCCAGTCCCGTAAGAGGCTCCCGATTGCCACCTCCTGGGCAGCCCTCGCCACCGTCCCCGCTCATGCTCCTGCTTCCGCACCCCTTCTGCCGCCGGCTCCGGGCCGCTCTGCGGAGCCGAAAGCAGCCCGGACACTGCGATGGGGACTGCTCGGTCCGTTTCCCTGCGGTAATGTGGCTGATGCCGTCCTTGCAGCAGGTATTTAGGAGGATTTTCCTAAGTCTGTAAGCAGTGGAAGCGGCCATGGCTATGCCACAGAGCAATAGCCATGCCGTTTTATCTGGCAGAAGTACTGTTTTTCTTTCAGTAAGTGCCTCAGCATCAATGAACAGTGCCTGCTTTTCAATAAGAAAAAAATCATGGGAGAGGAACTGAGCCAGGATTCTCTTCCTATGTAGGAAAGATTTTAGTTTCCTTCCCGAAGCACATAAACGTGAAATAACTTGCTTTATGTTGTATCTCTTCTGCCATTCGTAAAGGATGTTACTCCCACCCATACACAGCTTTTCCACCCTTCCCCATAAAATACAGATGACTTTTTTCCTCCACTTGCTGTAAGGCTGCATTCCTCTCGCTCTCTTCCTCCTCCTCCCCAAGGAAGCCTAAAGAAAGGACTTTGTCAGGATGGCTATTGAAGCTAGGGGATCTCCACCCTTGGAGATGTTCCAGACTCACCAGGACACAGCCATGAGCAACTTGTCTACCTCTGGAGTCAGCCCTGATGTGAGCAGGGGTTGTGACTACACACCTCCTGAGGTCCTTTACATCTACATTTTTGTGGTGAGTTCTGTGATTCTCTAACCATACATCTTTGGCAAACCCAAGAAGTCTGAACACAGGCAAGAGAAATTTGAGAACAAATGGTTAAAATACTAAAGTTTTACATTTTACATGGCACGTGAAGTAAAACACCAGTACAAATAATTCAAATGTTAATGTCATTTAAAGTAGTTATATCTTAAATTTATTCCAGTTTCATCCTGTCCAAAGTGTTCTAGGCAGGAACAGATTTACTAGGGCTTATTGGAGAAGATGGCCTAGAAAAGACTTACTTTCTTTTTCTCCCCCCTTGTTAGTGTTGGCTAATGAGTATCAGAAATTGAGGTATTCCAGATGACGGTGGTCAGAAGTCACATGTACTTTGTTTGCTTGGAGTTCACCTGCTGTAGCTCCCAGTCAGGACGTGTACAATGATAGGCAAACAGCAAGATCAAGATCTGCAGCAGATCTATAAACAAGTAAGCATAAAGATGGAGAAACCCCAAATGCCTGGAATTTTATTATGTCCTCCTCTGCACTGAAATACTGATCCAAAGAGAAAAAGAGGGAATCTGCGCAGACAGTGTACCCAATACAGTGGAGTACTACGTATGAATTATTCATACAACTCACTGAGTATTTCACTGGCAGCATCATTTTGCTTCTGCATCATAATTTTGGATTTTGTCTTTGTAAATGAATACATAAATAAATAAAATCATAGACTCATAGAACCGACCAGGTTGGAAAAGCCCTTTAAGCTCATCAAGTCCAGCATTGCCAAGACCACCACTAACCCATGTCACTGAGGGTCTCATCTGCGCAGTGTGTGAATGCTTCCAGGGATGATGACACCAGCACTGCCCTGGGCAGCCTGTTCCAATGCCTGAGCACCCTTTGGGGAAGGAATTGTTCCTCAGCTCCATCTAAACCTGCCCTGGTGCAGCTTGAGGCCGTTTCCTCTTGTCCCATCCCTTGTTACCTGGGAGGAGAGACCAATCCCACCTTACCACATCCTCCTGTCAGGCAGTTGTAGGGAGCAATAAGGTCCCCCCTGAGCCTTCTCTTCTCCACACTGACCCCCCCCAGGTTCTTCAGCTGTTCCCCATCACACTTGTGCTCCAGGCCCTGCACCAGCTCCATTGCCCTTCTCTGGCCCCGCTCCAGCACTTCAATGTCTCTCTTGTAGTGAGGGGCCCAGAACTGAACACAGGATTCCAGGTGCAGCCTCACCAGTGCCTAGTACGGGGGGGGGGGGAATCTTTATCACTATGATCAGATTTTATGATTCTGTGATTACCACCTCCATGCCACTGTTGTGGCTTCTCAGTGGGCTTCCCATCTCTTGCGTGCTTTTTGATGCTAAGAAAATAACTGCAGTCTGAGTATGTCTGTAGGTTGACTCTCATCCTGTGTTTATAGTCCCTCTGAGTATTTCTGAATCACAGGGCATATCTTTTTTTTATTCACTTTCTCAGTATCCTGTTTCATGCATCACTAAGATTAGGTATCTAGCTGGAAAACATCACTACACAACACACCTGGGCTTTCCTCCTACAGGTATGTGGGCCTGTGGTGAGGGAAGTGAGGGGGAAGGATATGCACCAGGTCTTGCTTTGAGGTACTGTTGGGACAGTCAAAGGGCACTCCCAAGGCTGAGTTGGGATGTGCTTCTTTTGAACTGCAGTTCAGACAGATCTCTTTCATATGTTTCTTATAAATTGTTTATTGTGAATGTTGCTGCTCACATTTTAGAAAGAGCTGCAAGTTTCACTCTTGTGCTGTTAAATATCCTTCTAGATCATGTATGAAACTGAACCTGGAAACAAGTCTCTGGAGTTCCTTGCTTGATGTTACATCCGAAACTATCAAAGCATCCCTTTGGTGTTGATAACTTGAACCTCTGCATCCCGAACTGGCTTTCAGTAAGGTGTTAGTAGCAACACAGATGTATAGGGCTCCCAGGGGCCCCAGTCGCGTGTTGCAACAAGCCCCACTTCAGCCTAAAGGAGGAACTTGCCCTTGTTCTGTGGCATCTGATTCACTCCTTTTATCCACTCTCTCTGCAACTCTAAGAAAAATCCCTGACAGTTCTGTAGAACATAGGGGATGCTCTGTTTCAGTGTCTAGTTCCCTGTAGAGAATGTGTGCTCTCCCTCTCCCTCTTATTCTTTCCTCCATAACCACAGTTTAATATTGTAGTGTTTTCTTTTTTTTATCTTGGAAAGTTTTCTGGCTTTACTCCATCAGCAATTATCTTGGAATATTTCAAACAACTGACTTCAGACAGTCTACCTGCAGAAAATAGACTCCTACCATCTAGTGGTTTAAGCTGTTTAATTAGTTTCATGCATTGACTTTTAACATTCAGAAACTCAGGTTATTTTAAACAGCTCAAAGGAGCACAAGTGACTCCTCTTGATCATGAAATGGTCACCCCTAGCTTAGGGACTTTAGGACTTGACTGCACAAGTAGTCAAGCTGGTTATCTTTCCCCCTTGAGAAGAATAACAAGGGCAAGGGAATGGATTAAGCTGATGGAGACAGGGAGTAGATGTGGGGTTTCATTCCCAGCAGAAGCAGGGTACACTCCCTCACTCTTCCTCACATATCCGGAGAGGAACACCCTTGGAGATGTACAGGGTCTACGAAGACAGGCTGAGAAAGTTGAGGTTGTTCAGCCTGGAGAAGAGAAGGCTCCAGGGAGACCTTAGAGCAGCTTCCAGTGCCCTAAGGGGCCTACAAGAAAGCTGGAGAGGGCTTTGGACATGGACCTGTAGGAACAGGACAAGGGGAATGGCTTTAAACTGAAAGAGGACAGATTACATATATATTAGGAAGGAAATCTTCCCAGTGAGGGTGCTGAGGCGCTGGCACAGGGTGCCCAGAGAAGCTGTGGCTGCCCCATCCCTGGCAGTGTTCAAGGCCAGGGTGGACACAGGAGCTTGGAGCAAGCTGCTCTAGTGGAAGGTGTCCCTTCCCATGGCAGGGGTTGGAACTGGATGAGCTGTAAAGGTCCTTTCCAACCCAAACCAGTCTGGGATTCTCTGATTCTGAGAAGTTCAAAGCACTGTAAACCCAGCCATATTCATAAAACTGCCCTAAGTGGTACAAGTCTGGTGACAAGAGTTAGTTACTTTCTAACAGCTATTATAGCACATTATATACTTATAAATCCAAAAAGTGCAATTTTACCACTTACTTACCACTCCTCTCTGAGAGCACATTCTTCCTGGGCATGTATTTATTTATCTTGGTGGCATTAAGTTTTTGCTCTTTTATTTCTTTTATTACTTGACCTCAGGAAGAAAAATAGGGGAAAAAAATACCAGTATTCAACTTCTCCTTGAGCATTACCAACACAAAAGCATATGTACCATAAACATCAAATTTGACCCAGAGAAATCTGATTTCTAGTAGAGATGTTATGACTTCTTCAAGTACATTGTGGAAAAAAATGATATATTATTTTAGTAATTGAATCCAGCTCAAAATAGAGCAGCAGTAGTCTCTGCACGACATACATACTCCTCCGTCATTTGTAATTAGTTCTTATTTTCTAGCTGTTCTTTCCCATGCTTGGATTAATGATGCTTAAGCATGAAAATGCCTCACCAACACTGAAGACAATCAGCATTACCACCACGCAGCCAGCAGCCATATCACTAGTTGCTTTGACAGTGTGAGTTTAAATTTCTTTTCTCTACAGCGAGCGGGATGTGTGAATTAACCAAGCTTTTCGTTTCGGGGGAGTTTAATAGGAATTTTAAAGCTTTTATGTCTGTTTCAAGTCTACAGATATTTTTATGGTCCTCTTCTTGACAATTGTCTCCACAATCTAAACACAAGAAAATTGCCCATGTTTTTTGCTGCTGTAGCTGAATTTTGGTGTTGTAGCATTGCTGTCCTGTGCAGAAAGGGAACAGCCTCCACTGGTTGCTGTAGTAACAACCTACGTTCATCTGGAGTGGTTTCAGTGTTGACATCAAGAGAAGACATTTGAAAGAGACACCGTGCTGTCTTGCAGGTGGAAAGAGGGCATTGATTGTGGTAGCATTTTCCCAACTCCCCATCAAGTCTATTTCCAGCTCAGCTACCCATTTGATTGTTGAAACTTGAACTCTTCGTTAAATCAAACATGAAAACTAAAATGAATGCTGACAGCAACCACCATAAAACATGGCACAGATTCTAAGAGACCTGATTTTCAGCAGTGACTAGGCTAGAGGCCATATGCAGCTGAGCCATCTGGTCTTCCCTCAGCTTTACATGCCAATTTGTAAAACCAGACCGTCTCATATCTTTGCATTTATGCAGGTCAAGCTAAAGGTACACACTGGATGGGTATTGACATTCCATCCTCCCTTTTTCATGGACTTTGGAAGACAACTCAACACAGAGGATCTTCAGAGCTAGGAGCTTTGGGTTACAGTACAATGCTGGAATTATAGCACCTTCAGTCAGCTTTTTGATGTGGAGCTGATTGCAGGACAGTGTAAAACTGACTCTGAAACCAACCAGCTGGCATGGAGCTTCACCTCATGCCTCTACTCCGCTTTGGGCTCCAGGTTATTTCTTGTCCTATGTTCCTGGTTGCTTCCATTAAAAGGGACTTTAAGGCCTGCACAGCAACCCAGTTGGAAAATAAAAAGCTTTTAGAGTTTAGGATTTTTTTTTTTATTGTGGAGGGGAAGGGCAGAATATTGAACATATTTGTTCCCCATTAGCCTGTTTATGGGGGTGCAGACTTCTTTTATATCATATAGATCCTATCAGATTATATATGCTGGGTAGGTAATTTCAGATAATGGCACAAAGCAATCTCAGGAAGGACTCATCTCTTCTTCTGTAAATCTCTCTATAAATATCCTATAGCATTCTAGTTTTTGTCATTTTAAAGTCAATATTGCTGTTGCCCTTGGCATGTTGAATTATAAACATGAGGAAAAAATAGACCTTTTCTCACTAAAGCAAATCCCCATCTTTGACAGCTTTTCACCTGCGTGATAATAAAGGTTTGAGCCTTTCCCCACATCTGTTTTCACTGGCTACAATTCCATTGCTGTAAATTGCTGTATTAATTTCACCCTGATGCTTTCCTTCTGCTTCAGATCAAAGGACAAAAGAAGCTACTTGTGTAAATATAGGTTTATCTGCAGGTTTTCTGAGATTTTGAAGAATCAAGAAGAAGGGAGGCTGGTGGATAGGCTGTGATAATATGACAGGGAAGTCAGTACACTGAAACATCTTTCATGCTCTTAAAATTGGACTTCTGGGAGAATTTCCACTTTCCTAATCCATAACAGAAACACATTCCCTTAGTAAACTTTGTGTATTTAGACTCCTAGAAAAGTAAAGAAACAATACAAGTGCATTTAAGTCCTTTAGGAGGCTGATTATTTATAGGAACAATTTTTAGGGAATCTCTTACCTGAATTGCCAGCAAAACATGACTGTGCAAAAAAAAGGAGCTTTCACTGGTTTCTCTATACTAAAAAGGAGATTTCACTGGTGTCCTACCAGTATCAGTGGTACTGGTAGGTAGCACTCAAGATACCACCTTGAAGTATCTCCTTGAGTGAAGGTACCTCTTTGAATGGTGCCATACAAGATAGTGGATCTTGAGTACCCTGAATGTTATGCAATGTCTCTGCCATCATCCTCCAAATTCTCCTTAGTTTTTATGTGATCTTACAGCCTTACTGGTGCTAAACCACTGAGAAAAGCACTGATCTGTGTTCTCATCCAGTGCCTCGTTCAGGGCAGCCTTGACAAAATTAATTGGAAGGATGAATACTTGTTTTTTATAGCTGTATAAACCATGAAGGGATTCTTAGAGATGTTTTAGCTAGTTTCATTGGAAAACTTCATAAAACCTGTGTTTGCCAGTGTCAGGCCTCTGCAGATTTGGAGGTGTATGCATTCTTGTGAGAAAGGACAGGACCATTTTATGGAATGCAGGTGCCCAGCTGTACTCATATACTGGGTGGTCTTGAAACCCTACCCAACCCAAACAGTTGTGATGCCCTATCCATCTTTGGCTGGAGATGGAACATATGCTTGCCTAATTCTGCACTGCCTGACTGGATCCTGCTGTTCTCTGTGAAGTTTTGAAAAGGATGCTGAGGAGGGACTCTTCATTAGGGACTGTAGTGATAGGACAAGGGGTAACGGGTTAAAACTTAAACAGCGGAAGTTTAGGTTAGATATAAGGAATAAGTTCTTTGCTGTGAGGGTGGTGAGGCACTGGAATGGGTTGCCCAGGGAAGTTGTGAATGCTCCATCACTGGCGGTGTTCAAGGGCAGGTTGGACAGAGCCTTGGGTGACATGGTTTAGTGTGAGGTGTCCCTGCCCATGGCAGGGGGGTTGGAACTGGATGATCTTAAGGTCCTTTCCAACCCTAACTATTCTGTGATTCTATGATTATCTTTATTTTTTTTCCTGTGCTCATGCAGCAGGGATGTTTCTGTCTTACTTCACTTGAGCCCTAACCCAGTTCTGGGTCAATAGCACTGAAACAGCCACTTGTAAAGGTGGATGGTGGGTGTGTGGAAGAGGGACCTCAGGCAGCTCCAGGCAATTGAAAGGTAACATTCAAAAAGAAAGCGGTTCTGATGTCTCCTACACATTGTTGCTGCTCTTGCCTCATAAGCTTCCCTCTTCCCACTCTCATCCCTGAGTTCTCTCTACAGATCTATACAGCAAAGCCCTGCACTCAACACAGCTGGGCATAAGAGAGGGGCCAAGAGAAGGGCTGTGAATGGGTGTGGGAATACTGGTGAGGGTAGTGAGATGCTCTGGGATATCTCCTCACTCTATTCATCTGCAAGGACATTGGGTGGAGACAGTGTCTTTGCAGAACGCCTTCACTGCTTGTTGTGCTTCCCACATGTATCTCAGAGCTAAAGAGCTGGGAGTCTAGCCTGGCTGCAGCTTCAGTCATGTCGTCCTTCCCAAAGGCATCATCCATATTCTTGCAGTGAGGAGAGACCTGCTGAGGTGCAGTTGTTCAGAAGGAGCATCTTTATTTAAGGACACAACCCTGCTATCTTCTCATAGCTAGCAGCAGACAATTATATCTTTGGTACCCCATTCCTACAGCAGCTACAGAAACCCAAGGGCCTCTATCAAGGTTTTGACACTATTACAAACCTCAGTGTTTTCTGTCCTTTATTGCCATTTATGATTTGAGCATATCAATACCTCCTAGTGGCAGGTTAGAAACCTCTGATGCAGAATCCTACTAATCTCAGAAAGGTCTGTACTTGAGCCCAATGCTTTCAGCAGGATTAACTTCAAGGCTTGGTGGACTTGATAGGATTTGGAATTGATGCTTCCGTTTTGTCCTATGGTCATTACAGTTACTTAATAGAATTTGATTCAAAGTACTTCTCTAATGTACTTCTGAACTGCTTCTCTGTTTGTAAGTAATGTGCTTTTCCCCTTCTCATTTTTGGAAGAACTGGCAGGTGATTAAAATGTTCACTACAACTTTGATACTTTTAAATAATGAAGCTAAACCTTTGCTTACAGCAGTACTTAGGTATTCATTGACATGAGAGCCAGTAGTCTGTGTTAGTGTTTTAGGCTGACTAGACTGTCAACTTGAAGACAGGTTTTAATGTGAGTTTTCAGTTCCACTTTTCTCTCTTGTCTGATGGCTCCAAGTTAACTTCTTTAGCTACAGTGCCAATTTTTTACATTATTCAAATCCACTTACCATAATTTTTAATGATTGTATCCCAGAGAAAGCAAATATCACTCTGCTCTCTCAGCCTGCCAAGGGAAAAAGCTGAGGGCACCTGAGGTGATGAAATTCCTTTGGATTAGAGAGAGAAACAGAAGCAAGCCTTTTAATTTATTTTACTTTTCCCTGACAATTTGATGTGTAAGAGTGGGTTCTGGATCATAGGGTCTGTTTGGGGTTTTAAAGAGACACGGAGGAGGGAAGTATTGAATAAAATAACGAAGTTTCTTCTTCCCCCCCCTGTTCCTGTCCGAAACTGATCCTCCATAATTTATCTGAGTCATCCTGTTCTGCCTACATGTAGGAAACACACAAAATAACACTGTATTGTACCTTTCAGACTCATGTGTCTGCTGCATCCAGCATGTGCTGTAACTCACTGGTTTTGTTAAAGAAATGACAATAACAGTGACAGTGGTATTATTAATCTTACAACAATGGATTTCAGCACTTCTCAGGCATCCTTGTTTATATGATACAGTCATTCCTGGTAAAAGTCACCCGATAAGACCAGTTTCTTTGCCTTTCTGTTGCCATAGGAACAATTCAAACATGTAAAACGAAAGATTGCTTCCTGCAAAACCAGCATAGGAAAGTCATATTCTTGTCAAATCAATGACACTTTCATTTTCATTATCTAGAATAACTCAGAGTAAGATGATTTTACATGAATGATCCAGTGATGGGACACTGGAATGCAGTCTTCTCCTACATTCAGAGAAGACCACTGCTTAATTTCCTTTTCTTTCTAGGTATGGGTTTTCTTCTTCCAACCTTCCCATAACCACCTTGAGATCTTTTGTTCTGATGAACTTACCAGTCTAAACTCTTTTATTTACTTCCCAGTTTCCAGTTTCTACTTTCATCTTGACGGAAATATAATGAAACCAATGCAGCAGCTTTAAATAATTCTGTGTTGATCTTTTCTGCTGAGATGATGGTGACTGTAAGCATGTCTGTGATCACAGAAGTGAGACCACAAATGGATCAAAGCTCTTCATCCTCAAAAGTCATTGCAGCATTTCCTTTTAGGTAAAGTGCTGTGTTAGAGACCTTTATCTGTTTGTTAGGTCTGGGTGGTTTTATTTCGCAGAGGTGTCTTTTTGTCATTCATGTGTTGATGGATGTTGAATTCTGGCTGGATATTTGCTGTAGGATCTGGTCCTAACATGGTTATGAGGCCATTTTCCAACAAGCACGTTTGCTGTACTAAAATTTACCACACACGCATATAACAGCTCTGATAGAATCAGAGTTCAGCTGAGCTATTTTCTTCCTCCTGAACATTTTCCTGAGGACCCTCTTGATTTCCTTGTTCCTCAGGCTATAAATGAGGGGATACAGTAATGGAGTAATGTTGGTGTAGACCAGAGACACCATCTTGTCTCGAGCTGGCGAGTAACTGGACTTAGGACGAATGTACATGAAGGTGGCACATCCATAGTGCAGCAAGGTGATGGCCAAGTGCGTAATGCAAGTGGAAAAGGCCTTGCCCCTTCCCATGGAGGAGGTGATGTGTAACAAAGCAGAAGCAATGCAAACATACGAGGTCAGGATAAGGAGGAAGGGGAACAGCAGAAGGAGCACACAGGCAGCCAGCAAGGGCAGCTCAGGGGAATAACCCTGCGTACAGGTGAGGTGCAGCACAGCAGGGACATCGCAGAAGAAGTGATTGATACGATGAGACCGACAGAAAGGCAAGCGGAAAACAGCCACTGTCAACCCCAGGGCTATAGCAAAGCTTCCCAGACAGCATGCCACAGCCAGCCTGAGGCAGAACCCCTCACTCATCAAAGCCATGTAGTGAAGTGGCTGGCAGATGGCAACGTACCGGTCGTACGACATGGCTACGAGGAGGAAGCATTCAGCCCCGCCGAGGGCCACAAAAAGGTGCATTTGTGCAGCACAGCCTATGAAAGAAATGGTGCTGCCGTCCACCATCAGGCCGAGGAGTGCCTTTGGGACAATGACTAAGGTATAGCAGAGCTCGATGGCAGAGAGCAGGCAAAGGAAGGAAAGCATGGGAGGACGGCAAGTTTGCATAACCACTGCCATGAAGATCATCAGATTCCCTGCCAGTGTGACCAAATGGACAATGAGAAAGATAAGGAAGAGGAGGACTCGCAGACAGAGCAGCTCGGAGAAGCCGAGCAGGAGGAACTCCATGGTTGCATCAGTGCTCTTATTGTCCCTCTCCATGCAGCCTTCACATGGCATCTAAAGGGAGAGAAACAGAAGGGAGACAGTTGAATTTGACCCAGTGCCTGACAATCAGTTCCACATAGGAAATAATGTTAAAGCTCACTGTATGGGGAGGAAGGTGATTTCATTTAAAACCAAAACTGATTTCACTCAGCTTCATTTAACACACTCTCAGACCCATATTCTCACAGCCACCAAGGTTCTTGTGCCCAAATGATCTGCCTAGGATTCTTCACCATGACGCTGATGACAAGGAATGTCATCTGTTGTGTCTTCATCACGTCTTCTGAGTTGTTCTTAGGTTGGTGATCACGTGCAGGCTTTGAACATGCATTATGTACCCGTTAGGAGTTGACACTGATTAGGCACTCCATCCTGTCCTGCTTTTGAGAGTCGTAATTGGATGCTCCTTCCTAATCTGAGTGTCGAAAGAAGCTGTAGATGGATGTGTGGATGTGTTAGGATCTTGATGACCATCAACACTTAGGTCTTGCAGACATTCTGCTACTGCTCTTTCTGGTGCTTCCACTCCTCGGCAGACCTGTTTGTTCTCTATTCACACCAATACTGCAGTTCTGTACATCTGTGCCAGAGATGTACAGGGACAACCAGACAGTGAGCTGGAGTTTGTGCTCTACAGTCTGACACCAGTTAATGGGAATTCAAGGTGTTCACTGCCTGCCTTCTCCCTCCCCTCCAACGGATCTGCCTCAAGGTTCATTTGGAAACAGGGTTTCAAATGGAAGGGGTCAGTGGTTAGACATGAGGATTCTAAAATTAGAGCTGGCATTTTGGCTGCTTATGTCTTTATGCCTGTCTGAGCCCTATGGCATCAGAGTTAAAGTAAATGAACTTCCAAAGTCAAAACAAAGATGTCCATGGCAATGTGCTCTGTAATAAAGGAAATACAAAGCTAATAGCTTGGACTTAGATAGAATGAGGTCTTGCTCATCACAGGAAGAATGAAAAGTTCTTAGGAATGTGAAGTGATGCAAAGCTGTTTAAGTTGTAAAAATCTAGAAAAGACAAGGATGTAGAGAGCCTTATAATAATAAATTACATGAGCCTTATAATAATAAATTACATATACTGGTCACAGGTGAACAGTGCTTATTGCTCATGTGTTCATCATGTAATGTAATATTCACTATAAGGAATAATTCCAATTCTTTCTACACTTTCTGTAAAACAGGAATAAAAGCAGAAATACCTTGAAGACTTCTGATCATATGAAAAAAATCCAGCAATATTTAAGTATGAAAGAAGCTGGAAAATCACATTAAATATTCCAATGCCATCAAGAAAAAAAAATAGAGGAAATGGGAAGCTGATGGAAAAAATTGTTAGTGAAGACATGGATTTTCCTGGAAAGAAGACATCTTTAAAAAGGTACAGAAAGAATTAATCAATAAAGTTGAGGAAGTGAATCTGATAAGCCTATACACCTTTGCCTTTATTTTTGCTACTCCAATCACTAGAATGTGCTGGTTTCCTTGTGATCCAGCATCTCAGCAGGATTCAAAACATCTGGGGACTCAGGTGAATAATGCAAACATCCACAATTATATCACCTCAGGTGCAAAACTAGGAATTAAATCTCTGTGCTTCAGAGCATAAATCAGCAAAATTACAAACTCAGGAAGAAACTTTACTATAAGGCTCAAGACAAAAAGAAACCGGACAATCAGTGATGGAGAAGGAGCTCTTTAGAGAGTGCAGAGGGAGCAGTGGTCCTGCAACAGCAACAAGGACTACTTCTAGACCCAGTTTTCAGGGTTTATAAAGCCATGGCTAACTCCTACATCCACCTTTTGCTGCTGCAGAACCTCCCAGATAGCTCTTCTAAACAGTCTGTCTATAAAGCTTTCTTGACACTGCATGCAAGTAGTCAGTCTTCACAGAAAACAGGGATGATGGGTTGGTACATGATGACTGCTGACTGGAATCAGCTGTGCCTCCCCTCACTTCAAGTACCAAGACTTCAGGAGGATTCTACTAAACACAACAAAGCTAAAGAGTGGGTAAGAAAAAAGAGGTCCCCTTCTTTTCATTTGAAACTGATCTCTTCAGTGAGAACATACCGTCTCTGCGTTAGAAGATAAGGAGAGAGAGACTTCTTCCTCCTGATGATGTGTGCAGTTCAGACTGGGCTGAGATTCTGCCTCTTGCCCAGGCTGGGGTCCCTCTGGCTGTGAGTGTCCTTAGAGGCAATGTTTTCTTTCAGCATTTCATAATCATCCTCTCTTCTTTTCTGCAGGATCCAGTTCCTTATATATAATGTGACCCAGAGGTCTCTCCTCTTCCCTGATGCCTCTTCCCTCCTTGCATGAATGACAGGCAGTCCCATTCCTCCCAAGAAAAGGAAGTCTGCAGTTTTTCTCTAAATCAAGCACCAGGATGCAATTGCACCTTCAGCATAAGGCAGTGTTGTGGCACCCTCCTAGAGGGCTCTTGCTCCTTCCACTGAAGCAGTTGATAGGAGCTGATTGTTCACTGGTCTGGCTTGTACCTGAAAAGGCAATGATTTAATTATCAGGATGCATCGCTGCTCTTCTTAAATAGAAATAAATCAGGAGGTCTTTAAGTAAGCTTAAACCAAGCTCACACTTAAAGGCAAACCAAAGCAGATATAAAAACTTCAAAGCCATCTGTAGAACTGTGTGTGTAGGTTTCAGCAGTTCAGATGATCCATTATTTCTTATTGACTCAGATGAAATCATTGTTCAGTGGTGGATAGGACTGAAATTACTCAGGCCAGATTTCTTTTTATTCCCATTGTTAGGTTCATTCCTGGTCACTTACACTGGAATCATTAGAGAGATCTGTAAGCTTATATAGATAGAAGAGAGAAGCAAAGTTAAAGTGTTGGACCATAAAATGTAACTGCTTTCCTTTAACTGAGCTTGGCAGAGATACATAAATATGGTACCTTAGGATTTTTCCCAGAACACTGTTTAGAGAGGAAGTCTACCTTTCAAAATAGTCTTCTGTAATATTTTATCTATATGGCATAGTCACCTAGGGACAAAACTACCCCATGCATCAGACCACTCTGGGGACTAATTGTGTTGGGAGCAGCTCTCCAGAAAAGACCCTGGGCTTCCAGTGGACAGCAAGATGAACATGAGCCAGGAAGAGGCAAGGAAGCCAACCACATACTGAGCTGCAATAGCAAGTATGTAGCCAGCTGGTAAAGGGAAGTGATC
Organism: Pezoporus wallicus; assembly: GCF_028554395.1. Classification (NCBI taxonomy): domain Eukaryota; kingdom Metazoa; phylum Chordata; class Aves; order Psittaciformes; family Psittacidae; genus Pezoporus; species Pezoporus wallicus. Next base: position 2,661,280 of record NW_026639755.1, read on the forward strand.
ATTCACCTTTGTCTGTCACACATGAAGCCACATCTGGAATACTGTGTCCACTGTTGCAGTTCCTCATAGGAGAAATGATAATGAGCTCAAGAGGAGCATGGAGAGGCTGAGGAAGTTAGGTTTGTTCAGCCTGGCAAAGAGGAGGCCAAAGAGCGATCTAACTGATGACTTTAGCTAGCTATTGGGGGGAGCTACACAGACAAGCGAGCCAGAGTACTCTCAGTGGAACATTCACAACATTCTGATTGACTATAAAGAAATAAAACCCTCCTACTCAAGAGGGTGGTCCAGCACTGGCACAGCGTCCTGAGAGGTCGGGAGGTCTTCTTCCTTGAGGATGTTCACACATTGAGAATTAAGCTACAGGCCCTGCAAAAGGTTAACCTGACAAGGGCATGAGCATCCTGATCTAGCTCTGGTGCTAGCTGTGCTCAGAGCAGGTGTAAAGATCTCCATGGTCCGTCCCCCCCCCATTTAAATCTTCCTTTGAGTCTACAGTACTGTTCAGCCTTGGTCAGACATCCAGTATGGACAGGAGCAGATCTGTGTGTAGCTGAGGAGCTTTGCTGTCACAGGCTGGACTACTTGCAGAGATTTAGCTCCTCCAAGGCCACTAACAGAGATTCTGTAGTGCCACAACCATGAAATTATGCTGAACTCAGAATCCAACGTTGTATTTAAATGTTCTTACTCTTTTCTTAAACCTGTCATGTCACTTCTTGGAATTGAAGATTGGCAGAGGTGGAGTCCATCCTCTTTAGTCTCCCACTTCACTTCCTTAACTTTCAACTTTTTTTCCCTACACTTTTATTGTTTAAGATGCTGCAAACAATTCAGGGCACAGAATGTCCTTAAAAGCATTTACAAAGCTGAATTCTGAATCTGGCTGGAATTTGTAGGTGGCGTTGTATAGTAATGAATAAAACAACAGCCCTAAAGCCTCTCTCTGTGGCATGTTGTCTCTGCAGCTGTACCAGGAGTAAAACTGAGGAGCTGGTTATTTTATAATTCCACCTAGCAAATTGGGAAGATTATAAGTGGAAGTAAATCTTTACAGTGATGAATCTAGTTTAGTCAAATGCTTTGCAGAGTAAGATTTCTCCCTCTAGCAAACTTTGAGAATTTCAGAACAGCAGCTGATTAACTTATGTATAGTTTCTGTCTGCGTTATAAAATAAAATTCAGGGACTTAGGTGCTATTTCTTACTTTAATTTATATGTCCCCTCATCTTTAACCTGAACCGCAGGAGAAATCTGCTACATTGCTGACAATGCATAAAGAATTGCAAGGAACTATTTTGACAAGTCTGTTCCAACTTTCTCATCTTCAGATGGCCATTTTCTGCTATTGGACTGGAGGTGAACCTAGGTGAATAAGCATGTACCCAGTAACCAATCCTACAGAATCAGCAGTAAGATGCACCGATTTATTTTCTTCTACAGTAGTGCCCAGCCTTACACTGGATAAGTAAGGCAAATTACTGTTTCAGTTTGTGTGTGTTTAGATAAGCTGCCATTTAGTAACATGCAGCTTACCCCTCCCAGCAGCATTTCAACACACGCCTACACATTACCTCCAAAACATGGCTCACCAAACAGGGGAGCGTTAGCTGGAGTGAGGTATGCATCCCAGTGCCAGCAACCAGACAAACAATGAGCAGGAGAGGATGAGAATATGCATGTCAAAGCGACTCCATACTTCCTCCTTTAGACCACACCTTTCAGGTTCCCAGCATTTTCATTGCATCAGCTCACAGCCAAATTCATAATAGATTAAAAAAAGCTGCGCGTTAGCATTAGCGTTTGCATGTCTGTAGAGTGTCAGAGATGTATGTTCCTCCTTGCTGCAGAGTTCAGCCCTGCTCTTCTCCCCCGCACTCTACCTGTGTGGTTATTTTCCCAGTACACACCTGCAAGGCTTTGGGACTCGCCTGCCTTGGCCCGAATTTGTATAAAGAGCTTCTTGGAATCCATCTACAGTTAATGAATCACATCATATCAGTTTCTATCAGCAATTGCAACACGCTTCGGAGGATGTTCCCCTTGGTCTTCAGAAAAAAAGGACCAATGCTGCACTTGCCTATCCACACCCATGAACTGCCAGCCTGCCCCAAAGAAGGCAAGAGAGACGATGAAGTTGCTGGAAAGCATTTCTAGGAAGCTTAGTGTAATCGGGAGCAATCTGGGCAAAAATGGATAGAGCTGAAACACGTACCAGGAAGCCTGGAGCAGAGGGATGGCCGGTTCCAGTGACAGCCCAGGAAGCAGCGCTTTCAGCCCAGACAGCCCTTAGGCTCTGACTTAACCCAGAGACACAAAGCTGCTCAGCAGGCCAAAAGCAATGTTCGAGCAACATGAAGTAACTAGCCAGTGCTAAAAGGGAATAAAGAGGGTAAGAAAGATCACAGATCTTTGAATGCAAAAGCACGGCAATGTTGATCCTCTGGGGGTATCATTCTGTTGTAGAAAGCAAAGAGTTTGGCTTTAAAAGCAGCTGCAGAAGCTACTTCGTTATTCAGAAACATTCTGGTGACTTATTTGACTAGAGAAATCAAGGCAGGTTTAAGGTAAATTGCTTGAATTGGTTTTGGTGACTGGCAAAATGTAAGGTTCACCCTCCTGAAAACGTAATAGTGGCAATGTGAAAATCAATGTTACTATCACTTGAGGAAGTGTATTTGTGACTCCAGTGAGGCTGATTATGCTCAGGATGTATCTGGGCCAGGGGCTGGAAATTGCTGCATCTTGAAAAAGACTTTTTTTAACAGGTACTGGGTCCCTATTTTGTTGTTAACAGCAGTCAAGAAACGCTGCCTCCCACAGAGACAAGACGCTGGAACAATTGTGCATAGCCTTTAGGAGAAGCAGGGTTTCCATATTGCTATAATGTTCAGAGCTTTCTGGGAACCAGGAACTGAAACTGGGTGAGGTGGTACCAGCAGGATGACTGGCTTCCATTTGCCTTGGTGAGAACAAGCATCACTCTGCTCTCGCTGAGTTTCTGTTGTTTGGCTTGATAAGCACCGGCTGGGAACTCACTCCAGGAAAGATGCTGAACCAGAAGACAGCCAAAACAGAGTTTTGCCAAAAAAGAAAATAAAAGGTAGGCAGCCTGGCACTTGACTCCTCATGGTTTGCTAAAGGTGGGGCGTTTCTTTCACCTCATCGTACTTACTCATACTCTAACCCAGCCAAAGGCATTGTCTTGCATCTCTGCTGAAAAAATGGTGGCGTGTATCAGTGAATGCTGTCATAAACATACAAGCTTTACCTGTATGGGAAAAAAATGAAGTTATTGGAAGAAAACTGGTTTAGAACTAGAGAGAGAAAGGCCAGATTTTAAACAGGAAGTAATGAAAGAGAGGATTAAACTGTTTTGAACTGAAAACAGGAAGTGAAAATAAAAAAAGACAAACTGATAATGAAGCTACAGGCCCTGGAAAAGACTAACTTGAACTCCTGTAGTTAAGAAAAGATGAAGGTAGGAAGGAAGAGTGACATTGTGAAAACAGATCTAAAGGGGTATCACCTGACTGAGAACTTGCTTCATGGTTGTTCTGGGATTTCAGCTTTCCTGGGCATCCAATGGCTTCTGTGAAGTGATCAGTACAGATGTCCTCAGCCTCTTCACAGCCCTTAGGGGCATTACCCTTCACTCGTTCTGAAAATTTGAGGTTCCTGTTAGCTGCCCTTTCCAACTCTTCCTCTTGCCATGTGATAGCCCATCACATTAGGTCTCACTCTGTGACCACCCTTCCTTATCCACATCATCAGTCAAGCTCTCAACAAGATAATCCCATGAACCTAAAATGGCAGGACTCAACACAAAAGGACATGACCTCATATTGCTGTAAGGCAAGAGAAGAATCATAGCATCATAGAAGCATCACAGTTGCATATAAGTACCTAAAACCATAAAAGAGTGAAAAAATGCCAGTGGAATAGCAAGGACTTATAAATATTGGGATGGGGAAGAGGAAGGTGGAGCTGGACCACCGTGAGACTAAGCAATGAGAAAGTTCACCCTGGTCATATGAAAGGAGTATATACATGACACTAGATGATGTTAATGGTTCTCTTTACGTCTACCCTAAAAGCCTTCCAGAGTTGTTTAAAATGAGCTGCAGACTGGATCAGACACCTGGAGAGTACGGCTCTAGATGTTACTGGAAGTTAGTTTCAGATTCATTTGGACAACTTTGTGGATGTCTCTGTGGATCTAATTAAAAGTTTGGTATTTTCCACTGCAGGCTTATAAACTGCAGTCAGAGGGGCTCACGTGGAAAGGAAGAGAATAGCTGCATCTCTCATAGTCCTTGAAGGAGCTCAGCAGGGCTCAGCCCCACTTAGGATTGGGATCACAGCACCCTGGGGCCTTGCTAAGAACCACTGGTGTTGACATGAAAATCATGTACTTATTGCCTCCTTTTGTTCCCTGTGCAATGGTCTCACCTCAGTTCTTCCTTAGAGAGGCAGTGACTCAGACATCCCATCTGGGGACATCTTTATTTCTTTCTTAATTTGACCTGGTGCAACTGCAGCTCCTGGGAGGAATGCCAGAAAAGCTCATTCTCTAACAGTTTTCCACAGAGACACCATCCCAAGTTGATGCTGTACACACTCCATCCCCAATGTACCAAGTCTACAGCTCATTTCCTCATCTACCCATCTCACGTTTGACCATCTAGGTTAACATTTTGCACCTATGTCCCTATGAACAAAAAATACATTTTCAGTGTAGCAAAGCAAGTAACTATTTCCAAAGAAGCTGATTTTGGAAAGAAAACTCTGGCAAGTAGCATCCCAGACTGAACAAAGAGACTCCAGATGATCTGGAGCTCATTTAGACAGAGGAACTGTGGTAGACAGTCAGTATATGTGTGTTCAGAGAAAGCAGGTGGGCTGCAGAATCCATTCTAGCACTCAACCCTTGAGGCTGTTTCAAGCTATGTTTCAGCAGGTTAGTTGGAGGTGAAAGCAAAGAGCAATCTGTCAGTAATGGTGAGCAGAGCCTATATTTTAGAAACCATATATGCTTGTTGAACTGGATAGCAAGTAAAACCCACCACCTCCATCAGATCCCAAACTCCTTCTCCACAGGGCTCCTCTCAAGCCATTCATGCCCCAGCTTGTACTGACCCTGGCTATTGCTGCAACCCAAGTGCAGAACCTTGTACTTGGGCTTGTTGAACTTCATGGGGTTTGCACAGCTCCTCAAGCTGGTTGGGGTCCTTTTGGATGGCACCTCTTCTCTCAAGCATAGCAACTGCAGCAAACTTGCTGAGAGTGCACTCTATCCCACCACCCGTGTCAGTGATGAATATATTGAATAGTATTGGTCCCTGGAGGGACCTTATTTGTTGCTCATTTCCACTCAGACTTTGAGCCACTGGAAGTGGCCATCCAGCTAGTTCCTTATTCATCTAACAGCTCACCCGTCAAACCCATATCGTTCCAATTTAGCAGCAAGAATGTTGTGTCAAAGACCTTACAGAAGCCCAGGTGGATGACATCAGTACCATTACCCTTGTCCTCTGATGCAGTTACTCCATCTTATAAGGCCACTCAATTAGTCATGACCTTGGTGAAGCCATGTTGGTTGCCTCTAATCACATCCCTGTCTTCCATGTTTTGACATGTCTTCCAGGAGGATTTGCTCCACAATCCTGCCAGGCACTGAGGTGAGGCTGACTGGTCGGTAGTTTGCAGGGTCCTTATTGCCCTTTTTAGCAATGGGGCGATATTCCCTTTCCTGCAGTCACTGGGGACCTCACCTGACTGCCATAACTTTTCAAACATGATGGAGAGTGGTTTGGCAACTCCATTGGCCAATTCCCTTGGGACCCTGAGATGCATCTCCTCAGGTCCCATGGACTTTGTGTATGCTTAGGTTCCTCAAGTGGTCTTTACCCTGATTTTCTCCTATGATGGGAGGGACTTCACTCCCCATTCCCTATCTTGAGTTTCAGGGGCTTCAGAGATCACAGTATCACAGTATGCTAGAGATTGGAAGGGACCTCAAAAGATCATCTAGTCCAATCCCCCTGCTGGAGCAGGAACACCTAGATGTGGGATCCTAGATGTGGGAAGAGAGAATTGAGGAAAAAAACAATGGAGTACCTCAGCCTCGGACTACCTCAGCCTCAGAGTACCAGCTGAAATCAGAAAGACCCACTTAAAATAATACCTGTGGGAACAAGGGAGAAACATCTCCAGCTTTCCCAGATCCCAGGCCCATCCCAAGCACATCAAGGGCAGCACCAGGCTGTCACCATTTGTGGCCAGCAGCACTGGTAGTTGTAAGAAGCCAGGAGGTCTCTGTGGATTCTGTACAGGGACAGGAGCATTGATCCCACACTTGGATCAGGCATTTACATTTTCTTATATGCCTCGGGGGCTTCTGAGAGTCCTGTCTGGCCTGATGAAGAGAAAAAATCATCTGGAAAGCAAAACACCTCCTTCCAAAGCTGCCTTTTCTGCTGGGGAAGAATGGAAGAGTCCCTGTGGAGCGGAAGGTGCTGGTTGTGCATCAAGTGCTGCTGGTGTGGGGACAGAGCCTGCAGCCAGCAGAGAAGGGCACAGATTTGTGTCCCGGGTGAGCTGCTTGTGGGTGTGATGGGGTGAGGATTTGCTTTCTTCCCCTCAGAATGGCTCACAAAGTGTTGATGCATTGCAGGGCTGTCTTGTGCTCTGATTGCTTCTCCTAATGTGAAAGTCTTTTAGTGCTTAGAGGGGAATTGCTGTGCAGGAGGTGAGTTATGCTTGCAGTTACAGACTTGGTTTTGTTCTTGCAGGGCCTGTGACATTGCTGTCGCGTGGGACATTACTGTAGATGCTTGTGATCCCTCAGAGGATGATGCTCCCCTCTGCTTTGTATCCTGGAGCAATCCTTCCCAACATATATCCACCTCAGGGTGAGTGCTTTGGGGTTTCTCTTCAGTAACATGTGCGTGTGTGTGTGAGTTGCAGTTCGCCTGCTCTCTGCACTGCTCCAGCACAGTGTCACGGGCACGTGTGCCATCATGACACACGACGTGAGGACTGTCTGAGAGGATAATGACAGCCTGGGCAGGCCAGAGAGTAAAACTGGTATCAAACATCACATTGAGCATAAGGCCAGGATTTATACTGCAGCAAGGAGTTCTGGCTCTACATTCTGGAAGCTCATCCACAAGAAATAGCAGGGAAGAAGGAAGCTCTGGGTTTATTCTCCCAAGGAAAGCAAGAGCGAGTGAGTAACTTGGTGACAACTTAAGACAGCACAAGGTGAAGTGTTTCTGATGGAGGTGGTGGCTTTACAAACACTAGAAAGCCTTCACCCTGCAATAGTCTGTGTCAGCCACAGCCCACACGTTCAGGAAAGGTCAATTTCAAATGAATTCACGGAGATGCTGCTGAGGGATTGGAAGATTCTGCCCTTTGGAGGAGAGAAATTGCAAGGAGTTCCCCATTGTGTACCTCATGTGGCCCCATGCTGAGGCAGGATCTCATTTTGGGATCCCATTTGTCACGATTCTTGGAGCCCAGAAGTAAATACCAGGACACAGAACCGGTATGTTTAGCTCCAGGACAGTACTGAAAGGGCACCCCATGGGTATAAGGTGGCACTTTGTGTTCCTCTTTCTCCTGTGTGGCTTAACTGCCCTTTCTCTACCTTTTATTGGATGAGAAGTTAACAGGAAATGGGTTTTGGGCATGGTCATTTTCTGTAGTCAGTGACCACAGCTGTAACTGGAGTCAGGCAGGAAGAACATGGGCCTGGGGTGACTTCGCTGGTGTCTGTGGGGCAGGGACCATTCTCGGGGGAGAGAAACAAGGGCAGCATTACTTCTAGAACCCACGTACAGGAGCTCAGGCGGGCTCAGCAGCGCAGGCTGGGATGTAAGATGCAGTGTGAGTGCAGAATGGCAGAGGAGTTGAATCTGAGACAACCAAGACCTTTGGCATTTCACTTCAGCACACCCAAAAGTGGTGTTACACCATTTGGGTTGCAGGGAGGCTGCAGCAGAGGTGCAAGGTGAGTCCTGGACACCTTTAAGCTCATCTTTAAAGACCCTGCCTTACGAAAGCAGCCAGGATCCAGTCTGGGCAGGGGCCCAAATCCCACTCCAGATGAATTTCCAGCAGCAACACCTCTTGTGGCTCTGAAGGGTTCAGCTGAGGTTTGGTTTGGGGAGCTGCAGGAAATCCATCTGGAATGGGTTTGGGATGTGTGTTCTTTCCTGCCTTAATTCCTCAATTTCTCAAGATGCTTTCCTGACTGACTGTGGTTGTAAGGGAATGACCACAAACAACACTGAGGCAGTGAAGAAGTGATGGCTTTGTAGAACCAGAGTTTAGAATTCCATGGAGCAAGGAATTCCTTCAAGGTCCCAGAGCTCGAGGAGAGGTGGAAGACTGGTCAGTGAACCTTCTGGATAAGAGGAAGGGTAACAACTAACTTCAGAAAGAGGAGGAAGGCAGGCGTAGTTTTGACAGGACCAGTAAAACAGAAGACAACTGTGTTCCTACAGGAGCTTGGTTCATGATAATACTAAAAATCACCCCCCTGAGACATGAGACCTTTGCCTACAGACACCTTTACTCATGGGATGTGTCATTCCCCCCAAGGAACACGCACCTTGCTCTCCTCATCCATACAACCCCTATTGCGTGTGCCTGTGCTTGGACAGCCTGGACTGCTGTGATGTTCCCACAGCACCTCCCTGCTCCCACAGCTCTTTTCTCTACAGCCCTCCTCCATTGCACCCTGACAGCTTGGGGTCGGTACTGTGCCCTCGGTGCTGGCGATGGTGTCTGGGGTCCCCTGTAATGCAGTTAATGCTCTTTTTGGTGCATTTCTGTGGTATAAGGTCCCCGTGTGACACGAGTGCTGCTGGATTTGCCACATCCTGCAATAAGATGTGTTCTCTGGGCTGCACCCAGAGTGTTTCCAGCCCTGGACACGCCAGGACAGTTTGGGCTGTGCAGGCAGGACATCCCCGCACACCTTGGCATCAGAACCCCCCTTCTGGATGAGTGAGAGACTGAGATTCCTTGCGGGGGTCTCCAAAGAGCCGGAGCAGAGACCAGGGGAGTTGCAGCTCATTAGTGCCTTAATGCCGGTGAGCAGCCAAAGGCACTCAACTGCCTCCACCTTCTGCTCCTTGATTTGTCCCCAGCTTTGCCTGTGGGCTCTCTCCTCCTGGTGCAGACAAACCCTGGCTGCTTTCTGCTCCCCGGCTCTTTCCTGGAGCAACTGCCATAAGGACAGAGCCCTCCAGCCTGGTGCTGGCTCTGCTGGAGCCAGGAAGAGTTCAGACCGGTGAGTGTGGGAGAGGCTGCTGGGGTATCCACTGGGGCGAGGACACCCCTGTGAGGGTGCACAGGGGCGTCTGGGGAGGTGGGAGAAGGCACTGGCAGAGTCCAGCCTGGACCCCTGGCACTGGTGGGTGCCAGCCCCTCTCTGGGGCTCCTGTGGTTGCTCTGTGCTGCTGCTGCTGCCACATGGGGCCAGAGGGCTTGCAGCCAGAACCTGGCTCTCGCCTGCTCTTCTGGGGAGAACAGGGATGTTCCTGGGGTCCTTTGTTCCAGTTGTCAGGAGCTTCACCTGACTGCCACGGTATTTCAAAGACACTGCATAAGATGCACATCTTTAATGCGGTAATTTCACTGGCAGTGTGGCCATTTGCTCTGTACTTCTTCATGGCACAGATCACTGTATTCTGCCCAGTCCCAGGGCTTAGTCAGCTCCAGGAAAGGCTTCAGTTTTTAAATGATCAATCTGGATGAAGGTTGCTGCTTTAGTTGTCTGTGATTCAACTGGTTGTAAAAAGTAGCAATGTTCTCTAATATTCATTGCTTGAACAGTACTGGTGTACTGGGGTGATAATCACGGTAAGATAACTTGTGGAACAAGGTATCTAGTGTCTAAGGACACAATTTGCAGTTGCATGGGACATGCAAAACGGAAAGAGGAGGACTAGAAGATTCACCAGAAGGTGCAGGACTCCAGTCTGAACCTCACTTGGAATGAAGCTTCTAGTCCTGTGTTTCTGAGGTGAAAGTCATATTGGTCACATCCAACAGGAAGCGCTAACCGGTTACCTAGCCTCTGTAGCTTCATTTTAGACAGAATCATCATATCTGGTCCTTGTTTGATCCCTCCACAAGCTAATTCAGTGTGTTGTGCTGGCATAAAATAACAAGTGTTGGTTTGGAAGGCCATAAGGTTTTTGTCAGTGTTATTCAGGGCAGAACACAAAAGCACAGGAAGGCAAGGTCACTTGGTAGGCCACAGGAGCATCGCTTCCAAGTCTCTTCCACTGCCAATGCAGAGGACTGACCACGGGTTGATGTGTTGTTTGAAATACTGACATGGCCTCCAACATCTCAGTGCCAAAATCAACAGTATTCTGATGGATTGGGCCCTTCATTTCCTTCTCCTCTCCGTGCTTCCACAGTTTTCATCTCTCTGCTGATGTACTAAATATGTTTTGAGGTTTCAGACAGATTTGGAACATTTTCATGTTTAATCTTAATTAGTAGACATCAGAGGACCTGACCCCTTTTATACTAACTGGAAGGGCTGAATGATTGAGGTCTGAGTAGTCAAGGTCAAAGTACTTTGCTTAATACGCATCTTACGATTATCTAATAGGACTTTATAGCACCACAGATGTTAAAGTACCAAATCTTCAGATCCAAAGATCGGTCCTTGTCCTTCAGCCTCTCTGCCTTGTTCTGCTGCTTCTTTCTCTGCTGCTGCTTCTGCTCTGTGTCTGCTCCTGCCTCTTCTGCTTCCCCTGCTCTCCCAGTTCTCCTTCCTGGGAACACCTTGCCCATATCCAAGTCTGCACTGACCTCTAATGCCTACTGCAACGAATTGAAGGTGGCCGGTGGGAGGGAGAGGAGCTTGGTTAACCTCTATAGCAGGTCTGAGCCGTGGCAGGAAGACAACTGCATCCTCACACTCAGTGCAGTAAATCTCACCAAGATCGCGATCTCCTCCAGCTCTGACTAAGGCAAAGACATAAGGAGCTGATCGTATATACGTGTGCACCATCAGGACAGAAATCAGCTCCCAAAGTGCAGATGTCAAAGAAGCAGGAGAATCAGTAGGAAAAAAAGCAGACATAGAAGCAGAAAAAAAGACAGCAGAGGAAGGCATAGAATCAGAGGCAGAAGTAGAAGCAGGAGAATCAGAAGTAACAGCAAAAGCTGGAAAAGCAGGTGCAGATCGATAAGCAGAGGGAAAAGTAGGAACTGAAGACGCAGCAGAAAAAAAGCAGATGCAGAAGAAGCAGAAGAAGATGCAAAAGAAGGAGGAAAGGCAGAAGTAGACCCAGAAGCAGAAGAAAAAGCAGAAGTAGAAGCAGAAATTAAGCAGAAGAATCACTGAAACTATAACAATAAGCAGAAGCAGCAGTAGAAGAAGCAGCAGAAGTAGTAGAAGCAGCAGAAGAAAAAGACTTCTGAAGTCTGCACTGACCTGCTGTGGAGGTTAACCTAGCTCTCCTCCTCTCCGGCCATCCTAAATTCTTTGCAGCAGGCACTAGAGGTCAGTGCAGACTTGGATATGGAAAAGGTGTTCCCGGAAAGGAGAAACGGGAGGAGAGCAGGGAACGTCCCGTCCTCTCTGATTTAGAACCGGTAGACATGTAAATCCAGTCCACAAAACCGGAGCGAACTGCCCAGGGAGGCATTACGCAGATGGAGCTTTAGATGGGTAAGCAAGGATGGATAGCCATGTTGGTGGCATAACTGCATGCAGCAGCAGTGCATATGCTCATGTTTAGGTCTGTTCACATTAGTAATAATAATTAGGATAAAAGTGCTTCTGTCTTTAACACAGGATCTGCTATGTCACGGGAAATTCCACATCCAGTCCCTGCTCCTAAGCCTGAGGGGCCAGGACAGAAAGCTGGTGCTGGGCATCTCCTACACGTTGCGCTTGATGGGTGATGCGGGAGGATGGGGAAGTCTGGTGCATACCTGAAGGAGATTTGACTTTGGGTGAGAACAAACAGTGAATTAAACTGTGTGATGCTGGATAATATTGTGATCATTTCCATGATGGCTGAACACCCATCACTGCGCAGGATGCCTCGTGGCACCTGATCCCACCACTCTGGATTTGAGGATCTGAACCTGACTCTCTCGATCACCACATTAATGAAGAATGGATTTGGATCAAACTGGACAAGTGGCACAGGGATGGGATTGGAACTGGCCTTCTCTGGAGGCAACATGCCACTCCAGTTTTCACGGCTTGTCCATTACATTCTCTGCATTTTCTGCTTGATGAGTGCTAAAAGCCCATCTTCTACATTACTGCAGAATTCTCCTTTAACAGTTCTCTTTCGATTCTGATGGTTACTGCAACGACAACGTATTTGTTGGGTTACTACTTGGGTTTAAATAGGCCTCCCAAATAATTTTGTCACTTTGAAGACAAAATGTTGCCTAACAACAGGCGCTGTGGCGACTCCAACCCCAGCAACAGGCGCTGCAGGTACTCCAACCCCTGCAACAGGCACTGCCGCTACTCCAACCGCAGTGATGCGCGCTGCAGACACCCCCGCGACAGGCACTGTGGCTGTGCCCCTGTGCGCACCGGACGGAGCAGGAGCCCGTGGAACGGCGGAGCGGGCCCTGCCCAGCATCTCCGCTGCGCTCCTCATCCGAGCCCTCCGCGGGGAGCCTGTTCCTTCCTTGATCCCTTTTCCCTGCTGCCTCGACGGTGCCCGGACCTCGTCCCGCTCGCTCCTCCCGATGAGCGCTGCCGTTGTTCATCGCAGGCAAACCCCCCCCGCGACCCCGGAGGGCTGGATCCAGCCTTTCCCGTGCTGCTTTCGGGGATGGTCCTGGGTACCGCGGCTCGGCGCCCTTTGGGGGACCAGTCTCGCTGAGAGACCAGCCGCTGGGCCTCGCAGCAGCCACGCTGTGCTCCTCCGCACCCAGCACCATTGCAGCATCCTTCATCCCGCAGTCTCACCATAAAGGGATGGCTCCATCGCATCAAGTGCTTCCTTTTATTTCAATCCGCATGGAAAACAAACAAGAAAGATTCCCGCGTTCCCTACACTGCGCACTATTAACGCAGATCCCGCCGGCACACACTCAGTCCCGTGGCCGGACCCGACACCGCGGAGAACCGGGGCCAATCCCCCCCCACCCCAGCCCCAGCCCAAACCCCTCTGGAGAAAAGCAACCCGCAGCTACAGACCGAGAATCTGCCCGTGGCAGGGAAAAGGCAGAGACCACGACTACGGGCACAGGGAGCTGGGGAGCAGCAGCTGCTCCGCACCTCCGCCAGGCTGCTGACGGGAACACTAGGGGACACACACGGAGGGAAGGACCCCCGTGGAAAACCCGGGGATCAGCAGCTGCAGGAGCAAGGAGCGGGTTGGGAACCCCCGGGAATTATAAATAAAGAAATAACTCACCCACCAGCCAGAGCTCTTAAAAAAAAACACCAAAAAAACCAGAACAAAATCATGGCAAGAAGTTAAAAACCAAACCTGGAGCAACAAGAGAAAAGGTAAAATCTTACCACTGTTAGCAACTGTACAAGAAACTTTGCTCCTGCAGAACTGACGTTGTTTAAAGGGGACAGAGCATAAAACTAGACAGGGGAAAAGAAATCACTGACCCAGTGGTGCCCAATAGAATTGCTCAGCACCCACTGAGTGATGCCCAGCGGCGACCTGTCCCTTCTGGGTAAATCTCCCAAGTTTGTATACTGGGCATGACATGCTGTGGTATGGAATACCACTTTGGCTAGTTTGGGTAAGGTGTCCTGGCTCTTCTTCCTCCCAGCTTCTTGTGACCCTCCACAGTGGCAGAGCATGAGACTGAGAAGTCCTTGATCAGGGTAAGTGCTCCTGAGCAACAACTAAACCATCAGTGTGTTATCAGTGTTATTGCCAGAATAAAGCCAGAAGACAGCGCTGCACCAGCTACAGGGAAGAGATTTAATTCTATCCCAGCAAAAAACAAGGACAGATCCCTAAATAAGTAGTTTGTACCTTAAAATGTGGTTTGGAGCCCCGAAAGGACTCTTTCAATTGCAGAATATGTGAACTTTGGACCCTGAAAATGAGGCTTTGGAACCTAAAATGGGCATTGAGCCTTACAAGATGGGTTTAGACCCTGCAAATGAGGGTTTGGACACTTAAGAGGCTGCTTGGACTCGGAAAAATGCCTGGCTGGATCCTAAAAATGGCATCCTGGAATCTGAAAGGACTTTGTAAACTGAACCTGAGCCTTTGGACCCTGCAAATGAGGCTTTGAAGCAAAAAATGAGCCTTTAGAAGTGAAAACTAAGACTTTGGAAAGTCAAAAGGAGGTTTTGGACACTATAAATCAGGCTTTGGACTTCAGAGAGGAGGCTTTCCTTTCCTCCTTTCTCTTTCTCTTTATCTCTCCTCTCCCCCAGATCCTCAAGCTCTCCTGCTCCCATTCCTACCTCTGGGAAGCTGGGCTTCTTGTGATTGGTGCCTCTTTATCGTTTGGGTATTTTGTGTTTGTGTTGCTGTCCTATGTGCAGACATCAGGGCCATGCTGAGGATCCCCTCTGAGCAGGGACACTACACTTGGCCATGCTCTCCCTCTTTGTCAGCAGTGGCACATTTGCCTGCCTGAAGCCCCCCTCCATCTCCTCTCCACCCCTGGATCTGGTGGTGTCAGTGCTGTACTCGGTGGTGCCTCCAGCAGTGAGGAACCAGGAGCTCAGGGATGCTCTGAGGAAGCTGGTGCCTGGATGTGTTTCAGCAGCCGTACACTGCCTGCCTTACTCTGGCTCAGTGTAGGTCATAACAGGCCAAGTCTGCCTCTCCTGCTTTACAGTTGGTTTTTTTCCACTTCTGATGTTGTTGTCTTCAAAGACATGTCAGTATTCATCCCCTTCTACTTCAGTATCTGCCCATTTTGTGTGACCCACAGACTTCGTGTCAGTGGGGGTCTCATTGTATTTAAGGGAAATATATGATCCTGCAGCAATTTCATCTCTGTGATATGTCCCCAGTGTAGCAGGAATGAAGAGGGAATGAAATCAGCATTCTGGCTGCTCCAGCCAGCCGACACAGACACTGGATGAGCTGAGCAGGGCTGGTGCCTTACTGACAGACAAGGTGGGTCTGGCTGGAGATGGGGAGGGCAGCCATGGCTGCAGTGACCATGAGCTGCTGGAGAAGAAGCACAAGTAGCAGAATGACAGTGCAGGACTGTGGGAGAGCTGATTTCAGGTCGCTGAGGATCTGCCTGGGCTGTTCTGGAGGTAGAAGGGGCTGTGGGTGCCTCTTGGATCTTCAGGGACAGCATCCTTCAAGCCCAGGAAGAAGCCAGTCTGATGTGCAGGGATGAGCAGGGACCCCCTGCCCTGGGAGGTCCAACACAGCAGGAAGCAGGGAGGCTGGAGGGGAACAGGCTGCTTGGGGGGCAGACAGACACCCGGCCTGTGGGCACAGGGAGGGAGCAGATGAGCCAAAGCTTCCCTGTGGCTGGAAATGGCCACACATGTGCAGGACGCCCAGGAGGCATCTTCAGGATGTGCTCAGCACAAGGAGGGCAGCTGAGGGAGCCTTGGTCCCAGCGCCCAGTGGGGCAGGGGACAGAAGGACAAAGCTAGGATCAATACAGTTATTCCTCAGGATAAAGTTTCTCCTCTGAGAGTGCTGGTAGGAAATGGGTTTGGCTGAGAACCTGCCCGCACTCGATGTTTTTCTGTACATTCACCTATACATAAATAGAAGATTTTGCCAAATCCTCACACAGAAAGACAGAGAACACAGACCTGATGGCATCTCTCAGTGTGACAGCTGCCAGCCCCAGGGGTGGCCTTCAGAGACACGGGGTCCTCCGGAGGTAGCACTGGGTACATCTGGTCAGACAGGAGAGCGCTGCCTGAGAGCCTGAGGCATTTCTCATGTGTTGAAAGGATGAGCATGGCCTCATCAGCTGAAACACTTGAACACTTTGCATCAACTCTCCATGTTTTCCCATGATCCAAATGAGAGGTTTCCATGATGTGTGTTTAAAAACACAGCTGGTGAGGATGGAGAGATGCAGTAACAGGTACAGACATACTGGGGTGAGAAGATGGTGGGGAAGCACACTGGGTGTCTGCAGCCTGCAAAGAAACAGGCACAGGCATAGGACAGTGCAGGATGGGCTGTGGTGCACATGGCCAAAGGCACTGGCAAGGCTGAATGTCCCTGACAGAATCCAGGTCTTTGTCCCGTTGGCTATAATGTCCCTGCCACTAAGGCTTATGAGAAGGCACATCATCATCATCATCATCATCATCATCATGGCCATAGGGCAACAGTGCCTCCTTGCACCTCCCTGGGGAGGCCAGAAGGTGTCATCCCATCGTCCTTCACTTGGCATCACACTCCCCGCATTCCCAGGAAGAGCCTGAGCCAGGGGCTGGGGTCAGGGCTTTCCCGTCTTCCTTCATCACATAAACCAGGGGTGTTCTCAGCATCAGAGGTGCTGCACTTTGCCTACCCGTGATGATGGCCTCCAGTGCTCTGCTCTAACGAGTCCCTGGGGAGGCTCCGTCAGGAGCCCAGTGATGCTTCAAGGGACTTGGGAATTGCTCCCGAGTTTGACTTCTTGAGAGGGCTCTTCAGTCTCCTGCCAGTAGCTGAGGTTCATGGGCTCAGCACCAGCAAGGGGCTCATTCAAACACAGAAAGCCCCGAGGGGCCATGTCTCTGCTGGAATTTTTCTTCAGCTTCTCATGACTTGCACAACTCATTGCAGAGGTTTCCACTGGACACTGAGTGATGGAGATTGCAGAGGTTTCCTGAAGGAGGGTGTTTATTTCCTCACTTTGTTGAAGCTGAACCTCATCGGTGGCAGCTTCTACTTGGTGTACAGTTTAGGAGTGTGTTTCCACCCCAACCAGTTTCGGCTACCTTAGAGAGACCCTGGCTCCATATCAGTCGGAGAAGGCTGCTTTCACCTCTGCTACTGAAAAGTAATCAACTGCACACTTGAAAATGAAAAGTGATTTCTATGAGCAGCTCTTTGAAGTCATTCTTCCTAACTACACCAGGAAACCTCTCTAATAAGCTCTACAAGACTAGAAGGAAATTATGGGCAGAGACATTGTTTGTTAGTGCTTGATTCATTTTAACAAGCCCCACAGTGCTTTTGGTGCTGAGTCCTTGAACCTCAGGTGCTGAGAGGTGATTACACACACCTTGCCATAAGGCAAAGTCAGAAGAAAAACCGCAAGTAGCTTGAAGCATTAATGAGTCCCATTGAAGGCCATCACCAACACAGATTCCCTAGGGACTCACTGGAGGAGATAACTGAAGGCCATGATTGCAGGTAGGCAAAGGGAATGTGCAGGGAGATCAGATGCTGAGAAAGCCCTGGGTTTGCTTGATGCAGCAGAAAGGCCAAGCTCTGACCCCCAGGAAAGATGAAGTTGTGAATGCTCCATCCCTGGCAGTGTTCAAGGCCAGGTTGGACAGAGCCTTGGGTGACATGGTCTAGTGTGAGGTGTCCCTGCCCATGGCAGGGGGGTTGAAACTGGATGTCCCTTCCAACCCTAACTGTTCTATGATTCTATGGGAGAGATCTCCTGAACCGACCAAAGGGATTTTCCATACCATAATACATCATGTTCAGCAATAAACTGAGAGAAAGGAGGGGGCTTTGCTAGGTGGTGACATTCATTACTAAGACATTTGTCTTCCACAGCAACCCTGACACGTACCGAGCCTTTGACTCCCAGGAGGTGGGTGGACATTGTCTGTTGATGGGAAGTAGAGAACAAATCTCCGTTGGTTTTGTATTAACTGCCTTTACCCTGAACCACAGTTTTTATTCCCTTGTCCTGATGAGGAGAGGGAGTGAGAGAGAAGCTTGGTGGGCTCCTGATGGACAGCAAAATTTAACCCGCCACAGTCATCTGTCTGGTCCATCTCTCCTGCTACAGGCTGTGTTAAATTGATCTCGTTCAAGGACTCCCTGTGAATTGACATCTTCCACGAAGGAGCTAGAAGTTCATTTGTCCCATCGTACACAGAGGTAATGGAAACACTGCACAGTGGTGGTCAAGGGCTGCTCAGTGATGGAGGCCACCACTAAGTGGCTGCCAGGAGGACTTTGGACCATGGATGCTATCTGACCCTCATTGTTCAGCCAACTTGCTACTCACCACATCACACACTTCTTCAGTCCAGCTGTCAGCAGCCTGGCTATGAGGAGTCTACTATGAGCATGTCAGAGGCCTTGCTAAAGCCTGGGTACAAGACATCCCCTTCTTTTCCCTCCCACATGTGTTCTGCAACCCCTCTCTTGTCCTTCAAACACCTGGGGATGGCTGTGGGATGACGTGCCATATCACCTTCCTAGGTGACCCAGGCTACTCTATAACTCTGCCAATCCTTCCTCCTGCCCTTTTGGAAAACTGGTTTCAAGTCTCCCTTTTCCAAGACCTCAGGAACCTCTCTGACAGCTTTAGTCTTTCCAAGGTGTTTGCGGGAGGTCTCACAACGACGCTGGCCAGCCTTCTCCCTCTCTTTGACACCAAACACGTTCTCAATATCCCAAACCTCCAGAGGAGTGCCCGGGACACAACACACGCCTGTCCAGGTCCTCAGGGCTGGTTCGGAAGGGAACCAGAACTGATTTCTTCTTAAAAGCCCACCACCATGGGCTGTCTGTGCAGTTCACAGGTTTCCTGAGTGTTTTGTCAATGCCCATCCTTTGTGCTCCGCAGGCTGTAGCTGAGAGAACTGAAGCAGGGGTGAGGATGGTGTCAAAAAAGGGCAGTTTGAACTGTTTTCAGAGGGCTCTTTTGCCATCACACTGACAATGGTGAAGGTACTGGAGAAAGCAGTGGAACAAGTGCCATCCCTGGCAGTGTTCAAGGCCAGCCTGAACGGAGTCTTGGGTGACATGGTTTAGTGTGAGGTGTCCCTGCCTATGGCAGGGGGTTGGAACTGGCTGATTTTTAGGTCCTTTCCAACCCTAACTATTCCATTCCATCATATTCCATCCTATTCTATTCTATTCCATTCCAGCACTGGGACAAAACCACAGAAGAAGTGGTCTGGTACGCTGGGGCTACAAAATGCGTGTGGGACAAGAACGAAATCCTTGCTGGAGATGGCTGAAATCCCCCTAGCCAAGGTGCTGCTGTCTTCTGGAGACAACCCTTCCATCCATGACTCTTGCAGAGAGCACGCGTGGCCCTCAGCCCAGTACTGATCCTAGGATATGGCCACCAGCACGGTTCTGTGCATGCAAAAGGTGCAGGAAATAGCAGTGACACTGCTGTGAGCAGGGACTGTGCTGTCCCCAGACAAGGAACAGTCATGGTGGTAGAGCTGTAGCAAGTTTGGTGGAGCTACAGCAAGTTTTCATGTTTCCCAGCAGCAGCAGCCCCAGGATGAGGCCAAACCTACCTACAATCACGTGTCATAACAGACAGGAGGAAGAGATTTCCTCTTTCCATTGAACATTTTAGGTCTCCACATCCCCTCTCTCTTGGTAGGACACCAGTGAGTGAGAGCATTTCTTTCTCTGTTAGGAGCTTAAAGGAATTGTGAATACGTGGAGATGTTTGTGCCTCTCACTGCTTCATGCTCCCAAACTGTGCTCTGTGAAAAGTGAGAAATGCCATGTTCTAAAGGGCAGTGCCTCTTGTGCTTGCAGAACTGCTTCAGACTGCACACATCATACGCTTGTACAGATGTGGCTCTTCTATAGCACTCAATGAAAGGGACAGGCCCATCAGAGGAACTGCAGCTGCACCCAAGAGGTTTACATACTTAAAAATGTAGGATTCAGTTTGGGAAAAAAACTGAAAAATCAGACTAAAACATCAAATTACGTGCAAACTGTGACGTGAAAGGGAAATTTGGTATTATTTATCATATTTAAATTGCTGCCTTTAGCCTGTTTATTGGTTAAAATATCAAGGGATATTTATCTTCTAAACGTGGGTGAAAAAGCAGGTGGAATGCAAAATAATGTTTTTTTTTTCCAGATTTCCTTAAGCTTTTCAGAGTATAAGGCACCTAAATGGTGTAGGAGAAGAGAGTAAGCTTCCAGAAATTGCAGCTCAGCTTTTTATGCCATTAAACATTGCAACCATTCTAGCTGGGAAAATAGCACTTGGAATAATATTTGGTGTAATCTGTGATATTATCTACTTCAATCTTCAAGAAATCCAGTCAAGAAATGTGAGCTCTCCTTGTTTATCTTCCTAAGTGTAACCCTGCAAAGCAAAATGTATGAAAGGCTAATGAAGGATCAGGCCAGTAAAGGCTTTAAAAAACCAAAGGTAATGTACTTTCAATAAGAATCATAGAATAGTTAGGATTGGAAAGGGCCTTAAGATCATCTAGTTCCAACCCCCTGCCATGGGCAGGGACAAGGAAGACTAATCATGTTTAAAAACCATGTTCTCTCACTGATTTAGTTTTCTCTCGCCATCCTGAAGCAATTGCAGAAGCATCTCAAGACCCCAGAACTCAGTCATTAAGGGTTCTAAGCAGCAGATTGGTTGGGAATCTCGCTGAGTTGTCTGCCCAGCTCTAAGTGTGAATTTTCCCACTTCATTTCTGTTTTTCTCTTCCTTTCTGCACAATAACAGTTTCTGCGATGTGTTTCATGGGTTTCAATAGGTTTCCTCTGGACACTAGGAACTGCTCCTTAGAACTGGAAAGCTGTCAGTTTAATTCATACCTATTCTTCACACGTGCATTCTTATCAGCACTCTATCTTGTTAATAATACCTTTTTCACTTATGTTGACATGTGACCTGAACCCTTCAACCTGTACAGGTTAAACTGTGACCAGTTTGGGATCTTTCCAGAACTTAGTGAGCTTTGGGAAGATACAAAAAACCAGGATGCACCCTGTTTTGTTCTGACTGGGTTGATACCCCAAGGCCTGAATCTAGAAATGTTTCCTCTGTCAAAAATCATGTTTTATTTTTTTTCTTTTCTGAGAAAAAAAGTGCAAGTTAAAAGTAAAATGTCAATATTTAACCTCAGGGCAAAATGCTTGCATTACTCTGAAATACTTGCTTTCTCATGCTCAGTTGTCTAGTAAGTTGTAGAGCTGGGCAACTAAGGGTAATTCTGGTTTGCTAAGCCTTTTGCTATCTCAAAATCTATTTCTATTTGGATTATGAGTAAAACTGAGATCCTGGTTTGTTGTTTGGCCTTGGAAAAGAGAACAGATCCCCAGCGTTCAGGCAGTCTGCTCGGTGTCGCAGCTCCAGAGCTCTGATCTTAAGTACCCTGTGACCCATGTGTCAGGTAAACTGCTGGTAGGGCACAGGGCTGGGGTCCTCTTGGAACATGATGGAATGTGGTCTTTGAAACTTTTTCATGTCAGCTAAGTGGCAAATTGATGTGAAAATGTGTTTCTTTGGGGTTTTCCCAAATCGTTTGAGTGGTTTCCTATCCCTAAGAAAAGGAAACAGAAGCATTATACCAGAAGAGGTGATTTAGTTTTCCCTTCCTTATAGATGCAGACAATGAAGATGATTTGATGCTACACTGGAAACATGGAAACAAGTCTCTGAGCACAGATGAGCACATCTCCCTCTCCCAGTTTTCATTAAAGAATTCAGTGTTTCCAGTGGACTAGGTTTTTACAGCAGTACTGGTGTAGTGAGCCCCTGTCATTAGAAGAGAGAAGCACAGGACACAGTCATGCAGAATGACTTTTCAAGTTCAAATTCATTGCTAAGAAATGACTGTTACTGCTTTGAGATCTCAGCTAAAACGAGGTCTGTCAATCACACTGGTCTGTTGGCCCAGGTCCTTGGTTTTCCTTACATTACCAGTGTAATGCTTTCTGGATATTAGAAGAAGAGGCCATAATACTTGTCACTTAACATCTGACAATAAGAACTGGAAAAAATGCACAACCAAATACATTGGTGTGAGCTCTTGCAAACTTGTGGTGCTTCTCTTAAAGCCCTTGGAGTACTGGTTTTACAGGTATCTTTGGGAACTAGTTCTATAGAAAAGCTTGAAAAAGCAAACCCTAAGGGGTCAAATACTAGAGAGAAAACACGAGGAACCCCAGTGTGTTTTATTGTCTAAAATCTCCTTTTCGAAGCTGTAATATGGCGCTAAAAGTCTATTAACTAGAAGGTTTCCACATGGCAGCATTAATAACCTATTGAGGTCAAATTCATGGTTTTCTTAATGTTTCATGTTTACACATAAAGTTGCAGGGAAAAAATCCCTTTATGTCAGTGCTACATTGCTTAACTGTAGGTATCTGCCCCAGACAGGTTTTTATTTCTCCCTATAGAACTTGGAACTATACTTTCTGGCAAACTGCACAAGGCTTTAGGAGTTTATTATAGCCTTGATTTCATGCAAGTTGGGTTTTATTTGCTTTGTATTTGTACATGCAATTCTAAAGTCTTAAATACTACTCTATATAAGTAGCCTAACCATATGTTTTTAACCAGATCATATAGCATGTTTGTTGCTGTAGTGACCAGTCTGAGGCAATTCATTTCAGTGTGGGTATCATTCAGTGTGAATATATCATCTTGATATAGCACCTTAATATATCTGCCTTGATATCAAGGCAGATTAAGTAAATAGAAATTATTCCACATAATATGATGAAATGCCTACCACTTTGGGAAAAACCTTGAAGACATACAGGAAGGCTGCAAATAGATTTCTTTACTGTACTTTATTCATAGGACAGCTTCTTTTTGCATTTAAAAGAGATCCATTCAGGTCTGCCATGGCTCATACTGAATGCAGTAATATCAGTTTAAATTATGATGCAGCCGAAGCAGACATTCACAGCATGATCAGGTCCTCCATCCTTATCTCTTGCTCGTGTATAAGCTCCGAACACAGCTCCAGAGCCATTGTGAGCAGAGGGCGAGTGATACCTTACTATCATAACTGTGCCTTGCTGAGAGCTAAGTCAAATTTGTCCTTGTTGCAAGAAGGAGACTGGGATGTTTTCCACCAAACTGCTACCACTGAGTGTTGGAACTGGGTCCTAGGAACTCAGCTGGCTTCTTTCTGCCTTGCTATTGTCTTAGGCAAGCAAATATGGCCTTGTGCACAGCAGCGCAACGCCACACCACCCCGGTACCCAGCCCTGTGCAGCACCTGCACAGCACCTGCACAGCACCTTTGACTTTTTGCAGTGTAACTGCTTAACACTTACATGTAAATGTTTTGACAATGAGCTTATTCAGCAGGGTAAAGGTGGAAAGAAAGACCTTTTTTTAAGTCACCTAAACAATGTGTGTACCATATTTGTTCCTTAGAAAGAACACTGCCCTTTGTAAGCACATACTTTTCTTTGGCTTTGAGGTTTTCATTCTCACAGGAGCCTCCAGTTTCTCTTGTTTTTTTATTTTGCTTCTTGTTGGATGAAAATGATTACACACAAACCGTGCCCCTGAAAGTAAGGAGTAGTGGGGAACAATCAGCACAACTGGAGGAAGGCGGGAGGGAGTGAGAGAGCGGCTGCATGGTTCTGAGTTACATCTGGGCTTAAACCACGACAGCGTGTTTAATACTAGATGGGGGGGTTTGTTGATAGATTATGTCCTATAAAGCCCCTCTTTGTGATGGCACGACTGCTCCAACACAGGCTCGTCAATGTGTCTCTTTGTACTGGTCAGCAGACGCCGCGCAGCCAGGCATGTCTGTCTTCTCTTCACGACCCTGGTTTCCCTTCCGTTGCAGGAGGTACAGCACCCTTTCCGCTAAAGTCAATGCTCAGCAGGCAGACCGACCAGAGGGTAGGAGAAGCACTGCTTACCGCAGGGTATTTGCAACATGACATAAGGCAGGCTGCTTCTTGAGGGAGTGGGCTGTTGGCTTTTCTGTCCCCTAGCGGGACTGGACAGTTACATTCTGTCTGTATTCTCCCGGCAGTTTCACCTGAAGTCTGTTTAGTTCCTTTTTCAATTTCCTAACCTCAGCTATAATACCGTATTTTATTTCTGCACTCACGATGCTTTGCTCCCAAGGCAGCAGTATTTTAATGGTGGATGAAGGACAGATAATAAAGCACTATATAAAACCAAGGTGGCGGCAATATTTCTTAGGTATTTACTATTAATGATGAGAATACACCATTCAAGCTGAAAGGAGAAGGCCAGTGAATAGAGCTCACAAATAAAACAGCTCTCTTCTCCCCCCAGAACAGGTTTTCAATAGGTTGGTACAATCAACTTTTTATAAACTTTTTTGTGCTACAATCCTATTTCCCTGCCATACTGATGATGATGAAGACAGGCTGAGAAAGTTGGGGCTGTTCAGCCTGGAGGAGAGAAGGCTGAGTGGAGACCTCATAGCAGCCTTCCAGTGTCTGAAGGGGGCCTATAGGGATGCTGAGGAGGGACTCTTCATTAGGGACTGTAGTGACAGGACAAGGGGTAACGGGTTCAAACTTAAACAGGGGAAGTTTAGACTGGATATAAGGAAGAAGTTCTTTCCTGTGAGGGTGGTGAGGCACTGGAATGGGTTGCCCAGGGAAGCTGTGAATGCTCCATCCCTGGCAGTGTTCAAGGCCAGGCTGGCCAGAGCCCTGGGTGATATGTTTTAGTGTGAGGTGTCCCTGCCCATGGCAGGGAGGTTGGAACTGAATGATCTTAAGGTCCTTTCCAACCCTAACTATATGATTCTATGATGTCTTGGGTTTCATTTTGGATTGACAGAAGAGACATTGCTGTGAGGGTATCACTTGGTAAACCTTTAACATAGGTTTACCTTTAACAAACCTTTAACAAACCTGAAACCTTTAACTTCTGGGAAGTACAGAATGGACAAGGGAGGGGTTTTGAAGTTACCTTAGCTTCTTATTTACACTTATTTAGCTTCTTATTTGTTAGTTGAAAAACAAATTATGGTACCTCCTACCTCCTTTTATTAATGCATCCAGCAACTCCTTTTGTTTATAAGGAATTTTAACTTCATCTTTAAAAAGCCAGTTTTAATTCTCAGTAGGTCATTTGTAATGCTGTCAAGATGCTTTTGCTAATCATGTTCTTTAATTTATATATGGATTTCTGCAGACGGTTATGCATCAGGAGTTCTACGAATAATGCACATTTCATTAGCATAAGCATACATAATTTATAGGCAATGTTAACAGCACAGTTTAAAAAGCTTAGCTCCCTAGCCTAGAGTATACATATTTCAAGTAAATTGATTTCCTCTTATGCGGTATACTTCAAACACCATCCTTCAATCTAAGCAACGTGCAGAGAGAGAGAGGGAAAACTCCTGTGTGTTACAATGGACTTGAACCAGCATAAAACTGGAGAAGGTCTACAGTGAGACCCAGCTGAAAGGCCAATGCTATCAGCCAGTGCTGTTTCACTGAGATGTCCTCACTTCCAGTGTTAATATTCATCTCTTTAAAAGCAGGGCCTCATTTGGTTGTTGGTCTTGGATATTTTTCTGAGACAGAGCAAAACAAAATGAGACTAATTCCTGCATGTAAGAAGAGATTGAAGGGATGAGGGTGGAATTCTAGACACACTGAAGTAAACAAAACCTGTTTCTTAGTTTCAACAGATACAGCATTCTTATGCTAGTGCTTTTAGAGAGACATGGATTATGACAAAGACAGACAAGCTGATACATGCTGTCAAGAAGTACAATTTGAGAAGGGTTGGGAGGGAAATGAGTGATTCTTTAGTGCTCTGGGACAAGAAGGTGTGCTGTGGAGCCCCTGGCTCTGGGACGTGAGGGAAGCCCACAAGCCTGCTTTCACATCTCTACAGCAGTACTTGAAGCTGTCACAGAAATGTGGTCCTTATGCTGCTGAATCACCAGTCTTGTGTTCCCACTGTTCAAACGTGGTGTGCTGCAGCTCTAACTGCACACACTGAGCAGAGAGATGATTTACTTGTTTCAGTCTTGTATGTGATACGTCCTTCATGGTTCACTCCGCTTTTCAGAGCCTGTGCAGTGAAGTTAAAGGCAGTGTCAATGATATGCCCCCAAAGAGCTGCGCTGCCCAAGCAAAGCTGAGCTGAACAGAACCAAGTGGCCAATATTATGATAAGCTCCCTTTTTCCTTTGGCAGGTATAACTACAGCGCTGACAATGTCAACCATCATTGACAGGAGTAAGCGCCTCAATGCCTCAAGTGTCTTACATAAACCTTTTTGTCTTCTTGTCTGTCATCGAATATGTACCAGAGAACTATCTCATACAACTGAAGAGAGAAAGCAACTGAAAAATGGGGCAAGGTACAATCCTCTCTGTGTTTAGTTGCCTTCAGAAAGCACCACAGAAGCCACAGAGTAATCCTGATAGATCGCTGTGAGAGCACTGCAGTAGCCACATCTGTGACTCCATTCTGTATCTTCCCTTATTTTACTTGGCTGAAGGGAGGAAATCTATCATCCTCTCTGAGATGCTGAGAAAGCTGTGCTTTCTCTCCCTTCCTTTTCTTGTGGCAGAGGTTAGGGAGTTCACCTCCTGATTCCCCTCTCCCCAGAGGAAGGTGATCTTCATTCTCTTCTCAAATACCTATTGATCAAAGTGGTTTTCTTCTCTCTGAAATACACCACAGAATGCAGTCATGGGATTTTCCTTCCCATTTCCTGTGAAGCAGAGTGCATTTTTCCTTCTGCTTTTCCATTTTCAATGGAAATGACGATGAGTTTAATGACGCCTTTTTGTCCCAAGACCAGAAGAATGACAAGGTCATTCTTAGCAAAGTGTGCCTGAAGCGGAACTGTGCACAAGTTAAACATTCACTTTCTATGAAGCACTCACTTAAAACCTTTGATTCGAGAATATCCCCTCATGGAAACTCCTTTGTTGAAATATCAGAGTTAAAACCACAGAGTTTTTGTTGTCTGTGGGGCAGACTCTACAGACAGCAATACTGTGAGGGAGCCCTGTTCTCCATATGCTCTCCACAGAAGGAACAACACTGAAGAGAAAGCTTGCTTTGTTTTCTGGTTTATTTATTTCTGATTTACTAACATTCTCCTGCTAGATACAGAATAACTATTCTTTGTTGCCAGGCTTCAGGAATGTATAGTATTGATGCAGTGCAAGCAATGGCTTTCGATGGCTTCTTTCACGACACGGATGTGGGCATGGACCTGACTGCTTTCCCAGACCTCTGTGAAGAGAATGAGACATGGGCACATGCAGACAGCGTCTCCAATGTGAAAACAACTCACATAAAGAGGAAGAGATCTGTGAAGGGAAGTGTGAGCAGGATTATATTACAGGACAATCATGTTATTGATACATATTCCAGGATTATATTCCTCAGTGTGTATACTGTGTTCAACTTTTTTTACTAGGGCTTGTCCATATGAACAAAGCCGATTATAAGCTAGACAGTAATTTGTGTATGAGGGTAACATTGTGCTTTAAAAACAGTGCAACAGCAGTAGAGGGAAGGGTTAAAAGCTTCCAAAACTGACTTCTGCATCGTACCAAGGCTGGTTCAGTTAGCAGCAAAGCTGTTAATGAAGAACTCCCAGGAGTCTGGTTTCTTCTTCCACTGGGCTGTTGCAGTGCTCCATTGGAGCAATCCAATGCACAAGCTACTACTGCAGTAACGTAGAAGCAGTTTGCTCACTAAGGGAACCCTTTGTCATACACCTGAACAGACAGCATCTCGCACTTGAGGTATTAGCCAGGCAGAGATTGTAGGAAACCTGTTCAAGAAAACAAACCAACCACATCCTCAGCAGAACCTGGTTCTTCTGATTTATGTTGCATATGTGAGCTTGGGGTTCTACCCCATTCCCCCTCCCCTTGGCTTTTGAGATTGGATGTTACAGTAAGGAGGAGCTACATACACCTGCTTGCAGGAGTGATCCCCAGCACTGTTCAAGATACCACACTGAGACACATGGGAAATAAAAGGAAGCAGCTGTGCCCTCTACAGGAATCCTGTTGGTCCCAGATGAATCCTGCATGCAAATATCCTTAGGTTCAAGCTAAGGAGGTTGAGTTAGGAATGTTCAGGAACACACACAAAAAGTGTTCATGGCTCCAGAAAAGAATCAAGATTATTTTTGTGACTTTCCCAAATTAGGAGGATTTTCCACTGTCGTGGTTTAAACTCAGCCAGACAGCTCGTTCACTCACTCCCCCCCTTTCTTTCCCTCTCCCCCTCCTCGCTCCCAGTGGGATGGGGAGGAGAATCTAAAGAATGTAACTCCCACGGGTTGAGATAAGAACAGTCCAGTAACTGAGGTATAACACAAATCACTACTGCTACCACCAATGATAATAATGATAAGAGAAAATAACAAGGGAAGAGAATACGATACTGCCCGCTGAAATGAGTCCAACCCAGAAGACCCCGTGTCCTTCTGGGTAACTCCCAGTTACCCCCCCGGGCATGATGTGCTGTGGTATGGAATACCTCTTTGGCTAGCCTGGGTCAGGTGTCCTGTCTCTGCTTCCTCCCGGCTTCCCCTCCTCCCTGGCAGAGCATGAGCCTCACAAAGTCCTTGGTCAGGGTAAACATTACGTAGCAACAACTAAAAACATCGGTGTTATCAGCACTGTTCCCAGGCCAAAAGTCAAAACACAACGCTGCACCAGCTACCAAGAAGGAGAAAAACTGACTGCTACTGCTAAACCCAGGACATCCGCTTACATTCCTTGGGTTTATCTGTCATTGAATGGAGTGAGTTTATATTTACCAAGTCAGGTCAAAATGGTAATTCGTGGTAGCAAAAATGTCACAAGGTCAATGCTTGGTCATTGCTTGGTCAAGATTAGGAAATGGGAATAAATTTGGAAGCCTGAACCATGCTCTGGTTTATTTGTTTTTCCTGCTCCAGTATTGCTTTGCTCATCACATGGTGATGTCTCTTACTGCTTCCAAAATCTGCATTTACCAAGCTGGAGTGACAGAGCTGGAGAAGCTGGTGACACACTGCATGCCAGGTGACTGAAATCTGATGGAGTGGGGACTTTGGCAGCCACTGCACTGCCAAACAAACGGCCAGAGCTAAAACAGCTTTGATACTCTTCCAGGAAATCCCGTCACGGAAAGCAGAACCGTATCGGGCATGGCAATGCTGGGAACGTAAAGCGAAAGGACACACAGGCTTTGGCAATAGCACACTTAGACCTCAACCTGAGAAAATGTATAATATAGATGTATAAAAACATTACCATGACATCCTTGTTACTGCACTGCCATTATGGAGGCATCCTGCACAGATGTTCCACATTGCCTGAGAAGATCCCATCTAATTGCTCGAGATGTGTAATGTGTCCTAAACTTTTCTCATCAACTATCACAACAATGTTTTCCATAGCTTTTATTATCTGCCTTACAGGCAGAGGTATTTGTTGTGTAGTCACCAGTGGATCCTCAGCCTCCAAAAGACAAAACTCCCCTTGTGTTTCTTGACCCAAATCAATTCCCTCTTCCAAATTTCTTACAGGATCTGCAGCAACAGAAGCCCTGCAGGCAGCACCTAAGCTCCATGTAGGCTGTCCAGCAAACAGGCCCACACAGGGAACTGTGCAGGAGAAGAGATTCCTGCCTGCATTTACCTTTCAGGCATATCCTATAGAGGTGCCTGAAAGCTGCACAGATTGCTTTGGTAGAGGAAACTGTCAGTTATTTTCAACTGTGAATGTAACCATTGGCAAAACAGATAGTATATAGCAAGTTATAAGATTGCACATCATGGTGATGAAACTTAACTGCATGCTTTTACAGCGAGGCTTATAATTTTTATCTTCTTAATGCAGTGACAGGGATGATATCAAGATCAGTTATACTTCAAAAAATCTATTGCTTGTATAAATAGTGAAAAATAGCAAACGGTATTTAAATACATTATTTCTTGTTTAGAGGGTGCAGGAGAGCTGACAAAAAATCATATGACTCTTGTCTGAGCCTTGTACTATCTTCTAGAAAAAGATGGTAATAAATACTTCTAGTCAACTTGTCTACACAAGCCAGCACGGAAGTGTGTTTTCCATTCCTATTACTTGTGGCTGGTTTTGCAGCCACTCAAAAGTACAGAGTTTACATCGCATTTACTAACAGCTAAACCATCATGGACATTACATAAATACATACTTGTTTGACTATTCATCCTAGTGGTATTCAAGCAGTTATGCTTATAATACTTTGTGGATTTTTGGAACAGAAATAAGAGCTTGTAATGGTTTCTGTGACCAACTGAGGTGCAGGATGTGGTCTCCCTATTTTTAGCATCTGCTGCTACACCCATCTGTAGTAAGAAAACATCCTGTAAGTCTTGATGTAGGTGAGGCAAACTTCTAAGTCTGGAGGACTACTTTATTCTTCAAAGCTTTAAGTAGTAAAGTAATAAAGTAAAGGAAGAAGTAAGCAGAATTTCATGCCAGCAACCTATTTTTTCAGAGAGCTACACAAAGGTATACCTTTGAATATCCCAACTGTTGCAGAGTCTTTACATAAAATAGTCACAATTTAATACATTTTGCAGTCTCTTAAATGTTGAATAACATTGTGTTGAACTAAGCCAGAATTATAAAGTAGGGAATGTCTTCTTTTTCTTTGGAAGTCACAGCTCAATGAAAGAAAAATATTTTATCTAGAAAGCTTACGAATTTGTGCACATTTGTGCAATTAGGATGACTTTAGGGACACCGCTGGCAAAACCTCTCCCCTGGTAACCCACCCACATGCTGATTAACCTGTACTTCAGCTGGTGACCACAGTGGTCCAGGTGGTAGACAAACAAGGACTGAACAGGATGCGCAGTGTTTCCTTTCTCATTTCTTCCATCCCCTTTTCCCGTTCACTGCATTCTGCCGATCTCTGTATTCAGCACGTGGGAGCTTGCTTCCTGCACCCACGAACGCGGAACTCGCTGGAATCACGTTTCGTTTGTTCCGAAAGTTCCACCTAGTGCCAGGAAACAGGAGTGACTGCTGTGCGAGTAACAGCTACACCGCAAGGAGGAGCCCATTTCCCATAAAGGGAGGAATTTGAACGGGTATTTTAAATGTGAAAGGCTCCATTATCTTATATATTTATGTATTTATATATATTATGAGTCTATTAAAAAGGACATGGAACTGTTGGAACAAGTCCAGAGGAGGCCACGAGGATGATCAGGGGACTGGAGCACCTCCCGTATGAAGACAGGCTGAGAAAGTTGGGGCTGTTCAGCCTGGAGAAGAGAAGGCTGCGTGGAGACCACATAGCAGCTTCCAGTATCTGAAGGAGGCCTACAAGGATGCTGGGGAGGGACTCTTCATTAGGGGCTGTAGTGACAGGACAAGGGGTAATGGGTTAAAACTTAAACAGGGGAAGTTTGGATTGGATATAAGGAGGAAGTTCTTTACTGTAAGGGTGGTGAGGCACTGGAATGGGTTGCCCAGGGGAGTTGTGAATGCTCCATCCCTGGCAGTGTTCAAGGCCAGGTTGGACAGAGCCTTGAGTGACATGGTTTAGAGTGAGGTGTCCCTGCCCATGGCAGGGGGGTTGGAACTGGATGATCTTAAGGTCCGTTCCAAGCCTAACTGTTCTGTGATTATTTCCTTCCATAAGAAGCTGACAGAGCACAGTCCCCTCTTTTACCTGTCATTGGAAGGTCATTCTAGTAACTAACTTATGCCTCATCTAACTTTGTACTTACATTACCAATGCAATGTAAGGTTGCCGCGGTTTCCAAACTGCACCTTTTCCTGGTGCATTCTGTATGCTGTCTTTCTGCTTTGCATGCTTCAAGTTGTCAGTACACCAGATCAAACCTTTAGCAAATCCTACCTAACAATTTTCCTTATGTCTTTCAGTCCATGTAAATCCAACAGCTGAGAGACATCTTTAATGAAGGTAACTAAGGATCTTTCTAGAGGTTTCCATGTGCTCAGTGAGGATTCCAAAGATTTCTCTGAGGAGCCTCAGACGAGATCTGGAACAAGATTTTGGTCCAGGAAACAGTAATGCAGCTAAAAACCAGGCACTTTTGTGTGCGTGAAGTCAAACGTTATACAAATAACCACAAGGTTTTATGTGGTATACCCCATCTAATCCGTGTTATCTCCAACTTCAGTGGAGATACGGGTGTGCAATACTGGGAAATAAAGGAGTACTTTTCTCTCTCGCACATAACGGGCAGACGAAGAAGAAAAACTTCTTGCACTGATTATTTTCAGGTGGCGACTGCTTTAAGACTTCATCGGCTGGGATCGATACCATCGCCATCTCGCCACTCCGCGAGGTTAAACGCCGCGGAACACGGGCCCCCGTTACCGCCGAATACCGGCGAGCACCGTTCCTGCTCCGCGTCCTCCGAGCCGCCGCTTCCCGCTACCTCAGCACCGCGGGACACCGCGTTTCCCCCGCCGCAGCGGGCAGCGGCGCGGAACCCCTTCCACAGCGGAGCCAGAGACCGCCGAGGCGCTCGGAAAGAGGCCGGAGCTGTTCTAGAAGACCCCCGCCGCCGGCTCTCAACCGGACCCGCGGGCAGGTGCTCCCGCCGGCACCCGGAAACGCTTCTCTCCGTGCCGCTTCCGCCGCCATTTCCTCCGGCCGCCTGCTGGGTGAGTGCCTCCGCGGGGCGGGGCTGCTGTGGTAAAGGGGGGCTGATGGCTCCGCCAGACCCGGTACCCCGCTGGGTCGCGGGGGGAAGCGTCCGTGGTGCGGGGCGCGCTGCGGCTGAAGGGGTTACGGCGGCTGAGGCACCGACACCGTGTGCGCGGCTGCAGGCAGCGTGGCCGTGAGGCTGGCTGGGGGCGAGGAGCGCAGGCTGCTCCTCCGAACACGGGTTAATGCGGTGTTCCCTTCTGGAAAAGTTGGCCGCCGGGTCCTTGTGGCCATCCTCCTCCCCATCAATCACGTCTGAGGGAGCCGAGAGCCCCGCCGCTGCTAGGCCAGTTCCGAGGCCTCAGGTCATGAATGGGTGCGTGTGGTGTGCATGAAAACGTTGATGTGAAATAACTCCGGTGGGGAGCAAGTCCGTTCTGTTGGTGTGTTTTTGTTCTAGGCCCGCAGGGAAGGACTTGAAGGTACTGGTAGATAAAAAACTGGACATGAGTTCCTGTGTGCATTTACAGCCCAGAAAGGCAGCTGTATGCTGGGCCCCATCAAAAGGAGTGTGACCAGTAAGCTGAAGGAGGTGATTCTCCTCCTCTACTCTGGCAAAACCACACCTGTAGCACTGCGTTCTGCTCTGGGATCTAAGAGGGACACGGACCTGTTTGCACAAGTCCGGAGGAGGGTCACGGAGATGATTGGGGGCTGCAGCACCCCTGCTGTGAAGACAGGCTGAGGGAGTTGGGCTGGTTCAGCCTGGAGAAGAGAAGGCCCCGGGGAGACCTTATTGCAGCCCTTCAGTAGTTAAATACGAGAAGAAATCTGGAGACGGACTTTCTACCAGGGCAGGGGGGAGCGGTTTTAAACTGAGAGAAGGTAGATTAAGGTTAGATACAAGAATAATTCTTTTCTCCTGCTGAGGGTGCTGAGGCACTGCCACAGGATGCCCAGAGAAGTTGTGGCTGCCCCAGCCCTGGCAGTGTTCAAGGCCAGGTTGGTTGGGGCTTGGAGCAACCTGATCTAGTGGAAGCTGTCACTGCCCATGGGAGGGGGTGGACTTACATGATCTCTTCTAACCCAAACCATTCTGTGGTTCTACAGTTGTTAAAACTAACAAAACGCGACGGAACAGCACATTGTGTAAGTGAAGCTGCATTCTGTAAATAGTTCATATCTGAATTTGTCCTTGTTAAATACAATGTGAGTGAGCTGAGAGGATGCCATATATGAAGAATTTAGGTCTGGAATTCAAAACTGGCAATGCGGGGTTGGTTGCATTTGTGTTGCTGGCATTTGGGGATATCAGTTGTAGATCTTGGTGTCAGCAGCATCTTCAGGTGTTGCTGGCAACTGGGGACTCATTTTCAGTCTTTTTGTTTCTTTCTTAAGCATTTTCTTGCCTCATAGAAAACTGTAGCTTGTTGCAGCCAGGAATGTGCCTTCTATTAGGAAGGTGGTGATGTGGATTCCCTCCTGCAGGATGAAGGAGACTGCAGGTTACTATTGAGGTACAGGGTGTTACAGGAACTACTGATAAAATGGTGTCCAAGAGTTAGTGGATCGGTGAGGGACCTGCACAGTGTTGTGCAGGAGAAACAGTACTGTGTGTAAATACCAGAACTGGACTGTAAGTTTCATAATAAGGGATCTGTGTAAGTAAAAGCATCTTAATAAATGAGAGCATTTATTTTTGGGAGTAAAGCTGAGATTATTTTTTTCTTAGTTCAAAATGAAGGCATCCTTGTGATGGCTTCACAGACTTGCTGAAACATGCCCAGAGTCAGTTTGAGTTGGCCAGCCCAGCCCTGGCAGGCAAGCTGCTGTGCTAGGGGACTTGGTGCTGGCTCATTGTCAGGATACTTAATTCGGTTTCTCAGGCAGGCTTTTACTGCTGCCTGGTGTTCTGGGCCACTCTGGGGGATGAAATGCTGGTGCGTACTTAAAGTTATGGCAAGTATGTCTGCACATATTATGGTGTTGGCCCGACTGTTACTTGAGTTGTACCTTAACTTTCTGGAGAACTTGGCAGCTAAACCCTTTGTGAATTAACTTTTTTATTTCTACATGATAGACCAAACATATTGTGTACCCGGGAAAAGAAATTTAATTGCTTCCAACTTTAAAATTAAATGAGTAAAAAAATTATTTTTATGCTACATAAGCCATAAAATTTGATAGCTTGGCAGAAATGAAAGCAGAATCGTTATGATTTTAGTTTTTGGTGTAATTGCATAGCATCAACAGAGAAAGGCCTAACAGTGTCCCCTCTCTTCTGCAAACTTAGTTTTGCTAAGCATGGTCATTCAGGATAGAGTATGGAGACTGCTTCAGAGCCTGAGGTGTGGGGCACTGCCACTGTGTGGTGAGCATGGCTAGATGCCTGGCACTAAAATTGTTCCCAGGGCCTGAGACCTCAAGCAGGTGCCTTTACTTCATGTTCTTAAAGCCTGCTTCACCTGCAGGGAGTTTGCTCTGAGTTTTTCTATTTCTTTGGAAGCTGCTGTAACCCTCCTGCCAATTGAATCATCCACATCCACTGAACCGGGTTACTTACTGCTCCTTCCCTCACAGTGACCTACTGTGTCACTTGGCCTCCATCTTTCTGCCTCTTTCCGTGGCGTTTTCTGTTCACCGGATTGTGTAGGTGTTAGTGCATGCTGTTGTACCAGTGTCAGTGTCCCCTCACTGCAGAAACTGCCTTCCCTGTAGGTCCTGTTAAAGCTTTAGGCTGGTAACTATGCAGCTGTGTGGATGTTGGGTTTATGCTGTATAAGCCAGGAAAGCTTAGCATAGAACACGCCACACCAAACCACTGGGTTGAACTGGTTGGGTTTGCACTTGAAATGCCATATATCTTCCTCCATTGTGCTCTGGCTAGAAAGTTGTTGGGAAGTCTTCATTCTGCCTTTTTCCCCCCCAATGTTAATGCATTTCAAGGAAGTGTAATAGGGTTCAAGTTTCTGATCCGATCCCATCCCCTCCTGCATGTTGTCATTAAATCCTCTTAAGGCTGACTGATTCTTTTTAACAATTTGCATCTCTTGCTACAGAAGACCAATCTAGCATGTGTTCTTGGGGTAGGTGGATTCCAGCATTTGTGAAGAGCTGTTGTGTGCCAGTTGGGTTTCATTGCATCTTCTTTAGTATAAACTCAGTTGAGGGATTTGAGCTTCTGTGAGCAATGGCTCCAGATAAAGCCCTTTGGAGTTTGCTGAGGTTTGAGAGAGGATTGGAGGCCTGTTGTGAGCCTTCCTTTTTCTGCTGCTGGGAGCACATAGTGAGCATCAGAAAGCAGAGCTGTTCCCAGCTTGCTCTGATTATCCCACTGGATAAGGCAAGAGGAGCTGCTCTGGGCCCACGAGCTCTTGAGGTTGTTACTGGTCAACTGCTTTGGTTCTCTCTCCTCTTCAACAGGAACATGCCCAAGAAAGGAGGGAGGCATGCTGACAGGGGAAAAGATGGGCCCGTACAGTGTAAACGAGCAAAGGTGGAAGCAGCTTGTTCTCAATCAGCCATGAGTTTTGAGAACCCAGACAGCCTCTTTGGAAGCTTGATCTCTC
Source organism: Pezoporus wallicus (assembly GCF_028554395.1). NCBI lineage: Eukaryota > Metazoa > Chordata > Aves > Psittaciformes > Psittacidae > Pezoporus > Pezoporus wallicus. Next base: position 2,697,335 of record NW_026639755.1, read on the forward strand.
CCATCAAACAAGAGGTGTTTTTCAGGGAGTACTGGGAGCAAAAGCCATTGCTTGTTCAGAGGAACAATCCCCTGCTGGCTGCCTACTACCAGTCCCTGTTCCAGTTGTCAGATCTGAAGGAACTGTGTGGCCGGGGTCTGTACTATGGGCGGGATCTAAATATCTGCAGATGTGTGAATGGAAAAAAGAAAGTTTTAAATAAAGAAGGCAAAGTGAACTATATGCAGCTGAAGAAGGATTTTGACCAGAAAAAGGCAACGATACAATTTCATCAGCCTCAGAGATTTAAGGTTGGTTTGTTTAGTTGGATATAATCAATGCATGCTTTATAATGTGCTATGCTTTGCTTCAGTCATACTAGACAGTGCTTCATCTCTGCCTCAGTAAATCTGGGGGGACAGTGGTGACCTGCTGAAATCCATACATGAACTGTAGTAATTTAAACTTGTAGTTTTGCACAGCCCATCATGTTTCAGAGCTCTTTAGTAAGAACAAAATCTGATTTGTGCTATAAAACTTAAGTATTCTTTAGTTTATGTGCCAAAGCAGTTTTTTTTTCTTTGTCACATACAAGTTTAGAAAAAGAAATGCACAAAATTGATTATGTATCTGTGTCTTAAATTATCACTTCTGCCTCACTGTTTCGTTGTGCAAACAGGGGCTTTTGTATTGCTTTCCTTTAATGGAGGGCAAGGTGTGAAACCGTGTAAAATGTTTCCAGGACACTGCCATTCCTGCCAGTGACTCACTCTGAATTGTACCATGGAAATGTTCCACTGTTTTTTGGCTGTCTTCTCTTGTTCTTTTTTGATGCTTTTGCAGTCTTCATGCATGAGAATGAGGCAGTGTTATCTGCACAGCTGTGTGAAGGATTTCCATACTGGTAAAGTACTTGGATTTAGGTAGTCTTTTTTTTTGTCCCTCAGTGCCAATACAATGTAATTGTGAAGAGGTCCATAAAGACCCAAACTGGCATCTGAGTTTGAAGCATAGTGTCACTGGCTGATCTCAGTTTAAGTGTAGCTGCAGGTGAAGTTGAAATGTTGCGTGGCTTATGCTGAAGTCATGCAGCTTGAGTTGAACCTACCTAAATTCTGGTTGAAGTTGCACTTGTGCAGGTCTGGGAGTTTTCTGATATGACTGTCATCCCATTGGGGCATTATCTCTCACATGTGAGATGTAGATGAATATTTGTTCTCAAATACTATATTGTATGTATATATTATGTATATAATATTTTGTATACCCAAAACAATTGGAGTCACCGGAAAAAGGTGTCCAACGTTTGTATGCTCTGTTTGATGCTAGCTCATATAATGCAAGTCCTGCATGTATTTATTGTCTTCAGATGCTCTATGGTTTGTAGGATGATTTATTTGCTTCTGTCTAGTCTTGTTTATTTGCGCAACCTAAAAATGTTACAGGGAAGAGAACAAACATCAATGCTATGTTGGGGCACCAAACTTCTTGGCTTACAATTACCTTCACTGCAGGAGAAATGCTTGTACAGAGCATCTGCCTTCACAGCCTCTGTCTCCATGCGGGGGTATGATCATCCTCTAGAGCAACGTCTTCAGTGATGGGGAGGCTGTGGGGCTGGGTGGCAGCCTGGCTTGGCTGAGCTCTTCAGCATTAACGACATCATTTCTTTTTAAAGGAGGAGCTGTGGAAGATTCAGGAGAAGCTGGAGTGCTACTTCGGGTCTCTGGTTGGATCCAATGTTTACATGACTCCCCAGGGGTCCCAGGGCCTTCCCCCTCACTACGATGATGTTGAGGTAGGGCAGCACAATGCTGGCTGTCAGACTCTGCATGGGCTTTTGCTAATGGCAGTGGATGTGTCCTTTTTTTGCCCTCCTCCCCCCCAGTAAAAATGATTGGCTTTTTTTCCCCACTGAAAACTTAACAGTAGTTGTTTGCAAGGGCTTATAGTAATTTTTCTTCTCTAATTTTACTGAAAATAGTATATCTAATGGTAACATCATGTGAACTGTGCTTTCCAGACCTGGTATTTCCATTAGATGAAAACATAATTTGTCCCCGTCCCCCCCCACCTTTATTTTTTTGCTCTTCATTATTTTAATTTCCCTTAAATACATCTAGAGTTTTGATTTCCTTATGCTTGCTGTTCAGCAGCCCCACAGTCTGCATGTTCTGGTGTATGTTATCAACCCTAGATGCTCACAGCATGTTTCTGATGCTTTGTTTGTCAGTGAATGGTGATAAGACCTCTCTCACCTGAGATCTTGAGTATCTGTGTGGTAGGCATTACTTTTGAGTTAGTTGTCTGGCACTTATTTAAGGGACTGGAGAGAAACAGTGAATTTTCAAATGCATACCTTAGGATGAAACAGATCACATTTCACAACTCTGTTACCCCTAATTAGGGCCTAAAGAATTAGTTCAGATGTAAATTTCTGCATTGTAGACATCTAAAAAGTAATGTGAAAGGAATCCTGCTGTGCTGTGGAGGTGCTGAGAGCAGGGAAGATAAAATCTGTCTCTTCTGTTGTCAGAAAAGCAACCTCTGTCACTTCGGTTTGCTTTCCATCCCTTATTTCTGGCATGGTTCCACAGACTTTCCAAGGCAGAAGATGACTCGGAATTCCTGATCAGTTGGGTGTGTGAGGGGCAGCAATGCCTCCTTATGCATCTGGATTGATGGTCTTTTGCAGGTGTTTATCCTTCAGCTGGAAGGCGAGAAACACTGGCGGCTCTATAAACCAACGGTGCATTTAGCTCGGGAATATAATGTTGAATCAGAAGACAGGATTGGGAATCCCACGCATGAATTCATATTAAAGGTATTATAGTTGAATTGTTTTACATGGCCTGGGTTGTGGTTGCCAGAAAAGTAGTCACATTTAAAATGGTCTGTTTCTTGAAGGCAGTATTCTGAATGATGGTGGTTGTGAAGTTGAGGGGAGGATTGGTGCACGAGCACAAGAGGTTTGGGTGCCAGTTGTCTTAACCTATCCTTTTTCAAAGGTTTCCTTTGCTGTAGTATTTAAACAATGGACCAAGAAACCAGTTATTTCTGGAAATTCTCCAGTTTTCTCCAAGTTGGGCATCCTGACTCCTGGATCATATTTGTGGAGTTGTGTGCATGAAAAATCCTAGCCTTGTATATGGTTATGAAACATTTTAATGCTTTTACATGCTGTCTGTAATCCACCAGGCTAATCCTTCTATGCACTGAGTCTTACTGCTTTACAGGTTGTCACTGTTCTGGTGAATCAGTTTTAAATATTTACCTTTGGCTGTTAAACACAAGCATGGCCTAATCCCCATATTAATTTTATGTAGTAATTGGTTTTGGGTTGTTTCTTTTCCCTTTCCAAAACCCAAAACCAGTATGACTGTTTTTCTGTTATTTGAAATTAAAAGAGCATTTCATGAAGATTAATGAATGCAGCCCATTTGACAGCAGGGCATCTGATACTTGTCCCTTTCTGCTCTACGTGCTTGTGCTTGTGCTTTTGAAGCATGGTGTTTATCCTGCAGACAGTGCTGCTGTGTTGGAAGCTTCATTAGTTTCTCTGCCTGTGGCCTGTCTGTAGGGCCTCTCTGCAAGGTCTCTGCTCTTCCCATTGTTCAGTCCTGCCTTTGGCTGTAGGTAGTTTCTGTATGACACATTTGACATGATACTGACATCATGAGCTGTGTAGTTTGACAGCTGGTAGTGTTTGCAATTGTCATGACCTATTGGGTGATGCAAAGCCCAGTAAATTACAAGTCCCTTTTTAATTCTGGGAACGTTTTGGGCTGGACTTCAATGCCTTTGATTTTTATGGAATAATGATGTTTCTTACAAGCCATTTTACTGGCATTAATGGGGTGACAGTACTTGCTTCTGGAAAGGGCTTATAAATGATGTAACTTTTTTTTAGGGTTATTTTTCTTCTGTTTGATGTTCTGCAGTTCCCATGACCCATTTTTTTTCTGTCAGATTTTCATTGTTTGTCTGGAGCTGTCTCTGACAGGGATGTTCTCAGATTCCCTGCCCAAACATCTTGCTAGAATATTTCCTTTCTCCTTTTTTGTATTCCTGCCTGCAGTCTGCCTTCCTTGGGCAGTTTAGAACAAATGGATCAGTTAGAGACTGTACTGGTGGTGTTCTTCCATCCCACTAAAACCTGGTAGATGAGTGAGAGCAAAGCATGCTGGTTTGTGTATAAGGTCCCTGCAGGCTGTGGCAGTGGCTGATTTGTTACTGATGTCAAGCAGAGCTTATTTGACAGGAGGTGATCTATCCTTTTGTCTATATGGTTTTCCATTTTGATTTCCTGGTACCTTCTCCCTTGTTCTCCTCTCCTTCCTCCAGTTAAGAAGTAAGAAGGCAGCAAAGTGACTAGATCTGCATTGTCTCTTGTCACATGCTCTGTCCTCTCCCAGCCTGGGTGTTGCCACCTGGAATCTGAAGATCCTGGTTATTTTAATAGCGGAGTGTTGTGATTGCTGCCTCATGTGAATGGTGGTGATGAAATTGTCCAGCAGATAAGATTGATAAGAGCTGGACTTTGCAGTGAAGACTGCTTGGAAGAATCATGATCCCCGCTTCTTAGTGGTAGGCATAGGGTGCTGCAGCATGAAATACCTTCTTTTGCAGACTAGTTTGTCACCACTCTGGTAGATGTTCAGGGCTCTTGCTGTTCCCCTGTGTGACCCTTCCTCCAGTTTATTTTCTTGCTGAGGATGTGCAACATAGCAAATGAAGAGAATTGAAAATACTCTTAGTTGGTTAGTGTAGTCCCTGCACTGGTAAGGAAGGCAGTTTATTAATGACAGAGACAGGCTTGCTTCAGAGCAAGTAGATCATACAAAGCTGATCTGTGATGCTTTACAGCTTGTGAGAAAGGGATGAGGAGACTTGATCTTGCCAAGTCCTGTGAAACCTTATAATCTAAAGAGACCTTTCAGTGAAAACTCAGGTAGCGTTCACTTGAAATGTATTTGTGTTACAGTTCTCTGGGCTCTAAGTAGGTGATGTGACTGAATTTAAGGAATGGTAAAATAAAATGGAATCAGATTTCACCACTGTTGCTTTATGGATTTTGACTGTGCTATCAAACTATATAAATGTTTATAGGAGAAGCCATAAATAAACTGCCTTCTTGGAGGCAATTTTGTGTACTTTGCTCTTCTCCCTTATCTTGACTTCCCTGGATCTAAATTTTTATCAGTGTGGAGATTTAATTTAGGTAGGTGAGAAGAAAGATAAGTAGGAGGTAGGTTGTCCTTGTTTAAGTGTTTTAACTGAAAGTTTCAAACAATAGTATTGTAACAGATTAACATCTTAATAGAATATTTGGCTTTTCTTGTGGGATATTGGCCTTTCCTTTTAACGTGATCTTACCAAATTCACTTTGTATTGCTCCTCTGCTAACCTGTTGTATTGTCAGCAGGTTCATCTCAGCTGCTTGTCTCCTTTATGCAGCTGAGCTGGGGTATGCATGTTCTATCACGGTAAAAGCTTGCTTCCTATTTTCAGACTGGTGTATAGTAAATATTGACAGTAAGTTGGAAAGTTTAAGGTATTGGACTTCTGGTTTAAGAGTGTTTCTGTGTTATTAGTTTCTATGTTATTAAAGTGTACAATGGCAGATCTCTTATTTTGTGATTTTTAAAGAACAGGTGGTGTCAGTCTGTCTGCTCAGGGAGTATTTTCTTTATTTTGACTACATTTAGGTTTGACCAGGTGCCCTGAATCAATTCTCCTTCATTTTCTTGCAGCCAGGTGACTTGCTGTACTTCCCAAGAGGGACTATTCACCAAGCTGACACTCCTCCTGGGATCCCCTATTCTACACACGTGACCATCAGTACCTACCAAAACAAGTAAGTGTTCTTTAGCCTTTTTTTGAGTATGGCTTTTCTGAAATGGTTTTCTGGCAGATAATGTGTGTGAATAGTACAGACCTGAAATCAGTGTTTCGAAGAAGCAATGTCCCGTTTCTTAAAATTAAAACCCCCTTATAATGAGCTCTGCTTAGCTCTTCTCTGTGTTCATTCTATTTAGCCCTTGTGTGATCTGTTTTTCTGTGAGTAACACGGGGATAGGACCTTTGCCCCAGAGATGTAATGATATGAATATATGTTGGTACCCCACTATTACGTATGTGCCCTGGTGTTAGTTACAGAATCTAAGCTAGTGTTCAGGTAGCAGTAATTGAAGGTTTGATGTTTGGGAGAAGGAGGGGTTTGTTTTAAGCCACCTGTTTACCAGGTTTTTGTGCCACAAGCTTGATTGCTTTTTAATTTGTGATTTTATTATTTACCAGAGGTAGACTTTAATGTGGAAGGTAATCTTACACCTGCAAACTCAACTGGAGATCAGTGCTGGAAATAGAGAGTGCTGAGAGAGGGCAAGAGCAGAGGGTCAAGTGTGTGCTGGAGGACAGGCCCTGCTCTGCTCCTTGCCCTGGTTTTGTGGAGTCTGCTGACAGCAGTGGATACTGGGCATTTGCCTGAGTTGTTTGCCTGTTAAACCAGCCACTGAGGATGTGGTGGGGAGAGAGGCCACATGTGGACAGGAGAGCACTTTTGCATGAGTGGCACATCTGTTCCTGATGAGCTTGACTCAAGCTGGGCAGAGAGTGCAGGCAGTAGTTCTCCCTCCCCTCCTCTTGTTTGTTCTTGCAATTGGGGAACAGAAGCACAAGATACCAAAGGCCTGTTTTTATTGGTGCTGTTTAGAGTATGTAGGCTAACAGTGGGGGTTTAACACAGGCACCTGTAGGGTGCCCGTTATGTATCATTGATACAGCTGTAGAGATATGTTAGGGGTCTTGTTCCTGGGGTCACAATTAAGTCTGTAGTAAAGATAAAAGCTGATTTAAGGATTTGATAACCCTGAGTGCATTACTTCATTCAATAGAAGTGTGTTGAAAGCATGTTAAATGACACACACACCCCCCCCATTGTGTGCAGTGAGGCTGTGTGTGCGTGCAATTGGATAATAGTGGCCCTGGTAGTAATTTCTTAATTCACTGAGGTTGGCTTTAAGCTGAATCCACTGGTAAATGGCAAGTGCCTGAATGAAAACAAACTGGACCCTTCTCAAGCCAGTCCCTTCCCTCTGTGCCACTGACCTGGAACTAGTGAGGATGCACATACAGTTGAGAGTGAGCTACTGCATGGGACTACCGAGTGGTAACGGAAAGGCTAAAGCCATGAAGCAGATTTGGAATCGGAGCAGTGTGTTTCCAGCTCTTGACATCATTTGTCTGTTTATTTCAGTGCAACTATTTTAGTAATTATTATTACTATTTTAATTCCTGTCCTTCAGCTCTTGGGGAGATTTCTTACTGGATGCAATTCCTGGCCTTGTGTTTGATACAGCAAAAGAAGATGTGGCACTGCGGACAAGCATACCAAGGAAACTGCTTATGGTAAATAGGTGGGACTAAAGGGAGTAACAGTGCATCCAGCCGGAACTTCAGCACTGAGTCAAGCGTGTATCTTGTTTGAAAGCTCAATGCAAAGGCACTATATTGTCCAGTAGCACAATCACTTCTTTTGAAGTCTTTTGACTGTTCAGAGGTTTGCTCCATCTGAAGCATTGTCTGCTTCTTTGCACTGCCTTTCTTTTGTATCGTAGTGTCCTTGTATAGCTTGTTTCCTTCTAAAAGTAATGCTGTTTGCTTTGGAGCTGTCAGACAAGCTTTTGAATCTTTTAAAGTCAGTAAAGCTGTAAATTGTTCTGTAATTTCATTGTGGTAGTCTGGTTGTGCTGCTGGTCAGCACATAGAAGGAACAGGTCCCTTTTTCAGCTACACTAGCAAGTCTTTTAGCACAGCAGCTAGCTGTGGAGTGGGAGAAAATGAACATCAGCTTTGGTGTGTGAACAGCTCATGGGGAATGGGTAGAAGAAACGGTTATGTTGGGAGTGTTAGCTTCTGCAAAGCTGAGAGAGGAATGTCCAGGTTTTCACTGTGTTACTGCACCTCTTTAGGCTAGTCTGTTTAGTTTAAGTTCATGTGAGTAACTATGTGCATGTTTAGCAGGTGGATGTAGCTGACTCAACAAAAAAGGTGAGCAGCCTTTTGAGGCGGCTTGCAGACCATCTGGAAAACACCAGAGAACTGAGGTCATCTGACATGAAGAAGGATTTCATTATGAACCGGCTGCCACCTTGCTTGGGATGCAACTCTGATACTTTGACTCCAGGTAGATTTGAAGTTACCTAACTGGGTGATGAGACGGTACAGCTGTTGCTAACGCTGCCTCTTAGAACTGTGATATTTTATGGTAGGCAGAGATCATGGTCTAGCATCAGCCTCATGCTGTGCTAGGCTCTACGTGTGCATTTGCACATTCCAGCTGGTTGATTCCCTGTACCTAACGGAAGAGACGACACGTCTCTCTGTGAAATAAGGGTTGTACTAGACTGGCAGCTTTAATAAACTGCTGCGTACTGAGCCTGTTTAACTGGTAGAGTTTGACCTTATGTTCTAGCTTGCTGTTACAGCTATATGTATACTATAGAGAATTAAAAAATCCCTCTCTCACTTCTTGCCGTCTGGGTTTGACAACGTGGGTGTTTAAACATAGGTTAGCAAAGCAATCCCACCGCAAGAGAGTGGGCAGCGCACAGAGGTCTCGGTTTGTGCTGTCTATCTGGTTTCCTTCCTTTCTAATGAAGAATTTCTTTTACATAGGTGGCAAATACCCCAAAATTGATAGCAAAATCCGACTGCAGTTCAGAGATCACGCAATCGTTACAGTGGAACCAGACCAAGAGAACTCTGTAAGTACAGTGAAGCCCAGCCTTCTATGCCTGGGCTTGGGGGTGTGCAGTGGGGAGCACAAGGTATGTGAACTGTTGCTCTGTACTGGCCTAAAAGGGTTGTGCAGTTAATGCTTAGATTCTGCATTCCATTAGGGTTTGGTAGGAGACAGTGGGCTTGCTGTCGAGCAGAGACAACAGGCCTTCCTGGAGACCTGCAGGTTATCATTACAGATAGAGGCCATTTAGCAGCTGTAGCTTTTGATAATGGATTTTTGGTTTTTATTCTTTGTATTTGAGAGCATGAATAAATTACGAAAATAGGTTCCTTCAAGAGAAGGAATTTTCTTGATTGCAGCTGCTCCCGACTGTGGTTGCATTTAGTCTTCGCTTCCCAGTTAGCTTTGTCCCTAAACAGAGACCAGTGGCACTACAAAGCTGTTCTACAAAATAGGTGCTGGCATCTTGTGTTCAGTCTAATTCTTAGTTACGGAGGTTTATTAGCATGGAATTGTAGAAGTGCTTTTTGTTGTCTTAATCAGAAAGGGGGACAGTGAGGGTGGATGGGACAGACTTTTATCTTGTACTTTTATTGGCTGTTTTTGTACACCTAGAATGTTTTCCTTCCAGGCAAACATACTGTGACTTTTTGACTTCTCTCATCTGTTTTGTTTGCGTCCTTATTGCTGTGAGACTATGTAGGGTTTGGATATTTCTTCTCTTTTGCCACCTTGCCTTTTGATGTCAGTCAGGTAAACCCTGAGTAACAGCCCACATGCAAGCCTTTTGGACACAGATTTGGCATGAGACCTGCCCACAGTGCTCTGAATTGGTTTGCACAGCTTTGACCAAGAAGTGATAACAGCCATATGACTCTTCAAGGGACAGATCAGGATCAGAATGGAAATTTACTGATGCCCACTTGTTCATTAAGACTTTCTGGGAGATGCACTTAAATGCTGTGCTTTCTATAGAGCATCAGTCCTGTGAGCTGGCGGAGGCAGTGTTAAAGCAAAAGGTTATATGTTGTACATAAATGTTCAAAGAGGGTGTGGAGATTCCCTTATGGCTGTTGGATCATTCAGCTGGGAATGGTAATTGCTTTCAGTGATGCAGCAGTGGACTCCTGAATTAAGGGGCTGATGTTGTCACTTCAGTGAGCTAAATTTGAGGCTGTGGATCATATGTAACTAAGTGTTCTCTTCTTGTCTTTTAGGATGAAGTTTGCAGAGACATGGTTTACGTTTATCATTCTTTAAAGAACAAAAGAGAAACTCACATGATGGGGACTGAAGAGGATACAGCCAGTGAGGAAGGCACACCCCAGGTTTGTGCCCACACACACCCACCTAAAGAAAGAAGGTTTGCTGTGTTAGATGAGCTTGACTAAACTGTAGCAGGATGCTGCATTGCAATGCAGAGGCAGTTCAGTAAAACTAAGGACTGTGATCTCATGCTTTACGTGTTAGATGTATTAACAGAATTTCTTGCACATGCCTCATTCCTAGCTAACAAAGCCACTGCAGTGGCCAAAAGTGTCTCTTTCTGCTGTATCCTTCAGTACATCCTTTATTACAGCTACTAAATACACTAGTGCCTGGTCACTCATAGCAGGGAACACTGTGCCTCACGCATATATTTATGCCACATTGAACCTGTTAGGTTCTGTGTCAACTGAACCATCCTGCGAGATGAGAGTGTTCCTTTTACTGAAACGTAAGGAAGGAACTTTAATATTGTTAATAAAGACTGCAGGTGGTTCATCTGCATTGTACCTGCTGAGTAAGAATGTGCTTTTGCTGGAAGCATAAGCACTCCTGAAGAGTGGCAGTGAGCTTTGGAACATTTTGTTCCACTTCATGATACTAAGAAGATCTATCTTAGGTCTGTGCCCTGAACCACTTGACTACAGGTCTGCACAAACACACTGTAGAGGCAAAATGGAACACGGCCTGTTCTTGTCCCAGTAATCACAGCAAGGCTTTTTGGCTGACAGTTACTTTCCTTGTAAGGTAAATCTCACTTGTCCCCCAGTGCAGAGAACAGGGGTAGATGATGTTGTACGCTGGCTCCTGTACAATGTGTGCAAATCCTAGACTATACCTTCCTGGCTTAAAGACTCCAGCCGTAGTACTGGAGGTCCTCTGTGGTGTTGGCGTACTGTGTCCAAAGGCTGTGTGTGGCATATAGAAGCTTCTTTCTATCCAAAGATAATAGGCAAGAGTATAAATTTAAACATGGTATGTCATTCTTCAGCGTAGGAGTCAGGCTCCTGGGTGAAGTGTGCTAGAACATGCAAGAGATGTGAGGGATTTTTCTGTTGAGAGGTGATAGGATAATACTACATCAGTTGGAAGATGCACTTAAAAATACCAGTGTGATGTGGGAAGGGAGCATGTACCTGCTAGTCAGTAACTGGACCCTAACACACTCTGTGTAATAAGGGACACTGTGTTTTGCTAAAAGATCTTTCTTCTTTCTTTTTTTCCCCCCAGCAGACTCATGGACTGCGGTTTCCTTTGTCGTACTTGGATGCACTGAAGCAGATTTGGTGTAGCAGCACTGTTAATGTTAAAGAGCTTAACCTTGCCTCAGATGAAGAGAAGGAAAACCTTGCCTTGTCACTATGGACTGAATGTCTAATTGAAGTTATTTGATGCTTTGGGGAAAGCTACTACTACAAGTAGTATTTCTAGCCATCAAGAATCTCTCTTGATTCTTGTTATTAAATGCCTTTTTATACATCCAGGTTTGTAGTGCTGTCTGATAAGGCATTGCAATATATATACGTATTGATGCCAAATACTTCCCTTAGCTTTGGGAAAACAGGCACTGGGAAAAAACAGGTAAGCTGCTTAGTGTCCAGTGACTGCAACTCCGGGTCTGTGACTGGATGAATCTACTCACAGTTAACACCATAGTGCTGTGGTGTCCCCTTTCCTCTGTCTGTATGCCTTCCTGTGGAGGACATCTAAAAGTACAGATGGAGCACGCTCCAGGAGCTTGGGCTAAGAACAGGAACTTTTGGTTTTTAATGTGTAAAGTTCACCAGCAAGAAAACCCATTTGTTCCACTTGTTTGCCCCCAGAGAACAAAAGCTGCTCAGGAAAAGCTGTGGCCATTGTTTCCCAAAGGGGTGAGGACTTTGCTCAAGAAAACCCCTTTCCTCTCATCCTCAGATGAGAGGAAACCACTGGAATAATCAAACTACTGTAACCACTGGTTGTAGTTTGTAATCAAACTGTATGGTTGTATAGTTTGTAATCAACCTATAACCACAGGAAACCACTCGAATAATCAAGCTATTTAATGTTTGCCTCCATTTAACATGAAAGTAACCCAAACCTGTAACTGGAATATGTATCTTCAATGCTCACTGAGTGGAGTTTGATGGGAGCAGTGCAGGTACTGCAGATATTGAACCTCAATATTTAATATCATAGAATAGTAAGGGTTAGAAAGGACCTTAAGATCATCTATTTCCAACCCCCCAGTGTAATGTCACAGTCACGTATTCAGTATCCTCATCCCTTTTCTGTCCATTTGAAAGGAAGTATTTGACAGGAACATGCTTTGCCACCTGCTGAAAACGAGAGTTGTATTTAGTTTGTTTAAAAAGAAACCAACAAGCAAAATGTTCCTCCTAAAAAAGTTTTATACAATTAAAATATACATGCTTGGCATTTTACATTCGAGATCTCTTCAGTACAAAAGCCTGCTTTTACTTTGCTCTTTAACACTGACACAAAGAGGATTTAGTCATCCTTGGTCTAAAAGACTAGAACTTTTTACACAGGCTTTTAAAATTTCAGAGGGAGAGCAAGTCCCATGCAGAACCCTTGACACACTGACTTACTTACATAGAAAAGGCTAAACACGTGCTGTAGGTGGTAGAATATATACAGACAGTGGAAAATCTGTTACTTAAACAGCTAGGATAATTTTAGAATGTAAAATAGTAAGTGCAAGTAGATTTATTTTTAAATAATACTATATAGAACTCCATACAAAAATAGACATCCATTTATTTTATTTCTGTGGCAAACTTAGGGTTATGTGGTTGTATTTGTTTTGGGGATGCGTCTGCATGAACAACTGGAAAAGTTACAGCTTTTGGAAACGAAAATATCCATCTGTAGCTAACCTGAACTCTTTAAATAGTTACAGAAATACATAACCTGAATATACAAAGAAGGAAAAAAATACCTTTTTTATGAAATAGATTAATTTAGTGATACTGAAACCAAATGAAATTACCAGTAATCCAGGGGGACTTCACATCAGGTTTTCAACAGCTGTCTACAGTTCTGCCCCTGTTTGCTTTTCAAGCCTGCAACAGCTGCACTCCAGTCAGGTATTTGGTGCTGTCTGTCTCAAGTGATAGCTCACAAGGTGGCTGCACAGTGCTGAAATTGAGGGAAGGGCCAGCACGTCCTTATCCTCTGGGCTAAGCTGCCCGAGGTGTTGATGAGCCACAGTAATGTGAACACGTAGTTATGCTGTTCTTTTTACATTAGACAAGTTTGGAAATAGCCTGCTAGCACCTTTGAAAATACCCATTAGGAATTATCTTCTGAAGGAAGATGTGGTTTCAAGACCAAATTACATTAAATTAATCTATATACAGCAAAACAAATTTTGGCTAGGCTTTAAAATCATTACTGCTCTAAATGCAGCTAGCCCTTGTAGAAGTCTAGCCTGACCCAGGACCGTTTCTTCTGATACGTGTAGATACGGCTCCATGTTGAAGGTGATCTTCAGTGATAACTCACAATTTCACTGGTTGGAAACAGGCCATGGGTCAGCAAAACCAGTTCCTGAACCTGGAAATTTGGTACTGCTAAAACAAATGAGAACAAAGACCTACCAGTAACATCGGGGCAGGGGGAAGTCAGGCTTTCTCTACTGAGCTGGTAATTCCAGTCCAGCATTGTCTTTATGAACAAAGTAAACTGCATTTAGCAAGAGATATGGTTTGAGCTTCAGGGTCACTTGAAACCTAAACAGTTTCAACTGGGACATGGAAGTCCAACACAACCTCTTCCATGCTGCGTTCATTCTTCAGTGAGCTTCCGTCAGTTTGAGGGGAAGGTAAAGACAACATTTCTAAAGAGACTTTCCCATATTATGCCTTGCAGTTCACATCCTGCAAAACTTGCATGTAGTCTCTTTTCATTTACTTATACTCCAGATGAAAAATAACAGTGACCTTCACAGGAGTGGCCTCTAAAGCACAGCTTCCCTGCAGAAAGACATGATACCAACCTCCCATCTTCCGTATTTGTGCAAAATTCAGTTGTTTTTAGGAGCTGGTGCTTGGTAGGAAGGAAAGCAGAGAGGAGTTGCTGCTTAATGTTCCAGTGGTGTGTGACTTCAGTAGTTGGTTGGGTGTTTTTCCACTCTAGGTGTTCGTAACACACACAAGGTCCATCTGTGTGGTGGGTTTCACAATATTTCAATATCCCATTTTTGCGACTGTTTGTTGTCTGTCAGCTGATTCATAATGATGTGATTCTTGTCATAATAATTTCCTCCTAAAAAACAGAACAAAATCATGAAGGCAAAATGGTAAAAAGAAATGCTCAGAGAAGCCTACGTATGATCTTTAAGAAGTGTGACTAAGTAGGAAAATCAGATGGAAACCAGAAATTCTATGAGACAGGGAGTTGTTTCTGCCCCTCTGCCTCCGTTATGTTTGTCTCCTTCAAACAGTCACTTGTCAGCTTCAGCCCTGAGAGGCTCCATTGGCCAGGAAGCAGAACATACCACAAATGTACCTTGGTGCACAGAAATTAGCACCCCTACAGACATTTTGCTTTCAGCAGATACTGAACTCCTGCTGTATGGATTTTCAAGGCACATACTGCTCTACAAGGAATACACAGATTCACAAGTAGACGCGTAATGATTTGGTGTAGCACACCCGTTTCAACCACAGACTTAGAGGTCCTTAAAATAAGATTTCTCTCCTTTGAATACACGTAGCATAGAAATGACACTGAATTTTTTTATCATTATACCAGACACAGCAATTGACTAAAAGAAACAAGTTCTGAAGAGCTATTAAGCAGGATCGTGCAACCCCAGCATTCAACACTGTGTTGTGCTGTAACCGAGGCAGCACAGCTCGCAGATACTTGGAAGAGCTGCCACCACTCTCACCTGATTGCATTTAATGACTCTGTAGGAGCTATTTATGAATTAGTAATGGTGGTTAAACTCCTGTGGTTGCTTTTCCTTCACCATTTTGTCTTCTGTCACCTGCATTTCTTCCCATGCACGCTACTGATCTCCCTCAAGCAGAACAGTCAATGTGATCAAAATAAACCTCTGGGATCTAAAGAGTAAGGTTCCCCCCTGCCCTGTTGTTTCTTGTCCAATTGTCATGCAACTGGACATAAACCTAACGGGAACAACAGGATTAAGTATTTAACCTTAAGTGCAAAAAGAGCTGAAATACAGCAATTAACAACAATCACAAAATGCTCTTGGAAGTTTAGTTATATATTTGTTCTTTGAATACCTTTAATGTCAAGCACCAGTTGTTCGCTGAGGTATGAACTGATGGTTCCATCCTCATTGAGTCTCCACCTTTGCCGGTCCTTCCCGTGTTCCGCCCAGAGCGCCACTTTGGCCCCGGGTACATCTCTGCCCCCAATGACATCCAGGCAGGCGTTGTTAGCCTAAGACACGAGAAGAGAAATGAGACCCAGGACCAAAGCCTTGTGTTTGTGTCTGACTTGTTTCTGTTTGAGGCACTGAGCACACTGCAGTGATCCTCTTGCAGCTGGTACCAAGCCTGGCAAGCAAGCTAGGAACCGATCATTCAGCATCTGACCAGCAGCTTGGTCAAAGGGGGTGGGCTTTGTTAACTCAGGTCTTGCTTACGTTAAATCATCAGCTTTTTATATTAATAACAGACTAGAAAGAGCAGCATCAATACAAAATCATTACTTTCTACACATACTACTCTCTTAACTCTTCAGAGGTAATAAACTTGCAACAGACAAAAACCAGGTTTCTGCTTCCAGGAACACCAGTGCCCTTAGATGTGAAAAGCAGCCCAATTTGCCAAAGCAGACAGATCACTTCTGCCTCTACATAGCAGGAGGATGTAGGTTATAAGAGTTTTGGTCTAAGACACCTGGGAGAGGCCAAAAGCTATCCTGTTAGGTGTTAATGCTAGCCTAGGGCAAAAGCAAGAAGCGAAGGTGAAAAGTACCACCAGTGATACAAGCTGCCTACTTCAGCATCTGGAGACTCACCTTGGATTTGAAGAGTCCACGACAGTAGTGCCAGATCTGGGTGTTCTTGCCATTGTATGGGGATGCACACACTGATGTTGCTCTTACATCAGCCAGGCTCCCAGCCACTGTCAGGTATTTGCCTTGGGCTCGGTTCTTCACTCTGAGGTACATTGCTGGCTGAAATAGAATCATAGAATAGTTAGGGTTGGAAAGGACCTTAAGATCATCAAGTTCCAACCCTCCTGCCATGGGCAGGGACACCTCACACTAAACCATGGCACCCAAGGCCTCATCCAACCTGGTCTTGAACACTGCCAGGGATGGAGCATTCACAACCTCCCTGGGCAACCCATTCCAGTGCCTCACCACCCTAACAGTAAAGAATTTCCTCCTTATATCCAATCTAAACTGTTTAGGTTTTAACCTGTTACCCCTTGTCCTGTCACTACAGTCCCTAATGAAGAGTCCCTCCCCAGCATCCCTATAGGCCCCCTTCAGATACTGGAAGGCTGCTATGAGGTCTCCACGCAGCCTTCTCTTCTCCAGGCTGAACAGCCCCAACTTTCTCAGCCTATCTTCATACAGGAGGTGCTCCAGTCCCCTGATCATCCTCGTGGCCCTTCTCTGGACTTGTTCCAACAGTTCCATGTCCTTTTTGTGTTGAGGACACCAGAACTGCACACAATGCTCCAGGTGAGGTCTCGAGAGCAGAGCAGAGGGGCAGGATCACCTCCTTCGACCTGCTGGTCACGCTCCTTTTGATGCAGCCCAGGATACGGTTGCTTTCTGGGCTGTGAGCGCACACTGAAGCCGGCTCATGTTCATTTTCTCATCAACCAACACTCCCAAGTCCTTCTCCGCAGGGCTGCTCTGAATCTCTTCTCTGCCCAACCTGTAGCTGTGCCTGGGATTGCTTCAACCCAGCTGTAGCACCTTGCACTTGGCTTGGTTAAACTTCATGAGGTTGGCATCAGCCCACCTCACAAGTGTGTAGGTAGATAGTTGTAACACAGGGATTAAGGATGTTGATGTGAGATTGGTTCCCCTCAATCTTACACCAGTTCTAAAGTTTGTAATTTCCAGTTCCAGGAAGTATTTTTCTTGTTGGAAACAAATGAGCATGGTAAAGCAGCAGTCAATGCTCTTCACATGCAGGCAGACAGACAGCTGTAAGCAGCAATAGCAGATAAGCTGTTTTAAAACAAGGTATGTCTACAGAACTAATTCCTGCAGCATGTAAATATCTAGTTCAGCACATTTCACTCATTCCAAGGCCAGTAAATGGGCTGTACTCCACAAGCTTTCTGTTCTCAGGCCACAAAACTGATTCACATATCCAACAACTTCCACCCCTGCTAACTGCAATATACAGCAGAGGGTTACACCAGTGCTTTTGAACACGCACAGAAAACGGTGCTGCGCTGGCATCCCTGTCTACTTGTTTTACTCAAATAATGACATTTTGTAGGGTTCAAGCTTCTGCTCCGTTACTCACTGATTTTGGCACAAAGAACAGCGAGTTATAAAGGACAGCTCTGCTGGAACCCCAGCTTAAGCATAGTTTTTCCCTTACTTTTTTTCCATATTCAAACAAACCTTAAGGTACAGACAATAAAGCCTCTCTTCCACCAAGCACCCATAAACTGATGTGTACTACTATAGTACATTCTGCATAAGGAAGGCAACGTATTACAAAGTCACTGAGCAAAACTTGTCTCATTTTGGATGAGTTTCAGATGTTCTGCTTTTTCTTGCACTACCTCTTGACTTGGCCAGTTTTGTAATATGAAATGGAGATGGAAGGGAGAATAAAGCAGTGCAGGTTTGCAGTATCCCCCCAGTCTCAAAACACCACACACCCACAGAAGCGCCAGGCACTGGTAGCTGACTGCACAAACTCAAACCAAAACCAAGTCAAAGCAATGATCACAGAAACCCAGCAAAGTGGCTGAAGCAGGCTGGGTAACTGTTGCAGTGTAAAAAAGGATGCTATCAAATACAAAAGCTCTTCAGACTGCTGGCTGAAGAAAGGATTCTGGTTTTAAGATCAGTACGTTTTTTTTTCATTGGTATTTGCCAAAATGACATCCTTCTCTAAGTTATCGCTTCCAAAGAATTCCAGGGAGCCATCAGCTTCTTGGACTAAAAACTCCTTGCAGGGAGGGCGGGAGGTAATGAATAACGCATAACTAGTGCTCATGACTGCTATTTCTCTTCACTGCAATGTTTCCCAGTTGAATCTTGTGTTTAAAAATAAAGCAGAATTTGTCACTAAGCGGAGACAAGTTGCCTGTGAGAAACAGAGCAGAAACAAACTTCCCCAGTGGAGCGACTGCTCACATTCCCTGCCGTGCTTCCCTGTCCTTTTCCTACCCACCTGGACACTGTCCTCCCACAGCTGCGTGCGGGACGCACACCAACACTTGCTTTGGCTGGTCTGGATGCATCCTGAGACATCTTGGCTAAGCCAAGGGGCAGAATTGTACCTGCTCTTCCTTCAGTGAGGGGCTTTTACCTCAAGTCTTGCTTCTCCACCCATCTTTCCCAAAGCTCCTGAGCACTGGGTGGTTTTGAGACCCAAATCTCTGAATGAGACTGAAACTGGCACTGCCTGGGGTGAGGCAGAGAGGGAAATCCTGGCGGGAAAGCGTAAGGAAATCCAGGCTACAGCACAATAAAATTGCTTCCATTTATGTTCATTATGAATCAAGCCAATGCAAAATTGGTTCTCATTATATGGCAAAAACAAAAATGGAGCAGCTACAGAACATGCTAATGAGCTATTCAGGAAAAACAAAGCTTGGCTCCAAAGGAACCAGGAATTATTTCCCTTTTGGAGCCTAATATAGATCTCTAACTGCCACTAGAGGAATTTTCTGCTTCACTTATCTTCCAGTAGGTGCTTTGGGCTGTCATCATTTGACCTGATTTACGGAGTACAATGCACCCCATTATACTTAGTTGTAGCACTGACACTTGTGCGCTAACCCCCTCCCAAAACCAGAACTGTTCTCGTATAGTCCTACAGTACCTGCTTCACAGGACGGAGGGAGCCAATCACTTTCCAGCCACTGTGTTCATTCCAGTTTGAAATCTCACTGGGCTCCAGCAGAATCTGCTTTCCTAAGAAATTACATCCCTCGTATGCAATCCACCTGGACACAGGAACAGAACATTGAAGACTACACGTTAGCCACAGCAGAACTGAACTGCAGCTTGGGTTCATGAAAGCCAGCAAACCTCCCCGCAGCAGCGCTCCTATCAAACCTCTGTTGCCAAACGCCATCCATTTCAGTGATTTAACCATTTTCAGTCTAAATTAAGACCTGGTTTCTGTCTGTCTGAAACTTGCAAACTCCACTCCCCCCAATTTTTCCCCACAAATAAAACAACCTCTGCATTAACCTAGATACAACTAATGGAGGTTTCACTGGGATGCATTTGGAATCCAGAAAGCCACATACCACAATGCACTACTTCCATCTTTGCCTGGTGGTGCGTCTCAGTTATGAGAGGGTCTTGTGTGATGTTTTCTTTTGTTATAAATAAAGCTTTTTATAGCCATTTCTATAGCTGTTGTCTGAAAACTCACATAAAATACTCCAAAACCCACACAATGCTCCAACAGACTTTCCTGTAGTGAATACATCTGAGCCATGGACATAGCTGAACCCTTTAACACAGAGTTAAAGCACAAGCAAATACAGCTCTCTTGTTATCCAGGCATCTGCTCAGTTAGTACTGTGTAGCTGCTTACAAAGGCAGCCTCTGGATCACAGATTGGTTTTGTTTGTATCAATAGGACACTGTTGTGCAGGCAGTAAATCCTAAATGCCTGCCTCATTAACTCATCCAAACATAAGGAAAACACTGCTTTCCCCACATTACCTGTTTTACAGGTCAGCTGCCAAGCACACGAGGGATGGCTGCACTCTAAGCATCCACAGTGCTCACAGCACCTGTAATTTACCTTTTCCCATTGCTAATGTGGAGAAACTGCCAGCCAGCCCTGCTCAGGACTCCAGGGAGGCTGAACCTGCCAACTGTGAACTGCCTCATAAAGAGCCTGTATCACTGTCTCTTCAAATTAAGCCCCATACCCCCTGCCTACCGAGTATTCAGAGCAGCCTGACCACCACTGTGTGCTCCTTCTAATGCATTCCTGACTTTCTTTCTTGCCAATTGTCAAGTCAATGAGAATTCACTGTTCATGTTCTTGGAGCATCTTGGAGCTCCTCATCTGAAATGCAGTTTCAAAGCTGACATACGTAGAAAACAGTACAGAAACTGTTACAGTAATAACCACGTGAAGCCAGGTTGGGCTTTAGGCATTCAGTGACACACACAAAGCTCATCTCGGCTCTGATGTTGATCAGCAGCCTCCCCTGTGCCATCTTGCCCACACCTTGGAGTACATCAGCCCCCAGCCCCCTTTGCAAAGTCACAGTCCAGGCTTGGGCTGTTCCTCACTGAGGAGGTCAAGAAGGATCCTCAAACCTAGGCCTGACAGCAAGATGCCAGTATATTTACTTAAACCTTTGTCATTTGTCTAAAGCTGACAGTGGGCTCTGGAGCAAGGAGTCAAACCCCCTCTAAATCCACCTTCCTGAACACTTCATCACAGATAAGGCAAACAAACCCCATAGAGACATCCCACAGACCTCCCACAATCATCTGTCACCCTCAGCCTTGAGGCTACCTAGCTGCAATGAGGGACGGGGACAGGCTGGGGAGCTATGTTGCCTACAGAGAGAGCTTCAAAAGCCCAGCCGTTCTGCCCCTGACCTTTCCCAGGGCCAGGGAAGCACCTAACCTGGCTTGGATACTCAGGACCAAAGAGAAAGATGGACAAAGGGCTGAACTGTTGAGCTCTCAGTTCTTTTCTCCTGTGTGGTACCAAAGCCATCACCCTTCCTTTACAGCCAACTTCATGGGCAACGGGAGAGGGCAGAGAGCAGAGAAAGCTCATGAAGAGACATTCCCCAAGAGGACACACTTCAGGCTGTCAGACCTCCAACAAAGGCATGAGCATTTACATGCTCCCACCAGAAATAAGTCAGGTATTCTTCCAGGAGAAAGCCCTTCCTTCTCCAACAAAGCACAGACCAAGGGTGATGTGTGTATGCTGCCCTCAGCCTCAGACAGCAGCTGCTTGCTACTGTCACCTGGGGCACCTCAAGACAACAGCAGCAGCAGATGATCCCTCAACTCCCTGTATTTCCAGCAAGGGCTCAGAGGAGAGCTCAGCAGTGTTACCACAGGTATTCCTAGAAGGATTTTGACTTCTAAGTGGTAACAGACTAGGTGCATTTGAAAAACTCACCATAAGAATCGCAGAGATACACCTAAGCCATGAACAGTCTATACTAATTATATGCCCAAGTAGTTCAAATTCTGCATGGTTTAGTGTCATCCCACAAGATCTCTCAAGAAAATTACAGCCTTGTCTATGTAGGAAAGGTGGGGAAAAGGTTAAATAAACAGGAAATGTGTCACATAGGAAGAACACCAGTGACAGGATGAGATTCTGCAAGTTATTTGTTGCTGCTGAGGGTGTGGAGGCTGAAAACCTGGCCCAGACAGAGTACTTGGGAGCTTCTCCAAAAGGTGAAAGGGAGAAACGTGGAAGAGGTTAGAAGGTCACTTCTGCAGATATAAAATGGTTTTCACAGAAGGTCCTGGGTGTGTCTTGACACTCATGGAGGGGGTTAGGCTAATAACAGAGCAAACTACTGTTCCAGCTGTCACATCCACCCTGAGCTTCTCTCACAAGCTCTCAGGCAGCCGATGAGCATGGCCAGCTGCACTGAACCACTGCAGTGCTTCAAGTTAAATCACTGCAGTGCTTCAAGTTAAATCACTGCAGTTTATAGCTGGTGTTTTACAGCCAGTTAATAATGGCACTCTGAGTTTACTCCACCTGTCTTTGTAAGTCAGCAATCAAAACTTACTTCTGGTTCCTGACTTGAAGAACAGGCTCCATTGTTCCTTACCATATAGGGATAAAAGGCCATATAGGGATAAAAGGATGATTCTTCCAGAGGGAAATATACCCTCTGTCCAGTTTTTGTTGGTTTTTGAGTCCTGATACAAAAAGTAGGTCTAACATTCAACCACATTTTAGGATTTGACATTGTCACAAAATAGAAGTTAGAATGTAAAACACACCCTATGAAAAAAAGGCAGTAATCAGGAGAAAATGCATGTTCAGTTATTATCAGCCATAGTGCAAAACTGACGAAAATGTTTCTTCCATACTTACAATCCACTTCTCACCCACACAGACTGAGTGTAAAAATGAAGGTCCTCATTCAAAACAGAATTGACTGGTTCACTGAAGTGCAGCTCTCTGCCCTTGCAGCACTCCAGAGCAAACAGACTGATGGAGGGCTCAGCAAAAACCTGGGAGGGAAGAAAGAAGAAAAGCAAAGTTTAACTAGGAATAGTCTAACTTCAGTTGTTAAGTGTGTGATGCGTGCACATGTGCCCATTTCAGCTTAACTTCCACGTGCTTCGGGGTTGGATCGCGCTCCCTCAGCAGTAACATAAGGAAAAGGGAAATGCACGTCCACTAACAAAGCACACGGAGCTGAAACACCGGATTTACGGTTGTCTTTGTCAGCAAGGTGCCCCACTGACACAGGCCAGACACAGGGAGTCACTTCCAAGATGCAGAGAGGCCTCTGTTTGCATCTGAAAAATCTCTTTTTGATCTGGTTTGTATTATGAGGGCCTTGGTTCCTTCTCCTAACTCCGTTTTCTTACTGGTGGGACAGGTTACAGCAGTAGTCTTCAGGGCGATCTGTGGATTGCATCTGAAGTAGTAAGGCAAATCACAAGTCTATTGTCTGTGGACTTCAATTAGCAGTGGTTCACTGAAAAGTCTTAGGGATCTACAGATTGAAAAAGGTTAAAAACATCAGAACTAAGAAGTTCTCCATGTCTTTTTAGAGACATTCCCATTTTTCTCCTGACAACCTTGAAGAAGCAGTGTAATCTTTAACCCCTTCAAGCTCATGCAGAACTGAAAAGTTTTTCACTCAATGTCCTTCTCCACAGTTGAGAGACTGCCTATGAAAGCAAATAAAAAAGATCTGGGTTTCTTCTTTAGTGAAGCCATGGCCTCAGGTGGGACAAATGAAACAAAATCCTGAATTAAAGCTGACACACGCACTGCATAATGAAGAGAACTTCACTTTCATGCTTGAAGAGGCACATGTGTTGTAGGGCAGTGTCCCTGAAGAGCTCAGGGGTGACTCAGGACTTACCAATTTACTGGCACCCACTCAGTGCACTTGGTATGCACGCGGTTGTTCAAATCCTGCCTCAGAGAAACTGCTTTCCTCTGCCAACCGGTGCAGGGACAATGCAAGCCATGCAACACTGCATGGACAGGGAGTTTGCTGACACATTTAAAAGCAGGGCCTGGGATCATCCACCCAGAAAGCCCACTGCGCTCCTAAAAAACTAATGGCACAATACAGAAGGAGACTGAAACCCATAATGTGTTTGTGTTTGTATGTCAGTTCTTCCCACCTACCTTCTGCTGGATGAGGTGACTCTAAAGGTTTGCTCTGAAATGAGTCTAAAGGTCTCACTTACAAGACCTAGTGCAGGCTGCTTTGCTTAGGAAGACAGTATCATCCACAAACAAGTCTGCAAATGCCTGCTCCCTTGGCATTGATTTTCACTTGAGTGGAGACCAGAAGCCATGTCCAGAACAGGTCCAATTTTCACAAGTGCATTAGCAACCATGGGAAACACTATTTGACACCCTTATTGCTACAAGTTGTTCCCAAAACCTAAAACTCATATTGCTGTTGCAATACTCAATATGTTAAGAGACAAGGGATGCCACAGAAGATGAACAAGTCATCTGATCCAGCACATCCATTTGTACACCAAGAATCAGAACAGCAAATTGCTGGAGTCAGTTAAAGTGACTTTAGCTCTTCTGTGCTGGAGGCTGTTTGAACTTACTAGATCTGAGCAAGCCCCATCTGGTTGCTAAGGCTCCCAGCCTGTTAGTACACAGCAGACATTGCACCTATGACACACACACACAACCCATCACCAGGACACAGACCACCTTTCCAGTGGGACCTCAGGACTCCACTGACCTTGGCATGGATGTGAAGCACAGAACAAATAAAACATGCTGCTGCCTCAAGTGCTGAAGTTCTTGTATTTCCATAACCAAACATAGAGCAACGAGCTGATTACTCACTTTATATATACCGTTTTACACCAACAGCTGGCAGCAGAGGCTTGGCCTGGCTTTCTTCTCCGATTCTGTTTTCATAGCTCCATGGAAACCACGAACAGCAAACCCCAAGGTTCTGAGGCTATGCAGTTACATTTACTACAGAGGATCTTGCTCCCACCCTTCCTCCTATCCTGACAGGCCAAGGAGGAACAGTGCAACTAGGCAGAGAATACAACAGCTGCTTTAGGTGGACCCCAGTCCCCAGTTTTGGAAGGTGAGCTGAAGACGTCAACATTTACCCACGACTGGCAAGTCATTCCCATGTCTGGGTCAGGATTACCTTTGCTTCCTTTTGTAGTTATTTCAAGGAAAACACTAGAAATGCCATCCTTTGGGGAAAGCTTGCCAATTGCAACAACGACAGGGCACTGAAGAACTACTTTACCTAATCTTTGTGCATTGAGGAACTCTCTTGCTTAAACCAGCACCAATTAAGTTTCAATAGGTTTTGCTTGCCCTGGTTTTGAATGCCAGTGTCCAGGGAGAAGCTTGAAAAGATTTACTACATTCAAGAGGCCAGTGATTAAGGAAGGCTGTATTTACATAGCGCTTCAAGACATAAGCAGCCTTGTAAACTGTTAAACACAGCGATACTCTTTACTTAGCAGGTGTGGTAGTCTATGGCTCATGCAGCATGCCATGCAATGAAAGTGGCACAGCTTGATTCTTTTCCTCCCCACCATGTGATTTCAGAGGCTGAAAAGCAAGCCAAGGAAATCAATGTATTAAAAATCTCTTGCACAGCTCAACTCAGCTCAAACTCCCCCCCCCCAATGACTTCTCCCTTTTTTAAACAGAGAAGCCAGGCACCACTGATGTTTCACAAGTCAGAACAGAATTTCATGTTTTGCCAGTTCAGAAATAGATGCAATGCAAGCCTCAAGTGTTTGATATTAAACAAAGATCAGTGCAAGAGGAGCGTCCTTCAAATGCCTTTTGTTTGCAGTACAAGGCTTAAGTGCTTGACCCATGGTAAAGCAATAGCAAACAGACACAAAGCAGCTCACCCAGAGGTGCCAGAGTTGAGAACCAAGTGCATGGGTGAATTTGCACACAGGCTTCTAATAAAAACAAGTAAAGTTTTAGCTATGGATAACATCAGGGTCATTTCTCATTATGAAGTTTGTGCAAATTATTACTGAACAAGCTCTTTTGAGAAGGACTCACCTCAAAACATATTGCTCCTCATACCTTTTTTTGCAAGCTTAGATTCTGCAGACTTTGAAGGGAAAGACTAATAAAGCCAAAGAAAGAAATCCATGGGGCCACACGATGGCATGACTGTAACCCAACCATTGCAAGGGTTATCATAGAATCAACTAGGTTGGAAAAGATCTTTAAAGATCATTAAGTCCAACCCTTACCCCAGTACAGCCAAGACCACCACTGAACCGTGCCACTGAGGGCCTCATAGACACGGGTTTTGAACACTCCCAGGGATGGTGACTCCACACTGCCCTGGGCAGCCTGTTCCAAAGCTTGAGCACCCTCGATGAAGAATTTTTCCCAATAACCAGTCTAAATCTCCCCTGGCACAGCTTGAGGCCATTTCTTGTCCTATCTCTTGTCCCTTGAGAGCAGAGCCCAGCCCCCTCCTGGCTCCATCCTCCTGTCAGGCAGTTGTAGAAAATTATAAGGTCCCCACTAAGCCTTCTCTTCTCCAGACTGACCCCCCCCCAGGTCCCTCAGCCGTTCCCCATCACACTTGTGCTCCAGACCCTTCACTAGCTTTGTTGCCCTTTTCTAGACCCACTCCAGCACCTCAATGTCTCTCTTGCAGCGAGGGGCCCAGAACTGAACACAGGATTCAAGATGCAGCCTCACCAGTGCCCAGTACAGGGGTATTATTACTTCCCCAGTCCGGCTAGTCACACTTCGCATCCCTGATGCTCTGCAAACAGCATTTGCCAGAGCCTTAATTGGAGGAGCCTCCACAGCTGTGTTACACCATCCCTGGAAAAACCTTTAGTCTTGGCTAACTCATCATTTAGAACTGCCTTTACTGAAGCTGCACTCGCCTGGCTACTCCCTTCAGTGTGGGAAGGATGCCCGGCTGAGGAAGAGGAACACGGCGCTGGATGACAGGAACACCCACAGTCCAGTCCCAGCTCCACAGAATGACTCATTGACTGGCCCTGGGAAACACGGATTCAATTTTGTATCTGATTTCATTACTTGCCTCACAGGAATGCTGGGGAGATTAGTCAACACCTGTATTTAACTAAGAAAAGATAATCAGTGCAGAAATACACAAACTATCACAGCAAAAATAAGGACTGCCTCAAAAGAAGATAAAGAAAAGATAAAGAAAACAAACAAAAAGGACTTAAAGCCAAAGGTGTTGTGCAACCTACAACCCAGATCTCATTTTTGTTTTTAGAAACTGTAAGACTTAACTTCAGGCCTAAAGTTAGACAACATTATAGAAGGAAAAGTAATTGCTCACTGCAACAGCCCTGGATGCTCTCGTCCACATAAGTCACACCAAGCATTACAGGGAGTTTGGCAAAACAACATCACTGAAAAAAGGCAGCACTAGAGCTGAACTCCCCTTTGAAAGAACATCCTGTAAGGGTTTCTATCCCAAAAGATTAACCTCTTCAAGCAACAAACACTGGACAACAGCCCCCATAAGCAACCCTGGCCCTCTGAGTGGCACAGCTGCCTTTACCTGTTCTCTTGCCACCAGGTGAGCGGCCCACACTTTCCCTTCCACGAATCCATGGCCACACAGATGTTAAGTCCTTGCTGATGCAGGCAAGGAAACCTGCACCTCTGCAGAAAATGCAGCAACCCTTAACCTGTGCTTTGCTTTTGCCTGCCTGCAGAATTGTTATTAACAGTAAGAAGCAGCTTATGTTTGTTCCAGTGTTCCTCCTACCACTACTAAATACGTGTGTAGCCACCTAATGTTAAGTGGGCTTCCAAAGCGTGTCACTACCTGTTCATGTAAGGACAGACATTCCTGTAAGACACTTTTTTGCATATTTTCCACACAAAATTGTATATGAATAAGACTGTTTTCTCAGAAGCATTCCCCTTTTCACAAGGGAAGGTGCCTTGTAACACAATGCTATTCAATATGCAATCTCGATTAATACATGGATATTACAACACTATTTTCCCTCCCAGAACACCAAAAACAAAGGACATGATTTTCGCATTATCAAGTTACAAATATGCTTTGTTTCTTCTTTGTATCCTCTGATTAACCTACAGCTTTTCCTGAACACTCCCAGAAGGAGAAAATAGTCCATTTCTGAGCGAACTGGACCAGGAGGGGCAAAAATACAGGTAAGGCCTACTAGAGATTTAGCTGAAGTATTATACACCTCAGAGAATAAGCCAAGATAGGAAAGAGGTTCCTAGGAATAAGGGAACACCTTTCCCACTCTCCTTACAAACCTGCCAAACTCTGCCAAAAGAAGTAGTACTCCATGGCATGGGTGTGCAAGTATGTACCAAATTCTCATTCCAAAATGCAGAGCCCGGAAATCCTGTGGCAGCTGAAAACATCCCAAAAGCCCCTCAAAACTGCAACAGATTTGAAGTGAAAACTCAGAAAGTTACACTGAAGGTACTGCTGCATGCAATAGCAAAAAAAAAAGAAAGCTGGATGTTCCTTTTAGTTCCTGGAACAGAAAGGACATCTTGATTCAGAGTAAGATGCAGCACTCGGCGTGGCCAAGCTGCACATCCCACACGTGTCAGTGGCCTGTGATGACTGCTCCGTTTCACAGCTACTCTGGAGTCAGTCCCACACAAATCATCTGTATTCTTGCATATACCCTGAAGAGGCCCAGAGTTGGGACTTCACTCAGCTGTGCAGTATCAGTATAACACATCCTTAGTTATCGCTACAATCTGGCAAATTAGGAAGGGAATACCCAGATTCCCTGTCCCTATTTCCTCCAACAGATTTGTTCTCCCATCCCAAAGGGCTGGCTGAAACAATCTACTTCTTAAAGATACAGCTGGACCACACCTACACCAATCAACAGACTTGGACTGTCTTCAAAGGCTGGTAACGAGCAAGCCTTATGAGTCCTTTGTACTGCTAAAAGCATATTTTGTTTCCCCTCTGCCAGTGCCACACACGGGCCTCTACTTGTAGCCAGCATCTGGGAAGCAGAAACCTCACACACTGAAGCAATACATGGCTCCCCCCCAGCGTTAGAGTCCTTCCAACAGTCACAGTAAATACATCTCACTTAAAGGAAAGCAGGAGACAATGCACATTCAGGGCTTCGTGTCAGGGTTAAACATTCTTCCTCTCACACATAAGCTATTGAGATACACACCTTGGGTCTGAGCTTGGGCTGGTATTTAAAACTCAATAATGAACCCGATGTCACCACTGAATTCAATAAAGCTGTACAACAATTCCACTTGGGAATACGTCTGCTGTTCTCTTGAATGAGCTAACAAAAATATCTTGTAATAAGAAGGGCTCTGTTCCAAGAACAGTGCACTGTGGACAATGCACAGAATTAACTATGGCTGTTTCTGACCACTGACGAAACTTAGGGCTGCGTGCTTAACATCACGTCTGTACTACACAAGGCCTCTGAGTGCTATCCCGGGCTATCAGCACACACAATGTGTTAGGAGCTGATGAGGGCATTACTATTTGTGAGACAGGTGTGATTCAATAGCATTTTATGCTGTTGAGTACCTTGGTTTTGTAAAATACAAGGGCTATTTGAAGAGAACTGAACTATGAGGTGCAAGGCATTTACAAAGTACAGGAAGATGTGTGTAAGCTTCCCACACCTGGCCTGCCAAACACACTTCTCCCAGGGCTTGGCCTTTGGGAAATCAAGGGCTGCCAGTAGCTTCTTACTATGCCAAAATGCATAGTAACTTCCCTGTGAGGTGACAGGCTGGGGGATTAGAGTGAGACACACCACTTCATGTCAAAACTTCCCTCTGATTTAACAGAGTCCAACAGCCTAACGTGAAAAGGAGATCTTTAATCTGAAAACCAGGCTCTCAGCAGGTGGGAAGCTATAGCTCGACTGAAGTCACCGTATCTATGTAACCTAGAGAGACCAGCTCTCAAAGCCCATGGCTTTTAGTGTTTGGTTTTGTTGTTGTGATGAATTGACTACAAGCTCTATTCCCCGTCCCATTGTGTCAATGATGTTAAGAGAAGGTAGAGAAAACCGGGAGCAAAGTTAAGCCTGGGAAGAAGGGAGGGGTGGGAGGAAGGTGTTTTTAAGATTCCATTTTATTTCTCATTACTCTGCTCTGATCCGATTCGTAATAAATGAATTTCTCATCAAGTCAAGTCTGGTTTGCCCATGATGGTAACCAGTGAGTGATCTCTCCCTGTCCCTATCTCAGCCCATGAGCTGTATTTTTCTCTCTCCTGTCCAGCTGAGAAGGGGTAGTGATAGAACGGCTTTGGTGGGCACCTGGCATCCAGCCAGAGTCAACTGACCACAAGAGCAGTCAGGAAAATGCCAACCAATGCAACTTGGACAAAAGAGAGCAACTCTGAGCCTAGAACACCCAGAAGTATGTCCCTACAAGTGACCACGTACATGCATACATGCAGCCTGGCTTCTTCCCAGCCCCCAAAAAAGTAAGCCAAGAAACCAAACTTCACTCTATTCCCTGAGTGAGAGTTTGTTTAGCACAAGCACTTGCTTCAGACATCTGACTAGGAAAAGAGTTCCAAAAGGTTACTTTTTTTTTTGCTATAAAGTCCTTACATATTGAATAGGCTTGAGGGATTTGATTGTAGCAGTTGGGCAGCCACAGGAACTGAGGTCAATGTAGAGGCCTTCTTCCAGCACACAGTGATTGTCAGTGGTTTCCCCTTGGTAATACAGGAGCCAACTGCAAGAATAATGTAACAGAAGAGATTAGCTGCCCCAGCCGCTTATGAAGTTTCTTTCAAGATTTAATGTTTGCTAAGGAAATAAGGAATAAAAAAAACGTTTGTTCTTGTTAAGCTTAAAAGTAACGTGACTTGAAAGGCTATAGGACAAAGCAACCA
The DNA here is from genome assembly GCF_028554395.1 of Pezoporus wallicus. NCBI lineage: Eukaryota > Metazoa > Chordata > Aves > Psittaciformes > Psittacidae > Pezoporus > Pezoporus wallicus. The sequence goes on from NW_026639755.1 coordinate 2,727,578, forward strand.
CAAGAGGAAAAAATCAGATCATGTGGTACAGAAATCTCAGTTCCAGAGTCAAACGACGCAAGTGGAATGCAGACACTTCTTCTGCACCAAGTTTTCAAAATCTGGAATAAATTCTAACTGGAGTAAAAACAAGAATTACAGTAACCGTGCAAACTTCCCACAGGGAAAGGAAAACGCGCACTCCCCAAAGCAATGAGAGGACAACAGTTACCGAGATGTACTGCAAGACAAAGGGTCTAATACATGATGGAATACGATGCGCATGTGTTATGCACTTACAGCTGTCTGAAACATAGTAATGGTTTAAAAAAATCCAGTTTTCCTATTACTTAAAATGGTGGCATGTAAAACAAGACTTACCATCCCCGAAGAACCTTAAAAGAACATGGTATGAATGATGTAAAATCAGAAACTTCTGCTGTGAAATCTATACATGCTCCTTGGAAATGTGTATTACTGAAAGCTTTGAGCTACAAGAACAAAACAAAACAAAACCAATGACTAGAAGGAAAACAAATGCATTATCATTAATGTAAACAGAGATAGCTGTGCTCTTAAAGAATCAATCATAGACTAGTTTGGATTGGAAGGGATCATCTAAGTCCAACCCCCCTGCAATGAGCAGGGACAATGAGAAGTACCCATTCAATTCACAAAGATACAATAAATAGAATGAATTCTCATTAGAGGCATCTTCTATGTTTCTACAGCTGCTTTATTTTGAGAAAGATAATGTTTTATGATCTCTGGGTCCAGTACAGGATGCTTCCCAGTGATACTAAGGCAGCCGGTATCAAGCATAAGTTCAGCAGGCGAGGGCCCAGAGAAAAAGAAGTCTAGGACTGAATGATGTTGTGCTCCATCCAAAGTACCCCTGAACTGCAGTGCAGTTAACTCTTGTTACAGCTCAACAATCTAGTGTTCAGAACAGGATGGGGAAGTGTTGGTCAAAAGATAAAGGGCTACTGTTGACAAAGTGCCTTGAAATCTTCTGTGATTGCAGTGATCACAGATAGCTTCTCATTTAAGACTAGCAGGAGAATTTCTGCAGGAACTGGGCACAGCCTTCTAGATGCACTATGGACTTCAAAAGTTAAGCTAAGCTGCTTTTACACGTTGCAGTGAAGAACTTCAAGCCACACTGAACCATACCCCGCTGGTAAGATGTGATCAATGCAGCCTGAAACAGCAACAAGATTGAAAGCGTTGCAGTAAAAGAATAAAGGGAAAAAGGGAGAAAAAAATAGAATGATATAACTTATGATCTATTGCAAAGTTGCCTAGAACTCTGTACCCTTGGGCTGCCACTGTGTAACTGAAGTGAATTTCACTTTAAAGCCTGAAAGAAAGGCTGGAAAAAGAATTAAAACTTTAACTGCATCAAAAGAACAGCTCATAGTCTGTAATGGACGGAAAAACACGATGGCTGTTGCAAGAGCTACTTCCCCCTTCATGCCCCAAATTGGCCTAGCTTCCTGCCAAAGAAATCAAACGCCTTCACCAGTACAGAGAAAGAAGGCCAAACACAAATATCGGCAAATGGTTTTATGGAAAAGCTCAGTCTGAGTTTTTAAAAGAAATAAACGTGTTTCCTGTTAGAAAGAACAAGAAAGGCTTAGCCTGGCCTCCCTTGCTGTAACTGCAATTCACAAATCAGCTACAATATAATGAATAAAGTCTGGGTTTTCTGTAAATATAACTGCACTGCCAGGTCAGAAAGCAGCTATTTAAGCTCTAATTATAGTGTTGTCTGCCCACTTACCTCAAAACTCTATAAAGGTGTGTGTGTATATATATGCACACACGCATACCGTCTGTCTTCATAGGCCATGCGCTATGCAAGGCTTTTAAAAAGATCTGTAACTCATTTTTATACAGAATATGTATAATTGTGAATGATGGTCTTACTTTCACAAAAGCTGGGGTGAAGCTCTGATTCCTCAGTGAAAACACTGCATTGTAAAAACATTTACATTGGAGAAAGACACTTGAGATGTATTCCAACTGTAAACCTAACAATGCTGAGTCCACACCTAAACCATGTCCCTAAGCACCATGTTTACACATTTCCTAAACACGTCCAGGGAATTAGTCTCAAACTGCAGCTATCTCCACTTTGTCAGGATTTTACATTACCATATGAGGTTTTGCTTCCTAAAAAGTCAATGGACAGCATGTTAAATACAAATGCAACTTATCACAGCAATTACCCCTGCTTCCTGAATTATCTGTATAAGTCAGCTGCTATTGAAAGAGGCTTTGTTCTTACTGGGCAAAACCAAGTTTTACTTTTAGTAAATAAAATGAATGGCTTTGTAGAATTGGCGATTTCAGGCATTCTTACATTGTACGCACTTTGTTTATGTGGCAGGAGGAAAAGGTCAGGGGAGTTACCAAGACATTTAAGAGAATTTAGTTGCTTTTCAGCTTCTGAAAAGTGAAGTGCAAAAAGACATGATCTTGTAGACAGCGACAACAGTTCCCTTAGCTCAGAACTACGTTTATTAAAGGTGGGAAAACATATATCCTTCAAAATAACTACTACGTGGCTTATACAAACGTCAAGCATTCGGATGCTTAAGGATTTGCCAGATCATACACACCCTGATTTGAATTTCCAACCTAAGAGACTTTTATTTTACTCTGAATGGAGAACTCTTCATATTTAGCCAAAAGACTGCCCTTTACTCATCCTACGCTATTAAATGTTTTCCCATTAAAACTTATTCAAAATAACTCCCCTCCTAAAAGAACTGTAGCAATACCAATGATGTTCCTCCTTCATCTAGCTTTGGGAGAAGCCTGGGAAAACCAGGATTGTGATAAATCAGAACAGTATTCTTTCCACATGGTGTTAAGACTGCTGTTAGCAGACACAAAAGACAAAACACTATCTAGTACACGTCAGTATTTAAAGGTGATTGTGCATATACACAGGGTTGGCTTTTTGTGTCTTACGCATTACTGGAAATAAAGATTGTAAAGCACAGTTTACTGAAGCTTCAAAGGTTTGAATTTATCTTAAAGGTCTGCAAAACTGGACTAAAGCACTCAAAGAACAGTTTTTGGAAGATCCCCCCAAAAATAGAATCCTTGAAGATGGGAGAGAAAAATATCTCCAACTGTTTGGATCCCACCAGCCTCCTCTGAGTCGCTTACTTTATGTGGTATCATTTACCAAGGCCTTACTAGGAACGTACCTGCAAGTCTTTGGATTTGGCCACAAACTGCCATATGAATAGGTCGGGCAGGAAGAAAGTGTTTAAGACTAAAATAATACCCCAATTATGCCTTCAGACAGGAAACATTTCCTGTAGTCCTGGGTTAATCATAAAATTGTAGAACTAGAACACTTGAAGAAAAAGGCAGGGTGTGGTCCACCTGCTAAGTAACACAATGCATGCATTTCCCATGCACTTACAGCTATTATACCTATCCAAGCAAGAAAGAGCAAAAACTGCGTTCAGATGGCAAAACACTTAAGTTTTCTGTGAGATATCACTGAGCTCTAAAGTCTCTTTTGCCTGAAATGTCCTGTTTCTTGAAAAGAAGTTGTTCAAATTTGCTTAATCAAAAGCATGTCATAAAGTAATATAAGCACAGATCATCACTCAGGCTAGCAGCACACTCCAGGACAGAAAAAGAGAAACCAAACAACTAAAGCAGGAATGGAGGAGAGCTCTGTTGTGACAGAATGTTGCAGGAGACACAGACCACACTTGGTGATGAGCACAAACACTTAGAGCAGGTTTTTGTTTTAGAAAGGCATAACAAAGGTACATTACTGGAATCTAACCTTGTAAGGTAAGGACCAGAAGTGTAAAACCTCCAACTAACTTGTTCTTGAGACTAAAAGTGAATTATAGAGACTGCTTTCTTTTTGTAAGTTGTCACCAAAGTACACACAACTTGCAGGGAAATTGTCAGAACCTATCCTAAAAGAGATTTATCACAGATTGATTATAACCAGGATGGGTTCAATTAAGGTTACATGCTACTGTGAGGAGAAAGGAAGCATGGAGTAAGTGGTGCTTATTCCTTAAGGAGTAGCTATACATACTTGAGAGACTATGAGAAGCAGAGTGACCAGCAAATGAAACTAAAACCCACAACTTCCCCTGTTGATGCATATGCAGGTATGAAGAGTGCAGTTCTATTTTCTGCAGTTTATACTTTCTACTTCACTTCATACATGAACAAGACTAACAAGCAGATACAGTGCAAAATAAGGTAAAGAAAATATGCCACAGAGAAGGATAAATGCGTATGATAGTGAGTTACCAGGAAAAGGAAGGAAAGAATAAAAAGCTAGAGACCCATCCAAAGTCACTCAAAACCTACTGAACTGCTTGTATTTTTGAGGACATAATACTAAAGAACTTAACTGTTATACATCTACCCATTTCCTCCATCAGTGGTCTGCTGTATGGAAATGGTAATACTAAGATACCATTTGAAGTAATGAAGCAAGACATTCAAGATTACCTGTATTTAATTATTAACTATAGTTTAGTACTAGAGACTATTTTATAGCGTCAACATACCAAATGTGGAGGCTCATTCATTCCAAGAGGTTCCTGCAACAAATATATACACACACATATAAATAAATTAAATTAATTGCAATTCATTTCCTAGAAGCCAAGTCAAGTTCCTGAAATTTGTTAATTACCAATTCAAGTACAGAGAAAGACACTTCCCAGGCTCTCAGCACAATTCTCTTCCCTGGCCTTGGCCATCAGCTGCCTGTAAGCTCATGACTACCTGCCTGACTGTTCAGTGACATTCACACAAAGAAGTTGCATCAGCATTGATCAGTTCACATGAGGTGGATTAGAGTCCATGTAAATATCTCTGCATTTATTTTTAAGTCTATTTCTCAAAAAAAAGACAGAATAAAAAACAACAGAAGACTGACAACTTTTTCAACATATGCTCTTCAAAATAAGGTTAAATGTTCCTTTCCTATTTTCAGTGTAGTTGTATCACTTACTACATACTTATTATTGAGAACTGCCTTTGTTCTGCATCAGGGTTTTGAAGTTTTGGCACTACTCTATTTGGGCAAGTTGTACTACCTTAGATTTAATAATGATTAAAAAGATCTCCTGTCTTTATTTCCTATATGCATTGCAAAGATTCTAGCATAAATATTGAAAAGAAGAAGTCAGACTTCTACTATACAACAACATGTGGGTCAGGTAAGTTTTCAAGTATTTTTATATCCATTGATAGTGGATATAAAGGCATTATAAATTACTATGTTTTAAGGTAAATGAAGTCTTTCAGGCCATGCTGTTCTTTCCATGACTGAAGTCTGACAAAGGGAAGTTCTTCTTACGAAGTTTCCCTGATAATTCTTATCAACAGATAGAAAGATCCAGAGTGTCCATTTCAGTCTCCATCCTGAACAGACACTTTATGTCATTTACATATAAACTGTTTCCAAGTAAACAGACAAACTGATTAAACAGCCCAGGCCACATTATAACATTACTGTACACTCTGAGCTCCAAAGGTCTTGCTTCTTTTAAGTTTCCCCCTTAACAAGTTCCAGTAACTCACCAACTTAACAGGTCGAATCGACATGATGATTTTACTAGATGCTCCCCAGTCAAAGAAACATTTGTATTTTCCTTTCTCCAACACATACTGTTCTCCACAGAAGTATTTCTGCTGATATGCAACCCACCTGGAGAATGAGACAAAAATCAAACTGACAACATCCCATTTTTCTATGTAGTTTGATGAAACTACTAACAAGTTAAATGGAACAATTTTCTTTGGAGTTTCCTTGGCAAGCCCATCTGACAGACAATGCAATACAAGACTCAAAGAGAAGCATGTAACTATCACACACTTATTTTCTACTTTTACTTTGGAAACACTACTTTGACAAACATAGTTACTGGCTGGGCTTAAACCATGACACCCACTATTGCTACTTGTCCTAGAGTTTGAATATTTTATAGTGCCACTTAGCGGTTGCTTATCCCTATAATCATCATCATCAGGGTAGGTATGACAATCTTAATACTGCACTTTTAACATTACTATTAAAGTCTGGAATTTCCACCCATGATTCTACAGTGCTCTTTTCCCATAATGTATTTTATGTTTTAGCGCTTGATACCATTCTGTACCACTTCCTTGCCTATAATAGCCTACTCCATCCTTCCTAAAGAGTTTGTAGCTAGTTTGCTTATCCTTCCTGTGAATTTCTGCAGAATCTGCTCTATCAGAGCTGTTATTTCATTCCAAGCATTCCAGTTCCCCATTCTAATTTTTAGGCTTCTAGCTCTTCTAAGTTTTGCCCTTGCCCCACCAGTTAGTACTGCCTATCTCTGTCAACAGACACTGCAGGTGGTATAATTTATCTCCCTTATTTATTGCAATTGTGGCGTTTATTTTCCTCCTGGACTTCACATAGGCATACAACAAGTTAGCCAAGTCCACCCTGTAGGCTGTATCATCTTGAATCAGGTACTCTACCACACGTGTTAGCTCAATCCCCTGCTTTAAGTTTAAATAGTTCTCTAAAAAGTATTTTATTTTTAGTGCCAGCAGCTTGACTTTACTACAGATAAGGCATAACTCATCCTTTAAGTATATATCCCAAAAGGTATCCCAGTTCTTAACATACCTAAAATCCCTTTTCTGTATTACTACCAAAGCTCCTCTATCATGAAACTACAGTCTGTGAGACCACTGAAGGGACATCATAACCTTTCTGTAGTAACAAGAATGCCTGGATCCAAATGAAGGTGTAGGCATGAGACTTAGACAAAACCTAAGATTATTATTGTTTTCTTCCATTCACCAAGGAAACGGAAAGAAACATTGCTCTCCCCTAGATGTTTACCACCTGCATGTGAAACATATTTCTGAACCCAAACACAACTGTGCACAAAAATACTTAATAGCTCAATCCATGTATTTGAGCAGACTTACACTCCACTTCTCACAAGAATCGATCTCGTCTCTGAACCAAATCCAGCCTTCTCCAAATCAGGGATTTCTTCATTGACGATATCTAATGCTTTCCCATCTTCATCATCGGACTGAAAAAGTGCCACTGATGACTCTATGAAATCCTAAGAGGCAGAAGAGCAGTTAAAAGACAGGCTGTCATAGCTCAGTGACACTTCACAACACAAAAAATTTTGGAAAAGAGTTGCTGCCTGAAAGACAGCATTCTATAAAGCAGCGAGGGGACTTAGGTCCCTTGGGGGGATCTTTAGGGGATATTTTGTCATTGAAGTGCCTAGCTGGAAGCCTGATATGGCCTTCAGTGGTTTCCACTGAAAGAAGAACCTACTGCTCATGAGCACCACCCTTTCCTCTACAAGGATGACTGAGAGTGCAATGATGCCTGTGTGAGAAAGAGAAGACTCAGGGTTGGGGATTTATCATTGATCTTCAACAGCTTCACAAATGACCACTCTAAGCATCACTATGACTACAGTCTTTTACTTTAAGCTCTCCTTCCTCATCCCTTCCAGCAATAAGGCAACAAACATGAAGAGGAAAGACTGGGAAAGATCACCTTTCCAGCACAAGAGGTTTGTAGTTTCTGGATACATCCACTGTATGATTAATCACTACAGCTATAAAATAAATCCCACATGACACTGTCACGTTCCCTTTTATATACTCATGTGACACTGCTTTATACTTTCAGCTTGCATAGCTACTTAATCAGGTTACTTGCACAGCTCCGGCTTATTTGAGTTTGGGTTTCAAATGTCCAGCTTTCCAACTACTTAGCAATTTTAGGCACAAAGTTCAGTCACTGCTTGGGAGAACAGAACACAGCAATTCATTCACTTTATTCCTTTAACTTCGATCAAAAAGCACGAACCCAAATCAAATACTCAGCAATGTTGTAGGAAGTTGAAAATAAATAGGTCTTGCAAGCAAGAGAAAAGGATTAAGCAAATAAAGGAACTGACACAGATTCACAGATGTATGAGGACACTACCATGGGAATCATTACACTAAATACTTGCTGCTGTAGCACAAGACATCAACCAGAGAGCAGTAAACTGAAGGCTACACTGAGAAAGCAAAGACTTACAACTGTGTGTGTACTGTGTGTGTGTACAACGATCAAAAAACACTTAGAAATGAAGACTCTGCCAAGCATGCAGCCAGATTCATTTGGTCAGTTCATCAAACAAGCTCTTTAGAGGATACTTTGCCTTTGTACAGCATTCAATCACAATTAATAATGAAAACCTATTTTAGAATGAACACTTGATGTGGCTCAACTTCTCTGCATTGTTTACAAGACAGTAAAGAGTGACAGAACAAATTCCTTGGTAAACCTGGTCTTCCTGCTACACTGACCATCTCCTCCTTTCATTTACTTCAAAAGATGCAACTACTTCATGTATACACTAGAAATTCAAGTGACAGCTCAGGAAGAACCATCATGAACCACTGCAGCTTCAGGCTACTTTTTAGATACAAAAAGGAGGAGAGGAGGAGTAGGGAAGAAAGAAAACCAGCTACTCTTAAGCCATAAAGCGAGGGACTTTATAAAGAGTTCCTGAAAAGCCATTTAGATCAAATCTACACACAATTTCTTTGACTAAATTTAAAATACTGAAATAAACCCACAATTGTAATTACATTTAATACGTTTCAAATTCAGCCACCATTTATTCTCCCTAAATTTTCTCTTACAATAAGCAATAGGAGAAAAACTTAAAAATAGACTTTCAGAGCAAGGCAATTCATTTTACACTTGGAAACATCAGTGGGAAAGCTCCAAAGGCATTCTGCTCTGCTCCATTGAAAGAAACTCAAATTTGTCACTCTTTCCCTGATAACGACAGCCACAGGCAACCCCCAGCCTCTCACAGATTCTCTCATGTGACAGTGCAGAAAAGAAGCAAATGCAACTGCCCCCAAAACAGCACAAACTGCTGTCTGCCATCAGGAACAAGCCCTGCATTTGACTCCAGCATGTCCAATATAGATACAGATAGCAGAGTTGGAAGTACTTTGGAGAAAACAATTCTGCAAGTACTTTCCATCTCTGCTTTCAAAACACTCCTCAAATCACCACATTAGAGATTGTAAAGACATTGAAGTGCTGGAGTGCATCCAAAGAAGAGCAACAAAGTCAGTGGAAGGGTCCAGAACACAAGTCTTAAAAGAGATGCAACTGAGGGAACTGGAGTTGCTTAGTCTGGAGAAGAGGAGGCTCAGGGGGGACCTTATCGCTCTCTGCAACTGCCTGACAGGAGGTTGTAGCAAAGGGTTTATCTTCTCCCAAGTAACAAGCAATAGGACAGGAAGAAATGGCCTCAGGTTGTGCCAGGGGAGGTTTAGACTGGATATTAGGAAAAATTTCTTCACTGAAAGGGTTGTCAAGCATTGGAACAGGCTGGCCAAGGGAAGTGATGGAGTCACCACCACTGAAAGTATTTAAAAGATATGTAGATGTGGTGCTTAGGGACATGGTTTAGTGGTGGACTTAGCAGTGTCAGGTTTACAGTTGGAATTGATTATGTTAAAGGTCTTTTCCAACCTAGATGATTCTATGACTGCTCACAGCAGAAATATTGAACACAGACAAAAACTGAAAGCTCCTGCAGTATGCCTCCATGTGTCTACACCTTCACCAGTGGATGGGAAGGGAAGCCTTGCAACAATCCCCTCTGTTGTGTGTGATGTCTAACCTTTCTGATTCGTCAAGAAATTATATTCATGCTCAACTGCAGTCACTGGTATGTGCACAGAAACATGGGTTGGATTTTCCTAGCACTAACAAGGCTCTGGTGGAACCTGTCATGTTGAACATGGTGGCGCAGAAACATCTGAATAGCTTTGCATAGTACTAAGCCACATTAACAGAGCTGGTACTGACACAGGTTAATGAGGCACGTCGTAGCCAGCCTGGCTCTCTGCAGAGCCATTTACATACTTCTGTACCACACTCCCTGCTTTGGGAGCACAGCAGAGAGACATTTGATCCGACTCTGCCTAGAGCTGACTCAGGTACACAGGCTCATTACTTTCAGCTTCATGCCATGTAAGCCAGGCTAAATTGCTTTCAGGTCTGGGCTGGCCTTAAAGCCAACACAGTCAAGGTCATGTGGTGTCATGCCTGAGAAAGAAAGAAAAAAGCCTAGCTAGATATGCCCCCATATGACAGCACACCAGCGAGTACCTATAAAAACCCAGCCCCATTCCTTACCTGAACTGACCATGAATAATGCAACTTGGCCACATTCCCCCAAATCCTTACTCTTCTATAGAAAGTCTTGAGTTCATCTGATTAAAACAGAAGTTCTAGGGAAGAACAATAAAGATCTGATACCTGGGAACACCTCTGTGGAGTCTGAGACCATCACAATCTTTACTGCATTTCTCCTGACAGAATTTGAGGTACTGTACACTACATCCCTAGCAGTGTTCCAGGCCAGGCTGGAGTGAGCCTTGGGTGACATGGTCTATGGTTGCCATCCAATCCCATGGCAGGGGTGTTGGAACTGGATGATCTTAAGGCCCTTTCCAACCCTGACCATTTTGTGACTCTATGATTTGCTGTGCACTGAGGGGCCTTAAAGCACACAGCGCTAGCTTTGGATTTCTGGCCAGATCCTCTTGAAAACAAGAGTTTTGTTACTAAAGTATTTTTAATATCCTGACCTTAAGTATCATGTACAAAGTCATTAAGGGAGCATATGGCAAGCCTGAACACTGACCTATGTACTGCATGTCAGCGAGGCAGTCAATCTGTTGGTCAAGCCAAACAGCAAAATGCCAGCGCCATTAGTAATTTTACTGGCAAATAGCTCATTATCTTTAGTTATGGTACAGTTCAAGGAGAACTATTACTTAGACTGTTATTATCAATAATATTGATATTAACATATCGATGTATATTTATATGCCGATTTAAATGACACATGATGGTATACACGTGTGAATGATACATGGTTTTAGAATGTTAATGACTTGAGATTCTTGACTGTTCTAGGCACAAGTCAAATGCATGCATAGGTCACCCTACTAGGCTGGTGCATAATTCTAAGCTTCTAATTATGTCCTCCGCCAAGAGAAAGACCTAAAAAGATCAATTTAAGTTGTCCAAGTTTCCTATGTATAGCTTGAAAAGAAAGAAAAAGTAAGATTACTCAAGAACTTAACAGGATTCTGCACATTTAAAATGAGGAGTTAGAGAAAACTTGTGCCAGTTTCTCCCAGGAACTCAAAAATAAATTATTTAGGGAAGGACATTTTTCCTCCACTCAGTTTATTCTATCTTCATTTTAAGTTACATGATAGATTTTGATTATGAATACAGCTTTCACTAGGTGCCTTTCACAAAAATCAAAATGGTAAATTGTGAATTTAAGCATGGCCTTTCTGCATTCACAGTAAATCCCCCCTCCAGCCCTTTTTTCATAATGATTGTTGAGACAGTAAGTTTGCTCTAAACGCCTGTCTTCAAACTTCATGAAATTCCTGGCTCGGGAATATCACATCTGCTCAGATGAAGAGATGAGTAATTTGAGTGTAAAAGACTGAATAATCTCAGAGTGAATATAAATATCAGCTGTATTTAAAGCTCTCAGAGGTTCAATTAGAATGAACCCCCCCCACCCCCCAAATCCCCAAACAAACAAGAAAACCCCCAAAAAAGGAAATTATAAAGAAGTTCTAATCAATGTTTCACCATCACTGTAAAAATCTAACTTTGTTTCCTACACTGGACTCCGATACAGTTTTTATTATTTCATCTTTGTCCCCACTAAGCACATTTGAGTAGCAGGGATTTTGTCACCATGATTATTTTTGCTGCCAAAATTTCCTGGCACAAAAATCACAGAGACAGAGTAATGCTGTTCTAAGGCTTGCAACAGCTGCTGTGTTGAAAAGCTATTTTTATTTTAATAAGGAGCTATACTGTACACTTCTGCACATTCAACTTTTAATTAAATTCTGTTCTAGAGATACAAATATCTTGAAGGGCAGAAGTGAGATACACCTGGCAAATCTGGCAGGTAGACAAGGAATTCTGCATGATACCTTTGTATGAATTTTATAAAGGCTTTTTAGAACCTGCTTCTGCTTTGCAATGTACACAGCGCAGTCCAGATTTCATGAAGTAGGAAAAGAATGAGAATGAACTTGGGCAAAAGACAGAACAACTTAAACCCAAGACAGCCATACCATATACAAAGAATAACCATCCTCTTTATGTGTAGAATGGTACAGAATTTGTGTGAAATTCATGGAAGTACTTACAGCCTGAAGGAACCGGAAAGACAGGATACTGTCAGTTCCCCCCCACGAGTGTCTGTCTTCGTAATTTCCCTCCTCCAGCAAGTACTGATGGCCTTTGTAACGCTCCTTATCATAGGCAACCCATCTACGGCAAGCCACACAACAAAAGAAAGAGAAATAACTAAAAGAAAAACAACTGCACACATGGTTTTCTGTAACAAAGGGGAAGAGAACATCCTAAGAACACTGAAATGGGTATCACAGACTCAGCAAACAAAGCAATGCTTGTCTGAAATCACAACAGCACCCATTAAGTGTTCATCATGGATCAAAATCCCACCATGTGATTCTTTCTCCTACAACAGTTTATTTGTACAATGCTTCCCCATGTACCTCCTTCTCTTGGTCAGCCCAGTATTTGCTGCACAGAGGCTGGCCAAAACACTGTAAGCCACCAAATATTTATGATAAAAACCAAACAGATCCTTTCAGTGTATTAATAAATGGTGAGATTCTACCCTTGCTGGAGCTGGCAACAAAATTAATGGTTTCAACAGAAAAAAATGTCATGTGCTAATATTGTTTCTCATTCTAATCTAAACATATATATATATATGAACTGAACATACACAATATATTGTGTATGGAATATGTTTTAGCACTGAGGGAACAAAAGTTTATAAAGTATTTTGATCAAGCGGACAAGGCTCAATGAAAAGAAGATACTTCCACATCACCTTTGAAAACTATTTTGAAAAAGTGGTTCTCCCTCTTTTCTTTCTTGTAAGCATTTCTTTCATTAAAGTTCCCTTGTAAGTATTAGAACTGCCGTACAGATTCTGCTGGCACTGGAATTTGGCAGGCAGGGATTGCTTTACTTTTAGTACCATTTGGTTTACATTAATTCAGCTGTTTAAGTTACCGCAGTATTGAAAATAAAAGCTGCCACAACAGACAGAAGGATGAGTTTTAATAATCTGAGGCTTCCCAGATAGCAAATACATCATGTATTTATGAATAGATTATCTGAACATCCACAGTTAAATTTAGTTTGAATTTAGTGCTTGTAAGATTCTGACAACAGCCTGAAAGGATGTATGTTATCCAACCCTTATACTGAAATCCACTAAGTAAAAAGATTCTGAAAACTATTCTGATGCTAAGCTGCTTGGCAGCAGCAAGCATCCTGCACACTTCAAGGAGTCCTACCCTTCTGAGTCTCGGGAAAAGCTGAAAGAACAATGTGTGGGGTTGGTAGCTTGCTAGAATAGCTGGCAGTAGTTGGCTCTGAGCCTACCTTGTGACCAGATGGTGTTGCGCAGCCGTTTTTTTGCGTGTGTGTGCTGCAGGGCAACACAGAATCAATCTCAGGCCTCAACACAGGAAAATAAGGGTAGATTCTTAATTCCAGATAACACACAACAGGTGGCAAAAGAAAACCATTAAGACAATAAAACAGTTTATAGACTTCAGAGGCATTAAAATGTCAAATTGAAGAGTGACCACACCTACCCAAGGTCCTTTTGGCAGATTAAGTACAGACTATCAGAAGTATAAAGCAATATAAATTAAAGGTCTGTGGGAATACTGTCATTAAGGAACAAAGTGGCCTAATTTATCAGCATCCAAGCAGTAAACACTGACTTCACACCTCACACATTTAGTTTTATCTTCCTATATTCCCTTAGCTAGATAAACCATATCTATATCTGCAGACTTTGTGGCTATCTGAACTAACCCCATCTGAATGGCATCCTGGTGCTCAGGCTGAGGTCCCCAGCACTGCAGGTGGCCAATGAGAAAGGTGTCCAAAAACCAATACTGGTACAGCGTCATACTACCCTATGCATCAAATTTGCAGCCCCAATGTCTCTGGACCTTTTGGCTGTCTCCCTGACCCCTAAAGTGAACGGCACCATGGAACTGAGGCTCACTTCTCCAGCACCATGGGTGTCCCATGTGAGAAAGGTGTGCAAGGAGCAATGTTGGTGCAGTGCCGTACTCATTTTAGCATGCATTTTACAGCCCCAATATCTCTGGACCTGTAGGCTTTGTGGCTCTCTGAACCCTAAACCTAATCTTTATGATACCGTAATACTGAGGCTGTGGAGAAGGGTTTTTATCCAAGGTTGATAACAACAAAAGAAAAATACATTCTTTTAGAAATATTTTACTGTGATTTTAACCATCACTTTGCATTTCTTGGCATTTAATTACGATTTCCCACTTGAAAGTAAGTCAATATAAAAGTGAAGTATACTTACACTCCGCCAATTACACGTATCGATCCGATTTCCTTAAATTCCTCTTCATTGCCAAACAGAGCTGGGACAGAACTGATGTTTTCTGAAAACTCTTTGGACCATCCTCCAAAGTGGGTTTTCTCATATATTATTATCTAGAAAACATGATATCGACAATGCCTTGAGTATGCCCTGAACAGTAATTTGAAGTTTAGGTGCGTGCACTGATACAGGGTGTGGAAGACATCTTTTTCCCCCACTTCCAACAAGCCATCCCTATGAAGAAAATTCAGGGTTGCATTCCTCAGCCCTTTTCATTCTTGAGTGCCCTAGAAGCTGAAAGACACTATTTGGATTTAGATAGGCCTGTCAGGCTATTTGCAGACATTTCCACAGAAGGATACTTATCCACACAATTCTACATACATAAATGTACTCTGCAGCTATACAGCTGTAATTTACCCTGTAATCCTCTGCCTGGACAGCGTTTATTAGCCTTCAGTGAATCCTACACAGTCACAGCTAGACACGCAGAGCTCAATCCTTCAAAAGCAGACAAGAGGTCTTTCTCTGTACTTTGCTGAAATAATTTTGGTGACTGTAGTTAACACCTTCGTAAGGTTGCTCACCTGCTGAGCACACATAGCAGGTATTACAGTATTAATATTTATTGCAGTATTTATTAGAAAAATGCCTCTGTCTTGCATGTATTTGTATCATTAAAAGTTACCTAAAGCACTAGTATTCTTGTGAGACCAAGAAAAAGAATGGAAAAGGAGCAGTAACTCTGGATTAGCTTTCTGCTGCTCAAATCACAAAAGGATCATGGTCCCTCTCATAACTCTTGTATTGGGACTGGGTATAGGAAGGAAGGGTCCTATTCCTGCACCTTCCTGTCCTTCCCCCTCCTTTTTTTTAAAATCTGGTATGTTCAATGGGAAGATCTCTCCTGATCCCCATCCATTAGTGACTGATGTATCAAGTCAGGAAAATTCACCATATTTTGTGTAAGTTTTACAATTCTTCAGCAAATTCACATTCTATTTTGTGAAAACCAGACTACTGCTACTTTTGCAACTCATAAAACACCAGTAAGAAAGCAGGCTTGACACAGCATCTGTGATTTTTAATTCAGCAGCAAACACTGAATACTTAAAATCAAACATCATATACCCAACAAAAAGAAAACAGCTTAAATAAAGGTTTTGTATTTCCAGCTTACCTTGACATTCATTGGCATTTGTACCTTTAGTCCACCCTAAAAAAGAGATGGGGGAAAGGGGGAAATAAATGCATTTATATAAAACTTGAAATTATGCTTTGACATGTATTTTATAGCACTTATAGTACTTTCACAGCACAAAGTCTTTGTAATTATACTCACCGCTTTCAGCGTTGGCTAAATGAAACACTAGCTCAAATGCACTGGTAATTCATAAAGGCCAGGGACACTACAAACCTGCCCTGAAAACAAATCAGTGCATTGACAAGCCTGCAGCGGTGCAAGCAATTTAAAAATATTCCTTTGCTGTCTTAGCAATCTAAAGCAAGTATTTACTGTTTTAAACTAATTCAGATTGACCAAATTTTTAAATTAAAATTTAAAGCTTTCTTGTATATATTTCAATTTCTTAAGAACAGATGGTAGAATACTAAGAAACTATAAACACCAGAAGAGAGAGAAAATACAGGCAGACATATTCACTTCTGTGGTCAAAGAGCAAATGTAACAAATGGATTTCCTCTGGAAATGTTAGTGAATGATGTTCTGGGAGGGAACAAGACACCTACCTCCTATGACTGACTAAAGTTCAGTCTTACTCCTTTGTAGCTTTTAAACTCTCTTTCTGTAGGCTTGCTATGCATATGATAGAATTGTTATACCCTTCCACACCTCTCCCATATTTTATTATCCCTCTGAGTTCTGTATTATTTGATTTCCACTCATCAAGAGCAGTTTCCCAGGAATACAACCTAGTTAATCAGTCATTCTCTCTGACTACATGGTTTTACTTGGGCAGAAAGAGAAGCCCAGCAAGCCTTAGTGACTGCCATGCCAAAACAACACTGCAAATGCACCTTGGCATGAGACAAGTGTTACGTGTGTAAGGATTAACCCTGAAAGGATATTAGAACCCAAGTTGTATTTCAGTCAAAACCTTCAGTGGAGCAACTATAGGAAAAGGAAGGCACACAACTTCTTAGGAATCGTGCACGCCTCACCATTTTTAAGGGACGCAGAGATTTTACATCTGCTGAAGGAATTTCAGATGGTGAATCACATTCTTCCAAGACCTTCATCTCTCCCTTGTAATTAAAGTCTGAGTAAGCAAGCCATCTACAACAAGAAGGACAAAGGACTTATTAATCTCATTAGATAAATTACAAATACAAAGATCTTATTAAAATAAGTTTCCTTTTTGTACTCATAAGAGCTAGATAATGTGTTCTAGATACTGCCAGCACATCAAAGCAAAGCTATATTTAAATACATTGACAACATCAATGCTAAGAAGATCTCAAATACTTTTTCTCACTCCAAGCTAAACATAAATGAAAGACAAGAAAATTACCAATTTGGTCACCTACTTTAAGAAGCCAGTTCGGTACAGTGTGAGTATACAAAACCAATGTCAGTACTAAGGATGAGACGCATCAAATTTTACCTAGGATTGTCACCTTAGGAATTAAAAGGTTTCTAACATCAATCCCACTTAGTTTTTTCAGTTATTAACATATGAGGATTTACAACACTGCTTTGGAAAGCAGGCTATTGCAATTTTGACATTAAGATTTAAAATGCTGAGACTGTTTTAAATCAAAAAGCAAGCTGAATGTAAAAGTTGGGCACATGGTTAAGTCAACCAAATAAGGAAGGGAGGAAAAGGCATTGACCCATATAGAAAATTATTTTCTTAAAACTTAACACACAGCCACAAGCAGTTCAAAGTTATACTAAGTTCTACTGAAACTAAGAATGTTTTTAGTTACTTCACCACCTCAAGCTTCACAAGCATTGCGAGACCGTAGAAAGGAAGGCTTGTCTCATGTGAAAAGCAAACTCAACACTCTCGTACCAGATAATGTCATTCTGAAACCATTTATGAGAAGAGGCACAGAACTCCCAAACTTCAGGAACTGTGAAGCGTTGGCCATTTACCCAGGAAACAGACCATGCTGCTCAATACAGGAAATGCTGGGTTACCAAGGGGCCTGCATCATACTGCATCACCTCTCTCCAGAAAGTCAGGATATGGCTGTAGCTTGAAAAATGCTTGGATGATGTAGTATTAATTTTCTGGTATTCAGCCATAGTGTTATAGCTATAACAGGGTAAGTGACTAGGGAAACAGTATCTATTCACCAATGAACTAAAAGCTAATTATAGCTGAGCTGCTTCTTCTATTTATAAAGCCACTCAAAGATGGAATTACAGAAAACTGCCAGCAACTAGAGTAAAAATGCTTTCAAAAATTTGGTTCCACTCCTAGGAGCCCACACAGCACAATGCTGAAGCACAGAACCGAGAATATATAGCATATGTTAGCTGATTTGTAGCAAGATCCCCCAAATATTGTCTGTATCACCGACTTTCATCCCATGATGTTGCTCTTCTACCTGCTGCCAAAATGCTACTAAGAATCTCCAGTACTCACACTCCCGATTTGACTTTTATATAAGGGTTTTTCTCAACATCCAGTTCTTCTAAATTGGCAACTGCACCCTGTATGCAGATAGGAAGTCCCTCTGTACTACCAGCTGCTAGGCAGAACTCGACCTCTGGAACGCCACAGTCCTGTGGAAAGAAATCAAAGGGTAAGTCTTACCCACACTTGCAGAGCCTGCCCCATTGCAAGGGGAGAATAACCAGTAATGTTTCCTTCTTTTTTCCCATTTTCTCACCCTTCTAATTTAACTCCAGGCTTCACATGATGTACAGGTTTTAGTTTTCTTTTAAGTGAAGACTTGAACTTTTAGAAAAGCTAAGGGAAGCAAATTTGCAGCTCCCATTAACTTTCAAAGAACTGTGCATTTATGCCTGCTGGGCTACTGTCAAAAAGCTCAGTTTAAATACTCTCCAAGTAAAGGATTTGACAATATTCAATGACAGATGAACCATGCACATAATATACCAAGTTTTTTAAAGACAGTGCTTCCATAATACACATACCACATGTATGCATAACTAAAACTTCCTAGAAATGTCTACTACATTCTCACCTCCCTCCCTCGGTGCTAATTAAGTTTTGTATGCATCCAATTATGGTTTCAAGCCATATGAGTTCAATTTTCTGTCATGCTAAATAAATCTACAGGATTTTACACAAAGAAAGAAAAAGATCAGTAACAGAAAATGTTTGTTTTGTTAAGTAGACACTTCAGCAATTTCCCTGTTACTATGGAGTAACCTGTTATCTTAGCAAGGGTTTTCTACTGGCAGATACCGTGCTGGAAAACAACTTGTTGAATGCATGATTTTCTCTAGAATTTGCAGGGATTTTATTGAACTGAACTGATTTAATAAAATTTATATAAAATGCATTACCAACACTTCATTCAAACACATCATGAATCAATGAGGACCTTCTACACGGTCCTGCTTCAGCAGTGTGTTACAGAAAAGTCCTCCTGTTACAGTGAAACGCAGCTCATGTGCTTATAGTTTGCTCTGCTGTAGCTGGAGCCCTTCAGATCTCAGTGATAACTTCAAAGCACCATTCCCCTTACTCTTCCGACACACAGGCCCATTTGCATTAAGCCAAAGGGCTTGGACAACACAGAGAGACCTGCTAAATGTGTCTTGAGGAAGATGCCCCTCACATGTGCATTAGAGAAGAGGGATAAGAAGCTGTCCCTGAGGGTGCACTCAGAGAAACATGTGGTTACTGAACATGTTGAGGACGCAGGCACGGTCCACGACTGAGATCCTACATGGCCTGTGGCTTCTTCCAGACCTTGAAGGGCAGAACACAAGAGCTTGCAGAGAAACCCAACAACAGGGCACAGAAGCTCTTACAGTTAGAGCACCTCATCTCATGACACCACCTTCACGCTCTCCTTTTTCACACAGGTATTGGATGGAGCTTTTGAATGAGGGAGTAACATACCACCTAGAAATACACCTCTTCCTGGTTAGCAAAGTTCTGTCAGTAATTATTTAACTGCCAGCAATAAATATGGCAATTATAATAGATGAACTTCAGGATATTACTTCACTTTCCATGAGACCTGAAGTAACGCTATACTGTTTTGGCAACCCTCCCCTATGCACAACTGTGTTTCCTCTGTATTGTACCTCGCAAACAATGCACATCATTTGTTTTTAGAACAAAAACTGCAATACCAGATTCAGATGAGCAAACCCAGAAAAACAAGGAAAAAAGACTTTCTAGTACAATGCTATTTTATGCAAAGTGCTAAGGAACAACATTCCTCAATTCTAAGTATAATGCTAGACCAGTTTAAAAGAGAAAACCTCTTCGTAGTTTTCACATATTTAACTGTGATTTAATAAGCTACAAAGACATGAAGTTTGTGGTTTTTTCCTAATACCTGATATGCAATATGGCTGAAACCCATGAATCCAAAATAAAGCTTGATAGAGAAAACTAGAAGTTGCACCTATGAGAATTCCACAAGTTATGACTCTAGACTCTTAATGGTTTCAGATAAATTCTGAAGCAAAGTATCTACAAGCCTAGACAAGTACCAAAATAAAGTCTCTGCCTGTGGGCTCAGACAGAATATGAGACAGAGTATGTTTAATTTTAATTCAGTAGGAGGTTGGATTTATTTCTTTTGTTTTGGTTGGTTTGTGGGTTGGGTTTTCCCCCCCTCATTTAAAGTCTGCAGAAAAGCCAGTCTGTGTTCTCAAGTCTGCCCTCCTGACTTGGAAGCTCACAAGGCAGGCTCCACCTTAAGAGATGAGGCATGTAGCAGTTTTCCAAAGGGTAGCTAAAGCACAAGCACTCATATTAAGATCTCTCCTGTTTATCATCATCTCTCTCAAGCCAGATTTTGACAGTCATGAAAAAAAAATACTCGTTTTTCTGGTATTTTTATGTGCACTCGATTAAGACCACAATGTCTTTTCATGACGTGCCACACAGTAAGCTGAGGCTGTCATCAAAAGCCAGTCAAATGTATATTTTTAAAGGTAATAACATGTTTCAGCAAGAAGTACATTAAAAAAAAGTGCTTAGAAAATATAAAGTCACAAATATACATTTGGACTTAAATACTGAGTTCAATTTACATATGTTAATTCACAGACTGCAGAAAAAGGTAAAATTTAGGACTTCTGTATGAGGTGAACACTATGCATCTGCAGATGTACACTTAAGTACTATGTCATTAATTTATATAATTTAAGCATGCGAGCTTTAGCTTGGTAAATATTTGCATGTTCATATTTGTCTGAACATATTTAATAGGCATCATTACTTCCAGAGGCTTCTTTAACTCTCCTAATAAAGCCACCATCTTCGGAAACCAAATGACAACCACACAAATACAATAGCGTTCAGGCTGAGAACTAGATCCTTCAGTCTGAAGCCCTTTCATTTGCAAGGCGTCAAGATTTTGACATAAGATACTCTGATGCAAAACTATTACCACAGTGTTTCAGGTCAGATCCCAAACTGGAAAGCTTTCTCCCTATAACCGCTCTGGCCCTGCCACCCCCATCACCTGCAGTCAAAACTCATATCATATTCATTATCCCACTGACACGTCAGGCAAAAAACAGAATAAAAAGCACAGCAAACAGATTAGCTATCTGGGTTCATTTCCAATGCTAATACAAAACCAGCAGATGCTCAGGTAGGTCGCAGCCTCCAGGCACCACACTCTGTCTTCCTTCACTCTGTGGTACTCTCCTCCTACCTCCCACAGAGTCATCAGCAGTGCCTGTGCTTCCCTGATGGTCTTTTGGGAGCAGAGGTGCTTACAAAAGCATGGGGAATACTCGTGCTAGCTCACAGAGAACAGAAACTTGCAAAACAGTAATACGGAGACCAGCAGAAAAGTTAAGGCTTCCTTGGAAGAGGGTTAAGATGACCCTCAAGACCCGAGTGTGAAATATTACTCTTTGGTGGCATAACATTCTTCTATTGCGAGCAAGAGCTCCATAAGAAGCAACAGACCTAAAGCCTTCAACCCTCTCAAGGTGGTCTTGGCTGTTTATCCTTCTTCTGGATCTAGGGTCACAGCCTTAACAGACTAGCAGGGCTAGATAATTTCATCAGTTAGGTCTTCTCCTTGGACCTGAAAGCTGTGCTGACAGAAATGATCAAAATAGCCTATTTACGAGGCAGCCTTTTATGTCAACACCAGGACAAAGAATGACTGCAGTATGGTTGCTTAAGTTAAATATGAAAACAATGATGACAGAAGAGTCTATTAAAAAACAAGCCTAATTACTTCTGGTATCCACACAACTGCTTTTTAATACAGTCTAGACATTCACCTTACTTTTGATACACAGCTTGCCCCTATGACATGTCAGCTTCTGCAGCATTTCTTTATTTTCAATCTTACTCTGTTGGTCCTCCAGCCTTTTTTACTCACCCATAATTCTTTCTTCCAGTGCTCCTGCTCTGTACCACTCTTGCTACCACCCATCACCACCAAACCAAAATACAAAACACCACAGGGCTGGTAGTAAGATAAAATAATATTAAGGAAATCAATTATTACTATCTTATAAATACCAGCTAGCAAATGATACAATCTGGGTGTCTTCCTATTGCATCTAACAAAGTAGTCCCTGCTTGAATTAATAACCTTCCACCTAGCAAACCACACAAATGAAACACGCCCTTTACGTAACACTGTGAACACTGCCATTACAAAAGAACTTTGCTTAAGGAGAGTCCAACAGGAATCCAGTTATTCCCTGCCTAACTATCTTGCAGACAGCGATTATAAACTGCTGTTTCAGATCTCTTGTCACCTTCCAAAATAGTGGTTTACAAGATTACCCCAGAATGGAAACATCAGCAACTCTTCTCAGCCCTTGGGAAAGTAACATTAAGCACTCTTTTTTGGTCTTCTAGAATCAGGTAGAGAAAGTCATCCATTTCCATAAGACCAATACATGCATTTGCAATAGACCAGAGAACTGACTTGGGTAAACAGACTGTGCTGCAGGAGCTGCACTGAATCCGTGTGTGCAGGCAGATTTCACTAGCCTAGGCTCATGCTGACTTGCCTTAGTAGAGGTTCAGACTCTACTTCAAATAGGTCTTCGCTTTACTAGTTGCACAGTCTGTTCCTTTGGGATCTCCCCCCCTACTTCTCCCAATTCCTTCAAATTAAACACACATGCATACATCTAATGCATATCCACAGTATGTCAAGCCACAAGCTAACCGCAAAGCTGTCTGTGGAGGCTTGAAGCCAAATCAGAGCATAAAGCTACTGGCAGACTGTTTCTCAGCTCACTAGCATCCACCAGTAAAAAGTAAAAATAGTATTAAATGTACTTCCTACAGTTTCTTTAGTAAACATCTGAGATTCTCTTCCTGGCACACCATTTTCTCCTCAAATACTTAGCCAATTTGCAAATCTGCTAATTCAAGGCATCTGAGCAGCTGTTAAACAAGCACCATAAAAAGCCACTTGAAGAATTAGAAGACAGCATGGACACACAGCCAGTATGATCCAAGTAGGCAGGGGAAAAAAAGCCACTGAGCTACTCACCCTATGAAAAAGGGATTGATGGTAAAACATGGGATCCTGCAGATTGCAAGCACATCAGCTGCCTGAAAAATTCACAGCTACTTGTCAGTTAAAAACAATGCCTATGTTTCTCACAAAAAATAGATAAGGTTGCACTTGGCAAACTGCCTTCTAAAAGCAGTTCCACAGCAGCTACTAAAGTACAAGCTAAAAAAAGAGGGATGTTTTCACAAATCAAGGTTTACAGGCCAAAACCCAGCTTAGTGACTTCCACACCCACATTAGCTCCACACAGCCCTATGGACTAACAGTAAAGTCTTCCCAGCCAACCATACCCGACTGAGGTTTAAGTTACGTGAGAAACAGTGTTGATTACTGAACTAGTGTACTGTAACAAAGCTTTCCATCTGTGTTCCATACAAATGAACCCCATACTGGAAGAAAAACAATGCTCAAACCTACTCAAGCTGTATTACAAAGGCTTTTAGCAAGCATGACAAAGCTCACCAGTGCCTTCTCTACGCAAGGGTTTTCTTTGATACCCAAGACACACCCAGTTTCCCTTGGCTTCAGACCATAGTTCCACATGTTATTATGGCATTTCTTTAATTATTTAGCTGCCTTCCACATTATTGATCAATATTCAGATTCCATACTGGTCAAATGCTTTTAATTTGTTTAGCTCAAATAAATGTTAAGTTCATTACTGATGACTTCAGTCACCCTCTTTTGAATTTATTTATGGCTGTAAGAGAATGAAAAAGCATTTCTGTTTGACATTATGCCCCCTACTGATGACAAAAAGGCTATCTCCATTTTAAAATGACCTCTATACCAGCAGAGAACAGAGAAACCCTACTTTTTCTGAAAAACTCTTCACATTGTGATACAATTCACTTGCAGTAAAGGACCATTACCCTGTGAATAACTGGAATGTTATGCTAAACAAGCGCACTAAGTCTTCTTAAATCACAAGATCTGGTAAATATATTCCTCATTCACTGAATAACAATGGATGCATTATAGTTAGTTTCAGGCATTTGATTCCTATCTTTTCAACAAAGTGCTTTTTAAACTTCTGGCTGTACTCAGAGCCAGATGCTGTAGGTGTACCACTTGTCCACACATAAACCCTACCAATGGCACAAAGTTGTAGAGGGAGGAAGTTATTCTGGGAGGCTACACTGTACAAATGGGATTGGAAACTCAACTACTAACTTCTGGAACAGGAGCCAAACACTTCTCTGAGAAACAAAACAAAAATGAATTGATTTCATTTAAATTAATTTAACTGGACAGGTAAATATCTAAGAGGGTTTTAACCTTACTGTGTCAGGTAAAGGTGGTGGCAAATAAAGATAATCCATCTGCTCATTATCTTCAGAAAGAAAGGGAAATTTAGCATAGCAAAATCCCTAGAATTTCTCTTGAAAGTGAAAGAGGTGATTCATAACAAATTTCATTAAGATCAGAAACACAGCATATACACATTGTCCATTGCTAGTAGCATACCAGCATGGCCAACAGAAATTATTTACATATGCAAGTATGTTATTAACGAAGTCTATACCTTTGTTACATGTTTGACTGAACCAACTGTGAGGTTTCCTCGATGATGTTTGACGCCTGGGAGATCCCAAAGGTGATCCAGCACAGCCTCTCCTTCTTCTAGTACATACTTCCGACCCTGGAACTTTGGTTTCTCATAAAAAATCCAACTGTAATAATGATATCATGAACGGAGTTGTTGCAGTTAGGTAAGACTGTTCTTATACAGCACATGTGTTGTGCTGTTCATTAATGAGCTCTTCTTATCAAGCCAACTATCACACCTTTCTTATCCTGTACCTCAGTAGTCACATTCAATTTAGATAAATATGGGGCTTGTACTTCCGTGCTTTCAAAGTAAAACACACAGTTCTCCTCCAGGATGTAGCCTAACCCAACTTAAAACATTAACTGTATAAGAAAAAAAGCTAAACCACAATGTAAACAGAAAGCCTTATTTTACCAGAACAAATATATTAATTGACACATCAAAACATGTCTTGTTCAGGCAGATACTATGCAAGGCACAAAACATTTACATACAATAATGGCATTCAGTATTTCTTAGGACATGAAGTAAATGTATGCAAAGCCAAACAAGGCTGCTTCAAAACTGTATAAATGTGACATGCATTGTTACTATGGCTTATTATCAAAACATTCACTGTAAGCCTCACCAATTAAATTCCAATGCAACTGACATGGTCTCAGACCCAGCTTCCCAAAGCAAACAAAGACACACTTGCAAAATCTACCTTAAAGGTACTTGTATATCCTTTCACACCCACATTCCTCTAAACGCTACATTACAAACAGCAGCTGAGATTGTTCATTTTATGGTTCTTTTGCAACAGCTACTGTATAATAGAACTGAACTCTAAAAGAAACATTTTCTTTGGCATACACATGCTTCTAGCGATGATTATGGCTATACTGTCTTAGCACTTCAGGCAGGAAGTCTAAACTTACTTGTGGTTCTATTAGCAACTTTCTGTTTGAAGCTAGTTCCCAGGAGAAACAATTTACTTTTTTTTTGTACTGCAGCATTTGAAGCCTTGTTTCATGCTTTTTTTTCACTGGTATCAGTCTAATTATAAAGAAAGAAAAAGACACTCTTGCAGATCAGACATGTGTCATAAATAAATGAAAATACATGAGAAACATATACAGTCTTTCAGAAACTCTATTTAAATATGACCTGGATTTCTTACCATCCTCTAATTATCCTAAGTAATGCTCCAATGGGAAAGATCCAGGACGTGGTATCTAGCACATCAGAATGAACTTCTTGTTTACTTTTGTCGCCATAAATATCATAAATAATAATCTGAAACAACATACAATGCATACAAATGAGGGCCCATTGCAACGTGCAGAGTAGACAGTTATTTTCTGCATGGAATAAAACCTATTCAACTTTTTGACCAAGTACATGCACCATTAAAACCCAGAAAACGTGTGACAAATTACTCCATGTATCATATTGATCTATGTGACACAAATTCTGCTTACTTACCTTTCCTGGTCTTGGATTATATTTCAGACTTGCCCTATCAATGAGGCTCTGAAATTAAAAGGACATGGAAAACAATTATTAACATCTACAACAGTAGCACAAAGCATAGACAGATTATTCTGAGTTCACTATTTCTATAAACATATGCAACTGTAGAAACAGTTGCAGAAACATCAGAGCAGAAACAAGAGACTTGTTTCACTGTCATTCAGAGTTGATGTAAAAGAATCAAACAATAAGCAGAAAGTGTAAGTGCCAGAAAGGAAGAACTATTGTAAAAGTTATAACTTCTGGAAACACACTACCATTTCTCAGCAAACAATAAACTGCGTATCTTAACAGTGGCAAAACCAAAAGAGACCTCTAACACAGGCTGAAATATTCTCAACATCATGGAAAGACTTTCTTCAGTTACACAATTTGTCTATGTGGCATTTTCAGTTTCTAAATACTGAAAGAACTGTTCCCATACCCTCATTTGCCATTGCTTTAAATAAGCTATAACTAAATAACTAAATAAAAATGCTCATCTTCGGAAGCAGCTACATTTCTTACTTGCTACCTGAGCTACAATTTGTAGAAGATCACGATAAAACAATCATATAGCCCAGTAGGCAGATATTTATTTGGTTTTTTGGACAATACAGCTCCACTAATCTCAGAAGTGGAACAAAATAACCCTTTTCATTCAAAATTCCATTCAAAATTCCATTTTCTTCAGGTTGAAATGTCCTTAACATGGACAAGTCCGTGTTTTCCTATTATACAGACTTGTTCTTACACGTATTTTCCTGTTGTATATTTTGTTCACATCTTCTGTTTTAAAATTAAGTCAAATTCATCTATCTGCTAAATCAAGTATAGTATGTTTTAAAAAATTATTTTATCAAGAGACTTAAAAAAAAACCAAAACAAAACCCCAAACAACCTCTGATCTTAAACAGCTTAATTACTTTTGTTTATGATAAGAGAATTAACCTTAAAAAGGGAGTAAGCAGAACAGGGAGAGAGCAATTTGGAATCGCGGCCAATCGCTCTGATTATTAATAGTAGGTGACATGACATCTTACCGCTGACAATTCTCCCAATTTTGGCATGGTGTTGTCTTGAGACCAATGAATCTTTGGCAGAAACATATCCTGGAGAAGGCTTCCAAACCTGGTTCCCCTCTCAGAGGAGCAACTGCTGGCAGATTTCAAGTACTGGTAGTACACACTTGGAGGAGGATGCTCCAGAGCAGCATCAGCTTTCTGTGAAACTGGCTTACAAGGTGTTTGACTGGGAGAAGCTGCATCTGGAAACAGTTCTGGCTGCTCTTCAGAGTCAAGCTCTTTTGAGAGAAAAAGCGATTGTTCAGAAAACAAAGATCCATTTTGGTCATTTGAATGAAGGGTTGGTTTTAAATTTCTCCTCCACTGACTGGAAAAACAGTTGTCTTCTCTCTCAACATTAAGTGTATTTTCTTCATATGATGATTCATCCTCCTCCTCATCCTCCACTGCTTCCTCCTCCTCCTCATTACTGAACTGAGAAGTAAACTGTAAGCGCTCAGAAACTGACTGGAGAAGAGAAAGCACAGAAGCGTGGTCAGTGTTATCTTTAGATATCCCACTAGGGTGGCCTTCTGGTGACACGTCTGTGGAAAGCAGATCTTCTTGAGAGCTGTCGTCTTCATATATTGGAGACAAAGAGAAAGGATATACTCTATAGCGCCTGGCCTCCACACTCAGAAATGACTCTGAGCTACGGCTATCTGTTGCTTCATTCAGTTTGTTATCCTTCCCATAAAGGCAGGTTGGCTCATGCTTATTCTTTGCTCTTTCACACATTAAATGACCTATACTATCTGAAGGCAAATCAGAAGAAGAAAGCAAACAAGTTTGCATGTCATCAGTTGAGACAGATTTGTTCTCAGTTTGAAGAGCGCCTTCATAAATGATAGTGAAAGAATTGTTTTCCCACTGCTCAATTAGTGGAGAAAAGGCCAAAAGATCTGTGGATTCTTTAATGCCATCGTCAGAATTCAGACCATTTTCTTGAAGCTGATCATTTCTCTTCATGTCTTCATCTTTCATTTGTATCTGCTTCAGATTCCCATTATTTCGGGCAACAGCCGTGCTGAAGCAGTTTTCCTCTTCATCATCCTCTCCAATTACAGACAATTCAGGTACAATGAACTGCGTATTTAATCCAGCATTAATGTCCGCTATTTCACTTGCCACTTCTGCTAGTTCCTCTTTACTCTCCACTGCCTTTAAATCTTCTAAGGTTGATTTTACTTGTGCAGGTACTTCTGCAGCCTCTCTACTGCAGTGCTCATAAAGACTGTCCTCTGCACTTCTTTCCAGAGACCCCCAGGCATTGCTTCCGTCTTTAGATTCACTCTGCAGGCTGATACATTCTTCATCAGGCATAAAAGATGACAAATTATCATTTATAACTGGCTGCAATGAACACTCCGGCATATTTGTATTACTGGAAGAATCCTTTAACTGCAATGACAAAAGCATCTCTTCAGTCACAGTAGCATCTTTATGTATTAAATGTAAAGATCCATCAGATTTTCTGTTAGTTGCTGATGCTCCAGTTTTGCTACACATCTCTGCTGCAGCCAGATATTCACACTCCCTTCTACTGTCTCTCTCTTTTACTGGTGCCGTAAGATCTGATTCTGGCCTTGCTGAACTTCCAGTGGGTAGAAAACCATTTGCTTGACATGTAAATACATTATTTGGTATCTTTTCACCTCTTTGGGGCCAGTCTATGCCGTTTGCCATATTATTTGGAAGCAAAGGAGGATCTGAGCAATCTGCCTTTTCACAGTTTACAGTTACACTCCATGTTCCCTTCTTTTCTGTTAGTTTCTGTGCTTTTTCAGGTAAATGGATATCCAGGTTTAAAACTGTTGGTGTTTCAGCCTTAGGTTTAGGCTCGACCTTTTCAGAAGGCCTTTTACTTTCACTGCCTTGCTGCTGACTGGATGCCAATTTCTGTATGGCTGAGTTAATGACTTCATCAACTGTTTCTTTTGCTTTTAGTGTTAGTGCGCTGTGCAGGTCAATTTTATCAGGGGTACAAGATAGCATCTTTTCATCTTGATGATTTGTTTCATTTCTTGTAACTGAAGATGAGCCTCCTCTACCGCTCTCATTAAAATGCTTTAATACCTGCACAGTTGACTGGATTTCTTCTGCTTTCAGCTGCACAGTTTCATCTTTCTGATCATGTAGAATATCCGTATTTATTAAACTATCTTGGCTCCCACAAATCTGGCAAATACCAATGGCTTGCTTTGCTATTATTTCTTCTATAGCCAAGTGTAAAACTGAGTCCGCTACTTCCTCAGCTTTTTTAAACAAAACTGCAGTGTCTTGGAATTTAGCATGTTCTTGTCCCTTCACATCAGTATCTTCCCCTACCTCGTCAGAACACAGCTCACTCAACTCTGTAGGTGCAGCAGCTATTTCATTATCCATCACACAAGGGGCTTCTGAGATAGGAGAAGGACAGTAACCAAGTATCACCTGACCTACTGCACTTTTGCACACACTCTCAGTACAGGCTGACTCGGATGCTGTTTCCAAAGACCTCAAAGGCATTGCCTCTGCCAAGACACTTCTGTCTGCCTTTTGCATGCAGAAGGCCTCCTCTACACCATCACTGGTTCTGTGACTGGAAGAATTACTGTTCCCCTGAGCAACGCCCAACCTTTCCATGGCAGAAACAGAAAGGTTGGAGGCTTCTCTGGATCCCAGAGTAGGTGAAGTGGGGCTGGGGACGCAAACGTGCCCCACATCTACTCCTACAGCGGAGCTATCAAGTGTAGCTAGACTAAGCTCAGGTTCCCTGGAACCAGCTGGGCAAAAAGCTCTTGGGTCTCCTGAGCTAAGTGCCACCTTGGTCATTCTGTCCTCTGGAATTATTCTCCTAGGCTTAGCAGCTGGAAAAATACGGCTGTCCTTTTCAGAAGCAGCAGACCATCTAGCAGTCTGGCCATTTGCAGAATGAGTGGCAGGAGAAGGCATTTTTCCTTGGTTGTCAGATGAAGAATCAAGTACTGTGGGTGACAGCCTAAACTTACTACTGTCTGAAAAATTAATACACCTATCTTCAGAAATGGGTGGAGATTCAGAAACAATGTCTACACCAATGTCGCCTTCACAGACAAAAGCAGAATGATTTGTCAAAGGTCTTTCTCCATTTCTCAAGGCAGAATGAGAATCCTCCTGATTTTTTTCTTGCATCTGAGAAATACGAGAGGGAAGTTCAAAGATGCAATCTTTACACTCAGGAGGAACAGGAGCAACCTCAGGCTTACCAATTTTAGAAGTGGCAGCAGCACGATCATGTATCCTGTCAACAGGGATTAAAGAGCAAGGTGCAGGTTTTGCTGTGGTACCTTCTGCAAGTGTAACTAACGGTTTGGCAGGAGTATCTTGAATGCTCTCAAGGGAAACAGGACCGTGGTTGTGGACAGCAACAGAGTTTTCAGAGATGCTCATCTCTGTAGGCTCAAAGGATTTGCTCTTCTCATGTTCAAGATCAGAACAAGAAAGTGTCTCTCTCTCATCTTTCAAACCAACTTCTCTTTTCCCTACAGTTTTATTGTTGAACTTGCAACTCGGACGTAGAGGAGCTGAGTGACAGCCTTCAGTTTCAAAGGAAGACTCGTAAGTTACAGAGAGAGGTGCTGTCAGATCATCGAAGTTAGACTTCATGCTTTCAAACCCATTTATGCATGATGATACATTGGCAAGGTTTTCCGCTACAACTTCAGGTAAAACCTTCATTGTTTCCTCACCCTCAGCTTCTAGACCAGGCAAAAAGGTCTGCTGAGTGGCAGCAGCCTCAGAATTCTGTACACAGGTTAACTGGTGATCGTTTTGTATATGTACCGATTTCCCTAACAGCTCTTCATTACAAGTCCCCCTGTCCACAACGGTATCTTCATCGTTTTTAACAGGTGACACTGAAGTAGTTAGGTTACCTGAAGCTACACATTTTTCTCCTTTGGACTTCATGCTAAGCAAAGTAGGTACTTGTTCACTAAAAGGAACTGTAGCAGTAAAGTTGTGTGGACTTTGCTCTCCTTCTACAGCTGCCACCATTTTCTGTGTATCACTTCTTCTTGGATCACTATTTTTATTTGCACTGCCTGTATGCTGATCCACTCGCTGCTGAAATGCAGTGGTACTGGAATGAAGCCTGTGGACATCCAAGGTTAGCTCCGAGTGAAGATCCATTTGATGATTACAGCAAAATTCTCCCTTACTCACCTGTGGTTCTTCATTAACTGTCTCACTGTCCAATTTGGGTGAATGCAAACAATCATCCTGCACTTCATTTGTGGCCTCCTTATTAGCTGTTTTACTACAATCGTTTTCTTCATCAAAGTTAGAAGGGGCATTTTTGTCTGTCTGAAACACAGCTCCTGCTTCTCGCAGCAGCCCATCCTCTTTGCTGAACAAATCATTTGCAGAACTCGTTTTAAGGGAATTGGTAATCTGGGAAGTGGAACTGGTTAAGATCTCACCGTTTCTACTACTAGATGATAGTAATGAATCTAGTGAATATGTCCTTTTAACATTTGCTGCAGTTAAAGCTGGTGTAGGTTTGAAGTCTATCTCATGAGAAGTTGTGGCTTTTGCAGTTGTTTCATGTTTATTGCTACCCATGCAATGTTGAGCTTTACCAGATTTTTTCCTTCCCATGTTAATTGCAGAAGAATTTACTATGACATCAACTTCGTGACCTTCACCCTCATCTTTTCCATTTTCTTTTATTAAGTGTTCTGATTTCAGAGACACAGTTGTATGGATTTCCCCATTTTCTCTGACCACTGAAGCACCTGTGTTCTCAATACTTTCTTCTCCTTTTTCAGCTGTTTCTGATTGATTCTTCAGTAGCTGCCTAATCCTTGCAGAACCTCGATATGTTGCATAAGTGACTGCAGGTGCTTCTGGCTTCCGCTGCATCTGCCTGTAACGAGGATCATCATTATCAGCACAAGAAAGACTAAATAGCCAGTGGGATAATAAAGGTTGACACAACCTGTAGATGACGTACAAAACTCTTTTCCTCCACAGGTTAGCACAAACTCTGGACTGCACACCACACTGTTTTTCTCCTTTTCCTGCTCTTCTTAAATATGGATTTGTGTGACAAATGATACATATATGCTACCACTTACTGAAAAAGTCAACAGCTTCCAAATGCTGACTTGTCTAGTAGAAGGCAAGCGATGCAGTGAGAAATAAGCACACTTTTGTGAAGATGTTATACCCTATACTAAAGCAGGCCTATTCTTTAAAACTGGGGAAAACCCACCCCTGTATTACTGTTTATTAAAATACTTAAATCAAAACTTAAGATTTTTCCCCAAGCTCTCAATATATTGTTAAGAAAAGGAGGAGGAGAAGGGAAACGTGGATAAAAGAATGTAACAGGTGAAGCTTTCTAAACCACAAGATAGTAAGGAAAGAGAGTGAATGGAGATCGGGTCAAAATGAGGACTGCTTAAGTGCTGGAAGAAATACCAAAGTAAGCCATGTGACAAGGAATTGTTAGATCTAGACTAACAGCAAAAAAGGTGAATGCAAAAACTAACAAATTAAAAGAATCACCATGGAAAAAACTGTGATCCTGATCCTTCACTGCTCTTTCTGTATAATACTAGGGATCAATTCAGAGCCTGTCACTTCCAATTTTCTGGAGCAGCAGTTTTTCTTCTCTTGTAAAACTGAAAGACATCACAAATACCTTTCTTTCTAATGCTTTTCCTTTCCCCCTTTTTTGTCAGTTAAAGAATTCTTACAAAAATCAGGCAGTGAAATATAAATGTGACTATCAGCTTTTCCATTCCTCACCTTAGGAGAAAGCAGGCTGCTATACTGTGCTTCAACCCCATTCTGCTGCAGCTTCCACCTAAGCTAAGAATAAATCCTTTCAAACTCTAATTCACTGTGCCCTATGTCTGCTAACCTGGTGGCTGGAAGCGGCCATTCACCTGTCTCCGAAATTGCCATTCTCCTTTCAGAAGGGCCTCCTTAAAGAGAAGAGTTAGCCAAGATTTTGTTTTCTAATACAAAAGCATTGCAATGGGTAAAAGATATCTTAATGGCATTTTTAAAAGCTCTTTGCTTGGTTCACATTTACTGAGAAGTTAGTACAGCTCTTGAGTTGAGGATAAATAATTTAAGTGATAAATAGAACACAGATTCACTAAGGAAAACAGAACAGCAAATTAAATTACCATTGAGTAGCTGTAACTTCAAATATTATCTGTATGGATTCGGAGCATGTATTCTCTCAACACATACAGAAGAATATAAAAATGGAGTGGATTTTCCAATCTGAAAGAGAATCTCTTTTTGGGTAAGGTTTTAGAGGTCCAGATTCTTAATTCAATGTTATTTTGAAGAGGGAGCTTAGTATGATTTAAAATCACAAGTAAATTCCCTGTTTGTGCAGTATTCGCGCATGCAAAGAGCACAAGTGAACTAAAAGGGAAATTATTCATATCCATAAGCACTCAAACAGAGATATAAAGTCATTTATACGCATATTTAGCATTGCTAGGTATATTCAGGATGCCATAATACACAAATATTGGAACTTAGACATTGTGATAACACAAAAATTAAGTTTGTCTTGAGGTTAAACTCATTGTAATCTCTTATGAAGGCTTTAGCAGAATCTCAATATAGAGTATAGTTTAATATACCTTGCTAATATAGAGGAAACAGAAAGTCATGCATCACCAGCATGTCTCCCAAGCCATTTCCACCAAAACCAAGGCACTATTTTGAGTAAACGACTTGAAGACAGTTAACTTTTACTGCATATTTTTCATTTCATGGTTGATATTTTGTCTGAGACGCAGAGGTAAGAATTCAGAATTCATCTATAAACATGTGATAAGAAAGTCTTCAGTTTGTCTCCCATACCCAACTTTGCCTTCGAATTTCTACCATGAACTCAGCAATTCTCAAATCCAAAGCATTCAGAAATGGATTGAATAGATTAACTTTACAGAAGACTGTCTATACAGGGATGACAAGAAAAAGCCAGAAAGATGGGGTACTGTATCTACGTTGATGAGACCCCAACAAACCATGACACCATTTATTACACATGGTCATGTAAAACAAACATCCTCAGAATTTTCTTTTTGCCCCTGTGTGGCTCCCTTCATCATTTGTCCCAATTCTTTTTGCTGTCATCTGAGGGAATTTTATGCTCAAATTGATCACTTTCAAGTCTGAGCACAACTGAAAGCAACCTGCCCTACGGAGCTCTGTGCAGAAACCCAATCCTGATTAGCACTGGTTACAGGACCACTTCAGCTGCAGAACCTCATTCTGTAGCTGGCCTCTGCCAGCATCTCCTAACACACAGCTCTGCTTTCTTGCAGACTTGCTTCTACCAAGAGCTACTCAACAGTTGCTGGTTTGAAAAGGAACCAACCTTTTCTTCCACAGACATGGCAACTGACCTTTGATACCAAACTTGCTTCTTGCCACCAGATCTTTTAGTCCTAATGCATTTACTTTTAGAGCACACAGATGGACGTTCAATTTGAACACAACAAGACATTTAAAAACTGAAAACCCACATTCCTATGCAGCAGCAGCAATTCAGCTGAAAGCCTTATGAAATACATTTAGAAGGAGCCCGTGTCACAAGATCTTTTGAAAGTGTCACTAGAAACTGATAGACATTTAAAGTAATTCATTTCTGATCATCAAATGAACATGTCAGTTCAGAACCTACCTTAAAAACCCTTTCCAAAGTTTTTTTTTCAACTCATATGAGGATACAGATGAAAGCCTGATTATACACAGAACCCACTGTGTATTCTGTCACATATTTCAAATACTGGGAGATTCCTTCTTTCCATTCTTCACAAGAAGCTATTCAATTCCCTATAAAGCCTTAATTCAGTTTTACAAAAGATTGTTTGACAGCAACAAGAGAGGATGTCAACATGAGTTACATTAAATTTGTCAAAAGTTGGTGCTTGTAGAGCTTTCTTCTATTTTTAAAGAGAAATAGAAAGTTCAAGAGGGGCTAACTCAAGAAGAGGTGAACATCTTCTGACATGTCATATGGGAGACATCTTTAATAACTTGTCCAAAAAGTGGCATTAGTTAATAATATACACATAACAATCATTATAAAACAACCTTGCTGGTTTTGAAGCCCTGAAGCAGGAGGAAACCTACTACCTTGAATGCCTCATCTCAGTGTATCCATAAAGACTACACTGTAAGCATCTTTTTCAAGTGTATGTCATCAAGACGGTGACCCCTCCAATCTTGGTATCATTTTGTACCATACAATAACGTGGAAAGCAGACATCTCTAGACCTATTTTCAAAAAGATGAAGGAATATCATACAGCATGGTACAGCACTACATGGGTACAGCATCTCAGATCCCCAGGCCATTTGCACAGCATGGCATCCACACCAGAAAGTCCTTTGGACCAGCATCACTGCTTAGCTCCAAGCTCTCTAACTCAGGCTTAGCAGTGCCCAAGACATGCAACAGCCATTTTCCCCTCATACCTCACTTTCCCAGGGGTTTTCTCCCAGCCCAACAGTGCTCTGCTTTATCAAGCACATGTGTGACCATCTCCTCTAATCTCCCCTTGCTGATCCCTCAGAAGCATCTCCCAGAGAAGACAGATCTGCAGGCTACAGACTGAAAGCCACTGATCTAAACTGGTCCAGCTCTTGTGGTTCCAGTCTATCCCTCCCTGACTATTACAAAATCATGCTATTGTTTATTTTAATTTTTTCCACTTAGCTTTTTTCCTAGTGCAAATTTAACTAACAACTTTCTTGAATTATTTAAGGTCCTTTGTCTGGAAACAACTGTCTTAAAGCCATTCTGAAAAACCTTCTGATGGAATCCAACTTAGTCGGCCAGCTGGTTTCTACACACATTAGATCTTCATAAAAACCTAACTGAAAAGTTGCCATATACAACTTAGAGGAAAGAAAATGATTATTTTTTTAGCCAGAGGGGATAGCTTTGTGATTTATATGTGAAGCTTGAAATATTTTGTTGTCCTGGGACTTTACAATGTATGTTTCAAAAGGTCAAAAGTTGGGTTGAACAAAGTGATTTGCACACAGTTGATTCTGCAGGAAATTTCAAAGCTAATGTTCCATATGCACAATTAAGAGTCAATGATGATTTTAATAAAAGCAAATGTAGTCTCTGTATCCTTGGAAAGAATGCTCTTCCCTCCTTTTGCCCTTCATGGTACTACTTCTTGATTGTTTTCCAAGTCTGGAAAGCAATGCTACTCTTTGAGTCTCAAGGAACAATGCACAGAACAAGGCAGACCCAAAACACCTGTGAGACCATCACCAGCCTGGGATCACCACTGATGCTTACCTGTCATCTTCCCCAGTGCCCAGCAGCAGCCAAGCTTTCTGCCCCATAGCTGTGGGAAGTATCCATGCACACCTACCTTGCTCCCCTCCACCCCATGTAGTTCAGCCCTCCTTTCCCTTCCCCTCTATTACACTCAGATATTCAGGTCCTGAAATGCTTGTGCTCTGCCTCTTCAATGCCTGTGCTGCTTCACACTGACATGAAAGGAGGGTTTATAAGACCCTTCAAATCCCAACGAAAACCAAATCACAATCACTGGCTGGATGGCACAACACTGCCTTGTGAAAGTTGGCCATGTCTTTGGGCATACAGTTGTAATACAGGCTGGAAAGGACCGCAGGATATTGTCAGACTTTTCAATTCAACTCTTGTTCCAAGCCGTGCCAATCAAATCAAGGTGCTTAGGGCCTTGTCCTACCACTTCTGAGCAACTCTGAGGATGGGCCTTTGGGACAGGAGCCCTGTGTACATGCCACAGGGTTTGACCACCCTCATGGCAAACCCACATTTCCCAATATCCCACGTTCCTGCAGCCTCTTGTCACAACTGCACATCTCTCAGAGAAGTCTGCCTCCATCTCCTCTAAGGCCTCCATAAGAGAACTGAGGCCAGCAGCAAGGTCTCCCTTTAACCTTCTCAAGGCTGAAGAAAGCCACTAAGCCACTACTCTTGACTTCTCCTCATATGTAATGAAGAATTAAAGCTAGGAAATCCCTCTTAAAGGGAGCTTCAGACCCTCTCTCTGGCACTACTTGCCACCCCAACAACAGTGACGATGAAGATGAGATGATCCTCATGAAGGATGAGGATTAAGCCCTTATTGCCAAGTTAAAGGCCTAGGACACCTGAGCAACTACATTACAGGTAGCTCCTTAACTTCAAAAATCACACTGGAAAATGCTGTTTCTAAGAAACAATTGTTATTAATTGAATACAGTGCACAGCTTAACAACCTTATTAAAAAAAGTTCAGTGGAAAAAACCCACCCAGTAAATTAATTTTCAGCTTAATTAGTTTAGCTTCATTTTGCACCACACATCTGTTATGAATTACTTAAACTTGAACCTTTCATCCTTCAGGAACACAGAAATCTTTGCTTCGGTGCCAACAAGAACCTTTCCTTTGGCCCACATCCCAGCTCTGGGCAGGTACCCTTCTCTGGCAGGCAGGCTTGGACCTGCATTTCTCCTGCAGCAGAGCCCTGAAATTCACCCACCCCACTGTTGGAATGGGTCGCTAAAATCTCAGCATAGCATCTTTCAGTTGACCCACATAGGCTTGGGCTCTCATCTGAATCTGAATGTCTACGAGTAGTGTTAAAGGGTAGCTTGCTCAAATCAAGATATGCACAGAGATGTGCCTGGAGAATATATTTAAGAACAACAAAGCCCTCTTCTTTAGTGACCTAACGCTAAATCTATCCATGAGAGTTTGGGTAGTAACCCTGCAATCACTGCTGGAGGCCTCCCTCCACAGCTCACCAAGAGAATAAGGGGCAAGATAATCCTGATGCTGTCCCAAGGACAGCCTTCTAAATCCATTTTGGGTCGTATCAGGCTGTCCTAGAAGGGTAGAGCTATCCACATAGTTCATACCTCTCTGAAATGGCAGCAGGTCACACTCAGCAATGACTCCCTGTCAGCCTGAGCATCAGGAACTGAACAACACTGCACTTCCACAGTGTGTTTCTGAATGCAGGAAGCAGAAAGCTATCAGAAGATGAATTACTATGCCTCCCTTCTCCCTCACCATTTCCCCCAACCCAAGATGCATAGCCCTGCCTCCCACTCCTCCTTGTGCTGCTTCATGTGTCTGTGTGGCAAACTGCATCAGGGAATTCTAACCAAAACTATCCAATCTAGGTCCAAACAAGCATGCAGGGCACAGGTAGGAACAACTACCTGGAGTCCACAGCTGTCCTGGTGTTCTCCAGAGCCACGACCAAGGCAACCTCTTACTACAAAGGGAAGCAGCCGTCTCCCCTGTTTCTGATGGGCTGTTTATTACTATATAACTACACATATTTGCCTGTACAATGTGAATCTTGATGCAGGTATTAGTATAATAGAAGTAATCAACACAGTGCTCGTTTTCCTCTTACTGTCATCACCCAACAGATGCTCTCTAAGATGGATGGACACTGCTGTGCTGTTGTGTACACTTATGGTTTTAAATGTTCAGGTCCTGTATGTAAAATAGGATCTGGGAAGGCAATTACAGAGGAGGACATAGCTCTGCCCACAAGACAGATATTATTTCAACAAAAGCAGCAGCAGCAGCTTCCCCACTCTTCTGCATTATTCCTCAGGAATTACCTGGTGAGACCATGGCTTGGAATTAAGTGATTTATTTTCTGCTCACTTACTCTTGACTGTCTGCCAAAGGCATCTGTAGAGAAAGATGAATGCTGCTGCTACTGACTGAATCAAAACCGCAATACACAATCCATCAGGCAAACTAAAGGGGTACATATCTTGTGTATCACCACAAGCCTGCATCTGACCAGTAACACGAGGGTGAATGACAACCTCCAAAACAGAAATGTTAACCAGAATTATGTAGACCTGAAGGATTTTACTAGACATATTTACAGCAGAGCAAAATAAAAGGTCAGGTTTTTTGACAGTGCCAAGATGGGAAATATCATGCAATTATACATACAGCAACAGGCTTACTACACTTTCAAAACAAAACAACCCCTCACAAAAAATGACAATAACACAGGAGAACTATAAATGGTCAGAAATTGATCTCTCCTCAAGGCTATCTATTTAATTTCCTGAATTAAAGAATTTGCAATGACTTCGCTTAACTATTACTAGGACATGGCTCCTGGGAGGGCACAGCGTAAAAGCATTCTGTTTGGAGCATTTGTTTTTGAAATCACCCCCTCACATCTTCTACCTACAGTTAGAAAATCCTTGCAGTTGTGGGGTTGGGAGCTCTCTCTCACTTCCAAGTCCACAAGGCTCGTAACAGAAGGGAGAAGTCAGGCTTTTAACATCATTAAGGAGGAATGCAAAGGCTAAAACTGAACATGAACTTCTCATTTCCATAGTTAACCCTCTGCCCAGCGACCTGTTATACTTAGAAGTTGCCATCTTACCCAAGAGATTTTTCTGTGCTTAGTACATACCTTACTTTGCATTTTTCTTTTCCACTCACAGCTTTTTAAGCATCACTTCCAAACTGTATCTTATATTTTACCAACCTCACCTCTTCATCATTAACCTTTTCTAGAACACCACAACCCCAATTTCTTGCTTCACTTCCCAGGTGCAATGAAATCTTCAACCATCCCAGACAAATGGAAGACTAACGGATGTAGTAACTCAAGAATTAGCCAACCCAACCCTCAGCCACCTTCAGTGCTGCAATTACTATGTCCACAGTAGTTGCTGTCTAGAGACTTAGCCATATTTATCATGGTTCTGTCCTCTGTGCTTCTTCTTTACCACTTACCACTGTCTGGATTTAAGGTGCAGAAGCCCTTAAAGTGCAATTACCTCTGAGCCAACTAGCCAGGGTGATGGAGCAATAATGTGACCTCCACATTTTGTCCCTTACAAACACGTGCTCCACTGACTGAGTTCATGAATTCCACTTTCTTTGGCTCGAGGCCTGGAAACTTGAGCCTTTAGCAAGTGCCAAACCTCCTACTGAGGGCAAAATTAACCTCAGCCTACAGGTCAGAGCAGTCTGATTTCCCTGTATTTTGCAAAGTTTTGCTTTAAGGATATGAGGTTAATGAAGTTGTCTGGGTAGAGGCATCTGAGACCATTTGTTATATAGTCTAGTTCTGAAGGTTGTTTGGTTTTGGGTTAGGTTATGCAATCTAACAACAGTCCCTCTTACACTTACTGTTGCAACCTCCTCCCTAACCACACATAACCTCCGATTAAATATTTGACAGTAGTTTAAATTAACCAATTAATTTAAATGTTCCTCACGACAACAGCAACAGTTGTAAGATTAATAACGCAGTTGTCTTCAGGATTTGTAAAGAACTCAGCTTCCATTTGCTTTTACATTAAATGCTAAAATTGTAGTTTAACATAACAATCAGTCAAATCAATAGTGCCTTTGAATTTACACAGATCACTAGCATGTCTCTTCTATCTTTTGGGACCCAGTCGTCAAGAGATTAGCAAAAGACCATATTTGCATCATCCCTTCCCTTCATGGTATCCATGGATCTTCCTGTTCCTTTGTTTTACAGCTTCCACACTCTACTCCCCAATTATTTGCAAGGTTTTAGCACCCACTTCCAACTACTTCTTAGTCCTTTCTACAAAACCACCCAGCCAACCGTAAGCAATCGGGGGCACTTTTACAGTTTAACTCTGCTAAACGGATACCAGTTAGTTAATATTTTGTGAGGAAGCTCGCTAGTACTGAAGACAAAAACCTGCTCTACATCCTTTAACTTTTAAAGGAAGAAACATGGCATAATTTAAAAAGAAACATTAAAAGAGAAGAACATGGCATAATCACTTCTGTAACAGGAAAAAAGTTATCCTCTATTCAAATGTTTAGAAAGGCCAACAGCACAAACCTCTGCTTCTGCACTGTCATTTCATTTCGCTTTACTAACTGCTTCAGAAACACAGTTCGCACTGTGTAGTCAGACAGAGAAAAGCATACATGAAAGTTACATTGAGATTAACTTGCTTGTATCCTCAGCCAGACAGGGCAGGATGTACACTGTACTTTTGAGCATGAGCCTAAAAGGAAAATGACTGGTTTACTGCTTGGCCAATTTCACAACAGCTACAATGAAAACTCCACAAATTTTCTTCCATTTTAAAATAAGAATTTTCCACAGAAGACCTCTGTCCTGTATCTAGACCAACTTTCCTCTACCTCTAAGCCAGCAACACAGATTTTTATAACGCTTGCCTGACCATAAGACAGGTCATCTGTACTGAGACAAATCTACACTGATTTGCACAGGTCATGTAACAATATAGGACGATGTCAAAATATACCCAATATGAAAATGCCTGCTGCAACTTTGAAAAAAACACAAAATAACTCAAAAATGCTTGCACAGAGCAAGAAGGTCACTTCAATAAGTTAATACTCACACCTTCCAAAGTCTGTAAGCCAAACTTATTAATGCACACTGTTCTAAAGAAGAATTCATAAGAAGCAAATGAAGACTGAGACCACTTGACCCTCTAATCTGTGCAGAGTTTATCCAGCACCTTATCAGTTTCCTAGTCAAGATCTCAAACGCAGCAGTATCGAATGAACAGAGCAGCAAAAAAATCCCCAAACATTCTGTCACTTCCACAGCTCCCATCCACAGGCCTGGAGGTATCAATGAAATGGGAAAGTCAGACAAAGCTCATGCGTCCACTTTGAAAAGCCATCAGCAA
The DNA here is from genome assembly GCF_028554395.1 of Pezoporus wallicus. Classification (NCBI taxonomy): domain Eukaryota; kingdom Metazoa; phylum Chordata; class Aves; order Psittaciformes; family Psittacidae; genus Pezoporus; species Pezoporus wallicus. The sequence continues at coordinate 2,769,597 of NW_026639755.1, forward strand.
TCAGAGATTTTTACCTGGAAGCAAAGTGTGCATCAGCTCCTTACTGCATCAGCTAGGGGACTGAAGGTAAAAACCAAAAGGAGAAAGACTGACTTTCTCAGGGTTGACCATCACTGCCACCAATCCGCTTACTGCGGGATCCAACTGCCATGTTTAGTTCACCACATACTGGCCCTTCAGTTGAATCTCCAAGGTTCATATTTGTCTGAATACAGGAGAAATTCTAGGTAAGTTAGAGGAGCACAGCATATAAAAGGATTGACTTTGTTGGGAAAGAGTGCAAGGAAAAAAAAGAAACTGCATAGAGAACAAACTACCACTGCAAACTGAATAATGCAATCAGTAACTGTGGGTGGCAAGAGTGAGAAAAGGACCAAGCGTTGAAGAAAGTACAGCAGAAATAATGCTGAGATACAATGCATAAGAAACTACATTGAATGAAATAAAAAAGATCAATTTATGTCTACTGTCTTTTTTGACTAAGCTCTGTGAGGCAAAAGAATACCAGTTTCCAGAGCATGCTACCAAAACAGCAAATAGCAGGCAAAAGACTGATGCAAGAAGCCAGCCTGTGCAACAAGTTTGAAGAAACACAGTTTGTTCAGGAACTAGGCTGAATAACACAATGCTCCCAGGCCTCTCCAGATAACAACTAAGAGAACAAGAAATTTTCTTCTGTATTAGTCAGTGAAGTGGTGGTGCTGGGCTGCCGCATTCTGTCAGATGTGCGCTGCTACGATAAGAATCTGCAATAAAAACCAGGCAACCACACGTCACAGACTAAACCAGAGTACTCACGAGAACACAACCATTGCTACTATCAATTACAAACAGCACTGTATTCTGGTGGTGGAAAAAGTCTTACCTGAAGAGGCATCACAACCCCTATCCATATCCTGATTAGCCATTACATTTATAATATAAAGGTGAACAACAAGATGCCTCAAATTGTGAGCGTACTGAACAAAGACAGAGTGCTGCAGACTTCCCCAACATGGAAATGAAATTCATTATTCAGCTAGTTTTGGAATCTCTGACCTCCTACATGGAGGTTAAACACATCACATGCCACAGATACTGAGCACAACTTGAATTAGCTTTAAAAGTTAAAAAAGAGGTGTTTCTTCTCAGTACGTCCTCCCATCCTGCAATGGAAGCGGGAGCATTGTGATAGACTTAATGGTTACCCCAAATTATTACCTTTGGCTTAAATTTAAAATATATATCTTGTGGAGTATCACAAATCTGAGTAAACATTACTTACAGATTCACTGCCTGTGAACAAGTCCATAATCTACACACCTACCAAACACTGGACAGGTATCGTATGTGTACATTCACACTTAACTCCAAAGCTGTGCTGTACTGGAGTTCAGCACATATAGTCAAATACTCAACACAACAGCTACAAATGGTTTTTAAATACTATTACCTATGTCTATGGCACAGTCAAAAAGACTTTTTTAATACATGGTGTGGACCACAGCCAATGTTTTCATTTTTCTACTCTCAAACACACATTGGTGCCTTTGGCACCATTTTATTTTCTTTTAATCTTTTTTGGAAATACTACAGGACCATTAAGGATCTTCCACATTTAAGCTAATTGAGTATTTTATAGAACGTTTTTTACATTCCAGGGAAACCCCAAAGAACAGGGGGAACCAAAACACAAAAGCAAAAATCACCAAGTCAAATAACCCAGGAAAGTTAATTTAAAAATAAGGAAACCTTATTTGTAGAAGTAAAACCACTGAACTAGTCAGATACAAAGAGGACAAACATTCAAACGTTTATTCAGCCCACAATACGGATGGAAATAAGCTCTTTATAGTTCGTTTGTTTTGGGTTTTTTTAAGTAGATCTACCATACCAAATGTATTCCTAACTTTACCCTCTCTTAACTGACAGATCTACACTGTTATGTATCCACACTCAGACTTCTAGAAAACAGCCTTTAAAGTTATAATATATATAGTCTACTTTTCCTCATTTATTTAAGGTAGCTGCTACTAGAGCTTTGCACAAAGTTGAGCCAGGGACACCCCAACCATCCTTAGAAACGACAGCCATTCATTATATAGTCAGCAGAACTTAGTCAAAGTAGCTCTGTGCACACACACATGCACAAATATCAACATATTAAATATTCTGAAACTTACTTTCTTCCAGCTGCAGATTGTTTCCAGTCTCTTGGCAGATCCTGTGAGCTATCCTTCCCAGTATTATTTAAGATGGCACCATCTTTTTTTACAGAATCCTCTTTTATTCTAGCTGTAGAACAGATAGGCTCTTCAATTTTTGGGCTCTTTGCCTGCACGTCCTCCAGAAGGGTATTTGTGTTCTGTAAATCCTTTTCACATCTGTTGGGTTCATCTTGGAAGGTAGAGGGTTTAGATTCTACCAAAGAAGATCTTGCGGCAATATTAAATAAGCTCCCAAGAAAATGAAAGAAACCTTCTCGGGGTTGCTTGTCTTTATCCGCTGTTTTGATTCCAGGAATCAAACTGGGAAGGCTATTAGCCTTTTTCAGCTCCTCCTGGATTTCAGCCTTGCTAAGTTCTTCAGTGGAATGGTTCTTCTCTTCATTTTGACGAACCTAAGACAAATACAAGAAGCACATAAAGATGGTATTTCCTGTCATTTTCCCACATTCCCAAATTCCTTAATTTTAACTTTCTCCTATGCACTGTATTTCTTTCAGATTTGTTGTCTAAAGGTTCATTTTCAGAACAAAGCCCTGGACTCTCTTCTCTTTTTGTTCTAAAAAGGTCCTTATTCTACAAAAAGTCAAGAGGATGACACAGGCTAGAAGATTCACAAAGCAGCTGCTGTGGAAGTAAAATACAGAAGGACAGATGGAGAACAATTGGTTCAACTGGCAGGAAAATTGAGGGAGAAGGAACGAATTTTCACACTTCAGACTCTAATCTGCTCAAAAAGCACAGTTTCACAAACAAATCTGTATGTGCTTGTGAGATTAACAGTTTTCAGCCTGCAAATATATGCAAGAACACGACAGCAAAACACAAACATGCCATAGCCTCGAACACAGGGTAACCTGCACTTGCAAAAAAACCCAGGGGAATCAAGGACAGAATTTGGATAAACCAAACTCAACTCATGCGCCAAAGATTAATCCTACCTGCTCACTGCTGTGTTGCACCCTTTAGCCAAATTTTCTTCAACTTCATATACAATTGACTACACAGCTTTATTTCCAAATCTATTTGTAGTCTCACACAGATCCATAGTCTACCATCCTCAAACTGCAGAGTTTCCATACAACCAAAGCCCTACCCCACTATCCCCACACCCAGAACCTTCTGAACTACCCATCAGCTCTGCCAGCTAACTGCAAATAATTAAGGCAGGGCTTCACCTCATTTAAATCACCTGCTAATTTCTTCCCACAACTCAGCTGAGCATCTACCCCAAGGGACAACACAAGCTCTGTTCCTCACCAATTTACACCCTTGATTCGCTTCAGTTTCTCTTACAGATCCAAGAACCACTGCCCAAACCATCCAACTTCTGCCAACACCATCTGCCCCTAAAGATGATGCAACTTCACTGGTAGGCATCACAAACACCACATTTAATCATGTTTCCAGCTTCACAATTTGCAAATGCTCTTTCCCTGGACTAAGATGTTCTGGGAAATACCTTCCCCCTGATCTCATCCTTTTTGGTTGGTGCCATATGACATTGCTGCCTTCATCTCTCCAGTAAAATCTTTGTAATTTCAATCCCTGTTTCAACCCAGTTTATTAAAGCAGAACAAAGTTACCCCTGCTTTTCTTAAATTAAATCCTTTCTGCTCAGAAGGAGAACATGAACAAAAAGTCCTATCCAAATTTTTGTTGTGTCAACAATAACTTTGGGTAAGAGTAATTGGTCTGAATTGGGTAACACCTACCCATTTAATCTCAGCAGAAGGCTACTATTTTCATTAGGCCATTAATCCTATTTCAACTTGATTTGTTAATAGTCCATCCAGGACCATGTTAATGATGAGAAAAGTGTTTTAATGAACACAGTATAATTCTTAACTGTGGAACAGTTAAGTTAATTGGAACAGCAATTTCTTAAAAACTTGCAAGTTATACTTAGTGATGCTGGAGCACTGCTCTTTAATCTTCAAGAAACAACTTTTTCACCTTTTTAATACAAACAGCAGGTACAATTTCTTAAGTGATCAGATGTATGTGTTGAAAATGGAACCGTTTATGTGAGAGTAGAAATTGAATGAATGGCGCTAATTTGTCCTTAAGAAATCCAGACAACCTCTTTTCTTCAGAGGCAAGACACCTAACCACATTAAACTTTTAAGTAAGCTTCCTAAAGCAGGTCGAGTCAAACTCTAGCATTTTTTCATCCCACCTGCTTCCCCACATGCTGCACTAATCATTAGCGGATGGGTCAGCAAAGGGATGTAGGCATGCCTGTCATACTTGAGGATTTACTACTTTACAAGTCACCTCTACCCAAACCCACTGCAGAAATGAAAACAACAGTGCAGCTTACAGATGCACCACACTGCGAGCTGGTATTTTCAGAATTAGGCAAACTATGCAAGTAACATGCAAACGTGGGATGAATCTCTTGAACAATTAACTTTATGTCATAGGAACTAAATACTTTGCATGAGGAAATGCAAAACAGAAACAAGGGTTGCAGCACTCACAGCACTGTGTACAGTCCTTGTGTCCTCAACATAAGAACATGGAGCTGTTGGAGCAAGTCCAGAGGAGGCCACGAGGATAATCAGGGGCTGGAGCACTTCCCAAACAAAGACAGGCTGAGAAAGCTGGGGTTGTTCAGCCTGGAGAAGAGAAGCTACATGGAAGAACTCATAGCAGCTTCCAGTATCTGAAGGGGGCCTACAAGGATGCTGGAGAGGGACTCTTCTTCATCAGGGACTGTAGCAATAGGACAAGGGGTGATGGGTTCAAATTTAAACTGGGGAAGTTCCAGTCATATATAAGGAAGAAGTTCCTCACTGTGATGGTGGTGAGGTGCTGGAACAGATTACCCAAATAACTGATAAATGCTCCATCCCTCGCAGTGTTCAAGGCCAGGCTGGATGGAGTCTTGGGTGACATGGTTTAGTATGTGGCGTCCCTGCCCATGGCATGGGGGTTGGAACTGGATGATCTTAAGGTCCTTTCCAACCCAAACCATTCTATGGTTCATCTTCAAAGTTCTACTGTCACAGTTTCTTCTTTTACTTTAATACCTCAGCATTCTCCAATATCAGGTTTTCATACAACTTCTAGTGAGGGAGGGCAACTCTCCTTTGTTCTGTGATTGGCATCATTCACTCAAATTTATCAATTTAAAAGCATATCTCAGTGCAAGAAGTGCACACAAATCTCATTTTCTCTGCAGATAAAACCATTATAGGCTATAAGCTTTTATATTAACTACTATGGTATCTATGAATTTAACAGCTAAATGCTGTTAATAGTAGTTATAACAGTAAAATGCTACAAAAGAAAACACTGAAAACTTGACAAAGTTTAGCACCTTTTTGTTATTACTTGTTTGTTATTTTTTTCTAAAGTCATTTGCATTCAGGAACTAATGCGGGGGCTTTTTTCCTACAGATAACTAAGACTTCAAATATGGCTACATCTCTGTATGTGAAATGCTTCCCCTAGCATCTCCGAGACTTAATGCTTGTAAAGCCTGTGCTTCTTATTTGTAAACATAATTCATGCTCTGCATGAAAAGCTGTTTTGTAGTCTCTGTTTCCAGAAACAGAAATCTATTTAGACTTTCCTTCCCCTTTAATCTTTCTTTCCTTACTTATCTTTTGGTAAATCAAAAGAACAGGAAGTTTTAAATGAAAGGGTCCTTCCCTACCTTTAACCATAAATAGTCTCTTGCATAAAAAAAGCCCTGGAGAACATTTACACTGTGCTAACTTGAAGATACATGCAGATATTAAGTCCCAACACAGAAACTATGCAAATCCTTCTTTCTTCCCTTCAATATAATCAATCCTACTCTCCATATACTCTCCCTCCTGCTTCACTTTGCCTTTGCAATAAAAGACAGCATGAGCTATTGGTGCTTTAACATTTGCCCATAAGAGCTCAATTCAGTCAAAGTTTGAACGTTTGAACTGTTCGCACTACAGATTCCTAAGCCTGCACTTTAAGCTAAAGCCAAATTCAAACTACTGAGACAAAAGCACATGAGCTGTAAAGCCAGTAAGCCTTTAGCACAGCAAGAGCCTTCAGGCACCAGCGCCTGACATGCAGCAGTATGATGGCAATTCCACAAGGCAGTATCATGACAACTTTCACTTATTTCACTTATTATTTCCCATGCCTTTCTCTGAGCTTGACAGAAACCCCCAGCAAATGCTCAAGAAAAAAAAAAAAGAGGGGGTATACGCAAAGTAACCCTTTCCCTGGTAAATCCCACCAGTTTTCAACAGTCAGAGCCTTTAGTTGACCTCAACAGAGCAACTGCATCTGTGCTGCAGTTAGGCTTAAGCACTTCGATATTCACACCACCAGTGACTCTTGTATTAGTTATACTTCATGTCATCAGTTAAGAAAATAAAACTTACAAAAGGAAAAGTCCTCTCCAGTGTCAGAGCAGTATCAACAGTTTCTCAGGCTTACCACACAAACAACAGTTTCTGACTGAAAACTTACCTGCCACATCCCCTTTGGGATCCTTGCTGGTGCAAACACAAGTTTTCCTGCCATAGTGTTGTCTTTCTGCTCCTTCTGCATACAGTCAGCAGTCTTCCCCTTACCTCCCCGTTCCCACTCTCCATGAGCTTTCCTGCTTGTGACATGTTTCATAAAGCTTTAATTAGCTTTTACTCTTTCAGCAGCTAGTTACTGAAAAGTCTCACTGGGCAAGCCTTAGGTAACCTTGCCTGACCTTCCATCTGACCCTGCTTTAAGCAGGAGGTTGGGCAACATGACATCCTGGGCTTCTTTCAACCTGAATTATCTTATGGTCCTGTGGCCTCACATGCAATGAGGCTGGTGTAGAAGGGAAGCTCAGCAGAGCATGAAACAAGATTATGACTTCAATCAGGTGACTGAAGACACTGCAGCAGTAACTGAAGCTGCATCTACTGGGCAGTCAAGTTGTGCTGGCTCACCTTTCTGGAGCAACCGCTGCAGAGTGCCTGGCAGTCAGGACTCACGATGTCATGTCTCAAGCTGACTCTCATGTGAGCTAATGTACTCAAATGGCAGACTAGGTATGTTTTCGAGGCTGTAATACGCTCCTGACTAGCACGGACATACGCCTAAAGGCTAACCGTACCTACGCAATCGGGGACAGGGCTTGCTACCAGTGTGTGCCCCCCAAAGTGCAAAGAGCAGCTGCAGCAGCGCAACAGCACCCTGAAGAGGGATTGCCTTGCCAGGTTTGCCTTGCCTCCTGTATCAGTTGAGAACAGCCACCCTGGTAGCTGGCATCTCTCAGCAGTCGGGTGGCAGAAGTTCAAATTGCCAGAGGTTCTCATTCAGCAGGAGTTATGTCTGTCTGCCAAGAATACAATCTCTTTTATTGCCCTAACAAGTGAATGAAATGAAAACATTAACAGCATTAAAACACAGATCTCTGTGAACAAAGAATTAGCTTCCAGCCACAACAGCCAGACATTTCGGATTGCACTCCCAGCAAACGAATGCTCATTATGAAGCAGAAACTCCAGACAGCCGCGTGGAGACCTCTCACAGACCACAGACAGCCTGTTCTGCTGCACTGGGAGCTGCTGACGGAGGGACATTCTGTGTATTGTGTGTGCACTTTAACCAGTGCATCCCACTCGTGGTTGTGGGAGAACATGGCCAGCTATCAGGATTTTAGGATTGTCATTGATTCACCCCAGGGACCTTCAACAAAACCATTTAACCCCAACATCCCAACTGTCTCATCCAAGAAATGCTCACAGCACTATTCCAGAATTTCTGTTTGCCAGTATGTAGAAACAGTAAAAGACTTTCAGATTGAAGTGCTGGGTGCACAAAGTAGCATGTTTAGGCATTGCTACCTCTAATACTGTAACGTTAACCACATTCCTAGCCTTAGCTTTGACCTTTCAACATAGCTGAGATAGCTGCATTTCATTGAATAGTTACGAGCATCTCATTTATATGTCACAGTTTGTACATTTTGCACGCTAAACAAAATCCACAGTGAAATAGTTTGAGTTGCTGGCAGACTAATATAGCCCCACAATGAGCCACTACCGAAGCTCCTCAGCAGATTTCCCTTCTCTGGGAGACTAAAGCTTCTTTGGTGTAATCTCCCACTTGTTTGCAATGAGTGGGACACACTGAGCTTTGTTAACTCCGCACATGAAATAGGCTTTCATTTCTTCAGCTACTGTGAGGAGAAGAAGTTAGGCGTTCTCAACCAATGGGAGGCAATATACATAGGAAAATGGACCAGCCATACAAAGAAAGATTAGGAACAAGAAAACCGGCATGCTATCAAGAAAAGAATCAGGGAAAGTACTACCAGACAGTGAAATACATGATAAGCACAGACCACCTAAAAGTCCACTGATGCTAGCGTTCATGAGAAAAATGGACTTAAAAAACACACGGTCAAAGTGGGGTCTTCCTATTTATGCCAGTAATTTGAGTGGTGATAGAGGGGGGGTTCCACCACTGACAAAAACTATTTAGTCTTAACTAAAAAATACGTTTTAAATAATCAAAGATAAAAATACAAACCCCCAAGATTAACAAAGACAGCCTTGGTGTTTTGGGGGGATTGCAGCTAATTGTGAGCTCTGTATCTCTACAAATAACTGATGCTTTGAATCTCTGAATACTCTGGCTTTTTTATATCGTGGAGTTTTCCTTTCACATCCTCGTTTCTCTGCTTGTTTTGACATGAAAAAATCAGGTCACGACCACCCCGGAAGATAAGAATAACTAGAGAACTAAAGAAATCATGGCATCTTCATAACCAGGAGTGAAAGTTAAACAACAGGAAGAAACTTTTAAACTTTGTAAATTTTGCATTTTTTAAAAGAAACCTATTTAAATTCTGTGACTATTTAACATTTGAAAAGACTATTGCCTCTGTTGAAAGTTCAGGAATGGGACTTGTTTACCCATCTGAATTCTTAAAACATCAAGGAGTCCTTAACATAGACTTGATTTGTGAGATGAGTAAAGAAAAGATGAAACATTGTCTGCAACTCTAGCGTTCTCCTAAAATCTGAGAAGTACCCAGACCCATCTTCCCTGACAAGGAAACAAACCCCAAGGTGGCAAGGGTGAACACTTCAAATGAAAAGGTAAAGGAGGTACCAATCTGAAATAAAGGTTCTGCTAGGCCACCTTCACAGGGTAATTGTTAACTTGGTGAAAGCCTCTAGAATGACAAAGTGTACAGTTAAAAATTCTGTTCACACCATTTACAGTTACTGCAAAATTTCTCCCTTCTCTATTTTCTCCTGAGATTATGGCAAAGCTCTGATTAAAGATTAAGAATTGTAACCATTGCCTCATTACTCCATTATCTAGTATGGAGTTGGAGAGAACAGAATTATTTAGCTTATTTCCATTGTTTCCTCTCAATTCTCCCAGTATTACACTTCCCTTGCTTTTTAGCGAAAACGTTTTCACAGACATGAAATAATTTTCTCTTTTACTTGACGATTCCCTGATATTTGAAATTAAATAAAAAATAAAGGTGGAATTACTTAGATAACATACATATGAAATAAATACAATATAAAATAAAGGCAAGACAGTAGGCTTAATTATGACCTCTAATTTCTTGTAAAACTTTAAGTCAGAATTGGGGATATTCCCTAGAACAGGTACATATCTTCAGCAAGTTCACAGGACATTTTTTCAAACTTATATGAATTCACACACTGAATGAAAAATGGTGTGACAGAGAATTACAGAACAAATTAGCCTGAAAGGAATGTGGCTGAGGAGGTCAGGTATTCTAAACTCCTGCTCAAAACAGCTCCAGTTAGAGCAGGGCTTCTATTTCCAAGGATAAAGATTCTGCAACTTCATTGTTCCAACCTGTCCCAGTATCTGACCACTCTTATGGTAAAGAGGAAAAAAGAAGAAAAGGGAAAAAGTCCTTGTAAGTGACTGGAATTTCCCATGTTCCAACTTGCACCCGTTGCCTCCTGTCCTATTTGTTCCAACTCCAAAAAGAATCTGGCTCCATCTTACGATGTAATTGCAGTTCTTGCCATCAAATTTTAAAACCATGTCTACTGTTTAAATATAGCCATCTTTATGTTATCTTGAAATGAAATTCATGTGAGAAAGCAGGGCTACAGAATAATATAATCTCTTCTCCATGTTCACAGCATACAGGAGTACTTGTCAGAGGGCGATTAGCAAGAGGTTTAATTTGTAGTAAGGAAGCTTTAGATGGGATGTTAAAAAAGACATTCTAATTATAAGGTTTATGAAATCAGTTGAACAGTTGTCTGGTGAAGTTGCAGAGATCTTGGAGATCTCCATCCCTCGAGGTCTTTCAGAACAAGTTAGACAAACTTCTGTCAGGTATGACAGAGATCTCACCTTGGGGCAGAGCAGTGGACTAGATAATCTTTGCACTAATTTCTGCCCCTGTGTTTCCTAGGAAGGTTGAGACTGCCTCTGGTTAATCCAGGTGGCTAGCACCCAAGCTTGAGCCTATGGCCCAAATTATAAAATATTTAATGCTACTGAAATACTGGTCTAAATTACACATTTGACATATCACATTTGTACCTACTTTTGCGAACTGCATTTGCTTGACAGTGCTCACTTAAGTGAACTATGCTGAGATGGTTAAGAATTCTTTCCTAATCAGTTGTGGGAGAATGTGCTCTTTCCTCCATGTGCTGCTACAGGAAGGATACCTGGGTATGATCGGCAGCCAAGTGAATTTGCCTAGACTATTGAGGCAAAGCCTTCGGCTGGATGAAAACCTCAGACAGGGCAAGCCTGGGACCTAAGGCATTTACTACTACTGAAACTAACCCAAGCACCCACCACCACTGCTACTGCTTCCATACTGTAATACAGGTAGGTTAGACCTGCGGCACAAGCACATACAACAGGAGCGTTGTGTGATTTCCAAGCTGTACTGACACGATGCTCTCCAGCACGTCACTCGCTACAATCGTAGTGTTAGCTTACTTGGTAGCTGTGGTTCCACACAATCCAACCGGCACCTATGTCCCAGTTGTAAACCTCTGTTTTAAGGGCATTACCTAAAACATACTTTTGCAGGAAGCACTACTGCAATATTCCTTTTAGAAATACAAGTCCCTGTAGCACTAGAAGTGAGGTTAATAATATGCTACTGTGTACTGGACACTATGTAATACAGATACTTTGAACACTAAAGATGAAGTTCAAACCATGTTTACATCCACAAAACCATCTGTTTCACAATTACATCAGTCAAATAAATAGAACATTTACTCAGAAAGAGCACTGTTTACAGCTCTAGTTAAAAGAAACAGCAGTGGAACAGAATCTGTAAATAGTGGTGCAAACTTTCTGGCACATATATTTCAGTGATGTTTTCTCAAAAGTGGTCAAGTGATGATTGATAAAGTCACCTTGGCACAGAAAGATTAGGCTTCACATTTTCATAATGGCGACTATGAAAATAATTTTTCCTCCCTCTATGAGCTAAATATTTAATCACAGAGAAAAAATAAGCAGGGGTAAAGTACAGACCTGGTAACTAAAGTGCTTAGAAGAGTCAAAGAACTACCATAGCACAGCACGTTTCTCAGCTTCGTTCTCTTTATCAGACATAATTTAGATGTCCAACCTTTGCTGCTAAATGAGACTTAGAGTTCCCCCCCACTATTTTGCCCCTGGCCTCCAACTGAGATAGCCAATGAATATACAAAATCACAGCATGCAAGTCTACATGTAAGTCTATCAGAAACATGATAACTCATTAACTTGGTGCCAGACAGACACAATATGGTTTCAACTTTTAGTTGCCTAAAACATACCTTTAAGTACCTTTAGTTACCTGAAAGGCCTAGGTAGAAATACAGTTCAGACACATACACATGAATGGAAACCTGCCCAAACCCCATCCATGTAGATACATATTTAGACTATTCCTCACAAAGTACACTTCCCATACCAACAAAACCTGCTTTCTTTTTTTTCCAGCTGACTCAATGAAAAAACCCAAAACACCTTTCAATACCGAACATTACCCCTTTCAAATGAGACAGCCTAAGTTCTCTCCAGTGTTCAGCTGCATTCTAGTGATCTTTGCACACAACAGCTTATTTTGGACAGTGTTGGCATCGGACAGTATGGTATTATCAAAATGCAAGTGTGTGTTGGAGGAAACAGTGGTAAGAAAAATATTTTCCTCACAAAAAAAAAGGGGGGGGGGGGGGAAGTAGAAAATACTTTCTTCACCTCCTCAGTTTTTACTATCTAGTTGCAATTTCAGTGCACACAAGATATGAAGTTATAGTGCTAAAAGTACTTATTACTATACATATGAAACAGTTCAAGAGAATCAGAAGATTTTTGATCAGCTTAAGAAAGAGGGAAGTAAGCGAGACAGGAAGCTCTCAGTTGAACAGCCAGCACATTCTAGTAGTATGAAAACTGCACCTTTCTTCTAAAGCCTATACAAACACCAGGTATTATTTCAAAGAGACTGTAATGTACACTGTAAGACTTCTGAACATAGGTCAATGACAATACAATTAGACAAAAAGTTATGGCAAGAAAAAGAAAACCAATCAGATATTTGGAACAAAACTCTAAAGCATTAATATTGGCACCAACTTTTAGTACAGCATTACAAAAACACAAGTTTCAAGCAGAAGACTTTACTGCAATGAATTTAGATTCAGCAGGAAAGATTCCGAATTTGGGCTTTTTTAAATTAAAAAAAAAAGAAGTAAGATTTAGGTTTTGGCAAGAAAGAAACATTCTCCAGGCAACTTCAACCTGTTGTGTTCCCTTTGTTCTACCTCCATATCTCGCTTGTTCCTTGAGACACAGCCCTCTTCATACTTCCTTTTAAGCAGTTCCTGGCGTTTATGCCATGTGCATGTATGCTAAATAATTCTCCTTCCTCAGTCAAAACTTTCTTCAACAGGAAAACCTAGTTCTGAATGTTTCAATGATCTAACACTGAAAAATAGGATTAAGAAAAGAAGAAAAACAAAAGCCAGAAAATTTACTTCTCTTAGAGTAGAATGTCTTCTGATTTATCAGATTCCTTTCTGCCCACAAAATCAATAGTCCGTGATTTATGGTAACAGGAAGGAATTCAGTAGCATTTTCCAGGAGCTCAGAACTGACAAAAGTTGGCTTGAAGCCACAGAGCTCCTGAACAAGTGCCACTACATTGTTTCCCACCTTTGTTCAGCATGGAATTGTTCTTGAGCTAATAACCCTGTTGGACTAAACCTGGTCTTTTTAAAGGCAACTGCTGTGTCACGTTTGGTAAATCCCAAACAAATGGACCCTAGATGCTGAAGATGCAACTACACAGAGACTCTAGGCCATACAGGAAGACCACCACTTTCTTCTTCATACGCTGTTAGTACTCAATAAATGCAACACAGGATAGAAATCTCAGATTCAGTGTGTTAAGAAACCTGTGGCATCCCCAAATAAATCTGGCAGGCTAGCCAAGGCCCTTTGGGGGAAGTAGCCACAATAGTATCCACATTAAACTAAAACAACTAGGAAAAGGAAATCAGCAAAGATGGCTGTTATTCCCAGGCCTTGTCCATAATTAATGTCGTACATAATTATTTACAATACCATTATGTTGGGTCAAGCGACTTAGGAAAAAGCCCTAATCACAGAAAAGCATGTCCTTTTTTTTTCCAGTAAAATACTTATAGGACAAAACAAGCATGATTAACATGGATAACACTGGTGAAGAACAGCTGACATGCATATGAATTTCAGCAGAAAGATCTTACAGTGTTTTGGTTGGCAACCAGTAGACCCTCAGGCAGGCAAACACTTGCTGGTTAGATATTATAAAGTATATAGAAATGGGGCTTTAGAGGAACACCTGAAACCATAGTTTGATACAAATACTAGCTTCCTTCTTCACTGGTTAACTACATGTAGAATTAGCACTAGACTCCCACTCCTTTAATGTAAGTAAAGACATCAATTTTGTTTTAAGAATGTGAAGCACAGGCAGGTTTTGTGTCTTCTGCATGTGCATTAGTACCCACTCTGGCATAATGGACCCTAACCCAGAATATGGCAACCAAGTGCCCCATTGCAGTGCGGGAATACATCCAACATCAGAACACTAGCCAGCAGTCACAAGAAGAGGTAGCAGGCTTTAGCTCAGTTAAATATTAGTAAATAAAAATCATACCTTAAAAAGTGCAGGCAGAGTTGTGTTTTCCTTTTGGTGGCTCTTTGAATTTATGGCTTCGCTCCCTTTGTTTTCAGAACTGAAAAACAAAGATATTTTGTAACACTAAGGACTTGCATTATTCAAGTCTATCGGAGAGCCAACACAGAATCAATTTAAACACCAGACAACATTAACTTAAAAGGACAGAAGAACTTACTTTCCAAACCACAGCCCATATTCTGTACATACTGCAACTGAAAAAAGCCATGCCCCAAAAAGCCAGGTTTTCAAACACAAGCATTCAGAAATGGCACACAGCAGTTTAGTTCTTCCAGCTAACCCAAACCCTAGCTTACTGTGTATTATTTTCTGCTGCAAAACAAAAAGGTATTATAGCTCAACCACTCATCTACCACAGCAGCACTCACTGCCATGGCACTACCTGGCACACCTGGCAGCTAGAACTTACTCCCAGACATTATACTGAGGACTGTGATTGAGTGTAATGTACTCGGGGCAGATGGAAACACCACAAATCACAGCTACCACTGTTCAGTGAAGAGTTATTAAACGGCTTTGCAGGCAAATTCAGAAGAAAATTTAGGAAAGTAATTACAGGCATGTTGTTCTTGCCAAGAAAACATTCCCTGTTCCATTCTAAGAGTCAGAAATCCAAAGTCCCATATACCCTTATTGCCAGTTTAACTTGGTCAAAATTTTCTTCAGAACCCCTCTTTGGAATGAAGGGAACCATTCTCCCCCCGACTCTGATTCTTAGAAGGATCCTTAAGCACAATCCAGCTGAAAATATTCTAATCAAAACCTTCGTGCTACATGCAATTTAAAAGCATGAATGTTTCAAAGAAAATGCTAGAGGATGTTAATGACAGACATCAGTTCATGCACTGCATACCACAAGCTGAATTAAAATAACTTTGCACCAATATATCATGTGAGGAATGCTCAGTATTGAAGAGAAGTCATAATCATTCACATAAAATCCTCATCTATTTTAGAAACTTAGCTTTGCTGTTGACAAATGGACAAGCCCTTACTTCTGAACTTGTATGAAGAGATGAACTGAAAGCTGTTTAAGTAAAAATTAAAACCCAATTATTTGCATTTTGGTGTCTTTCTGCTAAGATTTCAAGCTCAACATGATCCAGCAGTGTGCACTTACAGCCCAAAAAGCTAACCATATGCTGGGCTGCATCAAAAGGAGCATGAGCAGCAGGACAAGGGAGGTGATCCTGCCCCTCTAGTCTGCTCTTGTGAGACCCCCCCCCCCCACCTGCAGTACTGCATCCAGCTTTGATCAGAGGGCTGGAGCACCTCTGCTATGAAGACAGGCTGAGAGAGCTGAGGTTGTTCAGCCTGGAGATGAGAAGGCTCTGGGGAGACCTTCTAACAGGCTTCTAATACCTAAAGGGGGCCTACAAAAATATCTGGAGAGGGACGTTTTACAAGGGCATGCAGTGGTAGGATAAGGGGAATGGCCTTAAACTGAAAGAGGGCAGATTTCTACTAGCCATAAGGGAGAAGTTCTTCACTATGAAGGTGGTGAAACACTGATACAGGTTACCCAGAAAAGCTGTGGCTGCCCCATCCCTGGCAGTGTTCAAGGCTAGGTTGGACAGGGCTTGGAGCAACCTGCTCTAGTGGAAGGTGTCTCTGCCCATGGCAGACAGGGGGGGTACATCTAGGTGATCTATAAGGTCACTGCCAGCCCAATGGTTCTATCATTTGGAGAAAGGATTTAAACATACTGGAACTCCTACTGCCACTGACTGTTAACCACAGGAAAGCACGTCTCATTAAGACTTCTGAAAATGAAGGTTTTCCTCTTTGTGTGGTTTAGGCATCCAAGCTAAATATACGTTGGTATACACACAAATACAAAAGCCAGTCTGACTATATGTTAGTTTCCTTCTCAGCTGCTCAGAGACAACATTTCCTGAATAAAAATGAGAACAGCACTCTCCTGCAATTAAGTTTTTCAAGACCTTCCAAATCTTTTCAGATACATCAAAAGAAAAGCTCCTTCCTCTCTTTTACAGATCATCTTCAAGTCGAAAACCACGTACTTTCACATCACCCCAGGTAATCTTCCATAATGCATTCATAAACACAAAGATGCTTTTTCAGGGAGAGCATCAGACAGAAAGTCATGGCTGTTCTTTGCTTCCCTGTCAGACAGGGCAGACCCTATTAATTTCTTCTGCTGTGAATGTGCTTCAGGAAGGAGCAATCACAACCACTTCTGGACAATCTGGCACACTAATAAAAGTGTTTCTCATTACATTTTGATTTTGGGTTGTTTTGGGGTTTGCTTTTTTGTTTTGGGTTTTCTTAATACAAAACCCCCACTCCTGTCAGATCTGCACGGCTTTTCCTGATGCTGATACACTTGACATGAACAAGAATTCCCTGTACATAAAAGCAGAATAATGATGTTGATCTCTACCAGACATTCTTCCGGGCTTCAGGAGATCACTCTTTATGGAACTTGTCTGCAGACTACAAATGAGATCCTTGCTTTCCTTCAGTATTGCCAGCACAGATCACCAGCACCCTTTTATCACTTTGTTTTGCTCATGCTCTTCGTATGTTCCCAAAACTTTTTTCACTTTCCTACTTAGTATTCAAAATATATGCCTGCATTACTTCTAGCTAGCCAGGCTTGGACAGATTGCTGTGAAATTCCATAGTGTACATACCAAACCCAAAAGAATGCAATTCAGCAGATAAGCATTGTAAAAATCAACAAGTCATAAGAAAGTATCAAAACTTTACTTTCCAGCATAAAATAAACCTAAACCTGGAAGCAATTCCCCATACCCTTTCATGGCTTACACTAGCATTTTTACATTCCTTAACCTTTTGCTTTAGGGTGTAGTTCCTCAATGTGCAGACTTTGTCAGCAGAACCAGCTTTAGAAACCTCCATGCCTTCCTCCTCTCAACCTCAGCTATCTCTTCCCACCCTTAACTCAGCTGAGCAGAGCTCTTAGTTAGGGCCATAGTCTTGCAGAAGAAAATCAAGGCGGAAGCAGAAGTTTCCATCAGGAAAAATCAGCCCGTGATCCAGTTTACAGTGCAGTGATTTGTACCAGCACTAATGAAGGGGCAATGAGTGCCACTCAACAGGCAGGAATGAGCAAGCACCAACCACTGCAGCTCTCTTCACAACTGCAGCTACTTTTTGTGAACCTCTTCTACCCTTAGCTAGTTTTCAATGGATCTTTGAAACAGAATGACTCATGCTGAATGAATGAAGTTTACAGTACAAAACCTTGATTTGCTGCAAACAGGCCTTTTGGATTGTTCAGGATAAAATTGTTTTGTTTTTCCCAAAGACTCAAGATACTTTTCACAGCCTAAACATCACAGCCCCAGTAACCGATGCCAGGTTTGGTACTTGGACTGGAGCAAAGGCTGTCTACAGCTCACTGGGCTCAAATGATGCAACTTACCACTTCCTACTACCAACCCCCTACAATTTTCAGGGGTTTCCCCCTTCTCATCATTGCATCAATAGCTTTACTGTCACTATTTACAAGTTTTGGAACACTGTGTTGTATTTCCTCCAAAAGTGCTCTGAAGAGGAAAATAAAGTAACAAGGCTCATAGGCCCACACACAACCCTGTGGCCCCTGTTGAAAAAATCCCATGGTGGAGCTAATGTAATTATGCCACACATATTCTTACACGGCAACATAAGACCATGTTGTCCATATAAGTCTATTCAGAGATGCAGTGAACACAATTCTTAAGCTATGACATTCACAATTAAAATGGATTCTTGGGAAATGTGTAAGATATTTAGTATTTATGCTGAAAATTATCCATTCAATTTCTTTTTATATGCCTATGCTATCCTTTTAATTAGTGGTTAAATGTTATACTTTCAAGAACTGTATTCTAAGAGGGTTTATATATATATATATATTTTTTTTTTTACAGGACAATCTCTGCAACTAAACATTGTTAGAAATGTTGACTTCATACCTACATGATACTACACCACCAAATTCTGATGCCTTTGATAAGAACTGAAAATAACAGATTAATATTACATACAAGCTTACCATGAATTAAGGATTCCACCACATGTGCATTTGGCTGCATCTCTATGAATAACATTTGGCTCCACAGAGTTTCAACCTTGCTTTGAGCTTTTCCAGATTGGTGCATTTTAGGAGTGCTTTGCCATGGCAGGGACTCAGTATGCAATCTCCAGCACATAGAAAGCTGGGCTTGTGCTTAACCTCACGGATTGGTTTACTGCATCAGTCAGCCAGCTCTTGGAGAGCATTTCAGCACTTGCTAAATTAGGAAGATGAAGCTCATGAGTCTTCAACTCCATGTTTCACAAACTACTGTTGTTACCTTATATACCCAGCAATAGGGCTCTACTAACCCAAGTTCTGAATCAACTTTGCACTTGCTTTTAAGATCCTAGGAAGGCAGAAAACACCTCTGCTACACCAACTTACTTCCATGGACTTCTGAAGTATACAGGCAGTCATTTACAAACTGTCACAACCACTTGTTTAACATACTTACACGGATACTACTTTCACTCTATAGATTAAGAAAAAACCCCACAAGTACATGATTATTAAATAATGCCCAGAGTAATAAAAACTCTGTCAAAATTAAGACTAGGAACTAAGCCTCTCATATACTCAAATTTGTAATCTACTGCCTTCCTGCTGCTATTTCTGCCAGACATTCCCTTTTCTCTTCCATATTACAGCATCCAACATGGATGGGTTAATCTTCAGCAAAGGTTGAGGGATCTCCTAGACTGTCATGCCAGCATGCCTAATGTGATTAGCATCACTCCCATTCTTTAAATAATCAAGACTGAACTCAAGTTACAAAAGATCCCGCTCTGTACCTTCTGCACAAACCTTTCTTTGTGGGATTTTCTAATGCTTTGTTCCTCTGCTGCTGAAGTTCTGTTCTGACCTTTCTGTAATACATGGACAGGTGGTGTCTGAATCAGAAGAAGGTTTGTGGTCCAAGTTTTTAATCATTACACTTATGCAGGGGAGGTTAGAGATTCGTATGGGGGAAATACTATTCTACACTGTTGCTCACACAAGAAGTAGGCGCATGTAAGAAGTGTGTGCGTCAGGTTAGTTAATGCACATCAGTGATCACAGTCAAGAAAAAAGAAATCAATTGAGCAAACTTAAATACATCTTTGCAAGACGTTTTCCAGCTCTAAAACCAGAGCAAGACAACTGCAAACAACCACATCTTCAAAAGGCCCTCACGGCATCTCTGTATGGCGCAAGAAGTCTGCTTCCTCCATCTTCGTTCTTCATAACAATTCCTTGGAACTTGCAAATTAAAAGCCCATCCCCTTCTTCCTTTATTAATCTACCCCACCCACGTTATGCACACAGCAGATTGTGAATGTGTTGTCAGATAAAAAAAAGCCCATGAGCTACAGGCTGCATGTAAGTATAATAAAGCACAGACACTTGAGTTTTGGCAAGGCTGACCACACACAGAGCTCACCAAATTGAAAGAAACCACTGTGACATTTTAGGTTCCTTTTACAAGGAGAAGGTACAGGGCTGCTAACTGCTGTTTGCGAAGGGGGAAGTTAATGGGCAGACTCTTAAGTAAACAGGGACAGTTGGCTAAAGCTCAGCTCAAGCCACACTGGATGTGAACTCTCCCTCCTCCCACTGCTCAGAAGCAAAGTGTCTTCCAGTGTGGCAGCTCCAGCATGTACTCCTCATGCAGTCCAGATGTTACCCGATAGGCAAGTGCTCTACCATTTTGCCATCTCTCTTTCTCTCTTTTTAGGGAAAGATGACTCCCTGAAGTCCAGTCCTCTTTGCTACTGCATTAAGCTATCATCACTCGGTTTAAACCGGTTTTCTCTTCAGATTACCTCAGAAACCATTTAGCCATTTGATGTGATGACTTGTAATGGTGGGAGAACAAGTAATGCCTAACCTGAAAGATGCCCCAGGGGGCCAAGAGGCAAAAAGCTTCTACACCTGGCTTTAGTGGCGTAATGCTAGTAAACTAAGCCTGACCTAATCATATATTTACCTATCCGGGTTTCATGACATCACTTGTGACATCTCCTTCCTAATATTTTCTAAACAGTTTTCCTCAAGATGATGTGTTTTTTGGGGATTGTTGATACAATTCACTCTTTGCTGGTGTCCTCACTTAGGCTAATGTCATTTTTAGGTTTCCCTTCTTGTTGGTTTATTTCAGCATTCTGGGCTGTAATGCCAGCTCCTGAGCCCTCGTTTTTATCTCTCTCTGAACAAAACTAAGGCTGCTCTCTGAGAAGTAACACCTCATTTGATCTTGGTGTCATGATTTCTTTCCAATTTTACTTAGTGCCAACACAGCAACGCGTTCAGTGGTGACCTTCCAGAAGGATATTTCAACAGAGAGACTGCTAACAAGGATCTCATCACCTAGTACTCAAAATCCATCTGTGCAAGAGCCTCCATGAAGAATGTGAATGAGCAGTAAACCACAAATCTAATCATACTATCAAATATAGATGTGCAAGACCAAAATCTCCACGAAGTTTCAACACACTTCAGTCTCAAACCACATCCACAGACCAGTAGTTGTTATGAAACTTTTATTATACATCTGCAAAGAGCCATAGGTTAACTAGCATTGTTTTCTTCTCTGTTCTGGCTTCCAAGTAGTAACTAAAAAGATAACTGCTAAAAATTCAGACCTTTTGATTAGTATTTTTCGATGCGTGCCAGTTACCCTACTTGCCATACAGACCCTTATGATTATGGAAGCTGGCCTCCTGCATAATCTAGATTATGAAATCTACCAAGGGAGACTTGTGACAAGCCTTTAACATCTGACCAGAAGATACTAGCTTTGATTAACAACCATCAAGCAATGGAAAATGTGCATTTGTAAATAAGACTTTTTCCACGTAAATTACTACTAAATTCCCTACTTAAAATTAGGCTGACTAGTTTGGTTCATCAACCCTCACCTCTCAGCTATGGGATCAACCTACATCTATGTGGGACAGATGACAAAGGCCTCAGGTTCAAATATCCTCACAGATCTACTATGACATGAAGCACTCACCTCTCATTTCCCTTCCAGTTATATACCTTGAGGCACAGTCATTCCTCAAAATGTAACCCTGTCATTTCAGAACCTTCTCTTAGACAAACTAAATGCTACTGAGCTACTTAATTTTACTGTGGGAGGGAGGTTTTCCAGACATCAAATTGTTCTGGAGCTCTTCTCAGAGCCCTTTTTAGTTCAGCAGCATCTTTTCCATAATAAATAGTAGACACCTCAGCTAAACTCGGTACTCCAGTAACCAGAGATCATCCACAGAATACATGTGCTTTGTTACTTAAACATCCCAGAATCACATTTTCTCTCCATGCCACCACTTTGCTTTATGCAAAGCTCATATTCAACCGCCAACCACACAACTTAGTCTGCTTTTAATGTCATCATCTATATGGCAATTCCCACACTTATTGCTCTAGTCATCTGCAAACTTCACATGCTCCAGCTTTGTCCTCTTTCAGATTACTTGTGAAGATAACAAATAAATTGATTCAAAAATACATCCTTTTAATTTTCTTCAAATACACAAAGTAGAAAATTATTTTTCACATCTGGTCTTTTTATAACTCTCCACATGTCAATTATTTAGCCCACCGCAATTACACTTGCAATTACTTCAATTTATGCATCAGCACCAAGTCAGATGCCTTAAGGAGTCTAAAGATACTATTTCAGCAGTTTATCAACTAAAGCTGCAATCTCATCAGCAAAACTGAGTTCGACAATTCCCATCCTCTGGTGACATTAGGACCAACATTGTGCTTATTAACATCTGAGGTCACCCAGTACCCTTGGTAAATCAACATTCAAACCTTACCCTTTAATTCAACCAAACACAATAGGCTTAAAAGTGAAATACCAACACCTTACTCTAGATATTAATATCACATTTGTGAAGCTGTTCGTGCACTGTGCAGGCAGGCAGAACTATCAGAACCTGATCTACAAAGAGAATTCAGGCAATTAAAGAGTCAAACTTCTAGCATGTATATTGAACGACATGAGCAAGGGTACACTAAACGTAATAGGTTAAATTAACCTAAAGGAAAACTGTAAAGCTCAGTGGCAACAAGACATGAGGAAATCAATGAATATTCCCCAAAACTGCCTTCTGCATCAAATGACAGTTAAAATACAATGGTATTTTAACATAAAATAGTAACAAGAGCTCCTTCCTCTGCTCTCTTCCTTCTTTCCCTCCCCCCCCAAGAGAATATTGCCTTTTTGAAAAGCTTCAAATGAAGAATTTTGGCCAACTTCTCGCAAAGATTCCCAATGCTAACACTGTTCCTGGGCCACCAAATGGTAACAGCAGTGACAAAGTCTGCTCCTCATCTCTGGCAAGGTTGTTGGGGCTTGTCTTAAAGAGAGGGGGAGAGTTTGCACAGAAATTAGAATCTGAAGTTTCTGGCTCCTATGCCTGTGCTTAAACTTAGGCCACACACACAGGGGAGGAGACAGAGAGACATTAAGATAAATGGAAATTATAAAAACAAGTTAGTGAGTTTGAAATTATAGGGTCAAAGGAAAGCAAGGCTGCTGTTTTGTTTAAAACAAGGAGCGAAGTGGAGGCAAAGGGACAGAAAGCAGAGAAAGGTAAAGGACAAAATAGAGTCAGGAGGAGGCAGGAACTTCGGCAAAAGAAGTGTTAACGATCAACTGATGAATTTAAGTGTTGGAATAGCACAAGATGTATTACATTCAATTAAACTATCCCACTTAGAAACTGGTTTGATTACAGGCGGCATTAGGCAAGTTAGATTGTTTCAACTGAAACAATGTTTCCTTTCAGACCTGCTTATGCTGCTTATTCACATACTGCTCTTTGCAAAGCTAGGTCAGCTTCATGTTCTGCATTAGCATCACTGTGTTATATGAGCTGTGTGAGCTACATGGAGTGCGTTACTATAAAATGAAGAGATTTGCTTTTAATCCTCTTTCAAAATGCAACTAAAAACATCAGGGAAAATAAAGATGATGTAAAATTAGAGGTATGCCACATTTTACAATGCAAATTTACAGTTAAAATACAAGAACCAAACCATGTCTTTACATTGAACATGTATGTACCTTAAAGTTCAAAGGCTACAACAAAATGAAATAAGTATGATGGCCCATGATCATCTGTGCTGAATAACTTAATCCATTTTACATGTTAGGGAATTGAACAGCCATACAAACGCTAGAGAAAAGAAATACAAATGTTTCCGAGTAGAGCATACTTTGATATCGGGCAGTATGATTATACCAGATTACATAAAGGTTTTTCTTCTGGCATCTGTCAAGTATAGTAACCAACATTAATGTAGAATCTGCTCCACATTTGCCAGTCTGGTTGCTTAAAGTTTCCAATATTCTTACAAAATAAATATGTCACTAGAACATAACTTGGTATAATACCAGAAACAGGTTTATAAACTATTTAAGTTTATTAAAGTTAAAATTATTGCATTAATAGAGAATAGACAGCCCATTATACAACTGTTACCAAACGGCATGTTTGCAAGGCTGGGGATCAACGATGGTACTTACAAAAAGCTTGAAAATAGGAGATATTAAAAATAAACACCCAGGAAAGCTTTAAAGCAGCAACAATTGCTGTCCTCCAGATAAAAAAAGCATAACAGAAGTTTAAACAGATGTCATTAAGAAGAAGCACCCATGAAATAAAACAAGCAAGAGAGACTGGTGTCACCAGTAAAAGGTAGCGAGCTCTTCTAGTCAGGCTGGAGCAGAACACTCTTGGTAGAGGCACACAACACTACTGCTTCAAAACAAGAAAATACTTTTCTGGTTCTCCCATTTTGCTTTGTGTGCTCACAAAAAATACTTCCTCCTACATTTTTCCATACATAATGCTGTCGACGGGTAAAGCACGGATCCACAGCGTTCATACGCTTAGAGCCCAAGACCTCCAAGCTGCTTAAGCAGATATACTGCCTTCAGTGAAATATTTAGCAACTTAAGGAACACTGCAACACTGAGAAAGCCAAGCCTCACTCTGAAACACTGCAAGTCCTGAAATCACATTAACACGATACCATTACAGACTATATTTCATGTAGCAAAATTGACATGAGAAAGCGAAATTACTTTCCCCACTCTTCATCAGGGACAGGACAGCGCTAGGACAAGGGGTGATGGGCTCAAACTGAAACAGGGGAAGTTCAGGCTAGATACAAGGAAGAAGTTCTTTACTGCGAGGGTGGTGAGGCACTGGCACAGGTTGCCCAGGAAAGTGGTAAATGTCCCATCCCTGGCAGTGTTCAAGGCCAGGCTGGACAGAGCCTTGGGCAACATGGTCTAGTGTGAGGCATCCTTATCCATGGCAGGGGGTTGGAGCTTTAGGATCCTGAGGTCCTTTCCAACCTGAACCATTCTGTGATTCTAAAATTCTATGACTAAGGAAACCCACACTTCTGATCTTGAAAGTATTCAAAAGTGATCCTGTGAAGTTGGTCAGAAACTGTAAGAATTATTTCAGAAGTGAAAATTAAAATACCAGAAGAATAGAGGTATCCCCCGGAAAGCCTACACAACACAGTTCTGTGCTACTTGTCTGGAAGGATAATAGTATATACTGAGTGAGTGCATACGCAAACAATATATGAAATCCAAAAACATTTCCAAACATGCTTTTCCATACTTCTAAGAAGTTTCAATGATAAGAAATACAATCCCCACAGCACCATGTTCTGAATTTTGCTTCTTTTCCACCTGTGAGCCTTCTGTTCACCAAAGACTGAGGAGTTTTCATCTTTGCAAAACTCTCTTTCTTAAAACCACAGACTTGAGAAATAGGTTTTTATTAACACTAGCCCTTATACCAATAACTGGCAAGCAGACAACATTGTTAACATTCAAAAAAGAGTGGTGTATGTGTGTGGGGAAGTTGCTTTGTTTCTTCCACAGAACATTACTATTATAATTAATACTCTAGTAACATTTCCTTTAGGAAATGTCTCACACATACATGGCCATCTGCTGGCCTTGCTCCTTCTGATCTCAGTCCCATGAAACATCTAGGTATGCACCTAATTCTAATCAAACAAGTGGTCCCACAGTAGTGCACAGAACTATTTACCTATTTATTGACAGGCAACCACTTTGGTAACCTGCTGGATCAGGGCTTTTGCTACTATTTTGAACTATCCTGCAATAAAAGACATAATAGAAAAATCCAGGAAGCAAAAAGAAACAAAACCCCCAAATTAACAAATGAACAGAAAATTTTCGTAACACATATTGCTTAGGGAAATCTAATTTGAATTTTTCTCTATGTTGGAAGTATTCCACTTGCTGCTTCCACAAACCATCATCCCTGATGTACGCTCAAAAATGAGTTAAATTTTAACAACAAATCCTACTGTGGGGGCTGGGGAGGAAGCTTATTAGAAAGCAGAGACTGATTTTCCCAGCAAACAATGGATTTCTTCAGAGGTGCCAATGATATCTGAATCAAGACCAGCCAGGAGATAGTAACTTCCAAAGAGCTACGTTTGAAATGTATTACTCCCCTTTCAATCAGTTCCCAGCAGTCCCCAAACGTGCAGTTTTTGCAGCTACAAAAATACATGTTCTTTGTAAACAGGAACAATGACTGGCAGCCCCAGAGGAAGAAAGAGACTCTCTAATCTCTCCTCAGGCAGAATAAACAAAGTTCTTCCACCTCTGAAAGCTCTTAGTCCAAATCTAATGGATGAACAGAACAATAATCTCATCCTGAAAAAAAAAACAAACACCCGAAAGCCCTCTAAACCCAAATAAAAGGATGCTATTCCCTGTTTGATGTCTCTAGTACACTTCAGTGATGCAGAAGAAATATATGGACAAGCCCAACAAAGGCACACATGCACTGATAATTTTTTGACCAAGCAACCAACAGCACTCGGAGGGAAAAACGTAAACCTGAAACGAACCTACTAAACGATATGCAGAATAACTAACAAATCCATAGTTTAGAGGAGATTTTGGTGGTAGCTCTGGGTTAAAGAGCTCAGTGAAAAGTGTTACACCTCCTTGGCAGCTTCTAGCATGACCTGAAAGGTCACATTTATTTGCAACACAACAACTGCTCAGCCACCGAAGCTGCATATTTCTGAAGGAATCTGCAGTGGATTGACTTGCACTGTAAAAGCTCTATTTTCATCCAGATGGACTAAAGAAACATACATTTCAAAACAAAACCAAACAACAAACAAACCCCAAACCAAACAGACTCCCATTAGAATAGTGAAAATTCAATGGGATCTTTTTCACCCTGGGGATTTAGACTACTCCAAGACAAGCACTGTGGTAACAAATAATCAATTTTGTATTACTGAAAACAGCAAATAACCAAGTGGAGCATAATGACTGCCTTTGATGGAAGTTAATGATAAAGAACTGTGCCTAAGCCATTGTTCAAAGCAGCCCCAACTCTCATGAACAAACGCTCACACGCATAATCTCGGTGGGAGATGCGTCACGTTTGTCTCTATTTTATGTTAAAGCCAAGTAAGCTGTTAACTCATGTGGTGTACTTTTTGCTGCTATGAAACTTGCAACTAATCTGGACGGGTTATTTTTTTTCCACAAGCAAGCAAGCCTCCAGCAATTCTCATGTTCATCAGAGCTACAAATTGCTCTAGGGCTAAGTTATTAACATAAGCTCTTCATCAAATGAGGGTCTCAGAAGAGTCTAAGACAGTGATTAACAAACACTGT
Organism: Pezoporus wallicus; assembly: GCF_028554395.1. Lineage (NCBI taxonomy): Eukaryota > Metazoa > Chordata > Aves > Psittaciformes > Psittacidae > Pezoporus > Pezoporus wallicus. Next base: position 2,796,746 of record NW_026639755.1, read on the forward strand.
AATTCCCCCCCTCCCCTTCCTCTCATTTTAAACCAGGGCCACAGTAGGTTTGGGGTTTGTTTCTTTTTAAGCTAAGTCTGAATTCAGTGCCCAGAGGAGGAGTGGGTAAGAGCTCCCTACCCTGCCAAGCTGAGGGGCAGCTATAGGGCTGGGGGCTTCCATCCAGTTGCTGTCGCCTAACTTATGGGAGCAAATGGAGAATGACTTTTGGATATACACAGGCTCATTTTTGCATGTTTTAAAAATTTAGGAAACTGATGAGTTCTGCACAGGCATTAAGCACGATGTGTGTCTCCAGAGGTCAATGCAGGTACGCGGGGAGTGTATTTGGCCCTGTATAACATACTGCTCCCTCTCCTGCCCTTTTTACTTAGGCCTTCTGCTTAATGGTAGGTTAAGTATCTCCATACATCAGTTTCTTTCTATATATTTCAGATTTGATCTTGTTCCAACATCTATCATACCAATAGCATGAACAGGAAATTAACCATCCCGGTATATTACACGTTTCTTGCAACACTTCACAGAAGATGTACTCCCCGACGAGCCTCACACACTCCACACCTTAACAATAAACACAGATAGCAGCCTTGGTTCCCCCTCACCACACACACGCTTTGTTCAGAGATCCATTTTTCTACACCGCCAAGCTCACTAAATAAACATGACAAGCAAACCTGCGGCACTCATCCCAACCCAGCGCTGTTTAATGCATGCAATTACGCTAATCTGTGAAGAAGGCTGCCAGTGGAAACCAAATACTAGAACGTCAGCATTCCTGACTAACGTGCCACGCTGCAACCCAGCACAACGAAAAAAAACCTCCTTAACATACCAAATGGAACTCCTCACACAGGGAGGGATTTTGCTTGCTTCTATTCCAGAAGTGAAAGCACCTCCAGTTAACTGCACAAGGAGTTCAAGAACAAGGCCAAGAGACCCAAGCCTCTTTGTACCTAGGTGGACTATCCCAGCTTCCTAATGAAGGAAAGGCTCCCGTCTGCAGGAAATGAAACTGTGATTTAGATAGAGATAACAGACTCCAGGTCCAAGTTAAGTGGAGCAGGTCTACCATGAGCGTTATCTACAGATAGGCTATTCAGTACACAAACCACTGCACTAGCATCACCCTCCTTCTCACCAAGGTGACCGCTATGCTCGTTTATTCCAAACCACAGTTGCAGGGAGCTGGCAAGGAGGGCTTCAATGAAACCTCTCTTATTGCTTCTCCAGGTCCTCAGCCACATCTAAGCCTTTTCCTTCTCCCATATCTTAACCACCCCACCAGACACAACTGGCACGCTACTCCCACAGCTGTAAAGATGTCCTTGATTCAGCAGCCTTGCCCGTAACTTTCCCGCCCCCAGGAAATCAGAAGCAATGCTTCATGCTCATGAACAGACAGTGAATCCTTGATGACATATTGGTCAGATACTTAAAGAAAACCTCTAAAGTTAAAAGTCCTCGTGGTGCACTTAAGAGACCATTTAAGATGGTCAGCATAAGACAGCAATAAGCCCTGATGTTTTTCACGACTGCCAAAACCACACAAAGCAAGATCCTAAAGGTTTCTCACTGAAAGAACTACTGTGATACCCACTATCTATGTGATTAAACCGCACTTACTTCTCTGCCAGTTCAAACACAAAGGTATGTAGTATCGAGAATGACTCACAGATTAAAACCAACACGTTAAATGCAAAACCAAATACTACACCTGAGGAAATAAGGCCTAGCCAGCTGGCAACTTTTCACCACAAAAATACCCTAATTAACCAGGGCCAATAATAAGGCTGCTTAGGAAGCAGAAGGAAACTTCAGCTGTGCTTCTTTCCTATGCACATGTAGGAATCAACCACCATAAAACAGAAAGGAAAAAAAAAAAAAAGGAAGAGGAATAAACACACAAGAAGTTTCCACACCTTTTCATCTTGCAAAGTCTCCCTGCACTAAGAAAAATAGTTATTAATACCCAGGTTTCCATAAACTACAGATTTTGCATCGAGACTTAAGCACATCAGTAACATCTATATTACATTAACGTCTGATTTATACCAGTCCAAAAGAAAAACAAACACCCCCCTCTAACCCTTCATGGACTTGATCTCTGCGTCCAAGGAAGGGGTACAGCCCCACCGCCGACACCCGCTTCCCCGGCACGGCCACGCAGTCTCCCTCCCGCACCGAACGCGTGTTTCAGGCGGGGATCCATGGTCCGGCGGGGCCGCGGGACGCCGGTGCTCTCCCACCACGAGAGCCCCTTGGCGTCGCACGGCCTCGACAAGCCCGGAGGGGCCCGCCCGCGCCGTGCCAAAGTTGGGTTAAATTAAAACCACCTCGGGCTCAGGCGCTGCCAGCAGCCAGGGGAGCACTCGCACACGCACCCCCGGTTCCAAACTCCGTGTGACAGGCCACCGCCCCGCACGGGGCCGCCGCTCGCCCGCCGCCGAGCCTGCTCTCTCCCAGGAGCCAGGCCCGCGTCTGCCCCGTAACCGGCCGAGCCGCCCTACGGCACCTCACCGCTGGGGCCGCAGCCCCAGGACGCCCGGGGAGCTTCCCCCTCCCCGCCCGCAGTGAACGCACCCCGCTTCTTTTCCCTCCCTCAACCACCGGTGTCGCAACATCCACCGGAGGGGAAAGGCGCAGCCGGAGCCGTCCCGCGTCCCTCGCTCCGCGGCTGGGGGCAGGTAGGACGGGGCAGAGGACGGCAGCGGCCACCCGACCGGCCCGGTCACGTCCTGTCCCTCACGTACCTGTTAGCGCCGCCCGCCGCCTCCCCGGGTGGGCTCCTGGTGAAGAAGCGGGAGAAGGTGCTGTGCCAGGAGGGACCGGCCCGCCGCCGGCTACCCCCGCCGGACATCGTCGCCGGGACGGGACAGAACAGAAAGCGCCGTCAGCAACCGCCCGGCACCGAGTCCCCGCGGCGGCGGGAGATCAGCAGCGGCAAACCTCTCCCTCCTCCTCCGGCAGGGGCGGAACCGCCGCTCCGCCCGCCCCTTCTCTCCGGCGCGGCGGCCGCGGCCGGCGGAGGGCGGGAAGACCGAGAGTTGAGGCCGGGCCCTGTGTGGTGCGGCTGGGACAGGGGAAGGTGCTTCCCCGCTGTCGGCGCTCCGGGGCGGGCTCCGTTGGCCGCAGACGCGTGGGGAAGCAGCTCCTGCCCAGGGGAGCGGAGGTGGAAGTAGCACAGCACGCAGGCTGCCGCCACCAACCGAGGTGGCTGTGTTTGTCAGTTAATGCGGCGTAATTAGCGTGAGCAAAGAGGAAAGATCAGAAGGGAAAATTAACTGTAATGAAAAGAACAGCGTCGAGAACTCACGCTCCCGCCTGGCTGCGCACACCAGCACTACTCTGTGCCAGCTCTGAGGTAGCACACGTTTGGCGCTGCCAAGTCAGTAATCGGTTTCACCCCGTCCTGGACCGGCTGCCGCACACCACATCCACCTGCACGGTTCAGTAAGTAAAGGTGCACAGTTCCACCACTCTCCTTTCTCTCTCATTCTGCAGTCAGTTCAGGCCGTTCTTGCCGATGAAGACCAGTGACTTGCAAGAAAGGGCTCCCCTTTCGGAGACCTCTTCCTATAAGGGAGTTTTGTTCTGTTTTGTTTACTACTGAAACCTTCACTTTTCTCCCTCTGAGGACCGTGGCCTCCCTAGAGTTAACATCCCTACCGACAGACATGACCTTGCCATTGCAACAACCTGGTGACAAATATTATCCTTATTTTATAGACAGAGGCGATGCACAAAACCTAAATGATTCACTGAGTGTGAATTGCCAGTAAAATAAACAAACCTTGATGTCAGGATTTCCAATTCAGAGCCACACTTTCATTTCTCACCTTCATGAGCATCTCCACTGTTCTGTGTGTTCTAAACCTCACCTTTTTGTCAATCAGTTCCCTGTTGCATCGTGCCATCTCACAGAATCAGTGTGGCTGATGTTCTAAGGGACCACTTGGTGCAAGCCCCCCTCTATACCCAAGGCCTATGTGCCTGTATTCTCTACCACTGTGCCATAGTATCAACCTGCCGTGGCTGCAACTTGGGGTGGATAGGAAACTCTACTCTAGGTCCTTCTGCAGAGCAGCAGCAATAAAACAGCCTGAAAATAAACTACTGACTACTTCTCTGCCTACTTTCCACTGCCTCAGCTATAAGCAAAATGTTAAAGACATGCACAGACAGCTCCCTTTGTATTGTCCAGGTCTCGTGCAGCTTTGATGTGTATTGTAAAAGCACAGACACAGGTGGATATTGGACATGTACTTACATCTTTACCAGCCTGAGTTAGGACTAGCTGGTTGGTTAACAGGTTACAGAAAGGACCTTTTTCATCATATAATTGCCAGTCACAAACCTTATTCAGGGGAACAGCGTTTACTACACAACAAGGTCGTGCCTACTTTTCAGCGTGCAAACAATTCTCCAAGTCATACAGATGCCCCTAAACTAGCACAAAAATATGAAGTGTTTCATTCCAGAACAGTATAGAGAAAAAATAAAACACATTGAGAGTGCCTATACATATTGGCCCACTCTTAGGGAAACAGCAGCCAGGGTTAATACTACAAAAGGTAACAGCAGCCCCTATGGAACATTATAGAGGAGACACTCCCTCTGACATTGAAAATAAAAGTAACTAAGGCTCCAAAACATAATTACAAGAGTGGCAATTTATTGGGGACCGCATCAACAAGCTGCAGGGAGGCTTAGGCTCTCAGTGACTGTTTATTACTTTTAATTCTTCTTTGCCGCCTACATCTCACAGCTTCCCTACCTATTGCTTAAGTAGGGTCTAATCCCTAAGCTGTAGCAAACCTGAATATAATAATTAGCATTTATAAAGCGTCCTGTATCTTCAAAGGATTTAGGCTTTAATTAATCCTTGTAACCACCTCAGGATGTAGTTAAGTATATTATGGTGAGTGGTTTGCACACAGAGGCAGTCAAAACACCTAGCTGCATCCAAAATCTATCCACACTCTACCAGCAAGGCGCCTGGAGGGGCACCACAGTGCAGCGGGAAGCGTTACCAGGGCTGTGCTTGTCCAAGAGCAAAAAGGCAACCTGATCAGAAATGCTAATCCCAAACAATAACATTTTGTGCTCAAATCTGTTTCTCCTTTCTTCACTGCATCTAAAGGCAGAAAATACATAAATGTAATAAATGCCAGTTCTACTGGAGGCACATAAGTAAATTCTAATACAGGTAGTAGAACTATATCAATATAAAAGATGAACATGACCCATGTTGGATAATCCTTTCTTTTTCCATACCCTGGAGTAATTAAGTACCACATGACTGAAGAATAAATAATTTTGACACATGTAAAATAACAAAATGGGAACCACCAGCAGAGTTGCCAACAGAAACCCAATTTTAGCCACCTACACCTTCCATGAAGGGAGACAAGTCAGGCTTTTACCCAGAGATGGAGTATCTACCAAGTGGCAGGTGGCCTCGCATATTAACACAGCTGTCAGCATTAACAGCAGCACCAACACATGCAAGTCAAAACAGATGGGGGGGAAAAAGGTTCCTTTCTGCCTCAGATTAAGACTACTCACATGTGGCCTATGCGAGGTAATGTGGCATTGCCCAAGGCAGTGAGAAAACATTAAAACACAATTGTACCGAGATACAATGATACAGAAGAGGCAAATGTCAAGCCAAGGCTCTCACTACATTTTTTTCCCCCTGTAGTTCATCCTGCCCAGAGTTCAACTTGAATCAGTAGCTCGAATAGGAGAGGGGAAGGTGCTTTGCCTATTCCATATCCACTGATTTTCTGCTGCAATTCAGATTATAATAGTTGTGCACAAGGGAAATCTCCCCCTTCTTGCTGCTTTAGCGTGAGCAGATGGTGAAATTTTAATTGTGCTTTATGAATTTCCTCCTTTTTATGGGTCTTTAAAGTCTTGAGTCAAATCTTTTGTTTTGTTTGGATACCAAAAAGGAAAGCAAGTTTCCATTGTGCTGGCTTATGAAGAGCCCTCCCATCCAGTTTTAGAACTTTTATGACACATCAAAGTCATAACTAGAGGAGAAATACAGTCTTAAAAACCACCAAACCAAACATTTTCCCCACAAGCACATTTTAGCACAACTATTAAATGAAAAAGCGTTCTCAAACTTTTTTGCATTGTTGGATTGCTACGACAAGAAATGGTCTTCTGTTCCGAGGCACAATCCTGTCAAACAAAAGCATAGTTCAGTTTTCTGTTTCATACACGTCTAATGCACTGATCTATAAAACGATTCTGTATGTCGTTGCTACTTTTTCTTGTTAGTAGGCAGTCCCATTCTCCAGGCTCCTACAGAACATGTCTACAGCTAGATGTGGCACAAATAGTACTTTAATAACAGATGGTCCTTTATCTATCCTTTTCCTTTCCAGTCTATAATATATTATAGCAAAGTTTCTAATAGGTGGCACAAGAGCATGAGTTAATAAATGCACATAATGGAGCCATCACACGTAGTATTTTCTGGCCATTTTCCACAATGTTAGTTGTCCAGATGTTGGAACAAAGACTGATGACTTTAAAATCTCTAATCTATGCTTATTCTAAAATGAAGGCGAACAACAGATTTGGGTCTTGGATATGTTATTACACAGATGAAGCACGTTAGCAAGGATTTCTAGGATATATTTTCTATGATGCCATGACCTTCTGCTATAAAGCACACACTGCACAGCTTCCAGCAACCCTCATCCTTTTACTGTGAACACACAGTTCCTCCATTTGATTTATTAGAAATGGCTTAAAAAAAAAGAGAGAGCCACAGGGTCAGCTGCTATTGTTCAGATGCCTTCGTGTCTGGGGAAGACAGCTGGAAATGACTCATGGTGTTAACCGCAGTTATTGAGAGCTGTAGCTGTTTTCTTTAGAATTTGGGGCAAGATTTATTCACTGTGCCACCTATGGCCAAAGTTCAATGTAGTAATTACAAAAAAAACACCCCAAAACAAAACCAAACCCCCTTTAAATCAGCTTTTTGGAAGGCCTCTCCAATTTGTTTTCCACACTGTAATCTGTGGCATTTATATATATCTAGTAGCAGAAGTGCTATGGAAAACTAATTGTACAGAACAAAATGAAAGATGACCAACGTATCTACAGCACCTCTTCTTAAAACAGACGTTCATTGCACTTGGGCATGGAACAAAAAGCATTCAGAAGCCTCATATGATAGCAGTATGCATGCACCTAACTGCTCTTGATGAGGACCAAAGTCCTTTTTCTGTTAATTCCAATAGAGCTGATAACTCTCAGCTGATTAGCACAGCTTGTCTGGAAGGCTTCCAAACAATTTTTGATAGCACCTCATATCAATTACACTCGTGTGAATCTAAAGATGAAACTCACTTGTGCTCTTACCAATGCTAATCATTGCAAAACACCCTACTCTAACTAGAACTCAAGAAAATCTGCACTTCATATAACGAGGTCTCTGTAAAACCATCCTATACCGGGTTGTGCTTCCTTGCTAAGCCAATCTCTCTATTCACTACCATCCTTACTAGCAAAATTATGGTCAAAGTGCTTTAGTAAGCTAATTTTATCCAACTTCTAACATATACTGTACATATGGGAAAAAGCAGCAGAAATAATTTAGTGTCCAGAAGAATGCAAGAGCTTTTGAGTAGAGGTGCCTTACATGCAAATAGAGGAAATCCATTAAATATATAACCAGCAACTTGTACACTGTAGTTCATTGAACACTTTTCCATCTAGACTGTTTTTGAATATCAGATTTGTAGTTAAAAATGAATATACATGTTTCTGTACAAATCTACACTTTCAAGTATCAAATCAAACTACTAATTTTCTAAAGGCTTACCCTATTTCCATGCATCTACATAGGAGTACACTTTTCAATTTGCAGATTACTAAGCAGTCTTGGATTATGGTGCAAGCCTATGTACAGTAAACTTAAGCCTCTGGACAGCAGATTTGCCTTTTTTCATTACCTTTCAAGAATTTCTTAAAACTGGTCCCTGGATCCCAAAGCTTCCTAGAACCACTGATGGCAAAACACTGTTAAGAGACACACCAATCCCACCCCTTTGTCTGTCCTGCTGCATTTCACAACACAGAATACCTTTTAACACAATGATCTGAGCCCTTTACTCACAATTAGAAAATCTATATACATATATAGTGTTAAAAAACTAACCAGGAAACCCTGCCACATTCATAGTAAGCACATGTCAGTATATACCAAATGGAAGAATCATCTTTAGTGTCCAGAGAAATACACTGCAAACTATTCTGTATGTAGAAATGACGGACACCGGTCTCTAACAAGCAGAATTCTTACGGGTTTGAGTCAAACGGGATCATAACAGCTTTTGGCTGCAAATGTTGCAGAATCCCATCTGGTTTCATGGAACAACTCATTTTCTTATCCACTTCATTTAAGCTTCCAGAAGAAACAAAAAGAGAAAAGAAAACAAAGAAAAGACCTTTTCTTATGTTTACAAATTATATCCATAAGTTATTCCAAACAGGCAGAAAATACTTCAATGTTCTTACAGCACAAACAGAAAAACAGAGTCTAATTCTTGGCATACTGTTTACTGTTATGTAAAACTTCTGTGTTTCACACACAAAAAGGGTAAGAAAGAACAATTAAAGCCCAAGATTTTAAGAACACAAGTGACTGTTAATCAGAATAGTTAGCTAGTTAGCTGGATAAGTAACAGCATGGATACATAACACTCCTTCCCCCCCCCCCCCCTTTTTTTTTAAGCTCAACACACAGAACCTTTAGCAGGGGAAAGATTTCTCTTAATACCCAAGAACAACAGTCCTGAATAATCCACATTTCCTCACTCAAGCATTCATTGTTATTGAAGTCAGAGAAGAAAAGCTTTCTCAGCAAAGTAAACACACCATGTGTGGCTAAAGATGAAAACTCAGGGATATGAACTTGAGACTTAGTCTTCTTATCTGATGTTGTTCTTTAGAAGTATTTTCTGCATGTAATGTACAGCTGTAGTCAAATAAAATATGTGTAATATGACTAAAGTGGTTTCCCTGCAATAGAATATAGGATTGTATAGCATGCACTTACTGTAGCTCATAAATATTAGATGTACAGCAGCTCTTCCCAATTTCGTTCAGGGTATGCTGAACTGCTGCTGAAAAGAAGGGTTCACATTATCTCTTCATTAAATCAATTCCCCAAATAAAGCTGTACAATCTTCTTTATATTAAGAACTGATTGAAGTGCTCCTATTATGATGCCAACATCAGATCAACTGTCATTCACTTAACTTAGGCGTTTTGCTACAGCCTTGAAGAAAGCATGTAGGTATTTTGTATCCTGCATTAATCAAGGACTTATGTATTAAAATGCAGTACCTGACATGATGACAGAGCACACACCTCAAGGAAAGCATGACACTTACTACCCACAAAAGGGTTTTTTAAAATCCTTTTCTGAGCCATTGCGTGACAGAGTAGACAGAGAACTAAGCAGTACTTTAACAGTTATGAAATGAGTGAAAAGGAAATTTGATGCTAAAAAAAACAAACTCCTACCTCCTAAACTAGTTGAGTTTGGATATATGCTTTTTACTCTCCATAAACTGTAATGCTGCAACAGGAAAGGCCTGTACATTTGCAATTACTCCGAAGTCAGCACTGAAGTGGCTATGCTGCAACTGTTTACCAAGATAAATTTTATTATTCTTATTTTATAATGGTAACAATTAAAGAAATGGTAAGGGTCAAACCTTAATTGCAACATGCAGCAACACTTGCTAACCATTAGATTGGATTAGTTTATAAATCAATTCAGCCTGCTTTGAAACTGATGCCAGAAATATTTTAGAGCATTAACTTGCACTTAATTTAAACCTCAGCAGAGGACTTACAAACCCAGACAATTATCCATGGGTTCTAGGCACCTCAAAACAGAGTAAGCCTTTCCCTTTGAAAACCTAACCTAACAAAACAAAACAAATCTAAGGAAGAGGGAGGGCGACAAAGGGAAGAAGAATTATTACAAGAGAAAAGCATCACTTTTCCCAGCTGAAAGATTCTACCCTTGAGAAGAAACCCTTTGTCTATCTTTACTCCTCTAAAGGAAGAAGGTAACTACTGGCCGACAAAATCACGTCCCAGATGAAGATGTTAAATTGGAACAAGTTGCGTCCACGTAATCCATTGCTATTATAATAAATGATGAAACTTTTCTTGGACTGTTGTTATAATTGAAACAACGTAGACTTTCTGGTTCATTATATCCATTTGCTACGTATTACACCAATTTTTAGACACTTTTTTCCTGTTCATCTTATGCTAATGAACGTTGGTGGATAAGATTAAAACATGCAGATTTACTTGCAGTCTGAGATTTGAAGTATATATGCATATATAAAAATTGCAGAGTTTTTCCCTAATAACAACTTTAAACTTGTGCTCATAAATACAGACGACACTAGGAACAGCAACGATGCCTGACAGCTGATAACTCCTCTTTTTACTCATGGCTGCCTATTTTTCACAACTCACATTATGCCATTTCCTCTAAATTGGAATTGTTACCACTTAATCCATGTCTAATGGTTATATCCTTTAATAACAGAATAAATTTTCCCAGTTCTGACTGGACTGTACTACAAACTTGTATTTTTACTAGATATTTCACTGGAATTGACACCTTTTGCCAAGTTCTGCAAGTCTTTTACATGGTTTCAACTCTGGCTTTAATACCTTGGGATTGTTTTCCTCTTAAGTTCGTACAGGCATGCCCACATTAGTATGCTAGCTCAGATCACAAGGGTACTTTAAAGATCACCCTTGCTTTTGTTTACATCTCAAAGTAGGCTGGGAGTACACAAACTGAATTCTTTCTGGATGAAAGTACACTGGAAAGCTCAGAGTGTGCCCAACCCACTCCAGCAAGTAAGAGGCACTGTCTGGAGGGCCAGAAAGGAGCCAAGCTGAAAGGAAACTCAAAACCTCACAGACTGGGGACATCAGGTGCTCAGCACCAACTGTCTTGCTCTACAACAGCAGTTTGATGGGGCTACTTTCCTTACTAGGGAGCCTGTATTGTCAAGCATCCTCAGTACCAAAGAGGCAAGGCTAGAAAGAATTTGGATTGACGTTTACCTGATAACCCCCACTTAGTAAAGAAGGCAACACTCTGTATGTGAGAATGACTGCTTCATGTTTCAGTTGAAAATTCTACAGTCTTAAGCATTACCAGGCATATATTAAGGAAATGCATAACTACATATAAGGGCAGCTTAGAGTACAGAAGCAACAGCATATAACGTGTGGGGTGTGAAGACCAAACTCTCTCATAATCACGTTCAGTCACTCTATTGCTTTTCAAGTTCCTACTTTATGAATACACTTACTTATAGTAACATGAAGAAAAAAGGAATATTCTGCAAGTCTCATTTAAACCTCCAAAGGAACTTGTCTGCTTTGTTCTTAAGGTGCAATGAACTCATACATGTAAACCGTCTTAGATCATCCAGGTAGAACACATTATTTTACCATCCTAAACGTAATGGGAGAACAGCATTGAAGAGTGACAACCACTGAGCCCTCAGAAAACAGGTCCAAAGAAGCCTTTTTGCAAAGATGCATGAGGGTTTTGTGAAGTATGTGATCCTTGTACCAAACTGAATGATATTAGAGCAACTCAAGGCTGTACCAACTTTGTAGGTTAGGGACCTGTGCCTGTACACCATGAACATGGTAGATTTATGTTCATAGAACGGTAACAAATGTTCTGGAAGTGAGAGAAAACATAGAACTTCGTGTAGTCTAACATAAACAAAAATAGTCAGAAAGCCATCAAGGTCTGGTTTATTCAAGAAAGTCAGTGCTTTTATATTAGGACTTACATTTTCTGTGGTAGAAAATAAATAATGCCAACTTAAAATGAAACATTTTATTTAAATAAGCCATATAAGTGAACCAAAATAATTACAAAATACTTACACTCAGCAAAAGGTTTCCAACAAGGATTATTTTGTTACTATATTAACCAATGCAAAGTAAACCAGAAAATTATCTGCCCCACAATTCAGCTAGAAAAAGTCTCAGAATTATGGGGTTTTTCCTCCTTTGTATTCGATTTTGTATAGATATTTAGATTCAGAGCTGACAGAAGGCCAAAGGCGTCACAAAGACTGAACTGTCTGAATTACAGAATCCTGTAAGAAAGGTTTTTTTTACAGCAAGACTTAACCTCCCTCTAGCAAAGCGAGTTAATTTTAATTGTTTAATAAGGGGTAAAAGTACATAAAACTGTTCTACCATTTCAGGCAGGGCCCTTTGCTCCAAATATTCCTCTATTAAGTGAGCCCTAGAAGGGATGCTTACAAACATATGTGTGTTTCATATGTGAATAAAGAGGGGAGGAAGCTTTTGCAAGACCCATATATTACATCTCCCACAGGAATCAGCTGATCAGTACAGTGCCAGTCTGCTTGTTTCTTGGGCAAGGGAGGAGGGGTAAAAGGGAAAGAGGTAGCATAACAAAAATAAAGGTCTTCATTTGTTACCTATAATACATCTTTGAAATCAGAAAATTTAGGAAAAATTAGTCTTGAAAGTAGAACAGTTTTTATACACAAGAGAAGTACAAGACATTTCATATTAATGATCTAGTAAACTGTCCCTTAACTGTGCTTTCAAAATGTAGCTTTCAACCATATGCGCCTTAAATATCTGGCAAAACAGTCTAGTTTATTAGAAACGGTAACAAATATAGTCAATTAAAAACAAAATAAAGCACTTGGAAAAGGAGATGCCATTTTATTACAGTATACAATGCTATTTCCATTGGAAAATGGACAAATTCCAAAGGAAACTAACAGAAAACCAAAAAATTTAAGACATAAAGACCATCAATGAACATATATAAGTTTAAAATTACCATGGCATGTTGTATATTTAAAGTTTTATTGAATGCAAATATAACCATGGCATATTACAGAAACAATTTATAACATTTCATTAAAAGCAGTTCCTCAAAAACATCTGCAATCATCTATAACAAATACACTGAACGTTCAAATCTTTGTATCTTACATCAAAATATTCCTCTAGAAGCCTATTGTAGATGGTTACTAAAACCCCAACATCAGACTTTACAATAAGAAAAATGCAGAAATACCTAAAAATGGGCACCTAAAATCAGTAGGTATCTCGTGCAGCTGTATTTCAGAAAGTGCTGATCATTCTCAGGAAAATAAATATTTCCCATTTGGTCAAAAGGTGTCCAAATGCTTCCCCCAAAAAACAGAGGGGCATTTCACGACAGCTGATTATCACCTAAAACTCAAATGAATGCAGATGTTTAACAGAAATATATATACTTTTTAATATATATGCTCTCCAGTCACAAGATTCAATTCATCAGTGCGCATACCTGAGGTGCTATGTTGTCTACATTCAGTTTTCTGGGAAGAGATACTAAAAGGGAACAAGTCAACAGAGTATATTTAGCTGAACTTTTATCTAAATCATTATTCTTTTCCAAGGAACTTGTGCACCTAATGACAAAGTCTGTAAAAGAACGCCATCTTTCAGTTATCTCTCATGTCTTCCTTGCTTGTATCTGCTCTGTTAAGAAAAAGAAATGGCTAGTCTTAATACAAGATGACTTCTTGCTATATTCTGCTTTTTGAAAACAAAATAAACCAGTATCGTCCAGGTTACAGACATACACCAAAAGATATTTTGGTGTAGTAACAAGAATGGGGGACAATGCAGTTGTTTTCAACTTGGTCTCTCATCCTCTTCCAAAATTCCTCCACAGCCAAGTTGTTTCTCCTGAATGTTGCTAATTAAACAGGAAGACTTCACCACATAACTTTTATCTTTTCTTTTTGGGCTTATCGAATAACTTTTATGAGAATAAGGCCTAGAAGTTTACTTTATGAACTATGCATTTTAACTCCTTGTTGACTTTTCAGCTTCCACGTAACTGAACATGAACCAACTCCCCAAAGGATGTAAAGCTTGGTTTTTAATAACTTGCTTGAGAACTTCTTTGCTCTCAGTAGCCACACTTCTCCATACTGCTGCCTGATTGCCACTTCTCAGTTCACTTCAAACATTTCCTTAGCATAAATATACCACATCCCCATTACAAAATATGGAAATTGGCACAATTCACCCACTAACAGGGAACGTGAGCCGGGTTTAGGCTGTTGTGAGACAGGTTGGCTTTACCCTACTGATGGTGTGTTGTTGCATTACAAAAACAGGGAAATATGCACTTCACTAGGCTGGGGGAAATAAATGTAAACCCTTCTGCCCCTGCTGCCCCAAGTCTGTGAACTACCAGTAACGGGTCTGCAAAGACCCAACTAAGGAAAGCCTGGCTGCTGACAGGGAGAACTGAGCATTCATCAAACCATTAACCATTCATTAAGGTGTTATTTCTTCCATTGAATTCTATGGCATCCACAGGCAGTAGTTTAGGGACCTTTATAACTTAAGAGTTATTTCAGTTTTTTCCACCTCGTGGTCTAGGAATGAGGAGAAGAATCATAGTTCTTGCAATATCAAAGTTTCCATTCATTAAAAGTGTAAGTTAAGTGCCAAACTGACCATGCTTAGGCAACAATACGGTTTAAACCCAACTCCTTTTAAGCTGTTAAGGAAGCTGAGCTGAGGAGTTACAGGAAACTTTTAGATAAAGCCCATCCATGAAGAATTTCATCCATGAGAAGTGAATAGCTATGAAGAGCTATACGAGTGACAGCAGAATCACCTGCTTATTGTGCTTAAAAATCCACATATGCAACTTGAATGTTTTCAGACAAAATATAACGGGATACACAGTGAAGGAAACTCAGCAGTAAGATGCTGGTTGCCTACCACAAAACACTTTTAGATGGTGGAGAATGATCCACTCTTCTTCTGTAGGGCAGTAAACCTGTTTATAAAGACTATTTATGGTCCCTTACTCTGAAAACTGGACCAAATGTTTTTTGTAGTCTGTAATAACACAGTAAAAATAAACCATCTCTTTCTAATTAGCAGTGAGGATGCTAAATACAAAGGGATGTCTGGTGTCAATAGATAAATGAAGATATGTTAAATCACGGACAATGCTGGATATTGTTTAGCTCCCTTTTGAAGGAAGGGTTTAGTGGCACTGACTCTGGAACATTGCTGACATCTAGCGGCTGCCATAGCACCCAGCAGGCCAGTACAGAGAAACTTGCAGATTCAGATTATACTGCACTACTTAGTACACACACAGTGTAAGCAACGAAAATTAAGCAGCTAAAATTAGAATGAGTCTACCAAAACAATACTACACTTGACTATTCTATGCATTTAGCAGTATATGGGAGGACAAAACGGACCAGATCCTTACCAACATGCAACCAGAGGGATATACAGCATCCATACCAAGTTTGTTATTAAAAACTTGTAATACATCCTCTAGGCTGGATCTGGTATTTTCTATGTAGTTATGAGTGTCTGCATATTCTGTGATATTTGCAGTGTAAGCTGTTCGTATTTTGGCACTAGATTAAAAGTACATGTTTTTGTCAGAGAAACGGACATGATCTTTTGTGTATGTTAAGGAGGTAAATGAAAGGCAAATATGAGATGGAGCATCAGTACTCACTGTGTAATTTGATCTGACAGCAGAAATGGACAGAAAGAAAACAAATGAAATAATAAAGAAAAAAACCCTTACAACATGAAAAAGCTTAACAGAATGAAAGCAGAGCAAGAGAATTACATAGGATATACCTTGGAGCCAATCTACACCTTCTTGTAATCCTTCCCCTTTAAGAGCATCACTGGCACTGAAAGAGAAAAAAATCAAAGTATGAAAATATTGTAAAAATACTGGGTTTAGTGCAGTCATCACTATACTCGTAATTTTCAGAACTGCAAAACAGCATCAAATACAGTTAAGTTTTCACATGGAGAAGGCTGCTTCTCAAATGATATATTCTAGAGTACCCTTCAGATAAATATGGAAACACCATTTCAAGATGTGATCTATTTTAATTTCAGTTTCAAGGCAGAGGAATTATTCCTAGAATATGAAGGGTTCTGAAAGAGGTCCCACACAAGGCAGCCACCTTGTTCTGCAGCACCTCCATTTAGATAACTCCCTGCTCAGATTATGCTATAAAAAATGTTTACTACCTACAACAACAGCGATGAATCATACAATAATTTAGGTTGGAAATGACTTTTAAGATCATCGAGTTGAAGCATCTTCCCATGCAGTTCCTACGCACAGAGAGGATGCTGGAATATGGGGAGAAGAAAGTATAGTACACTTCGTTGTAACAGCAACCCTAGGAGTGTCAGTTAATATATACAACATTAAGCTATACCAAGAAGAGTATAAATCTACCTCTTGAATCACAGGGGTATAACCTTGCTTCTTCAGCTTATGAAAACTAGCACAGCATTGAATCTGGACTGTTACTGTGGTTAGTTGTAAGATTACCTTCCAAAGATCTTCAGAATTCATCAGGGTAATTTCTGAGACAAAAAGCAGTGACCCCAAAACAATGCACAGCTAATCAAGTTTAATATTAGAAAGGGCATAAATGAAAACTGTAGTTTTCAACAGCATTTAGCTGCTGATTTCACCTCTAATTATAGTATCTGAGGACTTCAATAAGACAAAAATCTAACTTCTATAAAACACTTCTAATAAAAGGTTTTTTTTTCTTCCTTGTGAACACTGGCACAAAATCCCTCTATTGATATGAAAGCTTACATCCTTCAGAAAGAAAAGACAGTAGCTCCCACAACTAAAAATCCCTCAAACATTACAAAGTACAAAGAGCATGGTGTCCCTCTGAGTTCACATGAGAACAATCTACTAAATGGCCTTTCAACAGTAGTTTACTAAAGCATCTGGAGAGTTAAATAACATCTCTAAAGGCTTAATTGTTGATATTCTGAAAGCTGCAAGCAGTACTAATAATAAAAACACTGATACTCAATTTCCCAGCAAAAAATAATAGCTATTCTTCAGATAAGAACACTGCTTTCTGATTTCAATAGAATTTTTCCATTTCATTATTTGGGGAACAGTTCTAGTGTGAAAATTTATCAAGCCACAGTCAACATGAAAACATCATGTGTTTAAAACAAGTTTCATAGCAAGTATTTTAATATTACTACTGTTTCCACATGTGGCAACACAGCAGTTTATCCAGTCGATGTAATTTATGTTATATGATACTGAGTGGCGTGGTAGAGTTGAAACATGAATGTAAAAAGTAATACCAATAAAAGGGTAGCAAAAGGGAAATTTACCAGATATGCCAGGGCTTGTCTTTGATGTTTTCCAATGACAATAACTGAGATACTTTCACAGATGACATTGCATCCCTGAGGTCCATCTTGTTAGCAAAGAAGAGAATAGGCAGTCGACGGTGCTTTATATCTAGACATGAGCAGAAACAGAACTAGCATGGCATTATGCAACACTTGTTAATCTCTACATGTAATAAGCTACGAACAGTACAGGAAGATATTTGCTCACCTGTAACTGCAATTCTCTGATGGTTGTATCCTACCAAGTTGAATACTGTTGGGTCACATGGCCTCTGAAGCATGCTTCAAGAATGCTCACAAACTTTCTTGGAGTCTTTGGGATCTTCTACCCCCTTTCCCCCTACCTTATACTTACATTTACAGCTGCAGGTATAAATTGCCTGTGAAGCTGAGGAACAGGAGATCAAACAACTGCCTACAAATATTACACATCTCCGCTTGTTGAGGACTGGATGTGTACAATGGACAGAAAAATGGTTTGTGCTCATTCATAACCTCACAACAATAGTTGCAGGTAGTCTGAATTATCCTTTTGCATCCTGAAGAGCATCCATGACGTCATAAAATTAATAAGATAGGAAAACATGCACATGTCTGGACATCCCTTATCCTATCTTCACTTGAAGAACTTACTTTTCAGAAGCTCTTCTCAGCTAGCAGTAAGAACTACAGACCAAACCAAGTCCACTGGCAATATCTGGCATACACATTCAAGAGCATAAGCTTCACCCATTACCATGAAAGACTAAAGAGTCATTGGAAGGAGACAAAGTATACTGTCTTCAAATTGATAGATGCAAAACTGCCAGCACCAACACTAACTGTAAGAATTTTTCCCGTTATTCAAACAAAGGAGGAATTACAGGATTGGAAAAATCTAGAAAATCTAGATTTGAGTCTATCAATCAATTCTTTAAGGAAAAATAACTTAACACTCCCCAGCCCCCAGAAAATTGTTATACAGGCTCCTTTTTAAACAGTAAAAAGCAAAGGTTATTTCACAAAGGAACAAGCTAAGGATTTATTTAAGAACTTCAACCATAAGCCAGCTGTCCCTGCTGGGGGAGTGGTGGGACACGACATGATGGGACAACAGAAAAACCCAACAAAACAAAACCCCAACAAACTCAGCGCTGATGCAGTTTGAGCCTTCCCAATTACGTTTTTTTCAACCCCCATACTGAACCTTTCCATAAAAATCAGTGCAGGTAACACTGTCTACCCAGACACAGAGATCAGAAATGCTGAGCAAAGCGCTCACAATTTTCACAACTATTTACCCTATCTGGGCTATTTTATTTTCTGATATCACCTAGCACAAAAGCCAGACCTCAAAATACAGAACAAAGTATCATTAAATCTGTTTTGATTCCACAGTTGAACAGGTTTTGTTCAACTGATTAAAACTTCTGCATTAATCTGTCATATCATTACATGAACCCTAGTATCCACAAGTTGCAGGTTATAGATAAATTGACAGAAATTAGTTGACAACACATATACAAATAGCCAAGTTAATCAAGGACTTCTTAGGTTTTTTAAAGCAATTAAAAGGGGGCACAACCTATTCACATAAATGTACACTCAAAAATGTACACTTAAAGATGTTTGCTAAATAAAGTGGTGGTCACAGAAATTGCCGTTATGTCCTACCTTATCACGTTGTTTCTTTCTATACAGTATTCCCCCACCCCTTTTTATACTTACTAATGGAAAGTAAAATTTTCTACTTACAAGCAGTTATGAGTTAACACATTAAAAAAAATCCCCCCCCCAGATTAGATATGTGTGATGTATAATTTTATACAAAGAATTTCAACTTTACAGAAGTGTCAGTTTGCTTTAGAAGCACATGCTGGAGGTCAAGTGACCCAAGAGTCTGTATCTAAAACAAGTAATCTATGGTCTACCGTCTCCAAGTAAAACAAGTAATCTACATCTCCCATCTACAGACTCCATGCTGAAGAATGGAGTTTGATATAAAAATAACAGTGATCATCAAACTGTGACTTGTAAAGTGCATTGTAACTTCTGTAAGTAAAAATAATATCTAGTTCTGAATTACAAGAGTCCCAGCCAGTACATTATGCCCATTAATGCTTCACAGTACACATTCCCTTTCACCTGACAACCTCAGGCAAAGTCTGGCAAAAAGAGAGGGAACTGTTTTTCTAAAGGATTGCTAAGATTTTCACACAAGAACTGAATCAAGCTTGTTACCCTGCATCCATTTAAACCTTAAGTAAACATGTAAATGCAATCCACTGCAAGAGGTTCACAGAGGCAGAAGCATAGACTGGGAGAAAGTAGGGTGTGCAGGATGCTGAACAGTAATACAAGTAAAAACGTAGGTATAGTAACCCCGTTATATATTGATTCAGTTAACAGCTACTTTTATCAAACATTACTACTAGAAGAACTTTTCCTTCTCTGTGGTTCTCTTAGGTGTGACCTATTGAAATTAGAAATATAATAATGCTGCATTTGATCTGAGCTACTCCAAGGCAGAAATACACAACTGCCCCTTCCTGGTCCTAGGGAATATACTAGGTGGCCATAGCCACAGTCTTTCAGAACTAAAAGATACAAACACATGAACAACTGAACTGTGCTGACCTGCTAGATCAGCATTAAGAACCTCTTAATGCCTAAATAAAAAGCCCCGCCTAAGCTTGCATCTCCTCAGTCTTGACATTTTCACTCTTTTGCCTTCTAATAAACCAGTAACTTATTACAGCACTCTCAACCTCCCACACTTGGTCTTATGTGGCTTCCATTTTACCAACAGAATCACCTTTTACTACTGTGGTTAATATCTGTTTTGGTACAAAGCTCCCTGGCCTCTATCTAATCCACCTGCAGCCTTTGGATGAACTCATCCTCCCCTTTCACCTTTCCAAGTCTGTCTTTCAGTGTCTGCACTTGAAATGACCCATACCCTTGAACATGAAATTAAGAGAGTCCAGTCAGCTCTCACACACACCTCTGTTACAGCATCTTTGTCGATGAACTAATGCATTATATGCAGCCTTCATGGAAAACACAAACACAGTAATATAACTGCCCCTACCACATACTAATTTTCTTGGTTACAAATGCAAATCAGCTTCTTCTTTCTTACTTTCAGCGTGATAACCCCAGAAGTTAAGGCTTTTCCACCTTAACAAATAAAAAAGGAATTACAGGTTCATTTAACTTTTAAATTTCCTATATGCAGTTTTATAATCTGGTTAGAACAACTGCCTAAAGTGCTGAAAGTCAAATCCGCATACTGCTTACAAAAACCATTCCAATAATGTTTGCTACAGGGGAGGGCAGAGAAGCAAAGAAGTGACTAATCTCAGAACTCGATTGAGAAAGTGTAGCTTTCTAAACCCACTAAACCCCTAAACTTTCCAAACCCCTAAACCCACTCCCCTGGTCATATCTCATATCTTCTTCCATCCCCTGTATCCTTTTACTAGCAATTGAAACTGATCGGTATAATTACCTCTCCTTATTTCTGGCTAAAGTGTAATAATACTTTAAAATGATAATGAAGATAAGAAAATAAAAGTTACATTAAAAGAATTAGCTTTCTTCATGAAAACTCCAGAGAGATACTTTTTTGTATGTGTTGATCATCACATACAGGCTTTTCAGCTTCCAAAGGGTCAAAGTCTATTCTTCCTCTAAACAATGCAACTTTTGAGCTATATTGATCAATGAGACCAATCCAACCCAGGGTAGCCAACTGAAGTATGAACAATTTGTAAATGTGAACTTTTTGAAGGCAATTATTATTCTAGTATTCGTGATGACGAAAATATTTGCATATTACTCAGAATGCAGAATGTGTCAGAAAAGGGCTTTTCTTAAGACAACATAATAAATACGGAAACAGAAGAGGAAAAAGCCTCCTCACCTGGATGATTCAGAAGGGCGTCAAGTTCTTCTTTGGCCACAACCATTCTTAATTTGTCACTGCTATCAATGACAAAAATAATGGCTTGGCCTTCTCTGCATAACATAAAAAAAGCAAAGAGGCAAATTATAGGTTCTCTTAAACAGATTAAGGAAAGGCTCCAGAAGAAACACCAAAAAAACCCAAACCTGAGCTTCCCCCCCCCCCCCCCCCCGAAATTTTGTTGTTATTTACCATAAATGTTTGAATCCAGCCTTATTTCTGAAATTCAGTCTTTTGGTAACCTGCTTAATTTTTTGCGACACAAGGTTTTTTAGCTGTGTAGCTCATAAAAGGATGAGTCTATGCAGACCCTTCAGAAGAGCTTCATTTCACTTCTGAGGCTGAAAAATGACCTCTGAAAATGTAATCAACTGCTATTGTGACAGTGTGGTCAGACATAGGAAATCTAAAGATGGGTTTTTGTAGAAATTCTTCATTTCCTGCACTATTTAAGTTCACTACACTAAGTTTAGTGAGAGAAAGCTTAATTACCTTTCTAGGAAAAAAAGCATGTGTCCATAGCTGTTTAACAACAGGCATATGCGGATTAATGTAACTTACAAAAGTAAGGATCTTTCTTTTCTTTGAATAATGGGTAAAAACTTCCAACTATTTCTAATCATCAAGACATCTTGCTGCCAACATGACCACAGCTTAGCAGTCAGCTCCTAAACACCATGTCATAGAATCACAGAATGGTTTGGGTTGGAAAGGAACTTAAAGATCATCTACTTCCAACCCTGCTGTCACACGCAGAGATACCTTCCACTAGACCAGGTTGCTTAAAGCCTTGTCCAGCCTGGCCTTGAACACTGCCAGGGATGGGGCAGCCACAGCTTATTTTGGGCAATCTGTTCCAGGGCCTCATCACCTTCATAGTGAAGAACTTCTTCCTAATATCTAACCTAAATCTACCCTCTTTCAGTTTAAAACAATTTCCCCTTGACTATCCAACTCATTATTTCAGAGTACAAATGATATTTTATGACTTGATGTCTATTGTAACTTATCTGAAAGCAAAATAAAGACTAATTCAGATGAACAGTTATGAACACCCACAAAAATATTTCTAAATCACACTTTAATGTAATATCCATGTCTCCTTATATTTCCCTGAGAGACAATTACACATACATTATTTACACTCCCTTCCCCCCCCCCTTCGTTTCTGGAGTACAGAAGAACTCTGACACCAAGTAAAGCTTTTGCATATTAGTTGAAAATGCCTAAGTAATATTTATGAGCATACAGTACTTTTTCTAGAGGAATCGGAGTCCTGGCATGTATTTACTACCAAAAAATAACCTCACAAACAAGTAACAGCAATGGGTACACAACATGAGTTACGTATATTTAAGACAAGTGTACTTTGAGGACATCCTATAAGATAGCGTCAAGCCAAATAGAAGAAAAGGCCAAGCTGCAAGTACTCCAAAGCAACTATTTAAGACACTTGATCAGATCTGATTGCCATTTTGCATTACTTGCAACATTAGATCTTGCTTAACTTTACAAACTGAACAACACATTATTAGTTTTATATTATTCATAGAGGTTAACCTTAAATATGTGCCCACTGCAGCAGATCACAAACAGGTGGATATAAGTGCACATTTCACTGTCAGCATTACCTAAGAAACTTTCTTACTGTTAAGATGAAAAAAACTGTTTATGCCACACAAAGGAAAAGTTACTGCATTAAATACAGGAGTCAGGAAAAAGTTTGTTATGAAGCATTTTGAGAGCAGCCTAAGGGCATCAGTTACTGAAAACCAAAAGATTTGGAAGACATACATCTAACACTTTTGAACAATGAAGATCTCCTACCCACACAGGAAATTTTCAAATTGGTAACACATATTTTGCACAGAAAGGAGATGTTTAACCCTCAATTAAAGAATACTTTAAGCTGTATCATGTTAAATATTCTTATTTAATCTGTATTGTAATCTTCAGAATTTATCCATTCTGTTTCACTCAGGTATTTCTGCATGGCTTACTACTGTTCACCTTATTTAGACCACCACCCATATTACAGAATAACAATGAGACAACATAAATGAAGACTCAAACTTCATGAGAAGCCAGTAAACCAGGAAATGATGTCTATTATCACAAGGGAATACCATAGCATTATAAAATACAATGAATATTCTACTTAGTAACTAACATCTAAGAATACTTGGTCAAGTTACTAGCTACATGTGCCTCTTTCTCTAAGGCTCGTTTCCCACACCTCTAAAATGCTCAGCCTTCAGCTAAAAGCTTTTGGTTCTTACCAACCTACAGAAGAACAGAAAAACTGGAAACCAAACTCATCTTGGTGCTTTCTTACAGGATTGATTTTCAACATTTAAATCCCGTCTCTACTATGGGATCATCAGCTAATCTTTAAGTCAACAAGATGTCCCCCAGATGATGCTGATTAACAGCACATAGCAATTATCATTTTTTTAGAACAGAGAAGTTTTATTTATATCCAGAATGACCTTCTGTTAAACACCACATGCAAGTCTTCTCTGAATCATTTCTAACCACTAGGTATCATCCTGCTGTTTAAGTAACATACAACACCACCTAATATGAACACCAATGCTTTAAAATAAATTATAAGCTTACTTGTAGTAATGTTCCCATAGATTTCTGTATCTCCCTTGACCTGACATATCAAACACTGTGAAAGATAAACTGCAAAAAAGACAAAAAAAGGTGTGTGAGGCAAAGAACAAAACCCAAACCCAAACTATTTTCTTTGCTACCCTGGCAGAAAAAAAACACAGATCAGCTTGACTCCTGATCAACTGATAAAGATTCTCAAATGGACTCTGGTTATTCTATCTGCTTTCCAAATATCCTACACAGTTTTGTGGTCATGTTACAGAAATATTTCACAGTGGAAAATATGCTTGTTTATTCTCTGAATAAAAGAAATAAAACGATTATGGAAAGTTACATCAAACACAAAGTAAGATCCCATTCGGCCTCTATTTTTTTTATCATGTCAGGATCCATCATGCTACATGGTGCATTTGCAGTTCATCTGTCCTACTACAGGATCAGAACAAAGGAAAGCAATATTAATTGATTTATGTAGCCAAACCCCAAGCCTGTCTGATGCGCTTTACTGAGACAGAATATAGTTGTTGAGCCTCCTATAAAAATATGAACCCTATCTGTCCCACACATCAGTCCAAGGAATAAACAGTTTTCTTGCACATCTCTCATCCAGTTGGGCACGCTACTTGGTTTGAAGACGTACTGCATCCATTAAAAATACACTGTTCAGGCTACAGAAAAATAAAATAATAGCTAATGATACCTCCTTGAAGTATCGTTGTCTCACAACATTCCTTTTCTAAATCTTAGCATTCATTCAACTAATGATTTCCTTCTCCTTTTCCTGACCTTTGCCCCTGCATTCTTTCCATCACTAACACTGTAGCCACCATTTTTCATTTAATGAGATTAAACTACAATCCCTTCAGACTCCCTCCAGTGAGAGTGCTTAATGAAATATAGGTTACCATCTGAGCAACTGTCTCTCCCCAAGACTGTAACAACGCCCTATTCTGAAATTGTTAACAGACAGAAATCAGATGCTTATACAAACTATTGCAAAAACTTTGTTTTTTTTACATATACATAGTTTTATAGCAGCACAAAAGATAGAATATATTCTAACACTGTCAGTCCCGGATCATGACTCCTGGGTACTACAACGTTTCACCAAATGGCATGTAATGTTATTGTAGCACCATACATTGTACTCCATTACATCCCACTAGAAGAGCTAATTAAGTCCAAATATTACATATTAATTACTACTCCTAAATGAAGAAAATGAAAGAACTACTACCTCGAAGTCTTGAATTTCTCTATATTGAATCCTATTGTTGGAACAATGTCCTGAGTTTGAGCCTTTAAAGGAAAGAAAGTATAAGTTGAAACATGTAAATATTTAAATATATTTGAAACATGAATACATTACAGAACTATTTTTCCCCCAACTGTGCAATACAAAGCCTTTCTACAAATTCAGATGCTTTATATTAAAAAAGTTCCCAGAAAAGTACTGTAATTCAAACTCAAGGTTTTGTATTTCCTAGGACATACAGTGAATGCTATCGGACAATAGCGCTGAAAACATTTTACCATCAAGAATGAGATTCTACCCTTTACATTAGCCTGTGTGCATGCATATATGGGAATATTACCTGCAAAATAAATAGAAAATAGGCTAACATGGAAGTTATAAGCTTGAAGAATATGACTGAGGTCAAAGTTCGCACTATTTGTGCAGTCTGGAAACCACAATGTCAACCCAAACAAGTCTGCACAACACCCCAAGCCTCTTACATAAAAGAGGCTATAATTCTATCAAGATATTAGATTGGCCACACACACAGCTTCTGTCCACAGGCTGGAGGAGGTTATTAGACATTGGGAATTATATAGCAGATGTTATAAAATGGCTTAACCATAGGTGAATTCAAACTATTAGAGCATTGGAAGAAATCATCACTTACCATAATTATGGCCAAACCATAAAGCATTATTAAGAGATCTGCCTGATAACCAGGTTTACTGCTGAGCTAGCAAAAGTGCCCATCAGTTAAGTTGGAACAACAGGGTAACTCTTTTAAGAAGCATCAATATTGAGTAGGGAGACAGGTAACATTTCTTAGATTATAGAGCTACCTGAAAAAGTGACATGCAATCCTTCATTATGCTTTCCAGAGCCCCTTATTAAACATGTCAACTGCTTATAGATAGCATTTTGCATATAACAGAAGCAAACTTAGCTTGTTCACCTGCAGCTTCCTTATGAAATTGGCATTTCACCATTGTAAACAGTTTAGTCAAAAGTTCCTGTTCCCAAGGAAAAAATTTGTGCAGAGTAGAAGAAATCTTACTTCTTTAACATTTATTTCAAATTTATTTATTAGGCCCTGGAGAAACACCTGTATTTGCCAGACACCTAACGTATTGCTCCCAAGGCAAAGTAGCAGCTCTTCTTAAGAAGACTGGGTTGATCTAGAGCTCAAAATCATCTGTCCATTGAACTTACTAATAATAATCAATTTAATCAAGTCTGATCAAATGACATTTGTTGCACATTAGAGAATTTGTCATGTCTTGCAAGGATAGGACTCACACAAGCTGTATGCAAAACTACCCTCCTAAAGCCATTCAGAAGTAAATTTTCATTACATGATTTACAGGAAAGCAAACAAATTCTGTTTATTCTACTAGTGTAATTCCCTTGGGACCTTCTCTAATACCTATTGTTGTGATAAATCTTAAAGTCTGTATTCAGCTCTAGTTAGGAATCCTTTACTGCTTAAGACACAACATAAAAACCCTGCTACAACAAAGGTCTCAAAAATCACACAAATATATGATTTGCCTGGTACAAATTGTACATTTCTGCCAAATGACTGGCAGCAGATAACGAATAATTTATAGTCTTTGTTTATAAAACTCTTTAATTTTCAGTGGAAGAATAATTGCCAGGAATGGAAGAATAGCAGACTCTTTACTATGGTACATTTTTTAATCAATTTCCAGTGGTACTCTTCAGGAAAAGCTCAGTGGAAACTAAAAAAACAAATGCTGTGTCCTGATGTAAACAGCAAAAATCACGGTTTCCTAGATGCATAATAACCAAGATGCACAAGCCTCTGGCTTTGAACATGCCCACCAAAATTAATCTATTTCTATTCCATAAACATACTCGAAACAAGGTAATCCGACTTTAAACTTTGCTCAGAATACTATTCACTCTTAGTGGGCTGAAGCACTTTTCATTGGATGAATGGACTGCAAATATACATGCTACTTATTTTGAAAGCTATTCTGCTTTAAAAATGCTGAAGTCACCAATAAATGTGCATCTTCACATTTATTATTTATTATAGACTTATTATTTCTCAGGGAGATATTAAAATAAACATGATAAATGCAGACAAGCTGTTACACAACTGTATTAATCACAAATGTTCATGCACAAATGTGCATCACTCATAACTGCAATCCTATAGCAATTGTTTAAGTGACCTAGGAAAACTGTTTCAGATCCTGATTTCATCATATACCCTTCCTTATTTAGTGATCTTAGAAAAAACATGCCATATTAACAGTGGGTTTGGGGAACTGTATTCATGATATGGACATGGATGCTTACATTTAGTTTCAAGTAGTTAGAAATCCTTAAAATGTACTTGTTCCACTGTACTAAATCAAAAAGCTCTTCACATCCTTCCAAGGTTGTATTTAGTATGACAGCATGCAAAACCAATTTAAACAAACATCAACTTTGCAGTAAAAACAGCAACAGTGAATTAAGTAGGCTACTTACATTTGAAGGTTTAAGTTTATTTATGATCGTTGTTTTGCCGCTATTGTCCAAGCCAAGGCACAAAACGTGAACCTCCTTTTTCTTCAGCCCGAGCCATCCTGCTAGCTTGTCAAACAATCCCATAGTTCTGGCTCGAATACACAGGGATCACCTGTTGTTCAGAAAATCGGAGAAGGAAATGGCTGTTGGAAAACCATAACATGTACAGCTGTGCCAGCACAGTAGGTGGGCATGTGGCTAAGCAGTCCTTAAACTTTTTAAAGGACAGAGTGAATAAGACACTACACAAACACTGTCACAGCAGGTTTGCTTGGTATACTAAGCAAATGGAGTGTAAGCTGATTAGAGTGAAGAAGCCTTGATACAAAAGTAGATTGGCCGTTTATAGCCCTGTCTATATAATACAATGTCCTTGATTCACTGGGTAGAAATATTGCCATGATGCCGAGCAGTCCAAATAGGAACACAACGGCAACTCCTCCTTGCCTTCTACCAAACTGAAATCAAAGGAAGACCACTGCATTTTACTTCAAACTATCAGTAGCCCAGTCAGTCATCATAATTTAGACAACAAAGCAAACAGTGTTTCCCTTCTTAACACCTGCTACATCATTTACTGAACCCTGAAGTAAATCAAGTACCTTCTGTCAATTCAATTCAAACTCTAATTGTAACAGGCTTTGCTGATATTAACATGTATAAATTAGGAACTCATTCACTACAAATAGAAACTGATTATAACAGATCCAACAGACATGAAGCCAGACTCAGTAACATTCACCCTCATGTCAAGTAGATGCCAAGCTCCTGCTCCTGCCCAGACACTGACTGAAGCTACCTGGCAGTAGCATATTCCAAGCTGCTTACATCACGCATTCCCTTACAGTACCTGGCTGAACATACTTGGCAAAGAAGATAACCCTTGTCTACCCTGAATGAACTGTAATTTCAGCAATCAAACAGCTGAAATGCTTGTGACACATTCAATAGTAAAGCATTTAATGAATGCCTGAGGATTTTTGAGCATTGGTGAAAGCTGCATCTTCCATCAATAACAGAACACACAGCAGTGGACAACTCAGATCATGGTGTTAATCACCCCAGAAATCATAGTAGGAGGAGGACGAGGAAAAAAGGTCGATAACAAACGTTTGGTCTCACTTCTTCAGTAACTGATTTTAAAATGATTATTTACTGCATTTTAATAGAAATAATTTAAAAATCTTTGAATTTAATAAAGTCCCATAAGCCATCACTTTTGCTTACACTATGATTTTGTTTTCCTTTTTAATACAGATCCTTTTTAAGGTTTTATCTACTGATTTTGATTCAAGAGTAAAGAACGGCTACGTATGTAACAGCACACGCTGCTGTCACTGGATTAAACAACCCCAATATTGGTTATAGCAATTCCTTCAAAGAAAAAAACAGTAATTCTTTTCCTTCTAACTCCCTGTGTTTTATGCCCCACTCCCTTTTTAATATACA
The DNA here is from genome assembly GCF_028554395.1 of Pezoporus wallicus. Lineage (NCBI taxonomy): Eukaryota > Metazoa > Chordata > Aves > Psittaciformes > Psittacidae > Pezoporus > Pezoporus wallicus. Next base: position 2,825,851 of record NW_026639755.1, read on the forward strand.
ACTCTGGAGGCAGATTAAGGCTTACTGTTTATTAGCAAATTAACCTGACAAAACCCTGCTCCAAGACACACTGCTTTCTAGTCCAATCAAGAGACTTAGCTAGACAGTCTAGATTACAAGGTCCAGAAAAATACCTTGCAAGTACTCTTAAAATGAAAAAGGAGAAAATGTAAGCACTTGAAAGATACTACCAGGACTTCACTGTCAAACCTAAAAGCCCAAATACACGTACTTTGACAAGTTTCTAGCAACGTTTTAACTACAGCCATTTTTTTTTCTAGTAGTTTTCCGAAACAGTCAGCAAAGTCATTTGGATAAGGGTGCAGCAGGAAAAATGTACCCTTGACTTCCTGCCCTCTCCCTTTTTCCTCATTCTTTTCCTCAGCTGTGAGGTTACAGCAGTTACAGCTGGCACAGGTTCCTTTCTCTGCCAGCTCATGTTTAGCCTACTGTGCTATATAGCATATATTAGCCATATCCTAAAATCATTTAAGATAAGAGTCCGGTCCAGGAACTCGTTATCAAACCCCATGAGTTTGAGGCATCAGTGATGATCACTTGTGACTAACCAGGCAGCCAGCCCCCTGAAAACAAGCCAGGGATGGACAGCGTGCCGACAAGCGGTGACCTGCTGCACACTCCTCCCCTGCGGGATGCTCGGCCGGGCACAGCCTGCTCAAATCAAGACACCGCAATCCACCAACCCCATTATCGGGCACGCTGCGCCGAAAGCCTCAGGCTGCAGAGTGCTACACACACCGTGGGGTTTGAGTTTTTGAGGCAGCGATCACAGCAGACAGCCTGCAGAGGCCCCTTCCAAACTAAACGATACTAGAAGTCCATTTAATTTAAATGAAAACGGTGAGAGACCAAAGCTGCCCAAGCCACCCACAGAAGGCTCTTTTCGATCGGCATCATTTAAAACTCTAGCTATACTTTGTTTTGTTCCTCAGGACCACCGAGTCCCACCGCACTCGGTACCCGCGGCCCAGCACGTCCGTCCGTCCTCCCCCCCTCCAAGCGCATGGGACCGGAGCAGGGAAGCCCCGGGGCGGCCGGGCCGCTCACGATGGGACTCCCCTTCCCTCCGCCGAGCCCCCCTCAGCATCACCCCTGGCAGCGGGCGCTCCTGCCCCGAGGCCCCGAACCTCACCAGGCAAGGCCACCTCCGGCTGCCGCAGCAACCGCCAGGAGGTGCGAGCTCCCTCGCCCACAGCTCCCGACAGGAAGCCAGGGCCGCCCAAGCAGCCCCCGCCACCTCCGGCTCCCCCGCGGCCGCAGCACAGACCTCGGCGCACCGAGATGTCGGCCTGGCCCGGCCCGGCCGCCGCCAACAACCGCCGCCGCCGCCGCCTGAACCGTTGCCGAGGAAACCGCCGCCCCGCCAATCCCTTCCCCGGCGAGGCCGAGCTCCGCCTCCCAGCCCGCCCTCAGCACCGCGCTCCTTCCGGCGAGCTCAGGGGCCTGAGCCGTGAGGTGCCGGCCTGTGAGGGGAGACAAGGCTCCATGTGGGGGGGGGGAACCCTCATGTTCTGAGGCACCTTTGCGTGTTACCGTGTCCGCTGTGCCCGGCGCCTGTCGCCTGCACCGGGCAGGAGTCGCACGCAAACGCAGAGCATCCCTTTCATCCTCTGTATCCAGCGCCTGCGGAGTGTTTTTCTGACCCCCGCTCCTTTCTTGGTCTACAAGAGATAAATCCGCTTGGGAGTTACAGCTAATGTATGAAGAAAAGTCTAATAAACACCACCAAGGGTGTTCACAGCAACTCCAGTTATTAAGCGGGCAGTTTGGTGGAGCACAGTGTTGAGGGAAAGTCTGAAGTCCGTCTGTCACTTCGGTAACTGCAGCAGCGGGGATTTGGGAACATGGCACCTTGTTTAGACGGGGGACAGCGGCTAGAAACGCGCTTAGGTAGTTTGTTGTAGCAGTCGGACTGGTTCTAGGTCTGCAGCACAAACTTCAGTTCCTTAAAATGAGCTCCAAGCAGGGACACATATAAACTAAACCCTGGTCTCTTTATGATGTATTCAGCTGCCAAAATCGTTCCCAGTTCTGTAGAAGTGACTGCTGCAACTTCCTGTGCTGCTGCAATTATCAAATGCAGTTACAAAGACTGCATCTCTGCTTAACTGCAACGGTTGTGTGAGTTATCTTCACTCTGAGCTCATAAGATGTGTTGGATGTATCAGTGTTTGGACTGATAACCCTATACTGCAGGCCCTAATTAGACCCTGCATGGTCAAGCCAGGGGTCAAGGCAGGGAAGAGCATCTCAGTACCTTATGCTCCCCTCACTACAATCTGGTATTTCTGTCATTCCAAATTTTAAGCGTGTTTTTGGGTTTGCCCTTCACTTTTGAACAAAAACAAGCGGTCTTCGATTGCTTCAAAGAGTGACGGGGTGGAGGGCACGGTTCTGCCTCTGCTTCCCAAAAGATGGCCCGTACCGCTCCTTGGCTCAAAGAAGCAATTTGCTTTCATGGAACTACACCCTCAGTCTGGAAAACTAATCTAGTTTCATGTGTGCTGAAGGAGCTTTCAGTCCGCTGCCTCAACTGGTGTCCTGGGACGAGGAGTGAGAGCAGTGGAAATGCCTGTTTGAGAGCGATGTTGCAATGTACTTTACATTAAACTTCAAAGGTAAAAATACTACAAACATTTTGTCTGTCATTTGGCTTTCTAATTCTTACTGTTGCTTCCATAAAGGTTTGAGGTAAATTGTAATAATGATTTCATGATTTCCGTGTACCAGAAGGGTTCTGACTAAAATGAGATGCTATTAAAGTAATTAGCATGAATCTCACAGTGAAATCCTGGGTTGAAACACTTCCTAAAAGCTCATGTGGTTGTGGTGTAAGTATGCGTTAGAGGAGGGTGTCATCTCCTATGTTTTTATATTGAAATCAATTAAGAACAAAGAATGGCAAAGGCATTTCTGTAACCTTATCTAAATTGAAATACTCATTCCTCATTATATACACTATGTTAAACCTTACAGTCCTTAGTGAGAAAGCTCTTGCCATGTAAAATATGCAGGATGTAATAGACTGTGGACGTGTGACATTCATTTCCTATAATCTACACACGCTTGTTCAGTTTTGTATTGCATGTATGTGATGTTATGAAACTAAAGCCTAATTATAACCTTAAACTTTTTGAGGTAGGGTCTGATTATTACATATGGCAAACACTTATTTGTAAATCACTGTGTATTGCCTGCCCTAGCGTTATTTAAATAGTACAATCAGTTTTAAAATTGCATTTATCATTAAGAGTGTTGAAAAAAAAAATAGAGAAGGAATTGCATGGCTCAGTGAACTGCCACAAGGAGGGCAAACGGTACAGCAGAATCTTGATAGCACATCAAAATCTAGTTAAAATTCATATTCCCAGCGTTTCTGAAGCAGGAGAGTGTGCTTTTGTTTGGAGCTTTGAATGTGTACGTTTTTTCCTGATGTTATGAACTGTATGTGTATTTTGACAAGGCATTTATCGGAGCGTAAATGCTCAGTGGTAAGGACAGAAGAGGTCACTGTGATTAAGCATTCTTTAGCTGAAAAAACACAACACCCTGAAGCATCTCAAGTGTTAGAACATATTGCCGGTCCATCTTTATTAGTACACCACCCTGTGTTAAGCATCTGGTTTTTTTTTTGCATGATCATGTATGACAGGCTTCACTGTGTATCATTATATTAGTAATTTAAGGCAAAACAAACACCATTAACTCAAAAATAACCACCAGTACTGTAACTTTTATTTGCTAATAAATATCTTAATAAACAGGCTTACCCCATCTGTAAGACCTGATAATGCCTCTTAGGAAATCATAGAAAAATAAAATACAATAATAATCAGTAACTTGTACTTTGTACAAAAATCTTATTATGTTGCTCAGCAGGTAGCTTTGCCAAACCCCATATTCTTTCTGCAAAGAGATGGCATGTGTAATGCAATTCACCTTAAAAACACCCTAATGTTGAGAGCTGAGCATTCTATTACACTATTAACTTGTAGGCATGCCAGCACATGAAAATTTACATGGAACATCATATTATCATAGGAATAGCATAATAATAATAAAAAGGAAGATAACACCACTTTTCAGGAAATAATAACAACTTCACTTCTAATGTAAATTCCCCTTGGGACTGCAAATCAGTACATTAAGCTTTTTATTTCATGGCTATTCCCACAATGCTGTTATAAACTGGCGAAAAGGCAGAAAGAAAAAATGCAGTAGGAACATGTACAAGGGATATATTACGTGAAGAAAAGTCATTCTGAACAGTGAGGCAGTCCCAGGGGGAAACCAACAATACCAGCTGTGAAATGTTCAGTCTCTCAGAATGAGTAGATCGTGCTTGCTGTGCGCAATGCGACACAAGTTCAGACCAATGAGGATACAACTTGGAGGTACAGTACCAAGGCTGCTTTTCTCTGAGATGAATGGTGAAGACTGAGTCACAGGTAGTTGTCATTATTTAAATACATCTTGGTAAGAGGAAAACAAGCAATGGCAAAACAAATGTAATTTGGGTTCTTTAAAGAAAAGGTGGATTTCAGACTGCTGGTAAGGATGAGAGGTCTGTGCTGAGGCCACGGTTTGCTTGTAAAATAGTTTGCAAGTATTATGATTATGCTGTTACTTTTGAAGCCATCTACCTTTAAAGTTTTGACATGGCTGCTTAAATATATAATCTAAAGTGTCTGTCATCAAATAGTCATTAATATATACACATAACGTTGATATATTTTATGGCTATGCTAGAACAGCAAACTATGAAGAGCAGTCATAATTACTTGTGTACAGTCTAATTTCACAGAAGAGACAAGAGATTAAAATCCCTTTTAATTCAGATATGTTTAAAACCAACACACAGAAACAGATAGAGGATATCCTGAGAAAACATACCAACCACGTTTATCTTCCAAGAGTAAATCAAAGCTAATTTCTGGAAGGTAGTAAAATATTTTTCTTGTATTATTTTTCTGTATGTCATAGCAGTTTGTTTAAAAAAAGACAAACCCCCAAAACAACCTGATGACAAAATTAAACCAGTTAATTCCAACTTGATCAATGAGGGTTGCTTTGCTAGCAAATAAACTGTTGCCTTTCAGTAAGCAGGGTTTCACATGATCTTTTAAAGGTATTTTTTCCCTCTTGTGAAACTGCAGATGCAGTCCTGAGAAATGCAGAGTACCTGTCATTGTTACCAAGGTCAGTAGGAGTTACACTGCAACAGACAAGAACAAGGCCTTTTTTTAGTCTCTGGGTTCTTAACGCTGGCCTCAACAGAAGCAGATGCAGGGCTTTAGGTAAGAGCAACATAACTGAAGTACTGACTGAATTCAGTTCCTTCACCAAAGTTAACCAACAAACGTTTTCCATTTTAATCTGAAATACCCCTCTTTACCTTATGTAGAAAAGCTGGGAGAAGGAATTGCTGCAAAATAAATGGCATTAAAAATGCTATACTGTCAACTCAAAGCTAACTTTAAAATGCTTAAACATTTACATGTCAGGAATCTTACAGCAGGATGGTTTTCTTGAGATAGGGAATTAATGAAAGAGACCAATAAGCAGAATCACTAGGAGGGCATTAGTTATTTTATTTGCTACTGTGCCTTTCATTAACTGGCAAATCTCAAAACTTACACTGCAGTGCACTAGAGGTATGAAACAGCTTGTTCAAATAGGCAAATAATCAGCTAAAACTTCTATTAGGAAGCGGAGATCATATTGCATAATGGTATATATTTAGGAAAGAAAAAAGATAGACAAGTCCCATGGGTTTTGTAGGTCCTGTTTGTTTGATTGTGGTTCTATCCTGAATTTAAATCCATGTGTTTGGGAAATTTTCTAGTTAAAAAACCCTTATGAAGTAACCAAACCCATTTCTGTTAGAATCTCTATTAGATGTGTAGGTCATTTTAACGTACTTATTCCAAACTGGGAGAGGACAGCCCATTCCAGACAAAACTATGATGCAGCAACCACCTTTTGTATGCTGCAGTTCTGCTCTGCCATGTTGAAGGTAACCATAATCTATTTCATCACGTCCCTGAGGTAGTAGCCTTGTCTCCTACACTTAGTGCACTGTCTTCTACCCTACCATCCATTCCATGCAAATGTATAGAAACCTTTGATCCAAAACCTGCTTCAGTCTATGGACACATTCTTATGGATTTAACTGACTTTGGATGGTGTCCTGAAGGACCAACCTGCATCTTAACATGAAGCTCTCAACAGAGAAATTAAAACTAGCAAAAAGTTTTAGCAATACATTTGAATGACAAGACAGAATGTGTCCTAAGAAGCGCTGGTACTTTAACAACAAATCAACCATGACAGGTAGCAGGATGCAGGAAAGGAAAACCTGTTTGGAGAGCTGAGTCCTACACACAGTGCATATAATGTAGGGCTTCATCCCACCACCACTGAAGTCAGTGACAAATTCATGAATTTTGGTCGCAGAAAGACTGTGCCTATTGACAATGAAACATTTAATTTCTCATAGTTACATCACTGGCCAAGGAATTGGTCCATCAAGAAGTTTATTAAATTTTTTCAGCTGGATTTAGGAATATCACGTGTTTTAGAACTGAACCCTCCCGAGACAAAAGTGAAACTTGTGAATTTGATATTTAGTAACTAAATTAATGTACAGCTTTGAAACACTGGCTACACTTTGTCTCTTTCAGCTAATCCCGTTGTATATAAAGGGACTGTACTGGTAAATTACACAGCTTAGAGCATTCAGCTTCTTAAAAAAAAATAAACATACCTTGTTTTGCTTTTTGCCTTTTAATCATTCTCAAGTAGAGCTCAGTCTGAATGAAGGAGAACTGAAAACGGCTTGTAAGCCACTCTTTAACTGTATAGCTCCACTCTTTACTGTTTATGTACGTTCTTCTCAAGAAGAGCCAGTACACAACAAGAACAAGCAGCCTTTCAGTTACAGACTTGTGTCCACTAGAGGTTCTGATGAAAATTGTACCTGTTTTTTTTGATCAGAGTCTAGAACCTGGAAAACCAGCAAATAGATTTTGTTTTCCTATCAGTGCTGTAGAGGAGCTTCAGAGCATTATGTGGTGACGACACTATGAAAATACTCCCTAGACTGTTTCAGTGGGTACTTTTTCATCATTCACAGGTATCACACAGTTCAGAATACAGAGGACTAGATTTCTCTTTCAGTTGTGAATTTCCAGTCCCAGGATTTTGGCTTATCTACCACCCAAGATACTTGCTGCTGCTTGGCAGTTCTTCATTGAATTGTCAATAATGAAGAAGATTGGGATACTATTATGGTTTATTCACAGATTTTAATCATTTGCTGACATGCATGTTAGAGGTGAATATTCCCCAAAACATGAAGTATTTCCCCAATGAAGAAAAGAAGTCAGTAATATCTCCTCACATATCAAGGACAATATGTATAGGAGGTTTGTGATAACGTCATATACTAGTGTCCTCAAGGAAACTATATGTGCTACTCAAGTTAAAAATTACAGAATATGTTATCTTTTGCTGCCTTACAGTTATTTTATAGGGACTTTGATTTGCAAGTCCATTATGCCTAAGTCCACACATGTAAGTAGTCCAGTTTCTAATCAACTTTCTTATATGAATGAAGCAACACAAACACACAAATTTTACTGAACTGGTGTTACATTATTTCACGTGTAAAATATGAAAATATATTTCCATTCTAATCCATTTTTTAACCTCAAGTTTTTTCATCAATGATTTTTGTTGGTTCTCCTTTCTAAAATTCGGCATATCTTTTTATACTATACACTGGTTTATCCTTACTCATATTCCCTTGAAAATTTCCCTCTTTTTATCCTCGTAAGTGTCTCTCAAGGGCTACTGAAAAGAAAACACTGTTTAAACATCTTTGGTGACTTCAGCAGAGGGACTCAAACTTTTTATAGTATGGACTACATCTTACTAGATACGCTGGCTCATGAGCACCTTGCTTCCCCTTTGTGGTCACTGATGATTTCTACAACAATTAGTTGTACGGAAAAGAATCGGTAGAAGGGGTTTGGTGTGGTGGTGGTAGAAAGGTCAGCATCAGGTGACCAGGCAGCTTTGTGTAAGCCAGTTTGAAAACGTTCTTTCTGCATGTGGAGGAAAAGAGAGGCTGTCTGTTTCCAAAGAACAAACCAAGGAAGTTTGGGAAGTTCCGTACACGTACAGTGCATGCCATTAAGGATTTTAAAAGCCAATGGAGCAGATCAACCCCTTTAGCATTATTGGAAGTTAGGTAATTATTCCTGCAGGGTTGAAAATTTTCAGACATTGTAATATACATTATATTTACAATTCTTTATGTATATATAGACAAATACTTTATATAACATATCCTGGTCCATAATCTGAGGAACAATATACAACCATATCACTCAAGGATGAGCAGCTCACAAATATCTTCTACCATTATATACTGTAAATGCATGGAACTGTCTTATGCAACTCTCTTGGGCTTTTTGTTAGAGCTCCTTAAAAAAATATTATCTTTTCCATTTATTCAGGAAGATCAATTACAGTTGGTGAACAAGGGTATTCTGGAGGAAAACTGCATAACAGAATACAGTGCTCTTCAACCTTGTGCAAATGCCGTAAGGGAAGTATATCTGGTTTTAATACTTTTGCTACAAGATGCAATGGAAGACAGACTTTTTATTATGACTCTAACTTTTGTATTCTAATAGATGTGTTGGACTGGCTTAGAAGAGAGTCCTCCTTTCCACTTTCTGTTGGACACATTCCAAGACAGACTGAGCCCATGATGGGGTAGTTACATTACATGTGTTCCTAAGAGAAAATGTCTCAGCTGCCAGAACGTGTCCCATAGAACCATTCCATCAGCTGAGTTAAAACAGCTAAATATATGCTTCCATTTGCAATGGTGCGAGCTGAAATTTAGCATCTGGTCTTCAAAACAACTTAAATATGTCCTATGCTGCTTTATCTTGGTGGCTGAGATGGTCCCATGGCTTCATTCTAACATGGAAATTGCTGTTGTTAATACAGTCTTACTAGGCACCTCCACCATCAGGCACCTCCATTCTGCATAGTGAATCTCTACTGCATCTGAATAAAGGCCACCTGTATGGTACTCATGACCCACTTTTGGATCCTGTATGAATCTGCACTGAAAAAGAAATTAATGGGGCCCAGTATTAGGCTCATCATATAAAAATGGAAAACTGAAAGTGAGTCTTAAATTACAGGAAAATCAGAGTACTACAGTCTATGAGTTCCATGTCAGAATAATCCCGCTAATACCTAATACAATTTTGGACACAGAATGCATTGTCCAGAGCAACCAATTTATTTGAATTTACTGAGTGCACTATTTGCAACTAAATACTGCCTTATGCGAAAAAGTCTTGGCTAATGTCTTAAAGCATAGCACATGTCTAAGTTTTTACTGGACAGACACTGAATTTATATCCATGGGAAACAAAAAGGGTAACTTCTTTTTAAGAAAAATTTAAATTACGTAGCTCAGTTCTCTTCCTTTCACCTCATGGAGTCTTATTGCTTCTCAGTAATTCCAATATGCAAACACCTCACGAGCAAAGTTACTAAACCTTCTTCTGCTACTTGTTCAATTTTAACACCAGCATTATGCATAAGATCCTCTTTTTTTTCACAGGTTCAGCATAACAACTGATTACAATCAATGCACAAGATTGAACTGACCAAGCACAGATGCTTGGATATGAGCTTGTGATTTTGATCTCTTTGAATGCAGAGACACAAGTGCTTCTTTGGTACAATTCATCTGAGAAGTAATCGGATTTATCAGATGAGTTACATCCTACAAGGTACCACTTCTCGTCATTGATTAAAAAGGACTGTTCAAATGCAGACCTCCATAATCAGGTCTGCATTTGGTGAAAAGAATTCCTCCCAGGTGGTCTCACTGACACACAAATGTCTGACTGAAAAGAGGAGACAGATTGAGTAAGGATGACTGATACAGTTTCCATGTCAGATGACCACTCCACTTGATTGCATGGACATCCAAGTTGCTTGTTAGTCAACTTTGGAAGCATGGTGTTTGGCACATGATGATGGGAAGCTGGGGCAGTGCATTTGTCGTCCAAGAAACACTAAATTGGTCCTGCTTAGTAGTCAAAGCCCGCACTTAATCTAAGTTTTGGAGGCTCAAGTGGTACATGAGTAGCAGTATGGATGGATTTAATTCTAGATTAATAACAATCAGATCTATGAGAAAGTTCTACGTGTTGATATTACTTGTAAATAAGAGCTATTTCTTTTTGTCCACATTGTAATGCTTTTTTTTTTTCCTTGCTTGCTTATAATGCACACTGTATTTTGTGAACTTTCAGTTCAGTCATAAAGCACTCCACAATGTGGGCTAGATTCTCAAAACCAGCCTACTAGATTTGCTTAAATTTGTTATATTTGAACTCTAACTGCACCCTGTAATATGCAGGATAACTAAACAGAGCTAATTTTTGCTTGAAAAAAAAAAAAGTAACAGAGAAAGCTACACTAGTTTCTCATATACAGTTGTGTCCTGCACAGAATTAAGTTCATGTTTGTAAAGTAACGCCTGTTGTTTATTGGGTTTAAATAAAAAAAAAATAGAAAAAAAAACAAACCCAAACAAACCAAGAGTAGGCTTGGAATCAGAGCAAGAATAAAATGCTTCCAAAGTGGGGGAAATATAAATTTGATCAAGCTAACTCTTATAAAAGTGTCGTACCACACCGCAACAACAAAAAACCAAGCTGTATAAACCCCCAAAATCCTGGATTTACAATGTTTTGAATAAATATCCTTATCCAAAGAATCCTTTGTTCTTTCCTGTCTGGTTACCCCAACTCTTGTTTATATAAAAATATATCTGATTAATATATGTTTTAATTCTTTTTTTCCATTGAAAATATATTTTCAGCAGTGTGAGAAATTTGGAAATGAATTTCCAGGTTGCCTGCAGATAACATGCCATTGCATCCTCACGGAAAGGAGAGTCTAAAAGTGCACATACATGGTTTGGATTACTTCTGAGTGATTTTGAAACCCCATTAACAAATAACAGACTCATACCTCCTCAATAATGTATTTAATTGTGAGAGAGGCTCCTTCCACAGATGCCACTTTTTTGGCCATGGAAGCAATGACAGGTAAAATGGATAACGAAATTATAAAGGAAAATCAACTTCTAAATTACTCTGTGAGGACAGTATTTTTCAGAAGGTTTCAGGTAAGTGTGATTTGCTTTCCATGAGAGAACCCTTCCCAAAAAACTATTCAGATGTGGAACTGGGGCAGAAATTTTTGAAGTGACAGTCACAGGAAAGAACAAATGTTTTTTCTCCCCACAAAGGCCTCTGATCCTGCAAAACACACATGCTTAGACGGTCCTATTGAGCTCAGCAAGACTATTCACACTGGCAAAATTACCTCTGTAGCTCAAATAGCACTGGAACTGCCCTTCTTTAAACAAGCTCTTCATATCGACACTGTAGATCCTAGTGAATCCTTATCTTTGGAAAACTTGCTCCTCAGTTAAATCTGTTTTTTTTTTTAACAAAAGAAAGAAAAATTTGCTTCTTGCACTACTGCTATCCCTTTTAAATTAATGCAGCTATTCCAACATAAAGTGACAAAAGTAACTGGGGCCTAGCATGTCTTACTCTGTGACATGCTAGGTTGGAAGCATAATCTTTTCTGAGCTGCTTTCTGATTTTCCTTCTTTGCCACCAATACACAATGGCAGCCTTTCCCAAGAGTTAGGAAACGCATTTTGATTTACAAGCTGTAAATTAAGCAGTAAATATCACTATGATTACATAAAGTACATAGTTCATTTTGATATATACATATATTATACTAATTACCCAAATGCACATTTTAATGGAAGAGCTGTAATACTTGAGTATATTTGGAATGCCACATAACTGGAAAACATCCTTCAGACTATATATAAACCAACAAAAGCATCTGCACCCAGTTTACATGGGACATGCATGTAGGTCTATGCATGACTTCTACTGTGCGCTTGTTCCCCTGTTCCCAGGAGTGCATATCCCATGCAGAAAGTTGGAAACGTAGCCCAGCACGTCTGTGTAAGTTGTCTGAATAAAACATAAAAGCTGTGAGTCTTAGAGAGGTACAAATACCATGTTAGGCCTTTATGGACATTTTCTTGCATGTAAATATGGCTATTGAAGGGTTCTAAAGGTAATTGTCTTGATGTCACTTAGATATCTGTACTAAATGAAGGTCTAGCCTATAGTAACCAGAGCTCCATTTCAGCAGTCTGGTTTTCACTTCTAAAAGCAGTCAGTAGGCTCAAGGCAACCTGTTATTACACTGCTGTCCTACATCTGCTTTTCTGCCGACATACAAGGTAGCTGCACACTGCTGCATGTAACTTCCAGCACTAGTTGGTGGTTGTACCATTGCCCTTGACTGGAGGATGATATGCTGGTCTGCTCCCATGGGAATAAGCACATCACCCCACTGATGGCTGGCCTTCTAAGGTCTACTACCACTGATGGAAGTTATGCTTAGTTCAAGCAGCAGAGGCCTGCACTTTTACAACAGAAAGCTTTCTGAAGTCTGTGTGGCCACAGTATAGCTGACAAACATGTTTCACATGTGGTTATAGAAACATTACAATCAGTTTTCCAGTGAATACTTGCCACGTAGTAGAAGCAAATGCTGAGTATTTAAGAAAAAAAACCCCAACCAGAAACAAAGGAAAAAAAAGAAGTTCTAGGATGGTGAAGAATCCCAAGAATGAACAAGTTTCCCAACCTAATCTAAAATTTAAAGCATAAAAAGTGTCAAGTGCTAAAGCAATTAAAAATCAAGGACCTGAAGATTTCAGACAGATTTCTCTCACTATCCTCCCAATTGTTCACACAGTGAAAATTCACTACATAAAATCAGTCATTCCTGCAAACAATATTAACACTTTGAGGCACCAGCTTATCAGCATTCAAAGTATTATAAAGTAATACAATGATAGGACCCATACATTTGGATTTAGTTAAGAAATAAATAGTTATGTCAAACTTTTTTGATTGCACATTTGGTATTGGAAGTTACATGGTCACAGAACATGAAAGAAGTCAAATACTTTTTGATCTACCAGCAAACTCTAAATACATCGATAAAGAAGCCACACCAGGCCAAATAGATTATTACTTTCAAGGAAGTTCATGAAAGTTTCCCAAATACTGTTATACAAAGTTACACATCCATGCTGAGTTATTCATCAATGTGTAGCAAGAGTCTTGCAGTAGGCCAGGATTTTATTGGCAGGTAACTGGTGGAGGAGCTATGCAGTGTGATTAAAAATTCCAGTTTGGAAGCATTAACATAGAAGTACTTTTATAGTCTGAACTGGAGACTGCAGTTCTTGAAGTTAGGAAGAGCAGAAGGGAAGATTGGGAATATTTTCCATTTTAGAAATGCTGAGGCACAAAACACAGTTGATTTGAGTACTTTCATACATGAAATCCTTTCTCCTGTATGTGCATCATGTGTAACCGCAAAGTCTGTAAACTGCTGACTATTCGTCTCTGGTGTCCAATGAGTACAACTCCAATTCTTCTAACGTCACTGCAAGATAAAAAGTTTCAGCTTGGATGCAAGTCAAGTCTCTTGTACACAAAAGGGTATAAATACAAGGTGAGTTGCTCTTCTTCAGGACAGTTTACCTTCCTGTCTGGGACACATAAGAAAGCTGCAAATGCTCAATTCCAAATTTTTAAAGACAGACATTTAAGGAAATAAAAAGAAATTTTGCAGTTAGAGCAATGGTCAAGTAATTTTTCCAAATCCTGAGGAAGAACCTGAGAGGTGGAATCTAATAGCCCATTTTTAGTAATGTGTTATTAGCAAATGTATACTTGTAAAGGAATGGGGCTGATACACTCACTCTTGCAGTTTTGAAGTGGCAATAACAGAGGCTGTGCTTCTGATGATTTGGGAATCAGAAACCCCAACCCTAACTGCAGTGGTGACAGATGTTCTAAAAGGTCTTAGTAGCGTTAACTCTTCCAGCTTGACCCAGATTTGCCCTCCTGCTTTCCCTTCATCTCATCTAGACCTGCACCCTGGAGTGGGTAGCTCACCCACTGAGCTCGACTCTTCGGCAGGAACAGCCCTCAGCATCCAGTACAATCCACTAGTTCAGTTGTTCTCCAAACATCACCAACTGCAAGATGCTGAGAAAGATCACAAAGGTGGCAAGGGCAGGAAACTTCAGGTATGCCTTGTCAATTGTGCAAATCCCACACTGGGACATAATATAGACATTGCCTGTATAGATACCCTCAAAATTGTTTGACAATATAGCTAGTAAAGTAGCTTACAGGATGAGGCATGACCTTTATGGGTTTCAGATTTGCAGTACAAGATACCTGCCTCTGTATCCTCCAGATAAAGAGCCACTGGATAGTAGCAACTATTATGTACTTAGGCTTAACATCCACATGGTGGAGGATACACAACACTTAGGGTCAGCAGGGAATATGCAAAAATATTGGGATCTTAGAATCAAAAGAGAGTCAGACAAGAGAATAAAACCTTTACAGAGGGAGTGTATTAGAAATGCAAATACAGGAAGGTCTGATAAAGTTCAGAAAGAAGCCAGCAGGCCTAGGGTATTGGAGGTTATTTGGAGAAAGAAGGAATCTTTCAAAAAGCTGGAGTGGTATCTAAAGCAAGACGAAAGGATGATAACCTTAGATTATCTGTAAAAGCACAGTAAGGCAGGCTAAATAAGAGCTAGAGGAAGAAGGAAAAAACACCTAATAATAAAACTCATAATGAACCTTTTGGCAAACTCACTGGGTACAAGCAGCCTGCCAGAGTGTCTGTAGAGTCTAATGATGGGTATAAAAGAGCACTGAAAGACTGGCCACTGTCGGAAGACTAAACTGATTATTTGAGCTGATATTCACTGCGAAAGAAATCAAAGTGACTCCTGTGCCAGAACCTTTATGGGGACTCGCCAGAGGATCTGGCTGAAATTGAAGTGATTGCAGGAGGGGTTGTAGGACAAATTGTAAAACCAAGCAACAACCCACCTCCAGAACAATACTGTGTTTAGCCAAGAGTTTTACAAGAGCTTAAGGATGAAATAGTGGAATTACTAACAGGGATGTGAGAGGGGGTTATCAGCTGTGTTCCACGTGCCTAAAAAGTTCTTAGTGCCTGAGGCATGGAG
Organism: Pezoporus wallicus; assembly: GCF_028554395.1. Classification (NCBI taxonomy): domain Eukaryota; kingdom Metazoa; phylum Chordata; class Aves; order Psittaciformes; family Psittacidae; genus Pezoporus; species Pezoporus wallicus. The sequence continues at coordinate 2,841,086 of NW_026639755.1, forward strand.
AGTGTGCCAGACAAAAGAGTTTCTAGAGGAGATCTGGGGAACCACAGATCTGTGAGTCTGAAATCATTACAGGGCATAATAGAAACTACAGTAAAGTACAGAATTATTGGATGCTTGGGTAAATTATCTACTGGAGTCACCACAGCTTTGGCAAAGAGAAGTCCTGTTTTAGAAAGTTACTTGTTTTCAGTGGAGGAGTCAGCATACATATGGATGAAGGCAGTTAATTTGATACACCCCGCTTGGATTTCCAGAAGCTTTAGAGAAGATTCCTCATCAAAGCTTTATAAGGAAAATAAGGAGCTATGGCACAAGAAGCTCTTTGCATGACTAACTGGTTTAAAGTCAGGAGGTTAGGGGTAAACTGTCAAGTTTTACAATGTAGTCATCAATAGAAACCTACAGAGATCTATACTGGGATAATATTGAACAGTCATGTTCAAGAAATCAGTAAATGGTCTGGAGAAAGCGGCAAGCACAGCGGTGAAAAATCAGTTGATGAGACTGAATTGTTCAGAGTAGTAAGGGAAGGGACCAGCTGTGATGAGTTTTAGAAGGATCTCACCAGACCAAGTGACAATGCCATAAAGCAGCAAATGAAATCTAATGTAGGTGAATGTAAAGAGATGCACATGGGACAAAACCGGTCCTAACCTCACGTGTAAAATTACTGACTCATAACTGACCATTACCAGTATTAATACAGACAGTCCTAGCATCAATTAGAAGATTAGGAATTCATGGGAAAGGAATAGAGGGCAAAACATATCATATCATTATGATTCCATATTAATCCACAGTTTGCCCAAACCCCTTATATACTGAGTGTATTTTCATCTCAAAAATTCTACAGTAACGTCAGAGATGGTTGCAGAAGGGCAGCAAGGAGAGGAACAAATGCCTCACAAGGACTGACATAGGTGTGATGATGTTAATAGCAAAGTAAGAACGGGTTTTTGCCACGGATTTCAGTGGTCAGAACTGATGCCCCAAGAAACATTTCAGGATGCTCACTGCCTGGCCTTTGGTAGCATTTGGCTTGGTCACAGAATAAAGCTGCGTTCTGCGTAACTTAATCATATCTTTCTCCGGTGGTGTTTTGGTAAAAACCTGTATTTGTCTGTTATTAGCTTCAAGTAAGAAAGGAAATGAAGGCACTGTTCCATACATCACTGTAATTATGTCACTGCAGCATCCAAACAAATTCAGATCGATTAATCACTGTAGGGATAACAGGTTACATACTTACTCAATACTCATTCTTGAGACCATATCCAAAGTTGTGAAACCTGCTGCCATGAAGTTATTTTTATACTGACCCATTTTTATGGAGTCCAGCCAGTCACTGACTGAAACAAACAAAGGATATTCTGGAACTTCACCAGGTGAATCTGGCATTCTGTAAACACAAAACGCAAAGGTTACCAAAGCACTACAAAATACAACAACTTACTCTGGTAGGCATTATTTTTATTAAAGGGCAGAAGGAATGAGAGAAGAGCCTGAGCTGTAAAGGTCAGGTATTAACTGAGGGTCTCTTTAACCCATTGCCTGTAACTTAAGAATCATGTCAGTGTGCCAAGTTGCACTACTTAAACAACACGTATTTTTAAACCACTGCAACTCAGTAACAAACTGAAGAACAAAGCTCTCCCACTGCTTTTATTATTGTTCCCCCAGAGTGTTTCTTTACATATGTTATATGTTCAGGATTATAATGTTTGTAAATACAGTAGTCAAAGTGAAGGACGAACCGAATTTAACATGAGATAACATTTAAAAACATTAAAACACCGCAAGATGATTTTCACATGTATCTACCAAAAACCTCACCTGAAACGGCTTCTTATCGCTACACCATTGTGCAATGGGAACACTTTGAGTAAAACCCTAAAACTAACATTAGAAGAAGCAAAAAGAATGAAATTTTGTATCTTTGCTTTTACACAATTATATAAAGCAGCAAATAAAACCGAAGGAGCTAATTTAGTCCCATTTCTGTTTCAGGTCTTTTCCTTAATATTAGCGCGACTTAAACAGAAAGATGGAGAAGCCCACTGAAGTTCTCAGAGAAAACTATGCATGTGTTCATCAAAGCACCTTTATCTAAGGTGAATTTCAGCTAAAGAAGAGAGTGATGGCACCTGGACCTTCACCCATCTCAGCCGATATCCAGGGACTGAGAGCTTGGATCAATAAGCGTACAAAAGCTGACAGCTTCTACCACAGCATTGCTTCTCCCGTGGCTGCAGCATACATTTCTGTAACATTATTAAAGGAAAAAAAACTTTGGGCAACAGTATCAAGAATTTGTTGTGGAATGGTGATAACATAATGTCTTATTCATTCACTGTTGCCATTCTTCTGCAGATAAAGAAAGATTTAGCAAGCTAAGACACAGCTACTTTCTGCAGGAAATTACTCCAAGGCAGTTCAGAAATTGCTCGAGCACTGTCAGATGGAGAGACAGGCTGTTTGAAGAGAGGGGAAAAATACTACAAAGAGAAAACAAGCACAGAGGAGAAGCACCAAGAAAAACCCAAACAAACAAAGCGATTCACAAAGATGAAGGACAGAGCACGCAGAGCTCAGACAAAAATAAGAAAAGTAACTAATACAATCTGCACAACTTGAGAAAAAGAGTCCTTATACTCAGTGTATTAATAAAACAAGCCTTAAAAGTGGCTTGAAGTTATTTGCAACCCCATAACTGTGTGAATTCAGAACTTTGCCGCTCTCTCCCACCCCTACTTAATGCAACCATCTAAGGATAGCCACTACGTGTTACACAAACAATAAAGTACCAAAAAGGGTCTTACACAAGTACATCCTCCACTAGCGTGTGAAGGGTGCTGGGATTGCGGATCAGTTTGTCTAGGAAGTTGACAATGTCGCTAAATTTTGGCCGGTGGTTCCTCTCCTTTTGCCAGCAGTGAAGCATTAGTTGGTGAAGAGAAGCTGGGCAGCCCATGGGAGCTGGAAGCCTGTAGCCTTCTTCAATAGACAGTATAACCTAAAGAAATACAATGCATACGATTGCTGGGCATGAGAATTAAATGCTGAAAGGACAGTGTAAAGTTGACAATTAGAAACCGGCGATAAGAATTAACGGCACAGTTACCCTCACTTGTATGGGCTTCACTGAGGGAAGTGTATGGCAATGTCATGATATAATCAAGCACTACAAATGCACGTTACAGCACCTGGCAAATTTACCTGGTCATAATATGCTTCTGGTGATCACTATGGTTAGGATGTCCAAGCTGTTTATGAGTTAATAAAATTATGGTGTTACCATATAACCTGAAGTGTACATGGTAACTTCTAGGTTCAAGCTGATGTGAAAAACATGTTTAGGCAGGATGTAGAAACAAACGGATCTGATGTCACAGATAAATCAGATGTATGAAAAATCACATTTGCTCAGAATTGAAGGAGAGGCTTGTTTTTAGTAAAACAAAAAACATTGCCTGAAAAGGACATTAGCAGCCCTCATGTCCTAATGTGTGACAGGAGGTAGCCAAGTAGGTAAGGTCCATGATAAGCTGTCTGGATTCGTTCTACGTAAGATTTAAAAAACCAAGAGGGAGGGTTACGAGGTTCTGCAATGAGTGATAGTAGCAGTGGGGACGACAGAAATTACAGTCAGGATTTCTTGTATATAAAAGAGTAGAACGAGAAGTGATCGATCAAAAACAAAGCTAGGAAAAAGACCAACCCTACCACACACACATATTCCTTCCATGTAAAAATCCAACCAGTACTAAATGTTCCCTTAAGTACAAATCATTGTACACAATATTTATAATAACACAGTGCTGTTATGAGAAACATACCCACTACATCCATACCTATTCTGCTTTAAGGAGACATTTATCATCCTCCTACATGCTGCAGACATATTAATGCAGCTGGAAAGGGGTACATTAAACTGTTTACAGCAAATCAATGTTTTATAGCACTAGCTGTAGCTTCAATATATTCAATCTTATTATCCTGGAATATATCCTCATTCTCTTTTTAGATTCTGAATTAATGTTGTGGGTTCTGTTTAGCAATGCCTAATGCTTATGCTGCAAGCATTATGCAAATAAATAAGAGTAATGAGGCTACATGAGGACCTTAGCTCCCTTTCATAGCATGGTAGAAAATGGAACAAGACTCTTGTAGCTGTACACAGCTGGGTCTCTAGTTTTATCAAATGAGGTGATTTGGTCCTACAGTGTATAGTCCTCTTGTATCCTGGCAGAAACACCTATGCATGAAAAACAAGCGTCTGCAGGGCATTAGGTTTGCATAAGGTAAGTTTTAGCCCCATCAGCAATAGCAGTGGGATGTACAAGCTACTCCAAAGGCAGTGTTACTTGCCATTGGGATCTCTGAATTTTATCCATACATGAGCATTGACAGATCACATATGTGCAGACAGACCTAGCCATGCACATACAGAGGTAATATCTAGCAGTGAATGATTTGTCAACGTGATAATCCTTCCACCGGCTTTTCTGGCTACTTGTTGATCTCCCTGGGATTTTACTTCAGTGGTCCAAAATCTGGACTGCTGAAATGGCTGCTATAGGAAAAAATACCATGAGGTTGCCAAAGAAATATTCCCTCCAAAGCCTTGCTTCCTGATGCTGAATATGCTCTCTAGATTGATCCTGTTACAGACTCGGGATGGGTGAAATTCAACCCTCCGTGCACAAAATGTTATTCACGAAACTGTCAAAGCTCACGTATCTCAAGCAGGTTGTCAAAGGCGGCTTCATAAAACACAGGTGCTTGTTACAGTGTGGGGTATAGCTTAGTTGATACTTGTCACTGAAGAGGCAATCTTCAGCAGCCCAGAAATGCAGCTATTCTCGTCTTTATACTTAACTATACCGGCTAAAAATGATGAATTTATGAGATGTAATTTGGTTTTAAGGCAGAGGGAAAGCTTCTCTACTTTTATGAGACATACAGCATCTGCTCAACACAACAATAGAGAGCTGATGAGGTTCTTCTACAATAATTTATTCCGGAAAAAAACCCCAAAGCAACCCCAATTTTACAGACATTACATTTTCTCTGACACACTCTCTTTTACCGGATCTTTGCAAAACAAGTTACAGTGCATTTGTTTCCTCTCTTGTTCAGAAGGAACATTTCAGTATGGAGAGAAATGCCAGCTGGTACTGGCATAATTATAATTCCTCATTAATACCAGCACATTTTAAAAATAAACTACAGCTATTGCCTCATTAGTATCCCTTGTGAAGCAAGTATTATTTTTAGAGTCTAAGAAGCAAGAGTAAAAGTGTGCAAAGTGTCTAGTACTGCAATGGGAATCGAGTCTCTAAGGAAGAATTAGAGCTTTTTAGCTCCCTATTTCCTTATTTATTTTAGCTCCCGCTCTGCTACTTGCATAGCACCTATCTCTGAACAGATGACTTAGATATCCATATACCTAAAGGAAAGAAGTATTAATTTTTTCCTGGTAATATAAAACTGCATAGTATATAATATGTAAAGATTCTACATGTTAAGATCTTTTACATGCTTTTTTTCCTTCTCAGTTTAAGGCTGAAGAAGCACCACATGAATTGGGAAATGGTCTAAATGTCTGTTTTCTACAAGGGGCATATAGCAAGAGCTCTAGCAATCGGTGTAACACTTCCCACATTGGCAAATCAATGTCCCATTTATTTCAACCTGAAAGAACAGGAGGATCAGCATAGTTCCTATGCAAATGGATCCCTGAGTCTGCTAACAAAAAGGCTGGTTACTGTTCTCTAGCTCTGGCTTTGTGATGAACACTTGATGGGTATCAAAGGAGGAAAACATGCAAATATTCTGTGCCGCCTTCAAACCCTGAGAAAGAGGCTGTAGGTATTTTTTCAGTGATCAGTAACTTCAAAACTCCTTGGAAGGTCTTGTGGGTCAGCATTCATGTGAGTAAAACAGCCAGGGCGTATTTTTACAAGCACTGCTTTTTAGCAGCTAAGAATATAAAGTGTAAGGGAAAGGGAGTATTTTTTACAGTTAACAGAGCTAATGATGTCCATGCTTTTTAATGCTCATGCTTTTACTTCTATAAAAAGGGGACAAGTCTTTTTTACATATTTTTGAACACAGATGATATTAAACACTGGAGCCTGTTAAATACATTTTATCATTTTTTTTTGGATGATGTTAGACAATGCTGTAAAGGTTGAAGACAGAGTTGTTATTAAATATGAATTATAATACAAAATTACCTGAACAATAGTTTATGGACTTCTACCTGATATTTATGCGAGTTTAGTTTTAAAATAGTTGCAAGTTGGCAAAACCTGCACCTGAAAATTAAGCTGTAATCTTTCCGATAGCTTCATTATTAAGAGTAACATAAACTTTTGCTTTCCAAAGGTAACTGACAGATTTTTTAATGAGACTGAGGCAGAAGAAAGTCCAGAGGGACATTGCCCCTATGTCCTGCTGACATCTGGAAAATCTACCAGGAGGGAGAGACAGCTGCTCGTGCCTCATTGGTCTGGAGCCAGTTCCAGGTGCCTGCCAAGTGTTTTGGTATCTGTGGGTTGAAAGAACTGTATTAGGGGAAGTTATTTTTACTATTGCAAGAAACTTTCATGAGCGTAAGGGCTTTTATTCTGTTTCTTACAGTAGTTTTCTTGCATATTGATGCCAAGCCATTAAATATTCTCTCTTTTCTTTTCTAATACCATAGTTCTGCAATATGCACTAATTTATACAGTGCTCCCTAACAGGGGTCCCAGTAGACTTCACTCACAGCTGTTCTACAAACCAAATGCACGGAACATAAATCTTCCTTTCCTCACATGAGCATTAGCAAGGCAGGCTCTTAGCGCAATCTGTTCATCAGCACCCTAGTTTCCTTGGAATGTTCAATATCTTAGCTAATGTTTATTAATTAAGCAATAAGACACGACAGACTCTGCAGCAGCCCTAATTAATGGACACCTCTGGTGCGTGCCACACATCTAAGAAGTGCATTAATCAGTATCAACACAGGTCGGAAGTGACTTCCCACAATAATAAAATGGTTATTTACTTAAACAAGAACATTCCTCAACGTCAGTAACAGTTTTAAACCTCTACATTATACTGTATACAGTACTAAAAAATTTACAAGAGGCATCTTCAAATCCAGTTCCCTAAAGTTCAGCTTCCAAATCCCTGCTTAGGAACATAAAGAGAGGACACTAGATCTGCAGAGGTGTTGAGTCTCTGTGGCTTGCACTGACCCAATGGGTACTTGTGAACAGTTGTAGTCTCTCAAAATGACTGGGCTTATTTAGGTGGCAAGGATTAATTTAACACTTCACATCAGCTTGGACTCTGTGTTACCTGTGCAGGCTTCTTGTGATTGCATTGCTGCGACTGAGAGATAAGTCATAGAAGCATAGAATCCACAAGAGACTCTTGGCAGAGGTAGCTCAGCCCTGGTCTTCATCTGACTGAAGATATGTTCACATGACATACAGGCACAGCGTTGAACTGGCCCTCCCGGGCATTGCTTCCCTTTGGGTAGGGGTGGGCATATCACTGGCTTCTATGTTATGCACGTAAGAAATGAACGTTTAACTATCAGCCACTCAGGACATCACTTAGCTACGGTCTAAAAAAGTGAACTGATTTCCTGAAGTTGGTTAATTAGAAAAGCAGTTTGTAAAATGGAATGTGGAAAACCAGATCTGGCTCTGTGGAGTTCATGGAGTACTGGAAAACCAGGCCTTTACAAAACGCCACCCAATTTAATAAGCACTTCATTGCCAGCTAGAGAAGAGTTTCACTGTGATCAAAACACAGCAAGTGTAGTAATGGTAATGGTGCTATTTTTCTGTAGCAGAACCTCTGACTGTACTTTTGTACTTACTAACTGTTGTTTGCACAACGTGTCCTTTATGAATCTGTTTAGTGCCTGCCCCTCTCTGTTATTTCCCTGCCCACATGTACAGTATCAATGACCTTTGGGAAAGCCCTATTATTTCCACAAAATAAGTTCATGTGAATTCAGGGTAATTTATTCTACTAAAGGAAATGTCCTGATACGCAGCAAAGTAAGCTTTACAATATGTCTGATAACTTCCAATTTCCCAGGAACACTTAGAGTCACAAAATTTAGAGGCTCACAGGTGCTCACTGTTAACATTTGGGCACTGAAAGCCTGGGGAGAAGGCTCCAGAGAAAAGGAATCCTTTGTTCTGTGTGTTGCTGAACTTCAAGGAAAGCCCCTAGGAGTCAGCATCGTAGCATAAACAGCATCCATATTGCTCTCATCATTATTCTGTATTAACAGATATTTCTATTTTGGATGTAGGCCTCATTACATATTGCTATCTTCATTCTTCAGCAGAATATTTAATATACTTTGAATAAAGCGGTCACTTTATGAATTCTTATGGCTGGCCTTGAATAGATACGTCCTAAGGTCTATAGAGGGGAAGAGGACAGGCAAAAGCCAGCCTCAGAAGAGGGGAGAAGCAGCTGGAATGAAGGTCTGTGTTGTTACTACTCTCACCTGGTGACTTGGATTCTCTGTGAGGGTCCTACCACTCATCCAAACCCTCTTTCCAGGAGGTGAATAGTGGGGGCAAATGGACTTGATTGTAAATCTCTCTCTCCACCCATTCCCTGTGGTAACAGCAGTGGGACAGTCAAGAGGTGGGCTGGTAACAGAGCCACTGAGAGGAGAAGGATTGTAACTACTGAAGCAAAATAGATGATGGCAGTGGGGTTCCTCGTAGTGAGTTGACCCACCACCAGGTGAAATCACTCACAACTGGAACAGAGACTGAAAGTCCCTGTGTTGTAGCACAAGGTTGCAAGACAATGGAACATGATGACTGGTGGGCTGACCCTGGCTGGACACCAGGTGCCCACCAAAGCCGCTCTATCACTCACCTCCTCAGCTGGACAGAGGAGAGAAAATACAACAAAAGGCTTGTGGATCAAGATAAGGACTAGAAGAGATCTCTAAAAATCAACCATGAACGGGGTGTTGCAGAGGGAGTGGAGAAATGAAATACCAATTACACGGTGAGGAAAACCAGGCAAAAACTACCGCCCACAATGTGCTCAGAGGATGTGCCACTGCCAACTGACAGGGGCAACAGCAGAAAGGACTGTGAGCCAGATACTGCATTTATGACAGTGCAGTCCCTCAAGCAGGCAGTGCTAATGGGCATGGAAGGGAAGAGTAGCTGCCCAAGTGAGCCTGTTCTGTAAAGCTGTACTTGTGACTCGGGGAGCGTTGAGTGGTCAAGTTGGTGCCTGCTGGGGCTCAAAGTGATAACCCTGAAATCCCAGCAGAACATAAGACAACGCTTTTCTGTTCTGCACGTGACCGAACACTGGCACAGACTGCCCAGAAGTTGTAGTCCCCATCCTTGGACAGCCCTGAGCAAACTGCTTTAGCTGACCCTGCTTGAGCAGGGGGCTGGACCAGACAGACTTGAAAGGTCCCTCAGCCTCAGCTCTTGTGGGATTTGCTAGTTTCTTTTTTGTCAGTTTCTTGTTCTGTTCAATCTCCCATTGAAGAAGGCTCACAGTGAACCTAACCATTGCATCTATTACTTTGGGAAGGCAGGGAATTTGAGTCTCTATGTGCATTTTGATATAAAGTGCATTCCATGCAATGCAAAGTAATTGGGTTTTGCAAGAGCATACTAATGATGAACAGGCTGATGCTGCCATTGCTGTGTTCAGCTTTGCTTCTGGATGGAAGATCAGCTCAAGAATACCACCCTCTGCTGTTGCAAGGCTGAAGCAATGTTTGAGCTCCTTAGCAATCAGTTCCTAAACACCGTATCATAGAATAGTTAGGGTTGGAAGGGACCTAAAAGATCATCTAGTTCCTATCAGAAAAGGCAGATGCACCTTCCACTAGAGCAGGTTGCTCCAAGCCCCATCCAAACAGGCCTTGAACACTGCCAGGGATGGGGCAGCCACAACTTCTCTTGGCAACACATACCAGTGTCTCACCACCCTCATAGTAAAGAATTTCTTCCTAATACCTTTTCTAAATCTGCCCTCTTTGAGCTTAAAGCCATTCCCCCTTATCCTATCCCTATATCCCCTTGTAAAAAGCCTCTCAGTTATACAATTATGATATTCTGTAGCATGCAGCATGCTACAGTTGTGATGACAGTAACGCACTGTTTCTTCAACTTAGAGACAAGATGTGGCAGGAACTGAGATATTCAGGTCTCAGACACGCTTCTGAAATGTCCATGGATTACCAAAGTTGCTTGATACACGTGGAAGTCAGAGTAAAGGGATACCTGGACTAACTACCTGGAAATGGCAGCCTGAGGCTGGATAAAGCCTGATCTGATTAGCATTCAGTGTCAGTGCTGGCAAATAAGGGATAACAGAAACTAAGAGAGCAACAGAAAGATGAAGGGTTACTGCTTCCTACCTGTACTTCAGACTCTCCTCCCTAATGAACCACTGCAGTGCTTGCAGGCTGCTCAGGAGGTGGCTCAGTGATGAGAGGTATTGCTGCGGTACTGGGTGGTATCAGGGAGCTTGTGGGGCATGTGGATGCCCATCACATCAGAGCCGGGCTCCAATCCCCCTTCCCTCCTTCAGTGGAGGTAAGAAGAGTATGAAGGATGGTAGGACACCTCCCAGCCTGTCATGAAGGGGAGTAACTGGCCAGCAAGGTCTTACAACGTGGCTTTTTAGGGAGAATAACAACAGTTTGCCTTAAATTGGTGTTTGCAAGCTGTGGCAGTTCAGGAGCTGGTAAGTGGCTCTCAGTTCAGGCAAAGTACTGAGGCTTGGGTATTCATATTTTCAGCTGGCGTCTGCTTGCTCATTCTGTGTTATTAACTTCAAATCCATTGGCCCACTTCAATCAAATCAAACAAGTTGTGCAAGAATCAGCAGCTAGGCAGAGGCATAAAATTCGCTGTAGGACACAGAGAGAAATCTATACATAGATGATTTCATACTGTGCCCCAGGGAAAAGAAAAACCAAGCTTAATTCAGTAATCTAAGCTTAGGTGTCTAATTTTAGACTCCCTTGAGTATCCTCTCTGGCCTTCAGTTGTTGCTCCAGAAGAACTCGGGTCTCCTGCATGTCCTGTGTCAGCCAAATGTGGAGATCTTCATTACTCTCGGGTATCTTGAATGCCAACAGATTGCTAGCTGTGGGAAACAGAACTGAGCCTCCTGGGCTTATCTGCTTATTTGCAGTAGATCCGTGATGTGTTTATAGTTCAGGTAGTACCAAAATAATGTCTCCACTGAAGAGAAAAAGTCTATTTCATCTCAGTAGTTGCTTGGTCTTTAGATGGGCATCCAGCCACCGCTGCCTGGTCAATCAACAGAGGCATAGCTCAAAACCAGGCCCAGTATGTATCATCCCATACCTGGTATTAAGGAGCACAGCAGGGAGCTGGGCTGCTGGCAGGTAGATGTGTGGAGAGAGGATGGAGGCTGTAGGCATTGTCAGGGGAGAGTGATCTACAGGAGAGCTGGTCTAATTCCAAAGGGTGAACTCACAAGAGAAATGCTGGAAATTAGTTAGGATTATGGTACTGGTGAAGCTGTAAAGTACAAATCCAAAGGAAGTAAGGATTTGTTAGTTCTGCTAGTCTTTTCTTTTAGGTAGTTCTAGTTGGTTTTTTTCCTTTTCTTCCTGAAACACTCTGAAATGATGTTTTCTAAATGAAAATCTCTCTTAGATCCTTATCCCCAAATGATTGATCAGCCTTAACAAGCAACCAGACTTGAACAGTTATTCAGGCAGCTGAATAACTTAGCAACAATATAAAAACAGCTGTCTGGGAAAAGTCTTGTCAACTCCTCAGAACCAATGCAGAGGTATTCTAGGCACACCTGTGAAAAAGGTTAAGATGGGTTGGCTTATATTCCACATTTTGATATAGAGATTGATGGCCGGTGTGAAGATTGAATATAGCAGTTTGAGCTGTCATACGGATCTATTAAACAAGAGGCTGAGTGAAAATCTAAATTGTTCTGGAGAAAAAGCCATTTCCCCTTTCCCATGTCTCATTTCTAGCCTTCAATTTTGATGGAAGCAGCGTTTTTTAATTGGGAGGGCTTATTTGGCCTTTTGCAAAAATAAAGCAGAGGAAAACATGACATTGTTATGAGGGAGGATTACATCCTGCACTGTGGTTAAGCCTATGTGTAGTTTTTAAGGTAAACTGAATACATTTAATTCTTAGAAATGAGAATCAGCAAATACATAGAATCACAGAACAGTTAGGGTTGGAAAGGACCTTAAGATCATGCAGTTCCAGCCCCCTTGCCAGGGGCAGGGACACCTCACTCTAAACCATGTCACCCAAGGCTCTGTCCAACCTGCCCTTGAACACTGCCAGGGATGGAGCATTCACAACTTCCCTGGGCAACCCATTCCAGTGCCTCACCACCCATACAGGAAAGAATTTCCTCCTTCTATCCAATCTAAACTTCCCCTGTTTAAGTTTTAACCCATTACCCCTTGTCCTGTCACTGCAGTCCCTAACAAAGAGTCCCTCCCCAGCATCCTTATAAGCCCCCTTCAGATACTGGAAGCTGCTGTGAGGTCTCCACGCAGCCTTCTCTTCTCCAGGCTGAACAGCCCCATCTTTTTCAGCCTGTCTCATGGCAGCTTAACTCTTCTAGACTTTAACCACGTTTGTCCACTGAAGGGTACTGTCAGACTATATTGGAGATAATGGGCCCATTTACAGTTCCAGTATTCCCTCAAATTTTGATTGATAGCTTTACTGGAACCTGCATCAACTTGCTTATCTGATGCCGATTTCCAGGGATTTGGATGAAAGCCACATACAGCCACCATTAAACCTGGCATGCTGACTATGACTTTTTGTAATATGTCTTTAATCCATGGGAGGAAGCTAGTCAAGGTTTTAGTTATAGAGGGCCAAGTCTTCAGGTTGAATGAATTAACTGTCACACTGAAGTTGACAGAGTTATGCTGATTTAAGTAAGTTGAGGTTCCAGCCTAGACAGTGAATGAGAAAGCAAAGCAGGGCAGGGAGTGACAATCAGTTTCAAGGAACCTTTCAAAAACTTGCCGATTAGCCCGAGGCAGTACTTACATCCTGGTTGGACATCTCCCAGTATGGTCTCTCACCGTAGGACATCACCTCCCACATTACAATCCCATAGCTCCATGCGTCACTTGCTGAAGAGAACTTCCTGTAAGCTATAGCTTCAGGAGCAGTCCATCGTATGGGGATTTTTCCACCCTGGAAAATATGTTGCAAACTTGTCAGTATGGCTGGAATACAGAATAGCACGTGTTTAAATGGAGAAAAAAAACAACCTGGGTGCTGAGATTTGACGTTCTCTCTTCTGTCAATTTGCCTTGTCAGTTTGCTCCAAGTGGAAAGGAAGAAATACACCTCTAGAATTTAATAAAAATGCATTTTTCTTTGTAGCCTAATTCACCAAAAGCAGCACTTTGTGAAAACAAAACTCAGTTCAAAGAACAGAAAGCATTTAAGATGATTCATGCTTCTTTAGTCACATAATTAGAGCATGCCTTTTGATTTAAAACATCTGAAGCCTGAAATTCCTAGGACACTGACATTAAAACTCTTTCCTTAAATGAAAGAAACATCTATTGCAAAATGGAACAACAAAAGCACTTAATACAATTGCATAATCAGAAAGGAAACTATAGGCTTTCTGTTGTTCTTGCTTTAGATAATCTCATTTAATTTCTGTTGTGCATTTAAATAACCAGGCAAGTAGCGAACCAAGTGTGTGTCTCATACGTGTTTCCTTGGGATATTGAATAGCTTCGTTCTGCAGGTTTCAACTTAAAATCCAAGTACTACCATGCACAAAAAACAACCAGCCAAAGGTAAGAATTCCATCAGCAAACCTGACTTACTCTTTACCACAAGATGCAGAACTTTTCTGATATTAGTAATTTAAACCATTCGACCTCTTCCGTTCTCCCACAAATAGCTTACACACAAAACCCACTTCTGCATCGTATTTCTTCTCACATAGAATTATCTTTTCGAAAGTACAGTTTTCTTTCCAAAACTACATTTATTATCATTCTCCATTTAACTCAAAGGTAGATATAAAGAGCAGTACGCTTAAGGTGCCACTAGATGGTAGAAGGAGGCAGTCAGCAGTAGTTCCTTTCAACAAGCAGTAATAGATTCTGCTCAGCGTTATAATTGTATTTCTGACAAACAAAAGCAGAAATGAACTAGAACATCCACTTGGCAATCAAACAGAAGCCACAGTTAAAAACAAGTATGTAAATCGCCCTTAATTTGCTTTGAATAAAGAATTGTCTGCGAGTTGTTGAGGCCCGCCTTCAACTGCCTGAGAAGATGCTTGTTTTACTAAGAGAGTGCTCAAAAGCAAAGCTGTCTGTGTTGATGTGCCAGTAAGCTGAATTCTCATCCCCAAGTCTCACCTGCTGATGAAAAACCTATGGTTAACATTTATGTTGTGTGGTTAACGTTTATGTTTTATGGTTAACATTTATATTGTATGGTAGTTATGACAGTAGCCAAGATATCCTTTGTAGGATGGTACATATTTTGCAGCTGCTTTTTAAAACCTTTGCTTGCTCAGCTGTAGTTGGAGTCAGTGGCAAGCCACTTACTGATTTCTGCAGTAGAATGTCTGTTACTATAATCAAGGTATTACAATAATCAGTAATAGGAAATATATTTTCAGCTACTCTAAGCCTTATGTGTTCTTTTATTATGCATGAGCAGCTATTACTACTGTTCAGTCTCATAGATCTCTTAAGTATTAAGTTTATTTACAGTATTAAAGAATACTGTATTTTAGCCAAAGCACCTCCTCTACCTGCTTTTAACTCAATAACCTGGTGGTCAGACCACTGCTGTGAGGTGCAAAGGACTTCACACCCCACCTGCTGCTGCCTCTGAGCCTGCCCTTGCCAGCACTGCAGGACGCTACCGGTCCCTTCCTAGTAGAGCTCTTCCACTTGGGAAGCAATTACAAATGCTTTGGGTACGAGAATGAAGACAGGGTGACAAAGGAGTTCTGTGAGCAGACATTCTCCAAGGAAAGACCAGCCTAATCCTGTCTCCTCCCCAGGAAACAGTTAAACCTTCCAACAGATTGGATAAGAGCGTTTTGTGTTTGATCTCACAGTCTGGTGACAACAGTGTTTTGGTGGGACATGTGAGTCCAAGCTTCCTGAGCCAGTGGAAGATGTAGATATTCAGTGCCCCAAATGTACACTACACACCGAGCTGTACAACCAAAAGGATTTGTCCTCTGAGAAGCAGAACGTTTTAGGGTGTAAGTGCAAAGTATAGTTCAAAATACTGCTTCACACCACAGAGTTATGGGCCTTATCCTTTTAACTGGACTGGGCTCAGTCCTTTAGTTTTAAGCGTTTTATTGTCAAATGTATGTAATTCCACCCTTAGATCCCTGGCTTCTGCAGCTTTTTGGGGACATTTTCCTAGCCAAAGTCACAGGTAGGAATTTAACTCCTTTGGACCTGGGCACATGCACTTTTAGAAAGGTAAGCAACAGTCACGACAATCTGTATCACAAGAGACATTGCCCAGACAACCCTCAATGCCCTTCCTCACCAGCAGCATATAGGTCCTGTCTGTTAAATGATGTAGAATGTGAGACACCTGTTCCAGCACAGGAGTTCACTGCCTTAACCTTGCCTTACAAAGCAATCCCCTTGATGCCTTTGGCTTCATGTCTACTCAAGATACTTTTTGGAATGCTAAAGCATTTGAGGGAGCATGCAAAAATATCTTATTACAGAACTCAGGAGGTGACAGGAATGGTTGTGTTAATGCAAGACTTTGTTTATCAAGACAAACTGATGAATCAACAGGTTTACTATGAGCCCGATTTCTAATCTGTAGTGGTTTTTTAATAATTTATTTTTTTTTCAATATTAATGAAAACTTATTACGTTAATAATTAAATACGTGTAGGGAAAACATAAATCTATACATGCAAATAAAGTGCATTTGGATATTTATAGATTTTACTTCTAATGTCTATAAAATAATAGGAAAATTATTTTTTAAAGTGTGTCCTTTTCGTAAATCTGATTATGCACTCCCAAATTACACTCAAAAAGAAGCAACACCTTGAACAGCATTTGCAGCTAACTTTGTGACTACTGGCTAAATATAAATGAGTTTTAAAGAACCTGATTAGACTACGTCTCGTTTCATGACACAGCTTTACTAATCCCTATTGGACTGAAACAGTAGTGGCTCCTTGAGTGTGAAAATGAGAATGGAGAACAGAGTCTTACCAAAATTCAAGGCAGTTCCTGTTCAAGGGCATAAGATGTGTTCAGTGCTGTAATGTAAAATAAGCATCTTTTGTGCTGGCTGTAATGACAAAGTGAAGCAAAGCCTCTAAAATTTTCACAGTGGATTCATCTTGTGCATGAAGATGTTATATTCATAAAAATGTAAATCTCAGTACTTAATTATGTTTGCAGAATATCTTTCCATGCTAAAAGAAACTGCTTTATTTATTTGAAAGCCATTCAAAAGGAGGAGATTCCAGTATGACTACCGTAAGAGATCTATATGACTGAACAGTAGCAACAGCTGCTCATGCATAATAAAAGAACACATAAGGTTTAGTGTAGCTGAAAATATATTTCCTGTTTCTGATTAGAGTAATAACCAGTGTTACTGATATTGGACACGTCTTCTTGCATTTTGATCTAACTGGGAAAATAATAAATGCAATTCTTACTGTTTACACAATGTCCCACCTTCAAATTAAGATAATTTAAAAATAACCTACTTTTTTCTATTGTAGCAATGGAATCTGTCACAGCTCCCTGTATCAGAAAGCCCTTAAGGCAAGCCTGTTGTGCTTTTAGGTTATTCTTTCTCTTTCGGGAGGGCAGGGGGAAGGGGCATAAGGGGTGTTAGGAACCCAATTATATTTCTGTCTCATCTCATGCATTAATATCAGTGATAAGCTAATTTTATTTTCACACAGTAAAAGAACCCTAACAGTGCTATTCAAATAATTGGAATTCAATCCTTTTTTCCCCTATGCTGCCAGCTGAATACTGTCCATCTCCTGGTTTTTTTCTTGATTGTAATTTAATAAGCAATTTTACTATGCAGTCTCAAGACTCCCCTTGGAATTAGATGAGGCTCACATTGCTTAGCTTGTAGAACTGTTTAGAGATCAGCCCCTGAAATGAAATTCACCCCTCGCTCACCCATGCCCACACCTACATAAGCTCACTTTCCCTACAGAGTTGGCAACAGCACAGTTTGCCACACATTTAAAGACAGAATGGGAACTACAAGCTGCAGAATGCATCACTCTTTACCTCAAGCTATGCGTAAGAGAGAGACAGACACCCTAAAATGCTGTCTCTTCTTTAAGCTTACAACAACAAAAGCGGTTGTGATCTGGTATGTGAAAAGACCCTGGTGAGGCAACCGACAGACTGCCATGTATTGTCCCACAAGCACGTTTTTGATTTGATCTCATTTGATTTTTTGTTGAATGTTACATTTGATTTTTTGTTGAATGTTACACATTAGACATCTTTTTAAACCCAAGAAATGTTAACAGTTTCTTTAATCAAATATTTAAATACAGTTTAAAACTCCACCAGAACAATGTAAGTGGCAGCTAAGGCCCCATTATTCCACCAAGGTGAAGGTCAGGATGTATCAGCACTATCAAAATGCATGATGTGAAAAATGGCAGAGGAAGCACAGAAGCAAAGAAGGAAGCCTGTTAAACGCCCAGAACTTTTGGCATGCCGTGCTAGCTAATTAAAGTGAGGAGTGCTACCACTGAGAACCTCAGATAGAAAACTGAAGGTAAGATGAGTGGATGTGCCAAGACAGTGATGCACGTAAGCAGCCAGAATCAAACACAGCGCATCAGACCCGCGATGCCCTCGAACTAGCAGCGATGTGAAACAATGCCTTTTTCTGTTGAAAAGCCTGTTCTGTATTTTCTTTGAATGACAGACACTGCAGAGGGACTGTCACAGAGCTGGCTGCGGTTTTACTAAATGCCGAGGTGCAAACCCATCAGTTCCAGGTGTACAGACATCTAGAACTGTCTATTTCTAGGACAAAAGCTACTGAACTATGTGCACCATTAGTCTAGTCTGGCACAGTAATTCCTATGCATCTGTCAGTATTTCTTTATGTATGATGTTACTGAATCGTGCAATAATTTTCCATGACAGAAGTGTATCTGTCTTTTTCTTCACCCCAAATGACAGAAATAGGGGGAGAAAAACAGAACTTCAGAGTGAAGAGAGACAAAAGTAATGAGAGAGATTAGTTTTAAATATTGTACATAATTCATCTTTCTGTACAAAAAGCCTTATGCCACTCTCCTGGGTTGAAGTTTTTATTTGAGCATATGAATCAATTTTTTTTCATGTACAAAGTTAAAAATAGTCAGAATTTACCATCCTGAAATCATAATTTAGAATTATTCAGTATTATCAACAGTCTTCTCTAGTGTCTATTGGAACATCAGAAAAACTAATGGTAAGATAACAAAACAGCTCTGAAAAGGCATTTTGGAATTGGCTCTCATTAGGCCAAATTCCAGTCAGTTACACCAGTCTTTCATCTCCCTCAGAACTGAAATGAGCAAAACCCCCTCATTTTCAAAAACATTGGATTTACTTTTAACCTCTGGGGAAACATCCATTTTCTTCAACGTATTCTGATTAACAGTGCTAAAGTTAACTATGTGCAACTTGATTCTTTCCCCCTAAATTAACTATCCAGTTTTTCAGAACATATTATTTATGATTTTAAGAATAAGTCAATTTTAGTAAATGTTAACCCCAGTAGTACACATCTATCTGTGTTTTCCAAAAGGGGGAAAGCTCTCACTTTGTCTTCCTCAAGATCATCAGTAAGATGCATGGAGTAGTGGTATGCATAAGCAGAAAACCTCCAGAAAGACATCTATACCCTACCCTATCGTCTTTTTGTAAAAAATAAAGAATTAAAATATTAAATTAGTGTTCCAAACACTGAAGAATTATGAAATCAGGACTGCTCTTTAAAACAGCTGGGATTCTTATTAGTACTGGCAGTAGTATTTCCTTTGAAACAAAGCACTTCAGCATGCAGCCCCTTACCTGTTCTGAGGCACTGATCTTCACTTGGATTGGAAGATAAGTCTGAAAAACGCATAGCTTTGACCCTCAGAATACATGTAAGTGAAAAGGCAGTGAATATTTCTGACCACTTACATCTGTCCTGCAGTCATGTTTTCTTGAGAGCTCAATTTAAAGAACTTTAGGCAATGACAAAGATACAGTAAATTACCACATACAAGTGGTTGATACCATTTTCTCTTGTTTGTGTAACTAACTGGACCACAGACATCTTTTCTTGTTAGCCACGATGCTTTTTTCTCCAAGGTCCTCATTGAAAGACCTGAGGTTTTTACCCATTTATTTTAAGAACATATGTTTCTTTCGTTTTTAAATGAACAAAGTAGTTCATTCCAGAGATCGAGCAAAAGGGGTCCATGTTTGAAGAGGGGAAGGGATCTCACTCTTCCAGAGTCGAAAGCTCAGTTGAAAGCATTTTTTAGAAGAGGAAGAGGAGAGAAAGTAAAAAGGAAGAAGAGAAGGAATAAAAGAGATTTTAAAAAGATTCAGCTTTCAGAAGTTAACTAGTTTACACGTCAGCACAAACAACTAGAGCTGTCAGAGAGCAGCAAGAGCAGGGCTGCTCCCCACAGACAGGGGAGCCATGGCTGGCCACCATGGAGCCTAGGCAATGACATCGTGGACAGGCTGAACCCCCTGTGTCTGGGGGGCATGAACAGGGCAAGATGCTGATGACAATGGGCACCACAGACAGTCCTGTGAGCATCGGTTGAAGGCAAGGAAGCAAGCAAAGGTGAAGCAAGCAAACCCAAACAAATTCAATCCAACAGGGCTGGGGCTGGCCAGCTGCAATGTCACTGGAGCAGGGATTGATGGCCCCAGGATGAGCTAAAATAGGGTGCTGGGCTTGTGGGCAGGGGTGGGGTGAAGTCTCAGGGGAGGCCAGGCAGGGGTATAAGGACTGGTCCTCAGAGCCCTGGTAAGAACTAGACAGTTGTGCAAAGACAAATAAACATGAGCATTTTTCAGAACCTCTTTAAGAGATAATGGTGAGACTGGTGGGGCCAAAGAGTTGCACAACATGGTAGAGAGTGGGACTTTGCATTCGCTAGGATTAAGAATGCACCGGTGAATTTTACAGTATTGGGTGCTTGGCCCTCAATCACAGAGAAATCCTTTCCTTTTCTGAAATTAAATATCAGAACCATGCATCTCTACCAAATCCAGTTCAGAAACTATAGCACTACTTGACAGTAATGATTGGAAAAAAAATGTCATTTTTCTTGAAACTAATATTTCTGGCAAGGATCTATCTCCTTTCAAGAGCATCAATTTCAAGCTATCTGCCAGCTGTGTCAGCACAGCTCACATTACAACCGTAACCAATTTCTTGAAAGTAACTCCAACGGAGTCCTTCCATCTGCACATCTTGAGCCTATCTGCTTTGCTTACACAAGTAGCCCTACTGAAGGAAGTGAAAAGGATTTGTTCCGAGATGCTTATTTGAAGGATACCTTACATCGCACAACTCTGTAACACTGGAATTCACACCCAAGTCCATGCTTACAGTAGAACTGGGTTACTGAATACAAATATATCTCTAAACCCAAGTAATTTAAATTGAAAAAGAAAAGATGCTACTTGACACTACGCTTTCTTACAAGCATCAACAAAGACTTGTCTCTGAAACAATGCCCCTGACTTGCCCAGAGCTTCAAGAAGTGTTTATTATTGGATCAAAGTAAACCGTTACCACTCGCTGCTTGAGCACTTCATGTCATTAACTACCATTAACGATTTCACAGCTAGTGATTTCCACATGCATAGCTCACTGACATGCACAACAAACAGCTCCTATGTTTCAAGCAGCCTCTTTCTGTGCTGCCATAATGGCCGGATCATTCACACTCTACTGCCTTGCCATAATTCCTTCCACACCATACAATTTGAAGTGGCCAATAAAAACTCAGGTGCATATGGAAACTTGAACATTGAAGACAAAGTGAAATGGGTTCAAATGCAAAATTAACACCATATAGGCTACAGTACTGTGTCCAGTATAAATTTTCATATTCCATTCTTTGGGATGCTGTACTAGAGAGAACGCACAGGAACCTAGCACTGAATTCACATACAGATTTCTCTGGCGTACACTAGATTCTATTTATATCAGGCTTCTTTAAAACTTTATTCTAGAGACAAGTCAGAAACATCACAAAAATCAGGGTTTTCTTTTGAGAGTTACAGTGCCACACACAGATACACAAATGATCAGAATTATTATGAGGCTGAGCTATTCTGCAAGTATCACTGCTTTAGTTTTCATCCCAGCTGCATCAGGAAGTGCAGAGGAGAATTAATATCTCATTAACTGATGAATTAAATGTTCTGCTTTTCATTTCTGTAAGGTCTCTTTTTCATTTCATCTTGAAGGAGTTTGCTGGTTATTTAAGTTTCAGTCAACTTATGGATAAGCAGCTGGTCAAAAGACAGGAAACAAACAGTCAGAAAGAAAAGGTCAGTTTTTGGAGTGGCATCCCCCTGGGACCAGTGCTCATGTCCTCCTGGCAACGTGCGTAGAATCTACAATACAGGCTGCATGGCAAAGAGGTGAAATTGTGCTAACAAGCCAAAGGTATTCATGGTAGTGGAGATGACTGACCACAAAAATTAGCCAAAGACTCTTATGATACTGAGTTGCCAAGTTATAAAACATCACAAGATTCAGTGTCAGTGATGCACACAGAATAAAATGCTCCTAACTTTACATAAAAACCTAACAGGACTCTGTACAAAACTAGTGCTTTTTAAGACAGATCTTGTGGTTGTAACAGATAGATGGCTCTGTAACGCTATCAACTCTGTGGTCAAAAGCAGACTAAAGGGAAAAAAAAACAACAGATGAAATAATAGAAATAATCAGAAAAACTAAGCAGCATGGCACTGTTAAAACCTACGATATTCCTGCATTTTGCTTACTCATTGCAGTCTTGATCCCCTGTCCCCCCCATTGAAATTAACAGACTTGTACAAAAAGGGTGTTCAAGGGTACAGAATAAAAGACAAAAGATTTCTATGCCACCCTGAACCCAGTGCAATTCACTACTTGCTTGCGTTTTAGAGATACACTTCTGAGCTCACCAGCCTTGCAGCTGTCTGAGTCTGATGACTATTCCCTTCCTACAATCTCAGTTCACTTGCAGGTGAAATACAAACAGGTAGTATAATAGCGTAGAGTGGAAAAAAGTGGAGGGTGAACCCGTCCTCAACCTTTTGGGGGAAAGTTAAAGCAAAGGAAAATGTTAAATTTAAAGAAAGGCACTGACGTGAGGTGTTCTTTGATGTGAGACAGTATAATTGTAGATGGCTATCTGAAGGACCACAAGACATTTGTGTTTTGATTCTATGACTACTTTTCTATGGTTCTATACAGGACCCCAACGTTTATACTTACCCTTTATGACCAAACCCTTTGACAAAAGGAAATTAATAGTTCTACTGTTAGTAAGTTTTAGCTACAGAAAAAGGAGCAAGTACTAAGGAGATAAACTGGCAGACTTAGCTGTGTAAAAATACTGCCCTAAGATAGTGAGGGCTGGCTGCTGGGTGAGTGTGTAAAGGTCTTATGTTGGCTCCATGGAGGGATGACACTATCTTGTAAATAGTTTGGTCTCGTGTCTTTCATCAGCAATAAATGCTTTCACCTGGGAGAAAAAAGGGAACAGTATTCCCGGATTGTTGGGAAGCATGCAGGTTTCATGTCTCTGAGACCTCATGCTGCATAAAAATTTTATGTACTGGAGGGGAGATGGCAGAACAGATGCTGATGAAGATGAAGCAGCTGAGTCCAAGGCCATGGGTCAAGAAGCATGACGGGGCCAAGGACCTGTCAAATACTGGGCACCATCTCCTGCCTTCCCATCTGGGGACAGGCTGGGACGAAGGCAGGGAACAGCTCTGCCGAGGCCAGGGTGGGCAGTGAGGCTCAGCAGAGGATGGTAACAGCCAGTAATGTTTCTCTGGGACCAAGTGCTGTCCTACTGGTTTTGCAAAGAAATGAAGTGACTGTCTTATCAGCCAACCCCCGGGCTAGGAGATTTGAACTGTTGGCAATTTCAAGAAGCATGGATGACAGAAAGGGAGAGGCAGGGAAGGCATCAAAGGCTAGATCAAATAATCTAAGTGTGGTGTCTGCTGTCCCTTCAGGTACTATCACCTGCTTGCTAGCTGTCACTGTAGAGAAGTGCCTCCCACTGCCTCATGACTGCTAGTCCTCTGCAGAGATCGCAGGTTTCCCCATGATATCTCAGAAGCCATTGGAATACTACTTGGAATCTACTTACAGGCAGCTGATCCCTTCCTGATTTCCCACATACTTAATGAAAAACAAAGCAAAGGAGAGAAATGACAGTATTTCTCCTGACAGAAATTATGTAAGAGCTCGGTGTGCAGCTAGAAGGTGGCTGCTTAGACTGCACAATGTCAGGGACAACACGCTGTCACCTGTCCAGCTGGCAAACTAGGCAAACATTGGGGCTACTGGGGAGATAGGTATAGGGATGAGAAGGGTCTTACGAGCAATTTGTTATTGTATGAGGCCACAGGGACATGGGAGGGATCTAACCTTTACCAGGGAAGTGAAACTGGTGGAGCACAGCAAGAAGCTAGAGGTACTGTGAAGGTGCCATGAGAAGACTCAGATCAGAGGCTACGCTATAGAGGCTGCAGAAGACAGCCTGAGAACGCGAAAATGCAGTTGATGTATGTAATGGAGTCCTAGAACATAGGCTTCATCGATTTGCTTCTTGTGAAATAAATTTTTCCCTATCTTCCGACTAAAGAAGGTATTCTGTTACAGTAGGAGTTATAATACAGTGCTATCACACCGTAACTGCACAAACACGCATGTAGCGTATCACCAAAGAAATGAACACGAGAGTAGTTTTCAGTCCAAGTTTGTGCTTCACACAA
This sequence comes from Pezoporus wallicus, assembly GCF_028554395.1. NCBI lineage: Eukaryota > Metazoa > Chordata > Aves > Psittaciformes > Psittacidae > Pezoporus > Pezoporus wallicus. The sequence continues at coordinate 2,865,162 of NW_026639755.1, forward strand.
AGTTTCCCTGATATTTCTATTTGGTTTAGTGACATATTGGTATTGTCCATAGATCACTGCAGCATGGCAGCATGCAAATTGTTGAATAATAGCATAACCATCTGTTTGGTGATGAATCGTTTGGCACGGAAATGTGGTTGAGCCTTCCTGCAGATCCACGTTCAACTACATCTCTGTCGAATGTCTGCATAAAGGGCACTGAACGCCAAGCTAGTTTCTATTTCACTATCAGCAGCAGTTTACAGGATGAAGCACTGACTGATGCAATGGCAATGCCATTTTAATGTATAGCATTTATACAAGCGCAATGCTGGTTTACAGACACTGAGAATCTGCTTCTGACTAGTATTGCACTTCCTAGACTTTTGTACTTATTTTCTATATGTGGATATATTTTAATATATCCAGAATTGGGCATTTAATACATGCTGTGAATTGTGGCCCTGGGATACCTTTTGTCCCATGAGTTTGTTGACTTTACTGCTTGTATTCCCCAGATTGCATAAAGTTTTGAGTAATACCCTATTAATTATATTTTTCTCATGATGCATCACACTAAATCATCATCTGACTGATGATAATATAATAGGAATAAAAGATTAACATAATTTATCATCCCTGTACCTTGCTCAGGGGATTATTTTACTTTATCATATAATATATTAGTTGTCTCTTCTGTGATATATTACAGTAAGACATCAACAGAAGGAAACTTTTTTATGCAGTAGTACTTGGATACTGTGGATATTGTACTTGGATACTTGGCTATTAGGAAAAATTTCTTCACTGAAAGAACTTTCAAGCACTGGAACAGGGTGCCCAGGGAAGTGGATGAGTCACCATCCCTGATGGTATTTAAAAGACATGTAGCTGTGGCACTTAAGGACATGGTTTAGTGATGGACTTCGCAGTGCTAGCATTATAGTTGAACTCTATGATCTTAAAGGTTTTTTACAACCTAAATGATTCTATTTAACAGTAGAGCCTATTACCTAGGGATAAACAGCTCTTGGGGTACTTTGTTTAACAGAATAGTGTAATACAAAGGTAAGAAGATACACGGCATAATGAGAGTTGTGACTGTTCACTGACATCAGGTTTGCCACTGGTGCTAGACCAGCTGTGGTTTATCCTGGAACAGTAATTTATCTGAATCGTTATAGACCCTCTAAAGCAGAGGTGACTTTTGTATTACCTTCATGAATTTACCAAAAAGCTTCAAAGTAGCTGAAACTTGTTTTGACAATTCAGAGTGCCTCTACAAATAAAAAAAATGCCAGTGTGCCTATTTCACTATAAAAATCTACCAGAATAATGAGGAGGTTTTGTGTTTAATATATCTATTTTAATTTAGAAATATGAATTTAGCAGATGTAGACTGGCAAATGACAGATCTTTTTTAACCACAAAATCACTGAGAAGCAGTGATTATTTAATAATTTTTAGCACTCAGGCTTAATGCAAATTAAACCTATGCATCTAGTTAAGTTGTGGCAAAGCTGGCTGAACTCCTGCATTCAGATACAGATGCAGGGCACTTGTGTTTGCATGGCCAGCTCCCATAATATAAGGGTGCAACTTCTACAGGAAGTTCCCTTTTGTGTTACAACGAAGCATATGCACTGACATTTTTCTTCTTCTCAATCATCTCTGTTCCATTTGCATACTGACAATAAATATATGCATATATACTTATATATACAGGAAATGGATTTTCAAAGCTCTTCTGGTGGACAAGCAAAGCACCATGAATTCCAACAGACAGCTCCAGCACAGCTGTGCCTGCAGCATCTGAAGGTAAACTCTTTCAAGGAATAGCACTGGGTAAGAGAGAGTAAATCAAAACCATTCAGCAGAACTCAATGACATTTTAGGAAAAAGCATTTTTCTCCTTTGTCTGTAGAGAGATGACAATGTATTCTTTTGCTCCCCTTGATTTCTGATTATTACCTTGTATACTTACGGAAATTAAAGGCAACTGCATTTGGTATCACTCAAGTATGAAATTATGGAATACTAATACATGGTTTTGATTCCTTATTTTTAAGATCTGTGTAAAGTGCTAAAGCTCAAGCCAGAAATTCCGATCGCTTCAAGAGCCAGAATGCTAATGAAAACACCACCTATTTTGACACTCACAACAAAGTGGTGTATATTTTATAGTACTTGCATCCCTCCATTGCTCATTTCAGTGCAGACTCGAAAATTTCCAGACTGAACTGGTCCTTCTCAGTAATTCCCCACAACCCCCAGGGTCTGTTTAGTTCCAGTGAAAGAACTGAAGAAAGAACCTGAATCTTGCAAAGGATGGGTAACACGCATAAACCCGGTAAAACCAGTGGTATCAAGATGAAAAACTTGTCAGGTAAACACAGCTTCCACCTATTGTACCCCACCGAAACCAACTGAAAAGCAGCCACCATCCCTTATCAGCCACTTCCAGAACACTACTTAATTCATTCAAGGTACAGGAGAGCTCAGGAATTACAACCTCAAAAATGTCTTCCACTCATGATCTCGCCTCACAAGACTTCAGTTTGTCTAAATGAAGTTGTTGAGGGCATGCTCTCGGTCTTTGTAGCTCTCCTTTCCCATTTCACCCCCAGTCTGGAACTCAAACAAACAAACAAAGAAACCAAGAAGGAGGAAATACAAGTCTTCAACTTCTCATGGACATGTAGATTTAATGGAAGCAATGGGCCGATCAGTTTTTTCATGTGTATTGCTTTTTGCAATATACACAAACACTGCGTCCATGGGCTAAAGCCATGACATTTTATTGCACGTTTGGTCTTTTTAAAGTACTTCAAAAATCCATCAGTTGCTTTGAGATATTCAGCAGTGAACACGGGCAATCACTGCTGCATTAGAAGTGTCGACCAAAAATAAGCACGAGGATATTGAAATAGTTGTGCTTATTTTAGCATTTGAAGGTTGAAAAGCTTAGTGTTGAAACTGCCTTCTTTAGATTCATAGTAATCACAGCAAATGAACCATACAAAAAATCCTGACTCAGAAAAACAAGCTTGTTTTTGTACTGTTCCCCAGTTGTTCCCATAATTACATTAAAGCCTATAAAGCATTTGTTTGAGGTAAGCTGACCAATAACAATTTTTCCAAGCACTGTAACCAAATGAAGAAAGCTGTTTTTCACACTTCATATTTTATAAGTATTTCCAAAACCAAGAAGTGATTTTGCTCAAATTCATTAAACATTAAAATGGTGCAATAACACTGCTTAGCCATTTTGCTTTTCAAAGTGCTTTACAACTCATAACTAATTATTCTCATGGCAACCCTCTGAAGAAGATACTGTGTGCGTTTGACAGTAAGAAAAAACACAGAGGTTGAGGACTGTCAAATATGCTGAATACCTGCAACTCCCACTGGCAATAACTGGATTTCTAGTACTGAAAGCAGGCTGTAAATTATTTATGATAGGTAAACCTGTAAGGCAGAAGAGCATGAATCTGAGAGAAAGTTCCAGCTTATGCAGTTGTTGGTTTCCTGGGCTGTGCCTTCATCTCATCGCAGTGAGAAGAGCACTTTACAGTGGATTTTGTACTTAGAGAAATGGAAGGACAAACTGACCATCACCTGCCATGAATGTTTATACAGACACAAATGTTTATACAGACTCCTCCCTCCTTTGCAGCCTGTCTACTTCAGTAGAAAAAAAATCAACCTACAGATTTTGAAGAATGAAATAATTTCAGACAAAGCAGAACCAGTTCTATTTTGGTAAGGGAAAATAAAAGTTATTCTCGCAGTATGAACTTCACCAGGAAAGGATGAAATACACAACGCAAGGAAAGGTACTACCTTTAGTAATTCCATCAGGGACCCATCTTTACAATGCTTACCAGTTCTAGCATTATATTCCACATACAACTGAGAAATGTTGCCACAGGTATTAAGCAACTATAACATACATAAGTCTCTAGACTGTTATTAAACAGTGACTCATATTCACTGTAATAAATCAAACCTTTTCCTCAGTGCAGTGCTGTGGTGCATCTCCTGAAGTACAATGGTGTTGGTCTCCAATCTCCATAAACACTACAAAACCACCAGGAAGATGTTTAACCTCTAAGAACACACAATCTGCTCTGTTTTCCCTTTTTCAGTTTAGCTCAAAAGATCAGAAAGCAAGCTAATAATAACTCCTCTTTTGTTATTCGATTTGCATGCTAACTTTCATAATGAAAATTCAGTTTCATATCTTGGGCTTGCAGTGATGGTTTTTATTTTTTATTACATTTTGTTTCTCTTATTATTATTTTGATTAAACTCACATCACCACTACTAAGCTTCAGGAACAAAATGTTGGCTTTAATGTGTTGCTCTGGGACTTGTCATCAAGGCAAAATCACAGATGTTCAATGAACACATGGCATTTGGTCCATTTCTAGGATAAACATCATGGTTTACTTTATCTACAGTGTCACAATCCTGTATAAGTAAGCAGTAAGTCCAGTTAAGTCCCCTCATCTACTCTGTCTATAGCTCTATGCTTCTGACAAGTTGACATGAAGCAGGAAGCAAGGGCAGCAAAGGCAAAACTAGGGAAAGGGGAAAAATCCTGTGGTCTTCATGCCTCATCACTAAATATTTTCTTGTTTGTAGTCTTGCCTATCGTGACAAGATGCACATTTCCTTATACCAAATGAGGTAGGTAGAGGTATTTATGCTCAGAAGCAGAAAAAAACTGTGGAATTACATTTAGTACTGGGGAGAAGCGAGATGATTGTAATGGCTCATAACTGTGTGAATAACCCTCCCAGAATCCTCATGAGGTCTTACCAACCTCTGTTATGTTACCAAAAGATATTGGCCTATAAAAACTTAATAGGACAGAAAACTGGGATTTGGTATTTTTGAAGCAATCTGACATAAAAAAAAAGAATACATGTGCATACATGAAGAATTGTTCCCAAGCAATAAACAGCTAGCTCCACGGACACATTAGCAACACAGCAACTGCAAATAAAAACGCTTATGAAACCTGCAGGAATGCTTAAGAGGTTTGAGGTGCTGTTCACACAGACTATAAAACTGGTGTTGCACAGCTACCAGGAAGAGCTGGGTGCATATTAACTATGAGGTATATATAGCTTTTTTCCCAGAGAAAGTCTACCAATACACACATCCTCTAATAACACAGTAAGATCTTGGGTGGGAAAAGGTAGGTTCCTCATAAATGTCTGTCACAGCCTTGTCCTCCATGAAAGAGTTATGACTCAAATTGCAAAAGTTCATTATTTTTCAAGCAAGTACTTGGGGGGGATCTTTTAAGGGACAAGTTTTTATAATTTTCTTACTAAGAACTAGGGGAAAAAAAGGAAAGAAAATAAAACTCACCGTGTCAGTCCCATATTATTGCAACAGTTGATTCTCCCTGAATGGATAACTCAGACTAAAATCACAAGTGCTGGCAAGTGAGATGCTGGTTTGTGGAGCATGGTTGCTGTCCACTATAATTAAATTGGTACATGCAAATTGAAGCATACAGTGATGTTATCCCTCCTAACGGGACAGACCTTCTGAGCAGAAAGAACTTCTAAAGCCCAAGTTAAATTCTTTCTGATGTGTCTTCAGTATGTCATCAATCTTTACTTTTATACCGTTTTTTTTTGTTTTTACTTCCTAGATTACCAAAGAACCTCTGTTGAAGTACAGCTGGCTAATACAAACACCTTTTACTATTGGTTATAAAAGGTCTGTGCAAAAAACCCAGGACAATACAGTACACCACAGGCAGAAACCTAAAAGCAAAACCTCAAAACAGCATTAAAAAACACCAGTATTATGTTGCATCTGTGGTATATAGGATGGTGTTATGTTGCTCCTGTAACAATTTCAAGGGGCTTTTTCTTGCTTTTATCTATACACCTTACAATACACAAGAATTTAACTCCAGTACAATGTACACAGGGCTACAAAAGGGTACCTTGGCAGAGAAAATACATCTTGTTGCATTGCAATCCGCGACTGTGAGGAGACCATTGGAATCAATTGCATAATAGCTTGATTTCACAACACCTGGTCAAAAGGCAAGGCTGAACTGACAGTTGCGTGGAATTTAAAACACCCAAAGTAAGCAGCACACACGGTACTTGCCCAACTGTTCTGTAATGGAGAGAGGCTTCCAGAGAAGCCAGTCAAAGGCACCTTGTCTAACATGCAAGCATGTAGAGCTTGCTACCTTTGCCCTGGGGTACCGTACTGGCACTGGTAGGGATACTAAATGAAAAGGGAAAAAACAACCCACATGCAAAAGGACAAAAGCTACCAAAGGAAAAGTTCCTGCCCTCTTAACGCTTCGGTTGGTACAATTCATAAAGTAAGCATAACCTCCAAGCAAGATCTACATGTTTGCCTAAAGTTCTGTCTGACTCGGGGTCCTGTCACAAGCTTTTTCTCCCCATTAACTGACAGCGTAAAGCTAAAGCCCTGAGAGGAAGGAAACCCAAAATAACTCCTTGTGACATTAAAATATTTAACTACAGAAACACAGTATCCTGTGCATATCCAATTATGCTGTAGATGATTCCGTCATCTACACATCACAATGGGGTATTACTATTCTGTGGAGGACAGTTAATGCCAAACATATACAAGCCCTCTCTCATTATCCTTTCCTAATTAAGAAGCAGATTGTAATTATGGTTTTATTTCTGATGGAGTGCAAATGTTCTGTATGCAGTTGGAAAGAAGCACACATTAAAACCTCAACAAATTACTAAAGCTATGGATCCCCATATATTTCTTTCAAGAAGAGTGTAGCAGATCTGCTCAATAATTTATGAGCATGACAGTTTCATGAACCTTTGGCAGCTCCCATTTAGAAAAGACTTTGGAAAGAGAGGCTGCACACACAGCGTGCATTAATTTCATTGAATAATTTACAGTGCATTGAGTGAGGTGAGGTGTCCCCCCCACTCTATGAACTGAGCAAGTTTCTGAAGCAATAGTTCAGCAATGAAAAGGAGTATCTTTCCTTAAGTAATGAAAGATATTCCTTTTGTTAGTCACAGCTGTTAGGTGTATCTTTCTATTTCTCTTTTTCCTACACTGCCTCTTACTGTAACGTTACTCTACCATGGACAAAGACAGTTTGATCAAGAGACTAAAGGGATCCCAGAAAGTTTTTCACTCCTTCTGATAAAAAAACTAGCGCAGAAAATTTATTGCTTATAACAAATAATCCATTTATATGGCCTAAAGTGTGCCTTTCTGTTGTAGCTGGAAATACCCAGCACCAGCACGTCTACACCACCAAGCATCATGGCGCTGATGAACTCGGGCGAAGCAGGTAGGTTAGCCCATGGGGCATGTCTCACTGGTGGCACAGGACTACAAAATCATGAGCAGAAATGCTGCTGACTCCAGTGAGAGCTGCAAGAGAGGGCAAAGAGCTTTTCAGATTAGCGCACGGAATAAAATCCCAGTTTAACAAGGCAATTCAGCACCTATCTATCTGATCCTAAGGCAGAGGGAAACTGTGGTACTCCTGCTTCCATTCTTACCCGGAATAGCTGGCCAAGAGAATACTTTTCTTGCATTACATAATAACCAGGAAATCCTGTAAAACAAAGCGTGTGGCTGTACAGTTGAGCACTCAAAAATTAAGAGAATTAAATGGGCAGTTCCACAGTGCTAATAATAAACACCGTAACAGGCTTCCTTGACATGCCTAGCTGCTTTGAATGATGGCCTGGTGGCTCCCCATTTTACAACTCCAAACGTTTAGAAGCAGCTAACTTAGTAAAATGTAGACCAGGACACAATACATTCTTTTTGTTCAGAATAATAAGACTGATGCAGTTGTTACTCAAGACAAATACAACACAGGCTCTCTCAACTTCTGAGGATGTGTTTCCATCCATAATCGACACCTCTTCATTTGAAAAGTAGGAATCCTGAGTAAACCGTCAGGAGGCATTTTAGGCCCCATCTGAATGCCTTCAATTCCTATGATGAACTACTGAACTAAAGATGAGTCAGCAAGCTATGCCTGAGAAAACTATACCAAAATTTGACCAAGGGAACCAAGACCAAATTAAACTTTATGCCAAGAAGATTTACTTAAAGCTGTAGTTGAGCAAGTTATTTGGCAACTCGAATTAATTATTCTAGTTTGTTAGAGAAAAGGCTGAGGAGAGTCTCTTCAGGTTAGATACTTTTATGAATCTAATGATTTCATTAATAGTTCACAAAAAAAACCCTAAATTATCAGAGAAAGGTATTTTAATGAAGTACATTAAGCATAATATGAAAATGCAGTTACAATGATTGTGCAGTGCTCATTCATTAATACACAACCAATCCAGGACCAGACTGCTGGATATTCCATGCCTCTCCAGGAGGAAATGGCTATGAACAGAGAATGTCTACCCAAGTGTTTAATCAGTAGCACTGCTCTGTAATTTTGGGGAGTGTAACTGCATTGAAAAATCTCTCTGTGTAAAAATAAAATCAATTAAGCATAACAGACATTGCTAAAGAGGCTGAAATATAATAAAAGGCTAAGTGTGGTGGCTGAGTTGTGGGATTTGGGCATAAAATCAAAATTTTCATGAGAATTTGCTATATGTGTTAAGATGAATTTAAAGGGAGTCTGAGTGAAGTGAGGCAAATATTTCTTACTTGTCACAATATTGTTACCAGATTCCTCACTTTAGAGAGGCAAATCTAGCATGTTTTTCTCAGGCTAGAACTGACTGTTTAGCAAATATACTTCTGTACTGGCCTGAAGTGCTATAGTGGGAGAAAGAGCATATATACTCAAGCTAATTGTTCACGTTGAATAACAGCTTATTCATGACTACAAGTATTTGTATCAGTGGAAGCACTGAAGATTCAGGAGCTATTTCAGCCCGAGTAAGGATAAGAAACCTCCTAAGGAGATATGTAACACATTTATTATGAAATTCACCCTAGAGCTTTTTTTAAAGAGTAAGGTGACAGCATTTTTATTCCAAGGGGGCTTGAATTAAAGCCTCAAATGTGGAATATAAATCAAAAGCAGAGTGCTTATGGATAAAAATGTGTTAGTTCCATTCAGAAGGTTCAATATAAAACAAGATACAATGAAAAGAGAAAACAAAGGGAGCAATAATAGGTAATGCACTGAGAGCAAAGACAGGCAGAAATTAGAGTAGGTGTGAAAGCCCAGTTGGTGATGTGTTACAGGAGAGGATGACAGGTCTCACCTCAAAATGTACTTCAGCTAATTTTAGAACAACACAAAATTAAGGCAGTAAGCATGGCTACACTGCTTAGAATAAAACTAGTTCTTCCATGTGGTTTCAAGTCTTTATATGCCCTTATTTCCGAATACTGCACATTCCTTGGTGAGGCCACTGAAACATTTTCATCTAATGCCTGCTTTGCAAAGAAAAAATATTTTAAGAAAGCACTGAAATTTTTGAGATTATCAATGACTCAATTTGCCTCATCTATTACTTCACAAAGCTGGCCCTAACTCTCATTGAATGCATGTCTGACGCTTGAACTGAACTACAGCCTTGTACAGAATGCACAGGGATATGAACCTGTGAGCCATTTTATACGAGAGACCAAAAAGCTATGGGATTTCTTCAGAATAAAGCCCTCCATAACTGAAAACAAAAAGCTGAAGTTGTACAGTAGAAAGAATGGGCACAAGGAATCAGAATATAAAATAACACATTTCCTTTTCATGCAGGAATACACAGAATTAATGCACAGATTTTGTAATTAAATATAATTAAAAAAAACCACATAAGTTCTTAATATTCTGACAATGAAGATATGCTTACAGAAGATTCTGACACCTTTTAAGCTGACGATGATGCAGCCACAGAGGGGCAGTCAAGGACAAGCCATACGATTTGATTCTTGAACGCTTCCAAAGTACAAGGAACAGATCAAGTATTTTAGATACTGAGGGCAAATCCCACAGTGCTTAGTCAGACAAAACTCCTGTTAAAGCCAATGGGAGTCTTGCCTGAGTAAGTACTGAGCAAAGACTATGATGTTTGACCTAGATTTATCAGAGTCATACAAATCTAGGTCTAACATGTTTTTAAGACAGACAACCACTGTGCTGCAGTATTTCTGCTTAAAGGAAAACACGGTTACAGTAAACTAGGAATCATTCCCTGCACCCTCTCATGTATATAATGAAGGAAAAAACTCACAGCTGGGCAAGGAGCTGCTATCTTGAAAGTCTGCCAAAGAGCAAGACTAAAAAGAGTAAGTTTCCCCTTGAAAGTTTTGGAAATCTGATACAGAGAAGTGTGCAAGTGAGATTCACAAAGGCTTGTGTGTGACTGAAAATAATCTGGCTTTCATTCTTGTAAGCAAACTGATAACAATGCATAATTTCTTTCCATAGTTACCCTTCTGACTGAGGGCAAACTGCAATTCCTACGTGGTCAGCAGAAATTCCTCGACTTGATAACTGGGGATTAATGTAGGTGAATAACTAGGCCAGTCTTGCTCCTACCTTAACATTTCTATTACAGAAATATAAAAGTGGATTATGTTTAACATATGCATATACCGTGCATCAGAAACTTCTTCTGTAATTGCATAATCCCATTTACAACACCATTGGTATCATGTACAGGAGAAATACCAGAATTGGTATCAAAGTGACCAGAAAACCTCATAAGCATGCTAGACGTGCCTGGTTTTGGCTTCCTACTTCTAGTTGAAGTGAGTAACAAAAACCTTGACGCCAGTAGCATTTGGACCAATCTCCTTGAAGGCCGAGGGGAAGACGGTGGAATGAAAGTACTGCATTTTGCAAACACTAACAACTCATACCAAGCTCAGCTGCACCTACCCTTTGCAAGATGCCTTTGTATAAAAAGAACGTTACTTAATCAATGTGAAAAGATACCTTTTTTTATCTGAGAGCTCCTCCATCAGTAATGTATCCTAAACCTTCTGAACTGTGCAACTGGTATAATACTACCCCAAGAAGTAAGTAGCTGTACAGTCAGCCAGATAAATAGCCTTTGACTATGAAATTCAATGTAAGATTTTTAAAGGGCAGGTCCTTGAAAATGAAAAACCTACAAATTCTATCAATTCGACCAGCTCTGGGTTTTGCCACCAGTGCTGAAAGAGCAGTATCGCTTGCTTTGCCTCTGTTGAGTTTTCAGGCGAGGCAGTGAGATTCTATAGGAAAAAGAACTGATTCTCTTTGATCAATACAGCTATGGAGAAGGTGACTCATGCTCCAGAAGACCACAGCTCAGAAAACTACAGCATCTGAGATTTTTCTCAGTGTCCTGCATCCAAACCTAAACTCCTCATCTATTTAAATAAAGTTGCCTAGACTGGACTTCAGCTTCTCCATGACACTGATGCTTTTCCCACAAAAGCCCCTATTTCCTCTCTTTATGGATTACTATCTTAAGCAAATATCAGGCTATAACAAAACCAAAACAATCAAAACAACTTTCCTTATTTTCAGAAACATCACGCTTTCTTCATTGGTATTCCATCCTTTCCCTCATTTTTTGGTTGCTTCTTTTTGATGGCATTAATACATTAACACTGAACCTCATTAAAAAGAAAAAAAAACCAACCAAACCAACCAAACAACACCCAAAAAGTCCTTCCATAAGTAAAAAAAAAAAGGAAAACTGGTTTTGCCCAGGCTTGCTTTGTGAAGACTGGATGTAAGCATTCCAGGCTAAAAATCAAGAGGGGTCAAGTTCTTGCTAAATGAACAGCATTTCTATTTTCTATGTTACTGTTTATTTTCATCAAATTAGAATATAGTGACGCTGAAATTTTACTGCCACTTTCTAATTTGATAAATTTGAAATGGATAAAAGTCATTAGGAAACACAGGTCGAGCTAGCCACATGCAGCTGCAGTGTAGGGTAACTCCTCTGAAGCCAGACAAAAAAACTTCAGCAAAACCAACCATCATTAAAAATGGGTGCATCCAAGTTTTGGGTGTGTAGCACACAGGAATTCCCAATTCTAAGAAGTAAATAAGACTGCATCATGGTCTAGGACTGCTGTCAAGAATTTCTGGTCTCTTCCAGTGTCGTAATAGTTTCTCTGCAGTTGACACAGTACAGCAGGGGAAATAGAGACAGACATACAGACTATCTCCTGTAGCATTTAAGGACACAGTATGAGCTTCCTTCTCTCAAGGCTCCTTCTTTGGGAGCTTTGAAATATGCATCTGTGCCTGAAAAACTGGCTGCTTTTAACTAACCAAGTTTAACAGGTGGGGTTTTTAATTTAAATGACTTTTATGGGAGTAGAGTCGGGAATTCATTTGCCTACACTCATGGACATCACACAAAAGAGTTACATCCTACTGCAGAATATGTCAAGCTTTAATTATGAAGCTTCAAAAAACCCTGGTGAAGCCAACTGCTTCAAGTTTTCAACCCACAAGTTTTATACTGCTGTACGCAGAGGTTACTTTTTACAGCAGTATTTAATGCGGGTCATAAATTCCCATGGAGAGTGGTGCAACAAATGAAAACAAAAAAAAATCATCCAGATCTTATTTCCTTCCACCTAACAACAGCTAAATAATAGAGTTAGAGTTGGGCTGTCTGGATCACTGGAGCTGAATGGTTTTCTTTTCCCAATGAATTGCTCTGACTTCAACAGCACACACTAAACAAATTTAGTTTCTTAACCCGTCTCTGAAAAGTCCCAATAATTTTAAATGAGAAAACACACCACACATACAACTAAGCCACATTCTTTTTCAAAGCTTTCAGGAGGTTATTCTGCTTCTTCTGTGTCTCACAATACCATAACCTACAGTAATTACTGCTGGCTGACATGCTACTGAAAGCAACACCTCTGACCTTAATGGACTGACTTGAAAGTCATTAAACAGTATATCAGGAGCCGTGCATACTGCAGGTATGTTCCAATGTATTTAACACAGTCAAGATGTTTTACAATACACTGCTCCTTGGTCTATATTCTGAATATTAAAATACTAAGTGAAATGTGATCCTTATTAGCCTAAGAAAACAGGTGTTTAGGATTATATCCATTCACATAATTAGCAACACAGCGATAACTTGGCTTTTATATCTGTGCACGTACATTTTTAATCTTAAGCGCGCAGGTACTGCTTCAATGTGTATGCATATTATGCATTTTTACAATAGCTTCTTCAATTATAGTCTGAAAATGGCAATTTTGATTAAAAATTAAACAATTATAAATGCATGTAATCAAGTCCCTATACAGCTAAAAGAACAGCTGTGTTCAGAATTGCATTCATATTCTAATAATTAGCCTTAAAAAAACCCTATCAGCAGTATGAGGAATTAACAATAAAATGCTATGACTGCTGAGAGAGTATAGTGCAAGTATACATATATATATTAGTACACTGCTTAACTTTATTGGGCTTGGTTCCCAAGAAGAGTAGTGTGCTTGAACAAAATTTTCTGAGGTTCTCATGTCGATAGCTTTAGTGCCTTGGTCAATCGGTAGTCTTTTTGAAAGCATCACGTGTAGCTTTCTGATATTCATAGAATCATAGAAACAGAATCATAGAACAGTTACTGCTGGAAGGGACCTTAAGATCATCCAGTTCCAGCCCCCATGCCGTGGGCAGGGACACCCCACAATAAACTGTGTCACCCAAGGCTCTGTCCAACCCAGCCTGGAACACTGCCAGGGATGGAGCATTCACCACTTCTTTGGACAACCTGTTCCAGTGCCTCACCACCCTCACATTAAAGAACTTCTTCCTTGTATCTAACCTAAACTTCCCATTGAAGTTTAAACCCATTACCCCTTGTCCTATCACTACAATCCCTGATTAAGGGTCCCTCTCCAGGATCCTAATCTTCACTTGACTATTACTACAGAAATGATATGCAAGTGCAGTGGCTTCCCCCTGTGCCGCTTGCAGAGCTGTATGAGATTTGCTCAGAGGAGTAGGACTGCCTATTTCTATGGGTGAAATACTAGCAAGTTTTGAGTCTTCTGCCAAAGCCAGACTTGATACTCATGAGATAACACTGTTGGAGGAGAAACAGGGGAAGAGGGGGCAGAAAGAGCACCTCCTTTTTGTTTTTTTACTCCCCTCACTAGCTATATAACCACAAGTAAGGAATTATCATTTTTGCCAAAATAACTTTGTAGATTTTCTACCAGTTAATACCACCAGCCTTTGTGATCTTGAAATCAGTCAGTGCTTTAACACGCTTGATACATAATCCTTCATTCTATGCGATAGCAGAAGTAAAACATATTTATCATGTTCTTCTTAGGCAATGGAAGGTGTTAAGCTGTGCAGGGAAACTGACCCTTGTCACTGCCTTCCCCAAAGTGCTAATCACATCATTGGGTCACCAGAAGCAATGGCAATTATACTTCTGAAAAGAAAGAGGGTATTTGTTACATTTAAACATTTAAAAATCTAAGCTGTCTGGAGAAAACCAACACCAAACACAAACCCAAACAAAAAGCCACAACAAAGCTCTTTGCAGCTTTATGCAGACATTTAATGACAACTTTTTGTACAGATAAAGAGAGACAATTGTCAGGCTACTGAATACCCCAAAGACAGGGGTATGGTCAAACAGCCACATTTTGAAGGATGGCAGCTATAGAGGCTCCCCAGCTTATTTTTGTTTCCTTTCTAAATGGCAGTCTCTCTTTATAGTCATACTTCTTTTGTGTTCCCTACCAGCAGGTACTTGGCAATGCTGCAATGAGCTACACAAAGGAAGATTAACAGCTAAAAGGGTCTGCTAATAGAGTCTCTGGGCTTTGCACAGGTAGGATGTTGTATAGCTGCTTCTTGTCTTTGCCCAAACAGGTACACTTCAAGCCCATGGAACAAATCAGTATCTTATGGTAATGAAACCTGCATTCCCCAAAGAAGATACAACTGTATATTACGCAATTAAACTACAAATTATGAAGTTTGGGTTTTTTTTTTACATGGGACACAAAGTTCTATCAACGGTTTTCTAGAATTGTACCTTGAACCAAACGACAAAGAATGAAATGGAAAACAATGGTCCCATAAACCCTCAAGCAAACACTGATGATTCATATTTCATTTAGTGTTTCTTCATACCCAAATTAAAAAGTAAAGCTAGGTAGAATTCCCCCAATGGTGTGTGACAACTACAAAGCAAAAGCAGAATCTCAACACTGCAGAAAAAGGAAAAAAGGGTATTTTTTTTATTGTTAATTCTTGAAAATAAACTACAGATTAATTTTATTAGTCTTTCTGGTGGATTGTACTCTACTACATGACCATTGCCGTTTGGATTGCAGGTCCCACAGACACATTTTGTTACTGCTTTCACTAATAAATGCATTTTGCAGAATTAAACTACCTAAAAGTAATGACTCACTGAAAAAAAACTTGGGGCCAGGTTGATTTATTTTGCATCTACGTAGCAGGTGGCACAGAATTTCACTGTGTAAATCCTGCGCAGCCTTTTCTGCATAAGCCAGGGCATGGATGTCAGAATGGTGCAGTCCTCATCCAAGGACTTTTACAAACAGGCATCCTGCATATCTACAGACAGGTTTAGTGGTGTCATGGCTTAGCCCCTGCTGGCAACAAAGCACCACCAAACCATCCACTTACTCACCACCCCTGCCATAGGATAGGGAAAAGAATCAGAAGGGTAAAATCTCCTTCTTCCCCCAGCTTTATATGCTGAGCACAATGTCACACGGTCCGAAACACCCCTTTGGTCAGTTGGGGTCAGCTGTCCCGGCTCTGTCCCCTCCAGACTTCATGTGCACCCGCAGCCTGCTCGCTGGTGGGGTGGGGTGAGAGGCAGAAAAGGCCTTGAAGCTGTGTGAGCGCTGCTCAGCAATAACTAAAACATTCCTGTGTTATCAACTCTGTTCTCAGCACAAATCCAAAGCACAGCTCCCATACCAGCTATGAAGAAAATTAACTCTATCCCAGCCATAACCAGCACAAGCAGTTAGAGTTACTCTTGCTGTATGAAGCAAGAATCATGGAATCATTTAGGTTGGGAAAGACCTTTAAGATCAAGAGTCCAAAAACTACCATAGTGAATCAAACCCAAGGTGCTCTAAGCCCATAACCTGTGCAGTAGCCGTATCAGTGTTTCAGAGAAAGGTGTGAAAGCTTGAAAACAATCCACACTTAGCTACTTCTCTCTTTCACATTTGTTTTCTTCTTGTCATCCTTCTTTGCTTCCCTCGGCTGAAATATGAGGTTTCATCTCTCCTTAAAACTCTTATTGACTGTAGTAACTGGACATTCTTTTTTCCTAAGAATATTTACCTCCCCTTTTTAAAACAACGAAGAAAAAACCCCAACTCATTGAAATCTCATCCCAGATAGTTTTCTATGGCAATCAATCAGCTCCACGATTAGTTACATGCTGTGTGATAAAGCTATTTGCCACCTTTAAAAGACTTGAATTTCCTATCATTTAACTTAATTGAACATACCTTTTACACCACATGAAACAGGAGTATTTCTGTTTCTGACCTAGCCCATTCATTATTCAACATAGTGTGTTTCCAGTGATCATCTGAACCGAATTTTTAGTCTAGATAAAAGACTTGCTAATGTGAATTTCTTGTGTTACTCTTGACATTTCTGCAGTTCACAAGTACATTATGCTGTTAACCCTCTGGAACAGTAGGTTTAAATGGTATTCACAGAGCTAAAGATATCTTTTCTGAGTGTTGGGACACTCTCATAACCTGGGATGCCTCGCATAACCCTAATCCCTATCTATGCCTTTCCTTGCTGCAGCAGCTAACATGAGTTCAATGAAAACATGTATGCAGTGAATCAACAGAAAATACTTTAACAGTGTGGGTTGGAAAAATACTCGGAGTGGGTTTTCAGCCCCAGGTATACTGCCTCCTGAGAGTCTGTGGAGTACTTTAAAGAGACCTGTTAAAAATACCAAAGTGCAATCTGCAAAACCCACAAATGGGAAATTTCTAACAAAGTTTGCATCTCAACTGGATAAATTTCAGGAATCCATGTATTGAGAAAGGTTGACAACCACTGCACCAAAGTATGATTTATTGGTCGACTACAGCAATACCTACTGTTATACTGTAGTTAAAAGCAACCCATTGCACTCAGGAGGCTGATGTTCGGCTCGGAACAAGGACATGCACTGTCAGGAGATAGGCAGCACCCTGCCAGCAGCTGGATTCCTGCACAGGAGCACACTAATCCTGATGAGGCAAAATGATACCGATTGCCTTATCAAAAGACAGCCCCTTCAGGATCCCATTGAGTTCCGTACCTGTAATTTGGCAAACAATATTATGATCTTACAGCAGATACAACCTTTAGTTAAAAGGTCTCTGCAAGCATCAGCACTTGCTCAAAAGATAGCCCGATCATGCATGGCATATTTTTTAACTGTGGCCACAAGGGCTAAATATTTACCTCTTAACTAAATGGTAGGAGTAATAGAAATATCTGTCCTTTTCCTTTCCCCTCACTTCCAGTTAATCTGTCATTTTACAAAATACTCTCTGAACAAATATCTGCAGCTGTTACTTGGCTATAGAATAGATGTGATGGTAAAGAGCAACAAGAAGGGGATTTTTCAGACTGAATAGAAGACTACAGGGTGGCATAAGTACCAAGAAGAAGAGCAGCATCTGTGCTACTCATCCTGCTGTATCATTCGAGAAAGCTCTTTGGAGGTATCAGACTGTAGGACTGCCTTACAAGCTGCAAGGATTTGTGAATGTGCTTGCCCTCCTTTCAGATGCTAAGGAGGACAGATGCTATGAAGAGAGCAAGGCTGCTGTAAAGAGCTTACCTGCCTATGGAAAGATGGAGAAAGGTGGGGTTTGCAAACAGCCCTGGGCCATGTGGTTTCAACTAGGCTTTCAACAGAGTATTCAGGCAAAGTAACTCTGTCTGGCTTCAGCCTGGCAAGATGAAGTTGCAAAGCTTGGGAACAAATATTACTCTTATCACAAGGTATTAATCAGTTGTAAGGCACATTAGCCCATTAATTTCACAGCGTCTCTGGCAAAATCAAATGTAAAAACCCCTCCAGATAAGGGAAAGGCTTGTTGGAATTACACAACACATGCTTGGTTTCAGTCTGAGAACCAAAATTGGTCATGATGCGTCCTGCCCATCATTGTGTTTGTCTTAGTTCCGTGACGACAAAAACGTGTCAGACAAAACGTTAGAATCTTAGAATTTTTAGGTTGGAAAAGACCTTTAAGACCATTAAGTCCATCCCTTAACCTAACACTGCCAAGCCCACCGCTAAACCACATCCTTAAGTGCCACATCTACATGTCTTTTAAATGCCTCCAGGGATGGCAATTCAGCCACTTCCCTGGGTAGCCCATTCCAGTGCTTGACAAAGGCTATGATGAAGAAATTTTTCCTAATACCCAATCTAAACCTCCCTGACACAGCTTGAGGCCATTTCCTCTTGTCCTATTGCTTGTTACTTGGGAGAAGGGACCGATCCCCCCCTCCCCTTTCAGGTAGTTGTAGAGTAATAACGTCTCCCCTGAGCCTCTTTTTCCGCAGGCTAAACTATCCCAGTTCCTCCAGCCACTCGTCATAAGACTTCTGCTCTAGACACTTCATCTCACATTATAGACAGAATTAAACAGTTGACAATGATTGTGATCAACCTTATGTCACTTATAATCAATTTTCAAGAAAACAGGTTAATACAGACCTTTACAGTACACAGGCTCTCTTTTCCCTTTCTGAATGGTTGGCAATAATCAGCGCACTCCATTGTCTATGTTTAATTTGATTCTTAAACAATGGCATAGGCAATATGCTTGTCACAGCACTCAGGTTATTCAGACTATTGGTTCACATCCCGAATTAACTAGAAAATCATTTGCATCTTGTTTTACTTTTCAGCAAATTGGAACTTCTCCCCCCAAGCCCATGATTTGTGTATGAGTAAGAGAAAACAGAAAACGCCTTAATATATGGAAATCATGTAACAAAGCAAAAGAAAAAAAAAAGCAACTCTTCATCCTGATTCTCCCAAAGTTTTGCTACTTGCCAGTATTTATACAGATTAAAGGCATCAATCTGCTTTGCTCCTCTACTAAATCAAGTAAGCCTGAAATCTCCATGGATTGGGTATTTTGTCCAACTGTCTTGAGAAGAGTCAGACCCATAAAGTTTATTAAATGTTTCAGGAAATGAAATGCAATAAATAACTTCTCTAACTACTGTTACTGGAAATATTCTTTATATTAAGGCTGAATTCAGAAATGCAGCTGACACAAAAAAATGTATTCTATATATCTTTGATGCAACATATAATTCACTCTGTAGAAGCTTTTCTGTCCCACTAAAAATCAGATTTAAAGGAGAATATTACGGTGTCACCTTTAACAGAAATACCAGTTCAGTCCTTTCTGTGGTAGTGCCACGGATCCCATTCTGATTTTATTGATATGTACACATTTTGCTGCATGGACACAATTTTTCTAGAGGCACGTGGAGCTTCTTGAAATATATTTGAACCCCAACTCTAAAACTTAGTTTTAAACTAAATGAATCTACATCGTATAACATTGATTATCTAAAAAACAGCGATGCAAGAGCCTAGATGTCCTCTTTATCGATAGAAATGCTTGTTTATATACTAGAAATGTTTTTTTTTATGAGGAACTGTTGCCTTGGAAACCACTACAACAAATGAAAATTTAATCTCTGTGGAAAAAAAAAACAACATACTATTCACTTATCCAAAATTTACCTTCTTTTCTTGATCTATCTGAAACACAAGTATTGGTAGTCAGATGTTTCTACTCTTAATTCCTCCTTCCTATTCTGAAACTGTACGTTGCTTTAAGTTTCGCAATTCTTGGTAGCAAAATAATTCTCTTATTTCCTACCAATCCTCTTACCAAAAACACGTTTACATCTTTTGCCTCAACAGACTGGACAAAAAAAACCCACAACCAAACAAAAACTTTACAAAAGTCAAATTCTGATATTTCAGTCTTTTCAGGTACTGTTTTAAAGCATTCAACAGTTCTCCAACCAGCAGTGTCACAGTCTGACTTTCTTGGCAAACAAACTGTGTTATTTTAGGGCATTTGTGAGGTTTTCCATCAAGTTGAATACAGCCTCCTAACTAAACCAGGATTTCAACGCAAGAATGGAATGTAGGAATTTGCTAGATTGTTTTCCTTCAAGATTTTCACTGTCAGTTATTGCTTTTCCTAGGCTTAGATTCCCAATTTTTACCCTGCATGTGGGAGGATGTGCCAATAGAAATAATGCAAGATCTATCAGAAACTAGCAAGTAAAGAAGGAGATACATATATCGAATTATAAACAGGCAGACAAAGCCTAAGATGTTATTAGTTGACACAAGGCTGTGCCTGCTCAGATGTGGTAAATCCACAAAATACAAGGGCCTTCTGGCTTATTTTGGGGAGAATGCAACCGGTTTTGCCACGTTTTTGCATCAGTTCACATTTTTACGTCTGGAAATACAGTCACACAATATTGATCACAGCATTACAAGTATAAAAATCTATATTTTGGCTTCTGCTTGGGTTAAGTTGTCCTGTGGCTCTTGCTTCCAAAGAAAACATTCAATTGTACCATTCTATTTCTGATAGCAGGCCCAAGACAAAAAGGGGAATAAAGAATAATCAGTTTCCTCTGAGCAGTGACAGACAGTGGTGTCCTGGGAGATATGAACCTAAAAATGCTACTATTCAATGTGCAGACCCACCCTTATGGATTTCTAGTAGCTATGGGTACTGCGCTGTTATCAGTAAAAATCCCTGTGGAGAGGAAACATGAATTCTAAAAGCTCAGAACCTTTGTAGGCACTGAAGGTTTAACCTTCATATGGCAAAAGCACACTATGGAACTAAAGAGATGCTATAAAACCTTCTAGCAATCCATGTGGCCTGCTGTTGGGAAGAAATCCATGATGAGGACAGAGATCAATGATGTAATGGTGATCAGGGCAAGCTGCAAGAGGAGATGAAATCTGATGCAAGGTTCTATTCTCCTCTGGTACCATGAAAGACTGCTTAAGGGGTGAAAGTTTTCACTGAGACTTCCACAGCAACTGTGACAAACATTTCCTTCTTCCTCCCACCACCCCATTTTAGTCATAATTGTGCTGTGTTCCTTTAAGGAGTGACTCCCTGCAGAGCTTCCTACAGAGAGTATCTACTGGACTTGCCCACGGGGAGGAAGATGGGAAGGATGGAACATATGGCAGGCAAGAGCATCTCACAGAAAACTTACTTGACTATCAGCAGATTGCCCAGAATAAAAGCAACATGACACTGGGACTGTAGCCATCAGGCTACCCTCAGGGATGAGGAACGGACATTTCCCAAGGACCATAGGTGATGGAAGAGAATTGGGCAGACTCAACCACAGTGATTAAAACAGCCTGGATGTGACAATATACTTGCAAGGGCAGAGGGAGCTGTTCTATTATGCCTGATTCTGCTGCTTTGAATTCTTCCTATTTCCAAAGTTTCTAGTTGATTTTATAATGATGCATTTTCCTACCTGAGTTTCAAAGCCTTTTGATCTTCATGGTGGAAGCAGATTAATCTTAAATACTTGGCTGATACAAGGTCCTGCCACTGGCCATCAGCCTCTATAATGCCCCTCCTTATCTGCAGTATCCCAATTGACATACTAAAGATACCTGCTCGGCATGGTTTTCTAGTACAGCATGTGGCTGAAACCTTGGAGGACAGAATCAGTGGCTGAGGTATACCATGTACATCAGCTGTCTCAGCCTCATGTTAACTAGCTAGGTGAACAGACAGGAAAATAGTGAAAGCACTTCATGAAAGCTCTCCTATGTTTCAAGAGAGTCCTTCAACACAGATAAACTGCCATGAAATACTCCTTTTTTAACAACACAGCTAGAACTGCTTTTAATCAGGAAATGCTATCATGAAAAAGACAGGCATAAACTACTCTGAAAAACTAATTGTTCAATATTGGTATCCAGAAAAAACTTACAGGACAAATAATAGCTGAAAGCCTCAAATTATCATTTGGTATTTTTCCTGAACCTAACTGGGAGAGATTGCTTGGTAATTTCCAGTGCCTTCCACCAGCTGAGCTGATTAGCCCATGATCAGTGCTGAGAAATGTAATGTGCCTGTCACTGGGGGCATTTGCTGCCTGCCAGCTGAGCACGCTCACATGGACGATTAGCAAGGCTCAGCCAACATGCAGTAACTTGGTAAGATGCAGTAATGTTTATTTTTCCTTTCAAGCCTCATACTAAGCAGCAGTGTGAAGCAAAAGAGGTTTATGAGAACTAAGGGGAGGAAATCTCCCTGATAAAGGAGAAAACTATGATTCCCCCACACTCCCCCAGCTTGCATATAAATACTGATAGAAAACCTTGCAAAGTGACTTGATTTGCTCCAGTCAGCTCACGCTTCTGTGTAGACCATATTCTAAGAAGTGAATTTATCAGAACATCCCTATTTTAGGGTAAAAAAGGGGGGGAACTGTAATTATATTACCTATATTAAATATATACACCAGAGTACTCACTACAACACAGTTCAATTAGTTCATATATCACTTTTTAAAGTCAAACAGAAAAAAGGTTGAAATAGATTATTTCATGCTAATTTATTATCTCCATTAGAATTCTGGCACTGTGCCCTATCAAGGGAACATACAAATTCTGTGCATTCTGCGAGAGTGCTAATGAGAATGCACTCTGGCTCTGAAATAATTCTAGTTTCAGTGATAGATATGAAAGTTAGTTGAAATCAGCTTATAAATAGCAAAGATTCTTAATGCTGCGGCTGTAACCATAACAGGAATGTAACTGAACATTTCAGAATGGTGAAAAAATGCTGTATCTGAACTTACAATTGCCTTAGCACTGCCACACTACTTTCTTCATCGTTCAGGTGCAATTGACTTCTAAATCAAATCTGAAGAAGGTTCTCCATGTTCAAGAACTTCTCACTTCACTGAACATCCCCCCCCACCAAACCAAACCCATCCAAAACCAACATTTTCCAGTATGATGATTTACTTACATCACATAAGGAATTTAAGTATTAATGAAACAAATGTTGAGAGCAAGGTCCTACATTTCCTGTTAGAATGGAAGGGTAAGTGAAATAGAATCAAAATTTGAATTAACGAATACAAGGCTGGACACCACCAACAGTGGAATTGGTGAGATTCTCTCCTCCCTCACCTCCCTCTCTTAAAAACGTACCTTTGTAAATGAACACAAGTCAGCAGAAGGGGAAATGATGTGGAAAAAAAACCCAAAAACCAAAACCCAAACAAACCCCAAAGAATGGAAGAGGTCTCCCACTTATGCTTGCGCATTTGCTTAAAGAAAATACTTGGCAAAGGTTTATTATACATCCCTTACACAGACAAAAATTGAAACAACTTCTCTTAAATACACTGGCAGTTGGAACGACACAATTCAAACTACTGTGTGTATAGCATAGACAAATCCCAAACTGGAATAAAAGGGGCACAAGGCAATCAGCTGTTCAAATTAGATAAGACAAACTTACGCTTGTTGTGTAAGCAGCTTCAGGATCATCCTCTAACACTCGTGACAAACCAAAATCAGAGACTTTGCACATGAGGTTGCTGTTGACCAAGATATTACGGGCTGCCAGATCACGGTGTACATAGCCCATGTCGGAGAGGTACTTCATGCCAGATGCAATGCCCCGCAGCATGCCAACCAGCTGGATGACTGTGAAGTGGCCATCATGCTTCTGCAAATAAAGATGCAAGTTCAAAGAACACAGCTACTTTTCATTAATTTCATAATAGTGCTATTAACTACAGCACACGTTTAAAATATATTTGTAATCCATCCAGCCAACCTGCCTGCTGCAAGCTTGTTTTTGCAAGCATTTAACATTGCACGGGTTATCCCCCTCTGCACCCAAATGTTCACACACTCCACAATCTCTGCCCTAGCAGCACTGAATGTCTTTTATCCCCAGTTACCAAGATCACTTTCCCTCAAAACTATTCTTTCAGTCAAAAATCACAATGCACACAAACCCTCTCTTCATCTCTTACTTCTGCTCAAATGACTCCTGCTCAAATCTATTGGGGTTGAACATGTAAATACGAGTCATGCTGTTAACCACACTTGTTATCTGGTCAGCCCTGGTGGGCCTCAGTTTCCTATCTACAACACTAATGTTAATTCTTCTGTACCACCTACATCAGCACACTCCTGAATTATGTGGCAGAGGGGACTAAGTGAGTACCTGTATAGAAATCCAGTTATGGGCTCTTTGCCTTGTTTAGGTCTGACCTACCTACCATACACAGCAGACTGCTTACAGCAGTATTTTCATGACCTCAGTCTGCAGACATTTAGCTTCTCATGGATTATTCAGGGAGCCAGGCTTTTATGTTAGCAGGAACAGCCAAATGAAAGCAAACAACTGTTCCTTGCAAGTTAACTTTCATTTTCTCTTTCAACACCTTCAGCATTGAGCTACAGACAAGCAGCAGTGTTCCGATCAGCATTCAGGACATTGCTATTGCTTGGCCCATATATTAAAGCAAAATGATTCTTATTCAGGAGAGACATTTACAGTAAATTCAGTAAAGTCATTAGGTTCAGCAAAGCAACAGGTTGAACTGCATGGATATGCTTAACCTGATAACCACAGTATTTCAGCTTCAATGATTTGGGGTTTATATTTAGCTAGTCAGGACATAAATATTTAAAGAAATAGGGAATTAGTACTCAGACGCAATTAAGACTACAAACAAACCCCACAAACCAACCAAACAAAACCCCAGACATGGACAAATTTGAAGTCACTTGCTCCTCACATTATCTGTCTTCTGAGATGAAGCAATACCAGACCAAGACCTGCCTCAAATATATATATTATATCACTACTTAAATCAAGAAATTATACATTCTTTAATGATGAATCATTTAATGTGCATAACAGGCTGCTCAATTGAAAAAGTTGTTTGCTTATGACGCAGCTGGAGGAACGAGTTCCTGAAGTCACCATTACTCAACTAAATTCTACTGGGTGCAAACAGAAGGACAGACAAACTTAGCAAATGCAAAAGGCAGAAACAACGCAGATTCTGCAGGTTGTAGAACTTGCAGAGCGTCCTGAAACTCTACCAGCTCCTTTCATAAAATCAACTGGAAGAAAAACCCATGTGCAGCAGCGTATGAAAACCTACATTATGGGCAACACTCAGCAGTTACTGATGAGTGTAACTAGTTACGCTATCTAACAGGTTATAACACACCAAAACAAATAAAACCCAGAGAGAAAATGGTAACAGAAGATATGCATGGTTGCTACACAGTCTGGCTTCCAAGCTGCTGTTCTAACACATCAGAATGCAAAAATTAAGATACTAATACACCTTGCCAGCTAGAACACCTCACACCCTCATCAGACCTCCCAAAACCACTTGTATTTAAAGAGCCATGCTTTGACCAGAGTTCAGATGCCCCAGCCATCTCACAGACCTCTCTGTATCACACTTAGTGATGCTTCTTTGAAACCAGATATTTATGACTGATTCATAGCAATTTTTTTCCCTTCAGTAGTCTTGCTGTTTCTCTCTCAGCAGTACTCTAGAGCCTTTTTGTCTCTAAATTCCCCATGCAAAAGCAGAGGCAGATCTCCCTTATAAGCACCCACTTATAAGCAACCCTCTTCCTTTACTGTCTCCATCAAAGCAACCTGTAAGCTGTTACTTCTGCAAATGACACTCACCTGAACGTCAAGACAGAAGTGTGATAACAAGATATTTTACAACAGCCCATCCCCTATTACAGGCTCATTACATTCCCTGTCACAGGCCCCTATCACAAAAATGGGGGGAGCCTCTCAGAATCAAAACCATGTCACTGACAGATATTTTCAATAAAAACTTTCCAGCCAGGAATTAAGTAAAAATAGAGATAATATTCTTAATAAATATTGTATTCATTGTAATGAATATTCTTAATACAATTTCAGCAAAGGAAGGACACTAACTCTACCCAGTATTTTATGTAATGAAATACATGGGATTTGGGTTTTGCTTTTATTTAATAATTCTAACCGTTCAATTGACTCAAAATTTATTAAGCTGGTTGCAAACTGTTAATGCTCTTCACACCCGTGTAGATACCTTTTTTAGCTAATTGTAGAATTAGAACCACAGAACAGCTAGGGTTGGAAAGGACCTTAAGATCATCAAGTTCCAACCCCCCCCCGCCATGGGCAGGGACACCTCACACTAAACCATGTCACCCAAGGCTCTGTCCAACCTGGCCTTGAACACCTCCAGGGATAGAGCATTTACAGCTTTCCTGAGCAACTCATTCCAGTGCCTCACCACCCTTACAGTAAAGAATTTCCTCCTTATATCCTATCTAAACTTCCCCTGTTTTAAGTTTTAACCCGTTGCCCCTCGTCCTATCAACTGCAGTCCCTAATGAAGAGTCCCTCCCCAGCATCCTTTTAGGCCCCCTCTTAGGATTTGGAATGAAGGGCTGTCCCCCCAGTGAAGCATGAAACAAAACCAACCCCCCAGACCTCTAGATTTTACCTCCTCCTTATCACCACTAACAGATCCATTCTTTCAGCAAACCTCAGAGTCATCTGCAACACCTCCCTTAACCTTTTGTCCCCTTGGATCACAAGCATTCATTCCTTCCTTTTTTAATTTGTACTCTTTCAAATCTAGACCACGCTTGACTGATTTTTCATAAAATGTAACCTTTTTCTGCACTTTCCAAGTCTCGGGATTTGCCTTATTGGTACAGCAGAAATGCCCGAGTTAAAAACAATCTCTTGCTTTTGCCATTTTCTTCCTCCTTCTCTCAAATTTCTTTGGGCTTCTGCCTTGACATAAAAAGTTCAAGTTTCTTATCTCCACCTCTGAAGAAATGACAGACTTGCTTTTTTGTTCTGTCCTCCTTTTCCCTCTGTATGTTTCTCTGAATCCTCTTCTACATCTGTTTTTCTCTGTCCCTTCTCATGCTTGGTTTTATATCATTTCATTGCTGGCCTTGCAGTTGAACAGCTATGTTTTACCTGCCAGCAAGAGCCTTCTCTCTCTTAAGTTTCTCTTTAATCACATCTGCATCAGTTTCCATGGCAGTTGTATTCCCTTGCAATGTACAGTCTGTTATCTTCCAAGGTATCAAAATATTTGCCTGATTTAAGCTGATGGTTAGTGAATATGGGCCATATTTAACCCTTGGAAAATTCAACTAAGTTGTTAAAATATACCAGATATGAATCTGGCCTTGTATTTGTAGCATTTGTAAATCCCTATGTCCATCTGTGAGTCAAACCAATCCTTTGGCAACTTTTCATTATCTTGTTTCATATGCTTGTCATATAGGGAAATAAAACACTCGTCTGCATGATGTGGCGGTTGTTGTCCAGGGCTTTATTCTGATTCCCATAGCTTAGATGTGAAATACGCTTTTGATAGGATTCCTACTGGGTGTTAATCAATACTGGCAGCAACTCAGACCTCAGTGGACTTACCATGTTTGTCTTATCATCCCATCAAATTTTAATCAGGCTTTAATGGCTTAGCTAAATAAACTTTGCTCAACAGCTGAGTACAGATGCAATATCTGAGTAGTTGCCATTGCATTTATGCAGCCCTGCAAACACCCTGAAAAAATGTTGGTTTTTAATTCAGCTACAGTTTGCTTTCAAAAACACGTACATTAAATATCCTCCTCCTATTACAGGTCCTTCAATAGCACTGGTGTATAATGGGGTAGTGAAGAAATTCAGTTACTGTTGGGGAGGAAGCATGATACCCTAAGTTTCTCTCGTTGCTTTTCACCCTCTCCTTTCCACCTCCAGCATGCAATAATTCAGTGCTTTAAGGTTTTTTTCTGTTTTACTACTGAGCAGCCTTTTTGAGGTTTTATTTCTGTATTGAACTGTATCGGGCTAAATCTACCAAAATTCACATTGCAAGTATAACTCACGCTTCAGACTATCACGGGGATTACACTCAGGTTTACATTGCTAGTACTGAATAAGGTTAACTGTCAATTTCTTCTTTAATCAACTGTTATGAGGGTTCTGTACAACTAGTAACACTTAATTTCATGAAATATAACACAGAAAACCCTGGAATTATCTTAGTTTATGCTACTTATGCTTAGTTTATACTTAATAATGCTACTGAGAGAGCTTATACAAGAATCTAAGTGCCTCTTCAACCATTAAAAATACAGGCAATTTTTTTATTATTAAAAAAAACCCACCCATGTTGCAAGATGAATCCATGCCAAAGCTTGTTTTAGGTTACTACAGCCACCTTCAAACCTAGACAGAGCAGCAACGGTAGCCTTGCAATCTGTGACCCTGTTTTCCTTACTCGGCTACAGTACCAAGAAAGGGATGTCCTGGAATAACCAGGTGTCCCTGCCTGCTTTGGTGCACTGGATTACAGCTGTCACTGAGCTGGAAGGGACTATGAGGGGGGAGCAAATCATCTCCTCTCCCTGGGTTACTCCTGACACGCTTTTCTAACCTGCAATTAAAGATCATTAGGGCAAGTATTTCTTATCCTACTTGCTCTACATCACATCTTACATAAGATGCCTCCCTTCAGCATGGCACTTTGAGAGGCACAGATTTTTTTGTCCTCTTTGTATCTGCTTTTATGCCCATGAAGACTGAGTATCTTTCTTGGCCTTTTCTTTGGGCTTAACAGAGGTTCAGTCCACAGCTCTCACTTGCTTGGTAACTATTCTTTTTGCTTTCGTTGTGGACTCTGCCCACCTACTCCTTACAGTTCCTGAAGCATTATGCTCCGAACAACACACAGTACTCTGAAGCTTCACCAGTGTGATGAAGAGAAGTTACTTCACAGACCTTGCTGGAGATACTCCTGTTTCTAGATCCCATTGTGGTATTTGCCATTCTCACAGCAACATGAATGCCCCTGGCCTACTGCAACCACTTAATTCTTCCAGAAGACTTTCTTCTGAACAGTTATTCTCTGCCCCCTAATCCACAGCTGACTGTTTTAGCCTCAGTGCAGTATCATGCCCTTATCCTTACTTATTTCTAATGTTATCAAAACTAATTAGTTACTAAATTATTTCTTATACTGTGATGATTTTAAATTCTAGCTCTGTCTTGCTGCCTGCCTGTGTTCCTACTTGACTTTACATCACCTGAAAATTTAGTCAGGGTCGCAGGATGCAGACGGTTAATGGGAAGATGAGGAAACACAGACCGCAGAACAACCCTACTTCCTACATTTTCCTATCAAAAATCTGTTCTCTCCATACAGTGTGTAGCCTATACGGTGTCTGCTGATGGAAATTTCATGACAACCGTATTTCTCTAGCTGCTCATTAGGATCTCATGTGAGAGTTTTAAAGCCTTACTAAACTCAAGATTTATGGTATCAACTGCTTCTCCCATACCCACAAAGCCTGCAGCACCCTGTTACAAAAGGAAATCAGATTGTTTGATGCAATCTGTTCTTGACAAATCCATGTTGGCTCATACTTATCTCACCGTTATCTTTAAGGTGCTTATAAATACATTTTTGATAATTTCTTCCAGAAATGTTGCAGCAGGTGACATTGAGCTGACTGGCCTGCAATTTCTTGGCTTGTCTTTTCCCTTTCTTTCTGATCTCCTGGTTATCTTACATATTCTCCACAAAGTTGCAAAGACACAGAGCATGGTGAAAATGTCCACATTATATATCAAATTCTTTTTAGCTCAGAAGACAAGAAAGTTGCTCAGTAAGAAGAATATCTACAGTGATTAAAAATACCCAGCATATGTAAATGAACTACTCACAGCAGTATCAGAAATACCATTTCCTATCTACTTTTAGCAGGGTAAAACATTGCTTGAGAACAAATGTTGGCTCTGTAGCATCAGTGACAGTGTCTCAGTGTAATCTTAGATCACGTAAATACATGCTGCTTACAATTCCACTATTACGGTAGCACATTCATTCAAACTCAGCTTCTAATTGCTTTGCTTGTTTTTTTTTGGTTCATAAAGCAGTATTTGTATCACCAGTCTCCAGGACAGGCTGTCTTCTTTACAGAGTCATGTCTGAAAGCAAAATGCTTGTTTTATCCTGCCAGGAAAGGAACACACATCCAATAAAGATGAATGCATGTGAAAGCAAAAGAAAGAGTATTAGTTATGCTGTTGCCTCTCTGGATGGAGATAAATAATAACAGGAACCATTAAACTCAGGAAAGGCCATCTGGCCCCTTTTCCCCACAGCTGACTCTGTCCAGTGAGGCCATGTTAGATGGATATACAACACATACTTTACAACATCGTTTTGTAGAACTTTATACCAGTCTTCATTTTTCTTTTCTCTCCCTTTCCCCCAAACTCAGTAAATGCAGGTGTCTGCGGCAGCATCTAAACTCTAGTTGAAAAAAGGGTGAGCCTGATGGCGAAGCTGCTTTGAGAATAACTTCATAACGATTACTGCATCGAAGAGCAATATATCATAATATTTTCTCCTTCTAGTAACACTTATCTTAGCCTCTGCGAGACAGGCCTCAAGGGATTAAAATTTGGTGATGAATTCCAAGGTTGCATTTGCTGTACAGTCTGCTGCAGTTAGTGCTCTAAGGCAGTTAAGCGTTATTTTTTATAGACTTTTTGGAAGAAGAAAACATATTTTACAGCATTTTTACCTACTATGCATGCTTGCAAATAAATCCAACTTTTTTTAACAAGTATTTTAATTTTCGGAAGTGAAATGAAATGTATCGGTCACAAGTTTCTAGGTAGGAAAAGGAGCATCACTACTGCAAACAACAACAACGAAAAACGCAAGACAACCCTATGATTACCCTAGGTAAATGAATCCCTTTCTCCTACAGCTCAGAGATTCACAAAAGCGGGTGAGAGTGGAGAACCTTTCAAATGTAAACATCTACCTCTTCAGGATGTAGCTAAGGGAAAATGCTGCAAAACTTGGGGAGCTTTCTTTCCCATGTTGATCCCTGGAATGTGCACATTCCCTTCCTAATAAAGAAGGCTGAGCAAATGCAGTGCGGTGGATACAGCTGATTGATAGATCATTTTAGCATCAGGCCTGTTACAGAACCTGCCCCAATACTGTGAGTTCTCATCTGATTAATATTGCTATGTCCCTGGTTCTTGCCTCACCAAGCTGACAACTGGTTAGCACACCTTGGACGCTGAGCAAGAATAAAACACTAACAGCAGTCTGGTAGTCTGCAGCTGCAGAATAATACTGAAAGAAGTTAAAGTACTCTAGTGATAGGGTTTTTTTTGGTCCATTTTATGTGATTCCACGTAGCCAACCACAAACAAACATCCCCAAAAGGCAGCTTCTAGATACATTCCTTTTCTGTGGTTCATTCCCATGCCCATACTGAATGATGCATGAGAAGGATGAGCACAGACCACAGCCACCAAATGCTCCCCAGGTATCATTCTGTGCAACTGAACCCAAGAAGCAGTAGCCCTCCTCCCCAGGCACACAAGGCACCTAGCCTCCTAATCACCCCATTCCTGTCTATGTGATGTTAAATCCAATTATTTTAGTTATGAATGACCATTCAGGCGGATCTGTGATAACAGCAGATGAGATTTAATAGCTTAAAGTCTATGAGACATCTACTTAAAGAGTGGGCTTAGAGGGGGAAGGTGTGTCAGGGTGAAAGGACCAACCTTGGGGCAAAGAACTTTTATAGGAATCATCTGACAGGCAAGAATGAGGAAAATATTGCGGTGTCCAGCACAAACAGCTTCTTTTGATGCAGCCCAGGATACGGTTGGCTTTCTGGGCTGTGAGCCCACACTGAAGTTGTCTCATGCTAAGCTTCTCGTTGACCAACATCCCCAAGTCCTTCTCCTCAGGGCTGCTCTCAATCACTTCTCTGATCCAGGTGTAGGACTTTGCACTTCGCTTTGTTGAACTTCATGAGACTGGCATTTACCCACCTCTCAAGTCCCTCTGGATCCCATCCCTTCCCTCCAGTGTATCAACTGAACCACACAGATCAGCGTCATCAGCAAACTTTCTAAGGGCTCACTCAATCCCACTGTCCCTGTCGCTGACAAAGATGGTGGAACAGGATCAATCCCAACACTGGCCCCCGAGGGACATCACTCGTTACTGATCTCCACTTGGACATTTTTCCATTGACTGCAACATCCATTCATCAAATCAATGTCTCTCCAGTTTAGAGGCAAGGATGTCAGGCAGGACAGTGTCAAATGCTTTGCGCAAGTCCAGGCAGATGATGCCAACTGCTTTACCCTTCTCCATCAGTTCCGTAGCCCCATCATAGAAGGCCACCAAATTGGTCAGGCAGGATTTCCCCTTAGTGAAGCCATGCTGGCTGTCACCAAGCACCTTGTTTTTCATGTGTCCTAGCATGGTTTGCAGGATCTGCTCCATGATTGTACCAGGCATCTCTGTTGTCTTGTCATATCTTCTCTAGTCTGTATCTGTAAGCCTGAGCAAACATATCTGCCTGCAACTATCCTATCTATTTACTAAGTACATCTTCCCATCAATACAGACAGCTGCTCTTTCAACTCTTTGTGTGTTTTACTGTTTTCCTCATATGACTGCAGAATAAGCGATTGCCAAGACCTCCATGACACAGGTGAGAAATTCCCCCAAGTGTCACCAGAAATTAAGTCACGTGTACCCTATTTCTGGTCAAATGACCATTATATTGACATCACATTTCAGGTATACTTCTGTAGGATGATTAACTTACATGAGAATAAAAGAGAAGTGAGTTTCGTCTTATGGAAATTAGTTTTATATAACTGCAAAAATAAAGCATGGTTTCCAAGGAAAATTTAGTGTCAAGTACCTCCAGAAATTTAGGAGGTCTGATGGTGCACAATCACTGTAATTAATTACCATCATCTTATAGAATTGGTTCTAATTAGTTGATGCCTTTCCACTAAAAATATATCTGAAGCATCTTCATACGGCATACGCGTAACAGATTTTGTACCCAAGTGCTCAAAGTTAGCAGCCAGTATATAGGATATTTGTGGGGTGGGGAAGACATAATCCAGCTGAGCTTGCTATTTAATCCATAAAAATCGCAGAAAATAAGGCACTGGCTTGGGGACTTGGGTCACATAACTACAACCAAAATACAGCACTAAATAAGATGAAGGATGAGTGTAAGCTGCTGTCCTGGGATTCAGGGGAGTTTTACCTGGAGGTTACGATTAGTGGCTCAAGTTAGCATGTGGCATGGAAGCTAATACTCCACCACTCCACTGAGTCTGTGAGGAGGGTGATGGCAAACGTCTTCCATGAAGAGTCTTCTGGAATACCTCCACATGGTTCATCACAGTCTCGCTTTGAAATTGAAAGATTGACCCATTTTTGCCTGCTTTGGAGAAGGACAGGTTGGAGGGATGTGCTGGTGGATTTCTGCAGGTTGCGGTGTGGGGAGAAGTATTTCTTATGCTGAGAAACTGATTTCCTCCTCTCTCTGTAAAACCACTTCACAGTGTAACAAGTGACTCCTTTAAATAATAAGACAGACTATCTTATAAGCCCTGCTAAATCCCACCACATAAGAATTGTTTTATTCATTGAACACCTTTCTTAGAATCACTCAAGATAAACCAACCTTCTATACTTCTTTGTATCTTCACAAGAGCTTTAAAAAGCGTAGACTGCTACCTGCAGGGAACAACTATTATTAATGAAGCAGCTGGATTTCTTTTTAACTAGGTTACTTTGCAGCCATTTCCTCTGCTAATTATTAACAGATCCACTGATGATATATCTACAGCGCTTTGGGATGCTGAATATTATCTGAAGTCCTTTAAAATAGCATTTCAGAAGAATAAACCATATCTGAAGTATGAATTAAAACTGGAAAATAATATACATGGAAACCAGCTGTAGAAATGATTAGCTCACATTTCTCCCCAAGCAGTTTTGCCTACAAATACATCTCGGGCAATGTGAGAAGTATTGATTCGCAGTAACATCATAATTTTGCTGATGTCAGTTTCTATTACAGTATCCTCATAAGCAGTAACTATTCTGATGAATAAATGCATGTGAAGAAAAACCGGAATGCAGGCATCATACCAGAGCAATTCAGAGAAACGTAATTCTCTCTCATGCGTTATTTCAGTATTTGCTTTTATTCTCTTCTACAAAATTCTGCATGCCCCCCCCCCCCCCCCCCCCCACATGCACAGAGCGGAGTTTCAGGCCCAGACAAGTCTTCCTGCTGAAAAATCACAGAGCAGGGAAGCCCCAGGTACTCAAATCAGTGGCAGTCTGTCTGCTGCAGATGGTTACAGAGATGAGCCAGAAAGGCAAGGGGGGTGATTTTTAAAACCTACCCAGTTTCTAAGAAGAACTTGATAATACCAAACTCTCCAGAAAAGTAACTTGATTTTGAGTTACCAGCAAATTCTCACCAGAAACTGCAGTGCTGCTGTGTTTCTAACAACACAGCATGTGTCTGTCATGTGTCTTGAAAAAGGAAAGTAAAAAATGATTTGGGACAGTTGGTGAAAAGGACAAGACGAAATATTACAGAAAAAATACTACAGAATAATCAAAACAAAAGGAATGGAAAAACAATGTCTAGAAATATCAAAGATAATAGGTCTGATGTGCTTTCAGGGTAGCATCCTCTGTTCCAGATGCTCTTTGGTTACCTCTTTTCTCAACCTGCTGTTAAACATGTACTCTCTCTATGACTTCCTCTCCCTCTCTCTGATTTAGGTCTTCTTTCTAAAGTGTTGCCTGTTTTTCCCTCTTCCTGCTTATTCGTGCTTTTCTCTAAGCAGTCCCATCTTCCTGCTACCAAAGCATCCTTGAGTCACCATCATTTATATTCATACAAATATTTTCACAGCTTCCTGTTGAACACCTCTCCTTTGCACTTGGAACACCCTTTCAACCAAGTTCCCAAAACCATGGTCCCTCTACCTGCTGCCCCGACCTTGCCTACAACCCCGGCTTTGCCATTCTGCAAGATGGCAATGGCAAGACAGAAGGCTAGTAAGGGCTGATGTTTGCTTTTTAAGACTAATTTGACTATCAAACTATTCACATAGGGTCTTATGTCACTGGGCCTCCAGCATTTCCAGGGGTTAACAAAGAGACTATTGTAGGCTAAGTTTAACTTAGCTTAACTAAGGGGGATCATTCCTTTGTTCTATGTCCCTAAGAAAAAATAAATACAACTGCAGCACCATACTATTCATGCTTCCTGTAGACCCTCTTTAATATTTATTAGTGACCTTTGGGGGTTAATTAATGCCAGAACATTTCACCCATGAACTGATTCAATTTGTTAAATGCAAGTAACCATAAATAATTATAAATCAATTACTGTATCTGTTCTACACTTCACCAGCCAAAAAAAATCATACCAAAGTCTTTTTGACTGAGCAAAATGAGCTGCTTCCATAAGGCTCGGTGTTTGTACTTCAATTTATCTTTTCCTTCCCAAAAACACTATTTGAAACACATTTTTCTAAACATGGGAACTACTTTTGTGGAAGAAATCAATTATATTCTTAAGCTTAAATCTTCCTTTTCCAGCCATGCTCTAATGCATAACTGTACCTTAGAAATGTACCCTGGGGAAAATGCGTCTATTCTTCGCTAAAAATCCATGAATAACATTATGTAGAAATTAATTTATGATAAATGATTTAAAATCTTAACCTAGAATGGTGTCTTATTCAAATGTCATCAGAAAATGGCACCTCACCCGCAGAAAGGAGTCAAGGGATCCATTCTCCATGTATTCAACTACAATCATTACTGGTCTGCCTGCAAAACAGCAAAGAAATTCATTAGGATTATAAATATATTATGGGCCTTTTATAAAACCAGCTGTTATACACAGATTATTCACAGTAGTTAAATACGTTATGTATTTTCCAAATCCTCATTTATATCACAAGCACAATTCCCTATTTATTCTCTAAGAATTATTTTCTATGTTTTTCTCTTGGTACTGGATTAGCTGAATGTGCATCATTCACTCCGGTGGTTTTCGCTTTCCAATGGATCAAAGAAGAGCCTGCTGTTTCCAAATAGCAACACTTGCTGCATAGGTGCGTATCATTTTGGAACATATCTGAGTTAAGGCAAAACCCCCCATATTCATAAGCCATGTCCTAGAAATTATAAACTCTGTGCTGCAATTTTCCTCTCTGAGAAAAATATCGATGATTTAGGGGCCTACAGATAGACAGATTGAAGGGCATGTGACAGAAAAAGCTCTCCTAGATTGGGTGTGTGTGTTGGGAGAGTATAATCTAGCAAAACTCTGAATTCATATGTTTGTACATACATAACATACACAATGTTATTCAAATCATAGTTTTGCTCAACAGCATTCCTGTATGGCTCCAGGTGGGATCATATTCAAATTGAAGTAGAATAACATGTTACATTTATTTCTTAAAAGAATATCCAAATCTGAAGAGAAACTTTTAAATTGGGTACTTAATCACATATAATTTCACTGTGATACCCAGGAATAAACCAGCACCCTAGAACTGCTTGATGGGAAAGGACCAAAAAGCATGCTAATCAGGCTATGCAGCAAGAAGATTGTTAGAATTGCTACTATTACAAATGAGCCATTCCAATATGGGCAAAACTAAGGTAATGAACAAGAATGCTAGAAAGATTGGGAAGCAGGTAAAGAGCCTTAAAATGGACACCTTTTCTTTCCCAAGAATGCCTGTCTTTTGGGGTTTGTGGGAAACCAGGAGTGTGCCAATTTATGACACCGCAATCTGCCCATTTCACTTTCTCGATACAACACTAACTGTTCCAATGTGTTCCAAATCCAAAAGAAGCCTCTTTCATTACTTTTTTTCTCCGTGCTTCTCAAATTATGTTTGCAAAAGAAGATAAGAAACACACAGTATTTATGGTGAGAAAGCGTGGAAGGGCATTATGATTCTTCCAGCACAACCATCCATTTCTGTGCATGCTAACTTTCTGTTCAGCTCAGCTAATAGCAGAAGTGCTTATTAAACTGTCCACTATATACAATAAGCCACAGCCAGGTATTTATTTCTCGTGAGGTCTTAGAGCCAACCTTAAATTTAGAAGAGTGAATGAGCCATTTCTCTGTCCCAAAATGTGGACTTGGGAGTTGCAGACACGCTGGTGATGCTCATTCATGTAGCTTAGTCTAGTTTTTCTGGGGGTTCCTCACAATAATCTTTCATTTCTCCTAATAAAATTTGGGCTTCTTTCCGTATTCACCCTGACGTTTAGGTCCTCCGTGAATACAACAGTGCTCCATAACGTTGGCACAGTAGTACATTCTTTTACTGTGTGAAAATTCTCAGATGCCTTAACGGCTTTGGATTGCCTTTCTCACGTGTGAAGAATTACCAGCTTCTTTTTTTTTAACTGAAAGCTTGACCTCAGCTGCAGATGTACATCTGCCATCAAATCAACTGATATTCATCTGCACCCATTGGTTATACCCTGGGTTTGCATTATAAGCTTAAACAATGCATCAGTTTTAAGCTCTTAGACATCACAGCATTTTAAAAATTGACGTTTTCTTTGTTCAGCTTGCTAATGATGACGTTGTATAGCCTAGCCTCTTTAGTTCCATGCACGTGAACGTCCTAGATTCTTTTACCTTTACCACTTTCTTACTGTCAAGGGCCTGACGTCTCCATTTGAAAGGAATATTCTATAATCTAGAGAAATAAACAAGCAGCAACCTGATGCTACAGGATCTTACTATATGCGAACTCTCTCAAACAAGTAGTAATGCCTAAATTGCAGCAGATAACAGCATCCTGCAATAAATCGTTCCGGGTAAATCAACAACTAAAACACCTTTGTGGAAGATCTGCATTTGAAGGGAATGACAAATAGAGCTGCTGAGCTTCAAAACAATGCCCCTGGTTTCCTGTTAGTAATCCTTTGGTGCCCTACACTTTCTGGAAGCTATTTTGTAAGGGGTTTTTTTGAGGTACATAGGCTCTCATTGTATCTTTTATGCTCCTTAGATTCATATCCTTCAACACAAATTATTTTCACATTTACTTTGTAAAAGCGATTTTTAATTCTTGTATGTGCTCTCACAAAATATTCCCCTATCCAAAAAAACCCCAACAAACTGTACCTCATTTTGCTCAGGACAACAGCATGAGCTTCTAGGCTAAAGTAACTATGAAATGTACCTGTATGAATTTTTCTGTGGATTTAGGAAAGAGATTTCGGTATTTTTCACTGGATAATATTAATGAGCTTCTAAACTGCTTGATGTGTTCCTTCAATCACTTGAAATGATAAGCCTTAACAGAAAACCAGCTCTTGTACATGATAGCACAGGAATAGCATGATCTGCTAAACACACCAAAATAAGTAGCATTTGTCTTCAAACAGGCTGCTGTAGATTGGAGATCATTATGTATTTGGGAATTCTGGTGAACTATAAATTTACTCACTTTGGCTGACAGCTTCCCACAGACTCAGTCTGCATCACTTGCCATCATACCTAAATCTCAAATGAACCTGATGCAAGATTGCGTCAAGACACCACAAAAATGAACTCAGCTCCATCACTTGATTATCTGAAGCAAAAAATATTACATCTGGATCCTAGCACTAACTTCTCAAATAATCTTTTAGTGTGCCAGCACTTGATAAAAGCCATCCTATTTTGGCTGCATGTTTGATGTATCACTGAAGATATTCATGTATTACAAGCTGGACTGTGACAGGCAATACAGTGAAACTTCTAGTCAGCATAGTATTTGTCTTTGGAGTACCTGCAGATCAAAAATACCTCAGCTATTGTTTCAGTTGCTTGAAGGTACAGCAAAAATCTGCTACACAGCAGACTGTAGTGGGTACATTTATCATCAAAGTGGTAAAACACAGGTTCTATTCCTGGCAAACAATTCTTTTCCAGTGATTTTATAGGCTTGCAAATTTCATACAAGGATGTCTAAACGTTTTACAAATATAAGTACCTCAAGCATCAGGAAAAGTCAGATAGGAAACATCTTGATTTCAGAGGTGTGATAGGAAAAACAGGTTCAGGAAATCAAGTGGGCCTCTCCATCTAGTCAGTATAGTATACCCAACAAGACTGTTTTGTTACCAATGCACAGTGTTGTATTTTCTTCCCTAGATCAGTACCCCGGAGAGGCACGTGAGTGATTCCGCTGTGCATTCGCATTGTATGAACAGACTCTGCACAAACAGTTGAAGGAATGGGAGGAATTGGCTCTGGAGAAGCTGATGAGATGAGAAGATGAGCAGCTGACTCTGGCACATCCAAGGGTGTAATCCAATACTGGGCATCTCAGCCCAGAGACCAAGCCACCATCCTAAGGACATGCAGTGGGACAGATCAGACTGCAATCTGGAATACTTAATCACCGAGGAGTCAGAGGGCAGCAGCCAACCCAGGGCTTGTGTCGAACAAAGTTGTTGGTAAGACAAAAGGCTATGGATGACATTAGTTGATGTTATTTCATTTTAGCTGTAAAGAGCAGTCCAGAAAAGATTAAGGTCTGTGCTGAACCCTGTACAGAGACAGAATACTGCTTTTGCTTTAAAGAGGACAACAAAATTGAGTTTGAAAAATAATACTGGGAGATTTCTAAACTAGCATAATGTTTGCCTCTAGACAAAGAAAAAAGACTATCACTTAGATTATGAAAATCCTTGTCGCTCTCATGGTACTAAAAAAGATGAATTCTTCATCCTCAAAGCAAGGGCAGGAATGAATAAAGGCGAGGGTCAGAGAAGTCTCTGAAATGGAGAAGCAATCTTCTATTATTTTACCATGGGGTAGGCTAATGCAATTCTGGAAGGCATCAAATTATTTTCATATATTTATGGTTGCTTGCTTGTATAAAACATGGACATTTTACTTGAAAAAATGGGTTTAAGGACATACAGCAGTGTGAAGCAGTACAGACAGAAGTCTGGAAAGCACTCAGGGCTCAGAAGGGTGACACAGGCTGCAGCATAGACGGTGATGCCAGGGCTGAGTGAGCCTGCAAGAGCTCACATGTAGCCCCAGGGAACAAGACCGAAAGACAACTCCTGTGACTGATGATGAGTCCCATTTGCAGCATGTGGGCACCTCACCAGATAGGGGGACACTCAGACTCTAGTTTACAGACTTGAGCAGCTGAGTGTTTTCACAGAGATACAGGCATAGGCACTGGAGAAGGACCTGAGAAAGAGCTGAGTTAATTTTACAGTCAAAGTCCACATAAGAGAAAGCATGGAAAAAGAACACTGAAAAAGGTGCAATCTTGGGCTGAGGACTTGGAATAAAAGACAGACATCAAGAGCATCGAGGGGCTAAAAACAGTGGGTGCTGCTGGAGGAGAGCATAGAACTTCATGTTCAAACTGGGGAAGGATAAAGCAAAAAAAGTCTGAAGATGGATGGATGCAATGACCGAATCAGTTAAATCATTCTCGTAGCAGTTCTGGATACCCAGCAGTGCTGGAGTAAGAAATACTATGAGAAAATAGACTTTTAAAGTATAAGAATTATATAGTGTTCTAAGGCAACAGGTCTTAACCCCAAATATGGATTTTACACACTATGTGCATATCCCATTTAGTGTTTGCAGCACCGTAGTGTAACAAATTTATCACTTTACTACACACTTAAGATATCAATATGAAATTATAATTGTATTTATACATGACATATACTGATACCATAGCCACATTCACTGTTTTCATCATACTTCCGGTGAAACTGTAAATATTCCCAGCTCAGAAGTGTGTGTGGGCTATTTGTTAAAGCAGCTTTACCTCCTTTCATATGGAGCAACTCTGGCTCTGACAAATCCATTTCAGATTCCCACCATCTCGGAAAACCAGACTCAACACCCAAGTGCAATATTGGCGCTGGCATGATGCAGGAAAAGGATATGGATTTAATTACTCAGACGAATCTGTAGAAGGTGCAGGAGTTATTCACTGTTTTAATGCAACTACTACCTTGTGATAAGAAGCTGACTGGTTTTGACAAGGTGGGTTTTCTTCCCTAAGAAAGTTTTTCCCTGGAGTTCTCCCACCCAGCTGTACTGCAATGCCATTCTAATAAAATCAGCATAATCCGTAGTGATGCCACGCCACCTCACAATATGTTGCAATTTGTATTTTGCACTGATCAATCTGCTTGACATTTCTTTTTGATAAGCAGAAATACAAAAAAGAAAACCCACAAACATTGAAGAACAATGCGAGATGTGAATTATAATCAAAACTTACACTGCATATATTCCTAGTTCTCCTTTTCTTTTTCCGTAACACAAGATTCTGAGAGTGTGTAATTTAATTGAGTGGTAGAGTGATGAATAAGTCATATTAATGACAAAATAGTCAGCTTGTTGTCTCCTGTTGCCATTTTAAATAATGCAGCAAAGCCTACTTTAATGATTTTTTTTATGTAATAGTAATCCACCAAAAGTAATATAGTTACTACTTGTTCATTTCTATTTACTTACAATGAAATCTTTACTACTCGTTATGTCAATAGATCTGTTAACAGAAACACAGGGTACTTACTCTTCCACTTAAAACAGCAAAGGTTGGAATCGGTTCTCTTGTTCATGTAAGAGAACATTACTCTATACCTTCTGCAAGTCAGAACTCGCATGTCTCAGGAAATTACCTCATTATCAGGCATTTCTCACTCTAAAGCCATGTTCTGATTTTGTTTCTCCACAAACTTACCTCCTTCTAAAGCTAAAGAGATAAGACTAACAGAGCGATTTCTCATTACTATGCCTGACTGTGAGCTTTATAAGATTCTGACATGTCTTGCGCTTCAGAACATTCTTTATGTGTTTCTTCCCATTTACTATTTGAGCACATGTTTTGCTCCTATTTCCCTTTGGTCTACATAAACTTTAAACTTCTGAGCTATACAAAACTGATGAGCCATCACCTCCTTCTTCACTATTTGTGAGTGTCTTGCTGCTTTCTGCAGACGAGAAAGGCATAATTTCTC
This sequence comes from Pezoporus wallicus, assembly GCF_028554395.1. Classification (NCBI taxonomy): domain Eukaryota; kingdom Metazoa; phylum Chordata; class Aves; order Psittaciformes; family Psittacidae; genus Pezoporus; species Pezoporus wallicus. The sequence goes on from NW_026639755.1 coordinate 2,907,163, forward strand.
CTTTCAAGAGGCATTGGAGGCTACACATCAGTACTCCTCAAGTTTCTAAAATCCACAAAGGAAGCTTTGTAACATGTGTGAATTACTAAATCCAGAATTAAGAAAACAAAAGATCATGAGTCAGGGCTCTAACAAACAAATTATGCTCTGGACCCAGCCTCGTGGCATTTTTGTGGTCTCTTTGGGGTTTTTCTTCTTGTTTCTCTTTCAGGTTTTCTACCCTCAGGACATGAAGGCACACGTTCTCACGCTTCTCCCTTCAACTCTGATTTTGATCATAAACAAAACCCCAGGGGTTATAATGAAGATTGATCCAGTAGCAAACTTCAGATGCAGAGTTTTATATATCTTGAAAACATAAGAAAAATACAGAAACCCTTTGACACATGAATAAGACAACCAAAAGTATTCATCTCCCACAACACAACTCCGGTAACTGTGCAGACATAGCTGGCAATAACTAGATTTTTTCCTGAGAAAGAAAAAGGCATTTCAGTGGAAGGAGTCAAATTTTCATAACTAGACATCACAAACGGGTCCTACGCATCAGTCCAGAACTGTCTAGTGTTCACCAACCTTATAAGGCACTTGAATAGGCTTGTAAAATATCAGTGTGTAAAATCTAGAGTTAGGCAGATTATTTTCCATGCACATAAGAATGTTATTTCAGCAAGTTGAATTTGGTAAAGGTGCACTGGCTTCCTACCTAAACAGACCAAAAACCCCTAAACATTATGCAAGTTAACTATTCCCTCCAACTTCCACCTCACAAAAAAAATCTATCTGGATCTGCTTTCACATTCAATGCTTTACTGCTATGTTAAAAAGGGAGTTCAGGTTTCCTCCCTCCCCTTTCATCTTGAAACTAAGAATAACTGTGATAACTGTGTGCTACCTACAAATGTGTGCTTGTTTACAAATACATCTCTGTGTGTATCCATCAGGCTCCTCCAGCTCTCCTCTTCCTACCTTTCTGCTCCTGTTAGTAATGAACAGCAACTTGCCTCAATTCACAAGCTTCTTACAGCAAATTACCACCTTTTCTGTAGTCAGATTTTAAAAAATATGCAACAGTGATGTACATTATGGAAAAATGACCACACAGGCCAATAAATGCTTCTGAACTTCCAGGGATAAAACGCTTGGAAGTGTTTACGATGACCATCTAAGCATGGAAATTGCTATTTAGCAATGGTGGAGAATGACCTCCTTTTATCACGCCCTGTACTATGCTCAGAGCTTAATTCCAGTTCTAGTTCAAGCTAAACCCTAATGGAGCAGCACACACACAAAAGTTTATCTCACTATTGATGCAACTCACTGCTCAATCCCTATTTTGGTTCTGAAGTACTTCCCGCCTGCCTAATGGAAAAGTCCATATTCATTGGACTTCTATTCTCAGAAAACACTCCGTTCTGTATTAGTTGTAGGGTTTATAGGTTAGACATGCCAGTGAAATAGCATTTAGGCTGGAAAAAATCAACTGGAAGAGCCATTTTAGAGATACTAGAAAATACATATATGCAATAAAAGAATCAATTTGTTAGCTAGGGAGAAAGGAATAGCAATTTTCATTTAATAAGAAATACAGCAGTTTAGGTGCTGGAATCTAGAGTAAGGAAAACCGCATTAACTGAAAAAAAAGAAGTTGCTTTTCTCATTATTGGAGTACCAATAACTGTAGTTGAGTTTCACTATGAACAATGGCTCCTTGATGGTTCTTGTTGAGTAATTTTGTTCAATAAGGATCTGTCAATATAATCTGCTTTCAATTGTTGGTTTATACAATATCGAGAATAATGGGCTCATTCAGGTGCACTTGGAAATGGTAATAAAATACTAATTTTGGGGAAAAAGAAAACTGATAATCATCTGGTTTAGTATTCTACAGTTATATCTGAGTTCTTTGAGAAGCTCCCTGTAATAAATGTGAACATTACAATGTATGTTAGACAGTCATAGAAAACCAGGCAGCAAAACAGTGAAAGGGGGATATCCTCTGTACAATGTACTCCATGTGGAGGAGGAGTCCTGTGCCCTATGAATGAAACAGGGGGCAATGATCCAGCTGCTGACTACATGGGGAGATCAGAAGACTTCACAAGCAAATCACAACACTGATGTTCAAAGAAAGATGTATGTGGAAAGAATAATTTTGATGTTTTCTTTTCCCTCTCCTGTTAATGTAGTTTGAATGCTGAACAGCAAGAAAGAGGTCTGAGAGGTCTGTTTAACAGGAACTTTTCCATAGTTTCTCATATCCTGACACCCATCTCTAGCTGTTCTTGTGAACAGAAAAGCTCAGGAAAGGAGTTTAGCTTGAAAGAAACAGTAAGAAAGGCATTTGCTTTCCCTCCCTTCCTTTCCAACTTGGCAAGCTTAACAATCAGTCTGACACTCTTCAAAGACAGCAGCATACCACATATTTTTCTACCCGGAACTTCTGCCAGGCAGTATGGGTATGCACTTATGTAAGAAACCCTGTACACACGGCTGAAATCAAGAGCTGCCAACACACAGCAAGAACAGTAAACTAAGAATTTCCCCCAAATGGAACAAACAACACTCAACTTAGTTTGGAAGAGCTGGCATTTGGAAAACATAGATGTAGCACTGGCAATTTAGGTATTTGGTTTTTCACAACATGCGTATATATGTGCGTATGCAACTGAAAGGAAGGGGCAAACTTCCACAGCTCGTGCCAGTGCAAGTCTGATGAGGACTGTACACTGCTAAGTGGTTTAAGAATTCTATTTAATATATGTAAGGATATCAAATGAGAAAATATTACTTATGTGAATCCATCTGTCATTATAGACCTACGTTAACTAAGCCATGTGAATTTGTACTGCTAACAGGGGGGATAATTAGAAACTAAGTAATTTGTGACATAAAGGATCAATAAATCAAAAGGAGCTGTCTGAAAATGGGCTTGTTTTTGCAAAAATCTAGGATAGATATTTGCAGGCCTGCCAAAAGCTTTACTTCTACTGAAATGGCAGTACAGCAGTGACAGACTTCTGATGTAACTATCAAGTACAAGCATAGTTATGTCTAGGCTTAAAAATCACCTACATCTGAGGCAATCTATTTATACAGAAAGATGCAATGCCTCCCGCCAGCAGCATAAATTAATGTTTAATTTGGCTAAATGAGGATACCCTTTTACGTAAGTGAACCTTTGCAGAGTGCAAAAGCAGACACCCTATTACACAATACCGAACATCATCTGCCAGTGCAATGGCAAAAGAAATGCAACCTCCACAACTACTGAATGAAAAGTATAAAGGGAAAAAAGGAAACCAACAGCTACACTGCCCTGCCAAGATGATTTTCAACCACTTATTTATAGCATGCTTTCCAGTTTATTTCTGTGTTTCCTTTAAAACATCTGTGGGGGATTTTGTAGAGAAAGAAGATCTAAAAGCATTTTGTCTTTAGTAAGGAATAAATTTTCCAACTATTTTGGAGTAAATCTGCCACTTAGCTTGAGTTAAAGGCTTTGGAAAATAAAACCCATCCCATTATCTTTGTTCCAATGACTGTAATAGCAGAATAATGCAGGCATTTTAAGCCTTTCGTGTAGTGAAATTCACTGAAATCTTACACAAAAGCTGCATCTGAAGCAATTACATTATAATTCAGCAAAGTTATTAAACATTAAGTACTTCTGGTAGGCTTATGAAAGCTGCCGGCCAATATGAGCCCAACATCTTAGATAATGAAAGTGGGGTCACTGTGCTAGCAAAAGCAGCAATTGAGCATGCCTCCCTCCAGTACCAATACACAAACAGCAATCCTCTCACTTTTAATGAGAGGGGAAGCCTTGGAGGCTGCATCAAGGCTGCAGTGGGGAACTGATTTTGCCTGCCTGTTGCTAACAGCCAGAGGCTGCCATGATAACACAGACATCACTGCTTAAACACCTTCTTGGAGCATTGCTGCCTTGGGTGTCTTTGCTCCTTGGTAAAGCAATAGTCAGAAAAAAGGTCAGGTGTTTAGTGCAGTAGTTTTCAATACAAAGGAACAAAGGGTACATCACTTCTGTTTGTTATTAAGAGATTCACGATACCAGGATGAACTTATACTTTCCACTGAATCATACACAGCAAGAGTTTCAGTTGTGAGTCTCTCACGTCTTACATCAGTACTCCCTTCAACAAACCTCTTTAAAAAGAAATAAATGTATTAAACGTATGGGTTTTTTCCTCACATGCATGGCAAAGCTGTTTTAGCAATTTAAGACAGTTATCATGAAATGGAAATAGCATCCTCTGGTCATCTCTGCAACAGAAAGAAGCAATTCAGAATTAAGTTTATGCTTAATGTAAATACGACTATGATAAAATGAGAAATAAAGAGTTAAATAGCAGCCCTACAGGCATGACTGTTAGGATACATTTGTTAACAGCAATTTCTGACTTGAACTATGGAGTTTCATGCCACCCGGCCCCCCCATATGCACTCTCTCTCAAAGGAACACTCTTGTCTATCGCCCTTATTGCAGTTCTTCACTGGCTTTCAACTACCTGGCAAACCTCACTATCCAAAAGGTGGGCAGTCTTTCTCTTTCTCTGGGGTTTCTGCTTTTTTTTGTTGTTGACACTATCAAACAATAACATGTATTTCCATTACCTTGCTAGGCTATATGGTGCACATCATGTAGCTGTATTTCAATTTTTTTTCTCTGTTTTGAATATTTCAACAGATTGAATCAGAATTCTTAGTAAAAGACATTTAATAGCAAGAAATTTTGAAACCACATTTAAGATTTCTGCTTTAAGTTTAAAAATTGTGATAAAAAGCTTTACAAGCACGCAGAAAACAACAGTCCTGAGGATCTTATAAAATAAACCTGTAGGAAGATACGTAGTTGAGTTGCCAGTTCATGGGTGCAGTTAAACCATTTGTAATCTAATAGATTTATGCTATAGATAACACTACATTCAAAACAGAGAATTTTATTGGACCTGGACTATTTCCTCTTCCACACAGTTGTTTGGTTACAGATACCAATCTTATTGTGATTTTGACTGCCAATAGCCTAGGGGTTATTAAACACTCTGATAAACCAAGGAGAAAAATATGAAAGTATTTAACAAACTATTAAAATAAGACACCCAAACAGTCATGAGAAAAGACATCAAAGTTGCTGAGGATCTTCTATTTAAAGAAAAAAATAAACAAAAGACATAATACCACAAAAAAAAGGAAAAGGATTATCTTGTATTAGTGAGGCCTATAATGACTGCAATACATAAAATGGAACAGAGAGAAGCAGAACAGTTTCTTTTGTATAGCAAATCAATAACAGAATGTAATTTTTCATTTTTTCCCCTACTTTTACCATAAGGGATTTTTCTTTTTAAGAAAAACTGTAAGTAACATGAGAGGTAAGATGTCCTGAAAGGATACAAATGTGACATTGGCCCATGTACAGACTAATTTTACACAGAAATATGTAATTTGGAAAGGAGCAGAACTGAACTTGGATGCAGTTTTAACTGTAATTAAGGTGCGTGTATTTATTCTTCGTTTCTTAGTTTTGATGGAAGATGATGCTTAATAGCTCTAAAAGAGAATGGAAACACATACAGCCTTTCTGGGAAAGGATGCCTCTAACCTGTCCTTTCCTGTTTCAGCCCAGTACCTGATAGCAGCCTGTTTACCTGGCATGGTGTTCTCATTCTTGCCCTGCCGGCAACACAGGCAATGGGGCTTTCTCACTCATTTTAGGAGAATTATAGTAGCTCAAATTGTCATCAAAGTTTACTGATAAACGTTAAGGCTGTTTTCATGAGATACAAGTTGCAACTACAGAAGCATACGAAGGATTTAAACACTACATCAACACATAATTAAATTTTCCTTTTCCAAATTTGTCTTGCTTCGATTTTTTCAAAATGTTGTTTCCAGAAGCTAAGATGTGTGGAGACATGGGGCAAATGACTAGAGAATACCAGGCCTTCTCCTCCAATATTTAAAGGAAAGACTGAAAAGTAATGATTTCCTTTCAGGGGGAAATAGGCTGGAATACCTAGTCTCCCTGCCAGACCAATACCAAATGTTGTTTCCCTAAGATGTGTGGAGACATGGGGCAAATGGTTAAAGGAAAGACTGATGGCGGGGGGAATAGGCTGGAATACCTACCAGAGGAAATGCTGGGGGGTAAAGATCCACCCCCTGACACTGGATGTGAGGCCAGGATGCTATTTAAAAATCCCGCCCTCAGGAATCTCGAAAGAGACTTCACCCCAATGGTCGGAAAGGATCCTTTCAAAGAGATAAAAATGATCATTAATCAAATGACTTGTTCTTTGGCTGATAAAAGAAGTCGACTGTTTAAAGAAAGAATAACCAAATCTATGCAGAGTTAACAGTTTCACTGGAACAGATCTTATAAAAAGCAGTTAAAAGTCTTTGTTGCTTTTTAACCAAGTCAAACATACACAGCTTTAACCAGAAAGAGGTTGTTTTCTGCATACTTTGCAAATGAAGAACTCCAGCACCTTTAGGAATTGAAAAAAAAGGTATTTTAAAGGCAAATTACAACTACTGGATATTCATAATGCATTCCAAAATAACTGTGCTACAGAGGCATTTTACAGTTTTGTATACAAACCAAAGAGAGACCAGTAGAGGTGAAGCTATACCACCAAAGGTGTGTTTAATCTAGTATTTTAAAGCCACCTGACAGAAGTCTTGTCAGGCAAGAGGAAAAGGGGAACCAGAATTCGGAGCTAAGTTACTGACTTCTGTGTCATGGCAGCTATATCAGCCAGAGCTTCCATCACATCTCCCAACAACTGTCAGTATATATGGATCCAGGCCAAAACCAGGAGAACAGACATGGTCCCTTTCTGCTTGCTCTCACCAGAAGCTTAACACACTTTATGCTTTCAATATAATAAACTTTTTATTCTTCTCATTGCCTAAATGTACGGTTTTATTTCTGGAAACAATCATTATCTCATCCACCTCTTTTAAAATACGTACTTGTGACATATCTATTAGAGTGATGATATGTGATAGTGATTTTATCATCTCATCCACTGTTTCAGCTTTCAGCACACATACAGAGATCTGGAGACATTATTTCAGCTAGCTTGTGTTAATGCTTAGTTAATGCCAGCATCAAAGACGGATCTGAAATGAGAGCCCTACACACTGTGCTTAAAAGCACAGAGTCAAGATTCTCCCATCTTACAATAAATTTAAATCGACAATCAGAATAATTTAGGGGTTTTTGCAAGTACATCAAGCAAGCATCCATCCAAAATGTTAGGCATTGGCAGGTTTGTTTTCATCACCTTGCAGGTATTACACGATTGTTTTTTTAAGAGAAGGAAAACATCTTAGTTATTTATATACAATGAGAAAAAACAAATGGCCCTCTTGAAATTAATGCAATAGTTGTTTGTTTGCTTGGCTTCTTAACTCATAAAATACAGAGAGGAAAATCTGGCATCAAAACACACAGATGTATCTGCTGAACTTAAAGCAGCTTAAGAGAGCTTTGAATTTTTCTCTGCAGTTTTCAAGCAAGAGTTCTATTGTTTCTTCTCAATACACTTGCCCTTTAAATTTGTTATGGGACCTGCTACAGTCTGTGGGAGAAGAATCAATTTAATTAGTGCTCTGGATGCAGTATTTTTATATAGGATGGCTAGAGAGAAGGCACAGAAGTTTTCCCTCTGACCACTCCTGAAAAGCCCTCAGCATTCCTGTAGAAGTGTTGCCAACATGGATAGAGTCCAGAATAAAATACACAGAAATTCAGTATTAAAATGGGAAATTGTTTCATTAACTCCAAGATATCCGGTACTAAACAGCATCCTAAAACATGAAGGCTAAATAATGAACATACAAAGGCTTCCCAAATAAAACTTTGCTTCTCTGATTCAAAATAGGAATTGTACCAACCATAAAGCACACCCACTGTGAGTCACATACCATATGTACAAAGCTTCAGAAAAGCCAAACAGCGTGAGCTTCACCATCGACATTTTCTTACATTTAAATGGTGTTAAATGCCAAATAACTCATTTCCTAGCAGTCTTACAATAAGTTGCTTTGTTATAGAAAGTAATGAAGACACACTCAAATTCATTTCACTTATTGTACATATTCAGAAATGAAAACGAGGAGAAGCAAATTTTGGAGCAATTCAGTCAGTGAATACTAAGAGAGCTGGAGGAATAAAATTACTGAGGCTTTATAAGCAGCAAATAACTAAAGGAATACATACAAATAATGTTTTACTCTCACACTTAAAAGATTCAGTTGCGTAAGTGTAAAATCTTGGTGTCATTTGAGATGCTCCAGAAAATCAACACTCATATCTGACTGGCAGATCTGACAGTATCTGCAGGAGATTTGCACTCTTTGTAAGTGGCAGGAAAAGGAAAAGCAGTATTAATTGGGTATCTATGAGCAGCCATCTAGTGTTGTTTTAGGCAATTTAATCCCATCCATATAGTCTACTGTCACTTCAAAAATGCCTCTGATTAAGTAGAAGAGAGAGTTACAAGAACAAGACCTCACTTAGTCTCTCCTAGAAGTCCACAAACAGCTTCTGAAAAGGATGATAACATTCAGCCCTGATCAGTATCCATCAACACAAAACTGCCAACAAAGGAGAGGCTGAAAGTTCATTCATCTTTTGATATTATTGCCTGCAAAATGGGAAAATGGTTTGAGATAATTACATGACTATATATGTGACATTGATTATCATTGCACATAGTGGGTAAAGAAAATTAATTCTCTTACATCTCATCAACCACCACCAGGACAGAGGTTCGATAAGAGCCTTGGGCATTTACAGTAACATAGGAGCTTACTCAGATTTTAACTTGTCTGCATTAAAACATTCATTAAATACTTGAAAGAAACTTTCCAACAAAAACCTGTGTTCAAGACAGAAAGGGAGGAAGCTCTCTGGAAATACCACAAAAAAAGAAGGGAGGTGTGAGCATGATATTAAGGAGAAAACATCAGTTTTGCAGAAATACAAAATTCTGTGTGGAAAGCAATTCAGAATGATTATATTTCCTTCTAACTGTTTTCTTTTTTTTTCCAATTGGGCAATGAAGACGTCGTCTTTCCTCTTTTTTTTCCAAACTGGAATCATGCTTTGCTAAAGCCCACCAAAAACGTGCCTGCTGCTTCGTATCCTGCTGCTTTATGCTCCAAATTGGAAAAGCAATAGTCATTTTTTAGAGGTGTATGCTAGCAATAGAAATCTTAATGCTTAATTTAAATCATCTCTTTGAAGCAACCACTCTGGACACTTTCAAGATGCTACGATATTATTTCTTTAGTTAAACAAATTCCTAGAGAAATGCTATTCTGTCAGGCACATCATATGGAAACTACTGCTTTACGCTCGTTCTGTTGTTCCGTGTAAAAATCAACGCTTATTGTTGCAGTGGGTGCCGTTACACTAATGGGAAGGACTTTTAGTATAAGGTTTTACCGGTTCTAAATTGGGAAAAGGAGACATTAATATTAAGCCACAGTTCCTCAGGGCTCTGAAATACAGCTTTTGTTTAGCAGCTTACTGGCATGGATTTATTGAGGAAAAAAACCCAACCTCTCCCTGCTCCATGAACATTATGCCACCTTAACATAGGAAAATACATTAGCTACAGGTATTAGTTGGAAAAGCGCATTGAAACGGTAAAAATATATGACAGTACTCTGAATAGCTGACAGTTCATGAAGTATACACTGTTTACTGAGTCCTGTGATACCAGTTTATAACTCAAGGGTAAATTCTTCTGTTTCACAATTACAGCAGCTAAGTGCCTGTGCTCAGAGGCAGTGGGGGAGTGCTGAACCAATTAGCCTGCCTTCCACCTTCATCTCTTGTTCCAGGGGGAATATCATCCCACAAATTGTAGAATTTGATAGGGAAATCACTGGCATCACATCCTAAACTGGCATAGTTTTAGTAGCGTATTATCACACAGAGAAGAAGGGCAAGAGTAGATAGCTGGGTTTAGGAAATACATATGCTTAGCTCAGCTCCGGAGCACATAAACTAATTCGCACACAGTTATTAGCTCTTGCATCATGGCCAGGCAGAAGGAACAGACATTTCTCCCCACACCAAAGGCACATCTCATGGACTAGGTCTAGCAGCAGCGTAATTGTGCTTAAGAGCCATAGATATACAAAGGACAGACAGCTCTGCCACACGGCTCAGCAACAGTACTCAACGGATGGATGGATGGATGGATGGATGGATGGATGGATGGATGGATGGATGGATGGATGGATGGATGGATGGATGGATGGATGGATGAAGAGAATGGTGCCAAAGACACTTGGTACAATACTGGTGGAACAAAATGAACTAGAGTAGAATGCACAACTTCTGTTTGGGGGGGGGCTTGTTAGCTGTAGTAAAAATCATTTAAAAGAAACTAACTCACAGGGACTGAGCCAGCTGATAAACTTTAACCTGACCCATTATTTTTGCTGCTGACACTTTACAGACACTTCAGCATAAGACCCTCAGAAACTGAAGACAGTTTAGTTCTGCTAATGACAGTACACGCCTACTCACCATCTGCTGACCTGAGCTTAAGCATTCCCCCCAGTTTTGCTCCCATATGCAGTAAAGTGCCAGCACACTAAGGGCTGCCTTTGGGGCCCACATCCCACCCTTTCCTTCTCTCCAGCCGCTGGGTTCTGTGCCCTGCTACCATCAGCAGCGCTTAAGCCAATGCCATGGTAGTCCCCTGGGTCCACAGGACTCACAGGGATGGCATCTGAAGCTCCTAAGTTATGTAGATACAGGCAGGCAGGGCCATCAATCAGCTTGTTCTGTTTGTGCCAGGGTCCCTGGGCCTTACTGAGAGCAAACACTACAGCAACTGTGCTTGTAGTGCAGCTTGTGGAGATTTGCTTTTAAAAAGGAGAACCTGGCCTAGTCCAAGATGTCCCTGACTGTTGCAGGGGGTTGGATTAGATGGCCTTTGAAGCTCCTTACCAAACCAAACTATTCTGATGCTATGATACAGTGAATGCTTCAGTCTCTGCATTGTGTCTAACGACCTGGCTGAAATAGGTTATTGGAAAGCCTGCTGAAGATGCAGACAGCTCTTCAGCCATGTTACCTGCTGTTGGTTTTTCTTGTTTATTATACTTTAAACTGATCCATTACTTTCTGCAGGTGGAATTGACCATTTCAGGTGTTGTGCATTTCTGTGCATCTTAACAGCTTCAAAGTCCAAAGGAGCTCTTTGGCTGTTCAATTTAATAAACAGGAAGGAGATGTTATAGAGAGGTCACACTTCTTTTTACTAGTACCCTCTTCTTACTAATACCATCAAAAGAAGACTTTAGTTTGTTACTATTTTCCCATAGGTTTTGCTTATAATTTTGGAAAAAAGAAAAAATATAAAGCCAGTGTATTCAATATACTCCTCTTTCTTCCCCTCCCCACCCCTCCATTTTTGTTTTATATAGTTTCTTGCATTGGTGTTTTTTGTCATACAGGGATTGTAAAATATAGCTAAGAGAAATTTCTTAGGCTTTGGGGAGCTCAGTAAAAGGGCTTGTCATGGTTTAACCCCAGGAAGAAACTAAGCACCATGCAGCCGCTTCCTCACTGCCTGTCCCCCAACCCCTATGGGTTGGGGAGGAAGATCAGAAAAATCTGTGGGTTAAGGTAAGAACTTGTACTGATATGTGAAATATAGTAAAGTATAGTAACAACAACAACAATAATGAAAAGGAGAGAGAGGAATAAAACCCAAGGAAAACAGGGAAAAAAAACCAAACAAGTGATGCACATTACAATTACTCACCACTTGCTGACCAATGCCCATACTGTCCCTGAACAGCAACTGGAAGCTCCTGGCCAGGTACCCCAGTTTATATACTGAGCATGATGTTCTATGATATGGAATATCCCTTTGGCTAGTTTGGGCCAGCTGTCCTGGCTTTGCTCTGTCACAACTTTTTGCGCATCCCTTCACTGGCAGAGCATGGGAAACTGAAAATCCCTTGACTTAAGGTAAGCACTTCTGAGCTACAGCTGAAAGATCGGTGTGTTATCAACATTATTCTCATACTAAAGCCAAAACATAGCACTGTGCCAGCTACTAGGAAGAAAATTAACTCTCTCCCAGCCAAAACTGAAAGAGGGTTATAATGAGCTTTTGCATTCAGTTTGGTAGGAAGCAACAGAATGACTTCAGGATGTTTTCACTCCTAACTACGTTCTCATGAAGGTTGGACTGTAACACTTAGTAATGAAATAGTAGAGGACAAAATGTAGAAAGAGTTTTCCTGCTCTGAATTATCCAATGTTACCGCTCAATATCTGAGAAAAGGCTGGCTCTGTTATGAGCACCTTCCATTCTAATATAAAACCTGTTTCATATTGTTACTAGTGTTTCCACAGGGAAGCTAAAAGAAGGCTTAGAGCATGTTTTCCAAAATTATTTGTAATATACCCATTATGGAAAGTACTGAAAACCGGTCAACTTCTCTCTCACATGATTTTATTGATGCATACGTTCTAGACCATCAGGGATTGCACATTACTTCATAATCTTTTATGGGGGAACATATGGAAGCTTTTCATGAGGAAAGGCTTTATAAAACTTGAAGTTATGGTGTCAGAATACAATTTGTAGTGCATTCAAAAGGCTTGACTTGGAATGAAAAAAAAGATCAGAAGCAGGGCTAAAATTTCTTCCTGATGAATGTGTTAGATCATATTTTTAGTACACTTAGAAATCATTCATCTGTACAGTTGATCTTAACTGTTTTGAATGAACTAATCTGGAGACTTAGAATATAGTTTGAATAATGTATTTTAGAGCTTTTTGACACATTCAAGCAAAGGCGATATAGAACAGTACGCCTCAATTTTTACTCACATAACTTATATGTCTTAGGTAAATGTAATTTTCAAGATCACTAAACAATATTTTGCAGTAGAGATCATAAAATATTAGAGCACAGCAAACATTAACAACAACGAGTGTGCTTGCCCCTATTGACATTGCAGAATCACAGAATGGTTGAGGTTGGAGGGGACCTCTGGAGGTCAAGTCCAACAGAATCACGGGAAGACTTCCACTACTTTACAAATAATACAGTGAGAATGCACGAAGGCTAATTTCTGCTCTAAGCTAGTAAAACCAAACCTGTATGAAGAGCATTTTGCTGTGCAGAGGGAAATCTATGCTCTAATGTTCAGCAGCAAATTTTCAAAGGGTGGCCTGAACTTATTTCCCCAGATTCTGCTCGAGTAAACAACATCATCACAGAGCACTCACAAATATTTGTGTCATGCTTGAATGCACTTTCAAGAACTCGTAGGTCTTTAACTGCCTTCATCTAAGCAAAGCAGCCTGACTGTTTTATACCACTGCCATAAAATACAGAGCTTGGAATCTTAACTCAAAGTAGAAAGTACTGTTAGAATACTTAAATATTCTAAATAGGCAGCCAATGTAAAACTGAGAACATCTTCATTTACCAGGTAGACTCTGACTAATTAAGTTAGAAACAGTAATTACCTGACACATCTCCAAGGGAACAACTACTAAGGAAATTACATCATTTACATTAGTAGATTTAGCAAGATGTTAAAGTATATGAATACAAGAAACAGGGAAACAAAATACAAAGTACTCTTGGAGGGATGTAGTTGAGGACTTCTCACTGTGGTACTTTCAAACAGTGAGACTGGAATTCCTTCTGAAGGAACTCCTGTCAACACCTAAACCAGCAAGTCCTTTCCACCTGTTGTGCTCAATTAAGGTCTGGAGCTTAGGCAAGATAGCAAATTATTTGGCAGAACCTCTTCAGGTAATGTTTTTCACAATTTCAAATACAGAGCACTGTCTAGGCAATGAAGTTGCGAAGAAACTGTGTAGGTGAATAGTAACTCAAGCAAGGTCTTTATTATAAAACCTGGGTGCTGTTGCTAGTTCTTAAGATTAAAGATAAACCACAGTGAGTGTCCTAGGTTCAGCAGCTTAAACCATGACAGTGAGGCAGCACTTTTGCCCTAGGATGTGGCATAAGTATATACTGTCTCCTTGACACGTGCCCATGGAAAAGAAAATTGGATGTCCTGTTTAGAAGGGAGCTGCTATGAGCTTCAGCCACATTCTCAGTCTGTGATACAGCTGCCCGTACCCCTGGAATAATCCAGAGGTCCTTTTGTCTGCCTCTGAATAACTATCTCACTTCGCTGGATTTCAGCATCTCACTTCAAAAGATGATCCAGATTTAACTTTAGTTCTGACAGAAAAGGAGAAGAATCCCAGGAACTTGTTTGCAACACCACGCAACTTCATTTTTTTGGAGCGCTGTAACTTAGACACTACTAGTGATTTACTCTAAGACTAAACTCTGCTGCCTAAATTTAAAAGAAGAATGCATCTCATCCCCAATTAGAAGTATTACTCTTTAAAACTAAATGGATTTTTTAATATATTTGTGAGCAAGTTGGTCACCCTTAATCAAAACACACTCTAGGAAAAACTCTCTGAGAAACTGAACAAGCTGCATCATATGTTTCTCCTGAATAGACTGAAAAAATGGATTAACAGATGCTTAAAATTTCTTTTTGCTATATTTTAGCGAGATTCTATGCACTTGAAAAAAATATTTTTGGAAAAGAAAAAAGGTAAAAAATAAAGGCATTTTTTTCCATATTATTCTGCATAATAAATTTTCTCAGAAAAGGATAAAAATTAACATTGCACTACACAACATCCCCAGCACGACTGCTCTTTTCCAAAAGTCAGCTGCCATTATTCTCAACTGCATCTTGCCTACAGTTAGGTAGTTGTTCTGAAAAGTGCAGCACCTTTTCAAAGCACTCAATGAGCCCAGATTCAGAAATAGTTCTTAAGACAGCCATTAGATCACTGGAAACAGTATGATGTAGCAGTCTTTTATGACAAAATACTGTGACAGAAATATATGTGGTGCAATAGAAAAAACCCACACCTGTAGAGGACAACTCTAAGAAATCCAGGGAGTGGAAGATAACACCTTTGTTGACAAATCAGTTTTCAGTTACAAACAGTGGCAAATCTTACTTTACTTTCAGTTCGATTTTAATTCTGAATTTCCTTAAATCTTCTTGGTTTGGGATTAATAAAGCATCCACATATTTTGGCCTCAATTCTGTGAAGAAGACCACTATAACCTAGTTCTTGGAGGAAATATTTTAAAAGGCCTGCTCTTTTCTGTATCAAGTCTCCTGATCTCTGCTCCAGACTGAAATTCATGGGATCTACCTGGAAACATGAAGAACAGAAACACTTGGTAGGGCAAAGTTGCTGTTCTGGCCCCCAACCCTAGTGAGTTTAACCTTGAGATCCTTGTGAAAGACAATGCTTTCCTATGAACCTGAAGTGCTGGAATACTCTTATTTCTTGATTGGTGGATGGGAATAAATCCAGACTTAAGAATATCTACATAGAATGACACTATTACAGAAAATCACAATTATACCTAGTTATGACTTCTCTGGGAGAAAAAAGCAAATGCTGCAAGAAGCTTACAATTCCTAAGGAGGAACTGATGGAAATTATAGAATATTTGGATAGAACATTAACATCTAATTTAATTTCCCTTGCTGCTTCTAGACAAACAGGCAATTTGGGAGAAAAAAACTGAGGCAATTGCTTGAAAGAGTTCTACAAACACTCTAGCCATTTATTTTGTGATGTGTTAAATGTCAGTGCACACTGAAGTTCTGCTTCCTGAGAAGACTGGTGCGACAACATTAATACGATTAAGGCTTTTAACAGAAACAACAACTGTTGTGTTGAATCATCTCTGTAGTCTTAATGGAATAGTAATTGGAAATAGTGTGCTTCTGCTATGAGATAAAATAATCTGCGTGTATTTAAACTGTATATTAAATAAGTATTTTTCAGTCGGTGCTTAAACTGAAAATAGCTTTAGCACTATGCCAAACAAGAACTCTGAAATCTTTATGTATTTAAAGTTCTGTATGATACCCAGAATGCTGTTCCAAGAACTGCATGCTGTACATTTGGACTTCATGACCATGCAGGTACTATCAAATTAGATAGAAAGAAAATGAAAATTACAGTTTTCACGATAGAAAATGCAAGGCTGCAACACTGGCCAAGCCCTCTGTCATTCATTTTGTACACATCCTGATTTGGGGACTGACCATTGATAACTAGTAATACAGATTTCATTTCAGTCATCTTTTGATCACCCAGTTTTTGTGATTTTGGAAAGAAAGATCCTGAATGACAACCTGCCCATTCCTGTGATATGGATTTCTTCATCCTTTAAGACAGAAACCTCCTATATGAGATGTTGATGGGGTCTTACAAATGTGATGGTTAAGAAGTTCTCTGGGCTTTTAAATTTTCATATGTTCCATAAAAAGAGAGATAATATGTTTTAATTTTGTACTTAATGTTTAAAAACTGCAGTGAGTTTTAATTTAGTGAGTGAAGTAGCTTTTCATGGATGACATCTGAAGACGAATGCATTCATGCAGCCTGCTGTACATTCTGCAGTTCTGCAATTAAAGCTCTGATTATCCACTCTTTTAGCCTTGCTAGCCTGTAACAGTATGAACAAGGAGCAGGAGATAAACGCTCTCCACTTTCAAACAGTAATCAGCAGCACTGAAGCAGGCTGTTTCCAGTCAAGAAGAACACTGGGGGATGAATTTCCAAAGAGTCAGTTGACAAAAAGTTAAACAAATGTAGAGTATAAACTGAGGCTGAGGATTCCTTTCTCTAGTCACGTTAATACCATTCACAATTCACATTTCACTAACATGAATGAAATTAAGTACAGAGGTTTGATTTTCTTCTCGGTTACTAACACCAAGTGACTCCCTCAAATACGCAATGCCAAAATCAGAAGGTAGGAAGAGTGCCATCATTATCATTACCATAACCTCAGATGAACTCTTGATTAGAAATGTATTACATACTGGTTTACGTTTACAAATCTATATGCTACATAGAAAACCCATCTGTGCCTAGGCTCAATGCAGATGTCCCAGCCCACATCTGATAATTCATGTTAGAAGCCAGGTTTTAGGCAGCTCCTGTAGCTATCTGATGGGCTGTGGCATATGCATAGGCATTCTGCTTCCTTTTTTGTTGGTAAATGCTAAGGACCAAATAGAATTAGCTGTGCTTGTTAATTATCTCTTTGTGGATATCAGTGTATACAGAGGATTTTCTTTCAAGCTCAAAGACCACTTGGCGTTAAGGGTGAATGCCATGTGGCAAAACCTCTCTCCTTTGATCTTGTGCTAGTTCTGGCAACAGCAATTCTGGCAAGACGAATGTTGGGCAGTCAGCATTTACACAGGCCACAAAATCACAAAGCTTATAAAGGTATTCATTGAAAACTGGAAATAAATTGCCAATCTTACCTAAAACAGCAGAACAGTGCATGCTGAAGAATGTACTCAACTACAGCGGAGAGGAAAAAAGCAGAAAGGAAAGAGTGGACATGCATTTCCAAAGTGGGTAAGTTATTATCAGTCTAGGGAGAAATTAAGAAGTTTCTGTTGTTTCAGGAAGAAAGGAAACCCATTATGTGATTCTAGCAACAGTACAGTAGCTTGTCTCAGATTTCTACTATTATGAAAATTCTGTACTAGGCTTCTCTAGGTGAAATACTGAAATAAAGCCATTATCAGCTAAACTTACTTACTTTCAAATTTTATTCAGCAGAAATTACCTTCTTAATGTTTAATATAAAAATGATAATATTTACCAACTGATGTAGTCATAAATCTATTCTGAAATTACAGACTAAATACATTTGTGTCTTCAAATGTATTCAGGATTGTTCTTAGCGTTTTGTGCTTGTATTTAGAACATACTTCAGCTGAACACTCTGTAAACTCATGCCATCGAATTATGTTTTCTTAAATAACTATTTATTCCCACATTGCTTCTCTCTTTCATTTGTGTCCCCCTTAAAAGGTTTATCATCTCCTCCTGATTTATAAGTAGTGCCAAAGCTATGCTTATCTGTGAAGAACTGTGAGATGTATGAAGCAGTAATTTTTGCAGACTGTATTTCTAACCAAAACTTCAAGAGTCTGGAATGGATCCCAGAGAGTTTGCATCTAAATTGTTAATTCATCTGGAACCTGAACTACGTATGTATTAAGAATCAGAAAGACAACTATAGTCTGAGAGGTGGATACAGCAAGACTCATAGTAAGTAATGACAGGAATGTGGAGGTCAGAAATATACAAAGAATATCAAGTGATGGGCTAAGTTAATAGATTCTGAATAAACAGATTACAGATAAAAGCTATTAAAGTGATGGCATTATTTTGTGTGGATGCTGATGATAGTGCTGGAAGAACAGTGGAAGCAGAAATTTTGTATCTGCCTTGGCTGTAGCCGCAATGCTGACTGAGATCAGGAAGCAAAATGTGCGAGTGTGTGTTCACTGCAAACGTCTGTCATTAAAGTTCTCACTTGCTCTCTAGAGCAGAACACAGAAAACACATGGCACTTTTCAACAGACCATTGCTCAAACAAGTCTGAACAGATTTTCATTGCATAATATGCCTGTTCTGCTTCCAAATGTCAAAGATTTCTTGCTAATCACTGGAAACGGTTACTTTCAGTAGCTTTCATTTCTGCACGATGGTAAACTAATCTGTATGTGGGAAGCATGTCCCAGCTGGCAATATTCCATGCAAGTGCTTTGATTCATGTGTGAGAAGGATGCATCTGGTTTGAGATAAACAGAAACTCTTATTCAGGGAAACCTATTTGTGGCTTGCTAAAACAAAGTGGTAGCACTTCCTTCTCGGGATGTCCCTTTCTTCTCTCTGTTCTCTTTCTGTCCCTTACAATGCATTAAAACTATAGCTGATTATAGAAATCCTTGCATTAGAAAGAAGATGATATTGTAAATAAGCAAAGGTTTCTTTCATCCAAATCTCCTGTTTCCATAAAATACAATATCAGATCATTTATATGAGAAAGTTAATAATCCCTATTTTAATTCTTCTCCTTCATATGAATCTGCTGTTAATGATATCTACCTCTTTCCATTAGAAATTTAGATATAATCCTTAAGATGTATTAAAAACCACAATATAATCTCTTGAGGAAGAGGTTTATATGACAATGCTTCTGCATGTGACAGCTTACATGTGTGACATCTGGACAGCCCCTACCATAACCACCTTATGAACTATGGCTGATGGCCACTCTATTTTGAGGTGACAGGAGAATAATCACAAAGCTCTTCTAATTCTAGTTCAGGTTATTCTATGGACCACAACTTGTCCTTATATATTAACTTCTACCACATCGCTGGCATTACCTCTTCAACTAATTACTTGCTGGTCTTGTACGTGCTGTTTCATCACAAATTTGGCAAAGTGAACTGGTAGGCCTAAGCAACATAGAATAAGAAGAAATATTTTTTCATTCCTTATTCATATACTTGCAGACAAATGTAAAATTTAGAGATGTGAACAACAGAAGGGGCACAACTTTTCTGGAACAGCTTTAATGCCTCAAACATTCATCCACCTAACCAAAGTTCAAACATACAAGCTGATCTGTTTGAATAGTAGGTGAATTAGGGTATGTTTACACATTGCTGATTTCTTCTGTGAAGGCTTTAACTCGGACAGCTGGTAACTAGAACCTGGCAGCATAACATGGTCAACAGTACCAACACCAATACTACTGGTCCACAAAGACTGTCAGTATATCCAGTATGAGAAAGCACAGATAGCAGTGCTCTATTTTCAGTGACACAGACATTTACAGTAGCTTTAAAAAGTTATTTAAGGATCTCAACTTGCCAATAAAAATCTAGTTGCTATCTTGTACCCATTTAATGAGACATGCATTTTCTGAGGCTTGTGGAGTACTAAGATACATACCTCCGTCCTTAGATATCTAAAATACACTGGATTAGAAAAGATTAATATTACTTATAACATTCACTATATTTTACAACTCTTCTGTAATAAGGTTCCAACATTATTATTTAGCTTAGATTCTGGCTTCAACAGCACTCTGCCCCCTGGGTTTTTAAACACTTCATAAATACAGTTGGACTTGATCTTAGAAGTCTTTTCCAACCTAAATGATCCTATGATTCTATGTTAAATGAACTTCTGAGTCTCTAGATTAAAATCTTCATACATGTAAGGTAGGCTTATCCAAAGAATTAGAAAAATGCAAACAAAATGGTGAGGGTGAACACAAACTCTTCACCCACAGGGAACTTTGGGCAACATTAAGATACACAATCAAATTGAAAGCACTCAGGATACGTTATTAGTTTGATACATTCGTGTAAATTTGAATTTAGTTAAACCAGTGAAAATAGCATCTGTTTCTCTTAAAAAAATAACAATGGCAACTGAACAGTCACGATGATTATGTCGCCCATCTTTCAACTTGTCATCTCGAGGAGAAGCTGTGTTCCTTGGTATCAGACACGGATCTAGACAAACATCTGCCATGGGGCTGAAACATCAAATTATCTCTATTATTCTGACATCTAATCTAGATTTCTCCCATGAAAGTTTAGTCTTAGTGCAACATCTTAACTCAAAATATCATGAAAAAAGTATAACTTGGTATGAAAAGGCTTCTATCCTAAGCCAGACACATCTGTTAGTTTATTATCAAGAAGCAACTGTAATCCATGGAAATACAGAGATATTCCTCTGACAGCCTTCCTGGTACAAGGCCTTATCTTATGTCACTGCAGCCCAGAGTAGTTTTACTGCCACTCTTCCATTATTTAGGTGATTGGTAGAACAAGAACTACAAATGCAACTAACAGACTAATGACAGCACAAAAGAAAGTTAGTAAGCAAATTAATGAGTCAATGAGATGACAATTATGAATACACTACATCACGATCCATATATATTCCAAATAGTACTGTGTAATTGAATTCTTTTTCCTTAGCACTTTCCTCAAATTTCCCCAGGAAATTTCTGATTAAACTACTGCACATTCAGGGTAATAACAGCTGGGAAACTGTCCTCCGTGTTCCACTGTCAACCTGCAAAGATACAAATAGCATGGTCCAGTGCTTTTGCTGCTGTTCTGTTCTCTCCTTAATGACTGTGATGCCAGAACTAAAATTGTGCGTCTGTATCTAAGAAAGACCAAAATAGAATGCTAGGCATGCTAGGCAATGTTAGGAAATGCTAGGACAAACTGTGAGAAAGCACAGGATAAAATTCTGGAAGACAAAGTGGGTCAATGGAGATGGCAGTAACCACGCAAATACATCCTGGGGGGAAGACTAGACAGCCAGTTGGCTCACAGAGGAAGATCTACATATAATAATAAATCAAAACAAAAGCCACTATTGAAACCCATACATATTTAAAGATTAGTAGCACAGTTTACATTACAAATAATTATTTCCTGCCAGAGTGGATACAGCATCCACTGTATCCACTCTTGAAAGTCATACTTTAAAAAACACACAAATTGACTGGAAAGAGTCCAAAGGAAAGCATTAAGACTGAGCAAAGGTCTTGCAAACATACACCATGAAGAAAAACTTGACAGAACCTGGGTGATTTACTGAAGACAGTAAAGACATTATAATGGTCTACAAATGTAAAATATTACTGCGAAGAGGAAAGGCACAAACTGTTCCACCACACACAGGGAAAGAGCTAATGGCCTTAAGATGCAGTAAAAAAAACAATTCAATTTAACACTAGAAAGGTTAAGTATGAGGATAGTTAAACACTCAACAGATTGCCCAGGGAAGCTGTGGAATCTTCACCAGGAGAGGTTTCTGCGAACAGGATAGAGGCAAGCATCTATCCAGACTAGTTTAAATGTAACTGGTTCTGCCTCGTGGCAGGAAGATGGACAAGACTCAGCCACATGTATACTTACTAGTGTGCTATCGCCTCCATACAGAATAAGAAATGAATGTACAGTTACCAAAATAAATCAACCAAACACAGCTTATGAATCAGGATTATTAATTGCCTAATATACACTCTTTAACACTCTCACTCCTTTAACTGTCAATTGCAATTGCAATTGTCATTTATAATTTTCCCATCCTTGCTTATATGGTTTTCCTACAGAGGCAGCGTATCAGCCATGTTGTTGCAAACCCGTCAGGACCCTGCAATCTTGTCCCCCCCCTGTCACTCATTAAATCTTCTGGCTACAGTTTTCATAAAAGCTCCTACCCTTCATATATCACCTACACACTATAACTATCATGCCCTCTAACTTATTATACCACTTTATTCTCTACTATCATGGTGGAGAAAGAAATTGCATACTACACTCAGAATGGAAATGCAATCACTTCAGTTAATAATGATGTGATTATGCAAACTGAAAACCATGATCTTGCTTAAAAAGAAAGAAAATATGAACTCTGGCAATTTCTTGTCTACTTCATCTTTTATGGCTGTTGCTATGAATTATTTTGTTACCTATTTTTCTCCTAGAACCACATCCCACAACAAGGTACCTAAATATCTTTGAAAGTCAAGTCCAACATGTCTGAATACAGACATCTGAAGCCAAAGGATCCTGAAGAAAGTGAAATTGTGTTTCCTGGGTGTAACCTATAAAGTAGAATTACAGAGGTTTAGTTATGTTCGATGCTGTATCATGGTCAGAATAAGCTGCTGCTAACAAGATGTTAGCTGTTTGACAATATGCTTTTTCTTCATTGCTTATCGTCCTGTCAAAGATGTTACAACAGAATTGACAGTTATAATGTATAGCTTGCTAGCTGCAAATCAGAAAAGCAGAACAGCAGAAATGTAACTGGTTTAAACTACAGGAAACAATAATTGCACTTTGATTTTTGCAAACAATTCTCAGAATGTAATGAATGAGAGAAAAATTCTTTTTTTTTTTCCCAGATGTTTAAAAGCTGATTTAAGTATCTACCATTCAGGAGAATCAAGAATCATTTTTTGCCAGCAACCTTCAACAAATGGAGTGCATGGTAGCTTGACTGTGTTACTTGAAATACCCGCATGCATGCATGCATGCATGTGTAGAAACCAGAGAATCACAGAATGGATTGGGTTGGAAGAGACCTTAAAGACCATCTAATTCCAACCCCCCTTGCCATGGACAGGGACACCTTCCACTAAACCAGGTTGCTCAAAGCCCCATCCAGCCTGGTCTTGAACACTGCCAGGGATGGGACATCCATAAATTCTCCAGGCAATCTGTTCAAGTCTTTCACCACCCTCAGAGTGATGAATTTGTTCCTAATACCTAATCTGAATCCACGCTTTTCTAGTTTAAAGCCATTCCCCTTTGTCCTGTCACTACATGCCCTTGCAAAAAGTACCTCTCCAGACTTCTTGTAGGCCCCCTTTAAGTATTGGAAGACTTTATAAGGTCTCCTTGGAGCTACTTGTCACCAGTCTCCACTTGGACATTGAGCAATATGCTTCATCAGACAAATTAATCTCTATGCCTAATGCCGTATCAGCCTACTGGCTAATACAACACATATAGAGTCTCATCACCACTTTGTGTCCTAGTGGATTGTCCATAAGCAGAACGGAGGATATTCAGCAATGAATAATGTCTTCATACCCTGCTGTGCATCTATGCTGCACGAGGCAGCCTGCCAGTGCAAGGCTGGCTTCAAGGGGTGGGTCTGAAGGCATTTTGGTCTCCAACAAGTACATCTGTGCCTGGAGGTGCCAGTGATGTCTCAGTGATGTACTGAGATTACTGACAGAAGTAAATGTCAAGCTTTGAAATGGGTTACACTGCAGGTTATAAACTACTACAACGCTAACATGGAATTTATTAACATTGTATGTTTTCTGTTGGCCCTAAAGGTTTTACTTTTCAGAAATCAAGGATAAGTACTGTAATGGAGGTCACAATTTTTTTAGTGTATAATCATAACCATATTTTGGCAGCTACTTCAAATGGTCACAACTTAACTCTTAAAAGGTCAACACTTTGCACAATCACATTTCCTGGAAGTACAATTTCACCATACATGACTAAGCTGAGGATGTTACAAACACTGCCACAAAATCTCCTCAGTCCTTTTGCGTAACAGCCAAATAGACATTGCTTTGTAGAATAAACACATGCACTGCAAATGTATCACCTTTCAAATTGAATTCTGAACTCCATTTAACAGTCTTAACCTGCTAACTGGTTGGAAAAAAGGGCAGCATGAAATTCATTACACTGAGGGTTCTAAGGCTTAGAACACAATGTCTTAGCTGAAAAAAACCCAAACCCAAAAAGACTGTTATCACAGCATTTTTGGAAATTGAAAAATGGGTCAGATATGAAGAGCTATATCCTGCAAATTGTAGTGAAGGAGGAGCATGGTGCTGCACTGCCTTCCTCACGGACAAGGCAAAGCATACTGACATCAGGACTCTTCTTGCACTGAACAGGTTACACACGATAATTTAAAGAGAAACTTAATGATTAAAGCTTTGAATTAATCTGCCAGATGACTGACTAAAGATTCCAAAACAAGCTTATATTGTAATAATCAGAAAGTCACTAAAGCAAAACAGTGAGGAGACAATAAGGGAGTTGAAGGTGATGCTCCAAATCCAGACTTAATGTTAAGAGGATGTGAACTTACACAAGAACCAAAACTCTGGGTGCTGCCTTCATTCATCCTCCTTTTGTAATGGGATTAATTTGAGACTTCTTCTGGAGAATAACAAGGTACATAATGCTGTTAAAGAAAATGAATGTGCTAAAAGTATTGCTCTTGAACGTCTCACAGGTTCAAATCCTACAGCAGTCAAAGTTCAGAAAGGGAAGCAATTCCTTAGAAATTCATTCTAACAATTGAAAGCTATTTGGGGTAAAGTCTGAGGAGAAGGAGGGGAACAAATAAAGATTATTACTACAATAAAGCCCTTGCATGCATTGATACTGTAAACTGACACAATATTATACATTACTGACAAGGCTGTGCTGTAAACTATTATGTAGGATATCATAAAGCTAAACTAACTATAGATTCCAGTTTGGCTAATGCAACACCAATGACTTCTTCCAGTACAGTTACAATACTCAGTGACCACTTTTTCATGTCTCTTGTAGACATAGTTATGTTGGCAGGCGTTTGCTGTTAGCATGCCTTTAATTTACTTTACAGACTTTTAAAGCCTGCAACACAGACTTTAGCATGATGTAGAAGACAGATCGTACTTCTATACAGCCCCGATCTCAATGTTGGTTATATATACTCATTCTGGAGAAAAACGTTTTATCTCCTATACCTGTTTATGAAATAGCATCAGCTTGGACAACGACACACAAGTGAGCTGAGCATGCCCTGACATACCCGAGAAGACATCCCTAAACCATTATTGTCCTAATGTGACTTGAAAGGGAAACATGGATGTTTTTATAAAGTACCTAAGCATCCTTCACAGATTTGTGAGACAATACACAGCCTTTTATGGCAAACCATGCAATGAATGGTGTTGCTAAACCAAACGAAATAGGAATAAAGTTTCCATTGGGACTTCTGATTAGCAATGTAAGTGAAAAATCAGATCCAGATTCTGTGCTATGGTGTATTTGCCTTGGCCTGGCAAATTGCCCTTCAAATGAACTCTCTGCTAACAGAAAGCTTGTGCTATAGCAACTGTTCTGCCTACTGCTCTCTGTGATTAGGGATCGCAGTTAGGACAAATGAGAAATGAAGCAATCAGAAAAGGGCATTAAAACACTGTTTCAGCCCTACTTTTGAGCAGGCTTAGTCTAGCATTTTTTTCACCCTGTACAGTACATATTCCACGGCAATCTTGAAAACAGTATAATTTAAAAGTTAACATCTGCTTAGCTGGTAGCACCAGATAAAAGCTCTCATTCGTAATGAATGGGAGAATTTGTTATTGCCCTAGTCAATAGCTGTTGACTCGGCAAAGCACTTCTGCTTATTACAGTCAAATCCACTTTCTTTTTTGTTCAATAGTCAATGACACTGCAAAGGAAGGTATTGCTTAAAAACTGATAAAATATATATCAGCAACTGCTAGCAGCAAATGACTAATGGTTACAAAGAGGAAAGCATGTGCTAAGAACAGCATTACATGCCTATTAATCAAATTTACTGCATCCAATGTGCCTTTATACCTTAGCGGAACTGTAATGCACATCAGTTTCTGCTGTTGCTAATCTAACACAAAACACCTTTTAATCATTACATAAATGATTTGGCTGGGACAAGGTTCTGTCTGACTTTTACAGCACACCTTTTAGTTACAGGAAATGTCTGTCCTGTGTTGGCTTGTGCCAATCTTGTCCTAGATTTAGGATTTAGTGGTTCTGCTGCCAGCTGAAGCATGTTATTCTCTAAATAGCACAGATGTGGCAGCATAAATGCAAGGCAACATCCGAGAGATAAACGGGCAAAAAGATGCTGTTGCTTAGCCTGATTCCTGCAGGAGAGAAGTACTGCACAACTCTGCCCTTTATAAAACTTGCCCTTTCCAGGCATTATGGAGAAATTTGTTGATAACACATGTATTTTTTTTCATCCTATAATTACTGCTGCACACTTTTTTCCAACCTGCCTGACCCATATTTCCTTTCAAACTTCCTCTACTTTTTTAATACCTGAGATAGATATTTTCATAGGACAGTATGACTATAACAGTAACACCTAGTGTATTTATATACTTCTAAGCAAAACATTCCAAAAATAACAGTAAAGTTTGTTGACTCCTTAGAGAAAAGCAGAACTGCTAATGATGACTTCTTGACTTACAGTTGTCTGTACGATCACTTTTCCTGTAGAACAGGAACAGATACTCTAATGCTGGAGCACTGATTTATCTGTTTGTTTCTATTTTCTGAATGCAGTCTTCATTTTTCTCTAGGCTGACAATGAGCCATTATAGAAAGAAAACGTATAAACGTGGCAAAGATTAAACAATCATGCCATTGCCAAGCACATTATACTGCACCCTGTGTGTACCATCTAATTGGATTTAAACAATGTTTGTAAATCACGGCCATTAGCCTTTTTCAGAAATGAGACATACACTACTAGATCCACCACATGGATCCTAGCCATACCTGTGAGACTTGTTTATAAATGGCCCACGTTGGTGAAGACTGGTGGAATTTAATTTTTGATATATGCTCATTACACAGCAAGGAGCTAAATTCAATGAGGTTCCTACATATTTACATCTCTTGACGAAGATCTCCAGTGCTGCTCAGCCAGCGTTAAGTCATGTTCTCATTTGCTGTGACAGAGCAGTTACTGACAGGAGAGCAATGGAGAACATTAAGCAATATGTTTCTAGAAGCCTGCAACATCATTTTTTTTACTCTAGCAACCAAACACTCCTAAATAATAATGAATTTCTCCTTTCAATACTGTGCGAAAAAAAAAAACCCACAAAAGATCCTCTTCATCTTAATCCTGAACCACAGGAACAGATTTGAACAATTCATATCATAAACCTATTGCACTCCAATGACTCCCAACTTGGAGTACTGTACGCATTTCTGGCGTCCTCAAGATAAGAAAAACATGGAGCTGTTGGAGCAAGTCCAGAGGAGGGCCATGAGGATGATGAGCAGCTGGAGTACCTCCTGTAAGAAGACAGTCTGAAAAAATCGAGGCTGCTCAGCCTGGAGAAGAGAAGGCTGCGTGGAAACCTCAGAGCAGCTTCCAGCATCTGAAGGGGGCCCATAAGGATGCTTGGGAGGGACTCTTCGTTAGGGACTGTAGTGACAGGACAAGGGGTGATGGGTTTAAACTGAAACAGGGGAAGTTCAGGTTAGATATAATGAAGAAGTTCTTTACTGTGAGGGTGGTGAAATGGTTTGCCGAAGGATGCTGTGAATGCTCCATCCATGGCAGTGTTCAAGGCCAGGTTGGACAGAGCCTCCGGTGAGATGGTTTAGTGTGAGGTGTCCCTGCCCATGGCAGGGGGGTTGGAACTGGATGATCTTAAGGTCCTTACCAGCCCTAACCATTCTATGATTCTAGGATTCTATGACATGAGTTCAGGAGCTATACTTTCCTCTTTGTTCCAGTATATTGTGTTTTCCAAGCACAGCTTTGTAACAAGGGCAAAACAGGAAATATTCATAACATATTTACTGTATTTACTGTTAAAATAAGAGGACATCATTGTTTTATACACATCACACTTGATCTTTACAGGAAAAACGTAAGTACTTCAAATTAGCAAACAACATGGCTTAGCTGAGGCAATGATGAATTTTGAGAGGAGTGTAACATGAGGTTTTTAACTCATTACTGCAAAAAGCTGGCATTAAAGAAATCACATGCATTTTAATACGACTTCTTACTTAATACTTAAATGGTAAGTTAGACATTTCAGCATTTCAGAGAAGTCCATAACACTAGGTTTCAGAGGCAAGTGATATCTTGGCAGCTGCAACAGGTATAAAGAGTAAGACATTTCACATGTTATTCTGGAATCTTAGTGAATAATTTGCAAGCGTACAATAAGTTTAAGAGAATTTATATTTTATTTCTTTAAAATATAGGAAATTGATTTCTTCTGGTACTGAAATCAATAAACCACAACCAAATAAATAATGAGCTCTTTTGGGAGAAGAAGAATATAGCTGCTCCGTTGCAAGACAATTTGACTTCATTAACAAATCATTTACATTTATGGTTTCTGTATTCCACTTGCCTATAAGCAAACTTTACAGTCTATTTAATAAGAACCTGTAAAGACTTTATTTGAATTAGAAGGGTTTTTATTAAAAAAAAAGAAATAAAACATTTTAAAATGAAAACAGCTATGCAGTTCCTATTATAGTCCCAAATTCTGCAGTAGCTACTGTCATTTTATGACTTAGATGCTTTCTGAGAATTGCAATCCATACTAAATGTGGAATTAACACTTAATTTTGATACTAAATGACACAGAATGGGAACAATGATAAAAGAACCAGCAGTAGTAACTTACTTTTTGTAACAACTCCTTCAAGGCGAATTATATTTGGGTGATCGAATTGTCCCATGATACTAGCCTCTCTCAGGAAATCTCTTCTCTGCCTGTCCACATAGCCACCTTTCAGAGTTTTAATTGCAACAGGTATCTCTCTTTTTCCTGGTGTCTTCAAACGTCCACTGCACACTTCTCCAAACTCACCTTAAACAGAGGAAATATTTGTTAGATCATTCGCAGTGCCTGCAGAACTACAGTACAGTTTGTACTGTTTAAGTTATACACCTTGTTTTCCAAAAGAACCTTCAGCAGCCATCTTTAAAGCTGTCCTTTATTATGAGTTCAGAGTTATTTGTAGTTGTCAGTGAAACAAGAATGCAAAAATATTCAAGAAACACATATCCCATAGACGCAGACAGAGAAATAATGGATGGGATGCTCAAGTTCCCAAGTTTCATCATATCCCAGAAAAGCAAAATATTCAGCATTAATTCGCAATAAATAATCACCTTTCCTTTGTGCCACACCATGAGATGACAGGGGCTTGTACTTTCACTGCAATAATGGTCCCAAACCATCAGCCCCCCACAGTGCTGTTCATCTTGCTTTACTGACACTTTGAGAATGAAACTATGCTATCAATCTGTTTGTGACATAACTCGGCATGCTATGAGGAAGGAATGTAATGACACTTAGATTTTCATTCTAATGAAGACAAAATATCTATTGACAGCAATATGTATCTATAGGGGTGTCACACACTAAGACCTATATGACAAAAAATGCCATGAGAATATCAGAATACCTGAGTACCCCCCAGTTTCGGAAAGCATGTAAAAGTACTTAACGTATTATGCCACAGAAAAGCAGTTGCAGATGGTTTATTTAAATGGATTTACACACCTATTTGAAATTAATTACATATTTCACTGTTCAGACAGTCAAGGGCAAACAGTTTCAGCAAATCAGGACTGGGCTGCATATGGGAGGAAGCTCAAAGCTTGCTTCAGCTGATGTCTTCCTGTGGATGTTAGGGCCTTTGAAGAATGCATGTCTCCTCTCATTCCCTTTACAGATTTACTAATTAAGTTTGTCTGGAAATCACAATGGTCCTTAGATCTCGAACCCAGTCAAAAGTTATTTGAAGCCCCTAGCAAATATACTCTGGATGCCTGCAGGGCAGTTTTCAGTGAGTCATAATCCAGTAAACATAAACCAATGTTCACAAAAATATTTAAAGGCAAGTCTCAGTGCAGGGTGCTTCTATAGCAAAACTAAATTTTGTACCCGTATTTTGAATCAGAACTGTTGAAAAACAAACAAAAAAAACCCATCATAAACAGATATATATGTAACTGGAGGGAATAATTGTTACCCTCTCCACTCCACGTTGTCTGAAGTAGTTTTCCTTAAAGGACAGAACAAAAGAAAACAAAATGAGAGAGCTCTATCCTGTAACAGTATGAGTTCAGATATGAATCTAGAAGAGAGAGGCCTTAAAGGCAGAAGCTTCACTTCAGAAAATTATAACTCCCTGATGTTACAGGATTAGGATGGATATTGTTATACAGCTTTTACTTTATTAGGTTCTGTCACTTCCACTAAAACAAAATAAGGTTTTATTAGCCAGTAAGATCCAGGAAGAGTGGAGGGATTAAAAAACCCATTTCATAGCTTGTCTTTCACTTCAAAACAAAGACATCATCAAGTGCAAGAGTACAATTAACAGATGTTGAAGGTAACCCCTGAATAAATTAGCAGCTTCTTAAACAGCTAACAAAAGCCAAGTGTTCTAGGGTTCTTTCTACCACCCCTCTCTCCCATTTGTTTTATTTCTACTTAATTTTAAGAAACAAATCAAAGCATGTTCTTCCCTGAAAATGTGTGTATATGTGTGAAAATATATGTCATTAGACTAATGCTTTGGGAATCTTTTGACAAAAGGGATATTTTGATAAGGAATTTCCTACAGATTTTGCCCCTTTAGCTCTTAGAAGGCTCTCCTTAAAAGTCTGTTTGCCTGACTACTTCCAATGAAAAAGTAGTAGATAATCTGGACTTCCAAAGTCCTACCATAAAGTCATGAAATGTGAATGTTTTGAAAGAGACATGGTATATCAATCTTCTATTCTGTGATACATGGTGCAGTGCTAGAACGAATGTCTAAAGCCATGACCTCTGGCTTTTCAAACTCAAATACCTAAAATGAGAAAAATTTCCAATTTCTTTCTCTTGATGTGAAAAGCAAAAATACTAGAGCCTTACTATCCAGATTTTAAAAGAGATTTCACAATCAATGAATTTGCAGAACTGCAAAATCTCATTTTGGAGAACAGTTTGGAAAGCATGGGTCATAGAATAAATTGGTTTGCTAGTTGAAGACTATACAAGAATAGTACAACTTCAGAATTTCATAAATAATGGCATTCATACTTCAGGGACTGTTAAGGGCTGTTCACCAAGTGTTTTGAAATGAATTAAACTGAAGGAGGCAGGTGAAGGACTTACAATCCCAAGATTTATTATCTATACAACATCCAAAGCAGGGGAAGGGAAAACTGTGTCTTCTCCCTGACCTGTTTCTTTTCCCTTTTTTGGATGAATGATTTGTGCAGTTAGAAAGTAATTTCACTGCTTTTGACTACTGGGATTGATCAACTGGTGAGCATTAAGACTCACAGTAATTTTTTTTGTGTCAAACAGACAGTAAGTGATCATCAGCTCACAAAACAGCCAGTTACTACTTTTGGAAACCTAAGGTATGCGTAATAACTTCTAGTGCTGATTTAGATTAGATGGAGATCAGTGATACATTCTGAGGCATTGAATTATTTACACTGAGAAAGAGTTTGACAAGATTTCATCCCAGAGTACTTTTTCTGGAGTTTTGCTCAGGTAAAGAATTTTGAATGTTTTTAAAGTCAAAGGGGAATGTATTCAACAAAAGGGAATTTTAAAATCTATGAATCTAAGTCTCATCACTTAAGTCTGACAAGTGTTGACCCTGCAGCAGTAAAGGTCCTGCATATGTAATAAGTAGAAGCTAAGAGCCAGATGTCAATGAAGTCAACATCTTTCTTTGCTCCAGGGAAAAAGCTGGTGATGACTGGAAAAAAAGATAAGAGTTCATTTGCTGTCCATTTTTAATACAGTGGAAATAATCACTGGTTTAATGATATAAACCCCACACGTCTTACTGTATGTTATACAAAAACAACCCAATTGAGCAGTCCCGAAACTTCAGTGTTAACATATGTGTTATTTAAAATGAAACAGGAACGTCAGTCACTTAAAATCTGATATGCAGTCTGGTATTACTACATGGGATCAAAACAAATATCTTACAACACAGACAGTTGCTGTTGATAGAACTGAAAGGTCACAGCACCAAATACAACTCAACTTATTTCCCCCAGTTTTAGACATTAGGCCCGTGGGAGAACTGGCAGAGGATTTAGTTTATAAAAAGAATACGGTTTACTCTGAAAAATCAAAGAATTCCTTGAATTACAAGATTTTAACCAAGAAAATAAAAGGATAATTGTAATTTTTAAGACTTGGTAAAGTACCTCTGAGAACTCCTTCCACAAAGAGCTGCTGATGCCTTAAACCTCTTGATGGGGCAGAAAAAAGTGCCAAGGACACGACAAAATCAACTGATACGGTAACATGTCAGTAGGTTCAGCAACCTGAATATGAAGAGCGGTTGAAAGGGACAATCTGAAGAAAATTTACAGCAACGAATAGATGGCAAATTGTGGGATCTTTGTACTGAACCAACTGCAGTTCCCATGGAATATTTAATATTAGTGATAAAAATCTCAGCCAAGAGCTCTGAATACAAGAATATACAATATCAAGTTGGACAACAGTAAAACTTTATCGTAAGTAGTTGATAAAATAAAAGGGAATCGACTAATCAATGTCACCATTTCAACAGTAACTATTGCTAGAATGTGAACTTCATTAATACCTGTTTATTTGGTTGATGGTACCATGAAGAACATAAGCAAAGCACTCACAACAGGTTCTGTTTTGCCTTTGGTATTGTAATCTGCTTGCTGTTATAAATATTTGATCAAGCTACAGTTTCCATTTAGCTGCAAACTCCTTCCCCTACTGCCTTTACATTCCAATCTGAACCAAGATATCAGCAGAAGTTATTAGAAGACTGCATTGCAACTAGTGAATTATCAAGAGCTCTTGGACATGACTTTTTCCATTGAAAAAAACAAACTGGAAACTGCTTTCTGTAAAAGATCAGTTTCAAAAATTTCTTGGCCAGAAATGCTAGGAACAAAAAACATTAAAATATTCGCAATGTTCCACTTTGACATTTTCAAAGTGAAAACTTTTGGTACTGAATGGAAACAATTTTTGTTTTGAAAATTTAAAGATGCAGAAATTCACCATGAAAATCATTAATCAAAATAAACTGTTCAAAAAAACCAAATCTAACAAATGCATTGATTAATTAACTTCTTAAAAGATTTTAAGGTTGCATTTCGTAGAAGATTGCATTTTTTGTTTCACTTAGGTGAAAAGTGTAAGTATCTTTTAAAAGTAATTCTATCAAAAGTAATCCATTTTACATGGAGTTGCAATGTTTAATATAGAATTAGAGAGAAGGTATAAAGAATGTTTTAGGACTGCTGTGAATTATAATGATATGTTATGTCTCCTAGCAGCTATCAAAAACTCTGTCAGAATTTGTACTCTCCATGCCTCGGGCATGGATCTTGCCTGTATGGAAACGGGTTTAAATATCATTGCAGTCAGGCTGCAAGCCCTGCTAGGCAAATATCTTTGAAGAAAGTAGACTACCCAAGTAAATTTAGAAGATAAAAAATACAAAATGTGTCAAAGCAGGCAAAAATTCACTTCCACACACACGAGAAAAGGGAGAGAGAAGCTGAGTAAAGAATTTTCATAATGGTATTAACTCGAGAATAAGGACACAATTTTCATGTGAACTAAAATCAATAAACTCAATCCTTGTCTGTTGTATTCACCTGCTTTGAAATCACCACTTATACCATAATGCTGAATGTATTTTAGTATGCTTTATAATCTAAGGCATCAAGATCTATCGTATGTCTGAGGAAAAGGAAGATATAAAAGAAATCAGACAGAATGTTTTTGCAGAAGTCAGCCCTCTGGGCTGACTCTCTCAAGCACATAATTCCTACGGTGCAAAGTGTCAGCTACATGTTATCTAGCTTAAGCAATCAGGTAAACTCTGAAGTGCTCTCTCAAAATGGACTGCAGCATGAAACAGAATTTTCTCTCTTCCAGGCTGATACTTTCTTTCCCCCGTTTGTTAACAGGCCAGGTTTTGTTTCTGTTATGTTATTTGAATGACATTTTCTAGTGCAGTGATCCACTTTTTAATGGACTTCTAACAACACTGGAGACATTTCCATTGCTATCAGTGCAGTAATGTGTCATTAAAAGAGAGATCGTCACTGAAAAATACCTCGCCTTCTAGAGTGACTAAGATAAATGAAACAAAGATAAAAAAGAAGGATCACGTATATTATGTCTTCTGATAGTAATTCTCCTGACAACACTTGCTAGTATGAGTTCTTTGGTGGGCTCACCAGCAAATAAAAACATTTTTTCCACTGCCCCCCTTCTACAAGATGTAACTGATTATTGCAGTCCACTGTACTCCAAAATGCTTTTTTTTCTTGACAACGTTAAAGTTAGAGAAAGTAAATAAGGTTAAAAAAAAGCATTTGTATGTTGGCGTTTACATAGTAAGCAATTTAACAGCATTGTTAAAGAAAACTCAAAATGGATAGCTCAAAGATGGGTATTGAAGTATGGAACGTACTAATTATTGATACTGAAATAAAAACACAGCGAGGTGAAGACAAAACTTCTATGTAGTTAGTATCAAAAGTACCTTTAAGATAGCAATTTAGAAAACTCAGTCATTCTTAGTATCTTAAGGACGCATAGAAATATCTGTATTGTGTAAACTGAAGACAGACAGGTATAATGTTAAGGTCTTTTCACAGGAGAAATTAAATTTCAGAGCTGGAGCTAGAGCTTAGGATTCTGCTTCCATGTTCATCCAAATTTCTGATACAGACCCGTCGCTCTCCCACCTTCCCTTTCTGTTGGGGCTGAGAAATGATTCATGCTCCTAAGCCACTGACAGTGTGTGGGTAACAATACAGAGGATGCGATGTACCACATGAACTTCAGACCCTTCTTGTCAGTCTATCTGTTGTTTTAATTTGTTATAACTGTGTGAAATGTTAGTGGGCCTTCTGAATGACATGTTGGTCACAAGCCACGTAGTGAGACCCAAATAGTTAGGTAAGTTTGTAAGTCCCTTCTTTTTAAGTTCTCAGTGTGTAAACCACAGAGCAAACAATCCCAAGACCTGCTCAGTAATGAAATGCTATCTGCCCTAGACAGTCAGTACAAAAGTTCCAAGGAATGGTTTTACAAGACTGATCTTCACAAGGATTTAACTTTTGTTGTGTTAATCACAAAGGTGTGTTTTCTGTCACCACTGAGCTGCCACCAGGACCTCTAGTGAACTCTAGAGAGCAGCCATGAGCCTTTATCCCTGCAAAGGCAAAGTGAACTTGCACAGCACTTTCCTGAATATCAAAACCTAACAATTAAACAAAAGCCAAGACAAGAAGTTAACACCCAATGCCCGTAACAGACATGCCTATAAACAGAGCACATTAGCAAAGGGTAAGATCCCTAAAAACACAAGGGACATGTCACATCCCTTTGTAAAGAAAAAGAGCCAACATACAGAAAGGATTAATGAGCTTCCGAAACTTCTATTCAACCAGCAGTGCAATGACCTACAACCTCAATGGGATATTCTCAACGGAAGGTAAACACCCCATGGATGAAACCAGGGTCTAAAATACTTGTTAAAAGTAATTCTTCTGCGTCCCCACCACGCACTCAAAGACAAATAGGATGTGAGAGTGGATCCTGCTGCTATTTTTCTCATTCATCTTGCTTCCCAGCTCCATGTCACCTTGCATACTGTCTACACCTTCTCATCAGATCTTCCACTTTTCCCTCTCTGACAATGATCCTTCTCTGCACAGCTACGGTAAAAGCTACAGGAAAGCCTATCCCAAGCCAGACTCTTCTTTTCCCCCTTGTACTCCTCCTATTTTCTATTTGAGAATATTTCTTTCTTAGTCTTTTAAATTCTTATCTTAATAAGATTACAGAAACAGATTCTGTTTCCCCAGAAACAGATTCTGCTCCCAGAAACAGATTCTGACCTGATCTCCCCCTCAGTGACAGAGAATACGTGACTATGGCAAATGTTGAGTGATGGTGCTTCGAGTACATTTGGAACAAAGCAAAAAAACCTCCAAACCAGCAAAACAAACAAACAAACCACCCCCCAAACTCAATCCTACCACCAAAAGGTTGATAAAGCCTTAAAAAAGGGGTAAACCTATTGCTTTGGAGAATCGACCTCTCCAGAACTCCTTAATTGAATATACCCACATTCGGAACAGTAGCCAAAACCAATACCTCGTGTACACCACCTGAGACTGAACTGCTGCTATCAGAGAAATACTTGCATTATCCTGGTGACTGGAAAAAAGCAGCCTTTCCATGCCTAGACATTTTTTAAAGTGGGTATACTTTTACCTGCCCCAATGACTCGCTCAATACGAATTCTTGAAGGATCTATTTCCTTTGCAAACTCATGGACAGCAAGAGATGGGTCTTCATACGTGTCTGGATCAATATATGTTTTGATGCCTGGAAAACGTACTGCAAAAAAGAGAGAATACTCGGAATCAAAAATTCTTTTCCATTCATGCACTGTAACAATATGGTTTTGTTTTTTGGTTGACTAGACAATTGAAAGGATTGGAAATAATACATTAAATCTTCCACATTTAAAGCTCCAGAACCCAACAGAAGAGGTTAATTACCAAAAATTACCAATGCTTGCTACTAATTTCACAGAAACCAACTGCAGAATGAACAAATTTTCCCTATTTGCTGTCAGCACTAAAGCCTTCGAAGATTGACCGATCACAGACTTGAACATTTCCTCTTATCTTTCAAGTAGCTTTTTGAGATGAGGCTTCTGAGACACTGAAGAGCTGAGCGTTACAACTCCCTAGACAGAAGAGAAGGCTCTGCCAACCCAACACTAGCAAAAGCATTCAAAAGTACTGATTGAAACTGTAAGAAAGGTCCTGCTGAACGCTGCTCAAACCTCCTGAGATGTTGGGGGTGACTGAAAGCATGGATACTTCTTTAGGCTTCCTGCAGTGCATTGTTACATCAAGCATCCTTTCAGCCAGTGTTAGTGTAAAGAATGGAGGAAATACAGGCACTGGGTTGTCTGAGGTACTTATACCTCTAGCTACTGTCATGTTTGTTAGCTACATGGGTCCTAGACTTTATCCTGTCCCACAGGAACAGTAACTCAAAGGCCTTTAGAAAGCTCAGTCTTTGGTGTTCAACTGATAAGACAGTGTCAAATTCTTATGCTGTTTTGTCACTCTCCCAGCTGAACACAAGCATGTCCTGAAGCATAGCATTTCAGCCAGGAAAATTAAGAGGATAATAAAGTTTTTGGAAACTTCTCTAAGGAAAAATAACAGCCCTGGCTAAGTTTAAAGGAAAACACCATTTTGGGTAAGAAACTACTGGTTTTGTTGTTGTTGCTGTTGCTGATGTAAGCATTTCCTTTCCAAATACTATTTAGTGTTTTACTTCTAAGAGGCTCCTTGGCGTCTCTGCACTTAGCTCACATCCTTAGAATGCTTCAAGTACAGCTGGTAAATCTGGAAAATGAAGCAAGTCATGAGAGGAAATACGAGCTCTGAGTTGGTCACTTGGAAAGGTGTCTACAGGGACACCAAGTGAGGGCTCAAAAAATGGAATAAAACAGATCATCAAGACTAACAGTGATTATTGCCAAAGCAGTTTATATTCCCCTTTGCTGCTCCTTGGGCAATTTAGGCAATCTGTCCTTTACTTTGAAAACAGTGCTTTCTAATTCACTCCTTTCATTTATGGGTGGACGGCTGAACAATCCTTTTGCCAAACAGGTCCAATTTTTGAGATCCTTTTCTACGATGATGGGTCCTGGAGGACTGTGCTGTGTTGTTCTCTTCTGATTAGTTGGAACAACCAGAGAGCCAGATGCAAGACGAGAACAACAATATCCCAATCCATTTAGAAGGCTTAGATAATTTCTTGGAGATGGCCATGGCAGTAGTGGGTTGCTGCCAGACTGCTTTGGCAGTCTCCAGCATGCCATCATTTTCTGGCATGGCTAATATCCCTTGTGCTCTTGAGTACAGCATGTCCAAGAACTTAGTTGTTTTGTTGGACTATCTGGATGGGATTTACTTTAAGGTGCTGCCATGAGGCGATTAAGTTCTGGAAAACTTTCAATCCATTAACAGAAGTTGATGTAGATAATGCATAAACTTATCAGCGTAAGAGAAGGGTATGGCAGCTGGGTCCAGAGAACCTCTTAAAAGCATTAAGTACCTCTCAGCCTTCTTCTTCTTATCACCTAGTAGCCAAGTCTAAAGCAGCTCATTATCTGATGAGTCTAAATGCATTAGGTGAAGAACACATGTTCAGGACACATGAGCGTGACTGGGCTAAGTCGTGTGCAAAAGCCATTTAGACCACTGTCTATAGGGTGCACACACCACACAGAGAGGACACCAGACATCACGGGATGTCGGATTACCAGCAAGATCACAGATCCCTTTCTAACTACCTTCAAAGACTTTGTTTCCTGAAATCTTCCTGACTCACACCAAGCTCCCAAGGGAGAGAGGAAGGATGAACAGGAGATGGCTTTCTCTGCACACAGCAGAAGCACAGGATGTAAAGCGTGGACATGACAAACTTGCAAACAGGAGCATGTGATGCTAACCGGTGCAGAGGATTTTTTTTCTTCAAACAGCTTCACTCAGCCTAGGAGAGGTCACCCTTATACTGATCCCAGCAGAGACTGTGCAGCTCCACATACTGTTTTAAGCTCAGATGCTGGATACCAAGTCTGTAGGTAGTCAGCAGTCAAAGACTGCTGCTAGCATGAAGGAGGTAATTCTTATGGAGGTGCTGAGTGCTCGGTGTGAAAGAGGGACTATTGTTGGCAATACAGTCTTAGCTGCTGGGGTAAATCACGGTAATTCTCCTTTATCCTTGGTTCTGTGGTGCACATACATGCGCACAGACTTCCCCCCTCAAGTCTGACGCTGAAATAACTGCAAATGAATGAGAAGCCTCTGGGATGAAGCTGCATGTCAATATGAAATACAGTCATCATTTACCTTGGCCTGAAAGACACAGAGTGGGGCTTTTCTCAAACTCAGTCACTGTCTCAGAGGCATATATCAAACACTCCAACAGGAAGGTTTTCTCATCTTTCCTTTCTGACCATATTTGGAAACAAAAGACAAACAAATCTTCAAGGAAGTATCCTTTATGAAGAAGCGTGTCCTTTTCCTTGACAGAAAGAGCCATGTGGCTGGATATAATCGTGCCATCTGAAAAAAGACTGCTTTGGGTGACTTAGCTTCTGTCCTCAACATAGTATTTCCAAGCACGTTACAAAAAATGAGAAAAATTACAAAAAATAAATAGCCTTTGTATAATATCCTTTGAATAAATCAATACTTTAAATAGCTACCCTAACATAAACCAGCAAGACTAATGATTTAAACTAAGTAGCTACACTAAACTATATAAAATCAATATACTGCCCATGAGAGATTGCAGGACTTTCTCTAACTGTACTCATCAGTGAGCAAGAACGTAAGGGAAGACAACCCATGCCACTTTTTATTTCTTGTGTGGCTGGAAAAGTAGACCCCTCAAGACAAAGAGAATTGGATACAAATAAGGCACTAAGTCACCAAGAAGGGATTTTTGAGGCGGAAATTCAAGATGCCCCAGACCTGCTGAGTATTCAAAGAAATTCACCTGAATAACTGATAAATATTATTAGCAGAATACCTAAAAGCCTTATTAACGAGTGAATTTAGTGAAATTGTTCAAGAGGATGTAGAAATAAAAACACCCTTGTGATGCACATAACAAGGAACTATTCAAATGGTCAGATTAAACCACCGAGGACTGAACATGCTGAATCTAAAATATGATATAATGCAACATAGTGTTGAAGTACTTACAATGTCCATTCTGCAAATGAGCCCTTCTTTTCTCTTCAGATTTCATTTTGGCCTTTATGTACCACTGGCATCTTTTAAGAAAAACAAGTGAGATTTTAATTAAAATATTTGTCATGCATAAAACAAATACATATTAAGTTTTATCTGCACTTTTATGAAAGCCAAAATCTTTAATTTAAATTTAAATTTAGTTAGGAACCTACAGAGAGAAACATGCATGAAGAACTACAAACAGATTAGATACAAATAAATCATGGTTGAATGATTAGTATGAAAATGACTACTAAGGTTCATGTTTGATGCAATACTTCATTTCCAAGTTTGACTCCTCCAAAGAATCCTTACAGCTTAATAAATTAGTACTTCCCTGCATTCTTGTTTGGATACATTGGTTCATGCTAATTAAATCTTATCCCATTAGCTTTCATATTCAGTGGGTCAAAAAAGCTCACGGTTTCTTTGTAAGATAACAGTTTCCATGATTTTAACATTTTTCATAGAAAAAAACAAAATATTTGTTCACATCAGCACCACTTTTATTTTTTCCCCTTATTTTTTTTCCCCTTAATAGCTCTGTGCAGTCAGAGCCAGACACTGACTTTTTACTTCTGGTAAGATAGCAGCTAACCTGCAAGATAAACAATACATAGCCTGCTATGTGAATATGATGATTTAGCATATGCCTGTCTGATTGCTGCAAATCCTTGGCAAACAACACAAAACTCTGGATATTCATGAATTGTTAGCAGCCTTACCTGACAATGCAAGGCTATGCTGGAGAAAGCTGACACATGGCAAGCTTTCAGGTTCCCTGCAATAACATCTCCTCCAGCCTGAACGCTGCCTACCTGCAGGACTGTGAATGCTAATTTAGAGAAACACATGCTAGGAGAAACTGTTTCAATCAAATAAAACTGAAGTATTTGCTCTTGGTCTTAAAGCTCTTTCTCAGGCACTGAACAGCCTAAGTAGTATGATTTAGAGTGAAAACTTTTGGTCTAAGAGCTAGGCTAAGGGCTACTGGGGCACTGACCCCAGTAGTGAACAGCAGTGTGTGTAGATATGTGCTTTGGTGTACAGATGTTCAGTTCCAAGACCAGCTTGAACAAAATGACTGGGCTCTGTGTCATTACTAGCTTTATAAAATAAAATAAACTATAATTATATATATTATATCCAGCAAAATACTAACAATCAAGATACTAGAAATACGTGAAAACACCGCTTCAACACTTCATTTAAACATTGAAACAGCATAGGAACACTCAAATTCATTCATTGCTACAAATGATGATGAACACCTTAAGGGCAGAAACTTCTGAAGCTGTCATGGCTATGCACCCTTAGGGGAGGGAAGCAGCAACCGGTGGATTCTCAGCTTCTGTGGA
Source organism: Pezoporus wallicus (assembly GCF_028554395.1). Classification (NCBI taxonomy): domain Eukaryota; kingdom Metazoa; phylum Chordata; class Aves; order Psittaciformes; family Psittacidae; genus Pezoporus; species Pezoporus wallicus. Next base: position 2,948,678 of record NW_026639755.1, read on the forward strand.
AATCTTTAAATTGTACACCAGTTGCTGGGATCACTAAGCACGCCAATTCCACTTTTAGGACCTGCACAACTGGTCTGTAGAGTGCCAACTGCCAAGAACACTCAACACAAGCTCTTACACTTAAACTGTCTGCCCAAGAGAACAACCAAAGAAAGGCTTTAACCCTCCAATCCTCTTAAATGAGCATGTGGCCCAAATGTTTGACTACAGAAGCCAGCGAGTAATCACAAGCAGAGGAGTCATCCAGCTCCAGCTCCCCATTCCCTCTTAGTGCTGGATACAGAAAATCAGAGAGGAATAATTTCTGTAATGATTATAATAAATCACACTGAGCTTTAACATCCCATTTCCCAGAATTTAGCCAGGACTCCCCTCTCACTTCATATCCTGTCCCTTGAAGTCTCTGTCACTTCCATTTTTCTCTCTGCAATTGACAGCCATGCTTCCTGCTTGCTCTTGGATAATCACTCAGCAAAGTGCCGAAGCAGGTGCTCATTGAACCCAGCCTCTCCACTATGAATAGACTCATCAGCAACCCTAGGACTCCATAGCTCGTCAAATTGTTAATTCGAAACAGAATTCTAAGTGAAGCAGAGCACATCTGTAGGGTACCGCTCCCGTTTTTTTCGTGCAGAAATTTACCTCCAGTCCTAGAGTAAATTGAGTATTTATTCAAAATTTTCTTGTTCTGTCTTCTGTGGAATACACTCTTAAGCAGCACTTCAAAATGAATTCTTATCTTAATCACTGAAATGGTCCCACTGAGTAAGATGTTAGAAAGCTAAGGGTATCTGAGGGGGGGCTACAAGGATGCTGGGGAGGGACTCTTCATTAGGGACTGTAGTGACAGGACAAGGGGCAACGGGTTAAAACTTAAGCAAGGGAAGTTTAGATGGATATAAGGAGGAAGTTCTTTACTGTAAGGGTGGTGAGGCACTGGAATGGTCTGCCCAGGGAAGTTGTGAATGCTCCATCCCTGACGGTGTCCAAGGCCAGGTTGGACAGAGCCTTGGGTGCCATGGTTTAGTGTGAGGTGTCCCTGCCATGGCAGGGGGGCTGGAACTGGATGATCTTAAGGTCCTTTCCAACCCTAACTATTCTATGGTTCTATGGAATCTCTGATATCCTTAACATCAGCAAATAAGAGGAATAAACACTGAAAGAAACCCACTGACATATTTTTCAGTCCTGAGTTTAGTGATTTTTTCCCTAAAAGAAGCATTTGATTTCTTTCAGGATGCCACGTAGGGATTTCCCCCCCAGGTTACGTTCTAAGAAAAGTTTGTCTCCACACATACACTCCCTACAGAGCCTACTGCAGGAGCTGAGTATGACTCCTATGCACAAAGGCCCATAATCTCTACAAGGGATCAGTCTGGTTTTAGGTTTTCTTGATCCATGGCAGGACTGTGGTGCCACTGATGCTTAACAGAGGAGACAGAGACATAATGTCTTTGTCCTTTCAAATTCTGCTTTGCTTTCTGATTATAAGCAGGTGAAGTCCTCATACCACATGTGAAACACCTGGAGGCTCAATGGAAAAGGAGATAAGACATCCTGGAAGCATTTATGCCTATGGTAATCTGAGTCCCAGCAAGGACTGATGGCCTCTACATGTGGTTTTTAGCATGTCCAATTAGAATTTGTGAGTTCCCTTAAAGCCTTCAGTGTTTAATTGAGCGTGGCATTTGACCACATAAATCAAATGCTTTCTCATCCAGTCTGCATAAGGTCATTATCTGATCCTGATCAACACATCAGCTGAAGAAAGGTGGACAATCAGCACTTTGCTAAAAGAATTGTAAGTATAAGAACCGGGGTCATTATAAAAAATAATCATTTTCCAGGTTGGTGAACTCCCCCGCCAGTGCCACAGTACTGCTGTAAAGCAGATGTAATTGAGATGTCTTCAATCCAATTTAAGAAAAGCCAAAAACCCAGCAATTTGGGACCTCCAGGAAACTATTTTCTGTTCACCAGTGACAGCACAGGCAGTAGAATCATTCTAGCGTTTTGAAGGAAAATTTTCCTTAGTTTACCTTCATTACATAATTCCTGTATTTTATCTTAATAGTTGCAAAAATGTGCTTACAAAACATATACATAATCGTGCAGGTACTGCATTTTTCAATTCTTGCTCTGCAGGCAAGAGGTCCAGAAACTTGCTTTAAAAATTGCCAATTTTCTGATTTCACAAAAGTGCTTAGCTCCTCAAACTGGGTTCTTATGAAAAACAACACTCACAATAGAACTGTGGGCATGAGCAGTGCTGAACCAAGGGGACATTCACCCTGGTATGTCTGACCCTATTTAAACACTGGAAATGTGTAACTGCTATTCTTAAATTCTCTGTTTTGGGTGACTCTGACCCTGACTAAACAAGAACACTGCAGTGTTAATTACCTTCCAGTGATGAGGAAGAACAAAGTGAGGATGACCAGCAGAGTGAATCCACCAACAGCCGCAGTGGCAATTACAAGTATCTGTCCCTGCTCCGCAGCCATATCAGAAGCTGAAAGGAAGCACAAAAAGGTTAAATCCAGGGTTCTTACAGAATGGGTGGTACCATTTCACTGGTCAAATGTTGCAATTACTCTGTAATAGTTTCCTTGTTGCTTAGCAAGGATATCAGGTGTGAATGTGCAAAAAGCCATAATCCATGTCCCAGCTACGATGGGGGGGGGGGGAGATGAGGTATTATGAGCTGGTATTATCAGACACGTGCAGTTTGCTGAAGTTTGAATATGATGGGATTTTGGACACAAAACTAGACATTTTTGGGTTGTTTTGGTTTGGTGTTTTTTTTAGCTTTATCTAGCTTAATCCTGCATCTCATTCAGAACTTTGCATCATCCAACTGTCCCAGTGAAGTCAGCAGCAGTGCTATGTATGTAAGAGATATTAAGCTGGGTTTAGGAGAAAACAGGAAAAAGCACACTCAATGTGTAGCCTCACACACTTCTCTGTATGTCTGGCGTTTAGTGTGGCTGTCACAAATTGTATACAGTTTTACCTACAGCCTGCTCTGGTGGACTGTTTTCTTATACCTTGTATTTTTATCTCTGCTTTTTGTAGAATATTTGGGAGTTAAAAAAGTTCACCTGAAATTATCCTGTCTCCAGACACTTGCTCTTCCTATGAATTTATTGTGAATACTATTAAATCTTTACAGAGACAAAGTACTCATAGTCCGGTTGGTCCTCACTGTCCAAATACTACGTGAGCAGAAAAAGAATAAGGCTCAGTTTTTTCTCTATCTCCTGTCTTGTGAATCCAGTTTTATTTCTTTAACTCAGTTACACGTGAACATTTTCAGCACATACCATTCACTTAATCCCAGCTTTCTGTTCCCATAAGAAACATAACATTGTTCTGACAGGAGAATACATAATTCTGTTCAATGACCTCTGACAAGAGTGGTAAATGTAGAAAGGAATAATTTTTGATTTATCAAGAATGCAACCTTTATTTTGTAAATGTCAAAACTGCGCTATAAGCAAAATCTTCAGCTTTCTTTAGGTACCGGATGATTAAAGCTTAGGGAAATCACGTAGAAAGCCTAGAAAGCTCAGCAGGCTGCATTCTCTCGCTTCGCAGTTGATACAACGCACACTTTGCTGCCCAAAGCCTCATAAAATGAATAACATTTGGCTTCTGAATAATATTTGTGAATGGTTTAGAAATCAGCCCTGTAAACTGTGTGCAAAGGTTGTAAAGTAAATAAAAACAATAGCAGTTTATGTCAAATTTTCAGCAAAACCAACTTGTTAGTTTTCTGCCATTAGGGTTTTGCCCATATAATTTAATGGCAGTAGAGGCACAAGGAGTAAATTACAAAGCATTCAGTATATGTGGCCATAAGCTCTCCATAGACAAGTTACATACATACATCTTCCAATAAAATGGTGTAGCAAATACTGAATAGCTAATCTCCAAAATGGTATCTAGTAATATTATGGGAGTGGACTCTAGCTCTGCATTGTGTTATGCTTCACAGGGTCAGATTTATGTGGAAAAGTGCAACGTGACAAGTATCATACCACACAAGTGGCAATGCAGATAATAACAGGCTCTCCAAATCACAGGCTGAATACTATTTTCAGACTAGAGGGGGTTGTGCTAAACGTTGCAAAGATTGTTAAAGCCAGGCACAGTTTGAAGTTGTAAATGCAGGAGGAGGTTTTAGATGAGTCTTCCTTTTTTTTTCCTCTAATAGGAAGATGATGTGTGCTAAAATAGTGAAGTCAGCCAGAGAAAAGCGATCCATGAGCTCAGATAAATTAGCTGTGGTTTTCTTCAGCAGGCATTCATTGGCAAGGACACAACCCAGGGTTTTTCTTCATGAGAATTAAAGGTGCAAATGCGGGCACTGATTCCATAGTCCAAAGAAGGACACTGCTGCTATCAAGATGAAGAAAGTCATACGCCCTGGATCATTTCTGCTGAATGGAGCTGATATTTTGTGGTGTTCTAGCTAAACCAGAATGCAATATATCAGTTTAATAGCATATTTTCTATTAGGAACCAGACTGAAATACATGAAGGGGAGAAATTCCAGACTTAGTTCTTTCTACCTCTAAGCAATATGATTTTTAGCTGAGATTGCACATACTTAAAAAGTGGTCATCCTGTTTCTCTCGTTTGTATTTTGCAGAAGGGCCAGAGTCCAATACATTAGGGTTTTTTTTTCAAGTAGCCAAATCACTATAAGGGGCTTTCAAGCCTGAAACTTCCCAATGAGCTTTATTTACTTGTCAGATAAAAATGTTGAATGACAAACAAATATAACTGGAAAATGTGGATTTGTTAAAACCTGACAGAGAGGCAGGTAAGGGAAAAGGATGGGAATACTTATTTTTGCTTGAAGTGATCCTTACAGAAATCAATAAAGGCACAGTGCAGTGAACAGCACATATATAAGCACACGTGTACGCACATACACAGACTCCTCACATGCAGGTAAAAGGTTTCATAAAACACTATCTAGACAGTGAGAAGACAGTAATCAGGGACACTCACTAATTAATTTTTTTTTTTACATAATTTTGCCATTCTAAATTGAATTCAGCATGTCCCTCCATCTCTCTGTTCTCATTTCTTCAGTCTTCTCTTAAGGTAAAGGTCAAGCTGTGAACAAGGGCTTTAACGTGCATTGTGTCTGCTGTGCATGTTCTTGAACCTTTCCTGCTTTTTCCTCCCTCATTTTTTCCTCTCTATCAGCTGTGCATATTGGTATATGACCATGTGTTTCTCCTCAAGACTATTCTTGGTTACACAAGACAGAAAAACTCAGTTTAAAAACCAATTACAATAGGTTGCAAAGCCATTCAAGTTTTTGCAACCTTATTTCGTCTGTGTTTGTGTGTCAGAGTGCTGCATTTAATCATAGAAGTACATAACATTTTTCACAGAATCTCATTAGTTAAACAACAAGACCAGAATTCATATAACTAAAATCAGTATTTTGTTGTCTCTACAGGAATATGTAAACCAATAGCAGTGCTAAGACACTTCTGGGAGCTTCCCCTATCTAACTGGGCTGGCTGTTTTGTCTGGTACTGCGTTTCATTCTCTCTGCCTGTCTGCTCAGGAAGTTCATTTTGACAAAAACATACTTTAAATTGAGTAGCACAAGACAGTGAAAAGGGGGGATTTATTTCTTACCCCAGAAGATGATTAGATAGTACTCTACAAAGTTTGGGTGTTTAAACTCTAAACAGCAGCAACTGGTGTGATTAGTCAGGTGATTTGGCTTTAAAATGACCACCCATCATACACGTACTGAGAAATGTGTTATCCAGATAAACTCTTCACTCCCACTACTCTTTGTGCTTAACTCAGGTTATACACCCAAAATGACATGTAAAGTGTCTAACTACATTGCTCCAGCTTCCATGCTTAACACCATGCCCAGAAACCCCTTCTGCATCCAGCCTGGCACCAGTTTTATCCCCACCTACTCTGTACACTCACATCCAATCCCAGTTCCTCCCTGGGTTCTTCACCCATCTGTGGAGAGTAGCTGCACCTTCCCTCCTCTGTGGGCTGAACACAAATATCTCGAGGTTTCTTCATGTCCACACTGGGCAGACTGGAAGAAATGGTGCAGACATTTTTGTCACAGTGTGAGAGGATGAAAGAGAATCTTCCAGCTCTGTTCTCCTTTCTTTTCTGCAAAATCTTTTAAAAGGTTGCGTATTTGGTATAAAAGGGCTGGAAGCTCTAAGGACAGCTCACTTCTGTCTCTTAGCTACATCCTTTAGTTATTTCAATTTGACATCTATCAGGCAGCAGACCTTCCAGCAGAGTGAAAGATAAAAAAATGACAGAAAGACAGCTGGACAGATAATGGTGAGCAGATGTAAGATAGGTAAGTGTAGATCGCGAGAACTGGAGTTCTAATAGACAGGAACTGGATGTCAGATGGATTTACAAGCCATTGCAAACATCAGTGCTTAAGAAGAAGAAGAAAGAAAAGTACAGAGTCTAATTGGGGTAACCTTTACATTTTCAGGAGTGCTGCAGTTCCTGCGCTCCAGTGAGCTGATGGGCTCCAGTCTAAGAGGGAATGCTTTCGGGCACATACACTAGAGAAATCAGATAGGCCAAAGCCAAATTTGAAGAACAAATAGCTGCAAATATAAAATACAGTAAGGAAATACTTCAAGATTACAGTGAGACATCCTGAACTATCCAGTGCTGACTACTACTGAATGAACAGTAGGACGAGGCAGACATGGGGAGAGATCCAGCAAGACAGTTTCTAAATACGAGATATGTGCTATCGCACTTGTTTGTTTCAACTGGAAATTTGATTTATTCTTAACAAAGCATCAAATATTCTAACAACAACAAAAGTCCATTTCACATTGGTAAGTCAATGTATTTCTAAAAATCCTAGGGACAGCTTCTATCCTAGGGAGGACCAGAGTTTTTTGTAGTGACTCAAACAGCTGGTATTACCGATACATAAAAGCAGGATCTATGAGTGAAGTTATGCTTCAATTTATAGCCACAACAGTGGTACGTGTGCATGTACTGGAGCGTACGAAACAGTCAGCTTTGCTGGAAGTGTTTTGCCTGTAACGTGATGAAACAGGGAGAGACTGAATAAAATGGGAATAAAACGGTCAAAAGCAATGGTTACTATGCTTTGCAAAAGTACTGCATTTCCCAGCAGCAGCCTCAGCTTTTATCCTATATAACAGACAGTGTTTCAACCAGTAAACTGGAGGAGGCAGGACAGCACTGTCCTGTCAAGAACAGCAAGTGTGAGGATATTAATATGTACATTGCACAGTTGATGAGACATTAATTTTTACAACTTGACTATCACTTTAAAGAAAAATCCTATTTTTGGATTGCTTGCTTTACCTCTATTTATTAACAAATCATGTCAATATTCAGGCGGGGTAAACGGAATAACCTTGGTGGTTCATCTTGTCCTGGAATCCTTCTCTAGATGCTAAGACTGTAACATGTACAACTGGTAGAGAGCTGAAGGATGTTACAAGCTACTGTGCCTGAGAAGGATTTTATCAAACACATGACCTGAAATACTTATTTGTAACTTTTGAGACTGTTGGTAGACAAATTATCTGTTGTTAACACAGCCTTTTAAAGGACTGCATTCTTCCCAGCCTTCTCATGAGAACGTTAACTTTAGCTGACAACAAATAAATTAAAATCTGGCTAACTGAAAGACCACAAAAAGCAACTGCAAATGGGGAATTTTCACCAAGTAACTTGTTTCTAATGGGTAGGGATGGGGGGAGCTGCAACAGCTGCCTTGGTCTAATACTGTTTGGTATCTTTCAGAATACTTGAGAATATGTATTAAAAAATCAGAACATTTTCAGCTGAGCTGCATATGCCAGAGTAGTACATGATGAAGACAGATTCCCACACAGCTCGACTTGAACTCATTTGTAAGATAGATTCATGCCAGCAAGGGCAAATTAACATTTACATGTACTGATACAACTATGCAGTCCATGTCTCAACACATTCCCCCCCAATTCTTTCATCTAAATGTAGGTCAGTAGCTTAGAATACAATGGTATTGATAAAAACTTTGCTATGCTCTAGTTATTCAGCTGTGTAAGACAATGCTTTAGTTCAGGCAGCAAATGTTTAGAATTGTAAGTAAAAGCAAACTGAATTATAAGAAGGAAAGCAGTGTCAGGTCAGTTTATGGCATCATAAGCAGATTTAGTTTTCCAGTTTAATTCAGTATCAGGTTCAGCTCTGGTGTTATTCTTCTCTTCAAAAAGGACAGTAGAATTTTAGACAGCTACAAAATAATCGATGTTTGGAAGACAGGTTGGAGTTTTTTTTAGAGTGTGAGAGCATTTATATCACTTTGGGGAAAGATAAGAGAGTTCTTTAAAATGGCATGAACACATTTAGATGAGAAGGAGATTTCCGATAGTAACTTTTTAATTTGGCAGAAATGGATCACAAAGTACAAGATAAAAAAAACTCAGGCTAGAAATAAGGTGAAATTTTTTGATTATGAGGCTTAAGCACTGGCACTATCTATCTACCTATAAATACGCTGAGCTCCCCATTACTGGGAGACTATTTGTACATGGTAGATGTTGCATTTCAATCTCTTGTCATTAGCTAACTGAAAAAGTTACGGTTACAGACATTTGGCCCATGTTACGAAAGGGGTGCAAATGAATGATCAGAATCACCTTCACGTTGTGTTAAATTTTAGAATAGGGCAATTTTCAACATATTGCTGTAAGAAAGTGAGATATTTGGAGAGTAACAAGGCATCATTTGACTGGTCACTGAGTACTGCTTCCATCTGAAATAAGTAGTACTTACCAGCAGGCACTTTGCCATATTTTTTTCCCTTTGAAATCTAAAGCAATAGTGTATAAATATTTGGATAAGACCACAGTCATTTGAACTATCATTTAATTAAATTGAAGTCTTTACCTAGCTCCAGGTACCATTTCAAAATGCAGCAGAATTTCTCTTGGCCTCCATTTCAACTGATCATAAACAAAACCTCTTCTGTCTGCATTTCCTTTCAATCACACGATTTATAACAAATCACATACCTTTAGTCAGGCACAAGCTTAAGCAATAGATGTTGGTAAGCAGCAAATATGCAATATGTATTTATGTTTCACTAGCAAGATTCGTACTGAGTGCTTAGAAGTAATAGAAGCATTAAATGTTTAAGAGTGTTGTGAGCTCAGGCTCACCATGCAGCCCAAGAGCCTGTTGCATTAATGCAATTGAGAAGGAGATATGGGGTTGGCAAGGAAGGGGTGGAATCTCACTCCCAGAAGATATTTCTATCAGCAGTGTTAATGAAAGAAATGTCACTGGAACCACAGTCTTCCTGATTTAAATTGGTAAGTCACATTTTACAAACATAGGCTCATAGAGGTTTAAGTACCCTTTACTTTTGACTAGTTATGTGCCTGGGTACCTAGTATTTAGTGCATCAGAAGATGCAGACATGATCTACTTGAATTCTTGAAAGCACCCAAGTGCTCCACTCCTATACAAACCAATTGGCTTCAGTACCCAGAAAATTGTTAAGTGTACAATTAGGCACTAAGTGCTTGGAAATCTATCCCTCAAACGTTAAGGAGCAATGAAAATAGAACGCAAACTCATGGGTGCTCTTGGAAACAGATAGTTCTGAGTCCATCTGTTAGCTTAAGCAAGTTGAGTTGTAAAACACTAATGAAAAACATGATAGAAAAAAATGGTCAATTAAAACAATTTCATTCATGGGTGTTTTATTGTCGTATCTACTACACTAATTTTACCTGAAATGCTTGTAGATACCTTGTTTGCAGTTTCTTTGAACATGGAGGGCAATTATATGACGAATATAATAAAACTGTTTAGAGCACAAACATAATCCACAGCATCAAACCTTTTTGATTATTATGTAGGAATATGTAGGCTTTTTGCTTTTTACTGGTAAATTTAGTAGGCTTATTGATTGATGGAAATGCATTTTTTGGTTTGTTTTTTTTTTTTTATTTTTTGATTTAATTTGTCGATTCTGGGAGCACTCATAACCACAGAAAAAAAGAGTTCATTGCTGTGTTCTGGGAGCCTGCATGAAGCTGGTAGACTACGGATACTTCTAGATGTCAAAAGGAAGGCCTTAAGCAATAGAATCACAGAATACCTCAAGTTGGAAGGGACCCATAAGGACACATGGCAGAAGAAAAGATTCCTTCAGCTGCAGGGTTGGGCTAAAATGTCTATTGTTAGGAATTGTGAGGCTGAAGCCTACTTGTTTTTGTCATAGAGTAGCAGTGATTTTGTGATAAGCAAATGGTATAGATCCAGCCATTCAAACTCCCAAATGTCTCGACGTTTCAGTAACAGATGCTACTCCTATTGTATGTGATTTTTTTTTCCTTCAGTGAAACTTACTTTCATCTCCAGTTTCAAATTCAAACTTCTGGCTATAGCCGCTGTATCCTGTTGCCGTCCTGACTCTGATATGAAATATATACTTGGTGGCTGGCTTGAGACCTGTGATGATAACACTTGGAGCCTTGGACCTTGTGGAGGAATAGCTGAGCTGCTCATGCTCCTGAGGGACAAAAGAGGGGAGAAATGATATCAAGTTGAGTTGTACAAATTTTGCAAAAAATGATATAACAGAAGCTTCATATTCTTCTCATGAATGTAAAATGTGTTTATAAAAGGAGGTGTAGGCATGGATTTTTGTGCTTTGATTTTGCGCTGTAGTCATAATGCATGATATGGCCTTGACTTAGATTTCATCTTTTTGGCTTTGATCTTGCATATAAACATCACATCACATCTTTGTGACTTGGGTTAGTAATTACACTGTAGTCAAAACAACATGGAATTAGTACAAGACTACATTTAGAGATAATGGCAGCTAGAATGGTAGCTAATTATTTTTGCACAATGGACAAACTAGGAGGTCAGTAAATACTAGTAAGCTGTAAAGTAAAGATGTTGGAGTATTCAAATACCCGCTACTCACTTCTACCCGCAGGTAGTGCCAAAATGCCGGCGCTATCCGTGGGTAGACCTGTGGGTAAAAGAAAATAAAAATTAACTTTTTCTTTAAAGTCTGTAAACTTCTAGAATGAGTCGACTGCATCACTGCTGTTGAACTTGGCTTCTCTTTCCATGTAGCTGTAATGCAGTTGCACATGAAATTCCCTTTCACACTCTATAAGGTGAAACACTCTCTGCAGAAGTCCCCTGCTAATCTCCTAGCAGTTGGTCCTGAGCATCTGCTGAGAACTCGGTAAAGAAATTCCTGACTCAGATCACCGAGAATTATGGTGTAGAGATCACTGGGAATTACCACTGCAGATACCTGCCGTAGTATGGAGCCCAGCCGCATCAATTGATGTGAACAAACTAAGTGCTGCTTTGCTAGACAGGTTGTTGGTGATACTTTTACAAGAAGGGATGACTCAGAACAGAGAGTTTATTCCCTGTCATTAATTACTGTCACTTGAGAAATCAGTAATCTGCAATATTTTATATGGTGCCTTAAGGCTAGCTCTACTTCACTGCAGCAGGATTTGTCTCCAAACTGACAAATGAACAGAAATGTCCTCGGCATATGCTTAACAATCCAACTGTGATATCCATAGGGCACCATATACATTTGTTATACCATACTGTAATATTAAGATTACATATACATTATTCAAAGGGTGCTTTCAGGCTGTTAAAAAAGAAACAATCTGGTTCACAGAAAACATAGAACCGGGAGAAGAACAGGTTTCAGTTAGACTCTATTGGGCTCAACCTCTTCTGAGCAACATACATACATATTTTTTTCCCTAAGTTTTTTTTGGACAGACAGTTACTGAGTATAATTTCTTATTGTAGTTGGTCAAATATAATGACCGTGACAAAGATTGTGATGGTAACATTTAATCAACAAAATGGGTCCTTCCATCTGTGCGAGCAGGCTGTGGCTAACAGCATTTTCCTGAGGGGCTGCCATCTCTGCATGTCCTTCTGGGCACTGGAAGTATTTTGGTCACCTCCAAGGGTTGTCTGGCTTGCTGCCCTCACCACATGCCTGCAGCTGCCTGCAGGAGGCCCTGAGGGGTCCCATCTCTGTGTTCTCCTGCCTCCTTCCTTCTTTCCTTTCTGCAGCCTCTTATGCCATCCATCACAGTCAAAATGGTGTCTAGGGGTCCACAACCATAAAACTTGTACTTCTGTCATATGGAAAAAGTGGTAGGATTTGTAACTGCAAGTGAAATGAGGGGAAAGGAATGTGCCACCTTGGTGTATTTGAGAACAAAAAGCTTCAGAAGCCTGTAGCTAAGGAGAAAGGTGCTCAAACTCGAGACAAAATGATTAATAGCTGGAAACTTCACATTGTTTAATGTGAATGTTTCACACAGAGACATCAGCCTTTCTGGACTGGATTCATACATAATACAATTCTCCAAAGAGTGGATGTTTTGCCATTACACCCTTTTCATTACAGTTTCAAGATCTGAAGCTACCCAGCAAGCCAAAGCTTTCCACAGAGAGATGCAATTTGAGGTAGATGGGGGTGGCTCTCAAGGTTGGCCCATGATCATTCCCAGGAAAGCTAAAGATGGTCTTAGGATAAAACAATACAATTTTAGGCTGCAGAGGAGTATGGGATGCTTTGTCTTATCCTTGTCACAAATAATATACACTTTTGCATGGAATCTGGGTTCAAAAAGTGAATTTTAAACTGCAGGACTTAGATGTAGCTCATTGATGTTAGTGTGTGCTTTCACCAGACTCTGATTTTATGATGTGGCAAAATTTACACATCTATCAGCCCTCCTGCCATGCACCCTATTTTCCACTGGAAGGAAGCATGATTCTGTGGGCTAGAAGGAGCTACAGTATGCTCTGTCACAGATCTCCAATGTGGACAGTGATGGGACCATGGGAAACATCAAAGACTTCATATACAAAGGAAAAGTACAACAAATGCTCTGATCCTTCATTTTAGTATCAGAGCAGCATTTGTGATCTTAAGATGACACAGCACTCGCAAGAAGCAGTTTTGAGAACACAGGGGCTGAGGATGTAAACATAAGTTAAAGGAGTCTATCTAATATATTCATATAACTACTAGTCAGATTCTGATAAGAGTAACTTCATAAGGACTCTTCTATAGCCTACTGCAAACTTATCTTGGTGAAAACCTGTAATTAAAACAGAAATATAATCCAAAAAATAAGTGAAGCCAATGTTATTACACAACACAACAGAAACCCTATGAATAGCTATTGAAGCTAAACAGAATTATATCATAACTTTGAAAATGCTGTCTCTATTTCTATGGAAATTGTATTTTTCTTATTGTTTGTGTGATTCTTGTCACTGGATTCAGTCTGATTATGAGAGAGACAATGTCCACAAATCTGTGACAGTTTGGTCTATGCATGAACATGAATACCTTTCAGAATCAAACTCTTTTCTTGCAGCCACCTCTGCGTTAGTATCTGAATCTGTATGCATCCTAATTTTATACCTGGCTCTATAGTCAAGACATTTTTTCATATCCTAAGAAATAGACTGAATGGAGGTTGCAGTGGTGCATATGGTCTAAGAGAAGACAAACTGATTTAATGGAGTAGCAGGATCAGAGTATAAAAATAAGGAAAAGCCGCCTTCTTTTGCAATGCACCAGACTAGCTGCATCTGTCCTATCAGCATACACTGTAATGAAACATTTCCACTGTATGACATCATCAGATTAAATGATAGTTCATCACTCACTGAAATCAGCTACTTTATTAATGAAGTCATATTAATTCATTCAGATGTCACATTATCATGATGAGCATTACAATTTTTCTCATACACTCAAAAGAAAGCGGTTTCCTTCTGTCGATACTAACACTTGCACACTAATACATGCACCTCCAACTGCCACACCTATGGGAACATGCTGCTCTCTAATTTTATTCCCACCTTACTTCAGAGGGAAACAGCACAAAATTGAAGACTGTGAACATAAATGAAATAACATATTGATAAAGATTAACCGAAACGTGAAGACCTTTCATCAGTTCATACTCATATGGCAATCAAAGAGCTTACATCCTGATGCTACAGGTGAGAAAAAGTATATATGGCTAAAAATGGTCAGGGAAAAAAAAAAAAATAAAAGCTGAAATACAGATTTTGCTTACAGTGCACGAATAACCTTTAAAGGATTAATTTTACCAGTAAAGCACTGATAAAAATCCAGGCACTTTCAGGCATACAGGATTTGTCACTGTTAATATTTGAGTGCGAATGAGAAACATGGATCTCAATGAAATCTCATCAGTTCTTATTTTAGCAACTGAAAAGATAACTGAATATAATTTTCTAACATTTAGGATATATAATGGGAACTCCAAGAACTACCACTCTGTGTCTAGCTTATATTATGAATGACAACCAAACTGTTCAGTTTATTGAGTCCCATGAGTAACTGAAAAGCTTTCTTAAGTGTTGAGCTTTCAAAGGCTTCTGCCAGCTGAAAACATACTTACTGTGTACCTACACCTTCCAAGTGTGTATGTACAGAAAGAATCCAAGGATACAGTATCTGATTTTACTATCAACTGCTTGAAAATATATTTTCTAGTTTATATCCATTGTCCTCTGACATGAAAATTCTGTACTTAAGCCATAAAATATCGCTTAGCCTTTTCAGAGCATATCACTTAACAGAAAAATACTAATAGAGATTCAATCTATATACCACAGGGACCAGGTCTTTCTCCTGTGCACTAAAGCACGATGCATAAGCTGAATAAGTACCACACTAACGTAAAAAAGATTTGGAGGTCCATGATTCAGACATTATCAATGTTTAAACAGAAGCAGCAACTATAAAAAAGAATCTTCTATGAGATCATTTGGTCACATTTCTCCTCTTTCCTTGATACATCAGTTGGAAGGATATACACAGTGTGACACACAGAGGAAGCACCATTACTTTAAAGGAAAGACCACGATTCTGGAAGACAGGAATTCTTTTTAATCATAGCTCTGATCTATCGTGAAATGAAATCTCCAACACCTTCCCTACTTTTCTCATGGAATATATATGGTGGCACCTAATTACCTTCCCAGTCACCTGAACTTTAATGCTTTGATACACATTAGAAAAAGACAGTAGGTAATTATAAGGTATAATCAATATGTGATTAATCAGTCCAAGTAGAATCTATTAAAGACAAATAACAGCTAACCGTGTTTGTACTTACTGTCTCTGTTTTCCAAGGAAAACACAGCCCCTCACAGCTCCAGTTTACAGAAACCGCCTTTGATTTATATTGCCTATATTCCTTTCACAACTAATTTGTCCCCAATAATTCTCAAAAATTGTTTTCTTTCTCCACAATAAAGTATTTCCATAATACGGTTTCTGAATGCCTATTGCCCCTAGTCAGATCTCTCTTCTCATCTTACATAGATTCTTGTAGATGAATTGTAATTACATCAAAATCAGTAAAATGAACTACACCTGGGAAAACCAGTCTGTCTTTGAAAGCCTCCCTCTGTCTTTACCAATTTTGTGCCTGATTTTTTCTTAGGTGATTATTTTGACCTAGGGCGTATCAATTAACATGAATGACAGCAATAATATTTAGCAGGTATTAGAGAAAACAGTCACTGGTTCAAAAACATCCTTCTAACATAAATTACTTTCTAATTACAGTATGTTCAACAGCATTATGTAAATTCTCATTGCAACAGAGTGATACGAAAAACTACAGTAATACAAATACTAGTGGAAGATACTATTCATACTCTTGTGAAAACACTTCCTAAGAATCTTGTAGCTTTAGTTTCCAGCTGACCAACAAACTTAAAGTAAATTTAGAAAAGTGATTTTAAACAGCTGAGGACCAACAGGAACTAAGATGAAAACGGTGACAGGAAAAAGTAGGGCCACACAGAAAACTGCTGGTGGCTCTCGTAATTGCTTCAGAGAAGAAACCTGCAGCATTTTAAGGCATCAGCCACTTTAGGTTGTAATCTTCTCCCTTCCCTTCTTGACCTCCATTGTGATTAATCTGAGATGCAACAGTTTGGGGACTGCAGTGCTGCTTTACCCATTTGGCCATTCAATATTTTATGTTTTGATTGCCTGCCAGTCAGCTCATCATTTTCTCCATATATAAAGTGAAGCTGTCAACAAGAAAAGGGGAAGGACAGATAACCAATCATCAAGAAAACATGGAAAGGTCTAAACCCAGCCAAACCTCAATTTAATTGGATTATATACCTGGGAAGGCAGAAATGAGTTAATGTGAGGTAAACCATGAAAAAAAGAAAGTTAAATGAGGAGTGATGATGACAGGGTGACTCTAAATGAGTGGTCACATTCTTGCCAGCACGAGGTGAGAGGCAGGCAGAGCGAAAGCTGTGCGGTTAACACGGCAGACCAAATGGGAGCACCGAGCGTGAGAGCAGCAGATAGGACTCTGCTGATTGTATTGACAAGGAGATTAAACTGAAAGGAATAACAACAGGTCTGTGCCTTAAGTTGGTGATGGAACAGGGTGCAATGCAGAATATAATAAAGGGAGCTGGGGAACATGACTTGACCTATCAGATAAGCGCAGATATTAAATTCCACCTTACTAGCAGCTATAAGCTACTCTGATAAAATTTGTTAATTAAAAATATTTACCAGTGAAAACCTCTGCAGAGGATTTCCAGGAGCCTTGCTAACTTAAGCACATAAAAACGCAGCCTCTCCACTTGCCCCTGAAGATTTTTCTTATTTTGTCACTCATTTTATTTTTCTTTTCCCCTGCAGCATCTTTTTCAGTTGGAAAAAAGCAAGGCACTACCGCGAGCATGAATTAGCCCACTCATGGCAAAAATCAACTCAAGTAGCACTTACAAGTTTTGCTGGCATCTTTGCACAGCAAAGCACAGTTTCTTCTCAAGATACCTGACACTAAGGTGTATTTCAAAACGAGATCACAGATTTGCTGACAAACACAACTCATCAGGAAACAGATGCAATCCTGCAAAATGTAAAGATTGAAGCCTTCTGTAATTTTATGTGAAACAAGCCCAAAGTACTAGGTACACACAGCCAGTGGGCTAATTCCCAACTCATTCCTTTGGTATATGGGAGTCATAGTCCAAATTTCTGAATTAGGTCTTGTACATACTATTGTAGACGAGACTCCATATGAGCGGTACAGGTTCCTTCTCCCCACACTCACCTTTAACACTCCCCCAGAGTCCAGCAATGTGCACATTAGTGGGTTTCTGAATTAACTAAATTTGCTTCATTATGTTTTACAGCTCAAGGACTTTCTTCCATGAATTCACTTATTTTTGATCCAAATTTGCTTGTGGCTTCCAAACCGTTGCTAGGTAACACATTTAATTTAAAAAAATAATAAAAAAAATTATTTAATTTAATTACAGAAATTATTTATTTTAAAAATACTGTTTGGTTTTGTTTATTTTTTTTGTTGTGAATAATCATGAATATCCATTTGTTCAGTCAAACTCAGCGCATCTCTGTACATCATAGGAACAGTACTTCTAGTTACAGACAGGAAGTAGGTCACTGGATAATGAAATTTTAAAATTGAAAATGCAAGACCCTGTATGAAAGATAACAAAAAAGGGACAACTCCTGTGATGTAAAAAAAACTGCAATGCAAAATCCACAGTCCAAACACCTGGAGTTCTCTAAATTGCTGAGACATATGACAGGGCAAGTTTCTCATGCCTAACATTATCAGCATTGGTAAAATCACAGCTGTACACACAAAACTGCTGCTCCGTCATGGCAGAACCCAAAATGGTCATTCCCCTATTTCACCTTGAAGTGTGAAGACATAAGGAAGCATCTTACAACTGAAGTGGAATTTCAATACAAGAGCAATGATCCAATTTTTCACAAGACTTCTACAGCGATGTTGACTTGTTACAATATAATTGGTACAGCACTGAGTCAGGTATAAAAAACCCAGCTCTAATGGTGCTGGTGACAAAAACTGCCTAATTTCACTTCTTTTAAAAATGTATTTCATCCTTTCAGGGGTGTTAGGACAGGTAAAGTAACTGGGCTTATTTTAAGATTGGTCAGAACCCAGGCTGAATCTTCTAGATAAGAAGATTCTTGTATTCTTAGAAGAGCAGACTAATGTACACATGTATTAGTGGATATTTCCTACCTGGCAAATAAAGAAAAGATCCTTATTGATATACAGGAGTTAGGAAACAAGCCATACTTAGAGCAAAAATATTCCTAGTTGTTTACTTGGCTTATGGATGCACATAAGAGAGCTATCAGCTGTGGTTCAGTGATATTAATAAAGCTATCCCTTTTATTTAAGTTAGTAAAATACTTTTATAGATGAAATTGATTCAGATTGCTATTGTGGATCCGGAATAAATGACTGGTCATTAAGCTTAATTTAAATCTACATGAATGTTAGATGATAATGAGTCTTTCACATGCTAACTATATATACAGTTCTTTGAGACACTTGCCTTTTCAAAGAAAATCTGGATTTACAGAATAACGTTGACAGTATTAATACAGATTTCAACACCACTCAACAAAAAGCAATTCTGGAGGAAGAATTTTGGCCATAAAATACAAAGTTTGACACTACCTGTAGTTTGACTTTAATCACTCCAATACAAATCATAAATGAGAAGCAAGGGGGAACCTGCTAATCTATATATAGGGGTAATCCGTAGAGGTTGCGTAGAGTTTTTCATTATGCAAACCTCTTCAACTATAAATATATCAACAGCTATTGAAAAGTCACTGAGATATTACATTCTTTGTATATTTGTGAGCATGTGTGTGCATCTTTCTGTGTCTCAGTGCCGGGATTCAGCAGACATCTATCTTGTAACATTAACTCCAAAGGGCTGAATTCATCTGTGGCATCATGACTATATAGCAAATCCTGGCATTACATCAGCAATAAAGACAGAATATTACTTAAATTTATGTTTTCTTCAAACACCTCAGTGAGTTAATCAGGACTAAAAAGCAAAAATCAAAATATTTTTCCAATTAGTTTAACATGGATATCAAAGGACAAAGTTAACAATCTAGCAAGGAAACTAAAAACGCTGATTTTACACTTCCAAAACTGACAAAACAAGTTTTGTTCCTGTATTTGTATCAGGAAAGTGCCTATTTCTAGTTTTACTAACTTTAGCAGAAATAATATCTTTTTGAGTTGGCAAAGATGAACCAAAAAAGTCTGATTTTTTTTGTTTTGTTTTGTTTAATTTCTTAAATTAAACAGACAGGTGACAATACCCTTTTAAAAAGGAAGAGCTGTCTCAGTCACTAAAGAACTGCCTTAGTGTTACTACATTATGTTAGTACTTCTGGAAGTATATGCAAGAAAACCAGACAGTTTGTGCAAGGTCATTGCAAATACAAGATGCATCAACCTGGTGAAGTTCCTAAAGCAACATAAATGCGTTTATGAGGAGCAGGTGAATTCCTGCAAAAGACTCTAAAGCTATTAACAGCCCAGTAAGGAGTACATAATAATAGGTTGTTAACTCAGCCTCCCTGACAAGAACATCAAGAAAGGGCACTTTGAAACTATTAATACATTAAAAAAGGAGATTTTTTACATTATGGTTCCCTAAATCAACAGAACAAACATCCATTAGTTTATTAGGATACAAAACTAACAAGCCTACGTGGTACTGAATAACATACCCTTTCTATGAATTCAAGTTGGCTAACAAATTCATGTATTTAAATGAAAAGCTCCTCTAATGTTCATTGTACATTCAATAACCACCCAGCCAAACCCACAGTTTTTATATAATATGGGGCAAAATGTTTATATAAATATTAAAAATGGAAATAGTATGTTCTATTGCATGAAAACAGAATGGGTTTCCTTAAAAGAGCTTCCTCTTTCCCTCTCAATATTTTTTCCTTTCCCTCAAAATGACTGCTTTGGGGACATCACAACAGAATAAAAAAGCAGTTGCTCACATTATGCAGTCAGTGCCTTTGTGTACATTTCTGTGTGGAAAACAAACCCTGTTAAAAGTGGAAAACTAACAACAAGCTGTCCTTCTGCATGGTGAGTGTGCAGCTGCAATGCAGCCTAAGAAGAAGATTTAAAAAAAAATAGGAAGTTCTCTGTTTTCTCCCCTTTGCCCCTCAAAACACACATCTCTACCTGTACCTCCCCAGATATCTCCTGAACATGTGAGGGATTGCAGGAAAAAACTAAGTTAAAATGATACCTCATATTGGAACAGTCCTTCACATTTAGATAACATGAAACTTCACTTATGTCTCGAAGTACATATCTTCTTGATTTAACCTGTGAATCCACCTTTATGGTTGCAAAAGAATAATTTACTAACAGGAAGTAGTTTGTGTATTACGAAAACACTATCCTAGTTTCAGTTTTTAAAACAGTTTTGGCTCATAGATGAAGACTTTTGGGGACTTTTAAGCTATTTTTTTATTTTAAGAAGTTCTAAAGGAAACTTTCTGACATATTTTAGAGAAATGGTGACCTGAATATTATAGATAACTTACAAATAAGGAAATATTTTTTGCTTAGATGACCATCTCTTGGCAACTACACTGGTTATGTTTAGGTCACTGCTCATGAAACTCATTATTCTTTCTGTAAAAATGTGTTAAACATTCAACCCTGAAGTCTGACTCCTGAATGTCTGTTAAGATACCTCAGGGAACTACATGTCTAGCTTCAGCTGCTACTAAAACTTACTGCACCTAAACTCAAAAGTGACCACACCGCAACTAGTTAATAACAGCAGCAATGACAATAACAACAATAGCGATAAAATGCTTTGAGAGTACACCCTCTATTTTGTTAATTCAGGATAAAACATGTTAAACTCCTTACCAATTTCTTTTGTGCAATTGATATAGTCTCTCTGAAGAGACATTTCTTTTTTTACCATACGTTTATCAAAATAATCTGAAGTTTCTCCTCCGGAGGTAGCTGAAGCTTATTGCACTATGAAATAGATGGTTTTGATTTTTGCCCCTACCTAATCACATTTAGGATTAATAACTGATTCCTGCAGCTAATATTATTCTTGCTGTGTCAGTAACCTATTTTTAAGACTATTTTTTTCTGAAGTTCAAATTATTAATGTCTAGAAAAAATGTTTAATAATTCCTTTTATTAGGAACCAATCTCTGCCATCAGTGGAGTTAGCTTTCTTAGCTTACTCTGAAGTATGAACTAGCTGTGCTTTTTTGTCTTGCAACAGTTTGCATACCTCCTATACCTATGTCTTTAAAAGAGTTTGAAAACCATTTATTCAAAACCATTAATGCACTTTTACTACATTTGTGCAGCTCTTCTAGCACTTACTGGAATAAGCTTTGTACATGCAATTTTCCTTGGGGAAAATGGTATTGGCTACAGACAAGAATAGAAGATCAGCAGAGACTGAACTATGTTTTTTGTTAAATTAAATCCACTAGGCTTGCTTAAACAACATTATATTTCTCGTTCAGATTTTTTGGTTCAGCAGGAATGACAACAGTAATAGCTCTATAGGCTACTTTATTATTAAATACAAAGGCTTAGAAGCTATCTCTAAATAATTGACAACAACTATTAGGAGGCTAGCCAAACCAGGCACCTAATTGAGAATGCCTAGCTCAGAACTTCTTTGATAAACCCATTGCTGCATGCAGTTGATATTTAGAAGCCAGATTTCTTTTTCTCCTAATAGGAATTATATCAGTGTCATTAATAATGGCTGCTGCAAGGTCCATAGTTTCTTTCCTGCAGGCAAAAATTATATCTGCTCAGAGAGTCCCATAATTATTCACTGTAGCTTTCAACAGTTCTGAGAACTATTTTTTTCTCTTTTTAGAATGTAAGGTCTTTACAGTTCTTCCCTTGGGAAACTAGGTTAATAACAGCGGAATAGAAAAACTGAGAAGCTTGTTTAACATCACTTACCATGCTAAAATAAGCTAGGAGATCTCATTTTAATGATTATCTCCCAAAGCACATTTGTAGTGATTACTTTTTAAAAACATTCACCAGACATAGTTCATTCCCCAGGAGCTCTGAACGGACGAGAATGCCAAAGGCACTCCTTGGAGCCCTGGGGCCTCACTGTGACATGCTGATCTGGTCCTGCAGCTATGGACAAATACTAAGGTCTGCTTAATACTGCTATCTAAAAGCTCTTACGCATCCAAATTACTCAATGCTCTTGTTTTCGTAAGAACGTGCTGAAAATGTAATGAAAATGTATTCTTGCATGAGCACTAAATTTCCTACTCACATCAGAAACATTTCACTTGTAGGCAGCAGATTGCTACTTATACTTCAAATAATTTGAATAATTGAAAAATATTACAGGAGCAAAGTGTTTTGTTTTAAAAGAGAATGATTAGCATGAGGCTAAAAATCACCCAGCTAATCATTCAACGCTACCAGCATAGCGCTCCTATGCTTCCTGACTGCCCAGGCAATTAAGTGCTCAATCACTATTGTTATAAGCCTTTTCCTGTTCCCCAGTCCTGTCACTGATGTTGACTTTAAAATATAGTCAGGAAGCTTGCAAGGTTATCAAGCATACTATGGTAGATGTAACAACAATAAAAGAACATGCCCGGAGTAAGAGCCAGTGGATGCTAGCAATCCAGCCACAGCAGTACCCAGTGAACTCTGCCTGCTCATGAATAATGCCACACACCCTGCAGGCTCTTTTCAGCCTCATGTGGATTGGAGATGGTGCGTATATTATTCTTCATGATTTAAAAATCTAACATAAAAGCAAAATCTGAACCAAGAAAGTAATAGCTGGTACTTAAGGGAAATGGGGAACTTGTAACATGGTTGTGTCTGAAAAAATGTAATCTTTCTAACTCAGTTAAACATTATGTAAAATTGCAATGAAAGAAATGGAAAGATTGGAGTGGTTTAGCTGTTTAAGTAGTTGGGAGGTTGGGGGTCAACGAACATCACATGTCACATGCACCTCACAGAAAGGCATAGGGCTTTAGAAATGACTGATTTTACTTCACCTTTCCAAAATGCCACCGAGAAATTCAGAGGATTTTCTGATCTACATGCCATGGCTTCTTATAAGAAACGTCCTTATCTTGTCTACTGACTCCTGTTCATGGAGGTCAGATTCCAGGTGATGCTCAAACAGGATCAGATTCTTTCTGAGCAGAACTGAATTAATCTGAGAAGATCATAACGAAATATCTCCTTAGCTGGAGAAGACACAGGGGAACATCTGTTGTCCTAAAATGGGATAAGTCACATACCCTGTGCTGGCAGTTCACGGGGGGGGGGGGAAAGCTGGAATAAAGCAACTTGGGCACGTATGTGAAAATGAGCTTGAAGCATTCTGAAGGCCCCCAGGACTGTGCTATTCCTGTGCTTGTCTAGTGTGATACTGAGCATAGCACAAAATTATCTGTTCCTCAGAACCTGTAGAAAAAAACAGGCAGGGAAAAACATCTTCATCTGTACATGCACCGAGAGCCACATCTTTTTGTCATCAAAGTGCAGAGAATGTAATCTGTTGTACATACACACTTCTGTGGCTTTGAAATAATATGGTGCATGTATTTCTAGACAGATTTTCTTTATACTACAGGATACTACTGCAGACAAACTATCCTGAAAGACAATATTACTTTTGTGCTTATAATTTTCCATATTAATTTTTGTAAAAATAATTCTGTCATTCAAAACATTATGTGTTGATACTCTTAAATCCTCACACAATTCCTATGAAGTCATTTACCTCAACATCTAGTCTGTATTTTACAACTCGAATTCAGGATGGCTCATTTAAATTCATATTAATGAATATTCAAAGAAATAGTGATGTTTATTTTAATATTAGATTTTAAGAAGGAGCGTTGTTTTCTGTATGAGTTAATACAGCTGTAGACTGATAGAAAAATTAACAAGGTCATACTGCTTTCTAATTCTTTAAATCTGACACTTTCCTCTATCCCTCTGCATCATCACTCTCCATCTCTTTTTAAAATCCCATTGGAAAACTAATTTCCCTCTTGCCTCTACTGCTCAGTTATTTTCTCTCTTTTATTTATGAATTCAACTCTAAATAATCCTGCAATGGAGGAAAAGTCATACCTGACATCCTACACGTCCTATGCACTCACTGCCATATGGAGGTGGGTTAAAATATTGAAGTGAAAACTGCCTGTGAGTTGCAAATTGACTTTGTCAACAAAATGAAGTATTCTGCCAAAGGGATTTGGCTTTAGTGTAAATTTCATCAAAAGACAAGAAAGCAAAGAAACATCAGCCAGCCCCTCCATCCTACATCCTGCTGCAAAAGATACTCTGGAGATGTCATTGCAATGCCTTGGGATAGTACTTGGGTATATCCCATTAAAATCTCTTCTCTATAGACATGCTTTCTCAGCTAATTATACATTATCTCGTGTGTAACAGAAAATACAATCCAGCTGTGTATTCGGGCCATATGGGAGAACAAACTTAATACAGTTGGTGATACATACACGGCTTGGTATGCTTAATACAGCTCTCAGGGAGCATTAATTTTTGATGATTAACTTTAAGGGTTTGGGTGGAAAAGGGGAGGAATAAGCATTTTCCAGCTCAGCTGCACAACCTCAAATGGAGCTGGTATGGTTTATATCCACTATGTACTCTTTACTGTTTCCTTATCCTTGAGGGAATCCCTACGGAAGGACCTAAGCATCATTACAAGGCTGTATCAAGGCCATATCTTATCCCACTCCTCCATCTGACTTGAACATGCAACCTTTTTGGTGAGACGTAAATAGATTACAATGTCCTGGAATCTTTCAAAAAGTACAAGTTTTGGGCAGTGTCTAATTGTTTTAAGTATAAAAGTAAAGTTGATTACTATCAGCAATGAAACAGAGGTTATACTGATATCTGGAGTTTGATTTTTAAAGGGAAAGACAATACTGCCTATGAGAGATGTTTTTCTTCTAGAAGTACTGGTCTATTCATGGATAGATAACAAACTGCAGACTGTTCACGGATAGATAACAGACTGCAGAATAGGGCAGACAGCCTGTATTAACAAAGATACTTCACAAATATGTAGTATCTATGAAGACTCCAAAGCAGGTCTATGAAGAAATACTTTTCAGAGTACCTCTTAGGGGTCTAAGGTAAAACATTTAAAGAATTCCCTGGGTGTTGCTGTAAAGACTCACTTATCATGTAAGGTGACAAATGTTGCTAACTAAATAGCTTTCAGAATGATTCACAATCTACTGGAAATAAGGTATTTCAGCTACCAGGACTCAACATACAGCATTAATTCAGGCTCATTATACTCTCTTTCTGGTTACATCACATTACTATTCAAGCAACGGAAAACTTTTTCTCCTTACTGTGACAGAAACTCATAGCACCTTGGACAATGTCTAGGTATTTTTGTTTTCCTCACAGGCCTAGGTCATGCTATGTTCACTGCATTTTCGGCTGAAAAGCTGTACAAAACTGGCTCACAATGTTTTGCTCTTTTCTCAACATTTAATTTTTAGAGAGAGATAGAAAGCCAAACAAGATTTTGTTATGTTATCATTCTGGGTATTTTAGAATCCTAAAATCACAGAATGGTTTGGGTTGGAAAGGACCTTAAGATCATCCAGTTCCAACCCCTCTGCCATAGGCAGGGACACCTTAAACTAGACCACATCACCTGAGGCTCCGTCCAACCCGGCCTTAAACACCACCAAGAATGGAGCATTTACTACTACTTTGGGCAGCCTGATCTAGTGCCTCATTACCCTCACATTAAAGAACTTCTTCCTTATATCTAACCTGAACTGCACCTCTTTAAGTTTAAACCCATCACCCCTTGTCCTATCGCTACAGTCCCTGATGAAGAGCTCTTCTCCAGCATCTCTGTAGGCTCCCTTCAGATACTCAGATCTGCAAAATACTGAGTGAATATTCCATAGATCTCTGGATATGTAAGGATTTTTTGGCACCCCCATGTAAAGATAAAACGGAGTGCTGGATAAACCCAAACATAAACTAAAAAAGAACGAAATTTTAAAAAAAGTAAATTAAAAAAAATACTGTGATGGAATTAGTGCTGTTTCGAATAATTTCTAAGTAATTACCTTTTTTTTCATATAGTTTCTTAGTGAATATAATGGCTTATTTTCATGATTTGGTGAAGAGCCAGGAAGAGCAGAGATTCCTATGTACATTATCTCCTGGTAAACAGTTGGAAGTTGTTAACGTAATGATCGGACTATAAATGAGGAGTCCACCTCATCTTTCCAGACACTCTACAAAACTGACCTTAGTTGGAGAGAAAGTGGTCTTTGAAAGGCAAATTAAGAATGTGGGGCAAGTCTGAATTGAATAGGTGAGCAGTAGTTTAGAAAGATCATGGGAAAATACTTGCGGTGTCTGCAGAAGTTAGAGGGGTATAAAGGAACAGCATTGAAAAAAGGGTGCATTATAGGAAGTACAGTGATACAATGAGTTTTCTAACCCTAGCAGTTTGTTTGCCGTCAAGCAGTACCTATGTTTCATATTTTGCAGCATTTTTCTTGCTTTTCTTGTGTCCAAAGAAGTTGGTGATTTATGGTGCTTCAGATAAACCACTACCAATTTCTTACTGAATTCTGTCAACATAATCAGTTTGAAAAAAATCAATCAATTACCTATAAGCACTGAAGTAATGTGTGTAACCTTGGAATTTGGATCTTTATTCTTCCATACAGCATCTTTATCTCCAGTGTATATCATACACTGCACTAAAAATAATGGGGTAGATGAAAATGATTCTCAATTTTTGCTTTGAAAATACACAGCCCTGCCACATGCCCAGCACTCCAAAAGCCTTTCTCCAAGGCATGCTGGGCAAAGGGGAATAGGCGGCAGGGCCGCGGTGGGAAGGGTGCTGGAACTGGGGCTGGTGGATCCGGAACATCCTTGGGCAACCCATTCCAGCGTTCCAGTCCCTGATGGAGACTTCCTCTCCAGTATCCCTGTAGGTCCCCTTCAGATACTGGAAGCTGCTATGAAGTCTCCACGCAGCCTTCACTTCTCAGCCTGTCTTCATATGGGAGGCACTCCAGTCCTGGATCATCCTCGTGGCCCTCCCTCTGGACTTGCTCCAACATGCCCACTATATAAACTGGGGGCAGTTACCCAGGAGGGTTAGATCACTGCTTGGGTCAGCCTGGGTATCGGTAACCATCACCCCCATGTCATAGCGCCAGCACCCGGCAACGCAGCATCACAATGCTCTGGGGCAGTGTAAGTCCAGCGCCCTCCCCTCTCCCACTGCCAGAGTGCCCGGCGCTGCCACCAGGACAGAGCTGGCAGCCTGAGGGCATCCGAGAGGAAGCCCTTGAGGCATCGGGGGAATTACTGGGAGGGGGAGGGAGCTGATGGGGGGAGCACTTGAAGCAGCACGAAGCTGCAGGAGGTTCGGTGCTGCTGTGCCAGCTCCTGGAGGGACCACACTCAAAGCTCATCAGATGGATGAATGGGTGGAAATCCTGCTCAGTCGTCGGGGAGCTCACCATCCTCATCTCCTGGGCACTGGGGAATTAGGTGAGGGGGGAACCGAGGGAGGAAACACAAAGCTGCATGAAGTTGCAAGAGGTTCTCTGCTGCAGTTGCAGCTCTTGGAGGGGCCATGCTCAAAGCTCATCTGATGGATGGATAGATAGATGGATGCATGGATGGAAATCCTGCTTCAGTCGTCGGGGAGCTCACCACCCTCATGTCCTCAGCACCAGGGAATTAGGTGAGGAGGCTGCTGAGGGAGGGATCCTGAAGCTGCAGGAGGTTCTCTGCTGCAGTTGCAGCTCTTGGAGGGGCCATGCTCAAAGCTCGTCTGATGAATGGACAGATGGATGGATGGAAATCCTGCTTCAGTCGTCGGGGAGCTCACCATCCTAATGTCCTGGGGAGAGAGTGGTAGCAGCCGGAAGAAATAGGATGCACAGTTGGTTCAGTGCCCTCCCCCAGTGCTCTGGAGCTCCACTGCCAAGCACAGGAAGATTCTTGCTCTGGGGAGTCATCAGACCATTGGCGTTCTGGTGGTGTTGGAAGCCCCTGCGATGGCTCCAGGAGGAGGCAGAAAAGGCAGTGCCAGCGTCCCCTTGTCCCCTCAGAGGCATAAGCAGCGTGTGGACCAGGAGCAGGTCTTGCTCACATGCTCAGGGAGCAGCCGATCGCCAGCACTGGGGTCAGGAAGGAATTTTCCCCCGGGGCAGATTGGCACCGGTCCCCGGGGGTTTTTTGCCTTCCTCTGAGCACCGAGCATCACCACTTGTCAGGGCTCCTGGGGCCCTTCTGGCTGCGTTATCGCCTGGTGCTCGTGCACCACGAAGGTGGCCCCTCGTGTCCTGCAGCTGGGGGGGGGAAGGCTTTTTTCTCCCCAGGCTGGACTAGCAAGCGGCCCTGGGGTTTTTTGCCTTCCTCCGCAGCCGAGCACAGCCCCTTCATGGGGCTCCTTTGGCTCACTGTGTCCCAAAGGCAGCTGCTCGTGCTCCACGCAGGTGGCCCTCGTGCCCCGCATCCGGGGGAGGCAGCCTCCTGGACTCCCACGGTGGCCCCAGCGTGGCCCCGGGACTCGCTGCTGTCCTCTGTAGCATTGAGCACCACCCCTTGTCAGCTCTTCCCTGGCCCTTTCTGGCTGGCTGCTTCCTGCACTGCTCTCGCACCACCAAGGCACCGCTCCTGCCCTGCCTTTCCTTTGTCAGGCTGCAAGGGAGGTTTTTCCAGCTCAAGTGAAGGGTCTAAACTAAACCAGACTGAAATCAACTAAACTAAGCTAAACCAAACCAAACCGAGACAACTAAAATAACTATTTATAAATAAAACACTCTTTCCACCTATAATCGTTCTGATTTGTGTCTTTGAAAGTGCTTCTGGTGCTGAAATTTCCTTGGCATTTCGGGTAAATAATATTCTCCTAATTGTACAACTCATTGTGAGTGTAGGGAATGGAATGGAATGGAACAGAACAAAAATGGAATGGAAGATAATGGAACAGAACCGAATACAACAGAAAGCTATGCTATGTTATGCATACATAATCATAGAATAGTTAGGGTTGGAAAGGACCTTAAGATCACTGCGTTCCAACCCCTTACCATGAGCAGGGATACCTCACACTAAACCATGTCACCCAAGACTCTGTCCAACCTGGCTTTGTATGCTCCCAGCGATGGAGCATGCACAGCTTCCCTGGGCAACCCGTTCCAGTGCCTTACCACGCTCAGAACATAGAGCTTTCTTATATCTAACCTAAACTTTCCCAGTTGGAGTTTGAACCCATCATCCCTTATCCTGTCACTACAGTCCCTAATGAAGAGTCCCTCCCCAGCATATAGGTCCCCTTCAGACACTGGAAGGCTGCTATGAGGTCTCCAAGCAGCCTTCTCTTCTCCAGGCTGAACAGCCCCAACTTCTTCAGCCTGTCTTCATACGGGAGGTGCTCCAGCCCCTGATCATCCTCGTGGCCTCCTCTGGACTTGTTCCAACAGTTCCATGTCCTTTTTTATGTTGAGGACGCCAGAACTGCACACAGTGCTGTAAATGGGGTCTCACGATAGCAGAGTAGAGGGGCAGGATCACCTCCTTCCACCTGCTGATCACGCTCCTTTTGACGCAGCCCAGGATATGGTTGGTTTCTGAGCTGCAAGCACACACTGAAGCCAGCTCATGTTCAGTTTCTCATTGAGCAACATTTCCAAGTCCTTCTCCACACTGCTGCTCTGAATCTCTTCTCCACCCAACCTGTAGCTGTGATATTTATTTATGTTTTTTTTTTCCCAATTTACTCTTTTTTTTTTCCTGCATCATTAAAGCTGCATCATCTCAATAGAGAAATGCAACCAAGGAAGAAAATTCTCAGACATTTATAGAGCCTAAGAAACCCAAATCTTTCTTTCATGACTTGGCTTATATTTCCGTTCTTTGTGGTCTTCTTACATATGCATTAGTTCCATTGTGACTTTCGGATGCGGGCAGACAAACAGCAAAAACTGACTTACCAGGCAACCTTTTAAGGTATGGACAGCAAAAATTTCCTGTGCATATCTTTAGGAGTGAAGTCACTGATTAGCACTAGATTTTATAGTGGCACAAGACCCTGTAGTAAACTGGAAATGGCAAAACGTGTTTTGTGGTTTGGGAGAAGCACACTCCAAAATATGTGTTCACCAGACATGCTGTGCACATGTACCTTGTACCTCTTACTTGCAATGCATGTTATTGCTCTCTTTTCTGTGAAATCACCCAATTTTGACAGAATTCCAGAAATTTTACATGAATGCCATGCAGTTTCTCTTTCTTGTAACCTTTTGCAACCCTTTAAAAAAGGCTGGTTCATTCTATCATTTTAGAACAGATTATTGCTAAATAATGCCACAAAATGAAATCACATTGTCATTCACCGCAACTGTTTTGCTTCAGGGTCACTCTAATGTGAAGTTTTCACAGTCCAGAAATCAAAATATGTTCAGGCATATGATCCATTTACCCATGATCATAAATGTAGATACTATTGGACAGGTATATCTAATGCCTGCTTGCTGCTGCACTTGATTCTGATGTGAAACAAGACAGTAATTAACAAGTTAGAAGTAAAACTACAAAAAATGGTACAGAATAAACCTTATAATTATACAGCATTGTATGTGGGACCAATTGAAAAGTTTAAAGTATTTTTTAAGATATTAGAAATACAAAACATATTGCTCTTTAGGATCTGAGTTTGGGTGATGCTGTAAGTGAGACCTACTTTCTCATAGTACTTGATCTCGTAGTCCAGAATTGCTCCATGGGGAAAGTCCGGCTCTTGCCAGGAGAGGGCAATGCTGTTTTGGGAAGCCCAGTCCTTCCTTACCATACCTATCAAGGAGGGTGCTGAAAGGGAAAAGGATAACTAAGGGTTAAAGACAAAGCACACAGTTTATCCTTTCAACCTACTGTTTTAGGATACCAACCCAAGGTAACTTGGAGTGACCTCCAGACAGAAAGGCATGACAGATGGCAATTCTCAGGGAAACCATATAACCTGGAATTAATGTCTCAAGTACATACTAGTAACTCCTTTGGTAAAGTGCAGACCAGCTTCTGAAAAATGGCTGTATGCAAAAATATAGAAAGAAGAGCCTGTGCCAGCTCCCACTGCCAGCTGCGTGCAACCAGGTTGCACTGCTGGCTTGGAGGACATCGCGCCCAGAGCAGAACCACATTTCAGAGACGGTAAATTCTACATTCAGGACAATCTTCATGAAATGTTATAATTCAACTGTGTAAAATGTACATTCGGTTTACTCTTTGGGGTAAAATACAGTGACACATCTTACAGCAGATGAAGTGAATCCTATTTCTGCAAGCTGGGCTGGCAGCAGCAAGGACGTTTTAGCCTGTCTGTGATGTAGCTATGCACCCAGAAGAGCCCAGCTTCATAGAGACCAGCAGCAGGGACTGGGTTATGGGCAAACCATGAGGGCAAAGGTACCCCCAGACTTACCTACTGTAACTGATACTGCAGGTCTGCAGCAGTGCAGCTAGTAGGAACCATTTCTAGAAGCTATTGCAAGTGGCCCAACATGGGCTGGTTCAGCCAAGAGCCAAATTGTCTCACTAGGGGGTTAACTAATATTAAGAAACAGATTTTCTGCCCTTTTGGAAAAGAAGGTGGACTATTACCTATGCAATAATTTCAAATGGTGCAAAAATTGCATTCTAGAAAATGATCTTTGCTTATTTTATTAATCTGGTCAAGCACGTCAAAGGAGGTCTAATATTCCCCAGCTGTTTTTAATAGTACTGATACGCAGCTTTCCTAAATACTGCAACAAAACCACTCATGTTGTACAAGAGCCTTGAAGACAACTGAGCCAGCTGAACAAACCAGCTACCATAAACCCCCGCAAAAGTTCTTCCAGTGGTTCACAGCTTTCACTATTTGACTTTCCGCTAACAAAGATTGGTTTATTACACACCCTCCCCACTCCTCTT
The DNA here is from genome assembly GCF_028554395.1 of Pezoporus wallicus. Classification (NCBI taxonomy): domain Eukaryota; kingdom Metazoa; phylum Chordata; class Aves; order Psittaciformes; family Psittacidae; genus Pezoporus; species Pezoporus wallicus. Next base: position 2,980,693 of record NW_026639755.1, read on the forward strand.
TACTAGGAATCTTATTTAACCTCTTCTAAGCTTCCAAGGAGCTGTCTTCTAAAAAAACACGGTTCTATGACTTCTGTTTTTATCTTCCAACTGGAAGAGTCTCCCTAGGAAAATGAAATAAAAAATCTGCTTCTAATCACAAAACTTCATGCCTTAGTTTTCTTTCCTGTAAGTATTTCAGGAAGTTGAAGAAATGAAAGCGAAAAACGAATTCTAGAATGCAAGCAACCACTGAAGAAAACAAAAATGGTTGCTTTCCACTGAAAAAAGGAAAACTACACACAGACATGCACATAACAATCTTTTTCTCTTGACAGTGCATTTATCTGAGAGAGAAAACTAACTTCCATTCACTGTCAACCCTATGATAGAATAGTCCAGTCCTCCCTGATGTGAAAAAACCCCACACAACCCAACATGCAACACTAATGGAAAAAACTACCAAAAGTATTAAGTGGACAAAGCAGAGCTTACTCAGGAAACTGTCATAAACCTGTACTAATGCCAGTTTAATTACAAGTCTGATGTAAGGGAATGAGAGATAAAAAGAATTCCTGTCACACTGAATAAAGATTAACCTATTTTTCAGGAAGTCCTTTAAAATCATAAGTAACTGAACAGAAAATATACAAATAAATAAATAAAAAGCATTCATAGGTTCTGGGCCAAAACATTATCCCTGGGTATGTGTAACTACTCCCTCGGTTAAAATGATTCTTACTCTTGAAATTGAGGGTGAGACTGAGCATTCATAATGTTTCTCTGGGGTAACATCAGGTACTCCAAGCAGGGAACAAAGATAGGTCTGTTTAAAGAAAAACAGGAGCTAGCAAACATGGATTTGTATTTGGTAAATGCTGATCAAGCCCCTCCGAGGGCACTGCTTATATAAATTTGTTTACTACTTCTTGTTTTGGGTCATTTAGGGGTATCCAGCTGTAAGTTACAGGTGGGTCTGAGGGAGCTATAGCAACCTTTCAGATACATTTGGTACACCCTGTGTGCCTGCTCACAGGTGATGAGCATCAGCTGGACCACCGTTCCTAGCACATCACGGCTTCATCTCACTGCATTTGGGGGTTCACTAGTCAGACAATTAAATCTTTGTGAAATGACTGAGGTTGATTACAGAAAACACCAGGTTAAGCTGCAGACATAATCACATTCTTGGCCCTTCCAGGATTTTTAAATACAGATTACTGGTATTACACTTCTTCAAATCATCACCTACCCTGTATAAGCTTCTCATATGTACCTCATGCTGTGCATTTTCCTTTGGGTTCTGATCTCCAAATTTATGTCGCAATTTATTCAGGTTTTCAGACTGAGCTCTCTGTAGTAACTCTTCCACCTGAGGAATTGCATATCAAAACACTGTCCTGGCACATCTGAAGATCCTCTCAAAAGAAATAACCCCAGTCCTCTTCCTGGGAAACAACTCAGTAGTGTATTAAGGGGAGAAGATTTACTTCAACCTTCTCCTAAACTAGCTGTGCTTGACCTGCACTTGAAACTGAAAACCCCATACAGGAATGCTCACATCACACCTGTAGTACTGTGCCAGCGCTGCATCCCCTAAATCAAAATGCAGAGGCTGTGAATATGAGCACCGTATCTGTTTGTATGAGGGTACCTGGCAAAAGCCCCATGTGCCTTTCAACAAAAAGCCACAAAAGAGCTACCACGGACCATTTCTTGTATGTTCATAAGGATGAGCCTATATTTATCACACAGACATTATCTATTCACATCTCAGACAAAATAATGACTTTTAGGAAAAGGACTCAAGTCAAAAATTTATTGTACAAAGAAACAGACAAGTAAACCCAAAGCTGCAACTAGCTCATTTTCTAGTTCTTGGGTTGTTGTGAAATGCTACTGAAAGCAATACTTCATATGGAGAAATTCCAGCTTCTTCTAACAGTTGCTCACTAGAGCAGAAGTTATTTAGACCCTAAAGATCCTTCCCATTTCTAGTTAAAGCTCTTTTTAACTGGAAAATTTAGGATAGGTAAATCCTATTTGCCCACTTATAAAGACTGCTCTAATGTTCCTATGCTGAATCAATGGGAAGTTCTTTTAATTAGTTGCTTCAAATGCAGTAGCTGCAGGAGTGCTCTAATTCGGTTACCCAATGAAACCATTTGATAAAAAAAAAATAATGCTTAGAAGCTCAGCATGGCTTTTAATCACTTTAATGGCAGCATTTTCTTGCCACTGGTACTAGGCTGAAGGATGTTTTCTGGCTCTTGAGCTCAGTGCTGATCTCTGTTTTGTACTGAGGATCCTTTGCACCATCTGCTCTTTCTATTTTCCTCTATACTGTCATAAATTTCTTCAAGTACCATGAGTCATCTACAAAGCTGTGAGCTCCTCATTTAATTTAGTCTGTTAAGTTTGTCTTTTCAAATTTGTATTGAATAATGAAAGTTCATTCCTTCATTCCGAGTGAGCTTATTTTATCCTAAATCTTTCTGGATTCTCTTTTTCAGAATCTCTTTTCTCACAGGCTATACAAAGGACAGAAAAGTGTATACTGTAAATGATGATTGGATTCCCGTGTCACCTCCCTAGAGACTTGCTCTTCTTCTGAAGTTGACTTCCATTATCTCTAACTTTCTGATTTCAAAACAGACAACCTGTAAGGTTTCTGAAGCTTTTTTTCCTTTAGACCATTTACTAGATTTCCAATTTCTTGTTTTACACTGTTGAAAGTGAGCTAAGTATTGCCAGCATTTCTCCCCTGATTTCCAGGGTGGAACGACTTTGATATGGTGCCCATTCACTATGAAGAAGCTTCAGACCCAAAGGTAGCTGATGACTAAAAGCTCACCCGATGTCTGTCTGTACACGGAGTACTCTATCCCTCCAGTATCTCATTACGGATCTTATTTCTTTGGTGCAGAGGAACCATGACAGCTCAATGGTGTTTCACTGGCTGGCAGAGCAGCTATACCTACCAGGTATGCACAATCACTCCCTTGTCAAAAAAACCCTCACCAAACATTCAACAAGCAAGGACAGCTGTATCACCATTGTCCTCTTCCCTTCTTCCCCCTCTGCACTGGATCTGTTTTGGCCAAAGCTAATGAAATGCCAGCAGATGCAAACTTGGAGGGCAGGGAGCAGAAGAGAGATCCGAGAACTGCACGTATGCTGCAGGGAGGACTGCAAGTTCACTCCTTTGGACACCATCCTCATGAGAAGGCTGTGAGTTTCAAGGGGTAAAATACTGCCATTTGGGATAAGGTTGGTTAATTTAGTTAGGTGTTTCTATACTTCTACTATTACCAATAATAATCTGAATTGCATAGTTACATGTTATTCTTTCATCAAGACGTCTCCTTGCTTCAAGACACAGGAAAGATTCAAGACACACTTACCAAAATACAGGGCTTTATCGCATGCTTTCTCAGCAGGGGCTTCCCAACAGAGGAGGGAATCGAGACCCTTCCCTGCCTCTTCTTTGTCTCCTACTTCAGCCATTTCCCAGCTCCAGCTGGAGGGAATTACTAAGGCCCCCTCAGCAACCTTGCTTCTCTTTGAAAACTCATTAATTGATCCCACCTTGTTTCTTATGATATAACTAGAGAAGGAAACCTCCTTTAACCTCCTGCAGGGAGCCTGCAATCCTCTTGCTGGGCAACAGTATCTTTCATTAAGGGAAGGGCAGCTGATACAAGATGGGAAATGAAAAAGTGGTCTATATTTATGTTTCTCCTTACAAATAGAGCTAGAGTTTAAAAACACCACTGTCAGTTTTCTGTCAAACCATCCATATGTAGTATTTAACTGTTAATTACAGAAATGTAACAAGATTCCATTTTCAGATGTGTTTCTGGAAGGTAAAAACAACCTCTGCACCAGTTTCTATACCAGAAAATGCTACTATATTGACAGAGTGTTTCACCAGCCTAGGTTCTGTAACTGTATTAGATTTTCTATACTGTTGGTCACTGAGTATGATTTGATACTATACGTAGCAATAAATAAAGTCTGAGATTTTACTCATGATCCCAGACTTGGAAAAAATATTATTTCAAGGCACAGTAAAAAAAATATTGATTTTAGTTCTGATTCTAGAAAGTCTGTAAGAAAGGTAATATGCAATAAAAGCATATTTTCTTAGGGGAGACATTTTACTCCAGTAAGAGAAGTGAAAGTAATGAAACAACGTTTCCTGATCAGTTATAATGCCTCCACTATTACCAACACTTCACATATTTACCAAGGAAGGATTTACCAAGAAGATATGAGGCCAAAAGCTTTCAGCCTTCATTACTAAAGCCATGCATGACACATACTAGTGGGCAACGGACAACCATGTAGCTGTACTGCCTATCGTCTCTAGTGGTCTTCATTCCCACAGTATGTCCTCCAGCAGAGACACATTGCATCCTTTCCTTTATTTTGTGTTTGCTGCTCATCTTACTGTTGCTATCTTTGTAGAATAAGGGAACAGAGACTATTTTATGAGTGGCAAATGCAGTATAGATTGAGAACACCTATGTTTATATTCCTTTCTGGTTGTACTCTAGAGATTTTCTTTATTCTTTTGACTGAGCTATCCTAGCGTACAATGTGAATGCCAATACCTCCCATTATTTACAATACGTGAGCACTTTCATGCTAGAAGTGTGTGTCTGTCTATAGAAAAGACTGAAAACAAGTTTACATGGAAAAAATCATGGAAACATGAACACAAAATTAAATGATATATATAAATTCATAACCCATCTCTCTGTATGTTAAAGATGTCCACATGGCTGAAACAACTTTGGGTTTATGTTGAATTCAGTAGGAATTCTTTTTTCTGCCATACAAGGCTGAATCCAATTAGTAGAGTGACTAGATAAGATATTTGATTCTTTACATAATAGTGTCTCTTATCTTCCTAATCATTTCTGTGGTAATTCACAGTTATAATGCCTGGAGGGAATACTATTACTGGCGCTAACCTTGGAGTTCAGAGTTGAGCATGGAGTTTTACTGGCAAGGCATTAGAGCTAGAAAATTAACAAGATTGGAGTGAAAAATGATGTTTTTACTTTATTTTCTTACACTAGTTCCCTGAAGGTTTTCATTCAAAAGACAGCCTAACAGTATGCTTCTTTTGAAGCACTTTGTTTGCTGAAAAACAGGCCTCCAGCAAGCTACAATTATCATTTCTCCCTCCATTTTAGATTCTTTCCCCTTGCAGATTCCCTTTGCTTGCTCAGAAATGGTGGATGGAAGCCAAGTGAACCTAATGCCATTATCAAAAAATGGATTCTGCTACAGTGTTGCAGGCTAGAGGTCATGATAGATGCAACCCCCAAATGTCCTCCAGGCTAAACAAAGCTCAACAAAATGCTTTTGCTTCTGTGTTCCATAATGCAGTTCCTTCTTCTTTGTTGCTTAATTCCTTCTCATCTACTCTTGATATTATGTATGAAGACAGTAATTATTCATCCATATGATTCTGCAACACTACAAATTTTCTTTCATTCTCAGAATGTGCCGCCATGCATTATCTCATCAGCTTGCGACAAAAGCCCTCCTAGATCTTTACTTCTAACAGTACTTGCTCTGCTCCTGATTCTTCAAAACAGATTATAGTAGAAGATGTTAAATGCAATTGTATAAAATAAAGCTGTATCAGCTGTCAAGACAGTGAGGAGGTTTAGTGGCGGACTTGGCAGTCCGCCAAGTTGGCGGTGGTAGCAGTTGGGCTTGATGATCTTAAGGATCTTTTCCAACCTAGCTGATTCTGTGGTTCTATGATTCTGTTCTCTCTGACAAGGTGTATGTGCAAAGTTAAAAAGCATTTGGCTTAATTTATAATGCAGTGAACAATTTAAAAGATTTTAATAACATGTTTCTTTAAATAACAGCAGCTAAAAAAGATCACACAAATGTTTTACATAAATGTGTGTTTTAAGGAGTTACTTTATATGCTCTGTATTTCTGATGCAAGTGGGATAAATTCAGTTCAAACAAGCTTAGTGGAAGGGTGTGATTCCAGGAATCATATGGAAACAAAAAAAACCTGCAAAACTGAAAAGGGTTGCCTGTCACATAAATGGAAATCATGTCAGATCAATGCCCTCTGACAACCAAAAGTATTCGCATCTGAAGAAGTAGATTCTTGGCTCCCTTCTATTGCCTTTTATTGCTGGAGCAGAAGGAGATGGTAAGTGGCTTAAAGACCTAATAGGTCACTGGGATTCCTGAGAGAACAGCTCTCCCAAAATCAGAGCTTCTCTGTCCTTGCTCGGCAGAACACACCATTATGGCTGTGTGGCACTGGAATATCAGCTCACGTGAGGCAGCAGCAACCTATGTGGCTGAATGCCACAGCAAGAATATGGTAACTTGGGGGGGGGGGGGAATGTGGGTGTGGGGTGTGTGTGGAAGGGGCCAAAAAAAATGAGCCCTTCACTTAATTGTTTCTTCCAGGCATTTTGTCCAGGATCACACAATAGACTACTTGATGGCACAGGGAAGGGAGCAAGAGCCCCCCTCCCCGGAAAACCACTTCCCTTCCTGTCGCCTCTTAAGATGATAACGAACCCTGTTGTGGCACCTCTACAGCAGAAGTAACAGAATACTCTGTTCTTAAATAGCTGATAGGCTGCTTTCAGAAGCTCCAGTGTTGTAACTTGTACTGTTCACTGTCCCTCCTGAGACTCAGACATTAGGGCAAGCTACAGGCTGCTGGCCGGTGGCACACACCATTGAAACTGGTGTGTGTGCTCTCTGAGGGAACTATCCCTGACATGCAGTTTTCCTCTTAAAAAAAGAAGGTAGAGTGGCTTATAGGGTTTCCTTCTTAGGAAACCTCTGCCGAAGAAGAAAGAGGTGGAGAAACTGGTTTATCAGGAGATTCAGATCTCTACTTCAATGATGTTAATCAGCATGAAAAAATACGTGTTCCAGCCAATGTGTTATGTAAGTTAGAAATACCATGCCAGCACTGCCAGGTCCCCTGTGGTGTGGTGACATCCTGTGCGGACACATTTCTCTGGAGGACTTTGCTTTCAACCTCCTAATGTGACTTGGGAATTGTTAGAAATGTATTGGAAATGCAACCTGAGGTTAAGAAGGTGTCATTTATTGCAGCGAGGTGTCATTATGGAAACAGAGCTGTAACTAAGTCTTATTCAGCAGCAACCTCTCCAGGGTCAACTGGAACCAAATTGCTCTGCAGAACTTCCTGCTGCTAAATTGATCTCAGAAGTTTGAAAATGAAATAAGCAGGTTAAAAAGCACTAGGAAATCTGCAATCTTTTCACTCCATTAATTGCTACTCATCCTGCTATGGAACAAAGACAAGCCTAAAATGTACACTCATTTCTGCAAATCTCTCCTGCTCCTGTTTATATCAAGACATGAGACTACATCAGATTGCAGGTCACTTTCTGTCAAACAGTACTTTACAGGTCTGAAAGAGGTTTTTCTTTTAGCAAGTAAAATCATGAATATTTTATATGAACTTCTGTGAACCTTCTATAAAAGCTGTTTGTTGGCCTGTGCAGAGAATGTCAGAGCTACTGCACTTCAACATTTTGAGTGACTACATAAGTGCATGGAGACGCATCTGATACTTTTTTTAAATGTACATCTTAAACAATTTTCCCACTGATCTTGCAAAGCAAGGCACAAATCATAGTGATGATAAATAAATATGCCCTTATAAATTAATTCTCCCAGTGATACAAACAAAAGTATATACTAGTTGATATATATTATATATACCATAAATATATAGCATGCTATATATTATATATGACATATATAACACAAGTTATATACAAGATAACATACATACTATGTAATATATAATATTATACATTTAATAGAATATGATGTATGCTATATGACATGATATTAATGCTAAAAAGATTCCAAAGGTATGCTCTTATCTGTTCATTACAAAGAATCATTAGATAACAATAAGCACTAAGGTTTAGTCTGTCCTACATAGGGTCAAGTACCTTTTAAATCTTTAATATGTAGACCTATGCACAGAAAAGCAGACCCTTTTAAACTCTGTCATGCAGACAATGAGAAACGTTTCTAGAAGACCAGTAAGTCAATGGTTTATACTTAATGTACATGAATCACTGCAAAGCACCATTACTGTCCAACATATGTTAGGCAGCCAATTTCTAGTCAAGTAGGGTGGAATTCATTTATTTGACTCAGACAATTTAAAAACTGGGTTTACATTTTGGCAAGTTGCCTCGATTCCCTCTGTAGTTAGAGGGAGACAGACAACTCCAAAGGGCAATTTATCATACCTATCATAGCCACCATCTTAGGGTGGCAGAGACTGCCCACTGGAGCTGCCTGTTTACATCTGAACTTTGAGATGGCAGATCGAATGAATCCCCTAGTTTCAGCCACAGCATTCAATACATGCATCCCTACTATTAGCACAGAAGCTTAGTGCAAATCAGCGACAGATCTTCTTTAAAGGTGACCTCTAGAGCAATGCAAAAGCTATTTTAGATATGTCAACATCAAAGGGGTTTTCTCAGTTGGATCTTTCTCTATGACCCAACACAGGTAAGTCAGGTATTTGAGTTAGCCAGTTAGCTTGTAAATTGAAACTAATACATCTCCATTAGCTCAGCTTGATTAACTCTTTGGAGAAAACACTGAGCCAGTATTGAGCTGTGCTGGAAATACCACAGAAAGAAGTAAAGTACTGGAAAAGAACAATTAATAGGAAACTCATGAGGTGAGGTTAAGGGAAGATGATGCACACTGCTTATGTGCAAATAAGAGCAGTCTACAAAGGTAATTCTCTCCTGCTTTTTGCTAATGTCAGAGAATTAATGAAGAGAAGTAGCAAGGTCAAGTTATTAAGAAAACACAGACAAAATATCAGTGAACGCACTCTGTAGTGAGAAAGCATTTGCGTCTTCTATCAGTTAGAGCACAGGGATGTTTGTACACCTCTGAGTCTGAGCATGTCTCTCAATGTGTAGGAACAGAAGCAATGACACTTGAGGCATCAGGACAAGTCAACCCTAAAAGCAAACAGCAGGTGGATAGTCTTTCTCACCTCTAACTTCCATTATGTCTAGGATCTGATGTTCAGAAGGGGCAGAGGATCTTTCTGGACTATTGTACTCATATTCTGAACACATGTCACACTAGTATTAAATGTGTTTGGGGGAAAAAAAAAAGTATTTTTTCTGTTTTTCTCTCTCAAGAACACTGAGTCTGTTATTCACGAAGACACACCCCTGCCCCCTGAACTGGGGCCTAAAGAATTTTCATCCTTCTGACTTGTAGAAAAATTAGAACACCAATAAACAGAGCAGTCTAGAAATTAGATCAGACAATGGGCAGTGAAAGATGTTTCAAAGGAAGGTTTGTGGAATCCTGGGCAATTATGGAATAACCTGTCAAAAGGCAAGCTTCTTCAACTGTTAGTTAGCTCGTGCTCTGAAGCTTGTGTCTTATACTTATTTCACATATCTATGCTTATGCACTGACAGGCAATCTCCTGACAGAGATCCAGGTGAGAAAAAAAACTTGAGCATTCACACTTCCAGATCAGTGCATCACTTAGATTAGGAAACCTGTTTTCTATTTCCAAGAAATTGCCCTCTTTGCAAGAGCCTCTGAACTCTCAGAGCTTCTCCATTATGCCCCTCTGGTATTTCTATTCTTTTTCTTGGCACTGTCTTAACCACTTTTTGTGTTCTTCAACATTTTGCATGCTAAACTTCTTTCCAAGTCTATTCTTCATCTCCTATCCCTATGCCAAACCAGGACAACAAACGTGTTTCCTACAAAAGGAAAAGCAGGAAGGTTTGAGGAGAGAAGCTGAGCACTGCTGTCCTTCTCTTCACCTCTTCCTGCCCAAGAGACAAAGTCTAGGTGACCTCCTGACACATGCAGTGTTTGAAGTGGTCATTTGGTAAAGAGGGCTGTAAGAATTTTGTGGCCTCCAAGAAGTTAGGAAGTTGATAGACATTGAGGCAAGAAACAGAAAACATGCCTTATTAACTAACATGCTACTGAACACTACTGAGAGCTGGAAGAGTACACAGGAGAAGTACCATTTGATAGTTTCCTGATTTTTTCCCATTGCTCCCCCTTGTTTCTTATTGTCAGAGAGAAAATAATGGATTAGATTAAACTTAACGAAATTCAGAAGCACTGATTAGAAAGCCGCCTATGTAACTGAGTCCCAAGTAGAATGGCAACTTTGTTACACACAGCTCTCCTGTGGAATAAGCTTTTATCTATCTAAATAGTCTCCTGAGCTGCAGAAATTCTACAGAGAGAAAACACCCACCGATGCAGCTTAAGTAGTTGTCTGTAAGAAATAATGGCTTATCTCTACACAGTACACTAGTGATGTGGAGCTGAGTGCTTCAGGGTATCCCTTTTAAGTGCCTGAGCCTCAGAATGAGATTTAAATTATGGTACGTGTCCAAGGTCCTTACTGCTGTCAAAACCGAGGCAATCCAGAGCATGTAGGAAAGCAGAACTTGAGAATTTAGACAACTTTCAGACTGACAGCTGATTTAGGTACACATGGGCGTTAAATGCCATTAGGGTTAGACACTGGTATCGTACTATTGCTTACAAGCAATATTGTTAAATTGGAATAATCCACAAGATAAAGCTTTTATGAGCAAAATATTGTTTACCCTCTTAATCTTATTATTAAGTCAATCTTCCCATCTCAAATCCTCCTTAAATAATTCAATTGTGTGTCTGGAGTTTGATTGGAAAGTTTGAGAAATTAATGTGCTTTAAATTTCTTTGGCAAACAAACCAACCCAAACAGTAAGATCCCCTGATTCAGATCCATGTCTCAGTAACTGGCAATGATCTCTGTTTCTGTCACATTCGTCTTACAATATTCTACAACAGGCACTCAAGTCCCTCTGTATTCAAACATATGGTGAAATATGTGCAAAACAACCACTGAAACACAGCAACTACTAAGGGAATCTTTGATACAAGGGAAAAATATCCTTCACACATGTAGCAATTCCTTGAATTCCAGATCTACTTCTTTACATACTCATATAAACATATATGTTCAGAAAATAAGGGTTAGCAAAATGCAATCAAAAAGGAAGTTTAAAAACATCAACAAAATAAATCACACACAAAAACTGTATAATAGTTTTCTAAAAATAATATTCTGTTTGCACAGAATAATTCTGTGTTTATAACCTTGTGGGGAAGTATTAATGAAAACAAATGGGCTGTTTAGGTATTGCAGTTTTTCATCCTAAAATATACTTGTTATCATTTTGAAGAGCCCACATAATTTGCTGAGCCATCATGCTAACTCTGCCATAAATCAGAATTTTCTATGCTTCATTAATGATCATGATCACAAAGTATTTGTGGTGTTGACTTAACTACTCATGCCATGGGTGGTCAGACAGATTGTGATTGGGTTTTTAAGTGCTCACATTATGCAAGTTGATGTTCCCCTGGAAAGTCCTTCCAAAAATTTCCACTTTGACTGAATGCATAAAATCTTGAGGAAGAAAGGCTGTTTTGATAATTAATTCATTGGCTCTGTCTGACACAGGATTAGCTACTCTGCGAATGAACTCCTCTAACTGTAACAGCTTTGAGTTTGTCAGAGGTTATCATCAGTCCTCACTTGCCAGTCAATTCCCATTATATTTACACCAGGGTGTTCAGATCACCTACTCTCAGTTACTTTAGGCATCTAATTCAATGGGAACATCTAAAGTCAGGAGCATCAGAACCCTTCACAAATAGGGCAGGGAGAGAGTGCCTCCAGGTGGAGATGCAGAGAATGCAGCTTAGATGTCTAAGGTTATTTGAACACGCTGCACACCTTTGGTGCTGCACCAAGTAACTCAGGCTCAGAAACACATCCTCAGGAGCTGTATGGGATTTGTCTTTTAGTGCTGCTTGCCCAGAGACGGATGACTTTGCCTTCCTCCAAAAAATATCGTGCACCATCAGCTTTTCAAACAGTGAAACAAGACCTTAGAGGACACAACAAAAGCCCATTCTACAGGAGAAATTTAGCAATTACATTTCTTCTGAAGATTATATAATGGTGCATCTTATGTTACAACCTCAGTTTATCTGGTCCATGCTCTGCACCTCTTTCTCAGTGGCTAGACTGGAAAGACAGAGCTGAGATGCAAGGTACCTCCTGGTTCTTTTTGCAGAGATCAGAAAGAGTAAGACAAATGGTGCTCTTCCCCCACCTAGGACCTGCTAATTGCCAAGCACTTTCTCAAACATACCCTGCGTCTCTGCTAATGCACCTCTTCAGCTGGAAGCATCTCGTGTACTTTATGTTTCTAATTTGTCCCTCAAGCACTGTTGGGTCAGTGAAGCTGCACAACAGAAGAGTGGAAGGAATGTAGCTATGATGTGTGCAATTGTATATTTAAAACATACTGTCTACCTCTATATTCATGCATTCATTTTAACTTTAAGCTAAATCTCCCACACAAGCTACAAATATCTGCACTGACATAAAAGCTAATGAATTTTGCTCACAAAAAAAATACGGATATGGAAAAGCCTATAAAACACTGAGTTCTGTTTTCTCAACCAGTAGAAATGCCTCACCTTTAATCCCCATTCACAAAACCACTGACTGTTTCCACTCAGGAGCAAGATTTTGGAGTTGTAATAAACAAATCAATGAAAATGCCAGCTCTGTGCTCAATAGAAATGAAAAGATTGAACAAAATGTTAGCGATTACAAAGAAAGGAAAAGAGAACAAAACAGAACTTCACACTGCCATGGCGTGGGTTCACATTTCAAATACAATTTGAATATTGTGTGCAGTTTTGGTCTCCTCATCTCAAAATCGATATAGTAGAACAGGTCAGAGGTCAGAAAATAGCTAAATTAGTGCACCAAAGTTGTGGAATGGCTTACACACAAGTGACTCCAGAGAGGATTTGGGCTTTCCAAGTTGAAAAGGAGGATGCACTGGAAGGTTAAATCGTGAATGATACAGAAAACATTAAGGAGTGATCCCACTTCTTACAGCACAAAAACTGCAAAAACACTGTCAAGCAAAACTGAAAGGAAGTGATCCTTAATAAAATGTAAAATTAAGCTGCAAAATTCCTTGCCAAGAGATGGTACAGATTCTTTTTTAACATATATTTAATAATAAATTTTTAAACTGCTACTGGGCAAGGACATCTCCAAAGTACAACTTGTCAGCAGCCAGGTGAGTACTCAGGGAATGCAGCTTGTAAACTTTTTCTGTTCTCTTTCTTATCTCTAATTTTCAGGTTTTGGTTACTGTCAAAGAGAGGATACGAGGCCAGACAGACCAGTGGTGTGATCCAATACAGCTACTCTTCTGTATAATCAACAGGAATAGAAAACGAATGCATGAGGAGATCAGGGTTATGCCTGGCTTGTTTTTGTATTCAGTAGCTTGAAGAAGAATCTATTTTGGGGGGTGTTTTGTTTCTGTGTGTGCAGGTAGTAGTGATAATCCGTTGTCTTCCCACTGAATCTACTGCGTGTGGTGGAGAAACTGCTTTCACCTTGCACACTGTAGTGGATTTGCACAACCTGTTGCATCACTGGTAGAATCAGTAGATCCATTCAGCATGGAGTCCACCTGCACGCATCCAGCAACTATTTCATAAGAAGTGAGCCGGTTTATCATAGGTTGGCAAAGTCCTAACCATGCATGAAGACACAGGACTGAGATACACAAGTAAACCCAAAACATAGCACACGTTCACTCGATCCTACGTTCAACACACAACATAATCCTTCAGCTAATTTGTAAGTAAGCTGAGGTAGTGTGTGCTACCTGCAGTCAGGCAGTTAGGAAACCACTGCATATCCACTCTTTAGACAGCCAGCTAGTCGACCAGAAGGTAATTTGCTAGGCAGAGGTGAGCAAAATGGGGGAACTTCTTGATAATGGGTACATGCATTTGGCTGGCTCCCTGTGGAAGGTTTGTTTTGCTCCTCTGGCCTGGGGCAGATTCATCAGTGGATAAACTGCTCTGGGATGGTCAGGAACAGAGGAAGACTTCTCTGCACTGTTTGTTATCCATGTTCAAGGACTGAGGATAATCGAAGACTGCAGGATGTGCATTGAGTGACTGAACAATGCAGGAGCAAAGACACTTCAAGACATTGTGACTATTGTAGCAGCAAAGGAGGAAAGATCCTATGGAGGGAAGCACTGCAATGAAACTTATGCAATGTCTGCAGGGAGTTGTACAGAAAAAAGGGGTAAACTGAAATATTAGTGCACCTGCATGAGTGGATTATCCAAGAGACATCTGGATTGCCTGGGGATTTTTATGATCACACAAAGTAGGGTTTGAAATTAATACGCCACTGGATTGATCTTTTTCATAAGTCACAGAGTGGCTGAGACATTACTTTCTTTGAAGTATGAGCTATACTCCTTAATGTGACTTTTTGTTAAAGAACTCAGTGCTGTTTTAAGATTCATCACTACCAAAACAACAACCATTTATTTCAGTAAAGATAGGACAGAGTTGAAAAACTTATGGGACGAGATTTATTACTTAATAAAGTTTGTGTAGCACATTTAGTCTGGATGCAAATCATAAAACCTTGAATATTCACTGTCTAAATCCTGAAGCACATAAAATAAGGAGTCTCCTTCCACAGGTCAAAAAATAATAAGCACGTTTGCCTACTAATCAAACAGAAAACATGTAGAGATTGAGGCTGCCCCATCTCTGTTCTGGAAGCAAAGTGCCTGAGGCATGATGCAACCAAACTAGAGATATGAGCTTGAGTCCTGCTCTCCCTGTGCACTGAAAGCCACCTACAATCATTTTTGCTTGCAGGTGGGTAAGCATCTGCAGGCTGAGAGACAAAGGTGACATGTCACATTGTCAGCCACACTACTGATGGATGTGTCATTGCCTACAATGACACATTTATATGCTGTACCCACACTCGTTCAATGGATCACTTATACAGGGACTGACTTTTTGTCTAAATTGTCCAGAAAGCAAAACTCCAAAGGGGTTTTAAGTCTGCCTGGCATGTGAACTTAAAAATGCATAAAAATGGGCAGTCCCTGGGTGGCTTTACGATGCATTACATTTTTTGTTGTCATGTCTACATGTACATTTATTACAAACTAGAATGGGGATATGACTCAGCATGTAAAAAATTAAACCAAAAATCCCTCCTACCCCACATTTTCTATTCATGATTACACTACTATCATGCGATGGAAAATACAGAAAGACACAAAACTTCTTTGGAAGTTTAAACTGAATTTTCTTATCCAGTGGTAAGAAACAACAGGATGAATGCAGAGGTATGTCAGATGGCTTCCACTGAGTTTTAACCAATTTACTGAAAAGCTCTTAGACAGAGAACATGTTAGGTTCCCTAAAACTTGTGGAAACTCTTATTAGTTACTCCTTGAAACATTTTTTTGCTGTGAATGAATAATGAAAAAAAAAATAAAGGATTTTAAACTATGTATAGATCAGAGTCTATAATTGTTATCTAGTAACTGTACTAAACACTGCTTACTTAAAAAGCAAGTGCATGTAAGACTACTTATTTATCTCAGTGTGTCCAGCTACAATACAAAACTGCATGGCTTACTCTTGTGAACAAACATTATACTACTGGTAGGATCAATCAGGTGAGCAACCACAGAAAATAGGACTGATTTTGCCACTAAAGTCTAGTTACTTTTCTCTTCACATGGCTTACTTTGGCCCTTCTAAGAGTACTCTGGTTAAAGATGGCGCATTGTCAAATTAGTCAGTAATACCACAGAGAAAATGCTTCTGTCCTTAGCTTTCCTACCTAGAAACCATCCTAGTCCCTTTCTGTCTCCTAACAGACCTGAAGACACAATGGTGGTTTTACCACCCACAGAAATTCTCACCAGAAAATAAGAGTCTGTTTTTATTTGAATTATCCATTTAAGTCTTTGGTTAAAAAGAACAAAAAGGTCATATAAAGCACTCCATAACCCCAAACATTTTAATTTGGGAAAGCCTGTATTATGTTTCAGTGACTCTGTTTCCTGATGAGATTTCCTACATGCACCATAGTTTCCTCTTCTAGTTGTGAAGGAGACAGCTAATCCTTGGGACATCAGGCACTTGTGATTAGCATGAGATGATACTGTCTGATGGAGACAGAAGACGGCGATGTGAGAAAATTACAGCTCTGATCACAGCCAAACTTAAGTTTTCAAACTTTTGTTTCTGAGACGGAAAGCAAAAGCTTTTCAATAAAACCAGACTTTCTATAGATAAAAACGAACAGTAATGAGGATTGTAATGGAAAATGTTTTACCAGCCTGGCTATGTTAACATATGGAAGTTTTTTGCTTTCTCTCTGTATGATATGCTTGCATATTTAAATGTCAGAATGACAAAAGATTCGGATGCTAGTGAACACACAGGCTTTTTTGCATATATGAGACACCAGCAGAGTACATTTTCTAAGGAATTAAAACCATGTACTAAAATGCTACAGAATTTATACCCCACGCCTGATTACAGCTAGCTAGATGAATTAAAATTAATCCCAGAACTCCACGGATCAGCTTCATCACAACCATTGCAAACAAGACATAGGATGAGTGAGGGGAATTTTCAAGATTGGACTAAATACTAATCTTGTTCCCGAGACAGAACAAGTCGAGTCCTGCACAAGTTCGACAAGATAAAAGAAAGCTCTTAAGATGTGATAGAAGGGAAAACTGGGACTGTACATCTGAATCAAGACTAGACTGTTACCAGGCCCGAGCCTCAGATTTTACCACATTTGGAAACACGGCAGTGAAGTATAGACAAGATAAATACTGGAGATAACACTGGCAGCCAATAAAAGTACTTTAAAATGCTTGGTCATGATCCATAATTTATGATCCAGCAAGAAAAGTGTGGGTAGGAGGAAAAAGTCCCTTTCTTACAGGCTTGAATCCAAGAGATGAGGAATGAAAGAGAGAACAGAAGGGAAAGGAAGAGATTATTTACTAATTGAGGATATAAACTGCATTTTCCTCTCACTCCTAGTAGGCTATCCCAATGTTTGGAATATGTAACAACATTAATAAAATTACTCGACATGATCTTAGATAATTTGTATTCTAAATAATGCATAAGTAGTGCTGGTTACTGCTGGGTTCATATTGGACTAATTCCATGTTAGAAACATTGCTCTAACCAGAATGAGATGGATATTGGCCTCTCTGCACATTACAGTGAAAATGCCTTTCACATAGAATGGCTTGGGTCTATGGGCCCTTCATTATGGTCAAAGTCGTTTATATAGTAGCTGTAGAGGCTTACAAGGCAGGGTATAACTTGTTACAATTAAGGATTAAATTTAAATTGCTACTAATTTTGATATATATGTATTGGGTCATATATCCTGGATTTCCTGAGGTCTCAGGGAATACAGATGGAGTTACAGCTGCCTAGCTTCTTTGCAGATCAGGACACAGGTAACTAATAAGAATTTGGAACAGCACAGCACATTCTGTATGTTTAGAGAGACTATGTAGGGTCAGTGTTCCTTAAAGCTACCTATAGAAAGAAATGCATGTGATCTTTAAATGAACCTTTCCAGAGCAGCTTACCCAATTACACTGAGACTCTAAGACTTCTGTTACAAAAGGGGACAATTTATCCTAACAGTCATACTTCTTGAAAGGTGGTTTGAAATAGATACTTCTTTAGTACATGAAATCTTCATATTCTCCTACCATAATGAAGAAAATTACATAGATACAAAAATCTTGGGTTTATGCTTTGACCAAATATCAATAATGAAAAGAATCCATCCTGTAAATTAACTGATTCAAATCTATCAAGCTACTCTAAAGCACATATAAAGACAAGATATTTTAAAGGAAATTTTAACAAGTTCTTCAGTGTATATTGCAATCAGCAGAAATATTTAACTCCGTTACATTTGTTTATGCACTGGTCCAAAATAGGTTGTCTCAATATATAAAGGCAAATGAAATAAAGCAACTCCATTGCTGCACAGCATAATTTGGCCCTAATGCAAATACAATCAGCTCCTACACATTTAAATAATTCTGAAAACAGATTTTGAGCAATGCAGTACAGCCAAAATGCAGAGACTAAGAGGAATTTTGGATAGCAGAGAAAATTCACAGCGCTGCTTTGTGTGTCTCTACAAAATTCTGAAACTGTTCTTAAATTTAAAACTTTAAAAATATTAAGAATAACCTGGGAATCAGCAACATCCAAGCCTTTCAACTCTGTTTAGTGGTAGTTCCAAATGAAAGCAAGCAGTCTGTTGTATAAATACTACATGGATATGTGCAAAATTGGAATGAACTTAGGTTCCCTGTAGCTAAAGGCTTCAAACTCCTAAATCTCCAAGTAATTACTTGACCAGTATTGTTCAATTTTCCTCCTTATTTTTAGCCCATTGTTGCACAGGAATACAACCTTCTAAATACTATTAATTGATTTATTGTTCAAACATATTACTTATTCTACGTTGCCATCACAACTTCTTCCCTGGGTCTTGCAAGACTCCAGGAAGATGAATCTTCCTGTTTCCAAGGCATGGCTATAGCAAACACAGGGAGTATGAGATGGGACCAAGAGGAGATGGGCACTTGCTCCTCTGCTGTGGGCATACCACTGGTGGTAATGTGGTGAGAGGTGGCAGTCAGATGGGAAGTGCCTCCAGGACGAACAGCACTTCAGCTGTTGTGGCAAAGTGTCTGCCACATTTCTGCCCAGCAGCCCTAGGGAAATCCCTCCAGACAGTTTTGGGGCACGATGCTCCGTCCTTACAGCACCTGTAAGGTGATGCTGCTCACTTTTGCTTCAAGGAGATTTAAGTTTTTTATAATATATGCCAAATGATAAATATGCATATGAAGAAGACTCTGGCTCTACCAGAACCCAAGTGAAAACAAAACCTGCCCAAAGTATTCTTACTTTGATATCTTTATTCTGACAAAACAGGCATGTCTCTCTGTTGTCAACATGGCAGCATATTTTTATTCATGCTATGCTGGTAAGGGATTTTAAATTGCCTAGAATAGAGCAGTGGGGGTAGAGAGGGAAAGGGCATTTTGTTCTTCATGTTGCCATCCAGGTGGCCTCTTAGCAGCACGTTGGCTCAAGTACACATTCCAATCTCAAATTGTTTTGTGGGTGCTTCTGTGCATGCTAAGCAAATCCTGCCATCCTCTCCCAGCTCTATCAGCTAGCATCTTTCAATCAACAAATTGCACTTTGGCATGAACAGAAGGTTTAAGATGGACTTCTGCCACCCTCCCAGTCCCAGGCTAAATAGTTATGAACATATGCAGCGATTGTGTTGTTCATTTTTAGGGCTTTATAACGGCGCATTTAATTGTACTAAAAGTGCAATTGATGGAAAGTGAGCTACAGATTGAATAGGCAGCGCAGCAGATGTACAAGGTCATTCAACAAGGACTACTCATTACTTCAAATTACCACCCTTGAAGAGAAACTATAGTATATGCCAGGATGGATCTCTTTCCCTGACACCTCATCTTTCAGTTTCATCCCGAAGGCCGTCTTTGTTTTCTCTCCTGATAGCATTTCACAATTAGAACCTGCTACATGAGTCGATCGTTATGTCTAATGTAATTCACATGTGAAGTATGCTGCTGCTGCTCCTATTCACTCTAAGAAAGCTGACTGCCAGAAACTGCATACGTGTTTGTATGTTCACAGACCCGTACTTCTGCTCCATTTGACAGGGATGACAGATGCCTCACTTAGTTTTAAATCACACTAGCATTCTATTTTTATTTATCTTTTACTTTTGCAACTCCTTACTGAACTATAATCTGACAAAATTAGTTAGAAAAAGCATAACTTGATCACCAGTTTACAGGGTTTTGTAGCATTGGAATGTTTGCTCTTTATTTGGTTGTCCTGGCATTCACCATACAGACAACTATTAGATGGACACAGTTAACTAGACCATAACTTTGTTAATTCATCTGGGAATGAGCAATTATTTATTCAAGGCAGTTCATGACTTAATAAACTGATCCCTGCCAAAGAGCCACCATCACAGCCTTCTACTTTTGAAGTGATTTCCCAGTGCGCCAGAAGAGCAGCATTGCCCTCCCTATATATGAGCGATGTATATATGAGGGATGAGGTTAGATGGAGCCAATAAAGCATTCATTAAGGAATGCTTGTTCCCAGACTTCTTCCAAATTCATTTAGCAGAAAGTCAGATTTCTTATCAAAAGAATATCTGCCCTAAGCAGAAAAAAGTGCCAGCGAGTAGCTTAGTCCTCTGCAGCCCTGCCTTGTACCTGTGGCACACACTGCCTCACTGACTTCTTACAGGGAGGAAGGGGTTACGTGTCTTGCGCATCCTTTCAGAGAGTGCTTTTCTGGTCTCTTCATGCCCCCCTTCCAAATCCCAGGTCTCTTTCTGAGGAGGACTTTTGAAGAAAAGCCTCTATTCAGCCTGTCCTCATTTGCATTTCAGACAATTCTCTTCTGCACAGCAAGACTATTCGTTTAACAAATGTATGCTGCAGTGGCATACCTCACGACATCAAGAAACTGTTTACTGTTCATTTTGAAGCCATGGCATGATCAAGTGACCATATAAAAAAGTCTTTGACCTGTCTCTGAAGAAGAGCGAACATTATGTTGAACAGCAAATGTGGAATTAAGGAAAAAACAAACCCCAAATGTGAAATCCCAGGACTTAAGATTTATATTTAACTACTGGTATTGTCCAAGAAAAGTCTCAGAAAACAGTAAGTTAGGGCCCTTCACCTTGTGTTTTTGCACTAGAATTTGGTGTAGAGATGATGATAAAGGAATAGCATAAATACTATATTTACATACAGGAAAATATCACCTTCGATCTACAGTCTCAAACCTGCTAATCTAATAAATAACACAGAATAAAAAAGTTGAACTGGAGATCAGTAGCAATGTTGTTATTTGCAAACACTTCACTTGCAGAAAATTGTCAACCTTCTTGTTGGGAATAATTCACTACAAGTGAGTCAAGCAGCTCTACTTTAAAATGTTGTTTAACAGCTTCCAAAATACGCTCATTAATTGTTCTGAAAAATACAGCTTTTGTCTTCAAAATGCAAAAGAGAAAGTGTAAGGAAATGATTTCCTGGGTACATTTAATAATGTAACTGATAACACTTACCTTACATGACTGCAGAGTACACAGTAATTACGAACAGCAGAGTAAATTTCTCTTGCTCTTTTTCTTGTCATCCTCTTTGTTCAAGATCTGGCATCATATGTATTTATTTAAGAGTGGTCAGCTACAAATCTCATGATAAGAACTGTTTCTTGAAATCTAAAGTGCAGAGATAACATGTTCATTTAACAAACTATTTTTATCCATTTGCTGTGTACATCACTGTGCTGACCCACTTTTACTAGCTTCAACTACTATGGGGCCTTCAGGAATATCAATCAGTCAGCAGATGCACTCACTGGAGGCTTTATTGTTTTTTAAAATGGCACACAAGGCATGGACTGCATGGCTGTCACAACTGATAAGAGCTGGGCATATGCAGCCTTATTTTGTTTTTCTTCCCTCATTCTTTTTCGCTGTTTATCTCTGTCTTGCAACACTTTTTCTAGTAGACAAATACAGTTTCTAATACTAATATGTTTTTCTGCAAAATGTTAATTTCAGGACGCCAAAGTATTTTGTTTATTTCCACGTACATCCAACTCACACACCATTTCAAAGGCATCCGTTCCCTGCACCTCACAGCAGTACTATGTCTTTTGGTTTTTAAGATGCATTTGCTCAATCAACGGCTAGAAACAGTAGTGGCAGTAGGAAAATACTGCAAAAAGAAGCCATTTGAATAGAAATATTTGGAATCTATCAGCAATGACAGAGTTACTTTAAAAGCAAACTTTAAGATCATTTAATATAACACAAACGACTCTTGTTTTGCTTTGTTTTTAAGAGGATGCTCTCTATGCACTTCACAAAAAGGTATTAAACATTTCTCAGGTTAAAAAAAAAGAAATTATCACAAATACAAAACTAACCAAAAAAATTATAGAGGTTGATAGTGTCATTTAATTTCCCAATAGGCAGATGAGACACCCTGACTAGGTGCTACCAAGTAGCAGGACTGATATAAATCAGAGAACCACAGAATGGTTTGGGTTGCCGGTACCTTTGACGATCACCCCTTGCTTTGGACAGGGATACCTTCCACTGTTTTAGGTGGAATGCTACAGATGCAGACAAAAGACTTTCTGATATGGTGCATCTGCATTAGAATCAAACTATGCTGATGGTGTCAGAACTCGAAGCACTGGCTTCAGCGCTGCCCTTGTTTTCCACGTTAATATGAGTTAAGCCTCAAATACTGCTACCTGTAATCTTGCAAAAGCAATACAGCTACTAAAACAGTTTTCATAAGGGAAAACTTTTCCACATTGGCAAGCGAGTAAATGAGAGATTATTACTGCTGGTTATTGATTAGCTTTCAGAGTGTTCTTGAATTTCCTCTTTGCTGTGCCAGTTCCAACTTATGAAGACATCAACAGTTTATGAAAACATAAATCATGTTCATAGTCTCATTTTGAATGGACTTGCTATCTAGCCTCTCATGAAGTATACAGGAGAGAGGAAGGATTTTCTGGGATTTTAAAAAGAAACATTAACTACTGCAATGGTACTACTACTATTAAACTGATCTTCAATAAATTTTTTTGTTTGAAAACGTATGCGGATTATTCAGCTAGCTGTAACTTTGTTTCCCCATTAACTCACAAAGTACTCAGAAATGAAGGTACTGTCGATATTAATGGAGAAGTGGCGAGAGAACTAGGTAGTTCAATTTGTATATGAATAATCATTAAATAAACATCGATGCGACTTGCCAAAACCTGATGCAACTGAGTATGATGAAAGCTTTTTACAAAGAGAAACACATCACTCTGCGTACCTATGAAACCTCCAGGTAAGAAATAGAATAATCTCATCAGAAGGCTGAATGTTAGGTGTACCGGAACCAGCAGTTCATAAAAACTTGTATTTCAAATTTAGATTAACTTCTTTTACAGAATATTAAATTCTTATTTGCTTACGGGCATCTCTTTAATGTCATAGTAGGAGTTAATAGAAAAAGTTCTGAATCGCCAACACTGAAGAAAACTGGGTCCTAACAAGTGTGTTGCATAGTAAGATGATGAAGACATAGAAACTAGACAAAGCTTTATGCAGCTACCGCCATGCCTAGGTAATATTAGGTACATATAGAAGAACAACAGACAAGCCTTTCAAAAATCAATTAATCAATCTTCATCCCACTGAGACAATACTTTCTTTGAAATGTTTTATCATGGTTCTTCTGACAGCTTTTGCTTGCCTTAATTTCAGCTCCCCCGTAACATACATAAACCATACACACTTTACTGTTTCAAAAGACATTTCCCATACCATGTTTATTATATTGCCTATATACCTTCCACCAAGACGTTTAAAACACAGGGTTGCTCTGGGTAAGACTTATCTGTCCTCCCTCACTAACCCTGAAGGGAACATTTCCAAGCAACATCAAGATAACATTGCCCATTAGGGAGTAACACACTGGCAAGGACAGCAAGAGATGAGCATTTCAGCAAATGCTGAAGTAACAAGCAGTAGCTACTCTCAGCTTGAGGCAAGATGCTGTGTTGTGGAGTAGGACAAAGATGTGGTATATACTACAGGGAACTGTGACGTAAAGAGAGAGCAGACTAAACAAATTCTGTCAGATACAGAAAAGTCAGTATGAGAATGTGAGGGATATGACCTGGAAATGAAAATCACTTTCTAGATCAGATCTGTACAGCGAAAAAACTTCCATATGCCAGAGATCAGCCACAACCAGAGCAGCAGCAAGGCACAAGCAACCAGGTTTCCATAGGAGTGACCAGCCCTGGGCTCTTAGGCTGTCTCAGGAATCAAGTAAGCAGCTCCAGCATGGTTCAAGGGCAGCAAATCTGCCTCGCAGTGGAGCAGGGTTGTGATAGGGGCTGCTAAATAACAACAATGGGAGAAACTGAGGCAGCAATCTCCCTAGATTGATCTGGGAGCCAGATGTCTTCTGATTCCAGTTCTGTGTCAAAATGAAATCCTACACGAGAGAGCCTCTGCAATTTCCTGGTGGCCAGCTCCTCTCTGCTTTCTGATCTGTGGCACACACATAGAACCATAGAATCACAGAATAGTTAGGGTTGGAAAGGACCTTAAGATCATCCAGTTCCAACCCCCCTGTCGTGGGCAGGGACACCTCACACTAAACCATGTCACCCAAGGTTCTGTCCAACCTGGCCCTGAACACCGCCAGGGATAGGTTTGGTGTGTGGCTCTGAGGGTTTGATGATGCAGTGAACAAACACTGGTTTATTTTCAGCAGCCATTCAGAACTTTGAACATGTGCTAGAGCACCCATTAGAAGTACATTCCAGGCTGCACTGTGTTTTGGAAACTAATGTTTCAGTCAGATGTTCTATCTAGAGAGCAACGGGTAATTAAGTTGAACCAGGCATTTGCACGGGCTCCATATCAGCAAGTTCAAGTTCATGGTACTGCTTACATTTTTCTACTGAGCTCAGACAGCCGGTTTCCATTTGGGTTCCTCTTCTCTTGTGCCCCATGCATCTGTTGACTATAATTCTAATTATTAGGTGCTGAATAAATGTCAAGCAATGCTATCAGTTATTTCTGTAATATATACTGCATTAGCATGTTCCATGCTTGCTTTCTATTGCCTTCCCATCACATAGTGCGATGTTGCATAAAGGCTTTTATCCCTAGAGAGCTTTCTTTCATGAAATGTGCTGAGATGCTGGAAATCTATCCAAAATACTGCTGCTATCTTTGACTTCAATACAATTAGCTACTCAGTAAAAAAGCACACTGGAATACACTATGGAAGAATAAAAAATAGACTCAGTCAGTCCCGAGCTGATTCAGTGCCGATGTGTTTAGCTGACTGTCTGAAACAAGATAAGTAGCAAACCATTTCAAAGATTCCTCTTCCCAAACAATAAAAAAAACACTACCTTAAACTTGACATTTCCAAAGTGATGAATCTTGGATTAAATCATGTGAAATGTCAAAATGAAGAGAAAAAGAAAAATCAATAGCTGTGCAGATGAAGCAATGTGAGGTCAATCGCACTGTACTGCCAGTGCCAGGCCACCCATGTCTTTTTAACAGCAGCATTTTTAAAGTGTACAATATCTGAAAGACACTGGAGATTAATTTTAAAGACTGAATTCCCTCTTAACAATAAAATTATTGGACATTTTGGTTTTAGAAACTGGAGAAAAGGTGCAATAAAATGACACATTTCCAAAAAGGTTTTTAATGCATCCTTGAGATTAGTTCACCATCATTGTCCTCATCATTTCATGTTGGGTGAATTTTCCTTTGAATTTGATATATCTTTCCTGCCAGGTAACTGAAAGCTTTAATCATGGGAGGACAAAAAAGGCTAAGAAATCATCCCTGCTTTAGAAACTTGTCCTGAGCCTGCTGCTAACTCCTTTACGACAAAACCCAGTATTTTCCTGTGAAAGTCATAGGTTATCATAAATATACTGGACAGTACTACCAGGGCTCTCCTACCATCCAATTTGGGCACATTCTAAAGTAGCACATGCCTCTCGCTCCCAGCTTATGTGGGTAGCTAAAGGTGGATGCTCACGCTGGCTGTCTTAAGCTCATAATGGACACGGCCACATGCAGACAACATGAATATCCTCCACGTTGGATTTCACTGTACATTGTTAAGAAGCAGACCTGGGGCATTTAATTTCCTTTCAAGTACTAAAAGTAAAGATTTTCCTAAATTTATTTTTAAAACAACAACATGATCATTCTTTAATAGTCTGGTTCTCAGCCGTATTTGCACTGAGGCTCCTCAGTTAAAGAAAGACAACAAGCTACTGGGAAGGGTCCAGTGGAGGGCCGCAAGGATGATCAGGGGCCTGGGGCATCTCTTATAAGTAGAGATTGTGGGAACTGGGCCTGTTTAGTCCAGAGAAGACTCAGAGGGGATCTTATTAATGCATATAAATATCTCAAAGGTGGGTGCCAGGAGGATGGTGCCAGACTCTTTTCAGCTCTGTCCAGCAAAAGGATGAAGAGCAATGGCCATAAACTAAAACACAAAAAGCATCACCTCAACATGAGGAAGAACTTCTTTACGCTGAGGGTGGCAGAGCACTGACACAGGCTGTCCAGAAGGCTTGTGGAGTCTCCCTCTCCGGAGACATTCAAAACCCACTTGGATGCGTTCCTGTGTAATCTGCTCTAGGTGGCTCTGCCTTGGCCCTTCCAACACTAATGATTCTGTGATGCTGTGACATAAGTTCACATTGATGTCTTTAACATGTGGTTGTTTGTATGTACATAGGCAGCTTTCACACGCAGCTGTAGTGCAGTTTTACATGCCCAAATACAACCAGTCTGACAATGTGTTTGCTAACACATTGGGGGAAATGGCTGAAAAGCTGGTATTGCATTTGGACTAGCCAGAGGAACTTGCTGAATACTGACAGGTACCCATAAGTAATGAAGGATAACACCAAGTGGGAAAACCCCTTGTTGTTCTAGATAAGGATGTGCCAGTGATCTTCTTGTTACCTGCAATAGCTGGTTTTATTTAGCTTTAACGGGCTTCTCAATTAAAACATAGCCTAGACAGGAGTATCAGCAGATGTGTTTTTAATGCAGCACTATTTACATTTTAGGGAAAAAACCAAAAGTGCAATGGAACACGATTACTCTTGAATAATTCTTTAAGACGGGACTGAGAAGAGAAAATCTTTTGCTTCTTTTTCTACCTGATCAGTGGGACAGAATGTTTGTTTGAAAATAAAGGAAAAAGAAAAAAACCCCAAACATTTCAGAGCAAAGGGGATGTTTAAACTGATATTAGAGACTTACGATGACTGATGTTAGAAACTAGACTCTAAAGATAAATGGCATTCATTCACAATGCCATCCCTAAACCTCTCTAGTCCTTCTAGGACCATATAAAATGGTATATTTTTATAGCCCCAGCTGCTTTACAGCTTTAAGATAGAGACAAAAATGAAGACTCAAACATTTTACAAAATAGAGTTAGCCCCAGTAAAAGAAAGCCGTCTGTGATCCTTTCTGTTAAGTTTTCCTATGATAGTTATTATAAAAATCTTCTATTGCTGTTTGAAGAGAAAGCGGGGGAAAAGCCTCACTTCGAAGATATGAGTACATTATATCAAAAATGTTTTCTCATTTTAAGATTCTTTTACAGCTAGGAAAAAAAACCAGCCAGCTTTTGAAATGAGACTTTTCACTCAAGCACCACCGCAAAGCTAACGCAATTGTGGTGTCGAACTACACCAGCCAGTGTCAGTTCTCTCTGTAATTACTGAGCAGACAAGGCCATTTCAGGGCATGAATGATGGCTTGTGGCTTCCCCAAATCTGGTAGGAATCTTATTCAAATGAATGTGACCAATAAAGGCAAAACAGGATGATATTTATTGTCTTTGATGAACTGATGGTTGAATAGCTTCTTCAAAAATCTCAGCTTTTGCCAAAGCCATGCATTCTGAAATATGCCTTTGAAGAAGAGGGAAGAAAGTCCCAGTTTCTCTGTCATTAGTAAGTATATAGAAAAGCAAATATGAGCTGCTTTATTCAAAACAGCTTAAATTTAATAATGTGACTGTGATGTATGATAGCCACATAATAAAAATCCATGAAGACAGTGCAATGTAGAAGAAAATACATAATTTAGTTCAGCACTCACACACATAAATGTATAGAAATCACAAAGTGATCAAGGAGAAGAAATGCTGCTTTCCAAGAGCTCAGAAGGATCCCTTCAAATTATTCCATGCTGGCATGATTTCTTTTTCTTCTCAAAGACACAAAATCCTCTTCATCTACCCAATCCTGGCAAGAATGCTATGGAGAACACAGCACATGTTTTCCAAGCTAGCGTTTATGAAGGAAAAGGCTCTCAGCCTTGTTCATAACATTACTGGGTCCATGTAAAAACGCTTCCTCTTTGAATAAATAACCAATGTATTGCACAACAGAAATGTGGGTAAATTTCTACCAACGTTTATTTTTATTATGTTTTTAGGGGAAAAAACCCAAACCATTAAAAAAGAGACAGCATCCCTTGGCTAGTAACTCTTTACTTTCTTACCAAATAAGAACCAGTTAGTTAATTACACCTGGTGACAGACCATGACAGAGAGAGATGTGAAAAATCAAAATGCCAAAGCAACTGCATGGTCCTATGGGTAGACTCACAAGCAATCCTAGAGAAGTATTGTCTTCAACAACCTCAGCTATAAATTACTCTCCTATATTGCCTCTTTCTTTCTACATAAAAGACACAGTGGTCTTGTAATTCCTGCAGTAAGCATTTTTCAGGTATGGACCCCACTGTAACTTGTAAGATTTTCTCAGGTTTACATTTGACCTCCTCAGAAATCTGAACTTTCTTCTTTAAACCCATTTAAACAAAATAAAATAGAACTTGTGTTGCAGAGGACTATTCATTTATTCCAGTGTCTTTTGGGATCCTTGTATTCCTGTGGTATAAGCATGCACCAGATTAAATCAATTATTAATAACTAATAATTAAACCAATACATTTCATTGCATTTCAGTGGTGAAGGGACTTCAGAGGGCACCTGGTCTGACCCTTTGCTCAAAACATGTCCCAGTTTGATAGTTTCTCAGGGTTTTGCCCAGTTAAGTTTTGAATATTTCCAAAGATAGGGTAGAAGTCTTCAGGGTATCAAGTTTCCACAAGTATTAAACAAGTAGTTCAGCAAAGTAGAAAGCTTTTATTAACACCCTTCTCTTTAGTGGAAGGCTGCTCTAAACCCTTATGAAATGAGAGTGCCTGAGACTTGGAACCACAGTGCATGAGGCTTCACTGGGCTCACTGCTTTCAGAACTAAGTACTCTGCCTGCAGGACAAAACCTCACAAAACACTGACAAAACTTTCTAGTATCTACACCACAACCAGTGAGAATAATATACTAGCACTAAAGCATCACATTAATTGTGTATGCTAAATTACGTTAATGTCATAAATACATAGGTAAATGATTAATTGAGTGTGAATTAAATTAAAATAAAGATTTAACCTGAAAAATGTGTAATAAACCTAAGCTTTCCATCACTGCACATAGGGAAAACAAGTTTCAAACAGATAAGTAGCTCAAACTGTAAAGTTCAGTTCTTCCATATGATCTGGAGCTGGGCTCTCTGCCCATGATTATTTTTTATTTCTCAGTGCAAAGAAAAGTATTTAAACAATTTGAATTATCAAAGATCTCAGTCTCGGTAAGAAAATAACTGATCTACAAGGTCCATTTCTCTTCAGCTCTGCCATCCAACCATTTTTAGTTCAGCCTTAGCTTGCCAAGTGCTTGATAGCCCAGTTGAGTAAGTGAATTAAGCACTGATAAACCCATCATTCAACAAATCCAAATCACCCCTCTGGAAAAAAAAAAGGACAAAGAGCATGCAGTTTTGTAAAAAACAAACCCAAAGCATTTAAAGCACGAGTTCTAGGATTTGATTAAATTTGTGGTCACTGATAAAGGTACGTTTTTAGCACTGCTTTTCATGTTCAGATCTGCTGGCTATTTAGCCTCTCTGCACAGTGTTCCTCATGCCAGCGACATTAGAATTTGGTTAGATATAAAGGAATAATTTTCTCACTATTTGGGTGGTCAAATACTGGAATATGGTGGCCAGAGACACTGTGGTATCTTTATCCTTGGAAATATTCAAAACTCAAATGGATAATACCCTAAGCAACCTCATCTCATTAGACCTGTTTTGATTTGGGCTTGGATCGTATCATTCACAGATGTCTCTTCTGACCTAAATTCTTCTAGGATTCTATTAGTTAAGAATTAAGATAAAACAGCGTCAGTTGATAACGTTGTATGTCTTCTTGTCACTGGCACTCATATACTACATTATATTTAGAAGGTTGCAGAGTAAAGCATTCAAAATTGAGAAGAGGTGGAATTATGGCTGGTCATCAACCAAATTAAACGCTATGTATTTAAACCATGATACAATTCTTAATTACATGCATGGACTCATTATTCCACCGCTTCAGTTACTGAATAGGATAAATCATGTTCCCTGAATAAGAAGTCATTCAGTATTCCTTATCTTAATCCAGCATGGTCCCAGATCATATTATCTGTGGCTCTGAAGAGCCATGTTCCTGTTCTGGGATTTTGTTATATATTTGGTACCAAAATACAGCGTCAAATTCTACCTTTGTGGAGTGAACTGGTTTTATTTTCTGTCTTTCACAGAAAAAAAACCCAAAGGCAAGGATTTAAACCCAGTGTTTCTTGAAACATGCACACGCTCTCCTTGACTTAGTGAAATCTACATTGTGATACTGTAATTTTCCATTACACAATATAGCAGAAAAAACCCTGTAACTCCCAGGTTTTATGGTCTTACGACATGCTGGGAACTAAACCAGTACTGTACATCACATATCCTTCCTCAGTTCTGAAAAAACCAGTTCAACACCAGAGCCTTAATTAATGCCTGATATATCTTAATCAAACTGGTGGAATTGACCTAGGAGCATCTGATACTGGGAATTACAGCAGAATATCCTGCTTTCACATACTGCCTTGTATAGCTTAATAACCCACTTCCTTTGTTAAACAGAAAGAGATACAGCATTTGAAGCACAGATCTAATACAAAAGAACAAACAGAAGTTCAGCCACAGCACATATATGTGTGAAGCGATGGAGCTTTTGGGCTAACAAGTGTAAAATGCTGATACACCACATGCTGAGATGAAAGAGGAACAACAGGGTGAGAGAAACTCCAGACAAAGAGAAAATTAGCAGAAGACAAGAAGGAGAGAAAGCACACAGCAGCAAACCTAGCTGAGGGGGGAATGTGGAGTAGGTGTGCTGTCTGATTTGAAAGAGAGGTTCAAAGGCATCAGAAGACGATGGGGTTTTATTAGTTGAAATCTACACGATGAAAAGAATAAACCCCACTATTTTGACGAGACGTCAGAATAGGACCTAGATTAAGAAAGAACTTCAGCATTTCTTTTGCTTCAAGTATTAAACAAGGATTAAGACTGTATAATTCAAGACAGCAAAACATCCTTCGTGTAGTACTGGTCCCAAAAGAAGGAAAACTGTTTGCAAGCCAAGGAGGATATGGCCCTCCATGAATGCCATGTTTGCATGCCATTTGGTGTGCATTTAAAAGCACATTTTGAATGAGAAGACTGCTTCAAGAAAATAATCTACAGAAATCAGAGATATCACAAGTTATACAGTATGGTAGCAAAATCTGGGAATTTGCTTTTCTTCTTTTCATGCCACTGCGCTGCCTGTAGAGAATAAGGGGCTTCTTAACATGCCAGTTTCCAGAATAAAATGTCCTGATTGCAGTATTGCCCAACAGCATGTCAAAATAAACATCTGCAAATCAAGTTAATGCTTGAAGTTGCTGAAAACAATCTTCCTGAACCAACTGCTCTGACTTAAAAAAAATTAACCAAACAAAAAAAAGCATATATATAGCTCCTGGAGCATTTTAAGATAGAAACTAGAAATTCTGTTCAGGTGGTTGAGGGACAACATAAAAATTCAACCTGTTCAGAGTTTGTCTTAGGCAATTTAGCTCTTGCCACTTTTCTCATTATATTTTGCTCTTCAGTAAGTATCATTTCAGTATCTTCGGTAAGTATCATTCCATGAGCATGGTAGTAAATAGTACTTTGACTTTGACTTGACCAGAATCACTTGAGAAATTGTCTTGGGAACAGCATTAACAGTGAAGCAATACACAAAACAATAAATTATCTCTCCTACTCATTACTAAAACAGCACCAAAATGTTTATACAAGTAAAGGCTATTCATTGTTAGCAAAATCCAGCCAATTTACCTTGTAATGTATGTGACATAGGAAAGCATCAACAAGCTACAGAATAATGACTGCCATACGTCTTCTCACATAAGGGTTTAAAAGTACACGATTGCTGTGGCCTTGTCAGGCTTCCCACTGACATTAGCCCTGGAGCTTGTCATGAATTCATTTGTCCAGCAGAATAAAAATCCTAAGCAGGTACAGTGGGTTTGGCCAGAGTGTCCCACAGTAACATCTGGACTCATCTGTAGCAGATGACAGATGTCTGAAGTTCCTTCCTGCGGTTAATCTGGTCACATCATCTATTTTATTACTGAAGTAAAAGGAAATAAGGATGGTATTGCAGTATTTATCAAGTTTTATTTCTCTAAGGCAATACTGAAAAAATCATTCCAATCTATGTTGCATACATATATGCAGCTATTTTTTTTAATCTCTGAAGTCCTAAACTGCATCTATAAAACAGAACTAGTCAGATTCATCAGTTGTTAACTGTTCAAATACTTCAGTGTACTTCTTAATATGTAATTTACTACACTTGTAGAAAGAAACAGGACTTTTAGAATGGTAACTGCTACACTAAACCATTTTAGTTAAGCTCTGAAGTACAGCCTTAGTTGCTGGAGAGAGGAAAGGGAGCATAATGCAGGGTTATAATTTAAACAGGTTTCTTGAGGCTTGTGGTGTCACTGTATGTGAAATCTGAATTCCCACTTGCCTCATGAGTTCTGGGCACTCACAGGTACCTGGATATTTATGCAGGGTAAATACGGGCATATTTTAGTGCAGTCTGCAAAACCAGGAGCTAACAGCATCATAGAATAGTTTGGGTTGGAAGGGACTTTCAAAGGTCATCTAGTCCAACCCCCTGCAATGATCAGGGACACCTTCAATTAGATCAGGCTGCCCAGAACCACATCCAGCCTGGCCTTGAATGTCTCCAGGGATGGAGCAGCCACCACCTCTCTGGGCAACCTATGCCAGTATTTTACCACCCTCATTGTAAAATGTTTCTTCCTCACATCCAGCCTGAGTCTCCCTTCTTTTAGTTTGAAACCCCTTGTGCTGTCACAACAGACCCTGCTAAAAAGTCCCTCCTCATCTTTCTTATAGTCCCCTTTTAAGTACTGAAAGGGCACAATGAAGCCTCCCTGGAGTCTTCTCTTCTCCAAGATGAACAACCCCAGCCCTCATGCCAGCCACAGTTCTGTCTCCTGCTGATAAAAAGATATTTTTCAAGGTCAAGTAACATAAAATTGTTCAGCTGCTGGTGACAGACTTAAGCCGCATCCCAGTCATCTTCATCTTTTTCACAGTAAACAGTTTTTATCTTTGCATAACCCACGTGGGTCCATAACCCACAGAACTTCTAAAATAGCATGAGGGACTTCACACAAAGTAATAACTTTAAATGGTATCAGACATGCTCCAGTACTGGTGTCACACAAATCCTCCTAGCCTTTGCTTGTTTTCTCACTCTGCATTCCTACTGAAGTTCAGAGTAGGTATTTGTTCATTTGGTGAAGCACTGTGCAAACGTCCTAGCTTTCTATTATGGCAAACAGATGCACACTGAGTTGGGTCAAACAGTCAAGTGAATTAAATCACTTAATTTGTTTTGCTGACAAAAGTACCCAACCCAGTTTTAATCTGAACAGAGGTATTAGGAGTTACTCTGCTACTGTGTTTAAAGAAACATGAAATGTTTTTTTTTTAAATGAGAGCAGTATTGCTGTTTCATTGCCTGAAAGAAGATTCTCCATCAAATTACTGTCTCTTATGCTGAAAGGACAAGGCTTTTTTAGTTGGAATTTAATCTTAATTCAACTTGGGATACTTCCTTGTAAAGGATTACAGGAAACAAACCTGCTTAAGCGTGAAGTAACAATGACATAGGAAAGGTACAATCTCAAACCAGACTATCTCCTATTAGAAAGAGCCTCCGTCAAACAATTTCCTGACTTTGCCTGGGTCTGATGGCAAGAGTGACTTTGAATACCCAAGGGAAACTGCATACCAGCTCCTGCTATAGAGGGTGAAAATTAACCAGCAATAGTGAGAAAAGCAAATTCTGTCTATATAGCTATCTCCTGTCTTGTGAAATTTAATAACTAATCTCATATCTGCCACATATTAGGAATTACTCCTGCAAGCTAAAGATTCTGTCAGCAGGGATCTTAGGTGCGCAGAGAACCCCTCTGCATCCTTAGATGACTTGACTGTCTCTATCTCCAAGGATGGAGACTCCACCTCTTGGCAACCTCTGCCATGCTCAGTCACCGTCACAGTAAAATAGTTTCCTGATGTTCAGACGGCACCTCCTGTGTTTCAGTTTGTTCCCATTGCTTCTGCTCCTGTCACTGAGCATCACTGAAAAGAGCCTGGCTCAGTCTTCTTCGTACCCTCTCTTCAGGTATTTTAAATATGCATTTATTTTTAATCCTGCAGAACAACCTATCTTAGATTAGCAGATGCAGATAATAAATTAAGCATCATTATACGGCATCCTGAGGAGACCAGACTACTAAATGAGAGTCAGAATGAGTTCTGATGACTCATTTGGCCCCCATGCATTTCCCAAATGTGTTTTTAAGACCTCACATTTTAACTCACAGAAGAGAAAGAAGTCCAAATGCCAATAGTTGGTAGAATTTTGCTTGCAAGAAATCTGTTTAATTAATATGAACAGAAAAGAAGCAGGGACATGGATTTTGAAATAAATTACTATTAAATGAGAAGTACAGGGTTACTGGAAAGTAAATACGGGACGCAAAATTCTATCTCCATTACATGTTGCAGCCCCACTAATTCCATCAGTATAACAGAACGAAACTGGCTGGTGGGCCTTTTTGCAGCAAGATACCACTTTCTTTCCTCCCACTCCAAAACTTGTGCTAGAAGGGAAATGACAGAATTAAATGCATAATGGAATAGATGCCTATGATCTATTCATGGAACATCTACAAACTGTTTGCAAGTGGCTTTCATTTATATTTTGTTCTGAGTAACCGATCACAAACCACATTTATTTCCTTGAATTGTTACAGAAATTAAATCTCAAACAGCGTTGGATCACTAAATGAATATGCATACTGATACTGCACTTCACTGGGTGAGTGTAATTTACTATGTCCATTGCACAACTGGTGGTAATAGTGAAACATTTTTCTTCACTTGGAACAGTGATAAGAAGCTGCCTACCTAGGTCGCAAGAATGATTATTAAAGAATTAGCAGTTCAACTCCCTGTGTGGTCATTCTGTCTTTGAAAAATTATTTTTAATTTGAATAATTAGTCAGAAAATGCAATAAATATTTCACAATAATGTGTGCATAAAGACAGCAACTGTGGAATAATTTATGGTGCAACAGCTATTCAGATAATTTCTAAACATAGACAAGTTATTACTTCCCTTTAGCGGATTAAGGACATATTTCACTTCTCTTCCAATCCTCCCTGATTCTCTCACAAGAGGAAATCTGAAATACATCCTAGCTGGGGAACCTTCATAGCAAGAGCTGGAATAATTGCCATGGATCTCCCTGGACCCTTTGGTTTCAGGGGCTTTGTAATCTGCTACTTTCACAGTGATCAAAATCAAAGGCAAGAGAAAAGGATCCTCTGAGATGGCAAACGTTTATTCAGCTCTAAGGAAAAGGTGCCAGGTGTGTTGTTTTGGCCCTTTATTCCCTACTAGCTCTGTTCGCTTCTTAAAATTGCTTTTAATTTATAGTCAGGGTTGGGTCCAACCTCCAAGGCAGATGTTCATTCTGAAGATCTTCGCAACTTGCATCTTGTGAGGGAGGAGAGGAAGGGAGTCACCTCATAACCCTTGCAGGGAGTTGCTTTTTGTCCTGTCACTGTTGCTTTACCCGAGAAGAATTTGTCAACCCAAAGAGTTTCTTGTCGCGCCAACTCTCTCAGCTCTCTGAAGTACATCATTATCTGTGGTAGCTCTTCACAGGGAAAGAGCTTGCTTACTGCGCTTTAACTGGCAGATCTTTTCACATATTCTGCACCACTCATTGCTTTGGCAGCTCAGGAGACAGCATGCATTCCCTTAACTCTGATCACACCCTGACGCTTCACCAGATTTGGGAACAACAAGGAGTTGCTGCCCAGCACTCATTATTTAGTTGGCCAGATGATACATCAAAAGGATTTCAGCACAGCAGGGACACCAGCTGGGGTCTTGGCAAACAAAGGTAGATTTTCCAAGCCTTAGCCCCTCTGCAAAGATTATAAGCACTCAGGCCTGAAATACAGGATAATCTGATCCTAAATGGCAGTAGAGAATATACTTCTTTCAGTACTTAAAAAGGTGCAGTTTATTACTCTTATTTTCCTACTATGCAAGCAGACCCTCTTCACTTACTTGGTAATGTGAATCATGGAATTTGCAACACCTATAGCAAGCATTGAAACAAGAAACATTTGGCTTGAATCACAGACTTCCTTGAGCCGAGTCTAAATGAGTATGTGCATGAAATCTAATGGAAATATAATTTTTAATATTTAAAGAGTTATGATTTCTGGAATAATGATGAGATCTTATTAGCATCCTGTTGTGTGAGGTGCTTAATTCATATAATGAAAAGATTACTCTTGAAAGAACTTAGGAGTAGAAATGCTTCATAGACAAGCAACTACATTAAAATTATGAACATGGATAAGTTTATACATCTTCCCTCAGCAGTTCTGTAAAACTTATGGGTTGCAGACACATCCTCTTCAGAAAGGAAAATAAAACTTGTTAAGTTTTCTCAGCAGTGGCTACTATGACACAGCTAAGCCTACTGGCTAGTGCAAAGTGCATGTGAAGCCTCCCACCAACGAAATGCTCCTTATTCTTTCTCGTCATCCTCCAGTAAGTCCCTTACCATCTCCCCTTATATCCCTCTCTGTTCTCCAGCATTTTATAACTTCACATCCTTTTCACTTTTTTCCCAACAACCCTCAATCTGCCAAACTCCATTCATCACACATACACACATTCATTCCTGCATATTATAATCATTTAAGAGGTAGAAAAGAAAACTTACTAGCTAAAGATTGCTCTGAGTGGGACAATGTCATCCTGCAATATATACTGGGTTTCTTCCAGGTTGCTGCCAGAAGTTCTACCAGCTCTCAGTATGGGACACATAGCAGTGTTCTGTGTGTTCACATACTACCCCAGAGCAACAGTGCGTCCTGTGATGTACTGAACAGCCAGACAAGGGCTTTGGAGGTCTAATTCTACATCCTGTGCTGATCGTTAATATTTTTGTGCACCTCAAAGTCTTTTAAAATCCATGTTTCCTATCTTTTGAAGGGATGCAGTGATCATAAGCTATGATCATAAGCTACACACAGAGAGAGGAAAATGGGAACAAAATAAGATCTATCCAAGCACTCTAAGACTGCATCCAAGACTGATTTTGCTCTACAATGAAATGTCAGTCCGCTACTGATTGGAGTCAGGTACAGAAGGAGAAGGCCTTGGGTGTGCTGGTCAACGAGAAGCTCAACATGAGCTGACAATGTGTGCTTGCAGCCCAACCTGAGGCCAGTCGTATGCTGGCTTGCAAGAAAAGGAGCGTGACCAGCAGGTTGAGGGAGGTGATTCTCTCCCTCTACTCCACTCCCATGAAACCCCACCTGGAGTACTGCATTCAGCTCTGCAGAGCCCAGCACAAAAAAGACATGGGTCTGTTAGAGCAGATCCAGAGGATGGCCATGAAAATAGTCAGAGGGCTGGAGCAGCTCTCCTATGAAGAAAGGCTGAGAGAAATGGGGCTGTTCAGCCTGGAGAAGAGAAGACTCTGGGGAGACCTTAGAGCAGCTTCCAGTGCCTAAAGGGGGCCTATGAGAAATCTGGAGAGGGACTTTCAAAAAGGCATGTAGGGGGAATGGCTTTAAATGGAAGGAGGGTAGATTTTGATTAAATGTAAGAAATTCTTTAAGGTTGCTTCCCACCTT
The DNA here is from genome assembly GCF_028554395.1 of Pezoporus wallicus. Classification (NCBI taxonomy): domain Eukaryota; kingdom Metazoa; phylum Chordata; class Aves; order Psittaciformes; family Psittacidae; genus Pezoporus; species Pezoporus wallicus. Next base: position 3,018,599 of record NW_026639755.1, read on the forward strand.
AACTATCTCTGATTCTATATTCCATGCTGACCTTCAGCTGTTGAGGCAGAAGAGCTCTGAAGAACCATGTGGTCCCAGACTTAAGACAGGCCTATTTTAGTATCCTCTATTTGTAGCCACTAAACTGTACTTCATAATGCTATTATACTGCTATTGTATTTTCAGTGCTTTAATGCAGGGCCCATTTTATGTGATCTCCATAAAAACATTTAACAAACCAGTGTCTCCAGATTTCAGGTTTCACTCTTGGTGGTGAACAGTAACAGTTCCTATTCTGTTGGCACGGTTTTTATCAACAGAGTGAATTCAGTGTTTCACTTTGCTTCACACCTCCTCTTAACCTCTTTGGACATACAGCTGAAATGCTAACATATTCATAAGGGTGGACTAACATCTGCTATCCTCAGAGGAAATGGCCTATTGACCATTTGAGTCAATAAGACTAAGATCTGCCACTAAGAGTGGCAGAACAGTGGCAGAGAAAGGACTGTCTGCACTTCACTAAAGCCTTCAGAATATTTTTTCCACAGGTAGAGTTACTTTCCATGCAAATTATATGGAATATGCAAAATTATTCATATTAAATCTGAATAAAGTGCCAGACACCTGTAAACAGCTCTACAGTTCTGTGAAGGCCTTTATCTTTCTTGTCAAAGTCTAACTGGTCCAGTGCATTGGAAGCCTTCAGCAAAATGTCCTGTTCTTCATCCTTCCTCTAAATAGCCTCTTAGCAATGATTTGGAAGGTTTTATTGCTATTCAACCCTTTCTTAATTTTTTTATGTCTCTTCCATATGGCTTTTCTACGTCAGACTTCCCCTAGGTTCTCACTATTAGAAAGGCAGTTTCTCAGTAACTATATTTTCATTAGCCACTTTCTAGCCTCACTCTAGGTTTTGAATAACTGTTCATAGCCGACCTGTCTGTTGTGAAGATGCACACATTACATTTTGCTCTGTTTATATTCAGCAAGTTACTCTTCTACCAACAGCTATGGTAGAAATCTGACAGCTTAGAGTCCATCCAGCTTAGGGGATAGGAGCTGCTTAGAAAGCCTTCTACTTTTAACTGCATTTTTAGAGCCATGAAATACACCTTTATCATAAGCCAACATAAAATTGTTCAGTTCTCAGCCAATGTTGTAAAGCCTCAGATATCGTTTATTCAAAAAGCTTTAATATATTCAGACTTTATATGTCCTACATATTGTTTAATGGATGACTACTGTAGCATGATTTACAGTGAACAGTTAAATAGAACATAGCTCTGCTCAGAATCTTAAATAAGAAGCTCCTGATATGATAAGAACATGATTTTTTCCAAACTAGGCCTTCCACTGCTGCTCTTGGTGACACTTCAATACAGGGAACAGTACAGCATCACTGTTTTAAAATGCATTTAGTTTAATTTTGAATCTAGTACGAATCTGGAGATGTTTTCACAAAAAAATAGCTCAGTAGTGATTTTTCAATCTTCTGTTCTCCTTTCCGTACTTACAACTATGTACAATGAACAATCATTTGCAAGGTAGGCACCGCTTCAATAACGGACTGAAATTTTGGAATAAAATAACATAAAAATTGCAAAGAACATGAAAATACATGCATGGCCTCTTCAGCAAGTTCTAAAATTTCTTGGTCTTGAAGAATTCACTCTCCTCACTAAGTCAAGCATCAGGGAGCATGCACAGAGGAAGGAAAACATGGTCTTTGTGTCACTGGGGCGGTCTGGGCCGGGATGTTTGGCCCCCAGTACAGCTAAGAACAACTATAGGAGCTGTTCAGGCTTGGTACAGCCTGAAACACCCTGTGGTTGCTCAGTATTTCTGGCCGGGCAAGGAACAGTGTGGTCACAGAGTTTCCAAGAGGAGGCACCTTTCTAAAATGAAGATTTCCACAGGATTTGTTCTGTTTATGCCACGCTGCAACAAAAGGGAGAAAAGGAAGGAGAGAAATCAGCCTTTCTATGCTTACATTTGATAGATGCCACCTGTGTTGGTCATTTAAGATTTAAGCCTTACAACTAACTCATCAAAGATATTGCTTTTGAGAGCATTTTGAGAGTTTGCTACCAAGAGACATTTTGCTTTGGTGATACAAGCAGAGAATGCTCTATACCACAACACTACGATCCGCTGAATATCAATCCTGCCCCACACCATCGCTCTTAAAAAAAATCTATTTCCTTTGCCCATCTCAGCATGAGTTTGTTTGAAGGAAAGCCGCACATATGGATGGCTTGGAGAAATGTGTAAGACTTTGCAGAGCCTGTATCAGGTATCTGTAACATTCTTTTTAAAGAATGGCATATTAGTGAGGCTGTTCCTCTAGGAGATATTGAGTCTAATTCATTATTTCAATCAATCTTCTGTAAGTACTTACATTCATGCAGTACAAGAGCTAAAAGGCATCAGCTCAGAATAACAGTGTTTTTTTCCCTTCTCTTTGCAAAACTATACACGTCCACACAAGATGAAAAGCGCTAAAGGATCTGGCCCTAATTTCCATGTGCTTTATTGCTACTTTTCCTTCTGGCTGAAAGCAAGTGTAGCTGTAAGTGCAGAACCTCAACCATTCTCTATCAGTTGAGAATATCTTGTAGTAATATTACAGATAGATTTAACTACCAAAATGACTTTTTCAGCAGTGTGACTCCATCTTACACCCAGGAAAAAAGTGGTAGCAATAAAATAGTTTCAAGCATACATATTTCTGCCTCAGAACTGTGTTCTTCCCTTAGCATTACACAATGTGCCATTAAAAATGTCTTAATTGTGTCGACCACTTAGGGGGCTGATAGATCATGAAAACTCTTTTGCTGTCTCATCTAAGATTAAACAATGAATTCTGGCAATTGTGGTATACTGCGTTAATCACAGATGGTTCTTTTCTGATGAGGTGCTGAAGAAGGATTCTCACCTTCAGCTCTTCTCTCTTTACCTTCAGGCCGACAGCAATACCTCTCCGGCTACCACCTTCTCATGTCAGGCCAGTAAAAATCCAAGTAAGATACCTCTGTAACAATTTATATACTGAAGAAGCATGTTTCTGATTGCTCAGCAGTTACTGCTCTTTAATCAGTACCGAGTCAATGCTAAAGTCACGATGTGCCATTTCTCTGAACTGAGATATATACCCAAACTTCCGTTCACTGAGAGCCACTCAGTTCACAAAAGGATTTTTCATTAGTACTATTTAGAATCCATTTAACTTGAGAATGTATGCTATTTCCACTTCTGCTGTTTTCTCTCCTGTGGAATGGAAGTGGTATGATAGTTCCTTCCTGGACCCTGCTGCATTAACTTTGACTTTCTTTTGGGATTTGGGAACTTGTCCACGAGATCCCCATGTTAAGTGTAACAGTATTATTTCTCACTATTGCAAATCCGCGTCGTCTGTCTCATTTGTGCATGGACAATACACAGTGGTGCAGACTGAATGAGCACACAGAAGGGAGCATTACCTTTTCTATACAAGGATATACTTAAAATCTCTTCTCTTTTGGCAACTGTCCCAAAATACTTGAACACTTATAGGGATGGGGCCTCCACAACTTCTCTGGGCAACCTGTTCCAGTGCCTCACCACCCTCACACATTGAAGAAGTTCTTCCCAATATCCCATCCAAACCTACTCTCTTTCAGTTTAAAGCCATTCCCCCTTGTCCTAGCCATTCCCCCTGTCCTATCACTACTTGCCCCTTAAAAAAGTCCTTCTCCCAGTTTCTTTTAGGCCCCCTTTAGGTACTGGAAAGCTGCTATAAGGTCTCCCTGCAGCCTTCTCTTCTCCAGGCTAAACAATCATCCTACTACTTCTCCATCCTCCTTTCTTAGTTTCTGATTTGTAAGTTTACTTTGTGAGTGTGACACTGATACACCCTGAGGAGTTAGGCTATGAAAAATTAAGCTCCGAATTGCAGAAACATGCATCTGGAAAAGGACTCCTCTCTCAGGAAAGGCAGTAAACAAATCAGCCTACAATAACTTACAGTTTTGCAGCGTCCCCACGTGTCTGTAAAGGCCATCAGCGGCACTAACATTTGCAATGTTTGTGTGCATTATTTTCATTAGTTTCCATTTTAATTAAGTGAGAAAATGTTTTCTTAAAAAAAAAAAATACTATTTCTCAAAGCAGGAGGAAGTAGAAATTGCAACCTACAGAGTATTCCCCCTTTTCCTCTCTGGAAAGGAGTACGGACTACTGTTCAAAGGCCTGAAGCTCAAAATACTACCCTAACCTGATAGCATCTTAATGTGCTCTTGTAATGGATTCTGGAACAGGTGGCTAATAAATTAATCAGAGATACGCAATCTATTATTGACTGGTGTCATTCCAACCACATAGCTCTCCAATGACAGCTTGTTTCATGTAAATTTCATTGTACTGAAGGTTCCATTTGTTACCAAGAAACTTCCTTATAAATGGAAAGAAAATGCAAACAATATGTTCTACTTTACATAGAACAATGCTTTAAAAAAAAAAAAGGCAAGTGGACTGTGTTTTCTTCTTGGCCTTTTAATGTGTAGGGTGTTAACCAGCAAAGAAAATATGCTGAGAACATAGTAGTTTGGTAACCAAACAGGCAAAAAAATGATATGAAAAGCTAATAGCTACCTGGTTCAGGGTTTTTTCACAGTACTAAATAAAACAGCTCTGTCTGCAGCAGATTGTGAAGCTCTGCTCTAGCAGAGCTCTCAGTACCACAAAACTATCTTCATTTTGCCATGTAATACTGTATAGATTACTGAGTATATTTTAATTCCCCTCTTACACTGAGTTACAAATGGCCTTTTTCTTACAGATCACTGATCTCTTATCACTCACTGATACCCATTCCTAAAGAGGTAAGGCAAAGGCATCTCTTCTAAGTCTATGCTGCCCTTAGTAGCTCTCTCCTCATTTCCTTGTGGGTATGAAGCCATGATCAGAATACTATTAGGGAAGTTATTCGGGAAAAAGAGATTGTTAGTCATGAAGAACAGCCAAACTCTCTCCCTCCAATTTCTGTATCAGCTTGCAAGGTATTTTCTTGCACAAATTCCTGCAGGACTGTATGAAGGGCATGAAATAGGCCACATTAGCTGCGCATGTCCAAATCATGCACAAGGACTGAAGCCACAGAATTTCAGTCTGATACGTGAAATTTAAAAGGAATATAGGGCTTAGTGAAACAGGCAGTCAGAAAAGCTGCGTATTCTCATGAGTAACAGGAATTGAGTCTTCTCTTGAAAATAACAGTAGAAGTGATGCAATGTTTTTCTGGAAAGAAAATGAATTAGAAGTTAGTATTTCAAGCGTGTATCGTTATTACTTACATATCCTTTGTATGGGCTGTTTTTACATGTAATGATTGACATATACATATGTCAGTACCCTAATGTCAGAGGAGACAAGGGGATTGATAGCCTCTTCCTGTAATACAGCTGAATAAATACATCATTCTGAACTGACGATTTCCTTTGTTAATCCTTTTTACCTAACAATCCTGCCCAAATAAATCTGATGGATAGTGCACTAAAAACAATTCAAATATTTCCGTAGACAGACCTATCTTGTCCTTCACCCGTCATTGTGTTATCTGCTATTCTATTACCTAATTCTGGATTTGAAAAAAACCACAAACAACACCCAAACTTCTGCTATGAATTGCACTTACTGATTCTGTATTTCTCTGGTTTTACTTGCTGATCTTTTTATACTGATCTGCTAAGTCTTTTAAGAGCTTTTTTTTTTTTTTACCATGAATATAGAAGTTGAAGCATAATATTTTTGTGTTTAGTCATTTATAGAAAATTGCATAAAAAGATATATATATATATAAAAATATATAGATATATATGGAAAAGGTGCTTGTCTATAGGGAAAACACAACAGTCTGATTCTTTCCTCTTTGTAATCATTGAGAAGCATACATGGAGAAGAAAAATACTGATATTATAATATTTAGAAATGGCTTTATGAGCTTTAAATTAGTATTTAAAAAGTAAATATAAAATGAAAATCAAGTACCGCATTTGAATTTTTTATGTGCATCCTGCAAGTGAATATAAGACCTCAGAGAGCATTTTCTAGCCTATGTAACAGCTATTTGTCTTGAGAATTGCTATGCATAAGGGTTTGTCAGTTTGGTGTTGAATATAAACCTTTCCTCTCACATACTGTCAGGCATAGGCGAGCTAGTACTGATACACATGGGATAAACCATGTGCCAGCCATGCTGAAGTAAAGATTAACAGTTAACTGCTGCACAGCAACTATTCTGGCTTGCTGTCAGCTGGTGAAGTTTTCCATATGTTCAGTTTGCTCTGGTGTTTACCACGTATGTACACAGATACGACAACAAAAGCTGGCCTGTTGTCATCTGTCCTCTTTCTGTGCAACCTGACTGAGGAATTGAGGGGATGACTACAAGAACAGTTTGCTCACGTGCACAAAGGAAACCACCTGGGGATCATTCTCACTGAAGTACGATGCTGAAGGCAGCACCACAAAAGAACCTAACTCTGTCAAATATGTGTTTTGGAGTTTCACTAAGCAAATACCTTCGCAGTATCATGAAAAGGGAAAAAAAACCCAAACAAATCCAAAGTCAGTGATGAACTTTACCACTAAATAAAATAAAGGAATGCTGGAGCATATTGTTTGGTAAGACCGCATATTTATTCTTATAAACATTTTGTATTTCAAGAGTCTTTCTGGGGGAACAGGAAGCATTATTTTCCAAAGATCAGTTTTCTGTTTTGAATTCTTTTTATCTGTCTCCCTACTTCTATTGCTTTTGTACTTCTGTTCAGCATGCGTACAAATCGGATTATCACAATGATTCTGTGTATGTTTTGCTTTATAAACAAAAATAAAGGCCAGTAAAATGGGCTGTCTTGACATCCAGACAAAATATGAAAATAAATGCCAGCTAATGGGTTTATATGTATGGAACCTGTAAGGAAATACCAATAAAGCATAGCTGAGTTTCCAGTGGCCTAGGGGAAGCCAGCTACTTACATTACAGATAGCTAACTTCCATGTTAGAACAATAATACATGGAGTGAAACACCTAGTCTCTAATTAGTATTCAAGAGTTTTGCATCATGTGTTAGAATATACTTTTGTGTCCTCATTGGGGTAAATTGCCTGCAGGGGGGGTGATAGTTAGAATACACTACAGGGTAGAGCATTTAAAATAAGAGCAATAAAACTGTCAGCAGCTCACCTGTTCTTGATCATCAGATTAACTGCATTTGGGATCTACTACAGTAATCCTCATATCGGTGCACCTTCTCCCCACAAGCACAGAGTCTATCTCAGAGAAGAACAAGAAGTCCTTGGAAATTATAGACTCATAGAATCATAGAATAGTCAGGGTTGGAAAGGACCTTAAGATCATCCAGTTCCAACCCCCCTGCCATGGGCAGGGACATCTCACACTAAACCATGTCACCCAAGGCTTCGTCCAACCCGGCCTTGAACACCACCAGGGATGGAGCATTCACAGCTTCCCTGGGCAACCCATTCCAGTACCTCACACCCCTTACATTAAAGAATTTCCTTCTTCTATCCAATCTAACTTCTCCTGTTTAAGTTTGAACCCGTTCCCCCTTGTCCTATCACTACAGCCCCAATTGAAGAGTCCCTCTCCAGCATATACTCACTCCAAGACACCTTGCATCCCTGAAAACTGGATTTACTTTCTGTCTAATTTCTAACAGAAAGTTTATCCTTTCTCAGATTGATACTCCCTGAGCATGCAAAGGAGCTTTGCACAGGCAGGCTGACAGCTCCATAAATAATGCAGAGAATAATTCAGCCATTTTTTTTTCTAACTTTCCTGACTTCCCTCAGATATTTTATTATTCTTTTTTAATTCTAATTATAGTCTATTTTTGCCGTAAATTGAGATGTAGTGCGTTCCCTGTCCTTTAACTTGTTTACTGGGTGGCAATATCAATCCAGGCATTAGTAATGATCAACTTACTAATGAGATGTTAATGCTGCCAGTTCGACTGATGTTGTTTAGGAATGCTTTTGTCATCTGAGTTTAGGCTTATTCTGGAGAATTCCTGAAAACATCACCTTATGATTCAACACTTTTTGTTTTACACAGATGAAATTAATCTTTAATTTTCATAAAGGCATTTCACTTGAAGTTTTGTGGCTCAAATTTCAGTCTAGAAACTGCATCTTGTGTTGTGACTTCTAGCTCTTTCCATATATATAGTCTACTATGACAAGTGGTTTTGTCAGGAAGGTACAGTATTAAACACTGTTCAACAGCTACTCCAATGTAATGATTGAATAATTGTACAGTCATACCAACAGTATGATTTACTAACCAATTCCTAATTCACTTGGAAGTTCTTTATCCCAAGGATGATACCCCTATTTAATTCTTGTTCTTATATTCAGAATAGACAAAGGAAAGAAAAATAGTTAGATGGTCAGTTGTTACCGACTGGATTATTCTGGTGTTCTGTTGTGTTGTTTGAACTAAGAAATACAGACCCTACCTAGCATATTGCCACAGTGAAATGCCCCAAAAATTAAGTTAGGGCAAATGGTAGGTTGGCAACAACCTTACTGGCTCATGCAACCACACCTGTCTGCTTTACCTTTTCCCTTCCCCTTTTTATAATTTCTTATTTACTTGCTCCTCTTTTTTTTCAGACCCTAAATTCTGGCTTTTTTCCCTGTACCTTTTTGTTTTTCTGTACTTTCCTTCTTATTCTAGGTCACTGGGTGCTAACATGGGAAGAACAGATATTCACAAATGTTGCATAAAACACTTGGTAAATCCATCTGACAGCATTATTGGTACATTTATAAGGTTGACATTTAAATTATCACAGTCATTTTCAGTACAATGCCATCAGGAAATTTCTAACTGCAAAGAGGTCAGGTGAAAATGCAGAAAACGGTACAGAAGATATTTAAGAAATAGTTAAAATAATAGGAGGCAGTAAAAACGTTTGCATTATTTTCATGCGAATTCATTCTTCTGAAACTCATTTATACGAATATCCAACAGTGACAGGCTACTTGTCTCGTAATTTGATCAATCACTTAGGAAATAATCTTGAGATTTTCCACTATTTTTCTTGTCACTACAAAATCCGCTACCACTATGGGCCATTTCTACCCCGCAGTGATAAGTTGACACCTCTGGAGGCTGTGTTCTTTGTACTGTGTAATACAGCAGTCAAACAAATAGAAAAGCCATTTAAGAAACAAAGCCTTGTCAGCAGATCATGTAGCTATGCTCCAATAGCATACAATTAAAGAGTACAAAATCCAAAACATAAAAGGAAAAGGAATACGATATTCAAAGTAAAGAGGCGGTGAAGGATTTACAAAAGTAAATGAAAAATGCTTAAACAAGCAAGAAACCAAGTAAAAGTGTACCCTGGCTGCCCAGGCAAAAGGATGGACAAAATAGGTCTTGCAACCTCATGGAGAATTTTATGTTTTACTGAATCATCCCGCAGTCATTTCAATTACATATACAGACACTCTTGTAACCTTCTGGCTTTGCACTTTTCAACACAGTTCTCAGTAAACTGTCCCCAGCTCTGGAAGTCAGGCATACCTTCAGCCTCCAAAGGCCTAAGCGTTACTATGAAGCTTTGACAGTGAACAGATTCCTGGCTAAGCCTCTGAGAACCAGAATGGTTACAGCTCTTTTTAAAGTCAAGTGCAAATAATAGAGGGCAGTGCAAAGGTATTCACAGAATAAATGAAAATTTACCTTTCTAGAAGGAAAGTCTGAAGTTTTCTCTCTGTAAGTTTTCATAATGTTTCCTAATGGCTGTCACATGACCACATTATCTCTATTAGCTTCCAAGAGGATTTAAACATCTCTGAAACCACTGCAGACAGTCAGATGCAGGAACAGGGGGATCTCATCCATCCTGGGCACGAAGGGTGCCTTGGGTTGCAGTGTCACACAGCCCTGTGTACAGGTGTGTAAAATGCAACTGGAAACTGATTGATGTTTTCTTCCTAAGTATTCCTGCATCATGTTACAGAACTTAAATCCCTGCAGCAGCGGAAATCCTATGCGTAATCATCAATTTAAAGAACTGAATCAGACCTTTTTTGGTACCTTTATTATCTTTATGTGGCCATGTGAAATAATGGCAATCTAATTCAATCTCTCAGAAATTGTCACTAGCTAAGGGGAAATGCTTACAAAATACATCTGCTTGTTGATATATAAACAAGTTCTAAAGCAAATAAACATTTTGAAAGGAATAAGATCTAGCAAATACTGTGAAATACATGATGTTTCTCTCCAGATGATCTTGTAACTGGCAAATAGCTCTTAAATTTTCCTCTGAATTATCTGGTACTGATAACCGTCAGAAATAAAACCCCAACACGCCCATACTAATTAGTAAAAACATATTAATACAATTCTCTTCCCTGTCAGTCAGAAAGGTCTTTGAAATTCAGAACTTTCAGAAGAGGGCTGAATAGCAGCCTTCCAGTATCTGAAGGGGGCCTACATGGATGCTGGAGAGGGGCTCTTCATCAGGGACTGTAGTGATAAGACAAGGAGTTAATAGGTTTAAACTTAAACAAGGGAAACTTACACAGGGAAGTTCAGGTTAGATATAAAGAGTAACTTCATTACTGTAAGGGTGCTGAGGCACTGGAATGGGTTGCCCAGGGAAGCTGTGAATGCTCCACCCCTGATGGTGTTCAAGGCCAGGTCAGACAGAGCTTTGAGCAACCTGGTCTAGTGGAGGGCAGTGGAACTGGATGATTTTAAGGTCCCTTCCAACCCTAACCATTCTATGATTCTATGAAATAAAACGATCTCTGTCCAGCATATTCACTGTCACAATAAATTTACGTTTGTAAATCGTATCTACACAGTACATCTGTCGGGAAATTTCTGAAAGGAAAGACAGGTTTCTTCGTTTCTCAGCATAAGCAGGACCTAATGCCACAGGAAAGGCTGAAAAAGAAATTCTGGGCTCCATCTTCAAGGAAAGGGAGCAAAAAACCTCCCTGACTTCCACAGTGACTGGAACCATACAGTCTGTATGCTGTCAGCTTACTTTTTTTCTTCTGTATTTCTAAATGCATTTCCAAAGTTACTCCTTTAGAATTAATGCATAATAATAAAAAGAAAAAAAAACCAAACAAACTAATATAAATCAATCATCTTGTATCTTTGCCTTAGTTACTGACTGACACTAAAAGGTTTCATAATTGCTAAAATGAGAACCCTTTATTAGGGAATGATGAAAAATCTCTGTAAACAAAGAAGAGAACCATGACAGGGCAGAGCTGTGGCTAATGTCACATTTGTTTTTTTTTAAAGCAACTATGTTTAGCAATTTATTTATCAGACAAAAATCCCAGTCCTTATTACTGGCATTTGACAGAAATCACCGGCTATAATGCACCGAGCCTCTCAAAGCTGTCATTTACAAAAACTGTAATTTTAAATGGACCCTCCATCACGTCTAACTCCTAATTATCTTGTCTAAGTGGTTTTGCCAGGCGAGTAAGATAAAAACAATTAGCATGAAGGGTGGTGAAACTCAAAAAGTCAAAAACTGATAGTATTTGAAGAAAGACTAAGGCTTTGATTCCTACCCGTACGCTGAAATGAAACCTGTGGTATAGATTCATTTTTTTATACATATATACTCAATTAGTATAATTTTTTTCACTATTCATTATGGCCAGTGAGATGAAAATTCAATTAGTCACACAGCTTTGCTCAGAAGGCCTAAGTGGTGATGAGGTGGGAAATCATGAAAAAACATGAAAGCAGTGCAGTTTATTTGAAGGCTTTCCGTATTTACTTGGGCCGTGAGATACAATCTGAACTTGTAAACCCTCTGAGGAGGATTTGGGGTTTTTTTTTTTAGTTAAAGCTTGAATAGTTCCCCATTTCTATATATTGTTTCACATAATTACCCACTTCTAAAACCCTACGTGGCTTCAGCTCTTTAATAGTTTGCTGCCCTTCTCAGCCCACAACTCCCTGCTTTTTCCAAAGTGTGAATTTTGGTGCACGGATTTGTTATGGCCTTGCTTTTAAACTTCAGAAAAGAATATGTAAGCATACAGAGCTTAAAGAAAATCAATTGTACCCTTCACTTCTTTATGGAAAAACTGAACTTCTATATAGGAACAAGAACGCTCGTACCTAAAATTTCCTCACCAGCATATTTGTCTGAATCGATCATACTTCAGAACGCATTTCTGACTAGTTATGTTGCAAATGCCAATAGAAGTACATGTCTCCAGTCTATTCCATCCCTCAAACTTCAGTGCTTTTGCCTTTAGGCACACAGGACCTTAATTAAATACACTGCAGTGAAAATGAAGCCCGCAAAGGCACAGTGCTTTATTAACCAGACAGCTGACCACTTTACATTTACAATAAAGGTGTGTTACCTTCACATTATTTTATATCTGCTTCAATTACAAGAAATGCTCAACTCATCAGAAAATTGTGTAATTGGACTCTAGGATTTAATACTATATTTTACTGAAAACAGAAAAAACATTTCTTAGGACAAGAGCTGATTCAAATGTCTGAAATGGTTTCAAATATCTCTAGAATTATTGAAGGATGGAAGTAAATAAATCTTTGTCATTTCTCACTGTTGACATGAATACAAAATCTAAAGGACTGTGGCTAAATTACAGCATGACCATTCCCAGCATCACTCAAACACTGCTGCAGTGGAGAGCAGTTATATGGCAGCCCATCACGAGGAATTTTATGCTGCACCAGCATGCAATATTTGTATGCATGCTCGGGTCACAGTCAGAAGCACTGAAGACAATATTATCGCATTTGGGGTAGCCTGTACAGCTCAGTTGATGGTCTAGAAAGTGTTCACTTACAAAATGACAGTCAAATGCTGTTTGCCTCACTTCCAAACACACTGTCCAAGGTACAACCCTTGCAAATCAGAAAGCACAGAGACACTGGTGAGATGGTGACTACTGAGGAGGATCTCCCTGGTTATGGGGGAGAAGAGAGACCAAACCTCTATCTCTTGATGTGGGCACCACCACCTCCAGCAGCACCTGCAGACAACAGGGCTCTTCCAGTACATCATTTTGCTGCAGAACTTTGAAGGTATACTTAAAAGGTGTACATGACCACCTCCCAGCAAATAACTGCCAGTTAATGAAGGAATGTAACATTAGACACAAAAGTCATAGCCAGGACTTCAGAAGGAACTACTGCAAGTAAAGTGACTTGTAATAAAACATAGTAGATTTCCAGAAAACAATACATTTTCAGTTTGCATAGCAGAAACTGGTAAATTGCTGCGTAAGTGCATATGCAGTATACAGCAACTGGGACAGTAAAAATAATAGGGAATGCTGCTTCTTATAGCATTTTTTTGCAGCAAAAAGTATATCTTTTACCTTTAGGAGGCATGTTATACAAACATAATGAAGTATTACTGGGGAATTATAAAGACAGTAATTTGCACAGGATGAGTCTTCTTCTCCCAAATTGCTTTTTTGCCTTTACGTTTGAGGCAATGCATGTGAAGCAATTAAAATTTTAAATAAAAGTTGAATGAATGCTAGTGAGCATCACTGCAGAACATATGAAGATGGAAACCTGTATCAATCTGTTCTAGCAACCAAAACTTCCATCTCAGAGGCAAGCAAAGGTCTCTTTTCTGGATTGACTTAGCCTGTAATCCTGCTAAAGAATTAGGCCGATACAAGTAATTAGCTCAGCCAAAGAACTAAATAAATGCCCATACAACACATTCCTAAACCGAGATTTAGCAAATGCAATAAATACGTTCTTTTGAAACATTGATTTGAAATGGAAACTGGATTCCTTACCTGACCTGAAGAATTCCATCACGATTAAGTTTAGCATCTTGCAGCTTGGTAGGAAAAGTTATAACCCAACTCTCTTTTCCTTTAACTCTCAAGCACTTGGCAGTTCATAAGGATCACAGCAGGGATGGTGATACTTAAAATTATAGTAGTATAGCAACAGTACTAGTAGTAGTAGCAGTAGCATTAAAAATAATAAAATAACAAGTGATGTGCTGCATTCAGATTACTGACGGGTTTGCTATTGAGCCACAAACTGGAGAGCTTACTCACAGCTTATCTGAACACTACAGGTCTAGAAATCAACATGAAAACGCCAGAAGTATCAGAACTGTCACAATCTCTACTCTGTAGCATATGTGGAAAACAAAATGTCTTTAGCTCTTTGCTGCTTGGGGTATTTCTATTTCTGTTCTGTCTTTAGAAATACAAAGATGTCATTCAGTCTTTTCCCTGGCTGCATCCTTTCTCACAGCGTTGTTTCCAGAGCTCCAAGGCACCCAACAAGTGACCTCTGTGTAATTCAAGAGTACAGAAAATGAGCTCTGATAATTTCCAAGCCTGCAGCTTTGGCTCTAGTAATTTAAATTGCATATTCACACAGAACTTGCATATGCAGAAAGCTTGAGAACCAAATAAAGGCATGGATTTGGCGGTGAGGAAAGGGCTGCCTTATCAGCTCTCCTTCATGAAGTTCTGTTTATCCGCAGTATAGCTAGCAAGAAGGTAAGATTTCCCTATTCTCATTAGAATGTTCTCAAACATTAGCTCTTCCCTGGGGACCTACTGTTTTCAGGACTTAAGGATTTTGTGGGATTTCACCTGTTATTTCTATCTGGTGACAAGCATACAAAAATATTTGTGTACGACACCAGAAACAGAGACCCTTGCTGAGAGAATGCTGAGATGGTTTAACATAAATAACTTTTAAATACTTTCCCAAAAGGATAATAAATATAGTGCAGAATCTGTTTTCCCCCTTTTTTACAGATTATATATTACTTATTTCAACTGAATTTAAACCAATTCCTAATTAACTCAAGTTAGTCCACATGAAGTTTACACATTGTCATGGATGAGTATCAGAAGAAACTTAATTTTGGCAAAAAAGAAAGGCTATCCTGAAGAGGTCAGGTCTGCCAGAAATGACCTCGTCCAATTTTTTTGGGTGACTTCAGAGTGAAAAAGTAGCTGCTGCCCTGAGTACAGAAGTGTGAGGCTTTGACTGATAAAAGTCAAAGGGCATGCAGAAATCTCAGCTTCCAGATCAATGCACAAGCCTCTCCAGTACAGCAGCTGTGGGAGGGAGGGTCTCTCCCTTTTCAGTTTTCACTGAGGTCTGACATGACATGACAGATCTGTCACCTACATGACTGTGAGGCATGACATCCAGAGGGTTTACTGTGATGCTGATTTAACAGTGATTGAAAAGCAAACCTTAACTTGTAAAAGCTTTCACGGTCTCTCTGTACCCAAGCATTAGACAAAAATCTATGCTGAAAGCTGTTCTGTCCTAGGAAAGAGCAAGAGCTGGCATCAGCCTTGTTTCTGAGGACACAGAGAAAAGGCACTGCCATCAGCTGGCAATGGGCATCAGCAGCCACCCCTGACCATGCTGCTCAGGCACCCCAAATCAGAGCTGGAGCGTGGGCCCTTCAGTCAGTTTTAGGGTGAGACTCCTGCTCTTACCGTCTTGCTATAGCTAAGGGAAAAGAGGGATTATTGCTTATTTTCTGAAATAACTGTTCTAAGCCTGCTATGATGAGATGCAATGCAATAAAGCAAAGAGCTCATTCTCCAAATGGCAGAAATGTCCCTATTTGGTCTTTAACAACAGCAAAGGTGCAGAGAGATGTGGAACGGCACCACACCACAGCATAGAGAACAAAGCTGGTACTTGCCAAATACTGCCTGTCAAACAAGCCAAAAATGTGTCAAACTTAATTTTTAAGTTCTTCCCCTCTATCTGCACAAACAGGCATAGATGGATGCATGCACATATATATTTTATATAGGTCCATATGCGTGTTTATACATAGAAAACGCAGACCTGATTAGAGTGAAAAACTGTAATGAATTTATTCAGGCTTTGTCATTGTCTGTGTCTTCAGCAAGCAATACAAAATAAAATTCCAGGTAAGATGAAATACTGCCTTTTTAAAAGAAAACCAAATTTCTCTTGCTCAAAAGCATTTTATGGGAGCAGGATGACTGCCCATCATCTGCCCTCTTTTTGTTAATTCTTCACAAACAACTTTAGAGGCAACTGGTGAATTTCAGACAAACTTAGAGAAGTACAAAAGATGTATTTCTATAACTTCCCTGAGAATCAATATCTACATAAAGACAGATTCAACAATATATGTGTAACTGTGAACTAGTCCCAGCAATTACTGCCAATACTCTAGCCAAATCAGAGGAATCACAAGAAACAGCCCGAAGCACCAATCTGAAGGAAATTAAGTCATACCAGTCTTGCTACTCATGCTACAAATAGCTTCATTTTTAAGGTTAAAAACAAAAAAAAAACAAACAAAAAAACCAAAACACCCCAAAAAGGGTATTTTTACAAAAAACACTGATACAGAATCTATTAAGAAGTGGAAGAATGAAATTAGGCAGGTTGAACTTTACATAAAGACTCTATGAATGTATTAATTTATTGCTTGCTTACATCCTGTCAGTGATATCACTGGATATGAAAAAAAAATTGGTTCTTAAAACTTAATGCAAAAGAAAAGCACAAGTTATTAAATTAACAAAGTTCAAATTAAAGGCATGTTCTTATGAAGGGACAGTACAAGGATAATTAAAATTTCCAGAGATGAATTAAGTGGAACCAATTTTATAAGTAGTGTTGTCTTATGTATGAGATAAGAGTTCAGTTACCAGCAATAAAAGAAAATGTTGTGATTTTGACATCAGTGTTAAGTCTTTAAAGAGACTCAACACCTAGCTGATGCCTCATTTTGAATGTAGAGTAGTTAAATATCTTTGCTAAAAAGTATGCTGGTAAATGGTTACACACAGGTCTTCACTGAAAAAGCCACAGGAGAATCTGTGATAGCTTCAGTGTATTTAAGGAGCATCTATTCCTAAATACGCTTTCATAGAGGTACTCAGGCATATCAAATGGAGCAATACGAGCATCAATCAAATGCCTGAAACCCATTCATTTAGGAAACAATTAAAACACTTTTGAATTGCAAGATATCCTGACCGCAAACTGCCCTTTAAACATTCTCTAAAATTTGATGAATTAAAATAAATTAATTGCCTACTGAGATAAGTGCATGATAGGAGGTTTTACACTACCAAACTACTGCATATGTTAATGTATTACATCAGTGACTCCTCTGCAGGTCAAACCAGGGACCTACAATTCACTCTACTGTCAACGGACTGAAAGGCTGTACTTAGCTGGCTCAACTAAGTGAGATAGCAGAATATTTTCTAATGTTGAATGCAATATTTTCTATTTCTTCCCACTCTCCATAGATCCCACAGGACATAATGAGTTATTAAGCATATTTTCACCATAATTACAGGAGACTTCTCTGAAAAATAAAAACCAAATTAGCAGATTTTATCTGAGTAATGTAGTAATACAACTTTAATAATTCTATATAAATTGGATTTCAAAACGGTGTTTTTTGATGATGCAAATGGTAGACTCCTGAATATCAAATCATGCTAACAATGCATCTAGGCTTCCTCTAAACAGGCTGTAAAAAGCATCAAGTCTTTTATGGTATTAGTGATTGCCGTGGTTTAAGCCCAGCTGGCAACCCAGAAAACCACACATCCATTTCCTCACTCCCCTCCCATTCCTCCCCTGGCTCCCAGAGGGATGGCGAGGAGAAGGGAAAGAATGTAATTCCCACAGGTTAAGATAAGAACAGTCCAGTAACTAAGGTATAACACAAACCACTGCTGCTACTACCAATAACAACAATAATAAGGGAAATAACAAGGGAAGAGAATACAACCTCTCACCACCTGCCAACCGATACCCAGCCTGACCCGAACAGTGACCTAGCTCTTCTTGGTAACTGCCCCCAGTTTACATAGTGTGCATGACGTGCTGTGGTTTGGCTAGCTTGGGTCAGGTGTCCTGTCTCTGCTTCCTCCTGCTCCCTGGCAGAGCATGAGACTCAGAAGGTCCTTCGTCAGAATAACTGTTACTTAGCAAGAACTGAAAGCATAAGTGTTATCGGTGCTGTTGCCAGGCTGAAAGTCAAAACCACAGCACTGCACCAGCTACTAAGAAGGAGAAAAAAGACTGCTACTGCTGAGCCCAGGACAGTTTGTTCCACAGGGTAATGTTTCTTGTACAGGCTCTTTAGATATTTGCTTGCGTTTATTAGCATTCATGTGTCTAGTGTGGGGCTTTACCTCTTGTATAACTGCTTGAATGCAACACTTCACTGACTGCTGCCTAATTCCAAGTTCTTGAAAGCTCCAAGTGTTTTGATCCCAATTTGGTTTAAACCCTCTGGACCGAGCAGGTTTTCCCTGCAACACTCATGAAACACAAGTAAGTGACTCAGTTGTGTAGAACAACCCCTCAGTTAAGTATCACGTAAAAAGGACATGGAGCTGTTGGAGCAAGTCCAGAGGGAGGGCCATGAGGATGATCAGGGACTGGAGCACCTCCTGTATGAAGACAGGCTGAGAAAGTTGGGGCTGTTCAGCCTGGAGAAGAGAAGGCTGCTTGGAGACCTCATAGCAGCTTCCAGTATCTGAAGGGGGCCTGGATACTGGAGAGGAAATCTCCATCAAGGACGGCAGGGACAGGACAAGGGTTGATGGGTTTAAACTTAAATGGGACAAATTTAGGTTAGATATAAGGAAACAGTTCTTTACTGTAAGGGTGGTGAGGCGCTGGAATGGGCTGCCCAAGGATGTTATGGATCCACAAGCTCCAGCAGTGTTCATGGCCAGGTTCGACAGAGCCTTGGGTGACATGCTTTAGTGTGAGGTGTCCCTCCTCAAGACAAGGGGTTGGAACTAGATGAGCATAAGGTTCTTTGCAACCCTAACTATTCTGTGATTCTATACGCATAACGTAGCATAGCCTTCTGTTGTACTCCGTTCCATTCCATTCCATTTTATTCTGTTCCATTCCATTCCCTACACTCACAATGAGTTGTACAATTAGGAGAATATTATTTACCCGAAATGGCAAGGGAAATTTCAGCACCAAAAGCACTTTCAAAGACACAAATCAGAATGATTACAGGTGGAAAGAGTGTTTTATTTATAAATAGTTATTTTAGTTGTCTCGGTTTGGTTTAGTTTAGCTTAGTTTAGTTGATTTCAGTCTGGTTTAGCTTAGACCCTTCACTTGAGCTGGAAAAACCTCCCTTGCAGCCTGACAAAGGAAGGGCAGGGCAGGAGCGGTGCCTTGGTGGTGCGAGAGCAGTGCAGGAAGCAGCCAGCCAGAAAGGGCCAGGGAAGAGCTGACAAGGGGTGGTGCTCAATGCTACAGAGGACAGCAGCGAGTCCCGGGGCCACGCTGGGGCCACCGTGGGAGTCCAGGAGGCTGCCTCCCCCGGATGCGGGGCACGAGGGCCACCTGCGTGGAGCACGAGCAGCTGCCTTTGGGACACAGTGAGCCAAAGGAGCCCCATGAAGGGGCTGTGCTCAGCTGCGGAGGAAGGCAAAAAACCCCAGGGCCGCTTGCTAGTCCAGCCTGGGGAGAAAAAAGCCTTCCCCCCCCAGCTGCAGGACACGAGGGGCCACCTTCGTGGTGCACGAGCACCAGGCGATAACGCAGCCAGAAGGGCCCCAGGAGCCCTGACAAGTGGTGATGCTCGGTGCTCAGAGGAAGGCAAAAAACCCCCGGGGACCGGTGCCAATCTGCCCCGGGGGAAAATTCCTTCCTGACCCCAGTGCTGGCGATCGGCTGCTCCCTGAGCATGTGAGCAAGACCTGCTCCTGGTCCACACGCTGCTTATGCCTCTGAGGGGACAAGGGGACGCTGGCACTGCCTTTTCTGCCTCCTCCTGGAGCCATCTCAAGGGCTTCCAACACCACCAGAACGCCAATGGTCTGATGAATCCTCAGAGCAAAAATCTTCCTGTGCTTGGCAGTGGAGCCCCAGAGCACTGGGGGAGGGCACTGAACCAACTGTGCGTCCTATTTCTTCCGGCTACTGCCACTCTCTCCCCAGGAGATGAGGATGGTGAGCTCCCCGATGACTCAAGCAGGATTTCCATCCATGCATCCATCTGTCCATCCATCAGATGAGCTTTGAGCATGGCCCCTCCAAGAGCTGCAACTGCAGCAGAGAACCTCCTGCAGCTTCATGATCCCTCCCTCAGCACCCTCCTCACCTAATTCCCTGGTGCTGAGGACATGAGGGTGGTGAGCTCCCCGACGACTGAAGCAGGATTTCCATCCATGCATCCATCTATCTATCCATCCATCAGATGGTGCTGAGAGCTGATGAGCAGAGTGGTGTTCCCTCCCTCAGCACCCTCCTCACCTAATTCCCTGGTGCTGAGGACGACGACTGAAGCAGGATTTCCATCCATGCATCCATCTATCCATCCTTCAGATGAGCTTTGAGCATGTTCCCTCCAGGAGCTGGAATGGCAGCAGAGAACCTCCTGCAGCTTCATGCAGCTTTGTGTTTCCTCCCTCGGTTCCCCCCTCACCTAATTCCCCAGGGCCCAGGAGATGAGGATGGTGAGCTCCCCGACGACTGAGCAGGATTTCCACCCATTCATCCATCCATTTGATGAGCTTTGAGCGTGGTCCCTCCAGGAGTTGGAACAGCAGCACCGAACCTCCTGCAGCTTCGTGCTGCTTCAAGTGCTCCCCCCATCAGCTCCCTCCCCCTCCCAGTAATTCCCCCGATGCCTCAAGGGCTTCCTCTCGGATGCCCTCAGGCTGCCAGCTCTGTCCTGGTGGCAGCGCCGGGCACTCTGGCAGTGGGAGAGGGGAGGACGCTGGACTTACACTGCCCCAGAGCTTTGTGATGCTGCGTTGCCAGGTGCTGGCGCTATGACATGGGGGTGACGGTTCCCCCGCAGCCCTGCCCACCGCAGCCCTGCTGCTGCTGCCACCTCGCCCAGCATCCCTTGGTGAAAGGCCTTTGGGGTGCTGGCCCTGAGGCAGTGCCTGTGCCTGGGGGGCCCAGGGGGATGTCCCTGCCCATGGTGGCCGCACACTGGGCACTGCTGCAGGGTGCCCCTGTAAATAAATCTGGATGTTCAGAACGTACCAATAAAGGCTTTTACACCACGCAGTCATTTGACTGTGGCGATCCCAAAGGTGGAAGAAAGGGGTTTGGGTTCCTTCTGCATGAACTTTGCAGAAATGTAGAGAGCATACAGCATTTCCTCACCACTCCTTATCAATACACCCAGTGGCATTTGCTGCTACACTGCTTATGGTGAGGTCTTCTTCTTGGAAAGAATTTAAGGAATCTCTTGTGTGTTTGTGTCATGGTTTAAGCCCAGCCGGTAACTCAGAACCACACAGCTGTGATAAAGCAGTAATAAAGCAAATGGTCTATCTTCAGATTCAACGCTGAAAAATTCGAATAGTTGCCAGAGGAAAGAGACTGCAAACATACCCGAATATTTGAGTGCTTCTCTAGTGAGCTCATGTACAGCTACATAAGTTTCAGTGAACTGCATGAAGACTGCAAACTGTCTTTCAAGGTCTCGGCATCCCTTTATCCAGCCCTAACATTGGGGTTCAGACAGTACCTACAATATGTAGGCAGGTATTACAAGACACCAGAGTCTGAACAGAGTAGAAAGCTGTCCTTCCAAAATGAAGTCAGAAGTCACAGCTTTCTATGCAACCCATGCACAGGGCTTTGGTGTTTTTCCTTTCACTACTCACTTTCTTTTAAGCATTCAGTTCTCGTGCAGCAGTTGTTCTGTCTTTATTATCTAGTGTCTTGCAACAGTTTCTCTGCTGCAAGGCAAGTTTTAGTTGTACAAGAAAAGGTTTCTGAAGTAATAAGACCTTTCTGGGCATGATACCAGACTAATACAATTATTGTAAGAGTTTACTGAATTTAACACTTGGTCTGAGGCACCATAACAAAAGCTGTAAGTTGAATGCGTGTTTATGGTTGAGTCTTCAAGTTGTGGAAATGTGTATGGTAGCAATATTGGAAGACTGCTAACTATATAGGCAGAATGATGTAGCATAGTGACAAACCCTTATTAAATCTGTACAGTTCTCTCCAGAATAAACAGGCTTTGCACAGTGACAGACTGTACATATACAGCAACTACCTCACTTCATGATTAGCAAAACGGTACAACACTTAAAACTGCAGAGAATACTGAAAGTACGATGTGTGCTCATGTCATTCACTCGAAGGGCTAAAGCAATTTTTATCTTTAAGTCTATGCCCCCCAGGATTAAGTAACATAGAGCAATCTTCCCATGACAACTGATGATGTATGTATGTATGTATGCATGAATGTATGCAGTACCAGTCACTCCAAGGCAGAACAATACCCACAAACGATACCATCAACTTTGCAGTGGGAAAGGAAATCAAGCATGAGACCAGGAGGGGAGTGCAAGGGTAGGAAAGGGAGTGCCAAGCAAGCTGCTTGGTAACCACAAGGGAAAAAGAGCTCAGCTTAGTACTCTTATTTATACATTCACACTTGCATTGAGAGCTCTGTATTAACTCATTAAATCTTCAACTTCAAACACTTATGTCTTTGTTTTAGGAGGTAAAGACTCAGTTGCACGGACTTCAGCTTTTGTAGGATTTTAAAAGTATTTTTCTTCACCTGAGGCAAATGGAGAACTATTTCACCAATCTATATACTCCTAGGGGTCTTTTCACACTACTAATGAGTAACTAATGTGTTGCTAGAAAGAACAAGTCACTCATCAGTTGTGAAATAGTCTCAGATACTGAAACTAGCATTAAATCTGAAACTTTAGAATAGGGAAACTGTTGTCCAGTCAATTCCTGAGTGCTGTTGTGCCTCCTTTTGAATCTGTGCATAGTGGACATAAAGTGAAATAAATGAGAGACTAGTTAAAGAGATGTAAGATTTACAGCTCCGCTTGGTCTTTAAGGTCATACTCTCTTAAAGAGTAATTGTTCATCCTGGCACTTGCTGCCACTAAGACAGTTGACAGCAACTGTAATATCTAGTCAGTGGTGATAGAGATATATGTACCTCACCCCCAACAACCTACAACCTAGGTACAAAACTGTCTCATGCATCTTTCAATTTGCTCTTACATTTTTAAGCTGCCAAACACATCCTCAAAGGAAAGTCACCTTCACATACACATAGCTATTGCCACAGACATATACACCCATAACAAATGCCCACTTTTTCAATCAGACTAATTTTTGTTAGTGCTTCTGTATTTGTTGATATATCAGATGGGATTGCTGCAAATAAAAGAGTTGTTTTATGATGCCTTTTCCAATCAGCATCATCATCTTCATTCTAAGTTAGTAATCAACTTCTTGCCTAATTCGTCACACTTCAAGTGAAGCGTGCAGCAAGAGCTACAGTCGTGGCATTTGTGTTTGGCTGAGGTAGTGGTCACTAGCAGTCTCAATTCATCAATTTTAATTTAGACTCCCATGCCAATGGTTTTCGCTCTTAAAGCTATGACTGGCACTTATGGATTTCAAAATCAAAGGGAAAATAAACTACAGTTAAGAATTCCAACACTCAGATCAATGAAAACCTGTTTTATAACCGAGTGTGTTCCAGTTAAATCCTAGCTGCCTGACAGAAAGAATCTAACGTTTCAAACAGTTCTTTTCCCACCTTAATACTCAGAATAACTTTTTATTGCAGCAGTAAGCCTCTACTTGGTGGGCAGAAGTGGACAATTGATGTTATGTTCTCAGGAAATACTGCAAAGCAAGGTGAGTGCATCCCCCTAAAAAAGCATACACTAGTATCCAAATGGCAGACCCCGGACTGATTGTTGCTAGCGTATATGATACTATATATTATTTCACTGTTAGAAGTCAATAGCAAAAGGTTAAGAAAAAACAGTAAACAGAAGAACACATTTCATTACAGTTACTATCGTGAAAATAAATGTCAGCTATGTTTCTGAACTTCCTTGAAGGTGAATAATCTGGACTATTTGGTCCAATATCTCACATTTAGCTTTTAACTTCAGTTGGAATTCTTTTATATTCCTTTAAAAAGTTAAATAAATAAACACATATTTTTATACTATTATCATTTGCTAACAGTTTTACAAATTTAATGCATTTGCTTTTAAGAAATAAGGACTTCAGAGAGCCACCCACATATGTCTGTGTACAGTGATGGCACAAATTCACTCACCGATCCGTATCAGAAAAACAGAGTGAAGGAGAGAAACAGAAATCTGCCTATTATTCCACACTACTCTATATTATGGAATAAGAAACAACAAACCACTCTTGTTCTATAGAAACTAAGAAGTAACTTAAAAATTTTAGGAAAGACTTCTTTTGGGGGGAATGGTTTTGTTAGTTTGTTTTTCTAACCACCCTTTTCTCAAACACAGTTTTCCACCCAGGAAAAGTCTGATAGACTTTTAAAAATCTTTAATCATCTTTGGTGAATCCAATATTTTTTTGCTTTCAGATCATTAGTATCATCCAAAACCTGAAGCTTTTTCCACATTTTAACTGTGACACAGTCAAAGATGATTTGAGGGCTATTCTCTCTTTTATTGGACTCACTGTTGCTCTTTGAATTTACAGGATTATCAACCCCTATTCTACCTATTTGCCTTCAAGGATCACTGGGTTAATGTTTGTAATGTGCACACAAATGAGGATGATGTGGGATGACACTGGCCTGTTATCATGGAGACGTGTAGGCTGTTAGACTGCAGAGAAAAATATGATGATGAATAAAGGTTTCTTGAAAAACTCTCCAGCAATATAATTTGGAACCTCAAGTTTTTTTTTAATGAAAATTTCTGTACAATGTAGGTGTTTGAATTTAGTATTTGATGTTCTATTCCTAGATAAAAATAATTTCTTAAAAGAAATGAATATGTTACTTTGCATAAAAATGGCTGTGAAAGTCACCAAAAGTTAAACCATCTCTTTCATAAAAACCTGGAGCATTTGTATTACTTCCAACAAATCTGTGATAGTCTCGTTTCCTGTTGCAAACTCACAGTTCTTACAGCGACTCTCTCATATTGCTTTAACTCAGAATAATGGAATCTTTTCATGCTTTAAAATCCAAACAGTATACTGTAATAACATTTACCCTTATTAAATCTTTTTATCTTTAATTACTGCAAAGGCATCTAAACAAACTCAGTAGATAAGCAGGGATTTCTAAGTAGAAAAAGAACAAAAAAGCAAAACCCTCCAAATCTGTAAGCTCATTTTTTAACACTTTATGAACAGAAAAACCTGGTCAAAATACTGGCCACCCAGTAATAAGGCTGAGAGTGTAAAGCTCACACCTTCAGATGTTTCATCTTATATCAAGACATCAGAAGTACCAGTAGAGCAGGCTGTGCTTAAATGATTTACTTTCACAGTTGCTCTACACTTCTATCGGTACGAGATAATATGTGACCTAGCATCCTTCTGAGAGAAATGCTACACTTCCAGTGAATTTTATTGATTGAGAAAGGACTAACGGCCTGGTTTGTAAAACACGCCAGTTTCCATTAAGCATCTCTGCGATGGGGCAAGATTTTCAAAGGTGCTCAGTGAACTGCAGCTCTTAGTGCTTTCCTTTCACCGAGATGCTTAATGAGAGCCGAGTTCCCTGGAACACCTGTCGGTCCTGCAGAAAACTTGCACACACTTTTCTTACTCCCTGTGTGCCATTCTCTCACTTGGTGGAACGCCTACAGTGCGCATCGGTAACTGTGTAAGAGGTACCCAACTTCTTGTGAGTCAGGTCTTTATTTTCTACCGCTTCTAGATGTCACCGCATTGCTACCTAATTCACAATACCCCACGTATATTGGGTACTTCAAATGTTTGCCTGACACTGAAAAAACTCAAACAGAAAGGTGGGAAGACATTTTACACAGACAGTAAGTAAGGGAATGCATTTCATCTATGAAATTCTTTGAAAGAGCTGGATTGGATATTTTCAATGAAAATGTAGTTTTAGTGTTACAAAGAAATGCAGCTCAGGTATCAGTCTGGTAAGCCTGAAAATATTACAATATTATTAAAATATTTCAAGGAAGTAAAATTATATTTTAGCAAAGACACTAGCATACCAGCATGTATTTAGTATATGGTAAACTTAACGAATCAGTGGCAAAGCACTATTTTCACGCTACTCATACATGTAATGACAGCTTTTAATACTATATAGATGCCTGTAGAAATAAAATTATTTAGAGAAAACAGTATGCATTTTTATCCTTTAAATTACAATTAATTACAGAATAAACTCCAGATTCTGATTTTAATTAACTTTAAACCTTCATCAACTGATAGACTGAATAATAGTGACTGGCTCATAAAAACTGACACATATGGCACTCACACAAATTATTTTTTAAGATACTAGTCTTATTCTCCATGAAACTGCATGAGAAAGCCACATTTTTAACATTTTACAGAATACCCATCGTCTTAAAATAGAAAAAAATCACACCACTGCTTAAAAGAGCTTAAATTTCTTATGTTTATGAGGATGTAAAAATTTAGTTTATCCAGAAAGTTACTGTATACATGAATACGGAAAACCAGGATCCAAACTGATTTTTCATGCAGTAGCCTGGCCTTTTGGAATTGTTCACCGCCCAGTATTGTGGCTGACATCTTGGGTGCTTACATAGAAAAGTCAGGCCATCTTTATGAATCAGTAGTGTCACAGACCAATGATTATAAAAGAAAAGCAAAAATCTTAAAGAGGAAGACAATGAAGCAAATGTGATGTTAGACAGCTTGGAAAGCAGATAAGGACAACCTGCAATAGGTCTGTGAACATGCACGGAACTGCACCAATACATATGTGGAAATGCAATGTAGAAACATTTCAGTATCATGTTAATGCCTTAGCAGTGTGGTTGGTGCAGGTGGCTCTGTGGGTAGAGGGTGGAGGTATTGGAGGACAACCTGTTTCTTTTTCCCTCAGCTCCTATGGGGTACAACACAAGAAACTATTTACAGTGAAATTTCACTTCACAGATCTTGCAAACATCCCTTTGTTCATCTGAATTTAATCACTTTTTTAGTGTTAGAGTATGTTGCATATAACAAAAGTTACCACTGAAATTGGCACCGATGAACCTGATTGTTTCACGAAAAGGTCAAGGAGATAAATGCAGATAAAGCTATGTTCTTCTTCCAGTACTAAAATAATGTACACCAGGGAACTATGTTAACACAGCTCTATAGTCACACATGGTCTCTAAAAAGGCACAGACTTGATTCTTTCATGCTGTCAACTTGCTTCTTTGACCATACAAAATCAATTTGCAAATAAAAGCCATCATTTTTAAAGATTATTAGTATTTAACACCACATTAGAAAAATGTGATTTGCTCTATTTACTCTCTCCAAATATTTCATATTCTAGTCTGAGTTGCATAAACTGAATGCTTTCCGTAAACTGGAATAGAGGGGTACTAAATATCAGTTAAAATATTTTCCCTTTATGAGAATAAATCATATCTAAGAATATATGGCAATGAGATATGAAATATTCACCTCATGTTGAATTAGTAAATGACCGTTTCTAGCTTGACAGAAAAATGTATGAGTTGAGGAAAGGTGGCAGGCTCCTATCTTTTCTCTTGCTGATAGACCATAGCCCATCATCCTTGAACTATAGACTGAATTCCCTGAATCCCATTACTCCATTACCCTATCCTGTAAAAAAACTATTTTTCAGTCCTCATTGATCTTCAATTACAGGATAAAAAGAACTGTTAGATAATTTCAGGAGGACAATATAGTTTTGAAAAACTGAGCTTACAGTTTGATAATATGTATATATGAACCAGCCATAGGAATCAGACAATCTGCTTTATAGACAGATTTGAGTTAATAGAATAAAACGATCATTCATTTCTAAACTGCAAAATACATTATTGGAAACTGTCTGAGCAACTTGTCAGAAACTCATGGGATCATACATCAACTGTTTGCAATGCATAAGAAGTTAGAATTTATAAGTCACTTAGATAATGTACATTAATCGCTGAACACTTCAATACAATTACAGATCAAGCACATGATTTAGGAGCTGCTTTCTGTATTATTTAAAATTATATGGAAAAAGCAATTCTAAAAATACTTATATTCAGACTGTATAGCACAAAGACAATTCCTCCAATTGTAGATTAATTCAATGAAGAATGGGATTTAATTAACACTGCAGCAATGTAGAGGGTTTACCATTAACTTCAGCAGACAAGTTGCAACTAGTTATCCAAATACTGTGGATGAAGGCAAAGGAAATAAAAGCAAGAGTAGAGGAAACAACAGGAGTGTTCAGGAAACGTTAGCTAAGCCAGGCTCCCCCTTGCTTTTTTATCCAGTAGGACATCTGCAACTGACTGCCAGTGAAAGAGCTCTGGGACATCAGATCAAACGTTGCAATTATTTTCCTTTCAAACGCTTGATTTAACATTTCAGTTTTCAAATACTGGGTAGTTTAGTGCACAAGATGATACTGTTATTCAAAGAAGAAACACAGTTATCAAATTGGTCTGATTTGCTGAACACACATTTTTTTAAAAAAGCATTATATTTAATATTTTAAAATCTTTTTATAGCCTAAATTCTTTAATGCACATGCCTCTTCCTTTTGCTCATGTTTTCCCTGGGTGTGGCTCTTTGATTCACCTTCTCATTTTGTCTATCATGACTCTACATGCAGACGGCAAAATCAAGCACCTGAATCTGATGCAGCGACTGCTAACTTTCATGTCACTTCAGTAAGTGAAAACAACTTACACAAAATACTCTGAATAGTTAGTCCTTCACAGAATCAGCTGCACTCACTCCAGAGGGTCAAGAAAGTATGAAACTGATTTAAAATGTCTTTATTGAAAAAGTCCACCTTAGAACCTGCAGCCGTGTCTTGTATACCTGATAATATTCCTGCTTAAGTGAAGGTTTTAGGGGAAGCCTTAAAGAGAATAAAGAAAAATATGCATATTTAATATGCAAGCATCACTTCTCAATGGAAATCAAAGATTGCATGCTGGATGGAAATAACTTTTAGCAGATTAAGAGTGTCTTTATTTTCCTTCTTTCACTCTTGGCCAGCCAAACACTGACCAATCTTGACACTAGCTGCCAACCCCTGCTTCATCATCTCTGTCCAATTACCATTGAGAGTAGAATATGAAGGCTCACTTATGACAGGGGCTGTTAAAGGCAAGATGCATTTCTATACTAAATAGTAAGTGTGCATACCCTGGCTAGTATAATCTTCTCAGAGCAACAATCTTTACTAGAAGGTCACTGGACAAGCCAGTATAAATTTTAACACAGTGGGAAAACACTTAAATATGTAACACAGATACAAAGATAGTAAACAGATGTCTCTCACTGTTAGTCTGGGCAGAAAAAGGCATAAGCATGTTATTAGAAATATTATCTTGAAGCTAACAGAACTGTAAAATAAACAGGCTTCTGAAGCTTAGGAAACTACATAATTTTGAGTCAGCTTTCAACCTTATTCCAATATGCACAACTTAATGCCATTACCGTATATAAATGAAAACTACTTCCAAACTCTGAGCCTAAGGCAAATGCGTAAGGAAGAGTCACAGCAGTGGAAGGAGAAGGGTTGTTGAGTGTAATGAAAAAACTACATTTTAAAAAGGAAATGAATCGGAGCAACCTGCTACTGACATAATTGCTCTAAAGCCCCGTAGCAAACATCAGCAGAACTGGTTTGTAATTTACCACGTCCTTCATTTTGAGCATGGTCCCTGAAGGTTTGTGTGAAAGTCGTGACATGTACAAACACAATCTGGTTTAGATTGACTAGCTGTGATGAATGTCTTCCTTTACTACCCTTCACCAAAATCACTCCTCTTGCTAAGAATGCAACAGAAGTGTTCATTTTACTTGTCCAATACTGGGAACACCAGGGTTGTGGTTGGCTTTTAGCTTGTTTGCCTGTTTGTTTTCTAATTAAATAGCTTTCAGAAATGTTTAGGTAAACTTTGAAAACAGAAGGTTCTTAATGGAACTCTGAAAAAACTTGCAAGTTGGTCTATTTACATTTGTGGCAGAGGTTTCTAATTACTTAAATCACCAGTTTATATCAGAAATATAGTGTACTCTACCCTAAGTATGATAGTCAATAATGTTTCTTCTAACTATATATCACTCACTGTGAAATGTTCCAGCTAATTGAAATGTGCTCGATTATCCTAACACAGTTCTTAGCTGAGTGATGCACAGATAGCGCCAATAAGCTTATTTGAAATACTTGTTTAAAATCACCAAAGTTGATGAATAAACATCTTATTTTTAGGGGCCTTAAGAATGTGCTCAGTGCCCTCCGCAGCTACTGACTACAACAGGAACAAAGAAAATAAAGGCATATTTCTTATACCAGTGCTTTTTGCCTACCAATTTCATAATGATTATTTTACATTTTATCCACAAATGTCCTTTTTACAAATTGAAATAAACCCTATTATTATTAAATATACAATTGCTGCAGCATTTGGATGTGGTACTTTAGTTACTGTAAATTAAATCAGAAACTTGCTGAAAACGCATGTCACACAAATTGCCGATGGTTATAAATAATAGGGTGTCATGCAGTGAAGGAATCTATTATAAAGGCTGAAAGACCACTAGTAGGTATGTTATGGTAAAAGCACAGTATTGATTAACCTCCTTCCCCTCCTCCTTCAAATTAGAATTTCATTTTATTTTCCTCATATTGCATAACTTAGAGGAACACATTCTAACTACCTCAATGGGTAATATTGGTGAACGAGAAGAAAAAGTGAATACAGTGATGTTTACTTTTCCTGCATTAAAGAAATGACTGAACATCAACATCTGCCAGAAAAAAATGAATATATTTGTTAAAGAAAATTTATAAATATTTAAAAAATCTTCAGGTTATAAATCAAGGCTGTTTTAAAACCATTTTTCACCAATGGTCACTGTGCAGTAATCAGGCATATGTGTGAAGAAACATCAGCAAAAAGTAGTTTAGATGTATAGAGGTATCAGCAGATGAAAATATGTGGGTGATAACCATGCTGCACAAACAGCCCTTGAAACTCTGAATTCTGGCAGAAGAGCATTCAGCAGAATGTTAGTTGAACAAGTCTGAGAACTGCCATACAGCATTTTTGCCTTGCGGTTTTCTTTCCACATGTAAACGCTTAATTTCTGACATTCACTGACATAAATATGTATATGCATTCATACAGTTGAACAGACTGGCCTGAATATTCATTGCATAATGCCGAATACCTTTTTTTAAATGGATCATTTAAATGCTCAGAAAGGACTGAAAATAGAGAGTACACATCTCAAACTCTTCTTTTTGTTCGTAATCCCTCTTACTGTCTTCACATCACATTCAATACGGACTTTTACAGACTGTCCCTAGCCAGTAACCAATGAACTGATACTTCTTTTCAATTTTTTCACATAATTAGCACCAGCAGCATTGCTCTGCTCTGTACCAGGTACAGGATAAAACTATCAATACAGTTGCAGTTATCAGGTACACAAATGCCATAAATTTCTCACCTATTATCATCTATGCAAACTTCATCTTTCTTTAACGTAGCTTGAGATCTGGCAATACCTGATGGACATTGTTTTGTGTCTGTTTCATAGAATCATAGAATAGTTAGGGTTGGAAAAGACCTTAAGTTCATCAAGTTCCAGCCCCCCTGTCATGGGCAGGGACACCTCACAGTAAACCATCTCACCCAAGGCTCTGTCCAACCTGGCCTTGAACACTGCCAGGGATGGAGCATTCACAACTTCCCTGGGCAACCCATTCCAGTGCCTCACCACCCTTACAGTAAAGAATTTCCTCCTTGTATCCAATCTAAACTTCCCTTGTTTAAATTTTAACCCATTACCCCTTGTCCTATCTCTACAGTCCCTAATGAAGAGTCCCTCCCCAGCATCCTTATAGCCCCCCTTCAGACACTGGAAGGCTGCTCTGAGGTCCCCACGCAGCCTTCTCTTCTCCAGGCTGAACAGCCCCAACTTTCTCAGCCTGTCTTCATACAGGAGGTAGCAGGCTTTTATGCAACCTAATACTCCATCTCAACAGTGATTAGAAACAGCTGCACCTTTAGATTTATAAACCCTTAATATAAGTAGTTTGGAAGACAGTCCAAAGGGTTTCATCATGTCATTATGAAAAGACAAGCTTTCGTGACTTTTAAGTTACAAAGGACAACCGCATCTGCAGAGATCTGAGTATTAGGGAAAAAGGAAAGCTGACTTTTACTATGGTGAAAGTCAGATGCTACTGTGGGAAGCAACTCGGAATGAGCAAAAAGGGAATGAGCATCCTGAAACTCTACTGTCATCAGCCAGAAGGATTAGTCCTGATAAACTGCCCTGGTACTGACAATTAGACATTTTTGTGACAGTTGGATTGGGCTCTTAACAACTTACATCATCTGCATCGTTATTATAATGCTATGTGCCATTAATTCATGGTGATAATCATGCTTATTCCTGGAAGAGACACTGAAATCCTCCCATGCATTCCTTAGTTCCACTGCTCTAAGCGACTGGTAAGAAGTTGCTTTTGCTACACACACACACACCATCCACACTGGCCTACAAGTATGTCTGAGCAGCCACCTGTACTAGGAACAATACATTTGCTGCAACTTATTTGGAAACAGGAATCAAATGAAAGGCAATCCCCTTCAGAAACTGGCAAGATTCTACCATCAGATTAGGAAACATCACCTAGCATATGTCTGCCTGTGACTTACATAAAATAAAATGTATTAGACAAAGAAATCCTGCCAGATTTGCAGTTTCAGAGTCTGCCTGAAAATGTCAGCTAGTCACAGGCTGCCAACAGCAGACAGACACCGCAAAACTAGACAGGTCTTTAATACAGTGATAGGGTGTGTGCCCTCGCAGAGCGAATTCTCTCATGCCTCAAACTTTGTCCACTGGTACAAGGTCTTTGATGTCACGGGGACCAGTCACTCACAAACTGCAGAACTGAGGAGGGAGAAAATGAGATTTCTGGGATGCAGTGGCAGGAGGAGCGTTTTCCTAGTGTAAACTTTCCACCAAGGCAGGAAAGACATGCAGAACAATGCCTGCAAAGTGTCCCATGGCTGCACTGTGATTCAGGGGAGGTCACTGCTGTGGGACTTGCAGGTGAAATGTGAGCTCAGGGCTGCCAGCATGGAGTCCCACAGGAGGAGCATGAAACGGTGAAGATGCAGAGCAGACAATGAGGAATTCAGTCAGTGAAACACTATAGGAGTGCCACTCCTCAGTGATGCAGTTGAAATGGTGAACTGAAATGGGGCAGGCCACTGTCTGTCTGTATAATCACGTACTTAGGATGTCTCATGACTCTCCTACTGCCCTGCATAGTGTAACGTTAAAAACCCCTCTGTTCTCAGGGAATAGAACACAGGAATATCCGCTGGGTAAATGTGTATGTGGACTATTATTTGGAAATAGGAACTATTGTTTTAAGTTCTGGTTTGCTTAATTATTCATTACTTGCTGCTTCAATTATGCATGAAAAACCTCAAGTAGTTCTGAATTTTCTTTGGGCAATGCAGACTCCAAGGCATGCTAAGAAAGTTAAGTAGTGAGGTGTCTCTTCCTTCCATTAGTCAAAAGAGAAACATAAATTACAAGTCAGCATATAATTCTCTGCTTCTTCACACAATGATTTAAAGTCGATTGAGTACAATTACTTCATACTCAGCATATTTATTGCTTTATAAAACTTTCTTGCTCCCACAAAGAACAGGCTTCCAGGCACTTTTCTGAACAACAGTATTGTTAAATATTTTTTGATTATTATTTCCAAAAACCACGTTTTACCTTTCAGTTGTTTTCAACTTATTTTAGCAGTGTTTTGGGGAAGCAGTTAATACGCACTAATGCTCTTCCTTGAACAGGGACTTTGCTTAAGTGCTTTTCTGAGCAAAACCTCGCGTTTATCTGTCCGTTTGTCTGAATTTAAAGTCATGATTATTTTGGTATCTCAACACATTCTGCAAATAAGCCACACAAAAGTAGAATACAGCTTCCTCTCCTCATCTCTCCATCTGCAGCATCTACACATCCTAATGCATCCCTACCCCATCCTTGTTTGTGTTGGACAAGACACAGCACATGCTGTGATCATAGAGGAACTACCTATATTTTTTCTTTACTGACTAGCCAACAGACAGGTTAAGTGGTTGATCAGCTGGCTGCATCTCTAGTCCAGTAAGCATTATGTAGCTGAAACTTGCTTTTCAACTTACAGACCCCAACCAAGAGCTTGGGGACTCTTAAGTGATCATGGCAGAGGGGTTGGAACTAGAGGATCTTAAGGTCTTTTCCAACCCTAACTATGCTATGATTTGTCACTACTCTGCTCAAACGAACATTGTATCTGTGAATTCTATTTCTCTGTTATTGAGCTCATGCTGGCTAATAGTTTCACAGTTCTTTAGAGAGCCTGGCAGACAATGTGACCGCAGGAACTTTGTTTCCTCATGAAGTCTGGAGGAGAAAAAGCCAAAACCAATATTGAAATTTATGAATACTTTTACCAAATTAATAGCTAAAAAAAATCATGAATGCCACAAAGTTTATTTTGTATTTCTTACATTAATGTTAATAATTATCTCTTTTTTTTTAGTACTTGATCAGGTCTGGTAATGCTTTAGTCATCAATTTGCAAACTGGATGCAGTTTGCAAAGCCTTTTCAAAGTGTTACTTTCCTTTAGTCCGCTTCTTGTCATTGTCAGAGCTGAGCAGTTAACTTAATCTTGTTGATGCTGGTGATTGCATGAGGAGGCATTTAAATTTTAATATTAGTTGCGGTAGAGCTCTGTGCATAAAGATGAGCCTTAATCGCTTTTGAATTAGTTCACTTCTGCTGTCAGCAAATATTCTCCCTCTCTGATGCTCTCGGACTACTCCACTCACTACCTATGGTAGAGCAATTCGGCAGTTTCTATGGATGTCTACAGTACTCTCATTGCATCACTTTATTCAGCAGAATGCCAACAGCAGTTATCTTCTCCAAAAAGAGAAAAAAAAATTGCACATTTGAAGAAGTACCTGTTAATTTCATGTAAACCATCAAAAAGAAAGGGCCACTAGAGGGAAGTAAATCCAACATGCTTGAAGAAAATAAAAGGCTAGCTCCTCAGCTACTATAAATTAATGTAGCTAACAGAATGGGCTGGATTTACAACAGCTGAAGATATCATCCTATATTCTTAACAGAGATACAACAATTGAAGATTTTATATATTTCTGAAGACTGATGTATTTCAAAGAGGTCTAGCACTTCATGCAATATGGATACCAAAAACTTCAAAACAGTATGTAACAAAAAATTACATATAAGAAGGTGGTATTAACACAGGATAAATACGTTCTGCGATAAACACGGGGATAACATGGGATAAATAATATATATATAGTATTTATCTATATCTATCTATCTATAAATACTATATATATACACACTACTATAATACGGGATAAATATTAACATGGGATAAATACTATATATATCTATCTGTCTATAAATACTATATATATATATATACACACACTACTATAATATGGGATAAATATTAACACGGGATAAATACGATCTAGATGTTCCATATTAGCCATAAATCAAAAGAGAAAATTTGGTTTCAAGCACTGTGTCTGAACTTCTGGTAATGTAGTCCTTGCACACATTAAGATATTTTTGATTTGTTGTCACATCACAGAATCATAGAATAGTTAGGGTTGGAAAGGACCTTAAGATCATTCAGTTCCAACCCCCCCCTGCCATGGGCAGGGACACCTCACACTAAACCATGGCACCCAAGGCTCTGTCCAACCTGGCCTTGAACACCTCCAGGGATGGAGCATTCACAGCTTCCCTGGGCAACCCATTCCAGTGCTTCACCACCCTTACAGTAAAGAACTTCTTCCTTACATCCAATCTAAACTTCCCCTGTTTAAGTTTGAACACGTTACCCCTTGTCCTATCACTACAGTCCTTAATGAAGAGTCCATCAGGTATATAATCTTGGATCTTTGTTTTCTACAAACCTGTGTGCAAACCGGCAGCACCATGCAATAAGTACTATCCCTTTCAGCGTAATTAAGATTATAAGGAAAGACTGTAATAGTGAATTTACTGTTTGGAGGCATAGACGGAAAAAGAAATGCAACGTAGAGGCGATTATTTAGTATTTTTGGTAAATACGGCAAAAGCAAAACTATAAAATTTTTACTGATAGCTGACTACCAATACAAATAAAAAAGGGCACAAATGCTTTTATCTGAGAACTTCAAAGTGATTTATAAACATCAGTAAAATCTCTGCAATGTTCTGAAGTTTTAGTTCTACAGCTTCCTTTTCTGAGGTTAGATGCCCTAGTTTTTTCTGTATCACTTATTTATGACTAAAAGTAACTCACAGAAATGTTTACTGTCCTCTCAATAATTTCCATCAATGAAAACACCATTAATCTTTTCCCATTTTTCATATGACATTATCTTTTCCTCTTTTACTGCTAAATATATAGTTACTGTGCTTACAATTTTATACAACCACACCGCTTGCAAGCCTACAGAAATGGTTTTATCTTTATAACCACATTTTATAGACGCCACCATTTCACTTATTACAATGCTTTCTCCTGCAGAGCTCCCTATTTATACCCAAATAAACTGACAGATATTCTGGAAATCTGGTCTTAAATTCTCTGAAGCCCTTCCAACAGCATTTTTAGTAACGTTAGAATTATTATAGGGAATGCAAGCAGTTTACACTTTAGAGTTTATTGTCAGTGTGTCACAAATTATCAAAACATCTTTTCCCCGTTTTGAGTAAACTGCAGTGAAAATCTACATCCTTAAACCAGGAATGGGCAACAGAAAAAGACGTATTATTTCTTAAAAGTCCACCACTTAAATACACATCATAAGCTGTGTTCACACAGCTGTTAGCCAGTCTAAAATCAAACCATATCTCTGGTGACCTTCACCTGTGCATGCTTGGTGACTTGCATTTAATACCATGTAACAAAACATCTAAAAGTAAATATACATAGCAGTAGCTTCTGGTACCATGGTGTTTTTTTTCCTTTAATGAGAAAGGAAAAGGGAGATATAGGCTCACAACATGATACACAGCCTTAGAGTTTAAGAAAAATCTCCGTGCAAGGCATATATAATTTTAGGCATCTTACAGTTTTTCTCTTACCATCCTCACATGAACAACAAGTCAGTAGTTTCTGTGTTGTTTACTGAATATTATTAGTATTATCATTACTGTCATTATCATCATCACAGCAAGCTGTTAATTTTTGTATGCCCAAAGGCAAGCAAGTAATTACTTACGCATCAACACAACTACTTGTCCTAAATAAACAGGTAAGCAGATTTTTGCAAGCCTCATCAGTGAAGGAACCCAAGGCCTTCCTACAAGTGGAACACTAACAGGATCCTCCTGAACATTAGCAATTTTACTAAATACTTTCATATTATCAAAGGTCTTCTACTTAAAACGGGAGCTTTACCAGTTTGGTTCCTGTTCTACATTAAACACTTCAGCTACAGTTGCAATGTCACTGCACAGCAGGTGGAAAACATTTCTGGAACAAATGTCAGCAAGGGATCATTTTGAAATAGCCTTCTCATCTACAGTAACACAAGGCAGAAGACAACATTGCTATATAGATTGCTTTGTTGGTAAGCTACAATGCTGTTTCCTGGCACAGCAAGTGTTTCTAAACATGGAAAAGGAATAGGCTGCAGAAATAAACAAAAACACAGAGCTCTTAATTTCCCATGTTTCTCATAAAAGTTGACCTTGGACATCAATTTGAACTGAAATTGCAGGAAAAAGCTGCTCAAAACCAATAATACAAAGTTGACAATTAAAGAAACAAGAAAATCTATTAGGATACCTCACATAAGGAAATGGTTCATACGGATGCTCAAACACCTTACAGTGAAGCATGCTGTATTAGTACTATGAAACAAGGATACTAAAGGAAGTGAATTCACTTTCATTTCACCTTTGAATTCTGAAGTTGTAATGGATACTACGGTGTTTTATTCTTTCAATACTAAAATTGTAAGGAAAGACATGGAAAAGAACCAGATGCAGAGTCCAGTTATGATGAACCACTAATACAGTCAGTCTCAGGTAATTAAAGCTTGCACTTAATTTTAAACAGGAAGGTATATTTTCGTGCCCTGTGTAATGGGGTCAAGGCCAAGTGCCAAAAGCATTTAATGCCCTCATCAGCAGAAGCTGAAAGTCCTCACAAAAAGCAATACCACTTAGCAATCTGCAAAACATCCTAACTTGCTGACCCAGACTTCCAAGAAACAAAATGATCCCTCTTAGACGTGTATAGATGACAGGGGCACAGTAACAGACATACAGCACTGGCACTTACCATCTTGGTCTGTGGTAATCGTGATAGCTGTGAACTGCTTGGGAGAGAAACTCAGCTCTGAGACCCCATTCGTGGCTTCTATTTCAAAGGTGTAGTTCACGTGCGACACAAAGTCAAGCACTGTCACAGAGGAGTTGATGAGACCGGTGTGCCTGGGGATGAAACGGATACCTCCCCCACAGATCTCACACTGGCTGGCATCAGACCCACATTTCTTACAGATGACACTGTAAGTGAGATCTTTTCTTCCTCCAGTATCACTCGGGGGGCTCCATTCCAACATGAGAGCTGTTTCATTAATGTTAAAAATCACATTCCTTGGAGCAGAAGGTGGCCCTGCGGAGAAGGAGGGGAAAGCCTAATAAGTGACAGTTGTCTAATTTGGAGAGAATAAATAAATAGATAAACAGATAAAAGAAACCACAAAAATATGTTAGTCTTAAGGCATTTATTTGCAAATAGAAACTACAAGAGTTGTATATCAGTAATGTAAAATCCTTGAAAATTAAGCAGGAATAATAAATGGGTGAAATCATAAAAAGCTGAATAATCTAAATAAATTAGAATTAATACAGAAATAATTTAAGGCAACATAAAAGTGACTTGGGAATGTCAAACCTAGACTCGATAACACGAACTTGCACTAAATAGCTCGTGATCTTGTGGGATGCTGCCATAGAGCTTTAACCACAACATTTACTTCCTTATGTTATGTCAAGGAAGGTAGGCTTTCCTGGTGCTTATAATCTTTGATGTTTTAAAAGAGTCAAATTGAATGATAAATAAATAACAGCGTTGGAATAACCACCAGAGATAAAATTGTTTGCATTAGTTCTGCAGTGCCAGATATTTTTTCTGTCCTTCACTGCTTATCCCGAGGGATTTCTTTGCTGCTGTTCATTAACAGAGTTAGATGGCATCAAGCCAAGACTATTAGGCACAAGAGACAGTTTACAAGGTTTTTTCTTTCCCACCTGCCACCTCATCAGCATCAGTATAACAGTGAAGACATCAGCCTTGCAAGTTAAAGGTCTAATAGGATGGCCACGAAGCAGGAATACAACTAATTCTTAAAGACTCTGGAGAGGGATGCAAAACCAGTTGCAACCTGCAGACTATAGGAAAGCTCTCAGCTAGCAAGCAGGTGGTAAAGCTCTCTATGCACTGTCACATGAAGTACAAGTGACCCATTTCCCATGGTTCCTGCAACAGGCAACGCACATCCAACTAGTTTTAAGCTGTTATGCTGCTTTACTGTGTAGATCACATGTAAATCCTCTGAGGCTTCATATATCAGCTTCCACAGTACAATGGAAGAACTTTTCCATTTCTTATTATATTATTCTTTTTCCACTTAAGATACTTCAACCAAGCACTTAGAGACACATAGTTTTAAAAAACAATTTGCATACAGTCCCAAAATACGTCCATAAAAATCATGTAAGAAACACAGATTTGGCAAAATGAACTCCAGGCTACAGACTCCAGGCTTTGATATATACAAGATGACTGTGGCTAACTCTACTGGTGATCTCTGGGGGCTTTGGAGCTGAATGAGTTGAATAAGCATTATATTCCAGTTCTCAACATAAAAATCACAGGGCACATGGATTGCAATGGTTAGCAGAACTTTGAAAGCTTTTATCTTGCTTTGTAGCTTTTCATGATTTATACAACTTGCCAGCAAGACTTAAGAGATATTGTTCACATTTTGAGTGAGCTTTTCATTACTCCAGGGCCTCTTAAGCAGACTGAAAAACTATGGGAAACATTTGCAAATGACATTAGCTAATTCTTACACAGAATGTATTTCACCCAACAAATTGAAGAGCACAGTAAATCTGAGAGTCAGATTATTAAAATATCACAATATTCTTCATAAAAAACTGTGAGACGAGAGGAGAACTAAACAAACAGAGAGAAATATTGAACAACACTCTTGTAAATTCCAGCTCCACAACTTATAGCATGAAGGCAAGACCTTATGCCCAAAGGGTGGTCAGATAAATGATCAGAACTTTGCACTAGGAAGGACATCGAAATATCAAAGCTCATAACATTTCACACAGAAATCAGGATCTGACATCTCAGGAAAAAAAAGTTGAAACCCAACAAACCTACTTTTTTCAAATTATTCATTTGAAAATCACTATTGCTTTCTTCTTTAAATCTGCAATTACTGCAGCAGAATTACTGATGAGCTGATTTGATTTTTGAACTTTTAGCTATTTATTTGACCACAAAAGAAGTAGTCATTTAGAAAATCAAGCCCACGAGTAGTTCTGACATATGCAACTACAACTGAAATAAATCCATTTATTCAAGCTCTTCATTCTTGAAGATGACCCTGAATACTAAACTGGACCATACTTTAACAGAAAACATTACTATATCTTACATTTTACTAATGAACTATACAGCAGTAAGGATCTATACAGGTGTACCTACACATAGCAGCAGGAATGAATAACAACTTTAATGAAGGAAAGAGGCAGTAATAGTTGCAGGGAAAAAAAAGTCACTATTCACCAACAGCTGTAATTTTTAAGCGATGCTCTCTGCTTTCTTCTGTGGCATAAATGTGGGTATAAAAGTTGGAATGCTTGTAAAGGGAAAAAAAGTTTGTCTGCTGTGGGAGGGATAATGTGAGCTAACAAATGTTAAGGTTTTCTGTGAACTGTAGTTGAACATGTGAGTTATTTTTTTCTTCCCTGTATTTATTTGTAACTTGAAATAACTGAGGCTATGTTTTCATTAAAATTATTTCTGCCCTAAAGTAATGATGAGTTAGCTGCTGGATTTCAAGCACTTGATAATTAAAATAACTGGAAGTGCTGCTGCTTTGCATTATCTTACTAGTCAAGAAAGCTCAAATTGTTTTGAATGTATGATTGTTTATTCCTATTTCTATGCGTGCAGAGTTTATAGTTAGCAGCCAAAAATCCCTGGAGAGTAAAGATCTGTTATTTTTCAGTTTTTATCAAGGAATCATTTAGCTCATTTGTGGTTCATTTGTACTGAGGATTGATATTTCTGGAACCTGTCAGATGAAAATTATAATTTGCAATTGTTATGATCACGGATAATATGTTGAGTATTTCCTTCCTGATCTTTTATTGTGACCTTGGGATAAATCTAATACTGAAGCATCTGAAATAATGTAATATCTAAGTATTTATAAATACAGTTTGTTAACAAAGGCTTATTATATTGATACATCATTTTCCAGTGGTGTGGAAAACAGCCTTAGAGATGCTGATGTGGTCCAAAAGCCCCTTCCAACCTTAAGAGTGTCTCAGATTGACAAATCTCTAAACTTCCCAGAAAATTACTGTTCTAGCTACTCTGGAAAACAGTCCTGAGATCAGAATAAGCTAAACTAAGCACAGATTACTTCAGCTTCAGTTCTTATTATTTATGTGTGGAAGCCAGGAATAATTATGTTTCTTCTAAAAACATGCTGTGAGAATTAAATAATGACTGGTCTTAACAAATTCCCACTGTTAAAAGCAATGAGGAGTTTTAGGATATGGAGGATGAGCCTTAATTGCAGTTACATATGTGCATAACTTTAAGCAGATCAGTAATCCCCTTGAAATAATTGGTAATACTCATGCACTTAAAACTAAGCATGTGTGTAATTGCTTGAAGGACTGGAGCCAATGTTTTAAAAGTGGCTTAAATTTAATCCTACATAAACGATAGATATAAGGACAATGGGTCATCATGGCTCATTTTTTTTTCATGTTACTCCTTCAACTCTGGCAGGCCAAAGTAGGAATCGGTGTGAATCCAGGCAATAGAAGACTTTTATCCGGCTTTGTCAACTTCAATTTTCTATCAGACTTTTGTTGTACTGTATGTAGACTGCATCGATACAGCAGATAAAATACACTCCTTTAAAACGGTATTTTTTATTTGCACTGGAGCGTGCAAATAAATTCCTATATTAATGATTTGGGACATAATCCTCAATTGTAAGAGAAAACATGAGTTATTGTACGTTCCCATTTCAAAGAACTGAGAAAACAACAATTACGTTAGCGGTGTCTGAAAGTATGCGATTGTCCGCCTGCAAATACAGAAAAAAACCTGTGACACATTTCATACTCAAGGCCCCTCATGCCAATTTGCATGACGATTAAATAGCTTTTTAATTGCTGTTAAATTATGCCAGTTAAACTGTGATTTCATGCAAATATTAAGCTGTAATGGCATGCAGTGAATCATTTACTAAGATTTAGAACTTGGAACAAAGAGAGACAATTAATTCTAATCCTCAGATTCAGCTAAATTATGTGTCACTGGGCTTTTATGAACGTGGCCTGATTGCTTTGTTATCATTTATAAATTATACAAAGATTATGTGACACACTGGAAAGACTTGGCAGCAATAACCCTTCTGCAGACATCTGTGTGCAAAGCTCTTAGGGATTTCCTGATATTGATTTCTAACGAAAACAAGTATATTGGTAAAAATGATGGATCCTTTCCTCACAGTAAAATTCATGACTTTGCGTTTTATGCAAACAGTTCAGGTGGATGAGCATTAAAAAAATATGCAGCCCTTCTGCTTCTTAGATGAAACACAGCCTCAGTGCGAGCAGCCTTTTGCTTCATTTGCACATTATAATGTAAGAAGTGTTTCTACAGTCTCTGGAGAGTAGACTGGCACTGCTGTCTTATGGAGAAGCAGACCCACTGCAAAAGCAGCAGAGCTGAGTTTCTGCCTCATGCAGTGCTTCACACCTCATCTTGCTTTGCATACCCTTTCCCTCTGTGAAGTGCATTTTGTCCTTTATGGAAGGAGAGAGCAAACCCAATGCTGCAGAAGCCTAGTGAGGGCAATGCAGTATTTTAAGCACTACAGGGTGATGACTGGAAACAACTTTGTCGCTGTTTAACTGAGAAACATCTGTCACCAACTACTGGACTCTTAGACGTGTGGGTTATTTGACTGCTGAATTCAAAGTAGGAGGCCAAAATTAACCAGTGTCTTCTGAGAATACTCAGAAACAGCATCTGGCTGTGCCTTTTGAGTTCATAATTGCTTTTTTATATGCATATGTGTATATAAAAACATCGATTTGCAGGGTCACTTGATGTAGAATGCTGTATTACATTTTTTTCTTTTCACAATAACCTATTCTTTTTCTGTGAGGAATGGAAGCTAGTGACTGCAAACCAACAGTCCAAATCTGTGTGCAATGGTAAATTGCAAACAAGTACATATATCCTTAGATATA
The DNA here is from genome assembly GCF_028554395.1 of Pezoporus wallicus. Lineage (NCBI taxonomy): Eukaryota > Metazoa > Chordata > Aves > Psittaciformes > Psittacidae > Pezoporus > Pezoporus wallicus. The sequence goes on from NW_026639755.1 coordinate 3,062,261, forward strand.
TATATATAAAACTAACAATAGAGGCAGTAGAGCCAAAGACTTCAAGCATGTTGCTTAATTTTGCTGCTGGAATACAGCGTTGACTCAACATTAGAGGATACAGCTTGTGGCAGACTTTACTGAGCAGAGCATCAGTTTGTCAGGTTCAAAACTGTTTTGAGCATAACATGAAGAGATGCATTGAGACACCCAATATAAGCCTGCCTGCCTTTGATCTTGAAAAGAGGGATCAATTTATCCAATTACATTGTAGTGGGAAATGTTAGAGTTTATGTACAGAGTAATCAGACGGGGGATTAGATATGATGCTATTTGTTGCTCACTGCGTATGCAGAGAGATCACTGATAGAGTACTCACATATGGCAAAGAAATACAATAAGGAGAAAGGGTAGCAGCAAGAGATTGATAAGAGGTGCCAATCAAATGGGAAAAGGCTAGGAGAAAGTGATTAACAATGTACCCTAATGTAATTTTCATTCCTCTTATTAAAATTGGATTTCTATTATGCTTTTCTGCAAAGTGCACACTCTTCTTTTACAAAATGGGAAATGTTCAATTTTGGAAAAGCATACAGTATGCACTTTCACAGAATTAATGAAAGTAAATTTGAAGCTCATCTTGAAAAAAGTGGATGCTGGAAGCTACACTCTTTAATTTCAGTCTCTTAAATCAAGGTCTTTATTTTCCATAATGCTGCATATGCAAGTTTTCCACTGACAAATAGTTCTGGAGCGAGGAATACTGCCTGACCCTATACAGGAATGAAAAGAGGGAGAAAATAATATATCTACCTATCTTAGGCCTATAGCTTTGCAGAACTTGGGGAAGCAAATAAAATAGGTATGAATACGGTGGGTTCAAAATGTTCGAATATGAATAAATTTGTAAGGAGAATCCACTAGTCATTCTTCAACCCAAGAACAACTCTCTTTCAAAACATCACAAGAAAACTTTCTCATCTCTTCTGTCACGTGTCACATGTCACAATACAAATGTACAAATGTAGGGGCAGATCTGCCCTGAAAGTGGTTATGTAGCAAAGGCATTTTCTTACTGCACAGCCTTTCCTATTTAGTCAAATCGGCTCATTTCCCCCCCCACCTTTTCAAATCCTTTTATTACAGTAAAGCGTGACAGTTTTGACGGAGCAATCTAAATTCCACTCATATCTGTATCTTTGTTTATTAAATTTAAATTAGCCACATCTGCACACATTCACCGAAGGCAGTGAGGTTGTATTCATGACAGAAACATAATTTTAATAACCGAGAGCATAATTTGAAAGCAGTGGGGCTAAAGATACCACTTAGGGAATAATTTGGCCTGCAGACTCTTCATTACTGATGAAGCACAAGAAGATACGAATGCAGTCTGCCTGTCACGAATGTCAGTGTCATTTGCAGAGCTGACAATTAGTGAAATAATTATCATTATAGGTATAAGATGAATACATCTGCTGTTACAGTCAATGAAGTACTGCTACGTTGCAGTCTAGGCTGAATAAGAAGCAATGCATGGAGACCCTGAACCATGATGTGGTTCACAGCCTCTTTTCTTTCTTATTTGTCGCAAATTGGGGTGAGATGGGGCACTGGTACTCCTGTTGTGGCTGATTTCTTCCCTGCCCTCACTTACTCGATTGCTTTGGCTGACCTCAGCAGGGAAAGAGAGGTCTGGCACCAAGTCTTCCCTGACAGTTTTCAGCCAAAGCAGCTCTCAGCACCCTGCTTTTGTTTGATAAAGCACCACGGTGTTGTAGGTGCCTATTCGCTGATGCCACAGGGCTCTTACGCTCCTCCCTACCGTATCAAGACTAATGGGTAGCAGGGCTTAAAACTGTGCTTTGAAAGGTAATTATGGAACCATAATGCCACGTACGGGTAATTTTTTCAGAGGAGAACTGTCTTTTGGAGATGAAAAGCCAGTGACTTATAAATAATATGAAGCACTTTTGCACAACGCATGAATAAAACTATCTTTCTAAGCATGAAACTGTCAGGAGTGCCTGGGATGTATATCAGTTCTGTGGGTAAGATTTTAATGGCCTGTGCTTGGAGCACTCATTTGAGTGGAGCTATCTGTAATCATCATTTTCCTGCAGAAAGTCTGGAACAGCACTGCTTATTCCATTACGTGCAAAAAAAGACGTGCCTTGCTCCAGAGCGAGCGGACAGCAGATTGTGTGCATTGGATTGGGGTGCCTCTCTGAACCCTGTCTCCCTTAAGGAGCTGGAAGCTGACACCCTTCCCCTCTGAAAACCCTTTGGTTAGATCAGACAACTTTCTGCTAAGTACTTTGAATCTGAGGAACACCATTTTTAGTGACTATTAGGAGACGGACAATGCCTTGGTCTACATAATGACTTCAGGATTACAGACTGTCTATGACTTTGTAAATCAGCTATTGCAACAGTACTTTGTTTTTATGGTTCCATCTTTCAAGCTTTTTGTATACTTTGTTTGCCATGTTATTTTTGATAGAATTCTGTTAACAAAAGGACTGTGGCACAAAATTTACTGGAATCAAATCCTCCACCAGAAGAGCTAACAAAGTACTAGACAGAAAACTAGGTATCTCAGAGAATTTTCCAATAGGTGTTAATAGGATTTTATGTGTAAGTAGAGTATTTCACCCACAGATTTTTCAATGCTGCTGTTTGTTCCCAATTTTGAGATTAAACAGGTATAGTTGCTTTACGATCAATAAATGAATCCCAGGGAGCAATGAACCATGAATGAAAACCTATGAGGAATATTTTATTACGTAAAAAGAAAATTTATGTTGTATGTTTCTAGACATGAGCATATTGCTCAAAGTAATAAAAATCTATCCTCAGAATTTCTGCCTCTAGATTGCTGGGCATCAGTTTTGTCTTAATGTCAAATTTAGGTTAGTTAAAGGTTAGTTAGGCCTTAGTGGCCTATATTGGTCTGTACTGGTGCATAGTGGTCCGTACTGCTCCATACTGGGATGTGTAAATCTGCAGATGACACCAAGTCGGGTGGGAGCGTTGATGTGCTGGAGGGTAGGAAGCTCTGCAGGGGGATCTGGACAGGCTGGATCCATGGGCTGTGGCCAATGGGATGAGGTTCAAGAAGGCAAAGTGCTGGGAACTGCACTTGGGCCACAACAACCCCCTGCAACGCTCCAGGCTTGGGGAAGAGCAGCTGGAAACCATGCATGGGAAAGGAGCTGGGGGTGCTGATTGATGGAGCTGAGCATGAGCAGCTTGTGCCCAGGCAGCCAGGAAGCCACCAGCATCCTGGCCTGAACCAGCACCACTGTGGCAGCAGGGCCAGGGCAGGGATTGTGCCCCTGCACTGGGCACTGGTGAGGCTGCTCCTCAAATCCTGTGTTCAGCTCTGGGCCCCTCGCTGCAAGAGAGGCATTGAGGTGCTGGAGCGGGGCCAGAGAAGGGCAATGGAGCTGGTGCAGGGCCTGGAGCAGAAGTGTGATGGGGAACAGCTGAAGAACCTGGGGGGGGTCAGTGTGGAGAAGAGAAGGCTCAGGGGGACCTGATGGCTCCCTACAACTGCCTGACAGGAGGATGGAGCCAGGAGGGGCTGGGCTCTGCTCCCAAGGCACAAGGGATGGGACAAGAGGAAACGGCCTCAAGCTGCACCAGGGGAGGTTTAGATGGAGCTGAGGAACAATTCCTTCCCCAAAGGCATTGGAACAGGCTGCCCAGCACAGTGCTGGAGTCATCCCTGGAAGCATTCATACACTGCACAGACGAGGCCCTCAGTGACATGGGTTAGTGGTGGCCTTTGCAGTGCTGGGGTAAGGGTTGGACTGGATGAGCTTAAAGGTCTTTTCCAACCTGGTTGATTCTATGAGTCTATGATTTTCTTGTCTTTTTTAGAGAGCCTAGTTTTGATCTGATCGTGCTGGGATATTTGTCTTCTCATTTTAATTTAAATCCAGGGAGACAGGAAAGTCACATCATTTTTTTTTCTTTACATGACTCCTCAGGTATTTGACAGTTTTTGCACAAACATATTTTCATGTATTTAAAGTACATCCTGGTAGTTAAACCTCATTCATGTGACAGTGATTACACACCTCGTATGATCTCTCAGAACTACAAGTTAAAAAGTCACCAACCTAAAAAACATGTGAATGTTTTTAGGGATATCTACACTATGTAGAAACACGCTATTTGAATTTTGATTTTAAAAATCTCTGTTGGTCATCTTGAATGGAATTCTTCACAAAATACACAAATTCACATGACTTTCTTAAAATACAAGAATAAATAAATAAGGCACAGGAGAAGAGAACTGCAGACACTGGTACTGATCTGACTTACGGGTACATGCCATAGTTGGTGGGTCCTTCTCAGCTCTGAAGTAACCTTTCTCACACTGACAGACAGAAGTTGCTTCTACGTAAGTCAAGCTATGTGGAGGGCACTTGGAGCACTTTACATTTCCAGCAAATGCTTTATAGAATCCAGGCCTGCAAGCTGCAAAACAAGAAAAAATGAGTTTCGTTATTAGAAGCAAGGTTTGGTCATAAGTAAAATCTGTTCCATACAGCTATAATGCACCTTCTTTCCTTTCCCGCCTAGATATACATGTGCTATTTTGATCATACAGTTCAACAGAGCTACAGTTTTTATTTTAGTATATGGACTTAAGAAAAAATAAATTTCTTGTATATAATGGGAAATCATTAAAGAGACAGCTTCCAAACTTACACAGTCCTTACTGCTGCCTGAAATTGTTACCTGGGCAACATCACTAGCATCACTAACCAAAAGAACATTATCTATGTTTCACGTAGGTTCCATCTGTTAATAAGAAAGAGTGAGATAACTTCTTATTCACCAAAACTATTTATATGGCTTCCTTCTTTAAGTAATGAAGACTTGCAATGCCCAATATGTTTACCCTCACAATGCCTCGATGAGACAAGGATGACATTCCTATATGTTTAGAGATGGGTCTGACTTCCCTACCGTCCCCTGAGAAGCCTGTGATAGAACGGGCACATCAGCTGGGTCCTCAGCACCCTGTTGGCATGAGAAGTTGGGAGGTGCTGCTATAACAACCTTCAGAGATGTAGGAAGGAGATGCCAAAACCCTCCAGCATAAAGTACAGCAAGCCTGAGGCTATTGTTAACTATGTCAGGAAACAACCTAGAGAGCAGCTGCCTTGGGGACAGGGGATGTTATGATGGTCACAGCTTGCATTCCAGGTTACTTAGAGCAGGGGTCCCTGTTGTTCTTGACCATAGCACGGCCTTAACGTGCCTTTTTGCTGGCCATTAAAACAGACAATTTGTTAAAATAAATCTTATCATACACCTGCTGGTTTTGCATTCTGAAATATTATTTGGAAACCATCCTCAGACTTCACCACACATGCCTAAAACAGGGATTTCTTTCTTCTGTCAGCTACCACATCTACACATGCCAGCACGTATTGCAGTTACTGTCTTCTGGCATCCTGATCCAAAAACAGAACTGAAACAAATGAAAGAGCAACTCAAACATGTATAGACTGCACAGACTCATACTCCTGACTCCTCCAGCAGCACAGACAGAATACACTGCTATAAATATCATTTCGAAGATTCATGTGCTTTTTTCTCATTTTGACATATTCAAGAGTTCTTTCTCTACATTGCCAGAGGAACTAGGCAGCACTTCCTTCCCTTGTAGCAAGACAAAATAATAATAAAATGAGGTGCTTTTAAAAAGTATCTAAAATAATGCATTTTAAGGATTTATTGTCAGTTCGTATAAAGCAAGTTATTAAAAAGTATTAACTCATAGATAACATATACAGAGATCAGTTTTGCTTCTGATTCCAAAGGGCTTCTTTGATATAAAAGCAGTTTCACCAGCAGCTGAGGGAAAAGGAGTGAGAAGATGGGACTGAAAAAGATAATAGTTGATTGCCTATCAGGATCCAAGAGCCAACTGTTCAAATGTAATTTTAAGAACTTAATTTTGACCCAACTATTTCAGCAATTCTCCTCCCAGTGTGTTCTTCTGACTTTGCTGAAGAGATATTAGGGAGGAATCCTGCCCTGCTGTCACTTAAAGAAAGAGGAAAAAAAAAGTAGTAGTATTTCTGGTGTTAGAGATAAGAGGGGAGGGAACAGCAGGGATTTTCCCCTTGAAGGAAGGCTACTGGCCTGATACAACTGTGATTATAGTGGGTGGTAATTTTCCACTGATTGGAAAGACAGCAGGTCTGGTGCATGGAAGAAGGCAGCATTGTAGACACAGGCTGTAGGCACTGACTCCTCTTAGCTTTGCTGCGAGGAAGAGAGGAGATAAGGCAAAAAAACCTGGGATAGGTGTTACACTTACCTGCTCATTTCTTTTTTCTCATGCCCAAATCCTGCCCTGGCTGATCTGAGGATGAATATTAAATTCTTGCCTTCCATATATGTGGTGCAATACAAAGAAGCTTGTGATGAAGGAGATGGCAATTTCAAGTTACAGTTTCAGTCAGTGTAAAATGAACGCTCCTTAAAATCCTTATTACCTCTGAAATTCAAGTCTGTCAGTTCTGAAATCATTCCTTCTTGCCTTCTGTCCCCCAAAATGACAAACCACTTCAGATCAAAAGAAACACAGCATTCTCCTTCAAGACAAATGTTTTGTTTAAGCTTCAAGCAGTTCACTGTTTAAAACTCAAGGAGAAGACCCTGAAGGTTTTGTTATGAAATGGTATTCTGTAATGTATTTAAAGCAATTATGGGTTTGAGATGCTATGTCTCTTAAAAGAAAGCACATATACAATCATGGAAAAGATGGGAAAAAATAATGGATGAATATGTGGATCATTTTACTTGTTTTGAATCCAACACATTTATCCATGACGCCAGGTATGTTCCATAAATTGAGGCAGAGGAAGACATCAAGGAAGCTTTTCTATGGATAAATTTATGAAGCTACGTATAACTGCCTAAATGTAGAACCACACAAGCACAATTATTGGATATTTTCAAGTAAAAACCAGCCTTTCATAAACAAGATAAAATAATACAAGGTGAAAACCTGCAAATGATCACAAGCCTGGGATAACTCAGCTCTCTGGATAGGTCAGTGCTGATTGCCAACACTCAAGGTGAAAGAAAATGAAATTGTTACTCTACCAAAATCCATCAATGTGCAGCTGGACAGAGCTTTGGGTGACATGGCCTATTGTAGGGCATCCCTGCCCATGGCAGTGGGGTTGGAACTAGATCTTAAGGTCCTTTCCAACCCTAACTATTCTATGATTCTATGTTAATGTTAACCTCAGATTTTGCCTAGCCTTCTATTATTTCCATTGTTTATTCTCTGTGGCAGTTTCAGCCACACAAAATCACTTAATACTCAAACTGCCTGATGGGCAAATCAGAAACTCAGGAACTTTTAATTATAAATGGGTTGTGGGTTTGTATTTGGAGGAGGAAAAAAGACATCATTCCCATGCAAAATCCTACCCTATGTAAATATTTTGAAAGTAAGTTTAATACTTGTTGTTCCTGGTGTTTATGAATACAGAAAGTTTCATTTTGCATGGCTTCATAAATCAGTATTTTCAAAGTGTTTCTCCTAACATGTTCTTCACCCAGCTCATAGTTATTGCATGTATAATTTTTGAAAATTCTTTGTGCATAAGTTAGTATAAAATTTAAACTACAAAAAGCTGCCACCTGAAAAATTTTCTAATGATGACTCTTCAAAAATACCATAAATTTTGTTTTTATCTTTGTTACCACAGAGTACTTTTTGTACCTTCCAATGGGAAGCACCTTATTTTCCCTAGTATCATCTAATAGAAGTGACTTTGTGAATTACTAATTATATGAACTGTGAGATTTGACTTTCGTAAAGCCTGGGGGAAGATAATATATTGTCTTATTGGTTAAGTAATTAGCAGGGTATCTGAATGAACAATTAAAAGGCTAAAGTTTTCTCCAATGAAATACCAGAGATCATGCAGAGAAGCACTGTTACTTTAATCGGCTTCATAAAGGATAACACACCTACAAATGTGCTTGACTACACCTCTATTATCAGGTTATTAATATGAGGTATTTAAACTGTAGAAACTTTATAATTAACATAATTTTCCTTGTTTAAAATTGATTATATGGCATTTAGTTTTGTGTTATACACAGATGCATGCAAAGAGAAATTAATGCTATGCAAAGCTCTGGTGAACTCTTAAAGAAAGTGATTCATTGCCTGCTGGCTTCCCAGCCTGGGCAGAGAGCGAGAGAAAGCAGTTATCGAGAAGCTGCAGAAGTTTAGCACTGTTGATATTCTTTGCAGAGGTACTGAAGCAGACTTGAAAAACTTCAGAGGTGCACTGTACACTTACCACCTAAAATGAGATACAATCTTGGCTGCTCCAAACAGGACAGCACATGTGTGGTGTGAGATGCTGTGGGAAGCTGCCATGGCTGTGTGGTTGGTCTATGGCCCTTAGCACCCCTAAGGACCCGAGTGCATCCCCCGCCAGGGTTCTGGCTGGGGGGCTCAGGGCCCAGCTTGGAAGCAGTGCAGCTGAGGGTGCCCCCCCATCCTGCTGGGGCCATGGGGAAAGGCTCCTGACAGACTGGTTGTGAGGGGGACCCTTGCCTTTGGATGTGGGCTTGGTCATCTTCATGGTCATAAACCTTGTTGTTTTTTTTTTAAAAGGAGCATTTTCACTGCTCTTTGGGAGCATGCAATTGTGAAAGAAAAGAAATTAGTAGTTGTTTCCACTTCACAACATCTGAATCAACTGTTATCAAGTCAGCTGAAGTAAGGAGAGTCCAAAGGAAAATTAGGGAACTTTTAAGTATGTCTGACACTGTTGGTCTGTGTGTGGGAAGACATTTCTCATGAAAATGGGATTTTTACAGCTTGCGGAGAACTCATCAATCAAATTAAAATAGAGAAGACTCTGCTGTCATTTACAATGAATGGCAACCATCAGCAGCTGTGGAAGAGGTGCTGGAATCTTTCTGAAACACATGATTTGCTATGCTGTTCCACCTCACACATTTTTTTTAATTGCTTACTGAAAACCACTAATGCACCATTAGACTAACATCTTTTGTATCTGTTACATTCTGTTAATATAGAATTACTCCACTTTTAAAGTCCTCTTACCCCTCTGATATCTGATTGCTTTATTAAACAGCAAGCCAATAAAACCTATTCTATACTACCACTGTGCAGAAACAAGGAACTATAATATTTTTTTAACCAGCTTATATTTTAGTAGAAGTGTCTAGAAAAGAAAAAAGTATATAGAAAAGAACATAACAAAAGATGCTTACTGTATATTACAGAAGAGAATATGATCACAAAGATTAGGATATTACAGAATTAGGACAATGAAGCTATGAGGACAAACTTTGATTGTGAGTACTATCTAAGTAATCTCATATCTTTTCTTTCTTCACATAATCCTTGGTTTATTCAGGTCATGAATGGACTATGAGAAAAGAGAGGGGATTCATTTTGGGTCATGCTCAAAACAAGAGCAAGAATATTCAGGAGGAGTTGCTAGAAACAGGAGACCTCATGAAGAACCCACTGGAGGAAGACCAGCCATGATAGATTATGAATTATGGAACATGCTGGTAAGTTGAAACCACAAGAATATAAGACATCATGCATCAAGAAACAAGGTTCTACTTCAGATCAGTTCCAATGATAAGGAGGGGACAACAATCACTCCTAGCAAACTTAGTGGGGACAGTAGACTGATTTTCCTGTTTTGTTTGTGGTAAATTCAATGGATCATATTTCTGTGTGCTTCAGCACGCACTTACATGCATCGTGTTTGTATGCTCCAGTCAATCTCTTGTCTTTTGCTCTCAAATATTTCTACTCTGTGAGGTGGAGAAGAGATAAAAGCATTACTCACACCCTTGACTTTAAACAGGAACAAGGGAGAGGAAAGAAAAGATGGTAGGTACAAGACTTCTCCCTCATGTATAACTGCATCATGAAGATAGGTAAATTAAATCAAGTGTTCTTTCTCTTTGTGACAATTCTTACCCCACTTGCTGGTACTTATTTTCTGTCATTCCCATATTTCAATATCTATTGCAGTTGTTTATTAAAATGATTAGAAGAAATTACAAGAGATAATTGGTATATATCCAATAGGATTTTCCATTCACATCAGTGCAGGTTTTTTTCTTTATAAAATGTTAGTCGCAATACAGTAACTTGAGCAGTGATTCAGGTCACATACCATGTTTTTAAAGAATCTGTGGTTTATCAAACATATTAACACAGACAAGGAGAACAGTCAATGATATTAATTTTATCACTGCCTGTCATACTAGGTACAATTCCATAGCTCATCAAAGAGCTGTGAACTGTACTACACAGCACAGGTGAATACTATTCTGCACTTCTTAAGATGCTTTGTCAGCTACTTCTCAAAGACTTAAGCTGGCAACTAAAGCTTTCTGATAACAACAAAGAGAAACACCTTGTTTGCCACTGAGGTGACTGAAATAGTGTCTGTAGTGTGAAAATATCCCATTAAACTTTGGTTTTCGCACACAGAGCAATATCACTCAGTGACTTAAGGTGCTTTTCGTATTGATGCTGGAGGCCATCACTGCTTAGTAATGGGCGGATTTTCAAAGATCTGGGAGGAAGACTTTGTGTATTGTGGTTTCCTGCTAACTTACAGGCAAGATGGAGACGAGTGACAATGTAGGAATAATACAGGTAACTGGGGCTCTTTTATTTGCTAATCACAAGCAGAATAATACTTTAATAAGTTGCCTACCCATTGTATTTGTCACCTTATTTATAGATTTTTCTATAGGTGTCTATTCTGTATTGTTAACCTAGACTAAAAACCAAATCTTGACTAAGGACTCATTTTTGTATTTTCAAACAAATAAAAAACAGCACCCTAAACACTTCCTAAACAAAGACTAGAATTTAAGTATATGATTCTAAATGCATAGGTAGTATTCAAAGAAAGAGATGGGTAATGTCTTCAATACTAATAAAACCTTGGTTTTTACTTAATTCTAAGAATGAGCTGGATTTCTGATTGGAAATACCAAGCACTGAAACTACAGATCAAGATCTTATCAGTAAAAACAAGAGCTATTCATAATACAGGCTACCCTACTTTATGGAGGGTCTGCAAGCTTTTAAAATTACTCCTTCAGCACATTTTACAAACTTCAGTGATTTGTCAACACCTACTTTTATTTGAGAAAGTTTCTATATTGCAACTTACCGCTACTTATTTTGTGTGTCTAGCTCAGGTACATCTTGCTAAAAGGGGTCCCAGAGGTGACAGTACAGTCTCATTTCATTATGTCCTTTTGTGTATGTCTGTATAAGCTCTGACAGTGAAAACCAAACTCGAGATAAAACCTAAACAAAAGCTTTCATGCCACTTAAATAGGTTTGGAAGAAATTAGTGATTATCCTCTGACTAGTGAAGATGTGATTTAGGAGAAATATATTTGTTTCTGGCATCTGAGTCAATAAAAAGGTTGCCTAGGTAAAAACCAGAAGCTACTAGAATGGGAAGACTCCAGTTTTTAACTGCACAGAGGCTGCAGTTAGACATTCACATTACTGCAGCAGTGTGTTACTGGCATTAATACAAGAAACCAGCATTAAATAAAGCACACATGGCCTTTGCAAACTTAGGCTCAGAATTTTCAAGCATGACTAGCAAACCTGGGTCACTATAATGGCAATGATCTCCAATTCCTTCACACAATGAAAACTTCTGTGCTTAAATGTACTACAATTCATAGAATCATAGAACAGTTAGGGTTGGAAAGGACCTTAAGATCACCTAGTTCCAACCCCTCTGCCATGGGCAGGGACACCTCACACAAATGTACTGTATGTGGCTATCAAGGCCTCTTGTGAACTGGTAAAGGTGTTAAAAGCAGAATCTAGACCCTAGTTTCCATAGCTGTTGCTGATTTCTGTCAGCAGTTTCTGACAGCGACACTGATGCTGGAAGATGCTCACCTGGCACAGCATCTTCAAGTTGTCTCAACAATGTGCAAAGTACCAATTATACATAGGCAGGCTCTTATTAGCCAGAGAATAAAAATACACTTACATTTGGCTATATCTGTGGACTTCGGAAGAACAAAAAGTCAAGATGTCTCACAGAAATGGCAAGCGACAAAAATGGCTGGAAAAATGTGGTACCTTATTAGTGATGGAAGAAGGGAGATAAAAGTAACAGGATGCACCCCCCTGAAGAGGCAAGCAACTATTTTTTTGCCACTTTGCGCTGCTGACTCTGCTGTGGGGATCCCTGCAGTCTAATAAATTGTTTGAGGTAGGAACTATGCATACTCAAATGCATGGCTCCATATTCAAATCAGTCTTTATTTCTGTTGATATTTTATGGATAGACCCCATAGAAAGCACACAATTAGACAGCCTTCATTAATCTTTAACAGAGATAGTATAAATACTATTTTCTACACTGCATAATTTTTAAAGGAAATCACTGTGTTTCAGGGAAATAGTGAACAAAGGAAATCAGTCAAGCTAATTAAGGCACACAATAGAAATGGTAATGAAGGAATGTGACAGCAGTGAAAAAGCAGGGAAAACAATCCCTGCAAAAAGGGAAAAAGAAGTGAATTAATTTCCTGCAGTATACTAGTGCATCCTCCTGGGATCGAGAAGGTCTGTAGGAAAAGAACGGAAGGAGAAGATCATTGCATCTCCAAGCAGCCATCTCCAGCAACTAACTTTAACTGGTAAAGCAGGAGAAACATAATCTTGAGAACACTTCAAGGTAATGCAGCACTGGAGTAAATGGCAGAAGTTACTCTGAGTCACAAGACATGTCCACAGTAGCTGTAAAACCTCTTCATTTTACGGTATAATCTTAATAATATGTTTTGCCACTTTGTCATCATTGTTTCATTATTGAAGAGCTTTATTTTTAAGAAAATACTATCTTCATTCCTTCAATCCTGACCAGTAAAAAGCTGGTACCTGAGTGACCTGGAATAATGGCAATGCCAAGGAGCATTCTGCACCTATGCAAATCCTGAAAACTGAAACACTAGATTATCAGCTGTAATAGTCAACACTCCACCATCTTCTCCGTATGTCTAGGATAGGAGTATTCCTCCACTTACCTGCCCTGGCTTATTTGGGAACTCCTAACACAAAGAACCAAAATGGCGGAGCATATTTAAGTAGCCAGCACTAGTCAAGAAAGCTCCCTGGCACATGTCAGAATAGCAGAGAGAATGCTTGAATCTCCAGGTAAACTTTAATAACTTCTATTTAGCGTGCTTAGCATCTGTAGATGCGCAAGCCAAGGCCAAACGGAAGAATCTGTGCACCGTGATTGGAGCACAATCTACTCCTGCGTGATGCAATGTTGCATTGGCACATCCCTCCTTGCATTTTTGAGGAGGACGCATTCTTCTGTAGGTTTCTTTACCGCTTCCAAAATTAAAGAAAGAAACTGTTGCTGCTGTTGTCCTCAGACTAAAGCTATATGAAAATCCAGAAAATCCGTTAGATCAAGGACATAATGCACATAGGGAGTAGTTAACGTTGCTGGGAGCAATTCAGCATATCAAGTTGCTTTTCATAAAGGAAAGCTGAAACAGTGGTGAAGCTACAGTTGTAGCTGGAAAGGTTTTTAGGGGTAAGGGATAAGGTAGGAGTATGATAAGTTTCTCAACAGTGCAGTGGAATGCTACACAAGAAGTCTGAAAAACAGCAGTAAGAAATGTTATTGATTATACCGGCGCAAGAAATCTGTGTTTCTGGAATCTCTCCGTATGCCTTTCAAGAGTCATTAGTATCCAACTTGAAAGCCTTGAAGGCTTCTGTTTTCATAGAATCATTTACATTCCTAAGTACAGTTGAGGACTCCTATCTACCTTACCAAAAAACACTGCATAAAGGTATCAGACTGTATCAAATATTTCTTTCTGCAAGAGGAAAAACTGGTCTGCAGAAATCAGATCTGTTTTGTGGCCGATTCCTTTTACGCATTATCTATCTCTGTGTCATAGAAGTGAAAGCAGCATTTCTATAAGGAGGTGCTCATTCTTTTATCTTTCATGCTCTCAATGAATGCAAACACACAGCAGACCACTGCCTGTAAAGCTGGTGCTAGCATAGGGGCTGAATGTTCAGGCCCATTTAAGATAGGGCTTTCTCGTTTTCTTCCTTTTTAGGCTTCTATTGTCATAACAATTGTAAAAAAAGATGAATCTCTGAATTCACAGTTGCATGGCTAGCTTTGTGGTCTAGCTTGAGCGACTGACTGTACTACTGTTTGTAAGGTGTTCCAAAGCATCATAAATAAGTTCAGAAAGCGACCAGTGTGGTGCTGATTTCCAAAACTAATTTTCTCTACTGGATGCTAAAAAAGAGCTCTCCGAGTGTGGTAATAACAACTATAAAATCATCAGATCTTGATCAGAGCATAACTAAATGCTAGAAAAATACTTCCTACTATGAGAAAGATTCTAGGTGCTTCCTATCAGATACATGTACAAAATTTAAAGTGCTTTCTTACAAGATATATGTGCAAAAATTGTTGTTACAGAGCAGCGTTGATCTTATGATATCCTTTACCAAATGCTACCATATATATGTGTTCTTATCTCTGTCCCTTGTACTGATACTATAAAATGATATTTATATCTTATCTCTTATCCTTTGCCCCAATTCTGGGGTCCCGCCCCCCCAGTACAAGAAACCTTTCTGTTTTCCACTTCGTATGTACGATAGGTATTTCATCATGGATTTCTCTTTTCCGTGTACAAAACCAGACCATTTGAATCTGCAGATGCGCTTCTCTCTGTCCATTAGAAATTAACTGGCTAGCTTGGGTTAATTAATTTCTATGATAGCAATTATTTCATTCGTTTTGCAGGTGCTTTTTTTCAGAAGCAATTTTTCTGAGTCTGTTGCCCAGGGAGGCTGTGAATGCTCCATCCCTGGCAGTGTTCAAGGCCAGGTTGGACGAGGCCTTGGGTGATATGATTTAGCATAAGGTGTCCCTGCCCACGGCAGGGGGGTTGGAACTGGATGATCTTAAGGTCCTTTCCAACCCTGACGATTCTATGATTCTATGATTCTAAGAACAGTAAGTTACCAGCACACTTCTCAAATAATTAATGGCACTTAGCTTCATGCCTCTGAACACACTTGAGGCTTACACTGAAAGCCTACTAAAGCTCTGTCTGACATGACTTACTACTTTATTATAAACTGTAGAACAGCTTTCTAGAGAAGACATACCTTGAAGAAATGTAATGTTCTTACAGGCAGTTATTAAACATAAAAAACTGAAGAACAGTACAGTCACTATTTACACGGATACCATTTCTTGTTATGTCCTTATTATAAGACTGTAGTTTTTAATGATTTAAGATCTCAGTGCTCATTTTTTGGGTTCACAACTTTCCTGAGACCAATTGCTTTTATCATAGATCAGCTAAAGCTACACAATTCTTTATTTTTTCTTCTTCTCTGTGTAACTGCCTCTTTTACACTACTATAATTAGCAAGAAATCACAGCAATGAGAATACAATATAGCCTACTATATATAATCCAATTTTTAAAAGGAAAGGCTTAAAAATATGATAATATTTTTAAATACGGTTACAAGGACTGCACATTCAAATATGGGTCTGTATGTACAATTTATTTAAGCCCCTGCTTAAATTGCATGTACGAGTCAGGAATTTGTGCACAAAGGAGAAATCACTGTAAGCACAGAATCATAGAAACATGCAATATTACATGAATATTAAGCATATGGTAAGAATATGTGACTAGAAACAGGTAGTTGTACAGGTGTGCAATTTCTAATGTAAAAAATATTGAAATGTTCATATAAATCTGGGCATTTGGTCTTCAAAACTGAATCCTTTTTGATGTCTTCACAGGAAAACTCACAAGCTAAATTTTCAAACACACCAAACATGATTAGTGACTCCCAAACTATTTCAGCTCTGATTTACCAAAGTCAGTAACAGTGAGAATGGAGTGCTCATGCTTCTGTGGGAACCAAATACCATTTTCTTCTGTATTATCTCTGAGCGCTCCTAAGCTCACAGGAAAACAATCTTCTTGGTTATTCAGAATTATTTCAAACACATCTTTGTATCTTCTACATTACTGTACTAAATACTTTGTAATTTTATTCTATCATTATTGTAAGACACGGAGTAACAAATGTGGTACTTCGGAATGAAGTCACGCTTAACGTCAGCAACATACACAATATTCAAACGCTGATCACCGCTGTGGCTGTTAATGTAGCATTTAAAATGATTTTAAGGAAGTTCACCAACTTGCAGTCCGTACATTATACTACAGATTTTCTCCATCCTTTGAAATGTCCAGTTTTTGTCCATATTGGGTACAAGCAGATGATACTTTAGACTAAAAGAACTGCAGGTTTTGTTTTATTTCTGGGTTTTGGGGGTTTGTTTTGGGGCTTCTTATTAATTTATTTAATATTTAATTATTTAAATATATTTGATTTATTTATTTAATATTCAATTATTAGCACCCTTCCAGTATCTGAAGGGGGCCTATAGGGATGCTGGGGAGGGACTCTTCAATTGGGACTGTAGTGACAGGACAAGGGGTAACAGGTTAAAACTTAAACAAGGGAAGTTTAGATTGGATATAAGGAGGAAATTCTTTCCTGTAAGGGTGGTGAAGCACTGGAATGGGTTGCCCAGGGAAGTTGTGAATGCTCCATCCCTTGCAGTGTTCAAGGCCAGGTTGGACAGAGTCTTGGGTGCCATGGTTTAGTGTGAGGTATCTCTCACCCAGGGGGATTGAAACTAGATGATCTTATGGTCCTTTCCAACCCTAACTATTCTATGATTCTATTTACTACCCAAGTAGATTCTGCTCCCAAACACGTCACTGGCCAAACTGCCATTCATTTGGGCACAAAAGGTCTTTTATTTTTGTGTTATCAAATATTACTGTCAATCTTTCACAAAAGTGATTCTTAATTACAGCTAATGATCAGGGTCAGAGCGACTATGTTCACCTATAGCTCACCTCAGTAGCAATTAGTTTTCCTGTGTCTTAGTTCCAGCCAATTTTGCCATGGAAGCAACACACAAAATTCTGTAATTAGTCCAATTAAACTCTCTTTTTCCTTTCCCTTTTCCTAGGATACATGAAGATCCACTTGCAGCACTAGCCCCAAATTATAACAATTACCAATTTGTCTTTACATATGCACAGATACATTCATAACCATCACCACTGAATATACTGCATGTTGCTTTCTCTACAGCAGGAATACCGACTACAGAATAGTGAATAGAATGTTTCTGTGAAGCCTATATAGTGAATATAGAATGTTTATGTGAAGCCTTAGATTTATATAAGAACTGCAACCAAGTGCAAACTAGCAAACAAGAAGCAAACAGGACTAAACTGTTCTGGTAGAAATAGTCATTCATTGAAACAAAATAAAACTATGTGCTTTAAAGTTTTATCTTAGCATAAAGCACAGACTAAAACTTAAAGAATTATTAGCAGCATTCTATGCAATGGCAAAGAACAGTGTAGATAGTCTAGACTGATGAACAGTAACAACAGAAGAAATAATCAAAACCAAACTTTTGTTTAATAAGTCTTTGCCAGCTCAAGCACATATTTGAGTGATCTGTACAGGTATGCATGTCTTGTTATTCCTGGTTAAATAAAAACATATGTATATGTGTGTGTATATATACCTCATATATTTATATTTCCTAAATGAAATGGACAGATGTTGGCAGACAAATTGCCCACTAGTGCTCACATCAACATTCTCATATTTTATTTCATAACCAAACACAGCCAACATCTCCAAGCCCATCACCACTGCTGCATTTGGATTTACATGAATTACAATATATAGCCAATGCCTCGGTAACCCAAAGGAAAACTCTGAATACTGTCTCAGACCTGACTATTAGCTTTATAAGACAGGAATAACTAAATCCTTTGGTGATGCAAACCCGACCCCATTTTAATAAAACAGAAATCATGAAGGTGCCCTTTAGCAGAATAAGGTTTGTAATTTGCGTTTCACTGAAGTAGCTATGTGGGATATATCTTCAATCCTTGTGCCTAGAATATTTCACATGATTAATGACAAGTATCAGAATTAAGTAATTCTACTGAACCTCCTAAGGTATTTCACAGGAATCTCACAGAGATGAAAAATGAATTTAATATGAATTCTCAATAACAAGGTTGATGTGAAAAATACTCCCTGAGATCAACAGTGAAATTTGGACATAAGAACAAAGGTAAGTATTACTATAAAAACATACTTAGTCTGCATAAAATCTGAATGTCCCCCAGGTCTGCAGAAGAAGTACCAGAGTAGCTTATTTCTAGTTTTCAACCATACTGAATGCACACTGCAGTGTTAAGTGCTTTCAAGGGAAGTAAAAATCATCATCCCCACCAAAACCTTACGCTTAAGAGAGGTCAGTGTGAGTTATTCAAGGCTGTCTAACAACCCTTTGCAGAGACAAGGTCATCCACCTAACTTTCCTGACTACATGCCCTCACGAGTCACAGGCCAGTCACACCACAGAACAGTAACCAGCACCAACAGGTCAGCCTGCAACTGAATTTACTTTTTTTAATCCTTTTAACTGTGTTTTTTTCACTTTGACACTTTTCCACAGCTGCAAACAAACAATCAGACAGGGATCTGGCATAAAATTGACCTTTTAATACGGACTGTAAGTAGAGATTGTTTAGCTTAAAGATTCTTTTTAAAGTTACTGGCATCGATCAAATATGATTGTGTAACTACAGCATCCTGCTATTTTTAAATACATAAATTCACATGACAGTTTTAATTCTGAAAACAAAACGTGTACGTTTTGTAATACCCAATGTGCTGTTGGTAACATTTCAGGGCAATCATGCATTTAAAAAAAACACCTGGAAACAAATTCTAAATATAGATTTTAAGACATTTAACAGATGATCAGTGCTATCTGGAATAATCCCTGAACCAAAAGAAAGTTCAAAATAAGGATTACGTAGTCTACATCACTGAAAACTACTCATGCTGCATCCCCAATTCTCATCAGATTGTGAATATAATTCTACTGAAGATTACCTCCATTTAAGCGTTTGAAGAAATTCATTAAGAAGCATGCAGGACAATTAGTTTTGGAGTAAATACTGGCTACTCAAACTGGGGTGCAGATGTATGACAGGAAGCGAGAAAGCTACCACACACTCACCAAACTGTGGGACCCTGGTTGTGTCTTAGCCTTGCAGCAGTTAACATTACATTTATTTCACAATGGGGATAACAGATTGCTTGTATGTGGCCAATTTTCACCTTTTTTTCTCCCCTTCTTGTACTCGGGTTTATCATACTGTGAACAAAATGACTGGGAGGCAAAGGTCAGGGTCTACAATTCTGATAGTAGATGAGATCTGTTATCATTGCTCAGTATTTCGAACTATAAAACTCAGTGATCTGTGTTTATCAAAATACTATCAACTGACTGTTCCATTTGGCATCTTTCTTTGATATTACACTGGTTTTATTTAATAGACTCATTTTTGGAGAGAAAACTGGAGATGGACAAACATCTCTGATAACAAGCTCAGCCACAATTCTGTAAGTGACACTTGCAATCTACATTTGCAGTTAACATTTAAATCACAAATGTGCACGTCACATAATGTCACCCTTTTCAGGATTTATACTAGTTATAACTTAATTATTTTAATTACACCGTATTCACACCATATTCTCATATGAAATGATTATTATGATCATCTACTCTGTATTCCTGCACAATAAATAAGTTCTGTCTTTGCTTAGCGATTTCCCGATCTATTTCAAATATCATGTATTTTAGAGTGAAATCACGGATCACTTCCTTTATTCACTTCCTTGCTGGTTTCATTCTAAGAATGTGAAATTCTTCTTGTCTACCATGGTGATCTTACCTCCTAAGCTGGTTTTCGTGGCCTTTCCTTCCACAATTATTCCAGAATCTGCTTTCCTCCTCAACTCATTCTGGTTTTATGAGCATCGGGCCATAATACCACATATATATTCCCTACTGAAATTTTTTAATGGATACATTAAAAAAATGCATTCATTGTATTTGGGATTTAAGTCTTCCTGTGGCTTTGTTTCAAAATATTATCTTATGCCTTTTCTGCCTTTCAACTTCTTCTAGCTGTATTCTATCTTAGTATGAATTATTATCAGGGCTGTTTAAGGCTAGGACTCCAAGTTCCCAATCTGGAAAGCTCCTACAAAACAGCAGCTGTTCTCTCTCCTTTTGTACCAAAAAATATATATGATTACTCAGTGAAAGCATGTGTACATCTTGGTCAGGTGCTCGGAAAGTCAAAAGAGAGTAAGTGCTTTGTTCCCTGGGAAGTATGAAATAGATGACACTTTGATCTCTCACTGCATCACAGGCTGAATCTGCAAGCTACAGTATGCGGAGCTCTGGATGAGACTGTAGTTTTCATTATGCCACACATATAACAGATAGGGAACAGAAAAGTTCACCTGAAAACTCAGGAAAACCAAAGAACAAAAGGGAGATCTTTCCATCTGGTGATGCATTCTGCCATTTATGCAATAACTGGTTATGTTATGAAACGTAAACATTTATTAAAATGAGAATATTCTCTTACATTACCTAAGGACAGTAAATAAAAATCCACCTATTCATATTAGATTTGCAATTCTTAAATCGAAGAATAAGTTACGGGTCAAAGGAAGCAGCATCTTGGGTCAAAAATGGAAATTAGTATTAGCAGTCTCATCTCAGTTATAAATCTGCATGTACACATTTCTAATCTACCCCAAGTGACAGAGAGGAATTTGACTGGCAGTCTGATTAAGAAAGGAACAAGACTGCAGTTACAGGTAATTTCATTCACAGGTTGCATTGGTCTTGGAAAACATACACAACATCTCGGATATTCTGTTCGATGTCAACTCATGCTACAAGTTTACAACACTTATAATAAATAGGGATTAATCACAAGCTCTATGCATCCTCCTCCCCCTTTTTTTCCATTATCTATTATAAATACTGCACTTGCAGAATGTATCCTAATCAGTCTCTTTTATATAGCACAGCTAAACTTTCAAGGCACAGAAACATCACAGAAAAAGGCCTGTCAGTTACATTCCCAGTCACTTTTGGTAGTATTTTGAGGAAACAATGAGATACAGACAGAAAAAACACTCAACAAGGCAATCAAGAAGCATAGGAACAGAACAAAAGCCAACACAAAGGGGATGCCTGTGAGTTACTGTACTTTAATACTGCTGAAACATAAAACTGGAAGCAAACTCTGTGGTACACAGAGTGTTAAGCTTCATAACGCTTCTAGTATCTCCTTCATAATCACAATCAAGTCTTTAAAACTTCACCCATAATATTACAGCTGCTTCTTTGTACACTCCTTTCTAATGCAAAACTGAAGTACGTCCAATCTTAGAAATGAGATTTGAATCAACCATGAGGCTCTTAATCTTAATTGGCAAGAGGTGTGGGAAGATGAAAAATCTCCTTTCCCTATAATCTAATCAAACTCAGCAATATCAGCTTCCAGATTGTAACGTCAGCCTTTCCACTGAAGTGCTGAGCGTGAGGGTTAGGAAAAAATTAATCCTAAACATTAATGCAAATTCCAAAAGTCCATCCTGGTCACGCAAGCTAAGCCACCTTAGCAATATTTGTGTTCCCTCGTACTCTTACTTGTGTTGCTGGCACTGCTTTCAGCATCCCACCCCAACAGGCTGAACCAAGAGCTGTATTTTGAAAGGTGTCCCAACAGGTTAGTTGAGAAGCCAAATTGCATGTTTTCATGAGGAGGAGCCTACAAGAACTCACAAATCAGAACCACTTCCACCTCATCTGGTCAAAGTCAAAGCCAAGAGGAACTTAAACTCCAATTCTCAATTCAAAAGGAAAAGGTTTCTGCAAGAGCTGTTAGAAAAGAGTCCCTGTCAGCTATCACTGTTGCAGCAAGGCAGAAGAAAGGATGCCTGTGGTGTTTGTGAAAAATGGGAAGGTCAGGCTGTGCTGATATTGCACTACAACTGCAACCACCTTCCTATCCTTGATGCTAATGCTCATCAGGTGCATCAACACTACAGGACACTGGGGAAAGACAGATATACTGTCTCTGAGTCCCCACAAGTAGCAGTCATAACTTGCCTCCAGCAAGGAGTAAGAGACCTCATCTGGATTACTAAGAGCTCACTTTGACACAATACAGTATTGTAGCCATGAAGATGAGAGCACTGCTCAGGACAATGTGATTTAGCCTGCAAATGTACCTGAGAGAGGTAAAAGATGTAAACAGCGCTTTTCCCACCCTCTTCAATAACTGTCAAGGAGCCTGGGAGGCAGGCTGGGCAGACATGGCACCACTGCTGAGGCTGATGTGCGAAACCATCAGGATTCTTGGATTATCCATTCTCATAGCCAGCAGCCAAGTGCTAGAATTCAAAACCTAACTTGACTTTTCAGAAAAAGCTATAAAGAAGGAACGTTCTTCACACCATAAACAACACTAACCCCCTTCAAGGCTCCTTTAGTCTACAGAGACACAACTGGCCAGATTTCTAAAGCCACCCCTTAAACCATAAAAAAACAATGAAGAGAGACTTCTTTTTTGTGTTATCCTCTGCATAGATAAGGGAGAACTCTGAAATCCTCAAGGCAGGGATATCTGTTTGCCTACAAATACATTTCAGTGACCACTAACAGTATCATCAGTCTCTCACCTTTTGTATAAAACATACAGAAGCAAAAAATGAGGTGTTTGACACACAGTGGAGTGGGAAAACAGCTGGAATTACTGCAATTTATGTGCAGCCAGCCAGACAAGCTGTTGCAACGGCTGGTTATGCATTTTAGCACAGCCTGCAGTTGGCACATTGTTGAAGTAAAGAATAAGATGCCCACACATTCAAAGCAATGATGGAGAGCTAATGATCAGTTTCACAGGAGTGGCTGATGCTTCCTAATTATTATTTGGACACAGTTTTAGGTAATTTAGTGCTGGGTTTTGTTTTATTAAATATTATATTTTATGAAAGACATCCTTTATTACTTAATACCGAACAACTCACTGCGGAAGTGAGTGATTTTAGCTAAAATGATGAACTCCTTCCTGCCAGGAGGGCCTTGAATGCACTAACCAGAAACACAGAATGAAACTGCTATGGCTAGCATGTAATAGCACCCTTCTAGTGGCAGGGCAAATCTGGCAATTGTATCACCACGCTCAATGTTAGCAGTGCAGTGGCTAGGATGTTATAACAAATCGAACACTATTTCAGATGCAATGTGCTTCTATCTTACTTTCACTCAGGCCATTCAAGGAATTCAAGGATTTCATTCATCTCCCACCTTCAAGGAATGTGGATTTACTTATTTTTTTTCTCTACTTCTTTGCCACATTAAGTTCAAGCAAAGCACACAGAAATAGAACTGACCCAAACACATGACTGATGGCTTCTCTTGGGCTTCAAAGGCAAAAAGATGCTACAGAAAAAAACAGTGTTTTACTGACTGTTGATTTGCACAGAGTAGAGCAGGTAGAATAGAAAGAAACAGAATTGGTTAGTACTTCTAACTGGAAAAAAAAAACCCTAGCAGCTACCAGCATTTCCTTTTTTATGAGACAATTAATGGGAACAGTTATATTTATGTAATATGCACTGCTGCTGAATCACAGAGGAGGCCTGTTCAAACGGTGATACAGTATATATCAAATAAGAAACATAAATAATATCAAAGATATAATAATACATCACACCTAACCCTCAGCTAACCATAACCCTTAGTTTTGCAACTATTTTGAAACCTGCTAATACAGACTAGAAGCTGTTTTCACTAATGTGGTAAATTACTGTGAATTTATTGTGAACTTGCAGAAGATGCATCCTGAGGTTAAGGCATTCATGGTCAGGGAGGAGAGTCCAGTAGATGGAGTCTTCTGCGTTAAAGGACAGTGGAAACAGTCAAGAGAGAGATAATTTGGTGCTGTCAGTACAGGCAAAACCCTGGACACTTCACGTAAGCACCACAAAGAAAATTAACTGGGCTCTGCTGAGAAAATGGCCAAACTAAATTGACTATGGTAAATTATCAACTAGCCTAATTTATTTCAGTTTTTTTCACTGTACGAAACATGATGATGTTTTTATTTTTTATTTATTCTCACATGACCTAGGTTTTTTTTTTATTTTTTTATTTTTAGGCACTCCAGCCCAGTTTTGCCCATCTCAATTTAATAATCCGGTAGTCAGCGGTATCACAAAATCCCCTATGACTGAATTCAGTGCATGAGCATTGGTGGCTTGCTGAGTGCTCTCATGTTGTAAAAAAGTTTCTTCTGAGACCTGCTCACAAACGAAGCAGAACTAACCAATCCCCCTTGGACAAAGCTGATTACCTGGAACACAACCAGCCAGTGAGTTTGTCCTGTCGGCCTGCAGGACATGAGCAAATAGTAAATGTAAGCTTCAGCAAAAGTTGCAGAGAAACATGTCTATGAGGCAAGTATCTGTAATGCATACAGAGGCAGCACTGGAGCACAGAAGGTCTTGTTACTGTCCCCACATACTCTCCTGTGGCACAGAAAGCACAGACATCCCTATTCTATCAGTCAGTGTCTCACAGCCGATAATTTTCCACCAGTGATCAGGAGAGTTCAGAGCACTCTTTCATGAACATCCAGGGAACTGAACTACGTCCTAGTGAGCAACACTTTGACCTTCTGGTAATGCAGTTTGTGTTTCAGATTTTGTTTGTGACAAGCTATGCATTTTGCTTGGGTTTAACATAGCATTACAGCTGCTGGCTGTTCCACTTTGTTACTGCCAGGTCCAGAGACACCACAACTTGGGAAACAAGTGCCTGCAACAAGTGATTGACAGGCTTTAAACACCTGGGAGAAGACCATCGCACAAGAAATAATGGCTTAGAGAAAAACAAATTAGGAGCCTATTTATATTCCAGGAGACATTTTACTGCCTGCCACTCTCCATCCCACTGAAATATTATGATGGATTGGGGTGAGGGAAGAGAATTGCTAGGTGCTAGTAATGACAATTTGAACAACGAGGTGAAGGAAACACACCATGCGCTGCCTCTCCCCAGAACACGGTTAACTTATTGTAGAGGGAATCAAGGAAGGGAATACAATGCATAAGTCACTGGAAGTGCCTCAGCATTTGCTGTTCATATGGACATTCACATCGTGGGCATCCCTAACTCCCAAATTCTGGTGTATTCTAAGGTCAAACTATTAAAGAGGAATTGAAGACTGAAAGCAGATTAAATGGAGCTCTACACGCTCTCCACAGAGCTGCAAGCCAGGCAGCAGTTACCTGCCAAAGCACGGTAAGAGATCTAGCCCATTTCATCCACAAAAGTTTTGCTGGAAGAGGTGGGAATATGTTCTGAAAATGTTAATAGACTAAAATATACATAGCTTTCTACGAGAAAGCTGCAATCACAATGTGACTGTGTGCAAGCCCAACCACTTCTGCTATAATCGTGTTGCAATTACTCTCATCATCATGAACCTGCACACACAGGCATTCGGCTTTCTGAAGACAAGTGTCAATCCTATGTAATTCCCAACAGCATTAGAAAACAATCACAGTTAAGATCTCTTTCATTTGAGGAACAAAAAAAAATAAGGGGGGGGGGGGAGGGAAAAGGGAAAGTAACTTCCTGGAAACACCAAGAGCTGAAAGAGCAAAGTTTTATTGCCAGAGGAAAGTTGCAGCAGAAAAGGGATAGGAAGACTAGGCCAGGTAGGTAGCTTAGATGTAAACTGAGTCATGCCTTTTCTATAGTACCAATGGCCAGGATCCAGCCTAGCCTCATAAAATGTTACCATGACAACTAGTCCCCAGGAAATGAAGGAGTTGAGGGAAACAAAAGAAGAAGTGAAGAGAATAATTGTTTCTCAGCACACTGTCATGAAGGGAGATGGTTAGAAGTGGGTCAAAATTCCCAAAGCAACGGAGCTCGTAATTTCTGAGTGAGACCTCAAAGTTCTGTCACAAAAAGTCCTAGGACTCTCAGGGAAAGGTACTCTTTTTTAATCTTTGGGAAACCCGGGAGATGTCCAGGGGTTTCGGGATGCTTTCATACTCTTATTAAAAACGTGCATACACTCTTATCAACCCAACTTGCTCAACATCAGAAGTCTCTGACATCTGCTCACTTGTCACTAGCTAGGACAGAGGTTTTCTGTGCCCACGCTGCTCAATGCGAGCTATGAGATGTATCTTCATGCAAAGATGGTGTAAAGTGACATTTAAAATGTCAGCCTTGAAATCATAATTAAGTCCTCCTAATGCATCTTTGCCTCTTCAAAAGCAGAGGAATTGAGACAGTAGATATGTCTGTAAGGTAAAACTGTGGTAACTGCTGATATACAGCAGCAGGAAAAATAAAGGACATACTGTCTCACTCTGCCATCTCATGGGGCCCAATTCTAGCACAGTCCAATCATCGAGCTGGTTTAACTTGCTACTGCCAAAATTAGAAAGGACAAGAAAGAACAGGAAAAGAAATTCAGGAACGGACAGAGACAAATCCAACAGCCTTTAGGAACTAGCTTTGTGCTACATAACTGTCTGCTGTGTTTCCAGGGTCAGCCCAACAATTGTGTTTTATTCTCTAAATTTAGCTGAGTTGGGTCAGTCTACCAGTTTGGCTCATCAGAGTACAGAGGCCTTTTGGAGGGGATTCTGACATTTGATCTGAAATCAAGGAAATGCTCAAAATACCTGGACAGCAGAGAAACAGGGGGCTTGACCCTTTTGGCTATGGAGAAAAGAGACATGCAAAGACCAGATAATTTCTTTGCTGCTACATGATTAGAACTATCTGGGGAAAATTATATAAGCACAGAAGTGAAAAGTTATGAAATCTCTTTTCTCTGAGGTCAGCTATAACTCTAGGAAGAGGCTCATGGTTACATGGCTGGAAGGTAAGTAACAGAAGGACCATTCCCTGAGGTCCATCTTGCAGGCACCAGATGGCCAGCACTGCATTACTACTTCCTAATCTTTTTTGTGATCTTTTTCCTTGTGGAAGGATTTTTGAGCAATAAGGAATTAATTCTCAGAAGTACCTGAGGAGACCAGTTGAGGGATGAGACCTTGAAAACAGCCATATGGATAGAGAATTACTTTATCCTCTGT
This sequence comes from Pezoporus wallicus, assembly GCF_028554395.1. Classification (NCBI taxonomy): domain Eukaryota; kingdom Metazoa; phylum Chordata; class Aves; order Psittaciformes; family Psittacidae; genus Pezoporus; species Pezoporus wallicus. Next base: position 3,089,474 of record NW_026639755.1, read on the forward strand.
CACGGGGTTTTTTGATGACCTGAACTAGACTGCACAGCGCTCCCTCTGAAAGAGGAATGTCTGGGTCATACCATGGCTGAAGTAATGCCTTCCCCATGCAGATTTCTATGATCTCAAAGACAGACTGAGCCTCAGGACACAATAAAAGTAGGGACAACAGATCAAAGGGAAAGCTGATTTTAGAAAGCATCCAGAAATAAGAAAGGAAAGCTCCTGACAGGAAGATCTCAGATCTAAGGAGGCTCAACAGGAAACAGGCAGAAATACTTTGAGTCTTGTAAGGACTCAGATTGTGCAGGTAAGACACACTAATAGCAAGATGCGTTTTTTCTCTCATCTCTGGCATTTCAGATCAACAGACTTGTTCTGGGGAGAAATGAGGAAAGGCTGGAATGGAAGACACCATGGGACACGTTGGCTGGAGAAAAAGAGTCTTCCTAAATCTTAAGAGCAGAGAGGGTGTGAGATATTTCCTGTGTCACTTCCCCTTTTGAGAAGGAAAAAAAGCATGCAAAATGTCCAACTTCTGTCCCAGAAACAGCTGAAGCAAAATTAGGTAAATAAAGAAGAAAGGTTAATGAATTTAATGTCTTGAATAAATGCCAGATGTGCTCAGTGAGTGAACAGGACCCAACTCTAACCAGGCCACCAGGAGGTGATGAAAGGATGGGAAAAACCCTTGTCCTTCTCATACTACTTGGGCACAGCACGCTGGAAGGCTGCAGAGGGTAAAGGATGCCACTTAAGGACCAGCATCAGACTGCTAGAAGGCCTCCACTGTGTGTCATGCAAAGACAGAAAAAAAGAAACTTTATTTGCCCTTCTGTATTTGGCAGAGACAACCACAAGTTATCCTACCTGCTTTAAGATTAGTGTCTGTTGGGGTGGTTTTTGTTGTTTGGTTGGTTGATTTTTAAATCTGCCTCTTATGGGACAGCCTATTCTTTAATTAAGAATGTTTATTAAACATTCTCTTCCCACTTTTAATCAGTGCTTTGACTGACAAGTTACTGTATCACACTGGATTTGACATTAAAAGAAATATTTACTATCCAAATCTGTACTTGAAAATGAGTGGACTGTACAAACATCTGGTGGAAAAGAACTTTTTGGGCTTCTAAGAATCATTTACATGACCCGAACATCATGTACATTATGGAACTTAGGCTTAATGTCAGACATCTTTTCAACTAGACAAGTCATCTAAAGAAAAAAGTTATCGTGTTTTAGAATAATGAACAAAATGTATTGCAACAAACCTGTTACACTCAAAATACATGGACATCAAAAAACCTGACTTGCAGCTTCCCAAGCACGTTCAAGTTCTCTGCTTTCCTTCTCTCAGGCACACTGAGGTTTTTACAGATTCTCCTGGCTGAATGATACCACATTCCCTCCAGGTTTTACTACAAGACAAGCAGTTCAGGTGAGCATCTGGTGATGCCAAATATGAGTACCTCAATCCAACCTAATGCCTCTAAGGTAAACAAGGAGGAAACAAACATTCTGAAGATGATTGCTGTTAAGTGGTAAAAAACAATAATATTGAATCAAAGTGTGAGAAGTCACAGAAAACCAAGCTTGTGTTTATAACTAAAGGTTTTACCAACATCACCCGATAAGTGCACAACTCACAAGTACAACCTTGAGAGGAACTTTGACAGACAGTTCTGACGATACTTTATCTACAATAATATCTGCATTCTGAGAGCCCCTTTCACAGAAAGGGCTTAAGCAGTTGGATTTATAGAATCATAGAATAGCTAGGGTTGGAAAGGACCTTAAGATCATCTAGTTCCAACCATTAAGGAGAATGTATTGTGCCTCAGAAACTAATAAAGATTAAAATAGCTAAGCAGCAAACTCCAGAAGATGATAATAGTGTCCAAATCTGTAGAGCATATAAACTCGGAGAAGAGGTGATCAGTGAGGATAAGGTGGGTGACAGGTTAGTGGAATAACAGTACAAAGTTAAAGAAAGAAAAACAAAGGAAAAATGTAGCCCAGATGAAAGAAGAAAATGTTAGACAGCGATACCTACTCAGCTGTGAAATACTCTCCCAGAGGATACAGACGTTCTATAACCTATGACATTTTAAACCCACTGCAAACAAGTCACTAACATAAAGAAAATAATATGGGAAACTTTCAGCTCTGGAGAAAGTGACCTTGTCCACTCTATCTTAAACATTCAAAAGTCAATGAACATTTATATGATCCCTTTCACCAAAGACTAGCCTCATGAAACAGTGGAATTCCTAATGTTTCATGCCCTTCTAAATCACAGTTCTACACATGGTACGTTACATGCTCACCATTCAACATTAATAGCAGAATTTTCATCATGTAATACTGATAAGGAGATTCAATTTATATAAAAGAAAAAAGATCTGAAAATGTATTATCCGAGTCTCAGGTGTGCTGTGAGGTGAGCGAGCGATTATCAAGATCATTATTATAGCACATTAGTGACTAATGGTGTGCGATAAGGATTCTAAAAATGCCTACTATGTACTTAGCTATCTTTCAATTGGGATTCAGTGACAAAAGAGAAAATTATCTGTTATGCATGTATATAGTGACCGACTGAGAAAACAGAAACTAAGATCAAATGCTTAGAGATGTAGAGCAGAAAAACAACAACACATGAAGAGAAAAAAAAACCCTCCACAAACCAAAAAGGAACCAAAACCCAAACCCTTTCCAGTTTTATAACAGCAGTGCCAGCTTTGGGAAAAAAGAACGTACTTAGATGGTGTCTTGAATAAAGCAATTTCTCTTTCCTACGGGCTCTTCAATAAAAAAGCTGGTAGTATATGTGTATATGCGTGTGCACAAAGAACCACCAATTTTATATACAATTTTGAAACAAAATGCTTTTCTTGCACCACAGTTGTCTTTTTGTGCAAAAGATGTCTGGCTGAATCAATTCAAACAGCAACATGGAATTTGGCAGCAATCCATTTCTGCTGAGATTAAACCAGCTGCTACCAAATCCATTGATCCTTTTAGCTATTGATTTGTTAATTCAATAAAAAAAGTTTTAGATTGTGAACAAATTTACAATGCTGAGGAGACAGGATTTTGATAAGTTCTGCTGCCAGACTAAACTGGTAACACTGTCATAGGAGGAATTCACACATGATTTAAAATAGTAAAGATTTTCAATGTGGCAGGTTGCTTAAAATATGATTCTAAACAGGAATGTGACTGTTAGAAAATAGTTCTTATAATTAGAAAGGATAATTGCCTTTGTCTTCCAGCTACTAATATTAGTGATTAAATCAATTTTGGCATATTTCATACTCCTATTTGCTGTGAAGATCCAAACTCTCTTTAGGAAAAAACAGTATATTTTATTCGTATTAAAAAGAAAACTAGAACAAGTTCCAACTAAGGATCAGATTTTCCTGGGGACAGCTCCATGCCACAAAAGGCCTCACTGTGCAGATCCCAGCTTTTATTCTCAACCAAAAAGTGCATTACCAGTCTAAAACAGTCTAAACATGCCAAGCTCTTAGTAGATACTCAATGTGTATCACTGGCACTCGGATTCTGTTGCTCTATTCCCTACTTGAAGCGTTATATTAATTAGGATATACTTTTTTCTCGTTAATTCAATTCACATAAATGAATGCTTGTGAACTTAGAGGGCCACAGTTATAGCCGTGCAATAAGACTTCCAAACTGACAAGAGTGACCTCTCCTGCTGGTGCTGTTTAGAGCAGATCAGCAATTTAGCACTGAAGTAGTTTTTCCTTGGAAAATGCTAGTTGCAGAAATTAGATGTTTTGGAAAAGAAGAACTGCTGGGGATCCCAGACTAAGCAACTTGAGCTCACAAGACCAGAAGGCTGTCTGAGGACAGAGGTACCTTATAATAGCTTCTAGAAGCTCAGAGGTGAATTTGCTGTGTGGACTGCACCAGAGGAAGGAATTAAATGATTTTCAGTGTATCTGTCTCCATCAAATGCACTGAGGCTTAGTATTCCCAGCATAAAACTGAAATAAGAGAATACTGGAAAAAGTAAATATTACTGTTGAGGAAGTAAATATTACTGTTGAGGAAGTAAATATTACTGTTGAGGAAGTCTCCGACTTGGAAAATTTCCCTGAACAAGAATTAGCTACAAGATTAGTAATAGCTCACTTTGGCCTGCCAAACCATGCATAGATGAGCATTGTAAGCTGTACCAATGCTTAAGAACAAGAGTCCAGAGGTGTTAGTAAAACATGACAAAACGTAATGAGAAATGGGGGAAAATCTGGCAAGACTGCCTCTGGGTTTACCATGGGCTTCCTGAGGAAGAGGAGAACAGAATCCTTGACATTGCCAGGCTTTGGCTGCTCAAACTATTCTCCAAAAACACGTAGCTGCAATACCCGAAGAACACATTCCAAACACACACCATTCTAGCCACATAAGCAGAGAATTTTAACCATAAAAATGTATACATAAACACCCAGTTTCTATGGGTTCTAATTACTTACATGAACACAGGCAAAGAGCACATGAGACAAGTCAAAATCAGGGAAAACTTAATATGCTTGTAGAGGTATACGACATGTGAAATTAAGGAAAATGACAAAGCCCAGGAAATCTAGGTATGTATTAATGTGACTCTTGAGGAAATCCATACTTAAAACTTTGCACTGGCCATGAAGTTCCATTCTGAAGTAACCCAAAGTTCAAGCTATGAATGGTATGCAGCCTGTTCAATAAAAATGTAAATATCCTTCATTCTGTGAAACTATAAATGTGTTTAGTTACACTTTAGTTACCAGTTTTGCAGCTGGTCATCAGCAGAGCAAGGAAGAAAGCCAGTTCATAGAAAGCCAGTTCACATATTGATAAAGAGAACTACAGAAAGTGCAACTCTTGCTGTTATGGTATTTCCTCTGTATGTGCACACACCACACATACAGATACAAATAAGTATGTATGGATCAAGTAAAATAAGGAGAAATAAAACTAAAAGTAAGTAGCTTATTGATAGGTATCAGTGGTGATGAGAAGGTTGACAAAATACCTGAAACGATTCTGAACTAATAAAATTTAAAAGCTATCTGCTATTTTTCTATCTCCATTTATTCATTATTTGGTACTGGAACAGCTACAGGATGGAAATGTGACATAATCAGACCAGCTTTGAAGTGGGCTTAAAGTCAATTTCCCTTTCCAGTCCTCATTCAATTTAAAATCTATTGTCCTTTTGAGCAGAATTCTACCTTAATGTGAAGATGTTTAAAACTGATAGTCATGCCAAATTCTAAGTATTTCCATGACATGGGGATTACATTTCAAGCTCTGCAGGGCAGGGGCTGTTCTTTCTGGGTATTTTTAAGGGATCTTGAATGACATAAATTTGATGCAAGATTGGGCCTTTTGCACATCTACCATGGCAACTCAGAATTATATTAGCACTCAAACAATGAACAGCCATGAAACATTCAATAAATTCTACTGATGTGATTATATCAGACAAAAATTGTGTTTTATTTAGTTGCCTTCAAACTTGATGCATCCCAGAGCCATCAACAAGAAAGTAAACATGGTAACTGTGGAATGAAATAGAAGATGCTAAAAACTGAATGTAAACTTCCAGGCCACTTTGAACATTGAAACTTACTTAGGATAGGTCGTTAACTTCAGGATATACCAATAGTTCACCTTTTTCTTTCAAAAAAACCCTTGATCGCTCTGCTACCTTTGAAAGAGATAAAATATAATCTTAACCATCAAAGCAATGGTGAACCAAATCATGTTGTATCTTTTCATATTTCATCTCAATGTGAAACTGAGTCCTGATATCATGCTAGATTATCGGGATAGGATGATTCCTGTACCTGCTATATTCTTCTGCACCAGGAATAATAAATCTAGAAACTAATCCCGAAGCATAATGAGGAATTCAAACTTCAGATGTTTAAATTTAAGACACAGCCTGCACAAGTGGCCAACAAATTTTCTTCCAACAGAAATTAGTAAATTCCATCTATATTTTCAGAATCAATCCCGCTAGTTCTGTTGTATCAGTGGATGCAATTACAATAATAGGTTTTAAATGGGTTTAGATTTCAAGTACGATTGTGCTGAATTGAATTATTTCCAACTCATCATGAAAATACTGGATGAACATTCCTCATTTTCCACCCACACTTCTAAATTGATTTCCATCCACTTCAGCATGACTGACTTTTTCCAAATAAGTAGGTATATACTTCACACTCTCAAGTGCTGTCACAAGTACCGAATCTGATTTAGAATGCCACAATAACTGAACCGAGTCCAACCTCCCTAGACAAACATGCAAATAAATATACACACACCTAAGGAAGTCTACACATCATGATCTGTTTTCAAGCCCAGAATTTGATTTACACAGAACAATACCAAGTATTTTTTAAGGCTTTCCAGTTAGGGATATTCAACCGTTGAAGAAATGTTGTTAATGAAGGTCAAGGCGATCTGGAAAGAAGGGCTAAAATAGGGTATAAAGCAAAAACAAGATGGACTGGATAACACTTTTTTTTCTCCAAACAAGATGCAAGCAGTAATCAGTTCCTAAGAAAACCCTCTACACAGGGATATGTAATGGAGTGCTCCAAAGAAACAAATCACCTTGTACAATCTGTCTCTCTGTGATACACAGAAACTCCTCTTACAGCTCTCCAATTTCTTCCAGTAACCCTGACTGACTAATAGGATTCTGTCCCAGCTGGTGGAGTGAAAATGTCACTTCCCAGAGAAGCTAGCACAATGATGAGGATAAAAAAAACATTTTGCATAATAAAAATTCTGATGGCTTTGTAACCAAAAGCTATGTAATTCCATAGTGCATATGGAATAGGAGGGGCTTAGAAGTAATGCAACATTGGAAAATTCTTTTCCTATTAATAGCACCTTTACGAAAGGACAGCAAAGAGAATTTTAAAGCTGATAGTTTTAATTCCCAACGTATTTTTGTGTCTAGTAGTGGGGAAGAGTATTTATTGTGATTAAGAGATACAGAAGAAAAGAAGAAACTTCTTATTAGGCATCATTATACATCAAATAATAAATGAGTTTCTACCACACACACACAAAGTCATAAGAAGGAAATATACAGATGCAAAAGAAAGGATAATGCATAAGTCTGATAAATAATTAAAAAAAAAAAAAAATCAGAGTTCTGAGAGACAAATCAGGCAGAGCTTTATTTGCCCTGACTCACATGGTACTCATTCATTTTCTCCAGGACTAAGGAACAAGACTCGTACACATACAGCATCATATACAGAAAAAAGAGATGCCGCTCCTACAGGATGTCACTAAGGAAGGCTGCAGTAAGGAAGGTGCCACTTCCTATGTGGCACGTGGAGGCAAAGCAGTCCTCCTGGGGGGTTCAAGCACAGAAATTAAATAAGCAGTGACAACTAGCAAGCAGCAGCAAGAGAAAAGAACTAAGTTTTGAGAAGGATGGCTGAAGCCTTTGGATCTATACACAGTGGTTTTCCTTACGGTTTTCTCCATATAGTCCAGCTTGAAGGGGAGACAGCATCAGAAACTGGGAAAGGCCACTAGAAAGAAACAAAACGCCGCTGTCTTGTAGAACCTGTCTATGGTCTTAAAATCAAGAAGTGCAATCACATTAACCGATATATCTGATGACATAAATACACTTAGTACTACTCCTGCGTGTGCTTGCTCTCCTACATGGAGGTATGCACAGGGCTGGTGAGATACAGCACAGGACTTGTGAGATACCTATGCCCTTCTGGAGGAATAGTTGGAGAACAGAGAGAATACTTTAGGATGTTTAAAACTGCACTAGGCATTATGTTTATGCAACTGAGTCCCATCGCTACTAATAGCTGACAGGATCAAATGCTGTTAGAGAATCAGACCTTCAGAAGGAACATCAAGACAGCCGCACTTGAATCTGCTTTTAAATGTTCTGCATAAGTGACTCATAATTATTCTTAATAACAAATCTGAAATAAACAATGCATATATTTCTTATAATAAAATACATCTGTATTAGCTATTGAGACCGGTCTGTGAATTTTACCTTTTTTACCATGCCCTGCAAACTCCCCAGTGAGAATTAAAAACCCCCCAAATACCAAGTCAATATGCCTTCTTATTACATGCCAGAAAGCAAAGCAGGGATCATTTCGAATTCTGTTTCTGAATAGCAGGAAGCACTGTTGTTCATTATATCTACCTTGTTTTTCACAGTCAGCTGCTGGAGGTTACAGGTTTCCAATATAAACATTGACTGTAATAGAAGAATGAGCATAAGGCCAGAGGAGAGAGTGGATGCTATGCTGTTCTTTGAAAGGGTGCATATGTGCTCCAGCTCTCAAAGCTGGTTAGTTATATGGACACAGGAGAGGAAGATCTTAAGCTAAGACACCATAACCCTGGGGCTGAATACTACTAAAACTTTATTAGTTCTGCATTCTCCAGAAACTCATTATCTGCAATAACATTTGATATTTCAGAAGAGTCAAAGGGAGCCTAAAAGCCTTTCTTACTCTCACTCCTTTTACATTTTCACGAAGAGTCTAAGTGTATTCTGCTTTAATACTATATTTTAACTTTTTGTTTGTTGGAGGCAGATGGTTTAATTTAATATTACCTGGCAATAATTGTGGAAAAAAAAAAACAACACAAAAAAAACCCCAACAAGTCATCAGAAAACATTCTTAATTTATAGAATCACAAAATAATTCAAGTTGAAAGGAATCTGCTGCACTCCCAAACGAGCAAGTCCGAGGTAGATCAGATGCCCAGGGACTCAACCAGTCAAGTATTAAACATGTGCAGGCATGGAAATTCCTCAGCCTTTCTAGGCACCTGCTGTAGTGCTTGACCACATTCAAAACAACAGGGGAAACAATTTCTCTCTGTTCTGTTTCTACACTGCAGCTTGAGGCTATTGCATCTTTTCTTTTGCCTATATGGTCTTTAGGGTCTGGCTTTGTCTTCTATATAATGATCACTGTTAGGTGCCTGATTAAATGCCCATCAGCCTTCCCTTCTTCACGTTGAACAAGCGTAGCTCTCGCAGCATCTCCTCCTACAGCCTGTGCTCTGGCCCATGATCAGCTTGGTGACCCACCGCTGGGCTTGGTCTAGTACCTCAGCCTCTCTTTAAACTTGGGAGCTCTAACACTGGGCACGGTGCCCCAGGTGCATAGATTCATTATCTAAGCAAACACTACAAAATACAGACTAACATCAGGAATCTGCTTTCCTGGAAACTTGTGTTTTTTAAAGACAATAAATATTTTGGTCACACCATACCATCTGCAGTGGCAACAGAAGCAGCTCACAGCCTCTCTCCTTATCTATCTGTATGCTTAGAAAGAAACTTCTTGATACATGCCTTTCAGAAGCACTTTGAAGTACGCCACACACGCCAGGCTTAAGAATCTCTAGGTTTATTGATAATTTGTCTCACTCCACGAAGAAGAGAGGCCAGAGAAATCCCCTTATTCAATCTGTTAATTTTCTACTCTGAGTGCTCAGGTAGGGAATGCAGGATTTTCTATGCTTGAGTTTCTTTGTCTAATCGCACTGAAAATCGCCAACCTCAGTCTATTTATACTCCACATTCAAGTGACTACTTCTCTGCTCACTGAATGTGAGCAACCTTCTGTAGGATGCAAAGCAGAAATTTTTTATTACCCAATTTTGTTAATGCCCATGCAGTTTCATGCTGATTCAAGAGACTGCAACAGCTTCGTTCTTCACTTTCATTATTTGTGGCCATATTTTCTGAAAGTAATAGTTGTCACTTCAGTCCTACTCCTCTAAGTGACATGTACAGTCTTCTGAAGTAACCGAAGTGCTCAATACTCTTCAGATTCATATAGTTATTGCTCAGTTTCATACAGGTTATTTGTGGCTTCAACGTATTTTTTCTTTTGTGTCACATATTTAGATTTAATTTCAATGGCTTCACTTTTTCTAGCAAGCTTTGCACTTATTCCTATTAATTTCCAGCCAGATGGTTACCACTGGTAAAGCACAAGTAACTAGTTGCCACCCAAAGATGTGTTCACGGTCATGAATATGAGCTCTGCATTCTGTCAGGAAATTATGCATAGATTACCCATCCACTCTTTATTTCTTCTGCAGAGCAAACTGAAGGAGACCTTAAAACCTTCTGTCATTACTCGTTACAAACAGAAACATGTGAAGTAACACTGTTTGCAATGAAAACTCCAGCAAAACTGTAAATACTTCAACCCACATTTTTCAGAACAAATTGAAATCTTATGTCTAAATCACCGAATCACAGAACAGTTAGGGTTGGACAGGACCTTAAGTTCATCAAGTTCCAACCCTCCTGCCATGGGCAGGGACACCTCACACTAAACCATGGCACCCAAGGCTCTGTCTAACCTGGCCTTGAACACCGCCAGGGATGGAGCATTCACACATTCCCTGGGCAACCCATTCCAGTGCCTCACCACCCTCACAGTAAAGCATTTCCTCCTTATATTCAATCTAAACCTTCCCTGTTTAAGTTTGAACCCGTTACCCCTTGTCCTGTCACTACAGTCCCTAATGAAGAGTCCCTCTTCAGCATCCCTATAGCCCCCTTCAGATACTGGAAGGCTGCTCTGAGGTCCCCACGCAGCCTTCTCTTCTCCAGGCTGAACAGCCCCAACTTCCTCAGCCTGTCTTCATACAGGAGGTGCTCCAGTCCCTGATCATCCTCATGGCCTCCTCTGGACTTGTTCCAACAGTTCCATGTCCTTTTTATGTTGAGGACACCAGAACTGCACACAATAAATATACAATGTTTATGTATTGAAATATTTCATTTCTGGTTTATATTCTGTTATGATACGTGAGAAGATGTTTTAAATAAAAGACCAAAGTCCCAACTTATTTTACAACACAAGAAAAACTGTTTCACAAAAGCAAGTGGAAAAGACAAGTATCAAGTTAGCTAAAGTAAGATAGACTAATTTAGCATCACACAAAGTATTCTATAAAATTCAATTTTACATGATTATAATGCTTCTCTTCTGTTAGTGTCCTCTCATGAATTTAATATGTACCTAATAAAAGTAAAAAAAACAAACCAAAACAAAGCCAAAACCCAACAAAAACAGCACCCCCCCCAAAAAAAAAACCACAAACAACTCCTATTTTTATCTTTCTATTAAGTCAATATTTTAAAGATGTCCTATAATAGCTGAACAAGAAATGCTTTTGCTCTGATTCAGAAAGAAAAGCTATGTCTAGCTATTCTCTTCAACAGCACTTTATCAGTGGCATGGTGCATCCTCAGCTCTCTGCTGTGAGGATAAAAGGAAGCTCACACTGGGAATCTGGAATGTAAGAAAACAGTTGCCATCCTGATCGGAGCAGAGTCCTCCCTTTTGGTCCCATGCATTTCCAGAATTGCTATGTTCCTCAAGAAGGTCTTGGTAAATGAGGCAGCCTGACTCATTTTGCCTTGGAAAAGAATGGGAATCTATTTTAATCACTCACCAAAAGACCTGAAGCTAAGAAAGCTCTTTTAGTTTTTCTTTTCAGGAACCACTAAAGCCTTTCCACAGATAACAAGCAGACGAAAAGTATTTAATATACAGGCTTAATGTTCACTCATAGGATTTTACACCAGTTTCAAAACCCAAGAGCAGTGGAAAACACACTCACAAACATCATTTAAGTCTAGAAACTGTTCTCAGGAGCAGTGAAAAACATCGCTTTTATTTTTGCTTCCTGCTAAAGGGTGGGGAGTTTACCCTTGCTAGGCTGAAAGCAGGGAGTTTTGACAAAATGAAATCTGTTCTTTTCTCCTGGAGATGACGGTGCTCCGAAACATCGACAAATTCAAAATCTCAGAAGCCGTCTATAGTTTTTCTGCAAGGTTTCTCCTTTATTTATGCCACCTGCTGCTGCCCTGTCATAGCACAGGCACAGCAGGAAACACAAATGAAAGGAAGAGCCACAAACACACGCAGCTGGACTGTGTTTTCCCAGTGGAGCAGCAGGAGGTAAAAATGATAGGGATTATGTTGCCACTTGCCCTGAGGCAAAATGTTAATAACGGAGCCTTACACTTTCCTCTCCCAAGGGGAAAAGAAGGGATCTTTGATTTTGGGAAATTGAGTTTCTTATGCGCCTAAGGGTTTACTCAGTAGCTCATAAAGGTGTATTACTGCATGGGGTCATTAAAATAGCAACACGGTAATATAAGAGCTAGATTTTGTCCAAATAAATTATATGCTCCTGTCTTCCAAGGTGGCATCAAATAGGTTTTTCAGATAATCCAAAGAGGAAGTTTTATTCCAGCACTGCTTTATTACTATAAAATTATAGTATTTATTACTATAGTATTTATTACTATAAAATATTACTATTACTTTTTTGTCTTGATATTTCAGGATTTTCACATGACAGAAGTGCTTAGAAAATAAATACTATGGCCTGTGGTCTGCAATATTAATCCATAAACACATTTCAATGGAAAGTAGGAATAAAACTCATTTGTATTTCACTGAGGTCTGCAAGTTCAAGTCTACCTACTGAGAAAGCAAACCGATTTTAGGCGGTCTTGATCACTACAGCATTCTTTCCAGTTGTCATTCAGCTTCCCATAAATTGCATAAAAATGGCACTGTGCTTGTGATGATAAATTCTGAAGGAGGCATAATTAAGTACTATGTTCTGTCTCATTGATAAAAACAGGAAACGCGCAAGCAGCAAAGGTATGTTCCTGGTCTCATCCCAGATCAAACAAAAATCATCTCCCCTATTATCACAACAGTAAACCTTTGCCAAGTTTCAATCTTAAAATCCTAAAACATAAGAAAATGAATCCCATATGACAGAAAGGATTTCCTCTCCATTACAGATTTAGAATGATTGGCAGTACACATTATGCTTTGCTGTTACAAAGCATAATCATTGCTGTCTCCAGAAAATCTTTTAATAGGAGATATTTTCAGTACCCTCACTACCACATTCTGATACTCACCAGGCTCTCCTGAAGTTACAGATATAAAGAGGAACCCTTAGCAATTTTGCCCTAGGATCGATCAATGCAGTTGACGAGATTCTTCATTTCCTCTGCACGGCTTTGGTTTGTGGCAACTTTTCTCCTCATACTTACTTTAAAATTCTAGTCTAAGAGTATGTGTACATAGTTCCCTATCAGTATTAAATGGAATTATGAGTATTTATTGCTGAGAGAAAAGTTCCTTCACTGTATTAATCCCAGTGAGAAAAACTACTGATTCATGTCCAGCACAATATGTTATAGCTGATAAACTATAAAAGGTTATTACAGACCACTATTCTTTTCCCCTTCCAGTTTTTGTTTTGTTAGGGTCTTATCACAGATGCGGTTTTACTTAGCTTCATCATGTGTTATTTGGGGAGAAGAATATAGAGGCATTACTTGCTGGTCTGGAGTATATAAAAACAAATTTTTAAAAGTCATATTTTTACCATTCTAATAAATTATGGTATTGCAGAAGAAAGTTATGTCACAGGAGAGCTCGGCAAGAGTTGCTTTGTTCCGCTTCAGAAAGAAAAGCAAAGTAAAAATATGCTTTACGACTGAAATACTACATATTATCTATCAGCTTTGTTGGGTATGGTGCATCCACAGTTCTGTCAGAATCTCATGAAGGAAGCTTAAAGATGCATCAGCTGCCAGGTGTTTTAGGAAACGGTGTCTACACAGCGGACAAGCTATGGTGTGCATACTGAAGACAGGCACTCCTTCAGAAAAAGCTGTGAGCATAACATTTCTACCATATGTGAACCATAGTCAGATTGCAGAGGAGGAGCTACCTGTTGTAGGTGATTTGTATGGCAACAGGGCCTGAAGAACTGCAATGCCTCAATGGAAAGAACAGAGCGGAATCCACAGCAAGAGCAAGTCTCAAGTCATTGGAGCACAAACATATTGGCATCCATCTACAAACTGAAGTAAAGAACTTACAGAGAGGTCTGAACTGCAGAGAAACCCAGAGGTACCCTTTACTAAGTCACCTTGGGTACTAAAAGCAATCATGCATAACAGTAGTTAATTCATGCTCATTTTCCCTACCAAGAAATCAAATATTTTCCCTTGCAACTACTAAGAGTTGTCCTACCAAATCCCTACTGAAGTCTGAAGACCTTAATCAGTGCACAGCATTGAGCTGGGGGCGAGGAAGCAAACAGGTCTACTAAGAAAGGAAAGCAAAATTATTTCCAGTTACATATAACCTTGTTACGTATCACTATATAATGCATAAAAAAGCATTCTTAAATTGTATCTTAATACAACAAGTAAATCTAGAGCACAAAGGAGAAAGTATTCTCAACTTAGTCCTAAAACAGCCTTAAGAAGCAGGTACAACTGGAAAACTAGTTAGCAGTATCTGCCACTGAAAAGAAAACATAGCAAATTCTAGGTCTGAAAATCACCTCTTCCTCTCAAAATACCTCCCCAGCCCAGACTTAATGAGAATTGTCACAGCATAAAGCAGATAGCACACAAACAAAAGACCCTCTAAACCAATGCTACCTCCAAAACTAAAGGAAAACGCCCTGTCCAAACGCCTTAGCAAGGATGAAATTTACTGGGGGAAAAAGAAAGAAAAAATCCAACCCATAATACCTTTCTTTTCTTTATATTTGCTTTTTAATCTTTTTTATCATTTGTTTTTCAAAGAAACTGAGAAGAGCTTTCCCTATATTGAATCTAGGCTTAGCAAGGCTAAGTCTTAACACCTGACGACACCTGAGGATACCCACAAAAGGTTCAATTCTGTTTTCAGGGCATGAGGGAACACAGGCTGGAGAACAGGACTGGCTGAAGCTGGCAGTGGCCCTCATACAGGAGATAACTGTGAGGGTCACTAGAGAGAGATTACACTAAGACCAGAAATCTAGCGCAAAATCACCATACAGCAAAATAGCCAAATTCACTATGATCTTTACATTTACAGAGGTTTTACTTAGCTTCGATATGTTTTATCAGGAGAGAAGAATGTAGAAGCGCCACCTGCCAAACTGGAGTAGCTATTTCAGTTCACAATCGGACTGACTTCAAACTGAAAACGCTTATGTGAAGGAATACATTCACCTCCAGCGTTTACAAAATGTTTGCTTTTTGATGTCGGCGATTTTCCCCATGTTTCCTAATACCACTGATTACTTTAGTCCTTACAAAAGCATTAGAAAAACAAAGCATGCTACAGAAAAATGCCTGCTCTGCTTAGTCTGTAGCAACTAAACTAAGGTAGCCAAACAGCATGGAAAATGAACAGCTAAGAGATTTTTGAACATCGGTGATACCCAACCCTTCCGTGCCAAAGGACATAATTGATAACCCAGAGCCCAGTATATATTTACTCTTTTTATATATATATTTGTTATATATATTTATTCTTTACTTTTTATACATTTATATTATATAATATATAGTATAATTATATTATAAGCAATACAATATTATCTAAATAATATATATATATTATTTATATTTTTATTATTCTTTATATATTTATTCTTTATTTACATATATTTATTCTTTTTCTTTAAAGGAGATTAGCAATTTAATGACTGATGAAATAGTTTACTGGATACGATGATGATTTCCTTCCCTTAGGCTCCTTTAGCTGTGAAGGGCTCTATCAGATACGCAACAAAGACCACAAATTCTCCTCTAGGTTAAATCTTTGGAAAGGATTTAAAAATCTTTGCATGCCTGACTCCACATTTTAAATATTAATTCCGTATAGAAAGCCACCTGTTTTCCTCTCTCCACATACTACTTCACCAAGAAATTCTAAGGTGTAACTCGCAGGACAAGGCTATTTCGGCTGCTTTGTAGGAAAGGTCATTTCCATTTGTATTCTGTATAGTTTAGGAACAGCAGCAATGCATTATTCAAAATGCTTGGATGGCTTAAGCCTGTCTAAAACCACATTCTTCTCAGACTTGTGTTTTCCAATTGCATCATCCAAATCCTGTCAAAGTACAGAGTAGAGGATCTCAGACCTTGCTAATTGGCTACACATGAAGTTAGGCAATGCAGCTGGAGGGGAAGAATATTTAGCAATAGGCACCTTGACAGTAATGGAAAAAACCCATCATTTTTCCCTGTCAGCAGAGAAGCTAATTGTAATACACCTTTGGTAACAGGAACGCAGCAGCCCTGGATGGGCACAGGCTGCCATCGCCGGCTGCTATCAGCACTCGCCTGAGAACAGTTTCACCAACTGCTGACAGTGGGAAGCATGTCTCATTAGCTTCACCAAAACTGCAAGGACAGCGAGTTACAATCCTGTAGGGTAAAGCCAAAGACAACAACACTGAACAGAGAGAAGGCAGACTTTTATGTTGTGTTATCCTCTCTGTTACGCTTACACTTACAATTACAGTTGAACTCCAGAGGAGAGAGTACAGATCGTACGCATGATGTCTTTCCTATTCAGATCGAACAGAACTGCACCTTTTGTATGATCATCATTGTTAATAAGAGTTGTGTATCAGCGTGTGCATCACAAGTAATAAAAGCTTTCCCAATATTCATGGTGCTATCTCAGGAAAACACACCAAAGATGTTGATTCTGCTTGCTTCCTGTGAGCCTTTCACTTTCTTGCTTTTATAAGCTTCTAATGTTCAGCAGCTGTTTCAATCTGATGTAGAGTTAGGTAGTCCAGTCCTTTATGAACGTTGGCTTTTCAAGACATTCAGGTATTTCTTCTGAGTAAAGTTTCCTTAAAGCACAAAATAACACTCACAAGATGCATTCATTTTTCTTACCACTGCCTCCAAAATACAAAACAGATGTTTTATAGGAAGTGGTGGATGCTACAGGTAGCATCTGCCTGAACAAAAGCAAATGTTTACATATTTGCATCTGACTTGAGCAAGTCACTTTTAGAAACCTTTTCTAGGCAATGAGGAAAAGCTCTTTCAAGCTGTGATTCATCTTGTCCTAATATATATATATATCAACTTAAAGTAAATATGCAAAATACAACATACTGATCTTGCACCAAAATCATTTTTTTTTCTACTTACTAAATTAAAGCCTCAGCTGCTAGTTCAGATGTAAGCATCTAAATTTGGACATTATGAAATGCACCCAGTTAAATGATAAAAAACAACTAGTTGTTCAGTTCACCTCACTAATAAATGACTGTCACAGAATCAGAGATACACAGCACTTATGGTCCAAATAATTAGTGACAATAAGCTCATGTCTATGGTTTAAGGGACAGATCCATACACTGAAAAAAACAACATATCTGATTTCCCTGATAGTAGCACAGGATTTTCTTATTCTGTCATAATACAGATAGAGCCCCGTGGTGCCCTCTCAAATTCTGCAACATCATCTCTGCTCTGGGCTGCCACTTTGTACCTGTGTCCAGCTGCTGCCAGTGGTGCAACACTGAGAGACCACTGAGCACTCATCCAAATGTAACCACCCCTGTGCACCTTAGAACTCGCACCAAGGTAGATGTCAAGACACTTTGCAACCGCCAAAATAATGTGTTTTAAAAATGTCACTTATTCTTTTGTCTGCTCCTGCATCACAGGCATTAGCAGAAGCTTTTTCAGCAGCCAAACTTGTTTCTTTGCTCATCCTTGCAAACCTACTTAAGTAAATATATGTTCTTTGATGCTCAGCGTTATTCAATACATATCTGCCAAACTGTATAGCTGAGAGAATTCGACTAAATTCATTGGTAAGTTTGGATTGTGAAGTTTCTAATTTTTCTCATTTCCATGGGAAAAAGGTGGCAGAGCTATTTGCTTCATTTATCCTTGTATACAAGTCAGAAGAGGAACTGATGATAAAGTGTATTTTAGAACATTAGAAACTGTGGTTTGAAAAGCATTTTTCAAGGATCTATAGTTCATAATGAAGTGTGCAGAATGATGATAAGGATGAGCTACTCTGAATAAGTACTAATTTAATTCCTACTTATCTGTCTCTTCCATGTCATGGTTTCAATTTTAGGTTATGATTACCTAGATAAAAATCCTTCCCTTAAGATACTTCAGCATTTTGTGTGTGTGTGTGCAAAGCAATTATGGAAAAGACCATTTGTTTTCTTTTGAGTACGATCTCCATGCCCAAGGTACTGAACTAATAAATGAGACCAAAAGTTCACAGAATGAAAACCAGCAAGAAGCCCTGTTGCTGACTTGCTTGATTATGAAGAAGAAAAACAGGAAAACAAAAGGGAAAATGGAGGATAGGAAGAGTTAAGCGTGTGTTGTAAGATGTCCTGAACAAAGTAGCTTGTTTTTTCCAAGGGGACATGAAATGGACAGAGACAGGATTGCTCAGTTTGAGGAGAAAACAAATAATTCCTTTCAAAAACACTGGAAAGCAGAGAAGGAAAAAAGAAATGGCTAGAGAAAGTGAGCTGGTATGTTTTTTTGCTGAGTGATCCTAATGGCACAAGAAAAGTACCAGAAAATTCTGGATTTTCCAGAGGAAAAAAAATGTTGCACATGGAGTTAGCACAATCATAGGCAGGGCTGATGGCATTTGCAGCCCCTCCAAACGCTTGCAGATCAGATGCGCAGAGTAGATTGTGACCAAAAATGAAGTCCTATGCTTCTTTTCTTTCCTCTCTTAACTTGGCAACTTTGAGCAGACTCCTCCCTTGCATAAGATTCAACTGATCTTCTGATACGCACTGACACGGATCAGTCTGAAGAGCTGCGAGAAGACTCTCTTTTTTCTGACAGGCTTATTTTGCGACAGCAAATGACAGAACTGATCTTGTTCACTGTGTGGTTGCCAAATTACTAATACAGATGACTGGAAAGCTGGGACAGGAGCATGTGGCTGATGAGACAGGCCACGGCTTTCGACAGATGCACAGCTGGACTGGAATAAGGGCACTGAAGTGAAACCTGGATTTTTTTGAACTACACAGCTCCTGCGCATGAGGCATCACAGGTATCATCCCCAGAAAGCACACCAGCATGATTAAGGCCGGAGGCACAACAATGAAGCCAGATCTTCCTTGTGCTTGCTGCAGCTGGCTAAATTCGTGACTAATACTTGAAATAAGAGCAAGGGGAAGGAAAATCTTACCACAGATATTTGTGAAAGCGAGAGGACTCATGTCAAATGAGAAGCTGAAGTAGAGAGAGGACAGTGAGGAATCAAAGACAAAAGGCAAAACACGAGGGAAGTGGAGGAGAACGTGACTGAACCACAACTCTGGGAAAAAGTGCCTATGGCCAGGAGCCAAGGAGAAAGGAACGCAGAAACAAATCACGCAGGGTTTATGTGTAAGCAAAGGGACTCTGATGGGGGACAGGAGAACTGCTACAGTGTGTGAAGATCACCCTGAAGCCAAACGATGCGACCTGAGGTGGGAGATAAATATTGAGATCTCATAAATGGAAACTGAGTTTGGGAATGAAGGGTGGCAAGGGCTGCATCAAGGTCTTAGTTGAAAGAGCAGGATGTTGGCAGACTGGAGAATGTTGAAGAGATCAACTAAGCAGAGGAGGAAGAGGAGAGGGAATAAGGAATGTAGGCCTGCTTGTCCACAAACATTACAATGTGACCCACAAATCCAAAGCCTCCTATTTTAGTTTCTGCAAACTGGTAGAAAGCATGGTGTTGCTCATTTTCATTTCAGGAGAATATTCACCAGAGAAAGGCAACCCCTACTGCTCTCTGTTAGTCAAAGAGGGGAGAGAGAGAGGCTGAGAACAGAGAAGAATTGAGAGAGGAGGTAATACCAGGTCTTAGTGACACCAGAACTCAAAAAGACAACTGAGCATTATGCCCTCCTGAATTTTGCTTTCACCTAGAAGTAGCCTCCTCCAGGGTACAGATGGAAACCAATATACTTAAAATAGCAACAGCACTATAATCTGGTTAACAATTAATAGGAAAAAGAAAGCAAGAATACTATTTATTCTGCTTAGATTCTTAATTACATCAAGAATGACTATTAATGGTGAGTCAGTCAGTCAGAGTCTACTAAGAATTAATTTCTAAGTGTGCCTTCTATATACCTGTAAGGATAGATAATGAGCTGTGATTTTTTGATTGATATAACTTAAATTTCAATTAACTAGACATCTTTACTTTTAAATATAATTTTCCCCCTTATACTGATATAAATTTAAATTGAATAATAAATATACTTAGTATATTATCTATTAATAGAAGTATAAAATATAGCCAACTTTTCTCTCACTCTCAGATGGAATTAAATTCCATAGGCAGCCAGAAAAAACATTTTTAACAGGTCATGCTCATCAGTAATAAAGCCAACATAAGTGGAAAAGTTCTCATTTATTTTATGCGATCTCTGAAACATCATTAAGCAATCTATGACTGCCAAAGTAATAAACCCAAGTATCCAGAACACTTTGTACACATCATAGTCCCAGTTACACAATCCTAACAGCATACTAAATGAGTTTACTAGTCTCCTCTGCACGTATTAAGGGGGGAAATATGCTGTACCCTCTAGACTAGCCTAACATGAAATCTAATGGAAAGCTGCAATTATCAAGTAATGCAATGTGCAAAACTAGACTCATTCATATAGGTATACACACGCATTCATATAAGCACATACCCAAGTACAGTCAAAATGTGTTGGGAAAAGATCACCAGGCCCTTGCCAGGTGATAGAACCATTTAAATCTAGCAACACCTCCAGACACCCACATCCAGTAAGCCACAGGGGCATTTGCTCCTTGGGAAAGCTCTATAAGTCCTCTAGAGCCATCTCTAGTGCAGCCCACTGAGTAAAGCCACAGTCAGATGTGTGCGGTGGAAGCACGACCTCACAACAGCTATAAAACTCTTGGAAATCAGCTCGCCATGGCTATAAGCAGCAGGTTTATAACACAGTGCACCTCAGACTGATCTAAAGCCTACTGAAGTCAGAGGGGGCCCTTGAACTGATTTCATACTAGCTTTGGCTCAGTTCCCTAAGTCAGGTGTTACTTATCGACTTTCAATAGAAGATTTTGGTGTTAGTACATTAGTACAGGTTTTGGATGCAACAGAATGTTTAAAGGCATAAATCTTATTTTTTTAAAAAACAATTTTCTGACTTTTATGCATTCAAAAACTTCGTTGTTGTGACAGTTAGCTATAATAAGCCCTGTACCTTTAGCTGTTTGCAGGCGTTAATGTAGCAAATGCTGTAGAAAACCAAGTTGTAGGAAAAGATATTTACAAGTGGTTGTTTCTTTTTTAGAAACACCTATTCCAAAACCCACAAGGCTGAGAGACACCTGCTTATTTAAAAGTCCATGCTAGTGTAGGCTGTGTTCATTCCTTTATACAGCTGTGAATTTTACCGACATGACCCACGGTTTACAAAACCCCAGAGAAGCCTGCTTATACGAGAAGTGTGTTAAGAAGAGATTTTCTGAGTGCTGCTTACCCTCTGAATTAAATTCTTGATAAAAAATGGTCGGGTTCATGCTGTGTTTATTCATACTTATTTATAAAACAGCCAAAGCTTAATTCATTTGTTTGTATTCTTAAAGAACGTTATGAGGAAAAATACTTTCCTGTAACATGCCCCTTGATACAGAACACTGGGAAATCTGCTCTGGCCATTATGTCCACCACTGATCCCAGGGGCCACTGGCTTCTGAGTCCTTTCGGCGGGTGGCTTTAGCCAAATGACCTTGTCATTTCAATTACAGCATCTCCAAAGTGTTTCATAAACATCTTGTAATTATCTCAATAATGGGATTTGCTAGCTGTAACAGATACATGGTTTTTGTAAATAATCCACCCAGGAGTGTGCCTGCACAGCCCTGATCTTTTCAGCTGCTCAGAGGTAAACACACAGATGGGAAGAAAGGACAGGCTGCTGTAATAATTAGCCTTGAAAATTCTGAGCCTGGAAAATACACCAGTAGGTACAGTGAGAATTTAAACCTACGGGTTCCAGAGAAAGTCCAGCTCCTCCTGGTGCTTCTGAAAATTGGGTTAAGTATCAATTGGCATCCCTAAAAATACATCGACTCAATTGCTGCCTGAACACTTTGACAAAGTTATACAATGCACCTCAAAGTGGCTTTAAAAATGAGACAGAGGTGCTTTTGACAATTTTAATTTGATCCCAATTTTTACACTCAGAAATTCCGTAATCTGCTCCCTATGCTGACTGCCCAGTTAACACAGATTTAGTACTTTTCTTTCCGCATGTTATACGCACTAACATTTCATAGAATCATAGAATGGTTAGGGTTGGAAAGGACCTTAACATCATCTAATTCCAGCCAAGATCGTATGTCCTGTGCCTTTGCAAAACCAGTAAGGACATTTTCATAAATTATTTTGACATTTTGAATTCCATGTGCTAAGGGATCGTCAATTCAAAGTAACTGATGACCTTCTAAAATGTAACTACACCTGCTAACCTGTATCCAACTTACCACAGTTAACCTCTGCCATGGAAGTTTTTACATCCATAATGCACTAAAGAATACATGTATATGTATATATAAAATAACAATAGGAGTCATCTGTCTTCTTTATCAAAACATAATAAAGTATGTTCAGAAGTATAAAGATTAAATGCTTTATGTCTTGGGAGAATTTCAAATATATATGAAATTATAGACTCTATTTGGATCCAAGCTGGAATCAAAAGAATTCCTTTATTCCTTCATTAATATCACAGTATAAGATTATTGAAGTAATTCTTTGTTCCCTGAGAGACTGTAAATATTTGCTTAGAGACTGCAGTCCTTTCCAGGGATGCACTGCCCTGTATTTGGTTGTTGCTCAAATACACCCTGTCTGCTGTAGCCCGACATCTACTGAGTTTGACAAGTCACTGAGTGGCTTGAAAACAACTTTGTATCCTCTTCATGACAAGAACTGTTCTTCCTAAAACTTCAACTTTGACTCTCCAGATACACCTGCTTGAAATCCACGTCAGACCACATCTTTAACCTATTTAATATATACCACAGTGATTTGCGTTGCTCTAGTTCCTTAATCAAATCGTTGAGCAGTGTCAAGTCAAATACAGAAGACCACAGTAAAGATATGATAAAAATGAATGAAGTTATGAACACTAGAGGGCAAGAGACTGTAGAAATTTAATTTCTTCCCATTTTGCCACCCAAAGTGACTGGATATTGGACATGAAGTGAATATAAAAGTTGAGATGTATTGTTTCCAAGCAGTATGTGGTATCTAGATGCTTGCTACTGTAAGATATGTAATAAAGAATTCGGTCATATTTCAAAGAAAAAAATACTTTTATATCAAAAATTTTCAGAATAATTGATAACAAAAAATGTGGATGTACAAAATGCATTCTTTTAAAGTTTACAGAATCTAATTATTAGATATTCAGATAATAGGTAATGAGTGACTGGTATCACTCTGTAAAGACCTTAAACTTCCTTCTGAAGTGCTTGATATTGGCTTTATTAAAGACAGAAAATTGGAGTAGCTGGATGTTGTCTGAGTCAGCATGGCAACTTACATTTTGCTACTGAATGAAATGTTTGACCTAACTGCTAAAAAAGACTTGAACTGCAATATAAAAATCACAGAAATAAACTTGTACTGCAGCAAAAGACAGTTTTTCACTAAAATAGAGGTGTTTAAAAAAAAAAAAATCAATGAATGTGTAATAAACATTTCAGGTTCTCACCAAAAAACAGCTAAGAAATGTCACTGGTACATTTGTGTGATAGCCTAAGTAGTCATCCACTGGAAAAAAAAATGGAAGCAATTTAATCACAGAATCATAGAACAGTTTGAGTTGAAAGAGACCTTAAAGACTGCCTAATTCCAACCCACCCTGCTGAGGGCAGAGACACCTTCCACTACACCAGGCTGCTCAAAGCCACATCCAGCTTGGCCTCGAACACTTCCAGGGTTGGGGCATCCACAGCTTCTGTTGGCAACCTGCTCCAGTGCCTCACCACCCTCACAGTGAAGAACTTCTTAGTAACAGCTAATCTAAATCCACCCTCTTTCAGCTTAAAGCCATTCCCCCTTGTCTGGTCACTTCCTGCCTTTGGAAAAAGTCCCTCTCCAGATTTCTTGTAGGCCCCCTTTAGGTATTGGAAGACTGCTAGAAGGTCTCCCTGGACCCTTCTGCAGGCTGAACAAGCCCAACCATCTCCACCTGTCTTCACAGGAGAGGTGCTCCAGCCCCCTGATCATCTTCCTGGCCCTCTTCTACTGTAGAAGGCCACCAAACTTGTCAGGCACAACTTGCCCTGAAACCATGTTGGTTGTCACCAATCACCTCCTTATTTTCCACGTGCCTTAACACAGTTTCCAGGAGGATCTGCCCCATGATCTTTCTGGGCAGAGAAGTGAGACAGACTGGCCTGTAGTTCCCAGGTCTCTTTTAAGGCTGACATTTCTTCCTGGAAACAAATTCATTGCTTTTTCCTTAAAGACCTTCCCAAGTATTTATTTTCCAGTTCATGACATCTTTTCAGTAGTTACTTGTAGCCTGAAGAAACACTAATTCTCGCCTTTACCGCATAAATAATTCTTCCCCACTCTCTCTTAAACTTCAGAGTATTGATTTTGACAATGCAAATGACTCAGGTTGGTTTTTATTCTTTTCAATAAAAAAAAAAAACAAACCCAACAGGTTCCTCATCTTGCAGAATGGTTTCAAGTGAAAAATAACGCATCTTACTTATCCTCATCCTTTATAAAAAGAATCTTTCATGTTTGTCTGATTCATGCAATCTATCGACTCTTCTGAAACCTAAACCAACAGAATATATGTTGCTCACTATCAGCACACTATCAGATTACAATGAATAAATATGTCCCATACATCATCAGATGGTGCTCTATAGTGTCCAGAAATCTGGGTGAAAAGGAGGCAGAAAGACAGTCCTGTCAGCGTTTTGATTTTGGCATTCTGTCATGACCTGCCTGGAGCAGTGAACGTGAATGGCACTGGGGCTTGCAGAGACTGAATGAGGGTAATTTACTGAAGTCTATTAAGGAGACTGGAGCGCCGAAAGCATAATGTGCTCCTCACATTTCACTGCTTCAGCATTTAATTTGATGAGGCCCTCCACAAATAAAGTTATTCTTTGTTCCACCTGACTATTTTTAAAAGATGGGAAGTTTTCTAAAAACCTTTTAAGCTACCTGATAGGCAGGCATTGAACTTACTGTAAGCAGACACACAACTCTCTCAACTTTTAGAAAACTACTGAAATGTCACTTTTAAGAGATACTTCAGAAGATGTTGCTCTTTAGCTATAAAGGAAGCCTCCCTACAGCTGTCAATTGAATATCAGGAGGGGAACTGCCTATTAGAAGCCTTGGGAAAGGCAATAAATTCGCACCACTTCTGAACATCTGTGGGCTCCAAATCAATCCTTCACACGTGGTGAAATGTGCCACTGACCTCTGTGCTTCTGAGCATTAACGATCACGAAACACAGTGATCATTAATGGATTATCAACTGTAGCTACGTCATGATACCATCGGAAAACTAGTCTGTTAAGTCAAGGTAGCAAGACCATTGATAATCAAAACACATTTTGGCTTCTCAAGATGAAGCCTCTTTCCTTCAGTCCTCACAGTAATACATACTGTTTCCTTTATATTCTATGGAAAACAGCTTCAAAGAGCATGCTATTAATGCAAAGATTACTGCGTGTGATTTTTCTTTCACAACAATTCATTTAGTAATGTCCTTCAAAGAGCAAATGGGTATTTCTGTTGCAGTGTCTCTGACTCTTGAAGCACTTTAGCTGGATTCCAGTTTTCTAGCCCATCAGAAAACAAATGATAAATAGGCATTGCACATTTACTTCAGTAGGAACAAGGAGGAATTCTGAACACTTTTAAGTCACATAATTTATTACCTACATGTAAAATGTGAAGTTTAATCCTCACTATGCAAATAGAAAAGGGGTGATGAATATAACGGATATAATCTGCTTAACACGAACAGCAACAGTGCACTAAAAAACCCTCAGATATATTCAGCACAAAACAAATATGCTGCTACTAAAGTGGAATGCTTCAGTCACAGAAATCACTAAAAGCATTAAGATGTTTTACAATCTGACTACAAGATCATCTACCTTTAATCAGAAAGCTATTCTTAGGCTGTAGGTTATAAATGAGGAGTTGAAGTTTCACTTATTTCATTTTTGACCAAGAGGCTTTTCATTTTAAGATAGGACGAAATTCAAATGACACTGCATGTTTTAAGCTGATGCAAACTGATACAACCAAAAGAAAATCTGTGGAGAAAAGAATGAATGCAAAAGAGTAAAGAATTGTGAATCCTAACCTAACAATATTATAATGCACATGTCACAAGCTAAACTTCAAAAGTAAAACAAAACAACGTTAAACATCGATGTAGGAAGTAGCACTGGCAGACTTGTTGCTAGGAAGGTGGCAATATTTCAGGTACTGTTTATTGTCCTTTTGTTTGCTTTATCAGTGCATTTTATTTCTTTACAGAGAGACTGCTTGACAGGGTGCTTGTACATGCAGGTAAATAGTGCCATTTCTGTTCAGCACTGGACTGAGAAACAAAAAACCAAGAAAAGGCAAATAGCAATTAAACAGTAAGCACATGAATCCATTGACATTATGAAAGCTTCACCCATCTAAGACATATTTCCATCATTTGGAGTGACTTAATTCTTTGTATCCTAGATGGCAGGATTCAAAAACAAACCAGAAGTTTTCAAGAGACGTGCTCAGGGCAGGGTCAAACAGCTGGGGTTTTATGTTAACTTAGCAGAAGTCTCTATAATGCTTACATGACTAGACTTGATTACTCTTACAAAGACAGTGGAAGATAGATGCGTATGTAAGTGTAGCACAGTTCAGAGATTTGGACCTCGGGCAGAAATGACAGAACATGCAGGTAAGAACCCCAAAGCAGTGGGTTTGGGAACCAACTACTTGTTGGGCCACTAACTGGGGAAAAGACCATTGTAACAACAAAGCTCACATACTTGTGGCAGGCATCTACAGATATTCTGTAGTGAGTTTCAGTTGTGTGAAATGATAAAAGCAGAAAAGAGGAAATGCAGTCTGAATGTCATTTGCTAACCTTTGTCTCATATCACATACTACTTCAAGAAAACA
Organism: Pezoporus wallicus; assembly: GCF_028554395.1. Lineage (NCBI taxonomy): Eukaryota > Metazoa > Chordata > Aves > Psittaciformes > Psittacidae > Pezoporus > Pezoporus wallicus. The sequence goes on from NW_026639755.1 coordinate 3,116,567, forward strand.
AATATGTGCCTATTTTACTGAGGTAGCAATCAATCTCCAAGTGAATCAAAGCATTCAGCAGTCAATAGACACAGATGGCTTCTTATTCACAGATTTTTATTCATTAGCTCAACTGTGGATTCAAAACCCAGTATAATTATTGGGAAGAAATGTTCAAACTTTATTTTCCTAACCTGTCAGTTGTAACACTGCAGTATATTATGAATTTCTTACTAGAAGGAGTGAATGTGTACATAACCATTACATTATCAGGGACAATTATGCAGCAGTAAAGAACTGAAATAGTCTCATGCACTTAGGATGGAGGCTGATTTATGCTAAGTGAAAACTTAGATCTAAATTATTATCAGAATCAAATCCATGATCTAGTTGCAAGTGCACCACCTTTATCTCTGTCATTTTAAAGAAAAATCCCTTGAATCTTGTAGCACATACCTTTAAGCGACTCTTTACATTCATATTTAGATTTTATGCTTCATATAAAGACTAGAATTAAACTTATATAAAAATGAGTAAAAAATACACAGGACACTGAGTGACTTCATTGCTTATTCAATCAAACCTTCAGAGAATGTCAGAAAGTATTCGAACAGGTAGGCTCAAACCAAAATTAGTTCCTTTTTATTATTACTTGTAAATATAATTGATAATCAATGCAATAGCACTTCAAGGATGAACTGATACTGCAGAAGGTGACAATTATTCACTAAATGACACTGTCCAGAATCAGGACTAAATCATTACCTGGAATTGGAACTTATTAGTCAAAATTATAAAAGACACGCTGAGGGCCATGAACATTATTTTCAAGGTATGTATTAACATAGAGGGAAGTACAACAAAACTGAAGAAATAAAAGCAATGATATCAAGTACACTAACTAGGAAGGTTTTATTACCTGAGTGGATCCAGCTTCATAATGCAATGTAGCTATCACGTCCTAAGCTAAGATGTATAAATAGATCTCATGAAGACTGTTCATTTTATTCTTAAGGTCAGATGCATTTTATTTCTGCATCCTGATGAGCGAAGTAATATAAAGTGTTGATTCAAATACAGGACATTTTAGATCAATTAATTCTCACTGCTAGTTTTCCACTTCATTTAATGCAGTTTACACAGCTCAGCATCCTAAAACAATTGCCACACTTCAGTCATTTGGCTTCAGATATTTCATATCCATATTACAGTTGATAGTGCAGAAAATGTCATTTGCTTTATCACTGAAAGATACTGGACAAATGTATTCTTCTGTTCCTAACCAAGACTGCCAGGAGGTCTGACTAATTATCTAAATTGAGTTTTGCTATCTGTTTATAAACGTATAAAAACAAATGGCAAGTTGCACTTGCATAGCAGCGTGGAAACCAGGCTGTCACTACTGTGATTCAAGTTACTCAGTTTATGACAACTTGGGAGGCTTATTTTCTGCATCTTGAAAAGTAACATCTTGAAGCTTTGCGGTATTGCTTTGTGGGCTGTAAAAACGAGTACGTTGCTATGTATTTTTACAATTTAATGATGCAAGGATGGAAATCACCAAGGAATCCTTGGCATATTAATTTCAAATAAAAATGTGGGATTTCATTATTATTATTTTAAAAGACCACACTGTAGTGGCTCACACTACAGAATGATACAGAATCCCCATTCCTACAGAGCTTTTTGACCAATACAAGGCATATTAAACAATCTCAATGCTTCTGGTTTAGGGAATAGAAAGATTCTACAAAGTAATAACTGATAAAAATATCCCCATATTCTGGCAAACTGTAAAGCATAATGGCAAACAAATTTCATTATTATTTAAATGGAGAAATTTAGAGTTGTATCCTTTTATGTCCAGAAATATAGTTCATTGCTATTTTTATAATGGCTATTGTAAAGTATGCAATAAAATATGAGTACATACAGAAGGAATTTGAGAGAGCGCATAAGAAAACAGATTGTTAGTGCTAACAAACAGAAAAACTGACAACTAAATAAGACAGCAAATCAAGTTGAGATGCATTCTGAAGTCTGTGGTTGTATGAAGCAGGAAAGAACTAACTACATCTTAAAAGGAAGATGAAAAAGATGCCTATGTACAGAAAGGAAGTACTATGTACTTTCATGAAGGAAAGCATAGTAAAGATGCCAAAAAATAATGAAGACTGTAAATGGCAAAGCCTATATAGCCAAATTTGCCAACTCTGTGGGTGAAAACTCTGAATTAGTTAAGCCTGGAACAGACTAGGGAGGAAAGGAATGAATTACCACGCAGGGAATAGAAGACTCATCTTTGTGAGTAACTGCATGGCATAAAAGGAACTAAACACACTGAAGATTTCAGTAAGAACCTAAAAAGGAAACAGAACTGAAGCAAGGACTGATTTTGTGGTTAGAACTTGACAAGCATCAACAAGGGAATCTGTATTACATGCCCTCCCCTCCTCCACATATGCTGCTACAAAGACAACTTTTCAAAATGAGAAAACATTTAGGAGAAGGTTTTAATTTCTCTGCACATTCATCCCCCAGTAGCACCACCTCTTATTCTTACACATTGTGGTATTGCAAAATAACATACTGCAGGCTGGGAAAGGTGGCAAAGTGTTCCCATAACATCTCCATTATTACAGCCTCCTTTCTGTGTTATGGGTGAGTCTTGGACCCTCCCTGTCTCTGTACACTGGAACACACATCTGCTGAGACAGGGAGGCTTCCCTTCTGACCTCCACATTGCTGAAAATGCCCCAAATACATAAAAGCATGATACATAAAGCAGAAAAAACACAGGCAGCCATACAGGTAAGACTTTCTACCCCATCCTCCCTTATCCTAGAGCTGCCTTCTCCTTGCAAACCTGGCTGCTTAGAGGCTTCATGCTCCCTCTTTTAAGACCCTTGTATTTTCTTCCCTCGGATCACTTCCTATTAACTATGGCTGCTCTAATATCCTTTCTGTCCATTTTTTTTAATTTACCCTGTGCTGTATCCTATCCCAATCCATTCTTAGTGGCCACCAGTACCGATCACTGCCCTCACCTGGCTGCTGAATCTTCCCAAGCCTACAATGCAGCTTGTCCCCTCCACCAAATAAATACCTCTGTATTTGTTTTTGACACAGATGTAAAAGGTTTCAAAACAGCCATCCTGGAGAGGACACATGAGGGGAAGGAGCAGAAAAAGACTATCTGGAAAACCCTCATGGCAGCTGTACTGGCACAAGATACAAACTGCTACTGTCTATTCAAAATCCCCCCAATACCTGAGCTCATGCATTTCTTCTTTCTTTCTATAAATTAATGAATATACTATATCTTAGATATAAACAAAGTGGTTGAGTCAATTTTTCAAACTGCTGATCTACTGCAGCAGTTGGCCCCAAACTGAAGGAATGCTGGAATTGGCCTGCACAGCAGAGGCCGACACCTTGGCTAACTCCTACCACCACTGACAACGGCTATAGAGCTTATTAGAAGTGTAAAAGTACTTTTGATGGTTCACTAACTCTAAGTACATAAAAACAGCCATTAATAATGTTAAAAAGCTTATTATCTCAAAATAGTTTGTATTCTTTCCTTGGTAATTATTTCACTGTCCTTCGGCCTTCACCTTTTAAATGTTGAGCATGGAAAGAGGATACATTTTTGTCTTCATCTGACAGCAAAAGGCAACCACAAATACCATAGGCTGCTACTCCAACAGACATTTACGTATTTTTATCTGATGCTGTCGTTAGCATCCTCTTGCAACTATAGAAGAAAACCAGCCTGACGCTGTGCTCACTTGCATGCTTCAGTTGGGATATATTGTTAGCGTTAAAGAAGTTTTCTGTAAACATTTTGAGCATTTGATATAATAATAATCTTGTGTGATCCACTACCGAGGAGTGATTCTAAAGCCCATTAATTGCATCTACTTTATATAAAAAATTAGTCCAAAGGAAGAGGGAGTGGGTAGAAAGTTAGTGCAGTAGTCATTGAGCAAAGGTGGATTCTGTTGTCAGGTTTTTTATGTAGCTATACTCATCCTCATATCTTACTCCCTGATCAGATTTTTATGACTGTATTGCTAATGCATTGAGTTCTACAATTTTGAGACTTGATGTTCTTAAAAGGTCTTTTCCAACCTAGTTGATTCTAGGAAGAAAGATTATGCAAACTGTTTCTGTATGAGAAGTGAAGGGGTCTCTCTCTCCTTGGGAGAACACCAGACTTCTGTATCAGATTTTGCAATCTGTCCAGTGCTGTTGAGGTGCAGTGCCCTGAATTCACATTGTATCAACTAATATTTAAAACTTCAACTGACTTCAATCCTATGATATACTTGTTCTCCTTTGGCCCGTTTGTTAGGATCCTGCTGAGGAGAGGACGAGTTGACACCAGGTAACAGTGACAACCAACATATCTAAATCTGAGAATCTGTGCTGCCAGTCAGACAATTACATTTTTGAATGATGAAGAAAATGTACCTTCTCTGAGTGATACGTTGGGTAATTCAGTTAAGCAGTGCATGAACTGCTGATCCCCTCCTTCCATTCAAAAAGCAGTTTGCTGAGGGCACGTAGATCAGCCTGGACTCTGGGAGCCAGATACTGGCTGGTGGCTGGAGCACAACTGGTTTCTCTTGTTATTCTACCTAGCTGCAAAACAGGCTGCTAGCCATTTTTACTGTTCAAGGATCACTTCTTTTGGAGTTGCACCTATCAACACTGATGAAATGCTGCTGTGGATATCAATTTAGCTCCTAGGATTGTTAAAACTGAGCCTGGCTTTCAAGGCTGCCACAACCAGAAGTTTTTTAAAGGCAACTGCTGGGAGTTCAGTAAAACAAAAAAATCACTAATAGCCTGTGTTCAGCAGTAGCAGTCATTTTTCTCCCTCTTGGTAGCTGGTGCAGTGCAGTGTTACTTTCGGCTTGGGAACAGAGCTGATAACACCGATGTTTTGGTTTGGCCAAGGACTTTGTGACTCTCATGCTCTGCCAGGGAGGAGGGGAAGCCAGGAGGAAGCAGAGACAGGACACCTGACCCAAATTGACCAAAGAGGTATTCCATACCACAGCACGTCATGCCCAGGAGGTAACTGGGAGTTAGCCGGAAGGGCTGGGAGACTGCGGGGTTGGAGGAGGTATCAGTTGGTGCTTGATCGGGCTGGAAGGGGGCGGGGGGGGGGGGGGGGGGCAGGCGAGTTATCAGTCAGCTGGTGCTGAGGTGTTGTATTCTCTTCCCTTGTTATTTCTTTTATCATTGTTATTATTGGTGGTAGCAGTAGTGATTTGTGTTATACCTTAGTTACTGAACTGTTCTTATCTCAACCTGTGGGAGTTACATTCTTTTCGATTCTCCTCTCCTTCCTCCGGGAGTAGGGGGAGAGCAGGGAATAGTGAGTGAACAAGCTGTCTGGCTGGGTTTAAACCATGACATAGCCTTATACGTTCTTTCCTGGAAAGCTGCTGGGGCACCGAGAACCCCAGGCTTTGACCACCCTGTTTACATACGCTTAAGGATGATTTTAATCAGCGAGTTTGATAATTCATCATCTTGCTGATCATACTTTGGTCATCGAGAGTAAAGGGCAGAAATGTTTTTTTTTTTGTACTTGTGAGACCTCACCTGGAGTATTGTGTGCAGTTCCGGTGTCCTCAACATAAAAAGGACATGGAACTGTTGAACAAGTCCAGAGGAGGCCACAAGGATGATCAAGGGACTGGAGCACCTCCCGTATGAAGACAGGCTGAGGAAGTTGGGGCTGTTCAGCCTGGAGAAGAGAAGGCTGCGTGGAGACCTCATAGCAGCCTTCCAGTATCTGAAGGGGACCTATAGGGATGCTGGGGAGGGACTCTTCATTAGGGACTGTAGTGATAGGACAAGGGGTAATGGGTTGAAACTTAGGGAAGTTTAGACTGGATATAAGGAAGTTCTTTACTGTAAGAGTAGAGAAGCACTGGAATGGGTTGCCCAGGGAAGTTGTGACTGCTCCATCCCTGGTGGTGTTCAAGGCCAGGTTGGACAGAGCCTTGGGTGACATGGTTTAGTGTGAGGTGTCCCTGCCCATGGCAGGGGAGTTGGAACTTGATGATCTTAAGGTGCTTTCCAATCCTAACTATTCTGTGATTCTATGATTCTACTTGGAAGAAAGCACAGGATCCTCATCCTAAACAAAAGCTTCACACACAGTTCCCCTCCGCTCAAGATACATGACAGTAAAACACCACTGTTTTGAAAACCTATTGCTGAAAACAGAGGTATTCAAAACCCATTTGAGAGTAACACATACTCACCAAATAGCACGCTTTAGGAGACAGACAAATTGTGTGCATCACAGATACTGTTAAAGCAAAGAGGAAAAGATAAGTCCTGAAAAACTAGTTGGCCAATACCACAACAGATTGCTTCGTTTGTTCTATTTGTGAGCATAAAAATATTTTAATAATCCAAGATCATCCAATTCCTTCAGGACTTACATTTCAAATTATGACTCTCATGTTTATTTTCTAACAGTAATGCACCACTGATTTGTAATTTCAATAGTAAAATCCTCCTGGGGGAGGAATTCAGCCTATGAGGAGAAAAACCCTCATAATATATGTTTTCCTTTATTGTTTGAAGATTATTGTTTTGGGCTATGTGCGCATATATAAAATTTCATATGTATGTTTTAACAAAACACTGGCATAATCTTTAAAAGACGACATTTTATAGACAATTAGCTCATAGGGTTAGTTATTTCCGCCTCAACGTTCAGTTACCATTCCTCTCTACAGCTCCTTTCTCTTATTTTCCACTTTTCCATTCAGTCACACAACTGGTCCCCCACAGTCTTACCTACATGGCTGCCATAAATGCATCAGCCCCCTTAGCTGAGAGGTGGGGGTTCACAGGGAGGTAAGTGCTCTAGGAGCTGGCAGGGAGAGGGTTAACTACTGTCATTCCTACTGCGTTCTGGTCAGGGGTCCCTCTCAGGACTCCATTCTACATCCTCCTCTGCTCCTCACCTTGAGCCTCTGTGGGCTTTGGAGAAGCAACAAATGAAGAGAGATGGGTGAGGGACAGGACCTTCTGCACCAGTGGGAAGGACTAGTCATGGTGCAGAGGAAAGATCACAGTAGTACAAGGTGGAGAAGCATGAGAGCAGCGCTTTCTGGTTTGAACAGTGATGCAAGGAGATACACTGTGATCTGGACCAGGGGTGGCCTCCTCTGTAACCTGGACTGTTCTCTGCAGCCAGCAGGAAAGCCCTTTTGGGGGTAAGGGAAGAGCCAAGACCCATCTCCTCAGCCACAGGCTGAGCAAGTGAACTGCAGTTTCCTGCGGGCTGTCATCATAGACATCTGACCACTCTTGAGCTCACTCTGGTTTACCTTGGGTTGTCAAGGAGCAGTCACAAGCTTTCCTCAGTCTGGAAGGAACTTCTAGGTACTACGCTGAGCCAAGAGAAGAAACAATACAAGACTAGGAGAACATTTGTATATAAGATCATGCTGAAAAGCAACCAAAAGGATACAGCTGATAGTGAGCTTTTAAGCTGTGCCTTTCCTGGGTGCCCCACTTGCAATTCACAAAACCCTGGAAAAACAGCTCTCCACCACTCCCCATTCCTGGTAACTTACCAGGGATTGAAGCTTACTTAAAATGTTCTATTTACTAGGTACCTTGAGGTTCTGTAAGTCTAAATAAAAACTTCCCTTTTACCTTCAATGAATAAAGTGATTTAGTTGACAGTCTTAAGCTGTGCTTAATGACAATGTGAGCATTGCCTAAGGCCCCCCCCCCCCCCCACACCAATCAATCTCAGCTGGTCATAAGAAAAGTGCTTCATAAACAGTGATGAAACAGAATGAATTGTCAGGTTTATTTTTGTGTACTTGTACTTTCTCCATAAATCAGAGTTTGATTTCTAATGGGTGGAATTTTTCTAGTAGGGGTGAAAAATCACCCCAGCCCCAGGCTAAGGCACATTACACTGACTGCTCCCAAGAGCCTGATGAGTGCCACTTGGCTGCTGCTTCCACCTGTGCGTTTAACAAAGGATAAATGCGTGACTGCTGCCAGAGCCCAGCTGAACCAAGTGACTGGAAGAAGATCTCAGTGATCTGAAACTGCAGTGAGGGACAAGATACCTGTCACAGAAAGAGTAGAAGGATATTTTCAGCTGTCAAGGTTGTAAAATGACAGACCTTTTCTTGACGAGCTGGAAAGCCGGTTGCGATTGTCACCAGCGGTACCTGTGACAAGATCTGAACGCATGAGACACATGAGCTCATGCTTGTGGCTGGGGAAGGCACTCGCGTTTACACAACTCCCAATCTTGGAGTTCTGTAGGAATATTTCATAATATTATTGGTAACATCGCCAGTCATTTTTTGTAACATTTAAGAAATAGGAGAGAATTTAAAGTGATATCCATCCCCAGACCAAAATAGAATTTCAGGAGTGCTTTATCACACTTCACTGGATATACATATATTCCAATTAAACTTGCTGTATTTACTTTTATAAGCTCATGCACTGGAAGGGTTACCATAGTAAAAGACCTCTTATAGTGAGCAATATGAGCAAATAAAACGTACAGGGAAATAGTGAGAGGAAAGGAACATTAGCTGAATTTCTGTCCTTGCATGAAAACATCCTATGTTAACATCTCCTAAACTAATGAACCAATATAAGTACGAGATATTTTAAGGCATAATGGGTTCAGACAGAGAGCCTGTAGATTTGGAAGAGGTCACCCTTCCTTTAACTCTTTTAACACACATATGAACTTTCTGCCAATATAATGCCTCACATATTTCAACAAAGACTGATCTATTAAATAAAACCTGAAACGCAAAGTTACAGCATTATACAGAAATAACTCTCATATTTAAAGTCACATAAAGGAAAACAATTTTCTTTCTCTTCTTTGGCAAAATCTTTTAAATGCCTGATATAAATCACAGTGACCCAGATGCCCATCTTTCCATCATGCAATTTATCACTAGATGATAACGTGCCTGGTGTGTTGCTTCCTTGCTGCCACCATCTACTTGGCATAAATCTTGATACTTTTGATAGCACATACTGTTTATTAGGCTAAAAACTGAAATAACAGCAGATCGCCTTGATTTTTGGCAGCTATCCTTGTAATTTATGGTTCATTTATAGAGATGTAGCATATCACACAGAGACTGAAATTCTTTTTAGCTTCAGAAATCGGAGGGATGGCATTCTTAGTCAGAACCACAGTCCTATTAAATCAATGGGATCTAAGAGTATTTGAGTCCTGATTTTCCAAACTGCTGCAAATCACAAGCTGGGCACCCTGGAAACTGGGGGTCCTTACAGTCTCTCAATCAATTACATTTCCCCGATTCCCCCTCCGTATGCTCACACAGGAAATCCTTCTCTCGTGCAGAGTACGGCATCAGTCAAGGACACAATAATGCTGCACAGCCACATCACAACCAGCAATGACAGGCAACATGGATACCTACAGTGATGGGGATATTGCTAGTTTTTCTTTTGCAGCCAGAGCGGTAGACAGCAATTGGGCCACTGCGCAGGGCATGCCTGAACTGAGGGAACTGGTCAGCAACAGCCACCTCCTACTTCAGTTATCAGCCCAAGATGGCACAATGTACTCTTCTTTTATTTCCATTTTAATGTTAATATGGATCATTGTTGACCCTGCATCTCTTCCAGCTTTGAGCTGGATTTCTGTCAGGTAGATTTACAACAACCAAACCATTTTTATTCCACATGTAGGATACTGCATTGATTAGTAAAGCACCCTGCAAACTGTAACAGCAGGACTACCTGCATGAGAGATGACTGTCAGTAGTAGCATCCCTTGAGGAAAACTGTCTTCAAGAACAGAAATTATATCCTGTCAGTATGACTTCTTACTCTAAAAATCATGTAATGCTAGAGATACTATGGTTAGCCATTGATAGCAATCACGGGTTCGCCTGGATCACACGGCTGCAGCAAGAACCCGGTACTTTGGATGTTTGTAAGAACAGATCGAACTTCTGAAAACGGTCAGAAACATTCTTATTCCCGTATGAGTCCCACCTTGTTTGGTTTGTATCAGTTTGTATGTGTTAAACATTAGTGCTGTCAGATTTTCAGCTGTAATTCAAGAAGGCAGCCGGGGAAACTGCCTTTGTACATCACCAGTTGCATACCAAGAAGTTTCCCAAATCACAGAGAATCTCAAAACATCTTCCTAGTAAAACACATTGTAAAGTTGCTACTATTTTTAATTGCTGAAGTAGGTGCAAAATAGTCCCTATATAAATCAGTAAAAAACATTTTAAAAAAGGAGGTTGCCCTTCAAACCCTCAAAAAAGAGTAGTCAGAATGAGTCAAGTTATCAGTCATATTATGTCAGTATTTGCTGTTTCAAGAACTTCAAAGCTAAACCTTTGGTTAATGCACAGACTATTCAGATGGGGGCTATCAACTGAACTGTCATTGAACTAGTTTTTAAAAGATAAAGACTTTCTGAAATTTAGAAGTAGAGATGCAGAGGGGAAAAAAAAAAGGACCCATTTTGCAGCTGATATATACCATAAACCATCTGCCTGTTTGGGCCTTCTTACTGAAATAATGCTCTGCCAACCGCATTTGCAATTTTCTTCCCATTTTAAATAGCAGGCGATTTTAGATCCTACTTACGTTACTCATCTGATTTACTCCAATTGAAAATCCTTCTGTTACTATTTTCCACTGACAGAGAAAATATTGTTTGATATGCAATCTGTTCCTTGCCTTCCAGGTTTCAAATGTAAGCTCATCTCAGCAATCAGTTCACTATTTTAAGAAACAAGCCCTCACCTCAGCATTTTCAGAAATAAAAAGCAGCATGAGAGAAGTCACAAAGCTACTGCCATCACAATGCACGTCATACATTGGACTCTTAAGAAGGTCTCTATTATATAGCCTATTATTCTGTACAGTTCTCTTAAAAACTGAGGTACCTTAAAATCCCTGGTAGGGATACAGCTGTTGCAGTAAGCATAGGTTTATATATAACATGAAGACTTTCAAAGCCGTGAAGTGCTCTGCATGCATCGATATGCAACATGTAACTTGAGTCCGTGTGAAGTCTCATCCCAAAGGCAGTCAGCAGGGGACAGAGAGGAAGCTGGGACTCTAGAGTTTCAAATCCTTGAATAAAGAAACTTTCAGATTTTCTATTCTCTGCTTTCCTAATAGGTGTTTTCCTGAGACATTTAATTCCATTTAAGAGGTAACAGAAACGGGAAGAATATACAACAGAGTTTTGATTCATGTGCACAAATACTGTGCAGGCTACTTTCCTCTCCACTTGTCTTTTTAGCCCCTCAGACTGTCAGATACATGAAATGGATGAAAGAAACCCTCTTTTCCAGGAAGTCCAGGATGCAAGAGTCTCTCCCCATGCTACGCAGGACCTGAATGGTAAGGATCTGTAAGTCACAGAATCGGTAACTTTATGCAACTGGTGAGGCGAATATTGTTTTGCAAACCACTTGTATCTAAGCAGATGACCTAAACATCAAAAACAATAGCTAAGAAAACCCACAGACCATTAACATCCTCAGAAACAACCTAAAGCAGGTATCAAACTAAACTTCGGATGTTTATCGCTGCTACCATTTCCTTACTGGCAGGAGAAGCAACGGCTTCATTTTCATTGCCACACTATTAATATCTTTCTTTCCTTCCAATAATTTTGTGGACTTAATGCATTATGGTCTGTAGGTTGAGAAATCTTTGGAAGATTTGTCTGCCTCAGAGGAGGAGACGAAGGAAAGATTCATTTTGCATCTTCATGTGAAGGGATGGCACCTGATTTTTGCCAAGGGTTTTACTTCTAACTTCTAGTTAAAAGCGGTTACTTATATGAACAAAACAAAGTTGTCCAAATTTTTAATGACTCTCAAAACACTAACTTTCGCATCCACACAGCTAGAACAGGAAGCAGGAATACTCAAGGGGAAACTTTTAATATTCTAAGGGTTTTGTTTAATAAATTATTAATAAAATATTTCTCTAATATAGTTGCTACCGAGAGATGAATCTATTACAAATCTCACTATCAGAAAAGGGTGTACTTTCTGAAAATGCCTTTTTTGTTATGCAAAACCCCAAAATAAATCCTACCCTTTAAAAAAAAAAAGGCTGAGCTATAAAAACCACGTTTTGTACAACTACAACAAGTTCCATCTGGGTTTTGCATTTATAATTAAGTTAATATTAGTTACCCAGACAGGATATAATTTTAGTTGTTCATTAAAGAGGGGGGGAACAACCCACAGAATCTGAAAGTCACTTTGTTACTCTTGACAGAAGATAAAAATCAGTTCAGATGCCTATAGGTCACGGACCACAGCTGTTGCAACCGTGCTTACAAGGTTCTAAGTGACACCAAGTGAGCAGCTGGCACAGTCAAATACAACCCTAAGCTCTGCATTTCAAACGTTTTCACTGGAAATAATTTATTATTTATTTTTAGACGGAAAGATACAGGCAAAGCTGTTACCTCCGAAGTCCCCCATATCCCCAGCAGGAGGGCTGAAGGTCCTGCAACTCCTTTTGCCTGTGCCCTCATGAGCATGCCCATCCCATGCAGGGCAATTGTAGGGCAGGGCTGGGAGTGGGAGGTTGGAACTAGTCTGGAAATGAACTTCAATGCCCTTTCTGTCACCAAAGTGACTTTGCTCACATTAGTAATAGCAGTTGTTTCATTTTTCTGTTTCTTTCACCTCTATCAAGGTGCAGCTCAGCTTGCAGACAAAGAATCCATGTTACTACCAAGGTGATGGGAAATGCTCAAAGTGGGTGCTCTCCCTCATTGTACCAACCTGATGCTGGTTATCCAAACAGCAGATTAAAATAAAGAAATAAAACTAATAGCTATGATAGGCTAAGGAAGAGTAAATTTAGAAGTTAGAGGAAATTCACCATCCCATGCATAAATATATTGTACATTTTATATAAAAAACAAAGAACATCCCTGGCCGTCAGCCTTGGTTTAAGCTAGAGAAAAAATACCAAACTCGCTTGGTAAATTTAAGAGAATCAGAACAACCTTTTAGGCAGACACTGAATTTCAGAGATCATTTTAATATTTCAGCTCCTAAACTGCCTGGGATCATTAAATGCCTTGGTAATACACATTTTTATTAGGAAGCGTAAATGACAATTTAGTCAGTACACCTTAAACATCAATAGTTTAATTCTCATGAGAAAACATATCTGTTCCAGTTTCTCACAGGCACATTCGAATTAGATCTGAGCCAAAGGCACAGCCCTGATTCTGGATTCCTTAATGGCATCTCATTAACAAGGAAGCTGAACAAAAACTTGTCATAAATAAATTTAAAGGACATGGATGTGGGAAAAGACAGAGGAAATCAGTTTATAAAAGAATAAACGTACTGTATATGTATAGTAATCTTAAAACATAGTAACCTGTTCTGGTTGTCCACTGCATTGACTGCAATATGAGCAGTTTTTTGCAGAAACTAAATTAATACAACTATCCTCATTGCTAGTGTAAAATGCTTAGAGGAAATAATTACTTCAGAAGAGTGCCTTCAGCTGCGAGTCCTAAAGTTAGCGTTACTAGAATAAAGTTTATTCTAAGAAACATCCTCAAAAATGTATCTGCTATTTTGGCAAAGTTATATTGAGAAGGCCGTAGGGTGGTGTTCTGGAAATAGATAACCCAACCGAGATTAACATTGAAGCAGCTTATTCTAAATTAATGAATCTACGTTTTGACTTTCAGCTTCAATTCACTGGAATAATTATTCTACATTAACATATCAACAGCTCAGCAAACAGCAGATCCAAGCCCCAGGTCACTGACTACCTCCTGAAAAGGTTGCTCTGCCACCCCTTCAATCCCATACAAGATCTTAATGTAAAAATTGTGATCTTAATTTGTTGTTAACTAAAATATTCCAGTAACCAAGAAACAAAACTTTTCCTGTATCAAGTTCTAAACATATGGATGAAACACGTAAACAGACATGCTAAGAACAGTTTATAACAGCATCATGAGGAACACGGTGAGCAATGGCAGTCATTAACTGGTATAACCAGCCTGAGCCAGTGACGAGGTATGGTGTCGCACAGTTTTGAGACTGATCATGCTTTGCATACCCCATCTATTTTACTTCTGCTGATTTCTGTTATTGTTTTTATTTTGTTACATTCTGCTGCTTTGGATTAACTTTCTGGTAAAGATCAGGAAAGGCTGAAGACAGGAGGATGGCTCAGAAACGACACTAAGGAGCCATTCAAAGACATGCGGCCGCTTCTCATGTATTCCAGGCTACTAGAATCAAGAGTTTGCTCAATTTTAATTTTCCATATAAAACCGACTGCTGAAATGAAAACCACTTTTCAATACAGGAAGACTTCTACTTCCTGTAAACCCCTCTGGACTAATGTGGGAGCTTGTGTATCTCAAAAAGACTACAATGAAACACCTGCACACACCCAGAAGAGCTAGATACTGCAATAGGTAGAGATACGGAAATAAAACTTTACTCTTAAGATTTCCCCCTAGGTTGTTTCTTTACAAACTGTCAGAAAATCTCTCCCTTTTATTTGAATGGACTTCAGGAGTGGGCAGAGCAGAGCTTTTGTTACCTTAAGGACTGATAACAGAACACACCCATGCGGGCAGGGACCAAGAAGCAGCCTGGCATCTCTGACTGAGGTACAGCTGAATCCCTCTGAAAACCCACACACTAAAACAAGTGAAGGACATCTTAACAAGCCAGATGTAACACAGCTCATTATATTTGTACCTTATTATACAGCTTTCTAATGTTCTTACTACATTAAAAACTCTGTTCTAGTTTGCCATGCTGTCATGTTTTTCCAACAATACCTTTAAAGTAAACTAATACTTTTTTCCCCCAAAAAGGCTGTTGTGTTAAAATGCGTTTACAGCTGATGATAATGACAGAACAAAAACAAACCCTACATTTAAAACCCAAGGAAGGTATTTGGCCAGCATTACTAGCTGCTAAAATGCCTCTTATTAATCTCTTTACATCATTTTGAGGTGTTCATTCTCTACTAGATCACCAGAGTAAAGATAAAGAGTGTGTTATGTGCTTTTCCTGAAACCAGTTTCAATTGTTTCCATTGAAAGCAAGTTTAGCATCATGGTATGTATACTCAGAAGTGTATTTTCTGAAGTGTAAAAATCACAGTGTACACTCTGACCTAGGAAATAAATATATATGCAAATAAAAAGTAAAGCTCTACCATTACTATGTATGCCATTTACCCTCATTAAGAATGTTTCCATTAATTATCCTTTTTAAACAAAAGGGGTGTTGATCCAAAAAACCCCATCCATTTGAAAGTTAATTTTCACACCATACCCACCCTGTTACAAAAGACCAAACCCTAATAACACTTGAAATCTTAAAAATTATAAACCTAATACACTTAAAAGCTTACAATTTAAATGAGAGAAGGAAATAGCCAGGTGGATACAACCAAAGATATGCTTGGAATATTGATATTAGAGTTTCTGTTAACTTTAACAACAATGCTTATTGCAAGGTAAGTTTTATGGGAAAAAACGTTAGTATGGAAAGAAAAGATTAGTCTTTTGCATTGCAGAGAATCATTCTCCTTTGAGAGAATGACCACAGTGGGATAATTAGTTTTGACATTTAAACATTTCTAGCCTTTTAAACTGTTTATGCCCTTTAAGCAAAACAGCTGATTATGAACTTCAGTATTTTTCATCAGTCTAGGGAGAGTCCTAGGTTAGAGTCCTAGGTTGCCAATATGCAGATAATTCACCAAAACCAGATCCAACTATGCTTACTATTAATAAAACCCAATAAAATATGAGGACTAATAAATCTTTTTCCTTTGACAAAGCGAGACTTTATTGCTTCAAGTCTATCTTCAACTAAATCTTATAATGGCTCGTAAGGAACGCAACGTCTGTGAATACTGAATGAAAGGTAGTTTAATAAAGCAACTCTAATTTAGAGAAGTCTCCTCAATTTAAGCTGTGCGATATGCAGGTTTTTGGTACAACTTATGGAATGCCAAGTAAAAAAAAAAAGGGAAAAATGACAAAACCTGAGAGATGTGTGCTTTAAGGAAAATACTGGGGGCGGAAACCAAGTTATTTCCAATACTTTACTGGAAGGGTCGTGTTGTCTGTTCTTTCACATAAAGACACACAAAACACTGACCGCTTGTTTAAGCTCTGTTCTAGGTAACAGCCACCCACCCTCATTTGGAGGGATCCTATCCTGTCTTTACTGCAGTAAGTGGCATTCTCCCTGCACCCTGTTCCACCAAGAGCAGAGTGGTGAGAGCAGCTATGTCACTACTGCTTCCTGTTCCACCTTCTCCTCCTGTTGGAACATAGTGGACAACTGGGCATGGCCCCTCTCCTTGGAGAGATGGGAAAAGAGAGAAAGGGGAAACACTGCAGCTCAGTAAGAAAACCAAAATGTATTTGTAAGGACTAACAACTAACAGCAAAGACCCTCTACATGCCTCAATCCTTTTCGATTCCCACCACTTGTTAGCCACACGGACATCCCATAAAGTCAGCAAAACAGAAAGAAGGTTGCTTTATAAATGCAGTTTCTTCATCAGCCCTGTCCAGCTGGCCTGTGAAGGCCACAGGCACTTGCAGGTAGTTCTGAAAGCAGCCCCTGGCAACCCTCTAGGACCTGTCGAGCATCTGGCAAGTGCTTTAACCTGACCTGCAGCAGCTGGGCAGCTGACTCATTTGGAGTCAGCACAGCTGTCATTACATTGGAGCCAAATTCCTAGTTCTTGAGAGGCGACATTCAGTGTTAAATTTTTCATGCTGGCAACTCAGAAGTCAGTCATGTGCTGTTTAAACTATTCTAAATCCAGATCTTGCATACACAGAAAGCAGCAAGGGTTTCCATGGCCGATATAAAAATGATATAATTAATAGGACTTTTTTCACCTCTTCTATTATTTTCATATAGCCCGAGGCCAGATTACCACTCTCCTAAGAGGCCCTGAATATTATTCCAATCAAAAACTTTTGTTAAAATGAACATAATGTGAACTTAACACCAGCACCACCACCAAACAAAATCCCTATCTCCTAATATTATTTTCTTTTCATAGAATCATAGTATCACAGAATAGTTAGGGTTGGAAAGGACCTTAAGATAATCCAGTTCCAACCCCCCTGCCATGGGCAGGGACACCTCACACTAAACCATGGCACTCAAGGCTCTGTCCAACCTGCCCTTGAACACTGCCAGGGATGGAGCATTCACAACCTCCCTGCGCAACCCACTCCAGTGCCTCACCACCCTCACAGGAAAGAACTTCCTCCTTATATCCAATCTAAACTTCCCCTGTTTAAGTTTTAACCCGTTACCCCTTGTCCTATCACTACAGTCCCTAATGAAGAGTCTCTAGCAGTGCAATAAGGAAGATGCAGACATGCTTTACTAACTCCAATTCAATAACACAGAACAGTTGTCACCATTCAGAGGACATGTCACTGGTATCTTCCCAGATCAGACTAAAACTACATTGATGCTAAAGAAATAACACAATGAATATTATGCTTTGGTAGTAAAGGCAATTTCAGTGCCAATTTTGGAACACACTTCCACGATTCTCCTTTTCTTCTGTGCCCTCCTCCTCTGCAACTATCCCACAATGTATCCTTGGGCAGAAGAGTGGGACACACATCTAGAAGAGCAGAATGCATTGTGGAAATCACTGATCCTAAAATAGGTATAACTGTCACAGTTAACAGGCGCTCCACTGTTGAGGTGCTAGCATGAGAAAAGCCTAATGCAGCCCTTGTAGATCTTGGTTAACAAGTCCCACTGCTACTCCCTGCCCTGATCCGAGGAGCACATTTTAAAGGTGACTGAAGAGCTAGGAAGAGTACAGAAAACCTACCTGAAATCTGAAGAAAATGTCCTATGGTCAGTCTCAATGAACTCAATCCATTTATTTATTTAACATAAACGGGATTTAGCAGTAACTTAAATACAGTACATGGGACTTTCATAGGGAAGAAACGAACAATATTAAAGAGCTTTTTGATATACTGGAGGAAGTAAGGACAGGGCAAAAAAAAACCAAACCAACAAACAAAAAACCTCAACCAAACAAAAGCAAACCCCCAAATCCCTTCCTCTGGCCAGAAAGAGAAGCTGGATAGATTCAGCCCAGATTAAGGCAGTGCATTTTAACAGCAGACTGACCACTAACACTAAACAGGGAAAGTTTCTTGTCCGTCAGTATCTCCAAGCACAGACTGGATGCAATTCAAAGAGACTTGTATTAGCAAAATGCAATATTTTTAATTAAAAATCGATGACTTGGCTTTATAAACCATATCATAAGGCTAACTATGTACCATATAATAGTCTGGAAAACACCAGAGTGACTAGTCAATGTTCACAAAGGGTGCCTTTAGCGCTGGCTTACTTGAGAAGAAACAGAAACTAATAATTTTCTTTCAGAAAGAGGAAAAAAAACTCTCAAAAACTGGTTAAGAAACAACATTTCAATTTTCTGAACTGATTTCACCCCCCTCTCATGGCTAACATAACCCTCTGTAAAAATATCACTGGATAGCAACGTTACAGTTGGGTCTGGTCTTAAAGGAGTGGTTCAGCATTAAAGCCTTTGAGATGCCCAGTCCAGCTGCAGGTGTGCCTACAAACACTGCCAATGCAGTCAGAAACAGCTCTTGCTCATGGATCTTCAGCCAGGCACTGCTCTTGCAAGTCTGAGGACAATTCCTCAATCTATCCAAATTAAATCCTACATTGTTGAAAACTGCCTTAATTCACCAAGATGCTTAAATAGTTACTAATAGTGCAATCCCAGAAAAAATAGTGCATGAAATCTCAGTATCAGGAAGCAAAGACTATAAGCCTCTCCCTTAATAAGTCATTTATAAGGGTTTTTTTTTTTTTTGCATTTCTAAGATACACTGCATCAAATCTCAATAAATAACCTAACAGAGAAATACAATTTTGAAAAGCCCTTTGTCTCTTCAAGGTACGGTAAGCATCACTGCTACACCTACATTGGTGGAAACACTGAAGCCTCAGACATGGCACAGAGTGTTTCTTGACCCTGTGCTACTTACTTTGGTAATACACAAATTTAAACACCACCTTGGAAAGACCTTCTCAAACTGGTAAAATACAGTGGAATTGTGGGTTGTCCTTAGCACAGATAGGATAAACATCTGGGAGTTGCTAGGGTTAATGAGTATGTGACACAGCAAGGTGGATTCACTCACACATCCCTTAATTAACACATTTATAAATATTCATAGGTCAACTAGGTCTCTAACTATTCCCAGAGACACAGAGAAGCCTAATCCTCTGTTAAAACCTTAGCCTTTTATCTTGTTACCTACCAGGGTTTTTTTTTTGACCAAATGTTAAATTTTGTCACTTGAAAAACACTGAATTAGGGAGTGCTCATTAGAATTTGGAAAACTCATTAGGGTGAGAAGTTAATTTAATTAAAACAAAGTGAAATATAAACACAAGGTGCAACAAGGAACACTAAACCCATGTACTACATTGTCTTATTTCAGGTGTAACACTGTTTTGTGTTGGTATCTTTCACACTATAGTAAAGCTTGAGGCAAAACCTAAAAGAGGACTGCTTCATGTACTCATAGAATAAATTAGTATGTCACCTGTGTCTGCATAGACATCAGTACACAAGTCTGTCCCTATACTGCATACATGGATCAATTACCGGCCACCTCATTTCCCTCCTCCACAGTGGTTCAACCATGCCATTCCTCTACCCCACAAACAATCCCAAGCTACAATGACATCTGCCTGACCCATTACAGTATGGCGGAAAGGCACAGACCAGACTTTGCTGGAGCATCCTTTCCTGTATCAAGACATTTTTACTACCCCTGTATTTTGCAATGCAACCTTGCAGGCAGAGAGGATGCAGATGCCAAGCACAGTCCCGCATTAAAGCAACTGCAGCATTTATGACAAGCTGACCCAGGCATCTGCACTGCTCTGGGTATTTCAACCTTGGCTACTGAATACCTTCTCCCAGTTAGTCTGCTGCTCTCTCACACTTGATCTGTACTTGTGCAGGAAAACATGCATGCAGATTAACTCCAATTAAAAAAGACAAATCTTTTCAATTTCAGCTCAAGAACTGTTCAGAATCATGTCTTCTGAACACTGAAGATCTCCCAAATAGACTCAAATATTCACCTCTAATAAATACCGAATGCCTAGAAAATAAAACCTGTAGCACTTCGAAACCTGTTACCAACCTCCTCAGGTTCCAATTTTTTCTTCTCTTTCCTGTTACATATTTCCTTTGGCAGAAACAGGTTCGCAGTATCAGAGCTGAAATACTGTCTACAAAGAACCTACACTCCAATTTTGAGTGGTGAAACATCTGTGACTGCTGAAATACAAGTCCCTGGAATTTCCCTTCTCAGAGGACTGCAACTCCTAGATATGAGTGGAGATTTTGCCCTAATAGCCCAGCGATGGAGGTAGGAAGGGTTGGAATATGCAACCAGACAAGGGAATGTACAGGAGTCAGGACAATTACAGACTAGCACAGATGATTCTAGGATGTGAATATGCAGACACTTCTGCTCAAAAGTTACAAACTATGCAAGAAACTGGTAGAACAAGGGCAAAAATCCATACTTGCTTCAAAAGGGTGAAAAACTAACTCCCACATGTCTTCGAGAACGAGGCAAAAAAGTTAACCAGATTGCAAGTAATCTGAGCTGGAGAAACGCTGCTGAACAGGAAAGGTACTTCAAAAATCTCACAAGGACTTACAAGGACATTTCCAGTCAGCTGGAAGTTAGCAGGAGTGTGACTCTCAAGAGTCTCTTGGTACCAGAAAAAGACAATCCAAGACTGAACTGCTTCTTTCCCTAGCCAGACTCTACATACTGGAAAACGAAAGCCAAACAATACAAAATTGGTGAGCAGTTTTCTATTTTGCCAATTAAAGCATTTTGTAAAATATAATTTGATATTTGTGTTCATACAACTTGGTGAGATTTCACTGATATTATCAAAAACTGATAGTTTTGTGTAGCTCCTGTTCTGGGTGCCCAGCAACAGGATGAGGAGCAATGGCCATAAACTACAACACAACAAGTTTTACCTCAGCATGAGGAAGAACTTCTTTACTTTGAGGGTGGCAGAGCCCTGGAACAGGTTGCCCAGGAGAAACGTGGAATCCTCCTCTCTGGAGACATTCGAAACCCACCTGGACGTGTTCCTGGTAACCTGCCCTAGGTGGCCCTGCCTTGGCAGGGGGGTTGGACTGGATGATCTCCAGAGGTCCCTTCCAACCCAAATGATTCTGCAATGCTGTGATTTTTTAATTATGAGAACATTTTTTAATTATAAGAAAAAATTAAGTATCAACTTTTACAATACTGGTACAGCACCTAAAGAAATAGACATTAAGACCCTCATCAGCGTTATCTGCACCTAGTCTACTATTTTTTGTGGTTTGCATCTCCAAATTACTTTCCTTGAATAGACAATATTTCATACAATCTTTTTTCTATTTTCCCCTTATATTCTGCTCCCATTCTCACTTACTGTGGGTTTTTTTTTTTTTGGGGGGGGGGGGGGGTTCTTTGTTTTTTGGTTTTCTTTGGGGGTTGGTTTTTTTTTCTGTTTGCTTGGTTTTTTAAGCAATTATTAAAATTTAATATAATTTATTAAAAATAAAAATTAATTTTATTTATGAAAGCAATTATTCCTTTACAAAGCAGCAGCATCTCCCAGTGCCTACACTGAAGAACATAAGTTATTGCTACACATGTTACACAGCTTTATGTATGCAAATGCACACAAATTCAGTTTGAACAGTTTTGAAGTTCACTAAAATATTCTAAACACAATTATAAATCCACAAATGGCACCCAGCCTCACACTGCTGAGCATAAAATCCTATCCTCAAGCCGAAATACAAAACTACATTTTCCCTATTGGCTGTGGCTAGTTCCCTCATTGCGAACTGGCCATGTTCCCATTACATAGCATTTAGTGCTTGGACTTTAAATCACAATCGGTCTTTTCTGATGTTTTTTTCAGTTCATAATAACTTAAAGTGTTAAAGCGAGGGCTGACCAAATGAAATACATCTTACCCATTCTAGTTACTGATCAAGTGCTAACAGCAAACCATCCTCGGAATTGTGATAAATAATGTATTTGTATAGGGGAGGCTCAGGGGACCAAACTCAGGTGGAACTGAGAAAAGGAGGTTTTGACTCTATGGAAGTAATTACTGTTACTGTGGGAGATAAAATGCTGAAGTGCACTATACTTTTCATGGTGCAACTGATAATACGGCTAATAGTGCTTTGGAAAAGATTAATTTCCTTTTGAGATAGACAATACGAAGGAAGAATCTGTGAATATGAGACCAAGACATAGTATCGTGATACAACACAAAAAAACCTCTATAGAACAATAATGATTCATAAGTACTCTACAAGATATACATGAAAGCAAAGCCTAAAGGAAAAAAGGATAAAATATGACGATGAACAAGGGAAGTTAAGCAAATATGATAACACTTGAAATATAACAGCAGTATTTCATACGGTGAGCACGCAAACATGCAAAAGGAAAAAGCAATGAGTTTTAACCAACAAACAATTTCACCCCAGAACAGTTCTTTGCATCAGAATTCAGTATAATTATCAGTGTTTGCCCAAGAATGATTAAGGGGTCAAAACAGAAGATGACTCAGGGAAGTGAGATGAACAATAGATCTATATGAAAACACCACCTAGTCATACTTATTCCTACAGAACTTGGCCTGTGACTATGTAGAGAGCCTGCATCTTCTTCCCTTGTTCAAAACCAATTAGAATGGCCATGCTTAACAAATGTCTTGCTTTTAGCTTTTAATATAATGGATGTCTCTATTGTATATGTGAAAAAAATCAATAAGTACAGATCAACAGAAAAGAACATATCAGCAACTTTTTGCCAGTACTGTCTATGTAGGGTTTTTAAACATTATTTCATGACATCAGGTAACTTTGGAAAGCATCCTGACAAATGTGGATTAATGCATGTACTGAGCTGGCAGGTGGAATACAGTGGGCTGCCACTCCTTCCCATCTTGTGGTCTCCCTTAACAGTCAATGTGCCTTACAGCACTGGAAAAAAGAAACATACGAACCCATCTTTCCTACTTCAGAACTAGCTGTTGAAGAGAGGGGAAAAAACAACCCCAAAATAAAAGAAACACACAAAAAAAGCCCCACGCAAACAAAGACCAAAAAACCCCACCCCACTTTAGATTTCCAAACATAATTCAGTCATTCTTAATGCAGTATCCAAATCCCAGCTATTGAATATTCTTGGTATTATTGATGAAAACAAGACTTAGAAAGGAGATCTAGAAGAAGTGTTTGGAACAGGCTGAAAGACACATTTCTGCAAGCAAGAAATTACAGTATTTACTACAACCTACAAAAGATAATAGAATATCAAACATAGAGAAAACTAGACTTTTCATAGACTTAATCAGTCATGGCACTAGATCATGGCACTGAAGTTACAGTCACTGAACAGAAACCAACCAGCCATATGATGCTTTCTTACGTTTCAGATACATCAAAAGCACAGTGAAGCACAAGCGCCACTTCAGCCCACACCAAAAAGGCAGCTGTGTATGTGCTGTCTTGCACCAACATAGCACGTTGCCTTAAGTCATTCAGCTATGCACACTTGGTTTCCCAGTTGGATATATTTTCTTTTGCAGTTTTAATGCTGTATTTTAAAATAAGGCTAACCATGTCAACAGCCACTTGATTTTATAGTTTCCAGCATTTCCATAAAAGACCTTGATCCCTTCCCCAGGAATATTGTAGCTACCCTTATATATATATATATAATCATGAAAATCAAAGTCCAAAAGACTGTCTATTGATGGAGGGTTGAATTTGACGTGCATCAAGCACCATGACTGTCTATTATTTTAAGTGTATGGGTGGAAATAATTCAATTATGTCTCCAGTAAGGCAGGCACAAGTGACTGCTTCTGAATATTTAGTTGCTAGTGTCTTTGAAAAAGAAACCAAATTCCCTTATACGTTATTTGCAATGTAGTGTACGAGTATCTATCTTTAGACGTACATCCCACTCTGATAAAACATGAAATGATATGACATGGTCTAACGATAAAACATGAAACATCTCTCTACCACCAGAAATACTGAACGGTATATCTTAACTGAATGCTGCGTGATACTGATATAACAAAAGTGTTTGTTCATATTACAAATCAGTCAGCATGGTTCATATTTAATCACTGCTGTAACTGCACACAACTGTAATTGCTGACTGTTTCTTAAGTGCTGGGAGGATACTTTTTTGGATAAAATTTAAGACCAGAAACAGGAATATCTGGTGTCTGCCCTCAGTTTCTGGATTCCCACTTACACGAGCCAAAAGGAAAGGCCACGGGCAGTGTTCTGAAAAGTTGACTCCCAGTTTCACACTGCAACGGAAGCGTACTGCAAATTGGAGTCCCCAGAAGAAGCAGTCACTAGAACAGTTTGTCTCTGAAACAACAGTACAATCTCTATTCATTTTTTCCTGCATGATGGGAACATAACAGTTGTGTGAATAAGGCCCTTAACGTCTCTCTATTAGGACAGGAGATACGAGTAGCAATTATGATAATTAAATGTAATTACATTAAAAATAATTAGCACTTTAGCTATCAATTGCTGTGCACTGCACAGCAATTAAAAACAGACCAAATTTCAGTATAATTTTTATTAGTCTGTTCTTCATTCAAACCAACGACTATTTTCTTTTCATGTGTGCTGTGCTCTCATTTTAATGGGCACTATCATCATTTGAGTAGAATAAGTACTACCAGAGGTGACATAATTGTCAAAACATTACAATTTGGACTTTTCCCCCAAAGATTCAAGTAACATATTTCAATATGTATACTTATGAGACCATGAACAAAAGATGCCTGCCATCCAACTTCATAGATCTCTCCTCATTAAAGATATCTGAACACAATTAAAATGGATGATAGGATCAAATTAAGTAAACAAAGTTTTGAATAGACTTTATTACTGACTGACTAAGGCATTAAAAGTACTGCAGCACGACAGCATCTTGCAAGAATTCAGCTGGACTCTTTGTACATATATAATAGGAAAACACACTTAAGCAATTACAGAATCTATCTGTTTGGTACAAACCCAAACCAGTATTATCTTTCTGGAGGTATGAAATTATACTGTCGGCTGATACAGAAAACAAGGTCTTCATAAACTATAATCGCCTGAGCAAATGAGTGTGGCTTGAAGTGCTCAGAGCTGGGACTGATGAGAGACCTCTCACACTGGGTGTAAGTGCACTTCGATACAGCCACAGTGATAGATGGTTACTCCAGACTTGCTCATAGTCACCTCTGCTTCTCCCACTTTAGCAGATGCATCTTTTCTTGCATAAAATCTTAGGCTATTGAAAGTAATTCCACTCTGAAAAGAGACTAACCTTTGGTTTTCCTTTCCTATCAATGACCAGGCCAAAATACAGGCAACAGGCAAAACAAATTATTTACTTGCCAATTACCAGGTCTCCAAATTCTACTAATGATATACTAAAAATTCAAATCGAGTTCTTTCTCAAAGGACATCATAGGAAACGACAGCAATTCTGCCAGACCCACACAGTGACATTGTACTGACTTGATTTGGTGAATACAGGAATAACACAGGAAAAATAATACAGTCATGTACCATTTCTCATTTAGATTTCCAAAGTACTTCTAGGCAGCCCTTTGCTTGAACACCACTTCTAAGCCAGTTTTAAGACATCCCTCCGCCCATCCTGTACTCGTCAATCAGATGATGAGTACTGCGGGGCAGAATTAATCTGTACATATTTGTGCAGCACGCAGTACCATAGGTGCCACAATTACAAATGTGATTAATACCTATTCCTGGAAGACATTTCTGGCTAGCTCATGAGGTAGTTACTATCAGTATCATGAATTCTACATTTGAAATGCACTCAATCAGTAATAGAGTAAATATTTGCTGGTATAGCGAGGCAACTAGGAACCCAACATTTATCTGTGTTAAGAAAATCCATTCTTTAAATACTTACTAAACACCTGTGTAATTCATAAGCTCGTATCATAAGAATAACTGTGCCCATACTTGGCACTCACATTACTCCACACTTCAGAAAGACCTGAGGCCAAACCATTAGCTGCTCACCCTCTGCATTAAAGACTGCAGCAGTATTAAGTACATGGCTGTTTCAAGTTGATTTACAATACATACTCTATTTCTAATAGACCTGTGCTTTTAGGGATCACAGCACTTAAATGTATTATAAGGAATATTAAACTTTCATCTGTCATTTTTTCTATGTATCAAATTCTGCCCTCTACTGCCACAGTCTTTACAGGCCTCTAAGGGAATTCTGGCTGACTGGCATAATTAGGGCATAGGCATGGGATAATGTCACTACTATCCCTCTCAGAAAAATCCTAGAGGGATGGATCAAGAGAATAAATCTTATGGGGAACTGGGATCCTGGGAAAAGAACAGGGTAGGGAGAGAGAGAAAACATCACTGGAGTTTGTTCAAGGTTCGGGTTTGCAAAACGTAATCTCACACTTGGTAACCTGAAATAAGATGGGAGAAATAGCGCTTCGGCTAATGGGCCAAGGGCGATTATTTCACTTTGAGCTGATTTGAGAAGACCCTGTTTTTTTCAGTATAGTGACAAAAAAAAAAGCCACCTTATTTCAGGTAAAACCACTACCACTACTCTTGGAATTTTTTGCTTAAAACGTTTTTAAATGTTTAAACATTTTATGGTAAAACATTAGACCGGACTTTCAACTGACAACAGTCTAGACCAAACCCTTTATTTACCAAGTTTAGTCCTTTAACTTAAGCCAACTAAGTTGTATAACCAAGCCAATAAGCCAATTAAGAAGTATAACATCCTTCTTCAGGAGGAGGCACAACTCATTCTACACCACAACTAGTATATGGAATTTAAATATAAACATGTGCAGGTAGACACACACACCACACACGCAGAGTATCTCAACACAAAAATCTTTAAAATAAATAAGAAAGTTGATCAGGTGTCATTAACTTGCCAAGACATGCTTTTACATGGTCCACACCTGAAGTTATTTATTAATTATATACTTCTAGGCTGTGCCGTTGAATAAGACCTTTACATCTCTCGCCAAAATAAACCATTCATAAACCTAGCTTTAATATCTTATTTATGTGGGTCTCTTTCAAATGCAAGTTCATTTAAAAATAGAGAGGGAAGACATTTCTGGAAAGTTACTGTTGGGTATTGCTCTTTGCTGAAAATGGTCATTGCATATTTTTAATTTTCTCCTTCATTTGCAATAACTGGAATAAAACATAAGGTGATTGAAGTAAATAACAAAGAATTCAGAATATACAACTCTACACTTTGAAAGGATGCAAAAAACACCCTGGAAGGAGGTAAGGAGAATGGGATTAGAAAAATACAATGTGGAACTGAACAAATGGGTTTTGTTTTGATTAAAAAAAAAAAAAAAAAAAGGAGGGACAGAAACTTCATCCTTCTCTGTTGTGAAAAAGAGGATGCTATCCAATAGATGATGATACACAAACAGAAAATCAGCTTAAGCTGCAACAAAGAGGATCATAGTAAATAACAGGGAAAGCCCTTCCAATCTTATGATGAAGACAGACAGCAATAGGAAGCTTGTTTCTCCTTCAGTGGAAGTTCTAAACATCTTAAACAAAACCTCTTTCATGGTTGATATAAACTACAGTACATCCTCCATCAATGCCAACAGCTGAATTAAATGTGTCTGGGGGTCCCTCATCTCCTCACATTTCCATGAGGGCTATGACCGCTGCAGGTAACACATTATTAGAATATGTTATTAATCCCACTTTATATGCCAGTTATAACACTCCCTGCACGACAGGAAAAAGGTAAATCCTGGATTTAAGTCACAGACAACACCTTTAATATTCTTGTAGAGAGCTGAAAGGGAGGGGGGGGGGAATAGCCACAGAATTGTTAACTGACACACGCTTGCACCAAGTAACACAAACTTAAGTCTGATATCATCAGTGCTACAATCTGACTCTCTATTTGTGGAATAATAGACATATATTCTGTGGAGCTGTCCTTCAAATGCGGAGAAATATGCATCAGTTGGTGTCAGAGCCCTTCAGCCCAAGGCTACAGGTCACATACAGTCAAACAGCAATTTATCAGAGTGTGCTGCTGAGCAGGCATTGGGGTTTTCACACACAGTTGCATAAATTTACCAAGCCTTCTTTATGTACAACCAATAATAGCTTCTTGATCAGAAATCTATAGCTCTGTCATGCATTTGTTACAAGAAGTGATTATAATGCACATTTTTCAAGGAGGAAAAAATTATCAGTGCAAAAGGCCTGTTTACTGCAGATAATGGAGACTGAAAAGTTTATGGTAATGGCCAGGGCCAGAAAGGCCAGCAACAGCCCCCCAAAAGGAAAGGAACCATAGAATGGTTTGGGTTGGAAGGAACCTTAGTAAAGACCATCTCGTTCCAACTGGCTCATGAAAATCAAGAAGCAAGCAACAAGCTTTCAGCATCTAGAAAACATGATTTTTAAAGAAATCCTGGATTTATATAACTGCATGAAATGAATACAGTCATGATGACAGTTTTCAGCTCTGTCAGAAGGCCAGTTAAGAACTATGGGATGACCTGTACTTCATATCTATAGCAAATAGATCAAAGAAGGCCTTGAGGTTGGAAGGACGCTTGACAGCAAGAAGAGTGAAGCATAAGAACTTTTTCCGTATCCACCACTGAATTTTATATATATATATATATATACACACATATAACTATGAGGAATGCTACAGATATTAGTAACCCAGTTGTGTCAGGGACATGGTTTGAATGACTTCCAGCGTTCATCTGAGTCCTAGAAGTCTATGGTGGCTTTCGACATACTGCCAAGCACACATCTGTGTCTAAAGAGGTGTGTGCACAGAACAAGTTTTGTTCTTTAAATACGCATCATTTTGTGCGTCTTGGAAAGAGCAATTATCTTGGTCGTATGAACACAAAAAAAAGCCCCCAAAAATACAGTAAAGAAAATCAAAACCAACCAAATAAGCAATAAAACCCCCAAACACCTAAACATCCAAACCAAACCAAGCCAAACAAGCAAACAAAAATCCCAAAAGGTAATTTGGAAAACTCAAGAGTTCTTCTTTTTCCTATGTAGGTTTTGCAAAAGAGAAAACAATAAGCTAAGACTTCCATGATTTGCGTTATAAACCTGAAATCCTTTCCCAGATAAAATTGCCAAAACAAAGAGCAGCTTTGCCTAGCTCAGACTATACAGTAGTCTGTACAGACTAGTTCAGAAGTCTCTACTGCAAAAGTAATCATGAAGGTTACAATAAGGTAAATGGGATGCTTCATTAACGTAAACCAAAGAAAACTGAACAGACATAACCATGAGAAAAAGATACATTTAATGTATTACATGGGTGGGTTTGGGTTTGGTTTGTTAGGTTTTTCACTTGTTTGTTTTGTACTTTTTGTTGGTGTTGGGGTTTTTGTTTGGTTGGGTCTTTTTTATTTCCAGTAAACTAATGAAGACACTATACTGTTCATTTAAGAAACTTTCAAATTGAGTTATAGGAACCACAGTGAAGAAAAATTAAGTGAATGAGGTATCAGCAACTGAGACAAAGACAACAGAACAACAAATCAAATACCTGCAAATGTATAGCAGCATATTTGTGAGAGAAGTAGGTTTTAGTTACATTGGGCTTTTTAGGACAGAAACAGAACCATTAATGTAGGCCAGTTATTGAGAAAGCATTATCCTAAAAAATCATTAAGCATGGGGAAAAGTTGTTAAGGGAAACTAAAATTCACCAAACGATTTCAAGTTCTCTTTAAAGCTTGAATCAATTAAACTGGACTGATTAGACTAGATAAAATAGGAACTAAAACCCACTTTTCACTCCTGGCAAAGATTTATTATACCATAGTTGAACTGAACTTGGAAAAAGAAAGGTTTAAAATGTTTTATGTTAATTTCACACACTTTTGTTATTCATTGTCAAAGATACTTTAGGCCAGCAAACTGAAATTCACATCACACCTTTCAGGTATTGGTAGTTAATAGTCAAATGTTTTGGAATTAATTAAATGTAAGAAGGAAAAAAGAAATGTATTAAGCATTTGGGACTAACATTTCTTGACCTTTTTCTAGTTAAAAGCTTAAGAATCTAATGCTTGAGCAAACACATGACCATTTATTGATTCTAGGCTAATATACCACTATCTTATACGTTAACATCTATTACTTATGCCCAATGCCACATTTGTATTATGGCATTAACTTCCTCATTACAAAAGAGCAAAATCTGAAACAAAACTATTAAGTGAGCTAGACAAGAAATTCACAGGGTAGCAGTTGATCTTCACTTGACAAAAAATGTAAAAGAGAAAGTAATTATTCTTTAAACTTGGCTATGAGTGTGATTTCAGAACTTGAAGTTGTTTGGGTAATGACTATCCGAGCCATTGAAATTAACTTCGTATTATGAACTGTGCAACTTGGCATGTGCAGTCTCCACTTGCTGCAAAACAGTGTCTTCTGTAAGACAAGTAGGAAGTGACCTAAATGTTAAGGTTTTACCTGGTTTTAGCTGGTAAATAAATCAAATACTTGTTTCCTTTTAAATAGGCAAGATCTATTTATACAGACTGATGAGCAGATACTCTGTAAACAAACCAAAACATACAGAAGGTATCACCATATATTCTATGTTGAAAGAGATTAACACTGTAAGTACAGCAATATCTTCTTGGCTATCTAACACTTTGCCCTCTTCAAACTGTGCCTTTTTAGTGGATGAGAAGATACGTAGAACTGGCATCCTTCTGAAAACAAACACTGTGTGTATATGGCAACATGCACATATGGCCATACAGCAGATATGCAAATGATCTTTAGGGGTCTATTCACACTTCAGAGTTCCACACAAACATATGTGAACTAATAGAAAAGCAAGTGTATGCCAGACAAAATAAGCATAATACATAACATATATGTAATATTATAACTCACGCATGCACCAGTGAGTTCATATTGCCCTAGTGACTTAACGCTGTTATGTTTGTATTACAAAATACTATATAAACAACATGTCTACACTGATACATTACACAGTGTATATTTTTTCTTTTTTTGGAAGCATCTAGAATTCTTTTCTCCATTTTCAGTTGTCATCCTACAAAGCAAAACCTGAATGACTGCTGCAAACAAGTTCATGCCCTGATCCTCCAATGCAAACCATGTATCATAAGAACCACACAGTGTATTTCAGCACTTACGAAGCAGCTTGCCTAAAGAAAGGTCATATTCAGTCATTGTATTAGAGAATCCTTCTGCATGAGCATGTTAGCTATGTGGTGTGTCACTTTACATTTATGGTAGCATTACTCCAAGTCGGATGTAAATTTTATGACCCAGAGGGCTGTATCACTTAGGCACTCTGTCAAATAGCTTCAGCCACATCAGTCAAGCTATTTTTGATAGAAGAAAGTGAAGACTGTATGCAGTAGAAAGTCCAAAGGGTCTTTGCTGTTGTTTTGGTGTGATTTGCCCCTCAAAGGACAGAGCAATCTTAACTAGTTTAGTTAAGGAGTTGCTGGAGCACCGCATCCAGAGAACTCTGTGACCTTCATTTGGAAGTCACTTCTCAACATTAAGCCACATCCAAAATGTAGTGCATCATAGTATCTAAGGTCTAAAATAATGTTGAATGACAAATGTGCATCCTTTCTGCCGCATCATTTCACAAGTCAGTTGTTGAAGAAACATGAATCATTTCTGTTGCACTGGGACAACGCCAGAAGCGCTGCCTTTCCAGTTCCCTCTGCCAAAGGAATGATAAAAATACATACATAGTTACATACTGAAGCAGTTTTTTCCCAGTGTGGTAGTGCAAAAGTTGATTAATAGGCAGATGTCAAGATAGATTTGAAACAGAACTGGAAAGAAAGTTTACTCTATGGTTCAAAACAAGCTAATGGCAAAAAGAACGTTAGACTGCTGTGAAAGATTTTTCATGTATCTTTTGCCTCATTTTATGTTTCTTTTTATTCTTAGCTATTAATTCCTCACCACATCTAAATTTATAGGTTTCTAAGTCACCAACAGCCAGAGGATATTTAAGTCTAGTTCAGGGAATCACGTTTCCATTGGCCCCAGTCCTGCCCACGCTAGCATCAACAGCAGCATACAGGAAAGTGAGCTGTTAAGTCTATTAACACAGCAGTGAAAAATAAAGAGTTTATAATTTTGGTAAAAACTATCTGCTGTACTACAGAACACTCCAGACACTTGTGAGATGAAGGCTTGGAAGCATTTCAAGCATACAAGCACAGAACAAGCACAAAGCCTTCCTTCCTGGGTGAACTTCTGATATATGTTCAGGACTGTGTGACCAACTACCCTGAAGATCTAGCTAGCTGATGCTAAATAAAATGAATAGTATCTGGTAGAGCTTTTGACGTGGCATGAAGAACCTCAACTGGTACTTACAGATGACATACTAAACATCAGAGAACAGAGATAAAGGACCGTATTTCTGGGTAAAGGATTTTATTTTACAGATATCAAAAGCATGACCACTTGTCCTTAGAACTACCTGATTTTAAATAAAATTAATAGCTAGAAAAGAGACAGAAGCAAAGTAAAAAGCTATAAATGCAGGAGTGATGCAACAATAAATTCCTTAAAATAAGAGCTTCTTCTTGTGAAGCAGCTTTTACTTGTTCTGTGCAAGTGATAGAATCACAGAATAGTTAGGGTTGGAAAGGAACTTAAGATCACCCAGTTCCAACCCCCCTGCCATGGCCAGGAACACCTCACACTAAACCATGGTACCCAAGGCTCTGTCCAACCTGGCCCTGAACCCTGCCAGGGATGGAGCATTCACAGCTTCCCTGGGCAACCCATTCCAATGCCTCACCACCCTTAACAGTAAAGAATTTCTTCCTTATATCCAATCTAAACTTCCCCGGTTTAAGTCTGAACCCATTACCCCTTGTCCTATCACTACAGTCCCTAATGAAGAGCCCCTCCCCAGCATCCTTACAGGCCCCCTTCAGATACTTTTAAAACAGTTTTGAGACCAAATGAAATAAAATTGAGCAAAAGAAGACCTAAGTTTTTCACACAGGTAACCTACTGGAGAAAAAACTGTGTGCACACAAACACACCTTTACAACAGAACATAAGCTTCATTACAGGAGAGGCAGTGATCAAGAACGCTAAAGACGCTGTAAGCTCCATCTTGGCAGATAATGCAAAGGTATTAGATTCCTGTGTATGAATTAAAATTCTGGAAACACTCACAAATCCAGAGATATTTAAATACAGTTATTTTAAAACAACAACAGAAAATCCCAGAAAAACATACACCTCTTTCATCCTTTACTGAGTGAGCATAAATTTCAGTTGGCTCAAGTTCATTCCTCTTGTTACACCATCACCGAATCACATTTACTAAACTGTGTTCATGCACATGATACAGTTATTTTTCTATATATTATGAATATCTCAAACTTTCATATGAAAATGCAGTTGTATATAAGCAATTCTGCTAAATTCACTTCATCTATCTTCTTCTCTATTCTCCCCTCTTCTTTAAATATGTCTATCCTTCTCAAGCTATTTTCTTTCCACTTCATGAACAAGTACCAGCACACTCAAAATATCTTTTGCCTGATACTGCTCAGCAGTTTCATTTCCATGCATATTCATATTTAATCAGGATTCTGCCATTTGCAGTATCAGTATTAACCACTGCCCTTTTCCTTTCTGTGCACAATTATGAATGATTAACAAGACTTACAGTTCATCACAGATTTGTAATACAAGCTATTTTTTCCAGTGATCTGTTTTGTACATTCAGCATTATGTGAGGCCGGTGTGGTACTTGACAGCAAACCATGATTAGTAGTCTTTCATACTCTTTCAATGTCATCGATTATTGGAACACATGGCATTGATGAATAAATATGATGAAGTAAGAGCCAGGATGTAAAACGGAATCCAAAGAACACTCTATCAGGGAAGACACAAAACCCCTTATACCTGGTGCTAAGGGCTTCTTTTTAGAAACCAGATTTTTCACCATATAGCCTGATATATCTGGAAGAACTAACATCACCTGGACAGTGCACAGTCTGCATCATTACCGATGGGTTCTGATGCCATACCAACACTTGTGTGAGAAACACCACGTCTCAGGCCATTGTATAGTTTACACTTTGGTAAAACTTTTGCTGTGACAGAGCACCTTGCAGTACCTGAAATTATTTTGTGTTCTCAAAGCATTCACATGTAACTCAAGTCTGTGAGGTAAGAAGATAGCAAAGCAGTACCTCTAAAATACCTGAGGGTTAAAGCCCCTTCCTTTTTAAAAGTCAACTTTGCTCAGCTTAGCTGAACTGCTCTGTGGTACATCGTCAGTGGCTTCAGAGCAAGACTGGCGATACAAACACAGGATCACCATGCAAGCATTTGAAGAGCCATCAGAAATATGCTTGGCTCCAATTATTGCTTGTTTAATTGCTTTACTAATAAGTAAAGAGTAAGGAAAAACGTTAATCTCCGGAGACGTGTGTAACTTTAACACACGTGCCAGAATCCACTACGTCTTTCTTGACATTACCATGCAGACTAGGACACAGTAAGGTCCTTAAGAAGAGGTAATTGCAAGAAAAGGAAATACAAGAGTTTCACTATGAAGCAGGTGTGGAAGATACATGCCCCAAGAAGAGGAAACATTAGCCAAATACACTACTCAGGATAGCTCAGGCCTTTAGTAGACATGTCCAATAATGTTTTTTTTACCACATGAAACATCCTCACATCCAGGGACACCTTTTAAAATGCCAATGACTTCATAGAATGAGATGAAGGTACTTCCGTGTAAATAGTGTCAAGGACTGGGAGGATGAGGCACTGTATGCCACAGGGATGGAGAAACGGGAAAGCAGAAAAATACTGGTCTTCTGTAAAGGGTTTCCAGGCACTCAAACTTTCCTTCAGAAACCTGTCACTAATTCAGGACTAAGACTATGCTTATCAAATATCACTTCACATTTCTTTTACAAGCTCAGTCAGTAGCTATACCCTTTAGAAATGTCAAAGCTACTATTCCCTTGCTGCTATATTTGAAGACAAAGGATGAAGTCAGGATTATGCAGGCACAGCATGATCCATTCAGACACCATCACATTCTACTTACAGCTACCACTGCGTAAACAATCACTATCCCTTGGGAAGAAACACACACACACATGCACTCAATCAAACCCATTTCTTTTTCTAGTGAAAGAGGTTTGAAATTTAGTAACTAAAGTTATGATTAACATCCGGAAAAGATTTTGCAGTAGTTCAGATCCCTACAGAACTGTCCAATAAAACATCCCCGAAAATGGTTAAGCAAAAATAACAATAATTTCTATAAAATTAATACTTCCTTTCTGGCTGATAGGATCACCTCCTCGGGCTTCTAATTAACTCCTGAACAAGATACAGCTACTATTTCCTTACAAACAGCCTCTGTGCAAGAATATGCTAAGCTGCTGAACATCTGCTAACATCTTCTGAACATCTTCTAAACATCTGCTAAACGTTTATGACTCCTCCACTGCCACCACCATTTCAGAGGATTGCTCCTCCATGAAAAGAAACTTTGCATAAACTCATAAAAGAACTTCAGCCACCCGTGCTGGGGTTATCATTTACCGAACACGGTTTCTGGCAGTGCACTATTGGACTGTCATAACTTTGGGGTAATTGGATGGTTTTGGCATTGAATATGCCCGTTACAGTTTGTAAGCTCTCCTGCTGTTTTCTAGTACTTAGGAATTAAAGAGGTGAGAAAAGGCATCAGAGCAAACACAAAATGTAAGCACCTGTCAGCAAGCTTCAGGTATAAAATACCTATATGCGATCCAGAATAGGACACTTTCATCATACTTTTTCCTCTTGCAAAGCATTAATCACACCTATTTATTTATAGCATTTCTTCAGAATTGCTCCTTTTAACTTATTAGTAAACATAGTGATAAAAAGAAAGTTTAAATTGCCTATTTTTTTTTACAACCCCGTTTAAGAAAGTAGTTATTGAAAAGAACTGCATCCAGTACTCCAGATCTAAATTACTACTACGTTGCCACTAGAACATTCCATTTTAGTCCATTACCACCAAGAGAAAATTGCCATAATATGAGCAAAGAAAGGTACAATCACCATGTACCTCATGAAAACGTCAAGCTTTTTGGAATATCTGGCATTCCTGATCTGGCAAGCAGCGGCTACACAAAGTAATACACAATGGCACAGTTCAGGTTTAGGACAGAGTATTTGTATAGCAACAAAAATGTCTTTCTGATAAGATTAATTCACAGATTCTTGCAGAAGCTGGAATTTATGTTAAAAAACCACTTTCTGTTCTAGCTTTTAACTAAGTGGAAGCTTTACAAGTAAATAGTATAATGGAGATAAGGCACTGCAGAACTGTAAAATTTCAGCATTCCTATTGTTATGTTTCATCCCTTGATGATTGCACAAGGCATTCTCTAAGTGTTAAAACTTTTTGACTGAAGTTTCAATAGCTTAAATGCGTTCCTCTGAAGCAGGTCTAATCTTAGGCTCCTTTGTGATCTCATTTAGGGCTCCAAGTGACACCAGCGCTTATTTATTCTTTTGCTCTCTCTGATTGCACAAACCTACAGTGTCATAGGAAGAAAAAGCTACAGAACTCTTTAATAAGGTGGAAGCACTTCACTTGAAACTGTAAGATGAATTGCTAAAGATAATTTAAATTGAGGCCACTGAACCAAAATCCCATGAAGATTGTTCTGTAGGTTCAGATTAAGGCTTCTGGCTTTATAATAAGC
Source organism: Pezoporus wallicus (assembly GCF_028554395.1). NCBI lineage: Eukaryota > Metazoa > Chordata > Aves > Psittaciformes > Psittacidae > Pezoporus > Pezoporus wallicus. The sequence continues at coordinate 3,153,595 of NW_026639755.1, forward strand.
CTGAATGAACCCGGAGTACAGACTTGACACCTCCTACAGTGTAAGAAATCTAACTCAATCAGCTGCTTGGACATTCTCTTTTCGCTCAATTCTGTCACAGCACTCGCTCTCTTTTACACAGCTGTAACTTATACACATCTATTGTTTGAATTTTCTACTGCCTCAACTATTTCTAGTTTCTTGGGAAGATTCTTGGCTCACACCACTGCTCTCCAACCCAAAACTGAACTGTTCTGCAGGAATCTTACCACCATTTCAAAACACTTTTACACTGTATTCCTGCTGCAGTCATTTGGGACCTCATCCTGCTCTCACTGCAACATCAGCAGCAGATTTGCCACTAGCGTGAACATGCTATCTTCCTTCTGCATGGGCTTCTCCCTCATCTCCTTTTCCAACAGCAGGATGTTATGCGTGATTTTAATTTACTTTTCCTTTTAGAATTCCATGACATTCCTTAGTTTTTGCCACTTACAATTTTTCCCCAAAGGCCTTTTTTTTTTTCCCTAGAAGTCTAGAAAATACTAATTGACTTTACAGAAATGCCATCCCCTGTTCCTACTCCATTTCCCTTACTCACTCTTTTTAACAATTTGCCACTGATTTTGTTCCTGAAGACAGTGCATCAACACCACTGCTGTTTTCACAGCCACCAGGATCATGTATTACATCAAAACTAAGAAATATTAGCAGTGGCTTCTTGTTTAGGATTTCACTACATTCATGTAAAACTAAAACTAAACTAAACTAAACTAAACTAAAAATAAGACACATCATGTACTACTACTCTGTAATGATTCAAGCCTTTCTTCAGAATACTCCAAAAGAGTGTCCATGAAGCCATTGTGTTTTTCTCCTAAAACAAACCATTCAAATTGACAAGATTACACCAGTATTTTCACCTTTGTCCCTGTGGCACTGTTGTGGTGAAGCACCTCACTGGAGAAGAGTTGACCATCATCAGAGACATCTTCAAGCGACCTCCAATTATTTCTTTATAAGGAGGCATTTTGATTAGTTTCAATTCTACAGCAATTATGAAAGCACTGTAATTGCTGAAGCATACTTACTAGCTAGGATGCAGAAGTGGTGGTAAGCTCATTTCTCTGTTTATAAGCCAAGAAGAAACACAGTGAACTGCTCCTGAACTCTGGAAAAGTTCTCCAGTTTAACTGAGCCAGAAGTTAACTTTAAAGTTTGGTTTGGTTTGTTGTTTGTTCTTTTTTGTTGTTGACATGAAGGCTTGTTCACAACTGTCTGCAGAAATTCCTTCCACAGGTTAAGTTACTGAGACATTATACTCATTTACTGCACTGTAATAAAATCATCTTATATGGCCTTTTGTCACTCACAGCATTGGTATTCACATCAGAAGAACTTAAGTAGTAAAACCCACTACACCTACAAACCCATTCACACTAAGAATGTAATGAATATAAAACTTTTTAATACATTTTCCATCTTGTTCTGTACATCTGATTATCATAAAAATTAAGTATCTCCCTACTGAAAAACACATTTTAGTCACAAACAACTTGTTTTCCACCTAAAAAAAAACTGAAGGAAATAACCTCACATTTTGCTATCCTCTGTGCTCCAGACAGCATGGTGATAGTTACTGTACCAATTTGAGAAGATACAACTTCGGGGGCAGGGGTGGTGGGGGTGATAAAGAGGGGAGGTTACTTTCTGTGATTCTGACACAGAACTAAGAGAAAAATCAAATGAGAACAGGCACAGGATCAGAATCAGGAACCGCCACTGTTCTCCATACAGATGATTCAGTTGTTGAGAGCAGAAACCCTAAGGTAATATTTGCCTCAGTGTGTACTTGAGGCAACAACACAATCGTCTTCTCTTTACTTCTTGCCTTCGTAATTCAAGTATATTCAAGTAGGAGTGAGGAGTCCCCGGTGATTTAGCAATGGAATCCGATTCCTGGAAGATGACAAATCTCTCTAAAACTTAATGACCCAGTCAAACAGTCAGAAAGTCTTTCTATAAACAAGATACTTGAGCTTGTGGATATTAACTGGTGTAGACTATCAAATGCAAATGCATTAACTGTTTCTAAAAGCATCCTCTGTGTATCTACTACAAAATCAGTAATTGTTGGCATGTCTATCAGATCTTTACAGTTCTTGTCCTACAGATGCCACTTTGTTTAGGCAGCCTGTTTATTTGGAGCATGCTGCTTCGATGATTATCATTATCACTAGCAATACTGCATTGGTGCCTAGGTGTCCCAGCCTCAGGCCACGACACACTGCAAAAAGGCACTCCTGCCCCAGAGCTCTTCCATTCAAAGCAGAACAGGCAAAATACGTGCTCTGGCAAACTGGGATGCATGCAGAGTTTGAAGAGGGATTTGAAGGAGGATGAGGAAGACTCAGGTACTCCTGGAGAGCTGCTTCCAGCTGTAGGAGGCAATGAAAGGAAAGCTGTGGGAGGCACTTGGTCAAAAATGTAACCATTCAAGGAGACCTGGCATTATGGAACCTGCAAAGCTACCCCTCCTACATGGCAAAAGCAAGCACAGGTGTAGTGCAGGCAGGCTCTAAAGACCATCATTGCAGAAAACACTTTTTGGGGTGTTCTGGTTTGGTGGTGGTAGTTTTTTCAAGATATGCAAGACACAACCAGACTGAAATGCCAACATGGTTAAATACTGCACTATGGGGATTGGCTTTTCTGCATCTTAGTGTATCTAAGCATAAAAGACAGCCTTGTTGTCCAACAAGTTGTCCTGCAAATAAGGCAGAGAGACCCTGGAAGACAGTTGGAAGAGGGGGTTACTTATCTCTATGAGCAGAAGTGACTGCATCACAGACATCTCATGCCAAGAGAATATCAAAGGCTCAGCCCCAACATAAAACCGAGACAGTCCAAGATACAGATGCTGACCAGGATGAAGAGTAATGCTAAAAAATTGGCAAGGATGAAAAAGGATGACAAAAGGATGACTAGGCACTTCTTCAGGAGAACTACTAATGCTAAGTTTATTTTATTGTGAAAGGTCAGAAAACAGACATTTTAATTTTATGAAGAAAGACAGAGGGGACATTTAGCAAACACCTGCATCTGTCTTCCTGGCTTTGTTCTCTCCTGCTGTAGTTTAACTCTGAAACAGAACTTTGGAACTGAAATGATAAATAACCTTAATGGTAATTTTTCAATATCTAAGGCAGCAGGTTTGTACGAAACTGATCAGTGAAGCATCCTTTTAACGAGATCTGGAGGGGGAAAAAAAGGGTTTTTTATCCTATCTCAAAGAATATGGTTGAGAATTAATTAAAGTTTTCAGAGCATTGAAGTTTCAGACAGCCATTTCAGATTTTCTGAAAGAAAACCCTCATTTAATTTCGAGGGAGAGGGTTTGAGGCTCTTAAGTATTTTCTTCATTATTTCTTGTAATCTGCAAATTGAGAAGCTGGGAGGGAAAGTACAGAAACTTCAGAATCTGCTTTATTTCACATGTCCTTTCTCAGTTTCTTCATTAAGAAGACAACCTAGCAAAGTCACTGACATATCTTCTATATTTTGTTAAACTAATGTCTATATGTGTTTTAATGAAGATGCTATAATTTTGCTCCTATATGCCTACTCTTGGTAGGTTCTTTTCTGCTTTAAATCAGATGTGGCATTTTTCTTGAAATTGCCTTTTACTTAATTCCTATAGGAATAAAATGTGGAACTGGAAACTTAAAAAAAAAATAAATAATAAAAAACCAAAACATCAAACTGAGAGTAGCCTACTTCTCTTGTCTCCTTGGCTATGTATTGCAGATAAAAGCAGTCCCTGAAGCCTAATGGCTCTTGCTGCTTAGAGTACACAGGATGTACTTTGGAGGGACTTCGCTGAGGTTCAGTGCTAAGTGAGCTGACGGCTAAGTACTATGGGAAATCAGGAGTTCAGCGTGGAAGCTAACTCTCACCTACGTACCCTTGCTAAAAGTCCTTCCCCGCATTTCTTGCGGGCCCCCTTTATGTACTGGAAGGCTGTTATAAGGTCTCTCTGGACCCTTCTCTTCTCCAGGCTGAACAAGCCCAACTCTCTCAGCCTGTCTTCATAGAAGAGGTGCTCCAGCCCTCTGATCATCTTCATGGCCTCCTCTGGACTCACTCCTACAGGTCTACACTGGATTGCAACCATTAATGAAGTACTTATTTCATGCAGCATGCTACTGTAGGTTGTTTGCAGTATATATCAGAGCAAAGAAGGATGAGAAATATTTGTTTTGACATTTTGTCACAGTTCTGGAAGACCCATGCTGATCTGTCCTATGAAGTATGATAATGTGATCCTAATTATACAGAAAGGTAACAAGACTTATCTAACATGAAGTACGTATTACAATGAAATCAAGTCTTTTAGTGAACAAAGTGCAGAAAAATAAAATAAATTACAAGCAACATTGCCAAAAGCATGCTTCCTTTGTTTTAAAGAAACCAATGTTAACAGCCAGGAGAAAACCAAATCAGTAAAAAATAATGATTAAGAAAAATAAATTACTGCATGTATCATAAAATTTAAGATTAATAAAACCTCTGGAATAGATCTGATAAAAACCCACTGATGTAAAATTTTTGGTTCCAGTACAATAAAAATACTTCAAGCTTGGGACAGAGATAATGACTATCCCATAAAGCATAAATCTTTTAAATTGCTCTCTGGTTGAATTAAGGATTCCTCCCCAAGAAGGCAGAAGCAATGAATGTGTGAGTATATGCACCAAAGTGCATGTTCACGTATGTTAATATGTGTACAAATACAGGCACATAGACATCTATAGGCATACAGTCATGCACTTAAATACATACTGGTATTCCTAATTGTACGGATTCTTTTCACCCATACTTAGAATGGGTGAGATTATCATAAGGGCTAATGAAAATTTTGGTATATCATTATGTAATAAACTGTGCATATTTCTAGCACAATGATGATCATGCTGCTGTCTCAGCAAATCCTTAAAGTTCATGAACCAAGATGATTCTGCAGTCCTAAAAACACCATGCTCTGTCTGGTTGTTACAGATTCCTTCCTGTAGAATTCACATGGAACAAGAAATGGTAAATACAAAATATGAACATTTTCTAACATTACTGAGGTAGTTCCTCCCTCTTGGGGATCAGTACAAGCCACTGCAAATATGCTTGTTTTAATGACCCTTACATTTTTCAGCCATTACCGTAACTAAATATTCTCTAAGAAGTTTTGATGGGTTTAGTAACAGTATTTTTGCATTTCTGCATTAAATACTAGTCTATGCTTTTAACTTTCATTTTAACATTGCTTTTAGTGTACATTTGCTAATAATTTTCTAAGAACCAATTAATTTACATAGGAATACTACAAACCCAAGCAAAAATAGTAATAAAACCACTGGACAATAGAGACATCATCAGTAACCACGTCCAGTTACTCAGTAAGCTGGTATGCAGCTGCTCTGTCATCAAAGGGATGCTAAACAACTGAAATATATTGATAAATACAGCACTTCATTTATGATCATCTAATCGGTCTGTATCATTTAGCTGTTTTAGAGTAGAAATAGGAGTGGAAGCGAGGCCAGAAGAGCTTCATTCTCAAACTTCAATATCCCTTTTTGCTGATAAAAAGGCAAGTCGAAGCAAATAAACCTCAGTCACGCAAGTACATACACATTTAAATCTTGCATTTTGTGTTTCTTGATACCATACTGGCAGTGTAGGAACCAAAGCCATGGCAGCTGATGAAATTAACAAGTAAAATTGTTTAATGAATGAAAGATTAGCACAATGTACGTGACTAGCTCAACGGTTAAAGAGTTAGGAGCTAGATGGACAAGGTGAAGCCATCAACAAAATGATATGAATACATCTTTTTAACTCCGTATAAAGTAGAGGTAAAACAGAATCAAAAGAGCCCAGGACATCTTAAATCCGAGTGTATCGATCTGATTAGCAGAAGTTTTATTTGTTGTTCCCCCATTTTAACCCTCATTATCTCTCATTTAGTCCAACAGAAAACAGATAGCATTGCTGGGAAGTGCAACACTAGTGAAAAACCAAAACATTTGCAAGATGTTCAACTGCAGTTAATTCAATTACACTTTCTTGTTCTTCATGGTAAACAATTACATCATTCTTCAAGTATTAAGTGAAAAAGTATTATATTGTCACTGCAGGATCCGACAAATACAATTAGGATTAAATTATCCTCCCTTCATTGGCAATTCAACATACGAAACTGTGTGTATCTGGATCACTACAAACAGGTTAAAATCAATTAGAATTGATCAGTGATAATATAATTTTCAAACTTATCAAAGAAAAAAATGCATTATGTACAAGGTTCCGACATCGAGAATATTCTCGCCAGCCTAGGAATTCAAATCACTAAATATCTCATTAGTTTACTCTTTGATTTCACTACATCAACTATTATATGTCAAATTATGTGCCAGTCAGGATGTTCCACACAATGCTTCAATTAAAGCATACCTAGAGGAATAGTTCCCTAACATCTTATTCTGTACTGGGGTCAGTTCTCAGTCAAGATGATCACATGGGAATCATGGAAATACTGTTCTTCCAAACACACACACCTTTCCCCTGAGAACATGAGTCACATCACCTCAGTCCCCTTCCATTTCCTCTCCCTTCACTGTTCCTGGTGATTCCCTAATGACTTTCAGGTGATTTCTCCTGTAAACTACATCAAAAGGGCAACACTCAAACATTCTCAGGTTTGGGGTGGCTATACCTATCACATAACTTCCCTTCTTCACTTCAGAGTAGATGCATAAAGATAACCTTTGGTAAAGGTAATCTCAGTGTTTCCACAGCATTTTAAACACAAGACAGGTGGTATGGAGTTCTTCAGAATACATCACTTGGAAGCTTTCAAAGGTTAAAGATACTTGATGCAAGGCAATTTGAGAATGAACATCTTCAGTCAAGATTTGAAAGTACAGTTTTTTAGGGGGGGGCACAGAATCCTTCAAATAATACAGTTTATAACACTAGCTTAAGGACTTTGCTCCTTTGATTTTCTGTTTTGTTTTGGATCTCAAGTGCTTGGTTACTAGAGGACAACATAAAAAAAACTTAACACGGTAAGGCAAGTAAGTTTATAGGTTTATAGAAACTCCAAACACTTCACTATATCATGCAGATACATGGTTAGGAAAACTTGGCAATCAAACCATTGGAGCTAGTTCAGCGATACACACAAGATTAATCCCATGTACAAGACTAATCCTACCCCTTTTTCTTTAATTTTTATTTCACATGCATAGAAGTGAGTTTTTTTCATCACCAGAGTTCAATAGCTGCTAATGACATACTTTGATTAATAACATAAGAACCAAATAGAAGCAAGGTGCCTAAATGCATAGCTAGAGGCCTTATGATTTCATTCATGAGGTCAGGCAAGAGGGAGCAGCTTCACTTTCTCATTGCTCAGAAGGTAAAAGATAACTCTCTGAGTTACAGAAAAGCTGGAGAATGGACAGCTTATTTGAAAGAACCATGACCTCTTGAGACATATGAACACCCTCTGATGAGGCACAACCAAAGCAGAATTTGGATCTACTCATGACCTGCAACTAGCACAACCCAGCTACAGAGCACAAAGCTGCTGGAATTTCTTTACCGTCCTCTGATCAGAATGCTGCCACTAGCTTGTGATTATTCAGTGAACACATCAAAAGCTCTGCGACTGCTCTGCAACCGCCTGCAGAAACATTCCTGTGGCCTCTGCTGCCAAGGAGCAGGAGTCCAGCGTCAGCTGAGACAGCCCCATGTGGGGCTTGGCCAGCTGCTGCTGGGATGCTGAGCCATGGCCAGGACTATTCCCCTTTAGACTGTGAGTGCGATGGGGGAGATGCCATGATTAGCTTCAGAGCCCTGACCTTGCTAAACAAAGGAGATGAGTGAACAGAAACAGAACCACAAGGGGAAAAAAAAAAATGGAGAGGTAAGTACAGACAATAAAAATGCCCTAAATACTGCCTCGTGACCTTGCATATTTATAGCCATGTTATGGACTGCATGGATGGACCTGAAAAGGAGGGCAAGTGACCAAAGATGTGTTTGCTGCTGCAAAATCTGAAATAGAATTCTGGCAGACACAATTAGCCTTTTTCAGGCTGTACTGAAGAAACACAAAGTGGATCAGCAGCTGTGCCTTCCTTTGGGGATACTGAAAAATACTTCTCTTTGATGATGCACTGAGTGGAAAAAATAGGAGAGGTGTCAGTAGCTTCGTGCTAGTATTTATGCTCCAAGTCCTTTGGGTTGGTATTAATACCAGCTCTAGTTAGGTAAGCTCAGAAGGACCAAAGGTTGCAATTTAATAAGTACTGTCATAAAACCAAGGGAAGACTCGGCATGATCTGTTCTCCCCTTTGCACTTCGCTGGCACCTGGTAATTCTGTTGAAAATTACACATCAAATCAAAGCCTTCTGAATTTAAGCAGGCTTATTCCACTTCCATGAAGATGATCAGGAATATCTCTATGTAATGATTTAAAAATGGAAGGCGTCGAGATACCAGATGATCGGTAACAGTACAAAATGCTAAGACAGGTCTTCTCTCTATAGATCGAAGGTACATGTAGTAGCAGTCATCACTGTCCTCACGCAGTCATCTTTTAAAAATCAGTGCTTTCTTTGCATTTTTTGCCAAGCCATGATTTCTTTTTATAAAATAAGCACTGGTGACTAGCACAGTCTACATTCAATGGCACCACTTACAGCTAGACTCAGGGTAAGTTGTGCTGTACAAGCTCTCTGATGTGCTTTCACCAGTGTTCCCTCAAGGGATTAAATTTCTGTTATTACAGTTTGTCCTGAGAAAAGTGAAGGACAGCATAAAGAAAACCCTGTTGAAAAGGACTCCATGTATGCCTTTTTAGGCCCCAGTATCTTTGCTAGTGATGTAAGAGCAAAGGCATCATTTCATTTCAGTGGGACATAGACTACACACCAGGAAAACATCACAGCAGGGTTATCCAGCCTCAGAGTATACTGAACAAATTCCACTGCAGCAAAGATCAGTGCTGTACAGAGGCAAGATGAAAAATTAATGCCTTGGGTCAAAAAAGGAAACTCCACCACTGAACAGAGCATTCCAGGAACAACTCTCATACTGAGAGTTAAACTCTACCAATAACAAGACCTATTTGGAAGACGCAGATAGAAGCAGATGACAATCCATTTCAGATCCCTGAATGTGTGCAGCTTATTCTTGGAAAAAATATATCATCTCAAATAAAAGGTCAATTGTTTTACAGCTAAACTGAAATAGGAATTATATTTTCTTGCTGTTAGGTCTTCATTTTCCAGTAACATTTGTAAGCATTGCGCTCTCAATCCAAATCACATTTGTGTAGAACAACGTCTCTACCTTGCATTACAGAACAGTTATAATTTTTTTTGAAAGAAATTAATATTCCTTGGTAAATATACATAGAATTTTAATCAAAACAATAAATTAATTATAGATTAAATAGACTAATTGTAGGATTTTAAAATACAATAATTTCTAGTAGTGTGATTGAAAATATTTCCCTTTCTGCCTTAATTCAAAGCTGTATGAAAGCTATTGGAAGTTTTATGTGGAGAAAAAGTATCAAGTTAAATTAGAATAAGTTAAAATAACTGGCGCAACAATGTACAAACTACCTCTAAGGTTTACTAGTCATTTGTCAAAATGAGCAGCTTGGGCTTAAGACACAATGACAGTATTGGAGTTATCTAAAAAGCACTGGGGACTACAAGCATATGTTCTGAGAGCATTAAACAATAAGAATGCCCTGGCATTTCATAATATTTGAAAACACAATTATGCAATAGAAGCCCCCAAACCGCAAGACTCGGACTCAAAATCACATCATTTTTTACTTGATAAATCTAAATCACACAGTATCCTGTGTGAAATGGACCTCAATCTCTATCTAATTCCTAGGATAATTATTCTCAGATACCGGAAGAGCAAGAATGGACCATCTGTGAAGAAATTCACTGCTCCATTACACAAAAGTAGTTTGGGGGAAAAAAAAACCTGGCTCTGTATGTGACGGAGAGTACACATGCGTCTACCTATGTGGAACGGTTTTTAATATACATCCAGAGGATCAAAATACCTGTAGATATGCCTCTAATTAAGAGAAAATATTAGACAATGATGTATTGTCAAGGGTTTCTATAGTATGCAGTAAAATCAATAGTGAGATAAAGGAATGCCAGCCAGCAAAGAAAAGCTTAAAAATTCATCCTTCTTTAGAGGCATATTCAGAGAAATTCGAATATACTGTTTTAATTATACACAATGACTCTTAAGGCTGTAAGTCCCTCCTCTTTATGGAAACTCCTACTTTTACACAAAATATTGAATATATTCAAAGTTTTCTGTTTGCTACTTAAACCTATCAATGAAAAGCAAACAGTCACCAGTTTTAAGACAAGCATTTATTGATAAATGGGCCCAAGGCCACTACGTATTTCTTTCCAAACAGACTTCAACCAACTTATGTCAAAAGCCCAGCTTTACAAGTACTGTTCCTACCCACTTCTCTGGTAGATTAAGTGACCAGGCTATTAACCAACTCCTGCTTTCTCCTCCACTGACACAGATGTTGGCTGTGTTTTCCTATTATGTCCCCAAGACATCTGCACATTATAGTTCATTTATTGAGAATGAACTACTGTAACTCCCCCTCTTGCCTTGACAACACATCTTACTCAGCTCGTGCCTGTTCAAAATACTATTCAAAGATCACCCCTTGCATGTTTTTGCATCCCATCTTTTTCCTCCTTCTTCCCCCTTTACAACAACAAATATAAGCACCTTGATTTCATGAAAGCTTGCCTGTGGTCTACCAAAGCTCACTTATCTCAGCCTACTACCAACTTTGCTATCTCTAGCTGGCTTCAGACACCAATACTCAACATGACCAAGACACCTTTACACTCAGGTATTTTCTGCTTCCCTGCTTCATAAATAACTTAAGAACAATTTCATTATTCCTATTGAGAAACATCCTCGCTTTCCATTAAACCTGCACAAAAATCTATTTAGAAAGTAATTCTCAGCTAAGCTTGTAGACACTGCAATGCCCAAAGATACCCCATTAACTCTTTGCATTCACTTAGGGGTTTTTACCCAAACAGGCTGTAACTGTATTTTTAGGCAAGTTCTTGTTGCAACTTTTAAACAGCATCTAGAAAAACAAGTTGGTGTTGTATCATTAGAGTACTTGGTTAACATAAATAATGACAAAATACAGTAAGGGTACTACTTCTTACTGTAGAATCTATTTTTGTAATACTGCTGTCTCTGTAAAGGACATCACAATTTTTTTCCTGACAAACTCAAATCATCTGGCTTCTCACTTTTGTTATGATTACTCCACACCACCAACACAAGCCATAATTCCTCCAACAGTAATCAGTTTGCATAAACTGGCTCTCTCCTCAAACCAACCTCCTGATAAATTTTAAACTCTCAATCTCCTCTTCCTTCAGGTGCTCGCTAAATCAATACTGTAATAGATGTACTCTCAGTAGAAAGCCTTCTTACTTTTGACACTGCAATTGGCCAAAGAAACGCAGGCAGTTTAGGTTCCTTCTTGTCAAGCCTAGTTCCACAATACTGTTGATCTTACAAAGCCTTAGATTCCTGGAGCTATTGTATGATCTTTCCTGCTTTAACCTCCAGGCTAAGAATTTCTGTTAAGATAAATTCATCCACGATGGATAAGATCAGTTTGAACTGATTAATTTTTTTGATAATTCAGGCAGATCCTTTGTACTTAGTGTTGCAATAGAGTTTCAATGGCTTTAGAGGGGGTGAGATTGCTAAAGACTTTTTGATGTAAAACATAGGCAACTCCTTCAATTGAGATTCTAGTCTTGCCAGGCTCTGCAGGGTACCCTGCTGACATACAGAGGTACGCACAGACATATCTTTGCAGAACTCTTATCTTGCAACCTAAAACCAGCAACACTGTTTTAGCCTAATCCATGTGGAATTGTAAAAAAGACAAAAAGGAAAGTATTTTGACATTTTCATTGCAAAGCATTTGATAAAATTCACTTAAAAGTTTAGCAAGTATACAAAAGACCACCCATCCTTCTGCCTCAGAGCAGCCTTTTAAAACTGCCAGTCATGCTGGAAACTACTTATATGCCGCTTTATTTTATTGGAATCTGTTTTTCACAATTCTGAAGTTATGACAGATTGAGAGAAATATTAGTGACCTAGCATTTAATACCCATTCAGCAACAGTAGGAATAAGTGAAGGATATCAATATTCACACAATGTCTCTCTGTTTGCATAATGTTTCTTGCCTTTGCTGCCACCTGCAGCAAAACAGAGGATAAAAGCCCAGTTTAGATATTTCTGTCCTACTCTTTGCAAGATTGCTTTCCAGTCCCTTTTCATTACCTGAATGTCTCAGTTTTCAAAGCTTATGAGAAACCAATAGCAAATGGTAGTCTAAACTAATCTAGGGGGAAGGTTACTGGAAGACTAATATGTACATTTATTTCACTAGATGAAAAAAATGACTTGAAATCAGGTGGAACAAACATGTATACCTAAATATTTAGACTTTTCAAAGCATCATTTCCCCTTTAAAATTTCTAAACCCTACTAATAAAGAATAAAACTCCTCTGCATTCTATTTAAGTGCTTACATTTATTTCTCTTAAGGTCGTATCTTTGGGGATTTTTTTCTCAGTTTTGAGAGGTTATGTGTGGGCTTTTTCTTTTCTCATTTGGTTTGGTTTTGAGTTGGTTTGTTGTGGGTTTTTTTTACAGTAAAAAATATAAACTTGCTGTCATTATCTTTGATTATACAGCTCAGAATCCAAAATAAATCTTAGTTGAACTACTTGGTTTAATGTTGCTAAATTAATAGTTTGGTTAGATGGGATCTACAATGATCATCTAGTTCAATTAACACTGGTATTCTGAAAAATACCAATGACATATTTATGTCTTTTTAACCCTGAGGTCACAGGTAAAACCTTTACAATGCTAGGGGGGTTTATATCACAAGTCAAACTGGAACAAAATTATTAACTCTACAAAGGAAAAGTAGATGGTCCAGCATTAGGATGGCGTCACTCATTCTTCTCAGCATCAACCGGAACGTAAGTTTTGGGATACTTCCTATTTCTTAAAGACCATAATCTGTGGCTTCCAAAATGAAAAGCAATCAGTTTAAGTAAACCAAAAATCAACATATAAGCAAGTTATCGCTGAAAGGGTAACTGCTAATATTTCTGTCTCTTACATGGGTCTAATAGATCTTTCTACCTGTAAAAACACAGGGTCTCAATGGACTGTTTTTTACTCAACTTCAGTATCATTCAGTTTTCCAAGTGGCCTTCTTTTATCTTCTGTTTCTTAGGAAACTTTCCTGCCAGATGAAAAGTTGGTCATGAAGCACCCAATATGTAGTTAACCTTCAGTGTTGGTCACTTGAATTCACTACATCTTCACTACATAAAGTTATATTAATATAATAAAAAATTAATTATATTAAAAAATTTAAACTATATTAATTAAAAATTAAATTATATTAATATAATAAAAAGTTAAATAAATAAAAAGTTATATTAATAAAATATTAATTAATGTAAATTAATTAATAAAATAAAGTTAGATTAATATAACTTTATAGTATATAAGATATGGTTCGGAGTGAGTGTATCTACCTACCTTCTTTTCATGCCTAAGATCACACTGATAGCATCAGTCTTATGCTTCATATCCTCTTGCAAGTTCAAATAAGAACTGGATACCACTTTACATCACTCTCCTAATTTATAAAGCAATCTATAGAAAACAAAACTTCATATTGGGGCACCCATGTCCCCTTCAAGCAATGCAGAGGACAAAGGTCCAGTTATGGAACAAGTTTCTTTCCTTAGAATATGGAAATCTACTCATCACCTCAGAACTTGCTCTATTTAAAACACCTACTATGAACAGGTCCACCGGAAGAAGGATTTATGAACCAAAGCCTGACTTGGAAAAACAAAGCCATAAATTGCACACATTCCATGATTATTTCAGTACTGTTGTTGATGGGATATGAGAAGCATCAATCAAAATGACAAAAGCAAGCAGCAAAATGCCCTAAAATATGCATGTGCTCCTTGTCTGCATTCTGCCATATTAGTGACTCATTTTCTGGCATATTTGTCCTAGCACTTAAGGGAGATGGGTGTGAAAAAGTTTGCTGGATTCTGTCCCTTCTCATTTTAGAAAAGAGAATTTACTTCAGCAGCTACATCTGTCCAGTGTCTAGAGGTCATGCAGTTGAACAGTGGGTTTTGTCAGCATAATTTATCCTATATGTGCGAGGTGTTCCTGCCCATGGCAGGAGGGTTGGAACTAGATGATTTTAAGGTCCTTTCCAGCCCTAACTATTATATGATTCTATGAAACCTTTATCAAGGGGGGTAAAGGAAAACCTCCAGTTTCATTGTCAGATCTTTTACTGACAGATCTCTTATTTTCTCTTTTGTTTGTTTGGGAGACTGGACACAAGAGTTGATAGATAACATTTCATTTAGTTGAGTATTTTTCTTCCATGCTAACCTTTGTCAGAGATGCTTCTAAGGACAACAGAGAGTGAGGCCTTTGACTGCATTCAGCATTCTGAACTGCTGAGCAAATCTCTTAGAATTTTATAACTTTAAAATACTGCTCAAAGACCCCATTTGAGGTTGTCAGCCTGCTGGGCTTAGGACTGTACAAGCATAAATGAAAATACAAAAGCCATGCTCCAAAGAGTTTGCAAGCTCATACTCTCTCCATCAAGCCTAATTTAATTCTTTGGCAGTAAAAGAGAGTTTGCTTCCAAACCAAAATAAAATCAGCTGTTCTTCTGTTTGGCCCCACACAATGAAGTTCTGCCAACTTACAAACAGCAGAGCTTCAGAAATAAGGAAAAAGGAAAAGAAACCAGAAACATTATGACTGAATCTCAATTTTCATCCTGAAAACTCTGGATGCGAACTGAAAGGGAAGAAACGTTGCCTCCATGAAAACACATGGTGAGACAGGAGAGAGCAAAGGACCAATAGCATTTTCCCTGCTGAGCCTGTGGGGACCATCGCAGAAGCAGTTAGTAACTAGAAGAACTGTTGTCCATGGGGATCCTCGTGTAGCTGCTGCTCAGACCAGCGAGACCCTGCTAGCAGCTGACGTGTTCGCACTGGGCAGGGAGAGGTAGGCTGGATGCTCACTTAAGTGCTCCCTAAATGAATGAGTTCAGCTTTCAAAAGAAACATGAAGGCACACGCTAAGAACAAAGGCAATTTGATTTCCGCTAGGAATCTCTAACACAGTCTTCATACCAGTTTCTGAACAAATTAGTTCCCTGAAATTACAAAGAAAAATTACTACTGACAACTAATGCAAAAAAGTGAGGGAAAAAAACAAAACCTCTTCTCATTTTCACCAGATACCAAGGAATTACGCCTGATTTAGAAGGGAGTACTAAAAGTATTAAACTTGCAAGACTGTAAAGAGGCTTAAAGTTTTATTAATGAAGAAAGACGAAAGACTGAGAACATTCCGAAACGCTCCCTTGTAACTATTCAAAAATACAGAGTTAAGACATGATAGAAGGAACGTGCTCTGTTTTTTCTCAGAAGTACTACTTCTTCAAAGAGTACTGATTGTATTTTTAGGATAGCTCCAATCAAAAACCCTTAGTAGGAAGAAACACAGCTATGGAAATCAGTACCTAGGCATGCTTCATAATTCAAAGCAAAATGGTATAAAATTAAAGGAAAAAATAATAAATAAATAAAAAAAAAACTAAAAAAAAACACAAACCCCTCTTGCTTGCTACACTGTTCTTGTTTTGTGTCTCAATGGGAAGAGAATGACAGATGGAAGGATAAAGTTTGTTTACTCGTATCAGGCCTTTGATATGCAAATGCTTATTCTGAAAGAATGAGAAACACACTGACCAGCAGACATCCCCTCAGAACAGGAGCATCCCAACCTGAGGGAGAAAAGAGAGAAACATTCCTTGGCAGATGTATTTATGAACACTGACTATGGCAAGTTCTGTCACAATGCTTTCCTGAGGGAAGTATTATGGTTTGAAATGGAACGTCTTGACAATATTTAAATGCAAAGAGAAGAGTGAAATGTCTCAGGGATGCTGCTAATAAATAAAACACCTTCAGTCACTTCTGCCTGTTTAAAAAACCTCATGAATGGCCATTAATATGGAAGTGCTTGCTGTAGTTCTGCAGTGAAGCCAGAACAGTCTTCAGGCCTCTTTTTTTGTATGTGAAATAACAGTATTGCCTCTCTTTTCCAGCCCTCTGCAGTACAGAGTTTGGATGTATAATGAATGCTCCATGAAGCTCAGAGTACAGCAGGAGGGTAACATTTCAGAACCAATAAAAAATTACTTTAAGAAAGGCAGCAAGGATTAAATAACACTATTTTTTAAACTGATGATTTTAACAGCGGATTAGGCAAAATTAACAGGATGGTAAAGCCCAGAACGATACCACTTCCCTTATATTCAATATGCTAAAACTACACAGCGTCCTGATTTTTTAAATATTCATTACCTTCTCCATCCAACCAGCACCAGCACCGAAACCTAACACAGAAGAAAAATACTCAATGATTTTTCTCAAGCTATCCCTTTTTCTAGATACCTGCTACATCCAATTGTTCACAGTGGAATTGAGGTCATGCATTGCTCTCGGTTACAAGTCCCTTTTGAGATAAGGAGATACCCATTATAATTTTATTAGCTCTATCATGGAGTTTTCTCAGTAATGATAGGTACTGTAACCATTCATTTGTTCCTCAGAATGCCCACGTTTCTATCCTTGCTGTAGTCCTCTTGAAAAATGAAACAAAATGAAGAACTGAAACAAACAACGAAACAAAAAAACACAACTGAAAACAGACAAGCAATCACAACCCCATACCCTTCAGAAATGGAAAACCACATAGGTGCATAAAGACCTAGGAGAATGTATGTGGAAAAGTAGAAGTATTAATGTTCTGGAAGTTAAAGCCAAAAATAAACACTACATAAATACCTTTATTATTACAATTCATTTCTGAAGTAACCAAAAAGTTTTATTATGCTTATGTCCTCGTGTTTCAGGTTAAAGTGCTCTGGTGATACTATTAACTTTTAGATAAAGAGGGACAAGGCACAGATATAAAGAGCCAATCAAATACCAATTACTTACATTGCTTCTGTAGTACTACATTGCAGGGGTTTTTTTGGATGCAGGCAACTGTAAAAGATTACCAAAGACATTGATACAGTCAAAAATCAATAAGCTGTTTTACAGCTACTATGCCTTCATTTCTTTCAGGTTTACCTAATTTATTCCTAAAGGGTAGGAAAGTCCGTAAAACAGAAACAAAGAAAACAGTTTTACAGGTTTCTCTTTAAGATTTTTTTATTGTGATTATATACAATTCCTTTCCTGTCCACTGTAAATACTACTGTCCAGTAGATTCCATTATTGCTTGCCATTCCTTACATCATTTTTATTGCTACAAGATGGAATAACCCACCCTTTTAAAATTTTCATTTGGAGCTTCCACTCTGTGGATAAAATAATTCTTCCTGCTCAAGAAATCATAGCTTTCACAACACATTTACAATGCAGTAGTTTTTAGCTACGAAGTAACTTGATGCAAAATAGTCTGTAGCATCATTATTAATCTCTACCTCAGGGATTTCAGGACCGGAGATGCTAACCTGGTCATGTCTGACAGAACACACCAGCAAAGACCACATGTGCTAAAGTGCTTGCATATCTTGCTTGGACACTGCATCACTGGTAAGGAGAGATGACTGGTAGAAAGACTGGTAAGTGACAAAACAGGTGTGTTGATGCCGTAAAATAACTTAGTTCTTCATCCCACTTCTGGGCCCTTGGCTATCGCTGTCACACACGCCAGTTCCCTGCTCATATTTCCAGGACAAAACATCAGTCTGCTGCATTAGAAGGAAGGCTCTCACCGAGGCTGCTCCCAGGCAGGGGTGGCTGTGCCCACACCAGCCCCCTTCCCTGGGACCTGTGACTCAGCTCCGTATTTATCCCTTATCACAAGGAGTAGGAAGAATAAAGCACACAAATACGCCAATTGCCATTAAAGACCGCAGGTAGCGCAGAAGCCCAGGCAAGACCACAGTGAGACACTGCCTGCTGGAGAGCATCTCCCAGCAACGAGCCCTGGTCCCCCCTCTCTGCCTCCAACTGCCTTGGTGCACAAACAGGGGAGGGTCACATTTGATTCATCATAATTATGTTTTTCCCGAACATACTACCAGGAGATGTATACAAAATTAGTACCATCCAGGCACTGGTACAAGAATGGTATGATATGAAAGAGTATTTCTTCTTTGGATCTTTTTCCCTTACGATATGGTCACGTAGAAATTTATTCTAATTCAACACTCATGGGGTAAGAGCAATCTCAGCGCTGCCTTTTAAAATGATGTGGTTAGTTTTGGATCATTAGACCAGGCAATATATTTTATGAAGACATCATTTTATCTGCAGACAGGCTGCAAGCAACATTTTTATGTTTACTGTTAAAAGGAAAATCAAAAAGCTTATTTATCTCCATAGGCTATGGCCATTAGCATGACCTATTTCTTAAAAACAACAAAATATGCCCACAGAGAGGAATCCCACAATTACTTGTAAATGGCTTTGATTTATATCACGATTACTTCTTTTTCTACAGCTACCTGGAACATGAGTGGGTCGTTTCAAAATTTATTCTCATTTGGTCAGGCCACCTCTTCCTTTAGAGGAAGAATTTAGTTTATGCAAGGGTTCCCTATTCACAGGAGTTTGCGTTACGGCATTTTTACATTCAAACACATCACAAAGTTAGTTCCACGGTTAAAAATGTCATGATGCATCTGCATCTAAATGTCAGACTGCTAGCATAGAACAGCCTGAATTGTTAGAATATATTGCTCCTTTGCTTCACATACTGCTCATGTATACTGAAACAAATAAATAAATAAATAAATAAATACAACAAACTGTGTGAAGAATTGTTGCATAAGTATTAAATCACACTAATGGAGAATTATGAAGGTGGGTGTGCCTGCTGATCCCTGTAAGTGTTGTCCTCCCTCTAATCTGTATCTATAAGGTATTTAACAGCTATAAAGTTGATGACTACATTTTTTTCTGATTACATTTGCATAGGTGTATTAACAATTACCGAGCCAACCACTGACTTGATTCTGCTTCCTATGACCCTAATGGAAATTAGCCACTGTTTTCCTTTTGAGATTACAAAACTTTCACTCACCATCCCTAAATGCACCACCGCCCCAACCCCAAAGCACTAAAGAAATCCATTAGGGTCATAACCAAGAGCTGCTAAACAGCCAGACACTGAAAATTCTGTTTACTCTGTAGCATTTTCATGTGCATACATCAGCACTGTAGGATCCAAAACTGAGCCTTAACCTCCAGCATAAGCAGCAAAAGAACAGGAGAGGCACTTTAAAAGTTCAAACAGAAAATGACCTGGCTAAATAACATCTTCCCCACAGGTCCACCCTAATTACTGTATTAAAAATACAGCTCCAGCAACAGGAGACAACAAAACAAAGGATGCTAGCCTGATTAATGAGAAGAATTCACCCACAACACACTCATTGTTCACAAGCAGGAAAAAAACCCTCCAAGATACATATTTAAAGAGAGCGTGCATCTGGGTTTAGCTCTTGAGTATATGTAGGTCAGTATGTTCTTGATGCCATAGCAAACACAACTAATGCTGCAGTTCAAAAATATACAGTTCCTACTGATTTCAGCTAAAGTCACATTGGACGTTGCAAGCTTCCCAGTTTGAAATGTGCACTGAACAATCCCTGGCATATAATGACTGCTTGAAAGAAGTATTTCAGAAGATGCAGTTGGCATTGTTTTCAGTTTAATCACTAAAGCTTCTAATCAACCAATTCAAAATCCACAGACAAAATAAGGATGCTTGCAATTCTATATCATGCCTTACTTGAAAGAAACACTCAGTTTGCTTCATAAGGTCCTTTACCACCTCACTCCTACTATCGGGTTAAGGACCAAGTTTCAAATCCACTAATACATCAATAATCGATTTTTGCTCCATAGTTATTCACAGTAGAAAGCTTTAGAAGTTCACAGTTTACAATCACCACGCAAAGTAAGGAGCAGAGAAAGTATTTTTTCTGTCCAAGACTACCTTGCAACAAAGTGTTTCTTGGGTCATTTTCAGCTGTGATCAAATGACACGAATTATACCTTACCCATTTCACAATTTGTGGCTATTATTTATTACTCTGCTATGTTATGGTATAACTGACAGTGATGTAGCTGTAAGAGAGAAGTTTACATTCTTTTAACTGTTTTAGTGTTCTCTGCTGCTGTCCATAACAGTTGCAGCTACCCAGAATAAATAAGGAGAGCAAAAAAAAACTTTTCCCCATTTCCAAAGTTCTGAAAGACAATTTACTTGATAATAGGTGGGACTGTTTTCCTAGGTAGGGCAACTATATCTCCTTCAGGGTAGGGTGAAAACTGTACCAAAGAGGAAGCTTTTGCAGAGGTCTCTGAAGCTCAGGCTTGTCCAAAACAATCATTCGGCTATTGCAATTGCTAGGAATTTTTTCCCCTCTTTTTGCATTTTTTATTCTAAAATTGGTAATACCAACCGACAGACATGACTGCAGAATTTGGTGAAACCTTGAGAAACAACAGCTAGAAAATCACTCATACATTGGTCGCACAGAAGGTAAGGATGAGAAGTCGCAGTAATCTGCCAGGATCTATAACATACACAGCACATTAACCTGCATTTTGCACTAGCAAAATTCAGATTCAGTACATATCTTTATCTTAACTCATGACAACTTTTTTCACAGCTAACCTGAGCTGCCCATCCAAGCGGAAAGTCTAATGAAGTTTAGCAAGAGGAGCTGAGCCAGTCTCCCACAGATTGACCAAGAGCCATTGAGACTTCAACCAGGTTAGATCGCTGAAAAACCTCTGTAAGGGGACTCTTGACACCGTGGTGGCCATTTGCTAAGGGACATTAAGGGTATAAACAGATTTCTTTCTCTTCCACTATCCCTGCTTATCTGTCAGATGAACATAGTAGCTTATTTTGGGAACTTCCCACTAAATATTTGGAATTTCAGCAAAATTCAAGAACTTCCATATATGAAATTTGATGTAAAAATTTGAATCATCCGATTGAGTTACAAAACACTATAGCCCACAAAACCCAACTTAATATGTGAAAAGTAAAGTAGCTAAAGAAAGAGCAAAGCCACAAACATGAACCCCACAAGCCATGAACTCCAGGTACTTATAACTTATGATCAGAATATGATTTTCTGACAAAATTGAAACACTGCATGATTGTGGTAAAATACTACAACTGCTACTACTACTAACAAGAACAGCCACCACCACCACCACCAAGGAATCAAGATGCCAAAAAGCAACTCGAGAGCTTCGGCTTTCCGATACTGCAGTCCCAATCTATAATTTTACTTATAAAAATCTGTGTTATCAGTTTAATGTTTCTTAAAGAAAACACTTAAAATGCATCACACGGGGGGGGGGGGGGACGGACACTTCCAATGTCCTAGTCTCAGGCATTTCTCCCTCAAAACTTTCCTTTGAAGAGAATCCAGGTTTTTATTGAGAAATGAAAGACACTTTTCAAACTCTAATTCCTTCAAACCACAGAATTTCTCTTACATGGACCTGTTAACTATGGCACTTGTGTGTATAATTTTAAACAACTGAGATAAATATGCAAAATGAAAACAATGCATAGTTTACAAAGAAAGCACATGCAGAGGTAATCAAATGTATTACCCATTTACTGTAAGTCAAAAGAATCCCTATTCTGATTTTCAAAAGCGTACATATCCTCCTGGTTTGGGATTTGCCTCTATCAGCATCCTAAATGCTACAAACCAACCATGCCTCCAGGCATTCCCCTGCATCTTTCCCCAGGGTCTTTACTGGCTCCTGACTCCATCTGACTTTATAGCTTCTTTTATGTTTTCTGTTAAATGTGGTGGAAAATTTATTCTGAGTTACAAACACAAAAATACTTTTACATCTTTAACTATTATTCCAGTCTCTGATATCTCAACGATTCGACTCAAAAATTCTCACTATCCCTGTGAAGGCATCTTGAACAAAAACATGTACATGGCTCCTCCACAATGTAATGGGTTAGTATTAAAGTATGTTACACTAAAACACCTGTGGTTTCTCAAATATTGCTTTAAAATAACTGAAAACAAAACTGTAACAGGCAAATGGCGAATGACGGTGAGTATGACCATTAAGATCATATTTACCAAGTGAAATAAGTACTTCAAGAAACTGGAATACTCATCAAGTCTAGGAGGTGCCCCCCCAGTTTCGTGCCTGAACTGCCAATACAAACAGATTCTGGTATGTAAAATACTGCACGCATTCAAATGACTTTTGAATATAATTTGTCACAGTTTTTCTATCTTGACTATTTAGTTCTCCCTTGAAGATCGGTTTACAGTAAAATTGAAAGCTGAATTTTGACTCTGCATAGAAGATATATTGCTATTAAATTTACTGCTCCACGGGGACTTTATTAGGGCTGCTACTGAACAGGGCATCAGTTTAATTAGAATTAACACTTTCATCTTGTTTGTGAATACATGTAAGATAAGCTTTGAAATATTTAACATCTGGGAATACCATCAAGCTGTCACAGCAAAATTAAGACATTTCTCATCCATAACTGTTATTATATAATAGCCAGATACGAAATAACTAAACATTCATTGTTAGAGTATAATCGCTGTATGCACACATTTCCATGTCCTTAGGGAATGTCTTCATGCTTTGATCATTATCCCTTTGAAGCAATGCTTCTTTAAAGAAAGACATTTCAAGTGCAGTCCTTGACTCTGTTAGACGTTTCACTGGTAGGTATGAGACCTGTTTTACATAATTTATTCTGCTGTTAGCAGAGGTATCACTAGAACGCTCCCAAGGATCACCCTCCTTTGCAGAATGATTTACTTTGCAAGACAGAAAGATTCATGAAAAATTAATGTTCAAAAGACCACCATCACAAGGTCAGGTGCCTCTCGTAAAGCCAGGATCCTTCCCTGCAGAATATTCTCCTGTGATTTGATGGGACTCCTAAAAGTAAAACTAAGGGTATGGGGGGGGGTCAAACAAAACCAAACAAAAAGAACAAACCCTAAACCCTTAAAGAAAAGGATTTTCAGTACATCAACTAAAGTACTATGGGACTCCATTTCTGAGGTGTGTCAGATAGCAAGTCTTTGTTAATGTTCGTCTTTGTTTAGCCCCTTAAGATCTTCTCTAATCACCAAAAACCTATTTATTGTCACTTGGATTATGACAGCTCTTGAGCACAATGGGCACATGCCGGCTGAGGTCCAGGTGACAGGTAACAGTCTGGAGATCAGGTCTGAGGCAGACTCTGCGAGCTGCTGGTGAGGAAATGCAGAGAACAAGTGCCTCAGAGAAGTGGCTAAGGAAGGGTGACACATGGGAGACTACCAGAAGTAGTGAAGGGCTCCTGCGAGAGCAGCCGTGGGTGCTGCTCCGGTGGAGGTTGGTTCCGCAGATAACTCAGAGCCAACTTTTCACTGCCTGAAATGTCAGGCTACATTGACTCAAATTATGGTTAAGAAGCTGCTGTGAACCATCAGCTGTAACAGCACTACTAAAAATCCATATTATAACAGTATATGGACTGCATAAACCTGTAGGGAAAAGGTAATACAGAGCAACCAAGAAGATTTACCTTCAATTTCTATAGGCTGTTTTCTTCCATACTCTTGCTGCTGGCACCAAACACCTAATGAACACCCAAGTTCCTCTAAAGCCCAACAGAACCGCCCTGTGCAGCTGGACATCAATGCTCAGTACAGGAAGATATAAGTAACAGAAAAAGGTTGTAACAAAAAAAAAAATCATATAAAGAGGGAACCCAAACAATGGGGAAAATTGGAGAGAAATGCACTCAAACAAATGCAACTTTTTGCCTGAATTCACCTTTGACAAATGCATCCACTGCTTAGAGTAAGCTGATACAGAAGAAATGGAACATAAACACATTCCAGCTTTCCAAAGATTTTAGTCTAAACAACTAAATACCTATTCAACAGACATCCTGGAAATGCAGTTTGCACAAATAAAGCATCCACACTGTATTCGGTCGGACCTTTCAAATCCTACAGTTAACTTGCATCACTGAGCAGAGCGCAGACTATTTCTTTTGTTCTATTTACCTTTGGGAGAATTTGTCTTTTAATCTACAAAACACTAAAAATGTTAACAGAAAACTTTCTGTCACTGACTTCCCTAAAAGGAAAAAGAAAGTAAGACGTTTGGGATATACACGTAAACTTGTCACTAGAATCTTCCAAAGACTTCCCAGCAAATGAGCCCTTTGGATACAATTCACTTGTTACGTATAATAATAAAATTATGAACCTTAAGTTTTAGGAATTTCCTGTTTTCAGGTCATGTTTTGGGGTTATTGGTTTTGGTTTTAAATGTTTCTGATATTGAACTGAGCTGTACAAAATACCTTGTGCACATCTTTGGAAAATCTAAATGAGATTTGAAGAAATCCAAATTATGTGAAATAAGAGGCAGAGATAGACACAAAGATACAAGAGAAACAAACCTTTACATATTTACATAAACACCAGCAAGACTGATGCTAAGAGAGCAGTAAGACCAAAAGAGCAAATTGCAAGTACTCATAGAAGCTCAAACGTATGCGTTCACAGTACACACAGAGGGGAACTGAGACACCGAGGAAGGAGGAATATTCTACAGAGTAGATCAGTAAACAACAATTACAAAAATAAGAATACAATAAAGCTATAAAATAAGTACCAGCAACACCAGCAATGTCAGAGCAGGGACAGATGTTTAGAGAGATGCTATTCTTCCTCCTCCCTCTCTCCCACCCTGCTCCCCCCTACATGTTCAGCTGCATTTCCTTTTTATACTAGCACCAGGTGCCATGTGAAATGGCTCTGCAAGCAAGCACTTGATGCTGCCTGCCCAGCACAGTTCCCAGGACAGGTCGTCCAGCTCCCTACAAAAGACTGTGAAGCACTGAAGACACTAAAGCATTATGACACTATAGACCCAAAAGAATCAGCTTTCTTTTCACAATTTGTCATCCCAAAGTAATATAGCAAGTGATCTTTTGAAGTCTCAGTTACTGATCCTCTCTTCTTGCCAAGAGAGAGAACTACAAACAGCAGCTCAAAAGGCATCCATCTTCATCAGTTCTCTAGAAAGCTGCAGGCTCGGTGCTCTTAAGTCACAGCAGAGAACTGCCCATCACTTGCACCTCCATGAAGCTTTCCCCACATAATAAAGGTTAGGGAGCGATGTGCAACCCTCGCTCTCTGACCCTGCAGCAGCTCCAGGACACATTGCACTAAAGCAGCAGTGCAAGGCGATATACTGCTGGGGATGTTGTTTTTCTTAGGGAGGAGTTGTGATCACAGTCAAACTTCTCAAACCTCAAGAAGCATCATGGTGCAAACCCCAACCTATACTACTGCAGACAGGAAAAACTCTCTAACTGGCATCTCAATTCAATGGGACTTCTCCCTCCTCTCCCTTTGGCCTTACAGAAAGGTGTCAGTTGTAACTCCTGTACTTAATAGCACTGCATTTGCCACGCAAGGTTTTCTTGTGGGTTTTGTTCTTTAGGTTTGGTTTGGGTTTGTTTCCTTCTCCCCTTCTCCCCCTCTCATTTGGCAAGAACTTAAATCTGTGAGTAGAACCGAAATTGCCTTGCTCAACTAAGACCTCCAAGATGACACACGTTTTGGTGGGGGTGATTTCTGAGAGCCTTTTAAATACCACTGCACTTGAAATCTAAGGTAGTCCATGACATGAAATGACTCTATAGGCTACATAATTCTTGCTGTGAAAAACGACTGCTTTTGATGTTATTTTCAACCTTAAGTTCTAGGAAGAAAAAGACTGGGTAAAGCAAATCTCATCTCAGTTCCATTCTTACTAAGAGTTACCAAAAGCAAATACAGTTCCAGTTTTTAAACACTCATACATGCAATTTGTATTCAAGACAAACTTTCTGTCAAAAACATCTTTACACTGATATTTCACTTTTGCATATGATTTCTAGGCTACACTGTGCAAAAGGAAACTCTTTATTGATTGCTGTTGAAATTACATTTCTCAGCAAAAATGCTTTAATAATTGACTGAATAAAATGATGGGAAACCTCTAGGGGAGCAGTTCCATTACAGAAGGGGTTTTATAGTTTATTTGTGAATATGTTACTGATTAATAACCTGCCTTGGAGGAAGTACTGGTGATTATCTTCAGATTTTGGAGCATAATTTTATGAGTTCTCAAAGGGACATCATCTACATTGAAATAATAATGATATTCTAAAATGTTTCAATTACTTCCAACTAAAAAGCTAAGTGCTTCTCAGCAATAGCACAAGAAAAATAATTTGTTTCGAAATCTAATTCCTACATTCTGAGAATCTCTTACCCAGATTTTTCTGGCCATTATCAACGTACACATTCTTATGGGGTTTAAGAACTAAGAGAAATAGTCTTATTATTTAAAACAAATCCTCAGCCTACTATAGTGTTAAAAACTTGGAAACTTTCACTGAGCACCCCTGACTGCTATTATTTTTCAGCTTATATTTCTTTTCATTACTAAGGGCTCCACCACAAAAAGTCAGTGATGAACAAGCATTCTAGAAACTGAATTTCCACAAAGCCAAACAGACCAAATACATAAGCCAAAACTGTTACTGTGTTGCAACACACAGCTATGGACATCCTTAAGACACGATTTTCACACAGTTGTGCTGATCACAAGGCGCTCCTTTGTCCAGTTAACGGTCAAGTTTGTAAATCCCAGCTTCCTCCCAAAGTACTTCTCTTCTGCAGCTTTCAACAAATTCAATGCCTAACACAGGGGATTTTGTATTCAACAAGTGTTATTAGGTCTTTACAAGTGAACCATTACAGCTGTACTCTCGTCCATGTGCTTGTCACAAAAGACCGCTCCAGAACTGGGAGATGTATGTTTGTTCAGCATATTGACAAAGCCTACATGCTGAAGCGAATATACTCAGCCGTAAGAAAACCCTATCACACTTCCAGCTGGAGGAAAGCCTCCTACAACTGTAACAAGCTAGAAGCAACCAATGCTGTATTTTTACATTCATTAAATAAAGCAGGCCAAGTTTTTCATTCAAGCAAGACCTGCCTACATTCTATATATTTGATTGTTGAAAACAGTTCAGTTTGATCATGTGTAAAGAGCAATGAACATTTTCCAAGTTAAATTAATCCCAAATATTTGAGCTCAAGCTTTAGCTACTGACTCCCAGAACAAGAAAAATAATCAAGTGGCAAGCAAGAAAAAAATTGTATTACCCAAGAATGGTGAGGCACTGTTTCTGTTGGTCTCTCTAAGATGCAACATATGCTTTGAGGCCAGATCCCATCACTGCGAGGAACACAGGACAGTAAGCAGGATGAGTGCCTTCTTTCTTCACAGCTTGACAAACTATACCATCCAACCTGTCAGCCTATTATTCCCATTTTTACCAATATAAGAGAAACTTGTATGGGGGCATGCATGTTCATTTCTGACAAATAAACATCTTTGAATTTTTTAATACCAGATTTCATTGAAAGTCAAGAATTCAGTTGTAACTAGCTTGTCACTGTTGGAACATAGCATCTTATACATAGGCAAATCCATCTGCACACAGATTTACAAAAGGTTTTTGAATGAGACCTACAGACTTCATCCGTGTTTCCCCATCTGGCACCTCACACATGAAGCACAGCTCACGAGTCTCTTGCCATCTCCTGGGCTTTATATGTCAATCCCTTCACACCTCCAGCATGAGAGTCCATGGACCTAAATTGTTGTTATCCCCCACGTTGCAACCCTAGGACACAGCCCCACTACCAACCCTACAGTGGGGAGATGTGCCACACATAAGCCTAATGTATGGGGTGTGGAGTAGAGGAAGATGTAAAAGTAGCTAAGAAATCTGGACAGCAGGTTAAAAAATGGTAATACATCAAGCAAAAGTTTTACAGTGAACTCATTCTATACACAGCTGAATAGATATGCAAATACATTTGTATTTATACGTGCATTTCATAAACCAGTTTGTTTCTAGTGGTATTAGAAGTTCTCCATGTGACCATCACTGGTGTGCACGGGTCTCAGCACAGCAAGAACAAATAATTGTAATTTACTATGGGCTGCTGCTAATGTCAAATCATGCTGCTGTGTTACCCAGTCCTACACAACAACAAAATCAATCACTCCAGTCCTCTGACAATTTTTGTCTACTGTTTATCAAGGATAGGTGGTAGGATCAATATTCAGCAGGACACACTAACACAAAACCTGAGGCAAGTCATATCCAAGTCATCAGCATGCTTTTGCTTCTGAAACTTCACGTCTATGTGTACAAACAGAAAACAGTGACAGTTTATCAGTTTTGAAACTTGCTATTTAACCTGAACTGGCTTCCTTGCTCCACCACAAATCATGGAATAGTTTGGGGTGGAAGGCACCTTCAAAGGTCACATGCTCCAACCCCCCTGCAATGAGCAGGGCATCTTCAACTAGATCAGGTTGCCCAGAACCACATCCAGCCTGGCCTCGAATGTCTCCAGGGATGGGGCATCCACCACCAGTACTCTGAGCATCCTATGCCAGTATTTTACCACCTTCATTGTGAAGAATTTGTTCCTCACATCCAGCTCGAATCTCCTCTTGGTTTAGGACCACTACCCCCCCAAACTATCGCAACAGGCCCCTGCTAAAAAAATTTTCCCTATCTTTCTTATAGACCCCTTTTTAAGTACTGAAAGGCCAAAATAAGGTCTCCCAGAGTCTTCTCCAGCTGAACAACTCCAACTCTCTCAGCCATTCTCCATAGGAGAGGTGTTCTCTCCTCTTGATGTTTTCTGTGGCCCTACTCTGGACCATCCTCAACAGGTACGTATCTTCTCTGTACTGAGGACCCTTGAGCTGGACAGAGTACCTCCAGGTGAGGTCTCTCCGGTGCAGGGGGGGCAGAATAACCTCCCTTGACCTACTGGCCAAGCTCCTTTGGATGCATCCCAATATGTAATCGGCCTTCTAGGCTGCAAGCATTCATTGCGGGCTGATGTCCAATCTTTCATCCACCAATATCCCCAGGTCCTTCTCCTCTGGGGTACTCTCTATCACTTCATCCCTAGCCAGTATTGGTACCAGGGGTTGCCCTGACCCAGGTGCAGGACCCTGCACTTGGCCCCTTAAAGCCTCAAGAGGTTTCAACCATCAAAGTAGATTTCACACCAATACTATACTTCGATACGCATTTTGGAATCAAAGTGAAAACCAGTAATTTCTGAGGATTAATTCTGTTTACAAACAGCAAATTTCCTATAGATGCTTAATTTATTCAAATGCAATTAGAAAATCAAGGCTTTAGTTTGAACTTTTACAAGTGAAATATTCTGGAAACCAGCTAATGGTGGCTATCACAAGGTTTCTTATTTGCTCAGAAGAATGCAAGATAAGTCAGTATGATGGTACAGGAGTGTGTCAACAACTTGCGCTCATTTAATATCAGTGAGGTTTCCTTGCTACATAAAATCAAATAAAAGGTCTTTTGCTTGCCTTCTCATAAATCCTCACTTCTGAAGCAGTGCCCCTTTCCAGCTGCTTTATCAAATTTCTTGTGCTACAATTTCTCCAACTAAACAGATCTGCAGATGGCTGTAGGTTAATGGCCTGGCTGCAGGGTAGGGGGTGTGAGCTGCAACATGAATTTATATGGTACTGAGAATGTTCTGGCTGCTAACTCAGGCAGCCATTGAGGACAGGTGCCCTCACATACTTACTTAATTCCTAACACTCTGCAGCAGTAAGAAAGCCACAAACAAACAAAAAGATCAGCAACAAACTTGAGAAATATCCTCAGCTTTAAGACACTGAAAAGAAGATATCAAAATGCTCCTAACAAACAGCCAAATGCACACAAACAAAACAAAACAAAACCAAACCATACATATCTTTACAAGCTTTGTGGAAACCAGCCTGGTACCCACCCACTGTGTAAGAAAGAGTACAAATGTAATTGTCAAGAAATAGAAAAGCTATCAAACCAACCCAAAAGTGTTGGGAAAAAGGCAAAGTCTTTTAATACAGCAAAGTTGTATCTCTTCAGACTAGTCAAACTCACTAAAAATCAATCTTTCTGATAGTAAGTTATATCACATCCATTTCACATGGTCCGCCACACATAATTTTGCTCCTACTTCCTCTAGGCAACAGTATCATTTTAATTCACATTACTTGCGAGCCTTAAGGACAAGAGCATTCTCTATTTGCAAGTAGGAAAAAAGTGAGCTACAGCGTGAAATAGTTTGGCACATGACCTGCAATTTAGGAATTAAAACCAGTATGCATGAACATAAAACTGCTACCAGTAGCATCTGCAACAGCCCCCCACAACAGACAGGCATTTAAATGTTAATCTACTGTAAGCACATACTTTTTTCTCTAACGGGAACAGTACTCTAGTTCAGATCAAGTCTCATTTTTGGCAGTATGCTAGCAGTTAGATGTGGTTGAGTATATTCAGACACTTTGAACAAGTTACCTACAGATCTCGTACATTACTTAACAGTAACCTACACTGTTACCTACAGTAAATGAACTGTTCTTGACACACTGGGGTGTGCATTTAGTAACTATAGATATTTTAATCCAGTTGTGAATTCTTCTCAGACTCTTTCACTCAGAAATGATGTTTTTAAAAGCAAATACAATGGATAGGGAATATTGATAGATTCACAGAGAGAGATATGCATAAACCGCACAGATCGAAGTAACTGAGGCATTGCCAGTTAGGTTATTTTCAACTGCCAAAATCTGCTTTACTTGCTTCACTATGGTTTTAACAGCAGTGCTAAAACTGATCAAAACCTTTTTGATTCCCAGTGTTTCTCCTTTGTGAAACTGTTAGCAACGACAAAGGCTGAATATAATTCCTTACACCATTTAGTGCTTACTGAATAGAGACTGTGTAACTCCACAAATATCAAACAAAAATTTACTTCTTAAATTCTGTGACAGATAAGCCATACTTGCCATGAAGAGCTTACTCTTCCTCAACTGAGATATGTGCTGGTGGGTAACTTCATGTTTGACACCATTTGCAAACGAGAAAAAAATATTCAAGTATTAGCAAGTATTGCCCGCCAACCACTTGCTTGCCAGAACAGATTTTAAAATACAAATTATTATTTTTGAAAGTTATTTTAACACAGAAGAAAGAAACAGTTATCAGTTCTGAATATGTCACAGAGTACGTCTACAAGAAGCACTGACAGAATGGCATCGAATACGTCCAAGACTCAGATTTGTAATTCCAGCAGTGGATTAGAAGGGACAAAAAGGCTTTGGTTTCAGATTTGGGTAAGGGACCTAGAGGACATGAAGACTGTTTAAATGCATCTCAGGGCTTCTTACCAGACTAAGATGTAGCAGCTTCTCCTTCCCCCAATCCATCTCTCCAAACCAAGCTAAATTTTCCAGTTTTTACTTTAGAAAGTCAGCAATGTTCAGGTATCTTACAATTTAATGGGTATGAAATAGTTCAGGATGTACTGACAAGTGACAAATCTTTTAAACTCCTAATTTCTGATTCGTGTCTCGGGCAAGAAGCAAAGTCTCAAAATAGGGCATTTCTGTTCTCTGGAAGACACACATAGGTAGTGAACTCTCTTCAGTTCACAATGCACAAAGCAGTCACATTGTAAAGTGCATTCCCACCTGCCCAAGCATACATCTCCACCAGCAGCTTTAGTACCAAGGGAAACACAGCCACCCTGACAGTAACCCTCCCAATTCATGCTGTAATCACAAGAGATGGAGAACAGGCACTAGTGAAATTAAATTGCTGCTCTTCACTTCTGGAAGTATCTCATACATTGGGGCTTGCCTTAAGCATGATGCTCATGACGGAATGCAAGACAAGTCTACTTTGAAAAAAATGACATTAAAAGTAGTATTAACATTCCAATACACTGAAGATGAATAAATGGACAACTTCAGACACCTACGAAAATTATTTCAAAACATATATGGAAGTTCTAGTAGATTATGATTTTTTAAACCATCAATTTGTTTCTTTTGGGTCAAACAGATATGAATATGGAAACACTAATGGCTTTGGGTACTCCATTTCACTTGGGAGGTACCTGTTCAGCAGCAAACTGGACTGCCAATTGAAGAAACAAGTGGAATCAATGCATAGCAGAGAAGTTTCCTGACAGGTTTTCTTGTGGACTTTGCTGGTTATATTGCTGATGTAGAGTTCTACAGTATGACTCATGTAATGGACTGAAATTCACTGAGTGTTAATGTCTTGAAGAAAATCCTTGTCCATTAAGAGAGACATCTTTTGACCTTATGTAGAAAATTATACTTGCTTCCAGTAATGAAAACATCAAAATTCTATCTTTGCAATGAGTACACTTTGATAATCAATGCCAGCAAGATCAGATAAAGTGAATTCCATTTTTTGATTACAACACATAGTGTGCTTTTTATGCTCTATATTACCCAAGGTTGCCGTGCAGCTTGCACCATCAAATCTTAGGAGCTGTAGAGCAAAATATTTGGGCAACAACAATGACACTTGTGAGATGTATGAACATGGACTCTTTCACTTCCTTCTTGCTACAAAGCGAATGCTGAACCTCGGTGGTTATTGAGGCTTTCTCCACAACCACTGCTACAGAAAAAGCACCTTATTCTCAAGTCACTGTGAAACTATTATGTACAGTAAAAGAGAACATACAAAGTGCACTTATCCTTTAGCAGCAATTTAGCTAACAAAACAACTAACTCCTAAGAAACTGTGTGGTGTGAAAAGATACATGCTTTTTATGGTTGTCACTTATCCAGCAGTCCTGGCAGGTGGAAAATAAGTCTCAATGTGCACATTCTCCATGGATAGTACTCTTAAATTGAACCTATAAAAGCTCAGAGTCCTGGGCTTTACTCAAGTATACACAACATTCACAGTTTTAGCAATGTATTCATGCTCTAAACTGCACAAAAGTAATCTGAATTTTTCCATTTGCGCATGAAATCCAGTTATCACAAAGTCTGACAAATGCAATCACACTTTCAAAAGTGGTAGAGGCACAACAGCACTTGGATTGCACAGAAGACACACATTTTTGCTCCTGCATGTGTTTACTCTCCTACCTATGAAAGTGAGGGGCTGATAAGGAAAGAAAACATGTTTCCCTTTGTAGTTAGGGGAGATCTTATCGCTTTCTATCTTTCTTATTGCTCTCTGAAAGGAGGAAGGGTGTTGACCTCTTCTCCAGGGAACAAGCAATAGGACAAAGAGAAAATGGCCTCAGATTGTCCCAGGGGAGGTTCAGATTGGATATTAGGATTTTTTTTTTCCACCAAAAGGGCTGTTAAGCATTGGAATGGGCGGCCCAGGGAAGCGGCTGAACCTCTGTCCCTGGAGGTATTTAAAAGATGTGCTGTTGTGTTACTTAGGCACACGGTTTGGTGGTGGACTTGGCAGTGCTACACTGATGGTTGGACTATGATTTTAAAGGTCTTATCCAACCTAAACAATCCTATGGTACTGTGACTAGATTCTCTGTTTAGGCATACAGAGGGAAAAGAAGAACTTTTTTGTCAGTCGCTGCTCATCTCATCCTGTGACAGATATCTAAAATACAGGAGAGAAATCTTCCTCCAAAGCATGCACTTATCTCCCAGTAGTACAGGAGCCAAGGTGACTATCCGATATACAGATATGTGCACCTACAGTTAGACAACATGAAAGTCATCTTGAGTAACTCTTTTCTTAGAAATCCACAGTATATTGCTTTCAAATAACTTTGCTTATTTCTCCACAAGAGGCATTCCTTGAAAATATGATGCCATATTTTTACTACATGAGCTCTTCACTGTGTATATAACATCATAACATTATTTTCCTTTCTTTAAGGATAAAAAAAAAGGAAAAAACCACAAAACCAAAAACAACCAACCTTAACAAACCAACCACAAAAGCAAGCAATGTTTTCTTACCATGGCAGGAGCCATCCACTTCTTCATATCCTACACTGCAGATGCATCGGCCTAGAGGCACAAGCCAATCCCCATCTGCTCCGCAATACAATTTTGGAGTATCACGTTCCTCAGCGCTCTTGACACAGGAGCCCCGTACTTCCACCAAAGAGGAAGAATCAACCCTTGGAATGGTATCAGGAAACATAGCCAAATTTCGGACTGTGAAAGGGCACTTTTTGTAATAAACACGGACTGAGACCAAAGCAATGCATGCTCCGATGTCCTGAAAAGCAAGATAAAATCCTTTCTTGTTTATTGGCCCAACCTCACGAACTTCTGTGTTGAGTTTAAGAATGCGGTCACCCAAGTCCATCTGGGTAAAGCTCTCATCAGCTGCAATAGTATCAATTTTAGTGTATTGGTTTGGTTTGAATTTTACTCCATGAGACTCATCTGACTCCATGTAGTAGAGATTGAAAGTTTCCTTGCAGGTTCCCAGTACCCATGGAATACTGTTACAGTCCCTCAGGGTAAATTTCATTTCCACGTAAATTTTCTGTGCAGCGTCACGGGAGATCCAGTTTGTTTGAAGCCAGTTGTTCTGGTTTGGTTCCATCACATTACATACCTGGTAAGTATGAATGGGACGATTGTGTTCATCCATTTCAGTTATGGCATCCCACTGAAAAGAAGAAAAATGTTTTAAAACCAAGAAAAATACGTATTATGCATATACACAGAACCCACATATACACACACGCTCCATGTATATGAACCTAGGGACTAATTATTTTAGTGGAAAGACAGTAGTTAAAAGCAGATACCAACCACAGACTGGAACAAGTTTTAATTCAGAAACTGTGATAAATTTCCATTTAGAAAAACAGTATTTCCAAACGGCCCAAAGATGAGGGCAATACTGGCCAGGTTTCTAGTAACGAATTCAGTAAACCTGAGAACATTCCTGGGCATGTCATTCGATCATCTGTGCAGAAAGAATTTGCTGGAACAGTCCTGTTTGGTATGCTGATGGGCTGGCTCTGAGTGTCCCCCAGGCAATTCCCACAGCTCAGGCACCTGCAGCAATTGACAGCTGGGATATAGCCACTCTGATTTGGTGGGTCTGAGGTGTTTGGTGTAGGTTGTCCTGCTTTACACAACTGCTCAGAAGCATTTAACTGTATATACAGAGATGCTACATTTCTGCCTCCATAATGTCTGCATTACACTAAAAAGAAAAAAAAAAAAAAAAAAAATCAGGCACAGCTACCATATCATGGTTGATGCCTTTATAAATTCTCTTTCTTACAGTTCAGATGTGAAGGAAATTTGTGATTTTAAATCATCTCTGGAATTCACATGGAAAAAGGAATTCAAAGTCCTGCCAGATGCAACTGAAGGACTGGGATTCCTGGTCACTGCAGCATGCACCTGGGAAGTGTGCCAAAAAAATAGGGATTCTTCCTATCACAACAGGAACATTATCATCATCTGAAGGTCTTATCCTAGGAATTACAAAACATACTTCTTATATGATAGCCAGACAATGGCAAATACTTGGCAAACAGTCTGCTGACTTTTATGAGGTTCTTATGTAGTCAAGGGCTTCTCACCTCTGAACGTATTCAGAAAGGGCAGAGCTGCTGCTTCAGCATTCCGATTTGGTCAAAACTGATCATGGACTAAATAGCACAAGGCTTCTCATGCCATTCTCCCCAAATTCGTTTGAATTATAATTAAATCCTACCCTGCAGTAAGCATTATAACACCCCAAGTAGAACTTGGCTTTACGGAAAGGAAAAGGGGACTTTTATGCCCTAGATGGCTAGGCCTCTTCCCTTTTGGCAAGCATGAACCCCCAACAGCTTGAATTGAGTCAAAATTCAACAGCCCTGAAGGATTAAATGATCAAAAATGTATTTTAAATAAAACTAATTAAAATCCACAGCTCCAAGCCTTAAAACTGCATCAGAAGAGGCTCTTTAAAAACAAAGCAGATAAGTCTCTCAGTCACCGATCCCCAGTTTCTCTACTACATGTGTTACATGAGCCAAGGGCATACCACCATTTTCACCACATACAAAACATGTACTATAAGTTTAAGCATTATTACACAAATTTCACGTTATAGACTAATATAGCCACAATGGAGGTGGTGGGAAGAGATGGAGAGAGAAACAAAGCCAACAAACCACCTACATAAAGCCAAAGAAAAACACATACAAACAAAACCCCCAACCAACAGAAAGAGAAGCACAAAAGGTTTTCTGCATTTGTGTCAAGCTACATTAAAAGGAGGATGTGCCATATGCTCCAGAAAGCTCTCAAAAAAACACCAACACAAACCAACCAAAAAAAAACCAAACCCACAAAACCAAACCAAAACCAACCAACCAAAAAGTCCACCACACCAAACCCAGGATAACAGAGTAGCAGGTGGGATGACAATGTAGTTTTTAAAATACAGAGCAGTCTTCCGAACCAGAGTAAAGTAGCTTGAAGCAAAAAAGCCTCAACATATCACTGCCTTTTAAAACTATTACGGGGGGGGAGTTATATCCAACATATCCTCCCCTTACCATGGCACTCTCAATTTGAACCAATATCTTGATTTGAACCTCAGAATGAAATCCCTGAAGTTAGCTGCTACCCACACAGTTAATAACATAAAGCTATCAGTTTTGTAGGAAAGTAAAGGCTCAGCACTTCACTTAACTTGTTTAAAGAATAAACCAAGATGGACTGATCAAACATGGACAGCGGTTCACTGAAAGGAGATTTTGCATGCTTCATGTAAGGATGCTGGGGAGGGCCTCTTCATTAGGGACTGTAGTGATAGGACAAGGAGTAATGGGTTAAAACTTAAACAGGGGAAGTTTAAATTGGATATAAGGAGGAAGTTCTTTACTGTAAGGGTGGTGAGGCACCGGAATGGGTTGCCCAGGGAAGCTGTAAATGCTCCATTCCTGGTGGTGTTCAAGGCCAGGTTGGACAGAGCCTTGGGTGACATGGTTTAGTGCGAGGTGTCCCTGGCCATGGCAGGGGTGTTAGAACCAGATGACCTTAAGGTCCTTTCCAACCCTAACTATTCTATGATTCTATTCCATGCCTGTGCCTTTCCACTGAGCTCCCAGATAGCCTACTGACAAGTCCCAGTTTATAAAGAATTCATGCACTGGGCAAGAAAAACATTCAGAAGGCATTTGCAAAATCGCTTAACACAAGTAGCAACCTAATTATCATGCACATAAAATAGTTTCAAAAGAGGTTAACATGTACCATTTCAATGTAGCCATCACACTAAGACATGCTGTATAAAGTATGCTTCAAAAGCAGCTGCGAATTTATTGGCATGTGCTCCTAATGCGCTGGATACCGAGTGCAAATGAGGCGAGTTCCACCTCCCCCAAATGACAATATGATTTAGTGAAAAGTCTACCAGAACTCAATCTGTGACAGTCTCTGACAAGGACACATTCTTCTTGGATGAAATGCAATCTGCTTTTAATTTTGCGTAAGCATTGCTTTTTCCCTCTGATAAAACCAGCCAGGAAATATGATGCAACAGTTAAATTCTGCACAGACAACAAAAACTCCAACCAAATTATCAAATTCACACTCATTTCATGTTATAGCCCCTAATTAAATAAAAGTATGTGTAAGCATTTCAGTTGTGCACAACTATTCTCCACTTTGCAAACAGATTAACAGAAGCACCTCATCTTCTTGATGATGCTGGCACAAGAATGTGGTAGCTCCCCCCAGAATACCTGACATGCACAAAAGCTAGAAGCTGAGACTTCCTTCAAAGCAAGCCTCTTGGTGTTCCAATGCGCTGCAATGCTTTCAAACAAGGACAACCACTGATAACAATGGAAGCAGCAGCAGCACAAAGCTAATCCTTACATCTGGAGCTCAAAGCTAATCCTTACACCTGGAGTTACATAGAAAAAACATCAAATACATGTTTGGAGAAAGGACTTCAAAATTCTTTTTTAATATTGTAATCAACAGCAGCATGGATAAGGGGTTACATTTTACTTTCACATGTGGCATAAAGGAGGAGTAAATGTCACACAGAAGAACATGCAATTTGAAGACTGGTAGAGAGAAGATTTTTAGATTACCTGTCATATTCAAGTACGAAGTATGAGATCAGGCTGCAAACCATTCTGAGATTTCAGTTAGATAAAATCTCATCTGTTTTCATGACTCTACAAGCTACTTTACAACCTGTTTCAGCTTAGAACTTCACTAATATTAAACAGCTATACAGAGAACACTATAAAGAACAAATTACCTAATTTGTCTTGTACTAGTATAACACTAAAATCTGTTTTCAGTGTTCCCCACTTCGTTATTCTTATTCTTAAACCAAACACTACAGATACACAAAATTGGCAAGAGCTATTTACTACAATTCAGTTAGTTGTATTGCCAAAGGCTGTATGAGCATTACAACAAGAGATTGTGTCTTACATGTTTTATGTTATACCAAAACACACTACTGAATGTTAAGACAATGTCTTAGTGATACCATGCTACAGAGAAGTAAACAGAGTAGACCAGTTTCAGTCTGATGGAAGCAGCCGTAACTTCCCTGAAGACATCAGTTTTTTCAACAAATTCTGAATCTTGACTTACCTTTAAACCAAGGCCAGCCTCTTTGAGGTTAGATTGTGCTGAATTATGTACTAGGCATGATTTGTCTAGTACTAACTATACACAAACACTGGATTTAGAGGGGGAATGTAGCACAGGAAGGACTCACTCTTGTCATCTCCCAGCCCTCTCTGGCAGCACCCTAAAAGAAGCATGCTCCCATATCAGCCCTACAGCTCTCCTGTGACTTCCACTTGCAGGTGCTGTCTATGGGCAGGAGAGAGCAGTCACTCTGACTGCACCAGATTTGACACTGCACCAGGGCCAGGAATAGTGCATCTGTTCCCATGTGAAGCCCTGCGCTGCAGGCTCTTCTCCACCATGTTACCTGAGCCTCTCTGTTCCCACACTGGCAATCTCCACTGTGTCATTTGCACAGAAGCGAAGCCAAGCAGATTCCCACTGTTTAGCAGAAGCCCCTATTTGTGCTTGAAGAATTCATTACAATATATTATTTGTATGCCACACTTTAAGAAGCTTTTCCAATTAATAGGGTTAGTTATATCAAGGAGTTGAAAATGTCTGTTTCATAATGAGCTGGTACCTCGACAACTTCACATGTAGTGAAAGATGCTTTTCCCACAAGTTGTCAAACTGATTGATGAATTAATAGTGGGTTCTTAATTTTAGATAACAGTTATTCAGGCACTAAACCAAGCAGCACTTGGATATTCTAGGATGAAGGTTCTATCATTTAGCACAGATCAAGACTCTTTTTATTGATAATTCACTTCTTTTAAGGCAAATGGAGGGACACTGGTTACTCAGTGGCTGAAGAAACAGAAGACACCATTTGCCTCTACAAATTTTGCTGCTTATGTATCCTAAGCTAGAAAGTTCACTTCCCTTTCTCATTCTTTTACCCAAAGGATAATTCCCTAAAAAAGAAGGGTTCTGCACTTAACATACCTAACTAGTGTACCTTAGCTCACTCCTGAATCAGAAAAGCTTGTGGCAGACTTAGCCTGCAAAACATCTGTATATTAAGTACACAATGGGACCCCTGGTTAAATACCCTACATAAATCTTTAGTTGTTGAGTGAAATACACATATGGATAAGTACTGGATTTCCACACAGAGAGCTGAAGGAAAAAGTTGTGCCTGAGAAGAACATGGGATAGGAAACAGGTGAACAAAATCTGTTCACTTCAGCTATTCTGTATTTGACTACCTCCAAAGAAAACACATCTGTAAAGGCAAGTCCTCAATGGTAATAAGTCTTTTTACCTCCCTGGCAAAAGAAGAAATTTCTTTTTTTACATCAAGAAACAAAATAGGTAAGGTTCATGCTACAGGGACCTGGTTTACTCTCTTGGTCTCAGTGAGCTAGGTAACTCTGGAAATGCAGTTCTCCACTTCTTACACAAGAAAAAAAAAAAGGAGTCAGGCATTTGAAAAAATCAGTGAACCTGAACTGCAGTGATGCAACTTTCTGACATACATCCCTCACTGCCCACAGATGTCCACTTGGAGCAGGTCAGGTCCCTAACAATTAGAAAGGATGGACTACGCTTGTTATACAAAAAAGTCTGGAGAATGTTACAAGTGCGTTCACGTAGCTCACGTACAAGAAGAGTTAAGCAACCATTTCCATATTTATGACATCCAATGAGGATAAAAAGAAGGCAGAGGGTTTTTTTTTCCCTAATATTTTAATTCGTTCTTCTATTTTGTCATTTTTATAAATGGTTTATTACTCACTTTGGTCATCGATATCTGCAGTGCTCAGCTGGGAGTCATCTAATGAAATCTACCAGTGAATTCTCACTTTCAACAGTTCGCTACCGACAATCTTTTAGATCCCATTTCCATGGAAACAAGCTGAATGATGAAAATAGAGTTTTAAAAGTTTTTCAAATTCCCTTATGCTATCTCCAGTGAGATGATCTCTATAGAAATGAGATCAGAGAGGTCTAAGCTAAGAAACAATAGAGAAGGACCTGCACTTGGCATGCACAGCTGCCGGCTGCCATCTGCCAATGCAGATTTAAACATCTAGCTGCTGTAGTGACAGTTAAGCAAAACCAGCTATAGTACATTACAGAATCACAGGAAAAAAAACTTCTCAACGTGCTTAGAAAGTGAACATTTTACAACACAGCTGGCATTTAAAACGTGACACTGAAAACAGCAAGATTCAACAATATTAAAAAGAACCACAAAATTACTGTAAATTAAAGGTATTGAGCTATTATTTTTCCCCCATTACTCATTACTCCAACTCATTTTTCTTTGCCTTCACCTTTGAGATCTGTATATGAAAAGAGATGCTCAGACCCAAATAAGCCCAATAAGAAAAAAGATAATACTCAGCTTATGAAAAGTGCCTATTTAAAGGGGGGGGGCGGGGGGGAGGACAGGGAGGGGAGAAACAAGAAAAGCAGACAAACTCCACAGTTATTCATGTATTTCCTATCAAGTAGGAGTTGACATAGATAGAAAAATAAAACAGCAATTAAACTAGTTATGGTCTTACATTTAAATCAAGCTGATTCAAAGTTGCTTAAAGAATGCATAAAAATATATAACATGCACTAGATTGGCTCTGTGCAACTGCAATCACAGAGGCTTAGAGAAAGACATGTTTTCTACATAGGCAGCATACTACAGCAGCATGTAGCACGGACTAATACATTCAATGGCAAACCCCTCATCAAACCTGTAAACGTAAATGCAATTAAAAGGGAAGGACAAAATCAGATAGAGAAAGACATGTTTTCTACATAGGCAGCATACTACAGCAGCATGTAGCACGGACTAATACATTCAATGGCAAACCCCTCATCAAACCTGTAAACGTAAATGCAATTAAAAGGGAAGGACAAAATCAGATTTTTTTTTAAGTAAATAAAGGATAACTAAGGAAATATAAACAAGGGAATATGGGAAAGGAAGTGGCAGATTATTCCGTGTTCGCCAAAAGCAAGTGTTAATAGGTCTTAGCTGTGGAACAGCTGCTCTGTGGATGAAGTGGCCAGGATGATTCAGAAAGCTGTTAATGGACTCAAAATTCAAAATCCGAAACAGCAGCTCCCTTTTCTGCTACTTGCATGAAGCCCTGAACACCAGACACCAACAATGATGAGCTGCTCCGGAAGATCCGACATTACTCTATTCTAGAAACCATTCTAGTTCATATGAATGTTTTCTTCAGGCCAGCAAGACTAGGCAGGATCTGGTGAGATTTGGGGGATGAGCCTTGGAATCCAAGCAAGACAAACTTCAGCTATATGAAACAACTGACTCACTTGGGGATTAACCAGAATAGGACCTTGGGATCAGAAGGCAAAACAGAACAGCCCTGCTCAAGCTTTGTAGGCACACTGTGGCTGTTCCAGAAGAAAAAGGAGTTGCAGGTCCTATACATGGACCTTTTTGAATACAGTGGGAAAGATCAAGATGCCAAGAAACAGGTTTACATTTCAAAACACAACCTTGTGTAGGGCTCAAACTACTGAGTGTACTCAATCCATTCAACTGACCATAATCTAGACAGCAGTATCACAATGAACTAACAAAAAAGTTATTTATGGAATAATGTTTCTGCTGTCTGGATATGGCAGAAAAAGTACAAAACAGAAGCCATAAATAATAATACAGATTTTTTTTTTCATTCTAGATCTTGAGAACACAAAGTATGTTCAGAAAAGGAATATATAAAGAAAAATGAATAAAAGAATTCACACACATGAAGTCTGTTTATAATAAACAGATTCATAATTGAAGCCAACCAGTAACATATGAAATGCCATTCTCCTCAGAACTCTGGAACAAGACCACTGTTTCCCTGAAAGCGTTATGGACTATAAGAGACTTAATGACTTGCATCAAGGATCTGCAAGGACAGCATTCCAGAAGGCAATTTACTTTTTAAATGAGACATACTAGTAAAACCCCAGCAGGTGTTGAGAGATGCCACAACTCAGCGGTGAAAAGTGCCGCTGACCACCTTTCCAGGGGCATCTTATCCCTATGTAATGCAACACTTCCAGTGTATTCAGAATTGAATGGAACATGAGAGCAGAAAAAGTCTATGCTTTTCAAGATACTAAGGCTCTTAGCACTCAACCCTGCTGCGTGCCCTTCAAAATCTGCCTGCGCACCACCTCTGGAACTTGTGCCCTCCGCCCTTACCATCACATAGCATGATCAGATTAACTGGAGCAGGAACATTACACTACTACTCATTGAAGCCACTGTGCTGGGTACTTTGGTAATGCTGCACCACAGATTGCTGCATCAACTAT
This sequence comes from Pezoporus wallicus, assembly GCF_028554395.1. NCBI lineage: Eukaryota > Metazoa > Chordata > Aves > Psittaciformes > Psittacidae > Pezoporus > Pezoporus wallicus. The sequence continues at coordinate 3,196,712 of NW_026639755.1, forward strand.
CTGGCCTGGAGGAACTTGCTGGATCTCCAAAATAGCAGAGATAATGTTACAGTAAATGTTTGTGTGGGCAGAGATATTTAGAAACACAGTAAAACATAGACCAAAAGTATCTTAATGGATTAAAAAACCCTTTGGCAAGCTCCACATTTCTAGTTCAGAAATTTCTATGAATTTAGAGGTCACCTATTAATCATACTCAGCTGTTTGTGACCAGCTCTGTGCAGCCATGGCAGTCCTGTACTGACTCTGACCCAACAAGCCTCATGCCATACAGGTGGTATTGGAGACTTCCCTCCTGCTGCTTCCCATGCACCTCACCCCTGCAACTTTGGCCTGCTGAGAAGCCAGAACAATGTCAGGGCAGGGAGAAACACTTGGTAGAAGATACTCTCAGCCCCCAGTTTGAGAGCTGACCTTGTTCACTTTATGATTTAATGCACGCAGTATTACGAGTCAAATGACTGATTGCTTTTACCAGTTAACCCCTTCAAAATTGCACATCACGTCACAAATCTGATGTAAATGCTCAAGGTTACAAATATTTACCCTCTTTTACTTGTTCCCTTTTTACTTGTTCTCTTTTACTTGTTCCCTTTACTTTCCAGGCTTCGAATCTTCAGTTCGGATATCTGAAATTCACCTTCAGCAGCAGAAAGATCTTTTGCCTTTACCACTCCAAAAGGCAGAGCTTTAAGCAAATAGCACAGAAACACAGCAAAACAGCAGTCCTGGCTACATGCATGCAGAAGCTGGCTATGATTAAGTTTCCCATTGTCATTTCTAGACCAAACTGCTGAGAGAAAAAGCATTTCAGTACCAGTGACAGCAGCAGCTGTATAAATAGCTCTTCAAGCTGCAGTTTCCCCACTAAAAGTAGCGGATCTCGGAGTCCATTCTGATGTGGGCATTGGCATTTAGCAAGCTTGCAATTAGCAAGCAGTCAATGAGGTTAATATGGATGAAGTAAAACCCAGAACATCTACCTATTCCGTCTTCCTGTTTCTCCCCGATTCTTTCTTAACATCTTAACTGTTTAAAAAGGAGAAGGGTAAAATTCTCATTGAATTAGTACTAGTCAATTAGTGCTTTTAATTGAAACTATACCAAATGGAAACAATTAAAAATAATAACTATACAAAGCAGCTATATAAAGCTTTTCATTCCTGGAGTGCTTTACAAACACTAACTCATTAATTCAAACTAAGACATAAAACTAAAGAAGCAAGACTAAAGATAATGAGAGGAAGGTTAAGTGACAGATCACTGATTTTTACCAGCATGCCTACAAGATATAGTGATAAGGAGCTTGCTGTTTCAGTGTGGATGCCTTTATCTTACACTACAGAAACCCACATGAATTGAGGCAATGCCACTTCAAAATTTTACTGCAGTACAACGATATTCCTTTAAGCACATTACTGATGGCCTCCTTGAAAACTACTCTTGATTCATCTCTAAGCAATATGCTACCAGGCAAAATGAAGCCCATTTCTGCAGCGCACACCTAGCCGAAATACCTGCTACCAAACTGCTGATGAACAACTGAAGACTTGCATACTTCAGATTCCTTCCTGCCTTTCACCATCACCCTAACAAGTGCTTCCACTACACGCCAATAACATGATTCACAACTTCATTTTATTTCCAAGCTGAACAAAGTATCAAATGGGGGAAAACGGATTTCAGAATGATGGAGTAAGTAAAGGTAAAACCCCGTATTTATTGGCTTGCAAGGGATCATGTTGATACATTCATTGATGTGAAAGCCAAAAGCAATGGCCTCATATCCTGCCATTTAACTGACTCCAGAAGTCCTGGAAAAGAAACCTGAGAGATGAACAGAAGAACCACTTATCGAAAGTGGAGCAAGCTGAATAATGTAAAATAGCAGCTCAGTTTATTTGCATACAAGTTCCTTGGTTTATTTATCTATTACAGCTATATGCATTACAACTTCACTCATTTTCAAGGTTAAATCAGAGCAGTGCACCAAATTCTGCAGAGTACCTTCCATTACAGGTTGAAAACATCTTTAACAAAGTGTCCAAAATACATAGAGAAATAAATACGTAAAAACCAGAAGTCTGTAATACTTAAAATATATATATATAAAAAAAAGATTAAAAATGCTATGTGTATCAAGCTTAGGCAGAAAGTCTGCAAACTCCAAAGAAAAACCAGAGGAAAACAGAAAGGGAAAAGAAAACAATCACCAGTGTTTTCCAGCAAATCAGTTTGCTCATGCTTCCCACGTAATTGCTTATTTACTGAGAGCTTGTGAAGTAGCACTGTCTCATGGGGGAGCCCAGGCTCAATAGTACTTGTTAAAGTGTACTAAGAAAACAACCTGCTACCCTTCCCCACTGCTCCTTCCTTCATCCCATTTTTAAGCACACAAATGGAGGAAGCATCAAATTCTTAAGTTATCCTACAGTGTATATAAGCTGGTATTGAAAACACTCCACTCACTATAGCTGAGTACAGTACCATCGGAGCAACCTGTCAGACATAACCTCTTTTCTGCATACATAGTGCTGCATTCTTCAGATACATCTGAATAAGACAAGACATGAACTACGATTATAAATAACTCACATGCTCTTTCAACCCCTCAACCTCCCATTACTCGTATTTTCAATCAGACAAAAAACAAAACTACTTGCTACATCAATTTCTGGCAAAGCTAACGAGAGTAAAGCAGAAAATTTCCTATTAGTTTATTTTGGTAGACAAAATAAGATTTCATTCAGCTTTATCTGTAAACTCTATGTAAAGGGGATCCTCTCTATTCTTCATGTTATATGCACACCTTTGAATAACATGGGTGCCTATTAAGCACCAGTTGGTTCTTGTCTGTGTATTTGTGTCTTCTTACACAAGTTTGCAACCTCATTTGGTCCACCCAAATTAGAAAACAGCTAGAAAGTATTACTTTAATGAATAATTTCCTATAATGATATGTGAAGATCTTCCATAAGCATATTTTTTCCATAGGTCTCTGGTTCATATTTCTAAAGGATAAAACCTACAGAGTGAGTTGTGGAGAGATTTATCTATTTACTTGTTCTATTTTTAGTTCACTATTTTCTCAGAAGAACACACAGTCCCTCCCTTGATACAAAACCAAACTTTGGCTTTCCAAAAGAACCTTGTTTCTAACATGCAGCCTCAGTCACCATGTCAGCAGTCTGTCTTAGGAATACATCCTGATCAAGACAGCTGCAGTTTCCACAAAATCATTTCTCAGTGACAGATAAAGGATGTTTATGTCTCCATCTTTTATCCCTTTAAAGGGATGGGTTGAACATATGAATAGAAATAAAAGGTAGGAATGTCCCACCACATCAAATAATTTGCCTCTACTGAATATGATGCCTAATGAAGGCATCTTTGCTGTACTCTTATTCTTTGCTGCAGAGATTTTGAAGCTTCTCAGAGAATCACAGATTCTGTGAGAAATGATCCCTTTCTAGCTGAAATAACATTAAATGTTCCAATCTTCAACTGGTATTTGTTTCAGTTATGTTACATGCCAAAATAAAATTAAAACTTGAGTTTAAGTATTTCCAGCTGTCCAGTGTTAGTGTTGACAAGTAGAGTACACAACACGCGACCACCTTGCAATTTATCCTACCAGGTATTTCAGGACCCTTTCGTGAGCGAAGACCACATGGCTGTGTTATGTGTCTGTCTGGCAATATTCACAAAGGAATTTATAAGGATGAAAACAGAAAGTCAAGGTAAACCATGTAGCAATACCAAATTCTTAAAAGCTTCCTACAAACCACTAGAATGCTTAGGCAATTCAATGACATCCCAAGCGCTTGAGTTGAAAAGCATCTCCATATTCAACACAGGATAGGAAGCTTGAGCCACAATTGTCATTTTGAAAGCACATAATTTAGAGCAAAAGTATTTAAACTTCACATATTTTCATTCCCTTTTAACTCTAGGAGATACTTAAACATATGTTGATAATTTTTAGCTTAATTTCCTACATTTTGGAATTCTTACTATCCTTACATTTCCCAGATTCTGCAATAGCAAGGGTAGCAACTGACTTCATTATTTTAAGAACAAAAAACCCAAACACCACGTCTTTTACACCTCACTGAAACTGTATTTGAACCCCACTGTAGATAACTTAGTTTGCAAATATGTTGAGCAGCCACAAGTTAATGAAAAATCACTGCAGCTGTTGGTGGTCCTGGAATGTCAACTATGTATCAAGTCAGACACCAGCTTCTGTCATCATTTAGTGAAACAAAGACTATGCTTTGCATGGTTTTCTTCAAAAACTTTCTCTTTCAGTTGTCACAACCAACTTCTGCCTAAGAAAATGTATTTTATTATGTTACAGTTGAACACAATTGTCGAGATGTTCGACAAGACTTGATATACTGCCTAGCAGCAGGATGTCCTTTTATCATGAAAGTAAAACCCATTCATGTATGTAATTTCTGAGCAGCAAAAAAGAAGGAACAGATTTTTTGGCATATGTCTTAGCTGTTATTTTTTTTCATGAAGAACACTAGAAAGATTTAGATTTTTATCTAGAACTTCTACGTTAGTGAAGGACCTCATGTATTACTTAAAATGACTATCGGGTCTAATTAAAAACACTGAAAAAGCTTTCATAACAGTTAGTGTCATTTAAAGAACACACACCAAAAGGAGACAATCTTTATACAATATTACTAAAAATCTTTAACTTATTTTCTGGAGACTAAGCTAAATTTTTGCTATGAGACAACTATTTTGTAGGGGTTTTTTTTCTGTTATTTGAATTTAGCTTTAAATAGACCTTTCAGTTTCCTAGAACATGGATGTTCAAGTACTCACAGGACATGAGGGAAGAAAACAGTACAATTCACCTTCGAGAATTATAAAGAGAAATTCCTTCCTGGAGAATTAAGAGGTTATACAAGAACTTAAAAGCCTAGGGAATGGGAGGAAAAGACAACTTAATGTTAATTTTTTACCTATTCGAAAGTGATTGACCATATAACCATTTAGCACCTCTCTGACATTCATACACCATTGTCTACTTTTTGTTACTGAATAATAACTGTGGAGAAGCACAGCACCCTCAGTTCCCTAAAAGTTTGCTTACTACCTACGACTAGATGATTGGACTAGATGATCTTTTGAGGTCCCTTCCAACCCTTGGGATTCTGTGACCAAATTGGAAAGCCAAGTTCTGCAATTTGCTCATAGGGACAGAACACAAAAGAAATCAAAAGCAACATTTCTCCCTTCTTATAGACATGACCACGCAAACTTCAGAGCTTCCTGACTCTGATTTTCTGTGTTTGGGATGAGACCTGGAATTACACCATCTCCCTACAACCCTAATTATTCTGGAGAGAAAAACAGGAGCCTCTAAGAAAGGAAGAGGCCACAGGATCCAACTCTCCTCATATAAAAGAAAAAGGGACTGAAACCACCTGAGAATGAAGACACAACCCAGAGGGGATAGAAAAGAACTATATAACCACAGCCACCAGAGATCGGTTTCTCATTCCTTTACTATACTTTTCTCCCCTTCATCAATCACAGCCACGCAGATGGGAGTAGAAAGACAACAATCATGTATGATTAACTGAAATAGACTGTTTCTATTAACTTCACAGAATACTCTATTTTTTCAGCATTGTATTTGTTACATTCAGTCACCTAAACTGCATTTTTTCTCTACCCCATTTTCAACACAAAACTCTGATTCTCATGAGAACACCTATCTTAAGATTTCTGCCCTTATTTATCACATTTAAGAGTCTTGCATGAAGTGCAGGTATTAAAAAAGAGACATACAATTTGCTACTCAGTCTCATGATCAGTTTTGTTGAAATTACATACCTGCAAAAATAAGTACTTCCTTAGAGCACAATGTGCTGAATTCAGTCCTTTCCCACACCCCTGTCCCTAGTAAACCATACAAGTCTTCCCTAATCCTTTCTATTCTACTCTTCTGCTGTAACACGAGATGGAGAATAGCCAAAAGGAATACTGCTTTTGTAAACTGATTTGTGCAGATTGTTTACCTGCAATCCCTTCTCACGTTTGCAGAATCCTACCTTGAAGCAGAGATACTAAAATAAATAAGCATACTTCTGTGTGTGCATCTGTTTTCTAACGAGATCTGACACAATAATTAGTGTGCAGCAAGCTGGGGTTGCTTAATGTACTTTCCTCTGCGTTTCCATCCAACTTTATAAAAGTTTCATTAATCTTTGCCACCAGCAAAAGGAAAGCAGTAAAATGTGTATAACAAAGTAAATAACAGCACTTAATAACAATCTACACTTTCATTTCAGTCCCAATATTAAATACTAGTTTCTGAAAATAGGCCAGTTTTCAGAAAGGCAAATTAACTGGGTAGACAGACAGCTCAGTTAACCTAGGTACTCTAAAAGTTCATCTTTTATAGTTGCTACAGATGAGAAGTAGCAGATAAAATGTTGGGGACAACAAGTGATACTGATGTCAGAGGAATGAGTAACATTCACTTCCTTTATGGTCTGATGTGCTGCTGTATTGCTCCTTGGTCTGGCCACAGCTAGAAAATTTCGTCTTAGCATGTAAAGACAAAACCAGTACCTGATTAACTAAAAGACAAGACAGGCACAGAATGAACGGGAAGGTGAGATGTAACACCTGTGGGATGGAAATGGAAAAAAAAAGAATCATACTAAAGCCTCAAGCTGGCAAAATCACAATAAATATACATGAATGAAGACTCCTCAAGAGTAGGGTTTAATATTTTTGCTCTCTTCATAGATAAAAATCAACATTTTGGCCATGATCTGGGATTTCTACGTCCCACTTCATATAGAAGACACTTACTTAAAATTGGACACAAATACCCGCTACGACTTCACAGATTTCCTAATTCTTTACCCAACACATGTATTCCTACATGAACTCTGCATACGCAAAAGAGGCACTTGGATTCAGGATGAGGAAGGAAAAAAAAAAAATTTTTAGAAAAAGTAAAATATTTTGGAAAATTTCAGATGAAAGCCTGTACCCAACAGGGAAAAATTATTTCCTGTAAAGACTCAATCATAACTCTTACGCAGTTTTCCACCAAGACAACAACCACACTACTAAGAAATACAGTAACAATCCTGTATAAATTAAAAAGCTCTTCAGAATTAGCAGGTCCTCTCCATATCCTAATTCCTATTCCCATCAATAACACTGACTCTTTGATACCTGACAGCAATCCCACTTTTGACTCCACTGTCCTCAAATATATTACAGATTACTTGTCAGCACTGCCTATAAACACAACTCTATCACAATTGCCAGCCCTAGAGAGAGGGGATGCTAAATGAATGCCTATCTTGTCTTCCACATGCCCATTCTTGGCTTCCTAACACCTACACTGTCATACAAAAGAGGGGTTTATTTAGACTAATGGCCTTGATTTTGTTTCAAGATGAAAAACAAACAAATAATAACAAGTAGAATGCATAAACCAATCCTGGTCCAAACACAACAAGATAACTGATCTTTTACTAAGTGGTCCCAAGGCTGTTGGAAGCATTAGCATCAGGAACTCAGAGTTTATAGCTAGTCTGTACTTCCAGGAGTTACGTCTTATTCTGAGCTACTACTATCTCTACCTCCTACTGTTAAGAGTTTTTTTCAGAGCTATGTTTTGAAGGCTCTCCTTGGAGACAGCTTCAGAGTGCTATTTAATGATACATAGTGTAGTGGAGTTGCTTGCATTAATCATTTTCAAATACCATTTCTACCCCTGCTATATGCACAAGCCATGTGCAACACTGCCTGTTCCTCCTGCTGCAGTGCAGTTCAGTTATTTGGGGCTGAAACAGTTACTGTGTCAGGAAGCACTCCACAAGCTGAATTACTTTTAACGTATTGGCCACTGCTTTTTGAGTGCTTTCCTGTGCAGAAAAGTTATTTTTCATCATCTTGGCAATATGATTTATGGTAAAATGTAATAGCATGATGGAGAGAGAGAACAGAGTGGTGTAGGGAGAAGCACCTTGGGGCATAGACTTTGCACACTGTCTTTGCTGCCAAAGTAGCATGAAACTGTAGAATGATAGTATAGATACATCCACTATAAATATACACACAGACCGTATGATTGTGAACTAAGTGGACAAATCATAATCAAAAATGACAGCTCTCTGATAAATCAGACAGCAGGATTCATTAACTTTTCTGTGCAGTGTTCTAGCTCCCCATTCCTACCAGAAAATCCACTTACTTCCCTGCCAGTTTTCCAGAGAGAATTCACCAGGAACATCAATAAAGCGCACAGTAGGCACAGTAACAAGCTGTTTCTCTTGGTGATGCATCTGCAAGCAAATCCCCTGCTCCATCCACTGGTATTGAACATAACTAAAACCTCCCACTACAGATTCCATGCGCAGGTACAAACGCCACCAGCACCATAACCTGCCCCTGGACCATGACCCCCAGATCTGAAAGAAATCCAAATGAACAAGTCCTCTGGGGCACAAGCTCCCACCTCTCCTGCTGCTTCCCACCCATGGTCAGCCATCGCCTTCAGGCTCCCAGTGGACAAGGATGACCCCACCAGTCTAGCACCCCTTGCTGTGTATCTTAAAGGGAGGTTTGATTATGCAACGGGTGCTTTTTTACAACCACTATTACCTCTGCACATTGGCATTGAGCACTTATAACTAAACAGTTGTCTTCTGTGTGGAATTTTAGCAGGCGGGAGAATGACAGGTAGATGACTAGATAATAGTCAATGTAGTGAATGTAACAGTAAAATCCAAACAATAGTCTCCTGCACATAAAGCAACAGCTATTGAGTCAGTTCAGATGATTCAGAGGGCCTGTTGGAAAGCTTAAATAAACACAGGGCTAGAAAAGCAAGGGTGGGGAGGAAAGAGAATTAATTAGTAAATGCACATTTGCCATCTTTGAAATCAAAGACTTCGGGTTTTATCTTAGCTGTTGCATTTTGGCCATGCTTTCTCCCCCCGCCCCCGCACTCTGTTCACCACATACTGTTTAGAGTTTAGTAAATCACATATAAACGAATCTTAAAAGCTTTGGTGTACAGAAACTTTTTGTGAGCTTGTTCTGTTGTCAGGACTTGCCCTGCTAGAATTGGTAGGTATTTAGAACAGAATGACGTATCTATGTAAAGTTATACTATCTTAAATAGTGCTGTCAAAGTTTTGTGGGAAACTGTAAAGGTTCTTGCTTTTCCCAGCAATTTGCTAAGGTACATTTTCCCACGGACTATTTGGCCTTTAAAATTGCTGTTCTGCTGGAATGCTCTACCGGAATACCAACAATTATGCTATAAAGTGTCATGAATCGATAGCACTGCATGCAATATTTAATACAAACTAAGCCCCATGAGCCTGCTCTTTTCGGTTTTAAAGTCAGCTTTTGCTTACTTTCAACATTATGTTTTGAAATGCCTATTATGCCTGAAAGGAACAAAGTGCTCCAGTAATCTTTGACAGTATTGATAACACAGGCTTTACGCCCAATATAAAGTCTTAAGAAAAAGCACAGGAGCACTGAAAAGGCAATTTTAGTCAGCCCCTCCATTTTTAACCTTTTCCATCACTGTGCTCATGCCATATACTTTTTTCCTACTTTAGAGTGTATTACACAGCTGTATTTTAGTCTTAGTTTGAGGTATTTTAATTTTTTAATCTTAACAGCACTTTATAAGGGAACCTTTAATGGAAGGAAGACTGACATCCACAAGAACAAAGATGAAAAACTGCAAGCAAATGAATACTACTTATTGTCAAAATACAGGTTGTAACACAAGGTCTTGTTAGAAGTACATTCCTCATCCCAGCAGGAACACAGTAGTTTATGCTAGTACAGATTGCAAACAATTCACATTAAAGTCAGTGTATCCATGTACTACAGTTTCAGTGAAAGTACTTTCATAAAATACCAAATACAACCAAAAATGGATGTTCTATTTCAGCATTGTTTCCCAACCATACTTGGAAGCAAAAGAAAATCTGATCTAGTCTTTCTCTTCTAAGCAAGAGAAACCATGATCCATCCTATTGTTATCTTTTAATATTCTCACAAATGCAAGTTTCTAGGTAGAGATGGCTTTAAAAGCACATAAGGCATATAGAACTACTAAATATTTTCAGACTAGTTCTATCTGTTGCTTTTGCTTTCCCCTTCTGTAACATATTTTGTACCATGCAGCATCACCTTAACATTCTGTGTATGTGTTACAGAGAACTTTCCACAGTAAGAACACTGGTTTACGTTTCTTGACTTCTGTGTACATACAGCATCAACAGAATAGCTACATTAAAAGATCAGAGGTATTTTCTGTGGCATTTCCCTTTTGCGGGGGTGAAAAAAAAGTCAGCATTTGTATGCACAAGCACAATTCGTGTAAAAAACATCTGAACAGGAATTTTCAACTTGCAGTTATTATAACACAGCACTTGCTTAGCCAATAAATACTAAAGACTTGTTTTCTGCCTTCAGCTCCGAAGAAGCTCAAGAATTTATCTCTTTGACAGCCTTCCTGCAGTAAGAGATATTAAATTCCCCCAAAATGCAAACAGAGTGAAGTGCTGCCTCACACAAAGAAGTGTCACTTCGGCTGCACAGGCTGTGTGTGCGTGCGCACAAGTAGCGCCCGCAGACACCAAACACCAGCAATCCCATGCGCTGAGCCAAGAGGCTAGCCGGTGTTTTTAATTAAAATGCAGTCAGCTGAAAATCATTAACATTGCCAGAGAAAGAAAAACAACCTTTACTCTACTGGGCATGGGTAATAAAGTTTGGGGGTTTTAAACTCGCCAAGCTCCACCCGTGAAGGTTAAGATGAAGGTTAGCTCAGAGGACTGCAGCTCTGTTTTGCAGACCCTATAGCTGCACATCATCCAACCCTTCCCTTCACAAACTGAATCACACTTTTTATCACAAGATTACACCTATATTTTCTTCTTAGAAGTTAACGCTACTTACTCTCTGTAAGAGAAGCATGCCTATACAAATGTAAATGTAAGGCAGGTCATTTAAATAGTGCATGCTTAACTTCAGCATACCAGGCAGGACTAATCTTGCAGACCTCTGGTAATTTAAATTCTGACAATGTAAGAAAACAGCAATTGATATTCTGCATAATGGAACTAAACTGACACATCAGTATTCTGATGAAGAAGGGGGGAAGAGGGGGGAAACAAAGATACTTTTATCTAAAGGCATGTTTTTCAGTTTCAAGTACTTTCATTTTGTGAAAATCCTTGTTTATTCTTTTGTTAAACATACTGAGGAAAAAAGAAATCTCCTTATTATGAAACCCTATTTACCACTCCTTTTTTGTCAAGGATTTGCCTGGGGCAGCAGGGTGTCGGTGCATACCTGCAACTTCCCTTATCGCCGCAAGGAGCATGTCTCTCAAAACTGAATGCACAGAAGTGTTATTCAATGTTCAACACCCTCAGAATTTACCTGGATTTTCACCTATACATTTTTCCTCCCATTCATTCCCATGTTATAAACCTTACTCTAACAATATAAAGAATAAAACTGGTAGCTGCAAGAAGTGTTTGAAATCCAAGGCATACAAACATTAGTTCTCATATCGCTCTTATAGTGTAAGCCTTTTTATTACTTAAGCAGAAATATATATATATATTTGCTCAAGTTTTGTAAGACTGGGAGAAAAAGATGGAGTGCACTCATGATGCTTTCTGACACAAGGGTGTCATGTAACAAAAATTCAAAACCATTGTACTAAAAGACATTCTCTGTCATATCTTCTCATTCTCTATTTAGGTGATATGGCAACAGGAAACCAGCAATCTGTTGGAAGCTGGAAGAATCATTTGGATCTGAAGAGCTCACCCACCGTTTAGGAAATACAGATAGTGGCACTTGCGCTGTCAGATCTGTCTGCAATAGCTGGGCAATGTATTTAACCTCTTCGTGCTCTAGTCCTCCCTTTACTAAAACCAGAATACTTCAGGTCATCAGTCTGCAAGTATAGAGATATATGATTTGGGCCATAAATATAGAGAGCCACACCGAAAATGACAAGTACGATAGTAATAGGAAAGTAATTAAAATCCAAGCAATCATTTATTCAATTGAGCTTTTCAAAGAAGTCTTCTAATATGTGGGACTTTCAGGCTACCAAATATCTAATACAGTTTAATTTTTCCTAACCATCAATATTACAAAAAAAACAAGAGATCTGAAAATGCAAGGAGAATTATTCTGAATTCAATACTTATATTTAATCACTATAGATAAGATCTGTAGATGTGAAGCACATGTATGAGTCTGCCTACACAGATTTCCTGTGAGAGCATGCATGTCTCCTCCCAAAATAAAGAGACCCTACAGTCTCAACGCCAACACCATCTCAGTCTGCCTTTCATTTGTGAAAATCTGCTCTGCCTCTATCCTTTGAAGGAAGGAAAGATTCATTAGTCTTTTCCTCCGGTTAATTTATTCCCGATTCAAAATGTTGATCCCATTTTAACAGCTTTGGTGAAGAATATTCTGTATTTCTCACAACTGCAAGGATAAAGCTGCTTTGTATGCTATGATCTAACAATTCAATTAACTCGGAATGCATCTTACTGATTAATAAAACCTTTCAGAGTTGGGTATTCCATTTGTATTCATAACCTGACACTAACGACTTTCTTAATTCAGCAAGTTATGCAACACAGTCGATCAAATATTTAATTTTATTATTAAAATCTGATAATATTATCAAAGTTTTGCCTCATATTCTAGCCTAGTTTTATAATTTTACATATCTAAAGGCTAAATGAACTGGGCAAAAGAAGCAGCTGATGTTTAGTACGTTCTGGACCCTGCAGAGGAATTTGGCTATTTTATCAGGAAATGGGAACAGACTTGATAGGCCATTGATGCAACTGCTGTTACACCAGTTAAAATGAAAGTTCACAGCACGTGGCTTCAATGAACCATTATTTTTGAGGCCATACTATTTTCCAAAATACACATTTGTAAAATTACAAAAAATACACACAATGACAACAGTGCATTAGATTCTTGTATTAGCACAGGCTAATATTCCTTCTTGTAGGGCACTGCCAAGAGCTTCACAGCCCTTTTAAAAGAGAACCTTACTCAGACTCAACGCAAAACTTGAGCAGACTTTGCTCAAATCCGGCTGCAAACTAAACCCTTGCTATTTTGATAATATGAAACAAAATTCCGCTTTTCAGTATTCCACAGGTTTCACTCTGAATTAAAAGAAAACCCATACTCGAAATAGCTTTGGGACTGCTGTACCATACCAAGTGGATAACAACAATAATAATAATAAATAAAAGATCAGATAGGCCCATTGATTTTTCTAACATGCAAGTGGAAAAATGTAACAGAATTTCCTTCATGGAGAGACAGTTATCTAGTGTGCATCAAGTAAGGCTTGCCCCATAGTTGTGTCTTCAATCACATACAGCACGTGTATCACTGTCTTTAAGATCTACTATTCTACTGGTTTTGTTAGTGTCTTCACGACAAGAGGCGGTCAGTTTATAGCTATTTTCCAGATTCAGTACTCATACGTCGTCATCGCAAAGATTACGACCCTTAACAAGAACTGTCCTTTTTGTTTTTAAAGGGATGTTTTCTTCTCATCTTTTGTAGAGATACAGTTCACAACCATGCCTTACTGCTTAAAAGTGTATTTATTTGAACACTGGACTTCAGTTGCTGATCAGAGCCCGTCTCTTCCCTCTCACATGACTGCTAGAAGCAAAACAGTCTCAGATATTAGAAGTACATTTGTTCTGGTAAAAGTGCATATTGTTCATTTCTAACAGACATACACTTCAGAATGCCAGCTACTTATTTATTTCTAGTTCAAATGATACATTCCAGCGGCAAAACACAAATAGCACTTCCACAGTACGTTTAATGTAGGTTTTATATTACAATGCAAGGCATAAACCCCAGCCTTGCAGAATAACAGAATGTCTGTACCACTCCTTTATTTAAAAGGAATGTTCCTGAACAGAATCTAGAAGACAAAATGAGCCACCACTAGGAATCTCCAATAGCTGTTTGAATTTCCCCCCACTGTTTCACCTGTCTGTACTTCCTTCCCTGTGATCATCTTCAGATGCTGCTGCTGACAGAGAGTTACTGATTCTGGAACAACTTCCTCTCATTATGGAAATAGCACGAGTAATGAAAAACAAAATACGTCTTTAGCAACGACAGTCTAATTGTAAAATCGTAAAAGAAATACATCATTTGCATTTCTTATTCCCCAGTATAGGCAAATCCACAGTATAAAGAAGATTGTATTTCCCTTAGGAAAGAAATCTAGCATCATTTCCTTTTAGTTATTTAAATCTTACTTCAGGACTTTTCACTACAGTAAAAAGCCAGTAGTTATATTTTTGTGTAGAAAGAATAACATCAACCCAAAATACTGCAAGTGACAAGAACATTTTATGACAAACATAATAGGAGTTACGGAAGTAATCCAGAATAGGAATGAACATGGGAGACACACTTCTAATCCAAAGATTAAAGACAACCCATAGATGTCACATACACGCTGAAAGTTTCTGGATATTCCATACAAGAAAACAATGCTTTTTAGAAGCACATGCTCTTTGGAAAGGAGTCTTGTGTATTCCCCTCAGTATGGAGTGGAGCATGGTTACTGCTCAGAACTAGAAGATGGCTTATTCTAGTAAAATCTTAAAAGCAACATATTCATGATAAAACAGCACACTGAATGTTATGGCTTCAAAGCATACCTGCTCAAAACAAGTTCAAACAAACAAAATCCCTTCTGCTTGTTTGACACTGAAGGACCAAATGGGCCAATGCTTGACTAAAGACATTCCTCTCAAGAAACACACATGGTGTGCTTTACATATTGTAGGATTTTATACAAATCTGAATGTAGATTTAATGATTTTCTGTTCAGTATTAACTACAGAAGATGCTCTTTATAAAGGTAATGAAATGAAAAGCAGCACTTGGCTGCTTTTTTTTTTTTAATTTCTTATCTTTTTTGCCCTTTTTTTTTTTTAATTTCCACTAAGTTAACAGCAACCACAAGCAAACAGCCAATCCAATAAAGCACTCTAGCCAAAGCTGCAGAAACACCTTCACTTATTCTAAGATTCCAGTTGTATCATCTTGTTACTCAAAATACACTATTCCAGTGCCTCACCGCTCTCATAGTGAAGAATTTTTCCTAGTATCTAACCTAAAACTCTCCTCTGTCAGTTTAAAGCCATTCCCCCTTGTCCTGTCACTACATACCCTGGTAAAAAGTCCCTCTCCATATTTCTTGTAGGCCCCCTTTAGACACTGGGAGGCAGCTGAAGCCGGCTATAAGGTCTCCCCAGAGTCTTCTCTTCTCCAGGCTGAACAATCCCAGCTTGCAACCAAGAATAAAAAGACTCCTCTTCTGTCATCGATTGTGTAGCAGCTGATAGAGAATTATACTAAAAGTCACGCCGCGTCACTCTTCCCCTTTGCTATATACACCAGGGAAAGTAGTTCTACTGCACAACTGTCGATCCTAAATACGCCATGCAGCAATAACAAAATCCTACCTTTTACTGCAATCTCCCTCTCTGTAACTGTTCAGCAAATTGTCAAGGGGAAATAAGACTATACTAAGAGCTGTGGTAAATATGTAGCGTGCATCGTAAATACACAAGGAAAGTGCAGTTAGACAACTCAAGATAGGTGTTAAAGACTCCAAGTTAAGTGCATGGGAAGATTGCTTTTTGTTTTTAAGATTCATAGTGAGAAACTTAAAAATGCAAATACCATGAAACAAATGAAGTGTAATTAAAAATATATCCAAGAGAACTTTTAGATGGCACTTTTTCCTTCTTAATACCTGCCTATGACTTCTATTAGCAATAAAGCAATTTTCCAGTTCCTTGGGGAAAATAAATGCTCCCAGACATTATTCAGGCCTATAATTTGTCACAGAAATGTTAAGCGTGAAATAACTTCTCACATTATTTTACCGAAGAGCTATAGTTAAAATGTCCACATTCAGCCATCCACATTGAAAAACTCTCCTTAGAGTCCGCAAGTATAGGAGGAAGAAAATAATGACAAATATTCAAACAGGGGTTTTCATGCCTTTACAGTGATTACACTGCAAGTATTACTTACTATATTTAATATATTAACATAATTACTGCTGAATAATACTTTTAAAACTTTCTTTTTCCTCAAACATGCATACTAGTAATTAAAGTGCAATTAGCACTGAAGCAACAAGATCATACAGCTTGTTGGTTCTTTATATTACATTTCAACTCAATTGTTTACATTTTACTAAAATGCTTGTGCATTCAGAATCAAAACACCTAAGAAGTAATTGGCAGTAAGAAATGCTGCCTTAAGTCTATTTCCATTTTACAGTAAAATGTTTAAAATCAGAGTTTAAAGTCAAATAATACATATAAGGAAGGCTATGGCTGGTGTTTAAGAAGTCCTTCAACGTTAATCTCATTGCCCCATTTAAATTCTCCTTTTATGATACAGTCCACTATTTTCCTACTACTAATTTCTTTTAAATTCTTTCAGACATGAATTGACATAATTGCGAAAATATTTGCCTTAATTAAAAAAAAAAAGGAGAAAAATATATACCCCACAAAAGACCAATACAGAAATGTTAGCTCATTTGAGAGAAACAAAATTGTAACAGGACGTGACAAGCCAGAAAGCCAATTTCCTACTTTAAAGACAACTGGGAAGCTAACACCCACATATTATCCAAAAAGACAAAATAAAGAGAGATGTTTAACAGACATACAAAGGAGGCGAGAAGAATGTCTTACAAGAAAAAGGCGTATTTATGGTAACAGAGCTACACTAGCGCTCAGCCTCAGAGTTTCCTTTCCAGGAAATCCCTGAGCGCAGTTTAGGAAGGCTTAAAGTCATCTATTCAAGGTAGTAGTGTTTATATATCTATTCTTACAACATCTGTTTATACTACCTAGGTTTCTATTTTAACATTTCTCTTTCAAGACGTTGTTGATCTCTCCACAAACAGTGCTATTGCTTACCTTTGCGACAAGATTCTGATGTTGCCTTTATAGGCAAAAGATTGCCATTCTGTGGTGTAGTGAGGGTGCACCCATTGCCGAAACTAACAGCTACCAATTGTGACAGCTGAGCCCACTTTTGTGCTTTCACTTTCAGTGGAACAGCTAAAAAAAAACAGCTAAAAAAAGCCCAAATGAACTACTCTGAAGGAACCCTTTGCAACAGCATCTCAAACCCTAACACAGTATTTCAAGTGTCTTTAGAAGATGAAGGATTCTTTGGTAATGGCTTGCTGGGAACAAGGGACTGATGTTCTGAGCCCCCCTTCCTAGGTTATTGCTTCTTTCCTAAAGCAGTCTCCCAAAGGAGCTTAACAGTTCTACAGGTATCTTTATAAATCACTATGCATGTTTAACTATTCTTTTTAGGCATTAATTATATATATGAAAACAAATGGTTAATAACTAATAA
Source organism: Pezoporus wallicus (assembly GCF_028554395.1). Taxonomy (NCBI): domain Eukaryota; kingdom Metazoa; phylum Chordata; class Aves; order Psittaciformes; family Psittacidae; genus Pezoporus; species Pezoporus wallicus. The sequence goes on from NW_026639755.1 coordinate 3,214,223, forward strand.
AACAAAAAAAAACAACACAAAAAAAGGTTTGAATCCTTTAAGGAAATATATATCCTTTAAGCAGCACAGTTGATATTCTAAATATTGATCACTTGCAGACAAAACAACCGAAAAGCAAATTAAAGTTTACTGGGTGGCAAGAAACTGACATTCTGAATCAATATATCACTCTGTTATGTTTAATCCCAATTGATTTGAATAGTCCAGCACATCTTCCAAGCTTGTCTTTACATCATATCGTAAAGTGTAAGGCAAATGGAAATTTATTAAGCTATGAATCCTTTCTAACTTAAATTCAGTAAGATTTAAATGGCTCATCCATAAATGGCAGCTCAAGTTCCCCATATTTAAATTTTTTAATACAATCACCGAGTCATAGAATGGTTTGGGTTGGAATGGACTTTAAAGATCATCTAGTTCCAGCCCCTCCTTGCCACAGGCAGGGACATATTCCACTAGACCAAGTTGCTCAAAGCCCCATCCAACCCTGAACACTGCCAGGGACAGGGAACCCACAGCTTCCCTGGGCAACCTCACCACCCTCAGAGTAAGCAATTTCTTCCTAATCTCTCATCTAAATCTCCCTTCATTCAGTTTAAAACTATTCCCCCTTGTCTTATCACTATGTGCCCTTGGAAAAAGCCCCTCTCCAGATTTCCTGTAGGCCCCTTTCAGGTATTAGAAGGCTGCTAGATCTCTCTGGAGCCTTAGCTGCTCTAGGATGAATAAGCCCAGCTCTCACAACCCATCTTTATAAGAGACATGCCCCAGCCCTCTGATCATCTTCATGGCCTCCTCTGGACTCAGTCCAACAGGTCTGTGCCCCTATAGCGCTGGTGACCCGAGCTGTGCACAGTACTCCACGTGGTGTCTCACCAGAGAAGAGCAAAAGGGAATAATCACCTCCCTCAACTTGCTGTCCATGCTCCTTTTGATGAAGCCCAGCATACGGTTGGCTTTATAATAACATTTGTAACACCATCTTTCATCCAAACCTATTCTCACAAGCAGTGTTGTCCTAACACAGAACAGCAGATGATGCTGCCACCACCAGTTCTGTCTCCTCCTCTGGCAATCTCAGCAACAGAGCCTGGACTTTTGGGAAGTCACAATCACGAGAGCATGTGAGCACCACTGAAATGTAGTAAGGGTCAGTGCCCATCACCTGCCAGCTGCTACAGAAATCCTCATCCCAACTGTTAACTAATGGAGAGATTAAATCCTTTTATACAGGATAGCTGTAGCTGGTGAGGTTTTAAATGACAGGAGACACAGATAACGCAAAGCTCTTCAAGTGGTAATAAGAGACCACTAAAATGCACATCAGGAATGTTTACACACTGAATTGCTGCAGCTGATAAACAAGTGCCATTTTTATTTAGCTCTGGTCAGAGAAAATTTAGCTTTTCCAATTCACTCAAATGTAAATCCAGAAATGCAACAAGCCAATTTTAAAACTAATTGCCTTCTTGGGATCCAGTTTCAAATCAGTTTTCATATTCAGAGCACCTAATAAACAATACTGAAGTCCAACATGGAATACATTATAATACTTGAAAACACTGCTGGTGTAATTCTGCAGAAAAATAGTATAAAACACCGTGTGGAGAAGTATCTTATGCAGCATAGTGGGGGGTAAGGGAAGGGACACAACAGGGGACATAACACAAAAATAACCCAAACCAAAGAAACAAACACCACATTGCCTCCTTCTTCGAAACGTACCAAAGCTGACTCCATTGGAGCAGCAGCATGAACATCCATGGATATAAAAGCAGGGTCTGAACATTCTTCTGAAGGCCAACTTCTTTTTCTGCCCCTTTTGAGCAGCGTTGACAGTGGGTCTGGAAGCCCACAGGAAAGCTATGTCAAAAAGAGCTTATGGGGCTTGCTTGGTGGCCTCTGCAACTTGGCAATGGCCAATAAGAACACTGCATAGCATCCCACTGGCATGGTCACTAAGTGGTCTTTCTGTGCTGTGTTATCTGCTTTTTCACGTTATTCAAACAGCTTACTGTGCTGTGCTTGATACATAAAGATGAGGTAATTGATACATGGCACAGGAGTTTAACTCCTGGTATGTGCTACATGCCAAATAAATTACCAAACACTTTCTAGTGCATGGGGATGCACTTATGGTACCAACTACTATACTTGTGAATGCATGTTTGTCAGCAAAACTGACTGGAAAGACTCAGTCTTCAACTGAATGGTGAGCCAATTCTCACCGTCAGAAGCATCTAGTAACCGATTTATTTTGTTGTTAGTCTGATATTAAATCCATTTGTTGGTGTTAGAGATATAAATGATCATGATGCTGCAATAGGATGCAGTACTCTAAAACTCTAGATGAAATAACACATTCTCATTCCAATGCATTAAACGCACAAAGCCTACCCAAAATGTGCCATTCAGACTGGCCTTCAATCTTCATAGACATGTGCTTAAAATGCATGAAGTGTGAAATTCTAGACCAGCAAGTCCCTGAAGCTTTTAGGCAATTTCTTCAAGAATGGCTTCACAAGGTAAAACAGGCAATAGTTCATGCATCAACAAAACCAGTCTTATCTGCTTATGATGGCAATGCACCCCAGAGCCAAGTAATCATCGTGGTCACTAAATGACAGAATAAAGAAAACTGAAGTAAAATAAGAATTGTTCTCCTTGTTGAAAAGAAAGTAATAAAAAAATATATAGGCACACTTCTTTTTCTCAAGGAAATCTCAATTTACTCTTTAATGAACGGTGGATTAAAACAGCTGCCCTTATTTTTCCTTTAAAATTATACAAATTGTTATAAAGACAAAAAACACCAAAACCAAGCAAGAAACAAGAAAAACCACAACACAACAAAAAAATACCACCCAAACCCAAACCCATTCTAGAATATAGAACATATATTAGAACGTATATTCTATGTATATATAAAATACGTAGTATATATAATACATATAAGAACATATATAGAATACATGTTAGAACATATATTAGAACATACTTGTATTTTCAAAACTCAGTCTTTGTACCATGCTTTTCCTGACCACAAAATTCGCTGAATTGAAAAAGCTGCTTTGGACTTTGAATCATTCCCCTTTAAACTCGATGCTTAGCAAAACCTTTAAATAAATAAATCTACAGCATTAAGCTGCATTTGCTGTATTTAGAGAGACTGCTCCTATTTAAAATATCTTCTTTTTAAAGCTGGATCCCACTTGCCATATTTATTTTCAACCAGGAAGCTATATTCCATTCATTTTTCAGCAAACACAAATGAACTATAGTGACTTCTGCTTGGCACATTAACATTTCTCTTGAACTGTATTTCTAATCCATAGTTCTCTTCTCAGCTTGAAGTGGCTGAAAACTAAAATACTGACCCTTGGATTGCTCTATAGGTCTCATTTGCCAAAAATAAATGAGGAGTAATCCTGTGGAAGGAATCTATATTAATAATAATATTGAGAATACAATTGTGTTAAAGAGTAAATATTTCATAGCATTCAATTGAACCCCCATGAACATTACAAGTCTTCAAAAGCTGAAGAATTTTGAAGGTTTCCCCCACAACTTCTTTAGGCTTTTCTTTTAACCTTAAGAAAGTTAGCCAAGTCCTACGTAGTCTGCATGAATACGAATAAATGGTTACGTTTCAAACAAAAGAAATGTGTTCCTATTGAAAGGAAAAGTACTTTAGTGGTATTAATTCACTGAAATGCCAAATGTCACTGTAACATATGGCAAGGGAGTTTCAGTCTGAGATTTGTTGGGTATTTAAATCTAACAGCCACAAAAACCAGCCTCTGAGATAAATATTGTGCCATGTACAGGAGGTATAGAATTACATTTAAGGTGAATCATGTTTCCCAGTGTCAGTATATTTTTAAATCTTATTCTTAGGAAACAAAGTAAGACATGGGCATACTGAAATATATTTCACCATGACAGGACACAGAGTGGCCCATTATCAAAATACAGCCTTCTCTTCTTAAATATCAGAGGAACTGCTAACCTATAAAGAGTGCAAGAGATTAATGAAACTAAACCTAGAAATAAATGCTGACATATGATATGCTCCTAGCACTGTATCTAATTTAGCATTGTGAAAACAGAACTGCTATGCTCTTCTTCAAGCTCTCTGAATATGAATGAAATGCTTGATGCTGTGGGAATATCTGCATTTTATGATTCAATTAAGAACATAATTAATCAAAATTACATTCAAGAGAGACTCCTCTTCCTGCGGTTTACACACAACCTCTTTGCTTAGGAGCACCCATACAAATAAATAGACTAAGGTTCAGAGATCTTTCCATCTCCTATACATCGATTCCTACTAATTTTAAAACAAATCCAAGCATTCTCTTCTGGGTTTTGCACAGTCCTCATCATCAGCCTTTTTAATCACTCAGTAACATGAACCTGGTCACTGTTTTAGCTTTAACTGCTAATATATAGCTGAACACATATGGTCTGGTTACAGAAACATCTTGTATTGCTGACTTGCTTCTAACATTGAGCTTTTTTGTGTGCCCTTTTACCATCTTTTTGTCTTTTCCTTGGTTTGTAAACACTAGGATAGTGATCATCACCTTTCTTATCTTTGTAACACACAAAACACATTGAGACCTGATCTGCAACTGGTACCTTTTTTTGCAATATATGAACAAGAGCATAAAAAGCACTATGGGTCATTTTCATGGTCACACTCGTACAGGAACGATCCTAAGATAGCCTGATCTGCTCATAAAGCAAGCCTGAGGGGGAAAAAAAAAAGCAGCCCACACCACAAGTCTTATATAGACTAAATTATTAACTGAAGGTATACCTATTTTACAAGCCATTCACAGAAACCTAGAAACCAAGTAAGACTTCAAAGAACCGAAGATCCCTATTGGAACTGCAAGAGCAGATTAGATACAAGCAGAGATAATTGATGTCACCTTACACTACAATCCCATAACTAGAAGGTTGGGAGTTTCTTTAATGTTTTCAAGCTTTACAAAGAAACATATCATATAATGATCAGGACCTTGCTAGAAGGAACTACTGCTTCTGTACGAGTTAAAATGAGCACAGCAACAGAACAAAAATCCTTAATTCAAGTGTGCTTATTTAGGTTAATTGTGACAAAAATAACCCAGAAGAACATGAAAAATAATTTTGATTTGGAAATGCCATTTCCAAGATAGAAAATTATGTTAATATGCAGAATCATTTAAATAATTTAAACACTAGTTTTGCTCCTAGCTTTTAGCTACATCTTTCTGGAAAGTTTTCATTATGTGAAAATATTCATTGCTTTTCCTTTCCATCCCTTACAGGATTTTAGTATGCTTTGTAGCTCAACTATTCAAATTTCCCACAGGTCATAAAATCTACTTTTTAAACACCCCTACTGACAGGCTTCAAGACGAGAATGAGATTTAGATTACTTGCATCACTTTCTGTCAATTACCCACCTATTACTTATTCACTTGAGGTATCCAAGTGTTATAGCAATACATTAGTAATTTCTACATGAATTCCCATGCATTATTTTTCAGTTGTCACCAGACAAATAACAATATCATCACTTTAATCAGTAGATCTCAAAGGTCTTTTTGCAAGAGGGAAAATACTTAGCAGTTACCACTGCTTTTTGCAATTCATTACTTTCTCACAAAGAATCAGCTTGTTGAAGCTGTTCACTAAGCAGGACTGATTTTCCAGGTTCCCAATCTGGACTTCTTAAGACTGGTGTGAAGAGAGCCTGTTAGGAGATTTTTTAAAAACAGATGATATCTTAAAACTCTGCCAATATTCTGAAGTTCAGATAGTCTCCAGAAAACAAAAGAACCTAAATGAACTGCTGTAACGAAGTCAATTTCATTAACACTTTGCTCCATAAATTTCCCTGCCCATGGCAGGGGGTTGGAACTAGATGACCTTAAGGTCTTTTCCAATCCTACCTATTCTATGATTCTATAAATAATTTAAAAAACAAAATTTTTCATTCTGGTATGAAAGATTAAACTCAGCATTCCTCCTGGTGTGTGAATGCAGGATACCATCTATCCCCAATAAACACCTCAACCTTGTGTTGTAGATGAAAGAACAAAGACAGAGAAGCCTTACAATAACAGCAGAGATTGGAGAAGGCAGACACGGGGTCTTCTTCCATCTCAGTTAGGCTACATCACCTCCTGTGGGGTCCACTCACATAAACACACAAATGAACACTTGCAGGTTGCATTTTCACATTAACGAACACAGTCACGTACCCATGAAAACTTCTGGCACAGCTATTTTAAGTGCATTAAAAGAAAAGACCATGCTACAGCTGCTCTCTGGTCTGCACATCATAGAATAACTTCAAGTAAAATTCTCAGTGCTATGAACCTTTCTTGCTCTGAACAGATGCTTCAGATAAGACTTCAGGAGGATCCAACCCCTCTCAGCACCCCAACAACAGGCCCCATTTCCAGTATTACACACACACAAATTTAATATTTCTACCCCTTCCCCTCAAAAAACCAAACACCTTATCTCAGTTACCCCTTTAAAGAGGATACCCTGACAATGGATTGCTACAATGTCCTCATGCACAATACAGAAGTGGGTATCCGGAAGAAGCTTTTTGAGGGGTGACAGGAGTGCACCTAAGTGATTTTACAAGGAGCTTTTTTTGTGTATATTAAAGGCTACCAGTGTTGCTAGGCAGAAAGGAGTTGATAAGTTGCACCCATACACTTCCAACATGCAGGAAGTACTACTTAGTGCAATAGGGCTTAAACAGCAACAACAAAACTTATTTCGCTTACAAAATCAACAGGTAGGGTAAGGTGCAGTACAGAGCCGCAGAAACTGAACATAGCTATATCTGCCAAAGAGAGCAGAGCCAGTATCAACAGCATGAGAGCTAGAATGATTTTGCTGAAGTTTTCAGTGCAGCTAAAAGCCTTGTGACAATGGTTAGGAGGAAAAGGCTGGCTAGGAAAAGCAAGTTACACAGGCAAAAACGTCAAAAGGGCACCAGTTAAAGAGAGCTATTAACACCATTTCAGGAACTTCAGGAACTTCAGAAACAGAGGTTTGACCTGCTTGCAGTCACACATGATAGATAACTACTCCTACCTGAACTTCACATAGTCTACTAGCCAAAGCAACTGCTTCAGGAATTCAGCCTTTCACATAAAAATGGTTATCTCCCAGCTATATAAAGCGACTAAGAAAAAAACAGCTCTGTGAAGGCAGGGCACTAGCATTATGCCAGAACTAGATTAAAAACTCTTTCAAGCAAGGGCTGAACCTTATTGGGAATTTATTCAGGATGGTTCCAGACTCTGTTATCTACTGAAGAGCAGTGTATAGGCACCCATACAACCTAAATAAAAACAACAGTAGGACAGGAAGGATTTACACCAGGTGCTAATATCTCCTCACAGGACATAAAACCACCGACACATAAACTCCGAAGAAAGCTGACCCTCAGCTAGACTTTAACAGCAGAACATCCAAACGACTCACAAATGAGTTATGTAGCTAAAGTAAGATTTCAATTCATGTAAACATCTTCAGGAAAAAAAAACAGAGAAGGAAAAAAAAAGCACTCCTTAAAAAAGTTAAGGTGCCGAGGCCTACCTACGAGAAAAACACTTACAAGCACAACACTATTTAAAACACTTACTAAACTTACCTAGAATGAAGAAATTCTTCTTCAAGAATGGAAATTCAGCTTTTCTTCTTATAAAATGATGTCCTAAATCCACACCTCACCACACCAAAAGCCTTCTCCCTGAATTTACCTTGCATCTTCACTCACCTTCCCTCCTTCATTCCTGTCCTTCGAGTGCGGCCACCTGCCAGCAATGTCCTGCTTGGGCAGCCCCAGCTGTAGGTGGGGCAGCAAATCAGACCTCCTAATTGTGAAGTTCCACGGCAGCTGCACCTCTCCCACTAAAAACTTGCCTTTCTTACCACCTGCACAACACTCACTTTTCAAGAGATGCACAGGAATTGCAGGTCCTTGAGGCTTTTTTCCTTCTGGCATGGGAAATTAGCACCTCATCTTTCTATGTGTTTTTGTTTGCCTCTTCACAGTAGTACAACTGTCTTTGTGATAGAGCTAAAACAAGCAGAAAGTAATGAAAAGAGAAACCCCTTTCTCTCAATTCAGTATTAAGAAGCTTTGGATTACCAGATGGATGATGCTGTACTGAAGAAAATACATGGCTCACAGCCTCCAAAGGTCAAAAGGTGAAAATACTGACTAATTCCTTGCACTTCTTGTACTAAAGCTATTTGCTGGTTTTCTGCAACAGCTGATCTGGCATTGCCTTTGAAAGACAAAAGGGCCAAGAAACAGATGGTACACATGTCCAATGACTCTGTATTCAGACAAAATAGGAGTCAGGTGTTCACAACTAAAGGAGGAACAAATTACCAAAACACTAGGAAAACATTATGCAGCAATCCTTCAAATATAAAAGATTAAAACCAAAATGTTTACAAAGAAAACAGTGAATAGAGTAAAAAAGTAAAAAACTGCATTTTACTTCTCCGATTCACTCTCTAAAAGCAGAAATGAAAAAATACTTTTCGAATTCTGTTGCATGCAATGAATATTGAAATTCAAAAAGTTACATTCTTACAGGCCCTTCGGCTGGAGGGAGTAAATGACATTCCTGATTCATTTGCCAAGAGAACTGGTGACAAAGTTCCCTTTGAAAGAGCTTTGAGTTATCTGTCTGACCAATTTTCTCCAAAAAGAAAGCTGTATGTAAAATGTTTTTCTTTAGAGAAACATGAAAAGAATCTGCTTAGGCAGTCACCAATATTTATGACCCATGAGTTTGTTGCAATCCTGACAAAATAGGCACTTTTCTATCAGCCAAGCTTTGAAGACTTATTTGTAGCAAGACCACACTGGCTAATAGGTCTCTTATGAGCTATAGGATTGGCCAAATAAGGAATCTATCAAGGAAAACCAGCTATTATTATACAGGTTCACAAGTCCAGAGTTCTGGGAAAGCTTGTCTCAAGTTGAAAGCCTTTAATACATTTACAGAGTGGGCAAATACTTCCCTTGAAGAATGAATATTTCAAAATCACTACAACAAGTGCAACTGGAAAATACAAAATTCTATGATTCATACTATTCTATGATTCTATAAAATAAAAGTCTCATGATAACAAGCCACCCTCCGAGCACTGATAGTCAAACATAAGACAAAGGGAGAAACAAGGTCGGGAAAATACATGAGCAAGTGTAAGAAGACTAAGCTAGTCAGACAGGAAAAACACATGTGATTTGTGATAGAAAACAAAGCTCATCTAGGTGCTTAGAGAGTAAGGTAGCCAGAACTGCCATATTTGCAACATCGTATTAGAAAATGAGGGATTTTCAACAGTGGCATCCAGCTTGTATCTGCCCAAATTAAGTCAAAATAATACTGCTGCATGATGCAGCAAAGTGAAGAAAGCTGGAAGCAAGATGAAGAGAGTTATTAAACATGAAAAAATAGAAGTTTTGAAAAGAAATCTCTCATCATCTTATCTAACTGTTGTGCTGCAAGAGGTGTACATTAAGAATTAGAAGACTGTTCCTTTCTCCCTGCTCTGGAAAGCCTTAAAGGATGGTATTACACTATCAGGATATAGAAGTATGAATAAATGGTACTGATTCTGGGTAACTGAAAAAAATCATGGAACTCCATGATGCTTTGCTTGGTTATTACATTTTTGGGGACATTTTTGTGTCAGATTTTTAGGCAAGACAGAAAAAAATGTTTTGTATGACAGGAAGAATCCATGGCACAGGTTAAAGCAATCACACCCTTATTTTCATCTAAAATATGTTCCTGAAGTTGGTAGGAAACTCCTGTTTCCTTACTGAGAAAGCAAAAATAAACGCTTCTTGAGCAAAAGCAGGAGAAAGGCAAAGCTTTTCATGAAACAAAGAGCAATCACAGAGCTACAGATGCCTCAATGGGCCTGAAAACTTAAGGCACGGCTACCAGAACTTGTTCTAGAAATGCAGGTAACAAATAATGTGGCAGCAATTTCCCTTTAAAGCAGTAATTCCCAGAATAGATGGAGGTCTGTGGCCACCTACAAAACACAGGGCCATCAAATTTGTTAATGAAAGCACTTCGAGGCCCTGCCCCACAAAGACTGTATGCTCCCCAGGTGTCTGCAATACCGGGCTGAAGCCTCTGTCCCTTGGCTCATTTACCACCCTGCATGCTGACCTACAAGAGAAATCAGTTTGGCAAACACCAAATTATACACTCACATGGCTCACGTGGAAAACTGAAGCGTATCTGTCTGGTGAAATCGCAGCTATTTGCTGAGATCTGTCAATGCAGCTGACATGCAACTGGATGCTACCATGAAAGTGGTGAAAGTGTGATGGAGGGGAATAAGACCCTGCTGTTCTGTGGTCAGAGATGTTTCCTCTGGAAATTCTTTGAACACTCTTCGGTTTGGGTTTTACCTTGAAAGTTTGCAGGATCTATGATATTTTACCTGAGGAATATCATTTAGCTACTAGAGTAGAACGAGACTCACCCTTGTTAAACAGTTTAGATAATGATTTGAACTAAAAATCAGTAGGAGTAATAGTGAAACAAAGAAGCCAAGCACATCAGCAAAGTTGATCAGCAGGATGCTATTTAAATTTTGAGAAATAAGATTCACAGCTAGCAAGTTGCAAACAAATACTTTACACATTTTTGTGTAAACTAAATTATCTTTTACTGTTTATTTATTTAAGAGAGAGGTAAGAGATAAGAGAAAGCAGAAGCTAAGATACTAGGAACATGATTGCCATCTTAAGACTTATTGTATAATTAAAACTAACTTCCTAGAATGAAAGTTTGCAATTAGAGACAGGATGAGCACCAAAGAAATGTGTATCATTCACAGTATGAATGAGAACAGCCCATTCAGTATTTCATACATACAGTATGCTAACTGGTCTAAATTACACATTAGTAAGCTTGATTGTGGATCTGTTGATCCTTGAGAAAAAGCAGAGAATTAGGTTTCTACCAAGTATATGGAGGTTCACTGAGCTTATGTAGTATGCAGGCTCTAGATACAAGGTCAGCATAGGCTACCAAATGTTTCAAATATAGATGGTTTTCATATTTCAATTCTGAAATAGAAAACTCCAGAGAGATTCCCAAAAGGGATTATTTTGAAAAAGACTTGAAATAACATTGTTGAAACATCACAGGCTTCTCTTCTACACCAGCCCCTTCAGATTTTAATATACTTCGCGTATCTGCCTTTTTCAGTAAGTTTAACCAATGGCATCTCTTTGAATCCTGAGAAAATACTAGATCCCAATACAAGTTCTAAAGATAAAATAATTCAGTGGCTAACAATAAGCTTGGCACTTATGAACAGCCAAAGAGGATTGTGGATTATAAATTCTCATATTTTAAATCAAAATACAGTTTCTCTGCATGGAATTTCCCAACACACATATACCTCCCTTTACCAACACAAATTGTACTTGTAAGTACAGTCAGTGCCAGTGATTTCAATACTCCTTCTTACCCTGATGAATAACAAATTTAACGCAGGTCCATGTTATGAATTCAGAACTACTTCGTGGCTTTATGATGTTTATTACCAAGTAACTCCAGCCAAGTGATATATGTTTTCCATCCCTGAGCTGGCAATATAATAAGTAAGAAAATATTTAATGTAGTATCTCAGTTCAGGCAGTGCTGTTCAACAGTGTCTAGGGCCTGCAGTCATCCAAAGCCCTGTTTTCACTCTTCAAAATCTTTTTTCCTAGAGCAAACATGTAGCAAACACAAGTTAATTTTACTGCAACTCAATCAAAGATGGTCAACCATAAGCCAAGTGCAAAGGATGTCACACTAATAAAACTGGCATATGTTTTTATTTTGACATAACTGTGCATGTTACAAAGCATGAACTAGTGGTAAGACACCCCTCTTTGGTCAGTGAAAAGCAGAACTTTGTTACAGGGGTTCTTCCCGCAGCAGCTCTTTATTAAATTCATACACCTGATGAATAGAACACCTTCCCTGCTCAACTGGGAAATGGCTTTACCAAGTGCCCCCAACCATTTCTGTTGGGTTTGGTTTGGGATTTTGGATTTTTTTTTATTTCTTTTTTCGTAGTTTACTTTCAAATCACACAAATTTTAACCAACATCAGTGGGGAGACCCTCGCCTCCAACAACCTGAGCCTTAGCTTCAGTGCTGGTGATTAAATTCGCAAGTCAAACAAGGTAAATGCGGCAGGAGGAAACTGATATCTTTACTTCACCTTCTATTCCAAACTGATTATGGTGGTGGCCACATTCTGTTTTTAAATCACTAATGCATCCGCCCAAATAATCAATTTGACATCTAAACTTGGGAAATGTTTCACAGAGCCTAATAGGCCAAGGGGACAATTGAGGGGGAATACACAAACTAACATCAGTAACTTCCACACACTGGCAATTTGCCTGTTCTTTACAAACCCAATGTGTCCTTTGTTTATTAAGATGGACAAAACATTCCCTACTTGGTCAGCCAAAGATGTTGGCAAAACACAGACATTTATTTTAACAACCTTAAATTCAAGGGCAATCCAAAGAGAAAGAAGCAGGAGAACAAACTACAGAGCATTAAAAAATCCATCATACTGACAGAGCTCTCTTCTCCAAGGAACCAAGACAAAATTTGCAACACAAGGTACTGAAGTCCAGCCTGCTCCCAGATATCTGCATCATTTAGAACTTGCAATAAGACAGATTTCCTGTTTACTTACACACTAATTTCATTCATTCATTTGTTCATTTAAACAGCTTTTAGCTGGATTAAGAAAATGACCTGGCTTGCTTTGAGAAAATACACTGGCTAGACTATATATTCTTATCCTGATTACAGCTATTGTTATTATTTATATTAAGTCACTTTTTGTCTTCCATTGCTTTTCATTGCGAAACTTCCTTATTTTCTTAGCCAGGCACAAGGGAATCAGAAGTCACAGTTAACAAAGAAAATCTTTAAAAGCAATTGTAGCTTCTTAGCGTTAAATGCAGACAGGGGGGTTTGATGGGGGATTATTGTTGGCTGGATTGGTTTTAGTGGGGGTTTTTTGGTTGGTTGGTTGGTGTTTTGTGTTTGCTTGGGGGTTTTTTGGTTTTTTTTTGGTTGTTTTGTTGTTGTTTTTTTTTCTCAGAAAATCAAACCTTTTCCAGAAAAGAACCAATTATTCCCTTGGATTACATCAAGCTATTTCTGTGGCTGGGGATATGGGGGGCTGGCAATCTTTTTCTAGTCTTTTTTTTCAGACAGTACAGTCCATTCTACTTGCTTTATATTTCAGCAATGAGGCAGTGCTGGTTGCTTCAAACCCGATAAAAGCTCCTTTTAGGTGAACATCTGAATTCAGGCAACCCACGTGCTTGCACACACTCCCCTTACTGCAGCCTTTCAATATTTAAAGAGGGTCTTCAAGAAAGATGGGTAGAGACTTTTTAGTAGGGCTTGTTGCAACAGGACATGGGATAATGGTTTTAAACTAAAAGAGGGTAGATTCAGACTTTAAGGAAGAAATTTTTTGCGATGAGGATGGTGAAACAGGTTGCCCAGGAAGGTGGCAGATGCCTCATCCCTGGAAACACTCAAGGTCAGGCTGGATGAGGCTCTGAGCAACCTGATCTTGTTTATGTTCCTGCTTGTTGCACAGGACTACATGACCTTTAAAGGTCACTTCCAACCCAAACAGTTCTGTGACTCTATGATTCTTTACATCTTACTACTCATATAAAATAGTTGATCTGTGGAAAATGGCATTAAAGATAAGGCACACAATAGGTGCACAGACCTACCCAAACTTAAATATAGAATTTTTTGATAGGTGAAGAAGGTAGCTTTTAAATTGTTTTTTTCCTCTCAGATTTTCCCACTGAGAATTCTGCCAGTAGTTTCCGTCCTGGCCAACTACTCTCTTGAGCATATACTCATTTTTGATAGTTCCTTAACACGAATAAAATTGTGGCCACATCAGCGTACTGCAATTCAGTCTGTTGACAGTGTTGTTACTCCGTTCATTTCCCTCCAGCTTTGCGGCAATGTAAGTCTAGGTCATGTACTTTGCTATTGGAACAGCATCTCCTGCTAGAACACAGCTTTCAGATGTTCACTTGTGAGTTAAGCCCCAGTTTGAAATCTAGATCATGAAGACAGATACAGTCATCAAAAGTTTTTATCCTCAAACACTAACAGGGTCCCCTTAAGGTACACAATGGCTGTATACACAGTTTACATCACTTGTAGCAAAGTTTTAATAGAAGTCCTGTGTAATAGATTACTTGGGCTGCAAGCAGCAAACAATCAAGTTGGAACAGGAATATTGAATGGGACTAGTTAAAGAACAAAAAATAAAGTATAAACCAAAGAAGATCTATATTGAGCAAAGGGAAAACACTTAGAGGAGCCCTACTAGATATGCTAGTGTTAGCCAAGAACAGAAATTTTGAAGGTAAAGAAAGAGTGAATGAGACACATCCTAGGATTAAAAAAAGCAGCAATGTAGACAGGCAAAGTATAAGCATCTTCATCAGTGTAGCAGAAAAGACAACTGTGAGGGAATGGGCTGGAAGCACATTAAAGTACAAAATACGCAGACTGCACCAGTTTCACTTACGCCTTAAATAGAAAAAAACACAAAATGATATAAAAAGAGATTAAAGAGAAATACAGACAGGACTTCAAAAAGACATTTTCTGAATTAAAAATACATACAGCAGCTTCCATGTAAGATACAGACTTTGAAAAATAAGAAAAATAAAACCCTCCATCCATTTTGGGTCAAGCAGTATGATGGATTACAGAAGAAGAACTACTAGCCACTATAAATCAACACTGTAATGCACTTTAATGCGCCTTTTCTCTTTATGTGTATCTCACATGAATGTCGGCAGGATAAAAGCAGAGGTTAGGGAGCGGAAAAGGTGTATTTTATCACTGTGTTTCTGTCCAAGGAATACTGCAACTTCTGTAACAAGGACTCTGCGCATATTCGCCATGAAGGGATATGAAGAGAGCTTTTACTTTATTACCTGAAACAGCATGTTTCCCCCAAACAACAGATTACCTTAAATAATACTCCTTTAAAATTGCTTAATGTAACCCTTGGAAAAGATGTATTTCAGGGATTCTTAACTCCAGCTACACTGCTGCTTTAAGTAGTTGATTGTCACTATATATGCTCTCAGTGAAAAGATCTATTCTTATCCTAATGAGATGTTTTCATCAAGTATATTTAATAATATATATACAGACTGATACAAAATAGACAGGTCAGTCATCAGAGCACTTCACCATGAAAGATGGAAGAGTACAGTCAGGAAGGAAGTGGGAAGGGATCAGCCATTCCTTGGTAAACCATTAAGCACCACTGGTGTTTCATAAGGAGACAATTGTAGCTTCAAAGGGATGAATGCTGCTAAATGTAGGCAGAAGAGTGCAAACACTGAGGAGTGCTATCTCCTGAATGAATTCAAATGCCAGATGATTCAAGAGGAAGGCCTGCTTCTCACTACAGCTCCTAAAGGATACTGGAAAGCAAGTACGTAAGCAATAGAAAGCAAGTACAGAAAGCAAGTAATATGCAAGTAAAGGCTGATGTAGAAAGATAAAATCCCTATAATGATGCATTTTGGGACAGCATCCACAGCAAGTTAACAGAGTGTTTATCTGGGACACTATTCAGGCTTAATCCAGTGTAAAAAGCAAAGTATTCTTCCAGGTGTTTTGTTTATGTCTGTTATTAAAACAAAGGTTACAACTCTACTGGTCAGCTTGGGTACTGAAGATAAATACTTCTCAAGGTATCTTACCTAAACCTGAATTTGAAGTCATGGTGAAAAAGCAGCTGATTGAACCTACTAACCACAGAGTCCCTTCTGCATTTTTCATCATACTTACAGATTTCTTCCCAAGGATCTGATACGAAAAAGAGGCAGACCAAGAAAAATTTTGATGACCCTTCAGCAAATCATAATGGAAATACCTTTCTGATACCGTTCGCTCAACAAACACATAGTACCACTGACTATATGCTATAGTTCTCATGGCTGAACTAGAAAGGTTTAAAAACTGTCAAGAGCAAGTTCTCAGATTGCAACATGTGAAAACAAATCCTGTATCTTTTCCACAATGAAGAAGGTGTACATCATGGGTAGAATTAAGGAAACATGAAGGATATTATGTCGTATTTTTTTGGTGCTTTCTTGAGAGCAAATGATCCCCAGCTCCCACTTAGACTGGAAATAGGCTGGGGTTTGTCCTTTCACATTAGATTAGAAAGTATTTGTTTCTCTAACAGTAGATATAATCAGAGAAAAGGGGGGAAATTTTACAAAACTTAAAAGGGACTTAGAAAATGTGGAGTACAAATGATCGATTTTCTAGTAAGCACTATTCAACTTCATGCTCTCTTTGTAAGCATGTTTCTATGCTTACAATCCTGTATTTGTGCAGGGTTCTGTCTTTGCACCATTCACTTGGAATTATAGAATAGTGAGGGTTAGAAAGGACCAGTTCCAGCCCCCCTGCCATGGGCAGGGACACCTCACACTAAACCATGCCGCCCAAGGCTCTGTCCAACCTGGCCTTGAACACCTCCAGGGATGGAGCATTCACAACTTCCCTGGGCAACCCATTCCAGTGCCTCACCACCCTTACAGTAAAGAACTTCTTCCTTATATCCAATCTAAACCTTCCCTGTTTAAGTTTGAACCCATTACCCCTTGTCCTACCACTACCAGTCCATAATGAAGAGTCCCTCCCCAGCATCCTTATAGGCCCCCTAAACCAATGCAAGGCAGTTTTCTTTTGCTATCTTCATATATCTCTTTATTTTATGCAAGATATTTCAAATGAGGTTATTTGCTGCTTTGCAGCAGTCTTCAAAGGTTTTCTTGGCATTCAAATGAAACACAATCTTTTGCCACAACTAATTGTATTTACTGATTGCTTTGGGGCTGCTGAAGCAGAGGTAGGAACATTAGTATCCCTTGTGCTCCCACCCAGACAGCAACAACGCAATTATCACAAAATGATCCATTAATACCAAACGTATCTTCTTTATTAAGTTTATTTTCATTTTCTTTTCTTTCTCTTAGGCAATAGTATGTGGCCAACACCATAAGAAGAAAAATTAAAACAATAACAGCTGCATATATAGCTGTGTACATCTGAAACAGCAGAAAATACTATTTTGTGATTAAGTACAGCACATAACACAATGTCTTAATATGCTTCACCATACACATTGTGATATCAGTATTTATTTACTGCGAGAAGAAAATGCCTGTAACAAACTCTACCCTGCTCAAGTTTTTCAATAGGATTTATCTGATTACCTTCCAATACAATCCTTGGAATGCTAGATGGAGGCGCAGTGCTTTATTTAGAATGCTGTGCAGTGTATCACTTACACTGCTTATCCTGTAGGAGATTTTCTCATTATGATTCTAAGGAGAAAATGTCAGAAAGCCTTGTCATAAGGCTGAGTTAAATGTAGTGCTCCTAGGATTCACCTGACGGAAGATATGTCTTTGTACATATTAAATACAACTTCCAATCTATTCTCTAGCCTAATTAATTGATCTAATCTAATTGATCTAATTGATTTTTTCTACTACTTACTTAAAACAAGCAGTTTATGAAATAATCTATGATGATCCCTCTCTGAGGCATCACAGAGTGAAAACATTCTCTTAAGCCTTCTCTTCCATCAAGCTGTATTTTGAACTTCACTGGACTTGTCACAGATGTTAAGGGGTACAGAAAAAAGGAATCTCCAATATATCAAAGGAGAAATTCTTGGTAATTTGCATACAGCAAACTACTGAGGCAGTTGCTGTTTGAAAAAGATGTTGTGATTGCTATTTCTAATTACAGCATTTGCAAATAGATTACCATTCGTCTAACCTTCTTTAAAGCATATATTTGAGGATAATTGCCACTACACAACAAATGTATTTAACTTGTGAAAGTAGACGGAGTCTTCTAAAGGTAATGCAAATGCTAGCTATTGAAAACACTACAATAAAAGAAACTAATACTGGCTCCTGTGATCTGGTACGTTCTGTGAAATTACTGAAAGAACATAACAGTCTGAGGATAAGCCATTCCATGATGTTGAAAGTCTGAAATAATTTGTCTGCGATACAAAGGATCATGAATATGGAAGTGTACCAAAGAACAGATTAACTGATCATATCCTGAGAGAGGTGAACAGACTTTCTGGATTGGATATTGCTTACTGCAGATAAGGCAAAACATTAATCTAGATAGAAAGAGGGAGATGCAGACTCCCTATGTATTAAATTGCTGAAATATGCATTTCTTGTTTTACTTTATTTACTTTCGTGCCCTCTTGCAGATCGCAGGAAAGAGATGAAAACAAATTCCCTATGATTTCACCTAAACATCTTGAGGGCTCAACATGTACTCCCACTTGTGCTACCTAGTCACTTGGACCTTTTGTACTGGTACTTTTATTAATTTTTTATACATTACTGACCAAGGCCACCTTCAGGACTCAGTAACTTTGTTCCATTAAACTGCATGCACTGACTTTATCGATAGTTCTGCCACCTGACATCAGTATTTCACAGGCATTGAAATAACTTTGATTCAGCTTCTGCAGTAGTATTTTAACGGTAGTGTCTCATCTGCTTTAACTGAAAATAAAAGGAGACTCTAAAGCAAGAAGGAAAAATATTTCAAACCAACTAACATATGAAAGAAGACTGCTGACCTCCCAAAGAAATGAGGTTTGTCACTGCTGCCTGCCTGTCTGTTAATTCCTTCCATCAATAGCTATTGAACCTCTTACCTTACAGAAAATCTCTCTGCTACACCAACTGCAAATATTTTGTGAGAATCGAAGCATGAAAATAAAATGACCCAAATGAAGAGTGCAGCTCTGCTGTTTGGTCTCTGCTGCATACTGGCTGCCAGACAGCGTGCATGTAACTGGAACCAGATACAGCACATCCTTCTTGCTGTGCTGGTAACTCCAGCACAAAACTCTCCTACTGTAGAGATAGTAGCAGAATAAAATGGACTTGTAGGACACAGATCTACAGATAACTTGGTTTTGCTGTTACTGCATCTCACAGATCAACTTACACTAAAGAAGGTATTCTTTTCTATTACTGTCTTCCCATCTTCCTTTTGGTACGTAATATATTTGATGATATACTTTAAAAAAAGCTAACAGGTATAAGTGACTGCATTTATGACACTACATAGAAAGTACTACATTAGAATATATGCTTGAAGTGTCCACTAATGCAGCACATTGCTCAAGAAGCTGAAGACATTTTGAGAAGCAGCCAAAGCTTGCTACTCATTCTGTGAACTGTGATTTGTATCTTCTTATACACAACCCCCTCTCCCTTCTTCCTCCCTTCCCCTTTTATTGGAAAGCAAGACGTAGATATCCCTATTACACATTTCTGTATTCAAAAGAATGCACATTCTGGCAATCTTATGCTGAGGATCAGTCCCCTAAACATTCAGCCCAAATTATTTGCATTTAAGAGGAAAAAAATCAAAGAGCTTATTAGTATGCACAGAATTAACACATTTGTCCCCATTCAGAAAACAAACACATTATTTGTTATCACCTACTTCAATATTGCTCTAAAACCTAGTTCTGTAAAAACACATCTGCATTAGGTAGTTCTGCTGAGATTTATAAGCAGGCCAGCTGAGCCTGTGAATAATGAAACTGCTCAGACTGTAGTGAAGGAACTGGGTCCCAACACACAACCTCACACTTTATTTTTCATGTTTAACATTAAAATACCATAGAACTCTAAGAAAGACCATAAACTGCTAAGAAAAGTTCCATTCATCCTTCTAACTCATTTGTTTTTCTGAAGAACTATTTCCCTCTGTTGATTAAAATCTGAGATCATGTTACAGATACAGACTGTCTCTATCGTTCTTTTTCCAAAAACTTCTAACTGTACCCTCCCAGTCAATACCACACAGGCACAGGCTACCAATGCTGCAAACTACCACTTCTTTTCCAACCTTTAGTTTCTGAGTGAGTTGGAAATGTTTTTATCACTGTAAAAACATTTTCACTATGCATACTGGGAGATGAGATGCTATAATAGATCGTATCTAGTGAGGTCTTTTTCCACCACCATCACTAGCGTACTCATCTTCAGAACATCTTTTTGAGGCAGGAAAGGGTCACCTTCTATAATAAAGGTGCTGAAACAGGAAAACTAAGTAACCTGTGTGAACAATCTATCCTAGCCCACTTCCCTGCGAACAGCTGATGAGATGGTGGTATCTCAGAGTCAACATGCGACCTGTCATTTCTACTCACAACAAAGGTAAACAGCACCACATTGTATTTCTTGAGACAGTTACTTATTCTAAACAAAACTACCACCAGGAGTTACAATGATGTCCATCTTCTGCAGGGAAATAGCATGTTCCTGTGGCACACAACACCAACATATGTCAGTTTAGATACCATTTATCATCAGTCTTTTGACACTTTATCAGCATATTTAATCATCTGCCATGAATTAACATTTTGAAAACCAGGCCTGGTATTCTACATACCAGGAGACAAGACCACAAATGAAACAAATGAGGTTTGAGCCCAAGCAGTATTTATTCACTATTCTCTTCTTGTCTTCACTGCTGTGCCAGTGACCAGAAAGAAAATTCTTCAGAACATTTTACACCTGTTAAGGGTCAAACCAGAATAGATGTTCCAGCATTATCAGAGAAGGAGATACCTAGTGTGTGTAGCTATTGGCTGGGCACTGGATAAAACAGAAACCCTAGGGGACTTTCCTAGCACATTCTATTCTTCACAGGGGGACACAGCATTGCAATACACAAAAGTCATTTTCTGCCCTTGCAGCACTTACTTCATTGTTATCTACTATTATGCACTAGAAGTCTTAAGCCAGTAAAATCATAGGCTTAAAGTACAGTAGCAGAAGCAAATTATTTGTATGTCTTTTCCTAATATTTGCTGCTACTTGCTCCATGATTGATTTCAAGTAGAATGTCTGCTTATTAACAGGGATTACACAGTTCTCTGCATATACTGGCCTCAAACCTATTCTATTTTTCTTGCTGACTTAAATAGGAGCAGGATTAGATCTCTGATGGAAGCTTTACTGCATAGGAAGCATTGATTTGAGAGATTAGCAATACGCTGTTGTGGCAAAAGACATCCTTCATCACAGCTAAGTAAAGCAGGTTACAAGATGGTCTGTTGAGATGCCTTACCTGTTTTCATCAGCCTGTGTCATTTTTTCCAAAGTATAGTTGATTACATAGCCTCTCATTTTATCAGTAAACCGGAACAGCATTAAGTAAGTAATTTGTTTGTGACATGGAGTATTCCAAGGACAAGTAAGAAAGATGTTTTCCTTACTTGGAAGTCGGTATTGTTAAAGGCATACAGTCATGATTTAGTGTACACCATGACAGCAATGTAACACTGGCATGAAGAAAACTTAAACCCAGCTTCTGGGTTCCACTGCTAGAAGGACCATCCCCTGCACTGCGATATGAGCAACATTAGAACATAACAGAAACAGCAGTATAAGAAGCATACACATTTGAATGAAACTTTGCTCATTGTTAAGGGATATCCGCATACTTTTCAGAAACAGCTTCAGCTCCTTCCTTGATCCTTTTTAATCTGTGTCTGCTTAGGGGCTACATAAATAATTTCACGGGGTCCACATAGACATCTACTAAATTCTATCTAATCAGCTTTTCCATTTTCTTAATGAAACAGGAAATTAACTATCTTAATAAAACAGGAAATTAACAGGTCGGTGTTCAGAATCTTTCTGTGGTCTTTGCGTTCCCACAATCAGCACATTTCATGGTCTCACTCTGCAGTGAATTGAATGGAAATGTGAAGCAGTTATTGATCTCACACTGCCTCAGTTCTACAGAATCTGGGCATCTGATGCCTGGTCACATCTCACAGGGGTGTCGATCTGTGGAGTAGCTTGAGTTGTTTAATACGAATGAGCAATTACTCACAGCCTATACATTCAGCCACACTCTAGTGAGCTTGTCTCTCTGCTTCTGTGTCAAACTTGGTTTCTCTAGAAACGTATAATCATTTTTAAGCCTTTATACCGTGAACAGTTAAGCAGTTACTAAAATCTGTTTACATGAATCGCTTAAGTGTAGTCATTTCTATAATTTCTCCATATATTTAAATGAACTTAGGCTAAAGATTCAATTAGCTACACTGTAGCCCTAGCTGGTCCCACAGAGCTCCAGATTTTTATTATAAATGTGTATTTTATGCAAATTAGATCACATTCCACAAGTTGAAACTTGCATTTTTTATTTAGTCCCGCCGAAGTATGCAAATTTAAGAGGTTCTATTAAATTCTGAATAAAAATACTGTTGAAACAATATCCCTGATGCATTTGTAATTATCCAGTGCTTAACTAAATCCTCTAGACAAATGATATTTTAGCAGCTGTCGTATTTTAAGCACTTGCAAAAACTGTGCTTTGAGATTTTAAATTCTGGAATTTGCATATGGTTTCGATTGTTGTTTAGCTGCTTGCAGTTGTACATGTTGAGAAAAACTACTTTATTCCATGGATAACAAAAGATCTGTAGGTGGAGGTTATGGCTTTTCCTAGATGAATTGGTATCATGGAAAAAGCTGATAAATTTTCTACTCTGTCTAAAGCAGACCAGAAGAGAGGCTTTTACACACAAAAGACTGTGTGACGAAGTAGTCTAATGAATTAAATTACCTCCACCTACAGCCTTTGTCTAATTTATGTCCACGTACCACCATCAACTTAATAACAGTACTACTTATACTTTATGACTGATAAAGCAGCTGCTTCATCTACATCACTCTCCCAACAGCCATCCTATACCCTCAGCCTCAAATCTGAGCAAAATTAGAGATATCATCTGAAAGCAGAACAGCCCCACCAAGGCTGTGGCCTGTTGCCTTGCAGCTGGGAGGTTTTCAGTGAACTCTGTTTTAGTCAGTGTGGGTTTTTAAGATCCGTTTGTTAATGTTTGTGTAAATTATACTTTCCAGTATTAAACTGTCAAGATTTCTTCTCTGCTCAACTGAATTTATTAAACTGTCAAAGACATGATACATTAAATCACAGTGAAAAACAAATCCCTTATTTTACCTGCAATTGAGCATGGGGCATTCAGATTTTAACGCAACTCTTACTGCACATTAATGCTAATGTTTTTCTCAATATGAAAAACATATTCTATAAGTGAACAAATCCAGCGCTAGCCCTCACTTCAAGGGGACAGGAAATAGCAACATCAAGTGCAGTAGAGAAGATCTGGTATAGTCTTTTAAGTTGTGACAGATTTCTGTAATCTTCAGCCTCTTAGGAAGCTTTGTCCTTTACTGAACTTAATTCTCCACAACTCACTAGAAAGCCTAACTTGAGAAGATTTGGCCCATAACCTATAAAAAAGGTTTGAAACACGCTGTTTGTTGCAGAATAGTACATTTTAAATAAAATCCATATTTCCGTTTACATGTATATCTCATTCTTTTACAATATCTGGAAATAAAATATTGAAATAAAGTTTAAAATATCACAAGACATATTACATTTCTAACACATCCATTCCTCCCAAAAGCATTAAATCAGATAAGAAAAGCTGTTACATAGCCATATTGGAGTGCTATTTCTCATGAATTTTATCATTTTTATTAGAACTTTTAGGAAGCAAGTTGAAATGTGTATTTCTCTATATGGGCCAAAATACATTCACTTTTTTCTTCTCTCAGAAATATTCATCAGAAACACTCATTTTGAAAAGACCCGCTGGAAAACAATCACATTTTACTCACATTCTTGTGTTCAATATGTGTGAACCTGCAAGTACCATATCCTGGGCTGCATCAAAAGCAGCATGACCAGCAGGTCGAAGGAGGTGATCCTGCCCCTCTACTCTGCTCTCCTGAGACCCCACTTGCAGCACTGTGCACAGTTATGATGTCCTCAACATAAGGACATGGAGCTGTTGGAGCAAGTCCAGAGGAGGCCACAAGGGCTGGAGCACCTCCCGTATGAAGACAGGCTGAGAAAGTTGGGGCTGTTCAGCCTGGAGAAGGGAAGGCTGTGTGGAGAGCTCATAGCAGCCTTCCAGTATCTGAAGGGGGCCTATAGGGATGCTGGGGAGGGACTCTTCATTAGAGACTGTAGTGGTAGGACAAGGGGTGATGGGTTTAAACTTAAACTTATACTATGATTCTAAACAGGGGAAGTTTAGGTCAGATAAAAGGAAGAAGTTCTTTGCTGTGAGGGTGGTGAGGCACTGGAATGGGTTGACCAAAGAAGAGGTGAATGCTCCATCCCTGGCAGTGTTAAAGGCCAGGCTGGACAGAGCCTTGGGCAACATGATCTAGGAGTGAGGCCACCCTGCCCATGGCAGAGGGGTTGGAACTTGATGATCTTGAGGTCTTTTCCAACCCTAAGCATTCTATCATTCTATCTCAAATCAAATGAATCAATCTTTATCTAAATTAATTCAAATTAATTCAGCACCTTTTACTGCCACTGCCTGTTTCTTCGTTAGTACAGGTGGGTCTGCTCTTTACTGTGGCTGAAGAAAATCTGAAAGCAGCTGTTGTAATTTAAAGCTGTCATGATATGCACACTTCCCACTTGACACTGTATTCCTAGAAGTCTTCATTCATATGCCAGAGTTCTGACTTACGAGTGACACGCTCTTTGCAACCTACTCGGGAATGCCTGTGGTCACTATTGGCACCTATTTGCAGACCTTGCTTTGGTTTCCCCTCAGCACCATCGAGCCTCTGATGAAACAAAATGGTTGTTGATAGCTCTCTGCAACAGTACACTGAGCTTTGTACTTGAAAGTATGCTTCAACTGAAGTAGGGGATAAAAAACAACTTCTCTGATCCCACGCAATAGAAAACTTTCTGTGATCAAAAGGATTAAGGCACACTGAGAAAAGGCTCTATTACGACAGATCTGATGTTTTGATTAGATTTTCTAACCTCTTGCAGTGAAACCAGTTTTCTGTAAATCTAGTGCTGTTCTTTATCTCCATGTAAATCCGCACTACAATAAATATTGGTTTTAAGGTGTCAAATTAGAAGGCTGAGTATGCTATCAGTAATTGCAAAAAATGACTCCTTGCAGAAAGACAGTTCATTATACAAAGTGTAATGATGTGAGAACGGAAGAGAAAGAAAAAGCTTTGTCAAGATCTAAGAGCTTCTTAATTCCAAATGTGGGTCCACTATTGGCTGACCCTGAGGTAGGCTGAATGAGATAAACTGCTTCTTTTTTATTGCATTTCCCAACTATGATTTGTTCTTTTTTATGGGAAGGACTTGGTATTATTTCATCAGCATTATCTTGTTCTCAGTAAGCCTAAGAAGTTAAAATCTTTTTGCTCTACAGAAATATCAGGTATGCTGAGCCCTTTGGAGTGACAAAGGGGAAATCCATGGAAGGCAGGAGGGAAATATATCTCCTGGGACACCAAACTCCACTGCCATAGGTATGCTGAGATCACCCTTCTCCCGCTCAAAGGCTGATCCAGAGCACTGACTTTAAGAAACTTAGTAAGCTAATGAAGATAATAGCAATACCACAGTAAATCTTCCTAACTGACACTCTAATATATAGCCAAAGTCCACAGGATATGTATCACAGCCTCAAACTTGAGATTATGTTGATTAAAAATTAAAATACATCTTGTGGTTCTATAGAGCATAGAGAGAAATTCCCTTCAAGTGAAATACATTCTTCTCAGGAATTCCCTCCTATGATGCTATTTAGAATTAAAATGGCAAAAGCATCTTACCTTGATAAGGACTTACATTAAGGCTTTACTTCTCAGAGTCAGTACCGTGGATTTGTTAGGCTGCAGGAATAACCTTTAGCTTCATTTTTTGTTTTTTTAGTGCTTACACTTAGTATCTTTCCCAAATCCATTTTTATTGAAGATAACGAGCACAGCTTTACACCAAGTCACTTTGATAAGACAAAACCCAAACACGTCAATGATGTTAGTTAGCCATGTATTACAAAGATGTGAAGAATAAGCAACTTGCCACAAGGATACGTAACAATTTACTTTATTGTTATTTATCATACTTGTTAAAACTGTTTGTTCCCAAATGCTGTTAGACCACTGGTCAAAACAGGTTTCAATCATTGTATGTCTTCATTCATGCATCCGTGATACTTCGAATACTACACAACATGCCATCACATAAATTGAATAAAGTTTACACTAAGGCTTAGCTTCCACCCAGTTTTTTTAGTCAAAAGACTAAAGAGCTGCCAACAAATGTCCTTAAAGAAATCAGAATGAGTTGATATGTGTAGAAATATTTTTCTTTTTAATGTATCAATTATAGAATCATCCACTTTGGAACAGACTGGGAAGTCATTTAGTCCCACCTCTAGCTCAAACGAGGATCAGCACTGAATTCACACCAAATTGCCCTGTGTTTTGCCCAGACAGGTCTTGAAAACTTCAAAGATGAAGACTCTGCAGCCCCCTGCAGCCACCCAGTCCCGTTGCTTAATTATCCTCATGAAAAAGTTTTTTCTTATACTGGTCTGAATTTCCCCATTTCATTTTATTCTGTTTCCCATCAACCTGCTGCGCACATCAGCAACAAGTCCAGTTCTGTCTTTCTGCCCTTGTTAGGTACTGGCAAGCTGCTATTAGGTCCTCCCAAACACCTCTCTTCTGCAGGCTAAACAAACCCGTTTTTCTCAAAGGACATAACCATACTGGTGACCTTCTGCCAGAGGCTCACATTAATCAACACCTTTCATGTACTGGGGGCCCAAACTGGATGAAGTGTTCCAGTCATGGTCTAACGAGTGCTGAGTAAAGAGGAATAATCACCAGCACTGCCTGTGCTCCTGTTAATACAGCATATGCTGTTAGTGTTCAGCGCTGCAAGGGCACGCTGCTGGGGACCTGGACTGGTAAGTCAGTCCTTTTCAGCAAAGCTGCTAGCCAGTCATTTAGTACTCAGCTCATGCCGTTGCAAGGGATTATTCCATCCCAGCCACAGAACTTTGCTTTTGTCCTTGTTAAGTTTCACAAAGTTCCTATCAGCCCATTTCTCTAACTTGCCTAGGTCCCTCTGAATGGCAGTCTTACCCTCAAGAATGCTGACTACACTCTCCAATTTGGTGCAATTCACATCCTTTACACAGGTAAAGCTCCTCCTCCAACTTGTTGATAAAGATATTTAACAGGTAGATCTCAGGGTAGACCCCAAAAAACTCCAGTTATAAACACCTTCAGGGTAAATTCTGAGCTGTTATTTAGCATCCTTTTAGGCCAATGATTCAGCTAGTTCTTCACTCATATGGCAATACAGCCCTCTAGACTAAAATGTCCCAAGCTGGACACAAAACCACTGTGGGAATACCATACCAGCATAGAGAAGCTAAAATATCAAACTCTTCTTTTCTGACATACCATCAGAAATTGATTATTACCTTTCTTTTTTCTCTCTTTGACTGGATAGACTGTGCAGTAACTAACGCTGCAGTTCAAACCTCACTCGAGTCTCCATGTAGTAAGTCACAAAAACATACTTCGGAGAAGAGAAAGGAAATACTGACCCCAATAACCCCACATTTTAGCCTTGGTTTACATAATCTAGAGCTTCTGCAATTTGTACAACAGCCTTAGATACTACCTCCAGCAATAAATTAAAAGATCTTTCTATCTTACTCACTAAATCTTCAACAGTGCAATTGTTCATGCCTGTGAGAGAACCCATTGATAGCTGAACTAAAACGTACTGCTCTTTTCATTTATTCCACAAATCCATGTGCTGGTGTATCTCACTAGATAGCAGAGAAATGAAAATATCAGGAGGAAGGGAGTGAACAGGACACTTGTTGACCTCCAGACATCAGCCACAGAAACTGAGCATTCTAGTTCTCAGACCTTATTTGAATGTTAACTATGACAACAGATATGTCATATTTCACATGTAACTTTCCTGGAAAAAAAAACAGGATCACCAAGCATCCCAGTGGGGTTGATTTTTGGTAAAATGAAGTTTCGGTATCCAGTTCCCCAAACCACTAATTTTAGTTAGGTAGATGATTTTAAGCTCCTTTCCAACCCTTAAGTTGGAACCCTTAAATTGGAACCCTTAAGTTGGAACCCTTAAGTTTCCAACTATCCTATGATTCTAACAATGTTCCTTGACCTTAAACCTTCAGATGGTTAATATTTATCTGTGTGATCAGTTCTTAAAGTCAACGTTTGTTTTTTATAAACAGGTTAAAATTCTGTTTCTTGGTAGAAAGTGTAACATCAATACAGACAGTTAATGACTTCTTTGATGAAGTTACATTTAGTTGCAAAAGACAAAAAACAACTTTTTTTCTTTGGATATGGATATAATCAAGAAACAAGCAATACTGTCTTTCTTCTAAAGCACTCGACTAGTCAGCATCTGTTCCTAAAGAACGTTCTGGTTTTTCTCAAACCATGTTTCTAGTGTACCTGGGAATACCTTAGTGTGTTTGCTGTCGTCTTTCTTAAGCTGTTTCATATGGTTGATTTTTTCTTTATCGTATTGAGGGTCAGGGATGTTATTTTTCATTTGTTGATACCTTTTATTGCAGTTCCTCACAGAATAATTCGCAAAGAGGTTTCTTAGTCTCTTGATCCTTACAAGCACATTGGTGTTTCCAATGGAGTGTGACTGGTTTGATAAATGCTATTATCATTGCCATCTCAAGGCTTTTAATGTCTTAAGAGAAAGGCAGTAGTTACGAGCAAATCAGATGAGTAAACTTGAGTCATAATACAGAACACAGTATTTTATAGATGGAAATAATTCTTCTGTTTTGGTTTCTTCAGTTAGTTCAATTACTAATTGATGTTCAGTGTACTGATCTTTAAGTCTCTTGTAAATCACAGACAGGCAATAACATGTAAGAAAGACTCCCATTAAATATAAAGAACATAAAGATACTAAATGAAAGGTACGTCAAAATAGCTCTTGACTTGTGCCACAACCATGAGTAAAAAGAAAAAAAGACACCCATCATAAGATTTTTGTGTGCCCTCCCTACAAAATGATCAAAGATCCATTATCCTTAAACAATTTATTCAACCAGTGTATTCTGCAATAATAGCTGAAAACACATTAATTTTGCCTTCTTATATAAGCTAAACATAACCAGGGCTTTATGCACTACCAACTGTTTTCCTGCGAGTTCATATTTGTCTGAAGTATAAATTAAAAAAGCCAAGGGGATAACATTTGAACTTTTGCATGCTCAGAAAAGAAAGTAGGAAAGGCTAATTACAAATACTGAATACTTCTATATATTTTCCTGTCTTCAACATTGAGAACAAGCCACAAACAAGATTCCAGCAGCCTGAAAATACTTCTCTCTTGCAACCTCTGAGCAAGTTCAGCTACAGCTGAAAAGAGGAAGTGGGATTTGCTTTGTCTGTGCTCAAAGTGCAACTGTGTTCAGTGATTTTTTGGTGAGATATTATTATTAATAATAATAGTAATAACAATGTTTTCCTTCCTTGTTAATAAGCCACAGCTCAACTTTTAAATGCGCATTAATTTTATACTACACTCCCTTTTACTGTATTGTAGATAACAAGCATGAAAACTTGTCTGTTCAGGTTATTGGTACAGGTCAAAAATGTTTTTCATAGCTGTTTTTCATCAGGACTTGTACAAATGTTTAACTCATTAAAGGTTTGCAGATAAGATATAGAGAAATTGCTTCGCTTTTCTCAGCTTGCTCCTCTAGGCAAAAGTATTTTTCATTCATCTTCACATGACTCAAATCTGCCCCGATATTCCAGACTGGTCTCCAGTAGTTGGTTGATTGACCTTCCAGCACAGAAAAGGCCTTTTGCAATGCACAAGAAGCCAAGCATTCACGGCAGAAGGTCAACACAGAAATGTGGAACTCCTGCGCTAGCTCATACACAAAAACGAAGTGTATGGAAAATGCAAACTGGGTCAAGCCATCCCGAGAGCAATACAGAAGGTATGTAGTAATACATACCCTGGGTATGTAGGAACAGAATTAGGAAATCTAAAGCCCAGTTGAACCTGGTGAAGGGTGGCAACAAAGGCTCCTGTAAGTACACTGGCAACAAAATGGGAAAGTGTGTGCTTAGTGCAGAATGAGGACCTGAGGATAAATAACACCAGAAAAAAGCTAAGGAACTCACTAAATTTGCTGCCTCCATCTTTACTGGCAAAGTCTGATGTTAGACTAGGAAAAAGGCAAACGTCACATCCATCTTCAAAAAGGGCACGAAGGAAGGCTTTGAGTACTACAAACTGCTTAGCCTAACATATGTCCCTGTGAGGATTATGGAAGGCATATGAAGGAGAATAAGTGACTAAGGACGCCTAGCAGAGATTTACCAAGAGCAAATTTCACCTGCTTAACCTGATTGACTTCTATGACTCTATGAGTGCCTGTGTGGCCAAGAGGAGAGAAGTGGTTATTGTTTACCTTGACTTTATCTAGGCTTTTGGCATGGTCTGCCATTGTATCTGTGGATAGATTGGAATAAACCCACAGCTAGTTGTATATGATACTCAGAAGGAGAGGATGGTATTCTGGAAAGCAGGGCTGTCATTCAGAGAGATTTTGAAAATGGACTAACAGAAACTCCTTAAAGTTCAACAAAGGCAACTGTCAAATCTTGCATCTGGAAGGGAATAAGCCCATGTAGTGGTAAAGGCTGGGGACTGCTTTGCCAGGAAACTGCCTTGCAGAAAAGGATCAGGAGTCTTGGTGGACAACAAGTTCAATGTGACTTCCCGGTACAAGAATAACATTGACATACTGAGCTGAGTCTAATAGAGGTTCAAGAAGGTGGTGAAGGGGGTAGAGCACATATGGTGGAAGCAGGAGCTGTGTTCAGCCTGAGAACAGAACACTAACAGAGCATCTATTGTGCTGTCTGCAGCTAATTAACGTCTGCTCACAGAAAAGTCACAGCCAGACTGCCAGGCACATAGTGAAAGGACACAAGGAAAACATCTCATGTTGCAATAATAAGAACTCTGCTCAATTATAAAGAATAAAATGTTCACAATGAAGAGAGTCAAGCTCTGAACTAGGCTGCGCAGAGACGGAGGGATCTTCATCCTTGGAAACATTCAAAATTTGCCTGGAAAAGCCCAAAGCTACCTGGTCTAACTTCGAAATTAGCTCTGTTTGAGCAAGGCATTGGACCCTAAAGATCCCTTCCCAAGCTAAATTAATCTATGATTTTATGATGTTGAGTTTTCTTGCTTGACTTACTGGCATTGCCTTTACCAGTCTTAGCATCGTCAAAACAGAATATGCCATTTCCACTTAACAGTGACAGGATCTCTCACTCAGGAGGCATCTGACCACATTCAAATGTTGAACTCTTCCCTAAAGATCATGAGTATGACCCTTTATCTTCTGACCTTTGGACCATGTCTCTTAGAAAGGAATATTCTGACTTTTATTACAGCCCATTCCTATCTATGCAAAACATGACGGATAAAGCTTGGTTTTAATTGCCTGTTGCTTTGACCATGTCACCCCTCTCTAACATCTTTACTGGCTGTTTATTTTCTTTGTTTAGATCATATCAGAACTCTGATATAGAGTACAGTGTGCAGGTACACATGCCGTTGCATACCTATTCAAATAACAGGGCTGTCAGACCTTTAAACCATTTCTTATTATTCATTTTTGCCATTCTCACTTATAAGAGATTAGGTGACTAATAAAAGGGACAATAGGAAAAATAGGTTAACTGTAACCTGTGTATCCAAATAAAACCTTTATTGCAGCTTAGTTTACTGCTCACTTACGTCTCTTCAGCATAGTGAACTGATTTCCTTGCATGATGGCCAACACCTAACATCAAGTGGGAAACTTGAATAGACACAAACTCTAGCACTCCTACAAAGACCAATCATCTGTATATTGTAATATTTTACAGTTATAAGAGACTCAAGAGACTAATACATGCTTCAAAGTTTTCCTCAGGTGTCTAGCCTGCAAAGAACCACACCAATAAAAGCAGAGATCACGCATGTACATGAGCTTTCTGGTCACGCATCTGTCAATCTGACAACTTCAAAACTCTAATTTTGGCCACTGGACCTGACTGTCACCACAAAAGCTAATTACAAGTGTACTTTTCCCTCACTCTTATCAAGTAAGTTGTGACCTTTATGCGTGCTTTTTCCAAGACACATCTCTTATTCTCCTTTAGCAAAAAACCCATGCAGCTGGTACAGTCACAGCTGTAACAAAAATCACTGCGGTGGTTTTGTTTGTTTACGGTAAGTGTCCACTTATCACATCATATGATAGCACTTCCTGATCTCCGTAAAACACTTACAGTAAAACCTTATTAAAACTCTGGTGTATTTCATCTGTTGTAGGCACTGTACAAGGCAGTGATGAAGCAGTGAGAATAAATTCTCTCAGAGGTGAAAGCAGAGCTAATGTGAACATTGAGAATTTCTACTAGCTTTTAAACTGAGTACACATACAATGACTGTATGCAATTTCTCTTTTGTCTTGTGTCTGGTCTTAACAGCATCAGAATTATTTGCACACTGAATGCGAACAACTCATTTTCCATGGGACAGGGAGAGGTTGCAACTTAAATGAAACCTCTGCAAAACGTACGAATTCTGTCATAGAGTATTTAGGAATGCATTTATGCAGTAGAGACTTCATGTATGCTACACAGCACCAGAACTGTACTTTGAAGAGCTATCATTTTAAGTCACTCGCAAAGCCAATCGTGAGACGCAGTTAATATCAAAAAAAGTGACTGTTTGTGTGCATATATGTAAACTATCCTCCTGAACAGTAACTACTACATAAAAGTAGACAATTTCTTCCCATACTTTTTGACCTACCTACATAGTTTAATTGACCATAATCCCACGTCTCCATATGAATGGGATTTTTTTAATAAATTATCTACTAAGATAGTTTTCTAACAGATGTAGATGGTTTACAAAAATCATCACCATTTTCTTTCCTGTGCTATCAATGAATAGATTAAATGTAAAGTTTGATCATTCTGAATTCCATCCATTGATTTAACTTTTTATGTCTCAACAGCCTAAAATATGGAATGTTTTGTGACAGTAAATTGCAGTTCAGAATAATCTCCTTTACTGAGATTAAGTAAAAGGCAATCCTCTAAGGACAACCTGATTTAACCATCTAAATACAGGGTCTTCCGAATCAGTGTTCTTCCATTCTTCTCTTCAGTTGTATAACAAATTGTAGGATTCCACAGATTTTTGACAGAAAATGTTTCCTTTTTGGAACTTCCTATTTCCAAATTAGATTTTTCTTTTCTTAATAGACTAGTATTATGAAAGCAAAAAGACTAGCAATACTGTCCTGGGTTCAGCAACAGCAGTCGTTTTTCTCCTCCTTAGTAGGCCACTATAGCAAAGAAACAAAACCTTCCTTAACTGCATCCACTGTTCACTGTCCTCGTAAAAGAGGACTGTCCCATTGATGGGGTGCACTTACCCTGTTTTAATCAAAAGGAAAACTACTAAGTTTAGTGCCTGACTAAGTCCTCTTCCCTCTTTCTTATTATGTACTTTTCTTTCTTGACCTGGCAACATAAACAAGATGTCCACTGGGAGCCAGTCTACAACTACCAGAAACAGTCTTAAGACAGAATTTTAACTATTACATGTACTGATAAAAGATTTCAAAATTGTATCAAAGAAAGTATGAGTTGAGTTGAAGTTTCTAGCAGGAATAAACCAAGCTCAATAGGGAAAGATGGTTTGTATTTACCTTTAGGACTTTTGAGTAAATGGAACAAGCCCCCACCTTGTTCTGAAAACATTTCACAACTTCATGGATGTGATTATTCAGCTTAGAGCAACAGAAAAAATATCAATAAGCAAAGGTATTTTCCTTGTCTTGTGGCTTTAGAATCAGTGCAAAGGATCTACCTACTGAATGACTGAAATTATATGTTGGAAAGTATTCAGTCAATACAAGTGGGAAACAACAGAACAATGTTGACTTGCCTGGGGCAAAATAGTTCAGTATAAATTGCAAGCAACACAAACAATACTTGTAAGACACCGTTTCAATCTCTACTTTTGGGTTTTTATTGAAAGAGCATTACACATGTTAAAAAAAATTAAAGAGGACTCTAAGCTGCAACTAAGGGGAGAAATAAATAAATGCAAAGGCTTTTAGAAACCTTTTACAAAAGCAGATCTAAATGAACTGCATGCAATGAAGAGTTTATTTCTGTAGGTGTTTTTTAACAAAACACAAGCTACTCTAGCAGTGTTCTCCTGAAGGCAAAAGCCATGGTGACTTAGCCCATCACTAAATCCTAGCTGAAAGACCTTCCTTGTGTGGCTGCCCGAGAGATAAACAGGTATAACTATATCGTTTACTTAACCAAAGACCTGTGGACCAGCATATTGATAGCATGTTTTGTTTGAGTTCGAAGAAATGCATGTATGGAAAAATTCCCTATTCCTACAGTCAATCCTAGGAGTACTGTCCTAGGAGTAAGGACATACATACAAACTCGCACTTCTAACATTTGTGTCAATAATTTCACAGTCCCTTAAATTTATGAATAGACCAAACTTTCAAATGTGTACCTAACTCCACTGTGCCAAAATCAATTTGCAGTACCTCTCAGATGATCTATTTTACTGATCTGAAAGATTTCTACTGTGTATTCTATCACCTAGTCTATTGAAAGCAATACTATATTAAACCTTACCATCATTCTTTATTGATTTCTTGATGCAAATTGTTTCCCAAATAGCAAATGGTCTGTCAAACTTGGATTGAAAATATACGCAACTACTAAGCTTTATTGAGATTCATAGTGTAGGAAAATAACATTGTGTACTATTCAGACCAGTATATTCCACTGCAAGCTAAATATAATATGACATTTTGAGAGTGATAAAACTCACGTCTAATCTATATTGCATCAATTTTACCAATTGTCCTCTGTCACTTCCATGCACTTTCAGATTACTTACACTGATTATCTTTACTCGCTTTTCTGGCAATTTAGTTAAATTATAGATGCAATTCTTCTGAAGTACTTCAGACATCTGGTATACATTTGGCACGATGTGTTTTATCTGATTGTACCCATCACCCTGAAGAAAAACTAGAATTGTGATGCGTGTCTATATTTGGTAATGTAGTCATACATAACAAAAAAGTAACAGCAATATGTAACAAGATAAGATGACTTCATCATTCTTACATTATGCCTATCTCTTTTTCTCCTTCCTTCTGTCCAAATGATGGCATCTTCAAAACTCCTATATGGTCTCTTTCTTTAGGTGTCCATTTCATCACCTAAACTAGAGTAATGCTAGCCTAGTTGTCAACAAATCTAGTTCTTTATTCTCAATCTTTGAATATCTGTCCAAATCCAGTGGTTCTTAATGACTTCTGAACATGACACATTTAATATTACCTGCTTAACATGACCTAAAAAGGGATGCACCCTCTTCCTAATTCCAGCTTCATGAAAGGCCATCAAATTCGTCCAGGCAAATCGTGCCTGACCAATTTGGTAGCCTTCTATGATGGGGCTACAGCACTGGTGGATAACGGAAGAGCAACATCTACCTGGACTTCTGCAAGGCATTTGACACTGTCCCACATGACATTCGCATCTCTGAACTGGACAGGGATGGATTTGACATCTAGACCACTCAGTGGGTAAGGAATTGGCTGCAGGGTCACACTCAGAGAGTTCCAGTCAACAGCTCAATGTCCAACTAGAGATCAATGATGAGTGACATTCCTCAGGGTTTAGTACTGGGACTGGCACTGTTTAACTTCTTTGTCAGCGACATGGACAGTGTTCTGGATCTCATGGATCAAGTTCTTCCTAAGCAAGTTTGCTGATGACACCAAGCTGTGCGGTGAGGTCAATATGACAAAGGGAAGGGCAGAGAATGGACTGAGATCAGCTCTGAGAAGAAGGACTTGGGGTGGTATTGATTGATGAAAAGCTCAACATGAGCCGTCAGTGTGCACTCACAGCCCAGAAAGCTAACCATATGCTGGGCTGCATCAAAAGCAGCATGGTCAGCAGGTCAAGGGAGGTGATTCTACCCCTCTACTCTGCTCTCTAGGACCCCTCCTGCAGTACTTGCATTCAGCTTTGGGAACCCAACACAAGAAACATGGGGACCTGCTGGAGCAAGTCCAGAGAATGCCCAGAAAGTGATCAGGGGCCTGGAGAGCCTCTACTAGGAAAACAGTTGGAGAGAGTTGGAGTTGTTCAGCCTGGAGAAGAGAAGGCTCCAGGGTAGACCTTATAGTGGCTTCCAGTACGTAAAGGGGGGCTACAAAAAATCTGAAGAGGACTTTTTACAAAGTGACATGACAAGGAGGAATGGCTTCAAGCTGAGAGGAGATTTAGATGAGATATTAGGAAAACAAATCGTTACTATGAGGGTGAGACTCTGAAACATGTTTCCCAGAGAAATTGTGGCCGCCCCATTCCTGGAAGTGTTCAAGGCCATGTTAGATGACGTTTTGAGCAACCTGCTCTAGTGGAGGGTGTCCCTGCCCATGACAGAGGTGCTGGAACTAGACGATCTTTAAAATCGCTTCCAACCCAAAAAATTCTGTGATTCTTAAAGCAGTTACTGTAATGAACATTTCCAGTCTAATTTTCATATAAAAGGTCTTCCTAAATAATAATCTGAGCACACCTTTTTATTCAAAACTTTCCAAGGGAGAATTTTAGCATTTGCTGACATATTCTTAACACAAATGCACAGTTGTAATAAAGAAGCCTTTAAGATTGCAAAAGTAGATACCATTGCATATTGTGGCTAAGCTAAAGAGACAAACATCTTTGTTTGAGACAAACACAGTACTTCCAAATTGTTGTTAGTTAGAAATGAACATATCTCTTTTCAATATGCACCTACACAGAGTAAGGCCAAGGCATTTATGTTTCAGGGGGGGTTGGTTAGCTTGGTACTGTTTTGGAAGCACAACTTTTTATTTTTTTAAAGGATTTACAATGCTTTGAAGACATTAACTGATAATGACTTTTACAAGTTGAAGATTTTGAGGCTATGCTTATGAATATGAGCATAATAAAGATAAAGGACTCCACTGATCAGAGTTGCGTGATACTCTAACACCACCCTACGACATACTGATGGCAGGATATTGGGATATATTCAACTGACATGCAAGTCTCAAACCACAAACATCTGATATAGTAAACATATATGAGCAATAAAAAAACCTAATTTAGACATAGACATGGTAGACTGGAGCAAATCCTCACTCCATGTTTGATAAGTGGGCTCATGACATCTCAAAAGCTAGCTAGGGTTGGGGATATTTTACATATGGTGGTGGAAGTTTAAAAATGTGGACCACAGATTTGAATTACAAGATACTCATTTTTCTAAAGAGGCAAAACTTCATTCTTGACTCAGAAAATTCAATCACAATACTCTTGTCTTAAATGAAGTACCTATTATTATATTATATTATCCTACATATGATTTGTCATTTTTGGTTTAAGTACATTAAACTAATTTCATCATAATTTCTTAGCTGTCCCATTTTCCAACTGACCAACTGTCAGTTACTATTTCCGGACACAATTACAAATTCAGCACAGAACGTGGCACAACGAATGCAGAGCAGATTGAACACTGAGGGGAATCTAACCGATGCAGCTAGCAGAAATGAAAATGTTGCAAGCCTGCTGACAGATTGGAAGGGAGCAGAAGGAAGCCAAATGAACTGACAAATGCAGCCAGAACACTTGTGAGACAGCAGGGTACAAAAAAGCTAGACTTACAACAATTGGAATATAATAGTGACTTCTAAAATGCAGCGTATCACAAGGCATATATTATCATAGAGAACAATCTACACATTTCTATAGTGTTACTGCTATCAACAAATCAGCAACTAATTAAAACCAAAATGCTCTCTGCACTTAACACAGTATCTTAATTAATTTAAACTGAAAGTGACAAAACTGATACTAGCCATGGTTACCAAAAACATTGTGTATTTTCTTCTGGAAAGCATACTGCACTAGCTATATACAAAGAAAGTCAGAGTAAAAATGTGGCATGTGTTGATCACTCCTTTATTCTTGACTAATTACAGGATTCACAAAGCAAAATTCCTTTAGTACTTCTATAGGGTTTGTTGAGGGGTTTTTCTCTTAGGTAGCTGAGCTCTAAACTTTTTGTCTCCTCAACAAGGTACAATACCAAATACACACTGTCACATAGCTTGAAAACCATTTGCACTGTGTTTATGATAGAAATGAATGCACAGCATTGCTACAAGGGACAAGAAGATCTTAAGAAAATAAAATCTTATATATGTCACTCGGCTATAAGGTCTTCAAAATTAGACCGAGATTCCTTTTTGTAAGATATGTCAATTTTTCAATTCACTTAAGAATCCTTTGCTTTTTATTTAATTTAAAGCTTTTATGGATATAGATATTCATTTTCAGCTGAAACTCTTTATTGAATTCCCTTGTCCTTAAACTGTTCGTCCTTCCAGTTGTGCTCTGAGCAACACTTGCACAACTGTTGTCCACTGCAAGAGATTTCTGACAAAATGTCCTTTGACTGTGCAGCCCTCATCCAAGGCAAATGGAAAGTTAGATCCATGGATGCACATTTTAAACCTTAGGTACACTAAAAGAGCCATACCTAAGTTAAAGATTTAGATATTTTTACATGCACAAAATCCCTGTTCCGTCACGCTTCCACCTCTGATGGAAAATGCAGTTAAGTCTCTTGCACAAATCTACATGCCCAGTGTGATCCCTGCTGAGAATATTTAGTCCAGAAACATAGGCCCAAACACTCCTATAATACTTTCTTTGCTTTTGTCTGTAGGGATTGTCCTGCCTCCACTCTCATTTCAGGTAGATCACAGAACCACAGAATGGTCAAGCCTGGAAAGGACCTCAAGATCATTCAGTTCCAACCCCACTGCCAAGGCACAGACGTCTCACACAGGATGATGTTGCTCAAGGCTCTGTCCAGCCTGGCCTTGAACACTGCCAGGGATGGAGCATTCACCAATTCTCTGTGCTTTGAACTGCACACAGTGCTGTAAAAGCAGGGTCTCACGAGAGCAGAGTAGAGGGCCAGGATCATTTCCTTCAACCTGCTGGTCACGCTCCTTTTGATGCAGCCCAGGATACGGTTGGTTTCTGGGCTGCAAGCGCACACTGAAGCAGGCTCATGTTCAATTTCTCACTGACCAACACCTCCAAGTCCTCCTCCGTGGGGCTGCTCTGAATCTCTTCTCTGCCCAACCTGTAGCTGTGCCTGGGATTGCTCCAACCCAGGTGTAGGACCTTGCATTTTGCACTGTTTAGCACTGGCCACCTCTCAAGCACATCAAGCTCCCTCTGGAACCCATCCCTTCCCTCCAGCATATCAACCAAACCACACAGCTTAGTGCCATCAGCAAACTTGCTGAGGGTGCACTCAATCCCACTGTCCACGTCACTGACAAAGGTGTTGAACAGGACTGGTCCTAACACTGATGCTTGAGGGACACCACTTCTTACCGGTCTCCACTTGGACATTGAGCCATTGATCGCAACTCCCTGTGTGTGGCCATCCGGGCAATTCTTTATCTAGCAGGTGGTTCATCCATCAAATTTATGTCTCTCCAGTTTAGAGACAAGGATGCATTTATTGCATGCCATTCCTGTTTGCCAGTGGTTCAGAGATTTTTGTTATTGCAGTATCGGTAGGGTTTCACGAATTTTTGAGGCAAATACTGTATATATCACACACATCTATGAATTTAACAGGTACAAAAGACACAGTTTATAAACTATACTGCATACATTTTTAGATCAAGGAGTTCCTCAAGCATGCCAGATGCCATCTGCATCTATACCAAGATACAGATAGGAAAATACTCCACTTTAAGATGGTGCCCAAGACATTCTCCCTGTTTCTTCTACATTCACCTGCAAATGCTAAAATTTAGTCCCCTGTTTTCTTTAATAAGTGAAAAAGAGCAAGCAAATCCATGAATAGTCAGAACTTTACATTTGCCTTTAATTTAAGGTCTCAAAATGTACCTTACTGTTTAAAAGGGTTTTTAAAAACCCACGGATTAAGGAAGTTGCTGTATCAAATATCACATTAGTCAGCATTAGCTCTGGCATTATTTTAGACAAACTAAGATTTTGAATGAAAGTATTATTCTTCTAATGTCATATTCCCAAGGGTAATGAAAGTAATTACAAATCATATCCCATAAGGCTATGAACTTTACAGGGAGGGCAGCGTTTCCCCGGCCATATGAACCACACTCTATAGAAGTTGTTGAATTCCACTTCCAAGGAAACCAGGTATGACACGATGCAGAACTTCCTTTGTGACACTGTCCCATGGTATTTATGTGTCCTGTGCTATGGAACGACAAGATTATGTATCACTCCTAAAATTTCAACAAACCAGCTTTGATGTATCAGTGCAAATGTAAACAGATCAAAATGAGCAATACACATTCAACTCCTGTAATGAAGTAAAATCTGAATAAGTCAAAACATAGAAAGGGAAAAAAAAAAAAATCAAAAAAAAAGGTTCTATTCAAAGTAACTAAAAAAATAAAATCAAGTCACCCACACAACTGCATAGGAACAAGTTCTCACTAATCTTTTGAAACATTTTTGGTATCTTTGATATCCTTGACCTTATTCTTAAATCACAACTTAGTAGATAATCCATTTTGTTTTCAGTACAATCACAGAAAACAGTGGCTTCAGCAAAGTATATTGCTTCTTAACAAGTAGTTTAACACTTACTGGGCCTTTCTTTGACAATATTTCAGTTCTCCTACGTAGCAATAACAACAGTTGTGTTTAAAATTACAACTCTAAGAAAGGAATTAGAAATGCCATTTCAAATGCAACCATTTCCTTTAGCTAAAATTCAGAAGCTTTTCAAAAGCATCCCCTGCCCAACTTTTAACACTTGCAAACAAAATCTTACTAATGTACCCTTGCAGAAGATTAAAAGAAGGCAAATTAAAAAATCATGATTAGCTAGTGTATACAATTAAGTATTTTGAACCTCAATGCATCCTGTGAATCAGC
The DNA here is from genome assembly GCF_028554395.1 of Pezoporus wallicus. Lineage (NCBI taxonomy): Eukaryota > Metazoa > Chordata > Aves > Psittaciformes > Psittacidae > Pezoporus > Pezoporus wallicus. The sequence continues at coordinate 3,255,441 of NW_026639755.1, forward strand.
AGCACGTAGGCTAGAGTCACTAACAATTACAAAGTTTCACTGAAGTGTTCATAGAGAAGTAAAATGCTAGGGAAATTAGGACTACAGTTCATAGAAATAGTAAATCATTCTGATGCTGCTTTCAAAAACTGTCAAGTCTCCGTTAAACTTCTGTTGTGGAATTTTCCAAGAGTTGGTAGGAAGTGAACTATGATGACCACAGGAAGGTTGGGGTTTTTGCTTACTGGCAACCTATCATTAATATTTAATGAATTTCCTTTATAAAGAGAAGAAAAAGAGGGATATTGAAAAGGAAAAATTTCTTCTCAGTGGAACTCCTGAGGAAAACATTTTTCTGGGGCTTAAAGACAAAAAAGCTTCCTATGCTTTATTCCTCTGTATAATCTAATGCAGTTGACTATAACCATGTATTATAGTTACTCCTATAATCCTATTTTTAACATTTAGTTAAAAAACCCTTGCACTCATTACTCTTAGCAAATGTTCCTATGTCTAAATTTGTCTTCACTGAAGTTCTGTCTTATTTCTGAGTAACCCTAACTCTGCGGGCACAAAACGTGGTGTAAATTTTAAAAAGCCCTACTGTATAGAACAGCACTACAGAAAAAGCATTTAAAAACCTGCCTCGACTCTCCATAAAGATTCAAGCTTTACTCTTGCGCAAAATTTATCCCACTGTGATTCATTTGCTATCTCCAGTACCATATTATATTGTGTTCATATTAAAATACATGCAGGAAGTAACTTTATTCCAGTGGAGTAAAGAAATATAAAATTTAATAATCATTTACCATAAATTAGCTCATGCAGCCAGGTTGTAGATTCACAGTGACTCCCTTGGGGAAGGAATATTCAGATTAAAGCCACTGCGGTAACTCTTACCCTGTTACTCTGGCTCTTCCATAGCAGGCAAAGAAGGAAATCCTTCACCCTTAGTATATAAATCAAAATAATTTTGTAGAACAAAACATGCTCCCACAGGAAATTTCCTGCACTGACCCAAACGGGGCAGGGGAAGGAGGACTAAATTGTTTTCATCTTCATCACACGCTGACCCTATACTGTGGGTAAATCAGCTGGGCTTGACTTAAAGCCTAATTTCTTATAGCACTGCTACCACAAATACATTACAGAGAATTTCATTTTTTACTGAGGTGGTTTCCTGCATGTTTTCCTTAATAAACTACTACCTATTCCATAAAAGGCTCAAGACATGCAATGCTTGGCAGGTTAGCATTTCTGGAAGAACTTCTTCATTGCATTTCTTTCTCTTCAGAAATGGAAAAAAAATCCATGTAAAGTCAGCTTCCTTTCCAAATTGTTTTGTTGCAATTTACTTTTAGAGGCAAAGGAAAAACATCACAGCTGAAGAGCCTTAGAAATTTAAAGCTGAGTTAGGGCATTCAGCTAAAAGCCAACGTCTATTCTTTTCCAATTGCTTACATACCTATGTATTCTGACACAATATAAATATACAAGACCAGTTCTTCACAGAATTTGAACGCATTTTTAACTTTAAGCACACCAGAATAAATACTTACCTTTAAAACAGGCATATGCCACAGTGTTTTGGTAAGCCCATACATAAATTTTCAAGCAATTCCATTAGGCAAATAAGTAACGATTAAAAAGATATAAAAAAAGATTGTCAAAAAAAAGAAGCTCATTAGTTTCTGGATTTATAGACTAAAAACTGCTCATCCCCTAGACAGAGATTCAGATAAGAGCAAGTATTTATCATGGCTTTGTAGAGACACCCGTCTTCAAAGCCAGGGCACAGATCCCAGTTTATTTAATAGCACAGCGATAAATTCATTAGCTGTGCATGAAGTACCTTGGTTTGAATTTACATACAGACATCTCATTTGCTTCTAAGTGGTTTGAAAGATATTAATTTGTCCTAGCTGAACAATGCAATTTGATACAAAGGCCTCTGAGATTTTTCTACTGGAACTGGCATATTCAAAGAAGCAACAGTGTGCAGAAACACAAGGAGAGATTCTGAGAGCATTCAAGTGAAGGATTTTGCTGCCTAGCTAACAAACCCTGCCCTTCCAGAGTGCCTCTTGGCTTGGATTTGGTGTTGCATGGAACTGGCTATACTACATGTGGTTCTGGTGATCCATTCACTGGACTTAACCAAGAATTTCTGCAGGTTTGCTCCTAACGGCTGTGCAGACAGTCCTCTGAGTCCTTCAGCTACTGAGCTGAAGCTCATGGTCATGTTCATTGCCAGAAATCAATTGCAGAAGAACATGTACTACCACAGAAATACTAATGTTTGAGTTTCACTGAGGAAGAGAACAAAAACATATGGAATTTCACTACTTCTCATTAATTTCCCTAAATGGATAAAAAATTCAATATGAGCCTTCTAATTGCAGGGCAGAAAACGAAGTAGAATGCCTTTGGGCAGAAGGAACAGAGGAAAAGAAACTGAAACAACAGTAGAAGCAAGAAAAATTGTGATGCAACCACATGGCCAGTGAAAGCAATTGCCCTTAGTTATTTTGTCATGCAATGAAAAGGTAAAGCTAATCCCCTTAGCTTTCCTTCATGAACGTGGAATCCAAAACTAATCCTTTTATAGTAGCTATGCCCCACGAAATAGGGTGTTTAAATAAATCCCCTTAATCATCATGGCAAGAATCAGGGAGCTAAAGTCAATCCCTTTAGCTGGCCTACATGAAACAGGGAACCAAAGCAATCTCCTTTGCTATGCTAATGCTACTAATGAAGTCTACCACCCTTTTAAACTATTTTGATACAAAACTATTAGTAGCCTTCTTGTGACATGCATAAGACCCAACATGTATGCAGTGACATCTACGGCAGTAAGTTGAACATTACTGGCCAAATTTTAGGGCATAAATTATATGTCTAATGTTCGCCACTTCATGACTTACTAATCATAAGCATAATGAAAGAATATTTGCGTATCCATTAGCTGAGAGGCAAAACAAAACGTTTGAGCTCTTCCTTAAGAAAAATTAAGAAACTGGGAGTATTCCTTGCAGCATTGAAAGCTGATGAAAACTACCAACAGATATGCAGAGAAATCACTGAACAATTTATTTATTATTTAGCTTCTGTGTCTGCTAAGTTACACTTTGTTGCTGCTTCTTTTTTACTTACTCTCCAATATACCCATTTTTTAACACTAGTCAGTTCTAAAGAAACATTCATAGGCTTCTTAAAATAACTGCTGCTAGTTGAAATTAGGCATATTTGTTCTCATTCAGTGATAGCCTTGTTTGGGAGACTTTATTGGTTTGCATTTTTAAAGAGATCTGGTTGATAAAATCCTTGTCCAATATTACAATACCCAGAGACAGGTTCATCTCCACCTTATTTCAGCGTGTGCACTGGAAAACTTTTGCTTATTTCTAAAAAAACCCCACAGGAGCATCAAGCTTCCAGAAGCACAGAATGAAATCTGTACTATTTTGCTAAGTGAGACCATCCATTCCTGTTCATTTCAAGGTTATATGCTCATGTGGCAAAAAGAAACCCGAAAACCGAAAGTCAGTAAAACATCTGCATTCTTCAAATGCTGTTTTGCGTCTCAACAGCATTTGGGGTCTTTCAATTTATTTCTGCAAGTTACATATTATATTTTAAACTCTTAAGAAGGGATCCTTTTGATCAAATACAATGGAGGATTATCCTCTTCAATCTGAAATACAGTTATAAATTATTATGCATAAACACCTGGAGTTTCTGCTGGCTATTTTGTTATCCAAAGAATTATGATTATTAAAAATAATTCCATTTCTTTATTAGAAGTCAATAAACATATCTGCAAACTATCTATTTTCCACTTTTTGAAGCAGCTTATTCGGCTTATGTAAGGAGTATCCCTTTCTGCTATGACTGCTTACATAAACACATAATCCACGTAGCAAAGGCCTCTGTAATTGGTTGGACCCCTTTGCAGGGTATGCACACTGAATCACATGTGTAGTCTATCTTCTTAAATCTACAGTTTTCAATTCTTTAAATGTTGGACTAGCAATTGCTTTAAATGACAACTGTTCTTCAGAGAAGAGTTTTCAAGCTCAAGCATCATATTAGAGGTTTAGAGACAGACTGGCAGAGAGCAAAGCAGAAAAGAACTTCTTCAACACAGCCGTTTCAATCCAGGATTCTTTTCAGTCTCAAGCCTAATTTTAGTACTCCAACATTTATAAGAGGGCTTGGTCTCATCTCAGCCCTGAGCTCATGGAAGGCCTGTCTTAGAGACAGCAAGTGGGATCACTGCAACGCAGCAAGGAGAAAGTTAACAGGCAAGGAGTGTGCACAATCTACTTTACTACAGCTTCTTGACCATTTCTGAGTTAGGAAAAAGTCTACTTGAATTTTTAGTATTGACACATGGACAACAAAATGCATGTCACTGAGGAAGCAGATAAAACAGGTACCTTCTGACAGAATATAAAATACAGGCGAGGGAGCAAGAAAAAGCAGGAAGAAAACTCTGTCTCTGCCTACAAGGATGAAGACTGAACGTATCAGCCCCTTGAAGACTGCAACTAAAATGAAGATCGCAGATAAAGCGATAGTGAGAGTCCTTCTTGTCCCACGATTCCTCAAAAAGTCATAGTCGGAAGGTCCATCTCAGCACCACGAGGGAAAAACTCTGGGAAAGACAGTAGTATTTCATTGTGCCCAAACCATTCCTAATTGCTATATTAAGATCCAGCCAGCAAGAATTCCAGCAGAGCAGAAAAACTATGAGCATACAGTCTTTCCATCCTTACAACTGTTAAAACTCTTGGTACCCATGTACCAACATAACTTAAAGCCCCATCAGAAAACAAGTGATTCACTGCAATTTTCACAGGGGAACTATGTGTGTGCTTAGTATTTAAAAGTAGCCTAGAGACTGCTTCAAGCTTGCAGATTTCTTTATAAATTGCTTAGTTTTCTTTAACTTCAACAATTCGTTCAATGTATTTAAACATCTGCGAAAGGTTCAAATGTAAATATTTTGGGGGTTCTTTTGGTTTTGCTTGTTTGGGGTTTCTTATCTTCCTTTTCTGTTAACTCCAAGTAAAGGCTTCCAATTTCAGGTCAGGCTATTGTAAATCCTTACGAATATTTTTTTCATTTTCATTAGACAGAGAAGATCCACTTTTGGAAAATAAATTATTCCTGTCACTAGAAATGACTAAAAGTCTTGGCATTTTGCCTAGTCCCCCTCAATTACTGAACACAGCATATGACTAAAAAGCAGTAACTGGTCATGAAACAGAGGAGCATTTTTTGCTGCTGCCACTTTTACCTTTCTCTCCTGGGAAAAAATATTTCTGTGGCTTTTGAACAATCCAGAGAGATTGCTTTTCAGAATACCTAGGTATTTATCAACTACTCAAGCATTTATGGGGCCATTTCCTAAGCACATAGGAATTCCAAGGGGGATTTCCCAGGAGTTCAGTATAGCAGCTCTTAAGTCTCTGAAAATACAATGGTTCAGATAAAGAGATGTTCACTGTGCAACTGTTATTTCCATAAATATTGCTTTTCTTCCACTATCTTTTCAACCTTTCTTTTCCACAATTTAGTGATGAAGGCAACACTCAACTTGGCATTCTTTCCTTTGACATTCCATGTATGAGCACAGTGAACACTGAATTATGTCAGAACAATATTGTATATAATTGGGAATGGATACGAGTGAATCTTTTGAATTTTGGAGTATTGACATGCTGGCGGAAACCATAAAAATTCTTTAATTCAACTCCTCTGAAAACACACCCCATGCAACTTAAATGAATCATTGCTTCTCCCTCAACCCTGTATGTTTTCCTTCTAAAAATACAATTTACAGAAAAGAAAAATAAAAGGCAAAAATGCGTTAATTTTCACTAAATTATACTTTCCTTCTTCTTCTTACTGCATTTTTTGGTAAGCCAAGATATTGTGAACTTCTGAATGCAAGATACGGATGTGCAAACTACAAAGACTTAAAAAAGCATTTTTCCCACGCTGAGTACGCAGATGTGCAACCCATATATGGTACTCATCTATTGTAACTTCCAACCAATGTATTTTGAAAAAGCAATACAGGATTTAGCATTAACTTTGTGGGACTGCACAACTGAAAAAGTTAAGCACTTACTGTGCTCCACTACCTATCATATTTCTCATACCCAGAATGAGAAACATGAAAGATTATAAATACTGCAACTGTCACCCTTTGCCCTCTTTTGCTATATAATATACATTGAAAAATAATAAACTTTCTTTGTGCATTATAACATACAAGATACACAAAATACATTAAAATCAGCATAGTAAGAAAATAAAGCAAATAACTTGGCAGTTTCCAGGCACTGAATTCATGAACTGCATCTAACCTAAGTGCAAACAAACTTTTTTAAGGGAAAAAAAGGTTGTCATTTTAAATAGCCCTTCTCTGCATCAAGGATTACAAGACTGCCTGCTTCGTTTTCCTTTTCTTTATCATGTTCCTCATGCTACTCAAAAATGATTTAAAAAACCTGAAAAAACAGATTCCTTAATGGCCATGAAAGCATACAGACAGGCAAGAAAACAAAGAGTACCTGGTGTGAGGTGTGAGTTGGAGAAGTTAGATCTTGGGCAAGAAAGAGGCAAACTCATTAAGTGTCATATCGTTTCTCTATTAAATTGATAGATTTGAATTTCAGGTATGGATTCAGCATGGATTTTACCCCCCTTGGTATGTTTTATGTTAAATATGTGGATAATTACATGGAATGAAATGGAGATGGCAAACTCTTAGCTTGACATCCTAGTAAAAGGTCATCCTACTAGAAAACCAATAAGAAAAACGCTTCAGCTTCGCAGATGGCCCATAGTTCCAGTTATGTACAGAAAATTTTGCCTTTCCTAGGAATGTATTTATATCCAGTATTATTTAAATTGAACAGGAAGAGAAAAATAATGCAAAAAGTATACACGACATTACTACCATAAAGTTCACACTTGCCACGCAGTACACTAAAAATACAATCAATTGGTTTTGGTTGAGCAGTTTAGAGATCACTTCTATTGCTTTACTATTACAGATTACTATTTAAGTGTATAGCTGTTCTACAGTGAACCATTCAAATACGTTTATAATTCTCCTTCATTACATATACTTTCCTACAAGTGGTTTCTTGGGGTTTTTGTTGTTTGGTTTGTTGTGGGTTTATTATTTGTTTAATTTACAGCAAATTCCACCTCATTGTTTAGGCTACTAAGGCTTTAGGTCTGTCACTGCATAATGGGCAAGTACAAATGGGCCCTAATGTGTTTGCAATAACCAAGTAAGAACACAACAGTGTATATGGCAATAACTATTCCCCGTGGAACCTGCAATTAGATGTTTCACATAAAACCAAATGAAAAATAAGCAGGATGCTGCCCAAATGTATGTACAAAAAATAAAGGAGGAGGAAGGAGGGAGACAATATCTCCTCTTCATGGTGCCTTTCGTGAATTCAACCACTTTAGATGGAGCATGTTCTGGTAACCCTGCATCCATCCAGTAGATATTCAAATTCCCAGCACAGTCACAGTTAGTTCTTTGGTCAAAGGTTTCAAGTTACATATGCAGGCAAATTAAGATTTGTGCCATATTAACAGGAAACACAGGCATAAACAAAAAAATCAGGCAGTCATCAAAAGACACACTGACACTCCCAGGGCATAGACTTTTCAAGCAACCCTTTAAGGTTTTAATAGGTGCTCCTAAAGGAAACACGGAAACTTGACTGCCACAAGTTAGTCATTTCATAATAGGAACAGCAACTCCTTGACAAACGCCTTCCTAGACATTTAACTAGATCTTGGATACATCTAATTGTTTAATCCCTGCAGATGGAAATTAATCTAAAAACAAACCAAACCAAACCCACCCCCCAGAAAAAAAAAGCTCCTCAATTTACCTTTTCCTTCATACAACATCTTGACCACCAAAAAGGATACTAAATATCGTATTGCAGAGCATGGGGTCTGATTATGTCCAAACTGCAGCTCAAATACGTGACTTCAAATATATTTCCCAATGCCATCACTTTAAATACCCTGTATTGTGTGAAAATCTGATTAGCTTCCTTCTTTTTCCTTCATCCTTGTTAAATGTTCTGACAGCTAAATCCCTACCTTCTATTAAACTTGTTATTAAAACCACAACCTCTGTGACACCTCTGAAATCCTGCTGGTGAGCTTTCATAAATGTAACTAGATATTTTTATTGCCATTGAACTGCTGGAATAGAGGGGAGAATTTAGACTTTAGGATGCATCTTTTATCAAAAATGTCCTCAGTTCTTAGTTAAAGCTTTACTTCTTGCTACTTCTGCAACATCTATCCATAGCTCAGTCCTCTGTTCCACAGACTATTCAGAGTATGCCCAAGTGACTCAGAAGACCAAACAGTACCCATTGTATGAGAAACATTGCATGGCTTGGAGAACTAGGGAAGTGATTGGTTCTCCGTATTTGGCACTGGTGACAGTGCATCTCAAATCCTGCATTCAGTTCTGGGCCACTCACTACAAGACAGACACTGAGGTGCTGGAATGTATCCAAAGAACAGCAATGAAGTTGGTGAAGGGTCTACAGAACAAGTTTTACATTGAGCAGCTGAGGGAAGTGGGGTTGTTTAGCCTGGAGAAAAGGAGGCTCAGGAGAGACCTTATCACTCTTCACAACTCCCTAAAAGGAGGTTGTAGTGAAGTGAGGGTCTGTCTCTTCTCCCAGGTAACACGCTATAGGACAAGAGGAAATGGCCTCATGTTGTGGCAGGAGAAACCTAGATTAGGTATTAAGAAAAAAATCTTCACTGAAAGGGCGATCAAGCATTGGAAGAAGCTGCCCAGGGAAGTGGCTGAGTCACCATCCCTGGAGGTACTGATGACATGGCTTAGTGGACTTGACAATGCTAGGTTTACAGTTGGACTCAAGGATTTTAAAGGTCTTTCCAAACCAAAGGATTCTACAATTTGCTTGGAATACAAGTAGTACACCTTCAGATAGAAGTGGTTTTTTGGTATTGGCATTTTTTCCTATTGACATTCACACAAATAATTTTAGTTATGTTTACCAGGTTAGGGATAGGGTCAATTTTCTTCATAGTTGTCCATATGTTGCTGTGGTTTAGACTGGTGACCAAAATAGTACTGCTAACACACCAGTGGTTTAGCTGTTGCTGAAGAGTGCTTGCACAGCATCAAGGCCTTCTCAGTTTCTCAATATGCCCTCTCAAAGAGCAGGTGAGAAGTAGGCAAGAAGTGGGGAGAGAATGCTGATGAAAGGGCTATTCCATCCCATATAATGTAAAGTTCTGCATTCAAGCTGTGGGTAGGGAGCAGTTTTCTCTTAAGTAGCCACTGCCTGAAGACTGGATAGGCATCAGCCTGCTTATGTGAGGTGCTGCCTTTGCATCACGCTTTTTAACCCCAGTTATTAAACTATCTTTATCTTGACCCACAAGTTTTTGTCCTTCTGATTTTCTCCCCCATTCCTGCTGGGTTGGAGTAAGCAAGTGACTGGGCAGGGGCTTAGCTATTGGCTAGGGTTAATCCAGCAAAATAAACCATATTAAGAAGCAGAGGATGACTCTGAACTACAATGCCTTGGTCACTACATCACAATTCTCCAACCACAGAGCAGACCGGGAACCAATAAATAAAATCAAACTTCTTAATTCAGCTTTTAAATGCCCTAGAGTATCTTATTAACCCCAAAAAAACCCTTTACCTTATAAAGATGGTTTAGTGACAATAACATGCTGTGGTCTTTTTCAGCCTTTATATTGGGTGCCACATGATGGATGACTACGAGTAGATTACAACAATCAAGCACAGATTACAGATCACATATAGCCATACAGCATCTAAAGTATCTTATTTTTGCTACAAAATTAAACATTCAGAAGTTTTTCTTCTAATGAGACTTTTCAAAGGTAAGTTATTTGGTATATAACATAAAATGATATAAATATTTTGGTCAGGAATGCTCACTGAAGTATCTAGGAATGGAAATACTGCTTTTAACCAACTGACAGATTACTATACAGTGTAAAACTACAGTTTTGGAAGATAATTACAAGTCACAGTGAGAACCAACTGAACCAAATGAACATTGGAAGTACTGGTGATGAGCTCCCAGTATCATTACTGCACTGAAAAAGCCTAGTAATGGTTAAACAGGAGAGCAGTATAGTGGCAGGATGATTTGTTGGTACTGCAGCAAATAATGAAATTGACTGTAAATACTACATAGTTAGAATCATAGAATCATACAACAGTTAGGGTTGGAAAGGACCTTAAGATCATCAAGTTCCAATACCACTGCCATGGGCAAGGACACCTCACATTAAACCATGTTTTGGAGCAGATTCTCCTGGAAGGCTTGATAAAGCACATGAAAAACAACAAGGTGCTTGGTGACAGCCAGCATGCCTTCACTAAGGGGAAATCCTGCCTGACCAATTTGATGACCTTCTATGATGGGGCTACAGAACTGATGGACAGGGGTAGAGCAGCTGATGTCATCTACCTGGACTACAGCTGATCATCCTCATGGCTGCCTCTGGACTTGCTCCAACAGTTCCATGTCCCTTCTATGCTGAGGACACCAGAACTGCACACAATACTCCAAGTGAGGCCTCACAAGTTGTTCCTCGATTTAAATATGGTACGAGGCGGAGAAGGTAGAATCAGACGGTAGGAATCCTTTTTTAAACAGTGCTCTAATTAATTAATGGAACTATTAACCAAGAGAATTATGGTTCCTCCATGTCTCTTAAAAATATATACTTCAGTGAAACACTTGTTTCTGTGTAAACGCAATGGTTAGGCTTTAAATCGTACAGCCTCTGACAAAACAGCAGTGTGATGAATTAATCCTGCTGGTCATAAATAATTTAAATATCTACTGAGTTCTAATAGTTACAGTATTAAAGGTGAAGATTGGAAGTGATGATGATCTTGTAATTCACACTGCTACATGAGATGTTCAAATTACCATCGTCCTTAAAAATCAGTATTCAAGCGGCCAGGTAGGCTTGCAAATTGTGTGTTTACATATACACATAACTTAAGCCATTTCTATTTCGTAGCAAATCCAAACAACTGGGAACTGCAGTGAGGAGCATTTGCATTTCTGCACTAGGCATCTGTTGTCACTTTTTGTAAAATGGAGTTCTTGGCTTTTAGATAACTGGATAATATGAAATGCAGAACTAAACTGTGGACACCGAGCATCACCACATATACCACTCACTCCCTACTTTTTTTCTTATGATGCCATACTGCTACCTGAGCATGTTTAATGCACTAATCTTGCTTTCTGGTTTTGCATTCATGTTTTTCACTGTGCACATCTTAGTCTTGTATCTCAGATGCTTGTTTTACTTGCTTATCTTCCCATTTTTCACCACTGTCACATTACTTTCCCTGTTTTCTCTTAACCATTTCCCCACTTTATACTACTCCTACTTACTGTGTTGTTTACTGACAGTTTTACTAAAGGAAGGGGTCTAAGTTTCTCTCTTTTTCTTTAGAAGTGTTTTGTTTCCATGTGACTTCAAAGGAAATCAGGAGAATTCTGAAAAAAATAATCAATCCACTTCAGAAAATGCAGAAATAAAAATCTTACGTATTGTGTAAGAATGTCCTCAGGCATATTCCCAGGTCAAATCACCTTCAGAGTATTAGTTTAAAAGTGAAGGAGAAGATGGATGTAGCTACACTGGAAGAAATGATTACACATTAGCACTGGATAACCTCAGCATCACCTCTGATGACAACATGAAAAAAGATTAGTGGGTACTGATGAAAACCAGTGTTAAGCCATTCAAAAATGTTACTATAAGCTATAAAAATATCTTCTAATTAGCTAAGAAGAAGTTAAGTCAATTGTTGACTGATGCATTAGTGTAAAAGATTATTCTAACAGAGGGTAAATGTCTGGTAGGCAAAATAAATAAATAAATAATGAATCAGTGCTTTGACAAGTCCAGTCTCAACAAATTCATTACTGAAAAACAAAAACCTCACTAAAACTGTAAACTACTGAGAGTTATTTAAAAGCTTAAAAGATCCCCCAAAGAAAGAAGATAGTCAAAACAGAACTGCTTCTGTGGATAAATCAATAGGAAATTTACCAATTGACAAGAAAGCTGTTCAAATAACTGTGGGAAATGGGATTAAAATAGTTTCATCACTCACACAGCCATCAAATAATTTAGAGGGCTTCTAGTAGGCTCTTCACTGCTGAGGCTATACATTGTGCCTACTGTGACAAGGTAAATTCTACAAGCCCCTTCCATGTGTAAATAATTTCTCACAGCTTTGTTTTATGAGTCACCTTATCATTTTTTACACTGATTTTAAAATTATTTTGGAGTTGATGAAGTGGTCATTAATTTACATTAATGGTAGAAGCACGTATTTGCATTATTAGTTTTCTTCTTTAATTAAGAAGACTTTACTCCAAATTAACAGCTGCCAGGTAGATTTGGCTCATGTGAAGTACGTCAGTCTTTGAGTTTAGTCGGATACTTATGGTAGAAGTTTTCCAGGAACAGACATGCCCTTATGACAATAGCCTCCAAACCAGAGCCCGTGAGCAAACTTCACTCACAAAATTGTGTTACATTGTTTAATGTAATGGGAAATAACTATTTCAAGAAGTTACACCAAAGATAGAAGAAAAAAAAACCAACACCTGGAGCTGCCCAAGGTACATTATTTTGTTTGCATTACTGCTAGTGCACCAGTACATTTCAGTTATGCTTTTCGGTTTTTTCCTTTCCTCCCTTATGTTCAAAACCTTATAAATCACTTAAATCATACTTAATCCCCTGGAAAAACTGCCCTTCTAACAGGCACAGCACCACCTGCTGTAGCGAGAAAACCTAGCAAAAATAATCCTGTCCCCAGGGTCAGCAAACTGCCTTCAGCTGGACCCCTGGATGATGGTTCACATGAACTCAAGTAGCCTGCCCACTAGGACACGTTTACACTCTCTTTTCAAACCTATGAAGGGTTTCCTTCCCAATCCAAACCAACCTGTTCGACATTTTCAAGGTTATGGAGTGACAGTTTGTTGAGTAAAGATCTATTTTTATCTCTTAGCACATGCCTTTTCATAAATCAATCGGTCATTTTGAACTATAGCCCAAAGAACACAGGAAGTATCAGATGTGTCCATTATTAAGGCAGAAATTTTAGACAGCCTATCACTGAGAAGATAAATTAGAATTCAGTCAACAAAAGCTGATCCTACTGACCTCAAAGATATTAATGTTTTATGCTGCATTTCATAGCTCTAAGCACTTAATTTATTACCTGTTCAAAATACAAGGAAAAAAAAATCTGACAAGAAAATAAAGGAAACACATTTGCAAGAAAAACTGTTGTATTCTCATGCTTCAGGAAGGTTGCACAAATAACTGGGGAGAAAATGAAAAACTAAAATCACATTGTATTACAAAGGAATGGATAACACAGTTGTGCATAACTCAACTTTTCAGCTATATGACGGCATTGCATACAAATGCCACATAGGAAACTACTGTGCTGTATCTTTACTTGCTTGTAGCTACCTCTAGAGGTTACCAAAACTGCTGAAAGCTTGCAAACATTATTTTCTGAAACTACCATAAATAAGTCTGGGAGGTGAAGGTTCTGCCAATTCCAAAAGAGTAAATACATCCTAATTTTTTCTCCTACTTTACCCTAGCCTGTTAGTTTGAAATCTCTGAGGGATACTCAATACTAACCAAATTCCAAGTACTATTTTTCCAGTTGCTATTTGATTTAATGGAAACATTCTTCATGACTGAGGATGCCAGTAAATTAATGACTTCTGTTAATGTCACAGTCTCATGAAAGCCTATCATCCCGTCCTCCTGACCTCAGAGATGTTCGTTAGAGCACTATTTACGTCAATGACACTTTTCTTATACATCTAAACACCAACACATACACTTAGTTAAAAAAGAAGAAGAGGAGAAAGGTTTCATTAAAGTTATTGGAGTTATTGGTTGATTCTAAGATTTATGCACTAACAAAAATCTCTACCAATCAAATACACAAACAAACCAAAACCTGTCACTCTCCTCCAACAAAAGGGAAAAGGCTGATGGACCGACCCATCACAGGACAAAAGAGGTTCTTACTTCTGCAGTGATAATCTCAATCACACAAATAATTATGCCGTATTCCGAGTTACATCGGAACAGATAAGTAACTTGGATTAGACAGGACTGTGGACATACAATAACATCCCTGATGTCTGTGCGAGATTTAGAAAGACAATTTTACTGTTCTTTACTAGATCAGTAAGTATTATAGAAGTTATCAGATGATCCCAAAAGCACTGTTCAAGAATCAAATAATAATTAGCACGAATATTGACCTTTTGCTGCAGAGACTACATACAAAAGTGACATGAAGAAGCACAGAAATGTCATATTCTGTGAATTACATGAGCACTTGTACGCTCAGGTTTTTTGTTACCTTTGTGTAAGGTACAGAATCCCAGAATAAACCTGGGAAAGAACTAAACTGTATCAAAACAGTTTAGAAATATATTCTACTTTTAACTTTAGCATATTCAATATTTTATAAGCCACAGTAATGGGACTTTTCATGTTTTAATAGCTTTATGCAATTCTTCACTATGTTCAAATATCTAAAGCAACGTGTACATTTGATATATTTTAATGCAGTTTGTCAGAACAACACTAACTCTGAAAAATTAGCAATTACTGATTTTAATCAAAAGTTCTGCATAGCTCTCAGTGAGAGAAATAACTCTCATTTCATGTAAGTCATTTGTCTCCACTATTTATTTGGGGTTTTCTGTTTGTTCATTCTTTCTGCACCATTTCAGAGGAGCAGCACTGCCACTAGGTCCTACTGCTCACAGCAGCCTTTTGACCTAAGGCATTTTCCTTCGTTCCACTGTGAGAAATGGAGGACCTTGTTTGTCTGCATATCCTGTCATCTCCTGCTGTGTGTCACCAATATCTTACGGTCTCTTTCTTAAATGGATCATGCTTCTCCAAATCATGGATTCTCAGCTGCACAACTTCCCCAACAGTTTGTTCAGAAACTCACTTGTTTTAGTGTGCATGAATCTGTATGCCATTTACAGCTTAGGCTAATTCATCAGCAGTTTACACATATTTTCTCCCTGAGTAAAAAGTACACATGCACTTCTCTTAACTATTCACCCAGCTCGTCTCACAGTTTTCACTCTAGGCTCTTCTGCCTTTTAAATTCCCAGGAAGCCTTATTCTATTTTCCTCAAGCTACAAACCACATTTCTCCCACTTCCTGACTCCAGCTATTTTTATAACAACTAAATTGTACCTACTTGGGAAAATCCCCAGTAATTGAATCCCAAGTACTGACTCAAACGTAAACCTGTATTCTGGTAAGCACAGCCAATTCTTAAAACACAGCAAAGGTCCTAAGATACTTGAAAACCTCTGTGTATTGCAAAACTCATGTTAATTTTCCATACGACCAACCAAAATAGGTATGTTGTAATAGTTACATCTTAAATCAACTTTGATTTTGTGCTCGTTTCTTTGTGACTGTTTTGATTGGAATAACTAAAGCTTTTAAGAAACCATCGAATAAATGAAATTACATCTTGTATGCTTTCCAAATGCCTGTTCAATTCAGTGGAGCTCATCACAAAGCTAGAGCAAAAAATTCCTCACATATACCATTTCTCATCATGGTATATGACAGTATTCGCTTTATCTAGAATTTTGGAAGGAAATAAGACTTCAGAATTATAACTCAGACTGCATGAGCCTGCATACCAAATATAAAACATAGGAGTACCCGTGACACACTGAGATTTCATCTAGGAACATAAAGAACTGGAAAACTCTGAAAAAGAGTAATCCATAAAGTTGAAAATAGGCTGAGATTATGAAATGCCACATTGCTTGAAATCCCTGAGGGCAAAAACACAGACGACATTTTATGGAAATGGATTATTAAGGCTCTGAGGATAGACAGTTCCTACTTCCTTCTGGAACAGATCACAAGAAATAAAATAACTAAAAATACAGAGGATTTTTCACTCAGAAAAACAGTATTTTCTGAGCTCATTTCAGAGAACCAAATAATTGTATGCCTGATACACAGGAATTTAGAGACAATGCCAGCTAATATAAACAGAAGTGATAATCACAGTCACATCAGAACATAGAAGCCGACACAATAGGTGTTAAATGCTCCAGCATATTGTATCTCACTTATAAAGTGAAGCTACAGATGCCTCTGAAATTCTGTTAGGTGCATTACCTGGGTGGAAAGAGAAGATGGGTTTTGTCAGTGTAGCCACTGGCAAAGCACTGATGGCTGAAATTCAGAGAGTGAAAATGCTCCTCTTCTCCACCTGTGCCTCACCTGCCAAGCCATCTCCAAGTACAGCAGACACCACTAACACTCTGGGGCCCTGTACACAATGTCAAGTAAGTGCCTCCTGGCAACCTTTAGTTACAGTACAGTGAACCCATGTAAGACACTAAACTAGAAGAGCGAACTTCAAACTAGAACGGTCAGTGCAGGAAATAAAAGCCCCACAAAACTATTCTATAAATATTTAAACTGATTTAATAATATTAACAAATTCACAATGTTCTTCTGATTTAGCCAACCTGACACCATTTTATCAGATGCTAAAGTCTGTTCTAATACTCACTTGAATTATTACAGTTTTATTTCAAGTTACAATATCAAAAATTATTTCTCCTTTTATTTCACAAAAAAATGTAGTCCTAGCATTCCTTTAGCATAGAAATTTTTAACATGGAACTTTATGATGTGTAACAGATTTAAAGACATATTCTTAACACTCAGAAAAGCAAGAAAAGGGCATAACAATGTGTACTCACATTATTTTCGCATCTGTTATTCCTACTTACAGCACAGGCTGCTCCAGTCACGAGAACTAAAATCATTCTGATTGCAAGAACATCCACCCAGGTATAATAGCCATTCACTTCCAGAGCGTCAGAATGCCAAAATCCAGACAATAAAACCAAAATGGTGACTTACCCCATTTAAAGGAAATGTTTTCCATCCTAGTTCTCCAAAGACAGCTGTAGTGTCAAGTAACACAACTGAAAATGGAAAAAGAAATGGTATGTTTGTGGTATTGGCTAGTTAGACATATGCAACATCAAGTATTAAACAGGTTATGAACTGAATTAGCCACATTAGCCAAGTATGTCTGCTTAAAGCTATTAAAGCAAATAAAATGTCAAGAGTATAAATAAAACCAGAATCCAAACATTGAGGTTTTCATGGCATACATTTCATTATCAAATATCTCAGAAGATGTAAGTCCTAAAACCCCCTAAATCGTTTGCAAGAAATCGCTGCAAAAATCACAGTACATTAATGATGCTTAATCATTAAAAGGTGCCTGAACAGGTATGCCCATTTCTGCAACTGCTTGCCCAGAAATCTAGATTTACACATGGACTTGAACATTACAGCATATAAATTAAAGAAAAACAGTTTCAAAAGTAAGATGTTTTAAAAGAAACCATAAACTTATCAGAAATAAAGTTATACAAGATACAAATTGTATAATTCAGAAAGAAAACAGAAAGACTAAGAACTTTAGAGTTGGTATTTTAGCTGGAATATCACAATGCTGAAAGCAGCTACGTATATTTTGCATCACTTCTGTCACATTAATTCTGTTTTTTTAATACAAGTTAAAAAGGATGTGCATTATTGTGCTTGTATACTACAAAGTATTTCTGCACTTAGTATGCTAAATTACATTAGCTTCATTTTTCACTTTCACTAACATTGCAAAAATTGCAGCTCATAGTGCTAAGAAAGCTAACTGCAAAGTAAGTATTTAATACATGAGACATTGTACCTACGTGTACTACTGCCCTCTAATGGAATTGTTTCATCTGACCCTCTAAGAACTGTAAATTTAGGTTTTAAACATAAAATTAAGTATTGTATAGGGCAATTTATTTTAACTATCAAGTGGGTATGTTTTGAACGCTGAGCTCCTCCTTACAGCCCACAAATTCTAGTTCTTCCTTGGATGGTTAAATGATGGAGAAAAATGAACCTATTAGTTTGGAACATGACACTACTACCCATGTGTTTGAGAGGGGGGTTATGCTGTTGTGCACTATCTTCCACCTCTTACCTGTCTAAACCATCAGTGTACAGTTATCTATCATGTGTTCCTGTAAAGCAGTACAGCAGCAATAGCAGAAGCCAGGTCATGGGTTTTTGCCTTGTGGAAAAGGCACCTTGGCATGGGAACCATATGAGCTTGCCAGCTTATTAGAGGAAACCAGACCTAGCATCTTCCTTTGTCTTTCGTATTAGTGACAACTGGAGTTCCTCTATATTTAACTGTATGTTGACTTTTAACCTGAAACTGAAACAGTCTTATCAGCAAATTCACAGTCAGGTAACAAGCTCAACATTCACCAAATAAAAGTTTAATGATTTATTTGAAGAAAGTAATGACATTTTAAAAAGGATATTGAATAAAGGGCAGCATTCTGCTCTCCGCTTCGTCACCCCTGCACCAGTTTATGAAGCTTTGTGAATCACGAAGATAAACTTTTTTTTTACAAGCTCTGTTTTACTTTAAGAAATAAAAAAAAAAGAAATCACTATTTCCACTGAGACCATTGCTGCCTTCTGCTTACTTAAAAAGCTGAGATTTACAGCTTCTACAGTGTTTTTTACTTGCACCAGGCTACCATACACTTGTTGAAGAGTCAAAAGAGCATCTTCCTATTTGGCCCGTGATGCAGAAGTTACCTGGGTAAACCTTCAAGTTACAATGTACCAGGGACCTGTCACCTCCAAAAGAATGAAGCTGCTGGGTTCAGCTATCCCCTTCTCATAGAGAAGGCCAAATGCTCAGCTCGTTTCTGAGAATATTTCAGTTCCTCTTAGGAGTTTGATTTATTCTCTCCATCTCTCCTCCCCACCTCTCTCTAGCCAGCAGACTCCTTGTAAATATACTCGGTTTTCAGCTAAGGTTATACCTTGCTACTTATGCAGTGCTATTCTGATACTTGAATTCCTTAAAACTTTTCTGGCAGCAGGGCCATGATTTAATAAACATTGTCCAGGTAGTCAAAAACAATACTTCCACGGAACGGGCCCCAGAATACAGCAAGGAAAAATAACTCACTTCTTCAGCGGAGCTTGAATTAATTAATTCCTTGCCCAAATTAATCAAGTACTACTTCAAAGCTCAAAGCTATACATTAAAAATTAAGAGCTAGAGTAAATCCATCACTGAAAGCATGCTAAGTTTAAATTTAGTTGAACCACAACCATAAAATCATAGGATGGATTGGGCTGGAAGGGACCGTAAAGATCGTCCAGTTCCAGCTCCCCTGCCATGGGGGGATATACATTTACCAAATTACTTGGTTTTCTTAAAATACGATTTTTGATGCATTTTACGTACCAAGCCTCTGGTATGCTTACATATGCTTGCTTATAGCCACAAAATCTGTTAGAACTTCAAACCTGAGAATTCAACCCACCACACTATTAATCAGAATTAGGATGCTATCACCTGCATAGAATGCTACCACCTTCAGACTCAGAAATGAAAATCATAAAAGTTAACACTGTTTTTCCAACAGTACTTGCATTAAAAGACATGAAATTATTATCAATCAAAAATATGCAAATACTGGCAGATCAAGTAAACATTATAGCACAGAAATACAAACCCCAGTAAAGTGGTAAAGTCATCAGGGCTGGCTATACAAATGAGGACACGAATAAAGTAATAAGATCTGCATACACTTCAGTGATTCGGAAATATCTACATGATAGACTTCAGCGTGGGACAGAGATACCCAAGCTATCTTTAAATGAGGTAATTAAGAAGCAGTCTATCCCCAGCAGCACAGACCTGATGGCAGACAAATTCACACTGCCAAGAAGCTTCCAACTCACAGCTCCTTGGCAAAAACATTTTTCTGACAAAGAAACCCAGACTAAGAAGAATGCCCACATGGATACATCTGAAACTACAAACAGGAGTGAATGCTTCTCTGAGTGCAAACCAGTAGAAGTTTCAAGAGAACTGGCAATTCATAGAATCACAGAATAGATAGGAAAGGACCTTAAGATCATCTAGTTCCAACACCCCTGCTATGAGCAGGGATACCTCACCCTAGACTATGTCACCCAAGGCTCTGCCCGGCCTGGCCTTGAACACTGCCAGGGATGGAGTGTTTTGCCATTGCAAAGAGGCTAAAAACAGATAATGGATGCTACATGTATGATGCTTAAAATGAGAAAATTCCCTAAAATGTTAACGGAACCAGGAATGACCCTTGTCCCTCCATTTACTTAGTTACTCTTTTATATGCCATAAAAAGTCCCATTCCTCCTCCATTAGACTTCATGCACTATGACCATCACAGACATTAGCTGCCAGCATAAGCAAAAGTATGTGTCTGGAACTGACATGGGGGAAAAAAAAAGCTGTAAATTAATAGGTTGCAACTAAGCAACGTTACTGACATTTTTGATACCCAATCTCCACTTGCAGCAGCCATTCTTTTCTGAGACAACAGAGTATAAAACTTGCAGAGTGAACAAGAGTGAAATGGTGTAGGTCTGCCACTACAGAGTCACGCCACAATTCAAAATTAACTCAAAGATCCTTTAAAATACTCTTTTTCGATAGCTGGAACTTAGATTTAGCACTTTCATGTCCTTCCTTAAACAACTGAGTTAAGAATACTGTAACTTGCCCAACAATAATATATGAAATCAAGCATACAGCTGCAGACATATTAAGTGTCCTGCTCATACTTAGAATTTAAGTGTTTATCTTTGTTTTCCAGTACATACTTTAATAGAGATTTCATTATTATAACTCATTATGACATACTGAGCTCCAGTTTCCTTTTTTTTCTGGACATACCTTACACTGCTATTATTAGACTTTACAACTGAAATTAATCTTTTCAGAGGTTTTGCCTGGTCCTGAGAGAACTGTTTTATTTAAAATTATGATGAGCAGAACTCCAAGGGCAGTGTGGAATTTTAATTCTAATTCCAAAACACTGTTCTGACAATGAGCTCTCCAATCTTGTCTGCACAACCAAGGACAAAGCTTCCCAAGCATTCATTTCCCCAGTTTCTTTTCTTTCTTTCCACGTCTTCGGGCAGGCTGACCTAACATTTAAATGAATAAAGGATTGTGGCCAATCGTACAGAATCATAGTCCAGCATCAGAATAGGCCACGAGATCACCCAGCTTGATCTCCTGCTCATTGCGGACTAATACATTCCACAGTTACAGCTATGGTGGGCAAGCCAAAGATTCGCAAGGAAAACAAAATGACAACCAACCATTAAGTTCTGAAGGCAACACTAGTGACTCCAGGAGCTGCAGAAAAATAGGATCACCTGCACTATTCTGAAATAATTCCTTCCAAACATATATGTTAAGATAAAGAATTCTGCCTATTTTTATATCCTCTTCATATACCTGAGGTCACATTAGCCTGTTTTTGACTGCAGCACTGCACTCCCAGGCTTTTAAGTCTACCAAGTTCACTGTCCTTTACAGAATCAGTCCTTTTCACTGTTCTTTTTCAGTCTGGGTAGCATTTTTGTTCTTGAATGTACAAAGAGCCATTTGTTTATATTAAAACAAGTTGTACTTCTAAGAGCTGACCTTTACAAAGTGATAAAGGCTGTTCCCTGTCTACACACCATCTTTCTTTCTTTACTTGTCTTTCGTCAGCTATTGATTTGATATTTATTTCCATGTTACCAATGAAAAATGCTGACCGGTTAGGATTTAGGATTTTGAACCTCAAATTCTGTGATTTGACAGTCACTGAAAACTACTTTGAGGTTTCTCAGACCTCAGGTTTTTTTTAAAGTCATTTACTAAAAAATTTGGTAAGCTTTTAGCTGTCAGAAGTTAAATATCACTTTGTGGTATTTTATCATACTATAAAAAAATCTAAACATATTACCTCTGTGCCTTGTCTGCCTGAGGAGGACAGAAAGAAGAGAGAAATATGCAAGTGCCCTTTGGCAATTAACATGTAAGCAACTGGGAAAAACTATTTAAATGCTTGGGATTTTTTTACTAGGTTTGTTTTCCATAAAACAAAGGAACTGGCATTCATTAAATAAGTGCCAGTTGAATCCTTTCCCATAATTTCTATTATTTTGCATGCAACAGCTATCTGGTTTAGGCAAGATTAATGAGATGCAGTAATAAAGCACGAGGAGCACCTGTCTAGATAGCAATTCTGCTGGGAAAGTGTATAGGAGTCATAGCAAATCATACAGTAAACAAAGTATCACCAATGCTGTTTGACTGAGATAAACAGGATTATAGCCAGCAAAATATAAAGTAATCCTTCCTCTCTCTTCAGCATTTGTAAGAGTTTTATGTTAGACTTCAGGAAAATCCTTACTACCCCTACAGGTGTAAAGAAGAGGGATAGCTGTGACTAATTGGGAAGCTAGGGAATCTCCTCTATGGGAGGCTTTTAAGACACCGTAAACACTGTCAGACCTGGTTTCTACAAAATCTCATGTTGCCTTGGGGCAAAGGAGGTAAATGAATTCTCCAATCCTCTTCAATACAGTGATTTTTACAAAAATCTAGTTACCTGGTTAATGGTGCTTCCCTTTTCAAACCAGTACTCTAACACCTACGCTCTTCCAATATTCTTGAATTCCCAAAGTCCCAAAACTCATTAAATTTGCCATCAGTAGCCCAGAGATCTCCTCAGCCAATTCTTTCAGGACTCTTGGAAGAGAACTACTTACACCAGATGGGGAGTTTTTCATATTCTTCATGTTATGCAAGTAAATCACTGATTTCTAATTTTCTCAAGTCTGAACATCTTATTTTCTGCATCTTTCTAAAACAGTTTAATACCATTCACATGAACATTTTTATCTAGAATAGAACAGAGAAATTCCCATTATCCTGAGTGTTGTGACACTTGGGCTTTTACCTAATATATTCACTTCCTATTTACAATTTTCTATACTTCCTATGTTCTAATGTGCATTTATTTCCACATACATCCTCTCTTTTCATTAATTATTACAAGTGCTCATACTTCTAGTTTCTGCTTTCACATTACCTAATGTAACACCTATTTACCTAACGTATTTCATGTAGGTTGAACTGTTGCCTAAAACTGGCCTTTTTTTATTGACCAATGACTTCCCAATCAAGAATTTGAAAGACATACTTCCACTTTCCACTGTTTCATTTTCACTCATGCAAACATGTGATTAAAATTCAACTCTAATGAATGAGAACAGAATAACTTTTCATGTACAAAATGCAACATCTCACTCCTGATAAATTCACCTTCTCAGCCCTAAGAGTTTGCAACATTATTAGACTGGCTGCTTTATGTTTTATGTTAGATAACCGCCCGTCTTTTAACTCGGTGGCGTTGTACTCTGAGTTACATGAGGTCTCCAGTGAGGACCTTCAAAAACTAATTCCCCCCACAGTGCAATTTTTCTTTCCATGCATTGCATACAGATGCTTAAGGGACAACTTACCCTAGTTCCTAATTTGATTCACTTATCTGTTTCAGTCTTACTGTTCCCTACTACCACCTGGATAGATATAATTTCAAGTCCTGTGGCTCTGAGCTAACAAGATTAAAACAAACAGTGGTTCTTTTTACATAAAATGCCACTACCCACCTCTTTTATTCAACCTTTTTCCCTACAGAACCTTGCTGCCTATTTCTTAGCAAGATCATTTTTTAAATTAAATTAAAATTTATGCTCTTTGCTGTATCATTTTATGCTTTCCTATACTTTCATAGTGCTCCTGCTATTTCAGAGCCAATATAATTAACCTTTCCGTACCTTACGTCCAAACATAATGTTCTCCTGAGAGTGGAAGGCTGCTGTAATCCTACTGCTCCATCTCTCACTAGAATGCAAGCCAATATTTCCATACCAAAAACTTCAGTTTTACATTATTCTTTTTCACATTGCCTTTCTTCCATTCTCACTTGAAAAATCAACATGAATCCCTTTACTCTCTATTATTATCAGCATCGCCAACCATTGCAGAGCCATCAGACACAACAGAGTAACTTCACTGCATTAAAGGGTTAAACAGAAAAATCTAGATGAAGCTGTGATTTATTATCTTCTTGTGCTGCTTTGGTGGAAGACTTTACTGAATTTGGATTATTAAATGTATATTTTTATTCAACTGTACCATGTAAATAAGCAAGTAAACCAAATGCTGGTCTTGCTACCTAAAATCATAAAGACACCACACTGAAAGATCTAGTTTATGTAATTATTTAAAATGCAGAGTAAACCTTGAACCTACTGACAGAACTGATGGAGGCAGAAGCAACTGATTCCAACTGTATCTTTGGTACCATTATTCCATATACTGTCAAACCCCTCAAGGTAGTGAAAATGAAAGGAGAAACTAATGGAACCTTGGAACAATATGATATTTCACGTGAAGAATTAAGTGGATAGGACATATCACTTTTTCAAGCTTATGCGCTCCTTTCTGTTTGCAATTCATTTGCCAAATATTTGTATATTCAGCTCCACATACTTTTCAGCAATCAGAGTCTATGAAGGTAGAAGGAAGAAATAAGCCACTAGCTTCACAAACCAACTGTATTTTTATATTCATTGCTCATGCTAACTGATCCCTGCCTGTATCGTCACATTGTTTGAGAAGAACAAGTCATGAACACCATATATAATTATATCTGTGCAAGAAGGAGTCATATGAACATCCACTCAATTTATATTTCCTAACAAGAATGCAATTTTACAATTATTTCCAAGTAACAAGGCATGTAGTCTTGGTAGAACGAAAAAAAAAACCCTCACATTCTAAACAAAGAACCTAACATGTGTTTCAGCACCTCCAGAGGATTTAAAAACAAAAAAGGTAATCCGAGTTAAACCCAGCAATACTTGACACTCACAACTCTGCAAGTAGGCTTAATTCATTTTATGACTTCTACAGCACAAAAAGATTAAAGTATTTGTCATCTACCAGCATCTTTTAAGACTTCGTGAATTGTCTACTTCATGTCTAAACCTTCTTTATCTAAAAATAAATGTTAAAACTATCATTCTCAACTTTGACAGATAGTCATAAAAGTCTGCCCTTTCAGGCTTTCACTATCAGTGAACAATGGACACCAGTTGTTACGTATCATTTCAATGATAAAAAAAACATAATTAGAACAAATAGCCAGCTAGTTACCTACTGCATTTACTGTGGCTTTAGTATTGTTAACACTTATGTTTCTGGCAGCAGGATTTAAGAGAAGTGGTAAGTCTGTGCCTATCTGTCACTTAAAGGCTGACAAACTAAGTTAACTTCAGCGTTTCAAGTATCCAAGCGCAAACATTTCTCATTTGAACAAGAGCATATTTATTTCCTTCCTAATGTCACTTTATTGTAAAATAAGCAATCTCAATGCTATGAACACCTATCAAAATGCTCTGATAAGCAATTATTATAATTTACATTTATAACCTATACACAGTCCATTGAACGTACCCATATCTACCACTCCTGTACTTTAAGTAACATTGTTGATACTTATTTTTTTTATTTCAGGATCAGAAAATATTTGAAATATTGGACAAATTTAAGCATCTGTTTTACAAACTTGAAGCTTAAGACATAGTAAGATAAAAAAACCTGAAACAGACTTATTTTCATGAAACAATCCCCACACCCAAAAGAAACAGTAGTGAAATATTATGTTCTGGGTTTATTTCCGTTATTTTTGTTGCCTGGCTTTAATAACATTAAGCATTTAATAGCATTAGAATAGTGTTAAAAGACTTAACAAAAAATCCCAAACAAACAAATAAAGCAACAAAGAAACAAAGCAGAAGTGATCGGTTATGAAAAATGGTCATTTATGCCTAGATGCTTTCATTTAAATGAAGGGGTTTTTTCTGTTTAGACAACATGTAATAGGCAGACTTCACTCCTGAAGTAGTGTCAGTACAATTAAAATAGATACTATTTGGCCTTCACAATTATTTAAACCAACGTATGAAATGTCTGTGGCAGCTTCCTGTGCAAAATATCTTCTGAAAAACTTATTTCTCTGGTGTAAAAGAAGCAACAAACACATGAACACAGGAAAGAGAAATAACCTTTTCTGCTGTTTTACAACATAACTGAGAAAAAGATTGCCTGCGTGATGACCTCCAACAGGAGTGCAACTAGAGATTCTCCACACCGATGCATCAGTCCATGCTTTAATGGTTTTTCTGCACATGCATATATGACCACTATCCTGGTAAACGTCTCTCTAAAGCAACTTAAGACGGACAGAAATCTTTCAATGGTTATTCTACTAGGATACCACTTTCTTTCACACATCAATGTGCCGTCTTACCACACAACTTGAATTCCTGTTTTCAAACTACAAATATTACAAAGAAAGAGGAGAAATTAAACAATTTATGAGTCACAGGCATGTGACACCGGTCAGTGAAAGGTATGGCCTTCCCCAGTAAGGCAGGTTC
This sequence comes from Pezoporus wallicus, assembly GCF_028554395.1. Taxonomy (NCBI): domain Eukaryota; kingdom Metazoa; phylum Chordata; class Aves; order Psittaciformes; family Psittacidae; genus Pezoporus; species Pezoporus wallicus. The sequence goes on from NW_026639755.1 coordinate 3,282,013, forward strand.
CATGCTTCATTTCATCAATACCAGGCAGAGCCTTGGAAATCAACCCAAATACATTCAGTAGCACCAAACAAACCCAGCATGTAGAAAATCTGTCTGTCAGTACATAAATAGATGACAATCTCTGCACCAAAATCTTTCTGGGATAATATCCACAATTACAAATTTCACCCAGTTAAATCTTAACTGCATATTCTACCACTTGGCATGCTGGTTTGCCCTAAGACATCTATAAATAACATGTAGATTGAGGTCTAACATTAATGCTTGCTTCTCCAGTGGGAGTCTTATTCACAAGCTTAAGAAAAAATACAATTCTTGAAGTAAAAAAAAGCATATTCACATCTAAAAGAAATGGGTTTACTTCAGAAACAGATGAACTGCCAAGCTTTCCTCAGGTAACTGTGGAACTGAGGATGAACAGGTAATATCCTACCTCTCCTAGCCTGTAACACAGACTTTTCCCTGAGAGCAGTGTCAAAGTGATTTTAAAATCGTTTAATTGAACAATGCACTTCCAAACAGGGAAGCAAGACAGGAGGAGGCTCTCAAATCCATAGATCGTCCAGAAGGGACGAATTCCTATATTTGTAATGCATCAGAAGGGCCTAGCAATGCAATACCAGCCCTACAGGAGAGGCAGTGAACACAGAACTGAAGAATTAAGTCCTGGTAGGTAGAAGCAGACTGCTATAATGGACTTCTCACAAAGAATAAGATGGGAAAATCTGAGCATTTGGTACCAGGGAAACAGTGTGTTCTTAACTATTGACTCAGCTTTCATTTCTAACATACTCCTTTTCGGCAGGGATTGCTGTTAAAATGAAGTGAGATAAATTAATGTTGTTTGCAGGTCCAGAAAATAGCACCAGAGCTTGTTTATGTCACATAGCTGCACTATTTTCCTAACCTTTTGGTTTCATTGTGTGAGATACAAGAAGGTCAAGAGATAGCCCTGATAAAAACAGAAGTCACAAAATTATGATAGGATCCCAGCTGCCCTATGTATTAATTTCATTCCAACTTAAAAAAGCTAATTGATATTCAATTCACCAACACGTTCATGTCAACGGCAGACTATTGGGCAGGCTTTTCTAAATGAACATGACTACCTGGCAGTTTTGTTAGCTCTGTTTATTAATCTATGTACATTAGGAAAATTAGAAACAAGTGAAATTCAGACAAGCGGATTTATCTTCCTTTGCACTGGTAAAGTACACATTACTTCTGTGCTGAAGTCAATCCTATTAGATTGGAACTTCGGTTGTGGAACCATAGAATAGTTAGGCCGGAAAGGACCTTAAGATCATCTAGTTCCAACCTCCCTGCCATGTGCAGGGACATCATGATGATTTAATGTTCTCCGCTTCTCTGTTAACCTCCCTCTTCAAGAGGGATAGAAACTTCCCATAGGAGTTCAAGAGGAGTTCAACCCACCCGAGGCATCCAGTTCCTTCTTGCACTGCACTGATCCAAAGACGTAGCCTCTCCATTAGTAAATGTGAAACAGTATTGCAGGTTTGTTGCCTTCTCCCCAAGTGTAACTGGGAAGGTTGATACAAAAGCACCTTCCAACCTAGTCATCTGTTTCTTTCCAAGTGGAGTGAGAACCAGAATCAATACAGACTTTTCCACAACAGTTCCCTTATAGAAAGAAGTTTTGAAGAGAACAGCTGACAAAGTGACAAAATGGGGACTGGGAAGACAGATGGCCACTGCTTACTCAAGTAGTTACTTAATAACCATAATGAAAAATTAGCTGTTTGGTGACTCTGAGGAACAGCATAGACAGATGTTAGAAGTACAAAGGCTAAAGCAACTGAAGAGTTCGTGCTTGACTGGCAACACAGCCCCGTAAAAGAGCTGTTTGAGCTCTAGCTCAAGAACTGAGGCAAGGGACCAGTTCAGGCTTTTTGGAAGGGCCCTCGAGGGCATTCTCACAGATGCAGTCAGAGCTACAGAGCACGCTGCTTCTGACTGGCTGAGAGCAAGAATCAGGAGTCTGAAACTCTGACATTCAGGCAAATCCACCAGACCAGATTGCTCAAAGCCCTATCCAACCTGGCCTTGAGCACTGCCAGGGATGGGGCAGCCATAGCTTCCCTGGGCACCCTGTGCCAGTGTCTCACCACCCTCACAGTACAGAACTTCTTCCTAATAGCTAATATAAACCTACCCTCTGTAATCTCAAAACCATTCCCATTTTCTACTGCTTCTGTAGCTCAGCATAACCTCCTAACTCTAGGCAGCTAAATAAGAGTTTACTTACATTCAACCTGTATTTTTACATCATAAAATGAAACAGGGCCATTCCTATTTTGTAGTCAGAAAAGCTAAAATACAGAAAGCAAAAAGCTCATATAGCCCACAAATGGAACATCCCGATGACCCTGTTTTCCCAAACTAACCATAACGCTAACAATGTCTGTATGAAGTGGTACAGGGGGTGGAAAAGCATAGCTGTTCAATCCCCATCTGAACCACCACTCAGAATTTATCCACAAGTCATATAAATGAGCCTCCAAAAGTGACAGGACATATTATTATGCATTGCAGATCTATGCCAATGCCATATAAGCAGGATGAAGTCAATATTTCACACCCCAATGAAAAGATATGCTCCCTGATCTTGCTAATGACCTAAGAAAGCAAGTGACATACAGACCATAAGAGAGGGCTATCAAACCTACATTTGTATTTTTCCTGCTTGTTAAAGGCGATGTGATTAATGATGATTTTATCTGTCAGCAGTTAAGGCAAGTCATCAGTATAGCCACAAGCTGTACACATATCAAAGCGGAAGCAGTCATGACTTTCAAAGGTGTCAATGCTCTCAGTCAAAATGATAGTTTTTTCTCCTTTGCTTCCTGAAGTTGCATCTCATTTGCTTGATAAGTTATCTACTTTAGAAGTTAAATATTTAATACAGTTGGCTGTACTGCTGTAGTCTAAAAATGACCATGATGTACAGAAAAAGAGTTTAGCAGAACTCATATGAAAAGAATTATCCAGGCAAAAAAGGCAACTCAGAAAACATGAGGTTAACGTTTGCCTACCTTGAATGTCATCCTTTCTTTAATGCAGAGCCTCAAAAGATATACCAAAATAAATGCAACTTACTAGAAGAAGAGCTGTTCCACTCCCGACATATATTCCCAGAGATATCCTAGGTTTATATTCACAATGATAAAATGTTTCTTATCTTCTTTGATTAAACATCCACACAGCCAGCCAGTTTAATGGTTTTCAGCTTTGTAACTCTCTCTTTCACTGCGTCAGTCTGTCACTTCTTCCACAGGGTCATCATTTATAATTTATGGTGTCAAGCACCAAGCTTTCACAGCATGAGCATTTTACAGGTGTTAGGTCAGGTTGTCAAGCTAAAGTACATGCTAATAATGGGTAGCTTTGAAAATCTTGGTCTCTTTATTTACAGTGGAACATCAGCATGAAGGCTCAATTGTTTCTACAAAATAATCGGGTTTGCAATACTTTCAACATTCTCAACAGCTAAATATACAACATCCTGTCATTTACTTGACAGGAAAGAAGTTTTGACTATCTAACCAAAGATCAAATTGCTTTAAAAGATTGGACATCATGGAGTACTCACCTCTACTACAGGCAGACTGAGCTTTGAATGCTACATACTTCTAATGCACATACATGGAGATTAAATTTCAAAGATAACTGAAGAGCATAAAATGGATCTGAGAATGCCATCATGCACGCAGCAAACTGTTGTGCCTGGTCTGCTGAATAACCGGTCTAACATTCAACAGTATACAGTTGTCCTGTTTTTTTCCTTCTGTGACTATATGATAAGCTAAATGAATAGAAACTTTTCTTCTGATTTCACGTCAAGAAGAGACAGGAAAAAGATTACTTTTTCCATATTATTTCAGGGGTTCTTTTGCAGATTTTCTAGAGTGCAAGAGGTGATTGGGATATGATGCAGGGAACTTTTTTAATCTATTTCTTCCTAGTCCACAGCTCTTTAAATGCCAGCAGAAGAAAAAAAAGAAGTTGGAACCTAACAGCATAGTACTAATACTATTTTAAAGATAATTAACCAAAAAACCCTTCCTTCTAAAACAGCGTAAAGTAAAAACCGATATGACTAAAAACAGACTTCTTGGTAACAAGGGGTTGTCATGTGTAACACGCATGAAGGTGGAATGCATTTGTGAGACTTCCACTGCCCTGAAATGAACAGTCTTGGGCTCAATGATTTGGCAGGTAGAGCACTGCATCGCTACTGCTGGAATTGCAGTAGCACTCTCTGTGACTTATTTACTTCAAAGCACCACTTTGAAAGGCTACTTCAGACTTAAGTGCCTGTTACACAGCCCAGTGATGCAAGAGGAATGTCACCGAGGATCACTGGAGTGCTGCCAAGGGGCTTTGAAGGCAATGCCAAATATAGCCTATATAATACTACATTCACACTGTTACTGCAGAATACAGGAACTGGGATATTTGAATGATTATCACACAGGCAATAGCCAAATTAAAATTTGATTTATACCATTTTTTTCTTTCAAAAGCTGTGGGGTTTTCTCCTCTTTTGACATTCTGTCTGAAATGTTTGAGCCCAGAAAATGTGAGAATAGGACAAACAGCACAATGACCGAAAAGATGAATTACTCTACTAAAGGGAAAATAGGGGATCATTTAAAACTTACTCTTTGCTACTATCTGAAGACTATAATACAGGGAAAATGCTCAGCTTGTCTGGGAAGGTGCCATGGTTTAATCCCAGCTGGCAACTAAGTACCACCCAGCCACCCATGCTCCCTTCCTGCTGTGGGATATGAAGCAGAACTGAAAAAAGGTAAAACCCCATGGATTGACATAAGAACAGTTTAATAATTGAAATAAAGTAAAATATACTAGTAACAACAACAATAATAATGAAGGGGGGGGGGGGGGGGGGATAAAACAACAAAAAATCCCCTACCTAAGTGATGCGCAATGGGTCCCTTCTGGGTAACTCCCCCCAGTTTATATACTGGGCATGACATGCTGTGAGATGGAATACCCTTTGGCTATTTTGGGTCAGGTGTCCTGTCTCTGCTCCCTCCTGGCTTCTTACACCCCTCCTCACTGGCAGAGCATGGGAAACTGCAAAGTCCTTCATTTTAAGTAAGGACTACTCATCAGGAACAACTGAAACACCAGAGTATTATTCTTCTCAGACTAAAATCAAAACACAGCACTGTACCAGCTACTAGGAAGAAAATTAACTGTATCCCAGCTAAAACCAGGACATAAGTCTGCCCAGTATATCACAGAATTGCAGCACTACAGAATCATAGAATGGTTCAGGTTGGAAAGGACCTTAAGATCATCCAGTTCCACTCCCCTGACATGGGCAGGGACACCTCACACTAGACAGGGTTGCTCAAAGTCCCATCCAACCTAGCCCTGAACACTTCCAGGGATGAGGCATCCGCAACTACTCTGGGCAACAGCTATCTTTCTGGGCAGCAAATACACATTACTAGCTCAGATCCAATGTTTCATTCACCAGTATTGCCAAGTTCTTCCCCACAGGGCTGCTCTCAATCTCATCATCCACCAGTCTGTATTGATCCTGGGGCTTGCCCAAACCCAGGAGCAGGACCTTGTACTTGGCCTTGTTGAACTTCATGACGTTCACATCTATTTACATACGTATGTATCCAGGATATACATCTATAATCTAGCGTGAAAGTTTTTAACAACATAACAAAGACCAAGGCTGAAAAAATACTACTGCCCCTGTACATCATCCCAAGAAAGTTTTCTATACATAAGTACTTAGATAAACATATGAAGAATGCAATTTATGCTCCTGCTTTAGGAAATTCTGTAGCGCACAGACTCCCTCCTTTAAAGCCCCGACACACACAGTTCCATATTAATATTCTGGGTTCAACTTTAAATGAATATTTTACCAGATGTAATTAAAGAGAACTGGGTTTGCACAGTAACTTAAAAGAATTATCATTAACTCAAGTTTTTAAATTCTGCTAATGAAACCTTCCAAAATGGGACATTTTGCTATTCTAGTTTCCTTAAAAAGAAATACACGACAGTATGGTTACATGCCTGCTTACTGGTATGGGGTAGAGCCTAAACCAGCTTCCTCCTCCTCCAGCTCCTCTTGCGGAGTAGAAGCCCTGATCTGCAGTGCCTCTATAGCACTAGCTGCCCTAAAAGTCACAAACAAGAGAGACAGGAGAAGAATCACCTAGTACACCCACCCCCAGACTTACTGCACTGCAGGTGTTATGCAAGGCTTGCAGAACAGATAACTCAATGGGTTTGTCTTGCCTAAAAAGGGTCCCTTTCTGATTTTAAAGGGTGACATTTCCATCTGCAGTCAGTCAGTGTCTAGTTGGGACCACAAAGAATATGGAAGTAAACCTGGAGAAAAAGAGTACAGTGTTACCTGTGAAAGATGCAAATAGCAAAGCACCAAGAAGGAAGAAGCACTGCAGACCAGCAGCAGCAGGTCAGTTGTTTATGGCAAGGCTGAGGGACACCCAGATTAACAAAGTCTTAAGACCAAAAGCCAGTTGGTTAAGAACTGATATTTTTCACCCAAAGATCACATGAGAGGATATTACAGTTAGGGAAAAAAACAATGAACACGTAATGCTGTGGGAACAGATTTTGATGAAGGTGGTTAAGGATCAACAAACGGATGATGCCTGCGGAGCAGAGAACGGATTAAGTGGGTGGACTAGAGCAGTCAGACAAGGAATTTTGCAAGAACATAATATGAACTGATGAGGCTAAAAGGAAATACAGTCTTTCGGAGGCTGTAGTAGAGCTTCAGAGGGACCAAAGATTCAATGAGGAATCTGAGGCAGAAATGGCTAGAAGTCAAACCTCGTATGGGAAGACTTGATGGAGGAAAAGGGGGAAAGAATATGTGTTACATTGAACAGCAAAACCAAAAAAAAAAAAAATCACAGTGGAAGACAGAACTGAAGTTGTAGGAAAACATGGATTTAGAGGCTGGTACACAGAAAAGACACTGAGAAGTGGTAATGGATAACTGGGCTACACAGGAAGACAATGAACGCTGTTAAAAAGAAACATGTTTCTTATTATTTGCACATAAGGAATGATGTACAAGTCGGAAACAGCCTGCTAACATGTTTTCATGTAACTTGCTTTCATTAAAACAACTTGCCACCAGAATTGTATCTAGATTTGAAATTATATCATCAGTACCTAATTTGTCTAAAATTCTAAATCACAGTCTTTCAAAATGTGGCAATTTACAGGACATACTAAAACTACAGCAACTGAAGTTGTCTGCTCATTTCACACCGCACGACAGAAGCCTGTCTGCAAGAAACAAGGTTTCATTTCAGTAATGACAGTTACTCTGGAGTAAACAATATCCTCAATAACGTTAGCAAACATTAAGACTGTTAAATCTAAGAACAGAGGTTTTTTTTACTTGCATGTATTTTCTTTCTACCCATAAAAAGGGTTAGAGAGATTACAGTGAGAATTAAATGAAATTAAGAGAATCAGTGTTAAAAGGAAATATTTTAGGGTGAAAATTAAGTACACAATTACATCCCAAGTTGAAAAAGGCAACCATAAAGGGAGATCATGCCTAAAACTGAATACAAATTCATTACACGTATTATGTAAACCCACACTGATTTAAGGCCTCTTTTGTTACAACAGGTAGCTACCACCACACCGTAGCAATTTGAAATATTGTTTGTTACTCTTACTTTCCCATCTGTTCAAAATCATTCTCAGACTATTAATGTAATACTGTCTTCATGGCAGGTTTCTCTACCCTCTACATGAATGCAATCAATTCTTGTTTAATGTTGTTTCCCTACCAACAATAATGAATGCCCTGATGAGAATCTCGGGCTGCTTTTCTGATTGTCCACAGTCTCTTCCTTTCCACGACACAGTGCTTGCTCTCAATCAGAACAAGTGATTTAAATCTCGTACTTAATTTAGAACAGATGAAGGGGGAATTTAAGATGTTTCATTTGTGTAAATGCCAAATTTATAACAATGAATATTATCTTTTATATTGCCATACAGCTTAATTTATTTCATCTAAGAGCAATAAAACAGAGCAAGTACTGAGCGATCCTAATAGCCAAGCAGAATCAAATTATGGCAGAAAAAGCTGACATCTGAATTATAATGCATTAAGGTAAAATTATAGCTGAATTTGAGGATAATTTCATTCGATTTGAGTCTGAGAATAAAGTACTTCTTTCAGCCTTATTTCAGAATTATGCAAACTGCAAAGCATTTTGAATCTATGAAAATTATGAAATATTTGTGGAATTATAGTTAAGATATTATTAAATTATTGTGTGGCAACACCATACTGGTAGTGAACATTCCAGCTTAGCATGTACATCTTATTGTAGAAATGTCAGAAATAAATCTGGGTTACGAAACTGAAACAAACTGCAAAAGAGTTTTTAGTTGCTTTAAACAGAGAGCAAAACAGGTGGGGAAGTGCATAAAAGGCATGCTTTCAAGACAGACGGTGTTTAACCGTGCAATTCGTAATGCAGTTCCTCAAAGGTTAGTCATGAGGCTGGATCTTAGTTAAGTAATATCCTTGGCCTAAGTAGACTAGTTCTAACGAGATATTTTTTCATGGGAGAACTTGGGAGGCATTGCCAACACAGTTGCAGGCTGGAACACTATATGGGGAGCTATGGGTAGAGAAGGAATGATTCTTCATATCTTCATATCAAAGAAGGAAAGGCACTGAATATAAATCACTAGACAATCCAAAGGGAGCCAAGGAGAATTTCTTTCCTAAAATGGGAGTTGAACGGCAGACAGAAAAGGTAAGGTGTGTACATATTAGCTGATGACCGACCAACCAAGGACTAACCAAACATCATGGGAACATAGACAAACACCATCACAGAAAGTGTCAGGTATTTCTAATGCAATTACTGCTATTGCACAAAGCACCGGTAAAACCTCAACAGCAAAGCTGCGTATGGATCTGGCCACCTTTGCTTGAGAAAGAATGAATTAAACCGGGATGAAGAACAAGCAAAGGTAACTGTAACTGCGAAAGTGAACGGAAATCTCTTGAATGAGAGATGAAAACAGCATACCAAAACCCAAAAGAAAAGGTATCACTCCTCCTGCAACAGTGCAGCTGGATAAAACTGGAGAATGGAAAGATGTTCTTAAGCTCTGCCAGCATGAGCATAAATAATAAGCACTAATAGATGCAGTTTATAAATGCATTTTAATTTCATAGCACTGAAAATCAGAACAACTTCCCAATAGGAGCAATAAGGGAACATCATTTAAATAGATTTAAGATGAAAAGAAATCATTTTTTTTATATACAGCATCACAGGGGGCATTTGCTTGTGGCAGCAGCTCTTTCCCAATCCTATGTTACAGTTACAGTCAACAGAGCCTCTAGACACACCGTAAGCCATCATAGCATGTACCACTAACACAAATGCTAGGGTTTTTTTTGGTCAAGAACAATTAGAAAACAATCTTTCATGGACAGTTCTGTTCCAGTAAAATATTTTCCTCACCTCCAAAAAAAATTAAGCCATTTGCTGAACGACAAACTGACTCTCCCATTGCTAATTTCCTTCCCCGTCTTTCAAGCCGCTGGTAACTTCTCCCCTCCAACCCTTTTCCTTTTGAAACACAGTAAAAAGCACTTAAATAATTCTTGAACCCTTTTCCCAGAACCACAATATAGATCTTTCTGAACTACTGCATTTATCTTTGAACACAAGTCTCCAAAGGACATAACCCACATTATGGGCTAATAGCCTGTAAAACTGCTTTTTATGAACTGTAGCAGTTTTGAGCAATAAAAGTGGAATCAATAGACTCAAGTTGATGATATTTCTTCCCTTCCCTATGCTGGAATTAATTTATTATACTTCTGAAACTATGTCATTTTAAAAAATCACTAGAACCTGCTTGGAGTCTACAGATCTGGATGCTTACACCTAGGGAAGACACTGTAGCAAATCATTTTTTCCTGCTAAAACTAAACCCAAAATTTTGTGAATTAGAATATTCATGCAACAGAATCAGGAGAACCTGACTTTTTTCTCTTCTTTCTTCCTCTTTTTGTTCCTCCCCCTTATCAAAACTGTAGTTCCATCTCATTATCTGAAAAAATGACAGCCCACTGCTACTTTAGGTTTAGCCATAAACTGTATCACTTTACTACAATGATAGTCATATTTATGTTCCCTACAGCTGCATAAATGTTTAGCTCTGCTTAAAGAATACTACCCCCCACAAAGCCCACCAGCAAGAATTTTACTTGATTCATCAAGCATTTCATACCCAGACTATTCCTTAAATTCTTTTCATAGTTTTCATTTAAACCAGACCAAAAAACTTTTAACATATGTTCCATGTGGTGAAGGCGCCAAAACCTAAACATTCAAAGTCATTTTTTGTGCATGCTGAATAACTTGGAACTCAACCTGAGCTACTTCCTGGCAGCTCAAATAATCAGGTCATTTGGAGAATGCAGTCACTGAATTTGGTGTAATCGCATCTCATTCGGACATGAGAACACCAGCTAACAGAAAGAAAGAATTCCTTAGGTCAAAGGCTCAAGCATCCATAATCACAGTTAAAAGTTCAAATGCAGAAGCTTAAGTGAAGGCTATTGTGAAGAAACTGCCTACAGCAGTTTCGGTTTGGTTTAGTCCTTTTCCTCTCCTAAAATAGCAGTCCTTAAGAACTTAATGAGAAAGTATATTATGTGTTATAGTGACGGAAAAAAATCTCCACTCACAAATTGCTTTGGCAGTCTCATCTGACATGGAGAGGTAAAAAATTCTTATCTGCTCAGATGGTGGCAACTGGTCATACTTTGAGAATATGAGCAAGACACAAAAACCTGTTACGTGCAAAAAGGCTTCTCCTTACACAGGGCATCAGAACACTTCACCCAAACCCCAGTATTGATTTTAACTGAGTTCTAGTGTTTCTGAAACAAAAATCCTACAATAAAAATGGAAAAAAAAAAACAAAAAAAAAAAACTAACAAGCTTCTGCTTAATGGCAGTAACCTCAAACTAACAATTCTGCTCCACTGCCTTTCCCATTCCCAGCCTTTGGTTTTGCTTTGATATACTTTGATATTAGTTTCACTCATACTCCACATCATCAGCATCATCTGGTCAATGTCTGGTACTTAGACCTGAGTTCTGTAACGCAGCTACTCCAGTTTTACCCATTCCCCCTTTATGACTTCTACATAAACCAAACACCGCACCTTTGAATTACAGTGTCGTTAATTTTATTTACATAACGGAGTGCAGCTCCAGATGACTGACTTCAGTCATCCCTGTGTGCAGATGGACATACAGTATATTATTTTGCCTAATGCAGCCCAAGATACCATTTGCCTTGGTGTCCTCACCCAGGTACTTTTCAGCCAAGCTGCTTTCCAGCTGGGTGGTCCCTAGTATATACCACACTGGATTGTTCCTCCTCAGGTGGAGGACTTGGCACTTCCCTCTGCTGAACTTCATGAGGTCCCCATCAGCTCATTTCTCCAGCTTGTCAAGGTTCCTCTGGATGGCAACACAACTTCTGGCATATCAACGACTCCTCTCAGTTGCATGCCATCAGCAAACTTGCTGACAAGGACCTGAGCCCCTCAAACTGCAAAAGTGAGCTTTAAATCAAAAATACAAAACCAAGTGCAAACACCAAAGAATCTTCAGGCTTTCAGCAGTAATACCAACACACAGTTTCCAAACTATTAGTTGAACAGGAAAAGATATTTATTGGAATTGAAAAGCAGAGAGGCACGGTTAACAAGCCTCTTGGGACTTCTCAGTCACTTTTCGTTATAAACTGGAAAAGGCTTAAATTTTTGCAAAGGTCAATTGGGTGAGAAGATCAACTTGGTAATCCCGTGCAGGGAGGTAAAAATACTGTTCTGCTTTAGAAACTGACCGGAAGGTAAAACGAAATAGGAATAAGCAGCTAGATACTGTTAACAAAAACAACAGAACAAGATGAAACAATGCTCTTTGTTAGGATCCCTGTTGGATGTATTTATAGAAATGCAATAACTAAAGACCACGATCCTCACATTCTTCTCCCTTGAAAAGAATGCAAGTCAGGTGCAATTATGCTTAAATCACGGTAGAGTAAAACAAGTGTATAGAGGAAGGTAAGAAAAAAATCAGACATTATTTTTAATTCATCTAAACATTCAAGCAACTTGGAATTTCATATCACACAAAAAAAATAACCCAGAACAAATTGGCCTCCGCATAGAACAAAGTGGATTGTAAAACATTCAGCCATTCATGCGAAAGCCTGAACAATCAGAGGAGCTATATGCTCATTAACCTTGAAAGTCTATGTACCATGATCCACCAGAACCGAGAATGGAGGTTCAAATGTAAATCAGGAAGATGACTGCCTGTTGTCACTAAGTCTTAACATTATCTATGTGCAGTTCTAAATGTTAACATCTAATCAAGCCCAATCTATTATTAATTTTCTTGTTTTCAAAATATCCATCTGTGGCACCAATTCCAAGCAGCTTTTATTTCTTGAGGCACCTCTCAAGTATATCTGAGTATAGCTATTAAAAATAATTCCCTAATCTGCTTTAATATAATGGAAACCCACTAATGCTGAGGCCTCAGGACATTACTTAAAATCAAGACTACTTGTTACAAAGTTGTAAGGAAAATTATTACTAGTAAAATGAACAGGCTAAGCATTAGTGAAACTCTTGATGTCCTGTGGCAACAAGTGTGCCATGAGAAAGGAACAAAATGGGAAACTGGCTACAAGTGTGACTTCAATTTACTTAACTCTCTCATCTTTTAACATCATTCTTTGCCTTTTCAACATTTCCCAAACTAAAATGTTCTAGGTCAAATCTGAAGTGGACTTCCACCAAAACAAACAAAAAAACAACCAAAAAATAATTTAAAAAAAAAACTGTTCAAACATTTCGAAGAGTGAGAGAAAGGAAGGAAAGTATGTTTTGTACCTTTACTTAAGGAACAGTTGCATATCTGATTTGAAGCATCCTGATAGATGCTCACTGATGTCGTCTGCTATAGGCTGTTACCCAAGCCAAACATATTCACTAGGGAAATTTGAAATGTTGGCATTTCCAAAGCTTACTTATGCTTAAGGAATTCCATCCTTAACAGAGTCTATGTATCAATTTGACTGTGCTGATACTGTTATCATAGAGGAATTAAGCATACTCCATATTAAGACTGCCAGACTGCACAAGATGGTCCTATCTTTGGATCTTCTGGCTTCCAAATCAACAAGTACAGAAAACCTTCATCTGTATTCTCTGATCTCACCCAGAGCCCAGAGAGAGTGGAAGGACAAGGAAGAAAAACAAATGCAGCAAAATGAGGAATGGAACCATAAAAAATAGAAATAAAAAGGAAATTGTGGGTACTGATGGGCAGAAGCCATTTAGCAGAAGAATGAGGTTAAGAAAGGTAAAAAAGGGAAGAAAGGAAAGGACAACTGAAGTAACTAAAAGAGCCACAGAATGGGAGGTCATGACCATTAGAGCTCTTATTCAACCTAGAGAGGACAACCCTGGTGTGTTACCTGAAAATGAGCCAATTTTACTTGCAAGTTTCAAAATTCCTTTGCTGCTTAGCATCATCTACTGGCAAGGTACATGCCTTCATTACTGTCTAATGATTATGCCACGGCTGATGGTACCTCTAGTGCCGTAAGTAATTCAGATCATTTAGAGAGGATTACACCATCAATCTACATAAACCACCATCTCATGTGAATGATACGTAAAGAACAAGAGAAAAAGTGAACTTCTTAGAACATAAAAATTGCAATAGGAAAGGAAATTTGGTATTAACTACATTTTTATGCTACTGGGATTAGCAAGTCCCACACTTAAAAAGTTAGGAAAAGCCAGAACTGAAGTATTCCCTATAGCTCACAGCCTACATCAAAGGTAGCTAGTTCCCAAGTCTGTGGGTGCCAAACAGCTCCATAGGCCAGCTGGCCAAGACTTATGCTTTGAGGTTGAGGCCTTGACCTCAGGAATGCCAGTGAGAGACTAGGTACACAGAATGGCAAGAAAGTTTCCGATCCTTAATTTGTGTGGTACAAATTCACTTTATCCGAGTTTTGATATACCATGAATTATTAAAATAGGATCAAAGAGTTCTTAGCAGAGAACAACAATTATACACAGGAATATAAAAAATACAAAAAGAAAAAACACACACAAAAACTCACCAAAAACCAAAACCAAATGAGTTTTGCTGAAGACAGCACTGAAAGCCATCTACCTCTGCACATGAAAAACTAACTCCTTGAAATCCGCAGAGGGTGTCACAAACCGGCCACCTAAGCTAACAGCTTGGGCCTTTAACTCTTTAGTACAGTTGGCTATAAAAACACAGGAGGCTCATTCAAAAGAATACTGTGAAAAGTAATAGTTTAGAAGAGATTCAACACTCAAAAAAATAACTGTATGCAGCCTGTTTGCACAGAGCCGTGTATTAAACAACAGCGACAGGTAATGCTGAACTCCTTCCAACCACCAGCACTCATTTCTCTACACCAGATGAGATGCCCTTTAGATAGCCTATAGAAAAATGGAGTATGTGATAACATCATTATATTCATCTGCATCAAGAGGAACCATTAAGATGACACAGAATACCATCTGATTTCCTGGCAGACTTTTACAATCCCAGATCTCTTCAGAAGCAGTTTTCATACAATACCTCTCTCTGGTAGACCTCTTTTCTTTGTGCAGCGTACACAATCATTCCTCTTCCTCTGAATACAACACACCTTTATCACTTCAGATATAACCATTTTACAAAAGCAAAGTCTTACCCTTAGCAGGAGACATGTTTTCTGTATTTCTTAAAGAAGCAAATTCAGCTAATTCTGTCTGAAATTCTTAGTCTGGAAATCTGACATTTTATGACCTTTTTTATCATAGACAAAAATCACAGGATAAACATTCCTACTGTTGTCTTAGCTGCAACAGAGTTTGGGTCTCCATCAGAGCTGATGGCAGTCCCTGTGTGAGTATGACTCAGAAGCTCACATGTCCCACACCTCTCATCATGTTTCTTCTTTCCTAGATGCTAACAGTATCCATGTTTACCTAAATTAAATGTTCCTCTACAAAATAAAGTCCACTAAACTGAATGATTAAATCTAACATAACCCTCTGTGAGTGGGTGTTCCTAATATATCATTCTGGCATGTAAGCATTTAGCAACTTTAGCAATACAAACAAAAGCAATCTAGCAGAGACGCAGGTTTTACATTTCCCTTACTTTGCCTTCAAAGATCTTCATACCTTGCTGTGTCTGGCTGCTGAAGGACTACGCAATTTCACATGCTCCCACTTTGATTTGCAGAAGAAGTGTGGGATTCAAACCACATTTTGAAATATAAATTCCTCATCCAAATGCTTTTCATGCAGTCCATTTCCAGCCACAAAGAATGAAAGCACTACAGGGAAAAAATTGTTAGGTCTCCTTTCATACTTTTTTAATATGTCCAAAAATATATTTGAACTGTTTAATTCTAGATTTCAGCAAAATTTTTCCTGTAGAATTTGATTTTAAACCACCAGCTGGAAGCCACCGGGAAAACTGGCCTGGGAAAAATCAGAGATAATCACTTTTACCAAGATTAAAACACTAACGCATTATTTTATAGAATGCTTTCCAACTCATTCTTTTATTCCTTTATTTTAAGCTAAGAAGCAGCCAGAGAACACAAATTACAGCAGCAAATGCACTCTAAGCAAGGGTTCCTAGCCAAAACAAATCACTCATTACATGCATCAATGATACTATTTGCTGTATGTGACTTTTCCCCTTTTGTTCTAGGTGCAGAAGCCATTAAATGGATTGAGATGGTAAAGCTCCCAGTAAATACGCCTTTTACTCTGTCCTCATCCTGTGTGTGTACCTTCGCAGCGGCTTCTTACAGGTGGTCCCTACTGCCCATCTTTCTTTTTGCACAGAAGTGACACAGCACTGATTTTATTCTAAGCTAAAACCCCTATCATTTAAAAAAACATGTTGGCATGAAGGAATGCTCTATTACAAATGCAGTTAACAGATCTATATATTAAAATCTTCACCCTGGATTGCTATGTTTATATTAGTGCTTCTCATGTAAGTATTGCTTATGGTACCCAACACAGCTGCACTGTCCTATGAGGAGATGCTGTGCATTCTAGCTGCTGTGGATTCTTCATTAATCCGGTATTGCTCTTTTTGAAGAACCTGCCAGCGAACAGTAGACACCTTCAACACAGACACACTGCCTGGCATTCAGTCAATTTAGAACAAATAAAACCACCTCTCTTCTAAGAGAAGAACTCTAAACCAGTAATTTCTCTTAAAATAAAGAGTATTACATCTTTAAATTCTTGTTTCTTCCTAGAGACTTTAAGTAGAATCTTAAAGTATGAACACATACAACATGGGGGACAGGGGAAGAGAGAAAAAGCAAAAGCGGGTGAAAGGAGAGAAAGGAGAGAAGACCACCGACCTTTTCCATGTTTCTTACACAGGGGCTGTTTTGTATGAGCTAGTACAAGGAAAAGAGATCCATGGACCAGCCCTGAACATCCATCTTCCCCACAGCAGCATCCTGGGAAGCATGTACAGGCTTCCATGTTGCACCAGCCTCCCTTAACCCCCATGTTTTCCAGAATATTTCAAGCAACACCAACACCACAAGTAAGGAAATGTTAAGAGTCATGAAGCTAGGGAATGAATGACCATGGCCCACTCTGGTGGCCAATACAAACAAAATCAGGATTGAATCATTCCACAAAACTTCAGTTTGTCTCCTGCTTTGCACAGAGATAAATCATGGTAACAGAGAACTTTGAAACAATGTGGTGTTTCGCAGAGAAGCATATGTGGGAAAATTTAGGGATAATGGCCTGAAAACATTGAGATAACAGAAAAAAAACCACAATTTATAATATCCTATTCCTCACAGATTTTCAGAAAAGAGGAAAAAAAAGGTTCACATCTACAGTTCTTTATTTTGATTCACCTTATTTCAAGTCTGTTTGAAGTTCATACAGTATATCCTACCTTGGTTTGTATCTCATTATGATTTTTAATAATGAAATGAATCAAGACTGAGTCTCAAGAATTGAATCAAGGTTTCAGAATGGTTGTTAAATGTGAATTCGACCTTTTTACATTTAGAGATAAAATACATTTTAAGTCCTCAGATTATTCTACAGAAAAGAAATTTAATTTTCTATCTAGATGTAATCTCCTCATAAATGTGGGGGGTTTTTGATTTTTAAAAACTGGACTGTCAAAATAAATCTCAGTTGAGAATTTTACACCATTTTTTAATCTAGTCTTAGTTTAAAGATCAAAACACCGCTGCTTTCTCTAAATACACATAATAATTATTGAGGCAGTATGTATTCAGAATATGAATAAACTCATAAACCAAAGTAACAGTATTTGCTGGCTTAAGAGCTGAGGAGTATTATGACATACTATAAAACAATTGTTTAAAGAGTAGAAAACAGTATTGTAAGCTATGGAAAAACACACACGTGCATTGCCTGAGTGTGTTGGGGTTTTTTATTATCTATGTAATTACCTAAAGCATCATTAAAAAGCTTCATTGATTAAAATTAATACTTCTCTATTTATTGAACTATCACCATTGTGAAGGTATTCAGTACCTTTATGGGTTTTTAGCAGGACAATGGAATTTAGTCCAAATACAAACATCCAAGACAGTGAGCAATAGAAATGCTAACACACATTAGTACTGTGTTGTGGGTGAGACTTTTCTTACTAAGGGGGGAAAACTTCAGGGGGTTTTGCTTTGGGTTTTGTTGGGATGGTTTTGGATTGTTGTTTTTAATACAACGGATTAGCAAGCTTCAGACATCCATATGAAACATGCAGTTATTTGATTTAAAGCCAAGATTGCTCTCTAAGCTGTGTTCTGTAACACATTCAAACTAGTACTTAGTTACAAATGAATGCCGGATTAATTGAAGTGACTTTTCTTTAACGCCTACCTGTTTTGAATGGACTTCAGACATGGGAAGAAGGTGTTGCGAGACTGATAATGAAAGCACACTTGGAACAAGTATAGGATTCCTGGAGTAAGTGGTAGACTGGAAGACTAAGGGGATTACAAGAGAAATGAACCAGCAGAAGGTAATTTCACTGATAAATTTTCCAGGCTTTTGTATGGTCTGGAAATATTCTGGCATCATTACAACAGCAGACAGAATGATGATTACCTTGAGGAATAAGTACAGAAATGGAAAGAAGCGGTCAGAAATGCATTTTAAAAGCCCTGAAAATAATAATAATAAATAAAGGGAGATCTTTAGGTTTTAAACAGTTCAGACAAACCTCTGCCAACTAAGAAAAAACAGACGTTCATAGGAAAACCCTGAATTTTACACAAGTTGCCAAGATTCAAGTTCAAAAAAAACCAGCCGGTAAGGAAGTGGCACTCAAAATTGAGAGAAAATTAACTAAAGGAAAAAAAAAAAGGACTGGAAAATCACATTACCATAAAGTTGAGCAAGTTGATTTGTATGGACCAGAAAGAAATCCTGCAAAGAATTTCATGTTTATATGTAATTCTTTGTTTCGACACCTTACCATGAAGACTGGCATATGATTTACAAGTTCAAAACCTACTTCTGAAGATGTACTGTTCACAACAGATTTTTCTTGACCTCTCTTACATCATAACGTGGTTCATGAAGGTCAGGATAGATTTTGGACAAATATTTTGTTTTCCCTACTTGTCTCTTTCAGCATGTAAAAAGGCATAGCAAACGAAAGGCCAGCCTCTTCTTTGTGTCAGTGTCATGTTACAGAAGTCCAGTGATTCTAATGGAAACATCCCATCTTACACACAGCTGGAAGAACAATATCCTAACGTAGCTCTGATATACTGGAATACAAGCACAACAAAATGCTTCTCATACTGCACATGTGTATCAGTTTCTAAACATTACCAATCAGTTAAAGGAGATTTTAAACATATTATATTAGCCTTTTCATTTTAAAGAAACAGTCAACAAATTGGATACTGACTTACTCTGTACCTTACATATAATTTACTGAACTTTAATGCTTTTCTGAAGTTCTCAAGTGAGAAGTCCAACATCAAGTACCCTAAAGAAACCCTCAAACCGAACTGAGATCTAAGTAATTAGATTCAAAAACAGGTATCTGGAAACACAGAGGAGACTTCCCTAAGAAAATAAAATTTGTTTCCTACATGCTTTTTCCCTCTCTCATTTGTAAATTATTTGACTTGCCAAAATTAGTGTTGTCTGGCCAAAAATTAACTGTTAAACTCATAGGAGGGGAAGAACGGTCATTCTGGATCAAACCCAAGGTGTATCTGATCCAATGCTGAAGGCCAATTTGAGAGCAGCCAGCAGCAGATGCTTTGAAAAGGCCCTCAGAAGAGTAGGCAGATGCAGGACAGTCATCCCGTCTGCACCGGTGTCAGTCTGTTTTCTAGGAACTATGGTGGCTTGTTTCTCGATGCAGGCAAGATGCTGACTGAAACTGGAAACACTGATCTCTGAATAAATCATGAGAGATGGAAAAACCACTGCTCACTAACAGTCAACTCTTCTCTTCTGCTTGTTTTTCCTTATTTCCCTATAACATTTAGCTTGATTTTGACTTGCCTCCTTCTTCAACAAGGCCAAGTTATATATATATAAACAGGTTTGGAAACACTTCAGTTCCTCTGTGGTGTTTTGCCACCCTCAAATTACAGGAGAGCTACTGTGCCAACTTGGTTTCAAACTGTATCTGCTCAAGCCATACATATTTAAATATTTCTTCTTTCCATACCAATCATTCTCATTTGTCCAAAACAAATTAACAAGATATCCAAACAGCACTCAGTGCTGCCAAACGCACCACCAGGAATACATCATGAGGCATTCATTGCAAATCTGTTCATCTCATACTTATGGCATACAGATCAAGGCTTTTGGATAACAAGTCATTCTATGCATATCTACAACTGCCAGAGCTGCTAAGTCTTCATTTAGCACTCAAGTCTATATGGGTGTGGGACACAGGGGTAAAAATCTTTTTTTAGATGTCTTAATAGTTGAAACTAAAATACTGTTTTGCTCATGACTTTAGCTGCACACTTAAAAAGGAACAACACACTTGTTATGCAGTGGTTTTGCTTATTTTCTCATTTTTCATAATGATGTAAATACAAAACTACTAGTTGGATAACTGAGCAGCAGAATCCACCAGGACAAGTACAATACAGGCAGCAGCACAGCCTGACAGGACCCTAAGCCCTCTAAGTAAGAGATCTCCTCTAGCAGTAAAACACGAGTTTTATTCAGAGAGAATTTCAGTCTCTACAGACACTTAGTCCTTGGTCTCACTGCTACAAGAACATTCTGAGTGCTGTATTCAAAAAGTGCTTATCTGTGATGGATTGCACTTATGTAAAAATAAATATGTGAATAAAAATAAGCCAACTTCTATGAACTGATGAATAACTCAAGGTCATTAGTAATCTGCCTGAGATTTTAACACCAGAATCAAAAAGCTTTATTACCTACTTTGAGCTACCCAATTTACATCAAGTGTACTCACTGTGAAAATAAAGGCTATAAGAATTTCGGAACTGACATCTGGCATTATTTCTTACCTCAACTTTTTTTGTAAGAGGAAGAAAATGAATAGAAGTGCCTTTTAAAAGGGAGCATAAAAAGACCAACCTTGCATAATCTGACAAAATACACAGGTACCCGGTAACTTGAAAAAGCAACAACTTCCTTTTAGAGTTCGCTGACAGATGTGACATGTTATAAGCTCATCAAGTTCTACAGTTTACTTCAGAAATCAATTGTCTGCTGACACATAATGGCTACCTTATGTAGCCATTATCTTTTAAGCTACAGCAGGCACGTGCTTGGCACAGGACACAACTGAACTGTTAACCTGACCCAACTTTTATCTTAAAAGATCACACAAGTTTTGCACAAAGAAGTTCACAGCTCAGACGCTATTATCTGTATTTTTAGGCTTGAGAGGAATTGCTCAATTCATTGTGTTCTGGCAATCAAACAACAAACTTATAGAATATATATAACACAGGCTGAAATCTTGCATAATAATGCAACTTGTTCATAACTGGATGTCATGGATATGATAACAAAAATTTAGACAAACATGCAAGCACTCACCCTACACCATTAGCTTAGGCTTATGTTTCCAGCAGCTCTGTTTCAGGCTGCAGTGGTACGTTGTTCCTATGCAGCTCTATGGCCTTGCCTACCTACAAGGTTTTCCTTAGCAGAAAAAAACAGTCCTTGGCACGGTCATACTTCGGTTTGGAACTTACCACTCCATTAAGATAAATGAGTAAGTTCACTTCTCTGTCGACAGTATTGTTTGTGTCTGCCTTGCTACAGGTACTTTAAGACAATACACATTGATTTACTGAGTGAAGAATGACAACCTAAGAGTCTTGAAACTGTGCGTGTATGTATATATGCACACAATATATATATATAAAATCTTTCTGTTTGAGAAGCACAAACAAAAAGATGAATCCCAACACAGTAATAAGTTATAAGACTGTAGTATATCAATTCTCTGAAAAATCCCTCTTTAATAATGGGAAATAATCCACTAAGTGGAAGGGTTGTCTGATACCGAATTGGAATAATAAACTTATTCCCCTTTCACTTTTTTGCCCCAAACAATCAAGAAACCCAAATAAAACATTCCTTTGCTATTTAGCACTAATGCTGCTATGTTTGTAAACACAAAATAGAAACAAAATGTATGAGAGAGTAAAGCCAAGCTAAGTTATAATTACTAGCATTATTAGTAAAAACCCAATAGCAATTATCGCAAACATGTTTCCAAGATGTAGAGTCAGAAAATATCACCTTATGGAAATTTAAGATGTTTTTTCCTCACTAGATTTCAAAATACTTTACAGCTGGGATTCCAAATGTTAATAACCAGCATTTTAAACTCACACATTTAAGTGTTTACACAATGGGGAACTTCATTGTACTGATTTTCTTTCATCCAATTCCTGTATTTAGAGAAAAGCATCATAGACAGCAAACTCCTTTGCTAGCATTAATGTGGTAGAGCGTGCATCTGTACCCATTAAATTTTCCATTCACGTGCATTTTGACGAGTTACACCTTCTGTCTGGAGGGTTTATTTGCCAGGTTTCAGTGACACGCTTCTAATTTGACTTTGACGGTACAGTGACAGTACCAACGATAAGAAGTCACTCATTTCATTGGAAGTTTTGAAACAAGGTGCAGCAAGAGAAGTTATAAAGAAGTTCAGTAATTCATCAGTGCTCCATGCAGACAAAACCTGAACTTCTTGGGAAAAGTTACATCAACATCAAAAAAACACTTCACCCTTGACAGACTTTCCTTTGGGCTTAACTGCTTTGGTAACTATTTCCCCAACACTACTTAAACATTACTCATTTAATCCCAGGAAAATGAAATCCTAGTTTAGAAATATAATCCCACTTGCATTACTATATAAAAATCCTTTACCTGTGATGCACGTACTCCGTCTTGGCTATTTTAGAACACAGCAGATAGATTACTTTTTTTTAACCATGTTCACTTTACATGATTGGCCTTGTGGTAATGTGGCAGAGAATAACACGCACTAATGAGAGCGGCAAGAAAGGAAAACTGCATTGTGCTACTGTAAGAACCCAATGGCTTCTAAGACATGAGTAAAGGCAAAATCTATTATAGCACTGATACGACCGTATAGTATACGATTACAAACTGAAATTATCCATCACATGCAGCATAGAAGAGGAACAACACTAACTTGGAACATCCCTGCTGTAGCTGCCCCTGACTGCTCAGTATTTGCAGTCAGTATGCGCTGCTGTACTACCATATTTTCCTTTTTCCTAGGTATTTTATTCTCTCTTCTTACTGTTACCCATATGGATACAATGAACACTGAAAACAGACTGTAGAAAGTGTGAAAAGATATGAACTATATACCTGATAGTACTCCAGGACTAAAACCAGTTTGTCTTGTCTGATCATTACTTTCCACCTTAGCCATTTGCAGCACTCCTTGCAATAATAGCAAGTAAAATGACTTCTCTCAGAAGCAACATTAGGGCTACCCCTTCAGTTCCTATATTTTCATTCATGTCACACTAATATCCCATTAGATGAAAGCTAAATTGCACAAAAATAATATCAAAAGTAGGACAGACTCTCCTAATTTAGAAATAGATGCATCCTACCTAGTCCATAACTTTAAATAGAGATGCACATTAAACAAACAGATAAGGAAATGCTCTGCTCTATCCAGATGGTCGATAACATATAACACGATGTTTCACAAGAAGTTATGAGTGGGTTTGGAGTTTTTTTCCAATTCTTCCTCACAAAACTGCATATCCCCACGATGTGCTATGCATTTATATTTTTCTAAATGGGATGATTCCCTTCTTAATCCTGAGGCATTTTTATTGAACGCACGCCTTCAAACGCTGTCTTGAGTAAGACCCGATGAGCATGCACCTGTGACAAAGACTTTAAATGTGCCGGTTTTTCGGTCAATCAGACCGTAGCACGTAAAAATTAGGCGTTAAGGACAGTCAGGCACCTTTCAACAGCAATTTCCCTTAACGCGCAGTGAGCCCTCACAGACCCACTGTGAGGGCGCTTTGGGTCGCCAGAATGAAGGAAACCTTAAAACCGTATTTCAAGTAAAAAGCTGCTACGGCTCCACCTCGCCGGGAGGTAACTTTCGGTTACCTGCCGCTCGGCCGCTCAGTCGCAAGCCTCAGCGGCTGAGGGGTGGCTCTGCCGAGCCCGTAGACACCCCGACGGTCCCGGCCGCCGCTGCGTTACCTCCCGGTCCCCAGCGCCGCCCGGCGGGGTCGAAACCTCGCCCCTCCTGGAGAAGGGCGGGGGGAGGAAGCAGAGTCCCCCAGTTTCTCTGTCGCCAAACACCCAACTTCCGCGGGGTCACGGACACAGGCGGCAGGAAGCTGTGACCGCCAGGCCCCGCACTCCCTCTGCCCCCCTCCGCGGCCAGGAGAGGCCGAGCTCGCCGCAAGGAGCCCCCCAACGCCCCGACACCGACCGCGGCTGCCACCCCATTTCCCCGGGCTGGGCGGCACCAGCGCTGCGGGGCACAGGTGCGGGCCCCCTCCCCGCCCGTCCCTCGCACCCCGCGGCCGTCGGAAAGTTGGCGGGAGCCCACCCGCACCTCGGCCGCCCTTACCGTGGTTGCTGGCGACGTGACCGGCGGTGGCGGGGCGCGCTGTCAGCAGGGGGAGGAAGAGGCCGACTCTCCAGAGCAATCTCCTCACCTCACAACACCCCATGGCTGGTGCCCGCCGAGCGCTCAGCGTCCTCGGCCCGCCGAGGCTCCCCGTCCTCCTTCAGGCCGGCGGGGAACGCCGCCGCGGCGTCCACAGCCGCCGCCTCACCGGTGTCCGGTGCGGCCCGGCGGGCTGCGCTGCCTGCAGTGCCACCGGGGGCTGCTCGGGCCGGGACGGGCGCATCCACCAGCGGGGTCCCGGAGCACGGCGGTGGCCCTAAGGGCGGGGGCGTCGAGAGACCCCGTTGACCGCCCTACCGCGAGGGGCGGCGGCGCTGGAAGCCCGGAGCGCTTCGGCAACTTCGAGGGGCAGCGGCGGGCGGGGGTCGCAGCCCGCTCCCTCTGCCGGTTCCGGCCGGTGGCACCGTCAGCCCCGCAGAAGCGCCCCCAGCAGCTTCAGCAGCCTCCTTCGCTGGAGCAGCCTCCTTCTCCCCCGGCCGGGCCGCACGGCCCCCCACATCCCCGGCCGGCGGCAGCGCTGAGGGGCGTCAGTTTCCCACGGTGGAGCGCCTCGCCCGCGCCGCAAAGCTTCCGAGGCGGGAGGATGAGAAGGGCCGGGCGCCTCCTCCCGCTCCTGAAGGGATCAAGGAAACTTGTGGGGCAGCATCCCCAACCCCTCCGCCGTCCCCGGTTCTGCCGCTCGCCCCTCTCAGTCTCTGCCTCTCCCCCTCTGCCGCGGAGCAATCAGAAATCAGGCGGCTCTGGTGTGATGCTCGCTGCTCCCTCCCGATTTGCGTGCGGCGCAGCCGGCTGCAGTTTTTTGGTGGTGGTGCCGCCGCCGCTCCCCTGCCGCCCGCGGAACGATCGCCCCGCTGCGCCCAGCCCGGCGGGTACCGGGTCCGCCGGGAGGCCAGCGCGGCCCCCGCGCCGGGGGCGCTCCGGAACGCGCGCCCCGCCAGCCAGCGGGCGGCCCGGTGCGGGCGGGAGGGGAGGGGGGGAAACGGGATGGAGGGAGGGGCGGGAGAGCCGTTAGGGCGGCGGCTCCTCCTCAGCCGCCCTCCGGAGGAGAGTGTGGGGCGGGCGTGAGGCAGGCGAGGAGAGGCGCCCCTTCGCCTCGCCGCTACCGGCAGCCCGCAGGTCAAATGCGGCCGGCTCAGCGCTAGAGGGGGTTAGTCGACAAGGCAAGGGAAGGGAGGAAGCGAAAACCCAGCCCGGCCGGTGCGCTCCGCTCGGGAAGGGCCTCAGCGGTGCCGCCGTTTAATAGCGCTCCGGGCCTCCACCCGCAGGTAGCGGCATGAGCGCCTGGCGGGAGCGGGGGAGGCGCCCGGGCGCCGGTCGCTAACCGGAAAGAAAAGCGGCTGCAGCAGAAGCTAAGAGCGGCCCCTTGGAGTTACGGCAGGGGGGAACAGGAGACGAGCGAGGGTGGGGCTCCCCGGAACGCTCGCTCTAGTTTTGGATGGTCGGGCTGGGCTTTTTAACGACTCGGTTAGGTAGCAGGAGCGTGCGCAGGGCGTGGAGGTGTCTGTCTCCTGAGCAGGTGTGCGGCTCCTGACTGCCCTGCCCTACTCAAAGCACACGGGACTCGTTATTGTTTTTAACCCATCGAGCATTTCAATTGCTGATTTGTACGTAGAAAAAACCAAACCCAGCCCAACACAGGAAGATACCCATATCCCTATTGCTGAATATGAATTCCTAAAGTCAGGCGCTTAAATCCACAGCTAGGACTAAAATACCTGCCTGATGCCCAAGGCTTCTGAGCGTCCATAAATTGCATTGAAGTCCATGGGTAATGCAGCTCCAAGATCCTGCACCAGAGAATAGCAAAGTTCTTGCTGAGGTGCCTAAACAAGCGTTCAGAGAAGCTATGTATAGAAACAGTTAAGCTGTAATTCAAGAATAAAATAATCTTCAAATTATTAATTTAAGGATTATTTTCAAATTAGTTGTTCTGTGAGCCAAGCGGAGAGAAATACGAGGGGGGGGGGGGGGGGGGAAGGTACAGGGATTTTTTTCAGATTACAGCTGGCCTACTGCAATATTTCCCGTATTTAGCTGTAATAGCAATGTCCCATAAGGACATGAACTCTTATTCAGAAACATTAATAGGAAAAACTTCAGGAAATATTTATAAATAGGGATATAGTCATTAGTATTTTTGCTTTGGTTTCATGGGTGTGGAAAAAGGACCCATTTTGGGGTTAGATTACGTGACCTTCAAAATCCATTCAAACCCAATCTAATCTATGATTCTGTAATCCTGTGTGTCACAAAGCTGTTGTGCCTTGTAGCTAATATGGCCAAAAAGGAAAGCAGCACTGACATTAGAAGGCTAGCTTTCTGGGGTAATGGGTAAGTATTCAGATTATTCTTCTGCTCCAATTTTTGGTTCAGTAGCAAGATGCTTCCAAACCAGACTGCCAGAAAAAAATCAGTGCAGGACATCATACATGAAGATCCTCCAAACTAAGATGAGTCGTTTGGGTCCTGGGCACAATCGTGCCACTCTGTGGCTGCAGCCCCTGAAAAAGACTTTTCACGTGTTAATGTGAAAGGGCAATTAGAACAGCAAACGTAAACTGAGATTCCTTCCCTCACATCTGCTGCTGTGCAATACCATGTTGGCCTTTTTGTAATAGGCTTCCCTTAGACAGCCCTTGTAACTCGTGCGTATATGTTTATACATATGTGTGTACTCTCCATCTACTTTTATGTGCCTGTACATCTCCATGTACACCTGCACACCTCTCAGGTGGACATGCTGATGTTATGCTTCCTTACTTGCTTTTGCTTTTACTATAGCTGAATACGAAAAGGAGGCAGTGAGAGATGTGGCAGGAGCATAGACAAACCTTTTCATGTTTTTTCTTGCATGCAAAGCACAGCTTTGCCTCATAGTAGCCTTGGAACTCCACAAGCCACAGGATACTGTCAGGTAATAAAAGACATAAAGGTGGGGCATTTTCTCTAAGGCATCCCTTCACCAACTTTTAACTGGCTAGAGAATTTCCAGGGTAACAACTCTGACAAAACACCACTCATTTGTCTACACACAGATTAATTTTTTATAAGCTTCTGTATTATCATGAATTCCAAATTAAATCTTAAGTACCATGCTTTAATGTTTCAGATGTACGCAAACGTGCTAAATGTAACAGCGGGCAGCAAAAATATTAAATATAGGAAGGTAGCGTACTATTTGCATAACTTTTTATCTGAAATTTAAAGCCACTTAATATTGTGAACAGTGAAGCAATAAATTTTGCGAGGACTAATCACACAGGGTAAGATGAAGAAGAGAAGCCCCAGTGTAAGTACCTCCATCCTCAGGTTTCTAGAGTATATTTTTTTAGAAACAAGGAAATGCCTATATTCCCATTCTCAAAACAAACCAGAATTTGGGCTGTCCTGGGAACAGAAAAATGCCTATTCCATTTTTATTGTTAAGTAACGGGACCGTCTTTCTGTTAAAAACAAGCCAACCAGAAAGAAAATCTAGCAAAGACATAGAATTATGTAATAGGCAGTCCTTTTTTTCTCTGGGTAGTTACCACTACATAATTTATCTTTAATGTACCGTAATTGTCTTGATTATAATAAAACTGTGACTTCCTGTAAAAAAACTAAAGCCGTTCCTTTTTTATTAAAATTGACAATAATGTAGTGTTGTATTGTGTGTTAGTCCTATGAACCATCATTCACAACTGTGTGTGGTTTAGTGTGATCAAACATTCTAAGTAAGACACTGACAAAGAACAGATTTACAGTGAACTTAAAACACATTTTCTGTGTAGCACTCAATAGGATTCACTGATGTTAAAATTACTGTAATATTTGGACCAAGACACCTGCATTAGGATTTTTTACAAGAGGAACACTTGAACATACTGACCTTAACTATAGCATGTATACTAAGAAAAAATACAAGGGAATATGCATCCCTTGCAGTGTGAGCCAACAGCTTTCTAGCTAGCAGAATACACTGCTGATCTGTCAGTCTAACCAGAAATCAACCCTTTAACAGTATCTGTCTTATTCAGGGTTATAAATTACACTTTCACATAAAACTGAAAGTTAATTCTGTTTTGTTTGACATTATATCCTTGTTTCTGTAGGATTATACACTTTGTTTGTTTGAATGAGTGGGCCTTTTAGTTTATTAAAATCTTTAAATTTTAGCATATTCAATGACAGGCTGAAACTTGATCTCTACTGATACTTTTCCTTCTTCCTACCATGGTTCCCAAATATGCTTACAGTATGTGTAGCAGTTCACATGAAGTTTTCTAAGTATTTGCAGATTTTGACAGTTTTCTGAACCCTACACACATCAAGGGAAAAAAGTTAGAAGGTTGATAAGGTATCAGGTTTATTACCTTCCCTATTATTGATACAGCAAAAGATAATGAAAGAAAAAGGGATGGGAGTGTAAAAGAAAAATGTATGTTCAGAGATATCTTCTAGAAAGGTAAGAGTACTAAAGCTAGGCTGAATAGGTATATGGATTCTGACACTAAAACTATTATTTGAATTACAGAGCTAACATCAGCACTTTAGTCTTGAATTTACCATGCTGCAGAATATTCTGTTATAGGCAACAGTTCCTACGTGCATAGGATCCAGAAAAGCCATTGTCCAAATCTTGCCTGCTAATTATTGACATTATATCACTAGACAGCATTTTTCTTTTCTGTTGGCTTGTATATAGCACGGACCTATTCTGAGAACACTGCTTCTTATGCTCTGCACCATGTAAGAAGGTGCAATTTAATTAAGTGACAATGAACCAATTATAGCAAACAATGTTTTAGGGAAGTTATTGATGAAACATGCAGTGTAGTAGTTTTGTCCCCATCTTGTTACATGTACGAGCTTTGAATCATCTCAAATTATTTTTACACTAAAACTACTGAATCACGATTACAAGATTATACAATGTTCAAGGTTGTAAAATGCTATAGGTTGTTCAAAGTTTACACATTGCAGTTACAGAACAGTGCATACGACAACCCTTTCTTCACCTCCAGTATTTCCTTTTGCATTTCCATATTCAGTAATAAAATAGACAAAACAGTGAAACTTTAAAGGGGTGATAAAGGCAAAATAGTTGCCATGTTTTTCACTCACAGTTTCTTCAAATAAATCCAATTATTTGGATTAATAGGCAAAGCAAAAGATACAGTCTAAGAAGTTTCTGTTTTGCGGGAAGGTCTAATAGTAATAGAACTGTCCTGGAAATCTTTCAAGAATAACAAATGGGTTGGCAGTGAATATTTTCAATATTTAAATTTCATGAGTGGAATCTTGCTGCAGCGGGGCAAAGAGATCCCAGATAAAGGTAGTAAAATTAATTAAATCACAGATCCTGAAGGAGAGAACTGGAGCATCTAGACCACAAAAAACAACCCAGAAATTTTGTGGATTCACTGACAATGGAGGAGCCAAGATTCTCCTCATAGCATTGGCAGAGATACTGTCAGAGATGTACGTGTGACTGTGGTTTAGTAGAGCATCTGAATTAAAATGCAGGAGAGAGAAGAATTACATACCAATCAAATGGGAGTTCAAGGCAGGAAAGCTTTTATAGAATGCCTTTATCCATCTCAGTCAATTAAATAATTCCAGCTGAATTAATTGCAAATTGAGTTGACTCTCAAAATGATAAAAGAATCATATTCATGAGCAAAATGCTCTAGAAAAAAAAGAAAAAAAATACCTGTAGTTACTAGAGAGTGGACCAGATTCTAGTCCCACTACCCAAAAAGTCCCCTTGACATAACTGGGAGTGATGAAGTGAGGGAGTACTTCAAGGCTATGTCTAAACTGTTTATTTCCTGGAAGTTAGAAGACTTCTACTGCACTCTTAACAGCACATAAATCTTCTGTGAGTTTTTTTTTCTAAGAATATTAAGAACCTATTAATGATTGTAGTGGGGTGGTTTTCAGTAATTAGAAGTAATAGCAAAACCAGACTTAACTGAAGGTGTAACGGTCATGCTAGAAATATTCTGGGTTACATTTAAAGGATTATATGCCCAGTTTTAATGACCGATGTTTCAAATTGCTATTGAAACACTACTGCTGAAACTTGAAAAAACACCCCAAACAATCACATTTAAACTTTAGAAGATACTTACGTTTAAATTCAGACCCTTTTATGAAGAGGCAAGAACTTTAATTTTACACTGTCCTTCTAATAATGGTGAAACCGTAGGCGAGGTCCAAAAGATTAATTCGTATTGAAGGTTATGATAAAACTGGAGTTTTGCTTTTGAATGGAGTTAGCTTTGGACAAATTGGAACTGTCTGCGTCTAAATACTCTACTTGAGTTTTATAATACTTTAGAAAAATGGAAAAACTTTCATATACTGTAATATATGCTTCTGAAATCAAGCCCTGTGGCTATATACTATTTTACTTGAGCTAATACTGTATCTACTTAAAGATTTGAATCTTCCTGATTGTTTTCCCTTTTGGTACTGCTGCCTTGTACATGAAAATGAGAAAACATCAGGGTTGGCTCAGTACAAACAATAAAGTTGAACAACCAGACATATCATAAAGACGTATTATCTTCTTGCCCTTATCCAACTACAGCTTAATGCAGAAATTGCTTCAGGCGCTAGAGTAGGCGTGTTTATTATTACCACAGATTAATATTCTGTTTGAACAGTAACTCCCGTACATGCCTGCATTACCTTAGTAACTGGTGTATATATTTCTGATGTATATATTTCTGATGTAACTGATGTATATATTTCTGTATTTCTGCATCAAGTTGAGTTTATTTCCTCTCTGAGAAGCAATTGTTTCATGGAAAACCAGCGGTAGGCTGTAGTAACTATATCATACATGAGACTTGGGGGTAATTATGTCGACATAGCTGATATAATCTGAACTACTTCCAGATCTGATGAATCAAATTATTATCAGTCATACGCAACTGTCCCTCATACCACCACCAAACTAATCTGGGGCAATCTTTTGGTCTTAAATTCTACACAAAATATTTTAACTGTAACCAGTTTTGGAAAAGCGTTAGCATCAAACAAACTGTTCCAAGTCTGAAAACGTCTGTCCTTGGCACACACTTAAACTGACATATCAAAAGTAGCCATTCACAATGACTTCAGTAAATTCAGACCTCTCAGGCAACCTTTGTCCTTGAAACATCAAAAAGACATCTTGGAACACAGTCACAACCTATTAATTGAACTTTGCAAAATAGCAATATGCCATCGAGTTTATTTACTTAAAATATCCACAAAATGTCTAACACTTTTAAACACAATATTTATTAGTGTCAGAGGCCCTAAAATTGTTGTTTTGCTTGGACGTTTTGCTTCCCACCATCAGTGATAACTCATTTATTAGGCATTTGGGGAATGCTTTTGGATGTCCAAGGGGATTTTACACATAATTGCAATAGGATTATGCTTTCAGACCTACCGTTAAAAAATTTATATATGTCTATGTATCTGTATATAAAAGTATATATGCACATACATATTTTAGCACACATGCAGTTTTCCAAATATGCAACATAACATTGCAGTTCGAGTGGTTGCTCTCAGTTTTGGTGATCCTAAGAAATTTCCTGTTTTGTGAGCACATGAAGTAGCATGCATGTTCCAAGTATGCATTTGGCAAATTAACATTTAGGGATTGTTTAATATCTAAAGATTTTTAAATTTTAAAGATGATAAAATTGATGACAAATTGCATGGTATTAACTGCTATAGGAACATCCTCAAGGTCTACCTGCTTCCATAATTTTCATGTGTGATATTGCAGCTTTTTACATTCTTATAATTTTTATAAAGTATGTTTTACATCATTAGGTGCTGGGTTGTGGCACTGTGATCCGCAGACCCTTTTCAGTATCTGTGGATATAGCTGTACTCCTAGAGATATCTCCCCTTCAAACTGATTGAAAGTCCCCTGTATGTGCTAGAAATAAAGCACATAAAGTGGGACTGGGCTAGACTGGACTGTAAGGCAAGTTCTTAGGCTTAATGCATTGAGTGGACAGCCATGGCACCCTGCAAATGCCTTCAAGGTCTATGCAATTTATCTCCTACACTTCTCTTTCTCCCTTAGATCTCAGATTGCCGTTCTGCTTCATTCAGTTTCCACCAAATTAAAAGGATGGATATAAAAGGAGTCTTTACAACAGGAGGTTCTACCTTGAATAAAAAGGAGATGCCAGTAGCATTTGTAATACGTTATTGTTTAAGTCTCTTCAGGCAGGTGTGACAGGTTGGGCTAATACCAGAGCAGAAATAGCTGTTAAAGAGCTGTTAAATCTGGCACAAAGGAAGTGAGATTTATCCCATAATATGTCACTACAGAGGGGAAAACCCCCAGAATTACTAAAATGGGCATTTTTTTCAAGTCATGGGTGTTAGAAAAAAATCAAAAAAAATGCGTATCTTGTCAAAAATCTGTAGGAAAGGGTTTACATTTCTTTTAGCAAGAAGTAATCATAATAGTATAAAATGAAAATCCAAGGAGCCTATGACTTAATTTTGAGCCAGAGGGCTTACTTTGAACTTTGAAACTTCTCTGCTTGTAGTGAGTGTCTCTACACAGGTATCTGCTGCTTTATCTTCACTATGTTTCACTGTTTCTTAAGAACTTCTGCCTACCATTGCTAGCTAAGATCCTTCGCTGCCACAGCTTCAGCTGCCCGCCTTTCACTAATCCTTGCACTGTTTTCTAATAATGTGGAACAGGATTTTAACACCTACTTTCTAGATGCATGGTTGCTTCTATTCATCAGGGTTTATTCACAGTATAATTTACTATGGTGTTGTGCAAGATATATAAAAAAAACCTATGTGCATTGGCTGTTTAAAAAGATCTCATCCAGGCTTGGAAGGACTGAGCCAAACAGTTTTCTTTAAAGGCTTGGAGGAACAAGTGTTGTCAATATTTTATTCCCTACATTTTCTCTCCAATCCACAGCACACAAGCCTCCTATTGGGACCATCCTCTCCACTGAAATTAGTGGACACTGACAGGTTTTCAGTAAGATTAGACTTTTGATTTTAAAAGATTATTTTGAATGAAATAATTTCTTCATATAGAACAGAAACAGTTCCACTTTGGTTCCTGAAATTTATTCTTTTGAATCATCTTAAATACTTTGTCAGCTTTGTTAACAGTTATTATATAATGTAAGAATGAGCTTAAATTATAATATCCTAAAACAAAAACCCCCCAAAAACCCCTCTATTAAAACAAACTCTAATTAGAGTCTGTCTGGATATCACCATAATTTTTGTGAAGAATAAGCTATTTCTGTAAATGCACATGACTAAATATATTTGTTGTAGTCATCACCTGCTGATGTAAGGTGGGAAAACTACAATAATAAAGAGTAGGTGGTATCTCTGGGAACTTAGCAACTGAATTATCAGCTTAAATCTTAGTATTTTATATGCATTATACAGTATGAATCATATCATCTTTTGATCTGAGATCTTTATTTCGTTCCAGAATCTGAAAGAGGTATATAATCACTAGATATAAAATGCAACAAATGGAGATTATATAAATATACAATTAGATATTTCAATTTAGAAATGTAGCTGCTTCTAAGAAAAAAGAGAGCAAATCCATTTGAACTGCTGATCATGGGATAATCAGCCCATCACAGCAACTCAAGCAAGCATTTGAAGTATTTTGATACAAATGCTTTTCATGATCTAAGCCTAAGTTTCCAAAACATCTTTTCAAGGTGGATAGCTGGTAATTCTGAATTGTTTACTTGATGCTGTACTGAAAATAAACTGTAGGCAGAAGTTAATGCTTTTTTGCCCTAAGAAATGTTAGGGTAAATAGTGTTCTCATAGAGATAAGAAAGATGAAATGAAATTGTGCTACTGATAGCACTTTAAAAATCTATCACTTCTACCTACTTTGAACAAGGAAGAGTATTTTGAAAATGCAGAATACAAAGCCACTTGAAGTTATTTTATAGTCAGAAGTCAGAAAAGGGTGAGCGCATGAAGTCCTTCGCTTCTTAATGTTTCAGAACTAACAAGCAACCTAACACACCTTACTCCAGATACTGTTTTCTAAGACTGAAAGGGCAGTGAAATCATCAATGCTAATTTTTCAGGACAAGAAATTAATCTTAAGGATGCATAGTATGAATAACATGAATGCAAGCTGGACTGTTACAGGGACTACCAAATGATTTTAAAGCTGAATGTTATTCTACTTGTTCAGTTGACAGATTTTATATAGTGTATGATAAAGAACAAGAAACAGAACGGAGCCTTTATGGTTATCTATTACATGCAAGATGCCACTAGAGGGACTTGTAAAGCCAAGAGTAACTTACACGAGCTTCAGAAAAAATTGTGGATAATTTATTAACAAAGCTGGAAATATTAATAAGAAGTAGTTATAGCTATATTTTTTATTCACACCTAAAAAGAGCTTTGCCTTTCCATCTCTGTCTTTCCTTGAGAGTGTCCTAGGTTTTCTAATATTGATAACCTAAAAGACATCATCAGGAACATACCTTTAAGATTATCTATACACATAGACTTTGCTTTGGCTTCTGGATATGTTTTAAGGAGCTCTCACTCCTCTTGATTAAAATTCAATTTGTGCAATTCAAACAGTTTATTTGTTTCTGTGCAAGCGAGGCAATGTAAAACAGTATGCATAGTTCACAGAGAAACCTCATATATAGAAACAATGAATATTCCATGAGGTGAAAGGATTGAAGAATTTTCAAATGAATTTTGAGAAGAGGTCTTTACAGTGATCTAGTTACACCACATGGGTAAGCTGCTAAAATGGGATAAAGAATTTTCTGCCCTTTACTTATAAATTGAATATTTGAACTGCAGCAAAATGATGTATCTGTCCTTTCAAGCTTTTCTATACATCTGTTACAGGTAGCTAAATATGCAACATTAGTCCAAGAAGAGAAACATTCTATTCTTATAAGTAAGAAGAAAAATGACAGTAAAATATGTAGCCAACCCAACACAAAAAGATGGTTGTGTAATTGCCTGCTGCAAAATTCAAAGTGTGGTGAAAATACATTGACAGTTGGCTTCATACTTATTCCAGACAATGTCCCAATTTATATTAGCAGATAGAAAAGGAAGTGGGTAACAATTTCAATTAATGAGAAGCACATTTCATGTGCCTGTTTACTTTGATCGTTGAAAGGATATGGCCAGTTGTAGTTTGAGTATAGTTTTAGATCTGATAAAAGTATAAAACTTAAAATCAGTATTCTGAAATTGCAGACATGAATGAGTTAAAGTATTTAAGAAGGTGGTAATTTTGTACTACTGAAATGTCTGGATCTCATTTAAAATGGAAAGTATAATCATCTCTTTCTATTACCTTTCCAGGTGATGTAAACTGTGTTTATTATATTGAAAAATAATATTTTGGCAGAAAAAGGAAGACCTTTGAAACTTTCCAACACAAATTTGAAAGTAATATTATCTTGCACAAAAATGCATGCTTAATGCCTTTAAAGATCATGTTCTTGTTTCCAGACTGAATCAAATGGTAAAAAATTGAGAACTTTTGTATTAGTGGGAGAGTAAAATATTATAGTAGAGAAAATAATAGAATCAGTCTAAAAAACATTATTAGTTTAAGAAGAATGCAGAAAACTTAAACATGTTGTTAAAATGGAACAAAAAGCCTCAGAAAAGATATTGTTAGTTTGATTAAAAGTTTGGGTTTATATAATTCGGTCCTCTTTGTATTTCTTGCGAGTTTTATTTCAGTTATTTTTGTTCATGAAATGCCTAATGACAGATCCAGTATTTTGTGTGTGTATGGTTTTTCTGTTAATTCTTACAAGGAGAACTGCGAATTTGACAATAGAGCATTAAACTAAACCTAATCTGGAACATTTTGATTAAACCAGCAGCATTAAGGAAAGCTTTCCCACAAGGAGTTTCCAGTCACATATGTTAATATGAAAGAAGCATACAACAGGGCAAGTCTGTACTATTATGGTTACATGAATCTAGAGGTGATAAAACCAAACTTTAAAGAAGACAACCTTTAAAATCCGGAGTAAAAATTACTACCATTTCTATTGGAGGTGAGTTACTTTTAAGGAAAAAACTCTGTCTAATTTATCTTACTAATGAACAGGAAAATCTTGAGCATCTGCAAGTGGGAATCTCTAAATTGAAATTAGTTAAAGGACAAAGAAATGCAGTCATGACACACAGTCAACCCCCCCCCAAATCTTACTGCGTATAATGGGAATTGTACAGTAATCTGAATACAATAAAATATATTTTTTGAATACTGTGACTCAAGTGGTTTCTTTTAACCTTTGGTCCGTGAAAAGTCATCACTCATCTTTACCTCACATCTTGTGTACTTCCTGAGCATGTAACGTACACTTACCCTGGAAAAATAACTTAAATTTTGCTGCCTGTAATGGCTAATATACTGAACTGCTACACTGTCTCTGGTGGGTATTGTGTATTTTTTCTCTGTGTTATTCTGGCTACTAATACCTGGATTTACTAAAAAGGGTTTAAATGAGAGGTCTACACTCTGACAAATTCAGAACAGTTTTTCAAAATTACAAAGCAGGGTGGATACATGTGTCTCCTGAAAGGGTTCATAAACCAGCTGTGTCCTGCAATATTTCCACTTCTATTACAGTTTCACTTTTTGGATGTAATTATAAGAACCAAAGAAAGAGTATGAAATCAATCATTTGAGAGTTAAGGTAATGGAAGAAAAGGAAAATTCTAATAAAGGTAGCAGGTCTAATGCAAAGGATCTAGTGTAGCACTGTCTTCCTTGTGTTATTCAGAATTTTACTGTTGATATTTTTGAAACCAGAACTTGTGTTCCAGATTACTCCAGCCTCCATAAGGATTTGACCTTATATTTTAACTCTAATCTTGCCAAGGACAGAATGTAGATGGGCCAGGATTCTGCAGGGGTTATTGAAGGAAATCTGTAACTTTCTTGATCTAATAACATAAGGGCACACTTACATAATCTACTGTCAGAAACAGTATTCTCTTTTCCTAAATCATTTGTGGTATAGCTATTCCATGGTTAGTAAACTCTTATTTCCTTTGCCAGTTTTTCATATGAAAAAAAAATGTCCTTCTCTTTCCAAATATATTCTTTATTAACTCCAGTTTTACTTGAGATCTTTGGGCATTTTTCTGACCCTAACTTGTTAACGTGAAAGCTTTGTTAATTTGTGAAAACCACTAAGCATCCTTTGGGGGAATAATTATTTTTTTTTTTTCAATTAAAATGGGTATTTCTCAGCATTTTTGGACATTCTTATTAAAAAAAAAAAAAAGAAGAAATCTGGAAGACGTATTCATTTGAAAGGATCTCTCTTCTTACAGTACAGTGCACATCAAAAGGTTATATGGAATTGCATTTGTACTATCCTCAGGGCTTTTTAAGGCTTCCAGGTGATACCAGGACTTATTCCAATATTCAGTTTTCCACTGTCTTCTGATCTTCTGACCCCAGTCACAAGCATCAATTTTATAAACAATTGGACATTTATTGATCTACATTACAAATGTCATGTTTGGGCTCTTAGCAATGAACGCAGTGTTCAAGCTATCCTACTTACTTAATACTGAAATTTTTGACAGAAAACTCCTTCTGTCACACATTTTCCTTTTTGGAAACTCAGACACGAATGCCCTCGTGAGTTGAGGAATCCATAGCAATACTTATCAAGACGTTCTCCATCAAGTCAGAGGCTGACAGAGACTCAGTACAGTCATTAATCCTCCACGGGATACACAGTGACATAAACCCCTGCTTTACAAGCCGCAGGGGACCACTTGCCTGGCATGCTTGCTCAACTCATGCTTTTTAATGAAACACACACTAATCACAACTCCTGGGCATAACAGGGTTTCAGCTTGGACCTTCAGAGAGTTTCTGGTATCCTCAATGAGAGTATCCTCATTTGCTTTGCTCTGTGAGATCAGAGAGATGATTTGTTGTTAATACCATGTCCTGTATTTACTCTTTAGTCTGGATAAAGAGCATAAATACATCTATATGCTTGAGCACTGAGTCATGGGTCAGACATTTGAGCATAAAACTTTTAGGGACTGGATTCTATAGTGGAGTTTAATCTAGATTCAGGCATATATGTTTTCTACAATGCATATGGGAATGATGAGACCCTACAGAATGAAATTCACAGCAAGAAAAACAACAGGAGACGTCTGAACTAGCAATAGGAAATAATCAGAAATTCCAGACTTCTATCAGAAAAATGCAGTTTTTTCTGCTCAGAGTTTAAGATTCTTTATGCCAGAGGTTTTTGGGGCAAGGTGGAAGGATGGGCACGTTGGTTTGCATTTTGTGTTGCAGATAGAAGAACTGCATCCTACATCCTTAATTAGGGTTGCTCGTCTCTTGAATAATTCACATTGCTTTATTTTGTAATCAGCACATTTTGGTAAGGTACAGTTTTTTCTTGGTTTTGTTTTTGTTGGTTGTTTTTTTTGTTTGTTTTAAACAGAAGACTTTTATTTTTGTAGATGATCTAAATATGAACAGCAAGGAATTTCAGTCCCTACATATTTATGTTATGAACTGATTCCTCCAGATGGGGTCTAGGAGGGCATGGGGTATTTGTGAGAATATTTTGTGTCCCTTTTTAGCTCTTCCCATTATCCACATGAAGTTTTATTCCTTTAAAACTTCCAGAAGCTGTGGAGGTTGCACACAAAATTGTAAGAAAAGTAAATGTTTATCACAGCTGATATACAGCATGCTGGAGAACATCTTCTATGCTGCAGACAGGATCTGCAAGAGCTATGTCAAAAGCTGAGATTTTCTAAAATTTCCTAAATTTGCAAATGTAAGCAACAATATCTCATGGGCAGCAATACTAAAAGGGAACAGAATTATTAGCAGTATGAAACTCCTTGAACTCCTGTGCTTGTAGCTAAGGAGCCATTAGGGAAAAAAATCCACATTTTCATATCCTAAAAATGGACCATGTTAAGCTTCATTTCCTTGCTCACAGGTTGCTTAACTCCTGCAGTAAGAATGTACTTTAATTATGCCTTCTCGCAATGGAACTCAATGCACTTTCCACAGACACGTGTTATATATGATATTGGGCAAAATTGTTCCTTCTTAAAATTCCATTTGATCATTTTTATGGCAGTATTTATCATCTGTGTACAGAAAAAAATATTTTCTAATAAATACATTTGTTTTAAACAGGTTTCTTCTAGATTACATATCATATATTCTAGTTGTACGATTACAGTTATGCAGTATCTTATTACTAGTACTATCTTATATTACTATACATGATGTCTTCAGAGTTTCACAAAAACTACTGTGAGGTTCAAAGTTAATGAAAATACACAGCCATATA
This sequence comes from Pezoporus wallicus, assembly GCF_028554395.1. Classification (NCBI taxonomy): domain Eukaryota; kingdom Metazoa; phylum Chordata; class Aves; order Psittaciformes; family Psittacidae; genus Pezoporus; species Pezoporus wallicus. The sequence continues at coordinate 3,321,767 of NW_026639755.1, forward strand.
TTTTTGGTGTTATATTTCTCACATAGTCTTTCTATGACTTAAATAGGAATTAATTCTAAGTTAGAAAATTACAATTTCACTCTGGAATAGGTAATATACCTCCTATATTTCTAAAATGCAGTGCTCTCTCAAGATACACAGCGGTCATTCGGTTTATTAAACTTTCTTTTAATAAACTAAATCAGCTGCGGAAAGGATAACATTTATTAACATAGTTTGATAACAGACTTTGGTTTCTTAAGTACACCATGATTAAGAAGTATCAAAGATATACTGCAAGCGTTTCTTTTTCTTTCCAGGAGAGTTTGCCTATTACACCATTTTCAAACTGTAAATTATTTAAGTCGGCTGAACATTCACTCTGAATTATTTATTTACTATGAAATTGTAAATTGCAATATTCTGTCAAATTTCATGCAATCCAGTGAAAATAATCCAATTTATTGAGGGTTGGTATTATTGGTTACATGAGCTTCCCCAGCGACTGGTAGACAGCACTGAAGAAACTTTAGTGTAAGAAAAGAAAAAAGAAGAGCGAGCAAAAAGTCAGGAAGGTGTTTTTTTTTTAATTGAGACAATGAAATCATTGGCATTCCAAGATCAGAAAACTTTGCATATTTTCAATTTAATTTGTTATAATGTGTCAGAGATTTTGATTTTACTTTAAAACAATTGTCTTTTTATTAACTGGTTTATTTACATAGCAGTAACTGACTGGAGTGGTTAGCTCTCTTATGAAAATTAGTGAACGATTTGCATGAGCTAATAAAAAAATGATATTCCAAAATGCGCCTGTTTGATTTCTTTTTCAAGTAAAGCTAAAAAAAAAAAGAGAAAAGTCTAACAGACTTTTCTGTTTCAGCCTTTGTAAAACCAGGGCAACTATGAAGCTTGGATTTTTTTGTGATTAAACATGGAGAAAAATACTTTATTAAGGTTTGTTCTAATTAACTTTATAGAACAATATTTTTTGAGTAAGGCTAATAATATTTGGCCAAGGAAGCAACAATTGTGGATCTTTGGGTAAAAAGAAATAATAACAAACTGTCTGCGATAAGAGAAAGGATAAACCAGACTTGGATTCCTGCTGACTTATGCGGAGTGGTCAGTATGAGCCAGGGATAATGTTCTGTCATAACAGCCCATTCCATAGTGAAAAAAAAATGAATACCTTGTTCTCACAAGAGATAAATGCCCTATTTAACATAGGATTTAAGAACTATGAAATCAATATATAGTAATGGGCTATTTATTTGAATGAATAAATAGACAATTTAGAGGCAAAATTATTCATTCTATGCTTTTTAGAATGCAGTTAGCTATGCACCTCACAATCTTATGTTTATTTCAATACCTAATTCTTCTGTTTGATATATGTCTGACATAGGAGCCTAATATGTCAGACTGTCCTAATTCTCCATTTAAACTGATCCAATGCAGAGTAACCCTCTTGAAAGCCAACAGACTGCAGTAGGGTAATGAGCAGAAATGAGCATCGATGTCCACAATTCTTGCCTTGATATACACAGAGTGGATACTGAGATGATGAATTATTTCTGTAAATGCAGGACTAGTGTTCTTTAAATGGCTTTCCATTAATGCTGTGTTATTTTATTTATTAAGTAATTTACTTTTAAATGGAAGATAATAGATTTACATCAGACAGGGTCAGATTTTCCTTACTAATTGCAAAGTGGATGATACCATCTATGAAATTATGTCTGCATTCTGCCTTTTCAGAATGAATAATTTGAATAGTAAAAGTGTGGCACATTACAGAATGATATCCAGATATAGCTATTCCTATTATTCAAATGACTGCTAGTGCAACCAGCTTCAGCTTTTTCTAAAAACTCATTTCCATTTACTTTCAGGCACAGTATCAACACTTCCTTTTCTTCTAATGAAAAATGGGTTCAAATAATAAGTGACTTAGTGGTTGTCTTTCTCCTTCCAGATCTGAAACTAAGGAAAACTTCAGTTATTCAAACCAGCTAAACTATTCAAGCTGCAAACAAATATGAACGGGATACCAATTAGTGAAAATAGGATTTGTGCCTGCTTCCCAGTTTTCCAACCACTAGAGGGCAAGATTTTTCTGTGTCTTTTCCCATGTGAGAAGGTACTTGACACCAAACAAGGAGCTGTTACTTCCTTTTAAGCACTTGTGGCCTTGAACATGCCATTCTACCAGGTAGGTCTGAACTTGGATCCTTTTGCCACTTGTAGATGTGACACTGTGTGTGAATGAACAACATTCAAGGGGCAAAGTCACAAGATGCCTCCGTAATATGAGGATTTTCTTAAGCTGGTGTTAATAGAAAACAGAAGATGAACTCTCATGTCTCATTTGACATCAAACTGAATTAACTCAATTCCTCACTTAGCTTAAGTGTGCAACCTGCACCTTTGTATCCATTATGTTATTAAACTCCTAGATGCACCAAGGATGTCAAATTTTTACTTCAGACCTCTGAAATGTGAAAGATAATGTTTATTCTCCTATGAAAAAAGGTCAACTACCTTTTTTATAAAAGAAAGTATTTAACCTTCTCTTTGTTTTTCCTTTTGCTTTGTGGATTTTCCTTTATTCTTCTCTGGAGTGTATATTCCACTTCTTCCAAAGATACATAGCCTCTCACTTTGTTCACCAGAAATTTAATCCCATTTTTCTTTTGTATTCAAACACTGTGATTTTTAACACATTCTGTTTTTTTGTGGGTTATTTTTGAAAAGAAATTGTCTCTACTTATAGCCTCAAGAGATTTTAATTAATCTTCCTGTTTGTTACTTCTAGACAGGCTCGATATTCCAAGGCCCAATTATGAATGAGTTGTTTTTTTTTTATCAGTAATATTTGAGGTCTTGTCTGTATAGCCTATTTGGAACTCAATTGTCATTGCTCTTTTCTTGATTTTTATTTATCGGGTCCCATTGCTAGCATAAACATTAGCATTGCCGACTAAAGCATTGCTGAGCTGAGTAAATCTCTTGAGTTATTATCACCTCAGAGCTGGTCCACCTTCTTTGATAATAAAAAGCTTTAGTCCTTAGCTTTACACAATTCTCTTTTTCTTTCCCCCTGCTAGTGGATGTTGTTTTGGGGGGGGGGGGGGTTTGCTTGTTTTTTGGTTGTTTTGGTTTTGGTTATTTTTTGGTGGTGTATTTGAGAAAGAAATATTTCCTTCATGTCTTCTAAGATTTATTCATCTGTACACTAGATTTGCTTGTCTAAAAACCTATCCTCATGGCAGTGTCATGAATGGCACACTGAATAAAGCAACACAGCATCTGACTGACAAATTTGTAAGGATAAATCTAAGTTTTGTAGCACTTAAAATCTTTTCCCAAGTTCAGTTTGAAAGAGATACTTAGAGTGTTTGTGCATCCCTGTGGTTTCTGATATCAACCTGCAATTCCTCATAATGTCAGTTCCTTTTGCATTTGACGTGCACCTCAATCCTTCCCAAAACAGGTATGATACATGTTCTTTCTGGTAACACCCATGTGTTGTTTGGCTATTTTCTGGAATTCTTAGCCTATGGAAGCTGTGTTTATTCATCCTCCTGTAGGAATCTGTGTTGGTGCTGGGCAAGTGTCTCTCACGACTTCAGTCCCATAGCCATTGTAGCTCTTGCATTACTGCCTCAGCATAATCGCTGTCCTGGGAGCCCAGTGGACCACTTTTTGTCTGGCCCCTACTTTTTGATCTGGTCAATGGGGACAAATTACTTCAAAGGAATATTTTAATTTGCACATATCCTCAGAGCCATGATGTCCTCCTCCAGAAAGTCCATCAAACAGATATATGAAACACAGCATGAGTTTAAGTGAAAAAGAATCCAGAAGCAGACTGGCTTACTCTTTAGAAAAAACTGTGTCTGTAAGGACTAGAAGATAAAGGCCACAAGAATGTCTTAGCTGCCAGATACCATCTTAATATATTATCTTCCTTGACATATCTTCTTTAACAGAAAAGATGATAGTAAAAAGAACTGAAACCCTTCTATACGACTGATATTCTACCCTGGAGAGGTGTTCAAACCATAAGTGCAGTGATATATCTCAAGTCAAATATTCTGAGTATCAATAGCCCTGTCAAGTCAGCAGAGTTGTAAGGTGCCAGTGATGAAATCACTTTAAGTGGAGAGATAGTTATAACTTCTACAGCTGCCACTTAGTTTAGAATATATTGCCTACAACTATTCTGAATAGTTGCTACGGTCAAAAGTGCAATTCTGCAATTGAAGAGAAATTTTAAATATAATTTTCAAATAAATGGTATTTTAAATATGTTTTCAAATTGAAATGTAACACTTCCTGGGTAAATCTTATTGCTGTATATAAAACATAAACTGTGGGGGAACCAAATTACAATAAAGTTCTAGTGTTCTCTTAGTTTGTATGCCACTCAACATTATGAGCTGTATAAAGACTTGGAAGAGTAATAGTAAACTCTCCACTAAATACATTACTAATACCAATCTAAGTATGAAGCATTCTGTAATGTTTAATATAATAAAATGTAAGTAAGAATTTGCATGCATGGCACGAACTTTCTACAAGTGTAAGAATTTCATTGTTGCATTTCTTAGAAGGTAGCAGAAAATGGAGGAGGGAAAATCTGCACAGCTCTGCTCTGCCATTTTAAAATAGAAATTCTGTTCACCATTCTCAATTGCTTTCAGGGTATTGTTAGGTTGATTCCTTCCTATGTTAGCAAAAGTTGTGTTTATAGAGAAAACTATGTTTCTTTCCATCCATTAGTCTGGTCTAAACATGTGATGTAGCTATCAGCCTTTTTAAACCTGCAGCACCTTTAATAAAATTGCAGATAGTTTTGTGCATTAAATAATGTGTAAAAAGCAATATGAATTACAATTACTTACTCTCCGGTGTATAAAGCAGTCTCAAACTTCACCATCCTTCACTCTATAGTTAATATATTCTACATGAATAACCCGATTAATTGTGTGTCTAGTAAAAGTTACAAGTATAATTGCATTGCTTTGCTCATAGCGTTTTGATTTACAGTTTGAGTCACTTAAGGACAAAATTATGACTGTTCCCTTTTTAAATAAGAAGAAAGTAACAAGATAGTTTGTTTACACTAATTCATATCCATTAATTTTTGCATTTTTCCTCTTGTAAACATCAGAACAGTGTTGCGGGGTTTTTTTCTTCCCGAAACACTGTATTGTCTTTTTAAAGGTGCTGCTTCTTCTCTCAGTGCCAAACAAAATCTGAAAACTAAAGGTTCAAAAGGCAGCATCATAAAAATGCAAGTTATCACCTTGAACTTTTTATTTCTTCCTGAGGATTTAGTCTGATTTTTGATGATAAAAGGTAATATCCTCTATTCCATTTCTCCCTATTTGTAAAATTGCTGCAAGAGGCTTGTGTGTGAGTTTGTGCACATGTTCTTACATGAGCATGTACTGATGTGAACTGTAAAACAGATTTCACATGATGAATTAACTTTCCCTAAGAAGGAGAAATTTCTAACAAATTTTCTTCAGTTGCAGTTAGAGATGATACTGGGTACCTCAAAATGCAACAGTTATTCAAACAGAGAGCAAGATTATGCATCCTGCAAGACCCTGTAAGAATCAAGGTAGATTAAGGTACTTGCTAGCAAGAGAGCAGTTAATGGAAAAAATCTTCCCTTACGGTCCTTATGCACCAGAAGGAGAATTAATTTAAATCACTAACTGTAAGTTATGTGTATGCAAGAGACATATCTCACCAGAAATTCCACAATTCTGCTCTTTAGTAAGGCCAACTGTGTGAAATCAAATTCTCCTGGGTGATGGGAAAAATATAACTTAATTTATGCATTAAACAGTTAAAGCAAGAAGCTTACAATACACTCCAAATCCATAATTTAGGAAGTATATTGTTCTAAACCGTGTCCAAAAGATTTATTCAATACATTATCCAAAGAGAATGGCAATAAAACTTCAGCAGGGAAACCCTTGGTGTTGTTATACAATAACATAGACACACTTTGCAAGCTTTGTATCTCCTATCTCTTTTACAATCTCAGGGTTATAAAGCCAGTTCAGTAAACGCTGATGTGCCTCTCCAAGATGCACAGTAGCTGTACCATTGATACAGCTGCATGATTACTCTTAAGTCTCTGTGGTAGCTGCTTTCCTAATGAGCCAGGATAAAATCATTAAAAACTAATTGCGTGCAGGTTTTACAGATAAGTCCCCACTCTGGGACAAAGCAATCCTGACAGACTGTAATATTTCTAAGGCAATATACTCCTCCCTTCCTGTTTAATGAGGTATAGGTTTTTAATCTGGGAGTTACAGTGATAGGCAGAAAATACACAAGAGGTTGGCCTAGAGGCATCTGTGATCATCTGCATATTATACATGGCTGTATTCGATACAGACAATGAAAACACGGAATCCAAAACCAGCTCTCAAAACTTCCCAGCAGTTCTGTGTAACAGTCTGTGTTACCATTGCCTCTGGTAATTTTCAATCACAGTACTCAAGTCCGAATATGTATTTGCTTTCAAATGGTATACGGTATTTGCTATTACCACTTAATGTATGAGAAAGCATACAAAACCAGGACTTGAGTTGCACAGTAAAACTGGTAGAAAATATAATTCTAGTTTGTAAAATAATTCAGAAAATAACACAGTAAAGAATTTTCCATCCCTTAAAGATGGAATGCAGTTATAGCATGGATGTATAAAGATTAGTTCATGTCACAAAAAGAAACAGGATATGATAAATAACAATTCCTTTCAGGAATTCAAATGTTCTTAGTATACTACATTCATAATTAAACACAGTCCATGCAACAGTCGTTTTGTAATAGCATTCCATGAAAGCAGGAAAAATAATATGTGTGAAACAGGTAAGTTTTCCCAAAACACATTGAGGAAAACCACATCTGCAAGAAGATACAGACATCATTTAGAGATCTGCTTTTCAATTCACTGGCATGCATCACTTCGTAACAGCAGTCTGCCACACAACATATTCCACTTTCACCATGCTAATACCAAAGCTTCAGACTTCTAGCTTTCACTGCACTGCATCTATCTCCGCAACTCCACTATACCTCAACTTTGCCTGCTTAACATCATAACCCTGTCAAGAACAGACACCCAGTGAAATAAATTGGTGATTTGGAAAAAAGCAAATTTAAAAAATCTTTGAAGTACCACTTAGCTGTAAAAACACTAATTTCCCAATTCTCCATAACACGTTTTAACATCTCATGATGAGAATAATAACAAAAGCATATTGTAAATGGCATTGCAGAGAGCTGAGTAAAGATGTTTTAATGCAAGTTGAGTCAACTTACTGCAATTTATTCTCCACATATTGGCGTATCCCCCAAAATGCGGACACAAAGTAAAATTGCCCAAACTCCTCTATGGGGGTTATATTTTGTGCAATGCTTTTATTTAAGTGCAAAAGACCAGAATTTAATTTCAGCATTCAATGGAATTAATTCTCTTTTTTGAAGGAAGAGTTTTTGCTTAACAGGGAAGATAGAAGTGTTGTACTTCCTCTGATGGTCTTTATCTACCACTTTTTCTTTAATAATTTAGATCTGGAGGGAGAAAGAGACAAACAGCAGTTCTCCAAACCCTACTAACAATTAAGTTTTAGGGTTTACGCTCTCTCCATTTGGGCTTTTCAGAGGCAAACCATGGAAGCTGTGTTAATTCCAATGAAACCTCTTGAAAGAGGAGTATTAAAAAGTACATAGGTGTAGAAATGTGTATACCATTAGTCAACACAATTTCTTATTGTAGATATCCATATAGACATCCTAGTACTTCCTTAACTTGCCATCCAAAAAAGCTCATTATCCTGAACCCTCTTCATGATAATAGATTTTCAGTTCCAGTTTTTATGAAAAAGGATACATCTCTCACATATCAAGGCCCATTCAACTTCCCAAATCGTTGTAAAACAAGTCCTGCTTGGTTTCTCTCATATACTGTCTTTCACCTTCTCTTACCCCAACTGTGAGAAAAGTTTTCTTGACATTTGTGATGGCAACGGCATCTCTACCATTCAGTGTATTTCTCCCTATGTGTTTCCACCTTTTCCCACCACTAGCTTATGTTATACTACAAAGCACTGCACCACAAAAGGGAAGTACTTTGGCCAGGCCTCAATGCTGAGAGAGGGTTTGCTCTATGAAATCTTCATCTTAGTACTGGAATATCAAATCAAAAGGAAGACATTCTCTCTTTCTTTCCCCCTTGCCTTTAGAAAATAGTGTAATTTGATATGTAAAACAAGAGACATGTTGTAATAAATAAAATTGTTACTTGTGGCAAGAAGCCTACTGGGAAAACGATCAAAGTCTGAAAGAACAGGTAATTTTTAGCACGCCATCTAAGCCTAAACCTAAAGAAGACTGTTCCATTTGAGGTGGTACACAGCTGTTGCAGTATCTCAGGGTATGGGTTTGATTGCTATTCTATCAAATACAACAGCATATTGAATTCACCCCTTACAGATGAACACATTTCTCATGTTACATGATCTATGCATTTCTCTTACACTACAGTGCAGGTCTGCTAGAAAGGCATTTTATTAAAGCAGCATTTTTCTAAATGATGCTGTTAAAATGTATAAAGCAATTTCTTCAGCCTTGTTAGGTAGACAAGCTAAGAGTTCTTAAGATTAAGACCAGAAAAGAGTAAATGACTAAATGACTAGCTGAAAGCAGATTTGACTTTTGCACTTGGTTTCAATATAAATTTTTTTATGTGACCTTCAACAATTCTCTCAACATTTTTTCCTCTCTGTATAAAATATGGGTTATAATTCCTTACATCTTTGCACTGTGAGAACTGAGACCTTGTCTTACAATGAGCTTTTCACATTTCAAGCTTTATTCAAGATTGACACCTGCCCCCTCTGATACTCACTAGATACTGGGTAGTTTAGGGAGCAACTCATTTGCGAGTCCAGAATATGACGCACACACACAAAAATTTCAATCCCATATTATGAACCTTTAGATCAGATGGAAAGGGCAAGCTTAGTGAAAGCATAAGTATTTATGCTCTATCTGGATTATTCTACTAATATCCACCTTACAAACTTTAGCTGAAGGGATATATTTTAACCTTCTATATTCTGTTCTTATTCCTTGAGCTACATAATTTTTAAGTCCATTCACGTGTCACTGATGTTATAGGAAAATATGATCAGAATTCATAAAGACAATGCACTGTAGTAAACTTATTTGTTTTCTGATATCATCCCTGGAGGATTTAGCCTTTATAGAGATAATTGGTGACATTTTCAACAGTCTCCAATCTCTGCTAATGTCGGACATTATAAATTGCACACCAAAAGTTATTGATTACTGAGTTTCTTTATGCAACTGAGAACATTCAATGCCTTAGAGGAACTAACCCTTGCACCTCAGCCTTCTGTTTTGATATTATATCTAAACTACTCACCCCATAAATGACATCACCCATCCTGTCCACAGTCCTTTCAAATGTGGAAAGTTTCTACAGAACCATGTAACTTTAATAAATCTGTTCACCTTCAGGGTGGGATGGGAGGATATGAAACTTAGATGAGCTATATTTCCACCAAAACTCTGGCTTAGTGCATGCTTTCTTTTCAGAGTGCCTGCCTATAGAGATGCTGTAATAGACTCACTCTGTCTGTAGCCTGTAGAACTGACTACATCTTTCTTTCTTTATATTAGAACACTGATAGGGCTGAAGCTATGTTGCTCACCACAAAGGTATGCGGTCATGTTCCAAGGGCAGTGAAACTTCTGTTCTGTTCTATATTTTAGGCTTTCAGCTTAAAAAATGGAAGATGGAAATAAGCATAAGAGAGTTAAAGAAAATAAAGTTTCTGTAATCCAAGGAAACATTCAGCCAAATATACAAAAGAAATTTAAAAAAGAGGTCGATAAACCCAAAAATGGAGCATTAAATTTTGCAACACCTTTAGCTGTTTGCATAACAAAGAAGAGAAAGCTTTCCTAGAAAGCGGTTATTTTCTTTTCTGTAGTGTACCCTTTCAGCTGAGCTTGTGGTTATGGCAGACTTCTACTACCATGTATAGTACCTTCTATATGGCTTCCTACCTCTGCCATAAGAAAAGTAGAAAGCTTTTTTTTCTTAAAGAAACATCATAGTATTGCTACAAAAGATACCTAATGAATTCTTATTCTTAACAAAATATAACAATCTCTATCTGCCCTTGTGTCCGGAAGTGAGAACATGTCTCCATTTCAGTGGGTGGCAGAACAAAATTCATTACAGGATCAGACTCAAGCCATACTTGGGTTCTGAAGTAGATATTTATACTTCACAGTAGCTATGATGTATTTTTTAGTCAATGGTAGACCTTGTTCATCTTTTAAAGTTCCATGTAAATGAAACTCAATGAATAATTAATGTTCAGGCTCAGTAAGATGGAGATGGACACACATGTACTCAGATTAAAAGTCTCACAGGAAATGTGTCTAGTCATTGAAATGTGGCTTAAGAAATTGTTTAATTTTCATTCAGACAGTACATGAAGCAAAACATACGTGCCTGCAACTTTTACCAGCAAATTGATAGAATAAGTTTGATTTATACAGAACTTTTAAAGTATTCATCACCCTTTGAGTTTATGGCAGCAGTTTATTGCCTTCTTTATCTTTTCTACTGTGACTTCAAGTTGTCCAAGTCCACAGAATAATATATCCTTATGAAAAGACTGACTAGAAAAGCCATAAGGTTTTATTCTGTTTGAAAACACAGAACCTTTAGAGAATCTCAATTCCATCTGGATGGGCATTTTCAGCTTCTACATTGCCAAATTGATTTTAAAGAAGCGGTTTCCTTCTGTCTGATTCTTACAGATGTAGATATATCATCATGTAGATATATCATAGTGGAATTTAACATATAGTTGGACTTTTGGTGTTTAAAACTTTTATTTTCCAGAAAGACATTAACAGACATTAGACTGACAGAAAAGAGGAGCAAAATAGAATTAGCATGAATTAAGTGGAATAAAGAACAACAAAACAAGTAATATTTATTATACAAAACGGCTTATAAAGAGCTATGTCTCTTCATCTGTGCCATACAGGAAGGGCAATTACTGGCAAAAACAGTGGAAAAAAAACCTCAAAATAGTCTCTCTTAATATGAGATGTTGCATAATGAAGGTTGTTTTGTGGTTTGCTTCTGTGAGCAAAGATTTTTTTTTTTTTTTGTTACAAAAATAACAATGCTAATTGCTTTTGCTATCCAACAGAATCTTGAGTAACAGAGATAACAACTATTTTTTAAGAGCTTTAACTGGTGCTAATTCTTTTTTATTCCTCTCTTTGTTCCAGAGCCTATCTTCCAGATCTTTCAAAAGAAATAAATAATGTTGACTGTGGCTGTACTGAAGTTGTTTTGGTATATGTTCATTTTTGTCTCCATCATAAAACATGAAGACTCAAGTGAGATGAAATTTGGGAAAATTTGGAAGTCAAGAAAGCTGTTTGCTGAAATTGCTTCAAGGACTTGAGGAGCCACAGACTGAATATTAAGTCAGCATCTCAATAAGCTAACAGTTGTTCTTCCTAAAAGCTTCTGAAGGACCGAAATGGAACATCATCATTCACCCAGGAGAAGAATTTAGACCCCAAAAAAATGTAGCGAGCTACACCATCACTGACAAAATATATTTTGAAAATACTGAGCTTCCTCAAAAGCTCTTGTCATAACATTAAGCATGGCTGAATCTTGCACAGTTGCAAATTAAAACATGCCAAAAATAGCGACTCAAAAGGTGAAGCTAGAAATAAAGGTTTTACAAGGTCCAGATCAATTCCAAATTCATTCCTCATCTAAGACACCAACTTTTAGGCCTCAATGGCAAATGCAAAACCCAGATGCTCTGCAAAAACATGAGATGCTCTCTACAAAAGGTCTATCCAAAAGACAGCGATAGAAAGATCAGATCATTTCCACAGGGGCTATTGTTAATGACTGTAATCTAAAGTTTAATGTTGTTACTAGAATTAATATTGACCTCAGTTGATTCACTGGTGTTTTAGCTAAGAGAATTCATAATTTTTTTTAGTAAGGTCATAAAACTACTTCATTTCAACGTTTGCACCAGTGCTCTGTTTTAATAACTTTGAATAAATACCGTTCTGCTTAAATTGAGTGGGAGCTGGAATGTAAAACCTGTGCTGCTTAGCTACTTTCACAACTGACAATTTTTGCAGCTGTGTGCTGCCAGTTTATTTTTTTTGACAGACAAAGTATTCTGGCTTTTCATGACAGCCAAGATAGCCTATTCTGGTGAGACTGCAAAAGGGTGAAAGGAAAAGGCAACATCTGATAACACCTACCTACACTGAATAAGTCATGCAAAATGCTCTCACTGTCTGAGAGCTGTGAAACCAAAGAAGGCTTGACACACGTTTGCAGGTATTAAACCCACACACCATTTCCAAGCTTTTGATTCCCCTTCATTTCTACTGCAGCGATGCTGAAAGAGTTCATGAACAGGATTGATATTAAGGGCTTGTTTTCACCAATTAACTCCTGTTGGAACTGATCTGCAATGTTTGCCAAGCTACAGTCTACCATTTCAAGCAATATTAGTATATCCCACAGCTAGATTTAAAACTCCTTACAGGAAGGCAGGGGTTAAATTAGTCCTAAGTTAAGCAACTTAGATGTAATTAGGAACTAGCTATAACAAGGCTTTATTTATTCACTCCTGTTAAGTCTTATGATGGTTTCAATACTGTTGATACATTATATTGAATTCACTGGGCTTATTATTTGTGACACTGATATTTTTGCATTCAGTATATGTCTATGATTAACCAATGTGGAGGTCTGAGTGTTAAATAATCAGAGTATAAGCAAACAACAGTTTGAAGACTTTTATCTAGACTTCCACTATTATGAAATTTGAAAGAACTAAACAGGCATCTTAGTATGGCACTCTCTAACAACAGTATGAATGCCCCAGAAACTTGTGTGAAGATTATCCTCTACATTTTTTTTAGTAACACCACCCTTACAGGCTCCAAATAGCCATTATTATTTTATTATCCTTTTGAAGACTGGTGTATAGAGAATCTGTTTTTCATAACTCTATTTCTTAAAGGAGAATGCAGACACTGAAATGAACTCTGAGGCAACTCTTGTTGCAGGAGGTCAATAAGGAGGATTTATTTACGTTGACTACTTGTTCTCCTGAAAGAACAGGAGACAAGTTAATGGTGTATGGTATTCTTTTACTACCTCGAAAAATTGCTCATTTCAGTGATCAGTGACGACTCAATGTAATGAAGGGTCAACTGTCTCCCAATACACAAAGCAGGAATTTGCACACTCTGCCAGGTGTATGCCTTCACAACATGACGCTGGACAGGAAGCAAATAGTTCCCCAGAACTCTTGTGATGCTTATTAGACCCTGTCATAGGTGTTTACTAATGACAGAGTGATCTGCACCCAAATAAAAGGGAAATATTGGTATTAACTATTATGCAGTGTCAATGCTGTCATAGTTCTGAGTGCTGCTTATCCACATAGACTGTGTGGAAAAGGAACCACCATAACCACTTTAAGCAAAAGATTTAAAAGATGAGATTTGCAGGATGGCTTGTACCAGTAGGTGTGAACTAGTCACAGAAGAAAGGATAAAGCGCCTGGATGTTTTCTCCCAATATGTGCCACAGGAATCTGGGCAGCAACATTTCTCCCTTTTTAAAAGGCGGTAAAGCATAAAAACCTTTATCCTCCCTGTTTATATAACGTGCAACACATTTCTGTCTTACAGGCCTATTTTGCCAGAGAAAATGTATTCTATTTAACATGATACCCTGAAGCCAGGGAGGAGCTTAAATGTCAAAATCCTTTCTACAAGTCATGTTTCAGAAATTTATCTCATATTATAAAGTTGTTCCATAGCTACATAGCTCCCATGAGAAAAAAAAGCAATTTACGCTCTACACTGAAGCACAATTCCTTGACTAATCAGTGTTAAAGAAAACACTAAGCTGTAGTTTCATCCTCCTTACTGTGGCCATGACATGATTTAAAATGCTCTTTTATCTTGGTCTATGAGTGCAAATTGCCCAGGGGGGGCAATCAGAGTTACGTTTCTTCACCCAGGAACTATACATGGTGCTAGGTTGCCCCATGCACCAAGGCTCATTAGGTGCCTATGTGCTGACTTGTGGCCCACACAGGGACTCAGAGCTGAGGCAAAGGAGAGGCAGGAGCCTGGCACATCTCCAGCTCTTCAGTAAGGCTGTGGAAAATGCCTGCCTTGCCCCTATATGCACCTATTATAGAGGGAACTTGAAAGCAAAGGGAACCACCTTTCCTGAACTTACAATGGATACAAGCAGCAATCATTCCAAAACCACCAAGGCATTGGGGCTGTAAAGTGTAATCTCTGAGAAGAAAACACCAGTTTTCAAAATGCAAGCATTCAACAGATGGGAGTGTGTGTTTTGAGGAGCCCCATGCACCAGGGACGACTCCTAAATTCTGACTGTAACTTCAAGCACTTTGTGGGGGGAGGTTTGTTTTGGAATAAAGCCCAGAGACTAAATGGCAACAGTCCCAAAGCCCTGGCTTGAATCTCCTCCTGCTTTGCCTCCACATGTTTCAAGCTTACCTTGATGCAAGGAGCTGGCAACGGTCTGTGCAGAGGGGACGCCCGCCTTGGTGCCTCTGCAAGGAGCTGGCATGGAGCAGCTGGCACCTCTTTGGTAGCAGCAGCGAGGCAGGGCACAGTCAGCAAGCCATGAGGAGAGTCACTCCGTGCACTGGGGAGCTACAGGGCCGCAGGACAGCCCCAGCCACAGGGTACAGGCACCTCCCAGGCTGAGCACAGGCCTGGCTGTGGGCCTGCAGGTGGGCCAGGCTCAGTGAGGCCATGGCCAGGCAAGGCCGCAAGGAGCTGGAGCCTGTCCCTGCTGTGGTGTTGCTGTGACAGGCGGCTGGCAGCTGCAGGGGGGCTGTTGTGGGGTTCTGGGCACTGGGCAGGGATGGGGACCCCTAGGGAAGGCTGTGCCTAGGCACTGCTTACGCAGCTGCCTCTCAGTAGAGGCCCTGGTGCAGATCTTGGGGTGCCTTTGGCTACCACAGGGAAGGAGCAAGAAAGAGGAGGAAAGGTAAATCAGTATTTACATATGTAATTGCATGTTGTGGTTAATAGCAGGATACTTTTTAAAAATTATTAACAAATTACTAGTTGTTTTTATCAGGATAAATAATAAATTATGGATGAATATTGAAGAAAGAATTGCCTTTATTTCTCTCGTCACTCTTAGGTGAAGGCCACAGACAAGTCCAAAATCTTTCCCTCAGTGAACAGACTCCCTGTGTCGCAAGAAAGTCTCCTTTGGTAGGTCTTGGAAATAGGCAGTCTTGTTTAAGTATAGACAATGCATCATGCTGTCTTGTTTTTAAAACAACCTAGCAGTTCTACTTGTAATAGTTTGTCCAGAGCTACTCAGGCTCTGTAGCTTCCGGAATGTGAGGTTTAGCCCGTGGTCATCTGTTTATTCCTGACTCCAAATACCAGCCTCATGCAAAACATTTGAAAGAAACTAGTTTTTTTCCCATCATGCCACCAATCTCCCCAAATGTGCTTATTTAAGAGGATCTATCTTGTAAGTTAGTTATCCCCATTGTGATTATGACTGAATATACTCTATGCCTGTCTCACTAGACATTAGGATATTCAGTGATAAAGCAATTTACTGAGTTTACTTCACAACGTCTACACAAAATAATACTTCAGGATCATCTTCCCCTTGTCACACCTCTGCAATTCTTCTGTTTTCTGTGGCTCCTGGGAGTGCTGGATTTTGAGCTGACAGCTGTGATTTATTCACTGGCAGCCATCTGATTTACACACAGATCTGGGCCAAAACCCTATCTAAAATGTGTTTTAACAGTAAGGAATAAAATAAGTTCAAGAGAGAGATGTCAGAGATATTACATTATAAGTTATTACCTCTAATAATTCTATCCTAGTCTATTACTGGTTTGTGTGTTTCTTTCGTTGTTTACAGCAGTTCTGAGGTTTGTCTGTAACATGCATAAACACTGTTCATGGAATACCTAGCTTTTTTAATGCCTGCTAGTAAATAGAGGCAAAAAAAGCCATTTTGGGTGAATTAAAATAGCATCTTAATTCACGAGTGCACCAAGCAGACCTGCAATCATTGCTCATCTGTGACAACCTCAAACTTCTAGTAGTTCAGAGCAAAGAAAGTATCTGAAATATCTATTAGTGTCCTTTACTATTATAGTGTCCTTTAAGCAACATTGGAGACTATGAGTTAATGTGTCACTCTACAAGCTGTAGAGTGCAAGCTGTAAGATTCCCTACAAGCTACAAGATTCTCTTGCAATATAGTTATTAAAGTTATACTAGTTATACTAGTACTAGTTATTAAAGAACACACTAATGGTGCTAGGATTTTCTTTGATGGAAACACTGTTTACCACCAGAAATGCAGAATTTCACCCAGTGACCTAGGAGTAAGACCTGTGGGATTTCCATGCAGCAAGACTTCTGGTTCAAGGAAGAGAATATTCTCAGAAATGGCAGTCAGCCTTGAATTTGGGGTATCCGGAACTGATAATCATCTATGATGGCCCTAGTTAAGCTATCCCACTGGCCTGTATTTTAAAACTTCATTTTATTTCAAGAGTCTTTCCTTCCTCTTCTTTTTGTTTAGTCACTTTCTCAGCCCCTGGATTTGCTGTCGTCTACTAGATTAAATCCCTACAAGCATTCATTATTGTAATGTGGGAAAACAAACAATTTCTTGGACTACTTCATATTCACAGAAAACAAATGGTGCAATATTTTAATAGCCCTCTGTGAACTGGATTGTACATCTTAAGCTCCTGACACACTATTTTCTTCAAAAGCTTATTTATTCAAAACATATTTTCCCACTGTCTTTAAAGAAACAACTGTCTGGCTACTTAGTATCTCACAGTGTCACATCTTTTGCCTAGGAAAGGATTCTGTTGCAAAGACAAATGATAGAGATCTGAAACAAATCCAAGGCAAAATGCCAAACACGGTCAAAATTAAGAAGCTGTGAATCAGCAATGCACTGACATACATAAATAGAGGAAATTATTTTGTTTAGAAAGAGCAAACAACTCTGCAGTGATGTGTGATGTATTTAATTCTTTTCAAAAGCTGCTACTTCACAGCTACCAAATTACAAAAATTACCATCTTGTAAAAAACTTACAAAAACTACCATCTTTTACAAAAAACACCACCATCTTTGGCCTTGTGCTCCATCTCTTAAAAAGGGTCAGAGATTTTCATCTAACACATCCCATTAGCATGGCAGCATGACTTCTGACTGTTGTTGCAAATTCTACAGATGAACCTTAAAGTTTCAATCAAAGTAACTCTGTGTTATGCTGTATTAGTAATAGTAATTGTTCATTGTTTCACCAATGAGAAAAATGTTACTTTCAGAAGATTATCTGACTATATGCAATTTTGTTCTATTTATATTGTATTATATATTTAATTTTTAATTATGTGACTATATGTATGAAGTTAGGCTTCAAACTTACACTACTTTTGTATTTTAAAGATTTTTACTGGACTCTGCATCAATGCTTTGTCACCTTAATTTTAATAAACAATTTAAAATCTCCATATTTTATTTTGTAGATGAGTCTTGCATAGCAGTTGATTAAAACTGTTAAATGAAGCGTTTAATGTGAATTTAAAGTCACGTGTCAACTCATTTTCATCATTTCTCAAGGTATGTAAAATTTTCATTTAACTATGAATATTAACACAGCAGTATCTAAACACATCATTATCTTTTATTCATAGCAGGCATCTGAATAAAATGGCTTTTAGTTTGTATAAAATCGTTTTTCCTCTAATACTTATTTTGTTTTCTCACTGCAGTAAAAACCTGTGTCTCATTAGTCATGGCAGCTGTAGGACTGTGTTAGGGGAATAATTTTGAGGCTGAGCTATTAGACTGCAAGGCAGGAAGAGATTCAAAGGTCACAGGAAATTTAGAAAAGCTTTTAGATTAAGCTGTGTTTCCAAGACTGTCACTATGCTAATGAAGAATAGCTGGTGAAAATGGATATTTGCAATACATTTTAACTAACACTTTCTTTTTTATTATCTCACATTTTGCCAAATCTACCAGCAGCATAAACAGCACTGTAAAAGAAACCTATCAAAGTTGGTAGAAGAATGGGTCCAAGCAGCGAAGTGTTGGCATTTCCATTCATTTGTTATTCACTGATTTACAGCATTAGTAATTATAATGCTTTTCCCTATTTGACCATCTAAATTGCCTCAAATGTTGTGGGAATAGTACATAATTCTTCTGGTTTGAGTTTTAGCATTTGTACTTCTAGAAATAAAAGGTAAGAGAAAACTGCCTAGATGGTCATCATATATTAAAGAAAGTGGAATGCAGCCCAAAAGTTAATGTTTTAAAAATAATTCCATTCTAGAATGGAATAGAAAAATGCTTAATGCAGAAATTGTCATATTCTAGAGGCTCTGACGTAAACTTGCAGGTAAATCAGAATGGAAGCTGTCTATCGTCAGGTTTATTCCATGAAAACATAAATTAAATCTTCCACAGAAGGTATTTAGGATTTTCAAAGTAAGCATGAAAAAGCTGCATAGTGATGTCAAGAGCCTGAATCATAGCAGCACAAAGCAATGTAAGCAACATCTTGTATTCTTAAAAGCAATTCTATAGATGGTATTTTGTCTCTTATTTGTGTCTCTGATCATATGAGATTTGTTGTTAGAAACATACGTTGTTAGAAGCATGTATGGTTTTCTATTATGGCCTGGGTTTAGGGCTTTTATCCTTAAAAAGATAAGCTGAAACAAAAAAGGTATGGCTGATTCTTTTTCCACTACTTAGAGTATGGTATAGATGTAGTAATATGTTTTGCCTATACAGTATTTTCAAACATGAAGACTCCTACAAGTAACTGAGGGTATAATTTGATGCTAAAGATGCACTAAACTTAGTTAGCATCAGATTACAGGCTGAGTTTGAAGTCCTGACAGTTGAAAAATATTTAAACTGAGACTATTTGCCTTAAAAATATATAAAGGTTAATTCTGGACAATATTTTGACAAACAGCAAATATTATCAGGGTATTAGCTGGTATTCAAAGACTAATCTTGGAACTCGTGATATTAGGTCATTTTCATGATGTATGCAGATGTGGTATGTGGCTGGAGAGGTTTTGTCTGACAATGTTACTCAGCCTGTGTGGGCAGTAAAGAATTAACCTTGTCTGCTGAACAAATTAGGCAATTGCAGAAGTTTTTTTAAGACACAGTACTGAAACAAAAGTTTGTATTGTACTGCCCTTCCTCAAGTACAGAGTACCTCATGCTGAAGTATCCCATTCATTTTAAAGATACCACATTATGCTTACACAGATACACCTTTAAGCAGCTGAGCACAGGCTCTTGCCTTAGCATGAAATCAAGTATTACAGATTTGCATCCAAGTCTTGCTTCTTCTGTTTCACCAAACAAGCACAGATGGCAGGGGATTTTCTAGATTAACAATCACCTTCCTTTGTCCCTATCTCCAGAGTAAATTGCTGATAAGTCCTACTGGTCTTTTCAAAAGCTTTTAAAAGTATAAGAGGCTATATTTGGACAAATTACTTTAAAATAGCACTCCTTAGGAAAAAAATATTGTTCTGAAGCAGTATTCAAAACAGCTATTCACTTGCTGTGAAATGATACTCTGTGAAAGTGCCACCAGTATACTTCAGGTACAGACTGTGGAAGGTACTGATTGCAAGCACTTAAAATAACTGTTTTGAAGAAACAGAAGGCCACTGCAGAAGTTCTGTGATTTATGCTTCATGTGGGAAAACATGGTCTAAAGACTCTCTAACTCAGGAATTGAGATTTTCACAGTTGCATAATATGACAGCCCAGAGGGTCTTAATTTCTAAGCACTGGAATTAAGTTTTAAGTGAACTAAGAGACTTCATTCATGGGTACAAGCCATTCTGCAATATCTTTTGGGGGTTTAGAGTAAGTAAAGTTGTTTGTACACACACAGCTGTAATGTCACTCATTATTGGCATTAATTAGTGTGACAGAATTTGACCTAAAAGTCCCGAAGCGAGCAGTAATAATTCAGTTTATTTAGCTCTCAGCATAGTTTAATAAAGATCTTGTGTTCATAGAAAATGGCATATTTAAACACATGTCTTGATTTCATAGATGCAGCACTCTGCAAATTACTTGGAGGGTAGGGAGCATTTGCACTTTCTACACTAATGCCTCAAACCCCTCATATTTGCAGAGCTCAGAGTTTTGGCAGCAGGCCTGCAGTATGCTAAGGATTGCTGGTCTTTTGTTTGTATCTTCTTTTTTTTTTTTCTTGTATCAGTATAATTCCCAACTGTTCTCTGCAATTTACCTGTCAAAGTGCAATTTTGCCAAAAGAGGTCCTGTACTCCATGTTAGGCAGGTGTCAAAGGGCACCCCCTCAGCTGGCACAAATAGAAATTGTGTTAGAACCACTTTACTAACATGCACCAGAAGGAGGAATGATTTTATGGTCTGCTCACATGAGACTTAAATATATGTGTTTTTTCCTGTTCAACAGCTTCTAGTGGGGACATATGAGTAGGTTTTGTAATCTGCTATCTATATTAAGTAGGAAGCTGCTTCTCTTTAGGACTAGGAATAGCTTTTCTCTTTGTTGCTAGAGTTGTTTGCTCAGACAAGACAGAGCTCCAAGAGATGCAGTTCTTGGAGTTCTCTACAACGGGTCGTAAAGATGAATATGCAAGTTAATTTCTGATTATTGTGGGGCATCAGGTAACACTGTTTATTCCAGATTCGTTCACAAAAGCCAGTCGGGTTAAAAATGGACTTAGAGGAAAGCTTCTGCATAAATTGTTTAAATTAATACCATTAAAAAAAAAATAAATTGGAAAATATCCCCTCTTATCTGTGTTAAAATTAGACAAGAAAATAGCATGGAGGGGGCTGGCAGAAAACTTCTCCCTCCCTTCAAAAGAAAAAGAAAAGAAGCGGTCTGTATTTTACAGCTTGCTGCTGGTTAATGCCAGATAAACTGCTAAAGAGTCCCAGAAAATAAGGAATATTGAAAATAGTTTTAATTGAGGTGTTCTTGACTTACAGGGCAGAACCGGGACCACTAAACATTATTTCAAGCATCAGAGCATAAATAAAAAATGGCATAAATAAAAAGGAATTGCTGAATTTACAGAGAGAACTTTATGAGCATGGTCTTGTAAAACAAGATTCAACCCTCTTCCCTTCTCAGTTCCTCCTGATATTTTTTAATACACGTTGCAAATCTGATACTTGAGGTTTTTCATTTTAAAAGATGAGTGAGTTTACCAGCTCCTGAAGTTGGCTCTGAATTCCTGGGAAAAAATTAAATAATCAGGTTAAAAATTAAATGATCTGGTTAAACAGCATTGTTTAGACAATTGCTCAGGGTGACAAGACAACTTATTTTTGCTTCTGAATCAGAATCTTACAAGTTTTGTATCTTTTTCTTAGTTACCCATCACCCACAAACCTTACACTGGTGCCACAAGCTTCTGTAGTTCTGAAAATGTAGACCTAGTAGATATTATTCCCTTCTATTTCTCTCTGTCGCACATTGTCCTGTGAATAGCAAGTTGCATCAGAGCATCACAGAAATCTTCAGCCTGAAATGGTAAGGGTGAGAGTAAACCAAGAAATGCTATAATAAATACTAGCAAATTATTATTCAGCTTTTTAGAGCAGGGCAAAAAAAGAAAAAATAACCTTGGTTCAGATATTTTCATTTGCCTGAATTTCATATACCACAGGGCTGAAAGATGTAAAAGGCTGGTATTACATTGCTGTTTTTTCTCATCCTGATCATTGTCTTGGTTCTGTCCCAGAATACAAGTTTGTTGCAACTTCCCTTTTTTTATTGTGGAACTGCTAGGGTTCCCCAAAATTGCTGGCAGCCTAGGAATTCTCTGTTTTCCTCTCTGATCTTTGCTGTCTGTGCCTCAGCATACTGGTTCTTTTCCTCTCAGTGTTGTTTAGAGGTTGCAGGTGTTTACACTGTTAGCTCCTTTGAGTTTAGCTCCTCTCTGGTGTCATCCAGAAAAGTAGAAGAGAAAGGCAGAAAGAGCCTGCCTCTGCTGGCAGTGTCACAATGAACATCTGAAAGCATCTACTTCTGCTATTTCCTGTATCCTCTCTTAATGAATGAGTACCTCATAGATCTCTGAGAATATACATCAGGTACTAAATGTTGTGTCGAATGAGCAGTAAAATGTAGCAACTTTAATGAGGAAACAGGCAAAGGAGCAGACCTGGCACCTGACAGACCCACACCAGTAAAAAATTCCCTCTGAAAGATGAGTTTATTTTGTCACATTAGCTCAACTGGCAAGATTAATTGAGATTGGTTTATGAACCCCTGTGCAAAAATTGAACATTGGTATCTGATTTCCTAGACATGATGCTGCACTCTCCCACTGATACACAACTATAAACAGTAGTCAAGCACTGTATCAAGGACAACTAAGCCCCTGATCCCTACAGTTTGCATTTCAGACACACAGTGAAGCATTGAAGAGGTCTAATGTCTGATTTCAGTTCAGTGAGGATGATTCCCAAAGACAGAATCTCCCCCATTATCTTCTGCCTTCAGCTCATGCAAGATAAAATAGAACTGCCAAAGTTCAGTAAAGAAAGAGGGAACATATTGTTTTGCAGTGGGGAAACAGAATGACAAACTTCAGAAATTTCTTTTTACTAGTTTTGGGTCTCTACTGTGCTTGATTCTGGGACTGCACCTGCCTATACAGGCTGACCCTGGGAAATCATACCTTGTCAAGGTTTACCTTAAGCTGATACATAGTTCGACTCAGGCCTGTTGAACAAATGTGGCTGGGACACAGATGTGACAGGGCTATTCCAGCTATCTCATGCTTCCCGTGCTGCACGGGAAACAAGAATAAATTAGAGAATTTCCAAAGCTGTTCTGGCTCTCCTGGAGTAGCTTCTCTGTCAGGTTGCTCCCCATGCACATCTGTGCTCCTGGATTCAGCATGATAGGCTGAGCAATGAGGCTTGTTATGTGCAAGGAATGTTCATTTAATAAGACTGAAGAATAACCGGTTGTTCTTCCTCTACGCTAGCAGGTTTACAGGTTAAATAAGTCAAATCTCCAAGGAAGTAAGTAGCAAATGGGTTTAAATTTGGTGATACAGATTAGGTTAGGGACGGACATACAAAGAAGATGTGGGGTTGATGTGCGCTCATTTGTGGGGTTGATTTCAGGTTTCTTGAAAACTCAGTATGTTTTTATTAATGAAGTCTAGAATCAAGAACTACTAATACATCTCCTGGGTTTTAGTTGGGTTTTATTTTTACATTCACCTTGATGACCCAAGCTAGATTGTCTTTGGAAGATTCATGAGTGGTGTGGAAAAGTTTCCTGCTCTAGTTTATAGGAATACTGTCTCCTTCTCATGATGAAAAAAAAGCAAGTTAATAATATTTTCTCTTCTGTAATTGAAACAGCTTCTCTAATTTCTAAAGAATTGTTCTGATTTTACTTGCATTTCCTACTGCTCCAAGTGTCCATGGGTCTGATAACTGTGATAGTCCCTCAAAAATATGGGGATTACATGGAAATAGTTGCATGTATTCTAATATGAATGCATAAACAAATGCTACTGTAAAACAATTTAAAGGAATGTTGTGAGTTGAAAGAGGAAAATAAAACTAGCAGGTTTTATCTACACAAACTTGTTATTTCTATATGGTAAAAAAAAGATTTTTATTCATGGGTTTTTAAAGATTAAATACAAAAGTATTTAATCAAGTGTAATTGCTCCCATTGAGTCTGAATCAGTCCTGAGAAAATGAATAGTGTTATCTGAACCACAAATCTGCTGCTAACCAAAATCAATGAGAAGTACAAAAGTCACCTGAATTATGAGCTGACCCTGCTAAATAGGACTCAGGTGACCAGCAGCAGATTTCAATTATTGGATGTACTCTAGGATTGAATGCATACTTTTACAATTAGTTATTGATTTAGCCAACTTCCATACATCATTCTTTTGTCTCTAAGCATAATGGTTTTGTGATTCTTTTTTAACTCCCCAGTTGTTGTACAGCTACACTTATTCCCAAGCCTAAATGATTTTTCTCCTACATGATGTATCCTCTGGTACTAAGTGACTTGTCTTATAATTACTCAGTAAAGGAAAACTAGGTAAAGAAGGTAACTAATGAGGGCTGTTGGAACAGAGTTTATAAAGGTAGATAACTGGCTATGCTGAAGAAATTAAGTTCGGTTCAATGAGAACCAAAGTTTTCACTTTTTCAAAGCTATCCTTTCAATGGGCAGAAATACTTAATCTTGTGAATACTGTTCTGTAGGGACAGTATTCACAAGGAGCAGTACATTCACATGTAAATGAAAAAGAAGAATAGATACATTGTGAATAACGTTATTGCAGTGAACTACATTTTTGAGGTCTTTCTGAAAGCTATGGACAATGATGTTTCATACAATAATAAAACAAGTTAGCGCATGGCGTAGAACAGTTTTACTCGAATTGTTACAAATGCACTGTGCTTGTCCTTAAAGGTGTTTTGCAAAAGAAAGCCAAAACCACAGTTGCCATTGTTCCCCCCTGAAGGTCTTGAAAGTAATTTTTCACACACAGTTCTTGAAAGCTTTGACAAGTCTTGGCTCTGGAATAAGTGAATAATAGTAAGCAGCAAGCTAAAAATACTACAGTGAAATGAATGAATACTGAGAACAACTAGCAGAGTGGTTTACTGTTCCCTTATTTCATTTGTTATCCTAACAACTGCAGCTGCAGTACATGCTTAGAAAGTAGTAAGTGTATTCTTGATTATACTGTTTACAGGACCTGATAGAGAAGTCATTTTAGCAACAAGAATTCAAGCTAGAATAAGCACATACTGTGTCTTAAATGTTCAGTGTATGTAGGTAAGAGAATAGGGGAAGGTTGCAGAAAAAGACCTTGATATTACTTTCCTGTGAGTGTGCAGCGAGGCCTGACAGCTCCCTGTGAGCCAAGGTGCCAGGAGTGGCGGTGGTGTTCCCCATGGTGAGAATCAGGGCAGAGCCTGGCAGCCAGCGCCCATCCCACCGTCTCCAGCTGGGGAGCAAGGACAGCCCCAGACTTGGGCAGTGGGCACCTCTGAGGCTCTGATGGTGCCAGGATATGGCCTGGTGAGGGAAGCTGGACCTCACCAGTAAGGCTAGCTGGTGCCCTCAGGCCTGTGACACTTGTGACTGAGAGTTCCGATTTCAGCTGGAAAGATGTTATGTAAAGTTCACCTTGACTGTAAACTCTCATTGGAACATAATAATTCTCTGAAATATCCTTTTTCAAGACTGGAAGTTTGCTTTTGTAAAATCATTAGTAGTTCTAAGCACCCAGTGGGAATTTTATCAACTTGTATAGCCACTTACTGTTTTGAGATCCCATCGTAGGCTTCCATATGGTGATGCTAAAAGCAGTGAAATGGTCACTGAACTGAATTCCCTGTGCCAACATTATTACAGAATGTCTTTTGGGGGATTTTTTTGACCCATGGGTCTTTAGAGAGTATCAGTTGTAGGTAGGACACTGACATTATTCTTTTGGTCTTCCTAGGCTGGCTTTCTTTCAGGTATATTTAATCAACAGAGTTCATATTTCCCCTCACAGTGAATGGGACATCTGTGTAGTACTAAAGAAAGTGTTGCAAAATCATTTGTTATAATGAGAAAGCTATGGTGAAGCATCTGTACATGCTTGTTAATTGTTTTGAGAAATCTGTTCATTTGCATAGGTACCTAAATGAAACATTACAAAATGCTACAAACCATAGCTTTTGCACATATTCAGCTGCTCCAAATTAAAAGGTAGAGCAAAAGGTTGGTAGGAGTTACTAGTTTATTTAATTGTGAATTTTGAATAATTGTCTTTTCTAAGTTGATTATATATGCCCAGTTTTAACAAGCTTTCTGAACCCATTGCTTTCTGAGCTCTTATTGCATATGTCACCAGCCATCAAAAATCCAGCCATGTGCTCTTTCTTCTGGCAAAGTGTGCTGACTTGAAAGGAGTTTGAATATAGGTAGTAACTGAACAGGGGTTTGGACTTGGTTTCCGTTTCTCTCCTTTGTGGGGAGAAGCTCCTATTCAGCTGTAGCAAGAAACCTGAAGAGTTTCTCAATTAATGTAGGAATAGCTTATAAAACACAATAATGGTGATAGTAAAAATGCAGTCTTTTTTAAATTGTGTATGTCCATGCTTGTCTTTTAAGTACCTTCTGGGTTTTCCAGTCATTTTACACTTTACTGCTGTAATTGCACAAACTTGTCCTGGTGAGATTAAATGTATTCCCAAGTGTATAATCTCATTTTGCTCAAGAAGAAATCTGTATTCCACCTTTCATTAATTATGGTGGAGTAGTTAATTTTTATGTATTACTAGCTGATTGCATGAACTCTACCTTTGTCATTTCTTCATCTAATGTGAAAGGTCTGATTTACAAGCTAAATGAACCCAGTAGTTTATCATAACAAAGTCTAATGGCATGGTATGATTTTAAATGATGCTGCTGCTTTCGCTACTAATTAGTGTAAGATTTCTCTACCACTCTTACTTTATAATTTCAGTTTTAGAAGTGGTAAACAGAAAATGACAATTGCATATCTAGGCAGACTGACATGGAAAATAAACAAGCAGTAATTTTTGGATGCTTGACACATGTTACCATAATAGAAAATCATTGTAAGCAGTCAGAAGATTTAGCAGATACCCAACTGAAGTGTTCATCAAGATTCTTGAGAGAGTGTTATGGAAACTGTATTTCTTGTTTATCAATTTAATCCAACAATATGCTAGTTTTGGCAATGCAACACAGGACACTTGTGTCTAACTTCGGTACAAGCAAAGTTTATGCTTATTTTGAAAACAGTTTTAGAGATGAAGATAAGCTTTCCTCAATAAATGTAACATTACTTCCATCAGATTTTAAAATATATGGCATGAAAGAGCTGCTCTAAAGGTGTTCTTATTTGAGATGTGAACGAGAAAATGATTGTATCACTGATCAAGGCTTTTCAGAAGACAGAGAGAACAATATCTTCTGGTATTTTTTCGTTCCTATAACTGAGTGATATTTTTCTGAAGTGGAATGCTTTCATCTCTATTTTTCCACATCTTTTGTAACATTAGTGAGACTTTAGAACACCTTTCAGAAAGTACTGTGGACACACTGTTTTCTGCCAGAAACTCCAATCTAGACACTCACAGCTTGCATGCATAGCTTGATGATTTGAACTCCATCCTTTAGCTGAGCTCAGGAATTATAAGAACAGGCAATTCCCTTTAATACTTTAGAAGGAAATAAAACCCCAAAACTATCTTTGGAAACTAAAATTTTCTTTTAATTGGAAAAGAAAAACCCCACTGGATGTAATAGTTTTCTGAATATTTTTATTGGATTATCTTTTCTCTTAGATTGTACAGGCTTTTGGAGCTTGAGATGTTCTTTTTTGAAATGTTTAGTTACCCAATATTATAATACCTATTATATTGTAATTGTTTAGTTACCTAATATTGTATACCTAATATCTAATAATATAAATATTCAGGACTTATGTCCAACTGGATATATGTTACAATCTGTAATTCAGGATATAAGTATTTGAAAATGACATTTATCTAAAATCAGTTTTTCAAAATTTTGAACCTCCAACGGGAATTTCACTCCCCAAAATTGGTACTAATGAATCCAAACTAATTCAGATTTACTAAATGTCAAAAATTCTTTCTGAAAATAACAAAACCTTTTTCCTCTTCTCTCCTTTTCCCTATCCAATTTTCTAAGAGATGGGGGGATTTCTGCCTTTTCTTTGGGGCAAGGGGTTTTACAACCATTATCTGTACTGAACTCACCCATGCCTTTCACAACACTCTCACTCTGCATGTGACATCCATTTTCTGTCTGGTTGTTCAGCTTCTTTATACTGTGACCTTTATACTTCTTTATACTGTGACCTTTATACTTCTTTACATTGTGACCTTTATTTCTTTCTTTTTCCAACCAACTACACAAATTTATGTCATGTTCATATCTCCCATTCTCCTCACCTGCCTCTTTATCACCATTTCCTCTAACTTTTGTGTCTCTCACCATTAGACTTTCCCTTTCTCTTGCTTTGTGTGGAAATCACATCATATCTCTAAAATGGTGATTATTATTCACACTCTTTGACATCTGGCACCAAGAACTGCCTTTCTACTGACTACAGGGATTTAAGCACTTAATGCACAGGAGCTCTTTATGCTAATCAGTAGTACTTTTTTTGTCCTCACTACCTCATGTCATTTTGTTTCCCACAGATGGACTTTTGACTACATGTCCACACTGTCACTGAATTTCAAGCTCTATTTTAATACGATTTAATTTCACATGATCAAAAAAGATATTAGGCTTTACTAAGCATGATTCCTGCGCTCGGTCTTATTAATCAGCTGGTCTTACCAGGTATTGTCCATCCTCTTCAAGTCTATCACATGGCCTTTTTAGCACTGTGGTACGTGAACACTACATATTCACCATCTTGTCTAGCTCTCTCTTTTCCCTTGCTTTGGTTCAGCTGCTTTCTGACTCTTTAGAAGCTTTTTTTTCTGGCTTTTTTGCCCTCTTCCTGAATTGTAAGACTGCTAAAGCAACCTACAGCTTCATCTGAATATCTGCTCCTCTTTTACTGTCATATTTTAAAGTATCTGTGGTAGCAATACCATGCACAGATAGGCGCCTCTTTTTCTTTCTTAGTCATCTTCCTACCAAAAAACTTTTTCAAACCAGTTTCAGCTGCTTCCTTCTTGTTTGTAATTCCTTCCTCATTCTCTGCTTCCTCTTTGTTTCCTGCACAGGCTTTCATATTCGGGAGAAATTTGACAAAAACAACATATGATTTTTGTCCTTCCAACTTCCTTTCCTTTCCAATGATTCATTCATCTATTTTCATCTCCCTCATGTCCATTTTCTCTTTCCCTTATAGTACAGTTTCCAAGTGAAGAATACAAGTGTCTTTTATAGATACATTTTATAAATACATTTCAGAAGAAGGGGGTGGTTTTTTTTCTGTTCTTCCCTGAATGGAATTTTATCTGTGAACATGGACTCAACTACTGTTGCTGTGAGTAGAGTGCAAAGGACTTGCACTCTACTGTAAATCTCTCTCTTTCTGGACAATCTTTTGTTGGCCCTGAGACTGGAACACACACAAATCTAAAATCTGATTCCAGTTAGGACCTCATGGATATAGCTGCATCAGATAAGGTTTAATACTTGAAATGTTAATATTTTGGACTAATACTAGATTTTGAATACTGGGAAAGTGGACTTCCCTGGAACACTTAAGCCAGTTATTGCTACAGTGAGTCTGCGTTTTGTATCTGGTATCTTCTTTTCAAACCTATCAAGGTGTGCTTTTTGTTTGACTAACCAATCCAACCTTAAATAAGTTTTGTACTCTCAAGCTTGATGTTAGAAACATTTGGGTTTATTCTTGTAGTATCTGTTGGCCCCTATCAAGATGGCTTTGTTATTAAATCAAAATATAAAGCTGCAACTGCAGCTTGACAGTTACTGCTGTATTTTGCATATGATATGAAAAACATGAATCATGACAATAGTTTTATCTCCCTTCCCCCGAGTCCTTTAAATCCCCTTCTCAAGACACCCTCCTGCTTAATGTAAGTTATACAGTTACTGGTTAGATTTAATTTAATACTGCTGTAGTAACTGCTTATCAATGTTCAAATAACTTCTTTTAGAATAGTAATAGTTGAGTTCAATCAACCAATCAATCAATCAATCTATTTATTTATTAGTTTATTTATTACTTAAAAGGGAAGAAATGGTAATCTGAAGAGTTGTCCGAGGATCTTCAATGTTTTCTTGTTTGGGGGGAAAGAAGGAAAGGAGAAAATAGATGAGGCTTCAGAAGGGATGTTTCGTCATGGTAAGCAAGTCTTTTTTAAGGTCATGATATACATAAAGCATTTTTTGCTAATTCTACTGATTCTTGATCCAGATAAAAAATTGTGGTTTTCACATGTTCCTTATTTCATCACTTCAGTAGCAAAAGTATACATTTTCAGTGGAAGGTGCCTCTGGATCTCTGGAGTGCATGTATCAATTACTATGCAGGAGAACAATTATGTTCTAATTAACCTTTAGAGTTCAAGAGAGCTTAATGATGGCTGATGATGAACAGAGAGAGATGAGGTGATAGCAAGGTCCAAGTAAATTAAGTCTGTAAGAAGGGATGTTTTAAAATGCTTTCATCAAAGGAAGCAAGCTGAAGTGCTTACTTTTTTTGGTTGCTAGAAAGATAGTTCTATTGTTTCAAGATAGTTGTTTTTTTTTTTCCAATTTGAAAGCAAATCATGGTAAAAGAAAAGAATACCTTTATGTCTGGTAACATCATTACTGCTCTTTACTATACGTTATTTATATGAAAACAATGATATACCATGTCAAAGCATCAGATGCCATGGATGTGTGGTAGATATACTGAAAAAGCCTTTTATCCTGTAAACCAATCTTTGAGGGCATATTTATAACCATTGTTTGTGTTCTGTGGCAACATAATCTGTATGGACACACTAGGCTCCCTTTGGTACAAAGTTTGTAGCTCTCTGAACCTTTCAAGTTGAGTGTTATCTGCTACAATCTCTAGCTGATGTATTTCAAATCCCTTGCTAAGCTGTTATTTGATACCAAGGAAGAATAAGGGTGGTCAGCATACTGGTCATTGCTAGAGAGTGACCAAGTACTCAGCCTCCTGATCATAGAGTTTTATGTAAGTTTAGAGAAGTAAAGTTTTTGGAATAGAGGACATCTTCAGTCTATAAGACAGAGCTGAAGTGTTGGGATTAAAGCAGCATGGCAAAGCAGACTAAAATTTCTACAAAAAGTAAACATATTTTGTATTTTTTTTCCCCAGCCAGATCTGGTTAGAGGACAATACTGTAAAAGTGGAATGAGACATTGTAGAGGAAAAAGGGAGAACGTGAAAAGACTGAGGAAGGGCATAAGAAGAGGTCCAATAAGGAGTAAAACCACTCTAACCGACAAAGAGGAAGGGAGGTGGTTGAATTGAAAGGGCAGTCAGCATAAAGCTGAGTAAATATAATCAAGACATTCTGCCAACATGCAGAGATCTATACTTCAGCTATTTTTACAACAATAATGTTGGACTGGAATTTCTGGCTGAATCTTCCCAGCATTTTTCCCCTGAAGCCTCATATTAAAGAAGAAAAACAGAAGTGTCATTTCCAGCATCAACAAACAGTGAAAGATTAAAACAACCTTTCCCCCTCACTTCTTCCACCTCTGCCAGTGAAAAATCTGAATGAGATCTTTATTTGTTATTTTTCAATGCAATATTGTAAAACAATTGCCTTATGAAT
Organism: Pezoporus wallicus; assembly: GCF_028554395.1. Taxonomy (NCBI): domain Eukaryota; kingdom Metazoa; phylum Chordata; class Aves; order Psittaciformes; family Psittacidae; genus Pezoporus; species Pezoporus wallicus. The sequence goes on from NW_026639755.1 coordinate 3,353,315, forward strand.
TTCTTTGTTGCAGCATAGCAGCATGAATGAGGAACACTGAGAATTAGCTAGACCTTTTTGATATAGCAATTACCATTTGTCATAGGGCTTCTGTGCTAGGATATAGAAAATGAAGCAGATCTGTTACATGTTTTTCCAAAAAGTAGTTTACTGTAATGAAACATGGTAGTAGTGGCAACAAATCACAAATGGCGATTTGCACTCACTATGCAGGCAATTAAAATTGTGTGTAAAAGCATTGGCAAGATAATATTTTCTGTCTAATATCATAGATTTTGCCTTAGTTTCTCTTGTTCCGGGCACTTTAAGTGCTAATGAACTTATCTTTTGAACATTTATTTGCCTGGTTGCCAAATGATTGTTTTGGAGAATGGAAATGTCTTGTGTTCTCTTACCAAATCTATGCAGTATGTTGAAACCACTGATTTATATACTCTCTAACAGATAGATAATACACTCTCTTACCTGATAGATGTTCCACAGAAATGATTGCATAACACTTATTATTAATTCTTCATCACAAGATTTCCACAGATTTTAATTCGATTGTCAATCCATCTTATGAAAAACACCTGACTAGAATTAGCATGGTTTTGCAGACAGGCAATTGTAAATAAATAAGTATAGAGAAAGAAAGCCTTAATGCTACCTTTCTGCAATAAGTTTTGGGTCAGCCTGTTCTTACCTAATTGCCACTGCTCCAAACCTCATCATCAGGGAAGGATCTTTGTTGTTCTTTAATACTTTACAGTGAGTACTCTCGTCAAGTCCACTTAGTTTGCACGCTTTGATATAGCAAAATATTTCTCTTTCTTTTAAATAACTCCTCTTAAGAAAATAATTGCATTTTCTTAAACATGGAGACTTATTTTCCACTTTTCACGATGAAAAGAAAAAATATCTTTAAAGTGTCAAGAATTTAGTTACATGTTTCTTTTGAGACAAAGCACGGGTGAGAGAACAGTCATCATTGGCATTCTAAGAGATCCTTGCTAGGGAACAGACACTGTTGTACTGGGCCCTGTCAAGTAGTAACTCCATGTGTGGAATTCTCTGAGGTGCAAAAATTATTCATACTTCAGCAATGTCTAAATGTGAAGTATGGTGCGACCATGTTTGCACCAAAGAGTCATCTGTGCAAGTCTTTGTTCATGTGGTGCTATTGGGGAATAAAATTCTATGGCACAGCTAGTGCCTGCAATAATGAAATCAGACACATTTTGTGCAGAAGCGCAGAATATAGGTAACTGGCAAGTTCTGGGAGGACTACTGCATGGAGCTGTCTCCCTACTGGCACATGAGATGCCAAAGTGACTCTAGAAACCCTTGCCAAAGATGACTTGGCTATCTAATTGGCACTTCATATAACTGGCTCTTGAGGCTTACAAGAGACTGGCAGAATGAGAGAAGCATTATTTTGGAGTGCTTGACTCCAAAAGGGGAAGTTAATCTCTGCTGCTGAGTTCATTAAGCCTTTGGGAAGCTCCAAGTTTGCAAGTAGTCCTGAAATAATAGACAAGTTTAAAATAACTTAACCCCCCCCATCTTACTGAATTGCAGAACTTAGTCAAGTCACTGTATTTGGTGATAGGGCCAGAAAAATCCCCCTCTTTGCACTGGATCCACACTGTTTTTTTTCAGTGGCTTTTGTGCTCTCTTCAGCTGGAACAGCCCAGAACTGGAGCTTCAGAAAAGCTCTTTCTGAGAGAAATGCTCAGAAAAATAGCAAGGCTTTGCCTTTTCTAGATATGTCTGCCAGAGTCTTCAATACATCCCTATATTTTTTGTTCAGTAGGCTTCTGACTTTGGAACCCTTGGCCTTCTCACCTGAGTCAGTCAGGAGCATCAGATGATGCTTCACTCCATGCCTGCCCTGCTGCGTCTTGTCTGATAGGGTGTCAGTCATGATGCCTATAAGGATGCCCCTCTCTTCTGCCACCTCAAAATCCATTCACCTACAAACAAGCTTTTTTTTTTGCCACGTAACTGCAACAAAAAACTGTGTCTTGATACAAGACCTAATTATTATAAAAAGAAATAAATAGTAGCAATGAAAATTTTTCATCTTAGAAGACTGAAACTTCAAGTGTAAAAAGTCGCAACCTGAGAAACTGAAAATTGCATGTAGCTAAATGCTTACTATTTCAAGAGTAACAGCGAAGTCTGAGATTATAGCATTTGAAACAAATAGCCCTAACCACAGCTTGCTAGATTTGGGAAAGGAGGCATGGTTTAGGATGCCTTGACAACATACTGCAGGAAAATAATCTAGTGGCAAGTGCAAGTGCCAATGGTTACGCACCTCAATCAGTGCAGTAGTTGATCAAAAAGTTTAGCCTGTCATTTATGAGGGATGTTTGCATGGCAAGTTCCGTGAATCTGCTCCTTTCTCTATATTTCCTCTTTATGCTCTTGCTCCCCCTTTTTAGCAGCATCTTGACATTTTTTGAAACACTATTGCTTCCAGTGGACAAAAGATACCATGTCTGTCTTCACCTCTGCTTACCCTGAACAATTTCTTCTGCCTCCTAATTCTCTGAATGTCACTTATGTCTTTGCCTCTGTTTACTCTCTCCACCTTCTTCATTCCTGACCTCCCTTACTTAATTTTCTTCTTTTCTTAGAATGCCTGTGACTCCCTTAAGATCTTGCTCCTGGTCACAGGGGGTACTCCGGAGGACTGTCAAAGCAGAATAAAGCTGTTTCATGCAAGTACTTTTCATAGGTTTACTTTGAAATGAACTATAAAGATAGGGTAAATATCTGCAGATCATTAGACACTAATTGCTTACCCAAGTTGTGGGAGCTGGCAGTAGAGCCACACTGTCATTTGTCAGCTTTTGCACTTTGTGAGTCATGTTATATTTCTTGTTTTGCTTTTAATTTCCTGTGTGCAAATGGTTACATGATTATGTAATCCTTTGGTGTCATTCATTTCAAGAAAGCTGTTTCTACCCATGACATATCTAATTAGAAGAAATGAAATACTATCTTAAAGTTTCTAATACCATAAGCCAAATAAAGACCAAACTGTTATTTTTAAGTATCATGATTTTTCATGCAGTTGTGATCTAAGTGAGAGTAAACTTCTTTTTCAACTAAAAAAATGGTAGGTAGTGTGGAGGGCAAAGAAATGTCCATTTTACTTTTATGGAAAGCTACCACTGTTTAAAATAGTAGTTGTAATCCTTTGCTAACCCTGATTGCTGCTCCACCCTATTGGTCTGGAAGCAGCACATCAAACTGTAGCATCTGTGACTTCAGCCCTTGAATTCTTTAAGACGGGAATCAGAGAGGTGCATGGGGATACCGGTATCACAGAGGTGCAAGACTGTTACACTTTCTTGTCCTTTTAAATATTTTTTATCTTTTTTGGTCCTTTTATCTTGCCTTTTCAGTTTATAAGCATTACTTTAACAACAAAATATAACACGCATCAAGACAGACTGTGTCTCTTTTTCCTGACTCAAATTAAGACTGCTCTGCAGTAGCATCATGCAAGATGGTGTGGATTAGAATCAGCTTCCGCAAATCTTCCGGTAACAGTTTGAAGATATGAGATACAGAACCAGAATATGCTTGTTGTGTTGTGCTTCCTTACTCATTTTCCACTTTATCTGATAGCTTGTGCTTAGGGCAGTAGTTTGGGACTTCTTGAGCATGCAGGCACAATACTTGCACACAGAATCTATTTACTTTTGCATGATCTCTGGGGATGATGTACTAAATGAAGAAAAGTAGTGTTGCAGAAGCATCTAAGGGTTTAAGCCTCTGGCTTACACAGTCTGACTTAGAAACTGTGGGTAGCAGAGGGGGCACTTCACTGATGAAGGAGAAATACCGCCAGGTCTCTCAGTGTTCTTCAGGTAAGAGTGGAAAGAAAAACTCCTACATGGTACAAGAATGGATAAAAAAAATCATCATCAGATAAGTCTGTGTAAAAATGCATATGGAGATATAGTAGACAAAGGGTCCAAACAGTCAATAGCAAGACACCACTAAATTCTGTTAATAAAGATCCCACAAATATACCAGCTAACTAAACTGCCGTAAGTAGCAGATTCAAACAAGTAATTAAACTGTAGTTTTGGGCTAATTTTAAAAGTGAAATGATTCCTTTAAACCTTGAATGATACCTGGGGAAAAAAAAGAAAAATTAGGATAACTTCCCCAGTTAATGACATCTTGCCATATCTATAAGTTAAATCCATTTTCAAAATATCAGAGAGAAAATATGGATGGGTTAAAGTTAGCCAATGTTTATGGAAACTACATTTCTAGTCCATCACTGGCAGGTGTAGTAATAGCAGCTGCATGAATGCTTCAGTACCTGACAGACTCTAGGAAATGGCTACTAAATCTGGGCAGGAGCTTCACTTTAAAGATGGGTAAGTTTTGACTCCTATTCTAAAATTATTCTATTACAATACTGTAATGGAAGTATTATGTAAATACATCTAACAGACATTGCAAGAGTTTCTTTTTCCAATAGTTCAGAAATGCATTATACTTGCAGTAGGAAATGCAGCTCATGCAATTTAATTCATTTTTCTGAATACAACATGTGAGGCTCTAGGTAGGGTCTGAAGTGACAGTGGTGCTTGTCAAGCCCTTTCCAGTCTCCTGCACATGGTGTGTTCTCCAGCTCCGTCCTGCTTCCAGGTGAGACAAAGCTCAGGTATTCAGACTCCCCTCACGTGACTGATTTCCTTGGGAAGGCAGCTACCACGGCCAGAAAGTATCCAAGGTGTAATCTAGCCGCAGTTTTGACAGCTAGGAGATCAAAACAAGGGGCAATGCCATGGGCTATTCCTGCCTGATTCTCTCAGTGTGACCTTTGTGGCTAATAAAAGTGAATTCCACCTTTGGTCAAAGTTCAAAAACTCTGGCTGTTTAAACCAATTTTCTTTCTTTGAGTTATGCCAACCTGTGTTTCCATGGCAATAGAAGTGAAAATCTATTGGCAGCTTGTAGGCATGCAGCAGATGACAGCTCTCAGTACCAGATTTCAGCAGTTGACTTTCAAATAACAGTTCCAAGAGCCCACTGCAATAACAAGCACAAAGATTTTAGTACAATATTGGCTCCTCCTGTATGTATTACTTTAAAACAGAGGGAACATGGCTTGAGGATAAAATTATTATTTAGAGAAATGTTTATCCCTCTATTGTCAACTGCTTGCTTGTGCTTTTTGGCTTCAGTCCTGAAACATGCACAGTGTGCAACAGATGTAATTTTGTACTTTCTATGCGATACCTATATGATGGTGCAATTTTTTATAATCAAAGAAAATCTTTGGTGTCTCTGAAAGTGAGATACTTTAGGTAAAGGAACTTGCAGAAGGGCTAAAACACTCCAGGATATGAAAAAGAAGAAACTCACAAAATGAATTTAGGATGTTTTTTTTCTTGGGACCCATCAAATGTAAAGTAAGATTCCAAGAAAAAAATCTGTGAGGAGAGAGGAAGTGTTTTGGGGATTCTCTGAAGAGCTTCCCAGGAAGAAACACGCAGTAAAACGCGGTTAAAGAACAGGTTTTCTCTCTGTACTTGTGAGTCTTCTGGGACTGATCAGAAGCAATCACAGATAGTCATCTTGTGGGGGCTAAACCTGCACTCCCCTTGCAATTGCATAAGCTGCCAACAGTAATGCTGGCCTTTTTCCCACTGCCATTGCCTAGTGTGGGACTTGCAAGCTACTACTAATTTATAAACCACATAATGAGGAAGAAGCCTTTTGCTGCTGTTCTTTTTTCTTTTTTCTTTCTTTCCAGAAAACAGGTGGTGAAGCTGTTTTCCATGTTAAAAAAAGAGTTCTAATTCATTGTCCTACTAGCACTGGCCAATATTTATTTTAACCAGAGCTGGAAAACTCCGAGCCAACACCCGTTTTGTATTTTATGCATTTTCCCTTATATGTGGCTTGCAGAGCTTGTATTTGATTTTGCTACTGCAATTCACCTTTTGCAGAGTGAAAACACATTACTTGACAGTAATTAAATCCATTTCAGTGATGTCAGTATTGCACAAGCCTTGTGGAAGCCTCTGGTCATAGAGAGATTTCTAAGCTGTTTCCTTTCTTGTCAGTCTGTCCTGAATGTTTCCAATCAAGAAATCTCATGAAAGGCCTTAAAAACTCTGAACTGTTAATCCAAACTCTTCTCACCTCCGGGACTAGAAAAATGTTATGTGATGTGGCCCCTGACTTCTCTGTCTGTTGCTTGAATAACTATGAATAATGCGAAAAGAACAAAAGGAAAGATTTCTCCAAAAGGAGCAAAAAGAAAAAAGGGAAGGGTGACTGTCGCTGGCTAGGTGATGCATTAAGATATTTCATTTTCTGTGGGTGACACTATTTTCTGTGGAATACTGCTGCCCAAACACATACCCACACAGCTGATTGCTCTTGACAAGCAAGCACTGTTTTTTCCTTGCATCTGCCAGTGCTTTGCTAACAGACGTTTCCTGTTTGTAGCTCTTTGCCACATCCAGCTTTCTCAATCTACTTTCTGTCTTGAATAAAGAGAGTTTGATTTCCCCATGCATGTATTTGTAGCCCAAGTGTTCCTCAGGAAATAAATGCATGTATGAAAAGTATCCTTTCACCTCTTGCCCTCAAAGTAAGAGGCAATTAATTTAATTCATTCGTGGAAGTTTTTAACAAGTTCCATGCATCCCAATTATCTTGCTTCAGCACTATGAGGATTTCATACCTGGTCACTTAATGTCACGCCGCTTCTTTCAGACATAAGCCGTAGCAATTGTACGCCTGGTGTGAGTGTCCTGAGTGGCCTATTTGTAACTAAAACCTAGGCTGTGAGATGCTAGCTATTATTTTCTCTGTTTCTACGTAGTGCTTAGCATAACATCTTTAGTTAGTCCCAATACACCCAAGATTAACAGAGGAAGTAAATTTTTATGAGCGCTTCAGCAAAGGGAAAACAAAGATGCCACTTCTTGGTGGAAAAGTGTATATTCCAAAGGCCAGAATAATAGCTATTACAGAATTGTTTACAAATGAGATCCTTTCCTTCCAGATCCCCTATTGTGCCAATACTTGCTAGAACACTCTATATACTAAGCCAAATACTGATCATTATGGGCTTAAAATAGGGAACTGGAACTACTCTTAAGAGTCAGGGCTTCAGACAAATAGACCACTGTCTTCAGCCTTGCACATGACTGTAGGCTTTCTTCATGACCCTTTTTTTGTTCCTTTTTGTAGATTTAGGTTTTTGAGGAATACTATTCATTGTTTGCTTAGGACAGTCCCTTTCCTAAATTACAATTCCTTGGAATTAGCTACTAAGGAAAGAATATCTTGACCTTAAAACCAGAAATCTTTTATGTCATAGCTGTCAACCCCTGTCATGGGAAACATTCCCCACAAAGGTCTCGAAGATGTAAAGCTTTGGGAGATGGTGCTGACTGGACCTCAAAACAGAAGGTATCCAAGTTTTTTATCTATTTAGTCTATTCTGAACTTTCATCTTCATCCATCTGTGGTGTCAGGGATGACATGTTGAGAAGCAACTTCTCCCATGAAATTGTTTGCCTGTTTCTTTAAAGGTAGACGATATATTTTATCGCCTGCATTCAGGATCCAGGGCACTAACACATATAGAGTTCACTTATGGCCTATTACTTTGAGAGGACCAGCACAAATACTGTTATTTGAAGAACATAATCATTAAAACACTTCATTAAAAACTGCTCAATTCACCAGGAGTGATGCCAATTGGAAATCTGAAATAATTCTAATAGAGCACTGAAAGGTAGCATTAAACAAACCAAAGACAGTGCTGATAGGATTAAACACACAGGAAGCACTGCCTGTAAGGATGCTGTTGGGAGACATTACATCTAAGGCTGAAATATGTAGTAATAGATATTGATTCTGATGCCCTTGTTAAAGGGAAATTGATAGATGTTATGATTTGTTCCTTATAATGTGAGGGGAAGGATAGATATTGCATAATTGTGATATGCTACACTTATTATAATTTGTTAATGTCTAATATCCCTAATTAGAATATTGCTAGGTTTTCCTGAAAAGGAAATTAAAAAAAGAAAACCTTTTTTGAACAATGAAGCTTATTGAAGGCAGGCAAATATTTTCTCATCAGCCATCAGTCATTTGTGTTTTGATTACTGTCATATGGGTACCTGTTGGGGCTGCTTCTAATAAATACTAAAGCAGAAAAGGTTTCACACCTTGCTTTTACTCTCCTAAACTGTGTATTTCCTCTCCTCACCTGGATCCAATCTTTTTCAATGAATCATGATTACTTCTTTACAGATGTCATAGTGTACCTTAAACTCCCTTATGTTTGGGCACGGAAGGAGTTTCTCAGTGGCATAAGTGCTACAATTTAAATTCCCTATCTCCTGAGGCCCGTAATGCAAGGAATAATAGAGAGAGAAAACTTCATGGGTTTAGAGGCAGACATACAAGGAAACATTTTCCTAAGAAATCAAGCTTTCACTTTTTTATTCTGAAATATTTTACCTCCAGCTAATCTGACAAAGCACAAAAAGCTTTCAGCACTTCTCTTCTTTGTTTATATTAAGGGCATGTTTATAACACAAGATTTGTCTTTGTGAGGAAGTGGTCAGAATCTTTAGTATACTTAAAATCTTTACAGACAATATGGTGTGACGTGTACCAAGGAAGCCAGAAATGGGCACTGTATGAATAAAATAGCCATTTTTCTATTAATACGTAATTTCTGTTTAACTGATACATTGTATTTAGGGTTTTTGGGGTATTTCAGGCTCTTTTTGGGGTTTTGGTTTTTTTTTAATTGGTTTGACTTTGTTGGGGTTTCTTTTTGTGAATTTGCAATGAAAGTCAATCTATTATGGATAGGAAGATTATTAATAGAGTATATTGCAAGAATGTTAAAATACAAACAAGAATATTTCACAGTTGACAGGAAAACAAGAAATCAGTGTGAGAAAACCAAGGGCACAAGTCTGGGTCTGTTGGCACAAACTTCCATAGGCCACTCAGTCAGTGGACATGTGAGAGTTTATATTAGTGAAGAACAGCCCTAATGTTCAGACTGTTTTGTTACTTCTATAATGACCTGATGTGTACTTCCCTGCTGAGATTCAATTACAATTGTCAGCATTTAATGATCCTTTGAATAAAATCACAATATGTGACAATATGTACTTGAGTGTTTGCATACATATGCAACTTTGTATGCATATTTATCTTTATTCTCTTTTCTGCTTTTTTTTTTTCTTAAGGTGTTTTAACATCTAAAGAAAGAAAAAAAATGAAAGCATTAGAATTAAAACACTATGTGAAATAGCAAGTTTTAATGTTGTGCACCAGGACTTTTAGGAAACTAAATATGTACTATATATATTTAAAGCAAAAATCTGAGTCTTTTATGTCCCTGGAACTGTGAAACAGCTGAAAAAACCTGAAGCTTATCAAAACTCAGATGTGAAAACCCAATTCTGCGGCATGCATCATGAAACTAACTTGATTTTTTTGGTGTTCCACAAAATTTACAGACTTGGAACAAACTATACCTTGCAGATGACAGCTATTAATACATACTGTAGTGAGGTAGCGCAGGGATGCTGAACGCATTAATTTAAGGGTGAATTAAGGTATCCTGTTTATTACTCCAATCCCAAATTTCACATACCATCAAGAATTATGAAAACACTGATTCTTGCAAAAAAAAAAAAAAACACTGAATCTTTCTCTTTATACTTTTTTGATAGCCTTCAGAGTGGTGCTGTACTAGGGCTGTTATGAGTAGATGAAAAGTATTATTCCAAACTATGGGGAAAATACTCTAAAGACACAAAAATGCCAATTTGTGATAAAGTAGCCACTTTTAATAGCAAGTTTTCATGAATTAGTGAAAAAATAAAATATTAATCACACCTATAATGTAACTAAATGTACTATAACTTCTAAAGTCTCATGATTAAAATAATTTAAATATACAATTCTAAACACTTCACGCTTGGATAAATGCTGCATAATAATATGAAATCCAGTGAGAACATTCTGTCTAGAATTCTCATGAGCTACTATCATTCTGAAGCAAAGAATTAGAGGTGTTTCAGCTTACTGGTATGAGCAGGGTATTTAATTTCCATGGACTTTTAAAATCTAGGGTTAAACTTTGCTATTGATGTTGGCACTAGGTTTTTGTAACTGAACTACCTATTGTTAAGGGGCATATCCAAACATAATAATATCTCACTGTGAAAAGAGAATGCAAACAGCTTTTGACAAAACAGCAAGAACAGTACAGTATTTATAAATAACTTTGTGAAGATAAACCTGAAGTGCACTCAGGGATGCTGAATGGGAAGTGACAACCAGTCATAATAATTATCTTGTGAAAGAGCTTTGGAGAAGTACTAAAGGTGTATTTTGGTTCTTGGTAAAATAAGCAAGCATTCACCTGCAGTCACTTACCACAGCAGCCTGTGGCAGACTTTGAACATGCAAGACTACCTTGTCTCATCTGTGGTCGTATCTCTGAATGCTGCATACAGAACAACCCTCTTATGCCACTTGTGGTGAGAAAATCCGTTGCTCTCTCCATTCTCTTTCCTTCCCAGTAAAGCTGCACAAGAAAATGCAGGACTTTGCCAGCAATACAATTCTCAGTGCTCGCAAAATATTCCTTTTCTCTTCTTTAAGGGAGAAATGGTTAGATACCTGTTAGGTTTTAAATCTCAGAGATTGCTGTGTTAAGCTTACAGTCTGGCATAGAAACTATGAAGCTGCTCATTAGTAGGCTCAGGATGAGCCTCTCAGCTATGGTTACTGAATTGTAGTTCTGCACTGACCTGGTATGCTAGAGGTTATCTCTGCCTCATTATCAGGTAAGAAGCACATTTCTGGAAGCTAATGAAGAGTTTTAGGTAACATTTAGTCCTCTTAACTGGTGCCAGTAGCAAGAGAAGCAAAAGACTAGAGGTCCTGAAAATCATAACACTGTCTATAAACTGAAATTATTGGCTCATGGATAAGTCAGTATTACAGGTGTGGCTAGACCACTATACACTGCCAGCCAAATCTTTCTTACAAGTGACTGAATTAATTCTGAAGAGTATCTAAATACCTAAAGTCAATTATGCACAGAATTACTGTAGAATCTTGCTCTGGTAATGTCATATGTTATCAAGTCAAAGGCTGATGCAAGTCCTGATCAGAGAGAAATCCTTACTCTAAGCTCTATTTAATGATATCCTAAAACCACAGTTTAAAAGCTTTTCTTCCTAGGGATAAGCATAAGGACATCTTTATTTTTCTTTGATGAAGGGCCATTTTTCAACACTCAAATAAATTAAAAAAAAATACTATTTCTGCTTTGCTCTGAAACACCATGTGAAATGACTGTTTTCCATCAGTGTTCTTGTCATTGTCTTCAGCGTGGTTTCTGAGGCCTGAAGATGCAATACTGTATGCTTCTAATGCAACTAATGTGTAACTAATCATCAGATTGCCCTTATGCTCCTTCTTACCTAGCTATACTTCCTTCTGAAGTGCTTCCAAAGTTTATATTGAACACATCCTTTGGTTCCTTCGTTTTTACTAGTCCTAGCTTTTTATTCATTATTTATTCATTAAATTATTTTATTTATTTATTTATTCATTATTTATTCATATATTTCATCATATATTTATTCATTAAATCTTATTTTACAGGAAAATCTTGAAATCTGATGAACACTGTTATCCTTCTGTGATCATGGGCTTTACTCACTGCTGTCTCCAGATGCAGTCACGTACCATAAGCACACTCACTAAGGAAATCTTTGGAGGAGTTGTTTAATGCAGACCAGTAACTAGCTGTAAAAGTGTCAGAAAATTAACAGATTTAGGACTTCGGGATTATTAGGAAGCCCTTGTATTGGAGCTACACACAGAAAATAAGATGATAGATAAAACAGTCAAATTTGTGGTAAGAAAGATCTTGAAAGGCCTAGAAATGTCCATGTAGAATTTATTGACTGTGAAGTTCCAATGAGTGTTCACTGGAAAAACAAGGAGTTATGGCTTTCAATGGTACTGAGTACTGGTGAAAGCTTTTGTAAATGGTGGGAGCTGCACAGCCCAGACTCAGACTAAATACTAGCTAAATCTCTGTGCCCATCATATTCTAAGTCTTCAGAGGCAGAAAGCTCATAGGAAATGCTAACAAGTAGTTTAGCATCTGGTTACCTGCAGGTGGCTGATAGAAAATCTAACTGGGGACCTAAAGTGAGAGGTATGTATTCCGAGCTCACTGATGACTATCTCAGAAAAAGAAATCAAGATGGCCATTAAATTTAAAATCCTAGAGGTTTATAAGCTTCAATCCCGAGTTTGAAAAACTCTATTATTCCAGTGAATAAAATCAAACATTTGCTTATGTAATTTTTATCATTTTTTTCTCTTATAGATGACTGTGGACTTTTTTAAGGACTGTGTATCTGCACTGTAGGAAAAATGCTATTTATTGCTGTTGTAATGTTTTTTCTTTGTGATGGTGTTTAGTAGCATTTTGCAGATTGCTGTTAGAAACTTAGCCAGTTAATGGCTAGCGTTGTACTGTAAGTTAATCTTTTTGCAGCACACTACACGTGTGCCTGCTTGCACACTGCAGTCTGGTTTGGTAAAAGCTGTCTTTTCTTAAAATGAAGCTTGAAATACCATCTGATAGTGATGTTACAGGTAAGAGAAGTGAAAGAAAGCTGTGATGCCATTGCTTAAGTGAGTGCATCAAAGGGAGGCTTTGGATTATGATGAACTTCTGCTTAACAATTGAAGGAATATCATACTCTCCAAGAAGAACATGAGTTTCAAGTAATCTATAAGAAAAACAGTGCAAACCTGCACTGCACTGAAAAAGGATCACACAAATGCATTTACATCACTTAATCTAATGTTCAAAGGTGGGATTCAGGATTGTGTTCTTTTAGTATTTGCAATTACAGGGTGGAACAGATGTGGAAGACTTAGCTTTAAATGAAATGTCCAGTACATAATCTTTGTTTTTAAGGTATATAGAAAAGAGTACGAGATCATAAAGGATTTATGTTGGGAGCATGCGATTGTTCTACAGTGATTTACTGAAATTTCCACTTGAAACTATTCTCATAATAATGAATTTGAATTCGGCTGGTCAGTTCTAACATAATGATACACAAATGATAGTAAAGAGTTTTCATAGCTCTTACAGTTAGGTCATAGATGCATCCAAAGCAAATCATGCCCATATTCTTAATAATATTTTTTTCAAGATACACTATAAAACTGCTTTTCCTGTAACTGCATTGATGCGACTGAAGCTGTAAATGTGCCTAAGATTGCTGAGCATTCCTGGTGAACCATATAAATGCACTAGGTAAAAGAGAAAAGAAGTGACACTTTTCAAGGGAATTGTTTCCAGAACTGTGAAGTAACGAAAGCAATATTTTTGGTTGTGAAGTGAGGAGAACATGTTGCTCATTGCTATTGAAACTTAAAAGGAATTAGCTTGTGTCCAATGAATGAATATTTTTTATCAACCTGCTTGCTGACAGAATACAAGTATAATTTGCCTTTGTGTTAGACTATTACCAAAGGCTAAATACCAGGTCCACTCATTCACCATGGCCCTCCCACTATTTTTTTAATGGTTCTTACTTATTGCTCCTTCAAAAAATGGTCTATTTGATTTTTTGCACAAGCATTGTGTATGGATTGAATTGCAGTGAGGAATCATATCCCACATATGTTGTTTAAAATAAAAAGGTGTTATAGTGTAGAATTCCTGAACATTGTCCTCAGACTACAGTCTGTAAGAACCAGAAATGCCAGAAAGAGGTTGCAGTCTTTGTATGCGATATAAATGTAAGCTTTCATCCTAAAGTTCAAGCATGTATGTTCACATACATTTAAACGATCTTGCTCTTAAGAGACCTTTGTCAACACCAAGTTAACTGTTATCTAATAAACAACAGAAGGTCACTAATCTTAACTGAAAACACTTGAGGGTAACAAGCACAGTATTAGCTATGGACAGTATTGAGCCAGAAGCAACTCTTACTGCTAATTGAGAAGTCTGGCTGTTGGCTAAAGGCTATTGTGGTTAATAGCCTCAGGCATTTGCAAGGAGTGAAAGCATCTTGCCACTGACAAAAAACTTGAAGGATCCTCACCACTGTTTATAGATACTCTCTTGGATGTTGCCTCAGTTGAGCAGCAGTAAACTTATATTTAAATTGCCCTGATTTAAGGAGCAAGGAAGAAACTCTCCTGACTGAAAATTATTTTGAATCCTACTTATGAAATCATGCCTGCCAGGTCTCTTGCATATATTCACCAAGCAGTCTCTTTCCTTGTTAAAATGCCTTTTGTTCAAACAATCTTGTCTCCTTGTTCATCAATATTCCCCACAGCTTCTCACTGCTTAAGCTTCGTGCATGCATGATGTCCAAATGGGGGCTGGATTCTGCTACCTTTATTCATTCTGAGCAATCTCTTGAAATAACATTGAACTGAGGTAATCAGCTCTTACAAGGCCCCATCCTAAAGCTAAGACATTTGGGTTGACTGGGATAGTAGCTAACTGTGAAGCGTTTATATGAATCCTTTGAAGTTTGCTCAGCATTATTAGTGGTATGTAAAAGCCTTCAAAGCCAGATGCAGCCATTTTCTTGACATAGATTTGGAACTTCTGGAGAGACACTATATTGGCACCAGTGAAATGACCGTCACCATGGCAGAAGTCTACATGAGTAACGATGTCAGAGTTTATAAATATAACTGTAAATGCATAAAGCTCAGTACAGATCAAAATCCAGCTGAAGGAGGATGCAGGGATCAGATAAAGAGACAAGCTGGCATAGGAAAAGAGGGAAAACTATGCCAAATAAAGTAACAAAGAAACAATAGTGTCCTTCCCAGGCAATGATATTTAGCAGCAGAAGAATGAATGAGCAATTTCTGCAGCATTAATCATGCTTTTTCCTCTCTAGGGAGCTCCTCATTCAAGGACTGACCCCTTGTCTGGCATTGTGTGAAGCATGATTTTGTTAATTAAATACCAGACTCTTGAATGTGCTGGGCTCTTCAAATTAGCCTATTAGCAGTTTAACACAATTAGATGAATTAAAACCAGCATTCCTGCTTAAATTAAGACAGCGTTTTGTTCTATCTTTATAGCTCTCTTTGTTTCCGCAAATACCCATTTCCCAGCTGTTTTAAAACAATATGTGAGCTTGACATTGCAAAGGCTGCCCTAGCTTTTCTGGCCATGTTCTGCCATTCTCACTCAGGATGAATAATCCTTCCCTGCCTGAACCACCCCCTTCAGCTAAAGAGAGCTGCTCATCTTGAGCCGAGTACTGCTTTATGGGGTTTATACTACTGAAGTGGTAGAATGGGATCCTTGATGAAATTATGCTTTACAAATGTTCATGACATGGAGCTTTGGTGGGAGTGATTGCTAAGATATATCAGTGAAATTTTTGATTAACAAGTCTTCCTGCAGAAATCATTACATATAGGGCCCCTGGCAGCCAGCACTCATTAGTGGAAGCAGTCTCCAAGACAGAATATAGATGTTTGGAAAGTAAAGGTTGAAGAAGGCAAGTTTTGTGTTCTCCCTTTGCCTTAAAAAAACCATTCAAAATAAAAGCCTATGTAACCATTCTGAATGTTGCTCTGTCACCCTGCTATCTGAATTGTTTCAATGTGTAGGAAGGATCTGGGAGAGTGTAGGTGGATGTGGGCGATGTAACCCAAGAAATATTCTTTGGAAAGGCTTTGAATATGCAGCAGTTAGCATTTAAAAACTGACAGATCTTACACCGCAATTCTTGGCAGCCCGAGCGTGATAAATAAGCTGGCTAAGATTTGAAATGAGGTTTGGGTTGTTTTAAACTAAATTTCCGTCAATACAGATACTGCCATTTTAGCCGTGTCTATTGAAAGCACTTTTCTTTGAAAATGGGCAAGATTATAAAATTAAAGTCTTCTAAAATCCTGCAGTTGCTTGTCTGGAATTTGGTAAGAACGGCTTACAGCCTATATCTAAGCCTGGAAGACAAGTAAACCATTAGCAATGAGAAATGGTTATGAGGGTAGGAACATACCCATGCCTTTCAACAAACGCTTTTCACAGAGATAACTTCAGGAAATTCCTGCCCATGATCCTTTTCACCATAGCATGGGTTTCACAAAAAAAACCTTAAGTTTGCCACCCTAGATCCCAGAGCTGTACCCTCTGAGTCAGTGTGAGTTCTGCAAATTGTTACAGGCTAGATCAGGCTGTGTTTGGATAAGTGCGGTTACAAAACTAACTCCAGTTAAGCTGTTTTGCAGAGACCAAGTAGAATTTTTGCTATGCAAGGTAAAACTAAGCTGCGGCACTATTCACTGTTCATTGTGCCTTTCTCCCTCTAAACATGAAATGCTAAAATTCTTAACTAGTCTAACATACAGCCACATGTTTAAAGAACAGATAACTATAAAACAGGCTATGAGGTCAAAGTAATGTACAGAAGACAAAGAGGTTTATTCAAATTTTCTTTTAATGTTTGGTGAACGCTGAGACTCATGTAAAGCTACCAGAAAGACCTTAGGAGTTATGCACTGTGATTTATACATCTTTATTGTCTTCTCTGTCGTGCTGGATCTGAGCCACAAGATCTTCTATAAAAAGTCTTGCAGTGACCATTTTGGAGAACTGAAACTACATAAAACTGTGCTTATTTTTTGTGGATTGGTGAAATCATATGGAAATCTTACTACATTTTATCTTCAGAACTTCTGGAGTTATGCTTGAACTGAGTTTAACTCTTGTATCCAATAGGCTTGTTGTCTTACCTGAAGTTATACCACAACTAAATATGTTCAGTAATCTTCATTTTGTTTAATATTCTATATTTTACTTGTGAGCTAACTCATTATAAGAATGTCTTGCCTGAATTTCAAAACATTGAAAATACATGATCTGTGTCCCTCCTTCTCCCTTCTCCCCGTATATAGGTATACATACATACATTTACATGAAACAATACTGATTTTTTCACTCTTTTATTATAGGACATAATTATGCTTTGGGGTTTGTTTTCTGAATTTTTAATTGTTCTATAAACAAGCAATAGGGAACTGGTCAAGCAGTAATGATCTTATAATCTAACAGACAATGTGGAAGAAGAAACTGATTCTACCTGGACTAATGTTCTCTCAGCAAACGATGGCTTGCGCATAACTTACACTAGGTTTAATATTCCTGCTTGGGATTGTTGAGAAGTGGCCTATTCTTAGATAATTTTGTTATTTTTTAGGAGATTTTTTTCTCTGAATTTACACAACTCAGCTGCAAATCCCTATTCTTCAGCTCATGTATCTCACTTTTCTTCCTACAGGCCACGTTCTTTCATCAGAGTACAGTTCTGACGCACAATTATCTCTAGTTCTTATAATGCACTAGAAAATGCGTTATAATATGTCACAAATCGAGGACAGAGTTAGTTCAAATTCCAGTCCAGTCCTCCTTCTCCCCACAGAATAGGGGCATGAGAGGCTCAAACTGTGATCCTACATACATTCTAGATATATTTCAGAAATTTTGCCTGAAAACTGATTCTCAGATATTTTTTAATGAAAAGGCACGAAGGCTTTGGGTGAAAACCCCAATTCTAATTTCATCAGCTTTCATAAAATAGAACCATTGTAGTAAGCCTTTTATTCCTTTGATTAATTAAAGGTTACTTCATAATTAGTCAAGTTCTATTATTACAGCGTATACTCTAAAGCTTAGAAACACTAATACAAGTAAGCTAGGCTCTGTAATGCTGACTTTGAACGACACAAAAGATTTTCACAGAAAGATAGGAGATTTTGGGTCGGAGGGGACCTTTAAAAGTCATCTAGTTTTGCTGATGTCCTGTGAGTAAAGTCCCAGGTTTATACATGGGTTTTTGTTTTTGTTTTTTTTTTCCCCAAAAGAAAGCTTTCAGAACATTGTCTAAAAATTTACTTCATTTTGTAGTCTACTTTTTGACTCCCTTTCAAGCCATCTGCAATTTCATTTTCTTATAGCACCCTCTACATAAAGTGTAATCTACTAGAGGTACAGCTGATCCCTTCTCAAATATCTGATTCAGTCATGCTTACAGTGCTTTTATTGTTAAATATTTTTGTCATCAACTGTAGAAACACCTTAATGGAAAGTACTATACCAAACAGGGGCAATGACAAGTGAACAATGCATACAGACAAATCTATAATAACAACAGCCTCCCATATTGCAAACATTAAAAGCAAACATCTAGTTAAAAAACAAATATTAAAAATGCAAGAGGGCAGTAACAATTGAATAGGAGAATCATAAAATCTCAGAAGGTCTGGGGTATGATGGGAGCTGGAAGACTACATTACAGTTTAATGTTCTAACAATTATTTCTGTTCTTTATCACAGTAGTGAACATCTTCCATCCTTAAGGCAAGGTTAGCCATGAGCTGATAAAATGATCAGTATTTGCATATGCTTTATTTGACTATGGTTATGATGCATGGTTGAATGTCAGGCCCAGTAGCTAAATAGGTTATGATGCCAAAGCATAAGTACTCAGTAGCAGTTGTCCGAGACAACAGCTCATTATATTGTTCTACAACACTAAACTTTGGTCATTAAGTATGTGGTAAATGGAAGAGAACCAAAATACAGAAAAGCTGCTAGAGGCATATGGCTGTACATTAAACAGTTTTCTTAGATCAGAATTCAGTGGTAAATATCTGTCCCCTATTGAAACATCATGCTGTTGTAGAGTAAGAAAAAATTGTCCACTTTAGATACGGGGAGTAGGAAAGACCTGTTCCCAGAATCAAAGCTCTAATCTATATATTCTGTGTTGTTCTGCTCCTTAAGCAAGACCTCTTTTAGAAAGGGATTCTTAGCTGTCAAAAGCATCTTAAATACTAATTATGCAACCCACTAAGTCTTGGCTAAACTGATGATCTGTATTGTGACACCACAGGTATGATAGGTTGTATTAACCCTATATTCTAGCAATGCCCTCAGATATTGATGTAAACTGGATTCAAAATTGAAGAGGCACTCACTTACCATGGTGTCAAATCATTACCACAGCCTCTGCCAGAAGTACAAAGTAGAATTAAAGGCATTGCTTTTGCCTCTACAATCAAGGGGATAAATCCAGGGGAACATATAGCTTGATTTACACCTAGAGCTTTTCTTTCAGCATGAATGTACTGTAATTGTACTATAGTGATCAGGAAGTAAATGATGATGCTTATATTTTTTTACAGTCAACAATCATAAACAGAATATTGGTGATGTTGGAAATGGGAAATAATTTCTGAGTGGAAAAATATTTATAAACAGTAGAAAGAAAAAATTTAAGTCTAATTTCCACAAAATGGGAATAAGGGAGAGAATGAATGGCCCAGAGTTTTGTATGAAGGACAGGAACATAAATACCATTCATTCCTGCTTCTAACCTTAAAATAATAATAATTCATAATGCTTTTGATTTACAGCAGTTTGTGGCTCTGTTGCAAGGAAATTCTAAGTATATATGGAGGTTAAGTCATCTTAAAATATTTTTGTGCTTTGCTGTACACAATGACCTTACAGCCTCTTCAGCAGAACTAAATCAACAATGTTAAAAGCATTTTGCAAATATTAAATTTAGTTAGAAATGTGAGTCAATTGAACATGCTTAAAACGTTGTTGTGCTCTTTTTTCAAGAACCTGTGCAGCATACTTGCATTAGCAATGAGACACAAAAAATCAGTTTGGAATAAAATAATATTTCAGATATTGTTCTTGAAATGTTCTCTGCATGTTATTTACTACTTAGGGAAGTCTTGAAGACTGTGAACAAAGACATCACTTAAAAAAATTGGACAGTTATTCAGATGTATGTTTCAAAAAGTCCCACAGCCCTGTATAATCTACCAAGCTGTAAAATAACTACTATAGCACAAGTTAAGGTGAATAAATAATGACAATAATGCCACTGATTTAGAGGACAGCTCGGAAGAAATTAATGTGATAAAAAATCAGAATATATATAATCATCTTGAGAATGTTCTGTTTTTTTGCAAAAATTTCATGAGCATAAATCAATGAAAATAAATATAACGCATTCAATGAATATAATACATACAAAATATGAATTATGCATTTGTCTCAAGGGTTTTCCAATACCTTGATGTGAATTCTGTCTATACAGTGAGACTAATAAACATCAAAGGCTGTATGTATATAGGAATCTTTTGTTGAATGTTCTTGCTATATTTTGAAGGAAGTATGTTTTCTTCTGTGAACTCTCTCTGATATACCAGCAGGACAGCATCACTGAGAGGCACAATAATTTGTATGAGGCAACAAAATGCAAAAGATTAAGGTGCAGAAGGAAATCTGTATCTATTTATGTTCCTTCCCCTTTTCTGAACACTTGATACATTTATGCTTGTTCAAGACTGACCACAAATTTGGAACACTTTTAACATCAAAATGAGCAGCTGTGACAACTTGCAAAGAAATATTTCTTTTTCTCAATTGAATGAGCCAATACAGATGGTATTACAATATACAGAAACAACAAAATATTTAGAAAGCCAGCATCTTAGAGACTCTCGGTGTGCTTAGTCTACCTGGTTGCCAGAGAAGACATGATCCATAGATGATAGCAGAGACAAGGGTAAGGCAAAATCAAATTTCAATGTGATGGAGAGAAGTGTTTTGTTCATAAATAATGAGTAAGTTAAAAATAATTAGTTAAAAATAATGACATTGCCATACTTGTTTGGCTCATGTTTGGTACATACTGCTTTCTTTTTAAATGGGTTACAACTAGATAACATACTATAACTGGTGAATAATGGAAACCACTTAAGCTAGTTTTAAAACGCATATCTAGTGTATATTATACAAGACGTTTTCTGGCCATTTGGTCTTATTTTGTTTCTTTGTGTTTGTGGGAGGAAAACATCTGCTGGGGTAGTATATTCCTGAGGACTGTACTGCCTGTTGGAATGGTTTATTTTCATTGTATCTTAGACTTTCATTAAGCATATAGAATTTTGGTAATATATAAACAACAACAAAAAGCTGTAGTAACTAAGATAAACATCCCCCAGAAACAGAGTCGGTGAATTAGTTAGCCAGAATAAAGACTGTCAGTAGGAATATACAGCGTGATAATCTAATTTCATGACTATTACCTGTTACCTTTGTGTATCACTAATGGAAAGCCTATGACAGCTGAATGATGCTTTTCCTTTGCACTGCCTTAGGAAAGCATTAGGTTAATCATGCTCATGACAGCATGCATGAAGTAACTGTGAATTATTGTGCTATCTTCTTGTTTGTAGTAAAACTAAGATAGAAAGTAAAAAAGACATGCTTTAGCTGCCAGCAAAGCTGTTAGGACTTGAAGGTAGAAATCCTATCTTCCTGATGGCATAGTTGATCAACTGCATACACACAGCCACTGAAGAGCAACAGAAGACAGGTCAGTGACATGGAAGAAAGTAAATTCAATCATGAATTTACACTTCAATTGTGTGTGTCTAGACAGATGTCCTGGTAATTGTTCTCACTGCTGAGTAGTAGTTTAAATCTTTAGACACTTAGTACACGTGGGAGTTGCTTGTCGTTTGGGTGACAGATGAGAATGTCATGAGTGTTGAGGATAATAACTGGTAAAGCTATGACTCCTTATTTTTCCTCTGAATCTCTAGATAAGGAACATTGTAGCACATGTCTCTGTAACTTGCAACACCAAACTGCTTTTGAAAGGTCATCCTTCCTGTTTCAGTCACTCTTGAAGTGTTCTGAGGGAAGACAACACAAGATTTCAGAGGTAAACTGCTCAAATAGCTACCTTGCTCTTCTGCTTCCCAACTTCGTGTATGTTAACCATATTAACCAACTCCTAGAATTGCATTGCACTGTTTTCCACAGATAGGATTTTCAGGGAAGTGCTGCCTACTATCTTTGTATATAGAAGGAAAATGTTATGTTTGTTACATTAAAAAGAAAGAAAAGATTAAAAAATAGTGAAAATACTCCAAAGAATGACATTTAGAAGCTCAAAGAGTAGCTATAAAAAAAAAAAAAAGATAAATAACCAAATGTTCTTTACATTTTTAATGCAATTTCCTAATTCTGAAGTGTTCAGGACTGACTGCCCATCATAGCAATATTATCATTAAACCATCTTGTTGGGTGATTGCAACTGTGGCAACTACTTGTATTTTTCTACATTAAGATTAAATACCTTGTACTTAATTCCATTTTATTCTTTCTCTTCTGCTTCCCTTCTTATTTTACCCACACTTCTCATCCAGGCACTCAGGAATGCTTATCCTTTTGTGTTGGAATAATCAGAAAACTCAGAAAGTTTGCATTTAAGTGGCTGATTCTTTTACCCCCACAATGTCTGTTCAAATGTAGAAAATAACTTTCATACAATAACCTTTAATTTGTGGGGGTTTTATGGCATGAATTCCAAAAGCTGGAAAACTAAGATCAAAACAAATGAAAGCCACCATATATCAGAAAAAAATCGAAACTCATTGTTATTCAGTCATTCTGGTCATCAAACCACTCATTATTAATACAGGTAAATACCTGCAGTACATCTGACATTATATTTACCTTCCTTTCTTCCTGTATATTTCCTTTATTTTTATGTTCCATGCCTTTTTTCCTCCTGTCTTTTTCTTCTTTGGAAACTTTCCTACCATGGTTTTGTTATGTTACCTGCTTTATGATTCTTTTTCTGATTCTCTTCACCTCTTTTTTTGTCCCTTTAGCAGATGTTTCTTTCCTATGCCCAAATTCCGGTCGCTTCTCCTCTCCATTTTTCATTTCTTTCCTTTTTCCTGCTGGCAGACAGATGGGGAACGGGCTGCTTGGCACTGAAAATGTTATGGAAAGGTTTAGTTCCCATCCCACTATGAGAACAGGCTGTTCCTGTGATATTTCTTTGCAAATAGAAGGAGAACATTCTGAAGTACCAAATGGCACCTTCCTGGGACTGCTCTATTTTCATGACATTCTGAAAAGTCCTCGAAGATGTTTGTGGAAAAATTTGATGTGGGGTTGACAGCCTGGTTTTAAATCCTTTTGTCTTCCTCCCATTTACTAGTGTCAAGTACCAAGTACTTGATCTATTCAACGTTTATCTTTTTGGGTGATGCATTGAAAGACAAATGTGAAAGAATAGCTGGCTTGTGCCTTTCTAGTATCTGTCTAGAGTTCTCAAAAGACAAAATGTTTTTTCTAGTGAGAAAGAATACTTAATGCATATGTTGAACTAGAACACTATGCAAGTATACATCAGAGGCTCATCACAATTGCTGCTCTTATCTGAACAGCCTGGTACTACAGCCATACCATTAATGTGCATCGTTGCATTCAGAAACATACCATGGAAAACTTCTACCACTTTTTACATGGAGGATGAAACAAGATGTGGATTTTTTATTTTATCTTTTTTTTAAAGTTGATATGACCTTGGTTTGAAAACTAAAATAAAACTCTGTTCCAAAATCCTTGTTCCCAGTTACAATTGATTGTTCCAACTGAAGAGGTACTGGTAGTTAACATTCACCTAGGACGATCACCTTACCTACAGCTACTTGTTTTTGAGTGCTTACTCTGTTCTAACCTTCTCTGCTTTGGAAATAAGGTCTCAGCTCTCTCACTAACTCATTTAAGTTGTCATATTTGAAATTGTCGTATGTGCACTTTTAATCATTTTGTGTTGTTTCAATAGTTGACTTTATGCATTGATTTAAAGGATCATGATAGAGGTAGATAAAAAGCTTTTGTAGTACCAAGGACCTCTTTTTTCCTCTTTGTCTTTGATATAAGCCTGAGACTAGTCTGGTGAACCAGTATTCAGTCATCAAAACCACTCTTTAAGGTTTTTAACCATGTCAGAATTCTAAATAACTACTGAATGCAATAATTTAAAATATTGAGATGACTGCTAAGGGGCTAAGAACTTTTCATGTCTATGGTGTTGATGACCTAGACTTCAACTTTATAGTGAGTAGGCATGAAAAAAGGCTTGTGTAAAATTTCTAGTATTGATTGTTCGAATCTAAAAGTCCCCTCAAAAGCAACAACTGCCTGTCCTTGTAAGGCCTGATATTCCTAAATGAATAGTTCCTCATTTGAAATTAGAAAGAGCTTATAGTATCTCTTTTTTCATCATGTTTCTTAATAAGAGTATGTACCTTAAGTAATTTGCATCTTTTAGCATTTTTGTCCTCTGCAATTCTCAGGGCTTGTGAATAAATCAAATAGGGGATATAGGTTATTTGTTTGAGCCTGTGCAAACCTCATAAAGTTCATCAAGGTCAAGTGCAAGGACTTGCACTTGGGTCAGGGCAATCCCAAGCACAACTACAAGCTGGGCAGAGAATGGATTGAGAGGGATCGACCCTGAGGAGAAGGGCTTGGGGGTATCGGTTGATGAAAAGCTCAACATGATGCAGCAATGTGTGCTTACAGCCCAAGCAAACAGAATGCTGGGCTGCATAAAAAGCAGCATGGACAGCATGGACAGTTGAGGGAGGTGATTTTCTCTCTGTACTTTGCTCTGGTGAGACCCCGTGTGGAGTACTGTGTTCAGTTCTGGGGCCCCCAGCACAAGAGTAATGTGGACCAGCTGAATCATGTCCAGAAGAGGGACATGAAGATGATCAGAGTGCTGGAGAACCTCTACTATGAAAACAGGCTGAGAGAAAGGGGCTTGCTCAGCCTGGGGAAGAGAAGGCTCAGAGGAGACCTTATAACAGTCTTCCTATACCTAAAGGGGGCCTACATGAAAGGTGGTGAGGGACTTTGTAAAAAGGAATGCAGTGACAAGACAAGGGGGAATGGCTTTAAGCTGACAGAGGGGAGATTTAGATTAGACATTAGGAAGAAGTTCTTTACTGTAAGGGTGACAAGACACTGGCACAGGTTGCCCAGAGAAGTTGTGGCTGCCTCATCCCTGTCAGTGTTCAAGGCCAGGCTGGATGGGGCTTGGAGCAACCTGGCTTAGTGAAAGGAGACCCTCCCTGTGGCAGCGGATTGGAGCTGGATGACCTTTAATGTCCCTTCCTACCCTAACCGTTCTATGATTCTGCTGGTCTTCAAGAGAGGCTGGAATTTTTCCTGGCTATGATTTTTAATATAATTTAAATGCACTTTCTGTTAAAAATATTATGCTGCAGACAGCTAAAGACAAAATAAATACATATATTTAAGTATCCCTTGACATAATCTTTAGATGCTAAGGATGTCATTTGCAAATCCAAGTCCTTTACTGTGAACCTTATGAATTATGGCATTAAGCTTGAAGTTCGGTGGCCTCTGTACAAGTGTTTAATCAGGTGTTACTTTAAAAATGTGTAATAGAAAGCAGCAGTTAAGTGTTAGTGATTTATTCTTTTGAATATGCTTCTGCATGCAATAACATCAAAATTCTGCAGTTTAACTTATTGCTTTGATTACTTCATAATAGAGAGTCCACTACTTCATAATAGTGTCTTTAGTTGGAAGACAATCTGAAAACACAAGGGTCATATGTGCTGATTGATATGCCTTAGTATGCAAGAATGGGACATTGGTGCCACCTGTGAGAACATATGAGAACATGCCTTTACTTTGCAGAGACATATGCCAAAGAGTATGTAATAGGAGCTGCTCCCAAAGTCAGTGTGAAGTCAACATTAAAAACTGATGCTGTTCAGGCATATGATTTGTCTCCTTTGCTGTGCAATGATAGCCGAGAATGTTGCTACTGCTAGGCTTAAACAATGAGGTCAAGTTGTATCTTCCTTTCCTACTTCTGTTCTGAACTCCCTGTAGTGACCTCTGTGTTCACTTTGCATTTAGGCTATTCTTTTCAATTCTGCTTAGGAACAAATGTTGTTTCTTCACAGAGATCCTTCCTCATGGAATCTAATCCAATCCACGGGATCAATCCAGAACTAATAAAACCTATGTACATGGCTTATAAGGCAGACTACCAAATCAGGTTTGCCTGCCAAGAATATACTGTGCAGACATAATGTTAGGCAGTTACTACTTTCCTAAGTCATTTCTTCTTTGATGAAAAAATGTATCACCTCCTAAGAGGCATTATTTCTGACTAGCAAATTATAAATAAGCACATATAACGCATTATCACTTAAAATCAGTGAAGTTCAGCAGGTGGACAGAATGCCAAAAAATACCTCAGGGCCAAATCCGAATCAGTCTTTCAGCCTTTACACTCCTAGAATCCTAGGGATTTAGAGAATACAGGGAACTGGACCCTGAAGGGTAAGGAGCTGATAGACTTAACCATCTACCTTGGAGCTGGTGACAATGTTGTATAAAATTTAAAATCAAGAAAACCTTCAAACATAAGCAAGTTCCCCTTGATGAGGTTTAATTTAATCGGGTGTGCATCTGTGTTATGCATAAATGATTGCTGTGCTTTTAAATTCCAATATTTCTAGGCTGCATTTAGGAAAACAACCTAGCTTGCAATTTCTTCTTATTTTATCATTGTAAGGCGTTAGACAGACAATGAACCAGAAAAAAAGGGTTCTCATATCATAGAGCCTTGGGATAGATTTTTTTTCATCACTCGAATTTTGCTGATTCATTTGATATTTTTCAAGGATTAAAAGGAAATCTAACTGTTTTTATTTTCATGTAGCTGCTTAAAATGCAAGCACTGCTATTGCTGGGTGATTTCTGGTACTTCTAAATGATCCAGTTCCATATTTTTTTGAAGATTATGAAAGGCATGTTCCAGCAACTACATATGTACTTTCCAAAAAAAGAAAACCTATTTGGGAGCAGTGTACCGGTAAGTATAATGAGATTACTGTAGAAAAATGAGAGTCCTAGCGATGCGCTTTGATGTTCAGGGCAATCCTTCCACCTCTTCAACAGACTCTCACCACCCTTTTTTCAGCTTGGCTATAAACTTCCAGGCTACCAGCATGCTGAGACGGAGATATTTAGGGAACAGTCACTAGATTGGGCTGCTCTGTTGATAGGCATCTACCCATCTCTGTCAGCTAGACTGCCTGCCCAATTACTACTTTTGCCACTTCTGCTGATAGGCACAAGGCTACCCTCCTTCTTCACTACATGTGCCATCACTACCCTTCCCTAATTGTCCTGAGTTTGACTTGGCTATTGCTCAGCCATGACTAAGAGGCTGGAGTGTTCTCTTCTTCCTCATGGGGTGTCCTTCACACACTGTTTTCTAAGGATTTGTCTCTCCCTCTGTCTCAGAGTTTCAGGCTATGCTATGGAGGAAAATAAAATACATAACTCCATGCAAGACAATAAACATACCTCATGCTGTCAGGAGTAGAGCTGAGTAAGAACAACAAATCCTCCATTCTGATACAGGAAGCTAAGTTTCCCATCACTGCTGGAAAAAGCACAGGTAGCATTTTGGGCTTCAGTTTATATCTTTTACCATAACTCCATCACAATTTGTTCCATGAGCAAGAATGCATTCATAGAATCATCTAGATTGGAAAATACCTTAAAATCACTAAGTCCAACAGTTAACTTGACACTGCCAAGTCCACCACTACACCATGACCCTGAGCATCACATTAACTGCCATCAGGAAAGCAACATCTAACCAAGTGACAGCAGCAGAGAACTCCTGGTACCATCCATTAGATGTAATAGACAAGCATCTTCTATTTTCCACACTAGTCCTGAAAAGTGGAAACTGCATCCTATTCTTCTACAGGGATGTTCAAGCATAAATTGATGCATAAGCTCGAAGTGACATTTAATAGTCAAAAAACTTATAAAAACATACCTAAAAAGACCACTGGAAGTTGTGTACTGTTTCTTGAGATAATAGCGCACAAGATGAAGCAATTCAAGTAGAATGATATTTTAAGATAATTATGTGACAGATTATTTTCTTTTCTCATTAACCCAGACTCATTGTTCAAAAATCACTTCAGCACTCAGGTGTCTAAACCACAGGTATTCTGAGATCTGACACAGTCAGAAAGCTGGATAAATTTGTCTCCATATTTAAATGTTTCTTAAATTCCCCCATTTTTCAGATATAAAAGTTACTTATTACCCAGGACCTAGTTGGCTTCTTGAAGAAGCATCACATTTTTTTATGGATTATAGGAATATTTCATATTCGTGAAAAAAAAGGGGGTAAGCTTGGGTACTGAAAGCTGTTCAAGGAAAAAAAGCGTATGATTTCCTCATTAATGAAATGTAAAGCTACAGTAAGTTCTTCTTAGGTTGTCCATTCAGAAGAACCAATTGCATCAGAAGTAAAACAGCAAGTGTAGATTTAGAGCTGTTCCAAAACACTGAGAGTGCTATGTATGCTATCTCAAGCTGGAGACAAGAACTTCTTACTTGAATTTAAAGTGAAATATTAATGAAATCATATCCTGTGGAATAGCTCTGCTTATCTTTCTACAACAGGAAATTTTGATACATAAAAGTCTTTAAACAGCTAAACCCCAGAAATTCCCTATAAATGTTATTCTTGATTAATAACCGAAGAAAATATAAAAATAGCGATTACTCTTATAATCTTACTCTTATCTGATGCTTATGACAGAGTGCTGATGCAAAAAGCATTTCACCTATGTAAACTACCATGAAAAGAGACATCAATGTGTTAGTAAAAGAACCACTAACGGTAATACTGAGGAAATGAAGAACTGCTCACTAAACTGGGACATAAAGTTCCATACTAATGAAATGGTTTTGTTTTTATTTCCTTCTTTTAAGGTCCTCAACTAACAGTCTTTTGTATGTGACATAGATAGGATAGTGCTTTAGAAGGGGGATGTTAAAAGAGTTTTCATCTCGTTATTTCCTTAGGAAACCAAGTTTGCCTTTTAATGCCTAGCATAACTAAGAAATGCCTCAACTAGAAACAGCCTCTGTGGTCTTAAAGGTCTTTTCCAACCTAGCTGATTCTATCAACAGCATGAAACACCTGCAAGCTTCATAGCAATAAACCAAGATGGATACTCAAAAAAACTTTCCCAGAGAGAGAAACCTAACTGGACATCACTAGGTAATAGTAACAACTGGAGAGGAAAACTTGCTTACAATAGGAATTCACTCCCTTTATCCACAGAAAGGTTTCTGCAATTGCAGATCATAATCAACAATTCACTCCTCACTCTCTACAGACATTTTAGCCCGAGGTAGATATGGGGCAATCAGGATAACTGCTCAAACAAGATAATTAACTGAGATTGCTGACACAGAATCTAGCAACAGGAAAAAAACCCACAGCACCTCAGGTGACTGCTATCTCAGGTGGATTTGATCTCTGTGATGAAACAAAGCTGGCCTCCAAGCAAGCTGCGGAAGAAGTTCTGAGTTTGTTTGTGAAGGTGTCTATAAGTGAGTCTTTCAAATTAAGACTTTTTGGAAAATGTAAGTACCTAAAAGAGGAAGTTAGGAGTGAAGTCAAGGGCATAAAAAGATGAATTCTTGTGTGGCACAGTAAGTGTTCAGTACCTATGTTTTTTTTTTCCATAGTTTTCTCAAATGCAAGTTCAGTGTTTACAGAACTGAAACTAATAGTCTTCTATACTGTGAACCAAGTGAATGTGGAATTCTTCGTAGGGTGTTGAAAGCATAAGTGGTAAAGGAAGATGTGATGTGCCCTTATTGTTTAAAAGTAATAGTAGCAACAATTGAAAGAGCTTCCAAGATATTTGTTTGTATCTGCAGCCTCTGCCTTCTGGAAAACTAAATGTGCTAAATCTTGGAAGTATAAATGTATCTGCTACAAGTAAGTTAATCATACTTAAAGAACGGTGATAAATGCTACTGGTTATGTAGCATTTGGTAAACAGAGACTGCTGTTAACCAGCTTGGCATCAAGAGTAGAAGTATATTCTTTTAACGTTCAGATCTCTTATCAGCATAGCATAAAGAAAGCAGTTTGGGTAAGATCTTGTTAAGAAGCAAAAGCAGGCTTGAATATGTGAGCAAATTATTTTGGGGTGGGTTTTTTTTTGCTTTCAAAAAACCTTATGTAAGCTGCTAAAAATGCAGCTCCTAAAGTTGAGTGTTTAAAGTTATGTTCCTTAAACTTCTCACAGAGTATGCTAGCATTTTGCTCTTAGCAAACAGCTATGTGACTACTGATACTGGGAAGCTATCAAGGTGCTTGGGCTGCTTAAGTAATCTGTTTGATCTAATCAAGTACTAATTTTGACAAACTTGCATCTTCACGTAGAACAGTTTTGCAAGGAAGAAGAGAAATAACACTTGTTTGATTCAATCTCTTTGAATGACTTTCATACAGATTCTATCTTAGTGCTTCTGTTTAATTTCTCAAATTACAGTTCCACTGTTTTGTTTCTTGAAACAGAAGGTGACAAATAAGGGAATAGATAAATAAATAGCAGAGACAGGAAATTGCAGCTTCTGTTTCTTATACTTTTCCTTTGGTTCTTAAAGGATCGCAGAAGATGTAAATGCCTCAGTTCAAAATTCCTTTTCTCTTTCAGCTCTCTACTTGGAGAGCTTTTACTTCCAGTCAGTCCATGGGATCTAAGATTTTTACTAGGATCAGGCTGTGCAAATATACATTTTAGACTGGCAAATTGCACCCAGAAAACATTCTCTCTAAAGAGAGACGCAGAAATGGATAGGAAACTTAGTGAACATAGACACCCCTAAGAAAGATAATCAGAAATTGATCTGTATTCCCAGGTTGGTTCACTAGTATCAAAATAGAAATGGTGATGTTATTTCTTTCTGCCTTTTGAGACCCTGGATTTGGAAGTGATGAAATGTGGTGAGTAGGTTGAGGTGGTGATACCACCTGCAGCACTGTAACATGCAAATGATTGCCTCGGTTACATCATCTTCCTTCCTTCCAGTCACTTGTGACAAAAGAGGATTTCTTCCAATGCTAACTTTATTTAATAGATAGAGAAAGGAGTTAACTTTTTTCTCCTGCAGACGCACCTTTCATACACTGTAACAGTTGGAGGACAATTTACATTTTGCTTGGCAATCTGTATCAATTAACTTGATGTGATCTAGTTCTGTGTGCAGTTTATATCTAAAATTAGCTGGACTTCTTAATGTTTTCTGTTGCTGTCCTGTATTGGTTTTTCCACAACAAAAATATGAACACTCTGTGTGTTTCCTAAGTTATCCCAATTCACTCTTTGTCTTTTTCTACAGTTTAAGCGTATAAAATGTTCTCTATTCACATGCTGGTGAGATTCAGAGTGGCAACAGGAAGGAATGTTTATTCATCAGTCTGCTTAATTTCTGTATTAATGTCAGATACATAAGCATGGACTCTTTATGGTGTCTTACATGAAATGCAAATTGGGACCTAATTGAATAATGATCTGAAAATATCTAGGAGTTCTCCTAGTCAACTGACCTGTTCCAAATGTTGTTGTGGGTTTTGTTTCTTAAATTGCTGTCAGCAGTCGTGGTCTCTCTGATGCAGTAGATGGCTCTGAAATCAGTTACATCATATATATATAAAATTTGATTTATCAATATAATTGACACACTGTTTTTTCCTGCAGTCAGAGTTCCTGTCTGGAAGACTGGCAGAGAACAGGCAAGGAATGCTGACAAGCTGAAGGGAAGCCCCTGTGTATTGTGTCCTGGATTCATTCTTGTCTCTCGCTATTGTACATTAGAGGATGTTAGTCTCTAGGAAAACTTGGGTACCAAAGAGTGGTATGACATAGCTGTATTTGATTCTTTCTGCAGATGTGGAAAAAGGGAGAATGCTAATGTGTGCTAGTGACATGATGCATTGGGAGAGAATGTTTGTAGTACTCCTTGTTTCTGATACAGTTTTCAAGTCAATAGGTCGCTTTTCTCCCCCCCCCCCTTTTTTTTTTCTGTGGTGCTCAGGTTATGTGAGACAGATGCTCAGCCTCTAGCCATCATCCTCCTGTGGCTTTCATGCCTCCAATTTGATTGAATATGAGCACAGCAATGCTTTTTTTCTCTCAAGACAGTCTGACAAACATTCTTTGTGTGAATGGTGCACTTGGTTGCTCTAGTAAACAGTCATCTTTTTACCCAGATGTCAGGAGAAGTGATGACTTCCTTATAGTGCACCTGCATTGTACCATATCTCATTCCTCAAGGGAACTAGAGGCTACAGATGCCATCTGATATTTCTTTTAGCTGATTCAGAAATGTTTGCAATCAGGCTAAGGCCAAATGCTTCCTTGTTGTGGAAAAGCTGTAGATAGATGCCCTTATTCAAAGAAGGTTGTAGCATTCACTTTGTGGAGTTCTTGGGAAATGCTCCCACCTGAGGGGAGGCATTTCTAGGCACACAGCTTGCAGCGGGACAGAGAGCAATGCAAGAGCTCAAGCTTTTAAATGGGGCAGAACCGAAGAATTTACAGGCAATCAAGCAAAAGCTCTTGGATCCTCTGAGTAATCATCCCTTTTGTTCACTGGCCCTCTCTCATCATCATCTTGCAGGTTCATCTCCAGGGGTTCTATGCTAGGGCCCCATTTACGACTGACAGTGGTGAAAGAAAATGCTTAGAAGTTACTAGCACACTCATACAGTCTGAAAAAATACCTTCTTCCTGGGAAAGGAGAGCTGTGCTACCGATTAACTTGGACTTCCATAAGTAGGATTGATAGACCCCCATGCCACTATGATTCTGCATGGCTGCACGGAGGCGTGATTCACCAATGCATTCACTTTTTATATCAATATCAAACCTGTGTGCTGGTGAGCTTGATTGACTGATTATTTATTTCTATTTTGTTTTCCCTCTGGCTGACTTCACAGACATCTGTGCCCTTCCATTTCTGATAATGAAGGGAAAAGGACAAGATCTAGTAGCAGTAGACTGGCTGTGCTGTGTTAAGGCTAGGCTCCTGATATCAGAAGTGTAAAACTCCCTTGCTGCAGACTCTCTGGCCTGAGCTTTGCTCGGTGAGAGAGTGATGATAGTTCACGTCTCCAGCTTCTGAGGCTGAGATTAAAGCTCTGCTGGGACCTGGTTTTCATCATTTGTCTCAGTGGTGGGTGTGTAGGGAGGTTGGTTGGGATCTTTTTGGTTGCTGTTTTTGTAATGTTTTTTCCCTAAAAACCAAAGGGAAAGCTTCTTTTATTCAGAGTGCTGTTTTCAAGGAATGGGAAACAATTCAATGTGTTATTGTTAAGGCATGAACATATTGCTAAGAAATACATTACCGAGAACAAAAGTCTAGCAAGCCACCCAACTGAGATGACAACTTAAGTATAGCAAAATAAAGAGTGTTGAAAGGACTTTGACAGTTTTCATTAACAGCGTTGTCTGAAGGAAATTCCTACTTTGCCAGTTTTGGCAGCAAGTCAAGACAGTATAAGGAGCGTTATTACCTTGGGCACTGAGCCAAGTAATTTTCTAGTAGCATTTTCATGCAAAACACATTAAAGAGCTGACATAAATTAGGGAATATGGGTATACCACCTATTTAAAATGTCATGGTTTTGACTTGGAACTATTAAAACTAACTAGAGGATCACATGTGGAAACTTCTTAAACTACGCAGTCTTAACATCCTGTCCTGGGTTCAGCAGTAGCAGTCATGTTTCTCCTCCTTGGTACCTGGTGCAGTGCAGTGTTTTGACTTTCGGCCTGGGAACAGAGCTGATAGAGATGTTTTGGTTTGGCCAAGGACTTTGTGAGTCTCATGCTCTTCCAGGGAGGAGGGGAAGCCAGGAGGAAGCAGAGACAGGACACCTGACCCAAACTGACCAAAGAGGTATTCCATACCACAGCACGTCATGCCCGGGATGTAACTGGGAGTTAGCCAGAAGGGCTGGGAGACTGCAGGGTTGGAGGAGGTATGGGTCGGTGCTTGGTCGGGCTTGGGGGGCGAGTTATCAGTTGGCTGGTGCTGAGGTGTTGTATTCTCTTCCCTTGTTATTTCCTTTATCATTATTATCATTGGTGGTAGCAGTAGTGATCTGTGTTATACCTTAGTTACTAAACTGTTCTTATCTCAACCTGTGGGAGTTGCATTCTTTTCGATTCTCCTCTCCATCCCTCCGAGAGTAGGGGGGGGAGCGAGTGAACAAGTTACCTGACTGGGTTTAAACCACGACACATCCAAAACCTGTTAGACAAAGAATGAGGTTTGGTTTTAAGTTTCAGCTCTGATTTAAAAGTAGGTTTTTTTTTTCTGTAAAATGAACTTAAGCACTTGCTGCCTTTGTGCAATAATATGCCAAAAAGCTAAAACCACCAGAGGGTTTCACTGAATGGACAGGGATGGATTGTGGGAAGAGGCACCAAATCTGCTGACAATTTCAGGCTGTCCTTCAGAGGTTTCCATCATTTTCCTCAGTAATTATCCTGAACTCATAAGCCGATAATGCAGCTTAATTACTTGACGGAAGACACCTACTAGTATATTCACCCTGCAAATGATTATAAATTGAACGGTTCCATGCCATAATTCCCACTCCTCTCAAGTTCTTGTGCAACTGAACTTCAAAACTGCGGAAATGTATGATCGGTCATTGTGTGCACTCTGGAATATCGCTGTAGTGATTCAGTGATGCTTGTTTCCCCCAACTGGGAGTGTGCAAAACTTGCATTTCAACTTACTGTGGCTTTCATCTTCAGATAGCTATTTTGGAAAGGAATATATATTAGGAAATGAATGGCATGCAACTGGTTTGGTTGCTAAACATTATGTCCACTGATTTTGAGTGGAAACTGGGTGCCTTCCTCCTGCACCCCCTGATGTTCTGCTTATGTAAGGTACGTATGCCTTGCTTTGCATAAACTTTTTTCTGTTGAAAATGAGAGCCTTAATACAGGCAACCCTGACTTGGCTGATACCTGACAGGCTTGATGCGCTTTTGCAAGTTTTGGAGCACTCTCTGTCGGTGGCCATTTAGTTTACACCACAAATGTTCGACTTCGTTTCTTCTTTCTGTCTTTCAGCTGCTTGAACCTCAGGTTTGTGAGATCAGGGTGTGGCATAAGAATATAAATCTGTTGGGTAGACACTTCCAAATTCTGTCTTCTACTGGAAATACATGAATGTGAAGTACGAAGTATTAAACTTGATGCACGCACAACCCACGCCCCCTTCCCTTGTTAATACCATACACATGCATGCAGAACTTTTGGTCTGCTTATTCCGCCGCCAGTCCAGCCTTGAGATCTCAATAGGACTGTAAGCTCTAGCCTTTTGAAATGAAGGATCAGACCATGAAATCTGGGTCTTTACAAGGAAATGCAATACACTTACTCTAAAGAGAGAGACTAGCCACTTGAACTCTTCCTTGGTTTTTGTTGATGACAATTGGCTTTGACAGAACAATATGGGCTCATGCTGGATTCTGTATTGCAGTGAGCTTCCTGATAACTCTGAATTTTAAACTTGTTTACACTTTTTCTCAGTGTTAGCAGACAGGATGTCTTCTGTGAACTGTGGCCTAGGGTAACCTTTCTACTTTGGGCAATGTACAAACAAGGTTCTCAAATTCTTGCACCTATATGTAACTGCAGACTACTTCTTTGTGCCATGATTTACCAAGAAACTGGCTGATGATGTCCAAATGACTTCTGCTAAATTTCCCAGTCTGGTTTTGGAAATGCATACCAAGCTGGATATTTTTTCATCCATCAGGAACTGACGTTTGAGATGTCTGTGAGTGAAAACCACCTTAATAGCTGGTTTCTGACTGACCTTCATGTACTTTGACTAGTAGATAGTGACTGGGGAAAATAAAGACATCTTTCATTCTCTTCCTAGTCCCTTGGAATCTGAAGACCCTGCTCAGGTCTAGATATCCCCACAGCACAAACTGTGTTTCCTAAGACATTTAGCCAAAGGCTCTGTTATGGTCCTGCTGTGCTGTAAGGTTGTGAAGCTGGTGCAGGCTTGATGGGAATGAGGGGAGAGACTGTTCATGTCACTGCCAGCTGTAATGTGCAGTGTAAAAGTGCATGGACTGTATGGGACCACAAGAATGGAAAAACTATAGCAGCATTCTTGGGCATCTTCCCAGGTTTCTGATCTTTATAGCTCTCACCTGTTTTAAAAAATGGTTTTGGTATGTCTGTAGCAGACAATATGTATGTTTTTCTCACCCTGTTTGTACAGGTCTGTCAAATTAACCTCTTTTTCAATAAAGATCTATAAACTATGTTAAACAGCAGTTGAGCTGCTAAGAAAAGCAGTTGGTTACAAATGCTGGCAAGAACTGCTCATTGCAGCCTTCTGTATGGATGTCGCTGCAAATTTACCCAGTCAGTTAGAATATCCATTGTAATAGAAAGCTCTTCAAAAGACAGATGCAAACAAATGCAACAGAAAATTTGGATTTGAGTATTTATGACTCGATGCTTTTTAAGCAGCTTTTTATTGTTGTAGCTAAATGACTTGATTCCTATTTTTTGTGCCTAAGTACTCTTTTACTGTTTTCCTGCTGTGGAATCTCTTATACTGGCAGCCTGGATTTTTTTCTTAAGTCTGTAGATGGTGGGTTGTTGGTTTTTTTTCTTTCTATGGGAATGTGTCCCCCAATATAACTCATTAAGAGCTTGCTTTAGTGCTTTTTGTTTGACTCCCTGCTGTAAGTGTTTTAATAAATTAGTTTTCTGACGATGGTGCTTTTCTCTTGTTGAAACTGTCAGCATGATAAAGGTGCTTAATGTTTAATGTATCTGACAACTCCAGGCAATGATGGGAGGCCTGTGCTCTCATGGTAGAGAACTAATGATGGCTCATGAAATCTCTTTAAGGCTGGTGATGAGCCTGTGGTTGACAATAAAACAATACAGAGAGGCCTCAATAAGTAGTGGTTTTAACTTTTCTTGTAGAATAATGTGAAATAATCCCAGTTGAGAAGACTTGCTTATTTGCTTGGGACTGTTCTTGGTTTAGAGTGATCCTACAAGAAATGAGCTCTTGAGTACACCCAGTTAGACCTGGGATCAGGCTTCAGGCTCTACTGGGATCTTTAGTCTCAGATACTTTTTTGGTTGTCTGGGACTCACTGGTTTTCTAAGGAGAGCATTGTAATGAGTTTCTGGGAATTACTGTGAGTTTCTCTAGAATAACAAGTCTCTTACTAATGTGCTTTCCTATCTGCAGCTCCATGCTGTTGGTCACATTAGGTGCTTCCTGGTCTGGAGGAAGAAGTCTATTTCCCTTCCTCTAAGCCACAGGGCTGCTTTTATGCCTGAAACTGCCACTTGGCCTGTTTGACTGATAATTCTGTTTACTTGGACTTTTAAAAATACACATTTAGAAACAAGTTAAAACCCTTTTTGATAATCTGCCCTTGTTTACTTCCTCAAATTGTCCATCCTGACAAGTTTTTCTCTATAGACCTTCATTGCCTTGCTGCTTCCCATTACAAGTCTTCCTGAGCCTGTTTCTAGAACAATAAATCCTAGTTTCACTGTATCACTGATGTACCATGAAGCACTGGTCACTTCCCTTCAATATGTTCACGCCTGGAAGGCACCTAATATTGATTATGAGAAAGGAGTTACTCACCTGATACATGGAACAAACACTTCTATCAGACAGATCCATACCATCTGCTTTTCTGTGGGCTTGTTTTATTCACGTACAGTAAACAAAATAACCAAGCCTTTAGCAGAGCAGAAGAATAAACCAGTCTTATAAATTCTAAGGTCTGAAGCAGAGCATTCTTTTCAGCCTCAGTACAGAGGCTAGCTCTATAATTATTAGTTCACATTGCTTTAAAGATCTTAACTGTTGCTGGCATATTTGCTCTAATTCCAGAAAGCTGCTATTACACTTGGGTCTTACTACTGTATACCAGAGAATTAGACTAGCCTACGTTATGTTATTTCCTTTATATCACTTGCTTTAAGTAGAGCACCACTAGTTTCTTTCTTTTCAAAGTCTGTTCTTTCAACTGTTCTATGCTTTCAATTCTTCTATGTATCTGTTGTCTGGTAGAAAAAGCTCTTTCTGGAACTCTTCTTTAAAACCAAAACAAAAAAAAAAACAACATACTCTCTACAAGGATAAAACCAAATCCCCAAAGCTGGAATGCTAGCCTTGCTGCATAATGCCAAGAGTTGGCTTTATATAGCACTTTATTCAAACTACTTTTTTGCTTCAAGGAAGTGGCTTGACTGAATACCTGGTATCGTTAGTCAGGTATCATTCTACCTGACCAAACCTTTTTCCCCAAGTCCTGGTGATAATAGGTGGGTTTTTTTCTTTATTGGCTGCCTTCCCTCTCTTGCTAATATTACAGTCTTGCTGCATAATATAAACAGGATTGTGCCAGAACTCAGCATCTGAAAGTACTTTTTCATTTTGTGCGTGTGAGTTTCAGCTTCCTGCCCCCTTCCTTTCTGGATGCCGTAATCCAAATACTGTATTAAAGGAATAAGACACAAAAACATGACAGAAGGACATAGAAACATGACAAAAAGTCTCATGATTCATTTTTCTACAGATGCATGACAGCTTGGGCACTATTTTATCATGCTTTCCTCATAACACAACTTTGTTATGAATATGAAATGACTAGACATGATGGCACTTTTCCCTTATATTCCAAACAATAAGTATCAAGGCAAGGCAAGTGTTTTGCCTGCCTTGTTTACTGTTATTTACCCACAGGTACTTTCCAGGCAATTTCTTTCAACTGTGTGATGCTTTGCTTGAAAGGATAGCCACACTGAATTAATGTCTCTTTAGGCAGTCTGTGTGTGGCCTAAATCTGTGTTTGGACTGTGCTGTGAACTTGCATATCTGGCATAATCTGAAACAGACAGATGCTACTCTGGGTATCAGTGGAGCTACTTGTGTACTTACTTAATTACGGTACCTTTGTCCATTTTGCATCTTGACACCTCAACTCTGTAGGAACAGCATCTGCCTTAAGACATTAAGTTAGATAAAACTGTAGGCATCATGCTAACAGAAGCGTATAGTTGCTTTCTCTCTTTAAAAAAAGTTGTGTCCTGGACCCTGAATTCCATACCATGGCTCATTGCGAGCACAGTTAGTTTCTAAATATCTCTTGTTTTAAAACATAATGAAAGGAAAAACCTGATTTGAAAAAACTGAAAAGCACAAAACCTGATTTTTCTCCAAAAAGTCAGTGTGCCATGTAATTCTTCCTGATCAAATAAAGTTAGAATAGGGAGCCTGAAATCTTTTAATCTGTGAGTAGAATTTGTTATGTAAATTAAGTGAGAAAATTGTGCAGATGTGAGAATGGGAAGTTTCACATTCTAAATCAAACTCCTCGTGTCTTTGCACCGGTTCATCTTTTATTGATAATTCCATTAATTTTCTGTTAAGCTTAAAAAGAGGCATGTAGGAGAAACTCATAATGCAATTGACCAAAGTTTTGGTTTTTTTTCCCCTTAAGCATTACATATATAATTTCATACATATATAGGTATGTGTATGTGTATATATATATATAGGTAATCATACATTATTTCTTGTTCCTTTGAATTATTTTATGTATTCGAAGCTCTGCCAGACTATATCTTTTCAACACACTCATATTTTCAGTCTCTCCTCATGCACTAGTTTTTCAAAATGCTTTATGCAATTCCCTGAAAGAAGGAGATAGAAGAATGTGGTTAGATGCCATAGCTAGGAAGGCAGATGAACGAGGTAAGAATAGCTAGATGATTAGTATCTGGTTTTCCCTGCATGCAGGTCTTAATGAGTATGTGATACAGAGGACATCAACCTTCACTTTGCTTTGTACTGCTCTGAAGCCTGGAGGAGATTGTGAACTCAGGTAGTCTTGCGGAAAATAACTCATATGGGTCAAGACTGAAAAAGCCAGTCTAAATTCTGAATGTTCAAAAGTGCTGTCCTGGGTTCAGCAGTAGCAGTCATGTTTCTCCTCCTTGGTAGCTGGTGCAGTGCAGTGTTTTGACTTTCAGCTCGGGAACAGAGCTGATAGAGATGTTTTGGTTTGGCCAAGGACTTTGTGAGCCTCATGCTCTGCCAGGGGGAGGGGAAGCTGGGAGGAAGCAGAGACAGGACACCTGACCCAAACTGACCAAAGAGCTATTCCATACCACAGCACGTCATGCCCAGGATGTAACTGGGAGTTAGCCAGAAGGGCTGGGAGACTGCAGGGTTGGAGGAGGTATCGGTCAGAGCTTGGTTGGGCTGGGGGGGGGGGGGCGAGTTATCGGTCGGCTGGTGGTGAGATGATGTATTCTCTTCCCTTGTTATTTCCTTTATCATCATTATCATTGGTGGTAGCAGTAGTGATTTGTGTTATACCTTAGTTACTAAACTGTTCTTATCTCAACCCGTGGGAGTTGCATTCTTTTCAGTTCTCCTCTCCGTCCCTCCGAGAGCAGGGGGAGGGCAAGAAAAGGGGGGGAAGTGAGCGAACAAATTACCTGACTGGGTTTAAACCACGACAAGTGCCTAAGAAAAATCTGGAGAAGGACTTTTACAAGGGTGTGTAGTGACAAGACAAGGGGAAAATGGCTTTAAGCTGAAGGAGGGGAGATTCAGATAAGATATTTGGAAGATGAGATACTTGGAAGAGAGAATTTGGAAGAAACTCTACTGTGAGGGTGCTGAGGCACTGGCACAGGGTGCTCAGAGAAAACTGTGGCTGCCCCATTCCTGGAAGTGTTCAAGGTCAGGTTGGATGGGGCTTAGAGCAATGAGGTGTAGTGGAAGGTGTCCCAGCCCATGGTGAGGGGGTTGGAACTGAATGAGCTTTAAAGTCCCTTCTAACCCAAGCCATTCTATGATGAATTAATTCTTCTGACTGAATGCAAAGTGGAAATGTGGTAGACCAATATTTCTTCTGGGATACCTTGATCTGATTCTCTGTGTCACTGCAGATCTAGTCTGAATTTGATGGAAGGATCAACTTTCAGTTGAGACTACATCTGTAAACTATGCACAGTCCATTTTGTGCATCGCACTGTTAGACAAAACATATTCCATCTCCTCCTGGTTTTGTTTTTTGATATGTTTGGGGTTTTTTTAAACAAACTTTTCTTTCATAGCTCCCAAATGATGAAAGCTTTGTAAGCTTTGTTTTAAGCAGACATACTTGACTGTCAAACCATAGCAATTTTCAGGAATTGGCTTAAATATGCGTCTCCCAGTGATCTTTCTACTCCTCTTACTGACACTGTGCTGCATGTGCAATGCTCTGTTTTGCATATCTAATATGCAGATTTTTACAGACTACATAGAATACTCTTTTAAATAGAGAATATTTGGGATTTATAAAAAAATAACTTCACTTGAGCTCCTACTGGAACTCGCTATGGCTGAAAAGTCTGAAGCGATTGGTTAGTTAAAACTGCTTCCTCATTAAAGCAATGAAAATACCTAAGAAGAACCCAAGCAGAATTTGTGCAAGATGTGCAGTCTTCTTTGGACTCTTGACATGCTCTTCTCTAGAGTTTACCAACAGTTGTTTCAGCTTTTCTAGTTGTTCAGTTAGTCCACAAACAGATTAGCCATAGCAGATTCTTCAGTACGTCAGGCTTGCTGTCCTGCCTCTCCTTTACTTTTCTGGTTTTCTCTTCTCTCTTTCTTTCAAGTTATGGAAGTATTTATGTTTGAATACAGATGATAAACCTCTAGAGGTGCTTATGGGAGATGAAGCTTCAGGGGTTTGAGAGAGAGAGACATTTACATTTAAAGTGCAAATTATTTGGGCTAGTGACTTATTATGACTTCAGGGCCATTTCTGCCAGTGTTTCTCTAAATGTGACACATGGGACTGGCTTCTTCAGCCTTAATAAAGATGAAAGTTACTAGAGCATGAAACTTTACAAACACGTTCTGCTGATATATGTTGGAAGATTTTACTCATTTCCATTTTAAGTGGAAACCAGTTTGTAGCCTTATAAAATGAAGCATCCTAATCATTGTTTTTAGCACTAAAAATAACAGATATGGTTGTATAGTTACATGGCACTTCACAAATAGAAAGTAGGAGTTATCCTGAAACAGCTCTAAAGCTTAAGTACAAAACACAGGCATAGTCTTGGAATAGAAAACAATATAGTAAAAAGAGAAGAGGAGGTGGTGAGGGGAAAAAAGCAAGTTGTTTCGTTTTGTTGTTTTGTTTTTTTCTCTTGAAAGAATAGGAACAGGAGTAATCATCAAGAGCAGAATAAATAAAATAAAGATGAAATAGTTGAATAACGATGAAATAATTGAAAGTGAAATAATTTCTTTAGCCATAGTTTATGAAGGTAAAACTGAAGATGAAACAACTATTCTACTTGAAGATAAGGAGACTAAATCTGACATCAAAACATCAGTGG
The DNA here is from genome assembly GCF_028554395.1 of Pezoporus wallicus. Taxonomy (NCBI): domain Eukaryota; kingdom Metazoa; phylum Chordata; class Aves; order Psittaciformes; family Psittacidae; genus Pezoporus; species Pezoporus wallicus. The sequence continues at coordinate 3,395,618 of NW_026639755.1, forward strand.
AATAGGTGGGAGAAAAGTAGAGAAGGGTAAGAAATGAGGATGCATTTTCTCTAGCCTTAGGGAAAGGAAGCTTCTTGATACCTTTTTGCTTTTTTTTTTTAATATCAGTGCTATCTTCCCCCTTCCCTGTTACAGGTAGGTGTGAGGTTAGATTCAGATTCTTGATGCCTTCTTTGACACTTAATAGCTGGCACTGTTACCCTAGAACAAGATGTCCTTTAGGACAAGGGGAAGGTTGACAGAGACTGAAGGGATGGATTTACATTCGGAGAACTTCTGATGAACCCCTAAACTGTGGTCCCACTAATGAATACCCAAACCAGTAAATATAGTCCTTGGGGACCTGAAAATGCATTTGATCCTATATCAAATGATGACATACATATGAAGACATGTATATGTTGTCAAATACTGAGTGTATCTTCTTCTGCATTCTTCTCTGCATGAGCACTGTGGGCTAGAGATAATGGCAGCCATGTTTCTATATTCTCTAATCTATGAGATCTTGCCCAGTTGTATCTGAGGAAAAATATGAACCTAGCATCTTCCAGTGCAGACCAGTAACCAGCTGCTAACCAGAATGTGTGTGAAAGTAGATAGGTATTTGGTAGGCACATATATGGGTGTTACTAGCTCCCTTATGTCAGACAGTCCTAAGTCCTTGAGTATCCTGGCCTTCTAAAGGTCCTCTTGGATACAGACATGGCCTCGATTCATATACATGGCCATCTTTAACTGTCACTTTGTAAGACAGAAATGAAATGCTAAAGCCTTGAGGCATTAAGCCTTGGATGTTTGATGCAGGCTCAATCACTGAAGAAAAAGGTGAACAGAAACTCTTCCCCTTTGTAAGAATACTAGGAGCAGATTCCTCTCCTGATGTAAAGTTCCAAAGAAAGACTAGTAAGAATATCTCTGGTATTGATATGTGGCTTGAAAGAATATATGTGATTTCACTGGCATTCTGGGTCTCTCTGGGGCCCAGAGAGTCTAGGTCAGTGAAACAATCACTCAAATGCCTATAACAATATTCTGGATATGGCTTGTTTTTTGGGGGGGGAGGGACTGGAAGGGGGGTGTTCTTGTTTTTCCTGGGGTGGTTTGTTTTCTGTGTTGGGTTTCTGTGGTGTGTTTCGGATTATTATTTTTTTTTGGTTGGTTTGGGGGTTTTGTTTGTTTTGAGTTTTTTTTCCTGGTTTAATTTGTCTAGTCCAGATTACTGCTCATGCCGTTCATCTTGGTCATTTCTGAAAGGCAGTGGGAAGTATGGAGCTGCTACAGATGTTTATGCACATGCTTTCCTGTGCTGAGTAGGCTTTCTGTTCCTGTCCAACCTTTCTCCTGAGCTTTTGCTGGGGAAAAGAAAATATTCCTCCGATGAGATTGCTGTACTGCTTCCATCAATAATTCATCATGTTCATTCTCTTGCTTCTCTGAAGAAAGGCAAGGAAGGAAGGAAGATTGCAGTAGAGGGAGGTGGAGAAGCAGGTTATTTTAGGAAAAAGGACTGAGAGGTAATATAATCTAAAAATGAATTGTAACTGCTCTCAAACTTGTCTTTATTGCCCTGAAGCTTCTAAATTATCTTTTCATAAGAGCCTGCTTCTGTAAGAGGTATTTTCTGTTCCCTTTCTGGTCAAGAGGTCTCAGATTTCTGTATCTCAGAATTATTACCTTGACAATCAATAAGCTTACACCAATCCATCTGAGATTTCCTGTTGGAAATTATTTAATTACTGGAAGTGTCATGTAGGTGACAAAACTAAGCTGAAACTCGAAGAGATGTGCTGAAGATGCATTTATTTTCATTAGCTCTTTCTGAGAATTTTGAAACATGAGCTTCCTATAACAGAGCTGTATGGTGTGCTGCTCCAAGTAACCGCTTGGAGTGGGAAGGCACACTCAAAGCTGACAAGTAGGAGGGAAAATTCTCCCTCACTTATAAGGGAGAACTGTTTGGCTACTGCTGTACTAACAGATCCTTGCTCTGTGGAGGCTTTGATCAGCTGGTGTTTGCATTGCCCTCTCTTAAACCCATTTTTCTATGACAAGCAGGCATGAGAGATCTGTGCAGTTCCATTTTTGCAGCAGTGACACTCATCACAGGCGCACTACCTTCCCCTTGGCTGCCCCTACTGTAGGCAGCTCTTTCCACAAACACTTCATGTAAGTCTGAACAACCTGCCCACTTGCGACTTGGCAGTGAAACTGGAACACAAAACTGTAGTGATGTGGCATTGGTTTAGATTTTCTAAGCATTCTGGCTACATCCAGGGATGAATGCCAGGTAAGAGAAGTTTAACATGACCGCTGTCTGGTTTTTGTTACCACTTGGATTTTCGTTCAGAATACTTCAGTGAAGCCCTGAGTGGAGGGGAATCCTTAGCAGTATTGTCTGTGTGCCATATGTTTGCAGAATATGGTTTTTCAATGCTGTGATATCTGACTTTCTTTTTCTCCCCATCTGTCCGTCCCAAATGCCACACATGCCCTTGGTTAAGGGCCCAATTTCCACTAAAAATGAGAGGAGGCAGGTATCAACCAGTACCAAATACTGGTACCACTCAAGTACCTATGTTTTTTCTCTAGACCTGAAATCACAATGTGAATAAACTGAATGCTCCCACGCAGCTTAGCAAGCTTTTTGACAGAAATCACAAGATGACAAAACCTTATGTTTAAGCTTCTCTGGTTTCTGAGGCTTTCCAAAGAATCTTTACCAAGTTTTAGTACTTCAAACAAGCGAACAGCATTTCCCTCTCGCACACACTCCCACCCTTTCACGTTCTTGCTTCAAGTTTTACCATTCCTATTTGTTCAAGAATTGCTGTCTCTGTTTCCCATTCTCCACAGTTAGCTTTGTGGAAGACCTATTATGGCAAATAAGAGGGTGCTTAGGAGACTTGGGCGGGGATTTCAGACTCTCATCTTGCCTTGTGTCAAACTTATTCATATTTAAGATCTGAGAGGTCTGATTAAGAAAGTTTATACTAACTAAAAGAACAATCCTTTTGACTAAAAGCTAACAGTCGATGATTGTTTCTAACTGCCCACTTCTGCAGTAAGATAATACAACATATGACTCATCCTCCATGGATACCTGGTTTTGGTAACACTGAAATGATTGGTTTTCTCACCTTTTTGCTCTTCTTTCTTTCCTGCTTTGCCTTCCTGCTTTCTCTATCTTTCTTTCAAAAGAATCTCCCATCCTTTTGCCCTCTTTGTGCCCTCTTTGCGCCCTCTTTCTTTCCTGTCTTTCTTTCCTGTCTTTTTCCTTCCTTCTGCCAGTCCGTTCTTCCTTCTTTCCTTCCTTCTGTCCATCCATCCTTCCTTCTGTCCATCTGTCCTTCCTTCCTGTCTTCCTTCTGTCTGTCCGTCCTTCTTTCCTGTCTTCCTTCCATCCGTCTTTCCATCTTGTTAGAATTCAGAGAACTGCAAAGCCTACAGCTCGAGAGATACTGAAGCTGCCAAAGGCATCCCAAGGGGAGCACAGCACTGTACCAACATTACTCCTACAACGCCTTTCACATCTTGGACACCCATTCTTAAGAAAGAAAGAAAAAAAAAGCCAGAAAGCACAAAAGCAAGCAGGAAAGACAGGCCGGAAAGAAAGGAAGAAAGATCCTGCCTACCTGCCTGCCTATAGTTGAGGTTTCTTCTGCAATCACTTGGCAGAGAATAGTGGAACAGGAGGGAAAATGATTTCCAAACGTTCTCTCACTATGATCATGGTTTATAAAGTCTGACCTCCCATATTGTACTTGCATTATTATGCACTTGGAGTCCTCAGATCTCTGGCACTTGCGAGCTCAGTCTCTCCATTGGTGAGGAGGCATTAACAGTCTGCCATTCTAGAGAACATTCTGAGAAGCTTTGAAAAATGTTATGGAAGTGGTAGTAAGACACTTTTTTTCCTGCTGTCCAAAAAATGAAGACATTAGGTTTCTTCTGAAAATGTGTATTTGCATTGGTATGTGTTCGTGAAGGATAACGAATAGAAAATAGCTGGTGAAGTTTCGCATACATAACTTTCTGAAGCTGTTATTTCAGACTTCTTTTACTGTGACCTGTTTGTAAATCAAAATTTATACACATTCATTACACATTTGATTTATAAGACAAATCTTGGATCATAAGAATTTTATTGACTACTGAAACAGTGGGGGAAAAACTCTTTTGTTGCCCATGAGAAGGATTGGGTCTATAAAGAGGTTTCATCTGTCTATAGCTTGACATAAATAATAATGTTGCTCTGAGCTGGGATTGATTCAGGATAAAGCAAGACTTGCTCTAGGCACATCAATACAGGTTAAAATATTACTTGTTTCAGCCAGTTTGAATGCTAGGCAAGATATCACTGACTTCTAAAATGCAAATAGGTTCACTTGTGCAGAGAGGCTGTCCACTCTGCACTCCCTTTTATGCAGCTTTATGCCCCTGAAACCTCCCTTGACTCATGTACCTGCTGGCAGTGAGTCTCATTAACATTGCTACATGGATCACCCAGTAATCCACCCATCCTTGTTAGGTAATTGCAGGAACACCTGGCTGTTTGGAGGATAGCTTTAACACTTTTTCTACTAGTTCAGCTTGAATACAACTCCCTGCCTTCTCAATCAAAGTCAAATATGATTCATTTTGCACAGAAGTCCATTTCAAATTTATTTTGTATCTGTTCCAGCTTGTCTTAAATGTTCCGCTCAGATGTCATGAGACTGCAAAACTGGGATCTGTACCTATGACCGTGTGCATGGATTATTTTTTTATATAGATAAGTGTTTTCTATTATTTCAGCCCATTAATAGTTTGAAGGAGAATATAAAGGAAAAGTCTATTCTGATTTTTATTTGATTTTTAAATTACTTGACTAAGAGTGGTAAAGCCCTAACAGTGAACACTAACATACAATGCTTAGTGAAGTTGCAAGATATGGCACTCTTGATAGGGAAGAAGTGTTACAGTGTGTATTTGGAGTCTGAGACCTAACAACTGTTTGGTTTGTGTTACATATATAAATTCTTCCCTCAAAATATTCATTTTCCTAAAAGGAAAACTGGTTTCAATCCTCTCTCCGTGACCATAAGGGACGTGCTGTACTGCCTGAACTGAAGTCACTGCAGGTGCTTAAGGCAAAGTTCCAGAAGCATAAAAATAGAAGATGCCCCTAGAATTCTTCCTGTAATATTCTCCACCTGTTGAGCTCACTTTTAACAGTAAGGGATATTGAAAACTCCCTAATTAGCTGGTATTTTAAGTGGGGAGAAAATGATGGGCTGTGGAGCACAGGGGGAGTCAACTCTTATTGAGCTCATGCCCTTCTCTATGAAGGATGGATTTCTTAATGGACTGGGTATTTGCCACTTATCTGTTTGGTAGTTTTGGTTATATTATTTTGTCTCTTGTTATCCCCATCTTCCTGTCTGTAGAATGGAGATACTACATGCTTTCTTTGTGGCAAGATCTGATCACCACAAGTGAAATACAAGTCTTTACTGAGATATCTCTCTACTTCTTACAGATGATGTATAGGAGTTTTCAGATCTTCTCCTAATTAGTTTTACTCCTGCACCCCAAACCTACATAGGTACATATTTCTTTGCCTTTGCAGAATTCCATTAACTTTAGGTCAGATTGCAGTCTGCCTTCCTGAATGATAAAGGAGAATCAGAGTCTTTTCTGTCCATACTACCTCAGACTTGGGGAAAATGCTTTTAAAAACAAACACAAAATCAGAAAAAAGGTTTTAAAATTGTGTTTAAAATTGGATCTTATTCAATTTAAGTCAGTCAATAGTCTGGACAGAAAAATTCAGAATAGAAAATGAGTTTTGTTAAATATTTATGTCTTTGGGTTTCTGTAAGGCTTTTGTTAAAGGAGTTGTATACAACATAACTGAATGTTTCTCCTAAATACTTGTGATGTATTATGAACTGCTTTTTCTATATTACTATTACCAGGAAGTAAATGCTTTCAGTACTAGGGGGTGAGTTTCAAAACTGTGCATGGAATCACATGCACATTTACTTTTAAAAGTAAGGTGACAGCAAGCAAGCTGTGCGCAAACTTACTTCTGAAGCTTTAAAAACGTAACGCTGCAGGTAAAGAACTTTTGAAGGTACAACAAAAAATAAGGGTGTTTCTCCTTCTGTCTTTTTATGCAATGTCCTGGGGGAAAATCAACAAGAAACATTCATATAAATAAACCAATACTCATTGAAAGTCCCCATTTCATCATTTCAGTAATTATATACTGGAGAGCATAAAAGCAGTTATAAGACTGTTCCTGGTTCTTAAAAAGCTGCTGTCTACACTGAAAAGAGGCCTAATTCGAGGACTGAAAGCAGAACTCCTTCAGTTCTGAGCATATTGTATAATCAATTGCAATCTTGACAGAGTTAGCCTTGAGCAGAATGAAAATAAACGTTGAATTAATTTCTTTTACAATTTCTCTGAAATAATCGGGTATTTTCCACATGGAGTCAATGGCCAAGAGGGAAAAAACACCCCAACCTGTCCTTAAAGGTATTTTTTTTTGTGCTGCTGATGTTTTTCCCTATCGTAGTGTGGACAGGTCATCGCTAGAAAGATTTCCTTGTAAGTAATATTTTCTCTGAGCTCCCACTAAAGTAAGGGTTAAAGGAAATGGAAATCACTAATTTCTAGTTTACAAATAGCTGTTGGGCTGTTAAAACAGCAGCAAGTTGTTGTGCTTTGTCTTTGACATATTAGTGTTCTACTTTCCTTCCTGCGATGTGAAGACTGAAAGTGTTTCTCTATTTGTGGTTAAAAGCAACAATAACCTGTGAAAAAAAGGAAACTCTTACTCTGAAGGACGTGGTAACATTGCTACGCTTGGTTTGGTATCGGGAATTGTACATCCATCACACACCTTGTTTTGGTCATAAACCAGAGATGTGGTTGATAAAGGTGTAAGCAACTATTGATATGGTAGAGCTGGTACAATAAAGCCAAATCTTTATAAATGCAGTATGTTTACAGTAATAATACAATACAATATAATAATACAATAATAATGTTTTGCTACATAATCAAAATACATAATACTTGGTGTGAAAGCTGCATCACTGACAACTGTCAAAAACAGTTGTGAGTTACGTGGTGTCAATAGTTAGAGGTTTGAGGCCCCTGCAGAAAAATCTGTGAGCCAATGGCACAGGGAAAATTTGCAGGTCTGATCACTGTTACAACATGATCTCATTCTTGGGTTTGTTTGCCATAACTCGGCACATGTTTTAATGTTGCCCTGTGTAAGCATATACATTTCAGAGCATAGAATGTGGGCTATACATGTGGGGTGGCTGATTTGGGAAGGTTTAACTGTCATCACTGATGAACTTCCAAAAAAGAAGTGAGAAAGAAACATGAGCACTATTGACAAAATCTGAGTTCAGACTACTCTATCTAGTTCTTGAAGGGAAAAAATAATGGGCAGGGTGATAACACTGTGCAGTATAAAAAGGCAAGGCACTAAAATAATCTAATGTTATATTTAAGAAGCTAGGGTATGAACTTTCCATTATGAATCTTGAGAAATTTGTTTTATCCAATTTATTGTGGAACATCCCATATTGAAAAGAAATGCAAGAATATTGTTGGATTTTACAAGAAAGTTCAGTGGGTAATGGTAGACTTTACATTATTAAACCTTGAAATGAAAATGGAGTAACTTACATCTGAGGTTAATTAAGCTCAAAAGCACTTATTGTGTGCACAGGTTATAAGATCTCCACTGGAATGTTTAAAGCATCAACAACAGCAGCAAAAATCATCCATAAGCATAACATTTTTTCTTGTATTTTAGGTTGGCCAAATCATCAGATTGGGTGATCATGGAGTTTCTTTATGACTATCAAATAATGTGAGGTGGATTTCAGTGGCCAGGAAACCTTTCAGAACTCTTCAGGGTAAACAAATACTGATTAATTTCTTTTTGTGTTTAAATAGCATCCTCAAATCAAAGCTTCCATGTATCTTTGAAATTTCAGACTTTTTGAAGCTCTTTTGATGTGTTCCTTTGTACCCATTTTGAGTCACTATTTTTTAATAATTTCTTCAGATTTTTTTGGTAGGGTAACAAAAAAAAAATATTCTTTGTGGTTGGTGCCATATCAGGCAGCTTGCAGACATCAGTCTGAAGGTTCAAGATCCTATAGCTCTTCATTATAGTGCAATAGACCTGTTGTAAGCCTAAGTAAGCTCATAGTTCAGAGTCTACCTTCCCCTAAAAGTGAAGTAACTGAACTCAATCATGTACTCTAAATTTGTTATATGCACTGTAATATTTAAAAACAGGATTGAGGGGAAAAGGATGTCACCTTAAATATCTTTCTGAAGATAAATATCTTTGCAGATTCTTTTTTTAACCTGTCCATAAGGCTTAGGAAAATCTCACAAACATAACGCTCTGCTGGAAATATGTAAATTCACATGATTATATGCATTATGAAATGCATATGCTTCTCATTATCCACTATTATCTTTTTGTTTTCACCTTTAGGTGAAGTCTTGACTATAATTCTGCAGGAGTTATGAATTACTAAACCTTATTGGCAAAATAGTGTTCCTAATAGTTAAGATGTTTTTCCAGTTTTCAAAGTGAAAAGCAGTGGTAGTAAAAGATGCTGCTATGTGTAATTAGCTTTTATTCTTGTGTTTTTATTGCCTTTGAACAGGTGAAAAAAGTAAGGCCTTAAAATGAACTTTCTTTCAAAGCATGTGTTATGAAGTGCTTCTAGAGCATAAGAGAATGTTGTTCTCTAGATGATGTTTATTGAGACACTGTTATGCCACATTCCAAAAAAGAATATATATGTGCTCCTCAGATAGTATTACATAGTGAGCAAACAAAAAAATCCCTTATATAACATGTGCATAATATAATACGAGGCAGCAATATGAAATGGAAAAAAGATCAGAGGGAGGAGTGTCTGGTTTTTGTTTGCTGTTGACTTATTTAAGACGTTTCATAAAAGTGGATTAACTTAATTTGCAATGAATAATGCTGCTGAGAGAATGGGAAACGATAGAGGAAACTAATGAAGAGTGGCTGCTAAGATTCACACTCGCTCTCTACCTGAATCTGCATTAACTTTGTTTCCCCGGCAAGCACTAGATGACACGTGATTGCAAAGCTATTTCCTCAAGTGAAAAATGTTTATAAAATGAAGTACTTTTAAAGTAGTGGTATATTGTGGCTGGGCAGTTACTGGCCACTGTATTTACAAGCTTACCTCTGCCTCTACAGTATTGAAGATCACAGTTCAAGACTACATGGTGGGAGCAATGGTGTAATTTCACTACTGTTTCGAGGGCAGTATGTAGTACCTGAATACCTTTTGCCTCTTCTTCCACATTGAATATACATTACTTTTCATTATTAAGGTGAATCTGTTTGTAAATTCAGAACTCACTTGCTATAACGTATTTTGCTATACTATGTATCTTGACAGTTTATTTTCTGCTACACATTAAAGATGGCTTTTTATTTTTTTTTACTAGCAATATAGTTCCTCTGGGGCTGGTGGTGTTTGTTAGTTTGTTTTCTAATTTCAATTCAGGGAGTGAGGTTGTTCACTATGAAGTTAATTTAGCTGTGTATGCGTGTACCGCATCATTCTCCCGAAGCTCAGCGTTAAGATTGTTAGATACGAAACTAACATGACTGCAAACTGGTCTGTGTATATCAGCAAAAAGTTATTAACTTCTTGAACTTAACCACCATAGACTAATAAGCTGCTTGTCGAGTTAGTATTTCTACCTTGTATCTGCTTATCTCGCTTATCATGAACACTCAAGAGACTGGTCTCCAATATTGCAAGGTGGTCCTGTCTATTAAAATGGTATTTCCTTTATTTAAAAGTATGTTAGTAGTCATATGGCTTTTAAAAAGTGACATGTGGTGGTAAAACTTAAATGCTTCTCACTGCCCTGAATTGATACTTTCATTTCTTTTTTCTCCACCTTGAATAGACAAAAATTCACAAAATGCTGAGTAAAACCATGAGATTTTGAACTAAATCAGTGCTCAATTTATAGTCATCTCTGCTGCTGCTCTGAAAATGCTACTGGATTGAAATTTTCTCCCAGGTCCTGTGTTGACATACTGAATAATACTGGCCTTGGTAGCAAGGAGAATGTACCTTTATATGATACTTTTCCATCTTCCTATAGGGATGCTGGGGAGGGACTCTTCATTAGGGACTGTAGTGATAGGACAAGGGGTAATGCGTTAAACAGGGGAAGTTTAGGTTGGATATAAGGAGGAAATTCTTTCCTGTTAGGGTGGTGAGGCACTGGAATGGGTTGCCCAGGGAGGTTGTGAATGCTCCATCCCTGGTGGTGTTCAAGGGCAGGTTGGACAGAGCCTTGGGTGATATGGTTTAGCGTGAGGTGTCCCTGCCCATGGCAGGGGGGGGTGGTTGGAACTTGATGATCTTAAGGTCCTTTCCAGCCCTAACTATTCTATGATTCTATGACCATTGGTAGTAACTGGTGCTGTTTTCCATCGCCATTTACCCCTTATCCTAGTACGTTGTTTCTCTGCCAGCTCAGAGTGATTTGCCAGTTCTCGATTTCTGTGTGGTATTGTGACAAAGATCCTGTTAAAATCCAGATGAATTTTAGTCACACTCTCTTGCTTTATCTGCCCAATCTACCACTGTGCTGTAAAAACCTTTCAGGTTGGATTGTGCCAATGTCTCTTCCTCAGATTTTACTTTTTTTCCGCCCTGTGACTCAGTAAATTCTATAAAGGATACTAGAAATATATTAATAGATTTTTATTCTTCTGCTTACTTAGTATTATACCTGTATTCCAGAGCAAGATCAGAGGTCAAAATGTTGGATATGAACATTAAGACGGAGACTTCTGCCTTAATGCCTAAGGGATCCAAATGTTAAATATCCCATTAAATGGAGAAGGAATAAAGTGCCTTGATTCCTCAGCATCACTGGTTTGTGCAGAACTTAATATTCAGCCTAATAGCAAACTCATCTAACTTCTCATTAAATTACATTTGTGTCAGCATAATAGGCTTACAGTTTTCTGCACACAAAATGCCATATGCTGTAAAATACAAAGTTTGTCTTAAAGGTCTTGTTTGTATTTTGCCTTCAGACAAACTGGAATTCTGGTTTACAAATGTTAGCACACTAAAAGTGATTACCCTGCTTGTTTTTCCTTCTCCTTTGTTCCTGAGATTCCTGTCCCTTCTTCCAAAAGTGCCAGGCATCACCTTACAGTAGCAGCAGCTGCTGTGGTGGAGGCAGTGTCTGTGGGGAGGAGGCTGAACGCACAGAGATGTGTGTTCAGTAACTGCTGCAAATGTCAGACTTTAATTCGTTTCTGCATGGAAGTCAGCATCTTCAACGCTGAAAGACACCTGTTGCTCCAGGGGGGCTGTGCCTTGGGATATGATGGAGAACTGAAGCAAAATCCAGTGTTTGATGTAGAGCTTTGTAGGCTCTGCCCAGGGAAGGAGCTGTTCAAGACAGCGAGCCTAGTTACTGTCTCCTTTAACTAAGCTTTTAATGAATTGAGTGTGGGACTGTAATCGGCTATTACCAGGTTGTCTAAACTCTTACTGTAGTCCTTCCCAGTAACTGGGCCAATACTCCTTAGATGCAGTATTGTACCATATCTGAATATAAGCAGATTCATTGCCTATGAAAATACTACTGAAAATACTTTTTACTTCAGAATAACTTGTTTCTTCCCACTTCAGAAATTGAAACGCATGGAACTACATACTGAACATACCTTTCAAAGGCACAAGGCCTCTATTTAGCCATGCAGCATTCTGGCAGCTCTAATCCTGGCTTGCATAGTGGACAAACCCTCAGTATATGTATCAGTGAAGTATCTCAAGACACCAGTTTATTCTCAACTAATTAAAAAGTAGTTATCACAATGTCTTTTTGCAGCTAACTTTAGTGTTGCTGCTCTTGTGCTCTTGCTGTTTTTCAGTTATGTTTGGTTTTCTCAAAACCCTGCAGCCCTCTTAAAGCACTGCTTCCTTTAGGACGTGATTTAGTAAACATTTGTCTATGAAGCCTTTCTGCAACCAGAAAATTTTGACTCCATCAGCTGTCTCTATTTTAACCAGACATCATGACCTACCATGTATTTGTACGCTGTGCAGCTACTGGTCACACTTGGCAGCTCACCTGCTGTCCTTCCTATTCCCAGAGCTTCTCAGTAGAGTTATTTATTCCAGTGGCTTCTTTTATGGTCTATTTAGTACTGTATCAATATGTTCTCAGTCAGCTCCTATAATGTGTTTCATACAGCCTCTGTTCCAGTGGGGAAGGTTGTACGAGAGCTGTGGTGGTGGCGGCATACAGGAGTGCTGGACAGGGTGATGGGGTGGCTGCCGGTACATGTGCTGGAGGATCCTACAGTTGCAAGAAAGGCTACTACATTGCAACTTAGTAGTGATGCAGGGAAAACATCAGGCCACAGGCAGAGGGGGGTATTCCAGCTGCTGTCCACACACCATTAATGGGGCTGCCTGAGGCAGAATATACAAGTAGAAGAAGTCTCTACCCTGACTCACCTTGAGCCCATCTTTAGAAACATCTGAGCTCTTCAGGGGCAGCTGAGGAGGGCACTGAGATTTTTCCTCGCCTCTCTTCAGTCATGAGTTTAGGTTTTTTTGGTGGTTTGTTTTGCGTGTGGATTGGTTTTCGGTTTGTTTTGGGTTTTTTCCTTATTCTAGCTCTTCCAAGGCAAGGACTTCTCTCTGTCTATTGGATTATTTCTTTTTTAGTCCAGAGGATCTACTCGGACACTGCTCCCCACTTTCTCAAGGCTAATCCTGTACTAAACTTCTGACATGTTTGGGCTTTTTCTTTCAATGGTATCCTGAACAGCATGTGGCTGTGGCTCTCCCTGTCTAGTTGTGGAGACCCTCTCTGGTTGAGATTGTAAAGACTCTGAATTCATCTTTTTTTAATGGCTAGGACTAAATAAAGCCTTTTGTTGTTGTTGTAATAATTTCTGAATACTGCGATTTCTCCTTCCACGTTCATTCTTTCTGCTACTTGTAGATAGTAACTTCATTTTCTGTTAATTCAGAATAACCATCCAGTTCTGTGACGGGCTCTCTGATGTGCTTCATATATTACACTGTACAGTTAAAATAGCATTTTCTTCTTTTGAATTTTGATTTACCAACAATTGCATCCGTACAAAAATATGTACTGTTTCAATTATCTACTGTTTCCTTTGTGAGCAGCACCAAACACTTCAGAAAAGAGGGTAAAAACCTTGCTGTGGGCAGTAATGAACAATCTGTTCAAGGAGAAAGTTCATCTAATCCTCAGGAGCCCACCCTGATGTTTTTAGCCCATACTGCAATGTAATTCTGAAGATTCTCATGATTTTGGCAAGTACACAAGTATCTATGGATTTCTGCATTAAATTATGGTGTGTAAAGGCTGGGTCTGACTATAAGTTTTGCTTATGACTAGTTAGGGTTTTTTAAGTGCAGTGGGGTTTTGTTTTGTTTGGACAAGGTGTGAGGAGAGGTTTGAATTTCCTATGGCTTGGTTCTATCATTTCCCTGCTCTCATACTGTGAGAGTAAATGTAGTATAAAAAAATAGGTAACATTAAACAGTAGCTTGGACTTCCCTGCATGTCAGAGACACTCTTATTTACTCCTTACCTAAGGCTTGTTTTCCTGCTAGGCAGAACATAGAAAACAGAGGCAGGCATAGGTCTGTTTCAAGCAAGGTGTTTGCAGCTACCGCAGGTGTAGGTTTCTTAGCATCTTGCAACATCAAGCTGTTCCAAACCAATTCAGTGAAGTTTTGTGTTCTTGTTCATACTTACTGCGAAATTAGACCTGCTTATTTAACAGATTTATGATTTAATGCTTCAAGGCTTTGAGCTCCTCTGGGAGCTACAAGAGCCAAGTTCCTATTCTCTGCTATTTGATACAATAAAACCCATTCCTTTCTTACAGCTTCTGATTTCATGGGCTAGTAGGTTTTGCTGCTAAATGGTGGAACTGTGTAAGTGTCTGCTTTTCAACTCCCCTCCTATAGGAAGGATAATGCTGACAGTAAGTACCATATCCAGACTTCTTCAATTCTTTTCAAAAGCCCATGTTCACTGGCAGTATTTCTACAGCGATTCCTTTCCAGCATGTTTTTGCATTTATTTTTACACTGCAACTACACACAATTTTCTTACTTCAAACAACAAGTGGTGCTTTCAGAAAGCTAACTAGAAATCTTATGCCATTCAAACAGGATGGTACAACAATATGTGAGTGGCAGCTGGACCACTAATGCCAGTATGGTGATTTAAAGCTGTAATGGTTTTAAACGGCCTGAAAATAGGAAGCTTAGATTTAGAGGATTTAATATGTGATTGAAGAAGGAATATTTCATTGGTAATCTATTTTGATTAAAAGCTTAGACTGTGGTAGTGGTTGTGATCAGGTCATGGAGGCTTTAATGCAGCTAATTAACTTTCTAAAAGGATTGTATCTTCCTGTTAGAAAAAGACAACAAGGGGGTAGGGGAAGGAGACAACCCGAAACAAGTATATTAAGCGTTCAGATAAGGAGCCTTGTAAATTCATCCTCAGAAACAGCTTCCTTTGTAGGTATGTCCGGTCTCTCTGACATTAGATTGTCACTAGGAGATAAACATTTAGTTCTATTCTATTGATCTGAGGCAAATAGTACAGGCAAAAACCTTTGTGTGGCGGTAGGGTTTTTGTTGTTCTTCTCTTGTATTTGCTATTCTTCCTACTGACTTTACACAGGGATTTTCTTTCCTACAGGAGTGTTTAGTCAGATGGTTTGAGCTTCTTAAAAATTCTTGGCAATGCTGTCAGGCTTTTAGGAGTCCTTTATTCAAGGTATTAAAGGAAGAACTTTTCAGGGCAAGACAGCTTTGGAGGACACTGTTGGGTTCTTAAAGATGGTTGTCTATAGCAGGGGTTTGTTAAATCACTATTAAATATCCAGGGACAGACTCCATAAAGTAGGAAGAGTCTTGATTCCTATATATAGCTAGCCTGAACCTACTGTGGGAAGCCAGTTAGGATTACTGATAATATAAATAAATAAACGGAGAATTTTGCAGAGCACTTTGGAGCCATTGCCTAATAAACCCCCAAATCAGGTTACTGCCGAGCAACTCGCTTACTGAATGCTGTTCTCTTCTTAGGGAAAGCAAATAACAAAATTGTTAATTCCCCAGATACTGAGCTCTCAATTGTAAAGTATAGTTTTGGCTGCAAAGAATGACAGTTTTATTACTGAGTTTTCCAGAACTTCTAAAATTCAAATGAATTAAGGTATGAAATTTTCAACCTCCTTTTTTTTTTCTTTTTTTTTAATGTCTGTTTTTAAAGTATTCTTTTTTTAACAACACATAAAAGCAACGTTGAATCTGAGTGTTGTGAAGGGAAAGATTCTGTTATCACCTGCTATCCGAATGGGCTTAAGTTGCAACAAAATGCAAGGTTTGGATGTAGATTTGCCTTTCTTGATCTCAGTAACTTAAAAGTATGTCTATGTCTGTGGCCAGTGGGAATCTGTCAGTATGTAGCTGGTAATATGATGGAAGAGGGAGAAAACAATAAAGGGCACTGGTGGCGTAGCACACAGTCTCTGCCTGAATAATTTTTCCCTTTCTTTGAAAGTCTCAAAGACATAGAAACAGCTTTTAGACAGTGGCTAGGTGGGGGAAAGCAAAGTAATCTGCTGATTGATTTGATGTTAGGGGGTTTATTCACTATTTCCTTTTTTAATAGTTCTTCAGGAGATATATGAAGTCAAACATGGTGTGGGAAGAGGAGAGCTGCATCCTGGGGTTTACTGTAGCTGTGTGTGTGTAAAAGGAAATAAGTCCTTTTGTGTAATATCTTGAGTTTGGGCATTTTCCTGCTTTATTTGGCCTTCTGTCAGTATTTTCATGAACTTGGTAGGGGTGGCTTGTATTCCCCTGCTCTTATTTTTATCTTTCTGCATTTTCAACTTCTATCTTCAGGCACAGTGAGAGGAGAAAAATGCAGCTGAGGTACACTACTGACAGCAAGACCCCATTTACACTTACCGATGACCAGCACAGATACAACAATATTGAATCTTCTTTTACAAATGAAACTGTCAACAAATAGAACATACTACACTTCTTTTTATAGTGTCCACCATGATTCAGGTGTGATAGAAACAGAAACAGGAAGATACAGATAACAGATAACACAATGTGTTGGAATGGGAAAGCATTTATCACAAAGGCTACACTCAGATATGCATGTCCAAGTCCCATAGGATTTGAACTAATGCATCCAAAGGCACAATCTAGTCTGTGGGGTTAAGGGGGTGAAGTTTATTTTGGCTTGGAAGGTAGTCATATTTTGGTGTTTCTAGCCTACAGAAAAGCCCTAAGGGCTTTGTACTGTGCTATATAGCGTAAAGTAACACTTTTTTTTTCCCTGGTAATGGCTTTCTGCAATAAAGACAAATTTGTGTTGTCACTTTACCCCTTCCTCCCTAGCAGATGAAAGGGGTAAAAAGTGAAATTGGAAGTGTATTAAGGATGATGGAATCCCTAGGATTACCCCTGCCAGCTATCTGGGAGTATCAAAAAAATCAAAAACCCTTCAGGCTCATTTTAGTAAAAAACATAGTAATGTTTGCTGTGTAACTCCTTTAGGTGCATATTGACCTGAGGTAGGGGGGAAACGATATCTGCTCTAGAAACCTCTTGTCTCAGTATGAACACTTTGACAGTGGCATAAATGTATAGCAAGAGGCTGTGTCAATATGGTGGATTATGTCTAGGTACAGATAGTGTTTACCCAATAGAGATGTGCATGGATTTTAATGCTTGCGAATGCAGCATTCAGATTTTAATATGTTTAGGTATAGCTTTAAGTCAAGTCCCTTAAGACCCTTAATGTAACATTAGAATTATGTGGGAATTGCAGATGAAGTATAAAGCTTTTACTGGCATGTTTGATATGATTGTACTACTTCATACTTACAAAATTAATTACAACCAAAATACTGCTCACAATCTTCCTGCTTTGCCACACCATAGCGTATGTGGAGAGAAAGAAAGGTAAATGTCAGAGGAACTCTATTTTAGAGCCTACCTCAGAATGAGGTTTGTGTCACTCTGCCTTTAAATTGTGTTTTTCTATGAATTCAGCAGTTTGGGTCACAGCAATGACCTATTCTCTTGCTCTGGACAAGATGAATTGTGTCTTTCCTCTGTAGAAATGGAAATTATGATATTTAACTTACTACATAAAGTTCTTTGAAGTCTGCAGATGGGAAGAGCCATAGTGAGCAAAATATACCTATTATTTCTGAGCTCTCAGGCACGGATGACTGCAAATAGTTTAAATATAAAATCTAAAGCACTGTCTGGTTTGAAGCCCAGTGTTTAAGCATCTTCTAGGAGGAGAACCATGCATTATAGAAGGCTGGGTGTCTCTTTTTTCCAGTCGTCTATGGATTCTGTTTCTGGCTTTGCTGGGCTAGGAGA
Organism: Pezoporus wallicus; assembly: GCF_028554395.1. Classification (NCBI taxonomy): domain Eukaryota; kingdom Metazoa; phylum Chordata; class Aves; order Psittaciformes; family Psittacidae; genus Pezoporus; species Pezoporus wallicus. Next base: position 3,413,152 of record NW_026639755.1, read on the forward strand.
TAAAATACTTCTAATTGTGACACATTTATGGAGAAGGAAAACTCTTACGAGACTCAAGACTGAATTATATCTCTTCTGGGCTTAAAGTAAGTCTGACTTTGAGAATGATTTCTGCCCAAAGGGGTTGAAGGAGAAGATGATGTTATTGAAGGCTGATTATTTTTGAAACAAAACAAACCTAGGTAACATGGCAAAGATGAAAATCTCTAAGTTGCTTAGAATGCTAGAAATCCTGCTCAAAATGTGACAGCAGGCAGAAGACTAAGGTGGATAAAAGATGTTAAGCTGAATCAGTCTGTAAGAACGCCCGACAGCCCATACTCAAATACAAGCTGAACTTCTCTAAAGACATCTTGTTCCAGCTATCCAACCTGATCTGGTTGGATAGATCAACAACAAAACTGCTTGTTTAGCATCTGATATATGCTCTGTTTTAAAAAGGCTTTAGCTTCAGATGTTTCCCAGTAAACCAGAGTGCTGTTTCCCAGGGTGGCCTCCTGTGCTTTGTGGATCAAAGAGACACCAGGCCAGGAGGAGTGTATAAGCCTTTATGGTGGATTTGTCTCCTGTGAGCTCGTCCACTAGCTCTCTGAACTTGCAAACATTTCTAGTATTCACTACAGGCTATGCCAAGCTTAAAAAATCAAGCTGCTTAGACTTCAGAATTCTTAATACAGTTTTAATTATGGCTTTTATGTTAACCCTGTCAAAACCCTTCAACAAACTGACCTCTCTTTAGTGGAACGAGCTGGTCCTTTCTTGAAGGAGATGGTGCTATTGCAGTGCTAAGAGACTGTTACAATGGGGGGGGAGGGAATCCTTCTAGAGGCACCTAGGACAGAAAGGAGAATAGGTGATGTTGGTTTATATGAGCTTTTGGGAATTACTGTAGTAGGGAATTTCAGTGTCGCTATGATGGCAGCAGAGTTTCAGTGCTCTTGCTGCATCAGAATCTCACTTCTAGCCTTTGGAGGACACAGGCAGTGCTGAAGAGGGGAGGGATTGAAAAGGAGAAGGGAATAGTGCTGTGTTCCCCCCTCCATCCCATCCTCCCCCCCCCCTTTTTTTCTGCTTCAGATTAAATGGACAATGACTATTCCTAGTTTCTTAATAAGGAATTTATAGCAGTATTAAATCTGCTTAGTACCGCACTGATGAAAACATGGGCTGTGTATTACTGACACCGTCTCAAAAAAATACTGTGAATGGCATTCACAGCTCATGTGCTGTTTCTTTAACTATAATAAATCATCTTAACTGTGATATCAGTATTTTCATCCCTTAGGATGCGCTTGCACACTTGCATAAAATCTTCACCTTGTTAAACTTCATAATGTTTTGAATCCAAAAATCCAGTGTAAGCAGTGTACATTTTCCTCAGTGCTGCATAGGCTCAAGTAACTGGTTTGGCTCAAGTAAAGAGTACATTTACTGAAATCCAGCAAAAAGGTTTTGTGTTGGGTTTGTGATTTTTGGTTTTGTTTGGGTTTTTGTTTTGTTTTTTTTTGGTTTTGGTTTTGTGTTTTGTTTTTCATCTCCCCTCTGTGTCACATCTCATCTGTCATCATACGCAGAAAGAAGATGGGCTGGAAGATGGAATGATATTTGTTCAGTTTTGCATTGAAAGGTAATACTCCTGAGCTAACTTGTTCTTCAGTTTTCAAGAGCTGCAGAACTATAGTACTAAATTTAACATTGATTTGGAGGCAGAGAGGTTACTTTGATTTAAGAAAAGTACTTTAGTAGACAAGCCAAGGTAGTAAGTCAGAGTACTCTAGTGCCATTTAAAGAAACATTGGAAAAGTACCTTATCTAGGTTGTGTTAAATTTAACAAAATAACACATAAAACCAGAGCAACAGGAAATGAGCCTTCATTGTATGTGTTTGTAAATATATCTGCACATACTTACATTGAAGGTATGCACAGCAAAGCAAACCTGTGATTCAACTTGGTCCTTAGTATCTTATTAATGTACTTCAGGTTATTTTGTTGTTGCTGTTAAAATAGGGATCAAATTATTTAAGTTGGAAGATGTGAGGATATGTATGTAGCCACTGCAGGTTGTGCATCCATGCAGACTTTCTTTACCAGACTGAAGCAGGTGGTTTTTTTTTTAAAGAAAATAATAGTCATCATACTGTTCTGTACTTAAATATATGAAATTTAAAGACATGCAGGTTTCTAATGGATTTATTTTGTTTCAAGGTGAGAATAAAGGCTGTGGTAATTTCATAAGTTAGCACGCAGCAAAGATCTCCTAAATCATGATAAAATAGTTGGGAAAAATACTTATCACCCTCTACAATGAAGACACTTTTTAAGCAAAAGTTGTCTGATTTCTTTTTCTTTTCAAGAGATTGTTGAGGATCTTTTGGCAGTCCTTTGAACTGCAGTGGTTGCGTCAGCAGTGATTTGTGAAGACCCATGTATGTGGACCCATACAACTCCATGAACTACCACAGCTTGCTCTCTGTTCTTTGTGTAGCTGATTCCTAGTACGTCTTTCTTATTTGCCTTATTTACTGTTATTACTTATTTATTATTATTGTTTGCCTTATTAGCCTTGGGTCAAGGCTAATATTAAACTAATATAGGTATATCCCCATGGGACTTTACTGTGGTGTGATTTAAGACACTTAGAAAACAGCCTGAAGTTAGTCATTTAAGCTAAAGTTGTGTTGGTAGTCCTAAAATAGCATATTTGGAGGAAGCAGAGGTTTTTTGTCATCATTTGCCACATGAAGTTTAACATCTGGGAATTCCTAAACAAGCTGACAATATACAAATGAGTGAGTGCTTACTGCCAGCACCAGTAAGGAGGTATCATTAGGCACCAGGAAGGATGCATGGCTAAGCAGATGTACCCTATGTTCAGAGACAAATTATTTTGGTTTGGTTTGGTTTGTTTGTGGGTTTGTGGTGTTTGTTTTCCAGTGGGCTACATCTGTATCACAGTGCCAGTACTTTGTCTTCATTCACCTTCTCCTTGGGAGGTCACCAGAGTAATTTCTTTGGTCATTGCTCCTGTTTATAAATGGATGTTTCATCCAGTTTGGGTAGTCATCAATTTGGATAGGTGATGACTCCCCATACAGCCTCAGGGGTGAAATCCAACTGCAGTGGAGATATCTGCCCAAATCTACTAGTTCAATTTATTACCAGGACAATGTGCAAATAAACAACTGTGGTAGTGTCACAGCTGTTTCACGTACCTCAAAAGAAGGCAAAATTAGACAAATTAGTCAAATGAATTAGACAAGCAACTAATTCAGATGCATTTCATCTATTATGGTGTAAAAGAAACCAAATACCATTAAATGGCTAAAGATCTCTGAAGGGATTTTAACTGGCCTCTGCAAGGTGTGAATTAAAACTTCTTTTTCACCACAAGCAAAGATGTCTTCTATGGGATAGCCTGTCTACAGTTCTAATGCTATGGAACCGGTAAAAAAAGAAAAGTTGCTAAATCTAGCGTGAAATTCTATGATGATAGTAATGATGGTTTTGCCTCTGTGCAGTTCCTTTTCTATTGAAGACAAACTTTAAGGGTATTCAGATCATGTGCAGGGATCATTTCACGCACTACTGAAAAGCTGTGAAACAAAGGGACTGCTTAGCTGCACAGCAACCCAGTCTGATCTGCATGGGAAGTTTAGGTTGACAAACTATAATTACCTGAGGCTGAACCTGGCCAAGTCACTGAGATTAGTAATCTTGCACTTCTGAAGAGAGCCATGGGATCTTTAACAGTGACACTGAGTAGCTGGGATCTTGGTTTTACATCTCCGGTTTCTTCCAGAGGGAGCCAATGTTATATCCCCACTGACAAAACAGCAACAGAACATGCACAACCTACAGTCCCATCTGTCTCCTGTGTTTAGCTCCTGATCATAGGCCACAAGAGGAGAGATATTTGTGCTCCCTGGGAATTAGACAGTGCAGGCAGAGCCTACATCTCGACTTGCATAGCTGTGCTGAAAAAAAGCAAAGTAAAGGGACAATTTCACCAGTGAAACTGGACTCTTGTCCCTATAGCTTGTTTTCATCTGAAAGGAGGAGGTAAACTTGAGGCTCATACAATGATGCAGAATTCAGCCTTGCTTGCAGGTCTGTGTCTGCACTGAGCACACAAGGAGGTGTACCAGTACAAAGGTAACCAACTGCTTTCTCTGCAGGACATTGTCATTCTCTCAGACCTGCTGGTGCAAATGCTGCTTAATTGGTTTTCATCACCATGAGCCTTATTTAGCAAAAATAGACTTTGAGCTGTTTAAGTACTTTGGAACAACATCACAGTGATCTCGCAGGCAGCTTGGTCTGCAGGTCAGATGGGTGGGAGGGAGGAAAGAAAGTGATGAGAGGGCAGGACCACTTGCTGCAGCTTGTGGAAATGTCTGCTTCTGGGATCTATTGAGCATTGCCAGGTCCCATCACCAGCACTCCTTTAAAGGGAGCGGATTCCTGGTGTGAATACATCTTCTCCACCTTTCAGGTTGTACTTACATATTGTTTCAAAATGTTCTTTAACTAACTTGCTAGTTAATTTCAGTTTGGTTTGACAGGAGGCACTGGGTAGACTTTGAGCTGCCCAGGGAAGGGGTTGAGTCACCATCTGTCCTGGGTTCAACAGTAGCAGTCATTTTTCTCCTTCTTAGTAGCTGGTGCAGTGATGTGGTTTTGACTTTCAGCCTGCGCGCAGCACTGATAACACCGATGGTTTTAGTTGCTGCTCAGTAACGCTTACATTGACCAAGGACTTTGTGAGCCTCATGCTCTGCCAGGGAGGAGGGGAAACTGGGAGGAAGCAGAGACAGGACACCTGACCCAAACTGACCAAAGAGGTATTCCATACCACAGCACGTCATGCCCGCTATATAAAATGGGGGCAGTTATCTGGAAGGGCGAGATCACTGCTCAGTCGGGCTGGGTACCGATCGGTGGGTGGTGAGCGGTTGTATTCTCTTCCGTAATTATTTCTCTTATCACTATTACTATTGGTGGTAGCAGCAGTGGTTTGTGTTATACCTTAGTTACTGCACTGCTCTTATCTCAACCCATGGGAGTTACATTCTTTTGATTCTCCTCCAGATCCCTCCAGGAGAGGGGGGAGGAAGGGTTGGGGGGGAGTGAGCAAACGGCTACGTGGTTTCTGAGTGACAGGCTGGGCTTAAAACATGACACCATCCCTAGAGGTATTTAAAAGACATGTATGTAGTGCTTAGGACAATGGTTTAGTGGTAGACTTGGCAGTGCTAGGTTAATGGTAGGACTCAATGCTCTTAAAGGTCTTTTCCAAGCTATACAGTTCTATGATTCTAGTGCTCAGCCATCCTAATTCAGCAATTAGTCGGTTGGGTCAGCGATGGTACAAAATAAATACACTGTGAAAACAAAATGGTTTTAGCATATTGGGCCTTAACTGCCTTTAGGGTTTTACATGCTTTGCTAAATTGAAATTTCATACGCGGAGAATACCTCCAGTACTGCAGTGGCTTCTAAATCCTGTGCTTTTGTGATAACTTCCTTTCCAGAGGAGAAAATAAAATGTAAACTTAATTGCTTAAACTCTGAAAAATGCTTTTCTTTGAACTCAATGAAGCACAAAGATGAATAGTTTATTACTAAAGGGAATTTAGCTCTATTTATGACTGCTTGTACTGTGAAATTGGTTGTTTGTGATCTCTGAAGACGTGCTTTCTTTTCAGGGATATTATACTGTAGCTCAGACTACAGTGGAAAGCCAGACTGTAAGAAAATTACAGACTCTAGGACAACCTGTTTCTGTACTTATGGAAAATAAACATGGAATTTTACCAACTTTGGGTTTCAAAGGACTGAACTTTTTACTGAAAAACCACCCCTGATGGACTTACAAGCAGTTATTCTGTAAGACTAGATACATGCTGGTCTATTTGTGCCTGCTACCTCGTTTCCACCGCTGCTAGTCCAGCTTTGAAAAACATTGGATCTGAAGACTGATGACACCTGCATTCAGGGAAGAGACAGTGGGCTGGCCAGTGAAGCAGTGAGCTTTTCCTACCCAAAGAGATGTAAAGAGCCTGATCTGTTCATCCCTGACAAGAGCGAAGGGATAATCCTTGCAGCTTCTTTCCAGTAGAACTGGGTGGATGTGGAGATGTTGGAGGAGGTAAGAAAGCTGGCACTTCTTAAGATAGTGTCTGATAGCTTGATAAGTGGGACTATATGAAAAGGGTAAAATAGCAGAGCAGGGAGCCTGCTGATGCAGGGGGCACATTCCAGGTCTCTGTTACCATAAACAGATTATCTTCGGCAAATAACTTTTCAGGAATAAAATTGAAGGGCTCCTTCAAAACCATTTAAGGTAATGCATTTCTAGTTGGATTTTGGTCAGGTTTTTTCTTTCCTTGCCTTGCAAAAATCCTGTTTCACTTACACATATTAAGAACAGTAGAAATTGGGCATATACCTGTTGGTTCCAGAGCAAAGGCTAGAGTGAAAGTTTAAATAAATAAATAAATAAAGTATGGTTCCATGCAGCTCTGCCCATGCAGCAGCTAGTTGCCAGTACCAGAATCTTGGCTTTGCTTAGTTTTAATTTACACTATACACTGTTTTGAAATGCAGCTCTGAAGGCACAGAATGGGTGATGAGGATTTGTGGTTAGAATTCAAAACAGAGGTGGAGCTAATTGTGGTCTGCATGGTGATGAAAATGAATGTTGTTTCCACCAATTTATGAAATATAGGTGGAACTGAACGTACTGCTTCTCGTGTACCCACTAACCTCAATAATGTGTGATACCAAGTTAACTGAAAGAATCCGTGCTTTAGATCAGAGACACTCTCTGTGTGTCACACACTGTTAAAGGACCTGAACGTCTTGGGGGGGTTCTGCAAAGCAGCTTGTTACCAGCTGTGATGCTGTATAGACACATTTCTGTGAAAGGCTGATACAATAGGTTTCATGCAAGAACAGCAGTTGCTTAGATCATGCCAATGACACCATTTTAGTGTTAACCTTAAAAAAAAATGAAGGCAGCCTAATATATTGTAAGGGCCAACAGTTGTCAATACATTGGCAGGTTATTACATTTAAATCAAACAACAACCTTTTTAGTACATGAAAGTGATGGAGTGTGAAACCTGCCTTCAAAGATCCAGAGGACTATGTGTTATTTGGTGTATTTTCATCCTCTGTCTTGGTCTTGGCCAGCAACTAGCTTGGTTCATTTCTGGAAAATGGATCATTTCACCAGCAGTATCCTGAGCAGCTTGGTTTTAACCCTGTGCTGTTGTAAGCATGTACTTTGTGTTTTGGCGCAAAGATTGTGCAAAGCATGCTCACATCTGTCTGTGATATAGAGTACTGTAAGTATACTCATTATCAGTACACCTGTAGTACCTGCTTCTTAAGACCTTCCTGCTGCTGGGCACACAGTTAGGATTTTAAGGCAATAAACCCCAGAGCTTTAGTGAAGTCATATACATCTCTTATAGGGAAAAGTTAAACCATTGGAATTACTTTGGTATCTGAGGCACTGTTTGGTGAAGGGGTTAAAAGACATTGACTTCTGCATACTTCATTCACTTTGAACTCTGGTAAGAATGCTTTTGCCAAGTTCTCTCTCTTGCAATACAAGTTGTGCCCTAGAAAATTGGTTCTCTTGTCTAATAGAAATCCGAGTATTTAGAAAGGAATATGAGGCTGCTTGCCAAATCAAAACGCCTAAGAAATTCTAAGTTTGCAGCTGGTGTTTCAACAGTTACATTTCCTGTGTGTTCACAAGTTTCACTTTCATTTTTCTGCTGGGAAACTGCCCAAAAGAGTACAAGAAAAACAAATTTAATCACAGGATTTACTTGAACCTTTCCATTGTGTCATCATGGCTCCAGGTGTTGCAAAAGATACTTTATGACAGGACAGCAGGCCAGAATGAGATAAAATAGGAAGGGTGGGGGGGGATAAAATTGATTACGAATGGGGGGGGAATAAAATTGATTACTAATGACTTCTCATTCATCTACATGAAATAGAATGAAAGAATGTATTGAATGCAGCTGCATGTATGTTTCTCTTCCATGTAGGAGTACTCAATCTGTTCTAAGTTCAGGTGAAAATCTGATTACTAAAATGTTCTTATGCCATCAGGTGGATGAGAGAGTAAGAAAGTTGCCAGATTGGTTTAGAGTTTCAGGTAACCTTGACAAATAGAGATATGGACTTTGAAAATCAGATTTTGGGTAGTGGCAAGTACTAATGTAAAAATAGAGGCTGAGAAACAGACTATACCATGAAATTAATGCAAATCATCACTGTTCTAACGTGGCAAGGAAAAAACCAAATGCCAGAGTGGGATATAGAAAGCAGGAATGTACTCCTCCCAGCAGAGAACATAAAAGGGACACTAATGTGGGAAATGCATTTCCAAACAGATGTAAATTAGTCCATACAAGAGCAGCAACAAAGTTCACAAACCCAGAAAACCTAGAAAACAATGGCTGCAAGGAAAGCTTGAGTCAGCTTCAGGACTGAAAAGAGAAATTCAGTCTTGAAATAACTTCTTCGCTGAAAAGCAAGAGAACAACCTGTTCTCCCTACACATGGTGGAGAGGACAAGAGCAGATGGTCACAACTTGCAGCAAGGAAGATTAGGGTGAGATAATAAGAAAAGTTTGCTGAAGTTTTGCGATACTGCAATCAGCCATAGCGCTTCTGTTTCCAAGCTGTTCTCATGCCACAAATGATTTGCAATGATGTGTTGGGTTTGTCTTATCAAAGGCTTTCTTTTGTATTCTGAATAGGCTATAAACCAGCTGAAATGAAGGGTGGATTTTGTGGTTTGGTAAATGTAATAATCTATGTAAAACAAAAAACATTCAAATAATTGTGTAAATGAAAAAAAGAAACTCCCAAGCAGAAAATTACAGCAAAGAGTTTACCCAATTTGCTCTGAGTCATTCACTTTAGCTTAATTTCTAAATGTTGGCTATTATCGATCCTTAATTAGAATAATGGTGCTATATGCAAAGTTAATTGGTTTTATTATCATCCTGAATACAGGTATTCGCTCATTGCTTTAAAAATGTGCACCTTTAGTTGTACTTTTGAACAGTCAGTTTGCATATTGATAGCTGTTAATGTTGTGTTAAACCTCATGCAGTATCACTCTGTGAATATTGGAAAAGTAAGGTAAGTAAACATGATAAACTGCAGGCTGTGATGCTAAACATATTCAATTATTCAAGCAAATGTTTCTCTCTCTTTCGGCTAATGAGAAATTTATGGATTAGCCTTTCCCTCCTTCCCTGGTGGTTATTCCCTTCTATTGTTAAAAAACTAGGGGATAATATAATGAGATGCTCATTTGATTACTATCAATAAGACCTCAAATGGTATTTTTAGGAAGAAGCAGCCAAATTCATCCCAGGTGCAACATCAACAAAATCAATAACATAAAAGTAATGAATATTGCTGAAGAAAACTGCCTAGATCACCGCAATGTATCTGTGTGATCATTTTGATTTAAAGCATTTTTTAATGTACCAAACACCTTTTTTTAATGACATTAAATCTTGCAATATTTATCCAAAAGCTCAGCCTTGGAAAAGGACCAGTCTGTGGAGAATACATGTCAACATATTCATACAATGTACAACCCTGCTGACATGGGTAAGGTGCTGCCTTGACAGCCTCAGGGGCACGGATCAGGGATATGGGTATCATTAAGGGCTGAAGAACAAACCATGGCTACACTCTGCATGTACTGGCAGTTCCCAGAGGCAAGCTTCTCCAGTGAGAGAGTATCACATTGCTGGTATTCACTGGTAGAGCCTGGAGTAACTGGGAAACATGGTTTTGCTGGGAAAGGAGCTGTAGCAGCTCTTCCAGACTACAGCCTCCACTAGTGAACTGAAAGGGAGAGGGCCCCCTCCGGGAAGGGCAAGTAGCATCCATGGCTTGTGTTCAAAGGACTAAACTCTGGCCACCAAAACAGGCTGGCCTCGTCCATACTGCCTTTTAGGAAGAACCTCTGTCACGTATTTCATCCGCTGACAGTTATCACAGTACACGATCATAGGACAGTGCTCAAGCCTGCACCAGGCCTTTGGGGAGACATGAACCCACAGCTCTCAAACCGACAGCAATACTTGAACCCTTCTGCCTCCTGGCATTGCTCCTGCCATTTCCTTTGTTTGAGCTTTCAGACTAGATCTTAGGCTGAGGTTCCCTACTGTCCTCAGCGGATCTAATACACTGATTTAGGATGGACTCATGCAGACCTAATGTAGACCTGGGACAGGAGCTCACCTCAGAAGTTCCCACTGAGTTATCCAATAACCAGCCAAACCTCTTAAAGCAAAGAACCTCTTTGGAAAGCATCCCAGTAGACTGCCTTATTTCAGAAGAAAGTTTTATTTTAACGCCTTTTCCTCATTTTCTTTCTTGGAATTTCATTTTAACATATGGCTTATCTTAAAAAAACTCTAGAACTGTGTGCGCTATTGATATGAAACAAATCTATCACGCACTTATTGATCATTTTTTAATTACAGTTTTCTATTATGTAAAGCATAAGCAGGGCTGACTGGCAATCATTCAATCATTGGAACAGAAGACCTTAGCACAGCCTCATAGAAAATTCAGTGAGAGCCTCTTGCAGGAGTTCCCTTTCCCGCAATGAGATTTCAGTAAATTACACTATCCCTTTCAAGAGTAATTGCAATAAATCTAATATAACCAGCAAACATGAAATATGTCAGTGTATCACAGTTCATTACAATAGGATCTCCATTGCAGACTAATAATAAATAGTAATGCTCAGATAACCGCCAAGAAAATGTGACGTCTGAGCTTTGAAAGAACATAAATAAGGATCTGAACTCATCAGATCCTGTTCTGAATAGGATAAATGGATGCCCTGTGGACTTCTATCAAAGTGATGGATGAGGGGTTTTCTTTTTGACTCCTGAAAATGCAAAGAAATAAAAAATGTATCCAAGCCCCAGACTTCCAATCATCTCCCTGCATTTGTAGCAGCTCTCCCCTCCAACGCATGATCGAGGACTGAGAATGCAGAATGTGAAGGGCAGCCGCTCTGGCAGGCATAGTTGAGATCATAATCCATGCTGTAGCAGTACCTCGGGCACTTAAAGGGGTTACGGTCAAATAATTCTGCTGTGTGTTTTGTTTCGTTTTACTTTTCAGTGTTTGTAAGAAATCATGTTTTCTGGAAAACGTGAGCATATTTCCTTTTGTTCTCAGTTTGTCTTCATTTGGAAGCTGTTGATTTCTTCCCTTCATTTCTTTTTGGAGCACAATCCAATTGAGTATGTTTTCTTCTGCAATACTGATCCTGTCAATCAACAGCTAGCAGTTATAGTCATGTTTAATACTATTTTGTGCTCTTTCAAGCAACTCTGAAGCATATTTCAGCTGCAGCACAACATACCTTATTTTAATCTTTTGCTGATACCAGCGGATGCACAGAAAATGCCACTTACTTGCAAATTATAACTGAATAATTTCAAGCATGGCCAGGTTATTATTGTGAGCTCATGAAGGAGAAAATTAAAGGTTTAAGGGACAAACTCAATTCTGATCAAAAACTACCATAACATGTGGAGATAATAAACATACATCAGTAGTGAAATTGGTCCAAATATCATCCCTGAATTGACAGTGTGCGTGGATAATCTTAATGATAACACTTTACTTCTGCTTCAGCCTGAATAACAATAATCAAATCTTATTTGTCAAGGGTGGTTTCTTCTTATAACCACCTAAGGGTTCTTCTTTCCAAAGTCACAAAGGGAAAAATCTACCACAAAGCAGGTGTGTTGAAGGACTTTCACCTTGTGAGGTACACAACGCAAGGCAGGCAGAACACTAGACTTGACTGTTGAATGGTATAACCCATCATGGAAACCCCTCTTCTTGCTTTATTCAATACTTCCAGCAATTCATAGTTGCTCCCAACTTCAGAAGCCTTTAATCATTTGTGACTGCGTTTTCTTTGCAGAAATATTCCTTGTGCAGTGCTTGGATGTGTAATAAGTATTATTTACAATGGGTGTGCTGGTTTAGGGTTAACATTTCAAGTAGTTATGTACGTTCTACATAACAGATAAAGCATGCCTATCTCTTTCAAACTTCTGTTAAAGTGGTTCAACTTTAGGGGCTCAGCAGAAGTTTGAGAGGTGCAATGTCTTGGTGCTAGAATAAGAATTGTGTCAGACACTCAGCTGAATCCAAGGCGCTGCTTCTGCAGGAGTTGTAAAAATTAATTATCTTGTCTCCTTCTCTCTTGTCTGAAATAATAACAGCTTGGTTACTTTTAGAGAATCAGAAGTGATTGCGACACGGGGCTGACTGAAAAACCCTGGTTTCTGGCATCTCAGTACTACAGTTGATTGTTAGTTAGCAGGCTTGTTGATTTTGGAGCTGACATACATAATGTGTCAGCAAACTCCTGTTCTAGGGTTGCCCAGGTGATAATTTTCTTGTCCTGTGGGTTCCTAAAATTGCTTGGTTGGATCTCCTGGATGGCACAAGCTGTAAAATAGAAGCTGCTGATTTCAATACCAAGAGCATCATTTTGGTTGGAACTTGAGCATGTTTTCTTTTTCAGAAAAACAATAGTTCATGAAAAATTCACCTCTTCTTTTCTAAGCCTGTTTCTCTCATGCCATTTTCATTCCAATGCTTATAGTCTTACCACTGGGAAAATTGTCCATAATTCATTGTCTTTTTTTGTCTAGACCAAAATCTGACCATGTTACTGAATCTTCTTGTGTCACTCGCGACTACTTCCTGGCATTAGAAAACTTCTTCCTGAGTAAATAGTTGCAGGCTGTGAGGAAGCTTCCTATGTATTTCATGTATTCAATCTCCTGGATAAAATACAAAGTGTGAAGTAGGACTTCTAGGCCTGTAGTTGCTCATACAGGGCATGTGGTATCAAGACCCTCCTCTCCAGCTTCTGAATACTCAATGACAGAATTTACACAAACCCAACATGAATTTTACGGCTCTGTTTTGGTAACTTGTTCTTTAACCTTGGCAATAAGGCAAAGAGTTGTGAAGAATGTGACCATTGTTTTAGCTTTGGAAATCTTTTTGCCAATATCTGGCTTTTATCTTTGAGGCTGTTGAGCAGATGAACTCTTCCCATCAGCTGTAGAAGACTGGGAGGGACACTCCTCTTCAGCTTGGCTCACAGCTCATCTCTGTCTTCTTTCTAGAAGCTATTGCCTCCTAGGGTATGCTACCACCATCATCACCTCTTAATTAGTCAGGCTAGTAAAGACCTTAATATCAAAATCCTTATATTTGAATCCCAGCAGCAGGATGGAGAAAGTCAGTCTTGGAGCATGCTGAACATACAGCAATAGCTGCATATTGAAAAGGACATAGCCTGTGTTCTGGGTAGTTCTTGGAGGTATTTTTCTAGCAACCTAGAATGAGACAGGAACATCCTGAATTCTTCAAAGCTGGGAACAGGTTAGCCCTTAAGAGTACTAGGCTGTTGTCAGGCTGGAGAGGCTGGGAATATCATTGTGCTTGTGCTATGGGGCAGTTGTAAAGCCAGGTCAGTTCTGCCATGGATACCTTATTTGCTGCAGTGCCACACAGATGTGGCCGAATTGTTTTAGCTTCTGGAAGGTTGTGGGCACTCAAATCTTATATTTTTTTCTTTTTTTTTTTTACATTTTTTTCTTTTTTCCATCTTCTCTTCCCCAAGTACATTAATATCAAAGCAAATTTATTTCACTTGATATGATACTTTAAAGAAATTTAGTCCTGAAGATTACAACATTCTTGCCACTTAGAGGCACTTTTCTCCAGTTGTTCTCTAAGGGAAGGGCAGTCACATCTACTCCTTCAGGTTTTTATAAAACTTACTTTTTCAACAGTGTCATAGTTCTCAGCAGAGAGATCAAACCAGAGCTGCATCAAACTGCATTCTGACCTCAAGGTTTTCTCCTCAAACTGCAATTCAAGGTGCTTCCCCTCATTAGTTTAATGAATGCTACAGCAGTTTGTCTCGGTTGACTTTTTCCATAAATAATTGGAAGCCCTTTGTTGCCATGGCTTAATATCATTTCATGCCCTATCCCTTAATGATTCACACACAATTTGTTAATCCGGAACTCTTATTTTCCCTGAAACGCTTCTGTCTATAGTGATTATTCCCATAACTGCACCAAGCTGATTGAAAACACTGATTCCTGCCCATGAACCATCACCCCATCTCCATCAGAACAGATGCTAAGGAAATTTGCTACTTTACTCTCCTGTCTCTTTTTGACTAGAAATTTTGATCAGGTGCTTATTATGTGAAGAGAGGGTTTGATAGTAACTAATTTACATTAATATACAGGTACTTCTGTATTATCTTCCTAATCTGTAAAGATATAATGTGCTGCCTATTGACTGAATCCAAGCAGCTGCCAATGAGATTGTAGAAAGCATTCATGCTGACTCTTGCTGCTGCCACTGTAAGATTTGTTTGATAAGCTTCAAAACAGGAAAAATTGGCCCTACAGCTCATAGACACATCTGTCTTTCCTCTCCAAAGAGGTCCTAGAGGATGCTGGTTTTCTACTGACATCATCCCCACATGGACTTCCACACATTTCCAAGTTTCATGTCCCAAGGGTACTGTGGTTTCAGATGTTGAACAAGTTGAGATTCAGCTGGTGGTACATGTGTATGTATTTGCAAACATACATCAGCAGTTTAGTTCAGATCATAAGTGGCCTTTTGAAGGAAGTCTTCTAGTTGTTCCTGCTCACAACACTTCACACCGTGGAGTGCACAAATTGGATTTTATTTGGACGGCAACAAACTGGGGCATGACTAATGTACTTTATCATACTGGGCATACTGGGCTCACCTCTGCTGGTGATCAGGTGCTAATGGACTGGTAGGCATTCAGTCCACGAGATAAGGTTAGGTCCCACCCAAAGGAATCACCCCATCTCAAAATGCTCATCTTGTGGACATCAGTTCCTCAGCACAACTGTAGGGCACTTTGCCTAGCTCAACAGGTCACTTGCTGTTGTGCTGCACTACTGCCTGTTGCATGCATATACATATAACCTCAGATTCTGAAAATGAGAGAAGTGCGAGTTCTTTTCTTTCTTCATTCTGAATGCCAAGATGATGTGGCTATTGGTACCAGTGCTGGAATAATCTGAAAATTTCTGAGGCTTTTGTGAGCATACATTTTCATACCATACGGTAGTGGTTATGGATAAGGGCAGTGAAAATTTGTCCCCCAGATGGATTTCAGTGCTTTTATTTGTGCACGTATAAACATTGGTGGTTTATCTTGCAGTATATTGTGTTTGAAATGGTCTACAAGAAAAGAAGTGTGGTTGGGAGGCTAAGCAAAGCTTAAGAATGAGTGTTTACAGGTAAACAACAAGTTTACCTGTATATATATCCCAGAATGAGAAAATCACAACTACCACTCAGTTTTATTTCTGGGCAAATATACAGACTTCAGTGATCGAGGATGTAACCGAAGACTGATTTGGTGCCGATTACATAGCACAGATTGAAGGCAAATAGCACAACTTGTGCTCTTTGTTTGCAGAAATAAATTCCTGGAATGAAATGCTTCTGTGGCCCTGTGCCCACAGTATTCCAGTTTCTCTTGATGATCGGGGCGGTGGTGTGTGGAGAGGAAAATCATAAGCCGAAGCCACTAGCCTATTTATGGAACACACTGATCCACATGCAAGGCATGTCGATGCCCTGTTCTTGCACACTGCCAGAAAACCAGGTTGGTTTGGTACTGTGGAACCCGTGGGCTGTATGCTGGCATCAGCTTTAGTGGGAACCGAGTGGTTTAATTTTTAGGAGAACGTTTTTCCTTATGTTTGTAAATTGAAGTGGTGCATTTGGATAATATAAATCATGTTGATTTTTTTTTTGGGACCTCCTATGAACCGAATTCACAGGACTCTGGCTGCTGCTCTGGATCTATGTTTTTAATTAAAAAAAAAAAATAACAAACCAACAGAACAAACCAAAAAGCTTCCTGTGACATGTTCCTTATCCAACTTATCCTGATGCAAACCGTCTGAGTTTTAATTCTCATGGCTTACATAGGTGTTTTGTGTCTCCACTGGCTTGTCACCAGTGGTGAACCTGACACAGTCATTATTTCTGTGCTGAAGAGATGCTTCTCTGTTCCATGATGTTTAATACATCAATTCCTTTATTTGTGAGGGATTTTTTGTTGTTGTTGTTCAATTGTTAATGATGGCAGCTTGAAGAATTATAGCCTCTTTGAAATGGCCGACACCTAGAAAGCTAAGCAATTAGAAGCTTGAACATTAATACAAACATAGCAATTTAAAAACTGTGTACACCCATACATTCTACACTCCAGCAAAATGAAAATCAACATTTTATGCAGAGAAGGCCACATATTTTACAGATCAACGTATCATTATTCCTATGCAAAATATTTATAGGCAAGACAGTGAGTTTTAAATCCAGTTCAATATGGATTACAGAAAAGCTAAGGAGGTTTGAATAAATCAATAAGATTCTCATTAATACTACCCTCAGTGAGAAAATGTTTATTATTAATACAAACCAGCGTGCTTTGTTTGCAAATGAATCTGTCGTATCATTTTGTCTTTTATTGATCTATCAACATGAAAAGCCTATGGATTTTTCCATATAATACCAGCCATTTTCCTAACATAGGAGTAGCTGGTTATTTTAAATCGAGCTAGTGTTGTTAAACACTCTATAAAATACATCCAAATTGTGAAAATGTGGATAGATTTCACTTGCCTCTGGACTTGATAAACATATGGTTACGTGCCTCTTTACAGGTGGAGGTGGGGGTTGTATATAATGTGTGATTTTACTGGAACTGCACAATTCAGGGTTACTTTAACTTTGGGGTTCCAAGCTCAGATAGGTAACTACACAGAGATTACCAGTTTCAGGGAGAAGGAAAATGTGTTGTTCAACTGTGATCTGTTTGAGTTACAAGGAAAACCGTTCCAAATGTGCAGTTTCACTGCTCTGCTGGGCCCATGCTGAGTGCAAACTGCAAGCTCATTCGAGGTGAGACAAGCTCTGCTCTTTTAAGTGCTTGGAGCAGCTGCTGGATACAGTGAATTAAGTAAACAAGTAGAGAACCTCACAGGTATGTAAGACTTGAATAAGCAGGTATTTATACATTTGGGGCATTCATCTGTATTCCCGTCTCTTAAATTAGAATGCCTGAATGTGGCTACTTATCTTTGGTTCAGGAAACAACATGAACTAGTCTCAGCAACACATTAACTTATCTTCATCCTGTTCTTTGCAAAGTAGATGACTTTAAAATCTGATGTTAAACTGTGGAGCAAGATTCTATACTTTTGTGAGGGAATGAAGACCATATCCACAAAGGGCAGCTAGTCAGAATTAGCTTACATAGGCTCACTTTGTAACTGGGGTATGGCTCATCTTTGATACAAACAAAAGCATTAGTGGAGCCAGCTACAGTTCACTGAGGACTGAAGGCTGCTAATAAATACCTTAATTCGTCAACTGTTAGTGTGATCTTTGCTGCTGCAGCATTTCTGCCAGTGCTTATTTCACTCGCTAAATGAAAAGTGTCTCTGTTCTGGCTAAAACTAGATACAGAAAACCACCAGTCTAGTACTGTAAAGATCATCTTGTGGGCCTACATGAAAGCACTTTAATATTCATAGGGCTGAGTAGTTTGGCATCTAGTTCACATCTGAACCCTACTTACTGTATCAGGGAGACATTTCTTGTCCTTGATCTCCTTTAAGGGCATAAAATGCGATGACGCCTGCCTCTTTCTTTTACAGCACTTCCACTTTAGTATTAATCCTTGGTGAATACCAAGTAAGAGAGGTGTTGGCCTTGGGACTCCTGCATATTGGGCCTGCTCTTCCAGCACAGGTACCTGTTGTGGGATTCATTGAAACACACAGCAAACACCTTTGAAATTTAAAATAACAGAAATAAGTCATGTGCACGTAACTCTAGAAGAAACTGTGTATCAATTATAAAGGGAATTAATGGTAATCAACTCATGTGATTGTATTGAACTACCAGCATGTAAAATCAGGTAAGCTTAATTGCATGCTGTGTGTTCAAGACTATGAGCTCTCCTCTAAGGCCTATAGCCTAAGAGGCAATTAGTGTTAAGGACTTGCTTATTTCCTCAGAAAAATTCTCTAGAGAGCCTGGAAAGTTATGTGCAATCACCCTTCTTACATGTGCAGGTACACAAGCAAGGCAGAGTGCATTAATGATGCTTTAACTACAGGAGTAACCTGTGTGCATTGTGTCCATTGCCATTAGCAAGGGATGTTTCCTTTGGCAGCCCTGAGGGGGAGTTGAGGCAGTGAGAGGGCAGAGCCAAGAGCTCTTGGCTTTTGCTTTCTTGAAGTGAGATGACTGTGTTGGTTTTCTTGATGATACGTCTGCTGTATGCTAATGTATGCTGCACCAGAGTTTCCAGAAGTATTTATGGAAGACAAGAACTTGAAAGTCCCTCCTTATATGTGTACCTTTAGGCAGTCAGCTAGATTTCACATTAAAAACATACAATCCCACATAATGATGTAGTGGAGGAAAACACATGTGCTGTGTACACAACTGACTATATTGTCTAAATAATTCAGGTGAGGATCACAAAATCTGATAGGCTTAGAAGTGACTTAACTGAGCTGGTTTTCCCATACAGGTCTTTTTATTGTTATTAAGACATAAATGGGTGTAGCTCTTGCTTAAAATACACTTTTTAGAAATCCCTCTATAGAAAAGAAATCCTTTAAATAATATCTCTATTTGTCATTATGTTACCCTATGATAATCACCTAATGAACTGAATGTACAAACCCGCAGTTTTATCAAGAGTAGCATTTGATGCCCAAGCTACGCTAATTGCCACCTGTGTAACTCATGCAAATTACTAAAGACAGGTTGATTTAAACACGGTGTTAAAATTTAAGAGGAGCGACAGTACTAATAAAGCAAAATAATCAGAATAGATCTATTTGACAAAGCCAGTAATTCTAAACTGAATACCAATTAGTTCTGAGTACATAGGTTTATTCCAGCTCTTTTGTTGGACTTGAGAATACTTCTGTTCATTTTCTCAAGTATGCAGAAAAATAAAGAAAAAAAATCATTACCCAAACCCAGTATGGGCCTTAGCATTTGCCTTTTAGGTGTTTTTATTTACTGTCATGATGAAAATCTACATGCTGGTAAATCCATCGATACATTGTTACCCCTTTGTTGAATTTAAGTAATGAAATCTATCAGCAAGAGAGTTCTGCAGGTGGAGGAAATCGATCCAAGTAGGACAGTGTGAAACACTGATGGAAAAACTGGTAAGAGTGCTTTTGAACATATATTGACAAAACATCTGCTTTTCTTGCAACACTTTATCTCACATTCAAAACTATTGCCTTTAATGGTACAGCCACTGTAGTAGGTGCTTCTGATTTGCTTTTATGAGTGGCACATCATCCATCCATTTATCTGTCTATCTATCAATCATTATCTATTTTTAATGGGGACAAAACACTCTGTTTGCCCTCTTATTTCCTTCGGAATTACCATAGGGACCAAGTTAAATTAATTAAAATTGCAACTTCATGATTTTTTATTAGCTCTGAAATGCAAATAAGTGTCTGTACTTTCTGTAACCACACATTAGCTGAGCAAATACGAATTTGCATAACGTGGAAAGTTAGAGTGTAGGTTGATTGCAAAGCATGATGTTGTAGCAGCAAGACTTGTTAGAATAAACTTTCAAGGAGAAACGGGGAAAGACTTATCACTTGGGACATTTTAAATTGAACTAGAAAAAGCATTAACATTACAGTGCTTTATGCTCAAAGAGAGATGAATTACCTTACGCAAGATACTGGTAGGCCTTTTTTAACAATGCATCCCTGCAAATCTTGGCAGGAATGAATGTAATACATATTTTATATAGAATTGAAAGTATCATTTTGGCTAAACCCTTCAAAGTGCTGTTATTTTTCATTCTAGCAGTTGAAAACCATGAAGCTAAGTCATTAAAAGTATGAGGGTATATTGTTATCCTTATTACAGGAATTCCTTCCTTTCCTGCTTCTAAATACACATTTGAGGAAATATTTAAGGCAAGAATTAAGGCAAGGTCAATATTTTCTTATTTTCTGGGAAGTAATTAATGAGACAATTCTTTGCTCTGAAATCTGTACTATCTATCCATTGGTGAAGAGATATGAACACTAAAGGAGGTACAGTGGTGCCATTCTATCACAGCAAAATTTAGCGTCTTTTCTGCTTTGAGCATATGTGTTAAGATTAGCTGCAAGTACAGATTTTGCATTCTTTCTGTTGGGTATAACAGCATGTCCAGTATTGGCAGTACCTCATTTATTTCACTGTCGAAGTAGTTAATACTGAGAAGAACATGGAAAAAGCAGATGATGGTAATAAACAACCTTTGTTGAAAAAGAGTGAGACAGGGATTCTCTCAGCATGTCATATCCCAAGTTAGTGAAAGGCTGGGTGAAGAACTGCAAAAGAGCAACAGAGAGAGTGGGAGGGAGATGGTGGGTTGATGGTTTGTGAGAGGTGACAGGTTTGAGTAGGCCATGAGAAGTGTTAAAAGTAAAATCATTTCATGCAATGGGTGTTTTGACTGCGGGTTTGTGACAGTGCTAGAAAGGAAAATATTACCTTTGTCTAAATATCAAGAATCAGTCTGAGGGTTTTGGTTGTAGAAACGTAACGGGAAGGGCAGATCTGGGAATTTTTGACGAAATGATGAGGAACAGGAGAGAAATCTTTGTGGATGTGAATCTGGTTTTGATGTTTAACATCCCAGCAGAAGTTGTTGTGTTAGCTTCAATTTTGCAAAAGCTTTGTTGTTTATGTTCTTTGGGTGTGTCGTTGATCTTTTCCTTTGCCAAGTGGGCTCAAGATCTGCTGCTTGGAGGAAGAGGACAACTTAGAGCATCAGCATTCAGTATTGTTTTCAGTTTAGAGGTTGAAAGTTTGTAGTGCCTTTGATGACCCAGTTTGTCAAGGTCTGTTCGTATCTCTAAAATGTACAGGACAACATACTCTGTGATTTACACTTCATTTAATGAGTTCATAGAGAACTTTAACAAAAACCATGACAAACAGGGCTCAATGCCTTTTTGCCCAGACTAATTCTCATGTTAATTCACTTATTCACTATTCAAATAATAAGATTTCATAACTTATAACCTGTGACTCTTCTAGTACACCTATGAGCAAAAGAAAACAATGGGCTAACTGAAGAGAGTGACAGGGAGAGTGCCTGTCTTTGCTCCTCCATCACTGTGCTGGTGTCTCCTGTACTACACTGGGAAGACCAAAGACTCAGCAGTCCAGCTGCTGTTAGATCATGTTCTAAAGCATTTTGGGTAGCTGATGTTTTTATACCCACCAGCTTGGAACTATATATATATATATCCACCAAATGGGCTATACTGGATCCTGAGGAAAATGCCCAAAAAACCCAGCAATTTTCAGGTGATTATGGCTGCACAATGGCCCTCAGCTGTTTCTCTCCACCTACCTGGTGCTCTGGCTTTGACTCCCGGCACACATCAGGCCTTGGCATGATCTGGGTTTGCCAAAATCTAAGCAGGAGTTGAGTGAACAGGTCGTGTAGCAGGCCTTGTCTTCCTAGTTACCTTCCCAGATCACACAGCTCTTCATGTCTATCCAAAAGTCCCTGACTAAGAGACTGCAAATGACTGCTCTAGCAGATAAAAATCTGCTTCGCATGTGGGTTGGATAAAGTTCATGTTGCTTGCTTAACTGTTGCTCATAGAAGAGACCTGGAGGGAAGCAGATATAGGAAAATTCCCTGAGACTTTTCAGCTATGTGTGGACAATTCATTACTCTTGTGGACAGGGAGATCATAGTCACTATATTTTTCTTCCTTAAGTGATTCTACTTAATTCTAGCATCAGTTGCTAAAAGCTCTCTTATTATTCTGTTGAAACCTTTCAACAGAAAGGTTTCCTGTTTAATACAACCAATGACATACTGCCTTTGGATAATGTTTACCTGTAGCAAAAGGGATGTTCTGAGGAAGACAAAGATACATAAATGTGATGAAGATTTTTGGATAGCTGGAAGTACAGTTTACCCAGGATATGACTGGAGACAGGTATCACAGTGTCGTTAGATTAATATACTGCACGTGTTTTCTAAATGCAAGTCAGGTTCAGGAAAGCTGAAGACATTTAGCCAATTCTCCATCAGTGAAATCACACCAAGAGTATTGATTAATACCAGGTTGTTGTCCTCATTGCCCTGTGTGAGGGGGGCCTCAGTGCTCTCTCCAATTTTCTGTGCCAGAGTGCAGCTTTTGTCAATATCTGTCACAGAATCATAGAGCAGTTTGGGTTGTAAGGGATCTTAAAGCTCATCCATTCCCAACCCCCCTGCCATTGGCAGGGACACCTTCCACTACACCTCATTGTTCTAAGCCCTGTCCAACCTGGCCTTGAACACTTCCAGGGATGGGGCAGCTGCAACTTCTTCGGGCAACCTGTGCCAGCATCTCACCACCCTCACAGCGAGGAACTTCTTCGTAATGTCTAATCTAAATCTCCCTTCTTCCAGTTTAAAGCCGTGCCCCCTTGTCCATGTTGACTTTATGCTTGTTGTCTTTCTCAAATCTGGTACTCCAGGCAAGAAAGCCTCCTGTAAGTAATACAGTTCAACCACACAAGTTCTGTTGTGCAAGTACAGTCAGCACTTCATGCCATTCCAGTTACTCTTTGGCTCTCCTACTTAGTGCTAATGTGATTAAATGCAGTTTCTTGGGAAAGCAACAGGTTGCCTTCATGGAACCATGGCTGCTTATTTTTCTGTTATGGATAGCTGCTTCAGATATTTGCTGTTGGCAAGGCTTTTAAATAAGTAACTGCTGATCCTCATTCTTTTTCAGCTTTCTAATACATGCAGAGGTTGTATAATATACATTGAGTATTAGATACCTGTTATTTGTATGTATATGAAGGGACTTCATACACACCATCCACGTGTTACTTTTTTTGTAATAAGTTTACCTGTGTAAGCTACAGGACACTGGACTTGCTATTTCTGTATCAGATGGGACAAACTTGGCCCCCTCCTTTATGTTTCAGACTTATGTTCTTTATTTACTTTCTTCCATCACGATTCTTTGGTCCTCTGCAACATTCTTCAGCTGAATTCAGGCCTGTACAGACAAAGGTAGGAAAGGAAAACCATCTGTTGTTAATATACAGATACTTTTTTCATTAAAGAGTTCAAAACTGTTGGATTCCAATGACTCTCACCTCCAGAATTTGTGCATATTAACTGCTCTAAATTGGCCTCTTTTAAATTTCCTGCGAAACTCCAAAGAACAGAATTAAAGCAAGAACTTCTAAGAGATTTTATCCTTGAAATATTAATTGTTAATGACTTATTAAAAATCCTATTTATTAAAAGTTACTTTAATCATCAAGGCCGCAGAACAAAGGAGCACCTCTGTATTGGAAGACATTATACAGGTGATTGTTTTGAACAAAGGTAGAGAATTCTATGATATCTAGAGATTTTTACAGTATATTTTGCAATATATTCATTTCCTCAAGGATTGGAAATGAGTGGAAAGCTTTACATGGCAGATGCTGTCATTGCATACCTTAGTGTTTTACAGTTGAGGAGGTGAAAATGAGATTTATCACTATGCGGAACTCACTGGGTTTGTGTTAAACTGTAACTACAGACTTAATCTGCTGGGGTTTCACTTTCAGTTATTACTTTGAATTGTATCTAGGGTTTTTCGCTGTGAATCAGTCTAACAAAATCACAGCTGATGTGTTCATTCCTGCAAGCTGGTTAGTGCCTTCATCTCTCATCAAAGTCATTGTAAAATGAATGAATGCAACAGATTAAGAAATTGAGTCTTAAATTATTCATTCATTATTCACAGGACTGGGAATCTCTGAAGTAGCTGGGAGGATTCATAGGGGAAAAAAGGATGCTGTGGGAATTACTGTATTTTTGGACATGATATTGAAGTGGCAAGGTCAGACCACCAACAAACTAAGCAAGCCCAAGAACTGTAAGAAAACAGTGTGGCAGAATGTGTGGTTGAAATAATACTTTGGATAAACAGAATTTAGTGCATTTATATATATATAATGTAGCAGTATAATTTAGTTTTAAATAGCAAAGTTTAGGGAATTCCTTCCGGTAGTTGAAACCAAACAAATTAATTGCGAGGCAGTGGAAAATCGCATTACAGCTACAAGATCAGTCTGTGGCTCAGTTGCTTGTGGCAGCTGCAAAACACAGCCAACAAAATATTTATTTATGGAGGGCTCAGAGAATTGAATTTTCCAGTTAGAATCATCACAGAAAGGCAGATGGGAGTACAGGAGGTTAAATGAGAAAACATTCTGCGGATGAAGAGATTGAGGACAAAAATAAACTGAATGTATTAGTCACTTTGAAAGGGGTGTTTTAATTATAGAGATCCGTGATTGGAGAAGGTACATAACATTACATTAATCTAATAAAACTTGGTGTCTACTTAATGGAAATTCTTTCTTCTTCTGTTTTGCAAGATGAAGAAGCCTTTGAATCCCAGATTGTACAAGGAAGTTTTTATTGTCATCTCACCCAAAGGTCTGCAAATCTCAGAAGCATTTCTGGTTACTTATAATAAGAATTTGTCTGGGTGGATTTTTGTGTCCAGGTGCAATTCCATAGGGCTCCACAACCCTGCAGGCACTGATCCAGCCTTCAGGGTCAACAGTTTAAAAACTAAGACATTTTCCAGTAGCCTGAGCATATGAATCACCCTATTCTGCAAGGTTTCCTTCTGATGATGGGATAAAATATTTGGATCCTTCATACAGAAAAATCCTTTTCTGCATTCTCTAGATATGTCTTGTGGCATAGGCATTTGAGATACAAAATATTCTGGTTTTGACAAGCTATTTATGAACCTTTTGTTCTCTGTTATTACTTTATTTTTCCCCTGGTCCACAATGTAGTAACAACCACACTTGTTTCTTTGGCTACTCCAGGTCCCAGCCCTATCTGCCCACCAAACCCCGTAACAGCCCATAGCAACTTGTATAATGCAATCACAGTGATTTAAACATATTGTGATTCCTGCAAGATCCTTGCTTGCTCAGTGCTTTGTGATCACCTTCACAAGCAGGTGATGCTTATGCACTTGCAGCTAAGGGCTTGCTCCTCCACAGTGAGTGGTCAGATTTCTTCTCTGGCTTTTGATGTATATTAGAATACAGGCCTTTATAATGTAGGAGCCTTCATGGTGATATTTACAGAGGAAAGCCTAGGAACACAACACAAGAAGGCATTTCTCTTTAAATAGCTTCACAAATGGAAACCTGTGCAATGAATATTCCTTTCCTAGCTGGCAAATTAACGTCACTTGATAATCCTGGTTATAACTTGTTTAATAGAGTCTTACTTCACTGATTAATGCTAAATGGGAATTAACTATTTCTGACAGCTTAGCAGTACACTAAATATTGTGTAACTGGCTCACTGCATTTGTTTCATCTCTTGTGGCCCCTCCTAAGACAGGTAAGAGCCTCTGACACCCCAGCTGTAAGACCACATGCTCTTGAGCTACTCATCAGCTCCAGCAATCAACATGCTCTGGCAGATACACAGGTCATGGGAGAGGCAGCTGGTGGGCTACACCAGCACCTCCAGACCTGTGAAAATACCTAAGCAGACCGTGATCTCTCCTAGCAGTAAGAACCTTTCCAATTCCATTTCAGCTGCATTGCTCCTTGTCAAGCAATACTCATCTTGACTACTGTTATTAATTTAATTTCCTTTTGTTATCATTCATATATTTTCTGGACAAGATTTCACATTAGTGGCAAGGGATTTTGGGCGAGTATCTGTTCGTCTGCTTCTCCTGACAGTAGGAATACTTCCCTTAGTTTTACATTCAGCATTTAATAATTTTCCCCTTAAATTCTGAGTTTCTTGAAATGGGCTGAAATCTAGAAATATTTCTGGCAGAAGCAGTTACATCAGACATCTTAATTATTGTTTCCAAGGGAAAGACAGCCCGTGTAAGGGAAGCTGACATGTCTCCCTGCAGCTCTGTGCTTTTTGTATGGGAACTTGAGGCTATTATAAATTACCTAGGAGTGAGACAGGCATGAACACGTTACATCAGATTTACCCCAGTTGCTGCACTATGTAGTAAGCTGGCTAGCCCTTTCAATTCTCACTTTATTTCTGTGCTATTGAACTTATTGATGGTAGCAGATATCTCAAATAGATGTTGAGACACGGTAACAGCTGTTTGGTAGTCTGCAGCTTAATCCCCTACAGTGACCACAGGGAAGGCAGAGCTTCGAAGAAGGCCAGAGGGACGAGCAGTGGTGATGGAGGGGTTGTTAAGAGAAAAGCACCTGTTTTTCTTGATGAGCTCTGTTTGATTTTGAGGCAGTGCTTGTTCTACCCGCTGCCAAATTCTCTTGTCTGTCAGGGCATGGGAGCTCTGCACCTGCTGCCTCCTGGTTAAAGGGAAGAGGAGGAGGCGTTCCCCAGCTCTCATGCTGTTCAGCTAATGGGACAAATGAGTAAAGACCAAAGGAGATTTAAAAATAGACCCTGCTGATCAGGTATTGTGTTGCCTTGTTGCATTACGCTGCCACCTAATTATTCAACCCGTTTGTTCAGAAGGTATTGCTTCCACAGGAAATACATGACAGGGAAAGCAAAAGGAGAAGTATTTTATAGTTGAGTATTATGTGTTAGGATTACTCTGCCAATCTTGAATTCCTTGTAAAAAAGAATAACCTCGCTAAAAGGGGCAAACAGGTCAATGCCAAAATGGGCTTCATATATTGTCAACAAGAACACAGCAATTTCTGCATAACTTTGAATACATGTATCACCAGAGAAAGAAGGAACTATCTGAAAAGATTGCTATATCATATTTTATGTAAAGGCTTCTATGCAATTTTGAGCAACAAACAGTTGTCAACAGCAACTGAAACATCACAATCATAAAACAAATAGCTGACAAGTCAGTAATTTGCAACTAAGCTAATATATTGGGTCTGATTCTCTCCAACTGTTACAAACTAACTTATCCACTTGTCATGAAATTCACTGGTGTTTTCACTGCCACTGCCTTCCATGAGGTTCATGAAGCCTGTTTGCCTGGTTATGCAACAAGGTACTAAGCTTGCATACTGGCTTCTTGAATGCATAACCTGTTAGGTTTTCTTTAGCCCAACTATTTTGGTGTCCTCTGAATAAATCACGAAGTCATCACTGATGCCCTGATGAGCACACATAATTTTAGGAGTGTATCCTGCCGGGATCTGCAGACCAGTATTAGCAGACTTTCAAAGGCAAATTTAAGAGGTGAGTAGCATTCAAACTTTGCAGGACTACCAGGAGAGCTGAGCTGAAAATAATTTCCTATGGCAGGCATGCACTCCCACCTTTTAGCTTTTTTGGGCACAGAAGGTTTACATATGCTCTCAGGCTGTGGCTCTGTTTCTCTTCCCCAGCTCTTCGCAAGCAAGTGGATGCTGATAACAGCACGGAGATGCTAGTCAGCATCCCTGAAACCTTGCCTCTGCCAGGAAATCTCAATAAGATGCAACTTCCTTGTACATGTGGTGTCACAAACGTGAGAAAAATGAACCACCAGAATGCTAACAGCTGTTAAGGATAGTCCAGGAACAAGATCAATATGAAATTGAAAGTCCCTTGGATATTTGAGAGATGGATTAGCCAACAACTGAAATACTTCTTTACTAAAAGTGGCCAATTAGACTTAAGGAATAGCACCACTTCCATTAACATCTAAAAGCACTGAACTTAATCCTCTGAGTTTTTATAAAACTTTAAGCCTGACATTTCCAGTTCAAGAATGCTTTAAAACTACTTTTATTTCCTGCAAAGATATGTTTTATTAAAGAGAAAATCTTACGTTACTTCTGTTCCTAAGGCATTCGTAATTTCCATCTTTGTGTTGTCCATCATATTTTGCAGTCTCCAAAGTGACAGTCTCTCTGTAAATCCTTCTCTGATGTCACAGAGCTGAAAACTAGGATGCCCTAAAGAAAACCAGGCATGAAATATGTGTCTAAAAAAATATTAAGAGCCAGCTACAATCATTCAATTTCTATACAGACAGATCCCATGAATTACCACTGCAACTGCAGTTTATAGATAATGTGCAATTTGAGAAAGACTAGCAGAACAACTGTTGTGGTTTCTGAAAACCCCAGGTTTTCTGGATCTCAATCACAGGAAGTCCATTGCTTCTGAATGGGAACCATGTTAGGAAGAGATTGCTAACTGATGTGGCTATAAGGAAGAATGAAATAAATGTTGATTTCATAGAATAACCCTGTAGTTTTGTCAGGACAGCTGTAGTTACTCGTAAGAATGGATAGGTTTGTTCTTAAGTGGTGTTATTTCATTCCTCACTAGTGGAACTTCAAATAAATCCAGACTGCAGCCAGCAGGCAGAAGAGGCTTTGGTATTTGTCATGGCTGTGTCCATTCCCTGTGCCCAGGGAGCAGGCTGGCTGCTGGCTCCTCTAGTTTGCAACCAAAGAGCTTCCTTCCTTGACAAAAAATCTGTTTGGAAGAAAAAATAATGAGCTATCACCCCCTACTCATTCTGCAGCAGTTTTGAGCAATGAAGTCCTTGTGATCATATCAACATATCATGACCTGGAAAGGGGGAAGGAAGGCTACGTCTGCATGTCAGTGACTGCTTCATCCAGTCCTCTTGCAGGCCACCTGCTAATGTAAGGTTTGGACATCCTTGGATGACTCCACATGTGCTGAACCACTGGGTATACTCAAGCTCCCTTCTAATCTTTGACGAGACCTGCTATAAACATGCAAATAGCTAGGTAGAGCTTGCAAGATGCCATCTCACGCCCACGGCTCTCAGCCAAGACTTACTAATAGACTGGTAGAGCTCCCAGGACAAAGCCATGCAGGTTAACTTGCACATACAGCTGTAGGGTATTATAGGAGCGTGTTGCTCTTTGTCCTCAGAGAAGGTGCTGACAAAGCTGGAGAACTGGTGAGCAAGATTTAGGAAAGCTTCAAAAAGATTCAGTCATTCACATCAGTTTGACTGCAGATTACCTACAGAGAGTGCACAGACAGGCAACCTGCTTCTGGCATTGAGGACAGATGTTGAGTAAATATTTAATACTTGTTATATATTTAATATTTGCCACGTTTTTATAGTATCTGACCTTGCAGACTTGTCTGTGACTGTATCGTGCACAGAGAGAGGAGGCTGGGGGCAGGAAGAAGGTGACTTAAAAGTCAAAGCCCAGCAGCATGAAAGAATAATTCATTGCATTTCTGTCTAGATAAAGACATAATGAAACTTTATAGGAACTCACAGATGTATGAAACTAAATGTCTTTGGGGTGCCAATGTTCATCTTTATTGTTCATTTTCACTAACCATGAGAAAACCCTATGTGTATAATTATAACCACATATATACCACAAGATATTCTAGCCTCTCTGTTGAGTATAATTCTTTATATTTAATTAAATTGTAGTGAATTTGCTCATGAAGAGACACTTACTACAGCAGATGACAGCTCACAGACTGAGAATCAACCTGGGTGCAACAAAGAATAGTTTAAGTTAATGGTTAGGAAAAAAGGAATGTATTATATCTTTGCTCCTGGTTGATGGACATTTTTATTGCCTTCTCAGTTTAAGGCTCCTGATCTGATGATCTCATTAGCTCTCTATATATCCAGGGTGATGGATTAATTAAAGGGGGGTTTACCCCTATTTTGTTGTGATCTATTGATTTTGGAGAGATTCCCTGTACTTATATTTGCAAGCACCACTAGAACACCAGCAAAACCTGTCAAAACAGAGGAAACATGTCAAAGTTACCCATGCATTTGTTATTCAGAAGATGAATTGCTGAATAGGGCTACAGGTTAAGGAATGTACAAGCTGTGGTTTGCTCAAAACACAGTGGGTGATGTACAAGTGGTATTGATTTCATGAGGAATAGTGTAGCTGCACTCCACCTAGAAATCAACAGACAGGTAGTGCCAATTAGAAAGTCAAAGGTACTAGCTTTCTAACACACTGTTAAATACTTCAAGTTCTGACTGCTATTGAGGAAAATGTGTGTCTCTCAGCTGTCTGCCTTGTGCTAGAGTTCACACTAAAACACTTTAATTTGACAGGTCTGGGTATCTTTCTCTCCATTTAGAACAGATTACTTTGAAAGTCCTCCCTAATACTGCTTTTTGGATGCAATTGCCTACGTTCAGCTTTATAACCTACATATGCAAACTGTACGGGTCCCTTCATGGATGGGAGTGTTAGGTAAGGGGTAAGAGCAGGTTTCTAGGATATGCTTGAGTAAGCAGAAGCAGTGGCAGTTTAAGAAGTACATAGGTTTAAAAGTAGCGATGCTGTCATGTTGATGGTCTTACTGAAGCAGAGGGTATTGTACCAGAGGAGATTGTACTCTGCTGCACATACAAATCTTGGTCCTACTACAGGCTTTTTGGTCAAATCCCTTACTTTCTCTCTGCATCGGTACTCAGGTGTAAACTAGAGAACAATCTATTTTGCCTATTTCAATTGTAGGGCCTTTGAGAAAGAAAATCTATTACTGCACGTGTAAATACGTCATCTCACACATTTGGCTGGCTGAGGTTTTAGTATTAAAAAGGAACACATCACTTGAGGGAGAAATCCGGTTTTCCTTCATACCTGTCCCTTTCAGTGATACAGTAAATGCCTGAGGACTCATGCTGGCTTCTAACTCTGGAAGAGCTGGACTGAGGTCTTTTGGAAGTCTGACGGGGCTTGACTTACTTGCTGATGTTCACAGATACAGTGAGATTTCCCCTGCAGTGAGGTTGAATTTGATGTGAAGGCTGTTTTGTAATCTGTTTGGATATGCCAAAACTATTTGCTTTGATAAGACAGAAAGGAAGAAAGAAAAACAAACAACCGAACAAAAAAAAAACCAAAACAAACTCCAAAAAGCCAACCCCAGAACAAACCACGGAATTCAAAGTAAAAGGTTTTGGGAAGGTAATTGCAGACACTGTCTCACTCTTTTCTTTGTAAGTGTTTGTGCTGAAACCCAGAAACTGTACTGATCCTTAAACTTAGATAATAATGTGCCAGCTGCAAAATAACATACTGTAAAGCTTAAAGCACATATAGATATAATTATATGGCTGTATGAAATATTATGAATCAATGCCTAGAGTGTTTCTCTCCCTCTAACTTAGAGCAACAACCATTCTTTAAAAATTCAAAACTCCCATGGTAAAAGTTGCCTTGGGCTATTCCTAGCCATCAATCAGACACGCTAAATACATTCCTACCTGGCCAAGCCTGACAGAATGGTCTGCTCTTCATGCTGAGCTGGCAGTTTGTACCAAACACTCTAACAATTAAAGTATGTTTGCTCCACTAAGGGCAAATCATGCCTGACAAATTTGGTGGCCTTCTATAATGGGGCTACAGAACTGATAGCTTGGGGCAGAGCAACTGATGTGTACCTGAACTCGTGCAAAGCATTTGATACTGTCCTGCATGACATTCTCGTCTCTAAACTGAAAAGACATGGATTTGATGGATGGACCACTCGCTGGACAAAGGATTGGCTGCACACTGAGAGTTGCACATGTGGGGTCCAGTAATGCGTGCTACCACTCAGGGGTCAGTGTTGAGACCGATGCTGTTCAACATCTTTGTCAGTGACATAGACAGTGGGATTGAGTGCACTCTCAGCAACTCCGGCAGTGGGAGAGGGGAGGGCGCTGGACTTACACTGCCCCAGAGCATTGTGATGCTGCGTTGCCGGGTGCTGGCGCTATGACATGGGGGTGACGGTTCCCCCGCATCCCTGCCCACCGCAGCCCTGCCGCTGCTGCCCCCTCGCCCAGCATCCCTTGGTGAAAGGCCTTTGGGCTGCTGGCCCTGAGGCAGTGCCTGTGCCCTGGAGGCCCAGAGGGATGTCCCTGCCCATGGTGGCCGCACACTGGGCACTGCTGCAGGGTGCCCCTGTAAATAAATCTGGATGTTCAGAACATATCAATAAAGGCTTTTATACCACGCAGTCATTTGACTATGGCGATCCCAAAGGTGGAAGAAAGGGGTTTGGGTTCCTTCTGCATGAACTTTGCAGAAATGTAGAGAGCATACAGCATTTCCTCACCACTCCTTATCAATACACCGAGTGGCATTTGCTGCTACACTGCTTATGGTGAGGTCTTCTTCTTGGAAAGAAGAATTTAAGGAATCTCTTGTGTGTTTGTGTCGTGGTTTAAGCCCAACCAGTAACTCACAACCATGCTGCCACTCGCTCGCTTCCCTGCTTCTTCCTTCCCCTCCTCCCAGAGGGATGGGGAGGAGAATGGAAAGAATGCAACTCCCACAGGTTGAGATAAGAACAGCCCAATAACTAAGGTATAACCCAAACCACTACTGCTATCACCAATAATAATAATAATGATAAGAGAGATAGAAAGGGAGAGAATATAATTGCTCAGCACCCGACAACCTATACCCAGCCCGACCTGAGGAGTGATCGGTCCCTTCTGGGTGACTCCCCTGTGTTTCTATACCGGGTACGATGTGATGTGGTATGGAATACCCCTTTGGCTAGTTTGGTTCAACTGTCCTGCCTGTGCTCACTCCCAGTTTCCTGTGTCCCTTCTCACTGGCAGAGCATGGTAGATGGAAAAGTCTTTGATCATGATGAGTGCTTCTGAGGAACAACTTGAACACTGGTGTGTTACTGACATTATTCTCAGACTAAAGCCAAAACACAGCATTGCAGCAGCTACTAGGAAGTAAATTATCCCAGCCCAAACCAACAGAATTACACAGTTACAATGTCTTAATATTTAGCTAGAAATACCAGTTATTTTACTTTCATTAATGATTCCAATGTAGCAAGGAATACTCTGGAGAAAAGATCAATCACCAGTTCGTAGCTGCACAAAGTTCACTGCACTCATCATGATGGAGCTTGATCTTGACTGAATGATGGTAAAGCACGGTACAGCCCAAATAAATGCTGAACATTTCTTGTTTGGATATCAGAAGCCAAAGCTTCTGCTTTTGTAGCTTTGATAATGAGAAGCTTAAGCCAGTCTTTCCACTTTAAGAGGATAACAAATTTTTCTGGTCTTCTACTCTAAAAGAAAATACGAGCTTGAGGCATGTGTGGATAAAAGGATGCTGAAGCAGAGCTGCTCAACTTCCTTCACTCAAAACTGCTTTGATTGAAAACTTCTCAATCCTACAGACAAACAAGATTTTTTTTTCTCAAAAAGTACTTTAGTTCCTTGTTCTGCTCCAAAAACAATGAAAATGCAGAAATGTTCAGTTAACACAAAGCCCAAACCTCAAAAGGCTCCGGAGCTGCAATACGGGCACTTCAGCTGTTTCAGTCTAGGCTCTCCCGACAGAAGCCACTTGGTGCTGTGCTCTGCTACCTCCTATCTGTGGGGAGAAGTCTGATGCATTATTCTCTTTTTCCTCTGTGTATTTGCGTTAGTGTCACCTGGAGCCCTGCTTACATTCAATGCCGCAGAAGCATTCCTCACTGAATTGTGCAATAGAGGGAGCTTATGGGTTTATTTTTCCTTCTGTGGAAGAGAGAGAACCACATTGTTCTCTTGATTTTTTTTTTTTTCCACGTGAAAAACAAGCAGTTCTGAGCTCATGGATTGCTTCTACTTTGTTTTTGGAAACATAAAAGTAGCAAAGAACAAGCTTGGTGGTGCTTTCCACGGGGTTTGAACTTGCTGTTGTAGCTTGCAAGTACCTCAACTGATATAGCCCCCCCCCTTTTCTTTTTCTCCTTGCCATATCTCAAAACACATTGTAAAGCTGGGTGCCATTATCTATTTGAGGCATCCATCCCAGTTTAGTCCGTATTTACTTTAAAAGACAACACAAGCGTCAGAAAATGCAGGGATTTGTTCCAGCCCTCGAAGTCTTTCCTGAAATCCAGGCATAGTAACAGATTGATTTTGTTGTTTTTTCTATTTTTCCTTTAATTTCACTTACCGTAGCAGTTGAGTGTGAAGTTAGGCAACCCTATACAGTCCGATTAGCAACTTAAGGATGAAGAAGGTGATGTCTGCACAGCCATGTGGCATCTGCAAGGCTCAGGGGCTACAAATGCCTTTCAGAAGGAGTTCAGACAACTCAACCAGCAGCTGAGTCAGACACAACACATTTAGTTGTGAATTCTGCCTTAGTGAGCCGCTATCAGTCTGCACTAGGGTTATGGTTACAACTTCTGTTAGCATTATACCCACTGAGATTTTAAGGGCAACAGCACACCGGAGTCTGCAGACAGGGGTACTGTATTACAGCCACATCAGCTTGTTTCCTTGCATCGAGATCCAAACCCAGCATAATACTACACTAAGGGGCACTGTATTTCCCCAGCTCAAGATCGTCGCATGCATGTTAACCATGCAAGAGCCGTTTTCTATAGTGCAGACATGCCAAAGAGCACCCAGCTCCGTCTCCTCAGCATTCATGGCGCTGCACACCGGGCCTCACGCGAGCCCCCTGAGGCGCACAGCCACCCCCTGCCAGCACGGCTGGAGGCCGCTCCCGGGCACGGCCCCATGTTCACAGGCAGGGAGTGCTCGGAGCACGGAGCCCCGTTTTGTGGGGCCGGATTGAGGCAGGGCAGGGCGCACAGCGGGGCAGGGGGAATCTTCCTGAAGGCGGGTAGAAAGTGCTCGAAGGCGGTTCTGCGCCTGTGGCGGCTCCGCACCTCTCTCCCCTCAAGCCTTGTGCTGCTGGATCCCTGCTCCTTAAGCTTCGTGTGGCTGGATCCCTGCTCCTTAAGCTTCGTGCGGCTGGATCCCTGCTTCTTAAGCTTCGTGCGGCTGGATCCCTGCTCCTGAACGTTCCCGTCCAGCCTCGGTCCGGCGGTGCGGTGCTGTGGCGTTCGGCAAGGCTGCGGAGCCGGTAAACAAGGGGTTTGAGGGTGGTGGTGGTGTTTGGGGGGGGGGTGTCTCGTCCTGTGGTGATTGTGTTTGCTTGAGGGTGGGTGCAGCTTTCGAGTGCTCCTTAACGCTTTGGGATGTGTTGTGGTCACTTCTGTGCTGGCCATGGTTTATCTGGTAATGCATTGATGGTGATTTTCAGTGATCTAATTATGGATTGAGTGAGTACAGTGAAGAGGTGGGGTTTGTGGGGGTCCCATGCTGGGCTCTGGGGCGGGTTGGGCCTCTGAAGTGAAGCTCACCAGTGCTCTGTGAGACTTTATCAGAGTGCTTCGTCTGGTCTTTTTCCACTTTTCCAGTCAACACTTGAATGCTACAGACAAGTGTAATTGACAAAACTGAAGAGGGGGAAGAAACAGACTTTCAGTTCTGAGCAGAAGAGGTGATGCCACTTCTGGAGCGTGTCAGGACTCTGGGAGTTTGTTCCGAGCTGTCTTTATGGCTGTGGCAGAGCTTAGTTTATATTTTGTTTGTTTCTGACCTGTAGTGAAAACATGCAAAACACTAGAGTAAATGTAAGTATTCAGGAGGAAGACAAGTTGCCACAGGAGGCTTCATTGTAAGCCTTGTAGTATTTAGTGCCAGGGGTTTTATAGACGTTGTATTATTAAAAACTATTTTCCTTACTGCTTGTGATGCTTTGGAAGTCAGCGTATCATAACAAAGTTAAGAAATTGGCTGTGTTTCTGCTGCAGAACTTGGAACTGAATTTTAGTTCATCGTGTTACAGTTTATATGTTCATCAAGTGATATGCATGGGGGGTTGTGTGTGGGAAGGGGGCAGGATCTGGTGCCTCTTAACTTGATTGTGTGTAAAGCTTAAGTGGGAAGAAGTGTTGGAAACAGCCATGGGTGACGAAAGGAACTGACCCTTGTCACATAACACGCTGTTCACAGCTGTAATCTCCATCCAGAGCCTGTTGAAGGCCCTCGGGGGTGAAGGCAGGTTGCCTGCCACCACTCTCATGTCTGAAGCACAGTGATCCATTTCAGTGTCCCATTTCTCTCTTCCAGAAAGCAGTCCTTACTACTGAACAGGCCAAACGTAAGCAGTATGGTCAGTTTCTCATTATAGTCCATGCATAGGCAAGGGAGAAGGAGCAAATAATATTTAAAATGCTTATTGCATTATTGTGAAGTTACAGCTTTTTAAAGAGTCAGTTTCTGAATGTATTCCTGTATACAGATAAATGGAAAATTACAGCTACTGAAAGTACAGAGGTGTTACTGCAGGTTCCAGAGTTGCTGTATTGCAAGTCTTATGGACTCAATGTAATAAACCAGAGTGATCTAGCAGAGTCAGCAGGTGAAACCTGCATGCAGAAAATCCTGTTCCTTGTATTACCCCTTTTCTGGATTTAACATTTCAAGTACTAAATGATCTCAGTGTTCTAGGAAGGAGAATATTAAACACTTTAAAAATGGGCTGGTTTTGCCAGCATAGCTTTGCCTGAGATCACAAAAAAGTGACAAAAATCTGCATTTGCTTGTATGACTTGATAATATCCTCACCAGTCAGAGGGTAGGAGAAAGGGAAATAGAAGTGACTAATAACTACTAGTAGCGATAAGGTCAATTTACATGTAGATGTTATTTTGATGCACGGTACACTTAGCATTTGTCAAAGGAGGGTTTTTCTCACTGTGGATCAGATATTGTTGCTCCTGTATTGCAAACTTGAAGTTAAAAATTGCCTTTGGAGTTCAGAATGGTGAAGGTAGGTGACCAAGCATGTCCATATGTAAGAGAGGGTGTAAAGGAACACAGGTGCTTTTGCCAGGGCTGGCCTCATGTTCACGAATTGAACTGAGCTTCCTTTGTGCGAACAGGCACATAAAATTAAAATCAGAATGCTTACTCCATTTTGCTTTCTCTGATTGGCTTGCCTTTGGCTGCTTCTGGCAGCTTCTCAAAAGAACCTTTCCATTTTACCTCACTGTTCTTGGCTTGGGGGGTGCAAAACTGGTACCTGTGATAAAATTATCTAGAATGATAGTGTTCTTGCTACTGCCTAGAATGTTTTCCTGATATTCTGATTGCTCAGACTTGGTTGTAAGACTGCCTTATTACTGGTAGGTCAAGAAATGCCAAAGATTTGCTTTTAAGCCCTGTTTTCATTCACTTAAATTCAGGGTGGCAGCGATTCTAGTTATTTGATTTCATGCAAATGCTGCACTCTAGGTTCGTGTGGTTGTGCAGCCATCTCTAAAGTGCGTGTTAGAGAATAGGAAGAATAAGTACCAACAGGGAATTAAAAAATAAATAATGTTCCTCCTAATCCAAGATGACAGTGTTTTACAAAAGAATCTGGCATCAAAAGGAGGGAGTGAGCACTGCTGGGAGCTTGCAGTTTTTAGAACTCACAGATTACAGCCCAGAACAGCACATGAGAAACTTGTGAGTAATACCTGTTGTATGCTTACTGACGTCTGGGTGGCTGCCAACATCTTCATTTCAGTAATTACGCTCTCGGTGATTGCTGTACTGTACAAGAAACAGATCCTGGGTACAGAGAGGGATGCAGTTTTCCTTTCTTCTTTTTTTTTTTGGTAGGCTTAAATGGCTGACCAAGTCTTGTACCAGGGAAGAACGCAATCGAATACTTAATCCCAGGAATGCTAGTGGGATCTGGATTAGAATTACACAAAGAAATGAATGTAAACAATCTAAACTCAACATTTGAATGTAATTGCTTAAACGTTCATTCATTTTTGGATTTCATGAGCAGCCAGGAAATGGGAATTTTACTGCGAAGGTCTCCCTTCAGCATATGGTCATGTGTGTTGGTTTTGTGTAGTTTGTGTAGTAAACCTCTTGTCAGTAAACTCGGTGTTCAAGGCAGTCCTACTCATGTTTATCATAACCTCGCTGAATGTGTCACATAGCCAGTTACTTGTGGAAATCAATTTTTAAATACTTGTGCATGTCTGTTCTCAGAAGTAGGTTATGTTTGTTCATCCAGTCAGGAAATGGAAAAATACCACATGATCTTCTTTTGAACACAGCTCAGCAGCCCTCTGAATATTGGCGGCTGAGCCCTTCATAGGGAGATGCTGCAGAGAGATTGAGATACATTTGAATAATGCAATTCCATTCACAGTATTCTAGGAACATGATGGAAAGAGAGAGACTAAGTTTGTCAAACATATTATTTGTAGCAAATTATTCATTCAGCTTTAACAAGCATATGGCAGCTGCTGTACTTTGCATGCTGCTAAACCTGTTCTTCAGTGATTTCCTCTTTAGTGACATGTACTGGGGAGTCTCCATCCTTGCTTGGCATGCTAGATCATCAGAAGTGTTTTCCCATAGCTGCAGGCCGTATCATCCTTCCTTATCTTATCCTCAGTTCAATTAAGACATGCTATGCTTTTCCTCCTCACTGCTTTCCTTTTATCTCCCCTTCTTCTTATGTTTCTGTGACATTTTTCTTCTCCATACTAGAGTTGGCTCTG
The DNA here is from genome assembly GCF_028554395.1 of Pezoporus wallicus. Taxonomy (NCBI): domain Eukaryota; kingdom Metazoa; phylum Chordata; class Aves; order Psittaciformes; family Psittacidae; genus Pezoporus; species Pezoporus wallicus. The sequence continues at coordinate 3,451,687 of NW_026639755.1, forward strand.
AATACTGATAAGGTTAAATTTGCTGTTAATTCTTGAAGAAATGGGCTGGCCCTGTGGTGCCTGGTGTCTTGCAAACATCAAGCCTTTCATGTTCAGAGGGTTCCAAGAATTATCTGAATTTTCAACCTTTATTTTTCACAAGGTTTAAATACAAATGCTTTTTTTTTTTTTTAACTGCTTTCATATTTCTCCATTTGCAAAGTTTCCCAGTGAAGACTGAATGCAAAAGAAAGTAAAATTATATTTGCTTTTACTTTTTTGTCGGTTTTAGTATTTTTAATAGAAATAGAGTAAAGTTGGAAGATAAACTTCTGAGATCACAATGATTAAGGTATTTCAACATTAGAAAGGAAAATTGGGATTCACCTCTGCTGTCAAAAACCTACATGTCGTTAAGAAATTAATTCAAGAGATCAAGCTGAATCTTAAAGCCTGACAGGGTAGATTAAATGATTGAAGCAGTTTGCATGCTGTTGCCTGCAGTTGCTCAGTACACACTCTTCCTATTTTCAGCAGTCCCCATGAACTTTTTCTGACTCAGTAGAAAAGATCCTAGTTGGGGAATACACAGCTGGAATCTTAGAGTAGCTCCCAGACACTGATAGATCACAGTGGATGTGTATTTTCCCTTCTTACTTTCCATCATTGATTTCTTGTTCTCTTTCGAAACACTCATTTGCTGAAGGTTATGTGAAGCTTTTTCTAGAGGTTATTTTAATGTGCACATAATCTGCAGGATAACTTTCCTGGTGGGGAGTGAACAGCACTAGGTGTTAGGAACTACACAGAGTATTTGTAAACACAGTATGGAAGAAACCCTTTGCTTTGATGGAGTATAGGCCAAATGACCTTTTCTATCTTGGAAGTTTGAGCTTGGGCTTATACCCAGGTGGCAACATGTGTTTATGTATTACACAGCTAGTGATAGTGTTTTAAGAGACTTAGTTTAAAATATTTTAAAGGGTTAAAAAAAATGGTTTCTAATGGTTATAAAAATATTTATTAATGACACATAATTAACGATTTTAAACTTGGCATGGAGGCTGAGAGTAGAGATGAACTTGTTTTTGCCCTTTGAAACAAATCTTCCGATTCAGATTTTGTGAGTGACTCTGATCTGTAAAAGACCAAGATTGAAACTTCAGCTCAAAATGTATTGGAGCATTAAGAATGTCTACATTTAGGTTATTTCTTGTCTGTGTGCTTGGTTGTGGCTTTTTTTTTTATTTTTAATTTAATTTTATGGCAGGGGAGGTTTATACAATGATTGTCTCTTCAGGAGCAAGTTATGTATTCAGTGGGCCTGTTAATTTGATTATAAACCTGTTCGCTTGATTTGGTTTGGATTTTTGACTCAGTATAAACAAAATAGTAACAAAAAAATCAACTTGGTCAAAATCAGGACAGCATTCATCTTTTCCAGCTATAGTTTGGTTTGTTCTGTGTGTGTGTTTGTTTAAATACTTTGTCATCTGGATAACTGCTTTCCTGGAAAGGCTCTTTTATCTGTTGTGGCTTCTAATGCTGTTGGAGTTCATGTGTACCACTGCTTATGAGAAAGGTATAGGAAAAAGGTAGAATTAATTTGATGGTTTATTGAGCCTTACCTTTCTGTAATCCACATGCTCAGCCTATTCAGATTGTCTGAAATGTAAACCTGTGCTGAAGTTTAGGTGATGTTGGAACACGGATGATTTTGTAGTATTTTATCATTAGAACATTGCATTTTGATTAAACAGCTGTGCAGGATGAGGTACCTGCCCCAGTAGAAGTCGAGAATCCAGCTTATCAGTTAGAAATTAATTTTCAGATCAACATAAGATATATCCATGTACAGCAATGAGAAAGGCTATGAGGAGTTCTGCAGGTACTCTACCCTTCCTAACCAAGCTACAAAACTGTGCATGTTTGGTAGAAACTGTTGTTTACAAAACCTTATGAAATATTGGTACAAATTTTATCAAACCATCAGTAATGTTCACACTGTTTTTGACAGATGGGCGTATTTCAGAGCCTGAAATCTTTGGGAAGTGTGTCTTGGGTGATTTGCTCCTTTCCTGATTCATTCTGCCAGACAGTGTTTGCCTATTTCCCCTCCAGTGACCCAAGCTTGTCCTATTTACTCTGTTCCCTACTTCAGCAATTTTAAGTATCTTCATCTCTGCATGTTGCGTTTTGGAGGTAGCTCAAGAGGCCATCCTTATCAGAGAGTGGACATCCAGAAGTTTGTGAAAAAACCGGCATCTTGAATATCCATGCCTGGCATTTGTCATCATTAGTGATTTCTGGTGTTGCTTATGGCATTCCTGTAGCCAGTTCTGCAGAGCAAACTGTATTCTCTTTTGTGGTTTGAAGTGTTTTGAGTGTTTTGTGCTGCATCTAAGTGCTCGCTCTTGTGCTAGTTTGTATGGAGTAGCTGTTCACAGATACACTGCTGCCTCTGCATCAGTGGAACCAAGAGAGAAGGGCACTGAGAATGGCTAGACCAAGTGCTTTGAAAACTGCCACAGATTTCAGGTGCTAGTTTAGAGAAGAGTCAGTTTTAAACATAAAGGTTTCATTTTGATAGAAACATTTGAGTTAGGATGTTGGTTTTAACACTCCTTGTCTAAATGAATAAACCAGCTTTTACTATAGTAGTCCTTCAGATCATTTTGGGGTAATTAAGGGTCAAGACTCTGCTTATGGCTTAGAAGGTTTAATGGATGTTTCTGTCAACTCTGCCACCATGACCAGCAAATTTCACTCAGTGTAATGAGAAGAGCGTACTTTTATCCCACGTTCCATTGTTCTGAAGATTGAGGAAGGGGTGAACAATGGCTTCTGATACTTTAAATCTCCTGAAAAAATTGGCTGGAAATACAGGGAGAAGTAAATGACTGGAAATACAGGGAGAAGTAAATGACACTTCATATATGGAGTGTAGTAAAATCTATGTGGGGGTGAGAGCCAATGCGTTCCTTCTTCCTGTGGTCTTTGGCCACAGGGCATAATAGGAATTTTATCAGTTGTCTGTATGTGGGTAACCTTGCTGTATGCATAGCAGTAAGTATAAGCTGTAACACTGGAAGTCAGAAACGTACAAGAAATACTGTGGTTTGTCTTGGAGTTTACTACATAGCAATCTGCACCAGTGATGATAATGATGTTTTAAAATGCTTTTAAGCATAGCACCTGGTGTCTGCATCATCGAACTCTTACATTTAGCCCTGTGTTATTCAGTCTTCTATATTGCCATTGCTAGTCTAATTAAGAAAATAAGATCGCTTGTTGCAGTACCAGGCAGGTGCAGTATGCCTTATGGGTGTAACTTGCCGCAGAGAACAGAAGCTTATTGAATACTCTGGAGCTTCCTCCTCAGTGACAATTACATAAACATCTTCTGCTAAATAACTGCTGTTGATGCACTGCAAAAATTCAGTATCTGATAGTCCTTAATTTCTTTTATTGTGCCTGTGAAATCATGCAGAGACTTCACATTTGGCTCTAATGGCATACAGGCCAAGATTCCACTTGGGAGGTTAGTAGGTTTTGTTGTTTTTTTAAGCGGGTGCATAATCAGCTCTTCATATTAAGGCAGAATGCTTGCTACCGAGTTTGAAGTCTTTCCAAAAGCTGATTTATTTAAGTCAAAGAGGGGACCAAACCAAAGGTTTGTAAAGGCAACTGATTTGTTGAAAGGCAACAGATTGGCAAACAAAAATAACTTTCAGGCATACCAGCCCGTTTTTATCTGTTCCAGCTACATCACTCAGTCCAATTGCTGCAGAATCCGCTTGCTTCTGTTAGATTCAGGTTCAGCATACTACAGTATAGAAATCATGTGGTAATGTTACCAGTTTAAAATGCTGGTATTAAAAATATGCCACCAAAGTCAATGTTATTATCATTGAAAATTGCCTGTTACTTGCATGGTGATAAGATGTACTTAGGTGAAAAAGTTTTATAAGTGATGCAACTAAATGTTGATCCAGTATAAATAACAAATTCAGTGGTGTTCGTTAGGGGATGATCGTTATACTCGATACAGAAACCCATCTTCCTGTGTAACGTTTGTAGCTTTTTATGGGTAAAGAATTGATGTCTTTTTTTTTGTGGAATGTTAACACATTCCCTGAGTTACACATGTGTTTGTTTTTTTCCTAGTTAACTCTCACTAGTATTGAGTTTTACATGTGTGTTTAAATTTAGTCCTACAGAGTCATGTGTTGAGTTGTTTGGGTTTTTTTAAAGTAAGATTTAGGCTTCAGGATTTTATTTTGAACAAGAAATCTCAGCGTTGCTAGAGACTCTGTAAAGTAACCCTTGTAACATGTCAGACTGTTCTTTTTTTCCATCTTCTTTTTTTCCGTGACTGCTGCATGGAATCTGGCCTGATGCTAATCTGGAAGGACAGTTACACCTCATGAAAGAATCATCACTGCTAATCAAATCAGAGTGAAAACCTACCACTCTGCATCAGTGGAGACATTTAATGTGCTGAATATTTCATGTACTGGGGGCTGCAGCTGTAGACAAAACCCTCTCAACAGCTCCTTGTTGCGTGCAAATATTTACTCAAACACTCTGGCGTGGTTGAACTGATGTGCAGCAACACCAGGAAGCCTTGAGTGATCCTTCTAAGTAATGGTAATTACATGTGACTCCACACATGCTAGGTCACGGTGGCTTGCAGACAGCCCCTTGCTTTGTTAAAGCTCCTCTTGCCTGCATGATTAAGTGGGCAGTGTGCCACAGGAAATTTGATGCATACAGGATGACAAATGTCTGTTTTGGCTGCTGAGAATTGAACTCAATCGTAGATCTGCAGAAACATCAAAACACAATCAAGGGCTGACATCAAACCCGTGAGCCAAGAGAATTCCTCAGGCAAAAAGGATTGAACTTGAAGTACAAGAGAAGAGTGCTTTAGTTTGTATGCTGGTATACCAGTTTGGTTTTGCTGACTTGTTAAAAGGAGGGGTGGAGGGAATAACCCAGAAAAATGTGTGTCTCTGCCTTTCCAGTAATTCTTTACCACAGAGTTGTAGTAATGGAGTGGCGAAAGAGCAAAGCAATACAAAACAGTAAGTTTCCTTTCAGTTTTTATATTTCACCTCTTTTTTCTTTTCCTCTACAGTATACAAGAGTTGATCTTGGATATCTGTAGTGAAAAGCATACTTTTTTTTTTTCTCCCCTAACAGTATCTCCTTGTGACACCAGGAAATATTCCCTGTTAAAAATAGTGGTGCAAGTGCTGCAATCACCTGCTGCTTTTGCAGTTGCTTGATCTTATATGGCTCTTTTAAAAAGATGTCCTATTTTGTTGCTTGCATGTTGCTTGCATGTTGCTTGCATATTGCTTGTACTTGTACCATGATAAATGATAACACAAGGGGTATTTGCAGAATTGGATTCATTACGTATCTCCCAGTAGAGGTAGGGATTGACTTCATTATTTTCTGGCCCAGGTCTCTGCAACCTGAATAGTCCCAGTGGTTGATGTGTCTGATGGAAGCCGCTTTGCGGTTGAAAGCAGGCTGTAAGTTTGCACACAAGCACATCATCTGTGAGTATAGTAACTGTGTTCATTTGGTCTGTGTGATGGCAGAGGTTGGTTTTGGCTAGCGGATCCTACATCATAGTAGTCTTCATTTTACTAGGGCAATTCTACATCAGTATTTCTGGTGTTTGCTTACAGCCTTGCAAGATTTATAGCCGTTCCTGATTAGGAAATGAAGGCAGATGTCCTGTAAAACTGCAGTCAGATCCTTTCCCTCCTCTTTTGTAGTACTACTACACTAAAGGTGGTGTAAAACACTTGCTTGACAGGTGTGCTTTTCAAATGATAAAAATTATTCCTAAACAGGAGTTGTGAAAAGAACTTGCTGAAAGAATTATTTTCTGAATTTGGGCAGTCTGTGGAACTGGTTGAATAATGAAGTGCTGAAAGGCATTTGAAGCAAATGTCAATATTTGTCAGATAAATTGCTTTCAATAAATAATTTTCCCAGACTCTAGTCATCTGGAGACTTGGTGATGATGGCTCTAAAGCAAAGACCTTCATAAGGAGGGGAGAAGCATTATGTGTAGGGGTGCTTCCAGAGGCAGTCTCGGCAGAGTGCAGCTTCTGCTGCCCTGACTTTGTACATTCTGCTGTACAGCTCTGCTCTAAGGAAGGAGGGAAACCATAGTTGCTTCCATCCCAGTCCATTTGACTCTACACTCTTTTGGGTGTTGAGGCTTTATTTGTGTTAAATAGAGAGTTAAACCAAAACAATTTCATACTCTGTGTAGCATTTCAACTGCCCATCATTAACCCTTTGCAAGTGAATTCGAAACAGCCTAAAAAGAATATTGAACTAAAAGCAATCAAAACCTGAGGAATAGCCCTGCAAATACACAAAGATAGATCTGAAAACAACTTCGCTTTTTTCCAAGTATGATAGATTTATTTTCTGGATATAAATGGCTAAATTTGTCACAGTCCCAAGTGCAGCCTTCCAGTGTGCAGTCTGCTATTGCATGCAGCGTCGTAAACGCAACTTGCCCCAGGCTTGCGTTCTTGAGATTTTCCTCTCAGTGCCTGGATCCATAGGGGGCTTGAGTGAAACTCTATTGGATATGTCCTTCCACGTGTGTGATCACTGGGTCTTGAGGTTTATCACTTCACAGAGAGTCTGGCTATGGAAATTTTAAATTGCAAGCTGCAGATTCAGATGGTCATTCCTAAGGAAAAAAGCTGTTTTTTGAATGACAGAACTCATAGTCCAATACATGCATTTGTTTTTTCCATAAATGGTGGAAGCACTTTGTGAGGTGTGAGCATGATTGTTTCCCACTGTAAGGAAATACCTTTCTAAATGTTTAGTATATGTAGTCATGGACACTGTTTTATCAGAAGATAACGATGTTTCTTGATGTGGATTTAGTATGTCGCCTTCTAGATGGATTTACGTGATGTTGGCCTCTTCAAACTAGATTGAATGAGAAAACTGGTGATTTTCGTAGAGGTAGGCCTCTGCTCCTGTTGCTGTTCAGGAATAGCAGTCAAAAATGGCATTTTGCAGGTTGCATATTGTATCTTTTTGAAGAAGTTCCTCTTTTGAGGAAGCGTGCGTACTCCTGGGTAAGCAACCTGACAGGCTATTGGGCTTTTAGGGGTATTTCTTGCATTGTGACCTCTTTTAGGAATTGTTCCTCCTCTCTGGGAGGCGACGAAAAATTCATTTTGGTCCTATCTGGAAATGTTGCAATGCTTCTCGTGTCTTGTAATAAGTTTCTGGGGAAGTTAACTTTATTTTGGATTTAATAAAAACAAATCCTGATACTTGCTGCAGACATTCATGGCATCTCATGATGTGTAATAAATGAACATGTTGCTACTTTGAATGCTGGTGGCTGCATGGAGTCACTTAAATTATAGCTTTCTTTAGAATTTGGCTCCTTGCTGTTTGCTTAGTACCTAGGAAGCAGTGATGATTGAAGGAAGAGTACAACTCCAGACACAATATCACACACAATTAGTCTTTTCATTTCAGTGCTCTTTCTACCATGTTTGGCTGCTTTAGTATGGGCCATTAAAGTATTTTGGCCTGGAGGGTTTCAGCTGGGTTTATCTAGACTTCTGCTTGAGTAAGATAGCAAGGATATGAGTGAGAACTGCAGAAGATTACCAGGTACCGGGATAGAAGCCAGACTATATATTTTTATTAAAGGTCTGTAAAATGTGAAAAGGAGTGTTCTGTAGTTGTACTATTTCAAGCAAAACCATACAAGATGCAAGGAACTGAAGTCTGTGGTTTTCCAGCCATTTCCTAGCTGTCTGAAGCAGTGTTGTATGCCTGCACTGTATTTTCTGAAAGATTGTAATTACAGTTTCTTAGGAAATGTGCAGTAATGAACTTTGATTTATTCCTCAAGTCTTATAATTGGGGGAGACCCCACCATGATGTGTTTGCATTAGAAGTGTTTGCCTGATCACTGCAAGGTTGCTGAGATTCAAACCAGTTGTTACATTAAAAACTTTGATAATGGCTTGTGTAACTACGACCTTTAGGCAGCTGATGTTCTAAACTTCGGCTGATTTTGAGACTTGAGAATTAAAGTGCTTGTCAGATTAATTGAAAAAGCCATGGAGTAAAAGCTAGAAACCATCATACTTTTTTCTTCTTCCTTAACTTACCTAAATGCTACTTCACCTGTTCCGATTTAGAAGTGCAAAGAGCGATGTTTGCTTGCTGAAAATCCAGGAAACTGTGAGTCTTCTTGACATCTGCCTGCCCTTAAAAATTGGGTAAGGAAATGGGAATGGACCGTGCTGCTCTTGTTTTTTAATGGGAATATCTCAGAAAATAAATCACTTCCTCCACCCTTTTACTGTGAGGAACACAAGGATAATTCAGGCAGAATCGGAGTAGACACATCAAGTAATTGAAGTTCTGCTTTATCTGTTTTTGATTCCTTAATGGACCTTCATCCCCAAAAGACTGAGATGAGATGGGTATGTTCTGATTAATGTGGACTATTTACCATTTCTGCTGATAAGCTAGGAGGATGCATTAAATCTGTCTCAGCAAGTGGCAGTGAAGTTTCAAATAGTAACGAGGACAGCTGCATCTTTCTTTGACTCCTGAAGGTCAAGCATTTCTAAATCCTTTCCCGGCTTATAAATAATACTGCTGATGCGATTCAGTTAGTTACGGAAACTGTAACCTCAAGGATATTTTCAGCCTTTGTGTTGGTGGAAATACTTGTGGCTGTATTTATAACAATATTCCAGATAGCACTTTCCAGTGGGTTGGTTTTTTGGTATTTTTGGACAGTAGCTTGTGTCAAGCCAGAGAAGTCTTTTTGAATGAGCAGTGAGACTGCTTGAATCTTAAACTGGAAGTTGGAGTAAGAGCCAGACTCAAAGTTGACAATTACATAAGGAAGAATTGGGTCAAAAGCCCAAAACCTTCTTCAGGCATGTACATTTCAGACTCTGTGGTTCAGTGCTGCTTGTGCTTGGACGGAAACAGAAGCAATTACTTGGACAATTACAAGCCCTTAATGTGCTTTTCAAGGTTAAGATTTTTAGCTTTATTTTTTATTTATTTTCAGTAATATTGAAGAGCTGTGTAAAATTTAGATCTTAAATGCACCTGAGTATAATCCCCATTTGAGGAAAGAGGGGAGGGGAATGGCTGCAACATTCCTGGTAAAAAGGGGCTGAGTAAGAGCAGGGTCAGAGTTGCATGTAAACCTTGTAGCCAGCTTCCTCTAGTAGTGTTACCTTTGCCAGTGTCACAGCCCAGGATGCCAGGCTCATGCTTGCAGGACCTCTGCTGTTGCTGGGGGACTGGGTATGTGGAGCAGTGGTCATTATCCCCCTACTTTTTTGCTTATCTTGAGCAGTGGTCGTACATTTTTGCAGCTCTTGTCTGAGCTTTTGTTTCCTGTCTACTACGCTTTATACGCTGGCCGTAGCTACTTCCATTTTCCTGATGGCCAGTGGACATTATCAGCCCCCTCTGACTCTTCCTTCTTGCTGCTTCCAAAGCTGGGTCTTACCTCCTCAAGGATGAGAAGTTACCTTGGTAAGACTCCTTTGTCTCCACAGGAGTGAGAGGCCTGGGTAGTGGCTTGTTTATTCAGCTGCAGATGATGGCTGTGCTTACCATAGACAAGTTTGCACTGTAATTACTGTTGCAGCTTTGATGGTACAAACTACCTTGGTCATAAAATACTGCCATGCTTCCTCTGTTATAAAGTATGCTTATGGTAGCACTTCATAGAACATAATCTGAGCAGTGAAATTTCTCACTTTACTGCAGATTCCTTCTGTTGAGTTTACCCTAGTGCCATGTTTCTCCTGTGAAGGTACTCTAGCATTTGAGGCTTTAAACGAAAGGTAAAGTATGTGACTGTGCAAAGGTGATCAGTGCTACTTGCAGAGCTGCCAGCCTCATCCTGAACAGCTTTCTCACTTCCTATGTGAGCTACTTATGGTCGGACTTGCATACTGCAAATACTTTGAGGATGTCCCTCTGAACTTCAGATCATCATGATTTTTATACAGGGCAGCAATCAAAGTCAGTTTAGTTTAGTGCTTTGGTTTTAGTGGTGGGTAATACTAGCTTTGTGAAGCAAGAATAAAAAACCCTCAAAGATGTAAGATAAAACTACCTCTGGTTATGTTTCATGTGGATCTGTAATAAGCAGGCATGGATTTGTCATGTGATGCGGGAGGTTTTTAGTGATAGATCCACAAAATGTTTAGTATCAGTTGTAACTCTGGATAGTTATTTCTTCTGTGTGTCATTGTCTTTTAAATAATGCTAAGTTCTTGTTTCTGTATCAGCAAGTTCAAACTATGTGTTGAGTGAAAACATGTTTCCTTTTATCATTACAAAATGATAAAAGCTGTTATCATTTACATAGTTTATCATGTGCAAGATGTTTCTTGTGTAGAGAAAATTAGTGTTTTAAACTGGTGCCTTTAGCACCATCAGATTTATTAGACTAACTTGTGGACAGCCAATTCTGTTACTGAAATCATCTGGAGTTAGAGCGGAAATAGGCTTCTGGGATTTTGGCATTGCTGAGATTTGGAGGGACTGAAAATACCGTGGCTCTTATTGCTGTAAGTGTTGCCAATTCCAAATAATGCACCTCTATCCATAGAAATTTCAGTCTGATATTCCAGACTCCAGTCTGGAGTGGTGGTGGAGGGGTGGTATTTTGCTGGTATTTTAAAAGTGATTTTAAAAAATGTTAGGTTTTGCTAATGTACCTCTACAAACAGTGAATTCCTGGACTCTTGAATTTCCTGAACTCTGCTAAAGAACAGTTAAATCTGTGGTTTTTCATGTTATACTACTGAAAGGTCTTCCATGGATTTGAATTAGAAGTCTATATTGTGAGGATCTAGACAGGCTTCTGTAAACTTTGGGGATGAGCTGACGTGACATGGGTCCTCTACACAGTAAGGTTTTTGCCTTGGGCCTTTTGGCAAACTGTATGTCTGAAGAGTGTGAGGGAACTATACATCAGTAGCTTGATTTTTCTCAAAGCTCTACAACAGAAGCATAGGGCTGGTTTTTGGATGCCCAGTGACAGATTTCAGTGGGGAGTTGACTGATAATGCCAGCACTCCTCCTGTCCTTCACCTGTAAAACAGGAATGAAAATCAAACTGGTTTTCATATGCCTCATCAAAGTGGACTCAGATGAGTAGATTGCTGATATCTTTTGTAACTTGTTAAGTTTTGAGAGCTCTCCTGAGGAAGTATCAGAAATTTGAGGCACAAGGAGCTGCTACTTCTGAGATGTGCAAATGAGTGATGCTTTCATCTTGCAGCAGAAAATCCTGACACCCTGATGTATGACCACACTGATGTGCATCCAGCTACTGTGAAGCACAAGGCTTTATGGAAAGCTATTCAAAGCACACTAAAAAGACACCTGCTGGTCAGTGCTCAGATTTAATCAATTGGCCAAGTCATTGTTGCAGAGTTCCTGCTGTGTGCGCATTCTGTACATCATCCCAGCCAAAACTGGCATTGTCTTTGCTCAGCAGGCATTTTGCCAGGAGAACTGAATGCAGATACCCCCTCAAGCAGGTCATAGATGTCCTAGTCAATGTCAATGACCTGTAATGTATGGATATGGTTAATTAGTCACTTATTGCTAATAATACTGCAGACCTTCAACTGAGTTACTGAGAATGTGTTTTTTTTTTTAAGGCTAGCTGTATGCTTCTGTACAAGTACCTAGATGGTCAGTCAGTATGAAGTCTGTGCTCTGGAGAGCACATGTAAGTTCGTATGAAGCTTTTCTTTTGGTTCAAGGAATTCAGTCACTCTGAAATTAAATTCAGAGACTGTGCTACAAAGATTGCCAATGTTCCCTGGCTAATGGAGATGCAGACCAGGGCCAGAAAGAGAGAGACTCCCTGCTGGTGTACCATGTTGTGCTATAGAAGAAACTGTTAGCAGGTGATAAAGGATTACTAATGATAGCTGGAGGGCTGAGGAAACTGAAGTCCCTACAAATCACTAGCTCTGAATTATCTGTAAAGAGACCAGTGTGCCATGTCCACATGTTTATAAGGAAGGCAGTGCAATTTTGAGATGAAGCTATTTTGTTTTAATAAACTAGAAGTAATCACCTGCTACACTTGATTTTTTTTTTAGTAGATAGGGGTTGGGAGCAGAACTTTTCATGTGAATGTATGTCAAGATCCAGACTGGCTGTCCTCAGGATAAGGTCCTGAGCCTGATTTCTTCCCGTGTGACCTTGGTGACTGTGTTACTTCAGGTAAGAGAGGCAGGTGAGGGGAGTGTTTTTCTTTTTCTCACTGGACAGTTTGTATATTACCTCCTTTGTTATCTTGCCAGGAATGTGCACAGAACATTCCTGAGCTCTGCCTACCAGGTTCCGTATTTGTGATACCAGCAAAGAACAGACCAACAGCCTGAGGCTGAGTGAAGAACATTAGAATGTGGGCCACTACTCCTGAGCAAAGGAGAGGCAAAGTTTGTGTTTAACTGTTTCTTGCCGTGCTGGTTTTTGGGGTTCTGTGCAGGACTCTTATAGCTCAGTGGTGAATTGTATCCACATTGCTTCCAGTTCCTAGTCTGCTCTTCTGACTCTACTCCTTGTGGTATCCCAAGACCAGCTGACTCCTTGTAGCCTCTCAGTCTTCCTAAAAATGGAGGGTAGAGATGCAGCTTACGGAGATTAGAACTGAGGTTTTTTTTTTTTCACTTAATAGTATACTATTTTAAACGTACTGTAGATAAGAACAACGGATGCAGCTGCCTATTGGTTGCATGAATTTAGCGGTCATTAGATGCTGCGATAACTGAAAAAGAGCTGTCAGTCGTTTCTGTGTATACGTATAAAATGTCATCAGGTGTCCATGTGGATGTGGTCTTCCTGTTAACCCCCCAAAGCGAAGCCTCTGGTACTCCGTTGTATTAAATGATTGTGGATGCTGCAGCAGATCTTTTCTCCCACTTGACGAGGAGGAACATATATGTTGCTTGGAGCTGTAAAGTGTCAGAAGGATTCAGACTGTCTGATATAGATTGTGTGCACACCATGCTATTAAAATGCAGGGCAGCTATTCTTCATGGGAATGAAGGATAGTTGAACATACTGGGCCAGGTGTTGGTGCTCTCCTGTACCCTTGTACAAAGGAGTGAATTTGCGTAAGGGTGAATGTAATGAGGATCAGGCTTGAGAGATTTGTTTTCAGTGTACACAGTCTGTTATTAAAATGTATTTCTTTAGCTGTCAGGCGATTTCCTCATCTTGTAAGTGGAGTTAGCTTCTGTCAGAACCATCATGCAATTATGTTACATGACTTTTACAAAGAGAGAGTGGTAAAAAATGAGCCATACAAGTTCTTTTTTGCCTTTTAACTTTCTTTTTCCTGTCTTTTGGTGTTCTAAGCTCAGTGAATGGTGGTTATTAAGTGCTGTATTAAAGCTAGGCAGTACAAACCATCACATTGTATTTTTATGTAGTTTATCGCAAAATTCAAATGTTTCTTCAAATTAGTAATTTGCTGTAAGTCAGAGGCTGCACATACATAGCTAATCTGCTGTCCTTTTCATATTCAGGTAAAGGCTATGGGAACCCTGTGGCTTCTTCCTGCCGATTCCAAGGGTTCATGTCACTGTTTCTTTCCCCAGATTGAATATGTGATCATGGGTAAATTCAGACATATGTCAGAAGTTAACTTACCCTGATCTATGAAACATACCTCTCAGCAGTGATTTGACTATTGAGATTGTCTTTTAGTCTTTTAAATTATATAGTGAAGAGATGACAGCATTGTACTTCAGAAAACTTCATAATGACAGATGAAAGGAATAATGTCTGTTCCTTCAGCTGTAAGTTTTCTTGTGGCAGTAATGCAAGGTAAACAGTAATATTAACTCTTTTTCATCTTTATTTTTGGTGTGTAACTTCTTTTGGACTTGATACTCTATTTATAGCTTTTGCACAAGGTCGAACACACTTCTCACACCTCATTGGTTGCACATTCTACCCTGAGAAGGATTAAGAGTCTTATTGATTGTCAAGCTGAGCAATTTCATTTTTTGTTTTTGTACTTCAGCCTCTAACCCTAGGATCCATTAGGACACCGAGCCAGCAAGGTGTAGACACATCAACTACAGAGGGAAAGAGCTAAAATGACACTGTCTCCAGCAAGGGATGCATTAATAGATCTGAATTCAAACATAGAAAAGGCAATTTTTTTCCTGCTGGGAAGTGAAGTCCTCAAGAGAGTCATCTCAGACTGAAGAACATGATATGAAAATCAATAAAGGCCCTATTGTGCCGGTGATGTGTCCGGGAAGTGTCATTTTATATCTTGTTAGTGGATATCTAAAGGAAGTTAAAGCTACTTTGCTCATAATAATTGGATAAATCCTCTTTCATCAGTGGTCTGTTTCGCTATTCAAAGTAAAAGTGAAAAACAGTGGAGGGTCCAGTTTGGATATGATGAGACTGAATGAAGGCAATGCCTGTTAAGGGTGGTTTGTTTTTTTTCAATTAGGCTGATACTGTTTCTGGAACTGATTTTCAGCTCTGTTTTTCAAGCAGAGATATAAGAGTAATTAAAAATAGAAAGCGCTTGTCTGCTTAATTGGAAGAAAACCCTGCTTTTGACATTTTTACTGTATTAATGCTCCAGACAAACTGTAAATACACCATTTGCTTTATTGCAGGGGATGAAGGAATTATGGGTCTTGGTTAAGTTTATCTGCATTATTAATGCTGTAGTCTGGATGAACTTAAATGATAGCAATGATAATGGTTCACACAGCCCTGGATATAGTTGTGGCCTTGCAAAAGTAGCAACGAATATGGTAATATTATAGAAATTTCAATTAAGGTATTGATTAACCCCACCCCCTCCCATACAGTTGGCAGAAGGAACTGCATGAATTAGGGAAGAAAAACAGTCTTTCAGCTTCTTTCTGTAGGTAGCTGGCATTCTGCAGTTGCTATTCCATGTTAGCATTTGAAATGACATATGTGAAACAAAACTTAGAGTTTTTCCTTCTGTGTTTTTTCAAGCCAAATTATTGCTCATTTAAACATGGGTAATTACAGGGGTGGGAGTTGACTGAATATTGAAAGAGACCGAGTATTTCCATGCATAAATTTTGCTGGTGGCAGACTTGGTAAATGCACTGTTCTTTTCTTGGCTTCCTCCTTGTACCACAGGGGAAAACATTTATGTGAGATAAGTAGTCTTTCCTCCTTTCTGGAAGATTCAGTTGGTATGTCTGTGTCATGAGGTGCTTCACCTCACAGCTTTCTGAGTGGTTATACTGACCTTCTTGGGACTCTGAATTCTGTTTATTTGCAAAACACCTTTCCTCCTACCAAATGCTTTCAGTGCTCTTGGGTTTTTAGCCCTTCCCTTGTACCCTGTAGCTTTTAACTGAGTTTGTAATGAAATTGAAGACTTCCCACTTCATTTGTTTTGGACCATCTCTCATTGTACGATCATCAACTTTGTCTGTTCTTTGAGCATCTTGATAGGCTTTGCCTTGCTGTTTTAAGGTAACGATCCCTCCCCCTGAGATTGCTTGGTGGCTTTTTTGTTTGCTTTCTTTCACTGGAAGGTAAGAAGAAGATGTAAACCAGGAAGTTCCACTATACTAGCTAAGAACTGTAGGAAGGTAAAAAGAAAGATTGAGTTCTACCTGCTGAGTGGATCAATGGTGCAAAAGAAAAGGCAGAAAAGCTGACCTTTCCCCTTGTGGTGTCAGCTTCGAGTTATTATTTATTCCAGATGTTGTGATGAACTATTTATTGTGTGAATAGAACAGCAGGCAAAATCAGTGTTAAAAATGGTGGACTTTCCATGTTGCCCTTCCCCACACACATGCGCTTTCTTGCAGTGAAGATGTTAGGCTCGTCAGTAGTTGTGGGATAATCTCCCAGCACCTCTATGTGTTACTTATTTTCTTACTATTAAAGTAGTCTCAATTTGAATGAAAATCCTACTGAAAATGAGAAAATTGCATCAGAGAAAGGCTTGGTTGGTACAGAAGTTTTTGCTCTTGTACCATTTGATCTTAACGTTGCTAACTGGGGTGCAATACAATGAGAGTGCAGACCACCTTCGTTTCAAGGCTTTTGATAGACGCATATGGGACCAGAAGGCTTGATAAATAAGTTCAAGGCCTGACTGATAGATAGACTAGTATAGATAGATAGATCTAGTATATGCATGCTATAGTTAAAAAAATAACCCTCCAACAGGCTTTCAATGAATTCTTTCAGTCTTTGATAGGTAGTATTGTCAGTGCATCATGGGTGGCATTTGCTGTCTCCCTCCAATCTTGGCTGTATTCTGCAAGAGCAGTGCTTACGTGGTTACTGCTGGCAGTGTGAAACTGTCACCTCTAGATGTGATCTCCTGAAAAATACATTTACCAGGTAAAGTAACTCCTGCTATTTTGCCATCCCTGTAAATATGCCGTCCCTTTGAGAAACTTCTCAGGTTTGTGACCTTTTATATAGGAAGATGTTTTTGTGTGTGTTCCTCTTCATTACGACATTCACTCATGTCTGTGCATGTGCAAGGTTTCTGGCTTCTTACTGCAGCTGCTTAGAATAGGTCAGAGGTTACTTCTGTGCCACAAAATACTGTTCCAAATTTTGCTCTTGTGCCTTCCATCTCTTTTCATACAAATTCATTTCAACATTAGAGCTCATTTAACATCTGCTATTAAATTTCTGTTCTTGAATTTAAATGACTGTCTTAAATCTCATTAATTTGAATAATGCATTTTGTTAAAATTGGGCTCTATATTCAGTGCTGTCAGACCCACGTTAGCTTCCTTATTTCTCCCTTCACCTTACTCATTGAAAGAAAATGGTGGAAATAGTCCTTTGGATAGTGCTTTAAAGAATGGTTTCTCCAATAATGGTTGACTGTGCTTTGTTGACCCCAGTCAGCAGCTGAGCTATGACTCAGTCTCTTGTTCCCTCCCTCTTCCAGAAGCAGGAGGGGGAGAACTGGGAAAAATTGAGAAAATGTGGGGCTCAGGAAAATAATAATGAGTTAATTTAATAAGGAAAGGCAAAAGAAACGAACAAAACCTTAAAGTGATACAAAGGCAGTCACCACCTCCCACATGTAGTCCAGTGCCCAGCCAGTCTGAGCCATTTCCAGTCTCTGAGTAATGGCTGTCTCCCCCAAACCACCTCCCTCTTAATTTATATTGTTGAGTGTGATATCATATGGCATGGAATATTACTTTGGTTGATCTGGGTCAGCTGTTTCAGTTGTGTCCCATCCCTGGCCAGCTTGCTGGGAGAGGCAGAGTGACGGGAAAACAGCAGGCCTTGATGCTGTGCATGTACAGCAATAGCCAGAACACTAGGGTGCTTTCAGCACTGTCTTAGTCACACCTCCAAAACACAGCACCACGTGTTACTGTGTGGAAAATTAACTTCATGTTGGATAGACCCAGTAAATTGATACAATTGATACATTTACAGGATTACACTAGTTCAGGTAAATTCATTTTAATAAGGGGATGTGGCTTCTCCTCATTCCTTTCCCCCATCATCTGGGCCTGTGAAGGGTAGAACCTCCTTGAAATCCTGCTGTGATCCCAAGATCCTTTCAGTGCCTGCAGGCAGAAGGAGGTATCCGTCTTTGGATAATGTTTCATTCCTCTCCTCCTCTTTGCAAGCAAACACTGTCTCCCAGTGCTCTTTATAGTAGTAAAGGGACACCAGGGTTAAACTAGTGGGCTGAGGACAAAGCTGCATCTTTTACTACCTTTGTATTCTGTCATTCCATTGATGCTGCCAGAAATGCTTCTTCACGTCTGTATTCAGGATGATGAATCCCCTTGGAGGAGAGAAGCGGTACAAGTCAAATCACCAGCAGTTCAGCATAAAGGCAGGGCCTGAGTTTTTGCAGAGCATGTAACAATTTATGTTAGGACCCTGCTCAACACAGACCAGAGCTGGTCAAAAGTGATTTGCATGATGTTCTCAAGGAAAAGATACCTCTTTGCAGGGAGGAGGGATACGTGTGTCAAACCAACCCACTCATCCTATCTTAAGACTCCTTAAAGTCTCCTGTGTCAGGAGAGAGAGATTTCTTCATGGATTTACAGCTCCTTTCCACATTTTGCCTACAAAACCCCAGGATAAACTGAAACAAAAGCCCCAAACCAGACAACTTCCCCCACCCTGAGAGCAGTGACTCTTCCGTACTTGTCAGTGTGTTCATTAACAGGATATCATTCCTCCTAAATTAAGTGTCTTGGAGCCATATTCGCATTTCAGATCTTGGAAATGGAGCACTGGATAAGATCAAGCTGCACAGGGCCAGGCAGATGCCTTGGTGCAGTGGAAGAGCTGATTGGTGATGCTTGCATCTAGAATAAATTAATGTGAAAAATTGCAATGATTTGATCTCTTTGTCCTACGCTTTCTTACAGGGGAAAAGTAACTGCTTTGTGTCTGTGATAGTTGGCTTGTTGTTTGGGTATTTTGGAGTTTACTATGTAGTCTTTCAGTTGTAAGTCTTCTGTGTTGGCAAACAGTTTGTCTTGAAATACAGGAGAGGCAAGGAATTCACTATAGTGATATTAAGAACAGATAGGAACATTCTGGATTCATCCTGCGTATCTTCATCTGTCATTACTAGAAAAACAGGAAATGAAGTTGAACATTAGTACTTTTTCAGAGCACTGTCTCTAAATGGTAATGTTGCAGTTGTATAGCAAAGGAGCTCTGTGATAATGAAACAATGTAAAAATAAACAAGAAAAATTGAACTGAACTATTACAGACAATAAAGGGAGCACAGCCTGATGCATACAGAAGAAAACTGGGAATCAGAAAATCTATTTGCTGCCTCCCCGAGAAAACCTTTCTTTATTTTCTGGCAGTTTATCTCTTAAAGAAAAGTATTGGGTGACTCTTCCTGGAACTTTTAAGTATGTCTGTGCTTCTGGGGCATGTCCCACAGCTATAACAAGATATGAGAGGAATCAGTCTAGGCCTTGGTTTTCTCTCTCATCAATGACTGAAGTCTAGTTGCAGGTTTTTATGGTGTGTATGAGCTGCACAAAGGTGCAGAAGCGGATTTATGGCTTACTGTGATAGGCTCCAGGTCTGGCAGTCTCCTGATGAGCATTGAAGGGCCCTTGGTGAATTCTGTAGTAATAAATGGGCTTGTTTGCTAATTGTACCCTTCTCTGGCTGCTGACATTTTAGAGAACACCAAGCTGCCTTTGGGGCATCCTGCTGGGAGATTTATTCTGTAGGTGGTGAAAAGGTTTTGAGGTTGGTAGTGCTCACTTGCTACAGCATTATTGGTAGCATGTGTATTGTTTTACTTACTTAAATCTCATTTGTTGTGTCCATGATTCTGGTGTCACTTGATTGTAAGTATTTTTTAATCTGAAAATCAGCTGCTGCTTTGGGAGTAAGTATCATTTGTCATTTAATTCAGTCGTAATGATGTCTAATGTAAGTTGTTGGTAACTTCAAACTGAGGTTTTGGGGCTGTGAAAATGGGAGTCTGGGAGCTAACATTAATTACTGGTAGTTGTGTCTTGCTCTTAGCAATGAATGGGAATGCTAAATATATGAGCAACTTTCTGCAACAGACTTTACAGGCTGGAGAAAAAAATCTGGCTTTGTTTTAAGTATTTGCAACCAATCTGTTCATGATATTGCTTATCCTTTCGGTTTTATTGGAGGCCCTTGAGAAATGTCCCTTGACCTTCCATGGGAAATGTACTGTTGTTTGCTTTTTTTAATGTAATGTAGAAATGGCTGTTTCTGCCTTAGTATTGCCTGCACAAGTCAGTGGAACTTAAGCTGCCATTTCTGCAACTCCCCAGAATTTGATGAGGAACACAAAAGGCAAAGAGAAGCTACGCAACTGTGGCTATGTATCTGTGTAGGTGTTCTTGCCAAGGCTTTTATATTTAACTATACTATCCTTACAAACAGAGGTAAAAGCAAATGAAACTGTGCGCTGCAAGTGAAGTAATAGAAAGACATTATTAAAATAAAGAATTGAATGTCTATACCTCAGAGGTCCTACATGAAGGAGAGATAGTGGCAAGTAATCAAGATGTACAAATAACAAAAGGTGGTGTACCCTATTTGTGACTGTGTAATGGCTAAATTGGGATTTGTGGAGGCTTGCTCATTTTTACCTGAATTTCTTTTTTTATATGTTGGACCAGCCACATTTGTGCTGGGTTATTATCAGATTACAATGTGAATAATGAAAAAGCAAAACTGTCTGATTTAACTGCCCAAAGATGTCAAAATGTGTATTTGTAGAACAAAGGTATTCTGCAAGAATTGAAAACACCTTAAGGTTGTGATGAAAGAGAGAACCTGGCATGAGAATTTAGACTACAGAAGTTTTACATGGATGTATAAGCTACAGTTCCTTATTCACAGGTATTAGAACTGGAAAAGAGAGAAAAGATCTCAATAAATCTGTTCATAGTGGTGAAAGATGAGAACGTGTAATGTAAATGTTTAGAGCAAAATCCATAAATACTGTTTCTGTAATTCCTGAAAGAGATTCAAAAATTGCTTTGTAAGTCTTAGAGCTAATTGTCCCCTTCGAATGGAAGTCTTACTTCTGGGATTATTAATGGGGAAAGGGAGGGAAATCATAAAAATGTTTTGGGGTTGTGAGCTTTTATTTATTACATGTGTGTCCATTGATGATAAAATTTGTATATTATTGTGCTTATACGTTTATATTTTTATCATCATGGGCTCTGTCTAACCTATGAGGTCTCAGGGGTGTAGGAGTCCCCGGCTGAGGGATGTTAAGCTTTCCTTCTTATTTTGGATGTGCACAAAAAATTCATCTATATTCCAAGGCTTGTTAGAGAGGCAAGAGTCAAATGAAAAGAGGTTCCTCCAGATGGTAGTTGAGAGCAGAGGCTTAGTGTCAGGCCTATCCATTTTATGTCATAAAGCTGTACAGTGTGATTAATTCTCCTCTCCCTAAAGTTGTTTTGTTGTGGATTCTGGTTTTGATTTTTAGGTAGGAGAATACAGTGCTGCTTACTCTTAGTAGCTTAGAAACACAGAGAGAAGATGCTGTGTTAATTCATGTACAGAGAATCTTTTCAGTGGTAAGGCCACTAAGTGTTCAATTTTGTTAAAAGCTTACAAAGGCCAAATACATGTATTGGTAACTTCATTCTTTTAAACAATCTGTTAGGTGTTTAGTTTAAAATAGGCTTCACCTACTAATAATGAGGTATCCCTGAATTTCTTCATTAGGTCTTTTTGTGTGCAGAAAGTTACTTGCCAAGTCATTTTGAGGCAGTAAACCAAGTTAGTCTGCTTAGTAAATTAATGTCTTCTAAGAGGTGAGATAATCAACAAGCAGAATAAAACTAGTGAAACTAGGATTAAACTGGAGTAATAAGTGAAGCAGAGACATACCCAGTGTGTCTGGGTCTGATGGTTCTGGCTAGGTCAGAATGGTACCTCAGAGCCTTGACTTTCCTGTGTTGTCACCATGCCACAGCCATGTAAACACATCAGCAGTTCAACTGTAGTTTAGGTATAAATGGACATTTCATTAGTGTTAACACTGCGTCCTCACTGCACATGCCATTCAGAAAAGATGAAACGGCAGTTTTAAAATTTACACAACGTTGAATTCATAGCCAGCTGTTTATTTCATCCTTGAAATTTACTGTGTGTCACACACAAGGCATTGATGGGCTTATCTCAGCCAACCAGCAAAAAACTCATTGAAAAGGAGTTGCGATTCTGCATCAGTAAACTTGCCTCAGTACTCTGTGTGTCAGTAGATAGGTCAGCAGAATTTTGAAGGACAGTAGAAAAAACTGGCAGAATTCTACTTCAGGAAGACGTTATCTGGAATATTGGTCTTTTTTTTTTTTAGTTATTTCTTATTAAAAAAAGAAACCCAAAACAAAAAAAAGTGCAACAAAACACAAACAAGTCCAAAAATTATATTAGAGGTGGCAAAACACTTCAGAGACTTCAAGTGTCAAGTTATTAGCTTGTTTTTCCATTTTTCATTATTCAGAACATTCTGCTAAGGAACTTAACCTTTAAGCTCTAGAGCAATAGACTTGGACATGCTTTGTTTTAGTACACTTATTGTAGATAACTTTTAAAAGAGCTTGTATGTGGCTTGATTTACAAATTCTGTGACAATCTCTATATTTTGTTTTAAGAGAAGGTTGATGCTTTTTACTAAAATACCAGGAAACAAATGATACCCTTTGACAATGGAAGGGGCTGGCAAGAAAACCAGTCAGCAGTCAACACTCCCCAAATAGTAAATGCGGGTTTAAAGTCTAAGGGTGCAAGTTCTAGCCAGCAGGAGACAGCCTGGAACAATGTGGAAAAGAAGTCGTGCCATCCATGGCATTGAGTTAGAGCAGTGGAAATCTTGTATGAGAAGTTTTTTTGCGTTGTGTATTCTTCTATAGGTACCATACAATGTGTTGGAGTTGTGGCTCGGTTTTTGGGGACATTATTACTATATCTAGAAGGTCATAAGTAAATATTGGAATATGCTTCTGTATTTCTAGCCAGTTCTGAAATGTCTAACACCAACCTACGATTGGAAATTTATTCAAATTCCACAAGCAACCTGTGATTTGGACAACCTATGTACCTACTGAATCTCAACCCACAGGCACAAAAGTCCTTCAGTTTACCTGTCTTGAATATTGTATGTGCTCTGAATCACAATATAAGCACTGTGGCAAACTGTTAGCTGACAGTTTAAAAGAAAAGAAAAAATCCATTCCCCATAAGCCCTTCTTGTGCTTTTCTCTTATAGTATCGACACTCGCAGACTCTGATCTAATGTAGTGTTTGGTTTCCATCGTTTCTGAAGCCAGGGAGGAGTTAGTGCTGTGGAGCTGTTGGGAGTATATATGCATGTTTGGAAACACCATGGCACAAGGCATGCTCTGTTTTAGAATATGGTATAGATCAGTGATTAAGCAGGAGTTAGAGGCAACCCAGTGTGCTCAGTTGATTGTGTACTTTATTCCATGTAGCACCAAAGATTTACTAATCCTCACTACTTCTCTCAGATCTAAACATTATTTTCCAGTTCACTTAGCCAGTATTTTACCCTGTCTTCTGGGGGGAGAGTCTGTTACTCATTTTAAGTAGTGACGTATGCTCTCAATACTCCCAATGTACAGTTTCTGATTTTCAGGATGAATAAAAATGTACATTCTGCCCACTTCATCACAAAACTGCCATCTTGCTGAGGTTATGTAACTTTTTTTCCTCTAACCACTGATATTGGAAAGAATGGGACAGTTTGTAAAGAAAAATACTATTGAAACGTTAAGTATTTCGTATCCAGTGAGTGTAGATGCCTCCCAATACCAAGTGAGGGATTCTTCCCCCTGAAAAAGTGATTTTACAAAGGCTAAAAAAGCAAATAAGAAAACCCCCGACAACGAAGAGGTTCTTGAAATGGGGAAAGGATCCTATTTTGGAACATGTGATTTCCATGGAAGCTTTTGACTCCTATTTAAACAATTAAGACATGAGAATTTTGGAGTAATTCTGCATCTTGAAGTTATTTAGTGGTAGAAGTATACTGTGATATGTACTACCTACCCTGGGATGTAGGTGAGTCTTAATGTTGTTTTAGAGGTTTAGATTTTCTCAGGCAACATGAAATGCCTGGAAGATACTAAGAAGGACCATGTTGCTGGAGGAACCACTCTATCTAGTGAGCTTTAGATGGTGGATGTTGTATCAAAGCTGAAAGGATTTCTTGGAAATTGTCATGAAGTAATTGTATTTAGAGCATGTTTTTCATTCTCTGTTTTACACTACTGTACTGCAAAAGTAACAGCAATATCACGACATCAGGTGCTGGGCTTCAGCAAAGCTCATTAGCAAGCTGGGAATTCAGGAGCTGCCTGCATGTTACCGGTGTTAATTATACTACTTAATGGCTGGACATCAACATAGCTTTCAAAGACTTTAAAGTGAGAGGTGGCTGTTGGCACAAAAGGATGCTTGAAGCACTGCACATGCATTGAGAGGTTGATAAAATCACAGATTTCTGTATCAAGCCCCCTGGAAGTCTGAGGCACTTTATTACTTTGTCTAGATAAAAATATGGATAGTCGTACATACAATTTATTCTTGCTGGGCCATGCAAATCTCCCCCCCTTAAAATAACAAACAAAAAGCTTAACCTGAAAGGCAGCCAGCACCTTTTAAGTACACCATGCTCCCAGTACACAACCCATACAGTTTGGCTACTTCTCAGCAAAAGGACATGAGAATTTTATTCAGCTTGCCTTCCCATTAGCTTTGCTGGGAAAGCTATGCAATGTTGATTTTAATGACATAAAGTCAGTCAGAGTTAAGGAAGACAAACTATTTTACCTGAGGATCCGTTCTAGTCTGTGGCAGAAACAAGGAAGCCTAAGTGCATCTTTAGATCCTCTAGCTAGGCTTGATTTAGTAGTTGTCTTGCTGTTACAGGCTTCCAGTAATAGGAAGAGAACTTTTGTTAGGAATAGATCAGGCCTTTCAGCCTGTTGTAGTAGGTGTTGTGGCTTCATGTGATTTAATCGCATCATATTATGGGTTTTTATTGGGCTCCAGCTTCTGTACTTAAGGGTGTAAGAATTGCTACTGTCATTTGAAAAGAAAATCTCTTCCTCTTAGTTGTAGATAAAATCTTGTAAAGCATATGAAAAATTGAAAGAACACTTTATTGTAACCTCTAATGAAAGTATGTGGTTAGCAAGCTTGTTTATTATTAAGTTTTAAATAAACAGTTGGTCTTGTGTATTTTGGTATCCATAATGCAGCTGTTTATAGGGAAAGTGCTAACCTTTGAAGAACTGGGATGTGGGGTGGGATTCAGATTGTTGGTGTAATACTGTCTGCAGTTTTCTCACAAGGAGAGAATAACGTTATGATTGTTCAGTGCTGTGACTTCTCTAGTGTTAATACATAGCTTAAATATGTGCTTTGAGAATGATAAAGAAAAAGAACAGAATAATATGCAGGAATGTTGTGCCAGTGTATAATTGTATGAACATACAGGGCCACCCAGAGAAAGGTAGGTGCACTTTCCAGCAGGAGTGATTACTCAGCAGTAGTTTTATTAGAGGAAAATATGTAGGCTCTGCTGTATTTAGGAGACTTACTGGAAATGTGTCATAAGCATAAACGAAGGAAGAAGGAAGGTTATCAGTGACACAAGAACAGTGCTTCAGTGCTGAAAGCAGGTTAGAAGGGGGATGAATCTTTGTGGAACACGACAGACATTGAAGATGGGTAAAACTGTGACGAAGAGGAGAGGTAAAAATTTCTTTTTTCAGGAAGTTGCTTATCTGAAATATTTTGTGAATGAAAGGAATAGTAAAAGCATCTGTAATTAAACTAGAAAAAATACTTTGGTTGTAGCATATCCGAAACCCTCAATTTTTCCTTCTGTAGGAGGATGAAAACCAGACAGGTAGTGGCTACTCAGCTCACTGGTTTTGCCAGCAGTGTTGTTTAGGTAATTTAGTCTATGGAACAGATTTAGGAGTGATGGTCCATTGGCATGAGGCAGAGCCTCCCTGTAGCCGCCAGGGAGCAAGGTGAGCTGTTGTGATACACATATCGCCCTCTTCTGACAGTAAGAACCAAGACTCTTCTGGAGGTAGGGGCTTTGTTCCAAACTGGCTGTGCTGTGGTCTTGCTATAGCACATTCATATCATACTCATCTTTGTAGAAGAGGATGTAAAGATCATTTTACCTTACAACTGTCTTAATAATACAAAACTGAAGCTGCAAATAGTACTTAGTCTGGATGTATGTTTCTTTTTTACAAGCTTTGTAAAGACTAAGGTAGTTTTTGGAATCTGGGTGACTTGACTCTCACATGCTGCCTGCAGTTTAATGCTGAAGGGCACAGTTTTTAAGTTCCTTCTAAAAATAAATACTGCAAAAGGTATAGGGACATAATTCCACTGCTGCTCTCAAGTTTTGTTTTGTTTTAGGTGAGAGTGGAGTTACTGCTGAGAATGTTTCAAAAGTGTTTTCAAAACAAATGAGTGTAATACATAGAAAGTGATCGCAAAGCCCAGATGTGAAATGAAAGCAGAAGCTGATGAGTAAAAAGGGAAGTCATGCCGAGATTACAGCACTTAGCATAGCCATAGCTTGTTTGGAGGACTCTGTTCACATCTGGTTACAGCACTGCAAAAAAAGAAAAGAAAAGGTAAAAAGGATTTTAGCACTTACAAATATAGCAATAGAGAGAAGGTCAGAGTCCTGATTCCAGTATCAAAGAAAAGAGGCTGTGATGGTAGGACAGAAAACTTTATCCTCCATGCAATTAAAGAAGCAGCAGCTTTAGAAACTACAGTTGTTTTGAATTGCCTTGTGTACCAAAAACAAACACTTAGGCATAGTTTGTCCTTAGATAAGCTTTTATCAGATGTGGTAAGAAATAAGAGGGCAATGAGAATGAGAGGCATTTCTTTACACAGAAGTACACTTAAGTCCTTCTTTTGGTTCCCTCCATGGCTGAAACATCTAGGTAGGCACTTTGAAGTGGTGGGGGATGAGGAAAATCAAAAGGGCAAGAAAGCATTCTCCTACTCTAAAGAAAACAGTATAAATGACTGAAAATGAGCTGTTCTTGGTGGACCAAACAAGTTTATCTCCTTCTCAGTACTGTATGTTTATAAGGCTTGTGCTTTGTGAAAAAATAAAAAAGAATCCACCGCAATTCAGCTAGTGTTTTAAGACGGGTAAAGAAAAAAGTCATTTTTTTTATGACAGTTTGAATTTTGAGGTGGTTGTAAAGGTGATTTCTAATACTTTATGTCCCTCCTGCCTACACTAGCCCAGTAGTGCAAACGACTTTAACTCAGAGACCTCTATGCCTCTACCAGCCTGGGTTAAACTCCAGGTGCTACAATGGTGGGTCATGAAATGCTGCAGAGTGAGCCCAAGACTTGCTTGACACCAGAGGATATGTATGAAGTTAAAGCTGTCCTGAATGTTCTATGCAGGAGAGAGAAGAGTTTGACTCGGTTTCTGGACATTATTAGAAAACCTTCCATAGGCACCGCTCAGAAGGTTGAGGGGGGAGAACAGAAACCCTGAACTTCCCTCCTAACTCAGTCTCATTCAGAAAGTAGAGCACATTGTGGCTATTAAGTGTTAAACATTCTACTATAAGGAAGAAGCACAGAAAGGCTAGTCTTCAGCTGGCCTGGCCTAAGCCCAAGCAGCTGAGCCAAGGTTTAAGTATGCTTGTAATGTTTCAGGGTAGTTAGCTGAAATGAAGCACAGGACCATTTTTTTAACCTTATGAATACTGGAGGATGGTATTGGCCTGTGAAGCTTCACAATGCATGTTAAGGTCTACAGGTTTGATGCCAAAATGTAGTTGATTACACTTCAACTGAACAAATTGCTATACTAATCCCTCTTCTAATGTAGTACTTAAGTACTTTCTTTACCTTGATTCCCAGTCATGTTAAAAGCAATTTGAACATCCTCATTAGGCAAAAAAAGCACCAAAAATTGCCGATTGTGAAGAATAACCTGGCTGGAAAGGATGCCTTGTTTAATACAGTAGTGAAATTTTGTACTGCCTAATACATATTTCTGTTGTCTTAATACTTGAAAGTGTTACAAGATACAGCATTGCTGGAGTTATTTACAAGATGTTGGATTGTTTTCTTGTGGTAAATGAGAGTCAACTGCAGTGGTTATTTGGCTTGGTTTTAATCCACAGATTTTGTAATGCTTCATTTTTTTGAATTGCTGATACTTGTGCTGCAGACATAAGAATGGTTGTGGTGGTAGTTGTTTCCTTACACAGAATTTTGGGCAGAACTCTCAACTGTAAGATGAATGAACATTTTTAAGTATGTCTTTGTGCTGTTTGCACATTTGTGATTTGAGGCATTTGGAAATATTTGGGTTGCATTGTAAAACCTAATGGCCCTCTCATGACTTTGGGTAGGAATCATTAGTTTGGTAGATCTTCCTAATACTGAAACAGTGTGAAGTGTATCATGCATGCTGTGTCTTACAGCATTAGAAATCATTAGTGACTGGGAGAAGACTGTCTTTGTAGTCTACACAAACAAGCAATTTTACTTCAGCTCTTAGATGGTGAAGTGTTTACAGCAGTCCTCTTAAATGTGATATTGTGTATGCAGTCCTAAGTTGATTTGGAAAGATAAGTAAAGAGCGAGCAAGCACCTTCCTCGTGTCCTGGTGTGCTTAAAGCTGTGCAGCATTCTTTCCTCATTATGAATTTTTAGTGGAGGTCAGAGTATGTCAAGGGGGACAGACAGCCTTTTGATTTTTACTTCTAGAATTTAAATCCAGCCAAATCATTAGTAGCTGTGAGTTGTTACCACCCGGTGGCTGAGCACTCCGTGTAAAATTAATTTGGTAGTCTCAGCCCAGTTCTGAGTAAACACATTTCCACTTTACAAATATGATGAAACCTGGCACTAATTGGCACCCTTGCTAGCAGCCTCATCAGAGATGCCAAAATAACTGAAATGTTTCTTTGCTTCTCGTGGTGGTCTCTCCACGTCAGCAGTGAAATACCGTGATGGGGCAGCATGGAGAAGATGGCACAGCTGTTGCACTTACTGTTTTGTAGACTAAGTCTGTAAAGTTGTCAGTCTGGTGCACTTCTTATGCCAGTCTATGTAGAGTTATTAGGATTTTTCCACCACTGCTGGTGCACTTTCAGCAGTCTGTTGGCAGTCAACTTAGAAATCCTTTTTGCCATCTGTGTGGTTGATGCAGTGATAGCATAATAGCTAAGTGGTTCAAATGTGGGTTTGTATGGTATATTTAGGAACTCAGAATTACAGCCGGAGTAGGCAGAGTGCATTGCTGACAGGTAGCTATTAATCACTTTTAGCCATTCTCTTCACTGCCAGCTGCTTTGTAAATGAGGACTGGCACTTGGTAGGTGAATACCTCCTCGTTGTCCAAAATGAAAGGAGTTTGTACCAGTTTTTTTCAGTGGTGGTAAGCACGTAAATGTCAGCAACCCCAAATGGAGATCACGGATTTCAAAGTGAGGCAGTATTTTAATGTATGTGATGCCTGAAAGGATACAGGTTTGGGCGAAATAGTTATGAAAAGAGAGGAGGAAAATTCTTTCATATTGCCTGTTTTGTGAGAGTAGCTGTGTGTTTGTTAACTTAACAAGAAAGTTTGTGAAGTATCGTCACTGGCTTCATCACCACCCCAAAAGGAGTGGGGGATTGACTTGACTGCATGTGCAAAGGGTGCCAGTGTTGCTAGGGGATCCCCACGTGCTCTCAGAGTTACAGTCATTCATCTGGTATTCCTGTTGCACCGTAAAAAAAAGGTCATGGGAATCTCAATATATAGATTGCTCCCAAAAGTAGTTGGCAGTTCAAAAAGAGGCAGGCTCCTCTGGGGACTTCTGCTTCATTCAGAGTGCATGCCCCTCTGCTTCTGTGTGTGGTTAATGTGACAGTACCTCCAGGAAAAATATGCAAAATGAAGCTTTAGGCTACTTTTGGTAATTAGAGGTCATTTATATCTTTCTCTAGTTCTGAGGTTCTCAGCTGAGGTGTGCATGTAGTACCAGCTAACAGTGGAAGCTTTCACCTTGTGTTTGAATGGCACATGTCCAGGTTGAAGGTGCATATCATACAGATACAAGAGTCAGAGTAGACAGTTACTGCTTTCGCTTTTCCCTAGGCAGAAAATACATTTTTAGGGCTGCATTGGCACAGAGTTGATTATGGTCTTTTGTCTTACTCAAGCCTTTGGTTCTTTGAAATAAAAAAGAATTCAGATGTCCTTTCTTTGAAATATATTTAAAATATGATCAAGATTTCTTTACAGAAGCTTTAGAATCTGTAACAGAATTGTGCACACTTACTGCTTTTCCCTTATAATATTTTCAGGTTGAGTATTAGGGAATATTAGGCTGAATTAGGGACTGTAGTGATAGGACAAGGGGTAACGGGTTCAAACTTAAACAGGGGAAGTTTAGATTGGATATAAGGAAAAAGTTCTTTACTGTGAGGGTGGTGAGGCACTGGAATGGGCTGCCCAGGAAAGTTGTGAATGTTCCATCCCTGGCGGTGTTCAAGGCCAGGATGGACAGAGCCTTGGGTGACATGGTTTAGTGAGGTGTCCCTAACTATTACCTAATTCTATGATTCTAATATACTGCCTTATTTACCAAAGCTCAACTTCTGTCATGAAGCCAAAACGCTTTATAGATATTCAAATAACAGTCTATAAGTGAATAGATAGTGTATTTATTCTGAAGGAGATGGAGAAGGTAGTTATGTTTTGCCTTGAGAAGGCGATCACAGGCTTGATCTTTAGGAATTGGTGTAGGTATGTGGTTTTGGTAGAGGTATGTCAGTTTGTGCTAGGTAGTCAGTCAGCTTAAACTAGCTGTGTCTGCTCTGATTTATTTCGTTAACACAATAAATGTGCTGATGTGTGTGCTGGGGTGTCAGGCCTCAACTTCCTGGGCTTTTCTGATGGAGGTTGTGCAAGTGTATAGATGTTAAAAAATAAGTTGATTTTCCCTTGATATTCCTTTATATTCTTTATCCATCTGCTAAGTAATAGAACGAACCTTGCCATCAAGTTCAATTAAGTTGTGCCTTTCTAAATCGTACTAAAACTTCTCTTGCTAATACCGTTGCTCATTCTTTGAGTGATCCTAAATCACTCATTTTATGAAACCACTGCTTAAGTAATTTTAATGCATTGATGTTTTCCTTAGGTATGGTACACTGGAACTGTTTAACACAGTGACTGCTGCTTTCTGTAGACATTTTTGGTAATAGATACCAAATCAGATAAATACGGCATTTGGGGTGTCTGTCATGGTGTGCTTTTGTGACTTTTTATCCTAGCTACTTGCCATTTAGTTTGTTAGGCGAAGTAAGAATATTTGAGACCTATATTAAATATTTCATATTGGAAATTAATTTAAATGAGTAGCTGTGTGGGGGGCATCTGACTTATGTGGTAAATACCATAACATCTTTGAGAACCCAGAACACCCAGGCACAGTTAAAGTTTGGAGTGAACTTTGGAGTTACAATGATACACAACTGAAAAAACCATCTTATTTTAAATTTTAGAGTCTGCTACAGAATACTGTCTTGCTATTATCCAAGCCTGGTGCCTGTTCAGCTTTTCTGTTCCTTTGGGAATACACAGAACCGATTGAAAGAATGACTTGATTGTTGTGTTCATGGACTATGTAGTATAAATGAAATGCAAGAGGAATTAGAAGCATTATTTAAAATGAAACTTTGAGTTCAGTATGTGATGGAAAGCAAAATACTGATACTGGTAGAAATGGAAACAATTAATTTAATCACTCTGTAGTTACTTGCTTTAATTCCTGTAACTACCTCAAAAATTATTCATTATAAGCCATTTACTCAATATAATTCATTTATCCAACAGTATAATTCATTTGCTGCTTTATCCATTTACTCAATTAAGTCTCCTGAATGAATGTATTTGTAAAGATCCACTATCCTTTTATTAGGGCATTAAGATGTCTCAGATAAGTTGAAAGAAAAATAGGAGTCTGTTGTCATAAAGATTAGGTGCTTCACAAGTGACTTTGGATGTGTTGATAGCTCATCTTCTGTTTGAATTGATACTGATGCTGGTTGGTAAGCTCCTACCCCTGGTGTAAGTAGGTCATCTATGACCAGTAAGTGTATTTCTGTTCTGCAGGTGTCCAGGGTTTTTGTGCTTTGGTTGTTTTTTTTTTTTTCCCAGTTCGCCGTTGATGGAAGCAAAGTATGGGTTTACTTTGCAGAACATTAGGATGCTAAAACATAGCTGCCTTGTCCATGCTTGTCCGGAGACCTAATGGAGACATGCCCACGGAGTGTTTCAGCCTGGAATAAACTGGAGAGGCAGTGGGAACATCCATTGATTAATAAGGCAGTCAGAGTACCAATATTAGATTGACCAGCTAAGTGTAAGTTCTGTTCCCTTTGCAAATGAGTGGTACATTCATTGAGCTTGGAGGTGACCATTTGATTGGGTATGAAGAATGAAAGTTGGCAAAGTAATAGTGCAAACACCTGTTTGTTCTTTGCTTTACCTGAAAGGCCAGTACTGTTGCTAAAGCGATTTCTTGTTATTTCTCCACTCCCCCAAGCCTGCAAAGCAGGCTTATCATTTGCAAAGGTTAACAAGGTCATTATGTGTGTAGAGATACCTAGTGTAAGTTGATACCGGTAGGAATCAGATGTTCTGCTTGTATCAGGGTCTCTGTCCTGCCTCCTTCTGTTCCATTGTGCTTTTTAATTTAGTATCTATAAAGCAAGCAAAACACTCAAAGTGAAATGGCATTTAGTGGGTCTCCTGCTTGATCACACAGCTTTAGGGTAAACTTTCACCTGTTTCCAGGTCACTAGACTGTTGTACCCTCTGACACAATACCTGAGACTGTTTTAGTTGTTAGCTGCTTGTTTCAATGCACTTGACCTTTTAGTTTTCCAAGCCACTTACCCACTCACGTTTCTGTTTCCAGTGCTCTTTTTTTTTTCCACACACAGAGATTCAAAGTGCACTTCAGGTACTAATGAAAGAAGGTGATGAAGTCTGGGTAAATGGCTGGCAGGGAGCGCAAGATGCTTCAATCTCCAACCTCCTTCTAAGGTGTCTTTTCTATCAAATTGCACATATAAAAAATGAGACTAATGTCACTTGCACTATTCTTATAAAATAGATTGAAAGTAAAATACATTTTCCTATAGATGAGAGTTTACACCTTTATATTTTTGTGATCCTAGACCATTAAAGTTCTTAGTGTTTGGTGAGTAATAAAAAATATATAGGTGCACATTTGACTAGTTTTGTAATAACGTAGCATGTTTGTGTGTTTTTTTAAGTATATTAAAGGTAAAATGTACAGTGCTAAAAATAGCATTTGATATTGAAAGGTTGTAAGATTTATCAGATGAGTGCATTCTGTTGGAATATCTCTCTAAGACAATCTGGGAGGCAGAAAAATTAAGTAGTTTCTTTGACTACAGATTGAATCAAAATGGATGGAGTGGGCAGTGCATTTCAAACTTGTGGCTGCAAACAGGTGAGCAAGGAGGTATCAATGTTGGTAGTCCCTTTGCTTTCAACCTATGCCAAACCAGACATGCTGTAAAATGGTAGTGAGAGAAGAGATGGTGGCACTGGAAAACAAAATGGTGGTCAAGAATGGTTCCCAAGAATGGGAACATACAGTATTCATTTTGCAACACTTCCTAAAAAAACCCCAGAGCTGTGGCGCATAGATAGGAGCAAAGAAAGGCTTCAACAGAAACATACAAATGGTTGATATGATAAGTTGGGTTCAAATGCAAGATGTTAGCATCAGTGCTGACAGTTCTCCAAAACCATCTTCAGAAATGAGTCAGTGAATGATTCTGCCTCCTGCTGCTTTTTCCCTTTCTCCATCCAAGCAGTTACATAGAGGTGTTCTCGTAGGAGCATAGGTGTGCAAACAATGAGGTGAATAAGAATCTAGTAAGTCTATTAACAAGTGTAAGGCTTGGAGTTCTCCAGTAGCAGGATGACAGATGACACCATGGGTGAAGAGATAAAAAGGGGACATAAAAGACTCTTAGATACAATGGCATGTGGTCTTCGAAGTAACGGAAGCTATAGACAAATGGTCTGGAATTCATTAGCTCCCGTAACGTGTATAACTTTTTTAAACACTCTTCCATCTTTCATTTTTGTCTTTAAGTGAACTTTTACACCTAAAATGAAAAACATAATGAATGTAATCTGTCTTTCTGTTAAAAACTATGAAAAATCAACTTTCCCCCCCTAGGATGTTACGAATTGGGGAATTCTTTTCCTAGAGCTGTATGGGAAGAAATCCATGAAAACTGTGTGCACTGCAGTTCTTGATTTGTAACAAACCCCAAGTTTTGAGCAAGCTCAGAAGTGACGCATGATTTGGGCTCCTTATTAGGTAAGTTTTTTTTAATGTAGGTGAAGAATCCTGTTCTGAGAGATCCGTAGCCCTTCTGGTTGTTTTGATTGAAAATGATTGCATTAAGGGTTCTTGTTCTTGCCACCCCCCTTCCAATGCTGAAAATCTAGTGCAAGTATTAATTGGCCTTTTTTACTATTTCTTATTTTCAACTCAAATTTATTCCATTTTAGTAAGCCAATAAATTGAACAGGTTTGGGTAATCTTTTCTGTTTCCTACAGTCTTCCTCCTTTCTCCTTCTGGAGTTTGGTATCTTTTCCAAACTTGCTCAGGTTTAGGAAGAGTGTAAGACAGAAGAATGACTATTAGGTGCAGAAGCTGTTGCCAGGGTATCCATTAAGAAAACCAAACAAGAAGAAATCTAACAATACAACCCCCAGAACCCCAACCCCAGAAGGGTAACTTTTAGTATCTGGAGGTCATGTCCTGTACCTTAGATACATGACCATCGAAGTGTTGCTCAAAATACCTTCGTGTTGCTCTTTGTAGTTACAAGTTGTGGAATATGGGAGTAACAAGGAGAGAAGGGGAAGATGAAGTCAAAGTGTATGTTTTGTACTTAGTTCTGCCTTAGTATATTACCAAAGTTAAAAGGTACTAACTGTATAATACTTACAAATCTTGTTAATGCAGCATTGCATTGTTATATTCTAAAGGCTGCCATGCATGATTAGAGAGTGTCCTCATTTATATTTTTATGCATTTATGTTTTTCAGTATCTTTAAAAATAAGCCCAAACCAAAGCAAACAGTGCGATTCAGTTCAGTTGAAAAATGATTTTGGCTTTGAATTTTGAATTTTAGTTTCCAATCACAGTCAGCATTGGCAAGGTTCTTGCAGTCAGGAGCAGCTTGATTATTTTTATTGCTGGTTGTTGTTGTGGTGCCATGATATCGTAGGAGCAAATGTGCTTTCACTTGAAGGGCTAAGGAGAATTTCTTATCATCTGGAAACTGATGAAAATCTTATATATGTCCTTGGCAAGAATTGGCTAACAATGGCAATAGCAACAAAGATGTTTTGGTTTTCCTTATTCTCCCTTTCCTAATGTGTTCTTCCCAGAATACTCCCCCCCAAACCACCAAGTTTAAAATATGAGCGTAAAATGACATGTCATTTCAGATAGTCACAACTCTTAGCCAGTGCTCTGCATTTGTTTAATAACTTCAATCAGAGAAATAAATTATTTTTCTGAGATTAGACTGATTTCTAAGCTGTATAATGTGGGGGTCGATGGGTTCACATTCAGTGAAGTATAACGCTTTCAGATTCATACAGCTCTGAGAAGTTAAAATAGTGTCAGATATAAATAGAACTGTATCATCCTGAGTGTTCTTTCTCATTTCCCTCATTCTTTTGATATGAAAAGCTGTTACAGTTCATTATCTTGGCAGAAAGCATACTCTGAGGATGAAACAGGTTGTGATTTGAGGTGGGCTAAATCAGAATGGAAATATTTTACTACAGGAAAGCTGCAAGGAGCAAAAAAGAGTAATTCTGCTATTAAAAAGTTATTGCCAAAAACAATAACCTTTATGGAGTCATCATGCCTGTGATATAGCAAAGCACAGAACTGAGATTTTAAGTCTGAGACACCGCTGCAATATTTAACAAAGACAAATGATGCTTTGGATGAGAAGAGGCATTTCTTATTACTTTATACATCAGCAGTCTAAGCTTTTCCCGCTTTGGTTTATTAATTTTAAATATGATGACACGTAGGGGCCGCAGTTCTCGCAGCTCTAGGTATGTTTGCTGAATTCCATAGACCTGGAGGGTTTCAAACAAAAAGGCAGTTAATTCTTATTGTTTGCATAAGAAGCCCAAACTGCTCTGAGAATGGCAGATGAATGGTGCCAGTGCTGTGCCCTTCTGTTCTTAGTATAAAATGCAAACACAATCTTTTAATATTTGTAATCCATACAGCTAAGTGAATTAGCATTACAGTGCTGGACTTTTTTCTTGAATGCAGGAAAAGGTCAGAAGAATTCTTCTTATTGTATTACTTGGTCTTTAATGAATAGATATTTTGTTCCTTTGAGGACCTAGCCCGAGGCTCTGATAAGAATGGAAACATGACGCGCCATTTACTGGCTGAGATAAATGTGAAATACTTAACATTTAATTTGTGTTAATTGATACTATGCCAGTAGTAAGAAAAAAGTCCCACTCTTCCTTGAGAGAACAGAATGCTCAGTGTGCTTTGAATTTGACCCGTCTTTATAATTACAAAAGGCTTATAACTGTGGCTACCAAAGTTCCTTTTTTTTGGTATTAACATGTTGAGTTTTCATTGCTGCCTGTTGCATTGCACAGGAAGTGAGTGAAGAAGTGACTTAATTATGCTCTTATAATACTCCTGTCTTACTGCATTGCTTTTTACCATTGTTCATTTTTGCTTGTGAATTCAGACATGGATGAGAATGAAAAAACAATTGCTAAAGTTTTTCAGGAAGGGAAAAATACAGTCCCAAGAAGATGTTATCCCAGGTAATGAGTGTGGTAATGATGTAAGTGACTGAAACCACTGCCTTACAAAGAGACAAAAAAAGAAGCCATTTCATTGATAAATACAACAAGAACTATATGGAAGAGTAAGTGATAGAGTTGGCATCTAAAGGTCATGGCCTAGAGAGTTGGGGAGTTCCTCAAGAAGAGTAAATTTTTGCTAGAATGATCACTAAATCATTGTCCAGTACTCCCACAACTGTTTATTAATCTGTAATGATAGAAATATTAATACTCTTACCTCTAAAAGGCAACAGTTGCTGCCAGTGGTAGCATTTCTTCAGAGCAGTCTGTATAACTGGAAGATGCCAAAGGAAAGCTTATTTGTCACTGATCTTATGTTAGCAGAGGGCTCTTTTTTTCCCTCTGCCCTTTTGCTATGTACCTTTAAGGCTGTGTTCTAGAGGAACATGCTGGTTATTCAGTGAGTGGAAAAAGAACAGGGAAACCTCTTCAGGGAAAAAAAACCCAGCTTCCTCTTTAGAGAGTTCCAAACTGTCACCCTTACTGACAGAAATGAGTGAGTCGCAGCATAAATACCCCTGTTGACTGTCAGAATCCCTTGCAGAACAGTGTCCTCCTGCTCTCTGCAAGAGCAGACACTTGGCCCCAAGGGCTGTATGTAGAACTTGCTCTCATGACTGTATACCAGTGTTGGACACAGGGCATGTCTACACTAGCACTGCGGTTGGGATCAGGACTGTGCTTCTGGAGAAACTTTTCTCTGTCCCCACTAGCTGCATTTCAGCAGGCATCACAGGTTGCATCATTCAGCAGCCAAAAATGAGAATGCATTTCAGGAGTGCACCTACTGCACTCCAGATGTAAACAAACACTAAACCCCTGGCACATTGGACTAGAATTAGTGTGAAACAAATCCTCATGAGATACACAGCATCAAGTCTTCTCAACAGCTGTTCTCTATAAAGCTGCTGTATCTCATCTGCACTACTTTGCTAAAGTAAGCACTGCCACAGAACACCATAGAGAATGGCTGCTTACAAAGATGTTCTGAAGAGGCAACAGGGAGGTAGGAGAAGAGCAAAGAGATCGGAGTAGTTTGGTATACATTTTCTGTATATCAGCACAGAGGTGATGGATGAAAAACTTGTGAAATGCTCAGATTAAAAGAAGGACAGATTTGCGGGATCATGTCTGTCAAGTTAGAAATGTTCTTCTGGAAACCAGGCAGGATTCTGGTCAGATCTGGTTAGCGAGGCAGGCTTTTTGAACTTTACTTGTGTGTTCTCCTGATACTTTGTCTACCTGGATCCATGATACTGGATCCTGTGCCTGCCAGGTTTCGTGTCTCTGGGTTAAAGCAGAATATATATAAGCTGGGATTCGGGGTTTTTTTAGGCATTTTAAATCTTTTTTTCTTTTTTTTTCTTTCTGAATAAGAATGCAGACAAGTTTGAAATAGCAAAATTGTAAAGAGAAATGAGCTTTATTCTGCATAGTTCTGATAGAAGCTTCTCGGACACTGTTTTTTCTTCTTTTCTGGTTCTTTGTATTTCTCGGCTATGGTAGCCAGTTGTACCTTCTTTCTACTGTGCTTTCCACTCGTGCCAGAAACTTGCATCTGGCCCCTTGTACATGTATGCTGTGGCCATGCTTGAAGACAGTGTCACTGTGGCTGGTCAGAGGTGGTTTGGAACTGTATGGCCCACAGGAAAAAACAGAGAGGACTGTTTGTTGGAGGCTTCAGTTCTCTGCTCAGTGTGTGTTTGCTGTCACTTACTGGTGGGAACAAACTTGTGCTGTTTCCCAGGTGAGGAGGATGGGAGGGACAGAGGGATTATTTCCGCAGCCTCTTACTTCGGGTCCCAAGGGGTAAGGGAAGACTAGGGTTAAACTATTTTGCCATTCCAGCTACTGCGAAATTTCTAAGAACTGCTGTTCCGTAGATATCCAAGCTAGTGAAAATACATACGTACTTATATATATTTAGATATTTAGATATTCCCCTACCTCTTCCACCTTATGGCTATGAAAAGTCCATGTATAATCTGGCATTATGTCAAGTATCCCTTTGGTCTACAATAAGTCTGCCGGATTTGGGATGGAGTCATGTTTCCAGCTGATTCTTTGGAGCAGATATCATTCTGTCAGTTTAGACCCTGATGCTGTTGCCTTTAATCCTAAATGAAAGGAAAAGGAAGTAATAAAATCAAATGGTGTTTATAGCATTGTTAAAAATCATGGTATACTGTATTTCAAGTTCATAGTGAGAAAAGGTGAACAAACCCTTCCACTGACTCTGCATTGATCTGCATGCATTTCCCTCTGAATGCTGTCTTTTGATATTTGTCTCTTTGGGGTGGTATGGAAAGCTTTTGAGTATGAATTGCTTACAGTGAATGAGTTCAGCCTGTTGGCCACGTTCTTCGGTGTCTGTGATGGGCTTAGTAAAGTCCTTAAAATGAAAAAAAGAGCTTCAGGCCGTCAGATCCTGTTTATTAATTAAACCGAGTATGCTGTGGCCATTCATTGATATTTCAGCACCAGTAGAAATATGGTAGCTTTTGTTGGCAGACAGAATCGTGAAGTAGAACATAACTAAGGCAGAACAAAATTGTATCTGGAAGCAACTGGAAAACGTGTAAATGGTGTTTGAGCAGAATGGCTCCCTAGCAGAGAATAACAGAGCAGTGTGATGACATTGTCAGGTTGTTTCTCTATGGTGATAGATAACTCTACAGATGGTAGTACTTGTGCAGCTCAAGTCTCTTGTTGTATAAAAACAGTATGTGAAATGCAAAGAGCTGTGGTACACGTTTAATTGAAAACCAATGTATGGGTGTTTTTTGTCTTCCAACTGTGTTTACATAGGTGTAATCTCTGACTTGGATTATCTTTCAGATGTTTTAATGTACATTAGGTTTTCACTGAATAATTTCACTCTGAAATTCAACAATGGAATTTCAACAGTGGAATATTCTGGGTATTTTGCTAAACTGTTTCTTGCAGAAACACAAAGGGCATCTGAAAGCTTTGATATGGAATAGTTTTCTGAGTCAGATGGCTTCTTCTTCGGAAATAATTTAAAAAGTAACTTGGTTACAAGGACTTAAAAAGAAATAGTGTTTGCTATTCCTTGGAAAAAAACCCTAAACAACTAATTTAGGTGATACTTGAAAGTGTTCTCAGAGCAGGGCTTTTGACACTGCTAGAGAACTGAAAATATACCCTCTCATTATCCCTGATCTTTAATAAGCAGGTTATTTTAGAATGAATAATGGTCTAACATCAGACTTCCATAACCACCAGGGCAGCAAATGAATTAAAAGTAAAGTTAGGTATTGATACACTGTCCACTGGGGGGGGGTCACATAGGCAATACCATCACCCCAGGAAGAACTTCTGCCTTATTGCTGAAGGTAAATTATGACTATTATTTTAGCTGCTTGTACAAAAATTGAAGCTGCTTGCAGGGAGTAGAGCTACTGATTCATTTATATATGTATATTAGGAAGCATCAGCCTGCATTTCAGACCCTTGGGGGGGCTTTGAGAAAGTCTGCTGGCCTCTGGGCTCAGCTGCAGACCCATTCCTGGCTGAGGGTGCATGTGGTGCTCAGCTAGAGCAGGCAGATTACCTTATACCGACCCGAGTTGTGCATACCCCCAGTTTCCAGTGCCTGTCACTGCCTGTTGAATGCGAATGAAGACTGCTCTGAAAATCTTGCTTCTTGAGCAAGCTCCCCTGGGAAATGGGACTTTGTGAACAGACCTTTTCTGCTTTGATGCTAGAGGCAACGAAATTGCTGCACACAGTGTGTTTAGTATACAGGCAGGGATTTACCCCAGGGAAGCTAACGGGGCTTTATCCTCCCTTTTAGTGGATAAGGCCTGCTATGCCTTATCCACTCCGTAGTTTGTCCTCTTTTCTGCCTGTTGTTGTCAACATTGTGGTGACAGAGTGTAATCTGCTTGGTGGAAAACACAGTAGTCTGAAGTTTTCACACATTTAGTATTTCTGCCCTGCCTGACATATTAGGCACTATGGCTCTGAGTCAGCGTAGCCAAAATGCAGTTCATGTACCCTTACCCCTCAGCTTCACTGTCATGATGGACTGAGCCCCCTTCTTCTACTGTTGTAGCTTTAGGGTAAATTCTGTTTTTAGGCAGACAGAACACAAACTGTCAGGCCATTATTATATTCTTAAATACTCTGTCTAAGCAAAAGTTTCCACATGAGTTGCTTTTTTCTTTCTTTCTTTGTTCACACATCCAGAATATTTGCTTAAGCTGTCCTGACTGAATTTCCTTGTCTCTGCATAGTGTAAGGAAGGTCTCTTAAGCTGCTGTGAAAGTTACCCTTTTTGTTCAGCAGCCTGGCCATCTCTCTCTCCTGTCTCCATTTCCTTCCGAGATGATCTGCAAACCAAGTGTTAGCACATCACAGGTCACAAAGCAACTATGTATTTCAAACTTTGTGCACTTGTAGGAGTTTCACAAACAGGAAATACAGCATTTTTGCCTGTGTTCCAGGTCACTCCTGTATGTACGTTTGTCTTTTGTAGCTGCTCATTGTCCATCTGTGGCTTTAGAATGTAAACCCTTTAGGAGAAGGCTGCTTTGGTTGAATCTTGAGTCCTGTTTACTCTGTGGCCTTCACTAGGTCCCATGCTGTGTTTACTGTGCTACCTAGCCAAAAATCCCACTTCTGCCATTCAGCACATGTTCTGTGGGAACTGTTTTGGTTAACTGCATGCATGCTCGTGAATGGGTCAGTATGAACATTATCTGAAGGTGTTACTGTTTGGTTGCTTTGAGTTGTCTGCTGTGTCTCACAGGCTAATTTCTGGTTCTTGGGATGGCTAGCCTAAGGCCACGTGGTATTTCCTATTAATTTAGGTGTCATAATGCATTTCATCTTTGAAGAAATCTCTGCAGTTTTCCCTAAATCCACTTTGCATGAATTTTCAAGCAACTTGAAATCTTAGTAATTTTCAGGAGATGTTAAAAACACAGATGCATGTGAGCTAATAAAAATCTTACTGCAGGCTAAGAGCCTCACATCCACCTTATTTATATGTCTGGTGGTTTCTCAGGATGAACAGTAAGTTTGTAAAGGTTGAGGTGTTCGAGTTGAGAATTTTGGGTATATTTGCACATCAAAGGGCAAAAATAAGGGCACTTCCTCTAAACACTTCAGACTTCAGTGTTACTAAATATGCTGGGTCACACTTGGTACTAACAGTTTTTGTAGTTAAAAATAACTTGTCTACCTCCCTGGTTTTTATTACCGTTATAATCTGTTAGAACTCAGTGACAGAGCTTTTTAAACCAGCAAATTTACCTTGTGGTCTATGGTACCAGTCTTTCCTTGTCTTCTGCTAAAGGGTTAGAAACTGGTGGCTGTGAGCAACACTGCTGAGTGTTGAGAATCAGTTCTGATGGATTTGGCTTGACCACAGACCAGTAATATTTACCTTTCATAATCTTTGCTTCTGGTAAAATGAGGTTAGCATTATCTCTGCAGGGCTTGTAGACTTGCAGGTTAGAAACTTGAATGGCAATTTAGATTCCCTAGATTAAGTGTTGTTATACTATCGCAGTGTTAGAGTGGATTTTCAAAACCTGATCTTTGCTCTTTTGCAGGACCTGTAAGACACATGCTGTAGCTGGTAGTTATTTCTGTGTAGCTTTATATGCAAAGTGGAATAATATGCTTTTCCACACTCTTAATTGGCATAGTCCCAGTGTGTTTTATATGAGACATCGAACACCCCTCATTTCTGTTTTCAGAGTCCTAAGATCTCTGGAGTAGATACGTATATAAAATCAAAACCGGTTAAAAATGAGCATTTTACAATAGTGTCAGCAGATTTTGTAGTTGGGTTTTCCTTTCATCGATGTTTCAGTTGACACATTACTGCATTGTGTTGGTTCTATTGAAAACATATGGGGTATGCCATTAATGTTTTTACTGTTTGCAGTTTGTTTTTGACAGCACAGTTTATCATTAGGTACCTGGTAATGAACCATTGCAAACGCTCTCCAGAGAGAGGAGGAAATGTGAATATCTCTGCGAGGAAAGCAGAATGCATTTTTAGTTTCTGTGAAATCTCTGTTGTCTGTGCAGGGTCCTCTTTCAGTCATTCTAAATGTACCATTAAGTAGCACTCGGGCAAAACTGGCAGAAGTAGCGCTGCAAGTGTTCCTGAAGGTGAAATTGGCTGTAATATTTCAGCATCTGCCATGCTATCATAATGGCTGTGTCCCCTCTCAGATGGGTTACTTCCCTCTTCTTAATGCAGACCTTGGTATGTTAAAGAATAAAATTACTCTCCTGGAGCATCAAACATGTCACTTCTAGGTACCTTGGAAAGTGTAGGATAACTGTGTGGAAAATGCAGGTTGAGGGATCCACTGTTCATGCACCTTCATCTCATTAAGACCCCGTTCCTGAAAATGTAATCTTTTGCTAGAAGCCAAGCTTTAATCAGTCTTCAACTTAACAGTTTATTGCAGTTTTCCAGCAGTGAGTCCTTGCTTCCTGTGTTACAGCACTTGCCACCTGATGCACATCTGAGTGGGTAAGAAGACTTAAAAGTTCTGCTAGCTTCGAGGATGAAGCAACATGGTGGCAGTTAGGAGTATCCAGGCACTTCTTCCCCCCAGTGTCAGCTATAGTTAATAGTCTGTTAATAGTTATGTGTGCACTTTGTGGCTTGCTCAAGAAGAAATACGCAGCGGGACTGTTTTTGTCTGATGCAAAGACCTTCCACTCAGTTTATACAAAAGACAGTTCTTGGCTTCAATAAATGTACAAAACACACAATAAGTTAAATAACGTGGTACTGGTCTTTAGCTCTGTGAATTGCTAAAGCAGGAGTTATGTTGAGGTACCCTGACCAGGTATGTGACCCAGGGTATCGGCAGAAGAGCCACACAGCTTTTGAGCTGTGAAAAGACAAATTGCGATGTGGCAAATGTGGGGGAAGAAAACTTAGTCACAGAATGAAGTAACTCTAGGCCCCAAACTTTAAATGGGATGATGAGTACTTCATGCTATGCATCCTTAGGGGCACCAATTAGAAAACGCTTACAAATAATAGCCCTATGAGGTATGTTTCCCTAGTAGCACCAATAATGGGGTCATAGCTCTATCAGAGGAAGGAGCTATAAGATCAGTTCACAACAGTGGTGTGAGTGAAAACCCAATAAAACTATATTGTTCCAGGGAGAAGGTCTAGAGGGCAAGCAACCAATCCTGTTCTGTATCAGGTAAGTTATGATCTTCAGCCACTGTGGGAAATTGGGTCTAAATGCAATTTTAGCCATACCTGCCAATTTCATCTAAGCCCTTTCAGATGTCACCATTCTCCCCCATGTCACAGAATTGAATTTGACCTTGGTATAGAAATTGTGTATAATTCAGTAAACCAACACTGGGCTGGTAAATTTGAATGCAGTATTGCTGGCATAAAAACGTGTATTAAAGTTTTTGGTTTTCAGAGGAAGGGGAAGTTCCTGCCTCCAGATAGTCATGAACTAATGTCATAATGTTGGAAACCATGTATGTGGAATGACTGGCTAAGACAGGAATAAATCGGATGAACCTATGACAACAAAGTAAATAGATATATAACAGAAACATGAATTCTGTGAGAAATCACTGTCACACCTCATGCTTTCAGACACGTTTCAGTATTGCAGTCTATTGTTCAACTACTAAAGTTCTCCCATCTCCCCAAATACTAAAGGAACTGTTAAAAGCTGTTTCTAATTCAGTTTAGAGTTGTTTTTTTTTTTTGTAGCAACTGATGTTCACTTTGTACAATTGCAGTTCCCATCTGTAGAATTGCAAACACGAATGCATATACAAAAATACATGCATCTGGAAGTCTAAATCCTTGAATAACACTTTGTAGAAATCTTTCTGCTTTGTCTCATTTTCAAGACACTTAAGACTTTTTGCTGTAAGTAAAAAACAAAAGATACCAAGATACATACAAATCTCTATGTATCTTTGAACATAGAGATTCCTACTTGTATTGAGAAAATCCCATAAAATAGTAGAGGCTGATTGAATGCTCTGATAGCTCTATTTTGTGACCCACCATCTAGATCAGCCCTGAAGATCTTGTTTACATAGTAATCTCTGAGGTTCTTGTTCGTGTAGCTCATCTTATTTTAGTAGAATTTCATCAGTGCGAGCGATGGATGGACTGATAGGTTCAGCAGTGCATGCAAGCACCTACGAGTCATAGGGTGGAGAACATACTTGGTAGGTACAGCTCCCATCATCAGTTTTGGTGAGTCTGGCTTCGACCTAACCAAAGTCCGTTGAAGGTCAAGATTTTTGCATTAACTTCTGGGGGTGTTAG
This sequence comes from Pezoporus wallicus, assembly GCF_028554395.1. Classification (NCBI taxonomy): domain Eukaryota; kingdom Metazoa; phylum Chordata; class Aves; order Psittaciformes; family Psittacidae; genus Pezoporus; species Pezoporus wallicus. Next base: position 3,496,579 of record NW_026639755.1, read on the forward strand.
ATTAGAAAGGAAAAGCTCCTTTTTGGGAAAGCACTGTTAAGAGAGCAGGCCTGGTGGAAGTGTTTAATATTAAGTGTCTTCCTGATGAGGAACTCAAAGCTTTTCTGTTTTTTCTCCTTCCATGATTTGGTTTGTGGATTGGCTGCAATACAGGCTTCCCCATTAGTGCTACTGAGTTCAAGCAGCTACCACTTGTTTGTTTCTGCAGGCATTTGCAGCTGCATGAGATGAACCTTTAACATAACTCAGTACGGCTGCTGTATTTGTCTTCATAGCTTTGCTTCGTACCTTCTTAGTCCACGTTCATGCATGCCTTGCCTTGCCTTGCCTCTCACAGGGTTGTGGCAGACAAAATAAATCTTCAGTCCAGAAATACATTCTGCTTTCAGATATGAAATGATGTTTAGTTTTTTCTGGATGAAATCCAAAGTGTCGGTTAATAGAATTAGATTCTGTGTCACATACACTTAGTTTTCAGTTCCCAACAGTTGTTAAATAGAGCATCCCCAAAAACTGACATGTAAATACGCCTTGACTTGATAGCGTACAGATAAGAAGACAATCAGAGGAGTTGATGCATATTCTTGTCTTCTGTTGTAAAACTGGCTCAAGAGGTCTGAAATAAATGTGAATATTGGAGTTAACATGCTATTGCTTAATGCTGTAGTAAGACAAAGATCTGGGTAATTCTTGTAATGATAATTGCTCATTAAAATTCTGATTCTGTGTCAGCTGAGACTTCCCGGGGTAGGCTGTTCCTGTTTTGAGATGTACACAATAAAATCGGTTTATGTTTTGCTTGTGGCTTCAGTTTAGTTCTGCAGACAGCTTTGTGAAAGAGTTTTGACTACACAGCCTGAATTATCGCCATCTTTCCACAGTATGAAGTGCTCCTTGACGGACATGTTAAGTACTGAGTGGGTTAATGCTATTTTAGATTGAACACGTGTGCAGACTCTGGTCAAGAAGAAATAATGCAGTTTAGCTGTTGTAGTCATTATTTTCGTCTCTTGCAAAATGGTGAACATGAGGAGAAGTACTTTGTTTAAATCCTCCGTGTTTCAAACTTACGCGTATGAAAAAAACCTGACATACAATTTCACACAAATGAAAAATGTCTTTACAGGTGAAGGGTAAATATTCTGATCAAACTTCTGGTCTTGAGTTTTGCAACAAGGTGTTGGTTACAGTTGGATACTTCTCTGTGAACCGATTCTTCAGTTTGGTCCGGTTTTACATGTGTTGTTGTTATCTCAGTAATAAAATAAGTGGCGGGACAATTGGTATGAAAGTATAAAATTAATGTGTTGGGTTGATATGGATGCTCCACTAGTAAAGTGGACATAAAATCTGCTGTATGGTAGTCCATTCATAGCCATGGTTTTATTCCAGAACACAAAAAGTGCAAGGTTTAGTCTGGTTTTCCTGACCATACAGACTAATTCAGGCCTTCATTGTGCTTCTTAAGAAACGTTTAATTCCCCCTCCCCGATATAATCAGAAATGCATGGATATTTATGAGAAGGAATGAGAGGAGCAGTAAATGGTAGGTATGTGGTGATTTACAGTGCAAGTGGAAACAGGTGTGCAATAATGGAAGGTGAAGATAGCTGGTTTTGTCTAGTCAACTTCTGGCATGCGGTTAAACTATGAATTTAAGAGAAGCAGTTGTCAGATACCTAGATCGTATTATATTCTTTCATAGTGAGGTGAATAGGATGAACAAATAAGTTTAAAGTTGATCATGCTCAGTGGCAGCTAGTTAGGTTAGATAAAGATCTAAAGCACTTTTAAAGGTACATCTGCTTTGTATTTGTGCACATTTTGTGCTCTGTATCCGTTAAACCCACTTTACGAATATCGGTACATAAAGTATTTAAGGGAACCGCTTTAGAGCAGGTTGCATTGAAGTTAATTAAATGGAAATTAAGTGGCAAATAAAAAGAATGCATCTATTCCACAGTTTGCCAGTAGGTCCTGGAGTCCAGGCGTTTAGTGCATGTCAAAACATAGCTGGTGTCTTACTCAGAGGATTTTTACTTTAATTGTGTTTTAATAAAATCAGAGTGGGAAACGGTATGTCATCCGGTAGAATTTAATGCATTAGGTAACATATACATTTAAATTGTATTAGAAAAATTACAGCATTTAGGTTACTACTCAAATGCATTGCTACCTTTGATGGAAAGTATGTATCACTTATTTTGAAATGCTTCTTTTTAATGTACATATTTTTATTGCAATGAAATAATAAAGGCAGCCAAGTCTAATGTGTGTCATAGTGTAGTTCAGCTCTAATGTCTGATAGTTTCTGGAGAAAAGTACCACAAACATGTTAGTTAAGGAAAGTTGGAGAAAAAGAGGAAAAACTAAGAAAATGAAATAGAAGTTACAGGAATTCATAATGAATATCTTAGTGTAAATTATAACACTGTTGTCAGTGTAAAAAAGTCAAATCTATTAGAAAATACGATTTTTGAATCTTGATGCTCTTAGTTAGAATTCAGAATATTACGAACCATTGAAGCTGCCTCTATATTCAAAGTAAACTGCTGCAAGGCCCCAGAGTAATAGTTGTCTGTGTTGATTCATTGTTAGTGTGGTCCTTGGCAGGATGTCTAGTAAAAAACAGGCAGAAGAGGGTCTCAAGAGAAATTTGAATGCAAGAAGACTTTCCTGATACGTTACAACTCCTTTGAAAACTATTCCTTAATTAGGAGAAGTAGTGAGCCCCAGGAAGAATGGAATTTGCAGGGCTGCCCCTAGAGCAGTGCTGAGGAAGTCACATATTTATTTGGTGATGGAGAACAATCATTCGTTGAACTATTTTCTGAATTGTGTTCACCTTCATGATACAATTGCATCTACTTGTTGCTCCTTCTGCATATTTGCATCTGGATGGCAATACATTCTGTAAGTGCTTGTGTTTTGCAAGTTGCATTGAGAAAGGTGATTATACCGCTTCTCTGTATAACTCTTTGCAGGGTTGGATATAGAATTACTCAGCACCTGTTTTTTACTATAGACCATTGAATTCTTCAGTAGAACTACCTACAGCCCAACTTATGGGATCTTTATGCTTGTCTTCCTCGCTTACCCTCCAACCCGGAAGGATATAATTTGAGACTGGATGAATAAAAAGCCTAATCTGGAAAATGCTGTCCAGCAAAACTGTTAGAGCTGGCATGGTTCTGTGACAACAACATCATTCTCTGGCTCTGGTGATTTTGAGTATTCCTAGGTTGATCTGCATTATAGCACCAGCTTTACTTTGCCTCCTCCTGTGGCTCTGGTTATAAATTCAAGAGATCGTGTCATCTGTTCTTCTCTGCTCGCATTTTGAGCTTCAGTTTGCTGTCTTGAGACTCTTGATAGAAAATGCAAGAAATAGTTTTGGGGAAGAATTAGATTTTGGTTTGGTGGGGTTTTATTGTTGTTGTTTTTTTTTTTTTGCTGAGGAACTATTTTCTTATATGTGCTGCTGTTTAAAAAGTGATTTCCTGTATTAGATGTGTCTGCTGCATAGATTTGAGAATAATCAGATGAAGCACTTACACATCTGTATACACTAGTAAACAAGGCCATTTTTGCCCCCGAATTGGGCACTTTATGTTTGTCAAAGGTCTTGCCTTTACATTTGTTCCATACAAATTGTTTATGTGCTCTGTGATAATTACCAAGCTGAGAATTCTGCTTGATGTCAAATCTAAGGTTTGTTGTTTGTTTTTAATGGGTCCCATTTCTCTTGTTGAATTATCAGTCAGTTTCTCTTCCTAATGCTTCTGTAAATACCATACATTTCTAAATCGTCTGTCAATATATCTTTGCAAAATGTCAATTGGAAATTTTAAGGTTATCAACAGTGTTGTTATGACATAGTCACACTCTTTCTGTTCAAATTACAACGTAAATACCTTTAATGCATCATATTCCAGTATGGCCCTACAAAAATTTTTGTATCAAAAGCTCTCTAAAACTTTGTAATCTAGAAAGTCTTTTTAGCAGTGTTTTTCTAAACTCTGCTTCTGCTGAAATCCAGTTGTTTGCATAGGATATGTGAAAAGATACCTCTTCATATTAGAACAATAGCATTTCAAAGACCAAGTAAACTCTGCAGTGTTAAATCACATTTCCCCTCATGCCTCCCCCCGGTTGACTTCTCGATGTGTAAAATCCTTTTGGATTTCTATTTATTATTTACAATCCAGTTGTAAAAACAGTTCTGTTGTTACTACTGAGAACAATATGGCTTGTATGTGATACGCTTGTTTTGTCATACTTTTTAGTTTTGGGTATCTCAGCTTCTTGTCAGAAGTTATTATTGCTATAGGTGGCTGTTTCAACACTGGAACACCACTGATGTGTTCCAGCATTGGTACAAACAGCAAAGAGTCAGAATTAATGATGCTTTTCTGGAAATAGTTATACTGGTGGGGTATACGTGGGTTTTTTTCCCTTTATTTTTTTACCTCATGCAGACGCCTTAAATGATGCATAGGATTTGTGCCTGGTTTTGTCCATAGCATGAATTCACCCATCTTAACCAGGCTTTTCCTTTCCACTCAGGTAAGTCTTTTTAGTGTTCCTGACTCAGAAAAGTACATGTGAAGGGAAAATTAGGTCAGCCAGACAGTCTTTTAAGCCCAGGGCTACTGCTAAAGCCCAGAGTATTATTTGGTGCACCTGCAGTGCTTGGATCTTGCTCAGTGAAAAAAGAGCTTCTTTTGAGAGAAGGAAAATACAGGTCACATTCATCTTAAGAGGGAGACACCTGACATGGTAAAACCATTAGCATTTTCAAGAATTATCCCAGAGAAAGCATTTGGTTTACATGCTAGGCTTTGGGAACTTTGAAGGGAAAATGTGCTTAGAAAAGTTGTATGTGATAGTGTTGAAAATGTTGATCAAGTGATGTGTTGGAAGGATGAAACAGCTGATAGGAGGTAACACTGGAGTTTCTAGTGGTTTGGGGGTTTTATTTTCTCCCTTCTAAAACAGCAACTTCAAAGTACTGGGAATTTTCCTTTTTTTCCCAGATAATTTTTGACAGTGATAACAATGATCCTGAAAATGAGTCAAGTATTAGGGTACAGTCAGTGAGGGGAGGAAAATGGGTATGAAGAGGTAATTCTACGTGGAAAGTTGGAGTAAGAAAGCCACGGTGCTCCTCTTCCTCCTGCATCTTAGCTAAAAATCTGTAAATCTATAAATATGATTTTGTAAGACTGCTTGAACTCCCTTGCTCCTGCTCACAATTGTGTGTCCACTTCTGACCGGAGCAGTCTGCAATAGGAGCTTTTCTCTTTTAGTAGTGGTCTGTTTTTACTTCAGTTGAGTTTGTTAACATAGCTTGCTACAGCAAAGACCACCATTTTACTTTCAGTTACTTCTCAACTGCAGGATTAAACTTTGAGGCTTTTCGATATGAGACTGCTGGCAAAGTAAATGTTCTTAGTCCATGAATTTAAGGCAAAACACCACTTTATTTCACGGTAGAATAAATAATATGGAGAAAGTACGTAGCACTCTATATGGCAAAGCGTATGGAATATTAGCAAAGTATGTATTATCTGACAGGAGGAAATAATCTTACAAAATCCTCACTAATGTGTATGTATCTCAATATAAAGAGTCATCTCATTTGTCCCAGGAAAAGCAGTGTGAGTTTGTGTGTAGAATAAAACCAGTAATTCCTGGCGTTTTCTGGGGGTGGCAGGAAGCAAGTGGTGGAACTGAAGTATAATTTGCAGATGAGAGGCGAAGCAGCTTTGGCACTGAGATTTTTGTTTTTCCTTTTGCCCATACGAATCCTCAGTGTGTTTCTTTTCTTCTAGTGCTGGAAATTTCTCTGTCGGGCACTGAGCAGTTGTAATTCCCTTTCACTCCCCTTTACCAAGGAAGACTTTGCAGGTCCAGGATGCAGGACAGTGGACCAGCTCTTTCATGACAAACAAGAAAAGAAGAGAATCCCAGTGTTAGACACTGAGCATGAGGTTCACCTCAGACTGCATCCATCCTGTGTTGCCATATGAGAGATGGAATGAAAATTCATCTTCTTCCACTTACTCAATTATTCCCTGGAGTTAAAAGGTGGTCCTGCTACTGTGTTAAGCCTGAAAGTGTGTTAAGAATGATTCCACTTAAACTTCCACAGTATTGCCTAGCGTGGCTTCTCCCTTATAACCACATGAGAGATTGCAAGTGCAGCCGGTATCACAGGGCTCAGTGTTTGGCCTGTTTTGTATATATAAGAAGCTTGAGAGATTCTCATTGCCTGAGCAGAGTACACTGAAAGTACAAAGGAGTTTATTAATGGGGTTAGACTATGAGGCATTAATGGTTCACTTAGTGTGTCACAAAATTCCCAAACCGAAAATAGGGACTTCCTAATAGGGAAATAAAATGAAGAACATTAATCTTTGCATGCTTACAGTTTCTTCTCTGTGAGAGGCTAAGGGGATATATCCCCAGGCCTGGATTCCCAGTATGCAAAGCTGCTAACAGGACAAGTTAATTGCATGTTACATTGTAAACTGCAGTTTAATGTAGTTTACTTTTTTAATAAAATCTTTGAGTATGTTTTGTACAGCAGGATTCAAGTGAGCTGGGAAATCTGCAGTAGCCTTGCTCCTGTTTGCTAAGGCTGCTTCATGTAACTAAGAAGAATTAAAAGGAAAGTCTTAGACGATAGCGAGTATGGAAGCTGTAGTCTTCCGTTTGGAATGGCATGGGACGGTACAGCTTTCTACGCGCATTCAACATGTATCTTGGGAGGTGCATGTTCAATAGGTCAGTCTTGTTCCTTTGCCCTTGAGGTCCTTGCTAAGATGAAAAGAGTAATTGGGTTGCAGTGGTATGACAGTACTCTTCTAGAAGGTACATGGAGAAGAAAACTTGGGGGATAAAGTAATGGATAGATTAATCCTTAAACTTACAGCATCTTCACTTACATGGCAGGTGCTGCTCCTGATTAACATCGTAGCCTACAGTTAACGCTGACTCTAACAATGAATTCAGAATATATATCAGGCTCTTTAGTAGTGCACTTTTGCTGAGGATTCTCAGAGAATGGGATGTTTGTTAAGCTGCATCATTTAGCAAACCCATTCTTTTATCAGGTACTTGCTTGAATAGATTCTGTTGCATTTTTTATATGTACAGGGCTGTGAAGAATGTCCAAATTTAGATAATGGCTACAACTTCTATTTGTTGGAAACTTTAGCAGTAAGGGAGAGATGTGTATAAGGAGGAGAGAGGAAGGTGGTTCAGTGAGGACTTTTCTTTGATGTAGTGGTATAGATCTTCAGAGCAAAAATGTATTCTCTACTCATAATTTACAAGGCTTAGTAAAAGAGGGGTGACATACCTCAGAAAAAGTGTGTGGAACTGAGCTGTACTTGTGTCACCATCTCCGTATATGCATCTCCTGCTACAGTGATAGATTTGTGGCATGGAAAATGTTCCATGTTCTTTCATTTTAGCTTACTTATTTGTTATTTATCTCTTAAGTTTCTTCTTAGACATAGCTTATTTTATTTAGCTTATTTCTTTATTCTGTGGTTCTGTGAGTATGATATGTAAAGCACAGGTATGGTGGCACAGACTCTTGGGAACTTCCCATCTCTGGGATTCATTCCTTCTAGCAGTACTATTAAACTATCTGTAGAGGCGTCTGGGTGCCATAAAATTATGTCTGAAAAGCAAATTACGCCAAATGGTGCATATTTTCAGTGCACATGACGTGGATGGATGTGCCCTGATGTTTCTACAAGGTCTTCATGCAGGTGCTAGTAACAAGTAAAAACAAGAAAAAAACAAAAGCTGCTAATGGAGACAGTGTTACATAGCTAGCTTGATGAGGGGTAAAACACAGCCCTGTATGAACAGCTTGGGTGTCCTCATCTTGTTTCCTCAGCAGGTTTGCTGCGTGTTGAAGATGGAGCTTTTTCTGAGCGTTCTCTCTCCTACTCTGTCCTTGTAGAGTCAGCCATACTGACTGTGTATTTGAGTATTGCATTTAATACTGCGTTATGGAATGCTGCAGTTGTTTGTTCTTAAATTTTTGTGACAGTGGGGCACTCACAGATTATTTATTTCTTTACCTAGCCAGGGTGGCAGTTGGTGCAAGGGAGCAGTGTATCTTCATCAGCACCTTGGGGTGGAATAGAGTTGGGCTTTTGAGGGAAGATACCAGTTCCATATGTGAAATGATTTTTTTTCATTCTCACAGTCAGATAAGACTGTGAGGTTGTGTTTTTTTTTGTTGTTGTTTTTTTTTTTTTTGTCTTTTTTCCTCCTTTTAACTTTAGAAAGCTGACAGAGGAGGCTGTTAAAATGCACAGAATCTGAATTAATGCAAGTACAGTACCATTTTCTTCCAAAGAGTGTCCACTGTCTCCAGTAGGAGCTGGACTACAGGAAGTTACTACAGTAGGTAAGTGATTTGTGTTCAAGTAGTAGTTACAGGGAAGGATTCTTCCTCAACACTTTTGTTTCATAAACTATTACTTTGTAATGTTGGTGAAATACTGGGAGTGTTGTTGGAGCTAGGCTGAAAGACTTGATCGAGGGATGGAGCATGGACAGCTGATCAACCAAGCTGATGCAGGTACATGCTGCGTGGGCTGCTGCAACACAACTTCATGAAGGTGGTGTGTAAGTTTTTGTATGTTGAAGCTTGGGTCACCCATATTTGTAATGAGTGGCTTGTCAGTCATGATACTTTTCAGTATGTTAGCATTTTATCTCTTACCAGAAAGCAAGCAGGCCAAAAGAAAGCTGGTAAGGATAGAAAGGTGACAGTTAACTGAAGATTAATTCCCAGTAAAGTGTGTAATAGTGTCAGAGATGAGGAAGAAGCAAACAATTACAAACAATAGAAACAGTGGAATCAACAATCTCATACAAGTGTGTTTTTCCTGCTTAGTCCCTTCCTATGTTTTCTGAAAATGTAGAGTGTGGGTTTTGGTTTTTTAATTATTTGTCTGACGTGTGTATTGCAAATAAGAAGTGTATCAAACTTGCCTGGAAAAGCTGTTACTATCTCTCGATTTGAAATGCATCTTCTCTTACATCACACTCAGCTGTCTTCTTGTTTCATTGTCAGCCACCTGATGCTACTGTTCTTACCAGTTTCAAGTCTCCTGGCATATCAAATTATCTTTGTTTTTGATGAACAAGCATGGTGACCAGGCCATGACCGTGCCACTTATAGTTCATGGAGTTTCCAGATGACAGACCTGTGAGTGATAGAGTAACCTGACCAGCTTTAAAGGACAGTTCTCTGAGAGTACAGAAAGGTCACTTCATTCTCAGTGTAGAGCACACTGGGAACGAATATGTGGGCAGAATTAATGCCAGGATGTAAAAAAAAAAAAAGTGGATATGGAAAGGCAAAAACCAAAGATACAGCAATTTGTATCACAGCAGGTCTTATACTATGATTACAGTGTTTCAGAACTGATAGGCTGATAGTACTGCAGAAACTAATTGGTATTTTAATTAGACAAAACAGAATGAACTACAAGTGTCATCCTAGATAGGAGAAGTTTAGGGAAAATGTCTTTTATTCTTTACCTTTTACAGATTTCAGAGGTGTATGAAATCTGGCAGCTGTCCCCAGGGAGACTCTCATTTTCAACCATGTATTGTTTTAACTCTCTAGTCACCCTGCTTATTTGCCTTGAATACTAAACAAGTGCCTCTCAGGGATTGTCACTCAGCATCCTTGGCTTGATCGAAACCGTCTAGGCCATGACAATGTACTGTATCTATCTTTGCAGGTTCTGTGTAGTTTATTCTTTTTTTTGGCTTTGTGTTTGCTGTTGCAAAACAACACACAATACGTCTTTATTCAGGTAGATTGCTTAGAAGCAATGAAAACCAATGTAAATCTGCCACAAGGTTTCCCACTTGTTTATTTTTTCCTCTCTGTTACGATGTTGTCAAACCCATAGAGGTGGCTTTAGATATAACCTTTGATATGAGACTTCTCAAACATAAAAGAACAGCAGAAAAACAGTGTTCACAACCAGATCCATTCACTTCTTGCTGCTCTTCCTCCTTCTGACTCTAGTGTTCACATAAAGCTGGGAGTTAGTGCCCTCCAGCCTAATCAGGAGTAGTACAAAGGTGAGAATAGGGCTTCTCTAAGCTGTGTTTAGCTTGGGTAGGTTTCTAATCATGATAAATACTTAGCATTTGCTTTTGAAGAATGAAAGTCAGTAGTAAGATGCAAACAAGCATTATTGCAAGCTGGTCTTGTAGACAGAAAACTGCCTAATTCATAATATGTAGCTCTGAATGCGTTAGCTTATGCTCTTCAATTAAGTTGTACCAACGTAGTTGAGCAGAATGTGAACTTCCCACAAAGGTTTAGCCCTATGTTATGTGTCTTCCTTTCTGCTTAAACCAGGACAGACTCTTTATAGCATATGATTGTGTGAGTGAAGAGAAAAATGTGGCATTCATCAGTAGCTGTGAAAAACACCGTTGTGTAAGAAGGGAGTAGTGGGCTTCCTCAGTTTTAGCTTCCAGGCCATTCCAGTGGAGAGTATTTGAAAAACATCAGTAATTTCTAGGATCCGAATTCAGCCTGTATAAATTTAATGACTTCAGTATTTCCTTCAGTGTGTGTGAGATTGTGTGAGCTGTTAGTTCAGCACACTGTATTCATTGCCTGATAGTACATTACCTGTTGTTACAGTTTAATTTTATGTATTCATTTATCTTTCAAAATAGCATGAAGAACACTTGGTACAAATGTATCTTCACGAATAGTAGTCTTCAGCTATTCTCTGCTTATGTGTCTGGGTGATTGGTCCTCTTGGTCATATAATACTCTATCTGGTTGCTAATTTCACAGTTAAAATGGTATAAACTGAAAAAAAAGGAGAATTCCAAATAGCTTTGGGGATTTCCTTAAGTGATACTTTTGCTGTCATGAATGCTGCTGAGAGCAAGTAAGTTTTTGTGTCTATAAAAGAATAACTTGGGTATCTGCACAAAAGAGTGTGTTCTGTATCCCAGTGACTAGAGTGCTCATCCCAAAGGAGTAAAAGTACAGTTTCCATAATGACACCCTACAAAGTCTTTCGCTTTTGCATTTGATAGGAAAAAACTTCACCAACCCACCCCACACTCCCTCCCCCTTGTCATAGCAGACCTTCAGTTATACTTGAAGGGAAAAGTTGCACTTCATGTCCAGTCCTCGTAGTCATCACATGCACTTTATTTGCATCTTCTCTCTGGAGAAATTCAGGGTAATGTTTAGTCTTGAGGGCCCCCAATATATCTGAAAGGCTGGTGGTTCTTTTTGTGGCTCACTACATACTCAGGAATGATTTGTACCCTCTGTGTGGTAATTGGAGCCCCTTTTAAGATGTAACAATGGGTAAACAGAATAAATTTGCTTGTAGGGATCTTGGATGGAAATATGTTTACTGAAAAAGGATTAGTAGAGTAACAGTCAGATCTCTATTTTGATGTAGCAGTGTGAGATTTGATGGTGCTGCATGCTGTACAAAATGCATCACCTATGGTCTTGAGGGAGTTCTTTTATCAAAAAATACTGTGATTTCTTACTAAGGAAATAGTATTTTCTGTGAACTCATGGTGCCTTTCTTAATAGTAGAAAGTGGCTGTGATGCCAGGGACACTGAATACCTTCATTTGGAAGAGGAAAATGTTAAGAAAGGATCACCTTGGAAGCTCTATGCACTGACATGAGGGGCACCTGCAAAAGTAGTGGTACAGGAAATGCATATGTAAATGTGAATCACAGAATCTCTTGGGTTGGAAGGGACCTCTGGAGATCATTTAGTCCAGTCCCCCTGCCAAGGCAGGGCTACCTAGAGCAGGTTACGCAGGTGGGTCTCCAGAGAGGGAGATTCCACGACCCTCCTGGGCAACCTGTTCCAGTGCTCTGCCACCCTCAGTGCAAGGAAGTTCTTCCTCATGTTGAGGTGAAACTTCTTGTGCTTTATGGCCATTGCTCCTGGTGCTGCCCCTGGGCACTACTGTAAATAGTCTGCTTAATTAAGACAAGCAGAAGTGAACACAGTTGGCTCCTTTAGAGCATGTAATGTGAATTCTTGTTTGCTCTCCAGATCATACTGAACTGCGGTATTAGGAGTATGTTGTGAGATTTTATGGTTGCCTGGCACAGCTAATTGCTCTCAGGAGTGCTTGCTAGTGTGGGGGAGTCTGCTCGCTTACATAGCCATGGAGCATTCTATGCTGCAGCTCGTTCTGAAAGAGCTTGTCTGGGACTGTTGTTTGACAGAAATACCACAGCAAAATAGGGAGTGGGGAGCACTTCAGTGTTTCTGCACGTATGTTGCTAATGCATTGAGAAATAGTGCTGCTATATCCTGACATAGAGCTATTGATGGTGAAAAGCAGGCACTAGGTGTTGTATTAACTCTCTGTGGTGGGACAGATTGTAAGGTTTACCTGTTGAACACTACAGACTCTTAAGTACTGCTTCAAATGCTAAGAATTAATATTTGCACATAAATCACATAATGTTTACCCTGTTTTGGTGGTTTTTCCTTATTTTGCTTTAGATTTTTTTTCCATAGGTGACCATAGTACAACCATTAAGTTACCTGAGCAGTGTTGTTGGTATAGGAAATAGCCAATTGTTATATTGGCTTCAGTCTATTTGATTATAATGGAAGTCACGATGTAGCAAGCACTTATTCATTAGCACTAGACTGAAAATGTTAAGACATGCTCAAGAGATCTAGCGGACCTTTGAATTTTTGTTAATAACTTGTTGCAATAGTAGATAACATAAAAATGTATTATGGCATGTAATAATATAGTATATAATAATATACTGTACAATGATAATATGAAACCTTACAAATAAGTAAATGACAGTGAGGAGTATAATGTAACCCTTCACTTATTACCATGATTTGGTCAGGATAAGCAAAGCCATAAAAAAATAACCAATGAAATACAGCAATTTAAATGTAAGATGCTTTTTCCCATTATGCCGAGTTATCCAGACATGCAATTAAATCACACCCTTACATAGTTTAATAGCTGAAAGAGGGTAGATTTATATTGGAAATAAGGGAAAAAAAATTGCTGTGATTAAGGTGTAGGATATAGGAGCAGGTTGCACAAGGAAGCTATGAATGCTCCATCCCTGGAAGTGTTCGAAGACCAGGTTGGATGGGGCCTTGCACCATCTGGTCTAGTGGAAGGTGTCTTTGCCTATGTCAAGGGGGTTGGAACTAGATGAGCTTTAAGGTCCCTTTCAACTGAATCCCTTATGTAACTCAATAATTTAAAGAGGAAAAAGGACCTTTTGAAATCTAATCTTAAAACATTTTTACTCGGTAATGCTAAACCGTATGTTATAAATAACCACCTATAATAACGTCAATATTCTATACAGTAGATCTTTATTATAAACAATTTTCTTTAAAAACTACTCTTACATTTAGATGTTCCGAATACTGAATTTAATGTTGTGCCATTGAGTCACTTGCATGATTGCTGGCACTTAAACCGAGCTCTTACATCCTACCATTTTTACTGCTGTTTTATAGTAGTGTACCTAAATGATTATCTGTTTGTTTCTAAAAGCATAATGCATCTCCATGATTATTGTAGGTGGCATTACAACTGTTGACTGTAGACAAAGCTATTCAGCACCTGCCATAGTAAAATCTACTTTCAGTTGTTTTGATTTTTGCCAGGCTCTAGCCATTTACAGTTGTGTTGCCTGCCAGGCATAAGTCGTGGGTAGTTTTTATGACAGGCAGAAAGAAGTCAGGAAGTAAAAAGCCATATAGTATATAATAATACACTATATATTAGAGTATATTATAGTATATAATAATAGACTTTATGGGGGGGGGAATATGGGGAGGAAAAACGCAATGAACACCTCTGCTGCATTCTTTGGATTTAGAAAGTGAGTGCTGTCATAAATGAAACACATACCCATCTCTATGTTTTTCTGTTGAGTGGAAACCTGTTCTAGATGGGCAAGTCTGAATGGCTGTACGAAACTGCTGTATAAACAGTAGCTATTCTTAAGCTTGGTAAAAAAGTTCCCGTTAGTTTTTTTTCTCCTGCGAGGATAGATAAGGAGTAAACCAGCAGAGCTCTGCTGGCAGATCCTGAGCCAAGATCTAACCTGCTATAACAAGTTGCCTACAGAGTAGTCAACTCACGACATTCTAGACCGAAGATTTACATTTTAACGTGTGTGTGAGTTTTTTAGATAATATTATATTGTCTGGGAAGGGTTATATATTCTGTGTTAGTTCTCACCATTTTCATTTTAGTAGCCTATTAACTTTTCAAGTCCTACTCAAGCTCTGTCAGTGAGGAGAAAATATATGCATCGACTGTAAAAGTATTGCAGCTGTCAGTCTACAAGTAATCTTAACCAGAACAAAAAGGTGATAAAAAATGAGGTGACAAGATGTGCTTAGCATATCTGAGGACATATAGATCAAGACTTCCAGATGCCTGTGATTAGAGAAGATGTATCCTCATCTGGAAAATATAATCTGTACCAAAAGATCAAATTATATTGCAGGACAGTGGCTGACAGTCAAGATGGGACTAGAGTATAGGAGATGGAGCATCACTGCAGAAGTTTGCAGTATGTGTGGACTAAGGAGGTAAACTACCGTAGGCTGAAGTGGATTTCCTTGCATGCTGATTTTCACATAGCTCTTTTGTCATGGTCAGTAGCTGAGGTTACTGATAGTAAAAATAAGGTGCCTACTCTCTTAACCTGTACTTTGACAGTAAAGAGAAAATTGCATGTAGATAGTAGCAATACAGCAAGCAGAAGGGCACAGCCTCCTTGTTTAGCTGCTAACAATGTGGAACAGCAGGTAAGCTTGATAATGAGCAGCTAGTAGTGAGGATCAGGAAACAAAGGGGAAATGGGGTGAGCAACAGAAAGTGGCATCTTGGTTCAAGGCTGGAGCAATTATTTGGAAAGGAAAGAAGAAACAACTTCATGGCGTTTACTTGAGGTGAGCAAGCATAGTAAGTCATCACCACTAACTCGTGTCCTACTCCATTTTGGTGCTGATCCAGACCCTAGAGTTTGAGTTACACTGTTCTTGTGCTGTCACCATACATATGTGGAGTAAATACCGGTGTGGAGTATGTGCCATCCGTTAACTAATGCTGATCTAGAAAAGAGAGCAGCCTGTTTGTGAGGTAGTGGAATAACTGGTGCCTGTGACTAGGATGTAAAGATTTGGAACTTTTACGTTAATTGAATGTAATGCTAACATAGACAATGAGAATAGCAGCCTATAGGGAAAAAAAAGGGCTGAAAAAGGTTTTAAGGACAAATGAGGAGTCAGGAGAAAGCAAATAGGTTGCCCAGGGAGGTTGTGAATGCTCCATCCCTGGCAGTGTTCAAGACCAGGTTGGACAGAGCCTTGGGTGATACGGTTTAGTGTGAGGTGTCCCTGCCCATGGCAGGGGGGTTTGAACTAGGTGATCTTAAGGTCCTTTCCAACCCTAACTATTCTATGATTCTGTGAAATACAGTGACATGTGATTTTTAAAAGGTGCTTAATATACTCTGTTCCTGTCTCCTGCAAAGAGTTCTACAAAGGATAGCCCTACTTGCACATTCAGTTTCTTTAAGGGACTCTAATAAAGAGATGGATATCTAATTAATTTCCTGCTCTGTGTTATATAAATTGACATTGTTCAGAAGTACAATATTCCTCCAAGATGTTGCATCAAGTCGCCACCTATGTGCTAAACATACAGTATTACTTTGGAAACTGAGGTACAGTAAGATGCACTTTACCGCATGTACGTTGTAGCTTGTGCAGATACTGTCCCAACTTGTTCTAATTAGGAATGCACAAACTCTGTGATAGTGAATAGTCACAGGTCTCATTTCTGAAGCTTTTAAGTACTTAACAAGTTTGTAGTTTTTTTAGTGTTTGTTTTTCTTTGAGGAATCAAAATTTGCAATCCTTCCCTTTGATGGCTGTTGCTCAGTATAGCTGTTGCCTTTGTCAGCATCATTCAGGATTGGAACTTCAGTTGCCTCTGTGTGTTTTGGATCTCAAGCTTTCTTGTTTTGGACTCTTCAGTTTGAAATTAGACAAAAGGCACTCATCTGTTCTTATTCTGCTGTATGATTGTAGCTACAAGTTTGAAATCAGTTTTCTGTGATTATGTACTGCCCTAGTAGTTAGGCACTCATATCCAATGAATAATTGATCTGTGGCTGTCTACTTTGCAGATTTAATTGGGTCATATAGGTTGGACAGAGCCTTGAGTGACATGGTTTAGTGTTAGGTGTCCCTGCCCATGGCAGAGGGGGTTGGAACTAGAGGATCTTAAGGTCCTTTCCAACCCTAACTATTCTGTGATTCTGTATTACATTTGTCTTTATTTTTTCTATCTTCTGATTCCTAAACATTAGACTCCTTCTGAATTCTCTTTTGAGTTAGTGTAGTGATTGTATTTAATAGCGGTGCTTAAGGACTTAAACTCTTTTGCACACTGACTGATTAAAGTGTAAGAAATAAAACTCTATACAGTTAAGAAGGATGTTGCTGCTTTAATTGTACCAGTTGTTTTTTTTTTTGTGGTAATATTGTAATCATGTTAGGAACACGACTAAGCAAATTTATCTTCATCCCTTGTCTACATACACTCGCTATCTTATATTTCCTCCTTGTAAAATTATTTGCTACCAGTTCTTTCAGGCCACTGTGTTGACAAGATTACCCACTCAATAGCTGAATTCTCTTAGCTGTTATTAGCCCTAATTTGGAGGTTTAGATGAAGTAAGCACTGTGCATTCAAGCAGTGTGCTGCCAGATCTGGGGATATGTATTTTATGCTAAACAAGGTTAGTTCATTTTGTCTATCTTAATTGGTAGTTTTCTAGTACTAATATTCTTATCTATACTAAGCGTTGCAAGCAATCCTGCATAGGGATAAAAATTAGGATTTAAAAATTTAACTTCTACTGTATGCTCAGCACCTGATGACTTACAGCCTAAACCATGCTACTTGATAAACACATGAAGATCCTCATTATTTACATAGGAGCAAATAACTTTAAGCTTCTTGCAGTTGTACAGTATAAAATGAATTGATAGCATCCTAATTTATATCTAGAGTATGATGCAAAAAAAACCTGAAATGGTACATGTCAGGTTCTTAAAGCCTTAAATTACACTTGAAAGTAGGGAATGGTTTGTGCTTGCCAGTGTGTTTATTCTGAACTGCAGGCTCAGGTACAGGTGGAAAGCCCACCATGGCATTTTATGGTCATGCTGTGAGAGTAATACCCCCTTGCAGCCACATTTTCAATTAGAAAGCCATGGCACTGATGCTTTCAACTTTAAAGATGTGACATCTTCCTCTGTGTGCTTTGTAGAGAAATGAAAGCAAAGGAAGGACATAAATGATTTGGCAGCCAGTGTTTTTCTGTAGAAAGGTCATCCAGGAAATTAAATCAAGGAGGTTGTTAGAGTAAATAAATTAGATATAGTTAGCAGTTTGTTTTGAATTTAGTTGTTTGTAAGCAATGAAAGCTCCTTAACATGCGTGATGTAATGAGAGAAATAGTTGAGGTGTAAAAGCATCTGGAGATCCATTGTAGTTCCTCTGCTCCTTGCCAGCATTCCTTTTTCTTTCTTCAGACTATCCAGCAGTTGCTGGGAAGCTGATGTTAAGTGAAGTGAGGACTACCATGGTCTTCTAGAAAGAGAATTGGCTCTGACCTCCTGGACAGAAAAAAACCCCATCCCAAACTTAAAAAACCCAAACCGTTGTGTATTACAGACAGTGCATAATTTAGATTAACAAAAAAATAGATTATTGCTTTTAGTAGTAAGCACGTTATTAGCTCTTTTGTGGCCATGACAGTTTTTTTGCAAGTTGCATGTACTGTAAATGTCTAGAGGTTTTCATCTCATGTACTAATACTTTACAAATAAATTATCTTGGTGCTCTTTTATAACTTTTATAACTGGCATCCCCAGTTTCTAACCTGTGATCAGAGGTGTTTCGTCTTCAACTGGTGAAGAGGGAATACCTCTAGAATCCTAGAACCATAGAAGAGTGCTTTCTCTCTAATTCCTTTTTCTTCTTTTGCTTTTTTACCATCAGTTTCCACACTAACAGTACTGCAACAGCATCTTTAACAAAGGGAAACAAACCTTTATCTATCTTCCCTTTCAGTCTTCTTTTTGCTCAGTTCCCCTGCTTTTTAATGTGGAAGTTTATACAAATGTCCAATGAGATAATTAAGAAGCAGCTGTTTATCTTAAGTATTGTTTTCTTTAAAAGTATTGTTTTCTTTAAGAGTCTAATCTTTCACACTGTTCTAGCTCTTGGAACCAAATCTTTTGGTCAGTTTTCAATGCACGTTTTCCGTACTCAGATCGTACGTGTGCACGAAGCCTTACCTAGTCAGATTGTGTGCACACAGACACTTGCAACCAAATGGAAATAACTTGCTTGCGAAATCTACTTGCATGATTTTTTTACACAGGAAATTGTATGTGCAAATACTTTGATTAAATTTGGGTTTCTCACACTAAGTTCTGAAAATGTGTTGCTGGAAAAAGTAAATTTACATGTAAATGCACTTCTTCTAGAAGTAAAATCCCAATTTAGCCCTGTCAACAAAAATTTAAGCTTATATATACAAAGGATTAGTTTGATAGATTTACAATCAGGTATGATGCATGTGACTTTGAATGTGACGCTAGTTAATGCTGTCTGAATAGGCAGATAATGATAAGTTATAGGAACCTGAATGATGTTATTTAAAAGTTACTAAATTGAGTTTCCCAAGTTTGAGATGGAAAAGCTGCCTTTGATTAGTGAGTAGATAAGTTCATAGGAGAAAAAAAGGTGATGTACAATATGTGAAACAAAGGATCAGAACCCAGGCACTTACAATATTATCTCTGAAAGGCAGGCTAATAAATGAAAAACTGTTACGTATTGTTTCAGAAATACGATTTTGATTTTCTTTGGGCATCATCTGGCTTCATGGCATTTTTGCTGCATTAGCATGCTTGAATCCGAGTGCCATCGATAATGCTAAAAGCAGGTAAAAAGAATTAATTTCTTCCCGATCTCCCCCTTCCCTCTTCCTTCCCTGTAGTTTTGGGAATTTGTGGTTGAGTTGGGCAGACTGGGAAGGGTTTGGAAGAGAGCAAGTAATTTGTTTTGCAGTTCAGAAAAATCAAGCTGTGCTGTCATGTTGTACCGGAGACACCAAATCAAAATGATACTCAGCTAATTGCAGAGGTGATAATTATACAGCAGTCTCTTCACTTTCTGTATGCTTTGATTATCAATTTAATAATAAATGTAGTATATTCATAGCTAAAAGTGTTACTGAGCCCACTCTTAGTGTAGAATATAAGCTGAATGTGTCTTCTGGTTTTGGAATACAGAAATTACATTACTGAAATATAATCAAATTATATGAATTATATATGAATTAGCTTGTCTCTATATGGACACTTAGTGCAAGCAGAGAGGGACTACTTCCTTAAATGTTTGAGAACTAGTAAAGTTAATCATACTGTCATCAGGGGTTA
Source organism: Pezoporus wallicus (assembly GCF_028554395.1). NCBI lineage: Eukaryota > Metazoa > Chordata > Aves > Psittaciformes > Psittacidae > Pezoporus > Pezoporus wallicus. Next base: position 3,516,165 of record NW_026639755.1, read on the forward strand.
ACCATGGGAGCTGGTTTCTGGCAACCAGCTTAGAAAGTTGATTCCTGTAGGTGAGTTCAAGTGACTGGAGCAGAAATACGTTCTTCTCCAGGTCAGTTCAGGTCGCATACTTTACTTAGGCTCTTGGCTTTGATTAGCTCATTTCCAGTACCTCACCTGACACTTCTGACATGATCTGTCATGTGCTATCCCTTCCCTTTTTACTAAATGATGCCACTTTAGTAGCTTGCTCTGTTGTAATAGTAGTAAAAGCTGTCGTCTGCTTTTGTGTGGCACTTGGATGACTTTGTTGTGTTTGAAATGCTTGACTTTGGATAGGTGTACTTCTGTCATGGCCTAAGTACATAATCAAGATAATATTTGTTTAGAGAGGTCAGACCTTTTGTTAGAAACAATTGACAAAGCTCCTCCCATAAACATGGAAGTACTTCAAGTCTGAAATGGAAGGAGATATTTTGAAACCACTCTGTATTTAGCTAAATGAGTTTATCTGGTTTAACTACATGGATAGAAAGAGAAGTTTTTTAGTAGGGGCAGATGATTTAGAAAGGACCATCTAGTATATGGCATTGTCCTTCTCTAGCTTGGTGTCTGTAGTGGGCTGTCAGGAGCATAATACTCCTGGCTCACTGTATGATGAAACCATAATTGAAATAAGTGTTTTTAACAGAGGATGGGGAAGAGCTGGTGTTTAATTCATTTATTTATTTTTTCTCAAAGGATACCCAGACTAGACTACTTTCTTCAACATTTGATTTCCGGTTAGTAACCAAAGATGCATCTCTGGAAGCAGAATGGAGGCTGATGTGAAGCGTCAGTTCGCCAGATGAGTTCCCAAATTCCACTAGTGTTTTGAGTGTTTCTGCATTATAGAACAGTAACATTTCTACTAAGATTGGAGCAGATGTGAGTTGGTTCAGCTTCAGATACTGAACTCAGTTAAAAACAGGCTTGATGTGAGTACTGCAAGGTTTCCTGCACTGTCCGTGGTATGCTGTGAACTTCTTTCTGGTGACTGCTTCCAAGTGAGGAATTGCCTCTGTTGTGAAAGTCAGTCAGTATCTGGATTTCTTGAGGTTGCAGGCAAGAGTGGAGTTGTGATTGCTTTGGATTTGTTTGTTGGTGTTTGGTTGGTTGGTTTTGTGAGTTTTGTATGTTGTTGTTTTCCTTGTAACCACATGTCAGAAGAGGATTTTAAGAGATCACTGAATTAGTTTAGTTGGGTACCAAACTGCTTGCACACGATGCTAACTACTACTGCTAACTGAATTCAAGAGTATTAGAGTTCATGTGAAAGACTACTCTGCTGAAAGGTCAGGCAGTCAAACCTTAATTTGTTTCTTAGTTCTCTGTGGTTTGGTTAGCAGCCAAAATGAATTTCTCTTTGAAAGCATGAAAGGGAAGAAATACGTTGTGATTTATTTCTGTACAGTGCTATTAAGAGTGTAAAGCTTGGGCCATAGTTACACAAGGGAAAACCATTTTTTTTCCTTCCAGTGTTTGATTTATTTTATGTACTATAGTTTTTCTTGCACTTGCATTAGGGCCATTTGTGGCAGGTTTTATGTTCTGCTTTGAGAACTTGATAGTTCATTTTGAAATAAACCACTCCGATTATTTCCATGATAGACAAATAGCTGCTTGTATGTTGCTATCCTGCTTGCTTTGGGCAGATCAAAACCATTAAAATGGTGGTTACATTAATGTAAATTGGAAAATAGCAGTATTCTTTCACTTTAAAATAATCATGTTGATAAAATAATTAAATCCCTCAAATCCAATAAATGCTGAGGGTTAGATGATACCGTTTGATGAAGGAGAAAATTAGGCAGTTGCATATAGTATCTGCGATTTTCTAATGTAGTTTATATGCAAATTAATAGCACATTTTCAGATTGAAAGTGCAGCCATTGCTTGGACAGAGATTGTCAAGATATAATTAATACTAAAATTTGTTTTATCTTTATCAGACTTGGCAATAAACCAAACGCAAAAAATGTTAATGCAGTACTTTGCCTAGTAACTCTGCTCCTGTAGTTTGTAAACGCTGAATATTCATGGATTTTAAAGTGAAAATCACACTTACTGTAGGCCCAAATCATGTGGTATTGCTTATTTTCTGCACTTGAAAAGGTAAGCGACACTGTGTATTCTGAATAGCACAAACTGACTACTGCCTGCAAATAGGTAAATCTGTTTGAAACATCATGAAGGAAGTGATTCTGAAATCTTTCTGGGCAAAGGATCCCTGTGGATGTTAACTGCAGCCTTATTAAGCCGTTGCTGGTGCTTGTCAGTTTGTAGGCATGTTGGATGCCTAACTTTTTATCTTGCATGAGTTATCAGATGGATAAAGATTCTTGTGTTGATGTCAAAATGCGATGATACTGGAATAGGTTATTAGTGTTGCTGTTTATCTTTCGTCTTGTATTCCTTTTTTGTTACAGATAGAGATGAGGGTGAAACAAATGACAGATTTATGAGGGGAGGTAATAGAATTTCTGCAAAATGCTAATGAAAACAGTAAGGAAGAGTGAGTTAATTGTGGATTGGGTGAATATTTACCTTGGTACTGTTTGAGCAATAGGAGTTTTCAGCTCAACTAAACTCAAGGAAAAAAAAATAGATTGCAGAGAGATGTTAAGGTGATGTGCTTGTGGTTTGGCAACAGCAAGCAGTAATGGGGAAAAGCTCTAAAAAGTTTATAAAGGAGTATGTTATGGCTGTCATGACCACTGCAATTCTTGGGTAATTACTGGAGTCCAACATCAGGATTTCTGATACCAGTTCAAGATAGCACAAAGTAGTGGTCTGCATTTTTATTACTCCTGTTTTGGGTATGATACTTCTGTTTTCTCATGTCCCTGCACATGGCAGGAGAGTTGTATCTAGATAGTCTTTAAGGTCCCTTCCAACCAAACCAGTCTATGATGGTGATTCTGTGATACTGAAAGAAGTCTTAATGTATTATTCTCATTCCTTGAATTTTATTTGTATTATCAAATAGCTGCATATTTTCTAGCTTCCTATGACAAAATTTGCCGAAATAAAAATAATATAAAGAAATCCTTTGAAGTGAAAAAGATCTGACGGGGCTTAGGCTTTTAAATACTGAATTATTAATCTACTAATTCTAAAGCAAAAAGGAGTCAATGAAGGCTTTCATTATAAAGCCAGAAGTTTATTTCGGTCCTTTCCTTTTTGGTATACACCAGCAAACGCTTTTTGTCTCTGACAGATGTTTTCTAAGATAATGTTACTTACAGAACCCTGCTGCCAGTTCTGTCCCTACAATTTTTATTGGAGGAAGGAGAGAGATGGATGTTTTAGAGTAAGCAAATTAAGCTTTAGCAATTAATACTAAAGTCTGAATCTGTGTCATGACAAGTGTTTGTAAAACTGTCATTGCAGGCTGGTCTTGATGTACTCCTTTATATGTGATGACTTAGGTAATGAAATTATTATTAATTCTTAAAATTCACTTGAGTTCAAATGTCACACTAACTTGGATTTGGAACCCAAACTGCAAGTACTGCTGGATTTGCATATGCTCTGCGACTTTAAAAAGTGGTGTTGTCCTTTACAGTGTGTGTGTAAAAAGGGGAATAAGGTAAGATCATGACTTTTGGACCTGAAGTTTGATGATTTGGTTTTAACATTTAATTTTGAGGAACCATTGTGCTGAAGTTCTTTTGCGTGCACTGGAACTATGACCTCAAACGGGCGTAAGGCCTCAAATGTGTAACTGAGATGTCCTTCAGATTCCTAAAACTTTTGAATGATAGCATCAAAGGAAGGAGGTTATCTTGTGAGGTTACTAATCCTGCCTTCTGGTCAGCCATCTGATCAGACCAAGCTGCTTACAGCTCGATTCATTTGGGTCTTGAGACTGTCTTAGTATGGAGTCCACAACTGCTGTGGGCAGCTGCTCCAGTGCCTTACTGTTCTCATGGAGTAGGAAGGCTGCTCTCGGATCCCTCCTCAGGCACCTCCTTCACAGACTAAACGAGCCCGTTTCCCTTAGCTTTTCATCCTTGGTCAAGAGGTTCATCATCTTGGTGATTCAGCATCAACTGAGCTCGCTTATTGATGTCTGTCTGGTATTTCTTTAGACCTAATTCTGTACCTCCCTTTTTAATAGCAGTGGGAAAAAGAAGCATGTACAAACTCAAATTAGCATTTGTGCTGTCTTTGCTCACTCTATGGTCACCTGTGTTTTAGAAATACTTGTTTTTTTACAGATTTTCCCTGACCTTGAGAAAAGTGCTTGATTACCTTATTATTAAGATGCAGCCATAGCTGTAATTTAAACATTGAACTAATGACATGAAAATGCAGTTCTACTTTAGAATTCATCAAAGCAGGAAAATAAGCATTAAAATGAACATGTTTTTCATTCTCTTTATTCACAGCTGGAAGATGTTTTCACTTCTTGGTTGGTGTTTTTTTGTTGTTTTTTTTACGAATCCCACATTATTTCTGAAGGCAAACCAAGCTTTTGTTTCACTTGTTTTTAATCTGTTTTCAGATCAAGGTTCTCTGACATTGTTAGGAGAAAATTCTCAGTGTGTTGAACTGCACAATAGCATAACCCTGATGTGTTGCTTTCATTTGAGGGTATTTTATTTGTTGGTAAGAGAATGATGTCTGTTAAGAGACGCTCTCTTATGAATGAGACTTCTGGAATTTGTAACATGTCTTCCATTGGAGCTGGGGCTGTGATGGCTGTCAGAGTTCATGAATCTCGGAGACCATGTAACACTCTTTCTCTGAGTTGCTCTGTCAGCAAGTTAAACTTGGACACACGTTTGCCTTGCCTTAGCCCTGTTGTGTTTGGGTGTGCAGAAAATACTGTAACGGAACTTTTAGGGTCACTGAGTTCTAGACAGTGATGAATTTCAGCTTTCAGCTCCTTGGGAGCTGTGCTTTTGTCCCTGGTGATTCCAGGGGTGGCTAATTCTCAAAAACAGATGTAGGCATTAAACAGCTTGAACTATGAACACAGGCTACTCAATGACTGAACCTGAGAAGGTGAAATGGAGCAAAGATTCGTATGTGTGTTTCCAAGCTTAGGTTCTTGGTACCACAGCAGATGTACCTACAGTCAAAAGGGAAGGTGGAGGAAAGCTTTTTCCTCTGTTGTGCTCAAGTCTTTGGCCATAATATAAGAGGATGAAGTTTGGTGTTGTTTTTTATTTCCCCTCCTCACATGAAATTTCTGGGAGGGTGAGATGCCATACGACCAAAACCCCTATAATTTCTTGTTGACAGATACTGCAGGAGATCTGGGGAAAAGCAGTTTGAGTGAAAGCTGCTTATAAAAGTATATTTTTACAGTGTGGAAATAAGAGTGCTTTACAGCTCTGACTTAAATATTATTTTGTGGGTTAGGTGAACAGCAATAAAAAGTGAAAAGGAATGAAAACCCATGTTGCATTACATTCCTGAATGTTAATCTGTATGACTTTATGTGTTTGTAGGTGCTTGCTTTCTGTTTGCATATAGCTAGACCCTGGCTCCAAAACAAGTACTGCAGTGACATAGTAGTAGTCGCATGGATTTGTGCTTCATGTAAGAACAAGGTATGAAAAAGAAACATCTATGATTAACTGCAAACGGAACAATGACAACTTGAAAGCTGGTAGTTTAGTTTTATACTTACTTACTAGGCATGTAGAGCTGTATGTACAAAATAAGGGTTTTTACAGTAGACCGAGCAAATGTCACATTCCTTAGTGCTAATGATGTCTTTGTGTTATTATGGGACATATAAAACTGCACTATCGATTCCTTATTCAAATTGAAGAGTCGGATAATGGTCATCTTGGAAAGTGACTACATACTTAAAGTAGGTTATTTTAGAGAGATTTCTAAGTTACATCAACAGTTCAGACATTCTGTGTCTAAAAATCTGTTTTCTTAATTACACACATGCTGAACTGGAATATTGCAGTTAATAGCAGACTGAGTAGACTGTTAAGCTAGTACCTGACTTAGAGATTACATTAACTCGTAGCAGGAAATTCAGTGCAAAGGCCATGTGTGACTTAAACTCTGCTTTGAAACCTTCAGCGATACTCAGCCAGTGTCTTCAAGATGCAGTACATAATTAAAAGGTGGAGTAGAAGAAAGCAAAATTTTCTTTAAGGAATGGATTCTTCCACGTTAGACTTTTTAAGTCTCATTTCTAGTATTTAGGCACATACAGGAATGTTGGGCTGTTAAATTTAATTGCATGTTTATTGTTGTTTCTGTGATAAATTTAGCCTTGCACAGCTTTATAAGCTATGATGATTCTAAATTTTATCAACTATATTTCAGTGTTGTTTAAGAAGTAGTCTTTTCCCAAAGTTGCAACTCAGTGTTGACCTTGTTCAGCCTGGGTAGGTGTAAAGGGTCTCACAAATAAACCCTCCATGGATAGTATTCATGTAAATGTCTTAGTGTACTTTCAAGGAATAGCTTAAGATCTTTGCAATTCCCTTTTGGAATCTTTCACCTTTCACCCTCAGACATGATTTATTTTCCCCTATACTAGAGCCGTATATGAAAAAAACCCAACAAATTGGGGAAGGGGAACCCAATCAAACAGCAGATACATCTGAAAATTATCAAGGGCATGGTTCTTCGGAACTTGCAGTCCTCTAAAAGTATGAGTCTGGTTTTGGTTAAGGTTTTCCTTTTAGCACTAAATTACTAACATCAATGTGATGCAAAACAGGTCATTATGCTGTTTGATTTTTACCAGTTAGGTGCATTCTGCAGTTTTGATTAGCCAAGCATGTGTCAGGTCACTACAGATACTACTCACATATGGTGTAATTAATGTTGAGATACTAGTTGGCGTACCATAGACTCATAGAATGGTTAAGGTTAGAAGGGACCTTAAAGATCATCTGGCTCCAGCACCCCTGCCCTGAGCCCCAGGGCTGAATGCAGTACTCCAGGTGAGGTCTCACGAGAGCAGAGTAGAGGGACAGTATCACCTCCTTTGGCCTGCTGGTCATGCTCCTTTTGATGCAGCCCAGGATATGGTTGGCTTTCTGGGCTGCGAGTGCACACTGAAGCTGGCTCATGTTCAGTTTCTCATCAGCCAACATCCCCAAGTTCTTCTCTGCAGGGCTGCTATACATCCAGTCTCTGCCCAGCCTGTGGTTGTGCTGGGATTGCCCTGACCCAGGTGTAGGACCTTGCACTTGTCTTTGTTGAACTTCATGGTGTTTGGCATTGCCACCTCTCAAGTGTGTCAAGGTCCCTGTGGATGGCATCTGTTCTCTCTGCTGCAGGAAACCTGGGGTTGAGCCTGTGGAAGGAGGAGGTGTGCCTGAAAGTGAAAGCATGTGAGCAAGGAGTCTAAAGGAGCACCCATTTGCTCGCTGGAGCCGCCTGCTGTGAAGGGACTCTGGTCCTAGCAGTTAATGTCTCTGGTGGTGTGTGCGTGATTCCTTGAATGGTGTGTGAATGCCCAGCAGCAGCTTCTCCCTTAATAATACTCTCTTAGTATGTGGTAAGTAATTTTATGTAGGACTTGAACAGATTCTTTTTCAGTCTGGTATCTATCACATCCTGCAGCTAGAATTAGTGGAAAATTATAACATTCACACAGAGAGAACATACTAGTGAATATTTTGCAAAGACTAATACTAACATTTATTTGACCATGGTGTCACAGTGAAAGCTTGCGTGCCTTTCAGCATCATCCAGTGTCACACATAGGTGGCGTTCATCTCCACTCCCTTGTGATGTATTTTGAAATGAAGTGGGTAACTGATATGCCTTTACAAGGAATGTTAATTTCTAGGAAAAAAGATTGTGAAATACGTTGTTTTGATTGTGCTGAAAACTGGACCTGATGGGCCATTTCTGATGGTGAAAGAGGGGTTTTCTCTTCATACGCTTTGTGTCGGTAACAAGAATGGCAGCTGGTGATCTTAACGCTAAAGCTTTTCTGCATTTCATGCACTTTCCCCTCTGAGTCTGAAGGGGAACAGCAATTGATTTCACAGACAGTTAGGTAGCTGCTGTTACCTGGGTTGAAGGGATTTAATCAGTATACACAAAAGGATGATTTCTGTTAGCCGTCAGCAGGTTTTTAATAGTTCGAGGACTAAACACATCAGTGCTCCTGGTTAATTCCCATTTGAGGAGTATGTTTCAGTCACTCCATAAATACTTAGCCTTCTGCTAAAGTTTTCGCTTCACATTTTACTTTGAATCTTTTAAGATCTTTCATGACTTTAGTCCTGCTGAGCTAAACTTTCATTTACTCCACATGTCATACTGTATTTAATGGATTTTCTTTTATTAATCATCTCCAAATGCAAATTGAAGATGTCAGGTGCTGGAACCCTTGTCATCTATTCCCTTGAGCTTGAAATTCTCTGCTCAGGGTATTGGATCAATGCAGTGGTGTTGAAAAGCTCGATGAGTACACGGGAAGTATCTCGGGTGTTTCGGGGAGCTTACCAGAACTGTAAAGCCTTTTCTTAGGGTTGGATTGTTGGATTTTTTTTCTCCTTCTTTGTACAATACGTTGTGATTCTCATCGTAAGAGCTACTTTATAAATGTATGTTGAATGGTTAAATACTGAGCCCATTTGTAAAACATCTTGATAATATTTTAAACCTGAATTAGGTTATTGCCTTGATTGCCTTTGAGTAATGTGCCAGCTCATTAGGGAGCTGGCGTACGTAAAGCAAGCGTATTATGGTAAAGAATGAATGGAATCTTACTTGCATCTTTTAGGAAGACATAATGTGCAGGAAGAAGAATGAATATAATCAGAATCAAAGCATGAAATTATTGCTAAATAGTTTTCTTCTGTAGTTCAATTTCTGATGTAAGAATTTATGGATTAAAAAAAGCATTTATTGTCCTTACGCAATAAAATATCTCCAAGGCCTTTCTTCCCTCTTCTTTCCTTCTACCATACCTCTTAAAGAAACAAAACTTGGTATCTTGGTCATAGCAATAAAGATCTAGTAGCATGACTTTACCAATCTCAAATGTCAAATTTAACTACGAATTAGCAGATGTTATAATGACAGAATGGTTGTGGATTTTAAAAGAGTAAAGGAGACGTGAGCTCCCTGCAGAAACCATCAGAGGGCTGCTTTTGAAATAGCAAAGTAAAGAAAGTCTGGCAATTTTACTTCAGACTATTTTAAAGGTAGCTCTTCTGTGGATGATACTCGTACCAGGGCCAGAAGCAGCGTAGTCGGTATGAAAGTGCAATGAAGTAGAAGAGTGGCTGACTAACAAAGAGACAATAAGTATTGCTGAATGTGTGTGTCCTTAAGTCACTTATATTTTGTAGTCTTCAGTCCTCAAGCTTTCTTTGGGCTGTAAAGGAGATTTCTTACTACTGCCAGGCTGTTTTTCTTGTGGCCCTGTTTGGCATAAGGGAAAGCAGTGTAATTTTTCTCGATACCTTCAATAAGAAATGGTTGGTGGTACCTATGTGCATATGGAATCAGGTTTGTGTTTGGGAGTTGAACAAGTAAACGAGGAAGAGCTGCTGCTTTGCCTACCTCCTCTTCCTTTTGGCTGTGGATAAGAGAGGGGAGGGACTGATGTGTTTCTGTAATTGATTTGGTGCTATAGCAGGTGATGTCATTTTTCACCGTTTTGTGGCTTTCAGAGTTACAACAGAAAGCAATGGAAGAATCATGATTTGGAAGTGTTAGGAACACATGTGGTGGTGGTGCCCCCTGGTACTAATACCTGTCTGCCAAGTCTTTCCTTAATACATTAGTATGCCTGTTATGCTTTTAATGTGGGAAGGTCTGATCTTTGTACTAGCAAATTCTGATTAACATTTGCGTATGCTTTTTGATGAATGTACTTTGATTTTTACAATGCAGATGTATATCGCCTTATATTGGTACCCTTAAATAATGTTAAGTGGTGTTGCTCCGTTGATATTGAAGTTGTGAGTTAAGGCTCAGGTCTGAATTCACAAGTGCATTAAAAGTGAATTACAGTTAAGTTTGTTCTTGCAGAGGGTGGTATTAGCAGTGTAACCTAATGAGTTTAATACTCCACTGCTGGTATTTAATCATGTCATGTCCTGCTGTTCATTGTTAGTTAATGTATGTCATGGACTAATGAAAATGTCAAGATTAAAAATACATCAGTAGTACATTGCACAGAATAGGTTTTGGCCCTTTAAGTTCATTTTCCTTTCTGTAATTCCTTCTCTGCTCCCCTCCCCTCTGTTTGTGGTGGGTTTTGTTTTCGTTACTCTTGTTGGTTTTGTTTGATGTGTTTTAGGGTTGGGGTTTTTTTAATGTTTTGAGCAAATGGTTGGTGTCACTTTTTCCTTCCCCTCCTATAACATTTTGTGGTTCTCCATTGTTTGACAGGAGAAAACCGAGATTTTCTGCAAAGAATCTCATACTTTCACCAGGCTTCACCGCTGTGACCTCATTTGGCATAAAGGGTGTAACTGTTCTCATAACATCATTAAGAAGCCCTTGATACTGGTAGGCATACCTACAGAAATACTGTTAGAAATACTGGTAGACACTGCACAGGGAGGAGGGGTTGTTTCAGAGTTCATCAAGTAAATGGAGAAGAGCTGCTGCTGCCCATACTTCCCTATTGCATGAAAGAAGGATTGAAATGAGCCACAAGACAAACGGGTAACTTCATGAAGTGTAGATTTTAGGGCATTACTCGGTAGTGATCTGTATCAAATGTGTAAACTCCGTGGGGGGCAGGCCCCAAAGCTTTCATGTTGCCCAATTAAATGTGAGTGTGTATGTAAGTGTATGTAGTTAATGATCACTGGTAACTATTTTGTAGAAATATTCCAGAATTGGCCTGTTTACTGGTGTAACATTTCTTGTTCGGTAGCCAAATTAGTTCTGCTTGGGAAGTGATGTATTGGCTCCCCTGAAATCACTTGCATGGTTCTGCCCATGCAATGCCCTTTCACCATAAAGAATTGCTGTTCTCTAAAGGTAGCGCTGGGAGTGGGAGAAGGTACAGTAAAGGACTGCAGTGCAGAGTGTACAGCTGTGTGTTTTAAGTGAAACTAAAACCTCAGCTACTGTTCCTGTTTACAGATGATTTAACAGTTATGAAATGAAGTAAACTCACTTGCTGTTTGCAGAGCATCACTAGGCAAATAGTGAGGAAGAGGTGAGAGAGCTCCTGAAAGAAAGCAAATATTGGTGACGTGTAACAAAAATAAGGACCTGATCTGAAAACAGAGATATTTGTGATTCCTCTGAGCTTAAAATACGGTTGACATCAGCACCCTCACCAGACTGGTCTCAGCTGAGTAACTCAGAGGCTGATTGCTATGAGGAATGTGGGATGAAATGGGGTTAAAATTATGTTAATTCTACTTAAATTTGGTTCTAAAAAAAATCAAAAAAGGTTATTTCTGTGGGGTTTTTTTGTTCTTAGCTGTCAGTCTTGAATTGCCATTATTACAATAACCTGCTCTTTTTGCAGGCTTAGTTTGAAGTATTTCTGGTGTAGTTGAGAGAGTAATTATCTAAGATACTCTTTGCTTCTGTTCCTTGTTGTGTTTTGCTGTGTGTTCTGTACATTGAGCTTTTTAATATCCAGTTAATGCAAGTGTAGCCATAAGAACATTATTAAATATGAAAGGACTGGATGCTGTCAATAACCTTATGAAGTCTTGAAATTACCCGATGTAGTGTTGGGTCCTCCAGACTTCATTTTTTCACCACTGCATTAAATGAAGGAAAACCAGTTACTGTAAGGGTACAAGCACTCCCTATCCTGTGCCATGCCATTAAAAAGGATTAGAGGTTAGGGTTAGGGGTATGGTAAGGATGGGTTATGGCTAGTGTTAGGGTCAGGGGTTAGGTTTCAGGTGGCAGCTATTAGGGTTAGGATTTAGGGTTATGAGTTAGGGTAAGGATTAAGGTTATGAGTTAGGTTTATGTTTTGGGTAACAGGTTTAGGATGGATTAGGGTTAAGATGGGTTACCCTTAGGGTTAGGGTCATGGTTAGTGTTAAGGATCTTGTTTAGGGTTAGGGGTTTTGGTTAGGTTGCAGACATTAGGGTTAGGGATAAGGGTTAGGGTCAGGGATAAGTTTAGCCTGGTTCAGTGTAGCCTGCCTTAGATTAGCCTAGCCTGCCCTAGCTGTGCCTGGATTAGATTAGATTAAGCTAACCTGGCCTAGTTTGAGTTAGGGTAGTCTAGCTGTGCCTGGCTTAGATTAGAGTAATGTAGCCTATCCTGGTTAGCGTAGCCTGGGTTAGATTAGCATAGCCTAGCTCTGCTAGGTTAGATTGACTAGCCGAGGCTAGCCTGGGTTAGATTAGGTTTAGGGTTAGCCTAGCCTAGTCTGGTTTAGTCTAGCTTGGGTTAGATTAGCGTAGCCTAATTTAACTGTGCCTGCATTAGATTAGATTACGCTTCCCTAGCCTAGTCTGGGTTAGATTACATTAGCATAATTTATCTTGTGATAGGCCAAACATTCATGCTCTACTCACTCTGCTGCTGGGCTGCCAGGAGCTACCATTGAAGAGGCTGGATTCAAATGGACTTTTAGGTTGGAAAGTGAGGAGCTACACCAATGTGGGTGGCACCGTACCAAAGCTGACTATGTGCTGAAGATGCTAAGCACCAGATTTTTATCCTGGTTCTTTGGCTATGGAAGTAGAGATTTAGGGTTATGGATTAGGGTCAGAATGGATTAAGGTTAGGCTTACTGTTAGGGGTTAGAGTTCCGGAATTATAGTTAGTGTTTAGGATTAGCGTTAGGAGTTATGGGATTAGATTTAGGGTTGGTTTTATGGTTAGGATTAGGGTAACAGTTAGGGTCAGATTATCGGGGTTGGATTATCCGGGTCAGATTATCCCGGGTCGGATTATCCCGGGTCGGATTAATCCGGGTCGGATTATCCCGGGTCAGATTATCCCGGGTCAGATTATCCCGGGTCAGATTATCCCGGGTCGGATTATCCCGGGTCGGATTATCCCGGGTCAGATTATCCCGGGTCAGATTATCCCGGGTCAGATTAGTTTAGCCCACATTTGGTTAGGCTAGTTCTGACTGGTAATATTAGCCTTGCCTAGTCTGGGTTTGATGAGCTTCCCTCTGGCAGAGTTATCTTAGATTAGGATAGCTTGGTTAGACTAGATAAATTCTCAGTTGAAACACTAAATTATGCATTGCAACACTAATGATCTCCGGTGAAATGCTAAATTCTTCATTGTAATGCAAAGTTGTGCAATACGAGACTAAGTTCTCCATTGGTACACTAACATTCTGCATTGAAACACTAAGTTCTCCAATGAAACGTTAAATTCTGAAATGAAACAAACTCTCCATTGAAATGCTCAGTTTTGTATTGAAACACTGAGTTCTGTAATGAAATACGAAATTCTGCATTCAAAAGCTAAATTCATTCATACATTTCATTTAAATGCATTCACATACATAAATGACACAGTTCACTTTTTACAGTTCATCCTTAGAAAACCAGCAAGGCTTTACTACTTACACAAAACGCTCGACAGGTAGCATGCTTTGTCAGATAACCATCATCAGATGTCCTTTTACACATGGCAGTGCAGCCTTCCATTTGACATGGACAGGTTTCCTGCCTCTAACTGAAATCTTCTACATGCTGCGAATAGCCATCCAGAAACAGATGGAGCTCCTCTTGAATCTACAGGTTCTCAGCATACTAACCTGCAAACAGAAACACATTTCTATCAATATCATTACAATCTGTCAGTGTACAGATTGTACACTGTGCCATATCCCCTATCCTGTGCCATACCATTAAATAAAATTATCATCTCACAGTTCTGTAGTTCCAGTACTGTGATTTCTGTCTGACAGCAATACCTGTTCATTAATCATTTTTTTCTTTTATTTCTTTTTCCTCCACTGTTATTTTTTGTTGTGGATGACTTTAAATTTATGGCTGGAATATATTTCACTGCTAAGACAGAGAATTTGGTCTTTACTATAGGAATAAGTGTAGCAAAGCCATAGGTAGCTTTCTCGCAGCAGGATAACCTGAAGTGCTGCAGATGGACACCTATGATGTCCAAGAAAGTTGAAAAGCTGTTGTGTAAAGTATCTCTTCTTTTACAGATGTCTGATACAATCCTTCTAGCTTCAAGAGGTGGTAGATTACAGACCGTCTTTCAATCTATAGATGTGAGATTACCAGCATTGAGTAGACCACTGGAAGGGCACACTGCTGTCTCATGGTCAACTTCTCATCTACCAGTACTCCCAGGTCCTTCTCAGCTCAACTGCTCTCTAGTAGGTCAGCCCTCAGCCTGTGCTGGTACTTGAGGCTGATCCTCCCCAGGTGCAGTACCCTACACTTGTGCTTGTTGAACCTCATTAGGTTTCTCTGCCCAGTTTTCCAGCCTGTCCAGGTCCTGCTGAATGGCAGCACATCTTCAGGTGTATCAGGCACTGTATTCTAAATAATACAGGAGCTATATTGGAAAATCAGTGTGGGGAAAAGGTAATCAGTGTAGTTGTCCTGAGACCTTCTGAAAGCTTGAAATTTGAAGAAATACACATGTATACATGTGTATTTATAGTATTGAAACAAAAAAAAATCCAATGGTGTTTTTTACTGCTTAGCATCTACTTGATACATCCAGGATTCAGACGTTTCATGCAAATGCAGACCAGTGGTGTTAACACTTCTGTAACTTGAAATCATAGAACTGCATTTGTAGGATAGAGTTTTACATTTTTGCATGATTTTTTTAAAAACCTATTATACAAATTACATACCAAGTGCATAAGTGCCTATTAATTTCTCATTTTGCTGACTGAGAGGTGTTACTATAGTTAATGGAAAACCTAAACTTCAGGAACTTGAAGAGGCTGTTTCTGATGTTCCTCTTGGGCTGTTTCACTGTGCACTAAAATTGTCCGTTTTATTTTCCTGTCGGTATTGTCATATTTTATCTACCTGTAATTTTTGCAATGTTCCAACTTCTGTTCTGGAATACAGAGCATAAAAAGAAGTACTTCTTTTCCTTAGGGATAATGGATTAATTGGGGGAGGGGGAGTGTGGAGCAGTGATTTCTGCATTGTGGTTGCATGATCATTGCCATGTGTGCATCACCCTACTGCATGGTGGTACAGCTTTGATACTCGTTAGGCATGCATGTACTGTTCTCTTTCTGTCAAATTATATGGGTTTCCCTTGGGGGTTTTGCTTTTTTGTTCTTTTTGGCCAGATTTTGGCTGACTGTGGGAGAACAGCCAACAAACAGCATGAAGGCTGCTAGCACCTACATAAATTGTGGGTAGTTGAAGTGAGTATAAACCAAATCGGTATATTTGAGCATGTGTGAAACAACAGCTATGCTTCCAGCAGATGTGTGGCTTGCACTGTGTAACCAGAGTTCTTTTGGTATTTGGGACTCCAGAGGTGAATTTAATTTGTTGTCAAATAACAGTCTCTGATAGACAAACAGTACTGCAAAACAAAAATTAATCACCTTAATACTGGGAAGGATTACTAGGTGCATTTGTTTGTTATTTCTGGAATGATTTTCCCCCATACAATTGGCTGGACCAAGAAAGAAAAGTTTCATAGAAGTGCCAGCTCCCTGTAATGTAAAGCTACAGTTGCAGTCTCTGGAAAGTGAAGTGGGAAGGATTAGTTTGAATCCCAACAGATACTTATTATGGAGTGATGACAGAAATGAAGTGTTGGGTGAAAAGGTTGAGAAAGATTTATCTAAAGCATTGCTGTTGCTCCACTGTGGTTTTAGAGCCACTTGGCACATGTGTGTGTTGTCTGCTTGGATTTTTCTTCCCTGTCTCTCAGAATGTGCTAATTTCATATGTATTCTCCCTTTCTCCCTCTTGTTTTGCCAGCAGAGTAGCCTGTGGGAGAGGGCTGCCATGTGAATGCTGTAATTTTTGTAGAATTCAGCACTAAAAAGAAGCAGCAGTGCCTTAGGTGGCAGCGAGACACAGCTCTGGAAGATGGATCAGTCGGAAATCCATAGTGCTTAACCAGTTGTATGTAAGGTTGGCATTGTGCTGAGGCAGATGTACACAGGAAAGGGGAAGTTCCTGAGACTGTGTGCTTTGTTGAGCAAGCTAAATACCACCTGTCCTCGTTTTCTGCAATTTTCAGGGTGAAAGGTCTGCCTAAACTGTAGGTGTGGTGTGAGAAAGTATGTGTAGGTCTGTACACACACTGCATGTCTGCTCTGAACATGCAGTAGATCCAGTGGATATTGGTAAGAAGTGCTGTTCTCAATACTGAATTGATTAGAACAATCTAGTTTTGGATTTTTTTTTAATATAAAAAGGATATTTATATTTAGTAGCTGTTCAGCGAGATCTTTCTTCTTTAAGTGCTGTAAATGTGTGAATTTTATGTCTTCTCTGGTGCAAGAAAGCCAGAGGTACTTGATACCTGCCTCTTCAAATTACTGTGAGCAACATTATTTCAAACCGTAGGAGTAACAGACTGCTCACTTTTAGATTTTTCTCTCTTAAAATTTTGTTCTTTGTGCCTTTTTCTTGCACCTCTAGTATTATAATGTCATCAGAAACTGTTTTCTGCATCAGAGGGAAAGATGCCCCATAACAATACTGTTCTGTCAAACTTCTATATGTATAAATAGTTTCC
The DNA here is from genome assembly GCF_028554395.1 of Pezoporus wallicus. Lineage (NCBI taxonomy): Eukaryota > Metazoa > Chordata > Aves > Psittaciformes > Psittacidae > Pezoporus > Pezoporus wallicus. The sequence goes on from NW_026639755.1 coordinate 3,532,789, forward strand.
AAATGAGTTACTTAGCACATTTAAAAGATGTAAGATATAGTTGCTATTCTAAAGGTTCTCTAGGGTTCATTTGGCCTGAAATCACTCTTGTGTTTCACCATCTCTCTGCTTTCTGCTTGGCCAGGCATCGTTTCTACCTGAAAAGGAGCCGCTTTTTTTCCCTTCTCCCTTTCCTGAGCAGTAAGGATAATACATGAGTTACTAGAAACTTGTCAGTGCATGGTTTTGAGTGTTGAACTTGGAGGCCTAGAACTTGCTCAGAGCACAGAGGAGTGCCCCCTTCATCTGTGGGGTCATAGCTGCAGCTTTTAGCCTAGTTTTCTGTAATTACAGTCAGGTACCTAAACGATTGTCACTTTAGTGTGTATTTGGCAGAGAAGATGAGATGAGCGAATGCTTCTGGCTGAATGCAATCCAGTCTTAGCACTTCGTTCACAGTAGAGCTGACACTGAGGTGAACTCTGAGGCCCTTTATCCCAATTCAGTGACATCCTCTTAGATCTAAATCTGCTTCTTCATAGCCAGATGTCACTTCTGAGAAGAAATGATGTGTATTTCTTGAGAGTAGCAGTGAGGGGAAGAACGGGAGGAGGAGTCTGCTGGATTTATTCAGCCTGACAATATAGTCGTTGAGATGAAAGCTGTGTGGATCTAACGATCAGATGAACTTCTTGTGCTAGTCACTGTGTTACGTGCACTTGCTCGTGGGTTAGGTGTTAAATCCTGAGTGAGTATTCTGGGTTATTCCTTTTGTGAATAACCTGTGTGAAATCCACATGTATTGGCAAAAAGTTTAAGTGAAGGTACTGTATGTTGAGTAATCAAACAAGTGCCAGCTGCAGTGCATTCACCTATGCTTTTTACTTCGTGGTCATGGTAGGAATAAATCTAAAATGCACAGGGGCAAAACCAGAGCCAAGTCTTGTTTTCTGGAACTGATCATTAATTTACCAACGTGCTCAGTGCCAGATGACCTGCAGAGAGGAGAATGCAGAAAAAGGGCCAGTATGGAAAAATTAATCCTGTGATAGTAGGTGGCTTGTGTGCGTCTGTGTACTTGTATGTTAGAGGACTACGTTAAAGACAGGGAAACAGTGGAAATGCAAACGATGTTTCTTAACCCATGAGCATTAGGCTTCGCAATATTGGCTTTTGTTTTATGCAGGACTGTACACATTGTTGTCAACACAGTGGATTTTAATGTTAGCACTGTATTTCTGAGATACACTGATGTTGTTTCTACATTCCATTCTATCTCTTACCTCAGAAATGCTAAATAGACATGTTACAATTTTTTTCCAGCTTTTGACACTCAGAAACAGCACTTGGATGTTTAGCGTGGTTGTGATTGTGTTCTGCTCAGTTAGGTCAAAGATCTTGTGTTCTCGTAACTGGAAACTTACTGTGGGTGAGGTCTTCAATTCCCAGGGTCAGGGGAGGTGGCTGATGTCCCCTTCTGTGACTAACAGAGGTTAGAAGTAGTTGTGTGGGGTTGGTTTGGTTTGGGTTTCTTTTCTGCTCCCTTGCCTATCACTGATGTAGCTCCTTAATCATCCCAGAAGTCAGAAAAATGGGTAGCAGAGGTGTTCAGAAGCAGTGGGAAATGACCTTGGAGAAACTGTAGGAATTCTGACATGGGTAAGGAAACTAATAAAGAGGAAAATCAAGGTGGGGGAGGAAGCATAAGTACTGAGGGACAGGACAAAGCAGTCTTCTGCAGCTGAAGGTAGGTGTTGGGTGGGATTTAAAGGACTCTGTGTGCATGTGCCTGGTTTCCACTTCGCTGCCGGAGACTTAAGAGTTGGCCCTAAATTCTAAAGGTTTCTGGCCTCAAAAGCAGGTTCTCTGCAGATTTTGGAGGGGAAGTAACCATATTTGTCTGTATGCTGTATGCTTTAAATCTATAAGAAACATGAGGTAAAACATGAGGAAAAAATTGGTAATTCTACTTGAATTAAAAATCATTATGCAACCTCTGAAGCTATTATCACAAGATATACTTCAGGGTCTTGGTTAATCTAAATCTGCAAAGGGATTACTGGGACCAGGGTCTAGGTGAGAAAGTATGAGAAAACAGGAGTGGTCTTGAGAATCAGTGGAAAACTGGGGTTTTAAAGTGTGTATTTTGGAAGATCATTTACTAAGCTATAAAATAATTAGTGTGGCTGGAAATGCTTTAGAAGAGAATAAAACTGAGCATGCCCATGTTTAAGTGCAGAACATCTGGCAGTTGGGTTGTGAATGAAAATGAATCTGCCAGGAACTAATTATGTAGATGGGAGTCTGTGAGTTGGATGATAACCACCGTAAACTAATACCACAGCATCGTTAAGGCTGGAAGGAACCTCTTGAGATTATCAAATCTAAGCCCTGTGCTCAAGTGGGATCAGTTGGAACAGATTGCTCATCACTGTGAGTATCTCCTGGATGGAGACTCCACAATGTCCCTGGGCAACCTGTACCCATATTTGCTAACTTTACTGCAAAAAGGGTTTTCTTGTGTCCACATGAAACTTCATGTGTTTGACTTTGAGTCCATTGCCTCCTTGCTGCTGGGCACCAGTTTTGTCTCCTTCATTCCCTCCCCTCACTTAACGCATTCGCCTTAAGCTTTCTCTTCAGGCTGAGCAGCCCTAGCTCTCTCAGCCTTTCTTCATGTAACACATGCTTCAGTCCCTTCATCCTCTTTGTGGCTTTGGACTGGACTGGCTCCAGTAAGTCTACATCTTTTCTTGTACTGGGGAGCTCAGAGCTGTACTCAGTACTCCAGATGTGGCCCTCACCAATGTGGAGCAGAAGGGAAGGATCATCTCCCTGACATGCTGGCAATGCTCTTTGTAACAGAGGCTCTGATGCTGTTGGCCTTTTTTTGATGTGTGTATTATTTCTTAATCTAATTGAAATTGTTGCTCTTTAATATTTGCTTTGAGAAGTTTGTTTTAATTGCATTTTTCTTGCCTTTTTATCCTGCCCCCCCTGCTTTCTGAGTGGAGTTTAGTATATCATTTTGTTGATTAAACAGATGTCAGTTACATTTCCTCAATCATTAACTAATTAATGGATATAATAGCTTAACATTGATCCCTTAAGGATACTATGATGAAACGTGGTTTATTAATCTGCCTTTTACTCAGCTTTAGCAGTGGAAGAACATCAACTGTGTTAGGTGTGTGCTTGAACCCTGAGGTTCAAGGCAATATTGTTACGGAATTTTATGAAGAACGAGACTGACTTTGTACTGTTCTTGGTGTATTGCTTATTGGAATGAAAGACACACTTTGACTGTAGCTTCAAATTGCTTTCAGTTCTTTGTCTATACCTTCAGAGATGTGTGAGGAGCAGCAGGTATTTGCTTGGATGAATTTAAAATGTCTTGCTTGCACAAAAAATGACTGCTAAAAGCAATATTTACCCAATTAAAATTCGGTTTTAACAGTAGAGTATTACCTTGATACGCTGAGGTTTTTCTCTCCATCCTCTGCCCCCCCTTACACAGCAGTGAGTGCTGTTGACTCAATTTTGGGGAAAATACTCTTATTATTCACTATCTGTTCTACGTAAGACTGACTCTTAACTTCGTATTTTCTTTCTCAGAGTTACTCATCTATTAGATAGTAACATTTGCCTGTGTGTGCATTACTGTTGGACTTGTTTTGTGGTACAGTAATCTTCAGATGTCTTGAGAAAAATACTGATTCTTCTACGTTTGCTTAGCTTTAATATGAACATGTAAATATATTATCTTCCTCTTTCGGAGCACAGTATTCTATCTGTTCAGATTGGGAATCTCATACTTTGTGCATGTTCTTTCTCATTTCCCATCTTACCGTGTATTCCATGTCCCATGTAAAGAACTGGATAAATATTTTTTCATATGTGTGTATATATATATAGATACACACACACACACAAAAATACATATATATATATCTATGCCTGAAAAGGGAGTGATACTGACTTAGAGGCACTTTCATTAGTGAGGTATTTCTACTTCCCATGCCAGTGCAAACAGGTGGCGATGCAGACACATCCTGACACATCACTGTAATTGTTTGAAATGTTGGGGCTTTTTTCGCACCTGAGCAGCTGCATAAGCTGCACTGTGTATAGCTGCTGCTCTGAATTCACTGTGACTTGGGAGTCAGTTGTTACAGCGTGTTTAGATAGCGCTGTGTGCCGCATGATGTAGTTAACAGTTTGTGATTCTCTGCAGGTCTTTGTGTTAACAATTTTTCCATTAAACTGGTAAAAATGACTATGTGAAACAATATTTTATGTAATAATATGTGCTGTTAACTGATTCAGAATATTTCAGTCTCTAGGGTCTTTTGCACCAACCAGAAATCTGTATCATTCTAAACATCGCCTACTTTCCCTATGCCCTCAAAGAGTAATGTGTGGTTACAGAAACCCCTGTATCAGACCAATTTTTTTTTGTTACTATCTGCTACTTTAATGGCTGGTGTAATCAGAAAAAATATTTCATTACTTCCCAAGTATCCATTCATCAAGTTTCTATTTAAGCAACCAATTTTGCTCTCTCCTTAAGACTTCTTGCTGCCAACTGCTATAATATAACTTGGGAACATGAGCTAAATACTGATAGGGCCATAGTTATCAGTGTGTCTAGGTGTGTTGATGATGGAATTAATACTGTGGCTTGAATAAGTTCTTCTGAAGTAACATAATAGGTGCTGTACAGTAAGATGACAAAAATATAATGTATAATGAATCCTGTTGGCTTTGCCCCTGCCCTGGTGATTTAGCAGCTCTTGGAACTAGTTAGTTAGCACATATATGCAAAATATTATTTGCATAATCCCCCACTTTATCTACTGCACTACAGAAGTAAGTGCTGCAGAAAATTGTATGGCTCCTACAGTGATATACCTTGGGGGACACTATGGCAAGCTATAGTGGAGCTGGACCCAATTTCAGTTAGCACAGGTACTACTAACTAGTGTTTCCAGGCTTAGAGCTCCTCAAATCTCTCAGATCTCATGGGCAGTATCTTTTCTTCGAAGGTTTTCCCCTGCCAATCTGCCAGTCCAGATTTACTTATCAAAAGCAGGTTACTGCAGTATTCACATCTAAGGAATCTTTCTCTTATATTATGTGAAAGAAAAGAACCAAAACATAAACAGCAGTAGTGAAAAGGCATGGCCCTCTATAGGAACTAGTTGTAGATGTACCGCTGTCTTCTAAGGCTGAGACAGAACAGAACAGAAGCTTAAGTCAAAACCGGGGCACCTGAAGCTTAAAAATGGGTCTTGAGTGATATTGCTCCTAATAATTGGGTGACTGATAAATCAAGAAGTTTTATATTGCCTTTGCATTTTTTCAATATTAATAAAATGGTACAGGGAACTAGAATTGCTCATGTAAGGCCAAGCATCGGATCTCTGCAGACTTCCTCAAAGGTTCACTCCCAGAATTTGTCCTCTGCCACTCAGCATGTCTGTGATTTATTAAACAAAAAAGCCCTGAAATGTATCTAATATTATAAAGCTATTGGGCAATGACAGTATGGTGCACACTACAGGGTATGCAAGCACTTGAGTCACCTCAAAGACACTGGGATTCTTTTCATCCTCCTAAAGAAATGTTGGCTTTTTGTTTCCTCAGCACCAGGTTTTGCCTGAACAAACTTGATACAGTGTCAATGTATTCTCAACATGGATCCATGCAGGTTTTAAAGTGATGATAGCTTGCATTTTAATTCTCATTTTGATACATAATAGTTAACATGAGCGATCCCAAACCTTTTGTGTGTATGGATTGCATTCTGTCATCTGTTTCTTTAGACAAGTGAGGTGATTGAATGTTACAAGATGGGGATTGCAGCAATCTGAACTTCAGAACTATTCAAATTGGAGCACACCTGTTTGGCTGTGGCAGAACTGAAATGTGAAAAGGGGAAATTGCATTTTCAAGATGATAGTACACAGAGTCCAAGACTTGGGTTCCATATATGATCTTAATCAGCATCTTTTGTATGCTGTAAAATGGTACATCTGCAGTATCGCATACATTTTAATAAATGTATGTATGAGTCAGTTCTGTTTAAATAATGAAGTGGTGATGGAAAATTGTATTACCTTTTAATATAAGTTACAAGTTATCTAGTATCCAGGGATAGAAATATGATAAGCAAAAATGTGTGTAGTTATGGTCAGTCCTTTCCATTTTTGCTGGTTTCATTTTTATTGGTTTTAAATACATTAGTCCCCCTTCTAGCTGCAGCTTTAAAAGAAGGTTGTCCACAGTGTTTTAGTGAGAAACCACACATAATTGTTGGGTACCCTGTTGTTTGCACATACTCCTGGTCATGCTTGTGTCAAACCTCAGGGTTGAGTTCTTTCTTATTTCCTACTGTGCAGCGTGCTGCTGCCTCAATTACATAATCATTGATTGGGTTTTTGCTATCTTCTTTTTTAAATTGAAAAATGTCAAATCGAGTTCCCCTTAGTTAGAATGCTTTTTTCTTCCTCATCTACATATCAAATATGCTGCATAAAACCTTTCTGCCATGGCTTCTTGTGCTTTATTGTGGGCCCTGATTCTCCTTTAATGTGATTAGCATTTAGTTGTAAGGACAGTTTCCCTTCTGGAATAAGCAAATCCAAGAAACTTGTCAAGGTGGAAAAGCTGTTTGTCAGAGGTTAATTTTGAAATGCAGCGCTAAGCATCTTTAAAGCCCTTCTATATGATCTAAGACCTTGACAAAGAGCAAGGAACATAAGTAATTTCTTTTTTAAAAGGTGGCAATAAAACAAGGTACTGTTACTGAGAAATACATTGCATTAGAGAATAACAGAGAACGTGTTTTCTTGTGGAAAAGACTTTTCTTTTTAAAATTCTAGTAGCTGAAACACTAAACTGACAGGAATAAATAGCTTATTTGTCTCAAGTGTCCAAATGAACTATGTAGAAAATCTATTCTGGCTAAACAAAGAACAGATGGTAAATAATGTGATTGCATTAAAATGAGTATGATAGTAGTCACCACATAAAAATGAGCAGTGTGCTGCATTTCCCTGAAGTCTTTGTGTTTATAGGCTGGGGAGAAGAAATACCATGAGAGAATGAGAGCAAGTCCCTTACCCTTTCTTTTATTACCTTCCTAGAAATTGGCCCTATTGGAAGCATATGTGTAAAAGGGAGGCTACAATAAGTCATAATGGGTGAGGATCATCTAGAGAAAACATTACCCTTGTAATTTTCTTCGAGCTCAAGTGAATGCTAAGGATGCTTAATAAGTATTTAAAATGAAAATGCTATTGAGTTACATGAATACAAAAGGTCTATTATTCTAATAACTGAGTTTTTAAAAGCAATTTTGTTCATTGTTGTCAGCACTTGGCATGGTTTAAAACTCCCTGTGAGACTGTTGCTGCTTTGGTTCTGGTCCCTCCACCGCTTTGAAAGCAGATATGAGCATCAATTCTCAAAGGGATTTGGTAGGACAGAGTGTTTCGGCACAACACAACCAGTATTTGTCTTCACTTTCCCATTGGAAGAAGAGAAAAGGGCAACTTAAAGGAAAGCTAGGATGAATTTTCATAGTTTCGTTACCTTTTGAAGGTAGGAAAAAAGCCCGGAGTGTTAAGGAACATTTAGTGTGCACATTGTGGTGTTTGGGAACTTTTATGAGCAGGCAAATAGAATAAGGATTTAGAACTTCATTGCAGTCTGGTAACGAAAGGCATCTGTAAAGGCATCTAAGGATATCTTTGACAAAAACTTGCAGCCTCAGAATCTCTCTACCATGCTGGTGTGCAGCTTCTCACCCCCTGGGTAGCCTCACGTACTTGGAGTTTTTTCTGACTCAGGACCGGTGCTGAACCATGCCCAGAACTCATCCCAGCTCTGGTTCCTGGACAGCCCTCTTTGTTTGCTTCAGCAAGTTTGATCATCCTCATCTTTGGTATGGGGAAAATTCAGTATTGCCTTGATGGCAAAAGGCACTTGATGCCAGTGTGGCGTAGGCTTTCTTTCCTTTTCCTGTGTGATGATTAAGCAGTGATTTTGGAAACCCTCATATCCCAGTGCACATTACTGGTGTGGACAGGAACACAGCTGGGTGCTTCCAGCAATCCGCTTATGCCTGCTCATCCTGAATGTGTGCACCCTGTTCTGTTGAGAGCTTATGGATTTAGGTCAGGTCAGAAAGGTTCAAAAGGAAGTTCCCCATGTATGAAATCCAAAAAGCAAATCTAGGTGCCTTCTGCTTGAGTAGGTCTTTTCTTTAACAGTGTGCACAGAATCAAAGGTGATGAAAAAGGCTGCTGAAAAGGAAAAACTGGTTATTAGGCACTGGTCTTGGAATTGTTTTTGCCTTTCTATTAGATGAGAAATATCAGATGTAGCAGGCAATTAACTCTGTAGGGGTACAGTGTATGTTATTACCTGGACCCAGATGAGATTCTGCTGTGATACAGATCTGTATTCTGTAAGCTTAATGTGAATAAGGGTTTTCAATTTAACAGTAGACTGAAGAGAAATAGCACATATTTGGGAGTATAAAATATTGCTGGATTCTGGGCTACAATATAGCAAGAAGTCCAGAGTGCCCTTTCACTCAGATGTGATTAAGTGAGCTAGTGACTAGCATGCTAGATTAATTCTTGGAATACGTCGGGTTCTGTATGAATATATCCTTGGTCTGTTGACTAAGAAGTTTCACGTCTCATTGTCTGTTTTTGTGGGTTTTTTTGTGTCTATCAGCATGGTAAAAAATACCTTTATAGGTATATTAAAAATATATTGATGCCTGTTCATGAAGAGTATTATGAAAACAGAAGTATTTTTTCTTACTTACAATCATTCTTTATTGTTATGTTGCTTTACAAAGCCAAAGAGGATAACATACGGAGTCATGTGATTGGTGAAGAAGCCAAATGCTGTCAGAGGAACATTTTTTGCATACTCTCACTCGAGTAACTTCTTGAGTGATTGCAGAGGAAATAATCTTACCTCTTTAATGTAATAAAGTTCTTTGCCTTTATTTCAGATCTTTTTTCTTTTTTTTTGTAAAAAGAATCCATACATACTGTAAGTGGCAATGAGAAACTTCTCAGTTACAGTTCTATTGAGAACATCAAGGACACTTTATAGTGTGTGGTAATAAAGGAAATAATTGTCAGAGCACACATCTGGGTTGGTTTTTCGTAGAATGGCTTGTGTTGGAAGGGACCTTAAAGTGCATCCAGCTCCAGCCCCTGCCACGGACAGGGGCACCTTCCACTAAAGCAGGCTGCCCTAAGCCCTATCCAGCCTGGCCTTGAACACTGCCAGGGATGGGGCAGCCACAGCTTCTTTGGGCACCCTGTGCCAGCGCCTCAGCACCCTCACAGGGAAATACTTCTTCCTAATGTCTAATCAGAATCTACCGTCTTTCAGTTTAAAGGCATTCCCCCTTGTCCTGTCACTATATGCACTTGTAAAAAGTGTCTCTCGAGAATTCCTTTAAGTCCCCTTTAGGTAATGGTTTTGAGGTGTTTTATGGCCACACAAAAATATCTAAGCTTTCAAGGAAAGGCATAACAATGCACTTCTACTTCACTAAACATTCTGGACTCGGATTCTGCGTTCTCATATGCCAGGGTGCTTTGGAACTAAGTCTTTAATAAAAGTCAGTTTGGACAAATGCAAGACTAAGTGAAATGATTTCTTTTCAGTCCTTGTGTTGGTAGCATGTGCAGTACTATTAAAATACTGCATTTGCTGCTTTACATATGTTTGGTAAGAAAGTTAAGGAAGTAGGCTCCCCTGAGAAAATCGCACGATACATAGCTGTTTATTGGAAGATCTTTACTGCACTTTCTTCTTCTTGCAGTTCATAATCATAATACTGTTTCCAGCAATTTCTATGAAGTTCTTCAGGAAGTTCAGGAAGTACTTTCCTTAGAGATAATTTTTGTAACTTTAAGATACCCATTATTTTAAATCTACAGGGCTCTTTGAGTAGACATCTTCTGTCAGAAGATGTCTGTAAAATGCTCTTTTTAGGCAGTAGATCACAGAACAATGTACAAAATAGCTGCTTTAAAAAAACCCGAACCTGTTATTTTGCATTGTCTTTTGTTTGCCTTTTCATTAGAAGAATCAGTAGCACATAGTTTTAAGTAATGCCTTCAATTAGTATTTAACTGACTGTAAGTATCTAATTATATTGCAGTTAATTCCTTATCTGAATCACTTAATTGGAAGTGTAACTGAAAAACCTCTGGTTTGGGTACATTTAGGATGGTAATCAGAGTAAAAATCTGATAGCAATTAAAATCAAGAAAGTATACGCCTTGTAGGTACTGACTTCTAGAGCTGCACAGCATCATGCACTTTCAACAGCGGCCTTGAATTTGGTTAAATAAGCCAGCATTATTTTTTTATATAAACGCAATATTTAGGTGCTCCCAGTAGTGCTCAGACTATTATGAAATATCTGTTACCACAGAAAACCACATTGAAAACCACATTAAAACCCTTGAAGTAATCACCAGATTAGACAGGAAACAAAATGCAATAATCTGATGTTTTTGATGTGAGTCTGTTTTAACTTGGAAGACCTCTGCCATTTCTTGGTCCTTCCTTGAAGCAGACGCCTCCTTGAGTTAAAGTGAATGAAGAATGAAGTCCATGGGGCTCCAGTTACAGGTCCTGTGCAGTGAACTCCTTCAGAAGTGGCTCGTGAAGCATTCCTCTTGTTCCTGTAGGCTTTGAATGAGCTGCCTTCAGCACCTTCCTTCTGGAAGGGGTCATTTCTCATGTACTTGCTGCTTTCTGTAATGCAGGTGGTTATAGCTCAGTAGCAGGCAGCATTCACAGAGCACAGTAGGTGATGTGACTTGAATCATTACTGTTGGATTTTGGATATGACACCCTCTTTGCGTGTTTAGGTTGGGGGGGGTAGATTGTGTGATGGTTTTTTGCCTGCTTTTTATGCACTGATGTTCTGTGACTCTAGAAGTAGGGCGAGGGTGGGTTATGCTCTGGGAAAGAAAGAGCTGATGCTTTCGGTGAAGTTCAGGTCTTACTGGATTTTGTTGCACAGTCACAAACTTACCTTGGAAGAAGAAAATGCCTTCACAAAACAGCTTTCTCTTTGGTATGGAGGGTTTCATTGTGACTGGGGGATCAAGGTTAGACCAAATTCTGATCCCAGCTTTTTAAAAGTCTCGGGGTGCAGCCTGCCAGCCATCATTATGAGAGAGACTCTGAATTTCACTTATGAGAAACAGAGACAGGCTCTGAATTTGGTTTGGTTTTTTAAGGTGCAGTTAGTGTGAAGAACAAGAAAATGCTAACATCATCTACTTGTTATTCAGAAACAGTGCTACCACTCACACAAATGTCCAATCGATTTTTCACTTCCATAGCTGAATACAGCATTTAATCAGTACTATATACTTCTTTGTCGGATACTTTGATAGTAACAGTGTACCATTGTGCAGGCACCTCTGTAAATATCAGTGGTGTTTAAGAGTGTAATTGAATATTACTTGCTGTTTGAGTTTAAGGCTGTGCTAGAGATTAGGTGATTTTACAGCTCTTTGAAAATTGCTGTCAAGTATTTAAATATTATAAAAATTAATTTCAACTGGACCACTTAATCAGTGGTGGGGCCATCAAACAGTTGCTCTGAATCATGTTGTACTGGGTGACTAAACATGAAGGGAAAGGAATTACCCTGAGCTCAAATTAGTTCTTTGGAGTTGAAGTACTTGCACTGGGGAGATGGTTGAACTACCTGTGGGAGGACAGCTGAGAGTTGGTGGTGGTAATGCACGTCTCTGTGTGCTCCCTCTTCCCAGCCTGACTGCAAGCCGACCATGATGAGAGCTAGGTGCTGTCACTACAGGTACACAGCTGCCCATATCAGCTGATGTGCAGATGGTCTCTCGCTGCGTGGATGGGAAAGCGCCCGATCTCTGCCCTGGGCCCTGCAGGGAGCACAGCGCCTCCTCTTTGGCACTGCAGTTCTCAGATCAGCCTGCCCAGGGTGCAGAAACCAAAACCATAATTTGTTTAGCAAACAAGGTCCAGAATGAGACCTTTTGCTTTTACAGGGACAAAGCAATTCAGTAGATACAGAAATACTTGAAAGGCTTCAAAACTTCTGGTCAGTGAAGTGTTTTGAATTAGAAGAAAAACGCTGCATTTAGAGCAGTTCTCAGAAATCAACCTTTAAGAGGTCGTTTCATACTTACAGCTGTTGTCAGGCAGAGCATGAGAATGTTTGAACACTACAATTCAAAACTTCTATTCACTTCAGTTATTCAGTGGTAAGAAATGAAGGGCAGTTTATTTTTTTAAAAAGAACAGATTTATGTTTTTCCACCTTTTACACGTGCTTTTTATTTCCATACTGAATTTTACTTTTCATTATTAAACCAAGCCATAAAGCAGTTCTGTCATTATGAAATTGGTCAACACACCTGAAAGTTCTCATTTATATTCTGCAGGTAACGCTGAGGCAAACTGAATATGAAAACAAAAGAGAAATCCTCAAGAAACAGAGGTGAGTTAATTGCATCCAGCGAGAAAGCAAATATCTAACAGAAGTTGCTTACATTAATTGTGGGAGGAAAGGTGCATGCAGTGTTAACCTGAAATGAATTTCAAGCAAAACATAAAAATTTGACACTTGAAATATGTCCCTATGCAGCACATAATTAACCTGTAGCATTCATTGCAACAAGTTATCGTGCAGGCCAAGAACTTAGGAAGATTAAGAAGCGATTCAGTATTTATGTAGGTAATTAAAATATCCACTGTAACATTTGCTGGGATATAGATATAAATTTATAGATACATATGTAATAGCATAAAGCATACAATGTCATAAGCCAAGCAGGAGATGAGAATTTTATGCATATTGTATTATCAGAAGCCATAAGGTATTGTAACCTTTCTCAGAGGAGGAAGAAAAAAGGGACTTCTGTGAAAGTCAAGATGGTTAAATGTATAGCCCATTACTGAAGTTTGGTTTCTGTATTGCGGAACCTTTTTCTAAAGAAAAGGAAGCTGTATGCACAAATGCCCATACTTGTGTGCAGTTCAGTGCATCATGAGAAGCGTACACTCAGATGAGGCAATCGCTGTGTACGTGGCCCTAAAAGCTAATTCACACCAGTGTTGGCAGTCGTTTGGTGACTTACTGAAAACAGTCACTGGGTTTTGGCATTGTGTTTGGTTTATGTTTCAAGATGGAAACTTAGTATGCCACTTTGGCTAATTTAAGGAAAAAATGAAGCAGAGGTTTGGATTTTGTGGGTTTGTATTAGTGTTTGCTTTGTGTGTGGGTCTTTGTTGTTGTGTTTTGTTTGGTTTTTATTTTAGTTTTAGACTATATGGTTCTGTAATCTGTAATAATCACATAAAAACCTTTAAATATATTAATACAGCTAGTAACAGAAAAGAGGTTTCCTAAGATAAGCACATTCTCCCTTGCAATGAGACAGTGCGTTACAGCACTAACTAGTATGGTGATGTGTGGTGTTGCCAGTGTCTTCAGACTGTGCTGCTATCGTGAGTCCCGGCCTGAAGATGGAATCGGTCCTGTTGAGGAAGCCTTTCCCTGCAGGGCGATCCATCACTGGCTTACAGCTGGCAGTGTAGTTTTATACCTGTGCAAATGAGAACTGGATCTGCCCTTCGAGGGCTGTGCTGTGGAATAGTCTCTCAAGGGGAGAGGTGAATGCCTGCTTAGCTGGTACGTGGGAAACAAGTTGGTCAAAGAAGTGTAGAGGAGAGTTTTCTGCTGCCTGCCCAGAGGGATGAAATATTTCCCAGTTATTTTCATGACTTTAGAGATAACAAAAGTGCTATTACAAATGCCTTTCTTTATATGGCTTCTTTGAAAGTTTTAGGGAAGTAATGTTTTCTGTCTGTAGGAAGTGTTCATACATGCTAGATTGTCAACATTCCAGGGTTGGCATCGGTTGAAATGAGTCTGTCAGACCATGCTAATGTGTAGTTTAATTTCGTTGTGAAATGCTGTTTAGGGGCCAGCAGAACACTCTAATGTATTTATCCATTCCTGCACGGATATTATCAGGTTAATATAATTAATTGTGTTGAACGTAGAGTTGTCATTGCCCTGTTGTGATTTGATGGGAGAGTGTTGGTTATTGAAGTGTTAGTTTGACTTAGCTTAATTTGGACTGAAGACATTTTATACATTATTGTTCCCGTAATAAATAATCTATGTGATAATTCTGTACCTTGTGGAAGATGAGCACAAGTTGCTCATCCTGTTTGGATGGCTATTTTTATGGTTCTTTTCTGAAAAGTAAAATGGTAGCTTTACCAAAATAAGGTCAAGTCAGGAGTAGTGGTTGTTACAGATTACTTTGACTTTGGAGAAGTACATAGAACAGCCATTAGAAGACCATGAAAGTTAAGTCAGGGTAAAACATCCATAGGTTCCTTCTGCTTCAGGCTTATTTCTACTCTCTGGGGCTTGAGCAAAACCATGGACAGAAGTGAATGGAGTTCCTCTAAGTGTATGGGATCCCAAAGAAAATTCAGAGCCTTGTTAACCTAATGGTGCTTTGCTCTCATACAGGTGGATCCATTCACTAAATTGGTGTCTCATGTACGTTCTGTTGCATTATCAGTAGTTTATTTGAGAGCAGTATTTTTGTGAATGATGCTGGGATAATGACAGATCACCTGAAGGTTTCTTTGAGGAGCTGCTTTAGTTTTAGCTGAAATCAGTTACTGTGTTAAAGATGAGAAGTTAGTCCAAAAGGATACCTGTATAGCAGAGAGTTTATATGAACCCTTACTGGGAATAGCAGACCATACGTAGTGAATGAAATGAGAGTCTGGAAGAGATTTAAAAGGAATACTTTGATTCAATAAAAGTTAATCACTTGAAGACTGATGATTAAAATGATAATTACCTGTATTTCTTCTGCTGCCTGACATTCAAGTGGCAAACTGAATGCATTCTCCGAGAATAAAGTACATAATCATGTAATTAAAGAAGCGTGCCTGAAGGAATAAGATGGGTGCTGTATGTGTAACCTTACATTTGTTCCAGTACACGCTTGTAAATTTCTCAGGTTTTTTGTTGCTGTCACTAATCTGATGGCTTTATAACCATCACTCACGTATAAGCTTGTAGAACTGAGTCTTTGAAGTGCATTTATATATATATATGACATATAAGTTACACATATATAAGGAATAAAAGATTTTTTCTTACCTTCAGTTTTCTAAAAAATACTTAAATTGTAGCAATTCTGTTTTTAGTTGTTTGTTTTATTCTCTGAGAACGAAGGGTGAGAATGGAAGACAAGGTTTTGCCCCACTGTGTGCTTTTGAAACTGTCGATCTTCGTGTTTACAGTCAGGTTAAGCTGTGACGACCAAATAAGATGGTGTTGGAGCTGCGTGTGCTGTTTGCCCTCACCTTTCTGAGGATGAGGGGCTGATTGAAGATTTTGGGACAGGAAAGTGAGAAGGGAGGAACTTGCTTTTCTAGTAAACTGTGAATTAAACCTGAGCCTTCACATGTTTCTTGCTGCCCATTAACACTTGCTGCAGAGTAACTGTTTCCTAGGAGTTACTCAGTTGAAATGGCAGACCTGAACATTTGAAATCCACAGACTGAACCCAGGGTGAGATTGGCTTTGTAAGCAGACAGCTTTGTACGTGTTACAGGGCATTAGAAAAAGGGTGTTATGGGTTTAGAGGTAATGTTAGGAAGTTTCAGAAGAAGGAATCAGGTGAACATGTTAGAATTTCCTTATGACCAAATTATAACATCCCTCTCTATGAATGAGACAGAGTTTTCTCTTGGGCTGGAGCAGAACTCTGTCTTGGAAAAGCAATTGCTTACAGTATTTCTGTTGCTACTCATATTTGGAAAATACTGAGTATTGTGTCAAAATGCAGATTTGCATTATAAAATGAGATTATTTCTGACTTTGAAAAAGCTAAATGCAATTTTGAAGAATTGAACTCCTCTATTGCTTTTACCACTAAATTACATATTAAAGCAAGTTATCTCCATTGGGTCACAGAATGTGCTATACAGCATTAGACACTCGTGACTTTGGTTTGTGTAGCACCTAAGTGCAAAGGGCAGTGACTGAAATCATGTTTGGTAGCTGAGCTTTAGTATATGGAGTTCTAAGATCCTGTGGCTTGAGTTTGTTTTATACCGAGTGTATAAAACACTAGGTATAAAGTGTTGGTGTCTAATGTTAGTAGTTTTATTCTTCATGTCTTTCTGTCTCATTTCTGTGCAGGAAAAAATGGGGTAACAGTACTCAAGCTGCAGTGCCTTTGTGAAGATGAACTAGTATCTAAAGGCACTATGAGTGGAAATTGCTTTTATATAAATAAAACAATTTCAACCCCATATCAGAGATTTGTTTGTTAAATTATTTTTCTTTGATGACATTGGAGCATCACTAACTATGTGACTACTTCTGCTGTAGCCATCTAGTCATGTGTTCTGCAGGAACTTTTTCCTCCGTTCCGTGGGTTTTAGAAATGTGGCTATTAAATTGAGCATTAAAACCCCTTCTGTCCTGATAGCATAGACATTTATCAAATCGCTCAGTTCCATCTTTTTCTATTCTACCAGATGTGCCTTCAAATCTTCCTGAAGCAAAAGAAATTCTTTTAATAGTTAACTCTTTTTTGAAGTACAGCAGCTGTATATACCTGCCTAATGGAATACACTGTGTAAGTAAAGCTTTTTCTTGGTCCATTGACAGTAGGCAGCTGACCTACAGAAGCCTAGTTTCCATGAACGTGTACTGTTCCCACTGCAGTAGCTATGGCACCTTCCCCTCTCTTCCAGATGTCTTGCTTCCTTTTCTGTATCATCTACTCTTCTTAACTGCAGGCCAGGCAGCAAGTGCATTGCCACAGCCACAGCCCTTGGCATGCAGTGGGTGAGTAGCTTGGCTTATTGGTGCGTGTTGACCAGCTGCCTGGGTGGACAGAGCACAAGCTGGTGGTTGGCACCTACCTTGTGTTTAGGATGGGTAATTTGGGGGGCACTCCTTCATACGCAGTTTGCATCAAACTCATGAATCTTAAATATCTCTGGGATTTACTTAACCGATAGATTAAAGGCATTGAGACGATAATGTAGCTCAGTTCCTAGTGCTTAATTTCCTTAGAGAAATGCACATATACATGTGAATATGCTTTTCCTTTGTGAAATTTTTGAACTTGAAAGAGTTTGGAACTCCTTATTTCCAGTATTTTGGAAATACTGGTACCCCCCCCCCAACTGATTTTGATTAAAGCTGTGGTAAAGCGCATTTTAGAAACCACATTTTGTGCTAAGGAATTTAGAGTTTGCGGTGGAGGGTGGCCAGAGAATTAAATATGAGAAAGCTTGCATTATTTCAGGAGGCTTCTCAGTAGAGAAGTTTTTAATTGTAGTGACTTATTCTGTGGTTGTCTATTAAAATATATCACATTTGATGAATGTAGTGTGAATTCAAAATGTACCCTGAGATCTCAGAATGCTGCTTCATAAGCAAAGCTCTGAAGGCAGAGGACTCTTCTAGACTGCAGAACCTTTACTGCCTGTGACAAGCAAGCATGCACAAGTAACTGAATGCTGTTAGGGAAACAAGAATGTCATAGCTTTAAATGCTGTGTTGGTTATGTTGAACTGTTTGTGTAATTGGATTCTGTGACAGTGCAGTTCTGCCATGACCTTAAACACTCTCCTGTCAGAACAGCTCTGCAAATGAAAGAGGTATGATAGGTTGTTGGTAGACATTTTCCCCATGAAAAGCATTAATTGAAGACACACTGGTTATTTGCTAACTGTGCTTTGGGAGCACTATACTGTAGATGCTCTCTCTTAGTCTTGAACTAAGTTCTGACTCTTGTCAGAATATGTACAGGCTGATGTGCCAAAAGGTTGGTGACTTAAGAGCAAACCAAGCAGAAGAAGATTACAGAAGAACAGGCCAGCTGCTGCTGGTGAAGGAATCAGTCTGACTGCCATTAATAACTTCCATTTTTGCATCACTGATGAACTTAATCATAAAACGTGTAACCAGATTGTCTAGATGACGGAGTGGGCTCTGTGTGGCATCCCTTGAGCAAGATGAGATCTCTGAGAATGGCTAGATCTGGAGACATTCCAAACCCACCTGGATGTGTTCCTGTGTAATCTGCTCTAGGTGGCCCTGCCTTGGCAGGGAATTGGACTGGATGATCTCCAGAGGTGCCTTCTAACCCAAATGATCCTGTGATTCTGTAATTAGTGCCAGTTCTGAAAACCTGGTGTTCTTCCCTCACCCCCTGCCTTGCCTTTGAACAGTATTACGTGCACAGGGGAACTACAGATTCTAGTGGCCCTGTCTATCATAAAGAAACTACATTTTCAAGTAAGCCCTGAACGGCCTCAGGAATGTTTTCACCAGGTGCTTACAGTGTAAGTTATGGATTCAGAGAACAGTAGGGCAACATGGATGGGCATTTCTGGAAAACATGCTCCTCTGACCTAGGAGTAAAATCCTCCGTTTGATGCTGCATTGAAGGATGATGGTTGGTTATACGCAGTGTCCCATTTAAATGACCAACTGCCTGAGGAGATTTCCTGATGTGCCTCTCAGAAAAGAAGGGTATGTGACTTTATGTTTCTGGTAAATGGATGTATGACAGATATGGATGTTGTCAGCTTCCTTACCACTAAGTATATTCTTGAGTCTGGCTACACTAAGAAGTCCTTGCCTTGTTAGTGGGTTTATCTACTTAACTGGCAAGTTCCCAGATAAGCTAAGGGGTCAGGTTTATTTGGGAGTAGTTCTTCACAGTGAATTTCTGGAGCTCTGCTCCAGTCTGTGAACAGTGTGCTGAGTGCTTTTAACATTTGGCCAGTTGTTCCAGTGTGTGAAATAGGAGCTTGAATGTTTTGGTGTGTTTCATCCAGTTGCAGTGAGAGGCATCCCCAAAGCAATATGTTTCACTGAACTTATTTGATGTATTTCTTTACATAGTCAGTAAAGTACTGTAAAGAAATTGCATTATGTATTATGTAGTGGCAGTATTTTCTTCAGCTCTGTTTTTCATGAGAGGAGAGCAAGGAGAAAATGGTTTGAGGGGTGGCTGGGTTTGATTTTTAGTATTGTTGCATTTAGAACATGAGCTTTTAAAGTCATCTCTGTAAGTAAGCTACGCAAACCCGAGGTTTATATATATCCAGTATTATATTCTTGTTCTGCAAAGCAAACAACCATATGTAATGTAAATTTTACATCAAGAGGAACCTTAAAAGATAACCAGAGTATTTTGCAATATTGATAATTGCAGGGCAGTTTTCAACGTGGTGCTCATCTGCCTGCCACACTTTTCCAACCCCTTGTTTGTCTTGACAAAATGGAGCTCGTAATGGCACAACATTTGAGTTAACTGCCCATTTCTTTCGTCACGCTGAAGTTTCCCAGCTGCGGTGGTGACTCCCATGAGTGGTGTAGAATGTAAATGATAATGCTCAAGTCCTTCCGTGCAGGGATTCTGATGAAAAAACACTGTTCAAACGTAGTAAAGAAATTGCTGCCATATGTTGTGGGTATCAAATATCCTTGCCAGCTGTAGATTAGTGAACACCCTGTGTTCTGTCACATTAATTGCAAATATTTCTTCTTAAAGATAGCATTTCTTCATATATTTACAGTCCATTTGTTTTAATAAATACTAATTTTACTTCGGCATTTGTCTGAACAGCCAGACTTGAATGGGTTGTAAATCTGCTGTGTTCTTCCCTTTTAAATTGCACATTGTAGCTGTCAACCTTGTGTTAGCATTATTTAAGAAAAGAAGAAAAGGTCCTGTCTCTATTTTTCCCCACTCTAAAAATGTTGCTGTATTTCTTTAAGTTAAGATAGTTCAAGCCTTTTTAGTGGCAGAGCCATATGTAAATAGATATATTCTAATGCTGAATTAAGGAATGTTTGCTTTTATTAATTTTATTCTACTTCCACTAAGCAATACTGTCTGCACTCTGCCAGTGTATTCTGATAGATTCTTTTAGGAACCCATAAATCTGAGACAACTAATTTACTGTCTGGATTTGCTGCATGTCCTCTTATCACTGCTGTGGCTGCTGCATTGTGACATTTCACTTTCATTCTACAGAAAACAACAGTTTTGTTGTTACTATTATTTCATCATAAATATTACTCAAGCTTTTATGGTCTGTTCTGCGTGAATATTTAGCCTCTATTCTTGTTTCATTTGCCTATTTCCTAGCAGATCTTTCTTGTTTTATTTTGGGGTTTTTTCTTTCACCCTGAAGTAAAATGATATTACTGGCTTTGTAACTGTTAAATTCAACAGATTGACATGCAGGGCCAGTCACTGTAACTGTAGGATGAAAGTAACCTCTCCAGAGCATGCAAGAGATTAATATCTGTGTGCATATCTCTGCTCATAGCATAGTACTGTCTTTCTCAAATGGGAACAATTACCTCCATGTGTAAGATGTTTCCAGAGTTCCTGCCTGGGTGCATGGTTAGGGCTCTGGCTTCAAGCAGATTGACTTAAATCAGCTTTACCACCAAAAATGAGACTGATCATTATGAACCATAGGTCAGAACTTGGTTACTAAAGTTAGCTCTTGAATACTAAAACTTGTGTAAGTAGCTGGAAACCAGATTGTGCTGTAGCTTGGTGGAAGCCAAGGATTCGATAAGCATTTAAAGAACTGAACCCTCTTTTAACTAGTATAGGAGAGATTATTCATTCTTGGAGCCCACCCAAGCAGTTTCTAAATGCCTCTGTTTTTAGAAGTTGAAGTTGTAAATTCTTAATGATTTATTTCTCTCCTTTAAAGTGCTGTTTGGTACCTGAGTTGTCCTGCTGAGAACAATCAAAGCAAAAAAGCAATTTTCTTGGGTTCTGTTTGTAATCATATCCTGCTGCTGCTTTGTGCCAGCAAGCACCTGTTAACTTTACACAGGTTGCGAAGGACTCATGATACCGTATCTCTGCAGTGTACTGGAAAATGTTTAATGCTTAATGTTGCAAGTACGTAATTAATAGCTTTAAGAAAGTCACTGAAAAGTAATTTTCCAGGGAAGCACAAAGTCTAAAAGAAAAAACCATAGGGACTTTTTTGGACTTGGAGCTTGATATGCAAACCTGGCCTTTCAAACAAGGCTATTACGAGTTTTCAGCAGAGTATCTTGGCGTTGTGGAACGACCTGTATTTCCTGTGTCTCAAACAGAACTTCAGGGTTTTCTGATACGTAGCTAGATGTGTCATACACTGTCTGTGAAGTGGGTGGCAAGGCTCACACTCTACACTTTAAGTTCCTTTTGAAACTTCTGTTTAGCTAGATGCTGTGAAACTTACAGTTATAAACTAAACCCTATTTGCTTTGCCTTTCTTGCTCTCACTCAGTCTGTCCTCTGCATGTGATGCCTTTATAAGAGATCGTTCATCTGAACAACACCTAATACCTTGAACATTGTCTTGAACAGTTTTAGATTAAATCCATTAACTTTCTAATTAGCTCATTGCAGATGCACTGGGCCATATGTATTTTTCTCAGTTATTCTTGTTTACTAATTTCAGCAAATGTTATTGTGTTTTCAGTCTTCAGAATAAGTGGGCTTTTCTTTATGTACTTTACCATTTTATGTTCATGAATCAGCTCGTAGTCACTGAAGGGGTTGCTGGACGTAGAGGATAGGCTTCTGCTGGATGTACTCAGAGTTTGTTTTACTGTTCTCTCATTGTCAAGTCTGCAAAGCAGAATGAAGATGCACTTACAGATATACATTTTGCTGCTAATGCTCCTTGTGCTAGTTTGAATTTCAGGGTTCTGCTAACATCCGTGTTGCAAACCTGAGAGCTAATATGCACTGAAGTCTTTCCACTGCAGTTGGACCATTTGTGCTGTTAAGTTTAAGGCTGTTCCTCAGACTTTACAAGGAAACTTTTTCTTTGGAGAGATGAATATATTCAGTACTGAAAGACTAGTAACTTAATACAGGTATGTGAAAGTTAGCACTCCATAAAAATATCTCTCCCAAGTGTCAGCTGTATTACCATAGGTCCAGTGCTCAGGGAATGCCTGTAGTTTTAAACTTCAAATTGGCATATTACATTAAGAGTGTTGTTCTGTGTGTGTTAGAATGAAAACAGTTGATTAAAATAGCTGAAAGTGTGTGTGGCAGAATCAGAAAATAGTGTGATGTGCATGTGGTAGAGCCCGCTTTTGATGCATTAAGCTCATATCTTGTTTTCTCATGTATTACTTCCCTGCACATTTGTGTTCTTAACGTACCATAGAATAGCTTAAATAGCCATGTTCTTCTGGAAGAAGATACAGTATGTTATTAAATCTGTCTGTACTGTATCTTCATTAAGATTCTCTGCTGATCTAATTAGAATGCAAAGTTACAGACGCAAACAACTTGAACTGGGGCAGTGCCTCCATCTGCCTTTCTTACCTAGAAGAATTAGAATGTTGTTACTCAAAGGTGATGAATACCATAATTAATACAAAAATACAACTTTTTTAGAAGGGATAAAAACAGATGGAGGCGATGGACATGTTAGACTGTGTTCAGTTTTCTGTCATGTCCATGAGCTGTGCACCAGTGCTTTTACAGGCATGAGTGTCTGTCTTCTCTATAAGGGATCTCTAGCCTCAGTATGCAGGCTCCCTCTTAGTCTCTGCATGTGTTCTGGCCCCAGTTACTTTACTGTAGTCTCTGACGTAGAAGTGTAGCAGACTGAGCTAGTTAAACTCCTCATACTTGCAGAGTTTGTGGAATGCCTTTCTTTATGGTAGGAAATCTCAGACAAATGTGCTCCTTAAAAGGAGGCTTTGTTGCACACTTCTTCTCCATTGTTTTAAAACTGAATGTTGTACGTCTACATGGAGATATGGTATATATTTTGCATACCTTCCCTAAATATTAGTGGATTGGTTTTGCTTTGAATTTTGAGTAAAGCATAGAAGAACAGCTTGATCTAGCTTTTAGCTAGATTACTAGGAGATCCCATAAAAGAACTTTAAAAGTAGTGTTGCAGCTTCCTTGGTGATATTTTTAGGCTTGAAAATCCATAATCTGTTAGAGAAGAAAATATTCTGAGTTTTGATGCTATTGTTTCCTCAAAAGCATTTTTTTTGGGGGGAGTGGAATATGGAGAAGGTAGTAAGATTTAACGAGGGTTATATGTGAGATACTAAGTTATGCCATCAGGAGGGGGAATAGATGTGTTTGGCGCATCTTTGACGTCTAGGCCAATAGGATTTGACTGTTGAGCTACATTGGTCTCCCTCAGAAATTGCAGAGTTGGGGCAAGGTATCATGAGGGCTTTTTGTCCTGTATTTGGTGGTAGGAAAAGAGTAGATGAATATACATTTGCACATCCTCTTGTGCACAGTGGCAGTGTACATGCATGCATCCAGATACTAATTCTTTGTCTCATCTTTCCATTATTACTTTCTACAGCAGGGGGAATGGGAGGGTTTTGGTGATGCCACATCAAAACCAGGCAGCTGTCAAATATTCACTGGTTCTGAATTAATCTGTCCTGTTATTTCACAGAAGAATACCAGAATATTTCAGGAGCTGCCAGTGTATCTTCACAGAGATACCAACATTTTTTTCTGTACGGTTTACAGAAGGAAAAATATTCCATGCTGTTTCTGATACAATAAAAAATGAATAGTATGGGGAAAATCTGTGCAACCACAATGTTAATTTGCTTCTTGGTGTTTTTAGAAAGACGCCCACTCAAATATAACTAAGCTAGCACCATTTCACATTAGGTTAATAAGTAATTGTAATAGGGAGGATAAGGAGGCTGGGAAGTAATGATTAAAATGTGGTTGGTGCTGTCCACTGCATAGGTGAATGGCAATATAAGTTTAAAAGCTCAAATTCCAGGAGGAGACGATTTATTTCCACTGTCATATTTTCTTATCACAGGTCACTTTATTATTACAGTCTCGGACTTGTAACTAATTTGAATTCATATGTCTAAGAAAAAGGAGCTCAATAAAAAGAAAACAGTTATTTCCATATGCAAATCCCTTCTCGGCAGATGAGGAGGTTTCCCTGGCAGCAGGAATTATGTGTTTACTGTTAAGGATGTCAAAAGCATCAGGCCTAGGCAGTAGGATCTCTTGTATGTGCCAGTTAATAGTAGTTTGCCATGAAAAGCAAATGTTAATGGAACAATATGCTCTTAAGATAAGGTGGGAATGGCATTTGTAGGAGTAGCTCTCTAAAAGAAATGGCTTCTGCCACTTCTTTGCTGGAAGAACACTACTGACCTTTGAGCTGGTATTACTGGGTTGAAACACAGTCTCTGTTGCATATTGATGAGTAAATGCATACACGTAATTTGGGATGTTTTATTTTGCTGAAATGTCACTGAACTAAATTTGCATTGTTTTCATTTGAATGAATCTGCATTGTCTGATAAAGAAGAAGTGGGACTATTTAAATGCAGAAGTTCTGGTGTGAGTACTGATGTTGGAAAACTGAAGACCTCTGTCTCAGGTGGGTTAGAAGTATTTTTTAGTACCCTAAAGAGCTTGAGGATGTAGCAGTTGCCTTGTACTGTACACCCTTGTTGTTTCCACACTGTCACAGTGAATGCAGTAATCCATCAAAATTATTTAGATTGGAGAGTGGCTAGTTTAACAGTTTTGTAACCATCCTTTATATTGTTTTAACCAAGGCCATTTTGTCATCAGCTTTTCAATTCCAGAGCCAGCGCCCATCATTTATCTGCATAACTAAAACCAGTGGTAAGCACATTTCTGCTGGAGTGAGGCTGATAATGGTTTCTGTTAAAGTCTTTTTAATGATTCAATTTGGAGCAGTGATTTCCAGAGGAAGGGAATTCCATTTGTTAAGGGTCTTTTACTTGAGTTCTTTTTATGAAAAACGTATCAGAGAATAAAAAATAATACTGCTTTTTTCTGAGGCTTGCAGGATAACTGTATATAAATCAGGAATGTGTCCTGATTCCCCACTTTGTTAGTGGAATAAAATGATGTAACTGCATATACTACTGTATTCTGTTCTAAGAACATTCTGGGTCTCCAGATAGTGCATAAATTACCTGACATTGCTTACATAGTTTTAATCATGTTTGCCTTTCCACATTACCTCAAATTGAAGAACAGTGGCTTAAATGGTTCCTTTTATAGAGAATTTTACCATCCTGCTACTACCTACAGTATTACCTACAGTAATTATACCTGTCCTTGAGCACAGGAATAAGCATCTGAATTTGTCTGAAGCATTCACTGTTGAGTTCATACCAGTGGCAGATGATTTTCCAGGGCGAGCAAACCACCTCTGCTGTTCTGTCTTCACGCTGTACTGTTGGCAAGTTTTCCTGATCCTAATTTTAGTTCTGTGTAAGTATATAACCTGTTTTTAAAACAGAAAAAGAAATAATGAGATGTTGATGAGGAGCTTATATTCGTGTGATGAGAAGTGTTATTTACAAGCCATGTAATTTGCTGTAATTCATGAAACAGAATGCAGGCAGTTGACCGAACTCGCCTATAAACAACGCATGATTGGAGATGGTTGGGCTGCAGTAAGCTAAATCCCAAGTGTGGTTTTGGTGTGTGTTTTTAAATCCATTGCTGTGGACAGTTGTGCAGTACCAAGATTCTTGTCTTGAATGCTGACCTTGATTTAGAGGACTGTCGTGGTTTAAACCCAGCCAGACAGCTCGTTCACTCACTCCCCCTGGGCAATGCCTATAAGATAGTTCCATTACTTGAAAGCCCGTATTTGAAAATCTTATGATTGTGGTAGAGTTTTTCACTGGTGAAGTACATCTCTGCCTCCTGTAAAGACCTGGACAAAGTTGCATAATGTTCAGTTCCAGAAACTGCAACAGCCTTTGTATTTTAGCGGTTGAAAGGAGGAGGCAGGATCCAGGGGATTAGTGAGGAGGCTGCGCTTCCCTGCTCCCCGGTGGTACCGTGGTGGCACAGACCACACTGAAGCTTTAGGCTGTGTGAAGGGAGGTTCTGATTAGCATGTCTAATTCCGATGCTTAAAGCCACTGTGTTGGTAACACTGTGGGAGTTACAGGGCTTTTTGTGGGGACACGGTCTTCTTAGTGAATTGAGGCAAGTAATTTAATCTTAATTTGAGATCGTGTAAAGACGTAACAAAGTCTTACCCTTCCTAGGGAGCTGGACTCTTAATAGTGAGCAGTATGCAAGTTGTCATGCTTTGAGGTGACTGAGAGAAATCCACCTTCAGATGTATTGTGGTGTGTCTTCTCAAATCTACTTCAGTATTTGCAAGTGTCTCCCAAGTATAAATCTGAGAGGTTCATCGCTTTCTACTTGTGACAGTCATAATTATTTGTAAAATGGTGTGTTAAAAACTGCCTGGATTTTGGGGACACGTTACTCAGCAGACTGGATAATGTAATCCTAGTGGTCTCTGTTAGTTCAAAATGCTGTAGCTCACTCTCCAGCTGATCACCTGTGAAGTTAAAAATCTCATTTTGCCACATTTTGCCTTGTCCTTTGAGATGCAAAGCCTTTTAGGTCAGGGACTAGGCAGATGAGACAGTCACTGATCTCATGAATGGTCTCCTCTGGAATACAAATCTGTTGCTTCTAGAACTGCTTAAAAGTGGGAGGAAGGAGAGAGGTTGTGATGAAGAAGTACTTCTTGGCTGATTTCCCACACTGCCGAGGGACCAGGCTGTCACCTTGCATGCCTGGCAGTTATTTATCACATTGTACTTATGGCATCCACAGACAATTCTTCAAAATGTTTCATGTCTTGATGTCTCTTTTAAAGAATCCCTAAGATGATTCCTGTGCTGAATAGCATCAGGACTTTGTGATGGGTAATGCAATGTCACTGGTAATTAATCTTGTTCACAGTTGAGTTTTAACTTGTTTTTTTTCATACTCAAAATGTGGGCAAAGGGAATTTCAGCAGAAATGGAGGGAAGGAAGTTCTCTCTGTTCCACAACACATGAAAGTTTTACCATTGGGAAAGAAATCAGTCAAGGGAAAGACTACCAAAGGAGAGCAAACTTGTTTCTGCATTGGCCTACTTTTCACATTTTGTGACTTAAAATTTATAAATTATTTAGTTCCCTTCATTGCTTTAAACATTATATAAAGGAAAGCTTTATGTGGGAACTTCCCCAAATGTGCATGTTATGAACGTTTGAAAGATGAACAAAGTGTTCTGCAGCCCCTCATCCTCTAGCAATTTGTTCCACATTCAAAACCACAAATGCACTTCCTTTTTCAACTGCTTCTCAGCCTGCTCATTGTGTCTTTGCATATCAGGATTACAGGTGTCCCCAGGTAAATTGAATAGGTTCATTGCTTTTCATTTGTGGCAGTGCATTCTCGTCTGTGGTCACCTTTTGTTCTATGCTCTGGGTGTTTCTTGTTGGTTCTCTCTCACACTCAGCTTTCCGCTGGTCATTGCAGCTTTTTGTGGTTAATGTCCTTTGGTTGGCTACTTACCTTGGTAGCTACTCTCTGAACCCTGACCACGTTTCTTTCTTGCTGAATTTGCCACTGTCAGGATTCTCAGTGCTTCCCCATGCCACATCAGTGCCTGTTCACAACTGGTTAGACTAAGTGATGTAGCACTGCCTCTTTTCTACTTTCCTATTTGTGCACCCTGTGACACTACCTTTGGATAGCAGGCTGTTTTATAGCAGAACCTTTGTATAACGCAGATGAACTAGGAAGCCTCTGTCTTTAATAACAGTGTTGAGGTTTTGAAGGTGTTACTGGTAAATCTTCCCCATAACAATAGGGAATCAAATTATCTCTTCGCTTGAGTGTATCGCATGAGCTCAGCTGTTTTTTATGGACTTTTCTATTTGTGCATAAGCACGGCACCATCTTTGGCTTTTCTTCTTTTATTGCTCTCTGTGGACTAAATGTTTTCTGTGGCTTTACAGGTTTTGGGTTTCTTTCCTGTGTTCAGTGCTGCGCAGCCTTTTACCTTCAGTTTGCCAGTTCTCTCTGTTGTGTAACAAGAGGATCTGTGTGTGCGTGAGTGTATATACAGCTGTACAGTTCATTGAAAATACAAGGAAACTTGATATGAAAAGACCATCCATATGTTTCACAGAACAAATTACTATTCCCCCACATTTCAATAGACTTTCTTGCAGTACTGTGATAATTAATAATGACATGACAGGGCATGAATTAGGAGGAATTAGTCTGTCCGTGTTAGCTGTGAGTCTGACATCTGAATGGAGTCAGCAGAGCCATACATGCAGTGACAGGATTCTTGTGCAAGCCCAGCAGTCAAAGATTATAAAATACATAAATACATATACATGTTTTTGTACTTCCCCTCCTCCCAGAGTTGGAAGTAATTGGGTAGTCACTGATGACACTTCCATGGTCCGTTTTTCTCTGTGAGTCCTAAGGGAGGTTTGTGAGTTCTCATCTAGCCAGTACAATTTTCAACTCTATAATGAAATGAACCATTTACAGTCACAGCTCAGAATTCCTACTAGATGTTCATGCCTCTAGATTCCTTCTGCCTGTTTTATAACAAGAAATATTCTGGTGGCCTGCATGACTGCTGACAGCTTTGTTGTGAGCTTTCTAACAGTAATAAAGAAGCCCCTCCAGTACAGCAGCTATTTCAAGATTTATGAAGCATGTGGAATTCTTGCTCAAAGACTGAACATGTATATAGTCATGAAGCAGGGGCTGAATACAGGGAAATTGAGGAGGGCATTGCCCCTCGTTTTGCCTGGTGCACCATAAAGCATCTGCTGTTACGAGAGCCATGCCACCAGAGAGGCTTTTCCAATCTAGTAAGTCATTTTCAATCATATATTTAAACAATGAAAAGACATAAAGGATGAATAATATCTTCCCTAAAATTTGTTCTGTCAGTTTTTTCTTCCTCTTGTTGTGGGTCTTATATGTCTTCTCTTCTGCCTCTTCTTGCAGCTGCATCAGTCTTTATAAAGTACTTCTTAATATGTTTTCTGTGTTGTCTTACTTTTGGCCTTTAAATCATATATTAGTGTTCAGATTGGTTTGTGGATGATTAGGCCTTTCAAAAGCATTCAAACAAAGTTAAGGTTGCAGATCTTTTTAATTTGTAAGATTTTGGCTGTTTTGTGGGTTTTGAGACTTTCACATGAAAATCTTTATCAAGATTGATGCTTGACATTTGTTTCTGTATACAGCAAAACTAGTGAAATCTGACTTCATAAGCATCAGTTCCCTAAACCTCTGACTCTTCCTCCTTAGTTTGCTTGGGCAAATTCTGGTACACGCTAAATATGCACTGGATGAACCAGTGTGTAAAACTAGTTTGGCCAGATAGCTGCTGTATTGCTTCCTTCAGGCAGTTGTACCTCAACCCCCTACCCACTGCATCTGACCTGGAGACAACTTCAAGTTTTACACTGGAAGTTTGTCAGAAGTATGAAACCAGAAACATACCAGGAATCACTAATGTGAAACCCAGTTCATTGTTAAAATTGTCTTTATCACAATGAACAGTTGTGCTTTAGGTTTTTTCCTGCTCTTTCCCAGGGGTATATTTTACTGCTATGCAGGCCTTTTGGAGGATTTTGGTCTCTTGTTTTCACTGATGGTGTGTTTCCTGCAAAAGCTGGGGGAGAATGTGTAATGCTACAGACAGCAGTGGTTATGCCTGCCGAGTTTATTGGACTTGGCATGTGTTAGAGATAATTTTGGAGTTCTGGGGTTGAACTCAGTAACCTGAAGTGATCCTGTCCTGTATTACCTTGCCATGTTCTAATAATGCCAAAACAGATGAAGATGCAGACAGGTTTTTCCAGGCTGCATGAGCTAAAATCGCTGTTAACCTCATCTTCTCTGAGTATTGCATTTTCATTTCCTTCAGCTTTGTTCTGATAGGTCCCACTTCATCTTCAGTCTGCTATGGAGCCTTTCTTAATTTATGACTAAAAGAGTGCATTACTTGATAAAGTGAACAATCGTATTAAAAAACCTCTCTCTCTCTCTTGCCCAAGCTTCTGGTGTGAATCGCATGGTGTGAAGCCCTCAAAGTCTTTCATAACCTTGTTTTAAAGGATGTGTTGTGTGCTCACAGCAGGCTTCAGCCTGTGCATCTCAAAGGGAGGAACTTCTTTAAGACCGAGTAATTTAAGGCTGGTGTAATATTTGGATACGTAGCCTTTGTTTAGCTTTTCTCCATGAGTAGGCTCAGGCAGCATCTGAATGTCCTTCTCATAGTCCCATTTTACATGCCCAGCTTTATCTGTGAATTAGGTACAATCCTATTATATAATGCTGTCAGCTCGAAAAGTCCAGCATTGAAGCAGTGTTCTGTCTTTTAAATGTCATTGACAGATCTGGGTCTCTGCATGAGCAGTTACATTACTGGGAGTTGCGTATCTCTGCAAACTAGGGACATACGTTCCTGGACATGGGTGATGACTCTCATCTTGGGCTGTGTGTGGGAAGAACAAACGAAGTGTCATTAGTCACAACCATGTAAAATCTACTCTAATTTCACTGTAAGACAAAATCAGAAGGCAAGAACACTTGTTGGTACTTGGATTGATAGGATAGTAAGGGAGAACAGATATCGTGTATTCATTTGTTAAGGGAACATGTTCCACAGGCAGCTTGGTCATCAGGAGAAACTTGTTTTCCTATGTGTTCGTTCTGTGTTGTCTGAGTTTCAGCCTGAATATAGTAATAACCAATAGGTGTAACTCAGGTCAATGTCTTTTCTTTTGTATGGATCTTTTGGTCCAGTGTCAGGATGAAGCGTTTTGGGTGGGTATATGGTGAATTTGAGATATTTGGTTGCCACCTCCACTCAATTACAGAGTTAATGGGGATTTCTAAAATACCTTACAAGGCATTTGAATTTGGAATGCAAGTAACTTTTAACCATGTTACATTTGTGTCGTAGGCTATGGTTTTGGGTTCTAATTTATAAATACATAAGCATCTCAAATTCACTAAAATTTCTTTTCTCTTTTGGGAGGATATGCATAAAAAGTCACTGAGAGATTTCTTTCTGTGCACAGCTGAGCAAGCAATTGAATATTAAAATATGAAAGCAAAAGGGATTTTGGCTATTAAATAGGAGTGTAATGGATGGGATTTGATGTAATTTTGTAAGCTATGTACATGACTGTGCAGATAATTCATATTTTAATATTGATGGCAAACATTTTCTCACTAAAATATGTATAGAAAAAGGGAAATTGACTATTAAAGATGTATGTAAAGAGAAGAATGTAAATGATATTTGGAAAGGGATATGCCAACCATGATCTACCCTGACAGCTTGTCTTTTTAGATTTGCAAATTGAAAAGAATGGAATCAGATTACAAGGAAAACTATTATGTTCTTTAGTAATGTACAAAATATTATTCAGATGAGTAGAAGTCCTTTGTTGCTAATACATGCCAAATAATAAATGGAAATGTGTTGAGCAGTCATACTGAAGAGAACAGGAGATTGAAATGTAACTTCAGTTGAAAAATAGCCCTCCTTACTCTTGCAGAAATTGCTATGGTGTGACAACCGTGCAGCTGGCAGTTGCTGAACGTCCTTAAACTTGGTGTTCGTGAGGGTTGTGTTCAGGTTGATGTCCGTGTTACCCAGTTGCTGCATGACCTTTCTGTCTGAGGATCTGATTCACGAATTTATTTTTAATGCAATCTTAACTTTACTTCAGTCTAGGATAGCATCAGTGTGTCATGCTCTGGGCTCCCAGCTCTTACGTTCATACTTGCTTTTCTATGTTAGGATGAGGTTGTGTATGATCAGTGAACTGAAAAGGCAGATGAAATTTGAAAGCTTTTACTTACGTGCTACAGGGAGAAAGTAATGAGGTGTTCTGCCTGATGCCTTTTGATGCAGCCCAGGATATGGTTGGCTTTCTGGGCTGTGAGCGCACACTGAAGCTGGCTCATGTTAAGCTTCTCATTGACCAACAGCCCCAGGTCCTTCTCTGCAGGGCTGCTCTGACTCTCTTCTCTGCCCAGCCTGTAGCTGCGCCTGGGATTGCTTCAACCCAGGTGTAGGACCTTGTACTTTGCTTTGTTGAACTTCATGAGTTTAGCATTGGCCGCCTCTGAAGTGTTTCAGGATTCCTCTGGTTCCCATCCCTTTCCTCCAGTGTATCAGCTGAACCACACAGCTTGATGCCATCAGCAAGGTTGCTGAGGATGCAGTCCCACTGTCCATGTTGCTGACAAACATATTGAACAGCATCAGTCCCAGCACTGTCCCCTGAAGGACACCACCCATCACTGACTCCACATGGACATTGAGCTGTTGACTGCAACTCTCAGTGTGCAGCCTGTTGGTGGTCCATCCATCAAATCCATGTCTTTCCAGTTTAGAGATGAGAATGTTGTGCAGGACAGCATCACATGCTTTGCACAAGTTCAGGTATGCATCAATTGCTCTGCCCCTATCCATCAGTTCTGTAGCCCTATTATAGAAGGCCACCAAATTTGTCAGGCATTAGTTGCCCTTAATGCAGCAATCATACTTGAATTGTTAGAGTGTTTGGTACAAAATACCAGCTCAGCATGAAAAGCAGACCATTCTGTCACTCTTGGCCATGTAGGAATGAATTTAGGGTGTCTGATTATCTGATGGCGAGGAATAGCCCAGGGCAACTTTTACCATGAACGTTTAGTCGAGTTTCTTAGCTTGGGAGTGATGCTCTGATTTTTCAAAAGCTGGAAAAAACTGAAGTTAGGATGGCATGGAAATTTCAAATACGAAGAATGATTTTGTCTAGAAAGCTTTAATCTAACAGGAAGAGGCAGTGAAGTAGCCACTTTCTTGTTGCCAGTTGATACAGCACACAATGCACTGAAAGTGCATTTGGGAAGTGAAGGGAGATGCATGACAGGATGACAGACAACGGTGTATGCAACTATATGTGTAAGGGCAGGACATTTTCTGACTAGTGCTGTCTTTTCTAGTATGATGGGGTTGTTTTTTTTTAATACATTTATTTTTGAGGCATGGGGAAATGGGAGATGGTTTTATATTGTGCCATTTCCTGCAGGGTGCCACTGTTTGAGACATGCAAGTGAAGGAAAGTGAGGAGACACTCTGAATTTAATTAATTAGGGCCGATGCAGAAATGCATAGAAGGAAGTTATCATGGAAGTGGTGAAAGATGTGTACAGCTCACTTGTAGTGCAAAAGGGGTGGCTAACATGAAGAGTAGGTACGGTAAGAGCAATGACTGTATATTGTTGTTTAGAACTTGAAACTCTGGAGGTAGGGATTGCCTTGCTTTTGCAAAATACCTGAGTAATGGCATGGGACTGAGAGATTTTGCTTTTATAGAAGACTTCTGCAGTTTCCTCAGTCTTGAAACGATGCTCCAATGAGTTTCAGATACAAGTGGTGATCTCTTGCTTACTCTGAAAGTTGATTTACAATATGCAATCTAAAACAGAACAAACAAAAAAACCCAAATTGCTGCAATTATAGAGATATTGTGTGTTTTACATCGCAGTGAAAAGAAATCATAATGGCTTTGTTTGCGTACTTTCAGAAGAGGAACAGAATTATTTCAGAATGCTCAATTTTGATGGAAAACAATAACCCTTATTTATTTGTAAGTAATTCGGTCTGTTGTTGATGGTGCCTTTTATTGTCCTGATTTTGGCAGTGCCTTTGTTTTTCCTTTTTTTTTTTCTTTCTTTTTAACCTTATCTCCAAGTCAGAATGTTCAGGCAAGAGTTTCAAGTGATATAAATAGGCAGAGTTCTTATGAAAATGGTGCAGTCGTTTCTTCATTTAAATTGGACTGACTATTCTCATTTCTAGTTAAGTAATAGCTGTTTTCTCATTGTAAGCAATAGCATTTTGCTTTTTAAATTAAATAATTGCTTTCAAGAGCTTGAGAATGATGCAACAGCAGTTGTTGAACCAGTGGAGTTATGCAGAATTTGTAGTTTTCATCTATCACTAATAGAAGTTATATGTGCAGAGCAAAAAGATTATAGCACTGCAGGCAGGAATTTATGAAGAGCTGTATTCTTCTGGTTTTATGCACACCCTAGTGTAAGGCAGATGGAATATTTTAGGAGGAAGTATGTGTTTGCGTTTGTATCTGAGAGCATGGTATGTAACAGGGATGTAAAACCGCCTGAGCTTGGGAATGTGAACCATATAGCTTTGTCAGATTTGAGAAACAGTCTGAGGAAAACCAGTTTCAGAAGAAGACTGAGACATAATGAATATGCAGATAGCTTTCTATTAGTTGGAATTCAGTTCATAAATCTTACCTGTTGCTCTTTGGCTCAGTTTTCTTAAACCACATCTGCATATATGAACACATTTGTAGTGGTACTTATCAGTCAAGTTGCTTGGTATTCCTCAGAGGTACCTTTGATATTGCTTATAGCTTTACTGTGCTTTAACCAGTGAACTCAAGTTTTAATGTTGGATATCTAATTCAGATTTGCTTCTGGCTCTGTATATCTTTTCATTTTCAGCAGTAGTAGAAGCCTTAGTGAAAGAAAAATGCATCTATGCAGCCATGCTGAAGAATAGCTTGCCAGGTTTTTAACAAGTTCTGTAACATACTTGAACTGTAGATGTGTGTCTAGGCAGGGTAGTGTCATTCTCTGACAGGGATGTAGGGGAAATACAGTTGTTTCTAACCATTTTATCTTCTAAAATCAGTGGGATTTGCTCATAATAGAGAAAGATTCTAGCAGCTAAAACCTGAGGTTTTAACTTTGTTGGGTATGGTCTGTAGCAGTTCATACTTACTAAATCACATATACATTATTTTAATTCTGGAAAATCTTTAAGGAGACTTTTTTAAGTCCAGTTTAGTATTCAAGTGACCATGCCTTGTAATAGTTGTTTTGATCTGTTTCTTCTCTAGTGATTTCTAACACTTGGTTTTTGGCCGCTGCTGGACACTGAGCTGACATTTAGTGGGAATAATCATAAAGCATACAAGATCGACCACCTGCATGGTACAGGAGTGCCCATTACTTCGTATGTGAAACTGGGATTATTTTGTTTTTCTCCTAAAGTGCATTTATTTCAGTTTTCTCATCTTGGATTTCATCAGTGTTTTACTGCCCAGTTATTCAGTACTGTCAGGTGCCCCTATAGCCAACACACATTCAGGTTTTCTAGGTGTTTTGTACCAAACTGGCAGTGGATGTTTAGGAAGGATTTAAGGGTTGAAACCTCCTGATTAATTTATACTCCAAAGACTCTATAATTTGGATGTAAGACGAAGACTTGGTTTTGCTTTAATTGTAGCTAAAGTGAAGAAGGCAAAGTTGGAACAACATTGTAGTTATTATCAGGGTTTAGAGAGGCAGGGTTAGGTTGGTTGATTTTTTTCTTTCTTTCACTTTCTTAGGTGAGGAAGTTCCTAACAAAAATAGAATCATTGGAGTAAAGTAAAACGAGAAACACCCAAAACAATAAGAGTTTTGCTTAATATGTTGAATGAACTGTTCTGCTGATGTCCTTGAAGTAACAGGACTGTCTTCATACTGCAAGGACTAGTAAGATCTTGACCATTAAAGCAGAGAGGCAGGACTGGAGTTTTTCCTGTCTCCTTTATGCTTTTGCAGCTTCTTCTTCAGTTTTGTACTTACAGGATAGTTTTTGAAGGCACAATCAGTTTCACAGTACCACTGGCCAGAAAACAAGGCTTTGGATGGGGTGGGAGCTTCTGGTCTTTCAAGATTTGTTCTAGCTTGAACTGCATTTGTCTTGAAGGCAGAGAGACCTGAGAAGCACCAGTCTCAGCCATCAGCCTACCTACTGAAAATCCAGGTTGTTTTTTGTTATTTTTACTGGAATTCTTTTCAATTAGGATATTTTTTTTTTCCCCAGGGATGTAAAATTCCTTGTTCTTACTTTTTAGAAGTGTTTCTTTATTGTCAGATTTGTAGGTTTCTTACTGCTTCAGCTTATTTAAGTATTTAATTGAAAATAAATAGGCACAATAATGATGAATTTAATGGCAGAAGAAGTTTGTAAATGTGGAGAGATACCACTGTCCTTCAAGGCTATGTCACTGCCCACACAATGTAGAACCCCACAGTGATTTCTCGATCTCTCTTACAGCTCAGCTTTCAGCAACATCCATAATACATGGCATTAAGTATTAATTTGGGCTTTTATGCTCCAAGGACATTGCATGCTGGTAACCAATATATTATCCATACATTTTTGTTCTTCCTGTTCCACCTCATACTTACTGGTAGATCTTGCATGTTTGTGTTACTGAAGGGACATTAGATGCAGTAGTGCCCTGACAGCTTTAGTATCTTTCTAAAATGAGCTGTTGTGAATGGGTAAAGTTCTGATACACAACTGTTCGAATTTAAGCCGTCAGGCATACAGTAAGAGCCTGAATGCTGTATCGTACAGATCTTGTCATGCCTTTGCTCCTTAAGATCAGAGCAGTACCCTTTTCTGTGTCTCTCTGTTAGTCATTACAAGGCAAAGATGTTATTCTGATCGCTCTTAAACCTTGTGTATGTTGTTACTGTTTCGTTGCCCGTCTAGCTAAAACATTCTACACTTTTAAGATCCTTTTCCCAAGGTCTTTAGTTTTCGGAGAGACCCAAAATAGTTTTTCTTCATACATTGTAATGCTGTGAACTGCTGAACAGCTCCTGTGAGACACTGTGTGTGCTCTCCTTGCATTAATTTCACTGGGCTTTAGGTGGGATCACTGTGAAAGAAACTGTGGCAGCTTACCTCCCCCTGATGAAGTCTGCCTGCTTTTTAGCTAAAAGGAAAGGAACTGTCTGAGGTAGCTCACTTGTGCTAACTCAGTGAAGCGATGTGCAGAAAACAAAGCCATCCAAATGGTCATTTTGGAAGTTCACGTGGCAGATGATTGCCTGTATCTATGAAGTTACTCTGTGGAGTGAGCGGGGGGCTGAATCCGGTGAAGAAATCATCATCCCCCTTTAACAGCCAAACAATCCTGAAAATAGGAATTCTGGAAAGCTGCTGCTTCGGAGTCTTGGTCTAAATCTCTGAAAACCTGTTTCTAATCTACTGATCAGACATTTCTGGCTGTGTATGTGGTCTGCTGTGGTGGTACCTGTGATGCACCAAGAATAAAACTCCCATCCCATTTTGAAAGAGTATTCAAATGGTGCTTGACCAAAATTGAGAACTGTACAAGGGCAAACCAGAACAACCCTCACTCTATATGTTGATAGTGCTTTCAGCATGTCCAGAAAATGGATTAATAGCAATGTGCAGCAAAATTCTTTGGCTACAGTGTCTTCTTTTAAAACAAAGGACAAAGGCAATGCAGCTATCTTAGAAGTTTGCTCTGAGTGTAATTAAGCAGTGTTGTGAAAAGAGAAAATCGTTCTTAAACATCACTGCTTTTGCTTGCTTTGAACATGCTGTTCAAACCAAATAGGACAAAATGGTACAGTTTAAGCCCAGAGACCATTAAAGAGTGTTCTAGATTCGTCACAGATGGGCATTTTTTTTGCATTGTTTTTTTTTTTTTTTTTTTTTTTTTTTTTGGTGTCATAAATAAGCTGAGACATGAATTTCCCCATTTGTTTTGTTCATTGTCAAGGTTTCTTACTTCCTTCTTCAGCTTATTTAAGTGCTTAGTTGAAAATAAATAGGCACAATAATGACAAATATAATAGCAAAAGAAGTTTGTAACAGGGATTGTTATTGTTTAATTCGAAGCATCGGGGATCAGAAGTTCAGTTTGAAAGTTAGATAAACATTGAAGCAAGAGATGATCTCTTCCAAGAATTTACCAATTACTGCAGCAGCTGAAGTGTTGAATGATTCATGTTTCAGATTGGAGTTTAGCCTGGTCTATTCAGCGTTACATTTTAAACTCATTTCTCTGTGTGGGAAACGCATTTTAGCTGAGGGCAGCTAGTACCTTGAGATCTTTAATTTCCATGGATAGCAGGCAAGATGATGCTTGCAAATGCTGTCAGAAAGAGGCCTACTTCTAAGTAAAAAATCTGCTGGATTTGTAAAGCGGTGGTTGCGAAGTTTCTTTTTCTTATGGCAAAGAGCATGTTGACATTATATTGATGGCATTTGAGTAAGATCTGTCTTGGCAGTGCTTCCTTTCTGTGGGCAAGAGATGCCTGTTGATTTATATACTTGTGCAATTAACTTCACTCTTAATGTATCTTATCTTAGAGGCTGACATTCTGTGAAAGTAGCCTTTAAAATAATACTGTTATTGAAGTGGTCAGCAGAAAAGTCATTAATTATAGATACCATTATAGACCTCATTTAATTTAGTATTTGGTACTTATTTGTTTTTTGCCTCTGGCTAGATGATAATGAGTGAATTCACTCATTTTGCATGGTGTTCTGGCCTCTTAATAGCACAGAAACATTAAATACTAACACATTTTATGTGTGTGTGTGAAAAGCTAATGAATTTACTCTCTTTTTTTGCTGTCTGCAAGCTTGTGGCTTTTGTTTTTGTTTAGTAATTAGCAGCTGTTAAAGCGCTTCACACATGCAGCTTCTTAACGGGTATCTATAATCCCTAATTTCTGGATGTTAATGATTCCTTTTTGTTCTAAAATGAAACATTGCCAAATTATTGAAATGGACAGCCCTTTGCAGCAAACAGGTAATACACTCTCTGCTTCTTTATACATATTTTTGTGGCATCTGAAATACCATCACTGGCCTTAAAATTGATGCAGTTCGGAATGAATGGGACAGCTGACAGCCCTTTGTTCAGGCAGCTGGAATACTCAGGGGGATCTTGCTGAATCTCTTCCATTTCCATCTTATGTTTTCCACATGGAAGAAGGCTTTACAATTGAAATTAATTAAAATTTTAGGTTGCCTGTGCTCTCCTCCTTCAGATCACTGCAGGAATGGTTTATTTACCTTGGGAAGTGCTGGAAACAGTTGGTCCTCTGTCCCTGAGTATTTGTTATTTCTTTTGGATAGTTCAGTACAAGTTTCATTGCACTGCTTGTATTTCTTGTTTTCTGCTTTATTCTTTCTTGTTAGATTTCAATTTTAAGCGTGGAAAGAGTTTTTCAGTGGAGTTGTGATAGGAGAAGGTTGGGCAAAGCTCACATAAAGTGACATGTAAGCCTCTGGTGAGCTAGTATGCTCGAACTTCCCTGTTTTCTGTTTATATTAGTGAGGGAATTGTATTTATTTAGGTTTTGGGGGCAGTTGAATTCAGAATTGTACAGATTTGTCCTCGAGCTTGAAGGAAAGGCAGGAGTGAGGAATGCATGATTTTGTAAGGAAAAGAGAATGGGAGGCCAGCAATTCAGGGCTGTGCTTCAGGTCACTTCTCAAGTTACTCATCCCATTACTTCTCCTCCCTCATTCTCTGCTCCTCTTAAGCCTCTTTCCATTTGATGCCTTAAGAAACTTCCCAGTTACGACATTTTTGTGCTCTTCAGATGAACTCCACCAGTGTGTCGCTTTCTGATGCTTTCTGTGCATCAGCCTCCATGTGCCTGTTCTCCCTTTGGTCTTGTGGAAGGTTTCACTGTGATTTGTCTGTAGTAGTGCAGGAAACTCACACAGTGGAGCCCTCTTTATGGGCTGGGTACTTTGAGAATGTAAAAAGTCCCCCTTTTGGATGCAATGTGTCTGTTTCCTAAGAAAATAAACTTGTAGGACATAGAGCAAGCCTGCTTTGACTTGTACACATCCACTGCTACAGACAGCAATTAAAGTAAGGAGAGGAGAACAGGGATTTTAAAGAATGCTTTGTATGCAAAGGCCTTTTTGTACATGAAATATAAAGAAGGGGAAAACTAATTTAGGCTTTCCGGAAGTTAAACACAATCAGTTAAATAGTGGCTTAAATTAAAGTTCATGTCTTGATTTTCCTTTTAATGGTTATGATTCATGTTCACTGAATGAATAAATGAAAATTAATGAACCCTGGAAAATGTTAATTTACTAATAGAACGGAATTACCTTATGAAACTATCATAAAAGGTGTTTATGGACTGTAAACAATATGCTCTAAGCCGTATCACGACTCTTGTCTGAGATTTACATCATGTGTTTTGGGGGGAATAACAGTTGATAAACATTCAAGACAGCCAGATTAAGTTTTTTAATGTAAAACAGAATACATGCTGATGAAAACTGATGCTTATTGAGAGTCCTCAATAATGATTTTTACTTTATAATTGGGAAAAGGCTCTGAAGGTGGAGGAATAGGAGTTACTTGGGTGTAATAACAGTACAGGAAGATGCGTGTGCAGAAAAGAGTATGAAGTACAAAGATGTGCATGCAGAAAAGTGCCTGGTTGAGCCAGAGTTAGACCTTCAGAATTTTGTTTGCTTTGGAAACAGAAAACGAAAGGTAGTGCCAAAATGAAAATAAATACACAAAAGGTGAACGCAGGTGGTTGCAGCAATGCAGGCTCATGCTTGAATAAAGAAGGTCAGGACCAGGACTGAACTACAGAAGCATTCTGCAGTTGAAACATTAAGAAGTCTGTTCATGTACCTTTATCGTATAGGTGAACCTTGTCAGTTGTCTTTTGCATTAAACGTATGTTGCTGTCTGCATCTGTTGCTCTCCACAGAACCCACTGCCTGTATCTCACTGAAACCAAAAGCAGAAAGGAAAACCCCCAAACAACCCTTCCGTGTGAGGGATAGTGAAGTTGTGCCTCAGGATTGTTTCGCAGGGTATCTTTCAGTTACAAAGGGGCTATAGCTCATTCTTTTTGCAACTGCATGGAATTTCTCTTTGGTAGTTTTTTGGCATCTAGACAAGTGATGGCTTGTCTTTATATGAAGATTTTGCAAAATGTAGCTATACAGCTGTCCACTAAACAAAATCACACAGCTGATCCATCTCTTTCCTTGCAGTTCTTCATGATGTTCATGACATTTTATTTGTCTTCTGTCTTGCACTCCATGGGATATTATTAGACCAGTTAGTATGTCATCTTTAGCCAGTGGCCAGAAGATACAAGTCATTGTGTATAAATGTTGATGTTCAGTGGCTAGTCTGACATTTTCCAGAATTGGAAAACCCTATGTTCTATCCGTGTTGTCAGCTTTCTATAGAGTAGCTAAGGAATAAAGTGCTGCTTTAGTGCTGCAGATTTAATATGTGAGACTTCATCGGAGTTTTTCTTTTGCCATTTCAAGGACTACTTTGAATGTTTAGCCATTTATCCCTAAACAGCAACGGCTCGTATTTTCTTGGATCCAAAAAAGAAATACTCTTTCGAGAGACATTACTCTGTTTTGGCAAGCTACTCAGTACTGTCGCTCCTGGCTGTGTCATTGCTTATGTCTGTCATTTAAGGCTGCTCTCGTTTAATTCTCCTAGTCTAATGGCTGTGGTACTGTGAGGCTGTACTCAGGTCATTGGGAAACCCTCTGGGTGATTCTTATTGGAATTGTGTAAACTAGAGTGACATAGAAAGCTTCGTGAATGCCATGGCTAGCTTAAAAAGCAAAGGGTATGATAAAAATAAGGCATTTGTTTGTCTACCATCTAACCGAACAGCTTTGGAATATATAAGGCAGTGATTTAAAACACATCCTTTCTTCTCCCTTCTTCCTCGTGTCACTCATGTAATCCAATTGGTGCTAAAAATGAAGTAATTCTGTAAAAAGTTTTTTTGGGGGGTTATTTTATTTTATTTTTGTTTTTATTTTAAATTTTTCCCCAGATGTATTCAGTAGGATAGCTTTGTCATCAGCCAGGATAGTACCTAGTGGGCTAGTAATAGTACCTAGTGGGCTAGTCACTTTCCTGTGATACCTGCGGGAGTGGTCCTAGGCATTTACAGTAGCGCTTCTCTATAGTTTGTTAGGCTTCTGGATGTTCTGTGTCTTGCTGTGGTTACTTCCACAGCTGCACTTACCTACTGCTTGAAGTCATTCCTAGCCCTCCTCTAGCCTGTCTTCTCCACTGTACAGTGTTTTAACTCAGGATCTGGGCCATAACAAGGAAAACGCTAGCCTTTGCTGGAGTCTGTGACCTAGTTGCTGCATGCTTCCTTCTGGTCTTAAGGGCCTGTTCCTGATCTGTGCAGTGGTGAGGAGAGGTGCTTTGGCTTGGTTTAGGATTGTCAGAAGTGTTTGAGCTGTCCCGTGTTCTTGGGAAGCTGGTGAGCTGCTCCATGGGGGTATCATGCAGCTTACCCTGATGCTGGGGGGATGCTGTGTTTTCTAATGCACAGTAACAAGACAGAGTGATCCTAAAGTTACCCTGAGACCAGGAGGTGTGCTCAACCCTCTCCTCTCAGTAGCAGAGTACTGAGAACCCCTAGGTACCCCTCTCAGATGTGGTTTTGTCCCAGAGCATCTCCAACCCACAGGTCTCCTAGGTACACAGCAATTGCTTGTGCTTGTGTCACATGGGTGGTGACATGTGGGTAACAGAGACAGGGTGATTGAACATCTTGGCTCATTTAATAAAGGTAACGTGTGGATTAAGAAAACTTCCAGTATAAATATATGTTTCTGGAGAGTGATTTATTGTAACAATTTTTTGCTGTTAACAGTAACTGCTTAGCAGTAGTGATTTTAATTAGCAAATTGCTTTTTTCAGCTTGAAAGCACTGTAATTAATTGCTGCTATAATTCTTTGTATTGTTTGGGATTTCATTGCTGATTCTTAATTACACCGTGTCTCTAGGAGCAAAAGGTTTGCAGAAAGACTTGTATGGAAGAATCCTGTGGAAGGTGATGCATGTGTCTCTGAAACCAGTTATATTTGTTGGTTGCAATTTATGAGTGTTTTTACCAGAATAGCTATGGAAAAATGTGCTATAACACAGTCCTTTACTGCATTTGGGGGACAAATAGAACCATTACAGTTTTGTTAATGATAATGCGTTTTGTTTTTCCTGTGAGCCCTTGGAATATGAGTAATACCATCACAGCTTCCTTTTCAGGTTCGAAAGGACTTTCAGGCAGTGTTGCTCACAGAAATAGCCACTCCAAAGTGGGCAGAAAACTTCTGTCTTCTATGGAATTTTTCTTGCCTTGACCTCAGGAAAAGAAAAGCCTTTCTAAAATGAAAAAGCCATCTGTTATGGCCCATTAACTGACATAGTGTAACACGAAGGAAGTCGGAAGCATTTGTCAAATTATCAATAATAGATCACTTTTTAAAGTAGAAAAGTAGCTATTCTGTAAAATGACATTGCCAGAATTTAGCTACAGTAAAATGCTACTGCAGAAAACCAAATGAGAAACACTTTTCTAAACTTATCCCAAAGGAACTGTTAAGTGTGGTGCATTTGAATCTTGTTCATTGCTTAGAGGAAGAACTGGCCAAGGCATAATTAGAGTGCTTGGGGAGAAATGAAGAACTGCTA
Organism: Pezoporus wallicus; assembly: GCF_028554395.1. Lineage (NCBI taxonomy): Eukaryota > Metazoa > Chordata > Aves > Psittaciformes > Psittacidae > Pezoporus > Pezoporus wallicus. The sequence continues at coordinate 3,576,112 of NW_026639755.1, forward strand.
CTGAGGAAGACTGCAGCTTTTGCTGGGAAGGTCTTCCTCAGCCTCACAGGCATTTCAGGTGTTCTTCAGCAAAGAGATGTATTGCTGCATGTAGGGAAGAGAAGAGTAAAGGTATTTGTTTTATGAATCTGTTCTGAATGCAGACTACATGTTTGAATCTCACACCAGCATGGCTCTGGTAGCTATGAGTTATGCTGAGCTACCCATGTGAGAGGGATTCCTGCCTCTTAACAGAAATCTTTGGACTTTGTGGTTGGAGTAGAAATGTAATGTTTGTGCTTACTCATGCATGCACAAGCCCGGACAAGCTAGGGTAAAGGAGGCTGTGATCAGTGGTTGCTTCCATGCTGAGCAGAAAATTGCCAAGATGGGACATAAGGCCATACAAAGTCTTCATAACTTTCTTTGATTAGATAGTCTGTTCTTGCTACTGCCACTGTTATTTCTGGGAGCAGCATTTTTACTGTTAAGGATAAATCAGTGATTTCAAAGATCCTTTTGTACTTGTAATGCTTCAATAAGCTCATTTCCAGTTTTCATATATACCATTTCTGGAATTTAATAGGATAATATGTGGGGCAAAAAACATAAATGAGCGACTGTTGGCAACTGGGTTATCCAATTTTCAGTGCAGTCTTGCTGACTTCATTTACCTGCCTGCTGTTTGGAAGGGGATCCTGGTTTTACAAACATTAGCAAGTTTGAGATCAAGCCTGTTCAAGGTAAAACACAAATGGGTATATTTACTGTGATGAAATTCACGGTAAAATGCTCAAAACCCAAGGATGCTGTAGCTTGCATTAAGTCTAGTTCAAATTAAGGAAGTCTTCCTTGGCCCTGAGGAATGTTTCAGTAGTTTTCTGACAAAGAAAAGTTAGGTCAGGTTGTGAAGTTTGAAGACTTTGTTGTTAAGGTCTTTTTCTTCTCCAACCATACAGTTTTTACTTGACTACGGTTGAGTCTGAGTACATTTCTGCTACAGGGTTTTATACTCATAAATGGGCTTTGATACTTACTTCTTTCTTATTCTTCTTGAAAGTTCCTGGTGTTTGATTGAAGGCTTTACCCTAACAACCGGGCTTTCAAGAGGTCATTACCACTATCTTTTCTTGGTCTTCAGAGCAATGTGTCCAATCCTTTCTTGCTATCATTCCAGACAATATTTATTTAATATCTTCCCTAAATAAAAGATAATCAGTACTTTTACTTGTGCTTTAGACAAGGGTGTTACTGTGGTTTTTTACCCTGAATCCTGAAATGTTGTTGCAAAATGCAAATCCAGATTCCCTCAAAGCATGGAGGATGTTCAGGTCAGTGGAGGCACTTCATCTCCGAATGGGAAGCTTATGCTTCAAGCTACAGCCTGCACTTCTAGTGTATGGCTAAGTAAAGTGATTTCAAATGGTTTGCAGATTGCAGGCCGTGATGAATGAGCACTGAAAACATTTGAACTGCTTTGCTTTGGTATCAGTCTGTTGTGTTAAGAGAGAGCATATGGCCAGATCATGCGGGCCCCTTGGCTACTGCGAGCGCTGGCACCTCAGCAGATTTCTGATCAAGAGTGTCTGATATCCACACGTGCTGGTGATGAGTCGGTGAGGATTCCTGCTCCCCTTACCGACAGCCGGGATAACAAGATACCCAGATAACATGCATGCAGATGGAAACATCGCTTTTTTCCCCGTTAATGGGAGACACATGGTGATAAAGCTGTTTGTTTGGGAGGTGGAACATATTCTAATTTAACACTTGAACTTCGCCTGGTGGTGTTTTTAACACAAGTTTCTAACAACCCGAACGATTTGCCTTATGCACAGATTTTGAATAAGGCTTCTGTATCCAAGACTGTATATTCTAATGTAATCCAGATTTTAATTCAGTCTTCTATAGTGGTACCATTGTGACAATTTTCTTCATGGTCTAGCAATTACAGTTGGCATTTGCTGCACCATAGAAAACATCTTAGCTATACCTGAGTGGACTTTGCTGGGTTTTTTTCTTCTCGACAGAGGTATAGGTAACAAAACCCCTGGCCATTGCTATAGTGATGCAGTAGAGAAGTGATTTGTTTGCAGTTAAATCCACCACTTACTCCAAAATTGATTCTGATTCTTGAAGTTGCTTATAGCATGCGAAGGCAAAAATGTTCTTTAAAGAAGAAAACCTTATCATTTATCTTTGTTATGAAATTCTTCGGTGATCAATAAAGACTGTCTCACCCCAAGAGCTGAAAGACTCACATTTACATCTTGTCATGCCATCTTAATAATTCTGAAGAGGGAAACTGGCTCACTCTGTGAACAGGTGGTATGAGCAAGGTGAGAGCACTTGGTGAGTTCTTTCTTCCCCCCCCCGCCATTGTATTTCACTGGTATTTCAAAATACAGTGAATAATTGTAACAACAGTTACAGGGAAATTATCTGTAATCAGATAAAGAATGATTTCCATTTCAAACACAGTCTACTGGTTTTAAGTTTCATGGTAATGAGTACTGTTAAAAATGGGGGGGGGGGGGAATAGGGGGAACCTGTTTTCTCCAACTCAATCTTTCAGACTCCTAGGTATCAGAGAGAAAAGTAAGTAAAGTAGAAAGTGGCTTCTTTTGTGAAATTGCTGGTTTCTGCAGCTACGATTCTGCATCGCTGCTGTTAGATTTTTACTCCTTTTTATATATGTATATATATATACACACATTTTCTCTGTGAAGTTTTTGTCATAGATATACTCTTGGCAGCATAATAAGAGCACCAGATATGTCCTATAAATAGTTTGTTACCATAAGCTGTGTCCTGATTACCAGGGAAGTGGTGGAATGCAATTAACTTCTGATCTTACAGGGCAGAGACTATTAAAGTGTTAAATTAATAATAGGCAGAAAGGAAGAATGTTGTTTTCATATTACTGTTTTCAGAGAGTGTTTGAGTAGACAGGAGTGCATAGCTGGTTTGTGTAAGGACAGAGTTCTGATGAGAGCTATCTGCGGGGCTTCATTGTTCCAGGTTTCTGGTGGGTCAGACCCTTTGCAGGAGTGATGGCTGGTATAGGTCCAGCACAGTCAGTAGGCAGGCTGCTGGTTTTATTCCCTCTGAAAAATGGCACTGATTTGGTCTCCATTTCTTTCCATGCCAGCCATGGTTGCATTTTAAAGGGACTGCTTTTAAATGGTTCACTTCCCCCATAGGAGATGTATTCTCTTTGCTCTTGAAACTGTTAATGCTCAGTGTCTCATGACAGAGACTCTGAAGCTAAAATTAAGGTGATGCTTTAAGACTGCCTGGTCTTTATGGAGGACAGTATGGTGAGAAAGCTGTTGAAAATGAGAAGGAAAGGGCATGTAAAGGTAAAAGGAGTAGAATACATTGCATGTTGGGCTCCAGAGGTGGAGGCTTGTGGGGTGAAACCCTGCAGGGCAAGGAGAAGGAAAGAGTGAAGAGGTGTGGTTGGATTTTGAGAGAGAACAATGCTGCAGGGAGCAGCAAGAGCCCTGCCAAAGGTTAGAGGAAACAAAGCGTGATCTCAGAAGTTTAACTTCTGTTAAATAGTCTTATTTTGAACAAAGAAGAGTGGAGTCCTCCTAGAAGAGGATCGTGGAGTCCCATGAGACCATTCTGTGGTGAAGAGGTTGAATTAATCTGATGTGTTGCACAAGAAAAGGCTCTAATCCATCTCCTGTTTGTGTTGTCAGAAACAAACAAATGTAAACCAGTTTTCTTTGTGTTTTATTTATAGCTGCAAGTCCTTGCAACACACTGTTCCTCTGTGATAACCTTAGGCTGCACTTTGGCTTTTCAGACTCTTAGGATTTCTGTGGAGCAAGCTTTCTTCTGCATCAGCTCTTAACTTTGGTTACTGGCACGCTAGGCACCTTGTAAGTCTCAGACCACTGAACTCTGCCACAGCACTGCAGGTAAATTGGATGTTTTGTGGAGCAGACTTTAAGCCTGCAAATGACTTGAGGCTGTTCTGAAGTTTATTATTTCTATTAGTATGTGTTGTAAGGTTGTCAAGATAGTAGCTTTTTTTGGAGTAAGTGGAAAACAAACTTTTTTAATGGATACTGTAAGTGAAGGTGGGGTTCAAGCATGAAAGAATTCTGTGCTTCTGTCTGAAAATGCCAATGAAATAGAAAGTTGATGGAAAATACAGCAAGAGTAGTTGGGTACATGTCATCTGCTCACTGTCTCAGTTAGCTCTGTTGTGGGCCCAGCACTGTAAACAGGATGATTGCTCAAGGTGGTTCAAATTACTGCTGGGGATATGTGTATTGGCTTTTCCTTCACTTGAGCCTTTTTTACTGACCACCAGTTCTGATTTGGAGGTGGTTTCCAGGCAGTTGCTACAATTGTTAAATGGTAGAGCAAAATAAGCATATTCTAGAGCTTAGCTGAAGTGGGAAACCTTTACAACATGGCATAACAAGTTCCACATTGCTTAGTTGCCCTCATTAATTACCAGGGAAGTCTTGTCTCCTAAACCAGATCCTTACCATGTATATTAGAGATTTTAGTTCAGTTTGGAATAAAATCAAGACTTCATTGCAAACTCCTGTTTTTAGTGTATGTTTCAGGTTTGTAATGACTCACTGTATGGAGAGGAATCCTAAATTGCTCCCCACCTGGTAAAGTCAGTGTGGTCATGTCCCTTCATTTGCTTAGAGAATGTTTTGACACCAGTTCTCTTGATAGTTCTCTTGATAGTTCTTTTTATTTATTCCTCATAAAGAACCATGGATTGGGTTGAGAATAAAGCCTATACCTAAGCATGTGGCTGGGTTCTTCTGAGCATTTGGTGAAATCTCAAGATATGGATATACTTGGTCACTGACTGACTGATGTTGTTTAAGCAGGAGTTATGAATATGGAATGCAGACACTGTATGTATTCATGATCCTCTGAGTATCCTCATGAATAATGCTTGAAGAAGCATGACCAGCTGGTCGAAGGAGGTGGTCCTGCCCCTCTGCTCTGCTGTGAGCAGTTCTGGTGTCCTCAACATTAGAAAGACATGGAGCTGCTGGGAAAGTCCAGAGGAGGCCACGAGGATGATCATGAGGCTGGAGCACCTCCCATATGAAGACAGGCTGAGAAAGTTGGGGCTGTAGTGACAGGACAAAGGGGAATGGGTTTAAACTTAAACAGGGGAAGTTTAGGTTAGATATAAGGAGGAAGTTCTTTACTATAAGGGTGGGAAGGCACTGGAATGGGTTGCCCAGAGAAGCTGTGAATGCTCCATCCCTGGTGGTGTTCAAGGCCAGGTTGGACGGAGTCTTACGTAACATGGTCTAGTGTGTGGTGTCCCTACCCATAGCAGCGGGGTTTGAAGTAGATGATCTTAAGGTTCTTTCTAACCCTATCTATTCTATGATTAGGTAAATCAGAGATTAACAAAAATGATGCAGATCTGTGTGGCTGGGAGTTTTTGCAATATTGATCCGCCTTAGAACGTATACTGGTATTCTTGCTGTGTTCAGTGCACAGATCCACTTCATTTTGTTCTCAAGTTGAAGCTGTAGGATATGTAGCAAGTAGGGAGATAACTTCCAAACAGATAGAACCAGGTTATCAACAATTTCAAGAACTATTGCATGATCTCCTTGATGCAAAGAAAAGATACTGGAAACAGAGATCAGCTGTGTGCCTCATGGCCAAAATGTAATACCCAGATTGTTCAAAAGCAAGGTTCATTGCTGTTTTCATTATACAACCTATTTGTATTTCAGAGCAATTTCAGATTGTATTGGCCTGAAGCATAGTGCAAACATGTTCCTTGAGATAACATGACATAAGTACAAAGCCATCATGATAATAACTTTAGCTTTCATTTTTTTTCTGGAGGGTTTTCTTGTGGTATAGGTAAATATGCTCAGGTTTGTAACATTTTTCTTTAAAAATAAGTTTTGTCTTTTTTTTCATATGCTTTAACTGGGCGTTTTTAATGGATTAATTGTAAGACAATGCAATAGTTACAATCAGCAAGTAACTGTTGGGCTTGTGTGTTATGTTAGGTTGGGGTAAAGGAGAATGTGAAAGTCTCTGGTTTAACTTCTTGATATTCATGAGACGTTCCCTAACTGTTGTATTGAGAGAAACAGTATACACTGGTTCCCAGTTCACCATATCTACACTTCCTCTGTAATACATTTATGTATCTTTAAAAGCATTCCACAGAGAGGAATATTTCCTTCAAAATAAAACCTACTTATTTCTGCATTTAGGCACCAACTTTTGCGTAGAGATTTTGAGCCCATCTTCTCAGTTCATATGGTGCAATTTAAGATGACTTAGACTTAAATCTTTAGACAAGGAAAATTGCTGCATCTAACAACTGACTGCTACTGAAGGGGCTACACACAAAGGAACAGCAAGCTGCTCTCACATGAAATGATACTTAGATCTCAGCACTTGATGAAGTGAAAAATGTTCTAAGTGGATCTGGAAGGGTAACAGAGCCATAGGTAGAATTGAGGAAGAAGTTACAGAAACTGAAGAAAATTAAAACCAAGTACTTTTCAGGAGAGAAAATATAAATCCATGTCAGAAATAACATAGCAGAACTAAGTAGCAGAGTGCAGACAAGGTAATGGGCCAACCAGATGTGAAGAACAGGCTCTCTGGGTCTTAACATCCTAAGAAAAATACCAACAAGCAGAATGGAGAGCAGCGTAGCCTACACTTACTGCATGGGTAACCCAGATTTAAGCCTAGTTTTCTTTCTTATAGGTAGCATAAAATGGCCCAGGCCAAGAAGGTAAAATTACCAGAGTTACCTAAATCTGAGCTTTGCCTCTTGGCAAACAGCCTCTTTCCTCCTGCATGTCCTTAGCCTGGCAGACGCATCACTGGGCTGCTGTGAATGTCTTTGAAAGGCAAGGTTCCTCTTGTGCAACCTCTGTTACTGAGGGAAAAACCCAAACCCGTCTCAGCAGGAGCCATAGCACATGTTCATCCCTGGAGATGAATGCAGGAATAGTGGGGGCACAGCAACATGTACGTGATGTGTGCAGGGCAAAGCTCTGCCCTAGTTTCCTTTGCTCATGCATAGATGCCATGCTCCAAAGCAAAGGGTTAAGGAGGTGGGGAAGAAGCTGCTCTTCAGTCACTGAGGGTTTCAGAATCCCTGTGATGCTTTGAAAATCATTTTGAAGACACATTAATATTCCCTGACCCTTTTTGATGCATGAAAGGATATCCTCATTTTTTTTCCCCATGTAACAGAACTACTTAGAGGATAAAATTGTTTAATTTTGCTGTAATGTTTGACTGCTTTTAGTTGTAGGAGTACTGTGGAGTTAAAAACGAAGCCTACTGCTTACATTTTAAATTAGTGAAAAGAAGCCGAGGTAACAATTGCGTGGCCATAATAGAGCTGCATCTTCCCTGTTTTACAAAAGTCTTGGGTCTGAGATAGAAGGCAAAATCCAAAGGCTGTCCCCTGCATTTTATGAGAAGCCGTCGTAGTCTCTCTGATGAAGCATATTCTTTTCTGTTTAAGCAGCTACATATAGCTATGCCTTATCCTTACTAATAGAAAAGATTTATACTCTGTAATGAATCTAAGAACTGAGTTATTTCATATAGTACTTAGGGGTATCTTTATCCATAAAGGTAAATATATGTAAAATCTCGAAGGCATATTATCCTTTGATGCATGCTTAGCTCCTATTACTATTCATAGGAATTAAATAGGTTGAAAGAAGAAGGAATTCTCTGGTGTGCCGTATTGGAGACCACAGCTTTTAAATGCCCTGTTTTATGGAAGTGTCTTTCCTGTTTTGACCAGTGGTGAAGAACTTCTGCAGCATTAACACGTGCATGCATTTGGAAATACCATCCAGAGATAATTGTTTACTAGGAGAACGTGGCGTTGCAGTCATGGCATTTTCTGTAATGAGTATATGAAGTGCAAAGCCTTACCAGTGGAGAACATGCAGAGGATTCAAGCAGTACCCCTGAGCACTACCACCATCAAACAGGAGCTCCAAAGTCTTGTCTTGTCAGTACTTTTGTTCAGAGCTTTCCCTGAGGAAAGCCACGGGAGGATGGAAAGAGGTAGAAAGCCTTTCCTGGCTGCATCCTTGGATTTTGTCTTTAATCTCTTTGCTTCTCTTTGATGCAGATGCAGAGGCAGTTCTACCAGGCAGTACCAAGAGAAGCACTTTGCTGGCTGCCTTCTATGTATACTTTATGTTTGGACCTGTCATGCTTGTCAGTGCTGAGTGCAGTGTGTAGGAGATTTACTTTTTCAGTAGTCTACTTTCAAACAGGAAGGTAATGGCTTTCCTACATTTCTCACGAGTGAAATGGAGAATGCAAAGTCCAGCATGATGTACCTTAACTGTGGCAGTAGAGTCTTAAGAGTCCCAGCTCCTGCATCCCTTTAGGTGCTAATCATATGCAGCTCTTTTTTAATAACTGTCCTGGGTTCAGCAGTAGCAGTCATTTTTCTCCTTCTTAGTAGCTGGTGCAGTGCTGTGGTTTTGACTTTCAGCCAGGGAACAGTGCTGATAACACCGATGGTTTTAGTTGCTGCTCAGTAATGTTTATTCTGAGCAAGAACTTTTGGAGTCTCATGCTCTGCCATGGAGAAGGAGAAGCCGGGAGGGAGCAGAGACAGGACACCTGACCCAAACTGACCAAAGAGGTATTCCATACCACAGCACGTCATGCCCAGTATAGAAACTGGGGGCAGTTACCTGGAAGGGTTAGATCACTGCTTGGGTTGGGCTGGGTATCGGTCAGCGGGTGGTGAGTGGTTGTATTCTCTCTCCTTGTTATTTCCCTTATCATTATCTTTGGTGGTAGCAGCAGTGGTTTGTGTTATACCTTAGTTACTGGACTGTTCTCATCTCAGCATGTGGGAGTTACATTCTTTTAATTCTCCTCCCCATCCCTCTGGGAGTGGGGAGGGAGGAAGGGGGGAGTGAGTGAGCGACTGCATGGTTCTGAGTTACCCGTTGGGCTTAAACCGCGACAGTAACAAACTCTGTTACCTTCTTAGCTTGATAAATATTACCTGTATCACCTAAGCCTCATCTTTCATCAAAATAGAGTTGGGTTTGTAAAATCTGAGCCACAGTTTGTTCCACATTTCTTGCAGGTTTTTTCCTAGGCATGTGTTGCACTGCGCAGTACTTGCAGTCCTGTGTTTTGTGACATACTGTATTGATGTGTGACCTTGTAGTTACAGTTAGTATTTAAAGCAAAAGATCATTTGTTGTTGCTGTTCTGAAAGTTGGGAGTTCATTTCCAAAAGGAACCTTTATTGAGCTGTCTTGTGGAGTTGTGTTGCACGTTATTGTGTGTATATGATCAGGAAACTTACCTGATAAGTCTGCTGACAGACACTGGGGGGGTGTGACAGAAAAACTGGTATGGCATCTTTGTTACTTTGATTTTATTAATGACAAAAACAAGCCTCTAAAAGAAACTGCTAGTAAAGGTATGAAGCAAAAAGTTACATTTGCCATCCAGAGTGATTGAGTGGGTAAGATTTGTATATATTCTTGACCCCTTGGGGAAATTAAATTGTATACGCTTATTTTAATTCAAACTTGATATTTTAATTCTTTCTGCCATAATTTGGTGCAGCTTTTACAAAGTCCTAGTTTAAATTCAGCAATTAATTGTGGCAGTGAATTTGCAAGATTTCCTTGTGGGATTGCAGTTAAAACTTTGAGGGGTGTTTCCATTGTCAACCAACACTGAAGCTGCAAACTGTGAGTAAGGTTTCTTGGTAATTCATGTAAACTACTTCAGAGACCAGTATGAGCGTAGCCACAAGTAACACGGAGCTTTTAAACTGGGACACCCCTTCGTCTGCAGGGTCAGAATGCAATCTTCTTTCCTGAATTTTAAAGTTACATTAATTATACAAACTGATGGAGTAAAAACTGTCTGGGATAACATGTAAATCTGACTCGGTCTATCGTCTAGCTGCCATTGTGTCTTCAGGGTGCTATGTGCGGTGGCCACAGGCAGATCTTTTATGTGTCCTCCCTCCCTGGCAAGTCTCTTCTGCAAGTCTCAGGGCTTTCTGGGGGTAACTTGAAGGTTCTTCAGTACTGTGTATTTGAAAGCTTATGTTTCTCGCCACCTGGATGTGGAGATCTCGGATGGCTTGTAGTTGCCTTACACATTTTATCTTTCAATCTATGTCTCACTTTGCCAAGACTTTGCTGTCACAGCCTGTGACCTGTGGGCTGGACCTCAAGCAGACCTCCTGTGCTGTGTAAACCCCCAAGTTCCAAACAGTGCTTTTGACAGGGCATTGCCCAAGGAAGCCTCTTTTCCTTGAAACACATCCGTTCTTCTGGGGCTGCTGTGAATTGCTTGAACCCATTTGTTTTGTTCCTCAGGTCTATAGGCTGCTATAATTGAAAATTACACAGTTACCTGCCTTGTATTTAAAAGGAAAATGCAAGTTTACTATCAAAAGCTGAAAACGTAGCATTTTTGTAGGAAATGTGCATGTTCAGTTGTGATTGGTAACCCTTATTTAATGACATTGACCTGCACAACCCAGTTCAACCAACACTGTAGCAACAGAACTTGTCTTCTGAACTGGACCCACTATGACCATGCGGTTGTAATTTGTTTTTCAACAATATAAGGTCTTTTAAAACAGCATGTTAAAAATAAATCTGCCTTGTCATTTCCCACCCACTGGCTTTCTGTTTCTGGACCAAGTCAGGCACTTCACCTGTATCAGCTTGCATAAATGACTGAGCTCCCAGTGTATGTGTCATTTGCTGGCTGGGTTTCGGAAGGGCAACTTTGGAAAAACAGTAGGAAAAACTCTTGCTTGGAGGATTATTCTTATTCCTCCAGAGTGCAGTGTTTGCAAACTATGTGGAAAGTAGCTTTCAGGAAAGTTCAGAGAACTTTCCTCCCTTGGGAGGAAAGAATAGAATCATTTGGGATAATAATAAACTAGAAGAAGGTCCGTATCTCACAGGAGATGGGTTCCAGCAGGACTCTTGAAATTATTTATTTCAAGAGCAGATTTGTCATCCGTTTGAGGATTCTGCTGTGAAATACATAAGGATGGAGGAAGGTATCATGGGAAGTCAGCATGGACTTTTAAAATAGGCAGAGTTAGAACTACAGGAGGAATTCCAGGGAGGAATGAATTAAAGTTCTGTTGTCTCTGGTGTCACAACCAACCATCCCCAGAAAGCTGTGCTGCTGATGTGTCCAAGGAAGCTTTGCTTGCCTTACCTGCTTTCTTTGTCTACTATGGAAAGATTATGAGCACCATTTGTTATGTATGTAACAGACTGCTTTTAGCAAAAGCGTGTTATGTATCCCTGTGCTCTTGGGAGGAGGCACAGGCTTAGAAGAGAGCGTGTCTGTGAAATTTTGTTTCAAGTGGAGACCATTCTCTCAGTTCCACTTTTTAGATGGAAATAGATGGTTTTAACCACAACCCTTTTCTAGTCCTTAATCCTGAGAAGCAGCTGCCAACCTCATAAAGTTCACCCAAACCAAGTGCAAGGTCCTACACCTGGGCTGGGCCAATCCCAGGCGCAGCTTCAGGGTGGGCAGAGAAGAAATTCAGAGCAGCCTTGTGGAGGAGGACTTGGGGGTGTTGGTCGATGACAAACTGAACATGAGCCAGCTGCACTGTTTTAGAGTAAGAGGTGCTATGGCTGTTAGTTGGTGTGAAGAGAAATGAGCATGAACATTTTTGAAACATACAGGTTTTGCTCCTACTCCTAAACCTATTACTGATGGAATTAAGGATCTGTGTTAAATACCTTGGTTTGGAAGCAGTAGAGATCCTGAAAACCAACTGTTGCTGCTCTTTAGTGTATTTGGGAAACTTATGAAAAGCAGTGTTCAAGTATTTTAGTAGTGTTCAGTAGCCTGTGTAGGAAAAGTTATTGTCTCACTGTTGTAAATTTAGCCTACTTCCTGTCAGTGGGATCTCTGACCCTTTTGTTCCTACAGAAGTTAGCTCTGTATTTAGATACATTGGGGGTGGTGGTGTACTTTTTTAATATTTAGAGGATTAAAAAAATCAGATGTTCTTTCCCCCCTTTGAAATAGTTTATGACAAGAAACAATAGAAGCTTCCTCTTCTGCGCCATCAATTTTAATGTAAACCCTAAGGGACAATTTTACACTATGCTCAGAAGATATCTCTGAAGATAATGCAGCACTGAGACAAAACACATGGTGCTGTATTTCATCCACTGGAAACAAAGCTGCAGTAACTTTAATTGGGGTGATTTTCAGTCTTCCTACTTGGTAGTAGAATGATGGCCTAAATAATGATGGTGTGCCCTTCGGGTGCACTCTCTCTAAGTAACATAGTCTGAAAATTAAAACCTGTCTCTTCAGCTGACTTTTCTACCCCATGCTGTCCAGGAAATAAATCTTAGCGCTGAGTGTCTGAAATATGTGTTTTAATGATACATCCTGGGAGGAGTTCTCAGCGTGTGCAGCACACTTGTTAGAGGACTCAGTGTGGATTTGAGTGCTGCAGTATGAGCACTGATAGGGGTGTTGCCTCACAGGTTCTGCTCTACAGCTTTAAAGCAATTTGTATGCTCTTTGGGGCACGGACTTTTATATGATGTCTAGTATAATACCCTCTCTAGTATATCCCCTAGTATAATATATATATCCTTGAGCCTTGATAGTACTACCAGATACCATTCTTATACATAAGAGGAAGAATGGGACAGTAGGTGACTCTACAACAGCAGTATTTTGTTACGAGCAGTGAAATGCTGTATGGGCTGGTCAGGTTCAGCATTGAACAGGTGAAAAGAATTGTTTCAATGGAAAATGACAGTGTCTGTGGCTTCCAGTGCGGTTTGCTGGGTGAAATCCTTGTGGCAGAGCTGTAGAGATGAAACTATCCTGTAGCTCTTCACTATGAGTTCCCTCTTTACTGCGTGTTTTCTCCTTAATAGAACAGATCTGCAAAATACTGAGTTAATATTCTGTATATCTCTAGATATGTAAGGATTTTTTGGCACCCCCATGTGAAGATAAATGGGAGTGTCAGGATAAACCCGAATAGAAATTAAAAAAGAAGGGAATTTCAAAACAAGCAAATAAAAAGAAGTTCCTGTGATGGAATTAGTGCCATGGTTTGAATAATTTCTAAATAATCACCTTTTTTTTCATACAGTTTCTTTGTGAATATAACAGTTTGTTTTCATGATTTGATGAAGAGCCAGGAAGAGCAGAGATGCCTGTGTGTAAGTTATCTCCTGGTAAACAATTGGAAGTTGTAACGATCAGAGTATAAATGAGGAGTCCACCTCATTTTTCCAGACACTCTTCAAAAGTGACTTTACCTGGAGAGAAAGTGGTTTTTGAAAGGCAATTTAAGAATTTGGGGCAAGTCTGAACTGAGAGGGTGAGTAGTTGTTGACAAAGAACGTGGGCAAGTATTTGTGGTGCCTGTAGAAGTTAGGTGGGTCTACATGAATATAACAAGGTACATGTCTTCGTTGTACTCCCACCCCCAATCAGTGTAGCAGTAGTGTGGCTGAGAAGCTGCTTTTGAGATGGGTGAAAGTATGAAGACAAAGCTTTCAAAAAAGGGTGCATTATAGGAGGTATAATGATACAATGAGTTTTCTAACCCTAGCAGTTTTGTTTGCCATCAGGCAGTACCTATGTTTCATATTTTGTGGCATTTTTCCTGCTTTCTTGTGTTAAAAGAAGTTGCTGGTTTATGGTGCCTTAGATAAATCGCTACCAATTACTTACTGTATTCTGTCAACATATATTAGTTTGAAAAAATTCTGTCAATTACATATCAGCTCTGAAGTAATGTGTGTTATCTTGGAATTTAGTTCTTTATTCTTCCATACAGCATCTTTATCTCCAGTGTATATCATACACTGAACTAAAAATAATGGGCTTTATGAACATGGTTCTTAAGTTTTGCTTTGAAAATACACAGCCTTGCCTCAGGCCCAGCACCCCAAAGCCTTTTCTCCAAGGGATGCTGGGAGAAGGGGCGGCAGCAGGGCTTCTGGGGCTCCATCAACCCCATGTCATAGCGCCAGCACCCGGCAACACAGCATCACAATGCTCTGGGGCAGTGTAAGTCCAGCGCCCTCCCCTCTCCCACTGCCAGAGTGCCCGGCGCTGCCACCAGGACAGAGCTGGCAGCCTGAGGGCATCCGAGAGGAAGCCCTTGAGGCATCGGGGGAATTACTGGGAGGGGGAGGGAGCTGATGGGGGGAACACTTGAAGCTGCACGAAGCTGCAGGAGGTTCGGTGCTGCTGTTCCAACTCCTGGAGGGAACATGCTCAAAGCTCATCAAATGGATGGATGGATGGATGGATGGATGGATGGATGGATGGATGGATGGATGGATGGATGGTCATCAGAGGATGGATAGGTGAGGATGGATGGATGGAAGCTGCAAATTCTCTGCTGCAGTTGCTGCCATGCTCAGCTCATCTGATGGATGGATAGATGGATGCATGGATGGAAATCCTGCTTCTCCCCATCCTCATGTCCTCAGCACCAGGGAATTAGGTGAGGAGGGTGCTGACGGAGGGAACATGAAGCTGCAGGAGGTTCTCTGCTGCAGTTGCAGCTCTTGGAGGGGCCATACTCAAAGCTTATCAGATGGACAGATGGATGGATGGATGGATGGAAATCCTGCTTCAGTCGTCGGGGAGCTCACCATCCTCATCTCCTGGGGAGAGAGTGGCAGCAGCCGGAAGAAGAAGAATACACAGATGGCTCAGTGCCCTCCCCCAGTGCTCTGGAGCTCCACTGCGAAGCACAGGAAGATTCTTGCTCTGAGGATTCATCAGACCAATGTCATTTTGGTGTTGTTGGAAGCCCCTGAGATGGCTCCAGGAGGAGGCAGAAAAGGCAGTGCCAGCGTCCCCTTGTCCCCTCAGAGGCATAAGCAGCGTGTGGACCAGGAGCAGGTCTTGCTCACATGCTCAGGGAGCAGCCGATCGCCAGCACTGGGGTCAGGAAGGAATTTTCCCCCGGGGCAGATTGGCACCGGTCCCCGGGGGTTTTTTGCCTTCCTCTGAGCACCGAGCATCACCACTTGTCAGGGCTCCTGGGGCCGTTCTGGCTGCGTTATCGCCTGGTGCTCGTGCACCACGAAGGTGGCCCCTGGTGTCCTGCAGCTGGGGGGGGAAGGCTTTTTTCTCCCCAGGCTGGACTAGCAAGCGGCCCTGGGGTTTTTTGCCTTCCTCTGCAGCCGAGCACAGACCCTTCATGGGGCTCCTTTGGCTCACTGTGTCCCAAAGGCAGCTGCTCGTGCTCCACGCAGGTGGCCCTCGTGCCCCGCATCCGGGGGGAGGCAGCCTCCTGGACTCCCACGGTGGCCCCAGCGAGGCCCCGGGACTCGCTGCTGTCCTCTGTAGCATTGAGCACCACCCCTTGTCAGCTCTTCCCTGGCCCTTTCTGGCTGGCTGCTTCCTGCACTGCTCTCGCACCACCACGGCACCGCTCCTGCCCTGCCTTTCCTTTGTCAGGCTGCAAGGGAGTTTTTTCCAGCTCAACTGAAGGGTCTAAACTAAACCAGACTGAAATCAACTAAACTAAGCTAAACCAAACCCAGACAAGTAAAATAACTTGATTTATAAATAAAACACTCTTTCCACCTGTAACCGTTCTGATTTGTGTCTTTGAAAGTGTTTTTGCTGCTGAAATTCCCTTGGCATTTCATGTAAATAATGGTCTCCTCATTGTACAACTCATTGTGCGTGCAGGGAATGGAATGGAGCGGAATAAAATTTAATGGACTATAACAGAAGAGAATGGAATGGAACAGGACAGAACAGATCAACTATGCTATGTTATGCATATAGAATCATGGAATAGTTAGGGTTGGAAAATACTTTTAAGATCGTCTGTTTGCAACCCCTCCTGCCATGGGCAGGAACACCTCACACTAAACCATGTGACCCAAGGCTCTGTTAACTTGGCCTTGAAG
Source organism: Pezoporus wallicus (assembly GCF_028554395.1). Taxonomy (NCBI): domain Eukaryota; kingdom Metazoa; phylum Chordata; class Aves; order Psittaciformes; family Psittacidae; genus Pezoporus; species Pezoporus wallicus. The sequence continues at coordinate 3,592,047 of NW_026639755.1, forward strand.
GCTGCTAGGGTTGGAGTATTTGTAACATCCTTGGGCAGCCCATTGCAGTGCCTCACCACCCTCAGAACAAAGAGCTTTTTCCTTACACCTGGCCTGTACTTCCCCTTTTTATGTTTGAACCCATCCTTTCACTGCATTCCCTAATGAAGAGTCCCTCCCCTCACCCTCCCCAGCATCCTTGTAGCCCCCTTCAGACACTGGAAGCTGCTCTGAGGTCTCCACGCAGCCTTCTCCAGGTTAAACAGCCCCAACTTTCTCAGCCTGTCTCCATAAGGGAGGTGCTCCAGCCCCTGATCATCCTCACGGCCTCCTCTGGATTTGCTCCAGCAGCTCCACATCCTTCTTATGTTGTGGCCTCCCACTCACCTGCCTGCTCTCCCTACCCATGTTTACTGCTGCCCCACACTGACTGACATGCCATTCCTTGCGTGCCGTGCTCTGAGTCTTGTGGTCTTAATTTATTCCTTGCTTTTCTGCCCTTTGCTTTCCAAGATCTTTCCGATGTGGTTTGTTCATTCTCAGCCCTTAATTTCTACTGGACTATTTTAGTGCTATCTTGAGATTTTTCTATAGGTGAAGAAAACAGCAGCTTTAGGTGTGGGATTCATAAGTGCAAAAATGAGGGTGTTTTGCAGATGCACCCAGTGCAATGTGCTTTTGCAATATAGTCGTGTTATATAGCTAAATCCTACCAGGTGGCAGGAAGATGCTTATCCTAACATAAAGCAGGAGCAAGACACAGTGAATTCCCAAAGGAGTGAGTGCCACCACCTAATTTTCAGCTTTGAAAAGCACTGTTTCTTTTGAATGACAGCCACCAGCAGCCTAATCTGACTGAATTTGACATGGCTGTTCACAATTCCAGGTGACTTGAAACATAGCCTTGTGTATGTACCCTTATCAGTACCATATTTCAGGCTCTGCTTTGCTGCTTGTAAGGTTTTCCTCAGGTTGAAATTGTTGTGTGATAGTTCAGGGCAGGAGAAAGCAGCAGGGGATGGATGCTTTCCAAGTGATGACTTGGGACCAGCTGTTGCTTCATTGTCCTGCTTCATGCTTATGAGTTTCTTCTTTTAAGCTCACTTGAGTAAGAGTGCGTGGTGCAGCCTTATGCTCCCTACATAACACATAGTCAATAGCTTCTGTGTGCATAACCTCTCCACAAGCTCAGCTTACTTTAGGGCAGGTGCTATGGTGAAACAGGTCAGAAATTTTGTGTGGGGAAGGGTTTTCTTACTTTGGTTGTGGACAGTTCTGGGTCACGAAACAACTGTACCTTCAGTGTACTTGAAACTCTTTATTGTTGTTAGACTTTTTTAAGTGGAGAACAGGAAAGGCAGAAGCTATGATTTTTTGTTTTCCTTATAAAAAGGATGTGGGAAATTGCCTTGGGTGATTACGGCCATTAGTCAAGTGTAGCAACTAAGACATGAGAGTTGTTTTTTTAAGGGAGGCTGGAAAAGGGGTAAAAAGCTGCCTGAGTTTATTAAACATAAATCTTTGTCAGTGAACCTCAAAAGTTCACCTCAGGCAGGTGTTGAACAAGCTCCTTTTGTGCAGGAGAGGGAGCAGGTGTCGTGGCCCAGGGTGAGGAGCACTGGTGGGTATTCCCTTGCATTACTCTATGCAGGTCTGCTTATGCCTAAGGATGAACTGAAACTGGAGTAAGGTTGAGCAGAGCTGCTAGGAAGGTGGGGAAATGGAAGAATGTTTTCACTGACACTTCAAAAATGTAATTAACTATTACTGGATGCTGGAATGCTTTAACTGACTGTTACTGACGTTGGACAGTGATCTTGCTAAGACTGTCCTTCCTCCTTTTCCTCCACACAGGTGTCTGTGATGATAGGGTAAAGGAAGGGACCAGCTGCTAACTAAGGGCTGGAAGCTGGGAGCTCAGCATGGTAACACAGCCAGCTGGACAGTGTCCTCACCATCTGGGGCCCAGGGCCAGCCCTGGGGAGGGCAGCCAGGTTCAGCTGAGAGTCCCCATTGCCAGGCAGGTCTGTGGTGATGGGACAGGTCTGAGGCCAGGCTGGAAAGTCAGGGTCAGTACCAGGTCCAGGCACACCCCAGTGTGCGATGCCAGTCAGTGGTGACAGGTCTGAGGAGAGGCCAGGGAGCCAGTAATAGAGCACAGGGTATGACTCAGGGAGGCTCATGGCTGTGATGCTGCTGCGCTGTGGTACAGGTCCCAGGTGAGAGCCTCAGTTAAGATTTGTCTCTGAAGGGAAGGGTATACCTCAGTGAAGCTTCTTCTCAACAGCTTCTTTCACATGTTCCTACCAGTGAAGGCCCTGAAGCCCAGGCAGCCAGGGAGATCCACCCAAAGGACTGGTGCTGCATAACTGTGTTAAAAGATGTCTTCCTTGAGCTCTTCCATGTTGTGGTATCTGGTGCATTTACAGCTATCCCTTAGCTTGTGTGAGTGGCCAAGATCCTTCCAGAGGAGCAACACCTAGGGAGTGCTGGCTAACCCATCCAGTTAGATTTTCCCACATCAGATACTCCTACGTGTCCTTATTGCTCCGTGGCATTGTATTTAGGTTTTGACTCGGACTTCTTGGTGTATCAGTTTTGAGGTATCATGAGGAGGCAGGCCAGATGTTTTTGATGTGAAGGTAGGAAGAGGAAAAGCTTTGTTTTACATCCTCTACATGTCATTTCATGCGCTGTCTCCTTCTGATAACTCTCCCTTCAAAAGTAAATCAGTTTAATTTGTTTTCATGCTCTCCTTTTATGAGATTGTCTCCGCCTTCTCAAGATAATCCATCTATTGGCTGTTGACCTTAGCAGCAATTGCCAGATTTAACATGCAGAAGTTCTTTATGTGCTTACAAAGCAAAATATCTGTGCTGGATTTTGCTTTTAAAAAAAAAGTATAAATCTTGATTATTTTAATATCTAAGCCTAATATATAATAGAGGAGTTGGGACAGCTCAAGGAGAGACTTTGCTTTGTATGCAAAGTAGATGACTTATCAGTAGTATATAAATCTGATAGCTTACAGCTAATACTTCGTTTTAATCCTATCTCATGCTTCTCCCGAGTGAGGTTCTTGTTCTGTTATGTGACCTCTCATTCAACCTCGTACCTAACAGAAAAACTTCATAACAGAAAAAATACATCATGTTACTGTCCCGTTTCCTTCTCTTGTTTAAGGTGTAGCCCCAGTGTAATCAGTACTGGCCCTTTTCCAGCTATCTTAAATTTCAGTTGATGCTTGTCTCTAACCTATCTTAAACACGCAGGGAAACAGACAACAGTTCAGATAACTCTGACCTTAGATTGTAAATCTGGGAGCCTGAATGAGAGTGAGAGGGGACAAAACAACAGATATCTTGCACAGCAGAAATTTACTCAGCCTGGAAGGGAACATTATTGGATGATCTACCGCAGTGGTGCTGTGCCATTGTATCAAACTGGCACAGGCTGCCCAGGCAAGCTGTGGCTGCTCCCTCCCTGGCATCGTTCAAGGCCAGGCTGGAGAGGGCTTGGAGCAACCTGCTCTACTGGAAGGTGTCCCTGCCCATGGTAGGGGGGTTGGAACTGGATGAGCTTTAAGATCTCTTCCAACCCAAACCATTCTATGATTCAGTGGTCAAAACAAGCTTCCACTTGGTCTTCTTGAGTTGCATCAGCTAGTAACACTCCAGCCAGCAGAGGACCGTGAGGCAGTGTTGCTGTTTCCTATAAGGGTTTCCAAATCCCTTTGGGAGAGAAGGGAAATCCTTTCAAATCACTTCATATCCAGGAGAATTAAAAAAACCCCACCAAACAAAACCAAGCACCCCAGTGGTTTTGGGTTGATTTGTTATAGCAAGAGCTAAATTAAGCTGCAGACTCTTTGTCAGCTGTGGGAAAGCACTGGCTTCTCTTCCAAATGCCCATTCAGCCAATGTGTTCGTATGTGGCCAAGTGTCCAGGCAAGGACTGAGAGAGGTAAGGATTGTGGCAGTTCTTGCAGGGTGACCTTAGTAAAACTAGCAAATTTAGGAGCTGTGCTTGGAGTTTCAATTCTGCTACATACTGTACTTTCTGCTGTTGCACTCTCTGCTCTTCTATTGGGAATGTATGCTCACTGGGGGTTTGAGTCAGTATAGCAAACTTCAGGTATTGCTTTTAGAGACCTTTAGGACTATAGGTGTCACTAAATCCGCTAAGCATTTAATTCCTGGTTTAATGAATGTAACATTTGGTTTTATCCACACATTATATTCTTTCCTAATTGAGAACCCAAGGGATTAACAGGATGGGCACCAACTATGGTAATTTTTATTCTGATACACAGAAGGTGCATTCAATTTGCATTTTAACTCCAGTTCTGCTTTAACACTGATAATGCGCAAAGCCCAGTGATATTATTACACTGACACTGAATTACCAGATAAATGACTTGTCAGAGTTCATTTATGTTTCTCAATGTTCGGCAAAGAGTGACAGCTGCATAGAGCTTGCAATTCAGTGATGCATTATCTCAGTGAAGTAAAGCGGCTTCCTCTGAAAAATGTATGCAAAACAAAACCTGGGGTGGGAGGTGTTGAAATAACGTGGTTTTAGATTCAAAATGTGATTTTATGCCAAATAAGAGGATTAGTTTTAGAAGTCAGATAATGGCAGAGGAAAGGAGATAATGACTTGCGTCTTTTTTGAGTAAAGATGAGACTTTGGGATGATCATCAGGCACCATCACTGGCAAAAGTTGTCTCCTCTTTAAAATGTGATAAAGAACGAAGGTACCGGTATGGCTTAGATTTGGTTTTGTGTTTAGTGTGTTCTGGTTCCCACTTTTTTGATACCCATGATCTCTGCAAATCAATGCAATGTGACTTCTCAAAATACCTGAGAAATGTTGGGGCTAGCGAGTTAATGTAATAACATCTGATGCCCCGCTGGTACAAAATGAAACTTCATTGTTTCCAATTCAGTGTCTCTTAAATGTGTAAGGGGAAGTGTTTGCATTAACTTCCAGGAAAAAATAAAAGTAGCAAAAAAATAAGGCAGACCCTGCTGCCTCTCCTGGTCCTGTTGGTATTGTTTCTTGTATCAGGTCGGGGTTACTTTGCCAAAAGCTGTGTGTGCAATGCATGATGCCTGGATTTTAACATTCCTTAATTTTGCTCAGGTGGAAAAGTGAGCTAAGCCGTCTGCATTCTAGTGATAACTGTAATGGGAGGCCCTGTTGCAGCTGCGGGTGCTGGGGGGCAGCTCTGCTGCTGTGCAGGTGGGTGGGTGGGGGTCAGAACCAGGTGAGAGCAGTCTCCATTGATTGGTCCTTTCTCCTCTTTCCTCCCCAGCTCAGCTGTGTCCAATTGCCTGCCTGAATCGGCTCTGCTGCCTTAATTTGCTCTCTCAGCCCCACCTTATCACCGGGGTTTTCATTGGTGCCTCCTGGTCTGCTGGTTGGTCCCGGCTGCCATTTCTGGACCTGCTTTGTTCTTGTATAGCTGCTGTCCTGGTGTCGCACTAGGCTCCCAGATCCCCATCTCTGCAGAGTGAACGGCCCATGCTGCTCCTGACGGTAAGGTCCTGGCTCTTCTTTATGGTGGTAGTTGGTTTACCTTTATTGCTTTCTCTGGGTGTTGCAGCCGTGATCTCAACTGAAGTATCAAGGCCAGGTTGGACAGAGCCTTGGGTGACACGATTTAGTGTGAGGTGTCCCTGCCCAATGGCAAGGGGAGTTGGAACTGGATGGTCTTAAGGTCCTTTCCAACCCTAACTATTCTATGATTGAAAGCTTTAATTTTGGATTGTTTTTTTTCCAGCCTAGCAGTGCAACAGAATGAAACAATTCTGTTGATGTTGGTCAAGTTTTAGGTAGCATTCTGCACCCATTAGAATGGAATAATGCTGATTGGGGTATTAAAAAAAACCTCGCACAATTGCAAACTCCCATTAATACTATCTTTTACTTCTTTAGCTACTATAAATGGTCACCTAATGCCAGATTGCCCGATACTGTTATTGGCCTGATTACTGGATTTTCAGCCTTTACTGTATTAATTTGCAAAAAGAATTTTATAATTAATGTACACTCATCAGTTCAGTTCATGAAGGACAATGTGTGGCATACAGGAGATTAGAGCTCTGGAGATAAGAAACTCTCCCTCTCCCACCTAGCAACAATGTAATTAGAAGTGCTCAGTTGGTGGAGCAGTTCTCAATTATCCATTAAGTGTAAGTATTTGAGTTAGGTCTATATTCCTTTGTCTAATGTGACTGAACATAATTTGACTTAGAGTATGTGAGATGCTGGCTACTGAAGGCAAACTGACAGATGACATTTCTCATAAACTATATTTTGGGATATGAAACTTTGTGCTTGTAGTCCATGTTTATCCTGAAAGGGAGCTGGGAAGTAAGAGGCAGAGCTGGGATTATATACCATTCTGTAGTGAATGCTTCCAGAGACGTGCTGTAGAGTTTCAATTTGTTATAATGAAGTTCTGTTGTAATAAATACACATAGTAAATTGCATAGGAAATATGAGACAGGATTGATGGTGGCTATAACAAAGTTCTCTTTCTGGATAGCTATATGAAAGGATCAGACAGTGCCAGTCTCTAATGAAAGAAAATCTCTCCCAAAGAGTTTGATTGATGGAAAAAAGGAGTTCACAGTTTATAAACCTGTTTGTGTGTGCATAGTGTGGGTTTACTGTTTGTTTGGGTGTTTTTCAAACCTCTTGCTGTACCTGTGGGGTAGTCTGTGAATATTGTCATTGTCTGGTAGAGTATATTGTTTTAATATATAAAACTGTAGCAGTTCCTAGTAGCTTGTGCTAATACCTGTACTTGGTTTTTGAATTCACTGAACAGCAAATAAGCAACATAACTGCAAAGCTGAGCTTTACTAATACAGAAGCATTTCTGCAAAGGAAGCTAAACAGGGAATTCATAGTGTGCTCATGACTTTATCCTGTATGGTTTCCTGATGGATTTTGTTTGTTTATTTGAAAGCACAGTAAGGGTAGTCCCAGGGTACAAGGTCAGGTTCAAGCTTCTCAGCTTTAGCAGAGCTTGAGGGCCAGTGGTGTGTAAAAATCGGAGGCTTGCTTAAGAGGAAAAGCATGAGCCCTGGGCAGCTGAGCAATTCGGACTGATTTTGGGGTAATACGGGTTGTCTCTTTCCTTTCTTGTGGGCTCCATCTTCTTGCAGTTCAAGCAAGGCCAGAGATGTTAACGTAGACTTCTCTTATAATCCTTATTGTCCTTGGGGTTGTGTACAAATCTCATTCAGCTGCCTGGTTGCTAATCTATTAATCTTATTTGTAAATGTGTTAAGTATTGGACTGCACCTTATCTATCACAGCCTTATCAGAAACTTCAGGCAACACCAGATATAGCACAAAGTGTTGGATAATGAATTAAACAGGCAAAATCAGCAGCTGTGTTTCTTTTGCATATTGCATATGTATGATTTTTGTCTGGCATTTTCAATGTCAAAGTTTCAAACACTACACCAGATGTTTATGTCCATAAGATCAGCTTTATGGGCCTGCAGTCAGGAAGTTCACCTTAGGAAGAAAATGCAGTAAACCACTTGCCTCCCTTTGTTACCAGTGTTGTTCTGCTGTTTATAGCATCTGCGTTTTCTCTCTGATACTGATGACTATTTAGTATGGTCAGCCTAAACTTAGAGCAGCTGTTCTCAGTTGGGAAATGATAGTTCTGCTTCAGAGGTAAAAAGATTGAGTCCCGATTCTCAACTCCCAGTTATATGAATGGACCTAGCAACAGATACCTCCTAAATACGTATAGAGGTATTCTGTAGGTAGGTGAACAGTAATGAATACTGCAGTAAGCTTGGAATTCACAACATGCCTTTCTTCATGTAATACCACACTTTCAGGGAGAAATCAAGTGAGCCTGAGGCAGTGGAAGCATGCCTTGTGCTCTGGGGGTCAGTAAAGCCTGGGACAGGTTGTTGGCGTCGTACTCAATGCCTCCAGTTCTGGGATGTGCTTAGCAATGGTTCAGACTTGTCTGTTGAGGTATTGATATTGGATCGCCTCACATAATACAAGGACCATGTGTTTCTTGTCTAGAGTTATGTAATAGAAAGGGTCTTCTGTGATGTACAAAGATACATCAATATTTTGGTTCAGAAAAGTTGTGTTTTTTTGTTAAAAACCTGAATTGCATGAAAGGATATAAAGCCCAAGATATTTTTTAAACCCTGGAATTATGCCCAGTTACCATGTCCCCTGCACCAAGCTTTGTCTTGCCACTTAGTTTAAAACCAAGCTTCAAAAGCAGATTGGTTCCCCCCCCTTCATACCATAGATATAAAGCAGAATAATTAAGCTTTTTAGTGGTCATTTACTGTTGTTTTGCACAGATTTATTTCAGCTAAGTGGCTTTCAAGTGTATACAAAGAATGATAAGAAAAGGTTTTAGTCGAGCACTTAAGCTATAAACCATCTGTCTGTGAAATGTGATGTTGGTTTCCCATAAACCTCTTTTAAAACTTACTGATTGCTTAAAAGCAGTAGGCTAAAGTGGTGCACGGTGTAATATTCCTAAATAGGCTTGTCAGGACTGCAGGAAGTGTGTTAATTTTGAAACTAGGCCTTCGCTTCTGCTCAGTGCACTTGTGTTTTTCATTAACGTTTCCAAAGACCTCCTCTGTTGTATTGGTGACCAGGGATTGCAGTAAGATGCGCAAGCTTTATGCTCATCCTTGGGCAGTAGGTGACCCTCTCCTTCTCTGTTATTAGTCCTCTTGGGAACATTTTGTATGCTTTTACTTGTCTTGCTTTGTTTCTGTGGCCCTGTGTGTGTGGGGGGGCATCTCTTCAGTCTCCTGCACAGAGTAATTTCTTTTCCTGTTCCTGCAGCATGTTCTAATGCATAAAGTCATATTGGTTTCATGGTTAGAAAATAAATGTTATTTCATGTATGTGAATGCTAGGTGAAGAAACGTATTTTCAGTATAAACAAATACATTGCAATCAGTTTAACTTCTTTCAGCACATAGAGTATTTGAGACTAGGTAGCAGTTCCGGTTTATTAGATTTGTTTGCAGCTGTCTGTACTTCCAAATTACTCCGTGATTTGATTGGGACTTCTGGAAGATTTAGTTTGCAAATCCCAATTTTTTCTCACAATTTGGGGATAGCTTAATTATAAATGTGACACATTAATTCTCGTATATGAACGGAAAAGGAGAAATCTCTAAAAATCCAGGGAAAAGAGAATGCAAAGGCTTGAAATGGCATTGTCTTGACCCAGTGGAGTTTTTGTATCATTTACTGTACAACTCAACTGGGATGTTTGATGTGTGATTATGCAAAGCGAGGATGGATTTCTTCTGTTTTAGGACTATTTTGTTGTATAATTATCCATCAGTAGGGCTAATCCATGGTATCTGGATGTCATCATGTAAATGCTGCTTTCTGTTCGAGTGTTGATGATACAAGATGATAAATGTTGTCCCTTTCCATATTCTTCTACTGTAGTTGCCTTCTCTACATCTGTGTGACATGTCATGCTTCCAAAGAGTAATTCAGAGTGTGAATGTGGAAGAACTTTTGTATTCTCAGCATAGGTCGCTACTTGGAAAGGTGAAGCATATGTTTATGTAGCTGCTATGAATATTTACCTTAAGGGCTCATTTGGGATAGACTTCAGATTGGTGGCACTTGAAGAATGGGCATGTTGTACTTTGCTGTACTGAAGGTAACCCTTTAGAGAAGTCTGAAGCTTGAAGAAGGTGGAGGTGAGCTGAGACCCAAGTGTCTGGGTCTAGCCTCACCTGAGGTTTGGTTCCGGTACTGCTTGTTCAGACTTGCATGTCTGGCTTGGCTGTTGGGACCGGAGAGTCTGAAGCTTTGAAAACAGTCATTATAGACAAAGCATTCTGTGCTGTGCGATGAAAGTTACCAAGGATAAAAGTTACTCATATACATATTTTGGAATGCAGTTAAGTGTCTGGGCTTAAAGGTGAAAATACTGTCATATGTAACAGCCAAGAAACAGAGGCAGTTTTCAATTCATCTGAAAATACGTGGTAATTCCACAACCTTCATTCCGACAATGTCACCGCAGGGAAAAAGCTCTCATTATATGTGAGCATTGGCATGCTTTGATTAAATTTTTAAGCATCTGTGACAAGTGAACATTTTTCCACATTACTGGCATGTGGAGAATCTGCAGGGGGTTTGAGGACCTTTTTAATAGCTGAATAAACCTTATTTTACTGGAACTTCTTAATGAAGATGTTGTATCTTCAGTCTTAAAATTAAGTCGGACTCCAGTTACCCTTACACTTAGCAGAAAAGTGTGTAGATTTTGGCTTCCACAAAACAAGTCTTCATGTACTTGAAAGCATAGAGAGAACTTTTGTTCCTACTGACTTACTTGAGAGCAGGGTTGCGTCCTCACAGAAGAGCCTCAAAGGTGAAATCAGAAAATGTCTAGATAGGTTTTAATCCCTAAGTATGTTATGGTGTAAATGTATGCTTGTGTCTTATTGGATCACTCATCAGTGTCCTCTCTGGGTTGACTTCGTCTGTTTTTCTGGGGAGTATTAGGACTCGTGGAGGTGGCTGAGGGACTGAATGTATTAGTTAAAAGAGGTGAATGTGTTAGTTAAACAGCAGTCCTACTACAGTGGTGTTGCTTTCCTACACTTTAAAAGCTAACTTAAAAGGACTGAATTTTCAGTCGTTGCATAGAATGGTGAAGAGAGGCCCAAAGGTGTTCAGGATGGTGGTTGGCCAGAATGCACAGGCAGAAATTGAGGTAATATAGATGAATCTCATAACCCCACTCTTGTTTTCTTTTTCTTCCTTTTTCTTTGCAATGGCAAGCTTTGAGTTAACATTTTAAAAACCACCCTTCCCGTACTCAAAACCCATTCTCTCCAGTTACTCTTACACCTTGCTCCTGAATGCTAGGTGCAAATTTCAAATTCATCACAATAGTATTGTTAGTTATTTTGCCCATTTTCATTCGTTAACATTGAATTTCATTCAGCATTTTATCATTTATTCAGTGGTATGAGGTACTTTTGTGCTTTGTAGTCAGATATAGACTTTGAGAGTTGCAAGGTATTTGGTAGGCTACACAGGCTGTCACCTTTTCCAGGCCACAAATCTCTGTTTAAGATACTGAGATGTGGGCTTAGAAGAGAGCGTGTCTATGAAATTTTGATTCCAGTGGAGACTGTTCTCTCAGTTCCACTTTTTAGATGGAAATAGATGGTTTTAACCATCAACCCTTTTCTAGTCCTTAATCCTGAGGAGAAGCTGCCAGCCTCATAAAGTTCACCCAAGCCAAGTGCAAGGTCCTACACCTGCCCTGGTCCAATCCCAGGCACAGCTACAGGTTGGGCAGAGAAGATATTCAAAGCAGCCGTGTGGAGAAGGACTTGGGGGTGTTGGTCAATGACAAACTGAACATGAGCCAGCTTCAGTGTGCGCTCACAGCCCAGAAAGCCAACCGTATCCTAGACTGCATCAAAAGGAGTATGAAAAGCAGGTCAAAGGAGGTGATCCTCCCCCTCTGCTCTGCTCTTGTGAGACCTCACTTGCAGCGCTGTGTGCAGTTCTGGTGTCCTCAACATAACAGAGACATGGAACTGTTGGAGCAAATCCAGAGACGGGCCATGAGGATGGTCAGGGACTGGAGCACCTCGGGTATGAAGACAGGCTGAGGAAGTTGGGGCTGTTCAGCCTGGAGAAGAGAAGGCTGCGTGGAGACCTCATAGCAGCCTTCCAGTATCTGAAGGAGGGCTATAAGGATGCTGGGGAGGGACTCTTCATTAGGGACTGTAGTGATAGGACAAGGGGTGATGGGTTAAAACTGAAACAGGGGAAGTTTGGATTAGATATAAGGAAGAAGTTCTTTACTGTGAGGGTGGTGAGGCACTGGAAGGAGTTGCCCAGGAAAGTTGTGAATGCTCCATCCCTGGCAGTGTTCAAGGCCAGGTTGGACAGAGCCTTGGGTGACATGGTTTAGAGGGGGGTTGGAACTGGATGATCTTAAGGTCCTTTGCAACCCTAACCTATGATTCTATGTGCATGACATAGCATAGCTTTCTCTTCTATTCTCTTCCGTTCTCCTCCATTCCTTTCCCTGCACGCACAACGAGTTGTATAATGAGAAGACCATTATTTACATGAAATGCCAAGGGAATTTCAGCAGCAAAAACACTTTCAAAGACACAAATCAGAACGGTTACAGGTGGAAAGAGTTTTATTTATAAATCAAGTTATTTTACTTGTCTGGGTTTGGTTTAGCTTAGTTTAGTTGATTTCAGTCTGGTTTAGCTTAGACCCTTCAGTTGAGCTGGGAAAAACCTCCCTTGCAGCCTGACAAAGGAAAGGCAGGGCAGGAGCGGTGCCGTGGTGGTGCGAGAGCAGTGCAGGAAGCAGCCAGCCAGAAAGGGCCAGGGAAGAGCTGACAAGGGGTGGTGCTCAATGCTACAGAGGACAGCAGCGAGTCCCGGGGCCACGCTGGGGCCACCGTGGGAGTCCAGGAGGCTGCCTCCCCCCGGATGCGGGGCACGAGGGCCACCTGCGTGGAGCACGAGCAGCTGCCTTTGGGACACAGTGAGCCAAAGGAGCCCCATGAAGGGGCTGTGCTCGGCTGCGGAGGAAGGCAAAAAACCCCAGGGCCGCTTGCTAGTCCAGCCTGGGGAGAAAAAAGCCCTTCCCCCCCCAGCTGCAGGACACGAGGGGCCACCTTCGTGGTGCACGAGCACCAGGCGATAACGCAGCCAGAACGGCCCCAGGAGCCCTGACAAGTGGTGATGCTCGGTGCTCAGAGGAAGGCAAAAAACCCCCGGGGACCGGGGCCAATCTGCCCCGGGGGAAAATTCCTTCCTGACCCCAGTGCTGGCGATCGGCTGCTCCCTGAGCATGTGAGCAAGACCTGCTCCTGGTCCACACGCTGCTTATGCCTCTGAGGGGACAAGGGGACGCTGGCACTGCCTTTTCTGCCTCTGTCTGGAGCCATCTCAGGGGCTTCCAACACCACCAGAATGCCAATGGGCTGATGAATCCTCAGAGCAAAAATCTTCCTGTGCTTGGCAGTGGAGCCCCAGAGCACTGGGGAGGGCACTGAACCAACTGTGCGCCCTATTTCTTCTGGCTGCTGCCACTCTCTCCCCAGGAGATGAGGATGGTGAGCTCCCCGACGACTGAAGCAGGATTTCCATCCATGCATCCATCTGTCCATCCATCAGATGAGCTTTGAGCATGGCCCCTCCAAGAGCTGCAACTGCAGCAGAGAATCTCCTGCAGCTTCATGATCCCTCCCTCAGCACCCTCCTCACCTAATTCCCTGGTGCTGAGGACATGAGGATGGTGAGCTCCCCGACGACTGAAGCGGGATTTCCATCCATACATCCATCTATCCTTCCATCAGATGAGCCTTGAGCATGGCCCCTCCAAGAGCTGCAACTGCAGCAGAGAATCTCTTGCAACTTCATGCAGCTTTGTGTTTCCTCCCTCGGTTCCCCCCTCACCTAATTCGCCAGGGCCCAGGAGATGAGGATGGTGAGCTCCCCGACGACTGAGCAGTATTTCCACCCATCCATCCATCCATTTGATGAGCTTTGAGCATGTTCCCTCCAGGAGCTGGAACAGCAGCACCGAACCTCCTGCAGCTTCGTGCTGCTTCAAGTGCTCCCCCCATCAGCTCCCTCCCCTTCCCAGTAATTCCCCCGATGCCTCAAGGGCTTCCTCTCGGATGCCCTCAGGCTGCCAGCTCTGTCCTGGTGGCAGCGCCGGGCACTCTGGCAGTGGGAGAGGGGAGGACGCTGGACTTACACTGCCCCAGAGCTTTGTGATGCTGCGTTGCCGGGTGCTGGCGCTATGACACGGATGCTCTTAGATCTCTTTGAATCCTTTTGTATGCTTTTTTTTTTTTCTTGTCTTGCTTTTTTTTTTCTGTGTTTTTGTGTGTGTGTGTGTGTTCATCTCTCCAGTCCCTGCACAGAATAATTTCCTTTCTTGTTCCTGCAGGAAGTTCTAATTCATAAAGTCATTGGTTTCATGATTAGAAAATAAATGTTATTTCATGTATGTGTATGCTAGGTTAAGAAGTGTTTTTTCAGTATGAACAAATACATTGCAATCAGTTTAACTGTTCTTTCAGCACATAGAGTGTTTGCGACTAGATGGCAACTCCAGTTCATTAGATTTGGTTAAAGTTGTCTTGATTTCCAAATTATTTAGTGATTTGACTGGTACTTCTCTAAGATTTAGTTTGGAAATCCCATTTTTTTCCTTGCCATTTGGGGTTTTAATATAGTGATGCATCCTGCTGACTGCCATACTCCATTTTTGATAGGCAACAATTAACCCAGCCTTTGGTGTCTTACTCTGTGCTGCACCAAGAGAGCGACTGATCCTTCCTAGGAGGACTTGATGTCCTTTGAGGGGCACTACTGAAAATGAGTGTTTCCTGGGTTTGGGCTGTTGATTCATTTATATTTGGAAGTGCAAATGCACCATTACATTAACTGCTCATCAGAAGGTGTGTACTTTATCAAAGAATTGAGACGAATTTGTGGTGTGTTTAAACTAAAGGCATGTGTTTGTTTCCAAATACACTTAGCGGTTCTCTTACCCTAATTGTTCTTTGTTTTCCCAGAACAACCTAGGCTTCCCCATAGTTCTGTGCACTGCCTTGTGTGTTAACCTTCATAAAGATTAGGGTTGTGTTGGTTATAGTTTGGTTTATACTTGTGTGTGCCTTTTTGCAGGATGCATTCTTTTGTTCTTGTTTCCAGGCCTAGTACAGCTGTGTTTGCATTTTCCTGGCCTGCAGTTTCAACCCAATAATGCCAAGTTATAGTGTAGAGGGTGCAGATGGAACGTCTGCCTATGAGGTGCACCATCTCCTAGGTTTATTAACAAACCAGCCTGTTGAAAGGCCTTCACAACAGCTGCATTATTAGACCCTGTTGGCAAAACCCAGCAATTTTTTCTTTATGGTAACAGTTTGATTCTTGTCGCATCAAAGCTGAACTTCAAATACGTGGTTGCTTGCCAACTGTTGCACCCATCTGGGTAGCGGGACAATATACAGAATTAGCTGTTGTCTTGCATGTAAATACTTGGGGTTCACCCTTTGCGAAGGTTCCAGTGCAGAAATCTAAGTGCAGATGTTTTGTATTGACACATGCAATTTTTGCTGGTGTTAAAAATGATGGAGTTTCACCTGGGTTTAAGTTGGTAGCTGAATGAAGCCCATTACCCTGTTTGTCCTGTAGTGAATTTTGTGTTGTTTGTTTCTTTCCTTGTTCATGGACGGTTTCAGATTAATATCTATGGTTCATTTAGCAAGGAGAGTGTGTGGATTCTTTCTTTTCAAGAGAAATTGCTGTCTGTCAGTACCATGCCCCCTAAAGACAGAGGCTTACCAGTGAAACCTCCTTACAATTATTGTATAATGAATTCCAACCAGTTGATTAAAAGTGAAAATCACCAAAGAGACCTTTTAGGCCTATGTATGCTGTATGGTTGAGTGTAAGTACAGTGTAATCGGAGCAGGCAGATAAGACCATATCCCTATGGTAATCTGTCGACACTGTTCAAAGCGTTAAATGAAAAGAGGCTGTATGTAAAATTTCATAAAGCTCTCATGAAGCTACATTGAATGAAGGGTTTGAATTTTGATTTGGGCAAAAGTGACTCTTGTCCACAAGTCCATCTGCCTGACTTAGTACGAAGTCCTTAGTTACCCAAGTACCTCATATGTTTGTGGAAGGTTGAATAAACACGCAAGAGCATTTTGTCATTCGGGTTGTTTTTTACTACTTATTGTTGAACATACATAAGTGTTTTCTAAATGAATTTTCCCACTTTTAACCCATTAATTAAAATTTTCACCATTGCATTCGCATACTTTTTGTCTGTAAATCACTCAAGAGCTGGATTTTCTATTCGGGCAACTCATAAAATTGTCTGTGAGCTTATAGGTACTGGGCTAAAACGCTTCATCTCTCAGGGAATGTTCGCAGTGCCCGGCTTGAGATACTCATCTGGCTTAACTGTCTCTACCTCCTGCATTTCAGAAGCTAAAGGAAGTTGTGTTGCCCTCTTGAAAAATCAGCTTTTTTCTATGCTGAAAGTTGATACTTCAGTGGTAAGCTTATAATGGACAAAACAAAGGAAGAGTAAGGCAGTTTAATCTTTGTTCTTGATGGGGGGGGGGGTGTGTATCTTTGAATATGAAATCGAGAATGAAAAAACGGAATGAAATCTAAGACTAATGGCTACTACAATGAGTTGAGTATTCATGCCCATTGCTAGTTCTGAAATGATTTCAGCCATACAGGAAAATGGCCTGCATGCCACTGGTGATGTTTCAGCCAAAATGTTTGTTCAGGAGGCTAGTTTGTATTGAAAAGTAATGACTAAAACCTGAGTAAGTATTTTGTCTACTGCAAATATGTTTTTCTAAGTCACTTACAAAGACATTTTTCATTATTGCTTTGGTGGGGGGGGGAGACTTTCTGCTGAAAATCTAAATATTTAGACACAAATTATTTATATTTTTTTATATATACGTATAATTATTTATATTTAAATGTTTAGACACAAAAAGTGCCTAATGGGAATTGGAATTAAATCCTCCTTCTACACAGGTGATTGGAATTGAGAGCTTGTATGGAAACTGTTCACATCAGTACAGAGTACAGTGGGAATAATTTCCTTACCTCTTCTGGAAGTTAGGCATTATTGATGCCATTGGCCTTTTCACAAATATGGTGTATTTATGCTATGAGATACTCAAATCTCGAGTAAAACAAACTTCTCTCCAGCTCTGATTTTATAACAGAAACGTTTGTTTTCAGTCTTCAAGTAACTTTATAAATACTTTTGCATGATTTGAAAATCTGGTTCCTTATTCCTTACACCAATCTTCATGTCTTTCATGTTTCATGTTCTAGTGCTTTCTTTTGAGTGTTCCTCCCACTTTTGTTTTCCAAGGAATTTCATTGCTGCTCTTGTCCCATGCACCTAGGTATTTTGTGAATATACGAAATAGCATCATGTACTTCAGGAACTTTGTTAGATGGCCTCTAGCATTATGAATCGTCACAGGAGCATGAATTGTTTCTCCTTTAACTAATTTGCTATTCACTGTAAGGATCTTGTACTAACGTATGTAATTCCATTTCAGTAAGGAACCTTACCTTAGAATATTCTTTTTTCTAAGATAAAAATGTCAGGTTACAGCTGGGCTGCAGAGGTTTTGTCTGCAAAACTGTATTGCCCTATATTTACTACCTTTACCCATCTTTTTCTTGTTCAAAAGTTGTTTTTAAATCTTTTTGAGCTACCTAAAATCATGCTCCTTTCCCTGTTACCAACTTTCTTGCATTGTTGGTGTTGCTTTAGGATGGTGCTGTGTTTCACTAAATGTATTAAAAACTAATCTTTGGTCTACAGTTTTATGTGCTGCTCTATTTGTGGCTTTGGAGTTGCATGGTCAGTGTGTTGTGTTTTGAAGTTCTACTTGTAAATCAGTTTTGGGACTACTTATTTCTGTACTTCTCCATACCCCCTTACACCTCCTCTCCCCACAGCAGTGTCACTTTTTCCTCCATGTTCAGCATCATCTGCTGTATTGAATGCATTACAGAGCATTTTATTGTGTGGCTTCCCTACGTTTTCTGTGATTAATGCTGCTTCATCACTGTGCATGTTTACTTACCATTTGTATGGCTGAAGTTCAGCTTCATTTTTAATGCACTCTAACTTAGCCTGACCATGTGCAATTCTTGCTCGATCTCTATTTCATCTTTAAGGCATAATATTCTTTGGTAAGTCCTTTTCTCTGTTACTTTGTAAGACCTCTGCATATCCAAGTATGCTATTAGTATTCCATTTCACAAGTGGAGGGCACCCGTTACAGGCAGTACTTGCACCCTTTTCTCTTGATGAAATTCAGAGTTTCCTTTGTGCTCTGAAGTTCTTAGCCCAGTACAGAACAGTTTCTCCACCTTTATCCAAATTCCCCCTTTTGAAACAATGGTTCTTGATGCAGCTGTTTTTTTATGCTCTAGTTGAAATTGATTGAATCAGACTGTAATCATTCCAGCTGTAGTTACTCTGTACAATACATTGCAGTGTGCAAGTTCTGCTAAGTAATGAGGGCATTAAGAATAAATGCAATAAAATTATCAGTTTAAAACGCTACCTTCTAAGAAACCTTTTCTTGAAAGCATCCTAGTATGGCAACAATAATTCAAAGGATGGATTTTATTCATTACATTGCTATCAGCTATGAATGGTTTGGGTGTTACGAGAGCTATTTTGGCAACAAAAAGATAAGTTTTTTGGATTGTGCCCTATTTCTTAAGGTTTTTTTTGGTAAACAGTCATGTAATTGGACTTCTGGAAATCCATGCATCCACATAGTCAGTAGTGCAATATTTAGGAAAAAAATTAAAAGTGTTCATGCAGGAAAAAACAGTGGATGAAATTCTGTTCTGACTGTAAGCACTGAAATGGGGTCAGGTGGACTTCGGTGCAACACATTTCGTGGGGAATTCTTTTGCCTACTAGTAAGTCATGGAGGGCCCAGGGCTGATAAGACATGAGTGACTGCTGCTTAGCAGCTCCTTCAGTGGCTGGAATGAAATGCCTTTTGCTGTGCAAAGTCACTGCTTGCTCCTGAACTCAGGCTCTCTTGGGACATTGACTCAAATCCTTGTGTTCCTTCTAGTTTGATCATAAAGGTTTGACTGCTGTATTTTGAAAGCACACACATCAACACAGTGTGGTTTTCATGTACAGCTTGCTTTCTCTTCCTCAACTCCCTCCTTAATTCCTGACCTTCCTCCTTATGTCTGACTTTTATGTAAGGAATAAGAAAAGGAATAATGGAAGGCTGTGTAGTATGTGAGGAGAGTGAGGGGGAATGTTGCCTCCTGTGTGCTTTGGACTTGATAAATCCTGAAATGGCTGGGAAGCAGCAGAAGGGAATTTCCCTATTGAATTCCTGTTTCATGCTTTTAACTGCAAAACAAATAAATATAGCTACCAACATTGAAATCTTGTCTCTTATGTTTTACATACTGATACGTGGATGTGTGCTAAACTTTGTAAGAGTGGGTTGTCACCTCTGATCTCTCCTTGAGGATTCTTTATCTTGTCAGTACAGATAAATTGCAGTTTCTTGTGGTAGTTCCGAGATTGCTGTTTGAATCTGGTATTGCTAAGCCACACGCTGCATTCAGATTATGCCTGGTTATCAATGATGCTCACAGGAACAGACTTTTCACTCTCGAGGCACAGCTTAAAGTTTCTCCACAGTGTTTTTCATTACAACTTTCTGATACTTGTGAGACAGTCTTGCCTTTTCAGGTCAATGTAATAAGAACCTAGTCATGATCATAGGTTGTGGCTGAGGGTTAGTGAGGATATGAGGATATTTTGCCATTTCTGATGCCTTCCATGCCTACAGCACCCACCCGTCGTGTGGATTCTTCAGCTAACTTCCCTGCCTGGTTAGACGCAGCATCCTCTTCCTCCTGTGTTTTGGAAGACCAGGGAAACAACATCTGTCTAACTCTGGTGGGAATTGATGTTCACTGAGGTATCCCTTCACTCACACCACAGATCAAACATAAAGAATAAGTCATACGTGCTGTGTGTGAGGAAGAACTGCAGTATGACAGTGGGCAGGGCTTTTTGCTTTGAATCGTGTGGGGTCTCTGATGTAAGACTAGCATAATATTTAGTGAATCATTAT
Organism: Pezoporus wallicus; assembly: GCF_028554395.1. NCBI lineage: Eukaryota > Metazoa > Chordata > Aves > Psittaciformes > Psittacidae > Pezoporus > Pezoporus wallicus. Next base: position 3,611,765 of record NW_026639755.1, read on the forward strand.
GATGGGAAAAACACAGCAGTCTTACTAAAGTCACTGTTAGTTCAGCTTTTATGACTTCAGGGTAATAACATGAGGTGCAAGGTTCATGTAATTGGCTTTTCTGGTTTGGTTTTGTATGTGCAGTGAACAGTTGTAAAAGAGATCGTAGTTCACCAGTAGAAAGAAAAGTTAGCCAAAGCACACAGTAATAATCTGTTAATGTACAGGCTGTGTAAGAATTGTTAGAAATGTTGTCTTCTGCTGAGTAAGAGCTGCCAACAGTCAAATGTTTTCTAACATGGGGAAGGCCAAGGGCGCGGATCAGAATCTGCTTCTATGAGCTTAGTCTCAGTCCAAGCTAACTGAAACCAGTTTCCTGCAGAACTGAAAATAGGAGGATGTTCACCAAGTGTATGGGCTTTCTGCCATTTGAATTACTGAGATTGGCTCAAGTGTCTTTTTGGTTTTGTTTTTTCCTCTGATAACCAGTAACGAGGTTTAATTCTTTGGATTTTACTGGGCTGTGTATGCCCATCTCTCTCTCTCACACTGTGGAGCCCAGGGCTGGACACAGGACTCCATGTGTGTCACCGGTACTTGGTAGAGGGGAAGGGGCACCCCCCTCTGCGTGGAGTGAAGAGAGAAAGAATATGGGGAAACACATTTAAAAATGAAGGTGGGAGGGGGGTGTCACCCACCCAGATGTGTTTCAGAGCCTTCTCTTTCAGAACTTGGACAAACAACCTTGTCACCCCATTCACCGTTAAAAAGGAAGAGGAGGGGAAATAGGGAGGGGAGGAAGGACCCTAACATTTTATTATTGACTTTATTGTGCTACTTCCTCTGAAATACCTGTTCTCTCAGAATTTCTAATCCATTTATCCCTGCAGCCTTTTTGTATGAAAGATACATTAAGTGTATCCTGAGACTGCATAATGATTCCAGATGGATTACTAAAGGCATGCACTAAGCCTGTTTCATGGGGGGAAGCAGGGCTGGCTAATCAGTTTCTTTAAAACCCATTCAGTAACCCCTGGTGTTTCAGTTGCCTTCGGGCACCTGTATGTGACCTCCTGGAGAAACTTCAATATGTTGTGCATTTTGCACCTGGTAATATGTCAGCGAGTTGAGCTTCCACGGCTGACAATGTAACCTCTATTGAATGAAAGCGAGAACAGGTTTTCGTTTAACAGGGAAACCATTTTCTTGAAAGGCTTTTTAAAATAACTTTGTTCCAACTCTCCAGCTGCACAAGAACATCTTGAGCAGTGTAACTGGCCATATTGCCTGCCTGCTGCCTGCCAGCTTTTATCCTATGTGACATTTGCAGTTTCGATGCTGAACCTCAAAGCTCAGGATCCACCAGGTCTCCAAACTGCTCACCTGAGCCACGCAAGCAGTTTGGCAGTTTCATCTTCTAGTCTTTGAACCAGCAAAGTTTTGGGTTTATTTTTAGGGGAGAAACTATTTGCTTTATTGTTGCTAGCTGCATTTTGATGACTGGAAATCATTTCAATACTGCTCACTTTGCAGATTGGTAAGGGGGGAGCAGTTGCTGCGCGTGGCATTCCTAATTGCTTCGTGTATTACAGTTCACCACTCTGGAGCTGGCCCACTTGCTGTCTGCCTTGCTATTACCTATCACAGTAATCATTCAGACTTTGTACTGTGGAAACCTAACAAATCCTTGGTGTGGGTGGCTGGGCCGTGCACAGCTGGTGTAACAGAAGATTAAGTTGCCCATACACTAAACGGAATGATTGATAGCCAAAGTTTTCACCTAGCAAAGTGCAGTTTTGTTGCATAATTACAAGAATTATGTGCAGCCCTAAATCTATTCCCCGACTGCGAATTGAAGGGTTGTTCTGACTGAGTTATGAAAGAAATTATAAACTAATCTGTGGAAACAACATCTGTTGTACACAGGCAGAAAAAGCTCTTAGAAGAAGGAAAGAGAATTTATTTCCCTCTGTTTGCAGCTTTTTAGAAGACAAAAGGAGAAAAGAGAGAGTATTACAGTCAGTAGCTCTTGTACAACACGTGTTTACATACACAATCTCATTTGATGGAAAACAAGTTTTGTTTTTAAATATGCCCAGGGACATCAAGCATAGGGAAAAGATGTATTGAGTAAGGTGTAAGTGTGGGAATGTGTTTCCCTATCTGTTCAGCACGTGGTCTGTTGAGCTTGTGAGACCTTTGTCATTAATGTCAGAGATTGGAGGTGAGGTTACTCAATAATTACGCCGCCGGAGACTAGAACTGAAGTGGGGAAGGCTGCCTGAGTTCTGGAAATATGCCTCCCCCTTCATGTAGTCCTGGTGCGATTGCCTATTGGGGTAGTTGCAGTACAAGGGCAGGTTCTGTGTACGTGTTTTTGCTTACACTGGAGGTCAGGTATCAGTGGTGGCTGATTTAAAGCTAGGTGGGCTTTCTTACAACTGCAAGTGACATTTGTATCTGCAATGGCAATGTACCCTTCAAGGTGGTACAAAAAATCATCGTCAGATTTGAGGAATACTGGATGAGAGGGGCAGTGAAAAGGGAAGAGTCAAAGGTGGAAACGGTGCTACCAACCCAAGTGATGATTTGGGGTTTTGTGTTTTGAAATTTTTAATTTATTTTGGTTTTTATTGTGACAGCCACAAAAATACTCTGGTGTACAAGGGAAAATGAATTCATTTTTGGCCTTGTGAAAGTAAACTGGTGATGAAGCATCACCAAAGTACTGACTGAAGGGAGGAATGGTTGCATAATCTAGCCAAGGTGCAGAAGTACCAGAAGCTGAGGTGGGTTCAGAGTGAGGGGGTCAGGGATCATGGTTGTGGCTGTGACTCAGTGCTAACTCAATTCACATACTTGTATATTTGTATATCCTTAGAGTCATCTTTTGGTGCTCTTTCTTTTTATAGCCTATTATCTGGCCTATTTAGCTGAACATGATATTGCTTCTGTGGTTAGGTTTACTGTTCTGTGCTTGCCATTAATTACAGACATAAATGTCATCATTTGCATATATGGTCTGTGAGTGTGATCAGGTACTGTTACTACTAGTGGTAAATGAATTAAATTACAGCTTTAAGAATGCAGGGTCTTTTAGAAAGCAGGAACAGCAACTCTTAAAAGTAATACTGTGCCTTCAGATACAAGCCTGGTACAAATTCTAGTGTTAGGAATGAAGAGCTGAAGTCAGGTAATGTGACTTCTTTATTTTTCCTCTCATCTACAGCAGCCTTGAGAGACTTTGCTGTTAGAAGTTTACTGGTTGCAGTTCTTAGGACTACTCCTTCCTGTGATTTGTGTGAAGACAGTTTAGGTGAGTACAGTCAAACTTGAAAGAGCTCTGCACATTCACAAGAATCCTCTACAGAAAAATATACTTTGGCAGCAAGCAAAATTGCTGCCTGCCTTCAGTAGGGGTGTCTCAAGTGTACAATTAAGGTGTATTGTAAATTATTCCTTTAATGCTCTAATGTGTTTGACATGCTCCTCCCCCCCTGGTCTCTGAAATAAGTATTCAAAGAGCAGGGGGGCCAGTCCGCAGTGGTCTCCTCTCCATGTTTCTTCCAGTTTTTGCTGTGTGTATGGACTGTTGGAACTGACAAGTTGCAAGTGCTACTATAACATTGAAAGTCTATTTTTTCAATAGAAAAAATACAGCTTCAAAAAAGTTTACTATGGTATTTGCAGGCATATTGGTAGGGCATTAGCCAGCCTTAGCATGAAGGTCTTGTTCAGCTTTGCATGTAGTGCAGCTCTTTAGGACTGAGCAATAGCACTTCTCCACATTGTCATTGTGTGGGATAGGAGGAAGAAGTTAAATCCTCCTTAACACAAACTCTTACCCTTTGTTCTAGCAAGCTGGAGGAGAGGGTGTTACTGAGCAGTGGCACTAGGTGCTGAAATAAGAATACTCCAACAGTATTTTTCATAAGGGTCACTACATCACTTAAAATAATAAAAGCAAAACCCCAAAGAAACCAAAACCACTTACTGGAGTGGCAGACAAAGCTAATAGCTTTTCACCATTACCACTGTCCTGTGGAAGCATGCTCTGTGTGAGCTTTGGGAGGAGCTGCCTGACTGATCACACTGCCTTGGTGCAGCTCTTTGGGTTGGGTGGTATGTGTGTGTGGAAGGCTGTACTAGGTACCCTAGGTTTTCCTTTTTTGCCTGTGTCAGATGCTGTAGAGAGTCTTTTTGTCCTCTTCTGCTCTGAAACACACGTGAATGCTTGATCTGGCAAGTGGAAGACAAAGGTTTGTGTTGGTTCTCATGTAATTTTGGAAGGCCTGTAGGCAGTAGAACCGGTGCAACTTGATTTGCTATGGGTTGGTCACATCGCAGCAGGTCGGGTGGTCAGAGGCAGATGATCCCTGTCAAACCAAAGAAGGCTTGAAATGCAGGAGAACATTTACCTGTACTACTGTCAATAACAACATTAAGACGCACTCCATTTTACTAAGGTAAATTGTAATTGCTGATTGATAACGGTACTAACAAAATTCAAGTCCTAGCAGGACCCTTAATTTTTTGACTGAAGAGAATTTAATACTTATTTTGCATTAAAATATATATAGAATTATTAAAAATATAATGTAACAATTATAAAATTTAGAAGTATTTTACATTTCTCCACCATTCTGGTTTTGTGGTTAATTGTCCATGTGTGCAGTTTCTCATGTTACACAGTGACCTGTTAATGTTTAATTTCCAGTTAGACACATTGGAAAATGTAGGAATCTGCTGTGATTAACCCTATTTCATGTTATAACTGACATCCTCTTGAGTGTTTCTTTTCCAGATCTTATAGCTGCAGAAGGGATATAACTATACTATTTTTCAGGCATTACTGTATGTTGGAATATCATAAGCTAAGGAACTAAAGGAATAAAAGTTCAAAGATAATTTTAATACACATAAATTTCCAGTTGCTGTGAAGAATCTGAACTGAAGCATGTAATCCACTGTGAGTTGTGTATTAATCCTGTGGAATTTGCTGGATATTTAAATGAACAAACACACCACTAAGAACTTTTTTTTGCTGCTACAGGGCCACAGTGATCTTGCAGCTTATATAGGGAGGTGGGGGGAAAAAAAGATGCTCCATCCTGGTCTGATGTCCTGCTGCAGTTGTTACTATTTTTTTTTAACTCTTACATAATATGTTAATATAAGATGTTAGAGTAAGGGCAGTAAATACTAATACTGCAGTAAAAGTCATGCAGTTGGCATGCCATTACCTGCAAAGACTGAACATCTAAATATGGCAATATTCTTTAATGTAGAACTGTCAGGTACTGGAATTAAACTCTATTGCACTGGAGATTTTCCACTGTACTTTCTGTTTAAAGAAATTCATACAGTTAAAAGGAGTTACAGTGGGTTCTTTATCTCCCACAAATCCAAGGCATAACATTTTTAGTGTGAGGAATGTGGAATAATAGGCTTATACTCTGAATTAGCTAAGGGCTACATCCAAAGCTACAGCAATTATGGACCCTGCTACCTATGCTTAAAACAAAACCTGGTTTAAGTATCAGTATTCATTGTGCTTGATAATAAGAGAAGAGGCATTGTGATCGGATCAGAAGCCAGTGGTGTGTGTAAAGAGTCAAGGGGTCAGGATCTAGCTAAGTTTATTTCCTTTGGGTTTGCCTTGGTGTCACAGGAGGCTTTGGCACAAGCCTGCTCCCAGTGGTTCTTGATCCACCTCATGATGGAGCTGGATGGCGGGTCCCAAGGGTCCTGGGAACCCCAAGGCAGCTGGGCTAAATGGTGCTGCCAGAGTGGGGGTTCCGCACAGCACTGCAGTCCTTCCATCGGGTGCATTTCTTACCCATCCATTTCTTCCTTGTTATTTACAAACAAGTTTTATGGACCTTTTGCATTTTAGAGAGGAACATCTGCAGCCTCAAGTACCTGCTGTATTTTAGAACATTATTAGCAAAGTGAAAAATGGGTATTCTCGGAGATGCTGAGAATAAAACAGGTGTAATCATTGCAGTATTCCTCCCTGCATTTTTTGACCAAAATGCAGTGGCAGGAAAACCCTTGTAATTTCTTTTCAGAGCTGTATCTCTGATATACATGGCCAGTACATTTCATTTAAGGAGTCGGTGGTTTTGATTTGTTAGTGGAAGGACTTGAAGAGGGAAAATGTTCAACTTACAATGGCAGGGAGAAGGGGAGGAAATCCTTTCAAATGACTCGGTGTGAGGAAAAGAGGTTGAGCTTTCTTTCAGTGGGACTGTTGTTATTCAACCAGAAATGCTCTGTTTGCCCTCCTGTAGCCCTGGTAAGTTCTTTGGGAGCTCACAGAATTTAAAGGCATCCCTTCCAAGTACAGTTCTTGATGGAAATAGGAGAACTCTTATAAGGGTTTTAAACTGAATTCATCCAGAGAGCTTTGGCGTTTCCAGTGATTCCCCATCTGAAACAAAACCCCAAAACAAGAAGTCTGTGATCCATAGCTGATGCAAGTATTTTGTATTTATTGCTATTCACAGGGAATTAAACAAAAGTTCAGGAAGAACAGTGAATGTGAGATTTGGGTTTCTTTAATAAAAGGGGTTAGCACTTGCTATTTTACTCTTGAGACATATACTTTGGGTTTTTACAGTGAAATGTGTGTGCAACCTCATCATGATTTCAAAGGTCTTTAATTAGAAACCATGGGTTTGACCAGATAGGCTTGTTGGAAATTGTCTGGGAAACTTGTGGAACCTTCTGTGCCTGCCGGAAGCCCACATGGATTACAGCCTGGAATACAGATTCACTGAGTACGTTAGTATTCCTTGTGTATGCATTTTTGACTACCCCATCTGAATTCCCAGTTAGTGTGAAGAAGTAATGCCTTGCCTCACTCATGGCCTTGTTTAAGAAGCTGGCCATACCGGCAACAGGATTAAAGAGAAGCCTGAGACAGGGTTTTAAAGTAGGCGGTTGCTATGCAGTGTAGAAGTTACTTTTGGATACCTATTCCCATGAAAACGTGTGTGTTTTACTACTGCTAAAAACAACCAGGGCCCAGAAAATGAGCTTTAAAAAGTTCTGTTATCTTTAATCTGCGTTCTGTGTTGCTGCGTTCTCTGGAAGCTGCCTCCTTGCAGAGTCTCTCTGCAGTTGTAATAACTTCTCAAGTTTAAAACTGAAATACCTGCAAAAAACCCCTCCCAACCGGTTGCCAAGAATGATAACAGCAAAGAATACAACCCATGTGAAATGGGTGCATGGTTGAACATGGCTAAGAATGAAATCAGCCTTTAACCTGCCTGCAGAACTTCAGCATGGCAAAGCTGCTCCTAGTGTGCGCAGAGGAAGAGTTTACACTGTTGTCTGAGCAGTGGTGTGAATGTGAATTGATGATCCATATTTATTTGGAAGGAAATCTGGTTAAACCAGCCCTTGATAGGCATTTCTGATCTCCTTCCTTAACTTCTGTATGGTTCTGAGCTTTGTCTTTTTAATGAAAGAACCAGGAACCAAACCCAGATTTGCACTGTGGTTCTCAGGTGTGCGCAGGTGATGCTCCAGTGGCGGTCTTGGTCAGAGGGGAAAGAAGGGAAAAAGGAGAAGGCAAGGGAACATTTTCATGGGATTATTCTCTAAAGTGGCCTGTGAAATGTGGCTGCATTGTGTTTGGAACCACAGGATGCTGGATGAATGGTAGCTTGTGTGGAGGTCACTGAAGCTTCTGCTTTTCACTCTCTTGCTCCTTTGCAGGGTCTCCCAGGTGGATTAATTTGGGTGGGAGGGGGATGTGTGAGAATGTGGACTGTCACTTAGAGTGCAGCCTGGGTATTCCTCTTCACAGGAGGCTCTGAAATGATGAGTGGGCGGGCAAGGAAATGCATCCCTCTGGGTTGGGTATTAAATGGTTACCAGCTGAGCAGCTGGTAACTGCTTTCTTACCCTCTTCTGTTACCCTTGCCCCTCCAGTATTCAGAATTGTCACTTGTTAGAACTTTTTTTCCCCTTGCAGGTAAATAACAAGTTACTCAATTCTTTTTGAGCTTTTTTAATATACCCTTTAAAACATGAGTTAAATCTGGATTCTCTAGGTGCTGCTTTGATGAAATAAGTAAAGTATTAGTTGTAGTGCAAGTTTATAGCGGATTTAACGTGGATAATTGGTTTGGTGAGGGCCAGGGTGGGCTGGTGGGGGTCAGTGGGCATTGCACTTCTGGGCTTTGAAGTTTGCCAAGCTATCACTGCTGGGGGGCTGGAGGAAGCTGGGGCTCACAGTGTTCCTTGTCACGACTAGGGGTGAGGGGAGCCCTGGAGCACTGAGTAGGGGGCTTGCAGAGTCTCCCTAGGAAACCTCTCCCATGTGAGGTCTGGCCTTGGAGGACTTCTGCACAGTTGTGTTGGGATACTTGTACGTCTGTGCTGCAAAGAAGGAAAATAGAAAACCACAGGCAAACCAACTTCCTCTTCCATGTAGGTAGATGGTAGTTCAAGTAACTAAAGGGCAATTTGTGGTTAAAAAAGTCCCAACTTTACTAGAGAAGTTTATTCAGTCTGTATTAGCTTTTATTCTGCCCTGACTTATTGTTTTTTTATCTCTTGCTGTATATGGTAACGAACAGAACTGATTTTCATTTAATCTCAACAAAAGAAAGGAAGTTTTTTACAGTAAGAAAATCAATCACTGGAACAATCTCCCCATGGATGTGGTAGAGCCCTCGTCACTGGGGGTTTTCAAGGCATGACTGGACAGGGTGTCAGATAATGACATTGAGGCTTTCTTTCCCATGAATAGCTGTATGAGGTGGTTTTCCATGGCTGTCCTGTGATTTGTGATGGATATACATCAATGTGGAGTGGTTTTGGATAAAAATCTTAGAGCACCCATCTAAATCTTAGATCAGTGCCATGGTGAGGCACTGGAATGGGTTGCCCAGTGAAGTTGTGAATGCTCTATCCCTCACGGTGTTCAAGACCAGGCTGGACAGAGCCTTGGGTGACATGGTTTAGTGTGAGGTGTCCCTGCCCATGGCAGGGGGGTTGGAACTGGATGATCTTAAGGTCTTTTCCAAGCCTTAATGTTCTGTGATTCACAGCTTGCATAAACTTTCATCCTGGTCTTCACTGTAGTAATTCCACTTGGATAGAAACTGTTCGCTGCCTTTCTGTGTTGCTTTGATGTTATACTGTTGATGTTTAACAAGTGTAGTGGGTTGACTTTCCACGTCTGTTCCGTTAGCGCTGACCTGTATGTTAAAGCTTCAGAAGGTTCTTGACAAGATTAAGGGCTCAATCCTGCAGATACTTACCTGGTAAGTTTTATTTAATTCAGTAGAACCTTACTGTCTGGAGAAGGCGCTACTCATCTGGGGTCTGTGCTTTCAGAGAGCTTCCAGTATCTTTGAGAATTACAGCGCTGAATCATTTTCTCATTTAGCAGACAGGAAAACCTTCAAATGTCTGAGAAACCTTCCGAGGGTTTCGTGGTGATGAAGTTTAGAAGTGGCCACGGTCTCTCGCGAGGAGACACTGTCGTGTTGAAGGGCAAAAGGAGAATGGAAATTCTGCTGAAGCAGCAAGAGAGAATGCTTCAGGGAAATGATAGGACGTTTTGATTAAACCTGCTGAAGAACAAATTTCTCTTGTTAAAGGGCGGTAGAGGGGAATTGTTTCAGCTCAGTGGTGTTCCCCCTCCTCCCTTTGGCTTCTCTGAGTAACTGAAGTGTATAGAAGGTTTTTAATTTTCTTTCCAGATTTATGTGTCCGTAACCTAATTAAAGCATCACCTCTATGCTGTATTTAGCAAGAGCTTCTATACACAGAGGGTGATGGAATTTTTTAGCTAACGATGGCATAAGAAATTACTTTCTGCATACTACTCTTCTACTTTATAACCTCCATCATCAGTATTTCTAATGCTCTGCTTGGAAATGGTATTTTTTAAAAGAGCATTTGGACAGTGGTTGTGTTAAAACCTGTTTGTTCTGTCCTAACGATGGGTTGTCCCAATGAAAATTCATGTGTTGCACTGCTAGCCAGTGTGGACATGAAACGGAAAGGCAGTTCTGCCCCATATGTGTCGCAGGTTCTTTTCCACTGAACACTGGCACTCGAGAAATGTCCTAGTAGTGCAGATCAGTGGTGTTCTTTGAAAGATGTAGTAGTGGAGGATGGTTTGTTCTCCTCTTCTGTGATAAATAAATCTTGCCTGCTAAATTCTAAGAATACCAGGGAACAAGTTGTCCAGCATCTCGAGTGCTGTGTTGCATCAGTGCGAACGGAGATTCAAGTTGGAAGTGGGAAGGGAAATAGATAAGAAAACCAAGATTTTACATTTGGCCTTGGCCAAAGTGCAAGCATCTGGTTGAATTTAACTTTTGCTCCATTATTATTACTTGGTGACTGCTGTTTTTCTTTCTCCTGCATCTGTCTCCAGGAGAGGCAGTTTATTAATAAGATGGTGTTTTATTAGACTTCAGTAGTACTTCATAAACCAACTCAAATTGCTTTAGAAATATTTATTAAACTCTGAAGCCCCCAGCTATGAAAACAAGTTCTCACTGGTATATTGGAATCATTGGAATACATCAAATACTTGGGGTTTAATAGCTCATATAGTACAAATAAAACCTCCAAATATAGTAGAAAACAAAATAACAAGCAATAAGAAGTTTTTGATGTTGCTTTTTCATCATGCCATGTGGAAAAACCTAATAGTTTTGAAAGGGTAAGTGAACATTCAAACCATACCCCATTTGTTTAAGTAGTACAGGTTCTTCCAGGTTAACGTAGAAACTGATGGTAAGGTAAGAATGCTTTCTGTGTATTAGATGCACAGCCTAAAAGTAGATAGTCATCAGTCTTCAGCAGAGAAAAGTTAACTTCCCCTTTCTTTTCTCCCTCACTCCCATTTTGCGAAGAGAGTTTAGTCTTACACTTAAAGCAGTTGGTAGGGACTCGTGAATCTTGATTTTTATTTCCAGCTCTGAGCTTGTAAGTGCTATGCTGAGTGATTGTGTAATTCTCTTTTAAATACAAGTTCCTTAATGCTGTTCCACAACTATGCAAATTATGGTTGTCTGGTTTGTGTGTTGTCTGCCTTTTTTCCTTCTCGTTGCTGTAGATAAAGGCTCAAACTTTGGTCTGATTTCTTTAGATCTTCTTATAAAACTCTTTTCTCTCTTTAATAAAAACTTGCAGTGGTCATAAATAGATTGGTGACATTTGGCTTTTCTAAACAGAAAATGTCTTTCCACAACATCCTCATCATTCAGAGACAGGATTTTAAATGCCCTAGTTTCTAGACAGGAGCCTAACATAAGTAGCTTTGCAAACACGAAAAGCAAGTTATAGATCTGGTATTTTTTGTGTATGTCCAAAAAAATCTAGGTAGTGCAACAGAAGTATTCTTAGCTTCAGTTCAGGGTTAAGTTCCATCGTCTTGTTCACCTATTCAGTGTGATATGAAGCACGGAATTTATACCGTAGCTTACTGATTTACTAAAATACTTGACTCCTTCCTTTCCTGAAAGGGAATATATATACCTAAAATTCATATATAAAAAGGTATGTAGAGAGATGGGTATATATATATGTGTGTCTCAGCTTTGGAGATAAAGTTATAAAGAAAAATGGGTATATGGACATCAACAGATGTTGCAGTCAGACCTGAGAGAAGCACATAAAACTTTAACTTCCTGTCTTCTATTTAACGTTGAGAATTTCATGCACTAGTCGGGTCAATTCAGGTACTTTAGTGTTTGATGAATTGCCCTTTCCCTTTGGAAAGGTAATATACCACAAATAGCAAGTAATTTTTTCATGTTGACAAATGGCACATTTAAAGGAAAGAACAAAACTCCATGCAATCACATTTCTTTAGTGAACCTCTGCTGTTGTCTTGCCTGTTCTAGTCATTGACATTGGCTACCTTTTCTTACTTGCTTAGACCATATATGGATAAGCCCCAGGAGGAAAGTGATGGGCTCAGAATTGTTTTGGCGGTAACAGTTCCTGAAGCACAGCTAAGACTGTTGGTCAGAGATATTTCATCACGTTTACCGCGGTAGCTAGCTACAGGCTGCCAAACTTAAAGTTTGTTATATTTGAGTAGGTAAAGTTGTTAAAGCCCTTGGAAGATTAGAACAGTGCTATCTAAAGGTTAAGTTGTGTTTTGATGGGAGAGAATTATGTAAATTGCATTCCCTTGCTTTTTTTCCTACCACTGCTTTCTCTGCTTTGTCTGAGACAGGATGCTATTGCATGTGTGTACTCACTCAGCCCTGGCCGAAGGCCATGAACAGGTAACCTGTCAGGTAACCTGCCTTTCCTTCTGTACTGCTTAGAGGGTGCTGACTGTGTCATGCACCCAGGCAGGTCTCTGCTATATTGACTCTGTCTGAAAAGGGCCTTGAGATGCCTCGATGTATCATTACTTCAGTTACAGGAGCGGGTTTCTCTTTCTCCTGCTGTTGTAGTGCATGCTCATTTGAAAAGGAAAAAGGAAGGAAAAGCATCTTAGCCTCAGTGACATGAATGGGGCTGCTGCTTTGCCTGGGCTTTCGTGCTGTGCCTCTGGGAAGTGGGTTTTGGCTGGACAATTCCCCGGCAGCACACTAGCAGCAGCCCTGGAAAGTGTCAGCTGCGTAAGAGTTACTTCATGGGGCTTTGATTGATGGTCTCACATCCAAGCTTCTGGTGAGGGTGCAACCCTTGAGTGCCCTTGGGCATCCAGTTCTGTGATTTTTCCCTCCTTTTTCCTTTTACTTTACTGCTGAGACTCCACTGAGCTTTCATGTAATCAAGATGCTTTTTGACTAAGGGCTGTAGGGATAAGACTTGAGCTAGACACAACTCAGAACAGCAACTATAAAGGAAATAAGCAAGGTCTGCAGTTTTCTCTGCCACACAATTGCTGCATAATGTTGTATGTTTTTATAATGAGGCCAGCATTCAACTCCAAGACAATCTCCTACTGTGTTATAAGTTGCTACTGTATTTCTTAAAACTGGAATGAGGAATGGCCGCTTTGCAGGTGCGGGGATGTAACCAGTGGTGGAAAATGTTGATGTGGTCAACAGTGTAGTCAGAGATGCATAAAGGATGGAAACTCCTGTGTAAGTTTTCAAGGTTTTGAGAACTTCATTCAGCTGGGGAACTAAAAGTTGAAAAATACTTTTCGTAAAGGCAAATTCCACAATAACTTCTGAAGGATTGATCAGAATTGTAGTTGTAGCCTTTCTGTTTTATAAGGGCAAACTTACGAGAAAAGAGTATCTGTCCTGAAACCTCAAACTTGCGAGCTTGACACTGAGTACAGTTTCCAATTTTATTGTAAAACGGGGGAGAGGTAGAAGTAGATGTTGTTTTTCTTTTAGACTAGTTCTCTTCAAGTTTCCCTGATTTAGCTCTAATTGTAACTATCCAATGATCCTGATGATAACTATATTGCTGATCTTTATTATAATAGAGCATACAGATTTCAATTAAGATAAAGGTCCATCTTGTTGTTTTAGGTCCTTTCTCTTTAGGAAGCATTTTTTGTTTATGCTCTTAAGTAGTGAGTGATGGAGAGATAACATACATGGACATTAGTTGACATGTCAAAGGTTTTATACAGCAAGTCACCCATTAGATAAAACATACTCTGAATGATGATACAGATTTCTGTCTACATTAGACCACCAGTCTCTGCCAAATGTGCCTGCAAGCCTAGCAGAAAGATAATGCACTAAATCTTTCAGTTGATGTAGTCATGATTTCTTTTTAAATCATTATTCCAAATGAGGCACAATTCCATGGGCAATTCTTTCTGTAGTTAATAACGTACTAAGCAGTCCTTGTGATACCCTGTGCTGCACATTGCTCTTCTGCTGCACAGCTTTGGAAATAATAAAACCACTGAATTTCCAGGAGAGAGGAAGAAAATCAACACAGCACTTCAAGCCATTTAGTGCTTTGTTCTATTGTAAAATCATAAGTATGGTTCATTCATTAGAGTGATTATTTTGTTGAGTTAAAAAATGAAACCAAGTATAGAATTTTATTATTCCCCCACCAAATAGGCATTTTCTCTTTTTTTTTTTATTCATGCTTCCACTTCCTTCTGCATTACCTTGGTTTCTGAGTGCCAGCGTGCGTGTTACCTGGAGCTGTATGTACTGATACTTGGGGCAGGGTGAGGTTTTGTGTTATTGTTTCATAAATGTGATGATGTTGTGTAATTTAACGTGTTTCAGGCATTCTCCTGGGTGCTAGCATTAAAAGCTGTTACAATTTGCAATGCTGGGGAAACGGGCTGGTAGGAGTTTCACGCGGAGTTGTTCCATGGGTGGGCAAGAAAGATGGTTATGGTGCTGGGGTGGGTGATGTATGAACTGGGGCTGAGGGACCTGGGTTTGTTCAGTCTTCAGCAAAGAAGACAGAGGGTTGATTTTTGTGGCTGCCTACATCTGTCTGAACAGAGGGTATAGAAAAGACAGTCTGTTTTTTGTGCAGTAGAAGGAAAAGAGGTAGTGGACATGATTTACAAAAGGGACAGTTCCAGTCAGATACCTGCCCTGTTTTGAGCAGGGAGCTGGTACAGGCGATGACGAGAGGTTCCTTCCAACATAAAGTAGTCTGTGAGTCTGTAAATTTATTAGGCTTTCTGTTGTTGACAGCTGAAGGAGGTTTACAATAGCAGATAAGTCTCAGCACCCACGTCCTTAAATTGTTTGGATTTGCCACTGAGTGATTTGTCTTAGTTTATGCCTCATATTATCAGTTTGTGAAATACTCCGCAAATAAAGCTTACCCACAGGGGTACTGCGATTTAATCAGCGTTTGTCAAATGCTGTGGAATCCTCCAAGGAAATGCATTATTTCTACATTTTCCCTAAAGACTCTTTCCATTTATTATGTGGCTATGTACACTGTTTTTCCATTGTTACTAGTTTGTGAATACAGTAATGACAGGTGGGTCTTTTTTCAGGACAGAAAACCCTCGAAGTGGTTCACACGTGAGTTGTTGACAAAGATTGCCTTTAATTTGTACTGTAAAAGTAAAGATGGGGATGAGCATGTGTGTTTTTTAAGGGCTGTTGCATCGTATATTCTGATACTGGGGCAGAAAGACACTTCTGGCATGATGATTCTAATTCAGGCATATGAAAAATGAGCAGCCATGAGTTCCAGGTTGAGCAAACTCCAGAGCAATGTCACAGACATTTTTATGAATCTCTTCCAGTTTAAGTCTAGGGATTTTCTCACTTAAATATTAGTTTGTTTAACAACTGCATTTGGAGTTTAGTAAGATGCTTTGCCCCAAAGTGAACTGAAAATAGGCATTGCAAAGGTAACAGCATCTGGCCTGCAGTTTATTTTTCACTGCTAGCACTTGCTCAGGTGGCACATCAGCATAGGTGTGATTGCTACAGCATGCTCCATTATTGTAAGCGCAGCAAAGAGTCAGGCTTAAGCACATCAGCCACATTTCATATGGTGATGGGGGTGCTGTACTTAACAGATGATTTCTTGAGAGCTGTGAAGACCACCTTATGCAAGCTGAGTTTAGATGCCGTAGACATCTCTGCACTGCTGTTGTGGTGAGAACACTGAAAGGTTGGAAGAAGGTCTTGGAAGAGTCCGTCAGGGGCTGGTTTGGGAAAGCAGATTAACACAAGTGGATAGAGGTGGTACTGCTTGGGTAAATGATGGCAGTGGGCCCAGCTGAATTAAATGGCACTTGTCACATAAAGTGCTCACAGATGTCACAATAGAGACAAGAGTGCATGGTTAAGGGAATGAGAACACCAGATTACTTGTCTTTTCCAACCTAGTTGAGTCTGTGATTCTTATGATTCTATTAAAGATATAATAGAAATGGCAGATTCCCTCTAACCTTACTCATTTGCAGCTGTAAAGTAAGATGGGATTGTGAAGTTCATATCGTCTAATTTAGACATCAAAAGCATGTTTGTTTAATTCTGGACTGATCACTCATAGTTCCTTTATATTCTCTGGAAGCAACTAATTTATGTCCTTTTTAGATGTTAATTGCACCTGAGGTGCCATTGACTATTGAAGAGATCTCTGCTGAAGTGCAGAAGCAGCTGGGGTGGCCAGTTCCAATGCAAGCATCCACATTTATCCTGGTGAATTCCACTATTAGTCATAGCCTTGTGAGGATAAAAACTAGGAATTTGCTTCAGAGCTCCTGCTTAATTCTGACACTCTGCCCTAACAATAGACTGGGTTTCCCGTACAGTGTTGTGGAGGATACAGAACTGAGTTTTTGTGGCTTGGCTATATTATATTTTAGCTTAGTAATGCATTTAAGTAACTTTAGGTCTGGCCAGATTATCTATATCTGATGACTGATGTAGATTAATTGGGAGACTGCAAGTCTGCCTGTCCAGAAAGAAATGCATTTTCCTACTCTCTGCTTAAAAGAAATGAGATTTTAATCAGGAGGTTGTCTCCTTTATGCCTGTTTGTGGCCCAGGCAGATGGTGCACTAATCATCCTCACCAATACAGTGCGTTGAGTATAAACAATGTTAAAAACGAGGCCGTGGAACAAATAATCCATAAATTCTGTAGTTACACTGCGAGAAAGGCTTCCTCCCGCCACCCCAGGGTTCCGTCTGGGAGACAGAGTGGTTGATAGAGCTGCTCCATCTTGATCTGACAAGCTGGATTTGGGGTTGAGAAATAGGGTTTCATTCTTGTTGTAAATAGGCGTGCATATAATACATGTACTTCCATTGTTTACATTTAAATTAAGATCTATCTTTCTTAATTATTTCCTCCCCAGTCCCCAATGGTACTGCAATTTAAGATCAGTTGTATTTCACCAGAAGGAGATTATAATTCACCAAAGAATATCTTGGAGCAGAAGGCTGGACAAAACTCTTTGATTGGCATTTAGTGAAAGGGATATGAGAGGCATTTCAATGAATTTTGATTACATTTGATGTTGCAAAGTACATTTGTTCTTCTGATCTCAATTTCCTCCAAACAGTAGGTTATTAAATTTGCAACAGACTGTACAAATCCAAACGGCGTATTTTGGATTTTAGAAGATTGATCTGGGTGCCTAAGATAAGGCAGACCTCCAGTATACAGCTAGGGGTCTAATGAGTAAGAGAAGCCCAGGCAAACCTTGTAGGCTAGCTGCCCCTTGGGTTATTGAGGAAAGCAGCAAACCAAAACCCCCATTACAGTAAATTCTGGTATGACCTTCTACTGTGATAACCCATTGGTCTATGAATGTGAGCAAGATAAATCATCTGTCAAAAAAACCGCAGTAATTTTTCATGCCACACTCTGCTCTCACCCTGTTCTAGCCCATAGGCTACCATGGAAGATAGTAAGGAAAAAAATTAAAGGAAGAACTAAACTTAAATTCCATTTGTAACAACTGGAATACACTCTGCAGTTGGGGTGGGTTGGTTGGTTGGTTGGGGTTTTTTCTGTCATAAATGCTCTTTTGGTACACAGCTGTAGGTGTTACCTTGTTATGGAAATGAGGAGAGCCCCAACCTTCTGCTAGTCTCAGAGGGATGGGACTGAGCAAGGGAAGACAGATTTAAAGGGCAGATTGAGTGGCTGGAACTACCCAGCACACCTTTCTCTCTACCTTTGTATCTGGGTAAAAGTGAGTCTTCCATTGTCTTGGTTAAAACATACGCTTTTTCAAGTACACCCAATACCCCGAGTATTTGAGTATTTACATAAATGTTACCCTAGGAACATTTCAGACTCTGCACTTATTGAAGTCTGAGGCCCAGGGTTTGTGTGCAGGACAGGGAAGCGAGGTCTTAGCACACGAATAGCGGTGCTTCTCCAGTAAGTCAGTGATCAGGTGGAGCTTGCCTCCCAATGGTCACACGAACGGGTAGCCATGGGCACAGTGTACATGGGGTGACATAGATCTTGCTGAGGCTGTTTATGTTTTTCATGGTACAGAATTAAGCTATTTAGAGGTGTGCTTGCTGGAAAAATGCTCCCTTATGGTGCATTGACTGGAAATGCTTCAGCACTTGCTTAACAAAAAAGGTGGAAGGTATCTAACTCCTGTCTCTCACTCTTGGGCCTTGCTGGAGGCTTTTCAGAGGCAGAAGGTTCTCCTGCTTTCCAAATGGGTGGTTTTTCTGCTGTGTGCATTTCTTGAGCAGCCAGTGATTTACAAGTCTTTCTGATGGATTTAGATATTGAAGGGTTGTCAGTTTATGTGAACTAAACAACATCTACTGCTTGGGATGCTTTGACAGTAACACCTGAAAATTTAAGTGGAGGTCAGTAGTTGTCTGAGTTACTCAGGTACTAATTGGGACGGCCTGGATGCTTCCTTACTTAGGAAATGTTCAGACTGTTTTAATGCATTTGGTTTTGTATTGTGTTAGTTTATCAGTTCCTTTTATTTCCTAAGGGGTCATTTTGTTAATGCATATCATTGATAAAAATTCATAAATCAAACCCCAAATCTATAGTGTCACCAAATCTCTGCAGCTTATTAAAGGAGGGAATGAATGTAGGGTGCTGGAGAAGGTGACTGGATGCCTCAGGCTCAGCCTGACACCATAGCACTGATGCTGAAAGTAACATTAAAATCGTTAGTAAAGTACACTGAGCCTACCACCAGTGATAAGGACAATGAACTTTGCTACTGTCAATCTATATAAGCTGAAAAAAAACTAATTTAGAAACTACAGGTTCCCTGTTGATTGCCTCAGCAGGCTACACGTTTTGAGTAATACATCATTGGATCAACACCACTTCACTTTCAAGGTGCTGAAACTCAATTTGTTTGCAGTGCCATGAAGTCAAGTACACTGTAAAACTGCAGCTCAGTGCTATCAAAAATAGCTGTGAAAACAGGCTTTGTGGAAGAAGTTAGGTGGTAATGCGATATGTGCATGGCTGCTTCAGTCATGCTTGCCTAACCTGAGATGTCGTTAACCACTAAAATTAACATGCTGCTTTTTGGGCTCGCTTTCCTCCCTCTCCTTCAGAAGTTTCATACCTAAATGCAGATCTGTTATCTGGCTGGGAACACTTAGAAAAACATTCAGAAGAATGATGGGAGTGGAAGCATGCTTTTTATGATCTCTCTGAAAGCGATAGGCAGTTCCCAGTGCCAGCAGGCAGTGAATCTAGCTACACCTCTGGTATTCAGTGTGGTGTGCTGCTTGGCAGAGCCCATGGGCTCGAGTACTGTTGGAAACGGCCAGGTAGTTGGGTGTGTTTTCTTACTTGTGCTGAGAGAATAGCAAAGCTTATTCCCCTCGGAGGCATTGGAGCCAAATTAAAACGTGCAAGGGAGATGAGATTCATTGATGGAAACTGCTTAATACCAAGGGAAACACACCAAAACCTATGCTTTAGAAACGTAAGAAGTCCTGAGTGTATAAAAAAGATGCCTTTCTCATGTTGAATCATTGAATATTCACTAATATTTTTGGCGTGTCCTAAGGAAGGACCAAAATGATGTAGGTTTTTCTAATCACAGTCTGCCATCCTATTGGCATCGCCGATAACCCAAGAACTTTATGGGCACAAGAGTTTTCTCAACAAGACCCATTTGCTAAAATCACCAAGCTACTTTCCTGTTAAAAGAAATAATGGAAGGGATGGCATATTTATTACCTGATTATCTCCCATAAAGTGTTTTTATATAGCGATGCTGTATTTTAAAAACCCCAGTTAAAGACCAGCAATGAAATATCAAGTCTCTTAATATTGATAACAATTATAAATTATATCTGTCATGATAAAGGGCATTTATTAGAATCATCATTCTACTTCTATACCAAATTGAGGCAGGATTCAGAAGAGTGTTGTCTTGAGGAGGGATGTTTGTATTGATAGTACATTTTTGCCAGCTGAGCCTTATGCACAGTATAGTGCACTTTCTCTTGTGAGGCCAGGGTATATGGATGAGGGTTTTTCGTTATAGTAGAATGGTATACTGATAGGAAAGTTGATGGGATGCCCCAGAGGGGTTCCCCAGCACTAAATGAGGATAATGTCACCCAGCAAAGACAGCTCTTCCTAAAATTTGTCATTTACTTATATTGCAGCGGTTTAAGACTCTGCAGATTGATAAAAATAAGGCCTTGTGGTAGGTTGTTTTTTGTTTCCTGTCATGTTACTAAAATGAATGTATAATCATGAATCATTATGATAGAAGGGATTTGTAAACTTAATATTATTATGTCAAGATGATTTGGAACAGGAAGGGAAAAATGCACAAGGCAGCAGTACATTACCATGACAAACAGTGCGTCCAAAGAACACAGTGAGTGGGGGTGTCCTGTTGCCAAATAAGAGGGAATCAACTTTTGGTTATAATCTTAACCAAATCGTGATGGAAGTTACCTGAAGGCGTAGGCACCTAATGTTATTGCAGAATACCACGAACAGATACTCCAGTTTAAGTTGTAGTTGAATAATGGTATTAAGGAAAGTGCCCTCTCCTGTTAAAAACTATCTAAGGGGAAACAAGGGTCTGATCTGGATGGATATTTGATATGAGGAGGCCTAAATTTTCAGTAATGAGTTTCCCCAAAATATCAGAAAGACCTTAAATTCAGAAAGCTAAGTTTAAAGTAAAAACTGCTTGGGAGTGGGTTGGGTGCTTGAATAAAAAGACAAGAATTTCAAGGTAAAGCAGGTAATTTCTCTCATGCACTTCTGCACCACCTGCAGTGTTTTCGCAGCGGTATTCCTGCATCCTAACTTTGTTCCAGGGTTCTCACAGCTGTATTCTTGCATCCTAACCTTGTTCGAGGTCACTGAAAAGCAAGTTTGCTGCTTTCTTGATTGCAGCAAATTCTGTCTCTTCCTTGCCCTGCCATGCCTGCTGTTAGGCAGCTTCTCCTCCCTCAAGTGGAGTTTGCTTCTCTTGAGGGAAGGAGCAGTCACCTTCTTCCATGTCCTGTCCTTCCTAGGGGAACACGATGTCTGAACTGAGAACAGATAAATCAGACGCTGATCTGGCTGCTCTGTGACAGGGAGCCGGGGTTGGTCTATAGCAGCTTTCCTGTAGCAGAGGGATGCTCACTTTTATCTTACTGATGGACACAGTTGCCAACAGGAGGAGCAAGAAGGAGCTGCACCTCTGGGTTTCTCTGGCCACATCAGATGGTGCTGTCTTGGCTGCAGAAGAAGCATTACAGCTACTCAGGAGGATCATTGAGTATGGTGTTTGGAGTATGCTTTATTGTTCTTAAACGTTATCAGTTGGCAAAAAATACATACTTCTTGATGGCATAATAGTAAGTTGTTAGTAACTCTTAGCTAATAAAAGCCTAGTGACAGTCACAAGGAATCCTGTTGTCTCAACGACAGTGGATGCTGGCATGCTCCTGGGGTGTTACTTAGGAGGCTCTGGAGATCTAGAACAAATACCTGTCATGCTGAAGGCCAGGTCAGGCCCAGCAGAGGCTGCCACCGGTACACACAGACAGCAGCTCCTCTGGCAGGCGAGCGGTGCTCTAGTAGCGAGCCTGGCAGTTTCCCTGGTGGCATGTTTTCATCACGGTGACTGCATGTCGTGCAGTGCCCTTAAAGGAAGTCTTGTGCCTGCTGTTGTCAGAGCACGTCTTTGGCTTCATAATCTCTAATCTGCCAGGACCGGCTCAGAGGAGTTGCTCTGCTATGAAATGAGGTTTGTTAAACTACCCATGCCTCATTGCAGATCACTCACTGCAGGATTTCTTCAGGGGCAGGTGCTGTAAAACACCTGGAAAATACAAGTGCAAGGTGTAGGGGTAGAAATGCCCCAGACCTACAAGCTGCCCTGCTGCATGGGGACGTTATGTGATGTCCCTTTGCCGTTGCCTCACAGCTTCCAGCAGCACTGGTGTGTCCCACTGGTCTGATGCCCTGTTTGACAAGGGAACAGGGCTGATGGACTTCCCACAGAGTGGAGACATCCGTGGCTGCTGCTGGAGAAAGCAGAGGTTCTGCTAATGATGACTGTGAATTAGGGGAAGCAAGGCGAAGGCAGCTGCTCCTGTGGTGGATGGAGGCATAATGTGTTTTAATGAATGAAATATCCCAAAAGCTGTAGAAGGAAAAAGGTTTCAAGCTAAGCCATAGACGCAGAGTCACCCAGAGCAAAGGACAGGAGTGGTTTGGTCCCTCCAGCACATAACACGACAGTTAAATTGGTTGAACTAAGCTGGCATCTTCCTCTGGAGGAAGGCTGTTAGAAACAAACCAGGTAGGCAGCGTGTCACTGGTGGACTGTTGGTCAGCCTGCTGTGCTTTTGGTGAGGTGAAATGATGTAGGGTATTTAAAAGGGAAAGAGGCTGAATTGAGACTGGTGTAGCTGTACCTGCTTTGCTTTCCTTTGTTTTTAAAGCAGAATGACTCGCTCAGTTTTCATTACAATCATTGAGAATACATTTGTTAATCCATGAATCACGACCTTCCTGTTTTGAAATTAGATTCCGTTCACAAACCTAGTGAAACTGTCAGGCATTATACAAAGGGTAGTTTGTTTGGAGAAGAGTATTTGCAGAATTTGTAAAGGGAAGGGAAATGGGGCCCAAGAATGCATTGCTGCAGTTTGGGAAGTGACTTGTGAGTCCTTGATTAGAGCAACTGTCCAGGTTAGATGGGAGGGGTGATGTGGAGGACTCCTGTGCTGTGCTTACAGCTGTACTGAGCTGTTTTTTGGCTCTGTCCTGATTCTGCTGGACTCGGGATTGCTCTGCTTTGTCCCAGTCTGTTATGCTTGGACTTAAAAGGACAGAGAAGATCTTTGTCCTCTTCACCTCTATTTTGCTTTGACTGAAGTAAGGAGTCCCTATTGTATAGAAATGCAATATGCAAATAATACAAACGTGCTGTAGTGTTTGAAGGTTGTGGTGTTGCTAAAATTGTATCCATGCAAAACAGCAATTTTACTACTTTGTCTTCTTCTGTTTGAGTCACTATTGAACTTCAGTCTTTTACATACTATTTAAGTAACAGTAAACTGCGATAGCCAAGCAAGCGTAGCAATAATATTTGAAGGAGATGACTTAATAGGCAGTGTATTTGAATGTGAATTCTTCTGCTGTTATACTTTGGAGCTAGCCCCAGAGAGCTGCTGATGGAAATTTGTAAGGTCATGACTGACTTGATGGTGTAGTTATAAATTCCTGCTGAACATTAAGCACATTGCTATTCTTCTCATCTCTGTTTGGTCATTAAGGAAGCCAAAGGACCTCACATGGTGTCAGAAGTGTGGAGTGAGCATGATTTTAGGAAGGCTGCAGAAAAGGTCACAGAAAATAAAGGGAAGGGGAAATAAAAGAGGCATTTTAGAAGCTCAGAGCTTTCTTACACAGGTTTTATAAATAGATGTGTTCGCTTTTTAAAAGTCTCAAAAGTTTATTGCATATCTTGTATACCAGGAGAGCAAATGTATGCCTTTGGTCCTGAGATTGTACTGGAATTTGGGGTTAAGATGTGTGTTAAATGCTGTCAATCGGTTATCTGTTGACAGAAGGTGTCAGTCATATGGGCTAAACTCTTAATCGTAACAAACGATGTGCTCTGGTGGGCAAATACAAGTACAAAGTAAGTTGTTATACTTCTCACCAACAAAATTCAGCCTCTTGTCCTAGATACCTTAAATATCATTTCTGTCCCAGCTCTTCATTTTCTACATGTTTTGCCCCTGGTTTTGTAGTGCTTTCCATGCTTCCTTTTTGTACCTACTTTTTCTTTCGCATTTTGACTCGCCTTCTTAACCCAGGCTTAACCCTGGATGGTTTTAGTGATGTCTTCCAGTGCTGGCTCTTCATCTGTCCTGACACATTCTTCCTATCTTGCCAGTTAACAGTCCTGGTCACTTTGCCCACATAATTACTGTCCTCTGCCAACCACAACACTCCCGGTTTGCCTTTTGCTGTTCCCGTCAGTTTTCAGTCCTAGTTAAATTGTCCCTTTTTCCACTTTGTGTCATAAATTCTCTTTCACTTCTGAGCGTGTCAGACGTTTTATTATCTCTGCATTTACATTGGGTGTCTTCCTGAGCTTTGTTGCCTTGGCACCAGCAAGAGGGTTACCAAAAGACCAGAAAAGTAGTTTTGAGGCAGGGGTGTCTGTGTGTGGCTTGAGCATCTTTTCACTGCAACAGCAAAGACACAGGTAGTGCACTTCTGTTAAATTGATGGCTCCAGCATCCCAAGTTTTTCAGATTAAAAACCCACCAGAACCTGACTGAGATGAAACAAAGTACTTGACAAAATTGCAGGCAGACTTGGACACAGGTGAGATCAGTTTTTCATTCCAGAGTCCTTCAAATTCTTTCTTTCCAGAGACAAGACAGTGTGACTTTCTCTGTCCCAGAGTTGTTTCCCTTCTGGAAACATGTGACTATTGCTTTATTTTGCTAGGAATCATCTCTTCCACCTAACTGGTTAGTAAATAACTTACTACTTCACGGAGGTCAAAACCTTCCTTTCTTCCCTCAGTGAAGTTTCTTTTTCCCTATGAACCTTACATTCTGTATCAGTCTCTACATTAAAAGCCTTTGTGATTGTGAGCATCTAAACACTATAGTTATATATAGCTTATTGCTGAGTCCCAACTTGTCCAAGACAGTTGGGTGACAACGGGCTTGAGGAGTTGCCCACCTTTTTCCTTTATAGGCAACCTATAACCTGTTCCCCAACTTGTGAGGAATTTATGTGGCACTTTGTATTACTAAATCGCACTCAATTTAAACTCTCCAGTTTTCAAGGGTATTCAGTGAAACAGGTTCTTATTGTGCTTTACAATGAGGCAGAGTTAAGTGATGGGGTGATGGGTTTGTAAATTGACATTTTTACTAGCTCAGCTATTAGTGTAAGGACGTGGCTGATTAATGGTCAGGAATAACTTAGGACTGTTCATTCTGGTATTGGTTTTCTTGTCACACACGATCTGGTTAATGAATATCTTCACATTTTAAGAACAACTGTACATGGTGAAACTGAAGGCGACTTCCTTCAGAAAATAAGGCATTAATACAGTGCCGTGTTGCTCTGCTGTTATGACGAGCGTGCAGGCTGCTTTTCTTTTAATAGTGACCTTTTCCACCAGGGCATGTGCTAAATGGCAGCCAGCTATGCATCAGAAAACAATTATGCCTAGTGGTGCAACTGTGTGTATGTTCACGAGGTCTTTGAGGTCTTTAATTTTCCCTGGCATTTAATCTGAACCATGCACTGGAAAGGAACCAGCTTTTACAAAACAAGCACACCAATATTTTTGGAACTCAGACGGGAAAATAATGATGTGGAATGACTGTTTTTGTGCTGTATGTTTTCTGTGGAGATGGCTATATTATCATTGATCAACTATGTTATTAAATGCTTGGGAAAATATTGTTGCCATTTATTTCCAATTTCAGAATTGATTTAGTGGTTGGTAAATTACCTGGAGGAAGCATTTTTCAAAGGCCCGTGTTAAAACAGGCAGGAATTGGGCACTTATTTCTCTCCCTTTTCCTCTGCTCATAGCTGGTGGATGAAATACTTGAGGGTTGTTTTTTCTTCTTGTTCTGTGGCATGATTATTCAAGAAATGCATGCTCAGAATGATTCTAATTATTATTTGCTTCTCTAGTGCTGTTGATCCAAGGTCATCCCTGTAAAAAGGTAAACTCATTGTGGAGATGGAGAGATGGAACTACTTGTGGCAAATTTAATCATTGTTTAAAATATGATGGAAAAGGGCACAGATATGATGGTGGTGGGTTGTAAAAACCATCTAGGACAAGGTAATGCAGTATCAAGTGTCCTAAAGAAGCATCAGCATTCTTGTTCATAAGCTTGCCCCTGCTGCTTTCTCAGGTGCTCTTTTGTTCATGTGTCCTAAGCATGTGCTTATGTTATTTCTTCAGTCAAGTCTTGAAATAACCATTTTCACACTTAACTGATGCCAAAAGGAATCTGGTACGTGCTGTACCACCCGTATCTCAGTGTTTTGTATAGAAAAATGAGTGCCCTATTACGTGCTGGTTGCTGTTGTACCGAGTGTGTGTTTTGTACATCCGTTTCTTGGGGAAAACTGTCCTTTGTGCTGAGTTGCCTCCGGTTACTGAGTACTGAAATCTGTGTCATTCATTCCTTCTCACCAAAAACGTTACCGCATCTCGGAGTGGAGGTTTCATTCAGAGGTTAAGGAGGGCTTGCAAGGGGATCTGCTTACTGATGAAGAGTGAGGTTTTGGGGAGGTTGTCTCTCTTTTTCCGTCGGGCTTTTCTGGTTTTCT
The DNA here is from genome assembly GCF_028554395.1 of Pezoporus wallicus. Classification (NCBI taxonomy): domain Eukaryota; kingdom Metazoa; phylum Chordata; class Aves; order Psittaciformes; family Psittacidae; genus Pezoporus; species Pezoporus wallicus. Next base: position 3,637,951 of record NW_026639755.1, read on the forward strand.
CCCAGGAGCTACAAAAATGTTATCTATTTCAGTATAAGGAGAAAAGACTGTTGTGGGGTTTATGCTTTGTTACCACTACATAGAATTGACTAATAGGTTGCAGTGTAATCTCGGAAATGTTTTGAGATGCATTCCTTACAGTTCCTATTTATAACAAAAGTCAAGCGTGTATCTCAGCAGGACTTTCTAGTTCTTTGCATGGGTGAGATCAGTTTTATTTGTTCATTTCATTTACATTGGGAATTGAGCTTGTTATTAATTTAAGCAGGGTCGGGAATCCTGTTGTTGTGAAATCCTTGGGTTTACAGATGAGCAGCTCAAGTAATAAAAGGTTTTTTGATTTTGTCATGGCTGTGTTTTCTTTTCAGAAATGCCTGATTTTGCATGCACTGGATTTTCAGCTTTTAATTGTTCCATTTTCATGACATTTGAGTTAAAAAGAAACAAACGACTCACATGCTTGCCTGTAAATACATGCTTTAACTGCTCTGTTTGAAAATTCAGTACTTTGCCAATGAGAAAGTTACTGTGTAATAGCACAGATTTACCAGCTGTTAAAAGTAGTTTGATGGGTTTAGTTGTTTCCTTCGGGTCCTGTGGTTTTTAAACAGATCACGTCATTTGTAGTCCCTGGCCAATATTTCTTATCCTAACTTCTATGGCTTAGATTGCTATAAAAAAAGTCAGTATCAGACCTGGATAAGAACCCATTTTTAATTAGAAGCAGATAAAACAACCAATAAAGGTTTCCTTTACAAAAAGGACAAAACCCAACACTCCTCCCTATTCAATTTCCTCAGTATTTTTTCCCAATCTTATCCATTGCTAAGCAAATGCCTGGTTTCCCCACTTAAGCTTGAGCGAAGCAGCATTGTGAAAATGCAGTGTCCACATATGCAAGAGCATCTACTGATGAAAGATCTTAGTGATGCATTTTCAGTCAGCTCTAAGTAACAGCAGTCACTTTTGCTGCTTTTTCTTCCAAATATGGCATTTCTAGAGTGTCCTGGGTTCATCTGTAACAGTTATTCTTCTCCTTTTTAGTAGCTGGTGCAGTGCTGTGTTTTTGACATACAGTTAGAATAGTACCTTGCAATAGGTAGCTGTATGTGCAATAGATTGAAATACACCTACGTCCTATTGCATAGGGTGGATGTAATGTATTACATTTTTGGTAGATGGATTCAGTAAAACCTTTTTGACTGTGAGGCATGAAGGAGCAATAGAGGATTAGCTTTTTTTGGTGTATGAGTATGGATAAAGGTTGTGAAGGTTCTTGTCAGTTGTTACCTGTTGAAATTATGAAAGTCTCCAGCCCCTCTTTAAAAAGGCTTTATGAGATTTTAACATCTTTTTTTGTACAGTTGCTATATTCTACTCTAGCCAAAGAGACTGAGTGCCTTTAACCTGGTACAGATAGAAGACATTTGCAGTCATGGAGTTGGAAAACTTCAGTCAGGTAATCTAAATCTGTGGTCTTCGGCTGGACTTGGAGGATACCTGTGTACCTTCCACTGTTTCTGGCTGTACTGGAGTTGAGCACTTGCAAAAGAAAGGGGTTTGGATTCAAATTACCAGAGTTCAGGTAATTCGTTAAGTTTAAAAAGATACCACATACCTTTCATAGATATCTATCTACCTATCCACTTTGATTCTAAAGGATAAATAGTGCTTTACTAACCAGCAGTTCCATTGATGAAATAAAATGTGTTTTTTCCAGTAAACAAATTGTATTAAATGGCCATTCTTATGTTGGAGATGAACTTCGTGAGCAGCACCCATTGATTATGTTGTGTTCTAGTGGTAACTGTTGGGGAGAAACAATAAAGTGCATCAGGATTGATCAGTAATTTTATTTTCTCTCAAATAGAATTACTAGGAAGTCTGTTTATGTGTAGGCAGGTAGCTAGCTAAAAATATGCTAGCATTTGTCATGTTTGTGGTATTATGTATGTTGTGCTTACAGTATTCATGGCAGAATAACAGTTTCAGTCTGAGATTTTTCCTATGCATTTTGCCTTTGTTTTAATTATAAGGTCTCTGTATGTATGGAGATTATTCTTCTGCATTTCTTAGTTTACACCACAGTGGAGTCTGAAGTGTGAGGCATCTGTATTACATACAAATAAGCAATGTAATCTGGTGCCTGAGCTATTTGTATGTTGCAGCTGAGAAGTTAAGATGTCCCTTTCCTTACTGTCCTTGGATTACTGCTGCCCTTGCTTTCTGTCACTAAATGGATTGTAAAAGTTGTTTTTCCCGTGATGGATGCAGCCTGTCGTGCTGCTTTTAACCGACTTCAGTTCCAAGCCAGTGGGCTGGGCTTCCCAGTTAGCTGTAGGAAAACGTCGGCTGACCATGAGAAGAAACTCAGCCCAGCAGAACAAATTACGTTCAGTTGCAGCAGACAGTGAACCATATGGAAATGGCTTTGCAGTTACGTCTGTGTAAATCCTATCTGGGAAAGGTCCTTAAAGATGTTGCCCTTTCATGCTCCGCAAATCATGTAAGCCCATCGGCCAGCAGCTTCTTGGAGTCCCCTGTTTCTCTGTGACCTGACATTTGCTTTCTCTGATGGCCTTTCTGCCAGCTTTTTCTGTATTAGAACATAGAATATAACGTGAGGTTGGGGAAACAGTGGATTTGTTTCATGGAAGGTTCATTGCAGATGCATGTGCCTGGACCCTGTGAATGAATAGTGTGGCAGGACTCTCAGGAATGCAACACAAGTGCTCCCAGAACTTACTTTACTGTAAAAAAACCTCCTTTAAAGGAGGTTTTGGGGGACAATACCTGGGCAATTTCTTGTCTTCCAGAGACAGGCTGCTAGGGCTGATGTGTTCCTCATAAAGTAGTAGGGCATCACATCAGCTACCTGCAGGAGAACGGAGCTCTCAGACTCCTGTGTTTTTCTGTGACTCCAGTCAGAATCCAGCAAGTTTAATAGAGTGACTTTATTGATAGGAATAAGCTTTAGGTCAAGCCTTAATTTACACCTGTGGTCCTGTGCTTTTAGCCAGTCAATAAAGTGGGTTTTTTCCTGTATGTCGGTTGAATTCACAGGTTCACATTGGCAACCGCTTTCAAAGAGCGCTGGTAATATGAACAAACACACTGAATCTTTTCGAGTTTTTGATAAAGGCGAGTGTGAAATTTCAGGTTTCTAGAGAACAGGGCTGAAACACCGTATGACCTGGCTTTACAATTGTAAAAGAGTTTAGTGTCCCTGAAATTGTGCCTTACTGTCCATGGTTGGGTTATTTGCCTTGTTGAAAATGAGACATTCAAACCCTTTATTGATGCGGTTCAGGTTGTCTTTCTGTCCTTCAGACAATTTTAGGTCTTTCAGCAGAGATTGGTAGCCTTTAATCTTTCCTAAGCTTTTGCCAGTTGAAGACCATGGTGATTTCACTTGCTGGTCTTACAGATACAAACGGGTTATAAGCCCATTTTTTGTCTTTTTGTTTTAACTTTTCTAACTAAATTAATTGTTATGGGGGAGTAGTTGGGGAGGGAGGGGTGATGTAAAAAAAAAAAACCACAGAAGATTGTATCAAACACTTTTCTATTCACCCTGTCTGGCCGATAATACTGCCTGCACTAATCCTTAGCCCTCTCCTTTAAGTTGTCTTTGCCTTTGATTTATCAGGCAGTTGACCCTGGCCGAACCCTGTCAGCGGCAGTTCAGAGGGGCTCTCACAACAGAGGGGCCTCTGGTCTGACAAATCAATTGTGAGGGAGAGATCTCCCAAACAAGGGCTAAAGCCCTTTCCCAAGGAGCTTGCGGTGGCAGCTCTGCGGGGAGGGTGAGGCGAGTGCAGGGGAAGCCTCCCTGCATGGGCACGAGGGCTGAGCGCAGCGGGAGGCAAAACCAGGCTCAGTGCTTCTTGCCTAATAAGCCCGACAAGGGAAACAGCTATATTTAATTTAAAGGCTGTTAAGTGAAGGTCAATTGCCAGTAATTGTCCTAAGTAAAAACAAATACTGAAAGGGTGTTGCAGGTCCAGCCTGGACTCTATTGAAGTAAGATAATTAGAACTGTCAATTAAAACCCACAGGGAAGAAGTTGGTGTTGGTTATGGGATAAGCTAAATTAAAAACAACAACAAAAAAATATCAACTGAAAATATGGCTGCTAATTTGCATAACTCCTCATTTAGCCTGAAATCTGTATTTTAAAAGCAGATGCTGTCACTTGCAGTAAGCCGGGATGGTATTTTAATTCTACAGCCGTAAAGTAGGTAGGAAGCTAATTTGGTAATACATAGATTGATATACACTGAAGCTTGCTTAATTAGTTGCTAAAGCAACATGTTAGCACATGCAGTGTTCCCTATGACAGTCATCTAGTTGTCCTTCTGAAAATACTTAAAAGCATTATGGTGTAGGCACCTGTATTCTTGTACAAACTTTAGTACTCAAGTAATTAACCTTTTGGACTGCACTCCAAAGTAAATGCCTTTACCATGTGGGCTTGGGCTGCCTTTAATCTACTGCTTCATCAAAATAGATAAAGTATTGCTGTGCAAAGCAAGATTTGGAATCATAATTATCATAGGAATACCTGTCTAAACTGTTTAAGTTGTACAGACGGTTTACTGCCGAGAGCTTTCAGTTGCTGGCAACAATTCCAAGAGAGCATGAATTTCTCTGCTTGAAGGTAGGAAAAGATCAAAATGGTTTTCTGTATTTCTAAACAAAACGATCCCAGAAAAGTCTGTCAGCCTAACCAAAAAGTATGTTTAGCAGACAGTAATTCCATACTTTAGTATTGCCTATGGAGTGCACGCTCTCACTTACAACATGATCAAATGTATCATTTTTGGAGCTGTTTATGGCTTTGTTGGAAAAGCCAGTAAAAAAAGCATTCTTGTCTCCCTGAAGTGAGTATACATGCCTGGAGTTCCTCAGTTACCTTTTTGAACAAAATAATCAGAAGTACATCTTAAATCACCTGTGTTTTATGATCACAAATCTAAAGAATCTTAAGATCGTTTTCGCTAAGCTAATGGGCAGCTAATGTGAAAGAAGTGTTTCAGTCTCTGAAAAGTATGCAGTATACATAAAATTCATGCAAGTAATACTGTTTTATATGTTTATGTGGGTATATAAAGAGAACTGATGGAAATGATAGACTAGTGACTTTTATGCATAGTGGAATGAGGGGATAAAGAATCTGATTTTCTTCTCCATACCCAGGCAATATGCTAAGTTTCCTGTGCAAGCAAAATGAATAAGAAATTAAACCAGTTTGAACAGGAGCTGTTCTACTCTCAAAATTAATCTTGAAAGAGTCCTCCACAGATAGTTTAGTTTTACATGATTTAAAAAATATAAAGCAGGTAAAGCATAAAATAAGCACAGGCATTGTTAATGAATTTCAAGTAGGAAAATGCCTTGACAAATAGGAAAATGAAATTGGGTCTGCTAATAGCATCGAGCCTCCTTCATATTGCTGAAATACACCAGCACATTAAAAACTTACCATCAGGTGCATTTTTTTTAATAGTTCTAGAAATGTCTACTAAATGACACTGTCTGGGAGAGCAGGAGAAAAAGAGAAGGATCGAGCAAGATTACGTTGGCTAGGAAATGTCTAGTTGTTGTTTTTAATGTAACATCAGAAACCATGTAGTAATTATGTAAACTGCAGAGAAAAAGCAACCACTGGAAGACCTGCCAAGCATTCTCTTTTCTGTACTTCTGGTATTTGATAGATTTGAAAGTCACGTTGCTCTGCCAGTCAGGGTATTTTGTCTCTTAGGCAGTGGTATCCTTTTCCCATCAAACTACCATGTCAGGCAAGCTGCTAAGATCCAAAGCTCCTTAAGAAATCAATCAAAATTGATGTTAGCGTATTTTAACCCATTCAAAATGAATAGCTTCTGATACTTTACTCCATAAGTAAAATTAAAACTGGGAGGATACCCACAACTTTTCAGATATCTGGATACTTTCAAAGATGCTCTTAAAGTAAGTGTAGTGGCTCACATTCAACCTGATCGTTTCCCTGATTTCTGGTGGCTTACCTATGTTGAATTTGTTTGGTGATACTGGGTTAGGCAATTCTTCCATCAATTAATTTTCTTGCTTTCTCTGACACAGTGGAAACGAAGCATTTCTCATGTTAATACTGTCCCTGTATAGAATATGTATGCCAGTGTATTTGAGAAAGTGTTATGCACGGATATAGTAGAAATCTTCAGTGAAATAAAGCACATGGAGGCAAAGAGCAGCTTGTTCTAACCTTGGAAGGGTGGCAGCATGCTTAAACTGAAATTCTCAGACATAGAAAATACTCTATTGAATATAATCCGAAAGCACCAGAGCAGTTTGAAATGACAACACTATTTAGGGGTTTAAATAACCCCGGTGTTACTGTAACCGATTACCATCGGGGTAAAAATTGAAATGTCATTTGTTAGATGCTCCCATTGCCTTTCCTTTATATCTCTCTGCTTTTCCCCTTTGTAAATGCGTTGACTTTTATAGCCAAGTTAACTTCTATGGTTTAAAAGCTGTCATTGTTTGCTTTGCGGTAATTATGGTGTCTCCTTAGCTGCTGACAAGATTTAGGCTTTGAGATAACTCTGCCACCTGGAGTTGTGGTTTCTGGGTACTGTTTGCTTACTGCCACTCTCGAGCTTTCCCTCGGAGATGCGATGGTGCCTGGTGGATTACTGCTTGTTTCTCAAATAAATGATTAGACAGTGTTCTTATCAAAGTTGGCAGAACATAACTAGTGAGTTCTGAGATTTTCAAGTGATAAAGGTTCTGTTTCAGTTGGGGTCTTGCTAAAAACAAATGTCTGTTTCTTTCACCATTTCCTCTGACTGCAGCATTTGTTCTGTTCCCTGTAAAGATTCTGCATTTAAAAATAGCAAAGAGAACACACAGCTTTGGGATCTGTCTTCACCATAAAAAAATACCACTACAGGTAGAAAAACAATCGTAATCGTTTCCACTTGTGGTATTCTTCAGCTGTCTGTATTGTTGCACGTAACAGTTTCACAGTGACTTCTCTGTGCTCTCCATCTTCACTGATTAATTTTGCAGAAGTTTATATTCTTCCATTTACTAGTTAAAATAATGCCTAGGCATTCATATTTCCCTAATACTGTATTACATGCTTGGAACAAGGCTGTGACCATAATTTTTTCTGCATCTTAATGAAAGGATGCCACAGCAGGTATGGGGACAGTGCTCATCCTTGCAGAAAAAAGGCACTCTTGTCCCTACAGTTTGGAGGCAGAGAAGATGAGAGAGAGGAGAAAGGTTTTGGTTCTCTTAATTGTTACACCAGTCAAAGAAGGTAGGGTAAGTCATTGCTAACATTTCAGTTTTATAGATAGCAAGAGGTTATAATGCCTGGGGACACCTCCCAGGGAATGGAAGTGTTGCATCTAAGGTTATGCTCCAAAACTCTGCCCCCATGGGCGAGGCCATAAATATGAGATGCATTGTGTGATGTAGCTGACAGCAGATATGTGTTGTTTCACTTCCAGTCCCAAGGGGAGAACTGCCTATGTGCTGCTTTCCATGTAGCCTTGGTTAGATGTGGTGAGCTTTCAGCAGAGTCCAGTGTTGCAGGAGCATGCCTTACAGAAAACCTTCAGTCAAAGATAACAACCATTTCTCTAACAGCATCTTGAGTTACAGCTGACTGTACCCTTGGCTCTTTGTGAGGGCACTGAACACACCTTTGTTTTTCATTGTGAATTCAAAGGAATGGATGCAGTATGTTTTGTCTGAGGAGAAATGGATAGTTTTTATTAAGTCCTTGAGTGACAAGTCTTCCCCTGGGTAGGAGTTCTACTGAGCACTCAGATGAGTGCTCAAGATGGGAAACTGTTGCTGGAACAAGAAAGAATGGCAGAAAATGCTGCTAAAACACAGTAATTCTGTAAACTTCCACACCTTTGTCTCAAAGGCAAAGATATGCTCTGCTGGCAGCATTAATACGTGTTAGCATTTTCTTGCTCCTTTAAAGCTGTAATCCCTTTCTGATATTCAAAAATGAAAATAAATCAGAAGCCAGACCACTAAGATAACACTTTTCACAGGCTCTGCAGTTTTAAAAACGTTTAACACAGAATGTGGAATAGTAATTAAAGCCAACTGTTCTGGGTAGCAGGCATTTGTGCTTGACCTCCTTTGGAAAGCTCCACTATTGCAGTAGCATTTTATGTGGTTGCAGGTTATATTTTCATGTAAAGCACAGGGAATACCGTGTGGTATCCATGAAAATAAACACTCAGCAACTGCACCACATTCCCAGTTGCTGGGCTCTGCTTCCCTCCACTCCCTAGACAATAATAATGTCAAATCATTAATTTACACCCTTGTGTGTCAGACACCCCTACGGCTACTAATGTATGCTAAACTGCCAATAGCTTGTCACAGTATCAGCATCGGGAGTGGTCGCCCCAGAGCTAAATGATGCTTGGGCAGCACTGACATCAGTAGGAGTAATGACCGTTTCTATCATCATCCTTCTACAAGGCTCAGCATAAATCTCTTCCCTGCTTCATCCCACTGTGGTCATGAAGGACTGGTGTAAGCTGGCAGCCAAACTGCTGCTTGGTTAGGAGGGAGAGGAGAGAAAGGAGGGGGAACTGGTGAAGGAAGAAGCTGCTGTGCTTTTCTTAAATGCAGTTTGTATTTTTAACTAGTTGATGTTTTACTGTACTGTCATACTGTACTTTCTGTACAGGACAGGAGGCCTATGGGCTTAAGAAATTTCCCTCCTTGAAACAGTGAAAAAGAGCAGTGGAAAAGCCACCCAATGTAATTCCCAGCATGCCATAAAGCAAATGCTTTTGACCGACAAAAAAGCTCTAGGTTTTTACACAGCTATGGTTAACCATAGTGCAGCAATACTCTTCAGCACACAAATGGATGTACTTCCAAATACATGGTATAATTGCTGAATAATGGGGGTATATGAATAATAATGGGGGTACAACTGCTGCACAACAGTATTAGAATGTGAAATAAGAAAGACCATTTTTATGTCTTGCAAAACGAAGCAAAAGAATGCTGCCTGCAGATTGGCTACAGATTTTTTGCTTCTGGCTTAAAATAGAAAATCCACAATTAGGTTCTCATCCAAAGAATAGCTACAGGGGTCTGAGGTGATGTAACATGTATGTGAAAATACATGTGTATTATCTGCTGTGGGTGCCGGTGTCTCCATGGCTTTCTATTAAAAGTATTTGTTACTCTTCTAATAAAATCATCAGAGAAAGCCGTTGCTCCGTGTTGTGCTAGGTGTGTGATGTTACCTTAACCCACTGCTGGCATGCTGATTGCCTGCAGACAAGAGGTATCTTGGAGTTGCTCTTGTAGCTGGCAGTTGCTGCCTGAGCTGTGAGCTATTTGCCCTTCCTGCTTCAGGGTCATTTCTGCCTAAATCTGTGAAGCTGGCAGAGCTCCACGTGGTGTGGCAGCAGGGGATGGCTGAATGCTTATAGACGGGGCTGTTAATACACTGTGTGCGCACGAACAAGCAGCATGTATGGTTAGAAGTTGAGCAGTTTTTAATTGTTTGTGCCTGAGGGATGATGGAAGTCACCGTCTGGATGGCATGCTGTCGGTCAGGCTGTGTGGCTCTACGTCACCTCTTGTAGGAACAGAAAATGAGTGAAGGCTGAAGCTGCTTTGCAGTCGTTAACATTCTTAAATGGTTTTTAACATATCTTACTAAATTCAGCCCCTCTTAATGTGGAACCAAAATATTTATCAAATTCACACATGTTTAAAAATTTCACTATATTTTAAGAAATAGTGCTGGTACCCAGCAGGACTGTGATACTTGTTTCGGACAGGCAGTAGCTGAGATCTGTAATTGAATAAGCGAAGTTATGTTTGTTATAGTCGTTCAGAAATGTGCTCATCATCACTGAAGTTTTAACCCAGGGGATGTGGCTGCCATCAGTGTCCTAACTCCACTGAGTTTGTTGTTAGTTAACAAGGGCAGAAATGGAGCGGTCCTGTGCATTGAACATGCTGAGATAGAAAGGCACCAAGAAGAGTTAGGCAGATTAAAGGGAGAAGAGCAGATTCTTTGCATTAGTTCTTTTGTTCCCCTAAACTTCTGTAACTGACAGGACCAAACCACGTCCTATAGTGTGGAGGAGCATCTTTCAAGGGAAAGCTGCCAGTCCTAGAAACTGAGACCAACCCATGAATGAGTTCCCACAGGAGGCACTACTGCCGTCTGATCTTCAGCGTGTGAGTTACACCTGCAGCTGCAAACAAACCTGGGAACGATGCTGACCTAATACGTGATCTGTTGATCCATTATAATCTCATTATAATGACAAAAATGAACATATTTTGCACATTGTAGCAGCATAGTTGTTGTTTGGGGTTTTTTGGGGTGGGGTTGGTCATTGGTGTTGTCAGAATAGGTGGCAGTTGATGCCCACCGCAGAAGAGTAGGTGGTGGTAGTAATGCTGCCTGTGTATTTATACATTACTTTTCCTTTTTCAGCTTATCAAGTTGAAATGACTATCATCAGGTCAAAGCTATTTCTCAAGGGTGGATTTGTGATAAACTAAATGTACTCTTTTCTCTTTTGTGCCCAGTGTGACATATAGCAAGAGTATTAATAAGAATAAATAAATTGGCTTTTCTCTTCTTAAGCATGGTGTTGAAATACCAAGCAATAATAGAGGAGCTACCTATTTTGTGCGAGTGAATGAGTGTCCTAAGCAGATGTTCAAGACAAAGAAATAAAATAAAATAATAAAAAGCCTGCAGAAATAGGATGTAAAACTGTCTCATGCAGGTGCTTTCCTAGGAGGAAACAATTTTGATAACATCATGAATTACAGAAATAGTAACAGGTGAATCAAACACCCTGTGCTTATCTAGCAATAGCTTGGCAAGATTAAGGCATTAAATTCCTCTTAGGTGATATACAGGGGTCCAACTGTTTGTTTGATACAGCTGTTCATCATCAGTCCTGAAAGCTCTAGTTATGCTTCAAGGATTAATGAGTCTGCTGTCCTGTGAGGCTCCGGTTGGAGGTTGCTGGGTTGTATGGATTTGGGTCTTGTTTTTTTTTTCTGAGGATATTCAATTGCTGCTCAGTTCTTTTAGGCAAACTTAGGTAAAGGTTTTAATTGTGATCAGAGCCATAAAAGAATATTAAGTTTTCTTATTTTTTGGTTTTTAGTAAGTTCAGTTATCATGGGAAAGGTCAACTGTCAATACAATATAATGATTAAAACTAGTAGTGCGTGCTTCTTGCTAAAACTCCACAGTAGTAGCACACCCGTAGTCCCTTTTTGCTTACGTGACAGCTGCTGGGACTGGTTTGAAATACAGATGTTTGGGATTCTTTCTCAGACCTTTCAGATGTTCCTGCAAGTGCTTTTTTAAGCTTGATTTAGTAACAGTGCAGGGCTGGGCTTCCTTTTATAAAGCTATTGGTGTGTGAGTATCTAATGCCCATGAGCGCTTGCACTGATGCAGTGGCTTGTGCAGGGAAAGGATGGGGCCTTTCCTCAGTGGCGTGGAGCCACTGGCTGCTGTAAAAAAACCACTGCTTTTCCATTGACTTACAGAGGCCAAAGATGGTGTCCTGCATGCACCTTCTTTTCCCACGTTGTTTCCCTTAGTAGCTGAAGACTGCAGTATTTGCCATATTGGAGATCTTGACAAGATGCCATTGTTCCCTTCTGGGTTTGCCTTTGCTCAGGTCATGGTACAGCCTCATTCAGAAGCATTATTCAGTGAGTCTTAATTTATTTTGGGAGTCATATTTAGCTTTCCAGGACCCTAGTTGGATAGGAGCAAGTAATAACGATCTATTTATTGCTACTAAGAAATGGGAAAAATTGACAATAAAAAGCAAGTTTCAGATTATTTCCATGTTCTTCCACTGAGGTGCATACCTGCTTTAAGAAAACAAAGGTAGGTGCTGCACCTGAAAGGTCACACAAGAAAAGGGCATGAACATCAAGTGAGAGAAGTGACCATCCCGAGGCTATTTAGAGGGACATTTATAGAAATGCCATGTTCCTGAGTTGTGAAAGCTCCTGTTCAGCAGCACTGCTTCTGTCACAGGGACCAGGAGCCACAGACCTTGGGTGGTTTTCAGCTTGGCAAACTACCTCAGTTTTAGTCTGTCACATATAAGGGGGTGTATTTGAGTTGGTTGGAAATAAGCAATGGTAATTTTGATATGATGGGGTTAATGGAGAGGAAATAATAATCTTTGGCTTTTGCATATGTAAAATACGAGGTCTCATCCACAAGAACGAAGGTTCAGTCATCAGGTAGGCAAGTAGTGATTCCATGTGGGTAAGAGATTGGAATCAGGTCCTAACAAGTGACACTAACGTGACCACTCGTGTAGTTTGTGATGGTTCACTGCCTGTACGTGGCTCAGATGTTGTTGGTGAGATTTATCTAAAGCTGGTTCCACAACTCATTTAAAGTCACTGTGAATCACAGTGTTAGAGAGGTGAATAATCAGTATGACCTTTTGACTCATGATGAGAGGAAAAAAAACCTGGCTTAATCTTATTAGAAGTCAAATGATTCGGAAAGCAACTGAAAGCTAATCAGCCTTGGGGATTACTGTGAGGCTTTGGTCATTCATGTGGTGTTCTCTTCATTATGGTTTTCCTTTAAGGTTTTCTCAGGCTGTTCCATTGTTTTGCAGAAGTAAACAATAAAGTGTATGATCTGACCTAGTCAGTCACTTGAGTCTAGTCTTATTATTTTTAGCTGGATTCACGTCATTGTATTAGAATATCTCAGCAACATATAACGATGCTCTCTTTCAGGTTACTTTCCTGTTAACTGTGTTCTTAAGCTACTAAAAAATCAAACTGTAGTAGAGAGTGAAGGAGTGAATCAGTCATTTTGTGGACTGAAATGCAAGGTAGTGGAAAACTTGCTTGTCAAGGGAACGAATCACAAAAGGTTTCACTTTGTATGTGACTTCAGTTCCTTAGTCATGGGATAATAGTTTTAGAGCAAACTTCCCATTCTAGGATATAGGAGAAAATACATGATGGTTCTTACTGTGGCTCCACCCAGAAAACAGACTGTATGAGCTTTAAATCCTAAAAGGCGAAGCTTCTTATTGAAGGTTTTGAGATGTACAGTACTGTCATACAAGCTTATCTCAGTTCTTGAGGCTCAGCTTTGAGGCAGATGGTTTCAGGTGAACTCTCAGGGCTGGACTAAAGCAGGAGCTCACTGTGCATGTATTTAGGGCCGTAGATCCCCGAGATGCACAGTCACACCAAAATGTTCATTTTTCTAGTCCTGGAAATAAAAATCATAATTCCCTTCATTGGAAACAAAGTTACTCTGACTGCAGTCACTGGAGAGTCATCTGTCTGAGCTGCCTCACTGCTGCAGTGAACTTGGCTCTGGGTGGGGGGTTAAGACCATCTGCAATTCAACTTGTGTTGTGCCAGTACTCCATCTTCATGTTGTAGTGGCAGCTGCAGTCAGAAGGTGGAAAAAGCAGTAGTCCTTTTCCAAACAGGAACCATGAATAGTGTTGAAGGGAATGGTGTTTTCTGTTGAGCTGAGGCTGAGCTGACCATTACCTTCCCTTGACCTGGGGTTATACGGTATGCTGTCATCTTCAAGTATGGTAGGAAAGGGGCAGTTTGCAGTGTAGCACGCTCACAATGACGTTTTTGAGGAAATACAGGGCAACGATTCATGTAGCTGAAGAGGACAGCCCTGTGTTAAAAGGGATGGGGATTTGTGCTGTTGTATAATAAGCATGAAATGGTCTGAAATAAAATAGCCCAAAAGGTACCGAGTTTCACCCAGGTTTCTTGCTGCAGAGGCTGGTTGCAGCCCCATGTAGACTTGTATGTAGCTTATATAACTGCACAGGGTTTGGGGGTAATCTTTCCACAGCTCTAATAACTTGGGGTTTGTTTTGTTTTTTAAATTTAAAAGCTGGCTGAGATTTTGAAGCATAAGATGCCATCATTGAGTTAGGTGTGATTGATTTCTCGTGGCTCATTTTAGCCTAGGAATGTTTTACTTCTAAGATGTGTTTTTATTCTGCATGTGTCAAGTTCTGGATCAACAGTTTGGCAGAGCTGCTGCTAAGTCCTTGAATACTTAAACCACTGGATGTTTTAAGAGTTGTGAACACACTCTGCATCTTTGGGCTTCAAGTCCCAAATGCCTGTCATTTTTTTGTGCTTCTGTAGCTTCCTTTACCATGGGACGTATATGGGATACCCCAAATTGTTAATGAGTATATCTTTACAACACAAAAGGAAGGAAAATGGGAATGCATGTGATAGAATAATTAGTTTAGCCTGGATTTAGAAGCCTGTTATAGTAATGGCTGTACAATCCAGCTTTTCCATAAACCGAGCTTCTCAGAACCTGTATGTTTAGTTTACATGAACATCCATGACATTAAAATAATGATATTTACATACTGTTGTTTATAATTTGCTAGAAGTGAAATATGCACTATGAGGGAGTCTCTGCCAGTCTGTAGATCAAAAATACCTGCCTCTGGGAGGCAGAAAATTCTCCATATTTAACTTCAAAAAAAAGAAGTTTCCCCACCAGCATCTGGTGCAACACTTGGAAGTATCGTACTTCCAAGAACTTGGGACCTGTATGAGCATTCACTGTTCATAAATGAACAAAGGTGAGAAGGACTTACAGGCTATCCTATTGGAGCCAAGGCAATTCCCATGACCTCCGTTTTACCATTCTTGACTTTTTACCTTCACCTCCCAGTTTCTCTTCAACCATTTCTTATTGCCATTATAGTCTAGTTCTAGTTTTGCCTTAAAGCCTGTTCTTGATCTGTGGAAATGGATTTGCTGGGCTTTGCCTGTCTATTCAAATGATCAAGATGATTCAAGATGGCATTCAGCAGAGGCCGCAGTGATTAGGCCAGCATTAGTGAATGATTGTATTAACTGGTCCCAAGTTTGGACCAAATACTTCAGGGTTTTATTCTGTACGTACTGTACAAATTGTCTGTAACCGGTTTGAATAGGTTTTATTCATTTGTTTCAGTTTCAAGTGAGTGATTTCTGTGGAAATTCTCATTTACCAAAGTATTATGCAGAATGAGGGGATCAGATTATTTTTTTGGCTACACAGCACCACAAATGTTAATCAGCTGCCAATTGCTTTTACCAACAGGCTTGTACAATGCTTGACACTATCAGCACCTACTGCTAAGATCCTTTGTCAGTTTTGTTAGTGCTGAATGGAGAAATTCCCTAACCCAGTGAGGAGAGTACATTGATTGTGTTCATTAGAGGTGTCCACCACTGTGGTTTTTAGGGGGTTGGAGCCCTTGTTTAGTTTTTTCCCTTTTTTTTTCCTTAGGTCAGTGAGGAAAAAAAAGCACAGCCACGTACAGAGAGTGAATCAGAACATGCAGTTGTAGCAACAAAAACTAAAGAGCACTAGAGTAGTATCCTGAAGATAGCAAAGCATTATGAGGTTAGCTGAGATACCATCTGGACTCAAGCTCTCTAGCGTTTATTTTCTTGGTATCATTAGCAGGCATCATAAATCACCATAGAAGACATGGAATTAAAGGAAGCCTGCCCGCAGATAGAAAAATGGATTTGCTGAAGAAGATAAAAGTCAAAATGCAGGTGTCTGACTGGAATTCAGGTTCAACTTTGCATATATTGCGTTATGATGTGCATTGAAAAAAAAAACAACCAAAAAACTAAACGGAAACCCTCCAAACCTCACAGTTATTTTGTAAATTTAAATGGCATTTATATTGAGCTGGAATTGGCATTCTTAATGAGCCTTGGACTCACTAACAACTAAACGACAGCAACATTTGAAATCAATTCCATTAAATTCAGTCTCTTGAGAGAAGCCCGAGGGCATTTGTAAAAGGCCACAAATTTAGAATTTGAGATCTTGGTATGAGAGTGAGGTCAGGCTGAGATCAGCCTGGGATTCTGCTGGAGTTTGTAAGTGTTATCCATGACAAGCTTTCTTTAGGACCTTGGCTTCAAAACATCACAGGAAAACGGGTCACAGTTGTACCGCTTACCACTGCTGAAAGGATGGTTGAGACATGCTGCGTGCTCATCTCTGCAGCCTCAGTCACCAGAAAAGGGTTCCTGTGGGGCCATGCTCCTTCCTTGCCCTGTAAGACTTGAGAAATACAGTGGAGCTGACAAAAGTAGTTTTTAATATTTTACATTTTAGAATTTATCAGGCCATGCCACATTTTCCTTAGAGGCTTGGTACATGTGGTGATAAGGGAGGAGAATAAGAGGAGACAACAAAGGAATGTTAATGTTAAAAATATATAGCTAGTGCACTGGGCTGTTTTGGAATATATTTGATGACTAAACATTCTTTTTCTGTCCTTTGAATGTTAATTGGGTTTGCTACAGGTTGTAGGACATGCATTTATCCAGGAAACATCAGACATGACACAAAAAGCAATGGTGAATAGTATAGCATAATTATGCCTCTGTGCCTTTCTTAGCAAGGTGGATCTAAATTGAACTGCAAGTTTTGTAGCACTGAAGGAAGTTCTGTAGTCCTTTCTGCTAAGGATAAAAGAAGGCATTGAATATCCTGTATAAACAAAACTATCTTAAACATGCAATAGCCCTCCTTTGATTTTGATACTTAATCCAGCATAGTTTACTTGAGCTGTGCTCTGCACATGTTTATACGACACGGACTTTTGCACCGGTATAACAGCAGTGCATGATACCAACTCTGTCACATTAAAATGTGACAGTTGTTTAGGGGACCAGCAGTTTCTTAGCTCCTTCAGAGAAGTGTCCAACTACTTCCACAGTTTGATGCTTTCTTGTAAAGATCTCAAAATCACTGTTTTCCCCACCTTCCTCTTGGTTCTTTTCCCCCTTCTAATATACGTCTTCAGAAACTGCACATGAAAAGCTTCACAAAGACATTCACTTAAAGAAAGAATAAGTTTTAAATAAATCATTCAAAAGTTAGAGGTGTTTGCCTTTCTCATGCACTTTTATTGTTTGCCTCAGAGGCCAATAGTATTATTGATTTCTGAGAGAAAAAGAAACCTCTTTGAAGATCCGGTCTGACCTTCTGCATAATGTAAGTCATGTAATTTCACTCTGAGTTGAGTAATCATCCTTTCTATTGGATGTGGTTACTTGTGGTAGAACTTCAGCTTATCCTTTAGAAACACATCAGTTCATTCTTTTGAAAACAAAACAGAAAAATATCCAGGTACTGATTTACATTCTAGTTCCATTGATAAATTAGTCTAATGACTTAATTATGTATAATATGTGAGAAATTGCATCAGACCCTATTGTGAAGCTTTCTGCAGTTGGCTGTGCACTGTTAACGGTCTTGCCTTGGGAAGGCTCTTCTGATTCTAACACACCAGCGCTCTCTAGTACTTGCTAGGAAAAGCATGAAGAGGCAGTTGTTTAACCTGAATTTGCCTAGATGCTGAAATGTCATTCTCACAAAGGCTCTTAGTTTATCACAGCATGGACAGCACACAGATGGACCTGGAGCCCGCATACCAGCAGCATGAGCCCCTGTCATAAACCTGACTGATTTCCTTCTGGTCCTCTTTGTAAGTCCTCAGCCACACAAGCCAGATGTGTTAGCAAATAACTGCAGTGCTGCAGAGTCTGTAGCTCTGGAGGAGCATGCTGCGTGGGCCACCTGAAACTGGAAAGCTTTTCTGGTATTCTGAATACCCAGATTTTGTTCTGAAATACTCAGATCTTTTTCTGAAATTGAAGGAAACTTTATTTTGGAACAGTATTTTCATTGCCATAGTTTATTATTTTGAAGTATTAAGTATTCAGGGGAGTGCCATATCTAGAACCTTAGGTTTATAGTCTCATAGCTATACATGCTCTTGGCTTCCTCTGAAACCTACTGACAGCCCAGGGCTGGGAGACACCAGCCATCTAGGGTGAGCATGAGCTGCCCTTTCCGATCTGGATGGCAGATGGGTTATCTCTAAGCTAAGCAAAAGCTGGGAGGAAATACATAAACAAGAATGTCAAGTTTATGTGCTGAAGAAGCAGACCCAGCGCTGTAACTCATTGTAGGGCTCTTGAACTGGAAAACAGGTCAAATTAGAATCTCATCTGAGTAACACTCGGGATGAAGAAATAGCCTAACCCAATCCAAACCCAGAGATCAAGGAATCTTGCACAAACCCAGGGTGATTGCAGTCTGTCCTGTAGAAGAGTTACGATATTTTGAATGACAGAGGGGGTTATATTTTTATATGTATAACCTTTGATCTTTTCTTGATTTGCATTAGTATCCATGCTGTCAGCTGTGAACAGGGAGGCTGAGTGGGGACAGCCCCGTGCCCAGGCTTGAGCCCAGCTTTTTATGTAAGAAAAGCCCAAACAAAATCTTCCATGAGGTGGAATTGTCTTTCTCTACACAACCCTCACTTGTGCTTTCTGAATACTAAGGTTCCCCTAAACCACTCTAAGAAAACTGCAGTCAAAGATGCATGCTCTGACACAGTAGAGGTCAGGCCCTTGAGTGTCGGTAATTGTTTATATGCAGTACAGGGTAGTTTATGTTGGGGTTAAAAATGACTTTGCTGTAGAACCGAGGAGGCTGAGAGCATGTCAACAATGTATTAGTCTGCGTGTGAAATTCATCACTGGCTATGGCTGGGAGAAGGTAGTGACTTATTCATCTCCTTAGTTATTTTAATTTTTTCAGTATTACATTGATAGTAAGGATGCTTGTTAGCCAGAGGTTAAATAAGAATCAGTCTTAGATTAAGGTATGAGCTTGCAGTAAGAGGCAGAGGTGTTTTTTCATTCTGAGTGAAACTGCTACATAGAAATGTGCTCAAAATAACTCTAGAATATAAAGCAAAGGCAGATTTAGGTTTTGTATCATAAAGCCCTTGATTTTTTTTTTTCTTTTACATTTCAAGTGTAAATGCACCTGACTTTCCTGCTAAAGTGCACTTCGGGATTCCTGGTGATTTGGTTTTGGTGGAAATTAAAGTTGGTTCGTCTTGGAAACTCTTGGATTCAAAGAGTGTGTCCTCCATCACTTGCACATGTTCAGGACGGCGGGGTCTAGTTTTCTGTAGGCATTAGACCGCAACTGCTATCATTTTTACATTGTTATATGAGACTTCTACACCTTCTCCAGTGAATTAAGACAGGGGGTTGATTCTGAACTATGCTTCAGTTCTCCATGAGTTAATGGTTAAAATTTGCATTACAATGTGTGAGACTTTTATCTTGAAGGAAGATCTTAATGGCATCTGTTTATCTGTGAATTTATGCTCCCAGTGCTTGTATGTTGTAACAGCTCGATGTAGAAGAGGTCACATCCTAATGGAAGCTCTGTGGGGGATCAGTAACTGCAGCAATCCGAATCATTTTAAAATCATAGCAAAAATAGCTGGCACAAAAATAATTTGTTAAGAAGGGCAGCTGTCGCTAAAATGCACTCGCTTTAAATAAAGTGGGGCTGAAATGTGTACTTCGTCTCTTTCTTTTACAAGCCCAAGTACTTCTTTTTCTCTGTTCTTTACAATTCCCTATTTTCATGACCCTAACGAAGATCAGAAGTCTTCACATTGAACTCAGATTATTATCTTTTCATTGGAAAGTGTGTTCAACTTGTGTTCCCAAGCACAGCTCAGCTAGAGTCTTCCCAGTCTTTCCCAGGGAAACTATCCATGGCTTCAGTGGAATTACATCAGTTAAAAAGCAGATAGCTGCTGGGACCTTAAGCATGTTCACGATGTGGTTAGTTTAGATAAGTCCTTTATGGTAAGTAGGTGAAGGAGGCGCTGGCCATCTGAAGAACCCCTCATTTTTGTAAGTCTTTTTAGCAGGGCAGGTCTGTCCCCTGTTAACTCATGATGGCCACCATGCAAGGGAGAGAAGCCGACATTGGAAACTGTGGCAGCTTGAACTAAACAAGTCACACGTACAGAAAACATGAGACAATGATGAAAATCAAGATTTTCCCAGGGAAAAGGGTCAAACCACTTGTCCCCAGCAGCACAAAATGCAGATTAGTGATAGGGGCAGGTGTAAGCAGCTCTGTTCATGTCAGTATGGGTAAAGGGCTGATAGGAAGAAACTGGCCTTAAGTGGTCTAACATGACAAGGTCATGGAGATTTATGCAGTCTTAAAATGACATCTGCTGTGTGCTGCGATCCACACATGTTTAGTCAGTTGTAAAAATGCATTTTAATTTTTAGAAGTAAATCATGTATAGTAGTTCACTAAGCAGTGATTGGTTTTAGTTTGGGTTTTGGAGAGTTCTGTATTGGTGTCAGCACTAGTTAGACCACAAGTTTAGTTTAACAGCATTTTGGTTTTGTGCTAATGATGTGTTCGAGTCATTCCAAGTGGGAAATGCTCAGCAATGTAGATATGTAGATAAGCATCTTCTGCTTTGATAAAAATCAAACTGGTTTTGAAATTAAAATACTAAACTAGTGGGGGGGCTGGGGGGAGGAAGCTTTGGTTTTGTAGCATTTATTTTCTCACATTTCTTCATGGTGTATTTGCAAGCCAGGATCAGTGGGAGAGCTCAGTGCAAAAAGCTTCCTACAAAATGCTGTTCTTGCAAGTTTTTGAGCTCACTTTCACAGATCAGACAAGGTCAGGATAAGCACACATATATTTAGGTGCTTTTATCTAAATAGAAAATCTAGACCATATCAGGCTTGGCCTTTACTAGTTGAAAGAGGTTTTTAGCATAGATATGGAGCTCCACACCGCTGAGCCTGTGGCCTGGCAGTCAGACTGTAGGAGAAGTTTCTGCTGAGCTTATCTTTTTGCAAAACAAAAGTTGAAAGGCCTGTTGGAACACAAAGTGAGATGGGCCTTTCTGTGGGTTTGTGCTGAGCTTTGATACTGAATGAAAGTTGCTGAAAGCCTAATGACCATCCTGTTTGCTAGAGTAGGACTTCTTTGCCAGAAGGCTGCTAATACTGAAGTCCTTGGAGCAGATGCCTAAGGAGGATATGGATTCTCCATACTTGGAGAAGTTGAGAGCGTAAGTGTGCAAGATGATGAGCAGTGTGCTGGCTTTGAAGTTAGCCCTGCTTTGAGCAGGTTGTTGGGATGGACGTCTCCAGCCATCCCTCCTAACCTAAACCTTTGCAAGTTTCTGTGTGAAGGAGAGAGGGTACAAGGCTGTATCAGTTATTGGGTAGGTATGTGTCCTATGCTTACTTGTGATGGCATGGGTTTGCCAGGTGAGAGGTTAACTTCACAATACATACCGTGGTTTCAGTAATGCTGGTTTCAGTCATGTTAGTTTCTTCTTTCAGTGATGTCACATGCAATATTAGGAAGCACAAGGAAGAGCTGTATGTGGACTACACTCCCTGTGTATCAGCAGTCATTTGCAGCCCATGATGCTTTATGAATCCATCTGGGCTAGATAAGGAAAGAAACTGTGTACAGGGATTTTATGCATAAAAGTTGTCCCACTAAAGTCAAGAAGACTACATAAGGGACTGGATATTTGTAGTAGTTCTCTCTGAAGAACCAAGCCCTCATGTATAGGTTACTGGGGTAGCTCAAATGTAATTGGGAAAAAACATCTTTGAAGGAATCAGTGGAGGCACACAACCTGTGCCACTTGGTGCTGTAAAAGAGGGGGACAGGTTATTCCCTTCTAATATATTAACACAACAAACAAATTGTTTTTGCAATTAATTTTGTTTTCATTCAGGCAAAATTACAGTGGGAAGCCCCACGATAATGGGTATGACATGCACATTAATATAAAATGAATTCATTATGATCAGTATTACTACAGCAGATTCCAAATGAATTAATAATGACAGGATAGTCAAAACTAAGTGGAACCACACTTATAGTTGAAGGCACAACATGCTGTTAATGACACCACTAAACAGGGGGTAGCATTAGAGATTTTGTGGAAGGAAATTGTAGTCTTGGGTACATAGTGCTTGTTTCTGTGTTTAGTTGTCAGCTGAAACAGTTGGTAAAAAACATTTATTGGCCAAAGTAATGCTTTTCATTTTATACAAATCAAAGCAACGCTGTTTTCTTTTGACCATTTTGAAGTAACCTTTAGTGAAAATGTGGTATAATGTGCAGGATGAAAACACGTTTCACTTGGACAGTTTTAAGTAAGTTTAGTTTTTCCACTAAAGATAAATGTGAATGTGTAGATTTTAGATATACTTTTAGTCCATGTTTTTCCTAGAGAAAATTTTCAGCAAGAATTGCTTCATAATGCCGTGGCCCTCCTTGCATCTTCAGTCTTTAAGGTTACTTTCTTATTTTAATAGTAAACTTGGTGTAAGCATAAAAAGGTAGGTTTAGTGATTGAGTTCTATAGCTTGAATTTGGATAAGCCTTAAGATATCTTACCTTTCTCTCACCAGGTGGTAGTTTGCACTACTGCCAGGTAGCAGTGTGTCCTATGCCTTTTTCCTGAGTATAAAATGGATTCTCATTCTCAGGTGGGAGTGGGGGGGAAGGATGGTAAGAACAGCACGACACATAGGAACTGTGAGCTCGGGTATGCATAAAACTAAAATAACAGCTAGCAGTATTAGTTCAGTATTCTAATTAATCTCATTACCAGACACAGCTAAGAAAGATTTAAGAAGCCTTGTTATTTTCTTACGCAGAGCCACTGTTTTTAGAACTAATCCAAAAACCCCTTCACCCTAAATTAAATTTCTTCTTTTGATTGTAATAGTACATAGAGGAAATAGCTTTTTCATAGGTAGAATTAAAAATAGTGGGCAACTATTTTCCCTAGAACTCAGTTCCATCAGATTTTATATATTTGTAGATGTAACAGTTTAAGTTTTATTTAGTAGAAAAACCCAAGTAGAAAGTTCTTTCATGAAAATACTTAAATTTCTTCTGAGTGAAACATTTAGAGTTTTGCTTGGAAAAAAGTTCCATTTTAAAATTCTGCTTTTCTCTTTTCTAAATGGAAACAGAAGCCAGATTTTGTTTTTTTCTGAGCTATTATTTCAGAAGGTTCATGGTTTTCATTTTCAGCTTCAAAACTGACATAACAAATTCCTTAATGGAATAAAATTTTATCTCCTTACTCCTACCTGTTGTTTAAGGGAGGAAAAAAGTGATCTTTTACCTGTTCAATTTGTTGTGTTTCAGTGCCGTAGAAGTAACCATTCTTCCTCGATTATGAGACATGACAAATAGGAGCATCTCCACTCCATTTGTCTTTTATAACATTCATTACTCTGTAAAGTTCTAGCGTGTCCTCTCTTATTTGTCTCATCTATAAACATCTCAATCTTAGCATGCTCATTTCTTATGGGCGAAGTCTTCTCGTGCCTCTAATCGGTTTTGTCATCCATCAGTGAACCCTTTGTACCCTAGAAAGAATGTAGCAGAAAGATGACCAAAGCTTAAGAGTTCCAAGGAGAAATGTACAGCACAACAGCATTTGGTATAGCGGCATTAAAAACATCTCTTTCTACCCTCTGGTTTACAGTGACATCAGAGAGGATATTTCTGGACTTCTAATGTACTTACAAAAGCAGCATAGTTAAATGATTCAAAAGAATATATGTGTTCATGAGAAGTACTGCTGATTAATGATCACATTTCCCGTATCTTCCCTTGTATCACAGTTTTAGGGAAATGCTTTTCTCTTATCACAGTTCTGGTTATGAGCCCTTTCCTTTTGGAAAGCCTTGTCAGTTAGCTGTGTATAAAAACATACCATGGTAGCCATTCTGCAGCACTCTTGAAATCGGTTGTTTTACTGCAGGATCGAAAATCAGAATGAGAAACTGTGCTGTACTGACAGAAAATAATGCTCAGAATTGCCTGTATTTTCTAGTACAGCTGAGGTTAATTCTTTTTCATTTAAGTTCCTTTTTTTAATGCAGTGAGAACACCTGCTTTCTGTAGCCTTTGCTTCTCAACTGATGGCAAACTGTTATCATTGTTGTGCAACTATGATCATAGACTATTATCTTTGATAAGAGGTAATAGAATAATTGTGCTCTGCTGAAGGCAAATTATTACAGTTGGGCAGCTGTTAACAAATGCGCTAAAATTCTGTTTTTCTTGTACATCCAGTTTTTACCACCACCATCTATGTGTTTTTAATTCCGAACACAGGATATACTCTTAGTTCCCATGGTGAGGAGGTTTTCTTGTCTTGAATTTCCACTTAAAAATTTAAATTAAATAAAGAAATGAAGATTCCCAAGAAGACTGGAAATTCTAGGGCCAATGGATGTCGTTTGTGACCAAATAATAGTATTTAATCTGCAGATGTCAAAACTAAGGTCTTGACCTTTTTACATACTCCATAGAATGGCTGAGGTTGGAAGGTGCATGCTGCCTGCTCAAGTAGGGAAACCTAGAGCTGGTTGCCCAGGACTGTGTCCAGACACCTCTTCTGAGCATCCCCAATAATGGAGACTCGACAGCCCCTCTGGGCAGCTTGTGCCAAGGAGGTATATTCTTCTTAGACTCTGATCATTGACTGTTGGAAGAAAGCCTCATATAGCAGGAATGTTCTCATGCTGTACCTCTGCATGATTGGATTGGGGCCAGGGTGTATTTTTGCTATTCTTACCCTTAAACCTCTGCTATTTTTGTTGCAATACTCAGTGTCTCCCATCCCCAGTTATGTCTTAATTATGTTGGAGCACAGCCTTCTGGAGTTACTACCAAATTACAGATACGTAGAAATAGTTTTACAGGCTTTTACAGTTGAGATACAGACTTTTCAATTTGAAGTGATTTCCTTGGTTTAATGCTGTCTTCTCTAAAAAAATAAAATCGTTGTGTAGATGCATTACTAATCATAATATATTCAAGGCAGTATTTCAAAATAGTTCACCAACAATATAAAATCATTCATGTATGAAGTACCAAAGGATGGCAGCAGGTAATGTGTTAGGAGTCTCTCTTTTCTTGTGCTTTGGAAGAGTCAGGTCCTCCCAACTTCACATTTCTAATTTCTTTAGGGCAGTAGTTGCTCTCGGGCAGACATGTCCATGGCATGGTAGTGTTTCTGGTTTGTAGCCTCCTTCAACAACCCCTGTGGCAGAGAGCAGGTTGTGGACTAGATGAATCATTTTGGCAGCAGCATCAGTTCAATCTCAGCAGCAGGGAAGGTATCAGAGGTAAAGATACTGACTGGGAATGAGCTCCTGTTACAAGAAAAATCAATTGTGCCCACAGTCAGCTAGCTGAAATAAGTAAGATGGCTCATGTTACTATTGTAGATGATGATATTGAAGCTGAAAATGAAGAAAAGGTCAGAACCATAGTTTGGACTATCATCTTACTGCTTGTTCAGCATGGGAATGTCTCTGAGATGGCAGGTGATGCTGAAAGCAGAGGAGCGTTGTGAATCAGCTGCAGAATTAGAGTCCAGATGCATGTGGTTTCTTTTGGAAACAGTTTATAATAGTGAATTGGTCAGTGTACAGGATCCAACTTCGTATTCTGTGAAACTGCTGGGCTTTTTTAAGGTGTGATCTTCCATCTGAATCCTGAAGAGGCAGTTCTATGTATGTGCTTAAATTCAGTATGCAAATACATCCATGGAATACAGCAACTAATAGTCAGGAAGAGGTGTATAAATCTTTGTCAGGAAGGGTAGGAGTCAGGAAGGAGGGAATAGATGACCCCTGCCTTGCTCTGCCTGGTTATTAGAGATGAGAAGACTCACATGGAGGAGTTTGAGTCCTGTCCTGTTTGAGTAGAGGAGGCTTGGCTGAAGCTAAAGGATATCTGGAGGTGCAAAGGTGCAGCCTGTAACACTGTCACAGGAAGTACTTACATGTTAAATAGCACAGTCTGAGGCTTTCTTGGGATGCCAAGTGCATCTCTGCTTGGTGACTGAGAATTGCCTGTTGATGCAGCACTGCTGTCCTGCCTTTCAAGGGTACAGTAGCTACTGTACAGTCATGATTACAGCTTGGGGTTTCAATAGGTTTTGAGAATAGAGCATCCTATTATGTCATTCCCATCCCTCAGTGCATTGCAACATCCAGTCCGTCTCTTTCACTTTTAGCTGCCCTCAAAATGGTGAGCAAAAGTAAGAGCTGAGCAGCTGTGAAGTCTCTCCCCATTTCTGTTTTCATAACTGCACTTCAAAAGAAGTGCAAATGTTCAGCTTCGTTGTTTCAAAGCAGCAATTGGCAGTAAGGCTGCAGAATAATCACTTTTGAAATGGAAACCAATAGGATCCAGATTAATTCTTCTGACTGTAAAATGGCTTGTAGGAGTATTTTTCCTTCTCTGGTGACTTGGTATACTGGAGCTAATTAACTTTTTAAAAAGGAATTAAATAAAGAGGTAATATTCATGAATGGTAGCTATAGTAAAATCAAGTATTTCAGCTCATGTAAGTGATCCTCATTCAGGCAAATCATCCGTGTAACCTCCCTGATACAGAGATAAGGATCGCTTTTATGCATAGAAGTTGTTTAATGAGACCCTAAACATGCAATAACAAGACCTTATCTATGTGTATACCTTAATGTTGCAGGGTAGTAAAACCAAATGATACTTCAACTATTTCCGTTTAATATGAAATGTATCCCTGTTACTCTGGTGAGAATATCAAGAGAAAGTGTACCTTGATTTCTTTAAAGGTTTCTGGTAGGAATTCCACACCATAGTGGTTGTGTCCACGTTAACAGTTAAGGTCAGTAAATTTAGGTGGTTTGTGCTAAGACCCCTAAAACTCCTCCATATGCAATTCAGGGATTTTACCTTAGAGTAAGTTCTGTCTGGTTCCCTGGATCAGACATCCCCCACCAGAGCTGAGGAGTTTGTTCAGAGCCTTAAATTCCTTTCTGGAGCTGGAATACATTTGGTGCTTATCAGTGCACACTTCAAAACTGCCTCATGAACTGAAGCAACATGTAGATAGTAAAGGCGATCAAGGAAGTGACTTCAAAACCCACACAGCTGCTTCTAACCATATTACAAATGCAAAACCAGCCAGCAGAGGTGTTGAGTGGGCAGAGAAGAAAAGCAGTGCTGGGAGTAGGGGAGCAATGTCCTAGTGAATTAACTCTGAAAGAAGTACTGTGTTTGCCACACAATAGCAGTAAAGCTATTAAGCTCTTTGTCACGCTTGCAACAGCAAGGCCCTGTTCCCTGTGTGGCATTTATAAACCGAGAAGTTGAGGAATGACGATGCACTGATGTGGAGGTTTGTCTGTAAATTCTGTCGAGACTATGTTAGAGAATATCTTTGCCTTGTTTTTTTTTTATCCCCGTTTGACAGCTTGCTTCAGATTCACTTGCTGGGGAGGTGAATAGCATATTGTTGGGGCAGGGGGACTTTACATCATTTTGATTTATATATATTGCATCTTCTTTCCGTATTTTGATTTCCTAGTGACAAATACCTCTTTCTGTCTCCACTGCAGAGTATGTAGCTACTGTATGACAACCGAAATAATGAAACTTTAATAGAGTGGATAACCAGTGCTGTATTAACCATAAATTCCCTGTATCTAAGAATCCGTCCTTTAAAAAGGAGTCTCATTATCCTTTGGATGTGTTGCTAGTGTGAGTTGGACTGCCAGAATGAAGTTCAGTGTCAGCTTACTCCTTTTACTATCAGGAGTATTTGATTATCTTTCTTCCTTTCACTGTACTGTAAATGGAGCTAAACTGGTACCCTGAGGTACGCAGTCGATTTGCTTCTTGCTAAGGGAGTTCTATTTGGGTCCTCTCTGATGCGAGTCCTCATTAAGGCAGACAGATATTGAGGAAAAAAATGTATTGATTTTAAATACAAAGACATGTTTGAAGAGAATTTAAGGCAATCTTTTGAAAAACCAACCAACTAACCAAAAAACCCCAGACCAAATGTAACATAAGCTTCTTTTGTCCTGCACAACAAGCAAATTCATCTCTTTAGAAAGAAATCCTATGTAGTGAGGAGGGCTGTTTCATGAATCCTATCTTTCTTCAGGAAGTGGCATAGCCATTTAGGATCCCATTTATTTGGATTCATGTAGTGAAATAAAAGTGTTAGTGATGCTGAAGCTCTGTTTTAGGATGAGGATGGCCTGCATTCCTTTTCCCTCTCCAAAAGTTGTCTGTTTATATTTTGCCTTTAATACATGCACATTGTAAAAGGAATATTTGAGAAGTCCTCTAATACACAGTGTCTGAGAAGATAAAATTTTAAAGCAAAAGAACATGAAAAATAATAAGGATCTTAAGTATAATTCCATTTTATTTTGATGTTTTGTAAACATTTGAGTTCCTTGTTCATAGATGATGAAAATACTGAAAAGAAACCTAGTCATGGAGGTGTAATGTAAGCTGAGTAAAGACAAGATATTCCTATTTGGGCTAAACTTTTTAGCTGATGTTTTTGTTTGTTATGTTATGAAGTTGAATGTATATAGTATATATGTGAAAACTTGTATTTTATTACTATAGCTTTCAATGAAATATTTCAGGATTTACATTAATTGTTTTCCATACCATCCTTAGCAAAGAAAGCCGGGAATCTCAAAGACATTATTGTGCTGTTTATAGCTGAAGCCTATATTTATTGAGGAAATTAGACTTATTTAACCAAGTAGTCAAGGATTTGCTTAACTTAGTTATGCTGCTAGTGTCAAAAGTCTTTTTGTCAAGAATAAAACATATTCCATGTTGAGCACATCTTTTTTGGTATTTTGCTGAGCCTGCCCACAAGGATTCTATGGGATTAAGGTTGTGTTTCAGATGACTTTGTGGGAAAATACAGTGGAGCTGCATGTATAACCTTGAATTTTGACAAAAAGCAGAGGGAATCAAAATCCAGGGTAAACAGAGAATGTCCCTGACAGTTTTAGGGACTGAAGCCCTTCAGTCCCTTTTGGTGGCTTGATTGCTCGTTGAAAATTTGTATCAAAAGATCTTCTTTGCGCAGAAGGCTTGACCCACAAACGCACTATGTTGAAATACCTGTCATAAACAGAGCATTAACACTAGTTTACATTGTCACCATTTATATTCCTTTAGAATTGGCTTTTGATAGTGCTTTATACCTTTCTCTGTATGGCCACATAAGTTTTCAGACAAGAGACACTAAGGTCTGTGTTTTTGAAGCACTTCTAACCCAGACCAAAACAGTGCTTTAAAGACTTAATAGATTTAATGGCTAATTCCCATTTTTAAAACCAGTTTAGGGTTTGCCTGCTCTACAGCTATCAGTATTCCTGCCCCTTATATAGAGATACACAAAGTCCCATGGTAGAGTCCTTTTGCATTGGTGAGGCACTATAAGGAGTTGGCCAAAGAAGTGGTAAATGCTTTGCCTCTCGCAGTGTTCAAGGCCAGGTTGGACAGAGCCTTGGCAGTGGGGTTGGAACTGAATGAGCTTAAGGTCCTGTCCAATCCTGACCATTCTATGGTTACACAGTGGCGTAATTGTAGTGCTGCAGAGCTTAGCTGAAGGTAACTCCATATTTTCCTACATTTGGGGAGTTTCTGCTGAGCTCAGCAGTTGCAGGCTGTTGTTGCTAACCGGACTATCTAGTTTAAAGGCAGTTCAGACACATCAGTGCAAACCACATTCACACGCTGTTCTACTGCAGGTAGTGATACAACTACTGTCTGCGTGTGGTTTTCATTTCTCGGCTACTTCAGTCCTTCAGTCTTGCCTCCCTGTGTATAAGCCAACTCATTCCTCTGTTTTCACTAGAGGACATAAAGCCAAATGTTTGTTTTAATAAATAAAGCTTAGGAATGGGCTATCTATGGTTTTCCAGGGATTCAAAAAGCTTTAGTCACTGACCAGTGCTGTGTGTAGCTTCGCTGTGCTTTCTAACTCTGGTACGGAAGATAGCAGAAGTAGTTGCTCCTCCTGTCTGTCACTTTGTAAACTGTGGGTGTAGGCTAATGTGTTGTGATCATCTCAGACCTGCTCTGAAATGCTTATAATATGAACACAGATTATAAGTAAAGCATGAACTTTCCTTATAAAAAAACTTACCAAGTATAAACTTACAGTCAGTAAGATTCTTGCTGGCCAACAATCAGACTAATCATATAATTTCTACTAAGGCAGTTGGTAGTGAGCACAGAGTAAGCACAAAGCAATTCTTCTCATTTCGTTTTCTTTTTAATTGATTTGCTGCTAAAAGCACTTTGGGTGGTATTTAGTTACATGTGTTCCCGCATTATATTCACCACCTTCCTTGGAGAACATCAAACTAATTAGAAACCCTGAGCTCTCACTTGTAATTTATAATCTGGCAACAGAATCAAAGAAATTAAAAAAGTACTAGGAGCAGACCTCTCTGACACAGACCAAGGCAGTGCTTCTTTACAGAAAGGTCAGTATCGTTGAGAGGCTGAGATATTATAGGTCTACCTAGCTTGACACTCAAGCATCAGTAACGGTAATGAGTTTCTCAGCCTGCACTCAAGAGAGTCTAAAATTAACCCCGTATCATCTTCAAACTTGACCTCAATCACAGCAATTAATTAACAGGCACTGAAAGAACTTTAACAAAGGAGATAAGTGAAAGGACTCTGAAGGGAACAAGAAACACTTTTATTTTGCATTTCGGCCTATTCTTTCTTTTTCCCAGCACTGTTTGGAAATGATGTGCTTTGTGAAATCCTGCAAGAATACTTTATTAAGACCAAATCTTTGACTTAATGTAGATTTAAGACCTGGAAATCAGTGTGTAACTGTATTAACTCAATTACGTGCTTTTAAAAGTAATTTTTTTTTTGTGGAAAATTATGTCTGTAATTGTAGAGTCCTGGGCATGTCTCCAGAAACACACACACAAAGGCAGTCAACAGCGGCATCAGCTTTACTGTTAAACTTCACCAGACTAGGTC
Source organism: Pezoporus wallicus (assembly GCF_028554395.1). NCBI lineage: Eukaryota > Metazoa > Chordata > Aves > Psittaciformes > Psittacidae > Pezoporus > Pezoporus wallicus. Next base: position 3,668,771 of record NW_026639755.1, read on the forward strand.
CATTTAACAACAAAATCTTTCCTGAAGAAAACTGTTGCTTAACTACAAGGTTCATTCACTTTCTGGCATCCCTCCTGAAAGTCTCTGAGCCAACTTGCATGTTAATTCTGACTGTGACGGTGGTATTTCTGCTTGTCCCACTGCCATGAATGTAGCTGAGGCCTGCAAATTCATCATGTCGGGACAAGAGACTAGACAGTGCAAAAATCCCTACATTTTACTTGGTACCTCATGTCAGCCAACAGGTGCAGACCTCACAAAACAGAAGGCATGGTTTTTTGGTTTTCATAAAGTTGACAAAACCTCTTGATTTCTAATGAAAAAATGCAACCCATAACTGTAGTTTGCTGGTCACATATTTTAAATTATTAGCTTTCAAAAAGATGCCTTTTGACAGATTTCCTTATCCAGAAAGTTGTATTTTTTTGTGGTGACATTTTCTAAATTAAATACAGTATTTTCTAGATTTTCTTTGTTTTTCTGACATAAACTAAATAGTTTTGTGGGGTTTTTTTGTTGGTTTTTGTGGGTTTTTTGTTTTTTTGAGTTCACGTTGTTTGCTAAGAATGAAAAAAATACTCCAGTGAATTTTAAATGCTGGTTTTGGCTTAGAGGTTTCTTGACTTTCCAGTCTTACTTCTCTTTGAAATCTAAAACAATTAGAAGGAAAAGTCATTTTCCACACAGAAATATAGAGACACAATCATACATTAAGTGTGAGGGAACTTGGGTCTGTTCTCAAGATGTGAGACCTCTCAAATGAGGCTTGCGACCAGAGGGAGGGAAATGAGAACTTCTCTCTTTATCTTGCTTGAGCCCTGTTAAATTCAACAGGGGGTTATGGATACCGTTTTTTTTCTGCAGATGTGCTCCAGGCCAGTTATACCAACTGTACAAACTCACTGAGTCAAAGTTCAGATGGGACACATCTAGAGAACAGTCAAACCTTTTGTCCATCCGAAGAGCTGCCAATCAGTAGGAACCAGCAGACAGTCTTTAATAGCACGTCTCAAAGTGATTTCTCAGAACCACTTATCACAGTTTACTTCTTGCTGTTTTCTTGGCCAGCATGGTGACATTGAGAGTGAGTGTGGAACACTTACTAAATATAAAGACTTAATTTTTCAGTGCATGGATCTGGAGCACAATTCTGAAAGTGTTTCTTATTGAGGGTAAATTTTCCTCACCTCGGATATTGAAATAACTGCAAACATGCATTATTTATACTTCAACATGTAGCCAGATATTTTGTGTATGCTCTTTTCTTCATGATGGATCATCTGTAAGTAGTGGTTATTTTCTCTAGTTTAGTCATTTCACTTTGCTGCAGGAATTATCATAATTAAAAATATACTGTGCATAAGAAACTGTATATTTACAGGGGATTCTTGGACTATCAGACAAACTAGAGAAAGGTATTAGTTGCATTTAATGTCATCATTTTGTACCAACTTGATTTATTTAAAAAACTGCAATATTTTGTTTATATTTAGGGATCTTGTTCTCTGCTTTTGTTAGTTATGCTTTTAAATGGATGTGTTTTGGTAATACTGGTAATTATTTGAGAAACTGATTAAAACATAAGAAATAGGGATGCTATACAAAATAGTTGGAGGGTACCATACACACATACGTACACACACACACACACATTTATTTGAGCGACTGTAGAGAATATGCCCTTAGGAAAATAAAGGACTCTTTGGAAATTCTTTAGAGAAAACATACTTTATCTTACAAATACAAACTTCAGTGGAGCAGTCTGTTTGTGTTGGAAGTCGTGTATTGATGGAATTGATGCTGTGCTTGATGAAGAATGTTGCCTATCTCTGTAAATAGCTAGGGCATGCATTGAGCTTGGGGGAATGAAAACAAAGCTATTCAGATTCTTCTGTTCTAAGTCATATGCATGCTTTAATGGTGCTTTCTAGACCATGGCAGCCTCAAAGCAATGCAATAAAAAAGAAAACACTTCATTCTTTTGCTGGGGTTACCATTTCATGAGTTACCTAGAATTGTTTATCAAAAAGAAAGAACCTTGATTACCAGAGGTAGATAGTGCAGTATTTTCAGCCAGTGTGAATGTTACAGAGCATCCAGGGACGATGAATCAATGCATTTGTGTAAAAAAAAACCCTATTAAACTAAAGTGGAAGCGCTTCAGGTGCTAGGATTTTAGCTGCTAAATGGAAAACTCCTGAAATTTTTGTATTGCACTGTTGCATAGAACAGTGTTAAAATTAATCAAAAATGCATTTTATGTTCCAGGTAAAATTACATTCTGTATGTATAGCTACACTTCTGGTTCATTCTTTCTTTTGTGATTTAGCAGTGGCTTTAAGCTACCCTCGTGCCTTTGAGCCTTAGATATGCAGCGATTTTATTCACGTGATTTAACTGTTCTTTCATGCCCTGCCATTAAAAAGTCTTACTGATGCCATTCGTGTTGTACGGTGATCTCATGGACAAGTCTCCTATTATTGAGCTATTTCTGTTTGTTCGGTTGTGTTGGGGGTGCCTGAGATGAGACAGACATTTTTTCCTGGGCTAATTGTCTACTGAGAAATTGCAGCTTGCTATTAACAGAGAAACCAATGACAGCAGTTTACGGGAGTCACTCTTAGCAATTCAGTATGGCAACCGAGCAAAGGAGTGGACTGAAATGCTATAAAGCAGTATTTCATTTTTCCTGATGAAGTTCGGTACTCTGCCAAATGAAGCCTCCCTATCCCAAACTTACAGCAGCATGGAATACTGTAATGAACTTCTGTCTCAGAGGATAAATACAGCACCCCTGGGAATTAACTTCAGAGGCACTGGACAGGAATGAAGCAAAGCCACTAACTGGTTAAATAACTTGGATAAGAGAACCCCGCAAAAATTGGAAGTTAGACAGATTTAGCGACTGCTTCTTTAAAACATTAAAGATGTGACAGTTGTAAAATAAGCTGGTGGAATAATTAGCTATTTAAATTACACCCTGCTGGAAAAACAATGCTATAAATATGTTTTTCATAGGTTTGTGGTAGAGCTATTGCTTGTGTAGAATTAATTGTTATGTCTTTGTTTAGATTTTCCACTAATTTCAATGATCTGTGTTAGTGTTTTTTGTGGTTGACTACCCCAGAAAATTAGGAGTCCATTAGTGTATAGATTAAGTTATGTAGATTTGAGATGTTGGACAGGCAAGGGAAATTCACATCAGGGAATAGAATTTATTTTCAGAATATAGCTGAACAAAGTGTAGGAAGATAGGTTAAAAGCAAAGTTTCTTTTCCAGGTGATTGATATGTCATAGTGACTGGTGAAGAATATGGTTGGTTTTAGACCCTATATTGACTGTGCTCAGTGTTATCTTAGTTCATGAAGCCTCTAGGGTATTTTCATAGCAGCAGATGTATTTTTCATGTTAATATTTTAATGTAAGAAGAACTTTGTTAAATAATAGGAATAAAAAAAAATCTGTTTAATTGATAGCTCTGGCAGCTATTAAATATGACAGGTATTCAGTCATGTCCAAGGTAAATTGCATGTTTATGATGAAGTAAGCAATACATATTTTCAACACATTTGAGATGAAATTACAGGAGAGTATATATGGCTGATTTTGGTTTCTCTTTATTTTGCTAGCCACACATCATAGTTTAGCATGTGCAAGGAATGCAACAAAAATGCAGCCAAGGACAAAGTACTTCCAGTCCTTAGAAAATCCTCCATTTTTCCAGTGGGCTTTGAAGAACAGCCTATTGCACATCAAATAAATCTTTTAAGCCTCACTGTAACCTAAAAAGGAGTTACTGCTGTTTGATCTAAGCCTGGCTCTGTTGTTGTGTTTAGAATATGTCATCTAACTCACTGGAGAATATCTCCAACATACAGAATGCATCTCCTAATGAGATACACCATCATTGTCACAGAGGATGTGTATTTCCCTGCAGCAGGACAAAGACAAATATGGGAATTACTGCAATAGCTTTCTGAGCACGTCTCACTAAAAGACATGGAAGTGTTGTGAGGTTACACTGGAAGTCGAGTACTCTCCGTTGTTGATGGCTTTTATTCTTGAAGGGGTTATATGGCGATCAAGGAATAAGTGAATCTGCTGCTTCTTTATGTGACATACATAGATTTAGCTTAAGATCTAGTTGTGCACTCTGACAAAATGGAAGCTTCTTAATTGAAGCTTTGGATCCTGAAAGCATCTCATCAGTTGTCAGAGAACTCTAAGTCAGTCTCAGTTCATGAGCAGTTAGAGTTTTCAAAACATTTTTACATCTGTAATTGCTTTCATCTGATCAGCTTAACATATAAAATCCTCCTTAAATCCAATCAGGAATATGAAGCTATATGCTATATAAGGGACACTTGACACGTGCTAATGGGTGTGATACCTTTGTACTAAGTTGAATGTGTGGAGGTACCACTGTGCAGTTGTGGTTGTTCAGTATGAAATTGTGGCAGCAGGAGGAGAGAGGAGATTTGCTTTATTCTCAAACTAGAGAAAAAGTCCTGGGAACAGGGACCAGATTCCCAGGTTTCTCCTTTTCACACATCTTCAGTTCTTTTCAGCAGCATGTTGTAGTTTCACTGAGAGGATCATAGGTAGCTCTTTCAACTTTGTGTATTACCTGATAGTAAATATTATCGTGGGAGACTTGGAGATGCTGCTTTAAGCTCCTTCAGGCTGCAAAAATCACTGGGTTTCAGTCTTCTAGTGCCTGGACACTTTTCCTTGTGAGGTATTAGTTAAGTGGTGATTACTTTCTTTTTTCAGGTCGCATTCAAAAAGCGGCTTAATTTGTGCTTTGGCCACTAAGCGTGCAGTTGTTATCTTTCCTGAAGGCCTTTCTCTCTGTTTAGGCTGTAGATGAGGGCAGGATTTCAGGACAGCCAACCCCTGGGCTTGCTTAATGTCTCTTTGGCTGTCTAGGAGTTAGAAAGGAATGCCTTTTTGAATAGCTTAATTCCTTCCTATCCTGCATAGAGAATACCTGCTGCAAAGAAGCTTTAGCTGCTCTGTACCTAAATGCTAGATATTAGGGCATCAGCATTGTAGGTACCAAAAGTTTTTCCTTAGGACACAGTGTATCTGCATCGTTACCTGTGGGAATAGCAATAATGGGATACTTAGGTCTGTGAAGTGTTTTTGTAGAGCTTACCTTTTTATATACCCACAAGCGCTTTATTTTTGGCCGAGGGGAAAAAAACTGTTGACGTTCAAGTACATCACGCAACCTGAGTAAGAATATGGTCATTAGTGGTAAATGGTCAGGTTTCCCATTCTTGATGCTGTCATTAGGCTACACAGTAAATGCATATTGGTATGAACAGGGAAGTCAACATCTATTTTAAAATGTGGTTTCTGTGCCTGCATAAAGAGATCCTGAGCAAACTAATGGCACCAAATTGTATCATAGGGGATAATTTTTTTTTTCATAACTCCAGTAGCTGAGAAACTTCATCTTAAAATAGAAGTGCATCGATAATGCTTTAAGTTTTAAATCACAAGAAATATTGATGTGTCATTATTTTTAATGGCTATTTTATACATGAAATCTAAACTTACGTATAGCTGAATCCCTTAGTTATCCTCTCTATTGACTGAATAGTAATTAATTTAAATCTTACCCTTACAATCTTGCCCTTGTTTCAGCTGAGTTAATTTTCTTCTTATTAGCTGGTCCAGTGTTGTTTTGTATTTCATATGAGAAAAATGTTGATAAAACATTGATTTTTTTTTTTGGTTGTTGCTAAGTAGTGCTTACCCTAAGTCAAGGGCTTCTCAGTTTCCCATGCTCTGCAAGTGACAAGGGGCACAAGTAGCTGCGAGGGAGCAGAGACAGGGCATCTGACCCGAGCTAGCCAAAGGGACATTCCATAACATGGCACGTTCATGCTGAGTATATAAATGGGGTGATTGTCTGGGAGGGGCTGATTGCTGTTTGGAACTGGAATGGGCATTGGTCAGTGGGTGGTGAACAATTGTATTGTGCATCACTTGTCATTCCTCTCTCTTTTTGTCATTTCCCTTTTCATTACAATGACTATTACAATTACTATAATATTTTACTTTGTTTCAATTATTAAACTGTTCTTATCTCAGCCCATGGGTTTTGCCTTTTCCCAGTCCTCCTCCCCATCCTGCCAAGGCAGGGGCAGGGAGGGAGTGAGCAGCTGCATGGTGCTTAGTTGCCAGCTGGGTTTAAACCACAGCAAATCCCTGCATAATCAGTGCAGTCTACACAGGGTGTTTAGTGTTGATCCTCTGGCTCACAAAGCCTGTGGCGGTGGTGGGACAGAAATGAGATATGTCTGTGTTTGCCTTCAGTGGGGTTGTATTTCTGCAGTTGTGGTGGGTTGACCTTAGTTGGCTGCCAGAGACGCCCTCCCCAGCCATGGTTTTGCTCCCCATTTTCTATAGAAAAGACAGAATAAAATAGAAGAGCTCATGGCTGGAGATAAGGACAGGTCGATCACTGGTAAAGCAGACAAAACAGACTCATTGAGGAAAATTGGTTTAATTTTATTGCCAATTAAAATAGATTTGGATGGTGAGAAACAATGACAAACACTAAAACACCTTGCTCCCTATTCACCCTTGTCCGAGACTCAGTTTCAGTCCTTACCTCTCAACTCCTCCACCTCCTTCCCACTCCCCTTGAGCAGCGCAGGGGGACACAGATGGCAGGTTATGGTCAGTCCATACACTTGATCTCTCACAGTTTTCCTTGCTCCAGCACAAGTCCTCCCCACCGGCTGCAGTCCTTCATGAACTGCTCCAGTGTGGGCTTCAGATAACCCTACTCCAGACTGGGTCCTCCATGGTCCTGCTCGGGCACCCTGAGCTCCTCCTGTTCTGCTCTTGGTGTCTGCAAGGCTGTTCCTCACGCATCTTCCCCTCACTTCTCAGTGCCGGGCAATGTTTCACCCTTTCGCCCTGAGGTGCCATCGCCATGGCCGAGGGGCTCAGCAGTGCCCCACAGCGGGTCAGCCGGATCCGGCTGGAACCGGCTGTGTCCGGCACAGGGCAGCCCCTGCCGCTCCCCACAGCGGCCAGCCCTGCAGCCCGCCATTGCCAGCGACGGAGCACCCACAGTCGGTACAGTTGTGTGCATTTTAAACCTCACTAAAGTAGCTAGGGTAGGTACCCTTTTAAAATGGCTCTTGTGACCATCCTTGCGAGTCATTCCTGACCTTCATCCCTGTTCAGAGCACCCAGGGCAGGTAGCACAGGTACAGCTGTGAGCAGTGCCGAACAGCGCTGCAGTTTACCTCATGTTTCTGTGCTGTAGTCCTAGAACAGAGTACAAGCTGAGGTTTGAATTTTAAAGGTTGAGTTGCCCGAGAGAAAGTCACTGGATGTGATGTGACCTGTTCTGAAGAGGTTTCGAAGAGTGATATGCACAAAATATGTCAGTTTCCTGCAGTTACTGAGGCAGAAAACTTGATGTCTGACCACAAGCACTGGAGGATTGCCGTGGCACAATCTGAGGTAAAAAGTGAATGCAAATTGTGACTAAAATTTATAAGTGTGCTTACCATTTTTAATCAAGTTCTTTGCAACGAATTAATGATATTATTAGTAATAGCATTATTACTATTATTGTCATCATCAAAAGAGCAAATGGCTTGCTCCTGCCATGTGATGTGTGGCTGGCTTGTGACACTGGCAGCAGCGGTCTGACCGTATTCTTCACTGTAGATGAGATGTGTATGTGTATATGATGATTTATCACATAGATATTCAGCTCTTTGCAGCTAGAAGTCTGGGGAAGAAGGTATCTGGATTTGCTAATGTAGGGGAATAGACGGAGAGGGTAGAAAGTATTGTTACAATATCTGGTTTGTCCCCCAGGCATTGTTGTTCACGGTGTAACCAGATCATTTAGAAAAGATGGTGCTTTAGAAACTGTCACAAATCAAAAAGGGCACAAAAGTGACGCAAGAGCACTGGAAATACTACAAAAATAATGTGTGAAGTGGATGGGGTGGGAGGAGGGTGATGTAATTAAATGGAGATCATTCTTGTGGACCACATCATAACTTACGTGTCGGAATGCATTGGTGTCTGTAGGACCCTGACCTTGCTGAACAGAAAGAGAAGGAGTGAGATGAGAAAGAGGGTGATTTAAATGGAGAGGTGAGAAAACATGGCTTAAGAAAAGTAAGACAGAAGAGGGTATGAAACCAAATGACACACTAACTGTGCTGGCAACTGTGACAGACTGCAGCATTGAAGGGTGAAAAAAGGAGGAGGCAGGAGGTGTCTGGAAAGGGGGGCACTCAGATACTCTTACAGTAACACTTTCACCTACAATTCTTAAAAATGGCCAAATTATTCTAAGCCTCTGGATTCCTGAGGTTTTCTAGGCAGAATACCCCCGTTATTTCTATAGAATGAATTATGTTCTGCCTTTTGTGACAGGTGCGTAAAAAAAGATAATAGCCTACTTCTGTTACAAATTTTTCAGTTATTAGAAGTGGTAGAGAACTGCTCTGGGATGTGAAATTGCCAGTTCAAATAATGAATCATGTAGGTATTCGGGTTGGTTCCATGTGACTTGTATAGGAAAGGGCGTCTTTTTCGCTGTTGCATTTTTTTTAATTAGAAAATTTCACTAATGAGCATGTTAAAAAGGGCATTTAAGTCAAGAATAAAGATAAGAAATGCCAGCATCCAAGTGTGCCCTTGGCATATATGATGGGATAGGTCACAGAGTTGCACTCCACTTTAGCTGGTAGTTGATTCATTAGTAGGTTTTTCTTGAAGAAAAGTGAGTTTTCAGTTTGGGAGACGAAACGAGGGGAGTTTCATGTTCAGTTTAAAACACTGAAGATTATCAAAACTTCAGAAATATTCCCATTTTTTTGTTTTTTGTGATGGATGGCCTTTCTTACTGCCTTTATTTTCTGCAGAACCTGCAGACCTCCATGGCTTCCCACCACACCACTACTGCTTGCCATGCTTTCCCTTCTCATTACCACTGCCCAGATAACCCTTCCTCTGCTTGAATTCTAAAAATGAAGATGGAGCTCTAATGAGAACTGAACAGGTTAAAGGAACCAGGAGACTCAGCACTGAAATTTTAGGGTAGACAGTGAATAGTTGTGTGGTCTGGATTGAACTTCTTAGTCTAAATGAGGCATGCTATAACTCAAGGCATCTGTTTAGAGAAGACTTGGAGAGGCTGAGCAAAGACTTTTCTGGGTTGTGTTTCCAGACCTGGCTTGTTTCATGGAGTATTTGGCACATTTACATCAGTTAATTTCGTTGGTTTCTTCTGGCATAAAAGCACACCCAGCCCCCATAAGTAGTGCTCCTTTTACTTTCATTTCTCATTTCGCAGTCACTCCAGGATGGAGGCAGCCTGCTGCTTCTTACTTCCTCCTCCTCTCCACAAAGTAGACTTTGTTTTCTTTAATGCATTACCTTTTATTGCAGAACATCAAAAACCGAATCACATTTTTATCTTGATCCACTTAATAGTGGCTACCCTACTATAAAACTTCTCTTTACAGCACTTTTGAAGCATCTTTTCCGGCACAGGTTTAAACTTGGCTCAGATGCTCATGAAGTAACCATAATATCTTCTTGCTGTTTGTCCTGGGTTCAGCAGTAGCAGTCATTTTTCTCCTTCTTGGTAGCTGGTGCAGTGCAGTGTTTTGACTTTCAGCTCAGGAACAGAGCTGATAACAAGGATGTTTTGGTTTGGCCAAGGACTTTGTGAGCCTCATGCTCTGCCAGGGCGGAGGGGAAGCCAGGAGGAAGCAGAGACAGGACACCTGACCCGAACTGACCAAAGAGGTATTCCATACCACAGCACGTCATGCCCAGGAGGTAACTGGGAGTTAGCCGGAAGGGCTGGGAGACTGCGGGGTTGGAGGAGGTATCAGTCGGAGCTTGGTCGGGCTTGGGGGGCGAGTGATCGGTCGGCTGGTGCTGAGGTGTTGTATTCTCTTCCCTTGTTATTTCCTTTATCATTATTATCATTGGTGGTAGCAGGTGTTATACCTTAGTTACTAAATCTGTCATTATCTCAACCCTTCAAGCCCCACGTTGGGCGCCAAAAAGAACTGAGACTGCGGGGGGGGCGAGTTATCGGTCGGCGGGTGGTGAGGTGTTGTATTCTCTTCCCTTTTAGTAACTAAGGTATAACACAAATCGCTACTGCTACCACCAATGATAATAATGATAAAGGAAATAACAAGGGAAGAGAATACAACACCTCAGCACCAGCCGACCGATCACTCGCCCCCCCAAGCCCGACCAAGCTCTGACTGATACCTCCTCCAACCCCGCAGTCTCCCAGCCCTTCCGGCTAACTCCCAGTTACCTCCTGGGCATGACGTGCTGTGGTATGGAATACCTCTTTGGTCAGTTCGGGTCAGGTGTCCTGTCTCTGCTTCCTCCTGGCTTCCCCTCCACCCTGGCAGAGCATGAGGCTCACAAAGTCCTTGGCCAAACCAAAACATCCTTGTTATCAGCTCTGTTCCCGAGCTGAAAGTCAAAACACTGCACTGCACCAGCTACCAAGAAGGAGAAAAATGACTGCTACTGCTGAACCCAGGACACTGTTGATCTATCCTATAGCCAAAATTGGTTTTAGGCAAGTTGTTTCTTATTGTGAAACAGATCAGATGAATTCATATGCAATCAGAATCTTCTCTTCCTGGGAGTTGGAGGATATTTTGCACATCAGATATTAAGGCTGCTTTATAATTTATACCTTGTTTCAGTGACCAGAACCAAACTTCAGTGTAATAATTTTTATCACAAAATCTGGATCCAGTTCTAGTAATAGTATGTTGTCTGCTTTTTAAAGTTCATCACCCTGGGCTCTGTTTGTTTTCATTGAGCCATCTATTCTAATGCCCTAGGGACAAAATAGGTAAGCACATTTGGAACGGATTTAAAATGCAGGGTGTATAAAATGGTATTATCACTGAACCATTGAAAACCAAAGAATTGTTTCCAAATTATATCCATATTAATTTAGGGATTCTTTTCATCTCTGATTGTAATCAGAAGAGTCTGTCACTTACGAGGTTTCTTTCAGGGAGTATTAGGAAGGCAATAAATGCTATCCAAGCATCAGAAAATATCCTTAGCTATCTTTCAGTCATTGCAGTTAACCACTGTACTGGCAGTATCTGTATTGTATGTGACAGACAGCTTCAATGGCAAAAGGAATGTAATCCACTTTTTCGTTATTCAGACCAATAATGCAATGGTGTTCTTCAGAGACGCTTTAGTTTCTGACACAAATGGTATTAGAGGGTTGAGCTAGAGTTCTAAATTATGGCAATTTAATGATAAGAATATACAATGTGGCTGTAATAAAATAATAGCTCTAACATAATAAGAAGGAAGTATATTTTTCATAAGCAAAAACCAACAAGAAAATGAGAAGTGAGTTCTATCTTCATTATCTCCTCAGCTGGAATCATTGCTGGTAGGTTTATCTAAAGGCATGGATCTGAAAACAGCTTGAGTGCTGTACCCTATAGACCTGTGTGTAGTGTTGCGTGTATTTGATGGAGGATTTAGGAGATACAAGGTATCATCTGCCCCTTAAAACTGTGCCTTACCTTCTTCAGTTTTCCTGCAGGCCCACAGGTAAGCAGGAATAATTGCAGCGAGATCCTGTGACTCTCTTTCTTTACATAGCCTGAAGAATATGATGCACATGGTAACTGTCACATTTCTGGCCTTTCCAGGAGCCCCATTCATTCTACTGCCTGTTTCTGCTCAGAAGAAGCGCCAGTTTCCTCTGGCTCCATTTCTCAGGGGTGTTCTGCTCTCCAGGCTCTGCTTCTTCCTGTCTGGCAAAGCATAGAAATAATTCACAATGTTGGTTCTGTGGAATACATAGGTGAGGGTGTTAGTTAAGATCTGCCTTGAAGGTCTCCCTTTTCTTGGATCAGATCCCACCTTAGAGCAAGAACTGAGAGAAGGGGTAGTGCATCCTTCCTAGACCTAAAGCGTCTGAGGGCCAATGTGGGATGGTACTGAGGCAGCTTTCAAAATCCGACAGGTTTGTGAAGCAGAAGCTGCAGCAGCATGGCATGGAAAGGCTGCCTATGAGCACCCTACCTTTCCTCAGGAGGTCCTTTAGAGCACCACCACCCCCAGAGCATCTCTGAGGTGACATCTCTGCTGGTGCACGTGGGAGTGTGTGTGTGAGCGCTTCGCCTTTTCCTTGCAATCTCCCCGAATGGTTTTGGTACATGGTAATTGTGTGTGTCACACTTTTTACACTTACAGTCTGATACCACATTTTACACTACTGATCTGACACTGAGGGACTTCATGGCAGATCTTTTGTTAGGAGTTTTCATGTCTAGCCAAGCTACTACACTCTGCCTATGAAGCAGGTGCAAAACATGGGTTTGGCTTTTGTTTCCACATGTAGACATTTATGTAAGCAGCTGGATGTCGAAGGGTAGTGATCACCCTGCAGTTTTCTTCGGCTTCATGTATAGTCCTTCAGTGCTTCTCATTTTGGAAGTGATAGATTTGCTTGTCATGTTAAGGGTTACCTTCAGAGGTCAGCCATTGTGATGAAAAAGAGTGTAACAGTAAGAGCTGCATCTGATATTTGTTTCACCATTCCAAACACTTCAAGCTCAAATTTGTGCTTAATGTAGTGAACAATTTCACCTTCTCATACACTGTTTTACGTGTATTATTAAGTAGGCAGCAAATTGGTCCCTTCTATTTTTATCTCTACACTTTAATTCCTGTACTCACAAAGATTTCAGTCTTTGAATGGTGTGCCATAGTCTGGGATCAAGTTGTAAGTTTAATGGCACACACGTGTCATTCTTTGCAGGGTCACAGCTGAGGCCCGGTTTCATCACAGCCTGATTGCAGGTCATTTCTTCCAGTCCCATTATTGTGTCTCTACAAGGATGTACCCAGGAATTTATGAAGAAGCTATTTGAAATCATTTGTTCTAGGGGAGTTGTATCTGAAGTAGAGGAACAGCCACACAGGGATATGTTTTTGTGTTTTGAGTTTAACATAAGTTGTATACTTAATGTTATATTCTGTTTTATGCAGGAATTCTTGCCTTCAGGAAAGAAAGGAACCCTGGTACCGTGTTATGTGCTGCACGCCATGAAGGTATCCAGTGTACAGGTAAAGATAATGTTCCTTGCCTTTGGGTACTGCGTTGTGCTTTTTCACCAGAATTTAATTGTATCCAAGTGGATAGCAATGCCAGTGGATTTATTGTTGCTCTCATTTCTTTGCTTGGAAAGGTTTGTGTAAAAGGCAGATTTGGCTCAGTGTGGCAACAGCCATGTGGACCAGCTGTCCTGTATATAGGCACCCACTGATTTGGCTTTGAAAGAAAAATCTTGGGCAGAGAAAGAAGCGAGGAAGTGCCATTTATGGCACTGTGCATGCAAGTTGTGGAGAGGTGTGGAAGTTGTGGGAAGGAAGTGTTGCTAGGGAGCACTGAAGTCAGTCTGTGCATCTATGATTGGAATGGTAGTTGGAGTTAGTTGGTCGTCCTCCTACGAAGAGTTCATTTTAATTTTAGCATGAAAGCAGTCCACAAGTGTGTTAGCCTCATGTGTGGCCCATAAAGTACCATCCAGCCAACAGCCATGTGCTGGAACCAAAAATGAAGCTATGGTAAGGTTGCTGCATGTATTCCTGTGTACTCCTTCTCTGTTTCTGATGCCAAGCCTTCCAGAGGAAGGGAGGCTCAGAAAAACTCTTCATCAGGCGAGGCCTGGACTGAAACCTAGAAAAAGAACAAGCAAGGGCCAAATGCAGTAGCAAACAGATGGCTGTACCTGGAGCATGGTACTTGGCATCTGAAACTGCGTCTCCTCTGAGCAGGATAAATCTGTGCAACACACTCGGGGAAACAGGCAGGCCGCTCAGTAAGCTAGCTGTTTGCACATCCTGTTCTGAGTGGTGGAAGGGAATTTAGCAGAGGGAAGCTTCCACTCGCCAAATACATTCTACCATCTTCCTCTTAGTGGAGATAATAAGGTTGTTGTGCAAGTTTAAGTGTCAGGTCTCTAAAAGTTTTGTACAACATTAAAGAAGTAGGCTAGACTTTCTTCTTGCATCAGTATAGATTGCATCAGTTTTGTCTAGCTTTTTTTTGCCTAGAATATTTCCCTTTCAGCTGCAGAATTAAAAGGTAAACATTTCATAGTTCAAAAGGTGCAGATTTGCTTACCTTGTGGCAAAAGTATTTACATTTTCACTAGAGGACAAATGATCAAAGCAGTATAATAAAGACTCTTGGAAGGTATATTTTCCCTTACCTAGGAAATGCTGTAGGTCAATCTTGTGGCAAAACAAGATAGTGAAAATAACTAATGGTTAATCAACTAAAAAGTTTAATTAACCTATTAGCTAATCAACATTCAACACTTAATTTTCATTTTTTTGCAGTATCCACATGATGAAGCTGTTTAATGATACACTGTGGAGTACTTCTTTATTAGAATAACTGATTTATAAGGCAATCGTAATACTATGGATTTATGGGCCATACTTTAGACTGGAGTTATATTTATTTCTGCATATATTCCACAAAGCTAACTTGGAATTCCCCGTTTTTTTCCCCTAAAGGTAGAAAAATATTTTACAAAGATACTGTATTTTCAAAACAGGGAAGTCTGTTGTATGATTGATTTCTGGACAGGTTAAATCTAAATGTTACAAATCTAGGAGCTGCTTTTTTTGTTACCTTTATTGGTAAGATCTCTTTGGATGTTCAAAAGTAAGAATCAGAGCTACAGAAAGATATCAAATGCAATCTAAGGTAAATCACTGTACTATATTATTTTGTGTTTAAAAATGAGACTTCTATTTATAATGAGCAAACAAACCAGCAGATCCTGTAATTTCCGAAGATATTCTTTGTTCCCAAAAGCTGTCTTCCACTGTCTGAATAATCTGCATCTTTTTCCTCTCTCTATGAATTATCAAAATCTTATTCATGCCTTTCTAAGAAAAAAACATCTTACATATTT
Organism: Pezoporus wallicus; assembly: GCF_028554395.1. NCBI lineage: Eukaryota > Metazoa > Chordata > Aves > Psittaciformes > Psittacidae > Pezoporus > Pezoporus wallicus. The sequence goes on from NW_026639755.1 coordinate 3,683,774, forward strand.
GAATAGGAACCAAACAAACATAAGGATTTAACACTGTACCCATACAGTTTTCTGTGAAACTGCTGTCCCAGGAGTGCAGCTCAGCTCTCGTTTAAATTCTGATTTTTAGAGAGGAAATGCATTTATTGAAATAAAAATAAAACATTTCAGTTGTACCAAATTAAAAATATAATCATGTATCTCAATCTGCAAAGTGTTGCTGAGGCTCTAATCAGAAAGTATTATGTAATAAGCTGAAGTGCATTTCTGCTGATATTTTCCTCATCAGTGCCTCTGGTTTAATTTTCGCATTTGATTAAGGAGGACAATGATGTAGGGACTGGTATCATTTTGGAAAAAAAATAAAGGATAAATATTCTTATGATGAAAAAGAATCACTTTTAAACCTTTATCTGCTCTAGTCATTTAACATATTTACATTCTGTCCTATCCCTCTGCCTCAACCTATATATACATAATTTCAGACCAGTATGATTACATTAGAGAAATAGGAAGCCTGCACAGTTATTTTGGTCATAGTTTTTGGCCTGGTTCCTACCTTACAGTTGTTTGTGCAGCTAAAGATGTTCTTGTCTGAGGGAGAATTTCCAATGTTCAGCAGAAAATTGAGGGCTTAATTTTCATTGACTCAGTGCAATTCGAATCAGTTGAGTGCTTAATTGTCCTGATAATCTAAATTTTGTGAATTGAGAATTACAATTTTAGTGAGAAGTCTGTGAAAAGTATTTATTTCATACATGTCCACTTCCCATTTTGTTACTTACATAGACAGGCCTCCCTGGATAGCAGAGAAACCTAAATAAGATAACAATTCTAGAAGTTCTAAGGTGATTGTAACTATTACTTCCCAGTAAAAATTCAGCTGTCACTCAGCTGCTGTCTCCTCGTGGGTCTGGACAAGGGGTGTGTTTGCCCCATGCTCTTCAGCCCTCATCAGGAGCTGTTAGGCAGAGGGTGGTTCAAGGCTGGTGGGTATGTGCTTGCACAGCGCGGCACTTCACCCCTTGCCTTCCTGGCTGTGAGGTCCCTTTTTATGGCAGGGTACCAACTGGGGAGGTGCTCCTCATTTTTGGGCTCTGGTGCAGAGGCACGCAGTTGGCCATGTTTTGGACTAGCTTGACCTGGTAGAGCATCAGGTCTGTGAGATGACGTGGTCATGCTCTTTCCTAAGAGCAGCAGGGCAGTGTGCTATGTCCCACAGCAGCTGGAAACTCTGGTGGCCAGAGTTTGCTCTGTATTTCAGAGGTGGAGAATTTGAAGATGGAGTAATGCAACTGTGGCTAATGGAGAGTTTTAATTCTAGTTGTCATTGCAACCCTTAAACAAGGTTGAGACTTTCAACTCTTTATAAGAAAGAAATTTACTGCTTGAAACTGTAACCAAGCCAAACAAATACTCTTGGAGCTGTTGATGTAGACAGGCCTAGGAAGAATCTCCGCAGAAGAGCTTTGTGAACTTTTCTTGCCACTCAGTGCAATTTTCAAATGCCTGATTTCATATCAGTTACTGCACTCCCATCTATTTAGTTAAGTGCTCTTCACAGGAAATTATGATGTCTTTTTCCTTCCTCAGATTGCTATTTCTTTATTGCTAAGAGACAGTCTGGCATTTCTAATAGTTTCTGATTCTAAGAAATAATGGGAAAAATACATGCACACATACAAACTTTAAATAGTTTTGTGTGTATAGTTTTATGTGGCTGTTGCACCAAGTGGATTACAGACCTGACCAAATACCCACGGACTTCAGGATAAATACTTCCACTGCATAAAAAGAACACAATCCAGAAGGCAGTATGCTAGTATCATCAGGTCTTGATTATGATCTGAAAGCAGAACTACTTCTCTTACACTGCTAGCATTTCTTTAAAGAGAATCCAAGAGGTTCAAAGCAATACATGATGCTGTATCAAAGAGAAAACAAGGTGAAACTGAAAATGTGTGGAGAGTTACCCCTGATGTGCAAGTTGGGGTGTGTGATATTGGTCAAGTGGTGTGCTTTGTGTTGGTTATAGAAGTTGTTCATCATCAGGAGGGCGGGTGATTTTTGAAATGCACATGTGTGTTAAGGAAGAGAGTGTACTAAAAGGAAAAATTCCTAAGTGCCTTTTTCAATGCATGCTACAGTTGTAAATGGAGATATTGGGAGCTCAGAGACAATTCTAATACTGAGTTGGATTTAGAAGGTCTTGAGAAGATTATTTGAAGGAAAGAATACATGGACGTGTAGATGTATCTGTACATTTCTTTAGCAAGGCAAGACAAATTGCAACTTAAACCTTTTTTCTGTTTTCATTAAGCATCTGTGCCTTCATCTTTTTAAATCAAGGAAAAATGGCTGTAGTGGGAGGGAATCCAGTTGTTCCTCAAAGCCCTTTTTAATTTGGAGTTGTCATGATGAAGAAATAGAAGCGTAACAGCAACTCTAATTTCAAGATTCACAGATTTATGAAAAATAACTGCTAAATGTATGCTATGTACAGTCAGTTAAATAGTTTTGCAGTATTATGTAGAATATATAGAGAATAAAGACTACTACAGGAAGCGTGCCAAGCAAATACTTAAAACCACGTTATGCTGAATAATAAATAATACATGGTAGTATTGAGTGGGTCAAAAACTTGTGACTAGACTTAAGTGAACTCTCAAAATCTTAATCCAAAGAGTATGTCTGTATTCTTTGTATTGATTTAATAGTTCATGGGATGTCCTAGCATTTTTATAAATAAGCCATAATCGCAGGTTTTATTTCCGTTTTCTCCCTATTAGTGTATTTTTTGTATTTTTTTGCAGTCTTCATGATCTTTAGCATTGTTACATTTCAGTCCTTGAGCCAAAGCTTTATGCTTTTTCCTCCTACCATTATGTTTTCTGCCACGCTTATAGGTTTTGTCATCTGAATGTGTGCTGCTGGTTTTCACACATTCCTGTAAGACACACATACATGTCTGTCTGTTTCCCTAAGGGTCTGCTGCATCTAACTTTATTTTTAACTTTGTAATTTTTAATCTTTGTCTTGTACTTAAAATCTCAAGTTGGAACTGGTACAGTGGCAGTACTATTCCTGGTAAATAAATGTTCAGAGCTTATTTAGGGATGTAATTCCAACAAATATGTGCATACTTAAGAACTGGGACCAGAAGAAACTGGCCAGTTCCTTCAGCTGCAGCTGCCTCCTTGACTTCAGACAGCTATACAGTTCCTTTCTTGTAGCTGATTTTCCTTCCCATGGCTGCAGGGAAGCTTCCACGGTGCAAAGGCATTGCCATCTTCAAGCTGTCAGCCTCTTGTTTTTGAGGCATAAATGGCAACGGTTAAAGCTAGAAGCTAAGAGAGAGCTCACATGCTGATGTACAAGATGCGCAAGGTTATCTGACAATTGCCAAAAAACAATTCAGAAACATCTGTCTGTTGTGCGATAAAAACAATGCCTCTTGGAGCCATCTGTCTGCTTTTGGATTAGCTTTAGATAGTGGAAATAACCTGCTTTGATTAAGGTGATACGGTTATTTTTCCATGTTACACCTGTGACTCAAATGGATGGATTTAATATGATACATAATGATTCTGAAAGGGAAATATTTTTGTCTTAGGCTAGAAATTATGGAATAGATTAAAGAAGCACTTCAGTGCTGAATCTCTTCTAGGGTTTTAGGTTTATTTCTTTGTTATTTTGGAACATTTTTACTGACAGACTTGGGGAATAGTTGAAGCAAATACTCTTTCATCAAAATTTCTTTTGCTTAGTAGAAATTCAAAATTATGTGGCAGATACTTGTTTCCTGCAGTGTTTTTTATTGTGATGGTTGGTTTGGGGGTTTTGTCCCTATTGTAGTACTGGTGAATAGGCTTTTTTATTTCAGAAACTATTTTCTCTTATTTTTACCATTCTGAAGATGACCAAATTCTTGTGCATGCTATACAAGAATCTTGTTTTATTTACTCCACTGTTCACTGGAGTTGAAGCTATGCTGGTCTGTCAAGAGGGTGAGAAGACAATTTTAAACAGAGGGAGCCAGCGAGAATGAAAAGTGACATCAAGTTGGGACTGTTGTCTCCCTGTTGCAATGGGAGCATCATGTATCTTTTGTTCCAATTCTAAAAGAATAATGACCCCACTGAGAAGAGTCACCACTGCTAACTGTGCTTGAGAGAAGTCCTTAATGCAGAAAGCTGCTCTCAGCCCCATTGAGGAGTGATTTTCTCATACCTACAGGCAAGAAAAATGAAGCAGGGATATGCTCCTTTGTGAATTTCAAAAGGCTTCCTGGCCCTTTGAAATTATGCCTCTTCAGTAATCATTTTTGTTGTGTCCCAATGTTCTTAAATAGAGGGGAAGAGAATAGTCTACAGGTAAGGTCAGGAGTTTTGTTTGTGAGAATTTCATACGAGTATGTTATTCTGAGTAACAAATGGAGTGCTATTAGAAAGAATGCTTTCATTTTCAGATTATTTTTTTAGATTTCTTTTTTTCCTACATCCAAATGGCCAAAATACAACTTCTGCTATGGATTTTTTTTTCCTCTTTGGAGTTCTAGATGACAGATGGAGTTACTGATGAGAATCTTATTTCTAATGAACTAAACTGCACCAAACATGTCCAGTTAACACAAACTTCATCTGCTGTCTTTTTAAGCCAAAATTTTGCTATTCAGTTAGCTGATAAAGTACACTTAGAAGACTCTTCTGTTGTTTTACTGTAAAACAAGCAACTACAGAGGTCAGAATTCAGTGTCTGCATCTCACTGTGTTAGCTGGTAAATATATGTATTTTTAGAAGCTTTCTAGCAAATAGTTTATTTCCAGTTACTGGGAAGCTTCTTAGGACTGTATTAAATTCAAGTCAGTTTAGGAATTAAATGTTTTTGTTGAGGGCTGTCTGCAAGACAGAAGAGATTCATTTGGCCTCAACTCAACTGTGAAGATGTAACTAGGAATTGTATGGGATTTCCTTGTGAATGCCAGTTGTTAAATAGTTTCAACTTCAAACTGTTGAATAGTTTGAAGTTGAAATTTGTTATTTGCAAATATTTTTTCCAGTAATGTTTGTAGCAGATTAGCATCAAATTTTTCTGCACAGTTTTATTGTAGCTGATACTAACTGAACATGGTAAGAGAATATTTAGTTTGGTTTCTAGTTTTGATCCTTATTCCATGGGCTCGTGAAGATGTTATGCTCATGTGTTTCACAGAATAGGTTCTATCATCTCTGTGTTACTTATGTAGGTTTTTTGGCATGATAGATATCTTCTCTCGCTTCCTGACAACATTCATCGTTTCACTTCTCAGCAGTGTGAAATTCTTAAACAGCAACCTAATGTCTATGAAGCCTCATGTTGATACAGACAAAAAAGGGACACACTTCAGCCTTAATGAAAGGATGGTGGGTAAATACACGTATAGCTGTGAGTGGGGAAAGCAGGTGGCGTGCTTCTGAATAGATTTTTTTTTTCTTCTACGTAGCCCTTTTGTGGTACTTCAGATCTTTAGCCAAACAGTGTATCACTGAGCCAGACTCTGATCTCTAAGTAGGTGCCTTCCATCACTTTATACTTTTCGGAGTCACAGATCATTACTTGAACAGACACACCACATCATTTTGCATACCCTTTACGTACTATTTCCAAGTAAACATCTCCCACTTCCAGGCCCATCTGCACATTATTCTAGCCAAGAACAGTGCTTTTGCATGTTAAATCATCCTGGCTGGACACATCGACCAGAATGTCACTCCCTTGCCTGCCTTGCATCTGAAGTCAACACCCTGTGGTTTGATGTTCTTCCATGCCTTTAACAAGGGGCGTGTTCACAGATTGTTGCAAACAGTAAGTGAACCAGTAACCTTTGTATTTGCTGGAATTTTCTTCTTAAAATAGGGTACTTTAATATGGATCATTGACAAGTGAACTAAAAGGTGTACTTTTAAAGGATCCTCCTTTTTTACACTTACGAATTTCCCTAATTCTCTCCTGCAGGCAACTTTTTAGATTTTTTTTCCTATTGCTAGTAAATTGTGTTGGTATTGAGGTGATATGAGGTACTGTGTGCATCACAGTGGATAGAATGTCCACCCTATCAAGCTCTAAATGGAGAATTAATAATTTCCATCCTCAAGAGCTTAATAAGTATTAATAAGCCAAAGGGTGAATAGAAAAAGCTGAGGGGTTCTTATTATTTTGCTTTTTAATTAACTTGCTGAAGATCATAAAAAACCTGTAGTTGGCTGAAAATAATAATCTTGTTTCCCGCTTCAGAATCAGTACATAACCGTACCATTTTTAACCTCTGACCCAACATAGGTTTTAATTAATAACGTTAATTATAAACGGAAAAAAAGAAGTATTTTCTTAAAACTGGAGTAAAATTTGTGTGGGATGCTAATAGCTGGATTCAGGAAATTACTAAATTGAAGATGTTCTGCCAGAGCATGATTGCCATTGAGTATTTAAGTAGGTTAGTTTTGTTTCCTTAATAGGTTTGGAGAATCACTGTCGGAGTTTTCCCTTCTCCCTTACTTAACAAAAAACTAAATTTGAAGAAATAGTCTTTGAAGTTTTTTAAGTCTTTGGCTTAATCAACTTTAAAGTCCTCCCATAAGGAAGCTTTTACATGGCTTTTCTTGTTTTAAAGGAATTCAATAATGAAGAAAATAATATATGCCTTATTAGCTGGAGACTGTGTAGTAGATTCCCTAAGGCGACTCTCCAGCACAAGATGTCAGAAGCTTGGAGTTGTCCAAGTTGTGAAGGGCTCTGAAGTCCGCCTGCAGACTGGAATGCCTTTCTTACGAAGGAGCTCCAGAGTCGGTTTTGATGGCTTTAATGGCATCCCTAGGGGAAAAAAAAAAAGAGGAAATACCCCCAAACAACCCTATATATATGGGGATCAGCTATTCCAACTCATTGTCCCGTAGAAGTGATTTATTACCTCACGTCAAGTTTCAATCTTGAATGAGGAAAGAGCCGTACACATTCATTCTGTTGAGATGTTTGGGCCATTCCCTGAAGAAATTTGTTTTTCTGCTGTGACAGAAAAACAAATTTAGTGACTTTCTTTTTTTGGTGGAATAGTTATCTGCCAGTTACTGATTTGGATCAGATCAGCAGAAGATCATGTGATTTTCAGAACCAGAAACAGGGGCTAATAGGGGTAGAGGTAGGGATGGAAGGAGTGAAACACAGAAAACCACTGAGTAAAACTTTGAATGCTTGTCAAAATAGCCATTTTTTTTTTTGCCATCGTCTTCTGTTATGTTTTAAGATCTATTTATTTTAGGTTTTATTGTCTGATATCCCATTGCAAGTTTCCTTCTTCCTTATCGGGGCATTTTTATCTTTTTTTTTTTTTTCCCTTTGGATGGAATTAAAATCTACAAAATGTTTCATTTCCTTTGGTGTCTCAGTTCACTTTCTGCTCCTCGGTTCCACATGCAGAACCTAACTTCTAAAACCAACTCTGTGGCTCTGTATATATGCTGGAGTCAGGCTTTCTTACTTTCTGTCCCTCAACACCACCCCCCCCCCCACAAACGCATGGACAGATGATCACAATCACAAATTTTAAGCAAGAGGAGAGCGGTGAGGAAGAAGAGTTGTATCAAGGTTTTGTAGGAAAAGATGGAGAAATAAGGTGGAAAGAATTTCTGACAATATCAGATCCTTTATCCCATTGCTGTGCCTTCTAATCGTGTCTTTCTCCTTTGGAGGGGGGGAAGAAAGCTCTAATTTCTTGAATTTGTTTATAGTTTTTGAAGAGTGGCTTAGGTTTCATGCCCTCCTTCTACTTGCAGGAAAGTGGCTGTGATGACAGTCTCAAAACAAATGGAGCCAGTGTCACATGTGCCTTGCAAAGTGAGCCCCGTATCGTTTATTATTTGGGAATGGTGATGAGTCCTCTACTTTGGTCCATTCTGCCAGGACCTCTGCCTTACTTCTTTCCTACTTCCTATTCTGTCACCGTTCTAAATAACTGTCAAGGGCAAGAAATGCAGTTTCTAGCATTTATTTAATATAGTCAGTAATCTCATGTCTGTTTCAGTCCTTGGGTTCCAAGTAAGTTGAAATAACTATTATTCAGCCACTAAAAGGATTACAGAATTCTTCATGCACAAAATGTGCTGTCATTACAAACTTCATTTTCTCCAAGAAAACGTTCTCAGGTAATGCTCAGCCAAGTCAAATGGTTTCTTGCTGGTCTGTTTCTACAAGCGTTAGTAAATATGCACTTTGTTATCCTGCTTGTCTTAGTTTCTCCTAGAATAAATTTTGTGCTTTCTTCATTGTGGCCCTTCTGGGTGCAGAGTTCCGTATTGATGGTCACAGAGGCAATTCATGGTCCTTGATGTAAACTACTTCTAAAATTTCTCGTTGTAATGATTGTCATCAGCAGCTTAATAAAATCAGGTTTTGTGACTAGTATTTTGTTGTTTAACACTGGACAAGCAAAAGTGGGTATGCTCATTTGCTTGTGCTCCTGCACTGGTTCCTTTTCACTAGAATGGGAAGCAGCTGTGGGAGTGTAATCCTAACAAGTAGGAGACTTCGAGGTAGAACATCTCTTACCATTGGGTTTAAGATGCCATAGAAGTCATACTATGAACGTTTACTGTGATTTGCCTAGGGCAAGTCTGTAAGTCTTGATGTCAGAAGCTACCTGATCTTTAGTTTAGAATCAGAATCATGGAATAGTTAGGGTTGGAAAAGGCTTTAAGATCATCTAGTTCCAACCCCCCTGCCGTGGGCAGGAACAATCAATAACTATTTCTGTTTATTAGTGTACGCACACGAACAGGTTTTGCTGGATATGAGATTTTTACACTATTGTTTTCCTCACATTTAAACTAGGAAGATTATTGGTATGAAACAGCTCTTGCTCTGAAGTGCAACTGGTAGATATCTGTACTTTCTGTTTTAGTGAATCTCACACAGTGCATCATTGCTTGATGACACCCTTCTGTTCATAATGTTCGTAATGCGTTCATAATGTTTTTGCAACCAAGTGGCAGTTTGGAAGCTGAACTAATACGAATTCTTAAGAAAATGTTGGTATTTGCCTCTGGCTTTATAGCACCATGCAGAACTGGGATGGATTTTTGTGCTAAGTGGGTGCCACGTGTATCTTCTCACTTCACAAGTTGGTTCAGAGTGTGCTCTTCATTTGTGAGACACAGATGTTTTCCCAGAGGGTAGAAGTCTCCACATTTGCACATTAGGGTTACCAGAAGCTTGTAGCCAAAATAATTGTGAGTAGGTTGAAACAGCATAGTGTGATCCAGATCGAGTCTTCTGACATGGGCATTTTCTATCCAAAATGTCACTGCAGTCGTGGATACATGACATTCAAATAGAAGAGAATCATTCTATGCATATGCAAAGAAACTTCACAGCTACCTGATAGGCGCTGCTCATGTTGTGTTAGAAAAGGATCCCATTATTTGCTCTAGTCCATGTTTCTCTTGGTGTTTCATTTGACAAACTGATGGCTGCATTCAGAAGGTCACTGATCATTCAGCCACACCAGAGGGAAGTGGCAGTGCAAAAGTGAATGGACAACCAGTGCTTTATTGAAATTACTTTTGGAGGGAAGAGGAGAGAATCTAGATGGCTTTTAAAAAAGTTCTGGTGAAAACAAATGGGTTTGTGAGTGAAGATGATGTAAAATAATGCTATCAGTAAGTTATTCATCCTGTTGTCTATTCTAATATTGCCTACTGGCAAGAAATGATGTGGAAGTGTTGTGGCCTTACAGCTCAACACTGATCAGGCTGAGAGAGCCTTTGAATCCTTTGAATTTTCTGAGTTCCTCTTCAGCTGCCTTAAATGTGAAGGTCCCATGGAAATACTGTTTTGAGCCTGAAAGTGATGATGATAGGTTTTGTCCATATTTGTGTGCTGTACAAGCACATAATAAGAATGTCAGGGTGCAGTGGCTCCCTGGGGTGCACTGTCTCGAAGCTATTTAGATGCCAGAACCAAGCCCCCAGCAGAGGGAATGCTCTGGAGCCCATGGACAGAGTCCTCTGAAAGTTTAACCTCAATGACAACCTCTAGAGCAAATCCTACAAAAGCATCTTTACATGGCTGCAGTATCTTTGGACTTGCCTCTCAGGTGGTGAGTAGAGACAGCCTCCACCTCCACCAGAGATCATGTTGTAATGGTTGGACTTGATGATCTTAAAGGTCTTTGCCAGCCTTGTTGATTCTGAGTCTATGTTTCCCTTGCTTTTTCTGCACTATGCCTTAGTAGTGTGCTTGCTAGACCTTATGGGACAGTTCCTTTTGGATGTGCTGGCTTCTTAATCTGGCTGATGTCAAGGGGCAAAATTCTCTGAAATGGTGTGTTCAACATTTTTTCTTTGAAAGAAATGCTCAGAGGTATGAAATAACTTGCTCAAGATCACATGGCAGGTAGAGGGGAGAAAGTATCCCAGCCCTCCAGGTCTTCCTCCTGCCTTGCCTGATGGGCAGCCTGTCCCATGGGGCATACCTTCTTCTTGCTAAGAGAAGAGTGAAAGGGTCAGCCTCTTACTTAGCAGTGATGAAATAAATTCCATTTTCCATTTAGAAAATTACCAGGTATCTCCAAAGTAGATCCCATGCTTACTTGGTTCTGTTTGCTTGACTGGATACAGTGATGTGTTTGTGCAAATGGATACAGTACAGAGCCATAGCTGATCTTCTGAAGGAATTTGCTCCCCAAAAGCTGCTGTGGAGCTATTAAGAACCTAGGAGATGCTCATTAAAATAACATACCACTAGTACCTCTTGAAGTTACCAAAACCCCATTAGTTTATTTTCCAGTAAGAAATACAACAGATATTTTTATAGGCAGTCTGCAGAAATGGTGTCATAGAAAGGAGAGAATCAAAATGAAATGGTTAAGATGCCATTAATTGTTATTTTTCCTGTCCTCCATTCGCCTTTGTTTTAAAAGAGTTTCTTCTTTTCCTTAGGGAGGAAAGTAGATGTGGGAAAGCGATTTACTAGGCTGAGACCATATTTCTGCTGTTAGTTGCTCTGCAGCTTCACCCAGAAGAGCTTATTTCTGTTTTTCACCCCCTCAGGGCTCACTGCCTTGGGAAATGCTTTAGATAGGAACCATGATCCCCTAGCTGAATTACAGCTCCTGCTAACAGTTTGCCCACAGATCAGCTGTGATTCTTCAGAGTCTTAAAATACTCTTATGTTTTGTTCAGGACTTCAGGCTTGCTCTTTAAAGACATCGCTTATAACAGAAAGAAAGGTATTACAAGGAGCTTTTACATTTTTAAGGCCAAGGTAGAAATCATTTTCAGTAGTCAGAAGTTAGGTAGTGAAAAATCTTTTGATGACAAGATTTCTGTATTTTAACACATTTGTTGCCCATTCAGCAAAATAAGATGGAATTATAAAAGACAGATCCGTGACTTGGGTAATTGCACAATGATCCATAAAAGAGATTTTATTGGAAAATAAAATGTCAACAATGTGATTTTTAATGTCAAGGTAAAATTACATTTCACAGTAGTGGCTGTCGATGGAAACGTTTCCATCTGTATTTTGTGAGTATATTTTTCCTGTATAAGAGATCAGAGAAATCAAAATTTAATAGATCTTTTTTTTTAAAAAAGCAAAGTGAGATTATTATTTAACCTCTTTCCATGTTGGGGTGCTCTGCTTTACTCTCAGGAAGCAGATACCTGCTTAAACTGTAGCTAATGTAGTGTCTCCTGAAGTTTACAGCAGCATAGCCAGAAGCATATTTTGGTCTGCCATCAGCAACAAAAGGGTTTGGATCTCTGTAACTGTTTTTGCTCTAAAATAACGTTTACACTGCTGGAGCTCTGACAGTTGTCTCTGTTTTCACATCTTTCCTTCCACATTGTCTCCAGACTGAAAATTGCTAATGTTAGAATTAATGTATTCTAACATAAGTTACTTCTTTGCAGTCAATGCACTGAGATCTAAAAATCCTAGTCATTAACGATACATTTCATAACCCTTGATCCGTGCGTCTGTGTGCAACTGTCTTAATCGGTGAAAGCTTCTATCTTACCAAAGTTGACTTGCTTGGCTTTTAAAATCACAAACATTAGCTCTCGTTCTTCAGGAAGTTTAATCGGGTGGTTCATGATTGCTCAGTCAGAGTTCTGTTCCCTTGGTGCAGCGCTTTCCTGGCACGTCCAGATAAATGCAGGAACACTTCTCATGTTGTGAAACTTCAGAAATATCTCGCATCAACCCCAGTTAATAGGAAATGGAATCACAGCTGCACCTCTCCAAACTTTTGGGAAATACTTCCCAAAACAACTGCTTTGAAACAATTGCACACTGATAGATGCAAAACAAAAGAAAAGGCATGTGAGTGGAGGCAGTGGTGGAATTTATTCTACTCTTACACATTTCAGACATTCATCAGAATAATCTCTTTGCATAAATATTTCATCATAATGTTACATTAGGCTACATATATAACAAAGTAGTATGCAAAGCATTTTAATATAATTGAAATAATGTTTGATCAGAATAAAAATGCTTTTTATATGTTGAAGAGAAATGTGGATTTCTTTTTCCCCAAATGGAAAGGAATTTTTTTAGAACCCTGTTATTCACTTCTTCAGGATATTCCTCCGTATTGGAAAGCGGAATTTGAAGTCAAGATATTTCATAGTGGAAGAGGTAGGAACTTTATTGTGCAGTTTAGGGGTCTGGGGATGAACACGAATTCATCATGGAGGTAATCTGTGAAATACAGGGTAGGAAGAGGAAATTATTGATGCAAAGCATTTTGTGCTCGAAAACTTACCAGGCGTTTGGATTTTTGAGCAGCAGCAAAATGAGTAGCAGCAGCATAAGCAACCAAATGGTGGAGATTTCTGATTCAATGTGGGGTGCTGCTAGGGTGGAGTTTTTGTTTTAAATGAGTGTGTAGAAGAGTCTTATTTAGAGCTCACTGAAAATAAACAAATCGTGATTTAAGTGGTTTGTGTTGTGGGTGAAATGTGATGTTTAATGTGTTGCAGGTTCTTTAATGTTTTGCTCAAGAGGTCATATGACCTCCTTAAAAACAAACAAACTCAAAAAGGTAGATGTAATGAAAAAAATCTACAGGAAACTCTTGGGCTACTTACACAAACTTGAGACTAGCTTTGTAGTACTTGCAAAATTCATAAGTGGTGCTACTAAGGAAAGACGGATTAGATTCTGGAAGCTGTTTAATTTTATTACCATGACAGGGTTGTAGGTATGAACAATTTCTAACCAGACAGATCCACAGTGTTGCAATTCTCACCCTGTACGCCATGGGGGCAGGATCAAGTCTATCCCAAATGGCACTTGGCACCTGACACCTTCTGCTAGATCTTGTGCTGCTAACGACATTGAAACTCTCTGCCTGTAAGGTCTGGGTTCATGCTCTTTGAAGGGGTGATGGTATGGAAGCAAAGCAGAAAACGTCCTTCTTGTACATGGTACTAGTGTGAGGAAGTCTTTCTATTTTATCTCCACCTCCCCACTTACCCCTAAAAACAAGTCTATGTGTGGTCTCTGGTGTAACCTGACCACCTCAGTATCAGCAGTGTCCTCTCCCCAGGTTTGATGGCTTTTCTGACAATACTAGGTTTTACTGATAAGCAATTGAAGTGTGTCACATTTATATTGAAGTCCTGTAGAAGCATCATTCCTCTATCTCTATCTTCTATCACCATCATGTGAATTAATATTTACCTGTGTGTAGTTTCTGCATCTATAGAGCTGAGGAAGTAGACGGAAAGGCAGCTCTGGAAATATGGCACAAATCTCATGTGCAGGGTCAGGAACTTCATAGAGTCATAGAATGGTTAGGGTTGGAAAGGGCCTTAAGATCATCTAGTTCAGATTCTCAAAGTCAGCAGTAATGATATCTTCACTGACTGTTTTGTGTTTTTCCTTTTGAATGTCAGTATTTGGCTGTTACAAACAGAATGAAAGTGCTACTTTACTGCACATGGAGTACTGAAAACTTGGTGGGTGGCAGTGGCTCGTTTCACTTTTGACTGAGCTTAATTTCTTCCAATGACCATAAAGGGAAGGGCTCTCTGGTGACTAGCTACTCCTGCCGAGTAAGCACAAACATATTTAAGATGTATTTCTCATGCCACTTCTAGGACAAGAATTCTAATTAAAATCCAAACCAAACAAGACTCCATATGACCACAGTCCCAATCTGGGACTCGGAAAAAAAAAATTCGTGCCAAAGTATCGTTTACAGCAGTTTTACATCAGCAATTGTGATGTAATTTATTTACATCAGTGTTAGAACGTGATACTGATCTATTTTGTTTTAAACTATGTGTCTGTCAATTACTTTAGGTTAACATCCACAAGTGATGATAGGTCACTGGGTGTATAGCCCCATCATAATAGCTCTGGACTGGCTGTTACTCAGACTGCCTCTTCTTTCTGACCTCTGTGTGTGTGTGTGTGTGTGTATGAGAAAGAGGGAAGAAATATATTCATGAAGTTTTACAGCATACTCTAAAAAGTGACCACCTCAGACTCTTGTCAGGCCAAGGGAGGAAAACTAGTCATCAACCTGTTTTATGTGAAGTGTGCATTACTCTTCTATGTGTGGTAATATCTAACATCCATTGCAACTGCTCCATCCTGTTGATGGTGCATTTAGCTTTCTGCAGTGTGAAAAAGGTGGGGATTTTTTAGCTTCTGAGGATAAAAATCACCTGTGTTTTTCACATATTTCATCCCTTGTTAGCCTTACATATAATTTAGGAAGCCCAAGGCAGTTTCTAGATGAATGCTGTATACTATGACCAATTATGATCTTTCAATAAATAAATCCTTTTTGCCTTTATACATTTATTTTTTTTTACACCTTCTTTTTCCTTTTGAAAAATGTGCTTTCTAGCTAGCAAAAGCATGCAGGAAAAAAAACCTAACTTCTGTGTATAGAAATGATTCATTTGTGATCTATATACACTCTTTGTCTTGCTTGGAAAATACAGGGTTTGAGTTGGACTTTGGAGAAATGAGTAATTTGCTTTGCTTTATTAGCCCTGAATTTCATTTTTTACTGGCTAGAGGAATATGTGTCCTAAATCTCAGCTTGCACATTACCGCATTTTGAAGGGCATGCTTGTGAATAACAGGATGGTTCTTAATAGCTTATTTGATCAGTAGGGAAGTCTGTTTCAAAATAAATTAAAAAAAAAAAAGAAGTGTTTCCAATGCTTTTGTAATAGTTGGGTAATTGGGGTTTTTGAACTATAGTGTGTATCTGCCTGTGGGAATCTGCTGTAACAGAAATAGGCAAGAAATCGGTGGTAAACCAGCCTTCCTTTACACAAGCACTCTGTGTGGTTTCCTCTATTTACTGTAGCATTAGACATTGGGTCAGAAACCTCTGGATCCAGATAACTGAGATACTGTTAAAACCACTATGCTGTTTACTTCAGCAACAAGACCACAGTTCTGTGTCGTTCAGTAATGCAAGCTGACATGATTTACGAGACCCAGAGAAACAGCTGAGGTCCCACGGAGCATTTGTGCACTACTGTCACTGACGCTGACCACCATGGCCCTCACAGCTGCAGCTGGCTTTGAGAAAGTCCTCACTCACCATTCCTGTTGCAGTGGTGGATTAGGAAGAGCTTTGGTTAGACCAACTAATTGGCTCCATCCTTAATTCTTGTTTTCTTCAGTAACAAATGTGCATCAGGTTCAAGTGGTGGCAGCTGGTATTTCCTAGGTGTGGATGATCTTCTGAAATTCATGGCTCTGAGCAACTAGCTAATTGTAAATTATGAATCCTTGCGTAGCATGGAGTAAACAGCTAATTTATCTGACCAGCATTCTGCATTTTTTCTCTCCTTTGGCAGCTTCCTTTGAAGTATAGCCAGTCTATAGGTCACTAACAGCAGAAAGTAAATGTACAAATATGTGTAGTGAGAATCTAGGTGTCTGAGAATAAAGTAATTGGGAATTGAAAGACTTTCTGCCTGTATTAGTTAAACACACAAATTACTAAGAAAAAGTAAAGCAAGTGGGGTGCTCAGGAAAAATGGCTGAGAATTATTGCAATGTTTTCATTTGCTCCCTTACAGTAATTTCATTCTAGTGTTAAGAGAAATATTTTAAACTTGGTTTCTAAGGAGATTAGTTGTCTATGAATGTGTCGTCATTGTCCATCTCTCTGCTCATCTTTGCGTGTTCCCAATACACGTTGAACCTGTTGCTAGTTTTCCATTTCAACAGAAAGCAGAGGTTTATAGGGTATGAAATTTCACAGATGTTAGTGGCTGGGTAGAGGCCATTTTAGTATTTGTACAGTTCAGCAGTTGCACAGAACTTCCACAGTACAATATGAGGCACACTGGAAGTTTTAGCAGGTTCTGGGATATAGGAATTCAAAGGGACCAGAGTGTGCTGTGTGGTAGGGGTTCTGGGAAGTGATCATGGGAAGAATTGAGTGGAAAGCCAGAAGCATGCACGTGAAAGTCATTGTTAAAAAAGCCTAGCTACTGTTGCTGTTCATAGAGTGTGTGTGAACAACCAAGCAGTTGCACACTTTGTATGGTCTAAAAATGGTCTAAAAAAGCCAAACAAAAGGATTAGGAACCAGTTGTTATCATGGCCAAGCACATATGTACCCATCTTTACATGCAGGACTTTATTCAGGTATGTGACCTGAATACCATTGCCTTTTGTAGTAATTTTAGTTGACTTACTGATCTTAAGCAACTCCCGTTGGCCTTCGTGTATACATTCCCTCAGCTGCCCCTTTAGACCCAAGGCTTACTGGGCAGTCCAGGCAATTTACTCCTTCAGAACTGCACTTTTACACTAGGCAACCATGCTAAGGTTCTGGTAGCACTGTTGCGATGAAAATAAAACAAGTTTAAAGAAACACTTTGAGTTTTCTTCTTCTGGGATATTATTTGTGACCATCCTGGAAGCCAACCTCAATGGCATTTCTGTAAAGAACACGAAAGTTGCCCTTCTGCTGTCCCAGCTCACAGCCTTCTCCAGAAGAAAACAATCCCTTGCCTTTCAAGATATGGATGGTTTTTTAGTTCTTGAATTTGCTAACTGTCTGCCTGCACAATATACGCCCACTCTATTTGTCTGATTTGGAATTAACTGCTTATCAGGGTTTGTGGTTAAAATGCAGTTAACCAGTAGGAAAAATCTAAAGTTCACATTGTAATCTGGAGAGGGAATTTGGAGAAACAAAAGGCTGGTAATGTGTAATGTGTTCATTTCAGCAGGAAATACCTATCGTATAAAAGGATGCCAGAAAGGAAAGTAGAGCAACGAAAGTGAACAGTTGCCACTTGATACAATGATTTATCACTGGTTGACAGTTGTGCCTGTTGGCAGAAAAATTCATTATGAATGATAAGTTGAGGGCTCATAGCAGGACAGATAGAAGCCTTGAAGATTTGTCCTTGAAGGCTGGTGATGTACAGCACAGGTTCTTTCTTGCTGTAATGGAGGTTAGTGTAGTTTAATGTGACTGTTAGTCTATTTTAAGATAGCTCTGATCAAAAGAATTATCGAATGAAGTATGTTCATAACTAAACTATGTTGTGGTAATACTGGTAGAGTGCTCTGTAACTGTTTCTATAAATGAATGAAGAGAGGGCTATAGGTACTGAGAACTAATGAAAATCAGAGTACCTGATATTGTAAGCCTGATTTTCATAAAGAAGATTTCAGAAGAAGAAGTCCTATCAGTTGAAATATTCATCATCCTAAAGGATCATAAGAAAAACTCAGAGCAGACCAGGGTTCCTGGAACCATTCAACCAGCAGAGAATTCTACCTTATGCAATCAAGAATTAGGCATTTCTGTTGTCATATCCCAAGCAGTGGTTTCTGTTGCATCCAACTTCTTTTTTTCCCCTTGTATATTTTCAGTAGAAATCTTGTATGTATAATGCAGAAGAGACAACAGCAGGGTGAATGTCTCATTGATTACATGTTTTTTTCATGCTTCCTAAGGTGATGAAGGAGAAGCTATATCTTTGCCCTACTTCCCGCTCCTATTCAAACAGATAAGGTGTTTTGTACATGGAACAAGTGGTATTTTTTCTACACCATTAAGTGTGAAAAAGCACTTGGCTTAAGGATTGCCAAGTAAACAGCCATTTGACCCTTCACAGGCTTTTCCTTCAGAAGAAATGACACTGAAGAATGTGTTAACCTTGTGATAAGCTTACTTACAAGGCATTTTAAATCTTAAGAGAAAAAGGGTAACTCAATGTGGGAATTTCTACTGCTTTACTTCACCTTTTTGTTTGGTTACCGTATTTCCAGTGTATATTACTTTGACTGTTTATCTTCCACTGACCTTGCATAGCTGTCCTCCTGGATTGGTTGACCTTGAGTGGCTGTTCATTTTGCCTTCTGCATTTATAAAGACATTATTTAACACAGATTTTCTGGAACAGACTAACAGACTCTGGTCTACATAGTTCAAAACCACTGGTTGCAGAAGTAGCTTGAGAAGTGTGAATAGCATTCTCAAGTCTGATATTCTGGTTCTGTAGGGATCAGATGTTTCAGGTGAGAGATGGCATCTTTAAAATTTACTCATCCGGATTTATTTCCTGTTGCTCAGCTGTGCTTCCTGTTGTGGGTGCTTCTGTGCTGAAAAAGACCGCCCAATTAAAGTGTAATGTTGTCTATACTATCAGCATTGGACTCAGTTGTGCATGCCTAGTTATGAAATCTAGTGAAATTGTGTGATGATACCATATGCTTCCCAGTCTTACTGAGTGTTGACAGGTTTCTCACTTATCTTCTATCTGAATGCTGTTAACTATGCATAGATGGAGCAGATGGAGTTACTCTGCTTTTAATCAGAGAATACTTTTGCTTGGGAAAAACATGCATTTGTTGTTTCCTAATTTTTTTGGGGGGGGGGGGGGGGGGGGGGGAGGAAGTTTTGAATGTTATGTACAGGGTTCTTTCTAAGTGGATGAAAGCAGAAATGATCACAGAATAGCCATTCAGAGGAGTGTTTTGGTAAGGATATTTGGTAGGAAGAAGAAGGTGAAGAAGACAACCCACAGGGTTGTTCCATGTCATAAGTTTGACCTTCAGGTATAGAGGATACAGATACGGAAAATGACCCTACCTCTGTTGTGTATGGCTGCCATGCTTGCATGCTTTAGTCAGGTTATGTGATTATAATCAAAGCATTTCAGCTTGATTCTTTATCTGTTCTCTAGACAACTTGTTCACTAATTGATTTACAGTAAGAAATGTAATTAGTTCTGATAATGGCTGGTGGTTTTTTTTTAATCCTGCTGTGTGTCATCTTGTCTTCTTATTTAGTAATGCTTGCATAAACAGATATTTTGGAATATAAACCCTGAGTTTTATTTTCTAAGTACCCGTTAATGCAGAGAAGACTGGTTATTTAAAGCATTTGATCCTCTGAATTTACGACATCTCACCACGTCAGTAGTCAGTGAGAACAACATCCTCTTTAAGTTGGAAAGCTTTTACTATTTGAGATCTTCCTTTACCTCTGTTTTACTATGGTATGTTAGTTTCTTGTCTAATATGCATGATTGCTGCTCTTTTATATAGGTTTGTGTAATTTTCATGCCGTCACTTTTATTTTGATGAACATTCTGACAGATTGTTAATAAAGGACTTGTATCTACTTCCTTACTTCGATATGAAATTGTGTTTCATAGAACACAGTATATACTGTACCACAAGTCCTAAATAACTCAAGTTGTTAAGGAAAAGATACCAGAATATAAGAACATTTAAAACATATGTTGACTAAATTAATTCGGGGGATGAAAGAGAAAGTGATACATTTTAAAAATCTGTGCATATTTTGGAGGGTCCATTCCAGTGCTAATTTTAAGATAGGCTGTGGTTTAACTGAAAAGACTGAGAACAGAATATGCCCCCAAATGACCAGCGTGAAAGGATGTGGAACCACTCACTCATCACTGCATCTTACGAACAGTCCCCTTGCTGATGCGCTGCATGGGTATTTTCTAAGAAAAAAAGGATTTGTGTCCTAAAAGAATACAGTAGAACCTACTTTCAGTATCATAGGTCTCCTGCAGGGAGTAGTTAAGTCATCACACTTCCAGAACTGTCCATCTTCCCCTCAATTTGTAATTCATGGAGTCTTCCAGTGCCAGAATCACACGTTACAGTTTCCAGTTTTCAGACAAGTGATTTAGAACTGGGAGAGTTGTTGAAAATGAATTTGTTTCCTCCCTCAGTTCCTGTATTAACCAGTCTTTGCAGAGGAGCAAGACCAAATCCCATTCCCAAAAGGTATATGCAGCCTCTCAGCTACTATATTGCTACTGGACTGACAGAATATTTGCACTGACTTGGCTGTAACTAAACAGCAAAAGGTCTGATCAGTGAGAGGAGTAAGCAAGTGAGCTCTCCCAGCCTTCTTGCAAGAACAGGCAAGCTGCACCCTGCAGCTCTGCCTGTCAGACCAAGGGTGAAACCACTAATAGCAAGTGATGGCAACTTCTCTCTTTGCTGGAGCTAACAAAGAGCCAGGAATATATTAAACACACACAAAGGGAAGATGACAGCCCCAGCCCCACCACAGCAGTACTTCTGGGCAGTCTCCCTTACTGCATCCTCCCTTCCAGTAGTGTTTTGAAAGCAGCTACTCGGGGGCTAACAATGAGCAAATGCTATGCCTGTCAGATAATATTACACCAAAACCAAAAGAATTAAAGTCCCATTTGATATCACAAAGCTGAAATTGGGCATTTTGTAATTTTGATAGGCAGGCTTTCTGATACATCATCAGTGTTATCTGTCTTCATGAGGAAGTGATACAGACCCTGCTCAGAGAGCGACTCATTTCTTGTTCACAACCCAGCACTGAGGTCAAGAAGTCCTCTCTGTCCCATTACAGTGTTTGATCATTGATCTTAGCTTTCCTGTCATCATGACATCTGGTTTAAAAATTTATCTGCTCTTCTCTCCCAGTATTTCACTTCATTGTAGGAACCTTGCTCTCTCCTGCTTTGCATTTTTTAAAGTCTTCTAGAATTGGAATGCCCCAGTTAGCTGTAATTATTTTCATTTTTTAATTGAAAGTCTGTGAGCACTGAAATGGTGAACTTAAAGGCACTTTCATGAAAATCTCTTATCTCTTCTGAGGTAGAAGAGACTCTGAATGTCCTCATAATTACTTTTGTGGATATCTTTTTAATAGTCTTGGGGACATACACAAACATTTAATTATTAGGAAAGAAGTTAATACAGTGAAGAATATCATACTACTAATGAAGCTTAGAAATACATAGAACTTATTAATTGATAATTATGTTGAGAGATAAGCACAATTCGTTTGATTTTGCTCTAAGCAAGAAGTTTGTGCAGGTTTTTACTTGGGAAGATGGTGAGAAATCCTGCTTTATGATTCCATGTCAATAATTTGTTTCTCGTCCTTTGTTCTAAACTGGTGTTGATTTAGTAGGGGTTATTTCCTTCCCTTTTCTTCCCAGTATGTCTTTTTCCTTTGTATGTTATTACAAAAAATGAATTAGCACAGGTAGCAGGAGAAAGCTTTAGCACTGGCCTGTATAGCACGAGAGAATATCAAGGAAAAGCCATCCAGGCAGAAGGGCTCTCTGTGAAGCAATGCCCCAGTAGGTTGTTGCATTGCCACCTGCTCAGTGCCGAGGCAGCACTATCACACACCAAGAGTCACCTTGGCAGATCAGAAACAAGGCTTTGGCTGGCTTTTGTTAGCCCATGGAGGTGTCTGACCACAGGGTAAGAGATAGTCTGTTTGCCTTGGGGTACCTGCCACTTTACCTTCAGATCCCTTCCTACCCACCCCAAGTGTCTCGAGGGCTACTTTGCACAAGTAACTCACAAACACCTTCATAGTGGCTGCTGTCCTTTATGTCCCTGGAAAACAGCACATAAATGAATACATAGCTCTGTTTTCATATTGTATCAACATGTACTTTCTTACCTGTTTTAGTATAATAAAGCCAATCGTTAGCTACACATTGTTAGTTGGCATGGGATGCCTGGGATACAGAAACCCAGTCAACTGCTCTGCTCTGCATAACATTGCAGTAGTAGAGGGAAAATATGTCGATGTGTTCCATGCAGCTGCAGATTAAGATCTCTTTTCCCTAATTGTAGATATTTCTAGGTGAAAAGCAAGCTGGTTTTTTCAACCCTTATTTATACTGTGGTCTCTCACTTAATAATTTAAAGGAAACTGTCAAGTTTAATTTGGTCGCAACTATAAACCTGTAAAAACACGCTTTTTGTGACTCACCCAGCGGGTTTATTTTACATGCTTTTAGAGATACTGTTTTATTTGTGAGTTGGCAAATACCTTTTGGAAAAATTCTTGCTTGAAACGCAGTATTTAAAATACTTGATTTTCCCCAAATTTCTTGGGAAAATATTTTTCTTTTTAAAAAGTGAATATTTCACAGTAGTATTCACAACCCAAATGAAATATTATTAATAGTCCAGATGAGGAAATGCATTCATAAAAGGTGTGGATGTGTGGAAGAACTGCAAGACTTCAGGATTGCGTTCCCCTGTAGGGTTTGTTCTTCCCAAGCTGCTGCTTAAGCAAAACCAGAAATCTGACAATTCTGAGAAGAGAGAGATCACCAAACTCTCATGAGTTCTGATTGCTGTTTCTAAAATACAAGCTTGAAGACAATTGCCCTATTTTTGTATTTTCGCCCTATTTTTGTATTTTCATCCTATTTTATTTTCAAGTAAAAGGTATTAAAATCTTATAGAAGCTGTATAAAGAGTTAGGACTAATCCAAGCTGGGATGAATTTGCTGCAGAATGGGAAAGAACTGTCTTAAGGACAAAAATGTAAGGAAGGACTTGAAACAAACAAAAAACCCAGTAAAATAGGAAAGGGTGAAAGTAAACACATTTGACGCATCACATCAAAACTGAAACTGGGGGAGGTTTTCAGTGTTGAAATGCTTTGTCAGCTGAGGTCAGGCTGTGGCTCAAAAATAGAGGGAGTTTGGGTTCCTGGTGCAAAGTGACAGGTACTGCAACCAAACAGTGCAAAAGCACTGATCTGCAGTAAAGCATCCTTTGTCAGTTCAGTTTTGTTCTAAAAATGCATCAGGTGATATCTGAGCAGAAAGTTGGCCGATTCCATCTCATATGCAGAGGATATTTTGGTAGAAAGCCTGTCACGTTGCCTGCCATCAAGTTGGGTAAATATTTTTACTGCTGGTATCCGTTATGTGCAAATCCAGTATTAATGATGGGGGAATCACAGCTTTGAAACACTCGGCAGCATTACAGCCTGCCATGTGTCTGTGTAATGTACTGTTGTAGACATGTAAATCAGGGATATTAATTATTGTGGAAAACTTTCAAAACCTACCAGTTGTTGGTTTTCCAGTACCAAAAACACACATGGAAAGAAAATGTTTTTCCTGAGCGGGCATCGTGTGATATGAAAAAAGAACAATAATAAAATCATTAGAAAAGCTGCCAGCTGTGAGCTGTTTCAAGCATCAATTCAATACTAATATGTACACTGACTAACATAACGGTTTTGCCAGCACTCTTCTATTTTTTTTCTGGGAGATTTAAAGAAGAAAAGGATAATATGTGGTTTGCAGTAGCAAATTATGTAATCAGAACAGCAATTGGGCTGCATACTGTTATTTTTGAGGAACTGTGTATTAGGTAACAAGTCTCTAAATATAATCTTGGTGGATGAATTAATTTACTCTGACAATTGTATTCTGGGTATGAACTAACTGTTTTGGAAGCAAGTAAGGTAGGAGTGGATTCTCAGTTTCCTTCTGTTTTCCATAGCTCTACTCTTCAAACAAATGAAAATCCTTAACATAAAATGTCTGTGCTTGCTGCTGGCTTTAGTAGACTTCAGAAATGGATGCAACTGTATAATCCTGATGTTATCTCTGTCTGAAATGCATGTAATATACTACTTCAGGTGAGATTGAGGGCTCTTGCCTGACAACATTTTGTACTTTACCTAATTTTTGTGCTTTTGTACTTAACTGCAAAAAATTTGTCAAAATGGAAGAAAACACAGGTTTCAAGAGACAGTTTCTGGTTTCATCCCATGTCCTGGAATGCAGGCACAGGGTTAGTGGTTAGGCAGTCACTGTCAGAGCTAAATTTAGGACTCAAAGATTTGTCAACATTTTATATAGAAATAGAATTTTATATAGAAATAGAATATTATTGCAGCTGCAACAGAGCCTATTACTAGTTTAGGAATTTGATGTCCCCAGAATGTTCATGTTTTCTGTGAGGCTTCCTTTTAGGTACGGGGCTGTTCTCCTAAATATTCTGCAGAGTAGTACTTACTGAGTATCTTTGCATTGCAGTGGCCACGCTAAGTATACTGTAAGACTATCACAATAATTGTCTTCTGCTGTCTCATTTCATTTTTTTTCCTCCCTGTACGTTGAGCAGATGGCCTTGAGCTTTGTGTAGGTGATTAATTAAGCTGCACATAACAGGAGTATTTATTGAATGCAGAAATTCCTCTTAACAGGATTTTAAGTTCTTTTAGCAACCAGTCTACTCAGGGTAGGGGTGGGGGGCAAAATGTTTTTAAGTTTTTCCACTTTTCTTTTAAATACATGCAGTGTGCGTCTTGAAAGAAATGTGTCTATATGTTGTGCCAGTTGTTAGAAAAGGCTTAGGTTTCGATTCTGCTGGATAGTAAAACTTAACAGTGGTATCAGTAAACTGAACAAGTTAAATCCTGCTGCTGAGAATATAGAAGAGATTTCTGTGGATGCACTATAACAAATGGCAGCGTGTATAGGAGAAGGCGGGCATTGCTTCATCTGACAAGGTCTGTTCAGAGCGCAGGAACCTGACCTCAGCAGCCGCAGTCTGAACTAGCTGCAACAAGAGTTTAGGGTACTTGCACTGAAAGAAGAGGTGCCCTTATGTGGAGGTGAAATCATGAGAACAAACCCTACAGACAAATGGCAACAAACGTTCTGCAGTTACAGGGCTCACTGCATATACCTCTATTATTTTTCACATAGGCCTGGAAGCATTTTTGCAGGTTTCTCATTCTGTAGTCACTGCTGAGCTCATTTTCACATTGGTTTTAATTCTAAGTGATAAAACTGCAGTGCTGTCAAATGGCCTTTTCATTTCTGTTCACCACGAGTATTTCCCACGGCCTTGTTAGCAAGAGGTGGATGTGTATTATAAAGTGATTGAAGGCACTATGATAAACAGTTGCTCCAAATTCTAATTACATTTACTTTTCTTGTATTTGTGCAGCTTTTATCAGTGAGTAGTCTACCAAATGAGCTTACTGGCAACAACATTCATAAGATCGGATAATGCAAATAGTGTTTTGTAAATTTTGTTAACATGTTTCAGAAACACATTCTTGAAAAAAGGCATTCATTTTCTGTCAGCGCTCAGCAAAATATCTGAATCTGAACGCTTGAGGTTATGAGTTAAAATGTGTCAGGGTCACGATGTTCAGTGAAGATGCTAACAGTTTAGAGTATCGCTTTCAGCTTTGGGGTCCTCAACACAAGTGCGGTGTGGACCTGCTTGAGTGAGTTCAGAGGAGGCCACAAAGATGATGAGAGGGCTGGAGCACCTCTCCAGTGAAATAGGTTGAGAGAGTTGGGGCTTATTAGGCCTGGAGAAGAGAAGGCTCTGGGGCACCATTACAACAGTCTTCCAATACCTAAAAGGGGCGGGCCTATAGGAAACTGGGAGAAGGACTTCTTACAAGGGCAGGTAGTGACAGGACAAGGGGGAATGTTTTTAAACTGAAAGAGGGCAGACTTAGATGAGATATTAGGGAGAAATTCTTCACTGTGAAGGTGGTGAGACACTGGCACAGGTTGCCCAGAGTGGTTGTGAATGCCCCATCCCTGACAGTGTTTAGGGCCAGGGTGGACGGAGCCTTGGGTGACATTGTCTAGGGTGAGCCGTCCCTGCCCGTGGGATGATCTTTAAGGGCCCTTCTAACCCAGTCCATTTTGTGATTCTGTGATGATGATCTGCAGGTTCTTGGGAGGGTTTCAGGTCTCCAGGAGCCTCTATGATGTGTCTTGAAAACGGGTTTGATTTTGAGTGTTGAATGGGTAAAAGAATGTAATTACACATGACCTGCAAGTATACAAAGGTTCATTTGTAGAAATTAAAAAGCTTTGGTTCACGCGGAGAGGAATGAATGAAGTTTCAGATTTGATAACATCTTGGTGACTTGGGCCTACTTGCTATAAATCATTATTCTGCTGATGTACTCCGCTGGACACTCTTCTAGAAATATAATTATTAAAGGTGCATGAAGGTTATAGTTAATGGTTGCTGTAGCAGTGTATCATCTTAGTTATAACAGTAGAATTCAATGTATGCTGTTAAAATCCAGTATGAAGGGGGTTTGTATGTGTGTGTGCCTGTGCCTTTGTGTGTGCACATAGGTATGCTACAGGAGTTCTTGGTATGTGTTCCTTTTGTGTTTGTTAACAGTGTGGGGAGCCGAACTAAAGGGAAGCTTATCTTCCTAGGAAAGGGGAAGGTTAATATAAAAAGGGGATTGACTCTCCTCTCAGGTAGGTGGCCAAGGATAACCACGTATCTTGAAAATCTACTACTCTGTCTTTACTATACATCTATTAATAGACAATCTGTGATACCTGAATAGGAACACACACATACCTGAGAAGAATGGAATCTTGTGAAGTTAATCCATTGTAATCCCTTGGTTGACACCTTTGCCGTCTTCTTATTAAAAGCTTTGGATTCCTCAGGCAATTCTTGTAGGGCCCATTGACTTTTGCACTGATTAACACTTAGAAAAAAAATGACTTTTCATCTTTTCGAAAGGCATTGCTATTTGGAATTCCATATAGTCCCAAGTGTGTATATTTGAGTCTCTTTCTTCATATTCTAGATATATTTTGGGGCTGTTATGATCCCTTGGGGAGCTTTTTCTTTGTGGGATTACTGCAGAAAGAGCTCTTGGTGAGGGTGCGATTGTGGGAGCACATGAGCTGACACTGCGCGTTTAAGATGTATATTGATTGGGCACATATAGACCATCTTAAAACTTACTTTGTATCACTTTAATTGCAAGTTTTCCAAGTAAATGAGCAGCTTTGTTCTTATCCTGCCCTTCATAGGCTGCCTGGTTTGTTGGAGAAGCTTTCATCACTTTCTCTTTTTCTCCATGCCTGCCTCACTGCTATTGCCCACTCGTATGCGGGGAGTATAATCCTCACGGCGGGTGACCTGTCGTGCTGCTCTCTGAGCAGTATCTAGATATACAAATATGTTGTGCCAGAGTGATCTCTTGCTCCCTTGATCCCTTTGGCTGGAGCATGAAACAGGGATCAGAGCTGAGCCCACTGATTAGTTCTTAATCATATGAGAAGCCCCGCTGAACTGAATTGCTGCCACTCACTGTGACTCTGTGTATGTCCACTTATGTGTCCTAAATTAAAATGCCTAATAAAAGGCTTAGCTTGATATATCTCAGTATGTAACTTAGCACTTTGAAAAAGCCGTAAACATTTTGTTCTGTTAAAAGGGGGGAGATAATGCATACAGTTGCTTTTTGCCTCTGGCATATTAGCCTTTTTATTTTTTGATGGCTTTTTCTGATGTGTCTGTGTAACAGCTGATTAGGCCAGTGTTCCGCTGGAGCATTAGCACTTCAGGTCTGTATCTTGTCACAAGAGGTGGTACACTTGAGATGAATTGTGCACAATGTAAGAAGTCAGTGAAGCAGTAGTGAAGTGGTTAATGCTTCTTGGCCTCGATTACAGTGCAGCTGGTCCAGATCAACTCAGAACATCTGTAGTACAGAAATTACTACAGCCCAAATCGGCCAGGCTTCTGAGAAAAGGATCAGGGTGGCCTTTCTCTAGATGGGGAGGTTAAGATGACCAGCTTTAACTGGATGCCTGATTTAAGTGGAACCCTCTTCTTTAATACAAGCCTCCTTTCATCTTAATGGTATTGGCTGAGCAGCCCATTTGTCTCAATTTCCTTTAAGCAACAGTTCTCAGGCCAAACCTTGAAAACTGCAAATTCTACTGTACCTCAGCAAAATTATATACCTTGGACTTTTTCAGGTTTCCACACAAAGTGACTAATTTTCTGTCTTGTCTCTTCCTGATGTTGCATACGCTTTCAAGTACAGTAGCCTGTTGTGGTGTTAATACTTTGAATGTCACCATTTGCTGTCAACGTGATTCCCTAACTGACCAAACAGATGTAGTACTGTTAACTGTATTAATACAGCATTTTTCACTGGTTAGGAATACAAAATACAGTGAAATCCCTAACACTCTTTTTTGATTCTGAGGAAATTTGAGCTGAATACTCAACATACTTAACGACAACTTTCAGTTGAAATGATCGACGTGGTACAGCTTGCTGCTGTTTGTTTTCTTGTCAATAAGTATTCTTTTTATAGCAGAAATAAGTAATATTCTAATGTGAAATGTTTTTCTTCCAATGAGATTTTCTGTTACCTCCATTATGGTGCTTTGTTTGGAGCCTGCAGAAGCTTTGCTGATAAAGGTTTCCCTTTTGGCATTTTGCTGCCAACGTAGACGTCAGGAGATGTTCTCATTCATCCCTCAAGAAAATTAATTCAAGCAAATACTAGAAATATTAATGAAGCATTTGTTCTTCCTATTTCATATAGTCATTTCCGGAACTTAAATATGTACATGTGCGTCCAGAGAACTAAGCAGTGTAGGCAAATTGCCAGAGGACTTGGTGTTCTGCACAGGAAGTGTCAGGAACATGAGAGAGAGAGGGAGGGAGGTGGTTCAGTGTTTTTTTCTGGATCTCAGTAAGAAAGGCCTGACAAAAACCACCTTATTAAAACAGCTGTTTTAATAAGAATAAGAAATAAAAAGAACACGTAAATCTTGCATCCTTTCAAACTTTGGAGCACCCCACATTCACACAGCATTGGATGGACCCTGGCTGGATCACTTCCCATGGCATACTGTCTGTGGCAGAAGCTCCTCCTTTTTGGTCATTCAAGCTATTAAGTTTAATTCTCTTACAAGGAAGCAACTCCATTTGTGAAGGATATTGGCCTGAGAACTTCTTGCTGCACTTCTAGACAAAAGCAAGGCCGCTCAGGTAGCATAACCAGCAGTACAGAGGGGGAACTGCCTGCAGCCCCACTGTTACAGTGAGCTGTCTGGGGTTGTCCTGTGGCTGAGAGATTTGTGCAGCACAGCCCAGGCCTGGGCGTGCTCAGGTTAAAACTGTTCTGGAGCCCTGAGTCCTCAGTGTGCAACACTCTCCAGTTAGGATCAACACATTCAATCCCTTGAGTCACATGAAGTTTACCTTTCCCAAAGTTACTGTAAGTTGCAGTTTATATTAATACCATATGTGCAGACGTATTCTGTTGGAGGTCACTGACTCCTCAAATACAGACCCTTCCACAGGGCTCCCGAGGCACTTGTTTTGTCGTGGCACAGGTGAGATTTGCCATATGGAACTTGTATTTGGTTGTAGCAGGTAAAAGCATCACGGATCTATTCACAGGCCCCTGAGTCGTTTCATAACTCTGGGAGTTAGTCTTCTCATGCGTAATTCTGCATGTCAAGAAAAGTGCAATTTCCCATCCATGCACAGATCCCAGCATGATGGGACTCTGATTCTGGTAAGATGCCTTTGAGATTCAAATTGTAGTTCCGTATAGGGAAGGAGAGCATGAGCATATATACTGTGCAGCATTTACAGTTTTGTGTATAATTTCCTACTTTTCCGTTTTTTGTGTGACTTTGTTTGTTAGTTTGTTGTAGTTTGGGGTTTATTGTTTATTGTTGTTTTGTTGTTTTTTCCCCAGGGAATTAAACTTTCAGTCTTCTTACAAGGTTTCAGAATTCCCTCACAAAACCTTACAGTTCAGAAGCTGTGGCTGAGCTATATAGCAGTTCTTAAAAGGGTGTGCAGCCTGCAGACACTGAGGATTGTCTGACAAAATTCAGTCCTGCCAGACTGAATTTGGAGTACTTCTTACATCATGCTTAAAGCTACATCCAAAACCCAGTGAGTTCCTTAGGCTTGAAATGTGTTGCGTAGTTGCTGTGCTTCTCCTCATTAGACATAGAAGGCTGATGTGTCAGGCAATGATGAAATATATTCCTATTTATATATGCCCACCTCTCTTTATATTCTTTGGCTGAGAACAGCAGGATCTTAATTTCTGCTTCTCTACCACTGTTCAGAGGTATGAAAAATTCATAGGACAAGCTTAGCCCTGGATATATCTGGACCTAGGTCCATTGCAGCTGTTCTTTGCATTGATCTAATTATAAAGCTTTGATTATTGTATTGATTTAGTGAAGCTGTGCCCATTCTGGCAGAGCTGAATTTGGCTCTGTGGCTTCAGACAGAGACAAGTGGACAGAGTTCTTCCAGGCTTGGCCGGAAGGTTATTCCCCTTTGACATTGCCAGAGATGTCCCAGTTTGATTATGTTATGCATCAGTGAATAGATCGCACACAAAATGAACTGAGTCAAGCCAAGATTTGTAAACTTTACTGGATAATTAAGTTGGACATAGCACTTTGCCAGCAGCTGGCAAAAGCAACTGCCATGGAGAAGACATCAGTTCAGATAGCAACTTTACTTTTAAAAGGTGTGTGAATATAAGCTGAGCACAGTAAATACTTTAGATCGGTGGTGTATTTTTTTTCAAGGAAAGGGTATCTTTGTCTTGTGTTGCTTTTTCCACAGCGTTGTGGATTTTAAGTAGTTTGCCAAGGCAAAAGTCTAATGGGTGGTTTGAGGTGGTTTTTTAAACCTTGTTTAAATTGCCAATTTTATTGGACATTTAACAGCTTATCGCTTGGATTAAAACACTTTAATATAGATGGGCACCCACTGATGATATTAAAGCATGGAGCATAGATTGCTGATGGGGCACCATTTCTTGCCATTTTACAGATAAAATAATTCCAGGCAAACTAATTTAGGCAAAGTGGCGGCAAGGGAAGGTCAGACAATCTGTTGTACAAGCCAAGTTGGCTGGCACTGGTGTTTTCAGAAAGAATAACATTTTGTAAACTTATTCTTGCAAAAGGTGTTTCGAATGTTTGACCAGCTCTCCTCTATGCCCTGCATTTTGCAGCTGTAAATGGTGGGCATGTGTTAGACTTCTGGCCAGTCTAAATGGAAGAGCAATGTCCCATACAGGATTGACTCCTAGATGGATTGACACCTAGAAGGTGAAACACTTAGTTTATCATAATAAGCTGGCATAGCTGAGGAGTTTGTTTATATAAGCTTATGGTGATGATCACTGATGTTCTGTGTCAATGACTGTTAAATTTCTCCTCCTCAACAAAAGCTCTCAGTTCTATAGTTCAGCTTTTATGGCATTCCTGTTGCTTGCTGAATGCAGATCTCCTTCTCCTTCCACTTCCCAACATAAAAGTACTCCTGAGGGGATTGACATATGCTGAACTTGCCCACTCCGTTCCCTAAGGGAACATCTGCACACACAGCTGAGACACTCGAAGATACAAGTATCTCTGTTGAAAATAGGAAAGAAGGAAATTCATCAAACTTGGAATCACAGTCCTAAATCCATCTTGGATAGGGAGAAGAAAGATACATTAACAGTTCAGGAGTGCTTTTGTGGGGGGAATTTTGGTTATTAATATAAAAAGCACAATTTCTGTGTTTAGCACTTAAAAATAGGGCAGAATTATGCATTTTATTTTACACAAGAAATTGTTGCAGGCTTTTTAATGGAGCTAGTTGGACAGTTTGGTTGCTAAACTGGTTTAAGGGATGTTGAGTGCAATCTTCTATGGTGGCTTTTTTCACATACTCAAACATGAATAAAAATAAAAGTAGCTCTGAAATACACATTTATCTTGACTCTAGTACAAAATCACTAGGCAGGGGTAATGATTCAGGAAGACTGAGTGAAAGATCTGACCTTGTGTAGTAGTAAACACATTGTCCCAAGCCTTATCTCATGTGGCTGTGGAATGTCAACAAATGACACTTGAGTGCCCTCAGAGAGTCCTCATCTCTTTGGTTTTCTCAGGATTTGAGCTTTTCCCCTTTTTTCTTAAGTATAATTTGGGTATTTTTTTAATGTACTGAGGGAATGGAAATGCATTTTGAAGATTTTAGTGACGATCCTTAGCATTTATTTGCAGGGCAAATTTCTTTGGCAGTCTGGAGGAAATTGAGACTCCCCTGTGACTTGAAAGGAGTAGGGAGCATTTGGAGTTGAAGATTGTTGCTCGATTTGCGGTTGCCAGGCCGCAAAACACAAGGGGTGTTTTCCCACCCCTTGTTTTGGCTGTGGTCCAGCATCCATTGTTCTTCATCACAGGGCATCTTCCATTACTTTAAGCCATACTTTATAAGGCTTTTTGAGATTTTAAGAATAACTGTGCCTCCTTCCAACCACTATTACTGGTGTGATAATCCATAGCCACAGAAGTTCAGCTTTGAAAAGGTGTGAATGAGCTTGATAGAAATTTCAGAGGTTCTTGGAAGAAAATAATATGCTACCTCTATGCCATCTATTACTTCTTTCAGTGAATGGTTAGGTAAAATTTTACTTCAGAATCAGATATTTCACAGCTAACATGAGCTGAATGATTTTTTTTTTTTTTTCATGGCTACCACAGAGATCACCAAGCTCCATTATTGTGTTACCTGTAAATGAAAGAACCGTATCAAGGGCATAATTATGTCTTCTTTAATTAAGCAGCACTACTGTGCACAAACAAAACCCCTAAAAAAAGAACCATAGAGAGATCCAGTACAGTTTGTTTTAGTGTTCTGATGGCTTCACGTGAAACAGTTTTCCAATCTCATGAACATACTGAAAAAGAATAATAGTTACCCTGTTGTTAGGAAGTTGCATAGTTTTTCTTGAATAGATTAGGCTGTGCATACTATCCATACAGTGGCACTGCACAGCAGGGGTAATGAAGCTGTTAGCATGATCTGTCATGCCAGAAAAGATCCTGAAAATAATTAGGAAGTGACTGTGAATATTTAGATGGGGTACATATTAGATATGCTGCATTCTCTTGTAGAAGGTACAAGTCTGCATTTAAAAATACTCAGTGACCTCTAGCAACAGCTATACTTAAGTCAGAAATACAGACTTCATGAAGTGTGCTATGCTCCCAGTGTCATCCTGTTTTGGTAAAAGGCGTGAGCTTCTATTATACACTGCTTATCAGGTGCATACAGTACTCATTAAAAACCAAAACCGAACCAACAAGCAAACACAAATTTTATATTATCATTGTCATGAGAGAGCTGTCAGCGTATTTTTTACAGATGGATTTGGTAGGTGCATGTCTATCAACTGATGCATTTTTTTATCACATATGTAAATTAAATGCTGGAGAAGAAAAAGAGACAAAAGCACATTTTAGGTGGGCAGTGTGTGCATCAGCTAATGGGGGTGTGCAGGTTAAGCTGAAAAAAAATGAAAAGAAGGGAAATTAAGGTTGGTGCAGGAATAACAAATTTTAGTAATGTGTGTTTAGAATGTGGTTTCTGTTAATGATGACAAATTGAAGGGGGTGTTTTCATTATCTGCACCTTAGCTTGATCTCATGAGGAGAAAATGGTGAATATCATTACATCTTTTCATTGTTTTGCCTCTAACCACAGAGAGAATTTGTAGTTAACTTGCTACATGCATCTCAGAATTATTTACTTAAAGTTGCTTAGGGATACGTGAAGATTTCAAAAAGCTATTGAATGTGGCTACTTGGGAGTAAAGAATTAATTAGACCATTTCCTATGTAGAAGGTAGACATTTAAAATGCATTGTAGGATTAAGCTTTTACATATAACAGAGTTTAAGTTCACTTGAAGAAATGCTAACTTTCTGGAATTAAATGAAGTGCAAACCATGGTGTAAGTCTTGAGGACTGTGAAACTCAGCACTATGGGAGTCAGTATTTTACTAGCTTTAAAATATTTTAAGACAGATAATTTTTATTTTCTATTGCAAAACAGCATGAAAACACTAACCTTGCAGGAGGCATTCCATTATCAGAATTAATGCTCAGAGGATTAGGATGTGCACACGTGAGAGCTTTCTAATGGTGTGGTGAGATGCTCACTTGTCATTGCACTGTTTTTGTAGTTACCTATCCCTTGTCTAGCTTACAATAAATGATCTTGTTTTCTTCAGTGCAAGGAAAAAGGTTACTTAAAGCAATGCCAGAGACCCCACACAGCTGGACAAAGCCTGTTAAGGTCATTTGAAGATCATGACTCTGGTCATAAGCAAATAACCTGCCCTATACCTACCTGACACAACAAATTAGGCTCTCAGTGTTCTGGTAGTAATGTACAAGTTACACAAAGGGTAAGTAAGGAGAAAACAGGGTGGTTTTGTGCTTGTGGTCAAAATTCTGCTTCAGTTCAGCTTTAGTAGAAGTGCTCTTTCTACCTTTAGCATATCTCAGTGTTATTTCCCTTTTGTTAAACAGCTACAGAGACACTCCCCTAAAGCACAGCAGGATGGTCAGCTCATCGGTTCTTCTTTACTCAGAAGTCTGGTTTTGTTTGATTTGGAATAGCTGGGTAAAAAGCCCTAGAAGAGGGCAATGCCTGAATGCTAAATAATAGCTATAAATTAAAAAAAAAAACTAATATGTTAATATCTAAATCTTTTATACTTCTCTTGCTGTTCCAAGGACAGTTTATTCAATGCAAACAGGTAATTCCTGATCAGTGGCTATGTTACAGGATAAACCTGTGGCACTAAACAAAATTAATTAAAAAGATGCAAAGGTCATTTTGTGTAGCATCCTACAGGTACAATGAAGATAAATATACAGGAGATTAAATTTGTTAGATGAGTTTCATCTGTTATTTGTCTACACCTGCAGTTTTTGTTTTATTTATGAAAGCAAACAAACATCTCAGTAGCTCAGCCAATGTGGCATTGCCTGTGCTAGGAAGAGACCACAGGCTTTGTAGCAAAGTCACAGACCCTCCGAACTGGAGTGTGTCAAGCCTGTTTTGTCTGAACTTGTCTTGCACTGCGTGCGGTTCTGTTGTGGCTTTTTTAGGTGTCACAGCAATTTTCCTCACAGACAAGAGGCTGGGCCTAATTTGGTTTACTGTTCATAGAATCACAGATTCAGGGGTTGGAAGTAGTCTCTGGAGGTCATTTAGTCAAGTCCCCTGATCAAGCAGGGTCAGCTGGAGGAGTTTGCTTAGCACAGTGTCAGGTTTTGAGTATCTCTTAAGGATGAAAACTCCACAGCCTCTATGGCCAACCTGCTCAAATGTTTCACCATCCTTACAGTAAAAAGTTTAGTCTTACATATAAATGGAATTTCATTTAATTTCATTGGGATTTTCAAAATTTCAGTTTGTTCCCATTGCCTCTTGTCTGTTCACTGGTTAGCTCTGGCTCTGACTCTTTGCATCTCCTATGTACTTCGATAAGATCCCCTTCTGAGTCTTCTCTTCTGCATTTCCATTCATCCATACACATCTTCTCTCCAGTATTTCTTTATCTCTCTTGAACTGGGGAGCTGAGAGCTCACCGGTGCTGAGCAGAGTTGAAGGTTCACCTCCCTCAATCTGATGCAGTGCTCTTTCTAGAGCAACCCAGGGGGCTGTTGGCTTTCTTTGCTGCAAGGGTGCATTGCTGGCTCATGGTCAGCTTGGTGTGCACCAGGACTTCCAGGTCCTTCTCTGCAGGGCTGCTTTCCAGCTGGTCAGCCCACAGGCTGTACCAGTGCCTGGGAATTTTCCTCTTGAGGTGCAGGACTTTGCATATCTTGGTACAGCCATGATTTTTACATAGATATTAGCAATAAGTAGTTATTTTGTGTAGACTGAAATATTTCTGGTCATATCATGATGTGGTGTGGAGGAATACAGTCCCGAGTATAGCCAGCTCCATTCAAGTGGGGGCGTAGGATGAAGTGTAGAGGAGTACAGACATGGGATGGTAGAAAAATGGGGGCAGGCTGGCACTGTAGTTAGCAATGGTCAGTTGAAGAAATAAAACAGATATGGAACTGAGTTCAGTCAGGTTTAGGGCAACAGAACAAACAAATACCACCATCAAGCATACGTAGAGTATGCCTTATATAGTGCATTTGGATGTAATGTCACTTTGCATACCAGTGAAGAAAGATCAAGGTGTAAAAATGTGTTAGCAAATACCCCGAAATTACCCCAAGCACATCCCTTGAGTGAAGAGAAACAAATCATCAGCATCATCCTCCTCCCAGAGAAGGAGAATTGGGATGCTCTGGAGTCACTGAACACTTCCCACTCCACACATCAAACTGATTAATTTTCATAACCAGAGGGGCAAAGAAGCGCACCAGATAGAAAAGCATTCATATTAGGTGTGTGTGTGTAACAATTTTAACTAATGATTAAGACTTTATTCTGTATTCTCTCCTTTTCTATTTCAGTAATAATTAGACATGAATTGCTAATAATTCATTGATTAAACTAGTAACATTTCTGGCATAATAGTAAATTCATGGCCTTATATATAAAGTATTTTTTTTAGCTCACACAATTTTGAGTGTAACGCCTCTCTGTGATCCTTTTTTCTATATAAACATCTCTACTGACCCAAACCACTGTTCAGAAACCTGAAGGATGGTTCAAGCCTAGATGCCCTTTAGTTTCTACTTAGGAAAAGCTATGTTAGTTCTTTGATGTATCTTCTGTTAACCCTAACTCATTATCTTCCCAGTTCTAGAAGCGTGCTTGGTGCTACTAGTGTCTGTGAGTGGGAAGATGCATGTCCTCTGAAGAAATTACCTCTGCTACTCTGTTGGATTAGTTCTTTCCTGGCACGTAGGAAGTCAGATGCTTAGTTCTTTCTCTGCTTATTCAGGCTTGGTGGAGATTACATAGTGTTTGCATAATGTTTCTAAGTTCCATGCCAGACCAAAACTTGTTTTATTGCACTCTTAAATCTTTTCTCTTCCCCCTCTGGCAAAGGGTTGATTCTTATGTGGCTCCTTATCAAGAAACACCTTTAGATGAGAAGTAAGATGAGAAATCGCTTAATATACTAAGTACATTCCTTCATTCAAGAATTCATAAATATTGTCCCAGTGTAACCACTTGTTTAACCACAGTCAGGGCCCAGGTAACTTAGCCACTTAAATATAGCATCAGTTTGATGCATGTGCTTCCACTGTTACTAAATACCAAAGCAATCACCATAGTAACTGCCACACATATGCTGCAGAAGGGAAGAATTATTGAAAAGAGCAAGCTTTGAAGTCAGGTGCCTTTGTCACTGAAAATAATCACACAAATTATCTGTGCAGCAAAAGCCTGGAGACTGTCAAAGGGAGAAGCTAGGTGCAGATATTCTGAGCACTCGTGGAGGACCAGCCTAGCCTGAGAGCTGTACCTAGTTTCTATGCCTAAATAAGATCTTCAGTCACTAGTTAATTACTGTGTTCAGTGTTTCCCTAACAGTATGGTCTCTCCAGAAATATGGCTTGGGCAGAATGAACTCTCCATTGCTTTATTTTCATGGAAATGCACAAATGTAGCGTGATTGTACTTGGGTTTTAAGAGGAGGACTGTATATGTCACTAGGTTCTCAGTGCGCTTTGGGAAAAGGGCCTTGAAGAGCTTTATTATATGTGTACTCCTTTTGGTGTAACACCACCTTATAGATCTAACAGAAATGTTTAAAGAACCCTAAAATAACAAATGTTAAATGAAATATAACAAAAACAAACCAGGCAAAGGACAGAGGCTGATAATACAGAAGAATAAACATGGTGTTTAAAGCTGTTGTAAACTAATCCCCTGTATTGAAATTAAAATTGATGAGGGTGACAGGTATTGTATGTGGAGCAATTTCTACTACATTTTTTTATTTTCCTCTCTGTTAAATTCTCATCTCAGCTAAATTCTGTCGCTGAGCCATCCGGAATAAGGTTGTCTCTGTTGTTTTATATGCAACAGTTGATTATGACAGACTTTGCAATTGAACAGCAGATAGCACAGCAGATTTGGAGATACCATCCTGCACAATATAACTGATTAAAATAGAAATACCTCGTGCCATCCTTGTACTCATATCCCAGTCAAGTCTTTTCTCCCCATATTCTGCTTACTACAGAACATTTCATTGCAGCCTGCTTTTTCAGAAACAAAGGCACAGCAGTGAGATTCCTACAGAAAAATGCTGTGTGAATTAAAAAATGCTTAGTGCCACTTCCATCCAGATGAAGGGGAAAAATGGTGGTAGCTTGGATACTTTAGAATATGAAAGTGGAAGGAAATTTGCAGGGAGAAGCGTGAAGAATACTGCTGTCTTTGAAGGCATACAGGGAACAAATATCCATTACTTGTACTACTCATCAGAGTAGAATAAATTACGTTGGAGAAGCTGGATAAGGGAGCCATGAAAATTAGTCAACTCCGACTGAACGCAAACATATGCTACATGCTGGAGGTAATAAAGGATGCAATTCCTCTGTTATCTTCAAAAATGGGAAATAAAGAATATACACCAGTATATTAAAAAGGGTAAGGACTTCTTTTAGGGGTAACACGTGGTAAACATAGTAATTGAATTACATCAGAAGGCATCCATTCCATGCAGTGAAATATATTATGCAAAGGCATTTGACCTTTAAGAAATATGTTGATGATTTTCCTCTGCATACACAAAAATGTCAGCATAGGTGTAAATAAATGTCATTAACTTTGTTCTTGTATTCAGAGTATATCCACAAGGACCAAGATGTGCTGGTATTCAGACACCTGAATGGAGAGCATTCAAACCACTCATTAACCCCCTTAGTTCAGTTAACTACTCAGGCTGTCTCAGAGATGTCAGCCTCTCACATCACCAAGGAAATAGGTTCTTATCAGGTCTATACAAAGTGAGGATGCATATAGTCTTTCTATTAAAACTGCATGCATCACATGTATTTGCAGCATGAACTGCTTTCCTAGGGACCTGGAAAAACCCAGTTTCAATTTTCTGTTTACACGTGTATGTGTTGTGGTTTAACTCCAGCCAGCAGCTAAGCAACTTCTCAACATTTTAAAAGTGTATGTTTGTTCCTTAGTTTTACAGGAGTGTTTCTGAGAGCAAATGCTATTGCCTTAATAATAACAAGGAGGAGAGATAAATGCCCTCAGGCAACTTCGGCTTCATCAGTATTTTCATACAATTTAATGATGATTGATTGCATATATTGTTGGGAATTGCAGGCACTCAGCATATTTAAAAATTAGGTCACTTGTATAGAAGTAGAGCCAAATTTAAGCATCCAAGCTGAAGTAAAATTCATGAGGGTGCTTAATTGCATCTTGCATACTAGCATGTCCTGGAAAGCTGGATGATGTAAAAGTAGATGCCTCCCTCTTCTTCAGATCTTCGAGTCCAGTAGCAGTATAGAGATCAGTAAGCAAAATCATAAGTGTCTGCAGGACAGCATCCATTGTAGACATCCCCTAAGGTATGTTAGATTGTTAGGTTGTTTCGGGCTTATAATTCTGCTCCTTTCGGATACATCTTGGTAACTTTCAGCATGCTGCCTTGACATCCTACACCATTACATTACCAAGCTGCTTAACTACTCCATGAGTTTATGGTAGAACTATGTTGGGAATTTTTTCTTTAATAGCTCAGTGACTCATTTTGTGCTGTACTGTTGAGAGATTAATAAGGGACTCAATGATGGAAGACATTGTAGTAGCTACTTTGTAGCCATTTACAAATCGTTCTGTCTTTCAGTATATGATTCACTATGAATTTAGGTTTTAAATGTGTGACACAAAAAACGTTTGCCTGTACACACCTTGTTTTCAGACATTAGTAACCAAAGCACTCTAAGGAAGAGCACCTTCTGCTGTGAACACAATGGCTCTGGAAATA
Organism: Pezoporus wallicus; assembly: GCF_028554395.1. Taxonomy (NCBI): domain Eukaryota; kingdom Metazoa; phylum Chordata; class Aves; order Psittaciformes; family Psittacidae; genus Pezoporus; species Pezoporus wallicus. Next base: position 3,723,658 of record NW_026639755.1, read on the forward strand.
ATGCATTTTACCTGTGCTCTCCATTTATATCATGAAGCCTACACAGTTTTGGAGCAGACAAAACCAATGGAACAGAAATTCCCTTTGTCTGGGAATACTTTTCTTTTCAAAATCACTAGGCAGTGTGATGTAGTAATAATAGATGTTGCTTGGAGGATAAGGAGGTGGAAATGGAGGAAGTGGGAGGAGGACTGCAGGACAGTGACACATGCACACCTGCTCATAAATGCTTTTGTATGTTTCTGCATATGTACATGCATATGCAGCTGTGTGGGTAATGTATTAGTATATGTACAAACCCACTCAAATCATCAATCATTTGCTGACCTTTCTGAAATTTCTGCATTTTAATGTATGCTGTTATACTTCATTCTGAAGTGTATAGTACTTAGTATGACTTGAAAAAACATTCGGTGGTATATCATCTATCTTTTTTTCAAGGGGCATAATATTTTGGTCTTTGTTATGTCATTTGGTGGTCCTGGAGTTAAGTATGTATGTTGGCTTAAAAATCTGGTTTAGAAATACTGCCAGCTGGCATTGCTTTGACAATGGCTCTGGTAACTTGTACAGCAAGCCAGTTTTGAAAATAAGTTAGGCTGGATGTTTTAGGGTTTAAATCAGTGGTTATAAGGAATCCTTAAAGGTTTCTAGAGTTTGGATTTAGAGAAATGTCAGAAAGTCAAGCTTAGCTGGCTTCTTTGGTGTACAGCCAAGCTGCAAATTTCATGCTTGAAGAAAATGTTAGAGAATTCGCATTAATGAAGGTTGCGTGACTGTCCATGCAGAGCAGATTGCATCAGTAAAGTTCAGCGCTGTGTTCCTCAGTATTTTGATGCAGAGAATTTTGAGTACACGGTGGAAGAATTGGAAGAAAGGAGTAACCTTCAAGATTTATGAGATTACATTTTATCCTTCCTTTCAGACTTCAGAGCTCAAAGGTGCCGCTGCAGAACATGACAAATCAATCTGCAGGTTAGAAATAATCCCAAAGCGTTCAGTGGAGCTGAACCTCCACGCGGCTCTTACCCAGTGATAACAGAGTTTGATGGGGGCAGATGCTTAGTGACTGTGGCCTGCTTGGAGGAATATGTCCTACCATTCTGTGTGTGTTACAGAGCTACACTCTACTCCTTCAGTAGAGATGCTGGCTGTGATAGCTTGTATATTGAGCTGGTTCAGACCTTTCTTTATAAGATACTTTGTTGAAAAAAAACCCTACTTCGTCAAGATTGAAACCTTTCTCAAGAAAAGGTCAGCTTTAACAAATGTTCTCCCTTTAGGAAAAAATACCAACAAGTATAGAAACTGCTCTTGTCTCACCATAGCAGCCTAAAAATAACTATAAAGTAATTGCCTGTTCAGAATTTCATTTTGAAATTCTACTGAATCTGTAATAAAATACAAACATTTTAGTATTCGCTGCATGTATTCCTATTGGACACAAAATTTTGTTTTATTCTTAGCTCTTAGATGTGTCACATTTTCACTGTTCTCTGTTCCACAGGCTTTCTCTTTGTAAACTTCCCAAATATCTTTGTAATTTTTCAGTTCTATTACAGTTAGAAAGAGCCAAGTTTGGTAAAGTATCAGGGAGGGAAGAGCGGATACCTACCTATGGATGTGGTTTACTAGAAATACATCAAGCATATTTAATTCCAGTTTTGATAGTGGGTAAAATCTCTCGTATACCAGGTCATAAACAGTCATCACTGTTGTTCAGCATTGCATTTTATTACTGTTCAGTAGAGCCTGTGTAATATCCGTGGTGGATTTGTGTTCTTTCCCTGTTCTCTAAGATGTAGAACAGAGGAACAGATATTTGATGTTTTTAGGAAAAGCTCTATTTTTCTTTATTTCATTTCAAAATATTTAGAAAGCAGGGTGAGGGAAAAGAATCCTGATTTGGGAGTGCAAAATAAGGAAGCTCTTCAGTCCAAGACAAAATTATGTTAGTCTCAAATTCAATTGGAAGAAACTATCACACAGTTTTACCATTTGAGGGAGTTCCTTTCACCATAGGAGAATAGTATGGCAACTTGAACTGTAATCTTGAGCTTTAAGTAGCTCTTCAAATGTCCTGAACCAGGAACAGAAGGATCTTTGAAGATGAAGCATAAAGCCTGGAAGTTGATTCAAAGCAGAGGTAATGGCCGAGATGTCTGATACTGTACTCTCCTGCAGCAGAAAGTGCAGAAAGCCTTTTCCTGTGTAATGCATAATGGCTGTAGATTAAGGAAGAAATCATGAGAGCCTGAATAACAAAAACTGAAAGAGGAGGCTCATAGTACGTTGCTCATTTTATCAAGACCACACTTTCGGAAATTATTTCACAGAAACTCATGAATACGGGGAGATCAGGCTGACAAAAGACTCTCAAAGAGTTCAGTGGATGTTGTTTTAAATGATCTTTCTGTTTTCATGATCTGTAACACTTTGTAGTTTATGAAGCGGAACAGAAAAGATAACAGTGAAGGATCTGAGGTTTCATTTGGGGGTTGTAACTTTTTAATAAAAATAATATTGACGAAAAATCACTAAAGGAATCGTTCAGATATTATCTAGTGTTCAGCTGAACTAACATTACTGGCTCTTGGAGACCTCTAGATTTGATTCCCTCTATGCGTTTAAGACAACTCTACAGCTAAGAGTAAAAGGGCTATAATGATTGGAAAGAGCTGACAAGTGCAGGCAGGAATGCGTAACAGTGAAATTTGCTGATTAGAAAACGCTTTTTCACACTGAGAACAATGTGATATTATGTACTTTCAAGATGTCAAAATTGAAGTTCTTGCAGCTGAGTGCCAGATGCAATTTTGTAAGAATAGGCTCAAATGGAATGAAGTCTTCTTGTAAGTCATGCTTGTACAACTAGATAAATGTTCTTCATATCTTCTTATTTATTTTGCACTAGATTGGAAAAAAAAAGGACATTTAAGAAATTTTTTATAGTAGGAGGGTTTTTTTTCCTCAAAACCTTTTACTCTGCCACTATACACCTGCCTACTGTAGCAGAAATTTGTAAACAGAAACAATTTGAAAAACCAGATTATATTAATTTGTATATTATATTAATATTAATCAGTATTAATAGTAGATTCATACTGAAAACTTAAAATCACAGATTTAATAGAACTTTTCTTTTAAATACCAACTACTTAATAGTTTTGACATGGTAAATATAACTTAATTACAAACAAATGCATGTTCTCATGCATTAGTTGTTAATTACAGTTAATATGATAGACCCAAAAGTAATTACCTTCAACAAGAAGAGAGGTTGTAGAAGGCAGAAGTAATCATGTATTAACATATAACAGGGTGCATTCCGGGCTAATCTTCTTCCACTACATACTTTTTCACTTGTAAATAAATGATCCATGTTTTCCGTGCAAGAAAGGACTAACTCGGTATCTTCCCTTATAAAAGAAGCCTTATAGATTTGTTTGGTTATAAATTCACTAAACAGAAAAATTAAGAAGCCAAATGATGCTTACAACCAAATTAAAATGAACTGCGAGAAAATCCATTAAAAATGAATGTGCCTTAAATTTCACTGCAAGTTATTTACTACTCACATTCGTTTCATTGCTAATTCAAGAAAGCAAACAGATGAACAGGCTTTATTTTACCTTAAATGGCATGGTGATATATAAAAGCAGCATTCCCTTTTATTGGGAGTTAGTATCAAGGCGTGATACAATATCAACATATTATGACAAATCCTTAGAATGCATGACAGAGCAATTGCATGTGAATTGCAGTGTGGAGATGCAGTGTCACTTTGATTGACTTGTTTTGTTTTCATTTGCTGTACCTTAGAATTTTATTAGCAAATGTAAGATTGAAGAAGCAGATTTTGCTATTGAAAGTAGCTGTACACATGGGTTCTACAATCTAGGACTGATACTCAGAAGCACTGCTTGCTTTGGTGAAAAGTTTCAGCATTTCTGTGGATATATCCTAGTACTGTGAAACAACATATACTCCACAAGGATTCATGACCTATCTTTGCATTTTCTCCAAATTCAGCCAGTTATCAGAAACCATCTTGCATTCACAGTTGGCAAATAAATGATGGTGCCCCCACCTGTTTGTTTCACTAGTTCCCTACTGAGTATTTAATCTAAAGCAAGTCTGCAGGCTTTACATACAATGTTTACAATTGGATTGATGGAGAAAGTAATTTTTTTCCGAGTATCTTCCTTCTTGGCTTTTTTGATCACTTCTTTAGTAAAACTCATGGAGAGGAAGCAGAGATTTCTCAGCAAGTTGGCATTTGAAATCAGAATTGCCTACTACAAGGACAACAGAATCACGGCCAGCTTTTTTTTGTCTCTCTAAACAACCAGTGCCCACTTCTTTCAGCTGATAATTTCATAGAATCCTATAGTAATTTAGGTTGGGAAGGTCCTTTGAAGGTCATCTGGGTGAAACCCCCACTCAGAGCCTGGAAAATCACATTGTTTGACAAGTTAGAATTTGAAAATTGCCACAGGAGATTTGATAACCTCTTTGGGAGACCTGTTCTGGTGTTTGTCTGTACTCATGGTGACTTTTTCCCTAATACCATTGGACTTTCCTGTGTTAGACCTTCTGTATGTGGCCCGTGGGTCCTGCAGTGTGAATGCTGAATGAAACTCTGCCTGTTTATTTTGAATAAAGGTTGCCTTGCCTCTTGGGGAGGTAAGAAAATTCTAGTTGAAAATGACTGCTATATTATTTTGTACTGTAGTAGTGACTTCGAATTCTAAGGCAACAGTGGGAAGAAACACACTACTGTGACCTCATAGCTGCTCTTGAAAGGTAACTGAACTTCCTAATATACTACAAGCATGTAGGTGTGTCTTCAGTGATAGAAAAGCAATGCCTGTATCACACTATAGACCAAGTAGTATTTCTCATCTGATTACAGCACATTGAATCAGTCACCTGTAAGTTTTGTAAAGAAACCTTTTGACAAGGGATTTGCTGCACCATGCTAGTGTTTGTGTTTTCTGTTATTTTTAAATGTTATTCTTTATATAAATAATCTAATGGGGTAAAACTTGCCAGTTCTTCATGAACTGTCTCAGTGAATCATTCGAAATGACCTGTACTGACGAATTTTGTAGTCAGCATAAAGGTTTTAATTTGTCCATCTGTACAATTCTGTCTTTTTTACACCTGCAGAATAACACGCAGTTCTCTGTTCAATGTTTTGCTTTATTCTTTCGTTGCATCTCTTACTGAAGTCTAAGAAGACCATTTTTAATTTGAAGCCCAGTTGCACTTCTTTATTGCAGCCGAGAAGTTGAAGGCATTGTGTATCAAAGGACTTGCTTGTGCTTTATGATGATGTATCGCCACAGAATTGGTTTATTTTCAACCACGAAAGTATGAGATGAGCTCTGTCTGAAAATGTTTTCAGTTAGAAGGATAGTATAGGTTAGAAATTGAAAAGGTATTTGAATTTAGATCTGCTTTATAATTGCAAATTTGCCTTGCCGAGCACAGTATATCTTTTCATGTTTGCATCTTGGTGTCCCCATCTATACAGGAGAAATAACATTTTAACCCTTTTAGGAGATGCTTGAATAAAGAGGGTTATCCTGGTATATTCTGAGAGCATCACAGACCCATACCAGAAAAGATAGATTTTTTAGAAATTAGAATGTGTTTATAATTGATTGCTAAATTCATGTGTTTTGAATATTCATGCCAGAGTTTCACACCATTTTTCATTTTTAAACAAGTGGCATGACTTAATGAAGTTTTATGTAAATGTAAGCAAATATAATGCATGAAAGACCGATATTTAATTTTGTGTACTGTATACTTAGTACTTGTCTAGTGAAAATACAGCATATCTTATGGAAGTACTTTGAAACATTTTAGGTTAAGTATTATCCAGTGTCATTTAAGTAGTTACCTCTACCCACCTTTTGCATCTGCAGGAAAATAAAATGGTAATCATTCTACTTTAAATTTCAGAATAAAGCAGAAAATTAGTAAGATCTTTATGAAGAAAGTGAACATTTGGAATCCATTATATTTTCAGAAGTGTTGCAATTGCAGCAGATAGCCAAATTTATTTTTTCTTCAGCTCTCAAAAATAAACTATACAGATGCTTACCAGTCACAGATGTTACAGGCAGAAATAGTACATGGACTATTAGGATACTTAATACAGAATATAATTGCTGTACACTTTTCTAATGACTTAGTTTTGTTATCTCCCTTTTGAGTACAAGTAGAGTATTAAATCACTTCAGTTTTTATGAGTATCACATAAAAATACCAACAGTTTTATTCTGTCTGGCTCTTAAGTATTTTGATATCTGATTTTTCCAAAGTTTATTCAATTCTTTGTTTAGAAACATATTACCAAGCAAGTTTTTAGAGCCTTTTTATCTCTGGTTATATCATACTTCTTCCTCAAAGACGTAAGTTATTATTACTGGCAAGATCTCATGCCTCTTAAAAGATACATTTGTTACAGTGCTGCAGCATAAAGCAACAATTATTTTTCCTCGTAGCTCTGCTCAGTGCACCATGAAGACTGATCCACCTTAGTGTACAGTAATTGCTCAGATGCTTTTTTAGTGTGTTCTGCGCTTTCTCAAGATTCCAAGAAAGGATATTATGGATCTAAGCTTTGCATAAGGTTTTTGGCATTTGGTTTGGCTTTTTCCCCCCATTTTTAGCCAGTGTTTAAGTTCCAGCAGGCTCTTTTTAGTATCCTAACTTATGTTTCTAAAATAAGTAAATAGACGACGCATTTCCAAGGGTTAGGTGTGTATTTTGCTGGCTTCATTTAAGAGAATCACTGTTAGAACCACTTCCTGAAAATCAGGTAAATCCTGTGTAGCAGTGCCAGTCCTACCACAAATACCAAATAGAGCCTGCATCACCTTGTGGAGGATTTGAGCATGGCGAAGAAAGGCATAGTAATTCTCTTCAGGTTTTGCATTGTTTGTAAGAGCTATTAAATGAGTGGGGCAGGATGGGGGATTGAACACGTGAGGATGTATTTTTTCAGTAAGAGTCCTCATACATACTAACAAATTACACTTGAGAGTTACACTATTTTTGTAGGACCTTTTGTTACTCCAGAGTAGGTCTTTCTAAGAGTGGAGTTCTAATATGTAACCTATTGGAAACCATGGTAATTATGTCTACATTGATTTCACAGTGGTAATTGCAGGAGTGTATTTCATACAACTGCATCCAATGGCAAACTTTCCTTAGTAGCTGCAGGAAATTGTCAGGTTTGTAAATAGTTGCTGTTTCTCACTTATGATAACCAGTTATCAGTGGTAGTCATTTCAGACCAACCTGTGACAAATACTTTTTTCGGGCAGGAAATAACTAACAAAATATCTTGAAGGGTATGCCTTTATTCCCTGTGCAGGAACTCAGTTACAAGACTTTTTCTTACCATACATAATCACATTGCCAGAATGGTGTCTCTTAGTTTGTTTTGCTGTAGTATTTGATATTATATAACTTCCAAGGCTTGCAAGTGGCTTTTCTAGTCACTTCGTGTTATGGTAGCATAAATCTTTTACTTACTTACCACTATCATTCTTTCACATTTTTACCCTCAAAAATATTACTGCTCTCTTCTCGTGACCACCTTTTATAACCCCTTTTGAGTTCAGGCATTTTCCTGATGCCTTACATTATGCCCCCCCCCCCCCCCCCCGCTGTCTTACTGTACTTACAGTACTGCAAGATATGTAAGGTAATGACCACAAAATGTGCAGTAACAGTTAATAGCAATCAAAAGAGAATTGATGTGTGTACTTTTGCTTTGAGTTGTTTAGCTTGTCTTTTGTTTGTTTTGTGAGGGAACCTCTTAGAAATATATATACATTTATTGATTCAGCAGTGAAGGCTAGTCATTAGATGATGAATAATCAACCGTGGATAAGGAAAATCACTCTTAAGTGGCTAAGAGGAGCATTAAGAAGGTCAAGCAGGCAGAAAACCTTTTGTAGGAATTTTGTCAGAAGTGTAGGTGTCTTCTCTGCTTTTAATTAGAACCAGTACTTTGGGTTTCTGCTCCGCTTTGTGTAATGGCAAGCCTCATCAGAGTGGTTTGACTGATACTCTTACTGACCTTTCCTGCCCTGCTGTAATGAATGTTCACTTGTGTGAGTCGCTGAGGTAAGTCATTTGCTCTTGTATGCCTGCAGTGTGTTAGCTAAGGATGATACTTAGCCAAACATTAGCAGCTCCATTACCTTCTTACAGGGATTAACTTTATACTGCACTGGAAGGGTTTTACATTTTTCCTTCATATTTTAGTCAGTGGTAAAATCAGGAAACTGTTAAATACAGTGATTTTCTCAAATCTTTGTCAGTACATAAGAACACCATCACTGTTACACATCACTGTCCTGCTTTTACCTGCCAAGGGAATAAAACTACCCTTTTCAAGTACATTTACCCTCCGCTTCAGCTTTACTGTTCCACAGAATTAGATATCAAGTAAAGCAGCTCAATAATAACCTTTCTTAAATAGGTCAACTTTAGACTTATTTTTTCACAGGCATGAAAAAGGTAAAAATGACACTAGATCTTGAACACCAATAGCCTGTAGCTAATTAAAATTAACTGCAAGTTTAACAGATATTCTAAGTTATATGCATAAAATTGACAAGCACAATAAAAAATGAAACGTTAAACTCATAGTTTAGTACTAAATTGTATCTAGGGAGATTAAAAAGATATATCCATAGAGATACTTGTATTTATGAGCAGCGGGATAGTAGGAAATTCGGAAGGAGACAGAAAATGGATAGCCTGAAAGTAATTATAACTAAATATAATTGTTTTTCAAGTTCAGAAACCCAAAGGAAAACAAGATATAGTAGAGGAAGGGCTGATGGTGATCAAGATTTGGAGTCTTCCTGTGGTAGAGCCAGAAACAGTATTTACTTAGGGCAGTGCTTCTGACCACGTATCTCTGAAATAGTCTGAAGGTTGGTAATTAAGAACGGAAGAGTGATGATCCTTTGTGTCTGATTGTATCTCAGTTCTGCTGGCTTGGTAATTCCTGCAGATTTCCGTTGTAATCTTGGTTTAATCTACTAAATGCTTAGAGAATCCCTGGTAGCACTTGAAACAGGATTTTAGTGTTTGTGCTCCATTCTGTGTTTCACATTTGTACTGACTGTGGCCTGTAACACTTGTAGAAAGCCTGTTATAGCTTACATACTACCTATCCAAGAAAAGAGATAAGAAAAGGGAGAAAACTGTGTAGAAAACTGGGGGTTATCTACAGGTTGCTGTCATGTTCTTAGTTATTTTTTTCTGAACTTAGAATTTGTGCATATTCTTATGTCTGTTGACTTGGAGTACAAAGTATCTGGGACCTACATGCAATTTATATTTAATTACTAGATCTTCATTAAGCTGCTCATTAGAGGTTAGAGTGCTGTCAAACAATGTTTAGAATGCTGCTGCTTGCCTTGGGGGATTGCAGTGAAAAGTGTGGCTAACAATCTAACAAATGTTGTCTCTGAGCCACTGCTCTAAATGCAAATGAAATTGAAGTGAAAAAAATCCCCCATACATTAAGGTTCAGAGTAATATTACTGCCATGTCATTTCCAGAGGTTGAAGATTTGTGTGTGAGCTAAACTTCAACCACAAAAGAGAGGAATACCATTGCTTTTCACATCTGACTGCCCTTGAGTGCTCTGAGAGTTCCGTAAGTGAGGAATTCAGTTGTCCACTTTCTGTGGAAATTATCCTAATTTCATTGCTAACAGTGCCATATAATTGTAACCAAATGCTGGAAAACAGTCTATAGGGATATAACCTCCAGTAAAGAAGACTGCTGGCTTCTACCTGGTTGTGAATGAAATAATCAATTATCTGAGATTCCTGCAACTAGCTGCTGTTTAAAAGTGAACACTTAAATACCCATCAGGGCACAGTAAGATTCTCTGTATAAAATTTCACTCTTGGGAGAGTAGTTGAGAGCACTGCCAGCCTTTTAGCAAGTGAGGTGACACAAGAACGGACTAAAATGTAGAAACTTCTTGGAAACAAGTGCTAATATTTTTAAGAATAGGTGAAGTTTGTTTTCCATTCTGCCACAGTGCAATACCTTAGCATATGGCATTAGCTTTAAACTAATCTTTTTTCTATCAGCTCTAAAGTAATCTTTAAATCACCCCCTTTAATACTTCAATTTTTTTCTACCCTTTTATGCATCACATATCCCAATATCCACTAATACAGTCACCAGCTAGTAAGTTGCATCCATTGTTATGTGATTCATATACCCCATTCATTGTACTCATGTTCATAAAATATCTGTTTATTAGCTGGTGCAGTGCTGTGTTTTCATCTTTAGTCTGAGAACAATGCTGATAACACACCGATGTTTTTAGTTCTTGCTATGTATTGCTTACTCCGATCAAGGACTTTTCGGTCTCATGCTCTGCCAGTGAGGAGGGGCACAAGGAACTGGGAGGAAGCAGAAACAGGACACCTCACCAAGACTAGCCAAATGGATATTCCATACCACAGCACATCGTGCCCAGTATATAAACTGTGGGGAGTTACCCAGAAGGCTCAGATTACTGCTTGGGTCAGGCTGGGTATTGGTCAGTGGGTGGTGAGAGGTTGTACTATGCATCACTTGTGTTTTATTGTTGGTTTGCGTTTTTTTCCTCCTTTTTTAGTTTTATATTCTCTCCCTTATCAGTATTACTATTATTAGTGATAGCAGTAATAGTTTTGCATTATACTTTAGTTATTGGACTGCTTTTACCTCAATCCTTGGGGTTTGCATTCTTTTGAGTCTCCTCCCCATCTCTTTGGGAGCAGGAGGGGAAAAAGCAGGGAATGAGCGAGCGGCTGCGTGGTTCTGAGTTACTGGCTGGGCTTAAACCACGACTAACAGGAATTTTACTTCATATATTTAGAAAGTCCCAACCTGTGTGATCAACAAAAAATGTAATTTTTCTTAAGGTATCTGTATAATATCATGTATAATATTATGATGGTCTTGTTTTTATAGTAGGTGGGGAAAAAAACAAGACAGTTTGGCTGAGAACTAGGTAAGCAGTTTTATTATTGCTCTAATTGGTGTTTCACACAAATCCGGGGTTGTTTTTTATATTCCCTTTTGACAATTGCTACTGCAGAACCTCATAGGTTCCGTGTACAGAATTTACACAGACTTTGAACTGCAAGCTGTTTCTTCTTGGCTTATTAAGCTGGTTTTAATAACTGAACCTCATCTGTAATTTTATTATCCTTGTATTTTGTATTGTCCTTGTCTTTATTTGTTGTTGACTTTACTCTTGGAGGTGTCATTATGTTGCAGCTGTATATAAGTCAGTATCTAATCTGGCCCAGTCGAAACAGACATGCCAAGTTGAGAGGGATCCTAATCAGTAGGTAGACGTTGGTCTTCTCTGAAGGCCAAACCTGCTTGGCAGTATTTCCTTGTCATTTCTTTCCTCTCCAGTATTCCTTGGAGATGTGAGGAACACTGTTCAAAGCAGGTTAACTGGTGGAGGGGATTCTCCTTCTACATGCTTGAAACTTCAGTCTAGCATTTGGAGAGCACGTCGTACTTTCTTTCTGATGCTTCTGGAAGAAACAGGCAGGTTACTCTGTTGTGAAATCAATAACAACAAATAGAATCACTCCTGAATATTGTAGAACTAGCATGGAGAAGTATTTTTCATCTCCCTGCAGCCTTTCACATCAGCTTCTGACATCTTCAGATCCAGCTAGGTGCTTTGAAGTTCAAGAATGCAGCAGATGAGGAGGAAATGCATGGCTGTTTGTAAGTGGCACACTGTTAATGTTACTGTGTTTCGGAGACCTGATTTCAGCAGGCTGGATCTTTCTCTGTAACTCCTTTTGCTTTCCCATTCTTGTGACATTGTCTTGTCCCTTGAAATTCATCCCCTCTCTTTAATTACTCACCCTTCATTAATACATACTTTGGCCAGTAAAAGCAAGATGAGAATTGATTGGGTTGACACCCCTGAGGCACTTAAACCAGTCTGTTGTCTCCAGATTGGCAGCATGTCATAAGCTTAATGTTTCATGTGTGGAGAACATAATAGTACTGTAAAAACAACACCAAAATTCATCTGTTAGCAGAGGCACAGCTTTGCTATGGCTGTTGTAAATATAAAGTGGAAAGCTCTTTTGGGAATGCAAAATTGACACAATAATGTTAAATTTAAATTAAATCCATTATTTGCCAGGAATAGTGAGAAAGTGTTGTGTTCTGTTAGTGAGAAGAGCCTGCAGGGGTTCATTATTGTTTCTTAATATATGATTGCCACCAGGTTTCAGGATAAAGTGTGAGGGTCTGAGCCTTACATAGTTGCAAAAGCGCAGTGTGTGCAACACAGCATTGAGTTAGCTCTGTAACATAGTATTCAGTGGTCTACACCTGCTGTAGCACAGGGCTCATCAATAATATTTTACACATTCAGAGGATAACCTTTAGAGAAAGAAAAGAATGTATAACATGCTGTAAACGTAGTCATTCATGGTATGTTTAGTGCTAACATATACGAAGCCTGAAGGCCTCATCTGTTGTCAACAGAAGAAACACTGGGACAAGTAATCCAGCCTGGTTTAGATAGCTCAACATAGCAATTTAGCAACATCTGCTTTAGAATGAGATCAATGCTGTTTCTGTCCCTATATTAGGTATAAGCAGCTCCAGATGGATTGCACCAACAACAATTTGAATACAGTGCAGTTCCCCACACCGGAAATTATTCTAGGATCATAGGGCCCTACAGAATAAGTTTGATTAGAGACTTGATAACAGCAAACTCAGTAACAGCAAACACTTCATATGGACTTCTGGACCAATAAAATAGCCCAGGGAGATCAGGAGACATTATGCAGATTTACCATGGTGCCATCCAAACATGCTAAGACCTTTATCATCACTACTGATCATCTTAACTCTACCTGAAGGGTTTTTTAACCAGCAGTTCAACAACTCACATGTTTCTGCTACGCATTGTGGCCACCAACATGTCTGAATACAAAGAGTTATCAAGGTTGTCCAGAGAAACCAATGCTGAGAATTAGATATAATAAGCATATAAAAGGTACTGTGTTAAGGCTATTTGGTGCACCTCAGTTCTCAAATCCATTTTTACTGGGCTTTTCTAAGATGAAGAGCAAATTGTGCATACTTGGAAATGATGCCCGTTCCTCTGTATGTATTTGATGTAGCACTTACTGCTTATATTTTTCCCACCTTTTCTTTAGGCATTTTCTGAGTTTGCAAGACTATAGTTTTGCTCACTTGGCTTTGTTGGAGACACGTGTACCTAGAGCCATCATAAAACTTGCTAGCTTTTTTTCCTTCATCAGTGCAGGTTCCATTCAGATGAGCTGGTCTCATCATCAACTCTGTGATACTGTCACATAATTGAGGACAGGAATCAGCATCCACACAATGTACTCATGGCAGTTGGAAGTAGAGTGCATAGAGGGAACTTTCACTTTTTGTATGTTTAAATAGCCCTGCAGTCTTACAAAAACCTGTCTTAAAAACGTTAAGACTTTTGGTATTATAAAAACTTTCAAATGCTTTTATGCCTATGGATAAAAATACAGTAGCTCTTTCCACACCTGCACTGTCCAGCTAGACTGAAGGCAATAACTGTTAATGAAAAGTCTGTTTAAATTTGCAAATTCGTTTGTGCCATGTGCAGTAATGGACATTAAGTGCTCTTTGGAGCAAGCAGCCAGTAATTTTTCTCTTGACATTAAAATCAGAAGTCATTACAAATGATAATTAATGAGCAGATTTACACTATACTAATGGCAAGACGGTTTGATGCATGGCAAAAAAAATACCCATCAAAGAGGACTGTTTCATTAAGTGAGCTGGTAAGTGGGCTTGACCATGTATTTAAAGTACTGCTTAATTAATTTTTTCTTGATTACATAGCAAACAAGGCCATTGCTACAATACATTAGAATCTCACCAAATGTCACCACCCAGTTGGGCACTTACAGAGGTTTGCTGAACTTTGTGAATTAACAAATAAATGAACAGGCATGATGAAAAGTCACAGTTGCTAAACCACAGTGTTTCTTTACCACAAAAGGTTTAATTGCAAAATACCTTTTTGTAATCTATAATACATAGGATAATACTATTTCATTCTATTGCTAATAATTGCTGGTAATCTGTTGTCAAGAGAACAGTCTTACTCATGAGACCTCACTGTAGCATCTGCTATGTCATCTGTGAGGACAGAAGAGACTTCTCTATAGCCAGATACTTGTGATGACGTTCTCATATTTTGAAGATTTAGGTTGTTTACTGCATACTAATTCAGATCTTCTCCTTCGTTATTTCCCTGCTTTCCTGCTAACAGAGTGATGTAGATAAATCAGGAACAGAATATACATGGGGTTTTTTGTTTTTAAGGAAGTGAATATAAAGGAAAAAGTAATGCATAGGAAGCAAGAGCAAACATAACTTGGACCTACAGTGTGCTTGAGTAGAGAAGTCAAGAAGCTTACTGAAAGTGATGTCTTTCCACTAATCCGAAAACATGGTATTAAGAGATGTTCAGGAATCCATCACGCATTATTCAGATGCTAAGGCGAAGTAAGGCTTAGAAAGGGTAAAGGTCTGTCTTCAGTAAGGAATCATAGTACGAAGTGAAGACACAGTATAAATACCATTGAGTATTTTAGTACTATTAATAATTAAGCTGCAACCACTGCTGACTAATATTATGGGAGCTGCTGTTTATCAACTGGGGCAGCTAAGTCACTTAATGCTTCTCCCATTAGAAAGGATTTATGTGACCTTCTCTTTGAACAGTATTAATCCATGCAGTGTTCGGCAAAAGCCTTTGCTATTAGACAGAGGAAATCCATTCAGTTTAGGGAGGTGCCTTTCTGCCATCTTCAGGGAAGCGGCAGAGGATGCTGTGTCTGCTAGAATTTAGAATTGGAAGGCAGCAGGCAGAGGAAGCACCCACTCTCTCCTGCTTTGCCATTCACTGGTGTCAGTCTAGTAACTGCAGCAAAATACATATGTGATAGAAGCTGAGGTACTTGGATGATACCTCATGAAAGGTACAGTAATAGTATCACTCCTCTGGTCTGCTTTGGAGTAAAAAACCCCTGATACGCAAAGAGCTCTGGTCAGTAACGTTGTTTAGAGTGGAAAGTGAAGCACTGGTATGTTAATAAAAAATAAATTTATGGGGTTTGCTTATGCATTCATGTGTTGACTTTAATATGATCACATTGCCGTTCCTTGGTAGACCCTCCTTGCTTAATTCACTAGTGGTCCTTTAGTTTTTTAATTCAGCAAAATTAACTTCCTTCAGTGGAGTGATTTGTTCATAAAATTATGCTACTGAATACTGCTCTGCTATTAGGCAAATGTTGAGCCTAATTTGAAGCTCCAGACCTACCCAGACAAATATACACATCAACACTACACCTAATGTATACTTCCAGTGATGTAGCTTGTTTACCTTCCTCTCTATAGTATAAAAAGTGAAACACTTTGCTTAATAATATCAAAAGGCTTCAAACATTTTTGCAAGAAAACAGTTTCAAGTAAACAGCAGTGATTGAAACATTTGTGTATAATATATTAATTTGTGTACCGAGCAATAGAAAAAAATACCTAATTAGTTACCTGGGGAGCCAAGTCTCAAAATCTAGGGATCATTATGGAAATCTTTTTATTGGTTCTTTTCCAAATGGTGTTTGTGTTTGCTTCACGAGACGTTTTTGTAACACTTCTTTCAAAATGCTTTTAAGATTGTTAGGATCTTGCAGAAATAATTGTCCCTCATTTGAACAAAAATAATCTCATTAAAGTGCCAGTGGCAGAAAATGAAAGGCAGGGAGCACTCCAGCAACACCGATCTGCGCTTCTGAGAACTTGCAGTTTTGGAAAAAAACTGAAAATCTTAGAGTTTAAAATTGAAAACACTGCTATGATTGCTATGCACTTTGGATCCAATTCTTGTTACTTGTAAGTAATAGCCTAGGAGGAACTTCAGTAACTTCCAACTACTCCTGCCACTTAGGTAGAAAAAGATCCGAGTTAATTCAGTTGTAGACCCCAGCAAAAGACAGTTCATTGGTGTCAGCAGCAATTGTTGGCTCTTCATAGATCATGAGATACTGCGTGAATAAAGGGTTAAAAACGTATTTTCCATTTTCTCTAAAATTCTTCTAGATGTCAGCTGTGGCCAGACATAGGCACAGTATTTTCAAATCTGTAAGATTTCAGAGGTTTAGCTGCATGCTCAGAGCCCACCCAGTGTTACAATAGTATATTTTTAAACATTTCTGTCAGATTTTGAACTTGCTTTAACCCAAATTTCTGGGCTGATAATGTTCTTTTACATGGATCCACTGAGTTTTTGGAGCTCAAGTTGCAGCTACACATTCAGAAATACACATTTTTTTTATACACACATGATATGATTTTCGCAGGAAATTGCAGCATGATGTTATGAAAAGTGATAATGCCAAAATATCAAATATTCAAAAGAAAATCTCACCTTCTCTTGCAAGGTGAGAGCTTTAACTGCATCCTCAGGCAATAAATTGTAGAGCTTTTGGAGACGCAGGGTTTTAAGTAATGTCAGCTTTCTTCTGATGTTATGAGCAGGGATAATTTGCAGCATTATGCAAGGTGCATAGGGAAGGCTGTCTGAATTATGGCAGCATGCTGCTTTTGTGGTAAAGCTTCCCAGAGCTTTTGTCACATTCTTGGAATGTTAGCAGTCACCTCCCACTCCCCGCAAGGGTTTACATAGAATCATAGAATATCTCAAATTGGAAGCAATCCATAAGGATTATCAAATCCAACTCCCTGCTCTTCACAGGACTACCTAAAGCTAAACCATACGACTATAAGCATTGTCCACGTGCTCCTTGAACTCTGTCAGGTCATGACCACATCCTCAGGGAGCCTGTTCCAGGCCACCCTCTCAGTGAAGAACCTTTTCTTTGTATCTCATCTCAACTTCCCCTCATGCAGCTTCATCCCATTCCCTTGTGTACTGGCCTGGCTACTGGAGAGAGGAGATCAGCATTTCCCCATCCACTGCCCCCCTTGAGGAACCTGTAGACTGTGATGAGGCCATCCCTCAGCGTTCTATTCTATTCCAAGTGTCCTCAGCTGCCCCTCAGAATTCTTGCCCTCAAGGCCTTTCACCATCTCCATTGCCCCTCCTCTGGGCACACTTTAATAGTTTCATGTTGTATCGTGAATAGCCTGCAGTTCACTCAACTGGAAAGTTCCTCTGCACCAAGTGGAAGGTTGTTTTGTTTTGGGGTTTGGCTTTTTTGTAGCTATTTTACTTGAGGGAAAAAGGAAGTTAAATGGAAGTGAGAATATTGCCTTTAATCGTTAGCCATTTTTTTTTGCCTAATGTGGCAATTTTAATGGATGTAGAAGTCTGTGTAATTAACAAATAGTAGTAGATGCTCCATAAAGCAGAAAAACCCCACAGATGTCAGAGTCTGCCATCCTCACAGTGTGATGTTGTGCGGATGGGAACGTGGGTGTCGGGATGCAGCCAAATTCTGTAACTATGAAATTGGAAGGGATGTGTTGCTGATCAAGCCACACTCACTGCAGCTGCTCAGAACGTGCACAGCCTGTGCCTTTTCAATGCGAAGATGAGAAGCGGCTGAGGCAGATAGAAAAAAACATGTATTTTTTTAGCCTCCAGTATATAAAACATTTCAAAGCCTGTATTCCCAAAAAGCCAGGCTACTTAAGAAAATATTTGGTTACGGCTTCTGTCTGGCTTTTAATGTTTCTTCCCACCCTTCCCTCTTTAGAGGCAGCTCTGTAACAACAGATTCTGCCTCAGCAGCTTGGCTGCTATTTGAAAGGTGAGTGAACTCCCTAATTAGGGGAACACAATTTCTACTTGCTGCACTTCAGCATGCCTAGGGAAAGCAAAAGGTAAACAGAGTACAGGTGCCTGGTCACCCATGTGATCTATGATGTGAAGCGTTATAATGAGAAGAGAGCTGGGTTGCAAGGGAGATGTTCTGGACCTTTTAATTATATCTCATGCATCAAGTTGTAGTTCTGTTGTCAGGGAAACTGCTTTGCCTCTCCCTGTTCTGAATCATTGCCACTATGAAGTCCTGTGCATTGCAAGGAGAAAACCCAGAGAAGGATCCAAACAATACATTATTTAATAGCTTTAATATTAATAACATTGATTTGTCTGATTTGGCATTTACCTTCCACCAGGTGAGGTAACCTAATGGTTTTCTATGATGAAAAAGCCAAAGCACTGCATTTTTAAACAAAAGCATTTTGTTTTTCCAACTGCCAGAGTTTTCAGAGTCTGTCATTTCTGAGAGCTCTGAAGTTTGGATAATCTACTTATAATTAGGAATTTGCTACCAAGAAATCGTTTGGAGTAGCTAGAGAACGCAATTATGGTGTGCAGCTGTTCAAAGCTAGAAAGTTAGGGGTTCTCTGTGACCTTGTAGAAATCCTTTTGTTAACAAACAGTCCTAAAAATGTTGGATGCCTCAAATTTTCAGTGTCCACTTTGATATCTGTTGCCAGTGTTACATAATAATAAGCAAGGTGTGTTCTGAAGGTAGATTAACAGACCATAAACACAAGCTTTAGTCAGTCCGAAGTTTCTAAACAAAGCTACTTCATTTTTTTAATCAGAATTAAGAAAGAATCCTAAAACTCAGAAGCTGACAACTTGCCTGTATTAGTATTAAGTGTGGAGACACCTCAGTGCCGCCTTCCAAAAACCAAGGTTCTAATGCCTTCCTTTATCTCAGGTTTGAACATTCGTAACCTTCATTCAGGTTCATGACACTTGTGAATGGTTTAACATGTCTGTTAAGCTTTGAAGAGGAATGTAGCAGCAGCTGAACCCAACTTAATTTTCCAGAAGCATTATATGTATCATTAAATTTGTTTTCCATTGTCGACGTTTATTGTTGACATCTCCCTTGTTCCTCCTTGTAGAATAACTAATAGGGAAAGACAGCCACATCTGACTCCCTCAAATATATTATGTTAATAATGGGCTAAAATTGAACAGCCTTCCTAGATAGCAGAGGAAAAGAGAAAGCTTTTAATTAATTTACAGAATACAGAAACAGGACTACCAAAACAGGAAAAAAAATGGCCTGCAGCAGGCTTTGAAATGGAAATAATGACACAAACCCCACAAATATAAGCTTACTGAAGTAAACTGGCATTAAACCTGGGCATATATCTAGGCTTAATATAACTGTAATACTTGCTTGAATCTCTTTATTCTCTCACACTATCAGTGCATTTACTTTGTTGCTCATGTGTTCTGGGTGGCCTTGGGACTTTTACTGTACCTGCGACATAGATATTTGTAAGAAGTCAGAAATAACTTACTGCTTAATTTTTAGCTGTATTCTAGCTGGTAAATGAGAGAGAGGAAAAGAAATACCTGACTTCCACAGGACTTCAGAAATAGGTTAAACAAGGGAATGACTGCAGGAATTTCAGATCCAAGGTCCTCCATGAGTGCCACATCATGTGGCTGATTTCAAATATCATGGTTCAGCACACTCTAAAGTGTTAATACCCTGTGAGAAAAAAGAAAAGGTGTTTTTAAGTTGAGGCAGATTTTTAGAAAAGGCGGGGACTGAAAATTTAACGCAGATGATTCCCTGAAAACCATTGTTGTTACTCCTAAATTTCCTCCTAATTCATTGCAACAAACACTTTCCCCTGCAATGGATATTGGGTAGGAAATACGGCATCCTTCTCAGTACTCTTCTCAGTAGCATGAGGGAACTAGAAATAAGATCTTAAAGGCATAAAATAAAGATATAAGATTGAAAGAAATTGTGAAGAACTTTTGTGAATCACTTGTTAGAGTGACTGTTTTACCAATTTACTGTATGATTTGGAATAAATTATTTAACCTTACTGGACTTCAGCCCACCATTGGTAAATTTGGATGAATGGCACTTCTCCACTTTAAGTGGGCAGTACTATTCCTACATTTTCCATTTCTAACAAGTCTTATGAGGATAATTGCATTAAAAAATGGTAAATGATACAGCAGGGAGAGCTGTTACCTCCATTTACATAGCAGAAATACAGAAAAGTTCTCTAAACAGGCATTTGAAAATAGCTTAAATGATACACCTTCTCCTTTTTCTTTGGGGTGTAAGGGGCTGATTGACTGGACTGTTTATTTTATCCCTACATAGAAGTTTTCTGTAAAGTCATATAAAACAGCTGCATAAGAAGAGCAAAAAATGCAGTCAAAACAATTACAAAACCCCACCCAAGGCATATGCATTGGATTGCCAGATCAATGACATCAATTTTCTCCTTTCCAGAACATCTTATTTAGTTCCTGAAAGAGTAAAGCTTAAGTAAAGTGAAGAAGCAATAAAAGTCAAACTGTTAAAGGCTGCTTACAGAGATCAGTTTCAAACTCAAGTCTGGATGCCAGCAGAACTGCCTTTGATCCTGGCTTGCTGAAATGAATCGAGTGCTTCTCTCTTACCAGCACCTTTCATACTAAACATATATGACAGATCAGTATAAATATATCCTTTCCTGATGGTGTGGATGAGTGAGGTCTCAAAGTGAAATAAAGGTATGCCTGTGGGATCTTTGCTGAGCTGTGCCCCTAAGGTCTTAGTCAGGAGTTGGATTTTCTCTCTTCTCACATTAAGTATAGAACCCACAGTTCCAAACTTTTTTTTACAAGTCTTACTTCCAGTCTGTCCTCAGATACACCTTATCCTATCCCCATTAATACCTTTGAATTTGGTTTGAAGAAAACAAGTTCTGGACTGTAGTCTTAATACACATTCCAGAAATGGAGCTATATGCAACTGCGCGTTTTGCTGGCCCTCAGGCTCCTGCAGTTGCATCTTTCCTCTCTGCACTGACAGCCTGGCTCCTTTCCAGTACAAGGTGTTTTAGAGGCTGTGCAAAGGATGTGTAGTCCCGCAGCTACTAGCCCATTGTTTGAATGTGCTGGAGCAGTCTTCACTCTTCCATGACAATCCGAAGTGCAGGAGAGTGAAGCTGGGGAATGCAGTATAGGTTTTAACCTGTCTTCAGCTTCCCAAGACTCCTTCCCTTTCTAGAAGATCTCAGAGCAGCTCTCATCTGCTGCCTTGTTCTTGTGCATGTTCACTTTCACTGAGCCTTAAGGCTGCTGTTGCCCCCACAGAGGACCTCTCTCCTGAAAGACCTCTGACTGAGAAGCAGTCATAAAGTTCTTTACTCCAGCCCTGCAGTGAGCTGGAATTGTCTGTGAATGGAGTGTCCTGCATGTCTTTCTGGCTGCCCAGTGATATCGTGTAGTTTTTAATGCAAATATTAAAATGTGGAATGTATAGTGTAAAATAGAAAAATGGCCCATAGAGAAACCTGTGGCCACCAGTTTTTGTGGTGAGAATGACCCACTTTACATATTAATTTATTCTTTTCAACCATTCTAACTCATCGCAGAAGACTGAGGAGTCTCATGGCTCTCCTTTAAGTAGTGAAAAGAAGTTAATTCATTGCTCTATCTAAGCCAGGTGAATACTCAAGAGAAGTAAATGGAAGTGTTTTTCTCTGTCATGGGAGTATGACTCATGCACTTTTACCTGTACCCACTATCTTACCAATAGTTTCTGTTAAAAAATCCTCCAGGGAAAAGGATACAAAGTTTTTAGTAAATACAAAGTTTTTAGTAAAATGTCCCTTATCATTGTATTAAACAATATATTTGTTTAAAGCTTGAGTGCAGGGAAAAGCCCATAGTTTTATCAGTATCTTCTGCACTTCGCAGTGCAAAATGCATCCAAGGTAGTATGCTAATTTGATGGGATTTTTTTCCTTCAGTATTTCTAGCCTTTTCAAGAAACAACAATGAGGTTTTGCCTCTGTGGAAAGGTATGGAAGGGGACCTGCGTTTGTTCGTCAGTTTCTGGCTTTTCAGAAATCATATCTCTCCATTTCTCAGTTTCTTCACTGAAAAGGAGAAAAAAGAAAATAAAGGAGTATCATGGTATTACTTTGATAGCTACTAATGAAAATTATTATGGCTAAGTATTATTATTTTTTGCTATAATTCTTCCAGGAGTATTGTTTTTCTTATTGCTTAAGAACTGTCAGTGAGCAGAAGGATTTTACTTAATGTGTTTGTTCAGAATTATTTGCCATATAGAATACGTGAAGAATCAGAGATGTAAGGATAAGATGCTAACATTTGTGGGTGTGTTTGCTTCTCATACTGTTTCAGTTTCCTGCAGGCACGGTAACATGATGTGTTAGTGAATGGCATTTGGCTGAGTTTGTGGATTTGGTCCTGCAGCAATGAGGAGTGGTGTATTTAAGATACTAGGACTTCCTTTGAAGAATTTGCTTTAGTATACAAATGCTTTATAAAATCTTATGTGATTTGGGAATACAAATGTTGCTGATTTTTTCCAGTGGGGGAAAAAACAAAAGCAAACAACAGGGAAATCATGCAGTCATTTGCATGGCTTTGCATCTCTTGTCAGTATTACCCAGTATTCTGGTAATACTTGTCACTATTACCCAGTATCTATAAAGTATTTGAGCAGTCTGTTCTGTTGGATAGTGTCTTGTGCATTGTAACTCAGAGCTGGTCCTGCAGATGATACTACTAAAAAAAAAAAGTAATAGGATACTGTGCCAGCAGTATTCAGTGAGAAAATAAATGTTTCTATTCTCAGCTCTGAAATGGCATTTATAAGAGTTTCTGTCTTCAGCTGTCTTTCAGGCACGAAAAGCCAACCAAACATGGCATCTAGTTACATTCGCAGGCCTGATCTCACTTGAAATGCATTTGTACAGATGTGTTCTGAAACAGATGAGTTTGTCTGGATGGAGTTTATGGGGGGATTATTTTATATTTTTGGTGTGAACTGCACTGGTATTGATGAGAAAACTTAGGTCTTATCTGCAGTGTATGATAGATCATGTATCAGCCCTGCAGGTATACCTAGTTCAGCCCAAGGCTGTGCTACCTTCACATCAGTGCAAGTGCTGGGTTCTTGGGTGCTGGCAGGTAAGTCCCCAGTGACTGCAGTGCAGTGTGCATGTGAATCATTTTATCAGGGTGTTTGGTGCACCTTTGCTTTATGGAAACCTACCTCTCTGTGTGATGAGAGCACTTTTCTGAAGGAAAAACTGTAGAACTGCTTGCAGATATTGGGGGATTTCCCTATGAAACTACTAAAAATTACCCCATGCAAAAGCTTGATGGCATTATTGAATTTACAGAGGCTTTCCATTTTATTAAAAAGTATTCTCCAACTCTCTCAGCGTTATCCCATACAAGCAAAAATATTTTCAGCATTGCTGGAGGAACAAATTAAAATGGACTCTAGTTTATAGCACATAGATACTCGACAGCGCTCCATGTGTGTGCTTTTATCCCTTGGTAAGTGAAATGTTGTTCAGTGAAATTAGGGTGCAAACCCTCCTACACCACAGAAAAAGAGCACACACAGAGACTGCTTTCAGCAGAGTAGCTGACGTGCTGTAAAATAACAGCCTAGTTTGCTTCCTGGTAGCTCATGTAGCTATTTCATGTAACCATTCTCCTATTTGCTCTGCACCGTAATAATTTTCAGTATAGGCTGCAAGTCTTACTTGCCAAGATTTATGGCCACTGATCTGGCTAAACTTAAAATATTAAAGAGTGTTGTATGTGTGGAGGATGTAGGAAGGATAAATCAGGCCACAACAGGGGTGATACAACACTGTGACATTAATCTAAAGAGAATATTACTAAGCATAGAGGGCTGTATGACCAGTACAAAACCTAGAAGAAACAAGTAAGTTCGTAAGACTTAAATTTCCACTCAGGAAGTACATATTGCCTGTATTATATGGAGGGTTTTGAGAGAATACTAATGCTAAAGGCAGTATTGCAGGTGGAGTCTCGTGAGAGCGGAGTAGAGGGGTAGAATCACCTCCCTTGACCTGCTGTTCATGCTCCTTTTGATGCTGCCCAGCATACAGTTGGCTTTCTGGGCTTCGAGCACACATTGCTCTGTTGCGTTGAGCTTCTTATCCGCCTTCTCCTTAAGGCTGCTCTCAGTGTGTCCCTGCTCAGCCTGTATTTGTGCTTGGGATTGTCCCGACCTGGGTATAGGACCTTGTGCTTAGCTTTGTTGAACTTCATGTGGTTGGCATTGGCCACCTCTCGAATGTTTCAAAGTCCCTCTGGATTGGATTCCTTCCCTCCAGCATGTTGACCACACCACTCAGCTTGGTGTCATTGGCAGACTTGCTGAGGGTGCATCAATCCCACTGTCCGTGTTGCCAACAAAGATGTTAAACAGCACTTGTCCCGGTATGGACCGCTGAGGGACAGCACTCATCACTGATCTCAACTTGGACACTGAGTTGACCGCAGCTCTCTTGAGTGTCACCATCCGAACAATTCCTTATCCACCTTATCATTCTAAAATGAATTGTTCTTGTTTTGTTCTCTGAACCAGTGCTTCAAAGGCAGCTGTGAGTTTGCAAGATATTTTAAATGGAAAATATGTTGCCTGCTTCCTTGCAGCCTGTGATTTCTGTCTTCCTTTCTACACCCCCTCTGCATATGTGCTGTTAGTAATCCAGGCAGACTAAATTTCTCTTGGTGCTTTCCCACATATCTGCTATTAATTGTTTTTTTTACTGACTGTCTCAGCACCTGCTGAATTCTAGCAGTCTTTCTTCCGAACCTGAGACATTCAGTTAATCTTTGCACAAAAGAGAAGGTGGAGCCTGTGGTTGAATGCAGCCATCCGCCTGCACGATTCCTACAAGCTCCAGGGGCTAATTTCCTGTTAAGCTAACCTGAGGCTTCCTAAACCTTTTTCACTGAAAGATTTGCTGGCTTGTAAAAATGGAAGAGAAGTGATTTTGCAGAACGCTCCTGCTCAGTGCTGTCTATATATTTTCAGATCTTTATTCCAGAGAATTTCCAGTGCAGAACAGTAAGGATTTCTGTGGCAGAAGAAACGAGGCTGTGAAAGCAGTAGCAGTTGCAAGACTGCACAAATTACATATTTTTCTCCTTGCAGCAGCAGAAATAATCTATTGTTGCCCCCATGTTGAATGGTAGCAGATATTGGGGCTTTACAGTACACCAGGTTCTTAGCTGGAAAGACATTAGTTGCACAGACTTTGAAATATCTTCTGTTGGTCTGTTTCTATTCATAAGGTGTAAAAAAGCCATGCATACCTTTGACAGGGAGGATAAAAACAAGCAGTATGGTATTCAGGCAATTTTTTTCCAGAAGAAAATCCAGCTCAGATTTTATTGCATGAGAAAATATGTTTCCTATGAAAAGGTTCTATTTTCTGTTATTTTCCAGTCCTGGCTGCTCCCACACTATTCTCACTTCACAGTCACAACCAGTAATGCCCAATGCTGGCAGCCAAAATCAAATACAAATTGGCAAATATTTTATTTATTGAAAAATGCTGTTTCGGAATTGTCAGAATTGATAACCAGGTCAGGCAAAATGCACTGAAAAGTTCAAATTCCAGGTGGAATGAAAATGCAGCAGTGTAGAGTGCATACAGTGCCTTAACAATTTAGCAAATGCTGAATTTAACTGGAATCTTCCATGAACAGTGTTAACCAGCATTTCTGAAATCTTACCTCAGGTTCATATAAATTAATGACCAAGGATGGAGAAACTACTATGTGTGGGAATGCTCTCACCTCTCATTTTTCACTCTCTGTTAATGTTAGAACTCTCGAGGGTTGTACTCCTTCTTTCCTAATGATACTTTTCCTTTCTGCAGAAACTATGTAGGCTTGTAGTAAGCCACTGCACCCTTGTGATAGCCTTGTGAAGGGGAATTTGAATGAAAGTCTTGTGTACATTCCTGGACTATGTCTTCAATGCTTGAGAAACTACTGCTTTTTTGTTTTGTTCCAAGCAAAATGTTTTCACTGGAGTAAGAGAATAGTTAATGGGAAACGGATACTAGTGAAGAAAGGGAAGAAAACAGTATTTTCCAGTATGTCAAAGGCAATGTTACTATTCCCAGACACATTCTGGTAATAAAAGTCAACCCTCGGTTACCTTACTGTTTTAAAGTCAAAAAATATAAGCTCACAGACAAGTGCAGTAAAGGTTTGGGATGAGGACTACATCTTTTAATAAAATGCAACTTGCAAAGCTAAAACTGATGATCTGGTCTATGGAAATGCATGATTTATGAAGGAAAAGAGGTGAAATTAATTTTTTAAAAAATTACCCATTTTTAGGTAGAAGTCTATGAATGCCCAAAGGAAACAGGATTAATCAGAGTAGAATAGTCTTCATAACAGTCTCTTTTCTCCATTTTGGAGAAGACGTTCATATAATGTTTCATCCTTATCTACTCTATTTACTTCCAAATGTATTTTTCTAATATTAGCACTTTCAAATTGTTTTCATAGAATTCCTATGTTGCCTATGAAAGAAAATGGTAGCTTTTCTGTTATACAAGTTTTTTCTGTTATATAAGTTGCCATCATTCTTTGATAATATTTGAATGAAGGTCTGTGTCACAGGAACCCACCAATTTTTAAGAAAAGGATGTCCAGGCCAGCGGCAGCACACAGTTGTCCCTGCAGGAGGCATCTGGTTGCTTACTGGGTGGATTCTACTCTGTTACTGCCATTCAGTGCAAGTAAACATATTTACGTTCTATCTATATGGGAAGAGTTTTGCTCGGCTTGACTGATCTGAGCTTCCCCCTCAATCCTGTATAGTGTAGATGAACTTCTGCATTTCTCTTGTGCCTCAAACAGAAGCTCAGATGGCGGAGAACACGTTTCAAAAAGAGAATTTTAAGCAGGTTCAGTAATCTGGAGTATAAAGCTTTTACAGTTCCAGTTAGATTAAAATGCAGGGAAATAGAGCATGCGTTTCAGGGTGCATTTCTTCACTTCCGTGCCAGGGCCTGACATAATTTCCCTGGGAATTACGTAGGGGCTTTCAAAACTGGTGATGGCTGTTACCCAACAGCATATTGAAATTGCATCTACTTGAGGCAGATGAAGCAACTGGACCTGACTGGGGCTGGGAGGTGGGGTAGGGAAGGATATAAGCAAACAATTTTTGTGTCTTCTGTATCAGCTGTGACAAATGAGTGAGGCTTCATCCTACAGGTCATTTTCACTTTATCTTTTCTGCTGTGCTACATATCTCCCTCCTAATATTATCATCATTTTTCATAGCTTTAAGATTCATCTCACAGGCACAAAGCTTTTGGATCATGGACCTTACATCCATAATTGATTCCTCAATGGGCCATCTGCGACTTTGTCTTGATAAGATAGCTAAAAATGCAGAATTTGGTTCCTTGACTTTCATTTTTATTCATTCCACTTTCTAAAAGGGTTTCTGACAACTTCTGTTCATAGATCTCCGTGCTGCGTATATTCGTTGTACAGCTAACTATATGAAGTGTTTTGCTAAGTAATTAATGGGAGCTAGATCTTCTACCTTTACTTTGCACATCAGACTAAAAACAAATGACATTTGTTTTGTACACTTGGTTATGGCCTGTTACAACTTCATGAAAAAACAACATGCCTACCTTCGGGGGAACTTACAGACATGATTTTTTATCATGTAAGTACCTAGAAGACATAGTGCAGACTAAAATACCATGTTGCAGGTGCTGAATGCACACATATGAAAAGCTAATTGTTGCTGTAGAGTCAGCCTTCAAGCTTTCAGACTTTATCACCAGCTAAGGACAAGCAATAGGTAATGAAGGCTTCCAGAACCATAAATTTTCTTCTGGGGAAAATATGCTGCTTGAAAGTTTTTAAGGCCTTGCTTTTTTCCCTGAGAGACACCTCTGGTGCCCAAGGGGTAAGGCTGAAGGGATCTGGCCATGGCAGAGCAGGTCAGACTCGCTTCTCAGCTTGCAGCTATTCCACGTGCTGTCACTGTTTCTCCCAGCAGCCGCTGCTGTAGCCCTCCTTAGCACGAGATGTGGCAGAAGTGCAGTGTGTGACCTTCCTTAGATGATCGTTTTAATAGTGTAGATCATTAGTGTGTCTTTAACTTCTCTTATTTTGTATTAATTAGGGAGTTCAGCATTTCAGTGGGTGTCATTAATACCTTGAAATGTTGCATGGATTTACTGAATAATGTATCAAGTGCAATTTCATACACGAGGGAGGAAAGGTTATTTCTTTCCTCCATAGAAAGAGGATCTTACTTGACTATTTTCCTGTTGCCATTATATGTTCTATACTTTGTGCTCTTATCAGAGAGAATTAAATGATCTATTGCAGATACCATTTGCTGAGTGCCCTTTGGGTTTTTGGTTTGGGATGGACTGTGGAATGCAGGAAGGAAAATTTGATAGCAGGTAATACAGGCTTTCAAGATTGAAAACTTCGTTAATCTGACTTCATAATGGGATTGCTCCACCTACCCAAAATCTGAAAAGTATAGAAAACAGGGAAAAATGTCCAGGTTTGTGTAACTGCTAACATCTGTCCTCTCTGACTTTATCCTATCTGCCTTTTCATATATTATTAGCAGAAAATCTGTGACATGGGGAAAAAAAAACGTGTCTTGCAGAAGTTCTAGTGTACAGACATCTCAAGGACAGAGGTAGAATGGTTTAAACATCAGCTCTTGCTCAGGGTTGTGCTTCAGGGTACAATCATAGAATGGTTAGGGTTGGAAAGGACTTTAAGGTAATCCAGTTCCAACCCCCCCTGCCAGGAATGGAGCATTTACCACTTCTCTGGGCAACTTGTTCCAGTGCCTCCCCACCCTCACAGTAAAGAACTTCTTCCTTATATCTAATCTAAACTTCCCCTGTTTCAGTTGAAAGCCATCACCCCTTGTCCAGTCACTACAGTCCTTAATGATGAGTCCCTCCCCAGCATCCTTATAGGCCCCCTTCAGATACTGGAAGCTGCTATGTGGTCCCCACGCAGCCTTCTCTTCTCCAGGCTGAACAGCCCCCACTTTCTCAGCCTGTCTTCAGGGGACTGGAGCACCTCCCTGTATGAACATCCTCGTGGCCCTCCTCTGGACTTGCTCCAACAGATCCATGTTCTTCTTCTGTTGAGGACACCAAAACTGTACAATCAAACTCTTTAATTGCACTAGAAATATTTTCAGATACTCCATCTCTTAAAAAAAAAGAGGGTAAGAAACCTTAGTTCCACATTTCATGATCTTTCTGCTTTTTGCCATTGTCAGCAATGCTGGTAGATTTTATAAGTATTAGATGCTTTTACAGAAAAGGAAAAAACTCCAAACAGTGTGATGAATTTTCCATCCATATGCTCAGCCCATTCAAAAAGAAGGTGATAAGACAATGCTGACAGGCCTTAGGGGATAAATAAAGTTCTTTCATAAAATGAAATTTGGAATTAGGGCATTTAAATAAGCTGTATAGTAAGGTCAAGGAACCCTATTCAGTTAAATTCTGTTTTGAAGTACACATCTTTTGCCTTTTGAGTCTATTTCAAAATAAACCTGTTGTTACGCCTTGTTAAGCTCAGAATATGTACAGTTATAGCCAGTCATTGTAAACTTAATTCATACTAGCTGAAATAAGCATAGCCCATGTCAGAAGAAAACCTACATAAAGGTGTTATTAACTCAGTGTTTAACCAAATTCTGACAAAATGAAAATCATTTAGGCAGTTGAAGACAGAGCACAGCAAGTTCATGATAATTGTAATACTCTGCCTCATGCAAAACCATTGGAAGAGCTGAATTTGAAAGAGATTACATTTGTATATTTACTGATACTTAAAAGATTGTTACTGTGAGGCTGATGCTCATTATCAATGTGAGTATATACATAAAGGCTCCTTCCATCCTGAAAGAGCATCTGTTACTGGTCCAGGAATGGGGGAAGCTTGCTGGTGCAACTGCGTTCTGCTCTTGTAAGCAAGAATGTCACAGTCCTGTGTTGGCATAGGCACCAGGTCCACATCCAGCAGCTGCTGTTTAAAACACCTTTCACTGCATAGAGGCTAAAGAATATTGATATAGACAAAGATAACTTGAGAAAACATGCAGAATGAACAAGGGGTGTAAGTGGAAAGGATTTTCCATCTTGTTTAGGCCTCCTATTTAAAAGTCTTTGTAATGTACTCCTAAAAGGATAGATTAAAACACACTTTCATTGATTTCTGTTCCTGCTGCTGAATACGATTTCCATTTTATGACAGTAGAGAACTATGTTCATAAAATTGACTTTCCACAAAACCAGTTCTGCAATAGGTTTAGTTTATGGAGAAGGGAAAAGGTGCACAAAGCTCAAGCTGGTTTTGTGAAGTGTAGTCCATTGAATGTACTCCACCTCTTTTTTAAAAGCAAAAAATCCATGCCAAAATACAGCTTATCTATACTGCACTAAAACACACACACTTCCTCATTGTTACATGCAAGTGGCAATTTCTCTCTTGCTTCCCAGAAAGTGTTCAGTAGTGCAGAAAACCAACAAGATCTCCTGTTATGAAGACTTCATTATCGCATTTTCCAGTGATGGTACCAATGCATCACAAAACAATGTCATAATTAACAACTAAACTGATGTCAGCAGCATAAAAATGAATGAAGAACACACTGATGCAGAATGCATTCATTTTGTGTTTATTACCTTACTAATTTGTAAAACCATTAAAATGTTTATAGATGTCTTTGTTAATATGTGAACTCACAAGGTGATTCTGTACTAACAACAGCAAATACAAATAAATATCATGAAATTAATAACTAGAATGAGGAAAACAGCTTTTAAAATCTGGGATGATTTATCTTCCCAGTCTTAAATAAGTAATTAAAGAGAAAACCTGACTATTTTTACTTGTGCATTTTATTTTTGTTAATGATGGCACAAATTGAATTAAACATAGTGTAAGGAGAAATGGATAATTATCCAAAGGCAATTAAAGTTTCTGAAGGCTGTTTAGTAATTATGATTATTTTCTTTGGAAAATGAGAATGCCATTTATTTCTAATGTATGCTATGTAATTAAGCCCATATGTGATTTTCTTTCTCTTACCAACCACTTCCAATGGGAATTGTTTTTTCAAATGACTAGCAGGAGAGAATGCAGTTGTGTGCAGTGAGACACTCCCGTACGTAAAGAATTTCTTAGGTTTAATTCAGCATGACTTCAGTATGTTTCCTAGTTGATTTTTACTTCAGGACTTTTGACATTGCCTATGTCGTGTTAGACACACGACACAGTCACGTCTCCTGTGACTTCTGCTTGTCTCAGCCCCTCTGTTCCTCTCTGAATTCTCCTTAATTCAGGATATCCCTCAGGTTTTGTAGAGCTATTCTGTTGTGCATCTAATCATGGTTCCATAAAGCTGGGCTCCATGAAATCTTGCTTGTGAAGAGATTGAAAGACTGCTATGCAAACCCTCCAAGCCTTTGTTCTGAGCTGCCTCTGTAGCCAGATAAGCAAAGGGGCAAGAGAAGATATAAGGAATGAAGAAAATTGCCTTTCAAAATAAGGCTTGATGTTTCAGCTGACAGAGAACTCGAACGCTGCCCTCTGCACACGCTGGTTTTCCCCTTCTCTTCAGGTGTTTCTAGCCTAGTCCTTTCCTAGCTTATAGAAGGAGTTCTCTTGTGGGCAAAATGAAGTAGAGCTTGACTTCAGAAGGAGGGATCACTATGGTGTGTCCTCTGAGGCCTATGGAAATCTGTCTTCAAAATGCACTCATTGTATCAGCGTGCTTTGGCTTACATTGTACCCTTTTATCACTTATTGAAGCCTTTTGTATGGTCAGTGCACAGAGTAACTCTTAACACTGCACTGGCTTTTTCTTGTGCCTCTTAATGCAGCCGCAGAAGGGATGGTCGGTGATAAAGGTTCTCTCCCAGTTGCACATGGCTCAGCCATTAGCAACAGGTTGCTCCCATGTGAAGTCCCATCTGGCAAGTGCTACTACCCAGTGCTTTCCAAAAGCGTCAGGAGAGCAGCAAGAGGAAACCTAGCATGCAGCTGCATTGCCCAGGAGCAAATCAGTAGGGTAAAAGGAAGATTTTTCCCAGAGTGAGCAATGAGAGCATATATGTATGTGCAGTGGGCAGCCGCAACTGTTGCAGCTCTTTGTGTTGGTGGGCAGAAGCCATGCAGCCAGGTGTGGGGGTAATGACCTGGAAACAGTGGGTAGAAGCAGATTATGGGCGTTTCATGGCTTGTTGAGCTTCCCTTTGCTAAACGACAAATAGGAAGCCATAAACCACAGGAATAAAGATGGCTGGACACAAATTAATGCTGCATTCCATGATTTACTGCATTCTTTGTTGTATTTTACATATTTATTACTCTTAATGACTGTAGCTTTGTGAAGTGGGGCCTTCTGCTTCATAGTTCTGAAATGCTACACGTGGCCAGATAGCAGTGCTGCTAATAAAGTCCATAGCATATTTTTTCTGTATAAAATGTACAGTAACATGAACATTTAATGGCTAAAAATAAATGTTTATCGTCCTGAGTGTTTAAACAATATTGAAGTAAAACGCAAGGCTGTGCAGTATTTGTGCACCCTATACAAATATCCTAAATCAGTTATTAAATGGCTATATGCTGCTTTATTTGCATGTCTATTAAATAATGCTAAACCTCTGCAAAAAAAATTGCTTGTTAGTACTACTGATGCCTATATATTTCACCAGATTTCTGGATTTCATCACAAGGACGTGCTCTGGAAATAGAATTTGACACATGTGAAATTAATTTGAAACAAAAACTAGCTTCCTGAAGCAGTTAAATATGAACATAAAGAGTGTTGATTTTATCCTTATTTGGTTGGGATCTGAACAGATTGTCCTGAAGATACAGGTACCTGTGTTTAACTTGTTGCCTGGTGTTATCACATCAGAGTTCAGCATTTTAAAGTTATTTGTTGGTTTGTATGCCAACCTTTTCCAATTTAGGCACCTATAATTAAGGAAATCAATATTTAAGCTCCTAAACAAAACCAGACTTGACCTCATAGAGCAGCAGAGAGTTAGTGGCTCCCTTCAGGGTTTGATGGTCTCAGCAGTTCTTGATAATCATGCTCTCCTTGTTTGGATGCCTGAAGTCGGTTACTTTATATATACTGATTCAGAAATAGGAAATGATGATTTGCCACAGTGAGATTCTCAGTGAAGCTGGATTAATCAAGGACTAAATAGATTACTACTGTAAAAGGAAATTGCTTTTTTTTCCCAAACATCTGAGGAGGAAATTTTAGCTAGCTTGCTCGAAGACTCTTCTCTAATCAGCTTGAATGTTATCATCAGAACATAAGAAAAAATAATGATTCTCTCTATTCTGATGTCTAGATTCAGGTCAGTCTTGTCTCAGCCAATGTTTTGTGGGAGAAAATACCTATATTTGAATGGTATGCATTGTAGAACTAACTGCTTTTTAATAATGAGCTTAAATGGAATCTAAGAAATAGTCTATGATTCATAAATGAAGGCTGAGGAAGAATCATAAAGAATATATATCTTGTCTTACAATTAACAGTGGTGCCATTTTTTTGCCATTTCATCCCCAGTTCATTCTATGATTAAATCCATATCATGCACAAAAGGCATCACAAGATGTTATTTGTCCCACTGGCACAAGAAAATGGATTTTGCCATTGATTGTGTCAGTTATTGATAGCGTATATCAGTTGTGCTGCCTACCAGGGGGAGCCAGTGGGGTTCCTTTGGAAAAGAGACAACCTCCTGAGGTCTTCATTACTTCTGATTGCATGCTTGCTTTTCGGGTTGGAGCACTGCAGCTTTGTGTCATGATGCCAATAAGAAATAAGGCAAGGTGGGAAAATATTCCTGATCCTACAAGCCACGCAGCATTCTTCATGTGCAGTGGGCCAGCCATGCATAACACGTGGATGGCAGATCACAGAGACAAAAGAGTTCGTCAGAAACTTGAGGAGCATCCTCAGGGATCTTTCAGCTCTAATGTGGAGCTGGGCCAGGCCAAGAAAGCAGGAAATGTATCTGTAAGAGTTATGATGGCACCCAGCCTGCTCGTCAGCTACAGACTGGCCTGCTGAGTGCAGGAGAATAGGAAGGCAGCTCTTTCCATTTATTCAAAGGTACCACTTCTTGAAATTCACAAAGGCTGTATAAAGTGAATAGGAATGCTTCTTTATTACTGTGTAAGAAAAACCATGAAATAGTCCTGGTGATGAATCAAAAAAACCAGAATCATAAAGAACAGTTAGGGTTGGAAAGGACCTTAAGATCATCTAGTTCCAACCCCCTGCCATGGGCAGGGACACCTCGCCCTGGAACATGCTGCGTATTTTGTAACTTCCTTTCCAAAGTGCAAAGTGTATTTGAAGTTGTGCAGGTGTAGTACTGCTTAGGTCACATACGTAGTGTAGCATATATTTTCCAGGGAAAATTGTGTAAAATTGTGACATCAGTGATCATGAAAGTTTGTCAGTGTTTTTATTATCCAGTACATGAAACCCTGCTCTAATTGCTTAAAGGGAATAATACCCTCATGTTTATTGTAATAGTTTCTAAGCCAGCAAGTAAGAACCTTATACTGTAGTCTATAGAGATACAGGCTCATTACTGGGTGATCTTGTGAGGACAAATGAAGTGTTTGCTCTTAAAACTAAGCCAGATAGCCTTTGTCTAGCTTGAAAGCCACTCCTGCACACAGTGAAATCCATTTCTTTAGATGAAAGTAGACAACAGGCTACTACCTTCAGCCTACTCTGTTCAGCGAAAGGCCTGGTATATCTTATGTGATTCAATCTTGCTATGATGAAAGGAAGACCAGTCTTGCAAAACTGGTCAGATTGTGCTGAAAAATAGTATCTTTCTGTTGACTGATTATTTGCGATCCCTGATTCCGTACCAAATTCATGTTCTTTCCAGCAGTCAGCAATTCATGCTTAAAGTTACATTTGAAAGCAGTCTGCTTTTTTGTGTTTCATAAATTACAGCAAATTGTCTGAATTGTGTATATTGTTAGCTCCCCATTTTAGGAGCGATGATAGAAATAATAGGTCACTGGCTTTGACTGTGTCCTTTTGTCTTACATAGTCAGAAATAAGCATAAAATACACTGAATTTGGTATGTGGAGGCAAGTGGGTTCCCAGTTGCTTCTCCCACTGCCTCAGAACAAAGCAGAGGGAGAGAAGGAGAGTTACAGACCTGCATGAGAAAGGGGAAGTGTTTTTCTTTCAGAATTGGTATGGCATAATATTTGCTTTAGGCAGATGAAGTACTTGAAACTGCCTCTGGGCTGGACTTTACAAATGTACTCAGGTGCTTTTGTAGCTGATAGGAAGGCAGTTATATTCTTAAACATTTGCTGAATTTGGGGTTATGAGTATGTTCCCTCACTTCTAATATCTTTGCTAAGAGACAAAGAGGTAGCAACTTGGTTTTGGAAGGAGAGAGTGGCCAGGAGTCATTAAATATCTCTGAGTTTGTTTAATCTATTCAGCTTCTTTACCTAAACTGAGTGCGAGTGCTCCAGCAGTAGAACCGGTGTCTGAACTGCACAGTGGGTTCTCTCCTGATGGGTTCCTGTGGAGATGCAGCCACCTTCTGAATTTAGATAAAGGTGCAGGAATGCGAAATGATGAAGGCATCATTAAAAGGCTGAAAAGCTGTAAAATGTTCCATTGTTTAAGCAAGGACTTTTCTTAGTACCTAGTAAGTACTGAGTATAATGTTTCACATTATAATTCAGTTCAGAAACATTATCTTTCATCTGATCACATATTTATAGATGATGGGGATTTTTTTACCTTGCAGGTGATGTTCCTAATCGCTGCGGGCGATTGTCCTAATCGCAAAGTAAGTTTTCAGCATCTGCAGTAGCTCTAATAGGCTCCCCTCTCCCATCTTTTTAATCTTCAAATTTGTCCTTAAAAAGTAATTTTTTCTTCCCCTTTCTTCTTTCAAGATTTTCCAGAAACATTTGAGTACTTTATCCCTGCATGCAGCCTAACAAAACATTTACAAAATGTTATTACCTGCAATGATACACTAATAATCACATTTACTTTGCACCTTTTAAACAGCAATACATTATGCGATTATATTTTCTAAAAGGTATGTGTGTGTATGTATCAGCACAAATTATACAGTATTATTATTGCTCTCCAAGCAGGCAACAGTCCATCAAGTGTTATGTTAGCCTACATTTACTGTTATCCGTGGCAAAGAGAAAGCTGGGGCTGGCATTTTTAAGATACCATGGTGGTTGTGTTCTGGTGCTGGCAGCACAGAAAAGCTACCATAGATTGTTTTCCACTCCTTTATTGGCTAAAGCCATGAGAAGAGTAATTAATTCCTAATCTGTTATATCATGGGTAGTTTCTTAATTACCCTTTTCTGAAACCATTCTGAAGGGGAGATCGTCTTATTACCATGATGAAAAACGGTGTTTGTTGCTTTTAAATTCTCCAAAACCCAGCTTCATTCAATAAAGAGAACAGTGGGGGGTTTTCCCCTCTAAACCTCTTCTCTCTGCGTATGCTGCGTATCTCTTGCCTTGGAGCTTGTGTGAGTTGGCTGAAAAGAAAGCTGAAAATTCCTGTAAGCTCTGTTTTCTTTCTCACTGCCAATCTTGCAGCTAAGTAGGTTCTCCCTGCTGCCTGCCTACACAATAGAGACTTACTGTATTCAGAAAGGAGAATGACATACGGGGTCTTTTCTCCCTCTTGTACGTGTTACTGCTCTAACCTTTCTATCAGGGCTTGGTTAAGGCTTAAAGCATTTAATACCGAAAACACTGATTCAAGTTACCAGTGGCAAACCAGGGAAAGGTATACCAAACGTTTCTGGTGCTTGGGATTTAATTTTCTGTGCTTGGAACCATGAGTCAAATAACTGACAAGCCATATTTCTGTAAAGGGAAGAAAGAAAATTGTGTGAGGCAAATAAACAGTAAGAGTTAATATTTGTAAAGATTAATTTAAACAATTATATGGTTTTTTCTTTGGTGACCAGCTGTTTTTGTTGGATTTCTGCAGTAACTTACAGTTCAAAGTTTTTTAAGACTTGCTGAGTGCCAAGGTCTGGCTTGTTCCTGATAACCCCACTTCATTGACTGCTCCCGTCGCCTGCCTCTGTCTATGCTGGCCACGCTTTGCAGGGGTCCTCGCTCTGCTGGATGTTTTTCCATGTTAGCCTCTCTGTGTTCATCCCTTGGTCCGTTAGCCATCTTCATTAGCCCTGCGTCGTGCTGCTCCTGGTGCCTTGGCCATACCAGTTAACTGAGAGAGATTTACTGACAGCTATCTCATCTTGTCTCTTGGAAACATGCATGCAAGGGAGAGGTGTGTATAGTAATTTTTCTCATAGGAGACTTTTAAGCATCTCATTCTGTCTGGCACACACACGAGATGCATACTCAAAGCTTTACATCTTGCACCCCCCTATAGTCTTTAGAATGGTGTCTCTCACCTGTTTGAGGCAAAAGCATCCACTTGCTTCAGGCATAATTGATTGTTTTAGCTTTGTACACCAGTTCAAGTATGTGCTTCTCTTTCTGCATGTAAGAAGAGATGACATTTGAGAGGTAAAGAGTACACACTTGATGTCATTCAAGTATCTTTATACTTGAAAGACATGTTACAAATCCATCATATCTTCCCAGATTAAATGCTACAGCAACCTGGTGTAGCAGGTGTCCCTGCCTGTCACAGTGGGGTTGGAACTTGGGTCTTTAAGGTCTGTTCCAATGCAAACCATTCTATGATTCCATGATTCTACAACACAGTATGGTTACTTGTGCTCAGTCTTAAAAAAATATTCCTGAATTCTTGCATATTGTACATTGGACATAAAATTTCTTTTCATTGCAGAACATACACCGTTCTGTGTCTTTAATGAGTTTTCTTTACTGGTGTGTCCAGCCCAGTGAAACGGAGAGTTTGTGGCATGTCAAAGCTCCTAAGGCAAAGACACAGATTTAGCATATAGAATCCAACTATTTTTTTTGTGGACAGGAGGAAGCCAGTTGTAAAACAAAATTAATTTCACTACTTTCCGGTGTTAGTATTTTTATTAAGTGTCATTTGACCTTTACAGTCTGTAAGTCTGAGATTTGCTTTAGTTTGACCGCAACCATATATTAAAGACCTTTCTCTTTAAGGTATTGATAGATACATAAAATCAAAGGCCAGATTTTTCTCCTGGGAATGTCATCTGTAGTAGATCTCCTATGAAAGTATTTACTTGGCATTTCGTAGATTTTAAGGGCAGGCAGGAGCATGCTGATTATTAACTCTAACTTCCTGCATTAGCTACACTAAGTACCTCATCCAGTTAATTTATGCTGCAAAACCACAGCTTGCATTTAAAGCTACAGATACAAGTATTCTAAATGACACTTACTTTGACTTAGACATTTTAGGTAACAGAAAATCCACTGAGTAAGTAGGTCTGGTTAATTGTTGCAGTGCGTGTTACTGCACTTGACATTGGAATGTGAAGGGTGTTATGAGTCTTGTTTATTTTGCTTTTTCTTTCCTAGTTTAAGAATCTGAATTCATTGGCACTTTAAAACGTACTTTTGCTGCTTTCAAAGTTCAGCACTAGTTGCCATGTAGTTAAAAAACTTCGTGGTAGTTGTTTTGGAGGTTATTATCTTGCAATCAGGCACAAACTGAAGTAAAATTAGTTTTCCCCAAGCAAGCAAGCAGGCACACAGCATTTACACATCTGTAGGATATCCTTCTTTCTCTTTTCCCATGAATGTTTCCACTTCCCCACTCATTTTAATCCAGTTCTTGTTTTTTTCACACTTTCCTGGACTTGGAGGTATTTATTCAAAAGCTTTCTCTGTCAGTTCAGTGGAAATGGGAAGAGAAAGAGTAAGAGTGACTCTTGTAGGAATACTTGTGCAAAATACTTGTCTTGGACACACTGGACAAGTACATAGGTTGGTTTTGCATTGGAAAAATAGGAAAATGTAACATGCAAGTTCATTTCACACATCTGATGAAGCTGCAGATTGGGTGAGTGTTACAAGGGGGAATTTTCTGTTATGGTACATTGTTTCTCCTACCTCTATAAACAGGTATTGGTTCATCCCTTTTAGGCATTTTACATATCTGCCTACAGGAGAAAGAAGCAGGAAAATCTTACTACAAAAGCTGAAGTACTGATATAGTAGGGTGTTTTTTTAAACTGACATAATTGTCATGGTTTGTGCACATCCAGCAAGTAGGCACCGTACAGCTACTCACTCACTTCCCCCACTTCCCAGTGGGATGGGGAAAAGAATTGGGTAAAATCCATGAGTTGAGATTAAGAACAGTTTAATAATTGAAATATAATAATAATAATAATAATAATGGAAAGAGAAAGAGAAAGAAATAAACTCTACCTTCCAAAACCCCCCAGGTGATGCACAGTACAATTGCTCACTACCTGCTGACCAATACTGAGCCTGACCTGAGCAGCAATTGGTCCCTTCCACTTAACTCCCCCCAGTTTCTATTTCTGTACTGGGCATGACGTGCTGTGGTATGGAATACTCCTTTGGCTAGTTTGGGTCAGGTGTCCTGTTTCTGCTTCCTGCGGGCTTCTTGTGCCCCTCCTCACTTGCAGAACATGAGACTGAAAAGTCCTAGATCAAGGCAAGTGCTACTGAGCAACAACTAAACCATCAGTGTGTTATCAGCATTGTTCTCTGACTAAAGCCAAAACACAGCACTGTACCAGCTACTGGGGAGAAAGTTACTCTATCGCAGCTGAAACCAGGAAAATAATGCAAAGGAAAAACAGAACAGTGAAAAAATTGGAATTTGGAAACTTAAACATCATAACACAGAGTATCTGAACAATGAGTAATAATACTGCTCTTCTGCATCCTGATTTAGGAGTTTTAAGTCACAGGATCAGTTCTGTTGGGAGAAAGTTGATCCTTAAGTCTCATCTAGGCTTTATTCAGGTAAAATTTCATCATTAGCTTTTCTTAAGGGTTTTACTTGTTACCGACTTTCCTTTATTGAAGTAGGATGTACGTGGTTTAAATTCAGGTAAAATTACAGTAGACAGTGTTCTTACTGGAAGGTAGTCATCCAGCAGTTGGTGTATTCTAAAGAAATCTTGAAGGAAAGCTATACAACCACACTTTTTTGCTCATCATTTAACGATGGTATTCTCACTTAATTGAATAGTGGCATAATCAAGCAAATCAGTGCTCTTCATATTAATAATCTGGGTAACTTGATGACAAAAACATTAAAGCAAGACAGTCAGAATACTTTCCGCAGTTACGTTCTTTTACCCTCTGTTAACTTTGTGTATGTTAGCTATAACGGTAGTATTTTTCAGAATGAAGTTCACCTGAGTAGTATCACTACATGGTGATTAATAAGTCAGTTTGGGCATCTATAACTACAGTGGATCCTGAACATATCAGTAGAAATACAGCAAACATTGATGAACAGATCTGAGAGAGGGAGAGAGAAATCCATCGTCTGATCACATTGGAGGAAAGGTGGTACAAGCTGCATTTTCCAGAGATGCCACATTTCGGCACAGGATTTAAAAGACAAGAAGTGGACAGTACTTACAACACATTTCTTTCTGACAGTTACCAGCAGGTCCCTTTTGGCTTGTAAATCCCATTTAACAGCGATTCATTCCATGTGGTGTTATCTCACATCCTGGATCAGCTGCCGCCTGTTCTGTTTCAGTGCTGTAAGCATCATGTCATAACATAAGCAAAGAAGTCTCAAACTCCCAGCAGGACTTCTTTTTGGAAACAAATGTGTCAGCTGGGTTCTGGTAATCTGATGTTTCCTTGTCTATTTTCTAAAGTTCTTTTTTATATATATATTATTTATATATATTTATTTATTTTATATCTATATATATTCAGTAACTATTTTAACAGCATAGTAGTTTTAATCTTACATTTTACTCATATTTACAGTTTTCCTTTTAGCATTTCTCTACAGGTTAGCAATTTATCTTCTCCTGTATAAATGATACACTTTTATTGAGTTTTCTTATGTTCCACATGTATTTATTCCTGTCTTTGGTGCATTACCATGAATGTCTCAGTAAGATCTTCTGTTTGACATCTTTCTGTGCCAGAAATCCTCACTTCATTTCTTACACTGGTATAAACCTAACTAAATTTTCTTCTCTGTGTGCTGAAGGGAGTTTTCTTTTGTGTTTGTTGAGTGCTTAGTGCAATGAGGCTGCTGGTTTTTACAAGGCAATAAATAATTAGGAGCAAAAAGCACCTAGTATCTGTTCTAGCTGCTCTTTCATTGCATCCAAGAGCTATAAACCACTTCACGTATTCTCATCTTATCTAAAAACCATATTAAGGAAGCTTTTTTCTTGCCCGTATTGTTGGAACATTTGTCCTCATTTACAGACTGAATTTACCCCTTAAGTTCTTTTGGTGGACCTGTTTTTAAAACAGTCTTCAAAGTCCTGGAGAGTCCCTTCTAGAACCAAGGCAAATGTAAGATAACTGTCTCTGATTCTTCCTGCTTCTGAACTAAGTGTGCAACTGTGTTGTTTCTGAATAATCTTAGCCTAAGCGTTATGCTTCTCTCTCCCTGCAAAATCATGTACAAAAACAATATAAACCCACATTTTGTCCTTCATAAAATGTCAATTGGGAGAATTTATGTTAGGGACTAATTGAATGTAAAAGCTCATTCCTGTTGGCTACTGATACGAGTGTTCAGGGTTTAACTTGAAAGTTTCACCACAAAGATGAGTTAGTGGGTTAAAAGCTACGAAGCCATGTAGGTCTAGATATACCATTTTCAGAATGTGTTGCTTATCCAGTTTGTGCTCAGCACTTCATGACCTGCAGTGCCTTTTCATTTCAAATGATAGTAGTAATGGGTATTATTTTCCCTGCTGTATTTACACACTATATTGACAGCAAAAAGGACCTGAAGGATTCATTAATTAAAAATTATCCCTCATTATCCCAAGCACTTTTGTTTAGAAATGTTGCTAGGGTGTCCTTTGGAAGCTGTGGTTCACGTCTTCCCTGTCTCACTCTCCTACAAAGGCAGGCAAGTGGATAAGACAATACTGCATGTCTCACCTTGCAAGTGGCAAAGGTGTTATACCATTGAAATCCCTAACATAGATGCTATCTGGAAGTTAACGTCATGTGTCCAGCCTGCATGAGGCAGAACAGGAACGTGAAGGAAATCAGTGAAGTTTTGTGATAAATTATTATTGATTTTACAGCTTTCACTAAAACACATGTATGTTTTGGGCTTTTTGCCCAAAAGAGCAGAAGGCTACTCCTATCCAGTAAAGTCTCCTTTCATAGTCACTTTCAATTGAAGTTAGGAAGCTTCCACGCTGAGTATGAAAAGTCTGCATTGAATCTAGTACAAAAAGCTACAACAGAGTGAGGAGAGTAGGATAGATATAAGGGAATTGGTCAGAAGGAACGATGAAAGGAGTAAATACATCGTTCCCTTGGAATTTGGCATTCTTAATTGCCCAACAAGCTAACAGGTAGCTTGACAGGACATTTCATAGAGGTTTCCAGACCAAGTGCAGCTAGCTGATAGTGAAATCACTGGAAAAAGAGAGGGTGTTCTCCAGAGGCTAGACCTGGACTCCTGTCCACATTATTTTGTCATGGTGCTTTTCTGTCTCAGCAGGTTGCCTCACTACTTTTGGGTGCATATGCACTGGTATCTCCCAAAACAAATGACATGAAATGAATTGATTACTAGATGTAATGTGTTAACATTAAGACCCCAGTGTGTTTTTAAGCAAGACAGCTTCTTGAACTGAGGTTTTAAAAGCAATTCCACAACCCTTGGAATTCAAGTGACAGACCAAGATAGAGAAGACATCACTTTTTCATTTTGCATTGCACTTGTAGGTTCAACTGACTGCAGCTGTGGTATTTTAGGAAATGTCAAAGTGACACATTACCAGTCAGATACTTGCAGACAAGACATTTTAAGTCTGGGAACAGCACACCTACCCAAATCCATGAAGACAATTCTCATATCACAGAGAAACTTAGGTCTCCTTCATCTGAAACAATCCCTTCCCTAAACTGCATTCTTACTGAAAAAAGTCGAAGGACCTGTGATTCTCCCTCATCCTCCTATGTCTAAAAATGTTATCTTTACAGAACAGAAACTCACACAGAAAAACAGGCTGTTGGATTAGGTGACTAGTCAAATAGTCCAAACAGTGATTTTCAGATAGCTTCAGTAAATGTTTTGCAGACAATCATCAAGTGAAGCGTTTCGCAGATCATAATCAAAGGTCAAATTCAGAGGCACATTTGTTCAAAAGGAGAGCTTGTTCTTCCTCTGATGACGCTAAATGCTAACTAAATTGGAGTGATAACTTGTGAAATACTGAAATAGCACAACTGTGGTTTAGTATCTGAAATATCTGATGAGCATATGATTGTTCTTAAATAATTACATGCTTTAAAAGCAGTTAAATGAAACCAAGAGTTCAGGATATTATAGGTAATATCAATTGCAAATGTGTTTCAAAATCATTAGTTTTTCTTTTTCCCCTATTATTTTCGGTATATGTCGGCTTACTCTAATTCATTGCATGTGGTCAGAGATTTAGTGCCATGCATTTGTAGAAGTAGAACCATAGTTAGCAAGACTCTGTAGACTTTAAATAACAAAAAGAAATTCCCTTTTATACTGCAGAACAGTGAGCTTCTTCCAGGGCTCACCAGACAACTGGGTTTCAAAACCATGAATTAACCAGGCTAGTGTCTTTAAGCATTTTATTTAGTTTTTCCACAGATCTACTGCTTTTAACCAATTGGTGTTCTGTTTTCAGGAGTCACTTTTATTCTTCCCTGACAGTAATAAGTCGGAAGAAGACATAGAGCCATTCCCAGAAGGTGGAGAGCTGACACGCTTAAACCGTGTGCAGTTTCCCTTAGCTTTTCTAGTAGAGGCAGGAATGGGTAGACCCCAGGATGGCTGCATCCAGCTCTGTTCCAGCGCTGCTTAGCCACTGAGTGGTAGCCTGGGAGGCACAGTCTTTGTCCTGTGCCACTTTAAAGACTTGAGCAGTGGATGAAGAAGCCCTCACAGGTTTCTGTGACTGCCTCTCTCTTTACCCAATGCCAAATGCAAATTTGATAAAGCAAGCAGCTTAGCCCACTGTGCTGCATCACATGGACATAAGTGACCTATAATTTGAATAGCAGAGGTCAGAAATGTGGATACCAAGTTGCCTGGTAAGAAGATGGTTCTATGATATACCTAGCATCTGTGAATAAATACATGTTTTTCCCAGTATACCAAAGCTAAGTCAGAACTTTTATGATATCTTAAACGTCTCCACAACAACATTTACAATCTCACTGTTCTTCATTATTCTGTGCCCTTTCTTCATTATCCACCCTACTTCATCTTTCCACTGGAGGTGGCAAATGACCACCCACCTTAGCTGCTATGGCACTTTTCTGCTGGAAAGACGAAGTCCTAATGCAGTATAAAGCTGTTGATTTGCCCGGCACATGTAATTCTTAGGTTTCACCTTAAACGATGACACACA
Source organism: Pezoporus wallicus (assembly GCF_028554395.1). Classification (NCBI taxonomy): domain Eukaryota; kingdom Metazoa; phylum Chordata; class Aves; order Psittaciformes; family Psittacidae; genus Pezoporus; species Pezoporus wallicus. Next base: position 3,768,191 of record NW_026639755.1, read on the forward strand.
GCTCACATGTTTGTGTAGGGGTGATATGACTATTTTAGTCCCAAATTAACAAATTGTAACAGTTGACAGCATCAGGTTCAGCCTTGAACATACCCAAAGCAAAAAATACATTTTAGAGCATGTGTTTTTACCGCTGTTGTCAGCCTCTGAGTCAATGACACGTGCATATTTCTCAGTGTGGAGCACTTCTTTTCCACAACGGTTTTAATGGCTGAAATCATGAAACACCGAACGAATATCATTAATGATTCCTTTTAGCAAAAGAGCTTTTAATGACTTCTCTGGTTGTGCTCCTTTTTTTTCACTCCAAACGTTATTCGCTTTTCTGAACATTCATTCCACTGAATAAACACATAGCACAGGCATCATGGTGCAGTGCTATGTCTTGAGCAAACGTTTTTTAGTTGAAGAAAAATCTCAGTGCTTTCCTTCCCATTTGCATTAGGGTGCAGTTGGAACTGATGGTACCTCTTACTGACAGATTAAATATACTACACAAAGGCTTTAATTCCCCTTCCTCCTACTGAACCTCAGAAACTTAAAGGTTGCTTAATCAGAAATCGAGGTGCATTATGGTCTTGGAGTGAGCAGTTAAGACCACCAGTAGTCTAATATATTTACAACTGTACTTAGTTTGTAATGTGGTCCTTTGGAAATTTGGTAGCACAGTCGCTAACAACAGGATGAAAGGACATCAAGAGGACATCTGATCCCTTTCCTTGCCCAACACCTGCCTAATACCTGATAGATATTTATCTAATGTATTCTTGAAAAAAACTCCTAATACTAGAGATTCCACTGCTGCCCTAGGCAGTCTATTCCAGTGGGCTTCATTATCCCAACATTAAAAAATTTATCATCAAGTCTCACCTGAATCTCGTTTAATGCAGCTTAAGCTCATTACTGTTTATCCTACTGCCATGGACACAGAGGATTTTGCAGCAGCTTTTTACTGCTCGAAAGCTGTTATGTCTCAGCACTGTCTTCTCTTTGCCAGACAAAGCATCTCTGTCAAAACACGTTTTTCCTTGTTACTACTCTCCCCTAGTGTCCAGTTGGCCTGCATCTTTCATGCAGCATTTACCGATGCTAAGTGCGTATTTTGCAGGCTCTTTATACCTCCTGGTATATTTTTTTGTAATGGATAACGCTGTTCACTCATGTTCAGTTTATGATACGTTAAAACCAGCAGATCTTTCCTGTAAAATCACCTAGTCAGTGATTGCTCATTTTGAATATGCAGAGCTTATTTTTTCTGCCTAAGCGTGAGACCTAATGGTTATTGATTTCAGTATTTGGCAGAGTATTTTCCCAGTTTTTCAAGATCATTCCCTCATTTACTCGAGGGTTACACATCTGTGGTCTGTACTGGCTAGCTTCTGTGTGACTTTATCGTAAGCATACTCTCAACTGGGCCATTAAGAAAAATATGACAAATACCAGGTGAAGATGACTATGTACCACATTCTTTCATTTTGACACTGATGGACAGGTTCTCATCATGTCTTCACTTGTTGTAGATTTTATCTGGCATGAAGCATTTAGGCTGGAAGAACATTGTGTGAGGAAAACCTCACTACAGAGAAGATACATGAGAGAGATCTAATAGTTCTCTGTGAACTATTCAAGGAAGGAAATTAAAGTGATTTGACACCATTCTTGACAAATCCATGTTAGATGTTACTAATCTTATTTTCTTCAAGGTGCTTAAGAATCACTTGTGTGACGCATTCCAGTATTTTTGCAGGAACTAAAGACTGCTTTGCCAGGCAGCAAACCCAAGGAAGGAAGGGAGGAAAGAGGAGAGGAGCAGGGAGGGGAGGAAGCCCCACATCCCTCTTACCGTATAGGTAGATTAAATCAAAGCTCAGAAAGGTCCAACAAATACCAGAGACAGCTGTCTGTAACTTTCTTCATAATATTACCTTGCTCCCCTGAGGCTTCAGCTGAACAGAGGAAAGCTTGTCAAGGGATTTGGGGATTCAGGAAAAAAAAACACCAATCTGGAAAGGTGTAAAATCCCATAGGAAAAAAGCCCAGACAGGGTGTCAGTGTGGTTGGCGGTGTGGATATGGTGGGAGATGGCAACTCAGCAGTGTTACAGATTTTTCTCAGTGAGCATTACGTATCATCCTTTCCCCTCCTGACTGATGCCTGCCTCACTAGCCACAACTGTTCGAGTGCTTTGTCAGGATGGGTAATTAATATTTGTTATGTCCTAGATACCTTCTGTGAGTTTACCAGTAAATCATTACGCTCCCAAGTTATGTGCGTCCTGCTTCCAGCCACTCTGTGCCCAGCCCAGGGTGCCTGAAGAAAGTACCTTGGGAAGGAGGGAGAGCAGCTGCAGAGCTTAATGACTGGGAGTAGTGGAGGGAGAGGGGGCACTGGGAGGGAAAGAGCCCCTCTTCATGGCAGTAAGCCATAAAGCTGCAAGCCTGACCTATATTCTTTGTAATTCATTCTGTCCTGTTGCCTTTGGCTGGGCAAAGGCATCAAGTTGGTGACACTGACAGCCTGATTGCTTCCAGTGGATGCTGTAAAGTTAGGGAGGAAGCTGTTTGCCCTTCTGGCATCGTAAGCAAATGACTTTCGTTCTCCTTATCGTAACTGAATGATAATTGCTTAATCTCACTATTGGTATAACTGTAGTCAGTTCTCGTGTTTTGATGTCCTTTAATTTCAAACTTAGCCTAGAGTGGTAAGCCTAAATCAAAATGTTCTTATACATTATTCTATGATTCTATTTCTAGCCATCTAAGAATATATGCTAGCTTTCTTTCCCCCTCTCCTTTTTAGTTTTTTAGGCATGGGTGTACTGAAATGCTCTGTTTCTAATGCAATTCTGGAGCAGAACAAAGGGATAAGCAGTACTGATCAATTAAGTAGTGCTTATATCTGCTTTACATCACAGGCCTTTTCTTCTCTACCCCACTGCTTTCATGCCTGGAGATTTTTCTTCCACCCTGCCTTCCAGTTTAAGCACAGCTGGTAACACCATGTAATTACTGTCTTTTTTTTTTAATCTTCTGGAAGTATATGATTCACAAATAACCTAAAAGAAGTATTCTCTTTCACAACTGCTGCATCATTTCTTCCAAATGGAAGTAAAGCCCAGTTGTCCTTGCAACGGGATGCAGATTCCCTTTGTTGGTACAAGGTGGAAAAGTGTACTCACAAACGTGTGCAGGGGCAAGAGGGTCTGACAGATTGTTGGCTATCTTTAAGGTCCATTTTCCAGTACTACAGGAGAAGCTGAGTTTGAATTCTCTAGCTGATGCTTAATGCCTCATAAAGTTAATTCAGTATTCATATGCATAGAATATGTTGAATTTTATGTAGCAAAAGTTAAAAACTTGTCCATCATTATGGTATAGAGGTGAACAGTTGCTGACACTGCAAATATGCCAAATTGTTTTTTTCCTTCTCCAAAACCCCCTCCCTGGCCCTGTCTCAGTTCATGCTTTGTTTATCTCATTCTCAGAAGAATCACTGGAATCAGCATTGTACTTCAACAGGGTTAGATTGGGCACTACACTGTGATTACCCTAAATCTGTGCTTAAATCAGCCCTAAATCAAGACTAAAATTTTACATACTTATATTTGCATACTTGTGTGATGTAAAAATTGAACCCCATGCTAGTGTAAGGTAGTAATATTGAGGAATGTTATTTTCTATCTGCACCAAATCTTCATTTGTATTTGTATTGTTGACAAAAGATTGTATTGTTGATTTAAAAGGTTGATAAAGTCTATGAATTGCATAAAGAGATCTAAAATTTGAGCCAGGAATGAAATAAGAAGGGGAGACAAATTCTTTTTCAATACATTAGGATATAATTCCATTCTCATTGTTTCAGTATAATAATGTTAGTATAGTTGCTAAATTTGAACTGGATTCTGGATCCACATTAACAATAAATGATTGCAGTCTGCAGTTTTTATTATCTCATTACATATATATATGTATTCATTAGAAGCCAATAAGTCACTTGTGAAAATGATGTCCAGATTGCGATGAAAGAATGTTCTGTTAACTAACACAACTATAACGAAGTGTGAAAAGCAGCTTACAGAGTATTAATAAATGTGACAATTGTCCTCAAGATGTGACAAACATTAGTAGGTTTCAGTTTTCTTCAGTAAAGAGAGCTTGCAAATGGATCCTTCAGAAAGAAAGCTTAAAAATACATTTTCATACTTTGCTTATTTAATGTCTGCTAAAGCAGTTAATGGTAGAACACAGAATTTTAACGTTGAAAGGCTGATCTGTGAACATTTTTACTATGTAATCTTTACATCTTAAACACAATGCGAACTCATAGCATGCGCTTGGTTTTATGTTACTTGTGATGCCCGGTTGTTTGAAAATGCATAGAAAAAGTGATTCTAAATGGTGTGTCATAAGGATACCTAAATAGTAAATAATTATATGCAAATTAGTATTTATTTTTTTTGTTTGAAATTTACCAGCCCATCAAAATCTAAGCATTTCATGGGACAGTGTAGAAGTTGGTGGCGATCACCAGATTGTTCAAATGGAGCTGAGGGATCTGCCTTTGGAGCAGATTTCCAAGCACCTTACCCACCCGGCTCCTTGGCAGTGTGCCTGCTGGTTTGCTGACAAGCGTAGACTTTCAGGCTCACGACTTTATACCTTTCTATTGTGCCAGTGTCTTTCAGCTCTTTCCTCCACATGCCCTCCAAGGTTGTCCATAAATGCTGGGTAGTCAGAAGCTGTTTGTCAAAAGTTGTGGTTTATTTTTCTGAATGATAGGCAATTCTAAATACATGTGATTATTAACAAAGTTTGTTTGCTCTGCGGTCCATATCTTTTGATACTCAAGCAGTTGCGAGGTCACCTACCAGAGTTTATACATTTAGCATAGGTAACATGAGAATCTAGCATCCGTGTTAGGAACGGCTGTGGCTGGTGGTAGTGAAAGGGGTTTTAATTAATAGATTACACACAAAAGACAATGATTGGTGCCAGCAAACTGTGTAGGCATTGCCAGGGTTTCTTCTGCAGTATGTTGACTGTCTGACTGCAGTGAAGAAAATTAAATAGGAATTCAGTGACTCAAAGGGAGAATAAGTTGTTCTGGATATAATTTCTTCAGAAGCTATAATTGGTATGTTTTCAGTGTAGTATCTCCTTCAAAACTGTTTTAAAAGTGATTTTTAATATCATGTAATAGTCTGATAAATACACCTCTGTCAAAAATCATAGAAAAATAAAGCTCTCTACTGAGGATGAGATTTTGTTCAAATGAAAAAAGATTATGCTAATTCTCTGTGCGGTCTGCTTCACCAAACCATTGTGTCAAAGACCATGTAAATCCTCACACAAATTATTATTCTTTGAATATCTGCAACAAAGCAGATAATATGCCCCATAATATGTCAGGGGACACACATTGCATCAGAGGATACACATTCATTAATCCCCACCATTATGCACTTCTGTCAGTTTTTAGTATAGTCAACGTTCTGACTTCAGATGTGTGTATCATGTGCAGTAGCATTTACTTTTACATTGATCCATTTTAATGTGCATTTGTGTGTACAAGGTGTGGATCATAGCAAAATGCTCTTTGGAAGCACAAATGAAATTTGTGTGTATTTTTAGAAGTCTGTTGGACAGGTAAAGATAGCACAGAAAAAAGGTTGTAAAGGAGTCTCTGGAAGGAATAATGTGATTTTACTGCAAAGCAATGTCACTATATTTCTTCAGGGGTGAGTGCCTTTCAGGAGGGTGCAGTAGTAAGAGACACACTTTAATTGCATGCTCTTTGTAAATGGGAGATCAAATTGGACAATCAGGTGAACTTTCCTGCCCCTAAGATGTCTGAAATGAAATTTTGATGAGTAAATAATATGAACAGTAGGCTTATGTTTGTTATATTCTTTTTTCTTTTTTCTCTGAAATAAAGAACATAAAAGCTTTGAGGAAAAACAAAGTAAGTCACTCACATTTTAAGTGTAGATTAAGACACCAGTATCTTCAGTGTGGGTATCTCAAGTGACATTGTCCCTGGTAGAAGCAGCACAGTATATTTCCCTTTCTAACATGTCACTACTTTCAGTAGATTTCTTTCCTCAGCTGTGCCAAGTATCACTTCATCTTCCTCGCCAGATGTTTTCCATCTTGTTTAGTTACAGTGTCAGTTCTTCTAATAACTCAAAGTTACTGATTTCTTTGATATCTGAGCTATTATCAGCAAGATAGCTGATAAAGGTGTCTATTAGTAGTGTCAGAAAAAGGAAACATGAGGGGAACCTATCTCATGATTCATGAGAGCATATCAATGTCTAGGCATGTGAAATGTCAGAATTTAGAAATACGTAGGTGATAAGTAAAAAGAGTAACTATAATAGAGGGATAAAAGAAAGATATACTATTTTGATGCCTTACTTGCATCTTTCTGCTACTTTTCCATGACTGGATTTCAGATTTGCAAAGGCATGTTGACAGTGGAATTTTTTTTTGTAATAACTTTAAATATGATGTTGGACTAATACATTTAATGTCAGTAAAACTCCTTTTAAAAGTTGGAACATATATGTATCTGTTTGGTTTTACTTGGAAAGAAGTTACAGAGCTGAGAGATTTGTTGTGGAGGGTTTGTACCTGTAGCATCCTGCCATACTATCTAGTGAATTCTTGCCCTGCTGACAACATTTAATGCCCAGCTGGACCTTTAGGCATTATTGTCCTTTTATGTGCTCCTTATATTTTCATATTACAGTAATCCCTCCTGGCAGAAGATCAGTATCTCCAAAGGCTTATCATGTAATTGAAAAAAAGCACAAGATGGCAGAAAATTAGTTTTATTTGGTAAAAAGACAAAAAATGAAAGGTTGAATGGCTTGCTCAGAGACATGCATGGATTCTGCCAAAACCTGTGATCTGAGTATTATCCCTGATTGTCTGTGCCTGCAACTGGGAGGAATTTTCCTTCCTCATTCTTCTTATTAAGCATTAATGAAATATCTACTGGTAGCCTAAAATTTGGCTGTTTTGGTGGAGAGCATTTTTGGTACTCTAACATTTTCTGACCCTGCTGGGGATAGTGGAGCTGCCTGCCTCCAGATGGCAAAGTAAAGACGTTAACCAAGTTCAGGTCACACAAGTACTCTGTGTTCCCAGTCAAGAAACTGGGCTGGTAGTGCCAGGGTATTTTTTTCAGTGCTTTGGAAATAAATGAGGACTAGTGTAAGGTATAAGAAGCAGAGTCCTAGAAGGCTTCTGCCTAACTGAGGGTTCAGTGAAATTAATAGAAAAAAGGTAAGGGAGAGACAGAAATCAGAATTGATTTTACTGATGCTCATTAATTGCATGTCTGAATTTGCTCCAACTCCACCTACATTTTGGCAAACTGTGTGTAAGAAAGTGTTACTGGGGAAGAGGAAGATGAGATTTGAGGAAAGCAGAAGTTTGTGTTAGAAGAATACATGAATCTAGCTTGTTTAGCATGGCACAGCGAAAGGATGGAAGCTTTCACTCTACAGATACTCCAACAAAGTAAATGGGGGGGTGTGGTGGGGGGGTGTGGTGTGTGCGAGTTCAGTGCAGGATTTAAGCCGTACCTCTTTTTATGCTTTAAAAAATAATTAATTCTTTAATAGCACAACATATAAATGTTGATTTTCTCTGTTTGTATTGACTCTCTCATCTATTTTTTTAATAGGAAGTCATAGGCATTAAAAGGATCATCCCTGCTATCAGACATAATTTAGTGTTTGGCGTAAACTTCCAAATGGACCAGTTTCCTTTCTTCTTCAGCACAGCAGAAAGTAAAGAAGCCAAACAAAGTACAAAGCTGTTGCATTAAAAACCACCACCAACAAAATCCCTCTTGCTTTTAAGCCAGTTTATGATTCTGGAGGGTTTTCTTTTTGAAAACATTTGGAATTGGTAAGCAGCATAGAAAACTATTGTGGATGACCTCCTGTCTCCACCTTTCTGAATACTGCAGTATTTCTGAATACTGTAGTTTAGGTTGTGTTTGCAAGGTAAAGTTAAGAAAGAGCTGCAGTATAACCAGATGATGGATGTACTAAATCATAAGAATGGTTTGCACATATTGTTTCCTTAGACATCTCAATAAGTGAGATGCACTACCTGCTCTGGGGCTAAAATGCTACTAGCATGGTAACGGAAAGAAGACAGTAGAAGGAGGAGTCAGGTAGGTGTTAAAAACTGTCAGGGCCCTGAGAGCATACATCTACAGACACTAATTGCCCAGATCAGCCTCACGTGGGGCTCCCGTCACATGCTTCCCACCTGTGGGCTCCTTCTGGGCTTGGGTTCTTGCCTGGGCTGGCTGTGGGGGAGCAGTGAGGGCAGGAGGCTCTGCAAAGGAAGAGGAGCCAAAGGTTGAAGACAGGTTGTGCCCCTGCCCACACGGGACCCAGGGCAGAAGAGCAGGTGTCTGAGGTCAAGCTGGGCAGTTGTTGGCAGTAGCAGAGCATCAAGCCTGGGGACAGCCTTACTTGCAGCCCTGCTTGGGCATGGAGTTGGGCAAGGACCTCTGCTGAAGGATAGCTCCAGTGTGGAGGGGTTGTGAGTGGAGCTCTTGAATGGAGCAGGTAAGGGTTATTGGTGCACTCAGGGCTCTGAGGAAAATTACCCCTGAGCTCCCAGATTTGCAGCACAGAGCCTTTCCGAATGGCAGCATTAAAAGCTGATTGATACTTCAGTAATCTGTGCTCCCTAGATCGGAGCCCACTGTGCTAATTAAGATAAAATCATGACTCCAAGGTGCTTGTAGTCTACACAAATGAGATAGGTGAGCAGTGAGCAAAAGGATGAATGGCTTTCTCCACTCAGCAGGTTGGGTTTTAAAATTGTGTGTGCATCATTGGTTTCAAATACTCCTTTTGTCCCATTGTTGGAAAGAAATACTTTACAGTTCAAGTAATGGGAAAGTTTTCATCAGAGAACGAGATGTCTAAAGAAAGCTGGTGCAAACTGAGGCAGGTGAAGGAACACTATGTGCTTTTTTTAATGTTCATGCCTTTTGTGTATTGGAGAGGAGGCTCAGGCTTAGGTGGCCAGAAATGGCAATTTCTTTGTAGGCAACTTTACAACTCGGGACGTAAAGGGGTCACATCTTCTGGTGCAGCTCTCATGAAGTCAATAGACATTTATTTTGTACCAGCTATAGAAGCTTAGTTAATTTTCATTGATTCTTGAAACAAGGGTTATTGAATCCGAATCATTCTTCACTTTTCTTTCTCAGTGGTGAGAGACATTTGTTATGATTTAAGTCATATACTACAGTGATGGGTACCTTAATACAGGATTTATGTGTAATCTATCATTCAGAAAAGAGTAGAGGCTACACAGATGACCTGGGTTAAGAAGTAACTTACCCATTGTGTATATAGTGGTAAGAGAAATCTATTGCTATCTCATTTCTTTATCCTATATATGCCAGGATTTTTCTGCCTTTGTTTTTCATAAACCATCCCTGTTTCTATAAATAGAAATAATTTGTTTAGGCGCTTTCCTTCTGAATACTTTATTATTCAGCTCGCTGTCTGTATTGGTTTTCATGAAGTCTTAATCAGATATATCAGTCTCTCACTGGATTGCCTTTTTACTATTCCATATTTGTGCTTGTGTTACATGGGGGGGTTTTTGCTCCCACAAGACTGTGGATCTTTTCTAGTTAAGGATTTTATTCTTTGACTTTCAGGTTTTGTCAAATCTTATTTCTCTGAAAAAGAAACACACACTGCTGTATCTGATGCAGCAGTGATGAGCACAAGCCATTGGCAAACTGTATCCCTGCTCAAAAGAGGGGGATAAAGGATCCTTTGGAGGATAGGGGTTATAATTCTCTTTTAACTTTTCAGGGCCAATATTGAGAAAAGCTTGTAGCGATGCACCAAGTGGAGTGTAAGAGGTGCATCCCAAAAGCACAAATCACTGCTGATCTCTTGCTAACCTTGTTTTTGTTGTAACTATTGAAATTAAAGATAGGCAAAAAACACAATTTCTGAGTTACTGGGTTGTGAAAGACATTTATTTCAAACTGTGTTAGGGGTTAGGGCTGGAAAATCAGGAGACTGGTGAACTTGTTCATTCAGAGAGGAGAGTCCCTCAAGTGGATCATGCATAAGGCTGGCCTTGTAGACTGTGCTCAATAAGGAAATGGCTTAAGAAACGCTTGCATACTACACAGGAAAGCATTAATAACAAAACAGAGAATGAAGGGGGGGGGGAGAGAAAAAAAAAGAGGGGGAAAGTATTTAGAAGAGACAGAGGAAGGAAGAGGAGGAAGGAGATGGAGCAGTGGTTTCCAGTCAAGCTGCTGACATGTTGTAACCATCGTGACTTGCAACCAGAATTTTGCTGATTTTAATTTCAGCTGTACCTTGTGGGATTCAGCTTCTTCACATGAAAAAGTAACATAGCTATGCTAAGTGGCTATGGCAAAGATCCTTTATTTAGCTGGTCTGCAGGTCTCCGGGTATTGATGGTGGAAGTTTAACATATTCATTCGGAAATATTTAGGCACTAAAGAGAATTGCCCTTTAATGTGGTTTTGTGCTACATTTGATTAACAACAGTTTATTAGTAGTCCAGGGGGAATTGAGCACACACTCAGGCTGTGGGTACATCAGCCACCACCTGCTTGGTCAAATCGATCAATACTCTCTCTGTGATTCTTTGTACTTGTCTGTCTGTAGCTCTTGTTTTTTTCTCACCTCATTCATAGACTGTGAATGTTTTAGGATTAGCTCTGTGTTATGAAGATGTAGTTTATGGCTGGGACTGCTGTCTACCACAGCAATAGAATGAAAATGGCAGTGGTAACAATAATAATATGCGTAGATCTGGAGAGGTATCATATGTATTAAATCTGTCTGAGGTTGCCTCTTGGTTTCATGCTGTATGGCTAGGTCCATCTGTTCAAAATACATCTGTTGTATGGTGCTGCATTTTTTTAAACCAAGGACCAAGCTGACAACTTTCAAACTGCTACTTCATAATAAAATGTCATATTATCCTCCTCCAGCTACTTCACACCTCTAGTTATTCCCTTCAGGCAGATTCTAAAATGAAATTAGTGTGGGGGGTTAGTAAAGATTATGCACAGTAAAGAAGCAAGGAAAAATGTTTGAAAGAATGTTAACCAGCACTTTACACCTTTATTCCCAGCGGCAGTAAGGTGATCGCATACAGTATGCATTAGTACCAGATCAACACAAATCATTCATAATGGCCTGAGCATCATGTTGAGAATGGAAAATACATAACATACATAAAATTATTATAAACTATCATAATGTGGGGAAAACTGAATCTATTAACCAAGACAGTCATTTTCACATACTTCAGGAGCTGTTCATGCACTCCTCACTTGGAGATAAATATCAGAACACTAGAGAGCTGTCTTGCGCAAGTTGCCTTAGGTAGCCCATTGTATCTGCTGTATCTCTCCCACTACAAGCATGTACTTGATGATGTACAAATCTGAATCTGCAAACTATGCCAGCTGGTTTTCTGTTATCAAAATGACTGACATGATAGAATAAGCAAATCCATCCCTTGGAGCCACCTTCACTAAAGAGTTCTAATTTCCATAACAAACTCATTTAGGGCTGCTTGTTACAAGGTGTTGCAAGATTTTCTGTAATCCTACAAATAAAGTCCAGACTATCTCTTACCGGACTTTTGCCATTCCTTTGCAATAATGTTGTTCCTTGAGTTCTTACATGCCATTGAGAGGCGTGATTTTGAGAATCTGTGGTAACGTTTCACTTAACTATTTCTGCCACAGAGTAAAACCTTTTTCTCTTGAGGATCCTGCATGTTGTGTCACGGTGGGACGGAACTGAGTTGCTGGGTGATTAGATTTCCCAGGATATGCAGTGCACTGCTTCCCTTTCTCCCTTCCTCCCTCCCTCCCTCCCTTGGTGAATACTATTCTAGTCACTAAACTGAAACAGCACCTTCAGCAGTCTGGTTTATTTGCACAACCAGGTAGTAAAGCTATTCAACTTCCAGTGGCATGTTATCCATAAGGCTCAATAGAGTTGCTGAATTTTGTCCAAGGATGAAGTCAGATTGATACACGTGATAAGCAGTATTTTTTTATCTACAAATTTGAGAATTAACAAAGTTTTTCAACCAAAACAACTCCCAAGGCTACCATTACCCCCACATCTTTTTTTCTTGACTATTATTATTTCTGCTAGTGTGCTTGACCTTTCTTCTTTTACATAGGAGGTCAGAAAATGGCTTCATTTAGTCATCAAGCCATTTTCTACTGTTTATTCGGGAGGGGATAGAGGTTTTCAAATTTCATCCTATTCCTGCCTTCCAGTATCTGAAGGGGGCTTATAGGGATGCTGGGGAGGGACTCTTCATTAGGGACTGTAGTGACAGGACAAGGGGTAACGGGTTAAAACTTAAACAGGGGAAGTTTAGATTGGATATAAGGAGGAAATTCTTTCCTGTTAGGGTGGTGAGGCACTGGAATGGGTTGCCCAGGGAGGTTGTGAATGCTCCATCCCTGGCGGTGTTCAAGTCCAGGTTGGACGAGGCCTTGGGTGATATGTGAGGTGTCCCTGCCCATGGCAGGGGGGTTGGAACTTGATGATCTTAAGGTCCTTTCCAACCCTAACGATTCTATGATTCTATGAAATTGTGCTCTGAATATTTAATGCTGGTTTTTGTCAGAGTTAAAATACACTTAGAAAAAAAAAGTGTGAGTTTAACAAATAAGGGTATTTCTTAGGGAAAGAAACAAACAAAAATGCCACAAAACCAGAAACATGCACACACACACACACACACACACACGCTCCCAACATTCCTGGCAAGCTCTGACTTTCATATATACAAACCAGCTACAACAGGCTTGTAGGTCAGGGGACTTCCTTTTCCTTGAGAGCTATTGCAGCCCTATAGTCATAAAAAATTCGGGTCGGTGGGTTTTTTGGCTGACGTTTCAGCAGTCTTGTAAATTATATCAGATGGTGTTGGAAGCCTAATTCATTAGTCAAAATAGCAAAATGGATTTTGTTTATTTATTAGGCTCAGGTTTGTTTATTTAGAAGACTTAAACACACAGGGAGAAAACTGTCAAAATAGCATGTGAGGATTTGGCCTACTGAGACCCATTAACTTCAGTAGGAGTCATGGAGCCAAAGCCGCAAATCCCACTTTAAATGTGTAGTGGAGGGAGATTAGGCTTAATCTGGCCAATGAACCTGAAACCATTAAAATGTCAAGTCTTTGAAAAGTTTTGAGGTAATAGACATACTTACAAGAAATTAGACAAGGATACGATGTTGGTGCAGACTAATTCCTTGTGACAAAAATCTCTTTTTAGTGTTATCTTTCCTGTATCATTTAAAGCTTCCATTCCATAAGGCTGGTGGCTAAGTGGGGTTTTATAATCTCCTTTTCACAGCTGTCATAGGCAAATAGATACACAACTCTGCCTGGTGTTCATCCTGTTGGCTAGCTGCAGCTAGACTGCAAGATCACAGCAGGTATTACAAGTAAGCAGTGTGTTCATAGCTATATCTTACATCTTTAGAAAAAGGATTATGCAAGGCCTTAACTTCAATTCTGCTGCTTTTTTTACACATCTGACTTCTGTAGAGGCAGCAAGCTAACTATACAAGACTGAGAGTATTTAATATGAGGGGAAAAAAAGAAAGAAAAAATTGAGATTGTGTCCTCTTGGCCCACTTGCCCACTTGATCCATCCTTTCCACTCCTGTATGCAAACACTAAAATAAAATACACTGTTTAATGCATGATAAAAAAGAAATCCAGCTAATTAAAATACTTGGATGGGAAACTTTCATGCAACATATGAGACATACAGAATATTTTTAAGGTCATTTAAATATTTGCTTTTATAGTTTTTATGCTGGTATCTAAATTCCTCCAGGTCTCTTTCTTTCACTGACCAAAGATGTGCAGACCCTACTTTTAAGTGTTGCCTCCATTGTAAAGCCCTCAAACCAGATCTTGTTTGTTTTTCTGTGTGTCTAACTCTTCTGGCACAAGTGTTGCAGCCATATTAAGAGAACAGCTAAAGCTCATCACTACCTTATGCTTTGATCAGATTCTGCAGTGTTCCCCTCCAGGAATAGCAAGTCACTGTGGGTCTCTGTGTGGACCCACCTAAAACCTGACTGCATTCAGGCAAAGAGCAAATAATTGAGATGTCTAGATCATTTTTATGTGAACTGCTGGTTGCTGGGCACATCCTAAATAGAGAAAAGACCAATTTAACTTAGAAGCTGTGGTTTTTCAATAGTGTGAGAAATCAAGTGAAGGCAGCCGGTTGCCACCCTTTAGCACTACTGCTGTTCTGTCTCCTTGAATGGTATCTCAATGGCATACTTTGCCATTAGGAGAATTGGGAATAGAAGATAAGAAATGCTATTGATAAATAGCTGAAAGCACCAAACAGTGGAAAACCCCACTCTTGCTCACAAGCTAGCCCCTGTACTTCTAATTGAAGAGAACTCTTGAAGTTATTAACAAAACTCAGGTGTCACTAAGGGTGCTTTTAATTCCCTGTGCACTGGGAAAAGGTACAGAGCAACCTGACATCCAGCACCAGCAGGAAATGCAGAATTGGGTCCATTACCAAACAAATTGATGTGAAATTGATACGAAATCCTAGACCTGTCCAGTAAGACATAATCACCCTGCATATGTACGTTCGCTGTGGCAAACAAGACGAAAGAATCATGTCACATTGAGTGTACAAATACTGTCTGGCATCACAAATGTTCTCCGTATACTTACAGACTTTGTAACACTCAGTTCTATCATCATGCATTTATTGATATATCGAACGCTTATGGTTGCTTCCTTATATAATTACCTTGGATGCCACTAGATATGTAAATGGTGTCTGGTAATAAGTCACATATAGAAATCTGGCTGGAGAACCTCACTGACAGTTGTATCTGAAAGTCTGTAGTAACATACATCATACTTGGTAAAGAATTAAATACAAAGAAAAGATAGTGAAGCAATAGAATTTTTGATAACTAACGAATAATGTGCTTAGACTGTTTGACTTTCAAATCTGTACCCAAGACACCACTTTTAGATTACTCTCTAAAGTGCATTTGCATTCAAAGTGAAACCCATTTATGTTATACCGACTAAGTTCTGAATAGTAATATGCATCTGTGTGTACTTAGCAGTCTATAGTTCCTCCCGAATTTTGGCTCTTGTTTGCTGCACTGACTGGACTGTGCCTTTCATTCACGTCAGGTGAAGCACTGTAGCAGTTCCCTCAGAACAGCAGTTATTAGGGAAGACTGTCCTTGTTTTAAGGTACTGGAAAGCAGGTATGTGGGTTTTGCAGAAGCTGGAAGAATGGGCTTCATTTCAGAAGCTGCAGAACTCCTGGCCAGTCTTCAGGATTCCAGATTTTTATTGGAAGCAATAACACTTTAAAGCTTTTGGTCTCTCGGAAATACTTGTTTCTCTCTCAAGCTTAACCCCGACCATTACTGGGCCCTATGAGGCAGTTTGCTTTATGCTATTAATAATTAAAACAGCAGATAAATAGACTGTGCAATATAACAGAGCAGCTGCCATGAAACATCTAACAAAAGTATTTGTTTGTGGCTCTCTAACTAAGGAAATCCAGTTTCTAGGTGTCTTGAGGTGTCTTCATTTATCAGAAAGGAACAGGGTGCAGGAGCAAGTAGTGGTGCTATCCTTCCAGCAGAGCTGCTGGGAAGAGTGTGAAGGCGAGAGGCTGAGCTCTTCATGGTCACCCGTGGGGTTCCCCTCATCTTGCCAAATGGGTTTCAAGCCATCAGACTGCCAGGATCATAATTTCTAGTTTGGGGTTTTTTAACACGTTTGAGAAATCTCCTCAGAAAAAGGAAATGTATCCTTACTTTTCTGAGCAGATTTAAGGTACATTAGGTTAACAGGGGCTGGAAAATGAAGTTTTCTTCAGTACCCTTGGTATTTCTATTACTGCCGTGTTAGGCATCCCGTAACAGCATTTAAGAGCAGAGTTAAGAATATATAGGCTCCAAAACTGCATACTTTGGACTTTCTTTTCTGTTTACTTTAGTTGCTAGTATGTGCTTCCAACCTTAGTTTTTCATACAACTTAGAAAGCATACAACATGTTTCTAAGTTTGACACTGATTTGTCTGTTACATACAGTTGGTTTTTTAATCAGGACTGTCAGGGGGGGTTCTTAAAAATAATGTCCAAGTTTGCTTTTGTTTTCTACTTCAGGGATTGTCTTGCACATCCCCCAAACCTTTCCTTGCACTAACCATAAATTGAAAAAGGTAGCAGTCCCATTTCACCCTTCTAAACCTTTGCTTGCATGAAACTGAAACAGTTACTTCCCTACACAGTTGACAGCTGATTTAAGTAACTTAAAAGCAGCATACAGTCATAGCATTTTGGAGGCATTTCCTGAATGCCAGCCCTGGGGGATCACTGTTTAGATTGTGTTTCTGATGCACAGATTTTGTTCCAAAACTTGAATTGCAATTCAGTTATTTTCTAAACCTTTGCCCTTGGAAAGCCATGAGTTCCCTGATAGCTTCCAAAGCATTTTTCCACACTGCGCACTACTATTCCCCAATGTATGCGCCCATTCCTGTGATCAAAATGTGAATCTGTGGCTTCGATGGCAGCCCTCTTTGCAAAATCTGGAACTCTTTATTTAGCAGAGAAGGTAAAAGGTTTAGTGAAGCTTTAACACTCTTTCATCAATCCTCATTTGATAAATATTCAGGAGCCATTCTTTTTTTGATGGTTGAACAGCTCTATAGAACAAACATCTGGTTCAAACAAATGTTCCAGTTTTCACTGTCATCAGTTTACAATCAATTAGAGGCAGGCTTTTACCCTTTTAACTCCCCAGTGTCCTTATTTGCTTTTTATTTCATTATCAAAGAGCAATTTTTTCTGTAAACTTTTTTAGAGTTACTGTATGAAGGGGTCAGAATGAGCATTGATGTGATTAAGGATGCTAATAAGCTTTAACTGGATTTCTTCAGAAGCAAGAAGCGTGTAGCTGCTGTATATAATGAACTCTGAAGAAGCATTGTATCATATTTCTACTTAGCCTTGCATACAGCATTTGTATGTTAAGCTTAAGGGACTTTTCTTTCCTGTAAAGACAAGAATCAGCTCAAGGTTGAAAAATAAATCTGCCTTCATGTGTGCCTTTCCTTTTCACTCTGTCTCTTTTTCCATAGCATCCTACTGTTTAGGTTTCTTTCTGCATGACATATTTAATATAGCTAGCATTGTATTTTGACTGGATACAGCCTTTCTAAGCTTGGAGCCTGCTCTCTCCAGTATCAAAGATCTTTGCTCAGCATTTCACTAAGCTCTCCCTGCACTTCACTGATACATGCTGCCAACTTGTGGAGTCTCCCAGGCTGTGCATCTCCAGCTTCCTTCAGGATCATTCCTTATGAAATTTGGTTAGGTGCCACAGCAAATAATAGATCCATACCTAGGAGTTTCTGTTGTCATCATGAACATATGGCTGTATAAACCACAGGCAGCCTGTATGTTAGCAACAGCAAAACCCAGATGCCTTCAGCAAAAAGGAAGGTCAATTTATCATGCAAAGGAAAGAAATAGGAATAATCCTCAGTCTGGGATTAATTAGTGGGCATTGAATGGACTGGAATCTGCCAAAACCAGAGGTCTCTATCTTTGGCTTCAGTGAACAACCATTCACTTAGAAAACAGAGGGATTCAGGTTTTCTGTCTGGATGTGTATTTACTTTGCAGCTAAGTTTTGCATCTAAAAATAGCAACTAAAAATTCATGACAAAGACTAAAGAAATCCTGAATTGTGCCCACATTTTCATTTTCCAAAACTGAACACATATCCAGCTCTGGATGTGTAAGTGAAAAGTAATGAGGAGAGGCATCATCACAGTGATTTTAGTTTTATTAATCATTGGTTACTCATTTAAGACAGTGCAGTAATTCAGTTACATGTAACAACACATTTCTTGTTACTCACCTTAAATTTTATTTCAAAACTTCTATTTCCTGAAGGCATAAAGTCTCTGGTTTCTGACCAGTATTTAAATCTACTGTGCTATAATTAATTCTCCTTTACCATAAGACTCAGGATCAACAACGCGCCACAGTGGTTAAGGAGATTGAATATAGGTTACTATAAAAAGGAGGGTAACCTTCATATGTCAGTAAATTTCTTCTGTAATTTTTAATTTAAGAACTAATTCTACCTGTAAGAAGCCTTGGTGTGCTTTAGCGTAATAGGATACAGCCAAGTCAAGGTTAAATAAGATGAAGACATTTTTACTCTTCTATTTTATGTGAAGCATTTGTGGTCGTCTTGTGAGAGTCTGTTTTATACTTTTGGCAGAGTAAAATGAATTAATAGACAATCCACTTCTATCTAGGCAGGTAAACAACATCAAAAGCTTAAATAAGTTCATATAGCAGTATGAATTAGCTCATTTGCCTTCAGATAAATCGGCAGTGGTCAAATCCAACATGTACACACACATGCACATGCACTCAAAGAAAAGTAATACTGATGTGTGTTGATTTTTTTTTTGTTGTCCCTGTAAGGCAGACAGCATTTAATGAATACAATCAATCAAGAGCAAGCCTGCATTTCAAAGTAAATAGTTATTTGATCATTTCAATAAATAGCTGCGGTCCATTCAAATGTGGATGTATGAATGTATTGTGAAACTTCTGAAGAATGCAAATGAGGCTTAAAACGTTGAAAATGTTACCATTTCCATAGCACCTGGACATTAGAGGCAGCCCTTATTATTTGCATTTGCACCAAAAAGGAGATGGGCATTTATTCTTAAGCAGTGACTTCTGTATTGAAGATGTAATTAAGGATCATATTGTGGCAGAAGCTCATGTTCTGCTTCAGTTTAAATGTTGAGAAGAAAACACTTTTCCTCCCTAGAGTCTGACTCAATACATACTGAGTTTGGGGCTGAATTTTTTTCACTTGTGTCTGTCAGCTTTGTATTTGCTCCTTTAGGAGATATTAGAACACCTTAACACCCTGAAGTACGTGGCACGAATTCTTTGTACTGCCAGGCTTTCATTGGCGTTCTGTGAGTTCTTACTGTGAGAAGGTGAGCTGGGTACCTGGGGGCTATCGCTTGGGGCTTTTGGCACCTCGTGCAAATCAAGACCATGCTTTCCAGGCATCACTCTGCTTACCATGGTCTGCGTTGTCCTGCTTAATAGTTGATCATGCAGTTTTCAGTGCTGTTGTGGTGGAGAAAAGTAAGATGCAGTGATTTGACATTAAAATGCCATGTGTTGCAGAACTCTGAAAAGAAAAATATTTCGGTTTTCATGTTTTGTTTGCTTGCATGCTTTTCCCCTCATTTTTCCTGGTAAGTCCTAGCATTTATAACTGTTTATGGTAGCTCACTGCCTTAGGCTATACTGCTGAGAAGCCCGATACTTGAAGCTGCCCTGCCCCAGCAGAGATAGCATGCTGTGGAATCATTCTTTCCACGCATTTGACCACGTTTTCATGTTGCCCTAACAAAGTGACTGGCTCTGCCCGAAACAGATAAAGCAGGAGCTCCCATTTGCAGCTTCATCTGTTACCTTTTCTAACAACCTAATTCAGCTGGTGTAGACGGAATGGAACGGGAGTAGGAGTAAGCCTGCCTAAGCCTAAAGTGTGTATTCTTGAGCCAGCACAGGAGCTGCTCTTTTAGGTGATACGTAAGCTGTGATGTTTAGTCTGACTTAAACATCATGGTCTGACTTTAGTGTCATAATGATTTGCTAAAGGTTTGGTGTTTCAAGCAATTCTGAGTGCGTTTCTTTAAAATAAGGAAAGACCCTTGTTCATCTCAAACTCCATAGCTACAATGAAATGTACTTCAGGGCACAATAATGTTAAAGCTTCATCAATGTTATCTGACAAGCTCTGTCATTATGGGAACAAAGTGCCCTATGTTTCAGAGTAATGTTTTATATGGATAGTGGTTGAGTCCTTTCTCATTTCTCCAGTCCTCTGACAGTGGCTATGATAAATGGGTTGTAGCCATCTTAAATTCATGTTCTAATGCAAATAAAACCTTGTAAGGACCATGAGTGTCTGTATAGGTGCCTTTCTACTGTTTTTTTTTCTGTCCTGGCAGAGCCAATGTATTGAAAACACTGAGAAAACTGGTTTTGGAACTTGGTTTAGGGGTGCCATCCTTTCTTGATATAAAATCCAACTGATAGAATCTGAATGGATGCTGTATCGTAATTGCACATTACTGGCACTACCATTTTACAGATAGACTTAAACTATATCTCAAGCAAAGTTTTGAATCAGGATAGAATCACACAACGTAGAAAGTGGTACTTGGAAACATGGTATATTACATTTTCCTGTTTCACAAGAAAAGGGCTCTAAGTTGTGAGGAGTTCAAGTGAATCTTTAGCTCAGATTTTGGAGGGAATAACAGAAATCATATCCTCTGCTAGGCTGACTTTTTGGCATAAAATGTCACTTGTTTGAAGCTGCTCACAAGCTGTAGCCTAAGAATGAGTCCTGAGGGTATGAATTAATAAGCAGATGGTGTAAGTAGCTCTCAGAAAATTGAGGGATACATTCCAGTGCCCCCATTTAATTCACTTGATTTTTATCATTAACTCCATCAAGAGCAGGACTTAGTTCTTGTCATTTTTCCAGGAAAAGTTTACCTAAACTATGCAGTTTCTATTTTAGCTGATGTTTTTTGATACTTTTACAAACAATTTGTTTTCCTTTTCTGATAGCAGACTGCATCAACATTTAACAAGGCAGTACTTGGCTTTGTTTAATGTAAAGTTGTTTTTTACCATTGCCAATTTGCCATGGATATGTCAAGACTGTAGAACTTCGCAGAAAAATGTGTAGATTTAGCCAATAGCAGTAGTCCTGCCACAGAGCACATCAGTACATAATGCTCCATCATCTGCACATGTATTCCTTTACTGACTCCTCACTTTTCATGCAGCATTCCTGGCTGTATGCACAGTTCATTGCGCAGTTCTGAAGACCATGTGCACAACAGAGGATGTAAAAAATGCAAGCAAATCCTTCTTAGATGCAAACCCACTGTCACACACAGAACCTTATACAGTGATGTTAGCTAGCAACCTGTTCTGATGTTTCCACTGTTTTGATCAGGTAGATTTAATCATAATACCATACCTAAGTGCACTTACCCATTTTTCTGCTTCTTATGTTACTGTACTGGGAAAGGTCTTTCACACCTGGATTCTTTTGCAGAATTCCAGGTGTTAGGAGCTGCTTACTTGTAAGTCTTTGATAGAAAAATCAACAAAACCAAATTACTTATTAGTTTGTATTTTATTTGGTAGCTGTAGCCAATGGATTGTAGAGTTTTCCACATTTTTAGTTACTAGTATTTGCAGATGACCCTTTGAATACAGACCATAGAGGATTGGTGAGAGCAACAGAAGTATGAATCTGTTAAATTAAAAGTTTGATGCATATTCATGCATATCACTGAATTATTTCAGGGAAAAAGTACATAAATGTGTCAGAAAACCACCTGAAATGATTTATTTAATTAAAGGGGATATGCATAAGGAGCTGAGATACTACTGCAGCTGTGATTGATATCTGACCATACCTGTGTGCTATTATTTGTAGTGCCAGACTTGTCTCCACACTGTCTGCTGTTATTTTGAAGTGATCTCTGAAACAAAATATCTTGTATCCAAAAGTACAGAAACAATACTTCTGTACGTCAGAGTCCTGAACCTGTAACTCCTCAATGCATGTGAAGTCACAGTTCCATCCCTAAGGGCCTTTTCCTTGTCTTCAGCAAATAGATGTTAAGAATGATTTCTGTTTGCAGCATTTTCATCCTTACAGCAATCATAGTCAGAACCTGCTTCCTGTTGGCAGGGTTTGGTTTTTTTTAGCTGAATAGCAAGTATTTTAGATCATGTCAAGCCAATTTGCTTAACTGGTGACAGTATTTATGTTATCAGGGCATTACACATAATACACTTTGAACAGAGATATATGTACATACGCATATGTACATTCTGCATAATTATTCTCCTTTTCTAGGAAACCTGTTCCATTATGCTGCATTGTGTATGAAAAGCAGTTCTTTCTACCATCACAGCCCAAAGCGTAAGACAGTCTTCCTTCCATTGTGCAGGCGGATATTACTTCCAGCAAAGCAATAGCATCCAGCCTTGCTGGATCATAACACTTTCCTGTGTCTCCACTGCAGCAAAGGGGAGGGTAATCACATCAAAGTTTAGGCAGTGGGTATCTGGACCTCATTTGAAATGCAGAGAAATGTAGAAATACGTTAGAGTGCTTATCAGTATGTTCTCCCAGCTTCTTGATTTTAGAGCTGGCTAGCTTCTAATGTATGCAAATTAATTCTCTGTTAAAAAGAACATTTCAAATCCAATAACAGCAACTTCAGTGGAAATGAAGGAGTGGTTTTCCCCTTGAACCTCTGGGGGATTTTGATGAAATTAATTTTCTTAAGCAACATCATAAATCCAGAGGAAGAAAACCACATCTAGATAAATGAAAGTCTGTCAGAGGCCACAGTGCTAGTGGTGTTGAATTGGTCAATTAATTATGTATTTTGTGCACATCATAAATAGTGAGCAGCTTAAAGGATGATGACTCAATAATATAGCAAGAAAGAAATCAGAGTGAATCTTTTATCAATACTTTTCCCTTGTGACCCATGTTTTACCCAGTGCCGTTGTAACGATGTGATGAAAGGATCAGAGTGCCAAGATATCCAAACCTACTGCTCATTCTGACAGCCATGGCTTTCTACCATCAGGAAAATTAAATTAGCATATATGGTCAAACAGAGAAACGGAGGGGTAGCTCTTTGGGCGTACGAAGTCTCATTATGCACAAAACTACATGCACAAGCTAGCTGTCCCATAATATCAATATGACAAAGCAATGTGTCTGTGGGAACGCTTTGATCTCCTGATATCAAAGAGAGAAGATTCATACTGCTCTTGTCCACAGTATTTATGTATGCAAGGCTGAGAATTCACTCGGTAAACAGAGCCTGACTCGTGTATGTGTCTGCCAGAAGAATCAGCTACAGGGCTGACTACACCTTCCACTTTTTTCTCTGTCCCTGTGTGGATGATATTTTCCTTATTCCTTTACTCAGTCAAAGACCTCATTTAGGTGCTGTTCTCCAAGAGGATCCCTGTTCTGTCCTTTGAATACAGCCTGCATAGATCTAACTGAGCTAGCCTTAAACAAGATGGCTTACGTGCTGATTACACTCTAATTACCAACGTGCAGTGCTCAATGCAGGCTGCTCAGACCACCTCTGAGGAGCTGTGAGAATGTGCAGGTGTCCCAGCAGCACTGAGCTTTGCACTGCCCTGGCTAATTTAAAATTAGCCTGGGTGCATGATCCTCAGTTGCAGTTTTGGTTGTGGAATGGACCTTTCTTAAGAGCTGCAGTGTGTTAGGTATTAACTGTGCTTAGTGACTGAGTCAGGTCTTCAGGTCCTCCCTTTGAGAGCTGTAGCCATGGGTTCAGACAGCCTCCCTCTCGTTTTAACAGTGAAAACAAAGTGTGTGGTTGAAAAGTCTTAAGACTAGTGGTTGTTCCTGGATGGTTAAGTCAAGCAAGCGTGACTTCATTGGCATCCTCTATAGATGCCTATTTCATAGTCTGGCCCTCCCTAAAAAGTAACTTTTGAAAGCATGATCGTGTTTTAATTACTCTCTTCTGTTGCATTCCTGGATATTATTTTTTTCTCAACAGAATTTGGTCTGGTGTTTCTTTAGGAAATAAAACATTAAGAGCTAAAGTTTGAACATTGTTCCTTAACTGAGAACAAGGCTTGTTACATCTCACCCATCTTTTGCTTTGTGCTTGGTTTGCAAACTAAAAATGCACAGCGCATCCATCTCAATGATCACATCCTTCACTACTTTCATAAATGATTATAAGGAAGTTTCCACCCTCAGTAAGAGTTCGGCTGAAAAAAGAGCAGCAAACTTGAAAAGGAATGTCAGCATTGAGTTTGAGCACAACAAGAAGGTAATAACCGTTCCCCTTGCCCTCTGGAACATTGCAATATCCTAAAGACTATCTATCAAAGGGCAGCAGGGGAAGTAAATTTCAGACCATATGTGATTAAAAATGTTTCTGGTTTTGCTGTGGTTTTGCTCTTTCCTTGTTGCCTAAAAGCTGTGGAACCATTCTACCTTTTGCACTTGCCATAGCCATAGGTGTGATGGAGTGAAACTGCTGTCATTAGATGTTTGGTGGAACATCTGAGGTGATCTTACCATCTGATGGCAACTGTGGAGTCACCAGCGGGATGGACATCTCTTGCCATTGGGAAGAGCCATTTGAGATCATTCACATCATGCACAGGGAAAGGCACCCACCTGCAGTTGGAGCTCTTTCTCTCCTTTTTTGTGCCCATCTTTCTCTCTTTAGACTGCTTCCGCTACAGTGAAAATACCAACACGCTTCTTTTTGTTTTCTCTTACTGAATATTTAGAGGGTAGCAGGTAGTTACGGACTCTGCTTACAATTCTGTCTGGGCTGAGGCCACCTAAGCAGCCGATTAGCAATAGAATGCAGCTCAGCACAGACCAGAAAAATTATGTGTTATTAGGATTGCATGCAGTCTCAAGGTTTCTCAGTAGAAGCCAGGGGCAGGTTTATTTTCACAAGCTGGGCTAGTATTCCACCTCTGAGTTTGTGTGGTTGTTGCAGCAGCTGGCTGACTGAGGAGCAGGAACACACTTGTGGCTGGCCTTGAGATGCTCACTAGTGGTCTGACACCACATGCCCTGGTTTCCTTCCTGAGTCATCATCACTCATGCTTTAGGATGGAGCCAGGAAGCATCCAGAGCCAGACCTACAAGGGAAAGCACTCTCATTCCCTTAACTTGAATGCAGCTAATATTATCCATGGAACTCGCAACCTGGCAGAGGGGGCCAGGCGCAGATGGCTTTCCTTCTGGCAGAAACCATGTTGCTACGTTAGCCAGGCATTGGTGGTGAATCAGATGTCAGTACTGCTTTGTGTAATGTCTATGTTAGGTTTTTCCAAGTGTTGTGATGGTTACTTAAGGGAGCTGTCACAGGGCAGCTCAAGAAAGGGTTGATCAAAGGCTGTTAACCAGAACATGGAAAAGGCTGTTTTGATGGTGTCATACCTGGGTATAATGGGGGAATAAAGTGGGAAATGAGGGATGGCAGAAGGCAATGACAGCTGCATCAAGCTCTCACTAGATTTACTTTCACAAAGATTGAACTCCATGATTTTTGGAGATTACAGGGTATCTTAGGGAGTTAGGGATGATGACAACTTGGAACTCCATCCTTCCCCCAGCAGCCCAGCTCTCATCTCAGGAAATACCATTTGCGCGGTCATTCTCCATGAGAAGAACCCTTTCTTTCAGTCCTCCTTTCCTGCCTTTATAGAGAGTGTTATGTACCTGTTCTATCAAGCCAGCACGAAAGGGGGGTTACTACTGTGGATAACGGGCCAAATCTTTACAGAAAAGGTAGGTTCATGAGCCAGAGAGATTCCGCTGACCAGTGAGATGTGGCCAGGGCAGACCATTTGCCATCAGGTTGTGAAGGAAGATATTGCCAAACTATACTGTGAACCCTCCACTTGTAATTTGAATCTGTTGTTTGCAGAAGATTGCTGTGGTTAATGCATAACACAACCAGGAAATGAATTAGGCTTGATTTTTCTGGGAGACAGGGATAAGGTAAATATTTGAGTACCTTACAGGTTATTACAAGGCCTGTAAGTTTTCACTGGGACCTGTTCTTGGAAGATTTTTAAAGCTTCTGCCTGGTGCAGCTTTGGGCATGTTAACTGCATCTCTGCTAGTGAATGGAGAAAGTTAGGGCAGTTGCTTGAGCAGCGTCCTGTGGTTACCCATTTCATTTAATTGTTGGTCCTTACCTGGCATAATTCTGTGGTTTCTCAGACAATCCCAAGAACTAGGTCTAAGGATAGTACAGACCAAGGCTTCGCTCAGTGAATAATACAAGCACCCTGTTTTGGAAGGAAGAGGTGTTAGTCATGTGTATACCAGCTGTATAAGTCCAATTTTGCAGAGACAGCAGTTGAGCTAGTGACAGTGGCAGTCGTTCTGCTAAGCAGTAAAGACTAAACAAGTTTTCTTTCCTTCCAGGCAGAAAAGAGATTTTATTATTGTTATATTTAACAAATTATAATTTATGAAGCATCTTTGCTCTTACCTGTCTTCAAGTCAAAGGTAATAACACAGTAAAGTTTGATAAATTCATCACTCATTGCACAATGCACATTAGTTTTGTTCTAAATTCTGCTCCCAGCTACATCCCATGTAAATTCAGTTTTAGAAGACTTAAATGCCTCTTGCCCATGTACCTCTTAAGACCCTGTATTTTAAAAGATGCTGAGTTGTCTGCCTTTGAAACAGTCATAGAATGGTTTGGGTTGGAAGGGACTTTGCAGATCTTCTAGTTCCAACCACCCTGCCATGGGCAGGGACACCGTCCACTACACCGGCTTGCTCAAAGCCCTGTTATAAACAGTCATCAGTGAGTTTTTCCCTCATTCTGTGTTTGCAGGGCACAGAAATAGAAACAGGTATTCAAAGAAATAAATGTGCTTCAAACATAGACTTAGGCCAGTGATGCTGTGGGAAGGTTCACTGAAGTGAGCTTTCCCAGGAGATTTCTCATATGCCAAGGGATAATTTTTCTTGATGTAAACGTGAGATGCGGGTAACCACTTCTTTGTGCCACTTGAGCTAAAGAAATTGCCTCCTTTTGTCTGATTATTTACCTTCAAACTCCTGATTATATGAAAATGACTGCTTGGAGCTTGGCCATGTATTGACTCAGCAGCATTCACTGCTGGAACGATTGTTGCAAAAATCAGGTCATCAAAAAACAAGTAACGTATTTCCTAATTCCAGTGCAAACTCCTTCCTAGATGGGCACTGACCAAAAACTGACATTAAAAAAAAATGAAATCCATACAATCTATGGACAAAAATGGTTAGAGGAGAGGAAGAAAAAGAATCTTCTGCTGTTTTCCGTTTTATCTAATGATGAACAGGAAAAAGTCAGGAGGAAGGGTAAAATAAGATTACTGCTTAAACCCTTCTCTTTCAGAAATCTCATTGTCTTTGGTTTTGGAACACTATAATAATGGAATAATAATTCATAAAAATAATCTGGTTTTGCTGAAATTAATTTCTAACTGGAAAAACAGAAATACACATTGTGATGGCTAACACCACCACCTCCCCCCATTCCCTTTCCATCTTTCCCTTCCCACCCGGTCTTTGTTATATCGTGTTTCAAACACGTAAGCAACAGTTTTATTTCTGTTTGCTAGCCTGTTACTGTAAAATAGCAGTCTTACTCTGGAAAGCTAAATACATCAATAAAAGGAAATAATTTGGGGAAAGTCAGAATTAGCATCTAGATAGTGCAATAAAATTCTCAGATCTGCTACTAAAGTACCATTCTGAAGAGCTTATTTATATTCAGAGGTCTTAAATGAGTGTATTAATGACCTTACACTGGATAAGAATCTACCATGAATTGCACCACCTCTTTTCCAGGGAAAGCTTTACTCCATAGGTATTTCTGAAATAGAAAAGAATGCTATTCTGCCAAAACTATTCTCCTTTTTAACAAATCTACTAATACCTCCTTTGTCTTGCCTCTCATCTCGCAGGAGGTCATAAAATATTTTGTCAGTGATGCATGAGAAATACATATTATAAGTCGTCTCATTTCCGATTGTTAATTTCCTTGTCTCTTTGTGGAAGTGGGAACACATTATTCCATGCACTGAAATCAGGAGTAGCTTCCTGCCATTTAGTGTGTCCATTACAAAGTGTCACAGTAAAAGTAATAATGGATGAATATTGAAAAGTACAGAAGTTTGGTATGGTTAATTACAGAAGATGAGGTGATAATTCACAATTCATCTGTGCCACCCAGAGAAAGCAGACTGGCTGGAGGAAACCTCTTGGAGATGTTGTATGAAGCCAGTTCTAAGGGCTCTGTTCACCCCAGCAGGTCTCTTCCTGTTCCTGGTGATCTGAGGCCTGTGTGAGAAGCGCTGTGATCAATATGCACAGGCTCAGGCTCCCTATTTGAGCAGTACATTCAGGTACGGTGTGGAAAATGAATGCAAACAAATACTAACTTAGTAGGCGAGAGGTGCCAGAAAAGGAGGAGGCCAGAATGGGGTTTGATTTATGTATTGTAATAGGCTTTTACAGGGGCTTCTGTAGCTTTACTCCTATCTTTGTAATTCCCTTAGAATGAGAGTTAAGAAGGCTTACTTTAACTTAATCAAATTTTGAGCTGGTATCTAGTGGTTTGTCTCGTATCCTAGTAAGTCACTGACTCTAGATAAAGTCTAGAGGGAGACGACTTTGGTCCCTCATTCAGTTTCAGGTGCACATTTCATAAGTTATCTCATCTTTGGTTCCCAGAAGAATTTCTTGCTTATCTATATTGGCTTCTAAGTTTATCCGCCTCTTACGGCAGGTGATTACCTGCTCAGTCTTTGCAGTAGGTATGTTCTTTCACCTTTTGCTGTCTTTTGACCTATTTTCATTTTCTGCTTCCAAGCAGACACCAAGCTCAAAACATTTTTTTGAAGTGCATATGACCTTGTTTTCCCTATGAAGCTAAGGTCCCTTTTCCATACCAGAATATGCTTCCTTAGCAGCTTATTAACCCATTCTGGAAACTGCAGTCCATTAAACTTCTGTGCGCTTCAGCTGAATTTTCATTGTACTCTTGAACAAGACAGTGTGTGAGGGATTAATCTTCCCCTTGGCAGCATCCTTTATTTTACACTTTTAGGTTCTTTTAGTGTGTTGTTTTGCTCCAGAAAATTGTCCCTGTTTTAGAAGTGAATATTACAGAGCAACACTGTTATCCTGGGACATGGAAAAAGCAGCTATGAACCAAAAAGTGAGCTTACTTTCCTCCACAAGTTTTCTCAATAGAAAAAATGAGTAAGCTTATATGAATAATAAATGCAGATTTCAATAAATAATAAACACATAAAAATATAAAGTAAATATAAATATTATAAAAAATACGACTCAATATAAAAAATGATAGCTGATGCCATTCCCACTCTTCCCCTGTCTCCAGATGAAGTAGTGCAGTGGCTTGTGTTCACATTGCTCCCAGCTAGTCCTTCCCAGTGAACTACAGCTGCATTCCTCCTGCAGGATGCCTGGCCCAAGCTTTTCTGGGATTTCTGCAAGGCCTTTGTATCCTAAAATACTTTGTTTTGTGAGTTTTCAATGTAAAGTCTCTGAAGTAATGTATCAGACTCTTGCAGAGCAGTTACTTTCCTTAACTGCCTGGGGTAGGGAGAGACGTTGCATGCCTGGTGACATAGCATGAGGCCATGTGTGGTATTGCTGGCATCAGAAGACTATCTAGAATTTTGTTTTCTTTTGCTTTCCCATTAAAACCTGTGCTGCTTGTTCAGCCTCTTAACTGTTCCCAGAAAGCATTCCTAAATTGAATTTTAAAGGGATTAAAGGAGAAGCTAGGAATGAACCAGTATACTGTGTGAAAGGTCAAGGGGACAGGATGCAGCAGTGGACCAAGGAGCTAAGTCATTTGACGATGTAGATGCACAGTGAAGCTGAGTTGAGCTTTATTCAAGCCCACGAGACAGCTGAAGTGAACCTGCCCAGTTCAAGTCTCTGACCCAAATCCAAATGCAGTAGCTAATTGTGATTATTATTTGGGTCTGGATTAATTATACTCTAAAAGCAACTTGTGACAGAATTGTAATTTAGTCATCATAAAGAATGAGTACAAAAAATGAGATTAAGGAGTTCTGCATGAGACTGGTTTTCTTACTTTTATTGAGAGAAGTGAATAAAAAGAGGCAAATCCCCACTGCTATAAACTGGTTTGGCTCCTACCATTTTACAATGCAGTGAAAGAAAGTTGAATACTTTCACTGACCATTTAATAAAGCGATGTGTATTTCTTATTTAGTTTACTTTCCTACTAAGGCACTACCGGGAAATACAAGATTCCTATTTTAACACAGTGATACATAAAAGACTGTGAAAATATTAATGATTTCTGAGTCACAAAGAGCTGACATTTGCTTTTGTGCAATATTCTTTCACAATCCAGTGTGGTGAAGACTACAGTCTTCACTGAGGCATGTTAATTACAGAGGGTGAGTTTCCTTATACGCGTTAACGAATAACAGCTTTCTGGAGTTTATGCAGTGTCAGTAGTGAAGCAGTTAAATCCTGGCTGCCTTGCACTAAAATGTATTGTAAGCTTTGCATCTTAATTAAAAGGGCCTGTGTGGGTTTTAGTTGCTGGAACTTAACTGGAGTTAGGCAAGCGCAGCCAAATCTGAGTCCTGAATAATGCTTGGTTTATTTAGCATAGAACTTCATAGTGATAAAGAAGTCCATTATAACAGCACTTTGCAGACTCTGGAGAAAAGCCTTCCCTGTAGTCTTGACTCAAATAAAAGAAAGGAAAACCTGTTGGTTTCTTCTGCTAGGGGCCTCCCACTCACACCTAATGAGGGACACAGGTACCATGTAAGCTGAAGGGGACAAGCCTCAGCTGGGTTGCGTTTGAACTGGATCTATCCCACTGCATCTCTGAAGGGTCCTAGGGCATGAAATGAGTGTGACATTTCCACGGGCTGCAGAGCACTGGAGTGAGATGACGTGTGACACACAGGCCACCTGGGTGTGCAGTGGAGGCTAACTGGGGTTACATGAGCGGGGTGAAAAGGAGAAGGTCACCCTTCTCCCTCTTGCGCATCATTCAACACACGTGTGGCAGTCTTTGTGCTGCTCCACTGCAGTCACAAATTGGTTAAGGACTCATGACTCTGTGTAACACATTTACTGCAGAAACCGTTAACTATCCAGATGAAGATGGAGAACGGATTCAGACAGGGGAAATTATTCAGGTTTAGTCTCTGGATGGTCCTCCGTTGTCTAAAAATAACTGCAAATTTAATGTCTTTAGCAACACTGGATTTCAGTCTTTTCTGAAAGACATCTTCCTTAGCCATGCTGTGTCTTATAACATCCTGCTTATCCTGTGGGTGACCTTCAGAGGGGAAGTAATATCACTTGGCAATCGTCAACACCAATTTTTAGTGCCCTGGAGGATTTTTGTCATTTTCAGTGCAATAACTATGGAAAAAAAAAACAAAAAAAAAACAAAAAAAACCCGAACCAAAGCAAAACAACCCCCAAACCGTGGTACTAAGGCAATACTTTCCTGTTCTTAGAGATCAGATACTAGTAACAACTGCTCTACCATTGCATGCAGAGGGGTGGTCCACCAACAGAATGCGTTTTATACAGAAAGGATGATCAGAAAGTGGGAAACAAAGACCAGTACTGAAAAGGCCTTTCTAAGAGCACACAGCCCCTTAGCATTGGATCTTAAGAGAAGGGAAGTCTCTCACTGCCCACCGAGTATGTAATTCTTTACGTTATTCAGCCTGTATTACCTATCACAAGCAGCTGTTACTTGGTCAGTTGCTACATTCCTCTATTTAACAGTAAAGTTTCTACAATATCCAAGTGTATTTTCTGTAAAATTCACACCCATGTGTATTCTGGCTGTTATTATGAGACATATTAGAGATGTATCTGCCTTGCTGCAGTTTGAAATTACCAAGATATGGGGCAAAATTAACATTATATACATGCAGCAAAAATTGAGGGAAAGAAAGAGAAAAAGAGCATGCATATGCACGCTGATATATTTCATGTTTTCTTCTTTTGTAGGAATTGCTTTCTGAATAATCCTTTGTTGCAAACACAAGATTGCAGCAATGTGAAATAAACCTGCTTTTATCTCATTAATGTGTTTTTTTATAGCCCTTATGAATTCTATTATAAAAAAGATGGAAGGGTAAAGATCAAGATCTGTATTAAGAAGCAAGATGTCACCATTTAACTCTCTCTTCCAAGGTGTAACTTCCACTTCATTCCTTGGCATTGAGTCTGCTTCTCATAATGAGAATCAGGAGCATCCCGTAGGTCAGTGAAATTCAGGGTAGTGTCAATGCAAGCCTTCAGCTCCCCAGTGAAGAGTCACCAATCCCTAGCTTATATTTCTGATTTGAGGATTAAGCAGAGCTCACTTGTTTTTAAAATCAGTATGGAGAGAGCTGTGGATACGTGTATTAATTATTTACTACTCCTCTAAATTTACATAGCTAAAACTAATTTTAGACAGTTAGAACTTGGTTAGCTTAGACTTCAAGAGCCTAAATTTCATCTGTGCTGTTCCCTTGGTGTTTGCAGATTTATGCATATATTTATATTCACTTTAGCTAAATCCAAATTGGGTAAGAGTTTGAATGATATGAGTGTGTTCATTTGAAATACAGTAATCATAAAAGACAAAGCCTCAAGCCTCCAGCAAATGTCTTTCATACAGTCTATATATTTTAATGGCCTATTGGTCTATCCTAAGAGCACCTGGGGCATGAGGAGTGCTTTAAAATAAGTGGAGTTCTGCATATGGAGAGAAGCCCACTATACTTTTCTCCTGGGATAAGAGGAGACCATAGGTAAGCTGTTAGCCCAGCTTTTAAATACTGATTGCCTAGCACAGTTGGTTTTAACTCCTGTCTAGTTGCAGTATAAATAAATACTGAAAATAATCTTATGAAGTGTGGAAACTGGAGTGTTGTCTATCCACTTATTCAGGCTTTTATATTTATTATTTGTGACAGCAATAATGAAATGGTATTAATTTTCCAGTTAATATTAGCATGAATATTGACTTGCGCTATTATATTAAGACACAAAGAAGAAAAGCTTTCCTGCTGCTTTACATAATTGAATAATGCTACTTTAACATTTGCACGAACTTCAGGGAAATATAATGAATTCTGCAAATGCTCAGATTTGCATACTGGAAACAGGAACAACTGGAAAGTTTTAAAGCGCATCTGTTTTATTTCATGCAAAGTGAGGTTGGCTTTCTAAAAAAATAAAATAAAATTCTTAAAAAAATGTAAAGTAATCTTTGCCACAGAGCTGACAAAGCCGTGCTTGCATTTGAGCATTAGGAAAGACACAGAATGAAAGTCTCTCATTTCCGAGTCTGACAAAATAGGCAATCGGCTCAAAGCACAATTTTGGGAGCACCCAAGAATGGCTTAGCAAAGAGGAAATCAGGGACAACCAGAAGTCGCTAAAACCTCTAAGGCATTGAAAACAAGTGAAAACTAGGATAAATAAGTGGTTCAAGTCACTAGATGGTTGTAGCATAAAGTAAAACCTATGATAACTGACTGGCCAGGCATAGCTGTGGTCTTCACTGCAGAAGGTAGCGGTGCTACCCAGCCTTCGGATATGAAGGGTGAGTGTCCAGTACTCAGTGCCACTCTGTGATAAACTTCCCTGAACAGAATCCAAATATGCATTCCTTTCCCTAAGAAAAATGGAGTCCAGACCATCTTGCACCTAGGCCATTTTATAAACTACTACTTTTTCTATTAATATTTAGCTAACAC
Source organism: Pezoporus wallicus (assembly GCF_028554395.1). NCBI lineage: Eukaryota > Metazoa > Chordata > Aves > Psittaciformes > Psittacidae > Pezoporus > Pezoporus wallicus. The sequence goes on from NW_026639755.1 coordinate 3,801,769, forward strand.
TTGGCAAAACGAACTGTAGTAATGTTCTCTCACTGTAGTATGTCTAGAACTGCATGAATTCAGGTTAGCATGCATCTTTTCTACTGCCAGATGTTGATGTCAGTATGCCGGATTGCATTCAGAAACAGAGCTAGGAACACATAGTCTGAGATACAGATGCAACTGCAGCTCCATTTTCAAGTTGGAAAGTTAATACATTATTTGAAATCTAGGTATTGATTTCTCTGCTTGCCCTTACTTCTCCTTCACCACTTGCAGTAATTCTTGGGAATGGCTAGCTGCAACTAATTTTATGTTAGTGGAGAAGTCTTATTTTCATTTGAATGAAGATAATAGCTGTAATTCAGAGAATTTGACAGAGATATGGCTGGTGCTACATTGCTCCAGTTATGGATTGTTTGGCTTTCTGAAATACAGCCCTTCATTCACGAGATTCTCACCATTACTTTCTCAAATCCCCTTTCCAGACTCAAGATCATCTCAGGGCTAGGTTTGCTCTTTCTCCTTGCTCAGGTTCAGACAGAATACTGCTGCCAGGTTCTATCCAAAGCTGTTACCTCTGATCTTGTTCTGCAACATCTTCTTTGTGGAGCATTTGGCATCTCTGAGCAAAACAGGACCCCTGCAAGGAGCCCATCAGATAATTTGCTTACTGGCTTTGATTTCAGTACCTAAGAGTTTGCTCAGGGCAATCACTTTCCCTAGGCTGTGTCTTCCCCAATCATTTCTTACTCCTGCACAAGCATTACACAGTATTCCTAGGCTCAGAATACAGACTCTTACTACAGCAGAATGCTAAGTGAAAAAAAATGCATTGGTGCTGAATAATAATTTATGTAAATGAAACCTTCCCACACTACTTTTTCCCTTCTCCTAGAGGGGGAGCACAGGGCTTTTCTTCTTAAGCCTTCTGGCTTATTGCATTAATAATTCATAACCAGTGTGCTTTATATAGGCCATGCCTCACTCAAAGCGAACTTACAGAAAACCATTTTTCCATCAGTGTTCATCAGAATGGATTTTCTTAAGAACATAAGCTTTCTAAACCACGGAGTCTTCTTTTCTGTGGTGAAAAACTGATGAACTGATTATTGACACTTCTCTGCAGAGTTGAAGATATTCACAAAGCAAGGAAGGAGGTGTTTGTTGCTGCAGATTCTGCAGAGTTAATACAGATAGCACAATTGCATCAGTGGGGGCTTGATTAAACATTTCACTGTAACTTTATCATAAGGAGTTAGCAATACACCTTAATATATTACTAATAGTAATGAATTGCCTTAAAATCATAGAATCAACTGGGTTGGAAAAGACCTGTAAGATTATCAGGTCCAGCTGTTACCCCAGGACTGCCAAGTCCATCACTAAACCCTGTCACTTCATGTCTTGGAAGACTGGGAGCAATTTAACAAGTAATTGAGTTATTTTAAGACTATAACAAAACCAGTAATGTTTTACATTCTCAAATAGTAAAAAGTTAACAAACTCTTGAATTCCCATTACTAAGTAATAGCTTCCTAATATTAAATGACTAAAGTTATGTTGTTGAGAAAAAAACCCAGATAAAGTTAGCATTTTCAAGTCAACCTTGGGAAATGTGTTAAGATGAATAATCTGAGCAGGCCACATCAACTTCATAAGGTATAAAGTAACATAAATACTTCAGAAGACTGGAAATGCTTAGCACAAAAGGATGGTTTAGCCTAACTGGCTAACTTTCAAAAGAGATCTTCGCAAAAGAAACTGTAAAGAAATGTGAAAACAAGACAGAACCGAGCAGGAGAAAGCACGTTTTCCTAGGTTAGGGCAGTAGTCACAGTGACTAAATCTGGATTATAGCTAGCTGTGCTTCAATTTTTGCTCATTTACACATTACATTATTGATACTAAGAAAAGGATTTGGAGGCATGTAGCTTTTGCCGTTTGGCTTTAAGAGCCAAACTGTATAATAGAGATGAGGAGTCTTGGGAATGTCCTCTGCCTAGATTCCAGTTGATTTTGTGGCAGAATGGCAAAATCAGTCAAAATCAAAAGAGAGTGGCTAAACCTTCATCACCAGCACCCTGCACAGAGGCCCAGCAGTGGGTAGCTCATATAGGTGAGCCCAGAGCAAAGAAGTGTTGAAGCAAACAAGCAGCTTCCAAAGACCGGGAACAGCTAAAAATGAGGGGGAGGACAGAAGAGAATGAAAACAAATAAACCTCTGAGCCTTCAATAGAATACAACAGTTTTGTCAAGTTAATATTTGTATCAGGTAGACTCAATACTTGGAGATGTAGTCCTCAAGAAACTGAAAACTGTCAATTATCTGGACAATTTCTTCTGTAATAGTAGCCATGTGGTAGTCAGTGTCTGTTCACTAACAAAGACATAGTCCTACTTTTAGCTGAAAACCAGAAATCAATCAGTTCATCTCTTTACACTTTTCAGACCCCAGCCATCACGGAGTTCTCAACTCGGAAAGCAAACTAAGCAGTACAGTTAAAGCACTGATCCTAATGGTCTCACAAGCACTTAGAAACAGTGATGACTCCTACTTAAGCTCTGCATCCCCTGGGTTCCATTTGTTGTCAGCTGTGAGGCAGCAGAGACTGTCTCTTATCCACTACAGCAGGAGTGGAGGTGTTTTTCTCATTAGGAATTACAAAACTCAGCAGCAAACTACACTCCATCAGGTTTGTTTCAGAATGCTTTCTTTCAGTTATAACTTTCCTCGGGAAGTTTTATAATGCTTTGGCATCCCCCAAATCCTGCTTGAAAGCTGTAATAAAAGGAAAAAATATTAAAACAATAATGAAAGAGTGGAGTTATTAATCCCAGCCAACTCTGGCATGCTGCCGGAGAGAAGATAGGTTAGAAAATACTTTTCAGCCACATTCTGACAGCAAGGAATTGTTTTTTCACAAAAGTTAAACCACTATACCTTCTGATAAAGTTGCGGGAGATTATGTACAATCCACAGTGAGATAAATAATAGGGATTGTTCCTGGATGTTACTGTTACATCAGATTGAAGGCTTCAAGTGAGATAGTGAGGAGCAATTCACATCCACCTGAAACGTGTCAGAATGAAGACAAGTCTAGGTGATGTATTGGGTCGGGATCAGAAGCAGTTTATTTTACAATGCTGTGTAGACTGTAACTTTTGTAATTACAGGTGAATGTTCAAATTCTAGGTGTGTTATGATTTGAGGATTAGAGGGGGAAAATCACATTTTGTTAATTATATCAAGTGGTGCTATTTCAAATGTAATATGAGAAATACTAAGATAGGAGACTAGCACTATCGGCAGGTTTGTCCAAAGCTCTTTTGATAACTTGAGTTCTTTTCATTTCTTAGGGATTTCCCAGCTAAAAATCTGGAGGTTGCACAAGTTGGTGGTGGAGTGACTCTTCAGTGCAAGGACAGACTGAGAGAGAAAATGGAGACCTGCTCTATTTACAAAGAACTGTTGAAGGCACAAAGTGTGGACCTCTGGCCCTATGGAAAAGAGGTATGCGTACATTGTCACTGTATCATCTGCTGTCTTTGCAATAAGACAGGTAGCTGCAAAAGCAGTCCAGAAAATGAAGTTAGATGTAGACCTGTTCCTTCCACCAGTTCATGTTCTCCCAGAAGGAGCAATGAGGATGGGATGGATGTGCTCAGGCAGCCTATTATCTCTTCTCATCCCTATTTATATGCCTAGTTAGCTATATAACTGAGAAAAACATGACAAGTGTTCTCTTCTTGCCTAGTTCAAGCTCTTTTCTGCCTCTTTTCCCTGCTTTTTTGCTTGCATTAAGGAATAATTTGGCAAGCAGGCCTGATCTTTAACTATAGCACAAGTAGACATCTACTGAAGGAATTTATTGCATGGAATGAAGGAAAGTGTGACCATAGGTGCTACTGCAGCTCTGCATCTTCCTCCGTATAGGACAGTGTGGGTTGCAGCAGGTGTTCCAGGATGGAGCCCACAGTAAAGTGGCAGTAAGTGCTTGCTTGACTCTGTTAGGAAATTCTACTTCTGTGATGGTCAGTAATACCAAATAGTTGTAAGTATTGATCGATACATCTAGGGATATCAGGCAGTTATTTTCTGTGGTTTTGTTTGCAGCTCTGATCACAAATACTTTGAAGTAGTGACAGGGAAGTGGAAATACAGACATGCAAAATGCATACGTTATGTTCACTGAACAAGGAAACTCAAAACAGAAACAGAAACAAAAACTTAGTAGGAGGTGGTCATCAGTCTTAAACTTAGCAGTGGTTTAGGGCTGAAGAGTTTCTTGTTATCACGTACTCATTCCTTCTAGTTGCAGAAAGTAAAGATAAATTAACAATTGAAAATAAGCAAGTCTTCTATTTGAAAATGTATGATTGATATTGTAGTTGTGGGATAGTTTTTGGTAGAACAATAAAAAAATAATAGGCTGGATGTTGTGAACCTGAAGGACATGGATGTGCATAGACAACCTCTTGAAGGCTGGTCTAACTGCTCCTTGTTCTTATGCCATTTCCTTTAAGGTTCATTGGATGAGCATTGGTGTGTTTTAAATAAACACTAATAGGGAACTGTGGTAGCAGAATAACAGAGATTTGCTTTCAAAGCTCATTGTGAGTTTCGGAAATGCTTTTAATAAGAATAATAACAGTCCTCTGAAACTTGTCTGGTGTTCACTCATTAGGAGGAAGTACTGTTCTTACTGCATAAATTGCAAAAAACATTTGTTTTCAGCGTACGCCTGAGGGAGTTAGCAACATTACCATCCCATATGTATTGCATTAAACACTTTAAGCCACTTTAATAATGCTTGCAAGTTTGAAATCAGACGCAAGCCTGGAATGAATTAAAGGACCTTAAAATGAATGAACCATGGGATTATTTAAGTGTAATTATTTATATTTACAAATATTATTCCTAAAGCATTCAGTTTTGGCATCCAAAGAGATTGATTTGGCAAGCTCTTTTTATATTAGGCTTAATGAAATCACTTCAATTCAGATATTCAATGTGACCAATGATTTATAAGTGCCTAATTTGACACATATTGGAATGCCATTATCATAAATCTTCCTAAATATCAAATATCATATCATTTGGGCCCCACAGAATTGCTGGTTTCCTGAGATATAGTACTATATTTGTGATGTAAATAATTTTCTAAATTACTTGGAAAAGTGTTATGAAAGTGGATCATTTAATGCTTACCTACCTTTTGTAAAGCCTGTTGAAGATTTTAATGAAGCGCTTAGGCAACAACTGTGTCATGGACTTCCGAGTCTATTAGATGGCCAGGCTGTAAAGCTTAATTAGAATAATGCTATGATGTATAGGAAGCTCTGTGCTGCCTTGTTGAGAACAGACAAAATCATCTGGTAAAAAGTTAGCTTTAGAGTATTGGACAGAAACTCCTGAAGGAAAAACCCCAAACATTTTCCTATAGTGGATTAAGAGAGAAGGAAACTAGGGTAATGGTCCACATGCATGTCAGCAGCTGTTTTGGATTGCTACATGCAGGGTAAAGAAAGCCTTTTAGCACAACAGTTTGAATGCTAACTGTAGATTTCTTACTCTCGTGAGGAGGATGGAAGGGAGGAGGAAAGCAAACTCCTTTCCCAAAAACTTAGCCTAAAATTTGGCTTCTATTCTCTACTGAGGAACGGGGGATGAGAAGTAGAGAGACAGCACAGGGTTCTTTTCATATCTCGGTAAGAAGGGCCTGACAACAAATGACATAATAAAATAGCTGATTTAATAAGACAGAATAAAAAGAGGATTGCAGGATAGTGAGTAAATCTTACAGTAAACCTTACATCCTTTTAGATGCTGGGAACCCCGCATTCATGCAGCATCATGGTAAATACAATGGCAAAAAATGCAGAATTATCAGAAGGGTCCTCAGGCCATCATTGTCATGATTGTCATCGTTGACACAGGGATACAGAAAGGATCATCACACCTCTATTTGTGCATGTGCACGAATGGATGTATGGTTAAAAGCAGGTGTGCTATGCATCTGAAATGCCCTTCCACTGCAAGGGGGTATGGAGTGAAGTTTTGACACAGCCTATATGTTTCGGTCCTCATATTTCTCCCTGGACATCACCCAAGCCCATGACAAATTACATGTTGACAAATTACATGTCAGCAAATTGCTGAACTCAAAGATGTATGATTGAAACAAGTCAGATTCTCTTAAATATAAACAGATCTCCTCATTAAGGCTGTCTGTAAATTTTATGTCTGGCCAAGAAAGAGTAAGTATTGTGTAGCCTCAAGATAAGCATAAAAACGTGAATGGAAAGGTTACATTTTTTTTTCTCTGACAGTAGCAAGAAAGGGAACACTAGGTAGTTTTAGAACTGAAAAATGTAGTGCTGGAAAGTCGTCTTGAAATAGCCAGTAGAGCTCCACAAGACCAGAGGAGATCTATCCTACTTCGTTTTTCTTCCCAGAAAAACAAAACCAACCAACCAAACAACAGAAAACCATGTCAGATTCATCTTGGTTTTCCTCTACCACAAAAAACCCTTTGCAATGAAGACTACAACCATGTCTAACCATAAAATCCATTCACTTTCATAATGAGGCTAGAAGCAAATTTCACCTGTGTTTTTGAGGAACATGGAGGCTAGCCCATGCTGCAATAAGATTCATGCAGCTACAAAAAAACCCCAAACCAGACCTCCAAATATTTCCCTTTCTGAATCACAGTTCCGTGGTTTCAATATTTTAGAGTATTCACACAGGTATTTCAAATACAGTACATTTTAATATAGCAATATCTTTCATAGAGCATGTTTAATGTTTAACCCATAAGCTTTTCAAAATCTGGGAATTGGGAGGGAGCTTTCTTAAGAGTTTATTGGTTAACAGGGAGGTTTTGGAAGTTAAAAAGAAGTATCTCTTCAAGACAGTGCTGTTTCAGGTGAGAGGGGGTACATAGTGTGATGTGCAAGGAAAGACAAAGCACCAATGTGTTTCCTTGTTTTGTATACAGAGTATGTTTGTGTCTGGGGGCAGCTGACCAAATGCATAAATCAGATTGACTTTACTGGAGCATTGCCTCTAAAGGATAACATGTTAAGAAACTACAGGCTTTTCTTAACTTTTCATGCAATTCAAAACAAACAGTAGCTGAGGTTTCAGTGGAAGATGTGTCATCAAGCAAATACTACCGTAGCTTAGAAAGCCAGAGTTCTTGTAAAATGTTTGCAAGGTAGTCCACCTGATTTTTGTCCAAATCAGATGAATTGCCTGCTTTAAATTCCCATTTTTACCCAGTTTAATGATCATCATTAAGTCACAAAAAAAGTCAAACCTGATAACTGATGATCATTAAGTAACAGTTAAAAATTAAAGAGGCAGAATTCTACTTCCAAAACCACAATATAGGAAAAGCCATGTAACAATGAAGCATGCATACAAAACCTTGAAGGCAAGAAAGTGTTATAGGGAGAAATTAAAACATTCACCTGGTCGTGAAGTGGATGCAATCCTTTTTCTAAAATGAATAGTATTCAAATTTCTGTCAAATCATACTGAGGTGTTTTTAGAAAGCTGATTTTTGGTCAGAAGAGCCAAACTGGACAACTTGGTTAACTTCTCCTTTGGAAATATCTGCAGAAACTCTCATTTAAGATTAAGCATCTCTCATTTCACTGGCATTATAATGTACAAGATGACATTTCTCTGTTATGCGTTCATATCTACTGAGCATAAATGAGAAATAAAAGAGAAAGCACGGCTATGGGGAATGGTTTGCAGTGTGGCAGATTACATTAACCAAGCAACATCATCTCTACAAAAAGGGAGTTCCTGCAACCTACTTCCAGCCCCTAATCTTCCATTAAAAATGTTACCAGAATATATCCAGCCTGACTATATTTAATTTACCAGTGAATTACAGTTATAGCAGAATAGTCAAAAGTAGCTAAACTTTTCTAAAAGATAATTAATGTGTGGAAAGAAAGTCATAGCAACAAATTTTGTTTAGGGTCACCATGAGAGGTGAACAACTTACAAATAGTAGTAGCATATAGACACAGGCACATCAGTATATCACATACAAAAAGCCATCTCAGGGAAACACCCAGCAGGCCTTTTGGACTGAGCATACAAAAATCTTTGACTTGTCTTATGTCTGACTTGTTATCAGATTTTAACAAGAAGATCTAATATCTGAAACTTCACACAGAGCGAGGGATGAAATGTACCACAGAGAGTAAAAAGAGTAAAAAGCTATCTATTCATGTTATATGGGATTTGAGAAAGAGAAGCTCTAACAGAGTCAATCTCACAGCAAAGAACGTTTTCATTACCCAGTGGTTAGTTGAAGGCAGCCTAGTCAAACGGCTACAGATTTATTCCTGTGACTCAGAGGCTTTTATTCCATGCATGTATGTGGGTTTATGTTAGGTGATTCCATTGACTGCTGAAGAGTTATCTTGGATTACACCGATACCGCTAAGATGAAGTAAGCAACCTCAAAAAAATGAAACCAACAGTGCCAACGCCAAGGCTAAAAAAAGCTCAGGACTTCAAGAACCTGATGTTGTGTTCACAGATATATTTTAGAAGTCTGGTTGCAGACCGACCCTTGTACAAATAGAGTACTAGGAATCTCTCCTTGGACCTTTTCAACAAGAATAAATCTGAATACAGAGATCAAAAAACGTGGCGCTGACTGAGGAACAGATTCCAGACAGGAAGCAGGGAAAACATCTCCCACTAAATGGTGATAGGGTGTAGGGTTGTATAGCATAGATTCATTTACTTGTCAGTAATAGCGCCAAGACAGGAGCCACCTTGTAAGGACCCCAGGAATGCAGCATTGGATTGAAAAGAAAGCATAAAACAAAAGAAAGCTGCCAAAAGCTCTCTGAATATAAGGTCTTACAAGGCAGTTTTAGATCACGTGAGCCTTCTCTGGCAGAAATAAATTTTGCAATGTTTTAAAGAACTGCCTGTTTTTCCATTATTGTCTGGTTTATAGCCCACATGTGTTTCCGTTGGACCCTTTGGCTCATGAAAAGAATAAGAGGGGTTTGTTTTCTGGCGCCACTAAGGCATGCTGTAAAGGAGTCTCCACTGAAACCTATTTGTAGTAATAAGTACGAATTGCACTCTGGTAGATCTTAACTTAAATGATTCTAGGATAAATGGGATTTCTTGGGTGATGCAATATTGACAAAAGTGTCACCAGCCAGAAGTATGCCTGTGCTTATGTAGAGGTAACAGTGAGGTTTTAGGATCTCAGAAACATACACAGCAGGTTACATCTCCAGGAAGTTGTCACTTACAAACACGGTACAGCAAAAGCGCTACTACCACGAAGCCAAACAACCTGTGGGGGGAAAATTGCTCAGTTACTAATCTCTTTGGTCTACAAACAATTGTTAGCTTGTTCAAAGTCAGCCTTCTTTCTCCACAGCAAAAATACATAACTTTTCTGTAGCACCTCTACAAATGCAAAGTTGCAGGCCCTTTTGTTGATGCCCATTTGCCTCGTCTGAGGTTGTGACTTTTGTGGGTGAGGTGCAGGTGTCTGTGCTGTCTTAGAATCAACATAATGTGTCACAAATCACTTCATGTGAGAGGTGTGAAGCTCGTAAGATATCCAGTGATGGAGATAGTGGATATTTCTCACTGTCAGCCTCTTCCAGCTGCTTCCTCAGCATCCTCTGCTGTTCTGCCTGCTAGTTTGCTAGTGTGTAGCCTCGGGCTTTTGAGTTCTCAGAAGCAATGATTTTAGTTGCTAAGGATGCCAGGAAGGAGAGCACTGCCATTCAGCCAGAACAGAATGAGAGAAGGAATTATGCGCAGTGACAGCTCTCTGTAGCCCTCTTTGCTAAGAAGGCAGGAGTCCAGTCCCTCACTCCATTATCCTGCAGACTAGAGTTCACCTCGTGGGTTACTTACTACTAGATTGGAAAGCTGCATGGTATTTAGAAAGGAAAGTTCAAAGCTACATGAGTCAGAGCGAGTTCCTCTTATATTCTTTCACCGTGTCAGGTACCATAGGATAGCAATTTCCCTAAGTGATATTTAATGCTAATTACTTCAGGGTCAATGAGCTGTAACTAAAAAATCTTTAGTAAGGCATTTCTCTTATGAGGCTTATAATGAGTATTTCCTCAGACCTGTTTCAACTCTCCATGTGTCTGTCCATACCTAGCCCACACTAGCCTGTATGCTGATGTTCAGCTTCAGACTTTTATTTTTTGTTACCAAATATCCTCTCATGAGATCCCACCTGGATTACTGTGTTCAGCTCTGGAGCCTCCAACATAAGGAGCATGTGGAGCTTTTGGAGCAAGTCCAGAAGAGGGCCATGAAGATGATCAGAGGGCTGGAGAACCTCTCCTGTGAAGAGAGGTCCTGTGAAGACAGGCTGAGAGAGTGGGGCTTGTGCAGCCTGGAGAAGAGAAAGCTCCAGAAGGACCTTAAAGCAGCCTTTCGGTACCTAAAGGGGGCCTAAAAGAAATCCGGTGAGAGACTTTTTGCAAGGGCTTATAGGGATAGGACAAAGGGGAATGGCTTTAAGATGAAAGAGGGTAGATTTAGATTCAATATTAAGAAGAAATTCATCTGATGAGGGTGGTGAGACACTAGCACAGGGTGCCCAGAGAAGCTGTGCCTGCCCCATCCCTGACAGTGTTCAAGGCCAGGTTGGATGGGGCTTTGAATGACCTGGTCTAGTGGAAGGTGTCCCTGCCAGTGGAGGGTTGGAACTGAATGATCTTTAAGGTCCTTTCCAGTTCAAACCATTCTGTGATTCTGTGTTGTTTCTATGAAATATGCCTCCTGCTCATGCAGAGAGGCTTGGCAAGAGGCACATGTAAGCCAGCTCTCTTCAACACATGACAGCCCTCTCTCTGTGCAGTGTGCTTCTCTCAGTGCCTTCCCTCTGCCCCGTCAGGTTAGAGCTTCCAGAATGACATCACAGACCTGTAACTTGAACTCGCCAGTCCAAATCTGTGAAAGCACAACCACGTTCACTTGCATTTCGAATTGCATGTATTCATGCAGATGAGTTTGTCTTATCTCCCTTTCCCCCCTTTCCTTTGTCACAGGGGGCTAGGATTTATTTGTTCTTTTCTCATAAGCATAAACCAAGAAAAAGCAGGGGTTTTCTTTCTGCATAGAAGACAGGAATTTGAGGCTTTTAGAACTGGAATGAAAACCAGGAGTTACTGAGCGAAATTGTACAGCTCTTTTCTTGCAAAAGCAAGACCAGATATTGTCTTTGTTTCTTTTGTCCTTCAAGCCGTCACAGTAGTGCTAGTCTTCAAATATGAGTCAGACCCATGGGAGAAGATAAAAGTAATAATTTTGAGTGGCTTTTTATTTATCTTTGAAGATCATGAGATTTAAGTTCTTAGTCCTGTCTCTGGTGTCCTGAGGCTAGAACTTTTTAAAGAAAGCTGCAATTCTGATATAATCATATGGCAAAAAGGCTCTCTGAGCTTTGAAGAAGTTTGACCAAGTAGGGAAAGAAAAAAAATCACCATTTTGCAAACACAAGTTTGGGAGGGCAGTATTATTTAAGGAGAAGGAGCAGTCCTTTTATTCTTTCCCTAGAATATTAACAAAGGTATTGACAAGGTCAGTTGTTAACCAATGAGATTAGAAATACACCGCTAGTGTGAAAAGCAGTTGGTTAACATTTACACAGCGCTTACTCAGAGGTACTGTAATATTTACAAAAATACTGTATAAATTTAAGCGTTATAAATATGTAAATTAAAATATATTAAATGTAAAATATTATTAAATGGATGGTTTAAAAATAATTATTTACAAAAATATACGCTGCTTTTTTTTTTGCACTTTGCCAAATGTCTACCAAATTATTTTGGTCAGAAAAAGAAGATAATTGAACTAGACTGCTAAAACTCTGCTGCTATTTTTACATCAATTAGTAGCTTTGGCAAATGTACTGCTGTAAGTTTATGGAAAACCAAACTTAGTTTCCTGCACAGCTTCTAAACTGGCTTTAGCCATTTGCTAGGGAGAACTCTGTTGTGGAGTTCCTCCTGCTGACATTTTCCCGTTCTGACCAGAATGTTTTAGAGTGTAAGTGAACAACAGAGATTGAAAGTGAGAATGGTTTCATAGCCTAATACTTGGGCCACTTCTCATCCTGATGAAACACCTGAGCTTCAGCCTCTGCTGCAGTGCATATTTGAGTGTTCTTTGCAAAGTGGACGAGTACTGACAGAAGGGATTTGGGAAATGCCAGGAGAGGCACCCCTGCTTAACACGCTGGTAGTCAGACATTGCTCAGGTGGAGGCGTGATGTGGGTACAAATCTGATAAGCAGAGAGGGAAGTTGAGCAGGGGTACTACAAAAAGTTGAAGCTAGCTCATTTATGGATTTTGATTCTCCCTGCTTCGTTCTATTTACTTTTGAGTTTGCTTTTCCAAAGCAAAAACTGTGATAAGAAGTTCAATGAGAATGTTATCATTGAATTTACAGTTTATGTCAATTTTCGCTATGAATATTGGAAATTTTTTAATTCTATTCTGTGTATTAAATCAACAGGAAAGCTTACATCAAGTACATTTTTGACAGCTGGTATGCACTATGCTTTTGTGGCCTTGAAAGAGCACAAATAAAATTTTCACTATTTAAATCTTCATTATTAAATTTTCATTATATGTGGTACCATTTTTCTGCTCATGTGTCTGAGTTACACCTATGTGAGCAGTGCATCCGTGCTGAAAGCTTCCCATCGTGACAAGCATTTGTTGTTCTAAATAAGAAAGGAGCAAGACGCAGTCACTAGTTTTGTTGACTTCTCGCCTTCATGCGTACTCTAGTTCATTGATAAATGTGTTCTGTTGAAAAGGCTTGAAAGTTTCTGAAGGAAACCTATATATATATCTCTAAACTTCTGGAAGATCCTACCTATGAATACACTGAATCCTAGAATGCCACCACCAGAAAAAAAAGTGTTGAAAAAACTGGTAGGTCTGGTTCAATTTAGTTTAAATTCCACACATCATCTGTACACACTTTTTTCTTAACATGGGAAAGTAGAAGATAAATAAATGGGAGATTCAGTCCAGAGGAAGATTTCTTCTGCTGTCTTTTGAGAAGATGGAGTAGGGTGGTGGGTTTTATATGCAGCTACTTTCTTCAGAGTTCTTTCTCTAAAGAAAAGCAAAGCTTTATTAATGGGAAACCCAACTTGTTATCAGGCACTGAATCCCAAAGGGGAGGCTATAGGCTTCTGTAGACAACTTTTGCTTTGTTAGTGAGAAGACTGATACGAAAGCTGTAGGATACAGTTCTGTCTCTTATTAGCTGCATAGAGAGGCAAGGAAAGAGATGAGGAAGTAATCTGCAGCTGAGAGCATCTGTGAGTAATTCTTAGCCTACTCACTTCAAAAACTTTTACAGTTCACAAGTGTAATGAAATGAGGAAAGTCTTATTAACCCCGAAATAACTGCAGGCTTCATCAGAAATTAGGTCTCGTAAGCAGAGTAAATGAACCAGCCACCCTCACAACATTTGAAAAGTGTGGCCTATCATTACAGTTGTCTTTTGCAAACTGTACTGACTTAGTTTGATTCCTTACATTCAAAATGACCAGCCAACTGATACACAATGCCTTGAAATTATTATCATTATTATTGCTGTTTTCTACGTGATTTATACTTTCATACTTAGTGAGCGGATGAAAAATACCTATGTTCTGTAATTCTCTAATAACTCAGGTTATTTTCTTGAGTTTGAAGTATTTTCATTAAAATAATGAGCACTGACATTCCACATGGACATAGCTTCCCTTTGGTATGTAAAATCAGTTACAATTTATTTTTAAGGAGTGCACATACATCCCTTAACTCAGGTAACCTCCTGCCAGAGTGGTAGTATTAACTCTGAAACAGTTAATAAGCCTGTAAATATGGAGATTTGTTTATAATATGGATGTATGTACAGATATATTTGTGTGATACATATGTGTGTATATATTGTGTGTATATATTTGCGTGATATATGTGTGTGTGTGTGTATCCCCACATGAGTACACACAGCTCAAGCTTTTTTTTTTAGTTACTTGCCATTAAAATATTCAGATAACTTCCACACAATTACGAAGTCTTAGCTTGTTACATGAGTCAGTTCCAGTTTACAAGGCAGACTAACATCTGGTACAGAACCATGCTTCATAATGTGGTGTTTTCAGATCCACAGTAGAGGATGTACAGGTGAAGAGGGGATTTGCTTTTCTTCTTGTTGCTGTTTCTGAAGGAAGCACCCAAATGTCCTGTATCCCTGTAGCATTCCTATGAAGAGGTACCAGAGACACATTTGACTCTGACTTCTCTGTTTTCTTTCTTACTCTGGAAATGCCTGAATAAAGATCCGAAGTTTTTTTTTACCTTTATCTGACTCAGGCTCAGCCAGAATTTTTTAGGATTTATTTGGTAAAAATGTTTTTGGTTATTTTAAATACAAAATCTCTCTCTTTGTAAATCCCTTGTTACAGGTAGGATGCTCCCTGATCATGAATACCATAGAAAGCCCTACACTTGCACAGGTTTTATCCTGCCTAGACTGAAGTTCATAAACCTTAACAAACCAGCATAATGAAATCCTTTGCTTTCTGTAGACAAGTCATATAAGGTGCTAAATGATGCCTTCCATTATCACTTCCATTGTCCTGAAATCAGGACACAGTCAAAAATATAAACCCTGTCTTGCCTTAGTCTTCTGGTGGTAAAATTGGAACAGATTCTTTATCACTTTCAGCTTACTATGGAGAAACAGCCCTTCATAGAATAGATTTGAAAATGAAAGATCTTGCTTTATACATTCATGGAATTGGAGCTTTCATTGTAATAGGATTCTTTCTGTCTTAAAAGATGATTTTTGTAACAGAGGCAGAAGCAATTACATAATGTAGTACACTCTCCATAATGACACAACTTTATTGGGATTTAAGTTAATCACCATAATTGTATGGTATGTACTTTATTAATATTACAGTATGCTGCATGAAGTTACTATAATTTTATTAGAAAATGGAGTTCATAATCCCTCTCTCAGAAATGCAGGTATAGGTCATAATGTTAAAAAGATGTTTGAAAAGCAAAGACTGATTTTAAACTGTTTGTACTTTTATAAAAGACGAGGAAACTTTCCCTTACAAATGTAACTCTATGACTGTTACATGCTTAACACTATTTCAGGGATTTTGCCATAGAAGATTAGAATTAGATTAGCTATTCCATGTGTGATACTCAGCTATTACTTATGAAAGATGAACTGCACCAAATGCATATTCACAGGGAATATATTGCCCTTTCTTCCAAGGCAAATCATAACCCAGAGACACGAACAACATGTGAACAGTGCTCAGCCTTTCATCTGTCTCTCTCTCTAGACATATATTCTCTCCATGCATAGTGCTCTGGAACATCTGCACAAGATTTTACATGCCACTTGTTCATAGAAAGAGACAGAGCTACAGAGAACCTCTCCCTCGAAAGAACAACATCATGAAACATCATCATGACTTTTAAGCACACGATGTCCTCACCAGATTTTCTGACTCAGTCTTGGAATCTGTGTTGTCTTTGTAAATCAGTCTAATTTCTTACATAATTACATGCCTGCACATTAAGTATACCTTTATTTAGCAATGATTCAGCAGTTACATGGACTCTGTAGAGGAAATACCTATAGAGACGTGGAAATATTACTCAAGAAATACCTGCCACTCATACCCGTTGTCTGTTCAAGTTCAACAGTATTTATTGCTTCTAAAAGAATGTCCCCATTGCTTTCTGAGCTCTTTTCTTATATTTTGGGAAGAATAAGAATGTGAACAGTGACCCCTTGTTCAGTAATGGAAAACCACTAATGAAAAACTCTTGCATTAGTGAGGTAACAAATACACCCTTTGTATTTTCTTCATTACATTTGTGTATCTACTTAACTTTTTAGTTAGCCTTTTTGGCTAAAGACTGCTTAGAAATGTTTCAAGATGAGGACACGGTTATTCCTCACTGTTTTTCATAGGTAACTAAGAAAGACAAAACAGAGTATGATGATTTTCCCTTCATGTTATTACATTGTTAATTACTTCTGTAAATCAAAAGTAACATATCGATGTCTGGTGTCTAAGATGACAACTATACCTGAGTATATGTTTTCCCCAGAGTTCATCCCGCAAAATTCAGGGCTATAGGAAGACAGTTTACAGTGTATAGAACTAGACCTATAGTGGAAGAAAGAATTTAGAATGTAAAAATGGCATCTATA
This sequence comes from Pezoporus wallicus, assembly GCF_028554395.1. Taxonomy (NCBI): domain Eukaryota; kingdom Metazoa; phylum Chordata; class Aves; order Psittaciformes; family Psittacidae; genus Pezoporus; species Pezoporus wallicus. Next base: position 3,818,032 of record NW_026639755.1, read on the forward strand.
ATTAGCTGCTTGAAAATAAACGTCTGAATCAAATCCTACACTTTTAAAAAGTAGAAGAAATTAAAACCCAATGATAATCTTGCTGTAAAAGATGTATTCCGTGGATAATGGAAAAAATACCTAGGGTTCTTTCCGAGTTTAAAAAGCGATGATAATAAAAGCATAACTGTATGTGCTTTCAGCTGCCAGAGACCAAGGCGGGAGCACTAAAATTGACAGAGCTCACAGATACTATTTTATGAAAGAAAAAAGGTTATTCTTCAAGTTCCAAGTCATTTGGTGCAGAGGAATGAAATTCAGCCTTCTTAAAATCATGTTACAGAAAATGTTGATATTGTGGTGTTATTTCCCATCAGGCTTTGGGGTTAATTGTGTCAAAACCATATTTATATTCTATTACTTGAAATAAACCACATTTATAAAACAGGATTCAAGGTGCAAACCCTGTCACTAATATAGTTAGTGAAGATGAATCTGGTGGCCGAATTTGTGTGACCTTTTTGATAGCGTTTTATTTTTACATATAGGTACTCCAGGCCTGGTGAAAAGAGTACAGTATATTCTGCTGACAAAGGCTGAAGCCTCATTTCTGCTCCTGCATTTCCCTGGATGTCAAGAACTTGGTAAGAACAGATTCATTTGAACCCTGTGTAGCTGCTCCCTTGATTTCAATAGAAATGCCATTATAAGGCATAATGTTGTGTTCAAAAGCCCCATGAGATGACTGGGTCTCTTCTACAAACCTCTCTTTAGCCTGAAATGGGACCCGGTTAAGGTAACTTGTTAACTCTGAAAGGAATTGTTTTGTTTTGTTTTTTTTTTTAACTTAAGGGACATCTACACTTCTCAAATAACAACTCTCCAGTTTGTTTTGGGGTGCTTGTTTAATGGCTGTCTACTCTGAGTAAGTGTTATTCCACTCCTTTCCCACTGAATCACCTCCAGAGTTTGAAGCGTAGGCAGAACCAGCACAATTTTTCCTCCACCCACTGAAGAGATGAATGTAGAACAGTATTGATTAGTTGGCAGATTTAGCTCTGCTGTTCATATAACGTAGATGTGGTCTAGATCTTTCGTGATCCAGTGGGCACCAGTTCTACCTAATGCACTAAACCAGAGCCATTGCTTCTAAAATAGGATCTCTTTTTCTGGGCCAGGATCATTATAACATTTGGCTGTGCCAGATGATAATTTCTCTTAACAAGAACTACTGGGAAGTTTAATCTTTCACTCACTGTGACAGCATGTTGCAAATGCCATATGGTTTATGGAAGAAAGTTGGCAAGGTGCATGCTGTGTCTCCTGTAAGGTTGCCCCTTCACTGGTTATACTAGAAAGTTGCATGGGAGCCCTGAAGGCAGCAAGCTTCTGTTTGGTTGTACCTTTTGTTTCTTTGTTTTTGTTAAACAATACGTAGCATACACAGAGCATCCCATTAGGCAAACTAAAAGTGTATTGAAAGACAAGACACTTTATTATTACCGAAAAGAGAAACTGGTTTGTGTCATCTACTTATAGCAGATGTTGTACCTACCTGACTCATTTATCTTGCAGGAAACACTCAACAAGGGTCTCACATAATTTTTATCCCACTATAGGGTTACCTGAAGGTTAGCTATTCTAAGATACTGAAATTACAGCATAGAGAATAACAGTCTTAAATAGGAAAAGTTTTCAGCACCTTAAAGCTTGTGTTTCCTGTCAAATTTTGAGAAGTAAAATAATTTTCAGTTTTAAATAATCAGCACAAGGTTTAATGTGTTCAAAATATTTTAGTTACTTTCTTAAAGTCTTTAGAATGCCTACCTTAAAAGTCAAACATAAAACCTTCAACAAGAAGACTGAATGTTAGAAAACAGGCATCGGTATTATTTAATAGACTATAATAGCTTCAAAAAATCACAACTTTTACTACTAAAAAAGAACATTATATTGATTTTGAATACGTGGTTGCCGATTTATTGGGGTATCCTGCTATTTGTATTTTATACTGAAATGTCATTTAAATTGTGCTCAATATAATAAATTTGTTTTCCAACGCAATTAGGAAGTCAGTTTGAACAGGTCATCAAAGAGTGAGGCCATCCTATACATTTATACAGTAGGAACCTGCATGTCAGGCTGACCTGCCTGATTCTGATCCATATTTATGTTCTCCAGTATGGGAACAAACTGGCAAGACCAGTTTGATTGGCATTTTATCAAAGTTGCTACATTTACTTCATACTCTTTTGTGTGTGTTTTGCTACAACACACAGCCTAGTCACTTGGGGAGGCATTTCCAATCTGTCATTAAGTAAAGCTGGCAGAACTGTATCTTCAGCACTTACTGTCCCTTCTCACAATTACAGATATATTACAAGAAGTATTACGTAAGTGTCCATCAAAAGCCCCAGTTTCATCAGGAGCTAGAAACTCAGAATACCATTGCTGCCTGGTTTGTTTCAGCCATAAATCTGGAAACTTTTATGGGAAACAAATCCTAGGTCTGTGAAAAAAAATTACAGATAGACTCAATACATGTACATTTTGTCCTTTCCATTTAAAAGTTGATCGGACACGTCTCTGCTGAGTACATGGGGAGAGTTACAAACAAGAGAAGTGGGATGCTAGTTGTCATGTTTATGAGTCTTTTCAGGTCAGACACTGTTTAAACAAATACAGGGAAGTTTTTTGCCAGCCTAAGACCTAAAAATAAATAAATAGTGACAACAACAATGGTAATAATAAAAGTAACTAAAAAGGCAAAACACCCTTCCACAACCCTGCACCCCAGGTCTGTAGAAGAAGGGGATGTGTGAATCCTGATCTGGTAGTTCTGGGGGTTCATTTCAAATTTTAATCTTAAGGAGCATGCATTCTCTTTACAGTGTTGCTTTTAATATTGACAGTAGAAAATGACTTTTTAAATAGGTATAAATGTAGTCATTTTTTAATTCAGGAAGGAGCATGCTTTTACTTGTTCTTTGATTTAATGTAGTCAATACAGCATCAGCGTTTGGGTTAAAAATATCTAGTGCACTCTGCCCTGGTACGTGGAGATAATCAAGAGTAAGGACCTTGGCCTTCATTCCATAAGCCAGTTAGAGTAGAACAAATATAATGTTTCCTGAAGAACTCCAGTTTATGACAGGGGAGATCCACAAAAAGAAATTGGGTGCCTAAATTTCCAGTTACAATAGTAACAATTCTTGCTTTACTGCCACCTCCTCCTATACTCTGCACTACAGTCTTCAGTGTTTAATGTTGCAGATTCTAAGACTTAGAAAATCCACTTCTGGACAGATATGCTGAAAGTAGTGGTGGCAGTAGAGAAGGTCCATGCTCCCCCAAATCCTGATGAGTCTGGGAATCTCAATACCAGGTTTATCTCAGAATACATCAAGATCCATAGACTTGGTGTCCCTTTTTCTGTCTTACCTGAGGAGCTGCTCAGATAGGGGTCCTCAGAACTGCCCACTGGACTAGTGTTTGCACAGAAATCTGGTCTCCTGTTTCAAGTCCTGTGCTGGTATCTGCAACATATTGAAACCCTGTTAGACAGGCACAGCAACAGAGCTCAACCCATCTGCACCCAGGATGACAGCTCTTGTCACTGACAGACAACTGCATTCAGTTTGCTATGGTATCTTTTGGGGTGTGGGCTGGCAGGAGCAGTTCCCCAGATGAGGATCAATCTAGGTCATTTACCTTTTGAAGTATAAATGCTGTCTTTAAATTATAACACATTTCTCCTCATAGTTTTCCTTTTAATAATTGAATAACAGGTGCTGAATGACCTGGTTACATCACATAGGCAGCTGAATTAGGCTAAAAATAGCTGTAAAGAAGAACATGGTATAAGGAGGGGAAGAAAGATGAGAATTAGCCTTTCAGATGGAAATTGTGCTTTTAAATTAGATGCATGATAGAGGATGACAGGAAAGTGATAGAAGCTGCAATCCTTGCTCACATTCCTGTGGACTTCAAAGGGATTTTTCCCCATGTGAGAACTGCAGGATCAGACATCCTATCTATACTTGTTTCTTTCAGCATCTGGCTCTTATATGTGTTGTCAGGAGAGCTTTTCTCACCATATGGGACTTGTGAAACACACTTAAAGCCCTTGGTAATGTTCAGTCCATTGCCTACTTGGTTGGGCATTCCTTACACCTTTCTAAAAAGCGCCACCGCAGAGCAAAGTTTAATTTGCACTTTAATGTGGGAAAAGAAGTCTTCCTTTTATAGAACATTTATTTTACAGCGTTCGCTTACAGCAGCTTTGAAAAAGTAAAACAGAAAAAAAACCCTGGCATGCCCCATGCTGCGTCAAGAGAACTAGAGCATGGCCTTTTCACTTACTGCTGTCAGACTGGGGCTCTTCTGTTTCCAAACCTCATTCAGCAGCCTGAAGCTAAAATGGTCTTCTTTGGAAAGCCTGCAGAACTTCATCCCTTTTCAGGTCGTGGGATGCAGAATTACTTTTGGGCTCCTCTTTCAAACTGTGGAAAAAAGATTAACCATTCTCTCCTCAGGTCTGCATATCTGGAGAGAGATGAATCAGCTGCCATTAAAGATACAAATGTGGCTGTATAAAAAATACATCTTCTGTCGCTCTGTAATGAGGACCTGATTTCACATATATCCTCTGGCTGTTCTAAATACTTGTTTAGATTTTGTGCTAATGCACAGCCTGACACAAAGGCTTTTTTTTTTTGTATGTTTTCCTTGCTGCATTAACACTGAAATAGACTGGTGAGTCCTGGAGAAAGCTAATACAAATGCTATCTGTAAGGCACTTGGATCATTTACCCACCACTATTTTCTACAACACTTAATTTCTTCTATGTGAGGCTAAGAACGTTCCACGTCAGGCTGGGGCAGGTGGTAAAACCACTATTCACAAACTCATCTTTATGTCCTCCATACAACGTGGTACGCATTCTCACTACTGATGACAAAATCCATTGCATAATTTGTCTGGATTTTGGACTCAAGTTCTTGGCTACCATTGTTGTCCCACTGAAGCTGAATAGCACTGAATATCACAAACTCCAGGGACAGAAGAGCAATGACTCTCGGAACCTGTTTGAAAACAGCATACTCTAACTACTGACATTTTTTAGATGAATATAGTAATATATAGATGTGTAATATGTAGTAATACATAGTGAGAATGTGAAGATACAGTTTTCTTTGCTAATCAAAACATGCAAAATCATCCATTTAGAAACTTTTCTCCCTGCTGAATCTCGTAATTCCGAGAAGTGGATTGAAGTTGGAAAGTTTGTTCTTCTTAAACAGTCATGATGTGCATGTACCAGAGTTACCTGAAAGTGTTGTGCTACTAGCTTGCGTTCAGTTTAACGCAGCATTTTTGAGGGAGAAGTCCTGATTCTCCTGTTGTAATTGTGAGGAGTTGCGCCGGCAAAAGCAGTGTTCTTGCAGCTTTAGGCTATGCCGAATGAGCAGGAAAGTATCCTTATTTATTATGCAGTAATAAATGTTTTAATTCTGTTGCTGGTGGTTGTTTAGGGGGTGGGGTTAATTACAGCAGATATGCCAAATGTTTTAACGCTCTGTGCATTTATTCCCTTGCTATAATGGATGGTTTCCCTTAAAGATAACATTGGTCATTGCCCACTGCTCCTGTTTTGTGAATATCTGTCAATAGAGTTACAGAACTGTGTTTTTTTATCACCAGGCTCTTCTGCAGACTAGAGCACCTGAGCATCTCCAGTAATCTTTTCTTTCCATTTATCCTCTGGCATTCTACTGATCTAGTTTACATATTGCCTCTGCCCCAAGTAATTTGAGATGCTGAGGGTGAAAATCATGACACAAGACTCGAAAGAAATCATTTGGTTAAACCTCTAGGTGGCCATCAAAAAATCTTGTTTCAAATACCTTTCCACTGTGCAAAAATGAACAGAACTTGTGTGTGACATTCAGCTTTGATCAAATGTCATATCTGGGATTCCATCTGCACAGCAGTGTTTTTATAATAAGAGCTATCATAAGACTGCAGATAATGCTTTAAACTAGTATTAAATGAGTGTCTGTGAGCTGGATGCCTTTCACAGTGGATTGCATATCTTGCCATTCTCTGGAAGAGGGAAGTTTTAACTTAACAGTACCTTCATAGGGTACGTAAGTTCCTTCTGACATAGAGTTTCTCTGTGGCCCTGAATAAGTCTCAAGCTGCCTTGATTTTCTCTAGATTGGCTTATCTTTAAAACAGAGATAATGATACTTTTCCCTTGAGGAGAGTGGAGTTCAGATAGTTTGGGGTTAGTTTTGTAAAACTTCAGAATGCATGACTTCGGCAACATGATACAAATTTACCTGTGATTTTGGTTTTCTGTTAAAAGAAAGCATGAGATATTTTACTTCTCTCATGTCTTTTTTGTTAAACTATATACTCTTGTTCATTATAATCATTCTTGCCCTGCTTCAAAGATAACAGAGGGAATCTGTTGTGGTTTTTAGCAGGCAGCCTCAGCATTGTTGTCTATCCTGGTTTCAGCTGGGATAGACTTAATTTTCTTCCTGGTAACTGGTGCGGTGCTGTGCTTTGGCTTTAATCTGAGAATAATGTTGATAACACACCAGTGTTTTTCTAAATCAAGGACTTAGTTTCCTATGCTCTGCCAGTGAGGAGGGACACAAGAGGTTGGGAGTGAGCACTGCCAGAACAGCTGATCTCAACTAGACAAAGGGATATTCCACACCATGGCATGTCATGCCCAGTATATAAAGTGGGGGGAGTTACCAGAAGGGGACAGATCACTGCTCAAGTGGGGCTGGGTATCTGTCAGTGGGTGGTGAGCAATTGTATTGTGCACCACTGCTGTTTATTGGTGTTTTGTTTTTCCTTTCCCCTTTGTTTTATATTCTCTCACCTTGTTATTTCCCTTATCATTATTATTACTAGAGGTAATAGTCATAGTTTTATATTATACTTTAGTTACTGGACTGTTCTTATCTCAACCCATGGGGCTTACAGTCTTTAGATTCTCTGCCCTGTCCTGCCTGGTGCAGGGTGGGGAAGGGGGAATGGTGAGCGAGCAGCTGCATGGTACTGAGTTACTGTCTGGGTTTAAACCATGACAATAAGACATCCTAAAGCTGAGGAGGAGGTTAGCACTGTAGCAGGCAGCCAGAGAGCAGACATTGTGGGTGGTTTCTGCTCATTCATTAAGAGAATTACATCTAGAACGGACGTGGCTGTTTGTGACTTGCCTTCAACATGTGAATTGATCCATCTTATGACCACAGTTTTGACTTTTTTTGTCTAACAGTCAGGGACCTGTGCACTTCAGACTTCGCTATTCTCATACGTTGTTTCCAAGGTAACATATTTTTAGCCCACAGATCCCAGTTTTGATAAATGGAACTGTCATGCCCCTTTTTTTTTCTCTCTTGGTTTTCTCTTTTAAGACTTAGTCAGCGTTCCTGGGGTTCCAGAGATGCACTGACATTAAATGCCATGCTGTCTTCCCAAGATTGTATTAGCATGCCAAGCAGACTTTGTCTGAATCAGTACTGTAAGGAAAGACTGTGATCTAACTTTCTTGGGTACATACTGAGATAGCTTTTCCCGTTGACCTCAGTAGGTTTCAAAAAGAGCACATGTAGAAAGACACTGGCCATCCACAAGGGTGTGGGTTTAAATGTTGGTTTTATCAGATGATGAGCTGTCTTTTTGGAGCGGTGATATTGCCAAAGATAAGGTGTGAGACAAATGCTTTAGCTTACAATTTAGTGTAGTCCAGTGGCAAATCAGTATCATAAATAGTAACTATGGTTTCTGGAGCCATTTTGCCATTTTCCCAGTTCATCCTGGTAGCCACCTATAGATCTAGAGATCGCAGCAGCTTAACAATAGATACACCAAGCTGGAGTCGCTTGCCAGGTACAGAATTTTCAGCTTTTCTCACAAACCTGACACACACCTCTGCCATCACCCTGTCATTCCTGCTTTCTTTCATGGCTTGCAGCCGTTGTGGAGCAAGAAGTGACATTTCTTTTATTTCACCCTACTGACATTTCAGTAGATCAGCCTCCAGACAGTTTCTGTGGCCATACCTTCTGGCACACTGGAAGTGCTTTACTATGGGAGATCAAATGTGTATCTAAATTCACTCACCAGTTAATTCTACATTTGGAAAATGAAATCTGATGATAGAAATTGGAAGAGTATCAAGCAAATCATTTTTAAAGAATAAAGGGATAAATTTACATATGTTATCTAACACAGGGAGAAGAATCAAGAAAACGGTTGCAGGACATCTATACCAATTGCAGCTAGTTTTGCTTTATACTGAAAGCCATGACATGGGGCGATAAGGAAGAGCTTGAGCTGCTTGTTCTGACAAGATCAGTCTTTTCTGGAAAAACATCTAACTGCCTGTGTGCATATGGTCGAAAAGAGAAAAGATAAATCATTAGTGCTTCCATAGGGTAGTCAGCCTCAGGATCTCCTAATGTTTTCAAGCTTTAATTAATTCTTGCATTACTTTGGCAAGATACAAAATAAAACACTGTCTCCAGATTGCTGCATCATCTGTAATTACAGTATCTCCTCTGAGGCTGCATACCAAAACTGGTCCCAAGTCAGTTGCTGACCCCAAACTTTCTAACTGAGAGTTCTCGCTGAGCTCCCACAGCAATAGCAAGGCAAAGTTAAAAGTCCTGCAGATGTCTGGTTGCACTTACCAAAAAAGAGCACAGAACCTACAGAAAGTGGGACGTGAATAAACTGCTGTCAGGGCCACTGGCTTCTGCATTTGGAGATTGTACTCCAGACTCCCTTATAAAATCTAATACTTTAAAGTGATTTAAAACTCTGGACTTCGGGTTTGAATTCCTCTGTAGAATACATAAAATGATCTGGTTTGTGGGATGGAGATAAAGAAGATTGCATTTTTTTCATTGTCTGCTACCAAGAACTTTCTCAGGTCTGAGATCAGGCTATAAAGCTGTGGCTATTCTTTTATTTTTAAAATGCTTTCAGAGCTAAAAAACCCCACAAACCCCCAAAACCAAAAACAACAGGCAAAACCCTGTTAGTATAACATTTATTGTTTGAGTTTCTTTCACCTCCTGTGCCCTTTCAAATCATCAGGGGCTCAGACTCTTGCTGATTAGCATTCAAACGTGATATTCATTATATTTTGAGGCTGAATTCTGACAGTGGGTGTACATGCAAGAATTATGAGCTTTGTTCTAATGAAGAATTGACTCCAGCTGCAACGTGTATGAAATACTCCCAGTTGCTTACTCAACTAATCATAGCATGCTTTGACAGAACTGTGTTTCACAGGTTTGAGATGTGGTCTTAGTACACCAAGACCTATAAAGCAAAGCAGTCCTGGTGGGGACCTATATATTTCAGACAAAGGGGGCTAAATATATTCCTTTTTTGCTTGTTATAGATATTCCTGCATGCATGCCAACTAATGCATAAAACAGTGAAACCACCAATATGACTTTTTCTGTAGAGTTGTATGATTTCAAAACTTCTTCCTTGCCCTTATTTGCACTATAGGTTTTTTTAATAGATCTCATTTTACATTGCTGTTTCCCCTTAACTGCTTACTGACACAATAAATAGCACAATATCTGTAATAAGTTCTCAGGAACTTTATCTGGATCTGATGGCACCTGGCAAGCAGCCCTAGAGTGAAACAGTTTTCTGAGTGACAGTGATCAACATTTTCATCACACAAACCTCAGTCAAATTAGCTATTTTAGACCTATGGAATTTTCCACAGAAGCTTCCATCATTACATCTCACCTGGCTCCTGCAACTACCAGTGTGGACTGGATGAAAGGCAAACCTTGATCTGGCCATGCATTCACCCACCATAAGCTAACGTTCTCAGTGGAAATGACAAGATTTTATTCCTTGGTGGGATACTCCCCTCTCTGTCTGCCTTTTCAACTGAAGCTACTGCCAGGGTCTTTTCCACAAAGCAGTTTTCATGTGAGTGCTGCACAGCATCAGATGTTTCAGAATTAATAAATTGACCTGTAGTATTTGCTGTTGTCCTCTAAACCCAAGAGTCTGAACTCAGCTAGAATTATACTGTCCCTCCCCACTCCGTTGCCTGCAAGCTCATTTTCTGGATTAATGCCTTCAAATGTAACTAACTAATAATTACTACGTTCAGTTTATTTCCTCTTGCTTCTGTTTCACCTTTCAGAAATGTAGATGATGACAGCAGCGCACAGAGAAAGTAAGTGTGCTTCTAGTGGAGCAGAGAAAGGCTAAGTATCCTCTCTGCATTAACTTTCAGCGTTTACCTTCCAAGTTAAAACCTTCTGTGTTGTTTGAAAAAGTGTGAAAACAGTGTTTAGGTTGCATTTCTGTCATCCTCTGCTGCCATACCATGGAGAAGTTGTGTGCCCTTTCACTAAACTCCTGCTCTTCATTACGACTGTCGCTTAAGTAATTTCATGAAATTAATACAGTCACTCCTCTGTCACCTTGTTTAAAGAGAAAACTGGTTGTAAGAGGAGCTGTTGCAGCTGAGGTGCAAAAACTCGTTAAGTTCTCTACCCTTTCTGAAGCAGTGAGGAGATCCAGGGTTTGTATGCTACTCACCTAGGAGCTGGTGCTGTTTCACAGTTACAGCAGCCAACCTAATGACTGAGTAAGAGCCTTTCCTAAGAGGTTAGTGTCCAAATACAGGTGTTGTTAGTCTGTAGTTAAAGCCACACCTTTTTGCAAAAGTATGGATTTAAACCTAAAAATCACTAACATTTAGGCCCTTGTAAAAGCCTAGGTAAGAGAACTTGGCAGCACTCCTCATCTTCCACACACACCACAGCTGCTTTCTCTTTAGGTTGCCACTGCTTGCAGAGGTTTTGGAAAGTATTTTGAATGTTGTTTTCATGTGTAGGCAACTGTTGCTGATTGCTTATACAAAATACATTAACAGAGATGTGTGTTTCTAACCCTGCTGTGTAATTGTTGCTGAATCCTCTATTTTAAAGTGGGAATTCACTCAAGGAAGTTGTAAGCTTCCTATATCTAGCAGAGACCAACCACAATGTATGTGAGACGTCTCCTTTCTAAGAATGCAGTTCTACCCTTAGTTTATCAGTACTTGATGATTAATTTTTAAGTACAATTTAAGTGGATGATTCCCTGGGCTGTCAGCAAGGTTTTCACTGTGATGTCTGCTGTCTCTTCTGTTTCTGCTTGTGTAATCTGTACTGTATTCTCACCTATTTCTTCCCACTAATGTACTCTTCAGCTATGCCTCTTTAGGCAGGACACTTAAAGATGTGGAGGATGCGCCAGTGTGTTGGCAGAATCAGTATTTGCATGATGATGTTTTTATGTTAATCTGAAGTTTGACAAACATTCTGTGTGTATTAGTGCCTCTGTGTGAGGTGTCTGTGTGTATGTGCATATTCTTGGCTAAATGAAGTACAGAGTAAAGGTAAGAACGGTGTCAGATTTTTTTAATGTGATAGGCAGTATTCTATAGCTAAAAAATATAAACTTTTCCATTATAATGCACTTAACACTGAATAATCTACCAGGGGAGAGGCAGGTACATCTATGTGCATTATGTTAGAGATACCCCCCCCCCCCCCATGTCTCTTCTCTATCAGGCTCAAGATAAAAATCAGTCCCCAAATTGCTAACATGCAGGCACACAGCAATTGCTGTACTAAATCAAAGCAATCAAGTGACTTATGCAACGTAGGTGAGTTCAGATGCTGAAGAGGCAGGTATGAGCTTTTCATAAAGGATAAGTTCCCCGGTAACATAATGTTGAGGTTTGGGAAAGAGCAGACTTCGATTAGTTTATAGTCTGAAATAACTCCCCTCTAAACTAAATAGCAAAAGTCCTCTTGTGCCTGTGATAATTTTCATTGTTCATCCTTGAACATGTATCTATTTCCAGTACAGTTTCTTTAAGAAGGGGAAGTGAACAGAGTATTTGTGATGAGACTACCATTAATACGATGCAACTTTGCAGTAGTCTTATTACGATTCCTGAATCTGTTCTTTGGTGGTTACCAGGCAGGTGTAAGTGCCTTGGGATGTTGCACTCTGCAAATTGGGCCCCTGCAAGAATACAGATTTACAAGTAACAATTTAAAGCTGCTGTCCAACCTTGTTCTTAAATCACAACTTTCTGCCATTTGGCTCACCCTGCAGTCCCACAGGCTCATAGATGGGACAAGGAACAGGAGCGGCTGCCTGGAAGCTATGCGGGAGGGAACAGTAAATGGAAGGAACACAAAGGGAAGGTAGTTCTTAAGCTGAGGAAGCACGGAACCCCCTACAAACAAGCTTATTTCCTGATTTCATGACACTAAATTATTCACCTGCCTAATCAGCCACTTTGATGATGTCAGAATGTTTCCCAAGTTTTTAAATAACATCAGTTAGGGAAAGAGACAAATTACTGTGGATGAGGTGAGGGAGAGAAACAGAACGCTTGGAGGAGACAGCTGTGGCCAGAATTCCTGCTCTTGGGGAAGTCTCTGGTCCTGAAGCCTCTGAGGAACAAAAAGAGCAGCCTCAAGGAAATTTCACTGCCTAGTTATCAGTTGTTTGCTGAATGCTGATAGCTCCTGCTTGTTATTGAAGGCAATATCAATGTAATTACACTTGTTACTGGGTGTTTTTTTCCCTTTCATATTCATTTTGAGTATAGCAATGCTCACCTCTCCGTTACTTGGTTACAGATTAATAATTGGGTGGGAATGGTCTAGTGTGCCCGCTTGTGAAAAATGGGCAAGTGGGAATAGTTGCTTGGATTTCACTGTGCGTCTGTATTTAGGCCTATAAAACAATAAAATTATCTTCCATAAATTGTCAGCTTGTTGCTGGGCAGTTCTGGGTAGAGAAAAGTTCAGTCTTCATTGATTCCAGCCTACAAGTGTGGAAAAAACTAAGTGATGCTGAGTGAAGCAGCCAACAGGAAATCTGAGAAATAAAACTAAACTGCAGAGGACTCAGTGAATGATACTGCCCTACTCATCAGCAGCATTTTTAAACAGGCAGAGCTTTGCAGGGCAAGGGAAGAGGAAGGTTGTGGAGAAGGTGGGGACAAAGAGTAAAATGCTGATTTGGAAGACCTGATAGGCAATGGGAACTTTTTTCCCCTTGGTCAGAGTTTATTGACTATTAATCCCATGTCAGTATTCCTGGTGCAGCTGATGGCCTCAGCCTGAAGACCTTTTACCCTAGACATTTCTCAGATGCTGTCAGCATTCCTAGTTTTCATTGGATCACCTCTTCCAGCAGCTTCAGCACCATTTTTTGTCTGTTGGACAAAGTCAGTGAGTTATAGGTTTCCTTTGTTGAATATTTTCACTGAGCCTTTACCCGTGGAAGACAGGCTTGTCCTTGCCTCTCTGGTCTCACAAGGCTCTCTGCCCTCCAGCTGGTGATCAGGGTATTGCTTTCTGCATGCAAAATAAAGATGATCTCTCTGGCAAATGCATTTTTAAGCAGGAATGCAACAGCACCATTGGCTTTAAAAATATGTTTGTGTAGCAGGTTTTGCAGGCTTCTTTTTTAACCAAAACTCCCCAGTTCTTTTATAATGTAGAGGCAAAGGAGTCCTGGCCTCTCCCCTGGCTCTTGAAAAAAATAATTGGGAGAGGAAAGGAAGGAAAGATAAAATGAGGTTTGAGTGTGCAATGAAAAGGAAGTCCTGATGTACATTTAGGTGTAGGAAGGGAACCTTGTAGCAATGATCCAGGTCATGGTCACAGGGGAGAGAAGTTCTAGTCTAAAGAAGCCAGAAGTTCCCTTATGTGGGAGGGGGTTCAGACTAAATGTTGCTGCTGCTTGCCCAACCAAGGGCTCCCCCCCTATACTTCCCTGATATCTCATAGGTACCATGGTAGCTAAGGCTCCCCTCAGGACCACACAGGGATGCTGAGTTTCATCAGGAGAACACAGCCTTGCAAGCACTCATGGCCATGTGGGGTATGCCAAAAGGAGTTGCCTTTCCCTGGTAATTGCATCTTCTCACCCTTTAATTTTGCCTTAACACAGGAGCTCTGTAGTAAGGCACAGTTTGTCTTCTAGGACAGTATACTTAAAGCAAAGGTAAATCCGATTACCTCAGTTCAGTCTAATAGTTTCAAGCTCTGGAAAACAAAGTGGGTTTTATTACTATTATGGGTGTATTTTGGCAAATAGTCTCTTTCTTTTCTTAAAAACTATATTATATTATAAAGCCTGATGAAAATGAAGTGGCGTTATAGATAAGTTATATGTGAAGGCTTGGAATCATTTACTAAACATAGTTTGAGCTTGTTGAGATATTTAGGGCCTTTTGTATTCATGATTATTTTATGTGTAGCTTGCTGTTATGTAAGATATGAAAGTAGTCTGTGGGGAATGAATTCAGGGCTTAAAGGCACTGGAGGAAGACACACTCGTATCACATGAGCTGAGATGCTCATTATTTGGAGGTACTGTTAGAGAGGCAGGCTCACAGCCATGCATACTGCACAGCAGCCAAAGGACAGTGCTGGCCCTGTTGTTCTCAGGCATGGCAGCAGTTAAAGATGAATTTTCCTCTTCCTCTCCAAAGCTGGCCGATGCAGGTCAACAATCTTCTGCAACCTTTCCCTGTTACCACAAGACTCTGTTACTCACCCCTAAAATATGGTTTTTAACATTAGTCAGTGTTATGCGCCGTGTCTAGTTTGTAGCTAAGAAAAACCTAAAGACTTTCTTCACCTCTAGCTTAACCCATTTTGAAGTAAAACTGCAAGAGTGGTTCAGGTCTCTCTGGTTCCCAAATGAAGTGCCATAACCCCAACAGCACGGTAGCACCTACGTGGAGTTCACAAGCTAGACAGAAATAGAGCTCATGGCTCAACCCTGCCAAGAGGATTGAAAACTGAGAGGTAAAATGGGAGAGGAAGGTTGCTGGAGAAAAAGGTATCTTGGAATAACTGCTTGACATGATAGTAATTTTTGTCAAGTATGATCATTTTCATTAACATTATTGAACAAGAATTACAGACCTTATTTTCAAACTTCTGTGTCCTTATAGACAATTATTTTTTTTTATTTCCAATACATTATTAATTCTACATTGCATCCTATCTCATTTTATTGTATCTCTCTTGGATGCCCAGTTACTTTTGTTAAATATTAATAGCTATCTTTTAATTTATCCTGTAATTTGGAAACAGAAGAGCACTGCAGTGGTTTCTGAGTTTCCGAGGGACGATATTTCTGTATGGTGATGGAGGACTCTGAACGGCAGTGCACCTGTCTCCCTGGGTATCAGGCCCAGGCTGACAGCACGCCGATTGTCCTGCCACTCTTATCCTGTGGAGGCAGAAGATAATTTGTGGAGCTGTGTGAAAATGTCAAAAGAGATAAAAGGCTACCCTCCACATTTCATACATCCAGGAGGGGTGTTCATGTGGGAACCAGCATCTTTGAGACAGAAAAAACAGCTGTTCAGGCAGAACCAATGTACTTCAGCTTTGCAGATAAGTCTCTCTTTCCAGGGCTTTTCCAAGCCTTCCGTGCCAGGGTTTGAACATCAGGAGTTCAGGTCACAGAAATCTGCCTGGCACTCTCTGAAAACGGGGAAGATCTGTGGCATATTGAGCTGAGCATTCAAAATCCATTTCATTGTAGCACTGCACTAGCAGTACTAATTGCAGATGAGCCACTGTTTACTGAGGGCAGCCTTGCGACTCAAAACAGAAGGAGGGTCTCTGCTGGGTCTCAGGATGTTTGGGGTGGGCTTTTGGGGGTTTCCTAGCCTCCAGTCATTGATTTGCTTATTAGGCAAGAAGACAGTAATGTACTCCCTAGGTCAGTGACAAAAGAAACGCTTCACACTGACTTTCCCTCTTGTTTTTTGAGTTTAGATGATGGCTGCTCAGAATACCCTGAAGCACTGATGTATGTGTGCAGTCAAGGATATTGTCACCTCATCAATAGAATGAGGAGGGACATTAAACGTTATGTCATTCTGGATCAGCTTTAAAATCTCTTGTTTCAGGACAAGCTGTAAAGTGGTTATTCATTTTAGATAGAAGTCAGTGGAGATTTATTCTTGTCCTTTCCTAAAAGTGATTGATTATAAGATTATTTTATTTAAGCTGCCCAGAGGGATTGAGAATCTTTATCCTTTGGGTGAGGTTGATCCCTCTGACCAAGCCTGTGAAGTTTGTCAGTGTGTGCAGTGGACTCAATCAGGTTTGCCTTAGACCTCACTCTGCTTCACAGTTCATAAACAAATAAATAGCCCCCTCCATGTTCTTGGACTAATACTTTTCAGTATTTTCCCCTGTACTTAAAAAAAAGTGTGATTCCAATGGCACCTTTGTACTGGAGAATGTGGTGGTGTTCGATGACCATGCAGCCACGATGCTTTCTATTAAAAAATAAACATGGCTCTGCCATCTGCTTCTCAATGTTGTCTGAAAACCCAGCAGGCAACACTTAGAAGATAAGGATTTTTCCTATTCCATACATACCCAAACTGACCTGCCTTTTAGTTCTGGACATAGGTTCCCAGTGCTCTATGTTAATGAATTAACCAGCTGTTTCAGAAAGATTTCAAAGACTTCATATCTTTTTATTTTATCTGCAACAGTTCTAAAGGTTTTAAAGGACAAGAAGAGGGCAGAGCTTATAAGAAATAAAGGAGGAAATTTGGGGAACTAAAAGATTGCAATTACTGATGGAATAGAGGATTGAACTTGTTCAAATCCACCTTAAGATGCTCAATTGCAGATACATACATGTTTATATATATATGTATGTATCAATTTTTATTCAGCTGAGTAACCCTGGTGCTTGTAACTATTCATGTGCACAGAAGTACTCAAGTATACGTTGGGAAATTAAGGGCCTAAGTCTGTGTTTTGTGGAAAGTGTTACCATTTGATTCATAATAGAGCATACTGGTATACGGGTACTTAACAGAAATTGGCAGAGCTAAAATATTGGGGCCAGTAGGGCAGCTGTTAACACAGCTGGAATTAAACAATGATTTCCCCTGTTTTCCCAAACATGGAAAGCAGACTCTTATCGGGTTCAGTTCATTGAAAAGCTGGCACTCTGTTGACTGCTGTCCCTTGCACTGTTGAATCCTGTCTTGTCACCTTTTTTCTCTCGCCTGTAGCTTCCTCTTGTCCTTCCTCCTATCTGTACATTAGAAGTTCTTTAGGGCAGACAGTGTTTTTTTTACATGCTTGCACGTAATCACAGTCCATTAACAATCCTGAAACACGTTAAATAATTCAGTATCAGGAGAGATCTAGGACCACAAGCTAATACTATCTACAGTATCAATGATCCTGTAGTTAAATGGCTCACTGATTTAATGTAGCTTGCTTTCTTATTATATTTATTACAGTTTTGCTAATGTCATTGCTAGTGGAATTATGGGTCTAAGGAATTTTCATTCAAGTATAGCCATCAAAACTGTTTGCAGTTCAGTGTCTGTTGAAATGGCCGATTTATGTCCTCTTTTTGTTTTACTTCAAAGTGGTTTAGGTGCTACCTGAGATTAGAGAGAAAGAATAAAATAAGGGAAAAAAAGGAAGGAAAAGCAGGAATTGAAACTCCTCAAAGAAAGGGGCTTTTTCAGTGGTAAACATTTAAACTTTCAGGTATTCTTTTACCTGAATCTCTGAATTATCTGCTAATGAGAAAGTGGCATCAGGCATCTTCTACCCACAACCAGAACAAGCAAACCTGAGATTTCTGCTTTAAGGAGGTAATCTCTGATTTATTAAGGAGCATGGCCTGATAGGTTTTGGGAGAGCATTCCAGACATTACTTGTTCAGTAGTTCAGGGTGATGTATAAAGCCAATTTATTTTCTTAGTATAATTGTAGATTATTTTTCCCTTTCTCACTTGCTACAGATACACTGAAACTGAAGTGTATCCGCAGCTAAAATAGGTGTATGTGTAGATAGTATTTTCCTTTTTAGTAGCAAGGGAGTGGCCTCATGGTTTCTTCATTGCAGAAGCATGGTTTTTAAATGATTGGAGTTCTGAGGCATTCTTTTAATCTCTAGCTAAAAGATTTAAGCACCAAAAAATAGTCACAGAAAGGTATCTAAACAGGAATCAGTTGTCACCAGTTCATCATTGCAATATTTTCTGTTCAGAAACTGATACCCGGCATTGTCATAATGTTTGTGGGCTGTGAAAAATGGGACAGATAATTGGGTTGGCAGCATTTGGAAATCACATGAAAGAGAAGACTGAGTAAAATTCCCAAGAACTCCACAAGAGCACGTGATTGGATAATACCCAATATACGAGATCTGTATCATATTCCAGTGGTAGAATAGATCTTGTGATACAGAGTGCAGTTCTGGTCATGTCCCTTTAGACTATATATGGGGTTTTTAGGTTACAGAAGTAATTAGACTTCTGTACAAAGTGTTGGTGTTTATTTTCCATTATAAACAATGAAAAGACATATAATCAAGCCACAAATCAAAAGAGAAAGAAAAAAAAAGGGGGGGGGAAGGAAGCAAAGAATTTACTGGCAGTACATGCCATTTTATTTCTTTTTATAATAATATTAGATAAGCATATATAATTAAATTGAAAGCAATTAATTGAGAGATAGCAAAAGCAATAACTGTTTTACATAACAAGCAATTAGCTTGTAAAACTGTTTGCCAGAAGCGATGGCTGAAGTTGAGAGCTTAAACCAGCCTCTGTGGGTTTAATTTTCTGACAGTTCACAGGAGAATTAGGTAGGCATTTTTTGCATCATGGGAATGAGGACAGAACAACTGCCCAAGATAAAAGCAATGCTTGAAATAGTGTTTGTTTCTTGTATCTCCCCTTGAAGACACGTTCCAGGCCATCATGTAAGACATGGTTCTAGGTTGAATCAGTCACTGTGTTGGTTCTTACATAGCTTTATGAAGGGGTCTTTATTCACAGAAGATTAAGGTATAAGTACCAGTGTACAGTGTCATAAGCAGGATGATGTCATATTTCAGATACCTTTTAATCCGTTTGAGTATGCACCTTAATTCTGAGACAATTTTGATCCAATTAAGGAATCAGTTGGGCAGGGAGGGGGCTATTTTAAAGAAGTCTTTGGAGGTCTAATCATTTTTAAACAGACAAATATCATGCCAGGCCTTTGCTCTGAACTAGTTATCTTAAGCTAAAAATGCTACATAGGAGTGATTTGCCTATCTAAATAGTGCTTGGGAGTATCATCAGAGTAATGTTTGAACAACTCTGACAAAACATACTGCTTTTTCCACAGCTAAGGAAGAAGAAAATCTAAAATGGCTGAAAGATTTCTGCAGATAAGGAAAAGAATGCAGCTGCAAAGGAAAACGGAGACAAAAATATTTGCACATTCTTCCCCATAACAGACTCTCATTGCGACGCTTGAATCAGGCATTGACTCATCTGGGTAAAGCCTTTTACTGCAGGTGCCATCCATTTCATGAGTCTCTTCAGAGGGCATTGGGGGGAGCTGCGCTGCAACAGGAATGCCTCAGCATTCCTCAGATACAGCAGGTAGGAGAGCAGTCCCTCTCACACAAACAGCAACTTGCTGCAGCTCTTCTCGCTTCAAAGCAGTATTTCATCTCTTTCAAAATCGTATTCCATGAGGTAAAGGAAGTATCACGCTGAGATTGTCAGCGACATTCCTCACTCCTCAAACGGCTTCCTTTGAACAGCTGTTAAGATACCATTTTAGTTTCACATTTGCTCTGAAGGGGTAGCAGATAATGAGTGCAAGTTGGAAAGAAACTGTTTGAATTCCTAGGCAGACACTTTATTTGTATTGCACTTATGGTCGGCCAGCAGCAGCGACCATTTGTTTTTAACTGTCACTGGGATCCTGTGTCCTGCTGTGTGAGATGAAACACAGCGAAGGATTCATCGTTCCTCTCTCTTACTTTAGGTGGTTGCTGCAGACTGTCTCAGGGCAGGGGGGATATGTGTGAAATGAACCAAGCACCACGTTTTCTATGCGTGGGTGGCTAAAATACAATGGGAACTGAGGGCACAATCCAAATCATTATGGATATTCCTAGAAAAATCTCTTATCCCTTCTAGCATCACCTCCCAGGGCAGGGAAGTGCCAGTGCGGGACCAGTTACCATGGTGGTTCATTCTTCCATTGTCTCATCCTAAAACAGGGAGCAGAAAGTCCTCCAGAGGTGGATGCAGGGAATGGCTTTAGCTTTTCAGCTGGGGGGGGGAATAAAACAGTGCAAACGCTCATCACGTTTATATGACTGCTTTGGCTACAGTCAGTGACACAGCTGAAACCCTCCCCACCAACCTAAAAGCAGCAATGGCATGTAGTGCAGGCAGAAAAGTCACTCTAGTGACTACTAGTAATTCAGAAATGCAAATGGAGAGAAGTGGTTTATGAATTATTTGAGGGGTATGAGGTATCTTGAAGCACAGTACAAGTTTAAGAAATATGTTACATAGCGGTAAGCTCAACAGTTTTGTTGCCAATAACTACAATGATTTAGCATTGTTTCTTTTCTGGAGTTGAACAAAATGCACAACTGCTTCCCTTTATGTACCCTAAGGGCATATTAGGGCAGTGTTTTTTGTTTGTGGAATAATGGTCAAAACAGCTTTGCATAACCAGTTACAGTAAAAATCATTTGCAGTATTTGTATTATCTACTTACACGGGCCATTTTTGGCTCCTATGTGGTTTGCAGGAAGTTTGGCTGAATTTCAAAACAAGCTTTTAAAGCTGCTCGGAACCAACAGAATAGATAGGGTTGGAAAGGACCTTAAGATCATCCAGTTGCAACCCCCCCTGACATGGGCAGGGACACCTCACACTAAACCATGGCACCCAAGGCTCTGTCCAACCTGGTCTTGAACACCACCAGGGATGGAGCATTCACAACCTCCCTGGGCAACCCATTCCAGTGCCTCACCACCCTTACAGTAAAGTGCTTCCTCCTTATATCCAATCTAAACTTCCCCTGTTTAAGTTTTAACCCGTTACCCCTTGTCCTATCACTAATGAAGAGTCCCTCCCCAGCATCCCTATAGGTCCCCTTCAGATACTGGAAGCTGCTATGAGGTCTCCACGCAGCCTTCTCTTCTCCAGGCTGAACAGCCCCAACTTCCTCAGCCTGTCTTCATACAGGAGGTGCTCCAGTCCCCTGATCATCCTTATGGCCTCATCTGGACTTGTTCCAACAGTTCCATGTCCTTTTTATGTTGAGGACACCAGAACTGTACTCCAAGTGAGATCTCTCAAGAGCAGAGTAGAGGGGTAGGATCACCTCTTGCATGACATCAGCTGAAGCTAAAGATGAGCTTTACATGACCAGAAAATGAAAGAGGAGGTACTTTGGATTCTTATATGGCCCACGGAGCGGTTTTGCTTTTTCCTTAAAATTATGTGTAAAGAGAGAATTTAAAAAGAGAATTAAAAAAAATGCATCACATGTATTTTTTGTCTTAAATCACAGAATTTCTCACAGATTCAATGGTATGTGAATTATGATAACAGAAAAGCAACGAAGCACATACCTATGTTCAGTGTTAAGGCTTGTGGTAATTTGTGTGTTTAAATTTGCCAGTTACACTACATTATTTTTGCGGGCTAGCGCTTTTTTCCTAGTTCATGTATCATATCAGATTTCAGATTCTCTCATGCTTATGTTGAATCCAGCCCCAATTCTGTCACTGTCATCCCAATGGAGCTGTATGAAATACAGTAGGATTATCTGTATGCTAATCGTGTAAATGAAGATGCAATAAAGGTAACATCAGTGTAGATGTATAGGTCATAAAAGATAAGCAATGTCTGGGGTTGGTAGGTTACTTCCGCAGTTGTATAGATTGTTGTTTGAAGGAGGGCTGGAGCGATGTACTCTTTGCTGACACTTGGAAAACACAGTAACTACTTCGTGGAACGCATCAACTGCGCTCAGCTTTGTGTGCGACACAGAACTTCTATGAAGCGCGTTATTATTAAGGATTAACTACAACATTACCTTTTAATAGGATCATAAATCTTTAATTACAGTTCAATATGGTACCAACTAAAATTGCTTTTGGAATGAAACACTTTTATTGAATGATATGAATGCGAAATATCTTTCAGATGTAAAAAAAATCGTAACTTCTCAGGGCGAAGTTAAGGCATGCAAAACTCCCACTGACTTCAAAGGATGCCAGTGTCTGCCCACGGATTAACATGGGATTTACCTGGTCTGCCATTACTATTTTTACTACTCTTAACACCCATTAAAAGTTCGTGCCCCTCTGTGGTTGTTATATTTATAGTTGTTTTTTAAATTCACAATAGTGTCAGCTCTAATTATTTGAGAGATCTCATCCAGGCAGTGGAGGAACAGCAGGTTGGTGGTGGGTGGTTTTCATCAAGAAACAAGAGTGTTCACTGAAACTGTATTAAAAGTGCAGCTGGAATTTCATGCCAGTTGAAACGTGAATGTCCATTACTGTCATTGCAGCTGCAGTTTCTGCTCCAGCTTAGCTTCCCTGCAGTGACCTTTCCAAACATGTGTCTCCTCAGGCTCAGAGGCTGCCTGTGGCAGAAGGGCTGTGCCAAGGGAGGCAGCCTTCTGGACGAGTGATGGGGTCAAATGCTGTAGTGATGGGAAAGTTTTTAAAACGTGCAAAACTGCATATTGTTGCTTGGAGGGTTATTTTAGGCATCTTCCAGAGGGAGTGTGTAGTGCAGTTAAGTACTTTCCTGTTCGTTTAGTCTTCAACATTTTATGTTGCTTTGTTTTTCAAACAGCAGCTGACTTTTGTATGGGAACATCTTTTGGATCGTACCCTTGGATTACACCCATGAATGGAAAGGCAATAGATCCTACCCACGCCTAAACTATCACTCAAGGCGAAGAGGAAATCTGTGCCAAAGAGAGCGAGCTGCAGTAGGAAAGTGTTCTTTGCAGCTGTGTGCTGAGTGGATGTGTAAAGAGGTAATGCTTCAATTGCAAGGCAGAGGAAAAGGGAACACTGTTTTCACAGCAGATATTTTCCAGCCCACTGATGTAAAACCCCCTTGTTTCCTTATTAGAGGATACGACACAGACTCTTCCACACTTGCAGAGACCCTAGGCAAAGCGAATGTTCACATGCATGCGATGAAGCTGCATCACAACAGCTGCAGGTTTAAGCAGTCCTTTCTGCTCTTGGTAAGTGTGAAAAATCATTGGCAAATAAGGTTAGTATTGGTCCTAGGGCTGTTTCACGTGCTGTCAGTTAAGAGGGTAAAAATCAGGTGATTTTGCAAGTGAAGGCAGATTTGCATTTTTTGCCTAACTGACGTGTTCTTACTTACTACAAAGATTAAAACATGAAGAAAGCTACCTCTGCATCATTCCCTGTATGCGTCTCTTGACTGGCATTACTGTCCTCATGCCTTTTTCAAACTGTCTCTGCTTTCCTCTCAGATTTGGGGGTACCAGCATAGTGTTTCAAAGGTAAAAGTGGAATGTGTTCGCTTTAACTAACTTGAAAAAACATAGACAGTGAAGTGGCAGTAGCATAGACACAAGTCAAGCTATACTCCATACCCAGGAGCTCTGCCAAGTGGAGTCAGTTTGTGCTGTAATTCACAGCAGTACATCGTAGCTGGCATAGCCATTGTCAAAATCTGTCTAGTTTAAAGGTAATGCTGATACTGAGTCCTTACTCTGCAATCCTCCAAATACACGTAGCTGCAACTTAACACATCCCTGACCATTGTACTTGCTTCTGTCCTTCAGAAATAGCTTTTGTCTAGGAGAAGTTGTAATGTTGATATTTGTTAGCTGTCAGACTTGAAAGTTTGGATGCTTTTATTATAATAATTCAACAGGAATTTTGCTGCCCACAGTTACTGAATCTCACAATGCATGGCAAGTGTTTCCGAAATGGGTTCAATGACTGGATTATCTAGTAGCATGGACTGAGAGGAATGTACTTGCAGAGTGAAATTAGTAGTGAGAGTGCCACGTTTCAGGCTTTTTCAGGTTTTGTTAGTTCAGACTGCCTTGCATGTACTGAGCATCCATTTGCAATTGGAGTGCATTGTACGTGCTGCTAGTGCATGTCTTCTGGGTTAGCTCTACCCAAAAAGAATGCATTTTGTGCAAGAGCCACGACGCAGACAAACAACAGTATCACAGGGCTGGGGAGGAGGATGAAATAAAGGTTGCCTAAAATCTCATAATCTAAACCAGCAAAGAGTACTACACCCTAATTTTAAAGCATTATTGTTTATTGCATGTAAGAGGAGTGAGTGGATGGTGCATTTCCAAAAGTAGGAAACTTAGATGTCTTTTAATCAGAGGGTTTTTTGAAATTAGTATTTTAGCTTGCGTTTTCAGTGCTTAGCTCCGCTTAACTGCAGAATTGTCTTACCAAGTTACCAGCACACGGTCATTTTTTACACCAGTGTATGTTGGGTACATATGCAAAAAGTTATAACATACTTGAGGTTTTGCAGTCTGTTTTCATAGCCGTTCCCATAGGCAATCCAACTTGTAATTTTGAGGGTTTTAATACACTGGCTGGAAAAGTGTGGGTAGCTTAAAGTGACAAATAATCGGGAATGTTTACATTTTTCTTTGCCTAATATTCTGCTGGCTTATTAGAGTATGTTTACAAGTGAATGCCACAAATAGTTGGACTGAAGTTGTGAAATGCTCATCTAAAAGATTTCAGATTAGCTTTTTTTTTGTATACCGAGCCTTTATACCAGGATAACTGTACTTAAATATTGCCTCAGCTTACGCTGTCTTGATGACAGGTTGGTTTTTTTTCTAACAAATAATTATTTTGGGAGAAAAAAAAGGAAAAAGGTGGCTGTGTTTTGATTTGATTTTTTTGTGTGTGTTTCATTTGGGGTTTTTTTTTGGTGTGCTCCCATCTGAATGTTCTTTATAATGTCAAAGAGACTGAGAAGGCATTTCCCACTCCATTTCCTCCAGATATAATTTACCACAGGATTGTAGAAGTATGTGAACTGTAGCATAGGGAAGAAGAAAGAAATAGCATTTCCCGTGATATTGATATTACTGGGTATACTGGGTAAAAGACTACGAACTTAAACTGCAAGCCTGGTGTTTAAATTGGTAGTGTTCAAATTCTTTAATTAAGGACTTTGAAAGGACTCTACTTCTGAGTTTATTTCTGCATTAATTTTTTATTCACAAGGATTAATTGTACGGGGCAAATAAGATAAACTGTCTTGAGCAGGAGTGACAAAAAGCAGTGTGTGTACACTATATGTTTGCAAAGTCAGCAGCACGGTTTCAGTGATGATTTTATCCTGGAAGCTAGCATCTGGCATGCTGACCTCACGGACTGACAGAAGATCCACACATAACACATGCAATCAACTTACAATGGGGAAAAAGTTGGCAAAGTTTGTGCTTACCGCACAAAACTGCCCTGCGTGCACGTGGCAGAGGGATGACGTGTCCCTGTCAACTCCTGGGAGAGCATTCCCTGTTGGAAAGGGAGGTTGCCTTCGGAGACAGAAGTCACACGCTTAGCAGTTTCATTAGAGAAAGCTGCATTTTGGGGAAGTATTTCGGGATTGTCTGAGGTGTGGCTTAAAGATTTCTTATGTATGTTCTCAATAAGGAAGCAACAACTATCCAAAGCTCAGGAGCTGAGAGCACAGTGTAATGAAAATATAGCCAACCTGATGAAGAAACCCTCTTTCATTCTTTCAACAGTGAACATAGTTGTGTTGGCAAAGGATGGGCAGAGACTGAGTAAGGAGCCAAAGCCATTTGAAAATAATATAAAACGATACCTGCTGTCACATCTCCTTGAGTTAGGGTCTTACCGTGATTTCTAAGCTGAGTCAGCCTTTACCCTTGTTAGTAGCTTGATAGGAGAGCTGATAAGGAAAACCCATCACATTTTTAGGACATGGTATTTATGGGTAAGTAATCAGTGCTGTCATTCCCTCCTCCTCCACAGCCAAAATCAGTGCTGCACCTTACCCCATTATTCACCTTGAGTATTTTGGACTTCCAGATTACTGCAACCACATCCTGGCCCCTAACACTGATTAACTTCCCCTCAGCAGGTTTCACCAAGGAGGACTATAAATCAGATGTGCCTTGGTCATGTTCTAAACTGGGTAATTAAATTTTCCCTGCCTACATTACCTTTGAAGTTTCAATTACTTTACAGCTTCTTTTCCCTTCTTTATTTGATTTCCTGAACTGGTTTGCAGTATTTCTTTGCTCTCGTGCATGTTTCTACTCCAGATACATCTGTATTTGAACCACAGTAATTCTGCCCCACGTGACAGTTGTATAGCCCTTGCAGACATGCTAGGAACCAATAAATATATGTGTTTCCTTAGTGATATAACAGCGATTCATGATACATTATCCTTCACCATACTTTGAAATAAATATGCCCATGTTTTTTATGCACTTGGAAATGCAAAGAGCCACATTGTTTATGGAGGCATTGCCCTCATAGAATCATAGAATAGTTAGGGTTGGAAAGGGCCTTAAGATCATCCAGTTCCAACCCCCCTGCCATGGGCAGGGACACCTCACACTAAACCATGTCACCCAAAGCTTCGGATGTGGAGAATATCCTTCAGTTCAGAGCTTTTCCATGTCACTGTCTAAATCAGCATGTGGAGGGCAGGAAACCGCTTCTCTGATAAGAGAGGCTGCAGGCCCTGGGTATTTTGTTTGTTCTGGAGCAAGACACATCTTTTAGCTGCCACAGCTCTTACCTGGCTCTTTGCTATTACTCTAACAATAAGTTGAAGCTGTGGCTTAGGTCATGAGAGCTCTGCAGAAACATGGTTATAAATTCCAGACAGTCAAATAAAGCTTCGCACATCAGATGAGAATAGAGAGCAGAAAGATTTGATTTAAGGCACAGTGATCCAGGTTGATGCACTGATGTAATTTCAATCTCTCACAAAGGTTAAAAGGAAGAAATAATAAAAAAGAATGTTGGAACTAAGCCTATCACTGAGATCTCTACCTGGGGAATATTGATTTGATACTATCAGGCCAGAGGAAAGGCAAGGGTTCTTGCATTTATTGTAGCAGTAAGAAGGTGAAGTTGTACTTCTTAATGATGTTCCACTCCAAACACAAACACTGAATCGATATTCAAAGGTGCTGTTTCCTACTGGAAAAGTCCACGGCAGGAGAAGTTGAGGAATGAATTGCGTTGCCCACATAGACTTAAAGCATACACCATGGGAATATGTTAGTTCTATGCTTTTTACCCAGGCATTGCAACAGGGCTCTTGGACTTTGATGTGCTCAGGTTTTGCATGTTGCTTGTATGGTAGTTCAGATGCTGCTGTGAGATTACCACTGCTGGTAACCTAACAGTAATCTGGATACTCAGTTTTAATGTAGCAGTACAACAAGACTTTTTAAGCGCAACATTCCCCCTTCAAAGCGTCAGTTGTGCCAGCACCAGCAGGCAGCTGGGGAAGGTCTGCCACAGCCTGACAACAGTAAGGCAGGGCTGAGACCTTCCCTTATGTTGTCAACTTCCATCGCTTGGTAATGGTGAGGAGGAGATGGGCCAGAGAAAGGAAAACGAAGACATGACATGGAAAGGAAGTTAAAGAGAACAGGCGTCAGAACAGGGGAAGATACTGCTATTGCTGCATGATAAAGAAATACATAAAATTAACTATTTTTATAATTAAAATACTAGAGCTTGTTCAGTAAAATGCCTTTTCATATCTGGAATAGCATTCCAATCCAAACTTGTTTTCGATAGAGATGCAACACAAAATTTGAGTGCATTATGAGTCCTTGTGTAGCCCCGTATATAGGTGAGATGAAGTGATTCAAGTGTAACGTTGTGTTCGGTGTACATAATACTGACTTTTTTCTTTGCCCCATCTTACCCTCTTCTGGCAGACTTAAGCAGGAAATGGCGTGTGGATAGGAGTGTCAATATACTCTTAACATCACCGTTTATCTAGTCCTGCTCATGACAATAGCTGGCTATTAGCATAATGTTTATAGAGAGCACAAGATGAACTAGAAAGCAGGGCAGCAGCATTGCCCTTGCTGCTGTTCAGAGTCAAATAAAGCCCTATCCCTGATGGGGTAAACTATTCAGAAATAGAAATGAGTCTGATTTTCCTGCTGCCTTCCACTGATAGTGGTCATTTACTCTTGGGGTGTTATATGTAAAGAATTACTGGTTTTAATGTGTTCTGTATCCATGTTGGTGCTGTTAATGAGTGCTGTCGCGGACTGAGTGTGGGACTGCAGTGATAGTTTCTCTTTTGCCACCTCTCACATTTCTCAGTGTCATTTCATCACAGCCAGTATCCACCTGTTGAGGACAGCTCTTCCAGGCACTCTGAAGGCTGGAAGGCAGTGCAAGTCTTTGTACATGGTGACCTAAGAATTTGTGGTTTAGGGTATAAATGAATAGTGTACAAGCTGTTCCACAGTCGTCATTCACACAGACCCTTACTGTATGGACACAGAAATGCTGATTTTTTATGCGCACAGGGTTTTGCTGTACTCCTAAAAAGCACGCTGCAGACATCACCCCAGCCATGAGTGCAAAATGGCCAGTCATTCCAAATGCTCCCATAGCCACTTCTCATACTTGCTTTTCCCACTATACAAAATCTAATTTCCCTTAATGTCACTCTGTTGGTACATTATAGCTGCATTTCTCACCCTCTTAGCAAGACCTGTGCTGGCCCCTCCTTGGGGCAGCACAAATCCTGTCATTCCCTTCACCAGTGAACACAGCATCCACTATCGTTTCATCACTCAGTGCTCTGGTACTGCTTACATTAACACACATTCAGTGTTTGGGTGAGTGGAGCATCTTACAAGTTTTAAAAACATTTTAAAGGACCGAACTTACAAGTAACATCCCTCCTACTATACTCACAAGCCTTTACTCAGACTTTATGATGGACCTCACACACCTCAGAGCAGCTTTTGTGCAAAAGCCTAAACACAGCAAATAGGGCAGAAGAGATTTCTTCTAATACTTGCAATGAATGACTATGAGGGGAGATACAGCATGGGAGAGAAAAAACATTTGTTGATATTCTGCTTCCTATAGCTTTTCCTTTCAGCTCACATTACTGTATTAAAATGCAACATCTGCTAACTCCTGACTGTGATTTACAGTTATTCTGGGTATTTTCTTTGGCTGCAGTATAGTTTCTCATGCATGATAGCTGAGCTTCCTATGCCATCAGCAATGAACGTAAGAAAATGTGCTGTTCTTCATGTATTTACTCCGAAATCAATATTTTTTAATACAGAAGAAAGCATTAAAGCTTTTATCTTAATCCTCATCTATCATGAACTGTAACATTTTTGTCTTCTATGGGGCAAAAATACTTGGTTTGATGAAAACTTCTTTGGTATCTGGCAAAGGTATATCTTCTAGAGAAGTGTCCAGTCTTGTCATAAAGAAGTAAAATCAGACTGTTGGTAGACTCTTAGCAGTCTCCCCATGTGCATGTTATCATTAGTGAACAATCAGTCTGTCTTCACTTCAAGCCATTTGTATCTTTTTTGTTACAGAGCTCTCAATAACCAGTATTTCCTTTTCATTCAGCAATACATCAACGAAATGGTGTTATTCAATATGTGGATAAAATATAATTAATTCAATATGATAATATAATTCAATATAATAATCCAATGTAATATAATAATGCATATGCAAAATATATAATCATTAATATAATAGTATGGCATAACAGTATAATATTATAATTTAATATATGAATTTAATAATACAAATAGTATATTAATATATTATTAATATAATGAAATGATGTAATTCAATGAATTGATGAAATTCAGTACATCAGTGAAATTTCTTCTCAGCATCTCATTCCCCACTCCTCCCCTCCCCTGCAAAAAGAGCCTGCCACATTTCTTGGTATGCTAAATAGGGCAAGCTCAGTTCTTCTTCAGTCTGAGGTTTCCCAAACTGTAAATCACACCTGCCACAATGCTCTCCATTCAGCCTCCCTTTGCTGCTCTTCTCTCGTGTCATTCCACAATCATCAACAGCACAGCAGGACTTGCACTCCTGGTTTGTTTTGTATGTACCTGGCTTTCAAAAGTTACTTGCAGCCATTTAAAACAAAGGCAGAAGCTCATCTCCTTGGTTTTTGTGGTGGGTTGCAAAATTCACATGCCTTTTTTACTGGATACAGAGCAGTGGGAAACCTGACTGAGGAGGTTCCTGCAGCTCCAGGAAGGAGAAGGCAAAGATGCATATGTGTATAAGCCTGCCACAGATTTGAGAAAAACACTTCAGTGCCAGTTAAAGTCAGTTATCATTGTGTTCATAGCAAAGATGATAGACGTAAGCTACAAAAATTCAAATGGAGTTCAGTAATGCCCTAAGGAGAGTTTAGGATGGTTTATGTAGGAATTTTTAGCTATTCTTCAAAGCTCTGGAATGTAAAGAGATCCTGATATTCAAATGTAGGCTTTTGGCTTAGGTTTAACTATAATTTGCAGAGAGCTGTCTTGTCCCAGCTTCCTCCCAACCTTCACCACATTTTACTTTTCTTACACAAGGCACATGAAATCCCTTCTATTACAATAAAATCCCTTCTATTACAATAAACAGTTCACTTGAAAATGCCAGCTGTGAAAATGGAACACCCCTTTATTGCTCTAATACGACATTCCAATATAGATGTGAAATTAACGTTGTCAATGATACTAAAGCACAAACCAGGAGAAAAAATAAAAGGGGCTTTGATTTTGGATCTTGCTCACACTCAACCCAAACATGAGTTTGTTCCACATGAACTGCATGCTGTTAGGTTGACCAAGCCTATAAAGGCAAAAATCTATACCAAACAAAGCTCAGGTAGACCTATTATACAATATTTTGTTTACCTTACGTAACACATCTTCAGTTTCCAAGCACTTCTTCCTCAATAGTTTTTATTTTATTCCTCACTCTGCATTGCACACTGTTAATTTCTTAGGTTAACCTTGTTTAAACCTGTATCCGTTTGACTTTGGTGGGAAATGCTCCCAGTACTGTTGCAGTTACATAGTTCATTACAACTAACTTTAAATCAAGTCCCAGCAAATTATGAGAAACCAACCAGACAATTCTTGGAAAACAATCCAAAACACTTGTTTTTTGAAGTTACCTGAAAACCCAAATACTGGAGTAGGTGTAACGCGGGGAAGATCCAACGTGGGAACTAACTGCCTTTAGAAACAATGCTAGATAATTCCTTCTCTCTGGTTGGGGGATATTTGACAAGGAAATCACTGTAAATGTAAAACCAGCCTCACAACTCTAAATGTGGTTGTACCCAGAATAGGTTATAATACACCAGAAGAATATCTGGTCAAATGCCTACCTGTCACCAAAATAAAACACCCTTTGAAACAGGAATTCCTTGAAATAGGCAGCATAGGAAACTGATAAAAGTTTTAAAAGCTTATGAGAAAAGAAAATGGATTCTGTAGAAAACAGTAGGGTCAAACCTTTAAAAATGCTGACCACCTAAGGAAAGAAAACCACTGCAGAGAAGTGCTGATTCTGATTTTAGGAAGCCCTGTGTGTGTCTCTGACATGCTGCCTACCAGCTCTCTGCTTCTCACCTCCCCAGGCTGCTGGCACAGTGGCAGGAGCCAGCAGAAGGGAAGACTTGATAACCGAATACCTGAACATCTGCTACCCATGATGGTTGGCTTGGGGTAAGGTAGTGTGTGGGAATGTATCCTTGTTGTCGGATTGCTGCCTCCAGCAGGGAGCTAGACTTGGCCGGGAGATGCTCTTTGCTCTGTAAAACTCTTCTAGTTAGTTTGAACAGTGAATTAACCACAAATCCTTCTAAAAATGTTGAAATGAAATAAGTTAATCTTGATTCTTTTATTTTATTGTCTTCAGGTCTGTGTTAGCATGGGCTTTGCCAGAAAGAAAATTCCACACATTCTCCCCTTAATAATTCTCCTTCTAATTAATTGTGCACATTTTCTGGGATGTACTTTACAGAAAAGCCATTTCCTCTGATTTATATCAGTTGTTCATTTCTGCTCCTTCTTGAGATTTCTCATACCTGATGCATGAATCCCTTAAAAGGCTTCCCTTTAAAAAGCCACCCCACAGCTTTGTCAATTATTTTCCAGGGTTAGTGCTGGCAAGTAGAACTCACGACTCTCCTGAGCAATTAACCTGGCAGTTATCAATAGCAAACACCGTGCACGGTAACAAAACGCCACCGAGCTGGGAGCCACGAGGCGATGGGTTGTGCAGTACAGCTAATGAAAAATGTGATTGTAAAATGGGGAGCCCATCTGACTTCTTTGAACCCTTGGCAGGTGATACGCTTAAGTAATGCCTTTAAGAATGCTCAGCTTCCCACCTTCCTGTGTGCTAGGTGCCGTGGAAAAGCACTAATGCCTTTATATGTGTAGGAGCACGTGTATGTTTAAACAGGGAATGGCAAGCAGTCTGTGACACCGTTCGCTGTGCCTGGGTTTCTCTAAAGTATGTGAATCAGCAGGTGCAAATAGAGGACTTGACTTTTAAATCAAAATCAAACTTGGACAATAAGTCACAGTTGTTTTACAGATATCCTTACATGGATAAAATGATGTTTGTGCTCAGACCTACTGCTTGGAGCCTAGTGCTGCTTCATTTCATGAAGCAGGCTTACTGAATTTATAGACTCCTAACCACTGTGCCCAGCCTGCACTTTTCTCTGTGAGCTTGTCTAGCACATGATGTGCCCAAGTTACTCCAGACACAAAGCAGGCAACGCTAACACTTCACTTTAGGTACTTGCTGTGCAGGAGCTGGTCTTAAGAGTGTTCAGTGTTGCAATACCGTGCCTGTACAGCCATCTCTTACTGTATTTTTTGAAAGAATTGCCCCTTGGTTCCCCCTTCCTGCCATCCCAGTGTGACTTACCTGAAATCAGGAGTTCTACTGTGGCTCACCAAGCTCCCTGCCTGGGCTTGGCAGGGCATGTGCTGCATTGCAGAAGGGAATCGCAGACCCTAACCCAGTGAACTCAGTAGTGAAGCTTACCAAGACTTGACATCTGTACTGCGATATGTATGTGCCACATCACTCTTTACAGCAGATGACATTCTTTTGCACCTTTTAATTGATTGATAGGAAACTCTTTTAGTGTGTAATAAAAAGGTACTTTGTAATCGGATGCAAATAGTACCCTTGGCAATTGTTTTCTACTACCTGTCCCATTGAAGATTAGTTAATTATCTGATTTAACACCAATTCCTTATGGTGGCAGTGGACAGAGACATGTACTGGACATCTGAGACTGGTCCAGGGTTCTGAAACTGCCCAGCATCTCAAAACGTGATCTGACTTGGTTGTGCTAAAGAACATCTGAAGGTTATTATAACTTGTATAAGTAAGTTCTAGAAAAGCCTGCATTTAGTACTGTACTATATGCTTTGTGAAGTGTAACAGTTATACATTAGCTTTATGAAATTGAAGTCTTCCTGCATATTACATTAATACCAGTTAATAGGGTATTAGTGCCACCTAATGTAAAAATGTAACCCAAGTGTCTCTGATAGTATAAGGGAAGGCTTTCTCATTCTCTCTCTTCCATTTGCAATAAACATTAGTGAAATAAAAATAACCATGGATTATGGAGCTGTTAAATATTATATATTCTTATGCTATTAAATGTAGACTATTCACCTTTGATTAGCAACAAATATTCTATTTAATTCTGAGAAATTGACTGTTTTATAACACTCTTAAAGGATTCATCATGGTAATGGAATACTTCCCTGTCTCAAGTCTCGTATAAACTCTAATTATTTTGGCCCCAGTTCTGCAAATGTACATGCACAGTTGCACTCAGGTGAGGAGAATTAAATGCATGCGTAAACATTAATGTGAGCAGAAGCAAGGTCCTATGTGTAGCCTTTTCTTTTACTAAAAGTACAAGTCTGAATTCCAAAGATAATTCCATCTCTCTAGCTGTTTTATAGGAGAAAAACAATACTTCAATAAAGATTAGTGAGAGCAAAGATGAATATAGAGAAGGAGTGCTCTGGTTCCCCAGTACCTACTAGGTACAGGTAGATACCTATTAGGTATCTTCTGTCTGAACCAGATTTGCCAAAAGAAAAAGCAAAGAGAAGGGAATCAGTAATTAAACCTAGAGCTTTTTTCCCATTCTCACACAGCAGCCTTCTTGCATATTGGCTGCAAGCATCCCTTCACTGGGACTGAGGTGTGTGGCAGTGACAGAATGTTGAACACTTAATCCAACCTGTGGGTTTGCTCTTGTGAGTCTCACTCAGGACAGTGCTCCCAGTGTCTGTGGGGAAGGCAGAACTCCGTTCAGCATCTGGATGGAAATGTCTCTACTAGGAATATGCAGTACATAGAGCACCATACCTTATAACAAATATATAATTGATAGAGGGTGAGTTTGCTTGCTGAGATGTAGTTATACGAATCACCCCTGCCCAAAGATGATTCAACATTAACACAGTAGCTTTCATAAAGTCACAGATACATACTGGAGTATATGGAGTGATATAAGTAAGAAAGAGCGGTGAGCAGTCTAGGACCTGAATCATGAAGCTCCTGTTAAAGGCCTAGTTAAAAGGTTTTGCTGATAAAACTTTGTTCTCTTTTCAACTAATTTTAATGTCAGTATATGCTGAAGCACTAGTATTACATTCGATATTATAGAAATGGTGCATTTGCACAAAGGTTGCTTTAGACATTGCCACTGTTAATCACAGTCAGCCTTCAGATGTTTGAACTAGGATGCAGCTGGGTATTGATGAAGGAAAGGCAGCTCCTGGCAAACACTTTGATTTATAAAAATAAATGATGAGTGCCTGACACCTTGAAGAGAGTCAGAATGAGGTCTCATGAATGATACTAGGGGAGCTTTTGAAAGTATTGAGGACATAGTGAGTCATGCACTCATTTCTTTTTATTAAGGCTCCAATTTAGCTCTGATTTTGTTACCGCAATGTAAATGAAAAACATGTTTGTAGCTGCCTTTATACCAAGAAGTTAATGTATTTAAAGCATGGATTGTTGCTTTCAGGAGTCTGTTCGATCTAATGCACAGCAAGTACATGCTGGAAAAAATTACACAAAGTTGCATGCTCTGGCTTTTGAGATAGTTGCATGAGTCTAATTGTAAAAAGTTTGCCTATTTCAGAGATGGACATAAATGGAAAGCTGAGATGCTTCTCCTGAACTAATAGACTGTAATGTTAAAACTGTCTTCTGGGTGCTAAATGGTGATGTGATTCTCCCTAAGATTTGTCATTTCCTCTTTCTAAAGCACACAGTCTCGTGCAGGTGTAATGTCTCTTCAGCTTGTAATGTCTACCCTGCCACTGCGTAGGAGAACCTCAGATCCAGCGTGGCCTCTCCAGGCAGTCCAGTTCCCTGCTTTTATTTCTGTAGCTCATCTAGCTTTAATTAGAAGATTATGCACCATATGTTCTTGAGGACAGGGGTGAATGTTAAGGGACCTGCACCCCTCCTTTTGGTCGGGTGGCCTGAATAGCAGCAGCTGCAAAGCTAGAAAAGTGAGCCATAAGCCTGCTCATGTAAACACCCAGGAGCTGCTTGAGAGGGTATTTGCCCCAGACTGGTGCAGTACCTGAGGAAGATGATCATCAGCTGGGTTAAACAGTAACTGTGAATTATAAAGAGACTTTGGATAAAGGAGAAGCCAGCTTGAAAAGGAGCAATAATCACATGAGGTGTGTTTGGGGCTGGTACCCAGGGAAGGCCAGGGGCCGACTGCAGCCCTCCCAGCCAGGGCATGGGGGCTTGTGTGCCCCACAGGTGCTGTGTCTTAGAGGTGGCATGGGAAGGCATGAGGGGTGTCTGCAAGGACATATTAACACTTTGCAAGTGTCTGGTGATGAATCTCCTCTATCACTGGTATTGATCCTGAGCATATAGGGCACAGAGTAGCAGTTATTTATGTGCTGTCTATAAATCAATAAACCGTTTGATCTTGATTTGATTTAAACCACCTCAACTGAGGAGACGATTTCCCTGTATTTCAGGGGGATGTTTTGGGCATTGGTAATTTCTGCTCCCATGTACAAGAGATTTCTTTCTCTTTCCTGTAGCTCTCACCCCTTTCCCTGCCCCTGATTTCTGTATTTCACAAAGATGGCAGAAAATTAATAGTGGGGCCAGGAGGGTTTGTTTTCATTTTCCCCTTCCCATCATTTTGTGAGTGGATTAAATGCAGAGAGAAGGAATGGACAAATGGCCTTCTTACAAAGATAATTTTTATGATTATAACTTATGTTCACAGGATCCTATAAAATGGGAAGAAGGAGTGACTACAGCCAGGGGAGCTCAGGAGTCTGGATTTCTATGTGATCTTGTACCATTCTCTCCGTACATTTAAATTCACTTAGAACACTGAGGCATATTCCAGAGTTGAGCTGTGACTTCTAAGTTGAAAAAACAGAGTGGAACCCCCTTTTAGAGGAATTCATTTGCAAGTAAGTAAGTGAGTAAGTGCTGCATTTCAGAAATCCCTGAGAGGGTGCAGAAAGTCACTGCAGTTTTCCTTGCCTGTGATCTCTTCCTCCAGCAAAGACAATGAATACCTTTTTCTCCAAGCAGGCTGGTTTGTCTGTTTTCTAAGCCGTTTCATTGAACTGCCTTCCATTAAAAAGAAAAGAGCATTTTAGCATATGTCAGATCTACTGGAAGATTCATACTAAGCCACAAAATAGTTCTCCACGCTCTCATGATCAAGCTGATGAGTTAAATTGGTCCATGCATACAGCAGCAGTGCAGGGCTTATTGCATCTCTCAAGTCCCAGTTATGCTTTCAGAAGAGTGCATTGGCATTATGAAGGCAAATTTGCCTACAGATGCATTGCACTCAGTGGGATCCATTTATCCTACATGGTGAGCTTTATCTAAGAGTTTCTAAGCTTGCCTTTTCCCATCAGCCAAAATCTTTACCAACAAAATTCTTTTTGAGATTTTTCTGGGATGTTGTGTTTATAAAGAGGCATCTGTGTTAATGTGCTGCAGGATGCTGCATCGTCTGTATTTTTCCTGTTTTGTAATAAAATTTCTGCATTTCTGGGACTTTCCCAATCCATATTTTGGGACAGCCATATGTTCAAGGCAAGGAGGATTTTCTTCCTGCCATATATGCATTCTCTCATATTAAGGGGGCTTTGCTGGAACAAACCCTCTTCGTCTCTACAGAGTGGTGAAAAAAGTAGCTGGTGTCTTTAGAGGTGACAAATGCCAATACTTTGAAGCTCAAGGAAAATGAAAATCAAATTGAAATGTCTACCATGTTTACAGCATTGTGGAAGTCATCCTGCTGCGCAGCACTGTGATTGAGAGACGCTGATCCACCCGATCTGCTCCTGGTTGATGGGTACTTGTGAAAATTGACCCACTGAGCCGTCTTCAAGAGGCATAGGAGGAAATGTATTTGCTCTCCTTTCAATTGCCGAAGACAAGGTTATAGTGATAAAGGAAAAATAATGAAAGCAAAGTAAAAGGTAAGAAGAGCTGATGCTACTCCTTTTTTTCTGACCTTTCTGCACAGCTAGATAATGTGAGATAAATCAGTTGCAGTGACTGAGCGCAGCCTCCTGCAGCCACAGCCTCAGGGTATGGAGTGCTGGGTGGCAGAAAAGTCCAGGGCACTCCTGCCCAAACCGACCTCCTGTTAGGCCACAAAC
The DNA here is from genome assembly GCF_028554395.1 of Pezoporus wallicus. Lineage (NCBI taxonomy): Eukaryota > Metazoa > Chordata > Aves > Psittaciformes > Psittacidae > Pezoporus > Pezoporus wallicus. Next base: position 3,855,703 of record NW_026639755.1, read on the forward strand.
ACAGTGTGTGATACCCTTTGCTGGGCCAGCGCAGTACTTCAAGCGACCACTTTGTGCACCATAATCAGGGTCTTACCTGTCTTTAAGTGAAATGGGGCTTTGTGAATTTGAGGCTTTATCTGCACACATCTAGTCAAGGTGTACCATATAACTGACAGGATCCCGTTTATTTTGGAAATGTCATAGGATATCTATGCTCCTTCTCAAATATGCTCTTGTATTAATCCCAAAGCAGCATCCTGTATCTCCAATCCCCAATAATATTTTTGTATGTATTTCGTTGTTGGATTTATATGGTTGCATAACACAGCACCAGCTGATAGGGTCTGCATTTTCGATTAATTTCCTTAATGTAAAAATCGTGTTTGTCTATTCCTAAATGCATACACCAAACCAATGGAAAGAAACACAAAATCATGTGAGAGTCAGAATAGTCATTGGTTTGGACTTCCTTTCCATTAAAAAAGGCAACCACCTTTTGCATGTACCTTTCTGGTTATGTACGATTTAGTAAAAAGCTAGCATATAGAGCATGAGCTACCAATAGAAGCAGTATTGATCACGTTTACATCTCATGTTTTTCATGAAGTAACACATGCCATTACTTAATTTCATCGCAGAATACAGTAAGTTTTCTTCTACTGCTGATTTTTATTTGACACGAGTCTGCAGGAAGGTGTATTATATGTTTTCTGATGGCCGTAAAATTGAATCAAATACTTGATTCCAATATGGATTTCCTGCTGTATATTAAGAATTAAGTAGAGAGCTGGTTGTAGCAGATTTATTTGTCAGAGCGAGATCTTTAAAGACACACGTCACTGCGTGATTCATTTTTATTATTAGTTATTTATCCTCCACTGCATAATCTTTTCAGGGAGATATCTAACATGGTTTGAATGTACATTCAACCCTAGGGAAATAGAACTTATAGGAATCACATTCCATTTCCATTCATTCTTCCATCTGTTCGTTAACCTCAAATTTGTTTCAGTCTGTATCATCAGATACAATGCTGTCATTCTAACACTTTATTATGTCATTCACTGGAACTGAATTCTGTTTGTTGCTGAAAAACACCATAAATTCAGAAAGAGTTTGGAAAAGATCTTTTGTAGTAACTACCTGTAGTTATATTTTGTGACCGTGTCACACCAGAGCCAGCTTATGTTCATGTGTTCTTGATAACAAAGCAGGTGCTGAGAAACATCATCACTGATTTATAGATTAAGCCTAAGTGGTTTCTAGGCAATGTCCTAAAGTTGAGAGCTGCTTTTTGTACTACGTGACAAAACAAAAGGGGTTTAAGGAAGGAGCCTGAAGGAAGATACTGCTACTCTAGGCATTATTGTAGGTGCTTATTTAAGTCCCAAATCAGGAAAAGTCTGAAAACCATGCGTTTTATCAGTCCCACCGGTACAAACCAAGGTGTTTGGGTAAATTCAGCCCTCAAAGCATCCTTTCTGGAGCTGATCCCCTATTCTAATAGGCACAGCAGCTCCTAGGAGTGAAAAAATGCGGTTGGAGAAATGACACTGCTTTATAAGAAGCACCCCTGATTTAACTGTCCTGATGCAAAGCAACACTGCCCCAAACAGCCAGACTTGGTCCACGCACATTAGATGCTTCTTCCTCACTGATTTCAGCCATGCATGGCTGGAAGGGTGTACCTTTCTAATAAGCCATTCTGACACAGATACATACATATTGACACAGATACATACATATCTATATACGTGTCTTAGAGAAAAGGCACCTTAAGGAGCTAATGTAAAATTTGTCATCTTAGGATCATATACACAGGAAGAAGGCTTACCATAGGAGCTTTGCTCTTCGAGAAAGTTTGTTCTTTTGTTGCTGTAGACATTGCTGACTAAACTATTTGCACTGAACAACAGCAAGACTTCAGAAAAATTGCTAGATATAAAAGCAAATATTATGTCATTTTGTGGAAAAGCTGGCTTCTAACCTGCAGAATGCAATGAGGATCTAGGGGTGCACAATGCTGCAAAAGTGAGTTAAAATCTAACCCTGTGTGCCTACTACCAGCAACGAGTTTCTACCCCATGACTAATAGTGAGTTGGAGGAGACGTGATTAAAACTTGGAGCCCTCCAGTTCAAACTGACCTTGGCATCTTGATAACTGCAGATCAGATAATCTTTGACCAGGCCCTTCTTGTGGTGTTGGTGTTGATTTTGAAAAGAGCTGTAGCTTAAGCAACCACGAAATATATATATAACATTTTCAGAGCAGTGTTTGCCTTAACAAAGCTTGCATCCAGGGCTACAAAGGAAGGGAAAAGAAAATGCATGCAAAAAAATGTGGTCTGCTTGTTGGACCCCCACTTAAGAGACCTTCCAGTACCAAACCAAAATGTGTTCTCTGTAACAGAGCAATGGCTAAAGGAAACACTGGAATGCCAAAACCCCTTAAGAAATAGCATTCGCTGTTTCCTCTTTGCTGTCTCAAATCAGTTGTAGACTCCATATTATAAAAGCAGGCAAAAGGGAACAAAGAAGGGAAACAAACTGATATAAAAGAGACTCCCTTTGCAAATTTTGTTTTGGAGAGCTCTGAACAACCAGGTGCTGTCGTTGACAATGGTGGCCTGTGAAAGAGCCACAGCTGAGTACCCATACCACTGTGACCTACAGCCATTAACACAGCATGTAGCTGGAAGAATTATTCTCATGTTACTAGTAAATTGTTGTTGGGTTACTTTACTGGATGCCCAGCTGTGATTTTATAATGTGCAATTATATTGTGCTAAGTAACTGAGGTGTCCAGGAAATAGTAATAGCACTGGTAGGGTGTCTGTACTCGGGGAGCATGAACTTCACTTTGGATATAAACACGGCAACCCTGGAATCAGACCCCTGACAACAGAAATTGTTGGGCAGACATGGGAGTCGAATGTGAATAAGCAATGTGTTGCAGGTATGGTAACAGATAGTGGCAGGATGCAGAGGACCTGCGTGTTGCCAGGAAGAGGTATCTGCCTCAGACTGAGCAAGAGATACATCTCTGCATCCAGGCTCGGACTCACCCTGGACTTCCAGTAAATGCAACAGCTTCTTTCAAAAAGGCATTGCCAGAGAGAACCCCTACTCTTGATCCTTTCCATTCTCCTGTCTAAACAAATGCAACAAGACAAGCTCTGCTCTGGTCCTCACTCTTCAAATGCAGGAATATAAAGTTTGATCCATCCAATGAATAACAGAAGTATCCATTTTATCTTGAATCCTACAAACTGTTGTGGCATGCAGCTTAGGAGCTTGACTGTCGTTCTTCCAGGGTCCTTACATTCAGTACAGACACTTGCACAGTTTGGCCTCATGGGCAGAGAGTTTGCAGTGAGCATGTTCCCAAGAACAAAAAGGGTTTTCATGAAGTCAGAACCTAGGGCTGGACAGTCTTTTTGGGAGATTTGCCAGTTTTGGGGGATCATTCAGAGCTTAAAGCAACTTCTGCCCTTCCTGCTATGAACTCATCCTGAGTCTGCTGGAGTAGCCTCCTTGCAGCCTTAGCCTGGGAAATCAGGTGTGATCAATATTCTGTCATCCATGTGTGCAAAATTAGCAGGTAAATTGCAGCCCACAGATGAGGAGTTAATTCGGTATTCCTCTATCTGTCTCCTTTGAACACATTAATCTGCTTTCTGAGGAGAATACAACCAGCCATCGGTTCAGCATGACAAAACCATTAGAAGCACTAAGAAAATGCATTATTTGACTTAGTTTGCTATTAATGTCAATGTTTTTTTTGGTATTTATGCCACTGATAACAAATAACAGCCAATTCTGTTATATTTCATTATATCATCCTATTTTTATAGTGAAGAACAGGTAGCTGACTGGAACCCTGACAGTGGAGGCCTGTATTTTGCAGACTATTTCTGTATCAAAAGCTTCTTTTCCTTGACCACTGTTTAATATTGCACTGTAGTAGCAGTAATAACTACTTGTTGTGGCAGTTTTCCATGACTTTATACAAAGTCATCGACATGAAAAGGGGCAGTATTGATCTGCTTTTATTCCACATGTAATTGTTGCAGGCAGACATACTTCCCTTCTGTCTCCTAAATTTTAATACGTGTTACACTGTGTGTAATTAAATACATGCAGAAGGCAATTCTCCTTGAGAGTTTTGAGCCCTGTTTACTTAATTTTAAAGCATTTTATAGTGGAATAAAAATTTACAATCCTCCAGCCTACAAAAACGTAATCTGTTGTAAAATATCTTTCTAATTGAATTTGCAGCTCCCAATGACTTTCAGGGTATTAACATAGCAGTAGCAGGGACAGCAGTTGTGGTAATATGCATCCAGGGTGAATGTGACAAGGATATCAACCTGTATGCCACTCCTTGTAGTGGCCACTCCTCTGATGTGTATTTGTGACATGTTTTACTACTGGCATAGCCCACTCAACCATGTTTGCCCTGGCTATTGCCAGCAAAATACTGCAGATGTTTTGTTTTCTTCCTCTCACTTCTGCTGAGGTACCCTTGGGAGTGGGAATTTGCATTCAGGCCTGACATGATGCAGAAACAAGATAAAAGCTCTCACCTATTCATAATGTTACTCATCTTTGATTTAAAGCAAGCTCAAAGCAGGTAGGAGCTTCCTTGATGCTTGGCAAATGCGTGAGACTCAGAGCATACAGAAGGGAGACCATACATAAATAAATGATAATTTGCCTCAGTGCTGGGACAAGCAGACCCATGAGCAATTGTGGCCATATTGAAAGAGAAAAAGCTATGGGGCAGTGGTAACTTCGTGTTTAACACTTGCCCATTGTTTTACCATTGACCTGAGGTAGATGGATGCTTTTCCTGGTCCTTGCTGTTCAGGTTTTTGGTTGTTTCTATTGTTGGTTTGTTTGTTTTTAACTGGAAACAGGGAAACAAGCTTCTTTAAACCTGCTCCGAAGTAGATCACTGGAATGCTGTTTCTATATGCATATAATGCACATTCGAGTCCTGCAATGAGAGAGTTTCAAATATAATGAGTACCATAAAGCTCTCTATTGGAAAGTTACAGCTTTTTGCATCATTTGATTGTTTGGGATAAATGTAAGAAATTATAAAGCCCTATAGTGAAAGGATTTCACTAAATGGCTAATTCCTGGGTCAAACGACTGCCAATTTAAGTAGGAGAATTAAGCCAGTGGCCTGATAGCTCTGTAAATTAGTTGCAATTCAGGGAAGCATGAAATTTAGTCATGCATTGTGCTTGGTCACCAGCATATTGCTGTGCTGACATTTTGAACATGACTGCCTTTCTTTGCTTCCTCTATTGCATATTAGAAGGTTGGAAATAAAAATACAGGGTTACTCAGATGCAGGTCTGGCGCTGGTACTGATGCTGCCTGTGTCTGCAGGAGGCTGTTGCAGTGCTGCCTGTGAGTGCCTCTGGGACCAAAATCTCACCCTTCTGAATTACCAAGCCTTTGGGAAACCTTTGGGAAGCCTAAAGGGTGCCCCAGTTGTTATGCTAGAATTGAGACTTTGGGAGCATGCTGTCTTCAGGGTGTTCTTTAGACTGTCTCCAGAATACATCTGGAAGATCTGTGTTGCATAGGGCTTCCAGAGGTTATCAACTCCCATTCCATATCTCTGCCCTGTGGAAGTTTAACAAGGCCCAGGTGATGCTAGTGGGGCTTTCAAGTCACTTTATGTGGGACACGTGGTCCCATTCCATATCTCTGCCCCGTGGAAGTTTAACAAGGCCCAGGTGATGCTAGTGGGGCTTTGCCAAACCTCCTGGGGTAAGACATACCACATCATGTGCAGAAGAGGGGCAGTCTGGCATTTCTGACATCCCAACATGAAACGTGGATGCAGCCAAGGATGTCCTTACTGGGATGGCCTTCAGATACAACCTAACACAGCAGCAGTAGTGTAACAACTAAAAAGCTGTCCTCCAGGCTGTCTTTATCTCCCAAAACAAGAATACTTTGGATTGTATATAGTAAACAGCAAGCCAGTTTTTAATGTTACAGTTAATGCTTCAAGCACCTTCCTCAGAGCCATTTCCAGTGCACATGTATTGAGCAATTTCATCAGTACAAATATGGTTTGTAATAGCACAAGAACTGCCTTATGGGCCCACGCAGTCATTGTGTTCTTGTGAGGGCTGTGAGCATGCACGGCGTGACACAGCACCTGATGGAAGACAATGCGGTAAGCATCCAAAATACCTCCACTCTGTTCTGATGAGTCTGCTGGTACCTCTGTGACTTCACCTCCGAGTTTTACAGCACTCTTCACCTATTGCTGTGCATAGTAGAATCCCTGTAAGAACTTAAGTTTTCCTCCTTGTGTAACTTTTTAATAGCAACCCAGGAGGTGAAGCATGCCATAGCACACAAATAGAGCAGGGCTTATCTTAGAAAGGGTAAACTGGGTAGCTGGGAAAAGAATGCAGAGCCAAAAAAATGCAATTTTGTGTGCTATTTTGAACTAAACATTTAGGTGCTTAATTTACATGGCTTGATTCTCCTTTTAGGAAGCAGCCTTATTTGAGGGCAAGAATAGATGGTGATGGCCATGGAAGCCATGTCATAGAAGCGCCTTCAAAGAGCAACTTGAGAGAGGGGCAGGACAATTACTTACAATGCCTCTTAAACATGGCATACCCAGTGCTAGTGGTCCTGGCCCATTTACTTTGCTTTTTTTCCTTTCCTGCTCTTTCTTGCCTTTAGTGGGTGAGATCGTTACAAACTAAGCAATCAAAGCTGAGTCCTTTTCCAGTTAAGCCTCAAAAACCCCTCAAAACCATTTACCCTGAAAGCTTAGATGTTTTAACTGGATGCATAGAATGTGGTCATCTAAAAAACCCCAGACCCATGGAATATTCCTGGCATGTGGCAATTAGCAGAGCAGATGACCAAGAAGATGTAAAATAGTATACAAAAGGGATAACATTTTATAACAATACATATATATTGAAATATATAATATATATTAGATTTTAAAATGTAAACTAATTTAAATTGCAGCAAGGCTATTAAAATGGTTTATTTTACAGACAATACCGATATCCTCCACAGTAAATAAATGCAGAAGTGCACAGTGAATGATACCTTTTGCTACTGGTGCTGTGCAGTTTTGCCATTACTATAATCTTTATTAATCTATAGCATGTGGAAAAAACTTCATTGAGATAAAAATTAGGGTTTTTTTTCCTGCCTCTTTGCCTAAGTCCAATTTTAGATTAAAACAGCAGGATGTGAAACCCAGAGTGAAAGTTTCTACTTACAGATCTGTCTCTTTTTTTTTTCTGTGAGCACGTCTTCATCTTTTATATACTGAGAAATAAGTGAACTTCTTTATTAAAAAATCCCAAAGCAATATAAAAAATAAAATACTTTCTCCTATCTCTTTCTTCCCATATCAGCTTTTCATGGCTCATAGGATACAATGATCTTGTTTGAGATGGGTTTTGAAGAACTTAGGTACAGAGCTATTATTGGCAATACAAAAAAAAAGCTGAATTACCTGCCAGAGTGGGTGGAAATCATCGGTTTCAAAACCTGATCATAGAATTACACGTGTCCTTGGGGAATATCCTGAAGTGTCACACTTTGAATTTAAACAGAAATAGAAAATGACATCAGGTTCCTAATGCACGAACAAGTTCTCTCTCAGTAGGACTTGTTGAAGTATCTTGATGTGTCTTCTTAAACCTTCACCGCTTATTCTTTCTTCAATCACATTCTTACTGATTCTTTTAAAGATCTATAGTGAATGGAATGCTGTCAGAGATAAGTAGTCTAATGTATTCTGTAAAGCTCCAGAAGAGTTTCTTTCAAGAGACTCTTTGTTGCAAATGAAATATTCTCCAGCATGATTTGAAGGGTGACTTAAAAACAGAGATGGCATTAGGCGCTACTGTCAATTCAAAGCTTCATCACAGGCTTCATCTGTAACCAGATGAGTGAATTTGGGAATAGCGTAAAGAGAAAATCTCCATTCCTCACAGTTCAGGCATCACTGTGTAGAGGATCTGTTTCAATGAGTGTGCCTTCAGTGCTACAAAAGATCCTGAGCAGGACTGAAGTTACATTTTATATATTTGATGTTGGCCCTTCCCCTGGGTACAAATGCCACCCTGAACGAACAGCAGTTCAAATCACAGATGTATGAAACCTCTCACATCTTGCTTGCGATTATGCAGGTGAATCTTGCAAATACTAGAAAGGCGCATATTTAAGGTGGGCTTTCAGTTTATGAGTGAGATACCACTGATGCGGGCACTAGAGAAGAGTGGAACACTGATACATCAAGCGTCTAATAGGAAGATAAAGTTGTTCAAACTTTGAAAACCCTGAGTAGCCAGAGGTCTGTGACAATTGCAGGGAAAACAGGAGGAGAACAAAAAACTTCCCAAAGAGTACCTTCAACCATGATTCAAGTAGCTACAATAACTTCAGCAACCTGGCTTGACAAGTGGCTGTGAAAATCTGAGTGAACTTGTGCTTGTCAGCTGCTCTGCAGTTTTGTCTTGTTTACTAATGATGCACTGTGGACTCTTAAGAAACTGCATTTGAAAGACACTTCAGAAGTGACTGAGGTGGATGCCTTATGACAGATTCCACCAAAGCTTGAATAATTTACCGGTTTAGCATATGCCAAGCCAGTGCTGTTACTTCTTGTTCTTAATGTGGAAATGAGTCATCTCGCTTTGCTTAGGCAATGTAGAAAGGGGATGCTGAAAATGAGAGAGCAGAGACAGCAGCCTCGAACTCTGAAGCATCAAAATAGTATGAAGGACGTTTAACAAAATATCCTAGATTAAATGACTGTTTGGCATTCTTAGTATTTACAATTAAATCTGTCATATATTTCTATGAAGTGGCTTAATAGCAGCCACAAAAAGCAAGCTTCTCTTGCATCTCTCCAAGCATCATGGCCCTGAAAACCTTGCAGTTGCTTCCAAGAGTTTTGCTCCCCTAGAGGATTTGGGGGTTTTTGGTCATAAAATATTTGGAACAAAAAAATTCATGGAAGAAGTAAAATTTGACCCAAGTTTAACCAGCCTTCTGTAGGTAAAGAGCATACTGATCATGTATATATTAATTATTGAAGATTATCTTAACAGTAATATCATTATTTTAAATATAAATTATGAAAATTCATATCTATTTATAGGTGATTAGTATGTGAATAATGTGTGTATAGATTTACATAAATTTACACGTATGTACATACATAATATTTACATATAGCTTGTATATGCTTATATATGCATCTGAGCAAATGTTGAGCTCATCATTAAGCATGCATCATTAAGCACATCTATGGGCCTAACCTTATCAAACAAGCATTAAAGTAAGTATGAGACAATATGAACATGATGTCATGACAATGACATCAGAAATTACTTGTCTTTACACAAGTATTAATAGAATGGCTCAAGGACCCTGTAAAGTGAACTCATAAATTGGGTGCAGCCCAAACCATCCTTGTAACCTTGCCCATAATTTGCTACTAGTGAGAAAAACTTGAGGGTCCAAATTACGTTGATTACCAAAGAGGAGTGAAAGTGTCAAAGTGGCTTTAATAGAAATGAGACCTGGATCTTTGAAGTATCATTTATGACACTTCCTGAGGGAGAAAGCAGAAATTGATGGGAGGCACTCAAATCAAATCCCAAATATAGGAGAAAAAAAATCAGTCGAGGGGCAGCATGTAGCCTTGTGTTGTACAAACTACTCTTTTTGGGAGGGTTCCCAAGCAAAATACAGTCATTATGGGAAAGTAGTAATGCTCAGCCAGCCTAGCAGTGCCAGATCTAATTCCCTATTAATTTCCCCTGATAAAAGGAAAAAACAACAAAACCCCAAAGATTTTAAAATAACTCTTTACCATTGTATTTTCAGTGTTTCAGCTATTGATTCCTGCATCCTCCAATACATCCTTTTGTGGACCCTATTCTTATTATACGAGTCTACTAAGAATCAGTGAGGCAGAGGAATGTTTATGTCTCTGCTGTGAGAGGCCCTTGCACACTATCCCACGATCAGTCAGTACACCTTGTGTGTTATCCCTCACATATGGCCCACAAGGGAAATGAGAGCCCATTCTGTGGTTTCCTTTTTAATAAGTGGTACAAAGTAAAGAGGGATAGAAGAACAGCCAACTGTGCTCTGATCTGGTGGGAAGCCTATGCTCACAGCGGTCCAAATTGTCAGCTGTCTGAAATATTTTAGTACCAATCAGGCAATCTCTTTATAGGAAAGTCTTAAGAAAGTGAAAGATTCCAAAGGGCAGGAAAAATCACCTATGCAACAAGACACAAAAAAGAAACTGCTTGTAGGGCAGTGGAAAACATCGTTTGTAGGGCATGGAAAATAAGACTCAGTAGCATCTCCAGCTTTTATGCTATATAGGAGAGAAGAATTATAAGCTTTTTTTTACCTAGGTTTATAGAGAGAAAAGGTTTTACAAACTTGAAACCCAAGGGAGTTTACCAATGAAGAATGCAAAACATGGCCAGAAAAATGGGCAGCAGAACCACACAGCAATGGTGCAGGCCACAGTTTTTTAAAGCATTCTTAGTAAGCTCCAGAAGCAGTGACATTTCCACACACGTCTTCTTGAAGATGATGCAGCTCTTGCTCTAGCAGGATGGCACAGCTTTGCTCAGTCTCAGCAATACCATGCAGGTCTGCAGCCCAAATCCCCACCTGGGATAGCTCCATGCAGCTATGCCCAAGTCATCATTTTACCCTGTCCTCCTTTCACCCAGTGTTTGGATTGCTGGTTTTTGATTTATGACTGTATGTTTTTACTTGGCTGTTTTCCCCCCAGTGTGGAGTCTCTGCTGACTATGTGAGCTGGCTGCTACAAACCTGGATTGCAGCTAGGAGGAGGGCGGGACATATAATTCCCTGCTGTTTTTTTCTTACTCTTTCACAAGATGTCTCAGATGAAATAGGAAAGAAACTGGAAACCTCAAATGCCACAGTGTGGTTCAGATTATGTTATCTATTCACTGTGAAAACCCTGCTTCTGCATGGGATCATAATCACAAGTGAGCCAGTGATCATACATGTATTATTAATGCAACTGTAGATTTAAGTACTATCGATAGTGTGGGGGGATGCAGTAATAGGGGTGACTTTCATGCAAAAGGTGTGAAAAGCACAGCTTCTTAGACATATAAACCAATCAGAAAATACCACTGCACATATTTCATCATTACAAACACTAATATTCATCATCTCTGTCATTATGCAACAGGCCTTTAGTAGTAGACCCAATAGCACAAATAAGGTGGAACTAATGCCTGTTGTATACAAAATGCAGCTTCAAGTACAGGTAGCCTAGGCTAGACTCCTACTCACATTGCTCTGAAAGTAACAGTCTGGAATGAAAGCTCTTGAAAAAAACCCTGAAATCAATGCTTTTCAACTCGCTGGGAGATGCTTAAAATGCATGTGTTAGTTCTGGTCTAAAAGATTTAGGGAGTTGCTTCTGATGGGGAAAAATAGCGTACAGAAAACCCAAAATGCCTTAATTCTTTCATGTAGACAACTGTCAAGGTTCAGGCACGAGAGCAAGTTTTATTGCTTTGATCTTCAGTTCAGTAAGGGCAGAAATGCTATTCAGCTGCCATCTGAATTGCTAAACTTTGGTTTGATTTCCAAGTCATCCCTAAATCCAGTCCAAATTGTCCTCTGGATTTTATCACTCTCACTGAACAAATCATTTAGAAGTCTACTGTTGATAGGTTTCCAACACTCTCCTATTCAAAGCATTTGACTTCAGTGCATCCCAGGACAGGAATGGCATAGAACCTGACCTTGAGAGGATTCAAAGGCATGCATTTCTTTTTTTTTTATTAATGAGAGATTATTGCTGCCAGCATTTCTGAGGTTGCATTCAGAAGCCATCTATGTTGATAGCCCACTTAAAAATACAAAACACGCAGTTCCAAAACATCCACTGTTGCCCTACAAAGTCATTTGTTGTTTTACGTATTTTATGCATAGATGATAGTACATTTACTTGGTTACATTTTTTACGTAACCAGCTCCTTTCTGTAAAGAATAAGCTTTCAGGCATTCAAAGATTCTGTTTTCAAGAGGGTCAGGAGCCTTTCTGATGTTCTAAATTTTCAGTAAATGAGACATTTGGTAAAGTAAGATCTCTGCTTTGTTTCTATACTTGTTGACAGCCTTGTGTCACAAGCTTTGCAAGAGATCTACCCCCACCATCAGATGATAAACTGATTCCTCAAGGACTTAGCGCCTCACTAGGGAATGCTTGGAACTGCCCTTCTCTTCCTTTTGGAGTTTCTATCACAAGCTTTTGTCTGTGTTTGGTTTGTCATTTCTGCCTGCTTTCCTATGTGATATGTATCAACAGACATAGTAGGAAAGTTATTTACAGCCAACAAATTGTCTTCAGCTTTATGATTCCAGTTGTATAAAGTATATGTACTCTGACTTACACGTTTAGGGATGTTTTAATTGTAGGTAAAATACTTCCGAAGACCACAGTAGTTCTGTATGGGTTTGCTATAGCATGTTAAGAGTGAGGGTGAACATGTGAATTCTTTGAGGAAAAATCTTCACATTCCCACAAGACCGACAGCTGACATGAAGAGGGGTGTATTTAAACACCACCGTACAGAACTATTGGTATGTGTGGGAGTGTGCATGCCTCCGTGTGTGTCTCCGTATAAATTCCTACATTTCGACTCACGCTATTCCTTGTCCTATTGGTAATTTTCATTCTGAGATATTACTGCAGTAGTGCCTCAGCATTAATGAAGGCTGTCAAACGTCCCCTTCTAGGCACAAGAAAAGACGTCACTCTCCTGGTTTCGTGTAACATCCATTAGTAGTATCTCTGCAGTAATACTTTACTAGGTGGCAATATTTCCTACCCTTGGCAATACTAAGAACTCTGCATCCTTTATGCCACCTTAGCTGCTAGTTATATCCTGCTTGCCAGACAAGTTAATTTAGCTCTCTTATTCCCATTATTTTTCTTCTTACCTGCTTTTAATTCTTTTGCTGTTTCAAAGACTGTTATCTTCCTTCTTTCTTAAATGATGGCTGCACCAGTGATTCATGTGCACGTGGCTTGCTGGTTTGACTGCAGGGTTTGGTTAGCTTGACTACTACATACATATAACCTAGTCAACCCGAGGACTGAGTACATTTGAAGGACAGATTTCATTATGCATTCCTTCCGTCCCATTATCTTATCACTTTATCTTTGGGGTTTTTTTGCAGAACTTAACAATTTTTAGAGAGAACTTAATGATGGGATGAACTATGTCAGACAGATGGCTTCAAATTACAATTATTAGAAATCCAGCTTAACAATCTGCACTTTAATAATTCATCACTGAAGAGCCTTTATTTTAAGCTTCTCTTAGAAATGCCATTTCTCTGACGTGCACGTAACTTGGGAGAGGACTGACAAATTCAGTGATTTTTACCTAATGTTTTCCCCTCTTATTGAGGCACAGGGCTGTCTGTCTATCCAGTGTCTCACAGCTGCAGAAATCTTTATATGGCACTATCAAGATGCCTGAAATAGTTGAATTAGAGTAATTCAAACAGTTCCTAAGAACAGTAGATATTACCCGCAGTGCACACATGCCTGCACACACTTCTTTTCTTTTTCATAAAACTACTTAGTTTGTATTGCAAAGAAACAGAAGTGTTTGCCTTCGGAGGTTATAAAATTCATTGGGAACAGAGTGGAGTCAATAGATATAATTTACACCTCCCAAGGACCTGGCTTCATCTTGGGTATCTTGGCTGAGTTTGAAAACTGCATGTTTTCTAGAAAGATCAAGACCAGCAGAAAGGCTTCAGCAGTGGGAAGCCACTGGAGACCACAGAAACCCAAGCTCATCTCTCCACTTCCACACAGCTGTGTTGCTCAGGTGGTAGAGCCCAGCCTGTGATTGTACCCTTCAAATGCTGCTGTGGGATTGCTGGGATTGCAGTTGCTGCTCTCCCACAGCACCAGTCACACCTTTGCTCTGCTGCCTGCCAATGGTCCTCCAGTTGTTTGTGAGTATGTGTGTATATACCCACAGTAATATATAATAAGCAATAATACCCACATGCATATATATCTGTACCAGTAGTCTTGTCTTCCAGCTTGGCCTCTAAGTTGGCAGAAGCAGTGGAAATGGATGGAGTTTAGGTTAATTAACAGTGAGTCACTAGTAATTGTACAGGCTTTAGAGACTGCTTGAAGATGAGCTTCTGGTTCATGAGTACCACTTACTGAATGCTTTTTAGCCATTTGTCTTTCTTACTGAATCTTAGTAAATGAAGTAATTCTGGTTTTGAAAAGAACAGATGTGATCCATCTTAGGGAAATTATCAAGATCCCAAGAAAGCTGAAAATTACTGGGAGTGCCTGGGAGTGTGTGCTTCCCCATGGATGCTCTGCAGTTCCCAATACCCAGACAGTGAAGGAATAAACACAGGAACTCTCTTCTTACTATAGTAAATTGAAAGGAGGGGTCTTCTCCTGTGCTTTGGAGATTAGCAACCCCCAAAAGGGGCCGACAAGCCAGAATCTAATGCAGGGGCAGGCAGAAATGCAAAATGGTTAAATGGTTTGGTCACCCTTTATTTTTCATAGCTTTTACATTAGTATTGTTAGGTACACCCTTTCCACAGAGCTCTCTTTGCTCCTTTATGCATGTTTACTTTTAAGGTGCAGTTTCCTGACTTTCCAAAATGCATAATTAGTTCCTAAAAGAGGAAACAGAACCCCATTTGTTTATCACAGGGGCTAGAACAAGCTCCCAGAGTCATTCTTGGATAAATAAATACAGAAGCTAAGTGCAGTTAGGAAGGGAAAAAGACTGAGTATTTATCTTCTTACCTGAGAGGCTGATCATTGTCAAACTTTGATGCTTTCTTGCACAGCTCTGCAGGCATACATTTGTACAGAAGAACAGTCATATAGCTCCCTTACAGCTACTTTAATGTGTACTACCAATAATATACGTCATGATGTTTCCATCCCTTGGAAAACCTGCGAGCAAGGGTAAATTTAACTGTAAGACTCCAAGATTTTCATTTCACACCAGGTTAATGACACAGGAAGTGAGCTGGAGAGCTCAAGGATTCAGTGAGACAAGTGTTCCCAGCATCCCCAGTGAAATCTGTGGCATCTCCCTTTTCTCCTTAGGGTACTTTTTATGTAATAGGCAAGTATTTGCTTACACGTTTAATGGTGTTTACAGTGGGGTTTTCTTTTGATTCACCTGAACAAATGTGTCAGGATACCTGTATATAGATCAGTCTACTTGTAAACTCTTCATGCTAGTCTCCATTTGCAAAAAAAAGTAGTCAGTGCTAGGGTAGTCAACTGAACTGTCTTAGACATCTTCCTCAATATGAGATGAATCATACTCTACAAATAACAATTCCACTGAGTTTAAAACTCAATTTTTAAAACTCCTGTCATTAGAAAATATATATATAAAACAATAAATAATTGGGAACTTTTAGAATTATAGAATATCTCAAGTTGGAAGAGATCCATAAGGATCATCGAGTCAAACTCTTTATCTTAAACTAATCCTTATGACTAAGAGCAGTGTCCAGGTGCTCCTTGAATTCGGACAGGCTTGGTGCCATGACCACCTACGTGGGGAGCCTGTTCCAGTGACCAGCCACCCTCTCAGGGAAGAACCTCATGTCCCATCTGAACTTCCCGTTCCCTCGTGTACTGTCCTGGCCACTGGAGAGAGGAGATCAGCATTTCCCCATCCACTGCCCCACTTGAGGAACCTGTAGACTGCAATGAGGCCACCCCTCAGCCTTCTCTTCTCTGAGCTGAACAAGCCAAGTGGCCTCAGCTGCTCCTCAGAATTCCTGCCCTTGAAGCCTTTCACCATCTCTGTCACCCTTCTCTGGATACACTTTAATAGTTTGATGTCCTTCTTATACTGAGGCACCCAAAACTGCACACTGTACTTGTGGTGGGGATGCACCAGTGCAGTGTAGAGTGGGACTGTCACCTCCCTTGGCTGCCTGTCTATGCTGCTCTTGATGCACGGTTGGCTCTTTTGGGAGCCAATCTTTTCATGCTTCCTTTTTCTTGCTTTCATATTTTGTCCTTGTTGATGGTAAAAGGTAGACATAAAAGGGGAGAGAATGTTAAAATCTTCTGAGCTATACTTAAAGATTACTTGCCACTCTTAGTTTTTAAGGTTTCTGTATTACCATTTACTTTTTATTCTTCCAATTTATTTGGAAGAGCTGAGGTAGGAAGGGACCTCTGAAGGTCGTTTTGTCCAACATCCTTGCTCGAGCAGGGTCATCTAGAATAGGTTGCCCTGGACCATATCCAGTCCAAGATGGAAACTCTGAAAACACTCTGACAATTGCCTGTTCACTGCATACCAAGGAGGAGACCCTGGCTCTGTCTTCATTACTGGCCCCATCAGGCATGGGTAAGATGCCTCCTAGTCTTCTTTTCTCTAGGTTGGACAGCCCCAGCTCTCTCAGCCTCTCCTCATGACAGGTGCTCCAGTCCCTTGATAGCGGCCCAGTTTTTGCTGGGAAGTTGAGGGCCAGCTTTGGCCATCAGCGGCTCTCCTCACATGCCTTCAGTGTAAACTCTTGTCAGTGTTGGAAATGTGATGCCAGGCAGCTTTGTACATGTGAGCACCCCTTCGTAGTCACTTAGAGAACAGACAAAGCAATACTGGCTTGTTCAAGTACTAGCTGATTTCAGAATGGTTACATGCATAATGGCATCTTTAAATGAAGCGACATACTTTAATGCTGCCACTTTAGTCACTTTTATTTGTCTCAGAAGCTGCTGTGAAGCTGAAGGGAGGGTAAATACTCCTCCATTAAATACTACATTTCTTCCTTGATTGGAAGCTTGAAGGCACCATTTTTCCTCACAAACTAGAGCTAGTCTCTGCACTGGTTCACAGTAGTCTGCCTCAGAGCAGGAGATAAAAGAAGCTGAGCAAGAGTTCAGCACTATGGTGCCTTTCTCTATACAATACCAAGCTTCCCTATAAATTAGTGTCATAAGGTGACTCAGCTTCTGCTCCACACCAGGATCTCTTTGTAGCGTTGAAGTCAGAGGTGAGACTGTCTTTCAGGTTAGCACAGTGAGCAAAGAAAGCATGGTCACATCAGTCCTAGGTCCTAGCTGAAGAGCTGGGTCCACAACCTCACTAGCCCATGAAGTTGAGGCTGTGTCTGGGCTGACAGGATTTCAGGGTAAGCGTTTGTGATCTTGTTGCACACACAAAGTTACCAAGACTGCAGCTGAACTGTTCTGCCAGTTTGGGAAAGATTTCCTATTTTCAGTTACATAGATTGCAGTTAATGAGGCACTGTGATGAAAACATCATAACTGACAGTAATGATTAGAGACCGAGTGCTTTTCCTAAAATAGGTGCGCTAAAGTCAAGAGCTAGCAAGTGTTTGCAATCTCAAGCATCTAACTTGCTGACAAAGAGCAAAGCAGTTGCTCTTTCTAGTGCAGTAGTTTCTAGTGGCTTTCCTTTTGTCTGAATTCCAACCCATAGTCCCCAAAAAGCTTAACTTGGAAAACTTTCTAACCCTGCACTGATTCATTCAAGGCATTGACTGTATGGTCAAAAAGCAACGGTGAAGTGATTAATTAGAATGTGTTTAGTTCATTGATTTGTTATTCTATGATGTGCTGGCTTCTGAAGCTAATGAAGGAAACTGGCCTTGTAACTCCTTATGTCAGAAAAGAAAATGTGGAAAAGATACTTTGGTTTCAAAGGGGTTTCTTGCTAATCAAGATGTCCAGAAAAAGTCCATGTTTTTTGCACTATAGCCTAACCATTTACACATCAAGTTCTTCATCTTAAAACTTGTTGACATTTTAAAACAGTAATTATATTGGGTTATTTTTTTTAATACCTGAACCCTTAGGATACCCTTGAGTTTAAATTTGAATTTTGACGATGGAGATTAAAAGAAAAGTCAGTTTTCAAATAAAGTCTCTATCATCTGATTAACGTGTCATTCTGGGCATTAGGAAGATTCCTGTATCATTGAGGAAGATGTCTTCCCTTGGGGAGAGGACACTGGTTTCTGGGGAGCCTATGCCTGTGTGATACCATATTTGACAGGAAGGCTCAAACATGCAATTCGGCTAGCATGAAATGACACTGAGATGGGGTTAGCTAGTGAGAAAAGACAGGTCTCAGGCCAGACAGAAGAGAAAAGCCAGAGGGGTAACACAAAGCTGTAGAATTACAAGGAAAGGAGAGATGCTGAAAAACCACTTGGTGCCTCCCAAAGAGACAGTTATGTCCTGCATTAGCACCTGGCTTGCCATTGGCACAGGATTCTGTTTGAGAGAAAAACACTTTGCTTCTAGGCTTCAGACTGTAAGTCAAATAAAAATAAGTGTAAAATACATATTATTCCACAGCAACATAATCAGGCGCATAACTGTCTGACACTGCCACTAAACCAGGTTCCTGAGGTATGAAACACTAGAATAGAAACAGGCTTGATGGGGGACACACAGCTAAACAGAAGAAACCACGCAGATGGAAATGCAGCTCCCATGGTGGAGGCTGGCATCCTGTCAATCTACTGCAGGTATGCTTGCTCAATCAAACTGTAAGACTGAAACGGAGTTCACAGGATTTTCTAGCACACAACCATCCCCTTAGTTGAGTCAGCAGTATCAGAAGTGCCAGGGGGAGGCACAAAGATTTTGGCTGCAAGCAATTTAAGGAATAGCATCAACAGGAAGCCTGCCCTTAATAAGGGTAGGAATGGGTTTACATGCTAAGCAGTTGCCTTGCCATATTCTTTTCACACAGCATAAAGAAGGTTGACTTTTAGATTTATAAATGCCTATTTCTTTTGTCATTTCAATTGTCTGCGGTGTCGATGGTAACTAAAACTGGGGAATGCGTTGGGGTATTAACTTCTAAAATCTTTTTGTCAGTCGCAGTTGTACTTTTTGAGTAAGGCTGGTTGCTTTTCAGTCATTCGGGGTGCACCTGTGCTCTCCTACTTTGAAAATGATTTACAACAAAATAAGGGAAGTTGCCTAAAATGCATGCATTAATTCCTATACTCTGTTATTTATCTTTAAATGCAGACATTAAAGGGAAAAAGCTTTGTACAATCTGCTAAAGTCATAGTTCTGTGGCTTTTTTAACCTGCCACGGCAGGATACTTGTGTGCCCACAAAGTTGCTCACTTCTACTGGTGGCATTAAGTGCAGATACTACTGTTCCCCCTAACTGCAAATTTTGGATGCAAACTTATATGTGAAGTCAGGCCACATCTTGAGGTATGTGACATCTCAGTGGCAGTGTCAGGTGCAAGGAGAGATGTTCTAACAGCACTTTCCTTAGTCTGCTCAAAACCCAATCACACACTCGGAATGCTGGACTGAAAACATGCTTTAAAACACATACAGGTGTTTTCATAAAATAAGGTGAGTTAGCTAAAAGCCGCAGTAAATGTCTCCCGTTCCGTTAGCCAGCCACACTCCTTACATAGTCTCTCATTCAGTTCGGAGACCTTGCTGTTTTCACCCTGGTTTGCACATTAGCAGCAGTATGCTTATTTGCATAGTTTCCCTACTCTTTATTGTGCATTTCTGTGGGCTCTTAATGCATTATGACTGGCATTTTTCCCACACTTCCTCTTGTCTGTCTTACACCTTGAGTGATGAAAGGGTGAGAGATACATGAAAGTTGTCAGAGCATCAGTAAATTGGGATCTGTAATAATGAGGTGGTTAAATAGTCAACATAAGCAGTTGCTGCAGCACCTGAAAAGCCTGAGCAATACCAGCATAAGTCAATTGTTTCATCACTCCTCAAGATTGCTTTCAGGTGTGCAAAATATCTTTGTGATTTAGTTAGAGTGCAGGGCAATTCTACTCACCTGTTAGCACATGGGGCCAGAGATTGGTAAAGTCTTGACTGGGCTCTTAGCAGAATTCTAAGCACTGTTTGTATTTGTTTGCATTTTAGGGCCAAACTTTTGCCTGTCGCTGCAGCAGAAAGGAACAAAGACAACAACAAGGTAAGAAATGGGACTTGGGGATTTAAGTGAACAGGGTGAGGATGGGCATGCTTTTACCTACTTCCCCTTACCTACCAGCAGGTAGTGAACCAAGCAGATTTGGCACAGTTGAGCTCTCTACCTTTCTGCCTCCTCCCAGGGCAGGGTGGAGCCCTGGGAAAGACTGATTCTCTGGGGCTGCTTCTTGCTGCTGCACTCTCTTGGCAAAGCCATGGTCAAATCTTCCTCTTTCTTGCAGCAGGTTCATCAGTCTTTCTTGTTGTGTCCACTGGGTACAAAAAAATATATAGTCTTTTAACAATTTTTCATACACTTGAAGAATGGTAATACTGATTTTTCTCATATTTCCCTTTCCCTGACCTTTTATCCTTTAATCTGTATTCAGCCTTCTAGAATCATAGAATGGATTGGGGTTGGAAGGGACCTTCAAATGTCATTTAATTCCAGCCCTCCTGCAATGAATAGAGACATCTTCAACTAGATCAGGTTGCTCGGAGCCACATCCAGCCTGGCCTTGAATGACTCTAGGGATGGTGCAGCCACCACCTCTCTGAGCAACTTGTGCCAGTATTTCACCACTGTAAAGAATTTCTTCCTCACGTCCAGTCTGAATCTCCCCTCTTTTACTTTAAAACCATCATCCCTCATCCTATTACAACAGCCCTATCTTTCTTATAGCCCCCCCTTTCAGAGCTGAAAGGTTACAGTAAGGTTTCCCTGGAGTCTTGACTTCTCCTTCATTTAGCCTTTCTGTGTGATTGTTGGTTTTCAAGCCTTTAATCTTTCTCACTCATTTGTAGACTTTCTCAAATCAGTCCACACCTTTCTTGAAGTACAATGTCAAAAAACGTGATGCAGTGTCCCAGTTAGTATCTTGCCACTGAATGTCAGAGTTGTTATTTGGCATGTCTTATTTATATCCCATCCAAGTATCACTGGCGGAAATAATTTCATCTGACTTTGTGCTCTAGCTGTGTACACCTGACCTGAGTGTCCTTAAATTCTTTTTAAGTGCATGTCCTGATTTTGGGGTGTGACTGAGTATTTTACCTATATCCTTTAGGGGAGTTGAACTGCACCTCAGAAGGGCCTGTTTATATTGGTTCATCATAAAGAGATCATAGGCTGATCGGATAAAATGTAGGCACTCACCTACAATGCACGTGACCACTTTTGGTCAGATAAATAGCATCCTTCATCTACCAGCTGTTTTGTACTTCTGGGTGCTGGAGAACATAGGACTGGAAACAATTACTTGGATCATTGAGTTCTGTACCCTGCAGTCATGGACTACCAGGCTATATGTATTTCTAATTCAGAAGCAACTTCACACACTGTGGTATGCTGCAAGTCACAGAACTCTTCCAAATACTCATTCAGTGCTTAGTAAAAGACTCAGCTATCATGTGCCTGAGGAAAAGAAAAAGGATGATGCACCCTGTGTTTTTGGGAGAGCACATTGATGAAACTACCCTGAATGTTCCTTAAGAAGCAGATCAGGCCAACCGCTACACGAGAGGGTCAGTGTTTGCTACCAAACTGACAAGCAGTTGAAATTCTTTGCCAACCTCAAATCTTGTAGTTGTTTTAGTCTCATATGGATGAGCACCACACAAATAAATCAGGGTGAGGTAGTCCCTGCACCCTGAGACTAAAAACTAGACCAGCACATCAAAAATCCCCACTCTTCCTGGTCTGTTACTACATTTGTCCCCTCCTGAAACCCTGCACCACACACACATGCACATTCATAACAGGTAAGTACAGCCCTTCTGTGTGGTTGTCCTTTGTGTTATCTACTGTCATTATAACAAAGGAATGTAAAGCCTGGAGACTGCAGGTTATTTGGAGTAGCTCAGTCAATAAAGAGGTGCAGTCCTGTGTTTATTCAGTTTTTTAGGTCAAAAAAAGTTCTTTTAGGGTTTTTTTTCTCTGAACACATCAAAGAATTCCTTATACTTTTTGCAGTATAATAAATAAATACTTTATTGCCTGCAGTGAATTGCAGGTAAATACTAAATACAAAATGCTAACGAAGGAGCAATGTCTTAGCATTTTTAGATGAAAATATGACATTTTATATACCCTTAAGTAAAAATATTGTTTGCTCCCTGGAGCTACCCTGACCAGTTTAATTTCCCACATCAGTACACATCATGAAGTCAAACTTCCCTCTCTTTCAGTCTACACATAACATTCAGACTATCAGATCCATTTTTCTTCTTACACATTTTCAGTATATTGCTTTCTTTAGACCTCTTTTTTAATGGATATCCACATAGTTGTGATTACTGGTCTCACTTAATTTGGTTTCTGTATTTCACCAAAGCAGAACCATACTCCCAGTTCTGCAGTGGTAGGAGAAGGTGAAAGCTATAATGGTAGAGGCTACACAAAAGTGGCGGGGAGGTGCAACCTTTAGGTAAAGCTGAATGGATTCCCATTCTTCAGGACCCAAAGCCAACAAAGCCCAATAGCAGGTAAAGTTTTGGGTTGAGTTAAAAATACCAAACCATTGCTAATCCGGGGATATCCAAGCCACGCTGCTCGTAGCCAACGAGGGAACCGAACTTAGAGGTGTGACAGCTAAACACTGACTGCAGAAAAGTGGCTTTCCCACCTTTAAGTGACGATCAGATCACTTAGTTTAGGATAACAGGTCCCAGGGTTTGAAACTTTGTGCATGTCACTTGTAAGAATAATCTAAGCTTGGTTCAGCTGAACCTGCAGAGCTTTGGCTTTATATATCTAGGGATGTCAGGATGCCTCGTCCACACCTTGCCTCAACACTATTTAGAAAGCAGTATGGGGTGTGGTTTTCACCCACATTATGAACTCAGACAGTGTCTCTCCTCCCAAAAATAAAACTTTACATCAGGTTTACCTGATCTTTCTGTTGAGCATAATTATTAGAAAGCAGAAGTTGTAAACGGGCCAAAAATATTTGTCTGTCAGAAATGCTGATGAGATCGTCATCGTCATAAAGCACTTCTCAAATTGCCACACAATTAAAGGTAATTTCACATTGCTGCTACAATGAATACCTGAGGAAAACTGGAAATGGTACGCTCAGAGTCCTTAACAGCATGTGCCAGGCTTTCAATGTAATTTGGCCCAAGTATATTTTTCACTAACACTTACAAGTTCACTCTTATGAAAATTTGGCTTGGCTTTCTATCTTAACACATTCTTTTATTCCTAAGCCATACATTACTAAGTAACTTTTGTCACTACAAGCATTAAAATCTCCATTCTAGAAAACAGATAGGAGACATTTAAAACAGTGACATGTTTCCACTTCAAATACAGAGAGAAAAGCAGGAATAAATCAATCAATCAGAGGTGTATGGTGGTGGGGGAGAGCATCAGAGCAAGAAAATCTTTGAGAGATGAGGCATACAAAACTGGCCAGCTGCCCAGCTTCCTGATGCTCTCTTAGGTTCTTGCTGAGACTTACTTGAATTCCAAATGGTTTTCCAAGCTGGTGAATAGCAGGTGCTTGCTAACCAGCTCGTAATGAGTAGAGAGGTCCAACTCCATGGAGTCATTTCTCCCTGCTTTTGGCTGTCTTTTGTACTTGCGGAGACAAAGCAATGGACCTGGAAATTGGAAATTTTAATTGAAAGCACACATGCACAAGGCAATTTTGCAGCCCTCTCAACATAGAGAGTTATAAAAGAAAGCAGGATGTTATTAATTTTGTATGCTTTAGGACATATTGTGATCTATTTTGGGATATGTATATTAGATCCGAAAGCAGACTGCATGTAAAAAGTATTAAAATCAAACCTTCCCCACTATTTTACTTACCTCTACAGCTTCTTGTTACGTGCACTTCATTAACACAGTAAATGGAAATGCTTAAGGCAGAAAGCTGAGACAACACTGCAGGATCTTTTTTCTGTTCAGTCTCTTCCTAAGGTTTGTTCACAGGACATGAGAAATTAAAGAAATCAAATGATACTTTTTTTCTTGCACTTCCCAAACCATATCTTGATTCATGGGTTTAGCACGTGTTTAAGGCCTTTGTAACTTTGTCTTTGTACTGCCAGCTCTGAAAGGTGAGCAGTGCAGAAAACGTGTAGTCTACTGCAGAATTGCCACATACACCCTAAAGTGAAAATATTAACAATGCAACAGAAAGACCAGTGACCCTGAATGCTCTGTCTGGCAGAGGGGGAGAAAGGTCCGATAACAGCACAAAGGCTGTGCTTAAACTGTAAAACCTGCAAGCATTCTCAGCTCCACAGCTAAGTCAGTGTCCTGACTCTGGAGATCTGCTGCTTCTCCTCCATTAGGGTTTCCATGGGAATGAAATCTAGCATGTGTGCTGGAACCAGCCCACAGCTGACTGGTTCCCCTGTCTGGGACATCAGAAGACCACCTGATCCCCTTAGCAGAGCCACGATTGTCTTATCCACTGCTAGTCAAACATGAAAGAGAAACTAAATAATGCCAACCACTTCGGTAAAACCTTTGTTATTTTATGGTCTGCAGATGGAAAAGAGATGTAATATTGTGCCATTTTAAGTGAACATATCATATACAAATAAACTTAAGTAAATTTATAATGGATGTAACAGTAACAACACAGCTAATCAAAAGGAACCCTTAGTTACTAAAAGCTTCAGACTGACTCTCATCTGGTGCAATTCAGTGTTATTCAATTGATTCAGGGAGGCTGTGTTGATTTACTGCAGTCGACAATCTCATCCAACATTAACAAATTCCAATTTAAATGAATTTTTATAGAGATTGCAGTATCTCAAGTGTTTGGAGTTGGTGGTTTGTTTTTTTTTTCCAGGGGTGAACTGATTGCATAGCCTATTGAGCAGGGGATTTATGTATTCTCATTACTGAGGAGTTATCTGCAATACTTTATTGATGCATTTGTGTTGGATGATCCATAATTACCATTGGCTAAAAACGACTGAAAAACTGCCATGAAAAAGTCAATGAAAACGGTCATGGAAAAGTAGTTTTGTATTTTGCCAAAATCTAAATGTGATATAAAGGCCATTCCCTTCAGGCAGATGAGGAGATAACCTATTTTGATAGCTCTTATCATGAGTTTAAAGCCATGGGAAAATTCGATACTGTATTTGAGGCACCAAGAGGGCAGAGTGAGAAGAGGTCTTCCTTTGTTCCACCAAGTGCAGAAGTGTCATTAGCACAGGAAGAAATTGGTTATGTGGCAAATTGTGTTTTGTTACCTGTCAAGAAGCTTCCATTTGGAAACTCTGGCACTCTGTATACGTTTTGTACTCTCTTCTCAAAAGAAAGTACTGGTGCTGAAGTGAGATAAATAGGCACCCCCTGCTCGGGAATAGGGTGGTGGAAACAAGTGTTTTGATGATGATTTTCAGTTTTACAGTCTAGTCTGTCTCCAGTTCACTTCTTCAGAGTGACCCCAAATCTCAGACAGTTTCTTCACCATCAAATACCAAGATCTACTTACTCAGGCTTTTGAGTGAAAAGACCATGATGAGACTCCAGGAATGGAGCATTTACCATTTCTTTGGGCAACCTGTTCCAGTGCTTCACCATCCTCACAGTAAAGAACTTCTTCCTTATATCTAACCTGAACTTCTGTCTAAGTTTAAACCCATTCCCCCTTGTCCTATTGCTACAAAATACTACGCAGTCCACTCATTCCCCTTATTGCTTGTTGGCCAGTTATTTGCACATGCCATGGGAGAGCATGTTTTGAAGGGGGAACTGGATGAACAGGGGCAGAGTGACCTTGTGAGTGATTTCTAGATCTTTCCCTGATGCCTGCAGGCCATTAGGAAAAAAACATGGAAAGACAGTTGCCTGTCAGCCAGAATGACTGTATCTTTTCTTAAGCTTGTGGATACATCAATTCTGTATGTATGTCAGCTGTCTGTAACTCTGTCATCTGGCTGTCCATCACCAGCAGCTGACTTTTTTTCTTCTCCTAGTTTCATTATCCCTTAAACCGTTCTTCATCAGTCAACCATTCTTTCATATTAAAACCCAGGAATGGAAACATTGCTTACATCTCCCCTATCCCCTACTCAGTTTCTCTTTCATATTTGGCTAAATAGTTAATTTAAACTATTTCTGGTATGGGAAGTGGTTATGAAGATGCAGTTTCCATGTTGGTTTTGGCTTTTGGTTTTCGTTTTTGGTTTGGTTTGTTTTTTTGCTTCTGGGCATGAGACAGTGCAGATTCAGTAAATACTTCTGTGTGTACTGAGAATGATTCCAGTGCTTTAGGTTCATTAGTCTCACAGTGTGAACTGTAATAAAAATGAATTTGACTCGATTAGATGCAATTGTAGCAACTGGAGTTAAAAATTGTGTACACATATATGTTTATAAAAAGAGGGATTGTTTTAAAAGCATGTTTGGGTAAATGATAGAGAATAATGTGCGTGGCTGGAGGACATGTCAGTGACTGTAATTCTTAGTTTACAGAAAAGAAAATGTCAGTCACTGGACCTAGTGATCACTTCACTCAAATAATTGATGGTCCACCTTTACGTACCATGACCCAAGCAAGGTTTATACTTTATGTGTAGGCGCGAAGGTAACACAATCATCTCAGAAATGAGCATTCAACCATTTTCAATGTATGCACATGGTACACTGAATTGGTGCCAAAAGTGTTGTATAATTGACTAAATCTGTCCTCTTTACACATGATGGCTAATGGTGATGTAATGGTCTCGACACCACTAGGCACCTTGGCATGTGCTGTGCAGCTGTGCCACGCTGCATTTTGAATTGAAAGGCAAGAAGGAGCTACACACTGCACCACAGGGAAACCAGACCAAATTACCCTGTCAGGTTTGCATAATGGAGATCCCCTTTACCCCCAGTCTTTTCAGTCACACCTACTCCTTGCCTAAAACAGCCCT
Source organism: Pezoporus wallicus (assembly GCF_028554395.1). NCBI lineage: Eukaryota > Metazoa > Chordata > Aves > Psittaciformes > Psittacidae > Pezoporus > Pezoporus wallicus. Next base: position 3,882,639 of record NW_026639755.1, read on the forward strand.
TTCACATCTTTTTCCCCTCCTTTTTCCCCACATGATTTCCTTACTGCAATGGAAGGAATACATTAGCCTTGAAGCACCCTGCAGAGTGTAAGGTCCCACAGCCAGGCCCAGAGTCCCATATTCTTTGCTAGCTTTTATTTGCACCGGAGTGCACCACCGTGTAGCGCCCACAAAACACCATGTGTGACATTGTAGGGTCAAATCTGATTAGGAATCCTTATTACTAATAAAACATTGCAGATCTGCTGGCTAGTGTTGCTTAGGGAACTTCTCTAAGCCACCATGCAGTCTGTTCTCAGCTTCACTGACATCTTTTCTTCATTCTCCCCTTTCCTACTTAATTCTGTTAGTGTGAGATTATAAAAGGTATTTCACTGAGATTTTGTAAGTAGATTTTGGTTATCAATTCTCTGCATCCCCTTCTAGTCACTGATGTTTCAAGTACAACAGAAACGTTTCACAGTACAATGCAGCCAAATTTCCCATAAACTCTCCATGTGAAGGACATTTTGGATGGCAAGATAGCCTTTTGCTATTTTGCAGTCTCTTTGTCTATTTCTGCTGCTTAGTGGCTTCCTTAAAAACATACTAAACTTCTGCTAGCAACTAACTTCAGTACAGGAAAAAAATGGTTGGTACCTTCTGTGAGAACCTGATAATGCTGTTGATTGAGTCACTGACTGCAAGCAAAGGTGGAACAGTTCTTTTCTGGTTGTTCCTAAAAGGGAAGAGTAAAAACCAACCATATATAGTGAAAAGACAATCCACTCAGAGAAACTGAGCACATAAACATGTAAAATACTGGAGAAGGCTTTTGTCACCTAACAGTTCATTGAGCAACTGCCGTTCCCTGGAACAGAAAGGTACGTGGGGTACTGTATCTCCATCAAACAGAAGACTGGTGCATATGATGAAAATGGTGAGAGGGCTGTAGGAGCACCTCTCCTACAAAGACAGTCTGAGAGCTGAAGCTGCCCAGCCTGGAGAAGAGAAGGCTCAGGGGACACCTTATAACAGTCTTCTAACACCTAAAGAGGGGGATACAATAAAGCTGACAAGGGTTGTTTTTTTTTTTACAGGGGCATGTAGTGTCAGGAAAGGGTAGAATGGCTTTAAAATGAAAGAGGGTAGATTTAGATTGGATATAAGGAAGAAGTTCTGTACTGTGAGGGTGGTGACGCACTGGAACAGGTTGCCCAGAGAAGTTGTGGCTGCCCCATCCCTGGAAATGTTTAAGGACAGATTGGATGGGGCTTTGAATGAGCTGGTAGTGTAGAAGGTGTCCCTGCCCATGGCAGAGGGGTTGGAACTGGATGATCTTTACGGTCCCTTCCAACCCAAACTATTGTGTGCTTCTATGATTCTGTGTTACTTGATGTGAATATTACATGGGGACAAATCGTGTTCAGTTCACATTTAACTCGATGGAGGTCATGTGTCGGAACTTGAAATTTTGAGAGTTTTTTCAGGATTTAGAAAGTTTATAAATGGCTAATTGCAAGCATGTCCCATCATGACATTTCAGTTTGAAGATGGTAAACATGTCTAAGAACCAGAATATTGGTTTGCTTTTAAAGAAGCTCCCTTCCCATGATAAAGCCACTTCTTTCGCTAGTCAGAACAGACTAGACCAGTAAAATTAAAGTGCCACGCATGCTTTAAGTTACTCATGTTTGAGACATAGAAGACAAAGCAGTATTAGATTTAGGCTTTCTGAGTGACCTGGAGTACAAGATGAAAGTCATTTCGATGATAAACAGTGCAGTTACTCAACACTTGATATCACCAGTAATCATTTTAAAAATCACTCTGCTTCTCTGTGCAGTTTTCCAAGTAAGAGTATTTGCCTCTTCCCATAACTCAAATTCCTCTGGGAGATGCTGTCTCTACAAAAGGCAGTGATTAGTAACACTGTTAAAACAGGCCTGAAGTTCTGGAGGAGGGAGCAGCTAAGAAAAATGAGATTGTGTGAAATGGGGGTCGTTCACACAGCCAGACAGGGGCTAAACCAAGTGTTAAATGTGGAAAAATGTACAATATGTCTTAATTTTATGAGGCTTGTCAATACCTGAACTAAAAAAAAACCCAGAATATTAGCATGTGGCATCCATCACTCTGTAGAAAATATTTAGCTTTCTCTGAATTTCAAAAGGTTAGCCTCTTAACTCTGTTTATAGATGGAAATGGGTGGAAGTCTGTTGTGCTTGGTTGTAGGCACAGCAGGCAGCTTGCACAGCCAGCCGTGCAGGGTTATAAATGACAAAGCTGTAGGATAACTGAGTGTTACTGCAGATCATACCCATAAATCATCTAATTCCTTCAGTCATCTTTCTATCAGGTGAAGGAAAACCACTTTCAGGAGCTTTGTTTGCATCACATCCATACGAGGCTTTACTAGGAAGCTATAAACTGTACTAGTATGTAGGTGATGGTGCTCTGAACTGCCAGTAGGTAGTTGGATGGGTTTGACTGGTACACAAAAATGAGCCCATAGCTGAGCAACACCTCATCCATATGACAGTCCACAGCCTTTGATTCCTAGCATGCTATTTGAAAGCATACTCTTTATTTCTTCTTTTTAACAAACAGGTTACTTTGTTTGTTTCTCTCCTACCCCCTTTCTGGCTTTTTTGCTAGCTCAGTGATTTTGTAATGTATTTTCTAGTGAGAAAGCATAGATTCATAAATAAGGGCCAGAAATGAATTAGATAGAAATAATATGACAGCTCTTGATATGCTTTACACTGAGAGAAACCTTTAAGAGGACAGATACAGACAGAAAGACAATGAGAAGACACCCATGCCTCCCCTGGAAAGCCAGACAAGAAAGCTGTTTATAGAGCAAGGCTGTGAGACTCTCCAGCAAGACTGAAGCATAAAGCAGCCCCAGACAAACAGGAGTGAAGCAATAACTTCCCACTGTCCTCCAATAACTACAAGCCCATTCAGAGATCACTTGAAGAAAGGTATTGCCTGCTCGGTGCACGGAAAACGATGACAGGAATATGCGCTGCTGTGCTTGATACTGGGTCCTGTAATGGTGATCACTTAGAGGCAGGTTTTCAGGTTAACCTTATCTTTTCCCCTCAGTTTGCTCACCTTTAGCTAATTAATTTTTCACACATCTTCATTCACCTTATTTCAATCTTTCTCAGTTCAGGCAGTTGGCAAGATGGAGATCTTCCATACAGTAATTCAGATGGACTTCTTGGCGCCTGGGAGAGCCATGAGAGAACAGTTACAAATATGTTTAAATTGCATTTTTGTAAGTTGTTATTTAATAGTAGATGCTTTTTACTTAATGAACTGTATCTGAAGAAGGAAGGGGTGCTTTGCATCTATACACATGCAACACAACAAGGTCCTAATTTGCCAAGGGCTAAAACACATACAGTGAGTACTGAGATCTCTTGGGTTTGCTGCAGCAACAAGCTATGAAGCATCTTGGCCTTGTGTCTGGTTTGGCTGCAGTAGTCATCTACTGAGTAGGACTGGACAAAATAAAATCCCTGTGCCTGCTGTAGTCAGTTGTCATGGTTTAACCAATGTCAGTGTATAATGAACAGAAGATAAACAAAAGTGACTTCATGTTAGCTTCTGGTAAAACCACTCTTATCTATTTAATGATGAAATTGAAGCTTTGCAGTTCAGCTCTCTTCTCATGATTCCTTAGTTGCAGAAACACTATGATCTCGTTATGGGACTCTCCTATCTTGTTTCAGGAATGTTGAGCCACATTAATGCAAGGTGTGTCTCCATTTAATGCTGGGCTTTCACCAAGGATAAATTTCACCGGCAGCATTTTGGGGAAACTGAAGGCACCTATCTTATTGCAGAAATCCCACATCTGCACAAAAACAAGTAAAACAATTGAAAGCTATAGATTTTTTTATCCTTTTCAGGCTTAAGTGGCAGAACAGAGAGACACTTCCTACATTTATTTTGTTAGGATGTCTTGCCTGGCTTCTCCTAGGGACTGAACAAAGACCGGATGTGCGTCTTGTCTTTTGAATGATTGGCAGACCGTGAGGTTAGACAAGTCTATTTAGAGACAGTCATAACCCCAGAATAAGCGATCTTGGAAAATACACTGACTTTGTAGTGATATGTACCTCCCTTTCCCCTGAGTACCCTTCTATTCCAGTGATTGCTGACAGAAAAAAGAACCATCTAGATAAAAAGGTTCAGAATAGAACTCTGGAAATTCTGATGAAGCATGAAAGTATTGTGCTTCAAGATTCTGGACTGAGGAGAGTACACTCTGTGCACAGTGAAATGTTTGGAGGAAAAAAGGAACAAAAGAAGGCAAACCCTGGTATTAAAGCTATAAGAACTATTTACTGTGCATCAAGTTAACTGTATTCTAATAACCACAGTGAACTCATTTGCAATGGCATATATAAACCCAAATGTTAACCAGGAAAGATACGGGAGGAGGGAAGTGGCAATGTGCGAGTACAACCACAAATTGCATCATCAGTCACAGTGGTGAAGGTGACAGGCAGGGAACAGTCAAAAACGAGCAAGGAGAGCAGTGCAGCATGCTTAATACTCCTTATACCAGTACTGCTGCCAGGGCAGGTTTTGACAGTGCCAGGGACAGGAAAGTTGAGAGGAAAAAAAGTAGTGGGTAGAAAGATCTTGCTCATATGGATGAATTCTTTCCGGGCCAAGCTTTTGCTTGAAAGCAGTGGGGAGAGGAAAACCACTTAGAATGGGTCCAGCTCAGTCAGAAGCATGTAAAATATAATGAAAATTTTGCAGAATTAATATTTCATTCCCTTAATTAGTTTTAGGGGAATACAAACCTTGTGCTTATAATTTGCATTGGCCTGTGCACCTCTTGCTGCTAACAGAAACAAGCATCCCAGTGTGGAAGTTCTTCCTCACTGATTTCACTCTGAGCCAGAAGCATTTTGTACTGATGTCTGAATTTATCCAAACTTCTGAAACCCAGAGCTCTGTTACCCAAATTCCTTGTCAACCTATAGTATGGTGGATCAATGTACCATAGTTGCAGTTTGTGTATGTACAAATACCTGCATTCAGGAACTCCACATATAATTTTTCTTTGGCTTGGTCCTTTGGTTGGGTCTGTGTGGGTCTACTTATTATTTTAATTGGAAAAGTGGTAATTCTACTTATTCCTCAAAGACTGTTCAATTACTGAAGAGGTCTGCATAATACATCCTTAAATTTCCTAATATATACAAAACCAAATATAAGTTTTGTTAAATACTGAATTTTAGGTGACATCCATGAGAACTTACTAAGGGGTTTTGCTGGGTATTTTTGCGTAACTGATTTAGCTGGAGCAGAAAAGCAGAACACAGATGTCAGTTTTGAGTGTTCTGTAATACCAGATGACATATTAAGAAATACTTAACAATATTCCATGATTCAGTGACAATATTAGACATGTACCAGTGGGAATTGTATATGTTTTGAATTCTCTTACTTATGCCTGAGAAGAAAATGGACGAAAACCAGTGGCCAAAGCAATCAGCTGTACCCAGTGCTCCACTGATACTGAAAATGCATCAGATCTAGAAAATGTCTGCCTTTTACTATATTATAAAGGGAAATGATAAAACCAAATTTAAGAAGACATTTAAATGACCAATGTCTGTTGCAAGCCTGCAGCTTCATATCCTACCATTCAGTTAGGTCATCAGTATTTATTCTGCCATCTAGGTTCTTCAGTCAGCACTGCAATGATTCTCCAATAGCAAACTGCCACAATCTGTGGATGCAATCCACAGGGTTTGCTTCAAATAGAAAGGAGAAGATGGTGTTACCAATGGATTAAAAAGCCCAGCTGACAGTCATTTGACTCATCAGCTGCAGGGAATTTTCACTGAATACTGAGAATTTATGTTCTTGGGGCAGAGCTAAAATTGCAATGCAGCCACCTGTGAACAAATACAACCAAGCCTCCTTTCCCAGCGTTCCATCCCTACACAAAAAGATGGGGGGATGTGCAAGAAAAGGGTAAGCTAAGTTTCTGAACGCTGTTGAGAAGGATTTGAGAACTTCAGGAAAACAGTGTTTAAATACCTGGAGGAATGATAAGGCAGAGAATACTTGTTGACGTGTCATAATTTCTCTTGTTTAATTCCTCATTACTCTAACAAAGGAGATCCATTTTGATATAAAAACTAATACATACTTACCACGAAGTAGAGAAGAAGAAAGGGAAGGGAATGATCATTCTCTAATTCCATTTTTGTATTACAATTATTAATAAACAAAATTTTTACCATTATTAGAGAAAGGACAGAGGACAGTGTTGCAGCTTTGTGCAAAAATATCTTTAGACACAAGTACTGCTTCAGGCAATGCTTAGTTTCTAATATAAATGAGATTATTTTGGCAATCAGCAGACATAATCACTGAGCCTGCTCAAAATAGAGACAATATTAAATATATGAATAAAAGCACTCAGTGTCAAATTCAGCTCTTCTACTTCATGTGTTCAAAAACCCAATTGTCTGATCTCTAGTGAAGTCATTTGTGATTTTTTACAATGGGAAATAAGACTTAAATTCTACTTTTGTAGTATTTCATTTTACACAGGTTCTCAGATTTCCACAAAGCCAGGATTTAGTCCATAGGTTCTTGGTCTGTGCACTTATTAAATAGAATGCAGTCAACATTAAAAAAGCAGGTATCAGAAAGCAAATATCTATCTCCATTTTCAACTGTGCCAATAAGATACATCCTACTGTATTACTCCTGCATGAAAATCTAAACTCAGTTACATCCCTGATAGTGGTACAGATTCAACAGATGCATATGCACATACATGTAGCGGCTCTCCTATATCCTGTTTTAGGATATCATCATCTTGCACTGCACAAAGAGTCTGTCTGCTGACATAGGTCAGTTTTCTGAAATAGTAAGCAGCAAGCCTGGTTGTGGTGCTGGGAATCTAGGCAGATACTAGCTTTACAGAACTGTGTTAATAATGGAAATCATTGAGCATAAGCTGTTCATAGGCGTTTATGCAATCATCATCTTAATTATATCAAAATAGCAGGTAGCTTTTCTATGAACTTGTGATAGGAGAGGAGATCTTATTTAGCAATCAGGATCTGTCATATCCATCAAGATATCAGGACATGAGGTAATACATCTATAAAACGTTCTTGTAGATGAATTAAGTTGGTTCCACTCAGCAGTTGCCCTTCCTAAACTAGTTTCAAATGACTGCATTAAGTTCAGTTTCAATAGCTACTGCCTTGTTAAATAACACTTTTTCAGTGACATCCATGAACTAAACTCCATGTTACTATCACCTCAGATGGCTTCCTATGGATTCACTCATTGCATGGTCTTAAAAGGTTTCCATGAAAAGAGGCTGCTTGATTTCTTTATGGAAATCTGACGTCTAGGCTCTGTGGCTAATGAGCTCTAAAGAGAATGAGCCAAATAGCATCAATGCTATTTATGTACCCTCCTGTTTATTAGAAGTATGGTTATGTAAACAGTGAATATAATGTTTAATTTCCACTTACCCGCTAGTCCATCAGCTTGGACGCGACTTTGGGTTTGGAATGATAGTATCACAGTATGCTAGAGATTGGAAGGGACCTCAAAAGATCATCTAGTCCAATCCCCCTGCCGGAGCAGGAACACCTAGATAAGGTTACACAGGAATGTGTCCAGGCGGGTTTTGAATGTCTCCAGGGAAGGAGACTCCACAACCTCCCTGGGCAGCCTGTCTTCAAAGGCTTAGAAATATTCAGAGAAGTTTGCCAGTTAGTACGTTGTCTTTCTCTTAGGTCATTATTGTAGCACTGAAACCAGCCTCTATCAACTTCACCTCATCACTTTTGTGAAACAAGGTACATTAGAAGAGTATGCAATGAAGAGACCAATTTTAGGCACTCTGAAGTGCCTTGGTCATCTTCACACTTTTTATTCCAATACGTAACATATCATTTGATTACAATATGGGCTGTTTGACAGGCTATGAAAACGCCTGTGTTTATAGAACTCCAGTGGGCATCAGTCATTATTGACACCATCTGTTTACCTAAGTGCTAACATTTCCAATCTGTGCTGGTTAAAGGTAAATGCTGAAGAGACATTCAGGCATCTCTGATGGATGAAAGGAGTTTTGCCCAGATGCAAGTTTTATTTCTTTTTGCTTCTTTTCTTATACTCTGTGCAAACAAACAAAGGTTCCCATGGAGGTAAAATAACTTCTCAATGAAATTAAACAGAAGGGCCTATTAATTTTTGGCACAGAGACTGTATGTTTAGCTTCCTGTAATCAAAGGTGTTGTGCTTGCTGGAATAGAAATATATATTGCAGTGTCTCACTGCGTAGACAGTTATGTTTTCTTCATGAGAAATAAATGAAATTCAATGGGAAATTGAACTTGAGTACAAAATGTGGTCCAGATTTCCATAGGGTGTTAATTATTAGCTGATGGAACTTATAAATACGCGTAACTTATTTAAAGTAGGAAAGAGAAGAGTACGAGGGATTAGCCAATTATGATATGTAATAGTACTCAAACTAATGTTGTGTGTTACTGACTGTTCAATGATACATGAGCAATAATTACATGAACTGCTCTGAATCATTTACCAGCTCTCTATAATTTATAGCTCAAGCTTTATGAAACTTCAAAGTTAGATAAAAAACATACTGAAACTGTAAGCACAGCAGACTTTTCCAGTAGTTCCTTTGTTACACTACATGATAGTGAAAAAATGCGTATGAACGTGTAGTAATGTGTTTGCCAAAACAAGATGGGATTCTTAACTTCCTCTGTATTCCTGGATTTTGTTTTTCACATAACTCTAAATGGCAGAAATTTCATTTATAAGCTCATGATTGGTTAATGAGTGCAATTCCTTTATTTCCATTTCCAAAGTCTTAGAAAAAAAGGACTGGAAGTCACAGAGCTCTGGATAATAAAAATACCCTGTTTGGATGAGTCAGAAGGATGATCTGTCTTTTTAATTGCAGCGTAGAATACAGATGTGCAAGACTGGGTAAGAAAGCATTTTGATCATGGTATCACACACCTTTATGCAAGGTGGTTCTGTTCATAAAGCACGTAGGATTTAGGATGCAGAGTTCAGCTCCCACCTTGATCAACTGCTTGATCAGTCTGCTTTGCACACTGAACTGACTGGCTGACATTCTGACCAGTGGGTTTCAGAGTCACTGAGTATTCAGTGCTCACTAACCATTCTAAAAACCTGTTTTCTGGATGTCATATTGCACAGAAGTGATATTTCTGTTGCTACTTCCAGTATAATTAATGTGGCATGCTATTTTTTGTGTAGCTTTAGATGATAGTTCTGTATTTTTTCTTTGACACACTTCCACTCATTTTTTTGCTATGCTGTTCCTATTGTCGTGCTTTCTAGTCCTCTTTCTGCAACCAGATCTCTTGCTCTACTCCCTGAAAGACAAAAGATAGAGCTTCTGTTCTTCAAGCACATTTACTAGCAAATGTCTTAATTTTTGGTTTCACCTTTGAAGTTATGTAGGGGAATTAGACTGAAATACATTCAGTTATGCTCTGTCTAGAACATGCCGTATGCATCAGAACCCAAGTATCTTTGCAGATACAGTCTGTGAAGTGCCAGGACCACATATTTGTAAAGTTAATGCCATTATTTTCATTCTCTGTTTTTGGTAAGTCAGATATTTAATGGCATGTTATTGTTCAAAATCATGTTCCGAAAGAAAATGAATTAACTTAGCATAGACTGCAGAAAGACTGACACTGACACTGAAATTTCGGTTTCACATACACCCTCCATTTTGTTGTCATTTCAGTTTGCTCTATCTAAAAGTTAAAAAGGTAAATAAAAAAAGCACTTTTTGGAAAATATTTCCTGTCATCAAAATCAATGACCATTAAAATGTATGATACTCAAAGAACAACAGAAATTAAGTATTTATGGTACTTCAGAAATATTTACTTATACTTTCAAAAATGAAGAAATATTAAGGAACTAGCAGAGCCCAGAGATGTGATATTAATAAATAATATGCGCCATCCCTGGTAGTGTTCAAGTCCAGGTTGGACAGAGCCTTGGGTGACATGGCTGAGTGTGAGGTGTCCCTGCCCATGGCAGGGGGGTTGGAACTGGATGATCTTAAGGTCCTTTCCAACCCTAACTGTTCTGTGATTCTGTGATTAAATCAAAAGAATGGGTTTCCAGATTCATAAATTGCACTGGCATTTGGTAATCATAGAAAATATGGTCAGAAGTATATAAAATAGAAAGTAATATAAATGGAGCAAAGCTGAAGATAGTGCAAGTGGATGTAAGCCAACTGTTTCAGCTACAAGAATAAGATAAACTTAGTAGTTCAGAATAATTGCTGTTCTTTCTGATGACTGTTTCTCAAAAGCATTCAGGAGAAATCATAATTACAGGAGTCTGTGGAAATTTGGAGTCACCAAAACTAATGCTGCAAAGAGATGAAAAGCCTACTTTCCTACTGTAGCAGTCCTTGCCACAGGGTATGGTTTAGTCAAGTCATATATGATTCTTCGGGATAGTCTAGTTTTATTTGATGCAAATGGAAATGACATTTGTTTACTCGATAGAAGTTAGCTAGGAAAGGGGTATCTCCTCTCAGGGAAATTCAAAAACGCTGTGACAAAGAATGGCTAAGACACTGAGCTGTGATTCTGGGCATTTGATTCTTAGAACTACTTTTACCTGTATCTCTTGTGCCACTTTGGTTATTTCACCTCTATTGGCTTTATTTTCTGCCACCATTTGGCTCTAGAATTGTTTTTTGCAATCCTCAAAAGCTTTGCAACCTGTAACTGTAAGAACCAGTGCAGAAGGGAAGAGTATAGGACAAGCTAGGGATGTGGATAGTACTTTAATCTTGTTATGTAGAATACACTAAGAGTATTGCTATTTACAGTGGGGTTATAGGAGCACTCCTTGTTGGGAATCAATACAACCTACTGTGGAGGTACAGTTCTGGAAAAGGGGGGGATTTCCTTCCCCCCTTCCGCTCTAGGCTTACGAGTGGAAATCAGGCAATATTAGCAAAACTTTCTCATTTAACTGTTTAAACTAATGCAGCTCATATTGATTGGGATGTGATAGAGGGTGCTCACATAACCTGCTAGATCTGCTGTGGTGGTAACAAGGAAAGAAATGGGGCTAAGTTCCTTATGGAAAGAGGGCTGATGGCTGCTTTTTCCACAAACGCATCTGTGGCTGAGGGAGGATGTGCGTCCATGACCTCAGCTAAATAGAATTGGGCAAAAAGCCTGCGCTGATTCTTAAAACTGTTCAGCAGCTCAATCTAGGGCACCTTCCTTTTGTAGGACAGCCTGTTAGAAGCAGATTTAAGAGTCTAAAGCTGTGATTCATTTTATATTTCGCCATTGTCTCTTATTAAAGGCATCTGGCCTCTGCTTGACATACTGGTGAAATTAAATATGTGTATCAAGAGCAGGATATGCCACTTACCTAATTAAGTTAAGGAAAAGACTGCCTTAAGAAGAGCATCTTCCAGAGGCTAAGAGTTGTCAAACACAGCACCTGCAGTAAATAGAGAGAGATGTCATTTTCTTCTGTTGATACAGGTCTCAGTTTATCTCTTTCTCTTACAGTTTTATTACTGTTCTTGCTTCATGCTAAGGTATTTTATGTCACTGAGACAAAATCTGGCATCTTTCTCCAAACAACTGCTCAAATTGGATGCCATTCTAATCTTCCAAGCATTGTAAAAGATTAGATGGTTTGTAACACCCAAATCTCTTTGGCATAAAGCCCAAAGATACGCAAGCAGGTCATCCCTTTACATACTCATCCATCTTGGAAAGCTGTTGGTGGAACAGCACATTTTTGCAGAATAGACACACACCTTATTTAATTGAGCAGAGCTGTAAGTACATTCAGCCAGGCTGCCTTTCCCTGCAGATGCCTGTACTGTGTACAATATTGCACTCTGTGGACATGCAAATTTTTTTTCACAGCTGCTCAAATATTGCCTTGAAACATCAGAATGAGCTGGGCAATTAAGTTATATGAAAAAATAACTTAGCTTCATTAAAGATCTGTATCCTTTAATGTTTTGAATTCTCCTGGCAGGTTAAATATGTTTGGAATGCAAGGCTGAAAATTCCAGATTTTTAAAGAAAGACTTTATAAATTGAAAGCACATTACAATCATTATCCTGTTTTAAGAGTGGGTAAATTATATAAGTGTTCTCTAAGAGAAAAAGGAGCAGAATTCATAATCCAAGGAAACGTTATTTTCTTGGTTTTCGTGTAAATTACTCCATTATTTATCTATATCACATTTTTAAACACAAGCATCAATAAACAAATTACATAGCACAGTAAGAATCTATGACCTGCAATGCATATGAGCCACACTCAGACAATGCTATTAGGTCTAAATGATGTGATGAAGCCTGATAGCAATCACTATAATCCAATATTCTGATGTTCCTTAGTGCATGCATTCGATGTGTTTTTCAAGCAATGAGTCCTGGAAGCTCACCACCCTGCAGGAGCCATTAAACTCACTTTACCAGCAGACCAAGCACAGGTTAACCAGTAATTCCACAAGACTAGCAACCAGCTTTCAGCCCAAAACAGAGGTATACTCTGACTTCTCTTTCTTTTCCTTTCTCTGGAAGCAGCAAAACGCAGCTGTTCTGTCAGGGCTCATAAAGAACAGAACTACTGTATATGCAATGAAATAGGTAGTCTAGAATATTAAAGAACTCTCCAAATCTATAGGAGTAAACTCTGTATTTCCCAAGGAGAGCATTACATTGGGTTTTTTTTTCCAGTAAATAAAGTGTACCTTTATTTGACAGTAATCCTGTAAATATGTATTATTCTATGTTGCTTTAGCTTTTTATCGATATAATCTATTATCACTGTGTTGAGGTATTCATAGCATTAAATCTGTCCCACCCTCTACTAGCTATCCCAAGTGGGAAGCCAGGTACTGAGAAGACAAGGAGACTGTTGCCAGCAGCCGTCGCCTTTCCTGATGCAAAGCCCTACTAATTGAGCAGTCTCAGAGTCAAAAAGGCTTGTGTTCCCATTGCTCGAGATTGCTTGGGGTTTTGCATATGACTGAAGAGGGAAAAAAAAAAAGGGAAGGAGGGGGACGTGTGAGGAAAGCAGCTTCTACTGATGGCAGTCTTCCAGTTGTAATCTGAAAGAGACAGCTTGTGCCTGCCTTCATTATCCAGGTAGAAAACAGTGCTGTCTTCACTGGCCAGAGCCTGAGCTCACTGAAAAGGAGAGAGAGCTGGAAACTGAACAGGAGCTCATGATTTCAGAAAGGTTTCAGTACAACGACATATGATCATTTAAGTCCCCCATAAGTTCTCCACTGGAAATTAAAACAGGGACTAAACAGAGACATTTGCACATTAGATTACTGCACTGCAATTGCCATACTAATAAACTTGCTCAACCACTATACATTAATTTACATATATATCAGAAATACTATATAGTAGTTTGTTCTGTATTAACATCACAGCAGTTTCTACGCTTGCCTCATTTTCCTTCCTGGAAACCGGTGGTCAGTGATTGGTGTCCTATTTACAATATCCGCTACTGTAACTGTAATTTCTCTCCAAGGAGAGTTTAGTGATACTGGAGAGCATAACTGCACAGTTTTATGTTCTCCAGTATCAACGTGCTATGCAGAGGATATTTGCCTACTTTGTAAATTTTAGCAGTTCCCCCCTTCCTTTTTGTCACATGGCAATTTTACATTGCTAGTGAATTCCTCCTCCATCTTACAGTGTACGTAGTGTAGCCTACAGTACAGTACAGACACACATCTATTGATTTTACTTTGCACAATAACTACCACATCAGGACAGTTCAGCTGAAACTAATGGAACTAATTAAACAACTGGGACCTTCAAGGCAGAGTATCATGGATTTGCAGTTGTAAAGATCTGTCAGTCCATCTGTTTTATCTTCCTGTCAGAGGGGCACTTCTTCCATGCAATGTATCTTCTTTTGTTCACCATGCTTCAAATTGTGCTAGAAGATTGGGCCTTTCATATCTTGTGCCAAGAGGCTGCTCCACAGCACAATAAATCCCATTGTTACGGATCTTTTCCTGCATTCAGGAATATTACACTTCCTGGAAATGCATGCCATTTTTCTGTTTACAACTTCCTGCTCTGTCTGAAGAAAGCCCTCTCCTTCACTACTGAGCTTTAAACACTAGCAGACAGCCTTGTCTCGCCATGTGTCTCCCACTGAGTTGAGCAGCAGCTTTGTTTTGGTAGGCTCCACAGAAGGCATTTTCAAACTGAAATGAGACACTTTTGAACACAGAATGTAATCAGCTCAAGTACTACAGACACATTCTAATGGAGACTGAAGATCTCCGTTGAAGACCTCCATAGAGTTTCCTCAGGAGGTTGCGTGGCTGCCTCTTCTCCTCATACTTCCAGTCTCTTAGGAATCATTGCACGGAGCATTGCATTTGATGCTTTTAAGGACATACCAACCAGTATCACATTGTTATAAAATCTAAAAGAACCACAACTCTCTGCCTTTCCCAACATTGGATCAAAAATTAAGGATGGGAAGAGAGATGAGCTTGTTGAAAGCAGGAACACTTGAATAGGAGCTACTAGAAATAGAGAAGTCCCTGAAATGAGAAAGAAATAGCTTGGTTCTTCAGAAGAGACCTGCAGCAAGGAAGGAGCAGAGGTCTTTAAGCCATAAAATGTCTTTAGAGATTAAAGGAGGTGTTGGAGTGCTCAGTTGCAGCTCTGCTCAGCAGATTGTAAAGTGCCTTAAGTTTTGAGTTTGTAACAGAACCTGAACAGGGGTGATTGACCCTGATTTCCAACTCGGGCATAAAAGTTGTGTGATTATACTGCAGAATGAGTGCAGCTGTGATGAGATAAGACAAGTGACAACACCTAGCTAGAAAAGGAAAAGTTACTGCATTTTAGGGTTTAGTAATAGCAAAAGAAAGAACATGGCAGATTTAAGTCAGGCCCTTAGCCTGCATTTATTACCTTTATAAACTCCAGTATACTTCTGAGAAGAAAAGACTGATTTTTGAAGAAAAACAGTTTATGGCCCATTTACACTCTTCCTGTTTCTGGGGCTTAAATTTCATTTCAGGACTTTTGTAATTTGGTAAAGGTAACTCTGACATGAATTTCTGAGAAAGATATCGTGAATAATTGAGTGTGGCAGCAAATGGTGACTGCTTCCTTGTGAGATATGGCTAAAATGTTTTATAGAGATGCTGACACCTGCTTATGAAAGCTGAATCTCTCTGGTTATCAGGGTTGAAAGAGGCCATTCGCTGTGTGGGATTTTATTATACTGTTAGTGCATTCTATTATAATTCATAACTTCAGTATTAATGAAGTTGAAGTATCTGTCCTGATGATTTATAGGAGACTCCAAATCACATCTTTTGGTTCTTAACAACAGACAGCTTTCTTCTCTGTTTTTTACTAGTTGATTTACTATGCTCTACCTCCAAGAAATGTGGGGTCTGAGTATACCTTGGGTATAACACAAATCACTACTGCTACCACCAATAATGATAATGATAAAGGAAATAACAAGGGAAGAGAATACAACACCTCAGCACCAGCTGACCGATAACTCAACCCCCCCAGCCCGATCAAGCACTGACCAATACCTCATCCAACCCTGCAGTCCCTGGCCCTTCTGGGTAGCTCTCAGTTACATCCTGGGCATGACGTGCTGTGATATGGAATACCTCTTTGGTCAGTTCAGGTCAGGTGTCCTGTCTCTGCTTCTTCCTGGCCTTCCCTCCTCCCTGGCAGAGCATGAGGCTCACAAAGTCCTTGGTCAGACTAAAACCATCGGTGTTATCAGCTCTGTTCCCAGGCTGAAAGTCAAAACACAACGCTGCATCAGCTACTAAAGAAGGAGAAAAATGACTGCTACTGCTAAACCCAGGACAACAGCCCAACCTGCTTTAGCTTTGGAAAGGAATTGTTCCATTTGGATTGCTTTAAAATAAAATGTAATGGCTTTAAAACTCAGTTTCCTAAAAATTATAAAGTGCTCCATTTTTTTATATACTTGAAATCAGTACTAGCAAAATATAACAAGTAATAGCCTGATAAAAATGTATTATAGTCATGGAATGGTTTGGTTTGGAAAGGACCTTAAAGATCATCTAGTTCCAAACCACATGAGCGAAGTCCCATGAGCAGGACAACTTCCACTAGACCAGGTTGCTTTGGCTTAATCCAACCTGGCCTTGAACACTTCCAGGCATGGGGCATCCACAACTTCTCCGGGCAACCCGTGCCAGTGCCTCGCTCGCCTTATAGCGAAGATTTTTTTCCTAATAGGTCATATAAATCTCCCCTCTGTCAGCTTAAAGCCATTCCACCTTGTCCTGTCCCTATGGACCCTTATAAAATGTCCCTCTCCAGATTTCTTGTAGGCCCTGCTTAGATATGGAGAGATTGCTAAGATATCCCCCCGGAGCCTTCTCTTCTCCAGGTTGAACAAGCCCAGCTCTCTCAGCCTGTCTTCATAGGAGAGGTGCTCCAGCCCTCTGATCATCTTTGTGGCCCTCCTATATTATTATAGGGGGAGTCATGTTTTTCATAGAGAGTGAGGTGGTTCTTTTTCCCTGGTTCATCCTAAATCTTTCTCCTGGCTTGTGGGATCTTTTTGCAATGACAGAATTCTCTGCCTACTGCCTATTTGCTGCTGGGGCAAGGGAAACCTAACAGGTGAGGGAGAAACAGAAATTTGCGCTAAACATCTTTAGTACTGCTACTTAACCTTGTTATAAATCCTTTAATAACCACCAGCAGCTCTGTTGTTATCATGCCCCTCTTAGCTCAGCTGGCTAAATCTTCCTCCTGTTTTAAAACTTCTTGGTAAAAGTAGCTTCTTTCTTGCAAAGTCCTCCCTAAGTCTGAACAGCAACTGGCCAAGGAACTGAGCCCTGACATCCTGCTGTCTCAACACATGGCTGCTCCCGCTTTGATTTCACCTCACAAACACACACAGGAAAAAACAAACATAGCTCAGCATATGAATCATTCGACCTAATGTTTATAACTTCAAAGGGAAAATGAAAGTCAGGCAAATCCTATGGTGTTTCGGGATAATGTAGGGGATAGATACATAGAAGTCACTCCAGGAGTGATGTGGCAAAGACTCGGATTTTTCTGTATCTCCTGAGATTTATGGCATTTCATATGCTTGGGAGGATCTCTGCTGGCATTACTCAATGAAAAAAAAAAGGCTTCCAGATCAATGCACTGAGAACATTTTGGAATCACATTGCTGTGAAAACAAATACAGGAATGCACCATTTATCTTGGGGGCTGGGGGGAGAGGAAATCGTTGCATTAAAAACCAACAAATAATTTCATTAATTTGCAGTATGTGGGGAGCATAGGGGGAAGGAGACAAGTCAGGATCTTTGAGTATTTAAAGTTGAGGGTATTGAGTTGGTCCATTTATTTTGAGCATGCTCATTGTCTCGTGTTCTGCAGCTATCAGGGACAGCGAGACTAAAATCCCCAAAGGGATGACATTAGATAATTTGCTGAATTTCTGCAAGTGAGTTTTCTTAGCACATCTGTGACCTCTGTTGACTTCACCTTAGTTAAAAAGAAGCTGCAACATTAAGCTTGCAGAAGGGCTCAGAAAGGTCCTACGCTATCCTTGTGAGCAGCAAAAGTTGTGTGGTCAGGTGGTGGCAAAGAAAATTGGTTCTTTCTGTTTTTTTTCCAGAAACTTATTTTTCTGACTGTAATTTTCTCCTCCAAGAAGGTCCTCCAGGGTTTTTTCTTCTTCCCTTCCTCACTGTAGTGACTAAAGTGAGAAAAGAATATAGCCAGCGGGTTAGCCAGTATGTTTTGATCAAGAGGCTTTTCTAGAAAGAAGAGAAGATATAAAGTGAAATTGCTTAGTTTATCATAGATTAGGGCCTTCTGGTACTTCACATGTACATAGATGAATTATTAACCTTGGGGGAAAGGTAGCAGTGTGTTCATATCAACTACTTCCCAGAGTGTTTAAGATTTTCCCAGTGCACATTGCCCACTGGGGAGCCATTACAATGGTAATAATGAAGAGCCCACTAATTCCTATGACTTCCTGCTTTATTGTCATAACCTCTGCAGTGTGCATACAGTGCATTCCGTTCTGAGTAACCATAGCAATCATTCACCAAGGAGGCTGTGATACTGTTGCACTCTAAAATGCTACTTCATTATATAATGCTAATCCCTTAGTATTACTGCTATTATTATTGCTGTGCTAATGCTCATCAGAATTGAGAATAAAAGCTTCAGCATCTCTCAAACGGTGTTTGTATACCTTGATCTCCATGTAGACTAACTGTAAACAGAGTAGACAGAGTGGTAGGTTTCTGGTTGATTGTTTTGGCTTGCTTTTAAACTAATTCCTTCTCATGGGAAAGATGTTTTCCCCACTTTTGCAAAGGTGGATGCCTCTGGGCTGAAAAGAATGAAGTTTCTGGGAGACAGTGCACATGTAAAGGTATGATATTGATACGCAGTGTGTAGGTAGGATCTGTTCCTGAAGCAAGCTTTGTTAAGGAAGCATTTAGTTTAAATATAGAAATATTTAATATTACCATTGATTTTAATTGAAGGAAAGCAATTTCTTTTACTTCAGATAAATGTATCAGCATAATTTAAAAAATCATTTGCTACTTTATGTATTACCCATTGTATTTTCTAACAATTAAACATTTGAGGTAGTATCTGTTGACCGTCAATGAATTACCAACCAGTAAAGGACTAGAAATTGCGGTTTCTAATCTTTGTAGGTAGTTTAAACACTTGGAAAAGTTAAACCAGCTTTTCACAGCCATAGCCTCTTTAAAGGTGAATGGTTATCCCATGTCAGCTCATTAAAGTATTCCAGTTCAGAGAGTAAGTTAAAGTAGGGAATTGTCAGAGGAACTGGAAAATTGGGAAAACTGCTTCCTTATATGGTAGGCTGTAAAAGAGAAGTAAGAAACAGTAGTTCCATAAGCCAGGATAATTTGGAGCCCAGAAAGATAAGTCACTAATTAAAAACAGTGCTTCCCTTTTTTAAAACAATCAGTTCATTTGATTTTTGCTTTTAGCATCCTGGTGCCTACAGAAAGGTCGGATTCCTGTTAAACTGCAAGCTTGAAATGCAGATTTAAACTTCTGTTTTTAAGCTTCCCTGACTGAAGTCAGTGTTTCAGATGAAGTTTGATAAAAGTCACAAGTAGAAAGGAATAATTTACTAAATAAATGGAAGTTAGCATTCACTAATGTATAACTACTCTGAATAGATACACAGTGGGACAGTCACAAGAAAAAAACAGTACCTTTTCCTCTTTGTTTGCTGACCCCCTTTTGTACTGTTTTCATCTCAATTCAAGTCAGTTTAAGGTTAAGATTTGCATCCAGCGTATTTCCATATTTGACAGCATTGTAAGTGAAACCAAATTGTAGCTTGCTGGTCGCTCAGGAAAAAAAGAAGGAAATATGTAATAGGCTTATGTACATGAGACAGTGTTTTCAAGGGAGAAAAAGAAAGGTAGCACAGATCCTCCAAGGTGACTTTACCTCTGAATAGGTGGCAAGCTGTTATTTCCTCCCTGTCACCGCTGGGTTGCCTGCTGAGGGACAGCACACCTTGTGATGAAGAGGGCCTTTCTGACAGGAGCCTGATGCACCATTCAGCTGAAAAAAGGTGCTGGGAAAAAGATTACCAAAGCATAATGCTTTTATGAAGTGTGGCATTTTAAGCACAGGTCTGAAACCCCTTCCCTAATGTCCTTTTAAGAGGAAGACTTAGCTCAAGGGAGAAAGAGGGGCTATCACAGCATCTTGCCTGGCAGGCAGTGATGCACAGACAAATCTTTCAGAAGGATAAAGAGTTTGAGGTTTTACTGGATTCTAAACACAGGGCTGTCAATCCCTCCATTAGCCAGAGTATCAGGATGTGTTGATACCCACACTGGGGAAAACTTCAGCCAGTGACTGAATCTGAAAACCCTCGAACAGTTTCAGCTCACGAGTGCAGCCTGATTATATTCTGTCTTGACCCAGGTGTTCGCCAAGCACAGAGAGTTGTCCGTGCACAGATGGTCCTCCATTCTCTGAAACATCGTGTGCTTTGACAGCACTGGGTCCTTTATAGGGTCTTTTTCTACCTTGGACCATGGCACGTGCCACTGCAAACGTTTAGCTCATACCACACAGAGCACACAGGCTCACTCACTTGTTCCACATCAGTAGTAGCCTTATTTGCCCCTGAAGCTAGCAAGTGGCAGTGAGTGTCTGGTTTTTTGAAACAGAACTGGCCTAGAAATGATTTCCAGAGATCTAAACTTAGCAGTAAATCAGGAAGCAAAAAAGTCCCACTTAGTGGATTTCCTTTAAAAGACCACGAGAAAATTGCATTTTTTCTTTTCCTCTTTTGGCATTGTGTCCAAAATAAACTTTCATTAAAGCTTACTCTGTCTGCAGTCCAGATGCAGCGGTTTAGAAAAACGCCTCAAGAACAGTACAGCAACGCTATGCAAGGAAGTGGTATCAAATCACAGTAGCAGAATAAAGCACAATTGGAAATTATGAAGCCCTTTCAAAGCCCTCAGGTTATCAGCTGTAGAAAAACCAACAAAATTAAAGAAAACCCTGATGCCAGATGTAATGCTGACATTTTTCAGGGTACTTGACATCAGTGTGATCCAGTTTCTGGCACTGCCATGCATCATCAGAGTTACAGTTTAAGTGCCTCATATAGAAGCCCTCCCCAGGGAGCTGGGATCTCCAGCCAGATTTAATCTCCCAGGAAGCACCAGTGTGTCAAGGCATTGTGCCTGTTTGGATAGCTTCCTGGGGATTCGACTTGTAACTCATTTTCCATTGTGAAAAATAGTTTGGAAAATACCAGTTAATTCCTCAAAACTACATTCATTGTTAGAATATTTTTTTTTCTTTTCCATAAAAATAATTATATATGTTTTCTGACCACAATAAAGAAGGTGCTTTTAATCACTTAGAATCTCTTTACACTAACACTCCAATGTAACATAAAAATACCCAAGTAGTAAGAGAAATAAGAGTAATTGATACCCAGCAGTAAGGAACTTGGTTAATGTTCCCTCGCAAGTTTTAAGCTGACTAGGAGGAGTTTTTTCTATGCTGCTATATGTGAAAAGCATACTTCATAGAACAGCAAAGTGATACGAGATTTTCCTTTACCAGAGCAGTTGAAAGGAAGGAGCCCCAAACCCTTCATAAACATTAGTGAAGAATTAATGGTTTAGTCATTACCTGGGGTCTAGTTCTGGGCCATGGAAAGCTTTAATCTTTCCAATCTTCCATTCTTCCCACTTTGAATCCTAATTTAAATCACTGAATTTTTGGGACACTCTTTAAAATATCAGTGTTTAATGAGAACAATCCATCATCTGCTTGTCAACTTCAGCTGTAATGTTGTTGAGATCTGCCTAGTAATAAGAATGGATTTTTAGCTTGGGTACATACATTTCAGGATGCAAGAGTAAGGTGTCTGGGAAATGGGAAAGGGCAGCTGAACAAAATGGTCAGGCACATGAATGAGAAAGAATCTGAGAATGTTACAAAGTAATAATCCAGATTATTATTAATTAATAATTACAGATTTAACAGCACACAAATCAGCGTTTCCCAAATATCAGAAAGTATCACTCGGTCTCAATGTAAAAGAAGCACTTTCCTTTTTAACAGATTAAAGGACAGATGTTGCACTATGGAATTTCAATTCAGTACTGCATCCTGGAGAATAAAGACTTCCATTTACAAGAGAAATAGTTGGCTTCTCCAGATCTTAAATGCCTGCAGTACACTGACCTTCAGGTGCTTTCCATCATATTTCCTCCTCTAGTATAAGGAAATCACCAGCTGATTCAAAGCATGCACCAACCAGAGAAATGCATAGGAGATCTCATGAAGCCAGAAGTGTAGATACAGAAGTTTCTAGCTTCTGGCTGGCCCTTTCAAAGCAAGCCTTGCCTTGGCAGCCTTTTCTGTTCTTCTAAGGAAAGTGGTGCCAAGGACTACCTCCAGCATTGTAGCCCCTGATCATCCATACTGCTGAACTACTCCTGTGCTCCTCAGCAGATTTGACTGTGCCAGTTAACACTCTGGGACAACACACTGGTCTGGTTTGAGGAGAAGCACACATCAGGGACAAGTCCTGCTGTAGGGGTAAGACTGCACCAGGTTTAGCTCCCTTTACCATATGCTGTTGTTCAACAGTATTCCAGCACACTTCGTACCCTCATCTTTGTAAACTTCAGTCAGTGGCTCGGGGTCTGTGATCCAAGGACTACTGCTATGCAAGGGAACTGCATGATCCTGGCTCACTTTTACTGAGAAAACTACTATTAAGGTGTAAGAAAGTACATATGGTAAGGCTATGCAAGATAAAACACAGAAAAACACAAGGAAGTAATCTAATTTTTGAGACAAGAGTCGTGAACAGCTCAGGAATTCAAGAGGAAAAATACTTACATGAAAATATATAAAACTATAAGAAAAAAATCAGATACTCAGATGATGTTCATTCAGCAGCACAAGAGGATCAGCCCATTCTAAGAAGCAAAGGAGACTGACACTTCACCATTTGATTGACAACTACTTGGCTGGTGGAGCCCCATCAGGCATTTACTCAGGTGGTGATGAGCATATTAATGTTCAGCTTAGTAGCTTATTACTCATAGTTAGCTACTATGTGCATTAGTAAATTTTAAAGAAGCTTTGCACTCATGCATACACTGTATGCATACAACAGGAACTTTATGGTCTGAGCTGCCCAAATTCTTGTGGCACAGTGATGGAAATTAGTTCCCAACACACATGCATGCACACACAGAGTATCCCAGGGACATGCAATGCCTACCTTCACTTTCATGCTATGAAAACATCACTGACCTGAAAATAAATGATCACACACACACACACACAAATACTGTCTTAGGTACGTAACACATTGCAAGGGGGCCAGAGGGGTCAGGCAGTCTGCAGTTATTTCAACAGCATTAATCTAGCCATGAGAAAACTGTCCTTGGACCTGCTTTATTTAGCAAGATAGCACACTTATACCAACCGTCTGCTGCTTGCCTGGCAGAAACTAGGTAATAATTTCACTTCCATTCGTAAAGTAAGGTTGAGTGAGCACCAAAGAATTAACTTTCTCAGGTCTAGCGAAGGGTTAGTTTAGTTGAGTTTGTGACCTTAGGATAGTGTGAAATAAACTCTGCTGAGTTGTGCAGATAACATAATTTCAAATATATGATATACTGTTTAACAAATAAGGAGAGGTTACGGGATGGCGTCTGGGGTAAACAACTTCATGGGCAATAAAAGAGAAACTTAACCTCCAGCCTTTCTACAGTCCCTTTCTTGGTCAGTTATACATCCTCCTTTACCACAACGCCGCTCCATTTTTATCTTGATTATTTAAGGACACAGGCCATGTAAGGACCTTTTTCTAGGAGCCGTTACCTTTGAAAGCATAGAGAGATCATGTAAATTAGTTACAGATTTACAGTAACTTACTGTAATGATGTCTTACAGAACTAAACCTTTATGCATTCTAATAAATGATAAATGGCACCAGCTAATCCAGTGGCCCATATTAATGTAATGCTGTAATCACAAATAAGCATACACGTATCTTGGGTGACTCTGTGGTGTGTCCGTGCATGCACAATATATCTGTGCAAGGAGCTTCAAACACTATAGCTCTCAGTATCACTACAAAATAGCGTAGAGAACTCTTACATATGGGATTAATGTCAAATAATTCTTGACTAGAAGTGTGTGCTGTTAGCAGATGTTCCGACAGCACTTCAAGATCTGTGGGTATGATTACATTTACAGTGGAGGCTTGGGAAAAAAATCATATAAAGGTAAGAGGAATTCTCTTAAGTGCAACTAATTAATGTTTGATTAATGATAATACGTGCATGCTGCTCTATTAATAAATGCTAGTATATAGACTGTTGACTAACATTAACAGAATCTTGCAGTGATAATTACAGATGAATCACGAACTTAAATCCTGGCTGTCTCAGAGCCTGGTCAGTCCATTTTCTGTCAGTCATAAATTTCAGGCCCATGCTCATATATCAACTAACTCATTTGAATGGTCCTTCACTGTATCATTCAGCAACTGTTGACTGTATGCATCAATCATGAAGGTAAGAAGCTTTAGCTAGAGTTGTAGCAAAAGATATTTTTCAGTTTTGAAAGAAAGTCAGTGGCAAGGTACCTAACGTTGGAACAATCTTCCTGTTTAACCTTTTATGCCAAAAACCTTGGTGTAAGAGATGGTTGCCCTTTAGGACTCGGAAACAACACTCAGACTGCCTGTCATTACAAGCAGTTTGAACCTCAAGTGTTAAGTAGCTGTGAAATACTACTAATCTCAGGCCAAATGCTATAAACCAAGACTCAGTTGTACTCTAGCTTACTTACTGAAACTCCTTGTTTTGCAAGTGTTTATTTAAATGAAGAACAGTGAACATATTTATTCAAACATATTGCAGTTTGCTGCAGTCAGTTTGTAAACAGAGGTAAAACCAAACAATTTCAGCCTTGTGTTTGCATGTTTGAAAAGATAACCATAGGCTTTAACTTGCAAAACAGAAGTTCAAATACCATCATATAATTGAAGACCCTCCTGCTTGCTGTGCGTTGATTTTCACTTCTACCAGTTTTTGAAAGGTTCCTTTAAATAAATACCCAACCCTAAAACTGTACAAAAGGAAAGGTGCAGCTTCCTCAATTTACAGCTAGAAAAGACAATGAATGCAATTTTCATATAGGGTCTGTAAATTATAGCTCCTGATGGAATCAGGTTAACTATCAGAGAGTTAAAAGTAGGTACTTTTTGGCATTCATGCTTAACTGATAATTTTATGGCAAGGAAGTTCGGCAAGTAGCAGATGAAGGAGAGATATTCTGCCTTCCTAAAGACAAGGGGGCTGTGGAGGGAAGGGTAGCACACATACATACTTTGGACCTGATGCTGCTTTCACTCCATCTCAATCTCTCTGATGTGAGATCCAGCCTGCTTATAGACATGAACAAAACAGAGCCTCATTTACTTTTTTGACAGGGTATTTTGGCTTTGGTTTTGTTTTCAAATACCAAGACAGCATCTTTCCTTCTGATACAAAGGATGTTGTCCACATTGTATGGCTCAAGGAGACAGCATCAAAAACCAAAAAAGCCCTCAAATGGCTGTTCAGTGTTTCCATATTGACTCATTTCTTCACCGTGCTTTATCATACAGTTCCAGATGGAGGTGAAGTAAATCCATAATGTTAGATTCAAATCCAAAAACCAATATAACGCCACAATAGATGCATGAGGTTTATCCCCCCCCCCAAACCAGTATGTATTTTGATGAGGGCAACATATCAGCCTTTGAGATGGCAGTCTGTGAACCTCCATGAAAGACATTTAGATTGACCGGCTCATCTAGACCTGTAAGAGTGAGGCACGATGTCATTTAAGCACAATGTCATTTAAGCACATGTGTTTCTATTTTGGAGTAAGATTGTTTTTACTTTTCCAGTTTAAGCTGGAAAAAATAAAACCAACTTTGGTAAAATCTTAAATTTGCAGTAGGTTTAAAAATAAAAATGAAAACCATCTGAATCCCACATCAGATGTTTGCAAAACCACTGAAACTAGTTGAGGAGCTTGTCTTTTGACTTCAAATACATGGAAAGATGTTTGATGTTCTATAGACTCATAAAAAAGACCATATTTCTTTTCTGCTATGTCTTGATGAGATCAAGAGCATCATTTGCAACCCTGTGAATGTGAGAAGAGCTTCTAGTGCCTACTACTAGCTCAAATACTGCTTTTCCAGTTTCACAGTGATGTGAACTTGTGAAGTTAAGGAAAGAAAAGCTGCGGTTGTGTTTAGAGGAGCCTTTGTTTCCCTGATTGTGCTCTTGAAGTTATCTCATTCTCCAAGAAAATTCATCAGCTCTGGCCAGTATTAATCATTTAACATCTTCTCTTCTGGAACATGCATACATATAAAAATCACAGGTTTGCTGCACAGTTCCATTATGTGCCCATTGGCTGACAATTTGCTTACAGTCTGCTCTTGCCGAGTTCAAGCTCTTTTGGTCAGTGAAAGATGGTTTTACTTTCCTGAGGTCAACACAGAACACATAATCTGTCAAGCAGCTATTCTTAAAACCCACGAGAGTGACTATGAAGGTTAAACAAACACTCCGCATAATAGGTGGCTTTTCTGTTTGCATCCCCTTCAGTTCCCTAAACATAATGCAAGCTGGATGCAATTCTTTATTTCAGTTAATATGCTCCACTTCCTATTAGATGCTGTTCTATCAAACCAAAACTGCCCTTGTCAATTTTGCTGTTTTGTGAAACAGATCCTCGTACAAAATCTGTCTCCTAGGTTCTATATCTCTCCTGTCGCGGCTACAGACTGCACTGATGTGTGCAGCCTTGTCAAGAGCCTGACATGTGAATCAGGTAATAAAGAGTAAAATCAAGACTGTCTACTTTTCAGCTGAAAATCTCAGAGCAGACATGTTGGGCTTTATTCTCCATGTGCAGAAAACCAATTCTGACAGTTGCTAATCATTTATAGTGTTCAAAGGAAAGAACCAAGTCTTACACTGCTTGCCCACTGTGAGCAACAGTAGGTGTGACAAAAGAGTGTCTTTTCACCCCATTGAATGAAGTATATTGTCATATACTCATTACAAAAAGCACCCACACTGGGGGAAATAGTCTTGGCTTTCCTCGTGAACTCTGTCAGAAACATGGCAAATTTGAAGACTGATGAAGCAAGTTTCTTAATATACTTCCAGTCAGTCTCTTTAATGATCCCATTTCCTCCAAGTTTATAAAACAGTTGACTGGGGGGAAAAAACCCTAATTCACTAACAACTTTGTCATGAATTAGATGTCTGAATTGAGCTGAGGTTAAACGGCAAACTGATTTTCAGCTAACTGCTTCTTGTTTAGATGCTTCTGAGTGCATGGCTGCAAATCTGCTTGCTCATACTGCTGTTTCCTAGGCTGGAGTGACTATTAAATTTTGTAATTAGTGGAATGTAATTATTTCCTGTAATGAGCTGTAAATTCACATGATGCCATAAATCATTCTTATGTACGCTTAAGGATTCATTACTCTTCTTAGCAACTGACTAGCATATTTACTAAGCACAGAAGTGTTCAACTGGAGTACTCTGTAGGTTACTGGGAAAGTATTAGATGTTCCCAGATGGAATCTCTTTGGTGGGGGGAAGTGGTTTGCAGTAGGAAAAGTGTGGTTCTACCACTGTGGTAAGAAATAAGACTTGAGAACATGATTCAGCAAGGTTTGCGTATCAGTTCCATTGGGATCATTTACTGTTCTCATTAAGGCTCTTAAACGCTGTCTTAAATCATCTTCTGAAATAAGAGTCAAGGGCTGTTATGGCTAAAGCAGATCTGTCAGCAAGGAGAGCCGCTTTCTCCACAGTGACAGATCACCAAAATAAAATCCACAACTCCAAGCACAGGGCACAGAGCACAAATATCCTCCTGCATCCTCCTTCCCACAGTTTGGCAGTGCAGCTTCATGGCCTCCCCTTATGCGGCCTCATCATACCTGCTAGAATCAGGCTTGCCCAACTGCCATGCAGTCATGCAGCAGCAGAGATGCCCAAGTATGTGTTCATGAAAGCCTCCCTATGGTTCCTGTGCCATATAGACACCTCACCTCCTGGGAACTCCAGAGACAGCCCTGCAAATTCCTTACCATCTACAATTGTGTGGTTTTGGAGAGGAAGAAAAAAACAAACTGAAAATGCTGGTAGTATCCTAAGTACAAACAAGGAGTTTATTGTATCACTTGGACACTACACTAATGTGGTCTTTAAGTTAGGTCTTCCTTGGAGATAATCTAGTCACCTTTTAGTAACTTAAAGGGAGCAGAATCTTACAGTACTGCCATCAAGAAAGGAGAGTGCAGGAAAAGTGAATTGGTCCAATAATAATAATAATAATAATCTTTTTTTGTTTGTATTTTGTGTTGTCAGACAATTCAGTTTCTTTCATATACTGACCTCATATAGCATGCACATACATGTGCCTGCACCATCCTAGTGTGTACATGAAGGGTAAACCAGACCTGAGATACTTGACTCCGCAGCAGAATCGATTCAGGTATTGTGTATATGTACTAAGCAGGCAAAAATCACGCTTTACAAGATGGAGGATTTCAGTAGAAAGTCTTCCTTGCATTTTTTCCTCTACTGCTTTTCTTGCAGCCTTTCCTCTTTCACAAATCATATCTTACCCTGCCTATGTCCCCTTCCTGTTCATAGTCAATGATGAAAGTAAAAGCTTAGGCAGTGGTGAAACAGGAGCAGCTTCATAATGTCTTTCTCAGACAACTTTGCAATCTGCACTGGGCAGACTGGCTGCGAGACCCAGGGAGAGACCAGCCAACACTCAAAGAAGGGTCAGAATCTCTTGTCCTTGTTGCTGGTTAGCAGGTTAGGCACTCCTCACCATTAACCCCCTCCTTTAGTGTGGTTCTGATCCAGCAGAACCGGCACAGACAGGAAACCTTACAATAATATTTACAAGAGACACATAAGATAGGCGACCCTCATTAAAAAAGGATAAGTCTAAAACAGGAAAAAGAAATCCCCACCTGCACCCAGACCATTTGCGGTTAGCATTAGCCAGATGTCTAAAATGTGCAGCCTGCAAAAATATCCTAATGCCCTTCAAACCCAACACAGAGTATTACTGATTGCTTTAACTGGGGGGGAGAAGAAAGAGCAAAAGGATAATTCAATGGATAGGAGCAATGGACTAAATGCCAATAAAAGGAATCTGAGAAAAAGCTTAATAGATTTGCTGGAGAAGCAACCGCAGCACAGACCTTGAAGGTTTGTGGCCAGAACGATCAGCTATCTGCTTGTCTAACTCTGATCCTTTGCATGGGATTAACAAAGGTGACGGGCAGCATCTCTGGGGACCTGTCGCAATGAAAGATGGACGGTTCAAGACAGAGTCTTTGTTTATGCTGTGACTAAATCTCAAATTCTGTGTCTGTCTGTGCATTTACCGTGTCCCCACTGGGCATTGTCAGATCCCATCAGCCTTGTTCCCTTCCTTGCAGAAAGTTCTGTCCAAACGTGCACAAGTCTCTTCTCTCCCCCGAGGCTTCTCTGGGACACCTGAAAAACATAATAATGTTTTTTTTCAGGCAAACACATGGTAAGCAAATCTGTGTCAGACCTAGACAAAAGCTATCCCAGTTAAACAGTCCCTGTGCATAATGCTTGTCTAATGTTCTGTACCTGGGACCAAAAAAGCGCACTTTGTTGGACTTCAGAGAAGGCTGTCGCAAAGTGCTGGACTCTTTAGTAGAAGGCAAACCCTGAAAGACTATTTGTTGTGCTTTTTTAAATGCTTGTTCTTTGCCAGTGGTTGGACAACAGTGCGTAGTTATTGAGTATGGAGCCAGAGAGTTTCATGCTTTTCGTGCATACGGAGTTGTGCATCAGCATGATGATGAGTGGTGCACATTAAAAGACATACACAGTGTTGTTCTGGCAACAGTGGCAAAAGGAAGCTGCTGTGAGGATTTTTCCAACCCTGCTTTGGGTCTGTTTGTGTGCTCCGCTACCTTCTTACAGCCATGGCTGTAACTGTATTAACAGGCCTGTTAGGGCGCAACAGGAGAAGCCTGTCACATTCGCAGTATGTTTTCTGACCAGTAGCAGGAAATTTTGCTTATTGTCTGCATGTGAAGGATGAATCTGTAACAGAGCCAGAAAGCTGTAAAAAAAAATACCTTTTTATTTCCTTACATTTGCTGGCTTTCAAAACAGGCAAAGGCGGCATTAAATATAACAAAAATGAAAACTGCTTTTCAGAACCTGGATGTATAGTATCGCAGACTAAATATGAAAAGTGATTTTATGTATCACTTCTTCTCTCCATAACCCTGTAAAACACCACTGAAATATACAGTACTTCTGAGATTCTTATGTTCAATAAAAGGGTCAATAGGAAACTGTTACGGTAACAAAGTGTTTTCCCTTAATTGTGTATCTGCTTACCATGCAAAGCTTTTGCTAGGACTTCTGTTTCTATAAAATGTTTCATAGCAGATTATAAACTACCAATATACTTAATTTGTAGATGAACGACACCATGTTTCTTTTCTGTTCTTTGTTTTGCCTTGCTTTTCCAGATTATTTTATAGTTTTAACAACTTTGAAAAACTTAGCTGAATTTAATGAATTGATGCTGGTATGAACCTTGCTAGCTCTGGGCTGGTGTATCTTACAGTCCATCTCACATGTATGGCTATAACCCAACTCAGTGTCTTACTATTATCTAAGTAACAAGCCTTATAATAAGCTTATCCAAACAAGTAATGAAAACACAAAACGTGCAATAAGACTACTGAAGAAAGGCTAACTCAGTGGCACAGACTCTTAAAAGACTGAGTTTAGAAAGGCACCTCTGCCCCTACTGCCAGTCATATGGCTATAAACAGTATTTTAAATCACAGCCTAGAGATTCAGGTTTCTTTTTAATGGAACTGATCACTTCCTTTTGACTGCATTTACATTCTGATGTAATAAGTAGGGCTATGCAAAACAGGTGATTTTTATATTCATAATTTATTAGTAATTGATTGTCCCAATTACATAGGAAAAAGCTTTGGGGTGACCAAATTTTTAACTCTTTTCAGACAGTCTTGAGTACATTTTGATACTAAAGATATTTTTAAAACGCCCACAATTATTCACAGATTTTAGGGTGAATTTGTTCTCAAGATTCTTCTAAGAAATGTTGGGTTTTTTTTCCCAGTCAAGGAAAACTGGCAAATGGTGTCCCTCAGCAAGCACATGGCTCATGAAAAGTGTCTTTCTATTTCTTCCTGTTTAGGAAATTCCTGTAAATGTTAATCCAGTATGGCCATTGCAATGAAGGGTTTTATTTGCACACACGGATATTCAATGTGTGCGTTAGCATCATTAGCTGTCATTAGTTGGCTGAGTGAACGGTCTTAGTCTGTAGGCTATGTATTTCACAGTGAATGAAAGGGAAATGCAGAAGAGAAAACTTTCTGTAGCAAAAGATGACACATAAGCACATTCCTAGAGCTCTATCTCAAATTCACAGTTAGTACAAGATAAAATGAATAGGATCAAAGGCAAGTCATAAATCAAGATTATGAAATGAAAGTATTCATACCCAAATGGAATCTTCTGTCAGCAAAGCCAGTGTTGATCACAGCGTTAAAATAGATGATGATAAATCAGAAACAAACAAAAATTACCAGTAAGAGGAAGTACCTAAGAAAGCAGCAAAGACAGTCTCTAAGTTGATACTGAAACAACTTTCCCTGCATTCAATACAGGGGGAAAAGTGTGACTTAAACAGCGGAATTCTCCCAAAGCTCCTAATACAGGCTGATGATTTTAAACATTTATATTTGCCTAGATTGTGAGTAATGCTCTGACAAGTTTCGGGGTATTGTTCATTAGGCAAATAGTAACTCCTCTCTGTAACAGATCTGTTATGTACTCTAACACATTTGTATGAAAAAGGATCAGAACAGAAGGAATGTGTATGTGACATTCTCTTGGAATGGGGGAAAAAATCTGTTGCAAATGTTGAGTATATTACTGTTTAAAACCATTAGACGTTCAAATAATATATATATAATATATATTCCGTATTTCATTTTACTCAAAAGTGTAATGAATCACACACTGCTCCGGTCAGCCCTCTTTGGGCTTCTGAATAGAGCAGAGAGTTGCTGGGAACATGGACGATGTCTTCCTGGGATATTCTGCAAGTCTGTCTTAAAATGAGACATATGATTGAATCAGACTGATTCACTCCCAGTAAAATCTAAGGAGAGACGTTCACTGATTCATTCATGTAACAGGTACCACCTTTATATAAACTAAAAGGAAGATCATAGATATTTAACCTAGATAATTATTCTGCAGATGTTCATTGAACTGTTACAAGAAAAGTAAGTTCCCTACCTTTTAGAGAGAGATAAAAAAGATTTGATTAATGAAGTATGAACATCTACTGGGAAAAATATTCCTGGTCACTATATTAAATATATGGGGTTTTTTTCCCCCATATTTCTGATTTACTTAAATATTTTCAATTCCAATAAACTGAAAAATGACCAAGCAGAAGGGATAAGTTACAGGAAGGATTTCCACTCTAACTTCAACAGCGGACTCTGTCCCCTTGGCATCTTAAGAGCACGTTTTGATTCTTTTTATGAAGAGTAAGGATTTTCAATATTTAATTATTATAGACTACAGTAAAATTCCAGGTTTCGTCCTTGGACATATTTTCTTTAGAGATGTAGGACAACCTTTTGGCTGCTATCAAAAGGAAGCAAGAAACTAATGAAACAAAGATCGCTCAGTAGAAACACAGTGCCTGATATTACCAAGTTGAATATCTAAACCATCTCAAAACCTATGATGACAGACTGATAGAGTGCCTAAGAGACCTTTGTTCAGATTCACATGAGCTGACTGGTTTAGAACAGCTGTTTGAACAGTGGGAGGTTCTGTGCGAGATGAGAATAAAAATGACTGGTCAGATAAACAAATGTTACAGCTGAGCTGTTGTCCCAGAGAAAGAGAGTACTGTAGCCATTAATGTGGATGTATCTAGACAATAGATTATTATACCTAGAAATACAAATCTGGCACCAAGCTTCCTTTAATAAGCAAATACACCCCTACCCCACCCCCACCCCCGAATACAATATTAAATGACTTCCAGTATTAGTTTGTCAGTGCTATGTAAATAAATGACTTGGAATGCATTTCTGATGGGACATTTTGATATTTGCATATCCTTAAGCTTCGATATAAATCGGAGAAGTCTGTAAAAGCAGAAAGAAAAGTGTAAATATTATGTGCTTTGTCTAATAACCAAGTCCATTTTAATAATAATTGAGCCTGTGCCTGAAGATCAGAACAGAATTTCACGGGTGCTGGGGTATGCTTCATTTGTTTCATGTTATGAAGTGCAGGCATCCTGAGGGAAAAGAAAGATCTGGACTAAATTTACAACACAAGGAATGTAAAATGCCTTTTTGATGTGTTGAGATGGGCAAGTTCTTTAAGAACAGGAAGAAAAATAAACATAAATGTTAAAGGTTAAGAATAAGCAATCTCAAGCAGTCATTGACTTTCAAATGCAGGCCACCATTATCTTGATATTGCCGCCTCTCTCTGTTAGCTTGGGTGTGAGTCCTTTGCAGTTTTATTCATTGCTTCTCCCCATGCTCTTTGATTTTTATTCTGGTGTTTGATAGATGCTCCAGTTAAAAAAGGACTCTATATAAAATATGTCCTAAGACTGGAACACATTTATGGATGCGTGTGAAGGACCAGTTTGAGAGGAGAGACATTTTTCCAGTATGTCTTTTCCAAAGAAAAAAGGGAAAATGCTTAAGCAATAAACACAGATAAATTATATAGCCTTTCTGAGGTGATTTTGAACAAGGAGAAATCAAACCTTTTTACTGAGATGGAGCAAAAGTAATGTATCACCAGAGAGCAACTGGTGACAAGTCATTGATTTTAATAGCATAACAATGGTCAATTGAGAACGTGGCTGAAACTCTCCTGAAGTTCTGAAAATGAGCTGAGAAGGTGGATCTTGACAAAACTTGTCCATCCGTGTTAACACAAGGATCTTTTATTATTGAGCAAGACATTCATTCTCTTATCATCAGTCTCTTTATAATCAAGAGCAAGAACAATACTTCACAAACACATCTGTTTCAGTTAAAGTTGCTGTTAGTATTGTGAAAGGGTCACATTTCTTCCAGACATGCCTGTTTACTGTTTTCTTTGTATCGTTTTCAAAGTTCTTCTGGAGTTATCCTTGCTTAATTTATTTCCTAGCATTGATCAGTTTCTTGTTTAAGATAGTTGTTCAGATATATCTTCGACAATCAATAGGAATCAGTCAAATGAGCTTTTATGTAGTACTTCTGACCGCTTTGTATTTTGTGCTTTTCTCAAGCTATGCAGGCTTAGATGTATCAGTTCAATTAAGTTTTCTGAAGGGCTCAGCATCTGCAGGGAAGGACAGATTTTCAGGAGAGGGTCATTCCCATTCAGACTACAAAATAAGTGACCTGACACTAAAATTGAGCTCATACTTGTGCTAAAAGATTTGCAAACCTGACAACACTTGTGCACCCTATAAATATGCACTCACGGCTACAGGAATAGATTGGAGGGTTTTTAGGTTTTGCAGCATGTGGGAGGAGGAGTCTATTTAACTGTACATGTCCAAGTGAAGACATCTGCACTTGAATATGTCATCCCTATTTTCATTCTCTGAAGAATATATATACACCCCTTCTTCAATGGGCAGAAATCAGCATTTATATTGCATGATTCATCTCTTCTTGACTTAGATCAGAATAATCACATTCTCAAAGTGCTTGGTTCTGTTGATTCATCACAGAGGAAGCCTATCAGGAAAAGGCCATATTTTTTAATATATACACACATACATACGTGTGCACTGCAGTTGAACTTAAGTGATTTAATAAAAACAAGATTTCTTCCTTATATTTAACATACCTAACATTAAGGTGATTGTGTTACATACTACACGCTATTTAAAGGCAATATTACTCTCTAAACAGTACTGCTTTCTTCAGATTTCAGCAACAGCATTCAGAACATGGGCTTAGAGTTGATTGCTTTTTAACTTGCAAAGAAAACAAGCAACGAGCCAGGATGCTAGTCACCCTGTGCCTCCAATGACAAGAAATAGAAGTTGTATCTCCAAGAGTTCATGACATTATATGATGATATTTTCTGAAAAACATTTCCCTTTCTTTCTGTTCCTAGGTTGTGGAACATCGTTGGAATGATCCTGAATGCAGCCGTACAAGTTCACACACAGCTGCTACAAAGCCACAAGCAAAAGAGTTAAGAATAAACACTGTCAAACACAGTAATAAGTTGGAGGAAGCTGCATAGGTGATGCACTAAAGTGGCATTTTCTGGTTTGAATGGAAATTCAAGAAATCTGTCTTTCATAAGAGGTTGTTTTTGGAAGTTCAACATGTATTTTTTGTTACTAGTATACTTGGAAGTCATCCATGGAACATCCTGATGACAAGTTTTATTTGTCTTGATCTGCTTGCCTAAAGACTCCTTAAAGCTTCAGCTGAATATAGAATCACAGAATAGTTAGGGTTGGAAAGGACCTTAAGATCATCTAGTTCCAACCCCGCTGCCATGGGCAGGGACAGCCCACACTAAACCATGTCATATATTCTGAACAGAGGAAAGCAGTGCTGCTCTGTACTGGTAAAATGGACAGTGTGTCATGCCTGGTGGTACTACAGGCTTCTTACAATTTCAGGGCAACAGAAAGATACAGTCTGCGTTGGGTGAAGCCTGTGCATCCTAAGATGTAGACATAAAAGTTGTCCAGTGGGAAGACATAAATAGGGACCAGGATTTCAGGAAAAGATCCATTTGTCTGGTGGTCCTGTAGGATAAGTTGCAGTGAACAGACAGCTTCATTGCATCAGTGAGGAAAGAGTTGCAGTCTGTGATCAGCTGCTAAGGAAGGAGATGTACATAGACTTGCTAAGGTCTGTGAGAGCCTCAGAGAGAATAGGAGACTAAGCTGAATTGTATTGAAAGCCTACTCAGAAGTTTGAGGGACTAGTACTGGATACACAGCCCTTTATTGCTTGGCCTGGTTCTAATGTCTGGGGTTGATAAACCCTTTGGGTAGAGGAATGTATGTGTCAGAGGTATATTGACATGTTTTGCTCTGTCTGCCAGTTGCTGAAACACTGATTTTGCACAAACAATAAAGTACTGCTTCATTAGGGATATTTATTTACCGGTGTATGTGATACAACAAAATGCTGGTGACTGAAGCACAGTGGTACCTTTTGGAAGTGTCCTTGGGCCCCATGCTGGCATCCCTCTTAAATACACTTCCCTCTGTGTTTTGCTCACTGTTTGCTCTTTGTGTACTCTTGAGAACAAAGTGAATGACATCAGGACTTTTAGACAGGTGACTGTCAGCCTCTGCGGCGCGTGATTTGTAAAACAAAAATAGAACTGCCCTTTTAGCCACAACTGGCGCAGATGAATGAGCTAAATCCCACCTTTAGTGTTTTCAAATGCCTATAGTGTGCTGCTTACTGGCAAAGCACATGGCTCATCTGCCTTTCCCCACATAAGCTAGCTCTGAAAGGTAGGAGATACCTAGAGACAACACTTAGTACAGCAGTATACTCACAGGGAAAAACTGAGATTGATTTTTTTTTTTATCTGGACTAGGGTTTTAGCATTTACACTGTTTTACTAGGATTGCAACCCTGTATTTGCACAGGATGTTTATGGTTATTATACTGGACATCTCATCTATATTTGCAGAACATGCTGATGGCTTTTTTTTTCTTGAGAGTCAGCTGTTATTTTTCCCCTCCTAGGGAATGACAATGATGCTATTTTAAGAGCTGATACTCAGTCAAAAGACTCATTTCACCGAGACCCACAACACATTTATGCTGACAACACACTGACCTGCTAACTCAAGACTTTTAGGAAGACATAACATTTCTTACAAAGCATTCGAGGCAAGGTTGATGCAAAAACTCTGCTAGCAAGATAAAATATTATCCATAACCCTGCCTGTCCTTAGCAAGACCTCTCCCCCAAATGCAAAGCCTGTTACGTCCAGAATTTTAGGGTAGCATTGCTACCTAAAAATTTAGGTGGCAAACTGTGTTTACTCTCCAGATGATACCTTTAAAGACATGAGTGTGCCTTGCAGCTGCATAAACAAAGTGCTGCAGCTAACGTCTGGGGCACATGTATGCTTTGTATGCTTTCTAGAATAGGAAGCCATATGTTATTTTTCCAGCTGAGCATACCAACAGGTACCATAGAGGTGAAGGCATCCGTTTCAGACCTCCTTATTGAACCTTTAATGAAAACTTGTACTCTATCCATCAATCAGGAGGCCAGTCCGCCAGTAAGCACTGAAGGTGCTGATCTCCTCTAGATACTCTTTTCAATCCATTGCTTGCTGTAAATAGGATTTTGCCAAAACTAAAGCAAAACTATGAAACATACAACTACACTGCTCTGCTTTTGTATGGCTTCATTTTCAGAGAGAAAACCAATTGATCATACTACACAGTGGAGCGTAAATCTCAATCTCTCCCACTGAACTGGCTCTCAGATTCACAGGTATTATAAGAAAACTTCCCTTTTTCTTCCCGTGGATGGAGGGATCACGCACACTTGACCACAAATACAAATCTCAATGCAGCAGAACCTACTTGGGAAACAGAAGGGGTACATCTTAAAAGGGAAGAATTGTCTGAAATCGGAAGCCACAGCTTCTTGGTGCCGCTGGTAGTGCCATAACCACAAAAGAGAGTAAATCTGTAACATGTTTAACAAGGTGTATGTTTTCCCACAGCTCCTGAGCTCTGTGAGAGCAATCATGCTGCCGAACATCCTTCTACCTCCCAAATCACATTTAAATCAGTTGGGTTTTTTGTGGAAAATTAGCGGGATGATGCATGGCTGAAGAGAATACAGTCTGGGGCTAAGTAACCTGTTCCATCTTCTGTCACTGGAGGAGTGGCCTGACTGAAAGCTCCTTTATATTTTTCCAATCTAACTTATAAAATCTGAGCAACGCAGCTGCAGCTGTGGCCTTCTAGAGTGCGGTGGACTGACCTTGACTGAACACCAGGTGCCCACCAAAGCTGCTTTATCACTCCCCTTCCTCAACTGGTCAGGGGAGAGAAAATGTAACAAAAGGCTCATTGATCAAAATGAGGACAGAGAGAGATCATTCACCAATGACTGTCATGGGCAGAACAGACTCAACTGGGGGAAATTAATTTAACTTAAATTACCAACCAAATCGGAGTAGGGTAATGAGAAATAAAACCAAGTGTGAAAGCATTTACCCCTCACCCCTCCCTTCTTCCTGGACTCAGCTTCACTCATGAATTCTCTATGTCCTCCCCTGCAGTGGTGCGGGGAGATGGGGAACAGGGGTTGTGGTCAATTGATCACACACTATCTCTGTTGCTCCTTCCTCCTCACAGGGAGGACTCCTCACACTCCTCCCCTGCTCCAGCATGGGGTCACAGCCTTCTTTAGGCATCCCCCTGCCCTGGTGTGGGGTCCTCCACAATTTCAGACTGACTCATCTACATCTTCCCTGTAATGCTGTACCCATGGATCTACAGTTTGCATTCCACTGTTGAAACTGTTCTACCCCCCAGTGAACAATTAAATGCTCATTGGTGCTAATGAGACAGCCTAGAAAGGTAGGGGACTCAAGATGTTTTGGGAAAATGCCTGGTTTGAACCAAAACAAAGCAGGAATATGTACATGAAACTTCTATACCCCTTCATTCCTGAGGGTGTTAAAGGTGGACTGAGAAGCTTTCCGCTTCTAAGATCTGTTCCACATTTCTGTTGAAATGACCTAATATCAACAAGCGCCACCCCAAAACCAGATGGAACTTCTTAAATATGTTGTGACAGTTACACCGTAAATACACATGGCTTTAGTGTCATTTTGGAATACCTTGTTTTATTTTCAACTTCCCTTTGCAGTGTGCATAGTAAAAAAAGGGCTATAGTCACAGGACAGCATTGGTAGTTTCCCTCATGCTTCACAATGGTACCAAATTCACAGCTCACCGTCATCTTCGTCCTTCCTTGCTATCCTTGTTTCGTACTATTTTCTTAAGAACATGGTAGAGGCTTTAAGATCTCTAATGCTTTATCAAATTCAGCTTAAAACCGCTTAAAAGGTCAAAAGTTTACTGGAGCAGGAGACGAACAACGTGATCATCTAAATCTTGTCTTCAAAGGACAGCAGGAGAAAACCATGCCATTTGAAATCAAAAAGCCAGTTCTTACCTGGTTTTAAGTGGGCTTTAATCCACCTTGCGGGAAAAAATTCCCTGCCTCGGTCTATTCATTGAGGCTTGTTTTTCCTTACTAATGATGGTTCTATTAATCTTTGATTTTCAAAGTATTTTTATAATATTAGAATTATTATGTGAAGAGGAGAAATTAGAGAATTTGCTTGATTAGTATTTAGTCCACTTTGCTTTGAAGTTCTGTTTTGAAATATTTTATTGTTGTCTTCGTGCAATGGGAAACTGCAGTTCTTCCATTATTTTCTAGATAACCATCAAAACACCATTTACTCCTAGTTCACTGTTTTTTTTCTTTTAGATATTTGAAAATCTATGTTACCCAGACTAAGCCTTTGCTTTACGCCCTCAGTAGCGAAAGGTACGTGAGTCCATGAAGGATGCGTTTGGGGAGGGAGGGACTTACTCCTTGCCATGCTTGGTGGACAACTTTCCCCACACAAAAGGACAAGGCATACATGATGTGATTTGACTGCAGTCACTCCCACACTCTTGCATTCAGAATTCCTTCTACATTACCATATGTCAATTTTGCCTTTTTCCCCTGTTTTTTCTTCTTTTAATTAGTATTTTCAGCTGGCCTTCACTTTCTAACTGCCTGGGATGAATCCAGCAATACGTATTCAGTGCCAGTGTTCGAACTCAACTCTTGTTATCCAACACTATTTTTGGATTTCTTTATATAGGTTATTTCCCTCTTATTTATTTATTTCTAGCTGACATATACCAGCATTCATCTGAGCATGCTGATCAACGTAAGCTGCTCTCTGTAATTAGACTTTTTTAATTAAAACAGATTAAGATGAGTTATTTACATGAAATCAGCTTTGCTACTAAGAAACCTTTATTGGTATTTACATGATTGCCTTCTGCACATTTGCTTTTATAATTATACACATGTTAGCTCTTAATGGAATGAAAAGGGCACTAGGACCTAATGTCTTTAATCTGCAGTCATTTACATCCCAAAGTTGCCAAATAGGTACTTGGCTAAGGACAGGATTTCAGTGGAATAGCGAGGATGGTTTTCATTTATCCAGTCATAAAGGTACACTTGTACTCCTATCTATTTTCAACTGTACTGAAAGAAAACTAGAGCATCTTAACAGTAACTAAACCTCCTTCGCAAAGACAATGCTTATGAACAATGGCAAACAAAAGACCACCTGCAATTCAGCACATATCCCTTTAAAATCAGTGAAGTTCTCTGACAAAACAATAGACTTTGCTGTAGAATAGAAGTATTTTTAGAGGAGGCAATTATATTCTCCATTTTTTCCCCAGCAAAAGCACTCTAAAAGCAGTCTGCACTGCACAACTAGGATCTATGAAAAAGAATGGTGGCTGGTGTACATGTTGGAAAGTAATTCAGGGAAAAATGTCAGGTTTGTTATACTTTAGCTGGGAGGAGAATGTGATGTTGACATCCAACTGCTGTATTAGTGGTACCCACTCTCCCATTCTAAATACATCTCCTTTGTTACCCTGAGGTGAGTGAATTCAGATTTGCCTCCCTCTCTATTGAAATACATTAAAACGTGTATGAAGAGTCTCTTGAATAGTAGGACAACACAATTTACATGAGAAGCGCATAACCACAACGCTTGTAGGCTCTCTCTCTAAAGCTTAAGAAATAGACTGACCTCAGGCCACAAAATCCATCGAAAAATAAATAGTTCTAACAAAGGACAGGTTTGAAAAACCCAACCACGCAACACCTCCAGCCCCTTCCAAAATCACAAGAAGCCGAGAGGTTTGCAATGTGATTCCATCACACTTCTTGTATTGCAGCGTATCTGGTGACACAGAAAGCCCACTTGGGAATTTAAGATACGGTCACAGTAATCCTGGTGTCTTTAGATGGACTTGGTTCTCAGGTTTCAGTATGTGATTGTCTTCTGGAATTCTTTTAAAAAGAGAAGAGAGAAAGAGAGATGGAGC
This sequence comes from Pezoporus wallicus, assembly GCF_028554395.1. NCBI lineage: Eukaryota > Metazoa > Chordata > Aves > Psittaciformes > Psittacidae > Pezoporus > Pezoporus wallicus. The sequence continues at coordinate 3,923,622 of NW_026639755.1, forward strand.
AGGGAGCTGTCCAGGGCTTGCTCAACAGCAGATGGAAATACCCTAGTCACTCTGTCCTGCATCTGTACTTGCCAAAACTGGAACTTCCAAGTATTTCCAACCAGCTCTCATTCTAAGCAGCTATACACTTGGTTATATGACCAGCCCCGTGATCAGATTCTCAGATACAGTTTATGAACTATATGTGAAAATAGATGAACTTCCATCCTGTGATTTAAATCCAGTGCCAGTCACTGCAAAAGTTAACCTACATCTGACCCTTTGTGGAATTTCAATGCGCTTAATGCTTTTGGGTCTGAACCTTTACCACGCTCTAAGGTATAGACAAAGGCTTTAGAGTTCTTATGGACTTCCCTTAGACACGTCACGTCCATAGCAGTCAGGAAAAATTTGGTGGTTATGTAGCCTTCTAAAGAAAGCCAAAGAGAACAATAATCATATGATAAAATGTGCCAAAAGAGACTTAAAATCTGTGCTGTTTGACAGCGCACTTAGAAGGCCCTCCTTTGAAAGCTGGGGCTGCTGCTGTGTTCACTAGCAACTTAGGGGTTGCTGAGGAGCAGCCACAAACTTGACTTTTACAGAACACTTTTGAAATACAAAGCATACTGCAAAGATACCAAGTATCACAAAGAAGCCATCCATTCTTGCCGAGTCGCAAATCTCCTAGCCCTCTCTGCTCAACTTTTCAAGGCCATCAATCACTACCATAAAACTCATGATTGCATTTCATACATGCATAAAATACGGGTTGTTTACAACATCCCACTTGTCAATTAAAAAGCTGCAGACATTCATAAAACGTAAGGAAGAAGAAACAGTGCAGATCTGAAACCTTCCATAAACATCCATCTGTCTATGATAAAAGAGAGACAAGAATGCCTGCAAACAAATCTTGCAAGGAAGGATGCAGAAGAGTTGATGGCCCAGGTTACCTGGGACCCAGAACTGTGGGTCTGACCACTGTGGGTCAGAGCAGATGTCACACGTACATGGAAAGAATCTCACTGGTACCAATTTCTCCATCTTAAAGATGTGTCTGCTTAATATCATGAAAACAATCACCCCTGGGCCTCTTTCAGGAGGAGAATAAGATGCTAACAGGAAACAGCAGTAAGTGGTAGCTATGGCAGTAAACCAGAAGCATTAAATCTATAAGAAGGCCCAGTAGAGAACAAATGAACAGTTTTACTGTGGACCCACCGGGTCTCTGCAAGAGACAGGTGCTATTTTACAGACTGCATAAAGATCTTGCAGTTTTATGCTAGCCTGGGAATTAACTCACCGTGTTCACGAAAAGGCTTGTTTGCTCATTCATCAACAGAATCAAGAGATTGGATTGCCAGGGTTTTCTTTAAAATAATACTTAAAACTCCCACAGAATTTGTAATCAGCAAACTCTTTTCAGGGATTTCAATTGCTGATGATAATCTAAAGGGCATTATTACTGTTTTATACAGTGTAACATTTTGTGACACTTCTGATTTGTATGAATAAATATAGGCAATAATGGTGAAAAACTCAGAATGGCAGCTTTTTGGATAAAGCTCAGTTCCCAAAATATTACTCTTTCTTCTTTAATAACCTGCATTAAAAAAGGTAGCTTGGAGCCTGGACGATAACCATAAAAGACATAAAAGCATTCTACATTATTAAACTCTAAACACATTGGGGTTAAAGACATTACAAAATATACTGGGTTAGGTGCTGACTGCACAGAAAAACAGAGTATCTGCTATGATTCCACCTCAGCATCTTTTGCATATTATACTTTTAAAAGAGAAAGCAATGACAGAAGGAACAAGAGAAAGGGCCAACTGAAGGAACAGACCTTGATTTGGTCAATGATACAAACCCCACTCACTACTTACAGGTTGCAGACAAGCGCTCAGCACACAGTTTATATGGCTTAAATCGCATCTTGTGGTTCACCATGTCTCAGAACAAGACACATTTGATTATGCAGCGCTGAGAAACAGCACAGATCGCTACTAATACTCCAGAGGACTCTGAGGACGAGCTTACTCTGTGCACATTAAGGAAAAAAAGCTCTCAAAGGATTGCCAATAGAAAGAGTCTTCCATGGCTGGGGAAAAGACATCTTCTGAGAGATGTTCTTTTTGGTTTGAATACCTCAGAATGGCATATGGTGTGATTAAGTCAACTGCAGTGCTATTTTTGCTTTTCCATCCTTGCTCCTTTGGAATATACTGGCTTCACAGTTACGGTGTCAGGGAAGCTTGAAAATTCACGAATTTGGATGCTGTGAAATTTCAGAGACCTCCTCCTCCAGCTAAAAGTGTAATTTCATCAACTTTGGCTTAAATGTGATCATACATTACAGCACTACACTGCCACATTTGTCAGCCAGCGAAAGACCTGCGGCTTCTATGCAGAGGCACCTGAGACTTGATGAAATATGCGGATAAACAATTTAATGAATAAATAATTAACACATAATTAAAGCATTATTAAGACAGACTTACATTAGCTCTGTGCATACTATGCTGTGCTCTCAGCGTTCTTTTGAGAACTAATGGGCCTGACTTGCTAACTTGCTGCGGTTTGAGTGCAGATCTCCACCATCAACAAACTAACAGTGAGCTGCCACCAGTTGAAGAGAGCAAAAAGACACTGGTCTTTTTGAACTATTGTAGTTTAACTGTAATCAAGACCCAAAGCCATTCTTTTCCAAATTACCATAAATATTACCATATTTAACTGAATTTCTTTCTATTTGCAGTATCTCCTCTCCTAAGAAAAGGAAAAATAATTTGATTCAGAGCTCACCCGTATATAAATTAGGGATATCAGTGATGCAAAGAACAAACTAAACCTGGTGCAACAGATTAGGTTGCCCAAGATATAAATTTCTGTTTCTGCATATGTGAAGTATTTGAAGATGGTTTATAGAGACCATGATACTGTGATTTCTGCCATAGATCTGATGAAGTGTGGCAGATTTGATGCTCTTCTTTCACCATTTATTTATACATAGAAGGTCCTAACAAGTCACAATATCTCTGCCTCCATAGAAAAGGGGTACTTTTGCTTCTCACTGTGAACAGGATGTGTGCATACATGTATTTCATTTCTCACATCCTCTGGCAATGTGAAAACACAGAAGAAAGCGAAGAGGTGTTTAAAACCTCCTCCACTTAGAATCAGTGTACACAAGATTGCTCCTAAACCCACCACTCACAAACGATAAGGACTGAGGCTGTATTTAGCCATGCACAGAAATGGAAAGGAGAAGGACATTTGGGGTCTCCTGCAGTGTTAAGTCAGCCCCCGTGTCCCTGAAGATTTATGTACCCATACTTTCTTCCCTGTTTGCTGTCATCAGCCTGATTTTCTAATAAAGCCAGTTGGTTGCTACATCTATTCCTGCAACTTCATTACCCTGGAGTCTGACAGGTGCTGACAGTGGGTGAACTCATACATTTGAAGTGCAGAGGAAAGTTTTCCAAATTAGTCATAACTGTTTCATCTGCAAAACACAGCTTTGTGAATAAATGGCACTGGAAAAAATATTGAATTCTGAGGAGCTGAAACCTGTATAGCAAAACCCATAAACTGTCTACCAGCTACAGGAGATATAGAAAGGAATTGTCTGAGCATGCTTCCATAAGATAGCCTCTCCAGTTCAAGCCTATTACACGTTAGCACTGAAGAAAAACCCGTGCAATTCCCTCTGCTTGCCAAAAGAGAGCAATGTACTTTATGTTAAATAACTGGCATACTGCTTGTGGTATTGCATTTGTCTCGTAATCAGATGAAATACTAATTTCAAAGGGGCAAGAATTCTTTGTGGACCCCCAGGAAGCCCCAGGATAAGTCACAATTCTCAACCAACAGCTTTTGTGTTTGTTTCTTTCAGTTTCTGTGTTTCTTCCAGTAGCATTTGCCAGTATTGAGAGAACAGTCCCCAACAGAGTACCTGGAGCAGGCACCTTGTGATGGATGTTGCATAAAGTCATGGTAGTGAAAACACTGACGCACAGTAAAATCTGCTTAGGTTAGTAACAAAGTTTGGAATAGCTTGCAATAGCTGAGACCTAACTGTCTTTATTTTCTTCAGAAGTGAAAGACCCCCAAACTGACACACTTTTCCAGTGAAAGGGGATAAAGCTTCCATGTGGATTACTGTTTGAAGATACGCTTCCCCAGTTTTCCACATAGAGTGACAGCTTGTGCAGTACTGAATTAGAAGCCACCTCCTTGCTTTCTTGACCATGCATCTTTGGTGAACTGAAGATAGAAATCTGTACCTTGCTTGCAGCTTCCATACAGTTTCAGTGAAAGCTAGTTCTCTGAACTAGCTTCTGTAACATTCTGAATGTTAATAAAGTCAATCATTATGAAAAGTGAAAGAAAACACAATAGCTGTAGAGAATACTTAAAATGGCTTATGAGACCTCCTCATTCTCCTATCTTTGTATTTTAGAGAATAGCTATCACAAACAACTTGGAGAAACATTACCACTATTTCACAACATTTATGGTAATGTATTTGCTGGAGTTGCAAATCCCTGGCAAAACAAAGATCTGATGGAAAATGCTAAATCAGAGTCTGAAACGTTTCATTCAAATCAATGGTGGGAGGGATTTTCTCCAAAGCACCAGATCCTGAAAACTGCAAGGCCATGACTCAAGGACAGATGTATTCTTGCATGTAATCCTGCAGATACAAAACTCTACATTTGGTCATTGCAGCCGACAGCCTTATTTTCACAGCTGCTAGCAGCAATGATTTTGGCAAGCACAGTAATTTCACTGAGCAGCTGCAGTATCCAGGGCCCTTTTGGGTCACCGGAAAGATCAACACTACATCCCACACACACACTTTATTGTTTCATCCTGATTTGGATGCACATCGTTTTAGAAGGAAAGAACCAGGGAGTGGTGGTAGTGGCAGTTTTCCAGGCACCCAGAGGAACCTGGTTTTCAGCCAGCTCCAAAACCCATCTCTTGGCAAAAGAGTCCTGTGAAACAAGTGCTGATTCTCAAATACAGCATTTGGCAATGTTACTAAATGTGTCCTCAAGACACACAGTGCTGGATCTGTATGCATTGGGTAGCTTGGAATCTACATCTAGAGGTACCTGCTTTATTTAACACTTCTTTGTCCTCTTCAGAAGTACACCAGTGCAATATCAAAGTGCTGTGAGCAAAAGCAGCCCTCTGCTTCTTTCTTCTGGACTTTCCAAACCACTTCCATTCCCTTAGTCAATACCAGCTTGTTTCTGTCTGTCCTTCTCTTGCCATCTCAAGATCCCAGTTTAACCCAGTCCCTTGAGGGAGAAGCAGAAATACGCTGTCAAACTACTTTTCTGTCAGATGGATGCTTCTAGTAGGCACTGCTGCTAATTTCCCAAATTAGAAGTACAGCATAAGGAAGTAAGAAAGAGCAAGTGAACCTTTTAACATCTGCATCCTTTTTAACACTTACTGGAGCTCATGCCTGCTCTTGCTACAAACCATACTGTGGGAAACCATAATTAAAATGAGGAAACAAAACCAGAATTAAATGTGTGACACCTGGTTAAAGAAAGGGGAAAAACTGAGGAAGGCAAACGGCAGAGGAAGAAACAACCATACGAACAATGGTTACTTCAGCTACTCGGAGACACAGGTTTCCAAGACAAGTTTGTGAGCAGCTCTCGAGACAAGTCGAGTGTAATTCTGATCCTGGTTAATACAAAGAATTCGCAAATGGTGAAACACAAGTGATTGTAACAAGGTAAGCTATTTTAGTGGCTTAAAAGATGCCATGAATTGTGAGGGAAATCAAGGCGTATTAAGAAACCTACATTCAATTTTAAACATCTTTACTTTTCCATTTGCAAGATTATTATTTGGCTTTGTCTTTAGGACTCTACTGCTGAAATTGCTGAGATTTTAGCAGGAGATGAACATAAAATGTAAGTAGTAACATTACCAGAAAGACGTAACTTTTTGGTAGTGCTTTGACAAGGGTCCTTTCACCACTAGGCAGCAGTGATCTAGTGATGGCAGTAACTGTGGAAGCAGGGCCATGCTGGTGGCATAGTTCTGGTGCTGTATGAGGGTTTTTAGGGTTTTATTATCTTCTTGCCACTTTGGCTGTCAGAAAGAAGCCAGAGGAGTTGAGATCGAAGCATTGAGAGAGGAAGGCCTCTAAAAATGAGGGGCAGAAGCAAAACGTGCCAGTTCCTTCATTTACAAAGATTTTTATCCTCCTATCACAGCTTCACTGGCAGTGCAAAGATGGCTTTTCTCCTTTCCCTGTGCTCACCTACAGATTACATTAGCAGATTGAGGAACAGAGTGGTGTTAAGTGCTAATTTTATTAGAACATCCTATGCCATTTACCTGATGTGACATTAGAGGTGTTTGAATATTCATGATTTCTTTGCTTCATGATATTCTTGACTTCTAATTGTGTGCAAAGCTTTAAGGGTTTGCAGTCTTAGGAACTATTGGTTGAAAGCAGAGACCCCCTGGCAGCACTTTTTCAGAGAGCAATTAACTCCATCTCCTACAAAGAAACACATCTTTAACATGTACTTCTAAAGTTTCAGAAGGTAAAGTAGTCGTAGTGCACCTGCTTTGTCAAACACCTCCTTTAAGGTCACCCTTCCTCCTGCTTTGCCCCCTGCTTCTCTCCCAACACAGAAAACCTGGTTATGAAATGCATAAATAGAATTACGGGAATGTTTATATTGCAACTGCTCCCTTTTTATAAACCCACCAAAATCCAAACATAAAGGTAAAATCATCTGGATTTCAGCAAGCTTTTTGGCAAATTCTTCCATCAGAGGCCTTGGGATGATAAGGGAAGTCTGCTTATACATTAATAACTGCTCAAGAAATAGGAAATGAATGCTACATGTAATAAAATCCCTCAAGTGTAGCTTTGTCATTATTTAATTACTAAAGTCTATGCTGGAAGAGGAGTAGGTAAATTAATCAAGTGCTTATTGGAGAGAGCTAGACAAGATCCGAGATCCTTTTTATCGTAACTGACTACAGGGTTTCCTTTTCAGTGTGTGAAAAAGGGCACGAGGAAGTGTTGTTTTGAGGCAAGGGTGTGGGGTATGTTGGTTCCTGAGGGTGTTTTTCCCATTATTTTGTGTACTGTTTGATTTGTTATTTTTTTCTATGGAAACAAAACCTCCTCAGGTTGACCTGCATTAGGAAATCTTTTCTCGTATGGCTTTGAAACAAGATCCCTTTTACCTTGGAACCTACAAAAGTGTTATTGTCAAAGACTGAAACTCAGATCCTGTATTTACCTGTTCGGGGTGACAAAGCTCACTGCTTTGACTGAGTTTCCAGACACTGTGTTCATCAATGCAGCCTTAACCCAGTTCTTATAATAAATCACTGGTAGCTGATTTTCTTTGATTACGTTTCATTCCCTGGCCCGTAACACCAAGAAGAAAGTGCTGGGATTGCTTTGTTCAGTTTGCAGTGAGTACAAGTCAGTCTCCATCTAAATAACATGTAACTGATAACATCTAAATGACCCTTGTTCCTTCATTCCCCAAACTTTATAGTATTTGGGAATAATGGTTTGCTAAATCAAACCCTTCCTCATAAGAAAATTTCAGCAGCATGAGCACAGATCAAGAAAGGCAAGAAGCTGCAATATATAGATGTGCTACTGTGATTCAGCAGCCACAGCTGGTCACATTGAGCCACTGCCTTCCTCTAAGATAACACCTTTGTCAAGAGCTGATTTGCAACAGCACTCCAGTCCCCAGACACATGAGCAACTGATATTGTCCATCACCTTAGCTTGGGTTGAACTAACAGTTAACATTGAGGATCATTCAATGATTTCTTCTCTGATCACTGGACAGCAGCCATCCTGTGGATACCAGAGCCAAATGCATACTCGAGATATTGGTTATAAAAATCCTCAAACAATACAGAATCCATTGAGGTATAATTTTTTAAGGTGTAAGGATCTCAGAGGGGTTTTTTTCCCCAAAATAATTTTTAATTGGCCTGTTAGAGGTACACCTGATTTCATCCCCGCAACCGGATTGCTGCCTCTGCCCCATGCTTTATACTGAATAAAGCTACGTCTGGCTAAGAACCGTGGTGCAGAATGACCTACCATATTTCAAATAGAGCTTTGGGAAGACCTATCTAATTTTGTCTTAATCTATTGCAGTTGGTCAGCATGAAGATTTTTAATAGGGTGTTTTTTTTTAAAGATCTGAAGGTGAGTTACCTAGTTATGAAAAGCATTTTTATATCCTAAAATCCTTCAGAGCCCTTAAACCCACACAGCCCTAAGGCAAACTCAGTCAAGTTCACAGACTTCTGATGTCCAGCAACTACTCTATAAATCTGCAAGGCTCCAGCACCTCGTGGTATCTCTTATAGTTTGTATAGCCCTAAGGCAGTCCCTTCCATCACAGCATAGCCAGAAGGCAAGAGGCAAGTAAGAGCAGGCCGTGTAATAGACAGAGGAAGACTTCACTGCACCACAATGGGAAAGCTCGGCGCTGGAGAGGGGAGCAGGGAGCAAAGAGTGAGTGCACCTGCCACTATGGAGTTTGCAGGTGCTGTCAGTATCCTGGTGAGCAGAGATATAGTCTGTGATACATACATAAAACAGTTTGTCTGATTCTTATTTGGACATGTTTGCCATTCTCACTTCCTATCTGCAAGACAGGAAGAGCTCGCTCACTCTTCTTACTATATCCAGGATAGTAATTGTAACATGAAAGGATGCAGTTCAACTCAAAATGTCACAACAATTAGGAACATGGACGAGAACTTCAAATTTGAAGCTGTTACCGTTAGCCCGACACACAGAACTCTTGAGGCAAAACACACAGAAGGAAAACCCGAAATGCCATGTACAGTTATAAACACCATCACAGCACAGAGTGAAAGATTCTTCCTGCCTCTCCCCGGTGGCAGTAAGCTCACTCATAATGCCAGAGTTTTCAAGAGTTCCTGCTTTAAGGAAGTTGCAAGAGATGACAGCTGAGTACAAGGAAGGAAAAGATGCTAAAATGGAGTATGCTGACAAATTCAGGCTCCTTTCTGCTACTTGCGCATTGCTAGGAGTTCTGGGCACAGCGACAGAGGGGACCACAAGCAACCACACAAGCATCAAAGTCAGCTAAAAATCAGTATTTCTCATAACCGCTGAATTAGTGCAAACCACTCCCCAAGCTTTTTCTTCCTTCTTGTCAAATTAAAACCAAAGCTGGAAAATCGATCACGTGAGAACACGTTACTTTTTCTGCTGAGAGCTTCATCTCATCCAGGGGTGGATTAATGCTCTTGTTGAAAACATTACCAGATAAAACCAGAACATTTAGAACTAAGAAAAGAGAAAGGCATTTGATAGAGAAAAATATATACTTAAGTATATAATTTATATAAGTATATTAAGTATATAATTTGTATAAATATTTTATATGAATTACTTATATAAGTAATTTATTTATACAGAGAAAAAAGCATTTTATAGAGAGAAAATGCATTTACAGAGAGAAATGCTGGTTGGATTTTCTTCACAAGGTAGAACTATCTTGATCGCTAAGATCATGGCATCACTGCACCGATACCAAAGCAACATGAAGATTTACAGTATGTTCACATTAAGAAATGGATAGAATCACTGGATTTATTTTACAACATTAAGAGCTTCCAGCTAGTAACGCTGTAGGAACTTTCTGAGTAACATATACAAATAACGCCATGCGATTTAGATTGCTTTCAGTAATGATGGGAAGCAGAAAAGGGAACTCCATTATTATGATAGAGAAGTAATCTGCTTTCACTCTGGAATACGTAGTTCATCTGCATTCAGCCTTAGTGCTAGACTTGGACCAGCCATCATTAAGTTTCATAAATCACTAACTTTCTGTCTACGTTTGTTACTGTTTGTGACAGAAAATGTACTTATGCACAGTGTAAAATCTTCTGTCACGAGTATTTTTGTCTCGTCGCTAGTAGGAGTAATGGCAGCTTGAAAAGGAAGTACCACCAATTCCACCAGGCTTCCAGACAGCAACAGTAAATGTAGTGAGCACAAAACTATTCCACCAGCAATTCAAACGTGACAATATAAACACAGATGATAAGCATGTTTCTAAGGTATACACAGTTCAGTGTGCTGTGTACTTGAACAATAAGCAAACTTGGGAAAACAAACAGAGCCATTAGTTTTTTTCTGCAAAAGCAGATTTAAAAGGGGCGAGAGGAGGAAACAGGTGGCTCAGGAGGGAAAACCAGGACAGTACAAGGAGAAGCTAGGTCACACTTAACTTTTGATACCTTTTCAGTATATAAAGCAGCAGTTCATGTCACTTCAGAGGAAGCAAATATCAGAATCCAACCTCACAGACACATTGATGGGTTGACATGAAAAGAAAAGAAATCCATCAGCTGATAAGGTTTGTCTGACACTGAGTCTGGGGAGCTGTGTCTGATGGCTCTGGCCTAACCAGCTGATGGAAATTTTATGAACTTGGACAGTAGAGGTTTTGACTTTGTGGGTGAAACTGTGCAACAGAAACAGTTTCATTTGATTCAATTCATTGGAGTATTGATTTTCAGAGCCGATGATTTATTAACGTAACATTCAGTACAGTTGGATCTCCGAGTAATGATGATGCTGTTACTGGCACTGAAAATAAATCACCGTAAGTCCTTAAGAGAACAGGAGTGCTTAGCTAACAAATTGGATGTCCTGGGTTTGCAGAAGCTTGGGAAATCCCACTAAGTGATACAGTGACCTTTTTTTCCTGTGGAAGTGTTCTCCCTTTTGACAACACTGGGCAGAAGACAAGTTTATTTAAACATACCAGTGAGTTTATAGCCTCATTTTTTACCTAAATAGCCAACTGAACATGCAACATACATATTACACATCTAGTTTGACTTCTTCACTACAAAAAACAATACTATATGAAAATTAGGCACTGATCTAGAAGAATGAACTGCTAACCGCTGATGCAAATGCTTACTTGTCTTGTGTGTGGAATACTCAAAATTCTAACCATAAACAACACAAGCAAGTTAGCAGGGACAAATGAATTTACAGACCACGTTTTAAAAATACCGGTATGATCTGTGTGCTTCTTGGTGACATTTTTAGGCTAAAACCAGGTGTATTTTCTATCAAATACCTTAGCATGCTAGGTGGGCTCAGAAGACTCTGGCATTTCCTCTGCAGAGGTAAAAAGTCATTTGGAGTGTACAAACACAGAAGGAAATGTGAGCAAAACAAATATTCTCTCTGTGCCCAATCCCATCAAGAATGATAGAAAGAAACTTGCAAGAATCAAACTAGTCCTGCATTAACTCTGATTGTAAACTAAGTGGCAAATAAAAACCCCATCTTTTTCCCATACAAATGGAGCCCTTCAGATTTAACGCAGTTCTCACTGAACAGAACATGCTGAGCACTGTGCTTTATGTACTGGCACAAAGTATAAAAAGGTCTAAATTTAAAGGCTTGACGTGGAAATAAATTTGCCTCTTGGTCCAGTCACTTGCTGGACCTTCAAATCAGTTCAAGTCAAAACAGAGCACTGCTATAGCAGCTGCATCAGATACCACATCTCAGTGTGATGTTGAGACTTAGATTCTGTTCCATCTTTCCTATAACCTTATTCTCAGAGATGGACTTTATTTATTTCTATAGACCAGTTGATAAAAGAGCCCTGGGGACACAGAAAATGGGTGTAGGTCCCTCTGCTCCTTAGTTATCTCTTTTGTATCTCCCTGGCAGACGCCTCACAGATCCATCTACCACTGAAGTGCAAGCAACTTCATAGATCTGGAGGATTTCCTTCACTAGCACTTTTTTTCTGTTGACAGTCATTTTCCACACATACCTTTTTAATTAAGGCTGTACTTGGAGGTAGGCAGCTCTTTGTTTTCTTTGCATAGGGAAATAAATGCAACCAAGTTCATCAAGACTCTACACACCATGGAAATAATAATGCTGCTCATCAGCCTGCTGCCGTATCACCACTCCATAATCACTTTTAGACTGCCCCAGACGTTATCTCAAACAAAATGTAGACCATCCTCTATGGTAAACAAAAATACACTAATGCTGAGTAGTACTGCACATTACAAAACTGCATTTCTACAAGCTTAATTACAGGAAGCTAATAACTTCACAAGGGGATCATACCTTCTTTTTTTGCGAAAGCAAACCAGCTTGTTTTGCTTCCTAACTTTATTTTCAGGTTGGGTTTTTCCATGTGAGAAAATAACCTTGGTAAGCATAATTCACTGCGAGTCATTCTGCCTATTTAAATTGCAGCCCAGGTACTAGTAAATAAACATCCCTCAAAAACTGTGTCTGCAGTTAGGCAAAACGGCAAATGAACCGCAAACCTGAGAACTAATTTGGCACATTTAGTCACAGCCTTGACAAAAGGTGTAAAGAATCATCTTCCCTGAAGGACCAAAACACAGTTGTACTCAAGAGGCGAACAATTACCTAAAGCTCATTAAAAGATTCACCACACTCTTTCTACAGCAGGGTCAGAGCAGCTGTTGCAGTACAGAGGAGGAGATGGGCAGCCCTTCCAGCAGCCCTTCCCAGTATGGAAGAGCTACAGTGCTCTTCCATATTCTCTCTCTCCAATGAGTCAGAGGCTGATGTTGCAAGATGTTAAGCAAACCTGTTTAAGAATATGGGTAAAGTCCAACTTCCTGAAAAATACAGGCAGCTCCGAATGAAGCAGATGTAAAAACACAGCGAGTGGCAACAAATCTCCCCATTTCTTTCCGTGCTTATTCAGGATGGGTCCTCTGTCAGGATGGCACTCGCACAATCCCCCTGGATTCCTCAGTTAATAGGAAGCAACATGAAGATGAGGTATCTACACCTGCAGAAAACCCACCGAGTCAGAAGTTATTGGCCGTTTGGAAATGGGAAGGTTTTGCCGATTATGCAGGGCTAGATCTCTAAACCTGATTCCTTTTAACTTTTGTATAATGCAGAGATCTCGGGGCTAAAAATCTGTGCTTGGCTGAATATAATGCATTAGACTCTCAATAAACTCACAATGAAAATGCCAAATTGGCTTTAAACAAAAGAAAGGCAGAACCAGCAGAGGTACCAGACATGTAAATGAAGCATGCTTAAATGTAAAAAATTGCCCATGAATCGTATTTATCTTAAACCCTGGCATCTCTGGTATGAGCTTTGTAGCAGCATACCATGGATCTTCACTGTTCAAGGCTGAGAACAGCAGTGGCCACCTCTTCCTACTGGCGAAGGAAATATAGACCAAGAACTGGAGGGGTGGACTGTGCAAAGGCTGCCTCAGCAACAAGGGTGTGAGGGAAAGGGAGCAAATTAAAATGGTAAGTCCATGGCTGCTCCAACTGTAGTCCAGCTCCGAGAACCTTATTTCCTTGCCTCTTCAAATGAGCACACAGAACACGCATTACACTGAAACCCGTGTGCCAGGGATGCCTAAAGATAGGCTGCTATGTGATGTTGGTGGGATCAGCAGAGTTCTTGAGCAGAGAACCAGAGAGGAAGTAATCTCAGTTATTCTCACCATTTTTCATTATCTACCAAAGGACTTTTTTTACCACTGATTTCTAGTTATACCCAGATTAGATACCTTCAGCTGCTTGTAACTACTTTTGTAAGCCAACATATCAGTTGTTCTATGGAACAGAAAACTTAGGGAGATGTGTTAAACTAGCCAGTTTATTTAGGTCCTTCAACCTGCATGGGTGCTGGGAGGAAGCACAGACAGAACAGCTTACCCAAACTACCCAAAGGGGTATTCCATACTACAGAACATCATGCTCAGTATGTAAACTGGGGCAAGTTGTCCAGGAGGTTGCAATGGCTGCTGAGGTATGGGATGGGCATCGATCAGCAGGGGGTGAACAATTGTGTTGTGCATCACTTGGTTCATTGGGGTTTATTAATATTTTATTTCAATTATTAAACTTTTCTCATCTCAACACATGGGGTTTACCTTTTTTTTCCAATTCTCCTCCCCATCCCACAGGGGAGCAGGGAAGGAGTGTGTGTGAGCGAGCAGCTGTGTGATACTTGGTTTCTGGCTGGGTTTAAGCCACCACTTATCCCTACAGATTAATTGCCTCCATATGCAATACACCTCTTCATAGCAAGGTATATTCTTCCACTGATATTTTAAGTGGGGTCATTCACTTGAACCTAGGAAAGTTCTCTTGTATCTGACTGTATGAAAGCCTTTATGACCCTAAATCTGATGCAGCTCCAAATTTGTCTTGGCAGGTGCTTGACTGAAACGCCTGTTAAAATAAAGGGTGACCTATAATTATGAAGGAGTCCTCCTAAGAACTGGGAGAGATCAGTTCTTCCCTTAACACAAGCATCATTGCAATCAGCAGGAATGACAGTGAAGGAACAGAGCTAGGCAGAAAAGCATAAACAGATTAAAAGCAGAAGTGATTATTTTAGTAATTAAACATTTCTTAACTGAAATTACATGAAATGCAAAAGCAGCATGAAAGGTCAGGAGAGATTTTTGAAAGAGTGCTCCAGAGGAAGGGAAGGGGAAAAAAAAAGCAATTAAACCCAAAGATAGAAGGTTATGATGCATAAAAGATTATTCCAGACAAGTGGCTGCCAGCGATAAACTGCATTGTTTTGAATGTTTAATTAATAAAATAATCTTTTTCATTAACCATTGCCACTGGGGAAGATGGATTGGAAAAAACATGCTGGAAACAAAGCAGACACATTACTTGCTTGCGTGTATTTACATAAATGTACAAATCTGCAAAGCAAAACCAAGTGCTTATCTCCAATATTAAGGGATCCGAATGAATGTGTGTTTCTTACTACTGCTGCATGTGCAGGTCAAGTTTCCTAAATAACACCAGAATATGGGAGTAGAGGGACCTTCTGAGACAGGCCAGTAGGTTGCCTGATTGCATCTCTGCTTGAACTTTGAGAGCCCACTTTATAAGGGCAGCCAGGAGCTTTGATTTCACTATTTGACTGCAAACCCACTCCTGAGTGCTACTTGTTTCCCATTGCAGAGCATGGCCTTCAGTCATTTTGGAGGTGCTTTCAAGAGACACGAGTTCTTTAGCTCAAGTTTTAAATCTGACCCATATGACACCACAGTTAAAGAAGGCATATGCACTAACTGCTTGCTGACCAAAGTCTGTAAGATGTACTGATCAACCGGTATGTTTCCAAGTGTTTTCCTCTCCTCAGAATTGCCCGTTCACCTTGACAGAAGGCACTGTATCTTCCCCTGCCCTTTTAACTGCTCAAAATGACTTAATAGACATCCAACTCTTGTAGTAAGATCTTGACCAAATAGACTACCTTCCTGGCAAAGGAATGGGAAGGAGAAGCCAAGGTAGCAACAGGAAAACACTGCTGATCTTCAATCAGATGCTAGTAGCTAGACCTGATATGACCAGCAGCAGCCTCCTCCAGCAGTTAAAACCCTGTATTTTCCCAGTAGCTTGATCTCGGATGTGGACAGGCTGTGTTCAGTGAAGACAGAACTCAGTGAGAATCAGCCATGACATATAAAAGGCTCTCCTAGTTCCACGCAAGCAGTAGTTTTTCCAAAAGTTATGCAACTTATCCACAGTTAGTCAGACTTTTACAGGGATCTATCTGCCTGATCCAAAGACATTTATTCCAAGATCTCGTATCCCTTCTCCAAATCACGGATGCACAGAAACTTTTAAAAGCCAGCAAAATTTGCCAACCAAATTGTTTGGAGGGGTTACAGGATGCACTTCTTTATTTACTTTGTTGTGAGTAATACTGGTAGAGAAGGTGCCTGAGGCAACTATCACCCTTAAAAGGGAGAGAGGGAGGAGAAAAAACAAAAACCCCACTTATCCCAGCACTTAAAACTACCAAAAGTCCTAAGCAACCACAATCAGGTCATAACAACCTCATGTGGACTATACCCTTTTTTGTACATATATAACACAGTCACCTCCCATGAATCGGGATGAACAAGCCCTTTGCAAGAGCAGAGACTGAAAGAGTTTGTTATCCTCTTTTAAGAGGAAAAAAATTGAGCAGGTGGCCTCTGAAGGCAAAAGGAATTGAATAAAGGACCCGTATATAGACATTTAACCTCTTTCTTTGTGTTCTCTTCTTAGTGTGTGTTCTGCTATGCTTGCACACTCCCCTTCTGCCTTCAGCGTTAGTCCACAAGGAAAGCTGAGCTGTTGCTCAGAACTCTGACACGATCCGTGATTAAAGCAAAGCCTTGATCAAATGCAGTTTTTAAACTCAGCCTGCTATTCTGTGCAAGATAGTGACTTGGTCACACCGCATGAATCAAAAGCCCAACTGGATGCTGTTGTAAATAAAACCTCTTTAAACAACAACAACAACAACAATAAGGAAGAATGAAACTTTGATCAGGCTACAGTTAATTGATTAAAACGTCCATTTCATTGTTCTTTCATGTCTAAGCTTCAGTAAGCAACATGAGAGAGCAGAACCCAGCATGCAGTAGCAGGAAGGAGGCCACAAAGGAAAGCCTGGCAAGTAAACAAAGATTAAAAAGAGAGGAAAAAAGAACAGATTATACAGAATAAATACAGAAACCTACTGTGCTCATGGCCAGAAGCTTAACCCAATTCTCCAGCTATGCCAATAAAAGGCAGAGAAATTCATAGCCATCAGCAAAACACAGACATTTGCATTTGTTTTTCTCACAGTAACCATATGAATTCTCTTCCACCAAAACCACAATGTGATTTGTGCAAAACTAACCTAGTATAATGCTTCCAATATGAAATGGGTTAAGCACAGGGAAGGATATTGACTTTCATTCTTATGAACTCTGAAAAGAAACCTTGTTTTGGTTAACAAATGAACCAGGTTTTCCACTCTGTGGAAAAGCAGGATTGCTGTACTTGCAATTTCTCATCTGAGAGGTATGAGGATGGTCCCCAAGGTTCAATCATTCTCAGAGACATTCAGGTATAACAGCAGCAAGGGCCACTGAAATACTTCAGGATGCTTATGAGTAGTCAGAAAGTTTGCAGGCTTCTTGTGCAGTCAAAAGAGACACCTCCCGGGCCCCCATCCCTCCTCCTCCTCCCCTCAGATAATTCAGCACCCTGATACTTCAACTTCTACTCTCAATCTTCTCTTAAGAGAGTAAAGGCTCCCTCCACAGTTCAAATACAAAGCCTAGGGACTCCTGCCTCACTTACCAAAGTCCATCCTTTCTAATTATTCCCCTCAGCCTTGAAAGTCTCCTTGGTATTAAAATCACTCATGCTTTAGCTTAATTTGATAATTTGAGATGCAAGAGTAATCTGAGACCAAGAGCTGCTCTTGGAGAAATTCCAAGCCATGTTTTTACATACAGAATAGCGTTCTTGCTTCGGTTTTTGTTCGTAATAAAACGCCCCGCTTGGTTGCACCTCAGTGTCATTTGAGCTCTGCAACAGATTGAATATGCAAGTACAGGAAGGAGAGAGAAGTCGAGATGTAACCCACTCTGTTTCAAACGCTCTCAGGGAGGATCTGAAAGAGTAGTGGTCTGAAGTAAATCAGCAACAGCTAAACATAAAATGGCTTATTCTTACATGGAATACAAGTACTGAAATTATCATGATAGGTAATAGATAATAAAGCTAACATGATTTGAGGGTAGTAGCTACTACAGCACAACAAAATGATAGAGAGCAACATAATTCAGACATATAAATCAGAGAGATAGCCAAAGAAGGCATTTATAAAAATCTGATCTCTCATCCTCAGCTCTCCCCTCTCATGGTAAATCACTGCGCTCACTTATTTCCTAAATGTGTTTATTATTAAAACTTAACTAATTCACTTGCTCACTAATTCAATTGTTAGGCTGTCTTTTCCAGCTGAGAATCACTAGCTGGACTCTTGGAGGGGAAGATGTCTAATGTTCCGTTTCCACTAAACTAATGCTGTGTAAGAACCAGTAAGTTGAATTGCTTGTTTAGAAAATTGGCTTAGAATTAAGTTTTGCTGGCATACTGCTCGCTTTCTGTGGACAGCTGGGGAAATCCTGCCTGTGCAGTTCAGTGCTGTCTCTTAAATGAAAAAAGAGCATCAAAGAGAGGGATGCAAATAATTACACCTACACGCAGTGGAACGTTCTTAAATTATACTTGCTTCTCACCTCCAGTTAATTTTGATCTAAACAGGGACTGCATCAATGTATTTCTGGTCACTCAGTTTAAACTGTACTGTGAGCCAGAGTAGAAACGGTGATAGGATAAACCAGGCTGTTCTTCATATTGGAAATTTAGATTCACGAGCTTCAAAATTTTATCCCTTGCACTGCAAAATGTGGCTTTGCTTTGTACCGTGTGGCTACCCCAGCTGAGATCTTTGCCTTAAGAAACACCATTTTCCTCTGCGGTAGGATAAATTGCTCTTCCTCCAGCAGCTACTGTTTTCTTCAGAAAGGGTGTAAATCTAACCCTTCTTTCCCTGCTCCTGCTCTCCCTTTTCTTTCTCTGTTATCTGTTCTGCAGCTCCTACTCACCCATCGGCAATTTACAACTCAGCAGCCAGGTGACTGGGAATGGAGCTGCTCCTCTCATCTCCAGTCCCTTTGGAGAGCTCTGCTGGGCCCCACCAAAAGTGAGAAATTGATTTTCAGAGCCGACGTGGAGTCCACGGCTTCCTGTAGCATAAATCTGACTTGTCTACTTACCCAGCACCTTCTTCACTAGGATTTCTTCCTGGCTCAGCCTCCTCTGCACTATAACTCACACATCAGTAGTGCTTTATAGTCTAAACCCTCAGCCTGTAACGTTTCTTCCTTTTTGACATACATTCCCATCACACACTGAGCTTCTAAATTTAAAGTTTAAACCTCCGGGGGGGGGGGGAGGAATAATAAAGCATATTTTAAACTTGTTATTGCTGCATTAATACGTATGAAATAAGAAAGTTCTAGTTATCACAGCAACTGACACATTTGCAAGCGACAGTAATCACAGTCATCGCTAGACCTCCCTTGCTCCCCAAAAGGGTGAGATTTTCTGCCTAAAGCATAAAAGAGACAAAGAGTTACCATCACTGATTGAAAGATAAATGCTTTTATGGATCATACATTGGCAAAGCTTTACACTGTCACAAATGGATGGCTGCCCATGTCCTCAGTCCTCACTTGCATGAAGAAGGAGATGAGAAGAGGTAAACATCTGAGAAACTGTGAGTGCATGTAATTAACAGTCCAACTTATGTGCTGCTTAATTTTTGCCCAAGTAAATATTTGGGTCATTACTTACACCCCAAGTAGACACATAGAGAAGCAACAACCAACTGACCTGAGTTACAAAAAGTTTAAGTATTTTCCAAAAGCAAGCGTTGCTACTTCTACTAAAGCACACTGAAATCACTCTCCCTGGGGATGTTGTTCAAATCAATGCATCCCTTAAGCCAAACCCCAGCTAACCAGCACCAGTTCTCACTGGGACTCCAAAGAGCATGCTTTGTGGCCACCAGCTACACAGAAGAGGGGAATGCAGGTGTCTTAGGAATAGCATGAGGGAGAAGATCTTGTCCTGTCTTTCTCAGACTTCAACAATCTGCTGTTCAGAAATGCCTAATGCCTATAGAGGTAAGACTGAGTTTAATTGCCCCCTTAACTCCCTTCTTCTTCTGTGAAGGTGTCTTATCATTTGAACCTGTGTACAGTTCGGGCTTCCACACCCTGAGACAAACAGCTTCTGTTGCAGTATCACACGCTGGTGCTTTGAGACTTTCAGGTGGCTGATTCATGGCATGCCTTTACTCCTGGCACTATGAGAAACAGCAAATAGTTATTTCTTACTCCAGTTTTTGGTGCTTACGATTTGATATGCTTCTATCAAAGCTGCATGCACCTCTGTCTCTTTTCCAGGTCAAAAAATCCCCCCTAGTCTCTTTAACCTCTAACCACATGCAACTCATTTTACACTTTTTGGCCACCCTGTCGCTCTCATCTGTACATCACATAGGATCATAGAATAGTCCTACTACATCCGTATGAGGCAAGGAATGCGCCCTGAACATCCTTTTCCAGAATTATTTTCCAGCAACAGTTGCATTTTAGCTCAAATTTTCAGCAATCTACCCACTACACCACTACAATCCCTTTACCAAGCTAACGAGAGTTAGTTCAGAGCCTTCTGTAGTGGAGCACTAGAAATAAACCATACTCCTTACAGGTGACCAGTGTGCCCCAGTAATAGAACAAAAATAGGAATTAGGAAGCAGGCCTCAAAGCAGAGACAGCCCACCAAAGTTTATTCTTCCAGCTTCATCACTCCTTTTAATTAATCACTTGATTGGTGACTGGTTCCAGCTGGGGACAGAAGTGGGTACATCCAGAACACTGCTGGGCATAACCAGTGTAACTAGGTTTTATTTTGAACCAGTTTATACTGGCAGAAATCAAGTGTTTACCCAATACTTATTTTTTCTTGATTTACCAGTTTTTCATTAATTAACTAATGTGGGCTTTTCCCACAACCCTCTGACATTTTGGCTGCTTACCTTAGAGACATTGCTTAAATGTTCTACAATTCCAGTTTTTTCTGATGAAAAATACACAACTGGAAATGAAAAGCCAAGACAATTCCCTGTTAAACACCAAGTAACGCTATGTAGAAAGGGAGGAATGCCCTAGATATCTAAGCACTAAAAAATCAAAGGCGTATCATATGATGAAGGGAAAAAAAGATAAAGAACCAAACTTCAGTCACAGGGCTTAACATCTGAAATCACATTGCATTTTGTTCAATTTACACTTAAATCGTGGATCATGCAGCATCACTGCAAGACTGCATATGTGAGAGATTATTAAAAAGAGTTTACAACTCCAATAAGTATCTCCACAAGTATCTCCAGCATTGGAGATACTTGAAAATATCTCCAGTGCTGGACATCACAGTTTCTGATGGATAAAGTGAAACAATATCTTGACCTCTAAAGTACTATTATTTTTCCTATTTCCATTTTGACTTTTACTTAAAGAATACCAGTGAGAGACCCTGAAAGCATAAGATACCCAAATAAAATATTTTAAAACCTGAATTTTGTAAATGCCAAATCATCATACACTGAAGGACAATGTAGTTGGGGATGAGGCGAGTAAATTACACCTCATGTAAAAGCTTGGTTGAGTTTTATTGAAGAGGAGAAAAAATTACTCCAAGGCTCCTAGCTATTTTATTGTGCTGACTTAAAACCTTGTGAATATAGTGGGTTTAAGTGTAAGTAGTGACATTTTTACCTTACATCATGATAGTGTAAAGTAGTGATATTACCATGAATGTCACAGCTGTAATAGTAGCCCACTTGTGTCATTCTCCAGGTTTAAGTATATATGCACACATGGAGAGACAGAGAACTGCTGTCAGTTATATCTGTATTACTTTCTACACTGACTGATGCTTTCTAGCCCAAACATACACCCCCAGCACCAAGTGTGATCTTTTTGTCCCATTTAACAGCCCAAAATGTACATCCCTAGCCGCTAGTTGGATTTTCTGTTATTGCCTCATGCTTGCAGTGCTTGATATATGAGCTCTAGGCGACTGATCTCTCCTTTCTAAGAGCCATCAAATGAACACTCTGGAAAGACTAAGAGGTGCCCAATATCCCATCTGACTCTGATTAAGCTTAAAATATAAAGAGCCAATCTTGCCAGTACTTATGGCTGCATGTGTCAGTACTGACTACCATGATTTGGAGGCCCACAGAAATCTACCCAGAGTAGATGCATTGCTATCAGTTGTAGCACTAAGTCACTAAACTGAGGAGCATTGGGGTAAAGATTACACAAACAGATACTTACCAAGCTCAGTATCTAGGAATATTAGCTTCAGACAAAACAAGACTATTTGCCTGCAAGTACTGTGCAAGCAGTTTTCTTCTTTGCTATAGTGTAAACAGCTTCTACACCTTGAAAAGGCAAACAAACAGCTGTGTACAATGTATTTGATAATAGACCACTAAAACATTCAAATAATCAGATTAAGCCTCAAGCTAATAGCTTTTATGGATCCATTAGCTTGAGGAGGTGCTGAATTTTTGCACTGAGCTAACAGATTTGCACATACTGCCTCCAGTTTGTACCTTGCAAGGTGGGTTTGCTAATTCTGAAGGATGAAGTTAGTAATGTAATATCCGAGTGTGCCTGAACAGTGTGTCTTATGAACTGCAGTGCTTTTTAATCTCTGCTCTAATTTATTAATGTACCATATTTCAGAAAGCAGGGGCTTTTTCAATCATCTCATTTAACTGTCAAAGATGCTTAGCACAAACATGCAAAAAATATTAATTATTAGACTATTGATGCATTTTTATTTTGCAAGTAGTCAAATCACGCATTTCAAGTTAACTTAAAGCCTAATGTCCAATTCATATAAAACATTTGCACACAGTTTTCAAAGCTACTAATATGAGTCAGACACAGTCTTGTGGTTGGTAATAGCAAATTTTACAAGACTACATTTCCACAAGTAATAAAAGTAATTTCACTTCACTGACCACACTGCTGTAGCATTTTTTATTTATCTATTTTTTAATGCAAAAGATGCACAGTCCTTCCCATTACTGACTTTACCTCCAAAAAAAGAGCTTGCCGCAGGGAATCTCTTGCAAATCAAATGTATTTCAGCCCAGGACCGATGCAGCTGAAATCTCTGGGTACAGTCTTAGTGTAGGTGGCTTCTCCTTGGGAATGGATGTGCAAGATCCGAGGGGAGATAATCATACCCTGGACTATGACATTTAGATAGAACGGCAGACTAGCCCATATACACTCTAGGTAGAAAAACAATCCTTTCCTGAAGAGCAGTTTAGATCATCAAATGAAGTTCTCCATTTGAACTGCCACCTAAAAGGAACTGATATATCTCCACTGATAACAGGGAAAAATCAGCAAACACCACACCAAGTGTTTGTGTTGGATATTTAAGGTAGCATGCAATTAAAATTCATCCAACAGAAATATACATATATGTATATGTTTAATAAGTCAAAGAACAATTGTTCCAGAGCCCACCAGAGCTAAGCCATGTATAAAGAGTTGCACTACCTGTCATATTCCAGGTGGGTACCAAAAATCTCATCTGCAGCCCCTCCTGGCCACGTATGGATGCTGCCCCAAACAGCCCCTTCACACTACTTCCTTCCATATTTGCTAACCAGAGCAGCAGCATAGTCACTTGTTGGTCTGAAAGCTCTGTTATGCTGAAAGAAAAGGTGTAAAGGAGGATAGGATCTCACCTACGGACAGTGCAGCACTGACAAGAATTCTGGGTTTTGGATCAAGGGGAAGTCAAACAAGGAAGTTTCTCAGGGACATTGAACAAGACCTCCTAACTACTTGCTTTGAGGTGGCTTTCTTGAATGGAAACAATCCATCATAGTTTTACCAATACAAAGGGATAATACAGAAGAGAAGGGTTGTAAACTACTAAGCTATGTGTGTAAGTAAGTAGGGAGGAGGAAAAAGGAGAAAAACCTGAGATAAACACAAGTAAATTGCTAGATAATCTTTCCTGTAGATTGCATTCTGGCTATATTACCTGTACAGATCTTAATGATCGAAATGGCTCCATTAAACAAACGAGAAGTCTGAGAACCACACAGGAATATGCATTCTGATTTCACTCCCCAACTTATTTGATTAACATGCTGCAAAGCTAATTAATCTTAAGGGGGAGCAGAAGAGTTGTGCTTCATATTGCACAGGTTACCTGTTGTTAACTAGTAATACACCCAAAACTTTTAATCTAAAGGATGCATTCACTGCGCACATGTTCTCTATTTAATACTGCATTTTAGGACTGCTTAATTATTGCTAACCTTTCCCATAAAACCAACTATTTAGAGCACAAATCTGAACTTCTAAAAAATATGCTAGAGAAGTTGTGTAGACAGACTTGCAAAGTTCTGCTTACAGGGAAACCTATTTTTTAACCCTAAAGCAAACATATGCCTTACTTTGAACATGATGGGAACTCTGAAAAAGACTCTTAATATTTGTTTGCAAGCCTGTCTGGCATACATAGAATCATAGAATCACAGAATAGTTAGGGTTGGAAAGGACCTTAAGATCATCCAGTTCCAACCTCCCTGCCATGGGCAGGGACACCTCACACTAAACCATGCCACCCAAGGCTCTATTCAACCTGGCCTTAAACACTGCCAGGGATGGAGCATTCACAACCTCCCTGGGCAACCCATTCCAGTGCCTCACCACCCTTACAGCAAAGAACTTCTTCCTTATATCCAATCTAAACTTCTCCTGTTTAAGTTTTAACCCGTTACCCCTTGTCCTGTCACTACAGTCCCTAATGAAGAGTCCCTCCTCACCATCCCTATAGCCCCCCTGATGATACATAAATAGATGACAATATATGCTCCATAAAATAGGAAAATACCTTCTTCATTTTCCTGCATATAAATTGTCTGCATGTGAAAAAAACAGGAGACAGTACAACTGGAAAAAAAAAAAACATAGAAGATAGTAAAAAAACACTTAATAAGACTTAAAAAGGAGTATCCTGGTCATATCTGCAAAGCCGTGCTCTTGCATTGCCTAGCAGTTCCATAAAATGAAGTTTAAGAAGCAACATGCACTTTCATCAAAGTTAAGAGTAATGTGCAACTTCATCACAAATCGTGAGCACCTAAACATTGCAGAGGTTTTTTTAAGAGGAAAGAAGCTCTTTATGGTGGACTAAAAGGCAGATGAGACCCAGTTGAAAAATAGCAGTCAGTGATAAAGTGTGACTTACTAGTCAAGTTGGCTTTGTTATTCTCTACTGAAATGAAAATCTGACTTAGTGAGATTAGCAGAAAACCAACATTTTAAACTGTCTGTGATGAAAGTAAGTACAAAAAATTGTCTAATAACTTTTATCTGCTATAATAAACAAGGATGTATATGAAGGAAAGTGTATACATGTCAAAATAAGGAATGTGCTCTGATAGAAATGTGGTGTTTGTGGTTTAAGAGTGCTTTTATTCTTTGGCCAAAAGACAACTGACATTACAAACACAAGGCAAAAAAAACACACTAAAACAAAAGTTTGAGGGTCAGTTCTGGGAGACATGACAATAAAGCAGCTGAACGATCTTTCAGCCTCACTGACAGATCTGTGTTTGACTTTGCCTTTCAGGACATGGATGTCCTGCCCTGCCTCAGGATGTTTTGAGCGAAAGAAAGGGAGAGAGCTTCATCAGGTACATTCATAACAAAAACTGTGCTTCCAAGAAAACACCTTCCTGTACCCTTTGAATGAGATTATGCCTGGTCTGTTTCCACAGATAGAGCAGGTCATAGAATCATAGAATAGTTAGGATTGGAAAGGACCTTCAGATCATCCAGTTCCAACCTCCCTGCCATGGACACCTCACACTAAACCATCTCACCCAAGGCCTCGTCCAACCTGGCCTTGAACACCTCCAGGGATGGAGCATTCACAACCTCCCTGGGCAACCCATTCCAGTGCCTCACCACCCTAACAGGAAAGAATTTCCTCCTTATATCCAATCCAAACTTCCCCTGTTTAAGTTTAAACCCATCACCCCTTGTCCTATCACTACAGTCCCTCATGAAGAGTCCCTCCCCAGCACCCCTATAGGCCCCCTTCAGATACAAGTCATGTTACATGATTTTATATCTTTTCAAGCTTTATGTCTTAGGACACCAGGCTCTTGCAATTCTAGCATGTAAAAGGAACTTGTCATTATGCAGGTTAATGTAAGATTTACCATTGCTGGAGTAGTACAGGTATTGTAAAACATCTCTTCCTGGCAATTGGCCAAGAATAACACTAGACTGATGAACCAGTGGCTTGCTGTAAGATTTCAGTTGCCAGCTAACCAAGAACTTTGTTTGCTACCAGATCAACCAACACGGCAACAACAAATGGTCAAAAAAGTATATTTACTTATTGCAGTCATCATCAACTTTATTACATACGCTACCTGTAATAATATGTATATTAAATGATATCTATAGCATCATTCTATTATTTATGGGAAATAGCTCTTCAGTGTAAGGAAATGTAAGGCTTAATTAGCCCTGTGGAAATAGACATCCTCCTAACTTTGTTTTCAAAAGTCTGGTAAATTCCTGATAGACATTTAACTACATGAAAGAGAGATATGTGCTGAGCTTAAGGGCTAAAGATTTAGCAACATGGTGTTCCCAAAAGGAGGACTTCTCCAAAAGGAAAAGTCATGATTTTTCTTCAAAGACGCATTGAGCTGAATTGCATTTTAAATACTAAAAGAAATAAAATAGAACAAGGAAAGGTATCATCAAGGTGTTTTCAGCTACTGATGAGATTTATAAGCTCCTCTTTGGCTAGCAGCCAACTACAGACTGCACATTCAAACACTTGCATGTAATTTGGAATATTTCTCTCAGTGGGATGTTTTAACTGTCAGTGGAACATAGGCAATAGAGCTAAAAAAGAGCAGATGGGATCAGAACGTCGGTTTACTAATCCAACTAAAAGCACTTATAGGAGAGGAAAGTCGGAAACAATCCTGGTTAAAAGTTATATTCAGTCGTCTCAAAGCAAGTCCTTACAATACACAATGTGCCCTTGCCTTTTAGCATCTAGAGAGGATTTCTTACCCCATTCTCAATTTCTCTTTCTAATCCACATTAGCCTGTGGCAAGAAATAAAAAAAACAATTTAATGTTTTAGAGTAAATTCCATGAAATGTTAGAATACCATTTTCTCCCTTTTTGAGCTTTGTGTGGCAGCAGGAACTTACTCTCAAGCTTAGATCCTTCTTTTGCAAAACACACCTTTGCCACGACAGGAACGATTCCCAAGGTTTATGAACTAGATTTGTGCATGCACACACACCATTTTCAAGCAAAATACTTTCTTTTTTTAAAATTTTTTCTCTGTTTTTCATAACAATTAATACTTCCCTGTTGGTAAGAAAAAGGTAGTGAAATAAGAAAGAACACAGGCAGAAAATATTAAACCAGGAGATTGGTTTACACTGCGCTTGTACATTTTGGATGCTTCATCTTTTCAATTACAATTAAGCAATGTTCCAGTGGCCACATTAAAGAGGAAAGAAGAGATGGTAAAAGAGGAATAAAAAAGTGGAATGCTAGAAACATTAATTTCAAAATAAAGAGTTAAGTGAACCAGCACTGGGAGATGGTGAAAAGCAGCCATTTCCAATATTACTGGAAGCCTCAAAATCACTCAAGTTACTTTGCCAAAGATGAAAACAGAAGCAAAGCTGCCTCTCGTAAAGGCAGCCATTATCTGCTAGCATGCCTAGAAGTAGACAGAGCATCAATCAAGACAAATCTTTTGAGGCACAACAAACGTGCCAGGACTTTTGCAAAGCGTTTTACACTGTCCCACACAACATCCTTGTCTCTAAACTGAAGAGGCATAAATTCGGTGGATGGACCACCCGCTGGATAAAGAACTGGCTGGATGGGCGCATGTGAACAGTTGTAGTCAACAGCTCAATGGAGTCAATGGCTTCAGCTGGAGACCAGTAACGCGTGGTGTCCCTCAGGGTTCAGTGTTGGGACTGATCCTGTTCAACATCTTCATCAGTGACATGGACAGTGGGATTGAGTGAGCCATCAGCAAGTTTGCCGATGACACCAAACTCTGTGGTTCAGTTGATTCACTGGAGGGAAGGGATGCCTCACCACCCTCACCATAAAGAGCAGGTTATGCAGGAGAAGAGATGGAGACCAGTCAGACCTGAAGCTCTGGACCAGAAACAGATACAAAAATTCCACTGAAGGAATTAGTATTTCCATGAACATTGCTATATCAATAAAAGCCCCAAGTCAGGCTTTGTCACCAAGAATCTGTACTGAGTTAACTAGCATTGTTCTGTAAGAAGACATATGAACGCTAGTAAAATCTTTACCTTTCCACCATATGTTACCTTTACACTACAGGCTGTTGCTAAACCATAGTGGCAGAAGAGGTGTGATGTCTAGGGGGAGCTGAAAGTGACTGAGATGAATGGGGAAGACTGAGGTCTGACAGACATTTGCAAGTGGAAAAAGAGACTGTAAAGTTTGATTAGGAGAAAGTAAGTAAAACCTTGCATTGAGCAATTAAAATTGCATTCTTCTGTCCACCGAAGGCCCAGTTTTCTGCCAGTTGAGCATTTAAGATCATGCTGAGATAGGGATTTTAAGAAAATTTATGGAAAATATCAAAATATTTTTAAGGTCTTGCAATGCCCTCATACTCGGTTTGAAGAGGGTCATTTGCTCTTGTTCTGTTAAGAAAAAAGAAACAAATAATGAAAGAACAGACAATCAAACGTCCTCTTTCATTCTGTCCCACCTGATAGAAAATGAGGAACAAAACCAAGGACTGAAAAAATATCTCAATCTAAAGTCACAGAGGACCAGAGTAGGGACATAAGCAAAAGAAAACAAAATTACAAGTAGAAGCTGAACTAAACATAACACCCATCAACCAGCAAATCTTTGGCTTTGTCAGACTTTGTAGATTCTATTCCACAGAGGCTGTCAGGAGAAAAATGGCACCTAACTGAGGTGAAACGCTTAGTTTTGAGAATGCCTTTCGAAAATAATAGACTTCTGTTTGCTTCATACTGCAGCACAAAGACGTTTGTGCTTTTTCATGGAAGGCTTCGCTTTGATGGCTCAGGCTGCTGCTGGCCAGAATGATGCACAAGAATTTTCACTGCCGGGGGAAAAGAACAGGGAAGGAATCTGACTGTCACAGGCATGTGACAGGACTGGCCTTGTTTTGAAACCCTCTCAGAAAATCAGGCAGTATCTGCCAGCAAAGGAGGTGCAGAAATGCTGTTTGTTAAAAAGTAAGAGAAGGTAACTGGTAAAAAGCAACCCAGTAACACTGACCTCTGTGCTACTGAGTTAAGCTTTCCATCAGTAGATTCATCTATGTGACACACTGACACAGTAAGTACATGTGTGCTACTACTACATTAAACCATCAGACTGAATACACCATAACCTCTGTATGTTTAGTGTGTAGGTATTTGACAGAGAAGCAAGGCAAGAGTTGCTCTGCCTTCAAAAAGAAGTATTTCATAAGTTTGTGCTCGCCTCATAAAGTCTCTCCTATATAGCTCATGCACTGATTAAACCAATTCGATTTGGATTTATGAGTTCACCAAAAAAGAAAGGTCTTGAAGAAGGTGGCACCTACTGTAGGGTCTATTTTCAAAACTGTTCTACCAGAACAGATTTGTTTTAATGAAGCACTGAAGCAGTACGCCAAGAGTAAAACCGGTCCTTATCAGGGTACAATGTCACACATCAATATTGCTCTGTAGTGCGTAGGAAGGCAATCTCAATAGATGATGAGCACATTCATGTGCATTTACAGCTCTCTAAAGCATAAACATGGAGTGGCTTGAACAGCCATCTGCTATCCTGCAGCTATTAATTCACTAGATGTCAGTAATTCAACCAGTCTCTCTCTGATCTTGGCTCATGAGAAAAAACTTTGAAGAGGAAGGTGTAAATCACCATGTTACAAGCACACCCAACTAGTGCAATATTTCATCTTCTCTGTGTTACTTCTGACACTGTAAAGCAAGCTACTCAACCTAGAGAGACAGTATCAGCACCAGGAAAACATGTCTCAGAAGAAGGAAAATATGGAGACTGAGAAAGGTGTTGGGGTGGAGTACATAAGACATCTTCCAATACTGATCCCCCTGGATTGCCACAGAGAAATGTATTTACCAGATTGCTTCCATAAAAGCAGTTTTCCCAGTCATCTCCCCTGTTGTTAATAGTTTTTCTCAAGCTATTTAAAAAAACACTTTTTTTGATGGAAAATGTCAAGCTAATTGACCTAACAGTACACTTAAACCTAGATAAACTAAAGGTGATACCTTTAATTTGTGAGATGGTTGGGCAGACAGGTGATACACCATGAGTGTATTGAGATGTGTGGAATCCCCTACCCAACCAGCTCCACAATTAAATATAACAGGTATTACAAAGGTAGCTAAAAGCAAGAAAATTATTGTAACCTAAACCCATCAGTACTATGGGGCTATAAGTTATCCCTGGAGGACCAAATTCTGTTTGGTATAGATCTGCAAGCTGAAAACTGTTTAGTGGACTGCAAGGTAGCTGAAATAGTTCTGTATTTCTCAAATGATCAAGATGACTGTAGATCAAAACTTGTTCCACTGGCTTCAGGACTGTACCTTTGAATTGACACCGGGGTTTGTTTCAGGGGCCTAGAGGCAAGCTGAATGACTTATTTGAGATCCCAGTGCCTCTCTTTTTACTTGTACCTTTCCTTCTCAGTTTCTTCTGGTAATAATATTCTTGCCCCTGGGTAACTGTAGTGTGTATCACCAAACTCTCATCACTATGATAGAGAACGTAGCTCCTCTCTTTTCCCAAACTGACCATAAGGCTGGCATGTTTTTTTCCTACTTGTCATTAAAAGCAACTGTAGAAAACTAAACCAAAACAAGCACTCTGACTTTGCTATTAGGTAATATGTAATAAATCCGATATCTAGAAATGAGAGAAAATTTTGGAAAGCAAAAATCACCCAAACCACAGGGCTATTATTTACCCTTTAGAATCAAATTCCACTCAATAAAAAACTATTAAAAACAACTGCAGAAAAATATAACTTCATTTCCAACTGCTTAAGAAATAGTGGAATGCATTTTTAGAGTGTTTACGGGGAAATAGGGGCTTTGCTTCACCACAGCTACAAATGCTGGATCAGTTTTAAAACTGAACTAGAAACAAAAAGCGATTAAGATATATCCAAAAGGGTTTATGAGAAAGTAACGTAAGGACAATTACATCAGAGACAACAAGGGGACAAATGCAGGAACTGGAGCTATTGTTTCAGACAAAAAATTCAGATAAAGCTTTTAACTTTTCAGGCGGTTGAAAACAAGCAAGATAAGTTGTCTATGGGGAAAGAAAATGAAAACCTGTAAAGATGGAAAGGTGAATCATAGCTGCAGATAGAGAGAATTCAGTTAAATTCATATAACTTCAGATGTAAGTGAAAGTTTCTGTCCTTACATAGAGCTGTAATTTCTTTTTAGTCTTTTGGTAGATGAAATGTGCAACTTTTAGCTGTAATTTGGGGTGATTACACAACACACTAGGAAACAAGTGTTGCAGTTCATGCAGATCTGAGACACGTGCACACTATGTGATCTGTGGAGAGCAGTGGCAGTGGGAAAAAAGGCAGATAGCACTAGTAATGCTTGCTGACAGAACTGAATGAAACACATTCAGGTAGGTTTTAATAACCTAAAAACAGTTATGTTTGTCCTAACAGCCCAATTTCAACTCTTTCTTCCTCATTATACCCACTGGATTTACTATTATGTTTAGGCAGAGCTCTTTTGATCTGACAATGAAAAGGACTGGGAAGTTGTCCCCATGACAGACCTTCATATTACCAAAAAGGCTTTCTTAACTAAACCTGGAATCCTGCTCCAGCTTGCTGTAGATTCTCACAGAAGCCACTTCACCTGCAGACAGCCCTTTTTCGGAATGAATGGGAACAAGGACGAATCTAGCCTGCCTGCCTTACGTGTTCATTGAACATTGATCTTTAACCCGCAACAAGCTAAACCTATCAGACCTCCTGCAATTCGTTTGCAGCAATCGCTGAGAGAATGAAGGGTCAGTGCATTACAACGTCATGTCTTGGCTGTTCCAAGCCCTGCTACAAGATGGATGATATTGAACCTACATCTCGGAAAGGGAACCAAGGAGTTTCCCAGGAGCAGCCTCGTAAAGATTTCACGTTTGCTCCAAGGAAATCAATACATATTTTACCAAAACCCCTTTCACTGTAGAGACATCAAAGCTGGATGATGCTTTGACAGAGCTGTCCTTCAGTGTTCTGTCAATCAGGTACTGAATACTGATCACAAGGAAAGTAGCTCTTAGAGCCACCAAGAGTAAAATACATATATACGAAGAACACACAAAGTAAGAAAATGTATATACATATATAGTAACTACAGTTCTCTGTGATGTGTCACCCCTATGTTCCCTGATCTACTATTCCTTCTCTGGGTCATGATATCCTTCTCTGTATCATGTTAGATCCAATAAGGTTACATTCTCACCTTTAGTTGAGAAGATGGATTGTTGCGTGCTTTGTGTCATTTATAAAGATGAAAGAGATGCACCAGGTAAAATGCAATCCTAATACAAATAAATTCATACCTAAAAGAATCTGACCTCAGCTGTACAGGTTAGACACTAAAAATGGAATGAAAAATGCTTGCTTTTCTGAGAATGAATCTCAAAGAAGTTCTAGTCTTAGATCAATACAGGACTAAGAGCTTCCAAATTCTGCACAGCACCGTTGAATCTATTTGGCAAACCCCTGCTTTGTAAATAAATAACCAAAATATGAATGTTTCCTTCATGTCTGTTCCAGTAACTTAAAACACATTTACCTGAATCAATTACTCTCTTATTCTCAACAGTATCAACCTATCAGATGATTAAACTGTAATAGAAAACACTTAGCAATAAACCAAACTTTATCTAACTTGCTTCTTTCTTTGATTATGTGTTCTCATTCCCTTTACTTGGTGAAAGGATCTTAAAAGCATGCTGAAGAAATTCCCATTTCTAACACCCTGTCCAAGTAGGTGAAATCCCTACCAGATTTAAAACCCAAAACCCTATGTTGTTCTCTGTGAGGTTTTTGCTGCAGAGCCAGATAGTGAGTTTATGAGTACAAAGGTTTTATGGCTACGGAATGAAATGGATTATAATTTCATCTAATTCCTTCATCTTGAATGGCTTTACTCATGCTCTTTGCAGTTCCCACACTGTCTTTTGATTAATTTCTGCCAGGAAAATTACAGCTGTTACAGTACTGCATGCAGAATACTGAATGCTGCACTTGAGCTCCTCGTGTTTCACTTGTTCCTTTATAGTCGAGTATCCCAAAGCCTAAGCTGCTAAATGCATCTGTACTCTTGGTGTTCTCTTTTTTAATTGCTTTGCAAAGGTACTTACGGTCTCTCACACTTTATATACCTGCAGTTTTATTTCAAGGAAGCATCTGATCTTAAAAGGCACACATGCACTGAGCTTCTCATTGTGTAATTCTCTTAAAAAATACAAAGGTATTGATCAACCTCGTTTTATGCAGCTCCTTGAAATGACAAGAATCTGATGAGAACTCTTAAGTACCGAAAACCTCTATGTCCTGTGCTCTTAAAAGAGCACAGACATCTCTCTATGAACTGGGAGTCAGAAATTTGCAGGGCTCATTTACTCAAAATCTCCTATCTTTCTTTGTAAGGTTGTATTTTTCACCTCTGAAGAAGATACAGCTTGCTATCTATACTGCCCTTCTGCAAATCCCTTTTGGGTGGTAAACTCCCATTTTGACCTCTGTTTTGGAATGATCCTGTAAGCTTCGCTTTTGGCAGAGGAATATAAGAGATGGTGGAGAGGTGCTCTATACACCAGTTCCTGCTAGGGAGGCAACAACCTCCAGTTCTGCACACACAGAAAAGCAAATCCTTCCTTGACTGAGGCTTGGAGCAAGCCTGCCAGTTTATAGGACCTGAGCTGTTTACAATATCATGCTGACGGAAAACCCCTCTTCATCAGAATGATGTGAAAACAGTGTCAGTGAAGGGACAATGTGCCATTAATGTTTCCTTCTCTTTCTTCTATTTCCCCACATTCAGTTGTCTCCCAGTTCCTCCCCATCACTATTTTTCTTCAAAAGACTTATCCAGGATGGCTAAAATCTGTCTGAAAAAACTCTTCATTTAGGATCCCTCCACTACTGGAAGTACTTTCATTGTCATCTCTCAGTGCTACAGAAAAAGATGATTAGCTAAGATGATTAGCTTAGGTCAGGTGCAGAACATTTTCAAGATGCTAAAGTCAGTGAATTGAATCTGAACAACAAAGCAATGTTCCCATCTTTCTCAGGTTCCTGCTCCTATATCTGAACTACATTAAGCAAGTTCAGAAGTTGGATTCATCTGATGCAAAATGATGCATAGAGAGAAAACTGCCTCCCAGTGTGACTTCAAGAATTTCAAACCATTATCGACGTACATGTGAGGCACATAAGGCTGCACTGCTGTAAAGGACGAATTTATGGTTCTGAGCTTGCCTGCACTGTGTAAACTAGATCATGCCCACACGTATTAAACTGAGGTGTAAAAGAAGGATGTAAACCGTAATTACAGGCAAGAGTCAATCAACTCCAAAGAAATGCTGGAGCATGAACTACAGTTGACCAGAAATTGTGAGGTAAGCCTCTTTCAACCACAGCTGTTAACAATGTGTAAAAGGTCTGCTGAAGAAATCAATACATAATTGCAGCATTTATCAAGTTCATATAGATTTGTGTTGTTCCTATCTAATTTGGACGGTATTACCAAGGAGATGCCCACAAGTAGGATATCAAAACAGCACCTAGGAGGCTATTTCCCCATTTTGTTTTTTCCTTTTGGTATTCTATTGAGGAATAAGATCTGATGTTCACTTCAAAGGACAGCAGATTCTTTGAAAAGAGATTGGTATTGATCATAAGTTCACAGCTGTGCACGTTAGAATGCTGTGTAAGCCTGTCCATATATGAATCCTCTGCGTGGCTTTTCCTCATGTATTTAATTCTTTCTGCCTATGCTTTATCACATTTTCCACTTACACAAAAAAAAAACACCCTAATGTAAAAGATAAGCAGGAAATAACATTTGGAATATCCAATGAAGTTTGTTGACGCTCTGCTTTTATCTTGAGGGGGTTATTTTTTGCTGATGGGGAATCAAAAAGCCAACAAAACAGCTAAGAACTGTAATAAAAAACCTGAACTGCAGTTTCCAAGGGGCAGCCTCAGATCATATTTGTTCGAATAGGAAAATACCTTTAAAAAAAACAAACCAAAATCCCTTAAAGATGTTTTTTAATGCCTACAGTGCTTGCAAAGTCAAATGTTCCAGCAGCCATCATCCTGCATGAGGAATACTGGCAGGAAGAACTCTCTT
This sequence comes from Pezoporus wallicus, assembly GCF_028554395.1. Taxonomy (NCBI): domain Eukaryota; kingdom Metazoa; phylum Chordata; class Aves; order Psittaciformes; family Psittacidae; genus Pezoporus; species Pezoporus wallicus. The sequence goes on from NW_026639755.1 coordinate 3,958,636, forward strand.
ACTGCAGAAATCCACCAAATAAAAAGCAATCTCTGACCCAAGCAGCGCGCTACACTGACATTCTTCACACAGGAGAAAAGATGAAATGGAAAAGGAAATGAATTTGCTGAAGGTTCCTCCTTCACCTCACCAACTCCCAGCTCCTTCTCCCTCCTTTCTGTTCTGAATATTTTGAGAGACGGAAAACAGAGCCCCAGAAGGAAGGAGGAAAAAACATATTGCAATGGTGCAAGGAAGCAAAAAAGATGTGTAGCTGCAAAAAAAACTTACAGAATTATGTGAATAAAAGATGGAACTTTCTGCTTTTCTTATATAAATATAAGCATATATATAAATACACATATTTTTATATATCCCACCATAAATCAGATTGGGGGGGACTTCTCCCAAAAATCAAGCTGATGAGGTTCAATCGCGGTCATTTGGAAACAGACAGATAGTTACATTGTCTTAGGTTTCATTTTTTCAAGATGATGACTATAAATTCAAGTCCAAAGAAGGATTCAGATTACATTCCAAAACATTTCAAACCGATGCTCCTGTCACCACTGTCCCTGCCAGCATGACTGAAATAGTTGGAAAAGGGGAAAGATTTAGACAGCCCTGTATCCCTTCCTCTGCATCTCCTGACCCAATCAGCCATTTTAAATACATAGCCTCTAGCAAGAGATGGAAAACACAGACACACCAATTTAAGGTTTCTGAGGAGGATACTGTACAAACCTGTGAACCAAGCAGCAGCTACCATATTTCCCTCCAATTTACTGATATGAAATGGAAGTTGATAGAAGGAACTAGCACAAGGCCGTAAAGAAGCATGCATAAATATGTGGTGTAGGACAAAGCGTCCCTTGTACATCTCCCACAGCTGCCACTTATTTTATGATACTAAAAAGAAACATTTATTATTGGGAAAGCATGAGAACTGTGTTATATTTATATATATATTTATCTATATTTATGTAATTATTATATTTATATAATTATATAATTTATATTTATATATTTATATAATTAAACAAGAAAAACACATAACAAAACCACAAATACCTTCTCAGGTCAGGGCTTGCACAGGACCTCAGTGATATTGAAGTTGTGGGGCACACATAGGCACTGATGTGGGAATTTCAGCTAAGAGCCTGTCCCCCAGGGCTTGTTAAGACTATCTCCCTTGCTCTTGTTACACTCACTGGAGTAGTCATTCTGTAGGGTTTTTTCCCTGTTTGGAGTTAAGAAGCTCTACTCAGCCAAATAGCTCTTTATAGAGGCTGCTCTGCCATGTAATCAAAACATCTCACAAAAGGCTGCTCTTCTAGAAACGACAAATTAGCTTCATTTGAAATACTTCTTTGCTAAGCTCTCAAAACAAAACTTAGAAGCAACTGGTTAAAGGAGAACCAATGAACCTCATGCTGGGTGCGCTGCAGGTGGTAATCATTATTTAATTAGTCCAAAGGCAATTCAATCAATAAACAGGCTTGAACTAGATGATTTGGCAAGTCCTGTGTGATATTAAGGTACAACTATAGCAGATGTTTAAGAAACTCTGCTTGTAAAGATTAAAACACAAGGACAGATTAGGGGTATGTGTGTACACACTTGTCCATGTGTTCATACTTTATATTAAGTTTCTATATTAAACAGTATATAGGATGCACATCCAAACTTTGGTTTTGTTTCGAATACACCCAAATAAACGAAACAGAAAAGAAACTGACAATTTTCTTACTATAGCAGACCACTGCCCTCTGGTACTTTTGATATTGTGATAAGTAAAAAAGACAAAACAGCCCCCCCCCCCAAAAAAAAAGTTTTTATGACACATCGCAAGTTATTCAACAGAGGTTCCAGTGAGAGGCGGACTCCAATAACCAATATGCCACCATGAATACAGAAGATGCAAGTGAGATCTTCCATGAGTTGTATTGCTGCTTGTGGCTCTCCCTGGGAAACTGAAATCACTGTACAGTGAGGCCCTTCCAGAGTCCCCCTTTTAAGCAATTGTTTCAATCTTAAGCAATAAAACCTCTAGCACCTGTGACAACAAGGTGCAATAGAGTAGCTAAAATTGCTTAGATTGGTAGGAAACCCTAGTGCCAATTTCCTCTGGCTGGGACGGGAGCAGCATGGTGTCTCCTAAAAAGCTGAGTGTTCTGTCAGGCTAAATAATGCATCATTCTGCCACTGCGATCGAGAGAAAGATTTCATATGATACCATACTAGTAGAGACCCAGATTGTGGCTTCCTTCTGTTCTCCTGCTGTGATAAAGCAATTTCAGTGGCTTTTGTTTCCATTGTGTTTCAAAGTGCCCCAGTAGAGTTCAATGCAAATGACTCATTTATAAATGAGTGTAACTAGACCCAGCACCTCTATTTCTTTTTTTCAACCATGCCTTAATAAATACATTCTTAGCTACCTTCACAGCCTTCCTTTCCCCGCAAAGCATCACATCCTGTATTCACAATGGCTGTTTTGGACAGGAGGTATTTCCACTCCTATTTCTTTAAATTCTCCATGTTTTGGGTTTGTGGTTTTTCCCCCTTAATATCTTAAAATCACTGCTTATGGGAACAAACCTATCACAGTGGGTAAGGTTAAATGTTTGTTTTAAAATGGGGGCTTTAGAGCCTTCCCACCTTCTCTGAGGGATTCAGAGTCCTCCTCAGAGGGAAACACCCGCTACCTTTCCTCTCTGTTTTCTTACCTTTTGAGGCAAAACTGAAGTCAAATACTGATATCTTAGGTATCCAAGAAAAGCAAAGTAAAAGCTACAGGAACTTTGCTACAAGAGCAAGACTGAAACAAGAAGGCTGCGAAAGGCTCTTTTGCTAATCTGGCAGACTAAAAAACGGTGAATATTTCTGAACATCTTCAAACTTCAGCACTTTGAACCTTAAAGTCATGTGGTCATCTCCTCTGGTTATTAACACTGCTCCTAAATGTAAACCCAAGGTCAAGATAAGCTAACATTTATCCAGCTAACATTTAACAGATAACATTTATCCATGTTATCTGTTCTTGATCATCTCCTCTTCACTTTTCCTCTTTTTACTGAAGCAGACAAGACCCGGTGTTGCTGCTTTGAGAATAGTGTTCAATGGAAACGCGGTTTTGGCATCCTAAATTATTTGGTTAATACAACTTCGGCATCAGCCCAATTTTTACACTTTTATATTCTATAATGCCCCAAAACCTGATATGATTGTTAGGAAATGTAACTCCACGTGGACTTGAGAAAAAGAATCTTAAATAGTTCATGTTATTCTGAGCTCAGTCTCGCTCATCTGGAGCACTGTATTTCTGTGAGCCTGTTGACCAGTGGGGCACAAGCTGAATTTAGAAGAGCCAGATGGGTACTTCAAGCACCAGTACATCATAAAAGAAGCATTATGTTCCGTTTCTGAGAATAGACTGATACGCATTTATTTTGGGGTTTGATCCTCTGAGATGTTAGCAACAAACTAACTGCGCAGACAAAACCAACTCCACAAACTTCTGCCTATCAACTCTCCAACTCTTTCCAAGGGGCACAAAACATCGGGGCCAGCAGCCCATCTCCATGAGTGAGGAAGGGGCTGGGGCACACATCCTGGCAGGCTGGCTCCTCACCCAAGGCCAGGGAACACTGCAGATCTCCGAGGCCAGAGGCTTGAGCTGCTGCTCCCAGACCCATTGAGCCAGGGGATAGCTCCTTCCAGCACTTGGCACAAGGCTCCCTGCCTGCTGCAGGGGGGTTTGTCTGCATTTAACCCTAAGGACTTTCTAGGTGTCTCCACTGTTTTGGCTTTACAGTCCTGAGCAGAGCCAATGGGCATTTGTATGACTGTTTGCCCAGGCTACAGACCCACTGTTTCCTCCTCTGTATCAGGACATAAGAAGAGGGTGGAAACAAGACACTGCAATTTGGATAATAAAAAGGTGACAGACAGAAGCCAGAAAACCAGTAAAAATAATTAAAAAAGAATACAAAAATCAGCAAACCACCTTGCAAACACACAGGAATTCAAGTACTGCAAGGAAACACAGACAAAAGGTTGTAATAAAATCACCTTCTGAAAATGAAGCGAAGACAATCAATTGCTAGTGTTTATCAAGGCCTGTACAGACTAAAAGTTAAATCATGCTAGCAAGGTTATTGAGGGTAGTGCAAGCTTTATGTGAGATGGAGCTGGACTTTTTCTGTTTAACTCATCCTACCTAGCTCACACCGAAGTCAGCACTTTTCAGCTTGTGCTTTTACTATTCAAGCAAGCCCTTGGTTTATTGCTTCCAGAACTAAGTACTCAGTAATTCATATACAGGGAGAAATGCTATTGCAGCCTCCGTTGTGCAAGTCCTTCACATTGAAAAATGTACTTATTAATTGCCCAGGATGAAATGCGTGCAGAGTAATGAATAACCGTATCCCATTTCATTTCTAGAGAGGGGCATGGAAGGCCATGATCACTCCTTACTTCCCTGTAAAATATGGTCCCTGAAAGCATGCCAGTTCGTACAGGTTGGAAAACCAGCCCTAATCAGGATAACATTTGCAACAATTGGTAGCTATGAGATTGAGGGAATCAGCCCTTATGCTGTGGTTGAATATGATTTTTTCCTGATTGTACACCAGCTTCCAGACCTGTCAGGCTACCAGACCTCATCACACCTTCAGCAGACACAAAATGGCATTTTCTTCTCAAATGTCATCATGTGTCCAGAGCTCCATGAAGAAAGGGGATCAGGTTTATATCTGGGAAGATGGAGCCCATGTTCACGCAGCAAAGCGCTGTATAAAAATCAATCAGGCTCCAGACGATACTTAAGCTGGTTTCACTGTACACCAGTGATCAGATGATGCCAGTTTCAACAGTGCTGCGTTTATGGAAGGCTCCGAAATCTCCTCTTTAACAAAAAAACTTGTATTGTAATAAGTGTCCTTTGTAAAACAGTCTCAGTGACAAACTAAGCCTTGATAACTATTACACCGCTTCTCCCCAATGCCCTGGACCAGTGATAATCTGGCAGAGGCTGTGGATTAAGAGTAAATGCTTCATACAGCAGAAGTGCCAACACATATGTCATCCCTCAGATTTATCTCAACATACAGTGGATTTCAGGACTTCTGTTTAAAAGGACAGGAAGCAGGAGGGGGAGCAGCGTGCAAGCCCAATATGCTACTGGCTTCAAACAGAGCTTGTCACTCTTAAGAGAGATGCTCTGTTTGTCAACACATCTCATTCTTGATCTGAGTACCTAGCTGCAGGAAATAGGCCTTCTCTGTTTGAAACACTGAAAGAACAGGAAGCTCTAGGAGAGGAATAAAACCCTTACATCATACGCATTCTGCTTACATTTTAAGGCAAAGCTAAACGTATTATTTACAATGCTGCACGCCATGTTAGCAAACTGATATCTTCCTGGGAAGAAGAAAAACGAAGTGAAATACGAAATCTATGTTTTATCAGAAATACTGGCTACCTTCTGCTATGGTGAAATGAAGCTTTTCTCAGATCCAACTGCTATGGTGCCATTAGGGTTTTGTCCTGTCACGTGCATTCAACTAAAAAAAAAAAAAGATAAGAAACATTTGGTGAGAAATTCTGCCTATTTTATCTCTTATCCTGGCTCTTATGGGAAACATTCTGTTTTCACCAGAGGAGAGGCCTATATTTAAGCCTAAAGTCCCAAGCATTCCCATTTTGTCAAAAAGAATCCCCTATAGTTTAATAGCAGCTACAAGAACTACCGCTGCAAAGCAGCTATGCTGCTGCCAGTACTGAATTCCTAGGATCTTCCCAGACAAACCACTGCAGAGAGTCCTCTGCCATTCATCAGTGACTCTCCCTGTTCCCTATACCCAGCAGGCAGCTGCAGGTGTACATCACTTCTCCAGAGGGCGGGATAAAACCACTTGCTGCTCAAGAGGCAGAAAACCTTGGGTTTAGCAATGAGACTCCCTATGTGCAGATGATACGAGCAGGAAAAGGTGGGCGTTAAGCTGAGGAAGGTCAACATCATCATCATCATTCCCCAGGAACTGGCTGGAGACAAAGCAGGACCTGGCCGTTGCAAAGGATAAAAGGCTGCGCATACAGAATGAAAGAGAGGGCTGGAGAAGAAAGCACAGGGAGTGGAGAAAGAATGAGCTTTGTAGCAGGTAAAGGCAAGAGGGAAGGGGAAGAAGTGAAAAAGGGAATGATGACATTTTGGGGGCTTTAATAAAGGTGTAGGTCATCAGTCAAATCTGAAAATGTCAATAACAAATGTTATTGTGCTTGTTGCTGTGAAAGATAAAACAAACTTAAGAGGTTTAGATCTCTCACCCCTTTTACAGCTTGTGGCTTAGACTCAGGTAAGGCAATTTACAGTATGATCCTTAAGATTTCAATAAACCTGCAAGAAATGAAAAGCCATTTAGGTGTTGATGATGATAATGTTTGTGAATGATACAGTGGTTCCATATGAGAAATTCTGTATTTTTCAGATAACTCCAATACTTTAAGATCTGGATCCTAAAAAAATTAAATCCCTGTAAAAAAACAAAATGGAATATCTGTTCCCAGACCGGTACAATCTTCCCATGGGTAAGGGTGTACACTCAGGTGGATGCCTGGCTTTAACTAAGAGTGATTGAAGTCACCAGACCTTAGTTAAAGCTGTTACTGTGTTTATATAAACCTCAATTTCCACAAAGAATAAAAATATAAATATAAATTAAAACCCATAAAATGAAAACAAAAAAATCAGAATTATTTAAGTAAAATTCCAGGATGGCCCAGGCAGCATCAGAAAACATCAGGCAAACTGTCACTGTGTGCACTACAACTAACCTCGACCACAGGTTTAAACGGAGTACTGCCTCCAAGACAAAACATGCCTGCTTTATATAGGTTACCCTGGTTCAAAGTCTGCTCTCATCTATAGCTACCACAGCCTCGGTGGTACAACAAGGTGAAAACTACAAGGGGAAAAGAGCTGAACTTCAAGTTTTCTACTTCTCAATATCCAATTTTTTGCCTTCCTGGAAAAGCAAGCTTTTACTGCTTCTAAAGCACTTGGCTAACGCTCCCACACGCATACTCCATTTCTGCTTTCTGAGTGTACTCACTTCCCCACCCTGAGTTCATAGCACTCTATACAGCAAAGCAACATATCTACATCTCAGGCTAGCTTCAGGTTCTCCATGAATATTAAAAACAAAGAGATCCTGGTGAAGGAAAGATGAACATATGCCCATATTAGAGTTGATATCTTAAGGATATCTTAAGAATGACTGAAAATATCACACAGTAATGAAAAGTAATGGGAAGGTCACATCCTTCCCATTTCTTATTCCTCATTTCAAATTAAATATTTATTTGAATTAGTTTGATAAGGAAGACAGAAAGAACCAGGGAAATCTTTAATTTCAGAGGAAGTATGGGTTCCTTAGCACCTGAGAGGGTTTTGTCTTGAGGAAGAGGAAGGAGAAAGGATATCTAAAGAAAAGGAGTTTGGAAGATAGGTGACTTTACTTGCATTCTGACACATAAGGGATTTTGTTAACTTCAGAGCTACAAAATTTGTCTAGTCACTGGGAGAATACATACTCCACATGCACCTGGCCACATCTCCAGAGATGCTGTGGTTTGTAAGAGGCAGGTTATAAAACCTTTATTATAACGAATCTAAGTAAATCTTAAATGGTACAGAAACTTCCTGAGACAATATTAATTTTGGGCATCATGTGGGGAACAAGTACTCTTATATTTTTGATGGTACGAAATGGATTCCATTCCACTCCTCAGAGAGGGCGGATTCTAAGCACAGAGTGATTTTCTCTTCTTTGCTGGCAATCAGGAGTCATTTTATCAGTCTCACTCAAACTATCACGAGCATAGCAGTTCCCTAAATAACCAGATAAATTTGCCTTTTTACTCATTTCTTATTTTAAGGATCTGTTTAACCTTCGTTTAATGTCTTTGCTCTTTGCTAGATCAAGCAATGGCAAAAAAAAAAGGGGAGGGGGAGGAAAACAAAACCCAAACCTCTAACTTCAGCAGAAAATAACTGCTACAAAAATGGATCTGTCTGAATAAAGCAGAATTTATACATAAAAGACGCCATCAGACTTGCTTGTTTGTTGTTGGCATTTGAGTCTGGGTACAAGAAATGGATGATTAAGAAAGACGTACAAGTCCCCAGACATACATGGATTTTTTACATAAATGGACTTAAATAGAGGATTTTTTTTTAACAAAAGAAAATATTTAGATAACAATAATCATTGTATTAGCACCCAAATCCAGTTTTCAGGCCTATTTTGTGACATTCTGTGAAGACTGCTGCAAGAAAAACCTATTCCTAAATCACACGGCTACAGCCCGCACCCACAGTGTAATAATTTTCTTAAAGAATCAGTTCCTTCTATTTTCTTTGTGATTTTTTTTGTATTTAAGCTATTCAGACTGTGCATTCCTCTGACTGTAAAGCTTATGCCCGCAGACATGGAAGCTGGGAACTTTTCATTAAGGAAAATTCATTTTCCTCATATATCAGAGTGAGCTTGGTAGTCTCAGCTTGAGCACAACAGTAGCTTTCCTGTCACCACCATAGAACCAATTTCCACTATTTTCTCCCACTCAAAATAGCTGCCATTCCAAAAAGGAGAAAAGCCAATGCCAAATTACTTGAAAAGCAACCCCGCAATGTTAGAAATGAGTATTACTAAGCAAAACAAGAATTCAAGGAGTGCTTTCTGTGAACAGCATGGAGGCTGCTTACATAGAGGGCTGCTGGAGCCCTGCAGCAGCACCAGCCCCTCCTGGATGCTCAAGGACCCCACTGGGGACCATCAGAAGAGGCAATAGCATCTCACTGCTTTACATGCTAGGCTGCCTCTGACACAAGCCCTTCTCCCATGCGGTAATGGGAATAAGTAATGGCTGAAAGACATAGATGTGGTTAAATATCTATGTAGTAGGTAATGTGCTGTACTGGTTTTGGCTGGGGTAGAGTTAGTTTTCTTCATAGTTGTTAGTATGGGGCTATGTTTGGAATTTTAAAATCATGTTGACAAAACAGGGATGTTTTGGTTATTGCTTACACAGCAACAAAGGCTTTTCTGTTCCTCACAGCATCCCACCATTGAGCACCCTGGGGGTGCACAAGGAGCTGGAAGGAGGCCCAGCCAGGACAGCTGACCTCAGCTGACCACTGGGGTATCCCAGACCAAATGGCAGTGTGCTCAGCAGTAAAAGCTGGAGGAAGAAGGAGGAAGGGAGGATGTTCAGAATTACTCCACTTGTCATCCCGAGTCACCATGATGTGTGACGGAGCCCTCCTTCCCTGGGGATGGCTGAACCCCCGCCTGCCGATGGGAAGCGGCGAATGAATTACTTGTTCTGCTTTGCTTGTGTGCCCAACTTTTGCTTTACTGATTGAACTGTCCCGATTTCAACTCGTGAGTTTTCTCACTTCTGATTCTTTCCCTCATCCCACTAGGTGGGAGCAAGTGGCTGGGTGGGGGTGTTTGAGCTGCCAACTGGGGTTAAACCACAACACATGCTGCAGCCCAGTACCCTACTACACATGCAAGTCAGACAAACCACAGAAAGCCATGGTTACCTACCCTGTAGATGCGGCAGGCAAGCTGCCAGGCCACATTAACACCTCCAGCTCAAGTCAGGTCAGTTTACAAACACGCTGGAAGTCAAAGCCAAGAACATCTTTGCTTACCTCAAATGGAGGTGCTAAGATCACAATGAATAATATTCATGAAGCCAAGTTGGCCTGGATCAAAACAGGACCCCTGAACACCAGTGCATGAATTGCAAATTGATCGGTCATGAACTATTCTGACTGAAGATGTTTGCCTGTAGGGAAAGGTCACACCTTCAGAAACCTGTCCTTCACTTCAGCTGACCAGCCACAGTTACCACACAAATAATTAGGAGTAACTCCTCAGAGCTGTTCCTGAGGGAACAACATCTGCATCACCGCTGAGGGAAAACAAAAGACTCAGGATACACAATTCATAGCTGCATCTTCTAACCCAGAAATAGAGAGCCCTTTGAAAGCAGCATACTGTCCTATTCAATAAGCATAATGATAACTAGTGCTCTTGGAAATGGGGAGCATAAATTCATACGTATAGCTTGGGATGAATAATTCAGCCAGTATTAACCATGAGTATAGCACACTGAAATACTATTCATTAATGCTGAAATACTATTCATGAACAGTATCCCATAAGCCTCTGATGACAGCTGAAGAATAAAATAGTATCTGGTATACTCAGTGCTAAATCATCATTAATAAAAGCCATATAACATAGATACTTTCCCATCTATTCAGTTCTACAGTTCATTTTATACACTGGAACTGAAAGACTAGTAATTAATGTACTGGACAGTAGAAAATTCAGACACTTTCTGGGGAGTTCACCTGTTTTCCCTGAGGCCTGGGTCCCCATCTGTGATAGAATTGCCCATCTCCCCTACTTAGGAAGGAAAATACTTCATAAAGGAAAGAGAGGACCACGGAGAAAGAGGGCTCCAGCAAGCAAAGATAAGCACCAAGAAATGTCAAACCAACAGGACAGAGTAACTAAACAATTAAAATATGAATAATCATCACTAAGGTAGAAAAAGTCATCATCACTAAAGTAGGACATTATAAATCACAGGGCTTCACAGCGTTCTCCTGTTCTCAAAGTGCACTGTCCTTTTAGCTTTCAAAACTATGAGACACCTGTTAGGAAAAAAAGCAGAATCACTGCTGCTTTTCTTCCTCTTTCTAACACTGTGATTTCTACAGACAGATTAGTGGAATGTACTGATTTTGGATGCTGCTAAATATCATCGCACCACCATAAGTTATAGTTTAAGTTCTAAAATGGGACACACATCATAAAACCAACATAGAAAATTACACTGTATTTTTTTTTCCAGTATCAACAGCATTTTTCCACTATTAATATTATTCCCTTTATAATAACTTCTTGTAATAATTTTTGGTAGCACTGAAACAGAAAGAATGCCTGCATACTGCTTATGGCCAGGAGTTTTCCATTGATCTGATGTCTAATCATGGCTCTGAACTGCAGATAGCAGCAACGTGAAATGGTACAGATTGAATCCTAGTTTGGACGAAGCCTGAAAGCAGGATTTGCTATTGTAGCTGTGATAATTAACTTCACATTTTTATTAACTTATTTAAATCCTACATATACCAGGGATGGGGCAGAGGGGGGAGGAACAACCAACAATGACCAAAAAAAATACCCCAAAAACTACAACCTTCACCACACTGTGAAGCCAGGGAAATAAAAGCTATTAGGTGACCTGTGACTGCTTTCTCTGAGGAGGAGGAAGTGTAGGGAGGGTGCTGTAGTTTTAGAATTGAAGACCTCAGATATCTTCTTTTCTCATTAAACTGTGACTAACTGCAGCGCACAACAGATGCAGCAATACAACTTTGGATAACAGCTTCACAGATACCACATACGCTCTTTTATACTTTTAATTAGCACTTTCTGCTGAAGTATATGTGACGAGATTATTTAAAAGCATGGAATTCCCACAAGGCTCTGCACCATATCATTCCATGCAATCCTCATTAGCACAAGTTCTCCATCTCCAAAATGCATTAACAACTTCAGGAATCTCTCATTCACGTGTAAAATGCATCACCAGCTGCAGGAAGATAAGACAGGCAGAACAGCTCTTTAGGCAGTTTGCCTAGGCTATCTTAAAGCCTTTTCAATTAGCATTGCTCATGGAGCAGCACTGAGTATATAACAGCACATGCTGGGCATGCAGATGCTAAATTTGGTGTGTGTTTAACTAGTCATTGTCACAAAATAGTGACACACAGAGTTTAAGGATGTTCTGTAGATAAGACAACGCAGTTTATCACTAAAAATAATCAAGTCTAGAAGGCGTGCATCTCCTACCTTGGTCCTAAGTTTGGGTGACACACATACCTGTCTTCAACCCTGAGTTTCCATTTTCAGGATGTTTTGGGAGATGGGGTAGATAAAGAAGAACTCTAGATCAGAACAGCTTCTTTCAGAATATGACAATCTCCCTGTACTAAAGATATGGTTTCCTGACTTGCTGTACCTTTAAGCTTGGAGGTTCTGTAGTTGGAAACAAAGTCCTTTTGGAGAGAAAGTAAACAAACCAACCAGATAGAAAAGGAAAAACCCACTTTATGGACATGTAACTGTATAACTGTCCTCACTGATGTTTCCCATGCTTTCTCTGAGGCCTGCTGGGACTCGCTAGAGAAAGACATGGGAACCTGCTCCTGTTGGTGTAAACCATCACAGTAGAACACATCTTCCTGCAGTTGCATCCTCTTCACTTAACCATTGTACAGTAAAGTGTACAGGACCATCTGCTTATATGACTTCTATCAACATTTGTCTGAATTTGCTCTGTTGTCTCATGAGCAATGAGACAATTGAATCCTAGCAATAGCTTTTTTTAGGAAAACACTCTCCTAAAAGAAACATAAGAAGCTCTAAGCATGTTCTTCTGGAGCAATGAAAACAAGGGAAAACACTAAATACAAAAATGTTCTATTGCTTAGTATTGTTAATGATAAAAGAAAAAAAAATAAATCACTTCTTTCCCCTCAAAATCATCTTCTTATTAATGTTAGAAGATAACTATAAATGCTTAAGAAAAGACATCACCAATTAAGTGGAATTTAACATCTTCAACTGTATTCATCACACTTATGCATTAGATGCAAAACTTCAGTGTATAGTTGCTGACTCTACTGAAGGTTTTTAAGCTTTGCAGAAGTACAGGCAGTAAAAAAAGTAGACTTAGTAAGTTTGGTTGGCATAAATAAAGTGAACTATAGCATACTCATATACAGTAGATATCCTGTTATGCAGAAGAATTAAATCGACCCTCTTTTTTGCTAACAGTAAAAACCAAAGGTGTAGTACTTTTCTTCACTTTGGCAAGATTTTTATTTGTGTAGTCAGTAAAAGCTGTATTCTAATACATGAAACAAATGTGTCTAAGAGATGCTTAAGCAAAAGTGTGTAAACTGCAGAAACAAGCTTAAGAGAAGTAGTTCCTTTCCCTGGTCATGAGTCACAAACCATATTTGGATAAGGTTAAGTACCAGGAGCAACATATTTGACTCCATGATAAGGAACTCCAATAGAACTTGTTCATGTCAGCTTAAGTAAACCTCTAATAATTTCAGGATAGCTAGTCAGAGACACAGCCATTGGGACCAACAAATGATGAACTGCTGAGACAGTGGGAGACTGGTGAGATGAGGGACAGATCGATTTGCCAGACATCTGCAAGCACAACTGGGGGAATGGATATTCCGTTTCAGAGGTGAGACTTCCCTGCTCATAACGAAACCCAGCACAATGGGACTGAGATTTAACGAGCAAGCACTGTTACACAGAACAAGACTGAAAATATGGAAGTCCTCCTAGACCATAATAATGTTACTATTCATTCGTTCACTGGCTTGGAAGGAATCTCTAACATCTAAGCCTTGCAAAGATAGTTCAAGAAGGGTAAATCATATCTATACATTAATCTGTGCAAGTCTTACATTATAGTTTTACTAGTGATGTGCTAAATCTCATTTGTGCAGTGTCAAACAGGCTGAAAGCTGGATTAACAATAACCCACTCTGGGTGGTTTGTGCCTCTTTTTTCCAGAAAAGCAGGCTTTTGTGATTTCCTCTTCTTTCTGAGGCTTCCTGTACCTCAGATGTACCATTTGAAGTTTTACACTCCTAGCTTCAGACTGATACTTGGAACATTCACATGGCCTCCCAGTCTGTTTCAATGATATTTTGGAAACTAAAACTCAATATATAAGCAATTCCAAAACATTTCCCCTAGTTATTTTCCCCTGATTCTCTTGGACATTGTCATTTACCTTACATTACAGCTCAGCGGTGGAATTACCATTTACACTTCTGTCTGAGGATGGATTCACGCATGTTCTTCCCATAACTGTTTCCGAGCCTGAAAATGTCTGATGAGCAGCCAAATGCATTTGGGATGGGGAGTCAGCGAGCCAAAAGACAGTTCTGTTCTATACATTAATTGTTTGTATTTTCAAACCAAAAGAAACTAGATTTCTCTTTCTGTAGTAGTCCAAGAAAAGATGGCAACAATCCTAACACCTAGAAAAACTGTTTAACTAAATCCCTCTTCACGTATCAGTTGCATAGCAGTCAATCCATAGGAACTAGTAACAGTCATCCAAAGCTCCTCTGCTTATTGAACAGTCCTTAAAAACCCAACTGTTGATTTCACTTATATACATGCAATTATACAAAACTACCACTCACAGATGCTACTACATAAAATTACAAACAGAAGCAGAAGAACATATAGATAAACACATAACACGCATTTAGAGATGAGGAACAAGGAGCAAAAATAACACACAACACAAGCTGTATTCATTATTCTGGACTTACCTGAAAACAGTTGTATAAATAACTCTCTTGGGGAGCATCTTTTCTGAGATCTGGTATGGAAACTGCAGTATGGTTACGCCATCAGGAAGCTAGGGTTCCGATTTCTTCCAAAAGCTGATACGCAACAGGCACTGCTGCCCCCTGCCATTCGCTTGACAGGTTTGGGATGTATGCTGATGGGAAAAATGCAAATATTGAGAAGTTTAATAATTTGTTTTCCCTAAGAAGGAAAGAGCTATGTAAAGTAACTGCTTGCTATCTTTTTCTGTCACTTCTGTTCAGCAGCACCAATGCAGACCTAAATTTTACATCTTTGTTATGAGGGCCTGCTTTCTCTCCAACAAGCACTGCTGTGAATTCATTTTTGAGGTGGTGAAGTAATGTGACTCTACAAACAGCACACATACGCCAAGGGCAACTTTTAAAACCAGCTTAATAAAGGTAATACAAGCAAGGTTAATTCAGTTCAAAGTTTGTCACTTATGGTCTCTATGCCGGCTGATTACAAAGCACCAAAGCAAGTCAGAGTAGAATTTTACCTACTTGAAACCGTACAGGGCTTGACCCTAAAGGGTCCTAGTCTAATGGGAGATGGGATCTTGGATAGATCTGATGTGTTGGGCAAGGGAGGGAAAGCAAAGAATCACATGAGTAAGAAGGCAATATAATGTCAGCAGAGGGCTCATTTCTGGACAAAGAACTCTTAACTTTTCCCCTTACAACTCAATCACACTCTCCTGACCACAAGTGCAGACCTAAAGCAAGAGCAGGATGGATGGATTTACTTCAGGCCTAGGTACTTATGAACAGTATTTGACTGTGCATATTAGCGAATGAGAACTACAGTATAATTGTTACTTGTGTTAATGGCTTCCTTAGTACACCACAGCTGCATGAATTATTTCAACACACAGAGAATAGTACCATTTAAATATTTGTTTTAGCACATGTCTTGCTTTGTAGACTTTCACATGTTAACATGAAACACACACAACCTAAGAGACAGCACCTGTTCAGCAAAAAGTCTTTCTCAAAACAGGCAATGAATATAAGGTGCAAGAAGCTGCCCCATCCCTGGAATTGTTCAATGCCATGCTGGATAGGGCTTTAAGCAACCCCGTCTAGAAGTTGTCCCTGCCTGTATCAGGGGGACTGGAACTAGATAATTGTTAAGGTCCCTTCCAACCTTAACTGTTCTATGATCCTATGAAAGTAAGAATGATGTTACTTTTACAAAGGGGTAGCTGAGGGCTTCCTGAGTTTCAGGTGATTTCCTT
The DNA here is from genome assembly GCF_028554395.1 of Pezoporus wallicus. NCBI lineage: Eukaryota > Metazoa > Chordata > Aves > Psittaciformes > Psittacidae > Pezoporus > Pezoporus wallicus. The sequence goes on from NW_026639755.1 coordinate 3,974,353, forward strand.
CACCCTTAATTTAAGGAAAAAAAACTACTCTAAATGTTGATCAAACAGCTGACTAGATTCTCCTTTGTTTATAAAATAATTGAGTAGAGTAACTCTATAAATCCATGAGTACCTGAATTTATACCACCATATGTGCAGCAGTAGAGAGCGCCCATTACTTGCTGTAATCCTCAAGGCTCATAATGAATGTATGCCCAAACACTGTGTGACCTCTGGATGGTCTATAAATGCCCAAATGAGGAATTTCCATAAATCAATAACCTGTGTTTTAAAACGTACTGTTGTCCTTGCCTGTGCTTGTGTCAGAGGAGAACTGGGGCTACCACCAAGTTATTTGTCAAACCCTCGATGCGGCAAACAAGGATCTTGGTGTCACATTGCAGAGCTCTAGATGATCATGGTGATAAACAAAACTGCTTCAGAATAATCCAGTGTACTCACCAGGATAAAATTCAACTAAACTATCAGGTATTCCGATTAGCAACCCCACAGCATTTTTCAGGGCAGTGTTCCAAACACCCCCTTTCCACCCCCACCATTTTCTCTTTACAACCTGTTAAAATAACACCGTCTACAATTACAGGGTCATTTGTTATGCATGATATAATAGACTGCTAATATAAAAAGGCATTATCATTACTTCTGTCCTTTGTTCTTCCAGGCCAGAATATTGCATAGTTCTTTACTTTGACATTTATTGCTTTTAGATTGGTAATAGAATGGTTTGTGTTGCTCATTATCTTGAATGATGATAATATTAGAGTTTGGGGAGCCTGCATTCCCTGTTAAGTAAAGTAAAGGCTTCATATAATTTACCAAAGGTTATTACTGGACAATTACCCACAATACAGTTCAAGTCTAATAAACGTTAGCCACATTCACTCTTAAATACCACATCTCTAGTATGGTTTCTAGGAAGCTGCAGAGAAAAATTTATGTCATCTATGTGGATGGGAGGAGGAGGGATGTTTATATGTTCACATGTATATACATGGTTTTATAGGTCTTTTAAACATTAATTAACAGGTGCCCTTAGGGGAAGGATTTAATTCAAGGAAGCACCTGGCAATACAGCAGGGACTAAGCAAAGAATGGGAAGGGAGAAGGAATAAGGTAAAACCTCACTTTTCCCCTTTACTATCACAAATAACGGGGTAAACTCCAGATTTAAAAATGTATCAGATTTTGGCCTAATACTTTACATAGTAACTTATATAACAGCCTAATATTGTTAATCAGTTATCATGGCATGAAGTTCAGAGCCTGATTTCATGCTTCCATCCCTTTTCTCTCTGACTGCAGTTGACATCCCATCCTGAGCAGTGGTCAGACCCCATTCTGGATGGGCCTCATCGCCTGTAGCCTGGGAGTGTCTCCATCCCTAGGAAGGGTGGCTGAGGGATTTACAGGTGGTAAGCTTGCTGGGCTGGGAATCCTTGGCTATCCCAATCCATTCCTGAGACTTGCAGACGTTTGTATGTATATAACACTGTGTGCATGCACATACGTATAAAACCGCTCGTTTTTTGTTTGGTATTCGAGTTTGCCTGCAGCCATTTATGTTCAATTTATGTTCATCAGTTCATTTCTCTTACAGCAGCACTTTCAATGAAATGTTCCTTTTCGGGACCAAGTAATAGTAGCTGGAGTTATTTGCCCTATGAATCTTGGTAGATGACTTTTTGTAATTTACATACATATCCAATTTCTACCAATTTTCATTGACAGTTTTCTCTTTGGACTTTGTTTCATTTCTATTTTTGAGCTGTAACATTGTTTCAGACTTACAGCTCTCTGTAAACTTTACGATATATTCTGCGTTATTACAGTTATCTAGTAATGCCAAAGTGAGAGAAAAACCTTTAAATGTTACAGTAGCCTGCAGAAAATGGAGTTAATGTTTCATGAAATAAATGTCATAATATGAAAACCATATTTTAATGGAAATTTGTTCAAAGCCTCGGATGTTTCTTTTCTGACTAACATCAGTTACTATTCTTCATATGAACCATAAACCCCAGACTGATTAGGTCACCTGGTTCAGGCGTATGGCAATAAATAATGTTAAGACTACATAGATTTGCAGTTATGATGAGCTGACACAAAAGGAGTCTGTGTCTGTGAAGATAACTGTAGCCAGCTGACACACCTGCGACTGGCTTGCTCTCAAGAGGGAGCATATTGATGGCTGGTATTTCTGACGCTGTTAGTACAAGATAAGCTGTAAAGCAAGATAATGCTCTTCCATGCTGTGCTAGAACTGCTCAGCAGATGTTCGGGTGAAGCAAAGAGAACCACACAACTGCTGTTATTAGAGCGCTTGATATTGCGGCGGGTGGACAGGTGCAGGTAGGAGGTGAACATCTGTGGAGCAGGTTTGTTCAGCATGGGCCCAATCCTGTTGCTGCTCAGGGTAAGGGAAGGCTTTTTCCATGAGCTGCTGTGGGATTTCAGCAGGACTCAATGTATGCAGGCAGAAGCTGCACAGACTCATTCAGAAGTGGTTCACCCCATATGCACAAATAAGCCTGGCCCTTTATCTCCCATCTTGTACGTAGCAATTGGATGTGTAACGCCTGAATGCGTCTGGTGCAGGTCACAGCTTAGTGAGTACAGCACTGATGCCTGATAGGTGTGGACCTTCAAGCTCTACCGCTTTTGTTAAAAACTGGAAAGCAGAAGGTGCTGTATCAGCAAGGGGAGCCGGGTGCCTGGAGAAGGCAATGACATTGCCCTCAGAGTCTCCCTCCCAGACCTGCCGTAACACAGAACGCAATCATGAGGATTTTCAAAGTAGCCTGGGCAACTCAGAGACACAAATCCCATTAAAATGAAATCAATGTGCTTGTTACTGCCACCTGCTTTTGAGACTTCAACTTATTTTCAAAAAGCACAATGGCATCATACGTAATGAATGGGACTTTCACCTTTCCCTGTCCACTGGGCTTAAAATCAGGGGTGAAACCCACTGCCCAGCAGAGATACAAGGTAGAAGGCAACTTTCCTATATTACACAAGAAATTAATTCCTCTAGATCTAGACAAAAAATGTATGAGCTTTTTCCGTTAGAGCCACTGTTCACTAAATGAAAGAAAAAGCCAGAAAATATGTGTTCAAATCTGAGCAATAAAAAAGGCAATATTTTGATGAACACCATTGCATTCAGAGGAACAACAGGAATGTTCAACTGGGCAGCGCTGATAATAGAAGATGGCCCAAAGAGACTTCTTTTCCAGATTGAAGCAGGATCCTCATAAAGTTGGAGAGACTGTACAGAATCTCATAACTGAGCTACATATAGGCTAAAATTCAGCCAGGGGAGAGAGCAGTCACTGTGGAGCTCAGTAGCCAAGCTCATGTCACCAAAGACTGCAAATCCAGCAAGAAAAAGTACTATTGATGCAGTCTTCCCCCAGATGGATACTGGTGATGAATGTGTTTCAAATGCCAATAATCTCAGCCTTTGTTCAGTATGATACAAGCTTTGCATTGCATTATTGGCAAACACCTTGCTGCTATTTGCCCCTACGCTGCCATTTGGTGCCTGCCCATCTGGCCTCGCAAGGGCTTGCTTCTTTGTTTTTCCTTTCCTCTGACTGTAATTATTTCCCCAATGACCTAGCAGACCTAGGAAACTTCTCAGATGAAAGTCACCTTGATGCTTAAGTCATTTCCTATTTGTCTTGCTCAGTCTATTCTAAATGCAAGTTCTACTGATAGGCTGGGGATTTGTTTTAGTTGATTCATGTTTTTATTAGCAGTCTATTTCAGTGTAGCAGCCCCTAAAAACAAAGGGCAATCCTTTTGTATTTGTTTCTGCAATTTACACTCATACATCAGCTCTGTAAGGGAATCCTCCCTCTGTCAAATCTTTAATAGGATTTACCTCTCTTCAGGGCTCAGCCAGCCCCTTGAACCTTGGCTGCAGGGAGTCGCTTGCTTTTCTCACCAAAGCAGAGTTTTGAATTTACTCTTCTCTCCCCTAAACACAATTCCTACTGCCATTCTAGCCCATTTGTATGTTGGCATAGAACATCAGGGATATAAGTTCAAATCCTCTCATTCCTAGGAAAACCTGAACCTACACCTCTACCAGGCCACAGGATGCTATAACTGCCCCAAGGTGCAGATTATTGCTGTTTTTAAAAGATATTTTACTTTGTACAAACAATTGAAAATGCCATTTTTCTCTGGTTGAACTCACTTAATTATGTCCTATTAAAAAGTGGCCTGTTAAATTCAACCATTAGGAGTTCAGGCTTCTCTGATGCTCTTCAGTATTAGCCAAGATACATGAAAACACTTTTGGTACCATAGCAAAAGTCCCCACCTCTTCCGCAACAAACTGATTGCAACATCAGCTTCAATTTGATATGAAATAAACAGAAATATGCATCTCTGCCTTGCCTATAAACTCCCATGGCAGCAGAGCTGCAAAGGAGCTCCTGCTCTGCTAACTACAAGAGTTCAGTTTTAGCCCCCAAGAGCTTCAATGGACTGAAATCTGATGGCAAAGGCTTGCAGAACATGCAGGTGCTGCAGGAGTCCAAGCGATTCAGTAACCCTGAAGACACACTGCAGCGGGTAATAGGCCAGTACTGCTGTTGCATGACTTTTTCTCAATTGGAAAAGTCAGTGTATCCTATATTTTATATATTCAACAATCTACAAAGGTACCTAAATTCCAACCTAATAAATGCATCTAGGATCAAAAGCCTCAACCAAACTATGTGTGCAGCTGCTATATGCATGCAATAGTACTGCTACCATGTCAAGTTCTGTGGACTGGTAATGATTTCATCTTGCGGGGTAGGAGCCTAAAGTCATGAGCTAGACCGAAACACTTGGCATCAAAGCAGTGCTTTTTTTGCCATTTGCTGTTGGTTTCCACATTACATTGAAACAATGAGGTGTTATTATCCAATATCAAAATAAAATACCTAGTTACATACGTAAGGACTTGAGTAAGCAAGGGTGTGAGCAGCAAATTATAGTGCTCATATTAAAAAGCATTATGTTAACATATCCTGACATAATGAGCCTCAAACACAAGTCTTACTATTGGAAAGAAGTTTGTCTTCTTGAGGAAAACATCCTGAAGTCTAGTTGGAAAGAAAAATGTTGTCATTCTTTGAGAGAAGAGTCTTACCTGGAAGAATGGAAGACTTTTGGGACCCTCTGAAGACAAAAAACATATTTACCCCCTGCGGAATTTTACTGTAAGATGCCTAAATGAAACATTTTAAAGTCTATTATCCTTCAGGGTTGTTTGCTTTTGTTTTTACCAAAGAACCCCATAATTAATGAATGTTTCTTAGTCTTATTACAGGAACAATAACTTGTAAACCAAATAAACTTTTAACCTTTTGGACTTTTGCTGGTATCTATTAATTGTTACCTGCTCAGAAAAAAAAAAGGTATCAAACAGAGAAGCTAAACAATGGTTATCATTAAAGAAAATGATCCATCAAACAGGCATATATATTCAGGTCCTGCTCCTGCACAGGCAGCGACTATCAGGCACATCACTTCAAACTGGAGACATCATGTCTGGAGAAGCATCCTCCTGAAAGACTCCCTCTGCCTGAGGGTATCAGCTTGGGCTGCCTCGGTTGTCATTGGGAAGAACCAGGCTTTTTTTGTGCCCATTGTGTCACCCTCAATTACAGCCTAATTGGTTGCCCAAAGAAGTTCAGATGAGTCATGCCCTAATGCTCATTTCTTGCCACTAACAAGGTAGCAAGAGGTGGGAATAGCGGGTGTAGAGGTACATCTACGAGAGATGCCTGAAGTTATGTGAAATCCATTCTGCCAGATGTTTATTTCTATGAATGGTACTGACTCAAAAGATCAACGATACGAAGAAAGACAAAGCCCTGTTATTTCTGTTTGCTGTGAATTCTGGATTAGGTTTTGAGCCCAACCCACCTCAAGAGGTAAGAAAGAGAGAGGGTAAAGAACGCTTTTCTTCGGAAACCACCTGGTGAGGGAACATCAGGCTGAATTCTCCTAAAATCAATATTGCTTTATTTACATTTCTCAAACACCTTGCTTTTCTGAAGGAGTCAATTTTCACTCCAGACAAAAACAGCCTAAAGTACAGGAGAGCTGAGCCACATTATGAACTCTATCTGCCTAACTATAGATTTGACTCTGCAAAGCAGAGAAAGACCTTACAGATTTGGGGTCCCTACCTCCATACAGCATAGCCTGAAAAGTTCAGGCTTGTGCTTTTCTGAATCTTCAATTTCGCTGCCAAGAAATAAACTTATTTCAAGCTGATGCTATCATAATTCATAAAGCCACTACTAAGGGAAGGACTCCTGAAACAGTCATTAAGCCCAACAAACTCTATCTGAATAGCTGGCACTGTAAGACAAATGGGAGAAATACTTGAAGGAATAAAGTTTTCATACAGACTGCATCCCTTTGTGTTCCAAGGCTGACCCATGACTTCTTTTAAGTAGCACACATTAATAAAGAAACTGGCAGAAGCTAAAAACCACAGTTCTCAATTAGTTTTTCAACCTAGTGTAAAGACATTCAGAAACTTGGCTTTTAATTCAATATAAACCAAAGAGCTAAAGAGGAATCTTTTTTCCTCAGAACTTTTCTATTCAGTTTTATTCAGATCTCCATTCAAAATCCCATTCTTTTACAATCCTGACCTGCTATTCTAGACAGGTAAGTGTAGAAACATTGGTGCTGCTTCAGAAAGACAAGTGTGCAAGTCTCTATAATTCTTAGTGGTGAGAAAAGGGAAATCCACTTGGAGGGACATCTGCTTAATAGCAAGAAATCAGAAAGTATAGATAGAAGATGAATTATTCTTTTTCTTTCTGTTTTTGTTGTTCTTGCTACATATATCAGCATTAACTCAGTTCCTTCCTCAGCCTACCACTGTTCTCTGTAAGTTACAAAGTCCCTTCTCCGTGCTCCTTCCCCATCTGTGAGACACTAAGAAAAAAGGCAAGGAAGTAGCAACATGAACCTCAGTAAAGTTTTTGATGTCTGCAAGTGAAACATAGAGGGAAAAATAGGATGCATGCTACCTTAGTGAGATTACCCCTGCAGGGCAAATATAAGTAAGCTGCAGCCCAGAAACATATCCTAAAGCAAACATCTAACAAACATAATAGAACTGATGAGTTCAGAAAGGGGTGATACGCTGCCCTGAGCTGGTGGATTTTGTTCTTGTTAGAAGGTAGGGTAAATGCTATCACTAGAATAAATAAAACCCCACCAATAATAGGCCCCAACAAACCAACCTTCTCTTACTCCATTTTACAGCAAAAGTAGCTTTTTCTCCCTAAAGATCACTGCACAATTAAATTCTTACTTCTCCTCTTCACACACCCTCTCACTCATGCATGTCTCTGTGGATGAAGTGCAATACTGAGAGCAGCCTTGAGATGAACTTGGGGGTGTTGACTGACTGCGTATAATATAGAGAGAGTTCACACAAGGAGGGGAGGAACAACCAAATAACCTACACACAGAGAGAATGCATATGCTAGCCTGAAAAGCAAATAGTGCTACTAGAAAAGACATTAGAGCTTCATTTGCTGCTCTCTGGCATACAGACATTGTACAACTTCTTGGGTGCTCTCCTTACCAAAAAAATAGCAAATGCAGGACTAGAGGTCCTGAAAACAAGTTTGTTCTTCATGTACAATGGAGAATTCTGAACACCCTTGTCTTTAAAATGACAAACTGGCTCTTCTCTTCCCCCTTTTCTTTCAATCGATGACTTGCAACCTTGCAAATATGGATCTTTTACAGTAATTTAATCTGTTACCAACATTTTAATGCAAAACCAGGTACTATTGTGCTTGAGCTGCAAAAACAAATCAGGCTCAACTTGCTTCTTTTGGCCAAGCATAACTATTTCTTGAGTCACTATACCCAAATTTAGCAGCCTACATTTTCAAGTAGTCAACCCAGAAATTATAACCCTGCATCCAGGCTCTCTATGTTGTCCCTATGATCCCTCACTGAATATATTGTCATTCTTTGTACTGAAGTCATTAATAGCTCAGAACTGTATCTACTGCAAAATAGACTAAAAAATACACTGCAGCCTTTGTTGTGGCTAAAGCCTCCCTTGGGAACACCTGGCCAAGTTTATATAGTGCACATGTACACCTCCTCTCAAGTCCAAATTCACTTTTCTTATTTACCAGCTAGGGACAATGACTGGTGGCACAAAACATGCAGAATGTGAATTGAACTTCCTGATTTGCAATGACCTTTGCATAAACAAAGTGCCAGAGCAGTGCTCCCAGGAGCTGCACTGTACTTGCACTTCCCATTTCAAATGCACTTTGTCTTCTTTAGAGAAAAAGTCCATTAAGGGCAAGAGTAACACACATATTCATGTTGCTTTGGGATTTGCTGTGCTTGGTGGCATAGAGGATAGTGCTTGTAGTTACATTTGGACTCACCTCAACAAGGCAAATCTAACGTGCAATCCTAAATTGTAAACCATTCACATTTATTTGTCTTTTGTGCACACCTGAGATTTAAATTACCTGTATAGTTCTTCCCTCACAGGTTTTAATTATTCACTATTTTAAGTCATATTTAGCGTGCCCTCTGCATAACACCCACTGATGTTTTGATAAAGCAATTTTACAGATACCATGGGGCTGTAAACTGGAAGAGCTCTCCTACACTGCTAGACCCAGTCTTCCACTGCTGATAGCAAACATGCATCTACATTATAAAGGAAGTATGTGAAAATGAGAACTGTAAAGTTTTCTTTCAAGGATTAAAATTCTTTTCTTGTCTTGTAGGAAGGCAAAGGCTGAAAAAGAGCCATGCCCATGAGCACCTCAGATGTAGTCAGCTAGCCAGAACCTCATTGCCTGTAGTTAGCTAGCCAGAACCTCATTGCCTCCTGGTGGTTTAGGAGACTTTCTAATGTAGACAGAACCAAGCCATCTGCTTGCTACCCACTGAAGCTTCACCAGGGGCAGCCATAAGGGACTGTCCTTCAGGCACTTTACTGGGCTGATCTCTCTAAAGATGGTGTTATGAAATTGCCTCGTTACTACCATATTTTTGCTCAGGCCACAAAAAATAAAGTTCAAAGTATTATTTAGGCAAAGAGAACATCAGTCTCTCTTTCAGCTCTATGCTGAAATGCACGTTACTGCAAACCATATGGTTACTCTTCCATCACTCCAGGAATCACTAAAACAGGGTGCCAGCCGAATTAGATCAGCAAGCATCGACCGTCTGGAAGGAAAACAGGAGGCAGACATCTCTGTGAAGGGTAAACTCTAGCACTGCTTTCTACAGTGACAGAACCCACTGTTTGTTCTGAGGACACAAGTACATCCTTACAGTACTTCCACACAGGTGGTATCACCCTCATTCTCCAGGCAAGGGACTGAAGAACAGATTTTTGTGTGCTATTTAGGCTGTGTTTACTTTTCTTGTTGTTGTTAGTGTTCCCTCAACACTTTGGATCAAAATGGTTTGCATGCCTTCCATTTAGCAGCCCAACCTCAACAGGACAGACAGCAAGTTGCAAGCCCATTCACATCTTCTCCCTTCCTTGTCATTGCAGTCTTACAGTAGCCCAGAGGCTGGGATAGTCTCCTGAAGTCAGAAATATAGCTGTCACCTCTCTAGAGTTTCCACTGAAATCCAAGGGAAGCATAATAGCCACTACTTTTCCCACTGAACTCCAGCCAGTGCTTGCATCCTCATGGCACTGCCTGCATTTCCACCTCTGCTGCCACAAATCCAAATCTCCCCAGCAATATAAAACCAAACTACATACTAAATGCATAAAGCCATTAAAATGAGCTAAATGAAATAGGAAAGTTTTTATGACTTTTGCCCCAGACAGTCTGGAATGAGGCATCCCACATTTTTCAGGAGAGTGACAGAGCTGACATACTGTTACTTAAAAGGTTTGTCATTGTTGTTGGGTGTTTTTACCTTAGTGGTAGAATCAGTGGGAATCAGTTATTCCTCATATCTTAATAAAGTTAACACTAAGCAACACAACACCAAAGTCCAGGGGTGGGGTGCTTGTTCATACGTTCATTTCCAGCAATGATTTTATATTTTGGATCTTTTTTGTGGTAGAATTTGTTCAAAGGGTGATGACTTGATTCTAACTTTTCACCTTGAGATGGAGAAATCCAACAAGATTCTACTCATTGAAATGAAATCTTCATGGTGACGTTTCAGTAGTCATTTATTGTGGCATAAAGAACAAACCACAAAAACAGTTGGAGGTGGTTTTATGTTAAGTACCATATTAACAATGCTTGCAAAATTTTTATGCCGGTGGTCTGCTCAATTGTCTGCCCTCAATCTCAGTCCTGTGTGTGGTCTACTTTATATAAAGACAAGACTGTAGGGACAGACAACCCCCAAGCAAATTCTGTTCAATTCTATTACAGCCAAGACTCTTCAGGCTGATCTGTTGCATGACATGGTCTCAACAGACACAAGAAGGCACTACAGAGTATAGTCAAATGAACTAATATGAGCCATCAGGAATAGCATCCGACTCCTGGAGTAAGTTATCATCGCAATACAGCAATCCAGATTTTGAAACTGCATTCCCACCTAGATCACCTTGTCAAATAGAGGTACGACTCTATGTAACTGCACTTTCTTCCCTTGCTCACCTTGTGGCCCAAGAAAGCAACCCATTTCCAGCCAAGGAGGACCTCCTACATTCTTGCCTTATTTTGGCAACTACATTTCTTTAGGAAGCTTCCCAGGTTTGGGGGTTTTGTCTTTGAGGGTAGGAAAAACAATTATTTCAAATATTAAGCTATGATTTATAAAGGTGTCTAAATTCCTCCCAGTATTTGTCAGACAATATTTGTCTTGTAACACACAGGAGCTATAATCACAGACATATAAGAGATGCTCTTGGCACAGCATTTGGCCCTTCACAAACATCCTTTCACAGGAATCCTTATTTGCTGCCAATGGCGGAGACTGAAACGTGAAGTCTGGACTCAGTGAGGACTTGGCAGCCTCCAGATGGAAACAACCTCTCATTTGCCAAACCAACACCCTAACAGATTATGCTGTTACCCTTTCTCTCTGCTGGTGTCCACAAGCAGCTGAAGTGAATGAATTGCTTTTGTGCTTTTCATAAAAGAAGGCAGTACAAAATATCTGTGCTGTCATACTGAGCTTCACCTGCTCTGCACTCATGTAGGGCTCTATTTGTGTTTACCTTTTGCATCCCTATCATCTTATTGTATAAGGTTGTATTTGCACAGCTGTGAGCTGACCTGTGTGCTGTATGCTCAATATCTTTAATTAGCACAGAAGCAGTTACGCAAAGGCTTTACACTGGTTTTGTCACTAGGGTTTTTGTAGCATTTATATAGCTTTTTTTTTGCTTTACCCCTATATTTAGATATAGATATTATAGATATTATTAGGAGGTGAAACTGGTAGGTTCCCAGGCAAAGTATTTGGGTGGAATTGATTTATATTTGCTAAATGTGACTTGTCAGAAGTTACGGGAGCTGCTCAGCTTGCTGGGAGATGCCCCAAAGAATAACCAATAGCCTAGCAGTTTGGGTTTGTTTTTTTAATGTGGTTGATACGTTCATGAGTTTCTAATTCAGCACAGGCAGGATGGCTTTTAGGAAGATGAGATTGTGAAGGATAAGGAGAAAAGTTGACTTTCAGTTAGCCGCCAGAGTTAGCAATATTCCTGCTTCACTCTTCTGCCCTCCAAGAGGGCAAACTCAAATTGATGTAAATACTTCTGTATCAACATAAATTGATATAGAATGTGATGTGAGCTATTACAGTATAATGCATGTTTTATACCCATTTAACTGCAGCCACACGCAGGGCTTTTACTGATGCAGTTATGTCAGTTATAGAAATCATTTAAAATCTCCCAACTGATACAGCTACACCGCTAAAAGTTTCCAGTCACGAGGCTGGAAAACCCAGAATTAAGGCTGAGAAAACTGAGCACTACTTCTGTTTCAATCAGGTTGGAAGGAACCTCAGAAGGGCCATGGGAACTTGATGAAGAGCAAATCAGTACTCCATTACAGCCTGCAGATCACCTGCTGCTTCATACTCACATTGCTAATTCAATGAAATGACCTTAAAATGTTGTACAAGATTTTCACTATGAGAGACTCTTATAACTGAATTGCAGTGATTGGAAAACTTCACAAGTATTCAAATGCTCCAGCTTTTGAATACTTTTGTATTTTGCTGTTTGTATCAACAGCAACAAACCACAAACAGGAAAGTGCCAGCTATGAACCCTGTCAATCAGTTTCCAAGCAGGACTTCAATGAACACAAGTGAAACTGGTACAAGGAACAGCAGCCAACAGAAGAATGCATGGCTTCAAATAATGTTCAATTTCCCAAGGCCTATGAAATCATGCTCAGTACCAGCCAAAGACAAAGTATTTCCCCCTCTTATTGGCAAACTGGGCACTGGGCAGCCTTACACAAAAGACATGGCATTGCTCCCTTTGCAACACAGCTGGTAGGTGTGGATAGCATTCAACCCTCCAAGTTCTCCAGCAAATGTCATGTTAATGTCTTCACAGAAAAGACTTATGTTCCACGTCAGTCAGGGTATGTTTTTCAGTGACAATCAAAAGAAAATCTGTATCACAGCCAAATAGCTACCTTCTTTCATTGTTCTGGCAGCTCTCCCACTTATCTATGGGCCTGTGTCTTTGTTGGGTTCATTTTGCCTATGTGCAATAGAAATCCTGTCTGCTGTACCAAGAGAACGGCTAGTTCTGTTTCACCCTTGGCAGCCAAGGTACTGAACTTCCCCAGCGCTTACTTTTTTTTCTCCTCCCATTCCCAAGGCAGCTATAGCATTTTGCTTGCCATCCAGAACAGATCAGCGGCTGTTTTAGTTTAGATTTTAGCTTTTTATTATTTCCTCTCCTTTGGGAGTACGAACTTAAGAGCTGAAGATAGCACTATTAGCAAGTCCTAGCTGGCTCCCTTTTTTTTTGGACCAGGTATTTCTGGGCTGGATTTTCAGCCCATTGTGTTCTCTTCAACAGTCATTCTCATTTATAATTCCTGTAACCAGGCTTTCTTTTTCCCCGGCTGACTGCTCATACACAGGGCCATTGCTCTGTACCTGTCATTCACTAAATTATTTTCCAGCACGTCCAAAAGCCTATAGCTTTCAATATGCCCACAGACTCTCAAGTATCTATTGGTGTGCACATACCACAGACTGCTGACTTTCAAACACCTGGATTAGTCTCAGCAGTGAATTCCAACACTGTCTTTAAGTAGCCACTCCTTCAGCAAGGACAACTGCATCTATTACATGACGAATAGCTGTTCAATAGGAACAACATGCATGCAATATTGTTTAATTCACCTTCATTCACAAGCCAACAATGCTGGCAGGAGGGCAAATGCAAGTCACTTAAAATATTCACTATTACAGCACTGGCACAAGAGCACTGATTTTTGCTGCGTCCCATCCTACTTTTATCAGTGTGTCAGCTAACCAATTCTGCATCATTTTCCACTTATTCTAGTGCTTTCCACCTTACACAACATCACTGGCTCCAAGGGGACTACTCACAGCTGGTAAACTCTATGTACTGCACCAGAAGCACAAGCGAGTTTTCAGACTGCACAGCAAAGGGAAAGGATTCTTTTCCATAGCTGCTTCCTACATCACCTCATATGATCTTTATACTCTGCTAATAATAAATACCATTGCCTCCATTTTCTCATGAATAGGTATGGAGATCTCACAACTTGATCTTGAAAGAAATTACATAGCTTGCAAATCCACCTGTAAGAGAAAGACATGATTTACCTCCAGAAGATATATTGACATGCCTTCAGAAGGTATGTCAATACATATTTAGCTTAAAGGTTTTAATTGCCATAGAAATAATGGTATGGAGCAAGCATCACAGTCACTGCTTTGATCTTAACGAATTTAGTTTGCATGTATTAAATTACCCATAAGTGTTGATGAAAGCAAAATGATAATTCTGGAGCACAGTAAATAAAATGCAATTAAAAGCACCAGCGCAGCAGCACACCTGGGAGTTACATTTGTGCAAGAATGCAACTCGGTAACAGATTGAGGAAACACATCTCACAAACATTAGTGTAATATCTGCAAAAAACCTTGGCAGATTTCCTTTAATTATGGCATAAATTTAATCAAATTACAAAAATCTCAGAAATGTCTGATTCAGCAGCTTCTTCTTAACGGCAATAAAATTCCACTGTGGCCACCAAGCAGAATTAATCCTCTTCTGATAAAGCTCTGCGCAGAAGAAAACCTTTCCTTTATACTTCATGAATCCATGCTTGTAAATGCAAACTTTCTCACGCACAGTAGTTAGAAAGCTCCTATTAAAATCAAATGAAGCACTGCTGGCATATAACACCACCCCATCTTTCCATAAATAGCAACTTTCACATATGTACCATATAGTGAAAGAATATTAAGTAGCCCCGTTGTGAGTGATAACAAATGAGATCGTAAGCTTAACATATGGTCTAGAAGATTTAGACATTTCTGTCTCTAAAAGCAGGATTAATAGAGCTTGCAAAGTCTCACTGAAAGAAAGGTACATTACTGACTCATTTACTATTAAACAAACACCCAGCTGCAAACAAAAACACAACTTTCACAAGGTCATTACCCTCACAGATATGACAGAACTTAGAACACATCTTAAACAGCTGTTCCTATTCTTCCTCTTTTGCCTTACAGTGGACAACAGAGGTACATGTCAAGATCTGCATAGACACACGGGGACTAAGCTGTGGGTGGATTTGAAGACCAGAGGGGCAGTTCATCTGAACACAATAGGGAAGACCTGGTAAAGGGAAGGACAAAACGGGAAAAGAAACAAAGAGAATAAAATTATCCTCCCCCTCACTAATGAATCATAGAACTTTTAGTGAAAGGTTATTTAAACACAACTTAAGTCCAAACCATAAAACTGCCCTAAGAACCCTAAGTGAAATGTAACCGTAAATCAGTCAGAAATCCAATTGCAAGAATGTATTCACTCACTCTCCCTGCATCAAAAGCTGTATCATGTCACTTGAAGTACAAAAAAAAGAGTGTAAAAATCACATTAATTGTATTTGCAGGTGATACTGAAAACTAGGGCAGTATTTGTAGCTAAAAAGATAATACATGGTATGCATCCTGAAAAACTGTTTTTGCAGAATACATCGATATGCCTATTTAGAAGACAAATTTAAACCAAAATGAGAGTACATGGCAAGAGTAAGGTAGATTTGCTTAAGAAAATCTAGGCCAGTAGCAGAGAACACATGTTTTCAAAGTTTGCAATTAAGCAGTAATTGCAACAGAGAGAAAAAGTAGGAGTTTCCTACCCCACACAACGGAGGTGCTCAGGAAGATATTTGCACCCTCTGGATGAGCCGTGAGGTCCCCAGTTCTGTTGCTGATGTACAGTGCTCCTGAGCTCTTTAGGGGACATTGGCAAACCCAAGTGTAAGACACTACATTGAATTCTTGGTCTTTCTGCACAGGAGTTGCAAAGTGGGTGAAAAAAAAACAGAAGCCCAATGTGCAATGAACAAGAGCCTGAAAAGAGATTTAGGAGAAAACTGAAAATAGAGTGACCTGGTTTGGTAATCTGTTGGGATATACAACAGCTCTCCACTAGCAAGCACTGGAAAAGGAAAGGTTTGCAATGAATGAATATCAATTGGATAAAATCAAAGCCAGGACAACAAAACCAAAACCCAACAAGCAAAACAAGATCAGTACCAAACAATTTCCAACAGTGAAATGCAGAGAAATCTGTCAAGAAAAACCGTGCAGACCCCCTCAAGAAACTCTTCATAAACGAGTTGCCCAAAATTCCCATGCCCAAAGGATATGTAACTGAAAACAATCTAGTGCTACTGGGGGCTGAGATAGATGAACTCTAATGTTTTGCTATGCCAAGCTTCTGGCACTTACACTACCAAACTAACACTCAAAAGGATCACAACCCAAAATCAAAACAACAGTATCTTAAGGGGGCGTTTGTAACATAACATCATCAATAGAGACAAAACAAGCAAACTCCAATCTAAGTTTTACTGTGAGTCACTGGAAGAAAATGGGGCTGTAACAATCATTCCTGTTGACCGGGGAAAATGGAGAGAGAGATGTCAGGGCAAAGACATGATTCATTTTCTGCATTCTCTCTCCAGGCACCTAGCACAGACTGTTGACGGGGATGTGAAAGTTGGCTAGATGGGTCTTTCACCCACTGTTGCAGAGGAAAACTGTCAGGGGTCTTCTTCAAAGCAAATGCAAGCTAATAGTATCTGGCTGCCAACTTAGGGATCAAAAGGGACATTAAATAGTTAAGAGTCTTCTGAGATGTGTATCTCTCTGGGGGTTTCCCGTCTCCCAAGTAAGGAGAGAGATTGACAGAGGAAAGGCTCTGGTGTTCCCAAATCTAGACAGAGAGGAACCCAAGGGAAAAGCTGAATATCTGCTCTGTTAAAAAAAAATAAATAAAAAACCCAACAAAAATTAAAAAAAAAATCAACAACTAAAAAAAAATTTTTTTGTGCAGATTTGCTCTACACAAGTGGTATTTAAATGTGTTTATTTCTCACTATCATCTGGCATTGCTGAAACACCAATGTCTCACAACCAGAGCTTACATTCAAAGGAGTAATCTTCACTGTGAAACTAAACTGCAAGGAATTAAAAAAGAAGAAATAAATAAAAGGGGAGAAGCGCATCTGATATAAAAATAAAGCATACTTTTTTGCCACAAACATTCGGCTAATCACAGAAGCGTAGAGAATGGATCTGGAAGGGACGTCGTTAGGTCAGTTAGTCCATCCTTTCTCTCAAAGCAAAATTCAACTCTTCAAGAAAACCAACACTCCCCCCACCCCCCAAAAAAACCCACCACCCAAAGAACCTGGAAATTACCCTTAATTTTAATGTGCAGGTGCCTGTCACTGTTTTTC
Organism: Pezoporus wallicus; assembly: GCF_028554395.1. Lineage (NCBI taxonomy): Eukaryota > Metazoa > Chordata > Aves > Psittaciformes > Psittacidae > Pezoporus > Pezoporus wallicus. Next base: position 3,991,335 of record NW_026639755.1, read on the forward strand.
GTGCTGTGGTGACAAAGGCAAGAGGACCGGTACTGACTGAACCCACATTTCAAAACAACAACAAATAAAATATATTTCTCTTGTTTGAGGCTGGTATGCAAAATCCTCCAAACTACTGCAGTGAAGCAAGGGATGTACAAAGAAATGAAGAATACCCATCTAATGAAGGAAATGAACATTGTGAAATGAGTGATTCGTTGGATGCTGTGAGCACAAGCAGCCATGAATTCTTTTCAGGAGCAGTCAGAAATGCTTATAATGGCTCATAAATCTAAAGCTGGGGAAAAAGAAAAAACAGAGACAGAAAATAAAGCAAACATTTTAATAATGGGGCATCTCCCCTCACATGAGGGAAAGAGATAAGAATTACTGGGTAGTGCCAAACAGGATGTTTAAGCTTTTGCTCAAGCATGAGAGAGTTGACACAACAAACAATCAGTTTTATCTAATCTGTTGAGAAGATCCACATTCACAAATGCTCTGCAACCAAAGGGACCAGATCATTCCCTGCTGTTACTGCACTGAAGCTGGGGAGAAGCATAAGCCATGCTTGGATGTTCATGCATATCAAGTTAATTGCAAAATCTGGAGCCATCTCCCTGGCTTAGACTCCATTCTCTCTGGCCTGAAATACTGACCATCTGCCTTCGGACCCCTTCCCAGGCATAGTATGGCTTTGAGACTCACCTTTACAAGGCTGCCTAGAAAAGAACATATAAAAGAAATTGAAGTGCACATACTTGTATTGCAGCAAGGTGCTTACCACAACTCAAAGAAATAAAGGGGATGGGAGGATGAGAGCAGCAAAGTACACAGAACTGCTTTCATGTCCAATGATGGCCACATGTAAAGCACCCAAGTGGTACCTTATCTGGATGTCAGAAAAGTTGTGAGGCCATGTCAAAAGGCCCATAATTCACATCCTAATGAAGCTGAAGGGAACACGAGCCTCTGAGTCCCATACATTTTAGTCTAAGTACTCTTTTTCTCTCTTTCTATACAGGCATGTACATCATGGTACGCGGGTATGATTTTGTTCACTTATCACAGAATGGTTTGGCTTGGAGAAGACCTTAAAGATCATCTAGTTCAACCCCCCACCATGGGCAGGGACACCTTCCACTAGACCATGGTGCTCCAAGCCCCATCCAACCTGGCCTTGAACACTGCCTTGAGCAACAAGAGCTTCTCCGGACAACCTGTTCCAGTGCCTCACCATCCTCATGGTGAAGAACTTCTTCCTAATATCTAATCTAAACCTCTCTTCTGTCAGTTTAAAGCCATGCCTCTGTGTCCTATCACTACATGCCCTTGTAAAAAGTCCCTCTCCAGATTTCTTGTTGGCCCCTTTAGGTACTAGGGGGCTGCTCTAACGTTTCCTCAGAGTCTTCTCCAGGCTGAACAAGCCCTGCTCTCTAAGCCTGCTTCCACTCGCATTCTGGCATTGACAAAGTGAAAATGCAGGCTAGTAAGAAATAACTTCACTCATTGATAACAGAATTGCTTTTAATGTTCTATCTTACTAAGCAGCAAAGACCCAGATTGTCTAGTAAATATGAAGACAAAGATGTTATTTTAAAGTAATAATAGATGCAGTCTCTTATTTCCAATTATAAACATGAGGATGCAATTTATTTTACTCTTACAAATTCATGCTTCCATAAGAATAATGTCCTTTATAACTTTGGCATTTTGTTGCCAGCACTCTGGGTATTTATCATTTTTGGGACAAATGGCAGTCAGAAGGCCTGCACACAAACATTTATATTTATCTGCATGACATTTATTAGGGAAAAGCTATACAATATATATGGAACTTTCCTTATTTTTTCCATGCTGTGATAGCCAGACATGAAGGAACCCACTTACCTACTGTTTATACATCCATGCCCTTACTAAAATGGCAAAAGTGACATCTGAATTTTTAGCTAAAATATTAAATAATTCCATTAATCTTTACTTCTAATATTCAACAAATGCCAAAATCAGTGCCAGTCTATCGCAGTGTGAATGAGGGTACCTTGGTATGAAAAGAAATGCCTCCAAGGATTTGTGTACCTGATTAAATAAAAGACTGAACCGAATAAACCCAGAACGGAAACAATGAAAGGAATACAAATACAAAATAAGTACGCTGAATGAAAGTCAATTATGCAAGCATGAAGAAAAATTGCCACTCTCTTCACTTTCTGTGTCTCATTTGAGACCTGGAGAGAATTCTGAACATGCTAAGAGAACGTTGTTTGCCTGATGTACACCAAACTGTAACAGCAAGATAACTGCCCTTCTTTATGTTGACCGGGCTTAGTGTCCATGGAGGGTGCTGGACATACAGGACTCAAAAATGAAGTTATCTTTAGTCAGTTCATGGTCAAAGCTACAGAAACTGCCAATGATCCGTTTTTCATGCTCCAGGCCACTATCATACAATTCTGGTTTAATGAACCCCATGCAGGAGTGTAAAAAAGCTATGCGCTGCTAGTTGTCACAGTCAAGAATATCTGTCAATTGGGTCAAGCTTGTGTAAAAGTGTGGGTGACCCAAGCAAGCTAGAATATCTTGGTAGTGTCACTTTATATTAATGATAATTTCTGAATTACCTCTTCAAACAATAGGTTTGCACCCTTATGAAGCAATGTAATTACCTATATTAACTCTCACTCTTACACTAGACCTTTTCCAGCTGTTCAGAAACGTGACCTTTGAGTCTCAAGTTTCACAACGTAGGAATTGTAGTAATAAAACTAGTTTTAAGCCTTAATTAGCTTTAATTCAGACTAATTTGCCCTGCCTATTCATTCCTGTCCCTTTTCAGCACTGTTTCACATCTCGATTTGTGCTGCTACAAGCTGTTTGAAATCAGGTTAATTAATCAAACTCTTTAGGCATAATTCCTTTTTTGTTTTAATCAAAGAATGTTTTCTTGACATATTTAATACGACAGCCCACAAGAAGTTAACTTGACTGACATGGGGGCAACATTGCATCCTAGGGAGCAGAATACGCTATCAGGAGAAGGAAATAACTTACATCAAAAGCACGAAAAAGAATTCTGCAATGCAGAGTTAAAGCCCAGGATTCTCCTTCTCATCAAATCAGTGCCTGTCTCAAATTACTAAACGTAAATTCTCCATGCTCTGTGAAAGAAAAGAGATTTACTGCTTTCAGGCAACAAGCTGGAAGCTACAGAACGTGCTTCTAGATCCTTGCCTCCACAAGTAGGAGATATCGGATGGAAAATGCCATCTGCGCAGTCCAACTGCCCCAAGCCTGGAGGGCAGTTCCCATCAAGATATGGACTCAAACTGCCTTCAAAGTTCCCAGTTTCCTTTTTCTGTGGCCTTTATCAGTGTTACATCTAACCCAGCTCATCTTGAATCAAATCTGAAGAAGGTAAAGACATCCTATGTGCCAGCTAGAGCAACTCCTGATAACATTCCTAACAGTAATTCTTCCGTATTGAAAGAAGGATGAAATAAAATCAGTAACAGAAGAGCGCGCTTGCTCCCTGTGGAGCCTTCCCACTGCAGTAACAATACAAATGCTTTGCACTTTCCAAAGCATCAATTCATTTGCCCCTTTCTTCTGTAAACTGCTCTCCTCCATTCTGAGTGACTCTGCTCCCTCCTGCAGCTGGAGAAACAACAGCTACTTCTTTCCAAAATGGAGCAGTCATTCCTATTTGTCCAAATGCTGGTTTTAAACCAAGTTTCTTTTGTTTCCTCTTTCTTCTATAAAATTGACTTGTGCATCCCCTTTTCCAGGCACATTGGGTGTCCCAGTGCAGGCAGCAGAAGCATTCAGGCTGACAAATTCAACCCCCAGACACAGAGCCCATTAGCTCTGTGTCATGGAAGACCCTCTGTCTCTTTCCCCCCAGCACCAATCTGAATCCCCAGATGAAGGATTGTTCTGCTCTCCTCTGGTCCTGTTTCATCTCAAAGCTGATAAATATTTCATGGAATGGTAGAATTATGACATCACCAACGACCCAGCCAGACATCACAAAGGCGGCCAATTCATTTGCACTCAGATGTTCGATTGCTTTAAGATTCTGCACAAGCCCTTTCCCATTTTGATAGAGTCATAGTTCACAGCTATATCATAACTGTAGATATGACCCTTTAAAGACATTGCAGTCAGGAAATAGAGCATTTTTTTGCCAGGTAGCAGTGGAATTTTTGCTATATGCATTAGACAGAAAGATTGTATAGATATAGGAGAGTATATGTATAAGAAAATATTATTGGCAGTCAATAGGGAGCTTCATGACACTCACAGGTAATTTTGAAGCTAATGGAATTTAGCTTCCTCCTCAATCTAGCATCTGTATTCAGAGTCAGTCATCTTTGTCACAACATCAGTATTGTTGAACATTAGCCCATTTTTTCTTTTTAAACATTTTTTCTTTTTCCCCTTTTAGTTTCCTTGTTCTGGGCAAACATGGTTTAGATCAATAAAAGCTCCATTTCACTTCATCATGAGCTCATTCCTTGTTTTAGAAGGGTCTTAGTGAGCAAGATATTTCAGACAAAGAATAAACCAAACCCAAAATGTACATTATTCCAACTGAAGAGTAAGCTTGTTTTCAGATAAGATACCTGTAATAATCATACTTTATCTGTGAAAAATTACATTTTCATGCAACTTTTAGGCTGAGGAAGTTGGGGCTGTTCAGCCTGGAGAAGAGAAGGCTGTGTGGGCACCTCATAGAAGCCTTCCAGTATCTGAAGGGGGCCTATAAGGATGCTGGGGAGGGACTCTTCATTACGGACTGTAGTGAGAGGACAAGGGGTAACGGGTTAAAACTTAAACAGGGGAAGTTTAGATTGGACATAAGGAAGAAGTTCTTTACTGTAAGGGTGGTGAGGCACTGGAAGGGGTTGTCCAGGGAGGCTGTGGATGCTCCATCCCTGGTGGTGTCCAAGGCCAAGTTGAACAGAGCCTTGGGTGCCATGGTTTAGTGTGAGGTGTCCCTGCCCATGGCAGGGGGGGTTGGAACTGGATGATCTTAAGGTCCTTTCTAACCCTAACTATTCTATGATTCTGTGATTCTAACTTAGAATATTCAACCACTAACAAAAAACTTCAAAGCTGTGAGCACCTGAAAATTCAGAATAATGGAAAGGTGTTTTGCTATTACCAAAAAAAAAAAGCCAACCCAAAACAACCCCCCAAAAAATCCTGCCTGCTCTCCATTCACTTTCATTTTTAAAAGTGTGTGTATATTTTACATATACTTATATATATGCTTGTATGCACCTGCAGGCTGAAGGCTACCCTCTCCTTCTTCCAGTACTTTCTACCTCTGCTCCTTTTACTTGCTCGAGAGACTACATGAATCCATGGCTTTGCTCCTACACTAGGTGGATTTCATGGCTACACCAATTAACCTGGCAAAACAGTTTTGTTTGTGACAGTACAGAATCACACATGGATAAATCTGGAAGTTTACATGGAGCGCAAGACCAGTAAGAGAGCAATGCTCTTCCCTCATGACTGGGAGATGGGCCCATGACACAGAGGAGAACCCCAAAGCAGGATTCTTAAGTTGCCCAAAGCTTAGCCTGGATGCACCCCGGTAGAGAAACAGGTGCCAGCAGCAGGGACCACATGCTTGTTGTGACTTCCACATAATCCAGGCGTGCTCTGGTGACACCTGTAATGCCAGTGCAGGACCTGACAAAAACGCATTCAAAGGCCAATGATTTTGCTGCTGACAACTGGAGCATTTCGGAAGTTCACGTATCCAAATTATACTAATGCATTCATACTCCATCCTTTCATTTGGGGGAACTCGGACTGTTTGAACAAATATTTAATTAAGCCTCATACGGCACAGCAGGGAAAATATTTTTTAATGATATCCCGTGGCCAAAATCAAAACTTGCTGACAGTTACCTCACAGTGGTGCCCAAGTTTAATACTGCTTTTCATAGAGATAAAAGAGTTATGTTTAGCAATACCTGACCTTGCTTGGTCATATCTCACAACACTGGAACACCACTGGGATGAAAAACACCAGGTGTTGGAGAGCATGCAGCACCACCCTGTGCAATGGGGCTCAGGATGGGAAGCACCGAACAGGTAAACATGTGGGGAGAGGACATGCAGTTACCTGGATAAAAAAAACACCAACATCTATGCTTTTGTGCTACTAATGTCTAATATGTACAAGAAGCAGTGATGACCTTAACAATTCAATGGTTTAAAAATACAGGGTCTTAAGGGGCCAAGACTTTACCCATGTCAAAATACAGACAAGTTTAACATTAGAAGCTGGAGGTAATTGCTTAGAAGGTCTATGGATGTACCTGTGTTTTGGTAGACATAATAGCCAGAGATTTCTGGCCAGTCTTTGGTCAGAGAAATCAAGCTTTTCCCATGGGACAAACCAGGCATGGAAAACTTTAATCATAGACTGCAATGAACAAGGAAATTCTCAGTCTGGTCCTTCCTTTTTTCAACTGCAGATATCCTTAGTGTCATTGATAAATCTGCAGGCTGATAGAAACCCACATATTATCAGCATCTCCCTTAAAGGGATTTGAATATCCAGAGGAGGATTACACTGGGAATTGATAATCACCCCTCCAGATCCTGTAGGAAATGGAGATGGGTCCTGATAGAGGGGAAATCAAGATCTTTCTGTAATCAAATCAACTTAGTAACAACTGTTTGGGACATTCCTTGCTAACAAGGGTATTCCCAAAGTGCTCCTTCAGCAACTTTGCTGGAAGCTGAAAAGAAATGTGATGCTACTGGCATAGTAATTATTAAATACTGTCATAGCCCAGCCTGTTGTTATGAAGTATAAAAATTTACTTTAACCAAGTTTGAATGGCTCCTTTATTTGCAGCTGTCGGTGAGCACACAGTTCAGAAGTATTTCCAGTAAAAATGAATGAAGAATTCCTCCTTTTTAAATGGCTGAAAGTGTTTTGGGGACCCATATTAGGAAACACACATTCATACATACGCTTATATTTGATGTTACTATGAAAGAGCTTAAAGAAGTACCAGTATTTCTTACCAGGTTAAAAAAAATAAGAAACAAAAACACTTTTAATGAACCAAGAATTAGTTGAAGACTAAGAAAAAAAAATCCATTCCTTGAATTAATAAATTGCACAAAAGTATACTCTGACGTCATACAGAACGTCTCTGAGCATCTCTCTGACACAGACACATTCATTAAATTCTATCAGCCTTTAGATTTTTATTTCATTAAGAAGTAGGAGGAAAACTTCACCTCTGAACATGACAAATGTCACTATAAGCAAAAATGGACAATGACGGATCACTCAATAACCAGAGATTCTTCTGCTTCATTGCCATCATCTGTACTGCAACAGCAGTACTGGCCAGGAAAAGACATGAATTGTGCATGTGTGCATGTCCAATGCACTAAAAAGGTCCCTTGGAGACAGAGTTATTTACTTACAGGTATAATATAATCATGTAGCCACGCTTACGATACTTGCTTCTGTGAAGGCTGACTGCAAGATAGCCACTTTTAGCAAAAGCAAGTGAAGAATACATACATGCTCAGGACACTGCAAAGACATCTTTCTTGGGCTCAAGTGTGTGGTATCTACATGCACATGAGTAATTTTCATATGTTAATGTTAAGTCACAAATACCAATCCCAGAGTGAAGATACCTGATAACAAGCCTGGAGAAATCCAAGCATGAACACTCATGTAAAAAAACAACATGGCACATCAGACTGCTTATATCATTATTACTCATGGTACCTAGATACGCTCTGGCACATAACTCCATACCAGTTTGAGCCAATATGCCAAATAAACATAAAGGAAAACTAAAAATATTAAATGTAAATTATAGTTGTTTTCTATGAATATCCCAAAGAGGATATTTTCATTATTATTCTAAAGAACAAAACAGGACCGAATTATAGCAGCCAGCTTTGCCCGTGCCTGCTGATTTACTTTCTATTAAAAGCCAGACAAGGATAACTGAACCAGAACAACACTGTAAATTTACATCGGCAGAATTTTCAGACTTTTTATGCATTATTGCTATGTTCATAATTAACCAAATTAATCCCAATTTTAAAGAGCTTTTAAGAGCAGCAAGAAGTATTTGATTCATCTGTTGCTCACTCTCCCATTTATTAACCTTATTGTTTCCCTCTGCAGTTTACTGCCAGTAAACAAATCCCACGTGAGAGCCAATAAAGAACTTCTTTTGTAATGTTAATGCTACTGTCTTTATAAATCTCTGATTTCAGGCACAGCCTTAGCTCCTTACTGGCTTTACGAGTGGGCTAACCTGGGCCTAACCTTGTCAGCTTTAGTTCTGAGACAGCCCTTAGGATTATGGGTCTCTGATCTAGTAAATTCCCGAGAGGAAAAGAAGGTTTTCTCTGACAAATAATAAAGCTCTGTCCTTTTCAGGTTACACCAGAGGTGGGGTTATGGGCAGAATTAATTGAGGGAGACACAGGGACACTTGAAAGGAAAAAGAATACAGAGTTTATGGGAGAATTGCTGCGAAGGAAAGAAGGAGGTGCTGAGGGGAAGCAATCAATTCCCATTTATAAGGTAGGGAGTCGAGCAAGCTAATTAGCATGAGAGCCAGATCAATTTTCTTACACAAAGTATTTTATGAGATTGTTACATGAGAGTATACTAATTAAAACTGATTGGCCTAATTAGAGCGGCATTAATAACATACAGGCACTGGCAGCAGCACTGCTTAGTCCGTGATGTGCTTTAAAGATAAAGATAGGTGAGAGTTACCATAGAGAGCCCTTGTTTTAACACAACATTTTGTTTTGCAGCAAGGTGTGTCTGCTTGTTTCTCTTCTGCAGTGAGGAACAGGAAGAAATATGGCAAATTAGCCAGCATAAAAGGGAGAAACAAACTGAGAACTGAAAACAATGATGCATTACAAAAGCAATTAGTGAGAAACAAATACAAAGCATGGGCTTGATTCTCTCATGGCCTGAACCTTGGAAAATAATTTACTGTGAGATAGCCCTGGCAATGCTTTACCCAGGCTTTGTTATCACATAAAAAGACTTCATGCAATCCAAAGCAGCAGAGAAATAAACTGTTCAGCTCAGCAAATTACAGCCCTGGGAGTCTACATACACCAACCAGTCTACAGGCTTACCGCCTTCCCTCAAGGATTTAGTGAATAACCAGTATTCCCAACGTTATTCATGGGAAGTTATCCAGGTTAAAGTTGTGATGAGACCTTTCCTTTATAAGAAATTCTTCTAGATATGTAGAAAACAGGAAAAGATGCTTTTTAAGGAGAACACTGTATAGTATATGCAATCCTGGGGTTATCCTTTGAGAAAATGAGTGAAATTTCATAAAATCATGTGTTTAATTTGGGTGTGAATAACAATGAATGGCTGTATGAATGAATGAACAGCCTTCTACAAGTGTCTGAATGAAGACAAAACCAAAATGCCATTTAAGCATGTAAAAGGAAACAAAACCATTATTAAACAAATTCAAAGTAAAGAGCTATCCAGAACGGAGTGGAATATTCCCCCAGTGTTATTTTGGAGCACTTGCCTGCTTCTGTTTTCTATTTAAGACTTCAACTGCTGTGGTTCTGCCACATTAAGTGAGAAAGCAACATGTACTGAAAAAGTCAGGATATCTAGGGTTTAACAATATAGCTGCTGCAGATCAAGGTATTGGAAATTTCAGATGAATGAGGGAGATAGGTATTGTAAGTAGGCAGGTAGTTAGACAATACAGAAAGCTTAGAAAGTAGCTTTTCTCTTTCTCCCTGGAGCAAGGCTTCCAGCCAATAACAATTACAGGGGTAATACAGTATTGCTGCAAGTGCTCTGTTCCTCACTGCACAATGGCACAAAACTAAGTACAAAGGTAAGTTGGAGCTCTGCTTTTGCAAGCTACTGCCTTGAAACCACTTGTCCTAGTCACTGCTGTCTTCCACAGCAACTCCTACAAAGTAGATACTCATGCACATTATCTCCAGTAGAGATGCACTTCCAATAACTTCAGCTTTATCAGGATTTTTCACCCACAGGAGTACATTTTTTTAAGTAAAGCAATGTAATTTCCAGATAACAACTGTCTTGTGAGTCAGCTGCTGCAAAATAACATTACTAATGCATCAGAATTCAAAGTAGGAATTCATTCTGGGAAGTTATTGTGCTGTGATGGTCAACTTCAAGTAGAGAAGGACTTGCAGAGAATTCCCCTCCAGAGGAAAGGGAGGAAACAAGAAAATGGGAAAGGCCATGAAGAGCCTGCAATAAATTACAATGTTCATGGTTAGAACTTCAGTTCTTTTCCTCTCACACGTGAGTATGTACTCATTGCATTTAATTAAATGTATCTGCATGTCGTTGCTTCCTAAATATGAACGCATACTTGAAGCAAAGCATAGCAGCACAGAAATAAAATGTATGCAGTAATTAGTTCATTTTAATATTTTAAGCTTCACAAATTAAGTGATTAAACTCCCCTATTAATTAGGTACAAGATACACATAAAGCAAAGTACTTGTGCAATGGACAAGACAAATCCACCACTAAATTATACTCTGAAACCTGCAGTGACTGTCTGAAGAAACCAGGGCAACTAATGGATCTTTGCTGGCAGGAATCACATGGCTCAGCTTTGTGATCTTCCACAATGCACAGCAGCTGCCAACCTCCACCTTATGAATTTCTATCTATTTTATGCAAACATCTCTCAGAACCGTGGGGAGATTTTACTAACATTCATTTGATAACATCTGAATAACTCCTGCCTTGGAGGGTTATAAATAGGTTATTACTAAGTGCAAATACAATTTTAAAAGCCAAGCCTTATGCAGAAATGGACCAGCTCCTGTGCTAGTGCTCGTATCTGAGCACTTCCATATAACTTTCTGGTGGGTTACACAGCTGAACACCCCTTCGCAGCTGAAGCTCAACCCCTGGGTTTGTGTGCCCTACAGTACTACCACCGCTTCTCTGTCTCACTTTACGTGCCTAAATCGCGATCTTTTGAGGGACTTGTACCTGAAATCTCTTCTGTCAGAACCTTAAGGACCTCTGCTGTACCCCAGATACACCCTGCTTCCTTATGCTTATTTAGTCATATTTTTTCCCTCAAACAAGCAGTTCTCCTGGCAGCCTGGGTTTGCACAGTTCTCCAGTTGGAAGCCCATAACATTCGACACAAACTGATGGAAAGACTACAAAGGTTCCAAAAAATCTAGTCACTGCTATATGCAGTACAAGAAGTACATGGATATAGAGGGATTAAAATAAAATCTGCTTTCAGTGCTGACTCAATTTCTTTGTCAGTCCCGACTGCCTTTTGCACTTGGAGCAAACTTATACCTTAGTAGTCCAGGTTCCTTTGTTCTGTGCATCGTTTCTTCTCAGATTCCTAGGGGTGTTTTTTCCTACACACAGTTCCTTCATCCTCAGATGGCTCTGAAGCTAAATTAGCCCTCCAGCTATAAAAGAATTCCCTTTTCTTGTTCTTTAATGTGTCCATTACTGCCATTCATTCTGCTCCTTTTCACTTTTGCCGTTCCTTAAGCTAGCAAACTAGTACCTAGTAGTTTCCCTTTTCCTTCTGCAGACTTTTTCAGTCTGCAATACCTCATGCTAGAGACTAGAAAAAAAACAGCTTTTTCACAGGCCACATCCAGACTACTTTTCCCGATATTCTCTAGCAAAAAAAAAAAACAGAGTTTAATGAGACTGACTTGGAAGAATCAAAACTCCCCATCCTACTGATACCTAGCAGTACATGACTAACTCCACATATGCAAAAGCATTAAGTTACTTTGCAACACCAATCAAAATTCATAAATTGTACAATGTGTATGAAAACAATCTGATTTTCAATCAGTTTTTCCTACCCTGAACGTTGTCACCTTTCTTTATGTGCCACACTATGGATTTGGTAGCTAAATTTATGGACCAGCTTCAGAGCTGTAGTTCAACTAGAAGTGAAAATTACAGTGCTGCCATTCACTCTACTTTTGATTATGGCAATGCTAGGCATATGTATTTTGAATAACAGCATAAAAAGCATTGTTCAACACTTGAGCTGATCTGAGAGACCAGATCAGAGAAAGGGCTATCTAACCTTTGCTGTCAAGCCACTGCTGTGCAGACACATGAGCTCTAGTTAAAAAAAAAACAGAAAGCATTTGAGTGTTAACAAATATAATACACTTCTCAATCTTTGAGTTATACAACAGGGATGCTGTTTGCAATCATATGCAGCACTGTGAAGTCTTGCATCTGTTCAGATTTTTCTGAATACTCTGAAAAGGCAGCTGCCACCTTCTTCAACAGTACCCTGAAGTGTATTAAAATACCACAGGAAAGGCATTAATAAAACAGAGGTGCATTGAATGCATAAAAACAAGAAAGTGCTGAGGGGTCTGAAATTCTAGAAACTGTAATCATGTTTCTGTGCTTTCATTTAGTTTTGTTTAAATATCCCACTAATGGATGTTAAATGTATTGGTCCTCAGCTGGGGGGGGGGGGGGATCAATAAAGCCTAAATAGTTGTACATCAGTTGTGCTTCTGCCCCTCTATACTGATATTTACATTTCTGGCAGTTCATTTGTCTTCAGGCTGCTTCCTGAGAACTTTCAGTTTTGCAAGCCATGAGAGAAACAAGATCTTTTAGAAGACCTCTGCTCCAAGTCTCACTGCTAAAAGCGCAATCATATAATTATACTTTCATAAAAATCTCTTTTTGACTGCACCTGTTCTAATGCTTTTAATGTTCAAAAGGAAAATTAACAGTCCTGATGAAGTTCACACATCCTTTGACAGGCTGCCTTCAGCTGTATGGCCAAATACAATCCACTACTTAAGCCACAGTCTCCCATTTGCTTTGACTTGGAGCCTCTACAAATTAAAAATAGTGAGGCACAACATAGAATCATAGAATAGTTAGGGTTGGAAAGGACCTTAAGATCATCCAGTTCCAACCCCCCTGCCATGGGCAGGGACACCTCACACTAAACCATGGCACCCAAGGCTCTGTCCAACCTGGCCTTGAACACCGCCAGGGATGGAGCATTCACAACCTCCCTGGGCAACCCCTTCCAGTGCCTCACCACCTTCCTCTGTTTAATTTTTAACCCATTACCCCTTGTTCTGTCACTACAGTCCCTAAAATGAAGAGTCCCTCCCCAGCATCCCTATAGGCCCCCTTCAGATACTGGAAGGCTGCTCTGAGGTCCTCAGGCAGCCTTCTCTTCTCCAGGCTGAACAGCCCCAACTTTCTCAGCCTGTCTTCATATGGGAGGTGCCCCAGTCCCCTGATCATCCTGGTGGCCTCCTCTGGACTTGTTCCAACAGTTCCATGTCCTTTTTGTGTTGAGGACACCAGAACTGCACACAATACTCCAGGTGAGGTCTCACAAGAAAACATCCGAGAGGTGAAATCAGTGTGAATTAACTTTCAGCTGAAACGCCCAGTGCTTTGTTTGCTGTAAGAGACCTTGCTATTCATTGTCAATTAAAATCCATCACCATATTTCTCGACAGTCCCAAACCATCAATTACACTGCACTTCACTATAAACGCTGATGCTCTGCAAACCATTAAAGAGTATGACTTCCCAAAAATCTGAACTGAAGGTAGCCTAACTCCACTGAGATGGTAATCATCCTGTAAGTTAACACTTCAACTCATCACTTACACTTGTAATGAATCTACCTTCAAACGGCATAAGAGATGTCTAAGTCTTGTTCCTTTGAAGCATTTCTGCATGAAAAATCCTATCCATTCTTTGTTTTCCTGTGGCAGTCACAGGAAAAGTGTAGAGGACCAGTAACAGCTGAGTGAGAGTCTGCCTCACCTGCACCATTGTACCTGGACAACTTGAGTAAAAACAATCAAATTCAGGTGCGTCTGAGAGCTCAAGAAAACCCTACCACAGGACATCTATTCTCCTGGAAAACAGTCTCTTCAAAAGCAAGCTTACTGCAAGAGCAGACTGGTTTTGGTGGGACAGAAATTTTCCATTCTGACACTTGGGATAAATGCTTTGTAAAAGGAGAGGGTGTTTGACGGTGGTTTGTTTGAAAGAGGTTAAGATTTAGAGAAGGGGAAAAAAGCATTTCAGTGTTGCTAGAATAAATGTTTTAATGGATTTAATTCTCACTTCACTATTCCATCCAAAAGCACATTAGAAAGCACCAATGTGCTTTAATCAAGTTCTAAAATATTTGCAATGTGTCCTGCAAATGGGAAGAAAGTCTATTTTGTGCCTGGCTATAGAAAAAAGATCCCAGTTATGGGAAATAATTTTTATAACTAGAGTTAACTCTATAATGAAAACAGAGCATACCACTTGTGTTCTACCATTGCCAAAACAAAGGCTGGCACTCTGTGACCAAGTGCCTTGATCGAATCCTATAGTGGGTGCTGCAATGAATGGCCAACAAATATGTTTCTTTCAGAACATAAAAAAGGGAATAAAGAAGCCCCCATTATTCACATAGTAAAGCATTATTGGCTGAGCTGGTGCATCAGAACCTGAACATCACTCCTAAATACAGAAGCAGCAAAGCCCCAGACAACTTGCAGGTCAGCTTTGCAAGGGCAAACTGTGGGAAAAGACACAAAGGAACCAATGAGAAGTTCCTCATTCAAGGTGACACTGTACCACGATAGCACCACTGGGAATAGAGCCCTGGTTTCACCCAAACCACTTAATAAACCACCCACTTAGCATGCTATGAACAATTTAATTCAACACAAGAATAAGAAAGATTTAAAAAGAAACATCTAAAACAGTGCAAGAAAAGTGCAAGAACGCACAAGCCACTGTCGTGGTTTAAGCCCAGCACCACACAGCCACTCGCTCACTCTCCCCACTTCCTCCTCCCACTCCCAGAGGGATGGGGAGGAGAACTTAAAGAATGTAACTCCCACGGGTTGAGATAAGAACAGTCCAGTAACTAAGGTATAACACAAACCACTGCTGCTACCACCAATAATAATAATGATGAGGGAAATAACAAGGGAAGAGAATACAACCGCTCAGTGCCCACCGACTGATACCCAGCCTGACCCAGCAGTGATCTAACCCTTCCAGGTAATTGCCCCCAGTTCTACATCTTGGGCATGACGTGCTGTGGTATGGAATACCTCTTTGGTCAGTTTGGGTCAGGTGTCCTGTCTCTGCTTCCTCTCAGCTTCCCCTCGTCCCTGGCAGAGCATGAGACTCAGAAAGTCCTTGGTCAGACTAAGCATTACTGAGCAATAACTAAAAACATTGGTGTTATCAGCACTGTTCTCAGGCTGAGAGTCAAAAACATAGCACTGCACCAGCTACTAAGGAGAAAAATGACTGCTACTGCTGAACCCAGGACAGCCATGAATCAGGATAGCTTTCACAATGCGCAACTATACTGTTCACTTGCCTGAAGTCACTCTAACCAAGGACAAAACTGTTTCAAAAAGACTATTTTCACTGCAAGCATCTGATTAATTTGGGGTCATAGGAACACTTGTTGGTAAGTCTACAAATCAAACAACTGCAAACCAGGATCTGAATAATGAATCTTCATTCAAGATACATCAATGCCAGGAGTCTGTTAATACTGGGTCTACATTCAGATCACTTGGATCATTTTCAGATTCCACTGGATTTGCAAAAGACACCGATTCCTCTTGCCAGGTGGTATAAGACTTATAACTAAGTCCTCCATAGCAACAGCTCACAAGATTGAGCAGGCCCATAGACAAGATCCCTTTAGTGATACTTGATAACAGCTACAAAGGGTTAAGGAAAGACACACGATTTATGCTCCATCCTCTCCCTTGAGCAAAAAGGGAGAAACATGAGGTAGGTGATGTCTCAAAGGTGTTTTTAAAGGCCAGGACGACTTGGGGTGGCAGTTCTCAGCATGCTATCTGACCATGCCCTCAAGGAGAAAAATCAAAGTGTGTCCTGAGGAACTGAACAGGAGTGGCTCTGAATGCTTGGATCCACAGGCAACTGTACAATTGGGTCTGAAATAAAGGAGAGAAAATTAAGAAGTAATCAACCGGAAAATCCCTTCTTTTTCCCATCTGCCAAGCAGAGACTCCTTACAGAGCCCACCTTCCTCACATGAACCTGCATAGGACACAACAGCACGAGGAACTCAGGGTCTCTCTGCAGTAAATGGAGGGAATCAGTTTGCTTGAGTACACCATAGCCAAGCACCTTGTCCTTACAAACTTTCAACTGTGTTTCAGGTCTGCAGTGATACTCAAGGATAGTGAGCCACTTGATTCCATCCTGTTGAGATCAGAGGGGGAGGGCAGTGCACCAGGATGATGGAGAACTCCAAAACAAAGCCTGATAAATACTATTCAAGGTCTCAGGCATGTGAGTACTGGGTCTTAGTGATGCAGAAAGGGACTGGGAGCTGGCCACAAGGCACAGAGGCAGCCTTATGCTTGGAGCTAGTGCCTGCTGTGAAAGCAAGAGAGGCAGCTGAGACAAGCAGGTCCAACCCTTCTTTAGGTAAGGATATTCAGGAATGCTGAGATGGGTTGCATCTTACCAGAACTCCATTTAAAACCATGGATGCGGGGTGCCTCCACTGTGCAACAGCACACTCAAAGGCAACCAGAAACTGCCTGCATCCTCCCTGGGGCATTTGCTGTTCAACAAAGCAGGTTTTGTATGAAGAAATCAGGTCCCTAAAGAGCCCTACTCAGAAAGCAAATACAGAAAGGATCCACTTCTCTGGAACATTCATGTGCCAATATGTAACGTGATTGTCCCATTTTCCCAGTGTGAGAAGTGCCTTCCCAAGTTTCGTATGGTGCACATGGCTTTTCCTCACTGCAGTTTGTCAGCCAGCCCCAAGCTCAGCCTCCTGAGCTGCCCCCACCAGAGAACCCAGCCATCTCATACAGCCCCTTGCCTAAGGGGTTCCCCTCTTAGTTTTGCTGACAGTCAAGAGCAGTTTTGGATGAGGTCACTGCTTCAGCTTTACAGAACAAGAGATCACTCCTTTTCTTTCCCACACCCAAAATGAACCCATACTCGTGCCAGACATTTTACACTAAATCCAGACTAGAGGGTTACTGTTTGAACAGAAATACACAGCCAGGCAATTCTGATATTTTTCCTTAAAATTACTTTTTTTTTTAAGAATAAAAATAAAAATCAGCTTTAATGCTTCAAACTCCCAAGAAGAATACTTCTTTTTGCAAGTGACATTTTCCCTCAAAACTTTATGACCTAAAATGACTAAACCAGACAAAGCTCTTTTTCCTCCCTTTTCATTCTCCTATTTCTTTTTTGCTGCTCAATTTAAGAACAAGAACATTTTAAATAATTAGGTATCATTTTGTTCTTGGATTGAGGGTTAGGGCTTTTTTTTTGGCTACTCAAAAAGAAATTCACAAGCAGAAAGATTAAAAAGTGGAAGAGTAGCAAGGAACAAAACGAAGAAAAAAGTCACCTCCTCCAGACGCTATTTCTTCAGTATAATAGGAAAAGAAAAAAGGAAGGAACACAAGGAAGGAACAGTGAATTTTTGTTGAAAATAGGCTATACATAAATTGTAAAAGCTTGCAATCAAGATAGAGTGGGGAAAAAATGTAAGCAGGTATAGCCATATTGATGTACCTAGCAACTTGTTTGGAAAGGACAACTTGGTGACCCTGCTACACATCAACTTCACACAAATAACAAGCAACAGAGCATTCAGAGATCGCTGCCTTCCCCGATGAGGCTGTGACGAATCCCAGTACCACAGTAATAATTTTATAAGCATTATGTGTCCCATCTGCGTGATATTTATACATGTGCTTTGCTATTCCAAGATGTTAATTCAGGCAGGAAAACAGGCAATAGCTTCGTATAGCACCATTTACCAACCTTTAAAGGACAAAACAGGTGGGTTTTTTGCTAGGAAATTACACCTCAGGCCATCCTGAATTGCAGCATCTGGCTTGTAAACACAGGGAATGGAGTTCAAAAATGTGTAATATTTGGTGGGTAAGAGCACAATTTCTAAGGAGCCAGTGAAAAACATGGTAAGAAGTTCCACAGAATTTCCCACAGCTACCCGGAACTGGGGAACCCAGGAAGACAAAAGCTAATAAGTAAGTAATCAACCTAAAAGGTGAAAACATGATTTTTTCCTAATGTTTAGAAAGGCAAGAGCAAATTTAAGTCACAGATCTAGTACAAGATCCTTATCATACAAAAAAATTATTTCAGGCAAGTGATCAGAAGCAAAAGATGATAAGTATATATATATATCTATGTGTGTGTGTGCAACACAAAAAGAAATCACAAAAGGAATGTGCAAGCTTAAATAATAGCAGGACAGACACAAACATGGAATTACAAATCACAACCCTACCCGTGCTCCCAAAAATATACTCTGCTTAAATATGGGACTGGTAGATAAAAGAATCTAAAAATAAGAGTTTGAGGCCTTTACAAAGTATCTGCACATATGAACAGAGCTCAGTCATACATTTTATTCCAAGCTATTGCAACTTCAGTAGTCCCATAACAAGGCTTGCATAGATAAGCAAGACACCACCTGGACAAAGGCTTTCTGAATCAACAGACAAAAAAACTTCTGCAGTCCCTGACACAAAGGAGCTTTTAAGGGCTATGAAAACTTGAAGACCCTATGATTGCCTGAAGGTGAGAATTCTTTTACATGTCCCCTCACAGAACATGATGCTATTTCATTGTGATTATAGTCCCTGACAGAGGGGGAAGAAACTCTCCATTTGGCATGCTCTCAACAGAAAAGAACATCTCAGGTCAAAGCGAATCTTCAAGGAGCACGTAAATGTGAACACTTTGCAAAGTGGGGATACCCCTTTTGCCCTTAAATAAATCATTCCATGAGATGATACCCACTAATACTACCATACCTTAAACCCTTAATCCCTACTACACTTATGACGATCATAAAACCAACAGCTGCATATGACTGAAACATGAAGAGATGTTATGATATGTCATCAAAATGCCCAAACAGATTTTTCATAGAGTCACAGAATGGTTAGGATGGAAAAGCATCTTAAGATCATCCAGTTCCAACCCCCTGCCATGGGCAGGGACACCTTCCACTAGACCAGATTGCTCCAAGCCCTGTCCAACCTGGCCTTGAACACTGCCAGGGATAGGGCAGCTGCAGCTTCTCTGGGCACCCTGTGCCAGCACCTCAGCACCCTCACATGGAAGGATATTTTCCTTATGTCTAACCTGAATCTCCCCTACTTCAGTTTGAGCCCATTTTTACAGAATTCTCCTCCCTCTTTGCACAGGGTCAGTGTTTTCACGTGGTCCCGCATGGTGTGGTCCGGTGATAGAAAATAATTTCTAAGACTACCTTTCTCTATAGATACAAATGCAACATCAAAGTCAGTTTCTGGATGCCTTGAACTCTACTTAATAGGCCACCTCTTTGCAAGAGGAAGTGCACCAATTCATGCTGATGTCAGTAGAAAATACTTGCATTAACTTCACAGTTTTTGCTCAGATATGTGGTGAGGTGGCTTCTGCAATGATACAATAGCAGGAAAACTAATTGCAAACACACATCACACACATTTGAAGAGCAGCTCAGTTTCCAACAGCTTTCCTCTCTTAGCAAACAGGTACTCAACTCTGACTGAAATCATTCCTTCCTTCCTCATTATCCCTCACTACAAAATCATTCCCTCCTATTGCATCAGAAAAAGGATGACCAGCTGTGACTACATGCTGATCCCATGATCTCTTATTTCTAGCAGCACTTGTTAGGGAAAAAGAACTTGAAAACTTCAGAATAAGTTGGAATAATTTTCACTGTGAACATTTGTGAAGGAATCTTTCAAATAACAAAAAGTTCTCAGTCTCTTCCATTCATTTAACAAAGGAAATGTAGAGCAAGCATTTGCCAGGGTAGATTTTCCTATTCACACACCAAAAGTTGTAAATAGCACATTATCTACTTTCTCATCTTATTTGTAAAGTAGGAAAAATCTATTTTATTGAACTGGATGCTCAGTGCTTTCTCACTAATGCAATATTAAGAGCCCTTTTCTATTACTAGAGCAGAGCTTTAAATTAAACACCAAATACATTTTGTCAGATGAAGCATGGCAAATGTGGTCACCCTTCAAGAAGGGTTGGCAGTTCAGCCGTGCTCACTATGGGTGTGCATGGCTAAACTGTCAAGCATTACTGGCTAATGTATCACTGCCTGATAGGGTGCAGTCCTTGTCCACTAACCAATTTAACCCTCCCTCTTCCCATAAGGGCTTTTATTGATATTGGTTCCTCTTATAACAATTCCCTTCTAAATTCAATCAACAGCTGGTTTAGTAAGGCAGAAGCAGAAAATAAAACCTTTGAAGGCTTATTTGTGGATTTAAAAATCATTTACAGAATATTCTCTCTGACCTTTTAGAAGAAGACAGTGCTGGATTGTTCATTTATATAGGTGCAAGGAAATTCAAAATATGGAAAAAAATCTATCCCCTTTAAATACAGAAAACTGAAGGACATTAGAGACAGCTGAGGGGTTTAGGGACTACTCTGTATTTTGATTCCAACAGTATCAGCTGCCTCAGAAAACTCAGTAAGTTGACATGCATCATCTCAACTTCAATCATTCATGTGCATATACAATCTCTCCTAACCTGCTCCTAGATGATTATGTTCTCCAACAGGTAAAGAGCACATACATAGAAAATTGCCAGAGTTCAGCTGATCACTTTGTGACCAAGTCTGTGCAGGTCATAAGCCTTTACCGAATTACATTCACTATAGGAAAGCAAAAATGTCTTATCCTTGTATTTCTCTGGATTTGGTTCAAGTCAGCCTTGAACTGGGATGCCCAAAGGATTCAGGGCCATATTGCCCTCCATGCCTTACAGAGCTCCGCTGGCAGACAGCAGTCCTCATAGGTCTCTTAGCAATATCAACAGCAATTTCATGAGAAATAATTTGTCCCTTAGTATTTAAAATCAAAGACATGTTTTAGCTGAAAACTTTACAAGATCACTTTCAAAATTAGCTGCATTCTGAAAAAGAAATTAGAAAAATCAAAACAATCAATAGAAAGCATAAGGCATCCAGAGACTGGTATAGAAGTACCTTGTGTTTCATAGCTTACTCCGCCTTTATATTGATGAACTACCTAAGAACAGTATACACACCTTTATGCAGATATTAGTCTATTCACACCATATTAATTTTAAATCTGTAAATTGCATAGATTTAACTACAGCTTTTCAATAAAGATCAGAGGTTAAAGCTGACTGCCAAGGAGCATGAAAAATCCATGCTGGGACAGGGGAACCCACAACCTTGCCGGGGGTACTGTGTTAGGTAAGTAACTCAGTTAAAGACTTCACAAGAGCAAAAACAAACCTATTGCCACCCTCTGGTGACCAGGCGAGGTCTGGCTTATTACCGGGGGCAGTATTTTGCTGGGGGAATACTCTGACTTCTCCAGAAACAAGAAAGAGCTGTAAGAAACCTTCACAATCAGCAACTGCAGCAACAGAAAGCATCACCCAGACAACTGCTAGAAGCTGCGCACGTAGCCCCAGAACAGCCTTCAAGTTCTTTGAATGCATCAGAGAAAAGCTTGTTTCAGATGGTCACTGCAACAGGGCTCTTCACCTTGAAATCAAAGGGAGATGGTGCACAGAGTTGGAACAAGGACGTGTTGCTGCTGATGAGTAGAAAAGGGCATTACAAGGGCATAGACACACAAGCAGAAAGACTCAGGCTTTAGATGAGTCACAACTATCAGGGGACAAAGACAGTAAGAACAGCTTCTATAAATACCCTAGACGCAAGAGAAAACCAGAATGAGGTATAAGCCCATTACTTACCATGCAAGGTGAGCAAATAATGGATGACACAGAAGGCTGAAATATTAAACTGCTTATTTTCCTTCAGTTTTTCTTTCTTTTTTAAGTTGGACTTAGAAAAGAATGCTAGGCACAATTATTAACAATAATGATCAAGAAACCCAATCAAAAATGGACAAGTAGGTTAAAGAATATTTGGGCAAGTTATATGCATCTAAGTTGGCAAGAGACGAAACTGATGCAGGCAATCTTTAGACCCCATGATGTTATGGAATTGAAATACAAACATCTATCCTTAAGTGAGACAAAAGCAGGAACTAGGGAAAGACAAAGAAAAAAGAAATCTTGGCTTCTGAACTTGCACAGAAATGGAAGCAAGTTTTCTATCCACTTAAACGGAAAGAATTAAAAACTACAGCTAAATCCAGAGAAAGAATCACAGTATGTCAATCTCATTCTTCTTTTGAACAGGCAGTTTGAATAGTTTAGAAGGCAAAAGAACGTCAGCAACGCTTCAGAAATAAGCGTTGCGTTGCCTTTTCTTTACCAAGCTTTTACAATTACCCATGTCCATGGTACGTAACTGGTGGTCTGCAGCCTCTCCAGGAGCATGGGCTAGAACCAGAAAGTTTCTGAAAGGAAAGGAGTGCTGCAAGGACACTCCTAAGCTGAAAGCCATGTCTCACCAGAGCACTTTTGGGGTGTGTTTTTTTCCTGCTTGTGTGTGGTTTAAGGCTATCTCAAAATTACAATATTTGAACATTACTGGTGCAAGATAAGGTATTTGTAAGGCACATACAGCACATAAAAAGGCATCAGTACCTCAGTCAAATGAAGGCATTTTAAATTTGCTTCTGCAGGTCATTATCCTTGAGGAATTTGGAGAAAATCACTAAGATAAAAGTGAAAAGTTTAATTCTAGATATACGAATTCCAGAAAAAAATGATCTAGAAATTGCAGTTGACTAAGTAAAACATGCAATAACACTGGGATGTTGTCAGCATGCAGCACAGATTCTATCCCATCTTCAGGGTAGGCAGGACAGGTTAAGACAATCTGGTTGACCTCACCTAGAGGATTTGCTGCATCCAGCACTGGGAAAACAGCTTCAAGGCAGACAAGGGTAAATATGACTGTGTTTGGAGAAGAACCAAAAGATTGAGACATTGGGAAAATATGACCTCTGCAGGGAGGTTCAAAGAACTGTTTTCATTTGTTCTATGAAAGAAGCAGGAGAACAGGGATGGGGCATGACTGGTACGACTTCTCCAAGTATTCGAGAAGTTGTAATAAGAATGATGCTCTCAAACTGAATAACAACATTTAGTTCCTTGTTTTGTTGGTTTTGTTTTGTTTGTTTTTTTTTTTTGGGGGGGGGGGGGGGGGGGGGGGGGGGGGGGGGGGGGGGGACGGGAGCAAACACACTCCACATCTCTAAGGGACAACCATACATTGGAATGGCTTATTCGAGGAGACTGACACTGGATCTGTCTGGTGATAAGATAGAGAAACATCAGTCAGGAATTGCTTGTGCTGATCACTTCTGTTTCAGTAAGACAGCATCATTTCCAATCCAGTATTTCCATGAGCAGCAATCTTATTTCAAGTTTTCAGGGCCATTTAGATATGTTCTAATCCAAGATGTTAAGCAAAACCAAGTATCACCACATTTAAACACTAAGAGTCAGAAGCTTGCGGTGCTATTTTGAGTTAAAATAACAACAAATAATTTGGCTGAAATAAGACCCAGCAAAGAAAAACTTAAGTGCAGACACAGAATGAGAGGCAGAATAAACCATATATATCACATAATAAGCTCCAAAATAAAATAAGAATTTTAAATGAAATACTGAATGGAGGTAAGTGAAGGAAGAAATATCCCAAAATTCTGATTTCTAACATGTATTAAAACCTTTATTAAAACCTGTAATTCTACCTTTTAGAAACTTTGAGACTGAAAAAAATACTAAATGTTTTTAAAAGAACTAGTACAAACATGAATATCTTCTTTTCTACCTTGACCTGAGATTATTTTCAAACTTGAAACAGAAAAGTGATGCTACTGATTCAGGACTTCCCAATTGTATGATTCTTCCATGGGCAAGGCAGTAGAAAAGAGAACAAGTACACATGCAAATATTAAGAGCTTTCAAACTACTGCTGGGTATCAGAGTTGACTAATTAATATACAGATTTATCAGGATATGTTAAATTATTTGGTAGAGATATATTTTAGGAACAGTTGGATGGAAATATCTGAAATGTTATTAAAGCGTGTTTTGACAACACGAAAGCACAGCGCAGAACATGGCTGTGCTTCAGCCAGCCACTTACTATCAACACTTACTGGCTGGGCTCATCCCAATTGCTAGATGTATTTTTGGAAAAAAAGAATGTTTCATTTTTGTTTAAGGAAATAAATCACAGAAGTCAGGGAATGCAACTGGTGCTTTTAATGGTCTCCTCTCGTTTTCTTCTCTTTGAGGAACAGAAGAGAGAAAGCAAAAGAAAACCTCCCCATTCCTATAATAAAAAAGAGTTAATTTAAAACATAACAAGTATGTTGCATTTAGGTTGGGTTGTTTGTTTGGGTTTTTTTTTGTAATTAAATAAACTTGATTTTGTTCCCCTCTCAAATAGATTATTTTTCAAAGAAAACCTTCCAGCAACTTTCTTCATCAGTGTGATGAAACGAAATAAGCACAAGTTCTTCTTGACAGCATGCTGTATTAGCACTTAGCACGCATAAAACAGCTATATGTGCATGCCGTAACTACTGACGCTCAAAGTACTTCCATTATGATTTATCCAGCTAATGCAGTAAGCCACCATAAATAGTTCCATTTATAGTCGATTTTAACATAAAAAATGGTTGATATACTGCATTATCAGAATCCTTGATAGGAAAGTGGGTTATTCTGGTTTTAGAAGAGATTGGGAACCTATGCAAGTTACATCCTTAGCAAGAAAACCCAGGCTTCGTTATCAGAAAACAACTAAATCAAGCAAGTAGTAATCACTGTGCACACAGGATGGAAAACATTAATCTAGAGGAGTAAACATACAATAAGCCATCCAATTTGAGCTGTAATTCGTTATTTTTCTGTAGTACACCATTACTGCTGAAAAAGGAGAAATACAAGTGCTACTATCTTGGAAACACAAAAATAAAGGTGAAAACAGATAAAATGCATTAGATTATATTTGATTTACAGTCTAACTAAAAGAGTTTAATGTGGATTGCCAGGAACATTACAGAAAATTCTGACTTAGTAGGTTATAGACATTCATAGCTCTCTATGTTACATACGTAATTTGTATGCACACAGATATACATGCTTACAGAGAGAGATGTTACTAAAATCGTTCTAAAACATACGTAGTACAAAACTACCTGGAATAGCCCCAGTTTAGACAAGGAGGACAGCTTCTCTGAATGTTATCACCTGAACAATAAAGGTATAATACAGGAAGAGACCTGCCTATACTGTCATTTTCTAGATAGCTATTGAGTAATTGCACCATACCAAGGCAATTAGCATTTCCTTTAGTCTTGTATGTATGATAATAAGCACCATTCTACTTATTATAAGACATTTGATTAATACAAGTGCCTGGTAATTTCAGATTATTAATTCTCTTAACCATAAATAGACACCCATGTACCAGCAAAACTGATGTAAATTGAAGCTGATATAAATTGTCTAACACAAATTGAAATTTACAAAAACCATTAAGCACCACAAATGTGAAAATTAATCATACTTTGGCAAACCTTTAGACTTATTTGCCTCTTCTATAATTCAGATTCAGAGAAAGTTACTCAATTTTTTGCCTTAGAACAATTAATGTAAAGGAAGGCAGTTCTATTTGGGCTTAGCTAATCAGTGCCCCAAAACAACCTCCCTGATGCAGGGAGTTATGTGTTTAACCATTCATTTTGTGTTCAACAAAATTCAGTCTGTGTTTAACCATTCAATACTCCACAGGTTTTAATCATAATTATATAGCTTGCAACACCTTTCTCTTATTAATATCATTGGAACATGTTTGCTTTCTGACATTGAGGAAAGAATGTATTGTTTTGAATACTGGCAATAAAAAGTCTATTTTCCCATAAATTCAGATTGCAAGAAACCCATATGCTAGATAAAAGAGTGACACATCAGACAAATTCAGATCACGCAACAAGTGTGCTACGCTCCATGCTAGATACACACCCTGAGACATAACTTTTATCACCAACTGATTACTATTAAATTGCTATTTGAGGGGAGATCTCAGGACTCAAGGCAAAAATAAAAAAAGTTATTTTATTAGAGGAATGTTTATAAACAGGAAAAAAATGCTGAAGAGTGGTGGGGTTTTGTCAATGAAGAAATAGCACAAGTGCCTATTAAAACATTCCATGTGAAGGGGAAATACCAGCTCAAACTAGCACTAGTTTCTCCATCCTTATGCAATGTGGAAGAAGCCTCTGTAGGGATGAAGAATGTTGAAAGAAGCTTGGGAGAAAACATTTTGAAAGGCTGTAAATATATGCAAGTATTAAATGCTATTACTGTGTTGGGGAAAAGAAGTATGCACAACGTTTGGGATCTTTTTAGACAAAACAATAGTTGAACTAATAAAAATAAATTCATAAGTTCCCCCAAACATCCAAAGCCCTTTGACCCTACAGTTACAGCACCATGAAACAGGAACACTGGAAACATTGACTGTCTGCTGGGACTAGCGATAAGGCACAGTAATGGTATGGAAGCAGGCTACAAGCACTTAGGCAAGCCAGTCCTGGTGTCACCAGCAATTAGCGGACAGCAGCAGGACAGGGCTGGGTTGAGCCTGTCAAGAAGCCGACCCTAACAGCTACAACCACACAGTTAAATAGAGATACCACCTATTTCAAGACAAGGGGAATCTTGAAGATAAGGAAAATAACCTGAAGATGTGAAGTCAATTAGAACATTAAAGAGCATTAAACCATTATGCCTTGCTTCCATTTAGAGCTAAATTGCACTTGAGTTGTTGTAACTTAATTGGTTTTAGTGGCTTAACTTTCAACTTTTCTCATTGTCTTCCTGCTTAGGCATGGCCAACATTTAGGAAGACTGCGATAATCTCACAATGAACACACAGCAAATTGCTTTTTAACATTAACTCTCATCCAACCACAGAAGCATCTTCACCATAAAACCTGAAAAACCTTCTGTCCGTAATTACGAATTTCATTTTTCCTTTTACAGGCACCAGACACAAAGATCGGGATCTGAAAAATAACTTTGGACATGAGTAATCCTAAAATCTGGTTCATTATAGAAGTTCAGAGCAAAATTAGTGTGGCAGAAGTTATGACTAACAATGCATGACTTCAACAGGACCACAGTTCTCAGCCAGTGATTTCTCCCTGTGCTTTACAAAGACCAGTATCACCACCAATACAGCAATACCAGTCTCGGTGTTTAAATCTCACAATTTGGGGTAATTTGGCTCATTTTTTAAGAGTATCTGACAACAGCAAAATAATCTAATGAAAAAAAAGAGGCATCTAATCCTAAATAAGACAACTGTTGCTGTCCGCTTTCTGAAGCATTTATATTTTCATTGCTGAAGAAAAACCATCTGGTAAAATGGACTAGAAAATACACTTCTGTTTATGAAGTTATGTTGTCTCTACACATCATTTTTACCAAATGCCACTCCTTTATTTCCAAAGAAAGGGTGTTTCAAACATGAGATTTGTTGGGGTTTTTTCTAAACCCCTGTCCAGGTGGGGACAGTTTTCAGCTCCTCACAACTTTTCCACCTTTTCTGCTTAGGGCCTGGAAGGTCACCAAGCACATCATGCATCGAGAGGCACACAGTAAAGCTCCAGGGGCTACTCCTGGCTATCCTCTTCTCAAGAGGAATTCTGCTGATGAGTACATTTGACTAAGAGGTTACGACATCTCCTACTGCATTTGTTTGCCCAGGTTGGTGCCTCTTTGACCACACAGTGCTGAAATGCTGTTAATTCACAGCAGAAGCCTAGATAATGTCTCATTCACAGAAGCTTTTTTGAGGCAAAAAAGCCCATTTAAGTCCTACTGCTTGCAGCAACATTTCAGTCCTGGTGCAAGGAAAATAAAGTGTAGCAGCTTGCAAATTACTCTTACTCGCTGTCAGAAGCGAGTTTAAAAATCACATTCATAAGTAGTTGAATAGAAGAGGCTGGGGAAAAATATGGGAATGTATAGTTGAACCCCGGCATTTTTACACACAAAATAGAGCTGTAAACTGCCTGGACTGCACCCATTTCAGCCTTTGTCAAGTATTGAATAGAGCTCATGAGGGGAAACCCAGGTATGTATAACTCCATGACAGTTACATATGCTAACTGAAGTTTAGTAATTGCTGGGCTGGAAGGAAGCTTTTATTTTAAGTGGGGAGGAAAGGGGGAAAACCAAACCAAAGCCAGAACATTAAAAGATTTATCTTGGTCACTGAGTGCAGCCCAGCTGAGGATGATGCAGGGGATGGTGTATGTGGCTTCCTTCTGGCTCACATACCTATGCACCTTTCCTTTTGGTACCTACATTTTCACCAAGGCAAATAATAAGAAAACAAGTGGGAGAAAGGAAAAGGGGAAAAACCTTTCTGCCAGCATGATGTAACACAGGTCTTGTTGATTAGGTTTCCAGAGAGCAAATGTTCATTTTCACACAGCACAAAATCATTACTTGAAGATACAAACTTGCTTGTGTTGCTTGTTTTAGAGCCCATGATGCTTTCTCCAGCAAGGCAACATTTACTCACTAATATTGCCAAGTGAAAGTGTAATCTATCAAATGTAATCAAATGGAAATTTCAGATTGTATCTATATGCTGGTGAAACAGTTTCCATATGCAACAGATAAGACAGGCTTGTCAGAAAGGATTAGTTCCAGTGCCCTAGCTCCCTGTACCTGTCCCAGGAAATTCAGTGTACGAAACCAGTGGTGTCCAGCTTCAGACAGGGCATAAACTACATAAACTTTAAGAGAGACCCTTGAAAGCTTTGTACCTCAACTCCTCTCCTACACCATGTAGGTGTACATGTACTCCCCTGGTCATCAAAACGCAGAACTTCCCATGACAAAATGGGAACATCCTGGCACAATACAGCCTCCGATCTCAGGTTTGGTGTACCTACACCTGCTTACACCACGTGTAGCAAAGAGTCCTGACACTTCTGTTTGGCCAGAGCCAAAAGGAAATGTTACAGGTGACAGAAAGGAAGAGCTTTGTGGGTTTGGTTGGTTGGTTTGCTACACCGGCAGCATTCATCCTGAATGAGAATTCCCTTTACTGTTCCAGTGCAAAGAAAGTAGATTGTTAATGGGTAAACCAGTCTTATATCAGGGTGTCACAATAAGATATCACATGCTTCAAGCCTATAACAGACCAAATAAAATCATCCAGCTATTTTACTGATTTTTCCAGAAGTACTGTCTCATACTATAGCTGCTCACCCCAGCATATAGTACATATGCCCCAGAGTACAGCATCCTGTGTAAGCCCAGCTCCTGTGGCTGGGATGGTAATGGGGCAAATCCTCCCCTAAGCCCTTCCCAAGCACATGAAGGACTAGAAGGCAATTGGGAACAGCCAGCACAGATTTACCAGGCCAGGTGCAGTCTCAAAAGTGCCAAATAGAGGGGAAAACACTAACACAGCCCAGCGTGCAGTTGGCTGTCATTGCTGCAAGGGCACACTGCTGCTGACTTGCGTACAGCTTGCTGCCTCAGAGACCCACAGTCCTCTTGTCTGGCATGGGCCCAGATGATGCTGTTATGCGGAGTGACCCCAGCCCAGGGCCTGGACCTGGCAGTTGCCCATGCTGCTGTCTTGGAGTTGCCAGCCAGCCTGTTTCTCCAGCCTGTCCAGGTCCCACTGAACAGCAGCCCTGTCCTCCAGCACTTGAGATGCACCCCCCAGTTTAGCATCCATCAGGAATTTTGTGTGAGTACACCTCTACCTCATCATTCAGGTTGTTAATGAAGACATCATATAGCCCTGGCATCAGTATCTACCCCCTGGAGATGCCACTAGCGATCAGCTAGTCACTGATGACAACCTTTCAAGTGTAACAATCCAGCCAGTTTCTATCCACTTTTTCATCCACTTATCAAGTCTATATCTCACCGATTTGGCTACAAGAGTAACATGGGAAACCGTGCCAAAGGCCTTGCTAAAGGCGAGGTAAACAACATACATTGTTCTCCCCTTGTCAACACCACCACTCATCTCATTACAGAATGAAAGGAGGCTGGTCAGGCATGATATGCCCTTGATAAATCCAAGCTGGCTTGTCCCAAATACCTCTTCCTTTGTGTTCCTGGAAATGGTTATTCTGTTTCTTCACTATTAAAGAATAAAACAGATTATGGTGTTTTGATTTTTAGCCTTTTGTTTTCTAACAGTGAAAAAGCATCTCTCTTGCTAGTTCTACATAATGCATACGACTTACAGGTAAACATGGCCACTGCATCCATAACTGGCAACAAATAATAACTCTGTTTCACCTATTCATTTTCTGAGGATTGTGTATTTTTCTCTATGAAAAAGTACAATATTGATGGGGCCACAAATACATTAGGCAGATCAAAGTAAACTAATCTTTCTTTCTAAACAAAGTTTTTGTTTCAGGGATATAAAAGCATGTGATTACACCACCTGCGTTTAAATTGCTCTAGTAAATAGTGCTGCAAAGAAACACCATTTGAGCAGCCTCAGAAAAATCTCTGTGCACATTTATATTAAGTTCAAGATTCAGCAGGAGTCTGTTCAACATGGTCGAGAGAAGAACTGAGTTATGGAGTTTATGGCTTGAGGCTATCAGCTGAAACTGAGCTTTAATTAAAATAGATTTGATAATGCACAGTAGAAGTAGGGATGGCTTCAAAAACCATTTCAGAAAGCTGATGTGGTTTGCCAGCTTTAAAGTGAAGTAACTGTACTATATGGATTTTAAGAGTTTTTAAATGACACTTAAAAAGCTGCAGATGAATTCTGGGTTAACCGACAGAGGGAGCATCTTCTAAACAACAGCCTGCTAACAGCATATCTGTAGTACCTAGAAATCTGCTTGTCCCACTTGTGGGGCTGTTGGCTAACATCACCAAGCTGCAGGAGGTCAGAGGTTTCCCTACATGAGCGTGTGGCATTGCCATCTTTCCATTAGTACTCCGGTTGTGGTTTGCAGGCACGGTGCTCGCAACACTCCAGATCATGTATTGCAAGCAACAGCGATTAATGTTTGTGTTTTGTTTGAAGAGGAAAGCCTTAATTGTAGGTTTGGGGTTAGTTTAGCTCTGTATTCCACTTTCACCATATGAATAGGAAGGGGGAAAAAAAAATCACATTCTTCACTTGCACTTAATAGCCCAACTGCAACTAAATAAAAGAAAGTTTACTCACTTCAACCAGAGGCCTTGGTTACTCTACAGAAGGATAAGACTGACAGTCATACTTGGTTTCTGAATTAACTGATCCAACCATCCCAGATCAAAGTGCAGCACTGCCTTGAGCAACGTTCCAGTGAATATCTGATCATATACACATCATTATCTGCAACCACATCCATCAATAATTACCTACCCTTACCCTGGCAAAAAAACCCACCTCTAGAAAAGGTTATTAATTTCAGAACCAAGTTTATGATACCCTTCAACATTTTCAGTTATCCATTCTGAATACATACATCCCTGACCTTACTGCTAACAAAGCAAGCCTAATTACATCCAAACTTTACCACCAACAGAACACTGCAGTAAAGCATACTGTCAGGGTAGTTGAGAGCCTTTTGGTCATACTCCAGTTTCCATCACCTGGTACCTCTCAACACCTCAAACAACAGGTTCAACCCATATGAGCCTTTGTTCCACTTCATCTCTCATTCATGCAGTGCACATATACCTCATATAATCAATTTAACTGAAAACTAAATTCAGCTGGAGACTGGAGATGAAGACTTGGCAGGTAATTGAATTTTGCTGAAGCTGAGGTTCTGGAAGGACTGGTAGAAGGAAGTCGCAACCTTCATTCTGAGCTAATGAAGGTTTTTGTCATTGAAAAAGAGATTGCTCTGCCTTAGTGATATTAAGTGGTTTAAACTTTCATTAGACTTTATGTATGAAATTCTGGCTCCCTCACAGTCCATGGAAAACTTCCAATAATGCTTAATCAATGCTAAACTGTACAATACCTCCTCAAGGTACTGTAGAGTTAAACACATGCTATGGAAGTGCATGAGCAGACCATCAGAGCAGCCCGTTTCCCCTCGGGCTCTGCAGAGGTTAGAGTACTGCTTTACAACATGCAACAATCACTCTCTCAAAAACATCACAGAAAGTACTCCAGAGGCTACATTTTTGCTTTTCTTGTCAAATTAATCAAGTAACTCTGTCATCCATAAATAAATTGCCATCCTTTGTTAATCACAGATATGCTAGTCGCAAAAATCAAAACCCCCTGGGTTTTTAGACGTATCTGCTTTGAATGGTCTTGAACATGAAAACTTGCTGTTTTCAACAACAGAGCTGCAGAATGTTTGTGACCTTTTTGTTAGAAACAAATATATTCATAGGGACTAAGGAGAAAGCATTTTATGAACTATCAGCAGCAGTAGGTCCTTTGTATTAGGTACCAAACAGTTACCTAGATAATGAAATAAGCAGCTCAGTCCAGACCAAAAGCATCATTCACATACTAGCTGAAGGCTACAGTTCTTGTAACTCATAATTTAGTGTTCATAGGATTGGAAGAATTGAGTAAAGTAAAATCTAAAATAATCCCACTCCCCACAAAGAATATGATGAAATTAGGGAAGTACTTTGATGATAATTATTTTGATCATTCTCAGGATCAGAGAGATGCTTTGTAATGCCAGAAAAAAATATGTTTTCTGTAGGATTAGCTAGAACATTTAGTGAAGTTAGTATCTCCTAGATATTGTTCTCAAAGACATTGCTGTTATCAATTTACAACCTGACATGCAAATAATGGATTTGTTATAAAAAACAGCAGGAAGGAAAACAATGTGCATGTGTGTCAGAGAGGGGAGAGATTACATGGTCAATTTTTGCTGTTAAGTAAAAGCCTTTATGGAATAAAACGTTACAAGAAAGGATTCACAGAAGGAGGGAAAAATTGTTTTGAGACCAGTACAGGGCAAGAATAACATATCAGCTATTCTCTGACAGTATATGTACTGTAAAATACAATTGAGGATTGTGAGGACCTCCCAGTGCAGGGCATGCAGAGGGCTGGGCAAGATCAAAGATAGCATCCACATAGGCAGCAATAAAAACTGGCCCTGTTTATCTCCACAGAAATACATGTCAGCAGATTAGATTTGACTCCCACAATCTCCTCCCTTGTGAAGAGCTACTGTAGGGTTTGTTTCCTTATGAAAAGGTTTACTGCCTTCCTCTTCCAAAAAAACAAATGACCAAACGTTACCCTAAATCACACTCTTCCTGGGCTCTGTGTCCACAGGATACATTATTTGATCACTTTCTGCCTAAATTTACATGGATTAATACATGCACACAAGTTAGTTTTGGGACATGAACTCTTGGAAACAATAAGTTGCATTGTTTCGGGACTAGTCTTTTGTTGGATGCTAGGTATAAGTAGAAGAAGTGAAGACTGCACTGGCATACATTTAAACCTCAGACTCACGAAGAAAATTTGAGCAAGTGCATGAATGAGACCAATGACTTATGGCATAGAGCTTTACTGGTTATCAGAGAGAGCTACTGTGTGAATCTTTTCCCCTGCTTTACTACATGGCATAAGCAAGATGGTTCAAACACTGACCTGTAAGAATCGTATTAGCACTCTATTATTGCCTCTTTAACAGAGCCATAATTCAGATTTACCTATGAAGACTGAATTTAACCTAAAGAGGAATAAGGAATAGGAAAGTGTTAATTGGCTAGTTTTATTACAAGATAAAATAAAATGCAATAGAGTTGCCAAACTGATAGCTTTATCTTCTAAGCCAAAGTGTCTGATCTGATTCTGATCTCACAATATAAATGAGAAGTGCCCCATGGAAGACAACAGACCTATAAAATCAATGTAAGGAAGGTCGAATTAAGACCCTCTTCATTTACTGTTTAGAGTGTCACTTGGTCAAGGCTCTTGTGGTATTCTGGATCGATTATCAGTTCATTTGACATTCTGTGTCTCACTGAAAACATGCTGAATGAACACTGGAAGGTTGCAACTTAGTATTTAGCAACAGAGGAAAGTCAGGCCATATTTTTCACTTCCAAAACACAATAAATAAAGGACCATCCCAACTGCCAGGAATCATTGAAGTAGATCACCCTTCATGTGAGAACCTGGCACAGCCACAGCACCAGAATCTTTGCCTCACTGTGGGTGGGAGGTGGTGGTTGGTTGCTTGCTTTGGGAGGGTTTTGAGTTGGTTTGGGTTTTTTTACAATAGTACTAAGCAAAGCAAAGCAGTGAGAAGAAACCAATAATA
Source organism: Pezoporus wallicus (assembly GCF_028554395.1). NCBI lineage: Eukaryota > Metazoa > Chordata > Aves > Psittaciformes > Psittacidae > Pezoporus > Pezoporus wallicus. The sequence continues at coordinate 4,025,678 of NW_026639755.1, forward strand.
AAAGTAGGAGACGTATGTGGGTGACAGGGTTTCTGGCTTGCTCTTTGCTTTCCTCCCTTCCAGCCTCCTTTGTCTTGTGTGGTTTATTTCAGAGTACATGCCTCTGCTTTATATCAGCTCCTCACCTAAAAGTCAAGTTTGACTTTTAATCATCAACCTCGCCAAGGGTAAGAGTGAAACTAGTTATCTTTGTACTGTGACTTGGGTCTTCTCTTCCACTGTGGTAGTAGAAATTGACAGCTCAATTTCCGGATCCTGCTTTGCCTTATTGTGCTAAACAGCTCAAGTCCCCAGAAACTCCCATCACTGAAAGTTAGAGAAAGACAATTTCCTTTTCCAGGTCATCCTTCCTGACAGTGCTACTTTTAAAACCTGCAGAATATCTTCTAGTAAATCCTCACTTTGAAATGCAATTCCTTTATTGTCAATAACATGGCTGTAAGTCAGCAATGCTAAACAATCAACATAAGCCTGAATAAACAGCAGATCTCTCCCAAAGAATTCTGTCACGGTAATGATACAAAACCAAGAACTATTTCTTACTGTTCTTTTGATCCCAACCTGCCTATCTTTAACCTAAGTACAAAATTGTCTGATTAAGGAAACAAAAATCTGCTACAGCACAATCTGTGTGCAAAACCAGAGCTCCCTCAGAAGCAGATACACATTAATTGGTTTGAATCTGCCATATCAAGTTTAACGCCTCACATTTTGTGTAAGTATCACATTGGCCTAAGCTTTTGCCCACATTGCCTAAGACCCATAGCTTCTATTTTCTACGTATTCACACTATTTTAGTGAAGAGATGCATGTGTTTTTGTTCCTCAGCCTGACTGTTCCAGCACAGCCTGGGAAATCACAATCCTCATGCAAATCTCCCTAAAGCCTTGGTTTTGCTAAAGCTCACGCCTAAGCATCAGCAACAGTCATATGTATTCCTCTGTGTCTTGCACTTTCAGCATATCGCACCTATTCAATCCAAGGCAGGGATTGTCTGTTATGTTTTGTCTCAAAATGTGCTCAGCACAGGTTTTTTAGTGCTTAACCAAAGCTAATCTTTTGGGTAAGTGAGAATTAAGTGTAAGTCAAGGGAAAGATTTTCATTTCAGCACATTTCTGTGTAATAGCAACCTCTGTCTGTCTAGAGCTTGCCTGTCAGACTGAGGTTTGACCAGATATCCAACAATTGAATCAGAAAGGTCAATTACCTTCCTCTGAATCACTCTTCATGAAGACAAAACAAGATTCATTTGGCCCACCCTCCTGCCAGCCAAGGAAGCAGGAAGCAGAACATTTGATTTATTTTATTGCACTTCAAAGCTGACTGTTGGGGGTCACTTGTAGGGATATGATTATAAATGCCAGTTGTTTTGCATTGTCAGGGAAAACTGTCAACTCCTTGGATAGCTATACTGGAGCTGAGCAATGGCACTTCTGTGTTGAACAAGCTTATATCCTTATCAGCAGATTTAGAGTTTGATTGCAGCCTAAGAAATCCAAGATCCAAGGCTTCTACCTAAAAAACATGAGGTCATTGACTCATCTGAGCTTCACTCATTCCAGAAGGGAAGGTTTCCCATCTTGGTCTCACCTCTAAGGAGAGGAGTATAAATGAAGCCTAGCGATCAAACAGAGTCAGATACAGATCAGCAACCAAAAGTCTGGATGCTTATATGAAATAGTGGAGGTCTTGAGTCAGCAGTGGTGATGGTATTTTATCTCCATGAGCACTATTTAAAATGAGATGTACACAGGAACTAGGAAGGAAACAAACAGAAAACTCCCTCATCCGTAATCAATATCAGGGGGCTTTATCCAATTATTTCACAGATGAAATCAGAAGTGCTAGATGACCACAATGGTCTTTTCTCTCTTTGTCTCATGCATTTATCATGACAAAATTAAACCTTTTTTAGCAGAAAATAGGTTAATAAAAAGCCACAAAAAGCCTAAATTTACAGATACTCATAAAAAAATAAATTACTTCTGTGTCATCAGCTGCAACTGCCACTGAAGATTTGCTCAATTTCAGCTAAAGCCCAGTCGGACTGCAGGCTTGTTAGTCTATGCAATGCAGAGACAGGAAAAGGGAGCACTAGTAAAAACCTGCTTTATATACTTGTAGAGAAGGTAGGGTATATATCACAGCCTAGTCTGCCCTGGAGATGAATGTGGTACCCTTGGACTCTGAGTAAAGCAAAAGACTTAAACTGTGCACAGAACTCGGCACCTATTGTAGCCTATAGATGTTTACAGCTTCATCAACAGAGAGGTGTGATTAAATTTTTTGGCTCAGAAATGTGCAAACTCTTTGAACACAGGCACAAATTCCCAAAGAAAGAGGTTTTCCATACACTTCTGGAGTTCACTGTGAAGGCGAGAAGTATATACATCATCACAATGAAATGTATTAGAAAGACAAAAGGCAAGGAGCGGCCAAATTTTGTAGTAAGTAGTTTACAAATGACTTGCACAACGTACTTGTAAAATATAATGAATCAGTGATAGAGGAAAGAGGGAAAAAGTTCTGGATTCCTTTATCCTTTGCTTATAACTATTCAGCAACTCTTCTCTGTGTTCAAAACAACCATCCTTGCCATTCCATCATGATGCTTAACTCTCCCTTCCTTGAAAAAAACATTTCTCAGATAAATATCATGCTTTAAAGTGTATTACATTCTCCTTAAGACATCAATAAACCGTAATTTTAACTGCAATGTCTTTGCTCAGACACTGAGCGCTCTACAGTTCTGAGATTTGGGGTTGAGTGGGAGAAGAGTGGGGAGACCGAGTGCTTGCTTAGGTTTTCTGTTTCCTTTTCTTTTAATTTAGTTTGTCTCAGAACAGCCTGTGATTGACTGGGGATTAATAATCGTGACATCAAGCTGACTGCAATACACTTCTTTTCCAGGGATGTCATGTTTATTGCCTCGAGTGAGCTGCATCAAATTGAAAGTCCAAAAAAATTATGTGCCAAACATTCCTGTGGGCACTATTTGTCAGCCACCCTTTTCCAAGCCACTGACATGCAATTAAAATAGCATCATATAAATAGATGGGGAAAGTTTGAGAATATTGTAATTCCTCAGAGAAAAGTAACTTGGACAATACAGTAAATTACTTTCTGTTACCCTTCTCTTTTCTACTATCAGTATTAGGTAGGAGGCTATACAAACTAAAACAAATTTGTGAAGTTGGGTAACAAACTCTCTTTGTTTTCTGGCATCTGAAGGAAAAACAACTATATTTTTCAGATACTCCAATTTATATTGCTTCTACTGAATGCAATGAATAAAACTCCTTTCTTTTGATGCCAAAACTTAGACGTAGAACATGTCAGGCTTGATTTTTAGTTTACCTTAACTTTGCTTGAATAACTATAAAAGTCTAAAATAAGCCCTTTGCAAAGCTCCACACTTCTCAAAAAATAAACGCCAAAAAACCCACAACCAAAAAACCCAAACAAAGAAGCATGGCTCATGGTAGATACCATGATGTCAGAACCCCAGAAGTCAAGCAGTTTCAAAGTCTGTTTCTAGAGACCCCTAAATTTAATTTATTAGGTGATAAGATCTGTGGATGATACTTGATGCAGGCACAGTTTAACACCTGTTCATCAAGCTCTGTGCAGTAACTGTTCTCCCACAATGGCAATTTAGCAATCACAAACAGGTTTTCTGCTTAAATCAGCGGGGGGCATTAGACTTCCATACACTCCTCCTGGGCCATGCAGTTGCCTCTTATTCAGAGCTGGTTGTTGCAAGATCATATTGAAAGAAATACTTTTATTCCATATACAGTATTCATTGCAACATTTTCCCTTCTGATGGTGGTTGTTTTGCTAGTAACTACATCAGAAAAATTCTAATACCATTTTGGGGTAAAAACTGCAACATAAGTAGTGCGCATGCTTTTTGTTAAGTTAAAGCAGATTCCGCTATTCTCTGCGGCCAAGCTGTACTCTGCAGTTCCCAGGAAAGGAAAATACCATGTAAGGTGATTTAGTTTTTATAAGAAGTGAATTGCAGCTTCTGAGATAAACCCTCCAACTGCTCATACTAAATATAGCTGCTAAAATGTAATGACTGTTTTCAAAAACCTTATCAAATATATATATATAAATTACATCTTCTTAAGTATACAGACACCAATACAGCAAATAACTGAGCTACAACAATGCATTATTTATGTGATACAGCTTTACATCATCGTAGCAAACTCAAAAGAAAATACAGTATTCAGCTGCCTAGCCAGGGGGTATGTCAGCCAAAAATGATTGCTAGGGAGTATATGGAGGGAAAAGCAACTAAAGGAGAATCAAAGAGCATGCAAGAACATGGCAAAACTGAACTGTGCCAAGCAGTGACTACTCTCAAAACAAGCAGACTGATGTAAATACTTCCCCAAGCAGAGTGCTCTGCATAGGGTTGCAAAGGTTTGTACTGAGAGGGTGCCCTGTATCAACAGGGCAAACGGCTGATGTTCAGGACAAGTAGAGCCCACACAAGGACCACCACGTAGAGACAACCAGACAACCCAGGAGGCAGGCACCATTCCCACACCTCCTTCAAGGCTGTTCTCTTATGGGGTGACTTGCTGTTCCACAGACACTTGGGAAAAAAAAACCTTTTTCGCCCAAGAGCATCAGTCATATATGGGCACAAGTGAGCAAATCCACACCACGTTTTCTCTCCCTTCAATCTCACTATAAACTTTCAGGAGAGAGATACCTGTAACTTAGCAAAACTACTGTAGTCCTCAGCAAAGAGGCCTATTTTTAAGTTTACCAGAGCTAAAAACAAACACCTCACCCACAGGAGATCGATGCTTATGACCAGACATAGGGTAAAGAGGGAACAAAGCACTCACACTGTAGAGCCTTCCAGTGACAAAGATAGAAAGAGGGCAGGATAAGGGCAGCACTGAGAGGGACTGTTTCCAATAAAACTGCATAGAAATACTGTGGTTTAGCTGCAAATATGCTGCTTTAAAAGTCCATTGAGCTGCTATTAAACATTACATGCTAACTGCCTTAATGGCAGGAACATTTCTGTTTAGCAACCTGTTTGCTAGGGAAAGCCAACAAGCTTATTTTTATTTGCTTCTGTATTTAGATTTCTGGATAACGCTTATCAGAGAGCCTTTAAAGGCAATAGACCTGGTTAAGCATATCATGCACAGGTCATGGCAAGCTCACAGACAGCTAAGACAATTTAATCATCTACATATAATTCATTCTGGCTTTCTTGCAAGGGCCAGCATGGAAGGTGTGAATTGAGTGGAAATTTATACACCTAATTTTGATGGACAAATCTCTAACAAGCAGTGTAGCTCACCCAATTAAAAAAGAAAGAAAACAGCATTAAGAAGACCATTACAAATATTACTATTATGCTGGAAAAATCTGGCAGATACTAGGAAAATATGTCTTTGATTTATAGGCATTTGGAGGCAATGGAAAATTGCCAATTTGTGACCTGACCATCATGCCAGCTACATGGAAAAAATTAAAACATAGTTGTTATGGAATAAGTTAGCTAAAACAATAAACCCACACAAATTAAACCAATTTAGATATGTTTAAAGAGTGGAATCCTACTTCTCCCCCAAAGTACAGTTTCTGGTTACAAGACAACCCCGTTTCAATACAGCCTACACAACAAGCAGGCTGAAGTCTTGATGGATTTCTAGAGCAACACCAGTGTGTGTCAAACAAAGACCGATTTGTCCCAGTAGCCTGCCTTTGACAGTAGCCAAATGAGGATGCTTAAAAGACCTAAGGAAAGGGCAAGGTACTTATCAATATTTCCTTAACATACTCCTCCACCAATTCGTTGTTAAGCATTTTTCATAGACCTCAGAGGATTTCTCCATTATGAATTTGTCCACTCTCTCCTTAAATTCATGTTAACTCTTAGCACCAAGGACATCCTGAGGCAAGTAGTTCCACAGATGAAATAAACACCATTACTGATGAATTCTTACTCTGAACCTGGCACTTGTTAGCTGCTTTGGATGAAATCAGTTTCTCGGCATGAGAAAAGGTCAGGCAAGATCTAATGTTTGCTAATTACTGGAATTAATAGGGATCAGACCTTAGATATTAAAGAGATTCCCCACACTAAGCCTTATTTTGTCCATGCTTTCATAGGAGACAAAGGGAAGAAAACACAGCTTCTCAAAACTATTTTAAAATAACAAAAGAAACAAGAAATAAGGCTGTAGTTGACAAACGTGACAGCTCTCCTGTCATCTCTTTCGGTTTCAGGATTTCTAGGACACTTTCTACATTGATCCTATCTCTACAGACAGTGCGTTAATGAATTAGCCTATATCAGGAAGTCAGAATGTAGTCTATAAAGGATTACATAGCAAAGTCAACTTATTTAATTACATCTAAAAGTTAAATGAAAGTCCATATCTTGTAAATACGAGAAATATGCCACACATTCATACTTATCAGCAAAGCTAGAACACCCATCACTGTTAGTAATAACTTCACCATTTTCACTAAGGCATCAGAATAAATCTCAGCTCAGATTCGTGCTTACTTCATGACAGCACTTGAGCAGCTATACTTTTCTGACTAAGAGCAGAAAAAGCTGCAACATGAATCAAAGCCATGAGAGTCCCTGCCTCTTGGAGGTGTTAATGGGAGAAATCAGCTCCTTTAGCCCCTGCCATATATCTGTTTTCACAAACCTGTGAAAGTTCATTTCAACCTCTCATGCTTGTCAGAGGTACTTGAGCAGACAAAACTTCTCATATGACACAGCCCATCACAGCTAACCAACCTCAAAGCAGCAACCATCAATCATAAAATGCTGTCAATAATCACCTTGAGAGCTTCAAATGCTTAATTAAGCAATACACCTGAGATAATTCTGTCTGACAAAAACAATTCTGTGTTCTGATGTTGATTTGTCATGATCTGATACAACTTACTGATGGAGTTCTGTCACCATATAAGTAGGTGTCAGAAAGCCCTAAAGCTCAAAGGAGTAAACTTTTGTTGGCAAAAGTTCATCAACAGAAAAGTTCTAATTACTTGCTTTTTGAAACCAGAACAGTTTTTAATAAGCAGACCATTTGGGGGAAAATCTTTTAATTTTCCATGTAGAATCTTCAATAAAAATATTGTCAGAAGTAGCCATGAATTATGGGGAAGCCAAATAGGAATATTAGTTCAGGGTAGGTGTGTGAGCTAGTCCAACCCTGTTCCTCCTCCCTTTCCCCCAGATTCTCACAGCAACTTTAAAGTCTCATTTCATCCTGATTCATAAAATGCCAAAGTCTCAAAGGTGAAAAATGTCAAGTTTTTCTTGTTGCCCTAATTAAAACCTGCGACCCTTTGATTTATGAGATGAGGCTCCTATCTCAAACTCTTTAATACACACCACTTGCTTGCAACACCTTGTTTCTCAACAAACATGGAGGTTTATTGACAGTGAAGACTATTTGGAGACATGGTTTGTTGGTGTCCACAGCAAACGAAGGTAACTAGAGAAAAAACAAACAAGAGGGTGCAAACTTGTAGTTGAATAATCAACCACTTCTAAGGGTGACCAAAATTTCCAACTGGTATATAAAAGATACGCTAGAGACCAAATGTATGAGTTGCTAATGATTAATTCATATCACAAGTGAAAGTCACAGATACAAGCTGCCATTCCTTATAGAGAATAGTAAATACAAGTACCAAAACTATAGGAAAATATTGTACCTCTGAACATCCCACAGTCACTACCACAGAGCCACACAATGAACTGTCTGCTTATCAGGATTGAATTTTATACTCAGTTTATCCCAAAGCATAAGATCTGATTTTATCCCACCTAACAACAAACAACATTAGTGATGCTGTTATTATCACCCCTCTTTCACAATGGAGGCACTTGTTTCTGTGTGACCTCTTGAAGGACCAAATGCTGCAGGCTAAAATATACTTTGGAGAGATGACAACTTCATTCTTAGGATTGTAACTAAAGTTAACACGATCAACATGGCACGTACTAAAACCACCTAAAATGTAATTCTTTCACTTCATTAGTTGAGAAACGTTGCACACACTAATAAAATAATTAGTAAATGGTTTTTATCCTATAGTCAAGCTGAAACAAAGTTCTGATAGTAAAGTTGATCCTTTCAGGCTGAAATGGTCACGGAACTCATGGTTGGTTGAGCCTGCAGGCTCAAGGAATTCTCAGCATGTAGACAGTTTCTGTTGCCATATATGAATACTTGCAGCACTTCTCTAAGTATGAACTGAAATATCCTTCTTTTTTATAACTATGAAGAGATCTTTTTTTCCAGAAAACATTTGTACTTGAAGACAGGCTGAGAGAGTGGGGAGTTGTTGAGCCTGGAGAAGAGAAGGCTCTGGTGAGACCTTAGAGTAGCTTTTTAGCACCTGCAGGATGCCTACAGGAAACGTGGAGAGGGACTTCTTACAAGGGCATGTAGTGACAAGACAATCACAGAACTGTTAGGGTTGGAATGGACCTCTGGAGATTATCCAGTCCAACCCCTGTCAAGACAGAACAGCCTAGAGCAGGTTACACAGGAACACATCCAGGTGGGGTTTGAATATCTGCAGAGAGGGAGACTACACAAGCCTTCTTAGCTTTGAACACAGCGACAGGACATTTAGGCAGCATTTTCCCCTCTGCTCCCGTGTTCTCTGCCAAGTAATTGCAGAGACCCAGGCTATAGACTGTCCTGGGGAGGGGAAGAGATGGGGGAAAAAGAAGTGAGGAAAAATAATCATTGATGTCACAGCCAGTATCCACCTCTTCGAAGGATGGACTCCTTAAGCAGCTTGCCAAGTGCCACACTTCTAAGGCATAAGGAACAGTAACTTGTTTGGCTGGGCCTAAAGGAATGACAGACACATTATTATTACCTTAGCACAGAAACGGAGAGTTGGAAACAATCACAGGCTGTTAGCTTTTAGCCAAAAAGAACAATCATTTATTTAGTATAAGCTTCTTAGCCACACCTTTCAGATCTTAAATATTAACAATTTTACCACTGTAACCCCAATGAACCACTGAAGTAATACAGGAGAGAGAAAAGCAGTACAGTGTATGCAGTATTAGACACACAGAAGCTATGACTGATTCTTCTTTAAGTGTCTCTACCAAGTAAGTCCTCAGTTGCTTCATTTGTTTTAAATAACAGCTATGCCGATGAATCTTCTAAATATTAATAAGCCCAGAAAGAAAACAGGGCTGAAGGAAACATACAGTGTTCATGGTACAAGTGACAAAACCCAGCCTTATCTTTACAAGACAGAAGCAGTTCAACCCTCTTCCAAAGGGCCACTTGCAGATGCATGACAGAAATGAGTTATTTGCTACTCAAGGAATATACTAATTGAAAGGAAACAAGACAAGATGCTCAGAGATAAAGAAAATTGTACCTTTTCTAGGCAAAAAGGCTGTGTTCTAGTTTACCTTCTGCTAGAATTGTATCTCGGCATTCCTCTTCCCAATAAAATGTGGGTTTGATTTGCTTTTAGGAAGTTCCTACAGCTCAACACACTGATCACTTTCCTTACTCGCATGTAATAAAGAATCAAGCCAAGAAATCAAAAGTAGATCATTTTGGAAGGAAAATAGTTCTGTCATCTAGAATACAAATTTGTTGTTTTGTTTCAGAAAAATTTAGTTAATCTTACACGTGCCCAAAATTCAAACATTCAAAAGTATTTAAATATTCTTTTTAATCCATTACTGTGTATCTTGCTGTGGTCTCTTTCAAATATCAAGCAAAGCTACTTCCAGACATATTTTATTACCCAAAATGTCCATTTAAGATTAGTCCTCTTTTGATAAAAAAGTAGTTTTTTGCCAGACCTTCATTAGCAGTTTCTGAAGAATAAGCAAGAGGAATTGTGCTTGGACATAATGACACATAAAGGCTTTTGTTAGTAGTATTGGGGCAGAAACCAGAGTCTGCCTCTATTTTGCTTTTTATGTACCAGCGTACCGTAGTACAGGACTTGTCTGCAGGTTTCACACTCTTGCTGAACAATGATAGCAGTAAAATGGCAACTAAAGACAGTGTTTGAAGGCCTTTCAGCTGTGGCCTGCCCAAACATCTGAAACACAGATACTGGTTGATTTACCTTGAAAGATGACAAACCAATGACAACAACATCACACTTAACCCAAAGAAAACAAGCAGCAATTACAAACTTGGATTACATACAAGCAATGGTCCCCTACTTCCAAGGAGCGGATTAAAGAAATCTTCAATACATTTGGACAAGTAACTGAAGCTGAGCAACCAACATAAAATATAACAAAAGTACTTTTTCACTTGTTTCACGGTGTAAAAGAGGTTTATACAATCATCACATCTTATGTTATTTATCCTTTTCTCTTAAAAGACTTCAGAATCCACTTGCAATCCAACTCCACTTGGCAGAAACATTGCAAAGATTTAAAAGATACTTAAAGTAAAAACAGGCTGACTAAAATACGTGCTCACAAAGAAAGCTACAGCAGTGAAGTCAATCTTATTACCTGGCATTACAGATTACATTTAGGGGACAACCACAACAAACCAAGCTTTGTAGCTCTGTAGTTCATAAAGCATCATCTTGGTGTGATTACATGAAAATTAGGAAAGATTGGTGAAAAAAGGTTGCCACCTGCTGTGGTCTCAAAAGCAATACTGTGCTCTTGTGCTTCGCTTTGAATCCATAACAAGGAGTTACTGAAGTGCTTTGTTTTCTTGATAATGACAAAAAATGTAGTTAATCAATAATTTAAAACGACAGGAGAAGGAAACTCCCCTAGAGAATCTGTCAGGTATTCACCACAGAACAACTTCCACATGAATAAGAAAGAAAAACCTACATGTTAATTATTACAAAGGTATGCAAGATTACCCCATTACACAAGAAGCAGCCTCCAAGAGATTTTGGGGGTAATACAAAAGGACGAATGAAAACATCTGTAACATGACATGGCCACAAATTGCATGCAATCCTTAACATTCCCCCCAAGCCAGGGCAGGTGAACCACACACATGGGGCTTGTTCTGTACTGGAGTGCAGTGCCCAAAGCAGAGCAAAACCAGAAATCGCCGCTCATGTACCATGCAAAGACAGGTACTCTTTGAACACCCACAGCGGTGATCGGTGGCAGCTGCTACAGATACCCTTGCTTACTGGATGCTCCTTTCCTGAGTTAATAAAAAAAACGATCAGGTTTTAATCAACCCTATACACCTCACCTCTAGGTGGTTTACACCGTTTACATTGGGCCCAAAGCATATCCAAAATCTTCCTCATGACAAATACAAATTCTTGTGTCTCACCAGCAAGAAGAGCAAAACAAATATGAGAAAAGTAAGTAAAATCCAGCCTTTACAGGGGTACTTTAATAAATTCTGGTGTTTCTTACGTCTCATGGAAAAACATCTACACAGCTAAGTAAGGTTATCCAACAACGTTTCCAGAAGAAACAGGTAAGCAAAACATTGAAGCAGAAATCTGCATGGGTAAAAGTTCATCCCAATAAGCACAAGCAGTAAGAAAAATGCCTGCTGCTAATACTGTTTTATATTCCTAATGAAAATAAATCACCAGTACTCCGTAATGAGATCAAACTCGCCAATGCACTTCAAGACATTGTGGGAGGGGGGAGATTTACCTGTAAAGATGGAAGTCTTACCTTGAAAGGTGGAAGATCATGAGAAACATTTTCCCACTGAAGTAGCAGGAAAATACCTTCTGTAATGTATATGTTTAATTATCCAAAAGTGTTTTAGAATCCAATTGTCGAGGGAAAGAACATAAAGAATCAGAAAGGCAAATCTCACAATTTCCATGTAGATTTTGAATTCAGATATAAAGCCCAATTATTTTTTTTTGTGCTATATAGTTTTCCATTGATTTTGAGCATGGGTTTTTTTCTCCCCTAACTACATCTTCAGATCAAATCATCTAACTGTGTATTTAGCCATCTAAATAATTAACTTTTTTAGCATCTTCAAATTCTGAGAAAGTATAAGAATTAAGCTTTGAATTCCTCTACCATTCTTCTGGTTATTTATAGCTTCCTCACACCTAAAAACCCCCATCAATAATTTTCATTTAATGCTTCATACTATTTTTTTAAGCTTCATGTAGATCTTCACTCACAGAACTAAAATGTTTCTTTGAATAAATAATAATTCTAGACTTTAAAATTTGACAAGAAAGCAGAAGTACATACATTGAAAATTAACTAACATTCTTACTATAAGCACACTAATAGAAACTACAGTTCCATTACCTCACACTCTATGCATTTCTGAAGCATTTAATCGATAAATAAACCTATATTCTGTGACAGGAAGAACTGCTTCTGTCCAGAAGGTAGCTATGTTTTGAAGTATAATCTTAAATGTATCTGTGATTATACCACAAAAGGGTAGGGAAGAGGGAGGAGGAAGGATTTCTGATGTAGCATTAAAAAGCAGAATAAATATTTAAAATACTAAAGGCAATAGAATACAGTCTGAAGTTAATATAGCAAGAAATTCCAAACTCAACCTCCAGGTGAAACCAGCCTTCTGAATGCTTCAGTAGCAGTTGAACCAGTGAAGCAGGCAATTGGAACACCATAAGGTGGAACAGGAAATGAAATTGCATGTGGAGCTAAAGTACCCGGACTATTAAATAAATATTTCCTAACTATTAAGTTAGAGTTGGTTCATCCAAATCAATTTGCAAACTTCTCACTTCTTCAGATTTAAGAACCCTTCAAATTAAAACTTAACAGCAAATGCATCTGTGAAAATCAATTCCTGTTTAACATTCTGTAGCTATTCAGGCTGAGTGATAAGGTTACATTTAGCTGGAGGTGGGTGCAGTGAGAGATGAGGCTTACAATTCCAGCTTGGTATTAATCTGATTATTTATTATGTCCCCCAAAAGCATCCGGGTAAAGAAATATGTCATGTACACAGTATATTACCACAATAGTTTAAAAAGTGATTTTAACTCCTTTTAGAAGAATTCAAAATTGCAAAGCATGTTATGATTTTTATCTCCAAAAAGGCATCTATGGAGCATTTTTCCATGCTTGTAGTTTTCTTCTATTTCTCCTAAACAAGGACATTTTGCAGTTGGAACAGTGAATATTATTTATTCTGCTTCTTACTGACCTGTCCATGCAAGGTCTCAGAAATGATCTGGGACTATTCTTGGCCCGACATGTCATTAGCCTGTTTAAGTGTTGTAACAACTACCTACAAATCAGCTGACTCCAGATCAGTTTTGATTTGGTTAATGTGGCAGTTATTCTGTGTGAACACTGTAAGAAAATGAAATGTATAAAAGCATATCTAATGGGCATCAACATTTTTGATGCTTATGAGTAGTTTCTACAGTTACTGATTGAAAAAGACAAAAGTTTCCCTAAGTTTTTCAGTGTTGAAAGGCTTCACTATGTTTTTTTCCAATCAACATTTAGATAATAAAATTGCTTTACACCTTCCTTTAATTCTTATTATGATGAAATGGATGATGTTTTTTCAGAGTAATGAATTTTCATCAGCTACTATAAAACAAGTATTTGATGCTAGTGTATTTCTTATTAGATAGGCAACCAGGTGACTGGAATCAAACTAAATCCTTTGACAACACAGAACATGCACAACAACACTCAAATTTGGTCACAAGTTCACTTCTGAATCACAGCCAAAGGTTCATCATTGTTTGCCTTTGGTTGCCTTCCCTCTCCTCCTCCGCTTACCAACATGACACAGCAAGAAAACCTTCAGCATTCTGAAGCGTTTGCTCCATTAGTCAGTTTTCGACAGCAGTATTTGCACTTAAACTGATGAACATCTTTACTAGGATAATTTTTTTTCACTTTTTTATACCTGTTATTTTAAGCTACCTTTCTGAGGACCACTGAATTACATTCTGTCTATTCTGATGCTATAATATGCCCTGATTAATCCCTTAGTTTTGCACCCAAACATCATTTCTTTTACCTTTTTTTTTTTACAAGACTTGAATACATGAAACAAATGAATTTAAACAAAACCAAACAATGATTTAAAAAAAAAAATCCAAAAATATATTACAAAAAAATCCAAAGTTAAACGGTTTATCTTGTAGCAAGACATAGATTTACTGGTGTCACCGATGCAGTTTTGGTATCATCGCTCTGGAACCTGCCTGCTGCCAGGGGTGACCACAGCATCTGTGCACTGGGCATCCTCCTGCACTGCTGGGCAGCTGCTTAAGTAGTATTTGGGGCGTGTTAGACGGTGCACAGGCTGATGAGCACATGTGCAGCACGTCCAGCAAGTCCCAGACATTCCAGCTTCACTTTTCACACAGGGAAATCAAACCTTGTGCAGTTGCATTGCTGCTCTTAACAGCAGGAAAAAACAGATACACACGAGTGTAGCTCTCCTACGTGGCAGACGAGTAGGAGTACAGCTTTTGAACAACCTGCTGTTGGCAGCAATCCTAACCTGTTTCCTCAGGAAGGCAGTGCTCCATTTATGAGGAGTTACACCACCACCACCACCACCCCCCAACAACCAAGTAAACAAAAACCCACAACTCAAAAGAAAACCAAAGATACTAATAAAAAAGAAACAACGAACAAAAAGACAGGCTAACACCTCCCGTCTCATTACTTTCATGATTTTACATTCTTGCATGACTACAAAATGAAAAAGCCAGCTGGAAGTAAAAGTTTTCTTCTCCGTCATGGAGCAAATCAAGAAATGGAGCCTATTTTGTGATTCAAAGATAAGCCAGAAACTCAGCTTTTCCTAAAGGGCTCTCACACAGAGGCAGCCTGGTAACACCAACTTAGACTTCCCCCAGCTGTAAAATAGCTTTGTTATTGTCACAAGAGCATGGTACATACTCACAAAAAATGAATACCAGAGGAAAAAAAAAACAACTACATTAATATATATCAGGTTTATGAGTAAGTGCTCATAAGGTAAGATAAACCATAAGTTTTACTCTATTTCCTGACAGATTAATAAAGGAAGGTTAAAACACTAAACAGCATACAGTATGGCAAAAGACCCCTGCACTTCGAAGGAGGGAAGGAAAAGCCCAGAGATAAAGATCTTAAGTCCAGGAAATTTGTGCTGGCAGGCAGCTGTTCCATGCTTGTGAAGTGCTTTGAAAGGGCTGACAGACAGCCCAATTCACATCGCCTAAATAGCCTAGGGGTGCATTTCATCTAGTGAGGAGCTACCGAGAAGCAGCAACCTAAATCCTTTGCCTAGGAAGTCCTCTACTAAAATCAGGTCTAACTTAACTAGAAAGCAAACTTAGTGGATCCGAGGTATAGTAAAGAATGTTATTACCAGAAAGACTTCTCTTGCTATTTGCCTTAGAAATCGGTAAGTGAATCTGCTCACCAGCTGGAAGCACATGATTTTAGTCATTATATAAATAAATAGGTACAGAAGAAAAGACTGAGTCATACTATAGTGGAAAAAAACCTAAGGGAACTTCATCCTCAATTGAACAGTACTGCTTAAATCAAGCTGCTCTTCATAACAAATCCCTTGTACTGGCAGGACGTGACAGGATCACCAAAGCACACCACCATCCCAACACGGTAGACCTGGTATACTGGGAGTAGAGCTGGCACCAGCCTGTAGACTTGCAGTCTGGAAACAGGGCTCCCAGGAACTTGTCCATGAGCCATTTGGAGCAGCAGCAACAAACACAAGCCTCAGTATCTCTTATGATGTAGAGAATGTCACTATTGCATGTCATCCTGTCTTTCTGTATATTAGTCCATCTTCAAACTGCTTCAAAAGACCACACCAAGAAACCCCCCAAAACCAACCAACCAAAACAAAAATCATCACACAAGCTTAAATTTTACTTTAATGAACGTGAAAACAGCCTGCAAGGTTTGCAAAACCCTCGAACTCCATGAGATTCAAACCATTGCTGAAATCGATTAGCTTAATTTATGATGCACTGTGTAGCCAGCATCCTAATTAAACAGGAATTTCTTACAAGCAACTTCTTATAATCCCAGTAAAGAATAAAGCACAGCAGGTGATATTAGGTCACTAGCCTCTCTCTAAGTAAGTGCCATCCCAGCTTTTTTAGTTTGCAGATAGTTGAGAGTGGGGTAAAACGGATATAGACTGAAAAAAAAAATTGTATTTTTAGCATGTTCACTACCCAGTAAAGCTTTAGATGGGTACTGAAAGAAATTAAATCATTTTAGAAGAAGAAAAATTCACTGTCCCCAGGCTTTTATCTCAATGGCTTTGGACAGCCTAAACCAAGGCAAATAGGTTAAACAAGTGTAGCTTCTTAAAATAAGTCCTCTTCAATAATTCTTACAGATACCCCTTCTCAAAAGGAAGATTTCATAATGAGAAAAGCAATTGTGTATTTGCAAAGCAGTGTTATTTAGTCTGACTGAAGAGCTAACGAAAGATTCCGAGGTGAAATTGTACACAAAGTTAACCCGTCACCTTCTCAGTTGGGCTCTGGATTGATCTAAACTTTGAAAAACTGCCATCACATTGCAAAGAAAGAATTAGACTGCTGAACCAAAAAGAGGTGTAATCAATGCAATTCTAAAATCATAGTCAAATAGTTCTACTTCTAACACTACAAAAAAACCCAAAGCAGACATTTAGCCCTACCTTTGCCTTTCTCCGTTAAGTTTACATTTTTTGAAGAACAAAGAAAATCCAGAGTCACTGAATTCTAATCACGCGTCATCGCTTGTGTTGTGTACTGGTTACCTTGCTAAGAAAAGCTCTACCAGGGGCAGAAAATACTGCCATCTCTTCCCCTTCCTCTGTATTTCTGACTCATGCTCAGACAGTTGTTCAGTCCAGGCCTACAGAGGTTGGCAATCTATGCATCTCCCACTTACTTGAATAATTGGTATGAGAAGGATTCCATGAAGTTTTAAGAGCATCAGCTACATCAAATGTCTTCTTTGGTAAGGACTTCTAACTTTTTCTAGTATTTACTCCAAGAGCAGTGCATTATAACTCTGAAAACCTGGAGTCTACTGCCTGCTGTATCACCCAACCTCCTGGGTTATTTTGGCCAGATACCTTTAGTTCCAGGCTTTCTTTTCTATATCATTTCCCCCCTCAGTAAGTTTGGACGTACTGATTGTGTGAGCGTATTCAACACCACCATGCAAGGGATAGGGTGTTTCGCATGATTTTATGTTGAGCATCTAGTAGAATAACATAAGCAACGATGTCTTTTATTCACATCTTCACTTCTTCCCAGGTATGAAGGATAAAGGATGGATGCTCAGTCTCTCCCTACCCAGGCTGCTATTCCCTAAGCACAAACCCCTTTAATAGCACGTATAAAAGCCTCTCTCTTTCAGTGGTATCATGCTTGAAAGTTGTAGTTCTATTCCTAACAAAACATTTCCACTAGGATTTTGCTGGCCTCAAATAGTCAAACCAAGCTTTTGAAACATATTCTAACTGATGGGAGGGTGGGAAGTGTACTCCCTGATTGTAACAGCCAAAGATGCAGGAGGAAACACTTTAATTATTTCACAGAGGCAGAGTCATCCACCTGCAGTGATGCAGAGTATTGAGCATGCCTGCTCTCAGCCTGATCTGCAGGGCTGCTCTGTCAGCCCTTGCTCAACGGTACCACCTCAAGTATATCTGAATGCAAGTTATTGCAGATACTGTTTTTCACTCATTATTTACAATCTGTAGCAGAACATACGACATTGGCCTTTATCTGAAAAGATTTTCACATTCATCTGAACATAGTTAAGATTTGGGGGCTTTGTAATGTGTCAAGGAGAAACATTACTGATAAGATAACCCAGGAGCATTACAATTCATGTTTGTTTTACCAATACAGCACCAGTTTAAATGGAAAATTCTTCTCTTGCCTCTTTTTATCATTTTTATGGAGTTGGAGAACTGAATAGGTTCCAAAGCGCTGATATTTATGACTGAAAAATAAAACATGGTTTGCAGGAGGAGAACCCACTGTTTCAACTTTGACATTAGACTTGAAAAAGAACAGCTTAAAGTATCTCTATTTTATAGTCTGCTTCTTGAATGAACGCCCCATCATTTTCTTTGATACAGCTGTGAAAAGTAAATCCTTCCTCAGACCAGGTTCAGAATAAAATACCATGCCCAGTTGCATTTGAAATAACAGATATCATGGGTAGCCTGTTGCACAATCATCAGTGGTAAAAAATCCAGACACTAAAATACAGAAAGCATCCTGAAACTCCCAGTAAACTCCTGAGGAGCTTCCACACTAAACTACAAGATGCAGCACAATCATTACATAAAACTGCTGTCTCCAATAGTTGTAGCAGGAATGCTTGGACCTCAGAAATAGAATCTCTCAACTGAGTTTTGTTTCCCTTATATCTCACATACTTAAGGGAAAACAGCTTCTTTTCACAAGGCTTCTTTGCCTTTTGGAGTGTATGGGGTTGAACAGGGGTCAGTGTTCTTTCAGTCACTATTGCTTTGACAAATGCTTTGCCTCATCCAGACCAGTTTAAGCATTTGCACACAGAAGTTAGACAAAGACTGTAAAATTCCTTGATATAAATTACTGTATAAAGCAGGGATAGAACAAAGGGGCAGAAGAAAGGTAAAAATGGTTGGTGTAAAAAAAACTGAAATAAAAAACCCCAACAAAACCCCCCAAAACAAACCCAAACCCCCTCACACCACCACCCAAAACCCCAAACCCACAAAGAAAGTCCTACACCAACGCCTTCCCCATTCTCTAGTCAGAGCAGCTAAAAGGCTGTTTCTAAAGCAAAAAACCCATAAAAACTAACAACATTTCTAGATAACATACAGGATACCATAGAATTTACACCATTTACTGCTTTCCATAGTTGAAATCATCCTACTCACCTTTGCCTCACTTCAGCATTTTGCCTCTCTTCCCTTCTTTTTTCTCATTTTATTTACAAAGAAGAGAGGAAGAATCAAAGTGTGATATAAAACCCCCACAGCCATCTCAAGAATATTTTGCACTATTTCCTGCAAATTGAATGAACACTTGCAAACAGCTGCCGCTGTACTTTGGAGGTATTTGAGGTATATGCAGGAACATGCTTTCTATTTAATGTGATCATATGGATTGGGTATTTTAAAGTTCTGCAGTTCAAACACAGCTAAAACTGAGCCTACTGAAGCTTCCTATATTTCAACGCAAAGGCTCTCTTGAAAGCCTCCAGAGATTTACTGTGGTGTCACAACCCTATTTGTGTGGCCATACATTCACATTGAAACCCTCAGCAGAGCCAACACACTGAGAAACCCGAGGAGGCAGTAAATAGGCAATACTATTCAACAAGAAGGAAATCACATATTTTGCTAGCTGTGATATACAAGTTTATTACGACAGTTTTAAGAAAAACATGCCGTTGCAGTCCGCATAAAGTTTGCCTTGATCTATTGCTTCACTGCAAATGCAAAATTAGCTCGTATTGTCAATGGACACTGAAAGAATATGCAACTCAAAGCTTTCCACGGTTAGTTTATGACACAGGAAAACGAACAAAGTTTACTCCTGAACCACAATATTAGATCCAACTAGGCTGTGTGCTGCAGAGAGCAGGGGATGGAAGTGAGGAACCAGAAGAGAATTTGCAGAGTGCAGTGGGTCAGCATCTCGCCCTCCCAGCAGCTGCAGGCTGAAGGAATGCAGTGAGATGCAGAGATTTCAGTAGGTGATTTGGAAACTGTGAGGGGACTGAAGTGAGTGAACTGGTAAAACTAAAAGCCAGCATAAAATAAGATCACACGTGGTTCCCCTTCTCCATAATTC
The DNA here is from genome assembly GCF_028554395.1 of Pezoporus wallicus. Taxonomy (NCBI): domain Eukaryota; kingdom Metazoa; phylum Chordata; class Aves; order Psittaciformes; family Psittacidae; genus Pezoporus; species Pezoporus wallicus. The sequence continues at coordinate 4,045,485 of NW_026639755.1, forward strand.
CTCTTGAAATGAACACAGTTATTTCAACTGCTTATAAACAATTATCTCGGGGAGGGAGAAGGGAGAAGTTCACAGATTTGATACTAGCTTCTGTATCTGGAGAGCCACTGTTTATGTAACAGACACAGTGTAAAGAACTTCAGTGTCGAACAAGCCTTGATTTCTATTTGGATCCTTCATTTAAAGGGTGGGTTTTATCTCAAAAAGTCAGTCTAGAACCTCACAATTTGAAGTTCAATATGTTGAAAAACCCAAACACGTGGGCATATTTCACATTTAAAATACAGATGCACCATTTTCTTTAGCTCCAAGGGGAGCCTGCTTATTTGCAGGCACAGGATACAGTCCTGAGAAATCAACTCTTTAACAGAAAGGTTTGGAGCCATCTCCAGAAGGAAATACTGAGCAGCACACATCTTTCATCTTATACCACCAGTGTATTTTAAGGGGAATTTATGCAGTTCGCATAAGGTTTGCGAGGAATACATTTATATCCTGCACTGAATATGAATTAATACCTATACACACACACAACCTAACCCTTTAAACTATCAGCTCTCATCTATTTTATTAGTGCTTCAAAGTGTTCTTTACAAGCAGCATTCCTTAACAGTAGCCCAAGCCCATTTGGAATAAAACTACTCTTACTGGCTCTACAGCAAAGCCAAAAGCATTTGCGTACAAACTGCATTTGCAGTTATTCCAAGGGGAATTATAAAGCACTTAATAACATAAGAGGAACATTAATCTTAACATGCTGTTTAGGTATTAATTTACTTTCAAGTTGTATATGCCATATCTCTGGGCATGATGCACTTCACTAAGAAAATATTATAATAATCCACAAAGAGCCACAGAAAATAGCAGATTACTGATGCTTTAATGCATAATTACCTGGAAGACAGAAACAATCACTGTAACTCATGCTTGGTGGATCAGTCTCAGAAGGAGGAGTGACAGATGGGGATAGTTGAACTATTTCCATTTATTATGTTAGTAAGCTCACCAGCTGAGCTTGCCCTCACACTTAATGGATACAGTAAGTACAGGAATGTCAGCAATCCAAGAGGGCAAACTGGGCAAACCGAGTACTTTTAATGGAAAAAGAAAAACAACCCATGCTCTTGTATTCCTGGAAAAGCCAATACTCTTCTATACTCTAGTGTTATTGCATGCTCATGGTTTGCTGTCCCAGCACTCCATTTCAAACTCACAAACTACCTTGAGGAAATATAACCAGAAAATCCACTTACATCCTTATGCCCCCAGATCATGCTCTGGGGCATAAGAGAGACTACACAGATAGGAGCTGGCTGCGTTACACATCTCACTTCTGGTCTAGTTGACTACGTCAACAAAATGCACTTACTGAACTAATGGATGATGGAGTAGTTGAAAGGCACATGTAAAATGATTGCATACAGAGTTCATTTCAGATGAAAGTGGCTTTTGCTCAATTCTCATATAAACATATGTTTATGCCATGTACTGACTCAACAGCAAAACTCCTAAAGCCTTCAACAGCAACCAGCACACTAGGTTTTTCAAACCATTTTACCTGGGTGGATTTGAATTCTTTGTGGTTTTTTAAAGAAGCAAGATGTTTCTGGTTTGACACACAGCATTTCACTTCACATTACTTCTTTCTCCTTTCTCCAAGGGGTGAATTCCCCAGTCCACTACCACAAAAGAACACGGAGAAGCAGGGAAAAAAAGATGGAGAGATAGGCTTTTCCTACTATTATCCCTTACTATACTGAAACATGATGTATGTCCAATGTGAATATTCATAAAACAGTTAAAAGTTCACAAATTGTGTATCAAATATAGCTTGTGAATTGCTCTTTTCAAGTTACACAGACTTGGATTAGATGACATATTGTTCACTACTGAGATGGAAAGCTAGTTAGTCTGTGGATTTGCCTAACAAGAATATGACAGATGGAGCAGAAGCAGCAAGTAAACATCATATAGAGAAACATTTCTGACAAAGACCTACAGAGAGCAACTAACTGTGCTCTGAGATGCTCTGAGTTTAATTACCTCCTCTATGTAGTTTTCTTCTCCTAAATGAGAAAGATACTTGTCTGTTTTTAAGTATTTCCCTCGCTTCTGTGGGACTGGATTGCACTTTAAAGATTGCAACACGCTATTGAAGATCAGGTCAGACAGAGCCGGTGGCATTTAAAATTAAATTAAAGGCTAAAGCTATCATATAAACAGTTATGAAACCTGAGATAGTTTCAGGAAATAGGGATGAACCTATTTCATTTTAACCATAGCTAAGGTTAAAATAGAACAAGCAATTAAGAGCTGGAAAGGATACTCTGCAAAGGCTTCAGAAATCTAGTGTATTAGTCTGATGCATACAAAACAGAAGATCCCGAGCCACCAACTGGAGCCAAGGTTCAACTCCAGAGCAACAACTCCAGTCACTTGTGCTTGCCACAGGTAATTACTGACAGCCCTACCACATACCAAAGGAGTAACAAGGTACCATACTTTAAAAGCCTATTCCTTATTCTATAGGTGTTCTTGATTTGCAGAATTTGTTTCAAAAGTCACACCCAAGCTGTTCATCAGCAACACAAACATGATTCTCTTCTCTGAAACAGAAGATGAACACTGAAAACACAATCTGAACCTGAATTGTTCAGACGACAAGAATTTGGGTGTGTGAGGAACACAATGTATTACTTGCAACGTTTTCACTGCTAAAAGCTCCAATTGCAATATATGCTTCAGAAGTTTGGCACAGAAAAATATACTGAAAATTTACAACTAACATCCACAGCACCATATAATTTGATGAAGTGCCTGACAGCTTACAAAATGCATTACTGTCTTTTGTTATAGCAGGAAAGACTGGGGAATGTGACAGATATCAATTCCCTCCTTTTTTAAGGTTCCCTGGGTATTTTAATTTTACCTGTATCCTTTTCTTGAATACAACGGCAAAAGGCAGACAGCAACTTTGTCTTAGGACTTGCAGATCACACAAAATAGTGGCCCTGGGTAAGCCTATACCACAGGTGCAAATTTGCCCCCAAAATAACAGGGAGCTTATAAACCCTGTATGCTGAACAGGAATAAAAGACTAGGAAGAGGTGGTGATGAAAGAGAGCTGTAGAGATGGTATTTCTTAATGTGTTCGCTAGTACATGTCTTGGGCACACACACAAAACATATTTTGTGAGATAAGATGTTAAGTTATTATCAGCAGAGGATGGGGAGAACACACACAGACAAGATGATCTAGAACAGAATGTATTTTCATGCGTCAAAACAAAGTCATGATATGACCACAATGTTCAGCAACACAGCAGGCACAGCATCAAATGGAACAAACTCAGATTGAGGACACCCCCCCCAAATAGCATTTCAGAGGTTTTTCAGTAGCATTTCATCTGTTGCAGTGATGATAAAGACAAATGAGACCTTGTCAACTCTCTCATGGTGATGAGAAAAAACCTGACCTACTGCATCAGTGTACCTCACCTGGAGCAGTGGCTGAATTTCCAGCCACCCAACCATTCATGTTCACAGAAGAAACTAGGAAGATGTAGAGAAACAGTACAGAAAGGAGATTTAATCTTCCATTCATTTAACCTTACAACATGGTTAAAGGGGCAGTTTGTAGCTGCTGTGTTCTTACAGGCAGTTAATTAAATATCACTGGATAAGCAAACAGAAAGGAAAATAGGAAATGTGTTTAACTTAATCAGTTAGGCTGAGGCATTTCTAACAATAAACCACCAGAATTACACTAGTACTTGAAGACAGGTTCTGCTTCTTAGAGCAAAGACATTCTGGTGTAACTTTCTAATTGAAACAAAAGGGGCAAAACCCTACATTACTTTGAATGTGGAAATTCATTCCATGGCAAAAATCACTGCACCGATTGGTACCCAGAAAGCAAGGCATAGTGCTGAGCAACTGAGTTGCATTGATTGTATAAGCTGTAGCACATTACTTCGAAAAACAACACCCCACAAAAAAACCCTGTAAAAACCAACATACAAGAACACTTCAGAAGCATGTTGGGAGCCCTAAGCTTTTTAGCTTGCTATTGACCATGGACAGGCGCTTCAACCACAGCTACCTATTAAGAAGTACCAGTGCTGCGCCACACTGACAGAAACAGGTTGCTGTCAGAGTGCAGCAAGAGCAGAACTCCTGAGAAAGATATTGGTTTTCTTCTTGTTTAGAAGAGATCTTCTCTCAGGAGTTTTGCTTTGATCCTGTACAACAAAATGCAGACAAAAGAGTTATCGGGTGCACAAAAACACGCATGCAGCAGCATTCAGGTCTCCAAGAAGCAGGATATTTTTCAGAGATACGAAGAAGATTGTTCCTGGAAATCTGTGGTTTATCCATGAGCAGAATGATGATGGCTCCAATTAAAGCAGTTTCTTAGGACCTTTTTAAAGGGGAGAATAAACTTCACAACATGCCTCCACAAATACCTCCAACAATGATTCAAGGAAAAACTGTCCTCAACATAACGCCCTGAAGAGGTTTTCTTTTCTCCCCAGCAATAGTCAAGTGGACTTTTTTCTTCCCTCGTTCTTTAGGTTCTTACAGACACTCCACTAACAGTAACGTAGAGTCTTTCTAGCAGGGAAAAAAGGAAAGTTATTCACGGCATTGCGCTCATCACTGCACTGCTGAAGCTTACTTGAAGCTACTTACACTGCTGAAACCTCCTGAAGCTCTTATTTAAACCCTAAGGAAGTTTAAGGGATCTTCTCTTTGCCAGTTGAAGGCTCACCACCACCTTGTCACGTGGCCTGACAGCACTGCACGTGAGCTATTACTTCAAAGTAATTTTCAATTTTCTCCCACTCTAGTTCAATCCCATTAATTGGTATTCATGAACTCACTTTGAAGCCCAGCATGTCTTACTTTCCATTTGTAGACATGCAGTTTCATTTGCTCTCCTCAAGACCACTTACAGAGCAGACCTGAATCAGTTTTGAATTTTACCTGCTACTGAGAATTGACCTCAATTTTGGGTTTTGTGGCATCAGCAAATTCAATTAGTTTATTTCCCACATCTAGGTCGTCAATGTTGGCTGGAAACAGAAGAGGTCAGAGTGCTGACCTCTGTGGAACTCCACTGCCCACCAAACATGCCTTCTCCTTTTTCTGTTGTGTAATTGGGGCTTACTCGTTTTTATCAACTGTCTCTAATGTCTGAACTTCATTCACATGCATTGAACAGCAGCCTGCCAACTAAAGCTCTGTTTTTGTTAAGCTCAGAACATAATTTCAGGAAAAGCAAAAGGATCACAGTTCATATTTTCTAGACTCTGAAAGAAGAAAACAAAGGAGAAACAAAACAAAGCAAACTAGATGGAAGAATTGTTTATGATTGTTATACTGCATGGTAGTAGTACCAGAAAACCTAAAAGATCTTTTTCAGTAAGAACTGACTGCTAGAGCAAGTTACAGAACCACAGAATCATTAGGGTTGAAAGGGGCATCTGGAGATCATCTCATCAGAGCAGGTTACATAGGAACACATCCAGGCAGGTTTGGAATGTCTCCAGAGAGGGGGATTCCACAACCTTTTTGGGCAACCTGTTTCAGTGCTAAGCCACCTTCAAAGTGAAGAAGCTCTCCCTCATGTTGAGGTAAAACTTCTTGAGTTTTAGATAATGGCCATTACATTCAAGAATGCAAAAAAAAAAATTGCAAAAGATTTTTTTCTACCCTCCCTCGTTAAATCTCATCCTGAACTTTGGTTATTGGGAAGCCAGGAATTAACTCGGGTTGGAAGGGTTCCCTGCAAGTCACCTAGCCCAATGTCCCACCTCAAAGCATGCTTATTTATAACAGCTTTTTCAGGGCTTTGGTCAGTCAAGTTTTGAGTATGTCCAAAGACTGATGTTTCAAACTCCTTTTGAACCTGCCCTGGTATTGGCATCCCCCATGGTGAAAAATATTTCTTCTTACACTGACCTGGATTTTCTCATATTCCAACTTGTATCTTCTACCACACACCCCTGCACTATGCACCTCCAAGAAAAGCCTGGTGCCATCTTCACTAGGACTAGTTACACCCTTGCCAGCTCATTGACCACCTTAAGTCAGGTGTACTCATTACATGCATAGGCTAATGAAAAAGTACACACTTGAAAGTCAGACAATGAAAAGACAGATGTCCATAAACCAGTTTACCATAGCTATGCTTAAAAGCTATGTGGATGACTCTGCCTCCTACAAGACTCACCCCCCTCCAGAGTGGCAAGTGCAAAACTGGGTTACTTATGGAGCCAGAACCATAAGAGCTGATGTCCTCCTACACCAACAGTCAAAAGCCAAATGTTCTGGCACATTAAAGATTTTCTTCTGTTACATTTCAGCATCACTCCATTATTCCATTTTCCTCCCTTCCCGCTTCTACACCCCAACTGTGTTTCTGCAGGTACAAAGCCTAAGAGCAGTCTCAGTTTCCAGTAAACTGACCTTGCAGATAGAGTACCCAGAGGTGGCAAATGTACGTCTGGGAAACCTAATTTTCAACCAAGCCCAATAGTTGGAGTTAACAGTGAAAATTCTATTTCTGGTTTATTAAACTATAATTAAAAAAAAGTTGAGGCGTAGATACCAGTAAGCAATACTTCATATTGATTTAGTCATGGAAAACACTTTTTCCACCTTTTATGCAGAAGTCACATCCCAGTCATCCTAATTCCGATTGAAAAGTGAAACAAAACAGACTGACAAACAAGCAAGCCAGAAAATCAATAAACCCCAACTACCAGCTGAAATACATCACATTCTCATCACTTTCTTGGTATCTTTAGATGACCATAGCAATTCAAGAGGAGAGAAAAAAACAACTGCAACTCCCTAAGTTTGACTACAAAGACTTTCATTTAAACAGCTTAGCACATGCTATGCAATGCATGACTATCTAAAACTGTGATTGCCGTGAGTCAGGTATTTATTATTTCACCAAACCTCAATTTCCCCACCTAAATAAATATGGCTATCAGTACTGTTTTCCAGCTCCTGCATTTACAATGATTACTGGGTTCTAGCTCAGGATGGATCACCTGAATTTCCCAAGGCCATTTTCTGAAACGCATTGCTAAGTCGACAGGCATGCAACTTAAAAGAACCTAAAAATTCCTCTAATTCCTTCCATGTGTAATGCAAGAGGCTTTTTGAATTGCAAGCTATAGGCAGTCATTTTGCTGAGTTCAGCTAAACAAAAGAGCAAAACAAGGCATCTGCATGCTAAGACCTTGCTCACTGCTCAAAGAATTTCATTTGTTCCTAGCACTAGAGCCAAGGGTGATCACTCCCCAGTGAAAAACACTACTGCACAAAATCTCTGTAGCAATACATATTGTCAATACTGTTGTTAAAACTGTGGTCTTCTGATTATTCCCTGTTTTCACAAGGCTTTCCATATGTTTTTCTTTACATCTAGCTCATATGGCAGTATGCTGCATGTTGGCAGTCTGCAATAATATGTGAGAGAATTGTAGGAATGAGGCAGATAATAAAAATACTTCTAAGCAGAATGTAAGGAGGAGGAAGTGTAACTGTGCATAGATATCAGAAGGCACGGATACAGGGAATTGTCAAACTGCCAGCGGAAAACTCTCACCCTGTTAACCATGATTATAGCACCCCCATATTTAAAGCTCCACAGCCAAAAGCAAGTAGCAGTTTAGGTCAGGAATTAAAACAGGCCCTGCTGACTTAGGCAGTGATTCTCCTTAGACAATACAGAAAGAGTCTAAGTGTAGATGCCAGCATGTTATAGACAGGTACGCCAACTTGAATGTGCATCCCTAGTAAACTGCCTAGAAAACCAAAATGTAACCAAAGCCAATGTCTCATAGATTTTTATCTCTATACTTTTTCCTACTCACCTACTATCAGTGACCAACCTTCTGAAATGTTTTCAGCTCCTTTCTTCATTTACAGATGAAAAAAACACAGCATAGGGTTATCTAACGACAAGCCACAACCTAGCATAGAAAGTCAATTGAACCTAGTCTTTCTCTTCCTATAAATTAGATGTTTCTGAATATTATGTGCAGATCAAAGAAAACATTCTTGCTTTCACTAAATAAAGCAAAGAAGGAATTTGGTCCAGTTTAAGTTACCTTAGCACAGATGCTTTTTGCTGGTTTAGTCTCTAAACACTTTCTGAAAAGGACATCTTATAAATAGTTTTCCATGCAAATCTAAAACCTTTTCAATTTACAGTTGTAAAGTTCACTGCACCCCAGAAGGCTTTTATATGTATCAGGAAATTATTTGGCTATACAAGCCACAGCAGCAGGCACTGGCATTTGAAAAGTATGATGCAAGGACTTCACTTTATTGTCAAGCAGAACCATTGGCCAGTAATTTAAATAACCCAAGCATTAAGAAATTTTATTCTATTGTCTCTCAGAAATGAAAAGTTGAATTTACAGAAGAGGTTTAAAGAAGTACTTCAAGATACATAAATATAAATATCGCCAGACAACAGATGACTGTGGAGGAAATTAAGGGCACGAAGCCTTACCTAATGCAACCTTGGTTGAAATGCAAGAATAAAGCTATTGTATTCTTCACCTAGCTAGACGATGCCAACAAATAAAAAAAAATAAAAAAAAAATCACAAATGCAGTTACAGAATTGGACCTTCTATCACCTTTCAAAAGCTGAGCTTTATTCCTTATGTAGTTCATAGGAGTTTCGAACACAAACTAAGCAGGAATGGCAGAATCCAGCATGTATGTGCCAGTTTTAATGAGACAGTAGTAAACTTCCATCCAAGGCAATCTATGTTAATGACTGTTAGCAAGTGCTGCATCATCTCCTACATGTGTATAATCACCCAGGTTGCATCATCTCACACAATTAGACAACAGCAGTGCTGAACCATCTCAGTACCAAAACATTTCCCTCTTACTATTACTTAGACTGAATTATGACTAATGCAGAACAGAAAACAATTCCCTTAATGCATTACTCCTGCCATCACTGATGGAGTGCTGTAACCGACACACCAGACTTGTGTACCATCACACCAGGATGGACTGCATGCTGTGGTTTCTCCAGGGAGATCTTATGACATCTTAGGGTGCGAAATACCCTAACTCAAAAGCTGCGGTTTGTGCTGTAGCTTTACCTCTTCTATGACAAGTGATAATTCTTTAACATTCAGAGCAGATCTCTTGGTTTCTACTCTCAGAAGAGAAATTAATCCCTTTTGATGTATTTGAAGCTCAGAATTCCTGTTTATCCATGCTTGCTGAAATAAAATATAAATAAAAACAAAACCCCATTTTCAGACTTCAAAAAGGCTCAATACACCCATCTGTTCCAGCTAAATTCTGCACGAGAACGAGGAAAAAAACTCCACATAAAGGGTTTGATTTCTCATGCCTTCAAGTCACTGGGAATTTTCTCAGCAACTTGAATGGGAGAAAGATCAAGCCCAGGGAGCATAGCAGGGCAGCCAGCTGGCCACAAGGTATTGATTGCGAGGCCTGGGTCCTTTTTGAAATAGTATGTTTGACACTCAGGCTAAATAGGTTGGCACAGATGATCTATGGCAAACAGAATGCTACCAACTCAGGTATTCACTGAAAGACTCACAAAATTTGGCCTTTGTCTTCCTCCTCGCATACAGACTCATGCAGTTATGCAGGAATCTTGGGTTCAGGATGAAAATGTTTTTAGCCAAAAGCTATAGACAGCTTGCAAAGTCAAAGCCTTAAAAGCTCAACAATCAGAAAGCATGCCAATAACCAATCTGAGGCTTTCCATGTATCTGCAGGCTAGAGTTGTGCTTTCTAAACCTTTTAAATAACCACCTTTAAAAATTCAGTAAGCCTTTTAATCTTTGATTTTATCTACTAAAAATAGGAAAGCAAAAAAGGAGAACTATATACTCCTGCAAATGGGTGTCAGTTATGCAAGACCCTTAACTCAGATATTAACAAGTTAGAAAACCTATTTTGATTAATAGGAAGTTACAGTATTCATTACTTTGGAATCCAAGTATTTTGCAAATGTTTTAACTTCTTTGAATGCCTAAACACACCACTCCAAATGCCAAGTTAATTCTGACACACTGAAGTACTGCTCTGAATGCAAGTACAGGAAAGCATATCTATATGAAAACACAGCTCACCGAAGATAAACCCTCCTTCTGCAACACTGCAAGGACTTTGCGATATAAAAGTCTAAACCAAAATTACAGCAATTAACTGAACAGTCATAACTTTATGTCAACAGTTTTAGACTGTAGCTCAAGTTTGGTTACTTTAGAAGCTATAGAAACCACATCGCACTAATCAATAGAAACAATGCCACAGAAAAATTAGAGTGGAACAGTTTAAAATAGCTTGAAAAAACCTCACCTTAGGACAACAACGGCAAATTCAACTTTTGAAAATTTGCTGGGAGAGGGGAATGCATTTCCATGAACAAGTCTGTTCATTCTGAAATGTCTTTAAAGATAAGAAAATTAGTCTTTTTTTTTTCCCCTCTTCTTACTCAAGAAAAAAACCCGAAAGACTGCTGTGATAAAAACGTATAATTCATACACCATCTCTTCACTTCGTGTTGTACTTCTTTAGGAAAGATGTGGCCGGCCAGTACATTTTTACTTGCAAACTGGGTAAAGGGATGGCTTAAACTTTCCTAGAACCGAGGCAATACAGGCAGAGAAGAGAGAAACTTGGAGACACTTGTTCCATTGGTCACCATCAACCTACAATGAGTCTGTGAAAAGCAGGAGAAAATTCAGTCTCCTTGCATCATTGTGTTGTAACCTTTGCAGTACTCAGGAGCCATTACCAGAATATCGGATTGAGAAAAACTGGCAGAAAGATCTCTTCCCATGAGGACTCAATGGAGAGCAAAGTGAATGTGTTTGCAGCCACCTTCTATTCTGTGCCAGTTTTCATGTCATTAAGAGATCAATTATCTAGTTCAGCTTCCAAAATTTAACATCCTTTTCCCATTTTGGGGATGCTCATTGAAGAAAATTGTAAACAGAACAATCAAAAAGCTGTAAGTAACTTGAAATCCCATCACTCCATAAAAATGCAGTAGTGAAGATTAAAGTCTTCACTGTTGTAGGAAAAAGCTGCTCAGCTCATGGGACTTAAATCAGGATCAAAGGGGCTTATTGATATATTAACAACATGTAATTAACTGGGAAGCAGAAAACTACATATTCAGAATCAATATCAACAATACAACAGATAAACCACAACAGTCGATACTTTCAAAACATTAATGAACACCTAGAAACATCTAAACACCCTCCTGTAACCAGTCCCAAAAAGCTGTACTCCCCTGCAAACACGCACACCTACCCTCCTCAGGGTGCATGGGTTCTCCTCCTGGCACATCTTCCCCTGAGCACTCCCACTACTGTCCATCCCTCTGATGGGTGCACACTGGGCACAGCATCCTATAGGAGGTCTGTGCTATCCGGCCTTGGCAGCACCTAATTACCAGAAAAAGGCCATGTGGACTTTCTTACAAGTGATCAAAATTGAACTCCTGAACCCTGCATGCTAGAAAACTAAGTGCCTGCCTTATGATGTCTTCAGAAGGTCTGTAACTAATATGATCATAGAGTAATGCAGTTTATTAGGGACATCAAGAGGTACCTAAATCCACCTCCCGCTCAGGGTATGTTCAGCCATTGGATCAGAGCAGTTGGTCAGGGCTTGACCAGTCAGGTCTAAACCCTGCAAAACTGAAGACTGCAACACTCAGGGTAACTGTTCAACCTCACTGTCCTTGGGGGGGGGGGGGGGGGGGGGGGGGGGGGGGGGCGATAGTTTTTCTTTATATCCAGTCTGAATTCAGATTCTCAGTTATAATTCTACCCATTTCTCATCCTGCTGCCACACACTAAGCCTGACTCCATCTGCTTGATAACCACCTCCCTACTGGTATGGGCAGGCTGCTCTCAGGTCCTCCTGAGGCCATTTCTCCTCCAGGCTGAAAAAGCCCAGATGTCAATCCTGATTTACCACCACAGACACAGTCCGCTTCTACCTAAGCACTTTAGACATTAGGGTACATTTCCTTGAGTTTCTTGCACAATTCTCCTCAAAGATAGTTCTTCTAAGTCGTGGACAGCAGCACACAAAGGCAGTGGTGCAGGAAACACCCTGTCAGGATGTTCTGCTTTAGTCAAGACTGCAATTCACTGTGGGATAGAGAAGCGGCCACAGTCACCCAGGTTTTCTAAACGTATTATGCGAGACAAACTGAAAAAAGCCTCTCCCAAAAGCAAAGAAAGTAGACTTTTCAGTGGCTTAAATAAAGAGTTAAAATGGCAGCAACAGGATAGCAAAATAGAGGACATCCACTGTTCACAAAGAACACTGCTAATAATACAGTCAGGCCCCACTGAACAATCAAAAACAAGTTGGTTGCCTCTTAAGAGAGAATTAGTTCATAAGATACTGACAGCGCTGGTCTCTAGTTAACCTCTCAACAGATAAGACTTCCAATAGAGTAGTTTGGTTAAGTGTAAAATATCTAGATGCTTTTGAAGACTGACACTCTCTGAAAGACCTGTAAGGTATCAGGAATCTACCTAGCCCCCTGGGGGAGCTACAGGGAAGGCAAGTAGCAGGATTGGTCTGCATGGTGTTACAGAAAGGCAATCTTACTCTAGCCATTTTTGGAAAGACTGATCAGGATAACATGGTTATAGCTTCAGGATAACATGGTTGAGCAAGTCATCTATGGACACCAAGCACTAGTGGAGCAAAGAAATAGCAGAAGAGAGTAATAGTGACCTCTAAAAACAAGATGCTACTTTCTCTTTCAAAAAGAGCTTGGTGCTGCTCAGTAGTGAAAGACTCCTAGGTGTCATCAAGCCTAAGTATCGCTGTCAAGCAAACTACTCAGCCATGCACGTGAGTTCCCTTTTATCCCACTCTTGGCACACCACACTCTTACAGAGGCAGTCATCTTCCATATCCCCTGCCTTGACAAGACTGCAATTCTACCTATTTAAAAAGCAGGGATTATGCCATTAATTCTCAACAACAGAAGACTCAGAAATCCCTCTGGCTCTGACCTGCTGTAACACACACCACATACCAAACACCTGGGGTTCAAAGGCAAGCTCTATAAAGCATGCTTAGCATCCCAGCAAAATCCCAGGGTGGATGGCAGTACATTCCAAATAGTCTCTCCTCTGAATGACCTGGACAGAAGATGCACTGCCAAGTGAATTTTTAAGGCTTTACAGGGATGCAGTTAGCTCATATCACCTGGGAAGCCTTTACAGACCAAAGATCTTAACCTCTGTCTGTAAACATAAGGCAAGGAAAGGATCCAAGAGCCAGAAATTGCTCCAAGCTGATGCATGGCAGAAGCACACCTTACAGCTATCAGGTGATAAAATGTGATGTCTTTTGTATATTTCAAATAACTTCAGCCATTATGTAAAGCAAATCCCTTCTCGAACTAAAAAAGCAAGTGTTTGAAACAGGCCTGTTATCTGCCTGACCATTCCCTCCGCAAACTGATATACAGAAAGGATGCTATGCTGCTGGCACTGTTCCAATCTAAGCAGCATGCACATCCTTCCATCATCGCAGCACTTGGGGGATCAAACCAGAATGGTGTCAGCGTCGTTTCCAGGGCAGATATTCAGCACTGCAGGACAGATGACTGCTCCAAATAAATACATAATTAAATACTAGGGTAAAGAGTAAAAATTGTGTGTGATAAATAAAATAAAAGCAAAACAGACTCTGAACAAAATGTGTCCATCACAGTCTAAATGAGGAATGAAAACTAATATCACCCCAAACTCAGCAGTCTGCTGAAAAGCTAAAAATGAGATGCCAGTGGGGATCAGCAGACCTGTGAAACTTAGAAAAGTTCACAAACTGAAGGAGAAAGAATAAGATGCTCTTGCCAAATAAAAATCCTACTCTTTAACGTCAGTGCTCATTCTTAGCATTCTTGGAAACATCAGTAATGTTTTTATGCAACCAAGATGACAGGTACATGCACATTTCACACCTATACCAAAGACTAACTTTATGTGGTTTGAGCTTATTTTATTTAGAGAAATCTGGTATCTTTATACCACTGTATTACCTTTGGGTCTTCAAAGAGGGTAGCTATCATGTAGAGAGACATAAAGTCATCCTGCCAAGGATGCGGAACCGTTTCCATGTGAACATCTTAGAAAGCATCCACAAGAAAAAAAAGAGGAAGACAAAAATCTAGATTCCCAAAGTCAACAGAGAAGCTCCAGAAGTAGAGACAGCTGCTGATTTAGTCCTGAGAAAATGAGCATCTTATTAAGATCTCTCTGCCCACTCTTGTCTCAGCGCCGATTCTCATTCCTGCAGACGGCCTGCCTGCTCTCAAAGACTTCGTGCAGCACCCACTGCCAAAAGCTGTGCCTGGAATGTCAGCAAGTGAAAAGAAAGAAAACCCAAACACACACCACAAGTTGTGCTCGAATTTTTGCAGATATCAGTGTCACAGCGTGAGGCCTACCTGAAAGCACCACCCAAATAAATGAGATTTTGGCTGCATCTGCCTGGCTCTGATAATAACATACATAGCGGAAAACAGGGATGTGATAGATTAATGTATCTACCTGTTGCAAAATGCACACATTTTGTAGTAGTATTTTTGTATATATATGTATACTTTTGTATATGAAATATATTATATTTTGTAGTAATATTTGTGGTGAGAGACCAAAGGGCAACAGCAAAGACAGCCCTTGGTGAGGGAATGCTTAACCCAGGCATCTGACACCATGTAAAAGGCTTCACTTCACCACAGTGTAGAGGCCAGGCTGGCAGCTGGGACCCTGCATATCAGTTGGGCAAACAGAGCAAGTGTCTCACTTCCCAGGCTTCTGGCCTCCATCTAATCTGGACTAGAGGATAGGAGCCTATGTTAGTATGAACTTGTGATAAAATAGAAAAGGCTATCCACCTGCTATACCTGCTTTTATTAGTAAATAAACTTGAAGTTATACGTCACCAAGTGCTGAGACATAGTTCTTCTGACAAATTTTCCTGTGACATGTGAAATATTTAATTTCTATATTACTTAATAGCATTAGGCACCCCAGTACTCCAGAAAAGATGGGGCTTGTTTTATCTCTGATGTCATCACACCAGAGTTCACACAGCTTCTACAGAAGATGGCACCACAAAGAGGATGTGGGATGCTCGGCATACCACAGAAATACACACTGAGAACATCCACCAGCCAGCTGAAATCACCTGCAGGGCACTGGGGCAAGTTTAATTCTCACATGGAAACGGAAGTAGCCATAATGCTGAAATGGAGTCTGAGAGCAGAAATTAGTTTACCAGTTATAACTAAAATGCTGTCATTGCAGCTACTTCAAAGCAGCACATAGAGCTCATGTTCCAACCCCACTCCTCCTTTCTGTAACTTGAACAGGATAATTACTTCTTCAAAATTAAACTGATCTCTCTACCCCTTTCCTTACAAGACTGATTCCTTCAAATCATTTAATGATATTCAACTATTATGTTAAGCATAATTGACTAACCTAAGGTTTAAGGACACCAGCTATTATTAACAGTGTTTTTAAAACACGTTTTGCTGACATGGCCACAGATGGAATTTGTAACAGAGCTTTACACGCTCACAGGGCGGCCCGGAAATGTTACATATAATCTGTCTCTTGAGGTGAGGACAGGGCAGAAGATGGGGCTAAAGCACAGGAATTACACATTAAAAGTATTTCTAAAATATAATGTCAAAGACAGCAGATGCTTAAAAGATTGGGCTCTTGTGAAAACCCAAGCAGCAAGCAGACATTACACTGCTCTTGCTCCTGCTGGACAGGGATTCCTGTGTGAGCTAAATTTGACAAACCAGGTTTAGAAGGTACACATCCACATCGAAAAGAGAAAGTTTTAGGTTTCTTGCTCTCAAATCTTTGTAGCATGAGCATGCTTCTGCAATCCACGACAAGATTCTGGCCCTGTTCATAATTTGACGCCGCTATTGACTTGTATGAACAGAGGCAGCCAGAAAGAAAAGGAAGTTTTTGATATCAAACATCTCTTCTTTCAAATACAAGTAATCTGGATTATTGCATCCAACACTGGATGCTTAGATGTATAAGCTTCTCATATCAGTATATCTGGTTCTTACCTGTGCCGAGAAGCATAGAGCTTTTCCAGAAGCCTGCAGACATAGCCAATGCTAAATGACACTGGACTGGAGATAGCACAGCTCCAATGTAGTGCCTTTCATTTCAAAGTCATGTCTTCAGGTTGCCTCAGTTGAATTTTCCCCACAAAGATAACAGGCTGAGTTTTATTCATATATACATATATATAAAAGCATATATATGTATTCTGATGTACATATATATTCATATACGCATATATATTCTGATGTACACATATAGGACCCAATTCTTCAACAGCTTACTCAAGTTTTAAAAACACGACACTTCATCAGAACCATTTGCTGTTTGCAGTGGTAGAAAGCAGAGACCAAATCAAATCTGAAAGTTCTGGCTTCTTGCCATTACAAATACTAAGATCAGCATTCAAGAATAGCTAAGTAGATAAGACACTGTGCGCACCTCTCTCATGGTGATTTTAATATATGGACATAAAAATAGTAGAAAAAACACCCACTGACAGGTAATCAGTAAAACCCAAAGCAGTGAAGACATTTCCCACTTCTGTGCTATAGCATTTAGTAACTAAAATCTGTTTCAAAGCTTTATAGGCACTGGGAAAGTTAAAGACACTGCCAATAGCCTTTCCAACGCTGCTCTTTACATTTCTCTTGCCTGGAAGATTAAGACATCTACCTTCTGATCCCAAATTCCCAAAGAACCTTTGAAATCAAAGTGTAAGAACAGCAAAATAAAGCTCCAATTTTAGTACAGCAAGAGAGCACAGCGAACTTCTGCAAGCCCTCCATTTGCAGAATGAGGGAAGCAGATAGGCTGTGGTTATATTTAGGCGAATTGATTCATAGCAAAACTAAAATCTAGATGCATCTGCCAGAGTAATACCACGTATTATGAAGAGCAGAACCTCTCTTCAGAAGTGCAGAATCCCACCATGTCTTACAGTGGGATGCAAGTGTCACTAGGCAATACCATGACACAACACAGCAGCTCATAGTTGTCAACTTGTTCTGCCCCAAAATACCCACATCAGGCCAGTTTGGGGCGTTTTTAACAATATTAAATTAAAATGCAGACAGCTAGAATATTATCACTTTTAACTCAAGGACATCTAGGAAAAGGGGCAGTGGGTCAGATACGTTTTTCAGAATCTGTATTTTAATTCTGGGTTGTGTTTCTCACAATGAGGTTGTCCCAAATAGAGGTGAGGACCAGGACACGGGTCTAGCTCTCTCCTTAACCTTTGAATTCAAGTTGTTTAGAAAAAGACAGTTCCTTCTTCAGCCATGCGATTCAACTATAGGATTTTTCATAACCATGACCACACACATCATAGCACAACAGTAGTATCTGGAAGACACCACCATAAATGAGAACTGGGGGCACAGAGAGGAACTCAGCATCCTCTCTTGCTTAGGTTTTAACAAATTATCTAGTTGAGCCCAGTCATGTCTGGGAAAGAGAATAATTCTGTCCTAATGCGAGACAACATCAGTGAGGCTTAAGCAAAGCTGTTCTGCTGTGAAACAAGTGAAAGCACAACTCTCTGATAGTTACCACTAGCAGAGGTGTGCTGCTGAATGTATCATGCCCATTGCCTTCATGCAAAGACATTTCCTAAGATGTTCACACAGGAACACAACTTGGAAGCAGCAGAAAACCAGTCTTCCCACTGGTCTCAATGCTGGCCTAGGGAGAGGTTCTCCAAGAGTTGTTTCCATGACTGCGACAATGAGATCTCCTTCAGAAGAATTACAACTGGATGGTAAAAACCAAGCTATCAAACAGTTCCTTGGTAACCAATAAGCAGGAAGACCTATTTTGAAACAAGCCAGGGAGTCAAATCAACCAGAAGACAACAATAAAAAACAAGCACACATTTCTACTACAGGAGAGACAACCTATAATCTTGCTGACTTTGGTCCTGGTTTTTATCCTTTGTTATGTGGGAACACTTGAAAACCTCAGACCTGAATGAGGTTGCCATTAAAAAAAAAAAAAGATAATAAAAGTATGTTGCTCCCTTCTGTTGAGCACAACTGTTGTTAAATCCCTTAGAAAACATTACTATGGGGACATTTCTTCCAACGGCCCTTTCAGACACATTTAGGCTGAGAGGCAACAAAAATTCTATTAAAAGTGCTCATAAAAGTTAAATGCATCTTGATATACTGCATTAAACACATCTATCAGATGACCTAGTTTTGGTATTACCTCTTATTTTTTTAATTTAACCTATCATTTCACGCTACTAAGAGCTAAACCAAGAAAGTATTCTATATCAGTAATCCAGATCACAACTGGTATATAAACACAAAGGTCTGTCCTCCCAAGGATGAGAACAGTGATCAGTCTTTAAGCCGCATGATTAGGTACATTTGAGCCAAGAGATTATTTCATGGAAAATAACTGTTTTCTGTAACACAACATGTTCTTATTTTATTTTGAACACTGAATACAGTTTTGCACACAGTATTTTTTCCCCTTTTAAGAACAAGGAGTCATAAGCAACCTTTCCTGACACAAGATCCATCAGATTTTCTCAGTAGTAAATGCTCTCCATTGAATTATCATTAAAATTAAATTAATGGATACCATTTTAATATTGCTGTACTACAGCTTGGCTAGTTCAGCAGAGGAAGGTGTGGTTTCCAAGCACACACGGTTTTAAGCATTTCCCATTTTGCGAAAGTTTTATCTACAAGCTCCATGCATAACTGAATCCTGATCTTGAGCATCCATTATTCAGCCAGCATTCCTTTCCTTATGTCCACGAAGGTGGAATGAGGGTTACATGAGATTAAGATATTTCTCCCCTCCATTTGATTAATATTCTTTTAGCTGAATCTTGTTAGCAACTCAAAAAAAAGAAAAACAAAAAAAACATAGGAGCAAGGTACTCAAAGGTACAGCAAACTGTTATGCCATCAACTCTTGTACTGTATCCTCCCTAACCTTTAGTACCCCTTCATAACTTGCACATGTCAGAGAAGTAGTTATTACTAGATTGCATTAAGTTCAAATAAGCGAGTATCATTCTTCAAGCGTCAAAGGCACAGAGCAAGTTTTGTGAGGTGAAAACAGAAGCACTAGTGGAAAGGCCATAAGCAGTGCAGAACATTTGCAGGGACTACAGACCAAAAAAGATGCTCCTTAGCCTTTCAAGGAGTCACCTCCCACAAAAATGTATTCTATTTCATCACCACTGTAATTGCTGTTGCAACTGTGAACTGTGCCAACAGCGCCAGAAAGGGCAATGTAAATAATAAAGATTTATCTCCTATTTAACATCCCTCAACTAATTCCTGATATCATTCTTCTAATCACGGCTGGCAGCCAAAATCCACTGCTATTTTCTTTTAATAGAAAGTAATTCATAGGGTAATTCAGATTGGAGATCTCTAGTCCACCCACCTGCTGAGACCAGGGTCAGCCATAGGCCCAGAACCAGTGGTTTAGGGCTTGATTAGTTTTGATTCTGAAACCCTCCCAGGCCAGAAACTACACAATCGCTCTGGACAACTGCCCCAACACCTCACTAACCTCCTGGGGAAAAAAATTCTCCTTATATCCAGTCTGAATCACTTGTTTCAAGCCATGTCCATTGCCTCATCTTCCCACCACGCACTGCTGTGATGTCTGGCTCCATCTTCTCTATAGCCTTCACACAGGTAGGGGAAGGCTGCCACTATATACACCCCAAAGCTCTCTCTTCCCCATGCTTAGCAAGCCCAGCTCCCTCAGCCTCTCTTTACAGGAGAATTGCTCCAACCATTTTGGTGGCTGTCTGCTGAATTCATTCCAGTAGCTGAGTTATACCGGAATTGAAGCTATCACTTCAGGCTACTAAGAGCTAAACCAAAACCATATTCTTTATCAGTAAACCATGCAAAAGGGAAGTTTATCATAACTGCAGACACCACTGCGCAAAGCTTTGAAAAACGTATTTCAAGTTGAGAGGCACACTTGAGTTTAGATAGACTGGGAGCACGTCAGAGATTTAACAGACAAAGAAAAAAAGGAAAAATCAAATTACAAGGAAAATTTCAACGCTGTACCCTTGTTCTATGCAATTGGCTTAAGATGTTTACTGGTGAGATCTCAAAGACAGCATATGGTGATGTAGTTCTCATTGTTAGTCCTATAGCTACTTGATGAGAGGTGAACAGATAGTACAAGGAGAGAAGATGCGATGGGAAGAGAGGCAGCAAGATGCTATTGGTAACACAGACTGTGGCTTAGGACAAATCCCACATTGATTCAGGACTGAACTACAATGTAGTATTATTGTATTCAATGACCTACCACTATGCACTTGCAGACTGTAACTGTTATGATCTGTATTTCTTACATTATCTCAAGGAAGGCTCTCATCTGATCATGTTTCTTAGAAAGACCTGTAGCTTCTCAGCAAATCCAGGAAAAACCTGCATAGCTGTGCTGCCTCCTGTTGCACAGGCAGCTGGATTTATCAAGTCACTGGTCTCAAAACCACACACACAACAAGCAGGTGGTAACCCTCTTCCCCAACAGTTCTGTTAGAAAAATACTAAAGATGCATGTATTTAACAGGAGATTGATCCACCTGCCATAAACATGGGGAAGTGGGGAGACAGGGAAAGGAGGCATTTGCTTCAGTCCCCAAGAGTCAAAACAAACAATATACTTCTACTTTGGCCAGTGAAACACAGTAAAACTTGGCGGTAACGCTGCATTTCTGCAAATAAATACAACCCATTTGATAAGAAGTCTGGGTGGAAGAGGGTAAAATTAGAACTAAAACTTATTCTACATATTACAAAATTAAGTAGCGAGTTCAAAACAAAAGTTTTGCCTCACTACACAAGCTTGGGCTTTGTTCTGAAGAGTGCTGGAAATGGTGAAACAAAGGGGAGAGAAGTATAAAGATTCTTAGCCACTAATCCCTCATCAAATCCCCTTTGGGAATAGAAGTAAACTTTTGTTCACATATCCGTTCCTTAACCTTTTTTAGCATTTCTGGATGAGTCAGTCAGAAGAGCTACCCATAGATTAAACATGCCCCAAATACCAGCATGAATACAGTAGTCTCATGTAAGCATGCTAGGCATTAAATGTAAACTGTAACAAGCAGTAAATAGGAGTTAAAAACTGAACCCCACAGCAGTTAAAACATCACATCATGATTTAATTTCCTCCCTAACACAACAGGAATGGCTACGGAAAGAGGGGAGGAAAAAAATAATAATACTAAAAAAGTAACATTTTTAAACTCCGCTTAAAAAATAAATAGCGGGGCAGGGGGTGGGAATCACTGTAAGCAGTAATCACAGATCACAACGTGACGTTCCTACTTAGCTCTCTCTATCAGAGCAAGTCTGGATGCAGTTCCACTCCTGAATATAGCTTCTGTTCAGAAAGAATTAATGCAAAAGGGAAGTTTATCATAACTTGCTCTAAAAGGCAAACTTACCCCCTTTCAAAGGGTTTTAACCATTTCAACCCAGCCTTTCCAAACACCACCAGCTGTGGTAAGCAGCATGACCACCAAAAGAAAACTGCCCTGGGGAAAGGGAGAACTTGCACTTTCCACAGCTTAAGTCCTAAGTTATGTGCTTCTGTGTCCCACTCATAACGTGTACCTCAAACTCAGAAAGCCAGACTATTCTGGAAAAGGTTTTCCCTGTTTTCTGGTATGGATAAACTATTTTTTGCTATGCTCTGCATGGAACAAACAACAACAGGTATGTTGCTCAGTACAGTACTTGTGGTCAATCCCAGAAGAGATGCTAACATGCAGCTGCAGTAAACTTAAGACTCTTTTTAATAAGCCCATTACCCCTTTCAAGAAATTAACTGCTTGCTAGATCACAAGTGAAAGTTTGTCTTCCAAGCCCCTTGACAAATTTCACTTGCCTTCACAGGAAGTGTAAGGTTTTCTGTGGTTCCAAACAGTGATCTGCCATTTAGTGAGCACAGCTCCAATGAGCCATGACCTCTTCCTTTAACAATGATTTATTACATGAGGTTCCCACTACCACTCACTTTTTAGATCTTGACTGTACAGCCAAGATCCCCTAAACTGGAATCTATTTCCTATCATCTTTATGATATTTAACCCATCACAGAGGAAGTCAATTACTAAGCAGATTGAAGTGTGTATAGAAGGTAGTGGTGTGAAGGTACACACTGTCCAGCTATCCTGAAGGTTTCTTGTGAAGAGAAATCAGAGATGCTGAAATTCACCCTCAGGCACTGCATATGGGTTATGAATAACTGGGCAGTTGTGGTGGAGTGGGGTAAGCTGTGTAGAAGCACTAACAGAATTGTTAATAAAAGTATCATTGTTCCCCATTGACAGAGATTTAAGACACGTCCACAACTGATTTTCAGACTATAGGCTAGAAAAGCAGCTATTTATGATCCACCTTCTGACAAGCAGCAGGAAGATACTAGAACTGTTTGAACTCTGGCTCATCCTTCCTCTTCACCCTAGCGCATGCTACCAGAAGATGCTCTAAGCACGTTTCTGTAACATAAAAGGACTTGGGAAAGGATTCAGACTACTATTCCTTCATTTGGTCTCTGCACAATTGTAAAACAACAACAACAACAACAGAGAAAAAGACTGTCAGGTTACTCCCCTTCTCCTCCCCTTCCTTTCCTGAGCACATCATATAGCACATTTGCTGACAGTAAACGGCCCGGCTTCTACATTTAAAAGTGAAATCAGATTTTGAACCAGGTATTATATCACTGGATCTACAACAAGGACACATTCTAGCCTCCCAGTATGCAATGTGCCTACAACATTTGCAAGAGTGAATAAGTAAAAAATTATCTGACAAACTTATAGCTGTTCTTTCATACCTGGACAACAGTTTGAACCTCCAAAGATGTGAACCTACCACTTCCTCTTCTTTACTGCAGAAAATTAAGAAATGGGTACCAATGCACATTAATCCCAATGAAACAGAATGAAATCATTTGGGAACATTCTACATATTAAATTTCTCATTTCTGTCTGTACTCTATGAGAGTTAATGACTTCTATAAATCACCTTCTGAAGCCATTATGAAGCAGAATTTTTACTGACTTTTCTTTTTACTGTTCCTCTCTTATTTCGGGTGGGAATATTTATAGGCTTTTGTTAGCCACAAACTTCTTTCAGATTTGTGAACACCCTGCTTTTAATTCAAATCCAGATTTTACACTTACCAAGTTTTCAGGTTTACAATCTACTTTCTGTAATACTAACTAGAATACAGCTGTTGTGTAGTCCTTTTATCACATACATGGTAAATTTGTTGGTATTAACTAACGCCAAAATAAATGTACAACATGAGTTAACTAAAAGCGGGGCAGCATTAGCATGATGTATACCTTTGCATTTATCTCTAAAAAAGCAATTTTTGTGGTTCGGTTACAGATTTACTTAGAGAAAATCCACAATACCTTCCATTTAAAAACTACCAGGCTACTCAGAAAAGGAAACAACTACATTGTTGTCTTAATTGTACTTCAAGTCAGCAACCTATAAAATGCTCATAATTTCCTATACGATTAATATTTAATAATTTGATTCTAATAAAAAATTGTATCTTAATCATAACTCTGTTAGTGAAAGAGACACATAAATAGGTTTCTCCGATAACTAAATTCTCCTGTTTCAATTAAATATATACGGAGAACAATAAAACTACCATCATCTTACTAGCTCATCTTTAAGGTGCCCTCCAACCTAAACCATTCTATGGTCGTAATCACAGAACAAAATATGACAAATAATCCAAGAATGCTATCAAGTGCATCAATAGCAGGATTCTAGTTGCCAACAGAAGTGGATGTATAAACAGTACAAACTATTTTCTCATATATTAAGCATTTGAAAATGAAATACATATATATAAAAGACTATAATTATGGACTGAACAATGCATCCAATGTTTAGATTTTTAGCAGTTCTCAAAACAGCTTTTCATAGCTTCTACAGATTTTCTCAAGTTGCACAAGGTTCAATTCCAGACTGGTGGTCTTAGAGGAAGCTTTTTCAATAACCCAAACACACTGCTAGGATATCCAAAGGTAATTAAGTAATGCAGATGTGAATTTCTTACTTACACATCATTCCCAGTAGGTCCAAACCCTTAAACCTCAAGAGTAGAATCCAGAACACCCCTCAGAACCTCCAGCCAGCTTTGCTCTCTACCAGCTTCTGAGACAACATAATGTTCTAGAAGCATCCTTTATGTTTCCTCCTCCATACCCCTTCCTGAGAGGGCTGCCTACTTCTCTAAAACCCAGCACACAAATCAAATATTTGGGATTTGTCGTGCTTGAGTTTAAATTGAGGGGGTTTAAAAGGTTTTATCAAGGGTTAGAAAGCAAAAGAACAATTTAGTAAAAAAAGAATATGAAAATGCAGGCAATTCGGAGCTAATGAACTGCATAAAGCACAATAACAGTGCTCTCCAGAGACCACCACAGATTAACAAACAGAAACCATCATTCAGGTCACCTGCTAAAAACAGGTCTTCGGCCAGCAAAATTTCTCATTAAATCAAAACACACAAGCCACCCTAGAAACATGGGTTTAGCCAAATGAAATATCCCATCTTGAACATTTCTACAGTCATTTGCCTTTATTGGGTCCCTCTAAATACTTCACTTAATGGGCCCTCAATCCTACTTCATTCCAACAGTTACCTTAAAAACTCAGCCATCACACCCTCTCTGCACCATTAGTGCTTTATTTAGCCAGCTACAGAGTCCCACAGGACTAGTATCATGGAAGCAGAGAACAGATTCCCTGTGCTAGATGTTAGCAGCAAAACCCCAGGTACTGTATGGATTCCCTTGCCAGTTCCAGGCAGAACACACATCCGACCCTTTGCCAACCGTGTCTTTGCTCTCACCTTGGACACAGCAGTGATCTGTCTCTCCAGTTCTGGAAGGCAAGTTACTGCCTGCATCTCTCTGCTTCTGCAGCAGACTCTTAAAGCAATCTTCTGAAGCATCTCCCTTCCTGATTACAGCTCTACAACTTCTGTGAGCCTCTCTTATTTATAAAGGGTGGGGCAGAACCTGCCACTACTCAGCCGTTGTCGAGGCACACCTGATCCGTCACCTGATGGTAGGATGCTTTGTGCTGCATAAATCTGAAACCATAAAGAGAAGAGAATTTGTACATGTTTGTAATGTTTCACCTGAGTTTAAAAAGCAAAACAAACAAACATCCCCCAAACACAAACAGAACAGCTAATGTCACCTTGTGCGAGACAAACACGCAGTGTTTTGGTAAGTCTTGGATGTTATTTTCATATTGGCACATAAAAGAGCAACTGAAGACAATAGAGAACCCTAGACAGCACAAATGAAATCAAACCCTTTCTTTCTAAGTCCCAAATACCTCAGATTAACAAAACAGTTAATTCAAGTCAGCATGAACCAGGGATAGATTTGTCCTTTAAAATACAATTCCACAATTACTCTGAAGAAAAGATCAGGAGTCTGTCTTTCTTGGCTTTCAACTCATTTGCCACTAGGAACAAAAGACAGTCAGACTCCCTTGTGACACTGCTTAACTCCGACTCCGCACGTTACTAAAGGCTGAAAGGTTAAGGAGGATGCATAAGGGAACATAAACAAAACAAAAGCAGCAGAAGTTACACAGTGAAAGACAGAACATCTTAAAGAAGTAAAATTGCCGAAGATGCTGTAATACTTCATAAATACCCTACTACTTTCTCTGTCTTTTTAACAACAGAAAAGCAGAATGGTGACCTAACAAAAGGGTTACATTAATCCTAGTATTGATAAATCTCTTCAACAGAGGAAGCGCCTGTCCTTAGATTCGCAGCTCTGTAAGTCTTGGGGGGACACAAACTTCATCATTGTTTGGATGAATTTTTTTAAATAGCTTTCCTTTTAGGAAATAAGTGTAACCTGCAGACTAATTCAGTAGAGGGAAATAGGAGGAGGAGAGAGGGTCCTGTTTTGCTAGGTACAAACAAAACAGGGGTGGGAGCTCTTCCAGTAGCTCTCACCCAGGGATACTTGTGCCTGTGAGAGTCTTCCCTGCATGGAAAGCTAAGTCAGCTTCAGAGGATGAGAAATGTGATGCTGAACACACATAAATCTCCAAACCAGGATCTCTTAACAGCGCTGAAGAGCAGGAAATTGCCTGTAGATTACCTAAATGTTGAAGAAACTTGCTGAATGCCTGTTACATTAGGAGTTACGTAGAAAAACAACCACATTTTTAGGACAAAAAAGTTGCTTGCACAATGCATGCACAATACAAGTGCTGCAGGACCACACCATGAACTTCCTCTGTTCAAACTTCTGTACAGTCATGGCTTGCCACCTAAGTGCCTAAAAGCAGCGTATTTGTGCAACAGCCCCCAGCTGGCTTGAACAGGAGTTAACAATTAACAGATGATTAATCCAGGTGCAATTAAAGGAGGGTAATGGGAAGGTGGAGTTATGAGTACAGCACCACCCAGCAACTAGAAGGAGGTCAGCAGCACAAGAATGAAGAGGCTAAGGCAGAGTTGCCTGATGTGCCCTAATATGATGATGTTCAATAAGAACAGTTGCATCGACAGGCAGCATTTTTTGGAATTTTACTGAAGTTAGAAGCAGGAAAAATTGACAGCAAAGTAGAGCCAACATCTAACATCCATTTTCTACTAACTTCAAATAGGGAAAGGGAGAAAAAAATCCTTTTGCTTTCACAGAACAGTACCTCTGAACAAAACAGACATCAAGCAGCCAGTTGTCTCTGACTGCTGTCACCCTGCCGTCTGATTTGCTATAGATGACACCTTGTCTGGCTGGTAGCTGCAGAGAACTGGGGCTTCAGCCACTGCCAGATACCTATGAAACACACACTGCTCTCGAAAGCGTTTTAAGTGCGCTGCTGTCTTACTTCTCATGCTTGTTACAAAGTTAGGGGTGGCAAAGCATCTAACTTGAGGACACTGTGCACCTATGAGACAGGGTATTATGCTTACAAAGAGATGATCTCCCTCAGGATACAAGGAATCATAAGATTATGGACCTTTGCAGCCTTCAGCTTGAAGACTCCAAACAAGTTTCAGGCCAGAAGCCAGCTATCGCAGTCCCTCTGAAGTTTGCTAGACTTATGCCCGCATTACATCACAAAAATAGGCACTAACAGCTGTAAGGTACCCGTGAATTTGGTCTTAAAGAGTTATTTAATGTATTTACTTCCTAAGTCATAGTAAAATGTGGGTGAATTGGAATCTTGCATGTTCCCCCCAACCACTACCACACTATCCCCCAGTTACTTGGTATATCTGAAATGAAGTAAACGTGAAAAAGAAAAGGAAAAAAGAAACAAAACACCAGAGAGCAAATTTCCTCCTTTACTACCTTTTACACCTACACAGTTACATTACCATATGATTTTGCAGTGTTTGTATGCAACTAAAAATCAGACTGTATTTACTACTGTGAGAAAGACAGAAGTGAGCATTCAGATAGAGAAACCATCCCATTTCGATAATAAAGGCAATTACACCAGATATTCTAAAAACAACAATATAGAGCACCTTCTGTTCACATATTCTGGTTACTTTCATCCTGCTTAATAGGTACCACAAATACTTCGCTTAATGGAGTATGCCCACTTATTCGTGTTTCATTGAGATGATTGCTTAATCTGCTTCTTGTAGTAATGGCAGCACATCACACATAACATGGAAGGCCAGTCTTTGTAATGAAAACAAGGCTGCAGGGTGTTTGTTAGCTTTGACTTACCCCTTCTACATGTAAAGACAGCTCAAGGTTAGTTCAGTGTGGGTAGGAACTTCTGAGAAGTCTAATAATTTGTTGGAATTTCTTAGTTTTCTAGCAAGAAATTTTAAATTATTTTTAATTGAAGATATGTCTACAGCAAATGAAACCTTTCAGACATTCTTAGGTAATGTCTTGTTTCAAGGGCAGCATGTTATTAATGAAGACAAAAGCTTTATATTTATTCTCACTTAAGCAGAGCTGTGAGGATGGTTGCCCACTCCAGTTGCCTCAGTGTTTTCAACAGAAACCAGTAATGTTTACATCAACATCAGCACTTTATTATCACGACTGAACCACCCTCTAGATACAACTCACGGGATTACTCAGATTGCACACATATTCTTGCATCTGCTTTAAAGTCCACTGACAGTAATCATCCTTCAAGTGGGATCAGACTTTAAATCTTTCATCTCAATTAAGACAGCATGTGCAGGAGGCAAACGAAACTCATGTGCTGCAATGGCATGCACCACACTCCAGCAGGCGGTGGGCTGTACTTGCCAGCTCAGTTCCACACCACGTCCTGTACAGACAACAGAGAGTAAAGACTATTGATCTTTGCCAGCTTGGGCCTGATTTAAATTGATGGCCTAGAGCCGACAGACTCTTCACCCATTAACATATTTCATGGTACAGAGAAATGATTACATATGCATGTGAGAGTAAATGACTTGAATTTGATGACACCTTCTTATCCCCTGCTGAAGTTGATTCCTTCAACTATGCAGAAGGAGTTCTGTTGCCTACTGATGAAAGATAATATATAAACCAACAGAATAAAGGGAAAAAATTCCATTGGCATAGATTCTCAATTGACTGCATATTGCTTTACAGTCACAAATCCTATTAGCATTAATCAAAGTAAGATGATGGGCCTTCCAACATATTTGGCCTGGAAGACAGAAACCACACAAATCTGAGAACTGAAACTTCAAGGAACGGGGAGGGGAAAGGAGGGTGGGTGAAGACCTCCCTTATCTACCAAAATGTGATCCACACGGCACAATGAGGGGAAGACTGGAGAGCTCATTTCCTATACTGACTTCCCTAAAGCACTGCGCAGTAATAAGCAGCTGTCACCAAGGTGGGTAGAACAATAAACTCCCAACAGTCAAGCTGAACTGATACACCCCATTACCTATTGAATCATGCCCATACAGGCCTCTCAATTGAATGATTACAGCAGCACCAATGGGCTGTGCACTGCAGTGTTGTATTACAGCTCTGGTTCATAAAATTTTACAATGTGTAAGTAAGAAGTTAAATGCTACTGAAGACATAAGGATTTTTCTTCCATACGTGCATCAGACATACCCAGCGATGGCTGTGGTTTCAAATGTATACATGATGAATTTCTAGGAAACTGGCCAAAACCTAATACAATATGGCCACATGGATCTTCTAGACAGACACCCAGCAAAAGTCTTGCTTTTGAGTATCTGCAGCTGATAGTACAATTAGGTGGCTCTCGCTGAACTACTGTTTATCCTTATTCTTTAGTTTGGAAACAGTTCAATGAGATTATTGGCAGATGAGCCAGAACCAAAATACATGCTTGCTGGCATGTATTTTGAAGCAATCAACTTAAAAGGAGAACATTCCAGCCAGAGCAACATAACTGGAAAACTATACAGTGTATGCAATTCTGAATGTGCACAAAATCTAAATGCCTGCCCTACTGACAATGTATATCTTTTCTGAAAGCTATACTTCTGTTCAAACGACGTAACTGATTTTTAGAGATGGTCAAACAGCATTCTCCAAATACTGATTCTGGTAAATACGGGTACAGTTTTGTGTTGTGAAATATTCACAGACCATCCCCATTATTTGCACATCTTCTTGGAAATACGTGAAGAAAATTACAAGCAAACAGTCTTATCTGTTTACTATGCACAAGGTATTGAGCAGTGGCATTTGCTACTTGATGCAAGCCTCAAAATTAGTTATGTGATTAATCCTCCTGCTGAAATAAGAGCACAATATCAAAATACCTAGATTTGTTCAGTTTGTGCTCTTGACTCTTGAGGCTTTTGTTTGAAAGAGCAAGCATGCTCAAATAACATTGCATCTCTGCCCCTGTTGTGATATTTATGCTTTCCTACCCTTGGGCAGCAATGTTAGGCCAGCTTTGTAGAATAAACTCCAGTATTATACCCATATTTGCTCATCACTGCAAATCCCACATCAGATTTCCTGCCAATATAAGTGGGTTTAAGCTAGCAATTTTCACTCATTTACATCAGCAGATAATTTGGACTGTGGCATGCACAAAAAATACAGATGTACATTTAAAACTGATTTCTGGAAGTGCTCCCACTGAGAAGAACATTTACCAAGTGTTGAGATCCCACTGAAATTTCTGAAATCAGTGAGAATTAAGCACCTGCTTTAATCAACTGATCCTTTGAACAACAAGGAATTCATTGATAACTTTTGCTGAGCAGGATAATGATAATAACGCAACAACGAAACATAGTGGCCTTATATCAGCAAGAAATGGTGATATTAACCAATTAATTTTCTGTTGTTGCATCTACATAAATGTAAAATAAGAGCTGGTCACTGAGAAATCATACTCCTTAAAATTAAACAAGCACCTACTCTTGTTTCAATCCTGTTGCTAGGTTGTAATACCCAGACATGCATATAACAATTGAATTATCATGATCAAGTATTTTCTCAATTGAATTATCATGATCAAGTCTTTTCTAACTGCCACAAAACTTACCGGGAAGAGATGGGTCAGTTTCCACTTCATCTAGATATGCCCACCCCAGTTCATTAAACCAGCTGTACTTTAAGCAAAAGTCTGCACAAGCTTCAGAATATGCTGTAAGCAGCCAAGCTGTGTGAACTACTTCTTATAAAGAAGCAAACTCTGTAGCTGTAACTTCAGTCAATTGTTCTGTGTGTCTAGGAGACCCAGCTACAGCTTTTGGGAAGTTTTGCAGGATGCTGACACTCACACCCTTTCGACATCTTTCTATACAGTGCTGTAAAGAGCATCCCTGTGGGTCCCCATGTTTTCTAACATGGGAATCACTGCCCACTTTCCATAAAGTTGTTCTGCACACAGAATTAAATATTCACTCCAAGGGGAAGTTTAGATTGGATATAAGGAGGAAGTTCTTTACTGTAAGGGTGGTGAGGCACTGGAAGGGGCTGCCCAGGGAGGCTGTGAATTCTCCATCCCTGGCAGTGTTCAAGGCCAGGTTGGACAGAGCCTTGGGTGCCATGGTTTAGTGTGAGGTGTCCCTGCCCAAGGCAGAGGGGTTGGAACTGGATGATCTTAAGGTCCTTTCCAACCCTAACTATTCTATGATTCTAAATAAGTTGTGTTCATCACTCACAGGCTGCACACATTTATTACTAGCATCTTCTGAGTGCATTACCCATATGTCTTTATGCAATTTCCCTGCTTTTATGGCTTACTCCAGAGTTCAGGGCAGAAGTGCTATTGACATAGCTCTGCTTGAACTGAAATCAGTTGTGGAAATTTGTCATTAGCCTCTTGTTAATTTCAGGCTGTAATTGGTTAGAAACTGTTTCAGAAACTACTTCGCATTAAAAAAAAATAGGAGCTGTAGCCAAAACTGAGCTGTTTCTTTCTGCTTTTCTAATGCTCTATTTACACTTGGTAGATGGTACGCATTGCAAACAAGGGAAAAAATATAGTAAGGAAAGTATCTCATTCAGTACAGCAATCACAATTAAATAGCTTAAGTAAAAAGACCCAGACTTTATATCTCTGGATGCAAAGAACACAGGAAGTCTTATTGGAGGCCTCTATTATATGAACATCCATGTCACCGGTCAAGTATACTGACAATTGTTTTCGAAACTGTCTGCTCAAATTCCAGCCCCACAAAATACAGAAATGAACAGAAAGCACTGGGAGGAAACTGGGGACAGAGTGATCTGTGATTTGAGGGTGCTTGTGGTGGGACTTAAAGCAGGGCAAGTTTTGAGGCTGCGGAAACTGACTCCCGTTGTGAATTCCCCACAGAAAATGTCACTGTTCTTAAACAAAAGGAAGGTTTCTTTACAATATCAACCAGAACATTTAGGGTTTAGATATAGAAAACAGTGAGTAACAGAGCTGGTTTAAACCCAGCTCTCCCTTCACATGCCTGCACCCATACAGACATGTCCTTGCTTGTAGCATGCTTTCAGTCCCTCAGTGATTTTCTGAGTTGTAGCAAAGTCTACGCAGTCCCCTCTGGTTTCAGTGAAGCCAGGGTTAAAGTCACATGAAAAGATAGCAATGCAACAAGTTCCAGCACACTGTTCTCGCACAGGTAGTCCTGACTAGACTGGAAAACCAAATCAACGTAAACCCCCCACATTTGAAACAGGCTTTCTGATAGGACTAAAATGTCTGTCTAAGTGTAGAAACATCACTGAACTGCTGCATTTCCAGAGAAGTCCCTGCAAGGACTGTTCTGATGCTAATTAACTTTATCCGTAGTGACTTTATTTCCTTCTGGATCACTGATAACAATGCTGACAAAGGAGAAAGATTGGGAATAGATAGCGAGAAGGTGAAGACTGGGTTCTCAGATTGCTTTGTAAAGTGGGACATGACCAAAGGGTATGTAGAGAGAAACATCAGGTTAAATATCTGGATAGTAAGAGAAAGCCTTTCACAAGGCTACCTTTACCTTAGGAGACTAGCATGTGCTTTGCTTCCCCAGTAAAGATAGCACAGCTAGCTTCCAACTGGCACAGGAAGGAAGTTACACAGAGGTAGATTCAGAATAACAGCTCAGACTACCTAAAGCCAAATTGACCCATGCTGCCTCTTACAGTTACACACATAGGCTCAACCATTACTCATGTTTGCATTCTATATGTGATGGTTTTCATGAACTACTGCCTATATAATCCTACCATTCTGAAAGAGTTGGGAATAAATGGTAGGTCAGTTGGCATCAAACCTTCAAGAAGGATGTTGAAAAACTGGAGGAGGGTCACAGCCATGAAAAGAAACATGCATTAAAAAGATGAAAATAGGTTAATTCAATTTGTTTTGCTTTTCAAAGAATTAGAAGCAGATATGATTATGGTAACTTTTATGCTACTATTAACCTAATTTGCTAGCACAGTCCTCTTCACTCTAAAAGACAAAAGGATAGACACTGTCCAAGCTTTGATTTTAAACCAGATAAATGTAGATGAGAAATCAGGCTCAAATCCCAAGCTGCAGGCACAATCAATCACAACAAATTACTGTTTAAAGCAGCTTCTCTTTCATTGCAGATCTTGAATCGATATCAGGTTTTTCAGGATTTGAGTGGGTTCTGTTTTGTTGGGTTTTTGTTTGTGTGTTTGTTTTCAAAGATCACCTAATTTAGCCACAGTCCCTAAGGCTCAAAGCATGCCACAAGACTTGTATTACTTCAGTTGCTAAGGTATACAGAAAGCAGGGCCAAATGGTTTTGGTAAACTTAAAATGTCTAAGCCTACCTATCTGCTGGCTGTGTATTCTGCTTATGGTGAGCAAACCTCAAGCAGGATCAGAGCCACACCTGGCAACCTGCATTAACTTTGGAAAGAAAGCCCGTCTCAAACAGCTTACACCTCCACAGGTAACACAGGTTTCATCTGCAGAGAGGAAGATGCACAAAGAAGAGAGATGACTTTGTCCAAGGTGAGTCACAGCCTTCCCAAAGACACGGCCTGCCCCAAAATATGAATCAATTCACAACACTGGTGTCATATTAACTCATATTTTATCAGAACTAATTAGACAACCTTAGGTTGTGGTTGACTGAATCAATGCTGTGCAAGGACAACAGAACCTTCAAAGCCCCTTTTGTATCAAAGCCTTACCTATATAGCAAAGGAGTAAAGGAACCAACACACGCTACATTCAGCACACACATAGAAAGAATTCACTTCACCTCATATTTGTGGTCAATGTGTCAGTGGATTACTCTTTTCCCAACTGCCCATATTGCAACAGGTATCCTTTTCAGACATCACCTTCCAGAAGCTTTCCCAGAATTCATCTGACAGTGCTGAACTGGAATATGCTACATGATCCACTTTAGTGTCTGTACAATCAAAAAGCATGAAAACAAAATAAAATCCCATGCACTTTTTAACAGAGCTCTACAGTTTTTGAGCCTCAGTCTGGAAAACACATCCAATATTTTAAAAAGTAGTATAAAATATTTTTTTATAAGTATCTTTTTATGTATAATCCTACACTGCCAAGTCTTACCTCCACCCTTCTGCAGGGACTAGAACGGTCTGCAAATACCATTTGAGATATCCCATTGCACTGGGATGTAAAAGGGCAATGGATCAATTGTCTTTTCGGCCAATAACTGACGTATTTCCTACTCTTGAGTCAAGGGTAGGAATTAATGATTCATTTCTCTTCCAAAACATTTATTTTCACAGTCAAGGAAATGAGATTTGTGGTGCCAAAATCCCGATAGCATAGTATAAATATATTTATACGTTCTTGTAATTATATTTATACTCTACCTGAGGGATTCCAACTCTGCGAATAAATCTTGTTATTTCCCACACTATGCAAATAAACATTCTATAGTAGAAATAAATCATTTGTCCCACTACAGAATCCTTTTCCTCAAAAGCAGTATATTATTCTATCAATACCAATGGTATGTCAGCCAGCAATGGTCAAGTGCCACCCAACTGTGACAAGTTGTATTTTCCCATTAGGTGGTTACCACAGACTTACTGCATTAAAAAAAAACAAGAAAAACAACAGGAAAGAGTACTCAGTGGGCAGTGGGACTAGTGAGCTGTGTATTCTGCTGGGACCTGCATAGGGAATTGCCAGTATTGTGCATTGCAGCTTAAGAACCCTGCAGCTGACTCTGCCTGGGCTGGTTTTCCTCCACTGCACAGTGCAAATTTATCCCTGCTCCTGAAGCAGTAAGACACACAGCATCATATCTGTAGTTGAATAGAGAAGGGGTAAACAAGGCAGATTACCCAAGTTTGGAAGCAAACAAGTTTGAGAAGTGTTGATTTTCTGCCACTCAACATTAATCTTAATAAATTCAGCAAAGCAACTCTCAATCTAAATACATATAACTGTGAAAAGAGTTAATCCTGAGTTTAATTTTGTTTACTTTCTTTAGTGGCATCACTTTGATAGTATCGGGGCGTCCTGCATTATTTAATTGCATTTATCCTGACAACAGCTTTGTGAAGAGGAAAACACTATTACTGCTGTTTGACAAGTAGGGATCTGAAGCACAGAGAAACTAAATGACCTATTCAAGGTCACAGAGAAGCCTGTTTCAGCATAAGCACTAAATCCCAGATTTGCTGAGTCCTTTGACAGCACAATCCACTAGGACTACCTGCCTGTGTCGGCTGCTCACTGCTACTGGTGAGTCTTCCTGAAAGGATAATAGTATTTGCCTTATAATTGCCATAATCCATTGCTTGTAGTCCAAAGAAATTAGGCAAATAAGACAAACCAAAAGTAAACTAGTTAAAAATAATGTGACCTGAGATATTCTACCCAGGACTATAAATACAAACAAAACTGAAAAGAAATTGCTTCCCTACTTCATAAAGGCAGTATTTTCTTCTTTCAAAATATAAACTTCCTGATGACAGCAGTGCAGCATAAACAGATAAAACACAGCATGCCTCACATACTGAAGAAAAAGGATTTCCTCCTTTTTCTTTTTCCTTTACACATATTTCATCTTTCCACTGCTTGCTTCTCCTCTTCCTTTCATTAAGGAAGATAAGTCATAGCAATAAAATTACAGACACCTGTTTCCCAGTTAATTGCTAGTAACAGCATTTTTACCATGTCCCTAAGGGGGACACGGCTCAGCCTAAAAACATTTCACGTTCAAACAGGTAAGCCTGGCTCTAGAGCTGCAGGGGCATCTTTGCCCAGGGCTAACCTGTCTTCAGAAGGATCTCTGTTCACAAAGCAGCGTGGACTTAAGGAAGGATTCTAGGAAACACTTGTATTACACATTTTAGGTAAAGTAATACGACTAGCAAAGAAGGTAATTGACAAGGTAACTGGGTATGTGTCATAGGGAAGGCAAACATATATGGAGATAAGCAAATTTACTGCAAGGTCAGTACGGAGTCAGACTTGTGCATGCACAAGGAGAGCAGGTACCAGGAGAAGCATACGATGCCAAGCAAATAATTTGCATGATAACTGCTGTGAGGAATTGGCAGGTTGTACAAAGACGGCTGCAAAGGGAACGTGGAGGGCAAAGGGGAGATGTGAGTTAGTGAATGAAGCATCAGTTTGAGCCAAGGAGCTGGAGACTACATGCTAGTTTGCCCACACACATTAAGCTCTTCTGAACACGTTTCTCTCCCATCCCTCAACTTCCTTAGGAAGAAAGTTCTGAGCAGAACATGTGCAGCTTAAAAAGCAGCCTGAGATGCCTGCAGCAGCCCATAAACTGGCAGGGCTTCAGCCACAACCCCAGTTCATGCAGCCACCCGCCTTATGATAAATGGCCTCTTCTGGACAACTAGTAGATATTACTGCTTAGCGTTTTGGGGCTGTTCTAATCAATAAGACAACTGGTCAAAGAATTTGCCATAGGGTCAGAAAGCTGCAGCCAAGTCTCCAATTTCCACAGTAGTCATCGGGATACAGTGGAAAATTATACCTTACTGGGTAGCACATATTTCTGAAGTCATTTCAGACTGCTGCAACAGAGGTGATATACAAAATTGCCTGATTCATTGAGAAGAGAGAACGCTCTGTTCAGCAAGATTAGGGAAAAGGGCTGAAAGTTTATGTTTTTACTATGTTCTAAATATCAAATTATATTCTATAGTTTAGGAATGGCTTACACACTGACAGCCCATCTGCAACAGCTTTAGTCAGTCCTCCTTAACAATTTCTTAATGCCTAATCACTTTTAGTGCAATTGTACAAACCTCCCCTACCAGCTCTTCTGATCTCAGTACCATCCTTCACTTAAGTAGGAATCACAAATACTGCATCTTCATGTGGACTAGAATAGGTGAACTTCCTGACGTTATTGTGCACTACAGGCCATCTAAACCCAGCTGAAACATTCAAATTCCTCCAAAGAGGAATTTCTTACCCCACTAATGACCAAGACTTTTAGATTTTCAAACTTCCAAAAGTTTCCGGCGAAGGTATGAAACCAGAACAGTGGATTTAATCTTTCTGTTTAAAAGCAAAGCTGCCTGATGCGCTATACCCTTTTTGTCGATGTCTTTGAAATGGCTCACGGAATTGAGGAATCCATAAATTACAGATTTAAAAGTCAAGATATCCTAAACCACACCCCCACAGTATCCAGATTAGCTTTATTAGAAGAGTG
Organism: Pezoporus wallicus; assembly: GCF_028554395.1. Classification (NCBI taxonomy): domain Eukaryota; kingdom Metazoa; phylum Chordata; class Aves; order Psittaciformes; family Psittacidae; genus Pezoporus; species Pezoporus wallicus. The sequence goes on from NW_026639755.1 coordinate 4,082,782, forward strand.
GAGCACATAATCTTTCCCAAGGACATTGCTACAAATTAAGCTTTGTTAGAATGATTAAACTCCCCAAGGGAAAAATCTAAGTCTCTCCAGTATATGGGATACCCATGTTAGCTCATTTCACACTGCATGTTTTCATTAACTGGCACCGTGGAATGTGCTACCTGTTCCCATATGGCCCAATTTTCAAACTCTCTGCAGATTTATGCAACAGGTGAGTGATCCAGACCCAAATTTGGCAAATCTTTCCCCGACATGACAATGTCGTGTCCATTCTTCTTCTTTTGCCAGCAGACTTGCCCCTGGGGCCATCAAGAGGCCACCCTGCTGCTGCATAACACTGCAGAATGTGATTTTCACCTTAAATCGTGAAGAAGCCAGTTTATGCATAGGTGAGAATACCAGTTATTATTGCATTCATCTTTGTGCTGACCTTTAAGCTTCTCTTGTTGCAGTACGCATACTGTTTATGCTCACTGAGCTTTCTTTTTGAATCAAGGCGTGAAACCTTACGATAGAGGTTGCCTATGTATGTCAGCTTTTGTGAAAAGAAAACATAACATTTACTTTTTGTATTGGAGTACTGCACTTGGGAAACTGCTGTCACACTCTTTAAATATGAAATTCCTTTTGCCCAAAAATTGCTGTTGCTGCTCTCCAACATACATTGTTTTTCTCATGGGGTTTCTTTCCTGGAAGGTTACTGAACTGTGTTTGAAAAAAAGATTAACCAAAAACACCTCGATGAGGAGTAGCAAATGCCACTTAATAGGAAAAACAACTGATCAGCCCAAATGGCATAGAAGAATGTTTCATTCTAAGCTTGAAGAGAATTCAAAAGAATTAAGAGTAGGCAATAATAGATCTTTTGTGATCTCATTTTTATGAATCAAAATTATGATGGACAAACAGCATACGAAGGGGAAAAAAGGAAGGAAAAAATATAGATGCCAGGTCACATTATTTTTCACTTTAAAGTTGGTAACCCAGACCAAAACCAGGTAGTTACTTTTATTTTTAAGCTAATCCACACAGATGCACGGGTGGTCACCATCAGAAGTTAACCACAATGCCTGGGCTGAAAGCCACTCAACAGGGCTTTGTCAGGAACTGGCCACAGAAACTTCTTTGTTGCAAATTGCTTTGAAATCACGTATTTTTGCAAAGGGGCAGTATAAAACCTTACCAGCACTTCCTTTCATGCCAGATGAACCTTACCAGCTTGCAACGTGAAGTGCATTTGTAAAATCCATTTGCGAGTTTGGAGTGAAATAGTTGGAACTCAGGTATGTTTTGTTGATATTTTTTGGCTGGGGGCATATGGTGAGATGTATCATACTTTGTGCCTTCAAAGATTTGAGTGGCTTTAATCCGCTCCTGTGTAATATAGTTTTTCAGCGAATAGGACTGTATGGCACAGGATGCAGGATTCTAGTTTCACAAGAAAATCTGGGAACATATTGGCAGCCTTAGAAAGCAATGCTGCATTAAAAGAGACGGGTACTAAAGAAACAAGAAGTCTTTCCAACACATCACAATACCATATGGGGTTTAAAAAACTGAGAGGCACAGCTCTCACCGATGCTTCCTAACCCAACTATCAGGGAAGCAACTTCCAGGACACTGAGCTTACCCCTTGCAATGTTCTCTCTTGAATTCTGCTACTTCCTCTGCTAAATTCACATGAAAGCTGGATCAATCTAACCATCAATTCCGTTCATAACTGATGCCACAGCTTCTCTTCACATATAATGTGGATGCCCTCGATCATGCTGAAGCTAAAGGGGAGGGAACTTAGACTCTCCCTGGGTCTTTCAGTATCCACCCTCAGCAGTTTGCAGCACAGGACACTGGTTGACAGCACATGCTTTCAGTTGCTTCACCTTGTTTTCATGTTGAGGCAGGAATTCTTGCTCCTCCAAGCTCTTCACTGCTAACATTAGCTCGCTGTCAATATTCATCATGTGCCCCATATATAACCTCCTCAATGCAATCCTCCGATTGTTATTCGTACAGGCAAAAGAAAGAGGGAAAAACCAGGAAAAAAAAAGGCAGAAAAGCAACTAACAAAACACGGGAATCTGGCTGGCACCTTATTAATGCCTCCTTCAGGTAGCCCAAAGCATGTCTCAATAAATCTCATCCTTTCTGGAGTACAGTATTTTTCAGCCTTATTATTTCCAATATTTTGCCTGTCATTTTTGAATGATTTCCCAGGAATAAAAGCTTGTCCTTGAGAAGCAAGAAAAAGTTACTATATTTTCAGCCTGAATCACCACATAATATAAGCACTGAAATGCTAGGAATAATGTAAACTCTCCAGTAAAATACAGTGATATAGTATACCTAGAAATACCTCAGCTTAATAGGTGTTGTGCCATTAACAGTGGATTTTACGGAAGCCAGTAGATATAAATCTGTCAGGTAGACAAAGATTTACAGTAATATGCCCTGCGGTGGACAATTTTCATCACATTTAGGACTGTCAGGCAACCAGTGTGTTTTCTTCAGTCCCTTTAGGCATGAAGGCCTCTTTGCTTTATTTAAAGGCTGGTACTTTCACCTTCATTGTGCACTGATGAAGGAGACTCCAATGCAATGTCCCTGTTTAGAGATGTTACCCAGAGCGCAGGTGACTTTGTACATTGACCCTGCTCCTACCTACAGAAGGGCCTTATTGCATGCATTGGGTACTAGACATGCCAAACACATGGCATATGCATTTACAAGGTTAAAGCAACATTTGCAGGACAGTGTCTGCGTATTCCCAGGAAGCAGAGTGATTGAGGTCTCCTTTTCTCCCAGGCGGACAGCAGTGGGACAAGGGGACCGAAAGCCTTTTTGGCAGGTAAGAAACGAGCCTGGAATGTACATATCCACACAGGCAGTGAGGACGATATGGGAAACAACCCTTTAGGAGATGGCATCCCCCCTTTGGAATGGAAGTAGTAAAACATCTGCGCCTCACAGCCCTTACCTCTGAAACGACAACAACAAAACCCACAGAATTTTAAAACAAAAGCCTGAAAAAATGTTCCATGCAAATCCAGGGCTTGCATGAAACAAACGTTATGAATTTAGATTAGACGTATCAGAGAGACTAAGCACAGCAGTGAGAGTCAAGGCAGGCAGTGATAGAGGCAGAGGCTGGCTATGCAACGCTGCAGGCAGCCTGAGGGCTTGGCCGGTGGTTTTTCATTTAGCCATATGTTTTTACCTTTTAATGTCGGTCAAAGGCTTTCCCAGGCTTCTGAGGGAGCGCTGCCGACACCAGGGAGCAGGTTTGGGCAGTACCGACTGGAAACGGGTAACAGAAACACCGCTTAAGGCAGCGAGGGGACGAGGGGCTGCAGGGACAGCCTCTGAGGGGAGAGCGGCCCCGCGCCGGATGCGGCCGGTTCCAGCCGGATCCGACCCCTCAGCCGCAGCGGGGGCACCTCAGGGCGGCCGCGGGGAAGGGCGATGTGCTGGGGCCGCTCAGCGGAGTCAATGCCTGGCTCAGCCCAACAGCGTATAAGATGCAGGTAACTAGCAGAAGCATCCTGAAGAGAGGAAGGGGCTGAATTCAACCTCCGTGTTCCTCCCCCAGGGCATGGGGAAAGCTGTGAAGTTGAGCCCGGAAAGAAGGGATGGAAGGGGATGTGCTTTATGTTAGTCTTTGTTTCTCACCATCTGAAACTGATTTTAACTGGCAACAAAGTCAATTTATCCTCCCCAAGTTGACTTTGTTTTGCCTGGGATATGCTCCTTCATATGCGATCTCCCCGTATTTATCGCAACACGCACGCCTTTTTAGCACAGTTAATCCACCCCAAACCGCCTGCAATAAACATAATGCCTTAAAAGTTTCCTTACAACATGCAGGTCTCCAAAGTGAGGGTGGGGATGAAGCGCGGAAACAGACTCTACAACTCAAAGAGAGTTATAAAGCAGGTATGTTTATTACGGCACCGGGTGCAAGGGGTATCGCTCCTCCTAACTTGCACACCGGGGGGGTTAAGCAAGCAGGTATTTATTACACACAAACATGAATATTCATCAGGTTCCCGAGAGGGTGGGGATATTACAATTAGTTTAGGTACTCATTGTCATAAATCTCCTCCCTTTTAGCGCTTGCGCACTGCCCTCTGATGGTCGTGGGCAGGGGTCTTCAAGATGCAGTAAGCAGTCTTCCTCGTGAACAGGGGTCTTCAAGATGCAGTAAGCAGTCTTCCTCATGTGGGCAGGGGTCCTTCAAGATGCAGTAAGCAGTCTTCCTCGTGAACAGAGGTCTTCAAGATGCAGTAAGCAGTCTTCCTCGTGAACAGAGGTCTTCAAGATGCAGTAAGCAGTCTTCCTCGTGAACAGGGGTCTTCAAGATGAAGTAAACAGTCTTCCTCATGTGGGCAGGGGTTTTCAAGATGAAGTAAGCAGACTTCCTCATGGTGCACTTTTCACCTTTGGCACAGTTGGATGCCCCAGTAATCACAAATTAGCTGAAACCAACCGTATCTGCAAGTTTCTGACAGGAAATTTACAGGATATGGCAGACAAGGAGTATCCAAAGCTAGCAGATGTGCGGGAGTCACTGTCTCCAAACTAACTGGTAATTAGAAGGATGGAAAGAAATAATTCACTCTTGTTAGTAAGACTACTAAATTCTGTTATCACACCACAGACTTACAACACAAACATTGTTCTCTATCTTAGACCTAAGTTAAGCTAAAAGTATCTTAACCCTATGTTTTCCAGGCACTTGCTTTCCTTGTATCAGGGAAAAGACACCATGTGTTTGCCCTTCTGAAAGCAATGATGAGCTTCATAACTTATCATTCATTCTGTTCCTTTCTTCAGGAGCCGGCCCATGCCTGCCATGCAGCCAGTCTTCATCACAGGCAGAAACAGAGGTAGGCTGGGACCCTACCATTTTTAACTTGGTTTTATGGGAAAAAGAAATGGATGAAGGCGACAGAAAGCACTATTGAGAGTTTTAATTCCTTCCGTTACTGCACACCTTTTACCCAAGTATCCATACAAACACATCAGAGTTTTGGAAGCTTTCTCAAGCATAGCGAGAGATGCATTTCCTGGAATGAAGGAGAAGTTTCACAGGAATCAAATACAATAACAAATCAGACTGTAGTTTTAATTGTATCTCACTGTTCCTGCTCCCTTGACTGTCATCAGTGCTACAAGAGCACAATTATATGAAACACCACAGGCAACCTAACTATTTGGTAGTCGCAGTGCATATTCCAAAAGATGAAGACCTCTGGCAATCACTGGTAAACACAGAGTCTAACTGTGCTAATAACTGAGGTGAAATATCTTCGTACCACAACACTCCAAATGCAGGAAATCTTGAGCCAACAAACTCCTCAAAAGCTGAGCAATTACAGGCTTAAATCAAGAACTCCAAAAGCACCTGGTACCCAAAAGGAAGCCATGTACTTCCTGCAGAGAACCCCTCAACTTTTTCAATTCTAATTAATCTTTCAAGCTGCTTCATTTCCAGTTGGGAAAAAAGAAACCATTCCAGCAGCAGCAAAATACCTGCATATGAGTTATTCACAAGACAGCATTTTCCCAGACCAGTCAGCATCGCTGCCATTCCTTCAAACTCAGAGTTTTGGCACAAGAGCCCATAAATTATTCCCTAGCAACACATCCTAAATAATGCTTACTAATTACTAGTGAAACCTATAGTACATTCAATTGCATCCTGTGGTACTGAAACTAATAACTATGCAATAGCCATGTTAAAACTATCCACAACATAAATTTGAATACATGGAAGCAGGAGCATTTAACATAAATTAAAATACTTTGCAGTCTTACTTTCCACCACACACTGATGTGCATTCCATTTAAAGGCTTTTTCTCTATTAAGGTTTCACCATTTAAAATCCCACTTTGACCACAGCCTGTCAGGCATCTCCTCTCACCTTCACAGTGTGTTTCAAAGGTATTAAGCTAGGACTTATACAGATTGCAAGACCATAAGAGTTCGTTACAATCTTTAATCTTGCTTTCTGCACAGGATGTCTGAATTTAAAGACAACAAATGATGGCAGCTCTGCCATATCCTTAGATGGGTAGCTCTAGTGGTTAATTACATTTACAGTTAAAAGCCTGTTTATTTGGAATTTTCTAACTGTCTTAATTGCATTGCTGGAATCCTATCATGCCTTTGTCATCCAACAGGCATCCAGATAATGCAGCTTCTTTTTATAGCCCCACCAATTTGCTTCCTCTTTGTTCATGGAAATAGTTTTATAACAGGGCTTACAATAGGAAATGGAACCCTCTGACACCTTCACTTCTGAAGGCGCAGTGGCTCAGGCAGCTTTAGTTCCCTTCCCACTATTTTGCGTGGTTATTTAGTTTCATGTATAGTGAATAACAAATTAATACTTTGTCAAACACATTCACAATTACACGTACACACAGATTAGATTGATTCTCTAATCCTGATTGCCTCCTATCTGTATACAAAAACCTGTTGTAGGCGAACGGTTTGCGATTCCTGTTGCAACATGGAAGGAATTGGCAAATAGAAACGTCACCCTCCTTCTTGCTTCAGAAACACAATTCCAAATGCAGCATCAGAGGTCCTAGCAAACAACTGTGTAGCATTTATCTGACATTTCCTGGAGTACTGGTCTCCATTACAAAAGGAAGAATTTTTTGTCACATGCTTTCATGACAGAGAATTGGGGTCACTTATCCAAACCAACGAAAAAAGATACAGCTGCTCAAAACCAATCGCACAAAGAGGGGTATTCCACCATTATTCACATTCTCTGGGCATTCTTCAGCATTTTTCCTGGGATGCTGGTTTTCCACCTGAGATGGAATATTTTTGGAATGTGGGCCATTTTGTTGCTAGGAGAAGAGCACAAAAACATGGAGATTAACCAGTAACTAAAAACTTTTCTTGGAGCCTTTTGAAATAAAATCACACCAGGAATAAAGCAAAGATAGGACACTTCAGCTGTAAAGGAGACTGTTTCCAAGGGCTTTAGAGAAAAAAAACCTCTGAAGATAGAATTATAGTACTATTCTCTGCATAGTGCCAAAAATCTACACTGAGTTCTGCTTTCCATAACAGCATCACTGAAATTGGCAGATCCATCCATAATTAAGGTGCAGATGCAGGATTTAATCACAGTGGGATGAAATGGAAATCAGCATTTTCTGAACTATATGTATATATTTTTTCAACTTTATGTTTTTGAGAATTCAGATATAAATGAATTGATACCATGTGCAATACACGTTCTCCTCATGATTCATCTCAACCCACGTGCAATATGTTATATGACCCTGCCTGGATTTCCACACAACACATGGGTGTGGAATCCCCTCAGCTCTGTGTCTTTACGTGAAGAATCTGTTCTGTAGGTATTGATGGCAAGTAACAATTTCCTGAACTGCAGTGTTCTTAAATTACTTTCTTTATTGGTCTGAAAAGCTGCTAAAGAGGTAGGAGAAAGAAAGCAGGAGCAAAGAAACCGTAAGAAAAATCCCAACCCTTTCTACATCTCTGTGTTAACTCATAGAAATAAAGGTTGTTGCTCTGTTAAAACTAAATTTTGCAGAGAAACTTCTTTTAAGGAATTTTCTTCTTTGATTATATCCCCTGGAGCATAAATTACAGAATAAATACAGGGTAGCTGCTGGGGTTTAGCATCATTTGTTGTGACTACTGGGTGGCTCAGTCCATTGGAAAACCACAGTAACATGTTGCCGTGTATGCTGCCCTTCAGGAATTGCAATTTCACAGTTTGATTCCCAGCACTGCCTTGCAGGGCTGCTGCTGTAATGAGTTTCTGGATCTTCACACACCATGTGAAAGACTCTCTGCTGTAGTTTCCCCAACAGGGAATGCAGAAAACATTAGTGGAAAAGGTAGTTAAGGCAAAGCATATCAACAATGGGAGGACAGGAGAAAGCGCTCTGAACGCTTCACCAGAGGCAAACACGGACTTGCCTCTTTTTCTGCTGCACGGTCTTTGTCTTTTTCTCTTCTGTATTATTATTTCAGAGCACCAACACATTTGCTCTTACACAGCTGAAGTGCAGGGATCACTTGGGGAAATAGGGAATGTTGTATTTTTGCATGGGTCATGAGTTCTAGCTGCAAACCGTGACTTTATGCACTGGAGAGAGCAATGAAAGTGGAAGAACTAGAAATAAGTGAACCAGGAAACTTCAGCTGAGTTAAAAACCTCACAATTTCATGCATGCAAGCTTTACAGTAATTTTGTTATGAACTCATTCATGTTTCTTTTCAGAGCATTCCAAACATTATTTCTATAAGTGTCTTTTGGTCAGAGAAAGAAACTCCATACTCGGGGCAAACTCTTCCATTACCTGCTTATCTTTTCCATTATACATAACTGAGTTTGTGTACGACACATGGACACCTTAATAAAGCAGGGCTGTAACCTCAGTCACCTTTCCCAATGGCCACTAAAATCTCAACAGCATTTATTTAGGACAACAACGGTTTGACGTAGCTGGCAGTAAGAACACGGCTGTGTGTTTGGCTTTGGATGAACATATGGAAAATGGTAGGTGGCCATTTCATACTTACACCTTGAGATCTGCTGTAAGTTACTATTTGAAAAAGAGCTTTCATTATTTTAAAAAAAGGAAAAATAACATCCCATTTTAGGGCTTCTCTACAAATGACAGCTGAAGAACACAAGGAATTCAGCACAGTTAAAATATAAAGGTGAATCCACAACAGGCTGAGAGCAGTTACAGCATGCAAAACTGCCAGCAAAAGGTTCCTTACACACAGGAAAGGCAGAATATTGGTACCAAAGCATGTTATAAATATATTTCTGGTATAAAGCTGTTCAACTGTTCTGCTCTAAGCTCAACAGGTAGGAGAGACAGCAATCGCACTCCTCACAGAAATAGCAATGCCAGAAGAAAACATATACATAGATCCAGGTTAAGATCCCAAACCAAAACACTCCTCCCAGAGAACACTTTTGGAAATGGAACTAAAAAGAAATTCAAAGAGAGTGCTGCAATCTTTTTAGAGAGTAAAATGATATAAAACAGATGTCATATACATGAAGGGCAGGGGGACAGGATGGGAAAACAGAGGTCTAAGTCAACCTTAACTGGAAAATTACAAATGTGCAGATAAATCATTGTATGTAGTCTTACGTAGAAGTACCAAAACGAAGAGAGATGCATTCCTAACCCAGTTTCTGGCTCTGTGAAGCAGAAATAAAAGCATAAGAACTAACAGCGAGGATAGGAAATGAGCATATAACCCTGCTACAGCCAGGATTTTTCCTAATATCCAATTGACATTTCCCATGTTACAGCTTGTGCTCTTGCCTCTTGTGCTATCACTGTGCACCAGCCTGGCTCTGCCTCCCCGAGCAGCTGCAGGCAGCAATAAGGTCTCCCTCCCCTCGTCCTTCTCCAGCCTGATCAAGCCCAGCTCTTGCAGCATCTCCTTGTACACCCTGTGCTCCAGCCCTGACCAGCATGGCAGCCCATTGCTGGGCTCCATGCAGTACCTCTTCTACTGGGGACCCCCCAGTTGGACACAGTGCTCCAGGTAAAGTCTCACTAGTGCCAAATAAAGGGGAAGATCGTAGCCCACTGGCTCTACTCCTGCTGATAGCCCAGGATAAAACTAGCCTTTGCAGAAAGTCATATTTGCCCTTGCTGAGCTCTAGGAGGCTCCTGACAGCCCATTTCAACTTGTTCATGCCTCTCCGAAAGGCTGCCTCGCTATCCTGTGTATCTCCTACTTTAGTATCATGCATGTGTTTGCTGAGTGAAACATATCGCAGCATCCAAATTGCAAATAAAGAGATTAACAGTATTAGAGACCACTCATACCCAGCAGCTATTTCAACATCAGGTGAATAATCACCGCCTTTTGAGCCTGATGATACAGCCACATTTCACCCACTTCACTATCCACTTGAATAACCCATATCTCTCCAATTTAACTCCAGTGGTACTATGGGAGAACATCTCATTTCATCATACAAGGTACTTAGGGCAGATATGATTTACCAAGGCAGATCTGAAGTGGCTGTTTCTATTTCTCATATTCTCATAGAAGAAGAATATTCTCATTTGTCATGTGCCTGGAAACAGCTTCCAAGATTTGCTCCATAATCTTATCAGGGCCTGAAGAGGAGGTGACCATCCTGTAACTACCCAGATCCTCTTTCTTTCCCTTCCTGACAACAGGTATGAAGTTATTTTTCCTCCAGCAAACTGCTAATCACCATGACCTTCCTAATATAATAAATAGCATCTGCACTGTGACATTGGCCAGCTCCCTTGGCAACACTTTCGTGCTCAGGGACTTGTGTATGTCCAATATTCTCTCCATAGGTACCACTATTAGGACAGTAGATAGCACTTCCGGAGGAAGAGGGCTCTGCAGTGTGAGCTAACTTTCCACCACTGGCTGCTCTGGAAAACAACTGAGCTGTTCTGTAAGTGATGCATGTCTGCCTTTGTTTAAATTGATAAGAGCAGGGCAGCTCAATGGAGACAATGCAGAATGGATTAAATTCTTCACTTAGCTAGAAAAGCAATCACATTTATTTCTCCCTGCATTTGTCATGAAGAAGGTCCAGAGGACTCGAAGCCAACGCTGCCACTTTAGACACATTGGCGTGCCAAAATAAAGGCTCCCTAAGTAATATATTAAGGTCTTGTTCAAAACGAGAACTTCTTCAAAGGATCATCTCTTTCCACTCCAACCTCCAACAAGAGCAACAGATTTTGGATCGAAAACAGTGGGAACAGCACTGAGGCGAGGGGAAAGATAGGGAAGAAAATGATGAAAACAAGAGTTGTCCTCCCACTACACACAGGTAACGCTCTGCCGACATCTCCAACTATAATGTCATATACACAGCATTCTGAATTAACTTCAGACCTTATTAATTTCTGATTTCAAATTAAACCTCCTCTAAATGCCCACCCACTTTGGGAAAGACAATTTAATTAGATCCCTGAAGGTATATGTGAATAGACACAACAGCCACCCCCTTAAGGATAGGCACTAAGTATGCCGTCCAAAAGAGGAGACCTGGGGGAAACAAACACTGGGATGTGGCTACTTTGTGTCATCTGAGCAGCTAAGAATGAAACCATCCCATCAGCTTTAATAGCTGTTAAGGGATCAGTATGTCTCAACTGTGTCTGAAATTCACAATTCTATTAATGGTAACACTGTTTTTACCAGTTTTGCCAACTTCTTGGGAAGACTCCTGATTTTTCTTAGGCCAAAACCCAGCAGTAGGCAGAAGTTTTGGTAACGATGCTATTACAAGAGGCCAAGTGAGGAAATCTCCAGGCAATCTGTGACATCTTCAGCACATCCCTTGCATTTGAAAGACATGTTATTTACCAAACTAATCTGGACAAAAATCTTGACCATAAGAAACCCTACCTGCCTGATTCTGGGCATCACCTAACTCACACTCTGCAGTTCACTGTTCTTTAATCTGTCACATCTGATCTGGATTTCGCTACTCCAGAACCACTGAAGCACCTCATTAAATATTCTAAGGCTCACCAAGCCATCAGTCTCCAGTAGGAGCAAAACTGTATTTACTTTCTTTTCTTTAATCTCCTGGACCTTAATTGCCATATTGACAAAAAAGAAACAGTTGTTTACCTTCTAAAGTCTCCGGAGTACCTGCCAAATTAATCCTTTTAAGCAGTGTTTCTTCAGCTCCAGAAACAACTGAGTAGCATGCACAGCAGCAATACACTCCCTGAAGAGGTGGTAAACATACACACTGCTTCAAAATTAACCTTGACTATTGTAAGGTGTCAAAGATTTGCTCTTTCCTATTTCACATTGTCCAGAGCTTTCAAAAGGTGGGTGGTTTCTTATAGCAGTCAGGAGACTTTGAAACTTACTTAAAGAGTTTTATTACCTACATACATATTCATTACCTACACATGCAGTGGCCAAAACACACACAGGCGTGGTGGTGGAGCAGTGTTATCTAGACAATGAGCTTGCAGAAACTTCAAGCACAGAGAGAGAAAGATTACTTAGAATTAAGACTCTTGGCAAATATGAAAACGACCTGCACGTTGCATAGCCAGCCAATGCTCTAAAGGCTGTGAAATAATGCATAATCCTAATAAAGTCAGTGATACTATGTCCTAAAGTCAGTACTGTACATGGTTTTAGAGCACAATTATTTTTCTGCCCCAAGATTGAATTGTCACCTGCTCTGTTGATAAATTTGAAGCAGTTTACATTTTGTATATAAAGCAACTCGTCTTGTAACAGAAACGTTTCCTCTTAGATGATGCTTACACTTCAGTTGCAAAGGAAATTAAACCTGCTGCAAAAACCAGGACAAATAATCCATGTTTCACTACCAAACTGGGAGCGTGTTGATGGGCTTTAGTTACAATCAGCAATACAACTGAAGTACCCTGAATGATTTGCAACTGTTCTCACATTGCCCTCTGCCTGCTCGGAGGTAAGCCAGGGCTCCCCAGAGCCAGTCTTTCCCATTGTGTCTGCAGCAGGAAATGGACCCAAAATAGGACCCAAAATAGTTCTGCCAGAACTGAAGCAGCTGGTTAATGGAAGGATGCTTAAATCAAGAAGCAGCTGCACGTTTAGATGATGCTCAGCATGCAGCATGTGATACAGCCACTTTCTTTGTATCTCCAGGCCTCACCTTTTCTTAAGGATCTCAACAGAGCCTTTAAATGGTCCCCTACTGCCACCACTAAATTTCACTGACTCCCAGGTGTCCTTCCCAGCATGATTTCAGTCTAGGAAATTTAAGAGCCTGTTTGCAATAAAGAGGCTGTAACCAAGCCAAAATGAAAACAAATTTTAGAGGAAGCACATAAGAAAGGGGGCTCTTGGTGCTACCTAAGTTCTGAAGCAAGATCAACAGGAATAAAAGGGTACCAGACTGATACTTCATCCCAAGTGCCACAAGATCTTACATAGCTGCAGCCAAAATAACAGGATTTCTGTTTGGTTCCAGAAATACTGCTGCACTGTTACCGGTACTGTTACCAGTATTAGGGTTATTATCTAGCCATAGCATTGTTTTAAGCTTACCAGGAGCACTTGTAGCAGAAGTGAAATGAGCAGTGTGAAAGGACACATTTTGTCAGTGCCCTGCTTTATATATATATATATTTATATATACCGGCACAGATTACACTATTGCACAGCTGGAAGCAGCCTTTCTGTAATTCCCAACCCAATATTTGAAAGCTTCTTAAAATATACAAGAGGATGCACCACTGAACTTACAAAAGGAGTCTCTTATATTCTTCTCAGAATGAAAATTACCTATATAATATCTATATTATAATAATATAGATATTATTTTACCTATATAGTTCTTCAGGTAAATAATAGTACAGCAGGTTGCTACAACCTTCCTGTTTAGGATAGAGCACCAAACAAGGTTCTTCTCATTTTGTTGATTCATTATATCACTCCTCAAGTTCATTTAAGGAAAAATAAGCTGGTTTGGAAAACAAAAACTCAGATAGCATTTCACTTCAGATCTGCTCTCCAGCTGTTAATTCATCGTTCCATTATGAAAAAGGTGTGACATTTTTACCCCACTGCTCAAGACTGATCTTTACTTGAGGGACAACCTGTTGGCAAAGAGTAGCACTGGTACCGCTACTTCTACTTAGGATAGACTGGTGTATACAAGAACATTGTCTAACTGTATTAATGGAAATATATCAGCAGTAGCCAAAAGGCCATGGGCTTCAAATACTGTTAACAGAAATAGGTTGAACACTGGGCAGTAATGAAGCAAAAAATTTCTAAGACTCATCTGTGAGGACAGACACGAGAGGGATGGCACAATTTCCCCTGGAATGTGACTATTTTCTGTCTTTATGGACCTCTGCAGCTTCAGAGCACACACAGCTATTTGCATTCTAACCCAGCAAGCAATAGCTAAAAATAGTGCTGAAAATCCACTCTACAGATACTGAACAGTGCTCTAGAAACTTTACATTTAAGCCTATTTTTTTCCTAGCAATTATAGACAGTGTCACAGGACAAAAAAAAACAACCTTGGGCTTATCACTCTTTACAGAGGATGTGTTTCTGTTTGCAAGAGAAACCATGTGTCTTTCATACATATTAATGCACCAGCATGCCTGTACATGTTCACTTTAGATTCTTGGTAGCCTTCCTACCTTGATGTCTATCCCTTTGCCAGTGCTGCAAACAAAGGAATGTACAGAAAGTGGGACTGCATTTGCCTTACAGACACCATTAGTAAAGATCATTCTTCAGCATTTCTAAAGTCCCATGTGCCACAAGTTGTAAATATGGCTCCTTGTACAACAACCCCTACTCTGCATAGTCCACTATGGTAACTATGCATTGAGAAATCCGGTTTAGGTAAGCACTGCAAAACCCTGAAGGCAAGGCATAAACCAACATAATGTAAGATCAGATTGGCAAAAGACTGCTTATACTGGAAAGTCTACCAGAAATCAAGAGAGAAGCTAGTGACACCAGTCAGAACAGAGGACTGCTCCGAGAGTGGTTCTTCACGTGACTGAAGCCCATTAGAAATACTTACATGTTAATGTACAGGGCAAATGGTAGCTAGAGCACACTGTGGTATAGCAGTTGTGGCTAAGCTTCCTGGCAGAAACCAGAAGTATGCCCTCATTCATTGACTCATTCATTTTTTTCTCTTCAGTGCATCCCACTAACTCCGGAAAATCAGGCTGGTCTCCCCATCAGTTTTCAAATGAGCATTTTATATAGAGATCAAGATCCAGGTCATGACAGGCCTTCTGCATCTCCTATCACACACAGAGAGGAACACAGTGCCGAAGACACCATTAACACAGCTCTGTGGTAAAGAAGATGCTGCTGAACCCACAGGTCCTACAGAGTTTCTTTTACCAATAGTTTTGTTTCTAATTATTGAAGAAAAATACCTGTTAGAGAAGAACTTTTAGAGAAATATTCCCATTCAGCTTTTCAAAAGAAAAAGAAGCCTTCTGGTTTGAGTTTCTTGCAATGCAGAAGATCCCTGATGAGTCCCCAGCCTGTGAGAGGCTGGCCATTATCCTGAATTTTCATGGGATTTGCCTGCCAAACCTGGGCTAACCACATGCTTGATAAAATACTCAACTCCCAACAAAAAAAAAAACACAACCATGTTTTGTGCAATTTATTGTACAGGAGATTTGTTTGACTGCCTGGATGCTACACTACAGGTATCTGACTAGCAGTTCTGTAAATGCTTTGCAGTGAGTGCACACTCCAGCACCAAAGGCACTTGACCAACCCAATTCTTATTCCATCCACACTCTGTTATTCTGCCCCACTACACTGCCAGCTCATCAGATTCCTAGCTTCCCTGTGCTTCCCCACCAGTCTTGTCATGTAGCCAGCTACATGAAAGAAGCCACCCAATTTCCCCAGGATATTGTATTTCCAGCTCAACAGTTAAGTTCACTTTCAACAACCTGGCATCCTTTCTCTCTGCCTTCTCATCGTAAAGGGCTAGAACAAACAACAACCACCAAAACAAAAACCTGCAAACAACACCCACAGGCCCTCAAAATGCCTTTTCCCATTTCCTGCTCCATTGAGTGTGCTGCTTTGCTTTTTAGAAAGCAACCCTTCATGAGCACATTGTTAGATCTATTGTCTCCCAAACAAGACTCTCATAGCAGACAGTTCACCTTTGGGAAAGTTTGTTGCTAAATGTCATTCAAACAGGAGCCCAACATTTGGTTCAAAAATACTGACCTCTGCTGAGATTTGATACCCTATTCTGATTTCAGTGACCCTCAAAGTCAAGCCATCATACCAGCACTGAATGTGTTTTTCTGTGTCTGTTAGCTATTGTTGTAACTACTTTTCTTTAAATACATTATTAAACCTGATTGCAAACTGGCTGAAAGAATAGAGGAAAAAAAAGAATTCCTCAGAAAATAAACTTATATTAGCTGATAAGCAAGGTTTATACTGGTGTCTTTTCCCCTGGGAAGGTTGGTTCAGGCACGTTAAAGTGGAGAGTAACATTCCACTGTACCCCCTTCCAACCTGACCAAGTTACTATGCTAGCATGTCTTCAGAGTGGTACCCGGTTTCTGCTAAGCAGCTGATACTGGTAAAACCTTCAGGACTAGTTGGGTTGCCAGTTCCAATAATCATCAGTCTTCCTTACTGTGCTGTTTCCTCCCTGTAGCCACTGACTCTACAAAACTCAGCAGAACATACAGTTATGGGCATTAGGATCAGCAAACCCACCGAGTATGTCAAGGTGCCAGTGCTAGCACGAAGTACTAACACGGTGCCATAAGAGTCATTCTTACAGTGACAAAAAAAACTGTGGTAGAAAAACACTTGCTTGGGCTCTCTCTTCCATGCCAGTTGTTTCTTTAACCTACTTGCTACTGACACTAGATAGAACTGCTTTAGCTCCTTCTGTACCAGTGTCCTGAGTTGTGCCATAAAGAACACAACAACAGGAGATGTCTACAATACATGGGAGTTGTCAACAACATAGGAAACATCGTGCCTTAGTTTTCTGTATGTTCCAAAGTTACACTCCTAGGATTTCTGGCACCAACAGTGACAGGCAGCCACTTCATTTCCTTTCATGTCCACTTGGACACTGTTTTCTTACCCTAAATTTGGTAACAGCAGGGTAAAAGCATAAGGAGGATAAACAGGTTTTCTCCCCTTAAATCTCATGATAAAGATTTATGCCTCACCTGGGATGAAAGTATGCAAGACTCAAAGAGTAAGGTAAGGCGAGAGTCCAGCCCAACAGATACAATCTCATAAAACCCCTGAGGTTTTGCCTGTGTGCTATAAGCCATTTCCATAACCAGGAAGGAGAGCACGTGGCCTATGTGGGAAATTTCCCAACATAGGAAACATTAATAGGAGAAAGGAGGTGTTATGCAAATTAACAGCTGCAGAACTGATTTCCTAACACGAGCACCATGAAAACGTGCAAATTTGCAGTTTGTAACTATTTGCACCAAAACCGGTGGGCTAAGGGACCACACACGAGCACTTGTTAGAGTGGCATATCCGAGTTCACTCATACTGACTGAAACAATTAATATCTTCATTAAGCTATAGGCACACAGCTAACCCTGCAAATCTGAGACAACTGACTTAAAAGACTCGCGGATATTTAGCATTTCTTGTCTTTGATTAGCTCATCTGTCATAACCTGATGATCTTCAGAAAGTCAGATGTGCACCATGCAATGATTTTCCTGTCTCACTAGAGACTATTGCCATACAAACCTTCTAATGTAAAATAAAATGTAGGTAATTGTGGCCTTTTATTCCTCTGTCCACACTGTTCACAAGTCATTTTTAAAATGCTCTCCTATCAGAAATACACTCTGCCTACGTTTTGATCAGGAGAGATTGAAAAAAGCAAACTTAGGGGGGAAAAAAGAGGTAAGAAATGCCTTTTCTTTTTAGAAAGCAGGACAGCAGCTGTATAAGCATTCCCAACAACAACAGCTTCTCTGCAAAACAGAATTAAAAAGAGCAAAACTATAAACACCCAAACAGCATGTACTGCATTAATGTTTTCCTGTCCCTGTAAAGATTTATTGTCTTGGAAGATACCACCTCTCAACAGCTCACCACAGTAAAGCTGCAATAATGCTGCCAACCCAGTTAAGGCTCACAGGAGAAATAAATAACGACAGTAAGTTCTTGAAACAGGGCTGACATGAACTATTTCCCCTTGCCTTTACAGTTCCTCCACCTGAGTCCTTATTTCGCTCCCTGGAAGTAGTGAGATGTTGGACTCTGTTGTGGGACTTCTTAACTCACTGACTTGTGGCAGGTGCAATGATATATATCTCCTCATTCCATTCACTATGTAATTATGCTTGCTGGTCCAAACGTTCCCACATATTAGAGACTCCACTAGATGATTAAGAGCAAAGTACTGTTACATTATACCTGTTTTTAAAAGGATAATCTTGATTTTGATGGATCTTTATATTTCAAGTTCTTAAAATTGTTGGAATTCAGACAGGTTGCAATATCGATATGAAATCCCTTCCTGCTGAAAACACATTGTGAAGGTGGCAACATCTGAACAGGTAAGAGGACCAACTGTCAGTAGAGCATTGCATCTTCCACCTACAGTATGATTAAGGAAGTGGTATTTGTGGTCCCTGTTCTAAAACATCCAAAAATCCAAACCACATTTCCATGGGGACTGTGTTATTGGTGCTTCAATATCCAGCTAATTCTGCCCCTAAAATATCCAAGGCATTTAGGTAAGAATTGGAAAACGAAGCAAAGAAACATGTATGCCTGAAAGACAGAAATACTAACCCATCCTGTAACCCACATGGGACTTCCAGGCAAGGTGTTTGCTCCTCCATGTGCTCCTGAAAAGTAAGGCAGAAAAATCAGAATGCAAAAACATCCTCTTAACAGAATAAATATATTAGCTACTTCCCAGTACCTTCTCCCTTCTTTATTGCTGCACATAGAATATCAGAATAGGATTGATTTTCTGGCTAAAGGTATCTCTTCAGTCTTTTCTTGGGTCTGCCACAGACTTTCTTTTTGACCTAGAAGATATGCTTAGTGGAAGAGATCACTTGCTGTATGCTCTGGTTCCTTCTTCAAGCAAATGGAAAAGAAAGGAAAGGGGGGGGGGGGGGGTGGAGAGAGAGAGAAGAAAGTTATTAGACACCTATGATATGAAGGAAATTTGAAGCTGAATCAAGCAATATATTTTTGTATAAGGCACTCTGGAAATCTCTGGAATAAAAAGCCTTTCATATAAGAAAAACCCTGGATGAACAGTTGTGTTGGCAGGTGTTAAAATCAAAGGTTCTGACAGTACTCATTGGAAACCCAGAAACAGGAAAAAGTAGTAGCATAATGGCTTGTGAGGAAGCCATGGGCAATGATAAATAGATATTCAAGTAGCAGGCACAACTGGCTCAAGATCATCTTCTCCTCTTCTGTCTGCAGAGGTTTCAGGGCTTTCACCAGTGCTTTTCCCAGATGTGCCTTCCTCCAGGAAATAAACAGTATGGTAACAGGCCCTCTTGAACCGTCTTCAGCCTATATACAGCACATTAGTTCAATGGTATATTACAAGCAACATAAAGAAGGGTTTTGGTCAGCATGCGCAAGTTCATAAGTAGAAACAAGCTGGGTACCTGGGCTAGCTCAAGAGAACCAGCATTCCTTACCTGGGGGCAGAACAACACTCTGAATGCTAGCTGAATGTCTTATTACTTCAAGAAAGGAAAACATCAGCTGAACTACCCTGGCTTTGTAACATATATCAAAGTCTTACCTGGCCTGCTGCAACTTCATTTAGGAAAGAATAAGTGATGCACGCTTGGCCTTTTTGCTGAAGTGGAGAAACAAACAAGCAAACCAGCAAAAAGCAAACTAGCAAAGGATTACCAATAATAAGGGAGCAGCAATGAGGAGAAAGAAAATCCCTTGGATACAGCCTTGCTTACAAGTGTCTACACCTAGTGAAAAGACTATCCCCAGTTTATCTCACCTTCACTTAAGAATAAGGTGTTTCACGTTTATTACAGGCAAAAAGCCTAGCAGAAAGTTAACATACAGTAGCTACTGCCATTCTAGCTTACCTCTGTACAATCAGTTCATGTAGCCGTGTCCTTAAACGCATTTCATGATTATTATCACCATCCAAGGCAGCAGAGCATTGCAAAATTTCTTTGACTGTAATTAAACAGATAATTTCCCTTTATTTGATACTGAAAAGCAGTAAGATGTTATTAGCAGGTGGAGGTTTTAATGCCAGTTTATTAGCACCACTGACTTGGTGCCTGCTGATAGTTACTGTGAAGGCCACAAGGTTAACAAGAGCTGGATGGGATCAAGAAGCTTGCCAGGTGTTTTCCTTGTGGTTCATGGAGTAAAGCCAATAGAAATTATTGGTTTAAAAACGAGTCAGTAGCAAGGTTTCATTCCAACATGGAGCCATCATTATGATTTAAAAATAAATAAATAAGTAATTTTTACCTCTCTGTTGCAGCAACAACTGTCGCATCATTTGTAATAATTAGAGCCAGCAGCAGCCAGCTTCCTCTTTGCCTTTAACAGCTGCCTTGCAAAACAGAAGTGCAAAGTGCAGCTCTTTAAGAAGGATCTGTCCCATAAATAAAGCCTTGCAGCTTGCTGAATTGTGTAAGCAATATTTAAGGCTCAGAACAGGTGCTCAGAGGACTTTTAATTACTTAATTCATGTCTGTAAACAGTTCTAATAAAATATAAAAAGATGATTAAATAGGAGGCAAGGGGCACGGATAATAAAAGAAATGCACGCTGTTGTTTTGGACTGAAAACACAGGTATTTGGTTCAAAGGAAAACAGATGGCAAACCAAACACATAAGCATCCACTTCACCTTGCAGATCCTGGGGTTCTCTGGTTACTTCTATTTAATTTGGGTATTTGAGCACATCTGTAAAATTAGGCAGATGAAAGACAGAGGTGATGGGTTCACGTTCCACTAATTCATTGTCATGGAATAAAGACTCCAACAAATTATCATATGCATAGCAGTGCCCTTAAACACACATCCATCACAAACAAAGAAATGCTGTTACCTGAGTATCTAGGTTATTCCCTGGTAATTCTGCCTATTCAGGACTATATCCTAACCAGAGAGATCATCAAAGCATGATTCTAGTCTCTTAGAGCTGTCCTTTTGAACATGTGTGTGTGTATATATATACACACACATATATATATATATGTAGGTATATACATATATATGTATATACATGTGTATGTGCATGTGGGCATGCATGTATCTAAGCACATATATAGTGTCTATACAGATACCGATTTTCATCAGCCTTTAGCCTCAAAGGTCTTTTGCCATGAAGACATGGACAGGAAAAAGACACAATCATGACAGGTTGGTTATACTTTCGGCTCATTTTCCAAAGTATTTCAAAGGGTCCCAAAAGCCAGAGTGAAATTCTTGCTACACTGATACCAAATTTGGCAAGTCAGGATTTTACTCCCCCATAGCTAACCCTGAGTAGAAAGAACAACCAACGTGGGCAGGGAGAACAGGGGGAATTCTGTGCAATGGAAGCATTTGAAAACTATTTTCTACATGAATTCTGCTCCCCAGGGAGGGGCTTGTATCGTTCGGGGCTTGTCTTGCCAGAGTAGCAAAGCATTTCAGGCAATGTATTTGAAATAACTTACATTGAGCTGTTCAGCCTCATTCCCTGCCTGTCCATTGTACTGCATTTTCTGTTCAGAGCCCTATCATTCTCATAGTGCTGCTGGTGACAACAGAACACTCTGTTCCCTCTAGACATTTCAGAAAGATAAAGCTGAAGTACCCTGTGAGGACAAAAGGTACATTAGAACAAACCTCAGAGCATATGATAATCATGGCACGAAGAAAACAACTTCTTCAGGCAGCTTGTTTCAGTGTTTGTCCTTCTTCACAGCAAGGAAAAGAAAACTTCCCTAATATGAAATTTGAATTTCATATTCAAATATTAATATAATGAATTTCATATTCAAATATAAAATACATGAATATCCTGCTGAACCCAGGACACAACTTCTGTCCATTGTCTCTCATCCCATCACAGTCCCCCTCTGAACAGTCTCTGGCTCCTCGAGGCAGCTGCAGGCAGCAACTAAAAGCTCCCTGCCTTCAGCCCTGCCTTCTCCAGCCTGATCAAACCCAGCCCTTGCAGCATCTCCTTGCACCCCTTGTGCTCCAGCCCTGAGCAGCATGGCAGCCTACTGCTGGGCTTGGGCCAGTACCTCATCCTCCCTCTTGTGCTGGGGAACCCCAGACTGGACATAGTGCTCCACATGCAGTCTCACTAGTGCCAAATAGAGGGGAAGATCGCTGTCCTTAGCGATCCTGCTGCAGCCCAGGATGTGCTGGTGGATTTTTTGCTGCAAGGATGCACTGCTAACGTGTCAACTTGATATCCATTGAGATCAACCCCAGGCCTTTTTCTCCAGAGCTTTTTTCTCTCCTTTGTTTTCCCTTCCCTGCTCTGTTTTCCCCAGGCCATACTTTTGCATGGGCTCAATGCAGCGGCTGAACTCCTGGCAGTACCAGTCAGCCCAATTATGCAGCTTGTTGAGGTCCCTCTGAAAGGCAGCCCTGCCCTCCAGCACATCAAATGATCCCTCTGACTTAATATTACACATTTGCTGAGACTTCACTCATCATCCAGGCTGTAAATAGAGAGGTTAAAGAGCACTAGCATTAGCATCAACCTCTGAGATGCCACTAGCAATCAGCTATCCATTCGTGTCACTGATCATAGTATTCTGAGTCCAGTAGTCCTGAGAGTTTTCATCCTTTTTGCAAAGCAAGACACCATGTTTTCTAGTTTGCTTAAGTGACTTTGGGGTTATATTTGCATTTGCAGGTGCAGTTTAGGCACTGTGAAGCCTAATTTCCATCAATTACAGATTTCCGTTGAGGAAACTGAAATCTCCCCAGTGCCAAAAATCTTTTTCTTTCTTCTTGCTATTTAGGCCTGGTACTACATTTAAATACCCTCCATGCCTAAATCCCACTTTAAATCAAGAGGTAATTGCTTCCTAAATGCTTAACTCTCTCCTGAAATCAGTAAAGCTTTTGTAATGTTTCCTTCAGTTTAGCAAATATAAGCAAGGTCCAGTCCATTGGCCTTATAATTACTATCATTTTCCATCTTCTGGAGGAGCCCCTCTTGTCCCTCAGTAAGCAACTTTTGTTATTGCATTGTATGAAATTCAGCAATAGCCCTATACAATGCATTTTTATTAGCACGCTAGCCAAGAAACGACTGAGGAACATAACAGCTTTTCCAAATTGGATATAAATGACCATCAATCATTCAATAAACTGGAACAAAAATTCCCTTTCCTGCACATTTTATCAGAAAAAGGCTGCATGTTTTCCTGACTAAGGCTTATCGTGGCCAAAAGGCATCTCCAAGAAGATGACATTGTTGGACTTGGATGTGCAGGACACGGTATGTCCTTTAAAGGACAAAGTTGGGTTTGGAATTTATCCCCTTCTCCCATTATTTCATTTTTCTTCAACACTGCGTTCTTCCCAAGAATGATAGAGCATCATTTTTCAATGTACGTTTTGACATCCTGCTCAAGCAATCACAGCAACCTGTTCTAGAAACTTACAGGCACATACACTTATTTTTCTCCCTATTCCTTTGTCTTCCTCTGCTCAGTTTTACCCATGGGGTTTTCCTTTTCCCTTTAATGTAACCCAGCCCCATAACAGCCTTCTTTCCATTCAGATACAATTGTTAGGAATGCAATTGGCTGAGCAGAAATCACACAGTTACTTGGCAGAGACACACCACTCTGCCCTGGCTAATCCTGAAAGCATTCCGGCTCTATATGATGATGAATAGCCAAAGCACAGTTAAGTGTGGTTTGCAACAGCCTGGCTGCAGAGAGATGCTAAAATGGCCAAGCCTGTACGTATTTCTGCAGCTAGATAGAGGGCACTGCAGTCCAAGACAGCTATTCTGACAAGCATTGCTAGCGAACCTTAAAACAAAGTCAAGTCAGGACAATAGCAGTAATCCTGCACTAACCCCACTTACTCTGTCATTTCAGTCTTGTTACATCCTCTTCACATGAATATATGAAAAGCAAATCATTTATCATTTGGAATTATGACCATATTATCACAACTTGAGTTTGTAAGTATATATGCCTCCCTTTCCCTAGGTATTTAAGACATGGACCTGTTTCTATTTGGCAGTAATCAAGAAACTCTTGCAGCTTAATACAGGCTCACAAAATGACAGAAATCATGTTAAACAACACGGTACAAGTCATCCAGGCTAGAAGAATGCTTGCCAAAAAGTTACAACTGTGTCTAGATGATGTCTAACTACTTCATAGGCAAGCAGCTATATGAAGGCAGAGTCCTGTTCATCCTAGTGAAGGAAATCTCTGTTCCCAGGTCTGTAGGAGGCTGTATTTTGATTTAGTGCATTCTGGGGTTTGAGTGTGCAAGCAAGGAATGCTGTGCACAATTTTGGTGTAGGCAGCCTTCCTTGAAAAGACCTACTTGCATAAAGGGGTTGGCTCCACTGTGGGCATTCTGAGTTCCAGCTCCGATGCGGTTCTGTTCCGTGTCTGGACATTGCACATTCCCACTGCATCTTCCAAGAGACAACTGGACATGTACAACTGGAAGAAAATGTGATAGGCAGGTCAAGCATTGCCCCAGCAAGGAGGAAATGAAGGTAAAGCTTATTCAACTCCAAGAACTTTGAGACAACCCAAGATTCCCAAGTCAGAGATACTGCAACAGGCAATGTCATGGGACCATATAATTGAATGTTGTGTCAAAATACACATGGGGTACAGGGATACAAATTAAGCTTCTATACAGGACCTCGACGTAAGGGTTTTCAGCAGTGCGGCCTTACAACCACAATGTTCTTCCAACATGTTTGCTGGTATCTCCATGCACATGGGCATACATGCGCAAACTTTATCTAGGTGCTAAAACCCACTTCAAATGTCTTATTGAGACCTTGAGACATGTTCTGTAAAACAAAACCGAAACAATG
Source organism: Pezoporus wallicus (assembly GCF_028554395.1). NCBI lineage: Eukaryota > Metazoa > Chordata > Aves > Psittaciformes > Psittacidae > Pezoporus > Pezoporus wallicus. The sequence goes on from NW_026639755.1 coordinate 4,107,377, forward strand.
CTCATGTATAACACTGTACAAGCAGGGTGGGACTTTCACAAGCAGCCAAGAGAATACTCTACTCCTCTTGAAATAAGAGCTCTGAGTTTGCTTTGATTAAAATCTGTGGTATTGGTCTCCCAGAGAAAACAATCAGACCCATTAGCTAAGCGATTCAAAATCCCTCCCCTTTAGGACACAGGGATCATGAACAGTAGCAAGGATGGGTCAGTTGAGGAAAATAAAATGCAGACAAGTCCAATTACAATATTGAAACCATTACAAAGTGAGAAATGGGAGGGAACACGGCAGATTCAGTATAGTTCAATCCAAGTAAAGAATCTGACTGACTGCTTCACAAACATCTTGCACAGAACAACTCATTTGAGTAAGTTTGACTCTGGATGCCAAGGTATAGAAAGCCAAATAAAAAGGCATGGTCCAAAGGCAATAATCAAGCATCCTGGGGAATTTCCCGGGCAGCTTCACTTTTTCAACATTTTTCTAAACTATGCCATCGAAACCTGAGGTGTAAGAGTTTGTTTGACAGCACAGGTAAAGATGATGAAAGTGGGTAAGGCTGAGCAAGATCCAGGAACAGCACGGCAGATCAACCATGCAAGAAAATTAAGCAGCACAGACAGTCTGCAGAACTCTATAAAGATGCAACTGTCATTTCTATCATTCTGCTCCTCGTCTTTTTTGCCTCCTGCAACCGGCACAGGCTGTGTTTTAGACAGCCTTGTCTTTGGAACAAGACTGTTACTTTGCTCTGTGCTTTATTCAGTTCCTAACCAAATTAGGCCCCGAATGGCTGAGATTCCTCATGGTATTACTTCAGTATAAATGTTAAACAACAATATTATTGTTATGGTATAGAGCTGATCCACATCAAGGGATTTGGAGTCGATTCATTCATCATTGTCAGCAGGCAGTTTAAATTCCTTTCGAGCCCAAATGCAACAACCCAAGAATAATACGACCACTTTTTAAGGGTATGAAAGGGAAAAAGGAGCCTTGGGAACAATTTGAAATGAAGGAATTTCACTTACTAACTCAGGCCAAACTGGAGCTGAACAACTTAATCCATATTACTGTACCTTACTGGCTGCATCTGTGGGTTAGTCTGCGGCTCCACGAGGCTTATCTGCAGGACCATTTTCAAGCTGCTATAGGGCGCATGTCTGGAGTGAAACAGTGGGGACAGAGGACCATGTGCTCTCCTGGACCTACTGCACGTGTCTAAGTAGTGACGCCATGGACTAGTTCTAGGCAGACAAGATGAGAGTCATTCCTAAAGGGTCACGGTGCCTCCTGCCACAGCAGTCAGGGAGATTTAGCAGGCAGCTGGCACTTGGAGACATTAAGTCCTGGATTTTGGATTTTTTGCATTAAGCTCCAACACAACCACCAGACCTAAAACTGAGCTACAGATTACAGGGAATCTGAAGCAAGAAGAGAGAGCTTGATCTGGCCTCAATTTCACTCTTATTTATATATTCATCATGGCATGCAACCAATACAGCGCAAGCCTTGGAATATATTACCTAATGACAAGCACCACAATGAAACTTGGTTCCCATCCTCTACATTGCTCTTCAAAAAAAGGAACCAGAGAGAAGCAAATTAGGAATATAGCTTTTCTTTAGAGACAGGTTAGTAGAGTACCTTAGTGTTGCAGTCAGGAACCCATGATAGTTTAACTGGATGAGATACAAACTCCAGGTTTTAACCATCTGTGTTGAGTGAAAAACCCATGGGATTTTTGCAAGTCTGAGCAGTTAGCCTGTGTTTTCTAAATGCCAAATGAGATGGAATTCTGGGCAGCAAGTTGCACCAGGGGAGCTTTCCGTTGGATGTTAGGAAGAATTTCTTCACTGAAAGGGTTGCAAGGAGTGGAACGGGCTGCCCAGGGAGGTGGTTGACTCACCATCCCTGGAGGCATTTAAAAGCCATGTAGATGCCGAGATCAGGGACATCGTTCAGTGGTGGACTTGGCAGTGTTAGGTTAATGGTTGGACTCAATGCTCCTCAAGGTCTTTTCCACTATAAATGATTCTGTGATTCCACCTGATTTGCATTGCACTTTTCACTCGGAAGACTCTGTTGACTGTATTCCAGGCCAAAACAATAACCCTGCAAAGGACACTGGATCGTTTATGAAGTTCTTCACAAGGAAAAGGATGACAAACACAGTTGGAGATACCACGAGGAATTAGGATATCATTTTCAAAACTAACATTTTAGTGCTAGTTTACTATAAAAAGAGAAATTTAGAAAAGGTACATTGCAAAGCACCTTACATTTAAAAGCCTGTGATCAAATTGTGCTGTTTCCTCTGTGTGGCACAATGAATTCTGTGCGGAAAAGCATTTTCGCCTCTTTAAAAACCAGACTAATTCTCCCCTCTCTACAGAGACAGCTTTATGTATGTATCTATTTTCCATTCTAAGTTACAGCTGTGGGGTCAAGGAACATTCCCCATAGAAAAATATTTTCTTTTCCTTCTAATTGCTGTACTTGCCCGCGAGTTGCCTTCGCTTAGCCAAGTGCCGCAGCTAAGCACTCAGCAGTCCCTGAACTCCTGCACCTTTCACATTGCGTGCTAGGGTACCCGAGGGCAGGAAAGCAACCCTCTCAAATGCCTAACAAAGGCACTCAGCTTGAAAGAGGCACGGGTCTCATCCCTGGCCTCTCTCGAATCAGCTTGCCAGCAACGGGGGCGGGAGGAGAAGAGAAAAAAGCACAAGGAAAAGGGGAGAGATGAATGCAGAACATGCTGTGCTGTAACTCAGTGTCATAAGAAACACAACTGTGCCGCGTCTGTTTACTAACAAAGATGTCAAATGCTTGTCTGATGCTTGGGAATTTTCATGTGCCATTCAGGGATCTGACTGCTCTGTCTTATGAGTGAGGAGCTTGCTGAGGACTTAGGGGTGCAGGTTTTTCATAGAACGGTTTGTGTTGGAAAGGACCTTAAGGCCATCCAGTTCCAGCCCCTGCCATGGGCAGAGACACCTTCCACTAGACCAGATTGTTCAAGGCCCTGTCCAAGCTTTCTTTTTGCTTAAAAGCAGAAGTACACCCACAAATTGTTGTTAATAAAGGTAGAGCATCTTTCAGAGTGGCCTGACAGGCTTCTCCTGACAGCTATGCACTACCTCTGCGTGTTTTTGATGGCAACACGGAAACCAAGCCCACACAAGGCAGGCGGTGGAAGAAGAACTGGAAGTGAAGTAGTTCGATCTCCCTGCTGAGGCACGCAGGTGTTCTAAAGCTATTGGGTGAGGATGGGAGGTGGAGAACAACACTAAAACAATCTCTTCCCAGCAGTTAGCCTAACCTTTGAAAATCTTCCTTCAGATTCATGTGTCCCTCCTTATGTTGTTTTCAGTCATGTATCGTTTCCCACATAGAAACTCTGCATGGAAAAAGGAGTGATGCCTTGGGGTCACTGCTGCAAATACCCTGACAACGATTTTCTATACTCCTGTCATTGTGCTTAGTAGTTGCACCACAGTAAAATGCAGATGCCCACGGAGATTTCTGCAGCCCCTGCATTTATTTTCTACACCCCCATGAATGTTTGGTCTTTAATTCAAATGCTACATTGCAGCATTGCTATGGGGGCTACTGGTCTTTAGCTGCTACCACTAGAATTAATATGAAATATACTTCTATAGTTTCCATTCAACTGGGAGTCCTTCTTCATGCAAATTATGTTAAATATATATATACACACATATATATATATATAAACTGGTGAGAGTTATGGAACCAACAAGCTTTTGCTGTTTTATTAGTAATTAGGAAGCAGAAATAAATGCAGGATGCAGGAACTAACGCCTCTGAAGCTGCAATAAACTAAGCATAAACTTCATAGTCACTTCTGAGGCTGACTTTCATTAAACACTATTTGAGTTACAGGTACCACACTAGACCACTCTGATCCTATAGCACACTTAGATGTTTTCACCAGCCATCTCTGTAGCACTGGGGAGGCAAAGAGCATTAGTCACTAATATTTTAAGTCCCTCACCTCACATCTCAAAGGAAGTGCAACACATTATATGGTACAACACGTTATTTCTCTTCTATAACCTGGAAAGGTAACACATGTTTCCTGATTCTTGGGTGTTGACTTGATATGCAGATAGACTCCACAACTCGTTAAAGTTGTGGAGTAGGTATGCTTTTATTCAGCACTGAGACACATGGGGGATAGCTCCTCCAAAGGCATGGGTGCCTCAGTGTTGTTTCCCTCTACACTTATTCTCTAAAGTTATATATATTCATGAGGTTGCACAATACACCTATACATATTCATGTCCTATCCCCCCCCTTTGTATTATAATGAGCTAGAAGGTCCTTTGCACCTGAGCAGTGCCCCCCCCCCAGTCATGGGCAAGGGTCTCAAGATGAAGTAACTGAGTCTTCCTCTTGTGAGTAGGGGTCTTCAAGATGAAGTAAATGAGTCTTCCTCGAGCCTGAACTTTTCACCTCTAGCCGTCACGCATGGTCTTTAGGAGTCTGGTCAAAGTCCAAACCACAAAGCTGGTCTTCACTGGAACTAAGTAACTGTTCCTCCCCCTTATCAATCTGTTTCTCCCCCTTATCACTAGCCTATAGTCCTGGTACTGCATGGCAAGCTTGACAGGTATTTGCAAACAATGCTTTCTGTTAAACAGGCAAAATTCCTTTATCCCCCCTTGTACGACCCCCTTGTACGCTGGTCAATCCTCTGCATCAGACTGAGCCTTTGAAGAGAAACCCATAGCAAGGCAAAACAACACAACCAGGAAAACCAAGAGTTTTCTTGCTACCAGCCCCTTTTAAAAGCTGACTGGTTTTTGCCCCACGTGCTGTTTGCTGCTCCTTCAGACCCTTCTTGCTCTTTTGCAGTATATTTTCAACACCAGCGTCCCTCGCTGTGATCAAGGCAAACTGCGGATCAAACCAGAAGCTAGGGAGGATAAACCATCATCACCCCAGCCCCGAAGAGGAGCCGTAAGTCCTCTCCATTCACAGTAGTCCTCGGGTAATACTGTAATGCTCATTTGACTGATGCGTGCCATCATGTGGCCAAACGCAGTAACAACCAAACATCCCAAGCCATGCTTCACTCTGTTTTGCAATTTTAACTACAAGAGAAAAGCCAGATAGAAAGAGAGCTGACTGTAGAAATGCATTCACTCGGGCCTGTCTCTCCAACAGGATATCAGAATTCCTCAGATGACATTGTCCCTCCTTATTCCTGCATGGCTGCTAACAAGCCGAACGGGGTTGTAATCTTTGTGCCCCTGGTAAGTATATAGCTGCCACAAAAATGAAACCCTAATGCATCTCCAGCAAGGTCTGCATTTCTAGTAGATGCCGTTATACCCTTGCAAATCAGTGAAGAGCTCAATCCTGCTTTACCTCTGCGGAGAAGGTGCTGACTGACCACCCGGCCAAATGAATCAAGCCGATAAGCTGTCTGAAGCAAACTGCCAAGGGTCCGACACAGAGGGGTCACCTTTACACATAACAGCACAAGAAGATTACCATTTCAGAAACATTGAGACACGCTAAACCAGCAGATCCAGTCATTGCCATGAGTGTTGCTTAACACAGTTTCATGGCCTCACAGCCTTGCTGAGTGGCATTTGCTGGCAAGGGTAAGGCCAGTGATAAAAGTGCTGTCGCCCCAAACACATGGGGTTGGGCTGAGTGGTACTTGAAGGCACAGTACTGGGCGTTATCAAAACCTGATGGGCACAAAGCAGCCCTTAAGCACCCACAGGTCAGGCTGGCCTGATCACAAACACAAACCACATGGTGGCTCAGGGACGAGTAACTGCAGTCACCTCTTTGCAATTCATGTATAGAAATATTGGAGGCTGTAAAGTAAGGCTTGTATGAGAATAAAGTTAAATACAAGCAGCCAGTTGTACTGGACATAATGAAGGAGCTGAGCTGAACTTCAACATTTATTCATAGAGTTTAAAGACAGACAAGACCATTACTGTCATTTTGAATGACCTGTGTACCACATGCCGCAAAATTTTACCCTGTTTCCAATGAAACAAGCCCAGTAACTTTCCTACTCCTAAATGTCTTCCAGAGAGACATTTAGACTTGATTTCATAAAACCAGCAACTCAGGGCCCAAACATTCCCCTTGGGAGTTTGTACCATTGACAACAACACACACAGAGTTAAAACTGCGTCTCATGACCACAGATTAGTTTGTCTGCCATCAGCTTCCAGCGACTGATCTGCTGTGTCTTTCTATGCTAGTTTGAAGAGCCCATTACTACGTGGTATTTTCTCTTCTCAGAGGCACTCACATTTTGCAATCAAGACAGTTAGATTTTGCAATCAAGTCATCTCAAAGTCATGTTTTTGATACCTACACAAACTGAACTGGTTTTGCATTTGTTATTGCAAAAGGCACCTCCAGTCTCTGGATTACTTTGGAGCCTGTTTTCCACACCGGCTGTTCACTTAAACATTGGATCATTAAATACAGTTTTTCCAGAACTATTTCAACAGTCTTTGCCAATGCACTACACAGAAATAAAATCACTTATTTTGCCCTCATTTTTCTTAATGCCTTATTGACAGCCCCAGATCTCAACAGGCCTTTTTGACACAACCTTGCACTGAAGACTTGAGATTCAGAGAAAATGAATTCCAGAGCTGAAGACCTTTATCTTCCCAAAGAAAATCCAGGCAAACCTCAGCTGAGCTCAGGTGTTGAAAGTCACCTATGGCAAAGCAAACCACTTCTGCTCAGTGAAAACCCAAGTTGTGTAAAATACTCACTTGCTCTCTTGAATTTGTTGTAAAAGCAATTTGTGATTTGACACTGCTGGCAGAGACAAGATGCAACACGATTCTTGGGATTAGCACTGACAAGCTGCTAAAAATGGTCAGAAAGTGCACATCTTGCATTCTTTTCAAGCAAAGTACTCTAAGTGGGGACAATAACAAGGAATTCTGCAGGTCAAAATGAAACCAAACCCTAGCAAGAGCCATTGATCTACCAGACACAGAAATAACAAACAAGCAAATATATAAATTAATAGGAATTTCATGACACAGACCTGATTTCAAGGAGCAGCTGGAGAATACTCCTTGGACAAGATGAGTAAAACTTCCTCAACTCTGTCTTTAAACTACCTTATCTTTTCATTCTGTTATCATTACCTTCAAACAAACCACTCTCCTGCCCCCAGATTTAAACAATATTTACATGGAATGATAAGAAGGGAACAGAACTAAGTTGAGGCCATTGTTGCTCCAACCATCTCTGACAGAAAGAAGGTACACCACAGCATCAGACTCCCATCCCACAGCCATGTGGGACATCAGCAATAAGACAACCGTTGGTTTTACATGGAGAGGAGAGAAGAGCATCAGTTTAAGGAACAAATCTGCCCAACCACACAGAGCTTGAAAGCAGCACATAAAAATAAGAACTCGCTAACAAAAGAATATGCCTCACCTTTCAGTAACTGTAAGTAACACTTAACTACACAGAAAGGGCTGCAAAATTCAGGGACTGCAGCTAAACTGCACTACTTTTGGTTTATTCAAGTGCTTCTACAAAATGGCAGGTTGCCACCAGACTGATGTCCTGCAAAAGAACCAAAGGTGGCCTCACAAGGAAGGACTCGTTATCTGTTCTGTGCAGGAGCAAAATGCTGCCTTACATGGAGAAAAATGTAACTGGCAGTGAGCTTACTACGTGCCCAGCTCCAATGGTGGCACAGGTTTATAGAACAATATAGGCGGAAGGGACTTTAAGCAGCATTGGCTTCATCCCCTCCAGTACAAACAGAGGACCATTATATTTAGCCCATTCATGACAGACTTCCCAAACTGTTCTTTGCTCCATAAAGCTCATCATTAAACAGTAACACCACTTCCCCAGACCCCCCAAAACAACCCCCACAAACAAGCTCTGGCCTTGCGTGTAGATCAGTCTTTCCTGGCACAGCATAAACCCCACTGCTTCCTGAGCTATCCACGAGTACAAAGACAACTACTACTTTCCTCTTTATGGATGCTTTTTCTATATTTGAAGACTGAATGTGGCCCTACCTTTTCCCCTTCACTTTCCTTTCTTTAAAGTAAAGAAAATTGCTACCATTCCATGACAGGGTAGCATTCAAGCTTTTTAAAGTTCTGTTCTAAATAAAGATGCTGTTGCAAGCTCAGCTAAAGAGGCAAGCATCCAACTTTCACACTGAAGATCAACATTTGAAATATCTCCAAAACCTCGGGGAATCAAACATGAAAGCCAGGAAGATTATACTGTGTTGAGCAGAGTATTGAGCCTGATTTGACATCACGTATTTCACCAGTCAGTTCCGGTTGCTGATACCTTTCATATAAAGTCACAGAAATCAATCTTTCAATCAAAAAAGCCTAATGCAATGAGGATTTACCCTGTGCTTAATTGAATTAACTACTGGAGACTTATCCCAGAGTGAAGAAGGGAATTCTTTTGCATTTGTGTTAAGCTTCAGCATAGCAGGCTACTCTCACAATACATCCAGTTTGGAGTGTGATATTTGCCTACAAACCATCCTACATTTGTCATCTGTCACGGGTCATTTAGCTCAGACAGGGTGATAACAACAGGAGGAAGATGCAGAGAAAAAGAACGCTTACGAGTTGTCATGTTGACAGTGAAGGACAGAACACGTGTTGGTTTGTTTCATCTTTTACCAGAAGCTACTTGTCCAGACTTCGTGTTTTGTGAGGTTTAGGGTATTCGGAATGGCACCACGGCCATTCCCACACCACATTCCCCTCAAGTTTGTATCATAAATAGTTATGCCTGACTGCTGAATCTATACCAAACTTATTAACAAAAATAATGGATGACCTTCTCCATGCTCTAGTATACACTTAATCTGATAAAAGCATGCATTTCAAATTGTTATGTACAAATATCGAGTGTTTAATCTGATTTATTGTGAAGCATTAAAACTTAAGAGAAAGCAGTGAACCGTAACGGAGGAGTCTCCAAGAACAGCACTCTGGAGCATTTGTATTTTCTGTCTTCCATTTCTGTAGCTATTTTTTATCTCTAGATCCCCTTTTTAGGCGATCAATAACAGGCTTTCACGTTTGTTTTAATGTCTTCCTCCAAACTTTATAGCATACACTATGCTGTTGTCTGCATTACTGCCATAACTTACCCTGCTTTAGTAGATGGCAAATTATCTCTCAATGTCTTGTGTGAAGAACTGGAAAAAGCTGACCAGCTGCCAATGAATATCTCTCCTATACTGGGGGGGGGAATTGCCTGCAAGTAAGTGGGAAGGAAGAACCCTTTAGACCAGCATATGCTGGGAGCCTACCAACTGGGAAGCGGCTTGGCAGAAAAGAGCCTGGGCGTCCTGGTGGACACCAAATTGAACACGAGCCAGCAACACGCCCTTGCAGCAGTGAAGGCTAATGATATCCTGGGCAGCATTAGGAAGAGTGCTGTCACAGGCTGAGGGAGGTGAGCAGAGCTCAGCACTGGTGAGTCCACACCTGGAGTGCTGTGTCCACTTTTGGGCTCTCTGGTAGAAAGGAAATATGGAGCTATTGGAGAGCTGTGAAAGGCCATTAAGATGGTTAAGGAACTGGAGCATCAGGGGCTATTGTGTGGAAAAGATGAGAAGCTGTGATTGCCCAGCCTGAAGAAGAGAAAGCTCGGGGAGATCTTATCCATGTATGTAATAGAATATAGAATCTTAAAATCATTTAGGTTGGAAAAGACCTTTAAGATCATTAAATCCAACCATAAACCTAATACTGCCAAGTCCATCACTAGATCATATCTCTAAGTGCCATATCTATGCATCCTTTAAATACCTCCAGGGATGGGGACTCAACCACTTTCCTGGGCAGCCTGCTCCAGTGCTCGACAACTCTTTCAGTGAAGTAATTTCTTCCTAATATCCAATATAAACCTCCCCTGATGCAACCTGAGGCTGTCTCTTTTCATCCTACTTCTTGCTGTTTACACCACACTGAAGGGAGGGCGTAAAGCAGATTAAGCCAGGCTCTTTGCAGGGATGCCCACTGACAAGAGGCAACGGGCACAAACCGAAACACGCAGGTGCCATCTGAACATCAGGAAACACCTATTTACTGTGAGGGTGAGCAAGCACTGACACAGGTTGCCCAGAGAGGTTGTGGAGTATGCCATCTTGGGGACATTCAAAAGCCACTGGGACATGCTCCTGGAAAGCCTGCAGAGGTGATCCTGCTTGAGCAGAGGCATTGAACTAGATGACCTTCAGAGGTCCCTTCTAACCTCAACTATTCCAGGCTAATGTTTTCTTACCACTGAATTATTTGGAATGCCATGGCAATTCTGTATAAAGAGCAGCAAGCTGCTAACTCCAGTAACTTCCCTGTAACCATCAGCAGGGTATTCATGTTGAAATACTAGTTGAAAGAATAACAACACATGCATAGAGATCCAATGAGATAACAAGCCCATTTGCAGCTAAAGCAGGAAGCGCAATATTCAATTCACTTCACTGGGCATGTCACTATAATCTCCCATCTTGTTTAGGAGCTGTGTGCAGGAAAAATTGGCAGGACAAAAGTGTTGCCCTTGTAGCAGAACTATCATATCAGATAGTCACTACCAGGAAGCACAAGAAGTTCCATAACATAATTTCACAATACTACAAACCTATGAGAACATTTCTTCCTAAACACAGGCTATTGCAAATTGGCTTGTAAAGCACAAAGGTTTATATCATTCATAGTCCTACCTCACTGCAAACTGCTGCCCTTTTCATCAGGGATGAGGCTAGAATAGACTTGATTAGCAGAGTTCCTCCACCTGGTTGCTGGATTCAGCATACACTGGTTTTGGAAAATACACAAGATATATACAAATCAAAATGCTTGTGCATCTTTGTCAGCTCTGCACATCTGGGGACGTGTTCCTTTTCTGGTGCAAGGCCAAACAAAGAGAAGCAAAGCATTTGCCTGTGTTGTGTGGAAATTGCCAAGCCTGTCCTTCATTTTAATCCTGAGTTGTATACTGCCATTTCCATGACTGCCATCGACTCCCATGCATATTTATACACACCTATATTTTATTGGTACTTTCTTTCTCACTGAATGGTCAATGATATTTTAAGAATTACTTGTGTTACAAGTGTAGCTACTTTGACTGTTGTAAAGCTGTTGAGATATTTGTTTTGGCCATCAAAATCGTTCAGCTTTATTGTCCATTGAAATTGTCCAGACGGGTTACCTTATACAGAGCATTTTGTGGTAAGGGTAAAAGCTACCCTATACAAATCCCTTATGGTCTTACAGTAAGTCGTATCTGACATCCCATTTGTCATCCTGAAATCCCAAGACCAAAAGACAAATTGGGCCTCAAAGTTGAAAGGAATCCTTCAGACAGAAATCACTTAAAAAGTAATAAGTTAATAAAGTCATCAGGCTCATGGGCTGGGATTTTACTCAGACCTCTTTAAATAACTTCCTAGATAAAGCAGAGAATTTAATTTTCCTGATAAAATTAGACCGATTAATCAGACAGCAGAGTAAAGGATATATTTCCCTTCTATAAGGGGAAAACCAGCTAAGTTATGATAAAGAATTTATTAGCAAGAAGACTTCTCCTTAGACTTCCTTGGGAAATGAAGGGCAAGCCAATAGTAAAATATTTTAAAGCTCATTGTGGGCTTCGGGAGCACTAGTGAAATGTGCACCATCTATCAAGATTATTAAGATGAAACTATTAACCCTCTGACAGTTTAATAACCATTCTTTATGTTATAATAACACAGGGCCCCTTTGGGATCAGAGTTCCAATTTTGGAGGTAGTGTCCATCATTTGTCAAGGAAGTTGAACCTTTGCATTGAGAAAAACAGCAACAGGACCAGCCTCCCGCACCTTTTCCTCCCTAAACCATGTAACATTGCAGCTTCAGGTCCAGACTTCCCTCCCTTTATAGGCCTTTTCCTGTAAAAAGAGCTGTTCAGTCTGCATGCTTCTTGGGGGAATCACAAATCACTGAACTATAGGAACAAACTGGAAAAGAGGATTAATGAAGTTTGGCCTCACATCTGAACAATCTGAACACTCCTCCAGCTCACGAGGTTTTAGGCAGTTTATAGCACTGACATGTTAGGATACAGACAAATGAAAAATCCTATCTGATGTGTACCAGTTCCCTTTTTCCAGTAATGCCATAACCATGCACAGCGTGCAAAACACCACCTTAGTGCAGCAGCTGGAGAAAGCCCTCGCACATCCCTTCACACACGCTTTGTTTAACGAGCAGAAACCAGAAGCGTTAACATTCATGCCATGTGCAGCTCCTGGGACACGTACCTGTGTTCCAAACCCATCAGGTTTAACACTCACATGCTTGCTGGCACACACTGATGGTCTCAAGTTTATAGGAAAACACTTCCTTAATCTTTACAAGGCAGCACTGCAGCTCAGTGCTCAGCACACTAAGGGGTAGAAGCCCCAAGCACGGTGGATGATACTGCAAGTGGTTACCTAAGGAGAAACCTGTCTGACTTCTTTCTTCTTTATGATTTTCCAGCTGTCTACTTCCAATGACCTTACTTCCATGGACTTACTCCTATACCACTTTTAAGGAATTAGCACATTTTGCATGCTATCGACTCCCTAAAGGAAAACAAGTGAGAGCTCTGTAGATGAGTACAAAAATCACAATACAACTCTATCAAGTAATACTGGAGCAAACAACTGAGGAATGTAGGCCCATACATATGGCAAAAGTGCAAGCATATGGCATACTCATACATATGGCAAAAGTACACAGTCCATGTCATCAAATAACTTACTTGAATTAAAAACAAGGGAAACTTGAGACAGGACAAGCTTGGAGAACAAAGCAAAGGACCAGTGCAATAGTCTACAGTGGGGACAACTGGCAGGACAACAGGACCTGCAAATACCCTCATATGCTACTGCCTTTGAACTGTAGCCCAGGAAAGGGCTAGGAAATAAAGATCCACAGAGTGGGAGGGCTGTCAGGTAACTGCATACATGAAACTTTCACCAAGTACTGAATTTGCTGCAATTTGCTCAATTCTAAACAATAAAAGTCAAGAGCAGTTCTTGGTTCATCCAGCACAGCCACCTCCAGAGTAACAACCCACTACTCCCAAAACCTTGCCATCGTATAACCAAGAGGAAAACCATTCCTCTGGAAAGTAACTAGTCCTGATGCATGACAACATTACACAGAAATCTTTCTCACAATCTCATTCTTTTCTAGCTATTCCACACCCACCTTATAGCCTGTATCTTTTTGCATCATCCTTGTGAGCATCAAGGTTCATAATGTAGCCAAGAAGTGCCAATGCCTAATTACTCAGTGAGGAGTCTTTTGGAGGAATATTATTGTAGCCATGTCAAAGTTTTAGCCAGGTTGGATTCCAAGGTGTTTGTGTGTTAAAGCAAAGTGCTTTGTTGTCAGCATGATTTTCTTATCCAATTCATCCCTGCTGTCGCAGCCCAGCATTTCTAATAGAACACTTGGGAGGGATAGCGGCTCGGATTCTGCTTGGATCTGGATCTGAGGTTAACTTGAGTAAACACCACCGACTGTTCAGTTCTGAAGGCTGTGCTACGTACCTCACTGCCCTAAAATATACAGATGCCCAGATCTGGGGTTTGGATCAAGCCCATCTCTGGCTGTGTACACTCCTGCATTGAGGAATTTCAGTGCTGTGAACACTGACCATATCACTAGATTAAGGTTAATAAGTCAGGAAGAGCACTTTAGATTGTACTGATTTAGTTTTAAAGACTATTTCAGATTCTGAGTACCCAGAAGAGGAATTAATAAACAGCAAGCCAAACAAACCCCCCAACAAACCAGAATAAAAACACCCATAGTTTTGCTACTACACAACTGCACTCCAGCATTTAGATCATAGCTTTGTTTTCTCTTACTTCTCTGTATTTCATTTTGTGTCACGTTGTCCCAAGGAGCGGGTTGGTTGATTTGTTTGACCATTTAGCATACCATAAAGGGCTGTTCTTGAAACACCACCCCATTTTACAAACCAGCTGCCCCTAGACAGTCAGGCCTTCAGCTGGTGTAAGAAAATACCACCATGCACTGAAGTCAGTGTAATAAAGGACAAAACAAGAAGACCCCCTGTACTTTATATGTTAGCAACTTCTAGGTTTTTCCCTCAATATCAATCACTAAAATTTAAGTTATCAGCAAAGCCTGTGCTGACAGTCAGGAAAAGAGATGATAAAACAAATGGTATGAAACAAAAGGAATTATACCCATGGGCTGAATACTCCTAAAAATACACAGAAAATGGGGGGGGACGACAGGGACACAGGCAAGGGAGAAAAGATGGAAACAGTATCCTAAAAGCAGAGGCCCCAGTATAAAGAGGTGATTATATTCACTGTCAGCTGAAGACCTCTAATTACCATAGCCCTCAGTATGTGCCTTTGCTTTCTCCTGTAAATTTTGCTGACATGGTGTATGTTTAAGTTCAGAACTTACACAAAGTTTTATCAGCATTTCTGCATACCAGCATTTCCGAGGTGTTCTTTTGGCCCCGTGCCTAATTTGATGTAGTTCACACCTGTAACCTTGTTACTTCTCGAGAATTCAACCGTGACCTCCATCTATTCCTTCTCCAACGCGGCTCAGTTTTCTCTCCTACCGTCCACTTGCCAAATTGCCTTTGTGCTACTGAGTGACAGTGCTACCAGATGCCTTTGGGTGACCTCAGTGCCCTCTTGCAACTGTCAACTCTTCCCAAAGTTCCTAATTTAAAACAGCTCCCCCAAATCTCATCAGTGCTTTGTGTCAGCAGCCTAGGAAAACAAGGGACTCATTTGCATAAGCTTTCCCTTCTACAAGTATCCGAGTGCTTAATAAGGCACTGAGGATCTTCCTTACATCATCTTCTGTCCCCACATTTAGACAAGATCAAGCTGGGCTTTCTTAGTGGACTGGAACTGTTTCATGGAGAGGTACTGACATTTCCTCCTCTCCCCTCCACCCACAGGAATGAAGAACATCTCCATAAAAGCCACACTGTCTCCCTGTCTCATTCACTGATTCTAGGTCAGAGCTCCTTAGGTTCCTTGCAAATGTAGGGGTTTTTCTTTCCACTGTAATCACTGAAATCACTCACGGAAAACTACTGCACCCCAAACCTCATGTGGGAAGTCAGCTGCATCACATAACTGGTTTCCTCTATGTTTCCATATGTAATTGACTGCTAATTCTGTGAGCTTTTCAAGACTGCTCTACTTTGATCCGAATCATCAGGCCTCAAAAACCAGCAATATAAAAACACATGCAGTTGCATCCCACATCGGATGATGGTGCTGAAAAACCCACCTCTGTGCAGTCCTGTGTTTCCTTACATCAGAAGCAAAGCAATCTGATGTAGCCACTGCCTCTTCCTCACACCAGCCTTTCTTCCCCTTCCAGCCCCTGCCAATACTTGTTTTGTCCCCAGGGTTAGACTAAAGACGGGGAGAAAGCTTTCTAGCATTTCAAGTTTTGATGATGCTAGTGGCCTTTGTAATTTTTTTCTTCAGTGTGGTCTACAAGAGTCTGTGCTTTGCACCATTCTCATCAACCAACCTGTTCTCAATTAAGCTGCATGACAGCTTTGACTGTGTTCCTTTCTATTCAAGGCTTTTATGAACACGTTTAACTTCAGGCACGCATTTAAGTTGCATGAAACTCAGTGGCTCTTAAGAACATATCTACTTTGTTGAATACAAAAGGATCTGAAAGCATGTGTAATTGTTATGACAAAATTGAAGCTGGAAAGAACATATTATGTTACTTTAATCTGCGGTCCTTGAAGTGTATTTGTAATTAGCAGAGTACATTGGCATTTGTAATTAGCAGAGTACAGAGTGGCACAGAAAGAGCTGCAGAACCCTTAACATTGGCTATCCTAGAGTCTTTTAAACCGTCATTGTGTATGAAGTATCCTTGGAATAGAAATCTAGAAACGGCTTTTACAATGGAAAACCAAGTATTTTTTCAGATTAAAGAACATTGGGGCAAGAAGTGGCATACACTTAGCAAAGACCCAAGGAGTCAGAGTGCAAACAATTCAATTGCATCATTACTTGAGTGCTGGCAATGGCTATAGTCAAAAGTCACTAAGCGATACCATGCTAAAAGTGCTTCCTTGGCCACTTACCACTTAGTGCAAATTTATGTTTTCCTTCTAGGCCTGCCCTGTGCTGAAAACCTGGCATTTCCATAAAGCTTGAGAAATTATTTCCAGCCTCTCTGAGAATAAGATAGACGGGGCCTGGCAGCCGAAGAACATTGCACATACCAAACAGATGGAAGACCTAAGTTTTGTTCTTACCAACCTGTGGAACATTTTAGTTCCAAATTAACAGCTTATTTTCACAGTATCACTCTGAGAATAAGACAAACATCTTCCCCGTCTCTTTAGTCATCAGGTGACAAAAGGTTACTGAAAAACATCCAAGCAACCCTTGTCCAGGGTGTGGAGGATCTCACATTCCTCTAGTGCTCCAGTTGTCAGAAGCGCACAGCTTCCCAGCACATTCTCCATGGTATTCTAGTCTAAGATGAAGAAGATCAATGCCACAAGAAATGGCATTGACTAGACAGAAAGGTAATCATAAAAAGTGAGGAGGAAAAGAGCCATCCTCTAGCAACCAGCAACAATAAGCTGGAAAGCTTCCTGGAGTGAAGCAAAGTAATCAAAAGTCCACCTGAATCAAAGGATTAAGCAGATTTGGCAACACATTTTTTGCCCTCGTGCCCTCTGCTTTACTAAAGTCAGCATAGCCTTCTCCTAGTATCTCTCTGGCTTCCTGCTACAGAGCAAAAGATATTGTATAGATGAGTACTGTGATGGGGGGAAGAGGGTGGAAATCTGCCCCTTCAAATAAAAAAGTTAAAGACATTTACTGTATGTATTTCATAAAAAAAGAGAAAGAAGAGGCAAATTGAATAGAAAAGGCAGAGACCTGGAAGGAGCAGTCTGAAAAGATGATTGCAAAATTAGCCTAATTTTATAAAATAACATTTTGCTGCAAACTCCAAAGCATTTCCTGTGGAAACTTTCAACTAGCCTAAAGGCATTCTTTCTTTGACCAGCTGTACAATATATCAGCTAAATGTCCTCTGAGCGAATGGATTCCCACAGCAGAGGCACCTGCAGGATGTGGAACAGCACACTTCTATTTCACGTATTTGCTCAAGGCAGCCGTGTAGTTCCACTGGCTCATCATCTACATTCACAATGGACAGCTGGCATCACCCAAATGAAACATTAAACTTGCTTGTGCTCTCATTAAATAAATAAAAACCCCACCAAAACCCACAAACAATCAAAATAATGTCTTCAAAAGTTCTTCCAGCTTCTGAAATGTTTAATTCAACTTTCAACTCCCAACCAAGCCAAATATGCCGCTTTTCATGCATGATGAGCACTAAGGAAATGAAAAATAGACCTTTGCAATCCCCCAGAATACTGATAGATCAGCTTGCCAAATCAGGGAGTTCGGAAGTATAATTATCACCAAGTGTCTGCTTCATTAACAGACCATGATCCAACAGAAAAGTTAACCATATGTTGCACTTTACTAAGGGAATGAAGAGAACAAAACAGAAAGCCTTGTAGTTAAGCCTTTTAAAGGCATATGCATCTGCTGAGTTCTGCAGGGTGAAATCCTCCCCTAGCTTATCTTGGCAGAAACATTCCCGTTGACTTTCAGATGTGGCCCTGGACTTGTCACGGCCCAAGTCACAGTTTTCTATCTAAGCTCACCCAATTACGATGGCACAGACTCCATGGATGCTCATTGTTTTAAAGTTCTATTAACCTGCAAGGCTTCTCATTAATACCTTGATTTTCATCATCCTCACCAGCAAATTTCTCAGGCACAGAAATTATGTCTATTCACAAAATAGCTTTGTCATTCAACTGCCTCTAGCCCCCCCAAATTGAACACATTCTTTCCCAAAGTCATAGATACTATGGCTTACCTTATCAGGCTGCAGTGAGGTATCTGCTTTACCAGGGAAGTGGAATCAGATGTTAAGACCAAACCAGTAAGAGCTCAAGCACACAGCAGCCACACAATGACAGCAGAGGAGGTCCAGAGGCTATAACCAGTCTCAGCTGAGTTGAGCTGTGAATTGGCAATTCTGTAGTGATAAAGCAAGCCCAAGGTCAAGTTGGAAAGTGAAGCCAACAAGGCACAGCTGGGATAAACAAAGTACATGGCTGACACAGACATACCTATAATATAGCTCTGGCAAGGGCAAAAAGCTCCCAGCAAGATACAGGAGGCCCCTTACAATGCTTCTCCCAGCTCTCTACCAACTCTTTGCACCTGAGTGTAGCTCAATTATTCTCTCTCCATAAAGCTCAAGAAATAGCCACATTTAGATAGGACTACAACAGCTGAGTACCACTCCTTAAGTTCCCTATTGTTCTTGCAAATTTAGGATTTGGAGTACTTTGCCATACACCTCTTCCACATTGCACTTCTCAGCTTCGCTTTATAGCCAGCTGGCCCCATTCCCTGCCTACAAAGAGGAGTTCTCAACCAGGAAGCTCCTGATCAGCCCCTTGCAGTGGTCAACAACCTCCACAATGCTCAACTACCAACCCTCCAGAGGAGGCAAGTCTTCTGGGCAAGGTCTTTGCAGAAAGGACCCCTTGTCTTAATCAACTTTTTTGTTAAGCCTGAACTTACTACTCTGAATATTCAGTGTGAACTGGAGATAAAAAGATGGCTGGGAAGTCTGCCTTTAGCATCACAGAGATTTTGCAAGTCTTAAGGCAGGTATGTTATGAAATGCTTTAGGAACAAATACTTGACAAAATAAGAACTTGGAGAATTATATACCAATGGGATGTGAGAAGTCCCACTAGCTCCAGTGCCATTACATCCAGGGTTCACTTTACAGTAAGAACATCTGCAGCAAGAAAGATCTCAGTCAGCAGTTCTGACTTGGCTCCCTCCCTTTCCATTGGACAACTGCTGCCTAACAGCCTTCAACTCTAAACCTTCTGGAGTGATTTTGGTGTTGTAGAATAGTTCTCCATTGGGAAGCATCAGAGACTTCTTTAGGAGGTCTCCAAGAACAAGTCATTTCTGTAGTAAATTAGGTTTCCTGTATACAAGATACTCCCCTATATCCTACACACCCTTGAGTGATCAAAATATAAGAGTGGTCAGATTTTGAACAATAGAATATGCAACTTGAGTAGTTTTCACAGTAAGTTCTAATAAGGACAATTTGCAGTGCAAAATTAGTTTATGTAGCATGCCTGTACATAATTTGGTGCTCTATTTTGAAAGGGCTACTATAACAGGATACATTAGTTTGCCACTCCACTAAATTCCTTCTTTGCCTTTGTGCCAATAAAAAGAAGAAAACTTTTCTCCAAGGTACTGTGATGGAAGAAAGTCAAAAAGTATAAAGCATTGCACCGATTACACGAGCAACGCTGCTTTCATACCATAGAGGTATTACCATTCCCTTTGATGGAGAGGGACAGTTGAAACAGCAAGAGATTTAGACAAGTTACACATTCAGTCTGAGAAATAAGGAAAAGTGACCTTTGAACCCACGAATCTCATAACTGCTTTTACAAGTTTATCTTTCACACAACTGTGATGTTGTCTTATGTGACCTGGATATTGAACTTCAAAGAAATGAATTCTAACTTCTGAAAGCTGGAGTGGATGATGAGCAATAGGAAACTTATCAAGTGGATTTACTGCTTGGATGTGGCTGTTAAAAGTGACTCGTCATGAATCTACAATCCCATCATCCATTAGAAACACAGGACACAGTCAAAGTAGCTCTTTTCCAGGTGTTTCCAGTGCTTTTAGTTTTCTTACCTTTTTGCTGTAACACTTTAAATGCAGAAGTGAATCAAACAGGAAAATTTATGCATCTTTTAGTCAAAGGAATATTTGTGAAGATTTCTTGCTGGATTCTCCTTTCTTTGCTCATTATTTGAAAGCTCTTCACCAGGCCACTTTTAGTGTCTGGGCTTGACTTGGATCTAGAACCTGGAGCTAAACAGTGTTTTGTTCTCCAGTACTGCTCCCCTGAACCTCGTATTACCCTCTCTGACCTAAAGCACATAAAAAACCAATAGGGGAGTAGGATGAGGGAAACAGGACTGAGTCCAGCATTTAAGAGTAACTGCTGAAGGCAAGCTTAGGGATATGATGCTCTCAGGAACTGTTTTTTTTTTTGAAACTCTGATAAGTTTTCTTTTAAGCACATTTGGAATTAATGCGAAGCACTTACTGGAAATATTTAACAGCCTACTGATAGTTGTACTTCTCTCCTCTGCATTTTCAATGGAGTATGGAATCCAAATCCATTTTGTGTCTTGAATAAAAACCTCCTCAGTATTATTTGATATGCTGAGATCAGTGGAAATCATTGTGCCCTTTCCTTTCATCTGACTATGCCTGTCAGTGAGTAAACAGACTTGGTTGCACAACACCAGCAATTCTCAGTCAGTTAATGCAGATGTTATTTCTTGATACTGTGAAGATCTGCTAATTGTTATTATCTTTCCCTTTGGTGCTATTAACAAAAGGTTTAAACTGTTTTCAATTTCTGGACTAGTGAATCTCTTTTAAAAGCCACTTCTTTAATCCTGGAAACATCAGGGAATGCTACCAGTGATGAAGTCCTGCTGTTAAAATAAATATTGTATTCCAGTTTGCATCTGTATTTATTTTTAATGCAAACTCCTAAGGACTTGTTCAACAGCAGAAGTCCATTTATCTGCACAAAGCATACTCTTGTTTACACATTATCACTTGTTAAGTGTTATGTCTGCATATAAACAGACAGAAGAATAAGCTGGACTGAAACTGCATGGATCTAATGGGAGCACTCCTGACAGAGCAGAGTACAGGTTATAGTTTTTTAACACATCACTTTGAGTTTCCAAGTGATGAAAACAGTCAATAGTCAGAGTGTTAATAATGTTTATAACAGGTTCTGCTGCTCTCTGCTTTTAATAGACATGGTGCAGTTGTTTGCATCAATAATACAGAATCCTAAACAGGTAAATTATCAGAATAATTCAATTAGGCCAGAAGAGAGAGAGAAGAACTGAAGCTTCCATTTGGTAAGAGAACCACCACTGCAAATAAAGAACACATTTTAGCAGGAACTGCTAAACCCATGTCAACCCTTTCTTTGTCATTACATTTTTGGGCTGTTTTACCATGTTCGATATGGATATGCTGCATATGAAACCCATGTTCGAGCTGTTTGACTCAGCCAATGTTTCACCCATATTCAGCAACATACTGTCAAATTTCCCTGGAGGCAAGTCATACCTGGATGCAGGTGCTGCACCACCATACCTTTCACCCCTGTGATACTGATTCATTCCACTGGCCCCTTTCACTAGGCTGTGATGACTTCTGGTAAGGTGTAATTTCTCATTTCAGACAAATTTTACAGCTGAAAGCGTGGTTTAAGATTAAATATCCAATCTCAGCCTCAAAGGAGGAAATATAATTGATGACAGTTCTGCAGCTGGAAAACAGATGTTTTGATGTTTATATAGTCATCAGTTTTCATCAAGTTTTCTGTTAAATTTATTGCTGTATGCAGTCCAGCAGACTAAAAACCATACATGCAAATACTCTGTTAGGCTTTTGCTGATGACATGGTAAGTATTGATTGTCCATTTTCACGTATGATTTTTTCATCACCGCTAAACCCACCCTCAATTCTGAAATGAGCAGCAGTGAAATTTGCTTTTGAACCAGCCCACGTTATTTCAAGTTCTATGTAAAGTACAGATCATTTTATTTTTATGTGTAGCTTCTCTGTTTATATTGCAGTAAGTCTGAAACCAGGTCTCCTGTTTGCCAATAGGGCTTTTTTAGTGTCCCAGGGGAAAACATACATAGTCTTCTAATTTCGCTCTGAGAAAGAACTATGTAGCCCAGTTTTGTACGATACTGTAAATGTGTCTTGAAAGAAGCATCTGAATGAATCTATATGAATGGCCCAGCTCACCATGAACCTCAACAGGCCAGGGTTATGATCTTCAAGTCTTGTACTACCCTTCTTTCAAGCACTGCTAGCCTGAGCTCCTTGTCATGACTGAAGTAATAGAGCTGGAAAACAAGATCAGAGTAATTTCTGTATCAGCTATCCCATTTAACATACAAAGAGACTCTCTTAAATGACAAAGATATGCGTATCAGATTTATGTCCCCCAGGTACTAGTTCAGTCAATGACTTCTAGTGGACTCTGTTTATATAGGGATGGCATTTACTATTTTAAGCACTACTTAGAGGAGGCTTGAGTCTGCTAAACAGCAGATCTTTTGCTTTCTGCCTTAAAGAAAACCCCACCAAGCTTTGTTGAAAATCATCACTATTTCTTATTTGAAATTTTCTCCCAGAGGCTTTATTAATAAGGGGATTTATTTCTGTGTAAAACACCTACATTAACAATTACATGATGTTAAGCATGTAAGTGCCTATTAAAAACAACTACCACCATCCTGCAGTCATTGGCCCATCCATTACAGTTTTCAGCTGTGTTGATTATGGAACAGCTCTGCGTAAGGGAGCAGATGGAGCTCAGTGCCATGTATATTGTGTTCTCAAGTAGGTTTTTAAAATGGATCTGCTCTCTCTGGAGGAAATCCACAAACTATCTATGTACACACAAAGCCTGTAGCCAACAAGACTCTGTGAACAGAGGCCAGATGGGCTGATCTTCCTTCCTCAACTTCCAATATATCTGCAGATGGGATAGATCCTGCATCAGCAGTCCTCACCACCTCATGAGCTGACCCTTACACGCTGTTGCTCTTCTCTCTCCTGTATTGGGTAGACTAGTTTTAGTTATCAGGGGAGAGAAATTCTGCTATAGCTGCTACACCCCTAGACTGCCTTAGGAATTTCCCCCGTTTTTATTTTCTCCCCTCATAAGCAGATCTAATCCTCATCTGTCCTAATGCTGATCTTTCCATAGGACAAAAAGCAAGGAAAGATCTAGAAAAGTCTCCATCTCTCCTCATCTTTAGCAACCTACAAACCAGTGATGCTGAGGTGAAAAACTTGTCATTCTTTGCAATTCATTCATTTTCCTAAATTCTTTGGCAGTTTTGTTAATTGAACAGATTATTTTGATTTAGATTAATTTGAAGAGATGTTTCCTTCATTGCTTCTTGTGCCTTGATTAGCATTTGAGATATTTGATGATAAAGTGTTATTATATCCATCAGAAAAAACTCAAAATATGGCATTTTCTAGATCATCGGTCAGATGGGAATTAACTTCAGAGTACATTGTAATAGACTGTGTATTGTAATATCTAATGTTAGCATGATATGGCTGTATAGACAAGATCCCTTTCTGGCACAGATCCACACACATCTCTTGATGCCAGTAAAGTGACCTGAATTTAACCATACAGTAATTTGGCCCTTACCAGACCCCTGGGCAATGAGGCACCCCCACCTCCCTGCTTTCCATAGCTCCCCATTTGCAGAGACAGTTGGTGTGCTTCCCTGGGACCAAATACACACCCCACCATGGGGACACAAAGCACTGAAACAGGCAGTGGCACTGAGCTCTGCGGGTGGATGACCCAGTTCCCAAAGAAGAGCCCAATTTACACAAGGGCTGTGCCAGGGTAGGGGTCTGAGGACCTTGTGCAGCCTGTGAATCCACACCAAGCAGAGCTTGTGCAGCTCTCACCACTGATTGCAGAACGTGTTTGGGAACATTTTGAGTACTTCTGTTGTTGGTAACACCCCTGAACAGCATTCCCAAGATGGCAGTGAAACCCATCTGCGTTGTGTTTCACTCTCTGCTTTAAGAATTGCCAGTGACTTCACACCTACTTTTCCTCTATAATATTTTTCTTCCAGGAAAGCCAAGCTGTTTGTTTTTCTTGACAGTAACTTTGTTGCTCTAGTATCACATTGAGCAAAAAGACATTGTTACAGAAACTTATTTTAGATGATCACTGCAATATAAATATGATTGATTCAGAAAAGCTATTCAAGGAATACTCATGCAACGCTTTGCTGGATGATGCAAGTGTACTCGATCAGTTGTTTGTATCTTTTATGATTTTAAAAAGTACTACAGATGAAAATAAGTCAGTGCAAACACAAACAGCATTAAAGCAGTTACTATAGAAGAGAACAATGGAAAAGCAAAAAAGCAATTACTGGGTTGCTTGTTTTGGCATGCGTTTGAGGAAATGTCTAATGTCATCACATCTCAAAATTACAAGTAGCACAACCCTACGCCAAAGGAAGCCACCAGAAATATCCAGTATCAGTTCCAATAACTGCTGCTGCTATGCAAATGTATATACAGAAGCACACAAATTATTTAAGCAACATTACCTTCGAGTTTAACGTTTGCATTTCTCACTGCAGACACACCACAGGACCGCTGTGATAACATATCCTGCACCTACCAATTCCTTCTTACCACTTGGGCAGTTTCTTGAACCCATATGATGGGTTCAAGAACTATGAAGGCAGCCTTTATTTTGAGAGTGCTACTCGTTTCTGCCTTATGATTCTCTGTTTCTGCTTATGACATGAGGACCAAAACATCTTCCACCATTAAATGTAGCTACAACAGACTGGATACGGTACTCCCCTCTTCTACAGGTCAAAATCTGATTTATTACTTAACGTGTATGCTGGTGGTAGTTTAAGATATGATTTTAGTCCTGCGGTTGCTTCTAGAGTTGAAAACTATTACATTGGTACTAAAAAGTCATGAAACATCAGCTACAGAATTGACTACAGTAAAGGCAGAAGCCAGTAGCACTTTAAATTACCTTTATGAATTATCTGTATATGTCTCGTGAATATGCAGATTCTCTAAATCTCTTCTGCTACACTTTGGGGACTAGAAAGTTGATGATACATGCATTTGAGCTCAGCCAAAGCATTTTGGCATACCAAAAGAGAATACATAGCAACTGGCTTCCAGGCATCTAAAGCCACTGGACTCAGCTGGCAGGGGTATTTCTGTATTCCCCTGTCTCTGCCTCTTTTCCATACTCACTAGGTAGTCTCCAGAGGAAAACGAAGACAGCCAAGGAAGGGCAAGTACTAAAGCATTACAGTTACAAATTACTCCTCCAGTACTGCTTCTTCTGGCTCCTGTGAACTACAGAGGAATGGGACACAGGCTGTATAGGAGGAGGAGTTAAAAATCAGGGCTGAGGGGAAAGGGGAGAGAAAGGGAGAAAGAAGGGAAGTCCAAATAAGACTAGAATCAAGAAATAACTGAAGAAGAATCAACAAATTATTAAGAACATGGAGGTTTTCCATATATTTATCTCATATATAATAGATCAATCATTCTGAAGAAAAAGTGCCAGGAAAACAAACCAAACCAAACCAACTAACATCAGTGATCATGTTTAAAATTGACAACATGTGAAAGCATACAGAAATACCAAGTTTGTACAAATGTTCATTAAAAATACATCTGTGAACAAGCCAAAGTGGACCACTGTTTGGTAGTCACTCTATTTATAGATGCGGTAGGGAATTAATCAAGTTTCTCATTTATCAATAGGGAAAAAAGGAAATGTCATGGTCCTTTCATTACTCCTTTTCCTGAGCTATATGCAGAAAACAGGCAGACCGTGTCTTCTATCTATACTGGGTCAAAAATGGAGTAGGAGCACCTGACAGAAAGTACTACCAAAAGATGAAAGAAGTGGACCTGTTCATTTGCTGAGTGTTTGAGGATGGCACCGTAGGCTTAAGTGCATATTTAAATACACAGGCATTAAAAAACAATGCAGCTGTTGAGGCTCTGCTCAGTAATATTTTTAGAGGACTTAAAATTCACCAGGTTATACACCAACAATCTTCCACAGCGTGCCCAAATTTGCCCAGAATCCACAATTTTTACATGAATTTCCAGAAGCATTTTTGAAATGCTGCAAACTACACACAGATCCATTTGGATTCCTTCTACCTTTATCCCAAGTGAGCAATTTTAATAGAACTATCTAATGATTAATTCCTGACTTTTCTTTGACAGGAATAAAGGCAACATGATGAAAAAAACCCAAACCCACTGCATCAATTGCACCACTAGCTAATGGAAGAGACAACCCTGAAACACTCTTGAAGGTTAACAGAGCTACCACAAACACACTTACCTACAGATAAGTGAAGGATCAGATGTTGCCTTAGAAGTGTCTGCAGGCAAATTCTCTTGTTCTCTTGCTGTCCAAGACAGTGTTTCTCCCAGTCCACAGGAGACTCAGCCATTGAAATAGGCAAAAATGAGAGAAAAATGATAAACTAGGTAATGTTGTATAAAACAATGAATGGAATTTCAGGCTTCTCTGTCTAACAAGCCTAGAAGCCTTTCTATAGTCTTAGAAATGCTTTTAGATAGCACTTGAAGTTACATATTATATACATATATCTTACTGAAATTTGCTTGATTCCTAAATAGAAAGGACTCCGAGAATGTAAAATTAGCCTTTGCTTTATCTCAGTCAAAGCGTTCTATGGCAATGTGGCAATGAAGCCATTGCTCATAAGCATAATATTTAGCATCGATGAAAGCTGCTACGTGCATAAGAATCATAGAATGGTTTGGGTTAGAAAGGACCTTAAGAACACTTAGTTCCAAGCCCTACCACGGGCAGGGACACCTCACAATAGACCATGTCACCCAAAGTTTAACTTTGCAAGACCATGAACCAATTCTCTGAAGTCCCTAATGCTTAGCTAAGCAACAACAATAAAAAACACCAGCACCACCACCACCAAAGTGATAAAAGCAAGTCAGTAACAGTATCTTTTAAGCTGAAGAAAAAAAATCAACATCAAAACAACCTAAAACGCATTGAGAGTTACCACTATATTTAATTAGAAATGGATGTTAGGTACAGCTCCAGGCTTTGCAGTTCACACACTAACCTTGGCCAAATCACTTCATTCCTTTCTTGCTCAATTTGTTTAAGTAGGAAATAACAGTACAGATTCTCCCTTCTCAATAGCTTAGTCAAGAGGTTTACAAAGTGGAGATCTCAGGGGATAAGTCAGTACATAAAAGCATAATATTTTTATTGCAATGGACAGGTATATTTTATCACCTGCTGGATAAGTCAGAGTGCAGAGAATTAGAGAAAGAGCATCAAAAGAGAAGTGTTCATGTCTGCAAGCTCCAATCTATGTAAATATATCCAGCTACAGTCTCCTCACGCCTCAGCTACTTAATAAAAGGCATGCAACCAAGTCACCACTCTGAGCAGAATGCCTTTAACTTATTAATTCCTCATGGACAAGATAAGGAGATAGGAAACCTCTGAAGCATGTAAATTCCATTGTTTTAAAGTGTATGCTGTTTTCAAGTGTAAGCTCTTTTAACCCTGCAGAGTCATGCCAGACGTTTGAAGCACTCTGTCAACACCTGACCGTCAGACAGGCATCTCCTAATTTTGTTGTTCTGCTTCAAATTGCCTTGAGCCAGGGAGCAGCTCCCCTCCAAGTGTCAGCTAAACAAGTGGGGATTTAAAATCACTGGTGAGATTCCACACTTCAGGATTGGGAGAAACTGGAAATTGCAGCCTTGTGAAGCAGTGGTGAACAGGGCAGGGATTTACAAGAGTGAGACTGTTCTAACTTTTGCCATCATCAAGCACACAAAGACACCCAGCTTTCAGAAGGAACTGAGACCAGAGGGGGTCCAAGACCTTCTTGCCAGCAACCTGTTGTTTTCCATTGGAGCAGAGGAACACTGAAGTCCTCTCCAAGGCAGGAGAAACTGTTCCTCTCCCCTCATCCAGTATCTTCAGAGGAACTCCAAAAGTTTGGAGCAATCTTTCCTTTTCCTCAACAAAATGTGTTAATTACAAAAGCCACTGAAAGCCATCCTTATGGAAGTAGCAGCTCAATGCTGGGGACTTATGTGACAGAACTCCAGAAACGACAGATTTGTTTTCCAGAGCAATTTTACTCCGGTACTTCTCTTGGCTTTACCTAAAGCAGCATCTAACCCTCTCGCAGACTACAGGAATTCATCCAGAAATAGGAATTTCTTGCTGACAGCCAAAAATACTGTGTAATAAACGGAATTCTTTTCTCTCCTGCACTGGTATTATCAACTCAAGTAACAAGTTCAGGGAGAAGAGCTTTTGCTTTAGAGCAATTGGGAGCAGAAATGGGAAAACATATTTACAGGATACCCCGCAGACCACTAAGTGCAGCTAACAAAGCAGTTTGGTTGTACAGAAGCAATGCAGGGACAACTCTTACTCAGGTTATGGATCTCAATAGAAAAACACCCTGCTTCGCTCCGTGATTTCTCCCCATCAGGTGCAGATGTGGATGATGTTCACTAACACCAGTGTGCTGCTCCCCGTAAAGGTAATGCTAATTCTCTGAGGGCTGTTGCATTTTAATTTCTTTCAGATTAGCTCCTTATGTCTCCCTATGTCAGCAGCAGCTCCCTTAGCATTTCAGCCACTACTGCTAGGCCAAAGCGGCTGTTGAATAGAAAGACTGGAGAAGAAATAGGTGAGCTGTTTACCAAAGTGCAATCACTTCTCGTGAATCAGTGTCACCAAAATAAAGTATTGAGCTGGTACTGGACCGTCTTGCTTGAGAATGTCAGATCGAGTGATGGTTACACTTCTTAGGTTCATTCTTTGAACAAGCAGACCATTGTTACTTGTGCCAGAAGTGAGTATATAAAGGCACTCACCTGCCAGAATTAACTCAGAGTGGAGGGGAACTAAAACCTGACAGAACTTTCCCCACCGTAAACAGCCAAGTTCATAATGCATTTCAGTACCCAGAAAGTAAGGAAAAGGTTTAGAAAGGGAAAATACTGTATGTTTCCAGGCACACCAGAATACAAGCTGTTGAAAACATAATAATGTTCCTCTGACACCACTGCGTCCCGGAAGGATTTGGTATTTCAACCATATAGTCAAACAGGAATCAACCACTCACTTTGTTCTGATTGAAAACATAGTTCAGTGCTCCAACAGGCAAAATTTTAACATATAAAAATGCACTAGATACACAGATGAACACGGGGAAAGAAGCAGCTGCTTCAAGAGATAACTAAAGGGTGCCAAAACATAGACAAAGTCTTGTAGACAGAGTTAACTGGGACACATATCGAGTAAGCTCCTCAGTGGATTCACATCAGCAGAACTTCATTAGTCTTACCTTCTAGCTGCACAGCTGATCATCAGTTTGTTGTAACTGTGAGAGGCAGAGGTTACCAATTCAGCTGTCACATTCTCAGATCAGACAT
The DNA here is from genome assembly GCF_028554395.1 of Pezoporus wallicus. Taxonomy (NCBI): domain Eukaryota; kingdom Metazoa; phylum Chordata; class Aves; order Psittaciformes; family Psittacidae; genus Pezoporus; species Pezoporus wallicus. The sequence continues at coordinate 4,136,685 of NW_026639755.1, forward strand.
CTTTCTTTTCAGCAAGTGTGTGGGGCAGATGTGAATTCTTACAAATAGGTACCAGAATGACACAGCATTGCACGTCTTTCTTCTAGCAACGTTTCCCTCTGCAGATGAAACAAGAGAAACAGCAGTATCCTTTGTCTTACATGATGCTAAGTTTCACTTAGAAGAAAGCCAGAGCTCTTAAATTGCAAAGCTACTTTTGGTAAGCTGGTCTTCTACATCCTGCAAGTAGTAGTAAAAAAAAGGAGAGAGAAAATATCAGCTAGGGAAATTACATACATACATATATATATATATATACACATATAACTTGTATACAAATGTAAGAGTGCAGGCAGGGTTAGCAGAGAACGATATTAGAAAGCTTTCTGAAATCAGACAGAGCAGGTTTTGCAACAGAGGAGAAATTCCAAAGCAAACTACAAACAGGAGCCCGAGCATTATTCTCCCTCCCAAATATTCACTGCCACAGGTGATGAAAGCCACACAGCCTGCTTTCTCTGCAGAGTAAGAGTCCAAGAGGTCAAGGAGCACTGCAAAAGAGACCAAAGCAATACTTTCCAGCTCCCAAAATATGATCAGTGACCTCACTAGTTGTTCCCACTGATAAGATCCGAGTACTCAGTGCGAGCACAGCACCTTTAAATCTTCTTTTGCTGGTACAGTATAAATGTCTCAACCCTCTCCTCTGCTTGTGTCCTAAAGATGAACCTGACCAAAATAATTGACTCTCAATCTTCCAGATATAGCTACTGAAAATAACTTCATCTAATGTAATCTCTTTATTACTACTGTAAAACACTTTCCTCTCTTTCAGGTCACAGGCAGAAGGATATGCTGCTTGAATGCCTCGGTGGTCCCAGGAATACAAAACCCCAGCAAACATTACTTGAGCTTCATATATAATTAGCACTGTTTCTGAGCTCCAAGGAAATCTGATTTACATCAGGCTACCACTGCAGCGAAGCCATGAAAGGTCCTGCAGAGATGCATAGCTCTAATAAATTCGGAAGCCATTTCAGAAATTAAACTGACGGTCACATTCTGCTCCTGGTTATGCTGGAGTAATGGCCAGAGTTATTCTTGATTTATATCATACCTGGTAGCACAATCTGGCCATCAGCTTCCACAACCAGGCTCCATTCTCCAGAGAACTCTGAAATATTTCTAAGCTTGATATTTTTAAGCTTGCAGTAAGAAACAACAGAATGCAAACTCTTGGAAGCAAAATATTTCCTCCTCCCTAATGAGGGTGTTAGGAGCAGATCTCACTTGCGTGGGTCTCAAGAACATACAAACCCATGCTGAAAATAAGGAAGCAAAACAAAATCTCCCCAAGTTTGAAGGGCCATAAACCATCACTTGTCAGATAATTAGTGGACCTCAGTCACTAAAGATAGGATCAAAACAAAACCCCACAAACAAAATTCCACCCACTTTCTCCATCACCAACATAGACACTTTGTAGTGTCTATGAAGCATGCAGGGTCAAAGGAGTGTAAGGAGACAGAATACCTGAGTATGTGAAATGCTGATCTAATCTTGTATGTTAATCCCTACACTCATCATCTGAAGTAACAAAGGAGACTTGCTTACAGAAATACCAAACCTCACCCCTTCTCTAACAGCAACACTCTGTTGGGTTGCCTTCTATTCATTACAATAGCTAGCATCTTAAAAAGGCATTAGTTAGATTCAGATAAATCACTAGGCACACTATCTGAAAAAAAAAAAAAACAAACACACAAAGCAAAAAATGTGTTTAAGATATACTTCCTTGTAGAATATGCAATACAGAAGAAGAATATCATATCGCTGTCTGGAGAGCAGTTGAATAGAGAAGTTTTTATGTCAGCATCACATCCTGGCCTCTTGTTTTCCAGGCAAAGTGAGATGGGTATGTGCTCTCCACCAGTGCCGAGACCTGAAACAATCTCATAGGGCCTGCCTGCAGCAAAACAAGATGAAGGCTGCAGCAAGATTGATTCAAGCCATTTTGGCTATTTAACTGATACGACCACTTCTCATTGCTTAGCCAGAGCCAAACTAAAAGAGCCATTACTAAAAGAACTCTGGTTACATCCATCTCTCGGAAGACAAACCTCCTTGTCCTCAGCCACTGTAATCTGCTAAAATCTACCCCGAGGGATTAGACACCTAGGGCTTATGACTCTAAATTCTGTCTTCTAATCACAGGTAAAACAATCAAAGTCAAATGAACAAGCAACCATCCCCACCTCCTCCCAGGTCTGAGCTCACCCAATACAAAAGGTGAAAGAAGGCCACAGAAAGAGTGACTCATCTTATGCTGACTTTTCTAGTGCAGTGAGTACCTGCAGGTGATGCTGAACTGTATCCAGTAATGATTTGTGCTGGATATTTTGATCTTGCCCCATTACTCAGTGGAAAAAACGCCTGCATTTCTATCAGCAACTGCAGAGCTGGAGACTTCCATATGCACATGGGGATTTAAAGCAATGCTGTGTTACAAATCCTGGTGCAATTAAAATGATTCAATATAACCGACCAACAGGATTTCTTTGCAGAAGATGGCAGATTAAAAACAGAAGTACTTACCCACAGGCACTAGATGACTGCTGTGCCAGGACACACAGCCTTCAGACAGTAGTGGATTTTAATCAATATTTAACACTTCCACAATAAATATGTATTATGAAAACATAGGCTTAGTGTTGAGAAGAAATATATGAAACCCTGTTTCATACAGCAGGGGTTTAATCAGAAGGGAACAAAGCTCAAACTAAACATCTTTAGAAGGTGACATTAGTAGATGTCATATAAGGAAAAAAGTATATTAAATACTAATTAATAATTTAATACCTATTTAATGCATATAGACTGAAAAAGCAAAGACCCTAAAAGAAATGAAAAGAATGTATCTTAAAGACAACCCTGCAACAAGAACAAAAGCCAAAACAAAACAAAAAGCAATGATGAAATAAAGCATGGGACAACAAAGCCATGAAACAAGATCAATTATAATAGCTGTAGCCTGAAATAATTGCCTAAGAAAGATCATCCAGGAGAACCATGTCCTGACAATGATGCTTTGGAGGTTTTTCCCAAACTTTCTATCTTTTCTATCCCACATTCACGGGGGATATACCCCAAAAGACTAAATGACTAAGGCTTTAGTGACTGGCTTCATGCACTGGTACAAACTGAGAGTGACAAGATTGACTCCTTTGCAGTTGTTCTGCCTTTACCATCCTGTAAATGGACACAAACCTAAGCCTTACAGAACTGGGCTTCTTTTCAGGTGCCATAGGAAGGAGGAAGTGTGATTTCTTGGAAGCCTTCCATCATAACACAACAGTGCAAAGGCAGACATTAGAGCCTAATGGATCCCTTATCCTAAGGGTGATAAGAGTAGGAAAATTATTAAACTACAGACTAATTTTAATGAGGAAACTATTAGAGATTTTTCACTTTTACAAAAAAGGCACAGGAATGGGGAGAAATGGATGACAAATGGATGAAATTTAGCTGACATTCAGTAAAAACCTATCTTTGCACTTTTATGTTCCCAATTCTGAGGAAATTACTGACAAAAACACCAGTAACTCTGAGCATGCCCAGAGGGGCTGGTTGGTAAAAACAAAGCAATTTTAGAACCAAACCACTGTGCTTGGTTAACTGGTTATTACGAAAACACGAAGAAAGCGGATACAGACTGAAAACAATACTACAGAAGAAGAATTATAGATGAAAGCCAGGAGTAGAGAATATCCAAAGAAAACCCAATAGGAAAACTACCTGTTAGTGTAGAAACTTTCCCTCACTTCAGCAACCACATTTCAAGAGCCATCTGGCATCTACAAACGGGAACCTCTCCAACCACAGAGTTCCAAGGACAAAGAAGTACCATCACAATGCCAAATCTGCCTTTTATTATATTAATAATACCCAATATCTTAATTCATCGGATATAAACACACATTATATTGATCCACCCAAGGCAAAATTTATGTTTATTGGCTACCTGGCTGACAAGCTCGCTCTTCTGACCTTTTTGTTCATGGAAAGGTACAACTGTCTCTCACATTCAGTATTTCCTCATCCTACACCTTCCCATATGCTACAGAGGAATCAATTTAAGACACCTGAAACAGTTGCTTACAGCTACCAAGTGTCTGCTTAGAATTTTACCCCTTCTCTTCCCACAGAAAGAGTAAGGATTAAATGGGGGGAGTCACTGATGCAAAATGAGTTTCTCTTTGCCAGGATGGAGATTATAAACTGCATGGAACCCTTTCAAACCAAGCTGTCAGAGTGCAGTAGGCACAGGTTTTATTTCTCTCCAGCAAGTAAGTACTTGCTGTACTTACAGCCATCTGTCTTGCATTTCCTGCAGAAGCAACTTCCCCATTCTGCCTTTGAAAACCGTACAGGGAGTTCATGTCAGCACTGGGGTGACATTGTCCTATGGGCTTGAGAGAAGCAGCTTTTCCAGTTACTGTTTTGAGCAGCAGTGTGCAGTCTCACACTACAGTAACGCTAGGCAGGAAAAGTGAGGGAGCAGGGAAAAACAGAGGCTGTCAATGGGAAGAAAGGGTTAAGTAAGTGTGGCAGAAAGCATGAGGTTTAGGAGAGGAGCTATAAGTAATTTGGGAAAGAACACTAAGTATGGGTGAAGGATGTAGCACATGAGCTCAAAGGAGAAGGTGAATTTTACACAGGTGACTGTAAGAGAAGACAAGGCAGGGGGTAATAGACACATGAAGCAAGAGCACTGGGAAGACTGCTAGGCTTTATGGGGCAAAAAGCCCATTATTATTCCTCTACTCTGGCTTCTGCCTTGGGCATCTCTTTCAGAGCAGAGCTGCAGCCATCAGGGGAAGAGAGGACATCGTGTCGATCCCTTCTCAGAGGCTCTGGGAGGCAATTACAAGTACTTGGTACTCCAATTACTATTAAAGTAAATCTAATTTAGTGCAAGTGAGGCTCCTATCTCCCGATTCAGATTTAGCCCAATGCTTCTAAGACAGAAAGCAGACGGTTCTAAGGTCAATTCTCTGACAAAAGCAGAACCTTTAAAATGATGCTGCGCAAGAGTCCTGCAAGACATTTGTTTATAAGCATTTTCCTAAATAACACTGCTTATTATTCGAAGAAACCAACATTTGTGGACTGCTCTCACCTTTCAAATATAGGGCACATGCTGCAGCCAAGAGTCTCAATATCACTTTCATTTTTTCTGCAGACATAGGACACAACAGGGGCAAGTAGACTACAAAGCATCAGAGATTAAGGTACGCTAACACTGACAAAAAAAGGAAACAATATGTGCTTACTGAAGTGGTACCCATCCACGTAGCATGGTTTACTTGCTAGTGCACAAAATGCATTGATGCACAAGTTCTTCCATTCACCACTGCAAATTAGAAGACTTAATTGTTCTGATGAAGGGAATGAAAATGATAGAGGGCCAAAGGACAAAGGAAAAGCTTTTATTTCCCAAAGCCTGAAACCCCCTCGTTTATATATCAAAGTAGATGCCTGTAGTCAAGGCAGTTTTTTCCTTGATTCTGCCATTTCTGGATCACACATAATGTGTTTGATTTTCCAAAAGGCAAAGAACATATGTTTAATCACATACTGTATATGAAGCATATACATATATATATAAAACAGCAAGCTTCAGCTCTCTTCAAAATATAATTATAGAGAATAGCTAGTTGTAAAGATTAATGAAGTAAGCCTCTTACTGCAAATTCCTGTATTAAAGGGCGACTTCTTCAGCAATAGACTTTTCTACCATTTAGAATGGTTCAATTTACACATTTATGTTTCTGAGATTTAAAAGCAGGACATGCACACCTATGTTTTGCTAGACATCCATGGCTGCTTTCATTGTTTTTTTGACTCTTTTGCTTCAATTAAAAAACTTTCCAACAAGACATTTTAGTAGCAAAACCTTGGTTTAGTTTCACAAACTACTTTGATGTCGAAAGGGTGAGCTGAAACAAGGGACATTAATGACTATACAGCATTAAATCTCTTACAAAATCAGTTAGCAAGACAAATAAGGTTTAGTAGTCGCAATGAATTTTGCTGCGTGTTCATATTCTTTAGTTAATGGTACAGGTAAGAACCCAACAGACTCAGGTGGTTCAGGCTGGTTGGCAGCTCCAGAAAGAGGATGGAATTCTTGCTGGAAATGTTCTCTGAAGAGGCTGTACATTTATGTATGTTCCAATTTAACAGTTGCTGTTTGGGCTTCCTAAAGTTAAATAAAACCCCACACCCAAACAAAACCCGAACAGCTAAAGGAGCAAAACAGCCTCCCATGTTTATGCCAATTACCAGAAATGCCACCTATCCTTAGTGATAACGTGCCTAAGCACTGGCTTTCAAAAGCATGTGGAATAAGCTGCAGAACTGAAGCATACTCATCGTGCTGCTATTAAATACATTGCCTAAGTAAAATCAATTGTTTAAATCTCTAGAAGCTGTATGGGAAGGGAAAAAAACAGGTTAATTCTTTCTGCACCTTTACTTTATATTTAGAGAACAACCGTTCAGCTGATTACTTTCATAATCTTAAACTTGAAGGACCACAGATCCACAGAAAATGCTAGTGGAATTTGTATCAGAACAAGTGCAATGTAGAGCTTGAAAATATGAACTTTGATGATCTGAAAATCCACAGAGAAGCCAATATTCAAGTGTGTTTTATTATTCAAGCCTGTTTAAAAACATGCAAGAAGGCTTAACTCTTTTTGAAGTCCAACTAACTCAAATTACTGACAGCTTGAGGCTAAGAAAGGGAGCAAAAGGCAGGCAGAAGTGAGCTGAGAAGCAGACTCCCTGCCACCTAGCAGAGTTTAGCAGTGCTAACCTCGTCCAGCACAGGATGGCTTTCCATTAAATGGAGGGAGGATCACACAATAGCTGTCTTTCTCAGTCACTTGGTTCCCTGTGTATTCACAGGGTAGGTATGAAATGCATGTACATCATTGGATCAGGACTGCACTTTTGGAGCAGCACTGCCTCACCACACTTTCAGTTTACATTATGGAGTAGTTTTGGAGTGTGAAAACTGGGTTTCTTTTGAAAGAAACGCAATCAGAAGGTGCACTTCAAGAGTCCACCTAATGAGGCAGCTGATTACAATTACAGCAATGCTCATTTAGCTCCACATTGACATGCATCTATTATATGTATTTCATTACACATATATTTCACAATATATATTTAGGTGCATAGCTGTGGACTAGAACCTGATAATTTTAGACTTTCCACAAACACAAGAAAAGGAGGACAAGACAGTTAATGCCATTGAATGCCCTCTGCACAGTCAATGGTCTGACCTCAAAACCTGCTTGCTTGTACTCAAGAGTATGCAATTTTATTAGGTAGGAAGGTTTTCAGGTGCCACAGCCTCCCATGGGAATACAAAGGCAGCTATCCTTTTGTGTGGAGAAAGCAGAATGGTTTTCCTCAATACGGAAACACACACAGACTGACCTGGGGGCTGCACAGACTCGTGCCCTGTAGCTTTATCCTGTGCAGTCTTCAATGCCATAATCTAGGCTACAGAACAGCTCTTCCCTATGCTGCTTGGCTTGCTTGCTAGATCAACCTGAAACAGGATGGAATATGGAAGTCTGTAGCCATTCTGTGGCCAATTAGCACAGCAAGAGGATGAGAGCAATGAAATACAGCTCAGGAAATAAGGCAGATGTTGTTTAACAACTCAGTGCTTGGGTTTCCCCCTATACCACCACCTTCAGCTCTCCTCTCTGTCACTCTTACATGTTCATATGTCAGACAACTTGCATTAAACTTGCAACGAGCTTACCTGCGATGAAGGCTGAATGTGCTTTTACATTTCTGTTGGCGTTTCCCTTTTGGCTGAGGTTTATTAACAACTCAGGTAAATAAAGCTGTAACTAAAGATATTCTGCACAGCAACCTGCTGTGAAATAAAATATGTGGACTTCTGCTAGTAAAGAGTAAAGGTACTAATAAAGATTTTTATTTCTTTTGTTCTTATCCAGAACACACAAGAGTTTTAATAACTACTGCACAGATGTCAAACACGAGAGGACAGAAAAGAGACAACAGAAATGCAACACCAAGAGCAATTTTATATTAAAATGAAGACTTAAACCTCAACCACCAAGTCAGGGAAAATCCAGTTATCCTATCTCAGCCTGGTCAAAAGAAATAAACACAAGCAGCATATCTCTGACCCTCTTGACCTGTCAGATTTCTCTCATCAGTGCCATTTTGTACCAATCAATACATTGGTATTATCTGACAAGCAGGAAACCTGTGCCACCAAAAATACTTTATCACTGAATGCTCACATGTGACAGTAAACACTAATTCAAGCACTGCTTATAAATTACATTGGCCTAATCATTCCTGGAGGCATGTATTGAGACTACACTGCCAGTCACAGAGATTAGGTTTGGCCAAATGAATCGGAATCACACATCACTTCCCCTGTTTGAAGTAAACAAACACACAATGAAAGATAAATGGACCTGGTCAACAAACAGTAGTGAGTCATCTCCTCTGCTGTCCCCTCCAGAGCTCATTACTCACCTTTCCTTCCACAGCAGATAGAAGGAAAAACCAACACAGGAACAAGAAATGGTGTTGAAACTTTATGATCAAACAAGAGGTCAGCTCTTCAGAAGATCTGCTCTCTTGACAGTAACCTCTGAAGCCCATATTCACATGCAATGCAGTAATTGCATCATCACTGGAAAAACCTCTCAAGACCTTGTACATGCAAAGTATACCTGAAGGGCCCCAGACTAATAAAAATAGAAAGAGAATAAAACAGAGTGGAGATAATGCAGTTTCTCAAAATCAGCCAGCTCTCCCAGTGGCTCTTGCTTCTCCAAAATAAGAGAGTGAAAGAAGAGGAAAAAGATTAGAGAATTAGCTGCAGCAGCCTCACCAAGAAGAGCTCACAGCACTCATTGACTTTCATATTGCTCTGTTTTACCATGCTTTCTTTTTTGCAGGTCAGACCCACTGGCAGGTTGTACATCGCTACCCTTTTGATGTTCTTAGTGAGAGACCAGGAAGGGCATTCAACATACACATGCCATAACCAACACAAGAGCTTTCTTCTACTAACACATAGAGGTAATCAACAATGCTCAATAAACACAGACCTGTTCTTACCAAGAGCATGTTACTTCTGCATTTTATGCTACAGGTTGCTCTAGGACTTTAGCAAGCCACAAGTAGAAGATGCTGTACTTCTGTACGGGAAGGTTTTGTGCAACCTAAAAGAAAACCCAAAAAATAATAACCTAAAAAGAATCATTCAAACAATAAAATGCCATAGAAATCCCACGGATGTATACAGAAATTATTGTGAAAACATTTAGAATTTTTTTGACAAAATTCCATTATTCTGTAGAAATTAATGTGACAGAAAAGATTTTTATTAAACAGTACGGCGTGGTCCAGTTTAAGACTGGTGGTTTTCCATTACTAAGACTCCTCCAGAAGACTTACCTGCAGTTATCCTAGACCATACGTGTGGTATATGCAATATTATGTATGGATTTTGCTTACATATTGTACATATAAAATAGATACACTATACTTTTATATTGTATATATGCATTAAATCTATATATTTCCATTCCCTTATTTTGAGCTGTTTTACAACACAATGTCCAAGAGCAACTGCGAGTATTTAAACAGCTTTACATCAGAGGACAACAGGCAATGAAATCATTACCTACAGTAGCTGAAACAGTATTAAACCGTCATAAATACTGCCCGATTCAAAGCACACTGGAGGGGGTGAGGGGGGAAGGAAGCTCTGTTCTATGAAAAGCTACAGGAATTGGAGGTTCCAGTCTGTGATACAGAGTGATATCCAGAGACCAGCAGGAAAGTGGAAAGGAGGCAAGAGTGATGAACATTATCATCAATGGTAGAGAACAAACAGCAACGGTAAAGTATTGAATTTTATCTGAAGAAATGAATCAGAACCTCTTACATAGTAATGAAAAAAAAAAAACACAACCCAACCCAGAAATACAATATAAGAACTTAAAGTCATTTATAAGAGAATACTGTAGCATGTTTCCAACCTAGTGCAGTAGGAAAATTCATGAATAATATTAGTGGCATTTATGTGATCCACTTTCTTCTTGTACAGTGTTTGTCTAATGTAATGAGATCTGGATTGACTGAATATAATACAAATTTTAGAGTGTTATACCTGAAGCTCATCATGCATATTAGGGGGTGTGTGGGAGAGGTGTGTGGGAGGAAGCAAACAAAGCCTTTTTAATACATATAACACTGTGTGTTAATATTGACATTCAGCTGCACTAATACAGGAGGTGATTGCTACTGAATTAACAATGCTTACAAATGAGCATCCCTACAAGCCCCACAGATTACACAAGCCATTTCTATATAAATATTTATTTTTTAATTCTTGTTTCTGTTCAGGTCAAGGCCGTGGCATTCTAATTCCATTTGAAGAATTCAAACCCCCTTCTGTGAGGCAGACAACGCGGAAGAAGTATGACTGACAGGAGATGGATTTGCTTTATTGTCTGAAATTGAGGTGAAAATTACTTTTGTGTCACTACATTTTGATACACTCTTCCCATGCATATAGATACCAGTATACATACATATATATGTGTGTAGAGATGCGACTTATTACCATTCTAGGCACTAAAAGCTGAGTAAGTCTCACTTATAGTTCCAGGAATTCAAACAGGACTAGATAGAAAGCTTCTGCTTTTGCTTGCAAGCACTGCATAAGGCAGACACAGTAGTTTTCACCAAACATAGTATACAAATTTCTTCTACTTTGAGAATAAATCCAGAAAATTTTAGGCAGGATAGGACTGGGCTTGCCTGCAGCATAAGAGAGAAGTCTATGCTTAAAAAGGGAAGGAAGTCAGTAGCTTGGTAATTGTGGTCTTATGTCTCTCTTCCCTTCTTTCACCTCTGTTTCCCAGGTTCTTGATTTTTGCCTACTACCACTCCAACCACCTTTCAAATACCCTGGTAGCTGTAAGTATGTTCGTGTCTTCACAAAGTTTATGTCTGTGGGGGGAACCAAAGGGCACCGTTCCCATTCCCCTGAGAAGAAAGTGACCTTCAGAGGTTATTTTTCCTCCAAGCACACTGCTTATTGATGAGGTTTGTACCCTCAGACCATCTAGGGATTATAGTCCTAAACTAACTGCTAAAGTAAGACAAAGTGAAAGGCTGGATCTTGCAACCTATAAGTTCCATTAATCCTTTCCCTCTCAAAGGACGGTGCTGATTCCTAGCTCACATTGGTTACCACTGCTCTGTTGAAACTGTAAGACTTTACACCAGTAGAGCATCTGTCCCCGGAGAGCATTTACACCTATTAAGGATTTGCTCCAGAGTTTTGCTGTCTTGTAACAGTCCCAGTGACTACAATCCCAGGAAGGCTTGTCTCCCGTAACATGTAAATGAGCTATGCATTTTTATCTATTTTTCAAGCATTGCCTTTATGCCATCTCCCTTGTAACAGGAAAACTAAAGCTCGCTTGTTTCTATTTGCATCAGACACAAGGGTCTCAAGATAATTGCTTAACAAAACCTTTATAAGCCTGCAAGCATACCTGCCAACCTTGATAGAGGAAATATGTCATGCAAAGTACAATAGGCCTTTAGGGAAAGAATACAGAGCAACAGACCTCGTGACATGGACAGGAGATGTTTTTGATGTGTAGATTCAGAACAACAGGGACTCCTAAAAGGTAAGAGCAGTTAAGAAGTTTTTAAGTCTAACATATGTATTGGTATCCTTTAATGGAGTAGGTTTGTGAGATAAATGTGTTATAATATCGGTCCTGGGAAATAGCTATGAGTAAAAATGAGTTGACAGGTCTGTATGCAAGGCTCAACAGACTCCTGTACGTACACCAGTGAAACTAAGTGAGATTAGAGCTGACTCTATATCCGAATGTGATAATAGCCAAGACAGCTCTTCCACGGTAGAGGCTGCAATAGCTCAGAATAAATATAAGTTAAATCAATGCACTGATGCATAACTTCATCTTTACTCCAGTTTGCATGGATTCTTGAAAGAAAACAACCACTTACTTTTCACTTTTTTCCTACCCTGCAGTAAACTGACTAGGTTGGCATTCATTATAGACACTGTATTTTTGTGTAAGCATGATCAGGCCCTCTGGTAGAAGCGAAAAAAATCAGTTACTCAACTGAATAATATTCAGATATAACAGAACAGTAAAATACTCCTACCTGAAGCCCACGAGTGACAAAATGCTAACATTGGTTATGCACGTCCTAACCTGAGTAAAAGAGCAAAAGTTCAAAGAAATCATCACAGGCTTGTCATTACAGCATATGAGTTAAAGACAGAAAGGGGAAAGAATCGGATCTCACTCTCACTGAACAAACATATGGCAGAAAACATAAGGAAGCATTAACACAGTGATATTCTAATATTACTTGTTAAATTTGTTTCAATTTCTTTCTCCACTGCCAAACTGGCTCTGCTTGGGTCTGGCTTTTTCAGCTTTATCAATGCCCTGAAACACGGATTTAAAAAAGGAGTACATCACAGAAAGAAGAACAAAGACCAGGTATACATTTTGCTGATCCAGAAGCACCATTGCCATTTCAAAGGAAAATCTTTATGCGTACTACTGACCCACAGGAATTTGAAACCCAAAAGCTTCCTGGGATCAATTAAATAATAATCAATTAAATAATAAATTCAATAATAATGCTAGTCATCAGTGGTCCTTTAATTTTCTTTAAATGCTACCTTTCTGGGGGAAGCAGCTTGTGAAGTAAGCCATGCCACTGTGAGAACTAAAGGCAGCCATACGTTATCAGACCAGAGACAGAGCTAGTCCAATACCTTGCCCCCCAGTACAGCAAAAAGTGACTGCTAGGAGAGAAGGTGCAAGAGAGAACCATTTAATATGTTTTCCAGCTTCCTTTAAATCATACTTGCTAGTGCTTCTGATTGAATGAATTTATCCTGGATGCCAATGTAACCACCTAAAGCACTTCTCCCTCTCACCAAATCATCCTGCTCACCTCCATCCAGAGCTGCTTTTGCCTCTTCTACAGTTCTTATGTATTTTCTTTTTACCTCCCCTACAGATTCTGTTAGAAAGAAACAAACCACTTCTCTTTACAAATAAGGAGGGTGCTGCACAAGGGCAGCGTACTGCAGAGCCGCAAGCAGCAGGAACCAGGTGACTGAAGATGGCTGAGTTTCTCTGTGTGCTCACTCCAAGGAGAGCAGTGGAAATGCCCTGGAGGAGTGAGTGACCATTGTACTGGCCTGTATTTCACACCCTGTCACATAATTCCAATTAAACATGGACATACAGACTGTAAGGGATGAGCTGGCACGATGGCATTTCTATGTTTTTCCTGCACAACAGTTGCTACTCCAAAATGTCACACCCATTCACACCCGGTCCTGCTTTATTCATCATAGCATTGTTCAATTAAATAGTGTAAACCAGTTGCAGATATTCCAAAGCCTTACCTTTCCTTTTCCAAAAAAGGACTACACTATGTTTCTATTCAAATTCCCTATGGCAGATCAATTCCCATCCACCATCAGCAGTAGTAGTTGTATATCTAAGGTAATCAGGAGGAAGAGCTGCCTTATAGAACTAACTCAAACTGTCTGCTTTAAGTTAATGCTTTCAAAGTGCTGAAGTGATTTTGAAAGCTGAGGCCTCCAAGGAAGTGAATATGACTTTGACACATAGGTCACTTAGCCACCGTTAACCTCACTCCATTTCAGACAGACTGAAGAGTGAGAGTTCTTGTTTTCTTTTTAACATAGGATTCAATATAGGATGTGCTTTCTTGGAAAGCTTTCTGTATTCTCCTTGTTTTATAGCCTATTACAGAAATAGCAATTTTGCCACCTTCTTTTCTTTAACAGGAGGAAAAAACCTCAACCAACCAAAACTTTGGAAGGCTTAAGATTTTTAAGGCATTTCTCCCTAGCAAAGTGTGGGTTTTTTTCCCCTTCTAAATGTTACTATTCAAAATATATAAAAGAAATCAATAATACAACAGGCTCAATAAAACAGACAAAACAAAACATACCTCAATAGATTTAATCAGCTTTCACTTCCTTATCTCTGATCCAATCAACCTAATCACAGTCTAGCTATTTGTAAGTATCTTTCAGGCAGAAGAGCCTAAACTAAAAGGCTCTGCATGTGTGGACATATGTGGATAGTGGGAAGCCTACTGTTTGGACCGTTTTTCACAGGAACACACATCCTTCCTTTTGGCATCAAGCAAAGCCAATATAGTCCAATTTTGAATCTCTGCAAAGAGTCACTGTCACTCACTTCAGAGAAAAACATGGATCCACTCAGTAGAGCTGGCAGAAAGCAGCTCTGCCATGTTGTCTTCCCTATGGCTCTCCAAAAGACTGCCCAAAGCACGAGGTTAAAACACCTCATCCAAAACTGGTCACCAGTAATAACGCTGTCTATTCGGAATCACTGCATATTACACCCTCATTCTCACCTTGTGAAAATGAGCTTCCAGTTCAAACACAGGCATTGCATTTCAACTTCCTGAGCCTGAAGCTTCCCAAGTTTTAATCATAAAGAACTTGCTGTTTGCATAGTATAAGAAGGTCCTTATCTACAAATTTATGCAAATCAGAGCACAGAAAGGGAACAAACCAGCAGTTAAGAGTTCTGGTTTGTTCCTGAGACCCTTTTTCAGTTCAAGGCAGTGATTCAAGTTATCTGTCACTTGAAAACACCTGAAAATAACTGTCACAATGGTATTCCAGTCATTAGAATAATAATCTTAATATTAGTTTTACTCATTCTTCCAAATGGTTAGTGCACTCTGCAGTATTTTGGTTCCAGCATGGGAAATCTGGGGCTCCAAATCTATTTTATGCATATTTGTCTTTTAACAGTACATGTAAGACTCATTCCAATTGTAGCTCCTGTGTAGTTCTTTAACTATAGTAATTACATCTAGCATAAAGTCTGATAATGTTATTGTCCTCTTTAGCTCAACACATCTCTTCTCCTGTTCCTCCTCAGACAACTCTAGTATCTATTTCCTCCTTCAGAAAACCCACTGCCACTGCAAATCGACTCCAAAGATGCAACACTTGCATCCCTGTAACCAGAAGATTACCCTTCAGAGAAGGAACTTTGATAATGTCCCTTTTGGACATACAGCCTCTGCAACCCCAAAGCTGTAAAGGCTTTTCCAGAACATTCTCTGTTCTGCATTGGGAGACACTCTGTATGATGCAACTTCAAGAAAAATAAAGCATGCCCTTTGTGTTTCTTGGATCAAGAATCAATAATTTAAAGCACCAGCAGCATATCTCAGACTAAAGCAAAGCTGAGTTTAGAAGTTAGAGCACTTTGTATTCTGCAAAAGGAAAATGTAAGGGAGACAGGCTTTTGTCAGAACTCAGACTTTGATGTCTTTTTGCCTAACAATGAACACTTTATATTGTTTTTGTTTAACATCTTTCACTTACTTTAATCTTTGACATCTTTGGAGTTCACAGAATACTGCCAACTGCACTGTGACATCTGCTAGGGAGGGCAGAAATAATTTGCTAGCTACTGACAGGGGCTGCAGATTGCAATACTCTGTGTTTAAGCAGAGGACACGGGAAGAAAATTAGTGGCAAAAAGCTTTCCTCCTCCTCACCCTCTGCTATTAAAGCATTGCACAATCTCAGCACAAATAACAAATCCTTCTCATTAAAAAGTAGCTTCAGAATTTAAAGTGTGAATTCCCTGGTTAGTTAGCTTCTGGAAATTGGTGGAGTCTCAGTCAGACCTTTACAAAGTAAGCAAATACTACTGGGCCAAGCTTGGCTTTTGTTGCTCTCTGTGGCTTACGTATACGAGTGACTTCATCCTCACATCATTTCTGTGACTAAAACACATAATTCCCAGTAGGCAGGTGGAAAAATGAGACCTGGAGATCCTGAGGACACAACAGCACATGTCCTTCAAAAAGCGTTAACCCTGTTTTCAGGTAAGTCAAGAGGAACTTTTTATTGTGACAGTGGAGTCAGGCCTACGCTAAATGTTTCTAAAAAATCACACCAGAAGCAAATTGCCCAAAGGAAATCAACAGAAAAAACAGGAATTGAAACCTGACCTCCTGAACTTCGGGCTAGCACTATAGCCACAATGCCATCCTCTCTACAAAGCCACAGCTGTGGCTTTATGGCTTTATAGGTGCTTTACAATGTCTCAAGACACTGAGACACAGCTCTACGTGAAACTGTTTTCAGCGCTTACTCTGTGTTTTCAGCACTTGAATTCAAGTTGTGTGTTCTCTTGAGAACCACACAGGGATACAACCCAGCCTAAGAGTTCAAGTCAACTTTGTATCTATAATTTACAAAACCCCAACTTACATATATACAACAACTTTAAAATATATTTTAAAAAAAACCAAACATCTGAAAACACAAGACAGTGAAAACCACCCAACCAAACCCTTTTAATTTGTATGATAACCCCTGGTTTCCAAGAGCAGCTCTGAGGAACTGGATGCAAGTGGCCTGCTTGTACATTTAGGTGATGCCGACATCCTTCTGAATGGTGGCGCTTTGTTCAATTACTGTACAACCTCAACACAGCACAGGTATTTGAAGCAACACATTCCTAAAGAGATACTTTTCAATGTCACAGCACTGACTAAAGGCAAGTGTACTTCAACAAGCTGGATATACTCTTGTGTACATCCAGTCAAGGAAGGAGCTCATGTGTCTTTGCATAATCCAACTCCAGGACCTACGACTGCCTCAAGCACTAAGTGGATGAGTGCACTGCACAGTAAGGCTCGATGATCCACCACCTGCAATGCAGCCTGCTGAATTATTTAGCCTCCACTGGTTCATAACTACTTTCTAAGAGTTTCAGTTAAACTGCCAACTTCCTATTTGAGTCCTTTATAAACCCTGTTCTCTCATTAAGCTGGGAATGTGACTGCTCTCCAGCATACACCACTGTGAAGAAAGGAAGCTTCTCGAGTTAAGACATGAGCCTGACAAGCCATTCCATTTCCAGCATGCACATGCTGAATGCTTTTATGAATCCAGATCCTCCAATGCATAACCAACAGAGTTTACAGCTACTAAAATGTGACTCATACATTGCACATTTTCTCTAAATAGGGTCAAGGATGATGGGTTCCGGGGGAAACAGACACCTTAGGACTGTTTAAAACATCTCTCAATAAGCTAAAATATCCAAAGAATCAATAATTAAATGGGGTTTATTTTGTTTGTACCTTGCTAACTGAGTGAGTCGCTATCCAAACAGATGCTTCCTGAAAGGGACCTTTCTTAGCCTCTGGTGTTGCAGACAGTGGTGTAATGTACTAACCCACTGATCCACGCTGCCTTCAATTTTCTTTGATGCCTACTATTTCTCACACTCTGAAGCATAATGTTAACCTTGCAAGTGTAATATCTATTTCTGACATAGTTACCTCCTGCAATTTATTTGCGCAAATTTTCTAAAGGCAGTACTTTACACATGGAGACCTTCTACAGGCAGACAGTGCCGAAAATAAATAAATAAGTAGATAAATAAATGTCAACCTTTAAATCTCCTTTTGAAGACAGACCATGTTATCTCATCAGCTGGAGACTACATCAATGGTTGTGACTTAGCAGCTTTATAAAACGTTCTCTGAACCTCAGATGAAAGGCACGTTACCCAGGAAAAATAGTGTGTGCAGGAAATACACATTGTATATCTACAAAATGGGCCATATCCCACTGCCATTAAAATTGATGGGAGTTTTGCCATTCACTTCAATGGGATCAGCAGCAGTATATAAAGATGAATTGGCTATAAGCGCACACACTGGCGCTTTATGGGCGTGACAATATAAAAGCCCTGTGTGAAGTATTGAAATGAATTATAACAGTACTGGGTATGTCAATCTTCCTTTTTCTACCGTCAGTTTCTGTACCAGGAACATTAACCATTTCCCTGGTTAGCCATAGAATCACAAGAATTATAGATAAAAAAGTATTATTAAGTCTACTTCCTGCCAACACAAAATTACTCCTCCCTGTACCTTTTCTAATCCTCTGTGCAGTCAACTTCTACACCACTCAAATGCTCGGGCACCTTCTCCTCCCTGTAAAGAGTTATTCCATCAGCTACTTAATCACACACTCAGCCAAGCTGGATTTTTCCTACAAAATAAATCAACAAAAGGTAAAAAAAAAAAAAACAACAAAAACTCTACCAAAAGCCCATGATGTATCACTCTGAATTTCCTCTTACTTCATTTTGGGACAGCTAGATATATACTTTTTGAGAACTCTATCAGTTACCCATTCCCCTGCTTTTCAGAGCCCACCACATCCAAGTGCAGGCAATAGTACCTGCTCATTTGTCTCACACCAGAAGAAGGCAGTGAGGTGAGCTGATCAGTTAGTTCTTGGAATCTTAAGTAACATAATTCTAGAACTGCATTCCAGTGGAGACAAATAACCTGAAATCTTTGGGGTGAAGCTTGCAGTTTATGGCAGGCATAAGGGAAACTCACCAAAGCAGGGAACTCACAATATGGGAGACCCTTTCCGATAGTATGTTCGTACGGCTGACACACAACACCACATCCTTTGATATAGGCAGTCCTTATTTTGTCAGCCAGAGTGAATGAGGAGTTCAGGGCCACAGTTGTTTCTGGGCAAAATCCAATGAAATGTTTACTGTGGAAACCACCATTTAATTCCCGGTAATACACACATGCTTGTCTAACAGTTCTCAATGAGACTAAAACCATTAAACAATGAAGCTATCACTACATTATTACTTTCATGTCATTCCTTGTGCCTACTGCCTTAGCACACTTCTGGGCTTTTTACCTTGTCTTAGAGTAGAGAGCATCAACTTACTTCCTCTTTTAGAGCAGGATGTTTAATAAGCACCGAGTATGTTAAAAAAAGGCAAAAAGGTCATAAAAAAATACACGTTACCTTTTTATGTGCCTTCAAATCAAGGGACATTTTGCAGGTTAAGATGCTGCAAGAGCACCTACTCAAGAGATGGAATTTTTGCCTTGTTAGTCTGTGCCATACTGAAGTACATCAAAAGATGGTTTGAAAGCCATTTAGTCACAGATTCTCACTGGAGCAAGGCATGCATTTCTAGAGATCTTCCCAATGGCAAAGAAAGTTAATGGAGATAAAGGGAGTATCAGGAGTTGTTGTGTCAGGGCCCATCCCTGGCACAGGTACTGCTACGCAAGTATTACACCAGAATACTATGGGTGACCAAGAGACAGCAACAGTTAACCCAAATCTCTTTTGACTCCCTGTGAGAGCTACTCAAGATGCTGCATGTCTCTTGCTTATTTTGACTGCTTTATTTGATTAGCCTTGTCAGAGTAAGGTCAGGCCAAACAGTTATGGTCACTAAAAATGAAAGCCATACGTCAGAGAAGCATCATTTTGGAAAGGACAAGGTAACAACACTGCTAATCAGCTGAAGCACTAGACTCATTCGAATTTGTGCTGCCTTCTAGTGCTCCTATCTCCTGTAACAAGACTTATCTCTGCAACAACTTTTGGAGAATTTCTTACTATTGAATTTATTATTACCTGTGGATTTAGAGCATCAGATCCATTTCCTCTTCCTCTGAGACCATGAAGGGTTACGTCACCATGACACACTGGTAAGTCACTATGGTACTGCAATGTCTGTAGGAACATCACACGGTGAAACAGCAAGAAAATGTTTACGTGGATTGCCAACCTTAAACACAGCTGCAGGGAGTGGAAATTCTTCAGTGAAATACAAAGACCAACACAAACCCCTGGTTTATGTTCCACCCCTTCCTCGCAACAGTAGTTGCGACTTTCTGACTGAAGCATGTTATTTTGGTACCACCTGAAACACGTCTTTTAAATGGAGCCATGGGAGCTCTATGATGCTTGCCCCTGGTGAAAGCTGTGTACAACTACTAAAAATAAAACCTTCTGAGAACATTAGACCTTGACCCCAAATCTTAAGAGGCAGCCAGGAGGATCAGCCAATGAAAGCATTTTCTGGCAAATGTCTCATGATTGCTATGATCTACCTTAGAAAAACCTATCTTTAGTCAAGAAACACATGGTGGGGACGCAGCAGCACCATCTAAAGGAACTCTCATTTCCACCCAGACACTCACAGACCTTTCCCGGTGCAGGATGCAGCATTGCTGCTCTTCCAAGCCAAAATCCACAGCATCTCTTCCCCTGTAATATACATTTTTCTTCCACAGGTGTAGCTTGGATCCTTCTGCGTGTGCTTCAAGCTCTCTCTGCACATCTTACTAAGAAAGCCAAGCGTTCATTAGTCCCCTACTTGACTGTAACAGTCCACAGCCCTTTGTGTGTAATCTGTTTTTCCACTCTGTTCCGCAGTGGAGAATGCTTTTGGCAAGCTGTAATTGAATTGTGTCAGATGTTACTGAATAAATGATAAAATCTGGCACATACCAAAGTTGCCTTTAGAGAAGGCCTCTGTTTCTTACTGTGCCACCCCCAAAAAACTAACAGGGAAATGGCTTTTGGTATGTTTGAAAAGGGAATGGCTGAAAAGCAGGATAGTATTTCAGCTCCAATTCTCTCTGCTGCCTCTGAAGTACACTGGCACTGATGAGTGCAATACATATGCTGGTGACTAGTTGCACAAACACTGTCTTAATTGCCTTCATTAGAGATCATGAAGATTCCTCTGGTGACTCCACAAGCCAACAAAAATAGTCATTTTTTCCCTTCATCTTGCTTACCCTGGGGCTGCCATTTCCTCTAAGCCAGACTGACTTGTTTACTACCCTATTTCCATCAGTGCTGCTTGTTAAAGAGGAGACTGGACACAGTAAGGAATTCAACTACAGTTCCCTGGAAAAAAGGTGTAAAAAGGGAAAATGTCGCAGCCTTGTCCTTAAGGTGAGCAGAAGTCATCCTAGGACATCAAAAGTATCTAAGAGGTACCTGAACAGACACAAACCCTTTCAAGAAGCACCCCTGAGTGGACGCTGCTTCCCAACATGAGCAAACTTTGCCCCTTACTTCTACAGGCATGCCACCCATCCTTTCTGCTTTTCCTTTCTCACCCCTCTTCCCTGACATGCGCTTACCATACCACCAGCATCAGCCAGAACCGATTAGAACAGAACAAAAAAACTCCACAGCAGTCTGGACTAGCATTCATCTGCTGCAAGGCAAAAGAAATCACTTCCTTATTAGCCTCATTTTTACATCCCTTTTGGGTGCATTCTCAGACAAGTTAAAAAGAAACTCCAGGAGATCAGCAAAGGGTTATGCAGAACACAGTGCAGCTTTTACATACACCAGGAGGCCTTGCTGCCTAATTTAGGTCTCATGCAGTACAGTTCACAGGGACTCACCCATATGCTGAAATTGAGCAAAGTTCCATTTTCAAAGACCCCTTTGTTTTTTCTGTGATTATCTAGACCATGCTCTCCTCAGCCATTCAGTTTAACTACATATTTTAATTCCATCCCTGAGTAAGTTACACTCTTGGCTTTCCATTTCAATTTCCACAGGGCAAATAAAACTGATGGAGAGCATTTTGACAAAGGTATTGTTATTTCATCCAGTAACCTGAGATGACTCCAAACCTGGATATTACATTCAACATTTCTGGGACGGATGCTGTTTGTTAGGTCCTTTCATGGGAACACAATATCACCTACATACATTAGTAACTCCTGTGCCTCAAGTTGCACATGCTTTATATCCTCTTAATTTTTCAGAAACACTGCTGACAATTTATTACTACAGAGACACCTCAAAGATTTTCATCACAAAGTAGGGGAACAAATAACCAGGGAAGCTCATGCACCTAAGGGGCAGAGTACCTTATCCATTCATTTCCTTCAGTAAAATGTGGACCAGCAAGACACCATTGTGAGGGCCAACCCCCCCAACACATCCTCTTCTTAGTCACAGAAACCTGAAGAACCAAAGCTACTGCTCAGGATCAGCATCTGCTTTTAGGCAACTAAAGTCTTCCTCAGCTCACGTGCTATGCCTCTAAGCAGTACCCTCTCATTGCTCTAGTCACTATGGACAAGACCCTCCCAGCAGCCACAATGCTCAGAGTGGGGACAAATGCTGAGCGCTCCATGACCATGGGTGCACTGACAAAGTACTGCTGTGAATGCAAAGTTGAGGCTCAGCAACGTAACAAGGTGAGCAGAGAATAAAGACAGTGAAAAGTCAACTGAATTTTTCCAAGATAAAAGGCAGCTCAGTCACAGCTGTAACAAGTATTTGTGAGCTCACAGCAAAATAATCACTGGAGAAACTAAATGTGGAACTACTGCATTTCCAGGGTGGTTACCTGGAGGTACTTACAGAAGACCTCATGCAGTCAGCTTCATTCCTGCCTTTGTTAGCAAGGTGCAGAATCACCAGTTTAGTAGTTTTCCCAGTGCTTACAAGTTAATGTTCTTTTGTATACAGAAAAAAAAAATATAAATGTGACTTGTTAATGCATATTTGATGACTGTAAAAATACATAATTACATATACAGAGGATGTACACACAAATCATGAAATGTATAAACGTGTGCAGCCTCACACATTTCTACACAAACAACTCATCTACCAGGAAAAAAAAACCAAACTACTCTTTAAAACACCATTCCTTAAAAATAATTGGTATAAGCTTCAACCAGAGAAAGACTCCTCTTTGCTCCCAAAAGGATGAAAGGGCTCCATTCTACTTCAAGCCAAGCATCTGACATAACACGTACACCATTACACGATCCACTCACAGGTGTTAACTCAAGCACTGCTGGATCAAAAGTTCTTACACCTAAACCACAGGCATGTGGATACACATGAACATGTCTACATATTTATTCACATCATTATGTGGCATAATTGAGGGAACCCATAAACATCAGAACACGTTTGCACCGGGACTCCTTCCTTACACACCACAGGTAAATGCTAGTGAATTCGTCGTGTCCTAACTCAATGGATAAGCCACTTCTCCAGACTGCCTGTTCTGCTCATCGTGACCGTAACTGTGTAACAAAACTCTCTGCATACTGTGTTATTATTGTGGTTATTAATCATTCTGCTTCTGTTTCAAATACGTGCTCTAGAGACTGCTGGATATACTGCATTATGCCGCGAAACTGCATGAAATGAGTACCAAAGCTAAACACACCTAAATCCACTGTTTTAAGGACATGTCAACATAATTTACTCTTCAATTTACATTCTTTTGTAAGCTCAAAAATACAAAAAAAATACAGAAAAAGCTGTTGTCGATACAGCTGCTGACCTTTGCAACTGTAAGCAAAAGACAGTTTTTAACCAGTAAACAACTTAGCAAATATGAAACCTGTGCTTGGAATAGTCAGCGCTTAAGATGACAGACTCTGCATACAAATCAGTTTGTACAGAAAAACAGGTTTCTAGATGTGTTTGAGAGAGAATGCAGGATTTCCGTGACTTCAGACCATTGAAACCATTTATTTTAATACATAATGTATTAAAATCAAATAATTAAAAAATACCCAAATGCAGAAAACAAAGCCCAGTGCAAAACCCCACCACATCAGGCTCCTGTTGTTGAACACAAATTCATTTAAAAGCACCACCTTGAAAATAATACAAAGCTCTGTTGACTTCATAAGGACTTCACAAGGGCCCACAGGTCCACACTGGAAGACACGTTCAGCGTTTTCAGCTAAACTAAGTGTCTAGCTATCCTTTTATTAGGCATCAGCTGATACAAAACAGCAATGCTCTAAATTCAGTTGCCTTGGACATGTTCATATATACATGATGTATTAGAAATCAACGTTCGTTTATCACATACCCCTTATAAGAAACTAACAGGCATCAGATGGACTACACTTTCTTTAATTTAGCTACATACATTGGACCCCATGGTCTCCCCTTCTCTGGGAGAACCAGAAGTTCATGCTGTTGAGTACCACTGAGAAAACTGAATTCGTGAGAAACAGCTTTGGCCATTTCACTTATATCTACAGGCATAACATTACTGCAGGAGTTCAGAATGAGATTTATTACATCACTGTTTTCTGCCTTTGAGAGGGTGCACGTAGAGTAGACCAACGATCCACCAGGACGCAATGCTTTAATAGCAGACCTGCAAATAATGGGAAAAAAAATTGTATCAACATAAGAAGTGACATACTGGTGATGTATAGCAAGAATGGAATTTGTTATGGTCCTAGGACAACACTGGGAAGGGGGGGAACATCTAAAGATTTATAAATCTAGAGTTATAAATAGGTATAAGTGACTGACAAACATTACGTTGCCCAAAGAAGTGATAAATGCTCCATCCCTGGCAGTGTTCAAGACCAGGCTGGATGGAGTCTTGGGTGACATGGCCTAGTGTGAGGTGTCCCTGCCCATGGCAGGGGGGTTGAAACTGGATACTCTTAAAGTCCTTTCCAACACTAGCCATTCTTTGATTCTATGAAAATATTTTTACAGTATATAATTGACAGTCCAGGAAACTACCCGCAACACATTTTCGCTTTCCCCTTTATTAATGCATTCTCAGTTAAGTGAAGGTATTTTATGTACAACAGTGACAAGTAGAAAGCAGCACCCATTCAGAGTTGCAGAACATACTTCAAACATTTATATGCACAGCACAACTGTGAAAATGCTGCAACTGGTGCATATAAAATGGGTTCCACCACATCAAAAGTGCTAATCAGATAGCTAGCTGCTTGTGTGAACAAACCTCAGAATGCACAGTTGAAGCAGGAGTCTGAACTCATTACTGGGCTGTACCTTTACAACCATTTCTGCAAATGCTGCAACTTACATAGCAGGTAAGAGGACTCAGGGGTTTCACTGAGCCACTGCTTTTCAACCCAATTTCCTAAGGAAATATGACTTACCAGATCACACTGTCTTCTTGTTTGCCTTTCACCCATTAACCTGTTGACAAAGTTTGACTAACAAAAGCAAAACAGTGGCTTAAGATTTTAAGTATCCTGAAAGCTTCATGACTGGTGGATGGACGGACAGAACAGAGGGTTTTTTCCACTTTCTCACTGAAAGTGAGTTTAAGCAGACTGCTTACTTTCCACTAAAGCAGATCTGCAAGGTCCATTTTCAGACAGATAAAATACAACCTATGAGAGTACAGAAATGAGATGTGTAGTCCATATTCAACTACTGCAAATTCTAAAAGAGTAAGGAGAAAAATCCCAAGATCTTGTACTGCAGAAGAACGTTCTTCAATTCTGGTACCACTGCATAACTGAAAGGGGAAGCTCCACTAGAAATTCATTTGCTATAGAAGTGCTCTCTTAAGATAACCTCTTTTAATTGGACACTCTGGAGTCTTTGGGACATAGTGACTCAAAGAATGAATTGTAAGCTAAACAGACCACCTCACTGCTACTGAAAGACAGATATTACTGTTTTCTAGGATCATATTAAATCAAGTATCACATTAAGGTACAACTGTTCCCAACCCAAAACTTCTTTTGTTTAAAAACCAAGAGAATCTGATCAAGTGAATGCTGTTACTCAGCTTGTAAATAGCAGAGAGACACTGAGGTGTGTGCTCAAGGGACTGCAAATGTGTCACTGGGAGTTTACTAAGTGCATGAGGGCAAGGCAGATACTGGAAGCACAGACTCGTGGAGCACAATGACACACATAGTCACACTGTATGGCCAGACACTGAATAATCTTGGATTGCTAAGTATTACTGATAATACTGCATCATTGTTTTCCCCTCTCAAAAAAAAGGGAAAATAAAGAAATCTAAGGGAAAAATAAACCAGTAGCTCCTCAAGTTGAGGACCTGCCAAGTGTGATATCTCAACAAAAAACAACTGAGAAAGGAAAGGAGAAAATACAAGGGGAAAGAGATAAGTCCTTTCAACAGGATTGGGCCTTTTCAGGAAAAGGATCGATAAAGAAAAGCCTCATCAGAAGCACGATCAAAGCAGATCACAGATCAAAGCTACTCTGAAAGTCTTGTCCAAAATAAGAAGGAAATACCAGGTCAAATGACTGTTTCAGACAGATATAATACAACTGTCTTCACTTTCCCAGGTGAAAACTCCTATGTATTATACCAAATTTGTTTCTCTGTGGAGCGTACACGTTATCTTGCACACTTCTTCTGAGTCTTGGTTACATTAATCACCAAGCCAAGTACATATTTTACTGCAGTCTATACTACTCCAATTTTAGTTAGCATAAAAGAACAGAACTCTTTCAACTTACGATGTTCAAAGAAAAATCAGTGTTTAATGCCTTTGTTGTACCAGTCTTCAGTAAAAAGCTGGATTGTGAGCAGATGGCTAGCACATTTAGCTAAAGTGAGTGAGCAGCTCAAGTTCAGCCTGTTATAGGTGAAGAACAGGTTACACAGTACTGAGGTGGTCTGAATACCTTCAGTTTAACCGGGCCTTATGGACTCATTCTAGGATTCTTCCAAAATTAGCTAAAGCTATCACAAAACTGCAAGCTTATCTCAGGCCTCTGAGTAGCTTCTGAGAGTCTGAGAAGATGTTTAAGAATGTTTTAGACACGGGCTGATGTAGGACACTACAATGCCACCTTGAGACAGTAAACCAGAGCATGTGTCGTTCCAAAATCACTTCCAGATCTTATTTCCTAAAATTCTGCAGTTGCCAGCATTCATTTGAACTGCTCAGCTCCAGATATTCACCCTTCTTCCCCTCTGTATCCCAACACATATATACTTCTTAGCAGGCTACAAAAGCAATAGAACTGGACCTGAGGACCAAAATTGTCTCCACTGTCTCTCTAGCTGCCTTGCTTGCAGCTGTCCTGCTGTGGCTGCAGCTGCCCATTTAACAAGCTAGCAAGAGAACTGTGCACTGATTCCTTGTCTCCTTGACCTCATATCAGCTCTGGAAAACATAAAAGCATTTTTTTTCCCCCATGTTGCTTGCTTTTTAGCTTTCATATTAGAACTCAAAGAGACCAGACCTGAAGTCTAAATGTGCTCTCAAAGGTGAGCTGATCTGCACAGTATTATTAGAAACCACCTTCTTTACTGATTTTCATAGAATATCCCCTTCAGCTACACGTTTTCCATGCATCCAGGAATGCTGAGCCACAAGAGAGCAGCTAGTTGGCTTGAAAACGTGAAAATGCTTTTGCAATACAGTCAAGAAGTACTTTTAGCATACCTGGTAACTTTATACACAGATGCAGATAACAGCAACTGCTTTCTTACCTATAAGAGGGATACTACATGAAACAAGAACAAAAGTATTTTTACCATGTAAAAGTGTGAAACGCAAAAGGTATATACCAAAGAAGTAGATATCCCTATAGCTTACAGGGTTAAAAGCCCGGACACTCACCACACACACAGATATATAATCTCTCACACCATATATAAAGTAACAACCATTCAAGACAACGCTTTCAAAGGCCCCATGCTCCAACAGCTGAGTCACTGAGGCAGTGATTCAGAGGAAAGGGCAGCACAGGTTTCTAAGTGAAATCCCCAAAATCTCCCATCAAAACGTCCTACTCTAAGCTTCCTTAGCCTGGGAATCTTCACCGGCCATGACCCAGAAAGGTCGGGCTGTTCAGAGCAATTATCTTTATTCTGAACCCAAGTGGTGAATTAAACTATCTAAGGAGGATTACTTTACACTGCAAGGTTAATCAATGTATCTATCCATCTTGTCAAGTTCAGCAACAGTTGTTTCAATGGCTGTGTTCAAAGTCAACCAATTGCCATCCCTGATTAAGCTGTGCTTGGCTTTTGATAAACCTGCACTGAGCTGCAAAATTCAAAGTGAAGAAGTGCTAGGCTCAAAGTCATAAGGGTGATACTGTGCTGGGCTAAGCAGATTCAGGGAGTTTGATCCCCTCATCACCAGCATGAAGAGGATTCATTCATAACAGAATCTGTTCAAATAAATTTGACAAACTGGTCTTCCTTCATGAGCAATGGACAAAAACAAGCTTATCCGAGGGATAGGCTGGAGCTAGAGTACAACTTGCAGACATCTGGCAGAACCCACTACTGCTCTAATGACTCCATGGTCCAGAATGCAAGAGTCCTTTTGTATTAGACATCTGGATTATCCCCCAAATTCTTACTTAAAGCTTGACTCTTGGCCGAAGGAATTTGGTGCCTATTGTAAGGTACTCTGTAACTTCCAAAAATGGGCTCCAAATCTAGAACGACTGAAAGGATGCTAGGGCAAAAGACCCTAAAATATTTCCTCACCTTCCTCTTATTACAATACACTGTTTAAAAATAAAATACATCACTTCAATATAATTAATCTGCAGTTATTTTTCTTTCAGTGGCGCAATGTTTATTAAAGAACTAGAACTTTCAGTCTCAATATAAACCTAGTTATATTTGATTCCATAATCTTAAATTCAGTTAGATACATTTACCATAATGAATTTTACATGGTGCAGGCACTAATACTGCAAAGTTTCAAGATTCATATAGAGAAAAGTAAGACATATTAAAAGCACAGGAAACTTTTCCTCGAGCCTCATAACTTGCTCATCTTTCCCTACAACCGTTTTTGCTTTAGTAACATGATAACTAACCCCTTAGTACCTGCAATCAAGGCCCTAAAGAAGCAGCACCACTTCTGGCAGCTGATATGTGTAACTCAAGCTTTTATGCTACATGCTGTCATACTACACCGCTGCAGAAGCGTGAGGTTATTGTTTTGGGGCCATAAGATGGTCAAGGCACAGCAGAAAAGACTAAGTGAAATACATGGCAATCCATTAACATGCCATATGTACCAGGTAAGGCCTGTATACAAGATGTCCTATGCTAGTTCTTCCAGGAGATGATATGAAACAGTACTCAAAAGAAGTAATTATATAACTGCAGGATAGACTGAGGATCACTGGCACATCATTCCACAGAAATTTGCCTGATGCTTCTCCACACTTGTTTTGAACTACTGACATTATCCCTCTACAGCCACTGTACCCACACGTAAATCCTTCCAGCACATTAGCACAAGGCACCTCTGTAATCCAAAGAAGAGGGTGGTTGATGTCCACCCCATTCAGGAAGTACTCTAGAACAATTTAACACATGCAGATTGCTCCTCTCCTCATTCTAAATGAGGTTTAAAAAACCAATTAGCAATACTTCATATTTTTGCAGGGTCTGCCCTAACCCCTCTTCTTACAGGAGTACTGGATAAGGTTTTTGAAGAACATTGGTCTTTTAAAACCAGTATTATTCGGTTTCTTTCTCAAGATTTACTTTACATCTAACAATGAAGGAGATAACAATAAACTAGGGGAAAACACAACAGTATTTTTATTTAATATCTATGGGGAAAAAGACCATTCTAGAGTCACATAACAACTCAAAACCCAAGAAACTCTTACATCAACTAAACTTGGTTAGCCAGAACCAAAACGAGGATATTCAAACTTAAGAGAAAATTTAACATGCAAGGCTTACAATTTGTTCATTCTAAAAGTCCTGGTGTCTCAAGCATCCTTTTAAAAACAGGCAGGCAATAAATATATATTTCATACTATAGCTAGCACTTGCATGTCCAGCCTATTCCTCCTATGCTTGGGTTTATGTTGTGTGCTATTGGAAGGGTCAGCATTAATTATGTTAATCATTCAACCATTATCACTATTACAGTAAAAAGATTATATATATTTTAGGGCAATTTAAAAACAATACAACACTTCAACAGTGCCATCTTTTGGCAACTGGGATGTATTTCTGCTCAATATGCAAGATTATGTCTGATCAGAATAAAAACAGCCAACCCTTTAATCAGCTATTCAAGAGACAAAGCCTGTCAAGATGTATTTGCTTTTACCCTCAATCCTATTCTTTTTATTGACTACACATATCACACATTTGCTTCTCCCTCTCACAAGAGTCCATCTAAATCGTGGTAATATGGCCTGCATGTTAAAGATTTTCCTTTTATTTCTCCAAACCAACTCAAAATGATAAGAAAATTCCTCCTTTGTCAAAATACCATTATTATAATACTTTGTGACAGGCAGTGGCAGAAGTGCACAGGAGACAGAGACACTAGTTCAAATATTCTCTCCATATCCCAAGCATGTACTCCCTCTAGTCCTCTCTAAAGTAAGCTTTGCTACTGTGGAAAAGACATTACAGTTCAGAATAGCATGGTAACAATAGGAAAAACTTGAAGTGAACTGCTTATTCTTGGCATTAAACTGAACTACAAATAAAAGTAGACATAGTCACCAAAAAAACCCCAATAACCAAACACCACAAACCCCAACCTGTTCAGCTCTAGCCAAAATCTGTCCCCAAAATTCTGGTAAGTAACATGGGTTTAGCAAATTGTTTTCAATTATTCTAAAGCAACAACCAAACCTTCAATTTAACGTTATTGAGCCTTCTCCTCTAAGGCATGGCGACTTCTGAAATACTCATCCTGTTAAGACAGGGCTAGGAGATATCCTTTGCATTACCAGAACTGCAGTCCTCAGTAACGGTAACTGACTGGCTTACGTCCTGTTCTCAGATTCAAGAGCCACAAGCGCAACGCTCAAGAGTTTTACTCCCACTCCCAACACTGCAGCTGCCTTGCAAACTCACATGCTGGGTTTCTGCATGCTCAGTATCACCAACAGTAAGGTTGTTCCTAGCTGGCTAGCCTCCAGCAGCCAGAGGTAGTCCACTGTGACAAACCTTCAATCCTTCCGTCACTTTAGTCATCCCAGGATTACTTTCTTACCTGATACACTCTCAGAGCTCCATCCCTCTTCCCAACTGAAATTTACTGTTTACAAGAAGAAAAACATATATAGCCCAAGCAGGACCTTTTCAGCTACAGAAGGGAGAACAAGAGACCATCAAAGCCTACTACAGACTTTCCCATACAGCTTTAGTGTTTTTTTCCTTGCAGCTTATGAAACGCACATATACATCAAAAGGACTGAAAGTGGAATTAAAGTAAAATTTGTGTTTGAATGTACATCCATAATCTCAAAACAACTGGCTAGCTGCTGGGTACCTTACTTGGTTATTCGTGCATTTATTAACTCAATTAATTCAAGTTATTTATTGATTCAATAAACTCTGTTTTGCAGCATACCAAAAGGGACTTGATCCATAAATTACTCCCAGGTAACTACCAAAAACTTAAGGAACCAGGCACTACTTAAAATCTGAAACTGTTTAACATCTCATTCCTAAAGTAGAATGTGGTTAAAGAAGGAATCATCCACACAACCTACAGATTTGTTGGTCCAGCAGCTGCAATTCTAAAGAATTCCCAGATAAGCTGATTGCCTAGATTGTTATGGACAACAAGTAGATTAAATAGACAGCTATAGAAGAGCAAAGAGAAAAATTCCAGGGAAAGAGCTGAAGCAGCGTGATGAAGCAATCCTCACCATAGTTTTGTCCACTTTCCTATGTGCTTTCTTTCCCTTCTCCACAGAAAACAGCATCCACTTCATTTCTTTCCTCAGCTCGCCTCTCTCCATCTGGTACCATGATTCAGAATTCCCTGAGGTCACTCCAAACCACCCCTGAATTTCACCCAGGGAGCTGCTGTGCAGGAGCCCAGGACATCCCAAAACAGAAACCTGTGGCACAAGAGAGCTGCTGGATTTCTGGGGAAACTCTTCTGCGCTTCTCCTTGCCCCATGATACTCATCCCTGCCATCCCCTTAATGCCCAACACTAAAACTCAAGCAACTTCTACGATAGTAACTTTTTGTAAGGTTTCAAGACACTGGCTCTCCTTACCTTTACAATGGCCATTAAAGGCTGAGAATTTGGTTTGTCAGTAGCAAATCACAAACAAAACTGGATTGCTTTGACTGGACAGAACAACAAGCTAATTGCAAGTGTCTTCCTTTGTACTTCACCATTGCGTGCTCATATGCTATAAAGCAGATATAGTACAGTGGTACCATCTTCTATGATGGTATATTTACAAAAAACAGATTTTACCATCACTCTACAACAACACAAACCCCCACAATTAAGAGCATGCAATTCCTATTCTAGGTACATGTAGAAAACTACATTTCAGTGAAAACATAGAGGTGACATCGAATGCAGGAGGAGAAGTATCAGGATTTTTTCCAGTAAATCACACTATTTACTACACACTATGTGAAAAAGACCTTTTCAACAAATAAAACTACAACTATATGTATTCTATGAAACCACACCACTGAGTTTAACATACCAGAGAAAAGAAAAGAGAAGCTTGTAATGTGAGGTTTGTTATACCTGTGGCCTACATTTTCATCACAACCTTTAATATTTATTCTAAGTAAGGCAAGGCACACTTTCAAAGGTTTGGACTAGAGAAAGTAAAGCTGGTCCTCTGGCATGCAGATTAGCCTATAAAGACATAGGGTTGCCAGTTCTACCTGATGACTTAAGAGGAACGGTCAACTTCATTTTACAGCCCATGTGTGCAGACTGGTAAACCACCATGCAAAGCAGCTGCAATGATCAGCAGCCTCTGTTCTGGGAAGGCAAAGATCAACAGTTTTATGAAGCTGTTTGCACAACACCTGGTTACTTACACACAGCATTAAGTAATGGTTTAAGTACCCTTTAATTAAAAAAAAATAGGTTCAGAATATTTGAGTTGACATTTTTATTCTTTTTCTTTTTCCTTCCAACTATAAGCGTGTGCACAACCCCTCTGCCCCCTAAACTATTCAGTTAGAAAGCAAAACCAATAACCTCAAAACTTCCAGAAGTCTTTACTTCAGAAAAGATCACCAATTTCAAATACCCTGTTATGACTGATATCCAAAGCAAAAATGTTCCTTGTACAGAGGGAAACATTCATTTTATCTGGCTATTGCATGCCAGCTGCATAAGGTTTGTAAGAGGAGGTATGTCTGTTATACAGAATGAGGAACAGTTCCTTTAAAATCATTG
This sequence comes from Pezoporus wallicus, assembly GCF_028554395.1. Taxonomy (NCBI): domain Eukaryota; kingdom Metazoa; phylum Chordata; class Aves; order Psittaciformes; family Psittacidae; genus Pezoporus; species Pezoporus wallicus. The sequence continues at coordinate 4,169,639 of NW_026639755.1, forward strand.
TATTTATAAGCAGAACAGGGATTGAAACATTTCCTTAACTAGGAAGAATAAAGGGTTTTCTGGTTTTCTCAAGCCAAGTTCAATGCTTCATCCTGAGTTTCGAAAAAAGAGAATACATACAACTCAAAAGAGAATAACTAGAAAAATAAGCATTTTGTGTGACTTATCTTGCTGCCAGTAATCCAAAGCACACTTCAAACCTCTCATGTACCCTGAATTCCCCCCAAAACTCTTCATTTCGCGTGTGCATGTCTTATGTATTCAAAACTATCTCCCTTTAAGCTAACTACTAGGGAGAAAAAGAGGAGAAAAAGGAAATTCAGTCAATATGTATCTTTTAGTCTGAGCTCCTGTGGACCAGAACTCTATTAAACACCAATCAGAACTATTTAACTACCAAGAGATGTGGAGAGAAGAGTTGCAGTAGTCTAAAAGCCCTTGCTGCACTTTCTAAACTCTGTCCTGTTGGATTTAGTTTCAGCTAAACCCTACCACAGTTGCTTTCAGCTGCAGTTAACTGGTGTAGGAATAAGTACAACATCCACAATAGTTTCACCACTAAATTGTTACGCACTCCAACTTAACCCAAAATTTAATTTCTATCCAAGAACTGATAACACTGGTAAATTCACTTACAGGAACCGCTGTATTTTGTGCTAGCATTCAGTATCAGGAAATGAACATTCCTTCCTTACTTTGCAATTTGTTTTCTGCATGAACAATCCAACTAATAACAAGATTTGCAATGTGTTCTTGGATTATAGCACTCAGCAGGGACGCTTTGGTTTGGTATTAACAATCATTACAGTCTCAATTTCCTTCAAATCAATGGTGCCCTCACTGCTTATGAAATCTGATGTTCAGCATTTCTGCCACTTATTTACATTTCAGATTTTGTTCAGACTGAAGTAGAAAGATCACTGCATCAGTTTCAACACTTGTCCCAGCTCTTCATTCTCTGAAGCCTCTGTGTACTTAACAAATTACACTGTACTGCAAAAAATACTTTTCCTTCCTTCACTTCCTCTCAATTAAGAAAGAAGGAATCTCAAGTTTTGGGCTGAGTGTCACTTGATAGACATGAAAACACAACTCTCCTTTGCATTTCATTCTTCTCACGTGTGTGTTATCCTTAGACTTAATACTACTGCTAAACTGAAATAATGCTTGGTCCTTACACGTTAAGCTTCATCTTCAAATTACATGGTATTTCTTACGCTACCCTCAACAAAATTGCTGTGATCCAGCTTTATACTTGTTTTTTGTTTTACAGATACAGGAACCAAGGTGAGAAACACCCACAAGCACAAAGTACCAGGTAATTAGAACAGATAAACCAGACGTAGCGCTGTATGAGCTGACTCACACAAGATGCAGTACAGCTACATCTTTCCTGGTCTCATTTTACCATTTCCTTTTTCCTTTTCACACAGGATCCAAGATGTCTTTAGCATTGACAATTCATTCGTCATAAGAGATCAGATAAAAGGAACAATAAAAATGCAGTGGGTAGCTATAACATTACCTAAGCACATGTCAAATATTTTACCCAATAATGGTTGTAATCTCCAACTCTCGAACTTGGTCATTTATTACATACGCTCAAAAAACCCCAAAAGAAGAAGAAAATTCCAGTGCACATAACAATAGATTGGTCAATTGACAGAACTACTCGGACCTATGCTGAGCAACGAAACTGAAATTACCATCCTTTTACTCTAATTTACGTATCAAATGCATTTTGTCCTTACCAATCTAATTCCTGTTGCTACATTAAATTATACTTGAAACGGAAGCAAAGTTCTCTTCTTGATTTAGGAATAATTCAATTAAATCTTATTTGGGTTGACAGAAATGTTTCCTTTTTTAAAATACAAGGTTCCTGCTGTCATGAATTCTCCACTTCAGGATTACAATCTGGGGTGATTTATGCAAATTCTCCAAATTTCTCTGCATGATATATGCTTTCTTTTGGTAGGGGCTCACAAATTGGATTTTATATGTCAAATACTGAAAAGGGAAAACTGAAACAGGTCAGTGTTTTAAATGTGATTGATTTCTTCAAAGGAAATGGGTGACATGATGCATTACTGCAATAAGATACTCATATTCCTGTTATAAATCATACGCTTCCGATCGGCCTTTTTCAACGGGAAGTCATGCAAAACTATCTTGAACTGCTGCAATGGGAACTTTCCATAAAAACTTTCTTTCTCTCTCTTATAATATGTTATTTTTCCCTCAATTTGCCTTGACAGATTGACTTCAGGCATGACTGTTACTTTTGAAGAAACATTCAAGTATAGAAGGTATTATTGGGAAGCCACTTTTTTTTTTGCCCAATGAGAAAAACTGTAGGGTTTGAAATGCTTCACAAATGCCAGCCTATGGCTGGTATCATTAAAAAGTGTAATTTGGATTACTGGGTAGATGTGCTTGAAAAATAAACCAACAGTCTTCTCTTGCCCACCAAACCTCACATTCTTTTACTTTTTTACCTTACCAGTGATGACCAGTAGTCTTTCTGTGCTACAAACAGTCAAAAGGGCATTAAATTCAAGGAACACGTAAGAATGTGCAACAGTGGATGCAATCTCTTCTTATAAATAGCCCAGAAAGCATATTCTAATCTAATGATCAGCATCACCTAATGATGGTCGGTCATTTGTTAAGTCCGGAGTCACAGCTCTATTATCAAAAAGGGGTGATAAAGAACCATAAGGGACAATTCTGTAATACAACACAAACAACAACAAAGGGTGTCTGGGGAAGAATACCCAGCTTGCCTGGTTTATAGACTACTTTTACAGATAAAATGTTAAAACAAATGCTATTAAAAACTATATGCACGTTTTTGCTTCAGCTGAGAAATGTATCTGCAACCATTTTAGCTGTGTCCACCACAAATACTTTGATATGGTACCAAAATGTTAGGAGTCATTTGAAAATGGATATATATATATGCGAGTTGAGGACTGCAGAAAAATGTTTTAGTGAAGGACCTAAGCTTCACTGCTTATACTACCCCATACAAATTCCCATATTCACATTAACCTAGATCAACTGTTTATTCTAACCAGCATTGCAGCAGCATACTCTTCACATTCTTTTCACACAGTGAAACCTGATTTTGATTATTAAATATGACAAACCTTGCTCCCATGTCATTTTTATTAATTAAGAAAAGCTCCTTAACAGGTTTCCCTTGCACTTCTCACCTTAGCAGCTGGAATTGCAGAGATGATAACTCTTTCCTTTGTATTAGCCTAAGTGTCGCTTGCTGAATATCAGAAGAAAATAGCCAACTTCTGTCATTCGAACAAGGAGCATCAACTAGTACCTATACAACAAAGAAGAGCAAATAAGACAATTCACAATACAGATACTTTCTGAACACTGTATGCCAAAAAAAATCTACTCAACATACTTTTTCACTTAGAATACCCTTTTAATTTTCTTGTTTCTTAGAGGCAGAAATAATATAATTACTATTTTGAAATGTTTTTATGAGGTTATTCAAGGGAAATAAAAGATTACTGCTCAAGAAGTACCCTCTATCTGAACAGCTCTCACTTGCTTCCTCCCCTCTTCATAATTACACATCATTGGAAGAACATAGCTACCGGGTCTTCAGAATTCGCTACCACGGTCAAACGGGTGACATCATCTAACAGGTGATTAAATGCACAACATACTTCATAAGGTAATTCCTGAGGCTCTGCACATCCTCCTGTATGTGACATTGGTTCCCTTTGATAGATCAGATATTTGGAGAGCAGGGAAGAGGGCAGAAAAAAGAATTAAAGAGAGAGCAGCATAGGAAGAAAAAAAAGCAGCAGAATGCAGAAACATAATTTGCAAATAAATAATATTGTTACCTTATCATATAATTCAGGCTTAAGATCTCCAATCTGTCTACCATCCAGTTTAGAGACCATTATCAAGTTAGCCAAAGGCTCTGGGATGAAGGATTCTATTGTCTCTTTCAACCATCTTGACCTCAAATCATCATATTCATTACAGTGAAACTGACCTTAGAAAAGAATAAAAAAAAGTAAACACCCTAAAATAAGTCTTTATATTTGGTTGTTTGGTTTTGGGTTTTTTTTCCCCAAATACAAGGAGTTATATCAATTTCAGAAGTTCTGCTGTTTTGCCATGACTGCCATAGAGTTTACACCTTCTGTTTATGCTACTGCACATTTAGAACACTGCTGAAACGTTATAAGCCCGAGTAAATTTCCACATGCTCCTAACAAAGCCATCCATAAATATTTACTAGCAAATACTTGCTGTAGCAATAGACTTCCCTAGTAAAACTAACTTTAAACACGATCCATACCCAAAGACCACTGCTAAGCGAGTGCCTTTCTATGCTCCTTGAGTGATTGTCTAAAAGGAGTACATGCCCCTCATTGTCTTTTAAATAAATAAAAGATCAGTTTTGTGTATCCTAAGTTGAGCAGCCCAACCCCTTATTTATTTGGCATTTAGGCTAGACATTTTTTAGCAAAAGCCTTCTGGTTGCACTTATTTTAACAATGTAGCCAGAGTAGTTACCTCCTCAGAAGAGGAAACCCTGCTCTTGCTCCTACCCAGAACAGAAATACAGCAAGGTATTTTTGACTCTCAGTCCTGTCTCCTAATCTAATAATATTTCTATTGTCATGTCTCCACACGTTGTCCACACCATGTTTGCCACACAGAGTAAGGTACATCTTAGCATTCACTGAGTTATATCAAGAAGCTTTCTTACACCTTATGTTCTCAGCAACAACTTGTACCTATCTTCAGAAGCAGCCATGGGATGAAAGTGTGGGGTTTTTCCCCAAACCTTTTGAAAGGGCAATCTACATTTAAATTATCTTAATGGCATCACCTCATGCCTCTGGAAGAGGGAGGGAGAACCAGCTGTAATTAACAAGTGCAGGTAGTTATAGTGATGGCCTCAGCAGTAAGAACATAAGGTGCTGTGAACATCCTGAGACAATTACTATCCAAGCTAATGTATAAACTTGGAAACACCAATCACAGATTGCTTTTACTCCCTGGCCTGGAAGAACTGAGCTGCTGCTTGCTGTCGCCTTCCAAACACTGTGATTATCTTAGTGCTCTTCTGCAACACCTAGGTGGATTGAGACACGGAGCTTACTAAATACTGATACAGAACAATTCCTCATCATAAGCTTTTGCAGTAGCACGTTTAAATTGTTATGCTCCATTTTACATCAGTACGCTTACAGGTTTACTAATACTATTTGCATAGCACTGGCTAGAGAGGTAGATTGCAGATTACTTGCCTCCCTGTGCCAACAAGTCTGCATGATTTTAAGTAACTTCTTGACAAGTAACAATAAGGGAACCAGTGGAGGAAGAAAAACGTAGAGCTATTCCACTTTTGTCTGTTTGTCTGCAGCAACCTATATTTAAATAACTAATGTATTTTTCACCCTCTTTTAGGTAAACAGACTTCATAAAAACCTTGCTAAAGAGCATGGAACTACTTGGAATATACATTGTTTGGGATTTTGATCCCAGAGCAAATCTTGCACAGAAAACAGGCACAACTGAAATAGCCCAGGCACAGAGCCAGGGATTGGTTTCTAACAGCACCTTGATACATTACCTGGACAGGCACACTGCAGTATAGATACTGATTTACCCCCTGGTGCAGCACAGAGATCCAAAACATCTTCCCCATCTTTCACTTCTAATGCCAACACTGGCAACAGCGAAGCAGCATTCAGCAGATAATACTCCTTGAGTTTCCCAGCCTGATGTTTCTGTGCAGGGTATCTCCCAGGAGTTCTCCTAATGTAACACTTCAATGAGGATGGAAGATAGGGCAAACTTCCATGAAAGGCAGGATGATATCCCTTCACAGCCAAGGTGCTCTCCAGTTCCAGGGAATGGCAGAACTTGTTGAGCAGAACCGCGTACTGCCAGCACAATGGGTACGTGAGCACATCTCTAGATTGGAGAGAGAAAAAGCTATTTAATAACTTGACAGATAAAATGAGCTTTCCATAGTGTAGGAAGCCTCTCCTTACCAAGGGTAACAACCTCATCATTGGATCATTCTGGTATAATAAAAAGGAAACATTTTGATTAGGTATGATTAAGAAACGCACGCAGGAAAATAGTTCTAATAGGAAATCAAGCCAGCGTTTCCCTTGATGACTGCACTTAAAGAACTAAGTTGTCCTGAAATAATATGTTCGCTATTTTCCCCTAATTCTTTAACAAATGATTGTAGAAGCATAATGCTCTTTCTGACTATAAAGTACTTCCCTCAGTTCAAAGAACAACCATAATATTAGTTGTAAAATTCACAACAAAAAGAATCACATTGGCTCTGCAATGGTTATTCCAGCCAACACCATAAGACGCAGGTTTTACAAGTGTTCTTTTCTAAATTTCCTTTTCTATTCCGAAAACATCTGGCCAGAAAAACCTAAACAAATAGATATTTCTGGAAGAGAGCCAAAAAAGCAGTGCTTATATGGTAGGAATATATTGTTTGTATTTCAGTTCTATTTTTCAGGCCTTTCTCATGTGAATTTCCTTCATTTTCTATTTGAATTCCTCTCAGTACTTTTTTTCCCCATTTATCCTCAAAAAACACTCCTCAGGACTATTCACTGCCTAAAAGAGAAACACACATTGACCCAACCTTAAAAAGTTTTTAAGTTAATTCACTTAAACGAATCTTATACATCTATTTAAAAATAAAACCAAACCAAAACAACAGAGACACTTATTCTAAACTACTTTTTAATCCAAAGAGGCGAAACCAGAGAGGGCAGTCAGAGGAACCACATGGTTTCTACGACTCTGAACATGTAAAGTGCTTTCCCACTCAGAGTCACTGTGGCTCTGATCACAACAGCAGCTTTTGTACAAGCTCCCACTGAAAAGTACGTAAGCTAAGCAATAACTTCTCCAGAAGGGTTCTTCTGCTGTTGTTCCCATGGGCAATAACCACCAGTCAGCAGGGAAGGGCACACGTCTCCTCTCAATACCACAGCCCATTCTATAGTAGATTCTGTGTGATCAAGGCCCAAATCAGGTGATGGCCTTTTCTGTACACGTTGTTAATGATCAGCTGCTTCTAAGGAAATAAATCAGGGAATTTGTATTTATAGGAATTATCTCCTACCATCTTTGTCCCAGTCTCTCTAGATACTATAAAGCTGTAGAAAAAACTCAAAACCAAACCTAACAGCAGCTGTTAGGGTATATAAAGGGATGCTTTTTGGACCCTGTTGTTACAAGCAGTCAAGTATATATGCTTATATTATATATATATAAAGTATATAAAGGGATGCTTTTTGGACTCTGTTGTTACAAGCAGTCAACACATACGCAAGACGTCAGTCTCCTTGTAGTGCATATGCATACAGGAGAACAAAAATATCACACCACAAGAATAATGTCCAGGAAAAAAAAACTTAAAAATTCCAAGTTTTAATCCTGTGCTATTTCACACTCTGATGCTAGTTCTAAACTGAAAATAAACTGAAGCAGCTGCTACAGCCCATGGCTCTTTTCAAAGCTACTTTAAGAAGCACTTGAAAAAGTAACAGAACCTCTCCCCTCCCTCCTCCTTCTCCCCAGAACAACAGACCTGATGCTGGCCCAGGCATCTCCCAGTTCTGCTGTGTACTGCTCCTCAAAATGATCCAGGACAACTTGACAGATCTGCTTCTGAGGTTTCCCTTTTGTTTTACTTTCCACCTTCAGAGAAGGGAGGAAAAAATAAAGGCAATAAAACCAAATGAAACCCTCCCTAGTTCATACCAGAATTGCTAGAAGAACATTTTAGGCATTTAAATCCATTTAGTACCCATGGTATTAGGATGCTCAAATACCAAGGTGACGTCACACATACAATCAAGACATAACAGAAGTTTCAGAGAACAAACAAGTTATTGTTCTCTCTTCTTCCCTATGTCCAACGAGGTCATTCAAAGCTTGTCGATACTATTCCTTCTCAGTACCCAATATGCTAACAATACAGGGGTTGCTGGGACTCTGACACACCAGGAGCAAAAGAAGCAAGGCATAATCATGCCCATGCACTATAATCATCCCTGACAAGATGCACCCATGTGCTTAACTAAAAGAAAGACGTTAACGTGAATCATTGTGGAAGTCAGGTGGAGTTAGCCAAAGCACTGCAATAACTAATACATGCCAGGAGTAAGGGGGGGGGGGGGAATGGACTATACATACATATATATTTAGACAATGAAAACTTAATTTGAGGGGGGAGGAAAAGAAGTTTCGGTTTCTAAGCAATTTTGTGTTCAAAAGGAAGACCCCAAAGCTCCCCCCCCCCCCCCCCCCCCCCCCCCCCCCCCCCCCCCCCCCCCCCGTGCTTTCCCTGCTCCCCGTCCCGCCCAGCGCCGCTCTCCTCAGAGCACGAACACCTCAGAGCAGCCCCGAGCCGCTTCTGCTGTCTCTTCCTTTCTCAACCGACCACCGCAGCTCATGTGCGGGGCTGATGTTTCCCTCTCCAACACCGAGCACCTCCCGCAGGGGAGGGCCGCGCTGCCTCAGCCGGCGCCGAACGCAGGACGGGGACAGAGGAGCCCTCGAAACCCACAGAGGTAATCCCCGGGGGGGGGGGGGCACCACCGCGGCCAGACCATCCCCTCCTCCGGCCGCTAGCACCACTGCACCCTAGCAAGCTTCGCTCTCAGCCCACAGCAGGAACCTCGGCTCCGCCCAGCGAGAGGAGGGAAAGGGAGGCCGCTGCCTCACCGGCTCTCCCCGGGGCTGGCGTACAGCTCCGACCCCGCCGAAAGGCGCCCTCCCCGGGACGCGCAGGAAGGGGCCGAGCGCCCCAAGCTTCCGTCCCTCCCTCCCGCCCGGCTTCCGGCTCCCGGCCCGCGCCTCACCTGCCCCGCTGCCCGCACAGCCGCTCGCCTCGGCGGGAGGGCGGCCCCGGCCCGTTGGTAGAGTGACAGCAACCGGGCCGCCGCCCGCTGCAGCCTCATGGCCGGAGCCGGGGCCGGGGCATGGAGTGGAAGTCGGTGGTGGGGCCGGGGCGCCGCCTGGCGGCTGAGGGAGGGCAGCTCCGCTCGTCTCGTCTCGTCCCGTCCCTCCGTGGAGGTGCAGCGCTCGGTCTGAGGTTGAGTTTGGTTTCTTTATTGCGGCGGGAATAGAGCAGCAGCTGCAGCCGTGATTAATCAGCTTCATCCCCGAGCAGCTGGAGGTGCTGCTGCCGTCCTCACGGCGAATGGCTTTTCACCACTGATGGCGGGCCCACGTTTACACAGACTTCGCTATTCGGACTCCTCTGAACCACCCTTGAGCGTCAGCTGTGGCTTAACCTGCTGCTGTTGCAAAGAGATAGAGACCAGAGAATCATTCACACAAATTCCAGTATCTGAAGGGGGCCTGTAAGGCTGCTGGGGAGGGACTCTTCATTAGGGACTGTAGTGACAGGACAAGGGACAATGGGTTAAAATTTAAACGGGAAGTTTAGATTGGATATAAGGAAGTTTTTTACTGTACGGGTGGTGAGGCACTGGAATGGGTTGCCCAGGGAGGTTGTGAATGCTCCATCCCTGGTGGTGTTCAAGGGCAGGTTGGACAGAGCCTTGGGTGCCATGGTTTAGTGTGAGGTGTCCCTGCCCATGGCAGGGGGGTTGAAACTGGATGATCTTAAGGTCCTTTCCAACCCTAACTATTCTATGATTCTATGATTAAATGTCTTACACATGTGTTCAGAGAACACATTCCCTGTGAACATTAAACAGGAGAACCATCAGAGCCCAGTTCACCAACTGTAACTGGTTTAGCAGTGCTAGAATCTGAGGCTGCTGATGTGCTGGGGCAGTTCCTCCTCTGATCACACAGAATCACAGAATACTTAGGGTTGGAAAGGACCTTAAGATCATCCATGGGCAGGGACACCTCACACTAAACCATGTCACCCAAGGCTCTGTCCAATCTGGCCTTGAATACCGCCAGGGATGGAGCATTCACAGCCTCCCTGGGCAACCCATTTCAGTGCCTCACCACCCTCACAGGAAAGAACTTTTTCCTTATATCCAATCTAAACTTCCCCTGTTTAAGTTTGAACCCGTTACCCCTTGTCCTATCACTACAGTCCCTTATGAAGAGTCCCTCCCCAGCATCCTTATAGGCCTCCTTCAGATACTGGAAGCCTGCTATGCCCATTGGGATTTTGCAACCCGTTCAGCAAGAGCAACCCCTTGTTTAACAGTGGTTTTGATTAAAGTCTGCCCATGCAGCTTCCACCTGGTGAAACTGGCCTCTGAAATCCAGGCTGGAAAGGGGTGCAAAGGTAAAGGCAGGAGTGCAATCGTACAGATAAATATTTGAGTTTCAGGCACTGACTAATGAAGACTTAAGGACATTTATGCAAACCTTGTGCAAATGACCATCAAACTTGAAAGCTTATTTAGAATGTTTCAATCAGGATCCTGACAAAAAGCCAGGAATACAGTGGAGGCCTCTTACGTATCAAATGTGAAAGGATAGCAGAAAGGCTTTTTATTAAATGAGTTGTACCAACAGACACAGAACTGGTATTAAAAGTACAGTTCTCTGTGGCTGTAATTCTGCCGACACCAGTGACATACAAGAAAATACATACAACACTTGAATTTTCCTATACCCATATGTCACGACCTGAAAGGAGGCTTATCACCTTTGAACAAAGGGGTCACAACTATCCTGTCTACGCTGTGTTTAGAGCTAACATCCTTATTGTTTGCTAATTCTTGCAAGGCCTCCTACGGTAGAATGTAAATGGTGCCTGAGACAAGCTCAGTTTCCTGGCTCTCACGCTACACAATGTAAGCCATGTTTAAGACAAACTCAATCTCCAGGCTGTCACGCAATAAAACAAAGAAGTACACTGAATGAGCCACCTTGCCCTGAGTCTAGGGTTATATTCCACTTGTAGATGGTGCCATCGGTGTTGTTTAATGCATCTGAAACCAGTAAGATTTGCAATGCATCAGAAGATAGGACTTCACGGACGTGGCTTGTTCACTGCCAACATCCCCATCACAAACAGGTGAACTGCAACAGCACAGTAAAAATGCGACTGCGAACCTGCCTCGTGTGCTACTGAAGAGATGGATTGGCTCGGTGGGGATTAACCAGTACATTTTGAAAGGCAGGCTGCTGTTCCTCTTAATGAAAACCAACCCAAACCAATGTGATATCTGTCACCTAAGCAGCTACCCTTGCCATGCCGAGTGACCATGTACATCCCTGGGTGCCCTGTTAGATCTCAAACAGTGAGCTGTGAAATTCGTTATCTCCAGAACTCCTCTATGACCTCAGTGCACAGCTCGTTCAAGCTAACACATTTCCTTTAAACACAAGTTACCTTATTTCAAGCTTGTGTTTCCTAAGCATGTCCAGGCTTTCAGGAAAACAAAGGAAGAGGACACGGTGTATGCCCTGTTGTCTCCTCAGAGTGGACGATGGCTGAAATGTCTTGAATAACAAGTCAACATTCAGAAGTAACACCAAGTGCATCAACATCCTCCAAGCCTAGGGAACAGGAAAGCCAGGCCACTACTGTGACTTCCACTGTTCAGTTTCAGGTGTCCACACTTTCTGGAGCAAGCAGCAATCGAGTCTATGCTATTATTATATAGTAATTTAGGAATACACAGGCAAACAATATTCACCTTGTTTGTTCTATTAGGACAGACTTAGAAAAAGCTTGCTAGGTTTCAGGGAGATCAAAGTCATGGATGGTATGACTTGTAGGATACACAATATGTAGATTAGAAGATCATGTAAATTAACGCTACTGGCATTAAGTACTCTTTGGGAAACTTTTTAAGGACCATAAGTTTTAGGACACTTTTGCATTAGCAAATGCAAACATGACTAAGCTTCTGTTTGAGGTCTGCAAAATCTACTGCCTTCTGAAGAAAATGTGTATATGTATGTATATGCTTCAAAATCCCAAATCTCCTTCTTCAGGCCTTCAGTCTATTATCCAGTAGCCTATCAGTGCATTGTTATTTCAGTAGCACAGCTCAGGTAAGCGTGAAGCCCTCCCCATCTTGTGCTCCTCCTCACTGGCAGAGCACTGAAAAGTCCTTGACTTCAGGTAAGCACTGCTTGGCAATGAGAACATTGGAGGTTATCAACATGATGTTCATAATAAATTGAAAACACAGCATTGTACCAGCTAAGATTATCTAAGCTAAAACCACAACAGTATAATGAAAGTCTTAATCTCAGGCTTATGGGTTTGAGCCCCACATTAAACTCCACTTGGCTTTGTTGGTCTTCACACATACTTTGCTTGATGCAAAGACTTCTTATCTCATTACTCATTCTCACTCAAGATTGTCCTCTCTCAATCTTTCTGCTAGTCCAATGGGAAGAGAATTCACAGTGATCTTAAGTTCATATTCGCTGGGGAGTATACAAAAATTGCTAACCATTCCACCATCCACTTTCCTAAAATCTTCTGGAAAGCACAGATTTTGTTACCATAAAACAGTTGCCAAAGCAATCCTAAGTAAGAAAATACAGCTTATGTAAACAGCAGGGGGATAAAATGGGGGAAAAAAAAACCAATCAACAAAACAAAACCTGCACAAAACCAACCAGACAAGAGAAAGATTCTTCTATCCAAAGATAAACTTGTCTCAGATTACACTTACTTTAAGAATATGGTTCCTCACTCCATTTACAGATGCATCTATTGATGTAAATATATATAGTATGTAAGTTGAATGAATTCCAGAAGCCAGGAAGCTAAATGGACAGCACGGCAATGTAAGTTATCCTGAACTTACAGTACTAAGCTTTCAAATGAAGTACTAGAACACCTCAGTGGATAAATACTGCTTGAATGTTATCTAAAGGGGGGGAAAAAGCACCTATGCTGCTTGCTTTGTTACTGGCCATCAATCTTTTCTAATATGACATCATTATTTCCAGAAACAACTATTCTCAGGATATAGACTGGTTTCTTACTGGAGAAGAAAATTGTCATGAGACCACTTCTGGCAACCTTATTTCAAAAGTAATCTAAAAGAGCAAACTTGATAAATCCATTTTCAGGTGTCATATAGGCCCCTAGAGGATAGAGGTATGGTACTTAAGAGTTTCAAGGAAAGGATAATCACCACCACCTTTATAAAGCTCATATGGAGTCCACAGCCCAGAAGGTGAGCAATACCAAGGGCTCAAATCCTCTTGCACAGGGCTTCCATGGCTACACTGATAGCCAACAGGGTGATGGATGTGCTTGAGGGTTGCCTATTACACAGGCCTCGCTGTGGGTGTCCTCTGCTGCTTCCATCTTGCTCCTTGTAACCAGGGCTCACAAGAGGGGCATTAGAAAGCTGGCACCAGCTGTCTACTGCACGTACTTGTTCTAAGGCTTTCTAATTCTCCATCAGAACTGTGGAATTGAAATAGAATCACAAGATTATCAAACAGCTTCCTCTAAAATCATAGTGCTTTTGTCTCACCTCAATGAGTGCCCCTCACTGTGCATGATTTACATGGAGAGACCACGTCACAGATGTGAAGCTAAACCTAATGGATAATAATACAAATATGACCACATTGCAGTTGTAAAACCATGTAAAGATTCTCTCTATAAGGTCTCCATTTGGTACATTTTAGCAACATAAATGAGACTTGCAGCTATTAAACATTTATGACCAGACTTGCTTCCAAAAAACTGAATTTATGCTCATGTGGGAAACATGTTGACACTGTGCATTAGTGTTATTCTATATATAAATGTCTTGAGCAAATAAAAAGTCAAGGTAGTATAAATTACTGAAAAAAAACCCACTCTGGAAAATAATTACAGAGCATATTAATAAAATCTTTGAGTACTTTGGTGATATATTGGTACCATTTATTTTAAAAGCTGAAACAAACCCGATACATGTGTCCGCACACACACCACACATAACACACGTTTCACATGTAAGTATCAACACCTTACATTTCAGTTTCTCGTATTTTGTTGCCACAGCAGTATTTAGCTTTAGGTTTTTAATAAAGACTTCCATTAATTTATTTTTGGTGCGTGTTAAAAGAAAAGGGTAATACAGTTCTAGAAACTGGAGCTGTTAAATATATATATATATATATATACAAGCCTGACAAAATAAAGCTGTTATGCCAAAAAAATGAAGTGGAAACATAGCTAAAGAGTAAGATTGAGATTGCACACATAAACTTTTATGGTGTGTGTCCCCCTTCCACTTAATATTGTGTTTGTCTGAAGTGAAAATAACTAAATCCTGAGAATAATCCAATCGAACCATGTGACACTATTAGAATACAACAAAAGTATTCCCATGCTGACAGTCACATGCAAATTGTTTCATCCTTAAACTAAATTGGCAAACTTGGAATATTCCTCTCCACCTATTCCAAACTCATATTCTTAAGACTGATTTTCTCTTCCCCCACTCCATCATCCTCTTTAAAAATCTGAATAATTGCATTTTGATTCATTGGTAGATGTTTATTTGTGCAACTCATTGCCGTAAGGGGTGCGTGGCAAAGGTTTCTAATGTCTAAGTGCTGAATATATACATTGCGTTGTTTTAACATTTACTGAAATCATTTGGTAATAGCGTGTTATGGAAGACTGAGAGCATAACAGAAAATCAAGTGCTGCTTCTTCGAAAAACCCTTGAATGGGGGTTTTATCCTTGCTGTAAAAAAAGGTAAGTGGCATAACAATACACCCTTACACAATATACCAATGGCTGTCTCCAGTGTAAGAGGAAAACCAAATAGGAATATGTCCAACTGTAACCCTTGTTGCATATGCACTTTGTGATTTGATTAATGTAATATTGACATATTGCATGGAAGTATTATAGAAGTCCTTAAAAATCTCGGGTTTCTCTCGTTTTCAAGATGGTATTTTAGTATTATTAAGATTAAAAACAACCGGAGCTTATCTGCATAGTGGTCGATTCAGTTTTCCATCAAAACTGGTGACTGAATTAGTGCAAAAAACTTTCACTATGTGCAATCTCCGTGTGTTTTAGCTGACAATACGATATTCAGCTCTACTTTTTGAAGTGAGTTTATTACCTATGGCAAACTTGGTTAACAAAACAAAGAAAACAACACATAAGAAAACGTTCAGACAATCCAAATAGCATTGTTTGTATAAAAAGTATTTATCTTAAATTTTCCTTTCTACCTTCCTCCCCCCTCCCTCAGATTGCCAGAAATATGAAATATGCATCTGGTAATGTAACGCTTAATAAAAAGTATTGCTACTTAAGAGAAATGTAAGAGTCAAGCATACTCTATTTGTATGCATTTGACTATCAGCTTTCTAATGCTTCCTAGTTATTGTTTTATTGGTAGCAGGTATATGTGTCCTCTCAAACTTCCAAATAATTTTATAAAAAGTTAGAAAAATATACTCAATATTTTTTGCATAACTTTCCTATATTCATCCTAACATACATGAATCTTACAAAACGGTTTAGAATAACTTATTAGCTGTAAAAATACCAACAACTGCGCAGCACCTCGAGACAGACCTTGGTGAGAACGTACAATCCAGTATTAGGTGATCCTGAAGATGTTTTTCTTCAGGTTTACAGCTATGTATTTTCGCAAGTAAACCCAATAAATATTCAGTACCATGTTCATAGGAGCATCCATGGAAACCTAGACCTTTTTTGATTTCCTGCTAAAATCTGAAGAAGAGCTGGTGATGAGAAAAGTAAATGACAGTCCGATGCACTAAGTACGACAGAACAAACTCCATGTTTAATTGTCACCAAGTTATTCTGTAGCCAGCTGATAAATGTGTGATTTTTTAAACTTCCCTTCAAGAGCAAAAAAAAAAATATTTCTGAAATAATATTTGGATGATGTTTTATAAATGCTGTTTATGATCCAGTTAAGCAATGACATCATGGGTATCACTGTTGGGTCTTTGGCGTAGAGTCAGTGGGGGCAAAGGCTTTCCATAGAAATCTGTATAAGAAACAGCAGAGAAAAAAAACCCACATTAATCTGTCATTTATTCTCTCTCTTGCTTAAAGGGTGTTTAAATAAGGTAAATTCTTGCTTTCTTAATGAAAACAAGGTGACCTGCAATTTTAGAGCTAATTCCTACCAGCAACTTTCAGACATTGTGCTGGTTAATGTCTGGAGGTATACTGGCCAAAACAGGGTTTAATTACATTTTGAATACATGCATCAGCATTTTCAAGATCAAGCCCAAAGGTGACCTGTAAACATTCCTAAAAATAGGAAATGACATCCAAAGTGTCTAAGTAACAAATGAAGAAATGAGGTATCAAAATTTGAATGTTGCTGTAGTCAAGTCTGCATTGCAATGAAGTTTTAAGTGACAGTAACGCTATGCAGCACCCAGAGTTTAGGGTGAGCATCTGTCTGGAAAAGCCATAACTTTCTGAAATAGCTATATTAAGAATTTTTAGATGAAAGTGCAATGTTTCCTTTTCTCTATAAAGGAGTTTAAAGTAGTGAAATCATTCAAGACAAAGTTATTAAACGCACCAGAAGAGAATAAGGAGTATTCTCATACATTTGTGATTGATCTAAGAGTGAAAAAATCCCAACATGCACACTGGTACATGCAAGCATTTCACAAGCAAAATAGTATCATGAAAGATGGTAAGAGGAAACAGGTAGAAATCAAGAAAAAACAAAAGCAGCTTTTTGAAGCATTCAAATCTCAATTTTGCTTATACGGACAACCTCCTCCCTAACAAAGCCTTGACGGCCTGCCAACACAAAATCCCAAACCAAATGGTTATAGTGTAAATGAAAACTTGCACAATGGATGTTTGATTAGTCAGTTTCTTGAAGGCTGGCTTTAGGACTGGCAGGCAATTTTACCTCTTATAATGAGAGAGGTTTATCATTCTTGCAAATATATCCTCCAGTGACAATAAACAGACACTCGTTACCCAGTGTTGTGCTAAAATCATTAGCATGACTGGAAAAATTGCAGTCTTTAGTGAAAATAAGTGTATAATTAAAGATTTCTCTAATTGACTCCACTGCCTGCTAACTCTGCCTAAACATCCAACATAATGTTCTCTGCTAAGAATGACACAAAACCGAGTTAATGTATGTACTAAATAGCCTTGTATATGTACTAAAACCACTTGACTTTTTCAGTTTGCACATTAAATCACTAAGACAGATTTATGCCTCTGAAAACACCTAGCATTAAAACCCAGCCCTTTGGAGGTTGTTTTAACCTCACACACTGCACTAATTTACACATTTCAGCAGCAAGGTCTAAGTCATATTTGTGACACTTCCAAAAAATCATATTTAAGACAAAACCAAAGGAGTAAGTGCTATCCTGACTGAAAAAGACCCAGGTTAGAATTCATGGGAATACTGAGAAACACCTATTCCCATGTGTTTCTATGGACTACCAGAAATCAACACTGCAAAAAGTCCTATCTGTTTTGAAGCTTCAGGGGTTGACTTACATTGGGGAGCTATCAACTGTTTCACTGATACAATCTGGGACATAGACTTTGAGAGTACTCCTGAAAATAACCTCTGTGCATAACCAAGGCTCCTTAACCTTTTAAAAGCAGACTGTTAAATACTTCTTTTCTTTCCTTGCTCTTATGGACACTTCTTACAATTTTATTTGGAGTCCTGACAAAAATATCTACTAGGCATCCTACTGGAACTGAGTTTTTCAGCCTGGTCTACATGAAGGTAGGTGCTCATTTGCCCCATATACAAAGACTTTTTAACCACTTGGCCAATAACCGTCAAAGCAATTCTTCAACAGAATGATAGTATTGCTGTAGAAAAAAGTGCACTTCAGAGAATCAAAAAAAAACCCACTCCAAATTTCATCTGCTCTCAACAGTTATAGAGATAATCAAGAGATTATTTCCCTACCAACATCTTCTCCATCATTAGATTCCAAAACATTCCAATTATTATCCTTATTTTACGAATGGACTACATTAACACAGATCTCAGGTTGCTAACTTACACATCTGTGAGTAGGGAACCTAGCTTAAGCATTGGGGGTTTTTTCCCTCTTTGTCCCACCCATGCTATTGCTACAAAAGGTAACACCTCCCCTAGGCACAGATCAAAACAGAGTACCACCTCTTCCCTTTCTCCCCCTCCCTACCTCTTTGTCTGGCTTTTCTTTCTTGCCGCCTTCTCTCTATATGCCTTTAAAAAAGAAGAGCAAGATGGTTTTATGATTAAGACTATAAATTACATTTTATGCACTTTCATTATGTTTCTGCAAAAAATAAAGATCTAGGGTTTAGAGATCTTAACTCCCCCTTAGGGCTCTTTTGATTCTTTGGCAGAGAAACTCCATGTTCCTCAGAACTTCAGCAGGTTTGTCCACATGGTGCTGTACTACATGATAGCAGTGCTATCAATTCAAGCCAGAATTAAGCTCAAGGATCACTACAGCCACACTGAGCTCCTTTCTCTATGAGTTCCTCAATTAATGTTCTATTTGTTCAACTTGTGTATCTCATTGCTTTAGTTTGGTTACCCTCCTCTCATATTCCTCCAGATGTCTCCATATTCACTTGGCTTTTCAAAATTTGAAGAATAAAAATAAAAGAAAAATGAAGACATTACCATCCAAAAATGAGAAAAAGATGGAATATGAGCATATAAAAAACAATGACCATACAAAAAAAACTATGTTACATGGTCTTTCAAAACCAGAAAATAGTTATTATTGAAGAGAGAAATCATGACTCTGCCTACTACACCTTACCATTTCCAGTTATTAAACTCATTTCTCCTACCAGCTTGTGAAATTTCAAGGATACTCTTCTTTAGGTAAAGCAGCAGATTCCAAGCTTTATCACGAACACCTGCCCTGGCAGACCAATAACCTAGTTTTCAGCTGGAAGTCTCATTACTTTCACCATCAAATTTATGCTGGGCTTTTCCTCATAGCTGGGATTGCAGTCCCTCTTTTGGCCTAGCTATCATAATGCATTTAATTCAGAGATTCCCACATGTCTTTATCCTTCCTTCTCTCAAGAAAACACCCCCAAATCAATGACAAAATTCTTACAGACTATGCTTTTAAAATCATATGGAAACCATAGTGTTGGGTAGAAGAAATTTTGGACTATCTCAAGAGGCAACACAAGGAGTCAGCTTACACACAGCAAATTCATCTGCATGTGGGGCTATGCTTCAAAGAACTACAGAAATACATGGAGCACATTTGGGTTCAGCACTGTAAAGTGATTAGCCCTTCCACATCAGATCATAAGATCAGCGTGGAAACAAACAGGCAGCTTAGTGCAGGATCAGCCTGAATGTGGACGAGCCACTATAGATGCCAAATTAATAAGCCCTGCTGCATCTCTGCAGTTCTGCTTAGGTCTTTCTGCAGCGCCACAGACCTTTTCCAGTATCCAGGTAACCCAGCTCCTGTGCTCATGGCATCAGGTAACGATGAACTGCCCACATAAGGACAATGGAAAAACACACTGAAATTTTCATTTTGAATGTAATGTGTGTTTGGACTCAAAGTAACCGGCCCTGTTGCTTTTTGCTATATGGCACATTATAACATTAGGTAAATGCTGCTGTGCAAATCACTTCAGGTCATTAATAGGTTCTGCTGCCTGTGCCGCTTTAAACTCTCTATGTGAATCTTTATGAGAGAACTAACCCTTTTTAGTAAAAAAAAAAAATAAATAAGATTTGAAAAATCAAAAAGATGCTTTCTACTAAGCAAAAAAGGTTAGCTTTTGGTCAATGAAAATTGGCACTAAGAAATAAATATAAAAATAAAAAGAGATGAAGAATGAAATTAATGTAGAAGTGAATAAAACAATGGAAAATGCTTCAAAAAGGTACAAAATCCAAAATATTTTCAATTACCAGCATGATGTGTTTCACCAAGAGGCTCAAGTTTTCGAAGTCTATTAAGTTTGGGAGTTCCCCAGCCAACTAAAGGAAAACAAAGACAGTCAAAACATGGCACGACTGCACTTGATTCTGACAAAATGTATGGAAGCCAATTCTCTTTGGGAGAAATGAAAGCATTTAGAAATGCCAGAAGTATGTAATATATTGTATATACAGTGAATAATGACGAAATACTTTAAAAATAAACTGATTTACCCTTAAAATACTGATATTTTTATCACTTTTCATCAGTGAGTAGTCAAGTCTCTGACTTTTTTTATGGTGAAAATAACAACATCTTCCTGCGTGGAGTAGATCAAACCAATAGTGCTGAAAGTCTATACCATGAAGTGGAAAACTGCATCAAAAATTTCCTAGAGAGTAAGGTACAGTAGCGTATCTCTGAAGACCATTCCAGTTTCATCATGCACATGTGAGTATTTTAAAGGATTAATAACCACAAACTGAGACACTGATTATTGTTTGTTAGTATACTTACCCGGTGGAAGAGTTGGTGGTGGTGTAGGATTTTTGGGAACAGCATCCTCTGTATTAACAGGTTCTACTCTGTGGCCCCTTTTTAATTTTGGTTTTTTACTTTTTTTCTTGCTGTTATCTGTACCAAACAGAAATAAAGCATTACATACCACAAATTATATTCATAGACTATCCTAGATCAACTTCTAATCCAGTTGTTGCAAGGAGATACATCAGCATTTTCATTCCACACTTATAGAATCATAGAATCATAGAATGGTTAGGGTTGGAAAAGACCTTAAGATCATCCAGTTCCAACCCCCCTGCCATTAGCAGGGACACCACCCACTAAACCATATCACCCAAGGCCTCATCCAACCTGGTCTTGAACACTGCCAGGGATGGAGCATTCACAACCTCCCTGGGCAACCCATTCCAGTGCCTCACCACCCTAACAGGAAAGAATTTCTTCCTTATATCCAATTTAAACTTCCCCTGTTTAAGTTTTAACCCATTACCTCTTGTCCCATCACTACAGTCCCTAATGAAGAGTCCCTCCCCAGCATCCCTATAGGCCCCCTTCAGATACTGGAAGGCTGCTATGAGGTCTATACACAAAATATGAAATGTACAATTTATAAAACATTTTGCTATAGAAAATAAATTGTAAGCATAAAATATATGCAAACTCTCTGCTTTCATAAAGGAATTTGAATCATCTTGGTACTGATGGAATGTGGACCATGGACCGGGTTGGACAAGGCCTTGGGTGATATGGCTTAGTGTGAGGTGTCCCTGCTCATGGCAGGGGGGTTGGAACTAGATGATCTTAAGGTCCTTTCCAACCCTAACTATTCTATGATTCTATGATGAAAACGAATGTCGTTTCAGCTACAGTATCAGTCACACCAACAACCACGTGCTTTTTCAAAGCAGATTTTCCAATACAATAACCTAATAGTGCATTTTTATGTTTTCAGTAGATTAAACTGATATATGGCATCATGAAAAATAATACAGACAGACGGAGGAACTATGAGATAAATAACATTAAATGACACATTAAAAGGAAGCGGTTCACCTGAGTCTAGGCATTCTGAGGCTTGCTGCTCGTTCTCTGCTTCATGCTGCAAAAGCTGTGCAGTTGCAGAATTGCACGCTTCTAATCTACTGTCATCTGTGTTTTGGCTACTGCTACTTGATAAGTGATGGCCATCCATTTGTTCCTGTTCTGTTTGAGATTTCAGGGCAGTTGTAGCCTTTTCAGTCTCCAACCTTTGCCGCTTCTTTTCCTTTTCAATTTGCTTTTCATTCTAACAAAAAGCAGAAGAATCTTTTTAACAACTTGCAATGCTGTAACCTGATTAATAAGACAGGAAGACTATTTAAAAAAATCAAAATAGTCCTAAAATATTTTTCTGTTCTATCCCACATCTATAAAAGACAAAATATTAGCAGGAAAAGAAATTATCTTTAGGTTTATAGACTGTTTTCCTGCTTTCTTTTTGGTCATATGACAAGACAAAATAAGCTAGCTGAGCAAAAAACATCAACATTCCTGAGCAGAAGGTTAGAAGCCTCATAATTTCTTCCTTATTTTAGTGATGTGTTGGATTGTGGTTTTAGTTAAAACAAAATACACATGCACAGAGCTTAAGTACGCAGAAATCGCCACCGTGATTTGGACAAACACCAATTGTGTCACACAGACTCAATGATAAGCTGCTTCACATCTTCAATATCACTGAATCAATGTCTCCACAATACTTGCAGATATACCCTTCTTTTCTTACGCTGTACGTTACTATAAGTTGGGTTACTGTGCATGCAGCTGACTTTACAAGGTACATGGATATGGTCGCTTTTGTCCTCGAGAGAAGCAAGTGTTTGAACTACTGACTGGAAAAATTCCTGAGAGTTTATGTGTTTCTTGAGATTACGTTATCTCAAGTCAACGGAATAAAATACAGTGTAGTAAAGAAGAACTTCCTGACCCCAGAAATACCTATTAAAGGCACTTTGTATATTAATATACTTTTAATGTGTCTGTTTTCAACAGAAACCAGGTTATGCTCAGATATCTCAATAGTAGAAGTAGTCAGGGAGATTTTATATGACTCACTACATCACTAAAACACTTTCCAAGAAACTAATAGACCTTGAATATTTTCCACCCCTGAGCATCTATTAATTAGGAAACCTGTTCAGTCAGCTGTTTACAATACCTTCATTTTACCGTGCCTACAAAACTTTTTGTCACCATATCAGTAGCAGGGGACTTTGTTAACATGAAAGCATTGATTCAACGCACATAAAACAAGACTGACGAGACTGAGATGAGAACAATTCTTTTAAGTGAACTATTTTTGTCATTACCTCTCAGACATTTGTTAGTGGTAGGTCTAAACCGATCCAGATTTCCACATATTCTCATACCTCAGAGATTACAGCAGATATAGGCTGGAAGGGGTTTTGAGAGTTCCCAGGCTCAGGGTCTTCCTCATCAGGTACACTTCTTCCTTCTTCTCTTTCCCTTTATCGTTGTTTTGGGGTTTATGTTGTTGTCGTTTTGGGGTTTTTGGGGGGCAGGCATGGGGAGGAAAAGGGCAGATGAACAAAGAATTATGAAGAAGCCAGGCTGTTTTACATACTTCTTAGGTCATCTAACTCGCCCTCTGATTTGTGGCAGCTGGTTTTTACAACATGCTTCTGTATTGTGAAAAGCATTCTACAGAAATCACAATGGCAGGCTAACCAGGGGCTAACATCAATAAAGCACGAGTATGTGTTACAGCAGCGGTAGAAACACACGCTGCAGTGTGCCAGAATGTTCAATCAGCACTTGAGAGTGTAGCAGCAGTTCCTGAGGACAAGATACGTGACAGAATACATCTGTAACTGGAAGGTTTTGATTGTTCAACACTATGCTGAGATTTGCACACTAGTAATCTTTTATAACCATTGTTTCAAGGTTTTCAGTTGTTTGGGGTATTTTTGGTTTGGATTTTATGTTCAAATCTATGTGGTGGGAAACCAGACTAAAACCTGTTATTCTGTTTTCAAAACACCTCCATAATTCCGCATAGCTCTAGATTCTAATAAGCAGAAAGGAGAACTTGTACCAGACTGTTCAGTTTATGTAGTAACAGTTAGGAAATCATATTTGCTAGAAAAACTCAGTATGCTCAGTAAGCTTTAAACCCTAGATAGCTTGGTTCCCATAAGCTCTATGCATAGGAGTGAATCAAATATCTTAGAGAAAGGGAGGAAGGGGAGGTAGGAGAAATTGCAGAGAGAATACCTTTCTTCTCGTATCCTTCTCACTCGCTCAGCTCTTTCTAGTTTCTTTTGTTCTTCATATGCCTTTTGTTCCGTAGTGTCTCTTTGGATGCGCTCGTTTAAGGCATCAAAATCTTTTGCTATGATATGTAGAAGCCAATATAAACCCTTTTTGATTGATTTATCGATTTTTTTCCCACAGCCCATGATGGCTGAGCAAGGTTCCTGTAAAAACATAAGGAAAGGAGAAGAAAATCATACACAGTTCCAATCGCACTCCTTGATTATAAACCAAGAAATCAGACGCACAGTTATTGTTCACTGTGAAGCTTGCAGAACACTGAGAAGCATGGGAAGTGAATTTGTATTTAGGGATTCTAAGTTTAGGTGCTTATTTTTTGCCAAGACACAGATCACATTAGTTCCACCAATTTCCATTCTTTCCAGTCTCATTTCAAAAATACTACAGTACTGCACACAAAAATGTTTGCATGTCTATCTCTGGACCTCAGAGCAGCCTTCCAGTATCTGAAGGGGGCTATAGGGATGCTGGGGAGGGACTCTTCATCAGGGACTGTAGTGACAGGACAAGGGGTAATGGGTTCAAACTTAAACAGGGGAAGTTTAAATTGGATATAAGGAAGAAGTTCTTTCCTGTGAGGGTGGTGAGGCACTGGAATGGGTTGCCCAGGGAAGCTGTGAATGCTCCATCCCTGGTGGTGTTCAAGGCCAGGTTGGACAGAGCCTTGCATGACATGGTTTAGTGTGAGGTGTCCCTGCCCATGGCAGGGGGGTTGGAACTGCATGATCTTAAGGTCCTTTCCAACCCTAACTATTCTATGATTATATATATATACTTGTTACATATAGACATAGCTGTTACATATACACATGCTATATACATATTTTCACACCTGGTTCCCTACACGTCTACATCTATGCATCTATCTAGAAATATAATTTATCGACCCCAAATATATATGTTCTGTTTTGCTGCTCATTTATAAATAGTCCATGTTATATTTATCTAGTAAAATGGAAAAAATGAGATTCAAGAGAATCAGCTCGGCTTCGGTTCATGAAAGAAATTTTCGACTTGTTCATAGGCACCTAAGGGATAAATAAAATCCAGCGTGAATGGTTCAGAAAAGCTGTGACACCAATTTGGTGTTTTTAGATCAGAACAGGTATTGTGGACAGGGGTGAAGCAAAATATTATGCATCATGACTGGAGTAAAACTATTGTCATGATATTCATGGTTTAATATTTTGGGGGAAATTTAAAGATCCAGAAGAAAACTAAAAGAATAACAAAAAACAGAAGGGGTTTTTGGTCCTTAACTGATTTTATTTCAATGTTCTTTCACAACTCCCCTGTTTAAATTCACCCCATGAGTCATCATACTGAAATAACTTGGGGCCACGTTTACCTTTAATGCGCCTGGTAAAGACACTGCCCATTTGAGTATGTGAGACTCTCAGCTGCTTTCAGCTAAAATGACTTAGAGCATGTGATCTAGTTTCTTTGTTCATTACACCCAAGATATAAATGGAGGACAAGAACAGCATTTCATTGGAACATGTCATAAATTAAGAAGATCTAAGTTCCGGGAAGCACACAAGAATCTTTCAGGTCTTTTATATGGATAATGCTTTGCAAGAAAACATTGGTGTCACAGAAGTCCCTTGGAAAAAATAAAGGCAAACTCACAAGGTTTGTTTTTATGACTGCCACATAAGCATAACGCAAAGGCCACTGACTGAGGAAAAGCATGCAGAGCGTTATGACATAATGAACGTAGCTGTGCCCGGCTGTAACTCAGCTTTCTAGAGAAAATAATAGCAATATGCATTGCCCTGTGAATTTTGCAACTCTCCTTAAGGAGTTAAAAGTATTTTTAAAATGCTAAAACCCCAATACCAGGGCTAGTTGTGCAAAACTGCCTTCTCATTTTGAGTAGTAACAGCAAAACTCTTGTTAACTCTTAAAATGTTTCTTATTGCCATTAGAAGAGGATCAGTAAAGGAAAGCCAACAAGTAATTACTAACAAACTGGTTCATTCAAACAAAGGCTTAAAGAAAACCTCAGGGACTTAGAATTCACACAAGTTATTTGAAATATTGACCAATATCAAGTAGCTTTCATACAGATCCTCCCATCCCTTTGTCATTATTTTGTTGTTTTTTTTTTCCAACATGACTGTGAATGCTACATCTGAAACGTAGGTATTTTAGGACAAATACATAGCAACCAGCTCTACCACTGTTCTTTGGTGACTATTGCGCTGGGAATTAGATGCCCTCGGAATCAGATTAAGCTTGTAGTGTTTGCCAGATGGTGACTCAGACTAAATGATGGTTTTAGCTATGAAAATGAGACACATATCATATCTGAACAGTGATCCTTCCTGGATGTCAACACAGGCAAATTCCATTCCCTGCTTCTTTTTAAAAGGGTGGAATACAGAACTTTTTTGTCCAATTAAAGAAGTTTGAAACCACATCAATAACTAATTATTCTTACATGGTTTCAAAATGGACCAGCAGGTACACTTTTAGGATCCCTTTCCTAAAGATTTCTTCAACAGATCCAGAAGCAGAGCAACAAGGTGAGCAGAGAATTGCCTGCAGAGCAGATGTATGTACTGTATCTTTGCTGGGATTGCAGGGCTTTAGTTTCAGTCTTATGCTATGTGACATATTCTCCTACCTTATTGCAAGATGTACATATATATTAGAAAACAAATAATCTTAAAATATACTTACAATTTGACATAGACACTTGTGTTCATTGACAAGCTTTTCCAGAGATAAGGACTCGATTACATCTGCTTCTGACAGAGCTCCTTCTCTATCCTGCTTGTTTGCCAACCTAAGGAAAAGACCAAAAGAAACACTTTGCACCCTGACACAAAAAAGATTCCCAGATCTCCAGTAGCTAAGTTTTTGACAAAAGCAAGAAGGGGAAGAAGGAGAAAGTAATGAGAAAATGCCTTGTTTCAGCTTTAACTCTTAATTCTTCTTTCTACTTAATAAACAAGTTAGTCCATGCACTATTTTCAGCCAATACTAACATTAACTAGAAGATACTTAATAGACAAAGCAATTATATTTTACACTTAAGTAGATGGATGTAAAAGACTGCACTGTTCTACATAAGCTACACAGGACAATCTGCTGTAGTCTGTAGATCAAAGCACCAAACTTTGCAACTTCCCAAACCATGCACATTCCCCCCCCCCATAATACTGCTTCATGATCACCTTGGGTCTGCCTATCCAGAATTTCTCTCTGATGCCAAACAATATGATATGCAATGTGCAGTGATTTGAACCTGCTCATCACAAGTAAAAGCAAGCGCAGAGGGAGGAGCTTGTATGAATGGCTCTTGAAAACATGCTTTATTATTTCATATTAAATAGAGGGAAGCAAGAAAAAAAAAGGTGAATGAAACACATAGCTTACAAAATAAGCATCCTGTAAGATGAAGTGCCATCATTGTCTTATTTCTTATAGATAAGGTGGCAAAGAAGACTCGAGAAGATAAACATCTTAAGTTCTGGGGGGGGCTGCTTTTTCCCATATCCTCTGTAACTGCATCCAACACCACAGCCAAAACCGTGTATTTTTGGAAAAGGCACAAACCAGATCTTATTTACCAAAGAATGTTAGTTATTATTTCACCCTTTAATGTGGACATACACCCTGAAGCAGAGGCTGTTATGGTCCTTTCAACACTCTTATCAATAACTACTACAAAGATAAAAGGGCTGTCCAGATTTATAAACATCCCAAATGCTTAAGTTCTTCACTTCCACAAACTCTTGGTGATACCATGTTCTAACCACAGAAATAAAAGTTACTTCCTTTTATCAAGGCTAACTTAATGCTCCACTGAAAACTCCTCTCTCTATTAAATCACAAAATCATTGAATCATAGAATAGTTAGGGTTGGAAAGGACCTTAAGATCATCAAGTTCCACCCCCCTTGCCATGGGCAGGGACACCTCACACTGGGAAAGCTTCTGATCTAAAGCCCAAAAGGTACGTGACAAACTACGCGTACAAAAAAGCAAGAGTAACTTCTAACACCTGTATGGAACCACCTCTCACAGAGAGGCAAAACCTTTTCCCTTATGGGGGTTTTTCTCAGCCATCCAAGTAATTGTTTCCATGAAACTCACAGGACTTGATTCTCCTCAAGATCTCAATTTATTGATGAAAATGGATTTAAACTGGTCGACACCGAGGAAGGTAGGAGGGATTAAAAAGGTGAGTTTACCCAAGTATTTAGGAATGTGTTAGGCAAGTAGATGTATTCCCTAAGAAGAAACTCAACCAAATAAACTTGCAGTCACGTTGGTCAATGATTTTCAGAGTTCACTTGCAAGCAAATTTTAATACCAAATGGAGAAATTTAGATAGAAATCCAAAATATACATTTTAAACAGACAAACAAAATGACAAAAAACCCACATATAGGAAGTATTTCCTGTTTCTTGAGGGTCTGAGAGGTCAAGTCAAAAAACAGTTGCTCCCTTCCTCCATAAAACCTCTTTGGGACAATAGGACATATAGTCTTTCCTCTCCTCTTACCTGCTTTTAATTGAGTATGAAAAGATATTAAGTGGTATTTTACGAGCAGCATACTCCTGTTTGAAGTTACTATTTTTCACCATGAAAACTGGGAGTTTTTGCTTCTAACCACTGTACACCATTCTGGAATATAAGCACACAATGCAGTCTTACTTTGCACCTTCTACAACAGTAATAACCCAAGTGAAGTGCGAAAGCTGTAAAAAGGAGTATTGCATAGCATGAGGGAATCTGAAAATCACACTTGCCTCTCTCTAATAAGGGAAGTCCATTAGATGAATGTTGTTCTGAAATGTAGCAACCCTTCCATTCCATGAGAACTTTCTGCATAAAATCACAAATATTTGGCGCCTATGAACACCACAGCAGATGGTTTTGAAACCAGACATCACAGCCTTTGTTCTGACATCTCAAGTCATCATTATTAACTCGAATGGCTCTCCTCTCCACCCCTCCTTTGATACTCCATTCCCACTTCTCAACAAAAAGAGGGCTTCTACAATACTTTGTATGATTCAGTGCAAAGATTCCTCAACTGTTGTTCAATGCGTATACAGAACCTATGACACTTTCAATATGCTTATGATACTCCAGCACTACCCCTTCTCACCAACTGGCTAGAACAAGTAATATCCTCTCAGCACTCAGCTATGAAATAGGGCCAAAGCTAAAGCAGGGAAAAACTGAAATGAAATTCCAGAAAGCTATGGAAAGTAATTAGAAGTTTGGAAACAATGATCTCCGCTCTTTGTTTCCCCTATAACCACCTTTGTTACAGTCTGAAAATGCCATGGCACTGCCCCTTAGTTTCAGACATGGCTCTTCAGCAGTGCTGTCAATGCACCTAGATCTAACTGAAGAACATACTTCTGAACACAGTTTGTTTCTATGGTCTATTCCCTTCTCAGCTGAAGATTCAGTAGCTGCACTATTTACTGTGTTATTGCCCTGCATATTGTACAAAGCGCAGCAGAATGAAACGTTGGTAAGCTGCATAGCTCACCGAGAGTGTGACGCTGATGTCTTGTGATGTGCAGTAGCTGCTGATTTTTAACATCTAATACCTTGAGAGGTGTAAGATTTGCTTTTTTGGTCAATTAGCTTCCATTTTCTCCACAGCAGTCCTGTTGTAATATTGACTGAATTAAAACAAGTAACAGCTGAGGTGCTGTATCTGGAAAAGCAGCATACCCAAATAGCCACCTCCACCTTACATTCTGCATAGGTCATACATTCCCTGCTGTACACCACTGCCCACTTCAGCCTTTAGGTCTAACGTATAAATGGAGTTTAAATAAGGTACTGTGATAAAAGGCATCGTTTTGCTACTGTTTTTTTTACCTTTTTGAGTAAAATGCATTAATACATCCATGACCCACCCTTGCTTCCTTTCTTTCCCCTTCACGCTTTAGTGTGGAAGAAAGCAATCCCTGCCCTTACACTTGTCCTTCCCGAGCAGGCAGTGCTCCACTTCCAGCTTACAAGGCCTCTATCTAGGGAGCTGCTCCTAGACACTTCCTGCTACTGGGCAGCTCCAGGAGTGATCCGCCTCTCAGCAAGGCTGGGTTTCAAACAGGCAGAACCAGATTCCCCAAGTAGCAAGTAATCAATTTGCCTGTCTAGTGCAGTTGCAGAAGTCAGTTTCTCTCGCACCACTGCTGCTGAAGATGAACCCTTGGACAACTATATAAAGAGCTAGAAGCGGAAGGCATGCAGAAAAGACTTAATGGAATGCCACTCTTAGACGCATTGCTTAGGCAAACATTCAAAACAATGTTTTTCAGATTATACTGAAGTTTAACCTCAGGAGCTCCTCTGTAAAGGATAAACCAGAAAGCCACCAGCACAGGATTAAAAGGTAAGGACTTTCCTTTTACTTAATGTTTATAAAGTTGCAAATATCAGAAACAGACTATGTAGTGTGTGGTTTAGAATGGAAATGTGCCTAAGTGTCAAGACTAACAAATAATGGATGTCTACCATGCAAAGAACAGAGTATCTCTCGGAGTGAACAGAGTCTCAGAGCTCTGCTGCTCAAGCACAGGAATGCCAGGTTTTGAGGCAAGTTTTATGCATCAGACTTTCTCCTTTAGTGTGAGTTACCCTAAAGGACAGACCTTGATTTTAATTTTCCGAGTCAGTAGAACTTCATATATAGCAATTTTTCATGTTGAAAAAACTGTAGGCAGTATATACCAAAACACACTTGAAAGCACAGGAGAGTGGCTGTTGGTTTATCACATTAAGTTTGCTGAGTAAGAAGCTTTCGCATATAAAATCATGCTTGGGTTTATTTCAATCTCACATAAAGCATATCTGGAACCTTTTTAGTGTAACAAACTTACTTTACACCAGAAATAAAGCAAAGGTAGGCACCAACTGCTTTGATATCGAGTGGGATTTTTTTAAGCAGCTAGAGAGCTTTTGTTAAGAGTCATGGGAAACATTGTGGAAAGGGAGTGTATGTGTGCATTGGCACAACTGACATCTACAGTTCCGCAACAATATTTCGCTCTGAAGCCAGAAGACATTCCAGAGAAAAAGAGAGTCTGAACGCAAACTATGCATCTGCTTCTAAAACATAAATTACTGAGCAAAGAGGGAATATTCGGGAACAACAACAATAAATCAGCATTAAAGTCTACTTTACAAACCACAAGATTTGGTGACAAAAAAAATCCAATGTCAAACGGACACATTTGTATCTCAGCTGCCATTAAAAATCCCAGAAATGTTACAGGCAGGGTTTATTTGGGAAGAAGGTATTCTGTGTGAGCTTACGCGCCCATGCCTGTGTTTGCTTTCTTGCTTTGCAGATTAGAAGGGGTTTTTGAAACACTGTTACTTTCCAACTTACACATTTCTGTCCACTTGCGTGGGATTCTCATACAGTAACATAACACTGAACTCTAAATACTGCCGAGGGTACACAGTGCGGGGGGAGAGGGTTATCAGTGTCTCAGAGATGCTGCTTTTGGGGTTGTTTAACAAGAGCTGGTTATCACAAACCCGTAGTTTGGGGTCAAACCTGTATGGTGGCCATCAGAATAAATGAAAAACAAAGCATCCCTGAGGTTAAAATATTACAGTATCAGAACTATCAACATGATTAAAAGCAACTTTAGGAAAAGGTGTGTTTAATGAGAATTATTTATCTAAGATCAAGTGTAGTCGTCTTTAAGGCTACTCCAAGAAGCCACAGCTTTGAGGGACTGAATTAGCATTGCTGGGAAAACAAAGAGAGGGCACCTTTGAATTTAACAGCAGTCAACACAATCAAAAGACCATTGCCATGTTCTTCAGTCTACTGTCGGTCTTCTATTTTAAAATGCTGGTTTAGCCCTTTTTCCTTCACAAATTTCACCTCTCATCTATTACCTTTTTTCTTGGGCAGTCCTGTGGACAGCAATTAGTAGGATGTTATGTCCTAGGGAAGCGAGGTCTCGGCAGATACAGCAAGAAAAGGTTTGCTAGCCTATGGTTTGCTTATGAAGTCAAACTCCTGATCCACAAAAAGACAGGAAGATGGTGGTTTGTCAGATTGCTTCGTTTGTTCTTTCCTCCTCAGTTACTGGCAGTTCTTTTGCTTTTCAAGGAAGTCACAGAAAACGAAATTCTTGACATTTTTAACAAACAAGCAGACAGGGGACTTAGCCAACAGCTTTGGGCCTCCTATGGAGCCCATAAGGTATTCTAAGATTAAGCTCTGAGCCCGCTAAACTACCTGCTCCTTCAGCAGCCTAAGCCCCTGTGCCTTCTAGATTGCTGACAACAGCGATAAACCCATCAGTTACATTTTACTGATTGCCACTAGCCTCTTTTCTTAAATAAGCTGGCTTATTTCATTTCTTTAATTCGCTTTCCATGCCTTCAATTCTTATGCAAAACAAGCTGTTGAATATTAGGGTAAGCTATAATGAGAAACTGGTGAATAAAGTTCTACAAGATTATCTGCCTGCAAACGTCAATTAAGAGTTCCCTTTCATGCAGTTGCTGGGAGATAGGAGAGACATTTCTCTAATTCAACCTCTTCCCTGAACAGTTCCTCCAGGTCCCATTTAAATAACAGAATAGGTAGAAATAAGATTCTAAACTCATCCTGTTTATAGTATCTCTAGGCAACTCTAGAGGACCTTTATTCTCACATTACCTTTTGAAGTGGTCACAGGAATGTTAACAATTATAATTTGTTTCATTTTGGTAAAGTGGCCTCATTCTCACCTCAGGTCTGAATTATATTCATTGCTACCCAAACCATATTTCTTTGACACACTCTGCTCTACTATTAGTTTAATCACACCCACTGATCAAATAGGCTGCATCCAAAGAGATGCCTGAGCTCGTATCAACAAGATTAAGTTCACCTTCCGGATGTGTAATTCCAAAAGCAATGACAACATTTTTGGAGAAGATTTAAAGTATTGTAAATATGAATTATTTTCTTATACTTCATTTCACCCTGATCTGTCAATACCTGGGCAAACATTAAAGTAACTCAAAGTTGCCTGTAAGATATATCCTTTAAAAAGCTGCCTGGAAATCCTTATGTTTATTACAGGCGAGTTTCCAAGGCTGTGATATGTAGCTATACGGTCTGACAGATATGAAATGGGAATGTTAAGTAGGATGTTGCACAGTACAGATTTGGAGCCTGCAATTCTACTGTCAGGAAGGCAAAAATCCTGAAACTGATTTATAGCAATAAAAAGTTGTGAATTAGGAATTCAAACTATACATCCTAATAAATGGAAAGAATTCCCCATGTCCTTTATCCTGTTGCAGCCCTTGCTCTTGCTCTTAATTTATTTTCAAATACCATTTAAAAATGTATCAGTATCTAAACCTTACTTATATGTTTTGGCAAAGGAGATTACAACTTTCTTTCTGTATTTCTATGACCTACAGGCAGCTGTCATATTTGAACCACCTAATTAAGTGAAGGTGCTGATTTCTAGTATTATTCTTGCTGGAAATACACAAACAGGTATCTACAATATACACATTTACTTCTCTCTACTGCTCATTTCTGAGGGCTCTTAAGGAGTAGTACTGGCAGTAAATCTCTGGTTTAATAGGTAAAAATCCCAGCATCAAAACATTACATTTCTTCAGTTTTGCTTTTAATCAAGGAATACTCCATTCCCTTACCAATTACAGAGAATAATCTACAGACTAACTGGTTTGCAGAGTGAGATCACTGATTTGTCAGTCAAGACTTGTAAGTGCAGTATGCGTCATAACCGTGGACTTCTGTCAGTGTGAAAGCATGAACTCATTACCTTCCATTACCAAAGTATCAGCAGGGAATGTGAGAATTGCTGGCTGTAGACATGGAAATGGTGGTAGATGCTTCTCCTCAAGTCTTCCACATCTGCAGTCACACATACACAACAAAGGTTCCAAAACTTCACGGAACAATCTCAGACTTCCCACTCAGTCACTGTGTTCTTTGAACCAAACAGAGTTATAGAACAGTTTGGGCTGGATGGGACCTTCAAAGGTCATCTAGTCCAACCCCCTGCAATGAGCAGGGACATCTTGAACTAGATCAGGTTGCCCAGAACCACATCCAGCCTGGCCTTGAATGTCTCCAGCGATGGCACATCTACCACCTCTTTGGGCACCCTGTGCCGGTATTTTACCGCCCTCATTGTACAGAATAAAATAGCAACGTCCTACCCATTCTTCTAATTGGAACTTAAAAGAAGTACTGACAGCTGTAGAGGTAAAGTATAAAAGCGTTAATACAGATGATTCGCAACCTGCTGTATTCTCCCACTCAAAATGCTAAACTTCATACCCTGTATTATTCCTTTCTCTTCTCTCTCAGCATTCTCTCTCATATCATTCAACATCACACAATCGACGCAAGACAGCTACATCTCCTACAAAATGACTGTGTTACAGTTGCTGGCCAAACACCCATCTGAATAAATCTGAATTATTTTAAATCACTAAGGTCTCTTTTGCCCCTCTGCATCTCCCTTGGAGGGCTTACTCCAACAGCACGATTCAGTTATACTTTTCCAGCAACTTTGGACTCATTCTTACCCATCTTTTGAACTTTGGATACTCAGACTTGGTTTATTCCATTGGTATCCCATGTTTTTACTCTGTATCAACATTCTTCTACCAGCCATTATCTATTTCACAGTACTTGGAGAACTCCTAAGCTACCTTTCTTCAAAAGCAGCATTTCCATGCTACTACATACTGGGCAGCCTTATGGAAGTTATGGTGGGTAACATGTCTCAAGGGGACAAGCAACCAGATTGCATTTCTACAATGTTATAGAGTAGGAAATGCCGGAAGCAATGTGCTACAGGTTATTTGTTTCCCAGAGAAAAAGGCTGACAAATACAAATTACCTTTGTGTGTTAGTATTTTCTAGTATTAGGAATGATACACCCATTAGCACTTAAGTCCCCTGTACTGAAAATGTTACTGATTTTGCACTATCATATTGCATATACTCTGATACAATTTTGCTACCTTCCACATATAATGACATCTTTTTCTTAGGCTCATAACCAGGACAAGCTCTTTGCCTTTGGTATGGTCCTGTTCAACCACTCCCACGCTTCCCACAGACAGAAACGTGAACTTAGAACTACTTTAAAATATGTTTTCCCAAGGATTTATCATCTCAAGACAGAAATGCTTGCAGGGGATATTTTCATCAGCCACCTTGCTGTGATAATCCTTGGTTTAAGCACGTTTGTTTCCAAGGTATTCAAATTAGAGGAAACTTTTTAAACAAAGGAGAAAATAAACATCACCTACTGTAGCAAGATTGCTTCCTTTAGTTACTGCAGATACTCCAAAAATACATCAAACAAGTTCCCTCTTTGTGTGAGAACACAGGAGAGAGCACTTTGGAGCAACTGGAATTGCAACTCAAGGCACCAGTTTTTCCCACAGAGTAAGTAACTTAAACTGTAGGCATTTAAACGTAGGCAATGTAGGTATTTAACTGTAGGCAATTTAAATATCACTAATATTTTGTTGCTACACTTAAGGCACTTAAAGCAGTAATCACCTTCCAGACCATAGTATGACTCCAAACATTACTCAGAGCCATTGTGCTCCAAAATGACAGTTACACAGGTTTGTTGGCACCATACAACAGAGCTATAATGTAACTTCACTTCAGCCTGGAAATGGATAGCAATAATAATAATAACAAATAAATAATAACAACAACAACAACTTGTAACCTGAAATTCCTTTGCGACATATTGCCTCCAAGTGTCCTCTAACCAGTGTCCTTAATCGGCTCATACCTAACGAACAGGAAAACAAACTGACCCTTATTTTTGTTGGAATTGTAAAAGGCAAAACCCAAGCTATTTCAGCAGAGGTAAAGAAAGGAGTATGATGCAGAACACAGATCATGTATCTCAAAGAGCTCTTAAAGAAAGAATTCTGTCCCTTAATTCCCTGCAAGTCCTCTTCTCCTGACGGATGGCAGTATGTTGAAATGAACATCAGGAGGCACGCCAATTGCATCAAAGGTCAAATACTGACAAGAGCCTTTTCGGTCAGGCATTTTAATGAAGGAATGGAATAGCCAAGAAATAACAACTAAAACTACAGAAATCAAAATAAACAGAAGTTTTTGGGAAGTCAGAGGGTGGGAAGGAAATAAAACCATCAAAGCCAAAAAAATAAGCCATTAAATCTTATTTAACAAGAGTCCCATATGATGAACAAGAGTTCCATATGATCAACTTACCTACTTCACATACCCATTTATGCACTTTAACTTAATGCAGCTCAAATCTCAGTTTTGGATGTAGGCTCCCTGTTTACTGAGTCAACTAATACATTAGATAGGTGGAAGCTATTCTATATGGCTGCTTTGCAACTAAGCAAAAGAATCCAGAAACTTGCTGGATTAGGGTTGGGTTTTTTTGTCCTTCCCCACCCTTGATCCCCCTTAAAAAATGAAGACGATGATAATACACAACCATTAGTTTCCATCAAATTCATTAGCTTTGAATTTAGGACATACTTTGTGAGAGTGGCCAAACTGAAATGCTGCTTGTGTGCTCCTACTTCTTCTCCACAAATACATGTGTGAAAGCCCATGTATAATCCTTGAACTCTGAGTACAACTTAGGTACTGAGAAAAACTGGGCCTGATTCTTCCTCCTTTCCCTTCCTTATCCTTGCCACCTCCTCCTCAAATCTATTCTATCTGTTCTTTGGATATGCTTTCAATCTTACATTGCTTCTAAGCGCAGACAGAGAAGACACAGTGCCACATCGGTCTGACTCAGTTATTGCAGCTATATGATTAGAGCAACTCCATTTCTACAGATTGTCTTTCACTAAAGACTGGATATCAGCTTATGATTCCATCTCCAAACATATGGTTTTAGTATCAGTAGATAAAAGATGACACAGCAGTATTTATGACTGAAGAATGGTTAGAAACACGGGCAAACCTCACCAGTGCTCTTCAGATTTATGTATGTAAGAGCATTTAGGGCCATTTCTACATGCAGTCAATAATCTGAAGCTACAGTTTAACAAGCTAATACTTTCTCATCTACTGATTTGCTTTGCCTGTACTGCAGTCACTCTTTTAGCTGTTTTAACCCAAATTTTCCAACCTTTGATGAAGAAAAAGATGTGCTAGCCTGTGCTACTTCACTGCTTCAGAGGGATCATGTTTTAAAATGTTTTACTGAACGTAGGGGACACACTATGTCACTGGAGTGCTTTTGGTGCACATATTTCCTTTACTCAACTGTAAAAGAACAGGCACATTTTCCCTCTGTTGACAAAAACTTCAAGGAAAAAGATCTTTCATCTCAATCAAAAGAACAACAGGATGTGCCCCTATATATACACACAAACCCGTAGGACAACACAAGGACTCAGTATATGAACAGAGCTTGTTGTGGAACAGTCAAGAATTGAAGCCAACAATTCCCAAGGTTATCTTCATCATGAAGACATCCTTATTTATTTGAAAACAGCATGCATGTCTGTTATCAGCATCATCAACCACTTTCATTGGCAAGCGCATTCAGGCAGGTTTTGAAGGCAAGCCCGATATGGTGTGAGGTATGAAACCAGTGTTCAAGTGCTTACATTCCACTCTTTTGTGAAACTGATGTTTAAACAAGGGGGAAAAAAAAAAAATCCATTAAGAGCAATTTTAAATGTTTTGTTCTTACTCCTTTGCAAGTTTGAGAATATTTGCAGATCTGCAATTCCATTGCTTCCACCCCAAGAAATACAGCTTTTTCAAGACCATTGCACCTAAAGCATTGAAAAGCCAATGTCAGTCGTTAACGGATACACAAATTGAAGATGAAGCCTGATATGCTCTTGTGTTTAACTTACTTTTAAACCACAGGAGATCAATCATATGGAAAACTGGAAAATGCACTTTTGAGAAATTGTACTATGTTCTGAAGGAGCAACTGGATAACTGCATGCATGTTTTAGAGCTTTTCAGTAATTACTTGCATCTTCTTAGATACCAGAAAGTCTTGCCACCTCATATCGTAAGCATTAATTATGCCCTTAGAACTTGCTGTTAATCACAGGCTTCTCAAGCTATGCTAAAGTACCATGGGTCAACAGATGCGTTAGGCTATACTAAAAACAGATTTTCAGGTCACTTCTCTGAAGCCTTGTTTAGCACTCCTGCTTCCTGTCACATGCCCCAGCCTGAACTTTCCCTATAGCAGTTTCAGTGGTGCCAAGCAGCTCTGAAACACTGCTAAAGAATGTTATCATGAAGAAATTGCCTGACTTCTGCTGAAAGGACACACACAAGTTAGGCAATGAAGAGGAATTACTGTAACAAAACTAACACACGTTGCATTTCTCCCCTCTCCCAGTAATGTTTTCCCATAAATTACTTGCAAACTTTCCTGATCACGTCTCAGTACATTACTGTAACTTCTAATGACCTCCAGGCTTTATCAATTCCCCTTATGTGAATCAACAACCACTACATTCAGATATTAAGGCGTTAATGAAATAACAAGAAAGCAGTAAGGGAAATCCACGGTAGGGTGGAACATCAACATTCTCTCTCTTGATTTACCTCTGCAGCACTTCAAGTTCTGTTTTTCAACTAACCCTCCTGCAGACAAGCCAGACTTAAGTCTGTGGAAGACGCGTTCACACTGTTCAATTCTGTGCCTTACATTACGCAAAAGTCTACTTAGGGACTTTAAATGTGCATAAGGGAGCAGAGATATCACAGCAGGACCATTTGAAGCTGTTAAAATGTACCAATATTGTTTGCATATTGACAGGTGACTGGATTGATCCTTTGTGGTTATTACAAATGCATCCTTCCGGCTACTACAGAGGAATACTGCATTTGCTCACTAAAAAAATGTAATACATGTTTAGAATTGAGATTTAAGAAGAAATGCACCTATAAACCACTACTATTTCAGTAGACTGCCTGAAACCTCTGAAAACATCCAAAGGATATTACTGTACTGTGTAATGTTTATGTGTAAACAGGCTTTTGAAAGACATATTTCATTTAACCAGAAGACCCCATCATCTTCTAGTCCCGGATGTTTTATTTTGTACTGAAACTTTCCATGCTTGATGATAGTCCAAGGAAGACATTCCTGTAGAGTCTGAGGAAAATACTTTCTTCCCTATAATTAAAGATAGTTGAACTCAGATATTTTCTAAAGCATGCACAACAGAATCTTCCTCTTAATTATACCTCCAATAATGCTTGCTCAACAGCTAGCATAGAAAACAGTACTATATCTACTTTTTATTAAATAAACAGTAATGAATTGTATCCCACTAAAGTGCACAAAGTACATTTCATAAATATAAAAGTATTTTCATGCTAAATAGTTACAGTCCTTAAATGATATTAAAGTTCTGTTGTTCTGTCTTGCTGTAGAGTTAATTGCTTCAGTTACTATCAGTTTAACTCCCCAGGCAAGGGAAGGAAAGGAAAAATAGAGAAAGGCTTTTCAGTGTGGCTAAACTAAAAGGCTAAAGTAGTTTACTCATACCAGATCTCTGATTTATTACATAGTTTATCTTATAACCTCAAAAGCTGAAGTGTACGCTTCCTACTGAGAACCCAAAAATGGAGCAGCAGATTCATTTCTATTTCCTTAAGGATTTAAAAGTTGATTAGTTTTCATGAAATAAGGAATTACAATAAAATGAGAATTTGAGTTACTTCTGTCCTCCTTCCAAAGCAAAAGTCATGTCCATGTGCCATATTCCTCATTGTTCTAAATGCTGGACCCTGCACCACAAATCTACCATGAAAAAGGGATTGGGCTACAAATCACTTTGTGTAGAAAAAACACTACAATGAAGAAGCTGAGGAAAGACTGTTAAACCATACCCATCTGAAAAGAAATTTAAAACTTTAGGTTATTAAATCCTACCGAATCTGGATTAAATGGTGGAGAATACTGACATCATCCATCTTGTATATTTGTCCAGAATACCTACCACTTCCAATTAGACTTTTACTTTAGTGCAGAGGGACGTAGCTTTAGTCTCCAAAACTACTTGACATATATATATAACTGCTGACATTGATTGCTGTTACACTTTTCATTACAGCAAAACAAGGAAAAAAGAAGATAGTGAACTCCCTGCATTGCAAGAGGGTAAAAAACCCTTTGAACACAAAAACCATGAGAGACCGCCTCCAAGAGCTCAAACTGAGAGCTAAGGAACTACAGATAGCTGGAGAAAACAATGGTGCAACTGTACAAGAAGAAGAGCAGGAGGAGTTTGAACAGCAGGCCATTATTTATGAACAAGAGCCCATAACTGAAAGGCACTTGCATGAAATCCAGAAGCTTCAGAATGACATCAATAATTTGGCGGACGAAGTCCATAAATTCAGTCAACAGCAAAAAAGCCTGGTATCTTCAATGAGAAGATTCAGTGTTCTTAAAAAGGAATCTAACATCGCAAGAGAAATAAAAATTCAAGCAGAGCACATACGAAAGAGTTTGGATGAACTGTCAAAAACAGTGAAAAAAGCTGAAAGTGAGCATGGGCCATCACGTGCCCCAGTGAGAATTCTAGCTTCCCAGCACTCTTTCTTATCCCAGCGTTACCTGAACGCTATGCTAGCATACAACGATGCTATAAGTGCTAAGCAAGAGAAATGCAGACGATTTATTCTCCGTCAGCTTGAAGTAGCTGGTAAAGAAGTACCTGAGGAAGAAGTCAATGACATGCTCCAACAAGGCAAATGGGAAATCTTCAATGAAAACCTCCTCACGGAAGTCAAAATTACCAAAGCTCAGCTTTCGGAGATTGAACAGAGACACAAAGAACTAGTCAATCTGGAGAACCAGGTCAAAGACTTGAAGGAACTTTTTATCCAGATATCAGTTCTGGTGGAGGAGCAAGGGGCCATGATCAACAACATTGAAATCAGTATGAACAATACTCAAGAATACACTCAAGTATCTAAAGAAAAATTTGGGCTTGCAGTCAAATATCGGAAAAGAAACCCTTGCAAAGTGTTATGCTGCTGGTGTTGTCCATGCTGCAAATGACGAAAGAAATAAACTGTTTGAAGTACAAATGGCTCCCATTTAGTAAACTGATCTTGTAAAGCAGCCTCAGGATCCCTCGATTGCTTAATTTTTCTTCCCATTTCCCTTTCCATAGGGTTCTCAGGAAAAACTGCATCTGTTTTTCCAAATAGACTTAAAAGAATGGGAAGAACACTATTTTTTTTTCCACAGAAACATATGAACTAGGGTGAAAGATTAAAGGACACAAGTGACATTTTTTTGCTCTTCTACCCAAACTAGAACAATGAGGCAACAAACTACCTGTGCTTTTGGAAAGCGTTGAAGATATTGTTAATCTCAAAACCAGGGTTCATAATAATGGTTTAGTTACCTTTTACAAAATAATAATTAGCATTTCTAATTACCTTGAGGGATTTTAGAAGTCATATTTACTTGGTTCAAATCTAAGGATTTTTTCTTCCATGAATCTGAAACCCTCCACATGCAGGTTTCTGCCCTGTAATCCATCCTTTTTGGAACTGAATGACAAATAGTGCTCTAACACAATTTAACAGAAAATAATAATGGAACTGAGACAAAAAAAAAAGTTATTTCCAAAAAGAAAAGAAAACTGCAGCATACCACGCTAAACCCAAACACCAAAGCAGGAATGTATTTCTGAGCTCCTTTATGCTGCACAAAGACACAATCAGTACCACTACATCTGGGTACACACAGAAGTCAGAGCAAATAGCATAGCAACTCTGCCAGATACTAAGTGATGCTAGATGTCTTTAACTGCATCTAGTAAAAAAACCCATATATTAAAAGTCCATCTACTATCAAAAGGCACTACTGAATTATTTTCACATTGCAATATTTATCAATAGTTGGATCCTTTCCATTGCAGCCTAAAATCTCAACTGAAATTATTGTATATTACCAAAGCACAACCAGAGGTCTGAACCTTAAAGTGAAAAGGACTCTTTACACAGTAATGACAAAATTAGATAATGGCACCACTGATACTATTCCATTAAATAACTTCCCTTAACTGTAAGGGAAGCTACTTTAATGTTCCAAGGGCAGAAACTAGCCAATAAGCAATACAGGCAAAAAAAGCTGCTGTTGCCAATATGCCCTTTCAGACGTGTATATGTATTTATGTGTATATAAATGTATATAATACTTACAAATCTGCAGTATACAGAAACACCAGCCCTCCTTTTCCTGTTTTTACTTCTAGAAAAAAAACCAATGTTCATAACCCTTTCCTTCTCTCCTGGCCCCTTCGACAGAAGGGCATTACTGTATGTCTGTGAAGGATTACTGCAGTCAGTGTTACAGAAGAGAAAACTAAAATACAACCTGCTTGCACAGTATCCCCCATGCAGAAGTGTTCACACAAGCTTCCTTATCTGAGAGAGAAATGTGTTCCTGGGCTAGCCCTTCCTCTTCACACAACAGATATGCTTCTTTGAAGTGAACTTGGTCTTGTTAAACAAGAGCTGTACTTTAAATCCTGGAAGAAACCTTGAGTTTCACTAAGACTCAGGAAGACGGCTGCCTGCACATACACAAGCCAATAATCCATGTAGTTTTAAGCTGTATATTGGTTAGAAATGGCAGAAAAGAAACACAGAACACACTGCAGAAGAGAAAGAAAACCAGAAAGGCTTGTGAAAAGATTTTTCTTAATTTGAGATGCCATTAACTGAAAGTAAATGGCATTAGCTACAAATTACAATACCATCAGAATTGGATATTGAGCATTCAAAATGTTAACAGCAGAAATTTTGTAGAAACCATTAAAATGACTCTCCAGCAGTTGGGGTTTTTTTTTTGTTCCATAGATATGCAGAAAAGCAGACACATAAACACAGAGCTGCTAGAGCTGTAATCAGAAATGGGGAATACTAATATCCATAATCCCTCATCACCAAACCGACAGGCAGAAATTAGCATCCTACTAAAAAAGATACCCGCCCAGCAATCTGGCATAAAAATATCAGCCATAGCACATGGCCTTTTATTTCCTCTCATATGTATTTCATTTGAAAGTAAAAAGAAAAGGCAACAGAAAAACAAAACAAAGTTTGAACTTGTCTGCCTGTCTAAGCCTTGAGTATGCTGCCAGAAGAGATGACCCATGAACGTAAAAACTGCTCTCTACAACTCAATTTCCCCATACGTAACATTGATAACTTAAGCACTTAGTGTTAAACAAGGCCTACATGAGCAAAGCAAACATAAATTCAGTAGCAATACAGAACAGTAAAAACAATTGCCAAATATAAAGTTAAACATTTTTAAGTAATTTGTACTAACAGTCAGTCAACATCATCAGCACATGAGGAGAACTGTCTTAAAATGATACTGTGATACCTCCATGGGTGGTGGTAGACACTAAGGTGCCACAGAACCAACTAAATTTGAAGCAAGTATCACATAAAAAAATACCAGAATTCTTATATTC
Organism: Pezoporus wallicus; assembly: GCF_028554395.1. NCBI lineage: Eukaryota > Metazoa > Chordata > Aves > Psittaciformes > Psittacidae > Pezoporus > Pezoporus wallicus. The sequence goes on from NW_026639755.1 coordinate 4,212,891, forward strand.
CCATATTACTGTAATATAGTGTCTCATACCAATCTTATGCCATATTGCACAATTCAGTCTATTCTCTCTCCAGGCTATTGAGCTTCCACTTCTCCCTGAAGCTCAGGCTTGCTATCCACTCTTCTGTCAGGGGGGACAAGGAGCAAGAGTTGTCCTCATTTTTACTTTTCTTATGGCATTACTGTAATACAATCAATTGGCATAGAAAAGATGGCTAAAGAAAGAGAAGGCCAGTGACTCCAACTCAACTTTGCTCTGTAATGAAGAGCACATCTCATAGTCTTTAGTAAGAGATCCTGTTCTTCATTATGAAATGAGACCCATCTACCCATGGTAATTCATGGCAGTATCTTGCTAGCACTACTCACAGTATAAAGTTGATTACAAACATGCCGTGACGTAAAGTGACATCAATTCCCAGTACTTTTCAGAAAGGACCGTTGCTTGTTTTGGCAGATGTAAAGCAAAATAGGAAAAACGTGCTGGGGAAATGTTCTATTTCTAGTCAAAGAAATAACTGAAATACTGGGAAAAGAAATAACATAAAAAAAAAAAACACAAAGAAACCAAAAATACCACCCACCAGACAGATTTTCAACTTTTTTCCTTAAGGTTATTTAAATGTTACCATCAGAGATGTTTTTGCTGTAGTGAAGCAGACCTCACAGTTATAATCAACATTATCTTTTTACAGGAAGAAGCACACAGTTATCTAAATCAGGAATATGTAATTTTCTAAATCTTTGAGGAGAAGGTATGTTTAGATGAAGGAACTACATGATTCCGCATGATTTCCCGCATGATATCCTTGTTTCTAAACTGGAGAGCCATAAATTTGATGGATGGACCACCTGGTGGATAAAGAATTGGCTGGATGTCCACATGGACAGAGTTGCGGTCAACGGCTCAATGTCCAACTGGAGACTGGTAACAAGTACTGCTCCTCATAGCAGCCTTCCAATATCTGAAGGGGGACTACAAGGGTGCTGGAGAGGGACTCTTTGTCAGGGACTGTAGCAATAGGACATGGGGTAATGGGTTTAAACCTAAACAGGGGAAGTTCAGGTTACATATAAGGAAGTTCTTTACTGTGAGGGTGGTGAGGCACTGGAACAGGTTGCCCAAAGAAGTGGCAAATGCTCCATCCCTGGCGATGTTCAAGGCCAGGTAAAAGGATGGAGCCTTGGGTGACATGGTTTAGTGTGAGATGTCCCTGCTCAAGGCAGGGGGGTTAGAATGATCTTCAGGTTCTTTCCAACCCTAACCATTCTATGATTCTATGATCTGTTTTATCTATTATATCAAAATCTGCCTACCCGAGTAGAAAAAGGTTTTTTTCCCCCACTACTTTTTCAGACCATTTTTGCAAGGACAGTTAGCTCCTACAATAGCTGCTGACCTATATCAAATTCATACTGTCAGAAGAGAGAGAGACTAAAACTAGTTTTAATTCATTCACTTCACCTGTTCTCAAAGGCAACAGACAGCTGAGTGGTTGTTGCACTATAACCAGACACAGCGTGTGCTTATTCAGCCAGAGATGAGATGCTGAATGGATGAAGGGAAGAGAAGGAGAAAGATGGTAAGACTTCAGGAACTAGTGACAGATGTCAGAGGATGGAAGAAAAGGTGAGTATATTAGGGAATGTGTTTATTCATTACTACAGTTATATAAATTGTACTTTACTTCCTTTTGGAATTACTATTGAACAACCAATTTTCTAGAAGCATTCAACAATTGCACTCTTCTTAATCCAAAGCCTAATGTTCTGAACACCAGGAACTCTACAAGTAAAACAGGTTGAACATTCCAGTAAGCATTAATTTACCTAACAGGGAATGCAATTTCTTTTTCAAGTTTTTCTTTTGTATATGCTGTGGTAATCCATGGTATAAAGGTAGATTAGGAAGAGAATGCTGACAGATCAGAATTCTTGTCCAGAGGCAAATCCTTACCTCCTTACGATAGCTACCACTCCAGTATCACATTTTACCAAGTTTTATTAACTAAGAAAGAAAATATTATATAGAAGTTCATGAATCTACCTATTCTGTGAGAGAATGGCTCCAAACCTTATAAACTTTAACTTTCTTGTTTTTAAAGGCACGCACTGAAACAAAAGCACATGCCAAATACTATTACAGTAAGCCTTCTTTAATGAGATTTTGCTGATCATGTATCAGCAGCACCACCATGTGTTAAGCAAACAAGACATTTATTGCTGAGGGATTAGTGGTATGACAGAATATAATCAACCACTTACAATTCAAGTAATGAATGTAGGCCTAAATAGTAACAATATTTTTACACCACGTTGCCATGCCAAACTTGCAAAAACCTTTAACCTATCATTCCATTTTGAGTAATATTAGAATCTTAAAGAGTTTAAAAAACCCCACACAACTAATGATTGAGAAATACCCCTGAGAAAGACTACATAAGATCTAATGTCAGATGCAGTGAATGGATTCAGTATATCACCCCATGCAAGTTGGGAAAGAGGGAGGGGAAAAGGGAAAAGGCTTTGCTCACTAGTATGATTCTACGACTGGCATGCATAAATACCTCAGAAATACTGTCAAACTAACTGCAATATTGCTTAGCACTGAAGTTACGTAGCGTTAGTGTTCTTTACACCTATGTTTATCCTACACATCAATACTTCTTTAGAGGATGTATCAAAGGTCAAAATTTACAACATTTCAGACTATTAGGAGAGCATTTCTTAGCATTACTTACACTAACACGGGTTTTCCTGATATCTTCGGGCTGTTTAAAACTTCTATCATGGCTTGCTTCGTTTCTTCCATTCTTGCAATGTCACTGGAATCCACAACAAATATTACACCGTAGGACTCAGCATAGTAATTTCTCCAGATATTTCGAATTCGTTTTCCACCTCCTAAATCAAAGATGGTGACTTCAAAGCGTCCCTGTTTAAGGTCAATCTTGGAAAACCCAACGGTTGGAGCCACGTCTTCAGGAGACTCTGCCAGAGTTCAAAGAAAGGCTTCAGTAAAAAGTGTCCTTAGGTATTTAAAGGGGTTTTTACATTATGATTTGTGTAGCAATATTAATAGTTTAAAGACATGGAGCAAACCAACCCAGTTAAGTGACACCATATTGCTAACCACATAGTTTTTACCTTAATATTTTCCCTCTCCTTAGGTAACTTCAAATTAGCACACTAGTGTATCAACCAGTTACTTCACATTAATTTAGATAAGGGCACTGGGAAGAGGGAGGGGGACAAAAAATTCCATCCTTTTTTAGATTGTCATGCCATATGTTAAAAATCTATAGATTTATATTTAATACTTTTGCTTGCTGTCACCCTTTTCAGAGGGCAAAGAAACACTGTATTTGCCTCACATCACTAAGCTCTCTACTGTAGGGATCTCTCTGTTTTATGTGCTTGGTAGCACAAGGTGAGAGAAACAGATGTAAAATTCAGCTTGTGGACAGGAAGAAATGAGGGCATGGTCAAAAGCACTGAGCTCTGAAGAGCAGTGCAAAAGCTAAATCACCATTAGCCTTCTGCTACCATGTTTCTCTTCTGAAAGAATCCTTTACACACAGCTGTGATGGGCATTTAGGACAGACCCCTTGGCCAGAACAGTGTAAGCCAAGACTCTACCAAGAGAAGGGTCTGGGACCCCCCAGTTGTGAAAAACTACAGCTTCGAAACTCAGCAGACTTAATTCTGAAGAACGATTTGCATTGTGAACCATAAGTATGGGCTCTTACCAAAGAGTACAATGTGAACATAAGGGTTGGTTAAGGCTGAAAGTTATTGATGGTGCTGAATATAAAGGGATATTGCTGAACCATCAGCTCCCATTGTATGGTGAAGTCTCCAATGATGAACAATCTTCAGTGTAAAAATAGGGTCTGCCATGTAAGCTGCAGATCCATTCTGGCAAATATAACTTTGGTAACCATGCTGATTTACCTAGGTTTAAGACACCCAAGCAGACATAACTGCAGCTTCCTCCTATAGTCTGTATGGCTGGTACACAGCCAAAAATACTGGTGTTATCAACCCTGAAGCCTAACTGAAGGTTCTGATCTCTGCAAGCAATGTTAAAAGGGACACCACACTACTACCCTTGAAAAAGATGTAACAGACCACTACCTGGTCTACCTTAGCTCAACATGATGCGCAGTGGCCAACGAGCAGATGTGGAGCTTGCTCTGCTAGTTCTCCTGATCATAAAGCACAAGACTAGGAGTACCTACTTTTTAAGTCACCCTAGGATGATTTATCAGATACCAAAATTCAGGATCGTCACGTTTCAAAGGTAAGATCCCTTCATTCTTTTATCATCTGCAGGTCTTCACAAAATAGGGCCTGTGACACGCTCACTTTGGCAACCACACATGTACCACTTTTGGCAGTACAATCACAATGTTTTCTTTCAACAATATGGGAGGCAGAGATGAATTAAGAGATAAAGCACTATTTAAAGATTTAAATGGTGGAAAATTAGTAATTATACTCTCACTTTCAATGCTCCATGTAGATGATCAACAAATGAATTGCTTACCTCCTTGAATTCCTCGGACTGTAGCAGTTTTACCAGCGTTATCAAGACCCACCATTATTAGTGTCACCTTCCTCCATAAGGAGAAAAAACAAGAAAAAAACAAAAAAGATATTTCAAACCTTTTTTTCCTCTACATAGACATCACTTATATTTTTTTAATACACACGTAGAAAACTTAGCATAAAGTCGTAGAAAGAATAGGCAGCAAAATACAAAGTAGCAGGCATTGCTACAGTTGCGTATCTGGTGTTCAATACATCATAGAATCACAGACTGGTTTGGGTTGGAAGGGACCTTAAAGTTCATCCGAGTTCCAGTCCCCTGCCAAGGGCAGGGACACCTCTCACTGAACTAGGTTGCTCCAAGCCTTGTCCAACCTGGCCTTGAACACTTGAACACAGATGGGGCAGCCACAGCTTCTCAGGGCAACCTGTGCCAGTGCCTCACCACCCTCACAGTATATAGAGTTTATTCCTGCTATCTAAATCTCCCCTCTGTCCAACCATCTGGTAAGAACAACAGACAAAGGCATGAAATGGTACGTCTAATACTGGACTGTGAATTTCAAGTAAGATAACAATTTTGCTCTCAACTTTTATCTGCCTTTTGAAATTTAAGTTCACAGCATTGTAAATTTTATTATTTTTGTAATTTCATTTCCATTCCCCTGTATTTTTGCCATCTCTCTGCCTCAAAGTTGTGCCTGTATTAGGAATTTATTTCTACCTCAACCAGTGCATCTGAACAACACTATACAGTACACAACACTTGTGTAGACAACATCAGATGTTTTAAATAAGTGGCACTGGTACTCATTGTGCCTTTGTTTCAAGCAGGAGCAATCTAAAGTGCAAATGTGTAAAGCAGTGGTGTTAAGTAAGTATTTTATATATGCAAACTGTTATACAGGTTAGAATTGACACCACGATAGGATTTTAAATAAAGCAAGAGGAAAAACATATCTACATATATACCTCAATTGTTCCCCTCATTCACAAAGACTTAAGAGTAGTCAAAAGAATTAACTTCTTTTTATGCCCCTTTAAGTGAAAGAATACTAAACCCATTGTTATTTCTGGACTCCAAGCTGTGATAGCATCATATATGAAGTATAATTTATGATGGTTCTTTCAGAAGAGCCAAAAACCTCTGAGGAAAGAACCTAAAAATTAACAGTAGGATCTTAGAAAATTATACTTTAACAGTAGGCTAAAATCTGAAAAGCCATGGACATTTATAAACTTACAAGTGTCTATAATACATTGGTGATGTTAGAAAGTTATTCAACCCAATATAGTTCTTTGAACAGCATCACCTTCTGTAAAACCTAAATAACGTAGCATTGAAGAAGACAGCAAATCCTTTTACATGACTGTGAAGTCTAAATGAGTGTGGTGCAGCTTTTCTTTCCCTTCCCCATAGTTTGCAAGCAGTTTGAAACAAACTACGTACTACCTGTGCATGTCTGCTAACTGGAGGGAAAAGGATGCAGAATGTCAAAGTAAAAGCTACAGAAACAAACGAGAACAGCAGAATTCCATGGATTTTGCCACAGGATTAAAAAGTCCAAAACAATATTATATAGCAGATAAAATAAAACATAGGTGAAATATAGTTTGGGAAGGTCATTACAGAAACATGAAATACTTTCACATGTTTACCTGACAGGTTCCTGCCACCGTTTTAACCAGCTGCAGCAATTGGCCATTAGACTGAACATCCCTCTTCATTAGCCATCAATAGACACAAAAGCTACAGAAACAATGTGGACAGGCCAGAATAACCCAAGAGAGGCTGCAGAGGTCCAGGCGTTGTCTTGTCACTGCTAGCAAAAAGAAAGAAATGCATAGTTAGCCCTTATGTTTAACCAAGGCAAGCCATTCCCTTAGCAGCAGCCTGTCTATTCACAGTGAGTCATATTCAGTCAGTCCTACGACAGTCTCATGCTTCATCTCCCCCCATTTTACATATCTGGGCAGTAACACAGTACTCATACAAAAAGTAATGCAAGCCTATTGCACACAAGGAAAGCCTGCAAGTTAGAGCAATAAGACACTGATATTCCAGTGCCTGCCTCACTAACACATCCCACAGCTCTGCTGGTTGACAAAAATATAAGGATCAATTTCAAGCACGAGTAAGGCTTGTAAGAACTTTATGGGATAACGCATTAAGAGCAAACAAAGAATGTCCTACCTGTTCAATATAGCTATTTAACTGCTAATTTCTTTTACATGAAGAGATCCCACAACAAGGAAACTGGGTTCTCTAGTGAGTACTTTGAGGAGCTGGCACCTTAATATATAGTAATTGTCAATAAATTAAATCTAAGTACCAAGCACTTCCATAATTTTACAATCCCACTTCCCACATTTCAAGCAGGATAAAGAAACGGAGAATATTGATGTTGCTCTGTGGAACAAACAGCAGGGACAAACTGTGTGATCACATGCATATTTATTGCTTTGTATGCACACTTAAGCTATGAAACAGTAAAGCTTACACAAACCATGCAGTCAAGTGCACAACAATGCAAAAGCTTTAAAGCTCTCTTAATTATTCAGCTACAATAATCCTACTGCGAACAATTGCAGATGTCCAAGTAAAGACGTTCCACCAGCAAGCTTTGGGCAATTTTACTCCAGGAGTTCAAATCCATAACCTCCCTGGTGGATGATGTACCAAGTCTGGCTGTTATTTTCTTCACAGCAGCCAGTATGGTGCTATTCTCTGTATTTTTGGCTAAACCAACACTGATAACCAAGAATATTTTGGCTATTACTGGACAGGATTTGCATAGCACCAAGGCTTTCTCTCTTTCCCACTCTGCCCTGCTCCTCTCTCCCTGCAGCCAGAAGGCTGGTATGGGCAAGAGGCTGGGAGGGGATGCAGCCAGGACAGCCAGCCCCAATTGACAGAGGGTCATTCCATACCATGTGGTGTAGTGCACAGCAAAAATTAGCTCAGGGAAAAGAGGAGGAAGGGGGAATGCTCTTGGTTATTGTGTTTGTCTTCCCAAGGAACCATTAAGTGTGCTGAGGCCCTGCTTTCTTGAAGGTGGCTGAACATCTGCCCAGCGTTCTGCTTAAGCATGCAGTTTCTGCCTTCCCCATTATCTCTATCCATGAGTCTTCTCATTTTCCTGCTATCTTCTCCCCATCTTGTGGGAGACGGGAGTGAGCAAGTCACTGGGTGCATGCTGTTGGGTAGGGGCAACCCACTAGACTCCTTGGTGCTAATGTGGGCCTAAAGATAATGACAGCTTTGATCTGAGCACATTACAGTTGTTAACTGGCAGGCACCTGTGATGGTCACTAGACTTTCTTATTTTACTGCATATTAGAGTCCAGTGCTTGTTAGTAGTTGGAAAAGGTTGTTAAGGTTGCTCCTCCCTTGGGATAAGGCCAAGCTGTTTGTGGGATTATGTTTGCTCAAGTGCATCTGGTGGGTAATGTGGAAGAATGGGGAAATTCAGTTTATAACTCCAGGAGATTTAAACTTGGGAGAAATAACTCATGATTTGAGTCATATGTTACAGGAACAGTATAGCAGGAATCACTTGAACCAAAGGAGGATGAGCCTTGTAAGGAACCACGAGTGTGGTGATGACTCAATTCAAGTGGGTCTTGGCAACTAACAGTCCAACATGCCACCTTACCTTCTGTGAGTGCCCACCTCTAGATATGGAGCCCAAGTCATCAACTGTCCCTATCTGGGGAAGTCGGGGGGCGTTATGGAATAGAGAAATAATATCCATATATATGGCATGGGACAAGGGATGGTGGATAATGACATAGTGATCTCCAAAGAGAAGAGAACCCTTGCAGAAGGAATGTGCTCTATCACCTCAGCTCATAGGCTCATATCATCTTAGATCCCATTCTGATCAGGAGCTTAAGTTAAAACAACTAGATTCATATTAGAGCAGCTGAGATGCAGATAGATGCTCCCTACTGCTAACTTGCTTTCATGAACAGAGTACTAACAGAGAGTACTGACACTTCAGATTACCACAGCAAGTTTCCTAAAGTTTGTTTCTCAACATTCTTTCTTGTTCTTAAAGAAATCCCTTTAATTTTCAATTACAACTAACTCCAATCTAAGATTATAACAACTTTTTACGAGCTGTCACCTCCCCAGTCTAGACCAATAAAAGCAGGAAAAAACAGAGGAGCTATCCCTAACAAACATATTTGTCCCTAACAAACCATGATGGTCTAGGCAATTTATGCAGGTAGAAACTAAGAACTCCTCCCATTCTCATAAAGCTGCAGTATTCAAGGATGCCTTTTGTGGATCTGTCATTATTAAATGTCAGAAACAGGTCAGATTTCTTCCTTTCTTCCTGAGCAGGGACAGCAGATACTCTTTAAATATTTTATTGTTCCACAAGAGCACCTGAGAAGAGCTATCCACAGGACAACTTAATGTAAGAGGAACAGAGCTCCTAAAAAGGAGAGCAAGATGATTACTACTATTGAAGTATTAAAATCAGTCTCTGAAGAATCAAACAAAAAGCCCCAACAAACCAAAGAAAACCCCCCAAACCCACATGCAGTATATGGTGCCTCAGCCCACAAGCAGCACCAACAAAGCTAACTTTGAGAACAGCTACACAAGCTAGCTCTGCTGAAAATCAAAATGTAACAGCTCAATGAACAATGCCCTGATAAAAACATAACGCTTTCAGTGCCTGAGCATCATCACAGAACAACATTATACAGATTTGCTGCGCTTGCAAATGGTGACGCAATTGCTCTAAAGCACATATATGGCCCATACCGTTCAAATGGGATTCGTGACATGAAGAAAACTTTGTTGAAGACTAAGGAGCAGAGGATGGCTACGTCAAAGCAGAGGAATCTTGTTTAAAAACGAAACCCTAAATGGGGGTGGGCAGGAGGTGACAAAATTTCCAAAACATTCCACTGTAGGAGGAAAGGGCATTCAACACAGCCGAGAAAATTACGGTAGGGAGGCAAATCACAATGTGTTATGCCATTTTGGAGACACTTGACCTCTGAAACATGTATGGAACACAATGCATGTATTTTATACGTTGCATTAACGACATTCAGAAGTCGTTCCAGATACTGTATCAGTCAGCTTAATTTCTTTATGCTTGTTGAGGCGAAGCAAAACAACATGCCCATAAGCTCAGAAAGATATAAAACTGTAGTTAAGCCAGTATACCGTTTAGGTAGCAGGTCAGCACAAGTGTCAAGGACTAAGAATGTCAAAGATCCCGTTTTTAGGTAAGAAAACAGAAGAAGCGTACTACAGAGACTGAGAAAAACATGACAGATAACTGCATTAACGCTTAATACTCAAGATTAAGATCAGCATCTTACATATATTTAGCAGCCCATATGTTATGTGATCCAAAGTACTGGGTACCAGCAAGTCCAACGTCCAAAGATATCTGATGAATAAGTTTATCTACTTCCATATCAAAGTGGAAAACAAGCACCATTTACACATTTAACTGCCAGAGCTCAGATTAGATGTTCTGCCTTTGGAAGAGTCTTTTTACAGTAGAGATTTTTTTCTGTCATATCATGCTTTCACTTTTTTTAAAGCATAATTAAAGAAACCATTTAAGGCTAACCCTCCTCATAGAATCACAGAATCATAGAATAGTCAGGGTTGGAAAGGACTTAAGATCATCCAGTTCCAACCCCCTGCTGTGGGCAGGGACAACTCACACTAAACGGTACCACCCAAGGCTCTGTACAACCTGGCCTTGAACACCGCCAGGGATGGAGCATTCACAGCCTCCTCTGGGCAACCCATTCCAGTGCCTCATCACCCTAACAGTAAAGAACTTCTTCCTTATATCCAACCTAAACTTCCCCTGTTTAAGTTTTAACCCCTTACCCCTTGTCCTATCACTACAGTCTCTAATGAAGAGTCCCTCCCCAGCATCCCTGTAGGCCCCCTTCAGATACTGGAAGGCTGCTCTGAGGTCTCCATGCAGCCTTCTCCAAGCTGAACAGCCCCAACTTTCTCAGCCTATCCTCATAGGGAGGTGCTCCAGCACCTGTTCATCCTTGTGGCCCTCCTCTGGACTTGTTCCAGCAGTTCCATGTCCTTTTTATGCTGAGGACACCAGAACTGCACACAATACTCCAGGTGAGGTCTCACAAGAGCAGAGTAGAGGGGCAGGATCACCTCCTTCGACCTGCTGGTCACGCTCCTTTTGATGCAGCCCAGGATACGGTTGCTTTCTGGGCTGTGAGCGCACACTGAAGCTGGCTCATGTTCAGTTTCTCATTCACCAATACCCCAAGTCCTTCTCCGCGGGTCTGCTCTGAATCTCTTCTCTGCCCAACCTGTAGCTGTGCCTGGGATTGCTCCGACCCAGGTGTAGGACCTTGTATCAAGAAAATTTTATATATAAAAGAACTTGTAGCTCTAGTATAAAGAAAAGTTACTACGAGACTAGCAGATCAAGTGAGTTTCCACATCTCTTCCTCTGTTTCCAAAAAAAAGCAGCAGCCCTAAAATCCAGTCTTTGTTTTGGGCATGTTTCTTGTGCTTCTCTCTTCCACTATGGGAGTACGCTTTTTGCTCCATAAAATCAGGACTTCGGAGAAAAACTACTCCCTGTTGCTTAAAGCCCTACCACGCAGGCTGCCAACGACCCACAGCCCGAGGCTGCCACTGCGGACACACACCGATGTGTTTTGTACAACGACACTGGAGCGGAGCTGCAAGAAACTCGCCAGCTGAGCAGGGCGACCCCTCCACCGCGGCCACCTCACCCGCCGGGAGATGCCCCAGGCCCTCTCCGGAGACGCGGCCACCCGAAGGCGCAACCCCACCGACCCCGAGCTGCCAACCTCGCCTCGCCTGGCTCCCGCGGCACCCCCGCCCGCCCGCCCGCCGGCCGCGCACGGCGCGTCTGGTAAAGCAAGCCGCGGCGGGGACAGGCCGGAGGCGAGCCTCGCAACCATCCCCCTCACCCCGGTAACCGCGGAGACCGTCATCCTCCATTCCCCCCTTCTCCCCGCTGTAGCCATTACCGATCGCTCAGCCGAGGCCGCGCAGTCCGACCGTTAACTGCTCCGCGCAGCTCCACCGCCACCGCGGACCTGGCGTTGCCCCGGGCGACGGGAGACGGCGGCGGGACGCGGGGCGGAGGCCGCAACGCTCCGCTCGGCTCCGCCGCACCGGGACCGACGCGGCCGCCAATCAGCTATAAGGGGGCGGGGGCAGAGCCCTCCCTCTGGTACCCACGGGTGCGAAGATGCGGGAGCCGCTGCCGTGGAGGATGCCCGCGGCCCCCCGCGGCCCCCTCTGCCGCCGCTCCCCTCCTAGAGCCGGCCCTCGGAACCTCCCGGATGCAGATCAGGAGCGAGCCGCCCGCGCCCCCGCCGCGCTGCCCCCGGCGCCTTGCTGACGCTCCCGCAGGGCAACACCGCCCGGACACGGCCCAGCCTCCCACCCGCCCCGCTGCCCCTCCCTCCCGCCCCCAGAGCTTCCTCTGCCCGTCGCGTAGAGGAGCCGCCGCGCAGTCCCGGTGCCGTGCCCGGTCCTGGCCGCCCCCCCGGTAGCGATGAGCCCGCGGGGCAGGCGGTGCCTCCCGCTGCTGGCGGGCCTGGCGGTGGCCATCGCCCTCGCGGAGGCCGCGACCTGTGAGTGAGGCATGGCGGGGGGGGGAAGGCGAGCAGGGCCGGGAGCGACGGGGCCGAGGCGGGGGCTGGCGCCGGTCCCTGTGGCCCTGGGACGGGGTGCCGCAGGCGGTCGTGGGGCGGCCCTCCTTCCCCGGGTAGGTGCCACTGGAGCGCTTTGATCCCGTCGGGTTTGGCTGCTCGCTGAAAGGCAGCGGTTACTGAATAGGGCAGCCGAGCTGTAACTTGGGGCTGGTCTGAAGCTGTTTGTGGCCGGTCTGAAGCTGTTTGTGGCCGAAGTGCAGGTCTGCAGCTTAGGGGAAAGCGTGCCTTCAGATAGCGCTTGAGTCGCCTAGGAGATAAAAACTGGGTAGATCACGGGCTCAGGAGAGTGGCATTATTGTGGAGTCCAGGCAAGCAGCCCTGCCTGTTGGTTAAGTTCAGACCTACCAGGCTAGGTAAGAACTACTTGCTCTCACATAGAGATAAAAAATAGAATCAAAGCTTATGTCTTTGACACGAAGATGTTTGAGCTTAGTAATGATAGAAGGCTATCTGGAACAAGAAGAGCTGCAGCTCAAAGTAAGGCTGTTTCTGACGTGGTTTGCTAATGATTAAACCGGCAGAAGAAAAAACTAATGTTTACTGTTCAGATGCGTGTTTGAATGCTAGTGATTGTGAGTGTGAAGGGAGCAGCATGGGAAGATGAAAGTTCATTTTATAATTTATTTTTGAACAAGTCCTAAAAATAAATCTTCTGATAAATGTTTTGTAACGTTTTCTCCTGTTTTCATCACATTTTCTGTGCCATTTATCTTGCTCACTGCATATCTTGTCAGTTTAATATGAACAGAGAGAACTTAGAAGTTGTCCTACTCATGCAAAATTTCTGTGGCCCATGTAGTCCAGTTTCCTATCATTGCCTCTGAACATTGCCAGGGATTTCTGTACCAGGGGGAAAAAGCCCAAAGAAACAGACAAAAACCAGAAAGATCTTATAAATGCAGCCTAATTTACCATTCAATCATAAGGGAAAGTTGCTTCTCTGATAGTTCAGCTGCGTTTGGTCCAGCATCCAGGGAGGGACATCTTTTGGATGAGATGGAGGAGAAACAAGCAAACATCAGCAGTTGGGTTGCTTCATTTTGTTGGCTGCATAAAGCTTATGTCACTGATGAGCATTTGGGGAGACTGTAGTTGCTGGAATTAGGGAGCCGATTGCAGTATAGCAGCTGTACAAACAAGACGATGCCACTTTCTACAGTGGTAGGGCATGTACTCCTTATTCAGTTTATAAGGAGCTTCTGGGAGAGAGCACTAGTAGGCTAGAACTGCTTTCCATAACTGGGAAATAAGGTAAGCAGCTGTAAGCTATGTTTAAATAGCCCAGTTGTGGTAGGTTCCTAGTTCCTTCTGCACTACGAAACAGCTGTAAGGAACCATGGAATCTCACCCTTTCCCCACAGTTTTCTTTCTTTTTCAGTAGCATAACTTCTAAACAGGTACTTGATAAGTAATCACTACACAGTGTCTCTACTACAGCTATTGAAATCGTAAGGTTATTGAAGTCCATAGCACTTGAGTGAGTACCAAATGAAGCACACAGCTCATTAAGGGTTAACTATTGGTTTGGCAGGGTCAGGAGTGGGCTGGAGTTTCCGGTAATCAAACTGGCAGCAACAGCAGTCAGGATTACTTTTTAAAACAAAGGTCTTATCATAATCTTCATAAGGAAAGAACAGTTAAATAAATACACTGCTAATTCTGTACATAAGAACTGAAATATTTGCAGTAAAAATATGGAATTCATATAGAGTTATATATTTTATTTAAACTCAGTCATAGGAAATGAGCTTAGGAGAAGGCTGAACTGCTGGGGTGTAAGGGGAAAGACCGGTTTCCATTACCCCACTGAACTGAAGACATGAGGTCAGCAGTGTTATATCTAGTGTAATGTCCTCAGTGTTATATCCAGTGCAATGTCCTCAAGAACACTGCATGTGCTTGGCATTTTCTTGTGTTTTACTCGCTACAAAACTCCTGTCACTAGAGGTCAAAACAAGATTGTTTACAGTCAGTTGTGGATTAGGCCTCATCTACACCACAGAGCCTCTGCCCTAAAGCTATGTCAGCATGCTCACACTGGTAGAAATCTGCAGCGTAAACAAAATCAGCGGTTGCAATGCAGGATTGTATCATTTTGTTGTCACTCCTTTTGCCTCGGAACAGATACATCCTTCTTATCAGTCTGCTTTTATGTAATGACAAATGCAGCCACTTACCCAAGTTAATTAAAATGACACTGCTAGCAATAGTTGGTGATAAATATATTATCAAAATGTTCTTCTGGGTATGCTTTCCAGTGTGGCTAGGGCTCAGAAGATCTTTCATGAGGTCTTTCGTGTCCCATCCTCCTGCCGCGCTTTTTCCCTGTCTCCAGTACCAGCAGAGATGGAGACATGTTCATCCCAGTCACTCAGCGCTTGTCAGGCCACACCTGGAGTACTGTGTCCAGTTCTGGTCTCTGCAATTCAAGAAAGACACAGACAGACTGGAGAGAGTGCAAAGGAGGGCCACCAAGAACCTGCCCTGTGAGGAGGGACTGAAGGGGTTGGTCTTGTTCTCCCTGAAGAGGACAAGACCTGGGGGACCTCATGGCCATATTCCAGTATTAAAGGGCTGCTTCAAAGAGGACAGAGGCTCTGTCTTTGCAAGGAGTCACGTGGGAAAGGCAAGGGGCAATGTGTACAAGATGTACTGGGAGAGGTTTCCTCTCAATATAAGAAAGTAATTTTTTACAATGAGACAAATCACTCACTGGAATAACTTCCCCAGGGACATGGTAGAATCCTCATCACTGGAGGTTGTCAAGATGTGACTTGGTGTCAGATAATTTCATCTAGGCTCCATTTCCCATGAAAGGCTGAATCCGATGATCTTTCGAAGTTCCTTCCAGCCTGGGCTGTTCTATGATACGTTAGTGATGGGCTCATGGATTGAGAAAAAAGGTCTAGGAGATCCACAGTTTCAGCAGTTTCCAATTCATTGCTCCTCCTAACTGCTGTGTGAAGGATACATAACAACCCAAGAATCCAAACCCAGCTCGTGAAAGATGTTAACAGCACTTGAGATGTACTTAGGGGTGCACCTTAAGGTTTGTGGAAGTGGCAAAGAGTGGAAGAGGAAAGCAGGCTTGAATCATTTCTTTTGTGCCAATAACTTCTGGCAGTGGGAGCCCAGAAAGTAAGACAAGACTTTTTTCTCTGAGCAGTTCCCTTGAGGATCAATTGTAACCTTAGAGAATTTTTCCCATTCTCCAGTAAGACCACCACGTAGATCAATGTGTATATAAGAAAAAATGAAGATTCAACTACCTAACTGCTGCCTGCTCATATACTTATTGTGTATTACTGGGGAAGGGCACAAGCTGACTTCTTGCGTTTCTAAGCAAGTTGCTGGTTGCTTGTTGAGACATAGGTGTCCTTCAAAAGTTTGGAGGTATGTTGTAGTGCATCCACCTCATACTCAGGACATCTTACCTGTTGCCTTACCAGGAAGATCATTCTTCCCAGCAGGAGAGCAGGTAGATCAGTGTGGAGTCACAAGCTTATCCCACATTAAATACATTTAGGATGCTGTAACAGAAAGGTTTTTTCAGGTCATTGTCCAGTGTTACACACCAGAGTGCTTTAGTTGTGTTCCCTGTCACTTGATAGAGACCTTTAAGAAATGTGTTTAGGATGAAATGATTTTCATTGCATCTGTCACCTGAAAGCTGTTCTCACTGCAGGTTCTGGTTCTCATTAGCTGTTCTTTCTAATAAGCCTTTGAAGTCCTTTCTTCCCTGTTAGTGCACAGGCAGTGAGAAGCTGTTCTCTGACACTTGGCTGGTGGCACATCTCATAAAAGTGCTCTGGGTTTGAGGCGCTACATGCTTATAAAGAGTAATGAATTGGCTATGTCTGCTTGAGTTGATCTTCGTAGCTTAGTGATGAGTATGTGTGCATACCATACCTGGCTTGCACTGCAGGTGTCCTGACCCTCACACAGTGTGCTAGTCTGAGAGGTTTAGTTGTGCAAAGGCTGATGAAGAAGCACAGGAGTAGAAATGTAGTGCTCTCTAGTTAACATATGCCAGCCATGCTCTTTAACCCTGTCAGCTGGTCTTCTTCCAATTATGCACATGCATTTTTCTTTTAATCACAAGGTATACCCCAAAATTAAGCTAACAAGGCAGTCTGATTTAGTTGTTTTCCCTGTAGAGCTGTGTGCTGTACAAAGAACATTGAAGCAGACAAATTTCATTTGTAGCATTATTTCTCAACTCACTTATTTGTTCACCATTTGTGTAAAAGTCAATAAAATGACAAAAATAAGATACATTAAAAGTAGGTAATGACTCCCGATGGGTCTGAAATATAACAGTTAGCTAGGATTGCATTTTATCTTGGTAAAATGTGAAGGTATTTGTAGGCTGTCTTGGTATTTCTCAGGATATCATTCTTGCCTGCTTTGCAATTATAAGACACATTTTTGGTCTCAAGTTAAATAGGATCAGAGCATTTACTCCTAGATGGCTGAAACAGGTAATATAAAAGGCTTCACATCTTTTTTTCCACTTGTTGGTCACGTATCTCACTTTGTAATACCCATAGCTTAAAAAAAAGCTACTAAAAAAAAATCTTGTCCTGAATATGATATTTAAATTACACTTTAGGCACAGCATTTTACAAACCTTTCCTTTGGTTAGAACCAGCTACCCCACATACAGAAAACAGAATCCTAGGTTTTCTTGCCCACATTTTCCAAAATGATAGAGAACAGCAACTCCTGATTAAGGATTTAATTCAGATGTTTGTGTTAGATTCTCATATTTGTTCAGTGCTCACTGATTTTCAGCTCTTAAACTAACAAACAATAACAGAGCTCTTTTTGTTTCTGCTCAGTTTTATCCCAGGAGTATGCCTCTCAGTTCCTGGTGAGGAAACGTCGAGCAAATTCTTTTATGGAAGAAAGTAAGAAAGGAAATCTAGAAAGAGAGTGCATTGAAGAATTGTGCAATAAGGAAGAAGCCAGGGAAATCTTTGAAAACAATCCTGAAACTGTAAGTATCTGATGAATACCCACAAGGTAGATAGTTGTTCCTTGCAGAGGAAAGATGGAAGTACACAGAGTTCACGCTGCAAAGCTAGAAGGATTGCACCATGCAGACCAAGAACTAGTTTGAAATTCCTTTGAAAAACCTTCACATTTAGTAATAAACCCTGTAAAGCAAAGAGAATGGCTGAGCAGGTATTTGATTTCCAGTACGGATAACCAGTTTTAGACCACAGTTGCCTGCAGGCATGCCATCCAGGGAAACTCTGTTGCCTTCAATTAAAAGTTTACACTAAGGATGCATGGCAGTGCAGCCCTTTTCATGAAGGGATTGAACATATTACTGCAAGCTTTCTTCTTAGTGGGGAGAAGTCTGTTCCTCAGTTCATTCTCACTTCATATTAGTTGGTATTTATTATTTCATTCAATATAATATTCATATTTATTGAATATAGATTAATATTCATATATATATGAAATAAAATAATTTTATTCACCTTTGTACTGCAAAAGGTTTATTACACAATATATGCAGTTAAAATGAATTCTTGTTTTGCAGATCATGTCAGTTCCATATTCTTTCATACCATTGCATGTATTTAGATATATTGATTGTTAAGTTTAAATAGTTTCAGTAATCAATTATCAGTTGCTTCTAACAATTTCTGGTTTAGTAACACTTTTCACTTCGTTTGGAATAAATTGCATGTAAGATGTTCAATCTATTCCAGGGGTTTTTGTTTATTTTGGGGTGAAAAGGGAATTAAAGGATGCTGCTGTGCATCCAATAACAAGATCTTCCCATTTAAAGAGATAACTTTCAGAGTCATTTTGACACCCAATTAATTTTCCTTACTTTCAAAGTGTCCAGTTCAGTGCAGTATCTTAGTCTCTCTACTGAGTCTTGCATTTATTGAATAATCTGCTGATTTAGCCTATACAATAGTTATATAGAAAACTCGGCCTATGACTCAAAATTACTTTGTCTTTTTCACTTGTTTTGTAGTAATAATACCAATATATTTTAGTATTCATTCAGTGATATATTTTACTGCGATTTTATCTACCTTAAATTGTTCTTACTCTTTATTTTTCTTTTTGCAGGAATATTTTTATCCCAAATATTTAAGTAAGTACAAGAGCCCTGAGCAAGTATAATCATTCACTGGTCTTCGTATTTGGATAATGCTAGTTTAGTTATTCTGCTCATAGTGCTTGAATGATTTCCATGCCGATTATAACGCATAGTAGCTCCTAGGCAGTTCTGCGCGCTTAGATCCTAGCAGAGGCACTCAGAAGTCTGAGATCAGCTGCCTAATATGCCCAGACAAGTTTTCTAATTCAGGCTGTGAGAACAGACCCTTTGAAGATGCCATGCATAAGCTGTTGTAACTTCAGTCTACATGAGTGTTTGTATCATAAGCAGATTGTGTGGGTTTGCATTTGCAGGTTGCCTTGCCTCCCATCGAGCAGGGATTTTCAGGGTTATTGCAGTTACTCCAGATTCTCCAGCTGACCTGAGGGCTTGTGTCGTTGGTAAGTGCTGCTTAACTAAGACTTTACCTAATGCAGTCGCATCTAAGAACACACATGCACATGGCTTGAAAGCAGTTCACATGGGCAGGAAAAGAAGCAAATCTCCATTTAACTGATGCAAACTCCATCACATAAACCATAAACTGACAAAAAATAAACGGGTGAGATGAAGCATTTTCAGAGCAAGCAGTTTAAGTTAACTGGTTTATAAGGAATATTGGAAAAGAAACATGATTAACTGCAAAAATAGAAGGTAGAATTCTTCTGGAAACATAGAACTGACCTGTTCCAACCCACCAGTGTTCCCTCGTATCTCCTCTCTACCACATCTTTAATAGTTATGTCTGACTCTTTGTATCTGGCAAGTCCTGTTCTGTCAGTTAAGGGAAGAGGCCATCTGGTTAATTTTTCTTTCTACCACTCCTTGGCCCATAGTTACTCTGTATCCCTGCATGGAGCAGGCAACGTTGCCAGCCAAAAAAGTAAAATGCTAGGAAACTTGTGATGTTGCTCAAACAGTTGATTTTTTACACCTATACATTTATAAGTCCGGTGGGAATTGTGGGTTTTTTTCCCCTTGTAAATTCACAGGAAGTAATCTGTACCTTATTCCCTATTTGACACAGTTGAAACATCTCTCTAAACTTCTTAAACCTTTACAACCTGTCCTGGGTTCAGCAGTAGCAGTCATGTTTTTCCTTTGTGTTAGCTGGTGCAGTGCTGTGTTTTGACTTCTAGTTTGAGAACAGTGTTGGTGAAGCCGATGTTTTCGGTTGTTGCTAAGTGATGTTTACCCTGACCAAGGACTCTGTGAGGCTCATGCTCTGCCAGGGAGGAGGGGAGGCTGTGAGGAAGCAGAGACGGGGCGCCTGACCCGGGCTAGCCGGGGAGGTATTCCATACCACAGCACGTCATGCCCGGGGTGGGGGGTAACTGGGAGTTACCCGGAAGGACAGGGGCTTCCGGGTGGAACTCGTTTTCTTGGCCGGTGGTATCCTATTCTCTTCCCTTGTTATTTTCCCTTATCATTGTTTTAGCTGATAGTAGCGGTGGTGATTTGTTGCTGGACTGTTCTTGTCTCAACCCGTAGGAGTTGCACTCTCTCGATCCTCCTCCCCGTTCCTCCGGGAGCGGGGAAGGGGAGAGCCCCGGTGCAGGGGGGGGGGAGACGGACATGGACCTTGATTGTTGTCAGCTCGGCACCACTCACTGGGAGTGAGTGAACAAGTTACCTGACTGGGTTTAAACCACGACACAACCTGGTTGCACTGAAGTAGCTTATGGTTAGTTTGAATAGGGATACTCAACCATCTGACACTGTTTTTCTCATTGAAAACTATGACGGGGAAAAAAATCCTTAATAATTACACTGCTCATGGTCATGGATGAACATATTTTCCAGATCACTTGACCAACATGACCACTGTCACAAACTAAAACGCACTCGCATTCATATCGCTCTTTCTCACTCTCATTAGAGGTCCTGGGAGGAAAGGATTTAGCAGGGTTGTGTCAACGTGCAGTGTTTCTGTAAACAAGTAGCTTACTGGATAGTCACTGGGTATCTCCCATTTGGGTTTACATGATAACAATCAAGTTACTATTGGTCAGTCCCCAGGATAAAAAAAGAAGTGTGTATGCATAACATTTACAAGAGTTTCTAAGGCTTAAACGTTCAATAAAACTTACGCACGTTCATGGAAGGGAGCTATTGCTGAGAAAGTGGAATTAAAAATTCCCATTAAAACTATATGACATTGTTTCAAATGCTATTTCATTGAGACAAAGGTTTTGTCATACTGCAATCAACATCTCTAAACCAAGTTTTGTCTTTCTGAACTTGCCGATCTAAATCGATTTGATACTGTCAAAATCAAAAATCCAATTTTCCTAACGGGAAGGAAATCATTCTAAGAATTAGTAGAATTAAAATCTCAAGCTGAAACAAACCAGAGAATAAAAATAACAATGCAAACAGAACTGACAGAAATGCAGTTGTTTTCAGATTTGTCCAAATTACCTACACATTACCTGCCCATGGCAGGGGGGTTGGAATTAGATGATCTTAGGGTCCTTTCCAGCCCTAACTATTCTATGATTCTAAATGAACACACATTTTAAAGGCATACATTTTTGGATAAACAAGTACAAAAGATTGTGAATATACTGACCTTTTAAATACCATCTAGAAAGGAAAAGGAAAACTTTCACAGGAATAGGAGACCCTTTTTCATACTTTTCTAATCCAAGCATGTATCCAAGTTGCATTTTTAAGACCCTAAACATCTCTACCCCGTACATCTGTATACTTAATTGCTTTTAATAATAAATACTTAAAAATCTCTGCATTTACATCTATCCATCTCACCATGACACATCTTTTAGATATCAAAGCCTCCTGAGTGGCAGAGGAACCACAATACATCTCTCGCCGCTCACCGCTTCTGTTATAGGCTGAGTATATCTTCTGACATTTAGTTGTCACATTGCTGTCTAGGAGGTCAGAAGGTACCCTGAAAGGGGAAAAGAGGAGCACTAGGCCTGCTTTCAGAACAAATGGCTGCTGCATTACTGTTCTTGCGGTGGCATCTTAATCATTCATCCGTGGACATAACCTCTTTGTCCATCTAGTCCTATCCATTCTGTCTTGTCTTCTTCCTCTAGTGTATTTCACCAGTTCTCCTTTTTCCATTCACTGATTGACTAATTTTCTTTCCCTTTATACCCTTAATTCACCTCATTCTACCTACTCATGTTTCATGCTGCCAACCCAATCAATCTTCTGTCAGATCAGACTCTCACAAGCCATCACTGCTTTTTGCTCAGAAATGTTTACAGTCAGGCTTGTTCCTGAGGATGCCTTCCACATCTATCACTTATGAAGTGCTTTGCTTGTACCAACCTTAGGTCACACACTTGTACCTGAACCTACAAAAGCAGGAAATAATAAAAAAGGATTAAAAACCATAGGGAGTTCTAGAACTTTCCTTTGGAAATTGGATCCACACATAAACATCATACTTTTTATTTCTTCTGCACAATTTCTTCTGTCAGTCTTCATCTGCAATTGCAGTCCTTTGGTGTACACTGTGAATATTACATGACATGCAGCACCTATTCTAGAGATGCTCTAGAGTTTTGGAGCATGGCTGGCCTTTGGGCTTTTGGATTTACTTGAGGCAGAATTTAATTAGAAGTGGGTTTATTTGACAAATATACTGACACATATTTTGTTAAGCTACCAGCATATTCAGGAGACACAAACAGAATGATGCCTTCTGTGCTATGCTGATGTAAAATTAGGAAAATGGTGGGGAAAATGAAAAGAACTTCATGTATTTTGATTAGAGAAAAAAAAGGCAGTGAATTCAGTGCTCTTTGCCCCAATCTCTGTCTTTTAAGCCTTGCTTTCGGAGATCTTGCTAGCATATATAGACTTCAGTTGCTCTTTTAGATGCAAATTTGTTTGACATTGAAGTTAATACTTGTAAAAGGTGACAGTATTAGACACTGATGTATCCAGTCCATCCACAGGACCTGGAAAGCGAAGGCAAGCTGAGGCATTAGTTTCTCTGAAAATGTGACTCTCCTTGAACAGAGAAACTGACTTCTGTAATCTTGAATTCTTGAAAATTTGGTCTTTCTAGTGAAATATGTCCTTAAAATGCAATGAAAATAGTATCAAGTCTGTGTTTGGTCACATCTTGCAGGGATTAACATGGTTTAGCAAGTCATTTTCTAGTTGTTTTCTGTCTGACAAAGTACTGGTGGCTTTTTCTCAGTCATTACAGATTCTTGGTGATAGAACTAATGCAAGATGGTTGCATGGGTACTTGATGTTACATCTCAGGCCCTTTCCTATTTCATTAAGTGTACCTGTGGGGAAAGAAGAAGACAGGCTAATCTGATCCTTGAGGAAAAAATAATCCCAGATAACAAGTATTTCCAATATTTTCTATCCCACAGACATTTCAAACCAGTGCAGCCCTCTGCCATGCCATAAAGATGGATATAAGGATTGCATAGATGGACAAGCCCAGTATACGTGTGTCTGTAAACCGGGATGGCAAGGAGAGAAATGTGAAGAAGGTAAAGTCTCTAATCTCTTGATGATTTTAGTTCTCAAAACCACAATTATAGTTCTACTATTATTTAATAGTATCTGATTTTTAAGTATACCCATATACAGTTGGTCAAATAATGCCTTCCTCTCAAAGATTCTTATTTTGTTTTCCTTCTAGATATAAATGAATGTGATGACTTAAACGGAGGTTGTAGCCAGCGTTGTTCTAATTTACCTGGAAGCTACCGTTGTTTATGCGAAGATGGCTACTTTATGCATTCAAATAAACGGGATTGTGGAGGTAAGAAGTAAGGCTTAAGGAGACCATCATGACATGACAGTACCTTGCCTGTTGACAAGAGAGAGGAAAGAATTTAGTCTAGTAGTTTCATGAATTGTCTAAGTCAACAGAAGCTTGCATTACCTCTGAAAGATGCAGTTCTGCTTCAACTTGGCTCCTCATTCCGCCTGCAGCCTTACACCAGTGCAGGCATTTGGGCAACCATATAGTGATCCAGATCAAGGAACTGAGGTGGGTTGAAACCAATTTAGAAAGGGAAAACAAACAGAAAAAAGAGAAAGGCTATAGATTAGATTCTGCTTCATTACTAGAACTCTCTAAAGCTTGCTTTGGTCACTAATTAGTTTCACATACCCGTTAAGCATGCTGAAACAAGAATCTAGAGTGGTGTGACCAGCTAATATTGTTTCCATGGAAATCCTGTCTGGTTAACACTGGGTTAGGCTGAACCACTCCTAATTAGTGATTCTACTCTTTTGGGAGTTTGAAGTTCATTGGAGAAGAAGCTATTAATGAATCTGAAAATGCTCTTAATGGAGAGAAAGATTTGTCTTTTGTCACTCAGAATATTTCTTCTGTACATGCTTGTGTCAGTTACTATTGGCAGTGACAATATATTCCAGACAGAGACTATGTACTGACATAACTAGCAATTCTTGCTGCATAGTTAGGAGTACAACCTCATTCCATTTTCATGTCATTTTATTCCCTGACTATAACAGTAGTTTTGGATAATATCAAATAATTCAAAAAGCCAGACTTGAGGGTCATTTCCTGCTGTCGCTTCCTTTAGCCTATATATTTTTGTGAATGAATAATTCCCAAAGAAATTCCAGAATGGAAGACTGCTGTTTCATCAAAAAGCGCAAGCAGACAAGTTTTTAAGAATCTCTGTAATTCTTGGAAAGGTACTGGAAAGGTTGGTTAAAAACTTAAAGACAAAAATACACTAATACATCTTAGCACATGGAGTACTAGTTTGGTCGTTTGATAAACCAGATTTATGTATTTCATTACATCCAACTACAAAATTATACACCTAGGAATTTGGACTACACAGAGTAACTATAGAAAAGCAGATCAAATTCAGGACAGCTTTGGGAGTCCTAGCAAGCCGGTGGCAGAATCTGTTCTCCCTGTGCAGCACCATTTCCACAAGTCCCACAAGCCACAGAGAAAACTAGAATGATCCCTGCACAAACAAGTGGGAATTGAAGTACTAACGGGGATCTGCTATTTTTCTGTCTGCAGGACTTCTGGTGAGATTGATACTATACTCTGCATCCAGTTGTGACATACACATTTTGAAAATGACATTGAAAAATGGGTAACGCCACATAAGATAGACACTAAAATGGTCTGAGTGGTGTACAGAAAGTGAGGGACTTGAATACTTGTCAGCATAGCCAGTTAACAGGCGATTGTGACGTAAATTGATTGTAGCATGTAAGAAACTCTGATAGGATTATCTATTGGCTTTCTAGATGTCTTTTTGTAAGGTAAGGTTTTATTATTCAGTCTGGTTTAGTTTATAGGAAAACTGCAGGCTGTTTCTCTCTCTGCCTTCCTGGACATGCATCCCTTTTCCTGTTACTCACAGAATAGACAAAAGAATGTGAAAGGCAGGCAGGCAGAGAGTTTGTTTTCCTGGCCATGCAGAAGTGCCTTTTAGGGACCTCTGTAGATCTTTGCGGCTGCTTGAAAGCTTGGTAGACATAGCAAGAGCGAGCCAGTTTGCCCACCTCAATCACTTGCAGTTTTGGATAGAGTTAGGAAAAAATTATATGCTAGAGAGCGATTTGTTTTCAGTAACTTATTTGTATTTCTAGATATAAATGAATGTCTGTTACATTCACACATCTGTGGGACCGCCACCTGTAAAAACACCCTGGGGAAATATGAATGTGAATGTCCAGAAGGGTACACATACAATGCAACGTCCAAGAACTGTGAAGGTAGGTCTTTCTCCCTCTATCACCCCTTTTCTCTTTCTTTTCTCCCCACCCCTCATGCATCCCCTTTAAAAGCCAAACTCCAGCATCTCATCTGGTGATGTACCTTCATATTGTTTACTGTAATATGACATGATTATTTGTTCTTTCAGAGGTTCAATCAGTCTGTGTTACATGTAGTGTAACGTAGTGGAACGACTTAATACCAAATGTTAAAAGGTTTTATGGTTTACTACCATGTCCTGCTGTATGCCAGATAACTTTCTCAGTTGATGGGAACACTCCTGCCTCAGTGTAGAGAGGACATCTTATCCAAGCTCTCAAACCAGCTTGCATGTTTCTTTCAGATAACTTGGAGCAGTGTGTTCAGGACCTGGATATCTTGAGGATCTAGTGCCTTGTACCTACTTTTTAATCATCTTTACAGTTATAAGGATGGAATATTTGAGATCAGTCAGTTAAATATTAATCTCTAACTCAAGAGAAGCTATAGCAAACACAACCAAAAGTCCTTATTTGGCAATTCTAAACTGGCAAGACAGTTAGGAAGATTTAGAAAGAGGTAACTGCCAGAAATTAAAACCATGTTTAATCAAGTGGTCTCAAAAACCTAAAAAACTTGTCTTTATCCATCTGATAGGCTGTGTAGGTGCTTATTTAGCCCTCATGGCCAGGGCCATGTCCTCATCTCTGTCCTTTCTATGCCCTTAGATGTCAGATACTGGAAAGAGCTTAACACAAGGGTCACTGAATTCCATTTAAAATAAAATCTATCTATTCCTTCCTTGGGGTATCTAGTTATGATATAAAATAACAGCATTAGATTGAGTTGATCTCTGTCCTAGGCTGGAAGTGATAGCATGGCAGTTGGATAAAATAGTTTTTATAAAGACCCCACATTTAAAATAAAATTGTTCTTAAATATCTAGAAATTGTTCTTAAATACTTATAAAAACATAAAATAAAATTGTTCTTAAATATCCATATGAAAAAAACAGAGCTGCACTGAAAGAATCTTTCCTCAGGAGTATTCTTTTCCAAAATGAAAATCTGGAAGAAGGAATTTCAAACCCAAGTCCTATAACAATTATAGCAAAGTTGGAAAGTACCGATAGCTAGCAGTAAAGCAGGAAGAAACCATTCATACACAGGATGTCATAAAATAATTCTTTCAAGTATGGGGGTATTTGCACAACACAACATACTTTATTTCTTTCTACTTGTTAGAGTTTGTTTAGTACACACATCAGAAGTTAAATTTCAGTTGTAGAAGAGGTATCTAAGCTCTTACAGTTTTATTGGAAAGAGGAATTTACATTGTCAGTTTAAGCAAAATACATCACTGTCTTATTTTAAATGCTGCCTTCATGTTATTGCTCAGAAGGGTGTAACAGTAGCTTCTTGCTGCCTATGAATCTTTTGCTGCATGGCTTTTCATGCAGCTTTCTTGTGATAAAGCTTTGCACAGTGGTAATGATGACATATTCAGGCATCAGCTCTTTGTCCAGTTACTACGGGATTAAAACATTACTGATGGTTTTGTGTCCCTGCATGCACTGAAGTGAGAAAAACTTCACAATAATTAATCTAATTCTTGCTCCTTTTAGTACTTTCTGCAGACACATGGGTTACATCAAATTGAATTCAAGCATTGTTTTTCTCCCAAAACATAGTTTCCTGAAGGTTGCAAGATGAGGACATTAAAATGAGCAAAGTCTTGCCTCCTAGAAGAGGGATTATGCTGCTAAACTTTCAGCCCTTGTTGTAATCACATTGAGTCACCAAATCCAGCCTAAGGACAGGGTTGTGCAAACTGACAGGAATGTAGCA
Organism: Pezoporus wallicus; assembly: GCF_028554395.1. Taxonomy (NCBI): domain Eukaryota; kingdom Metazoa; phylum Chordata; class Aves; order Psittaciformes; family Psittacidae; genus Pezoporus; species Pezoporus wallicus. Next base: position 4,239,831 of record NW_026639755.1, read on the forward strand.
TCAGAGAAATACTAAATGACAATAGCTTTTCATTGTCATATTGCATGTAGGTAGCCAAATTCCATTATGCTTATTGGAAAAATCAAATTTACATACATGTATGCATGACTGTCTCTATGACAGATACGAGTGGAATAGAAGAGTGTTTGGGGTTTTTTCCTTATCCATTCTTCAGAGGAAGTAGCTACAGTTCTTCATCCCCTCCTTTTGGGAGACACTATCGATGGAAAATATTGGCCTCAATTTTGGTATATCTTTGCCTATTTTCTTCTGTCTTCTCTGAAAAGGGCACTGCTTTTAAAGATCTGACTGAACCAGTTAATCAAACAGCACACAGTATGTCTGTATCTTACGCATTATCTCTCCCTAGCACACAGGCTGAAAATTTGAGACAAAGAATCAGCGTTTCCTCTTCCCACATTAATTGTGTCCTGCCTCCCCACATCCACACTCTGGGGAAATCAGTATATTTCCCTAGCATTATATAGCTCCCTTCTAGGACATGGTATGCAGCTCCTTTGTGGCCGATTCTATTGTATATTAGCAACTTACCCAAAGCAAGCTGTTTTAGCCTTCCGCTGAAAGCAGCTGGATGAACCAGGATGCTGTGTGGATTCATGGGTTTCTACGAATAGCTTCTGTTGACCATTCTATGAGGGGGGACTGACACGTGGACAGATCTGTGGGAAGCCTTTGAAAGCTCAAACATGCAAAGGTGCTGACTACAACTTGGAAGGAAAAAAAGAAGCAAAACCAAACAACCAAAACCCAGGATAGTTACAGCGTAACTGAGAAAAACCTCAAAAAACCCTGGCCCTCTCCAGTGCATATCAGCATTTCTGTAGGAGGACAATTATCTCTGCACAGGGAGATCCTGCCATTTGGAGTGTTCTAGGATTGCAGAACTGAAGAGGGAGACTGCATATCTATGCAAGAAGCTTGGCTGTCCCTCTGCTGCTATAGTACACTCTGGAGAGGGACCCTTACCCCTGACCAGCAGGTTCATTTTAGTAAGGGAAATTTACACCCCTGCAAGATGGGTGCAAGCCCCCGAGTAGTTGATTTAATGATAGAAATGCATCTGTCACACTGCATGATAAGCTTTCATAATAACCTCATAAGTCTCTGTTTGTCTGCAGGCACTGGGTGAGCAGAATTAACTGCTGCTTTCAGAGAATTCAGCACCCAGATTTACTGTAGTGCTACTGGTTAACCAGTGCTTGTGGTTTTACTTTTGTACTGCTAGGTGTTCAAGTACTGGAAAGGTTATAGGACCTGTACACAGAACGATACCTCCTAAAGTATCTACTCACAGTCATGCTCCTTTGGGAAGGGCATAGGAAGAGAGGTGTTTGTTGGAGTATCTCTTAACGCTTATTGGAAGGTGTTAAATTATGATTTTGTTTTACGTCTTCTCAGTAGAGGGTTTTGTGGGTTGGGGTTTAAGTCTTTTTTTTTTTCCTTCTCTCTTGTGTGCTTATAGCTAGAGGCATTTCTTGGCCTTTTCAGATTGCCAAATGATCGTAAGCAGAATGATTTTATTAACATTTGTTTCAAAACAAGTAGCACAGTTTCTTTAATCTGAGGCCCTCTCCTGGTTTCAGCTGGGATGGAGTTAATTTTCTTCCCAGTAGCTGGTGCAGTGCTGTGTTTTGGCCTTAGTCTGAGAACAATGCTGATAACACACCGATGTTTTAGTTGTTGCTTAGTAGCTCTTACCCTGATAGAGGACTTTTCAGTCTCATGCTCTGCAAGTGAGGACCAGCACAAAAAGCGGGGTGAAGGAGCAGAGTTAGGACACCTGAACCAAACCAGCCAAAGGGGTATTCTATACCATAGAATATCATGCTCAGTATAGAAACTGGGGGAGCTAGCCAGGAGAGGCCAGCTGATGCCTGTGGACTGGCTGGGTATCTGTTAGTGGGTGGTGAGCAATTGTACTGTGCATCACTTGGTTTTGGGATCACTTTTTGTGTGCGTTATTCCTTCCTCTCTCTATTTCCTTTTCTTATTATTGTATTATTATTATATTCTACTTTTATTTCAATAATTAAACTCCTCCTATCTCAACCCACAAGGTTTTACCTTTTTTCTGGTTCTCCTCCCCATCCTGCTGCGGGTGTGTGTGTGTGAGCAAGTGACTGCATGGTACTTAGTTGCCAGCTGGCAACTGTGACAGGCCCAAAATTACCCTCATTAGAGTCTCTACCCAGGAGAGATTTTGTTTCTATATTAGAAATGGAACAGCTACATTGGCCTTTTATACAGCCTTTCATTTCTAAATTATTTATTGTATATGGCCTCCTAAATAGAAAATGAAGTTCCTTTAGTTAGTTTACCTTATTTGCAGCTCAAATCAGGTTGGTCGCCACAAATAGGTGCTGTCTGAAAATTAAGTATTTATGAGAGTGTTGTATGTTCTTTTAAAAGGTATTTTTACCTTGTATTTTAATTTTGGGTTTACGTGTCCTTTGTCCAGATACCTGCCATATATACTCTTAATAATCTATGTTCTCGTGACATCTGTTAGGGAAAGGAAGAGATCTGGCCCAAACGGCATTTCTTCAATAAATGGTAGTGATTTACGGGGTCTCTTTAACTAATTCAGCCACCTTACAAGATCAGCTTCTTACTGCCTCACAAATGAGACCAGTTTCTCCCCAGCTCTGCACACAAGGCCTCTATCAGATTGCTAGGTCTTATGTACCCAACAGGTAATTCTAGTTTGTAAGTTTTACATAGGAGACATCAATTAGCATTCGTTTAGCTTTGCAGCAGTCACCTACTGGATTCATGTTATGCCAGAGAACCCACTGTGTCCATTATTCCATTGATTTATTGTGTTAGTTTTCAGTCTGTGCCATGGATAATCTGAATAAATCTTTCTGTGTGGTTTCATTTCTTCTAGATATTGATGAATGTGCTGAAAATGTTTGTGCTCAACTCTGTGTAAACTCCCCAGGAAGTTATAGCTGCTATTGTGATGGCAAAAAGGGGTACAAGCTCTCTAAGGACCTGAGGAATTGCGAGGTAAAATTGCACTATATAAAATTCCATGTGGAAAATCACAAAGTTCTATATTTCTTCATGACAGCTGTAAGTTACATTAAGGAAAATAGGCAGCTATTTGAAAACTGATTCAAAATTGCCGAGAAAGTGCTGGGAACTCCAGGCTGTGGTTTGGCTCACAAAATAGACCTGGTAGGGATTTGGATGCATGCTCAGTTCATGTATGCTCATTTACAGGAATCCTGTCAAAAGAAGCTTTCCAGCTTTCCTTAGTCAGTCATCTTTATTCCCTGCTGCTTCCAAAAGAAGCCCCAGCTTTCTCCTATCAAACACCTAATTCCTGTTCACATGACTCAGAGCCAGAATACTCCATTTGTCCACGTGTTCCCAGGTTTTCTTTGGACTGCTCAGAAGTTTTCGCTTGCTCTTTCAGAATTCCTCTATGCTTTGCCTGTTTGGGTCAAAAAACCTGGATTGTTTTCCACAGTTCTCATCTGCCACAACTTAAGAAAAAGCATTTAGGAATAGTTGCCAATTGAAGAACATCTTTGAGCCGAGACCAGCTGTTCTTGCTCAGCCTGAGAATTTATACTTCTTAGGAGCAGCAAGTTTGTAACTCCCAAGAATTCTAGTTCAGGGATTTTCTTGTGAGTGATTCACTGTGTACATTGAAAGGTGCAGGCAGGCTGAGACTTGTTAGGCTAAGGGAGCTCGGATAACTGCCAATAAAAAGCCACCTCTAACATCGTAGAACAAAATTGGCCTTGAACTGTAGGAACAAGGTCTGACACAAGTCCTAGCATGTATGTATTAGATCTTGTTTGTGCTTTCTGAAGCTTAATATCTGAACAGCACTCGCAGTTATTAGGGTTCATTTTGCTTATTCATGAAACAGGAAGAGCATCTTATAGCTTCATGTTATTTTTAACATCGTGTTCAAAAGCAATTAACTTTCTACCTGGAAGTTAGTTGCAGGCCTTTTAAGAATAATAAAACCAAAGTTTAATCAGCAGAAAATACATGCAGTCGGAAGACAAGTGACAGTAGCAGGCATAAAATGAAGAAGCCATAAAATTCAAGATGAACACCTCCACATTTAATAAAACTGCTGCATCATGAATAGATAAGTCAGAGTTTGGGAACTGCATTAACTTTTACCAAAGTACAGCCTCTGTTTTGAGAACAGAAAAGCCCTTCACACCTAGTCTTGATTGTTCCCTTTTATGGGATAACTATACTGCCATCATATAGACGATATTCAAGGGGTGTTTTGAGGGATAACTTTAGATCAAAGAGACTTTAAGGTTCCTACTAGTCAATGACATAGGTGCTGTAAAACACATACTGGAATAATCTCCCACCTCTCTTCACATGCAGAGCCCAGTTCCCTGTACCTGAAGGAAATTTGAGTGTTTTTCTTTGAAAACAAAGCTGTAGATATTTCTTTAATTATAACATCACAGTTTCAGAAGACAAGACAACCATGTCTTATAATGGATACCTGACATTTCTTTACTGGAAGTTTGACAAGTTTAAAACTGCACCACATATAAAATAGGTATTATCCCTGGATATAAATATCTTTGTTTAAAGCTTCAAGTAGGTGAGGAGGTAAAAGAATAAGCACCATTTTTTCCCCCTCTTAGTGCAACTGCAGTTGGTGGTCTGTGCTTTCTCACACTAACTTTGGCTAGAGCATGAGGATTAAGCCCTGGCAGTGTTCAAGGCCAGGTTGGACAGAGCCTTGGGTGAGATGGTTTAATGTGAGGTGTCCCTGCCCATGGCAGGGGGGTTGGAACTGGATGATCTTAAGGTCCTTTCCAACCCTAACTATTCTATGATTCTAATACATTTTACATACTGTTACAGGCTTTTCAGTTGCTAAAAATATTTAGAATTTCATTTACAGTTTTTCTGAGAATGTAGGTCTTAAGAGCTCCATATCCCCACTAACAGTTCTCGGAGATATTAGTTCAGTGCTACTCCAGCAGGAATTGTAGCGTTGATTTTGTCACATTCCTTTCCAGAGCTTGAACAGGACAAGTACATTTAAGGGACAGCCAGATAGAAACACCTTCCGTTGACCTGTTACTTAATCCACTTGTAAACTGTTGCTTTTTATTGCAGGTAAATTGTTCTAGTAATGCTAGAGATTATTCAGCTATGAATGGTTGTACATAAATATCGATAGTGAAAAACAAAAGGTGATTTTGATTTTGTTAATTAAATCTTTTCAAGACACAGTTCTCGCCCCATTCCCTTCTGACACCTGATCATATTTAGGTTCCAGACAGCTTTAGTAATGGAGCCTGACAGGACCCTAGTAGGTGGGTGTCACAGGTCCTTGATGAAAGGAAAGCACTTGCTGGGGGATTTGAATTCTTGATTCAAATGCTGACTAAGTGAATATTAGTTGCAATCCACCAGAACTCCGTTTCAACCTGAATTATCCTCTAACAGCATAAATAATGGACATCTCAAGCAAAACCAAAACCATGCCCCTTCATTTGTAAGTAAGTATTCAAGTTTAAAAAACAAAAGGAAGAGAAAATAGAGGTAAGCCACTGCTTAAAAAAAGGGACAGGCTAGCAGCCAGCAATAGGAACAGGAGTTGCTTCACGACCTATCACAGTGCATTAACAGCATTTTTTTATTCTCTATCATTTTCAGTCTGTTACTGCCTGTATCCCACTGAACCTTGAAAAGAATTATGAACTGCTTTACCTGGCAGAGCAGTTTATAGGAATTCCCGTTCTGTACTTAAAGTTTAAATTGCCAAATGTCACAAGGTAAGCATTTGCTAATGATAAAAGTATGCACTGAAATTATGGACATTGGTTTCCATTCATTTTCTGAGGGTTTAGAAAGAGTGCATTGCATGAGTAAATGCTATCACCACCTCCCCACAGGTTAAGATACCTTTTATAAGGAGAATGAATTAACTTGGGTTCCTACGTGTACTAGCACTTAGAGGAAGCTGGAGTCATTTGAAAGTGGACAGATGAGTCGTGTCTGGAGTCATTTTTACAGCATCTCTTACTGGTTGTACCATGTCCTTAAGCCACCTCATCAGTACAGGCAGCAGCTCTTACATGAAAAAACTAATAGGTCATCAAGTTTCCTCCAGAAACCTCCGAAGCAGGTAGGAGGTGATAGCAGCTATGTCCCAGCTAGGAAAAAGTGCACAGCTAGGGTAAAACATATAGCATTGGCATTCAGATGTGATTGCATCTATGAATAACAGAGTTGGAGTCTTTCAGCCATTCTAGTCCTGATTACAAGTGCTGTTGTAGGGAGCAGTGTATGGACTGGGAGGAAGTTCAGAGATCCAGACTTGAATGAGCAAAAAAGGAAGAAGATTGGAGGCAGTAAGTTTTCATTAGTTTGTGGACAAGAGAGCAAAAAGATTGGTGCTTCCCCATCACAGAAGCTTACTCTTCCTCTGAAGGAAAGAGCAGGTCTTGGGGAAGGTGTGAGCCAGTGATACAGATACAGGAAGGCATTCAGAGCTCTTAACATGAAATTCAGATATTACAGGACAATAATAACTGTATAGCTTCCAGTTACAGATGGGAAAGGCTTTCATCTGGATGTTGCTGCTACTTTACCTCTGCTCTGGGTAGAAGCTGTGACATGCTACATGCATACAGCTGAGAAACAAAACCAGGCCAATGCTTCCACCTCCTCCTCCCCAGTGCTTCCTTTCAGAGTGTTCCAAGGACACCAGTAGAACACTGCACCTTGTCGAGAGTGCTGTCTATATGATTTCCTTTACTGCTGCCAGAACAATTGCTAATGGTAGTGACCCTGTTATTACTTGTGGGCCTCTTCACTGCAGCAGCTGAAATTGTAGTGTTCTGTGATTTACTGACTGAACAATTTGAGGGTAACAGCAGCAGCAGCAGCAGCTGTTAAGCTGGTGATCCCCAGAGCCTCAGAACCTTACAGAAGGACATAAATATTGAGAACTTTTTCCCCTGCCACTATTCCAAGTTGACCAGGCATTAATGCTCTCCTCAAAGACCTTTCTGAGATGATAAATGTTTGACACTACCTTAATAGCATCTCTGTAAATACAGAATGGTTTCTCTGTGGGTCTGCATGAGGGACAATGACATCTAGTGGGCAAAGAACAAGACTGAAAGTGAAAGTGACCCGAGTTCTTAATTACAGCTCCCTTACTTGTTCTCATCTCATCAGATCCTAATTTCCAAATGTTTTATTTTCTCCTTTCATCCTTTCTCCATTTTATCTAGTTCAGATGTTCTAGGGGACAAGGACTGGTTTTCACTCTACTTATACTCTCTTCCACTCTGCAGGTTCTGTAATGTAAACCATCATTTTTGCTACATACACCAGTTCAGCCAACTGCCAAGATCCAAGCAGCAAATCCTGGAGGTAGAGAATGATATATAAAAGGCAGCAGTAACCAAAACAAACTGCTAGGTTATAATTGTTGTAGGATGACACTTGGCAATCCCGTTGTACTGAAGCACATCATAGATCATGTGTTTTTTCCCACAGCACAGCTCCACAAATTGCAACAGGAATATTACATCTCTCTTCTTACTCAAGGGAGTGTGATATCCTTTACAAGTAAAGCCCATAGCAGATCTGGGAACTGAACCAAGGCTCTTTCAAATCCCAGCTCAGGGTGTTCATCTCAAAACTTTGCAGTGGATTTGTATGACCAAGGCTTACATTAGATTCTGTTTTTTTTGCTGATTGTGTGCAAATATCACAGGTGCTGAAATACAGAGTTACCAAAAGCTTAATATCTATGATTTTTTTTTCTTACCCCATTAACAAGGTATCTTAAGCTATGCAGTATTTCATGTTTCCTGTCTTCTTATTAAGATTCCTTGTTCATAACTCAGATTTACAGCAGAATTTGATTTCCGGACATATGACGCAGAGGGAGTTATCCTGTATGCAGAATCCCTTGACAATACAGCATGGATCTTGCTTGCTCTTCGTGATGGAAAGATTGAAGTTCAGTTCAAGAATGAATTTGTAACAAAAGTCACCAGTGGCGGCAAAGCCATTAATGACGGGCTATGGCATATAGTAAGCTGAGTTTCCTTCTCCCTTTTCCTTCCTTCCTTTAACCCATTATGGGAACACTCTGTCTTGGTAAGTAAATCAGGGACTATCTAATAAAAAGCCTTAAAGTGATGCCCTCAAATCTCAGATTTAAAAATCAACCAAGATCGTGACATCTATTTACAATAAAGAAAGGGGAAGTTACCACTAGCGGGCAACATAGGAATTATTCTTTGTAATCATGAAAAAGAAAGCAGCAGAGTATTAAAAAGTGTGATTGCATGGTCAAGTGCAGTTATTACAGCAAGTGTCATTATTAGATTAGATAGATATTATTAGATTAGATAAAGTATCTAGAGTGCAAGTTTTACATTGGCTAGACCAGAAATCCATCTTATTCTTCAAGCTTGCATACCTAAGATGAAAGGCCTTGGTCACTTAAACTATCTATAAATCATACTAAATTAATGTCAGTTGGGGCTTATTTTTAAAGAGGGGTGAGAGAAGCTAGGATCCTGCTTAGACCTCCTTTTTCAGTTCAGTGCAACTTCCTTGAGATTAAAAATCTACTTTGATGCCTAATAATAGTGGGAGCAAGCATTGAGCCTATTTTGTCTATGTTTCATCTGAAGACTCAATCCTTTGTAGCAGGTTGTAGTGACATAGTGAGCTGTGTGCCAAATGTGGACTTGATATAGAGGAACTGCAGAAATCAGCTTCTGGCAAACAGTATAGCACATAAAGCTGCGTAGTCAGCTGCATGGGTTTTCCCAAGGGCAGGATGGGGGTGGAATGGGTGATCATCCTCCTGTGGATGTCCATGCAGATGGACAGCATTCTGATTCAAATTTGAATTTGCTGTAAATATTGACTGCATCAAAACTAAGTTACCAGTCAGACACTTAGAGAAGCATTAATAATGCTTCCTATGGGTGTACGTAATTAGTATTTAAATTATTCTGCATGTTTGTATGTGTATATGTAATTATTTATATTTCCTTTTAGATATCAGTTGAAGAACTGGAACACAGCATCAGTGTAAAAATAGCTAAAGAAGCCGTGATGAGTATTAACAGTCCAGGAACTCTTTTTAAACAGTCACAGGGCTTCCTGGAAACTAAGGTGTACATTGCAGGATTACCTCGCAAAGCGGACAACACTCTTGTTAAACAGGTAACTAAAATACTAAGAGTAATGGTGATTAATACTGGTCTGATATTTATTTGGGTTTATTTTATTTACTTACTAGTCACACAAGGAGGAAGAGTTGCATGGAATCCTTTTAGAAAATCAAAGTTACATTATTAAAACACTGTTCTGAAAATAAAGATGCAAGGAGCTTTGTAGTCTGTCTTAAGTTAGGTTTCAGTTGTAAAAACACCTAATCATAAAATGGTTTGGGTTGGAAGGGACATTAAAGAGCATCTAATTCCAACCTGCCATGGTCCCCACAGCCTTAATCTCTCAGGATTCTGTAGTCCATTCCCTAATATAGCTTTAAGATTCCCTAAATCACGTCTGCTGCAGGAGTATTTCACAGTGATTCATGTTTCCGGTGCTGGCCTTGGCTAGGCTCTGAATAGGTATGGAATTTACTGTGCAGGCAGCACAATGAGCATTCATTTCTACTAGGTTTTATAATAGTCCAGGCTAGACAAGGCCCATGATTCTCTCAGTCTTCCATCCTTAGCAGCTCTGTCTTATGCTGGGGATGGGTACAGTCAAGTTGTTGCCAAACTAACTGGCAGTCTAAACAGAGGTGCAAGAAATAGCGGTACAGTAGAGACTGCAGCTTTCCCCAACCCACCTAACCCATTTTTGTCAAAAGTGAATCAGAGAGAAGAAATAGGAAGCAATACAACAACATCCCGTTACCCAATAGAAGGTAGTTTCAGAAATGCCTTTGTACTTTGTTACAAGGAGCAAACGAAACCTCAGACAAGGAGCAGTGCTAGTGATCGTTGTCTTTCAGCAACAGAAAAGCTGTTGTGACCTGAACAAAAGGACAGCGTGACCTTTAAAAATTGAAGCAATCCTTTTGTACAGATGGCTGGCATCAAAATGGAAAATGTTATTAAATCAGAAATACCTTTTGAAGGCTGAGGTACTAAATGCATGCCATTTGTTTTCTCCCATCGTCACTGCTGTAACCTATCACATCGATAAGGCTGGTTTTGGCTGCCCAGAAATAAGCTGACGTGTAAAGTAATGCCATATTATTAGCATTTGTAAAGCAACTTTGAGTGCTAGCACCTCATGTTGTAATTCTTCTGCAGATTAACCCTCGGCTAGATGGGTGCATTCGTGCCTGGAACCTCATGAATCAGGGACACTCAGGTGTAAAAGAAGTTATTCAAGAAAAACAAAGCAAACACTGTTTAGTAGCAGTGGGGAGAGGATCCTTCTACCCTGGCACTGGAATGGCCATGTTTCAGATAAACTATAGTAAGTATTCTGCTGTCTATTCCTATATTTTCTGCTGGACTGGTGATGGAACTGATGAATTGTTAAAAGAAAGGAGGGTAAAAAAGATGGAAAGAAAGAGACCCACCCAAACCAAGCTGTACACCACTGCATCCAGCCAGGATTCCTGTAAGTCCTGTTAGAAATTTGCTTGAATGAGAAATCTGATCCCATTGATGTCATCCAATTAATTTCTGAAGTACTTCAGGTTAGAAAGGGATTCTTTACTTGCAAAGGACAGGCACTGTTGAGCACGTTCACTCTCCAATGATCTAATTCTGCCTCCTCTTCATCAATGGGGAAAGCTATCATATTATTGATAGAGAAAGAAGATTGGGTATGAAGAAAAAGATCAGTGCAATTCTGCTTCTAAATGAGCATCCTGTCTGCAGGTTTTAGGTGCATCTCTTGCCCCTTCCCGAACACAGAACTTTCTTGTCTGACCTGCCCTAACTTCAGTTTCCAAACCAGAATCTCCAAATTGAGGCCAAAATGAAGAAAATCTGTTGAGCATCATCCCAAATCCTGTTATCATTATACTCTTTCCCATCTGAAACACTATGCTATACTTCAGTTCTCCTCTGATCCCCAGTCATTTTCATCCCAGGACTTGCTAGTCTGTCCTATTCTATTCTATATTCTGCTATTTTTCCTATTCTCGTCTTGCTTTTCTATTTTCTTTCTTTAAATTCCATAGCCCACTTCAAGAGACTTCTCCAGCTTCTTATATGCTATGCTTCAAAAATAACTTAGATCAGTTTCCTATGCCACTCAACTTTCCTCAGCTATCCTCCCTTCATTCACTAACATCACGCTGCCATGACTCCTCCTGACCTTGGTGTTTGGGGCTGGTACCATGATTTCACCCCCTCTCTTTCCTGTTCTCACCCCCTGCTCCCCTCTCAAGAGGCTTTCCACATTTAACTGCTGCCCTTCCATGAGCTGTTACAGCCCGCTGCCTCCCTACCCATTTGGCTTTGTGTAGGAATGTACCCTCACCTCATATATTTAGGATTTCTGCTTCCTCAAGTAACTACTAGAAATCAAGAAGCTACTAAATTTGACAGGGAGGGGCAGGGAGAGGAGAGACACTGGAAGAAAAGGTACAGAAGATGACAAATACCTCTTTAAAAAGTATTTTTTCTATTACTTTCACTATGAATGCACCCTATGAAATCACACTTGCACCATCTGCATCTTTACTTTACGCACCTGCATAGAATCACAGAATCATTGAACAGTTAGGATTGGAAAGGACCTTAAGATCATCCAGTTCCAACCCCCTGCCATGGGCAGGGACAACTCACACCAAACCATGTCACACAAGGCTCTGGCCAACCTGGCCTTGAACACCGCCAGGGATGGAGCATTCACAACTTCCCTGGGCAACCCATTCCAGTGCCATTCCATATAAGGAGGAAAGAATTTCCTCCTTATATCCAATCTAAACTTCCCCTGTTTAAGTTTTAACCCCTTACCCCTTGTCCTGTCACTACAGTCCCTAATGAAGAGTCCCTCCCCAGCATCCCTATAGGCCCCCTTCAGATACTGGAAGCTGCTATGAGGTCTCCACGCAGCCTTCTCTTCTCCAGGCTGAACAGCCCCAGATTTCTCAGCCTATCTTCACATGGGAGGGGTCTCCAGTCCCCTTATCATCCTTGTGGCCTCCTCTGGACTTGTTCCAACAGCTCCATGTCCTTTTTATGTTGAGGACACCAGAAAATGTTCACATTTTAGTAGTGGAGCTGCTTTGGAATGGTAAAATATGAAAACTGCCGTCTTCTACTCGGTGGCAGCAATTCATGAGTAAAGTAGGTTTTTGTGTTTCTTTTTGAACTGACCTTTAATGATTGTGGCACCTCTTCCATTCTAGAATGGAGAAGGTTGGGGTTTTTTGTGGTGTGGGGTTTATTTGGGGTTTGGTGTTGTTTTGGGTTGTTTGGGGTTTGTTTTTTTTTAAGACTTATACTTTCTAAAAGCTCCAAGTTAACTGTTTGGGGGTCTTTTTGTTTGTTTCTGGAGATTAGTACAATTTTTTCCACAGTGGGAGCAGATTAAAAACTAATTTTTGACTCTACATTAATTTTTCATTAGCAGAAGGATTCACTTGTTTCAATTATTCTTTCTAAAACAGATGATCTTGACAATGCTGAAGACTGGCTAATAAATGTGACTATGACTATTCGCCCATCCACAGATACTGGCGTTATGTTTGCCTTGGTTTCTGGTGAAACAGTACCTCTTGCTTTGTCCATAGTGGACTCTAACTCCTCTGACTCACAGGTGAACTTACAATTATCATGGCAGCCAATCTGCATAAGTCACATCTCTTGTTTTTGTCTCACATAACTTACTACTATGTTTATGTAAAATTGAACTAAAAAGAGCTACTCACTTTAATACATTGATATTTTGAAGAGCACTTAGATCATATAGTGTTGTGCAGAAAATATAGTACCATTAATAACTGCTACATCAGTGACTAAGCATTAAGTGCTCTTATGTCAGGTACTATCCCCTACATCACATCTTCTTCAACCTTTCCTTCCAAATGCACAAAACAAACAGGGGAATATGACAGAAGCCGAATGATGATGCTGTAGTAATGGCATCATGTTAATTTTGATTTATAAACTGATCTTTTCATCCTTATATTTTCATTATATTTCCATTTACATCTCTTTAACCTGTTCACATAAGGCATCCCAAAATAGACCATGTTTATACACCATGGCTAATCCATGCTTTTGCCTGAAATAAGAACCTGTAGTGAACACTTGGTTACCTTCTAAACTGCCAGAGGAACAGGACTTCACCTCAGAACCATACCCAAGATGTTTTTACAGTGAACATCCTCGGTTATAAATGTAAGAATATAAATGAATGGCACTCATTAGTAAAGGTAACAATTTTACATCAAGGTCAGTAACTTTTCCAACTTAAGGAACCAGGTTTTAAAATATGGCTCTAACATTTTCTTCTACTTCCAAATATAAAACATATCAGAACCAAGTATAGTTGTGTGTTAAAGTTATATGTGACACCTTTTCTAATCTATCATTCTTCCAATTAGAAAATCATTGTGACCATTGGAAACATCACTGTTGCACATCTGGAATCAAAGAAGTTATGCACGCCCAGGAAAGTGCCACTTGGCCTTCTAGTGACTAAACAGCAACTTGAACTGTCTGTTGATGCTCACACAGACAGAAGCAATCCAGAGCAACTGTCTATCCTGCACCAAGCAATGATGTCAAATGTTGTTACCTACTTGGGTGGCCTGCCAGGTAAATTCTATTTCTTTTGATTATTTGTACAAGCCTGGTTATATTCAGCTTGACCCAAGCTAGAGAGAGCCTATAACTGTACTGAAAGAAACAGGCCTTTTTTCCCCCCCCAAGTGCTTCTTGTTTCATTCAATCTATTCAGCTTTTGAAGGAGCCTGCTTTTCAACAGCAGCATTTCTAGGCCCATGAAAAGGTACGGATATGGGAAATGCCCTGATTTTTGAGCTGGAGAGGATCAAGCATTGCATATTTATGAAATGCCAGCAGCTGGCACAGTTTAGGAACTGCCTTGACAATGGAAGAATGCTGGGCATTTGTAAGTTGTCAGAAGTGCAGGAGTCAGGAACACTGTTTCAGCAATGAAACTCAGGGCAATAGATGACCGGCACTCTTGATGAGACAGAAGATGTGTTGAAACAGCAAATATTTTGTTTAAAGCAAGCTGCAAGTGTATGCAGTCTTAAGGCATGTGCAATCATTAATTTGTACAGAGAGTGTACACATGCTTATCTATAAATCAGTTTGACTTCAGGGTGAATCCTCAAGAAGAGCATTGCCAGAGATGAGGAATTTTCACAGCCCAAGATCCTCAATCTTGAAAACTGATAAAGACACCAAGGTTGCAACATTACTACTGCAGAGCTTTTCTGTATCCTCCATTTATTTTAGGGAGGATAAGTCACAATTCCTAAGGAAATTCTAAGAGTTTGATCTACATAGTCTTGAATCGACTTCCATTTTACATGTATGCTGCAGTGTCGTAGCACTGCCTCAGATACAGCTGGTCTTTATCTGCAGTATGTTTCTTCTGCAGGAGGCAAGGGTACATAAGAGTAAAAAGAGAAGAGGAGCTAAATACCGTTGGAGATGATCACTGAAGGCATTTCTGCCAAGGTAGCATGTGCAGAAGAAGGTGGAATTATGGTTCTAACCTCTAGACTCGCTTGTTTAGAGGTGCACTACTGTCAGATACTGCAATAGCCATAGTGGTTTTGTAATACCTGTTCAGTTTTAAAAGAGAGATGAAGTCAGTATTTATGTAGTAGAAGAGAGCCAGCAGATTAACTGAGCCATATTAACTTAACAAATATTCCAGTAATTTCTTAGACATCTTCATCTTTGTGATGTTTAAATGATGCTAGTACATTGCCAGCAGAGAAACTGGCATTTTGAGAGCTTCAGTCATTCATTGCAAATAGATAGGAAGCAACTAGGAAGCAACTAGGAAGCAACTAGGAAGCAACTAGGAAGCAACTAGGAAGCAACTAGGAAGCAACTAGGAAGCAACTAGGAAGCAACTAGGAAGCAACTAGGAAGCAACTAGGAAGCAACTAGGAAGCAACTAGGAAGCAACTAGGAAGCAACTAGGAAGCAACTAGGAAGCAACTAGGAAGCAACTAGGAAGCAACTAGGAAGCAACTAGGAAGCAACTAGGAAGCAACTAGGAAGCAACTAGGAAAGGAAGTTGGTTACTTGCTGCTCCTCTAAAGTAAATGTATCTTCAACATGCAAATTAACAGAAAACCTGTGTGTGCATCAAGAGTTTCCACTTAAAGGTCTCAAAAAAGCTACACCGCCATCCCCATTATCCAATGGGGCTTCTTCCACAACAGCCTCTGCTACCAAAGAAAGAAAAAGTAATATAGGAAAATTACTTCAGGTTCCTAGGTATGGCCACTTTGGCTACACCAATTTATTTACTCACTCTAACTTACTCCTGAAAAGCCTCTGGGATTACTGAAATATACAAAAGTAGGTAAGGATCTCCACATTAAGCTTCAGTGCTTTTAACTGTGTGGTTAAAAGGCACCTAACAAAAATATGCATTTCCTGAGACCAGAAATCCCCATTTTTTCCTACACATTCCTCCAAAGTAGTACCAGCATTGGGAGCATGCCTTTTTATTAATTAATTCAGCACAACCAGTGCAAGCTAAATGAGTCTTGCACGGTTCTATGGCAGCAGAGTTATCAGTGGAGTAAAAAGAGCAATAGAGCACTATTCCACAGGACTGTGCAGTACTTTATCTCACAGCAAAAGAAAAACCACAAGGAAGCAACATTTCTTGTTCCCCAGACAATCAAGGCTATCTTCTAGAAGGGATTGGATGATTAACATCTGAAACCAAAGATGATGCTCTGGAGATCAGCATCCTCATCGTAGTTGCTGAACGTACTTGGGTCACCTTAAGTTTAGCTTGTAAGAATCCAGTTGTGTCCTAAGACATCAGAACAACGCCTGCTTGATTTCTATGCTTAACATATTGTTTCCTGAAGCAGATCCAAACAATACCTAAACGAGCAACAGATAAAGCGAGTCTTTTACAGAGAATCCACTTTGAAGAAGCAGTAAGGAAGCAGTAAAATGTGTGGAGTTCCCAGGAGTCCCCTCTCTGAGAACTTGCAGGTTTGAATCCAGAGTAGCTTTCTGGCAACAGCAAGATGGTTCTTTCTGTGACCTCTAGATCCATAAACATCTGTTTGTAAGGTAGGACAAGAACAGTGGACTCCAAGAAACAAACTGTTGGATCGCTTGTTAATAGAGGAAACGCTACCACGAAAAACATTCATGCAGTTCAGTTTCAGGGTGGAAATAGACTTTGAAGGCACCTTTCAAATTTCACTGACCTTTCTCAGCTTTGCTGACTTTATCTCAACCTTAAAAAAAGGAGAAGAACCCAAGTGTTTCCTGCCAAATTCCTCATCTCCAGTGGCTGACTAATGGACAGGGATACAGTATTCCCCATGTTTTTGCTAATCTGAAAAATACATAAGAATTTGCATGCCTTGCCCTAATAAACTGAATGTGTTTCTGTGCAGATGTTCCTCTGGGTGCTACGTTAGTAACCGCTTTTTACAACGGCTGCATGGAGGTGGAGGTCAACAGCAGACAGCTGGATCTGGATGAAGCCATTTCTAAACACAATGACATTAGATCTCACTCGTGCCCACTGATTATGCAGTAACCATTCAATTCTTAATTTAACTTTTTTCTCTCAGATAGAATTTGTGTAATTAGTCTCATGCCATAATGAAGCCTGTATTATGTTATTCAACATGTGCCAGGAAAATAATCAACAGCATGTTTTTCCTCTTTTATATAGAAGGGGGGGGGGGAAGGAAATCCCCTCTTTTCAGCTGTAAAGAGACAATCAAGATAAAATTCTATGCAATGTTCTTTTATTCATATGAGTGATAAATCTTAAAGCTAGATTTATCTTCCATCTTCATACTACGCTCTTTATATTTAGTTTGGAGAGAGAGTTCAGGAAGTTCTGTTTAGAACCAATTTTACTTAGTTTTCCTAGATTAGCACCAAGCCACAAGTTGCAAGCTTTGGTCCTGTGTTATCTGAACCGAACCAGTCTCCAAGCATTCCACACAAAGAAAAACCTCTGCAGATCTTCTAATCCGTGCTTGGGGAAAAGGAAAAAGCCCCAACAGAATCCGGAGCCCAAGCTCTCTGTGAACATGTTTACAAGTTGTATCAGTATTGGTAAAGCAACTTCAAAACCGAACTGTTTTTATAAGTAGCTCAGTTTTTGCAGGTAGTTCTTGTTTTACTGTAGCAGCTTTAATTCTTCTATTGCAGGGACCCAGCTTTGGACTTTTAAAAGACTTCTGGATTAGGTCAGGTAATTTGCTTGCAAAGTTGGTTAAAATACACCCCAGGCAATCCTGGAAAACAGGAGATGGCTGGAAACAATGTGCTCTGGTCTTCATCACAGGATGTCAAACTGGAATTTGCTAAGTAAAGCTGAGAAATTACGGCAGAAATTTATTCTATTCATGACAAATCTAGCATTCCTCAATCCGAGCACCCTCTAAAGGTCCATCATTTTCCCTTTGTCTAGGTCAATTTTGCATTCACAGATCCCCAGAAGAAATTTATTTGTAAGCCCTGTTGCAGTTGTGTTTCTGACATACTTGAAAGCCTAAATTTTGCTAGTAACATGAGAACGTAACGCCATGTTCTGCTCAGCCACTTTAATGGCAGAGGTAATTAGAAAAATATTGTTTTTCTCAGGTATACTTATTTCAAGGAGTTTTAATATTACTTTAGCATCCTTTGAGCATTCCTTCCACTTCCAACCTCATTTTCACACAATCAGAAACCACCCTGTTCTCACCTAGTGTTTTTTTTTTAACCCCAAACCAAATAAATAGCAAGAGGATTGCTGTAAGCGATGAATACATACTCTCATCCATCAACTGGAGAGACATCTATCTGCCAAGATCCTTGACCTGAGGTTTGCTCTCTTCACTCAAGACACTGAAGTGGAAATGTATGTGCAGAAGGATAGATTGTGACAGTATTCATTTTGAGGAATGCCTTTCTCCAGAGATATTCCCAGTGACGTTAGTGAGGTTTCTTTCATTGTCAAGTCCTAACATTAGTACATGGGTGTTGTAGAATCTGAGCCCATCTTTCAACATTATTGCTTTGTCTAAGGTTATTGTTAACTTTACTTCCCACTTGCATGATGTAATACAGGATTTGCTCTGACTTGCACACCAACCAGCCTCAGCAGAGTCTCCGAGTCTGCCCAGCACTGGTTCATATATAGCTGCTCATCGCCAGCAATACCATATAGTTGACACCCAGGGCCTAATAACCAGTGACCTGTTAATTCAGCTTTCTAGTATGGCATGTAAAAAAAGATTGGATTTCTCCCGAGTCCATGGAGGGGAAATAATTGCAGGAAAGCATCCCTCCCTGCTCTCCTCCCATCCCAACACACACATTCTTCATTTGGGCCCAAGCAGATGAATAACTTGACTGAAATAAGCAGGTTTTGCACACAGGGCAAAGCTGAATCAGGACAAACACATGTGATCGCTTATAGCGTCTCAACAGCACCCACTGAACTCTTGAGAGCCCTTGGGTCAGTCTCTGCCTTGTACAACAAATACAAACGATGAGAGATGAGGGACACAAAATAAAGTGTCAGCAGTACTCAGTGCTTTTGTTGGCCTGTGCTAATAGAAGAAAAAGGAGGTTTTGGTGGGGTTGTCTCTTGTCGTTTGTTTGGTTTTTAGGTTTTGGATTTTAAGCGTAATAAATGGTATAGAGATGAAATGAAAGACAAAAATAATCACTGCATTTTCTCACACATACACCATTTCTTTCCGTTGTCACAGAATAGTATTTTAGGGTTTTGTAGTTATAATGAAACCTCTGCATTTTTTATGTAAAAGTGCCTCCCTCTTGTAAGAATTAAATAAAGCCACATTTGCAAGTTTCTTTTTATTTTAGGTTGTATTTGCATATCTCTGTTCATTTTCACTCTGCAAGACTTGTCCTAGTGGAAAATGGCTTACTCAAGAGATTGTGATAATCCACAAAAAAAAGAATTGGCTCAAATTAATATGCTATCCAAAGAGGCATCCATATTCTCTAGATAAATCTGTAAGTTTAGTAATTGTTAATATTGCCTGAGGAAATTAAGCTTTGCTTAAAGCTACGTGGGGAAGAAAGAAGATCAGTGGAAGCTACCGATTCCTATCTTTTCTCCTTCATTGGATGTATTTCTTTGTATTTTTAGACATAATCATTTTAGCAAGGGCTGTTCGGTGTTTATACAGAAGAGCTGGGCCTGCTCTGTACTTTTCCATCTCCTGTGCACTAAGTGCTACAAATCAGCGTGTCCTAATTTCCTTGAAAATGAAATCTAGCAATGGAATTGGTTACCATTTATGCTAGAGCAGCTTCCTGCTTAAGTGCCTGATCTGGCTTGACTTCACGTACTTTAATGGCTGCACATCTCCTGGTAGATTGAGTGCAAACACCTTCACTCCAGATTAGCTCTAGAGCTGTTGTCTTCAAAGAAAGAGAGGCCAAACTCATTGCAAGTCATTCTAGTCCTGCTTATCACTGAACAATACACTGAGGCTGGTCCTTTGATGTCATTAGTCATATGCATCTGCTTAATGTTTTGTTGCCTCAGCAACCTTGTTATACCAAAATAACAACCTGATTTGGGAACAATTTCATGTTTCATCTGCCAAAAAGAGCAGTTACATTCCAAAAAGATTAGATACAAGGAAAGCAGCTAACACCAAAGGGGTAGGCAAGGCATCGCTGTATGAATAAACAAAGGACTGAGATACCAAGACTCTGATTTTGTGCCACCTTCCTTACCTGACCACAGTCCTGCAGCAGCACTTCAGAGCTAAGTCACCTTAGTTCCTGTCGTTTTAGACAGCTCATTGCCAGACACATTGGTGCAAAAGTGCCAACAAGACACACAAGAAATACTCTTGTGTTATCATTGGAAATCAAAAGGAACTTCTACCAAAACCTCCATCCAGAGTTGAGACCTTCACAAGAAACAGGGTTTGCTGTTTGTTTGTTTGACAAAACGCTTCCCATCCACAAAACGGGCATACCCTCATTGTTACACTAGGTGTATCCTGCTCTAAGGATAATTACATTTCAATAGGAAGACATGAATAAGCAGCTAAATCACAC
The DNA here is from genome assembly GCF_028554395.1 of Pezoporus wallicus. Classification (NCBI taxonomy): domain Eukaryota; kingdom Metazoa; phylum Chordata; class Aves; order Psittaciformes; family Psittacidae; genus Pezoporus; species Pezoporus wallicus. The sequence continues at coordinate 4,260,104 of NW_026639755.1, forward strand.
CTTGGTTCCAAGTAAGGGATCTAGGACATTGCTTATGGGCACTTAAATCTAGTGGTTGCAAATCAACTCAGCTGTATGTAATCTGCAATTATGTGGCTTTAAAAAAAAAGTTTCTCTTTTTTGGGGTTGTTTTTTCAAGGAATTTGTAGGATCTCAGCAAATTAGGAGCATGTTAAAACCACAAGTGATAAGAAACCAGTATCACACATCCTATATTTGCAGAGCCACAGAATCCACCCCCATTGTTGCTGAAGATAAGGACCATGGGAGCTACAACATGTAAAGCAAAAGCCACAACCACCACATTCCTCACATAAGCACTTACATGCATTTTGGGAAAATCAGATGTGCAGAAACACTTTAAGAAGTACTGTTAGCATAATGAGCATTATCATACACTCACATAAACACATCTTATGCGGGGATCTGTGCCAGCAGGCTTCTGAAGCAGCATGATGCTTTGTTTCTGTCTCTTGAGTTTGGAAGTACCAAAAAGGCAGAAGGCCAGTCCACCTCGGGGCACTGGCTTCTATCCGGTCTAGCTGAGCGTGTATGGAAGGACGCACACAAAAAAGACCCCATCCCATTAGAAATTCCATCAACCAGAAGCCCTACCCACAAAACAACACACACTCACCAAAACCCACAAGTGAATTTGGTCCAGTTTTCACCTCCTTTCCTCTCTCTTACTCCCCATGCCCCTGCAGACACATAAACAGCTCTCTTTAAAAGCACACCTCGCTTTTCAACCTCACTTGGCACTTTTACATCATCCAACGTGGCAACAGTTTGCTCAAAACCAGGGCTGTGTTTCCCCACACGCACCCAAGGCCAGCTTTACAAACATAAACTGGAGCTTAAACAAGGACTTTAGGCTGTTATTACAGGAGTAACTGAAGTACAAGGCTGTAGTCTGTGATGCTAGACCTGCCATAGACCAAATCTTTTGCTCAGGTCCTTGGCTAGACCTGCCATAGACCAAATCTTTTGCTCAGGTCCTTGAAGCACTGAAGAATCTTGCTTTGCTTCCACATCCTTTAACAGTTCCAAAGCAGTGCTTTCTTTCTTCATGCTCATGAATAAGCAGTGTTTCCCTTCACTCCCATCCCCCAGTAAACAGGTAAACAAGACCCAACACAACAATACACAACCCCACAGTCATAAAAAGCCATATAACTCTCTTTTCTGGAAATAGGACCAGAATCAACCTCATTCTTTTCCAGTTGGGTCAAACTTCCTCTGTGAAATGCCCACCACGGCACTGGTGCGGGAAGCACATGCTAACAGCAATACTGACACCCAGTATAAGTAAACTGAAGAGATGGTGAGGGCCATGGAACTGGAGAGCAATACTTCTAGAGCTTACTAATGGCTCTATTTATGATATCATACATGTTAAAGGTAAGGCCTTAATTAGGACATAAAATGACCACTGTAAGACACATGCTAAGTTATATTTGAATTATTGCAAGCTTTGGGTCACACAGAAGATACAGAAAAAAAAAGGGCTTTGCTTAAAACAAACCCTGAGGAAGAACTATTCATGTATAAAACAACCAATACTTCCGATTACCATTCAACAGTACCTTACCTTTCCAGGAGAGACTTTTCCCTTCTTCAAGTTCTGGAGTGATTCCTATCAACCAAAACTCTGTTAAAACAAAAAAGAAAAGGAAAAACAAAGCTGCTATTAGAGCAAGCCTTACTCTTATATAACCTATCACAGAGTGGCTTGATGGCTCCCATCAGCTGGCCACAGACTCCTGCTAACGCAGCCCATTGAAAAGCAATCTCCTCTTTTAAATCTGGGTGGAAGCCAGCCTTTTGCTTCAAGGGTTTCTTCCGGAGCAGAAGATTGTGTAGATTTAACAAACCTGTTTGCCTGAAACAGGCAAACCCCATCACCTTGTCAATCCCAACTTTATATTGCCACACCACAAGAGGCATTAAGCAAGCTGCACAGATGATGTTTGTGTCGCAGTGAAGGTTTACACACGCTCTCACAAGTGTTTCAGAGCATTCCTAAGTAGTTCATTGGCAACTTCACAAGCTCCTCACCAGGATGACATCAGGATCGGCCCCAAACTGTCTTTCCATCTGCTGGTGTGGGCCAAAAACCCCAGTCCTTGGGGTGCTCTGCTCCATATGGGAAATGAGATCAGTCTGGGTCAAACAGTCAAGAGAGGGACTGCTGTCCTGTCTTCACAAGTGAAGGCTGCTTTAGTAGCCACTTAGCTTCTTAGACAAAGATAAATGAACAGTATTTCCAAGCATGCTCCGTATAAAAAAGGATTGTCTCTTTAAATATACAACAGATGGGAATAAACGTTTTAAGATGAGCACACTTTCTGTAGGCCTTTTTAACGCAAAATGAGCCTTGCATTAACATTTTCCAAACTTTATTTACATGGGGAAGACTTTAAAGAAACACAGGCTGAATTTTTATCAGACCAGCAGACAGAATTCGATCCCAATCATTTGGGGCAAGATGGGTTGATTTAAGTTATTCATTATTTATAATATTTATATATTATAATATAATAGTCTTATTATTATTCTTTTAATTATCGTATTGTTGTTGTAAAGCAGGTAACGTTAATGTTCATGCTCTGTAGCAATCTTTCTTTGGAGCTGCCTTTGGACTTTTATCAAAGGTGAAGGTACCAGGAGTCCCAGGTTCCCCACCACTAATGGTATCAGCAGTTGATTCATTCAGCAGTTCCTTGCTCTCTTTTGGGTGTGCTGATGTCATTAGCTGAAGCTGGTGAAGCAGAGCTATGACTGATGATCTCAAGAGGTGAAAATGTAGTTCAGCCCATCCACAGCAAAGTAAGGACAAACATAGTTCAAATGCCCAGCTACTGCCAGAAGCCTGAAGAAACTGATGCTAACCAAGGATGAAATCAGTTTTATTGGTCTTACCTTATACCCCGTTGTAGGGCTTGATCTGAAAAACACCCTCCACTCCCCCCAAAACCCCCCAACCAGTGAAACTTTAAATATGGACATCAGTTCCTCGGGACTATGCGCAATGAATAGTCAACAGATCCCAAAGCACTTTGTGCCTTTGCCCACATCCAATTAATTCATTATGTGCATGGATTTTTCTGCTGCTAATGTTGGGTTTAACTCCTAAATTGTGGAGAGTGTTTATATGGGCCGGGGGCAAAACAATACATGAAGGAATGACCTCCAAGGCTGCAAAGGGACATTAGGCATCCACCTGCTGTTGAAAGTCAACGGTGCTACTACCCCTCATGCCTCTTTAAATCTATCTTGTGACACAGCCAGAAGAACCTTATCTGCACACAGTATCTCAAAGCCAAGACTTAAACTATGTGCTATGCTTTACCAGGGTAAATATCTACCAGGGTACAAGCAGAGAGGTTTATGTTTGCAGTCACAGGAGAAAAACAATAGGTTTAAAGATTGTCTGACTTCAAACACAAATAAAACCTCTTGTGACAGTACTGTGGTGACAGGGCCAGCTGCTGTTGAATTCAGGTCTGGCTCTGGATGCACCTTGATAGAGGCGCTTCCATCTAGTCTGTGTGTGGGGAGCTGATGGTGCTGTGACTTCATGGACACCAGGGTCTGCTTTCAGGTTCTCCAGCACTGTTTTGGGGAACTTCTGTTCCTTCACTTGATGGGTTGAGCCCTTGCTTCAGAAAACAGAGGTCTTGTCTTGACCCTGCTCTCTTCCCCTAGCAAAAAGGGACCCCAATGTCAACATTGGCATCAGACAGACTCCCGCATAGCACTGCAGGGGAGAAGTGTTCTGCTGCTGACCCTTTGGAGCCTGTTGTGGTTTAAGTGCTGTTCTCCAACAAATACCTGGAAAAACCCTGTGGTTTGGATCCATTGCTGGAAACAATCTTTAGATGTTTCCATCTCGTTTTGTTACTGTTTGCTGGTCGCACAAATCGTATTGTGACTGCACTTGTAAAACATCCCATTATCTGCTTTGGAACATTACCACCAGCCCTGCCCTCTGCTTCTCCTACCTGCTGAGGGCAGAGAAAGGGAATTAAGCAAAATACTCTGCTTCTTCCAGGAAATACACATCCGAAGCCTTACAGGGATGCTGAGCAGCTCTTTGTTTGTTATTCCTCTGGAAACCTTTGCCTTCTTTCCAATAAAACACTTTCTGTCACAGGTTCGCTACGCTTCCCAAAGACCAAGGCACTGGTTTTCATTTGTATTCTCTGTTTCCTGGCCAAACATTGCATTACAACCAGAGAGAGCTTGCAAGAATGTAGCAGCATATTGGGGTGGAAAATAAACATTCTAGGGGATATTGCAAGTATTTCCAAAGCAAGCAATACACCCTCAGCAGGGTCAGAATTGAAGTTCATCTGAAAGGGAACGCAAACACATGCCTGTTTGAGACAGCACAAATAAGGTTTCTGCTACAAAGCTCTCTGCACTGTGGGGTGCGGGAGCTGCTGCTTACAGCACGACAAAAGGTGGGGGCCCTATTAAGATATAGTAAGATATATTAGTATATTGAGATATATTAAGATGTATCTTAGGGAATGTAGTGATAGGACAAGGGGTAACGGGTTCAAACTTAAACAGGGGAAGTTTAGATTGGATATAAGGAGGAAGTTCTTTCCTGTTAGGGTGGTGAGGCACTGGAATGGGTTGCCCAGGGAGGCTGTGAATGCTCCATCCCTGAAGGAGCCAGGTTGGACAGAGCCTTGGGTAACATGGTTTAGTGTGAGGTGTCCCTGCCCATGGCAGGGGAGTTGGAACTGGATGACCTTAAGGTCTTTTCCAGCCCTATCTATTCTATGATTCTATGATTCTATATTAAGATATATTAAGATATATTCACATATTAAGATATATTAAGATACATCTGCCGTGTAGCACTCCTGTCTGCATAGATCAGCTGCAGCGACGTGGCCACTCAGCCCCTCTGCCTTGGCCTCGTTGGTCAAATATGTTTAATTAAGATGCTAAACCCAATGAGGAATGGATGTTTCTCACATGGCTAACTGCTGATGTGCTGCCAGCGGAGCATGTACGTGTGGACAATCAGCTATTTTAAGGACAAAACACCCCCTTCAAGTCCCCCTGGACAATTCCTACTTTATCTGACAAAAGTCCTTTCATGTCAAACTGCTCTAATTTGGTTGAGCTATTGCCAGTTTCTCACTCAATGCTCCGCTATAATGTGATACATCAGACCTTAAAGAAATGCTTGTATCGATTACGTGCATGTACGCTGTTAAAGACAGCATGGTTACCAGGGAAGACCCACAGGCTAGGCTTGTATAAGATATTTGCTAATACTGTTAACATCCAGGCAACATTAACATGGATTTTGGTAGTCTCTTCACAAGCTTGTTGGTGGCGACTTGCACTTTCTCCCTGGGGATCAGCTGTCTGTCCATTTGCTGTTCCCTAAATCAGCTTTCCAGAAATAAAGTCACTTTTCTGCAGTCTATGCACAATCTGCCACAGAGAAAGCACATGCATGCATTGCTACCTGTGAAAACCCACCTTGATTTTCCTCCAAAATGCTTTTTGTTGCATTGCAAATGAAATCAGGGAAAGCAAAGGAATCACAGAGAAATGGGAATATCACGGAATTCAGCTTTGGGGGGAAACGTGATGCTGTGTTTAAAGATGGTTCTTATAGGTGGAGTGCTGGGGCTTGGGTTTCCTGGGCACTAGCCCCTCTTCCTCAGGTGGTGGAGGGCACCTGCCTGGCTAAGGAGCTCCGAGGGCAGGCTAATATATCACTAGATGAGGTGTTCAGGTCCTCTACCTGGGAATTCCCCGTCAACCCCAGCTGAAAGAGGTCAGGATGCTGGTGGGGTGAGGAGGAGTGAAATGGGGCAGGGCTTTGGCGTAACGAGGTCGGCTCTCATTGAACCCATCCCGAACACGCTGCGAAGGCTCGTTACTCCGTTTGAAGGTTTCGATTTGCCCCGTTCCCTCGGGTCAGGAGCACCGAGGCTCGCGGAGATCTCCTTTGGACGCGCACAGCCAGCGGCGTGGCACGGGCAGCGCCTGCAGTAGGCACCGGGAGCCGCGGGGCGGCGCTGCGGCACAGGGAGAGCCCGGTCCGCCGCCTCCTCCTCCTCTTCCTCCTCTTCCTCCTCTTCCCGTTCCGATAACGGCGGTCGCTGCTTCGTACGGAAACGGTGCCGGGATAAACGGGCTGCGTTTCATCTTCCAGAGCAGTCACAGTGCAAACCACAGGCACTGTCAGGCTCGGGCAGCCCTGTGGGCACACAGAGAACCGATGGGGTTTGGTTGGATTGGTTTGTGGCCAACGGGATTCCTTCCCCCGCCCTTGTAAAACGTAGGCATTTAGCTTGGGTGAACATCTGGAGCGGCGTTTGAAGGCTGCAGCACATCTGGAGTGGTCCGGGGAAAGTCATCCGCCCTTCCACTGGTTGTGTTGTCTTTGAATTAAAGGGAATGAAGAAGGTTCTACCTCAGGGATTTAATAATTACAAGTCATAAAATAAGGGGGGAAACCCTATAACTTGCAAATAAGGGTAAAAGCAAAGGATTCATTGTGATCTTCATAAATCAAGTTGCCCCATCCGCGGCAGCGTGCAAGGCCAGGCTGGACAGGGCTTGTATCAACCTGCTCTAGTGGAAGGTGTCCCTGGCCATGGCAGAGGGGTTGGAACTAAATGATCTTAAAGGTCCCTTCTAAACCATACCCTTCTATGATTGTAAGTATATTGGGCAGAAGCTACTTACTGTTCTTTTTTTAGCCAACCCAAAATGAGACATAAAAAAGAATCAGCAATGTACACGGATGTTGATCTCAGGTAAGTGGTGGATCCTATCCAGTCATATTTTAAAGTGTCTCTAAATGATATGGTCATTCCTGAAGGCAACCCTAGCACTCACAGCAGCCAAACTAAGGTTTTTTTATCTGACTGTAAAGGGAGCTGAAAGCAGTTGCTCAAGGTGTAACAAAGGTGATGACCACTTGGAGATGCTCATTTGCATGAGTATCCATACACTATTATGGACGCTATTGACACAATTACATGGCTCATGTACAATGAGACATGATGCAATTACATGGCTCCATACGCTATTCAAGACAAAAGCAAAACCAGAAAAAGAGAGAGGCAAAGAGGGGTATTAAGAGATCAGACATCAGTGCTTAAGATCCTGTTATGGACAGCTCTATTCCCAACCCCCATTTCTGGTAAGGGTCTCCTATATGTTCAGATAGGTCTATCAAAGGTCTCTAGCTAGAAACCGCTAACCCCTTTCTGAAAGCTATGCCAAGACCCTGGTGTGAAAAGCAAAAGCAAACCCTAACTCAAAATTAAAGCAGCAAGTCCACATGTTATCATCAACAACACTCTCTGTAGTCAGAATGCACTGGGATGAAATGAGCACATCTGCTTTGTATCAACAGGCATTTTGGGCAGCATCTCCACATGCTAAACCCTCTCTAAAGCCATAGCCCTGTGCCACACAGACGGTGAGAGTTTTGCTGCACAGTAGTCAGTTTTGACTGTGCTGTTATTGAACACAGCCTTACCAGCATAGGTCTGACTTATTCACAGGTTGTGGAATGTTTATGTATAGTCTGTTTATTCCAGTGACTGTAAAAATAGAGGGCAAAACAAGCCAGATGAAGTAACTCTCTATGTAGAATCTTCTTAGGATGTACAAGAGGTGCAGAATGGGTTTTTATCCTCAAATGTGCTTCAGTCCCCTACATGCAGATGGCAGACTTTGCACCAAGGAATAGGAAAGGGAACGTTGAGGAAAAGAGGAGATGAAGTGCACAGATCTAGGTTTTTTCATTGCTTTCCAGAGCCCCAGAGGGACCCCAGGAAATGGGATATAAGCTGGCTGTTCTGACTTAATGCTGGTGAGCAGGCAGGGACCAGGTGGCCCTTCTATGTCTTTACCAAAAATATCACTTACAATAACCTTAATCCTTATTTTTCCCCTGAGTACTGGGGATAGGGAAGAGGGCTGAGGCCAGCCTTTCAAACCAGCCACACTAATGCGACAGGGAAGTGGAAACACCAGCTTTTCTCCAGACATATGAACCACCAAATGCCTCACAGTCCCTGTTCGACTTTTAGGTAGCGTTACTTCTTCCTCTCCCCTCCCTATGACAACAGTGCAGTACCTGAATCTGATTTAGACTAAAGGACCTGTTAAGGCTTCTAGCAAGAACAGAAGGTAGTCTACTGTCAAAAGTCAGTGGCAAAAACCTTGATTTTGAAACAATTATCCTGGTTGTCCTGAAGCCTTTTAGAGCAGCGATATTAGATACAGAATGTGATAGATCTCTAAGGCTGACTTCAGTGCTAAGATGCAGGAAGAGCTGACTGCTCTTTGAATTTCTTTGGAGCTTTTGCACGACTGCACACTTACAGCAATCGTGCTGCACGTTGTCCCTGTTGTTGTGTTGAGTTATTCTCATCCCCTTTACTATCAAACCACGTCAGCATCAGCAGTTCCTCGGGAGAGTCCCCAACAACTGCTTCCAACAGGGAAAGTTCCTTGAGCCCCTCCATAATGAGCATTCACAAATGGAGTACTTTGATGCTTTTATGCTAGCCTTGTCCTTCTATAGTGGTCTTTTTACATCTCAGTAATATATTGACCCCATCAACTTGCTGGCAGACTTCCTGCTTATGATGTACTTAAAAGAAAAGCTTTTATTGTTAGATTTTGCACCCTTGCTCCACAGAATCTTTTTTGGCCCGCTTTATTATAGCTTCCATTTAGCTCGCCAGAAGGTTTATTATCTTTTCTATGTTCTTTATTTGGACTTCCACTTACTGAAGGTTGTCTTTTTTTCCTTCTAATCACCTCCTTAACTTTGCTTTTAGCCATGCTGGCTACCCTTCTTGTCCCCAGTTCTATTAGATTTCAGGAGTATTGGACCAGACTCCGAACATTCTCTCTGCAAATGCCCAAAGAAAGTACCAAAGTTCTCAAAAGCTGCCAAAATCCTTTTTTCCCCCCCCTATTTTCAATAAAATCTGAAACTTTAAAGTATGCCCACCCTGTAGCAGCAGACTGAGGTTCAAAGTAACTTGCTCCCTCTTAGATCCCCCCCTAAAGTCCTCATAGTTTTCCAGGATGAAAATAGAAGCATCTGAAAAGCTGATGGGGAATACCTTTCATGTGGGGAACCCCAGGAGGCAGAAAGATTTTAGGTATGAGATTAAGTTCTTCAACATGCAAAACATCTCCTTGCAGGTCTAAAAAAGGTTTAATCAGATCTTGGGAAGTGATGCGAGTTCAAAGAACTTAACATGAGCGTGTACTGCGGTGCTTGGCAAAAGCACTGTGATGTTGATAATGCAAGAAGCTCTGAAGTGAATAATTCTCAAAGCATGTGCATGGAGCTCACAAAGACTGTGCCCTTAAAACAGTGGTCGAGAGGGAACGTGTGATTTAGTAAATCAGTCAAGCAGTGAGCTTTCATCTTTGGAGCCCCGGTTTGTAACTTACTTAAGGCGTTAATTATAAATGTCTTGGGTATCCGTTCCTCACTTAATTAATCTCCACACTTACGTGAAGTGTGAATCCAGATTGTAACCAAAGCGCTTCTAGCACAGATGGCCTCAGCTGACTGGAGGAGAAGGAAAGCTGCTTTGGGATGCAGACATGGCAGAAAGACAGCTCACACCTAAAGGCTTACAAATAATCGTGCACCAGACTTTGCTTTTTATGCTAGCAGTGATGTTCCAAGTCTAGGGATCCTGATCTAAACAGGGATCCTCAAAACTACTGCACAGCGTGAATTCCCATCAAAGAAGGTTTTGCAGGATTCAATGCACACCTATTCTGCAGACTTCTTAGTAGCTCATGCTGATCCACATGATGCCTAGACCTGTGTTGTTAACCAAGCAGGATACTTTAAGGGTAGCGTGGGTACCTACATTATTGTCATACAACTGTCTTGTGCCACATACCTTATGATGCCTGGTTCTTCATTGTGCGGTGGTGTTAAATCTTTGATTCAAAGGATGTCGTCCACTGAAACTTCATTGATGGAAAGAAAAGGAAGCTGAAAACAATAAGAAAGAGAACAGAGATAGAGAAAGAACCACGGACCAAATAGAGAAATAGGTCCTGGAGGAAAAAAAGAAAGAAATATAAGATGCAGCAGAAATATCAAAGGCAATTAGATTGATTTAAATGCTTCAGAACCTGGGCTTTTCTCATAAAGTACATTAAATGGAGAAACACTGGCAAACCTGATTTGTTTCACCGCACTACACAAAGCACTTGCTAATTAAAAATCAAACTCAGATTTCTGTGCACATCCTGGTCTTGTTACCTGTGTAACTCAATTTTTAAAGATCTTTGATGTCCTCTAGTGATGAGTTCATATACAGTAAAGCATCAGCGGATTAAAAAACAGACAAAACAAAAAAGCTTTTTAGGTTACCATTGTTCTTTTCAAACAGCTGCAGCATGAACATCCTTCCTTTGATTAGTTTAGCACGTAAGTTAAAGATATAATCCTATAATGAACTCATCAGGTTATGGGAGTATCTATGTCAATCATTTATGCAATCTGTTTATTATTGAGAATGTAGAGAAGCACACACGTTATTGCAAAGCAAAGCACCATGAGCCACTATAACAGCATTTAAACATTAGATGGTAGTAATTTTAGCTTTTTAAGACTTTTCTGGTTTAGCTGTTCTGCACACAGCCAAGCTTTAACGAAGACTGCAGTCAACAGTGGCATCACAGGACAAGCCATGCCTGGGTCACTGTTTCAATTTGCACTCTCCTATGTGTCTATCTTCTAGAGTGCTACAGAGCAACAGAAGTTAAGATTTTATAGATCAGGGATTATCGTATGGAATATATGACTATTCCCCCCCCAAAGGGTGGACAAACAGTATGTCTCAGATGGTACAATCTTCTTCTGCAGACGCACTGAATTTGGCCCCGTAACTCCAGGTGAATGTCATGCTTGATGAGTAATCATAGATTTAACATCCTCAGTCCAGTTTCTCAATATTCACACTGGATAAAGTGTAGTTAAATAGCTAAGCAGAAAATACTGGTATTGAATGGAAATATGAATAGTTTTATCACAAAGATTTGTTTCCTGTAAAAAACGTGCAAGTTTTGCTAGTTACAGTAAAGCTATAGTTTTCTTATTCTTCTAATAGAGGATAAAACAACTTTTCCACTTTGAGCAGAACTAAGCGTGTTGCAGAAGCATCTGTTTATAATTGTCAAAGGTCTGGCTTCACAGCAAGTGTGAAATCACTAATAACTAACATACCTGCAAATTCCAGTCACCTTTTTATATAGAAACAAGCTGGTTGATCATGCAGAAGTACAGTGTGGAAAAAAAGGCAAAGGTTTTGCCACCAAGGACCTGGTTCATCAGATAACCTAGAAGACACACGTTTTGCAGAAATGCAATTGTTGTTAAAACACAATAAAATACACGTTTGCCATATCACCTCAAAGTTGTTGAAAAAGATTGGAAATGTGCTGCTTAAGAGCTTAACACTGGATTCCAAATAGATAGCATCTCTTTTTACTTAATTTAAAACTTCTGATTTGGGTTTGATTTCCTAGCTTTTAGTGACTGCTTTTGAATTGTGAACTCTTAAGAATGCTGTTATTTTTAACTTCTTTCCAGTGAAAGGTAGCCAAAACCTAGCTTTGTATATCTGATTTCATCTCAGTGCTGTTAGCTCCATGTGTGTACATACATAGAGAGGATCATAGCTTCATCTGGCTCCTATGGACCCAAAGTGCTCCAGAGGAACAATTTCAAATGTCATTACCTTTAGGACTCTTTTGATGCAAAACCTTAAAGTTCCAGCTGCATTGTAAAATTACAAAGCTAACGTGAATCTCAATTCTATTTTGCTTGGAACCCAATGGGCAATCTTTGGTACAGAAATTAACCAGATGAAGAGTCACAAATTCGTTTCTCTCGTGATTCCCCAACAATTCAGGTGTGGTTCAAGCATGCAGGCAAAGTCATGTAACAGCAACAGTGTCTTGGTAGTGCCAGTCCTATGGTAATCCACACACCAAGTGAGATGGTGAACAACATAATGGGAAGCATTTAGTGGGATCATTGGTTCATACCACCCGAAGGAGGTGGGCTTCTTCAGAGCGCTGCTGGTAGCTCCTATGTGACAAAGCTTTCCTGGAGTGCTCCAGATTTGGCTTTCTGACTCTCAGTTCCTTCAGAATCTCTTCATCATATTCCTAAACATCAAAACAAGCTGTTGGCTACTCCACTGGGTAGGTCTTCTGTTTTGTCTTTGACCTTGAACCAAGTAAACATCATGTATCAATAGGGATCTTGCTTGACATGAAAATGTGCTATATCCACTACAAGCATTAGCTCCTTAAGAAGGAAACAAAAAAGAGAAAAGATACAAAATACACTAAGACTGTGTTTTCTGTGTGCCCTGATGTAAAGTGTGAAGGCTCTGCGAGTTAGATTGCTATGGGGACTTAGAAGACTATGGAATGTGCGGGGCACAGGGAGATAAAACACTCCTGTCACTTCATCTGGAAAGCTAACTTCCCATTCCACATAGGGAAAACAAGCAGGAGACACTCTTAAGATAAATAAAGCTTCATGTAAATGAGTAGATGGCTCAAAACAAAAGACTATATATATATTTTTTTACCCTTAAATGGATTATACTGAAGTGTCACTCACCAAAATACAACTTCTCAAGTAGTTCACACAGTCCACCCAAAACATGGACGAAAATCCCCCAGTCTTCATGACCATTTTCTTTTCAAGTCTGCACTTGTGCCTGTTTTGTTGGGGGACCGTGAGGCAGGCAGACAGGTGTAATACTGCAGGGATTTTGGTAGAGGTGGCGGCTTAAGTAAGAGCCATCACTGTGTAATTTGACAGACATTTCAATTGCACTGCTTCCTGATGGGGATAGACGTCTGATGGCCTCATTTCCATATGATAGCGGTGGATATTTTAATAACCACATCATTTTTCACCACCAGGCTATGAATATTCAATAAAAATATTTCCTGAATTATTTCTTACCCTGGCCTTTTTTTCCTTCCAAATGAAATTTAAAAGAAAATGAGGAAAAAAACCTCACAGCTGCTTGCTCTAATTCCCATTTTCTAACTTTGTTGCTACTGTTTTGCATGAGAAATATGCAGAACAATGCATATTTCCTGTATACAAGAAATCCTGGGTTGCAGCTACCAGATTTCACATTTTGTTCTTCTCCAAATGCTCACCGTCAAGGACTTAGAAGAGGCCCCAAAAGTAGTCACCACCACTGCTGCATCCATCATGTTAATCTCTCCTTTGTGGCCGTTTGAAAGAGTACAAAGGATGACGTAAATTGTAGTAGCATGGCACAATGAAAAGAAGCTTCAGTACAAACTTAATCAGGGAAAAATTACTTTCATTCCTTTATTATTCCTTTCATTCCAGTGGCTGCGGAAGCGCAGGAACCTAGGTCTGTGTTGATGCCCAGCTGCTGTCCCTGAAGATTTATACTTGGGCAATGATGCAATGATGGCAGCCTTGGTTTACCTCTACTGTGCCAACACATAAAGATTAAAGCTATTGATGTAGCATCTTCCGGGAACTACAAATATTTAGGATCTGGAATGATTTCTACGGAAGTCAATGGAATTCTTACTGATGACTTTAATGGACCCGGTTCAAGGATGGGAAAGAAATGGTTTTGGTTTTGTGAGCACTTTCGGCCTATTCCGATCTCTGCTATGTTTCTTACTATTTTCCAAGCATTTAACAGGAACAAATATTTGCATAGGTGTCGCACAACTGTGCCACGGGGAAATGCTGAGTTACAAAATCAACTGCATTCCTGACAAATTGTAATTGCTGCCCAGGAGAGGGAACACCAAGAAACCGCTTCCTCTCCGTTGTGGGAACCAGGCCTGTGCTGTGCACCTGATCCGAAAAAAAAAGAGGGAAATAAATCCCCCAAATAAAACAAAAACGGGGTTTCCCACAACCAGAGGACTCACACAGATTCACACCAACATACTCGGGATTGCAGGCTTCTACGCAGATGTCAGGTAGGGGCTGCGATAAGAGCCACCAGTGCCTGGTAATTGTGGTTACATGAGCTGACATAAAGAAAACATGAGATTAGAAGCGCTCTGCCAGATCCAGAGGCCAGAAGTATCCCTCCTGTTTACCAGAAGTAATCCCTTTCACTTCCATGATGTGGCTCCAAATGCACCTAACCCATGCTGTAGTGACAGGACAAGGGGTAACGGCTTAAAACTTAAACAGGGGAAGTTTAGATTGGATATAAGGAGGAAATTCTTTCCTGTTAGGGTGGTGAGGCACTGGAATGGGTTGCCCAGGGAGCTTGTGAATGCTCCATCCCTGGCAGTGTTCAAGGCCAGGTTGGACAGAGCCTTGGGTGAGATGGTTTAGTGGGAGGTGTCCCTGCCCATGGCAGGGGGGGTTGGAACTGGATGATCTTAAGGTCCTTTCCAACCCTAACTGTTCTATGATTCTAGAAGTTCCTTAGCTCCTCCTCCCTGGGGTACTTTTTCCTTCAAAACCAGGAGGCTTTGCTTGTCCAGCCACTCCTGATTTTTCATTTCTGTTACCTGTGGGGGAAGATGGATACAATCTCGACCTGTCCACCTCTTGGAGAAGCCACAGAAATCAGTTTGCATAGCTTCAGCCAATCGCTTGTCCTCTACCTCAGTTTCTGACTAAACATGGGATGAGTAAGGCTCAGTGGTACAGCATTATCCCCAGCTTCTCATCTGGGAAAAGATCAGAACCAAGGCTAGCATGCTTTATCAATACCAGAAGCCATGCTGAAAACCTACCTAATCATAGACATCAAAAGCTTCCCAGTTGGACTAAGGTTGAGAAAATGGGCTTTTCTGACACGTCACTACAGACTTTTTCACCAAACAGTTCTCACCTCTCTATAACACCCCCACTCAGAAAGGCTCAGACACTACAGAAATCTGTAATGTAGTTATCCTCACAGTTCTCCCAGAAGCAGGGAAGCATGCCCTTGGAATAAGTGGGAAACTAGGTGCAGAGAGGCCAAGCAGCACACCAAAGGGCACACAGGACACCTGTAGGGCAGCAGATCAGGCTCTCAAAGGCCACTTGTAAGCACCTGAGCCACTCAAACACTCCTTCAGTCAAGTTTGGAGCCATGAGGTTATGTCTGAACAAAACCAAAACCGGGTGAAGCTTTCAGAACTTGAAAATCAGACCTATAGATCCAAGGCTCAAGCCTTAACTCTCCACAGAAGCCCAGTTTGCTCCAGTTTTGGTCATGGACAGCTAAAGAAAACATTCTGGGCCACACTCCCACTCATTCAACCTTGCACAAAATCAGTAAACCAAGACAGCTTCACCAAAGACTTGCCTGCATATCTTGCTTATTTCTCATGCCTTGGATATGAGACTGAATCACGTAAAGCAGAAATAAGGCAACACTGCTGGCGAAAAAGGGAAAGAGAAGTTAGAGGATCAATGCCATTTCCCCCTCCCCACGTTCTGCAAAATCTTGCCTTTGCTAGCATATTACTTCAGCAAATGAAGGGAGCATGGGTTGCTTTTAGGATGAAGTTCAGCTTCCACCTGTAGTTGATAGCTGGACCAATTCTCAAGAGCAGCCAGTCTGTTAGCACTCATAACTTGTCCTTCAGTGCAAAAACACACCAAAGACAATAGGGAATTCAGACTTTGGGCTGGATAACAAGTATTTAAATAGCTTTCCAACTCAATGAGGCATTTTAAGCTCTTCATTAGCAGTAATTACGCAAGAAGTAGAGGTCACGACCACAAATTTCACAGAGCTGAAAGAGGCAGGATTCAAAATGAATTTAAGATTAGAAAAACAGATTGTACATTAACACAAGAGGCACACAGATAGAAGCTATTGCTACTGTGATTCACCTTGATTGCCCTTTTTTTTTCCTTATGTTGTTTTTTTTGCACTTTTGACTGCTAAAGCGCTAAAGTTTTAGGTCTGAGGTGCTATTAACAGGACTCAGTGAGGTAAATGGAAAGCAACATCATGTTGAACTAGCCCTGTAAATTATCATTCGTGATTTCAGACAGGGAACAACAAAAATCCTGCCTCTAGGCACACGGGATCTTTCCTTCATTGTTCTTATCTGCAGCAGTCAGTCAAGCCAACCCAGAGAGACCTAGAGGTTTTGGTTTCTGATGTAGAAACCAAAGTTCTATATCCCAAAAGTGCTTCCCATGGAGGTGGATTCTGAGCAGCTACATTTATAGGATCATAGCCTTTGTGTAAGTTACTGCCTTTCCCTCCAGTAATATTCCAGGAGTAGCACCAGAACGGCTGTAACACAGCCGGAGGCCCTTGGAAACCATTCTGATTTACTGCAGTAGCTGCATACAGTACTGTGAAGCTGACCTTCGTGCTCCTTCGAGAGCAAGCCTGTGCTTAGAAAATCCATCTTTCATTTTCACACTGCATGGGTCAGAATCCCTGAGGGATCATGGACTTTCCAAATGCAATGCACCTACTCTTCGAAGGGTCACGGTGTATAAAGCCAGCCCCAGCACTCAGTGTGAGTGCCAATGCTGGGCTTTCCACCCAGCATGCTTCCTCGCTCCAGGGCAGCCATAACCTCATTAAGAACAAATGCTGATTGTGCACATGCACAAACGTTGAGGAGGTTGAAGGCAGGCAAAGACTTCTTGAGCCTTTGCCCCATGGTTTGCATCTCTGCAGAGCCAAGCTACATATTGGCTGCCCAGATCAAATTCCTAACAGATATTTGAACCTTTAACTAAGCAAATTTTCATAGAGAGATGTAATCAAAGCATTTATCAAGACAGAAGTACATTACTGATAGGAAACATGGACGCGTTATTTCCCTCAAGGAGAAGGACAACCTGTTTGATTTTACAAGCATAGAGGTCCTTCAGAGAGCAACCAGGTCACCTGTAATGCGCCTCTTACCTAAATGTCACTACCATCCACCCAGACAAACTTCAAACATTCTAGGTTGGCAGTGCTGAATAAGGAAGTACACATTAGTTTTCTTTATTCATCCTTGATTCAGCAGTTGGGAGTTTCAAATGGACTGGGTAAGTCAGGAACTTCTGTTTGAAACCATCATCAGGACATGCTCCAAAATCACAGAACACGCTGAACGTCTTGCTCTGCAAGAATCAGAAGAGGCCAAGTCCTCAGCAAACTCTGCTACCAAGTGAATCACAGAATCATAGAATGGTTTAGGTTGGAAAGGACCTTAAAGTTCATCCAGTTCCAATCCCCCTGCCATGGGCAGGGACACCTTCCACTAGACCAAGTTGCTCAAAGCCCCATCCAACCTGGCCTTGAACACTGCCAGGGATGGAGCAGCCACAGCTTCTCTGGGCACCCTGTGCCAGCGCCTCAGCACCCTCACAGTAAAGTGAAACTCATTTGGCTTTGAGAGTGATTCACTGATTTCTAGCAGCCGCCCAGCGGTCCGTAATGGCTTTCAAAGACACTGTATTATGAAGATGAAAGTCACAGGATATTCTTATAGAGCTACAGAAGCTGTAATCTCATATTCAAGCTTCAAGAGTCTGGATTCTTTTCGAAATGGATGTGAGTTAACTTCCTGGTCGTGCTGGTAAAAGACCTCTGCAATCACAGGGCACAGGAGAGCCAAGGCTTTATAAATGTGAAGTAATAAACTTCCCTTACCTAAATAATACAGGGCCTGAATGTTCCTGTTTGAATCACAAACTCTGATCATACAAGTTAAGGCAGAGTTTCAGTTAATTCATTCAGGGGCTGCTACTGGATAAATGATACATAATAATGGCAAATAATGCTTCACAAAAGGCATGAGTTGAGTTAAATAATGTGGACTCCCAAATACAGAGAACTGCCTGCTTGTAAGAAGTCTTTAGTTTTGATTAATCATTTGTCATCTGATCAAATGGAAGAAAACAAGCAGCCTGGTGCAAATGACTATTTTCTCTTCCTTGACAGCTGACCCAACAATTGGGCACCCTTCTGGGTTGAGGAACAAATTAATATTCCTCAACTGACTTGAATGGGTTTAAAGACTGAAATAGGCTGCCTATGGGGATGCAGCTAAAAGTGGGTTAAGTAGTAAGCAATTAGCTGCATATAAACCATAATCAGTCTATTTTGATGATAAGATTGTAATTTCAGCTTCTGCCTGTTCAGTACGCTCCACAAACACAATAGGCAGGCTTATACTGAAATGTGAGCAAACTGCTCACACATTTCCTTTTCCTTCCTAACTGCTTTCTAGGAACCAGCAGGAAGGTTCAGTGCATCACTGTCTTGGTTTAAACTCAGACCCATGCAGCCCTCACTCACTCCCCTCCTTTCTTCCCCTCCCCAGGCTTTCAGAGGGATGGGGAGAACTGAAAGAATGCAACTCCCATGGGTTGAGATAAGAACAGTCCAGTAACTGGACAGAGCCTTGGATGACACAGTTTAGTGTGAGGTGTCCCTGCCTGTGGCAGGAGGGTTGGAACTGAATGATCTTAAGATCCTTTCCAACCCTAACTATTCTCTTCTATGAAACACCAAAAGAAGAGTGCATTAATCTGGGGAACGCAAGACAAAAAAAGCAACACTAAAAACTCTTCAGAATCATCTTACAGTTTCTGTCCCCAAATATTTTAATGGGAGCCATTTTGTGGTTCAACACACTTGAACTCCTTGATCTGAAAGACAGTGCCTGGTCTATACCTCCATTAATAACATAAAATCTGATGAAGCACACTGGGTTACACAAGGAGCAGTGTTAAGAGAAAGCTAAATGAAAAGAGGATATAGTCATGTCTGGTTTAACCACTAACCACAACATTAAGCTAATTTGAACAATTTTTTAAGCATTGATTATTATTTATGTGACGGTTTTTATTCTTTGGGCTTTCTCCCAAATTTCTTTCTACTCAGAGGACTTGAGGTTAAAAAGTGTCCTCTGTCTGGCTTCAGAGAAAGGGAAGACAGAGGCACAGGAGAAGTTCTAGGGGGACTCATTCACTGAGGCCAGCCGTAGCACCATAAATTGTGATAGATCCCTACATTAATTCTGTCAGCACTTCAGGCGTGAAATACATTGGCAAATTGTACATATTTCTTTCCTACTATGCACGCACAGGAAAAGGCTCTTTCTGCAGAGACGGAATCAAGGATACAAAGGGAAACAATTTCTCAGAGATGCAGACTTCACCTCTGCTTTTCTTTAGCCTCTCGATATTTCATGGCTAACTTCCGACCTCTAGCTTTCTTATTGCTCCAGCTCCATTCAGAGGCATGCACCTCCAAACCATTAATGACAGTTGTATTTATAGTGCAGTTCTGAGCCTGGCCTTGGCCGAATCTCAGACACCATGTGGCATTTTCAGAGCATTAGCCATGGTCAGGCTGAGTCCAGACTGTGCAAAACGAGAGCTCAAGATCCTACACAGTATAGTAACAGGGGTTTTGGTCCCTGTTACAGACCTGAGTTGTGCTTTAAGAATACAGTACAAAATCTACTTCCTTTTCATATGCAAAATCCATGCAGCTACAATAAGAATAAAACATTAAAGAGATTATACTTCTCAGCAATCATAGCAGTAGGGTCTAGAGAATAGGAGTGCCTTTTCCTTAATCGTGTGTGTCCTTTTCATGGCACACTGGGACAGCAACATCAACGATGAAGCACTGCAGGGATTTATTGATGGTTTGCTAGGTAAGGGGTGAGCAGCTGGTTAAGGGAGCAAGCATGTCTGGAGCAAGGAATAATTTGAAGTCTTCCTGGCCACAGCTCACATCAAGATGCTATAAATCAGTAACATAACTGGCCCGCTTAGTCGTCTTCTGTTCTGAGAATGGTTTTCTCTACTTGAGTCAACTGAATGGTCACATCATTTAGAGGATGGATACACCAATTCCTGATCTCTGCTCAGAGATGTTTTCTGCATGCTGATGGATGGGTATGGCTGTGGGGCTTGGAGCAAGCTCAAGATGAACCATCTATCCTGTTCTTCTCTCTCATCATGACCATACGTGAATCTGCATTGCCCAATATTTATTCCTCAAATCAATTTTGTCATGCCTAATACAACCATGTAAAGCCTGAGTGAGTTCTGAAACACACTCTGGTAGTCAAATAGGGCCAGGAGTGCTTTGGACCTATTCCTTTTTCTTACCACATTTAACTATAGAGAAGATAGCTAGCAAGGAAGTTAACTAGAAGTTTAGTACCTTAGTTTAGTATCTTTGGTTCTGGTTTATCAATAGAGAAATGACCTTATCTTGACAGCATTTTAAGGAAACATTTACAGGAGAAATAGGATAGCTACAGCTGCTCTTATGGCATTTATACTGTGGAAAAACCTTATGAAGTTTGATAGGAATTTAATACATAAATTTATAGATGTTTACTATAGTTGAATACAGATTACTTATAAAGGCCTGTAGCTATTAAAGCACTACTGCCTCCAGTAGAGAAAGGCTAGCTAAGAGACTGTTGGCATAACACAGAATGGAATAATTTCTCTTTTTAATCACCCTATAAAGTCCTATGCTTGTGATGTAATTCTCTATTCAATTCCACAAGAAAGTATCATTTCCTATTATAGCCCATTGGGTATTTGTATGTGGGTTTCCTTTCACAGACTCCTTCCCACAGCCAGAAAATTCATTTTCTCCGTGTAACCTAAATGGGGTAGCTCTTTTTCCTCTGAAGTCATGTGATGTCTGTCACCACAATGCCAGCCCACATGCAGCTGAATCTTGTTTTGGAGCCTATACTCTTGCATATGGTTTCTAGATGGAGGAAAATGTCACTGCAACAGAGCTATTTAACTAACGTATTGTCACACAATGATTAATTTATCTTTTATTTTCAGCATGAAATTCTGTGGCATGGACCCCCATGTGGTAAAATAATAGGCTGAAAGATTAGGCACCACCACCATCTGTTCCTTGTCCCTGATATCACACTCCCTCTTTCAAGGGCTGATTGCAATTTCAACATCTTTCACTGAATGAGTCTATTTTCTTTCAAGTTATTACCTAGATGACTTCAGTAATTCTATATAGATGGGGCCTGAAAAAGAAATGCTGAGAGCAGTAAACGCACGTAATACATTTGCATAATGCAGGGGAAGAGAGGGTGCTGTGAGAGGGAATTCACAGGGCTGGCATCTCCGTTCACCCGCCAGTGTTTACAAGAGTGTAACTCCATTGCCTGCTTTGGAGTCACTCCAGAGAGCCATGCTGCTGCAAGAGAGAAATGAGGTCTTCAGTCTTCCATCTCTTACTGAAGTCATCTATTGTATACAACAAGTGGGAGATAATAAACCATTTCCTTCAGTATGCCTGTCTATTACATGCTATTTGCTTTAGATGAGTATTTGTGTCTACACAGGTGAGCTTATTATGTCAAAAGCATAGAAAAGTAAAAGGGAGAGGTGAGGAAGGAAGGGTAAGGAAAGCCAAACAGAGACAACAAGCATATCTTAGGTAAGCATGAAGGGGAAATCAACAAAAGAAGTATCCTGTGATCAAGATACCCATTAATCTGTGTGAATGACAGGCTCCAAGTCAAATTTATATTCACTGTACCTTAGCATGCAGCCCTTCAAATGCAAGCTAATCATTGCAGAAGATACCCTTGCCACCAGAAGGCTTGGCACTCCTAGAACAGTGGACACTGGTTGCACTGCGCTGCACAGTGCTCTGTGATAAGCAGGAACCATTCTGGGGGATCAAGGTAAGACAACCAAGCCTGGCAAGCAAACACACATATTTAGCTTGTGGCAAATCCTGCTGAGAGTGGAAAGAAACCGCATGACCACCTTTTTTCTTTCCTATGGGAGACACCATGAAGGCATGGGATGCATCTCCATATTTTACCAGCATCATCATTGGAAACACTACTGCTGTTTCTGAAACAGAAGTAGAAACAAATAGCGTTTCTGATAGTAGCCCTATTTATGTTCCCATTTCAGCAGGGAAAAAAAACAGCCACCACATCTGTGCCATTGGACAATGTTATATCTAGAGGTGCCCTCTTCCTCTTCTGTCTCTGTGCAAGCTCTATCTGGGACTCCCCTTAAGGCTGTAAAGTTTTCCCTGTTTAAGCTTTGAAAGCGTATGTACAGCATGGCATCAATAAAGAGTGACATTTTCCTGTGATACGAGTAAAAAGGTTCAACTTCCTTAGCAATGAAATGAAATTTCACTATAAAATTTTCAGTTTTGAGCGAGCAACTGCTTTGTTCTAGGCTATCACTAAAACCACTCGGACTATAGGATCTGCTTGTGATAATGCCCTTCTTTTTTACAAAAGCATAGAAAAGAACTTGCAGCTTTTTATTTCATTCTCTCAGCTGAATCAATGTGAAGTGCCATCACTGGCCTGCATTTGCTCCACAAATTGATTCAAATCACACATGTACTGAGCCACTGAGACCTGGGCATATCACAACTACAAAGTCCCACTCTGCTCCTTAGCCTGGTCTTGGGTCCCATTGCCTGTAACATGCCCTGTCAGCTTTCCTTTCTAAATTAGACTTCTGGCATATATAAAAATGAGTTCCTTGCTTGTAGAACACCTAGCATATCATTGGGAAGAAATAAACAAAAACCCTAAGGAGGTACTTCATGCCACATGGAGTGAGCTTTGTTTTCTAGATCCATCATTTCAATTGTTCACTACGGGATAGCAGGCTGGATTCTCAGTGGAAGTAAATCAGCATAGCATTGCTATGCGTGACAGAGCTGCCCCAAAACTGAGCTACTAATGTTTATGTACAGGAACAGTCTAAATGTCACTCTTATGTCTGGCTCATGATTCAGAAGACCATAACTGTTTGACATAGCCCATGTATTTGTTGTTTTAGGGGGCTGGTTAGAATGAGATGGCAAAGGTTTAGGAGTCAATGATCTCCATCAGCTCTACAAACAAGGCAAGACTGCTGGGCTTTGTTTTCTTTTGGGAACTTTCCAAGCATCAGTACTTTGCAAGTTCCCCCATAGGCAATTCAGTGTCTGTTTCAAGTTAATGTGCTTTGTTTTTCAGGCCACAAATAAAATCAGAACAAAGTAAAAGTTCACATTTGTTTGAAAACAACCCAAATTGTGTACTGTGTGAAAAGAAAGGCAAAAAGAGGGTCAGCGAAGATGGGAGTAGAGAGGGCATGGGATAGGGAAAATCTCTCCAGAGGAGGGAAAGTGATTTTTAACACACAGGAAAAGAACAAACTGAGGAGAGGAGAAAAACATCATAGTTGGAAAGCCTACATGAAAACAACTTTGAAATACTGTAGCTCCCATCCTCCTGGTGAGGTTCTGGTCTCACTCCTAGGAGGCTCAAAGGAACCAAAGCTGCTAGCTCTAGTATTACCAATGTATTAGAGGCACATGAAGCAGATGACAGGAAAATAGTCAAGTTACCAGACCAAATTCTGCCCTTGATTACAGTCATTCAGCTAATTTAAGAACCTTGTTCAATGTGATCTTTTAATCCTCTGATTCCTGAACAAGCTATAGGAACGATGGAGGACTTGCATTAATCAGATATCAGACACACACATGTATCAAATACGTGTTTGTATGGAAACAAACTTTTGATTCTATGGTTCTGTGATAACAAGAGAATGATTTAAAGAGATTTTTGTTTTATTTTTCAACACAGCAAAGATCTGTTAAGGCAGGTACCTTTGGTTCCAAATCTGTGAACATGATGCTGTGTTAGACAGCTTGTTCTCTCCCTTATACTTGGTTTCATCCCGCAGCTCTTTTCTCAAGGGTGGCACCAGAGTTAGGCTGCTAACTTGATGCTTAGAAGGCCCAGTTTTAGAGTCCTCCATCCCTGTACAAATATTGGATGAATCTGGGAACAGTGGTCCCCATCTCTTAGGTGGGGATCACATTTATCCTACGGCATAAATAGGGCAAAGTCATGACAATGTATGCTTCAGTGATGAGCTCTGTCCGTACCTTTTCTGGATTAATGTATTTCTCTCCTGTATTGGATGCATGGCTTTGTGAAGTCAGCTTCAAACATTTCCATCGACTACCATGGAAACTGCATTGGGCCAGTAGTAGCCATAGTGATGCCAGATGGTAAGAAGCTATACACATGACTCCAACAGAGAATTGCTCACTGAATACTAAATTGAGATGAGTGTGTTGGATCCAAAGTAATCAGAGCTGAGCACAAATGCACACAGAGAACAACTCCTCAACACAAAATCTAGTTAAAAACTGTGAGAAATTAAAGCAAGGTAAAAGTAGATTCACTGACACAATCACTTATCCATTATCAGTGGGGTAGCTTCACCCTTTGGTTCACTGGATAGGTACATCTTTCCATGAACATGTGCAAAAGAAAGGAAAAAGATAAAAAGAGGCATGAAGATTTGACTAAGATGAATGCTGAGCAATGGAAATGTCAAGCTCAAAGACCTGTAATAAAAGATGAAACCTTTGAAATCACATCACCACTTCAAGACTGGCTTCAAATCAGTGGCGACCCATTTTAATACCTGGGTGAGATTTTGGTAGCCTCCGTGAGCTGGGTTTGGATTCTTAATCTAGTTAAGAGCAATTGTACACATCAAGCAATTCAAAACTTAAACCTGCTCCCTCAGGCAGTTGGAAGAAATGAAAATACTGAATCTCATTTGTGACATTGAAAGGAATTATGTCCCTACCAAAAGAAATTAAAAAGGACCAGACTCCCTTCCTACACTGCTCCATTAAGCTCAGTGCCTGGATATTATGACAAGGATAGCCAAAGAGCAATTCAAGACAGATGGATGTGTTAATTGTCACCTGGGATAAGAATGTTGGTAGAACAGAGAGATCTTCTTATTGTTCCCATGAATTGTGTCACTACACTTTGCACTATTTTTCCTGTTGTTGTTTGTTTTTCACTGAAAACAACTTGGGAAACTCTGCCTGTGCAGAAATCAGGAAACCAGCACAAGCAATGTAGGCTCGAGCATTCGATTTCCTTTGAGAGAGAGATAGAAGCAAGTCCTTATCTTTCAAAAGACCTTTTGCTAGTGCCGATGAACAGATGCAATTGCAAAGGAAAGCAACATTTTAGGTAGTTTCCTTTCATGATGAAATTTCAAGGTTTTCTGATACAAGAAGGAAGCAGAGACAGACAAGGAGAGAAGCATACAACACTCTCTTGTATGATTACAAAAACAATAGAAGAAGAGCCATTTCAGTAAAGCTGCAATAAGAAGAAGCAGAAAGGAAGCATTTCCATGTCACGGATACAGCCAGAGGAGTAGTCAACAAAGTGTGAATAACAACAGCTTGAAAATGTTTCTCCACACACAAACTGAATGCATGAGGGAATATATTTTCACTAGTGCTCTTACAATTAGCCTGCGGATGATCCTCCAGGTAAGCTAAGCACGCACCTGATGTCTAAATGTATTTATCTCCCTAAGAAGTGACACTGATATAATGGCAATCCTGAGCAATGCAAATCATGCTAAACCATTGATTGTTTAAATTCAGCAGCTGATCTTGCACCGTTGCTTACAAATGCAGGCAAAGAGACCACACTGACTGCAGCAGTAAACTGAACGTCAGTCTCACGTTGGCTTGAAGATGCAGTTTGACAAGTCCTGCTTAAACCAACCCGAGCACGTCAGTTATTCTCAAGTGATTTACTTGTTAGTCGCTCACAACATAAAAGCCAACAATCAGCCATTAACATGCAGCAGAGGAAATTTTCCCAGGGTATTATGTATTGTGTTTGGACAGTTAGAACTCACCACTAGTATTTATTCATGCCACTATACATTATTCCTCTCCAAATGAACCTGAGTCACGTAAATGCTGACTTGGAAAGTACCAGAGACCTCTCTCTTCCTGCGGCATGTATGTTTTCTCTCTAATAAACTTCCTGCCTAAAAATGGGAACCCAAATGCTAGTGGAGCTTAGGTGTTTAAAAATCAGCGCCCTGGAGGCATGGGGGAAATCAGTTTGGTTTACTTCTGCTGTGCCCCTTTGAAGTCTTCAAATTCACTGAGGTGAATTCACTGCAAAACAGCGCTGCTGAAACATGTGAGTAACTATCATACTGGCATAAGCATCAAGGCTTTTTCCTGCCTCTTTTTATTCTTCCCTCTAAATCCCTATTTTGTCCTGTCAAGCAATACCCAAACAAGCACTTGCAGCAGTTTGGAGTAACTGCACACGGTGTCACTTACAGCAAGGAAACCAGAAGCAGTCAATCATGCTGAGTTAGTCCTCTGAGAAGGCTTTTGGGACACAGGTAGTGTTCATATTCCCAGCGTGATGCAGTCTACCAGAATCTGTATTGCAACAGCAGCCCAGTTTATGTAAGCCTCCTTATAAGCAACCATGTTGTCTTGTGGATGTTGTTAACAGCGGCTAGATTTAAACCAAGGAAAACTGGGATTGAACAGCTCTCTTGGAGTCATTGTAATGAGCCAGAATCTGGTACCAAATTACCATTAAATTGAGGGCATTTCAAGGTGTCTCTGTGGTGGTGCATTCCCATGGACACTTCCACAGATAGTGGATGAAAAATAGGTTTCCCCCATACAAAGCAGTTTAAAAACAAACAATCAAACAAAACCCAACAAAACCACCCCCCCCAAAAAAAACCTGCTTTCTGCTATATTTTGGAATCACATGATTTCAAAAGAGCAAGCCAGACATACTGAGAATAAACTTACAGGAGAGAAACCGAGCCCCACTCATAGGTCTAAGGGCTCTTTTCAGCCTCATCCTGCTCCCACTGAAATAACTTCAGAGGGCATTGCATTATCAGCATGGTTGCAGAGTTAAAGCCAAGCTATCTCAATGGGTGGCCCTTAACCACAGCCCGTGGTAGCTCCTCAGCTTCCACTAGAGCTCCACAGAGGTTTCTCCACAGAGACTCTTCCAAAGCATAACCAAGTTGGAAATTTTCAGTAGAAAACTGTGTTTCTCACTGTGTTGAGTACTTCCTTATTGCTCTTTGATTATCACAGCAGACCATATCACCTCTAATGTTCTCTGAGATGCACGTCCTACAACTTCTGTATCTGACTTACACAAACACACAGGTCAGAAGCACTATGTTCTGCTGCTAACTGCCTGCTCAGATCTCTGACAGCTTTATTGCCATGCCATGGGAGAAGTAGATACCTCCTTTGAAAATGACTTTGTCATTATTTTAGGCATCACTGACACTTCCTTGGGATTTTCTGTCTGCAGCTCCACCGCACGCTTCTGAGAGAGAAGCGGTTCCATTGACAGGCTGTCCCTGGAGCGCGGTGTAAATGCAACACCATAACTCACTTGTACATTGCAAAAATACCTTCTTGTTTCATTTATTTGGCAAAATTTATCTCTCAGATGCAAGATACACACACGCTGAAGAAAATTATCACTGTTACTTCACTCACATAACCACTGCTGAAGACAGTGG
Organism: Pezoporus wallicus; assembly: GCF_028554395.1. Taxonomy (NCBI): domain Eukaryota; kingdom Metazoa; phylum Chordata; class Aves; order Psittaciformes; family Psittacidae; genus Pezoporus; species Pezoporus wallicus. The sequence continues at coordinate 4,287,528 of NW_026639755.1, forward strand.
CAAATAAAAGAGTTGGCCCCACTGATTGCTGCTGCTATAAAATGCCTGTGGAGAATTGCTTCTTCAGAGCCTTCACTGCTACAAGTCAAGCAGTTTTGATTTAATCTTAAATATGCATGTGTTTAAATGTTTTGATAATGTCTCCCGTTCTTAGACATCTCCCTCCTTTTTGGTTTGAGACAGGACCAAAACCAGCTGAACACCGTCCAAATCAGGTTATTCCACAATTATCTTTACCTGTCGTTAAAGCTGGAAGAGGCAGAAGCTCCTACAGACTAAAATCAAACAGGACCAGTGTTTGCAAGCCTAATAAAAAGTGTGAACAAGCGCTGAGAGACGGATCTCTGATGAATATAAATTGTAACCAATGGTGTACACAAATTAAGGGCATGGCCCTTGAGCTTGGGTATCTCTTCTGCAGGACCTCAGCTTTGAACTCCTGAGGTCCCTATTTACCCATTTCCTCGAGGAGAATGTTTCCTACTTAAATAAACATTACCAGGGCTTTTTGCATAGGATGGGAAGTCCAGGATTCAGATTCACTCATGCTCTTGCTGCAATGAGTAATTTATTATTTCAATTAATTATTCAGCTATACTTCGATGTTTGCTATCATTCTACCAGCGTTTGATCTCTTGCTTTTCTCTTGCATTCTCAGGACATGATCTTTGCAGGCAAGGGCTGCACAACCAAGACAGCTGCTAAAATATGATGTCACTCATTAGTTTCACACCAGAAAAATAAATATGCTAGCGAATGTCTTACATGGCTGTTTATTTGTGAGCAATAACTAGTTTGGAAAACGTCTATGCCGTGACTTACATGCCATAAACCACAACAAGACAAATGTCAACACCTCGGTTGACAAACGCAAAGGGCTTTCTCCTAACTTGAAGGTCGTTTTTGCATGCAGGACAGTGCTTGCGGTTCCACTTGCTGCAGAGGAAAGCTGGGAGCGCGGTGACTGAGGAGATCTCCAGCCACATCTCACAGCTCATCCTCCCATCACTAGCCTGGGTGGGATGCAGCTGCCTAGATGTTTGTTTATGAAACTCCCAAGCTTTGCTCATCAGGCTATGCTGCTTGAGCTAACAGCCAAGTCCTCCCCTTGTGACCCATCTGAGTGACTTGTGGGGCCTGTGGGGAGCCAGGAGAGGGAAGAATTTCCCCCCTATACAGAATAACAGATCCATTTTCAGCACTTCATTAACTATTGCAGCTGCAACAGGAACACTAAGTAGGGAAAAGAAAAAAAAACACGGAACAACAGAACCACAAAACAGCACAACACAAACCCCAACAGACCCCAAAGCTGAACTATAGGCTCTGCAAGGTGATTTAAACAATGGGTTTTCTCCCTCTGGTGAAGAGCTCTCGGGGACACAGTGGAGCAGGGCATCAGGGTATACCTAGAGCCATGCAGATCTCAGCCACTGATGCTTGCTCCTGTCACACAGGAGACCCTCCCTGGCCTTGTTGTTGGCAGGGACAGATGGACTGGCAGAGCAGAAACCCTCTGGTAATATCGCTTATAGAGATGTAAGCAGCACTCCTAGCACTTAAGTACTAGAAGACACAGACAATACCATACAAGCCCAAAGCCATGTTTACAGAGCAGATATCATTGATGCTGCATCAGTTGCTGCACCATCACTGACTACGACGAGCACAGTTCTTCACACAGTTTCCAAACCTCTTACAACCACCCTTTTCATCCCAATGTTTAAAGCTAAGAGACATACCAGACCCAGCAAGACACCACCTTCCCTCATCTCTCCAAGTTTCAGGTTCAAATTAGTCACTGTGGTCTGGATTTCTTGACAATTTGAATTTCAGAATGGACCACAGCCTTCTGCACTCTGCCTGCACCACCTCCATATGGTCCATAATCAAAACCAGCCCTTGACAGACCTGTTAGCATACCCGGTTTGTGTCTCATCCAGTTCTGGATTTTCCCTAATTGCCTCAAACTTAGGCCATAAAATAACACTGGACAAAGGCAGCGCAACAGCACATCCTTCTTTCACACTCTTCCTCAAAGGCAGCTCACCTTCAACCTGTGAGCATCATCTTCACAAGATGCAGAAAATCAGGCCATAGCTTGGTCCTTGGAGCCGTTTTGGCCGTGGCTCCTCCGCTATTACTGTGAGTAGAATATAAATTCCAGGGGTTTTTGTGATATCCTGTGCAGCTGAGGTAAATTGGAGCTGTGAGCACATAACAGCTTAAAAAAGCCCCGCAGACCTTAGATCAAGCAATATCAATGAGGCTGGATGGTCAGAACATGAACCTTCAGCAAGTAGCCACTTCTCAGGGTAATGCAACTAAGGGGCTTGCCTCAGGGCATGTAAGAAAATGAAGCATGGAGCTGTGAACTTTCAAGCACTTAACTATTCAGCAAAGAACCCCAGCTTTTCTGGGGGGGGTGTTTCTTTTCTTCCTTTCTTTCCCACTTTTTTGTTTAATAAGAGCTGCTGCCTGCACAGTTCAATTTGAATTAGTAAATGAATTATGCACACTAGCTGAGGATCACACTGTGAAGTGATGCTTTGAATAGGACACAGGATGCATTGGAGTAATGAAAATTTAGACTACACAAAATGTCAGTTGTTTCCTTCAGCAGACTTGCTGCAACAGGGCTTTTCCCCTAATCCTACCAGCTGACGCTTTCTGAATCTGCATCCTTAAAGCTGGTTTTATTATTACACAATAATAATAAAACCCCTCGTAAACCTTGACAGAATACAGAGCTAGGCAATTCGGGGATTTTCATATCACTTATGAGTTCACCTTTTTAAACAGTTGCTAAAGCATCCAGCCATTTACGGTGCCAGGATAGGAACCTCTACAGAGCCAGTATCTTGCACATAGCCTGCTACCAGCAGCACAGGCAATAAGAAGAAAAGGAAATCAGTGAGGTGGTCCTCACAGGAAGTTTGAGTTCACTGCTCACCTCAAAGTGGTGCAAGTATGTAGTTGTAGCTGTATATGTACGTGTGTCAAATTATGGTGAGATAAATGAACTTCTCTTATAGGGAGCTATGCCATTCAGTGAATTTACCAGGATGAAAAGATGAAGATGGTGATGATGATTATGGAAAGAAACAAAGCCAAATAAAATACATACTTAAATTTGAAAGGGATCTAAGTGGAAAGACCCACGTTAGCTGTTCTACGCTGTGAAAGTGCCTCTTTAATGGAAACTAAACATGTTCAAAAAGTCACTCATGCACACATACACATACACAAATCAAGCTGTGTTTACCTCTATTAACTTCTTCGGATGTTGACAGTCCAATTTTCTCTATTTTATTTTGGTATTTGTTAAGAGCACTCAACTGGCAACTGCAAAAAGGCAACTATCGTGATTCCCAAGCAAACGGACTGCATCGGGTTGGCAATGGCTGTCGTTTCCACACTAACCTAGAAGGGAGATCTCTTGGGAGAAGAGGGTTGAACATAATGTCACACGAATGCTGTATTTTTGCAGCTGAACTGCACATCATTCTCTGCACAGTGTGTTTTTGCAGCTGGAATACCTAATTTGTCTTATTACCCGCACCATATAGAATCTCATGCAGAGTGCTGTTATGGACATATCAGAGCAATACAAATGCATATAAACCATTACAGTACATTTTGCCTTCTTTTTTTTTGTTGTTGCTGAAGGGAAAAACTGCCTTCTTGAACCTGATGCAGGGCAGAGAATAATCTCCTATTGCATGGCATAGCAGCCTTCCAGTATCTGAAGGGGTGCCTACAAGGATGCTGGAGAGGGACTCTTCGTCAGATACTGTAGTGATAGGACAGAGGCAATGGGTTTAAACTTATATTTAACAAGAACATCTCCTGTTTAAGAAAGAAGTTCTTCACTGTGAGGGTAGCAAAGCACTGGAATGTGTTGCCTAAAGAAGCTGTGGCTGCCCCATCCCTGGCAGTGTTCAAGGCCAGGCTGGATGGGGCTTTGAGCAACCTGGTCTAGTGGGAGGTATCCCTGCCCATGGCAGGGGGTTGGAACTGGATGAGCTTTAAGGTCCCTTCCAACCCCAACCATTCTATGATTCTATTATCAATGTGTGTCTGCTGTAGTGACATGAAGTGTTTAACTGTCTTACTGAGCCTCTTGCCCCACTGGTAACTTAGGTACAGGCAGGTAGCTGTACTAGCACATGCACTGACTTGGCTTAAAGGGGGGGGGGGCAAAATCTCAATAAGGGGCTCTGAATGCACAGTTCAGTTCAACTCTCAACTAAACATCAATAGGGAGCAGGATGTTTGGCAGAGAAGAATCAGCTTCGGTGCTCAGACCCTGAATCTTCAGCTTTAACTGCGTGGTAGCATACAAGAAGCCACAGCAGGTAATGAACATCACTGACTGCAAATTTTGCAGCCTGGAAGACTGTGAGTGTGGAATTTGTTCCTTCTCCTAACCACCATTTTAAAATTAAATGCGTTAGAAAGGTTAAGAAATAGTGTTTTCAAAGGCCAACAAAGCCTTTAAAGGCCAGTTAAGAGTTTTCCTGTGGCTTAGAAGTGTCCATTTGTCATGAGCTTGTTTTCAGCATCAAGGGCCCCAGCCTAAGAAAGAGGACCACGGTGCCAATAAGTTTGGGGATATTTCTCTAAGCTCAGCTTGATACCTGTGGTTGATCTTTACAAAACCAACACAAGACGTGTTTTTTGCATCTCTAATGCTTCATCTGCACAAACAGCTCAATGTTAATAATGATTTCCCTACTTCTAAAATGATATGCATTGATCTGAGCATTGCACAAACATGCTGCAGTCTGCAATTTGAATGTCACGTTGCATAACCATCTGCTTACCTACCAAACCTCTGCACTCCTTGCTCACCCCAAATCTCTAGGCACACTTTCCCAGCCCTTAATGAAAAACCTGAACAACAAACCATGAATGTGGCTGTATCTGCTCATCATTGCTTACAACTCAGTTTGAAAACAGCTCGAGGAACTTTGTGAAAGAACACAGTTTTATGCTGGATGCCTTTTCTGTAGCAAAACCTGTGTCTCTAGCTGTGTTGGGCTCATCTCAGTGATGGGACAGTGGCACCACTGCAGAATAAAAGGTATATAACCAAATGCCTTTGCAATGCAGGGAGACTCATTTGTCATTCAGATTTCAAAGAAAGATACAGACCACAGATGTGTATCTGTTTAAGCTATGATGCCATTAAAGAAAAAGAGCCAATGAAGCTACATGAAAATAAAGAATAACCTTTTTCCTGGCCATTTACTACCATGAAGCATTAGCAGAGAACACTGAAGAGCACCCAAAACAGTTTCAGATCAGGATCTAGCTGCTGAGGAAAAAAACCCTAAACCCACAAACAAGCCCACCAAACAAATGAAACAAACCAACCAAAAATCATTTAAAGTGCCTACATTGCTATCTGTTCATCTTCACTTACATCAGCTCCTCTTCACTCAGATTCTCATCTTGTTTAGGTCACTATGGAAACTGCACAGTTTTTAATTTGCAAAGAAAAGACCATACTTTTAGTACTAGTACCAGTACTAAATGCTAACTGAATAGTCTGGAATCCTCCCAAATGTCTTTCTACAGACTCACAGAAACATTTACTGGGCATGGGAAGAAACTGAGACTTGGGGAAAATTGTGGTGATAGAAATCACCTTCTCTACTCCCCTGGCTTCTGTTGGAGGAAATGAAATAAATTTTACTTTACAAATAATGAGTTTGAGAAGCATAATCAGGTTTGACTTTGTAAGTTTTTTCCCTACCCATTTCCAGTGTTTCCCATTAAGAACAAGGAAAGGTCTCATGGACATGCGTCCATGTAAAAGAGCTCCTCACACCCAGAAATGTTAGTTCTTTTTTCCTTTGCTCCAATCATGCAATGGAATTTATAGAATCATAGAATAGTTAGGGTTGGAAAGGAACTTAAGATCATCAAGTTCCAACCCCCCTGCCATGGGCAGGGACACCTCACACTAAACCATGTCACCCAAGGCGTCACACACTCTTTTCCCCTAGATGCCTCTGCACGATGCAAATTCAGAAGCTGCATCTAATCTTAGATGTAAGAAGAGAAGGCTGTCTGAAAAAAGACTGTATAAGAAAGGGCAAACCAGACCCCTTTAGCCTCTGACAAAGAGATGACAGTCTTACACTATCACATGGAAGACTGAGGGGTGCAATGTGCAGCCAAACCAGGAGATGTAACGGGAGCTTTTCGCTTTCTACACTACCACTATTAATCTCTTTAACAGAGGCAAAGCTCTTTCAGGGCTGACATTGGTATGAATTTTGCAGGACTCTCTGCTGTTCCTGGCTTAGCACCACTAATTAATAGGTCTTCAGCTAAGTGGCAGGCTGAGCTCCTGTGGTTATTAGCACGGCAGCTCTAGCTTGAGGAGGTGATGCCAAGTCATTAGGTACTGTGATATTACAGGCTCAGAGTCTCCACTGCGCTGGCCTGATGTCCAGGAGCCGAAATCTGAGAGTGTTAGCATCAGCAAGCCTGGCTCGTTAGTCTGATGCCAAAGCCATCGCATCGTTATTGGCTCAGCACTTCTGCTTGCTGAGATAAGGTCCACACACTCATCTCGCCGAGGTTCCTTGCTCAGCACGCTCATCCTGCTGAGTTAAGGCAAATTGCATGCGGTTTCTTGCTGAACATGTGTAGTTTACTGTTTTGATGCCAAAAGGTTAACAAACCTTGACAGCTCAGCTGGTCCTCCCTGAAACCTGACATGTCCACAGACATGACTGGCACATGCCCTCTTCAGTGTCTGAGGGCAAGACTCACTGGCAACAGATATGCTTTCAAGCAACTAACCCTCATTGCTTCTAAGGGAGTTAGCTCTTATAGTGGTCTAGGTAGAAAAATGAACTGAGTATGAACTGCAATCTGTACTGCACTCTGCAAGGTGATTACATCACCTGGCAGCAAGATAACCTGAAAGCTACAAGCCTCTCCTAAAGCAGCTTCTCAAACTGCAATTTTATTCCACTTGAAACTATGTATGAGGCAAGTTTGATACCACACCTGAATGTCCCAATCCCCACCAAATCTACACATAGAGCCCTTGTCCTGGGTTCTCCAGGTACTCCTTGCCCAGAGTTACATGCGAGTGCCCTTCTAACCCATTCTCTGGGGCAGCTAGTCTTGCCAGCAGATGTTTTTACTTTGGTATGTATATCTGCATGCCATCACACGTGCTATATGATATAATATTTAAGATGCAACTTGTATGTCCAAAGCAAAACATAACATTTGCTGTGTTTATATGCTGGTTTTTAGACAAAGAAGCAAGTGTAGCCTCTCTTGAACATGTCAACAAATCAACAATTCCAAGCACAATTCCCCGCGACAGCAGGGAAAACAAACCTAGAGTACCTTTCCCCTTGCTTGCTTCTGATGTTTGATGCAGTGACTTATTGCCTGCATTCATTTATTCAGTCTAAACTGGGAGAAAGGCTTCCTGCTTGCAGGTGGTGGATGGAGCACGTTAGGACATCTCCTGCAGGTCTGCCAGGCGCTGATCACCACTAGTGCAACCTCTCTGTTCACCTCAGTAAAGAACTGTTATTGCCCCCAGCTAGAGGCAGTTTTTCATCTATTGAGAATGGCTGGATAGAGAAATGCCTAGCACATTTGAAGGCCAGGGGGGACTGTGAAGGTTGTCTACTCCAGCTCTATGAATGCCGCCTCAGGCCCTGATGACCACACCAGGAAAGTCTTGTTTCAAGATGATGTTTTCTTATGAGACTATAGAAAATCTGTTAGGAAGTCACCAAGTCTTGCATTAAATATGTCAAATGAACAAATTGAGCATTCAGGGAGGTTGTTCTAATAGCTACTTGCATTCAGCATTAAAAACTCACACCAAATTTCAAGGTGGAACTTGCATTTCCTAAGCTTCCAGAAGCTGCATCTTGACATACCTCTGCTGGATTAGACAGCTTGTTCTGCTCAGAGAGATACTCTTCCAGGGTGGTGTTATCTGCCATCTGCTGTGGAAGAGGCAGGTCAGGCATTTTGCTGGTGCTCCCCAGACTTTGGGAATCATGTCCGAAGCTGCTTGCTCATGCACAGCCAGCCATCAGCAGGCTGTGGTTGGGGGATTTATTCACATGAAGGAAGAGAGAAGATGCTGCAATGAATTGTAACATTTCATGGGGAATTTCAAGACTTAAGGAGAGAGAAAGGATGAAAGGCGTTCTGGCAGTCTTTGGTGGTGGTGGTGTTCTGTTTTCAGGGCAGAAAGAGATGCATTAATTTCATTTTACCTGCAGATCTTTCCTGGGCAGCACTGCTGGTCCACTCTTCTGAATATTCTAGATCCTAAATATCCCCCACTGAATACCAAGTATTCTATTTCCCCTAGACCAAGCACAAATGTAGAACAACCCTTTCACACTGTGAAAGGGAGACAGGCCGGTCCCCCCCCTTTCTGTTCAGCTGGAAGTGCAGCACGTTTTGAAGAGAGGGAGAGGAGAGGAAGGTTTGAAAGTGGGAAGTAAAATACAGTGATGGAAAGTATTTAAGGAATTCCAGATGATGCACCAACTGCTCAGCTAGAAACACAAAGGAGAGCTGACAGACAGAGAAGGAAATGCAAATCAGAACAGCAATAAAGCAGCAGAGCAGCACGGCCACAAATTCTCTTCAGATTTCTCAGAAGTCGGAGTGTTTCGACTTGACTTTGAATTGACATAATGGGTCCATTTTACTTGATATCTTACTAGCAACCGAGCCAAATCAGAGTGCACTTTAGTGCCCCAGTGTTCTAATAAGCATTTGCTTCAAAGCAGCAGTTCAGATCTCCCTGTGAATTTTGTCAAGTACACATCATATCAAAGGATAAGCATTTGCCAAAGCCTTTCTTCAGCCACAAAGCAGGGGGAAGGTTTGTTTAAGGAATGTCAAGTTGCACCTGCTGGCTCACACAGGGAGAATGAAAGGAACGACCGGAATTTCTGTCACTGTTGAATTTGATTTTTCATTCCTGCAAGTATTTTTATCAATGTGAAAAGACTTGTTGTGTTACAAAAGCAGAATGTTGCTGTAAGCCTATTCAGAGCCCTTCAAACAGGAAGATAATAGATTTGTGGCTAATAAAGTGGTACTTGTCTGTGAAGCGAAAGAGTGGAATTAGGTTGGCAAGTTAACAAGATGCGGATGGCATGCATGCTAAAGCAGCCTGAAGTATTGCACAGCCTTTGCTATGTCTGAGCTCAGACTTTCAATACATTCATCCCTAAAATTAGAGTGAACATGAGACCGTTCTCTTGCCCACGTGGGCAGAGCTATTGGGACCCACAGCCCTCACTGGGGAGTTAACTTCCCTCTAGATATGATGGGGGAGAGGAAGTTTTGTTTATACCCTCTAGCTTCACCCCAAGGGATTTTACCAGCACTGAAGAGGAGATGGTTAGGGAGCGGCTGCAGACAGCATCCCTCCTCACAGAGGGAAGCATGGCTCTGTGATAGAGCACAGCTGAGACCTGCCTTTTGTGCAAAGTAAATTCAAAGGCTTGTAGTGTAAGTCAATATACAGCTTCAGATGCCTGTCCCCTGAGCTCAGTGTCCATCTGTAGCATCAATTGTGAGCACATGCAGAGAACAAAGCGGTTGTTCCTATAAGACAATAGCATGCTGCATGGGCTTGGTCCTTCTGTGCCTGTTTCCATTTTGCTAGCCATGGAGAACATCACCTCCCCTCCTAGCATAGGGGTTTGGCAAGCACAAACTGGGAGAAGAATGAGGTGCCGAGATTCTTTTGCAGCTGAGGCCAGCTCCAAAGTGAAGAGTCACATCAAGTAGAATAGTCTACAGCGAGATGCAGACACTAGACATGTTTGATAAACCTAAGCTGCTATCAGAAGAGCATGTGGAAGGTCAGGGAGTAGAAAACAGGGCTGCCTTTCCTGCAGCCCCACAACGCTTTTCCCTTCACTGTGCAGCAAGGGATTACAAAGAGTGGAAAGTAACATTAGGCAGCACAACTGCAATCAGCTAGTCTGAGAGCGAGGGACTCAGAAAACCAATTAGGGAGGCTTCTCTGGTTATTGTCATCTGTGTTAACAATTGTCTCCAAAACCCTTTCCTAGGGTTTGTCTTTTTGCTGTTATGAAGTCCATTTTCAAGTTATTGCCCCTTTTCATCCATGTGCTACATTAGGAAAGAAAAGGTTGCCCCTGATTTGCAATTAATTACTTATAAGCTGCTGCTTCCCTCAGTTGTTACCTTGTTTTCACCGATCAGGAGATTGCTCATAGGAAGTGTCTCCTAAGTCCAGCTGGTTATAAGGAGGTGAAAAAGAGTCACCAAATCAAATAGCACCTTTTCCTTTTCAGGTGTTAAACGCCAGTGCTATAAGCAGCCTTCAGAGATCACCTGTGCCCTGGGGATAGTTCGTCTTTCCTGAAATACCAGCAGAGGACATAGGTAATGCAGAGCTACTGATGGCAACACACACCATTTCTCTGTTAAGTTACTAGCCCTGATTAGAATTTGGCTCCAGCCAAGCCCTTGGACCAGGTACAGCAAAACTCTGCTGCGCTTTGAATCCAGACACAATGTTTAGACATGACCCAATTCCCAGTTCAGGCTAGCATTGTGCTCACTTGGAAGGGGATGGGACTCATCTCTAATTCAAGCCAGCCTGATCGGAGGCTATCCAAAATTGCCATCTGCTGCCTGATCTGTGGCCTGATGAAAAGAGTTTGCTGTTCTGTCTTGCTGGTCCAGAAGGAGGGTGAAGTACCAAGCAATTTCTGCAGCAGGTAAACCCCCCCAAAAAAGTGAACCCCAAAACTAAACAGTTATATCTGTTTCAGATTCCCAAGCAGGCTAAAACATACCCCTCACACCTCCACATCTTGGTCTCTTGAACCCATTCCAACATGTTTACATTCTAACCGTACATGGAAAATATTACAGAATTCACTCAGGAATTACTCATTGCATTCATCCACATCCCCTTCAGCTTTTAAAAAACAAACATTATTGCAAATGCCTGAACTGAGGACTACTGTCATGAATTTCCCGAGCTAACAGCATTATAGGCTGCCACATGGTGGACAGCTTTTGCTGTCTCTCATAACTCATTTCCTTGAAGTTGGCACGGTGTCCTGCACCATAGGAAGCTTCTTGAGGCACCATCTTTCCTAGGCTTCCTATAGGGCAAATAAAAGCCCCTCTTTCCCCCCCCACTTCTCAGCCCATATCACCTTGCTGCTTGCTGTGCGCTACATGGTACAGCCTAATTGGCACTTTACCTATTAGTTCACTACACCTTACCCTATGGATCTGCAGAGAGACACAGCCCTGTCCCAAACAACAAGCTTCTGCTGGTTTTCCAGTCTTAGGAGACCCAGAAAACCCTATGTCCATAATCATAACCCTGGCAGTCTGCTCCCAGAGGTACCAGGCTAATGGGAATGGGATGAGTGGCTTCTAAAAAGTACTTTTAGCAGACAGTAAGGATCACAGAGGTGGAGGGGGAAAAGAAGGAATCTGAAACCTGCAAAATATACCAGAAATCATAGGACTCTTCTTGCCCTGCTACTGAAAAGCAAGAAGCAGATAAATAAACTCCCCTGCATTACATTTTATTAAGTGCAACCCTGTATTCTTTCTGTTTCTGGTGAACACAAATGTTTCTATTAAGCCTCTTTGATGATAAAAGACATTCATTAAACTTTTCTCTTTGTAACCTAAATTCGTCTTCTTACAGGCTTACACGACTCAGTGTCTTCAGATTGCTTTTAGCATCCGTGAGGCAGTTTTGTCAAGCTGCGCTAAGGATGCAGGAAAACTAAAGATGACAGCATGTTATAGTAATGATATAGGTAGGGAGATAGAAGAGAAGCTTTATTTGCATCCTCATTAAGAGAAAGGATGCGTAATCAGCCCACAGCTTAAAACACCATACAGCAGAGGAACCTTAAAATGACTCAGTCATGGGTTAAGCTTTGGCTGAAGCTTACAATGAGTTTAGGAACCAGTTCAATCAGCCAGGAAGTCCCAGACAAATTTGAAAGTATTTTAATTAACCTTAATCTGCATGGGAAGAGGCCAAAATTATAATGGGAAATAAAGCCAATGCTGGTTTTCTCACACGTCTGTGTTATCTTCAAGCTTGTCATCATGGTAACCTTTTTTTCACCATGGAATACCACTTCTGGGTGGTAATACCTGGAAATACCTCAGCCTAGACAAAATGTGTATCTGGGCTGTTAAGTAAGGAAGCCCTGAAAAAGGGTGACCTGTACTAGGATATGCCTACATACACAAGAATGTCTGATTGTGCATATAAATCTGGCAGCTATATACTCACACAACCAGCAAGACTCCTGTATGTTCAACTGGTAGACACAGAGGGCAGTTGCTTATGTTAGTTAAGACCATTCAAGGTGAAAATGAAAATTAAATGGTCTGTCCTAAAAAATGTGTCTCGTAGTGACTATCCCATACAATTCCATTCTATAGAGCAAAGCAGTTTCCATTTTATCTTCAGGAAGATCACTTCTGATAGGAACCATATGTTTTCTTTCGGTCTGGGATAAGAGACCCATGTTGGGATTAAAACTATAAGATCCAGGGATGCGTTCTTTTATGTTTCCTTTTGGAAACGTTTTAATTAGAAGAGCAAAGCTCAAAAGTGATTTGAGGCAAATCAAAGGAGGCATTGTTAAATTAATCTTTATGACGTGAAACCCCTAGGGACAACAGAGGAACCGATAAGGGACGCCAGATTGTTTGTCACCATTGTAGAGACTTTAACGCAAATGACGTCCCTCAGAGAGTTAACTGAGAAGCTGATGATTTTGTGGAGTTGTCATTGTCTCAAATAAAGAACGTTTCTCTGTTTCAGTAGTACCCACGGTCTGATTTCGGTTATTTCCAGCACGTGTAAAGAGCTCCCTTCAGAGATTTGTTTGTTTTGCTGGCTTTCCAACAAGAAAATAACATAAATTCAGACTTTTTAACTGAAAGGTGCAATTTGCTGTTTTCAATTACAAGAGATCTTCTGGGGAGTTACTATCAGAGGAGATTATGAGCAATTTTTAAAGTCCAAGTGAAAGCAGGGTGGTTAAATGACAGTTTGGAAACCTGATAGGACAACTGCTGGCTATGAGCTCCAAATACTTTCAATGTTTAGGAATTTTTATGAAAGCAGGATTGAAAAAAGAAACCTCAACCCTGTAATAAGTATTACCATATGAATGAGAAAATATGATAGATGCATTGTGTTTATGATTTCTGAAGCTCATATTTCCTCTAATTTATTGTTGGTGACTTAATGGGGCACAAGTACTTACTGATTATTTATCCTGTTTGAGATATACTGAAGATGATAGTGCTGCAGCATAGTTTCTGCTAGTGCCTGGCTCCATAATCATCAAAATCTCTACTAGGCTAAGTTACAGTAACGTTAATCCTTTCTTTGCAGAGCTTTTCTTGCCTACTTGTTCTTCAATGTCTATAACACCAAAACAAGCTTTTATTTTTCATCTTCATATAGAATTGAATATATTCAACATTCTCCTTAAGGATGTAAAAACTTTCACTGCCAGTTTGGCCTTAAAGGGAGCTATAACTTTTACACTGGTGGCATATTTGCTATAGACAACTGATGGACCACGATCCTTCTGTGCTACTCAAAGAGATTTCAACAAAGTGCTACTGGCAGCTGTATTTAGCCTTTTTGTTTCTTGAAAATTTAATATGGACAGATTAGGTGATGCTTGAAAACTTGCTTGGTGAGTTCTTATTCAGAAATCTAATATTTGCTGGGTTGGAGAAGAAAAAGAATTGTTAAAGTTGTATCACTTTTACTGCTTCAACTGCATAATCCTATAATTAATACTTTCAACTTGTAGTTATTATTTATTTTGATCAAAACGCATGCTTTGCTTTGTCTTAATGTAAATAGGAATTAAAACACACACACACATGAAAAACCCAACCCAAACCTATTACTACAGCATTAAAACTATAAAAGCAAAGTATCTGAATTACAGTTGCCCTTTGCAGTGTTGACTGATAATATTTGCATTATGATACAGCCTGTAATTACATACTTTATTTTCTCCCATAACAATATACCTCCAAGATTCATTACACAGGACAGAGGTGGTGTTAAAAATTGACTAGTTGACATTTGCCTGTATCCTTGCTATTTGGAACGTGGCCCTGTGTTGCTTTCATTGCATGCAGTTTCAATTCACATTTCAGTCTATTATACTGTTTAAAAAAATCATTGTGCTTCATTACCAGACATCAGTAGGTAAAGATTAAAAGATAGTCAAGGGTAGCGACTATTGATGCAGACATTTATTTTAGCAGTAATATGTCTGTTTTGGTCTCATTAATTCTACTGGAGGATATTGCATATTTTCACAGCTCTTCCAGTTTGCAGTCAATATGTAATTATGAATGGTTTATGTCTGCTTCTGTTTGTCCACTGATCTTTCACCTAAAGAAGCTTCTTTCCTCCTGGATTTAAAGCAAATAAAGCTATATACAGCAGGAATAGCTTCTGTTAAAAGAGAAAACAAGATTAATCCCAGAATTGATTCAGAGAGTTTCACCTTTAATCTACATTGTAATCCACCTTTCAACAATGCCTGTCATTACATCATCTGTTTATGATGCATTTACATTACAATTTGTATTACAATTTGTATTACAATTCTCCTTTTAAAAATGTTTTTTCCAATTTTTTACTAATTTTCATAATTGAATTTTATGAATGTCCATCTCATGCACCTATGCTAGCCCAAGAATAGACAGTATCTGCCCAATGATATATAGTATAAATGAATATAAATATATAATTATAAATTAATCTTATTAATTTCTAAGAGTGATTAATCTGGATTGATCTACACCCTAAACTGTGCTATAATGGGAGATGTTTTCTATGTATTGCCATATGTTTAGTTCCTTCACTTTTTTCCTCTTTTAATCCCTCAATACTACAGATGCATACAGGTACATGGATCATTTCTCTTACCCAGTTTTAAACACAGGTATTATATTTGATGTTTTCCAGATATATCTGGCTGGCTGTCTCAACATAGTCCTTGCTACCAGGATTACACCTTCCTTTTCCAGTTGTTTCACGCTCCTGGGACAAAGGTTGTTCACCTTACCTAAGCTGATTACCTCCTTTGGTTCTGGGGAATGGGGAACTCAAGTCATGCTCACACTGCAGCATGAAATTAGTCCTATTTAATTATATAGCTGGAAAGCCTTTTCTTATGTATTTTAATATATAGATTCTAGCTGAGTTAGACATTATCAACTCTTACTTTATCTTTACATATATCATCAACAAAGATTTTTGAAGCGAGAGTCTTCTCATATCCCCACAATGCCACAGAGATCACAACACTGGGGCAATTACAGACTTTCTGGGTCTACCCAATATTAGAAAGCCAAATATTAATTTAAACATTGGGTCATTGAGCCTACTAAAGTTTGCATTTCTCAAAAGAGTGCTCTGCTATTTGTTAAATTCTCCATTTAAACTAAGCAAATTCAACTATCAATCATTTAATCCAAAATTATCTTCTACATCTCTTTTAATGCCTTCATTACTGTATGGCAAAGGACTATGAAGTTTACAGGCAGAAAAGCTTTCTTTAGACACCATACAGTGATTATCCTCATTTTTAAACTTAGGATGCTACTCATTCCTAAAAGTACTTAATACCTTGTGCTTAATATGAGAAAAAATACCAACATTTTAACTCCACCTATAAACAAGGAACAGAGTGTGAGTAGCTGAGCAAATCTTCTTTAAAGGCAAGAGCTTTGAAAGTTACAGATTGGTTCCTCAAAGGAGTATCACACATCTTTATACATAGGTGATAGCAGAGACTTAGTCTACAACAGGCATCTAAACAATACAAGAGAATTAGAAAAGACCAATATAAATTGTGTATTACACATAAGGTTCTCCCAAAGGACAAAGAAAAAGATTGTCTATATACTCTTTATGTACAACCCAGGGGTTGTAATTTAAAAAAGCTTTTTGTTGTGATGAACGTCATATAAATATAAGGGAGACGTAATTTCCTTCTCAGCGAGGTCTCAACTAAAATGAGGCAAAAGACCAAGAGCTGGAGGTCAGGCAAGTCATCAAGTCCGCAGGCAGCCTGGCAGCATCGCGGTGGCAAAACCCATCTCAACCCGCCACATTGATGTCTTACTCTACACGCATCCACAAAACATGCAAGATGCCATCAGTATTACAGTAAGCAGAATGCACGTGAAGAATACCTGCTTTCCCACTGGAAAATGTGTAGATTCTGCTGCCAAATCTGCTGCTAGGTAATTTAACTATTTTACAATAGTGACAATAGTGACAATAGCACTGCTTAAAAACATTTGTAAAAGCAGCTGACATACAGTACCCACGTTATGCATTTCTCCCCTCCTCAGTGAGGCTTATTTACTTGAGGCAAAGTTAAGACAATTAAAGGATACCATTTTCTTTTCCAGCTGAACTGATTGCATCCCTAATACATTCCAGGAGTAAAGAGCACGGCTCAAACCATCTGTGAGAAAGCGCTGTTCCTGCTGCCTGTTAGTTTCCATTTTACAGCTGGTATTTCTATTATTCCATAGCTGTCATGGTCAGGCATGGTCCTGTAGAGGGAAGCAGCTCCTCAGGTATCTAGAAACAGTCTCCAGAAGGGTTTGGACCAAGACCCTATTCTTGAATTGAATTATTCACTCAGATTTCATCTGGTGCTGAATAAGGTGTCTGTTGTGATTTTTGCATTCTAAATCTCATATTATCTGATACACTGCTGTGATTTGACTGTCTCCCTTTTCAGGATATAGACAGGGGCAGAACAACCGTTTACAAAAAGCCTATAGTTTCATGCTCCGGTGGGATTTTTTTCCTACCTTAAAACTCTGTGAATCATTCAATTCAGTGATTTATGTCATAAAGTATATGTGTAGGTTATTAATTATCTCAAGAGATTATGACTTGATGGGACAAGTAGAATACTGTTTTCCCTCTCCAGAAGGTAGTATTACTTCGGCTGCTCTGAGAGCTGGTATGAGAAAACAAGTATATCTCTGTGTATGCATGGGGTGGCGGGGTAGATTTGCTGTCAGAGGACTGTATAATGGCAGAGTACATGGAAAATAATACTGTTCACATGCTAGAACATAACTTGGGCCAATATCATTGGCAGTGTAAAGATAAACAAGAAGTCATACATGAAAAACTATGAGAAACTCTAGTGGGCTGATTGTCTTCTGGCCCAGTACCTAGCAAATGAGTTTGGCTTCATCTACATGATCCTTGCTATGTTCATTAGACCCCCTATGGGACAAGAAGAGGGACTTAGAATCTCCTTCAGGACTAATGTTCCCAATTTCTATGTATGCTTCAGTTCACAATGAGCATATTATGCAAGGAAGTAAATAGGTCACTAAGCATATGACAAACATTTGCAGAATTGACTACTGTATTACCATATCACAGCATATAATTATTATTACCCATATCCAATGACTGATCAAAAGAGTTGATGACTGCTCCCATTTCAGACTTTTAACTCAAATTTAGTTAAGGCTTACAAAATTGAGTGTTTGCATCTGTGAACTTCAGGCAACTGTGTATCTCAAGACAGAGCAAGAACTCCAGTCACAGCTACTGCATCTTGTCCATATATCAGTGTCTCTGACAGCTGGGTTAAGGATAACTGAAGCTAACGATTATAAAATAAAAACAATAGGAAAAACATCCCTAAACCAAACAAGCCCTAAGGCGTCCCCAAAGCCTTTTACTACAAAGAGAAGAATGATTGATCGGAGTTCACCTTCAGAATGAAAACTGAAGAAGCTGGTTGCTAAAGACTGAGCACAAAAACATTCTGCTCAGTTCATTTACCCTTCCATTAAACTTCCAAGGTAATTTTTCCCATTGAGCTCTAGGAAGCAAAAAAGCTCCATGATGAGCTCAATGCTGCCTCTGAGAGCAAAAGAAACTACTTAGCTTCACACGCACACACATACATATACATATTTTCATATGTACATATTTTATGTCATTCTTTTTCTCAAGCACCTTTGCTTTTCCTGACGTTTAATTAACAGTATATCTCCAATGTCAAAACAAACATAAAATATAGTTGCTTATAGGGAATGCAAATGCTAATTAAGATGAAATTTTGGACATAACACAAGACAAGCTTTACATTTTCATTGGGAAAATACTCCAGTGTATAAAATATCCCCAGATGTGCTTTTGACTCGCTAAAACTCCATCTCGAAAAACTACAGCTTAAATTAAAAACTGCAATAGCCATCTTCTGAGAAGGAAGTTTCCTTCTTGGAATTTCAGACAATATTTACCACTGGCCCGATTCCACTGGCTTTGGTGGAGCTCAGAGTGCGATGGAGCACACCATCTTGAAAGCATTACAGTTGTGGGAAATAAATTCAGACAGAATTAATTTTTCTTTGAATTTACACCGAGGAGCAATGATCTTAATTTTGGACATCTTGAATCTACCCCAGGAAACTTCAGAGATAAGAAATTTGAAACAGTAAAAAAGTCACCATTTATTTATGGTCAGGTTCCAAAACCCAATATTTAATCTACTTCCTCCCTCCCAGTTCAGTAGGGCTATTTGTCAAATAAAATGTTCCTTAGCACAAGTACATCAGAAGCTCATCTGTGTCATTTTACCATTAAAAAAATAGAATAATAAGAGCTGTACAGACATTGCTAGTTACTAGCCTATAACTGAGTAAAAGCCCTAGGTAAAAAGCAAATCTCACCCATCTACCCCCAGCAAAACCATGGAAATGGACTTCCAAACTTTCCTCAAGGCTCCAGAATAGATCCTTTCTTTCAGAGAGGTGACAAAAGCTTTTATTTAGATTCCTTGTATTTGTTGCCATACTGCTGGAGCAAACGTGGAGGTCTGCAGAATTCTGTGTAAAGATCCCTTATATGTTATTAAAAAGCACCTGTGTGGCTACACCTGGTGAAACGCCTTCTAATGGAAAACACTCATGGTAAGCATACTGTGCATCCCAAAGAAGGAATACTTAAAACCAGTTTCTTGCCAAAAGTAAATGGAAAATTTTAAGGCAGAGCATCCTGAAGAAAGCATTCGGCCTTTGTTTTTATTTATTCACATGGGTATGAAGCAGTGATCTTGCGCCTCCTTTAATATGCCAAGACAACCATCCTAACAATAAGAAAGACCTGAGCCCAGAGAAGGTCCAAATGGGCTACCACGCTACCTGCTTTTTCTTCCTGTATATGAACTAGGTGAAGTTCAAAAATTTGCTAAGATAAAGGTAGTGATATCTCTTCATTTCTGTTTAAATTTTTGTGCTGAAATGTCAAGTAGCAATATACTGAGATTTAGTAATGCGGTCTCCCTTTCACTTGCCCTTCAGATGGAAAAGTCAAAAACTCCATGGGGACAAGACAGTGCCATCAGCAAACACAGTCTGAGCTCTTCACGTACGCTTCAGGACACCCAGTCAATCCAGCACTGCAATTCTCTGAGCATCCCCAAGGGAGTTTAATAATTTGACTTGTGCCCTATCCTCTTCTTGTGAAAATAACTCATGCAAAGGTCTGCTTTTCATCAAACTTAAAAGGAAATTTTCCAAGTCTTCAAAGATATCTTGGTTCTGATGGGAACCCTTGTTTTGAATAAGGGTTTAAGAACAAAGCATGTAGTACTAAGCCTCGTGCCCCAGCCAGGCTTTGTATGCGCTTGCTCTTTTACCTAGTATTTTGGAATTTGAAATGGAAACCTGTTTTTCCCCATTGCTGTACACCATGGTATGGCAACTGCATAACATTAAGAACAGCTGAACTAAAGGGACCTTTTGGTCCCAGCTCATACATATAGACTTCATCTAAGCTGGAAAACCAGAGACATATTACCCTGGGCTGTTACTGCTCCTCTTGGTCAGAGTGCAGTATACATTTGTTTCAGCCTTGTCTTCACAAATTGTCCACCTTGCCTTTCATGCAAATTGTGGAAGAGTGATTCCCAATATGCTGATAATTTCAAAATTCCATGGGATTTTAAAGTGTCTGTAAATCACACACTGAACAATGATAAAGAGCTTAGAGAAATTAAAATACAAATCTACTGGGCATTTTCAATATTGAACATTCAGCTTTGTGTAATTGATAACTTGGGGAATTCTAGAAATTAATGAAGGAAGTATCATTTGCAGTTTGAAAAGATTTAATGTTCACAATCCAACATTGCCTAAGGATACAGTTTAGTCTTGGGTCAGATTTGTAGGAGCTAAATCTGAATGCTATTGTCACAGAGACAGTGACCTGAAATAGGATCATTCTGATGAGATAAGGCCACACAGACCAAATTTGATGATCTTGAACTTCATAAAGTAGTTGTAAACCCAGCTCCATTCATAAGGCTTTGAGCATACACAGGTGGGATTTAAAATTCCCAGGCTTTTAAATTAAAAAAAAGGGATTAAATGTTATAAACAGACTCAGTTTCACTGTATTAAATTCTGCTTTTGATCCATCAACCGACTGATGTTAGTCAAACATGGTAGAATAGTCCTCTTTCCAAGACCAGCTTTTCAGCCTGTTCTGTCCCCTTTAAAAACACACTGGAAGATGCAGGAGAAAAATAATTACTGATCCAAATTGACTTTTGACAGCAATATTTTATGCCAGCTATACAGGAACAGAAATGCTAACTCTGTGCTGAAAAACCAACTGTTCCAAACTATTCTGAATCGAACTGGGAAAATAAACCAGTAGGGAATTTGCTAACAATTGCTCTCCTACAAATTCAAAGATTAATGTCAGACTTCAAATTATTTTTTCACTCATTCCTCTTTGAATTAATACCAAAGGTACTTGAGAACGTCTCCTACAGCTACTTCTGTAATCTTCGCATAATTGAAGTTCTCAAAGGAACAGTGAAAACTCTTGCCCACAAACTAGAGATGATTACGTGAGTTGGTTTAGAGAGACCTACCTTCTCCAGCTCTGCCCCTCAAAGCACTGGGGATAACTTCTGCTAAAGACAGTCCTTAACAGGGGGCCCAACAGTAGCCCAATCAAATTTAAGTTGTTTGAAAAGCTATTTTTTCAATCAGGTCCCTAAGTGCCTAAACTCCCAACACAGAGTGCCCTACCCCCTCCAATCACTGTTGTTCTTCATGTTCATCACCTGCCTGACGGCCTGCTTTTCTTGAGAATGCTGAAGAAGCACAAAGAACAAGATGTACCTTGAGGTGTAGAGCTGGTTACATTGCCTCATTCCAAGGCAAGATGCTGTCACATGCAGAAATAGGTACCCTCCATTTACATGAGAAACGACACAGTAGCTGCACT
Organism: Pezoporus wallicus; assembly: GCF_028554395.1. Classification (NCBI taxonomy): domain Eukaryota; kingdom Metazoa; phylum Chordata; class Aves; order Psittaciformes; family Psittacidae; genus Pezoporus; species Pezoporus wallicus. Next base: position 4,308,901 of record NW_026639755.1, read on the forward strand.
ACAAAATACACACCCCAAAGAGACAAAGACAGGTAATCCAGAGCTTCTCATGAGGATATGCTAGCAAAAATTCAGTGTGTCACTAGTGTGCCCAGCTACCTGTTCTTTAGAGTTATGTCTTATGGGTCAAATGAAGTTTAATTAGCTCATGGGAAGACATAGTATCTTCCATTGTATCAGCTAATAGGTCAAAAAAAAGTTGAGGTTAGCAAATTATGCTTTAGATCTGATTGTATCAGTAGGTCTGGCAAAAAGCATAATCTTCACTTGAAATTTTGTAGAACTTCTATCTATCTCAGCTGTAACAGCTCAGCTAATGCAGCATGGGGAATAATTGCCAGAGAAATGGCTGTCTAGTGATTGTAATGACTGCCTGTGTAAGGGTCAGTCAACACAAGCAACTTGAATCAATTTACAGACTCTATGATCCATATTGCAAATGAAAAATTGAAAGTTTTCAGATATAATTTAGCAGCCATGAAATAGATTTAGAGGAAAAAGAGGAATTTTTGCAATGGTCAAAATAGAGATTAATGTATCATATGAATATCTATCATTGGGTGATGCCTGTGATGAAATAGTCCCAGGTGGAATAAACAATTGCATTGTCTGGCTATGTCTCCAGAAGAAGGATCCCATACAATTTCCTTTTGGTTAGAAGGAAATTAGAAGTTATTCTCCAAAGTGAAATTCACAGTCATCAATAATGGTTCTTAGGACTTGTCTGTGTCCTTATTTGCCTGAAGAGCACATACAGATTTGACCTGTGGCTACAGAGAAGAAACATCTAAACCAGACTTCCAGTTTATTCCTGAATCTTCATATTGCTTAATTGTTTGGGAAATCATCAATTAAACCAAGGATTATATTTGCTTATAAGCAAGCACAGGGCTGTTTCCTTCAGGGGAAAACATGGGTTGACATACACATTACCCCTTTCAGAAATCCTCTATGGAGAAATAACTCCAATAGAAAAGTGATCTAATTTGGGTAACTGGCACAGCTGAGAAAGTCAAAAATAGAAGACAGAAATGTTTCAGTTAAATGCTCTGGATAAGAACAACAGGAACAAAAGACCATGTCCTAAACCATGGCTTTGCAGCATGTCTTCTCTGGATGCTTTGAGGAGACTTCTCAATCATCTTACCCCTAACAAACTATTTCTCAACAATCACACGTGGGATGACAATAAATTGCTTTCCCTTTGCAGAGGTCTACCTGCTTTGACGGTGAAGACATCGCAGTGTATTAGCTATAAAGTCAGGCCAAGAGATCTGACACAGAGCCAAAGATTTTTCTCTTTCAGACTGATCAACACTGGGTACTTAAGGGAAATACTGAAGAATCAAAGCAAATGTACAGTGTTCCTTATCTTATTGAACAGCAGATTAGGGACTTCATTCAATGAACTGGTGAACCATTGTGTTTAATAATTCATGACTCCTTTGTAAGTTTGCCTAATCCTTTTTTGATCCTATTTAAGCTTTTGGTCTCTAAAACATCCTGATTTGATGAAAATAATTTGCATTCAGCAAACTTATGTTTGTTTAGTGACAGTAAAATTTGGAGGTACCCAGTGCTATTGAAAGCTCTCTATTACACTGATTTAGTGCATGTCCCTATAATCAACCTAATCTCCTCATCAGAAAAAAGGACAATATACCAAAGCCACACTTTTTCAACTGTTAAAATTCAGGAAACTGGAAACTCTAAAAGAAGAGCATACGTCTCATTTGCCCTGTGAGTTGCTCATCGTCCATACAGGTATATACATGGCAGAATTAAGATGAAAATTACAAACTATACCGTTGATCTCTTCACCCTGAACATAGGAGGTTTACCCAGTTTAGCTGTTGCCTGAAGTACTGCTATTCATTGCATCAGTTCTAATTTTACCTGAAATGAAAACTTCATCACTTCTGCTGCTGTCTCTCATTCAGTTGTTATTCTTTGTGATCATTTAACTCCATAGTTTAGGGCAAAGGCTGCACACAGAAGCAAATCCATCCCCTGGTGCCAAAGAAGAAGTAAATTTATGCATAAGAGTGGTCTGGAACAAATGAGATTAAGCAACAGAATTCAGGTGACACCGGAATTGAGTGTTTTACTGGATCATGCAAGACTGATCAACAGCTTGTTGAATTAATTTTTAAGTAACACTATTGAGAGAACTCAAGTAAATGCCTTAATGCGCTGCTAACCAAATTATAATACGCAGTATGTGTCCAAGTGGTTTGTTGTACCAAATGTAATTATAATTTGGTTTTTTTTTTCATACAGTACCTTCTTCTCTGTAAGATTAGTTATTAGCAGTTCCCTGGTTTCTAAATACATCAAGGACTTGAATAGTTTCTGTAAGTACATCCAGAAATAGAATGTTTGCCATTGACTGCTCCTTCTTATTTTAACTCAGCATTTAGGTATTTATATAACAAAATCTGACCTTTTTTTAATTCACTTTCTTTGGACAGATTCATTGGCAGCTTTGGGTTTTAATAACCTCAATGTGTTGGGAACAAAACGATGGGGAAGATGGCAACAGAACTGGTTGCCACGTTTTGCTATCTGTTACTCTTACCTTTTCTGCTAACTTGCTAAGTTATATGTTCAGTGATATTTACGTCATAGAGAAATGTATAGTTTATTAGTTATTACACAGATTTGATCTGAATCTTGTTCCAAGAAATGTCATAAACTGATAGAAAAATCTTCCGCATATCAGTTCAGTGAGACCTTTTGGGGTTCTTAGATTGCAAAAGTAAATTGGGAAAAAGCATTTAAGGTTACTATTTGCATTTAAATAAGGTTTGACACAAGGAGATTAGAAGCAGAGAATTCTGCCCCATCATCCAATTGTCAAATAGGATATGGGGTAGGCAGTATTAAAATTTCAGGAAGTAGAACTTATAAACAGTTAAGACATAACTGTTAGCAGTCAAGTTAACTTTCTGTTTTACTCATATCTCACTCCTGGAAAATCTATGTTTCAAAATCCAACTAGCAAGCTTGAGAGTAATCAAGTTTGAGCATGCTGCAGCTGTATGGATGGTGTCTACCAGCACTGACAACATGCAAGTGCAAAAGTGAGCAGAAGACAAAGACTATTCTTATCCTTCGTTTCATCATGGAAAGAAAGACAGGAATTTCCCTTTCCCTCTTCCTTTTCTGCATGATGAAGCTGTTGTTTTGATTTTGATGATAGTTTTCTTTTTGAAATTTTAGAGTCTTTTCAAGAAATGGAGGGTTGGCTTTCTTTATAGCTGATCTCAATTGCCTGATCCTATTTTATTGACTGTAAACCACTAACTGCCTAATAAAAATATTCCCCTTTCCTTTTATATGTTTGAATAAAGGTTTCTCAGCACAGCATGCCATAAGTTTTTTGGTCTCTTATCTAGGTTCTTCCTTCCCCATAAATTCTTTAACATTATAACTTGTTATTCAAGTCTGTTTTCTTCACTGTTTTCCCTTTCTTACCTACTTCACCTGTCAGGAAGCAAAAGTGGATCTGCCAGATGGTCTCTGTAGAGCAAAAGACAGGGATGATGTTCATTTTGCTTTCCATTTCACGGTCTCTCATATTTATTGTTTATTGAGTCAGCCCCCAACGTTAAACAACACAAGCAGATCTATTCCCCAGAAAAAGACTGCAGTTGTTGAAATCCAGTATCTTTGACTATTTTGGATCAAAGGCAATCAGATTCTATTGTATATGTTGGCTCCAAAATAAAGAGTTCAAAAACTGTAAAAATAACAAGCAAAAAGCCCCAAACAAATAAACAGAACCCCCCTGAGCAAAAAAACGCAATAGCACTCAACTTTTTAGGAGAACCAGTTTATGAATCCAGTACTCTGGTGTTACAGAGAACTTGAATAACCATGTTAATATGTATGCTCATTGGCAGTACTGCTACCCGTGAATATGACAACTGTCAGAGCCTGGAAAGTCACTCACTCACTACTGTCACAGATCTGCCTAAAAACAAAGCCACCATATGTTTATGCAAAGAGATGAGTTACTCTCTTGGCTCAAGTGCATAAAGATGGAATATAGAACATCCATCAAAAAAACTATAACATAATGCTTGGCTCTCTCCCCTCTTCCTCTATTAAATTATATTTTTTTTTTAAGATTAATATTTTCATCCATTTTGCAGCATGTCATAAAATACGGAGTAGTGCGTACTTCTAGGAAACAAAGATCATAGGTCATGGATTGTAACAGTTATTCAAAAGACAGCAAGGAAATCCAGATAGCGCGTGATTCAGAGTGCTCTGTAGCATCTGGAATTCCCTTCTGCAAACACAGTGCCTGAGCTTTCTTTAATGTGGTATTAAGGTGCCCTGTTGACTATTTAAATAAACATTTAAGCCGCTTCAACCCAGCAACTCCCAGTTTACCAACAGGAAACACAAAAATAACACCTTTGGGGAATAAACTCATCCAATTTTTATTATCATTGTCAATGAAAAATTGTTTTCTCTTCTTTGCTTTAATGATCATAAACATGTATACATGTTCAGAACCGGCTTACATTGCTTTGTTGCAGCTACTTGTTTCCATCAATCCACAGGAACTAACAAAATAATAACACGCTGTCCAAAATGATTTATGATCTCACTCCGCTTATGCAAATGCCTAACTTTCAAATGTGAATCAGACTACTGTGGCAATGTGTCAAACAACTTGCGAAGTATTTAAACAGCTGACTACACCTGTTTCTACTTTATGAATGCTTTCAAGTTTGGGCTGCTTTGATTCAAAGCAATATGTTTAGTTTAGAGCATTACTGTTCAATATGAAAATTAAAACTGCCTTCTCCTGGGTATAACAACGTGATGAGGGCTAAAAGCACACAGATCTATTAAAATGCCGAGGCTCAACTGTCTCAGACTAACTGGGTGGTTCTTCTCCTAGTAAGTGAAAGCAGCGCAGTTTACACAGAGCACACACAGCTGCCAGAAGAGCCCTCCTGCATATGTGCAAAATAAGCACCAGACTAAGATGAGGCCTTGGCTGACATGGTTTAGTGTGAGGTGTCCCTGCTCATGGCAGGGGGGTTGGAACTTGATGATCTTAAGGTCCTTTCCAACCCTAACTGTTCTATGATTCTATGAGCCCAGTGCAGCAGGCTTGAAATCTTACAGCATTTAAATGGGAGTGAAGTCTAAGTCACAATACACACCTTATCTCTAGTCTAACTGCATTACTTTGAGAATAATGCCCAACATAGGTAGCAATAATTTATTATTACCACATATGAAAAAGGTAAGGAGGTGGAAGCAGACAGCAGGCTGTCCAAATCACTACCATGGCCTTGGCTACTGCAGCATCCTTCCTTTCAGTAAAGTGGTGTGGGCCTCCAAAAGCAACCAGACATGACTGTCACGACAACCCCTGAAGTACTTCTCTCTTGTGCAGAGAAGGGACATAACCCACATAGAAAGTGCCATTCAGGTAACACTAGAAGTCAGCCATGTAAAAGATAGAGCTTGAAAAATGAGCATGCAAATGTACAGAACTGTATATACTTGGAACAGGAAACTCAAGCTATAAAGGAAGGATTTGGCAGTGACTGTGACATACTCCTTATGCATGCTGCTGCTGCTGCATTCAGCTCTGAGAGGTCTTATGTAGCTCTCCATTTCGCATGTGTGTAGGGATGTATTTTCCAAGCTATTTGGTCATGCTAAATCCTGAAGATGTAAGCGGAGCAGACTGGACACAAAGTGCATGAGGAGGAAAAATGCCTGCTAATTAGACAAGTCATGGCAGCTGCTATGTCACCCATCACCTTCGTTAATGATGCTGCTCTGTCCAGTGTCAGTTATTTGAAAGCTAGCCTTTCTGGAAATCAAAGATAAGAATAAGACTTCTTGAAAATAGTATCTTTCCAGCTTTCATGCTCAGAGACATGGCCTCATTTGGATAGTAGAAGGCAAGAAGACAAGTATCATCATTTTCTGGGACATCAAATGAACCAGTGTTTAAATCTCATTTATGATTTTGAACTATTTCACTGGCTCATGCTGAGTCAGTTGGGTCACTTATGGAAGCCACATCAGTTATTTTCCCAACAGGCCGAGTTAAAAAATGGATTACTCTTGCAGAACAACGAGAAAACTGTAACTGAATTCTATAGTCTACATAAGCCTTCCTCAAGGCAGGTTAGGTACAGCCAGATTCTCAAAGAGACAACATAAGAAAATCAGATGTGAGAAAAAAAACACCCTAACTATATGCAAGATGGATAACAACTAATGACTCTATTTTGATTCGTATTTAATAATTTCAGTTTTCCTGGATTATTATATTATCGATGCTTCTCGTTTGGCCACAACTGCGCTATTGTTGGGCTGAAACTGGTACCGCGCCTTTGGTAGAAAACCTTACTCTATTTCACTAGCTAGTAGAAAACAAAAAGAAAGAAAAGAAGGTAAAGCTCTGCTGGGTCATTGTATTTTACACCACAGTTTAAAATGATTAATTTCATTTTTTTCCCCTCTTGGGTTTGATCTACAAAGTTATTGAGTATTTAGTCATTAAACCTCCATGTCTTCTCCCTTGTGGGAATTTGGAGACATTATCCATTTTTCCTTCAGCTGCCACTCTGGTTCAAACTCATTCCCTGCACAGCCACTAGACAGTTCAAACCTCCTGTACTTACCCCAAGCAGTTTACAAGTTTGAACACAACAGCTAACAGAGGGCAAAGTGTCAGGTCTCCCGGAGAGCAAACCAGGCAGGAAACATAGCTCAGAATAACCAGTCTCCTCGGTCTGGCTAGCAAACCCTCGCGAGCAGCTGAGCCCAGTCTTTATATAAGAAAGGGGAGTGACAAATCCAAACATCTGACTCAATGAGCTTTAGTGGGCCAAATGTATATATTTCTTCCAAACTTATTTCTTAAAGACTCCCTCTGGGGGTCAAATGGTTCCAAGAGAAATATTCAAACCAAGACAAGGGATTTCCACATAAACACAGTCATTGCAAACATGTACTTGCTTTTCATAATAATTTGGAATGTTGTCTCGTGGCCTATTTGTAAGCCCCATGACTCTGAATGACCTCATTCCTCTCTCACTTGCTCTTGGGTGGAATGCTCCCTCTTTACAGTGGTCTCCAGCTTCCACTATGAGCCTAAAGGACTGAAAATGATCCCTCTGTAATCCCCCTTCTTCTAAATACAGGGCATACCAATTCATACAGCAGTTTCTGCTCACAGTCCATCAACTTACCATTGAATTAGAAGTCATCCTCCTTCCCCTGTTCTCCCATGGGATACCAAGACTTTAGATACTCCAAACAGTGTGCTTTTCACCACTGCTTATACAATACAAGGGTGAATTTTTACTGCTGTAAGGGGACTCTTTCAAAGTATGTCCTTTGTTTCCAGCCCTGCTTCGGACAACTGAGGAAAGCACTGGTGAGGATACAGCACTGACTGTGTGACTATAATCCAGAAGTGGGATTTCCAGGTGATAGGGTCATATAAGTAGATACAGCTTCTACTAGTTCTGTAAGTGAAGAAAAACTTCATCTCTCTGTTAATGTAATGAAGGAATGTCCTGGGTTCAGCAGTAGCAGTCATTTTTCTCCTTCTTAGTAGCTGGTGCAGTGCTGTGGTTTTGACTTTCAGCCTGGGGACAGCGCTGGGAACAGTGATGTTTTTAGTTGCTGCTCAGTAATGTTTAGTCTGACCAAGGACTTTGTGAGCCTCATGCTCTGCCAGGGAGGAGGAGAAGCCGGGAGGAAGCAGAGGCAGGACACCTAACCCAAACTGACCAAAGAGGTATTCCATACCACAGCACGTCATGCCCACTGTATAAACTGGGGGTAGTTACCCGGAAGGGTTAGATAACTGCTCAGTCAGGCTGGGTATCGGTCAGCAGGTGGTGAGCGGTTGTATTCTCTTCCCTTGTTATTTCCCTTATCATTATTATTGGTGGTAGCAGCAGTGATTTGTGTTATACCTTAGTTACTGGACTGTTCTTATCTCAACCCTTGGGAGTTATGTTCTTTCCATTCTCCTGCCTCCCTCCATCCTCTGGGAGCCGGGGAGGGGAGGAAGGGTGGGAGTGAGAGAGCAACTATGTGCTTCTGAGTTACTGACTGGACTTAAACCACGACAAGCAAGTATAGCAGAACTGGTTCTTATTCAACCAATGTAACAGAGAAAATGATGATCTATGACCTACTTCTCCTCATCACTGATTAACAACTGTTATAACCCTATGTATTATGTACATAAAACTTGTTGAAATAAATAGTGGGAATTCTTATTTTATCATAGTTTAGTCACAGAGCTCAAAGAGTTGAAATAAAGAAAAGGAGGTCATGAGTTTGATGTAGCTGACAAACACAACCAGAACCAGTCCCCAAGTCCTCTATTAACATGCATTTTCTAAGCAGGAAAAGTTAATGTTCCCCTAAAGCTGGTATATAAATAGCCTCAGCTTTTAACACAGGACCTTTTAAATTGTAAATTAGGTAAGGTTTATTTCATTGCATTACACATATCTGCTCATCATCCTTCCTTTCTTCTTCACAGTGAGACCTGAACAGCTGTGATTAGCGGAAGGAATAGTGTGCTTCACTATAAAATTAATTGCTTCTACCTACGTTGTTCTCCCCAAGTTTATAGCTCATTTGCTGTTGGGTCCTGTACCACCTGCTCCCTCTTGTACCTAATCTTCCCTCCTGCATGGCCCAGAAGACAGAACACGAAAGGGAATCAGAGCCTGGGACCTTGCTTGAGAGCCGTTACGCAGGATCTAAGGGATCTAGGAGGGTAAGGAAACGTGTTACTGTGGGGTCTTCTCAAAGATAACAGGAAATATCTATCATAAAGTGAATGTACTTCACTGCCTAGCTTCACTCTAAATCAAACTAACAATCCTTTCCCATAAATCACCATACTACAGACAGCTGGAAGAATTGCAGAGTGGTAAATGAATTTCTTATTCAAGACAGAAAAAAAAGGCACTTTGAATATTCTCTCCATCTTACCAATGCATATACATATGGGTTCATATTTGAGGTATAAATCATACATTCACACACAACAAACACACCCACTTGATATTTCCTTTCAGAATTCAAAAGACTAGTTGTTTGTTCTGTAAGATTCCCCGTCTGTACTTCTGTGGAAGAGAATGTGCTTATGAAACTTGTCAAAACCAATTACAACTGAGTGGGAGCATTCTAACACTTGGAGTAAGACAGGAATCTCCCTTTATACGTAGGTGTCAATGTTATATTCAGAGAAGTATAGTTACCCACCTGCAATCACTGCTTCATTTGCTCTGTTTCATCCTCATTGTAATATAGAGAACTGACTAAACACAGAAACAAGTGATTCACCAGTCACTCACTCTTCACTGAATTAAGCTTGCTAGTTGTGAAGTTATCAAACATCCCGCATAACCAGCAGTTTAATACTATGTTGAAAACCATTAAAGTTAAGCTTCAAAAGTAAAACATACCCTAGTATTTTCAAATAATAATATCCTATTTATTTGCCAGTTTTTGAAGACTTCCCCATTTGCACCGTGTAGCTCTTGTTAAACACGAAAAGCATAAAACTCAGTGACACCTAATTTATTCACAATATACGCAGTATAAGACTACTACATTTCACTCAAGTAGCTGTCAAACTATCCCACCTGGCAGCATGCAGCATCCCTCTTATTTGACATATCCAGACAAATAAACTACTTAAAGGACAAAGAAAAATGAAGATTTAAAATGAAAGAATAGTGTGAAGTAAAAATAACTTTAAAATACACAAACTTGCATGCAAGTTCACAGCATTTTGTCTTCAATTTGATTTTTTTTTGATTTTTTGTTTGGATTTTTTCTTTTTTTTTTTCCTATTTGTTTAAGAGTTGAAATTTATTTGAAACATCAACACAAAAGATGCCTGGAGCGTAAGACTCCAACCCATCTAACACCTGATCAAACCTCAATTAAATCCTTGGAAACGGTCAAATCCATTTTCACTTGTTTCTAACAAAGGCACAACTAAATTCTTTACAATTCAATATTTTTTAGATGTTACTGGGAAGTATTCCAACGTCCTCCTGTGTGAAACAATACCTGCCTTGCCTTAGGACTGAGAGGAAAACCATCCTCCGTGTAGGGCTAAACAGGTGTGTTGCTTTTGCAGAGAATATTTCCATTGTAAAGCCAAGATACTGGTCAGCTGTTTGGCACTAACTCCCTTGAGAGGCTGGGGTGATAAATAATAGGAATAACATCATGGCTAGTAATGGCAGAATTACTTTAAGCTCCAGACCCAAAATTTCAATTCCTGGGGAGGATCGCTAAGCATAATGGAAAGTGGAAGTGAAATGGACTTACTGGATTGAGTCCAGCAAAGGGCTGTGAAGATAATTAAGGGACAAGGAGAGGCAGAGGCAGCTGGGACCATTAAGCTCTGAAAAGACTCAAGGGGACCTTATCAGTGTGTATACATGTCTGAAAGAAGCAAATAAAACGGAGCTAGGCCCTTTTCAGTGGAGCCCAGTGAAACTTCAAGAGGCAACAATGAGCACAAGTTGAAATGCAAGAAAACATTTAAGTATAATTAAAACCTGTGGGGTTATTTGTGTTGTTTGGTTGGTCTTTTCAGGGTGTTTTTGAGAGAGACTAAACACTGTCACAGGTTGCCCAAAAGGGCTATGAAATCTGCATCCTTAGAAATACTAGAAACCTGACTAAGCATTGCCTGAGCAGCCTGCTGCAGCTGACCTTGTTTTGAGTAAGAGTTGAGCTTAAGCATCTCCAGAGGTTCTTTCCTGCCTCCACAGTCCTTTTGTGACTCTGTGATCTACCCTCTAACACAAATGTGCTTGAGATTTTATTTTCTCCCATTACTAAGCCTGCTGTACCTGTTCCACGTATAAATGAAAGCTTCATGAGCTGAATCAACCAACCTGGTACCTTTTCTCAGCACTGCACTCAAAAGCAACCCTTACAAACAGCCATTTATGGAGGTATGTCTATCTCACTCCAGTATTTAAGAGGGATGTGCGGGAGAGTAAGGCTGAGAAACTTCCTCTTAGGATAAGTCATACCATGAAGTGGTAAGGAAACCTAGCAAAACTGGAAAGCGTGCAAAGGAGTGATTGTTGTAGAAAAGATCTGCCTAAAAGCTCCAAAGAACCTTTTTAAATAGAAAAGAAGGGACAATCTTTACAGGTACCTATTTTTGACCTGCTTCAATAGGAAAATGCTCTCATACCAGCTTCTGCTGCAGAGGGCTTTGTCCTCTTTAAATCGGTCCCACTCCACTGTAGTTATCCCACTGCAGTTATTTAAACAGACTCCTGGGTCAGCTCCCACTGTACCTTAATGGCTATGCCAAGTTAGATGTCCTGATGTCCTGGTTTTGGCTGGGATAATTTTCTTCCTAGTAGCTGGTGCAGTGCTGTGTTTTGGCTTCCATCTAGGAATAATGCTGATAACACACCGATGTTTTAGTTGCTGCTCAGTAGCACTTACCCTGATCAAGCACTTCTCAGTCTCTCATGCTCTGCGAGTGAGGAGGAGCCCAAGAAGCTGGGAGGGAGCAGACACCTGACCCAAACTAGACAAAGGTATTCCATAGTACAGCACGTGATGCCCAGTATGTAAACAGAGGGGGGGAGTTACCTGGAAGGTACCGATCCCTGCTCGGGTCAGGCTGGGTATCGGTTGGTGAGAGGTGAGCAATTGTTTTGTGCATTACTGCTGCTTTTTGTTTTTCCTTTCTCCTTTGTAGTTTCATATTCTCTCCCCTTGCTATTTCCCTTATTATTATAATGTACTTTAGTTATTAAATTGCTCTTATCCCAAGCCACTGGTTTTGCATTCTTTCAATCCTCTGCCCCATCCCACCCAGGGAGTGGGAAGTGGGGGAGTGTGAGTGAGCGGCTGGGGTTAAACCATGATACCTGACTTCTTACATGGTCCAGTGAAAAATAACAACCAAAAAAAACCTTACTGAAAATGTACAACAGCAATCCCATAAATGGTTTCACCTAGTTTTAAAAAGCAGTGGCTTTGCATGTCTCCATGTTTTTAATTCTCTTTTCCTTTCTTCCTCATATTATTTTTCCATGAGAGACTATGAATATAAATTATACCTTCACAAAGCTCAGCAGCGTAAGGATTTCTGGATTAGGTTTCTTCTGTTCTATAATGGTCTGCTCCCCTTCCCAAACACACACTTCCTCTGTGGCTGTCCCTCTTTCACATCAGGTCCCCTCAGTATTGCCCTTAGTATTTGCAAGTACTATTAGGACCATCTCCCCATTATGACTCATTACTTAACTTCCCACTTGCACAAAGGGCACTTCTCAAAAGCCTGTCCCCGTGCTCCAACATCCAGTGAAGAAGAAGGAAACATTTGACAATAGAACTGATGCACTGCTGGCAAAATACCCTTTGTTCCTCATTGATATGAGAGGGGAAGGAGGTCTTGCCCAGCTTGGCATCTACTGAGTGTAGCACACTATGCTGTGTCATACCCTCTGGTGGCCCTAAAAAGCTCCCAAATCTTTATGTGGTTTCTGCAAAGAAAGCACTTCTGGTCAGGAGGATGCAAAGCCTGGATTGAGTTTTCCTGTGATTTCTTGCAAACCCTCCCCTCCCAGAAAACAGTGTGACACTCCACTTTTAAGAAACATCTTGCAGGGCCTTAAACCTTTGTTTACAGCAAGTACCATAAACAAAGGCTTCCCACTGAATGAGAACTGAGCTGAACCTCTTCATCAGTAAAAGGTACCTTTTGCGCAGGTGACTTGGGTAAGACAGGAGTTGCATCTGCAGCAAAGCGCTGCTGCTTAAGGAAGTAACCAGCTGACAGCAGCAATGCCAGGCAGGCAACAGTGGCTGCCTACCAGCAGAGCCAGGGCAAGGGACTGGTGGGTCAGAGCTCAGCTCTTCTGAAGCACAGCCCTGCAGCTCTGCCGTGCCTTTGCCCAGGGGTGTTCTCCCCCCAACCACTCCTTGAATGAAGGATGCTCCTGTTGTATTTGAGGCAATACTCTGGCCTCCTTTGAAATCATATGTGCTTGGCTTTACGGTATCCAAGGTAGAATAAGCCACACTGAGTCTTTCTTGCTGGGGTTATGCTCAAATACCCAAGTACATCTCCTGTTGCTTATTTCTGTTGTCCCTTTCCAACTCTTTACTGACTAAAATAAAAGATGAATAGAGTTCTGGATATCCTTTTAGGACAACACAAATTATGTATTGCCAGTTTTAATGCATGCTAAAGCAAACCAAGATTTTCTTAATATTGTCAAAATTAGGAGAAGTATTTTTAGAGCTCTGGCAGAGTGCAAGATTGTTTCCTCAGCATTTATTTGAGTAAAAATCTGTTTTCAATATAGCCATAGCTTCACATGTCTAATTCATGTAGCCTGAGCAGTATCATAGAAGATAGACTTTTTTAGCCTTTATGTTTTTTTTTGTGTTTGCTTTTAATAATAAGAAAAGCTTTGTTTTAAGACTTGGCCATGAACCAAACCATATCATGTTCAGTGTTTGAGGAAAAATCATGAATACACAATATCCAGACACAGAATAACTTTCCTTGATTTAAGCTTTAAAATTTGTCTCTTACATTTAGGAAATGTGGAAAGTAGCTCAGATATTAAGCATAAGAAAGAACAGCAATTTTCTAAGCTTTTAGCCAACAGGTTGAGCCTTTCTTAATTAAGGTGATCCCTTTGCACATCATTTAGGGATTCCATAAGGGATACAATTAAGTTGAATATGCTGCATGATTTTGCCATGAGTTCAGCCTTTCTCACGACTCAGTAAAGCATTGTCTTTAGCTAGAGCTCTTCTACACATTGTTCTTCATTTTTAGAGGTGTCCATCGCCCCAAGTCCCTGACATTTCCTCCCCGCTTCCCATAGCTGAACAATGAATACATTTGTTTTCTCCTATTGCCAAAACTGTCAGGAGTAAAGTTTTAAATCCTGAACTAGCAGCTGTACATACATAAGCAAATGCTTAATTTTAAGCACTTGAGGAGTCACATTGAATCAGTGGGACCTGTCACACACTCAAGCATCAGTCGCACCTTTCCATGACCATAGGTCTTTTTGCTTGGAATTTCCTATCTGGTGTATTTATGCATTCAGAGGTGCTCAGATACTAAGCAACATTAGTCCTGTGAACTTCAGTAGAGTTTACTGTATAGAGTCGTGAGCCTTAAGAGCCATGTACCAAATTCTGATGTTTGAAATATTCCATCCCATTCAAAGGTATGTATCCTTATCTCCAAAGCTGTTCTTTGCTGGGATGGAGACGCAGCTGTAAGCAGAAAAACCTATTCCTGATATAGGATCTCAGGCAACAATAACTGTGACCAAATAATGTATATTTACGCATTTTGCTGAGTTATAAAGACAGCCAATTTTCAGCTAGAAATAACATATATTTAGGAAAAGAGTTTTAGCGGTTACCAAAGAAATATATGTCCCTCAGTCCAGATACCTGTATGCATTCTAAGCCATTGACATACGATAACCAAAAATAGCCGCAGTAATGTACAAGAGATTTTGACTCAAGGGAGTCTCCTTTTTGGGACTGTCAGGCATATTGATGATCTTTCTGCAAGGAAATATAGCACTTGGGTGCTGCATCCCATGCATCCAATTTTGGCTAAAGGCTTCAGCAGTGCTCCAAAAGGGCTTTGCTTACTTCTTACCTAAAGGGGTACCCCTGCTAAAAACTGACAGACTAAAAGAGTATTCTTTGTCAGTGATGTCCTCACTCTTTGACTTCCTCCTTTGTACTTGTTCACACCCACTTCTCTTTACTATGATTTCTTGCTGTCAGTCGCTGCACCCTTGTTCTTGACAAACACTGGAAAGGAATCTCCTCCCTGGCACAAGGCAGGCCACCAGAAGATGCAGGTGGCAGTTATGAGTAAAGGATGAGAGGCAGAGGATGAGAGAAACCCAGAAGAAAAAGCTGTGTGGAAAGTAGTGAGTATAAAAGCTAATTTATATTTTAATGATTAAAGAGAGATTAAAGCCAACAGCATCGCGATTTTAACTCTGCAGCTGGTGGATTTCTTTGTCTTCTGGTCAATGAAGCTGAATTATGAGACTGAGGGAACTTCAAAAGTGTTAAAAGATGCCATAATAATAAAGGGAGGTCTATAATTATAGAGAGATTATTGCATATAATATGGAAGTGGATTGCACTTAAACAGCCTCATCAAACCAATTTCCACTGCAACTCATTGATGCCACAGATGAGGACTTCAGGTGGGAGGATAAGCTAGAGGAATGGATGAACACTTAAGAAACAAAGTCCTCGTTTTCATGCTAATGTCCTTGTGCAGTTCAGAAGAAGGGGAGAGAAACAGTCTTTGTAGAACATTGTGATAGCAACGCAGCATTGCAGGGGAGGAGGAGCATCCTCTGGTGTAGTCATAAACTGCTTCAAATGAACATTTAGCGAAGTTGTTCATGAGATGGCAGCAGCTGTAAGCCTTCTGCAATCCCAGCACTTTTCATTATGATTGCAAAAAGTCAGTATCTGTCTGGTATAACCAGAATGACAGAGATTTATCAGGGATTAGGACGTTTTTGTTAGACAGCAAGAACAAGCTGTATTCTCACAGGAGTGCTCAAAAAGACCTTATGGGGAACAGCTGGTTGAACTCCATATAGTATTAAACCAAAGTTATTTAAGTCTACATTTTATGTAATGATGTGAAATAAGTCCTCTCCCAGGCAGCCCTGTAGTTCCACTTTGGACATTCCTCACCATTGTGATCCTTCTGGGGTTATCACCTCTGCATCCTGCCTCATCCTTTGCACTGCATGGCAAAGGCAGAAAGGAAGGCACAGTCTTCACTGCTGACCCAAATGGCTGGACAGACTTGGTAGCCATTGTACTAAAGACTAAATAACTTTGACAAGTGATCCTTCTGCACTCTGTTATATCACGTACAGAAGGGGAAGGAGATGAGAGGGTTTTAATACCTTGACCTCCCCTCTTCCCTGCATTTCAGGGGCATCCTAGCCTTATTTCCTGCTCCTTGGACACAGGAATACACCTGAAGCAAATGTTTCAGTTTTCCTATGGATAGAAGACAATGCTGTAGCTCATGACACTCCTTTTCTGCTGCAGTGTGGTGGACTGTTCCCAGGACAGAAGTGCATGAGCCCTGTAGGTAACCCCAAAGCAAGAGTGGTGCTTATTCACCCATCACATGACCCTCATTCGTTTTGATGCTGCATCCAAAGAACAACACTTCTGTTTAAGGCCTGCATTCAATCTAAGTAAGTGAACTTCTGCTGACTTTTCCTAAGTTTCCAGTAAATGACACTGATATCAAACTTCCAAGCTCCCATGAAATGCATACGGGGAAGCAGGTACCATAAACTACAATCTAAAGCAACCATACTAATAAGAGAGTTGTCTCTTACCGTATTGTGCCAGTTCCTGATGCTACAGTTTACTCTCTCCATGACTTGAGACATCAAGAGTCCAGAAAAAGAAGCTCTTTTGTTATTCAGAAAAAAATAGCTTTTATGATCCTATTAAAACTGAATTCTTATTGTTGTAGTCTTTAATAATAGAAGGGATGAGTTGAGTTTTTAATTACAACTGAATTATGACTAATCAGGCCCTGTAACATGTCCGGAACTGCTGGTCAGAAAGTGTTTCTTTCTGAAGTCAAAGGCTTCAACCCCATTCAGCAGTTAAGCTAGACAGTGCCCATCACCACCACTCAGGGTTCCTTTGACTCAGGTGGTATTTGACCTGGAGTTATGTGCATTCCTATGGAAAATTTAACCTCCCCGGGGTAAATTCTGCTATTTGCCTTTGTGAGGAGATTGGTTAAATATGTATTATATGTAAAATAAACAGTGGAATTGAGACCTTCTTTTGTACATGGAGCAGCACATGCTCCTTCCCATCATGACACATTAGTTTACCTTCACGTTCCGTACACAAGAGACTGAGTTCACCTTCCTGTCTAGATTTCAGGTTTTTCTTCAGTACCTTACACAGGGCAATGCTGATTGTTCTCTTGAGAAAGATTCTGTAACTTCAACAAGGGGGCCAAATTCTCAGCTGCCACAACCTAATGTTACACCAAGGTCAGTAGAACAGCACAGATTTACGGTGTCATAATCATTCAGACACAGGGCTCAATCCCATCCGTCAGTGTTTCATATCTTGCATCATCATTTGACACTCACTTCTAAAGACAAAACACAAAGATGAATTGAGCCCTCTGGGTTTTTTAGCTACTAGAAGCTGCAGTACTTAACAGCGTAATTAATCTTTTCCATGGGTTGTTTTTCCAGACTAAAAGAGGAGCTGTGGTAGCATTAATTCCTGCTGATTTTTTTTCTTCCACTTCTGTCCGTTATGCATATTTGCTAGTTTACACTTAATCTTAATTCCTCTCATTAATTTCTTTCAGGCTTTTGTTAACTTGCTGCTTAAATTCAAGCTTCAAGTCGACGGCTGTATGAAAACAGTCACTGTAGTGGGGTGAAAGATGCATTTCGTACTTTTTCAGTGAGGAACTGACAGTCACACACTAAAGTAACCATATGGTGTCTGGCACGATGGATCTGACTCTGAAAGTTTTTAAGACCACAAAGAAAGTCTGAACACTGAAAAACCCAAATATAATCACATTAATTCAAATATCTGCAGACCTTGCTTTTCATACAAAATCAGGAGAAATTGCTAGTTATAAAAAGTATTTCAGCCATGTCAATTTAAGAGAGAGTAAGGGGCAATACAGTACAGTCCCAAAGAATTCTTTCAACTGCTCCATCCAGTGATGACTCATCAGGCAACAGCACAGGTAAGATAAGAAACAAACACAATAGAGATCAGCTTCAGTTTATTTTTGGCACTTTTTGATCTTTATATTGCTTTTGCAGCCTCATTTCCTCTCCTTCCCTGTTTCTCCTATTCAAAGACTGATTCCAGATTCCACTCCAAAGCAGAAAACAATCCAAACCCAGCTCCACCATCTAACAGATTTGAGGGTCACATTCTTTTGTGCATGACAAGGTTTGTTCAATTTACACTGAGGTTCACACACAAACCTCTCTCTCTGCAAGGTTTACTCATGTTTTCACTCCTATGTATGCTAACGCCACATCTATTAAACTCACAGTAATGCTGATCACACATACGGAATTAAGCCCATGCTTAAGTATGTGCTGCCGCTGGGCCTTAGAGACGACTTTTTCCCCCCAAGGTATTTGGGCATGTCTGTTCCTTAATCATTTTTGGCAGCATACAAATAGATGCAGATTTGCATATATTTACTAAAAGCACACTGCAGCCTGCAGCTCCTGTAAATTTACTTATAGAAAGGGTATATGATCTTTTCCATAATTGCAGAGCATTGTAGCTACCAGGTACCTTTGTGTATTTAACAAAAGCTAAGCCTGACTGGAATATAGAGAGAAAGACCTGCAGCGTCTCACTCGACACATGTACAGAGGTACCTTCAATCAAAGGTATCTGTAACACCAGCTTAATCAGTTACTTTACAGCCTTGGAGAATAACTCATTAAAGAGAGGCACAAAAGAGATGGCAGCTCAATAGGGTTTTCAATGATACATTAAATATAGCTGCCTTGCCATGGTAAATTCTGTGTAACTGGGAAAATGGTATAAAACCTGACATTGATCTAGAAGGTTGATACCTCAGGGCATAGAAAGGGGAAAAGTCATTTAATCGCTGACACTGACTGTCTCCATGATCTGGTAAGAAGCTCATGTCAGTAGCTGTGACCCATTGGGTGACCTTAAGTCAAAGTGAATGAGCTCTGTGCTCCCAGGGAACATGGCTGAGTGATAATGACCCTGGTTTGATGGGAAAACCCAACAGGATTTTATCTGCATTCAAATGCAAAAATATTCATCCTCTACCTATTCTATCCTACCCTGTGGTTACAGACTGTTCTGGGGGAAAAAAGAAAGGAATTGAGTTTCTGTTTGGAATAACAGCCTTCCAAGGAAAATTCTTTGCAGACCACCTATGTTGGCAAAGGCCTTTATGCTAACAGCAAATACATGATCACGTTTACGGAACATTTGTATGCACAATATCTTCACTTTTCAATTACTATTGTTTTCCCAGGCACCTTCAAAACTCCGATGAAAGAGAGGCTTTGAGATATTACTCATCGTGACTGATTTATCTCCTGGCCTAGAAACTTTCTGGCTTGTTGCTAAGGATTTAGCTTCTACTGCTGAAAACAAAAGAGTAGACAGTTGAAAATTACTTTTTACGATGAAATTTAAAAATCAGTCCGGGTTAATAACGCTCAGTTGGGTTTATTTTTTCATTTGTTCAATTGCATATTTATGTACTTCTGACCATTGCTATATTCCTTGGTTAGTATTTTGCTTCCTTTACCTCAAGTGCTTTGAAAAATGCAAAAGAATAACGTGGTGACTAGCCACAGAAAAGAGAACAACTGAGAAACTTTGAGGTGACTGGAAGCAGGGTGGCTTCTTGTTCGAAGACAAAGAATCAATGAAACAATCCTCTATGCAATGTAAAGAGCTATCAATCCTAAATGATTGCATTGAGTGTGAATATAGGGAGAAGGGAGCATTGTCCCCAAAAAACTAAAGCCAACCAGCCAAAAACCAAACCAACAAACCCCAAACAATCAGCCCCCTCCCCCAAAACCAACAACACAAGCCAAAAATACCTCCAAAGTAACCCTGTAACCAAAAATAATGTTGCTCAACCAGAACAGTTGTGAGCCTACTTTAAAGCACAAAGACTGGATAAGAAGGGCAAGATCATATCTTCTATATCTGAAGGGCACAGAGAAGCAAGGACATCATCGTGCCTCTGCACAACAGTATCAGGTCTCTACAAAAGCACTGCATACAGTGTTGACAGCTGCAGGTCAAGAACAACGCAGGCATACAGGAAATGAGATCCTAGAAAATAAGCCTTATAATGTAAGGATCAAGGAACTCAATCCATGCAGTTTATTGAAAAGAAGGCTAAAAAGGTGACTCAATCAGTGCATGTTGCTACCAATACCCAGAAGAGGAACAATAGTACGGCGCAGGGGTTCAATCTCACAAAGAGGTATATAGCACGACCAATGACAGAAACTGAAGATAGACAAATCTAATCTCAACGTGAAACACAAAGGTCACGTTTTCAGGGAAGACAATAAACTGCCTTGCCTTTATCAGCAGATTTGTTAAACGTTCACCTTCACTTAGAAAGGAAAAAGATGTACTTTGTCTTCCCAGGAAAGCCCAGATGATGGGATAAGCAAAGAGACGCTCAGCTCTCTACTTCATCCTCCGAGCATAAGCTGTGCCAGTGGGCAGCTGTAGTACCTCAAACCCAGGCCTTAAGCCATCAAGTAGCTCAGTTGTCTCCAAACTCCAAATCAGAAATTCAAATGAACAGATGTCACATAGAGACTTGCACATAAAAAGCAAAATCTTTTTTCTTATTGCTGTGAACATGGAAAAAATTAATTACGGGAGAGTCACAGAACTCCTGTTTGAGTGAAGATGGGACAGGAAACCACACAAGAAATTATCCAAGTTAAGATACTCAAACCAGCAACGGGAACTTTTAGCTCTGGACATTCATTATTGCCTTAGAAGTTCATTGTATTGCAGGATATTCCTGCTCCTAGGAAAAAATGAAGGCTTTAGTAATACCAGTGGCTTCCTCAGCCGAATAGAAGGAGAGTCCTTTCCACCTCATCCCAGCAAAAGAATTTCTTATTCAAACATGGTGACAAAGGCAGGATTTACCCTCAGATTGCCAACACAGTATGAAACAAGTCATAGGGTGCAGTTCACTGAGGTAAGGCCTGGAGGATAGATACCACCTTAGTGCTTAAAACAGAATTCCAAGTGGTTTCTATTGTTTGTTAGTTCAGGTTTCATTATATGTGATTGGACATTATGCCATATATAAGACTAGGACCCTTTATGGGGAGTTCAGGTATTGTAGTAAAAATAATCATAGAAAATAATTTATTTTGCTCACAATAAAGCTGATCAATTATTTAGTCTTGTAAGCAGCTAGCTTTATAGCTATAGCTGCATCTATCTGCCTTAGTATTTTAGTTGACTTAGGAGTACACCTTTAAACCGAATCTGTCAGTCTTCTGCAGTTACTGAACCTTGATTCACATTTTGCAGAAGACTTGGAGCACACAAACTAGATCAAGTCAAACAGAAGGTCCATTTCAGTACCACATCCAACGCAATTCAACTGCAAAAGGACAATTAGGCCACAGGACCAGGCTGCAGATAGCCTGGAGTAACCCTGTGAAATAGGTAAACATGGACATCAGGTTCCCAGCACCAAGTGTTTTCCTTTCCAGTGCTACTCTGATTGAACTGCCCTACTTACTAAAGCACTTAAAGGCATGGAAGTCAGTGGGTTTCTAGGGAGGAAGCACAACGTAAATCAAAGTTTAAGTAGTGTAAAGTGCCTTACACATGTGCTTTGCCAAGGCAAAAGCTTCCTCTTAAGAGTCCAGTCTGCCAACCTCTGACTATCTCTCTGTCTATATGCAGTGTCACATGCAGCCAGACCACTGAATCATGTAAGGTAAACACACACCCTGAAGACTACAGGGTTTGGTGCTTAAGGTTTACTTTAAATTGCAAGAGAGCATAGCTAAGGAGAAGGTCTACCATGAATTTCTGTTAAAATGTTTGTGACAAAGTTATCTTACAACAGACGACAAATTACAGAACTTCAAAACACTATCATTGATGGAGGGCTTTAACTGCAAGACTTGAAGTGTCTTGTGGCAACCCCATCTTGACTTAAGGGGCAGGGGAAAGCCATTTTTTCCATGTTAGCCTTTATTGTGCCATGATCATTGAAGTCCCAGAGCATGCATCCTATCAGAGGATGCATGAAACCAAGTAAATTAGCCAGTCACCGTCAGCCAAATTTCTCCTTAGCCAGTTAGAACTTTACAACAGCTCAGCTTTCCTTTCAAATATATCTTCAAGTTGGCTTTCTCTCTTCGAGAAGGGCACAATAGAAAGCCAGATGGTTTTGAAAGGTTTTTTTTCAGTGGATTATTTTCATTATACATCACGCTGGATTGCTTTAACATCTAGTCAGATATCAGTCTCACCTGAGCCCCACACAATACTGACTTGCTCGCTGACATTACCTAGATCCCCAGGGTTTCTTGCAACAAAACACAGGATACTGCATATACAGGAGAGAGTGACAGCCTAAGGATTAACCTGCTTGTTGATATTCATGTTCCAGCACATCCCCTGACAACCAGAATACTCCAGGGGTCAGGCTTCATCCTAATCAGAAAAGAGAGAGTACAGATTGTTTTGATCAGAACTACATGTGTCTGGAAGGCTAATCCAAAATTAATTAGATCTGGGCTGCATAATATTCATTTGGATTTGTAAACATGGTGACGGGGGTACGAGGATTATGCAGACAGAGAACAGATAAGGTAACTAATTTGTAGGTTGATGATGCTTTAATAATGTCACAAATGTACTCTTTTGTCTTAATAAGTGCTAAAAATAAGGGACGTTTTGCTGTAAATTAGTGTGTGTAGAGAGCATTTCATAAAAAATGAAGATGTTTTAACAGTGAGAGTGAGATACAGGTAGAAATGGTTTCAGCAGCCGTTAGTTAACAACATTCAAATGAACGTTTCCATTCCATATGACAAGAATCAGTTCATGTGCTGCAAGCTGACAGAGTACTGCTAATTGCAGCAGTGATATAATAGTAGTTT
The DNA here is from genome assembly GCF_028554395.1 of Pezoporus wallicus. NCBI lineage: Eukaryota > Metazoa > Chordata > Aves > Psittaciformes > Psittacidae > Pezoporus > Pezoporus wallicus. The sequence continues at coordinate 4,331,679 of NW_026639755.1, forward strand.
AATTTTATGCAGCTCCCCCTAAGCAAGTGAGCATCAACTTCCATGTGCCAGTAAGAGAAAAAGCAGTAGTGTTGTATAATGGAGAAAACAAAAGCCAAATCAAAACCCCACTAATAAAAAAATCACCTATACAGTAAGAAAACCCCAACCGAACCCTTTAGATTACAGCACCACCAGGAGAGCTGATAATGCTGTCCGGAGAAACAGACAAGTTATCTGCCTGATTTCATGTGTCCAGGGAGAGGAAAAGGTCCTCTGCAGGATTCACCTGAAGGATTGAGTCGTATACTGCAGCTGGATTCACAGTCTGCCCGACACAAAGTGTTAATCAATTTAGAGGGATGGAATAGGAACGAAAAAGCATGAAAATGGAAACTGTGAGCACTTACAAATTTGTTAACAAAAGTGCCTTTCTGCAGACCAAGGTCATCCTTATTCAGCTGCTGGATGACATGTCCTCCCCAACCCCCCATCAACAAGAGCCGAGCAGGATAACAATCTTCACTTGTGCTATGAGAATGTCACAAACAGGCCATTTCTCATTTTCCTTTTACAAATGGATTAGCACTGTGCCAATTCATGACCCCATTTCAATCCGTGTTCTGAGCGAAGACTTATCTTATTAAGACTATATTGAGATGTTATCCTGTTACGTATATATTAAAGCTCGATTGTCCTACATACAGGGTTTGCAGATGAAACTGTAATATAAATATTTCAAAGAGGACTGACTTGAGACAACTTCGGAGGACTGCATGTTTGACAAAATGTCAGACAATGGCCTCAAAAGCTAAGAGAGAAGATGAGACAGATAAAAATGCTTGCCTAATGAATAAACCCTTTGGGACTGATTTTATGCTGTATCTGTACAATCCCAGTGCCTCTGTGACCCAGCTCATGACTGGTTTTCATCAGTGCTATTGCGGTAAGTGAGTATGTCACTGTAGGGGAATTGTAACAGAAGAATAAGGAAGAGAGAAAGTTAATACATGGAGGGGCTCCCTCCTCGCCCCCCACAAGAGAGCAAAATTGTACCTTGGTAAGCATTTTTGACACCTGACCACGGTACCCTGCAGAATTTGCTTCTGGGTAATGCATTCCTCAGCGTTGTCATACACATTGTCAAGAGACCATTTCTTTCATCACATGTTTACTGGAGCTTGCTTCAGGCCTCACTATCTTTGTAACCAAGCAGCTGACCTCTGAAATACCTGCTTTGGCAGGCTCCATGTGGAAAATGTATGAGGTTTGCTTAAAGAAGAATACCCACAGAAATAAATAGGAGAGGGAAAAAAAAAGCTAGAACAAACATTTTCTTCTTTAACATCAGCAAAGTCAAGAGAGTATGCTGTGGTGATATTTAGTACTGCTGAACGCAAGCCAAAGGGGATTGTGCACCATCTGAACAGCCTGCTAACAATAGAAAGGGTATTTGCAAAGGAGAAGAAACAGAGCAGTGATGTAGTAGAGCTTACTGTGTTAAACACAGGCTGAAAAGAACTAAAAGAAGTGCTAGTTGTAAGTTCTGTCAGAAAGGGCAATTTAGAATATTTTTACACTAACACATTTCTCTCTCAAGAAGCCAGTAGATATCACCTCCTAATTTGCTTGCAGCTCACCATCCATCTACATAAAGCGTTTCCCACCAAAGATGCTTACCTCAGTGTGAAACTGAAAACACACTGGCACAAAGCAGTTCTGACAATGACATATGCTGTTAAGCACAGAAGCCTAGAGTTGTGCAGTTATCCCTTATACATATGCTGGAGTAAAAGTAATCTAGCAAATATCCCCAAATTTGGGATAAAACTTAAAGATTCAGACAAGATTCAAAGCTCATCAGGAAAATCAAAACCTTTGGGAACAAAACATGCTCAAAGTAATTAAAAATATTTTGCCTCTGTGGCCTAGAAAAATGCCAAATCAGTGTCAAGCAAGGCAGAAGCAGGAAGGAATATGATGGGGGTTCAATGTCACATATCTTCACTGACTAGAATAGCTCCAAATGGTGAGATAAGTTTCCGCTCTGAACGTGTGAACTTGTCATGGGAAGTACAAAATTCCTCATTGCACAGACTTTTACACTAGTCTCATTTGAAAGCTATGACCTTCCAGTAGAAATGACAAGCAGTAAGGAATAAGTTCTTTAAAAGAGCTAGCTGTGATAGTAGGTGGCACAAGCAGGTTAGCAAGGAAAGGAATCGGGACTCACTTGATACCTGGGGTGTTAGAGGAGATGCACCTTACTGGGCTCTTTACCCTGCTTTTGGAGCAATAACATTAAAAACAAAAATCCCACCACTGCAGACTTTGGTCTCCGCTTTGGATCCTGGCAAATACTCACAAAAAGAAGAAACTGGGATAGTACAAACTTCTAGTCTTTGAGAGAGCTGCTATTGGGTGAGTGAATGGTTGTTACACCCGCCTGCACCAAATCAGACACCAAAACCCAACCAAAGTATCACTGATGCAGGTCAAGCGCTGCTTAGGATTAGCTGAAGTGCTTGTTTTAAACATCATCACTTCCAAAATACTGTGTGCCTCACACTGAGCAGCACCCACAAGTTTACAAAGGGTCTACTGTAGGGTATAAACCATGAACACAGAGACTGGACCACCTATGAAGTTACTACCTCCTTGGCTGCACATGGTTCCCAAGCCAGATTGTTCACCTGCGTGTGTGCTTTATGAATGCAGCCTCTCTCACACTGAAACAGCATTTCTGGGGCTGCACTGTGGAACATACAAACAAAAACAGTCTGACCAAAGGAGACAGGATTTTGTTGGGGATTTTAAACCAGAATTCAGTTCAGAGCAGTCCCATACAAAGCTGTGCCAGCACTCTCTTAACACAAAGGAGGAACATGAGGCACCAGAGCTGAACGCATTTTATCCTGAAAGAAGGCATTATTCTAATTTCAGGAACACCCACATTTTCCTTCAGACTCTTTGGACTGTAGTGGTTATTCCTCTGTGCCTGCTCCTCTCCGTGCGTGCACACAGAGCCAGCTAACTAGCTGTTACAATGCAAACATGTCTGAGCTAGCTTTCATCTAGCCAGTTGGGAAAAACCACAATATAAGCTTAGTGCAGTTACACAGACTGCCTGATGAAGCAGAAGAAATCCTGCAATTCCAAGTTTCATCAAAACCTTGTATTTCCTGAGCATCACTGCCTTAAGCATGCTATGCTTACACCGATCAACTGGAGCACAGGCATACTTTGAGAGACAAATCACTTCACACCAGCAAAGCATGATTTTCTTAAAGCACAATCAATAATATGCCAATACCACCAGTTGTTACTAGAACTTAAACAAATGATGCCAGACACCATCGGCTGCCACAGTATCGCAGTGTTCATCCATTTAAGTAGAACATATAAATAACCTTGATAAAAGTGCAAGTCTCATTTTAGAGAGTCATGTAAACATAATGAGGGGCATATAAAATGATCTATGACTGCATTCTGCCTCATAGCAAAAAAAGGGTTAGACAGAAGAAAAGCATGTGGATTAGAAAGTGATCAAGTAATAGAAACTATCCAGCTGAAAACATGCATATTTAAATAGGATACAGAATATCTAAGTCCATGGGGAAGACACCTCATGGTTGGAGGTGAAAAACACTGGAAATCACAGGCAACTATGTTCATATAAAATTTACATTACATGTAGTAACAGTCCTAAAGTAAATATAGAGACATTTAGCATGACTGTTCTTTTACAGACATCATCTTTTGTGGTGAATATATGGGAGCAGACTGTGCAGTATAAGTGCCTTGATACCCCATAATGAGAGCTACCAAAAGAGAACGCAGTACTTTTGCTTTATTGTTTTCTAATCCAGTGTAATTATAACTAAAAAATCTTAATGAAGTATTTTGTATATGCAAATAAGTGCAAAGAGTTTCTTATCCAGTACTGCCCTTTCTCCTCAGCCACAGATTTTGATATAGTAATTTTAACTTAACTGTTACAACACTATATTCTTTTCTGTCTGTATAGGGAAAATAAAGGATATGAAAACAAATTCATTAATACTGAGGAAGCTCTGAGATCCTAGATTAACAAACTCCCCTGAACATACTAGGTACAGAACATTCATCTTCCATGAAGATGAAAAGCATAAACATCAGAGAAAGATAAAGAAACTGCTCAAACACTAAAGATACTCAAATACAACAGACCTTCTGACTGAGCACTATCCACAGCAAGGAAGGCATTAATATGAAAACATGCAGCAGAACACCCTCATTCTGTATATGCACATTATGCACAACAGAGCACATTAACCTTTACCTGGTTTTGTGCAAGCCCAATGTTTTGCATGCAAGAGGCATAGCAGCAGCAAGCACATACTGCTTTGCCTTAAACATGCTTTAAAGAGAGCGATAAGGATGCACGGCCATTGAAGTTTGGAAGGTTGTGTGGTGTCACATCGTGTCAATACAGGATGCATCCTTTTTCCTCTTACTGAAAGCAGAAATACCAGATCATTGTAAGAAGTAGGTTGAAGAGTTATTTAAGGGGGTATTTTAAAATAGAACATAAAATCTTAACTGGTTAACACAGTTACGTTTTACTCCTGAAACATGTTACAGGGTCCTCTGTTATCCGTTTATGAAAAGGAACCAGCCAAAGAACAGAACCACCAAAACCTGAACCAACCAAACAACAAAACCCAACCAACAAACCTAGCAAACAAACAAGCACAGACCAAGAAATAAAACCAAGTAATAAAACAAAATCAGTTTCTTAGTTGCTACCAAAAAAATCCCAGAAGGGGAGAGGTAAGGGCATTTCCTAGCTTCAAATCATCTTTCCTTTAGTGATTTAGAGTGCAGCCACATCCCTTACAGCTAGGCTAAACAGAACAAACAAGGCTTAGCAAGGGAGAGAAACACAAAAGATCACTTACAGTCCTTGCAGGAGCAACAACCCCACGAATACAGGAAAAGCCAAGATCCTGGAGAAGCTCCTACTTGTACTACCTTGAGCTCAGCAGCTTTTGGTGAATTTGCCAACATTTCTTGGAGCTTTTGAGATGCCTCTGAAGGCAGCTTGCTTAGGAGCCTAGGTAGTTCCTCCCTCCATGGGGCACAGGTTAAGGCACTCAGGTAAGAAGCAGAACACCTGAGTTCAGCTGCTCCGCTGCAGCTAGGGCAGATGTAGCTCAGTTCCAGGTGTCCTACCCTTTGGTGGGTAATCACAATCGCCTGTATCATCGCTGAAAAGCATACTGACATGTCTTATCTTGATGAGAAATACCTCTAAAAAACAGTCTCGAGAAAGGATCTCAGGTTTCTGAGAACACTTCCAGTTTTCAAAATTCATCTTGCTTGCTCCTCCCAACAAAAAACTCCAAATATTTTGCTGAAACTGCTTAATTCACTGAATTATTTGCCCAAAGATTCCCTGCAGCAATACCCTATAAAAGGCACAAGGTAGTCATAGTTCTGAAGGACTTACAACAGCAGCCTGGTTAGGATGTGGGCACTTGAGGTTTGGGAAGGTGGTCCTGGGGCAGTGCATGTTGCTCAGCTTCAAGGAGGCCTCCATGAGAAATCCATCTGGAAATCAATGCCAATCACACTGTAGTGGTAAATATGGCTTCTCCAGCTGTAATGGGTAATCTGAAAAGGCTAAGTGAATCTCAGTAAAAGTTATATCAGTTTTCTAAGTTCATGAGACAAATAGTGCATTAGCAGATGAGTTGTTTGATTCATGTAGGCTAATTGACAGATGCTAATGAGCTTGCTGTTCTTTGGTAATTAATAAACTATAAATTTATAAATGGAAATGATGATACCACTAACCCAGACAAATAATGCCTATCTATGTGTTTACTATTTTATAATACGCTAACATAAAACACCCAATGCCACATAAAGGAACCTATTTCACTTCCCCTGATTTATTTTTCACTTCTACTACATATATGAAGCAGAGACGGTGAGGAAAGCTCTCCTTGATGAATTTCTACCCTCACCATTATAAATAAACTTGATAACTACTCTCAATCCCTGCTGGCAAATTCAATGTAGTTCTACATCAGTGAAAATAAATGCTTGTCTCCCATGAGCTCATTTGTACTTTCTATAGTCTCTGCCTCCACCCTGGCCTGTCCCCTGGCCTCGGTTGGTGTAAATCAGTGCTTCTGCTCCTTTGACATCAGCTTAGTAGTGATGATTTCTACCAGCTGAAGATCTCTGGCCCTCATGTGGTATTTCGGTGATCTTATCTTTCCAAAACCAGGGCAGTGACTCCCTGTGTTGGCTTTCCCCATTGGATGTTGTAACCCCTAAGCTGAACAGGGAAATCCACCACTGCTCTCAATAGAAAGCAGGTCCTCTGCTTCTCCCAGTCTCACGCCTTCCCCCTAGCAATGCTATGAGGAGCCATTTAATTTATATGAGGGAGGTTCAGCACAGTAGCACCCATATGGGAGGACTGTCTGAAGTTTTGAGCTGGAGAGAAGGTGTTTGCACCTAGGCTCACATCCAAGCAAGGCAACGAGGCTGGGTTGTGCTGTAAGTCTCCAGGGGGCCAGGGTCTGTGGCTGGTTGCTTCTACATGCTGAATGATGCCACAGATCAGGCTTCCATGTAGAATATGGTCCAACCCCCAGACCCTCAGAGCACATAACAACCTCTTCAGCAGCTTCTTTCAGTGAGGATGCTCAAGTGTGCTGGTGGGTAGAGGGGTTGTGTGGCAAGCTGGAAGGCAGCAGGGACCTGCTTCCATAAGAGACAATTGTTGTTTCTGCCATATGCACTTTTAAAATCACACAGCAATTGATTACAGGAAGAGCAGTACATAAAATTGGCTTTTAGATGAACTAGGTTCAACAGCTTCAGGCTCGATTCCTTTTATAAACTATGTCCATGATTGAATTAACTACTCATGAATCAAAGGATAGTTAACAGAATATGAATTAATATTTTCTAAATAGTATTTATTTATATAATTCACAGCATCTTTGTTCTACAAGTAACTGTTCTAGAATATTTCATATTTTCATCACATGATTTCATATGAAATTATTGAAGAGAAGAAGAAAAAACAAAAAGAAAGGTAAAAACCACAACTGCCTGTTTTCTTTTTACACAGACTGCAATTCATCACAGAAGCCCAGGCTTCATTACCACTGCTTTGCTACGTGATACGAGAGTCACTGGAGTGAAATCAAAACCCTTCTCTGCCCATGTCCAACCATTCATCAAAATGGCTTTATTCTCCTTAATAACAACTGAAACAGTCAAATTTTGTCTAGCAGGGTATAGTTTTAAGAAAATTCTAAGATGGTTAAAATCACTGTGGCAGCTGTTAATTTCAAGTAAAACATTTTCTTGTTTATAGCTAATTGGCTCCTTTTTCAACTCTATTGAAATGTTGATACATAGCAATTAAAAATGAAAAGACAAAATGTTCGCTTTGTTTGAGTACAGTAATTCAAGTTCCCCCCAAATATTTTTGAACACTTTCCTGTGAAGTGAAAATTTCTAATGTTGATCCGTTTTCAAAAACCAGCCTTCAATAAGCAAAATAAAGGGCGTGCTTTAATAGCAAAATGAAAAAGCAATAAGGTCATATTAAAAAATACTTCAGTCTTCTGTGTGAAAAGAACACTGAACACACTGTAAATATATCGTCCTCAGCTGTAGAACAATGCCATTTGTGTGCTGGATCGTTTGCCTCATCTCTGTGTTCAAGATAAGTACATTATCTTATGTACAAATCCAGACTCATCTGTCTTTTCTCAGTTGTTTAACTACATATTGCTATTCCTCCCACTGGCCACACAGTGTGATCTCCACAGTGCTTCAAGAACTCGTTTTTAATTTGAGATACTTTTAATTGCAACACAATAATAAGAAATGAGCAGTTCAAAAAATGGCAGAACAATCTCTCTCCCCTACTTATCACATAGAAAACACACAGAACTGCACCTGATTGACCAGAAGTTCATAGTCAAGGTCAGAGATGTAGCTGAGGATTGTATATCGCATCCAGGATGTTTGAGTCTTACCTACTTAGAGGACATTGAGAAAACCATCCTGACTTTGCTAACTATATCCAGCATTCAGTGACAGATGATTCACTGTCAGGTTAAAGATCTTCAGCTGTCAGTAGATACCTTCCTACACATATCCCAGCATATTTAGCAAAGGCATTCAGTTTACAAAGTAGAGCTACTATTTTTCTGGGCAGCTGAAAACCCCATTATGGCTCTGCCTTTGAACTATCGGGGCACAAAACTGGAAGTGGTCTCCTGGGTCACTGCAACTAGATCTGGACTATGCAGAGCTGTCTCATTGAATCCCTTTCATAAACTACCACAATCTTAAAAACAAAACTGGTTTTTTTGCTCTCACTAATGCTGTGCAGAGTTCTGATTTAGCACTCAGTCTGCTATGAGTAAAATCAAGACAGGTGATTTAAGCTGCGTCTCCTTTTCCTAGTAGTTTGACTAACATCTTCTTAATCCTCTGTTAGCGACTTAAACCATATGCTCCTCTCTCAGTCGTACATATTCATGCAGTTATATTCATACATTTAAAATATTTCTAAACTAAATTTGCTAATATTTATTAATGAATTCCATTAACTAAGCTAAAATGGGTTTCCTCTCTGTTTACTACCATGGAAAGGGAATACAAAAATACAGATTGAAACTGTTGGCAGGTTTCTACGTTAAATACTCATTTATGGACAACAGTCAATTGTAACCTTAAAAATGAATTTAACCTTTCTCAGCCTATCTGTAATCTTTCCACCTGGCCATGGCTTTACAACAATGATTACTCCACGTGGATTAACTGCAGATTTGATTTGGTTCCACAGTGGGAGCTCAGGCAGGTGGATTACACTTACAGACCCTGTAATCCCTCACCCTGAAGTCGCTGCAGGGCTGGAAGCTTATTCTAGCAGGCAGCTGATCTCTGCTTCTCCTTGCAACAAGGAGTTGTCAAGCAGCTTCACAAGCACAGCAAGTCAGAGTTCACGCTTGGTAGCTTGGATAATCTTCCCATTTTCTCTGGGTGCGTGGAAATGTTCCTTCCAGGGAATGTTCAGTCAGCTTCCCGAAAAAACACTTCAGTGAGGTGAAGGGAAACTTGAAAAGTATTCCTGCACTGCAAAATTTCCTAAAAACAGTGCTAGCTGTCAAATTATGGACACCCAAAATAGAACTGCTCAACCTGGGCACAAAACGCTGCAGTTATTCACAATGAGCAGCCACTTTGGGAAGTGTAGGAGCAAACAAGCACCATCTGGCAATTTATTTTCTTTCTTCTCTATTGGAGAATGTGGACCCCCCCCCTCAAAAAAAAAAACACAACAAAAACAACCCAAACTGGTCAGGGATCACATTCTTTCCAGTTAAAAGAATAAAAATGCAAAACAAAATCCTGGCTTAGTGTCTTAAAACACGTAAAATGGGAGAGAAAAAGCTCCCCACATTTTAGTGGTTTTAGCCATGGCATGTTCTCATTCCTTGCAATTAAAGATGGATATCAAGAATTTTAAAGCCAGGTCCTAGGCTCATAATAATAACGTGTCTGGTTACTTAGGCAGAAGCTCCAAGAAAACCTTTCACATAATTTTGTGGAACTTTCCTCTCTGTTCCCAGGCAATCCAACGTGAACTTTGTGAGTCAGTATTTATGGCATGAGACCACACACTCTTCAGGCAGCCATGTACAGATGCACTGCATTCCACAGGGGCAGAGCTGAGATTGCAGGACACGTATGGAGGACGCATGTTACATAAACCAGAAGAGCTCAGCAAATAATTCACACCATTTTAAGTGTTCAATGAATTATATGCTTTTTTAGATATAACTCCCATTGCTGTGATCTTGACCAGTTCCCCTTACTTCATAACCAAACAGTTCTAGCATCTATTCCCATATTATTTCCTTCATCGCCAAGGATTTCTCCTCCCACTACATATGCAGGCAGATGCTCCAGTACCTCTAATTACAATGGGAGTTGCAAGTGTAGTTTTTATAAAAGTAATGATTCCTTAATTTCCCAAGCTCTCTTTGGCCAGGGGCACAGCTGACCCAGTAGCTCCTTTGAGAAGATAGATCTTTGCTAAACAGTTCAGGAGTTTAACACCTGAAGCACCATGTCTGCAGCTAGACAAGACTTTGTCTAGATCTGATCATTTATACAAGAAATAGACACAGACACTGTGGTTATTGCATAAGTTGATCCGTGAAAACAGGAATGTAAGTAAAAATTACATGTTCCTGGTAGATACACTTAGATTATGAGGTTAGAGACTGGGTTTTGCCCTGTACAAATCCAGAGCGTTCTAAAACTTGTCTTGAGGTAGAATTCTGTCAAAATAACTTTTATCAGATTAAAAGTCTTGTGCTTTCTGTCAGTTCCTTTCTACCTATGTATTCTGCTTAAGTCTCTCCTGTAAAAAGCAGGTAGAACCCTTCACTTCGGTAATTACAAAGCTGACAACAGCCTTGATCGCACAACGTGACAAAATTTTTTATTATGGTTAAATAGCATAATATGAGGACAGTTTATTTTGATGGGTTCTAAATCTGCCTGAAATTTTCCAGTATTGGTAGCTTCAAAATGACTGAAGATTCTTCTACTTGAGGAACCTTCCAACGTTAATGGTGGCTGTATTTCCACAGTTATTTCAGCCCTCTACCCCATGATACTTAGGTTGCCTATTCCAGACTTAAAAAACCTTTATTGTATCCCATATACAATGAAATTAATTGATCCACAGTGATATTTTGAATAAGAAATTAAGATGACTTTTCTGTTTGGATATGCAGTTACACCACTGTTTCTTAAACAAGGTGCAAACAATACTCCAAAAACTGATTCAACGTCAATGCTTCATCAGGAAAGGAGTATATACACTATATACATATACGTCTTTGATGCTTCAGGAGCCCCTAGCAGAAACTGGGTTAACACAGGAAACTGAAAGGCAGAATTTCTCAATACTCCTAAATTCCATTTCCTTTTTTTTTTATTTTAAACCTTATTATTTAAATATTCAGTATTACTTTCACCACTAAAGACAAAATTGCTCCCAGACTGATGAACTAATGATTAATGGAACTTCTTCAGAATCTTCCAGGCACAAGGATGGTTTCACTGCCTGTGTCTGCTATAACTCTGGGTCTCCAACTCAATTCCTCTGCAGAAGGCTGAAAGCTGAGACTTCTACCCCAACACCCAAACCAAGGTCTGGTTTGATAAAGGAGGCTGTTAGAGGCATCAGCATCTAATGCTCAGTGTGTTTCCTTCCTCTTCTCTAGTGTCATCTTTCTGAAAACAGTTACATTTTCTCCTTACACTTCTTACTGTTTTATGTGGCTAAATGCATGCCATTTTTGACATGAAAGGGCTTCAGGAAAAGTAGAACATACCCATCCTATTTTGTGTCAGTACAGAATAGGTTTTTTACTTCCCATAGCTGAAGTTAGAGAGAGATAAAAAGATTTAGTCCCTTGGTATTCAAATGGCAAAAGAACTTATCTTGTTCTTGTTTAGCCTTAAAGCTGCATTTCTAACACCACTAAAGAATAAGAGAAAAAATAAACCAGGATTACAGCCAGCTCATGGAACTATGGCAGTTCTGTGGCGGGGTGAAAAAAAAGTACATTTACATTCTCCCTTTTGTCCTAGTGAATCAAAGGCCCTCTGATTGCTGGTGTCATCTAATACTAATCAGAAAGGAATTAAGTGGCCACTGAGAATGTGTGTTCTATCAAAGAGCTGGCAAATTGCAAGATGTAAAAGCCCAGAGGTCAGTGTAAATCTCCATATCAGAGGCAGCAGAATGGAAAGGGGGGAAGCAGGGGTGGAGGGAATCTATTAGAGTCAGCCCAATCTCTCACATCCAGACTTCTGTATCCCCTCCCTCACTTCTCAACCATGCTATGTTCTCTGTTTACTTTTCCTAGAAAGACTTTGCTTGTATTTTTCTTTTTGATAATTCAGTGTTTGGTTTTTGCCTCATAATGATACACAATCCAGCCTGAAAATGAAGTGAATCCAGTAGAACAGCTACCTCAGCTGCTGCCACCTCTCGTTAAAAGATGATTCACAAAGCCCTCCTAAAGCAAGATGTCTGTTACTCTCAGAGTTTACCAGCAATTCACTCTGCTTCAGATCAAAGACTTGCTGCGTGGGATAGGGAAAGAATGTGTGAGGGTACAACCGTGAGAGGGCTAAGTCTAGGAGACTTAGTCCTGTGTTGCTTTTCCAGAGCTATGCAGTCAGAGTCAGAAGTGTTCAGTGGAGATCATCTGTGACAGCCAAAGGCACGTACACATCTGAGTACCTCCACCCTTTTTCCACATGAAAACATACCAAAAATTGTCTTTGGTTCACCTGGAATTTTGCCTTTTTCAACCAAGAAGTTCCAAACAGCATCTAGAAATCCCAGGTATTTAAAGTACTCGCAATTCAGGGGAAGAAGCAGCTAAGTGTAGCTCAGGTCCTCGAGTTTTCTCCAGCGGAACAAACTGCTAATACCAGATGAAAATAAGTGCTCCCCTGCTAAATCCCTTCTCAGTTACAGACTGTGTTTAATGCTCCTTGAAGAAACTGCAAAACAATTCTTATTGCAGAGCATAGAAGAACCCCCTTACGAGTCAAAGATTCGGATGTTGGTTTGTGTCCTGGGTAACCAGGGCTGTTTGGCTCAATGAACCTTCTTTTTCCAAAGGATTAATTTTCTTATTCTTCATCAAACTGAAGTCTACATCTCCCTTATGCTGAAATTTGCATAGCAGTGTGCTGTCGGTGGCAATAGGATTGGGCTTCGAATATGGACATCTAAAATTACATCCTGTCTGCACAGATTGCCTAGGGGAAGAAGATGTGAAGTTTTTTGCCAAAAAAAAAAAGAAGGGAAAAAGGGATAAAAAAAGAAAAAGAAGAAAGCATTGGCTAAGACTGGGTGACCGATATGCTGAATTTGGCAAATAAATGTATGTATCAATGCCCCTCTCAAAAAGAGGCAACAATTCTGTCCCGGGATCGTTGTTGCCTCTAGTTTTCTGTTTGGTCAGTGAAGGTAGAAGGGACACTACAAACATTTCCAGTTCTTCCCACAAAGCCTGCCAAAATATCTTTAGATTCTGCATGTTGGTATCTATTTTGCACGTGTTTCTAACAAATACAGGCAGCCAAGCTAGATCATACCCGTACATATGGAGCTTTGTTACATGCAGATGGTGTAGTTTAAGTTGTTCATAATTAGGACCCATGTCACTGTAACTTGCATGCCTTTCATAATGGGATATAAAGCCCTCCATCTGCTTTGAAGCACGCTAATGTAAATAACTTACTGGAGCATCCATTTTGTTTGTTCTACTTTCGGTAATAGTAAGAAATTAGCATAGCTGCTTTGAAGGGGTCTTTTCATGCTTTTATTACACTGCACTTTTCTAGTGACATGGTCATCTTTACTGATCCATGCTTTGCACTTGTCCCCTGCCTAGTCCTGGCTTCAGCCTCTGGTCCCCTTCAGTTGCTCAGTGGGACAGGGCTCGTCCTCAGGAGGGAAGACTCACTTATAACAGGGAGCACATAGGAACAGCCCAGTGGCAGCAGCACTGAACTAACATAGGCTATAGGCATTTTTCAGAACTGCAGCAAGCACTAAAGGAACAAGGTTCCCACTGTAAATTAGAGAAGCATCTGATATCCTCTTTGGAGATGACCTCATTCCCTCTGTGAGGCTGACTGCTTGACTGGATTGTGTTCCTGCACTGTGTTTGTACTCACATCATTCCATTAACTTCAGTGGAGGCAATTATTAAATTCATTTAATTGCGTATAACATCCTGTTGCAGAAGCAGCCACTTGTGAAATGACTAAACCATCCAGATTTCTTTTACACTGTTGAGGTGTTTCACTTCGTTGCTCTGCGACTTCCCAAGAGTTTCTAACTCCTGCCAAATAGCTGGCATTACTGCTGTAGCCACAATAAAAGTTGAGGGTTCAGGCGCTTTACTGTGCTAAGTACTGCGGGCACTGCAATGGGGGGATGCAGAAGAGTGGAGAGGAAGGGGAAGGACCTTACCAATCAATATAATCTGTGTCTTTACATTGCCAGGACCTGTTTGTGAAGACAGCTTCTTTCTAGTGTTCAGTTTACACCAGTGAATAAAGAAGGACAAGGAAGGCTCTGCACAGCCTTTCCAATATTAAAAGGTCCTAGGAGAAATCCACATTCTTTCTTTTTCCTGCACAACCCTGGGATTAGCTCCTACCTCAGCGAAACAATAACCTTGCCAGTGCTCTTCACAAACCCTTACGCTTTCAGAGCCAAGGCACTATTTTAAACACTGCATGTCAAAAACACCCTGTATTTGTGCTTACACAAGGCAAAGCTATCTAGGTCATTTCTTCATCTCCCAGTATCATTAGCTGAATGATCAATAGTCCCAGGCATCTCACCAGAGACCCCGATCAGACCTTAACATGCCAGGAGAATCTGATAGGGGACCAAGGCTACAGAGCATCATCCGTAATTAAGGTGGACTCTGTGAATGTCTAAGCATTTGCTATCACAAATCCAAAGAATATCTTCATTTTGGACACTGTTAACTGTAAAAACTCTTTTCCAACTATCACATCCCAACAGAGGTATTTAGGTGTGATGCTGTGTCTGATAATCCTACAGTTTTGCTTTTCCTGTGGTGCTTCAAGTCATATTCTTCACATTCACCAGCTATCATTTATGTCCTCTACTTTGAAATCTCTGTATGAGAATGTATTTCTGCATCTGAAAGAAATGGGGTGCAAGCAGTCCTGTACAGGACTTCTTCATGGAGCAATAAGTGACCACCAGAAGTGGTACTTAAATTCTCACCTTATATGAGACAATATTCTGTTTTTTTTTTTTTTTCTCAAAAATTACTCCTTTTCAATTAAGCCAAAGCAAGAATAATAATTATGTAAATAGATATTAATAGAGCTAAGATCTGTTTTTTAAACTGTTTTTCTGCTTCTCTTTACAGATAAATACTGTTTTTTACAGTTAAACCCCCCAAAAAATCATGTTCCCTATGCTAACTTAACCTCAGCAAAATATGATTATTATTCATCTGTCAAAGTAACTTCAAACTTTAATTATCACCTTTCAAAATGGCTAAAATCATTTGAAGCCAATACCAGAAAGCACACGCATATTTAACATTAGGTCATCTTAAGCACCGGTCCATTTATATTTATGGCAACTTCCATTAGTTTTGATTGATGCAGTATTTCCATGTACTTCTGGACTGTAACTGTTTTGAAAACGTGCTAACATTAATCTGCTATATGAACTTTAAATATTCAGTCATGTTAACAAGCGGTTGGATTGTTCTAACACCAAGGTAATTGCACGTTAATCGGCTTGTGAGAAACGGAGTAGGCAGCAGGGAGACACTACTCAAGCAACTACAGACTTCTTTTAAAAGAGAACCCCTCCTCAATACCTAAAAAAAGAACCTGAAAGGCAATGAAATAATTTGCCCACATACATAAAAAGTCTGCTAGATGCCTCTCTATAATTGCAGCAGGTACTCTCTAATGAATAACTCCCGTAGAACACCAAGAACAAGTTACATTCATTAGGAGGATGGTTAGATGTGTTTTCCACAGAGAAAACAAAGGGGCAAATAGCAGCCAAGAGCAAATGGCAGTCATGGCAACATTTGTTTTTAAGGGTTTCCTTTTTAATTAAACAACTGTAGCGAAGATTAGCGAGTTCCTATCCTTTATCAGCAGCACCGAGTTCAGGGCAGAAGTACTCCTAGTACCAAACGAATTATACCCCAGTTGTACAAGTTTAAAAATCAGCAATAGGGAACTGGAAGACTCTAAAACCTCTTCTATGCTAACACCAAGTCCTGTGTCAGGTGTGGGTTTGTATCCTAACGCATTGCTACCAAAAACCAGGGCCTGATCTGGAGTGACCCTTCTGGGGGACAGTTTTCAGGCATGGCTTGCATACCTTTGCAGGATTTGTCAGAAGAAACATCTGCCTGTTTGCCTCAAAGGCAAGCTTTCTGCCTCTCAGTTACATCCAAACTGGTGGTCATCTGAATACTTGACAGGTAACTCTTGTTTCTGTCTTTTCCATTCTCTCGACTGTGCCTTTGTGAGTATGGTGACAGAAGACCAGAAATAAGCCAAAACACATTACAGGTTAAAAAAACAACCAAACAAACAAAAAAAACACCACCAAAAAAACCCCAAACAAATAAGATTTCACTGGGTTCTGCCTTCCTGAGAAGAAAACCCTCCTTGAGCTCATAACAGGCCTGCAAACCCATAGCCTACTCGGAGAAAACAAAACCCAGACTGCACTGGAGCACTCGACAGCCCTGCTACAGGCCAGCAAGACTCCTTTTGGCTTGCCCTGTGGGAAGGGTGGGACAGAAAAATACACAATAAACCCCTTCAGCACCTTCTCTCACACCTTACTGCTTGAAACTCCTGCCACAGTCACACCTTTACATGCACCCAAGCTTTAAAAGGGTACAGTGTGGGGTCTACTGTAGTTAACACCATATGATAACCGTTTCGCCCTCCACACCATCAGAAATGGGCAATTCTATTAATGTAATGTTAACCTGGTTTTCTTTCTTTCTTTTTTTTTCTTTTAAGTGTATCAAACTGCTTTTAGATAAGGTTAAAATATATGGCGTGTCTCTACATTTTTCAAGGAATACGTGCCTATGGTCAGGAAGCATAATACCTATTCTGAGCCTCAGGGAAATCTCTTACAACTTAGTTCCATGTTGAATAATGCTGCTGTAGGAATTCATTTCTAGAGGGCTTGGTCTATCACTTTGTGAGAAATGGCTAAGGGCACCAGAGCAATCACAAGTTTCCCCCAGTTTCTGAAGTGATAAGCATGCTCCAAAAGAGATTGGGTTTTTAGGTTCGACCAGTAACAAGGCAATCCCCAGGGAAGATGGGTCTTTAGGAATCATTAAAATAATCTGGTCAAGACATCATGTTGACCTTGTCATTCCTCTTCTTTTCCAATTTGTCTGCTTACATAATGCAGTCTTGCCGCTGGTTTGCTGGTCCTTGTCTTACTAACCTGCTAGCCCCACATAGGCAGGCACTTGTTTCCAAACATAAACTACCTCTGTTAGATGAATTAACTAGATATTGAAATGGGCTGCAGCCATTTCACAACATGTCCTGGTGTTTTCTTCTTTCTTACTGCACTTCTGTTCATCAATCCAACATCTGTTTACAAACTGATGGTGCCGTTTAGAGACACAACACAGCTACTATGTCCACTGCCTGGAAAATGGCTTTCAAGAGTGAAAATCCTATTTGGCTTTTGTAAAAAGAGACAGTTTTAGGCAAATTAAACATCTATGAAAACATTACCAAACTAAATCAGCAAGAACTGCAATACAGTGATTAAAACATCACTTACAGTGGCCAAATCAAGGAATAGCAGTCTGCCCTCCAAGGAATTCCTAATTCACAGGACAAGAAGGTAGTGCATAATCTCCCCCAGAAACCAGTAATACAATAATCCAAGCCGCCCTGATGCATCTCTTTTACAAGGTGATGAAACTGAATGTTGCAAGATATCCAGTGCACGCCTGAGTTAATTTCCATAACGGTGGTCAGGATCAGTACCAGTTAACTCCATAAACTCGTGGATTTGAAGGGAAGAAAAATACAATATATCGACACAGTAATGTTTAAAGTGTTTTTTGAAATCAATCATCGAAGATGTGTCCCTGTAAAATATCTATTGTGCTTTAATTCTTACTCAGACCTAGTGAAGTGATGGAAGTAATGCTACTGTGAAAGGGGAGATGATATTAGATCACATTCTTACGATGTGTAGTAAGAGACTTCCAATCTTTCTGCACAATCTGACATTAGCTGACATTTTTTCCCTGTTTGAATCTAAAGCCTGTATCACAGCCTTTCCTTTATTTATGCTTTTATTAGATTGAATTACTTGATCAAATATTACCTGCAATGACTAACACTCTTACCCTATACTTATTGTTTATAAGGCCAAGTGTAAAGTAACATTAGGTCAAACTGATTCAGGAATTATTTGGTGAAATAGTTGGTCAACTGTAGTGCCCAGGAATAACTCGATCTTATCAGTTTTGGAATATTTATATTATACTTCTGAAACACAAAGTTACACTTCCTGTGCTGATAAACCCTGTTAGTTGTTCTATCTCAATAATGAAATTCACAGTAATACCTCATATGATTTTAGCCAAAATGAAGCACGCTTTCTTAAAAGTCCCATGTTTTGTTACAGTGGAACATTTTTGTTACCCTCAGTAAAGCACCTTCAACCCAAAGTTTTCCATTTGACTCTTAGTTCCCCTTTCTTCTAGTGTTTTACTATCAGTAGTGTAGAATGTTGCTGCCTGCTTGGCTTTTCTGATGATAAATCTGCTTTTGCTCATGTGATTATAGCAGTACACACCTTAATAACAGTTACCCATCAGTCATCACTGAGATTCTGTTATTCCTAGCAAGCCATATCCTGCACTACTAATTAAAGTTTCTCTATTATGTTGCCTGTTCCCTTTTCATTAGACTATAAACACGGTGTGGCTTTCTTGCTCGTTTGTATTTAAGCTCGTTGTTGCAAAGACAGTTCTCTTTTCTATACACAATGCCTTTGTTTTACAAACACATACAACTTTGAGACAGAAACTTCTCTCACCAAGGAAGAAAATAGTTCATCTGAACACAATGGATGAAATAATGAAGGTACGATTTAATCAGATGCTAGGTGGGTAAAATAATCAACTGCTACCTGAGGCAGACACTAAGTTACTTCTTTTGCTAGTGCTTCCAGTAAAACTTTTGTCTGAAAATATGAATTCAAAACTGAATATTTCCTTCATATAAAAGCTAAATAACTTGGTTTACCTTCGTAAAGGTAATAATTTAATAATAAAAATTAATATAATAAATATATTTGCATATTTTATATTAAATATAATATATTTCTATTTAAAATATATAATTATAGATACTTTATATATAAATTATTTATAAGATAATAAATTTAATATAATAAAATTTAAGAATAAAATAAACCTCAAAATGTACAATAAAGAAAAATCCCATGGCTGAGTATTGTTGCTGGCTGTACTGTTGTTCTGATTCTCGTATTGAATTTGCATTCCCACAATAATTCTCATTCATTCCGATACGTGCCCAAAGCAGTATGATGTCCACATTGGCATAAGTACTGTAGAAAGCTTCCAGCAGAAACTATATTTCTCTGATGTGTTTTGCCTTGGCTACTGGTCATCAGGCATCTTTAATCCCTTATTCATTTTATTTTGCTCTGTGGGTCTTCTTGACCTTACATAAAATCTTCTACATTTCTTCTGGCTTTCTGCCTGCCATGGCCTGTTTTAGCTGGAAGTTAGATATATGAAGTCTGATTCAAAACCTCTTTATCCCTTCCAGAAGGGAGTGATTTCTCTGATGTAGCTGGAAAACACTATTGGTTTTGACTATTATTTTGGCAGGACTGTGGCAAAACCCAAGCCACACAGTAAACGTTTCTCAAACAAGTTTTGAAAACCCCTAAACCAACAGTCCAAACCAATCATATATTCAAATGGAAGATTCAGTATGAAGAAATTACAACTTTCTGCATACCAGAAATCTGGAAGGTTCATCAACCCACTGAGTTTTAAAACACTGAAACAGGAGGACTTGACTTCCTTTATGACTCAGCTTTTTAACTGTAATATTACCTTATAGAAATGGCAAAACCCATAAGAGCTGAAAACTCAAACATTAAAATTTGACATATGAAAGAAATCCTTTGCAAAGTGTCAACTTGCTCTGTTATTCCATACTTCACTGCTTTTGATTTCACCTGTTTTGATTCTGTTTAGCATATACAAGAGTATGTTGTTGTGATTAAAGTACCGGCCTGTGGAGCGGCTCAGGAAGAAGTACTCTAACAGAGTAGGCACCAATCCTTAAGACAGGAAGAAAATTTAAGTCCTAGTGTCCTGGAAAGAGCCTAGATAGAGATGGAAAAAGAAATACATGCAACAGCATTGAGTTGTAAGTAGTTATTGTACACATGGGAGAAAACTTACAGTGAGCGCATCTACTAGCTTCTGGAGAATATTTCCCAGGATCTACACAACCCTGTTTGCAAAGAAGGATGTGCACCTGCAGAAACAGGATATTGTGGTTAAACATAGAACAGGAAAAAATGATTAGAGGCATGGAAACCTTAAGCTAAATGTATCCAATATAGGGAGTGGGGAAAGGAGATAGGTGACAATAAGGAAGTTGATTGTAGGATTAGTTCATTTAGTTTTGCTTAGCTGACAGTGTTATGCTATGGCAACAGTTTCACATGATCTGTAACAAAAGACAATGCTTTATCTTTGACCTTTCACCACTCTACCGTCATGCTGGCACAAGCATTTTTTGCAACCAGACTACTCAATCTGGGATCTGATGATCCAGGTTAAATTCAACTTTCTGTATTACCTGAGAGGACAGATAAAAAGAGAAGAAAGGAGGGTCAGATGGCAAAAGTAAATATGTGACTTTCTTTTTTTTTTGACAATTTGACCACAATTTTAGTTTAAATCAGCTTATAGTGTGTAAGGAATTGATCCTTGAACACTGAAGGGGAGAATGATGCCCAGTAATCCTAATTGCTGATAGATGAAGAAAGATGATTTTTTTCTGCTCCTGGAGAAAGAAAAGACGTCCTAGACATTGTGGCTGTTCAGTTGGTCTAGGCCCACTAGTGAAGGGATGAAATGGGAGCTGAGGACTACTTTTGTCACATTTACTTTTATTTGAGTTCCAGCTGATCTGCATTTCCCTCGCTTTCCTACAGGCTATGTTACAATTTAAAGGATTTCATTAAATGCATCTCTCTGTCCTATGTTCTAGCAGAAACTGGATTTGTTATTACTGGTTGAGAAAAACCCAACTTGACTCTGACATATATCTCTTTGTTGCCTTCCAGGCACCTCAAATTATAAATTTCACAATTTTTCCATGGTTTGAAATAAAGCTGGTTGACTTATGAGGAGCAGATTCCTTCACTTTTTCTTGTTTTTCATAGTTGGTCCCAATGCTTGTCTGCTTTTAGCATTTAAGAGCTTCCTTTACCTTTCACAAAGATTACTACTAATGTTTCAATGATTGCTTCAGTCTAAGAATTATTCTACTCAGGCCTAGGCAACTTGAAAGTATCCAGATTTCCTGGATGTGCTTTCTAACCATTTATTTTGTCTGGTGGTTTCAATTCCTATCTCTTTATCACTGTGTAAGCTACCTAAACTATCTGATCCTGTTCAGCTCTTTCATGAGGACTCGATTATATCACATACTTATATAATGCTATATTCCTTTTCTTGGTAATAGAACCTATTGTATGTGTGCTTGCACACACACACACTAAAATATGCAATTATTTAATGAGAAATACTGTTGCTAAAGCCCTTGCCTTGGCAGTGTTAATAAAAGATTAAGGTTAAAAGAAAGCTTCAACTTCCCAAGGTCAGTGGTGCTCCAAGAGCTTTCAGCAAGCTACCTAACCTACAGTTAAAATGTCAGGGCCCAGCTGCTCAGCCAGGGAAGGGAGATGAGCAAGGCCCTCACCAGCCATGGCTATGTCCTGCAACACCTCAGCTAGGCAAGTAGGGTAGCTTTGGCAACAGCACCCAGGGGCGGCCGGCAGTGACCACCATGTTTGCATCAAGCCAGGATATCAAGTCAGTAAGGCAAGGTCCACTGCGGCAACATATATGGCTGCATGCAGGCATATACCAACTCTGTCAGAGCTAGCCTCAAGCAGATGTAGCCTAACTCCTATGGGAGTAGAAGAAGGGGTGGAAGAGCCTCCTGGTTTTCTGGGGCCCTGGCTGGGACCAAGAACTACCTGGTTCCAACAGGAGTTGGCCATGCAAACAATGCATGACAGCAGGGTAGCAATAGCTACTTCACGATCATGAAGTGATTGGAGGGGTTTGCAACTGTCATATTTTCAAGTATCAGCTCCTGTGAAATTGGTCAAATCCAAGTTAATTCCAATATTATTTGGTTTTAACTAATTTAATTTGCTTTTATTAATCAAGGACAAAAGCCTGTTCCAAGCTTTTCAGGCACAGCATGTATCTATAATGACCTTTCACTATCTCTCTCCAGAAGACATCTGCGTGGACGTAGCGAGAGAAGTATTTCTCCTCTTTCACTTAGGAAGACAGATCAGCCTTGGCTGATGTAGTCCATTCCCTGGGACAAACAGCTGCAAATGGAGCAGAGAAAGCCAACAGAGTTCCGGCTTGTATGTCCTGTATGAGTAATTCAGGCTGAAAGACCTTTGTATGGAAATTCAAGTACTGCCTGGACTACATCACTATTTTCACCCTGGCTGCCGGAGAAGAACATATGTCAATACTTGAGAAAACAGTAAGGCCCTGAAGGAGATGAGGGGCTCTCACAGTAGAAAGCGCACACCCTTGGGTAATACGCCAGAGACAGCTCTCTCTGAGCACACTATTGCAGCAAACTTTCTGTTAGACTGCTCTTATGTCAGTGTAACTTATTTTCTTGAGTCTCATTTCCTTCCCTTTTATAGGTACCTCAGGTGACGTTCCTTATCTGTAACACATTCTGTCAAGTAATATTAAGACTAACTAGATTGTACAGACGATACTGGGCCTGGATATTATTTTAATAGCAGTCCCATATTCATTAACATTATCTTAGATGCCAGAGACTAAGTTATTCCATAGGGCAAATAAACTTGGCTTGGCTTAATAAAAATGTATCTGATGGCTAACAAGGACAAAGCATTTGAAATAATGTTCTGGGGCAGAGGCTCTGTTCTTCGGGACACTTGAAGAAAGTTCAAGTTTCGCAGTTCACAAAACATGAAAGCTATCTGGCTGTTCATCGGAGAGCGCTCACAGTCTCCAGTGGAAGGCTTCCAAGGAGGCTACAGAGGCAGCTGTCATCAAAGAATAGTCAGTCAGCTATCACCTTTGCTGAGTTTTTAGTCTAGAGACCTGGAGTTTGCTATCCTCCCACTGGGCTTCAGCTACGGTAAGGAAACTTAGAAAGAAATGTCATGAAACACTCAGATATCAAACACACTTCCCCTATGCCCCCCTCCATTTCAACCCCATTCCTTTTTCTCCAGTCGTTCACCCTTAAAACAAAGAAGCGCTCTCCTTCCTTCGTTTTTGTTCTGCCGCTTTGGATCTGAAAAATGGTACTTTTGTAAGTACTTTTTCTTCGGCTGAAAATGAGTTCCCATTCTTGCAGCTGCCACAGACGTTATAAGCAGCATTTTATTACAAGTAAAATCGATGCGGCAGTATTACAACATTTTTATCAGTGCAACAAACAGAATTAGGTTAAACGACAATCTCATTACTGCTATAGAAGCCCCAATAAATGGGAACCTTTCTTGCTAAAATATATGGAACAGCCAAAATAAGACAAAACTAAAACCCAAATTGCCCAATTAAGAGGGCTGCATCCATAACACAACTGGAAGATCAATATCCTTTCAAATATACAGAGAGAAAATTGCCCTCATCTGCCTACATAAATTTATTCATCGAAACACCATCTCATAGCAGGATTTTTAGGTCTGATTATCCTATCGTGGTACTATAATGTTAAAACTACATTCCTCACTGCTGGGCCTGTTTATGAAAAGCACTCTGTAGGCCTAAATGAAATAACATTTTTCCTTATGCATTAATATGGCAAATCTTATTCTCACTTTACAAGAAAGCATCTTCGGAAGTAATGAACTAAAACGCACGGTAATACTACTTGTATGTTAAGTCACCATTTGAAATGAAACGTGATGTTGTGAGTTAATAATGGCCAGAATGATAACAGCTATTTAGATTTCCTCTCACTTACTTCTCCATGCCTTTCTATTATGTTGAGGATTTTTATCATAGCAAACATTTATTCGCATTTTTTTCCTCATTGCAAGATGTTCATGATTAACACTGCAGAGGACTGAATCCAGGAATTAAAAATGAGGAATTACGGATTTTTCTGAAGGCAGATACTAAACCTCTAGAGGTGTCACAGATTGCACTTAGCTTTGCGAGTCACTCTGGAAAATCTTACTTTAAAGACCTTTAAAGCCTACAAAGCTCTACTACAGAAAAAAAGACTGTGAGACTCTCTATATGCTATCTGTAGCCAGCATACATGGAGAAAAAAAGAACAGTTCAATATTCATAACAATATAAGCCTCTCCACTATACGTATCACAGAAGGTATTACTAACTGTGATATACTCTGTCGAGATCACATCTCCAGATAACTTCAGAAATAGCAGGGACATACAATTTGAGACTAAGCCTGAGCTCAACATCCCTATTCCCTCCTGAGCATCCTCATTCCTTCAGAATTTCTTTTAACCACTTACAGTAACACATCTCTCATTTCTCTATCAGCTGTTCCCAGACAGACCCACCTATTCCTTAGGAGGGAACACGTGATTAAAGTTGGGTAGTTTTTTTGAGCAGATTGGAGAAATCAGTGGAAAACTAAACTGTGCCAAAGCCAAAATTGTTGGGAAAATGAAGGTGGATTCAGCAAACGGCATCAGTTGAAAGAAATGAGTGAGAAACATTTTGGAAAAGCTAAACTATTCCTTTGAACTTCTGGGGGAGAGGGGCGGTATTAAAAACATTTTGAAGCATCAATTCTCATTTAGAAGGTAACCTTAATAAGAAACACAGAATGAAAAAGCAAATTTCTTCGGACTTAATGGAAAAGCTTTAGGCTAAACAAAAAACAAAACTATGGGATTTTATTTCTTAAAACTTCCTCCTTCCCTCATCACCCTAAATAATTTCTGGTTAGGTTCTACAAGAGCTCATCAATTTCCCTCAGTGTTTTGTTTTGACCAAGAACCAAAAGAGGCCCCCAAAACCTGTCCACCTGTACTTGTTTTACCACAAATGGGCCTCAAGTTTTTGTTGTTTTGGTTTTGTTTTGTTTTTCCTGTGTGTGTGACCATGACCAGTAACTTCTCTGGATCAAATACTCCTGTGACTCACTACCAGCACCCAGAAGGGAAGTGGGGCTGGAAAAAGTGCACCCCATCAGTTTTCCTAACTAGTATTCTCCATGAATTTAATGACTTTTTATTGCTCTTAAATTGATTAATATATTTTTGCTGGCAATATGTCATATTCATTTTTTTCCCATTATTGAAATACTGTTGAAGATTCAATATCCAAAGAAACATCAGAATTTTGTCTAAACTGGCAAGCTGGAGTGGGGCGTGTAGGGAGGAAATACCTGGAAAGCCCACCCGTGCACAAGACAAGAGTACAGCTATAATTCATAGAAGCACAGTCTGGTCAGCTTTTTTCCCCTTGGGAAAAAAACCATCCAACTAACGCAAGGTTGGCTCTTCTTTCCTCGTTGAAGCAGTTATTGGGGCAAGCCTGGCAGACAAAACCTTAGCCCTATATGCAGGCACAATCCCAAGCAGCAGCATTTCCTGAGGGCTGTTTTCCTGGGTGCACAGCCCACTGCTCACTGAGAGAGCTGAGCAATCTTTACACGGCAAGTATCAAACACACAGCACCGGCAAACACCTTCTCCGGCTTAGCTGTGAATGTAATTTCCTCTTTTGCCATGCCTGGGAAACGTTCAAGTGTTGTGTTTCTCTTGCAACAGTTAATAACACTGTGAGCACCTGCAACTCGATAAGCAAAGCCTCTCCTAGCTCTGCTTTTAGCGTTAGTGCTGATGTGGTCTAATTTTTCAGGAGAAACACAAAACTCTCGGCTCAAGTTACGGCCCCTCAAATCCTTCTGGCTCACCAGCCAGTATAAACATTGCTGTGTGTAAGCCTTGTGAGGGGAAACAAACACAGAAATACATTTAAAGATTCCTAAAAGGTAAGAGAGATGAACTACTGACTTTGCAGTCCAACTGGCATGAACATCTATTTTGCTCTGAATGTATATTTTCCACCACAAAAAAGATGTGGGATAAATAAGGCACCTGTGATGCTGTGATGTGCTCATCATGCATCCTCAACCAGGGCTGTGTAAGACTTGTGTCTTTCACATGAGGGAAGACAAAAGATTAAATAGGCCTTTTTATTTTCACTGACTAGTTTCCTAGTGCTGTCTATTTTAATCATTAGCTGCAAAGATGAGAGGAGTCATTATCATGTTACGTAGCAATTCAACAGATACCACATGAAAAAAGAACACAGGGAACAGGCAGTAAAAAATGTAAAGCATTGTTGGCCAATTTAGTTACCCTCTCAAATGTTTGACCTGATATAGAAATTGATTAAGATTTGACTAACCCTTTTGGGGGGTTATTTGTCTTTTACTGATACTGCATTTGTTTAAACTGAGTTTCATGGGCACTGATTATTATCAGGAATGATATAGAAGTGGAGCACACGGAACTATCTTTTAGGAACTGGAAGACATTCCCATTCTCTCTGTCCTAAACTCCAACATGATCTCTGTATGTGTTCTGTATTCCCCCAAACTGAATTTTTCTTCTGAAGTTCCTAAAGGTTAGTGCTAGGAGCCACATGCATTTAGATTGTGTATGTAAAGACACCATCATGAATTCTAAAATGGGTAGGTCCTTTAGTTGTATTTCCATCCCCTTTCTTTAATTCCTTACTCTTGAGTTTGTTTTAAAAGGAAAAAGACTACATTCAGCACTCTGCACCTCTTTCGATCTGAAGACATGGCCTATGTGTAATAATATAACACAAAGGTTAAAAGGAGAAATGAGTCAAGCTTTCAGAAGGGTAAGCTCTGAACAGTCAAAATTAGTATGCCAGTTCCCTGAAACATGAAATATTGACCAAAGAAATTGATTTCTGAACCTATAAAGAAACAATTTTCTCCTCTGTCTTGAATATTAGAAAATCAGGGGAAAGGAGAATAAAGAAATCTAAATAATTTCTTGTTTCCAGAAACAAATGACTGAGGAAACGTGTTTACTACCTTAAGGTTTATAGTCAGGTCAGAAGATTTGGCATGCATAAGTTCTCACAGTAGGATAACCCTTCGATTCCTCACACATTGGAGTATTTGCCCATACCAGCAAATTAATATCTACATGCCTTGGACATCCAGCATAGGTTTATGTTGTTGTTGGAATCACAGCATTCTAAGAATCTATTTCAACTTGCTATTTTGTTATTACAGTTTTTCACTCTGTGTAATATTACTCAGTTTTGGGTTTGATGACTGATGGACATGCAACTCCACATGTGATCTTAGAGGTACTTACAGTTCACAAACAAAAATATGACCAAATGGAAAAGAAATTTGGTTTTATATTTGTCTTGTTCCTTGCATTCAAGCCTGGCTTGAGCCTAAGGATACATTTCCTTTCATAAACATATCTGTCTGATATTGCCAAACAATCATACATAGCAATGTAATTTCTGAATGCTGTGACTACATGGGTATTTGTGTGGGTTATTTTCTTGTAGCATTAACTTCAGCTAAACTACAGTGTTCTCACACATATGTTAAGATTCTGATGAGTGTATCTTGTCCTGCCTTCTTTGCATAAATAAACCTCCAAAGAATGTGAAAAGAAACCCCAAAACATTATGCACGGATTACCTGCATTAAGTCTGATTTGAACTGTTGGCTCTTATTTGCATGTTGATCTCAGTATTGCCCTGTCTGCCTGGTGCTTGGTGTTTCCTTTTCCTCCAGGCAACTGCAGGTCTATTCCTAGTGGTCTGTGGAAAATTGCTCCTGGAGAAAATGCCTTGAAATAAAACGATATTGTTTTGTATGCAATACTGTTCATAAAGAAACTCAATGAACGGTGTGTTAAACTTGCTTCAGAGAAAACAAGAAACTCTCACCTACAGAGAAAAAAATGTTGCCATTAATACAGGATCTGATGGCCTGAGGCCACCAAGAAAGCACATAGCCCATACCAAATCATTCGTTAACGGCTATAAAGCTAATGAAAAGCAATACTCTTCTATTAATATGGATTAGAGATGAAGTCTGAACTGTGAATCCTTGCCAACTGAAACGCTTACTCTAACAGCATGAATAAAGGAATCCATGGACATCTTCCTGACACAAGAGCACTAAATCATCCTCAAATCAATACAAGTGCTTTGGTGTAGTCATCTCTACCCGGAGTTGAAGAAGGTTGGCATTTGTCTGCCAAGTCTGTGGCAGGCTAAGAGGCACAGCTTAAATAAAGTGGAACGGAAACTACTCCAGCTGCCCTCACATACATTTTTCAGATCCTGACAAGAGTCAGTCTGGGAATGTGAGGATTATGCCAGGCTGAACGAATGAAAAAGAGCACTGCTTCTGTAACATATGTTTCCTCTCAGTCTAGAGGTGGTCTCCTAGTGGGCCTGAATTTCTTTGCACATCATATTTGGCACCAGTGTGCAGAATCCAAAGGTATTTTTAACACACTAAAAGAAAGTGCCTGGGCAATATGCCTCCCGCACAAGATGACACTCCTACTGGGGACTCTTCTAGTGAGGTTCCAGACTTGCTTTATATTTATAACACTGCTCACTTTACAAACAGTGTTTGTCATTTTAAATTTCAACGAGCAGCAGAATAATTTCAGACATTTCAGAAGAAAAAAAAAGAGCAATGGAAATAGTGGCAATAACTGGCTTTTTCCTGAAGTCATACTTCTTTAAGAAAACTTAGCTCCATTTCTATATCTTATATTTTGCAGGAAAAATCCTGGCCATACATATTGCCAGCTGCTAAAATACCAAGAGGCAGAAAAAACCCAAAGATGGAGCAGGGAGGAAGAATTTATAGGTTTTATGAATAGGAATGCAGAAGGAAAACATTATCAGTATGCTCACGTCCTTCTATTTGGCTGAAATGCAAAAATTTCCATTTTCATAAATAACATAATAGATAGCTCCAAAGAAAGAAAACATTCTTCCTTCCTAATACCAGTTCCCAGTATCTGACATTATTTGGCATGGCCTTTTTATTCTATATTAACCTATGCATTTGGTATCAATTATGAAAACATTAGATTTCTACAGATTTATTCTGAATTTATCAACCACTGAAAATACACAGAAATAAACAGACTTGAGATATTATGTGAATCAGGCACCTTTCGTACTCTAGGGTATCTTACCACTACAGAGATATTCTGTGCCCCACACCCTTGGACTGAGGCCACATGGTGAAACTCAAGCTGGCAGACATAGAATCTAGAGGTCTTGGCGTCCCACATACACTTAGTTTTTAGAGCCAATAGCTTGCCACAGTCAGAACCTCTGAAAATGGTATCTAGAAGCCCAGAGGCCCTTTGATTTAGGATATTCAGCTCAGTGAAACCACGCTAGAGAAAGTACAGATAACATTCTCATCTAAGAGTTTAGTAGAAAGAAAAAGAAAATACGTCTGAATATTCCCACCTACCTTTAATGGGAAATTCAAAAGGTTTACTTCTCCCCCACCACAAAAGGTACAAGTTTTTGCTCACGTGGTCTTTCTGAACGTCTTCCCAGAAAGATTTCAAGCAATCCCAAGGTTTCCAGGATTAGGAATGTGTTCAGGGAGTTAGAATCCAGGGATTTGGATTACACACATTTTAGTGTATGTAATAAGGACCAATAATCCTTTGCATGCATAAAAGCACAAAATAGCCACATGAGCCTCTCCTGTCCCAATACCACCCTTAGGGCAAGAGCACTAAAAGTTTCCTGAAGGATTCATGAATGCCTGGAGTTCAGTCCCAGCCCCTGAAGGAAAACTCAAAGCTCAACAGCAGCTACATAACAGAGAGCCTTTTTTTTTAAGTTCTAGAGGCAGACAAAAATACTGAAGTCAATAGGTTTAAAATGAGATAAAAATTAATATGATGTATGGTGAGGTATAGAATCCCCAAGCTTTTTTCCTGATGTACAAACTTGTCAGACTTATTTTTAGCTTACGACACTCAAAGTGGAGTTGGTTGGGAAAAGCTTCTGGAGTTATCCCAGAGAACCTGCTGGGAAAAATACCGATATGAATTAAAACAATGTTTTTAAAGGTTATAATAGAATTTATTGATACGTATAAAAGCACAAACCTAGAACCAATAAAAGCTGTGGATTGATAATGTCAGGCTTCCAGGAAGGGCTGAGCCTACAACGCTCATGAAGAGCCTTGAGAAAACTGTGGTGGGCTGACAGCTGGCACAATCCTCCCGTTGTGAACGTGTGAAGGAAAGGTAAAACTGGAAGTTTGTCGAGTTTTCCCCACTGCTGACTTTAGAAACCACCCTTCTTCACACTTGTTCGGATTTTACATGTCCTTCAAAAAGACCAAACTTGGATTAAAGGTTTGGCAAGAGGGAGAATTTGACACAGCCTTTGAAAACAATTTTGTTCTCTCATTGTTTTTCCTTCTTTCCCCAAAGTCATAGAATCATAGAATAGCTAGGGCTGGAAAGGACCTTAAGATCATCCAGTTCCAACCCCCCTGCCATGAGCAGGGACACATCGCACTAAACCATCTCACCCAAGGCTCTGTCCAACCTGGCCTTGAATGCTGCCAGGGATGGAGCATTCACAACCTTCCTGGGCAACCCATTCCAGTGCCTCACCACCCTAACAGGAAAGAATTTCCTCCTTATATCCAATCTAGTCTCTTAACTTCACATCTAAACTTACCATGTGTATACTATTTTACTGCTCTATACAAGTTTTATGATGCTACACGTGGTAAAAAGCATTATCCATTCAAAACCTTAGTCAAATATAATAGCATCACATTTACATTCCACGCAGCACACTGGGTTTTGGAACAATCCCTCAGTTTTGACAGCACAGTAAAATACACCTTTGATACTGGGTTGGTTACTAAATCTGTTCTTCTGATAGTGATCAGACTTGCTCTGTATTGCAGCCACATAGCTACAGTGCACTCAAGAATACTGCATATGAAGACAGCTATAACAAACACTTTGTCTTCAATGGGCCCCATGGTTCAGCTGTGGTGCTTTTTAATGTCTATATTCAAGTTAATGAGTACAGCAAAAGGGTTCTTTGCCCTTATGAATAATGATATTTCAAACAGTAATTTGAGTTGAGAGTTTTCCATCATTTGCACTCAAAGTCGCAGACAGGTCTTTGAGCAATTTCCATGTTTTTTTAGTTTTTCTGGTAGATTATTGATTCCTAAAGATAACATGACTTGAAAGATCGGTAAAGGTTAGCTAGTCAAAGAAACATACATCATTTAAAATGCCTCTATGCATTTGGGAGCTCAACAATACCTTTTAGTGTTACTTAGGAGTTACAAGAAACAGCTACTTTTAGGATGATTTTTAATCCAGACTACTTGTTGTAAAGCCAATTTTTGAGTACTGTCTATCTTTTTATATGAAGACTTGGAAGGCAACTTGGATATGAAGTAAGTGCACATATACCTCTTTGAAGATCTTCTGACATCTTCAATATGGACTCTCTCCAGTGCTTGAATTGAGTGGAAAAGGAATACTAAATCCCTGTTACCTGCACTGTTTCCTCCACTGTAGAAGTTGAAGGAGCATGGCTCTAGCTGCACCAGCAAAAATGACTCCTGGCTTGGATGCCATCAAGATGTCACAAACATCCACTTGTCCCCGTCGCATTTCGTTTCCTGTACCAGGCTTGTCCATGTGGGCCAGGACGATGAGGCCAACATGGGTTAGCCAGAGGCTCTCCAGCTTCTTGGAGCTGTGAGTTGCTGCAGCAGCTCTAACAGGGAAGGGGGCTGTAGGACTTTAGCCATGCAGAAAAGGAGGTTACACACTGGAGACCGCCATGTGTGCGTGGCCAGGCCACAGGACCTGCAGGATCAGACCCTGAAATGCAAGTGAAACACACCGAGAAGAACCTAGAAAATAAACCAAGAGGAGCTCATTGTCTTATGGTGGGGGCTTTCTGCTGCTAGACAGGACTAATATTTTTATTTTCTTATTTCTTTGCAGCTGCGGAAGTACCTGTTTTTTGTTTCCCTAACCCAAAAATGAGGTTCTGTGAAGTTCCCTCCCCCTGCACTGCATTTTGTTTTTATTTACTCACTGCACAGGTGAGAGCGGAAAGAGTAATTCACATTACTAAGTTGTTCACTGTAAAATGCAGTGATTAGGTCTAAAAAAAACAAAGTCCCTCATGGGTCAACTATGCTACGTATTATGGGGAGGGCAGGGACACCTCACACTAAATCATGTCACACAAGGCCCTGTCCAACCTGACCTTGAGCACCACCAGGGATGGAGCATTCACAACTTCACTGGGCAACCCATTCCAGTGCCTCACCACCCTCACAGTAAAGGACTTCTTCCTTATATCCAATCTAAACTTCCCCTGTTTAAGTTTGAACCCGTTACCCCTTGTCCTATCACTACAGTTCCTAACAGAGTATTCCTCCCCAGCATCCCTGTAGGCCCCCTTCAGATACTGGAAGGCTGCTGTGAGGTCTCCACGCAGCCTTCTTTTCTCAAGGCTGAAGACTGTTTTACTTGTGCAGCCTTTGGTCAAAGCTGAATCACAGCCACGACTAACAAGGGTCCAGTCTGGTTGGAAAAGCAGTGCTTTTAAATCACAGATATACAAGGAAGGCTTTGAATATCCTTCTTGTTGTGTCTGAACTCACACTGTAATGTCAGACTCCTTTATTTCATGTGCACTCTTTCCCTTTCCTTCTCTTCACCGCACTTTCTGCAAGCCCCTGCAATCGTCCAGTGTGAAAGCCAAACAGCTTATATCTGCCTAAAATAGGCTTCTCTAACTGTGATGTAGCCGTTTTCTACCAGAAATGATGCTTTTATCAATTCAACTTCCAAACGTATCTAAGATGGCAGTTTAGGAAATCGTACAATGCGCACAATACCTAGACTAAAGGTAAAAAACTCTTCCTTTACAAACATTGAAACATTCAGTGCTTTACTAATGAGCTCACTTCTATTATCTACCAACCTATAGCCACCTTTGCAGGGCTATAATACCAGAGATAATTAGTGCAGGCTTGTCAATTTGATTTTGGTTAACTTTATGGCCTCTTTATATTATGATCCCTGTGGGAGCTTGTAGTTTGCTCGTTGGCCAAGCAACAAAATGCATTTATTCTGGCCTAAACAATAGCACCATTTAATTAAGAGGTGTCATGCTATTTATTGTATATCACGTGCTCTACCTTTGATGAGGAGTTATAGACATAGAAGGTTTGTCAGATTCAATTTCTCTGCTGTAATTTCCTACCAAGAGAAAATGTGACATGAGGCAGAGATCCAATTTCCCATTTCTATTTAGCATTTATATTGACAGAATTAATGATTTTAACATCATCTTTGGCCTGCTGCTAAATGGAAGACATATATTGCCTGCTGAGATAGTAATTCTTTCTCTAAATTATGTATATGTGTGTGTATGTACACACGCTTACATACGCTTACACACACACGTATTTCCTCAATTATTTTTCCATGGGGAAATTATACATTTTTATTAAACTCATATTCAGAGAGGAAGGGTAGGTGATGGGAAACGTAATTAGGAAGAGTAATAACAGTGATCTTAGACAATGTTTCTAAGCAGGGATAAAAATGAGAGTCCTTTGCATATTTGCCATGACAAAGGGTTCAGGAAGGCCCAAGCTGATGAATTCCTGGCATGTTGACGGAACTAATTTCATTTCTGAAGCTCTCCTATGAGAACGCTGTACAATATATGTACTGCCCATTTGTCAAAGTTGCCATGCAAGAAGTTTCAATTTCCTTCTCTGAAAATAATTGACCAAAGGATCAAGAAGTTCAAAAGAATAGGGGGAAATGAATAAATATTATATAGAAATATAACGCATTGTAATTATATTGTATATGCTATTCTAATAGAAATGTAGAGATCCCTGTTACAATTCTTGAACCTCTTAATAGAGCCAGAGAGAACTACTTTGTAGCTTCAGTGTGCTGAAAGAGGGCTGAATTCCTTTCCTGGTAATCTAACTACCTTTATAATTTTGTTAGAAGTCACTAGCTTTAATTTTAATTTAATTTAATGAAATAGAGGATATTTTAAATCCCTTTCCTTGAATATTTTATACTCTGAATCGCTTCTGTTGGAACCTTTAGCAAGTTAAAAACAGCCTCACTTATCTGACACAGAGGAAGACTCATGGAAGGGAAAAAGGACAGACAAGCTTCAGAGGGCAAGTCACACTTTACTCTCCTCTTGATGGCTTGACATAGTGGTGCTAGGTAGTATACCCAGTCAGTAGAAATGTGTTCATGTTACATTTCTTGTACACTCCTATGTCACCTAGGAACCCCTTTATGGCCTTATATATGATGTGACGAACAGCTGCCACCTCCTTCTGAAAGGAGTGGAAGTAGCAGGCTGTTTTTTTTTTTTTGGGGGGGGGGGTAGGAAAGTAGGAAAGCCACTTGGAAGGAACCTTTATCCACATATGGAGGTTTTCCACACTAAAGATCTGGGAATGACCCCAGGAAGGCTGCACTCCTCCAGGTTTGGGATTAGTGGTCATCTGGCTGCAATACCCAGAAAAGTAAGGTTTCAGCTCGTGTCTTTCCTGTCGTTAACAATTACTTTTTCCTATGGGCTCGAGGTGCCATTTTCCCTTCATTAGGATACTCAGACACTCTTTGTCCTCTATCCAAACACACTAACGTGTGACAAACTGCCTACCAGAGCTAGCTTGGTGCTTTAGGTCCCTTACCTCTTTATCCTATGCCAAGCCAGACTGCCTAACATGCGCAGGCAGTCAGAAATGAGAGAGAAATGGCCAGCTGACATCGCCAGACATACGCTTGTAGCTCTGAATACAGCCGCTCACCCCTAGAGCCCTGTGAGCACACAGGTGAGGCGATTTCACACCGATTTTTTTTCCCCGTAGAGAGATGGCGCTACAGGCACACAAGACAATTGCAGTTAATGGCAATTTGGCCTGAAATTCAACAGCGTTATTCAAAAGTGTTCACTTCCAGTTGCTACACGGCCCAAATGAATCAGAGCTCACCACAAACACTAGAGGTGAACTTCCAATTTGCTGAATAGCAGTCAATTTCTGCGTGAGCACTATTCTGATGCTTCTACACCTTCCAATCAGCCTATTGCAGGAGAGTTTCCCTTAATCTCCTGTGTATAAATTCACTGGAAATAAACACTGAAATAAAGCATTGGCCTTTTAGTTTCCTCTTTTCTTTTTAATTGTTTTTTCAAACTCCAAGTCTGCTTGGGAAAGCTACCAAGAGTAAATCCCTTTTAATACAGGCCAGCACCCTCATCTGCAGAATTGTAGGAAGCAGATGTGTTCTAAGTAAAAGCACTTAATTGGTGGTAACCTTTTAAACTTCGATATTTGGCATGAACAAATTATCCTGGGTTAAGCATATTCTTATGGGAGGTAGTTACAGTGAAATACTTCTTTACACAAGACTTCTTTTATACAGATTTATAAGAATTAACGTTGCATATCATTCATCTGGCAATGACATATATTAACAACAGGTTAAAGAGCATCGGAGCGGTATTGCTGGTGGTACCACACACACACACTGGTCTGCAGAGGACCTCACTCACAAGTGCCTAGAGTTTACAGGATTTGGGTTGGTTTGCTTCTCCCTCCCTCCCCACCCATAAACCAGAGGAAGTAAAAGTAGCTTGAATTCCTCTGAAACGTGAGACTACTTTTCTTTGGTTGCAAAAACTACCTGTGCTCAACTCTCCGGTGTTGCTCTTTGTGCATCCTGTGCACTCCAGTACCTAAAGGAGTCTACAAGAAATCTGGAGAGAGACTTTTTACAAGGGCCTGTAGGGATAAGACAAAGGGGGAATGGCTTTAAACCGAAAGAGGATAGATTTAGATAAGATATTAGGAAGACGTTCACTATGAGGATGGTGAGGAGCTGGAACAGGTTGCCCAGAGAAGCTGTGGATGCCCCATCCCTGACAGTGTTCAAGGTCAGGTTGGATGGGGCTTGGAGCAAACTGGTCTAACGAAAGGTGACGGGGT
Source organism: Pezoporus wallicus (assembly GCF_028554395.1). Taxonomy (NCBI): domain Eukaryota; kingdom Metazoa; phylum Chordata; class Aves; order Psittaciformes; family Psittacidae; genus Pezoporus; species Pezoporus wallicus. The sequence continues at coordinate 4,367,720 of NW_026639755.1, forward strand.
TGTAACTAGGTGACCTTTAAGGTCCCTTCCCACCCAGACAATTTCATGATTCTATGATTCTGACCCCAGTCAGCTGGCACAAGAAACGTGCCATGACTTTAAGCTGATTTTTCCACTTTCTTTCTAATATAGCATTATATCTTATCAATCTTAACACATACAACAAACAAGCAATATCAGAATATGACCTCCAGGACACTTCTATATAACCTACTACTGTTTACCCAGAACTGGCAGAAAATATTCATGCAAATATTGTGTGCTCATCTTAAGAGCCAAACAGCACTGTCTGTACACATCAAAATCACAGAGCCTGTACAGCTGCTGCCAGTATGCGAGTGGTTCAGCAGTTTTATCCAGTTGCAAATGACTCCAACTGGCAATGCAGATAGGAAAGCTAGGATAATCATAAAGTATTGACCTTATGTGGTATGCAAATAGGCTAGTGGCACTACACAGACTTTTAGGGCCATGAAAGGGTTGCATATATTTTCTACCCATGTACTGCAATTAGTTAGAATAAAACCAGAAAAATTACCTTGCTTTAAAGTTGAGGACATAAAATTTACTTCAAAATGTGAGTGAGGACATTTCATTTACAGAAACAGCAAAATTTCACCAAGTTCTGTAGTGCTGGACTGGAGTCAGGGTTCTCCCAGATTTCAGTTTTTGCCACATTTTGAACAACTACTACAAAATAAAAAGCCAGAAAATTAATATCTGCAACTCTTTTTTTTGTTAATCTTCACTTTAATGAGTGAAACAAACAGCATACATAAATAAAATTGAAGGGAATTAACATCATTACAGTTATTCTTCTAATGGGAGTTTTATACAGAAATAATACATTTAGATGATGAATGAAACAAAAATAAACAAAACTGAGACAATGGAAGTCACATTATTCTTATAATGTAAACTACTAAAATTTCATATTGTACAAATGATAGAGGAATCCTATTTCTGCATAAACTGTGTTTAATTTATTACTTTGACAACCACATTAACAGCCTTAGAGGATGTGTAGATTTCACAAGAAAGACCTAGCAGCAGCAGTACTGGATTCTGCCATCTGCAGTCACCTACAGTAGTAAGACAAAGATGCAGTGTTTGCTGCCTGTCCAGTAAGGCCTGTAACAGTAATGTGATCACTTTGGTCATTTACTATTGAAATTAACCGTATGAAATAAACTTCCAGAGAGGTAATTATGTGTGTTATGGGGATCTGGATATAGTCTTCATCTGGAAGGGCTATCAGCTGTCCTGCAAGCAGGAACACGTAGATACATTCATGACATCACCTTTTCTTTCTTTTTAGTATCACCTCTAACAAGTTCTGAGAAAACCAAATAATAATGGAAGCTGTATCTGGGTTCCAGGCTGAGAATAGAAAACGCCTGCCTCTGTAGAGATGTTAATTTATAGTTTCCAGTGCTCTGATTCGAAACGCAGAACCCAGGATAGCTCACAGACCTCTCCAGCTCCTCTAGGCACAGAAGAGGCTTTCAGAATACTAGAGCTCACAAGGGTGTCCCTGGCACCAGCTCTTACTGGTGGTCTCCGGTTCTGCTATTACCTGAGAAAAAAAGTTAAAGTAAACTATTCCAAACCAGATAAGAAGTAAAATCAAACTCCCATTTAAAAACTATTGACTGCTAAAGTTGATTTATGAGCTTTGACAGCTTATAATTAGCAGTGTTACACATAATGCAACCTGCATGTATTTTTCCAACCCCTTCTCCTGGGACAGCTTCCACCTTAACAAGTGATAACAAGTTCTTAGATGGGAACCAGGGAAAGTACAGAGATTCCTTTAGGAATCTTCATGCCAGCGAATGAGAGCAGCTTACGATGGCCACTGCAAAGAGGAAACTCGTGGGACACGTGATTATGTGGTTTCAGTTGTCTCCCAAAGGAAGTTATTTCTGGGCGGTTTTACCATGCAAGAAGTGTCAAAGGCATTATTTCTGTGAACTAAAAAATAGATTGTACCAATTTGTCTTTAACAAACAATGTACTGTGCAAATAAACCTCTACAAACTTAGCAAAGAGAACAAGCCCCATGCAAAATCAAACCTATTACATGGAGCTATTCAGGTATTTTTGTCCAGGCTATGAAAGTGCATGTGTATGGTGATGCCTTTAGCTCTTTCTTTTAAAAAACAATAAGAACTGGTTAGAAATTTAGCAGACCATTCCACGAGCAGGACTGAGTACCAATGCAAACACACCGTTGCACTCAGCACTTTGCCTATACCTCCATCTTCTTTTGGGAAGCAAAGAAAATGAAGAGGGCTTATAAAAATGGAGAAAAGAGTAGAGCTGGTGATTTCTGTGGTAGGTGCAAAAGGCTCCCATGCTGGCAGCCTTCCCCAAGGAATTGTTTTGTCTTTGTCCTTGTTATCACAAGGTTCAGTTGTGCCTGCCCTGCTAGAAAGTCTTAAGAAAACTCTTTAAGCAGCTGCAATGCTTTGTGTGGACTTGTCTCTGCTTACACTGGTTAACAGAGATTATTAAAGTGAAGAGATTATATATATTATATATAATATATATATAAATACATATAATATATATAATATTATATATATATGACAGAGATTATAAAAGTGAAGGCAGGAGGAGGTAAAGGAAGGGATAAAACCAGTGAGACTACACCTATATACAAATCAAAGCCCCAGAATCTTGAGCTTTTCAGAGTTCATTTTGGAAATGGCACATTTATAGTGTTAAAGAAAGCATTTGACAAATTAATTAAAGAATTTTAACTATTGGCAACTGATTCGTTCTCTTAAGCACCTCTCCACAGCACAAGGGTGTTGTGTGTGAGGGTTAATGACAATTCTTTGTTATATGCTACATGTACCTGACCTCTTTTCAATAGAATTTATTGCAACAGAGGAACTAATTCATGGAAGAAAACATAACCAGGACATTTTGCTTCTTTTCCTGCTCCGTAATCAGAATGCAATTTCCTATAATGTTTTCATTACCAAAAATTGCTCAATTAATTCCTTCAACTTTGCAGATGAAGCGTGAACTACTTTCTTCAATAACTCACTCTTGGAGGAGTATTGATTGGTTCACATTAGCTAGATAAGTAAATAGCAGTGTTTCTGCTCTCCATCAGGCTGATACTTAAGGACTTTTGGCTCAAAGGCTTGTTTAGGAATCCAGAAATGTGGATCATGAATACTCCAGCATACAAATTTGGCATTTGCTTTGCACAAACACACATTATGCTTCCAATCACTTTGGTTTTCCAAATGGCACGATTTTGTTGGACCTCTGGCAAGAATCAAAGTCAATGCTGTGAGCTTACAACACTTGACATTTTACGTCCTGGAATCAAAATGACAAAGGGAGATTTTGGTTTACCTTTTTTTTCACCTGTTTCAAGACGGGTCTTAGGAGCCACTGAACACTTCTATGAGCTTTAGAGCCTCAGGAGAAAATAAAAAGGAGCTCAGTGCTTGATTTTAAACTTCACCTTTTAGTCATTTTTATAGACCCAACGTTGTAGTTATCTCAGCGGCTGGAAGTCTGCGAGCAGCCCTGGTGCCTGGGGAACACAGTGCACTCTGTGCAGCACACCAGTAGGCCCTCAAAATGTCACTCGGTAAAGAGAGAGCCTGAAAAATGAATTTCATTTCATAACCCCATATTTTTCTTTTATTGCTCATGACCATACTATTTTACTTCACCGAAAAGGTACGTGAGGAAAAAGGAGGGGAAGATGGAGATATTAATGAGGTAACGGAAGAAATCACTTAGAAATATTTCTGATTTTCAACATTATTCTTCTGGCTGCTCGTTTTTGCTTGGACTCAAGTTTTTAGTAGCCATGTTTTCAAGCTCAGCTCAAGCACCACCTATGGACTAGCACTTTCCTAACCTCCAAATGAACCAAACCAAAATGAAAGAAGCAACCCCCAAAAGTAGATTATCAAGTAATAACACAGCCCCGGAGTCCTGAAGACTGCCAGTCTTCAAACTTGATGGCTACAAACCAGATCTATTTAAGGCCTGAAAGGATTTAAGCAATGGATGAGACAGCAACAGTGTTTACCAAGGAACAGAGTGGGAAGTACAGAGCGATGGGGCAAATGACACTTTCACATATGCTTTAGTTTAAACCCAGCACAGCATCTGACAAAAGTACTGAGTGTCATGTCCCATCTCCTCTCGCTTATATCTGCAACTAGTGCAGCCTCCTCTTTGGTGACACGCTTCTGCAGGACTCAGCAGAATGGACTGATCATCTGATGTAGTTTAAAGATGTCTTATTCTCTACCAGGTCAGTTTTAATCCTAGTACTGATTCCCTGTCTGCTCTAGGTCAGCCATTGCCTCTAAACCTCATGAAAGCTGCAACTTACAACTTTAAATGAATTTATTTGTTAAAGATGAGACTAAACTTTTCTCTGGGATGTGAGAGCCGTTCTCTTGAGCTCTACCTTATCCTGACCTAATGAAGCAGAAAGCACTGCCCAGGCAGCTGCATCCTTAAGAGAGGAGATAAAGCATCCTGCCCTGAGTGCCAAAATCCCCTGGCATGAACCAGGCAGGGGGTGGGTGACAGCAAAAATCCCCCCTCAGTGATGTTGCCAAAGGTACTCTGTTGTGATGGCAGCGGGGAAACAGGCAATTCTATTTTCAGGTTGCCAAAAGCGTGTAAATGACTATCCTACATACACAATGTAGTAATTGCCCCACTGCACTGAACAAGACCTCACAGAGAAGCCAAACCAGCCATAAAAACTGCATGCAATTACTCTCAGTGAGTACCTCTTAAACTGTGAGGTTAAGGACAGACATAAGCCCACTTCCTACATATTTTCTTTGCCACTTGCTTCTGGGTGACTGTGGGCAAGTCATTTCACCTCCTCTCTGCTCATTTTACCTTTGTAGGAGGGTGACAGGTCACAAGAGGCCCTACTGAAAATGCCTTGAGATTTTTAGGTGGAAAACATGATGCAAGTCAGACATGACTGTGGCTGTGTGCACCCAAATCTTAGAGTTTAATAACCTGCCTCTATAAAGCTGAGTAAACAAGAATTAACATCATCAAGGAGCAGGCTGAATCCTGCTGTCCTTATCTGTAAATGGGATAATCTTATCCTGAAACCCTTACAAATGGAAATCGCCAGCTCTCAACAACTGAGACAGGTACTGAAGCGCAGCCTCATTGTGGAGCGTAAGCCCCAGTTAGCTGCCGTAGGACTTGAATACACAGGTAAGTGTATTGATAAACTGAGACTTATCAGCGGAACCGGAAATGTCAGAATGTCCTAAATATTATTTCAGCACAAGATTATTTTTCATTGAGAAACAAAGTATAGGATTTTCTCATCAGAAAGACTTCAGCAGAAATATTACCCCTTGTTTTACAGGGCAACGATCTCTCGAACATACACCAAGGTAGTAGCATGTAGCATTGTACAGTGTTTACTAACAAAATCAGGTGCAGGCAAAACATGAAGCAAATAAACAGAGTTACAAACTAAGGAAGTTCTCTTCTATGTCTTACGATTCGTTACCACTGTATTAGCCCTTTGGAGAAATCTCTTTGGCCAAACTAACAATGATAGAAATCCTTTGAATTATCTCACAAAAGCCATCTAAGAGTCCCCAGGCTCTATCGTTGCTGCTATCTACCTTTCTAAACCACTAAGCACCACACTATAGATGCTTTTCCACAGTGCACAAAGAACTTGCTTTTTCTGGGGGGGGATGGAGAGAAGTTTTATGCAGGACACAGTAGCATACACTACCAGATCCCCATTCCTCTAAAAAGCACAGAGAATCATAGAACAATTAGGGTTAGAAAGGACCTTAGGAACATCAGGTTCCAACCCCCCTGCCATGGGCAGGGACACCTCACACTAAACCATATCACCAAAGGCCTCGTCCAACCTGGTCTTGAACACTGCCAGGGATGGAACATTCACAACCTCCCTGGGCAACCCATTCCAGTGCCTCACCACCCTAATGTACATGTAAGATGTAACACACCCTTCATGTACATGTAAGATGACATGGTGCAGTGTACTATCCCAGACTCCTATTCCAAAACATGCTAGACCAATCCAGCAGTTAAAGTGCTAAAATTAGAGGAAAATACTTCTACATAATTTGTTTTAAGAAGTCTACTATCTTCCAGTTCCCTCTTGAAAGGTGTTAAACTGTTCCTTGGTATTTTGAGATACGGAGAACCAAAGCAATTTTAGATAACATTAATATAAAACCCAATTTTTATCAAAGGAAGTCTGGACCACGGTAGCTGTTTTCTCCCACAGACGCAAGTTATCCTCCGAGTTACTGCCAGGGGCACGCAAGGAAGTGGCATGCCAGAAGGGAACCAAAAAACCAGCACACCTATTTCTCGTGCCAATACTCCAGGTGCCATTTGACAAACAAAGCGTTAAGAATACAACCTTAAACAACAGACAGGTGAATGCTAGTTGATTTCCAACAGTGACAGGTGCAAGGATTCTTGAGGAAAGTATTCATTATGGGCAGGGCTCAAATTAGGTACTTCAAAATTGTGGCTTAATTTAGGTCATTTATCATTCTCCTCAAAGGCCTTTTTGTACAATTGAATGCTGAAGTGCTCCGTTTGCTATTAGATCATCACAGCTGCTGTAGGATCAGTCAAAGCAGATGTTTCGGGGACAGAGAGTGCCCAGCTCATTTTCAGATATGCAGTAAGTGCAAGGCTCTCCCTGGCACTTCTGCCTATGGATGTGGATTTGGCCATGCAGGTGCCACCACACTCAACCACTCACAGGCATTCTGCGTGGATTGAGTGCCAGTGGTGGCAGACCCCAAACTGATTCCGCTCCAGGGACACTTCAGTAAAAACAGAGCTACATACCCTGAATTTTCCACTGCCATTTTGCTTTTGAAACAAGTGGGTAATAAATCATCTTAGATAATTATTGTACAATCTCAGCTCTCTGCTACAGACTAAAAATAAGAGGCAAACGGGGCTCCTTGACTTTGCAATGTTAGAATTATTCCCCATGTGGTACTTATATAAAGTGCAGACTCATCTCATAAGCTAACAAATCATTCCTCTGAGACAGAAACCCTGTTCATCTGCATATGGCTCTTCCACTTATGCAGTCATGCGCAAGCAGGGAGACAGTGCTGAGGGAATGCAGAGAAGTCAGTAAAGAAATCATTTCACTCTTTCAGTGACCAAACAAAGCTTCTAAGAATTTGCCTCTTTTTCACAGTGCTTGAACAATATTGAAAATCCTTTGGCAAAAAGAAAAAGAATGTGTGAAAAGAACGTTGCTATAATTTTGGGTCAGGGAAATAACCAGTTTGCTTATAAAACGTAGAAGGTAATGGGAAAAATACATGCTTAAAATGAGCAAATGCAATGCGGGTCAGATGACTCCTGTAAAACCACTCATTAATGGGAATCCTAGACTGTGAGGCACCTAAAATTAGTAAAGTGCAGAATTAGCTCAAAACTGGCAGATCAGCTCCATCTTGCACATCTATTTAGTTTCAGTAAGTATTAGGGCAGAGACATTTAACAGATATTACAGTTCTCTATTTAGAAGGAACAGGATGACATAATCATATCCTTTGAAGGCGATGAAGTACTTTTCAGTCCATTAGTAATGGAGAACGATGTCATTAGACAATATCCACCGGGGAATTAGGCATTAAAAGAAGTTTAACTCCAGGAGCAATGATATCTTTCACTCAAAATCCTAGAAGCTTTGCCTGAAGAGATCTCTGGCTTGCCATTACTTCTAAAAATTGCAAACCCAGGGATATTTCAAAGGAAAGGAAAGTGAGGGCTTATAATCTCATAAGAAAGGCTCACAAGGTAATACAGATAATGGTAAAGCAGATATAGCAATCTGAGAAAAAACAATGAGAAATTTAGTAGGGGTTTTAACTGTGGAACAAGTCATGCTTTTAAGGAATATAATCCTAGGAAAGGCAAGTGGTATCCTGTGATCGCAATGTTATCTTCAATAAGACTGGTCAATAAATGTAACTGATCTGGGAAAATTAGACTTTTGTGAGATTTTTGACCTTTTCCTACAGACCTCCCAATTAATAGTGCATAATAACAAAACAAATGTTAAAAGGATTCAGGTCTGTCTGCTTCTCAAGTCTCGAAACAAAGGTCAGCAATGAATCATTCCACTTTGTTTCATTGGGAATTTTTAGGGATCAGTTCTGGGCAACTATCTAGTCAATTATTCTATCAATGGACCAGTTTAAATGTGACCACTTTAAATTGATAACACTGTTGTAGTTGATACAAGAAGCGGTGATCTGGATTATTGACAGAGTTTTTCAAGACCAGGTTGGACAAAACCTTGGGTGCCATGGTTTAGCGTGAGGTGTCCCTGCCCATGGCAGGGGGGTTGGAACTGGATGATCTTAAGGTTCTTTCCAACCCTAACTATTCTGTGATTCTATGATTCTTTGAAGAAAAACTAAGGGCTTAAAATACATTGAAATCTTAGAATAAAAATTAAGAGTTCTACAAAATTACTTAAGAGCTGTTGGTCAAGCCATACAGCAACACATTTAGAGATGTCAGCTTTACATCTCTGCAAAAACTGAAAATGACATGATTAAAGAAAATTAACATTAAGGATTGTTTAATCCAGTTAACAAAGACACAATAAAGACAATAGCTGGCAACTAAACCAGTTTCAAGTAAAATAACAATGAGATCAACATACTGGAAAGTACATCAAGTCAATGGCTAGAATACACCACTGAAGGACACAAGCCACCAGTTTATACCTTTCTAGAAGTTATGCATTATGCCAACACAAGTTACTAGGCTCAACACACAGTTAACTGTGTTAAGTGTAATGGCCTGTGGAAAACAGGAGTTCAATCAAATTGATGTAATAGTCCCTTTTGGATTAAAACTCCAGGAATTTAAATCTGGGCCTGAAAAACGTTAGAAAGAAAAAAAACACCCTCCACAACTACTTAAAATAAACCCACCTAATATCCTCACCACCAGTGCATACTATAATCTGCCACTTGAAATTACTAGCATCTCTGGAGTCCAGTTTGTTAAATAAGGGGGAAGAAATGCTGGCTTTGTGCCTAGAAACCCTCAGTTCTTCCCAACAGCATCTCAGGCAATAACGCTTTTAGTTGCCATAGACTTTAACCACAGCCCGTCCTTTAACCCCACTTTCCAGAGTTAAGTAGGGATGACGTTGATATCCAGCAGAAAATTTGAATTTCCTGTCGGCATGGTCTCTTGCACCAGCTGTCACTTGTGGGTGAGGCGAAGAATTTATCCCCATCCTTATGAAGTCCTAAAACAATCATGAAAATCATTTCCTCTGCTTTCTGAAACCCTCAAGGAACAGTTTCTTGAAAAGCACTTCCATATGGTAGTAGGTACAGGAGAAGACTCATTTGGCCAGAGCCTCCTTCTCTCACATAGCATAAAGGTTCAAGATAAGCATTATTAGGTCTTGAAGATTAAGGTATACCAAGGTACTGCTTTTCTTCTTTTTGCCTAGATACTCCCACTTCAGGAAGTTCCCCAGTAATGACCCAAAACTATATGTGATTCATTAAGGTTGAAGCTTTTTAACTCTTTTTGGCTGATCATGAATAAAAAAAAAAGAAAAAAAAAACCTCAAAGAACCCTCAAAAAACCAAAAACCAACAATAAACAAGCAAAAAAACCCCAACCCCGTATTAAATAGAGGAAATCTTCGTTCTCTAGAAACATACATACAAATTCCCCATTCATCTGCAGCAGGAGAGCAGGAATGCAACAGAGCCCCTCAGTTAACTCAGTGCTATGAGGCAAAGGTTCAGAGGTTTTGACCTGTCCAATGCAGACAGGAGTTACTGTCACCCTACTCAGTTACAGTATTTCACCTGCTCTGCATAAAGGCCAAGTTTAGTACTATATGAAGACCCAAATACATACTGTTCATCATTCTGAAACACATTTTTAACCTGTATACACAATATATGAATGAAATTTCCCTAAATTATACCACACAGTGAAGTTAGAAGTTTGTATAATATAGAAATCACAGTAGAATTTGGGGTTGTTTTGGGTTTTTGGGGGGTTTTGGGGGTTTGTTTTTTTTATTTGATAGAGGTATGGCCTAGTTTGCAAAAGACTACTTATCTCACTTAAAAATATAGTAACCTTCAAGCACTTAGTCTGAAAATTGATGAAAAGCCATTTCATTCAAAGCCTTACATGTGGTGTGAACCCATTTATGAGTAATGGAGAAAACTAAGAGATTTCCCTTTCTCATTTACCTGATCTCCAAATCCTATTCATTTCACACCAGGGGTAAAACCGTGGGCCTGCATAAGCTATTTTACATTCTGACATCAATCTCGTTGGGGTCAGCAGGCTGTTCAGCACTTCATCAGGTGCTTTGCAGTGCCAAAACTGAGGATATTCAGGCAGGTGAGAAGTAAGACAGATTTTCTAATGGGCAAATGGGTGACTGGCTCAGCTGGACTCAGCACAGAAACAGAAGGAAGCCTGGGGACAGCTCTGGAAGCTCAGTGTGGGCTACTGGAAATGGGCTGGTGGGATTAACCACATCTTAAGGGTTTCCTAGTAGAGCAAGGGGTTTTGAAAAGGGCACTGGGACTTTCCTTTGGAAAGAATCATTCCCCTCCAAAGCATTTTAATCACTTCTAACAAAAAAGGAGAAAGAGGGAAAATAAAGGGAAGAAAGTGCTAGGATGAGCTTCTGCATCCTACAGGGGTAGAAGAAGGAAGCAGGATGCGAGTCTGGAAGAAGCACTATAGAAGAGCCCCAGAAGGCACCACTCTATTGTTTACATTGAAGAAATGGGTTTGCACACGCTTTCTAACACTTTTAAATGTGGTCTTAGTGTCATGGAGCTGAATTGAATAAGGGGCCAAAAATCTCCATCTTTCCTCTGTAACCTGAATAATGAATAAGCTCAAAGAATAAAATAGAGCATGAGCATGTCATGAAGGCTATATATACATATATATATGGGCATATAAACCTAAGAAATAAGACAGACGTATACCGTTTGAATAGTTTCCCATTCCTAAATATTGCTCTGCAGCTCTTTTCAACTTCACCTTCAGTGACTGGAAAATAATGTTCTCTTTTTTTTTCTGACCCTGCTAACTGGGAATACAATTTTATTTTAGAATTTACAAGGCAGAACTATTACATAGGCCTTGTGTCAAATAACACACAGAAGGAAAGAGACAGCGCTCACTGTCACAAGATATCCTCAGAGAAGGGTGCTGAATGCTATGTGAAAAAGCTCTGAATAGATGGGGATAGGCTCCATTTAAGGGTTTTTTTTGAATTTACAAGACTGGAAAATGAATTCTTGTTTCAGTATATCTAAACTTATTGCAGTTTATTGCAGAATTTGTGACTGCAAATAAACACTGTTAGCAACTTTGATTTCTTTTGTAAAGCAGAATACATTTAAATAGAATCACTGGGGAGAGGTAGGAAGAAGATCATAATAGGATGATAATTTTTGCCTGAAAGGTTTTTCCAGCAAGTTGCATGATCCTGATCAGCAAGGGGTGACTCATACAATTTGGCTAGTGGAGTTGAAAATAAAATCACAACAACATCTGGCTGATATTTAAATGTCAGCAGTGCATGCAATGTAACTGTGATCCCCGGGAACTAAAACCAAACAGTGTCAGGTGCCTAATGTGATACCAAGGATTTGATGTTCATGCCCTGGTTGAAAGGAGCAAAGGGAAGAATGAAGTCTACGGTCTAAGAGTACTGCTGTGCTAAATTCTGCCTCAAATTGGTTATTGTATCAACAAACAATTATCTCCTACTGCAAATTGGTTTTGGATGAAATAGGAACAATGTAATTCACTCTTTGTATTCAAGGAAGCTCATGCAGGCACTACAGCTATCTCTAAACATTTTTTTTCCCCCATTAATGCCCATGTTCCTTCTATCTATGAATTAGAATGCCCATTTCATCTATGGGGCAGGCAGGAAATGTGGATATTTAATGTGATAAAAGTATGTTAAGAGCTTCACTTTTTCAGTTTTTGAGAAGTTAGGAGAGTTTTGTTGTGATGGTTGCTATCTCCCTTGCTGAAGCTAAACTAATATTTGACTGCTTCCATAACATTAAAGGCCTGACAATGTACTTTTGGATGAGACTAATCCACTTCCTGAGTTCACATTGCTAGCTCAGCAATACATATTTACTGGTACTAGCTCTTGTCTTTTTTCCTTTTGCTCTTTACCTCTGGAAGAGTAAACTGTGCTACAGTTGTGAGCACAGCAAAGTGAAACCATGAACACGATTTCAGGAAGCAGGGCCACAAAATCTCACCAAATCCAGAGGCAACAAAGAAGAGCAGGGCACTGTAAAATCCAGCTACTGAGCAAACCGACGTGGAGCAAGCTGGGAAACCCAGGAGTTGAATGAAGTGAAAAGGGCTGTAGGTTAGGCAGAATGATGCAAACAGAGTGCAGGTACTGATCTTGCTAAAATATTTAACGGAGTAAGGTAAATTTATCTTGAAGAATCCTTACAGAGCAGAAATTTAGGCTCACACTTCAGGAAATGCTGCTGCACCGCTCACTAAAGTAGGACAAATCTGTATGACCAGTAGAATAATCTCAGGCTAATTCCCCTGTTCCAGTCCATTGTTTGCTGTCATTCCAGGTACTGAAATTTACTTGGGCTGGGGGAAAAAAAAAAAGGGAGATTACCTAAGGGATGGTGAGATCATTGAAGCAGTTGTAACTGGCAATCAAATAAATGAGATTTAAACATACCAAAAGGGGGGAAAGAAAAAGAGATGGCATACGCATCAAATCTCTTTTGAGTGACCCATAGCAAAGATTACTGCTCGCTATCAATTAAAGGAGAGAGGATGGATATCTATAAGTACATCACTGAAAGAACCCAGCACAGGTTTTCTGTACCTTGCTATAAAATTGAAAGTAATTGGTGATTTCAACAGAATAATAACACTTCATGCAACAAAGGCGGAATTGATACAAAAAATGAACTAAAATTTAGCTTTTTCTTCAAATGTGTATTATACTGAAAGAAAAGGCAGCCTTTACCATCTTGGATTAAAGTTGTCCAATACGCTGGACACAGCTAAAGCTACTGCAGTGGGGTTGGTTTTAAGATTTGTGTGCAAGGAGGAGGCAAGAGAAAGGGTAGGAAAGTTCATTTTTTCAAGCTTGTGTTTCCAAAGGTAGCTTCATTATTTCAGACACCTTGATTATGCTAATTATTTTACATTCTAAACAAGTTATTTACAGAACTAGTTGAGAGTTATGAACCGTTTTGTTCACGTTTTTCTTAGGCTGCTGCCTGGAAAAGGATAAACATATCCCCCATTTTTAAAAGGGGAAAAATGGAAGACCCAGGGGACTCCAGGCCAATCAATCTCATCTCAGTGCCAGGCAAGATCATGGAGCGTATCCTTCTGGAAATTACAATAAGCCACATGGACAATAACAGGGTGATTTTTGACAGCCAACACAGCTTCTCTAAGGACAAATTCTACCTGACAAATTTGGTGGCCTTCTATGATGGGGCCACGGTGCTGCTGGATAAGGGAAGAGCAACTGATGGCATCTACCTGGACTTGTGCAAAGCAACTGTCCTTAATGGCATCGTTGCCACTAAACTGGCCATCAAATTAAATTAAACATACCAAAAGGGAAAAAAAAAGTTGGCTTACATATGAAACCTTCCTGAGTGACCCATAGCAAAGATGACTGCTCACTGTCAATTAAAGAAGAGGATGAACATATATAAGTACTTCACTTAGCTCCCACCCCAACAGTGAGTTTAAGTAAGAATGCAAAACAATTACGGGAGTGAAAGGGAAAGAATAGGGGCTGCATTCATCATAAAAAAAAAAATCACTTAACAAAGACTCAAATACTCTTCTCACTCTCAAGCACCAAATAGGGGTGCATGAGACAGAAGTATTCTTGTCTTGAACATTTTTATGCTGTCAGAACTACTCGCTGGGCAATTTTTTTCAGGTTTTCACAGTAAACTCAAGGCTTACACATACCGAAACAGCTAATATCGTACTGGTTTGCTTTCCGTTACCCTCCCATACCTTAAGTCAGCATTTCCTCTGGAATGATGCAAGATATTTTGGGACTGGTCTCTGGGGATTCTCTAATTTTGACCAAAAGGACACTTTTCTTATAGTAGTTTGTCCATACTGACAGGTTCCATTAAAAACATGAGCTTTAAAATGATCCTGTCAAAAGAATCTCAACTGAGCCTATTCCTGAATCATGTTTATTTTCCCCTTGGTACAACCTTACATGATGCATTTTGCTGTTTTCCCATTTCTTCATCCTCTAGCAGTGAAGGTTCCCATATTTTTTGTTAGTCCCCCTGCTGTTTACATGACTTAAAGTGACTCAGTCTTACTGCTCAGGCCTTTTTTTTGCCGTGATGATTTCAGCACAGTTTGACTGCTCTTTTCCTCTTTCTTGTACCTTATCTTCCTTTCAAAAAGGCTGAAGTTGTCCGCTCTCCCCCTTTTGCTGCTGCAAGAAAAAGGGCTGCAGCACCAGTCACTGAGTCACTAACATACAGCATGAAGTCTTTTCTTCTCTTTCCTCTCAGATTCATCTAATTCACCCTCTGAATAAACCCAAATACCCCCTCTCTGTGCAGACAATAAAATATTTCATTCCTGGTTTTGTTTTCCTACCTTAACAAATGATCTTCCTTTTTCCAATGCTTGGGTTACCCCAGTTCATGCTAAACAGAAACTCTCTGCTTATTTTTTATAAAGGTGTCTTTCAACAACATAAGGCACAACGCAACACAGGTCACTTACTATGTTTGGGCAGACAACATGTTTTTAAGACTTGCTCTCCAGCATAGCTCTCCAGTAAGTTTCTCCAGCAGCAGAGGATGGTGCGTACGATGCTTGGTTCCTTTGGGTTTAAAGTTGAACTTTTTAAAGTCAACTTTAAATAAAGTTGAATGGTTTTAAATCTTGAATATTTTTTAATTAATGGCCCATAAATTTTTTGCTGAAAAAGAAGTGACACATTGATTTTTTCCCAATTTCTGTACCCTATTTCCTATTCTTTAGGAATCGGAATGCATCATTTTCAAAGCTATCGAGTACTGTAGAGTTTGAAAAGCATTTCCTTTGCAAAAAAAAGTTGTTGAAATATCACAGAAAAAGATTGCTTCAGGTCTCAAGACAAAGTTGAGCTGTCTCATGGGTAGTTTTGGCAAAACCATCTACTTAAATTAATATCAACTGCTTACTTCCTCCTTTTCTTCCCTCTTCCCCAACTGACTACTTAGTACTAGAGAGAGAGGCATAAGAAAATTCATGTTTTCTTGAGGATTTGTCTGTTTCTGAAATTATATCTTGCCATTGGAGACCAATAAAACTGTAAAATTTTGTGCAAATTGCTCTTGGATTTAAAAAAGACTGATTTTGCAAGGAAAGGATGTGACCTTATATGGTAAACAAGCATCATTCATCCTGGTCTAATCTAAAATAATACAAGGCTTCAGAGAAGAATGCGGGAAAACCAGAAAAGAAAATAAATCCAGGTGTTCAGAAATAGCTGCAAAACCAAAAAACAGAAGGAAAATGAGACAAACCCTCCATTCCCCACCCCCCAAGTCAGCTAAATGTCCTATCATATAATTTGGTACCAATTACTTCGCTGAAGCCACTTAGAGACCCATAAGCAGTCACTTGATTGCAGAGTCAAAGCCATGCGTAGTTGCACACACTTTTGCTTGCTAAAGGCAATCTGCTCAGGAGCCCTGTGCCTGATAGGATCCAGCTCCAAGCATCCTGACAGTTGCCTTAAAGCTGCACCCACACCCAGCTGGGACTGCAGGAAATCCCATATTTCAGACTTCAAAACCATCTCTAAAACCATATCTTTAAGCACCATACTCTCAAATGTATTGCAGCAGTAACTTGAAACTTTGTCTTCCAGTGTAGTTTCTGACTGACTTTTGAGGAAGGATGATAAATAATTTGTTTGGCATTCATGTACATTGATGAATAACTTCTGGACAAAGTATTCAAATCATCTCAGGCCCATTATGATGATAATAATTTAACAAATAATACAGTTTTCCACGTAATTTTTTTTATGTAGCAACAACAATCACTGTAGTTTATGTGATTTAGGATCAACTTTAGCTTGGGCTGGGTTGCAGGGAGATCAGAGTAAGAAACTGCGTAATTTTTTAAGACTCAGAGAATAAAATTTCCTGACTACCTTCTAAAACGTTAAACTTTGAAAAAGAAGCAGCAATGAAAATGTCCATTGTTTTTCAAAGAAATAAATTTTCATCTAGAATTTGGGGGCTTGTACTTAACAGATTTAGTTGCCAAAAAGAAATCAAGTTGTTCAAGCCACTCAAACTACCGTAGATTAATCATTCAACTAGTTAATAATGCCTTTTGTTGCTAGGAATTCTTACAACTCTAGTATATCTATTATCTTTCTGTAAGTGATGTGTTTTTAAGGGATATTTGGACACGGTGGGTTTTGGTCAATCCACATATGAATTCCCAGGGAAGAGCATACACCTTACCTTCATGGTTATCAGCCATACTGTCAAATTAATCACTGGACAAATTAACACCCGAATAATCCTGCTGAGTGGAATAACCAATTTCTTCCCCAGACATTCCTTGGTTTACAATCTCAGCAGGTGCACCGGTTTCCGCATTTGCCTCCTCACCGGTTGGAACAAAATCTGTTACTGTTGTGGCTTAAAACTTGTAGATTTTTCTCTGTTTTTTTTTTCACTAATATCCTTTTCCTTTTCCATCTCTGTTCTGTTCCCTCATTTTCATTCATCCCTTTGAAGTGAGCTAGACTGACGTCTACTGAGGCACCAGATTAAAAGGCAACATCATGCTAATGCACTAGACACACAGAAAGATCTGTTATGTGTAAGCTATTGCTATAAAGCAAATATACAAACACCACCAAGGCTTTAACATGTGAATAACTGATCAGATGGGATGCAGCAATGAAGACAAAAAGACAATATTCGTTACAGGCAGAAGAGATCTTAATATTTAATGCAACAGAAGAAAGTGAAAGATCTCCTCTTTGGAAACTTGCCATTCATTTTCTTTAATTCACTGAGATAGGATTTATTTTGGAAAGCACAAGTAATTCCTCTCACAGGGGTAGAGAAAGAAAATTCTTTTCTGGGGCAGAAAATAAGAGATGGGAGGAAAAGCCCCGAGGCATATGGTAACCTGTCAACACAGGAAATGGACAGTGATACGAACTGGACACATGGTCCAACCCCCTTGTGACAGAGATGCTCCATTAGCAAGGCAAACTCTGAATGGCTTTTCATGCCAGGAGGGTCACAAATGCAAAATGGGACTAAGCGGTCTTCATAAGAGAACCTGTGCCAGTTAGATTCAGTTTTGTACCGGTTTCTTTCCAGCCTCTGCTCCTAAGCTGCCCTCTGTGCTTTCTTGTACATAGGAAATCTGCAAACCTTTCTCATTGCTGTTCAAGGTCTCTTGTCTTTCTTCTATTATTGCTTTTATTTTTCAGAGAGTATGTTTTGCTGCTTGTTTGCTCCTCACATTCAAAATACTCTGCTCTGAACTCCCGCTCCTGACTGTCTGCTGGACCTATCACCTACACTTTACATGCCTTTAGTGTGACCAGGAGTCCCCTTCTTTGCTACGAAAAAGCCTAATTCTCTCTTTTTTTCTCTTCATTTTAATTATATATATGTATATATATGTTTTGCTTCCCTGAATTATTTGGTGTAGAATTTATAAAACAAAATTGTAAGCGCTGCTTGAAACAATTAATTTGGGTTGCTGATCTTGAGGAATTTTCTTTCTTTTCAGTATTGACTCCCCACCTCTGAGAAAAATAGCACTTCCTTTTATTTCTCCCAGATCAGGCAGTCAAAACATTCACACAAACAAAGTCAATTAAAAGAAAGACCAATGGTCTCTGTAGTTTCCACAATCAATGTTGGATGAAACAGAAAAAGAAATTTTAATCTTATATTTAATAAAATTATTTTCAAAATCCCTGTTTCAGTTTTTGTAGTATTAAATTTTCTTTCATTTGCAGCCTACAAATCTCTGAACTGATGAGTCTTTTGCAATTGTACATAGAATCATAGAATAGTTAGGGTTGGAAAGAATCGTAAGATCATCCACTTCCAACCCCCCTGACATGGGCAGGGACACCTCACACTCAACCATGGCACCCAAGGCTTTGTCCAACCTGGCCTTGAACACTGCCAGGGATGGAGCATTCACAACCTCCCTGGGCAACCCCTTCCAGTGCCTCACCACCCTTACAGTGAAGAACTTCCTCCTTATGTCTAACCCGAACTTGCCTTCTTTAAGCTTGATCCCCTTACCCCTTTTCTTGTTACTACAGTCCCTGATGAATAGTCCCTCCCCAGCATCTCTATAGCCCAGCTTCAGATATTGGAAGGCTGCTATGAAGTCTCCACTCAGCCCTCTCTTCTCCAGGCTGAACTTTACATATAGCCATAGGCTTTTGTTACTATGAATAAGAAAATAATTCTCATTTCATATATAAACATATAAGAAAAGATCAAGTCACAATATTCTGAAGACAGCCTCCAGTTTGAACTCAACTGGGCTAGAAGCAAATACAAAAGTTAACCTCTCCCAGCACATACAGAGAGATTCTAATATATGTTAGCTACCAAAATATTAACGTTAAAAATAGAGAATTAGGTAAGTGAATAGTGAGGCCTCTTGAGAATTCTGTGAAGGCCAATAAAGAAGGCCAGCCAGAAAGCCCAGCTCTCAGCTTTGTGACTTTAAAAACATGACGACCCTTTGCCATCTCCATGAGTTGTAGAAATGCCAATGAGCTGAAATGAATCAAATAAGGCTTTCTTTTATTGGCTTGCTCAGGAAGAAGATTACCCTATAATCATAAGTTATCAAAGGAAACTTCTAGTTCAATTGTCTCTGCTGATTTGACTAAGCGAACACTGGGAAAAGCCATCCCTATTCAGATCCCATTTGCAAGGGAGATAGTGGCACTTGTAAAAATAATTTTAAAGACTGAATTAAAAAGAACTTCAGTATCCAAGACACAGTTATCATAAAAGTCAGTCAAGGAAATGGTAAATCATCAAAACTATCAGACAAATGAGAAGGAAGGATCTGGCTGAGATTCTTACTGCTTAATGGTTTTCCCCACTCCTGGTCAAAAGGGTTCCTGACAGTGCATTTTCTGGAATTTTGTTCAACTTATTCTGAAATGACACAGTGTGTGCCAACAGCGTGAGCTTGCAGCCCAGAAAGCCAACCGCATCCTGGGCTGCATCAAAAGGAACGTGACCAGCAGGTCAAAGGAGGTGATCCTCCCCTCTACTCTGCTCTTGTGAGAACTCACCTGGAGTATTGTGTGCAGTTCTGGTGTCCTCAACATAAAAAGGACATGGAACTGTTGGAACAAGGCCAGAGGAGGGCCACGAGGATGATCAGGGACTGGAGCACCTCCCTATGAAGACAGGCTGAGAAAGTTGGGGCTGTTCAGCCTGGAGAAGAGAAGGCTGCTTGGAGACCTCATAGCAGCCTTCCAGTATCTGAAGGAGGGCTATAGGGATGCTGGGGAGGGACTCTTCAGTAGGGACTGTAGTGAAAGGACAAGGGGTAACGGGTTAAAACTTAAACAGGGGAAGTTTAAATTGGATATAAGGAGGAAATTCTTTCCTGTTAGGGGGGTGAGGCACTGGAATGGGTTGCCCAGGGAAGCTGTGAATGCTCCATCCTTGACAGTGTTCAAGACCAGGTTGGACAAAGCCTTGGGTGAGATGGTTTAAGTGTGAGGTGCCCCTGCCCACGGCAGGGGGGTTGGAACTAGATAATCTTAAGGTCCTTTCCAACCCTGACTATTTTATGATTCTATGACACAACCAGCAGGAATCACACAGAGCCATGTCCCTGGCAGTTACAGCAGTTACTTACAACACTCTGTGGGTATCACCATACTTAGCTTTTCCTGCAGACTTGACCAGTGGCAGCTACCTACATGTGGTATGTTACCTCAAGCCATAATACAATGACCACTGGTCTTGTATGCCTTGCTGTTCAGGACACTTTTCCTCCTAGTTACTGCACCTTTTCCCTTCAAATGTAAACCTGCATACTTATGACATGGATTGTGTTAGTACAGAGGGTTCAAGTTATGATCTCATTTTCACTATTTCACAGCGGATAGTTCAGCCTTTGTACAGAGTCCCAGCGTGAACAACCAAAAGAGCACAATGTGAAAGCAACTACTACATTTTGTGATCCACAGATGGAGGAAAATCCAGAATGGTTTTCCTTTCTCAAGTAACATTCTTTCCTCTTCCCAATATTCTTCCCTCTTTCATAAAGATATGTCTACTATTAAGCAGAAATACTTCCAGTGACATTGCATCTTAAACCTCCTGGATTATTGAGAATATTTACAGGTACTTCAGAAGAAACACACAAAAAGTAACTGTTTGCAGTAGTGTCTTCTACAACACTTCTGTAAATTGGGGGAATAATTTGTGAGGTGTTGAGTTTCCACATTCCTCTGGGGCCAAAGAGCTGCCTGACCACGCACACCTATACCTCGGCATTATAGGTGATAAAATGAGGAGAGGAGAAAAATGACTGCTACTGCTGAACCCAGGACAACTTTAAATGCACCTATCTTTAAAATTGCTAGTAGTTGGCTCTTTTGGGTTGTTTGTTTTTGCTGCCAGCCAAATCCAGTGACACTGCTCCCATCCATACTCTCCACTGTCCTTTGTCAGTCTGTGGGAACTGAAGATCATGTAGACTGCTCCACTATACTCTTCAAACAGCTTTAAAAAACTGAAGTAATAATTCTTCTTGTTTCTGGAAGTGGTAAATGTGAATTAGTGAAATGCAGGACCATGGGGGATTTCTGTGCTGAGACCCACTGACATCCTTAAACCAAACTGGCCTGTACTGGCCAGTTAGCCTCTGCAGAGCTGAGTCAGTCACAAGATGCTTTCAGTGCTAGTAGGTTTCACAGCCAAAGTTAGAAATTCAGTTAGACACATACAGAAAGCTGAGATGGTCTTTCTTGCTGTCTCATTGCAAGGTTGGACACACACCCCTGTCGCACTGCCACTGCTCCTTTCCACCTTTCCTTCCCCATATTTCCCTGTGAAAAGGAGAGAGAACAGAAAGAGGAGGCTGCTGCTTCTGGCCAGCTGAGTGCCTACAAAGAGGAAGAAGCAGCCCAGCACTTCACCCTAGGTTAGCAGAGGTAGCTACAGTTTAATTTCCAGAAGACCTCTCACCCAGATACCTAAATCTTTCACATTACATCACAACCCTGGGGACACAATTCAGGGAGGAGGGTGAGGGTTGGGTGGGTGACAGAGTTAAAGCATAAGAGAAGACAGGTCAGTTATTTGGAAGGACTTGGACATCTGGGCCTTAGCCCAGACATTTCTTCAAGCACTCAATAAGTTACACTGGGTTCACCAGGTATTAGATGAAGCTAGAAGTCAGAATTTGATAGTCTTCAAGATCCAAGATGGGACTTGCTCCTGCTTTATGTCTTTGAAGGAAGGGATGTCAGACAATTGCTTATGAGATATATTCCTCACACACTCTTGACAAATCATGTTACTCATATAGATCAGGTCATAAATAGTCGCTTAAAAATAAATTCACATTCTGAATTAGTGTCCTACATGAAATAAATGTGTTATATGTGTAATCATATACTGAATCTAAGAGAGGCTTTGTGCATCTCTGCTGAAGGCACTTAAAATTTCCATATTAAGCAAATAAATAAAAATAAGTTTGAAATGAAAAGCTGCAATTACACCACTTACAGGCAGATAACCCGTTCCAAACAAAAGAATGTAGCCAATCCACAGAATAAAACACAAAGAATCTGAACTGAATCTCTCTGAAGCAGTTAAGATTCTGACTTAGAATTTGCATGTTTTCACCCCTTTAGCACAGCTTGTTAATTGCTGGAAATAACTAAAGATCCATGCCCCCCCCTTTTTTTTTAACCTATATTTCACTTCTTAAAGCAGAGAAATTTGGATGAGGCTCACCACTTCCAGATGCATTCCATGAGCAGAATCATTGAACATTACGGGGTTGTTTTATTACTACTCTTGGCACTGGTATTGATGGGACCCCAGATATATGAGGCTCTTAAGGGACTCCTAGCCCATCCGCTGCTTTTGCCTTAAACTGGGGCACAAGTACATCGTAAAATGTAGCCTATATCTTCTTCTAAAACAAAATGTCTTCACAGACAGACACAGACTCTTTCATTCACACCAAAGCTGTAGGAACACTTCTATTTTGACAGGTTATCTGACAAGTTTCATGTACAGAAGATGTCCATGATTGCCCTAAACAAGAAAGCAGGTGGGCAACGCCAGTGCAGCTGTAACTATAGTGTAAGGTCTGGAATACGGCTATTTAGAAGTAAATAGCAAAACATCCCCTTTAAAATAGGACACGATTGGACAACTCACAATTCTGGGCAGGATTTAGCCTGTAGCCGTGATCAGCTCTTTCACCAGATGCGTTGTTAGTTTTGGCAATGGCATACACACCACCAGGTGGCTGTCAGAATCAGATGGGATCTTTATTTGATTGAGAGCTTTACTTGGTAAATGGGTACCACTTTGCTGTGGAGCTCTGCCTTTCTGGATGCAGCCCTACATGAGTACATTCATTGCCTCCTGCTGTGTGAAATATGGATCCACGTCTGGAGCTAGGGAATTGCTTTACATTCTCTTTTGTCATTTAAAGTCTTAAAGAAAACCAAGAGGCATCCTCCAACTTGCCTTGACAATGATACAGGTGGGGACCCCACTCCTGACAATGCTGGAGAACAGGGCATTCTGTTCTCCTGAGGCCCCAGGAATTCATCACTGGTGGTGTCATATATCTTATAGCTTCAGGCAATGAAAAGATGTCCTTCATGAAGGACGTTATCAGCTGTTATTCTTAATTTAGCACATGCTGACTGAAGGACAGAGATGTCCTCATCATATTTGGCTATAGCTTCCCTGATTTTATGAATGTTTTAGATCCTCTGCTTCTTGCCTTTTACTTACACAGTTCCAAAACCTGCTAAATTATAAATCCAGAGGTCCTTAAACTGTTTGTCTTTTTGACTATTAATTACTATAATTGAACAGCTATTATTATTTCTTTTCTCCTGAGTTCTAATCTCTGACACAAGCAGCAAACTACAAAATTGTACACCTAACTGCACAAACCAAACTTTAACAGGCTGAAAAAGTAGCATACTGAGAACTGTTTGCAATTGTCAGTTTGGACAACCTTGTAAAGAACTGCTTGAACATAGCAAGGAAAAGTGATGCAAGCGTATTTCTTTCACTCTGATGGTTTTGCTGAGGGACAGTAGTCTCATTC
Organism: Pezoporus wallicus; assembly: GCF_028554395.1. Lineage (NCBI taxonomy): Eukaryota > Metazoa > Chordata > Aves > Psittaciformes > Psittacidae > Pezoporus > Pezoporus wallicus. The sequence goes on from NW_026639755.1 coordinate 4,391,174, forward strand.
AGTGAACGAGTATTTAGTTTTCTATCTCAACAAGTGCATTCAGAAGAGGAATTACTAACAGTAGCTACACATAATAATATTAACGTTACATAGGTATACGTCTGAAGAGGTTTTGTTCTTATTCTCAGATTTGAAACGTGACTATGTCCTAACAAGGTGAGAGAGGCAAAGAAAAAAAATCAGACAGGTTGAACTTTCAGAAGATCTGACCATCCTACATTATGGATCTAGTTACAGCTTCAAAATGTGCTTAGACTCATAGAATATCAGGTTGGAAAGGACTTCAAGCACATCGGGTCCAAACTTTCTAGGTAAATCATGACCTAGACTAGATACCCCAACACCGTGTCTAGCCAAATCTTACAAGAGGCCAATGCTTAGCATTTATAACTATCATTCTTGCATTCACTCTGCACTGTAGGCTACATATAGGCTATGCATGTATGACTTTCCATAAAATCTATACCTTGATGTTACAATTGCTTTAGTGACCTTAGCAAACCTATCTTTCAGCTGCATCTCTATTTTACCTTTTAAGGACGTCTGTAACCTGGTTGCACACATTTCTTGCCCAGAGATGACCTCTGGGGGCAGACAGGAGGAAGGAGAAAGAGAGGTGGGGATGAGGGGGATGTCCAAAGACGTGTACTGTGTAATGGCTGCAATAAAATGTACTCCCAAAACACACACAACTCTTTTCTACCATGTATTTTAGGTGCACCACACATGAACTAAACAGCACATGAACTAAACAGCAGACTGAAGGACCATTTTTTTCTGCTGTGTACGCATATAGCATGTACCTGACTTTGTCTGAAAGATCCAATGCTTCTATTTGACATTTGGATAACACACCTGAACAACTGCTGTCAGTGCCAAAGGAAAAGAAACATCAATACTGCCCTTTAGTAAGAGGGAAAACGGTAACACAGTCATTTGGAAATAGTGTGTTTGCTGTGCCTCTTGGCACGAAACTGAGGATGAAGATGTTGAAAGGAAAATGAAGTTGCCAATAAAACCTGGGCCACAGTATGGAGCATGCTCTGCGAAACACGTGGTAGCACAGTGCTCACCTCCATATCATCTGCTTTAATTCAGGTAAGTTGCCAGCTAGATGCAGACAAGTTTTCCTCACAGCACAGAGACTTAGAAGGAAAGCTCTGGTTTCTCTCACTGTGATAACAAATATTTTCTCATTAGTTTCCTCAGGCTGTAGGAGAGAGGTAAAATTATTTCCAAAACAACACTGTCACAACAGGAGGAGGACAGGAGAACAAGGAGGAGACCTGGGGCTCACCAAAACTGTTCTTTCACTGAAGGTGTGCACATGCCTCAGCCCAAGCTGGAGAGCTCTAGGGCATCAGAGCTTTGTCTTTTCTCTTGGAAGGAAAGAAAAATCTTTACCCACATCAAGAGCTCTGCTGAAACTTCTGCAGTAGGAATTTCATCTTTTTCCTCCTCACTTACCTGCTCCCTTGGGAGGGTGGTTAGCCCCCAGGAAGCTCTGTGATGGAAAGCAAACCCCAAGGCACCCAGCAGGTCAAACTGTGTCCATATATTTATATCAGGTTTTAATGGAAACTAGCTACCTTTAAGCTATGAATTAAGACCAACTTAATGAGCTTGAGTGGCTTCATTGTCAATTAAAATTCTTGCTGACATGAATCTGATTGCTCCTCCTGCCAAGCTGCCAGATGACAGGACTCAGAAGTGGCCCTCTTACCTTTCCCACCCTGCGCTAAGCACCTTCTCCTGTCAGCTGCAGCCCGGTGGAGTACCACTCCTGAACAGCAGGCACCCAGCCCATGCCGGCGAGAAGTCATTCTCGCATCCGCTGTCATTAGCGATGCTTCCAAATACCGGCATGTGAAAAGCCAAATACATTGGAATTCCTAGGGAGGGGGACAGGGAAGAAAGCATCACAGACATCCATGAAGCAGATGTAGAAGCAACTGTGCAGCAGCTCAAAAGCAGCACTTAGTGGGTTAATGGTTGCTGATAAATGACAATTGATTTATTTTACTTTTTTGGTTGACAGACATCTTGGGTACCGGTAACTGACCTGTAATGCACATTGGCTGCCATCCTAACAAACTGCAGGTGGACCAGGGGTTGAGGCAATGCCATTACATATTATCATCTGCTAGATCAAAGTGCATAGGGAAGAACTGCAGGTGTGCTACATTAATACCCACATCTATCTTTCAAGTCATTTAATAATCAAGTCTAATGTGGCTTCCATATCAGTATGCTCTCTTGGACCTCAAACACTTTGATGAAGCTTAGTGCATCACGTATTGGCAGAATTCACATGCTAGATATGCAGTGCTCATTTTTCCTTCTTAATACTGGTGTCATCTGTGAGTGGGGAATACATAAGATGATACTGTGTGTGGAGGAGCAGGGAACAACATTCAGGTTCAGTCATCCTGTGAAATCTGAGGTTTTGTTTTGTCCTTTTCTTGCCCCCAAAATGCAAAGTGATATATCTACACGGGGTTTCACGTTCATTAGTGGGGGCTTGACTAAGCTTACATTGTTTTTTAAGTTACCTGGCTTTGGCAGCTTATTTTTACTGTTTATAATCATCTTGGCATTTCCAGCCCTCAGTGCATTTATCCCCTAACTCTCCAAGGGAAATACGAAACTGTCATTTATCATCCTTGCTTTTATGTGATGTGAAACAGAGACAAAGACAACCAGTGATATGCCTTCTGCCACAAAAGACTGTAGCAAAGGAAGGGACTAAACCTACCAGCCTAGAAACAGACTCGTGCTTTCAGGCTGTCTTCTCTCTTTGTGGATTTCATTTCATTAGCTCCAAAGTAGTGGGGAAATGGTACTTTCTCTGTGTGTGACTGAAGTTCTCAATTAAGTGTGATTCATTTGTAGTTTAACAAATCACTGCAAGTCAATCAAACCCCCAGTGTCCGTGCGCAGTCTCTCAGCAAACACAAGCTAATGCTGGTTAGCTTAATCCTTTTCCTTTTAGGTTTAAAAGAAAATACATTGCCTTGAATCAGCCACAAGATGAAAGCATGCACATGGGCAGTTGGTGGGACCAATGAAACACAGTAATTTGTGGAGCTGCCATAATTTCTTTGGGAGTCAGAACCTTGAGAGAGAGTGAACCCAAATTTGGTGGCAGTTTTCAGCATAATATGAATATAGTAATGCAATTATTTGCTTTTTGGAAAATTAGCTCTCTCATAAGTTCCCATAAGCCTTAAAATAATTTTGTGGCATTTTAGATTTCTCAACAGGCTACTTTCTACTTACTTTTACAGAAAAAAAAGAATACCTGAATAAGACTGAATAGGCATGAGGAGATTGTAGACTCAGAGGTCACGCTGCTCCTGTGTTTTAAGCCTCTCTATCACCCGATAGCCTCATGCTGTTCCTGACCATCCTTCCCACCAAGACCCAGGGCTGCCACAGGTACCAGAGCTCAGGGGCTGCACTGCAAGGAAAGCAAATGGTTCTCTGTGAGGCACTCCCTGGCACCAGCCCTGCACCTGCTCATCCCTAGCAGAGACCAGCATCCTCCAAGAGCATCAGCCAGGATGGATTGCCTCTTGCCAGCTCTGCTGAGAGGGAGCGTGCTACTTGGCATGAAAACAGTGGTATGGCAGACGTGGCTTTCTCCCCAGCGTCACCTGAAACAACTGCAGCTCCTTCCTGGGGGGAGAGGAGGGGAGCACACAGCCCGTCGCTCCCACTCGCCCTCCTTGCCAAGCAGCTGTATTTACTGAATGTGAGAATTGGAGCTTTTTTTCCTGTTAAAAACCTCTGAGAGCATTTCAGCCTTAGTGCTCCTCCTGTGCCAGGGTGCGATGTGCATGCGCTCCTCTGGCCAGCACACCCTGGGTACCACTGCTCCCTTCATCCCCTCTCCCATCCATAGGTACCTCTTCCTGTAAAGGGCCATGGAGGCTGGTGGCCACCCCGCTGTGGGCATCTGCAGTGATGAGCTGCAGATTCACCCAGCCAGCCCACCTCTCCCAGCTGCAACAGATGTTTCTGCTTTTTTGGGGCCAAAGGAAACTTTGTGAGGTTTTTTTCCTCCCTTTCAGGGAGGAATGCCAGAGCAGTCAAGAAATGGAAAATATATAACTTTATTCACGTTCCTAAACCAGGAGGGAAATACAGCAGTTGGACTGCTTGAAAGTATACATGGGGCCAAACTCTGCCATTGGAAAAAAAAAAAAGAATGGGAATTGCACCTGTGTAACTCAAACATTCCTATCTGCATAAGAGGGGAAAACCTCACTCCATTCAAAAGATAACATATAATTATTCAAAAACTTCTTCAGACAAGGATAAATTTAAATTAATTCCAAGACAGAACAAGGAACGTTTTTCCCTCGCACATCTGGTACTTTATCTTATCACACTGCGATAATGGTGTCTTAGTGGCCTTCAAAACACATGCAGCCTAAGATTCTTTGTCAGCCAATTCTTTGTTTAAATTAGACTTTAAAATGAACTATTGCAAGCTTGTTGTCAGACCAGAATTTCACTCAGTTTTGAAAATCTGGTTACTTTAAAGGAAAGAAATAAAATACCCTGAGAGAAGGAGAAAGTATTTTATCTGTTGAATTTGCTGTCTATGTATTTTCCAGCCTTGATAACGAACAAAGATGTTTTCTCATGGAACCAATCTCGACTTTTAAACATCAGATTTGTAAGGACTGCAAACAGCTTGCACGTTAACGTTTCCACCGGCACCCTGCTTGTAGACCCCTGTACCGCTAACTTAGTAGACACACTCATTTGAGTAATTAGTTATTTCAGTAAGCGACTGAGCTCTTCAATTTGAGATTAACTACTATAAGCATTCAAAGAATAATCCTTGAAAGTAAGAGACTGAGCACATCAGCAACACCCTTGCTCTAAATGCTAGCTTTATTTATCTATTTACTGGCATTATACATAGATGTATCAATAAACCACTAGGTTTACACTAACTTTAAGTATGAGCAAGCTGGATATAGATGATTTCTCTTTCTTTTGTTAAACTCATGTCGTGAAAGACTTCTTTTTCCTTTATCTCCTCTCACTCATATGCCCAGAGCTATTTATAACCAGCAAATATTTTGTGCCTGCCCATATTATCTGTCCTCATTCCTCTAACATCTGTCACTTAGAAGCAGTCAAGTTATGTCGTTTCTCAGGAACTGCCCCACTCCCTGACCCACTTGCCAGTGAACCTGTGCAAACCAATGCAAACATATTCAATTCAACTTACAATCCTGCTGGACTTTCACAGCAAGTTTCAATCATGAGAACAGCAGTTTACTGTGAGCGTGAACCTTTTCAGACTCCTGGTCTTGTAAATGTTTAGGAACTGGAATGCGTTCAGTATGCTGTGAAGCCCTGGTGATGTGAGCTTGGAGTGCTTCATGCTGCCCTGGCAGTGGAGCAGTTATTAGAATACATTACTACATATGGAAATAGTCACAAATCCATGGAAATAAGGTACTGAAGACAGATAGGCAAGGCTTTTGTTAAAATAAGAAAGAGTCAACATTACATTTTAGACTTCAAAGTGAATCAAAAAGGAGCAAATCCCGATTTGCTTACACAACTATTATTTTAAGGTACTAATTTCAAGAAAGAGATAAAGTTAAGCACCAAAATGCATGCGATAGCAAACTGGTGTTGCTTATCAACTGAAAAGGCTGGAATATAAACAGCATCCTGTGAGACTTCTATATACTTGCCCTCCATACCCTGACATGCAGCTTGGACTTCTTCCATTTGCACATTTGTCTTTGGAGGAACTTGGAGCAATACAGCAATCATGGTGGGAGAGCAACGCAGAGATGCAGCAGCAAGTGCAAGCTACAAGAGGATGGAATCTGGATCTGAAAGGATGGAAGATAATCTGAAAAACAGTTAGGGGCAATCTGCTTTGCCTTGGAGGAGGTGGTACCCTTACAGTCATTCTGTCTCCTCCTGTGTTGAATAAGCAAAAAGGACATGTTTCAGAGATAAAGCCTCAACTTTCTTTTCACACATATGTGACCACCTGCAGTATTACCCCCTGTTCAGTCCAGCACAATTATCTCTCTCTTGAGCACTTATTTCTGTGCTTTTTAATTTCAGTAAGGTGCTGTTGTCACACACTGCAGTTTGGCACTTGGCTCTCAAGAACCTGACGTTTCTCCAATTCCAGTATGCGCCTAATCCTACCAAAAGAAAAGATGCACTGCCAACTAACTGTCCAAAAAAACACATCTCACATACACCACATACAGGTTCTTCAACACACACTGTGTGGAATGAGAAGCCAAGCTCTGAGTGCCTAGGTACAATCGCAGTCAGTCATTTATTTCAAGAACCTGTTTTTTCTCACATGGTCCTTAAATGTTTGCAATCTCTGAAAATCAGGAAAGATATTTAACCATGGCAGCCCTGAAAGCAGTCTGAAAGCAGCCCTGGGGAAGACAAATTGCTTTCTTTTACAAATTGGTCTCTTTACCTTTAGCTAATTACGAATTGGACAAAGCTTTGGGTGACATGGTCTAGTGTGAGGTGTCCCTGCTCATGGCAGTGGGGCTGGAACTGGATGATCTTAAGGTCCTATCCAACCCTAACTATTCTATGATTCTATGAATTTAACCGAAGCATTGTTTGTGTTAAGTTTGTTCTTCAAGTAAATGTACTCTGGATGCAAACATATCCTGCCTGTTGATCTTATTTGTTATATTTTTAACTTCTTACTTTGAAGACTTGCCAGTTAGGAGTAAGAGTCTGTCCAAATTACATGCTTCTTTTCTGATCTGAGACTGAATTTTCATTCATCAACAGGAAGGAAACTGAAGGTTATGACACCTAAAGAAACACTTCTTTCAGGAGTTTCTTTTGATATGCACATTTGTGTGGTCTGAGACGCTCTCATTCTCACTAGCAACCACAGCTAAACTTCCCATTAACAGAGCTAAAAACATTAATGTTCAAGAATTGAGGATCTTCCAACTGATGTACAACTGATTGTACAACAATAACCCAAATAGTTGCTAAGAATCTATGAACATGCCATTCAGGTCAGGAGCTCTGTAAGACCAGCAGCTCTGGTCATTTGGGAACACTGTAAGGCAGCTACGTCCTTTCCGAAAGACTGTATCAGTAACTCGCAAAGCTTGCTGCTCTTTAGGAAACAATGCTCTGGAAAATATTGCTGCAATCAGGGGAGGAAGCCATTTCTTTTCTACTCTACTGTGATGCAAAGAAAGCTAGAGTGAAGTTTCAGAAGCGTATATGTGTCTGAAAGGGAAGAACTAAGGCCAAGGATAATGAAAACCGATATATTTCGATGCACAAGAATAGTTTTTATGTTTATGGCAACAAAACAAAACTCTTGTTAATGGATCATCCCAGCCTCACCAATACATCTGGTTACCTTTTTCCATCCAGACTCCTTTTCTTTTACTTTTTTATTTGTCTTTGCTCATCTCGGGGCTGGTGAAGGTTAAGCAAGCGCTGGCAATGAAAAACAGTGAACAGGGCTTGATAGTTTGGGGCATAGCCAAGAGGACATTGTGTAAGCTGCTCCACACTGACCCCCAAGTGCCTGAAGTCTCCATCAAAAGAGAAGAGCCTCCCATGAGAAAAGAAGTAATTCAATCTTTCTGGCCGGCTTAAGTCTTCTTACCGAAGGCTACAAGTTCATCATGACTTTAAATGAATGAACTGAAACTATCTAATTCATAACCCTTGGAACATCACCTGCAGCTTTAGTTTTCACCTGGGAGACCTGAAGTAGCTGTTTCCAGTTATTTCCATTTTCAAAAATCCTCTGTACATAAACCAGTAATGCCAAAGTATTACTTGGCCCTAAATACATTGCTGTTATCAGTTTAGAAGGATTAGCACTTAATCTCTTCTTAAATAAACCTTAACCATTTTGCGATCATGCTAAAAAGGCCCTCTTAAAGCCTGATTCTACACCAAAATGTAGGTGACTCATGCAGACTTAGCCATTTTTATGGGTTCATGGCTGCCTAATACTTAGTTTGACAACAGTGATTTTGGTGTCCTTTCCCTCCCCTCAAGAATAAACTTCCATTAAAACACCAAAGCTGGAAACGCTTAATTTATCAAAGGACTTCTTTCTAGCAATCTTCTTCAGAGCAGAAATGATACATGTTTTCAGAAAATTAGGGCTTTATCTACTGATTCTTCACCTATTTTGACAGAATAAATCCTTTTCTGTTCCACACCATTCGAGAAAGACTTCATAAATCTTATGTTCATAAGTTTGAACTTTTACTTTCAGTCTTAGTTTTAATTCTTTCTTCAACTTCACCCACCTCTTCTGGACCTGTGCTGCAAATGGTCTGGGATGCTCCAGACACTCTGCAATGCCAGGAGTAATTAGTGAAAGTTAACAAAACCCTCAGATGGTTTTTAATCTGTTGTGAGAGGAAATGTCCCCAAGAAGACCCTAACACTCATTCAAAGGCATTTGCAACTTGAAAGGGAAGGTGTGAAATGTGAAAGGGATAACAGCACCCTGACATGTCTGAACAAAAGCATAGGCAGGAGGTCAAGGGATCTCCTCAATTCAGCACTCATGAGGTTGTATCTAGGATACTGCACCCAATCCCCTCCCCAGACAGGGAAGACTGATAAACTGGAGCAACTTCAGAAGAGGGGCACCAGGATAATGACTGTCTGGAGCACATGTCCTAGGAATAAAGGCTATGGGCCTGGGGCTTGTTCGTGCTGGAGAACGGGTGGCTTTGATGGGACTGAATAGCTGTTCCTATTGTCTATGGGGAGGTCATCAAGAGGCAGGGCCAGGCTTTTCACAGTTGTGCAGCTTGGAATGATGGCAGACAAGCAGCACAAACTGAAACAAGAATAGTTCAGGCTGGGTATGAGGAAAAACATTTTCTCCATGGGGACAGTGAGAGAGAGTGGAGCAGTTACCACCCACTGCAGTCTCCAGCCTTAAAGGGTTTTAAGACCCAACTGGATGAAGTTCTGAGTAACCTGGTCTGATCCCACTGCTGGCCTTACTCTAAGCAGGTTAAACCAGAGGCTTCTCAAGCTCTCTTGCAAGCTCAGCTGCCCTATGATCCTATGAAAATTCATGGTTTGCCCCACAGGTGTTTATCCCATGACTCTCCCAAGCTTCACAGAGCGTTCAAAAGAGCATTATAAATATTATAGCAGACTCTTGCTGGTTCTCCTATGATCCTGAGGTCCTGCTGTCACCACTTAGCAATGCAAAAGAGATCATCAGCTATCTTGTGAGAGTTTCACATACACCTTGCAGTGATAAAGTATCAAGGCACAAATTCAGTGTTAAAATGCCTGCAGGGATAATCAAAGTAAGGAACAAGTGAGCACTAAAATGAGATAAGAAAAAAGGTGAGTCTTCATATAATAATGTTCAGTCATGCTTAATAAAAGCACAGAAATTACAGCAGCCACAGTACCATGAATAACTATGATAAAAAAAGAATAAATATTGCAGAAGGGGGTGTTCAGGATGTATTTTCTGTGTGATATAGAATTCTGGGCCCCTGGGGCACCTGTAACCTCTAAATAGGCTTATATATACCTAAACAAGCTGCACCAGGACCCCCAAAGCCTAAACCCATTTCTGCTCAGACTACACTGCATTGCAGCTTCATCTCCAGCTCCCAGGGGGAGCTTGGCCATGGTTCAATCCCTCACTGTGCTAGGAGCTGTTGCTGGACCTCAGCACCAGCGTCCTGCTCTGCCCTTCCCAGCACTCATCCTGGCTAGGGAGGGCATAAGTCGTTCTAGGTCACTCCAGCTTCTTGCTAGTGCCCTCTCATGGGGCAGCCCAATCCTGCTGTACCCTGGCACAGAGTTTGGGAGCCAGATTTCCTAAATCTTCTGGTTTTATCTAAAGTCCAAAAGTCTAACCACCTATACTTTCCATTATGATTTTCTAGTCACAATATAAATTAAAGGTGGCAAACAGTACATCCCTCCCAGTGTCAAGACTGACAGCTTAAAAGCCTCTAGCACAGTGTGCACAGAGCTAGTGCTTGACTGCCTTTGATTCTCCTGCAGCAATTGTTAAGGATAATAACTGGAAAGCTCTTAATACCATTAGAGTAAGCAGAAGAGGCTACGTTTTCAGTACAGATATGTTAACATTTACCTAACTTGCTGTAATAGGTAATAATCGTCTCTTTCTGCTTAGAAATGGGCCGGTAGAGATGTACAAGTGTAAACACCCACCATATTTGTATGAATTGATAAATGTGTATTTTCCACCCTGAGTAACTTAGTATATAAAGTTCCTTTGTAGGATTATCTAAAAGAGCTCAAAGGCAGAACAGTAAGGAGACTAACATGCCACCTTTAGCAGAAGTATTATACGTAAACTCCTCTGAACCTGTATATTCAGCTATGTATCAGAACCTGAAACGCCCACCACACGGATGGCCACTCAATTCAGTAAAAGCAGAATTGAAAATACAGATAACCACTGTTGTCCAAACGCCATGCTAATCTCAATAACGAAACAAAGTGTCCTCTGTCCATCTTCAAAATGGTAAGTCAAGCATTACTACAGAAGGATGTTTTCCGAGGTGCTAGTATTCCCTTGGAAGACACCGTTTACAAATTTCCATGTAGCAATCCTTTAACATCTCCAGTAATTAGCATCACTAGGAAAAGAAACTGGGAAGGCAACACATTTGCACAGTCTTTTAGAGCATTTTAACAGATGTGTTTGAAGAAGTTTAGCAAGACTAACAGACCGGCTACCTCACCATCTATAGATACTACCAATAGCAGTACTGGTAGCTCCTATAAAGATAACTAGTCCCCAGATCTTAGCTGGAGGAGCAGAGCAGTAAAGCTCAGCTCTCAGCAAGCAACCAATCAAGTACCAACATTGTGTTTTAAAGTTTATGGGGTTTTGGTCTTAGCAGAGTGCAAGCACTCCATTATCGATCTGTAATCTAGGCCATTTCACAGACCCCCGTAGAGTGGCAGGAAAGATAAGGGTATCTGACAAGTAGTAATTCTTTTCCACCTTTATTTTTGATTTCTATCTCCAGCCATCACCCTTTCAAAGGCACCTGTAATAAAAGCTCCCAGGCAAAGGAAACTCAGGTCCCCCCCAAGAAGTCAGAGCTAATACATCACCATTAAAATACTTCTGAGGATACAGAGTCCAAAAAGAATATGTATTGACTGCACAGGAAGCACCTTTTGAGAATACCCCTGAGAGAAAGAAATGGAGAACTCCATCCTTGTTGAATAAGTTTTTCAGTTCAGAGTTTCTTAAATCACAAGAAGCTTGTTAGAAATAATTCTAAATCAAGAGAAGCTTGCAGAAAGCAGTGACATAAGAAGGATTACATTTTGCTGACTAGGATATCAAAAGCGTTCTGTGCTACCAAATAGAGCCATCAAATGTACAAAATCCTCCTTTAAGCAACCTTAATTAGCACAACACTTCAGAACAGCAAAGCCACAACACTGTCACAGCGTAAAGGTAGAGGCAGAAAGCAGCAAGACTCATTTACAATACCTCAGATTAGCAATGCAGTGCTTCCAACATTAAAATAAAAATGCCTAGAGACAATTGCTTTTTTGGTTGTTAAAAACCTGCAATTGCACCTTGATACTCAGCTACCCCTTACGTTTAACTTCTTTCCTGGCGACAAAACAAGCAACCATAAGCTAACTCCTAGAGGAAGAAGACTCTTGGGATGGCCATCAACATAAAACAAGATAACTTTCTAAATTCTAGGGCAAGAAGAGGTTGTGGATGAGGAAACACTCACCCCAACAACCCCTGCAGGGCAGAAGCTGCCTCTGGAACTCTGATTCATGGCTGCCTGGAGTCTCTCAGAGCTGAACTGCTTCTGCACCTAGTAAACTCATGAAGAGGCTTCTCCTGTCTTGTTTCTGGTTGCATCTTCCACTCAGCTTGATGATTTCCCTCACAAAAATATGATGAAAAATGATGATGAAATGATGAAAAAATGTGCTGAAAAAGAACTATAAGGAAATGGGCAGTATTAAGAATTCTACAGTACAGATGTACTGTACTGTACAGTTGTACAGGGGGCCTACAAGGATGGTGGAGAGGCACTCTTCACTAGGGACTGTAGTGATAGGACAAGGAATAACGGGTTTAAACTTAAACAGGGGAAGTTTAGATTGGATATAAGGAAGAAGTACTTTACTGTAAGGGTGGTGAGGCACTGGAATGGGTTGCCCAAGGAAGTTGTGAATGCTCCATCCCTGGCAGTGTTCAGGGCCAGGCTGGACAGAGCCTTGGGTGACATGGTTCAGTAGGAGGTGTCCCTGCCCATAGCAGCGGGGTTGGAACTAGATAATCTTAAGGTCCTTTCCAACCCTAACTCTTCTATGATTCTATTCTATTCTATGATGACCGTAAGCACCTAGATTCAAAGGCCCAGAAGACATCCTAAGTCCTAATGAAGAATCTTACCTTCCTACCTGCTTAGGTCTGCAGTTGAAGTATTAATATTCTGCGAAAGCCGACACAAATTACTGCAATTTTGAGCAGTCAACAGCCCAAAAGGCACTGTTGCCTATATAGATTTACCCTAGTTAATGCTAATCTTTAGCTAACTTCTAAGGCTGATAGTCCTTAGAGCTGCTTATTTCTTTTTTTATCTCTAAACAATCTGGGTTACCTTAGACTGATTAGAATAATCAAGCCCCTCTTAGAAAGGTAAAAACAAGTTCACATAAAATAAGCAAAATGTGTTGACATTCTTGCTGCAGTCAAGGACAGCAACTGGCTACAGACAAGCCCTCAACTGCTTAACATCTGCTAAACAGCAAAACCTTCTCTGGGATCCTGTTTGGAGGCTGTGATTGCAAACAGCCTGAGCACCCTGGCAAGACACCAGCACAGACCCTCGATCCAGGGACATGGCCTGGAAGAGTGGGGATGGCATTTGTTGGTGAGCCCCAGATCTTCGTAAGACTGAGGCACACTCTTGCAGAGCCAGAGCCAGAGCCAGGGAACGCTGGGGTGCTGCACTGTCTCATGGCCTCCTATGGATCCATACTACCAACATAAAAACCTCTCTGAAATCAATGCAGCGAACCACTGCAACATGATGCAAGTCATCACTTCTGGATACAAATGTGTTAACTAAATGGAGACATGCCAATTCTTGCATTGATCCACGTTGTAAAAGTGACTTTCATCATTTCTTTTCCTCTCAGACTTTCTCAGCAATCACTTCTGTAAGATTCACTAGATAATCAGCTGAGATCTACCGCATCATTTTTCTATACAGTGAGCCAAAATGCTGCAGCTGGGAGGTTCTGTAAACTCCAAATACAAGTATTCAGTCTTTGCTGATATAGGTATAAAGAAAGCAGCTTTTAATATAATGAATGAAAACAATTACCAAACCCAATGAAATCCTTTTGAATAAGACAATTCTTGAGTATATGGAGAAGGTAGAATCAAAAATATTTTATACTAATGGAGCAGTAGGAGAATTTAATCCAGTCATATCGATTTCAAGTGCTACAGAGGAACACAAAATCCTTGCCTGGAACAAATGTCACATCAGCTTCTGCTGTATGCCACGTCCAATCTCAAAGACTTCCACTATGTTTCTAGAGCTTTAGTTTGAATAGCTTTAGCACCCTGAGCAAAATAGTATCATCTCGCCCCAAACCTAATGTTGAAAGTAACTATTAACAGGGGAACAACCTGATCTTAAATGTGAAACGTTGGGGGTTAGTACACAGAACACTGGTTGTATACTTCATATATTCAATTGTATCTCCCAAACAGAGGAGATCCTCACAGTAGCTTGCTTCTAATTATCAATGACCAACCACTGTCAATTCCATGAGAAGCACACAGACTCCGTAAGAAAGGAAACTGCATCCAGGAGCCTGGATTTTTATTTCTTAGGAAAGTTGACATCTGCTGACAGCAACGCCAAGAAATTCTACCCCCTCCCTCCAAGGGAAACAATCTCTACTGTGTCAAAACTCGCTAGAAAAAGTGCTTTCAGGAAGGGAAAGTTGCACAACTCAGTAAGACATGCAAAGCATTCTTGGTGAGAGAGCAAAACTGGTTGGTTGTACTTCAGAAAGGGAAGGACATTACAGAGGTGCGATGTAGCAAGTAACATGAAGAGCAAACGGCCCTGGAGCGGACGACGTGGCAGTCTCACAGAAGGAGATTTGGTTGCAGGACTGTCAGCTGAATAAACCCGTACACTGCTTTACAGAAAACAAAGCAAACTTTCCCCCCTTTGATTGATCTACAGCTTGGCTGACAAACAGCTTGTCCCTTAAAGCAGCAGCAAGCTCCAGAATTCAGACCACCTCCTATATTCGTCATCAGAAGAAGGACATTTTCTAATATACCTTTGTGCTTTTAAGAAGTTACTCAAGACCCTTTTATCACTTCACATCACACCTTGGCTTGTAGTGTCTCAGTTGCCTTGCAAAATGAGGATTAAGATGCTAAATCTGCTCCTATTGTGATGAAAACTGACCCATGCAAGTCCCAAACAAATGCAGCTGATCTCGCAATGGTTTTCTACATACTGTGTTCTACTGGTCTAATACTTGTGAGAAAATGCTTCGAAGGTCTCTGACAAAACAGAAGAAAATAGAAAACTACAGTGTTTGCTGTTGTTGGGTTCCAAAGACTGCCAGGCTTTTAAAAGCAGGGTTGCACAGCCTAGATAAACCGGTCAAATTCTGTAACCCATGCAACTACAGTTTTAGTTGTGCAACCCAGGAAGGCGTCACCCCTTCTCGAAGCACTGCTCCACTTTACCGCATGTAATTTGAAAACCTACAGAACTGACCGTGTTTTATTGGTGTGGAGCAGCTGGGGAGAGGAGAATTCCCACGCAGCACCTTGTCATGTCGAAGCGCAAGGCACTGTTTTTATTAATTGTTAAGCAATTTGTCTGCTCCACCACCAAACAACTTTCCCTCATGTGTAATCCACAGCCCTGCCAAGAGAACGTTGCCAAACCACCACTCCCTCCACCTGAAAGTCATTTTCCTAAGTTCTTGTTTAAAGTAGAAACCAAATGGTGATTGTATTTTTTGTTAATGCAATGCAGCTATATTATAACAACCTGTGGCAGATGCACAGGACTTGGACATTCGTGCTAACAGATGTTTGAGAAGGGAACAATTCTTTGTTTGGTTTGTTTATACGCCAGCAGATCTTGTGCTGAATCTATATAAAAACCATCTCCCTCCCTCCTGAAAATACATGTTAAAGGACTACATTAATCCCTAGTGTAAATCCACTGAAGTCAGCAGTGTTACATCAGCAGTGAATTTGACCCTTTGTGGCTAGTTTACATTTGTTTAAAAGCATTGTCATGAATCCATCTTCCCTCTGTCTGCCTACCTTCCTTAAGGGAGGATGGGCTGGACCGGATAATGAAGCGGATTAGTTGTGGTGGCTTTCTGAGTATGTACTGAAGTTCTCCAGTTTTCTGAGGATATGGTTTCATATGTAACTTTTACATTTGGATAAAGGGATTACACCATGAGTAATGTCTAACAACCACTGCGTATGGTTTATTTGCCTTGCAACATCTGCTGAATCTGTTGAAGATCAAATGCAATATAAAAATGGGGGGGAAAAAAGGAACTGAAAAATAACTAAAGTCTCAAAAATGAAGGGTTTGAAAAATAACTAAAGTCTCTACAATGTACCAAATTAAGGAGCCTGCCCTTCTGCTTGAAGACAAATGTTCCCATGTCCATAAGCATCCAAATTGTCCTGCTCCACACAGCCACTAATTTGCATGACTGGTGCCAGTAGGAAATATAACAGTGAAAAGAAAAATAAACGGTGGAAAAACAAGAGGTGGAAGAGCGCAGGACTGAGCAGAAATGGAATTTCCCTAAGGATACCAAGTGGTATCAGGAGAGAATGAGAACAAAAACAGCAGAAGAGAAGTTTTGCTAGTGAAGTAATAATACAATAGGGAGAAATTGAGAAGTACTGCTGTGCATGGGACTGTTGTCTTGGACCTGCTCTAGGTTTCTTCAAACAAATCTACCTAAAGCACCTGGGTGGCCTGACAGTCTCCTTTCCTTATTTTCCCTGTGAACACCGACATGTGGAACATGTCATTGAGGGTCCATGAGGAAAGTGACTACATAACAGATGGATTTCCTTGTTTATTGGCAGGTACAAGTTAATGACAAACAGCACTGTGGCTATTACCTTTTGCTTAAATTATTTCCTTAACAAAATGACTAGTGCATTTAATGATGCCAAGCAAAGAGGGAGCAAGAGCATCTTTCTAACTTTACTTCCCTTAAAGAAAAAGGCATCTACCATCTGTTTCTCACAGCCTTGCTACTCTCTTGTTTTACTTTCTCTCTCCCAATACCCCCTCTTTTTCTTTTTTTCCTCCAAAGTGTTCAATAGCATCTCTAATCCTCAAATCCCAAACTGGAAATTCTTAGCCATCAAGCACTGCATTCTCGTTAAGAGACTAGAATAGAACAAAAATATTTATCAAGTCTCCTCTTGCTTGATCCTAACATACACCAAAAAAAAGTGAATTTGGAATTCAGTGTTCTTGAAAAGGGATGCTTTCATTACCATCAGTGTTTTTATACTTATCCCTCGTTAGTATGAGTAGAAAAAGAAGCAAATGGGAAAGATGCTTTATTGATGCTCAGTGGTTGTTGTGGAACTGTGCAAAAGTTCTTAGAAAATGGAACAGAAAGTTGAAAACTGAGATTGAGTGGTCATGTTTTTATCCCAAAGTGATGATAAGTGAGGCTCTTCATCTGAAGGTAACGAAACGTCACAGTGATTCGGTATGGATGGGATTTCACTGTTAAATAATCAAAGAACTGTGGGGAAAGAATGGGTAACAGAAGAGGTTGATGTGACCAGAAAAAATAAGAGAGAAACTAAAAAGGGAGAAACTCAAATATGCTGAAGAAACTTGAAGCTGCTTCAAGTCTTTAACTTTCTCACATCATTTAGGGAGAAATCATCTGAGCGATGCTTGCTAGTTCTCCTCCTTTTTCCCCTGTATAAGGACCCTAAACTCATGTAGACTCAAAAGAAGCATGCTTAGACCATGGGTAATACCTGTTGTTTTCTTTTATCCAAGCATAACAGTTTTATCTATGTCATCAGTTTGAAAGTTGACAGTCATGTCAGCATTTCTGTGGAGCATGAAATGAAGACCCTACTTCACTGATCAACAATCCTTATTTATAGACCCTCATTTTCAGCTGAACTTGGGGATTGTAAATGCAATTTAGCTTCCCTTCATCTCCCAAAATATTGAACGCAAAGGCATAATTAAAAGAAAAATAACCGAAAACCCCGCAGCTATCTTGATTTTGTGACAAATTCCATGTTAACAGGAAAAAACCCAGGCTGCTCGAAAAGATTTAGTCAACGTAATATTTACTGTAATAGCCACTGAACAGTTTGCTGCTTCATCCCAGAACAGCCATCAACTCAATTAAGTGAACGAATTGAGTTATTTGGGGAATGTATACCTCCAATTAGCTGGAATTATTTCTGCAGTTAATTCATTTATGGATAGATTTCTCAGCAAGCCGAGGGCTTCCACTGCTTTCACACTGCTGTACCAGGCTTAATTGCCATTCTGTTTCCCTTAAAAACCTTAATGGATAATTGAATGCTGTAGGGGAATGCAGGTGGGGACTTATATCTGTATAAAGGACAGTCTGTCCTCGGTTGCAGAGCTAGAAAAGACAGCCCACAGGCCCCTTTTTCTTCCTTGTCAGGGATTTTGGACACTCTTACTGCCTAACCAATACTTCTGCTTGACGATGCAAGTATTCTTTTAGTCATACACCACTGTAGTAATTACACCTTGCCAGAGAGGAAATGTACAGCTTGCACTTTACCTAGAATCGGTCTGCTCCTGGCAAAGCCTCCTCGCTGTTTTAAAGCAACCTGCCTTCCCCTAAAAGCAATGACTCCCATCAAATGATGGGAAGATGTCTGAACAGAGTTGCCGTTAAAAACCTACCGCTGCAAATACCCACATCACAGACACATGTTAATACGGAAAACCTGCAGAGCACATCTCTTTGCCTGTTGAATTAACTTCAAGCGACAGTCACCAGGGTGAGCTGATTTTAGGGAAATGCATAAAAATATTAAAAACACAAAAATGTAAATAATCAAATGCTGACTCCAGGAGGGAAGGGAAGAATCTTACACTTTCCGATTTGTTTTTACTGCAAAGCTTTCAAGACATTTCCACACGCCCCCCCCTTCCTTTTAGTGACTTACTGCATTTTGGATGCTGAATGAATGTGGTTCTGTTTATTTAAATTAGCAGCTAGACAGCCGACCACATCACTCATGACTAGAGCTATCCAAAAATACGTATGCTGAGAGGACTGTGATTTTAGACTAATGAGAACATGGAGCTCTTATGCAAACTGAGTAGTTACTGTTTAAAACTCACAAGAACAGAGCTGTGGCCGCTGAGCAGAGGTATGTTTTCAGCATTTCTAAGTAACTGCCTTGTGCCAGTTAATAGAAAACAAAACTGCTGCTAGAAATACTGAGATGGAAACTCCCTTTTCTCTTTGTCCTCAATAGGAGCCCACTATTACACAGCTGAATCAGCACCGTGTTTCGACTGAGGTACCATTTTTAAGCTTAGCATAGGCAGCTTTAAGCACTAAAAGAAAGCAAAATTCCCAGTGTGCTGTGTTAAACTGGAATATGAGGCCAGATTTCAGATGTGTACCAGCTACATATATCTATCAACAGAACAAACACCTTTCTGCCAGCAGCACAGACTGCATTTAACCAATGGCCTGCTCTGCTCCCACCAGCCTCCTGCTTGCAAACTGCATGTTTACCCCACAGTTACGTTAGATGTTTTCATAATGCCAAAGTAGAAATCATTGTCCAGTGGCTGAAATTCAAGAGCTTCCTGGTGAAGCTGCTCACTCCGCTGAGGTCCAATCTTATATATATGTCATTTCAACACTTTTCCATCCTCTTTTGCCTCCTGGCTGTGCCTGTGTAGGTTGCAAGACATACAAATCAGGGGACAGTTTCTGGCTGTCTAGTGCAACGCCCTGGTCCTGACCCCAGCAGAGGTTGCTAAGTACTACTGCAACACAATAAGGATATGCTCCCTGGCAGCTGCCTGGAATTAATGGACTAGATGGGAGCTGAGGGACTTTGCTTCATTTTCAAGGGTTTTGGAGAAATCTTAGGCCAGCCACTTCCCCATTCTGGTTCCCAGCTTTTCCATCTGCAAAAGCCAAGGTCAAGATACTAACTTCATTTCAAAGCGCTTAGGAGCCTCCATAGAAGACAAACACTAAACACATGCCCTTTTGTAAGAAGATATTACCCAATCATTTCAGTAATATCTGACGATGTGAATTACATTTAAAGAAAGAAAACAATCACCTCAAATTATTTCTTTAAATACAGAAACTTCACATGCTCCTACCTTTGCTGTTTGATGCAATCACACAGTTTTTGGGGATGGGAAGTGTGGAGCTTGTTTATGCTATTTGTATTCCTACATAGAAAAGATACGTAATACTATTAATGTTATCAGAAGAAAGATTACTTGTGCTCTAGAGATTAAATCTGGGTATTTTGGAAGGAAATAAATGTAGGTATGAGCTGTTTGATTGATTTTTAATTAGACTTTTTAAGATGTATTTATTTTAGCTGGCTTCAGGGACAGATCATTATTTATTACCACATCGGGTTATACTGGAAACTGGAGACACTGAATCCATTTGCCAAACTTGTTGCAGACAGGAGGAGGGATAGACAAATCTCGGCTACCAACAGGGAGAATTTTAAAGGGAAGCTTTTGAATGGCAAAGCGACCCCAAAGAGAGAACGTACAGGAATCACAATTGCAACTGCAAAAGTAATTTAAGCAACACAACATCATGGAACCCACATGGATAGAAACAGATGACATGGCAGCTTTGGGGAAGCCAGGCGTGGAACAGCGTTTCCTGCCCAAATCCTGGAACCCAAAAGCTCCTGCACTCATCACCCAACCTCCCCTGCCCAAAAGACCTCCCAGAATACAGGTCCCTGACCTCAGAGGTTCCCATTCCCTTTAAACCCTCTCATCCTACCCCTCACAGCCCAATATCTTCTAGAAATTGCTCTTTCCTTAGGGCCTTACTCTCCATGGCAGCAGCAGCAGCACAGCAGACACATAAAGGGGCTGTGATCCCGTATCCTCACTCCAGATGTGGGATTAAACTAGGTGGCCTTCTCCCTGAGAAAACTAGCCGAAGCTTAAGTCATAAGTAGGAAAGCTTTGAATCATGGAGCATTCTCTTTCTCTCTCCCAGGCTGATTTGTTTTGCCCAGAGGGGTACAGAGAGGAAAGAGAAGAGAGGACAGTTTCCAGAGAGCTATCACAGAAAATGATTATTGCCTCTTTTGCCTGGCAGACTTTCCATAGTCTGAGTTAAAAATCACCTTGGACCTGACTTCATGGTCAGAAAGGGCATGCTTCCTTCCTCTTACCTCCTTCCTTCCAAATAGCATTCCTAGGTGAGTAGCTTTCAAGGCAGTGTCCCTGGTGATTATATCCGAGTCCTGATACACTGATTACACCACTGGTTATATCAGATCCGCCCTCTGAGCAATAAATCTCAGCTTCCACTAGTGCAGAAGCACCTTGGACACACTGCCTGAGCTGCAGTGGTGCATCAGTGAACGAGGAGCCACAAGACGTGGCTGGTGGGGAAGCAGATACAACAGCAGTCACCCACTTCTGCTGCTCAGCCCATCTCCCACTTCCCTTTTCCCAGACAAAAAAAAGCCTTTGGAGATCTTCATGGAGATAAAAAACATACCTCGGGCCAGGTAGGAAATGAAGGGGGTCCAGAAAATCTGAACACTTGGGAAAAATCACAGTTGGAGAAGGCCAGCAATATATGCTTTTCCCCAGAAGCCGAAGACAGAAGGGGAAATGCCCTATAGCATAAAAACCCCATAGCTAATTATCTATTCAAGTCAATACAGCTCAGAAGTGATGAATTCATTCAGCTGTTATGTCTGTCATTGTTCTCAAGGCACTTTGAAGAGGTATATCAAATGAAAGCAGTTCAAGTGTTCTGCGCTGACAATTTATTGGCATGCACTTGCATTTCATTCTTGTCTGAAATAGGAAGGAAAAGGCTGAAATTTATAATTACCACAGGTGCTTGTAAGTAATATAATCTTTCAGGAACACACAAAAAACCCAAACACCACCACCCCCTGCCAAAAAAGGGTGAGAAAAGTGCTTACTACAGCTAGTCCAGAGTTCCCTTTAGCTTGAGGAGATGTTCTCATGCTTTCATAGAAAGATACAGCTGTCTTTGGTGGGAATAAATAAATGGAGAATCCACAGCATCATAGCAAATAAGAGCATTTAGCTCAGTGTTTACAGAATAGCAACCAGCAGGCTGACTCTCTCCTCTTCACGTACCAAGTGCCCTCAGAGCTCAGGTCTCCAACAGGAGTTCAGGGTCTGCATATAGGAGTGGATGAGGACCCCTTCTCCCCAACTATGAAAACTAATACATTCTTATTCTAGCGATCATAAAGCTGTACAGAGGGCTTAGAAACAGTTCAATTTCTCTTCAAACTAACCCAGTGCTTCCAAAATTACTGCAGAAAAGTCTATGATAGACACTAAATGTAACATTTACGCGAACAGATAAAGAACAAGTATTTTAGGTCAGCAAGTCAAAAACTTAGCAGAGTTACTACGCTAACACATTACACTAATTACATTTTTGCTAGCCTTTCTCGCTGCTTAAAATCACACATTTGCATCACAGTTTTAGTGTAAATCAAGAAGACATGCAGTGTTCAGAACAAAGTATTAACACTAGCACAATTATGAAACAGTTATCTAGGCAGGACACTGAAGTTTTAATTAACAATCATCAGGAAGGGGGAAGCACAAAGAGAACCAATATCCAACTAAAAGCACTGTCTGCACCCTACAAGTTACTCGCTGGGAAGTCATACCATGATTATGCTGGGGTGTTGCTTTCAGAGGTCTGCTTGCCTATCCAGTTCTAGGGCTCTCTCCACCACCTGCAGCATCACCTATGCTAATGTGCCTCTCTTTTCTGCAGTGCATCTGTTTCTTCCTGAAGGAATGTGGAAGATTCCACAGACTCGTGTCTTTGCTTGTCTCCATCACTGACTTTCATTTTCTTACATTTTATGGTGATCTTTCAGGTTTGGTTATTTTTGGTGGCTTTTTTTTGTTTGGGATTTTTTTTTTTTTGCATGTGGCTTTGTTTGTTTTCTGTAAGTCAGCCATTAGAGGATTTGATTTCATTTATTAAAACAAAGAAAACAAGTATTTCTGAAAATAATTGTCACCATTTCCTTCAAGTCCTGATTTGGCCTTGAGGATTTCTAAATCTAACACTTCTGCCTCTCAAACACAGCAGTACAGTCTGGCAAGATCGTTGTCCAAAATGATCTAACACGTGGGACCAAGCTGGAGCAATGCTGTTCCTCTTGCAGATGAAAATACAGTAATGCATTTGTGGGTCCATCTAATCCTTTCCTTGCTTTTTACAGGCCCAAAGTCCTCTGGGGATCATCACAAAATCACAGAGTGTTCCCAAGTGCTGCACTTCACATTTAGGAGTTGGCTTTACTGACAGATGTGAAAACACCTAGCCAGACATTCTCCAGCAAATGCACAAGAGGATGCTGAGAGCATAAATAGTCACAGCTAAACTGAAGAATATCATCCATTTAAGATTTAGACTGTTTTATTCTAAGCTGACTTTGTTTGCAATGGATTTATTGTTTACCCATCCGATTAGAACACAGACTTGATGCTTTCTTGCTGCAGGAAAACACCAAATGAAATTCAAACTGCAGCAAGTGTCCATTTACATGTAATATCTAAGTAATACCTAAGTCAGGAAATGGGGTAACCTGGATCTCACTGGTATTATTTGAGGTCCTAAATATTTTCATTTAACGTCAATATAATTGCCTCTAGCAATTTTGACTTCTCTATGTTGCTCCTCCCATTCCTTCCCAGCTTCATTTGTTGGCATGTAGACACTGAAGTTCAGAGTATTTCCTATTCAGTTGCCATTTTATGTTTTCTAGCTCTCGTTCCTTTCCTATCACATATCTTCATGTCCTACAGGCATGCGACCTAGTGCTTGACTTGATCTTCCAAGATTAAAATGTAGCACAGAACGTCACTGTGCATAACCCTTAATACAAATCAGCATGGCTTTTACTGAATAATTTAGAAAGCTAGTCACATACTGATGGCATTTTTTCATTCTGGTGAGAAGCTTATAGTATAGCTTAGAAAAGCATTCACATTGTATACAGGAATACCAATGCACGCACTACACACACATAGAAAAACGCAATTTAACAACACAGCTTATAAATCTTCTCTTTTCTCTCCAGCAGTTCCCACAAACAAAGACACTGAGATAGCTGAGCCTTCCTGTATGCCCCCCTCAACCTTGTTATACTTGCTTTAATGCTTATGCAGCCCCTTTTCCAGTTGAGACACATGCATCCTTAATCAATAGATTAAAAAATGGCATATTTTACTCTTTGTACTGAGCTACTTGCATAGTCATGCACAAGCAGGGCTGCATGGTAGGGAAGCTGGAAGAGAGATGTAGAAGCCATCGTTGTGCTCTTTCCAAGAGACACTGTTGAATTAAAACTGCCCTTCAGATGTCAGGGTGACCATTTGTGGGAGCATCCTAAAGGACAGCATGAAGGGGTTTTTTTTTTAGTGAGGAGACCTGTCTCTGGAGTAGAAAATCTTTATGAGCTTTAAGTCTGAATTCTGGATGCTTTATTCTCTTAGCCTCCTCAGCTGGCTTGACAATAAATAACCCAAAGCTCTTTAAAACTTGTTCAGATACCTGCTCCACTTTGTCATGTTTCATTTCAATCTCATTTTGTGAAGATGATTTATACTTTGAGTCCTTGGAAATAACAGGCTGGGGTACGGTTCACTACCTCACTGCTTACTTGTGTTTTCAATTTCTTTGGAAACTGCTAGATTAAAAACCAGCGACAAAAGGTGAATGCTAATCCCCTTTGGCCAAGGGGACATGTCCATCCATGAACAGGGCATCATTCCTTGCTCATCACTGAGGACGTCCTCAGGGAGACCCCTCCTCCTCAGTCCATACAAAGTTCAGTTAGGAGGAATATAAGCTTTTGCTATGTGAACCACCACCTTAGGCATGGCCACCCAGCACCTCTCAAACACCAGCCTTTTAGTCACCATCAGAGCAGCAGTACCAAGTCGGAACAAGGGTCCAGTCACCATTCCTGTCTCCCAGAGTATTCTTGTCATTTCCAGGTCTTTGCAGCTCAGGCTTTCTGAGCCTGATAATATAACATTGCATGTAATATCAATTTTACCAAATGCTTTTTAACAAATGCAAACATTTAGCTTCCACATCCTCTTGAATTAAGGCTTGTGCTTGTGTGAAGACTGGATACTACAAAGATTGCAGGAGCAATGAAAGAGGTGATATTTTTTTGATAGCTACTCAGATGACAGCACGCATTAATAGCATGAGGGAAATAAGGTTAACTGTTTTCGAAAGACACGCACAGTACTTCAATATTATTTAGCTCTGATCTTCATCTAGATTTTTATTTGTTTGTTTTCTAAAGTCACTCCTATTGAACCTAGAAGCCACAGATCAAAGAACAGAATTGCTGCTGCAGAGGTGCTTCATCATTTCCTTACTGTTATTTATTGCCTTGGCCCTATAGGCTTGCATGTGCCCAACTGCTGATTTTTTAACTGTCCTCAATCTCATTGAAAAGCCTGTCAAAAATCATTTTGCCAATAGCAGATTCAACAGCAGAGCACAACTTTATGGAGAGACAAAAAAAAAAATCTTATTTCTTTTGTCACCAGTGTTTTGAAAGCTTTGGTACACTGAAGTATGAGAAAATCAGTTCTACTTGCTGTTACTTACTCGAGTGATTAAGATGACAAAGCTGTCAAAACAAATGCAGACTACAAGAAACACTGATCTACTGAAAGTGTTCTATTTAAAAGCTGTCTTGAAAATCCATTCTTAACATATGCAGCACATCTCTGCTTAGCATCGTGTTGCTGAACAAGGTAAGAAGTGAGAAGACTGACTACATGCGATTGGTTTGGTAAGTCACCACTCAGGCAGGCAGCCTTCCATACAGAGGTACCTCACACTGAGCTTTCTCCATATGAAATGACTAAAACACACACAAAATGGGCCAAAACCACAAACAAGTTTCAGCCTACAATATGAGTTCACCTTCCCTTTTCTGACTAAAAATTCCCACTGAAGTTAAAAGGGCCAGAATAGCACCTTCAGTTCAACATCTGCCTGTCAGTTTTTAATCGCAGCACTAGAAGGAAGTCTGAGGACAGAAAAAATTATAGTTGCTATTTGAAATATCCATACCTCCATGAAACAGGCAAGGAACTGGGTATTTTATTCACCCCTCAACTGCCAAGATCCTAAATTATTTCCCTAAGCCAGAGTTTTGGTATTGAAAACCATTTGCCCTGTGGTGCTGCTACCCCCTAGAGCTGTACAACAACTACCACCAGCATTAAGCTGCAGCATAGAGGAGTCAACACCAGCAAGAGAACGCTTGGCCTGGCTGAAGTGGCAGGGGGAGAGCAGCTGCAATTACTCCAGCATTTATTAATGGCATTGGACCTCAAAGCTTCACCTTGAGTGTGGTAGAATCACACTATGGGAACGTGAGTCCTCCAAGGAGCAGGGAGCTGGACTCTGTGATCCTTTTGGGTCTCTTTCAACTTAAGATAGTCTACGATTCTATGAGTTCCTAAAAAAGCTAGATCTCCTGTTCCTAAATGATGTGTATCACAACAAAGAGCAGCAAAATTCTCCTTTCACACTAATGGGAGGAAAGGAAAGGAAGGAAGAAGAGGATGACCATGAGCCAGCAATGTGCCCTTGTGGCCAAGAAGGCCAATGGCATCCTAGGGTGCATCAGAAAGGGTGTGGTTAGTAGGTCAAGAGAGGTTCTCCTCCCCCTCTACTCTGCCTTGGTGAGGCCGCATCTGGAATATTGTGTCCAGTTCTGGGCCCCTCAGTTCAAGAAGGACAGGGAATTGCTTGAAAGAGTCCAGCGCAGAGCCACAAAGATGATTAAGGGAGTGGAACATCTGCCTTATGAGGAGAGGCTGAGGGAGCTGGGTCTCTTTAGCTTGGAGGAGACTGAGGGGTGACCTCATCAATGTTTACAAATGTGTAAAGGGTGAGTGTCAGGATGATGGAGCTAGGGTTTTTTCAGTGATGTCCAGTGATAGGACAAGGGGCAATGGGTGTAAACTGGAGCATAGGAGGCTCCATGTGAACATCAGGAAAAATTTCTTTATTGTGAGAGTGACAGAGCACTGGAACAGGTTGCCCAGGGGGGTTGTGGAGTCTCCTACGTTGGAGATATTCAAGGCCCGCCTGGACAAGTTCCTGTGTGATGTACTCTGGGTTACCCTCCCTGCTCTTGCAGGGCGGTTGGACTAGATGATCTTTTGAGGTTCCTTCCAACCCTTGGGATTCTGTGATTCTGTGTAAGAGGAGACAATAGTAGATGGGTTGAAAGTTAGTTCGATTTTAATTGAATGATCAAGCTTAAATTTCAGAGCAAGAAATTTTCCATGTCAGACAATGTGAAAGGTGCTTGGAAAAACAATCCAATAACACCAATATTTCCATCTCCTCGTAGTTATCAGGTGAAGATGATGATTTTAAAAATGGCAATGACTATTTTGAAGCAGACCACTAATTGCCTTCAGATTCCATCTCCAGTTTTCTAAAAATCACTTTACTTCAGTACCTTACTGCAGTTACCTCATCTTTCCTGCTCACGATTATTACTGACCCAGTCACTTTCTGGGGGAAAAGGAAAGCACTCATTAGTTATTCATTTGTCCTTGTCATCCCACTTCTTTCCTGAACCCCAAGGTGCTTTTACCACCACAACCACCTTTGGCTTTAGTGGCATTTAATGCCATTTGCAAAAGAGTTACAAACACAGCCTTTAGTTATATGTGTATGCCCTTTCACATGCCAGTAGGGTTCAGAAGGTACGTTTGCTGTTCAGATGACCAGGGAAGCTATGCATTCCCTAAGCATTACATTACATTAACCAAGTGAAGCACTAGCACAGATTATCAGATAAAGTCATCACCCTGTCAGAGAACTGGAAGTCCTTTTGATCCCCTAAGGTTCCACATGAAGTTGAGGTTGTTGGTAATTCTGTCATTTGTATTTTTCTCTCAATTTTAAGGAATTTACTTCCTCTTTTGGCTCTATCTGCTGAGATTACACAAGGTAGAGACAGATACTTTCCTGACCTCATGCTCTGCATGATGTAAATGTGAAGGCAATTGATTACCACAAGCAATGTCAAACAACAATAGTCATCTGAAGATAGCCCAGCAAGCACAGAGAATGAGTGATGGTCATAATATCATTAAAGCCTAGAGTGAAAATAGTAAATAAAAATAAAAATGCTGGAAAAGCTTGCTCTGATGATTTATGTGTGCTAAGGAGAGAACCTTGAAACCTAAGAAATAAGGTCAAAAACCAAGAGTTCAGAAAGTAGTATTCAGTGAGGAAACCAAGAGTAACTGCTACACAAGGTAATGCTGGAAGATGATCCAGGTGGGAGACTGGGAAGGGCTGCAATTGTCAGTTCAGGAAATGTTCACAGAAGAGAGAAAATATAAATAAATAAAAGAATAAATAAATAATCTTTTTCATCTACTCTCAACAAAAAACCCCACAACCCTCCCCCGCCAAAACCCCATCCCTTATTCTCTACAGCTATCTCCTTTGCAGCTCATGACTTTCCATGCTTATTCTGTTTCAGCTGCAGTTTCATCACAAACTAAGTAAAATGGGGGAAAACAAACAAAAGCTAACAGCACACCAGGTTTTCTACTTCTTCTATGCTTTATTAATCTGATCACAAAGATGAGGTGGGAGATGAATAAAATATTTACTTTAGTTTTATGATCTCCTTCAGCGATCAGTCTCTTAAATTCAATACAGAAAACTTTATGCATTTGGAAAGACCTAGTGCATATACATGCAGTTACAGTTTAAAGGGGGGAGGACAAAAAACCAAAACCCAAACAAAAAACTCAGCACAGTTCATTTTCTCAAACAACACCATTTCAAAATCGACAATTCAAGCTACATAAATCTATCCCATCTGAGGTATGATGGCAGAAGAAACTCTTTAAAATGAATTAATGAATTATAATCTTTTGGCCCCTTTTCACCCTTTTTTGTCCCTAAGGATATTTTGTTTTGTGAAATGAATGACAGGTTTAAGACACCTGGGCAAAAAAGACACTGTGGTAAATTCAAAGCACGTCACTGTACTCAAAGGACTGGGTTTTCTTGATTCCCCAGACTTTTTGTACCTGTTTTTGGTTATGGTCACCTCTTTCTCTGCGCAAGATTGTACACACTCAGAGGCAGAAACCCAGATGATCAAGTGCACCTGTGAAAGAGGAAACCTCACAAAGATGAAGACTGAAAACCAATTCCAACCTCAGTTATGATGAGCTAACCTCCCATACAAGTTTTGCTGTGGTCTTCTCAGGTCATGATTTCTTCTTTGTCTCCTTTACATAACGGAGAGTCAGGCAACCGCCAGAATAGAGACACTGCAAAATGTAGAAGGAACATGGAGAAATACAAAGACAATTTCTGAGAGATTTATAACTCACCACCTTGACAGGTTTAAAGAAGTTCATATTAATTTCCTGACACTCTGGCAGCAACTGCTATGATAAAAAGGTATCGGCAAGAAGACAAATAGGTGTCGCTTCTCTGCATTAATTCCTAATACCCTATCAAATTCTTTAAATCCCTTCCTCTCCCATGAAGTCGCCAGGGTAGGGGAATGGAGCGATAATGAAATTGTGCTCTAGTGAAGGAGGAACAAAGAGGCCTTTCAGGCTGTGCACTGCTATGTGAAAACTGCAGACCGTATCTCAGTTGCTCACTGAAAAACATTCCTTCTGTGAAAGATTTGCACAGTACCTGTCCAAAGAACTGCAACTGCTGCATTTTCAAGTTATTCCCTCCAGATGGGGCGTTAAGTTGTCCCCAGCCAACACACACCCTTCTGAAATCAATATTTCAGGGTTGGGTATTTTTGTACTCATCAAGATTGGGGATCAATGATTATGCTCATCCACAGTGTAGCAACAATTCATTAATCTTGAATTTATTCCCTGGAACAGAACATTAGTGCCTTAAAACATAAAACGCACAGATTCCCTTATGGAACCAATACAGAGTGAAAAGCTGTACACGAAAGGTACTAGCACAAGACAGATATGTACTAAACAAATGTTATTATGGAAGAATGGCAATTAAGATTCTCTTAATTAGCCTGTCATTTTGTATTTATCATCATAATGTTTGCTTTACAATGCTTTATTAAATCTGGCTTTATGACAAACAGTCTGCTGGCAATGCATCCTGCTGTGCAACATATGGTGTTACACCTAATGAATATTAATGCTGTGAAGTACAAATGGTCTTCTGGGACAAGGGCTGATGGCTGGGAAACTCCTGCAGATGGCATTATTATTCAAAGAGGTTAACCTCACGTGTTTCTCATCAGGTCTTTTCCATAGCTACCTAGGATTCTGCCCATAGGCTTTCAAGAGAAGGCTGTAACACACTAAAAGAAATTCACAGTCCCATTCCCAGTTATCAGGGGTTTGAGTTTGGTTTTTGTTGTTGCTGTTGGGTGGGTTTTTTGGGTGGAGAGGGAAGGAGGGCATTGTTTGTCTATGGTGTTTTACAAGAAGTGGTAGTTTAATTTCATAATGTTAGTTCTTTTAGTCTATGATAAAAAAAATAAAGCCATCCACCCAAACTGAAGCCAATCCTAAATTAGGATTTCTTAATGTTCTAGAGTATGTTTGGGTTTAGTTGTGCTGCTCATATCTGTAATGCTCCTAATAATAGATCTGATGAAGAAAGACATCCCCCCCCAGGATAAAGATGTGGGGAGATGAATCTTTCTCTGGGTCACTTAGTTGGACCTTTGGGGCCAGCAGGGTCATAGATCACAGATGGACAAAAAGGGACTACAGTAAGGAGTAATAAGCAAGTACCTAAGCCTCAGAAGCCCCAGGAGAAGCTACCTGGGGTGCAGCATTTTCTGCAACTCAAAAGTCAACGAGCATTTATAATTGAATCTGGAGAAGATGCTCCATCTGCAATAATAGTTGCAGTGGTACACAACCTCTTCAGCTTCAGGCCTGTCTTACCTCTTCACTTCTGAGTTATCTACAAAGTGTTAAGCCTCATCTTTTCATTTTCCTTGGGGAGCTCGCAGTACGAGAGCATCCAGGCACATCCATCTAGTAGACCTCAAGTTCCACCTCACTTAAACAAAAAGTTGACTGTACAACTGGGAGACTGTGGAAGAGGCCACAGAATCAAGATGACATTTACTTTGAGTCCCATAGTGGTCTTTATTGAGAAAGCCTATTGAGAACTTCTAGGTGAATTTCTACCCGATTCCTGCACTGCTTGTCTGTCAGCTTCCGTTAGGGAATAAAGCTATTGAGGGCAATCTTGTCTTTCTATCAGTCACCTTCATCTTCCCCTCCAGCCCTGTCTTCTCCAGTGTAATCCAATCAACTGGCAAGTCAGTGAAAGGAGATACTGCGTTACTAACCCCAAATTCTACCGCCAAGGTATTTTAGTGATACATGAATTTGTATTGTCTTTACAGAAGGTCCATCGTACCAATAACTGAATAAGCAGAGTTCTCCTCCACCCATTCCTCTGTAGGAAGAGCTCCATCTGTCAAAATGCTCTCTTCTTTTTTCTCATGATCCATGGAGTAGACCTTTACAATTCCTAGAACACATCTGTTCAGGTAACTATTGCAATTGAAGAGACTCCTACTCTGAACAATCATCTGGCAATGATCTGATCCAGGAAATTATTTACTGGTCTTTTCGACACATTAACATTAAGTTTGTGATATTTGATTACTGAATATTGTCCATTTTTAAACAAAAACTACTGGTTTGTTTTAAAAATTACCCTCCATCCTCATTTAAAAAGCAACAGTCACCCAAAACACAAGGAAAACCCAACCAAAACCCACCAAACAGAAGAAAAAACAGCTCACATTCACAAGTCCTGATTAAGTTTAACTACTTCCCTTTGCAAACACAATTCTACCAGAGTTGTTACTAAGTAAGTTTGGACACTAAAAGTAGGACTGAAGAAAATAAGCGTTATATCTCAATGAGGAAAGTGATTATAGTTTTCCCTGCACAAAACACAAGCACATCATGTTTGAGAAACCTTCTAGATCCTTCTGGAAGCTTACATATTAAGAATGCCAAAACAGACCCTCCAGATTTCCATAACAAGTTACTCCAGGCTCTCCATCAAGTCTGACTATAAAAATGACAGCTGTGCTCGCCAATAGTCACTTTGTTTATGCTACACCAATTATGCAGCACATTCTCCTAAACAGCTGGGCAAAACACACTTGTTTCAATGCCATAAATGCTTCAGCCATTCACAGAACCACCTCAATACATGTTTTGGGCTTCCTCCTGCTGAGAGAAGGAAAATATCACACTTTGACTTGTACTGAAGAAAAATAAATACACCACTAGCTGCCAAAATGCTGGAGATAGGCTGTTGGGTTTCCTTCAATTCATTTCAAGAATATTACATTTATTTTAGCCTTTCAATTGCCTGGGTCTGCAACAAATAGAATATACTCACAGCTCATTTATGTCCAAATATTTCGGGGTAAGCACCACACAGCCAGCACTAGCTGGAAGAGAAGAGGCAGATCGACAGCTTATTGTAGGCAGCGTATACCTTTATGGCTTTTGCAACGCATCCCAGCTCAAAAGCTTCAAGTATCACACAGAGATGGCCCAGGAGAACAAGAGCACAGAGTGCAGTGCTAAGCCAACCCCACACCTTCACAGCAAACAAGCTCCTTAGTAACACATTGATCTGCAGACTAAACCTTGTAAGGTCAGGCATTAGCTTCTCAGATGCAATGAGAGCAACCTACATTTTTTACTCTGTTTCAGTTGTTGTAGTCTACGGGCAAAGCAGCAGCCAGCTCTTCTGTCACTGTAGAAGGGCCATATCCAAGCTTAGATGCAACTTTTTGGTTAAGATATTATTAATGGGAGTTTCAGTTTTAGGCTTAATCTATAAACCCCTAAGAACAAAGGCAACCGTGAGATCTGAGGTTTAATAAGGCAAAGTTAGAGTCACCATTGTCCTAAGTCTCTACCTGAAGTAGCTGACAGTAGATTATACTATTCTTCCATCCTGTCTCTCAAGACCTATAGTTTACTATAGTACATGTTCTGCTTTCCGGGAATAGCAATCACTGTGCCTGCTGCTCTCAAAGCCAGAACAGCTTAGTTGTTTGAAATGAACCAAGTCTCCTACATACAGCTTCGGGCGTTTGATGATACCACATGGACAGACAAAGCCTGTTTTCTGCTGTCGGGAAAAGCTCTCAGTGCCCCTAACTCCCAAATCACCTCCCTGCTCCATTCCTCATTCCCAAGCAATGTTAATTTCCAGCAGACATTCAAGGAACTAATTAGATTGACAACTCAGCACAATACACTATAGGAGAAGAGCCAGTAAAGGCAGTTATGTTCTTTTAAGTCCTGAGGACCAGAAGGGCATGCAACTGAATATTACAGTGAATGAATCAGTGCAGAGATTTCCTTGTCAGCAGATATTCTTCAGTGCTTGAGAGAAATCACCTGCAAGCTGCCACGAGTCTGATGTGGGGTGACCGCAAGGGGAGTGAACGGGAATCACAGTGTGTTTAAAAGCCGTTCCATTTATCAACCGAAAGAACTGCGAAGTTCTGGCAGTCTTTGGACACAAGTTCAGAAGCTGTCCTGCCAATGTCCTCCCTCATCCCACTGTTTTGACGCAGACCTCCTCTGTTTGGCCGCCACTTTCCCCCCCAACTGCATGTTGAGATCAAAGCAGAGGCTAGACTGCAGCCCCCTTGCTTGTTTTCCTGTTTGTTAACGGCACCATCAATAATGTAGGCAGATCTCTGGGTAGAAGGTTTGTTATTTAACTTGTGACATTTGTTTGCAACGGGATCCAAAAATTGGAAGACATCATAGATGTTTCTCTGCAAGTGAATAAACAGTAGCTACCGCTTTATGGATGTTTTGGCTTAGGACTGAAGCAGTTTCTAAAGAGGCAAATTCTTCATTTTTCATATGGGAGCTAGGGAATACATCGCACCAGATTAGACTGAATTTTAAGGTAAGTGGAGACATAAGAGGCCAAACTGTTTACAGTCGTTTATAATGGGTCAGACAAATTCAGGCAAAAATAAAGGATAAGGTGTGTTTAGTGGGTTACACTATTACATTGCTCAACACAACAGATGGTGCTAGTCCCCTTAAAAGTGTTTTATTCTTTTGTTTTAACTTAAAAGGAAAAAGGCTTTGGAGACAAAGAAGATGAAATAAAAAGCTTGCATTTTGGCCTGATGAAATTAACCTATTTGACAATTTTAAGGAACAGTCTGCTGGCAAGGAGCAGGATCTCTGAGGTTATTTGTAGCTTAAAGATGTAGAAGTTGGCTCTTTGAAACTTTTAGCTATCAGCCAAACAGGGCACCCACTCAGTTGCAGGGCTTTCACGGACACGGTGTAAAGGAATGCAGCATCACCCTGCCAGGCTCATTAAAAACCCTATTGGGTTCCAAAACCAACCAGGCTCACAGATGGGGTTTGGGGCTTTTTCTTTATTTCATACCCAGCAAAGAACAACGAAAGGGCATATTCAAGAGTTGCAAGTATTTAGCTTCATTTAGTCTTGACAACTGCCTTTGACAATATCTGCCAGCTGAGTTACTGGGTTGTGACTTCTAAAATATCAAGTCTCTTATCGAGGTACAAGCTCATGAGCTGTCAATGAGAAGACATGCCTAGACTGCTTATCCTTGGAGCATCTGCCTTCGCTTCCCTGTTGTAGCAGAGCTGCCCTGGCCCAGCAGCCCATACCTAGTTTTGTGCCCACTGACAGTGTGGGTAGGACAGGGAGGAGGAAAGTGATGAGGAGAAACAGTAAAATTGTTGGCTCCTTTCCCTTTTCCTTGCTCAGGGGGATGCTCGCTACCTGCACACTACCTCAGGACAGGCCAGTCTGTGGCTCTAAACCCCTGGATGGAGCAGCTACAACCTGCTGAGGAAAAGTATGCCCATGAGATGCACTCTTTCACCACTGCTGAAGACAAAGCTCCAAGAGCTGCTGAGAAGCCCAAAAGGTCTTTCTGTCAGGCTTAAGGCTACGGTTTTGTTGCCTGAGGCAACTGCCTTCTTATGCCATCTACCCAGGAGATGCAATTAGCCGTTTCCCCAATACAGCAACTATTTGAATACCGTTTTCTGATTGTAATTTCTACTCAATGGCTTAGTATAAGCTTCATTAACCTTTAGTTTGTTTTCAAATTATCAGGGTTTGCATCCTGAGCAGCTCAAATAAGGCAATTTTCACGGTCATTTGTGCTCTTGATATCTAGACCTGAACTACTCCATCTGAGTATTCAGATCACCCTGGAAACTTCATCCTAAAGGCTGATTAAGGAAGTGCATCCTTTATAATGGATCTCATTCCTGACGAGAATCCTACAAAGTAAACACAACTAAAATGTGGGTTTGAAAACTGCTACTCCTCCTCCGATTCCTCGAAGCTCACCAGTTCTGAGGGTATCAACCAAAGTCAGTTAGGTGAATGATGTCCCAGATCCCCCTCTGATGGCTTCATACATCTCCAGTTAAAACAAGCAGCAGACAGAAGGTGATACCTACAGCAGTTTTCATAGATAAGGACTGCAGCTGCAAGACTCGCTGTGAGAGCACAGAAATAACTTTTCAAGGGCTGCTGTTACGGGCACTTTTCTAAGCCAGAACAACTTTCATCTTTAGAAGACCACCTTCAGTCTAACAGGCTCACAGATAAATATAGGCATTAAATAATCACCTTCTCTTACATGTGGCATATCAAAACTGGTCTCTTTCTTGCACAGTGGACAGAGTATTCGAGGTACAACTTCTTGGCTGCTTGGGACCTTATGCAGCTGCTTCACCTCTCTGAGGGAAGGTAATTCAACACTGAGAGCTTCTTTCTGCTGCAAATGCATGCCTAAACATGAGCAGGAACAGCAGCAGACCCCTACAGTTACTAGCAAAATGGAGGAAAAGTGATTAAATAAGAAACTCTGGAAGATGGCTGGGCTGTGTCAGCTCAGCTGAAGGCTTTTATTATACTACTGAAGATCTTCTCTAAGCAACAGAATAATCCTCTTATGAGCAAGTACTTGATACTAACACTCAGCTGCCACTTTTAGCCCAGCCCATCTCCCCATCACCACCAACACTGCAATCTTGCTTTTCCTAAGCAAGTTTAAAGACTTGAATGTCTGGGTTGCAACATGTCTATCCTAAGCACATTTTCCCATCACTACACCAATAAGCAGGTCAATTTAGTTGGCTAAAAGGAGAAGTTAAGCGTCTTGTCAAATGTTACATCCTTAAGCAAACCAGCAAAGGTTAAAACGGCATTAACGCTGATGACCTGCTTACAAATTGTTTCTCACACAGAACACAAGGAATTCCCAATGCTGTGCTTATTCAATAACTAGAATAGCTGGGAATCTTGTACTAGGTTGTATTTTTACATTAATCAATGCTGTATCAATCTCACATGTCAAGTACCGAATTGCTAAGAGCTATGCACCACATCCATGGACATAACAGAAATGGCAGGTATAATGCATCATATCTTATATACTAATAAAAATACTAACTGCTATGCTTTATAAGGTCATGGCTTACCGTGGTCTCCCAACAAAAAAAGCTTAATGCAACCCTGGTCTCTGCATGATCTTTGTAAGTCAGACTTAATGAGGAGGAATCACAATTAATGGTTTTCTACAAACCAATGGATCACAAGTGACAGGAGCTTATTCACAATTTATGAAGGCCTGATTTTTTCTCTTGGTGGGAAGAGGACAAGAAAATTGCAAAGCGATAATGAAAAACAACTATTACACTGAATATGGTAATGCAGGTTTATAATCAGAACCCACAGGCTTGTCCATTATGGGGGACTAACGAGCTGCAAGCTTGCAGCTCCAACAGGGATGAGATTTAAGGCACACTGACAGGAAAGTACTTTAGGCAGCATTTGTGAGTAAATCACTCCTGTTTATAATGGCCTATAGAGGGCATCTTTCTGTATGATTTGTGGTTTGAAATATGAATCAGAAAAGACAGGGAGGAAAGGTGCATGATGGGGGAGAGCTGAGCAGGGAGGCAGACTTTCTTCTGCCAGTCTAGCAACAAATCAGTCACGTTACCACAAGCTCTTGCAACTCTCAGTACCCAAGTTTCAAAATAAGTCTTATTCCAAATACAACTCAAATCTCACTTATAGGTCTAAAAGCTCATGAGCACCCACAGCCCAAGCTTCAGGAGTTCCAGTTCCTTGGCCTTTTCTAGTTTTCCCTTTAGAGTGAAAAATCCTACAAAGGCTCACATTCATACCTTTGGGCATGTACGCAGTTGTCCCTGTCTTGACACAGGTTGGTCCCTTGCTCCTTTTTAGAAAAAGGGTCAATGTACAGAAATAAGATGCTTTCCTATTTAATCTCCTGGAGAAAACACAGGGCAGACATTTACAAGTTAGTTTTATGCAGCATGTGCTGCCAGTTCTGATGTCTGCTTAAGACGTGAAACCCCTCCACTAGGTAGGAGTTCAGTCGGTAATACTCAAGTTCCAGATGCCTTCCTGTGGTCTGGGTTTATAGGTCACATGAAGGAAGTTCTGGAAGAAAATGCCTTTGATTTACTTTCTCTGGTCCAACTATTCTCTGGCTCTCAGCCTCACGTTTGACAAGAAGTATGAAGAGAGTCCAGACCAAGCTAGCCAGCACAGCCATCTTCAAATCCACCTTCAGAGAGGTTGGGGTGAAGTATTTGAATCAACAGAAAGAAAGCGGAGAATACTAGCCCCTAGACCAGGACCTACCAATGAGCAGTACCAAAGCAATAAGCTCCACTTCCTCTTCCCAACCTTTCAACGGTATTGTCCCTCTCTAGATCACAGTAATTTTAGACCCCTAAACTGCAAGTCCCCAGGAGACATCATTGCCCCCTGCAATAGGTTGAACAGTCACTCCTTGACCAAGAGTGTCAGCAGAGCAGTACCCAAGTTGCTCAGTGGCTCAAACCTTCAACTTCTTTGGCTCATGAAGATCTCCTGTGTGCCAGAAAAGCAAGATGACATCCGTCATCAACTTCAGCTTGAAAGAGGAAAATACCAATGGAAGTATACTGCTAAAATATTACTAACTATATAGGACAAGCAGAGGTTCACATAGACTGAATAGTTCCACTACCTGCATCAGCTATCACAATTAGAGAATTGACCTTATTAGCTTAGTAACTACACCTCACACAAAGGGACGAATTCAAGCGAACAGCAATATCCACAGGCTCTTCCCCTCCCTGCCCATGCCACTTAGGGAGGAAAAACCTTGGTGCTACAAAGACAACTGGACTGCCTGCAGTCAAACACAGCAGAACCTGAGATGCCTGCACCCTGCCACCCTAGAGGGCAGCATGGGCTGCCTGGGTCTGGAAGAAGCGAGGCATGGTATTATGGAGGGTTTGAACCAAGGCACTCAATAAAACATGCTTTGCTTGCTTACTACTGGACAATATGGCCTTTTGCACCAGAAGGCAGCGACAGAAAAATTAAAACTTCATAGTGGCAAAAAAAATCAGGAATGAGCTTGGAAGGGCTTTGCTTGGGATACACCAATATGAAAACACTGGTGTCAGAGTGAGCATCACTGGAGAAGGGAAGTAGTCATGGAAGCCCACTCCCCTCCTCTTCTTCCTCTTCCCTAATCCCCCCTTCCCCATGAAAAACTTTTAGCACCTAAAGCTAAATGTGTTTCCCATCTGAACATTTTAGTTAAGCAAACCTACTGATTGCTTTCCCTGTCGCGGCCAGTTACCAGGGAGATATAAATGAAGGCAGAGTGATGAAACCTGGCACAATAATTCCAGCTATGACATAGATTGTGCACTCTTAGATTAATTATGGAATTGGAGTGATTAGTTACCAAGAGAACTCCTGTTTTCCTTCTGCAGCAATACATGCAAATCGGAGCAGGCAGCTGGTGACATCAAAAGACCTGGTCGGCACATCTGATTTTCTCCTTGCATCTGCATAAGTCCACCTATTCAGATTTATATTGGTGTGGAACAGAGAATAATCAAAGCCAGTGTGCGCTGTTTGAGTTAGGGCAGAAAATGTCAGCAACTTTAATCTTTATAAGAAATCAATCAAGCAGGGCTTTAATGTAGTCTTGATGTTATACCTGAATCTGCTATTGCATAATGAGAGATGCATGGTAGGTAACAAAGCTTGAAAGCAGGGAAGAGATAATTGAAATACACATGTAAACTATTACACTATTACTCCCTGCAGGGCACACAGGGGGAGCAGCAGTAGGATGGCTTCCAGGTGGAGGAGCTCCTGGAACCTGAACTGCACACTTAGCAAGGGAAAGCAGAACAATACACCTCATTTACTGATGTAAAAATAACCCAAACAAAATAAAGATACAGAAGCACACAGTATAACTACCGCGAGAGAGCAGTAACACAGATCAGACCCTGGTTAGGACCCTATAGCTAACAGGCTACTTTAGGCAGACTGATAGTGGCAGGGGGCAGAGGAGAAGGATGGAGGGAGCAAAGGGGAGGTGCAAAGGATTGGCAGGCACAGCATCAGCCATGCCCTGCCCTGACCTAACTCCATCTTTTGTTGCTAAAAGTCTGCAAGTGACTCTAAGATCCACATAGTCCAAACAAAGCCAGAGCTGCACAGATCCACGCAGCCACACACACCTTTGCAGCATGAAGCACACGAGCTGAGCCATGCAGACTGCGATGGGAATGCTGGTCTGCTGGGTAGAGCCTTCAGGATGATTGCCCACAGAAACAAAACAATCAGTAAAATTTATGCAGCAGTCTAATGGCTTCTCAGTAGCTGCAAGAGCATAAAACCACCTTTAAACCCTTCAGTGCATCTTCTACTGCAATACATCTGAAGATTCAGCCCTATTTAATCTTTACTCACACACTTATTTTCGCCTCTGATGTCTGAGGGCAGGAACTTAAGAAGTCATCCCATGTAATGCTCAGGAAACAACTGGAAAGAAGATCAGTTCAGAGGGGCCTGTTTGGCATGGATTAGCTATTGTGCCTAATTGTTAAAAGTGATAGAAAGTGGGACTGCATCTCTTCATAGAGAGATGAGTGTCATAGCTGTGAACGAATACTTAGTATGAGAAATAAAGCCAGAACATTTCATATCAACACACTGATGCACAAACTTGCAAATCAGTGTGCTCAGTGTAATGCTATAGAAAGTGATACAGCAGATGTAATTAATCTTGGTTATAAATGCACAAAAAGCCCACGCAACTAGCCACCAGCCACAGCATATGGTCCGCTCACAGTTGTGATTTCTTCCCCCCATGCTCCTGGTCCAAATGGATTTTGTTCCGTGCTTCCTCCAGTCGTGGCTAGTTACAATACACCATGGATAGACAGTTGAACTCTTACAAACTGCCATTCCAGTTTGACTTCAGGTTCGTTTCTGCTTTACATTCTGAATGGGAAATAAAGCTGAGTGACACCGCAAATGGTGACATCAGCATTAATACAGCCTCAAATGCAGGTTATGTATAAAACATCCCTTCAGCAGTTCCCCAAACCATTGGTATCTTTCCTGGCCTCCAATTGAAATGTTTTAGCCAAAAAAAATGATTAGCTTCATATAACACACTTGAGAAAGTGAGATCTGGAGATCTTTTGCTCCGCTGATAGCTTGGAGCTGTATGCACTGTATGTAAATCCCTGACACAAGGGGACTGAAACACTACGAACCAAGCTGCCACCTGCTCCCATCTCCCACTGCAGAACTTTAATGCAGTTCTCCCAATACCCATTTCTGTCCTGCACCTTCACTTTCTCCCACCCTTCAGAGAGCAGCTGAGTGTAAAATAAAGGGATGC
The DNA here is from genome assembly GCF_028554395.1 of Pezoporus wallicus. NCBI lineage: Eukaryota > Metazoa > Chordata > Aves > Psittaciformes > Psittacidae > Pezoporus > Pezoporus wallicus. Next base: position 4,431,375 of record NW_026639755.1, read on the forward strand.
TTCTCTGCTCTTCCCCAGTGCTCAGGGGATTCGTGACTGCTCTGCAAGGTGAGTGCCCCATGAGGTCTGGCTGCATGTGTTGCGAGCACACGGGCAGACACCACAAGGCAGCAGGGGATCCAGTGCACAGCCCATCACAGGCTGAGTGGAACAAGCAAGTCCTTTTGGGGGACCACTGGCACATTTAACCTGAAGATGTTCTGTATTTGTAGCATCAAAGTGCTTTCATCGAGACCTGTGCTATTGATGTGCACATGGTTCTCATTAGTAAGGAATGGTTCGGGCTCTATGAAGAGATTAACTTTGGTGAACTTGCTCATTGGGTAAAAAACAACTTTCAGATGCAGAACTTCTGTGATCCTTACTTACCCAGGATGATTTTATGATATGAAATAAACCAGTTGCAAAATCAGTCTTCTTGCAAACTCTGGGAGTGAATGGCAATAAAGGCCATATTCATCAAAGGTTAGTGCTCAGAGTGAAGGAGTCCATATGGCTTTAGACTGGATGCGGAGGGTGGGAGAGGAGGGGGAGAGAGGAGGGGGAGGAAGAAGAAAATTTCATTGAGGCCAAAAGCCATGAGAGCTGCTGAACATTTGAACAAGAGCATTGCACCGGGAGGCTTGAATGCTATTTCCAGAGATAAGTCCAACAGACAGTGACTTTGTCAAATGCTGAAGGGAGAGAGAAAGGCTCTTAACACATCTGGTACTGCATTTACCATGCTCTCTAGAACGGCTGAAGAAGGCAGGCGAACATGCAAATTGAACAATCAAAAGAACCTGAAAGTCAAAACTGGGAATACTTAATTTCAAAGTATTTCCATCTTGTTATGTATATATTTCACATAGCTTTTCTTCAAGAACTACTAAATATTGCGTTGATGCAAGACCCAGTACAAAACACTAAGTAAATTTGTTCCAGTCAGGGAAGCTTTATTGCCCTGAAAGGTTTCCCTAGTTATTCCAAAGTCATGTAGTCCATAGCTTGCACAAGTGTGGAAATCTTACCACTACAGAAAAGGGAATTTTGACATTCCGGCTATTTAAAGTCAGCATTAAAGAGAACTGCTTAATTATGTAAAAATGAAGTGTGCCAACAAGACGAGACAGAAACTTGTGTTGATTCAACTGAAATACAAATGTATATTTACACAGGCACTAGGCAAAAAGACCTGGGGAAGAAATAGCTGTTTCTTGCCAACCAAGGATAAAGAAAAATAGAAGGCAGACAGAAAAAGGGACTTCAGCCCCTCTCGCTGAGAGCTATCACGCATTTCTGTGGGAGCTGCTCAGCACTTGTAGCTGGTACCTCTATAACAGCACCGCACACTGCCTACAGTTTGCCAGCAGTCCAGTACATACCTGGCTGCTCAGCAGGAGATGGGGATTAAGTGAGAGAATGAACCAGTGCCCCCGGCGCATGACCCAAGGATCATACTGCAGTTTAGCTGGCATTCGCACCAGACCTGCCTCTACCCCATATATCACAGAGAGAAAGAAAATAAAGTGTCAGTATCATGGAGAGATTTATAAATGGTGAGGTTTAGTTACAGCACATTGAATCTGTGTCTGCATCTTATCAAATTGGGGCCGAATTATGCCACAGATCTCAAGTCTAAGGCAAGGCACATGGAACAGACATGCTATTCATTTGCATCCAGGGCTCAAAGGAAAGGGCCAGATGTGGGAGGTAAGGTGAAGTATCATTTAACCATAGATGTTAAATCCAGATCTTAAAGTGTGCCAAGGGAAAAACACAAGTGAACAAACCCATCTGTTGTTGTTGGTTCACTCGATTACAGCCTTCCCTCAACATGGAAGTAATTCCTGTGTGCTGCACAGCTTTTCACCGTGACAGAGCCAACTGCATCCCTGAGCTTACCCAAGAGGTAAGGGGAATGCTGCATGCAACTGAATGCTGTGAGATAACTGATCACGTTTTCTCCCTACCAGCACATGCTGTACAACTGAAACAGACTTTAAGTTGGCAGAACTGGTGTTCAGGAAAGCTTGCAACACACTATCAGACTTCCCACAGCTTCTTTACACTTCCTCATGCTGAAGCAGAACGAAAGTTGCTCCGAAGACAGAAAATGTCAGTTTAAAACATTCCTGTGAGAATCTGGCACCAGCTATCTTGCTTAGTGTTTTCACTGTAAATTAATTAGCTCTTCCATAGACACATTTTCTATTTATAACACTTTCCTCTGTGATATTGATGCTGACTTCTTCCTGCCTAAATATTAGATGCCATCTGTGGGTTCCCTGTTGTTTCACCCGCAAGTCAAACAAACAAACCACAACAGAAAGCACTGCTATCAGTGCATTCAGCGACAGAGCTGGTGGCATATTTTAAACTTGACAATATACAACGGACAACATATATAATGGACAACACGTATACGCAAGAAAACCTCACACAAAAAATAACCCAAAAGAAATGCACAACTAGCTGTGCTGGCCTTCTTAGAAAAAAGGATGCTGACCCATCTTCCCCCCCAACACTGAAGGTTTCTTATGCCCTAAACACAGTGATGCATATGCCCCCTCAATCTTTATCTTCCACTAAAGTAGCCATTAAGAAGCTGAACCCAAACAGCACCCGCAGCAAGGTCATTAGAGAAACACCCCATGCAAGCTTTCTGCACTCTGAAGCCAACTGGAAAGCAAACCATCATGGAGGAATCTTGCAATTAAAAATGAAAATCAATTTCTCACCAAATCCTGTGGGGAAACAGAATTTCCTGCCTTTTCCACCCAACTCTTTCTGTCCTCCCATCTCATATCAGCTTCAGACTTGGGTCATCCCTGAATAACAAGCCTGCGCAGGTTCAGTGCACCCTGCCTGATGGCATTTCTTCTGGTGGCTGTTGCTAATCTCCCTCAGCTCACTGTCAGACCTGTGACAGCATCCCATGGGAAACAGTGCGACGCCAAAGGAAAGCAGTCTGATCAAGCACTTCAGGATACCCACCAAGAGGACAGTTTATGTCACCCTCCCTTTTCTGCAGCAGCTCTCCTTCAGCTCCAGGGGACCAGGTGAGGAATGGTGAGCTCTGGTTACAAAGAACAGGATGGGACCCTCTGAGATAGGGTGTCACAATAATTCTTTAGAATTTGATTTTGTTGTGGACAGCATCCTCCTAGATGGGATAAATGAAGCCAACAGCCTGGTCTGGAAAGTTTTGGCTGGCGGGTTGGAGTTTAGATTTGTTTTCGCGTTAAAGATATCAGACTCCATAATAATTATTCCAACCTATTACGATTCCTAATAACATGTTCCTAAAAACATGCTTGGAAGAGATACAGATATTTTAAGATCTTTTTCAGCTTTGTCATTCCCTCCCTTTCTTTTATAATGACATGCAGCTCTTCTATAGCACTTTCAGAAAGAAATCTTAAAGGACTGTGAAATGATGATAATGTTATGCACAGGGAAGTGAAATGAGTTGTGAAAATCCACACAACAGACTACAGTCAAGTCAGTAAACTTCACATGCCCAAGACCTAACTGCTGCTTTCTTCACGGGGCTGTTCTGCCTCCTCATAAGGGCTTCAACTTACTAATAAAATGCAGAATAAATACAGGTTATGGGAAACAAAATGATAGATTGAAAAATACTGGAAATCTTTGCTTTAACCCCAAAAGGCGGAGCTGCCACCTCATAATAAATTTCTTGTAACCCCCTACAGATAAATGACATTTACACTTATCAAAAAAACCAACCCAAAATCAAATTTCAACTGGGAATAGGTAGCTGGTATGCTTCAGCTGGAAGCCTGAAACAGCTGTACAAAATTCTCCTCCCTCTGAGAGTCTAATTTAGTGCTATCTTTAGAAATACGCTGAATAAGAATTCTGTTCCCTCTTAAAAATATAAAGGAGAAATTAAAGAATAAAAATCAATCTCAAACACTGGAAGGTATATAGCTCATGAGAGGATACAGGGGAGAGGGTCAGGAAAAACAGGCCAGGAGACAGTAAAAAGCTGTGTGAAAGGGGTGCACCTGAAGAACATATGTTTCTCCGCAGTGACTTGCAGACTCCAGAGAGTGGAAAACCCTGCATGATGAATCCATGTGGTCGTTGCGCAAGCAACTGCAGAGGTAAGTGTTATGTACTAAAAAGAGTATGAAGAAGTTATAGAGGAAAAACTGTTGTCAGTCTAAATTCTTTTTTTCTCTAGGTATAGTATGATAGAAAAGGAAACTTATTGCCTTTATGAATTCTTAGCAACATTTAAGGTGTCCTTATACACCATGCATTAGTACTTCACGCATTCAAGATGTGTGGGAGTGTCCCTATACCACGAACATTTTCCTTTTGGCAGAAACTGTTGGAAATGTGAATTACCCCAGACCAATTACTAAATTAGTAATTATTTCTCTATGGTATATTTTCATAAAGCTTCATACAGGACCCAAAGATCTATTTCATCTGCTGCTGTATATAACTAAAACTAAACCCCAGTGCCCAGAATCTCAACAGTCTGAACTCAATTACATTAATATTGATAAGTTTTCCCCTTCACATCACTATTTCTGATTTAGCTCCTGAGAGAAAACAACAAAAATACATCTTGACCAAGCATCCTTACCCACCTTGGAAAACAATTGACATGCTTTATACCTCCTAGTGCCTCACAACACCAATTCTCAGTTATAATAGTTTTTTCACCTTGGCTAACACACCACAAAGATCACTAGCCAGCTAATTGTTGTATCTCTTTCTCTGTTTCTAAAACTTAGGAGGTGGCCAAATGCCTTCTAGCCCTTGCACACACAAACTCCAACAGTAGAAGAAAGTAAAAGCGGAATACAGCCCTGTGATTTGTTTTCTGTTAATACAGAGCATCTCCTCCTATGCAAGTTTTAGCAGGAAGTGATGTAATGATTATGTACAGCCCAAGTTAAAAGCAATGAGTACTCAGAAGGCAGGACAAGTGAGTGAGGGACAAGGAGGACAAGGAAATATGGCACAAATAGAAAAACAAGTGCCCAGCAGAGAAGGGGGGGGAAGCCAAAAGCAGAAGCATAAAAAGGGAAAAAAGACACATAAAAGAAGAAACTGAAAAATCAGGAAGGAAAACACATAAAAAGAGGAAAAAAAAAAATCAATTCACTTGATACAAAAAATATTTTATGTATTATATGTGCACAGGTCTTGTATTTACACAAAGAAGAGATGCGGTAGGAACGAAGGGAAAATTAAATGCTAAATTTGCCCCTAGTCATCTATAGTGGAATGAAGTTTCTAACATGACTCCTATAAGGCAGTGGACATCCAGAGTCACTTACTGATATTAAGCTTGTTTTGTCATTTTAGGACTCTTTCTGGGGAAAACAGTTTCATCATGAGAACAGACCCAATAATTACATACAGGTCTTCCCCTGTCTCCGTGATGAAGTAGTAGCAATGCCTAGATTTAGCTTGGTCTATGGCTAGCACAACATCAAAAAGAAGTGAGTGCCTACCAGGTCTCCTAGAAGTCCTCGATGGCTAAATTGGGAAAGCACTAAGTACGAATAAGAGTGAAATGATGGATCTGAGCAACTATTCTTTTGACATTTATGCTAAAGGTTCCTCCAGAAACAGTTTATATCCAGGCAACTAGTCTTACCAGTGCCCATAGCTTGCTAATCATATTAGAGAGCTTGAGACATTAGGGTCAAGTGACCAGCCACACAATGATTAAAGACAGTAATCAAGAAATCGAAACTAATTAGTACCTAAGCCTATTAAAATGGCTTAGAAATAAATTACTCCTACATGAATTTATGTCCAATGTTGAAAAGTAATAGTTTCAAAAATTGGTTGGTTCAGTCTCAGTATTCCCAAGTAGAATAAAGTGCATTGGGTTTCACTGGGGCACAGCAGACCACAGGAAAAAAGAGCCTGACTCCAACGCAGCCCTTTCAGATGAAGGGGTAGATTTTGAAGGGTCAAGTGTCACAGGGCTTGAATGGTCTTGCGCTAAGTTTATGGTTAACTCATCTGCATGGGAGCAAGAGTACATCTTACTTCAAAGAGCACATCCTAACTTCAGGAAATTTTACTCTTAAATATAAGAGCAATAAAAATAACTGTTTTCAGAAGTTCTGAGATGCCAAAGGGGAGAAAGCTAAAGAACAGGTAAACTCAATTTGTAGGGACTGGAAAACCTCAGTTTGAGATTGTGGTTTATGTGAACACCCTGGAAGCTGAGGTACCCTTTGGGGCTTGTTTAGTACACAGACCTGGATGAGGTGCCATCAAATTTCTAGCCTTTACCAGTGGAAATACTGCAAATGCAAACCTGCACCATGGCATTTCCACACATTTGTATTTATTCTCCCTTAAAACCAAAAACATGGAGATGAGCATAAAAACTATAAATTATGGAGAAGAGAGAAACATCATCCAACTCTTTTATACATCAATTTCAATTCTGATTTCACTTCAGAAAAGGATTTTGACTTGTTTTTATTAGGAACATGAATACAAAGAGATTTATGCATTCACCATGTATGTTATGCATGTGTAAAGACAGAATGCTTTTGGAGAGAACACTTCTAAGAAGTATGAAATTAAGCACATTATTCTTTCCATAGCTGAGGTTTTCTTGCTACCCCAATCTCTACTGAAGCACATTTGCTTGCATTTCAGAATACCTTACTTCAAAGTGCAGTTACAGATTCTTCTCATGGGAACAAGTAACATGACAATAAACTAACTGGATAATCAAGAGTAATAATATAGCAAATATTTTTTTAATTCAAAAATTAATGGTTTGATAATTATAGTAAAAAGAAAACCAGAAAGATTCCTTTTATTTTTTAAGCCATAGTTATTCTGCTCCAGCCCTTTGCATTTTGATCTATTTCTTTGGCTGCAGCTTCATCCCAAGTTGTAGAAAAAGGAATTTGCTGTCCTATTCCATAATGCAAACTTAGCTGTCCAGTATCTACTATATCCTACATGAAAGCAAACGTGAGCTCTTTTGATGGAGCAAGAAATAACTCCAAAAATTAATTATACTTCTTTTATTTCCCTTTGGAAAGCTTATAAAAGAACAACCCTGTGAAAACAGCATCCTTACTTTGAAGGGTGAGGGAGAAAAGGTGCTCCTACTCATCATGCAAGCTGAAACTCCAAGGGAAGTTGTGGCCGAGAACATTATACTTTGTCATGTGAATTCCAGCCATGCTCAGGCCACCTTTTCTTCTTGTAAACACCACTAAGCCTAATAATTGGTGGTGAGGGTGTTTTGATTTTGTGTTGTTTCTTTGGTTTTTGTTTGAGGGGGAAATGTTGGTTTTGATTTTTATATAATCCCATTTGTTGGAATCAGTCTTGGATGACTCTTTTGCAACTCCATCAACTCAAATACAGCTAAGGATATATGGGATACTGGGACTACTGCTCTCTGTCATGAATCATGATTGCAGCTGAATGAGCTGATTTTTTAAGAAGCAGCCTCCTTTCCATGGAAGGCTTTATTTTGGTTTTAAAGCATATGCTTAAAAACTAATGCGGAAAAATAGGTCCCAAGGAATCAGCAGGAACAGAAGTTCTTACCCCCTACCACCACACTCGCGTTTAGGAAGTTAAAATACGTGATTGTTGCTTAAGTGAATGAAAACTTCTATTCCTTTTCAAACTTTTATCCTTTCTTTCTTACTTACACCAATCCTTACTATTTTTCATCTGCTCACTCAATTTTTACCTCGGTTTGTTCACTAGTTCTCTATGCCTTCTTTATCTATTCTTTCCCCTACAAAATCACATTAGTTCTTTCAGAGTTATGGCTGCAGCAGCAGCATCTCACACCCTCTTTGATGGCCCTTCTCCAGTCATTCGCTTGCTCTGGAGCAAATGCTGGGGCTCAGTACAAAAAGGACCATCTGGTGCATGTCAAATGAGCTTAGATACTGAGAATGAAATTTTTAACCATGCTGGACTACCCTAGTCATAAAAGTGTGAAGCAAAGAGAACACCAGCTGCAGATTTCCTTCAAGACTTCAGAGGATTCGATCTGCATCACTGCCTGAAGTGAGTGCACTGCAGAGGTTCTGTTCCCTGAGGAGGCAGGGCTGCTCCGGTTGGTGGGAGCAGGCAGCTCCGGCTTCAGTTCAGGTAAGGGTAGGAGCACATCTGGAGTGAGGGGCAGAGAAGCACTATGCACTGCTGACTCCTTCAATAGAGCAGGGAACCCCGAGCTCACCTTTGCAGGTGCCTGCTCACACCAGCATGGGCTAAGCTCAGGTCAGTGGTATTAACTACCAAGATTACCAAGATATCCACCTCAGTAAGTGGATTTCTGCAAGTGCATCGTGAACCACACAGAACAGGGCACAACTCTGTCTGCTGCCTTGCACAGAAAAGGAGTTGACAAAAAAAGACATGCACAGCACACTTCTCAGTGTTACGTGAGAAAAGCAGCACGTCTGGCAGTAATTCAATTTGAGCCTGTTATGTTTCTAAACGTGTATGTTTCTTGAGGTTTGGCCACCAAATGTACTCTCATTATCATAGCTTCCTGGCATTCTCTAGTCCCTGTGAGCTATTTTCCCTGGGTGCATTGTGCTCTTCGCAGCAGTAGCAGCTGCTGATAGTCACCTGGATGCATTTGTCAGGGCAGAGCATCTTTACGCCATTTCAATCATTTATTCAGGACAAACGGTACTAAGCAACCCCAAATAGCTCTACTTCTCATTGCTTATGTTAAACCTTCAGTCACTCTCATTACTGTGCTGTAAGGATATGCAAGTCAGTTGCTTGTTACCGTCGAATATGTTAATTTGCCTCTACTATGAAACAAACCCAATCCTATCAAAAACAACAATAAAAAAAGGCAAAATCACATTGAAGCAGTTACAGAAAATTTCCCATGTAATGAAGAAGGCATGGTCCTTCATTTCCACCTCTATCATTAGTTACACATGTGGAATTTTATATTTTTCCATGATCATGGACTATACGCCCTGGGAAAACAAGTATCTGGGGGAGGGAGAGGAATTTGCTGAGGAACATTTCCCTAACAGTAGTTTTTTTTCATCCATTGATTTACAAGCCACTGATTTACAAGCTGTGAATGAATAGTAGCCTTCAACAACAGGAAGCCATGCCATTGAGAAACCCTATAGTGTCAGGTGGAGCCTGGAGACAAGCCTGTCTGCTAGCGGGGAAATTCACTCCAGGAGCCTCCTGTAATCAGAGCTGTTAACCAGAAGGAAATGTCTTCAGTACTCTTACATGGCCCTTAATCAGATACTGACAGAGTCCCTTTGATCAATGCATTTTCAAAACGAGGGTAACTGCAGTTTACAGTATGTCTACACAGATTTCACAGCCAGTTCCCAATGTGCACAGTCAGAGGAATTACTCTGACTTCACCCTCTGCTCTCCTTTTCTTTTGCTGTCTCAGAAGACGGCGTCCAAGAGACTTAGAAATTAGCAGCACAGAGCACAGTGGATGCTTAATAGCTTTGCCGGTCCCCTGCACGCGGCAGGGAGGCAACCTTCACTTGTGTGTCTCAGCATTTTACAGCCTTGGGGATGAGGCAGAAGGAGAGAAAACACATTTGGTCAGCTATTTTTGAAGGGTCCAGGCTGATGGGGAGCCAAGGCTGGAGAATCAGACTGAAACAGTCTCCCATACATTTACTGTGATTTAAACAGTATTGCTGACCCTATACCCTGGAAAACTCAGAGTGAATTAATCTACTACGAACCACTAGATGCATAAAAACTTGCACTGAATGAAAACAGCTAGCTTTGCCTAGAAGTGTGTAATCCAAAACGCTACATCGTTTGGCACAAGAGGAAAAACAAAGGGAGACAGGTATCAGCATTCCCTGCTCTTCGCTGCAGTGGCATTCTGCAACATGAAAACTGGCACACCCCAGGACTAATTCCTTCAACTGTAAAAGTAATTTGGTAAACCTGAAAGGCTTTTGTGGTTTTACTGTTTGAGGAAAGGACCTCTGTATCCAAATAAGCAGAAGACCCCAACAAGTGGTTCCGCATATTACAGAGTGAAAGAACAACAGGAGACGGGGGGGGGAGAGAGATGATTTTTAGGTCCCATTCCACTAAAAGAATGTGCTGCAAGCAGAGAGATCATCGAGAAAAACAGGAATATATTAATCAGGCAGTCATTCCCCATCCTCTTACATCACCTGGTTGTACCCAGGTACAGCAGGGGTCCAAAGCAGTGGGTGATCGTACATAGCATATGCAGTGAACTGTGTAGCACAGATGGTATATACATTGCAGAAACATAAGATAAAAGCTCCCCTGCTGTTCTGTGGCTTTCTTAATAGAGTGCCTATGCACCATCAGGTGAATTAAGAGTAGAGGAGCAGCTTTAACTCTAGATTTCCTCACCTCTGTGTTAGAACACTTTTCTTGTTTCATTTAAGTACTTATTAAGTCACCGAGGAAATGAAGGAAATGAAGAATGTGATGTTAAGACAGGGTGTAATTTAAATGAAGCCTTCTCAATTTTATAGTCTTATTACATAGTAAAAAATACCCCACAAAACATATAGATCTATTCCATAGCAGATGTACATAGTAATAAGAATAATAATAGCAATAAATATATGCATAAACCCTGCTCACATATGGCTCAGAAAGCTGGAAGAATGCTAGTACTGTTGTTCAAGGAATGAGATGAAACCACAACTAGCACTGAAATGCTTTTAAGGGCCGCACACCTCCAACAATAGAGAGAAGATGAGAACATCTGAAAAAGAAATGGCATTTCATTTTGAGTTTGCTGCTGACCTGTATGCAATGCATACCCATTTCATTAAGCATACAATTAATCTGGATTGCAGCACCCAGAAGACACAGCATTTTATGAGTGAAATCCCACCTTGGGCTTACTGCTTACCCCTTTCTCCTCCGAATATAGAGGTACCCCACTAAAAAATTAGTATATCAAAACTACACAGTAACTCCATCTCTTGATCTGGACCAGATAGATAGAGAGTTGTGATTTTGTTGGTTCTTATTTTTGGTATTTTCCTGAAAGAAAGCAACTTTCCCAGAGTTTCACCCCCTAAACTCCTGCCATACGAGGCATATGGTATGATCCTGATTCTCTACTAAATAAGTTTTACATATTCCTTCATGCGTCAAGTTGACTTGTCATGCATCCACATGGTGTTTCTAGTAGCGATAATGACCTTTTAAGTAACTGTTTCTGTCTTTAAGCCTGATTCTCTCATCCGTCTACCATAACCTTTTAATACAGAAAATCTCAAGGAGTTTTCTACCATTTCATGCTTTATTCCATGATACCTGAAGAACATCAATAAACCATAAAAACAGTTAGCCATTAACCTTTCCTATTCCTTAGTAAAGAATTGTCATCCTTGTTGTCAAGAATCATAGCCAAAAGTTTTATGAGCCATCGTAAGACAAAGTAATCCTGTCCTTAGATCTGTGTGTTTTTTACATGTTCTCGTTCATCCACACATTCCTTCCATGAAGGAAAATAAACCCCACCCTGAAGAAATGGTAGGATGGGATAAAAGGATTCAGCACAGACACATAAGAAGGCTGTGTTATTGATAAGTGATTAAACAACTGCAATACATCATCGGGAATTTGCAGCTTACAACTTTGCACTGAAATACAGAAGCACTTATCCCTTATGTTGTAAGAGGAGACCAGCTTCCTGAAACAGAGCTCTTGGCTTCAGTCTCTCCTCCTCCTCACCTCCCTGTTGAATTCTGAAACCATTGCAGGGCTCCACTATAAGCAGAGGGAACCAGATGGCCAAGCAGCCCCCACAGAGCCCAGTGCTGAACTGTGGTAGCCAAACACTACTACCTGGCCTCAGCAGGACTAAGAGGCCACTGGGTAGGAGTGATAAAATCCAGAACTCTAACCCATTGTGAGACTATTGCTTCAGTATTTTGCTTCTTACTAATCTGACTAATCTACTGATCTTACTAATATGACCTTAGGTTAAAGCTCTTCATAAAAAAGCTGAAAACAATTGAAGCTCTTCCTTTTCCCTCACCCAAGATTTGCACTTATCCCTTTCACAGTGACGTGTGCTCCTTCACCTTACCACGATGCCTTTTGCCTTCTTATCTGCAGCATGGACAAGAACATCAAGGATGCATGACCATTACAAAGGAAATCGAGACCAATGCATCACATAAGAAAGCTTACTGGACATTTTTCCTCCCTATGCCCATCACATATTATCTTTTATTTCATCAGCACTTTTTGCTGCATAAAGGGAAGCAACCCAAGAAATGGAGAGGGAAGCTTTTATTCAAGTCTTTAGGCAGCTGGGTTGCTCCTTATTAGCCAAAGACAGGCAACACAAATTAAAACAGAAAGAGGATAACATTCATGAGCCCTAGTATGGCTTCAGTGAGTTTCGTTAGCCTAGAGCTTAGTGCCTGTCCTGGCAGAACTCAAGGGTCTTGAGGAGACAGCAAAGCATGGAAGTGGAAATCCTTCCTAGCTGCTGTGTGATGGATGTGAGATATTAGGATGTTGTTGTCCTTGTGGATGTTTATACATATACAGTTTTCAAGCAAAACATAAACAAACAAGTCAAACCAGTGTGTAAGCCTAAATAGGAGAGCAACCTTGTGTGTTAGCCCAGCGATTGAAAGCAGATGTAGGACTTTGCAATTAGGCCTGATTCAAGCTGCCTGAAGTATAAAAGCAGTTGTTTTGGAAATGAAGGGAGGGACTGGGGTAATGTAAACACAATTTGTCTTTTTGCTGCACATGGCAACGGATTAAAGCAAAGGCAAGCAAATTAATCATGGGGCAAAGAAAGAAATTCTTCAGGGAGGGCATTTAGACGCTATCATCCTTCAAAAATGAAATGTTTGAGTGTTGCTGGTTCAGAGATTGTATTCTAATTATGCAGATCTGCGACCTGACCAAAAAGGAAGTTCTGTGGCTATTGAACACACACGCTTCCAAGAACTTACCATTAAAATGACTGCGAATTCATCAGGAAGAAAATACCAATAGGTGCCCGATTTGGTCACTTTCATCCCTTTTGTTTGGGATCCAGCTGGTTTAGAGCATGAATCTTACCTATATGTACAGTGGCTTTCAGAAGAAGGTTTCTCGAGTGGAACCTCCAAGAACAAACAATACAAATGTTTCCTCGCTGCCCCACACAAGCTGCTCTTGGCCTCCTGCACCATGAAACTGTGTTGGGATTCTTGCTGTGGCCACAGATGCAAAGAGTTTGGGCAAAACAAGAAAGGGTTGACAAGCCCCATGCCTAAAAAGTAACTTTCCTGTAACACCACTAATAGTTTTCTTTACTGATGTGGTTTAGTTTCAGGGTGGGTTGTTTTGTTGGGGTTTTCTTTTGACTGAATATTGTAGGGTTTAATAGTATCAGGCTGAAAGGAAGTACATGAAAGCACTTGCATCACCGCAGAGCCACAGAATGTGGTTGGGGTTTGGTTTTTTCTTTTCCCCCTATGGTTGCTACACGTAAGACCTGTTAACATCAGCTACTTGCTCTGCAAAGGGTGATGTTACATTTTTTTAACCTCTCAGAAACTTATATGTTCCGTATTAACAAATAGAAAAATAGCACAACAGCTTCACTGCCATTCCATTAGAATTTTAGAACAGGATAATAGGCTAAATATCTCCTTCATTTCAGATAATTAGAGGCTTGAATGCACTTTAAAATATCAGTGATTGGTGAATGATGCAGTAGAGCATATGCCAGTAAAAATAAATCTCACAGAACTAGGAAGCACTCAGAAGGGAGTTTTGGGGTTGGTTAGGATGGTGTGAGCAAGCAACATGTGGCTGTCCCACTTCTGCAGGCTCCTTTTGTAGTCATCATCAACTCTCAACTAACTTTGGCTTCTGAACAACTTGCATCTCAATTTGCAGAAAGCCTATGAACAGCATTACTCACAGGGGGAAAAGAGGGTTGCTTAATATTGTTGGAGGAGCTTTGGGGAGGTTTGGGATTGGGTTTTTTTAATGGCTCTTCCTGTTTGATCAGGTCTGAGGGAGCAGAGGCACTAAAAGCAGGGAATTCTAACCCACCACAATACTAAGGGCTTTGTGTTCCCCACAGGGAACGAGGTTACCGCAGCCTCAGAGGCAGCGAAGCCAAAAGCACCATAGCTCAAGCCGATACAAAAAACACACAGGAAATCAAACTTGGATGTTGTAAAAACGAAATAATATGGAAGTTGTTTGTTTTGAATGCAGCGACATTAAATTCCAATTTAAAGGCAGTTCAGGAGTCACTGCAGCCATTTCAAAGTAGTCAGCCTAGTGGTTTGTGAAGATGCGCACTTTGGACCACGCAGCCCTAGGATGACTTTTCAAGGGAAATTTAAGTGCCTTGTGTCAGCTTTGAGAGGGTCTGCTCTCAGGTTAGAGGAACTCCAACACCTATGGTGGGGGAATCCGTTTCCTGGCAAGGAGGGCCCAAGCAGCAGCCCATTTGTGTAGCAACACCCTTGCCACCTTCTGCTACCAACTCTGACCATGCTTACTGGCAGAAGCAGCATTGCTTGGAACATCTACTAGTATTATAATACCAGCATAACAGCAGGCATTTTCCATCATGCCCTTAGAGAATTCAAGGGAAGAAGGGGGAAAAAAAGGAAATAAATCAGCGTCCCAAGTCTTGTTTTACTAATGTGTTTTCATTTTACTTTCACATACCACTTTTTCCAAGCAAGAAAAAGCAGCAGCCTTCAATTGAAGGCTTGTGATTTTGACTGTTTTGCAACACACGTACTATTGACTAAGAACAAACACGGTTTTAAGGTGTCTAAGGTTATGCTGAGCCAGTACTTATCTTGAGGTTTCTTCCATATTAATATTTCCCCAGTCTGTTATTTCAAGCCTTATAGCTAAAGGAGTGACTCCAGGCTGGGGAGCTGGAGTTACTCCAGAAGGTGTCACTGTTTTGCAGAAACCTTCCCAGGCAGCTTACACTGATATCAATACAGTCCAAACAAACCAAAGGGTTTCTAGACTAAGTCTCTAATAAATTCAGCTGCTCTGCGCTTGCTCTCAGTGAATGCAGATCTACCACCTAGGCAGGCCTATTCTCTAATTCATAGTTACTTGATTTAACACATAATGTTAATTTTAGCATCTGATCATTTCACATTGGCTCCAATGTAACACAAGTTACCCCATTCCCTTTCAGGATGCATACTGTTCTTCTCCTAATATTTCAGTAGGAACAAAGATGTTGGAGTAGGGTGGATGAGGAAGGTTTCCAGACAAGGCAACAGACAGGTACCCTCTCTGCTCCTTCAACTAGACAGGAGCTAATCATGTCTCAAAAGAGCAAGGTGCACTAGGAAAAGCAAAGGACTTTTCTTCACAAAGATGATATGTAAGCTCCATAAGCTGAATGTAGCAGCAGTTCCCAGGAGCTCCTTTAGTGTTATTCAGAGATTAAGTAACTCTGACACATAACCGGATGACTACTTTATTATGAAGCTTGGGGGGGTTTCTTTAGATCAAGTCCGGCTTTCTTGTTCTTATAGAATAAATCTCAAGGAAAAAAAACTAAACAAAATAAAAGAAACTTATAACAAGACTTAGGGCTGTTTCTGTAAAATTATTTCTGAGATTTTATCCTCTTTCTGCTTTATCCAGCTGCTCACAGCAAAACTGTTACCAGTATCCCTTGGCTTAGAGGCTTATTTGCTCTTACTAGAAAAGCCATATACCACCACACCATAGTCACCTGGAGGCCTGATCAATTGTTCTTCCCTTAGCCAATCTTTATCCCTGTCAGTATTAAAACATTTCAGGACTTGATCATTTATGAACACTGTTTCCATCTCAACAAGTTTACCTTGTCAGGTCTCCCCGCCTCCGTTAAGTGTAAAACTTTACAAGATCTCTTGTCCAGGGATCCAAGATAGTTTAAGGCATGCTCCTGAAAACTGATTTCTATCCTCAAACATATAAAAATTCAATAGTTCCTCATTACATCCGCTCAATTGCCAGTGTAATGAAATCTTATGCCATAATAATTTTCATTGCAGCACATTGAAACAGCAATTATTTCTGCTCCACAAATAACTATTCTGTTGGCTGGTGTGGTTATTCAGCGAGAGCAAGAGATGTGCAGAAGTGCAGGAAAAGTATATAACCCAACTGGATTGCTGGATTCCATACCCCTCTCCATCTCTCATTAAGTACAAACAGCCAAGGGTTTGGGCAGACTACCCCCCTGTCCATAGACCCTGTCAGGTATTCCTGAACTTAACATGAAAAAAGTACATCTTGGATAATAGTGGTATCAACTTAGTGAAGATCTCCCTTTAATGAAGCCTTTTTGTCCCCCACCACCCTTCCAATTTTTCTAATCCCTGTAATCAAAGGCATTGTTACATCTAAAGAGGCAAAGGAACAAAACCCTTTTCATGACAATACAAACAGTTGTAGCAGAGACTTCAGGCTGCTTCTGTCACCATGTTCCCACTAGTGACCAGGTTCCTGGGCACTGGATGTGCTGGTACTGCCCCAGTTCTACTCCAGAGGAAATAAAAGACCTACAAATAACCCACAACCCTCAAACAACACACCCAACCCCAACACACTGAAGCATCCCACTTAACTGGGAGCTTTTCAAGGAGCATGGAAAAGACAGTTTCTCATCTCTCCTTCATTCAGGATTAATAAAAAGCTGAGCAACCATGGATGAAGATGTGTTACTGAAACTCACAGAAATGTAAAAGGTTTTAAAATTGAAACTGTTGGCCTTTAAGTGGCTTTAGATAATAGCTGAGCTACAGCCATGCTGCTTTTAATCTAACAGCACTGAGTGGCAAATGATAGCATGAAGTGGAGAGGAATGGCTCCCCTGCAGAGCCTTGCTCTTTAGTAAGTTTTTAGCATGCTTACTAATCAAATATGAAAATAAGCATGCCATCACCAGCACCTTTTAGTTTATAAAGAGACTTGAAACAAAACCTCACATACTTCTCACGCAGTTGAGTTAGCAATTAATGAAAGGCTTTCCATCTGGAAATTATCCTTCGCTGTAAACTTCTTTCTTTCTCCTTTCTGTTTATCAGAAGACCAAACATGAAAGTGTAAACAAGGGATTTTGGAAGTCTTTAACAAGTTATAACACAGTCAAAGTCAAAAATGCTATGTAAACTACGAGTGTAAAGAAGTTCCTCAACACTATCAAGGTAGCTCACTCCAGACCTGGTACTTTTTGCAAGATTTGTTTTCTTCACTGCTTCTTTTTCTGCCCACTGAATCCCATTAGTCTTGCAGTCAGCCTAGATCTCATGTACTCCCATGGTTTATCATCATATTCTGGTGATAACTGTGCCCTCCCACTTCTGACCCAGATCCAAGCTCAAGACTTCCATTTCTCAGCCTCTCTGCCATCTGACGATTTTTGACTTCGAATTAACCATTCGGCTCATCACATTGTCCTACAATGTGAACATGGTACAAGTTCCTTTTCTAAACATGAGTAGTATTTGTTAACCATAGCTATGTAACAAGACATTAAGCAAAGTTTCTGCAACCAACCAAAGGATGGTTTGCAGGAGACAATTTCCGTTTCACTCCTCTCATCAGGAGGCTTAATCAGACTTGGAAAGACCATTTAAAACAGCACTGAAACTTGTTCATAGTAGACAAATTTTGAGGTACACCAAAAACTTAAGCCTATATCAGGTTATGTTGGTGCAGTCAATGTGGTATTGATGGGTCAATTGATGCAAACAATGCTGTTCCTCAAAAGAAGCAGGTGGTACACCTTCACTTCACCACAGGACAGCTGGGCTTTTTTGGTTTGGTGAGAGGACAGGGTAGCTGCTGTACCACAAGAGATATGTAGAGGCTCACGTGCAACACGCCCTTCACACATGCTGCCAGGGCAGAGCCTCAAAGCACTCCCATCGTATCCAGAAGGAAGAGGAAAACAACACAGAGCAATCACTAATACATGGGGGTATGGGTGCTGCAGTAGGACAGAAGGAGAAGTATTCATCACCCTGCTCTACTAACCATTACCTTTGGCCACACACAAGATCCTAATGTATGATGAATTGTATTGTCTCAGAGGACGACATGGAGCTCTTTGTCTCCGAGTACGATTTCCATGTGTTTTCCTATTATGTAAAGAGTAAGTCACAGCTCTGATTTATGTGAGGCTACAACCACTTCTTTGCTTTGCAAGGGGCTTTTCTGTGTGTATTTTAGACTTCACGCACATGTCCTGTGCACAGGACAAGCACAAAGGTGATGATGTTCGGAGTATAAAGGACTTGCACTCATCCATCTGTTATTCAGTGATGGCATAGCTTGGACACTTGGCTTCTACAAAACTCTGTAACTTAATAAGGAGGTAGGTAAGCTATTTGGAGCCCCATGCACTTAGTTTAAACACGTAACGATAACAGAGAAAAGCTAGGGACACAGCTGGAAGAAAGTACATCAGCTCAACTGACAAATTCAAGAAGCTACTGCTATTTTCTGCTTTAATTTATTCAGCAGAAGAAAAGAAACCAATCAAACTTGCAGATTTAAATAACTGAACTTTCACAATTCACACTAAAGGAAACTCTGGTTCTTCCACCGCAAAGGCTCAGCAGTGTTTGCCCGGAGTCATAAAGGTGACATAGACCAGACCTGGCACACTCCAGGACATATCTTTGGCAATATTTTAATTGTTGGAGCCAAGCCTCATCCTACCAATGCTGTTGAATAAAAGCTTTCATCAGAAATCATGTTTTACATCAAAAAAAGAAGAAAAATTGGCCTTGATGGACTCCACCTTTACGCAATCAACAGGCCCTCCTAAGGGGTTTAGCTTCCAGAGCCCTGCTTCCTAGCCCCCACTGAATTCTTGTAATGGAAACTTGACATGCAGAACCCAAAGCATCCAAAGCCACTGGTCTTATTAATTAAGGGCCTCCTGCCTTCAAATTTCTTCCAAAAGTCAGTTTTTCCTTTAGCTCCTCCAGACCTCCCTTGTGTTACTCTTTCAGTTGCTGCAACTTCAGCTGCAATGCAGGGGTACATCTATGTGGCAAGGCTAAAAAAAGCAAGCCTAAAACTTTCACTAAAGCTCATAAGGTTCAATTAGATCAAAACAGGCAAAACTTGGATCAGCAGAGCCCAGTTAGCATAGCTGTGGCCCTCTATCCCTCCCTGGCATAGTCATCAGTAAAACAAGCAAAACCAAGCAGAAGAAAGGATGGGCTAGAGAGAGGTGATCATCTGAAACAACCGTCTAATAATGCACAATCTTGATTCACATACATAATAAATACATCCTCTTCCTTTTCATCAGCATGTGTTGACACCTACGGTAATTACTCCCAGAAAGTTAACTCTCTGAGGGCAATATTTCCATCCTGCTTAATTGCACAAGTACCAACTTGCAGTCTACCAGTACTGATGAGCAGCGACATCCTCCTGTCAGCCAACTAATTTGTTGGCACGAAATGCCACAGACACTTTCTTCTCTATCTTTCAAAGCCTCTCATGCAAACGAGGCAGAGTAATTAGCACTGACCTTTGGCTAATGCTGGTTGCCAATCAGTGGTGCTTTCATACTCTGTTGCTACACTTATATATCCCCATTTAGCAACCAGGAGTACAAACTACGCACACGGTGCTCCCAGCAGGCAGGTGGCAATGCTCACAATCTGGTCACCGTGAGGGTTTGGTATGTTTCCCTAGTACTGCTAGGGACTGCTATCGCAAGTGTCCAAAGGGAACGGAATTTCATGCTACTCCTCACCTTATAGAATGAAAGGAGAATTTTAGTCTAAATACCTGAAAACCCACAAAGAGAAAACAAAATAGACCTGACAGGCACTTTTCTTTCAGTGAAAAAAATGCAGGCAGCTGGGGACTTGCAGAAAGCATGGGCAAACTGGAACATTACAGCCCAGCATGGCAGCAGGACTTGCTGCTCCGCTACAACCTTACAGCAAAGGTTGTTTGAAGCTTCAAAACACTAAGGTTCAACAGTTAAAAGTTACCACAAAATGCTCCATTACCACTTTCAGAAGCGACTTCCCTCAGGACGTGGCAGGACACAGGGGGCTGTCCAGATGAGGTGGTCTGTCTATCTGTCCATTCCCCTAGCAAGTGATCTCCCTAAACCTCCAGGGTTTAGTCTGAGCTCCCCTTCTCCAGGCAAATTGGTTACAGTCTCATTCACTGTCGAGCGACTCCAACGGAAGATAAATCACCACGCGTTAATCTTTTATAGTCTACATATAACATAAAAGAGCAGTAACTTGACACTTTAATCACAGTACTGTTAGGAGCTGCTGTCCCCTACCAAGCTGTGAGCACCTCCCGCACTTGGACCCATTGTCCTAAGCCTCCCCACAGCTGTCAGAGGGTGAAAAATGCCACCTCTGCCTGTTTGCAAGCATAAAGATTAATACAGAAGTCAATGAAAGTTGCTGGTGCCTACCAGGACATAAGAGGAAGCAAATGGTGCTGGAGCTCAGGTATCTAAGCACTCTCCCACCAGAGGGTTTCAACTTGCACTGAAGATGCAGAAGTGCTGGCATGCGGGTTGATACAATGACATTCAGGAGCTAAAGGCTGTCTTCTCCATACACCCTGAACACCTATCCAATAGGTTCTCTCTCTAGTTCTGACAAAGCTCGGTCTAAAGCCACATTAAAGTAAAACGTGACCGACCCTGGGAAGCCATTTGTCTACAGGACACCTTTTTACCTCCCACATGCACAGGGTTAAGCAACCACATAAACCCTCTCTGCTGTTTTCAGCATCTGCAATTAGTCAAATGTAACAAAAGCTTTTGGCCAGTAGCATACAGTCTTTCATGGATGCAGATAGAGAAGGGAGCTACTTCAAAAACACATAACTAGCCAACTAAACAACAAGACATAACTAATTATCAGTGGGCTACGTGCTAAAGAAGGTACCTTTGCCTCCACAATAGCAACAGTGTGTTTTGAAATCTAGGAGTAGCAAGCTGCAATAAAGTCATGGTAAGCTTTATTTGGGGAGGAGAGAAAGTAAGATTCCTATTATCCTCATTAATTAATTGCAGGTGAGGTTGCATTCCTGTAGAAGATGAGTCCTGACCAAAGCATTCCCATTAGCCAACAAGGCAGACATAAGAGGCTATGCCTAGAAGTAAACCAGACAAATTCTTTAAGACATGCACATTTCTGTTTCTGAATTGCTCCACGGAGCAAGTTGTTCCCTTTGGACCGGTGTAAATACTCTTGGACAACTTTCCTTTAAGAGGTTCTGAGCCAACAGCTTCCTCTGAAGCCAGGGAAAACTGCAGTTTCTCAACACCTTCAACTACTAGGCAAGCTCGTAGATATACACATGTGTGGATCATATATACATAACACACACAGAGCTGCAGGAAGATATTTGAAACAGAGTACCCTTTTGTATTTACTTTACAATCACCATGGGACACAACAAATTAACTGAACTAATCAGCTAATAGAGAGCATTAACTCTTTCAAAATCTAGATGCTGTGGTTCCTGGATACGGGAATTGATACCAGACAGTCTTTAGGCGCTGACTGTGTTAGTGATTATGTCCAATTATGGCAAAGAAAAAGGAGCCTGAAATGTTTGAGCTGGAGCAGAGAGAGAAGCATAATTTGTGCCTTATGTTAGGCAGATCTTCTTCACTCTTATAGCATTATTTAATTATTCACAATCTATTTACCATCAAGGAGACGATCCAGCCATGTGCTCTGTAATATTTACCATTTTGCCAAGCTGTCTGATGCTAACACATTCTATTAATAGGGTACCAAGGGGTGACGCTGAGTGAAACTGCACTGGAGTGGTTCAAATCATGTTCAGCTCACAGACAATTTGTCAAGGTGGGAGGCTGAGTTTCAAGCCTGGAATGTAATTCAATTCTGTGTCCTGACAAGAGGCGGCATTAGTGCCTTCTGCACACAGGGCAAGCGATACTCCGAAAGCCTGCAACAGAACAGCAATACGATTATCCTACACATCCTCCACAAAGAATGCCTCTGTGTTTTAGCTCCACAAAACTGCTCTTTCTTTTTGCCAAGATAATTAACTGTGTGATCTTTTTACTTATCGCTGTGTCTGGCATCCATATTTCTGACACATACACAGCATTCAGCATAAAACAGAAAACACTCCCTGCTGGCAGGAGGGATTTGGCCAAAGTTTTGCTTTAAAGTGTCACTGCTTTTCCACAACACCCTCCTCTTACCCCCAACCTCAAGTTAATAGAGGTAATCAACCTTTTTCAACTAAAAAAAGGCAACTTCTAATTCAACAAAAGACTTGCATCCTCCAGGCAACTGAGAAGTAGGCTGAGAACGTCTCTCTTCACGCTGAGGATAGTATCAAAGTTGCCTCTAACCCCTCACCTATCCCTCAGCATAACAGTCTTTTCCTCCCTCCCATCACAGACATCATAGATTTAGGAACTATCTTTATAGCATTTTGGCCCAGCACCTACCCACGCATGAAAGGGCAATAAAAGGAAGAAGTCTGGAAGGGAAGGAAGGAAGGCAGCTCTATTTCCACCATACAAATAATCAATGTTACTGGGAATTTTATCACCCTTTAAAAAAAAGTCTCATACTATAAAGTGACATAATCATCATACCTATAAACCTTATCAGTTATAATGTATTTCATTGAAGCAGAAATTATCAGGTCTAGATAATGCAAACAAAAGCCAAGCATCCATCTTAAGGCACAGTAGCGTTCAGGGCTCACAGAGGCAGAGCAAGTTTAACAAAAATACACTTAAATACCACCAACAGTTCATGAAGCAAGTACTACAAGGATTGAGACAGAAAGAGAGGATCAGTGAGACACAGGAGCAAGAAAGATACACAGGAAAGCAGTGATTTCTTCACCACCCTCCTGAAGTTGCAAGGACAGCAAGCAAGTCTCCAGCTTGATGCCCCCCTGCCCATACCAGCTCTGGGCAACTGGAAAGCCCATTTTGCAGAGCCACCATTCCCTCTCCCAGCACAACTAGGAGATGTTCTCTTATACACTGCTGCCCATCATCTCCAAAGTGGCATCAGGACACAAATGATTAGTGTTGAGCAGCAAAGCAGAGACCATAAAGTAACTGGGGACGGAAATGTAACCAGGGCAGAAGAAGCCCACATTCAGCAAAAGAAAGAAGAGAAGAAACAATAAAAAGTGCAAGAGGCTGCTTTCTGCACTGCTTCATATTTAAGTCGAACACAGAGTCACCCCCACCAATGCAGAACATGATTTTAGCAGCATTCCCATGGTGTGGGACAAGACTTACGCTAGAAGCAAGAGGGGTCTCCAAGTGTCTTCACCAGACACAAGGAAAAGCCACGGGGGGAAAATCCTCAGCATTTTTTAAAACTCCCATCAAAGCCCCAATTCCTAGCACTTACTGAGGAGCAGTCAACCTAAGCTTCAACATGCATATGTCCATACTGCTTTTGTTTTCTTCAAGAAAGCATGCCAAATGCGGTACCAAGCCTTTCACTCATTAGACGCCACTAAAACATAAACCATGATAAAGGTCTTGTATAGGACAAATCAGAACCACAAGGACCTATAGACAAGCCCACCACCTACTCAAGCAGGAAGGGGCAAACAAGAGCAGGAGCACAAAGGAGGTCTGCCACCACTCCTGGTTTCAGTCAGACAGATTTCACTTCTCAAGGTGCAAAGAAATCTCTGCCTCATCTCAAGACAAGGGCAGGCACATCAGAACCCCCAGCCCATGCAATATCACACAGCCAGGTACCCACACTTGTGGAGATGGATTTCCCCCCCATATCTCAGAGGCTTCCAGTCAACCTGTAGCATAACAACCATATCATGAATCCCCCTTGCAACTACCACAAGGCAGCCTCTCAAGCCAATTTTTTCCATGTGGTAGCCCACAAACTAGCCCATGCCATGCCAGAGGGTAGCCCTAGGGTCACCTCACATTCAAGAGCACAAACTAGAACAATACCAAAAGCTATTTTACCTTTGGTCAGCCAGCAGAGAGAAGCCCCTCAGGCAACTACGGTGTGCTTGAGCACCAGTGAGAACCAGATATACCCACCCCACATTACTTTAAGCATACACAGCTGTGGCATGGCAACCCCCTTTTACACCCCCATGTAAAGGACCTGCCTTCAGATTACCTAGGATTTTAAACAGGTGCTGAGGACTACACATGATAAAAGGCCATAAAAAAATAAGGCCATTAAGCCCAGGGGTGCTTTTTTTTCCTTCTTTATAACTTTTTAATTGCTTCTACAGGATAGAAAGCTAGAGTAACCTATTAATCCCAATATAAGCTTTTCCCAGAGTAAAAGTTTGGACTGGATTTACTTTTATCCTAATCTGTCCCCTGTGTAATTCTGTGGAAGACAATCAAGTTACAGCATGGGAAAATATAAGCTTTTATATCTACATGCAAGCTCTCTTATTATTCACTGCAGATGGATGCAGGTGCAGGTAGTGGCTACCGATACCATTTAAAAGCTCAGCTACACACTTTCCCCTAAAGATATGTGGATAGTAAAAGGAAAAGGTTGAAGCTGCACAGGTCAAATGTTAATCTCACAACAGAAACGGAGGTTTCTGTGACAGTAGAGCAAATTCCTGGTTGCTTGGGTCTCCAACATTGCTCACTGATTACAACAGGGGCCATGACAAGGGACTCTGGAGCACTTCATGCACTAGGGAGCATCCATCTAGATGAACGGGAGATGTGTTTTGAGCCCCTGGCCATATGATATATTTGTCTCTCACATATCAGGCCACGAATCCATTCCTGCCTCAGATGATCATTTCCTAAGCATTTTCTGGAAGAAGGTAAATCCCTTAACTGCCTTGAAATAAATCTGCAAGTCATTAGACATCTTGAGGGGGACACAGGGCTCCAGCTGTGCCAGGCTGGAAGGCAATGCTCCGTCCAGGCTCGGAATAGCAAGAAAGGGGACAGGCATCTTTCTACTTAAGCCCCAAACCCAAGACACAAGCACAGTGCAATTCGATCATCTTTCATTTCTGTTTTTGTTTGGCCGCAGCCCAGTTTTGAGTTGATTTGTTGCTCTTTCTTTTTTTCACTCTCATCAGTGAACAGGAATTAAACCAAAGGAAGGCCCCATGTGTTTGATCAACCCACCCACACAGTTTTGTAAACATCCAGTGAATCTACATGTGGTATCACTCAGTTAATAAATAGAAGCTCATGCTTTCACCATTGCTGTCACTGTGCAGTGTCCTGAAAGGCAGTAGTGTAGTGCACCAGCTCCACACAGACAAGAAGTGGGATGCTGGTTTTCACTGTGAAACTGCAGTTAATGTAGAACTGGACCTCGAGACAGCAGAGACCCAAAATCAGGTTTTCACAGCACCTTCAAAGAGAAGCATATCAGCATCTACAGATGGTGCAGCAGGGTTCCTGGTGGCCTCTCTCCTGCCTCTCTTTTCAGAGGCCAATTTCCACCCCAGAGCCACTGTGCCACCAAGAAGTCGTGTCCTTTTTGTCAGCAAAATCCCGAAAAGCACAAGAGCTCAAGGCTATACTGGAAATGTTTTGCCTCTGGAGAAGTTCTGTACTGCTTGTAGCTCATGAAATTGCTTGCATAGAGAAAAAGAAAAGGGTTGGGGCATGACACTGAAGTTTGCACAGGCAACACAAACCTCTTCCTGTCCTTCTGTCCAACAAGAGAGTTTAACAAGACCAATCTTTCACTGTACACCGTAACCAGAGGAGAGCAAAAGTCTCAGCTTTCTGGCTGTGCCTCCCTATTGGTTTTGTTGTGTTGTTAGCTGACCTGTTAATGACTTACCTCTTTACAAATGTCAGTCGTCACCTGCACTGCTCAATGCATTGAGCCCTAGAGTGCTCGGCTCTGGTACTGCTGGCTTCATGTTGCCTTGCTCTGGGGCCCATTTGGTGATCTGATAGCAAAGCCATTAGTTTATGCATGTGATTATTTTTGCTTTCGTTCAGGGGAAGGGAGGGAAAGGGAGGGCTGTGCTAAAGTCCATCAGGAAGGTGATGTCTTATGATGAATGGGATGGTACAGGTGATGTGCAGGCATGCAGGAGCACTCAGCTGGCTCGGATGCCTGAAGAATGGGGTGGGGTACCAGCAGATGGATTTGGTGAGGCCTCCTCCTGGCAAAGACCCTAAGATTAGCTGAATTCAGAAACACAGACAAAATCTGTTTTAGATGAATGAGCTGGTCTGCACCAGAAATAGAATCACAGAATCATAGAATAGTTAGGGTTGGAAAGGACCTTCAGATCATTCAGTTCCAGCCCCCCTGCCATGGGCAGGGACACCTCACACCAAACCATGGCACCCAAGGCTTCATACAACCTGGCCTTGAACGCTGCCAGAGATGGAGCATTCACAACTTCCTTGGGCAACCCATTCCAGTGCCTCACCACCCTTACAGTAAAAAATTTCCTCCTTATATCCAGTCTAAACTTCCCCTGTTTAAGTTTTAAGCCGTTACCCCTTGTCCTGTCACTACAGTCCCTAATGAAGAGTCCCTCCCCAGCATCCCTATAGGCCCTCTTCAGATACTGGAAGGCTGCTATGAGGTCTCCACGCAGCCTTCTCTTCTCCAGGCTGAACAGCCCCAACTTCCTCAGCCTGTCTTCATACAGGAGGTGCTCCAGTCCCCTGATCAGCCTCGTGGCCTCCTCTGGCCTTGTTCCAACAGTTATGAGTCCATGAGTCATTAAGAAAATGGTGGAAATCAGGTATAAATCTAATATACATCTACTCATTCTTCTACTTCCCAGCATCCACAGTGTGTGACCTAGATGTTCGCATGGGTACAAATAAAGATTAAATATATCATATGGTACTGGACAGATCTAAGATAGCTTGTGTCCTCTGTATATTCCTGTCCCACTGTCTCGCAGATGCATCGCTTTCAGCAGGACTGCTTGCAATGCCCTTGAGAAAACACCTTCTCTTTAGAAAACGCTGATTTGTGGAATTCCAATACTCCATGAAAACTCTACAAGTATTTCTCCCCAGAGCAATGTTAATAAGCACCTAATAAGTTTACAGATGTCCCCACCTCAGTTCCTCTGCTACAAGCACTGCTTCAGAGCAGAAAGGAGGGATTTGAGGGAGCTCAAGACATTATATAAACTCCAGCTACACATCTGGCTTGAGCTCCTGCAAACTTCCTGTTTCTTGGCAGGTGGGCATGGATATTCTCCTCCTTCTTTAGGTATCTGGAGTCCTGTGAGGTAGCAGGCACCCCAGCAGGTTCTTAGGCCTTCACTAGGGCTGGAAATCCCAGTGTTTCTGGCTTCCTCAGGGTTTTGTGCTCCATGGACCAGAAATCCCCCGAGGCCTTGAGAATCAGGATTGTCCAAAAATCCCTCCAAAGGTAATGCTGTGGAATCCACAGCCAGATGCACACTTTTGTTTATAAAAGAGGCTGGTCTTTTGCCTCCATCAAAGGAGCTGCCCTGCCTTCTGGCTATTGCAGCAGCCTTAGTGGGGTGGATGTGACCTACAGTGGCACATCCTGCAGTGCACTGGGCACCACCTGGCTCTACCCAAAGGCCAGCTCCTGCTCTGCCCATGGCCACCTTCCAACATGACCACTTCAGCTTATCTGGATGGCAACTTTTAGGCTTTGAAGATGCCTAATTTCCACACGTTTTGAACTGCTGCTTTAACACAAGCTATCTAAAATGGTGGTTAATTAGCATATACTAAGAAAATTAATATTTACCTGAGGCGTGGGTGATGTATATCGATGACCTTCAGTGCATCAATTTTCTCCCCTGTCAGCAAGACTATCAAGCATTTTGTAGGGCTGTATCCACTAAAAAGGTCCTGTTTCTAACTGTGGGAAAAAAAAAACAAATCCAAACACATAGTGTATTTTTAACTCCCTGGGTTGCTGTTGCGATGTCTAAATCATCATTAAAATCTACTCTGATTTCCCAGGTGCAGGCAGAGGCATTTGTTTCAAAACAGGACAATGAGACCAACACAAACACTTTCTGGTTTTCCTTTTATTTTTTTCAGAAATTCTTTTTACAAAACTTTTTGTTGGGTTTTTTTTGTTGTTGTTTTTTTGTTGTTTTTTTTTTCACTCCACACAAATGTCAGAAGTTCACAGAAATAGGTAGTATCTCCAATGCAGGCTGGAGGATTTAGTCTTATAAACAGATACGGATTAAACCAGGCTAGGGGACTGAGCTAAATCCTAGTGGAACACAGAAAGGCACACAGCTCAACATTACAGCACAGGTATTGTAACCACCTGGTTTTGAAGGCTGATGTCTTTCAGCACAGTGAAGAGCTCAGAGTAGATATTAACGAACTACTCTTCCAAAACTAGGCCATTGATTACCTCCCATTGCTCTGCCAAGGAGTAAACACCACAGTACATAGTTGTATATCATTTATATAGTTTTATTCAACAGCATGCTCCCAATAATAAATATATCCCACAATAACCTGAGTCATAATAAAGCCATAAAATTGCTAACTTTGCGTAGGATTGTAGCTGAAAAGATACCCAAAAAAGGAGACTCCTAGAAAGGCTGATGGAACAGCAGCCTCTGAGAGCCCATCATCGTGCTCCTGGTCCCAGGCCTTCCTGCAGCCCTTGAGTTTCCCATGGGGAAGGGGATGGCCAGTCTGGAGCCTTGGTCCTCATCCACATGTGACTCCCACAGTCAGGCTGCCAAGGGGGAGCTCAGTGTGAGCCTGCCTTGCCCTGTGGAGGTACCGTGGCCTCGATGGTTTACATTACTTTCTGCCCTATTTCCCTGTTTCCTCAGGTAGCTCATACCACATGTGCCATCACAACAATACTAACAACTAGTAAAACCAGTCCTGTTCATAGACGGGTTTCAGAGCCCACATTTCACCTATGAGACTTAAGATGTGATAAATGCTGGTAACAGAGAACCCATCATTGCCTCATTTTTAAAGTGTTGGCCCTTTTCCTGCCACCACTATGAGTCATTGTCTTATGATAAAAATACGCTATATTATGACTACATGGAGCAAGTGATCTGAAACTTTAATTATCATCCTCTTCCTTAGTTAATTCAAGAAAAAGGAAGGTTACAGTGAGTAGGGAAGTGAAAAGTGCTTTCCCAAGCCACAGAACTTTTTCCTTCAAGGTTTTGGTCATCAGTAATACACACTGCAATGACATGGACTGTTGTGACACTACATCAAATGATCTTTAACAGGATGTTCTTTAAACACAGATTCAGCAAAAAACAATGCACTCAGCAGCATTATAAGAATAGCGTTTTGTCAGCACCTGAAGAAATGCATATAAAATTATCAGAGCTGCAAAAAACATTTATTTCCACTTACAGAGCAAAAACTTGCCAACAAAACCAAGTTGATTGATTTTAGTTTTTATTGAGTCATCCAGTCCTGCTACAGCCATAGTCTCCATGTTAAAATCTACTGCAATTTCATTTAGTAAACATTAGAGGAAACCATACAAGCAGATTCCATACTCTTAAATTTCTTGAAGCTGCAATTGACTTGTAATAAAATCCCCCAGTGCATTGCAAAACAGGGCTGTCAAGTCATAACAGCTCTATTACAGCTTCTGCTTCGGTCTCTGCTAGTCTTTGTAGAGACTGCCAAAATTTTCACCTACCCAAGGGAAGTTACATTCAACAACAGAAGAGAGGAAATTGTGCTCAGATGAGTTGTTCTCTCGCTGAACAGATTGCACAGGTTGTTCTCTCGTTACTAAAACAGTGAGGGTGGGGAGAGAAGAGCCATGTGCTGATGAGCAGCAGGAGAGCAATGGGCAATTTGGGGGTTTTCCCCCCTCTTTGCAGCTCTCATAGTATGTCAATATTCTGTAACAGTAACGAGGAAAGGCAGACCATACTGCATGGGAATCAGCCCTGATTCGGGCATCAGCAGTATTAATGTCCACCTGAGAGACACTTCCAGCAAGTCTTGTTATTTGCCTGTGCCTCCATACCAAGAAAATGGGAACAATGATACCAGCCTTTCAGTCCAAAGACTTTTTAAGTGCAGGGGTGGAGAGATCTGGGTGACTACGGGTGAATCCTCCAGTCTGAAGCCAAAAAGAGAGAGAGGTTTTCTGCCTCCAACCATGCCTCATCTACACCAAATGACTTTTGTGAGATCCTAGTCTATCGCTTTCTTGAAAGACTTCAGTGACAAAGGTTTCCTGACTGCTTTTGATGCCGATACTGAAACAGAGCTGGTGCTCAAGCGAAAACGTATGAATTATTCAACAGCTATACCCATCACTGTATTTGTTTTTCTATTTGCTATGATTTAATCATCTCTACCCTCTTATAAAGCTGACTTAAGGCACATTAGGAAGTTTGAACAGAAGGAAGAAAAATCTCTAGTTGTTAAGGTACAAAGTGGGCCTGAGATCTTCCAAAATGCAGTAATGAAACCAACAAGAACCAAAGCTACTGAAGTGTTAACTAAGTCAGCGCTGCTACATTAGCTCTCCAGCACAACTGATATACACAGAGAATGAAACTTAATGAGATTCAAATGATGTACATTTTCCTTAATAAAGGATTCAACCACTATTCAGTACTTTGCCTTGACAAACTGACTGTGCCCCAGCAAGGACTGTGGAGTCGTTTCTGGTAATCCACCTGGAAGCCTGATACTGAGTTTGCAGCCTGAATGAAGCCACATCCGTTACCATCATCCCCTGCAGCTGTTGCTTTGGGTATTCCGCAGCTGAGAAGCAGACCTGGAAATCCCAGCCCCAACGGTGAAATAGCAGCCTTCAGACAGATCCCCAGAGGCTACGTCACTGTGGTGCATGATGCCACGGATGCGGTGGCTAGCAGGAAGCCTTGCCTTCAGCTGAGCTGTCCTCATGACACACACTGGTGTGCCTGACCCAGGAAGATCAAACCAAAGAAAAACACCATTCCCTATTTAACAGGACTTTCTTTTCCTTTTTTTACCTCTGAGGGCTGGATAAAGTGTGCATGGCCTAAAAAGAAAAATATGTGCACATTACTCTAAGCTTATAATGGTAGCAATAAGCCTCAGGGGTGTTTCTCCAAGTCGCGGTTGGACTTTTACAATATGCAGAACCCCCTTTTAAGACGTCTCATTCTACTTTCTCACAAATGAAAAGTGTTAGGCAATTATTGCAAGGTTGGAAGTGCCACAACCCTGAAATGACACAAGAGTCGATACATTTTTCTTCCAAGGATCTTACACTCTTATGCTCTGCAAAGAGATTTATAATGCACTGTTCCCATTCCACATGCAAGACCCTGCACAACATCTCTGGAGAGTGCGGTAACTTTAGCCCTGTGTCCATACTCAGCTAAGGCTAAATGAAGGAAACAGGAATGCTTCCCCTGAGCCCTCTACTTCTGCCTCTGATTTTACTGAGTTTGGTATTTTAGGTACTCAACCAGACCTTTTTTTCCTCACCTTCCCATTGGAAAATTAATCAGCTCTTCACAAACTGTAGATGAAATTTCTGACAACTCTCATGAGCTTTTTCAGATTCTATTGTGCTGCAAGATATAGTTTTTCTCTGCATAGTAGTGGCACTCTCTCCCTCAAGATACAGGGCTAACGTTTAGCCTAAAACATTAAGTGCATTTCCTATATCGGGTGATCCAGTCCACGCAATTTTTATTGGTTACATGTTTAAAATTACTCATTTACACATAGGCAGCCCTATCATAGCAAACTCAATGTGTTTCACAGTGTGACAAGAACAGTTACTTGGAGAAAAAAGTCATATCTGTTGATACAAAGATAGAATGATAGGAATTGGTTTTGAAAGCTTCATTTTGGGCAAGTTGCTAAGGCATTTTTGACCAGTGATTCATTTGGCTTTGTGCCTGTTGAGTCAGGATACTGTATGGACACCAAGGGCACAGACTAAGAAAGTGTCTGATCTGGATTTCATATTGCTACAGTGAATACAGAAAGATTAGGAGAACATTCTCCAAGTTGATTGTTTCACTATTTTCTCACTAGATGGGAAGCTTTTGTTCTGCTTTGTTTTGCATAGCATCCCTTCTTGTGCAGTGTCTGCTACAATCCACAAGATCTTCTTTTTGAGAGCAGTGAAGTATTTAACCCATAATTTTAGCAGTCCCCTAGAAGGCACTTAGCAGCAAAAGACTATAGCCAAAATCATTATACAGTCTCATTAGAAGGTTATGTAACAGCTAGTGACTGCCTATACTAAACATAAAGATTTGGCCCAGGGAAGGAATCCTGGGATTCCTCTCTAAAGGCATTGACAGATACCAGTGAAAACTGGCATGTCACTGAAGCAGGTAGACAGGGGGTGGGGGGAAGAGGGTTCTTTTGGTGGGGTGCTTGCCATAGTTAAGCAACCTGATGTGAAGAGGGTAGCTTGTATAAGAGAAACAGGTGAAAAAGGGGCAAAGATTTTAATACCTTTGTGTGCCAACTCCTCCTTTCCCCAAAAACCCACACGCGCAATGACAGAGCAACAGTTGGGAACAGATAGAAAGAAAAATTAGTCAAGTGATGCCAGAAGATAAAAAAAGCTAAACAAAAAGAAGCAAGAAAACATCTATATCTAAGCCTCAGAAAGAAATTTCATTTGTTCATATTGTTTCCTATTTCCATTTGACTTCCTTGGCAGGTAGCCCAGCTCTCCCTCAGTTAGAGGAAAGGAAGTTACCGTATCACATTGTTGTGGGGATTGGATTTTATTGCTTTGCTATTACAATTAGGTAAATATTAACTCAGTTAATGATGCATAACTTTTTTAAAAAGTATATCCACCTGGGAATTGTAGATGAGACCAGTAAAACCCCCCCAAAACTTTCATTAGAGTGAAGGGAAGAGATTAAAACTAGTAAAACAATAAATGGCAATGCAACTTTAAAGGAGCATACTAAAAGCAGGGAACCATTACTGTTGATTAGCTGACACCTAGCCTGAGGGGAAGATGCATGTTTTAACACTGACCAAACCTGCCAGCAAATGTCCAGCTAGCTGTGCAAAAAGCCATCCAGATACTGCAGGAAACGTGGGAAGAACACCCAGCATCCCTCCTTTACTAGCCTGTGTGTTTGTGTGTAGGATATCTATTCACTGTCCAAATTATGAGCTAGAGAGGCACTACCCCTCTCAGTAACCTGGATGTCTGGTGGGTTTTGATGAGGGGGGTGTGTGGGGTTTTTGTTTTGTCTTCGTTTGCTTTTGGTTTTGTTTTAAGCATCATCTGTTTTTATTAAAATGATATCATTCTGTAGCTAAAACTATTACTCTACCACTCTAAATCCTAAGTGGGCAGAAATGTCTACACTGAAGGTGATTTATAGGGAAAAAAATCACAGGCAAATTTAAATGCCTGGTGGGACTCCACGTAGTTAAACTTGTATGGCAAGAGATCACAAATGGAAAGCGCAGCAAGGCAAGCAACTAACTAACAGCTCAGCTATTGAAATACCACTTTGATTCTAATATATTGCTTTAGTCATCTCCCATCCTGAGTTTTGGGTTCTCTACTAGGTTAAGCTATAAGCTAGGGTGTACAGGGACCCTCCTCTGGCCAGCACAGGGAGGAGGCGGTTCCGGATGATGCTTGATGGGCATGGCAAGGGATAACGGGTATCAAGGAAAGTCTGCAGGAGGAAAGGGTGCTGCAACACACAAAACTTCTTTGGTTTGAGCCTAATTTTGGGGCCTGTTGAACTGCATGAGGGAAGATAGGAGCTCTGAGAGTAATGAAAGTGAACCACCCTGTGCAAAGAAATCACTTCAAGCTGTAAACTATAACCAAGGACTCATTTCTTCTGGGTAGGGAGAGGAGAACGACAGGAAAATTAGCCTCATAGATGCTTATTTGAATCCCTGGTCAGACTATGGATCAAAGCTACCAGACCTCCATTTTCTTCTTCATTCAAACAAATAGGTTTTAGCATATATGTTTTTTCTGGCTTCATTTCAGCTCAGTGCCTTAAAATTAAATGTTATACTTTGTGCTCAAGCAAATACAGTAAGACTAAATGCTCTGGATTTGTCCTTGCAGGCCTTGTGCCAGGAGGAGAAATCCAGCCTGGTGAGGAAGGCTGGTCTGGGGCCAGCACAGCATTTTGGGGGGAAGACTGCAGTCCTCCTAAGTCAGATGTTGCTTTGGCTGAGGCACTGAAAAGCAGTGCCTTCACAGCGCACACGTCTGGTCAGCAATGAGGAGGCAATGAGTACTTTGCCAATTGAGGAGCAGCCTCAACACATAGATACTGCAGAGTTTCTTCTGGGAAGGATATGTAATATTTATTCATGTAAAAACCAACAGGCATAGTACATACACAAGATAATGATATCTATGGGTGCTTGAGACCTCACGTCTGATGCTTTATGCCCAGACATGCTTTACTGTTGGTGCTACGTATCGTGGCTTGGCGACGAATCAGTTCAGACACAAGCTCATCATCTGCGTCCCTAAATCCCCAAATATTAAGAATATAAAGCTCTGGTTATTTCAGAGGTTTTGGCAAACATACACTTCTGAAATGGCTGAAAACTAAACTCAGTATTAATTACAAATCCATGGTGGGTAAACTCAAGTGGCTCATCTTTCTGAAGAGGTTTAAAAAAACCAGCTTTCTGGTATTTTATATTTCTGATATGTTACAATTAGGAATCCTAGGGTTCAGAACAAGTGAGCAATACATTCAGGTTTGCAGAGTCTGTGAGATTTACTATAGCAACTTAAGGGACTAATCCAAATGTAGACACTTGGCTATTCTCTTGGAGAAGTCATGGAGTCCAGGCAAGTGGAGAAGAGCAAAGATCATCCTGCGCTTTAAAAAGGGGAGAAAAGCAGAGCCAGGCAATTACAGACTAGGTATGCTAACCTCAAGTACCCAGAATGAGAGAGATATATATATACATCACACAATACTTTTCTAAGCAGCTGGAGGATTACAAGGTCTTAAGAAACCAACTAAGATTTGTCAAGAATAAACAAACCATGTCAAACGCATCTAATTTATTTCTGTGACAGGATAATCTAAAAAGTAGTAGACGTGATTTATCTTGTCTTTAGTAAGACTTCTGGTGCTGTCCCACATGACATTCTTATGAGCTAACTGGGGAAATATGGGCTATTATGAAATCATTGTAATGTGAAAGCAGAGTGAGCTGAAAACTCCTGCGTACCGAGTACTCATTTATCAGAGGTTCTCCGGCCATCTGAAAGAAAGCCAAGACAAGGCTGTCCTTCACGTGTCGTGCTGGTCACCACTTGTATTAGTAACCTGGCTGATGAGCATGTGCATGTTTGTACGTGTGAATGAATCCATGCTGAGAGAAATATTTCCAGGATAAATAATTTTAAACCAGAAAAGACAAATACACTAAGAAATACACAAAGAAGCAGACTGAGGACTAACAAAGGAACTGAGTGCACGCACACAAATGGAGAATTACTGCGCAGGCAGTGATGGTTTGGAAAGGATCTGAGAAATTATAGTGGCTCAGAAAATGAAGGGAAATCCATAGTGTGGGTATTTGTCTGAATTAACAGGAGTTACGTGAGACAGCAGAAGTAATTTTCTGATTCTACTTGGCACTGCTTAGGCTTTTACTGGTATAGACATCTATGTCTGGGCATCATCCTTCAAAAGAAACACAAAGTGGGAAAACCTCACTTGGACATTGCTAGAAAAAGGGCATATCCTCATTTGTGAAACAGATTGTCAGCAATTTATGCCTCCACATTTGAGCTGAGACATGGTCAAGGGCTGCAAGGCATTTGCTTCTTGTGGATGCATTCTACTGCCATTCCAGAACTGGCTATAGAATACAGTTGTACTGGTAAAATGGTATTTTACCATTTTACAATAAATGCAAGAGTTATAAAAGAATTACTATCCACCATGCCCTTTGGGATATAAAGCAAATGCAGTGTACCAGTAAGGCTAAAGGGATAGACGCAAGTCAATGTAACACAACTGCTGAAGTGAAACCTGCTCACAAAGAAAATAGTTTGCATGCTGCATAGATTAGACAAACATAGCTGCTTGCTTCCCTGTCGTTCAAGTACAGCATCAAACCCCGCTCATTAGAAGTTAAAATGACACCCTAGGTACCCACTGCAGCACAGCATGAGGCATAGTGGTGTTACTAAGAACAAGTGGATTTCAGTCCAGCTGCTGCCATTTAAAGTTAAGTCCGGTTCTGGGCAGCTCTTTTCAGTGGTTCCCCCCAAGAAAAACTACGCTACGTTCATGGCCATAAAGTTTATCTACTTACAGGCTCCAGGACAGGATTATCATTCAGCGTTTTGCACCAGTAAGCACAGTAATACACAATAGCATGCAAAATCATTTACGGTACAGAAAGATCCTGTAACTTTACTCCTCAAGTAACTGGTGAACATTCAATCCACTCCTATTTTCCTAGGAAGATAATTCCTGAGACGCAGACTTGAGTTGTCGTGTCGGCAGTTTCAGACACTGTACTTCAGTGAAGCATACAGCACCAACTTGATAGGGACATAACAAAACAGGCACGAAATATTATCTAATACAGATACTCAGAGGCAAGACATGTTCATGGGGTTAAATTACAGTAAGCGGTGGGCTTTTTTTTATTTCGTTGAAAAGTACATCTTTTACTGGATTCAACATAGTAATAAGATGAAAAGAGGTCCACTGGCGAGGGAGGAAAAAAAGCAAAAGTTTGGAAGTACTTGATAACTAAAATAAACGACAGCTTTTCAATATCCCATAGGCAGGCTGTAGTAGACGGTATTTTCCCACATCCACGGAGAAAGCAAAGTCTCTGACTGGTGTAAATCAGTTTAGCACAAATGGTGGTCTGTCTAGATAAAACCTGCACTACTTGTTTCTCTTAATAGATAATATAGGTAAGATCTAGCTTTCACTCCGACCCATGCTTTAACACTCAGAATTTATCCATATTTAATTACAATTTTTTCACACTTCTCTAATCAAATAAATTTACTTTGTCCTCCAAGCAATCACCTCAGTATTCCAGTATGTAAAAAATACTTTCATTATGTTTATTATAAAAATATAAATGTTTCCACTACAAATCATTTTACATTAGTAAGAGGCCATCTACAATTGCACAATATATAACCTAAATGAGTAAGTAATGCTTTGAAATACGAGTTAAAGTAAATACATACTGTCAATCAAATCACATCTATACATTACTTATTGAATGCTAAATAACAGCACAAAACTAGATATGTTAGCAGAAATAAATAAAATGGAAACTATATTTAAAGATACAAAACCAATAATGCGGCATGTCATTTTGTGTGCAGTTGCATTTTGCTTGATGTTGATAACCGATGCAAGTTCTGTACAGGAAGATGGCCACACGAATTCTAGCATCTCTACTCCACAATGAGGAATTGTACACTGCTATGTATACATATGTACATGGGGACGGGGAGTATAGGATGTTTGCAACAGAGGCCACTTACAGTACAAATCAACTTTTGACAGGGAGAGAAAACTAAATGTATTGTCAAACTCTCTACTACTAATAGCAAAGAAAAGCAAAACTGAGTTTCTTTTTCTCCCAAGCATCAGTGAGATTGAATCTTTTACGCTGAGCATGCTGAAAGAGTGGGCTAGGAACATGATATGATCCTAAGAGAAAATTGAGGGTGGTCGGTGCAGTTTTCACTTGTCATCTAAACCTCTAAGAACTGGCTCTGTGTTTTCAGAAGCATTTCACAGATGTCTCCCCCCCACCCCAGCCCTCTCGTCCCCCCTCTCCGGCAGCAGAACGAAGCTGAAGAGAAAGTTCATGAGGAGTAGTTATAAAAAGCTGTCCCCACGCAGACAACGTCTGCAAATGGATGTTGGCGACTTAAATTCACTAACAATGTCAGATTTGGAGCAATCTCAAACTGAGGAAAAGAAAGATTCCGAATAAGCTACGAACAGATAATACAGCTTTTCTATTCAGCATGCTGCATTTCACGATAGGTTGTGGCAGACAAGCAGAAATGTTCTTCACATCTGAAGTGCTTTATTTTCATTTTCTTCCATTTCTCTTTTTTTTTATTTCGACATAGTATAAACCCCATTCCTTTTCCTGTCAGAAAATATCACTAATTATTACCCTGTGAGTGTGTTTCAAATGAGTCCTTTACAGCATGCTCACTGCCACCACTCATTAAAAAAGCTTCTAATTCTGCTTCTATTTAGCAGTTTGTGGTAAATGCTGTGTCTCTACATTTTCTAAGTGCTGGACCCATGAAGATCAATTTAAATGTCAATTCAGCCACATAATGCAAGGAACTGATTCCTCCCTTACTTATATGCCCTATGCTACAAGGAGCTTCAAAAACCAAACCAACACAAGAAAAAAACCATAACGGGTTACCTTCTTTTGCATGCACATTGAAAAGTGGCGTGCCATATAGTCATCTGCATCCCACGCAGTCTTTTAGGGACTCACTGTTACATCAGAACCAGCCTAGATTCCAGCATGGCAAGTTGAGAATCAGAGTGCTTTCCACTAGTGTCCAAAGTCTAATGTCTGGTGCCTGGCATTAGATCTAGAGCGTTAAGAAGCTTGCCTCTATGTAGCACAAGAAATGTCTCACACTGATTTAAACCCCTCATTTTTAAAGTGAAGAGTTGTGTCTGCTCAGAAATGGGACTGATGGACTCCAGAGAAACAGCTTAAGAGTTTGCTGTTGGGAAGATGCTGAAGACGGGGGAGGGCTTTCAAATCCCACTTTCCAGGCTCCCTTTTCTACTAGGAAATACAAATGCTCTCCTAAAGACAGGCTCCTTTATGTTGTCTTTCAAGGAACAGGTGCCTGGGGAACCTGTGTCAGAAACTCAAGTCCCCTGCAGCATGGCAGTGTCTGGAGAGAGGTCTTCAAGCTCAGACTTAGGTATAACTACATACCAAAGTCCCATTTCACAGCTTGTCATCCTTTTAAACAAGCTACTTATCCATGGCTGCAAGTCACCATCTCAGCATAACTACCAGTGGCTGCCCACATGGTAGTACATGTCCCAGTTCCCAGTGTCAGAGCTAGAAATGGACCATTCCCCAGTGAACTTAAAAACCATCCTCAGTTAATGCAGGATGCAACCCGGACTCTCTTTTAATGTTTGCTAGACAAATCTCCCATTTGAGAACAGGGGTCCTTATTCTGATAGGAAAGCAGGCCTTTGGGAAGTAAATGAGATGTGTGTGCCTGACCAGGGCAAATACTGATCTCGAGATCAATACACACACAACACAAGCCTGGGCTACAATACCCTTACGGTCAATGGGAGGAAATTCAGCAAGTCCAGATGATTTGTCTAGTGTCAGAGCTGGAAAAAAGACCCATCTTTCTTTCCTTCTGTACTTCATGTATGATGTTATGAGTATAAAATCATCCAGTAATTAACCCTCAGACGACTTCTCAGGTTGAACTAATGAACTTCTGATAACATTTGGCACTTGGCAATACTACAGCCAG
This sequence comes from Pezoporus wallicus, assembly GCF_028554395.1. Classification (NCBI taxonomy): domain Eukaryota; kingdom Metazoa; phylum Chordata; class Aves; order Psittaciformes; family Psittacidae; genus Pezoporus; species Pezoporus wallicus. Next base: position 4,470,836 of record NW_026639755.1, read on the forward strand.
GTTAAGGTATTGAAGTATAAATATAAACAATAATGGAAAAAAAACAAACAAAGGAAATAAATAAGTCTTTTAAAAATTAAGACTTGTTCTATTTAAATGAACACAATTAGGGAAGCTAACATAATGGCGAAAATCTTTTGTCAACTAATGCAAAGCCACTACAAACTTTATTTCGGTGTTCCTTTCTGAAGTGGAAATAGCATGTTACAATGACATTATAGTAAATATGGCCAGACAGGTTGTGAGGTATTGTCCTCTATTTTCCTTGCTTTTAAAGAAATAAAATACCTGTTACAGATCTCTTCTGTATAAAAATACTGCAAGTCTTTCTTTCTTCTTGTTTGCTGTATAGATCAAATACACAGCTTTTATGTCCATGGGTTTCTCGTGTTATTCAGTCACTTAATATTCAAATGGCTCTATGTTTTAGTATCACTGGTTTTTACTTGGAAGGATTTTTACATATTTCTTTTTCTTTTGAAATTTACTATCTGTATTAACAGTCAGTCAAGAGCACCCACCCTTTAGGATTAACAGATAGAAAACAAGTTCGCTCCTATTTTTAAGGCATTTATACTCAACATTTGAGTATCTTTAGTGGGTTTGAAATTTCAACCATTAGGTTTCCACAGCTGTTGCAAAGAACTCCTCTAAATTCTGCCGTTTATCAGCCATCACTTTTGACCTGTGACACAACTTTTCTTCTCTCCTGAGCAACATCATTTTGGTACCTTACACAGGAACGGGGCTGTTCTTTGTATGAGTTTCTAGAGCTTTGATACTGCTCACAACCTTCTTTTGAGGCCCCACAACTGTAACGCCAACTTTCTTCACGTCACTGGAAAAAAAAGAGAAGCAGCATCAGTTTCAGTGTACTGTCTCTGTGTTTCCCAGCGTTGATGCAAGCAAACAGCAATCAACTCGGTCATCTTATACTGCCGCAGTGGAGGAGTCCTCCAGGTATGGTGGTATTGCTGAAAGACAAGCTCTGGTACAGAAAATACTGACAGATGCTGTATGAAAGCAGCAGGAGGCAGCAAAAAAAAAAGGAGTAAAAACTCATTTAGCCTTTTCGTGTTTGCTTACCTGGAAGGAAAGACAATGAAACAGTGTTCTCCAGTGATACAGGCACTGGGATTTAGGGGCAAGGGGCTCAATTCCGGGCCAGCTGCAATCTTGAGCCTAACATCTCCAATCCCTGTCAGGCTTTTCCTGAGCAGTGCTGAAACCTCGCTACCATGTGCTGAGCCCTCTGAACGGTTGTCTTAACTCTGGTATCAGCTTTGAGATTAACAGCTGCATGGCCAAGATTCCAGCATCTACCCTGTTTTCCACCGCTCATTTCTCCAAGCTGCCCAATCCCTTTGTTCCTTCCACAACACACAAGTGGTTTAACACTTGTGAAGGGCTAATTAACCACTGGCTCACAGGAAATTGGGCATTCCTAGAGGATTTCTGCACTGTCCCCAAAGGGTGCTATAAAAAGACATTATCAGGCTTTTTACAGTTGCAATAATACAATAATTAACAGCACTGATGTGTTTAACTGTCGGTACCACAGCTGCTGCTTAAAAAGTAGTTGTGTACCCAGCTAGCCCAACAGGGAACCAAGATTTCCTTTGGCATTAGGTTCATAACTGTACTTGATGTCTTTTCAGGTGCAGGGAGAACACTACCCTGCTCTTCCTTATCACCAGGACAAAGATGGATTGCATTTAAATGTAATAAACTTGCAAGTTGTAAACTTCCAAGTGTAGCGTGTTTAAATGTCAAAACTGGAGGCAGGAGGGAGTTTGGCCTCTGAATAATTAGCACGTAGGAGGAAAGCATCTACAAAGGGCTTGCTCTGTCTCACTTAGTTTGATGGAATACAGGATGAGCGATAAAGGAAAGACTGACACACATGCCAGTTGTACGGAAAGCCCCATATAAAAGGCTGAATATAAAAAAAACAACAGAGAAAGTCCTAAACTGAGAGTGAAAGAAAAATGATGCTGGTGTACCAGAGGAGGCACAGTGTTACTGGGAAATAACACCCAATAATACTGGTGAAACTGGGAAACTCCTTACCACCAGTGAGAAAAAGTTATGGGATTGTGTCCTTCATACAGTCACCAGAGCATCTAGATTTCCTGCATCTGTATTACAACTGTAACAATACTTTATATTTGTCTCTTTAAATATAAGAATATAATGGAACAAATGTAAGAATATCCAGTAAAAACTCCATACACAACCACTACTGTTGTACTTCTGGTTTAACTTGTACCGCCAGCCACGCCAGTGAAGAAGAGCTCTAGTCAATTCAAACTTACTCTGTAGAAATCTTGGCTATTGTATCACAGGAACTGTATTCCACGCCTGTGAAAATGTCTTTGCACTGCCCTGTCCGAAAACCATTGAGCCAATCACCCGTCGTGCGGAAGGCTGAAATGTCAATGTTACTTTGGTCCAGGAGAAGATTTGATGGCCTGAAATAAAGAAAGGAATGCAAAGGAAGTTAGAGAGCAGAGATACATATGGATTTATTTTGTGTCTAAACTTAGCGCTGGCAGGAGCTTCCAGGCTAGACGTGGTTTTTCTGTTCATCTGTGGAAGTTATCTGCTGCTGAAGTGACCACATGTACTTATGCTGGCAGCTCTGATAAACACGGCATAATCATCTCGCTTAAGAGCACCAGCTTCTCACGCCGATGTTTAAGTCACTGAAGCATCACCAGTTCATGAAGCGTATTGCTACCTTACAATTTAATGTGCGAAGAACCTTCCGTATTGCAAATGGCAAAAAATGACTGCTCCCATATTGATCCAGAAATTCAGTTCTGCCTGCTATGAATATTCTTGGTTTTGTGGTCTTGAGAGCATACTGTAACTTCTTATTTGACAGCATCAAGACTAAAAGCAAATGCCAGGCCTTGCCTATGAAGATGCTAGGCTCTAACGCACATCATTTTAGCCACCTAACAATACCACAAATGAGCCTAGCTAGCTCTCTGGACTACCATTTCAGAACATGGAGAGATACATACATTTCTAGGCATGAGGTTTTTCCTACCTGAAACGGTAGGCAAACAGCTTGGAGGACACATGCAGCTCTCAGATAGATGAACCTGTTCTCAGCTGTTCCTCCTCATTGACTTGCTATCTTATTCTAAGAGGTGTGAGGAGCCCCTGAATAGCAATATGATCAGTAATTTCTTTCTACTGACAAGAGATCTTACTGATTCTAGTCGCCTTTCTCTCTTAGTGCTAATTAGTACAATAATGACTTCCTCAACTAGTCAGACATCAACTCTTATTTCTGCAATTTTCCCTCCACTGATAATCATATGTCCACATTGGACAGCTTTTGGCCACCATTCAGAAACATATGTGCTCCATTTTAAGTGAAGTATCTAAGGTGTCCACCTCAGGCTTAAAGCTAAGCATGTGCTTAGCTGTGCTGCTGTTATTGGGCTACTCATAAGCACAGGAGACTGAGTTAGAGGATATTCAAAGCAGTTATCACTGCAGCTTTACAGCCTATTTTCTGCCCCACCATTCTTTTTCCCTGTGGTTCTAGTGAAACATCACTTGCACAGGAGTTTGACTACTACAGCCGAATCCATCTGATGCCACTTTTGTGGCTGGGAAGAAGTGAAAATGAGAGGTGGTCAGACTAACACCATAATTTAAAGGCAGTGATTACGCAGAGCAAAGGGTACTTGACAGCTGCTGGTACTAGAGAAGTGATCTGGATTGTAAAACACCCTCTTCACCCCAAACCCAAGCCATCTCTGAGCACTGAACAAAAGAAATGGGGAGAGATTGTAAAGGCACCAAAGAGAACAAAGTAGGTAAATACCAGTAAGTTTAAGCTCATAAGCAGCCTGGAAAACCCAAGCAAAACTTCTTAATCCCAACAGAAGTTTTTATTAAGTTTGAGATCAGCAGCACTGCAATAGTACCCTTAGTAGAAATACGACAACAATAGTACTTAGTAGCAGTACTACAATAGTAAAACTCTACCCTTGCGGTACACATGATTTTCAGTGGAATCAGGAGATGCCACATTAATTACACCAAGACTTTTACCTTTGAAGAAAAGAACAATATAGCTTTGCGAAACAATAATTTTTGGTATTGCCTACATATTAAACAACACCTTGTACTACTGATGCTTCGCCAATTGTTATCAATCAGTTGACTTCTTTCAGGCTCAGGAAATTATTTTCATGTCTTTTTCCCTTCTGCGATGGCAGGCCATACTAAAAAATGCTTCAAAATCTTAACTTCCAAACCACAAATGGTCATAACATCGCTGAAGATTCACCATCAATAGTCACCAGGTCTCCAAGCAGCAATATCCCTCATAGGACTTTTCACCTGACTACCTTCCCTCCAGAGCCCCAGCCATGACAAGGAGCTGCTGCAAATGACCATGATCACTGGCACCAGCTATGGACCTCACATCCTGAGAGCAGCTGCAGATGGAAAGGAAAGAGACAGATGACACTAGAAACCTGCTCTGCCCCCAAAACACTAAAGAAGGGAAAGCACAGCGTGGCCACAGAGGCCGAGCTGAGGACAGAAGCTGCAGCACACTCTGGGTTACATCTTAAAACCAGATCTTAGGCACCTTTGTGACACAAAGCTTTAAACACTCTCCAGTTAAAGGCTTAGGTTTGATAATCAGGTCCAAAACAGTCTTATTCAGTAGCTGTACAGCCTGCATCTCCCTGACTACTGTTTGTTCCAAGAAGAGCCAACGCTTTTTATTTATAGTTTTTTGGGTATAGCATCTGGAATCCCAAGACATTTATTAAGAGTATTTATGAAGTGCTCTTAGTGATAAAGCATGGACTTCTTCTTTTCCAAGCCTAGTATGTCTTTTTAACTTAAATCCAATAAAGCAAGGCCTGACTCAAGAATCACTAATGAAAAAGAAAGAAAAGTATAAACAAGTTGAAACAGAACAGGTCTCTAGGATTAGGAATTAGAATGGCCCAAAAGAGCTTTTATGTTTATTACTTGGATCAAAGCATCATCGAGACAAAAAATATGACCTAATTTTAATGCAAGTGACCTCAGAATAACCAGCACTGTAAAGTATCATTTTTCTCCTTGTAGGATTCCAAAGAAAAATTAGTTACTTTCCTCCTCAGAGAGGACATCTGGACAGTTTATCAATGAGCAGGAATTTGTCTCACTTCGAAGAGTCTGTGATGTCTCCTCACATGCACCAAGGGAAAGCTGGGCTTTCAGAGCATCTGCACACACAGGCAGTTTTTCCCTCCCCCCCCCGACCCAGCCCCTAGACAGAAGGTCTGACCATGAAATTTATGGTCTGGGTGATGTGCGCCATGAGCTCACACTTTACTAGACAAATTAGATGGGTTGCAATCCGTGCAGCTGTAAACGATGTCCTGCAGGGTTCCACCTGATCTTTTACAGCTTTTCATAAATCAGTACCTACTAGCTTCAGAAGAGAGTCATTAAAAAGAAATCATGGAAATTACATGTTTGCTCAGGGGAAGTGAAATGGAACATTTCCCTCTGTCTTGTCTTTTCTTCTTTCCCCTCTCTTTTTCTTTTGGAAGTCTTTTCACTTTGTTGCTTTGACCAACAACAATATACCCTATCACGTTGTCTTTTGACAGTCATGGAAAGGCTTTCTGTCCTGTTCACCCTGACTGTGGGTCTATCTACAGAGCTTTATTTACTGACATGTGGTGCACTGAAAAGAAATCAGCAAGACTCAGGTTAGAGAGACAAATTTAACAGCAAGGTACCAGTTACAAAATATCCGCTTCCTGAAAGCTTTCTCTGGATGTGCTCATTATGTTAACAGTTGGAATTAACCTTTGAGTCATCTGCAGTAGCAAGAAGAACTATAGTTTGTTATCATTAGCACAGCCTTTTGTAACAACACAGGGAAACTTATGCTGCACCATCTAGTAATGACAAAGACACAGAAAATGTCATTAGAACCAGTCCCAACACAGCATGAAAATCTCATCTCTGGTAGGTTGCTGCCTGGCAAAAAAAGGGGTACATTAACTTGCAAAATCCAGGAACTGAGGCAAACAAAAGGAAAACATCCTTCCACTTCTTCTGCATGAGGGGTAGCATTCTGCAAACACACTGAGAACTTGTGTACATCTGATCCTGGACTCATATTGCGGTAGCCTCTTTCCATCCCTTCCTCCAAACAATACAAGCAACCTTAAGTTTGTAAATCAGGACTTCCCCTTCTGCAATCAGTTTCTTTTAAATGGGAAAGCATTTAAAAGTCATAAAGTAATTTCCTGTGGCAAATTTTAGGTAATTATAGCCTGATTTTCTAAAGTGAAATTGCCCCCTAGGAGGGAGCCAGGCCTTGTTTGAATACAAATCCTATGTGCTTTATGATTATGGCAAGCTAAAGCACAGAATTCGGGTCTAACAAGAAGGGTAGCTCCTATTTCAAGAGGAAAATAAACCAAAAACTAACACATGGCATACAAAGCAAGCTTGAGTTTTATCTTCTGCAGCAAGCAGTATCGTAAGTACACTTGTGTATCAACAGGAGACTAGTAAATAAATGACATGCCAAGGAGAAGTCATTGTGTTTACTTGATTATCCCTGGACCTTAAAGATAAGAATCTTTGGCGTTCCACCTCTTCATGCTAATTTTTAAGGTACGCTTAGCAAAATCTGTAACTTAGTCCTAAAATACATTTCACCTCCTAGGGTGACACATTTGCTTTTCCCAAGGGGCTATATCTGATGCGTGCACACTCTCAGAATAAAGGCAAAAGAGAGCTGGAGAAATGAAGAGGGATAATACAAATAACCAACAGGGAAAAGAATGCAGGTGAGGCTGATGGCCGCCTGCAAAGAATTAAACCTCTCCAGACATCATCCTGGACTTCTTGCTTTCTAGCTCCATGTTGCCCGCTGGCAAAAAACTTACCACAGCTTGCTCTAGGATAAAGCAGAGATAAAACTTCAACTGCCACATAGGTCAGTCAGTCCTTCTGCCTTTCCTACTCCTTTAGCTGCCCTTCAGAACATGCTTTTCAGGGGCTTATATCTTTTCAGTGTCCCAGTGAGGTAATAAATCATATGGCTGGGTCTGTCATGCTCCTCAATTTACTTGTTCCCACCACCAAACCACTGAAGGCAAAAAAGACCGCCACGCTGCTGAAATGCTTTTCTTTTTTCTCATAATAGAGCTTAAGCTGCGTTTTTAAGCCACAAAAGTAACATCCCACGGCCATTTCCTGGGATGCCGAGCTGGCCCAGAGACAGACCCTTAACGGCAATCAGTCATTATTGTTAGGACTGCCCACAGGCTCTTTACAAGAGGGAGAGAAAAATGCCTCCGAGAGCTCTTAAAATGCTTTCCTGGCTATTGCATCTACCTTTTGGTGCATATGATTTGCCCCTTACATCTCACATTTGGCCGCGTTGTAAATTCCTACAGACGTTTGGAGCGGCGTTCGCCGCATCAGGCAATGGCTCTGCGCCGTTTCCTTCCCAGCATTTCCAGCGCAGACCTGCCATTAACGCTAACGAGGGCTTCACATTGTAAGCCCGGCACATCGAGCTGAGGCTAGCAGAACAAACCCCCCCCCCCTCCCCGAAATCACAGTGAGCAGCAGCCGCTCACGATCGGGCCACCCGCTGATGTTACTATTGAAATTATACGGTACCCAACTCGGTCTGCTGCGAGTTCTCCTCCGAGTTTCACCAGCCGAGTCAAATTAGAGGTGTGAAACTGCAAATAGATGTTTTACTGTCTCGGTTAACAGTGAGCCCCCAGCGACTTGGAACTTTGAAGGAACAATGGCTGATTCGTGTCTGCCTCAGGCATGGTATTAATGACTGCTGGGAAAGGCAGGTGAAAATAGGGCTTTTCTGCCTCTAGCATGCTAACTAGCTCAAGTCCCTAAAAACCTCCTCAGTTTAAGCCCTGGATTCCTCACCCAACCCAAACTATGATTAGACACCAAGGAATATAATTTAATCTTCCATTTTACTTTGTGATTCGTAGTTAAGTTTCCCCCCTCCTCCATAAATTCACTATTTTATGTCTCACAGACTTCAGAAAAGAGAGCTAGCGTTGTAAGCTTACATTACTTGAATTCTTTTAGAGCGAGCAGTCCATTTTAGGTCACGGATTATATTGTTGCTGGGTTTTGAACGAGGCAAAATATTCACACGTAGGCTTGCATTACACAGCCTTTGGCCAAAACCAGACCGGGTTGTTAGCGCCTGGACAACCTCAAAACATAAACCCTCTCTGAAATGCTCCAAGTAACACTGAAATCTCCTTCCTTCATCTCTCTAGTCTAGAAGGTCCTAATAGGGACAAGCAAACAAGCGATATTCAAGCAGGTCAGCAATGAATGTCAAGCATCTGAAGCCTTCTGACCTGAATGGCAAAACAAGAGAACACTTCAACAAGATGTTCAGCCAACACAAATAGTTATTTCGTTGCAAATATTATTGTAGAAACAGGGCTCGAATTATGCTGCATAATGAAGCAGCCTGAATTTTTTATTTGACCTGTGCACTGCTCCTATTGAGCTTAATTTCCATAGATACCCTACCAAGCTATAGCATTCTAGAGAGTTTCCACTGAATCATCAGATTTTAAGTGGAAACAAACTTTGTGAGAAGCAAACTTAGATTTTCAATTGCAAATGATGCCTCTGGACATTGGAGAGCAAGCATTACACCTGACGCCATGGAGAGCAGCACAATAACGAGCAGCAAAGCACATGCTGAGCGGTGAACACTTACGATTAACTACCTGCAAACAACAGGTCCTCCCAAAACCGCTCAAGGAAATTGCTCCAGTGAATAATTCAAACACCACATCCAACTCAAGAAAATCAGGATAGGGTTGTAAACAATTTGCTAACACGTGAAAGAACATGCGAGGAATTATCCATGCCCATTTTCGCTTTCCTATTTTCACCAGGAAAAGTAACTGACCCTGGGCCCCTACATTTCCTGGACTATATTAAAAGAATTTCAGCTATGCTTTTACTGAAAATAAGGGACTTTCTTGTTTTTTTTCCAGCCTTTCTTGTTTTCTGTAGCAACAGCAGTAGAACTTATGGTTTAAATGGAGAACTTAGACACATTAAAGAGCTCTGAAACCAAATCTACCACCGATGCTGCAGTACAATCCAGGAATAATGCTTTTTCCTTCCAATATAGTTACATATTTTGAATCAGCTTTTGACTTTGTATGTGCATTCAGAAATCCCACCCTTTGCAACACTTAACATTTATGGTGTTATCCAGAGCAGACGAGTGGACTAAAAGGAGTGCTTGAAAGTACAAATTACAAAAGCAAGCTCTGCTTCAGAAGCTTCTATATACGTTAGAGTATAGAATCAGGTTTTTAACTCTTTGAAAGTATCTTAAGCTGAAGGACTGACTGAAAAGCTGTGTGGCTGGCTGATGCTGCAAGCAGTGCTTGGAGAGCAGAGGGAGGTGTCTATGAAGTGCAAGAGTGTCCTGTCTCTGTTTATGAAACCAATTGGCTTTACTGAAGCTTACTGCCTTTGCTGAACATGCTCTGTCTTTTCCATGTATTTCATACTAAAGGTAGTGCCATGCCAGAAGAAACAGATGCTGAATCCTATTAACAGCTACTGGTTAGCCTGTGAGTAACACCTTCATCTTCAAAGATTTGGGACAGACTTGCTAATTAATCCTCCTGTGAGGAAGGTAATGTAAATTGTCAGAGACACAGAAACGTTAGCTAAACAAAATAACAGTTTTAAGCCCAAATAACACAGCTGCCTGTGAAACGATGGCGTTTCGGCATCTTCCAAAATAAAAGGAGAGCCAACAGATTTTGAAAAACATATGATAGCTGCATATCCAAATGGAAAACTGTTTTACAGATGTGTTTGAAACCACATTAGTGGCATCTTTGTTAAAAAGTGGACAAAAAGAATCAGGCAGTTTTAGAGAACCATAAGCAGTAAGACGTGATAAAGACTTCTCCATGTCGAGTGCTTGGGCTAGATATGAACTGAGAATAAAAATAGTGAATGATAAATGTCCCATTAAAATCTGCTGTCTCTGAGACCCTCCTCCCAATTCACAGTGCAGAATAAGGACCTGTGAAGACCCAAAGAAGCTAATCCTTGCACTTAGATATAGCTATTAATACAGCCAGAAATATACACCAAATTAAATGGTTACAGACCACTTAATAAAGAAAAATCCTGAATTCTCAGCCAGTTTTCTCCCCTTATTTGCAATATAATTCTTTCCTCCTTTCCTAAATCTGTGCTTGCAGTATTAGAAAGAACACCCCAGTGATTTTCACATTACCAAAAGGTTATACAGAAACAAAAGCAAACGTAGAAGAAGGCTGGTTTTTTTTTTTTTTTTCATGTGGATTCCTTGTCAGTTTTGAAAGCAATTGGAGACCTCACAGAAATCCAGAATTTCTAAAAAATCAAGTGTTGGAATTAGAAATATTTTTCATTTTTGAAAAAATAATTTTTCTTGGCAGATGTTGTGGATTAACTCGACTATTCCCATTTTATAGCAAGCTCATGAAGACTAAGTGACTTTAGTCACACCTACATCACAGATGTGAACATACCCAGCAATAATAGGAAAGCTGCCATAACACTTGGGTTGCCTGAATACCATATCACAATGCTTATACCTCAAGGTCACACTATCCTCCAAGAGCTTAATTCACTTTGGGACACAGAAATGTTTTACATATATTTTTAATTATACACTGTGTTTTAAGTATCTTTTTTTTTCAAATGTCTGTGTAAGAATAAAACTCATGTATGTAAAATGATCCTATACATTGTAATTCTAGAGAGCCATCACAGATATACGGTATTATATACATATATAATGCTGATTTTTTTTATGTATATATATGATGGGAATCAGAAATACAGATAAGCAAAAAAAGACAAATATAAATAAGTGGAAAAAAAATGAAACAAAGAAAATGAAATGTTAGGAGTATGTTTAAGATTTGTAGCGTATATAAAGTATTTCCAGTTGCTTGACTCTTGGGTTACCTTTTTCTTCCCACATAAATGAAACAGCAACTAATAAGCCCTTTCAGACCACAACCTCACCAACTGGCTAGCAGGTGGGTGAAGTGATTCTGTCTCTGCTGCTCAAGTTGAGAAAACTTTCCATCTGCTTTGTATCTGCACGCAACGTTCACAAATGTGAACTAATCCACAGTGGACTAAAAAAGTCATAAACTCAAGAAGAAAAATAATGAGATTGATCAAAACTGGAAGAACTATGAACTCACTTCCACCCTAAAGATATCCAAACAACCCAAGGACTCTTGTTATGAAAATGAATGTTATGCTCAGAAAACAGGAAAGAACAGCAAGACATAAATCAAATAAAAATATCATGAGGTTATGCTTTAGAGAACTGCATGACTTGCACCATTTCTTGTGTATCGAGTTCCGTGCCTACAGCCTTTTTGCAGAGCTAGATAACTCCAGGCAGCCTAAAGGACACAAAACACCCATGTGCCCATAACCAGCGCAAGTCTTGTTAGCAAGAGCTTAAGGTGGCTACCTGATTAAAAAGTGAATCTTGCCAGGTAAGAAAGAAATCAGCCATATTCTGTACTTGATAAGGAATAGAAAAGGAATTTTCATGTGAATTTGAGATGAAACATTACACCAGGAAAGGTATTACAAAACATTTGCTGTGCTGAGGTTACAAAACCCTTTTGTCAATGTAATGTTCACATGCAGGTAGAATGGTCTGCAACGAGATGATCAATAAGGATAAAAACAATCCCTCGGGTACCAAGAAATTATTAGATGCCATGGAGTGGCCAGAGGGGATAGAAAACTGAAAGGGAAATACAGAACTGAAGCCTTTTACTTCCCTCCTGTATTCCTATGAGGTATTAGCTTAAAACGTGCCCGGGCTATGGCCTGGAATCAGATGTACAATCAAGCACATGGAGATCCTTCAGTTGGAGTCAGTTAACAGTAACGTATCACAGGACAGGGATATCCTATGCACCTCCAGCAATGTGTTTTTAAATAAGATACAACAGTGCTGTGACTATTTTAAACAAACATCAGTCCTAAAATCTGTAAGAAGAGACAGGCTTTGTTTCTGCAACAGACATCGTCAGCTTCAACATTTTTTCCTGACCAAGTATATTCTGAACACCTACAAGCACATGGTGGGCATAAAGCTTCAGCATTCTTCCAGTAGCACCACAGACATGGGTAAAAGAGAGCTGGGACCTCTATAATTTAGATTAATTGCTTATTACAGGTACGAGGAGAGGTGCTGTGGGAGTACTACAGCCTCAAATAACAACTGAGAGCAGACGTTTGAGCCAACGTGATCCCGTGGGACCTCCGGGCTGAGTCGCAGAGTGCTTTACCTCTGCAGCAATGCCTGTCCCTTTCCAGCTGCTGACAGCACAAGGATACTGGCAGGGATCCGACCACGTGTCTCCTCGAGGAGCTGCCCTGACTCACTGCCCTTTTGTATCAGTTACACATTTCTGCACATAAGGCTACAGCAAGATCCAAACCCATTTTAAGTCTGGCTCCTCAATTTTCTCTGTCAGTCTGTCAGAAACCAATGCTGGACCTCCAGTGTTCCATCCCTGGCCAGCAACGGCACCGGCTCCCACTGCAGATAACCTGCCAGCCATGCCCCTCTGCGGGACACAAAGAGGGTACTGCAGCTTTACAGACACGTCTGAGGTTTGAAATTAGTCAGTTTTAGCAATGGTTACATGGGGGTGATCAGGGGTTTCTAAATCTGCATAGGACTGCGCAGCACCCCTCACGTTGTCATACGTAATTCTTGGTCATACTACAGTTTAAGGATAGACTGGGTTGGTCTACAGGCACTGACAGGGTAAGAGTGAGATGGAGAACTCATGGATCACACATTCCCTGAACTGCTACAACTGCTTTCCTAACAACTGCAACACTCACGCTGGTGTGCCCACCACCTGGACCCTACAGCCCTCTGTCTGTCACTGGGGAGTAATGAGTGACAGTGAGACCGTCTAGCAGCTTTCCAGTACCTAAAGGGTGCCTACAAGAAAGATGGAGGACTTTTTGTAAGGCCATGTAGTGACAGGACAAGGGTGAATGACCTTAAACTGAAAGATGGTAGACTGGGATTAAACATAAGGAAGAAGTTCATTACTGTGAGGGTGATGAGACAATGGAACAGCTTTCCCAGAGAAGTTGTGGCTGCCCCATCTCTGGAAGGTGTCCCTGCCTGTGACAGGGGGATTTGAACTAGATGGTCTTTAAGGTCCCTTCCTACCCAAACCATTCTGTGATCCTATGATGGCTAAATCTGCCATCTGCATTTTTCCCACAAACCTCTGCTCAGTCTTACGGTGGGTTTCATAACCCTAGCAGAACAGCTTTTCACAATTAGAATAAATAATAGCAAAATAATAATAATAATAATAATAATAATAATAGTATAAAATCCTCCAAAAGCAATAGCCAGGAAGCTTTCTCTAGCTTTCAAGATTACAAACAGCTACAGTTAAAAGTTGAAAAAGAGGGGGAACAAATGCTAATTATGGAAGATGAAGAAATCAAAGACATTTATTTATGCGCAATGTAAGATCTAATATGTCACCTTGCCGCCGCATTGGTGATTATCTTCAGACTGCTGGGATTACGGATCAGCTTATCCAGGATGCTGACAATCTGCTCAAACTTGGGTCTGTTGTTTCTGTCTTTCTGCCAGCAGTCCAGCATCAGCTGATACAAGGCAGCTGGGCAGTCCATAGGAGGTGGCAAGCGGTACCCTTCATCGACAGCCTTAATCACCTGCACAAGGATAAAAGTTTTTGGAGACTTAAAGGCAGTTAAATCAACTCGTTTTTATCAGTTCTGCGAGCCACGTTAACATGGACATTCTGTGTTTAAACAAATGGGTTTATTCACTAATTGTCTTGTCATGTAATGCCTCTGGTTTATCTGCAAAGTAAACCAGGCAGTAAATTAGGCATACAGAAAGGGGAGTTAAGATACAGTGTGTGACTTTGAAGAAGGTGAGAGTCTTGATAGGATCTTCAAAACTCACACTTGATTGAACTACATCCATAAACAGCAGCTACAGTTAGTGGGGTGCTTGTTTAACTATGCCAGACTTCAAAAGGTCTTGAATATCTCTCATCTGATCACCCTTAGCAACGCACACTTTCCACACTCACCAGTGGGCACTGCACTTGGCAGAAAACCAGCTCAGCCTCTCACGGGACACCCTGAACTGATAGATAGGAGGTCTTGTGGACTATCTCGCAGGGCCAGAAAATGCTGTACAAACTTAACCATGAGGATAACTGTACGCTACTACGCAGGGCAGGCCTAATCCTTCTGTCATTTGTATAGATTGACAAAAAAGGTAGCATAGAATTTACATTGTTATGAAGCTTTGTAATACAATGATGCAATATTGCATCGTATATATTCTCACAGTATCGACTGCATCACTGTGTACATTGGGGTTTTATTCACAGTGTGATAGATGCTGCAGGATTGATCAATAGTTGTTACACCCTAGTAAAAAGGTGGTATTAAAAGGCTTCATAGCAGTGATGAAGCCATATTCTGTAATGTTTTCCTTTTTGTGTGGATTGGTTAATACAAAACCAGGACAAAGTATTCCAAATAAGAACAGGGACAGGAAAACGGGCCATGGTTTAAGCAGCCACTAAGCAGAGGCACATAAACAGGTTAACCCTTCTGTTTCTGATTTTAATACAATCTTATTAAAGGCATTCTGTTTATATCAGCTTATATAACACATTTTCTTAATCTCCAAAACCAATGGAAAGGAACATTCATGACTAACTAAAAGAAATACACATTTTTTTTGCAGACTTGGGTTCCAGAGGTACTCATTTGAAAGGAAGTTTTCTTCTCTTTTTCCTCATAAAGTAGTTTAGAAAATGTCTGACAACTGTGTTACTGACTTTTTTTAATGTAGCACTGGTGACAATACATACCAACCCCTTGGAAAATCTACTTGTGTTAGTGACTCTACTGCAGATAATTCAGTTCATAAGTAACTCCTGTGGAATAAATCTAGGATAAATAACACAACAGAAAAAGATCCCAAAATAGATACAATAAAAATCTTATTTGGGCAAATGTTATGCTTCTTGCAAAAATACTGGAAGAGATCCATTAATCATTTTGATTGCAGGCTTGGACAGTTTACTAATGTTGCAAAGAAGCCTGTATTGAAAGTCTCCTAATCAGATCACTCTACTTCTCTATTTTATCCCTTGATTACTTCCAGAAGTATTTTGGTTTCATTAAACTCTTACTAGAGATGCTTTGCTTCTCATTTTCACAAGCGCCAAGGACAACTGATTCTGTGTATTTGACATGTACAGAAAACATCTACAGAATATTATACAAGTGGAACCGAAAGGGATCAACAGAAATTTAGGCGGGTTTTCTAACAATAAGCTAAGGAATGTAAAATGTAATGACCTCACTGCAGTGGAATTGCTGGAATCATCCTACAGAAAACCACTAGCATGATGAATGTCCCCAAGGCGGGGGGGTTGGAACTAGATGATCTTAAGGTCCTTTCCAACCTTAACTATTCTATGATTCTATGAAATTCTCCATGATGTTTCCTTCAGAGGTCCAAAATACCCTGCTACAAAGATCTTGGCTTTTTGTTAAGCTCATGAGAACTTTTACTTGACCAGGGAGATCTGGAGATTGTTATTTCTACATCTTCTTCAATGTCAACGTCAAAAACTCAGAGCCACCTGGTTTCATTATGCTTCGCTTCCTTTCACAGCTTGATCCTGTATTTGAAGAACGTAACACTCAGATAACAATATACTCACATCCTGGTTGGACATCTCCCAGTACGGTCTCTCTCCATAAGACATCACCTCCCAGAGAACAATTCCATAGCTCCATGCATCACTGGCTGATGTGAACTTCCGATATGCAATGGCTTCTGGTGATGTCCATCGGATAGGAATCTTGCCCCCCTAAAAGAAAAGAAAAGTCCATTTCACTTCAATACAGTGAATATAATTTTGCACGATTGCTCGTTTTAACTCTGAGATTCTTAATTATCATTATATTGGTTTATGACACAGCATAAGCTGGAAAATGCTATTGCCAAGAAAGCATCTTGTACCCTATAGAGTAAAACATGTTACAGTGCAAAACACACTGAAGCCATAGATATATCTATAAATACAGAGTATACATACTGTGTGCATGTACATATGTACGTATATGTACACATATATATTTATGAGTAGCATAATATGCACAGATAATAATAAATGCTGTGTTAAATATGGTTGATTTTCAGATATAAAGTGGTTGCAAACTAGTAAGAGTCATACAGCATTCAGGATGAAAAAGCTAGTACGAGATCCCTGCTTAGAGCTAGACCCTTTTGCACAGCACAGAGGGTTGGATTTGGCTATTTGTAGGGTAACTCAAGTGAATTCCCTTTTGGTGTGGATCTCTGCATGGTTTCACCATGTTTTTCTAAGACATTCAAGGAAAATAAGGGATCATGATGTTGCTTTGTTTCATTAACACCAACCCTCCAAATGCACAGAAAAAGGTAATGGCTGTGACCATACACACAAACATCCAATTCCAAAGCTGTCAGAGACAGTCACAGAAAAACAGATTCAGATGGGGTCATCTGCACAGAGAGAGCCCAAAATGTCATCTGGGGAAGTGGTCTTGAACGTGTTTTAGTCACAAGAAATAAAAGCCATCATTAAATCACGTAAACTTGAAAATAATTAAAGCTACCATTACAGTTAATAATGTTAGGGGAACATCTCTTATTATGGCCACCACTTGATGCCACAGGTCAGAGGTGTAAAATGCACATAAGCAGCCTGAGGCTGAGTTTCTGCAGGATGAGAATGAGAGGAAAGAGACAATTTCCCATGGTGCCTGCTTTTGATAGAGGTTTTTGAGACTCTGATTTGAGAGTCACACATGAGAAAGCATTCTAAAAGACAGCGGTGCATACTTTGTTACTTCAGGTAATTCTGGAGTGAATATATTTGACTGCAAAATCCTCACAATAACTTGTGTAGGAAGGGAGTGCTCTTATTTCCAATGACTAACCAACAAGTAATAAAATGTATAGATAGTAATGTTTTGCCTACTGTTCCATAAAGTGTACCTGTGCTGATGGCAGCCATACACTCACTGTATTCATAGAATCATAGAATGGTTAGGGTTGGAAAGGACCTTAAGATCATCCAGTTCCAACCCCCCTGCCATGGGCAGGGACACCTCACACTAAACCATCTCACCCAAGGCTTCATCCAGCCTGGTCTTGAACACTGCCAGGGATGGAGCATTCACAACCTGCCTGGGCAACCCATTCCAGTGCCTCACCACCGTAACAGGAAAGAATTTCTTCCTTATATCCAGTCTAAACTTCCTCTGTTTAAGTTTTAACCCGTTACCCCATATCCTATCACTGCACTGCCTAATGATGAGTCCCTCCCCAGCATCCCTATAGGCCCCCTTCAGATACTGGAAGGCTGCTATGAGGTCTCCATGCAGCCTTCTCTTCTCCAGGCTCGGCTTAACTAGCTTGGTCAACAACAGAAATGCAGACATCAGTGTTAATTAGAAGCCTAAATACACTGAAGCCTAAGCATCTGCAACTTCATGGCTAATATGGCACAAATTAGAATAAATATAAGCAACACAGGCAGGCCTGACTCAGGCCATATAAGAAAGCCCTCAAGGCAGGCAGTAATGATGTTGTTTTTCTTGCATCAGCATAATGTATGGTTCTGTGAAACGTAGAAATATCATTTTGGAGTTTTTAGACTATTACTCTCTAAAAAACCTGAATTTCCATGGGTGGCTTCAGGCTCACTGTTTTAGTTACATGTTAAGATACAAAAATGGAGCTCTTTTTGCTGAACCCTAGAGAAATAACTGCAAGGTATCACACAGAAAAAGTTTGCTTGTGGCTAAGTCGCGAGCACTTTAGGCAAGGGCAGGAAATATCACGTCTGCTAGACGGTCTTTACCTTCATAGCCCCATGGAAAAAGTCATTTACACAATCGCAGACCCACATTTACACAGAATGACATTAATTAGCCTCCTTACGTTTTGGCGCTGCTTATTGCAGGGCAGGGAAGATTACAAACTCAACGAAACCAAGTTCTTCTGGCTTTGCTCATTTTAGTGAAAGATGAAGGCACATCGACTCCAGATTCCATTACAAGCAAATAAATTTTCTTTGCTAAGTCTCAGCTGTAACTCTATACAAGCTTAGAGATACATCTAGCATTACCATAAATGAGAATAAAATGAGAGTATCAAAATACAGCTAAAAAGAAATCAACTGCCACTTAATAGAGTATGAAACTATAATTTTGCCATTCTGTTCCGCTATTTGTCATAAAAACGTCAATCTTGTCTTTGCATTTAAAAGGGGACTCTGTTGACTTGGGTTTTGAATAATTCAAGGGCAAGATAGAAAAAAAAAACGGAAAGTTCTAGTAAATATTTTTTCGACAAACAAGCATTTTAACACAAAACTAATTACCCCAAAGGGCTATGCAACATCTGTATTTTAGTAGATGTCCAAATATCAATACATGCGGGAAACCTGCAGAGCTGTATCAAACTAAAGACATGGTTTTCTATTGCTATTACCTTTGAAATTATAGTGCTTGCTAATTCAAATAGTCTATTTTGAAACTAAAACCCCATGCTCATTCAGCATTAGAAGATCCCTTTTCACTCCTCTCCACTAAGAAATACACATCTCATTTGAACACATATCTCTTCTGAAATCAGTATATTCTTTGCAACATTTTTTGCCAGGATCAAAGATATCTTACCTAATTTACCTTTGCGTAACTTAAATCAAAGACTTTCCCCTAACCCATAGAGTTGGAGTGGGACATTTAAGTTCTCAGACTTATTTCTTTACTCATCATTTTGTGTTTTTACCTCCTTTCCCCAGTCTCCCAATATTTAAAACGTGTTTAACAATACCTACTTGGCAAACTGCTATGATGACAGTGCTAAGAAATCATGCCTGTTTGTTTCAATTTACATATGTACATCCATTAAGCTTTCATACAATTTAACCTTCTTTATCTCCTATTTTTGTTGCTTATCCTCCACTGGAAAATCTGAAACTAATATCATTGGCTGATATTACGGGGGGTTCTACCCTTCAAAATTAGTGCTATCAGGAGTGAACATGTAAGAGAAACTTACTAAACGAAAAATCATTATATATATGCCTAGGAAAAAGGTTTGCCCAAATCTATTTGATACAGGCTTATGAAGAGAAATCTACATGAGCTATATGCAGTATATTTACTAACTATTTAAATACAGGTTTGATACATTTTTGTCATGATGCCCCTTTAAGAGCATGCTCATCATGAAGCCAAATAAGCCGCCTGAATTTGAGCAGAAAGCATTAGTATTAGAAATTCTAGGAGTTTGTTATTGCAGCTTAAAATCCCAGGCAGCCTAGGTCAAAGAAGTACTCCTGGGGTTTGAAACTAGTAAGCTAGTAGTAGCCAAAAGTTCTATCTGATCGAGATGGAGCTGTGACTCCTACAGTATCTGGCCTTTCAGCATAATTCACTTCATATCAATGAAGTCTTCAATTTATTTCCAACATGTCTGGTACTCCAGCGCAAGGAAGCCGTTTCCAGGCCTTCATAACCCATTCCAATAGTTTGATTTACAGTCTGTTACAGGGTGATTGCCACAGGCACCTTAAGCCACAGACCCAGGGAATGGAGACACAAGAAAAATGGATTCTAACAGAATTATCAGAAGAACTTTTGCAGGAAAACCTGAAGGTAAATGCCTGACATTAATTCATTAGCAAAAGGTTTAGGCTAGTTCAGGAGATATTGCCCTGATACAGACCAAGATGGTTACACGTTGTTGAGATGAGCCTGACTTATGTTCTTAAGCACCTGAAGGAGACCTGATGCTACTTGTTCACCCCTTATTAATGAAAGTTTTACCTTTAAAATGATCTCCTTGAGTGGTAGATGATAAGAGGATACAGTTTCTCTCCCTCTCTATCAAGAGAATTTGTGGGGTTTTGTTTCCCTTGTTTTGACACACCCTTCAATACACTGAGACTGTATTACCATGGTTTTGCATATATAGGGAGTGAACAAACCACAGCAAATTTCTGTCAAACACCAATTGCAATAACGTGTGTCTAACAGAGAAGATTCTTGCGCCCTTCCCTATGGACACAATGGAGCAGTGCCTTGCCATGCCCTCCCTGCTCTGGCACCATTACGTGGGGACACCTTCCAGAATACTTGCCATCAAAGCACAGGCATAGTGATGTAGATTTAATGAGAAATTATCCATGCAAATATAGTAACTGGGCAGTGTTTTACATTGAAATGCCACGAACATCACTGATGTATCTGTGCTTAAATAGTCAAAGTTCGTCTACTGATTACCCAAATATTATGTCTTTGAGAGACATAATTACAGTCCCTCTACGTGTGTGATGGCTTAAATTTACTTCCACTTAATAACGTGTCATTAGTCCACCCACTTGTCATATAGGCATCTAAAAATAATAAGAATAAACCGGATCGATTTGACAATGACAATTTTAATACAATCTTGGCCTCTCAATTAAAAGTGAATAGGTACAGAGAACGCAGATAATTACAGCACATTCCCTGCGGCACAAAGGCTCAGTCAAAAAAACCTCCAAACGCTCCATCAGCCTGATTCACAGGCTGGCTTCTGCTTCTGTAAGCTGGCAGGCCACAGGCTGCCAAAAGCCCTTTGTGGTATCGAGTCAGTGACAGTAATTCAGGAGGTATAAAATGACCCTGTCAGGTAGCAAAGTCTTCTTACAACTCCTGATTCCTTGTATTTCACATATGCAACTGTGGTCTCTGCATTGTCCTTCAGAGCTCTTGCACAATAGCATAGATAACACAGATTATGTATTGATATATAAAGGGATACATACATTATTGAGATGAGAAAGGGTACATGTTCATATCCTTTATGCAAAGCTTCAGACAAAGCTTCAGTCAGTGGTGTGCTTCGAAAGCTTGAAGGGCTGACTGGGCTTCTTGGGGGAAGAACGATCCCAAATTGCAATTATGAATTAAAGGAATGGAATTGTTCTCAGGCTTGGACATTTACAGGCAGACAATAAGGAAGCTAAATGGACAAATCACTCATCTTTGCAGCTAACTACAAATTTCACTGGTACCACTGACACTAAATGAATAACTGGGAATGGGAAGAGGTGGAGGGCTGGCAACAGGCTCTGCCCATTAACATAACACGCACTTCGCTGTTTGACTGTTTGGAATTGTGGTTACAATTTGGGTTTTTTATGTTTTTGGTCTTTTCAAAGATCTTACTGAGTAGTTGACATCCTTTAGTGTTAAAGGCACGACACGTTTTTGGACGATGCCATTATTTTTAAGAAGTGGCGCTATTTTTGTCTTGCTTTTGTCATATAATTAGTACTTGCAAAATGAACCAGAAGCAGCCTAGGAAATGGTCCTGTTATATGAGATGTGATATGACTAAGCAGGAGGAGAATGAACTGCCCAGCTTTCTGCCAGTGGAGTGGAGCTCTGTTTAACACTCATAGCCCCCAGTTTTTTAAGCTGGGGACCAAACATATCCCAGGGACACGCTACCTTTGTATACATGTAGAGAAGATACACTTCAAAAGAAACTTGAGCAAAAGAATGAATAGCAAACAGCCTTGTCCTTCTCTAAGAGTCCAGATGTGGCAGAGGTTTTTGCAGCAACTATTTCTGAAGAAAATGAGATTTGTCCTAGGTTATATTTGGAGGTTTTAAATATATGAGCATCTTCTTGCAGCAGTTTGCACGTACACCATAAATGCCAGATGGAGTTTACTGAACACAGATGATTTCACTTTACAAAACAGTTTATTTCCATCTGATTCCACTCTCTACATGTAAATAGGCAGGTAGGCTTAGAAAACAGGTGGCTGAAAGAAAAAATTCAACACTGCACTAGGCCATAGGAAATTCACATATAACGCTGTCTGGAAACACTGACACGCTGTGCATCCTGGCTTGTCCTAGCCACCCATGGGTGTATGTCGCTGATGTACACTTCATTTACATGCCTCCCTTATAAAGCTGTGTGCTATATAGTTTGAGGGGAGCTATGCCTATGGACAGTGGTGGCAGGACATAGAGTAATTGCTTTAGCTTGCACATGTACATCCTGAAGAAGAAGACTAGATAAGTACCTGCTTACCTTGAGGACAGTACACCCATTACTTTCGCAGGAGCTTTTAAAAAGAGGGCAGGCAAGTATATCTGACAAAGCAATACACTTCTGGCGGAACTACAGGCAATTTTCTCTTGAGGATCTCTAGCACTATGTTATGATTTACTTATTAATGCTACACCTATACTGAGAATGAAAACTGTTTTCTCCTACTAATGTCCCTTTAGATTAATCACGAGCGATCTCTGCAGACAGTTTTCTAAATTGGTATATACTGCATATTTCTAACAACACGACAAAGCTTATCAGTGGTCAAAGAAAGCACTGAAAGGTCAAGTAAAGAATAGAGTCTTTATGCCTGGTTAAGTTATGAAGGTATGATTGATAAATCTGTATCTATAAATATCTGTGTATATATAATGTATAAAGAAACAGCTAGGATTTCTTTACTCATTTGTCATGTTATTTTATTTCAATCATGAGCAACACAGTATGCAAACTACCACACTAACTGATTGCTTCTGTCAGCGATCAGGAATGAAGGAAGCCCTAGAAAACCCACATTAAGATTTTGCCCATTCATTCTACTCCAGTCTGGTTTGTACACTGAGGATGAGACAATTACTAGCATCAATGCAAACTACACTTGACTAAGAAACTGGATATTAATGCCACTTTTTCTGAAGTTAATAAAATCCACTTGCAATAGGATTAAAGTGAACAACCAGACATCCCAGTGTAGTACCTATGCATACAAAGCTGAATGTATGCCTTCAAGGTTTCTACAGTAAAACAGAAGTGTTATTCAAATGACAACAAGAGGTGCAGCAAAGCTGTAATTAGAAGATGCTGTGGCATTCATAAGGCTCTAAGCCAACACCGTAGCTTCCAAGTAGCTTTCAGGCAGGATGAACTTCGGAAAAGAAACAAGCAGCAGCCTATACTATGGGCAGTTGCCTATGGGGTAAAAGCTTCTCTATCTCAGGACAAAACAGAGGTAAGTCTCCTTGATCTCATAACCTTTTCAAAAGCTGGGTATCACTTTGTATATATGATATAAGAAGGAGAAAGCACAGGAGGTTTATGACATTGTTAAGTAATATTTCTTTTCCTGGTTTACTCAAGTTTTCTCTCAGTTAGGGGTACAACAGCAGGTATAACTGAAATGCCCTTGCAGAACAGTGGCATCAGTATGCTCCTATCAGACACATGTCTCATCATAATAGAAAACACAAAAGGGTAAAAAAACAATTTAAATTAAGAAAGTATTGCTGAGTAGGATTTGTCTTTTGCTGGTTGGGAGCTAAAGCAGCAGTGCAACAAAACTTGCTTAAAGCACACATGAAGTCTTATATGACCGTGGGCTAAACCAACTCAGACCGTAATTGTGGTACTCGCTTCTTTCCATAGCCAGCAGAAAGAAACAGAGCCAAGAATTTTGTATTCTCTTAGAAAAGTAATCTAACAAAATAAACCTCATTTTTTGCCTTCTACCTTCTCTGAGAAATGAATTATAAAATAGCTGTGATGGTTATGGCTTATTGAACATCTCTGGCCATGCAAAACTGGACGGCCCCTGCAACACGGAGTATAAACTTCAGGGTCTGCCTCAGACTTCTAACTCTGTCACAACCAATGGGAATTTTAAAAGGATAAACAAAGACAAAAACTCACCCTTGTGGTGTAAGCAGCTTCTGGATCATCTTCTAGTACACGAGAGAGACCAAAATCTGAGACTTTGCATACCAAGTTACTATTGATGAGGATGTTACGAGCAGCTAAATCTCGATGGACATAACCCATATCTGACAAGTATTTCATGCCAGATGCGATCCCTCGAAGCATGCCTACTAGCTGGATGACCGTGAACTGGGCATCATGTTTCTGGAAAACATATGAAATGTCATTTCAGAGACTGCTCACGTTCCTCCTCCTTGCACTGAATTCTTGATAAAGACCCTGGAGGCTCCTCAAGTGGAGAGCTCATGAGTTGGGGGCCGTGATTTAAATGTCACAAGTGGAACTACTTTGACCTGCAGAAGACAATCTCCCAGTCAGCTGAGGGAAGGGGACAGATTTTCAATTGAGATTAAAATTCATTTTTCCTGTTCTTGCTGTCATCAGAATTTTAATTTCCTAGTTGGGACCTGTGTGAAAGCAGGACATAAATCTAAGCTGTGCGTGCTCCTGAGACTGGAGCATCAGGACATTAGAGAAACAGATGTCCAACTTCCCTGAAAGGCCATAGGATTTGTTAGTGAAAATCCCAGCGTTACCCAATGGACTAATGAAAGTTTTCTATTACATAAGCTGGGTTTGTTATTTTTTAGCAAAAGCAAAGGCTGATCTGATTCAGGGGCTTTCAAATTCCATTAAATATAAACTAATTCCTTGAAATTTTCCTCAACTTCAGGAAAAGTCACTTAAACACACTGGGACTTAGCCTAGAAACCAAATGCTGCATATATTTCTAATTGTCTACTAGCCACATGTTTTAAATCTTCCAGCTATCACTGATGCTGTTTGTTAACATCTAGCTTTGATACTGATATATAGACACACAGATGACAGGACAACAGTACGTCCTAGTGCAGCTCTCAAATGAATTTCCCAGTGCTGTAAATGTATCATCATGGGCAGCTCTCCAGCTTTTCCTGCTGCTTCTTCCAGGATTTTATTAAATACAAGGGAGCTGGCTCTGCCATGTGGGGTGAGCTCACACAAGTCAGTCTGCAAGACAGATTGAACTAATTTAATTTTTGATTAATACACTTCGGGGCAATATTAGCACCATAAGCATTAGACAAATATATGGCACAGAGGATGCTTAAAGAACCTCTCAGAATTCCCTTTCATGAAGAAATTAATTATTATAAAAGACTCTTAGCAGTTCCCTGTTATGAAACCTTTAACTAGAGCCAGCACGAGAATTTATATAGACACTGGAGAAGATTTAGCTAGAAATCAGAAGGCTTCTAACCATGAAAGGAATTAGACATTCAGATCGCCTTTCACTGGCAATGGGAAAAGCAAAATAACCCGCTTTGAAAGGCATGTATAAAGAGGGCTGTGTGGCCTGAGTTGCCCGTGATATGAGTCACAAGGTTTTTTTATCTGTTTCCACACAACAGTATAAAAATGAAACACCAAACAAACCAAACAACCACACTGAAATGAACAACCTGAACGACTGTTTAGTACTGTCAGAAATTGTTCCCCTTTCTTCAGTGCTTTTTAAGCCTAAACAAAATATATGTATTTCAGTACAGATATATTTCATTCAGATATACTGACACGTTATTTATATGTATTTTACATGCTCCAGTGGACATCATAACATATATAGTACATACTGAAACTAAGGTTGACAATATATCCCCTTTTGGGGTTAAACGTCTAGTTCGATGTTATGAATTTGGGGGATAATGTCATTCAACCGTGGCAGAACCAAAGCAGTCTCCCAGCCACAAGTGAGTTTGCCCTAACAAATTCAAATTAAACTAGTGGTTCCCCTCAGATGGGATTTCATTTCTGTTACACTTCTTGTTTTGCAACAAGTAAATCTTGGTGACACAGGGAGCGTTCACGTTTTTTTAGGCACGCTACCAACTTTGACAGAAAACAAAGATAAATCAACCACAGCATTAGGATGTCTAAGGTCGGGGAAAGAAAACAGGCCAATAGAGTTTTCTAGCAAAACATTTTGAACACCCTCAGGTATGGGGTTATTCCCTAAACTTTTCATATAGAAGGAAACAGCTCTCTGATCAGTACTGTTGGTTTGCTGATAGAATTGCCACAAATCTGTTCATTTTTGAAGTCATTTGGTAAGACTCATTGCCAACCAATAACCGTAACTGCTTTTCGGCCCTCAGAAAAACAATTATCATTTTTGTGTGCCAGAATGATGTTTTGGTTTAGTTTGTCACAGATGTGATATACTAATAACACCGAAATTCTCTTTGTTTTGATGTAATACTTACTGCAAGCAGACAAAATGGACTAGCAGATCCCTACCTGGCTTTCTGAGCACACAAAACCAAATGGTAATAATGAAATATCAAGCAACAAGAGCTGATGATCAGAGCAGAGTGGCAACGAATCCATAACAGATCCAGGACAAGGGCCGGTTCTGTACCACCTACTATTCTACTGCACTTACCCGTAGGAAGCTGTCCAAGGAACCATTCTCCATATACTCAGTAACAATCATAACTGGTTTACCTGCAAGTAGATCACAGTGGTCACACATTCAAAATGAATACATATGGATCTGTAAGACCAAGCATTACAGAAATGTGCCCAAATCTTCCAAATCCCAAGGTTAATCTTACAGTGAGACAGAAAGCAGATGCATGGGCAAACCCAGCTCTGTGCACAACATAATTGTGATTCTACTGACATCAACCGATTGGATTTTTAGCAGCTCAAGTGTCAAGAAACAAGTGAAGCATCCTGCATTTTCAGGATACAGTGTTTTATCCATCACTATTGAATATAATCCTTCATAGAACTGTTGAATATGTGCAATTAAGCTGGTGTATTCTGCCATGCAATTGCCCCCAAGGTTCCCTCTGGAAGGGAACCGGGCACTTGCTGTGGCAGGAGCTGTGGTTTTTCTTGAGGTGCTCTCCACAGAGGTGCAAGGACTGTGGAGCAGTGCTCTACCATGTGGGTACAGCCAGTGTGTTCCTCAGATACTACTATAAGGGAGAGATGAAAAGCATATATAGAGGCAATAGCAAAAAATGCTCTCCTTCAGGAAGGTATTTATAATGCATATAAACTATTAAGCTTCAGTATTTTCCTAGCATAAGCCATAGAAAATGTTTTGGTGGGGAAAGAAATGGGGAAAGTGCAGAATCAGAGTAACACGGTACTGGAAAGAAAAGCAGAGCTGTAACACGGCCACCTTCCAGTACTGGAGGTTAGCCCCCCTTGCAGGCAGTCCTGCCTCCCTCTGCGGGCATCACTGACAACATGAACCTGGTCCTCTCCTGCTAAGCACAACATAGCTGGGGGCCAACCATGCTGCATCCGTGGGGCAGTGGCAAGCTCTGAACAAACAGCCCTGCATCCTTGGAAAGCTTCTGGTATCTTTCAAAGCTTGTCCATGCGGATTCAGATCAGGTTTTGAAAGCATTCTTTCTGCCCTAAGGTATTTTGTAACAATAACCAAGATTTCATATGCAACTCTGACATGCTGGAGAGAAATGAATGCAAAAATGAATGTGATTACGGTGAAGTTTCCAGACAAAGGTCATTGCCCTGCTAATATTTTACCATCGCATGGATTTTATTATTTCATAATACGTTCTAAAGCTTTGTTTATTTTCTCTCTGTGGTAGAGAGAAAGGTGGGCAAAAGCATGAAGTTATTTAAGAAGATGAATTATTATTTCACATACAGTACAGGAAGGCATCTGACCATAAAAGCATGACAAAGGCCTGCATATTGTATAGCAGGCATGGTGACATTTTAGCTTTTAAAATTGAACAGCATGATGCTTGAAAGAGGTACTCAGTATAACTCAAAGCAAGAAAGCCATTAAAAAAGCAAAGTAAACAGTAACAACTACTTTTTTGTTTGTTTTTCAGAAAACACAACTTCTACCAACTAGAAATTCTTAGAAGATAAACATCAATATAACGAGAAGAAAATCCTTTGTCCTTTGCGTGGATTAACAGGTTAGAATACCTTCTTTCTGCTGTGCAAACGATGTGTTACATCGTGAGAGTCACACTGATGGGTAATTGACTCTGACATCCATTGACTAGTAGGAACAATCTATCCAAAACATTAAACTTGAATGATATAGAATAGGATACAGGTAAAATGAAAATAAACAAAAAAAAAAAATCTGTTGCTTGCTTATTCTTGTTAGCAAGAAATATTAAGTGCAAGGAAAAATACCTAACTTACAGTGTGCATCTAATATTAACCCAAAGGCATTTCTGGTAATGCACAGAAAATGCTGCTGAATCTTTCAATCACAGGGCAATGCACTGATGAAGCTATCCAAAACGTCCTATGATAAATCCATGTAGTTTGAAACCAGGATATGGTTGCTTGGTTTATGTATAAACTCAGAGAATTTTATGACACATCAGATGAGTAAAACTAGAATAAGAAGATACATCTTCCAACTTATTAAGAGAGCATCTTCCTGCCTTGCTCGCTCCTACTCGGGAAGCCCCAAGTGCAGCACTGCACTCTCATTCAGTTGGAAATGTGTCTGTAATAGGAAGCACATGCTCAGAAGCAACACGGTGGGCTTTTAAAAGACCATTCTGCATTCATTTATCAAAGCACAGCCTTTATACATGATAACAACTCGTGTCAACAGTGTTGCTGAAATTTATTATACTAACAGGCTACAAATTGCTGTAAGTTATTAGTAAACTAAGCAGAACATGCACGCTGGTTATTAAGGCTACTGCCTGCAGCATGCTGAGGAGAACAGGGTAGTGACAGGGAAACACACAACAGAAACTAACGTGAAGGAGGGGAACAACCCTGCATCGAAGCAAAGGACTGGAGTCTTTTCTGATGCACCTCCTTCGTGCTATCGGTGGCTTGTCTCCTGGCAAACCAGAGCCACCCCAGCTTGAGAACTTCCTACACCAAACAGCCCTGTTACAGGGATTGTGCCAGTTGCAGTTACAAGGAGTTGCTTCAGAAGACCTGCTTAGTATGAAAAGGTAGATCATTGCTAAGGGTCATCTGTCAAATAGAATGTGGTTAATGAAGAAAAGGTCATACTGCCTGCTTATCATGCACTACCTGTACTGAGAGTGATCCAGTAAATATTCCACAGGCTCTCTACTTACTATACACAAACTGATGCTTTTCAGTGTGATTTAGTAACTACCATTAAAAAATAGGAACACTGCCTAATGTGTTATTGCAGTATATTGGTTTGGTTTAAAAAACACAAAACCCCCACAACCTTCTTCTATTACCCAACAGAACGTTAAAGAAAATACATTATTATCTTCACTTGCATCTCTGCCATATAATTTTACCTAGAGAAGCAGAAACAAATAGTTTCAGAGCAGTTTTCTCACCTCCTATACTCAAGCTATCTGGAGAGGGTGCTGCATCCCTGAGGCTTTTATTGACTTCAGCTGGGAATATTCAGAGCTCAGTCTCTCATAGTTAAATGTGACAGGCAGCTGGCACTCCCAACCCCCTGAAACACAGCAGTCTGCTGTGAATATAGCTGAGTAGCAAATTTACTAATAGTCAGTTATACAGAATACAGACAGAATTAGTAATGCGCATTCAAAGCGATGCACAAATTCTGCATGCACAGCAATTAAATCATTTTCTATAGTGCAACAAAAAAGTAACAGAACAGATTTTAGCTCAGCTGTGTACAGGCTGATGCTTCAGTGTCAAGTAATTTTGGGACTGCAAATCTTATTCTGTCTGTACAAAGCGTGTGTCTGTGTGACTGTGAGACCCGAGCTGAAGTTCTGGTGTCCTCAACATCAAAAGGACATGGAACTGTTGGAACAAGGCCAGAGGAGGCCACGAGGATGATCAGGGGTTGGAGCACCTCCCGTATGGAGACAGGCTGAGGAAGTTGGGGCTGTTCAGCCTGGAGAAGAGAAGGCTGCGTGGAGACCTCATAGCAGCTTCCAGTATCTGAAGGGGGGCTATAGGGATGCTGGGGAGGGACTCTTCATTAGGGACTGTAGTGACAGGACAAGGGGTAACGGGTTAAAACTTAAACAAGGGAAGTTTAGATTGGATATAAGGAAGAAGTTCTTTACTGTAAGGGTGGTGAGGCACTGGAATGGGTTGCCCAGGGAGGTTGTGAATGCTCCATCCCTGGCAGTGTTCAAGACCAGGCTGGATGAGGCCTTGGGTGCCATGGTTTAGTGTGAGGTGTCCCTGCCCATGGCAGGGGGGTTGGAACTGGATGATCTGAAGGTCCTTTCCAACCCTAACTATTCTATGATTCCATGATTCTTTGTTATTTAAATCAGCAAAATAGACTTTCATAAATCACACTTAGAACATTATTATTTTAATTATGTCTCTTCGTAACACATAGAGTTTTTTCTACATACCTTTCACTAGCTATTTTTAAACACATTCTTGTGTTTTAGGTTGTTTTTTTTAAATTTAATATAATTTGTTGCAGTAAGGTACCAAGTACTTTCATACCTGTCTGTTCTTCTGACACCTTGGCTCATGCAATTTAAAATAAAAGTTCCTTAAACCCAGTAAAAACATCCACTTTACAACAAGGTATTTGGTATACTTCTACCCAGTTAAACTGTAAATGTTCTCAGTTCACTGAAATGGCAAGGAGCTGCTTTGCCAGCACAGTCCTCTAGGATGAGCTAGGAAACATCTTGCCTCAATGAGAGCATGAGAGCCAGAATTTGCCTAAACAAGGCAGTATCACCATCACTCAATCCCACCACCTACTCATGAGGAGAAGAGCATGGGCAGCTTAGAGGAGGCTACTGATGTCTCAGAAATGCCTGTTACAACCTGCTGTTACCTAGATGACAGTAGAGTTGGAGAGGGTTCTTCAAATATGTTACTCTTCAGGCAGGTGCCACATGTGGATGGAGGTTTCAATTCCTTTTTTTGGGCTCAAAATGAGAAGGCGATTTGTTATCATAAAAAACAGACAAAAATAAGCTTTAACAAAAAACCCCTACACCCATAACAGAAACAACCAGGGGCAGATATAGAAAATGTCTCAGTAAAAAAAAATATATATATTATCAAGAAATAAAATCAATTTTACGACTGGCATCGGAAGGTCCCAAGATTTTTTATTTACTTCTGCATTTATTTCACCTTTAGATTTTTACTAAGAGGTATTCTGGAGGTTCAGGATCTTTAAAATGTCTCATACTGGTATGCACTGATGCGCACTGAATACAGACATCAGTACGTCCGTGTGTACTGAATATCACATAGAGTAACATGGAGTATTCTTTTCCCTTCATGGAAACCATGCAGGAAGAAGCTTGGATTTACTCATTAATTTACTGGTACCAGTTGCCAGAGCCAGGTAGGGTGTTCATTAATTTGTGCTAATGATAACGTCTAATGACTTGGTTGAAAGCAGAACATATTGCTCAGTGCAATTAGGAACCCTTAGACTCTGTGACTGGTAACAGATGATCAGCGAGTGCCTCTTGGCCACTCTGTAGCAATTTGTAGCTCTGGAGTTTATTAAACCTGCCAGTTCATTACAGAAACGCTTATTTTTCTATGTGTTCTCAGTTTTTTTTTTTAAGCAGACTGTTTTTATTCCCATGTTTTTCCCAGCTCATCAACCCAGGGCATGGTTTCTAAGTTCTCAGCAGCCCGCAAGCAGCAAGCCAGTGAAGATCCTGCAGCTGCACTGCAGGCAATTGCCTCCGATACCATTCCTCATTGGATCCATCAGTGGGGGGGTTAGCTGGTGCTTTCACACGGGTAATGTTTTTCCTGCTTTTAAGGAAATACAATATACACTGCAAAAGCCAAACTATGTGTTTCTGCTGTTATCTCTTTTAAAGGCTATCTGGTACATATTGACAGGGTTAGAGCATAAACGTTTCTGGAAGGGTTTGCAGAGAATAAACATGGATGAGTCAGCTTTTTATTTGCTTTTGCTCCTGAAAGACCAGCAAATCCCAGAACAATTTAGGTTGGAAGGGGTCCTCCAGTGACACTTCCCATACAAAACAGATGTGCCTCTGATAGCTTACTTTTAGTGACGACTCCCTCTAATCGAATGATGTTAGGGTGGTCAAACTGTCCCATGATGCTTGCTTCTCCAAGGAAGTCCCTCCTCTGTTTCTCTGTGTAACCAACTTTCAGGGTTTTGATAGCCACTGAAATTTCCTTTTTAGAAGGCAGCTTCAGGCGCCCACTGCAAACTTCTCCAAATTCCCCTAAAAAAGTGCAAAAAGTGACAAAAGATTAAATATAGTTATTTCATGGGGATTTAAGAAAGAAGACAGCATTCAGCAAGAATCCCTGGGGTGTGATGTTTACTGGTGGGCCACTGACCAGAGCTCCAAAGGAGACCTTTGGACAACTACTTAACATTTCCATGCTTGGGTTTTCCAGCTGTCCAACTGGACAATTCCACATATCCAGATGACTGCAGAGCAGAGGAATGCTTAAATGTGACCAGAAAATCCCATTTTTGTTTCAGTTGATGGCCTTTGAGACAATGGTAGGAGGGCCAATCAACACAGAAGTAAGTATGAGAATAATCATGCATCCTTACTCTTCATTTCTACCAAACATATTTCACTTGAAGTAGCAAGATAATTCATAACGAAATAATTTATCTACACAGCTGCAAAGGAAAATAAATCCATACAGATTATCTTTGTTCTGTCATTATTCAAATGGATCTAATAATGCAAATATATACTGTCACTGTGGGACTACAGGACCTGAGAGTCCACCATGAATATTGTGCCCACTGCATCTTGTGTGAGATCCCCAAATAGAAAATGGCAGATATCACTGCATGTTTACTTTCATAAAACATGGTTTATCCTTTGCTATGTAACATCCAAGAAGAACATACAGAGAAAATTACCTTGGCATTCAGATAAGCACATATTACATATGTAGACAAACTGCTGGAAGAAAACACTTGAAGATTTCTATATTTAGCTAATGATTACATAAAGCATTTAATGGAAGTTTCAGCACCTTAACATTTGAGCAGCAGCTGACTTTTGATTCCCAGTTATCCAACCCCTGTCTTAGATTTCATACAATATAATAAACTGCACCTACAACATCCCAGTTAAAATAACAGTAGGTAAATTTTTTTCTCCTTGTTTCAATGGCAAAACAATTGAAATGATGAGAAACACAATAAAAACAGAGAATGGCTAAAATACACAAGAAATATGATAGCAAGAATTGTCCCTACAAAATTCTTTAAAGACAAGGAAAACACTATACTGATCAGGGAAGAAAGGTTGGTTGGTTGCTGGTTTGTGTGTGTGCTTTGTTTGTTATCTTTCAAGAAGTTACAGGGTATTGCTGGAGGGCTTTCACACTCATTTTCTAACACATGGCTACTCAAGTTCTTTCATCAGAATACAGGAGATCTAAATATAAATAGTCCCTCATGTGCCATATTTTGTCAAGTGGCCTTGTACAGAAAGTCTGAGCTGGAAACAAACTAATCCTATAAATCTAAATCTAGCTGGCATCATTTTCATGCAAACTGGGAATTTTGATTTTACTTGTGAGTGAAGTACCATGGAAAGAGTGATGATACTGCTTACATATGAGCTTTTCCCCACTTAAAGTGCAATAATCCTAAATGCAATAGCATAACTCTGCCTCTAAAGAGCAAAGGCTCTTGGAGCTCATTTGCCCACAATGATTCTTTCTTTATATCTGCAGCTGATTGTTTACATTAAGCAACATCTGTGAAAACTAAAAATGACCAAAATCCACAGAAATAAAGTATTTTTAATAGGCAAATTTAAATCATCTTGCTCTTCATAGATTTAACGCTCGGAAATGTATGATGGGTTGATAGCCCTTCACCACTGACTTCAGATGTGATACCACATGGGATACATCTGAGATGTTACATTCAGCCCATTCATCTGCGAACTGAAATTATTCTTTTGTAGTAGAGTTCATGCCCCGTATGCAGCAACTCAATTTGGGCATGATAAAGGGGGAAAGAACAATGACCTGAGCCTTAAAAGTCAGGGCTGTGTGTCCACATTCAAAAGCTCAAGGACTTGGCATTATTTATTCACAACAAGGAATGAGATGAGAGAGAGAGATGACAATAGTTTAGGCTTATTGAAATTACAGTTATATGGATGCCAGCTCCTTATTCTATGCAGAAAAGGTAAACCCAAGAATAGTTTCAAGTTACAATAAAGCTCAGTTAGATCAGGAAAATAATTCGAACAGTAAGGACACTTGGACAGTACAAAAGATTTTTTATGGAGTCTACAAACTCTTATCTTGCAGATTATAAATAAGCATCTGTCAAGAGCAGTACCCAAGAAGGTGGGAAAGGGTATGGGCTTCATGACCTCCTGAGGTCACTTTTCAGCTTTATTTTATAAGGTTTCTCTGTTAGACAGCCAATTTAAACAAAACACCTGATCAAATGTGTCACAGGTCAATGACCTTTCTCTGTTGTTAACACAGGCTAGATTTAAGTCAACATAGAAGTGAAAGTCACCATATCTTATCACCAATTGCTGAGGTGCTTCATCCTCCAGGCATGCTAATGGTACTAATGTAATAATCAAAGAAAATTAAACTCAGAGTATGTATCTTTAAATACATATATACTACTAAAATAGATTGCATCCTTTGTTTCTAACATTAGTTGTATTTCATGCTGCCAAGACAGGCAGCAGCTCAGAAAATGAATTGTAAAACCTATTACTAGTAAGTAATGGGTGTCGAATCCTGTTCAGACTTCTTAATTAAAACTATTCAATCTCTGCAAACCAAAATGACAAGTATACTTTACCAAGCACAAACACTGCTACAGTTCAGACACTAACCCCCAGCTCAACACTATCCGAGAACTACAAAGAGGAAGACTAAAGCACATCTTGAAAGCAGAAGGAAGGGGAAAAAGTGCTTGAAATAAATCTTGCACTGTCCAGCTTCGTATTTCCTGTTCTCTATATTTTAATGGTCAAAAAGGCTAAAAAATGCTAACCTCTTAAAACTATTGTTCAATTATGGTCAACGAAGACTATAGCTCTGATTTCAGCAAACAGTCTGGGAATCAAGCCTTCATTTACAACTGGAATCATATATCTGATATTTGTTTGACTTCTGGGAAGGAAAAGATTATGGCTAATGTGCATCAACATGGTCCCTTCAGCCACGGCTGCACAGTTTAGAAACTGGGTGATTAATCGGATTCTACAAATGCCTCAAGGCCAGTTGATGCAGCAAGAGACTAAAAGTTGGAGCCTTCATAGCAATTGAGCTTACTCTTGCCTGTCAATATGAAATGGAAAACAATTTCACTCGAAAAAGCTCACTGGGCACATTAACCTTCAGTTCATTCATATACAGGGCAGCATGGATGCTACCTAACCCTACCTGGTCGACGTCCATAATGACATTCAGTTACACTATATCTTTTCTTCCTGCAAATCATTACTATATGGTCCCAGTAAGAAATGGACTGGATCTCATCAGATATTGTTTAGGAGGAATAAAGCCTTGTGTCCAAGTTGGAAGGTAGAAAACCAAGAAGAGATGAGTTTGATGGCTCTACATTTTCACATAGAGCCTTTCTAAAGTGTTTATTTTTGATTATACTCACACATAAACACTGCATAACCTGCCCTGCAGACTGATATGTCTATTTACATCTGGAAAGCAAATAGATATTATTAGGAGGGCTGTTCATGCGATAAAGATCACTCTTCAGGCGATCTTAATTTCTTTTTAAATGGGCTACTTAGTGCATCAGTGAATGGCATTTGCTGTGCATTGAGACCCAGGGGACAAGTAAAAGATGACTGTGAAATTAACTATTCCCTTTACTTTGCTGTGTTTCAAATCATGATTGTACTGTTGCACACAGAACTCCCTCAGAGTTGGAGAGGCACCTAAACTTACCGTTTCATAAACCTCATGAATGTCAGCAATGTTCTACAAGCCTTCACTGAGACACTCCAAACCTTCATCATAAGTTCACGGACAGGTAGCCCCTCAATTTCAAAAGTACTTTGATTAAGAAGATGTCATGTTCCAGGTATGTTTAAACTTTGAAAGAAAAACAAAAGCTGGCTTTCATGTTCAGCAAAGCACATCTGTAAATCTATCCCACATCAAGAAAGTACTTTTTCTGTAGTATTTTCTTGCTATCCAATTGGATTTAAACTTCTTAAGTGGTTTGCTGAACTGGATCCATAAAAACAAGTAAGTTGTTTTAAAAGAAAGAATTACTTAAAAGAAAAATCTGAAAAAGTGGCTCCTGACCTCAATTTTCTTATGCTTAGCCTCCCACTAAAATCCCTTGTGTTTTTCTTGAGGTTCTTTTGGACAAGAATATTTCCTTATTGTGTCTGGGTATGTTTTCAAAGCTGTGTAAGCTGCCCTCTATTCTCAGAGACTTCTGGCTAAAGCTGTGAAAAAATGCCTGGAAAAGGACCTCAGAGTATCAAGATTACTTGCCTGACTTGAAGGTCTCATTACTTACGTCACACTTCAACACAGTTAAATGAATCCCTTCTTCTCAAATCACTGTCTTCTCATAATTTTATTCACACTTGCATTTGTAAAGGAGAAGGGCAGGAAAAGACCAAGTCATCCACTCAAATAAGTCATTGACTCAAGTAAGAGACAGGAAATGCCTTTCTGCTTTTGGGAAGGAAAGAAGCAGCCTCGGAGGCATTCACTCCAAATGCAAGAACCACCACGTGCTGAATGTGGCAGCAGTGTAAAGTGATGCTACAAACACATTTTGGAAGCTCCCAGCACTCCATATCATGATTTTTGTCTGTTTTTTCCTGCATGGCTCTTTGTGCTGGCAACTCTGGCAACTGCTAAAAGGAAATGCTAACCATAATGCCATATGTAGCTTAGACTACGCGAATCTGACAAAGGGTCTCCAACAAATGGCTTTATCATGTTTTGAGTCCAAGCTTCAATGCAGAGGACCTGCAGGAATGACCATCACTTTTACTGGAGTGCAACAAAGGGACTTCATTTTAAACCACCTGACCCTTACAGAACATATCCCTTCTCTGAAGCTTCTCAGAAAACTCTTTCTCCATTTTCAGAGGTCACAGCTGACAGGTTTTGGCTTACCTCTCATTCTCATGTCTTTTCGGGTAGGTCAGAACAATGTGCTATAAAATATGAAATATCATTGATTCTTATGAGTTTGTTTTCTAGATTCATGTACTGCACACAGCCCAAGTGTGGAAAGCTTATATTTGTGAATGAAGGCTCCTGGAAGTTTTTTAAGGAAAAATGCAGCTTTTGGATTTAGCTTTTCAGGAACCCACTTCCTTACCTCCATACTAACTCTCTATTAAGTAAGCAGAGCTCCACCGCCTTGAATGAAGATGATGGAGAACAGTGCACTCTTGTGGGGCAAAATTGAAACCAGCAAGGAACAAAACCCCTACTTTTGCAGAAGATAACCTAACTTCATACAAGCACGTGAGTAGCTGCAGTGAGAGAGGATGAATACTATTTCTTTTACTGGGTGATTCAGGAGATGCACTGAGTTCAGTAGCTTGGTTCTATATTTGTTTCCAACTGGAAACCTTTGCTGTGCACTAGGGGACTGTCTCTCACACATCTCCTGATTTTAATTCAAGTAATAAGTTTAGAGAAAAGCAAAAAAAAAATCAATAATAAAAGAATTAGTAATTTTCAATGGATTAAAAATCAATAGTGCTTCTCACAAATGCTTTAATTTAGCAGGAAAGCCACCACTTCATGATCTTCTGACTCAGCCAGACAATTTGCCACTTCAAGAAGCAAGCACTTGTCCTATCAGGAACTACATGCCACATTGCAACATGGACAACTCAGTGTGATGGGACTTTCTGTAATCTGGCTCCTCTGCTACAAAATCTGCTCATTTCGACAGTTTGTTTTCTGTAAGCCAAACAATCTATGGCATCTGTATGGCTCAGACAATCAGTTATCAGACAGACAACCCTTTCCTCCTAAATCGATAATTCAAATCCAAAGCAGTGACCAAAATCAATCCAATGACCAAAGGTCATTGCAGGCTGATGGATGAGTGGTGACTGGTATGAAATGAGTTTGTGGTTTCATTCAAGGCATAATAGTCAACAGTCCTTTCTTTGTTTTGAAGAAAAGGAAAACATCTCCACAGTTGATACCATTTTCTGTGCTGACAGATTTTAAAGAGAAACCTAAGAAGTGAGGCTGAACTCTTTTCGCTCCCAAAAGTGGGCTAATGGGTGTCTGAAAAACTGCCTTGCTACCTGCTTTCTTTGGGAACAATGAAAAAGAACTGCATGCCCTTAAGTTTTCACATGCACTGGAATCAGCTGTAAATATGAAATTTGAACACTTTAGCTTCCTTTTTACTTACAAGTAAAACAGTAGATACAGCAAAACCCTTTAGTTCGTTAAATCTGCTCATCATTACCTGCTCCAACTACTTTATCAATGGAGATATTAGAAGCATCTAGTTCCTTGGCAAATTCATGCACAGCTTGATTGGGATCTTCATATGTATGCGGATCGACGTAAGTTCTCAGGCCTGGGAGTTTCACTGTGTAAAAACAAATTCAGAGAGAAAATGTTACTTAGACTTAATTAATCCTTCGCAAGAACACTCATGAGACAGCAGAAATCAAATCAATAGAAAAAAGAGGTATACAGCTTTTCCAAATCAAACTGTGTAAAGCCAGAGACACTAATGCGCAGAAGCCTAAAAACCAATTTATAATATGTCTGTGCTTGCCATTTTTAACTGCTTTTCAAATACTAAAATACTACCCACCTATTCCTTCCAACTTGCTGTATTTAGATGCTGCAATATATTGTCCCTAGCAATGCAACAGCAGAGACAAGAAACAAAATGCGTGATGCTACAGTCAACCTGAAAAGTTCTTAGGAATATGCTAAGGAGAGCACATCAACTCAAGCTTTTTCTTTCCAAGTCCTCCATCAAGGTCTTCAAGGCCTTGGGTGATATGGTTTAGTGTGAGGTGTCCCTGCCCATGGCAGGGGTTTGGAACTAGATGATCATAAGGTCCTTTCCAACCCTAACTATTCTATGATTCTAAGGTGCATAAGAAAAGAAAATTATACATGAACAAATGCATCTCTGCCTTAATCCCTCTGCTAGCACATACAAGGATGGCAGCCGGTTGTTCTTATTATTGAAGTCTGGTTGCACTGCTTAGTTTCCCTGATATCCATGTTATTATATTATCCCCCTCTACAGTTTTCTGGCCAGGGGTTGTTCATTTTGCCTGGGGCAAGTTCAAGCTCGAATGACTGAACAATTTTAAGGGCAGTTTCAAGCTCTCCACATCTCTTCCTGTAGCAGGACTGGGGATGGGAGGAATGTATTCTTATTCATAACCTTTCTCCCAAGCAGAGATGCTGAAGGTAAAGCATAGCCTCATTCCTCCTCCCCAGATCAAGGCCCTGCTTGCGCATGTACCCAGTACTTTGTGTGCCTGCCTCTGTATTCATTTTAGAACACAAAGGTGTTTTGTTAACAAAAAGTAAAATAATCATTACATCCAGCTTGAAGTTTTCAGCTTCTGACAAAAAAACCTGCATTCCTGGGTATGTATTCTAGATTTGTCT
The DNA here is from genome assembly GCF_028554395.1 of Pezoporus wallicus. Taxonomy (NCBI): domain Eukaryota; kingdom Metazoa; phylum Chordata; class Aves; order Psittaciformes; family Psittacidae; genus Pezoporus; species Pezoporus wallicus. The sequence continues at coordinate 4,510,410 of NW_026639755.1, forward strand.
AACAGTACCAGTTGGTCTTGTAAAAGGTATCACCTCCTCCTACAAACACTGCCTTAACCCACTCAGGAATATCCGTTCCAGCTTGGCATTATTATACTGCATCAATTGTTCACTACCAGAATAGTTAAACCTTTTTTGTTTGGGTCACACAGATGGGGAAAAAGCACTTTTGGACCATTCGCTAGAGCCCACCATCATTTTGTCAAACAACCCCCAGTGTACGTAAAATAAACAAATATATAAATGAAATCGATTTGATGGAGATTTATTGGCCTCAGGATTGACAGAGAGATGATAAAAGTGAGTTCCCAAGTTAATTGCCTCAATAACAATGCAAACCAAGAGCCATGCTCTTAACACAAGGACTGCGTGCGCGCAGCATTAAATGCCGACTGCGTTTCCCTTCAAGAGCCTGATGATTACAGAACTACTTGCAAGTAAAACAAAAAGTAATTGGCTGTATATTGCTGTTGGTTAGAAATCTTGTAAATGCTCCTTTCCGTCCATGCTGGATGCACGTTACAGGCTCCCTTGTACCCCCGCTAAACATAATTAAAAGCTTCTGCACTGTGGGGTTTTTGGCTGGAGATTTTTAACGCTGACCCCAGAGGTTCCCAAGACCAGGTGATGGGTGACTGCAAGGAGAATAATCCCTTCACGCCAATAATTAAGGACAGCCTGTATAGTAACTGGGTTCTGTCATGAAAAACAGATAATAAACACATGCACATGTGTTAAGCTGCACTACTTTACAGCTCATTCTGCGCAAACATAATAATTTACATTTTCATTTTAACAGCATGAATTGCCCTAAAGGTAGCAAAAAAATAAAAAGGGCCTAGCCAGAGAAGGCAGAGGGAGAGGATCTGAGGAGGTGAAACATTTTTGCTCCTTTGAAGCAATATTATAGGATTTGTAATAAGGCTGCAGGGAATAGGTCATGGCTGGAGCCTTTTTTAAAGTAATTCAGAATAAACCGACTGAAATAAACCAGCTGCTGTATTTAAGATGCTGAAAGTTTACGACAGCCATGGAAGTTACTTTATCCTTTTTTTTTATAGTTCATGGGAGCAATTTTCTTATTCTTTGAGAAAGACTGCAATTTGGTAGAATAAAGTTTCGACAGCCACACATGCACATGCATACAAATCCCAACACAAATATCTGCAAAAATCAATAAATCATTTCCAAGGAGTTCTAACAGAAATACCATGGTCAGCTCTGTTCTTACTACACAGTGAATCAGCATGGCACTACTCAGAAAACAGTACATAAATATCTGAAGCCAAATTAAAAGCAATTTAATCCGCAGGAATTTAACAGCACTGACATGTTTTAAGAATAGTGATTGCAACTTTCCATTGTGTGGGAGTAAGGAGAGCAAATTTCGACCTGTTATTTGTCTGTGACACTTTTTTTACTGGTTGCTTTTATTTTATAACCTCATTAAATTTGGATGATGAAGCATTAATTCTATGGGCCACATGTAACCATGTAGGGTTTTTTTGAGACTAGTTGGTTAGCAGTTGTTGGGCTGCACAACGCAAAGCCCACTGGTACAGCTTGTGTATCCCCTGACAGTGCAGGGGAAGGAGCACACATGTTGTGGATATACAAGCTCATGGCTCTCAGGAGATAAGGAGGGGCTCCAAACTTAGAATAATAATAATATGAACAGTCAGAGAACAGTTACTCCATTGTCACGGGGATTAGGAAGTAGCTCTAATTTCCAAGTACTGCAGGTAAATCCCTCGTTAAAATGTTAACTCAATTATATTCGGTGGGGAGGCATCTGATTATGGTACCAAGAGCACTTTTATTGCCAACGGTACAGCGCCACTGTTGCGTGAAGAAAACCCATGCACGTTAACCTTACAACATGCTAAGCAGTAGATTCAAAGTGGTCTGCATGGTATAGCAAGGTATTTATGTGGAGCTTAAAGAGTTTCAAAGACAAACTACTGCTCCTTAGTAAAAACATGCTCATTAGACACCAAGAATTCTGTGGGTGAGAAAAAAAGAAGGAATTTCCAGTCTTGGCGTTTATGAAGGACTTTATCTTTGCCCCATAAAGATGAAAAGTAACCCAAATGCAACTATAAACCTCCCAAGAATATCCCCCCCTCCCCAGCCAGGAGTGTTAAACCATCACCTTCCCCTCCCCTCAACTTCTCCTGCTCCAAAACTATTTTCTTCCTTCTTTAAAGAAGGTATGGATGAAGCTTCTAGTCCTCACAGACCACATCTCCTCTGCTGGGGAAAAGTGCTGCAGGGTTATGTACACTGCAGAGAGAATACGGGATCAGAGAGGAGCTGAAATACTGCAGGATGATATTCTCCTCTATCCATGGGCCACAGCAGGCTGCTTCTTCCTGGTAGCCAGTACAGGTGTCCAGGCTCAGAAAATCAACATTCCTTCCCCTGAGTGTCCGCTGAATAGGATCTTGCTCCATGCTGTTCCTTTCAGAGGGCACAGCCAACTGACCCAGAATAGCCATGAATAAAGTCCCATTTAGCCTTAATAAAAACAGGCAGTGAAACATCAGAAATAGATAGGCTTCAGGTTTGGCTTTTGAACACATTTCAAAAGTAACCCAGATTCCTCAGGATGAGCAAAACTTCACATCCTGAACTATATACAAAAGACAACGGAAGTCAATAGAGAGGCTCTCTTGTCAGTCCTAGATGAGACCAGAGAAAGCACAGACATATTCATTCTTGCAAGAGGAGAATCAGGACTTGAAAAAACACATGTTTGAAATGAGAGCTGGATTAAAAGTTCCCATTAATTTGTGACATACTTGCTTATGTCACGTAGTTATTCTTAATTTCAGAAACTACTCCACGTCACTTTTCAGACCGCTTAGAATAATTCCAAACTATTACTGGGTCAGCTCTGTCAAACGAGTAATTTTCACGATCCCTTCAGTAGTCATTGAGACAGGTTTCATTGATTTTATATTTTGCTTTGTAAAGAAAATGACATCTCTCAGACTTCATACAGCTCATAATGAGGAAGCTGAAGTTACACTCCGCGTTTCAGTAATGCACAGGAATCGATATCGCATTACTAACCACATGCACTGCTTGAACGTAGCGATGTTTTGCTCATTACTACTCTGAACACATACGAAAGAATTTGAAACAAAGAATAATTGTTTGGGGAAAATCTCCCTACCCACAAGAGAAGCGATAATTCTCTTCCCAATTTCACCTTGGTTTAAGTGAGGTATGACTTTTTCTTTTTAATTTGAAAAATACCAGTTATCTAGGGGATGCATTCAACAGATTTGGAAGCATTCAAAGGCTTCAGTAACTTACAATGGCCATTCCCAAAATGTAGTCTTTTCTCATCAGTGCCATGCTTAGACTTCTTGTATCCACAGAATCTACAAGCAACAGAGGGAAAAAAAAATGGAGAAATTTATACGTTAACTGCAGGTGGAAACAGAATAAAATGTTTGTTCCTCCACAATTAAATGCCTGTTTGAAAGTTTAATGATATTTACATTCTCTGTCCTCATAGAGGCATGTTATATTCTCAGGGAATTTGAGGAAATTGGCTAATGAGAGGATTTGTTGATTTTTGACCCCTACAGTTTAATTTTACAATTGCCTAAGAATGTGTTTATAGCATTTTTTAACAACTGCTGTATGACTGGGGCTGCTAACCTTAGCGGGCTCATTACTGAACACGAAGCGGCATTCAGAGCTCCTGGGCAGCAGAGAAAGGAGGAGGTACAAACAAGCCATGCTACCGCCCGATGACACCCAATTTGCCATGCTCATCAAGGCCCCTGGGGGAAATCGAAGCAGGAGCAAATGTGCAAACCAGAGGATGAAAACTAACCTCCCAATCAAGACGTACACCACAACTGTGAGGAGGATAATGGCTACTGCCGCTGAAATGGCAATCATTACGACCTGGCTGTTCTCGCTGGATATGGAGAATGCTGCAAAGTTAACACAAAAACATATAAATAACCCCTGCAAAACATAATGCTGATTACATCACAACTGACACTTGTATATGGAACAAAGTCATCACTACATAGCATTTGGTCCCTTGCCAAAGATTTAATCTACTAAGTAATTTTTCATCAGACAAATAAATGCAAGGGAAGAAAACAAAAGACTCCAGCTATCTTTGATGATCTACCAAAGTTGTTTCAACTACTGCAGGTTTTTACTCTTGCTGATTGTTAAACTGACACTTAAATATAAACATATATCTAGATACAAACATACATACCATAACATACACATGTTCTGTCATGGTCAGTAAGGAACTTTTCCTTGGCAAGAAATCCCAGCCAGTCAATAATTGTCACCCTTATTCTCATTTCTGGATGATGGGAAGTGCTTTAATGAATTAAGCTTTCCAGTTAAGCTTGACAATATCTCTGTGAAGGTTGCAAAAAGCAGGGCACACAGAGGCACAGAGAACTATGCATGGTTAATCAGTGTCTATAGGAAAATGAAGGGCTATCTTCTACCTTACACTGGATGCTTTCCTTTGGTCCCTAAGCATGGAGCTCTGGTGTGCTAGACTGCTATGCAATGACAGGACACCTTTAGATCTTAGGTGTTATGAACAATCTTCAGCAGACACCTGAACTTCACCAAGCACAGCAGAATTAGGCTCCTCAGCTCTACTCTTCAAGTTAGCTGTCCAAAGAATGCTGAAAGTTAGCACTGCTTGTCCCCACAAATTAGACAATTTGGGTATGTGACTGCTTGGAGTCACGCAATTCCCCTTGGGAAGAAGCCTTTGCCTGTTATAGACCTACAACTGCACTCCTGTTGTTATGATAACTTGGCAATAGGAAAAAAGTCATGCAGTTTGTTGTCTATCTGTGTAACTTGCACACTTGTTACTGAGATGTGCACCACTGCCTCCTGTCACCTTCCACATTATCAGACAGCTACCTTTTTTCTTTTAATATTGCTTTGCAGAGAAAATTCATTAAGCTCTACCACTGCAACTGTTTTTTTTCTCCTTGTTGGACTTGTTTGTCCTATTTTGAGTTCCAGTTTCATCCAGTATGCCAAAGCTGCATGTTACTGCAACAGAGATCTGGATCTTTTTTAAACAATAAGCTTCTTTGCTTTTCAGAGTAAGAGCTAAAATGGAGGAGGAATAAATGGGGATGAAATACATATCTCAAAAATGCACGATGCCAAGTGAAAGACCATTTGGATTCATGCTACTCTTCTTGGTTAAAAATTCATCACTTTTAGCAGAGCACTTTTTATACCATGGGTTCTCAAGCCTTTGCGTGGGTACATGAATAAGCCTTCTGAGAGCATATCAGAATTACAGTCCTTAGTTGTGTTACAACTCTGAACAGCAGATCTTCTGGGAAAGCCCAGCCTTCTAAAATGCAAAGTCTTTGATTATGCATCATCAATCTACATCAGAAACTGGGTACCCAAGCAAAGGCTGACTTTTTGATGCATTAATCCACTTTCAGCTTCTAGCAAAGAGAAGGTCTGACTTACTATATAGTATCAAGTGATGAGAAAGTAACGCTCAAGACTGACTCCCATTAGGAGTCTTTCTGGAGCTCTATTAAGAGTCATTCTGGCACAGTAACAGAATTTATAAACAATACCTATAAGTACATCAGTTAGATAATATTAAAAGCAGTTAAATAAATCTAGGCATCAGAGGAAAGAAAAAAGGAGCACCAGCCAACTAAATATCTTCCCAAAGGCCACCCAGAAGTGTTGCGGCAGGAAGAAGGGGGTACCCAAACAGCCCAACTGCCTGACCAGCTACTTAACTGAATGACTATCCTTCCTGACCTGTGCATATTAGTTTCATCTCAAGGCTACCTAGGAGACATCAACAATGCTCTGCAATAGTGTGGTGAATTACACACTGACCCGCAGGAGTAATGGACCAATATAATATTAATTCTCTAAGAGCAGGGGTTTATAGTCCATGGGGTTCAGGCCACAAACTTGGAATAGTGTGAGGCTGTGAATCTGTTTTTCTACCAGACTTCCTTCCTTGGCAGGAGCCGTGGTCTAGCAAGGTATCGATTCTGGCACAAGGCAGCGGTCGAGTAGGGAATGAAAGAAAATACCACCTGTGATAGTCATGGTATACACTTTATAGCATGTTTCAAGTTTAACGATAAAATATAAAGTTATATAGTATTGCTACCCAGAAAGACGAATCATAAATAGTTATGAGTTGCATTTACTAAACTAGAAAAGGAGTGAAAGCAGCTATTCAAATCACTCAGCAACCGGGCAGGATGTCAGTATAAGCCGTTTGAACAAATACATACAATCTGGACTGGTTTCAAATTCAAACTTGCGGCTGTTTGTCCCATATCCAGCTGCAGTTCGGGCTCGAATTTGGAAGACGTAGGTGGTATCAGGTTTGAGGCCACTGATGGTGACATTGGTGCCTTTGGCTCTCAGGATAGTATAGCTCGTCTCTTGCTCCTGCTTTTGGGAAGAGGAATTATCAGATTAAAACCAAACTCTGAAAAACAGAAAGAAGAGGTGGCTGGCACAAAATTACTACAAGTCACCTGGAGAGCACTGGCATGTTATCTGAATATTTATGGCCTGACAAATGCTTGTGCAGTCATTCATTTTCAGTCTGCTACAAATCTCTTGATTAAGGAGAAACCTAAATCATTAGAGCTCCTCTGGCCTTCTGCTGTAAATCAAACACTAGACATGCTGAGTATATGACATTTCATTAAATGGCTTTGCATCATTTTGTCCGTCGTCTGTAATACAACAAGAAAATGAAGATTAAAATATTACTTAAAAAAGGTCATAAACCAGATCTGCCTTCTGCACTGAACTGGAAGTTGTAACAGTCCAACTTAGACATTTTAGGGCCCTGCAGAGCCATTGCAGGATGCAGTTTTTACTGCCTCACGTTTTACAAGACAGCATTTACCTTTATAACCATCAGAAAAGAAACTCCTCTCAGGTTCCTCACCTCAGGTTTGCGAACAGGAGAGTATAACTGGTTTTCTATTATGCCATAAAAACTGAGATTGATGAGTCCATCCTCATTTGGGGAACAGCCCACTGAAAACTTACTCTTGAATGAGTCTTGGCTTTAGCAGGCAGAAAGGAAACATGTTTTCTCCTTACTGCTTTTTGTTAAAGAGCAAGGCATGTGTCCAGTACAGATGATACACTCTCACACACTTAAAAGTCATGTATTTCTGGCATAATGGCTTTTTATATAAAATAAGAAATTGACCATTTTTTAATTTACCAAGTTCACATTGTGTAAAAAGCTAACCCCGATAAAAGTAAGTCTCAGTCCCACTGTAAGCACCTAGCCTAAAAATTTAAGTATGCGTTTGGAGCCTGAGGTATTGCTTATATTACTAAAGGCATCCTGTACCAAAAGAGCATTTTTGGCTTCCTAAAAATGGCAGCTGGAACTGCCTCAGGAAAAATCTTGGACAGCAGCCACACATGTGGGGAACTGTGAGAATCCCGGTTATTTAGGTTCCCCACCATGAACTTTTTTATTCTGGAGGTGCTGGGGACTTCATATGCTACACTTTTACTTTGCACACTCTGACATACATTAATACCATTGACTTTTGCCTGGTTGAAAGCAGAAACTGCCTTATGTTAATGCATGTCGGATGCAGACAATCTCATCTAATTCCTACTATCTTTTATGGCATTGCATTAGCTTGTAAGGTACTGACATTTTAGCTTTGACAACGGTAAAATGCCGATGCACAAGTACGGAGGTTGGAAAATACTCAACATAACTCAATGTCAAAGCCATCCCACCACCATGTGAAAAGCTCAACTGACTAGAGTTGTTTTAGCGTGTTTGCTCTGCAGTGCTGCCTGGAGTAAGAAAGTTAGGTTTAGTCTGAGTTAGTAGGTGGATATCAGAAACTGTTCACTTTGGTGCTACAGAAGCCTAAGTACGCTTGGCAGTCTTTGATATAAAGAGAAACAGAAACCTTTACACCACAGTTAGGGAAATTCTCAGTCTTCACATAATATTCAACATTATGCCATTATGCACATGAGCAATCACAGTGAAGGGAATGGGGTGGGGGGAGAAGCAGCTAAGCAAGTGACTAAAAGTCACTGTCTGGAATCAAAACCTCAGATAGGGTGAGCTGCACCCAATCTTCAAAGCATGACTATAAGAATGTTTGCCATGGTCCATTTTCTTTGCATACTAAAAGTAAAAAGGACATCACCATTGGACCTCCTCATAGTTTCCCAATACTCTGAAAGGTTTTCTGTTATAAATTCAGGAGAGAAAACACATTCTAAGGAGCATATAGGCTTGTGTGAATTTATTTTGGACCTCACAAAGGCCCAGTATTATAATTTGCAGGATTTCCTTATCTCATAATTCAGTTGAACACAGGCAACTATTTTAATTTCAAAGACATACTAATCTTGTCTTTAAAACATCAAACCTTTTGTGTACGTTATGACTGCACATTCATTTGGATCTCACTTCAGGCTGCTTTTATGAAATGCAAACATTTCCTTCTTGTGCAGATACATACGTGCAAGGGAAAAAATAGTCATGGCCTGTCTGTTAATAATCCACAATGGAACTTGGAAAATAAATGTTTAAAACAATGGTATGGAGGATGTCATGGTATCTTAGTTTATGGCCAGCTTTTTACACACATATTTTGTAAGTCATTTTTTATTTTACCAGTAATCAAATCAGTGAAACACCACATAAAAGCCCAAGTTTATCATTCTCGGGGATGAAGTAAAACTTTAGAGATACAACGCTATAGCTGCCATAAGCAAAAGGAATATACAAAAAGGAGTCAGTCTTTGCCAAGCAGGACTTTAATCAAACACTCAGTTTGATGATAAATTCGAACTGGGACACACAAAGTGTATTCTTCCTGAATATGTCTGCATAGTTTACCAGACACAGTCTTTACTGGGAAGCAAATCCCACTGCTGTGTCTCATTTGCAAATAACATTTTCTAATTTTAAACTATGTTTTACGAAAGACAGATTTGGGATACATTTAAAATCTATAGCGGCAGCAGCAGTGAGAGTGAACAGTATGCAGATTACAGATAAGCACAGTAAGTGTTTATATTATATGAGGAAGAACATTTTCTCCATCAGCTGCGTGTGAACTTGAGAGGCCAAAAGCAGGCTACACATCTTTGGGAGGAACGCACAGTCCAGATACTGCTTTACCTTATTGTCAAGCATGAACTGTTCATCAGTATGCCAGTTCCTACAAACCTTGTGGAGCATACATAGCCACCTACCCTCAAAGGCAGATTTAATAAGAGTTTTTAAAGCAACTAAGTGCATTTGCATATAGTTTACTTTATCAGCCTCAGAAAGAACACAAACTGGATATTTAGACAGATTTAACCAGTCTACTGAGCACACAGATTTCAATAACGGCAAAGGCAAATCTGTTTTAGTAATGTGAGAATGCAACTAAATTTCACTCATTGTTTGCAGCAGATTTCACCTAAATAAAGTGTGTGGGTTTTAGCATAAGTGTAAACCACCTATTTAAATGAAGCAATTAAGAGTTTATGTGTGGTATTTAGGAGATGGCTTATTTTGTATCTTTGCATGAAAAGATATTCCTTCCAGAGAACATAATTATGTGAGCAACGACAAGGAGGAAAGAAAAGAAGTAATATATATATATACACACACACATATATACATACACACACACACATATATATATATATATATATATATGGCTTTTTTTATATGTAGACTTTGACAGCTGAGATGTTTAAAATCCAGCACAGCATTATGGTCTGAACTGGGGTGTCATTTGGTACCATTAACTTAACATAAAATGTTATGCCCTACCATAAAATAAATGCCTAGAAGTTCCATACAGTATTCATCTGAAAGAGGATTTTCTTTCTTTCAAATGCTTTGAATAAATAGCAACTGGGGCCTCATAACCGAGCCCTATAGATTTTTACACAAAATACAATTCTATTCCAAACACTGAAACTGAAAAACTGCCACTCTCCATTCATAATATTATCCATTTAAACCCCGTAAGTTCATTCCAAAAAGTTAAGAGTTTCCCAACACTGTAGCTCCTAATTTCTCTAGAAACACCATATAAAGCTCTCTCTATTCTCTCTAGCTTACACAAGTGCAATCACTGGTGAAAAAAAAACAACCCTGACAACTGAATAGGTTGAAGAAATCAAATATTTTCCACTTAGTTTATGCCAATAACACATTAGAACAACTGCATGATATCATAATTTAGATACAGGAAATTCTATTTGTATTCCAAATCTATTCTAACATCCTGAATATCAGTAACACGCAGTTGCCCATAAAAAGCACGTATTCCTTGAAATTTAAGAACAGCCTAGCAGAATAAAAAAGAAATAAAAGGAAACTGCATGAGCAAGGTATATGACAGAATTGGGCTGTACTGTTCTACTAATACTGTATTTATTAATTTCTAAGGGATTACAAAAGGTATGGGAAATAAGAAAAATAAAACAGGAGGGCAATAGTGGCTCAGCATAAATGGTCTATCGGCAATCAGGTGTGACATGGCAGGATAAATACGCAGATTGCTAACTGTAAAAGTTGCATTTCCTAGCAGCTGAACCTTAACAGCAGCGGGGCTTTTGATGAGCACAACCAGGATGATTTCTGAAGCAGAAAATCAAATGGATGGGGCCAGTTGAAAAAGAAAGCTCTCTTTCCAAAAGAAGAAGTGAGTGGGGCTGCTGAGAGATCTCAGACTAAAAAGCAGCATCTTCCAAAGGTGTTTGGAGGAGTAAGGAAGAGTAACAGCCAAGCATGGGCCGCTCTGGCCTCAGGTAAGTTTAACACAGTAGTAGTTTTCCATCTTTTGCAATCTGCAGAGCTAAAATAGCCATTGGATTAAAGCCTCCTGACAATAGATTTGCTTTTCTTAATCATAAACCCTGAGGAACAGATTTCTGACTCCCAAGGGACTACACAGCACACATTAAAAACACCGGTGTCAGAAGGTTGGGTTTTTTGCTCCAAACGGTCTGGCTCCTATTGTCAAGCAGTTGGCTCTCTGGTTTAAGAAAGCTGTCTGGTGCATACTAACTCTTGATCATAGACTTCAAAGGGAAGAAACACATGTGCAAGATCAGCCTCTTAAGACTGGTTGTCTTAGGAGGCTGTCTTCTGACAACCAGTTGCTCCATAAGACTAGATATTATCAGTGGGAATAGAAGCATGCTTCTATTACATATGATATATATGATATATCATATATATATATTATATATATCAGACTGTGCATACGACAGCACTGAATGGTGACAATTTCCTGGAATGAAAGAAGCCAATTCCAGTCCAGAACAATTTTCAAAACACAGCAAAAAAAAAAAAAAAAAAACAACTTCTCAGTTTAATTAAAATGAACTAAAAAGCACACAAGGGGAAAAATCCTCTCCCTTTGGAGCAACTAAAACCCAAGGTTTTACTTGCTCCAATGCCACAATGCTCAACACAACACTCAACATAGGCACGTGATAGATAGTGCGCTTCATGGCACTTGCATGGAGCCCCCCAAGCAAGGACTTACACCTGGGGAGACTGGAGGTTAAGCTCAGAAGGGGCTGCTGGAAAACAAAGATATCCCCAGCAGCAGCAAGGTAGGTTTCAAATGAAACACAAGTTAATGATGCAGAGAAACAACCTGGCCCATGCAAACCAGGCTGAAGTTCTGGGGTCATTCAGGTGTTGGCTCTTGGTGAGGTAAATAGCTCTTCCAAGCACTACCAAAAGGCAGTACATCTTTTCTTAAGAAATGTGGAAGTGTTCCCAAATAATTCCTATATCCTTTCACTGCTGAAGATGCAAAAATAAAACAACCCCAAAGTGAAAATCCACAGGGTACTGCTCTATAAGGTGAAACTGAACTGAAATGTTAGGACGTTTCCTTCTTCTTTTAGCAGTAGATATGTTTAGACTTTAACCAAGGTCTTTGAAGCTTCAAGTGCTCACCATAACAACCATCCCCAAATCAAATGGCGTAATAATTTGGGAGAGATCTTTTCAGTATATGGCCTTCCAATCCCTATCTTTCAGCTGACGATCATGTGTGGACTATCAATACCACATTGAACCACTGCTAAGCTCCATGAGAAAACTTCCTAAAGATTAACTGAATACCCATGGAGTTGTCTTAACCGCAGTTTCTAAGTGGATATTAGCACCATGTCTTCCCTGGTACGTATGAAATATAAGCCTGATTCCTAGATATGAACAGCATTAGTAAATGTTAAGTAAATTAAACCATTATTTGTGACATTTTTCCAAAGTTTGTCAACTTCAGTAGCAATATATTCTACCAAAAGGTCTCTGTGATCCAAAAATGGCTAATACCACCCTCCGTAATCTTCACAATTCCTGCTTGTTTTAATTCTACCAGTAAGATTTACTAAAAGCCCCCATTTTGTTATAAAGATTCCTTTTTTTCCTATATACAGATCTATATAGGATGTAGAAATCAACAGCTGTAAACACAAGAAAACGCCAGTGAAAAGCAGAACCTGTTTAATGGCAGACTGTCTTTCGTCTGCAGTTATTTACATACAATTGATGAAGAATCCAGTTATTCATGAAAAGTAGGAACTCTCACAGTGCATACGAGCCCAAAGGATCACCCATCTCTTTACCCAATAATTTTTGTGTGAAAGATAATTGTGCCACAGGGAAGAACCAGCATATGGATGCTGACAAATAAACGTATGAACACTGACAGCATAATAGAACTGAGTAAGCAAACTGTACTCAAGGGAGAGGAAAAAAATAAAGGTATTACGGCTTGGCTGCATTAATTTCTCTTTTTGTTCTGACGTGTTTGGGGATGAACTTGGTAGACAACACAGCTTAGCAATTTCACTTCACATTTTCATGATGTGCTCCTTACCAAAAACTGAACAGTTTCAACACCTAATGTCATTAAGGCAGACAGTGAATGAACTGGGGTGCCCCTGAATCCTTAATGCAAGCAAGATGCAATAATTTCATTACAGGATTACTAGCACAAAAACATGCCCTTTGATCTTTCTTCCCACCTTCTCATAGTATTTGACTTCGTAGTCCAAGATGATCCCATTTGGATGTTCGGGTTCTTGCCAAGACAGAGACACGCTGTTCCTGGACGTCCTGTCTTTCCTTATGACTGTGATGGGGGACGGAGCTGTAAAAGGGAATGGGGTCAGGAGGGAAGAGAGAAAAGCAAAATGAGTTTATCTCTGTTCCAATCCTTGGCAAAGAGCGTTGTTTCCACTTTAAAAACTCATGAGCATAGGTCTGAACTTGTATCAACATTCAGCAGCTGGATTATAGTCCTGGTACACATTCCTTAAAGGATACTGGCCTCAAAGAAAATGAACTGAGATTTTCTGTTCGACTGAAGGACTAGTGGCAAGACAGCAGATGGTTTCGATCTGCTACTACAGAGTAAGCAATGAAATACATTAAGTATACTAAAATACAGAACAAAAAAATCAGTACTACTTATTTGTTGTAATGCTGGAGTATTATCATTACCAGATTGCATAACTCTGATAACATTTTCATATGCAAGTGCAAAATGGTGCTGGGATGCATTACATACAAAGAGTTCCTGGTATCCACGGCTAGTAATAGCCGTCAGCATACCACAGAATACAGACTCCTTTATAACATTATTTGGTAAGCTCTCCAGATACAAATTGCTCCCATATACAATTCTCTTTTACCGCATTTCTTTGAAAATGAAATTCAAAGGAAAAAAATCCAGACTAAAAAATAACCTCATTTCTGATCTGTATTAATCAGCTAGGCATGACAATTGACTGCATGCCCCAGACTTACCCACTACCCACAACTTGGAAGTACTAGCAATGTAACAGAAAAACCCCATAATTACCTAAGATTCTTGAACATGAGTTCAGCTTTAGACCACCCATGTCTATGGGTGTTGTAGCTCTATGTGTTGCTCCAAGACTAGGCCTGCATTTCCTAGACTCACTGAAAGCTATGCAATCTTTTCAATTCTTTTTATTTCTGTTTCTCTTGGGTTGCCTTCCCTTTCCAAATGCTTCTCTTTCCATCGCTTTGGCCAGAATTCATCAGATGATAGCTTACAGATCGCACAGTGAAGGTTATAACTGTCATTCAAAAAAAAATCTTTTACCAATAAACAGCCTTTTATCTTAACATGTAAAACAAATGTGTTTATAAGTTCAGCATTTTGCTATCCTAATAAAAGGCTCTAGCTGATCTAAACAATATAATTTCAGCTGAATCCTATGGAGCTTTTACTGTTCATATAAAACTAGTTGCACTTTACAGGCATTACACGTTTGCAAGCCTTAGCCAGTGCCCTTTCTGTTTGGGTTTGCTTTCGTGCAAAAGAGCGTGCCAGAAAAGCCAGAAACCAAGAACTTTTAATTAAAATCAATTTTTGAAAGCTCATTCTACGTTTTATTTTGCTAAACTTTCATCAAAAACACACCTTCTAGTCTTGAGTCCTCATCTAAGTACTGACATCCTCCTTTAACCGAGTGGAGCATCTAGAACACTACATATACTCACTCAAGCACATACGGACATACACACTTCCACATTTGGTCTGGGTTGAAACATATTCTCTAAGCGGTATTTTCACAGGACACATGGTTCACAATAGCTTTCTGAGAAGATTAAAGAGTTGTAAAAGTATCCTAATTTAAATTACTGAAATCATACTTTGGAGAGGGGGTTTGTGTGTTTGGTTTTAAATAGAATGGGAAGGAGCCTTTTTCTGTTTTACTCAGACTCACCAGATCTGTGCCTGCTGAAGAGCTGAAAAGCATTAGGGCAAAACGTACAGGACTGGTTTGTGATGAACATCCTTCAGTAATCCCACTTGAATTCCACTCAGGCACAAGCCAGTGTTAGAGCCAAAACACAAAGCAGTTAGCTGACTGGACTGCTCTACCGTAGCCAGCTCTGTGTTAACTCATACACCTATGCTTGCTGCTTTTATGCTCTTGTGAGTCATTTTTATGTCTTAAATCAAGCAATCAATCTTTTTTTTTGTATGGGAATAGACTGCCAAGCCCAGTACCCCAGCTGGTAACACTTTCCATTAAGGTAACATTAATACAGATTTTATGAATAATTAATATATGATTAACAGAAATGGCTTTTCCCTTAGTAAATTATGGTAATTTGTGCTATAACACATTCTCAGGGCAGGCTGAAATAATCTTACTTGCTCCAATACAGATGTGCTTTGGAAAAAAGCTTTCTTCTAACACAGCATTAATTATTTTGAGCTCATTTACACCCATCTCTGCAGATGCTACCAGTAACTTATCTCACAGCAGTTTATTAGAAAAGCATCTGCTCTGCAGTTATCAATAACATTAGGAAACATTCATATACATTTTCTAATCCCTAGGGTTTCCAAAGCTGCTTGGGAATTATACATACCGAGTATCTGGAAGAGACAGCATCCTACCACATGGACAAGAGGAGGGGAGATATATAATCATAGGGAACACAGAGTTTCAGGCTCTTTTGACCCCATGTGCAGAACAGCAACACAACGCCGCATACCAGAACACTCCAACAGCTACTGAACCTCTGAGTTATGTATTCCAAATCTGTTTAAATAACCACCTCATTTTAACTACGTGGATTACAAAAGTTACCTAGTTTTAAGGCATTAACCTTCAGTGCATAAAGGAACAGTGTATTCTGATATTTTGGTGGTCAGTTATTTTTGCAGAGGATAAACCACACTATTTGCATACAGAGGAAAGTTATGTATTTGTGGCTTAATTTTTAGTCTTGTGGGTTTTGGGGGTTGTTTCTTTTACTTTATTTGTTATTTTTTCTTTACATTTTGCTAAACTATCACAGTATCACACAGTATCACAGTATGCTAGAGATTGGAAGGGACCTCGAAAGATCATCTAGTCCAATCCCCCTGCCGGAGCAGGAACACCTAGATAAGGTTACACAGGAATGTGTCCAGGGAAGGAGACTCCACAACCTCCCTGGGCAGCCTGTTCCAGTGTTCCGTCACCCTCACTGAGAAGAAGTTTCTTCTCAAGTTTAAGTGGAACCTCTTGTGTTCCAGTTTGTACCCATTACCCCTTGTCCTATCATTGTTTGCCACTGAGTAGAGCCTGGCTCCATCCTCGTGACACTCCCCCTTTAGATATTTATAGACACTTATAAGGTCACCCCTCAGTCTCCTCTTCTCCAAACTATAGAGACCCAGCTCCCTCAGTCTTTCCTCATAAGGGAGATGCTCCACTCCCTTAATCATCTTTGTTGCCCTATCTCATATATCATCAGAGCATTTCAACATTGAAACACAAAGGATGCTAAAAACACAGACTCAATATCTAGGTCCAGATTTCATCGTTTTCCTGCTGTTCCCATGCTCTGTGTGTTCACATTGGATTTTACAAGCAATAGCTGGCTTTGATTTGCCTCTGTGTCTCTGTTGATAAAACAGAGCCCTGGAGAGGACAGCCCTCACAAGAACCTCTTTTTCCAGCAGTTCCTCTCCTGGTGCTATGTCAGGTTTACAGGTCTTTGAAGCACAGGCAAAATTAAACTGTGCTGCTCCTGGGATGACTGGGATGCACTGGGACCCCTCCTTCTGAAACAAGCAGAGTTGAAGGGATCAAGGATAAATCTTGAAGTAAGCATCCCCGATAGCCAGCCCTACAGACCCCAGTGGATGGGTGCAGAGCAGGGAGTCGGGACCCTGTGCCTGGAGGGGCTGCCGCTCGGCACAACCTGTCACAGCTGTAGCCCTAATCTGCCTTTCCTCAAACCAGACTTCGCTGTATGCCAACAGATAGAAGTGGTCTGGCTCTTCTGCTGTGTCTGCTGCCCGGCACAACTGAAGTCTGTCTGTCTCTCTCTTATTAAATTGCTTCTTTGCTTATGCCCAGAAATGACTCCTCTACTAACACATGGGATTGACTGACAAACACATCCCACACTTTGGTTTGACCAAGATGACACAAACGGCTTCAAGATTTTCCTTTCTTAAATTAAACGACATTTAGATTGCAGAACAAGAGTACTAGAACAGACACTTTAAATGTCTGCAGCTCCCACTAACACAACCAATTTTGTACTATGGCTTAGCAAATAATGGCACATTATGAAGCTTTTCAGAATAAAATGAAGTTTTACAAATTATATCAAAGCATCAACAGCAACACAAACTTACGATAATTTATTATTTAGAAAACACACATTTACTTTTTTAGATGAAGAACTTGAATAAATGCTGCTTCGGTGATTTTGGGATAAATCCTATGGCTCATATACCTCTGTGTATTTACATTTTTATTGGTGTTTTGATTAATGTATGCATACTCTTCTTTATTCCTCACTGAATAAGAGTTAGGTTTTCTTACAATTAACTGTAGGCTTGTGTGCCCATGCATTAAGAGGTTTACATGCAATGCATGCAGAAGTGTGTTTATGCATCTCATGGCTACTATTTGGCTGGTACTCCAGCTTAACTGGTTTATGACTAGTTTAAGCAGT
Source organism: Pezoporus wallicus (assembly GCF_028554395.1). Classification (NCBI taxonomy): domain Eukaryota; kingdom Metazoa; phylum Chordata; class Aves; order Psittaciformes; family Psittacidae; genus Pezoporus; species Pezoporus wallicus. The sequence goes on from NW_026639755.1 coordinate 4,527,958, forward strand.
TAATATGAACATTCAAAACTCCCTAGAGTTATGAGGGGAAATGTACTTTGAGCACTCAATGTTGTTAGGTAGCATTCGTGACAACTGGGAATGCTGATGTTGAAAAGGTAACAAATGCAATGATCCAGGGAGCTTAAACTCACAAGTGTAAATATCTCCTTGGTCATGACTATTAAAGGTGCAAGCAAATAAGATGAAGAATCTAGTGGAGATGACAATAAAACTCTGCTCAAATTCATTTCCCAGTGAAACTGACCCCAACAGACCATTTGTTTTTCTCCAGTTTAACAGCAGCTGGAGGATTGACTTTTTCCTTATTCCTTGTTATTGTTTTCATATGTGACTGGCTTACAGATGCATATATATATATATATATATATATATATATACTGGAAGAAAATACCCTGTTCTTGGACAGAGAGAACCCAGTATTAACTTTGGGAAGCCATGTGTGTACAACTGCTGAAACATTTAGAGTCCTGCTGTTTCTTGCTCAGGTCTCTATATCACAAATTCAATTTTAAGGAAGGATTTCATTCCACAATGGCCATGGCCAGCCCACTTCTTCTGGCTTTTGCTTGCTTTTTGCTGTCAGAATCCGAGAGGAAAATATTCCAAGCTATGCTGAAAGACAGTTATCAAGAACATACCTGAGCTGACAAAACTGACTATATTATCCAATTTCTGCAACTACTGAATAACTGGAAGGTTTGTTTCTTTTTCTTTAGAAAACTGATGATATTACTATCTAATCACACTACTGTAATCTGATATAAATTTTCTTTAATGTCTATGATGCCCCTAGGAGGTGATGTGGAACAAGAGCAATAAAGATGACAATCTGAATATTAAATCTGCAGCTTCCGACAGTAGGATCCCCTGGGACCCAACCCCAAACCTGTAAGGTTTAGAGGACCGGTGTCCAAGCCACAGAACTATCATACAGGTCATAATGCCAATACCAGTATTTGAATGAAGAAACTGATCCCTCAGAAGCAGTTTCTCTAGCAAAGCAAACTGGAGTCACAGAGTCAGGATACATGAGGGAAATTAACCCAGTGCAAGCATCAGGCACGCATGCATGGCTTAGTCTGCCACCGGTCGTATTGCTGCACATACACATTGCACTCAACAACCCAACATCTGGGGTTTTGTGAACCAACCTTTCTGTCTTTAGGTCTACCCAACCCTTCCACTACCAACCAGCATTCTATTCGTGGCAGAGTCCTAAGCAATGACTTGCAAATCACAATAATGATGTCACATCTCCATGGCATGATCACACTAACATGACGTCTGTGTAAACCGTTACGCTCATCCTCGGACCCGTCACATCTTGTCTGTAGATTAACATCTAAGGGGTTTCTTACAGAAGCCTGCTCACAGAAGGTAGGAATTGTACTATTTCAAACCTTCTCTGCCTGCATTGCTGTTTACTTTCTCTATTGAGTACAGTTTGAGGCACTGCCTCTCTCTACGAGGTTGTGCTGAAGCAAGCCTAATCCCACAGGCACATTCCAAGGAGGGCCAGTCAGCATTGGGTCCCCAGCTGCCTCCCAGGAGGCAGGAGGAAGAGGAAACAGTCACACTTTAACAACACTTTGGAAACCTGCTAAACCCTACATGCTCCTCTTCCAGATACAATTACCCACCTCTTCAGTGCACGTGCAGACACGGTCCTTTGCCCTTTAATCTCCAGGACACATATTTAAACTAGCACAGTATTTGTGTTTGTGTTCCTGCACCTTCTCCTTGAGCTGAAGCAGGCTCAATATATTTTTTTATGACTTGGGCTGTAAAATGCGATTCTATAACATCATTAGGTGACCATCAGCCATAATACCAAGCACCTTCCCTGTTAAAGGAATCAGGCATTTGGGAGTCCAGCCATCCCAGCAGCAAGATGCTCAGCTAAGCTTATTGGACCCTCACAACAGATCCAGGCTGGATCCTAGTAGGATACAATCATAAAGAAGCAGGTGAAAAGGTTTCCCATTTCCAGAAAAGGTCTATCAATATCTGGGTATTTACACGTATTAAAATGTGGAACAAATAAAATAGAACAAAACTTTAAGGACAAATAGAAGCAGGGTAAATTTGGATGTAACAAAGCTGTGTGGGGCAGCTGAGTAAGGAGTTAAGTTTCTCCCAGAAACAGGATTTGTTCATGGCTATTTTAATGGCTAACTACCTGCATTATGGCATAAGTGCTCAAATGCATCTGGAAGCATGTGGACTCCAGCCTGTGGTTAGAGCCTCCAGAGTGGCTGCAGGCTTTGCACAGGTGCCGTGAGAGAGATAGCAGGGAACTGGAAAAGGGAAAACAAGTAGGAATTACACTAAAGGGCAGCAGCTTGATTTCCATCTCAAGTGCAGAGAAAGGAAAACTTCTGGGCAGCAGCTGTCACTGGACAAGAGATTATCAGAGCTCATTTCTCACCCTTGCAAATAAATTCTAAATGAAAAGCAAACTTCATTAAGTGTTGCCCACTCATGTTCTTATTTCTCCCTCTTTTTATTAACAGAGATAGCAAATGCCTTCCGCAGAGCAAGCAAAACGTTAGACTTGCTCATATGTTTAACACATGTGTAATAAATCATGGAAACGCCATGTCCATTTGGGAAGTATCAGGCTGCACAAGGCACTCGCTTCAGGAACTGAAAATTATGGTGCCATGGCATTCACAGCTGTTATTTCAGAGAAGAGGCAAATGCTGTAGATGCTTTCATAAGGATTCAGCCCAAAGGTACTCATAACACAAATGTTATTCTTTCTGTTCTCTGTTTGAGATGGTGATGGTGGGAGCTTTGCAAGACTTCACATTTTCACTGGATGTGTTTAAGACCATATCAGTTTAAAATAAACAGTTTTGCTTTGCCTCTCCTACCCCATTGTTACTTTGCTTTATAGGATGTTAGAGCCTCAGGCTTCCTGGTGTGAAGTTTTTGGAACGAAGAATTTATCCACCCCGCCCATAACATCAAGAGTCAGGTGCTGAGTGTGCTTTCCCTTTCCAAGGACGTTTAGTTATTTCTTCTTTATAGGATAGCACATCCCAAGGCTGAAACCACCTTACAAAGTTGGTGTGAGTCAAACCAATGCTGTGTGTATGTGAAGACTGTGACACGCAGGGGTGCGTAACTCAAACTAAAATTTGGCTTTATATTGAAATGCTTTTAAAAAATAATTATTACATTAACAATTCCCATGGACAGGAATAGTCCCCAAACCCAAAGAAACAAGTTACATTTTTTACCCAGCTGTCCCCAGCCTGCAAATTTACTGGATGGAATAGCTTCTTAAAGCAAGGGAAGTTGATGGCTTTGTTTACCATCAAGAGAAACACAGACTGTTTCCCTCAGTGATTACTGAGAATGCTAGCATAGATAAGGGAGAGAGAGCCTGAAGTCTAAGGAATATCATTTAACTGAGTGCTAAGCATCCTGTTTACCTTTATTTTACTATTTTACCAAGCCAAGACGTTAAATGAAAATCCACGTATAGCCTCATGTTGAAGACTGTAATAGGAGCGAGTAAACCATTACCCATTGACTGCTGAACACAATTTCAACATGACCTCTGGAAAAGGTAGCTGAAAGTACTGGAAGTGAAAAATCAAAGCTGAGGCACAAACTTCCCCTGCGAACTTTGTCTAAGGTCATGAGCATTCACATGAGCACGGTGTGCACACAGAAGACACTCATGTATGTCAGACTTTGAAGCCTCGGCAGAGCTTCCTTGACATTCAGGGGAAAAGGGATCAAAGGCTTTGCAGGCAGAATGTCTCTAGCTAATAACAGGCTATGCATGGAGTGACATTGTTAAAACACTTCCCTTTTATATCCCTAAAGGAGGAGTTTTATTGAGTTAAAATGATCCTTGAATAGCCTCCGGGCTGAACTGTAAAACACATTTGAAAAGCGTAAAATCTTTATTTATGCCAGGAACGTTTGAAACTCAAGAGATAAATGTCATTCAAAAACCCAAGTATGTCCTAGGTATTCAGTACGTAAGGGGGCACAGCTGTAATAACAGTCAGTGAACCAGAGACTCCCTACATCATGTCATTAGCTCACTTTTAATAAGTCTATCTTCTCGCCCTTTTTATAAGGGCCATAGGGAAAGAAAGAAATATATCATGCCCCAAACATCTGTGGCTTTCTCAAATTGTCTCTTAGAAGACAGATCTACTTAAGGGACCTGTCTTGGGATACAGATTGTAAAGTCCACACAACCCTTTCTAAATATGAATTTTATTTAAACAGGGAGCATCGCACATCGTTTGTGAGTTGCTGAAGACAGTGCAGTCTAGCTTAACAGAATAAAGGCTGAACATGCAAATAGCATTGCAGTTCCTGCAAGTAATCAAAGATATATTGAAATAAAGCTTGGTGCTCAACTTGGCGCTGAATTTATTCCCATGAAGCCACCGATTTCAGGCAAATAAAAATCTAGCTCTGAGGAGGTTTTAACAACGTTTCCTGGGAGCCAAGTGAGTCTTTGCTTACAACAGCACTGAAAAAAATTACACTTTCTCTGTTCTAAATGCTTATCCTCCCAAGCTGAAACTAAAAGATGGCTTGAAATTTCCAACCTGCAAATGACACACGTAGATCAAGATATTAGGAACCAGCTACATCTACACCCTGTAAGACTCTCCTCCCAGTGATCCTAATTTCTGTACCTAGCGCTCAGTTTTGAACAACTTCCATTCCGGCCCCTTGCACAAACTCCATAGTGCCTTACTGGTTACCTCCTCCTTAAACTTATCCCTTCTGTGTTTCAGACTCCTGATAATAAGACTACTGCTGTTCTAGGGAAGCCTGAGATGGCATAGGGCATATCTGGGTATTTTTGTTATTCTGTATGTTATAGCTGTGTGTAGATGCCTCATTTTGGATCCAGGGGTGGTTATTCTCTTTACGCTTCCTATATAAACAGAGAAAGGAATCAACATTTTTCAAGTGCACAAATGAATTGTGTGGAGACCAAAACTCAGGCTGAGGCTATTTAAGACCCTTATATAAGAAGCTTATTCACTTTCTACAGCTACTAGAAAAAGACTAATATCGCCAGGTGGAATTTAGCCAACAAAAGGCCTCCTGTGTTTCCTTTGCATTTCCTTCTACAGCAGGTAAGCAGATTCCTAGTTGCACCCCAATTTACCTTTTTTAACTATCTGAATCCTATACAGATTCTGTGAAAGAGCTGGCTTGAACGGAGAGCAGAGTTTGAGGAAGCCTCTTGTTACAACATGTTCCCTGTGTTCCTCTCCCGGTGTCAAGATATGTGACAGCACAAAACTCTCTGGAATTGGTTTAGTATTGACATTGTAGATGAACTCAGCTACCACCACCATTTGCAGCTGCACTGTTGAGACCTTGGTTTACGAGGCCTTAAGTCCTTAAGAGCTAACCAAACATAATACTGCATTTAAAGCTGCTACCCTGGGCTCTTGGTGATTAAAAGAAAACAGTCAATTTTATTATCAAGCAGTCATGCGAAAAAGGACTGAGGTATTAAAAGAAAAAAGATTTGGGCATCAGCATGGGTATAGTTGGAAAATACAGAGAATTTAATTATCTTCATTGAACTTTGTTGCTAATAATCATTTTGCTCTAACCCTGAACATTGAATCATATCGGAGCTCAGAAGTTGGCATTTGGAGACAGAATATTCAGCCTAATATGGAGTAGTTGCTCCATCCAGGAATACTCTGTTGCAAAAAGAGGGTCACAGGCTTAATCCCCTTGTTCCCACCTATCCTGTGTACAGGGTTTTGATTTTGCCCATTCACTTTGCTTTGCCCCCGTGTCCCCTCTGGTCTAACCTGGACAACGTGATGACCCAGACCCATTTGAATATGGTAAATGGAAATTAAAGATCTAACTGTGGACAAGCTCTCTTGGGACAGCAGTTAATATTCCGGAGCTTTCACAGTTCTTGCAGCAAGGAAGCCCAAAGACATCTCCTACATATATTACCTGTCTCCATAGTAAAACTGTATGAGTGTAATGTAAACTTGTTGATAAACTAATTTGTTCAGATCACTTCAAATCCCAAAATGTGCACTCTACCTTTAGAATATCCCAATTAATTTAACATGAAAAAGTAGGAAAAATCCTAATTCTTAAGAGTAACACAAGTGTGACTACGCAGAGGTATGCGGTAATTCAACTGAAATGCTCAGATGCAATTTAAAACCTCTTGCCCCCATAATCAAGAATCCCAGTATTCACGTGGGGAAAGCTAGGAGTGGAAAGTAGGTCTCAGTTTACTCATTGCTGACTCCAAGGGGGAGTACCATAGCTGCTTGCTATAGCACTGCAGCATACAGTAATGCTGTACAATACACATATGAGTAAGATTGAATCATGCGGGCTCTCTGGTGAAAAAGCTTAGGAAGGAGGCAGTAACCTACAGGCAATTTAAATAAATCAAATCACTCCCTTCAAAGACATCTAGTCTTCTGGAGGCATTCTGTAAATTAAGCCAATCCTAGGCTGTTTTCCATATTCATGTCTGCATAAACTTTATGTGCTCTGACAAATGAAAAAGATTTTGAGGTTCCCATCACTAAATAAATAATTCAAAGATACTCTACTGAGTTTCTTTGAAGCAGGGATATTGAGGTTTACAGCCCCTCTGCACCCACAGGTTTACTCTCTCTCCAATGAGTAAATATATGGGGAGTTTACTCCCCCAGATTTCATTGAGAAGGCCTTGATACAGGGATGTAAAGGTCAGAGTTAAAAGAGGACAATAATTACTGATCAGTCCCTTACCTTTTCTCCTTTGAGTTATCTCTATCCTTTTTGCACACAATCATCACACATGGATTGAGGTGGAAAGGGGCCTGTGTAGATCACCCATTCCAACACCTTGCTTTCAGCAGGGTTAGCCAGAGCAGGTTGCTCAGGACCTTGACTAGTCAGGTTTTGAATGCCACCACAGATGGAGATGCTACACTCTCTTTGAGCTACCTGTTAGAGTGCTCAATCACACTTAAGAGTAAAAAAGTTTTCTCCTATGTTTGAACAGAATTTCTTGTACTTCAACTTGCGAGCACTGCCTCTTGTCCTGTCACTACAGACCTCTGAATAAGGCCTCCCTTTGTCTTTATACAACACCAGTTGTTTATATACATTGATAAGATCCACCTGAGCCTTCTCTTGTCTAAGCTGGGCAGTCCCATCTCTCAGCCTCTCCTCATATAACAGATGTTTCTCTCCTTTAATGATCTCATTGACCCTTCGTTACTCTTGCCTCAGTTTATCCATGTGTCTCTTGTGCTGGGCTAGGGCTAAATTGGATACACCACATGTGGTCTCAACTAGAGCTGAGTTGAGGAGAAGAATCACCTCACTTAACCTGCCGGTAGTACTCTTCCTATTGCGGTCCCAGATGCTCCATCAGGACCTTCAGGTCCTTTCCTGCCAAGCTGCTTTCCCCCAGTTTGCTTCCAGCATGTCCTGTTACATGAGGGGTTGGTCCTCCCTGTGGACAGGATGTACTCGACTACAGGAATGCTACAGATTGAATTGAAAATGGAATGCTTGAGGAAGCTTATACTCTGGAAAGTTAGGAGAAGACAAAGACTCTGAGCTTCTTCACAGTGCCAAAACCAAGACTGCTGAGGAAATACTCTGTACCGATTTCACACATCAACTTATGCAACTTTGGGACACATTAGAATGCTTTACAAACCAATTCTAACACCTTCTCCAGGTAAAATTAGAGCCTTTAAAGGTATTGGCCAGTGAATGCTAGTCATTTTTGACTTACCTCTTAAGTGGTTAAATAAATGTTTATCATTAGGTATACGCATATATCCAATAGACGTATTTGGATTGTACTTGCACAGACATCATATTTATTTGTTAGATAGGAAGTGCAGGAACATAGCAAGGTTTATTTGTTATCACTCACTTTGGGACCTCCCTAAGTTTCAACAAGCTGAGAATGCTTTCAGTATTTGTTTTGTTTTACACAATAAATACAGCCAGAACTGTATCTATTATGTATTAGACACGCCACTATCATTTTGTTTGCATGAGTTTATAGTTAGAGCCAACAAATACAAAGCTAAACCAACCTAAGCAAACAGTTTAGATCAAACAAACCACTTCTTGTATGGTGAACCTTCTCACCAGAGCTGCTGGGAGGAAGGGATGGGGACAGCACTGTGTGTGCTGGAATACCCGTAGATGGCCAAGCTTCCTAAGACCTAGATGGATAATATCTGCTAATGGTACAGATTTCTACAAGTTCTGAAAGTTCTCCTTGTCTCCTCTAGATTACAAAGATCACTGCAGAGAATATGTCTATTTAAAGTGCTTTTAAGTCAAGTATGTCCTTGGTTAAAATACACATCTCTTTGTTCAGCATTCCGGAGTCATACCTACAAGCTGTATGACAGTGTGTGATACCACAAAAGCAGTGACAGGGCAGAAGAACCGTTACTTTCTCATGCACCATCTGCAAAACATATTCAACTCATATATATCCCTGACCCTATGGCTATGTTTTGCATTGAAAAAGCTCCTCTCATTTTTGTAAACTGATTGCCCAGTAGCATAATTGCATTGTCCCTATCAAATCTTACTTTCTTCAGTGAATTCCACACACAATTCCCATTTAATACCTTCTTGAGCAAGTGTGAGTTTTCCACTTGTTACGGCCCTAAAGCAGTAAATGCAGAACCACCCTGACCTGGACTGGATGCCTCTTCCCTTTGGGGAAACTCCAAGGAGCAGACAACTTTCTCATCTTTATAGATAAATGCATTAAAAAAAGACCTAGAACATCTGTGCCCAGAAACCTGCTCATGCTAGCAGCAAGTCAGGCAGCATGGCATGGCTGTCAGCCTCTCTTTGTGGCACATCCACAGTCAGCATGCCACCTCCAGGGATACCAAATTCCACATCCTCTCCCACAGCTGCCAGTGACCCTTCTTAAATGGGGTTGACTGGTGTTATTAGAAAATAGCATCTGCATGGTGCAACACACTGATGTGAGGTGAGAGCTTTCTTTGTGCAGCAGCAGAATGCTTCAATATAAGCTGTAGGAAGCTGTATCAGGTGGCAACTGAAGGGATAATCAACAAACTAAGAGACAGGGCACATCATCCTATTTAACTTTCACACCAAAGACAGAAAGACTCACAGGAATAAGAATTATTGCAGAGTCATACTTGTCTCACCATATTTTGCAAGAGACCTTTTTGGTTGGGTTTTGTTTTTGTCTTAAAGAGATGTTTGCTCATTAACCTCTGCTGGAAGGCAAGGAAAACAAAGTGCAATAAAAGTGCAGCAAAACTCAGGTCAAACAGTTGGCAGAAAAAAAAACAATCCAGCTTCTGAAATGATTCTGAGTTTGCCTCGATTCAGGGGACTGGATCTTGGCTTTACAACAGTTTTGTACTTTAAAACGTATTATCCTTCTGGCATTCACGAAGCAGCAGAATCAGGGTCTGAATGTTTCAAACCTTACCAGTGACGGTGAAGCACACTTTTCCTTTACTTCTAGACCAGGCTTGAAAACTTACCGAGAGGCAAATCTTACTGAGATTGCTAGTTACAGATTTGAGAACACAAAGTCACTGCAAAGGTACCAACATCTGAGGTGGCCCTTTTTGTGTGTGGATATATGGACATTGGTATGCAAATTCTAAACACATGTATGCTCAGGGATTGGTGTTGGGACTGGTCTTATTCAACATCTTTGTCGGTGACATGGACAGTGGGACTGAGTGCACCCTCAGCAAGTTTGCCGATGACACCAAGCTGTGTGGTTCAGTTGATACCCTGGAGGGAATGAATGCCATCCAGAGGGACCTTGACATGCTTGCAAGGTGGGCTGATGCCAACCTCATGAGGTTTAACCATGCCAAGTGCAAGGTCCTACACCTGGGTCGGAGCAATCCCAGGCACAGCTACAGGTTGGGCAGAGAAGAGATTCAGAGCAGGTTGTTGGTAAATGAGAAACTGAACATGAGCCAGCTTCAGTGTGCACTCACAGCCCAGAAAGCAACCGTATCCTGGGCTGCATCAAAAGGAGTGTGACCAGCAGGTCGAAGGAGGTGATCCTGGTTAGACAAAACCTTGGGTGACGTTATTTAGTGTGAGGTGTCCCTGCCCATGGCAGGGGGGTTGGAACTAGATGATCTGAAGGTCCTTTCCAACCCTAACTATTCTATGATTCTATGTGTGTATATGATCTGTTTAGGTACAGAAACGGAGCTGCTGTGCAAGCTGACTGACTAACATATCAGCTGAGTTTATTTTAGCACACACTGGCAGATCTCCCAGTTGCTGCATTACAGAAAATTAGTACTATACGCGTTCTGATTAGGCTGGTGATGGTTTTATAGGCATAAAAGCCCATGGGTACGGTGAGAAGCATGGCAAGAAATATTTGTTCGATATCCAGCAGGACTTTGGAGCTCAGAGACCCAGCAAGCATAATGCCAGCTGATGCCTGTCTTGAACTGAGCTCACCCAAAGTAAAGATGGAGAGTGTCTGATTTTTACCACCAGCAGAACTGCCACAAACCCTACAATTTTGTCATTAGAAAATAGAAAACATTCTGCAGCTCTGCCTCAGGCTCTTGGAAACTCACATGCTTGAAACCCAGTGTTTTGGGTGGGTGAGGAACATTCTGCTGAGCAGCTTTCACTAAGCTGGGATGGGCCCTGCCAGTGCAAGCACACGGATACCGAAAACCCAGGATTAAACCTGCAACTTCATCATACCTATTGCAAGGATACAGGCCTCTCAGATCAAGGTTGGCAGGAGTGAAATAGCCTGGATTCGGGAGAGACTGAGGAGATCCAGATTGTAGGGACCTTCTGTACTTCAATCCTCTCTCCCAAACTCACAGCCTACTGACTGATGTTCCTTCTGCAGGCTTGCCAGGGGGTCTGTCCCCAGGATGTGTCCAGCCTTTGTGAACCATATAATTCCATGTGATACTCCATCCACAGAATGACCTCCCAAAGCAATATGCCTCTCCTACTTCCCTGAGTCTAGGAGAGCTCAGACATTTAACCTAAGCTTTACCCAACTGGTGGATACCCCTGCCCTTGAAGGAATGTACCTAAAGTCAGACAGCATGAATAATAGTCCTAGAATCATCAGTGGCTTTTGGAGACATCTGTTCTTTTCCAAATCCAGTTCAATGGTGCTTTAATTCTTTTCTTTAAATGCTAAGTCCTCCAGTTCAACCCTTAATTATAATGCAATCCAAGACCTTCAGGCTTTCTCTCCCCACTCCCCACCCAGGTGTTTAAATATGACATGAGCTAAAAATACGCTTTTGGTGTGTCCCTTCTGTGATGTTAACAAGGAATGGAATGCAAGACAAACTGCAATTTTGGAATTATGCTTTAAAAGATTACTCGTACACATATTTAAGGTCTAATTTTAGCGACCTGTGGAACTTCTAGAGGAATTCTAATATAGTAAACCAATTGGCATGAGCCAATTGAACACAGCACAGATAAGCCTGTAGTAACCCACACCTCCTAAATGCACTCAAAGCAAAAATAGGCTAATGCATAACAGCAGAAAAGAAACAAACAAATTGGTTAGGCAGCCTGTGGGCTGCAGTAAACACAGTTGCTATTGCCAGAAATGCATGACCCTGCCACATCACATAACAGTGCATTCCAAGCCAAAATCAAAATCCACCTAGCATCACAGTGCAGAAGCAGTCAGCTCTGGGCCTTGGGGAAGACACTGCAATGCAGGAGGCTTCTGCAGAGCAATACCTTTCACTGACAGTTCATTCCGTGGAGTGTCTCCAGGGGATTTCTAACTGCTAGGGTGATGAACAGGCTGAAAGGCAATATCTCTGATATAAAAAATAGAAGGAAAGCGAGCAACTAAAGAGGGCTGCTCAAGTCACTGGCACAAACATCCAAAAAATGTAACTGTTAACAGCAGCAAATTGTTTGGAATGGGGATAAAATGCAAGTTTCAGAGCTGAAGTCAATGCCTAGATGAGAAAGAGATCATGAGAAGATGTTTCAATTTGGTAGATTCACCTCAGCCTACAGAGCATTTGGAAATGTAGTGACTGCTCTCAGAAAACCATCTGTTCACACATTTTTATGCCTCCCACTAAAGCTGATCTGTGATCTGAGAACAGCTACATCCTCTATAGTGAAAAACACTGCAATAACATAGCTCACTAGGAGAACGTCTGCTTAGAGCAACGTTAACTTGGTTTGTAGGTATTTCGGGGACGGGGTGTGGGATGGAAGGAGGTGGGAGAAGACTTACTGCACACATGCTTTCAGTACAAAGCTTCCTTTGCACCACATAGAGGAGTATAGAAATTTCAGGATCTAGTCTTTCTCTCCACTGGCAAGCATTGCTCCTAAAGAAATGGTACCTAAACAAATGCCAGAGAAAAATCTAGATTCTTCATATCTTTCAGATAAATGGAACCTTGTCAAATGAGAAGCATATGGTAGAATAGTGCAGCAGTGACAAAAGCTCTGATCCAACAGTTAGGGCATACTGCTGTGCTCGTGCAGGGCCTCAATGACTTTAGTAAGACTATACACTATCAACTGTGACTCCAGGACCTAACTCAATATTTAGCTCCACACCCCCATCATGTTGGCAATAATTCAGAGTTGGTGAGACAACTTATAAAGGAAAAAAAGAAAAGGGCAAAAAGCTGTGTTTTAAAGCTCTCTAATTCAATGTTAGGTTTTTATGTGCCTGACATCAAAGCATTTTTTCACTTCTATTGAATCAAAATTAAGCACTAAGATTACTAAGGTAATTTATGTTGGAGATTATTGAAATGAGTGTTTTATTAAAATCTGGTTTTATTAATAAAAACACATTCTGGCTAAGGACTCACATGAGTCTGCTATTAGAGACTATTAACTGGGAACTGGGACTTAATCATAACAGTCATGCTGCCAGATCCTTTGACAGCAACACACACTGGGTTTGTTTCTGCTTTTACTTTTACTAGCATATTCAAGTCAATTAGTTACCTTAGCACACCAGTGGTGAGAGTGACTCCTGTAAAACAGTGTAAGGAAACAAAGGTACATACATCTCAGTAGCTCTGAACAAAGAAAGGGTAATCAGAAAGAGACTCACCAGCCTGATTAGTTGTGATGCTGACAGCAGCAAATTGCCTGGAAAGCGTACTCAAGTCGGATACCCCGTTGACTGCATCAATCTCAAAAGTGTAATTGGTGTGTGCCAAAAGGTCCACTACTGTCACCGTCGTGTTGGTGAGTCCAGTCTGACGGGGTAAGAATCGCACGTTGTCACTACAAGGCTCACACATCTTGGTGTTTCCTCCACATTTTTTGCAAATGATGTTGAAAGTGACATCTTTGCGACCTCCAGTGTCAAGAGGCCAGCTCCAGTCCAGGATAACAGATGTCTCATTGATGTTAGAGATAACGTTTCTTGGAGCAGATGGCGGTCCTATAAAAGGAAACGGGAAATCAGAGGGATGAGATTTTCTGTAGTGCTCTAAGACGGGTAGTGCTCTAAGAGAGGAGTAACAGGTGTGCAAAAATACAAGTCAGAAACATAGATAACCAAACTCTTACAGTTATTTCCTGTAGAGAGGCCTGAAATATTTCACTGGACTCCAGACCTAGACTATCAAGGACCATCTTTTCCTATAGACAGTACCCTCAGAGTGCAGTTCAGGACCGAGGGCTGAAAATATTGGTAGCAATTCAAAAATCCTAGCTCTCCTTCTCAAGTCTGACAGAGAACAAGAAGGAGAAAATGAAAATAGACATAAACCCGGCCCACCAGTTTTCGGTAGCCTGTCCAACATGAAGAAGACATGGGAGGCAGTGGATGGCTGACTGCAATGGGACATGAGAAGAAGCAAGCAAGCTGCTGAGATACAGCTGGAGGAGCAAGAATGACAGCCCCGAGCATAATGATGCTACTCACTGGTGCAAGCCATGGATGGAGGGTCTTTCTCAGAGCGAAAGTAATTCTTTTCACACCTGCAGTTCAGAGATGCATCTTCGTAGGTGGAGCTGTGAGGTGGACATTTGGCACACTTCACGTTGCCAGCAGAGGCTTTGTAGAACCCAGGTCGACAAGCTGCAAAGTAACAGGAGTACAGTTTTAAACTCCATGGACATCTCCTCAATGTTAACATGCCACTTCCTTACTGCCCTGGACCTATCTGTATGTAGATCACATTTTGCAGATATTTAGGGTGTAAAAATACAGATTTCTCTCATAATGAGAAAGCTGATGGAAATAAAACCTCTTGGCAGAATGGAGCTCTTCAGGCATCAACTTGGATTTGCATTTAACTTTGCCCAGAAAACAAAGCTGTGCATTGTACCACTAAGAAGAAACCTTTTTCTATGCTGCATTTTGAGAGTTTCACTCATTTTTCTTCTCTTCTGGTTAATTTACCAAAACACTGGCCCTATCCTGCATAAAAACTTTATACTCTCTCTGCTGCCAAGATTTGCTTACAAGGGCACTCTAATAGTGTGATAAGAATCAGCAGATGCCACTGTTCGGCTGCTGGCTCCCTCCAAAACGCATCTTTCTTCAATGGGATTTACCAAGTAAAAGCATTCTGGCTGACGTTGGTAACCTGTAGGTCTGTACCCATACCTACAACAGCCAGAGGCAAACAGACAACGTAACAAAAGGGAGCACATCTTAAAAAGCCTTCATGTTTTGCTACACTTTGGTTCCACAGCAAACACTGTTTAATGCACAAGAGCCCTGCAAACACCCCAAAACATTCTCATTGCAAACATTTAATAATAATAATGCAAAACAAAACCCCCCAAAAAAACAGTAATACAAAGGAAAACAAAAGTTCTTTTTGCCTCTGGAGCCCAGACAGTTAAGCTTAGATAAAATTGCCTGAGACCTGTCACTGAATTTAAGGCTAATTTGAAGCCAAAAGAATGGGTTCAACAGTCTTAGCATACATCTTAACAGGGACACACTTTCATGGAGATGAGCTGATTCGTAAACGTAGTATAAAATCCAAGATACAATACTATAGGGTCTTTCGTGTTCATTCATACCCTGCCGAAACAGAGAAGTGTTTGGATAAGCAGCCTGAGGTGGAAAGTATGTCAGAATAACAATTCCAGCATCTTTGTACTGGGTTGCTTAGATGGAGGAGAGAGGGAAGCTGCAGCATTAAACTGGTTCAGTTTAATGCTGTCATCACTGATATGTTCAGGTTCCACGTTATCATCCATAACCAAAACCTCACTGAGTATCTAGGTTAGGCAAACCCTTTGATTAGCTCCCGGTGCCAAACACCTGAGTGAAAGGCACTGGCAAGCACAGCGAGAACAAACTCCTGTACGATCCTTTGTCCTACTCCGAAATATCTTAATAAGGGGACCCTACCTCACATTGCATTGAACACAGTGTGAGAAGCATGACATGGTTTACAAGTGCTAATCTCAGCCTCTCTTCAGCACTTCACAACCCTTGCAAATCAAGGCGCCTGGCTGCAGCTGCTACCTCTGACTTCCATGCTAGCAGAGCAGCTGGGAAAGACACCTCCTGCTCCAAGTTCTCTCCTAAAGCCCTAAGGAGAAAATCCCAAGTTTGAGCCTCTGAGGCATGGGTCCAACAGGCAATCTGTGAAAGCAGAACTGCTTGAGATGACTTTGTGGTGGAGCTCCCAGGGCCCAACATCAACCTGCCTGACCTGGCACAGCCTGTCCTCCTTCAGATGGCGTGTCTTGCTTCTCTATCTCCTCTAAGGCTGCGAGGGTGTTTGGGGATTTCTGTTGAACTGGAGGAAACCTCCACTAGGACAACATGCAGCAAATAACAAAGGTCGCTTTTTGGGGTTTGTAGCTGTTATTGATGCAGCCTTTCGAAGCCCAAATTTCATCTCCTCCCAAATACTGCCCCATGATTCAGCCATACCTAGAGTGTCCTGGCTGACAGAGGAGCCTCAAATAGTTTTACTGCCTCTCAGCACAGCACAGCACAGCCATTCCTGGCCCTAAGACAATGAGCCAGGCAGAAAAGGATGGATGCCAATCCCACTCGTCCAAGCTCTAGTAACTAAGCAACACATAAAGGAATAAACATCACATCTGTCCAACTGATTACATGGCACTTACACCAAAACTTCCCATGGAAACTAAAATTAAACTGAGTTTAATACTGCCGAGTGTTAAACTGAAATGGTTTTTCTTAACCATATCTACTCACCTTGAAGGGACATTTCTATACTTATAGGCAGGCATATAGAATCAAAGAATCATAGAATAGTTAGGGTTGGAAAGGACCTTAAGATCATCTAGTTCCAACCCCCCTGCCATGGGCAGGGACAGCTCCCACTAAACCATGCCACCCATATATAATACAAAGATGTGTTTATGAATACACACAGTATAAATTTCTAATTTTTAAATAATTTTATACACTAGTTTAATGTAAAACTTGGAAAAAGACAGATAATCTAAAACTGAACCTTTGCCATGTGCTTGGTCTTCCTAGAAGACACAATTTCCAATGCTTATTAAGCATAATTCATTCGTAACCCATGAGCATTCATTTACAGGATGGAATCACAGTAAGGCTATTTGGGACACTTTCAAAGCACCCACCACCACCATTTCAAGACAGCAATGACTTTCACATAAGTAAACAAGCTTGGGTAAGAAGTAGACAGATTTTGCAAGGTAAGGAAGAGAAAGGAGGGAATCAAACTGCTCCATTAATAAATGCCTCTTTCATCCCTCAGGTTAAAACTCATGGACCCCATCTAAGAAAAGGTAGTGGTGGTGTGAAGAAGGCCAGGAATAAAGGAGGAAGAAAGAGGAGCTTGCAGGAAGCATCCTGGTAACCCTCTTTTGCAGAGGGACAGGAATATCATCATCTTGTGCCACTGCTATTGTGGTACAGAGTGAGCAGGCAGGGTAGAGGGATGAGCTGGTTGCATCCCTGCTGCCCTAGTATGACCTGTTGAGGGCATCCCCACCTCCTGTCTTCCCCCCTCATCTGTCTTTGTCTATGAGACCAATTCAAGACTATTCACAATTGCAGCCCAAAGGAAAGGAAAAACAAAAAAAGCAATTATACTTGAAATTGAAGCTTGGAAAGGGGGGATGCCAATAGAAAACGTCGTCCATATACTTACTATTATTCTTGTCCTAGTAAATCTTAAATTTCGATATATGAGAGAAAGAAATGAAGCCTTTACTTCAAAGTAAAGTCAGAAAAATTGGATTGCATTAACCAGTGGAAGAAGGTTTGGCTTTCTGAGGTGAATATCATAGCATTGGTTTAGTGAGGTTGGAAATAAGAGGACTAGCATAGGAGGTCTTACAGAATCGATATTTTCAGCGTGGGGACCAGCTGTGAACAACAGTTGCATTTTCTCATCATTTTCTTCTAGAAGCTATGAAATTTTCCTTTCCCTCACAAGGGGGAATGATGTGAAGAGGAAGCAGACACAGTAGGCCCGGAAGAAAAATCTCTCAGCACACAAAAAAATGAGCAAATGAAGCCTTGAACGTTTCTATACACATGATATAAACTGTACTGCAAGGCTGTCTGGTTTTACATTTTAGGAAGGTCTCCTCAAGAGGATGCCCGATACCTGTTTGCCCTGAGAGTCCTGCAATAACTCCACACCGCCACGTTAGTTTACAGCTGTACGTGGTCTGATTTCAATCTCTCTTGAGTGTGAGCTCTACTGACCTTATTGAAGTCACAGAATCATAGAATAGCTAGGGTTGGAAACGACCTTAAGACCATCTAGTTCCAACCCGCATGCCATGGTAAGTGTTTCAGGACTGCAGTTGTCCTCGTTACTGTATGAAAATGAATTTCCTTAAGCTATAACTGATGATTCTGTCACAGAGATGGAGAATTGAGAAAGTTACTTCAGTGAAAGAAAAACAAATGCATGTAGCCATCTACAGTAGTTACTGCTCGAAGGAAATGTAACTGTCTTTTCAACCGCAAAGTGAATTTTGCCTCTGACTAATGTGTTTGAGATGAAAACGTGATCCTAATTACAGGTTAAATGATTCATTTTGATTTGAATTAATTTTAAATTAAAATAAAGAGCTGTTAGTAAATTAAAATTAGGGGCATTTTAGTATTCAGGGCCTGAAGGCCCCTATACATGGAGCAGTATCACCAGTTCCCAGCCATCAATACCAGCCAATGACCTGAGCCCATGCTGCCTGAGCAGATGACTTCCCAGGACTGTTACACCAAGCCTGACAGGGACCATTTTCCTGCACAAGATCAAAGCAGCAAAATGAGCCGCACTCCCCAGTCTTATAGGAGCTCTGCCTTTTGTGCTCTGAACAAAGGCGCTATGTTTCAAGGCAAGGCTCAAGCATCACAATGCACTGAGAGCAGATGTACGCATCCGTAACACTATAAACCTGTACAGCTCATGGATAGCCAAACATGTCCTCATAGTGTGCGCTAGCAAGATGGGTGACAGCAACCCTAGGACAACCCTCCTGTCCCTGTGCCCTGCATAGAGGACAGGGAAGAATGCCCCCCCCAATGTGGTCTGTGTTAGAGGGGCTTTGCAAACTACTCCCACTGTCACCCCTGGAAATGGCATGTCACTGAGCAGCAGTGGAGGTCCCTGCACTGGACCTGAAGCCACAGGATGACCTTTGGCTGTGCAGGCGTGCTGTGAAGTGAATGCTACTGACTGGCTCACCTCAATGCCCAATTGTACCATTGCAATGTTCCCAAGTCCCTTTTAGAAACATTTACATCATTCTCTTGTCTCACTATACATATTATGGCCATGATCTGGAGACAACAGCATAGTTCCAACAGCACTGTGTTTATCACCAGTAACAGAATTGCACTTTCGCCCACCCATACATATACGTGCACATGCAAAATGAGATGCAGCACAGCTGTCAGCTTGTGAAAATGGATGGCATAACAAGCAGCACAGATCAACCTTAGAAAACATTTAAAACCAGTTTATTCTATTTGGGCAAGTAATTTCTTTCCCTTCTTGCACTTGTTTATATCTTTGAGAAAAACAAAACAGTGAAAATCATGATTAGCTTTAAATGAAGATTTCTAAACTGTCCATATCACACAAATCACTATAGCTCAGCAGGAAACAACACTTTATAATGTAGGCTTCCTTCAAAATCCCTCAGAGCAGGGAAAACATCTTCAGTATCTCTCATTGTCCATTAGTATATGAAAAGCCACATAACCTATGGCATTACATATGTGCACATCCTCTCTGTCCTGGGCCCCTAGGTACTTTCTTGCATACCCACCCAGCCCAAATAGGCTTCTAAAAATTACAGCATATCTTTGATTCTTATTTGCAATGAACTTAAGGCACACTTTTTGTCACCAGATCTGAATAAACAGTAAGACCACTTAAAGGAGTAGATCTCAAAGCTAAGTACTACTCCTTACAGTAGGAATAGAGGTACAGGGATGTCACTGCTGCATTTTGACAACCCCCTGTACCTGCTAGGGAAGAGAAAAAAGAGGAGGAGGCAGGGGTAGATTTAATGCTCATCAGGAGGTGGGGATCCCCACTAAAAGCTACTGCTGCACAGGGAGAGCATGCTTTCTCTTTGCTGGGCCGTGGCACTGGTATGTACACTGTCTGTGCTCGGGGAAGGAAGGAAATAAGATTGAGAAAGACTCTAGTGAGGGCTGAGAGCTCTGGTGGGGATGGACCCTATTACCGCCAAGTAACGAATATCCCCAGAAGGAGTTAAGGACGTTGGCTTTCTCCCATTACCCATTAAGATTCTATTCTGTTTGTTGAGGAAATAACAATTATTCTTAGTATTGTTTCTATTCTTACATTTTCTTCCCTATAGTCTTCAGCACACATACATAATACCTGAAGCAATTACAAAACAAGCAGCGCTGTGACCAGCAGCAGGAGCAACCTAGCTGTTTTTGCTAAGCATTAGATGCAAATCAATGAAATCTCATTGTTTCTTCTTTGCACAAGGCATACTTTTTCCTCTGAAAATGCAATCATAGAACCAGAAGTTGCATTTTTAATATTAAAGTGAATTCCCACCACTCCTTTCGTTATTAGCTATGCAATAGTGCTGGAAAACGCAGCTGTTGATTACTGTAACTTATCTCTGAGGGGGAAAACTACTGCAGAAGGAAACATGCATTGTATACTTTTGCATCTGGAAAATACAGCAATTGCAGCCAAAGCCGCTGACACACTTGAAGAATTACTGCAGCTGCCCACTGCTAGAAGAAATCAACAATTAACAAAACCAATGCCATTTCTTTCCTATCTCTAGGCCTTCTCCAACAGTCAGGGGCAAATAATTGAGGGCTCAGGATAGGGTCTCTCTTCTCTCCACTCTTTCCAAGCCCTCCAGCCTTTTGCCAGCAGGATGGACCGTGTGGTATGTGTGGGGCAAGGCTTCAGTGCAACTTGACACTGAAATGCCTCTACAATAACACTCTTCAGAACGAGCACTTTTCATTTGTTACACCTGAAAGCTGCTGCTATCACAAAACCCATATTCAGAAGTATTTAATCTTCCTCACGAGTAAATTTCTGCTTTTTCGTCCCCACTCCATATTTTATAGTGATCTGTGACCTTAACATATTTTA
Organism: Pezoporus wallicus; assembly: GCF_028554395.1. Classification (NCBI taxonomy): domain Eukaryota; kingdom Metazoa; phylum Chordata; class Aves; order Psittaciformes; family Psittacidae; genus Pezoporus; species Pezoporus wallicus. The sequence continues at coordinate 4,548,570 of NW_026639755.1, forward strand.
ATCAGATGCTTTGTAAATTGGCATTACTCCCAGCTCAAGTCATTCAGCAGAAACAATTCCTGTTCTTTGTTTAATAACTATTACTGGCAGACATATTAATTATATGTACATAAGAGATAGCTTTATCCTGAGGGAATAACACTGCACCTTTCAGCTGCAGTCTGCAATAGCTCCACGTTATGCCTTGCAGGCTTCTGTATCTCTCTTATGAAGTGCATTACAGCTGTGATTGCTACCAGCAATATTGTTGGAAGTGCAATGGCAAAGAAAGTAGGTCTAAACCACAGCATTACAGCAAAGGTGTGCTCACACTCGTGGGTACACAAATATCTCGTTTCAAAATGCATAAGGCATTGCAGCTTCTTTGCAGGCAGTTTTGAGGAAATCTTTCACTAATAGGAAAGCATTGAGAATTATTGTCTTGTTCCAGAATTAAAGCAAAATAAACAAATTTCAAGCTTAATTCCACCCATACTTAGTGATTCACTCAAGTATTTACACAGTGACTTTAATAAACCTATGTTTGTAAGCACTGTCTTCCACTTTCCCCAAGCAAGCTGTTTCCTGAAGCAAAGCCTGGACACACCGAGATATATTAAGCGATCATTTTGTCAAATTAAGTAATTCCATGTTCTTTTTTTTTTTTGCCTAAAACTTAATTTAATCCACGCAGAGATGAAAAATAACTTCCTAATTCAAGAAGCACTGAGAATAAATTCAACAAATACCAGGAAAAAACCTACCAGCATCAACTTGAAGAGGAAAAAAAAGTTGTACAAACAAGGAAGTTTTAAATGACCATTTGGCAAGGCTAAACAGTAAATAAAGAGGTATTTCCCCTCAAACTATAATTACGCTATGAATTCCTCAAAGGCAAACTAGATGTAGTATCCCGACAGCTTCAAACCATAACTGTTTTCTAACACCAGGCCAAGAATGCCACAAAGGGATAACCATGGTACCGCTTATGGTTCAGTCTTTCTTCAGCCTCCCCTCTCTATGTCAGAACGTCTAAAAACAACAACCAGTTGATGCCCCCCTTGCTATTAAGCAAACCAAACCAACCTGGTAGACATGGCAGCCCTGTTCCACAGGGCATGAGCTCTTCAGACATGTTACCTCAACAGCTCAATGGAAAAACCAAGTTAGTGCCTGGTAATCCTCCCAGGCTAGGTTAAACCAGTAAGTGAAAAACAACTTTCATAACCTGCAGATGTCTATATAATTTCCCTATGCCTGAACCAGGCCAGATCAACAGGTTAACAATATGAAAGGAAGTAAATAAAGAAGAACACGTGAAATGTCACATTACATCTCGCCCTGGTGCTAATTGTAGCACCAGACGAAAGCACAAGAGAAAGGCCAATAGCGGATGACCATGTGCCATCCCTTCTTATTTCACTCTCAGTTCTTACAACCTAGATATTATTCCAAAAACCTGAAACCCCGAAGTTTGCTATATCTGCTAATTTATTTTTTAACAAAGATAAATTGTGATAATCTTCCATTATATCACGTGTAGATTATCCAATTTTTTTTTTTTGCTAATTATTGGTCCCCAGGAATTCCTCTAACATTCCTCTCCAGTCTAGGTAGTCAATGTGAAGGAAAAAAAATACATCTTTCCTTCAGTTTAACTTCAGATTTGGTAGCTTTATAACCAAATCAATGTATCCTCAGTTTTTATTATGAGACAGGGAGACCAGCTGCTCCTGATGTGTCCTCACTAAGCATTCCTTACCTTACAAAGATCTATTATGAATTTATTTTGTCTGTGATGAACAAACACAAACTTTTCAATCAGCTTTTACAGGAATATCTCCTATGGATTAGATTGTACTCATCTTTGCTTCTGCAGTGTCATTTATCAGGTGGAAAACGCTCTTATTCTTTTCGTAACGCATCTGATGAAACCAATCGGTTTATATATTGGACTACATTTTATCTGTTTTGGTTTTTATTTCCAGCAATCCATTGACCAGGATTCCTTCTCTCAGTTGTCTGTGCCAATGCGCACACATCCCAAGCCAAACAGTTAATCCAGGCATACAAAAAGTCTACATTCTCTCTCTGGGAAGGAGGAAAGAGGATTTTGCATTTACTGAGGGTGAATGTTCTTTTGCAAATTTCCACCCTTGCTAACACATAAAGGAATGCGTTGCTGTCCCCATTTTGCAGGTGAAAGAAATTAATGGAGAACAGGCTCCAAATCCAATGCTCTTTCTTCCGGTGACACCTCCTAATCAAAATGCTGCCGGTGGGTTTTGTGATGTTACGAAGAGCTCAGCCCAGCTCCCCAGTGACATAGGTCCACTACTGCAATTAGCATGAATTAGTACTTTCGTGAGTCGTCTCAGCTGAGCTGTCGAATTAATTGGAAAAGAAATTTAACAAATGCCATTCCCCTTAGAGACACTCTTTTGGGTCAGGGTTGAGGCATATTGCTTGAGCAATGTGGGGGAAGCTCATGTTCCTTACGCCCTTGCTGAACCTGTTTCCTTGATAAAAAGAGAGGGATTTGCTTTCTGGAGTTGGTACCTGTCACAAGCAGCCAATGACATGAAAAGGACAATTTTTGTGCTGCTTTTGTGCTGGATACAGCACTGATACCACAGGGATGTTACACAAAGTCAAGGCCTTCTCTACCTCTTACCTTGTCCTACCAGCAAGTGGCTGCGGGTGCACAAGTGGTTGGGAGGGGACATAGCTGGGACAGCTGACCCCAACTGACCACCATAAAACATAACTATCACCATATAAAGCTTGGGGGGGGTGAATAAGGAAGCAGGGGACAACATTTGGAGTGATGGTGTTTGTCTGCCCAAGTCACCATTATACATGATGGAGCCTTCTTTCCTGCAGGTGGCTGAACACCCACCTGCTGACGGGAAGTGGGGAATTGATTCCTTGCTTGCTTTGTTCATGTGCATGGCTTTTGCTTTACCTGTTAAACTCTCTCAATCTCAACCCAGGAGTTTCCTCACTTTTACCCTTCAGATTCTCTGCCCCATCCCATTGGGAGTGAGTGGGGGGAGCGAGCGAGCAGCTGGGGTGGCTGAGCTGCCAGCTGGGGTTAAACCATGACAATTTTATAACACTGAAATATTAGAATTGGTGGTAATAAAAAAAAAGGAAAAACAGGTAAAAAAAAAATTGTCAGTTTTAAGCAGTCAGTTTAACAGCAGATGAAAAGCTAAACTCATGTGCCTATGCATCATCCCATGAGGGCTACTTTTAGTTTTGCTGCCAACCATTGACATATTGCTGCTTGAAGTCACTGATAGGTGGTGCTGGGAAAAGGAAGCTCTTAAGACGAGAAATGGTGCTGCAATGGCAAGTCTGGGATGTAATTTAGTGCATCAGAACACGGTCTTAATTTGTAACAGTGTACAAGAAACAGCCACTGCTTTGGTAGTGATGTTATAGCACTTGATGTGTACATCTACATAAGTGTTTTACTTCAGACCTGGAGAGCACTTTTAAAGCAATATCCTACTTCTCTTGCCATGATCTGGTTCACAATGTAAAATGCCTCCAGAGAACACAAAAAGGTACACTGGAAGATGCACTCCCTGCTATAGGAAGTCTACCAGACATGACTAGAGTAAGTAAAATGTGCTGAAATAGTTATAATATTGGCACAGGCTCCTTCATACCGACTGCCTAACGCTTCTGATCAGCTTGTATTTAGCCACACTACTTGCTGATGTAGACTTAACTCATGATTACCAGCCTTCAAATAGCTCAGTGCAGTAAGCATTGCTAAAATTGGTAGAAATTTCCATAAGAGCAAAGCCCCAGTAATGAAAAAAGAGGATGATTTTACTGTTGTAAAGCCATTAAACACAGAAATACAAATAAACAGACATAATTGCCTGTATTTTACCATGTTGGCTAGGATGTGGAACAGGCACAAAAAGAGGCTTCAGAGATTGATTAACAAAGGCTTTAACCAGAAGACCAAACCATTACACCTTCATCGTCATAACAACCACTCTTCCTCATGTGCCTTCTTTTTTTTCCGTGACTATATTTTCATCCTTCCAGTGGATAGCCTGAAAATTAAATAGTCACAGCCTCTGGGGACATCTGTGCACTGACAATCTTCTCAGAGCTGAAAGGAAAAGCCCAAGGCTTTTGCAAAACTATCTAACCACTCAAGTGCAGTATTTATCCACTGTACGCTTGGGCTTTTATCTGGACTTCCTTGGTATTTTGCCTTTTTAAAAGAGAAGTCTTAACTACTTAACAGGCATTTTCTATGCATGTATTAAAAATGTCCAGCTTTTCGGGGTAAGCAATTATCTGCTAAACAAAAACCCAATTAAACGTAGATTAAAAAAGAACCACAGTTCAGCATTTTTAGTCATAGCCTGATACCTATGTGAATTCAAAGGGGGTAGAATCTCAGCTGTTTAGAAAACAAAGAATATGATGTACTACATTTTACAGGGTATTTGCTCCAGAATTAAATCTCTTCTTGTAGTGGGGAAGGTTTACAAACAGCAACAAGGACTCAAAATTCTCCAAGAGGATTCACTTTGCATGCAGAAAATTCCTCAGAAGGGAGAGGAAACTAAGTCTCCAGTGCTGAATTCTGTATATATTTTCCTCTAACAAATGATACTGTGTGCAAGCACCAAATGCATGAAATGCCACGTGTTCAATTAATAGGGTTTAATTCCACTGAAGCTCAACACTAGCAGTAAGTTAGCGCCCCTGCACTTTATGGGGTAGAGAACTGAAAAACAGCATTAAAATCTATTTCATGACCTTGCACTGTTTTATACGAAAGGTTTTGCTGTACAGACATCATACCCACTTTCTGGCTGAAGGAAAAATATTGCAAACACAAAGAACTGATTTTTAACAGTTGGACTGGATGATCTTAAAGCTCCTTTCCAACCCAAACAATTCCTGATTTTTCTCTTTCTTGCTTTAACAATTCAAAACCAGAAAACAAGGAGGCTGAAAGGACAATACAAACCCCTCAAAAGTTGACAGCATTTAGGCAAATCTATCATGAGATATGACATCCTGCTCATCCTGCTTCTATCGGTACCAACTGATGCAGAAGAAGGGTTGTGGCGGGGTTTTTGGTTACTAGGAATATTCCCACCTACTCCCACTAGAATCCTTTTGACTTGACTATGAGTTTTGAGACACACACTCCGCAGCTGAGCTGAAGTAATTTTTCTGCTTCATCTTGGAAACAGGGAAGTCCAGTTGCAACTGGTTACTTTGCTTAGCAAAACTCTCATCAGAGATCTAAAAGACCTCTTTTATTTCTTATGACCAATTCGGGTCATAAAACCTGACTGTACATTTGATAATGAAGTAAATGATGTGGTAGGATATTGAACCAAAATTGAATCTTGCTGGGTCAGGGCAGTCCATTGCTGTCTCGATTATAAGTGCTATACCATCATGGTGACGTATATAAAACACAGGAAATTGTTACACATTAATAGAAGAGTCGTTTAATCAGCCCTCTAAGAATATCCAATATACTCAAGCACAGACATATTTTGATCTAGTTGTAACTGTAATGAAAAACCTATATTTTATAATTTAATAAAGCTTTTTAAATCTTATATCGTGTGCAAAACTTAAAGCACGTTACAGCAATAAAGCATAGAGCAAAACTCAAGACAATAAAAAAAGTTTCCTTCTCTCTTGGCTGAGTCCCGTAGTCAGCATTTCTATGTATTTATTTTAAAGGACAAAAAACATTTGGAAGAAAGCATTCTGCACACTCTAAACTTAACAGCCAAAGAAAATAGCACAAAACACAAAATAGCACATAAAACTGAACAATATCAATTTTGTTGTGCTCAAGAAACTGGGCACAAAATACTTGCTTGTTTTGTTCCTAACTGAAAAGTTAAATCAGTTCAGGTAACTGAAGAACATTGTTCTCAGATTGCTTTGGGAAAGCTATAAGAAAAGCATACCAAAGTCCCCTATTCTTTTTTTCTTCCATCATCCTGTCTGTCATACACTAAGAAACAATTTCCCTGACCCGATTGTCATACAGGGCCTTACAGAGCTTCAAGTGAAAGAAGGCGCAGCTTGCAAAGGCACAAAGGATTATCCTATTGCACGTAAACAGAGTAGCTAATTTCCCTAATAGAAACAATAAAGTAAGAAGAGTCTGTTCTTGAAATAAAGTTATAATAGAAATAATTTCCCTCTTATTAATATGACTTTGGTTGGGACAATTGGTTTCCAGCATACACAGCACTGTGATCTTTTTGTCACTAAATACTACATTTGAAAAGACTCCCAACAGAACACGCAGCAGTAGACATCATTGGGCATTGGACAAGAAACTCTTCTTCCAGACCCCAATTCTTAAATCAGAATGATACTGCGGTAGATAAAATAAAGGTAATACCATCGCCTTGCTTTGCAGAAAAGATCCTGAAGTCACCACACAAAAATGACCTTAAAATTATCTTTTTTCTTGTGACAAACAAGATTTAAAAACCCAGAGAAAAATGAGATGCTAAGAATCCCTGCTCTCCTCCCAAGCTGACAGAGAGGAGAATGGGAAACAGGTTCCTCCCTGCCTCACAAGCGGTTACATGTCTCACATCCCTTACTAACCACATGCATTTCTGAGAACCTAGGACCGAGAGATCAAAACCTACACCTGAAGTAAAGGCTTTTTAGATTAGTTAGATCATAGACAAATCTCCTGGCCACAGCTGGAGCTCCCAGCCCCATGATGGGATGTGTGTGCGCTGGAGGTGGAAGCCAGCTCCTGAGGCAACCGGCTGCTTTGGTGTAGCTTGTCCAAACCCTGCACAAGGATTGGGCTTGGAACAACATTTGACTACAAGGGGGGGGTTACTTAAACAGTGTCTTTGTGCTAAGACATGGTTCAGCAGATCGCAAATTCTCTCTTCACCACCAAAACCATGGAATAAGTGCATATGTCAGTTTAAGCATCCCATATGCAGTTTTTCTCCTATATAAGTGGCTCTGTTCTTCAGACAGCTGAATCCAGTTAGTTAAAGTACAATAGAAACCTCTTAACAATAAATGCAGAAACATCCATAAACATGCTCTGTGGCCAATATAAACCTCAGTGCCCATGTAAGTCAGTAAAGCTTTTACATTTGTTTTCTTGCTCCTCTCCCTGCTGCCTGCACTGTATGTCGGATTAGAATACAAGCGATTACAATAGGCAAGTACAACTGTATTGTGAAGGTACTGTCAAAATACATTATTGAAATGCCATATTATGGCATAACTAATCCAAAATGATCTTCCACTAACATGAATGTCGCTAATAGTGTGGTCTAGCTCTACTAACATCATGAAGTAATACAGAGACAGCTTTCCACAGTTATAAACTTGGCACTGCAGATCCAGCATTGAACCACAGCAGCCTATTACGCACCCACATCCCCACCTGGCACCAAGAAAAAGGCACATACAGCCCTTTGTTTTAGCTTGTTCCCACCTTATAAATTGTGCAGTGAATCTCCTTTGAAGTGCCTCCAGTACTGACAAAATGCCCTTGTCTGAACAATGCATGGCCAACAATGTAAGGGCAGTACCACCACAATTTTCTTCATTGCTCTGTGCCACTCGGGACAGGGATTATGAGCATCTGTGTTCAGGTCCAGCTACAAACAGGGACACTGATTTTACTGACTGGGAAGCCAGTCACTTTCAGATACAACTGTAGTTCACTTTCTAACCTCTCCCTAACAAGGAAAACTTTGCTTCTACATTAGGACTCACTATTAAGGAATGCTTTGCTCTTCTCCCACTTCTTCTTTTGGTTACAGTGAACACTGGGTTAAATATCTGTACAGCAAATACTTGAAACAGGCTAGCAGCAACTAGCCTAGTTATTCTTGATGAATAATGTAACTTAAGAGCTGTAATACTTACAGCTGCTTTAAGAGCTGCCAACAGTCCCAGTTTGGAAAAGAGTGATGCAATGCTTGTAAATTGGTCTTAAATCATATTCATTCCCCTCTGCTACCCTGCAAGCAGTTGGAAATGTTACTGCCCTGCCTGCTCAGTGGCACCCTCCTTTTGATTTGCCTTTAGGAACAGTTCTGACTCCTACCCTCGACTCTTCAGAAGTTACTTGGAGAAAGATACTACAGTGATCAATTCGGGTATGAGACTTTCAGCCAGTTTAATAAGTGGCCACTTCCAAAGCAGAAGCAAAGATTATACCTAATGCATCATCGTAGGGAAGAAGGAATAGCACTTCCAGAGCTGATCTTCTAAGTAACAGAAGGACATGTGGAGCACTTTCTGCACACCCTACAGTTCTTTAAATCTGCAGGGATGGAGGAGAAAGGGGGAGAAATAATCATTATCTAAAATTCACCAAAAGAGACATCCAGCTGCCTGGTAGCCAGGGGCAGAAATCCTAGCCTTCAGGCTTGAGGGATGATATGTACCCATCACTCTTTGCATATCCCCACTACTGACAGCTCTGAAATGAAAGCCAGTTTTGCAGACACATGACTACTTAGAGGAACTGCTGTTACCAATTCTTTCTACCCTCTTATATCAGTTGCTAATATCACATTACAAAAATCCTAATTTGCATTTAATACTGAAAATCCCTCTCTTCTCCATCTTTTACAGCTGCGACACAACAAAAGTCAGAAAAGGAGTTAGGGCTCATCTGGTAGCAAAGGAAAGTGTTCTATGAAAAGCATCTTTCTCCTAAAACTCCTGGGTTACAACAGGCTTACCTCACAAGGTTAAGGCAAGTGATTCCAGCCTCTGCAATAGCGTTACAGACTTCCAAAGTGGTGAGGGAAGGAAAATGAAACTCTCAGGCACCAGGAATGCTTATCCATGGCAGTTGCACTGTGTATGGCTATTGTTCAACTATTTTAAGAAAGCTGGAACAGTTGCTATCATCAAGCAAAACCAGCCTATTTCCCCCTTGCATCTGAAACATGTAGGAAAGGATACAGTGGAACTACTTGACTGCTTCAGGTTTTCTGATATAGGGAACTTTCTCGGAGAAAAGGTTTAAAAAAGCAACCTGTGGCCCTTTCTAGGGCTGCTTTATGATTAGGTAATTTCTGTCCCAGGAAAGCATTGTAAGCCAAACCAATCTCAAAATGAATCCTGCAAGCAAACGTCGAGTTTTCTACTGGACCATAAACAGGAAAGGAAATATTTAAGGACATAAAGAAAACACTCATAAAACAACAATAGGAGGAAAGACTTAAGTATTTTTAATAAGCATTTACCCATCTAATTTCCATTATTATCAAATAAGCTATCTCAACTCTTACTCGCACTAAGATAGCGCAGTGCAAGTAAAACGTAGAAGCTGTGTGCAGTATCTAAATAGCATCCATCAGTAGTATTCATCCTGATACACAGGAAAAAGTTAGCATGATATTTTCTTAGCCAAATCTTCTATGAATTCCAGATTGCTAAAATAACCCAGCTTTATAAGAGCTCTTGAAACAGCTCCAACTTAAGCAAGAGGAGAGCTGGCCTGGGTGAGCAGTTAGGAATCCATGTGATTATTCAGTCTTCATGTCCACTAAATTTAACATTGGCTCTTTGGGGATGGACTCCCAGAGATAAGACAAGAGAAAGTCAGTTAGGCCCTGCCAAGTTCAGTGGTGAGAAACTTGGAGTGACAACTTGGTTATCTAATTGTTAGCAGCAGGCAGCAGCAGCTCTAAGTAGTAAATTAATGTGTTCAGGGGTTATGCAAAACAAGAATAATTTACAACAAATTAATATCAGGAGCATATTTAATCAGCTATGATCTGAAAATCCTGAATTCCCATTAAAATAAAGTGGGATTGCATTTGCTTCTACCTAGCCTGATTTTGCCTGCACGAATGTTGGGCAGAGAAAACGGATTAGCAGGGGCTTGGCTTTGTCTATAGACTTTAGCTCTCTAATTATATACTCAAGACTGGGAAAATGAGTACACGAAATAACAGAAAGGTTATTAAAAGTTATACAGGCCAGTATTTTGCCCGTGCATGGAAAACAGGGTCCATGTCTGAGTCCAAGCGAACTCAAATGACTGATCAGCTACTGAAGCAGTGACTTAGTTCAGAGGCAGATAAAGAGATCAGAAAACAAAAGGAAGAAGTGTGTGTGAGGGTAAACACCACCCTCTCCTCTGGAAAACATAAAAGGTTGTTTCTAGGGGTGACACCAGTTAAAGGGAACGTGATCAGATTATAAATGATAAATAACCACTCAGCATGGGAAAACCAGGTAAGGTTGATTTTGCCTCTGGGGAGATACTGAAAGCCCTCTCAAGATCCCTGCCTGCCCATGCTGATGGCCCTGAGGTAAGGTCCTTCCTTACTCTTTCTCACCCCAAGACAGGGCCAAGAAGTTCCCGGATAAGCCTTTAAAACACATGAGAAGGAAGTACTTGTGAATACATATTGTGAATATATATTCACAGGTGAAAAAACAGACTACAAAAAGCAAGCATCTAGGACTGATGAGTATCAGAAAGAGGACACTGGACTAGAAAACCACTTGTCTCCATCCATTCTGCATGGTAGTCCCTAGATTTCAGAGAATGATGCCAGTAAAACTGGCTAAGGTATGCTCTTCTCTTTCAGCAATTGCTATAGATGCTCCTATGTATCAATAGTTTTCTTAGCTATACCTTCATACTCTAATGTGAAGCTTTGCATTTTTATACCCAGCAATAAAGAAATCAAGACCACTACTCCTCTGCAGCAGCTGAAATATATTCGTAATGGATACATAAGAAGAAGTACTTGTAAAAAAACAAAAACCAACCAACCAAAAAACCAACCACCCAACATTTGTGTGTGTGTGTGTTTGTTGGTTTGGGTTTTTTTTGGCTTGGGTTATATTTAGGGGTACGCAACAGGGTTCAAACATAACTGACTAGAGGTTATCACAAGGAATAAATAAGGAAACATGACTCACAAGAGGTTATCACGAGCAACAGTAACTGCATTTATGTATGTTCTTCACCCGGTGTAAATATAAGACTGTAAAATGCACTTGTAAAGCTTCCCTCATTCTTTACCATGGGCAGAACCTTGTCCTTCTTCCACACCACAACTTATTTGGCTGCAGCAACTTGCGTGCATATCTAAGCTCTAACAGAAAACCTGCAAACTATATTAAACCATTGCAAGAGGTTTCAGCTGATCCAAAGTAATTCAACCATGTGTCTGTGCTCTGTGTCCGAGCATTTAACACAATTTTATTTGGTTTCCTAAGGCTAATCACATTTCAGGTAACTGCTAGAGAAAGACGGACCACCTAAATGCGTGTATTAACCTATTTTAGTTCCATGACTGTAAATCTCTCTGCACAGCTTTTGCTTAACAGTCATTTATATCAGCTTATCTTAAATAGCCTCTTAATCAATTTCAGTTAAAAGAAAATTAGCCTGAAATTAAGCCAGGATCTATACAAGAGTAGCGCTAGCTTAGGTAAATCAATTTCAAACAACCTCACCTACAGTTACACAGCGTACTGATGTGCTAAACGAGGATATAAGAACTAATTCCAAGCCAGAGTTTCTTATATCAGAATAACGTCCACACACGTGTGTTTGCAATTACCTAATTAAGCTGTCCTCACTAATCAGGACATCAGCCTATCTGGTGGAAAACCTGGACAGGAGCCAACAGGATTTCTTCAGCAAGAGATCAGAAATCCATGCTAAAATACTACTGCAAAATGACCGATTCTGGCACTTCCAAAATTTCTGTGGGAAAATCCCAACTCACACTGGGAAGAGGCCAAAACCATGCAAATTCTACAGTAGCTGTTCAATTATTTATTTCCCTAATTTTAGGACAGAACTGCTCAGTCTCACCTTGTCCTATTTGTCCATTCTCATTGCCTTTCCATAATAGTATCCCAGGGCTTCTCTATTTTTTTCCCACTTTGCTTTCTTTACTTAGCTGAGCATTTTCTGCACCTTCTTCCTCAGCTCAAAGCCACACATTATAGCTCCTGTGACAGCTCTCATACATTTGGTCTGTCCCAGCTGGTCACCCTAGTGCACAAAATAAACCACACCAAAACATCACAGTTATGTTCTCATCATATTCTCTTTTACCTGTGCAATTAGAGTATAAGAATGACTTTCTGTGATTTCTTAAAGGCTTATAGATACAGCAGAATATTTCCCTCATTTTCCAAAGAATGATTTTTAATTTTCCTTAGACGTGATGGATAGAAAGGATTTATAGGGCAACTGGGAAATCAGACATTCATCTTCACAGTTGCCTCTAAAGTGCAGGTCACCCATCCAGCATTCTTCTTTTAAAGCTGGTTTACTTTGTGCTTTATGTCCTTTAACATGAAGTTTGGTGAATGCAGCTGTTGCTAGGGTAATTCCAATTTGGGCAATGACTGATTTTTGTTAGCTTGATCTATAATTATTCAAATGGCTCTTGTTCTTTTATATTTGCCTAGAAAAATAGCTATATATTTGTATGCATACATCTATATTCTACATAGACGTTCTGCACGTATTTATGCATATATATGGATAAAAATGTAAGCACTAATAAATAAATGCAGTGCTATTAGTTGCGGGACTTTATTAGGTAGAATAATGTATATATTCCATTATTTACTGTTTCATATTCCCAAACGTACAATATTAGAAACTTAACTATTTTTTTGTGTTATTATGTTGATTTCCTTTAGCTGTCTTCTGTTTAATTAAGCTAAACATAGTTGTTTGAATATCTGAGATAAAAGCGTTGCCGGACATTACTAAGAACAACCTGTGCTACTGGTTCTCCTCCACATAAAGCTGAGTCAAGCAGCATACTACCAAACCTATTTCTATTTCAGAATAATCCTTTGCTGAAGTTCAAGATTTCTGTTATCATACACTCATAGAAATGGCCTGCTGGGTTCCAGCCTATTCTATCTCTTTGGAAAGATTCATTCACTATACAACTCCAAGACCTACAACTCCTCTTCCTACAGCTCCTGAGGCTGCAGGCTGTTGCTTCACATGACTGTAGCCAGGCACAAGCAATGTGAAGTCCCTTTGTTATCCCACCCACTAATTTTCTGCCGCTGAGATTAAGCCCTAGCACAGAAGAAAGGTAGTTACAGCATTCTCTGGTTTATTTTACTGATGAGCTTTAGTATTCATAACGAATGAGAGAAGAAAAAGAAAAAAAGAGAGCTAGAAAGAGAAAGATGATCAGTTATAATAGGCTGATGAAGTTTTATTCGAGTAGAAAGGATTTGATGTACGTGAGCCATCAAATAAAAGAGAAGAGTCTTTGGAAGAGCACTGCCAAAACACAGTGTAAGAACCTACATGGAAAATACTTCCAGAGATAACGGGGTAAAGCTGGCAGAACAAACACATGTATTGACTAATGCAAAAATAAATACAGCCACATTCAGAGACATACTGGAATGTCATCAAGGCAGAGTATCTGAATTCTCCAAAGACTACTATGCAGCTCCAAGGATATTACCCATCCCCATAAAACGTCCTGGGCTAATGCTATTGCAGATGTGGCAAATGCAGTTGACAAAACTAGATAAATGGATTTAAAACTTCATTCAGTCCATATGGGGCATTTCAGAGAAATCAAGATTGCACAGAGAAGACAAACTAACCAAAACCAGACAGTACTAAACTAGGGCCATAAATAGCTGTGCAATGGGATACTTCCGCAGAATAAAAGCCAAATCAAGGTTGGTATGTAGAATGATGTGTTGCTCCAAGATCATACTTTTGAACTTCATGCAATAGCACGAGTGAAGCTGCCACTGGAGCATCTTACATTCTCATTGAAACATCAAAAAAATACTATTGCACTAGTGAGAGAACAGTGAAATTTCTGCTTTGGAGCTGAAGAAAGAGTAACATTCCAAAGCACATGCCATCTTTCATCCAATACGCTGGGAGGATTTGGTTCACTTACCAGGTACCTGGTGGTGAATTGCATGTGTACAGTGCTTACACTACAGATGCCCACCAACAGAACATAAAAACATCCAGAATGCCAGGAAACAGAATGCTGTATTTCTTTAGAAAGCCTGATTTTTGTAAAAGTGGTTACAGCAACTAATCAGAGGAAAAGAAAAAACTGCCAAAATTTAACATTATTTGTAAAAGCCTAGGAAATATTCATAAAAAGTGAGGCAAGTGCAAGAGAAAAATGCCTGGAGTCAAGAAACTAAAGCTAACGTCTTAAAAGATGAAAAGGAAACTACTGAAAGCAAATAGTGTAATCATTTGGCAAAGGAGATTCTGAGATCACCTTTTCAAATAGAGGTTTCAAGGTTGGATGTGACAAAGAACTACTGTGGAAAACTAGCAATACTATCACGTAATAACCCACAGGTAAGTACAAAATGGCTTCAGAAGCTCTTTTTTTGGCCTTAATATCTTTGACTCTTACTTTCAACCTTTACAAGCAAAGCAGCAAAATGACCTTGCTCCCTGTCAGCCATTAGACAAGCAAGTGTGAGCGCCGAACACTGAAACTTGGTTACGACTCACATCTTGAGAGCACGTGTTCCGGGACCTTGAGGTCTCCTTTTGCAAAGTACAATTTAAATGACTCGAACAGCTTTGCTCTCACCAGCTAAAACTCAAGTGTCTTGGCAAAGTGGCTGAGAAACGTTGTTGTTGCACTTCCCTGCTCTAATCCTAACATAAGCTACTGTTGTTAAGCCTTTGCTTTCCTAACAGCTAAATTCATAATTATTTCAAATACTCATGGCAGATGCTGAACTGGTGCTATTCATGCATGCACAGAGAGATGAGGGGCCCTCCTTTTGCTCAAGTGATGCAAATGCATTGAAAATTAGTATCTTTCAATTGCACCCTTTCATTCTAATATTCTTATGAATAAGATACTTCAGACTCTTGCCAAAATAACCAAAAAAATCCCCAAAACCAAAACATCACCAAAACCCCCCAATGACAACGAAAACCAAACGAAAGGATTTAACTGTAAAAAATAAGAAAGATTTTAAAGGTAGATTTCTGTCTGAACAAAGCATCACCTACAGGCCACTATTCATCTCTTCAGAGGACAGCAAGATCCTTCAAAGTCTTAATTACCAATATCAAATTAGACCGAAACAAGAGCAAAAATAAAGTTACAGGAACAAACCAGATACATGCTGTGATAGACCCATGTGAATTACACCAGAAATATTTGGGTTATCTGGCTCTGGAAAAACAGAAGAAACTGTCTCCCTTTCACTGATTAGTTAGTGCATGTGTACTTGGCAATCCTAAAGAAAGATATAGAGGTAGCAGCACAAGCAGCCCCATATCCTTCATTTAGGGTCATATCACAAATAATTCACACTGTTCAAATTCAATTTCCTCACTTTAAATAACCATTCGCAGTAATGACAGAGAAAAATAATTTCCTTTTTGAGGCAATAATTCCTTATTACATTGCTACTGTACTTCAGGAAGAGGCTGCTATATTGCAACTACTAAAATAGGACGACTTTTGAACCAGTAACACATAAGCAGGTGGGATGTAATTCACACAAACAGGAGAGGAAAAGCAGCAGCAGAAAGCAAACAGGAGATAAAAACTCAACCATACCCAAGGGAGAGGCTTCAGCAAAAGAAGAAATGCTATTCAAAAGCTGAAGATACAATTCACATTTTCAGACTCAAGCATCCAATAAAGCCATTTTCCACTGCCCCATGACAACTTAGAGCTTATTTTCTCAGAAATTATGCAGTGCCTTGTTTGTAGTACTAAAAAAAATTAGGAAGTTTTCCAGAAAAACGGAGAAATCTTACCTTTTAGACATGGGAAAAGGAACCTCTTACTGTACTTACACTGAAGTTATACTAAACGTTCAGAAACACACGGTCTGGTAGCTTACTTTCTGCCTCTATAAAGAGAAAGTCAGGCAAACATTCTACCATGGGAAGATTATTTGATATTTATGAAGAGTACAGCAGGGACCTGCTGGCAATTCACATAAACAGTCATTTTGACACTTTAACACTCTATATTAATGTCTGTCTTCAATTAGGTGGTTTTCTCCCGCGAGTAGGTAGCATCCTCTTGAGACTGCTGTTTCACTGTCTGCATGGCCTTTGGACTGATGCAGCCACTATTTGATGAATATCTGGACAAAAATACTCTTTAGACATTTCTTGTTTCCTATGTCACCTTTCCAAAGGTGACATTCCCTTTTCCTCGGGAATGCTCAGCACACCATTCTCAGTTTCACCCTCCCATGCTGAGCATTAGTTTGGTCAAAAGGCTTCACAGGTATGGTGCTTTGACTTTCAAAAAGCTGTGGCAACTGAATGCTTAAATGAAACAGGCAGAACATTTTGATGGGAGTAACTAACCTGCATGGAACGGTAACAAGCTGCTGCTTTTTACCATGCAGCCTATGCAAAAACACAGCGTAGATGATCAGCAAGACAGAAATGTAGTTCACCTCACCATGTGTCATGTAACCATTTAATTTCAAATATTAATTATATGAAAAAACACCAAACAAAGAAAGAAAACCCCAAAGAAAAACTCTTCATCTTACAAAGCTGCTGCTGAATACTCAGAACAGGAGCACTGCAAGACTTGTCCCTTCCAAATTGGCTTAGCTGGATCTTGTGTACAGTTTAGGGTTCAAATATCCCTTTCTATACAATAGCCCGAAACAGCAAATATCACAGATAAAGTGTTATATTCAGATGGTCACAAACACGTATCTGCAGACTCAGATAGCTGTAATGAAGAGGGTCAGTTAAAAACCGGAGGGTCAGTTACTGCCTTCTCAGTTCCCAGCTCAACATACAGTGGAGAAATGTCTCATGCTAAAAGCTCTTGCTTTTTTAAGAGGCAGAAATTCCAGCCTTAGGCTTTCTCCTTAATTGCATCAGATGGTATGAAAAACGTAAGGGCTGAAATTACATGTGGAAGTAGCTCTTTTTATGGGCTTTCTTTTGGCAAATAACACTGCTTTGAGTTCTGACCGGTGCTATAGGATAACCAGAGTAATTAAAATAGGAGGGAAAAAAAAAGGAGGAAATTTCACAAGGCTTTCCTTCATATAGCTCATTAACTCAAGCATTGGCAGGTGCCAGTATTAATTCTTCAGTTCCTTCTCTTTTATTTAGTTTCAGAAATAGGCCTGACTAAACAAAGTTGAAAAGAAGCGATGGTGCAGGCTGCAAAGGCTTTATAATTACACTAGAGGGAAACAGATGAGAAAATGCTGACTACATATTACAGCATCTGAGATCATACTACACCAAAAAGCTGTCCAGCCTTCCAGCCTATTGTGTACAATAATGAGAGAAAGCTAGCAAAGTCTATAACAGAAGTGTTACTGCTGAGTGAGAAGAGCACTGATTTATTTCAATGTACCTCAACTAAAAATGCTCATCAGAGGTTTACAGAGCAGGGGAACCTCAAGTGACAGCAAGCCTCTGCATCCACCCAGGGACCAAAATGATAGAAAAAATAAAATAAACCTAAAAATCAATCAAATCAGGTGCCTGTGGCTCAGCTGGGATGTCAGCACATTTGTTAACATTTCCCTGCCAGCCACCTCCAGTTTACCTCCACTGACTGGGCACTGAAACGGCGATAGGGCAGACTGTAAACCTGCTCAAAAATACATCACACCTCTCGCAGAACAACAAGAAGATCATCAGAAGGAGAGATGCTTTCATATATCACGCCAGTTGGGCACCCGTGCCACATAAATCAGCCCAAACTTTCAGCCACGCACAACAAAGTTTCTTTCTTTTTCTGTCAGTAAGCGACAAGAGTTATAAAGCGTGGAAAACGATCCTTGCATGTAATCTCATGCAACATTGCTCTTCAAGGTCCTCAGTGGCTTAATAATAGCTCTTCAGCCTAAGTACCTAAATTGCTTAAAAGGTTATCTGTGATGTGCAATCTTGTACTTATCTCATTATTCAAATATTCTGTAAAACAAATCTCTTCGCTCCTCCCCTTTCTTCTAGGCTTGAGCTTTTGTTCAGGACTAGAGGTGCATTTATTAACTTCCCTCAAGCATCTCTGCATACGCATCAAGCTGCTCAACATAATTAGGTTCTCTGGGTTTAGAGCATTAGGTTTTTTCTCCAAGCCAGGCATCCCCCGCACGCCTCGGGGATGCTAAAGGAAGAAGTTTCTTGCATCATTTGGAAGTTTGCAAATGCACTCTCCTTTGGGAAAGGTGAGGATTTGTCTCCTCAGAGCTACGTGCTAATAACTGAACATTAGAGATAAACTGCTAAAGGTATCTATGCATATCATGGGAGCGAAGGCTTTGATTTGCTCACTGTGCCAAATATTTTGCCTCCCAAATAACTCACACCAAAATCAACACCAACAAAAGGAGTCCATCGTCAGCACTGACCCAAGTCTGAGTCTCTGACCATGCCACAGGGTTTCACCCATTTCACTACCTTTGAAATAAGGCCTTCAGAGGCCTCCAAGACAATGGGTCCTGTTGGAAGAGGGCTTTGCTTTTTCCTGATATTGAAGGAGTTTATCTGTGGGAAAACCCCTTCTTTTGCTTAAGGTGCTTGTTAAGCCATTAACTTTTACAAGAAATAGTTTGATTTAACTCTACTAACCTTTATACACTGAATTACATTCACCTACATGGTCAGAGGCTACAAACTGGATATTCTCATGGGTGATGCAAAATGGATATATTCCTTTTGCTTATCACTTTGCACAGTTACAGGAATGCGCAGCATCCCAGCTCACAGAAAATCAGCCAGGCTTCCAGAAATTTAGCTTCCAAAGCAAAAACTTGTGCTGGCAGACTACATCCTACCTCACATTTTACTCCTTAAAAAGCAAAAGCATTACAAAATTCCTGTGGCCAGAAGTTGAACTTTGAGGCACGACGTTATCCTTTTATACAAAATAAACTTTATCAAACCCATTCGATCATACAAGCATACCCAGAAATGCTGAAATATATTTCACAAAATTGACACATAAAGTGTTGCAAATTATACTCGGGTGCAGAGAAGAACCCTACAGCACCACCACCACCCTAAGAAAACATGACTTCAAACATTACAGGACCAGTTCATTCAAATCTAGAATTCAGATTTGCTTGGGGATAATGCAGAGCCTTATATAAAATAAAGCCTTGCATATAAAATGCTTTTTGTGCATAAATGTGTTATTTCCCTGACACACTGGGCAGCCCAAGCAGGCAAGACATTTCTGAGAAGGTAATTCTGTGCGTGCAGGGGGAAGCTCCTAATCTCTGCAAGACAAAGCTTAAGGTAAAGCTGAACAAACTAACCTCTCCCCTCAAGACCAAACAAAAGGTATAGCTAAGAGAAAAGTGAGGTTAAACACATCGCTTTACTCAGAGCTGTTTGGAACACTACTTTAATGAGGGACTTTGAGGGTCAAAACATAAGATGCAGCCTATCTACACAGGCAGCCTAACACAGAAAATCAAAGGAATTCATATTACAGTCAGAAAACAACATTTTCTGATCAAGACTTTCTGTATTAATTGCAAATGTATTTATTTTTTCCAATTTAAAGTGCTCAGTTTTGCACTAAAAAGTTAAAGATTTCCATGCAGAGCAGAGATTTATCATAATGAAAGTTTCTTCAACAAAAATATTAGCCTGGTGCAATTTAGCTCTGGAATACAATCTCTAACCAGCAGCTGCCATATCTCTATGCATAGAGTTATGCATACCTGTATTGCCATGTATGTCTCTCCACAGCTCTGTAAGTCCCATGTGAAAACAAGTGCAGTCTGTGTATTACTCAGATGGTAACAGTCTATTCTTGATTTCTCACTGAGTCCCTACCCTATGCCCATATCCTTTTTAATAAAGAGAAATTTATTACACACTTAGCTTCGTAAAGGCAAGGCTGCCTTTCAGCGGCAAAACAAAGCCCGTTATCCCAGCAAATCAAACAAGACTCAGTTCAACACGGGCACATCCTTTTCTTTTTTATGTATTCCTACGCAGGCCCAAACTGATCAAAATCCCTTAAATTCTTTCTCAGAGTTATCTTTCCAAGCCAGCCAGGTACCATCACCATATTTTTATAAAGGCATTGAAATAAGAGGTTAAAAGCCTTTTCCTAGCTCATACCAACAGTCAGCGATAGACACTACTACAGACCTCTTGAGACTACGTATGTTACATCCGATATAATGATAAGTCTTCTGATGTTTCAGCTGAGGCCTTAATTTTCCATCAAGTATTTACATCAGAAAGCCCCTGTGTTCTCTGAAGGGTTAGCTGGAGTAAGGCCAAAGGCTTCTAAAACATCACATTTATCTTGGGTTTTGCTGCTGCATATATACCTGTGTGATACCACCCCTGTGTAGGGTTGTGGGGTGCTTTGCATGTCCGCAGAGAGACCAGATCAACGTTGTCTTCTTGGGAAAAGGTACACGATGACAACCCCATGGAAAATGTGTGAATGTTCTAATTAATTATCAGTTATTAAAACAGAGTTTCACTCAGTTCAGCCACTGAAAAAGAATCCCACTAAGTAACATAAAGACACCCATTCTATATTGATGCAGTCTAGTGAGCAGATAAAGTGCACTGCACTGCTGGTCCTGTACTTGTTACAGCAGTGAGGCTGCCAATGCAACAAATCACACAGTGCAGTAACTTTACAGCCTTTGATGCTGAAAAGAAAGAAAAAGGGTTTGCTGTTGAAAGGAATGAAACAACGTGTTGAGAAAAAGACCCCCACAAAACTTCTGAATTGTATTTCCTTTTTCCCTTCACTCGGGTCTCTACTACCACTGCACTGCCATAGGTCTTAAACTACACCATGCACACACACTGACATGAACATACTCTAATATCAAAACATCATCCTTTGTCAGATATATGAAACAATAGCATTTTTCTTCCACTAATGACTGACACATTTTTCATAGCACGTCACACAGCAAGAGGCATCTCATTCATAATATGCTTTTTCATTCTAAACATCTGCCTAATTGGATGCCAAATACAATTTCTGGGTAGGTTAAATATTTAACTGGTAACATGCCTTCTGTGACACAAATGAAGTACTATGGTGTTGTACCACGTTGGCATTTACAGCCCTTTTCATAGACTATCTTAAATAGCTGTGGAGAATATGAAGGCTACTGTACTGAAGCGCTCATATGCAGGAAAACACAGTGGTCTTTATATGATGAGCACCATTATATTAACGAATGTTTGCACTAGTAACATTTATTGTAGAAGAAACCGAGACATAAACTTGCACTCACTGCAATTCCAGTGTCAAAGACCTACATCTGTATTGAACAATGCTCTAGTATCAGAAGCCTGAAATAATGTCCTACAGTTTGCTCCTAAATACTGCTTTTGTAAGCCTCTTGCATTCATGCAAGCATATCAAACACGAGCATGCTGTAATAGGTACAACCACATTTATAGTTAAAGGTGGTTTAGAAACCTGCTTTATCACTGTAACTTAAACAGGGCAAATCTGGGATTTTTGACCAGCTCTGGAGTATTACCTCCTTCAGAAGGATGTGAATCTGCAAAACCACACAAATACTGTATCCTTTGCCCCTTCAGGTACAGAGATGCTCTGACATTGCTTAGCTCATGGAGCAAAGGAGAGGATCCTGGCATATCTCACCGGCTGCTGAGCAAGGTTTAGGCACAGGCAGTATTTTGAGAAGGATGTGCATTTCTGGTGCTGCAGAGCTAGAGTTTGGGTATGTACTATGCACAGTTCCAGTCGGATCTCTCTCTGGCACACTGTTCAGCCCTCTGCCCAGTGAGGCAACCATCCTGTTCCATGTAATTAACAGCTTGTTAAAACTGAGTCCATGCTCAATTATATAATCTGAGAGGTCACTCCTTAACCTGTAACCAAACACCATCTGCTTGTATTGATCAGGTCTAGGAAAAACAAACTGCCTGGCTACTCCTGTCAGAGCTAAAGCATCAAAGCTGTCAATTCAAGACATTGAGACCTTGCAAGGAATACAAAACCATTGCTTTTCTCACAGGTAGTCTTTTAACCTCCACTGAATAATACAGGAGTCATGCCAAATGTGTTGTAAGGAATAAAGATGGTTTATGGTAAACCATACAAACGTAGTTTGAAAATCTCTAATTCATCTCAATTCCAAGTTAGAAGAATGATTTCTCATCAGCAAATACTTCAACATTTTGGCTTCTGAAAAATCCACATAACACCTGCACAGTCATAGCTCTCTCTAGAATCACAGCCACTTGAAGAAGTTGTATGTAAGGTAGCGAGTGCCAGGACAACTGCCACATTTGCATTTCATACATACCGCTTGTGCTAAGAATATGTTCACACATCTACAGAAAAAGCAAAAATAGAGAAAGGAAACAACTCATCATTACACATTACATTAAATGGAATTCACTCACACCACAATTAATGTCGAAGCCATTGCTATCCATCAGATACAAGAGCTTGGTACCACAGACGGGAAACTGAGGAAGAGACAGGAGGATTCAGCTCTGAAAAGGATCTAAGAGAGACAGAAATTCAACCACAGAAACCTCAAGGATTTATCCATGAGGTTGTTACTTTTCACATTTAAAAAGAAAATTAACAAATACAAGATGTAATAAACTCATTATAACATCCACCATCTAGATAGCCATGATAAAAAGAAATAGTTTTCCTCCAAAACATCACCTATGACACACTTCACATTAGAATCTTGCACAAAACACTTCAGAGGAATAAAACAAAAGGTTTGACTCTTTCATGAATGGAAAAAAATAATACCAACCATATTAAATTATAAGGGATGCTCTTGCATCAAGCAAGATGGCAGGACCAAATAGTTAAATTTATCATTAAAAAAGCTTAGGGAGCTGTTAGGACAACTTTCCCATATTCCAAAAAAAGCCTTAAGAAGTTTTCAATTAGACAACAGCAAAAAGCTACTTCCCACTAAGCTGCTTCTTTTCAACTCCTGCAGGATGACCTGGGAACTGAGTTGGGAAGATTCTGGAATGCATGCTGAAAAATAACTATATGGAGACTTCCCAATTAACTGAAAACTATTATTTTTCAACTTAAGTATTATTTAAAATTCCAGTGGTCTCCATTAAAGACTGTTCAACATCACTGGAAAAGGTACTGGAATGCATATGTAAAAAAGAGCTCCATTGGTTCCTAGAATTTCATGAAGGCTAACTACGGTTCATATCATGTCAATAACATAGTACACTCATGCACATGTAAGTCATCTTGCAGCATGCATTTTGAGACCACTATCTGTAAAAGTGAGCCTACTGATAGACTTGGGAATAAGAAACTTTCTTCTGGGTTGGTAGTCTAGAAAATAGAACACAAAAATTAACAATAAACTTAGTACACCAGGTAACAAGCCAACTGGACAGAGCAAAAATTCTTTTTCCTCTATTTTCCTGAGTTTTCACAGGGTGTTCAATCATGAAGCTTCCCCCAGTGCAATGCAAAACAAGCCAGTGCAACCACTCTCTTTTTAACAAGCAAAAAGAAAATACCAGTCAGATAGAATCTTGCCCTGGGTTCAGCAGTAGCAGTCATTTTTCTCCTTCTTAGTAGCTGGTGCAGTGCTGTGGTTTTGACTTTCAGCCTGGGAACAGCACTGATAACACCAATGGTTTTAGTTGCTGCTCAGTAATGTTTACTCTGACCAAGGACTTTGTGAGCCTCATGCTCTGCCAGGGAGGAGGGGAAGCCGGGAGGAAGCAGAGACAGGACACCTGACCCAAACTGACCAAAGAGGTATTCCATACCACAGCACATCATGCCCAGGATGTAGAACTGGGGCCAGTTACCCGGAAGGGTTAGATCACTGCTCGGTCAGGCTGGGTATCGGTCGGTGGGTGGCGAGTGGTTGTATTCTCTTCCCTTGTTATTTCCCTTATCATTATTATTGGTGGTAGCAGCAGTGGTTTGTGTTATACCTTAGTTACTGGACTGCTCTTATCTCAACCTGTGGAAGTTACATTCTTTTGATTCTCCTCCCCATCCCTCTGGGATGGAAGGGAGGGAGTGAGAGAGTGGCTGTGTGGTTCTGGGTTGCCAGCTGGGCTTAAACCATGACAAAAATCTATCAAGAAATATCTCTCACAAAAAGGTACATTGGATTTAAAAAATGGAGACTGTTTTCAAATGAAGCTTTGTAACTTTCGAATTTTAAAATTAAGCATCAATTACTAGTCAATCTTAGTCATTCTTTCCAAGCTATTAATGGAAAATTTATTAAGATACTGAAGTCCTGAGGTATTTGATATTTATAATATGATTCAGAAATAAATCTGGAAAAAAGAACTAAATATACTTCAAATAAATGACTTTAAAAAATAGTGATTTCCATATATATTTTTGGAATAGACATTTTAAGGTTATAATTAAAAACAGAGAAAGTGTCATAATCCTCAGGAGTTCCATTTATTAGTAAGCGAAACCTGCTCTGCTAGTTATTTAAGAAAGATAAAACAGTGTATGTGTACCAATTTCATGCCTCATTATCATTAGCGTACGTAACAAATGTTTATGAATGATTGTAATAAAGTCATATTCAGACAGCCTGTACTAAGGCAGCACTCAGAACACAAGGTTTTAATATTCACACCTACAGTCCTGGGCATTTTCCTTCATATGGTATTTTCTTTAAGCCATCAGGGAGTTTTTGCCATACAGAACATTCTGTAAAGGGCCACTTGTGTCTCTCAAATGTATGTCAGCAGGGTGATTGCTTATCTTCAGCTATTTCCAGACAAAAACCTGCTTCAACTGCCTCAATAGATATTTTAAGGCAAATAAATTTAAAGGGATCTCAGAGACAGAATGATTTGAGTTGTTATTACAGAACATCAGTGAAGAAGCACTATTTTTAGTTATTTGTTGGTAGAGAATAAAGAAGCCATCATAAAGGGCTGTTGCACTGAAGACGGTACACACATAAAAGTAGCACAGGACTGCTTGCATGGTAGGCATCCTGGGGCTGGCATGAGGCTTTAAAACCTTCAAAGAGACCAGAGAGAAGGAAATGGGAAGAGTATCAGTAATATTAATTTGCCTTTTCTGTCACTTTCATCTTTGTGTCTTAAGAGACATTTATACAAGGGGGCATTGGTCTTACTGTAATCTGTGGAAGCTAAGACACCATGTGGATGAATAATGCGTCTAAGGTTATGCAGCAAGTCAAAGATGGAGCAAGGGAGCCAAGAAGCCTCTACTTCCACTTGCCAGCTGTAACTTAGCTTTTCACCGCCTTCTTCTCTTTATCACTTCTATGTGCTAGAGCTAAAACTGGGTTTCTGGAGGCGTTCAAAGCTAACTACATTCACCACTGCCAACAGCCCAACTTCAGATGTTTGAATATCTTACAAAAATTAGCTTGCTGCAAATAGAAAATAGCCATACAACACACATGCATTTAATACAAGTTCACAGGAGAGTTTAAGGGCTAGCACAAAAGCAGTAAATAAATAAAGGAACGTCTCTTACCACTGCCACCCATCAAACCAGTCATTATTAACAGTACAGACCATGTAACTTATGAGAAATATACTTTGACAGAATTGTGTGTAGTTTTGGCACAGAGGCTTTGTTCAAAAATAGATTTACCGTGACAGATGTCCACATATGCTTCGAAATTCAACAGTTCCTACATGCAATTCCAATGATAAGGAGTGAAGAAGAAATGGTGTCAATCAAACACTCCAGTTCAGCTATTGTAAAACTTGCACAACATACGACTATCAGTTGAGCACATATCACTTTCCAAAACTGTGTGCTGCAGGACAATTTCTGCCTGGTGCTGCTAGTATCTCAGCTGGATTTCTTGTCCTGTATGACACAAGCCAATTGAAAACAGTGCAAAATGAATGCAAAGCATATAAAATACTATCAGTGTCCACTCTTCACTCTCTTTCTCCAGGAGTTAATAATGACATAAAATGAATGCTATATGAATATCACAGTCCCACCTAGATGTTTTTAGGTTAATAATGATTTTGTTTCCCTTTAATTTTTCTTAAATCAGGATTTACAGTGAATGAAAATCTTAATGACTTAAGAGACAGATGACTGAGCAGAACGATCATGAACAACAGATCTGAAGTTCCCAGATTACCTGGTATCGGTTGGTTAGCCATGGACTAACCCCACCATAAAAACATTAGGCAACTTTCTCATTCTCGAGAGGACTTATGATGCAGAACATATTAACACTTTAGATAGCAATGTTCATGGACACTGGCAAAAAGCAAATAGACATAAAACTGCATAACTGTCTGTTTTTCAGCTGATCTCCATTTGAAGCCCACCACTACAGGAAAATTTCACTGACCTTGTCTATAGAATATCAGCTAAAGCCTTCAATAAATACAGGACTCCATTCTTCATGGCTGTCACCAAGCATGAAAACAAAAGCAAATCTTTCTGCACATTACAACACTCAATAGTTTTCCTTGTCAAAACTACAAAACTGAACAAAATTGTAGGTAGTAATTCAAACTGAAAATACATTAAGACAAAAGACAAATATTCAGTTACAGACTTCTTATGTTCTGCGAGTTTTAAACTCACTCCCCACTGGCAAAACTTCTTCAAAGCTGATGCAGCGAGCACAAGTGTCTAGCTGCCTTCATCTTCCACTCTAGCTGCAAAGAATCCCAACAGCAAAACCAGAATCCCATACAATCAGCTACATTAAGAGTGCTGAAAATAATTAACTGTTCCAGTGCGGTTTTTATTCAGCTGCTGGTTTAATTCATTTTTTGTTTGAGAAAGAGAAAAATCAGCTGAAATGATGTCTGGTTTGGTTTACATTCCCATCCTAGGAAAAAACCCAACTATGCCTAAATTCCTGTAATGGCAAGGCCAGCTGATCTTTGGAGCTTGATCTGCTGGGAGACATTCTGGAGGAGGTGTACTCAGTTATCTACTTAAAATCTGAAAGACTTTACTAGCTGGTCTACAAGACCAGTTACAAGGAGGAAATTCTTTCCTGTTAGGGTGGTGAGGCACTGGAATGGGTTGCCCAGGGAGGTTGCGAATGCTCCATCCCTGGCAGTGCTCAAGGCCAGGTTGGACGAGGCCTTGGGTGATATGGTTTAGTGTGAGGTGTCCCTGCCCATGGCAGGCGGGTTGGAACTTGATGATCTTAAGGTCCTTTTCAACCCTGACTATTCTATGATTCTAAGACCATGAAAAGCCAAAAGACCTTTGCTGAAGAAGTACTGTCCAGTGAAATGCCCATCTGATATAAGCCAGCATACTGCTTCCCAAACTGACACAGCTTCACCATTGCCCATCTTGAATTTTCATCCTCAATTTGCATGTGTTGCTTTGGGGGCAGAACCTTTAAACCTGTCAAAATCTGGCTCTGTTGGCTGCATGTGGCATATCTGCCTTCAGGCCACCTGGAGGAACCAAGAGGCGAGGCTCACCAACACTGCAGATACACCTCTGGCTTCTACCCAATTCACAGCTAATTTTATTTGGTTCCTCTTTCAGGTTGCTGATCAACTGGGTAAAAAACATACAGCGAGCACTCTACCACTTTCACAGCATGTGAGCATTACACAATGCAACTGCACAGGTAGATAGGTATCAACATAAACTCCAACCACTTCTAACAGCTGCACTGATGGGGCTTGTAATATGTCTGAAACCCAATCATAGGACATCTGACACTGAAAAATAATCGTTCCCTCCAGGATACTTCACTCAGCTGAGATCGATAGGAATAGAAACATCACTTGTCACCGCTGAAGTGCTTTGATTCGTATGAGCTGTACAACAGGCAGCACAGACAAGACGACAATGTGTCCCCGGTTTGCTTCACCAGACCCTGGCAGCCTTCATATTGATCTAGTATTAAATCTGAGAAGCAATCCCTACACCGCTGTCATGAGGATGCAGACACACTGTCTACTGCAACACTTACCCTTGGTCTGTGTAAAAAGGCCCTAACTTTCTAGCCCTATTTATCTCAATTTCTGAGGAACAACTTACCAACACTTTTGTGAAATACAATGTTATACTGAAAGAATTCCAGAGGGTTCCCGGAGACTGACTAATGAATAACATGAGTAGAAGTGATGCATTTAATGCCACTTCATGCATTTAGCCTAGGTGAAAACCATAGATACCCTCAAGATTTTTTTTAGTCTGTCCTGTACTTTTCAAGGAATAGATCCAATAGGTTCAGATATCTAGGTCTGTAGTTCTTGTCTTACTAGCTTTTGGGGGTTTTATTAACTCCACATAATACCTACTGAGGAGGGAAAAAAGTTTTCCTTAGGGAATTTGAGAAAAACAGTGGTTATTCATTTTTTAATTCTCAAATATAAGATAGAAACATGAAGTAATTTACATCTTCAAATCAGTAGTATCATCAAGAAACTCATGTTGATTTGAAAGGGGTTAGACTGAAGATGAATTCCCTCATTTAAGAAACAGCAGGATGTCGCTTAGTCAAAATCACTATGCATACAACTATCTATACATAGGACACACTGTCCTGGGTTCAATTGTAACTTATTTCTCTCCTTCCTAGTAGCTGGGCAGTGCTGTTTTGGCTTTAGTGTGAGAACAATGCCAACAACACACTGATGGTTTAGCTGTTGCTAAGTAGCACTTACCCTCATCAAGGACATTTTAGTTTCTCATGCTCTGCCAGTGAGGAGGGGCACAAGAAGCTGGGAGGAAGCAGAGACAGGATACCTGACCCAAACTAGCCAAAGGGGTATTCCATACCACAGCACATCATGCCCAGTATAGAAACTGGGGGGAGTTACCCAGAAGGGCTAGAACACTGCTCGGCTCAGACTGGGTATTGGATGGCTGGTGGTGAGCGGTTGTATTCTCTTCCCTTGTTATTTCCCTTATCATTATTATTATTGGTGGTAATAGCAGTAGTTTTATATTATACTCAGGTTATTGAACTGTTCATATCTCAACCTGTGGGGTTTACATTCTTTTGATTCTCCTCCCCATCCCACCCAGAGCCAGGGAAGGGAAGAAAGGGGAGTAAGCAAGCAGCTGCATGGTGCTGAGTACTGGCTGGGCTTAAACCATGACACACACCAGCTTATTTCACTGAATATGGAGCAAATGGAGCCATTTCTCTGAATTTTCAGCTCCATTTATCCTAGGCATTTATTAAACAAATCTGTAAGTCCTTAAACAATTACCTATAGACAGCTGCTTAAAAGGAAGGTATAAAGTTAATTAATGATGGGTAGTTCATGATGTTTCTTTTATAAACTTGGTGTTATCTGGTACTTTATCTGTAAATATTACTGTACAGCAATTGTACCTCCTTGACCTTTTCTGTCTTCTCCCTGGAAGACAAGCAGAGTGCAGCTCTGTCTTAGTCAGGACTGCACAACCTTTTAAGCATATTGCTTACTGCTCAGAGAAGAATCTATACCTGACTGATAGCAGTTTGCTTTTAAGTTAGAAATGGCCACTTTCAGCTTAACAGAAGATGATACCTTTCATTAGGAAGAAGGCCACTCTTTCTGGTTACAAGCATATGAATAAATAACAACGGAAAGCACCCTGCCCCTCTTTGAAAACCTTTCAAGGGATAATTTTGAAGAGACACAAAATGGAATGAAGACAACTCACTTCTAATGGATGTCAGTGTCAGATAAACGTCTTGAAAGTGCCCTTGAAAGCCTGCATAAAGAGTTTGTTTGTTTGGTGTTATTTTCAATGACACTGCTGATAACAAACTGGAAAATACAAAAACTACACATGAACTTCTGATAGGACTGACTTCCCAGACCGTGCTCTCACAATTACACCCATGAAAGAGGCAGCAAATAGCAGTGACCTTGTGTTAAAAGTAAACAGGTACCACATGTCAGTTCCTTGCTGACAGTAAGTGATATTTATTACCATGTCTAACCTGGCGAGCCCCTTAGCTGCTCAAAAGAGCGAAGGATGGCAACATCTGGAGCTAGAGAGATGCTTCTTTATCAAATCTTGCACCAAATTCTGTGTTAAAGATTTCTTGCAGGGACTCAACCATGGACTGCAAATGTCCCGTATCTAAGTGGGTACCCATACACATATTCTACACTGAGCAAAATATTTTAAGGGCAGTTGTAATAGTCTGATTGATTCTGTTACAAGCTGGTCTTCCATATGTTCTCTGAATGCTAGTTTGTGCACATACTCAATGGCAAGAAAAGAGAACCGACAATACGCATGCTATACGTGACAACAAGTAGATCACAAAACAACTTTCTGGTAGAGGAAATCAACGGGGAATCTGGAATGTCCTCCCGCTGGGCCTCCACATGGTATTCCACTCAGCGAATGAAAAACTGGATTGTTTCACTGTAACAAACACAGCGAGCTATGGGAACCCAGAGCTGCCAAAGTTTTCATTTAATGAACTCGGTAAACTAATCATGTTTCCATAACTCAGCCTGACAGGTTCATTTCCCACCTGAAAGAAGGCAGCTTCTTCAACCTGAAACCACCTACAGAGCTAACCACATGCTTGCTGCTGCCTTTATTCAAGAGACACCACATACTTGGATACTGATAAGGAACCAGCAGAGCACTGGAATAAAGCTAAGCAACATGCCTTGAATCATGCTCCAGTGTGCTTGGGATTAGCAATACATCTTCAAAAAGGGAAAGGTGACCAAGGGAAGTTATCATAAATCTGTCTTCAGGGTAATCTTCATTCAGCAGCAAAGCTGCCAAAGCCCATTTTAAAAGGTTTCAGGGGAATTAAAAAGGTCTTATTTCAAAGACATACTGTTAAAGTACAAACCCATTGTGAACCTTCCAAAAGCAAATACAAATACAAAGACAAATGGGGTTTTTTTGTACAATGAAGCATGACGAGCTACTTGGTAAAGTAAGATGTTGCCACTTTTCTCATAAAGATTACAAACTTTGTAAGGTGAGCTGACAGCAGTTTGCGTATCAGTTGTATTTAGCTAGTGAAAATAAAAAGGATGTGCATTTCTTCAATTCGTGTTCAGATTTGGAAAAGTTCAGGTTTGCAACCTTCTCCTCAACTCCAAACTACTTTTCAATGACAAGTCACTTTCTTCCCCATTAGAAAGAGACAGACAGAAATGTAATGTCCTGAAATTAGATCAAAGCTTGAAAATATGAACTGGCGTGACCGGCTGTTCTTTCTATAACTGACACTATTCATACTTTAAAAAGAGTCTGAATTCTGTTCCCTTTCCTTACCTGACTTCATTGTCTCCTTATTTTTCAATCTTTATTGCACGTACTCCAGGATGTCTTGCTCTCTACAGATCTGATTCAGGAAGTGTGTTTAAAGTATATTTTAATTTAAACACATACCTCTATCCCATGGAGCGAGGCACATACCTAAATGCTATTCTAGATGAATGCCTTTATCCCTCTTCTCTGCCATTTTATCCCCTAGAGGGTCTTTACCAGGTAAAACATAGATCCGATTGTGTTAATCCTGCTAATTTAAGGCTTATTTAGAATAGATCAAGACAATTTTTAAACCTCTTACTGCTTAAAAACTCTTGTCTTCTATCATGTTACTGCAAATCTGTATTCAGCGTAGGTGAGCTAAAGATGTATTTGACTTCTGGTCTTACCCAACTAGAAATCAAGGTAAACAGCACCGAACTTTTGTTCAAGGAAGATGTTAAAGGAAGCAAATTAAAAAGGTCTCTAGAGCGTGTGAAAATAAAGATCCATATTAAAAGATGAAGTGGTAAGAAACAGTCAAAAGCTGGCGACTCAACACTGACAGTACAAAGTCCTATTTGAAAATCCAAAAGGTATGTGGAAATGCCTCTAAAATTTAAGCAGAGTTAGGAGAAGGTGATAATTCCAAATGCAGCTATTTGCTACCAATACTTTCTGAGGTGCAGTCACAGTCATGGTACCATTCCCCTGGCAAGAGCATTAACACTCACTTTAACAAATGTTGGCTCGTATTCTTATTTCATCAGCTATTCTTTATATCATCACCTAACCAGAACCTTACTATTATGGATAACACCACAACCCAGACAAACACTAGACGGCTCACCCTGTACTTTCTGCTAAAGCAAT
The DNA here is from genome assembly GCF_028554395.1 of Pezoporus wallicus. NCBI lineage: Eukaryota > Metazoa > Chordata > Aves > Psittaciformes > Psittacidae > Pezoporus > Pezoporus wallicus. Next base: position 4,580,621 of record NW_026639755.1, read on the forward strand.
GGATACTCATCTATGCCTATGCTACATATAGTGTGTCTGCCTACTTTTAAGATGTTTAACTCTGTATCTTTGTAAATAAAACAAAAAGTTGCTTGAATATGTGAAACTGTCGAAAGTTTGGGTTTTATTTAGTGTAAAAACATTCTTTTCAAAATTCTCTGGAATTAAACACAGCTCAGGACCGCAGCTCAAGAAATCATCCCCTGATTTTTTTCTATCTTCTTTCTTAAGGGCTTATTTCAATGCTGAGCCTTCCATTCAATGACAAGAATACCTCAGCTAGAAAATCCACAGTAGAACTTCCCTTTAAACACAAGGGCCTGGTCTTTCCCGGGAAGAGATGACCCTCAGCTGCCAAGCCTGTTGATTTCATGCTGTTCAACAGATCCCAATCCATAAAATTTTAAGGGAAGAACTAGTTAAATTTTAAGAGAACTAGTTAAAAAACATAACTGCATTAAAAGCTACAAGTTTAATCCTTCAATGTGATACTCACTAAATGCAAGCAGAGAGAGCACATAAAGTAAAAAGGCTACTGCTATGGTTTTAGCCAAAACATGATCTTCTGGAACTTCTGTACCAATCTACGTTCACATTTTGCAAATGAAACTGCAACTCCGAAAGCAAGCTTGAAATAACATATCTTAAATCAGAGTTTCCATTTCGCTTGCAGTGCTTGTGCTTTGTCAGACATCAGGGACAGAATGCGGCTGTCAACTGCAACAACATCTCAAGTGCACCAAGGAGAAAACCAACAGTAACTGTTTGACAAAATGAATTTCTCGGACCAAATACCGTGTTTTAGTACAAAAGAAAGAAACAAAGAGCTGTTAGATGGCAGAAAAGAAGAAGAACAAGGCTTTTGAAATACCCCTGTTGCAAGTGAGCTCTACCCCTTATTTGGAAGCATTGTGCTGTGAGGAAAGTGGGGTGGGGGAATTATTTAAAGATTACAGATGAAAACGGGTTGTCTAGGTTGAATCTTCAGTTTAAGATGTTTGCCAGACATACATAAATCCATCTTGGGTTATTTTATGTTTTTAAATGGGAGTAAAATTACAGTGGCCTGGATTAGTATCACAGCTGCACTCTCTCAGAACATCGGTGACTCACAGATACGTCTTTTAATGCAGAACACCCTCTTTAGCGTTGCAGAAAAAACTATGTGATTTCCTGCATTCTGTGGGAACTTTGGCTTCCTGAGAGCACCATTTACCTTATTCTCATAAATCTTCCTGCTAACTGCAGAAAGCTCAGTAAAACCTGACTTTCTTACTTAATCAAGCTTATTTTATAAGGCTTCTTTTAAAAACAACATTTAAGTAGTTAAACTAGCTCTCTGCTGTCCACTGCTGCTCTCAGCTTCTGTGCTTTTAAATACAACCATGCGAACCTGCTCTATAAAAATAGAGGAGATCTTCATGTATTTATTATTCAGGCTTTAATTAGGCACATGCCATCAAGGACATACAACACTATTCTCCTCACAAGCAGGCAGGGAATCAGTTAAGAAATCTCTTCCATTCAGTCACCTTTTGCCCTGCCTGTAAGTACCGGCTTGGCAGGTAGAATAGCCAATAATCCATGACGGCTGGATGTGAAGTCTCGGCATGGCACATCTCTCTTTCCTCACACTGAGAACTCAGTTGGAACGTATTAAAAAGCCTTTCAAATGACACAGTATTTTCACTGCTATAGGTCAGGTTGTGTCGGCATTGCCATCATAAAACCCTATTCTTAGGACTTTGTAACTTAGACAAAGGAAGCCGAATTGTAGAAGCGACTTTGGATCAGCAGAAGTGAAGCTGCACTACGATAGAAATTTATGGCAGTCAACTCACAGCCCTGCTGACAAAGCAGCAAAGGTTTATTCCAGACACAAATTTTCCAGCACTAGGTTAGCAAAACACTGTACTCTGGAATAAGACACCTTGCATTAAGGAACAAGAGGGTCAGCCTCTGAGTGCATTCAGCCTCCCGTTAAAGTTTGTAATGGAAGAAGATTACCCTGCCCTGGTTTGTGAGGTACAAACTGAACCTGCACCAAAATCAACATCGTGTAAGAAAACTGTAAACATAGGTTAAATAAGCAAGCAAGTACAGAAATCATGTGAGATTATCAGAAAACCTTTTCCTTTCCTTTCTAGTGATTCAAATCTGTTTTTCCTAAAACAGTAAGAATCTATTAGCCAATAGCAGTTGCCTAAGTACAGTTCAGTGCTCTAAGAGATGTATAAGAACAAATTCCTAACGCTACATTTAATCCTCTCTAAATTAGTCATGAACCAGAGTTTGTATTCTGAAGCTGAGCTTCTCAAGTTATCTATAACTTGTATTACTTATCAGGTAATCTATAGCTTTTCATAAACAATATCCCAAGAAAAGAAAGAAAAAATGACATTTCACCCTCATGTCCAGTGGTTCTCAAGAGGATTTCCATGTGCTGACATGCAAGATGATAAACCATTTACACTACTCCTAGTTTCAACAGTGAAAGTATCCTATCAGGTCTTTGGGAGCCTTGTTGGGACTTCAAATAGTAGTTTTAATGGTTCCATGCAAGCATCGCTATGCAAAGACTAAAGCTACCTGGAGCAATTATCATAGCTCTATTCCATTCAGTAGTCAGTTATCAATTTCAAGTGTTGCTTTATGAACTTTGTTGACAACACCGGTAAAGAAGCTGTGTTTCATTTGTTTATGATAGGAAACACTTTTTCCTCTCAGTCCAAGAAAGGTTTTCCTAAAACCTTGGAGGGAGCCAAGCTTTCATTATTTAGTTCAAATAACTGTAAAATTTTTGTTACTTTAGGGCATCATGTTTCCAAAGAAGGACCCTTATAATTTATTCCAAACTCCCCTTGTGAAGGCAGAACACAGTCAGTATTTTCAGAGAGAGGAGACATGGCTATGTGAACAAAGAAAACATCACCAAGTTACTACCCATAGATAGCCACAGTACCAGCTATTCCCAAGCTTTGTCGATCCCTTTTGGAAAATGGCAGGTTAGAAGATACCTTTTCTTGCAGGGGATCATTACTTGTTCAAATTAAGAGGGCACCTGTAAAAAACATTTCATCTCCTGAATTCAAGGCCCAGGAACACCGCTCAGACTTCCTCTGTTATCTCAGTCATTATTAACTGAGGAATATGCCTAACATTTAAATACTTGTACAGGAAAAAAAGAGCTGATGGAGCTCCTGACTTTTACACTTAGGTGAGCCAATCATGTTATCTGGGTTATCACAAAAAATGTCATCACTACGCACTCATCAGACTAGGGAACATTGCTCCTTTTTAGAGATAGAATACTCAGGCCAAAAAATATCACCAAAACCATATGGACAATATGGGAATGGAAGTGGGTAGAGTTGCTCAAACCTTTGATAATAAAGCACTTTGCTTCTGAACAGCAGCTCGGCTATTAGCACTTCAGCACAAGCAAAAACGCGTAATTCCTTGCCATCCCTGGAGTGAGAGGCAACAGGTTTTGGCAGTGATTTTTCTGACTCAGCCCAATAAATACCAGCAGTGGGAAGGGATTCAGGTGTTTTCCTTCCAGAACTCCAGTGATCCTGCTGGCAGAAAAGCTGGCGTTTTTTCAAAGCTCTCGATGCACTGGAAGGTGGGAGGACAAGCTCCTGCTTTAAACCTGCCTTGTTACAGCCTCAGGTGTAGGAATGACACATGAACACAGCGCACCCACTGGAAAAGCCAAGGGAACAGTCAATGGGTGAAAACAGCCTGAGGAGCAACACTTATTAAGATACAGTGTTAAAGGATGCTTCAGCAAAGCATCATAAAGGTGGCCAAAGGTGGACAAGGCCACAGAACAGAGACTGACAATGGCCAGACAAGAAAACAGGGAAGGGAGCAACACGGACAACAGCAAAGAAACATCAGCCTTACAGAAGAGCCACCCTTATCAATAGCTTATTAAAGCCACTTCTCCTCTGAAACCTCTGAACGGTTTTGTTAGGACATATGACAGCAGAATTCTCCTTACCTATAGTTACCATTGAAAACCTGACAATTAGAAAGTGAGGGCTTGTCTACAGTGCAAGGCAAATGTGTTTGATTCAGAATCGCATACTCTGAACTACTGCCCAGCTGTATTACACATGACACTCGAACACCTTCTTACAGCGACAAGCATCTCATTTCTATGGCCTTCCTCCAGCCTTCCCTACTATCACTATACTGACTCCCCAGGCCCTGAGAGCTAAAACAAAAGGAGCAATCCAAAGAAGGTAAGTACAAAGGAAGAAGAAGAAAGATAAAGCCAGCAAACCCACCACTCCCAACACACAGAAACAGTCATGAAACAAACCCACTGATCATGCCATGATCTGACCATCCATGTCATGTAAAAGGTTTGCCATCTCACATTTTCCTCCCACTCTGCTTTATTACAGTGGGAGAGGCTCAGTATGTATCTAATGTATCTAAAGAATATCAGACACCATATGAACGGAAACCAAAAAGATTGTATCAAATGGAAGCAAAAGGGGTTGAAACTACAGGGAAAAGATTTAATGAGTTCCAGGAGAAAGAAATACGTGTAAGAGACTGACATCTCTTAGACCCCAGAATAACTTCTCAAAAGAAACAATGGAATCTACCACTTCGGATCTATTTAAGGCAGGATCAAGCAAAGCACAAAAAGACCTTGTCCTGCAGGGAGCAACCAACACTAAAAGAGAAAGACAGAACCAGTAGGTCTTCTTTCATCTTTAGCTTAGACATTTCTAAATTTATCATTAGAAGTTTTTGCTATGGATTTCTTCTTTTTTTTTAATCATTAGAATTATTCTGAAGCAATTGAAAGTGAAATCCTTAATGCTACAAGCACGCTGGCCTGGTTTTGAATCACCTTCATAGCTTCATTTTGTTTGGGAAAATACTAAAATGTCTAAACACCGTCTCTGTGAATGCACATAACCAAAATAAATTCTTGACAATGCTTCTTTAGAAAAGTCTTAGCATGCTAAAATAAATAAATCCCTCTAAAGAACATTCCTCACCTGCTTTAACAAAGAGGAAAGCTGATCTTTTGAGGATCTGTGTTCAGCCCTGAGTAGCTGTTAGGAATAAGGCCGCGTGAAATGGTTCTGTCAAAATGCAGACCACATAACTTTCATGCCATCAGAGGTTTTTCTCCAACCTGGTTTCTGGTTTTATTCAAGGATTTGGACCAGTTTTATGAAAAGATTGTGAAACTAGTATAATAAATGACTTCATATCAAAATTATGCCCTACTTTCGTGGCAGTGCTTCTGTATAACCACCAACGATGGAGAAGCGCAAAAGAGGTACAGAATCAATACGTGCAAGCAGTGAAACCTGAACACTTTGTTTTTTCACATTCCTGACAGATGCGTTGGGCAACTTAGTTTATCTGTAAAAAGAAACCAGCTGGAGTCCAGAGAGACTCTGGGTCTGGCACGTAGGGCAAACACAGAGCACTGAACAGGATAGTCCCAAGACCTGCCCCTTCTCCCTTATCTACAGGTGCCATAGTCTGACAGATAGCTAGAGGCTGCCTTTGGACGGCAGGCAGGATGCCTCCCTCTCCCTGCAGCCATACAACCCCCGTGGGATGGAAGGAGACGGACGGCCAGGGCTCCGTGCCCCAAAGCAGTGAGGCAGACTGAAGGAAGGGTCGGACGAGGCAAGAGGAGGAGAAAGGACAGTACCCCAACGCAGCATGGTGCCTGCTTTTCCTTCCCAGGGTGGCCTATTCAAACCATTCTCTAATCAGAAATAGGTAAAGACCCACATCACAGGTCAGATCTAAGAAGCTGAAATAAGTACACAAACCTCATATACGGTTCAAGAAGAGTTTCACAAAAGCTGCGAAAAAGATAAATCAAACCCCCTAAAAATGGGCAGAGCCAGACAGAACTGGATACGCTTGCTAAACACGAATGTCAATCACAAAGCAGACCTTTAGGTTGTGACACCACATTACAAGCCCCATGTATTTTCCTGCTATTTGACATGGACACTTTTGAAAGCATTTTGAATTTAACCAGTAACACCGTCTAGCTGATACCCTCCCTGTGACTGGTGCACTAAGGTCCGAGTCCAGCAGCTCTTGACACGTACTTCCCCTTCTATCACTCTGCTCTTCAATTTCCAGCAGGAATTGCGTTATGGTTGCTCATGGTGTATTTGCTGACTCCTCTTTTTTTTAATGAGAATATCCCAAGGCCCAGTAAGCCTATTTCATAGATACAAAGATGCCGGAGATGGAAAAGACCTAGGTCATCCAGCCCGTGCTTTTACCTCCCCTCCCTCCTTCCCTGTTTGGACAGTATGGTTGGTTCCTGCAACGTTTTGCTTTCCTGTTTGCTGGCCCAGTAATGTCTGATTTATCCACTGCATAAAATAACCGCAGATAATTAATTACATGCTTTCAGTGAGCATACAGCAAATGGCCTACCCAGAACTCAAGCTCCCACACCAGCAGACAGGCGACTGAATTAATTCACAAAGCAAACAATAATGTTGCTCACCAGCTCCTTAAATTACTCCTGGAGGCCTTGAAACGTTTTTTGTATCTTTCCGAATTTGGCTTTCTGAGGATAAGGTTACTTTTTCCCACTGATCCAGTTTGCTTTCTACTCATTTTCTGCTACATGTTTTACTCAGTTTCGTTTACAACTTAGTTACCAAAGAGAAAGAACAGTCTTGGGGTCTAGGGGTGTTTTTTTTGCTTCCTTTTTCTCGGCTTCGACCAGCAAGCCTGACTGTATTGTAATAGCAAGAGAGCATTAAATGTGTCTAAGGCATGAATAATATCTGAGGAAAAGGACATAGGGAAAAGAGATTTACTTGGGAAAACTCTGTTTGGCATTTTGTTTTAAATACTTTTTTAAAGGTCAGCTACTCTTGAAGGACTTTAAAGGTTGAGCAGGAGGATCTCAGTATCCGAGCAAACCGGCATATATCATAAGGTAGTGAAGCGCCGCAACAACGTTATGCATGGGGAGTTTGACAAATTACAAGGTCAGTAATCACCAGACTTCACCTGCTTCATTTCTGCACTTTCCGTTTATGTTCCATATTGCAAAAAGTATTTTTTGCAATAATATTTGCAAATAATAATAATATTGCAAATGATATATACAAATATTTGAAAAAAATAATATTGTAAAAAAAATTATTTGCAATATGTGTTTGCTGCCACAGTTACCCTGCCTTTCTTGAGACAGGCACCTTTCCCTCCCTCAAAGGTACAACAGAAAAACTGCAAAATGGGGCAAAATAGCAAGCAACTACCTATGTCCTACATTTTCAGCAAGCTCTGTTCAGCAAAGGTATTATCTGATCACACCAGAAGAAAAAGACTGCACCGAGGCATTCTTCCATGTCCAGCAACATGTGCCCTGGCCCTGGTTTTGGCCCTAGATAAGCCTTTTTAATGGTTGGAACAATTTTCATTCCAACTTTGGGGAAAAAATCCATTGGTGCTACCTGGATCTGTTAATTCTGCCCAGAGTTAATGGGGAATTTCCCAGTTAACAGCTGCCCATGAGTCTCATTCCACCTCTTTACTCCCTTGTGTGATTTCCTATGTTGGTCTTTGTCTCCTTTCCTATTTTCCCCTTCCCACCAGTTTCCTGAATCTAACTCTAAGAAAGCATGAAAACAAGCAGGTAAACTGAAGTATATGAGTGTAAAAGAAGTTAGTATCCACCTCATTTTATCTTGTATTTCAGCCTGAGGTTAATTTTCCTCTGATCAAGAGGACAAACTTGCACAGATACTGGGGAAGCTTCTCATAGTCCTCAAATCTGAGGGACTGTATGAGTTTGACCTGAAGAATAACCAGAGAGCTCTCAAGAATGCATGCTTCATCCTCTTTGCAAAACCAAGAACTTGCTGTGTCTATGAACAATTCCTTTAAGCCACACAGGATAAAACAAATCCTAACACAGAGAGATGACAACATAAGGTTGAGTGACAGTAGGTTAACAGGCCAGTTCATATAGTTAGGAAAAGGCCTGTTCTCTTCACTCCTCTTAGGATGTCACGTCTCCCAAACTAAGCACCTCCATTTGTGAATGGGGGACTGGTCTACTTGCTATCAAAATAAGCCGTCTTCTGCTCTGCCCTTCAAACCTCCAAAGGATAAAGAGGTAACATTAAATTAGATCTGGAGCAGTAATTTCCCCCAACAGACTGAGAGAACACCACATATACATTGACTGATCTATCTCTTGGTCTTATTTTCATTTTGGATCAAGAAAAGTGTTATGTATATAGCTTTGCGTACAAGCCACTGACAGTATCTTACTGCTAGTAAGGTGTACAAAAAACATCAAAGATACCCTCAGCGCATCCGAACCTTCCTTCACAGGCTTGTTTCACTCAAATCCCTTGGAAAGCTTTCAGATCTAGGTTTGAAGCTGCCTAGCCCTAAACCTGCTAACTGGTATACACTAGAGTGACTTTGACTGCAACTACATTCTATAGGAAAGCACATCTGTAGGGTTTAGTGGAGTGGCAATGATAACACAGCCACTATCAGCCTGTTTGAGAATGGGAAGTGGAATCCATGAGCCCCTGGGATCTTTGCCAATATTTTCTAATGAAATTTTTTGAATACAGATACCCAGCCCTTCAACCTTACAAGCTTTTCCACTTCAGAACCTGACGATCTTTAAGCCCCAAGTCCATGATTTGGGATTGCATACAGTGAGATAGTCTTGCTCTTTTTTTTGGTAATGTAATCTGCAGATGAACTGACCCGTGCAGTTCAGATGATCATAAATTCAATTTCCCCAGCTGTTAAAACCAAGCAAGATACATACACTGCATGCAGGCTCTCTTTAGCAACTCTTGCCTTTGAAACAGCTGAAATGCAGCGTTGGATGATGGGGTTTAGTTTTTAAATGCTACTGGAAAGAACAGCTGAAATTCAACTGTTCCTTAAAAATACCCACCATACCCTCAATCCCTAAGCAGACAAACCCAGCTTTTATGATTTACACCTTATGGGGTTTGTTTCTTCTGAGAATCTCCCTGCTATCTGCCGGGGCTTTTGAAGCTCCTTCAAACCCACAAATATTTGGAAGTGCAGCCTGTGCTCTACCAGTCAAGGCAAGCACTTATTTATAACATCACTGCTTGACTCGGTAATCTCCCCAAAAGCCTCTCCTCTTTTCTTTCTGTGTGAGACCTGAAACTGGCCTTTATTTTTAATGTACCATGAAACCAGGACCTGATCTCTCCCCATTATACACAGGGTCATTTCTGACACACATTCTCTTTTTGATGAATTCAAGCCATGTTTCAGCTCTCAAGAGACTAACTGCAGTTAAAGCACGCTCACAGCAACTGGCTTACTCTGAGTCATTAAAAGTTTGGGGTTTCCCCCCACCCTGCCCCTCTTTATTTAGATAGGGTTTTTTAATTCCTTTCTTTTGTAAAGAAAGTGGTGGGTGAAAGGAATAAGAAGTATTCCAACTATTAAGTGATGGTAATTGTTCTTATTTCATAAGCCTGAAAATCCTCTCTTTCTTTTCATATACTGAAAGCCTTTTAGATCCACTGAGCATAAATGCACTGCATTAACTTCTACTATGCATCTCAGGAATCTCTAGGCCAGAAGAGGTGACATTAGCTTCCACAAGAAAAGGCTTCAGAAAATAATTTATGGTTATTCACAAGGGGAAACTTTGTGAAATCTTCCAAAAATGCAAGCATGCCAGCAACTCCTGCTGGGATCAGGAGTATCACTTGCAGCACTGCTTTAACCACTGTTTCACCTCCACACTTGTCAATGCATAAATCTTTCATTATCGCTGGGAATAACTGAATGACACCTGGGAACAGTATTGAAGCAGGATGAGAAAGCATCCTAAAGACTCCCACGTTTCCTTAAACCAGATGAATTTGAGAGGAGATTTATCCAGAATATTATGATCAGGCTTATCTTACATATATTCATTTTATGTTCGGAGTATTCTAGAAATGGGATAAGAGATAAAGAAGTCCATGCCCTACAGTTAGTGAACACAGTGTTGTAATCTCATGGCTTGGTTCAATCTTCTTTTCAATGTGACATCTGAAGCATGCTTTGTGGGAAGAAATACCCAAACTATTGCGACTGTCTTTGACACCTCATCCATATGTCAATGCTATACAATCAATGGGGCAGCTTTCCTCAGTCTTGCAAAAATCCTGCTTATTTAAATTCTTGTCACTACCTACCACAGTATATCTAAAATACAAGAAATTTCTATTCTCGGGAATATATGATATACATTCAAAATCTTAAGGGTATCACAATCTCAGTGTCAGCTATCAAACTTCTGGAAACAAGGGTCTAAAATAGAAACAGGTATAGAATCATAGAATCATAGAATAGTTAGGGTTGGAAAGGACCTTAAGATCACCCAGTTCCAACCCCCCTGCCATGGGCAGGGACACCTCCCACTAAACCATCTCACCCAAGGCTTCATCCAACCTGGCCTTGAAATGCATTTCAGGTATTGGTTTTCAACCTGTAGTTCTTGAACGACTTCTAAGGCACCCTGCAAAAGCTACTGAAGAAAAGGAAGCCCACAGCCAAGCTGAAATTCGCTTTATAGATGCCTGCTTTTCCAATGGGAACAAAACAATCAGGAGCTGAAAAATAAATGAAATAAAGGCTGAATCCCAGTAATTCCTGCTGGTGGAGGATTTCTGGGCATGCTGGGCTGGTAAAAAACTCTAGGATGCAAGGTGTTCAGGGAAGCAACCCATCTGTCTCCCCTTGTTTATAAGGTATCTAACTGTTAAAAGCACACTGAGTGCCAAAATAAATATTAATAAGATTATAACTGTCATTTTCATTAATAGCAAAAAATATTGCTCTACCAGAAAACAACATAATCTATGTATCTCAAAGTAGGTCAAAGATACGTGCTTTTACATTAAAATAATAATATATGTTGACATTTCAAGTACAAGCCCTCATCTCCATATACTTGTAAGCCACTCTATTAAATCTGTGACAGATACTCACCGGGATAAATCCATCTGGGGCTTTTATGAATGCCCTGTCTGTTCACTGCTGCTCTTATTTTTCATTTCTATGCAAGTTTAGTAAGTATCTTTCCTTATAAAACTGTGATAAGCGGGCAGAAACTGGGAAAGCTACCATCTGTGGTTCTGTCCACCAAATGTCTCTCTAGAAGCAACACAGATCAATTGCTCTATGCCACGCATCCTTCCCAAATGACACTCCTAGCCCAGCTGGGTCACTTTTCCATACTTCACTAAGCTGATGGCTGAGGATACTTCAATTCTGCTTGCACAGATTGAAATACAACATTTAAACAAACTAAACGCCAGTCTTGGGTCAGTCATGAAACTGAAATCCATTCATAGGGAAAAACTGAATCCATTCATCGTTATTTTTAGCTGTCCCCCATCTCACATATTGATGCCTCAATCCGAGTACCTGCTGCTGGTTGAATACTCAGCTCAAGGTAAAATCTCAGTGGTGCAAATTTATATTTACCGTGCTTCCTTACAGTTAGCATTTATGGTATAGCAGGTTAGAAAATACTTCACACTGACTTTTTAAAATGTCTTTCTGGTTTTCATGTAACAACTCTAGAGAGGGCAAAACATCTTTTTAACCAACTCTGCTACAACAGAAAGGAAATCTCACAACAGCTTTAGAGAAAGTTATATGTGCATACATATAACCGCGTACATATGTACGCTCACACAGAGAGAGGTTATTTTAGCCATTAAGGTGTTTGCAAAGGGATGCTATGAGACTACTCCTCTGGTTTTCCTGCTCTGTCCAGATTTTTAAATAGATAAACAAATGCAGCACAGTGTGAAGATGGGAGGGATACTTATTAATGCACACTTTTCTCCTGAGCCTTCAAAGAATTAAAATGACCTTCAAAGCAAATCAGACAGAGGCAGGGTTGTATTCCTTCTAGTCACAGAACCAATAATGAAAGATTAGCATCCCCGTGAGTTAGACCTACTCCTTCCACTTCAATTTAGATCAGAAATACACTAGATGACTCTGAGCTATTAGGGATGAACTGAGTCCCCAAACAGATCGATTAAAATTATATTCAAAACAGAGAGCTAAACCGTGGTCCTCCGGGAGAAGCAAAAGTCAATAGAAATCCATCCTTGAAGAGATAAATTCATAAGTGAAACATTTATGCATAACTCATAATTGCCTCATATCTGTAGCCTCATACAGACTAATGCCAGTAGATTTTTTTGTCATGGGAATAGCTAGTCAAACAATTAGCCAATATTGGGTCAAATGTTATAATGGTAAGGCTTGTTTCAAATCAAGTTGTACTTTTTCAGTTGGTCAAATTAGTCCCACAGTAATTCATCCCTTCTGTTTTATTCTCAGACAGGCACAAACTTGAGAAATTCACTAAATCCCTAAATTAAGACATCTTTTTTTTACTTGAACAGAGCGGGACAGCCGGAGCCTGAAGTTGTACATCATCAGAACTGAAAGTATGATGAACAGCAGGGGGGAAAAGGGGATGTTTATCAGGCTAGCATCACACCTTTTTGCCTATTTAACCTACTGTTTCAGTAGAGGTTGGAAACACTTGGTATCTTACTATTTGGGGTCTAATTGCTCATCTTGCATGAGATACCTCAAAGATGTGTTTCAGAAAGCAACTGAGATAAGGAATGTGTTGTGGTACCTGTTTCTACCATTTTCTTCATTAGGAAAATAAGAGAGAAGCCGATGAAAAACTAATGCATCATGTATCACATGTTTCCATTTAACAGGAACAGTTTCCAGAAAGTTACCTCCCTGCAATACAAGAATTGCTGTGAAGGAGATGATTTCTTTTTTACATGATGGATTCAGTCATGTCAGATTTATGACATATTCCTCCACTGTATACGCCATGTCACTAAGCATTTAGTGGTCTTACTGTCGATTAGACTGTTCTTAACTTATTTGCCATGAAAGAGGTTGTAGCTTGCACAGGATAGAAGTGAGTACTCCATGGCATCCAAACCTTTGCTGCGGCTTGTGCAAATGACTTACCTGACCTACATCTCCATACCTTCCCTGACGAGGCTTCTGATGTGCTATAGACCTCCCACGAGCCACAGTAAGGACCAAATTATTCACTTCAAAAAGCCAATTACTGTTTTCAAATGTTTCCACCCTCCATCTCAGCATATAACCAAGTATTACTCTTATGTATTCAAAACCATGACATTGTCCCTCAAGAATTTAAGCGCATCGAGACATCTGCACCCCAAATGGCAACAGCAGATACCAAAGATTAACACCAAGGACTACTCTCAGAGGCTTCCCTCTTGACCACTGTACCAATGTGTTATGTTAACAAGCTGCTACACTTTCTTCCTTAACCTGAAGCTTTAGGAGGAAGCCCGGCCCCAGTGGGGCTGGCAGACAGACCCCTAACCCTTTGCCTATGTTCAGATGTCATTTTTGCCTGTCCAGCTGTTCTGCACTCTGAGGGATCAGCTGGCTGGAAGGGAACAAACAAGAGACCCATTAACACCTCCACAGCTCAGGCCAGTCTGCTTGATCACAAATTCATTTCAATTAATTAATTTTTAATTTCACACTAACCTCAGCTATTATAAATCAAGCCAACCAGGCTAGGGAAACCTTCACTGCAATAGGAAACTGTCTGTCAAAGAGGTGCCTGATCACAGGTTCAACTTCAGCAATCTGTCACTTGAGAGACAAGGAGGAAGCAAATTACTTTCCACAGAAATTACCAGAAAATATCGCCTTGATTAATTATGCTGTTTCAGAAAGGGCACAAAAGGAAAAAACATTATACCAGTTCTGAGCTCCGTAAGCCTGGGTCTGGTATTCCCGTCTGTTGAATGTTTAATCATCTAGAAAACCCATTTTTAATGCTTTTAACCTCTTTTTTTTTCAAGTGAATAAAACTCCTTTTACACCATAATGAAAAATAACATATTAACATCCCTATACCTATGAAAGTAGTACCTAGGCTCTTCACAATTGCTCCTCTCACTGTCCTCAGACTTCTCTGTCGTAGCTCCAGGGTAAAGGAAATAATCTGACTTTGAGATATTGACTGGTTTGATAAAGATTCACTTGATAACCTTCTTCCTGCCTTTGCTGGTTTCCCAACATGAAGCAGTTATTTATCAAATACATCTCTACAACAGGTGCATGTTTCAGTCCCATCAGAATTAAATCTCATACAAGTTACACCGCTTCCTCTCATCAACAAAATGCGGGTGGTGGTGGTGGGTTGTTGTTTGCTTTCCAGTTTCTCAAGTTCATGTCTAGTGTGTTGGAAGTATGGATTCAAACCTTGATTAGACCCTACTGACGTAAATGGAAGAGTAACTACTTTCATGAACTCAGAGCATAAACCTGAATTGGTCCAAATATTAAGTATTCATATATGAGGCACCACTGATACCATAAGAAATATGGCACTGAATGTGATGCAATAAGTGTACGCATAAAGTATCAGTTAATTTTAGACTGAAAAAATGGGACTGAGCCTAGAGACCTCCTACACTACCCCTTTCTCTAATCAACCTGCATTTTGCACTCGCTTATTTTGAATGCCAGTTTGCTGCAGATAAGGTTGCTTGCTTCTTAGGGTAAAATTTCATAGTCATATCCTTACAAATGTAAGAACTACAACAAGAAGCACTCTACCAAGGAAGACCCCACATCCACAGCGACTTCCGTCCTTACTGGAAATCATCTCTGTCTATGCTTGACAAGGGCATAGCAACAAAACAAATGGGTTGATGCTTCCTTCGAGTATTTTCCTAGACTCCAGCTATTTGTGCTAAAGGGAATTCCTGAGCCAGGAACCTTTACTAATGGTATCAATTATACCAACTGAAAACTACAATACTTTAAAGAATAGGGAAGCTATCCCTGATTGAATTTTTCTCCCCTTCATCTTTGGACAGAGATGGTTTCAGTAGGAGTATTCGATATCTGAAGCAGAAAAATGTACTTCTTTTCCAAAACCAGAACGATTTCAAAGCTACTCAGACATGTACGATTATAACTGATTGGAAAAGCCTTCACCAAACAATTTTCTGCTCAAAAATACTGTCACATCAAGATTGAAATCCCTTCTCGAAACTGACGAGACGTGTGCATGTGCATACATGTTTGGGTGACTGTGAGACAGTAAATTAACATTCCGCATACAAATCCAAGAATGTCATCCTAAAAAATAGGTTTATTAGAAGCTTACTGTCTGGTATTTCAAAAATACTTGGTTTTGAGTATGTTTAAATCACTGTTTCTGCTATTCTAACTTATCCCACATATACACTAGCCCTGCATAGTCAGCTGGAAAAAACCATTGAACTATTATGACAGCATATGATCATGCATGATCCTTCTGTATAGATAGGAAAGGAGAGAGAGCTGCAATGCTGCTCACGGCTGCATTCAATATTCCAATAAAATTATTGTGCTCTGTCACCATTATAAACAGCCCAGTGCAAACGCATGAAAGCGCATCCCATAGCTGTGCCAGTTATGCCACGTGCATGTAAATACAGACACAAACACTCAAGATAGGTACAAACTGCTAAAAAGCCCTGCTCTGAGATGCACACATACAAGCACATTTAGACGCTCAAAGAAGCCTCACTGCTGCCAGCGGCTCCTGGGAGAAGCAAGACTACAAAAGATGAGCGAGCGCCACAGCCCACCACAGAACGCTTACATTTAGCTACTTGGCAATTCCTTAGCAAATTCACTATGATAAATAAAGAAAGCAAAAAAAAAAAAAAGGAAAAGAAATAAGAATTAACCTTTTTCAATATCGACTTTGTGAGTATGTGTTACATGGCCTTTTACGTTCAACTTTATTTGATTCCATTTCTTCTTGAATTACTGATTTTTCTATGTACAAAATACCTAAAGACAAACAAGGAAAGGTTACTGACTATAGGAACGAAAGAGACTACATTTTCCAAGGCAAACAGCATGTTTTGTATGTAAACACCAGGGTTTCTTACAAGCAGCTATGAACCCCCATTAGAAGAGA
This sequence comes from Pezoporus wallicus, assembly GCF_028554395.1. Classification (NCBI taxonomy): domain Eukaryota; kingdom Metazoa; phylum Chordata; class Aves; order Psittaciformes; family Psittacidae; genus Pezoporus; species Pezoporus wallicus. Next base: position 4,596,666 of record NW_026639755.1, read on the forward strand.
GGAAGAAATGATTTAATCTCGGAATCTAGGTGCCCACTATACGAGGGAGGAGGTGAGATGAAAATACTTATCCATACATTTTGTGTTATCAAAGTACTCTAAGGTACCTTCGCCTCCAGAATCTTTTCCTGGTAAAGACTGGGTGTTTTGGGTAGTAGTGGTTGTTTTTAAAACAACTGTCCACAGTAGATTTTTCCATCTCTATGTATTTAAAGTGCAGTGGCCCAGAGAATACAATAGTTGTATTAACCATAGCATCATAGAATCATTTAGGTTGGAAAAGACCTTCAATAGAGAATACCTTTGATTTGAAACTTAACCTTCGAAGCCAAAGGGCAATTAATGTGTCTGCAAAAGCACAAAATGTGAGGTCCTTCACTAAACTTGTATCTTATTTTGCAGAACATTAATTAGGAATAGCACCCATTACATTCACACATAATTTACTGCACAAATAAAAGCATTACTGTCCTGGGTTCAGCAGTAGCAGTCAATTTTTCTCCTTCTTGGTAGCTGGTGCAGTGCTGTGTTTTGACTTTCAGCCTGGGAACAGTGCTGATAATACCGATGTTTTCAGTTGCTGCTAAGTAATGTTTACCCTGACCAAGGACTCTCTAAGTCATCAGGCGGATGAACTATGGAAGTTAAACATTAACTGGCCTTAAGGAAACCCATGTTAGGAACAGCAAAAGTCAGCCTGCTCCTGTTGCAAAGGGCTTTCTCATATGATCTCATCCACAGTGATACTACATTTATTCTCTTTCATTCAACAGGAAAAGAAAATCTCGTTTCTGATTTGTTTCATGCTAGATGTTTTCCTCCCCTGAGGAGGTTTAAACACACATTATGAGCTTGGTCTAGTAATCATTCAAAGCAAAACTCTGACTCAAGCCCACAAGAGCTTTGTCTGCGTAAGGACCACAGGCTCGGCCTCTTGCGACTACTTTCACTTAATACTGAAAGGCTTCATTGTTGACTGTATTACCAGAACATGCATATGCGCTGATAAATGGGAGGCATTTATCATTCTCAAACAGTGATGAGGTGGCCACAGTTCATGAAGCAAGAGAGAGATGAGAATCAAAAACCTGAGTTCTGTTTCTCACTGCGCCACAGATTTATGTGACCAAGCAACTTCATCTTCTCCGATTTTAATACTCTATTTGTAAACTGCAGATGATATTTTATTATGCTGTGGAGTGCTTTTAGATTAATGAATTAAATTCCCTGATTGATCATTAAACAAAGAGACTTCTTCACAAATACAATCATCAGCATAATGAAATATGAACAAGACACTATTTGATGAGATACAGGGGAAGCAGGAAGTCTGTCATTTAACAGAGCTAAAGTATTCCCACAACATAAAGGTGTGTTTTAGTCCACCTTCACTAAAAAAAACCCAACATTATTTTTACAACCATCCTGATTTTGTGGCCCTTACATGGCAGGCCAATTTTACCAAATAGAGAAAGAAAAGAAAGCAAGCATTCAGATAGCTTGAGCCTTTACAGGCACATAGCCTCTCACAAACCTTTTGGGGTGTAATACACCCACTCCTCTTTCCATGGCCATGTACCCCAGGTCCTTTGACCTTACAGATGGTTTTGCTTTAGCAACACCTGTATGGCAAGATCACTGCTTGCCCCTTCCTATGGGTCACACTGGTATCATCACAGTCCTCAACCCTTTCCCCAGCACAGAGCTTCAGCGCGCTTGGGACCGAGGCAAGCCAGCACATGAAAAGATTGCTCCTGGAGCTGAGAAGTGACTTTTTTAGTGTGCATCTGTGAATCCCAAAGCAGGCAATGTGCAGTCTGGTCTGAAAACCAGCAGCCTGGCTGTTTCCATGTGAGGAAGGACCTGCTCCCCAAATACTGACAAAAGTTGCACTACAGTAATACGCTTAACACACTGTGAACAAGAACGGAACATGGTGGAGGAGAAAGTAGTAACTTGGACTGTTCTTGGAGAGTTATCTTCCCCTAGAAAGGGGGTATATTTACCAGAAGAGCTAGAAGCAATGATTTGACTGAAGTGAAGAGCTCCTGAATTCCTGAGCTGGGTGAATCCAGGTGGTGCCAAAAGGTCTTATCAGCCAAGAAAGACTACACAGTGCGGGTGAGCTATACAATCACTGGACACTGAAGAAAGAAAGGGAAGGGGGGGAATGGGTATAAACACAAGTTAGAAGGCAGGAAGCAAATAAAAAGTAGGTTATGAGAGCAAGTCACAGAGGAGCTTGCAGGAGATCCATCCTAAAGTGCAGGTGGGAATTCAGGTGTGGAACAGGAGCAGCACTGGTGCACGGCACCCTTAATGGGTTGGAGCCATTGCCTTCAACTACACGGCAACCTGCAACAGCTATATGCATATACATGAAACATTAGACAGAGCCTTCGTTCCCACCCCAAAAAGGGATGAAACCCTCTATAAAACTTGCTTGCACAACAACACTGTCATAGGTAAAGTAGTCCCTTTCACCTGTGCAATCAAATCAGCAGTCCTTGGGATGAGATTGCCTGGGCTCCCCAGCAGCCTGCCTTCCCAGAGGATCATAGTACAGCTTTGTGCCTTCTGCCATCTCAGAAGTGCTCCAGCACCTCAGGGGACAACACTGCAGGGTGAGCACCTCAGCTCAAAGAATCCACCAGGACTGGCATCTGAGGTAAATCACTCTTATTTCAGAATTAAAAAGGGTGAGCAAGAGACTGCAACCTAAAAAGAGAACATTTTATTTCTCATAAGAAACACATGACATTTCTGAACAGAGCTGAGAAGATGCTAACTATAAAGTATTAACAAAAGCCACCCATTTGCAATAATTTACTGCAGTATTTGAATTATTATTTCTAAGCTATAACGAATGATAAGCTTTCCTCAGGGTAAACCAGCCTTTAGCAGCTGTTAAAAACTAACCAAATCACAGTTCTGATTAAGCCTAGCAAACAAACGTTATTCTGGCTACAGACCCTATTGCTGCTAGGGGGTTTAAATAACACTAATACTTAATTTCCACACCCGGTTTTGATTCTTTTCACTGCATACGCCTTGGTAGCTATGAGTCTAAAATAGAGTATTAAAACAGACCTCCCACATGCAAAAGTGTCAATTATTTTTTATGCCAAAGTTTGTTTCTCTCCACCAATTCGGTTAAATTCACATAAACTCAATTTCTTTTTGCATTAGCACCATGTGTGTAACGCTTATTAACATACCTTGCATTAGGTGAAATCCCTCTATTGCAAGTTTAGTTACTTGGCATTATTAACAGGGCAATATATCATGTGGCAGCAGCGGTCTGTGAGCCAAATAGGTCTGCTGGTCACAAAGCCTAGTTCATGCAGACCGCTAGCCCCAGCATGGGGTCATCTAGCCTGATCCAGCAGCTCCTGTTCAGGTTAAGATGGAGCATCCCATGCTGGGACAAGTAGCCTCTTCAGGCTTCACCCCCATGGCTTCCATATGTTTTCAAATAGATCTCCCTGTCCTGTGTTTTATAAATTACTCTCTCAAGACGTGCAAAGCAAGTAAAGGCCAGACCTTCAGTTCTTGTCTTTGTGGGATGTATCTATGTATTTATACATATCTGCACGGAGATATATGTATAGGTATGACAGAGAGAAAATATATAACAAGACAAAAAGAGGGGGGAAAAGGACAGGTTTTCTTTTAAGGCACTGAGAGGATTTATTTGAATGAGAGGACCAGACCCAAAGCCCTCAGGCATGCTGGAAGTTCAGTCCTGTGAATGCAGTGATTTCTGCAAATTCCTCAATTATAAGGCAGGAGCATGACAGCTGCAAACCGCTTCAACATATTGCTGATTGAAGCATTCTTCATGCACATAGCGATAATGAAACTGTGATCACAAGGACTCTATAAAACACAAAACCAAAAGCAATAGAAACAAAGCCTTCAGGTTATTGTAAGTCTGTAAAAAGAACCAAAAATGTGTGGGCAACTAGTGGTATTTTCTGTAACCGCTAACAAATATTTATGTTTTCAAAGGCCTCATGTACAAACATCTGATTAAGTTTCTTACAGTTACCCAGTATACATAAAGCTGGCAGAACTGGACCCTGAACAATGAGCGTTGCAAAAACACCAGCATGCAGAAGGCTATCTACATTCTAACCTCAGTTTCAGCTGGACCAAATTGCACTCACTAATACACAACTACCGCAAATATTTGTGCTGGTGAAGCTCAGCTGATGCTTTATTTTGTAAGACCCTCTTTTTAGATTGGATTCTTGCTAAGGAATCTCTTGAGCTACACATTTGTTTATGACATTGATCGTTTGAAAGTTGGGCTCGGTCTATTAGAAAAACCACACGGTCAGTTGCTTTTGTTTCCTAACTGCAATAAGATGCACTTAAATGAGTATCACACAAATGCTACATACCTCACTGAAATGTTTAACAGCTCGTGGTGATGTTTGTTATAGAGGCTAGCCAACTGGAATCTGAAAGAATAACACTTGACTAATATTAGCACACCAACTGTCTTGTATTTGAAATTACAGTACAAAGTGGTTTTGAATGATTGACGGAGCTAAAGATCTTCACTGGGTAAACTGGCTAAACAATTCACACATTCCTAATTTTGTGAATTTCATAATCTGATTTGTAAGGTATTTCTCAAATACAAAAAGAAATGTATCCACTGATTTACTGCACTGCTTTCCCTAACTGTAGAGGAATATGTTGCTGTTTAAAAGGAATAGCATCTTATCAAAAAGCCACATGTTCTCATCTGTTCAAGAATTACTTATTGTCTGAAATGCTGGGCTTGCTCCCATTAAATCAGTGGGAACTTTGCAACCGACTTCAAGAGACAGCAGGAGCAATCCCTATACGGAGTTAAAGATTTTGCCTGTAAAATGCAAAGACAAAAGAAAAAATATACTCCACCAGGCAACCATCCCCCTGTGTCCCACCTTTAGAGAAGGTGAAAGGAAGCTTTTCTGATGAGGAAAGCATTCCTTCTCATTCAGGCCACTGCGTTTTCAGCTGACAGGCTCCAGCGTGCCATCATCTGTCTCTGTCACGGGTTCCACCGACTCCTACTGAGAGCCAGCAACGAGCATCAATCCTCAGCCAAACAGCCTGCCAGCTATTTGAGATGGGAAAGCTGGCTTTCTCTACCCACCTACTCTCTCTCAGAAAAACAGGAACACAGGAGACAAGGATAAAAAAGCAGCCTGTGCAAAGGTCTGCAGGTCCAGCGCAGCACGAGAAGGTGAAGGAAAAAGTTATGTCAACAACAACAAAGAAGAAAAAAAATGAATGCTTTGATGTTCTGAATAGCTGCTGAAGCAGAAGGTGAGGCGTGCTGTGGGCACCGTAACCCCTCCTGCCTTCTCCGCACGCGTCCTCAGCTCCTCAGGGAAAAGCAGCCCCAGGGCCAGTGGCCAGTTTTACTAGTTTCTCTCCAGTTGAAGTCTCGTAGGATGAACAAGCCTTGATTTTGCAGGAAACATTTTATCAGAACTTAGGCAAGCTTTGCAAGCATGCTCCTGATGACTCTGCAGTGGGGCTCTAAAAACAGTTTATACCTCTGTCAATAGTTGTCTTCATAAAATACTTTCTCTTTTTCAATCCCTACACAAAATCACACGCATCGCACCTCTTCATGTTTTCAGCTCAACACAAAGGAAACTCCTGATGGGACTTGGCATGAGTGATTCTGCTCGTATCCAGGAGCCCCCAGTACACAACAGTCAAGTTCACCTGACTCCAAACTTCTTCGTAATTAGGAAGGAAATAATAATACTTTTTATTTTATCTTCAACTAGAAACCTCCTCAAATTACTGCAGGATATGACTTCTATCCAAAAAGAGTAAGCGGTTCTAAATTGGTTGCAGAGGCAGCAGGCAACATTGCCTTTATTCTCTGGTTTGTTTTCAAAGCAACCTTTGGATACAGGCAGATTTTCAATTCATGGAAACAGTCCAGAGAAAGTCAACAAAACACATTATCAAGCACCACAAAACAACTTGCAACACCCCAAATCAGATTTAGAACCTGGAATAAAAGACCAAGACCCACAGCTGTATCAAAACACCTCATCTCGAAGATGCCAAGAGCACCCCTAAAATCCTAGCTCACAGCAATACTGAAGACTTTTTTTCCCCAGTTTCCAGATAATCCTACAAAATCAGTCGTATCCTACAGTACAATGAATGCATGAGCTATTGTTCACATGTGTTTGGGCAGGGGCTGTGGGAACCTGATAGACTGATCCAGGGCAAAATCCCCTTCCTGCCCTCAAATCACAGTTCTAGCCAAAAAATTAATGCAGAAGGCGAGAGCAGGACAAGACATCCAAGGTGCCCAAGATAAGTTAACTTGGAGGAACATCAGTATCCTTAAAGTACATCTGATTGCTAGCCATGATTAATCCAGTGCTTCAGGGGAAAAATGAAAAACACAACAACTCAAAAGTCAACTGATTATGCTACAGTGGAAAAAGTCCTCTGAAATAGTGGACATTTTAAAGCAGAGTATGGAAATACTATAGATTACAAATAGACAATAATTTATGAAAACTTGTTAAAACAGCATGCTTCTTACTCTGCTTTATTTTTAAGGGAATTATAACCTGGACTTTAATCTCTACTAGAAACTACCTACACACCACGTGTATCACTCATGAATGCAGTATTCTTCCTGCCATACAAAAACAGCAAAACACAGGTGGATCAGATGATTGTTTCAACCTCGTGGATGTGCAATCTACGGACGCACATCTGGGGACCTGATGTTAACGTGCAAGTGTGAGGTAACAGCTTCACGGCTACGACCGCAAGACAGACAAGAAAGCTTCCCAACAAATGGATAACTGACAGGCTATATGATAATCCCTAATTATAAGAGAATTTGGGATAGATGGCATGGTTGGGTTTTAAGGCAGTAATTTAAACACACTGGCCCTGCAGAGTAATGACTGCACAGAAAAACAATGTACTCCGTTCCAAAGAAGCCCTTAATCCATGTTTAAATAAGCTCTATACTAAACAGACTTGTGCCTGAACACCTGCTTTTACCACAGGATTTCAGAGGGCTTGTGTGTTTTTTCAATTAAAAGACTAATATTTAACTTTTGGGGGAAACAGCAAAATCTACTCTGAATAGAGAAGAGCTTAAGAATGAAAGGGTTAGGCTGCTATCACACTGCAGATGTGAATCAGCAGTAAAACTAGAAATCCAGTTGGGTAAGAACTAATGTGATCTGTCTTACAGTCAGGTTTCAGATGGTCTGTGGTTCAAGCAGCACGGCTGCAGTGTGGGGGCAACCAAGGATTAACTCCTACTCAGTCTGAAAACCTCTGTTACCTCATTCTTCCAGCCCTCTCAAGGATTCATCACCTGATATCCTCCTCTTCACTGCTGTGAGGTAGTGGACAGAGAGGTCAGAGACCAGGAGGACTCAGGGTTTTCCCTGCCACCGCTCCACTCTACACGCACCTCATATCCCAGGCCACAGCAGATGTTTGCCTGCAAACGCGGCATGAAGCAGCTGTTCCCAAGGGACGAGGATGATAAACTACACCTCTAAATCATTCCTACAAAGGGAAACAATACACATACCCAACCCCTGGCAAGCACTTTATCTCACGTCCCTCTACTAAGTACTGCGCAGAGCAGGGCAAGGTCCACTGGACTGCAAGCTCTCTGGATCATCAAAGAGAGTGAAGAGAGTCCATTCAATTCAGCATGAGATGCATTTGGCTTTGAAACTGCTCCCATAATTTCTGAGATGCTGGAGGTATATACTCAGAACTCCCCAAAAGATCAGTGATGTAAAGAAGTATCAAGGAAACACTCTTAAAACACTGGCCAGAAAAAAAACCCAGATCATTTCCATGCTGTCTCTCTGCTCTGAGGGGAAGGCTCTTGGGAAAACAACAAATACTTTCTAGACTGCAACTTAATTTATGCATTCATTTAATGCAACTCATCGAAACACAGGAGATGTGTCCCCCCTCTTTACTGTAATTCAGACCAGCTTTAAATCCCTTCAGTGTAACACACACTATTACAATACTGTTATTAGTATTTGCAGACCCTTTCCATGCAAGACCTACCATATACCCAAACACAAACTTTAAACAGTCACATTTTCCCCACGCTGACATTTGAATGCCTTTTTAGCACTCGGGCACAGCAAACTTGCACAAATACTCCTCTTCTTTTAAAGAAAGCATTAAATCATACTGCTCCCTGAACTCAAACCAGAATTCCCCCTTTCCTCATGAGAGCCTTTTACTTTTCACCAGTTTTTATACAATTACATAGGTATATTTTACTTACCAGGTTATTTTTTCCCTCTGTTCTTCTCTCTCTTCCTGTTCTCTTTCCTGTTGTGACCCTTTAAAAAATGTCTTTAGCTTGCTTTCTTCCACCATCTGCTGTGGCTTGTGTGGGTAGAGGAAAGACAAGACACGGAAGCTGATTCCCCTTTTACTGTTAATTTCACTGCCAGTTCATCCCTTCACACAGTATGAGAAACAGGACCATCACTGCTTGTTAAACGGCATGCACAAGTAGCAATTATATGTCTTTCTAATTCCATTTCCTGTGTTAATAAGTATATATTTATATACCTTTCAGGTGAAAGCTCTGGACATCTCATCTTCACAGTCAGAGAAGTCAGAGACGTTTTGCACTGTATAAAAATGGCAGCTTAGTGAAGGGTCTATTAATTTATGAAGCAGAAGGTTCATTAGCTGTGCTTAAAAGGGACTGCTAAACAACATCCTCTAGCACGTCCTGCTTCCCACCCAACTTTTATCTCTTCTGGTTGGTCTTTTCAGGACGAACACCAGTTTTACAGCTGGAACAGCGATCTCATGTTCATGGTTAATACACCTTGACTTCACTTCAAGTCACAGTCCCTCAGCCCTGCTTTAGTTTTCCATATCACTCTTTTGGGAGCCAAACCTGGAATTTCCTAGACCAGATTTGAAGAGCAGCTTGTTACAATGACTGCCCGTACCTGTCATCTCAGTATTAGGATTGCATTACCAAAATAAGAAAATAAATCCTGTTAGAGCTTCAGAGAATTCAAGTTGTTTTGTAATCTAAACCAGCGTATTACAGCAGCTGGAGATGCCCCGTTAAACTGGAACTACAGCCTCTTAAATAAGTCGCTTGTATTTCTTCACAGAACAATAGTGACTACATTACACCATTTATTGTAAAAACAAAGGAACAATTCTATTTACTGTATCCTACAGACTAATATTAATAAAAAAGCTAAATAAATGCATAAATAAAAATTATATACATGCATACTTAAAGCTTAGAAATACCTCTTAGAGTGTAAGGGACTGCTCAGGTTAGGTCAAATCCTGTATGAATGAACTCTTGCAAAACTGATATCAAAGAACATGCTTAATATTTGCCTTTAATATATTTGCCAAACTTTTCTTTTCTTACTTCAGCTTGGCAAGGGATGACCATTTCAATTTACTACTTTATAATAATCACTTTAGAGATTTTCTCTCTTCCCCTCCATCCCCCACCAAGAGAATGCAAAGCAAGGTTTTTCTTGCTTAAACAACAATTTTGTGCCTCATTCTCATTATATAGAAGGGGGAACAAAACCAGATGCATGCCTAGAGGTAATAAGGGATTTTTGGTCTTTGTTTAGTGGCATTTCTTAGAGCTAAGAGCTGGTTACTTCCAAGTAATCTTTTCTGTTATTCTCCTTCCATTAAAAAGCTGTGCCACATTAAAGAGTCCATGCATTTTTTACCTACAACTAACTGTTGGGAAAAATGATTCCTTGAAATTGGAGGACAAAATAATTCTTCCTAGGATTTCGAACATCTGATGATCACTTTACTCCTACATGTAAACTGACCACTACTGCTTAGGCTGAGCACAGTAAATGACTACCTTCATTAAGTTTAATGCTATTAACGCACAATTGACTAGAATGCAAGTATATGTATCAAGGCAGTGTGACTTAAGTGGATTCTTAAATACTCTGCATAAAGCATATAAACTCAGGTGTTGGACATCCCTAGAACAATGCATCTCCTTTTGGCTGCATTTTGAAGCAATCGTTCTATGAACCCTTGATAAGTTACAGCACAGAGAGTGGCCTGGACAAGGTTATGAACAAAGCTCAAAATCCTTTTCTGTCACTTAATCATCATTATTAATAAAAAGATATTATTCAAAAATAACTACAAAGGAAGTATCACGGGATAAGGTTTGATTCAAAAAAGCATACCAACTGGAAATACCAATGGCAAGTAAAAATACATTACTTCAACCATGTTGAAGAGAACTGTCCTGTATCACTTCTGCAGTTACTCAGGCTTGGCACAGTGTCAACTTTTACCATATGGCTTTTTCTTCCCTTGCTGAAAGTGAATCTTTCTGTCAAAGAGCAGCTGTTCTAAATTATCACATCAAATTTTAACCTTACAGTAGACAACCACTGAACCCACAGATTCATGACAGTGAAACAGTTCACCTCCTTGACCCATGAAGGATTTGTCATTGTTTAGGTCTATCTCTGCCTTAGCACAACAGCTACACCAGTTGTCAGGGTATCCAGTGCAGGCAGGTACTTAAGGCTGATGCTACAAACAAATTCTAGGCAATGAATTCACCATCTCTCCCTAAAAGGACTGTGCAAAGTCCAAGTTGCTACGTTCCTCTTGTACTATCAAGAATAAAACCGCAATTTCAAATGCAAAGAAAAAGAGACACTGCAAATGCAACTCTTGTTATCCAGTCTGTCATCCAATTAAACAGTTAATTCTGATACTTCTGCAGTCTAAGTGCTTCAATAACGTCTGATATCAATTGCTGGTTATTTAGACGTCTGCCAACAGCATGTTTTGACAACATCTTGTGCTTCACGCTGAGCAGCAGCAGACATAAAGAAGATTCTTGTTGCCTTGTACTCATCTTTCAAGACGGTTCTTACTTTAAGAGCATTTTCGTTGAACGTTATCAAAACTTACAGCTCTCACTACAATTGCTCTCTATTAATGCCTAGTACCAGCTGTCAGTTGTAATGCAAACCCCTGTTAGCCTTTGCAAGTTCCACGCTGGAACTAATAAGGGATTGGCGGATAGCTCTGTACACAGACACAAGTGGCAGAGAAACCGATGGAAAAAAGCATGTATTCAATGAATTCACACTAACAATCCAACCTTTGTGCAACCCTGAGCTAAGCTGATACTGAAAGTCACCAAAGACAGTACAAGCAAAACATGCTCAGGATGATACTATTAATTTAGTTTTTAATCTTTTGAAAGCCTCCAAAGAAGCAAAGCCATTAAAATGAAAAGGTTAAGGAAATGCCAGCAAGATCCCTTAGGATGCTCAGTGATAGCTATCTGTAAGATATTTGCAGTAAAACCCTGCACAAAAAGTCAGCACTCGTGGTCTTAAACACGTACAAGTTGGAGCTTTAGGGTGAAAATTTCAGTGTTAAAAAGAGGAAGCAAATGTCTCATACATACTTGTTAGATTGTGGAGAGTCTTGGTCAATACCCAGTATATTCCACTACTTCGGGGTGAAAGAGAGGAGTGTTGTTCCTTTTTGTGAGCTTTGAGGGGTCTTTTGTTCCTTGAAAAGCAGGTGAGGGGAACAAGGAAGAAACTGCCAAAATACACACAATGTGGCACAGAAAGCACCACCTCTAAACTGATAAGAGGTCCGAATTGAACAAACAGACAGTGCAGCTATATTAAGTTGCATTTTGTGAGCCATTAACACTAAAAAGTATTTTCTAAGTAAACCTTTCCATTTCCCAGCTAATTTCATTATTCCATTCTGAATTACTTAATCATGTCACAGGTTGACCCTGTAGTACTGAACAGCTTGGAGAGATGTATTAGTATGCTTTGTTAAAGAACCCTAACACTAGCTTCCTAATTATTGAACATTGAAAATGAATAGAAATTGTTATAACCATGGTTTTATTTCCATATTTCTACCACAATCCCCAATAAACTTAGTGAAGATTCTTCTCAGCTACAGAGCAACGAAACAATTTTCTAGCTTGATCATGTGTATTACCGAAATTAGTGTCATATTGAAATTGCATCTTTTTAAGTAATTTCAGAATATTTCGTGTTAATTTTCCAATGAAGAAATCATGCCTTGAAAACTTGCATTTTAAATCTACTGCTTATGATGTACAAATCAGAAAATACTTCTCAAGTTCCTAACAGTAAGAAAATGTTACATAAAAAGTTGGTTATGGTCTTTCCAAAGTACTCAGTGCAACATAATTCTTCCTGTCTGAAAAATAATCTGGATATCTCTGACATGATTTATGGAAAAGTTAAATAAATTCCAAGCGAAAAGGTAAATCCTTCATTGGGTGCTCTGTTTATGTACTTACAGAACATAAAGTGGATAAAAACAATGAATATTTTACAAATAAACTGATTCATAATTTATAGCCGCTGTCATTTCCGTTTACCAGCTTGAAAGATTAAGAGTCCCTTTTAAGAAGCATCTCTCTCGCTTTTTAAAAACCAAAACAATACTTCCATCCAAAGGGGGAAAAAGATACATCTCAACCCTCTGCTTTATGAAATGGCAATCCCTGCCTTTTCAGATTTCACATGAAAGCAAACTCTCTTAACAATTCCTTTAATATATGATCTTCATACGATCAGTTTCTATATTTTATTAAGCATAATTACTCCTGTACAAAGCCTAAGAGTTAAAACCACACGCTTCTGTAGTGTTAGCAACATAACTGAGCCACTCGGCTACTTCCGAGGGAAAATGTTATTGTCTTTGCAGTTGCAGCAAGCACATGTGCCTTCCGTCTGTTTTCCACTTGCACGGAGTTGAGCAGACCCTCACAGTACCCTTTTCTCTTTACAAATAAAGTTCTCTTTCATCTACTGTTACAAGCAAATACAAAGTGTATTTACTTATGTAGAGACAAAATAGTTAGAGCATAGAAGAAAAATATAATGTTTTTCATCCTTAGCATTAAGGATGTTTAACATATTTTTATGCCAAGTACAGCATTCATTCTCCTGAGAGAATTAAGCAATATGCGATGGTTCGGATTTAGCAGCAGCGGATGGCATTCCTTTCATATCACCACAAACTCAGAGAGAGAAATACGATTTAGGATGTGCTCACCATATGAGCTTGAAGCACTGAATAATTTAGTGTTAGGGGAAGTTTTGTGAAGTCATTTTTGCAATAACCAGGCACAGTGGGTGAACTTCACCTCGCTCTCCTTTACCCCTTACTCCCATTCAATCTACCTGATTAATAGCTAAAAATGATGTACATAAGGAAGGACTGTTGAATTACATTCTCTTTTTTTTATCTGGCTTTGTTATAGAAAATGTGTCAGTCACTTGTGGTTAAAGCTTACAATTTTATTACATAGTATTACATAGGAAATTTACAATTTAGACTCACTGAATTCCAGCAACTAAAATTTGGAACTATACCTTGAAATGACAGCATGCAGAAAATGTTAACTTGGTGCTTTTGGAGTAATTTTCTTTGGGCCCAGCAATTTACTTTTACGTTTGATAATGGGAGCCACAAAGCTTGGTTTTGGTCTAAAGGGTCACCTGTTGGAAGCATTCAAAAGAACATTCAAGCTCACTCGCTCTCCCACATGGATAAACAATTGCCCATTGCATGTTTGCTAACTAAGTACATCATCATGATAAATACTGTTCTCCATGTACAGCTGGTCTTTCTGAAGTGCATGAAATAAACCAACGACAGAATAGACACATTCAGGATGGAAGAGATTTATTAGTCCGAGCCTGCCAGTGCAGGATTTCCTTTACCATGCAGTTACTGCATTTTTAAAACACAGCTTCTGAAATGAGGCTTCCATTACTTCCCCAAAGAGACTTCTTGATCATTACAGAACTAAAGACATTTTTTCTGTCATTGATCCTATATTTTCCCATTTATTTTGATACTGTTACCCCAACTGACCAACTTTCACATCATGAGATCTATTTCCTCTCTGTAGCTTTTCCACATACAAATCACTCACTGGGCAGGTGATGTGAATGCTCCTTTTCTTTTGTTGGACTTTGGGCTGTTCCCAACACTACACCACTGTATAATCTCTTGGTGTACTTGCAACTTCAATATCGCACACAAGCCCCGCTGCCCTTTACATGAAAATCACACTGTTTACTTTCAATATGTACAGAGACAGTTAAAAAGGATAAGTTGAGGTACGGAGCAATTGAGCCTGTCCTCCAAATAAGAAGGCACGAGTAGAGAGAGGGAGTTGGGAAAATAGGTATTAGAGAGGAGAGGTTAGACATAAAAGAGACCTTGAAAACTGTTAATACAGAAGCTGAAAAGGGAGCAGTTATTACTTTCTCACTATACAAGGACATGGAAACCCTTATCCAACTGACTTAAAACAAGGCTTAAACATAGGAAGAAGATATGTTTTCCACATAAGACAAGATTTGGCATTCACTACCATAAACATAGTCAAAAAATAGACTACAAGTTGACATGTCACCTATTATTCATAGCTTTTCTTACAAGATTTATCTTAAGTCTTAGAAAGTCAACAGTAGATTGGCAGAAGGTGAAAGGTGTACCCTGGAAAGCAGCTCTGTACAGTTTCTTAGGCTTTTCCTTAGAATATGCCACTAACCACTGTCAGAGAAAGAACACCAAGGCAGGCAAATCTCTGATCTGATCTGCTATGGTTGTTTGATGGGGAACCAATGGAAAAGAGTCATTCTTGTTGACTGGGGAACAGGATGGAGACCAGAAAGCATTAGTTTTAATGTGCAGGTTTGGGTTGTTTTTTTTTTCCCCTAATTAAAACAAATTAAAATGTACTAATTCTAAGAGAGAAGATGTCATAAAGATGTAGTTTGGCCAAAACGGCATGAAGACGTATTTTAGAAAGACATTGTGAGGAAGAAATCCTACTCAACCATGAAATATTACAGTAAGATTAAATAGACAGGATCACTACAACGCAAGCACTAACAAGGCTGTAATAAGTCTGTGGTGGGTTACATATACCATATTTAGTTAACTAACATACATACTAACTAAGGGAAATAAAAGGTATGAAAGAGTACCTTTTTCAAGACACTCCCCAATACATCTTACCTTATACAAACCTAATCCCCCAAAACATTGACCAGGTACAAAAGTCTTTGCTAGAAGAGGTGTCAGAATGTTAACCTAAAGTATACCATGCAGACCAGAAGTCCTCAAGGTGAGGCATACAATTTGCTTTTGAGAAATTATGTCTACACACACACAGAATAAGGAGGACAAGGATGGTGACAGCAAAATTGGCCTTGCTTGTTTAACTGACTGACTGGTAGGTATCCTACTGCTGTACATGTAAAATGCTCATCAGCTGCTAGGACCCAGAATAGAAAAACGATCTTTCCAACAAGAAACAATACGCTGAGTAAAGCAAATAGTCCAACCTTGGCTTTTGATAATTTATGTACAAATACATTCGATAAACATGTATGGTTTTATATGTACAGGTACACCAACAGCAAAAAATGGCTCGAGCCTTATGTCAACGTCTCTTGGCTACGCAGACAGAAGGAAGCAGTTGGGGACAATGGTACAATTTGTGTTATTTGGGGGAATGACTGTGCCATAATATTTTTCTAAGTACCAAGGAAAGCTGTTCTGAGTGAATTTTAAATAGGCTGATTATATACTATTAGAGAGCTTCATTTTAAACATCAGTGATAATCTCCTGCTAATCCTGAAATCAGTGTTGTGGAAGCAATCAAAATCAGCAACAGCCTGAACACTGGATGAGTGACAGACATTAAGCTGTTGAATGTTTTCAGTTACTGGGAAGAGAACATTGTCTATTACTTGTTACTCTTTCAAACTTCAACTGAAGCTTTTTCTCTTTTCCTAAATGATGCCTTCCTTCCAGCCCAGCTTTGCAACATCATCTTGGATCTTCTTCAGATTCTACAATCCTGACTTGGCTGCCTTTTGCTGACAAAAACCAAACCTCCTTCCTCCAAAAAATCTAAATCCCACCCACAACAAAAAATCCCTTAAACCCCAACACCCTAAAGAAGGAGCAAGAGAAGGAGAGAAGAACAAGATAAGGAAAGTTGCAGGAGCTGCCTTGAGCCTGAGGTCAGAACTGAACTCTCTTCCAAGCTTTCCAGCTCCACTGAGTTACTGATGCCAACAAATGGGAGGTTTTGAATTACTGACTGCTTTTAGAGTGCCACTTCAATCACACCACACTGAAAATATTTATAAATATGACTTACAATAAAAGTTAGTAGAACATTGTATGTTAAATCAGAATAAACGAGAAGGACCTGTCACTGTTGTTAATGGTTTCATCATATATCACTCCCTTGATCAACAGTTGGTGAGAAAGGGTTGGAAGGAAGGAAGAAAAAGATAGTAGTCCTATGGACTGATTTTATGCCTTCCAAATCACATATGACATACCCCCACATATGGATGCAAACTCACTGCTAGTCTCTGCAGAACTCAATAGGAGCTGCCTTGCCTATCGCAAGCATTTGCGAACCTGTTTTTAATAAAACATTTGATTTTACTTTACTTCATTTAGTTCAACTTTTGCTCAGTTTTAGTCTGTCACTTTCTGGAGTGATTGGCTTTGTGTGCTCATGTGTAACTGAAACATTACACCAACAGCTTTCAACCATTTACAAGGACACAGGCTCTACAGTAAGCAAGACTACGTACAGTGGTTAAAACAGCATCACTAACAATTTAGCATTTTTAAGTGCAGCTACAGGAGGCCCTAGATAAAGCATTTCTGAACAATAAAATATCTGCTCCTGAACTCAGCTCTTGACAGAAGAGTAGAACTTGGTTTTCTTACTGTCAATATCTAACTGCAGAAAAAGATACTCAACAGACTCAGCTCCCCAGTTTATTTGAGGGCAAAACCAATGTTAAAACCTATTGAAAAGCAGAACAACAACCACAAAAAAAACCAACCCACACTCTTACCCCTTTCCTTCCACAACTTCCTGTCATTTTCTGGAAGAAAAGTCACCTTAATTTGAGCAACAGTGGCTATGGTTTGGTGGGCTCCTAGTATCTCCACAGGACTTACTTGCTTGACAAAGCTTGCTCTAGGACTGATATAAAAAGAATCGGTGCTCCTATTCTGAAACCAGGTTCAATATACATGCGTATGCACATGTATACAAACATGCATACACCCCCCCACCCACCCACCTCCCCAGGATATAGCTACCATTCCTTCCATCCATGGTATCTCTAGAGGTTACTATTTAACTTTTACTTATTTATTTAATGGAAGACCCTCTGCCACAGCCAGCACGCTTTGATGCGCTCTGAGAGAAGAGGTCTAAGATTCAACTAGCACAAAACTTCAAAATGTACTTTTACAATAAAGCAAAATGTAGACCTTCATAATTTCAGTTGATATTAAAATCAGGGGAACATAAAATGCATTTCTCTAACATTTAAAAGACCATCTCTGGAAAATCAAACTCCCTGGCGTAGTCTTGTTCTTGGGAGCATTCACATAACCACAGTTTGCAGAAACCAAAAGTTTGGGAAAAATTGAGTATTCATGCAAATGGAATTTTGAAGTTCAAATATTCATTTTCCAAATGTATCCGCATTTAGGAACTATGCTACCTGAAACCATGTTACCTGTTTTTTTTTACCCGACCGATCCCAATTAATCAACACAGCTCAGTAGCAAAAATTATACATCAAGCCACAAAGTTCAAGGACAAAAATCCACACAAAAAGATCAAATATTTGGACACAAGCAATGCATATGAGAAAATTGTAATCTACTGAAAGGAAGTCCAAGACCAGTAAGAGAGATGAGATGTGCTACGCACTGTATGAACTAAAAAGCAGCTGTTGACCTTTATCAAATTACATTATTTACACAGGCTTAAATAAACCCCATTTTCATGGCGATTTTAGGAACTAATTTAATTCTGCCAAGAATTTGGAGAAAATTAACATGACCCAATACACAGAGTAGGGACATAAAGTGAAGCCCCTGTTAATAATTGAACTATGAATACGGAGGGCATTGTTACCTTGGCACGCAAAGCCTCTTTCTTCATAGCCAGCATTACACAAGCACTTCCCTATGGGCACTAGCCATTCTCCTTCTGTACTGCAATACATCTTGGGCGGCTCTTCCTCCTTGGAATGATTGACACAAGAACCCCGCACCTCCACCAGTGACTGGGAGTCCATGGGTACTGTATCTGGAAACATGGCGAGGTTCTTGACAGTGAAAGGGCACTTTTTGAAGTACACTCGCACTGAGACTAAGGCAACGCACGCACCTACATCTTGAAAAGCCAAGTAAAAGCCTTTCCTGCTGACAGGCCCCACCTCACGGACTTCTGTATTCAGCTTTAGAATTCGGTCCCCAAGATCCATCTGGGTGAAGCTCTCATCAGCTGCAATGGTGTCGATCTTTGTAAACTGATGCTCTCTGAACTTTACCAAATGGTCATCATCAGACTCCATATAATACAGATTGAAAGTCTCTTTGCAAGTGCCCAGAACTAAGGGGATACTATTACAGTCCCGCAAGGTAAATTTGAGCTCCACGTATATCTTCTGAGCTGAATTGCGTGGAATCCAGTTTGTTCGCAGCCAATTGTTTTGACTGTGATCCATAACGTTGCACACTTGGTAAGTTCTGATTGGAGTATAATGCTCATCAACACCACTAATCTCTTCCCACTGGAACAAGAAAAAAAAAAGGAAAACAGAGAAAAAATGAAATATTTTAAGACCAATGATTACACCATTAAAAAAATTCACATTTAGAGTCAAAAGCTGTGGAAAAGCAAACATCACTTTGCTTGGAATCACTATAAAATAGACAAAGTCTGGGAGAGCTTTCACTTCTCTTTTTCCTATTAAACATACAAACATATTAAATGAATACAGAATTCACCATTAAGGAGCCAATTCTTACCAAGATATTTCAAGGTGGCATGAAAGAGATGCTACAGCTGTTTCACATTACTAAAAACCTGTGCTTTCTTAAATTACATGCAGTGCTGTCCTTTCAATCGTGATGCTAACATGTCTTTACAACCACACTCATGTCAAACAGAAGAGGTTTACTAGGACAACATCACGTTTTCGCTGTTAGAATCAAGTTGTATTTCAAAGATTTAACAAAATTTAACATCTTGCAAGCAAAAATCCAAAGGCTCCCACCGAAATTTCAAATAGTCATAATAAAAGGTTAGTTTTAAATCGATTCAATGCATGACAATTGATTTTGCCTTGGTTGTATGTCCTTTGGACAAACAGTCAAGTTTAGTCCAGTTGCCAGAGTTAATAAAAACTACCACCAACTCACTGTAACTTGGTTACCTAATCCTTCTGTGGACTATATAGGCTATGATGCTAGAACGATTTTTCATGTATACATACTCATTAGTTGTTTTTGCATCAGTCATAAGCTGATAAACTTACTTGACCCAGACAAGGAAGGAATGGGTTTCCTTTTTGTGAATTACTCATGTACCAGTCCTACCTGATATCTGAAGTCACTCTTTCCAGAGAGGAATATTTACCAATCACATGAAAAAAGAAATCCTATAGGGATGCTTAAGGTAACTATTTACTGTTGGCCATGTACCATACAAAACTAAGTGACTTGAGATGCATCTTTCTTCACTTTTTCCCTTAATGGATAACTAGGACCAAAATAGTTTTGATTCTTAAGGTCATCATTCTTCAGCTTTTATGCCCACAAAAGCTGCAGCTGTTCTATTTTCCGTGTCTTAAAAATACAAACTGAGATGCCTCACCACTAAAGTGCTAGAACTTATGGCAATGAATAATGCCTTTATGGACTCACAATACTACTAAAGTTGAAAGACAGCCTTCCAGATCTTCTAGCCCACCCCCTGCTCATGCAGGGTCAGCCAGAGCAGATTGCTCAGGATCCTGTCCAGTCTAGCTTTTGAATACCTCCAAAGATGGAGATTTCACAGCCTCCCTGGGCAGCTGTGCCAGTGTTTGTTTGTACTCAGATTAAAAACATTTGTCCTTACATTCAAATGGAATTTCCTGTATTTATGATTGCATCCATTGCCTCTTGGCCTTTCACTGGCACTGAAGAGTCAAGCTCCATATTCTCTATATCCTGCCATCAGGCATTTATGCACCTTGGTAACATCCCCTTCAGCCTTATCATCTTCTGTTCTATGCTTCAAAGTTAATTACACAAACAAAAGAGGCACAGTTCCTATCATGATAATGAAGCACATAATAGAGCACATGGTAGCACAGCAGCTAAAGAAATCCTTGCTCCGCTATCACCCATCTACACAGCCTCTACAAAAGACCACAAATGCTGCCCCATGCAACCAGATGCAGAGCAGCTGAGGAGTAGTAGGACTTCAAACAGAGCTGTTGCATGCTACAGAAACTAGAGATGCAAGGTAGATAAAATGAAGTATGTCATGAAAAAAAAAATCACTGCCACTTTGGAGGGAGGGAGACAAAGAAGAATTTCTACCAGGAAAACACCTTCCCTCAAAAATCAGATCACATCAGTGTTATATTCAAGTTTTCAGCATAACAATTATTCATTTTACCTACGCAGGTGTATGTGATGCAGGACCTTGGTGTACTATTTCCACTATACTGACGAAGAAACTGAGGTGCAGAAGTGTAAACCTTCTCTACAGTTTCCTGATTTTACAATCATAGAATCACAGAATAGTTAGGGCTGGAAAGGACCTTAAGATCATCCAGTTCCAACCGCCTTGCCATAGGCAGGGACACCTCACCCTAAACCATGTTACCCAAGGCTTTGTCCAACCTGGCCTTGAACAACGCCAGGGATGGAGCATTCACAACCTCCTTGGGCAACCCACTCCAGTGCCTCACCGCCCTAAACAATATGTGCATTGAAGACACACACACACAAAGAAAGGGAAAACAAAGAAACAGCCACATCAGAGTAGCATCTGAGAGTTCTCAGTCTCACCCGACTTCAGGAAGTTTGATATGACTAAGAGCTGGTCTGCACAATGAAATTGTCCACAAACCACTGAAGATGTGATTTTAAATCATGTTATTAAACCAGCAGATAAAAAGCAGTATAAATTCTCTTCCTTTAATTGAAACAACGTTTATTTTAGTTCACTTTACAGATCTGACTATACACAAGTCTTATCTCTTCCTGACTAGTTCAACAGAGTTAAAAACACAATCTTGGATGTGTATACAGCAGCTGAAATGCTGCAGCAAGCCATAATATGCTACACTGCCAAAGAGAGCTAGCAGTACAGGGATGCTCTGACTCAAAGATACAACACTTAGAACTCACAGCCACTTGAGAGCTTGAAGTCACATGGTAGCCCATCAAACAAGGACAAGCTCTTGCCTGCAAAAGAAGCAGCTGGACCCTGGCTCCCAGCCTCTGCCAAGTTCCCACAGCTGAGTGGAGGACTCTCCTCTGACAGATGTCCTTGTACAAGCACGGCTCCTGAGCCAACAATCTAATGCTGTTGCAAAAAGCCATTCAGATGCTGTAATTGCCTCTCATGAAGCTGGATATACCTATTTAACTACAGGTATTACCTGAACAAAAATATTCAGTTACAACAACTGGATGAAATTGGATAAGGTTATATAATGGAACATCATTTTATGGACATTTAAAGCAGCTCACACCGATTCAGAAGTGATCTACTTATTATCTCTTCCATATAATTTCTAATCAGCTCAACAGATTTTAGATGTCCAGTGGGAGACAGAAACAAAACTTGCAGAATTTAAAGCATCCCCACGGCAGATGTTATTTTTCTGAACAAGTTTCATTGCAATGTTTTTCCCAGAAGTTTCTTATCCAAGATGCTCACACAGAGTTGAATACGGATGTATGAGTTTCACGATAAAGGTAGTATCGCTGCTATGTTCTTCACCTTGAGGTGACAACATGCAATTATCACTTCATTCATCTGCAATGAAGACAAAATTCCTTGGAAACAATTGTAATCCACTTACACAAACAACAACATTTCAAGTCTATCATTGCTGAATGGAAGCACACCAGTCCCACACCACCATCACTGATGGGCTCAGCCAGGTCCATCTTTGAGCTGGCTGGCACTGGGTCTGTCAGGCACGGGAAGCTTCTGACAGCTTCTCAAAGAAGCCACCCCTGTAGCCCCCCTGTTATTAAAACCTTGTCACACAAACCCAGTGCAATACGCTAGCTTTACAGAGAGGTACTGGCACAAAAACACGCTGGCTATTAAGAGGATAAGAGGCAATGGGAAGCAAACCCCTTGTGTGGCATTGCCAAGCAGCCTATTCAGTATTATAGTATTCAGTGCAGTTTTACTTGGCACAGGCAAACAGCTAGCTGCAATAACAGAACAAGGTAGGAGATCAAAAGTAAAGGAAGAGATATATAAACAGGACTAAGTATGGGATAAATCCTATTTCCAAATTTTAGAGGAAAAGCAGAAAAAATCTGTGATATTCCTTATAATAGAAGATATAGATCTTTCTTACAACAAAAGCTACAGAGAAGGTGCCCTTACTGTAGGGAACAAAAGAGATTCTTCTTCTCATTACTGTGTATCTAAGATACTTTAAACACATAAGGAAAATTCTGACCTGCTGGAAGGTAGGGATAAATCAACTAAAAGAGGAGTTCAGAGTTACTATGTTGTAATTAAAATGAGTCTTCGTATCTTAGGATACAGAAAGTATAGCATTTTTAGTATGCAAAAACCTAGTTGAACAGGGCGAAAGGCAGGTAGCTATAATAAATAACAGGAGACTGAAAAGTCGTGAGGAAGAATTCAGCCAAAATGGAATTGAGACAACGAAATGCAAAGAGAATAATGCAACAATGATATGAGATGCATGAAAAGAAAATTTCAGCTGCAAGGCAGATATTTACTTTACATAGGCCAAACAGATAGGTGAAAGGGACATGCTTCTTTTCACCTTACACATTGAGTCCAATTGCTGCTGCTTCCTTATGCTGCTGCACTTTCAGCTTCCCTTCCTCCCACCTTCAGCTTCCCAAAACTATTCCCATCCCATGGAAAACTAGCATGGTGCAGGAGGGTATTTTCTACTGAATCAATTCTAAAGAGTACATCATGCAACCACTAGCATTTCTGCAGGAGCAACATAATGCAATGGCCAAGAAAGCATCCAGCAAGAAAGTATGGGCACCCAAACTCAGTTACCTTGGAAACCCACCTGGAACTCAGAAAAACTATTTCTGAGGATACTGCATTTTCCCATATAAAATTTCATCCTATTGAAGGTTTGCTAAGAGAAAATAACAACAGTGCAAGGTTTTGTCCCTCAGATAGATGGAAAAGATAAAGCAGAAGGTATCAGAAGAATAAGCAGAAAGATGAAGGGAAAGCTGTCAGACAAGACTACACAGCTGTGACAGCAAAAAAATGCTGCAGAAAATGTGTGCACACGGGTTGGTAAGACCTAGAGAAGTTTGGTAAGACCTAGAGAAGGTTACCTGAGCCAAGAAAGAAGGAAGTGGCCCTATCCAATACTGAGGTGGGAGGCTGAGAACTTAAAGGAAAACCTGTTGGGATGCTGGCAGAATAACTTCATGAAAGATCTGTACTTACACTGCATAAATCAGACACTGATGGGACTCAAACCTAATTCTCACCTCGATTACATGCAATTACTTGAGTAACTCTGGTCCATGGGGCATTACACTTCATAAGCGCCCCAAGTGGCATTTCTTTCTTTCAGTAGTGTGCAGCTACAGAGTATTGATCAGTCCTGGCTATGGTTAGACTAGAAATTACTAGCCAGGTTCTAAATGCTGGAAGAACGAAGGGATGAGAATGTCTTCCAAGCAGTTCAATAAGGCTGACAAATCCAAGTATTTTTTACTCAAAAGATTTATAACAGCAAGGTGGGAGAGCTGGAAATGCGAGGCTGTGACATGAGGGTGCTGGGTTTGTTCCTATCATCAAGAGGGACAGAAGGAACAGAGTTGTGACCACCACTTCTGAATTCACATTACCCACTACATTACGCGATTCTAATGCCTCAGGCACCTTCTACACTTCTGAAACATGAAGAAGAGAAGTGCCATGGCACCACTCCCTTCTCAGCACATCATTTGGCTTTGGAAAGTGTTCTTTTGTTTGCTTTTCATTTTTCGAATCTTCTTTGCATACTGTTAATGGCAGGAAACAAGAGACTGCTTTCAGTGGTATAGAAAAATCTCTGAGATCCCCAGGGAGAGGGTGTAACTCATACGCTCCTGTCATACTGAGTGAAAAAGTTGGGCCATAAAGGATTTTCTCTTCCAGAACAGATCTAGCACTGTGTACCAGACTTATGGCTTTGGTTTTTTCATTCCATTTTCTTTACAAAAGGGAATATAAAGAAGTGAATATGCACTAAGTGAATGTCATTTCCTAGAATGTCATGAGCAGTCTCACTAAATAGTTCCTTCGCAATGTGGCAATCTAGAACACGATTTATCTCCACAGCTCTTTCATCCTTCCTGCGATGTACTTCAATTGTGTGGCTTTTTATCCGTCAAATAAAAAATGAAAATGAAACTTATAACAAACTGAAGGGTATTTTGTGATTTACAATACAGCACATACGCATGATTCAGAAACCCTACGTTTTCTCTTGCAGCAACACATAGCTATAAAACTCCTAACCTATAAAAGTCCTGCTAAAAACACAAGTTTATAGTCCTTGAAGATATCACTGGAACCCCTGCAGCTAACTCCAAGACTCCACTGAGAACTCCAGGCAACAGTTTTAACAACATTTATTTACAATTTTATCTTCCACTAACAAACCTAGTATGATAACGCATTTGGTACGATTTGGTATGAGCAGCAGTTCAACTAACATCCAACTGTCCTTTAAGTTAAATTAATAATTCTAATAGAAGATACATAGGATGTAACCTAATGCTACATAACCGCTGTGCGTGCTAGAACACAGACTGGGAATAGAGTGCTGAAGAATCAGAAATAAAATACTGAGTGAAATGACTCTGAAACCACATGGAAACATCTTCGTGTGCTAGGATGTCTCATCCTCACCCTCACCGAGCAGAGCAGTCAAATCGTTGCTTATTTCTGAGCTACCTTTAAGAAGTGATTTTTTTGTTGTTGTCAGTGAAATTGCTTTTCAGTCTGCGAGGGGTTCACATAAGCCTCTGCAGAACCAGCATTCAAGTTCTACCTGAAAACCAGGGTTTGTCCCAATACTGAAAAACTACCCTGCTCTCATACACTGGCTCTTAGTATTCAGTGCAGTTTCTGCAACTCCCTTCCAGACAAAAAGGTCATTATGATAGGAACCCACATTTCAGATAGTCAATACATGCAACTCTTCAGCATTTGACTGACAGAATACCGACTGGTCAATAACCTTTTCTTCTCTTCCTTTTTCCCTGCCTTTGGTTGCCAGGCAATCTCAATAAAAAGAAGCAACCACCAAGCCCCCCCATGAGCAACAGAATGAATGAAGCCCAGTTTCCTATAAATCTGTGTCTCACGCTTGGTCTCCAACATGGACTCTGATGTTTAAAGGAAGGTGAGCACAAAGTCTCTTCTTCATTGGGAACATTAATGCAATCTCTCCCTCTCTTTCTCTCCTTCTATGGTTTATTGTCATAAATCATACAGGGACCTTAAGGCTTTGGAGACCTCTGCTCCTCTGTGAAACTGCTAAAATTCACTTCCGAGTTTAACAACTAAGGGGTAGTTTCCAGTTTATCCAGTGATTATGCCACAAAGGTGGCAATGGCTTCACAGACAGGCCAAGCATAGTATTTAAACCAGCTAAGATCAGTGTAGACACTATGCATTAAAAACCCTACACACCTACATTTGCAAGCAGAAAATCAGCATATTGTACTATGAGCTTCAAGTTAGGCACATGAAGGTTTTAGGAAGCACTTTGAAATGCTGAAGTAGTCCAAAACTCCACAATGGATTTTCAATTCCTGTAAGTGCTGAGATGCTGGATCTGCAGGCATTTCAGACATTATATTATCCTAATACCAATTACAATTAGCATTTTCCTCAGCAAGTAATTTTAAGGGAAATTAATGATTTAGAAAAAAAGGGAAAAAATTTACAGCTGGCAGTTCAGTAGAAGTCCTGAGCACAAGCACAAAGTAAACATTCCTGGTGAAAAGCTCATTCCACTGGAAGCAAGAGATTGACATTAAATAAGTATTTGACTTTTTATTTGATTATTCTTTTTAGAGTTGTATTTCTTTGTGCCAGAAATGTATAAACATTAATTTTCTTATATTGGAAAATGGAAGCACTACCAACAAGCACGTAACCAAAGAAATTCAGCTACAATGACGACCCTGCCAAGTTGATACTAAACCAAATTTTGTATATCTGTTGCTGTAATAGGTAAGCATCCCTCAGCATTACACAATGCTTTCTGCTATTTATCTTAAGAATGGGAAATTAGTCCTCACTTACTTTTTGGTGTCTATCTGACACTTCTCTAAGAATCCTTGTTCCTCCTCTCAAGGGATGCTTGCCATTAACGTGAGTCGAAAGGTTGAAACAAACCCCCATCTCTTAAGGAAAACGCATTGTGATAAGCAAGGCTTTCAGAAAGGACTAAAACTGAACAAATAATACTGGGCAAAGGGAAACCACAACAAAAAGACAAAACCATCAGAGGCATTTGTACCTTTATACAAGAACGCAAAAGAGCAACAATTTTCTGTCAATTCTGTGCTTGCCACCTTTATTAACTGAAAACAGAATTCATGCCAAGTATAAAACATCTCGCTTGACTTTATACCACAGCAACATAACAGGCCAAGACTGAAAGCCTAAGGCGTGGGAATATTCACCACTTATCTAGATAACATTTGTATTTTGGGGTAGGTGGGGAAGTTTGTTGGTCTGCTTTTTGTTGTTTGATTGCTTTTTTGTTTAAGAAGATTTTGAGCTAAAAATCTTTCAGTATGATAATAGGAAATTATATAATAATTAAACATATATATATATTTCAGTCTAACACGTCCTATAGCACACTATCAAATATTTCCATCATGTTGAAGTACACGTTTGGGAAACAGGCTGCAGGATTTAAGATGAGATGAATAACTTTGATGCCTTCTTTTTTATAGTAGTTAGCTCTTCTGTTGACTTTTTTACTATAACATTAAATATGTCCAAATTCAGATCAGTAACAGAATCAAGCTTTCACATATGTTGAACATGATTCTAATGTATTCTACTAGCTTCCTAGCCAATACACAAAGAACTTTCTCACTTACTCGAAAGTAGAATTGCATTCAAGGACAGACTTCTTATAAACAACAGCCAAAATTCTGAGGAGGAGTGAGGAAATCAAGCAGCCAAAATAAATTAGCACACATTTTAGGACAGCTTGAGACTAGAAATAAAATAATTCAAATCTACATGAAAAGTGGATCCTTCCCACTATGTAAAAGTTAAACTAAATAGTAACAGGATGTAAGAGCTCTGAAGCTTGCTATTAGCAAAACCCATGTAATGATGGTATCACAGAAGAATGCAATCCAGACCAGCTCATCAATATGAAAAAACTTTTCTCACAACATAGCCAAGGATGCTAATGCAAGGTCAATAAATACCAGCCAGCTGATAACAGAGGACAGAAAATCATCCACTTTGGGAATTCAAGGAAGTGAGGAAGTAACATGGAAATGCTTGGCTTTCAGAAGTCAATGAAATTACCTGCTGCCAATGAGTCTCTCCCCAGTTTCAAATTTTAACTTTTTCTAAGTTGCAAAATAAAGAGTTTTCCAATTAAGTAACACAAGCAGTGAAATTATCATTGCCATCACAGAAACCCCTCTAAGACACAGACTTTGGTACGCTTCCTCCTAATAACGTTTTACTAGTCTATGATTTTACATCAAGCAGTCCTAACTGCTACATACAAAAAGCTCTGCTGTGACAGAAAATAAGCATATTGTGGAGAAGGGAAGTTTGAAAGGAGGATAGACTAGTATAAAATTACACACAGCAATATTCAATTTAAGATCCACCTGGTACCACCACTGTGTTCTTCATTTTCTGTCCAGTTACCCACTGAAGTCTTCGCTTGTGTGGCAGCAGACAGAACACACCTGACTGCATATCACTGCATTCAGGAGACTCTGTTCCTAGCCTCAACCTAAAAGTTGGGGTTTGCTCATAGCTAAGCAAACAGTTTCAGAATTACAATGAAGATAATCTTAATGTCTTGTCTGATGAGAACTCAGGTGAAATGAGAAACTCATTAAGCGTGTCCAGACACTAAATTAGCCCAACAAAACCCAAGATACAGCAAGTTTTCCATACAATGCATAGCTCCAAATTATCCAAAACAACCAAATCTAATGGAAAATTCTTACGTAACCTTTTTGCCTGTTTTGTTTCTTCATGTTTTTTCTTTCACTATAAGCAAAGTCAAGATAGTGAAATTATGAATAGTGAATTTTTGATTTTTTTTCCATTTTTATTTTTTTAATTGTTTTTATTTTTAGGAAAAGCAAGCCCACCCTTATCCTTATCCTCCCCACAAGAACATGCATTTTCTGTCACATGACCTGACAGGGGACTGGAAAGAAACCGTGTTCCATGATGTGACCACAGAACCATATCCTGGTCAGAAAGATAAGACCAGACTTGGAAGAAGATGCGAAGGACAAGAACCTCCTCTCTCTTCCTACTTCGGCTGCATCATCTGCTGACTACCTACAGCACAATGCATTCTGTGAAAGTAATCTGAATACCTTTCAAAGTAATTAAAGTTCACTGCACCAAGACACAACAAATACATACATCATTTAACATAAACCTTGACCCTCTCCCCCTCTCAAAACAAAGCCACCAGAAGGGTTGATGCACTAATAGAATCATAGAATCACAGAGCAGTTAGGGTTGGAAAGGACCTTAAGATCACCTAGTTCCAACCCCCCTGTCATGGGCAGGGACTGGGAAGTAAAATAACATAAATACTACAATAAATAGGATTAAAAGCATAAGTGCAACTATGTTACAGGTACCAAGCACACACAGACACACTATATTCGAGAAAGCAAGAGTACACACCTTATCATGGGAGTACTAGGCTAATAATTAAACCAAAGTGCAGACAGACAAAGTAAAGCCATCATTTTCTCCATCTCTAATTGCTAGAGAGCTGATTAGTTCATCATCAAACTTGTAAGGTCAGCTGATTCGCACCCTTCTGCAAGCAAAATCCTCTAAAATCACAGTGAGGTAAAAAGGGCCCTACAATGAGGAAAACATCTGACTTTCTAACAGACATCTGAATCCAGCATGCCCATGGAGAGCTTGGACAAGCAAAACATTGACAGCTTTATTTTTCTCTAGGCTGGATGTCTCCTTGAGAAACAGATTTCCCTCTTATTTATCTCACAGGTTAAGCAGATTTGCTGGGAAGCTCTCAACACGACAGTCTCCATGGTTGAAATCGGTACCGAGTGACAGCTCACATGTAAGCACCTTTCATCCACAAGCATTGTACGAACTAGGAAAGATTTAGCTTTTAAGTGTAGCTGCTTCAGAGATGGAAATAAGCAGCTGCTTAGTACAATGGGTACCCTCAGCAAGCAGAATTTTACCCGTAAAGGAATTCACCCAAGGCTGCGGGCATGGTAAACTGGTGAAAAAAAAAGGGCATTCAGTTTTTAAAATTAGAAATTATATTTCACGTTAAGACACTATTGCTTCCGCTAAATGGCTCATAACAATAAGCTCCTGTTAATATTTAATAGGAATAAAAAGCATCAGGTCCTCCAGCGTTATCCTCTGCTTCACCTAAAGCTCTGCCTCTGGATGTAGGAAGACAAGTACTGATGGCAAACCTTTACAAAGAAATGACCGTGGCAGTCAGTCAAGAATGGAAGGAAGCCAGTTCTCCAAACTACCTGCTAGTTAGGTAAATCTGAAGACACCCCTAGTCCACATTTATGCCTCAGTTTCCCAACAAGCAGAAGAGGAACAAATGAATAGTGGGAAGATATATTTGTTACTATTTTAGTTATTAATGGATTTTAACAGAGAGCGGATCATGCCTTTACGAAAAACACCCAAAATATCAGCAAACGGGTCAGAAGCAGCAGCAAGCGGGTATTTTAAGCAGGAAGCCATTACTTAAATAAGAAAACATCACTGCAATGGAGATAGTGAAACACATTTGTGGCACAGGGACACTTAAAAATTCACATTTGAAAAGCCTCTGCAATCTGCTGCTTTGGATTTGCCATCAAAACCCACAAACACAAAAGTATTTACATCAAAATGCACATAACAGGTGCATAATATAGCATTTCTTTGGTACAGTCAATCTTTCAAAACAATGCATTTTTTACACAATGGCATTTCCTACAGAAATCCCAAACCGCCCCATGTTCTCCTATTGTCATTAACCCAACCCTGAATGTACAGTGAAATTCAGTAGTGTTGTGCTGAATGTAACTGTAAAAAGCACCAGCTGGCTGTATTAGAAATGGCATTCTTCCAGGTCTCAAATGTCTTATTTATATACAGTGGAATCCTGCCAGCTGTTTAATATTTAGAGCTAATAAATATAATTGGCAGCACTACTGCACAAGGACAAGTAACACAAATACATATAAAACTACTTCCCAACAGAAAATCTGGTTTGTTCTTAGATCATTAAACCAAAGATGGATGTAGAGTTCCGAGCAAATGGTACACTGCTTTTTTCTTTAATCCAAACAATATTTGCTTCCTTTCTAAGGGCAAAACTGAACAGAAAAAACATATTTAATAATAAATACCAGGCATCTTTATGCCAGCTGCTCTGAGACCAACGCAGCCTTCAACCAGTGTTTTCACAGACCATGAATAAAGAGGAATTGACAAGTACAGTGTGTTGAGATAGGAAGATGGGACATAGCACAAGCGCCCGGGGTGGTGAGTAGCTCATTATTCATTCCACAGAAAGTGTTGGATCACTCCAGGAAACACTCAGACAGTACCAGCCATCCAGAAATTGATACTTATTCCCACGAGCAACTCCTCTATGCATGTGCAGAACAACTTTGCTTCCCACAAGCAGACTAACTAGTGCCGAGTGGAAGGTGAATACAATACAGCAAAGAATGCAAACACAACGGAGTTAGCCTATGGACATGCTCTACGGTTCGTGTCCCTGTTTCCACCTTTCTGTCACACCTGATGTTGGCAAGACCACCTCATTGTTGCCAAGGAACTGTACGGCAGATTAGTGCTGAATGTAGTCATCTTCCACCAACTGAAGGGGGCCTGCAAATCCCAAAAGTTGGACCATTATACAGGCAGATTCAGGGATCCTGAGACAAGCTATAGGATCTGTATCCTCCAACATGATAACCGCTTTTAAGATCACAACACTGGAAGTAATGCTGCACAGCAGACGGTGAAAGGCAAGGGCTGTGACTCCTTCCATTCTATAAGACCCCGATCCTGCTGAAACTTTCTTAAGCTCCCTGGCACAACCTAAATGAAGAACTAATCTAGAAATGGGAAAGTTTAATTTGTGTGAGTGAAGCGTAGTTAACGCTATATAAGTTCCTATGAGAGAATGATTTAATTTGAAAACTCAAACGTCCATGACAGATGGAGCCCACAGTCAATTCCATAAAAGGCTGCTCAGTGTAATTACTGCCATGTAGAGGCATTTGGGTTGCTTTGGTTTTAGCTAGTTCAGATGGCAATGCTCTTTTTTTGATATTCTTCAGCTAAGCATGATCTTCATGCTCCTGTCTTCGGCATCATTCTTCATAACAACTTGAAGAGGCATTCTTTTCGTTCATCATTTCACTATTTCACTGAAAACTGCATTCTTCAGTATAGTTATTTAAACTACAGAGTTCACTACCATGAATAGTAGCAAAAAATCATTAAATAGGCATATGCTAATGTCAATCATTAACTGCCAATTTTTCAGCTGATACAAGTAGCTATTGGCATCCCATTGCCCAGATGCTACCTTTCACACATACTTCCGGTGTCCAGACTCACCTCTCCTATATCCCTGCCCCGTATTTCAGCTGAGGCAATGACCAGAGCCTACACTGCCTCATATGCCTTAGCTGTACACTGAAAGCTTTCTCTTCCAACCTCTTTATTCAGGTGCTGCATAAGGCTTGTATCCACAACCAGTAACCTTACCCACACAGAACGGCTTTCACTCTGGTACTCAAAAGGTCTCACCTCCTACATCAGCTCAGAATCGACTAACTGAAGCTGTGACAATAGGTTAACAAAGGTCAATCAGCAGCTCTGCTATGAACAAAGTAGGTGAAATACTTAATACTATGATCTTCCTAAAAGTCATCAATAAACCCCAGCATTTTTCCTCCCAACATTGCTTTTTCATTCCTGTATAAGGCAACGCACCCCCTCTTTTCTTAAAAGACACAACATCTGAAATCCTGTCTCTGCCATCATACCTCCCCTTCAGTGGGGATAAGCCAGAAATTGTTATGAGATGTACCTGAAAAGCATAATATTGTTTTTATAGTCCTTTGGTTGGGAAGTAGAGCAAAAATGGCAACAAATAGAAATAGTTCAGGCATTGCTTTTTAAATTTAGCTATCTATAGGGTCTTAAAAATTAAGCAGATGTTGAAAACAGAGAACAGTTATTATGCTTAAAAGGCTAAGTTAAAAATACCCCTAAAGAGGTTATTATTATTTTGTCAACTACTGGGTCAAAAGAATAATTGTAATTATTATGTTTTTACTGTAATCCCATGGAAACTAATTTTCTTGCCATGCAAATAGGAAAAGTTAGTTCTATGCACATATTTCCATAGTTATTTTAATTAAAAACCATGTTTAATACAGGAACTCATAGCTGACATTTCATATTTTCTGAAGATAAATTCGCTTCAGCTCAACAAGAAGAAAGTAATTAGACTGGGAATTCTGGAGATAGTCCAGATATCTCCTCAACCTCTAGCTAAGATGCTCTTAATTTCTCAAGGCTCTGAAACATTATTAAACAATTACTTTTCATATGTCAAACCAGGGATGAAAGAGGAACTCATGCCTAATTTAATATGAGACAAATAAACAGAAGTAACTCAACCAGGACTTTAACCAAAGACTCTTGAGGAGCAATGGCATTAGCTAAGCTTCACAGTTCTTTACTGTAGCAATAAGCTGGAGACACACCATCTTCTAAAAACTCAATGTTAATTATTTGACACACTGTACACATTGGGACACCCCCCCCAAATGTAAGCACGCCACAGAAATACCTGATTTTAGTGGGGGGGAATAAAAAGTAGCCATTGGGCAGCTTTCGGTTTCAGCCTTGAGTAAACATAGACCATTAGATAAAATGGCTCACAAAAAAAATAACTCAAACAAAACCAAACCCCACAACTTAGGGAAAAAACAATCTGTTGTTCACACATTACCTGCATCTTGCACTCCAATGAGTCGTCAAATGTCTCCTGTCAATGGGATACATGCAATACTGGAAGTATTGGTGTGTATTAGAGAAGCCTCAGAAAGAACCTTGAATTCAAATCTCATTATATAGGGCTATTTGTATACTTGCTCTGTGGGAGGCTGACAGACATTAGCAGGAACACAAATTCCTGACCTACAATCCTACTGACAAAATTCCTCCCTAAGACTCTTTTATGTAAATACGAAGCTTAGATTTCAGTTTCTAGCTTACTACGGGACAATGGAGCATATGCTTCAAAAGATACACAACACTAATCATCATAACTATCAATACCTCAGCACAGAGATTAAATATGGTTCAGAGAACTACTGTGAAGTTAAACAGTGCTCATTAGATGTAATGCTGAAAATATTTCTATGGCTTATTTTCATTTACTCGAGCTCGATTTCTTTGCTATAACTAGCTTGGATATCAATACACTCAATAGTACAGCACTGCAGATTTTGTAGTCAAACATTCAAAACTGCCTCACTTCTAGGTCCTGTTAAAAGAAGTTAACCTTGCACTGCTCTCAGTAAGACACTGATTACATACTATGAAAAGCTCAAAATGAAAACCAACTGCACAGGAGAGAGGGGTTTTTTCTTCCACAAACCACAGCACTAAGCATAAATGAAAGCCCTGCTGGGAATATGTATCGATAAATGTGGGTGTGTTTGACTTGGTTCTCTGCATGGAGAGCGAAGGGGGAAATCAGACACGGATTTCACTGTTTCATTTATTTTGCTGAATTGTGGCTCCAGAGGTTAAAGTTGATGTAAAACCAGAATACAATGAGACCCTCTATTTGCCAACAGGGTAGCCCTGCCGTAGGAACCATATGGTTTTCCATCTTGTCCTGACAATGACCTCAACATTAGCGGGTGAATCACAACTCAAAGGATGAGACAGCCTAACCTTCGCACTATCTCACCCCCCTGGGCTTTTCCTGACCAAAGGTCAGGAACTGTGTCCAATTATTTATGCTTCTGATAAAGAAGACTCAATCTCAGGACAGAGATAAGACCATCACAGACTTTCTATGCACGCGTTTGAAGTCCCATAAACCAGAAGATAAAAATTACATTTGAATAGACTCGATTAGGAAAGTTACCATATGTAGGTAGCTATCTTTCAGATCTTAGTTACTTGCTTCATAGCATCCACCTCAGCGTGTCGGGAGAGTGAAACTCAAAGCCCCCACTTTTCTAACAAAGAACCTAAGCTGTCAAGAATCCTCGCCATTGATGGAATCAGAGCTCTCTCTCCTACAAGATGGATGGGACCTAGTCAGAAACCTGTCACATGAAAACACTTGGAATGTGCTTCAAGCCACAGGAAACAGGAAAAAAAAGGAAAATCAGTATTGCTCCTGATTTATATCCCATGAAATGCAGCTAGTAATACAGATTAACTGATACGCAATGAAGTTCAAAAGTGCATTTCATAGTTGTTTCATATTCGCATGTCCCAGAGCCAACATCCTAATTGGCAATGTTTTGGCAATTGAGAACCACAGCTTGAATTCCATATGCCACTTACAGCTTACCATAGCAGAAAATGAGACGGAGAACGTAGGAAGCCGATAACCGTAACACACGGAATTCCATTTTTGAAACAATAATGAGAAAACTTTTTACTGATGAACCTCTGTGATGCAACAGCCAAAACCAAATGAGTTGGGGGGGGGGGGGAGAAGGTAAATATACACATTATCTTTGATGGCACCAACCCCATTATTTCACATACCAAAATTACAAGTGCTAATAATTCCGTCATGAAAATAGTAATTTACCCTCACAAAACAGCCCAAAAATACATTATCCGATAGTTTAATTTCATTTTGTCAGGAATTAAAAAAAAGTATTAAAAAAGCAGGATTTATAACTAAAAAAACCCCTATAACATATCTGCACAGCACAGCAATTTTATAATTTATACATTAAACATTCTGGAATATTCTGGTCTGCTAATTTTAAATGCAATATTATCTCAGACTAAATTAAAGACTGTGTTTACTGTAACTACACTGCACATATTTCATTCCATAAACAAGAATACTTCCAAGAGGAAAATAATTCTGTTGCCATTATTGATAAATCAGCAATTATTTACTTAGATTGAATACAAAAAGTCAGTGAAAATACTGAAAAAATCCCTGCATTTTGGAAAGAATATAATATTATTTACATGTCTTAGAAGACATTGCTTAGACTTAGAAGTACTGCTAACTATAATTGTGCAGACAGAGCTCCCAAGTAGCTAAGGATAATACAAGAATGTCTTTGAAATAATGGGACATCATTTTTCATTATAAAGTATATACCTCATGTATGCCTACTTTGTACCGTAATTTCTCTTTTACTAAACCATTTTTGACCCTATGAAATCTCAGTTTCTCACAAAAAAATGCCTGACCGACAAGAAAAGACAAAAGCCTTCTGCTTTGAAAAGGGGTGATGAGAGTAAAAGCAACTTTTGTTATGATTTTGACCACTTTCCTCTATGTAGGTTCTTGGATTCAAGTGTAAAACTGCAATGTTGTTCTTGAGGGTGATTTCTTCCTTTTCTTTCTGCATTAGCAGGCATACTGGTTTCAGTGATGCTTTTGCTGTATTTCCTAAAGGTCGATGCAGGGAGGAGGGGGGAAGACGAGAAAAGAGAGCAAACCAGTTTCCTAGGAAGATGTTTGATGAAGTTTCTGTAATCTCAGCAAAGAAACAAACATCGGCACGCAATGTATGCCATTAATCACAAAGAAAGCCTTGCGAGCCTCCCGCAGCTGACGTCTGACACAAAGCATTCAAATGATATTTATGAATGATCCCAGTCTGAACAAGCTTTTTTTACAGAAGAAACAAAAATGCAAAGAGCATATTATAAACTGTTTGTGTTGCTCTGTCTCAAAAGGCAACGATGTATTTTCCAAGCAGAAAGAAAAGAAAAATACAGATTTTAGGGGAATTAAAAGATAAAAAAAAGTTAAAAGCATCAGAAGCCTGGGTGGGAGAAAAGAAATGGGGACGAAAGGAAGACAGGCTTACAAGACTAGGCCACAGAGAGAAGGCCACTAAATGACAAGAAATGAGGAAAAAAGAACACGGCTGCAACCATAAAAGGGAAAAGAATAAACAATTACATACAATGGAGTGCAGAAGCAGGTATGGCTCAGAAACTGTTATGAACAAAGCAGTTGAGGAAAGAAAGCTGTAATTCAATCAAGTGAGACTGAGACAGAAACAAGAAATGAAAGTTGGGGGGAAAAAGCAGGCATTGTAAACATAAAGGTGGTAGTTTGTACAGAAACTACTGCCAGCCACTGGGGAATGTAGGGAAGAAGCAGACCCCCAGGTCTGGACGGGCAAATAGATATAATGAAGGCGAGAAAGAGTGAGGAACAAATTCATGCAGCTTTCCAAAAGCTGGGAAGGCAATTCCTAATTAAATCAGAAGGCTGTGAAGGTGACAGAATATGGAAGCCATACACTCGTGTTCTTTGGAGCCAGCAAACTGCATACCTCCACATGGAGAGCATGGCAATTTAGCAGAGTGACAACTCTGCAGTATTCAAGATGGGACATTTTGGACACGAGTTTGGGTGCTTTTCAAGACTGTCTACCACAACAGAAGCATAATTTAAAATTACTTACTGCTGAGACACTGTCCTTCAGAAATAACCGCTGCCTACTGCAACACTAAGCTTAAATTAAAAACCAAACAAACTGAAAAACCCAAGCACCAACCAAAACATACCTTGCCAAAATACACTCTACCTGATGCCTTGTGACGGGTATAGAAGGGTGTGTGTGACCTCTAACCACCACACGGAAAACTGACTGAACTTGTACATAAAGTGAAGTCCTGGCTCTACAACAGCTTAACTCCTGATTCTGCTCTGCCCTCCTCCCACCTTCTCTTCTACTTCCTGCGTTCATGTTTAAGTGACAGTGCAGGGAGATGGTACTGGGAAAAGTCCATTTGAACGTCAACCTGGCAAAACCACACCAAAAACAGACCAAAGGAAGAAAAACAAAACCCTTTTAAGCCCTAAATAAGTCACAAGAGCAACTACTATGATCAATGGTCACAAAGTGCTAACACCAGTTCCAAGGCTGGGGCACCAACAGAGGTATGGGGAGTAGGGAAGATCTAAGCAACCACAAGGCTGGTCCGCGATCCCTGGGAAGGTGCTCAAACAACTAATCCAGAGAACCACGTCCAGGCACACAAGGACAAGGAAATCATCAGGAAGAGTCAGCATGGCTTCAGCAAGAGGATGATGAAATGTATGATGAAATGACTGGCCTAGTAGATGAGGGGAGAGCAATGGATATTGTCTACCTGCACTTCAGGAAAGCTTTAGACACTTTTCCCATAACACACTCATAGAGAAGCTGACAAAGTATAAGCTAGATGAGCAGACAGTGAAGTAGACTGAAACTGCCTCATCACCCAAATTCAGCAGGTTGTGATCAGTAGCATAAAATCTAGCTAGAAGCCAGTAACTAGCAGCGTGCCCCAAGCATCAACAATGCATCCAATCCTGTTCATCATCTTCATTAACGACCTGAGAATACACTCAGCAAATCTGCTGTGAGATTTAACACATCAGGAATGGCTGATGTGCCACTGAGGGCTGTGCTGCCACTCGGTGAGACCTCAACAAGCTGGAGAACTGGTCCAACAAGAACCTCATGAAGTCCAGTGAATGAAAGTGTGAACATATTTGGAACTTCTACTCTGCAAAAACTGGAATCCCCTGCACATAAGCACATCATCAGCCCACTCAAACATAAGCAGCTAACTTCAGCAAAGACACCTCAATCCATGCGCTTGCTGTCTAGATTACTTCCCCTTCTACACTGGCACCACTCTATAGATTACAGCAAAGAGTTTATAATGGATCCAGCACTGCTGGTTTCCTGCATAATTTACAGAGCGACCTCATTCCAGTTCTCAGAAGAGCATCCTGTGTCTGGCACAAACCATTTGACCGTGAGAGTAAAGTTGTCCGTCTCAGCACTAGTACCAGCAAGCGCAGCACAAACCTCAGTAAAACAATACAGTTTGCAGGTGACATAAGGTTAAACTGGTAACTTTGTAACTGCACTTTATAGCATCTGTATGCAT
Organism: Pezoporus wallicus; assembly: GCF_028554395.1. Classification (NCBI taxonomy): domain Eukaryota; kingdom Metazoa; phylum Chordata; class Aves; order Psittaciformes; family Psittacidae; genus Pezoporus; species Pezoporus wallicus. The sequence goes on from NW_026639755.1 coordinate 4,635,293, forward strand.
AACAGGTCACAAAGTTTCTGCTTTAAATTATGATGAGAGAACTGTGATTTAAACCGAGGATGAGAAACAAGAATACCTGTGCAAGGTCTTTTCTTCTTACATAAAAGCACTTCCACAGACACCTTCTATGATCCCTCAGACCTAATCAACAGTACTTTCAGTTCCACAAGCCTGTACCCTAAGGGCTCGTCTCCTTCATCAGCAGGGAAGACATTCTCACTTTATAGTAGAAACACAAATCTCTGTTAACTCTTTCCAGGATATACCTGGCAGACATTTATTCTAACAGTCCTAATTCAGCCATGACAGATATTTTGGGGTGACTGCACACATGCGATCCAAGTTGGGAAGAATGAAATGAGATCTCATTTAACTTCTCGTTCATGACTCTAAAGAACAGTATAAGCAAGCATGTCCAGCTGTTATCCTTACTGAGACAATTTGGTCTTTAACAGATTTCTGTGGTTGTTGGCATACAGAGGGTAACAGAGATGCGAGAAACCTGGTTTTTGGGTGTTTTTAGAAAAGACAAGATCAGGTATCTTTCACAAATAGAAAGAGGCATTCTCCGCATAACACTAGAGAAAACTAACACAAATCACATTTGAAGGTTGACAAACTCATGTCATCAACAGTATACACAGCCACCTGCTTTGGTGGAGAAAAGTACAAGAGACAAAGACTGAGACCGACCTGTAATGACGGGTAGACTTCCACTCATTCTGGGATGAGGCAGCTGAGGTCAGTACTTAAGCAATACTTAAATACTTTACTATTATTATTATTATTATCTATTTATTTTTAACTGGGGGAAGAGAAAGATGTTTACCAATCAGTGTGGTAGAATTCCTCTCAGTAAAAAAAGGTGTGACAATTGTGGTAAGTTGCAAAGGAGTTGGAACATAAGAATAATAGCCGTGTAAGACAACTGCTAACACATGCCCCATCATCGCATGCTTCACTCTAAAAAGTCTGGCTAGCTGTCCCACAGACAGCACGTGAAACAAGCATCAACAGTCCTCAGCCCTGCAGAACCACCATCCAGGAAGCAAATAATGTAAAAAATCATAATGAGATAGATGATATCCCTGACAGGGAAGACCAATCCCCATCACCATGTGAATCCATGGAGCTCAATGCTATACCTGTACCAAAACGATCCTTTGCATCACATCTCAGAGCAGAACACTGCACACTACGCAGCTCTATGAAAAAAGTCTTGCTGAGTTACTGCAACGTTGAAAATGCGTAATGGCAGGAAAGTACTTTGAATTACCCACCTCACACCAGGCCTGCAAGAAAGCACAGTACAAAACCAGCAGCTAAAACTGCTAGCAGGAAAGCAGCCTGTGCCGTTTTCGTTCAGGCTGTCTTATCACTATAAAAAGCCCCCTTTTTTTCCCCCATATTGCTCCTGAACCATTTGGAGGTCACTCCCCCTTTATTTCAGATCTAGAAGAGTAGCAGATCATGAAGAGCTTAATGCGGTACAGCATTTTCAGGTACTCAAACAACATTTCTTTTGGCATTTAACACTTGCTCCTGTGCTTTACATCTTTTAACAGTCCGAATAACAACCAACCCTCTGACAATGAACAATGTAAATAGGCTGGCATGAACTTATGCTAGCTAAAAAATTAATTACTACATTTTCAATCCAATCTTATTCTCTACATTGATGAGCTTAAATATACATCTGCGTAAAAACAATCTGTCTCTCAGAGTTACTTAAGATCCATATTAGTATTCCTGGTTTACAACCATAAAATAGAGCACTACCTTAAAACTAAAGATGTAGTTAGAATTAAAATTAATTACAATGTGCTAAATGACAAAGAAACCGAGATGCACCCCATACAGAATACAGACAGATTGGTTATGGAAAATGAAGAACTCTAAGTAAGTATCTACCCTACAAAGTAGGTCACAGAAAGAAAGAAAAAGGAAACTTTAATGCTCCTGACAGTGAGATAATGGCACTTTTATGCAAGAGATAAGTTCAGGGAAAAAAAGTATTTTTACTGCTACATTTATTACTTGAAAAGTGGTAGTATTAAGAAGGCACAATCCCATTGTGCAAGGTGTGATAGGAATAGGTAAGAATGACTCATGTCTGGCCAGAAAAAGCTTTCAGTCTGAATAGTAGATGCTATTTTATAAGTCCCATGCCTTTCTGCAGTGAGTTATCACAGCAAGAAGGATACAACACATCTCAAAACAGAAGCTCATGTTTTATCAGTCTAAGTGTCCTGGTATACAGTAAGTGTAATGTCCTAGTTTGATGCAACTAGGAATTGGAAAACTCAAGTGGACATTTCCTTAACATTTGAATGCAAAGGTTTGTACATACAAATGGACAAAGTCAGCTTTCACTCCACTATTTTCTGAACACTGAGACTTCAGCTAAAAAGACGTAACTGGATAAAGTTTGCCTAAAACCATCTTTCCTCTTGTGCTAATAGTACTTACCAACCAATACTCAGCTAACAGAGAACACACATTACAAATAATTCTAGAAATCAGGTCAGAGTGAAGTTTTTCACTCAGATAACTGACTGATAAAACCAAAAACCTCACCCTGTTTGGGGACAATCAAAACTACCCACAAATTCTGGGCACTAGGCTTAGATTGAAACAGTGGAGAGAAATTGTGACAAAAAAAGCATTGCTTGCTTTCACTTTAAATGAATAAATAAAGCACATTACAAGCATTTATAAAAAAAAAAATTGTGACATAATGCAAGAAATAACATATAGCAAGTATTTTCTTTGCCTAACAACTTCATATCAGACCACTCTTTCGCTATTCCATTTATTTTCCAATGAAGAACTGTTTTCCTTAGCAGTAACTTCTTTGGTATTCTGTTATCTTTGCTTTGTTTCTCCTTAGTTGCTCTTTCTCTCTAAGGAGAGGAGTGTGGGGCAAGCACAACCCAGCAGCCCTAAAATGATATGAAACATTTGCCTGTTCACTCAGACAGCAAAACCCCTTTAAGTACACTTTGCATAAACAGACCTCTAACAGCCTTGCAATTATCAGTCATTTGAATCAAGTGACCAAAGCAAAGGTTAACCTGGAGTAAAAGAAAGCATGGCAGCTAATTAATATGTCAAAGTAGCCCTCTGCTAAAAGAGTTAATGAAGCTTATGAAGGACACACGTGTGCCTTTTGTTGTCCAGGCTTGCCTCTGCAGCATGGTGCAGCTGAGTTTGGTTACTTACTAGGCAGCCATGGGGACCTGGGTGGCTCTCCAGCACCCTGCCTTGGCGCTGAACTGCAAGCCAATGTGACCAGGCAGCAGTGATAGCTGAGGATGGTCAGCCCCACAATGGGCTCCTAACATGGCAATGGAGACCAGGAGTACAGGATGGATGACAAGGTCTTTCTGTTGATATTAAAAGCCATCACCAAAAGATCCCCCCGAATGACTACCAAAAAGCCCATCCACACACCACCACCCTCAACGTCTGTGCAGCTGTTGGCATGTATGAGAAGATGCTAAGCACCTCCAACCCAAACTATCCTATGATTACCATACTCTGTCCACAGACGGACAGTGACAGCTTCAGACACTAGCAATAAAACAGATTTATCCATTACAAAGAGCACCTTTTCATATGCTCCTCCTCAAAGGAGTTCCTAATGCGTGCTACACTTCCACCTGGAAAGACTAGTACTCAGTCCAGTCCTGCTACCTGAGAGAAATTATTCTTCTCCTTGTTTAGGCAATCAATACAGTGTAAAATAAAAAATTATCTAGTAACTTCAATTTACATGAAAATCCACACCAAAATATTGGCCTACAGCAAAACAAAACCCATACGAAATACAGCACATAAATGTGATCTGGGAAGAGGAATTTTAGAGGTAAGGAGAAAATTACCTTTGTTTCTGTGACTATATAAAACCCCAGCTAGTTTTAGGAGAACCAAATAGTCCTTAAAGGCTAAATTATTCACATATTTTGACCGATTAATCTTCCCATTTTCATTCCATTTAAAATTCTTTTTGTGGGTTTTTTTTTTAATTACTGAAAATTTAAAATAGTTATTTCCCCTGAACTTAGTGTTCAGTCCTGTTCTCCAGAAAGAAAATTAGGCCTTTACAGTTCTAAGCTATCAAATCCTTACAGTATCGCTCCTTCCATAGGAAGGAGATAAAAATAAATCAAGAATTAAACACCTATTATGGTAAGTCCAAAGAAACACACAAAAAAAGCCCCCAAAGGAGCATTCCGTCTCTTCTTCCTCAGCATCACAGCACTCACTCCTTTCCCATCAGAAAACATCAAGCATCCTGATGAGCTCACACTTGATCATTTTCAGCAGTCGATTCTTTTTCCATGGATGCCTGCGCTTCACTGTGACACCATGAAATCAAACCTGCCAGGCTTTTACCTGCAAATACATTACTCAGGCCAGCAGGCATTCCCGATGTTATCTTCATGCTTTAAATACTAGGATTATCAACTGGTTGATGGTCAATAAGACCAAAAAGTCCGCATTTGTATGATGTTGACCTATTGACAGATTAAAGAGAAATATTCACCAAGACTCAGCTCTTCATGTCACAGGCAAGCTGCTACGAGCATGTGCACAGAGGACCTTGACTTGACACCTACTTAGAACCCAAAAATCTCTTGTTTAGGGTGTTTCCTTTTACATGCTGGGACAAACAACAGCAGAATTGAACTGTAACAAAACCAAGCTAATAGGAACAGAGTGGATTTGCACTGCTAAGAAAACAACCCCTTTTGTCAAGCAAACCGCATGCTTGACAAAGATTCTCGTGCATGCAATACTGGCAGCAGTATTCGCTCCAGAAGGTGCACACGCTTTCTCACAAACACCTCCAAGAAACACATGCAAATGAAAGGCTTTTAGCCTTTTTCACAAGGTATCTGCATGCCATCCAAGCTCAGCAGAAAGATTACGGTGTCTAGAGAGAGGTGACATTTTAGTAGTACAATACACTTCATGCAATTCCCGACACACATCCTACATGAACCTCATCAGGTGTTTAGGGAATGAGAAGCTGACTACTGAAAGCGATTTCACACATCTTTCAGCTCTCACCAGGTCTGCATGCAAAGCTGACACTTTTTGGAATCAGACAGATTTGTAACACACTTTGGAGAACTTTAGGATCCCAAACCAACAGACGAGATTCAGCTAATCACACATTATACTCTGCAAAAGGCAGAAAGTAAGGCGGTTTAGTCTGGTTTCCCCAAAACACAAGGTTTAAATCATTATGCCAACCAATTTTATTCCTCCTTACCCCATCCATACTGCTACCATTCCCTTTGGAAACTCCTGGCCAATTTCATCTAAGCTTTAGAGGACTGGGTCTCAAAGGATTTCAGTGAGTTTTGTGGAAGTCACTGGTCAGGTAAAGGACAGAAGGACAAAGCCCCTTACGAAAGGCAAGGCTACAGCTACACTGCGGCTTAACAGCTGCCCCGGGTCCACACGCATACTCATGCTTTTAAGAGTACAGGTCCAACATAAAAAGACTGCTGGTTACCCATGGGAGTTCAGAGGCAGTGAAGGAAGAGGACAAGTGCAAAGAGGAAACCAGTGTATACAGAAATTAGTTTTAAACTCCTTATAAGGAATGAGAATGGACACAGAATAATGGCATTGCTATTAAGGACAGAAGCCACAAGACATATGTGGGCAACCTAGGGTTAGTATATCAGTCTGGAGAAAATAAAACAGCTTTGTTCTGCCGCTTGCAGAACAAGCTACTGAATTCGTCCAGATATAATTCAGTAACACTGACAAAATGCTTTGAGCTTCATTGCATTTAAGCCACTGCACTTAAGGTAGCACAGCTGAGCAAGCGGAAGCATTCTGCAACATGTGGCAAGGTCTTCAGGAAAGTCAAAACCTGAATACTGATTATAAGCAGCTTGAACAACTTAGAAGAGCTCACCACCTCTTTTTTAATTATCTGACTCCTTCCAGTTTGAAAACAGACATTCATCCAGTGCTCCAGTCATCATCCTTTAGAAATCACTGCACCATCAGTTAACACTGTCGCCTGCCATGCAACAATGCCCTTATCCCATCTCCCATGGAACATTAAGTGCAATGGGAAGTGGGGATGAGTCAGGATGCTGGGTTTGCCCTGCAGGTCAAAATAACCTGACAGTGTAGAATACAAATGGTAGGCTGATTGCAGAGCTACAAATTCTTTACTAAAGGGCCTGTAATGTCTAATGATAGAAACCATCCCCACCAGATCCTCAGAAAGACAGGAATGCAGAAAATAGCATCATTTCCTCTCACTCTTTGCAGAGCCACTGAAATGTCAATCAGTTGTATGCTCTTTGACACATGGAAATCTAACTGTGCTCCACCGTGCATACGCATTATGATACACCTAATTAGGCAATTATACATCTTTTTTTCCCCCACAGGACCTGTGTGTTCCAGGAGAGTGAGAAATTGTGCTGAATAGTAAGATCTGGTCTGGATTCAGGTACTTCTGGAGAGAGACAATTTACAGGGTAACCAAAACTTGTACCCCAACTTCTGGCCACAGGTCAAGATGCCCCTGGATTCGGTACAGCGGATATGCACTATCCACTTAAGATACATCTTGGGGCACCCATTCAGCAGGCTGAAGAAAGACAACGCTTGAGTAGGTTCAGCTTCAGATGCTGGACACGCAGGAGCTCACCAGTCATGAAGAGAAGCAGAATCCACAATAAAGACAACAAAAAGAGCTCTCAGCAGTCTGACTGCGACAGGGCCTTTGTGCAGGCATTCCTTTGACATGCTACCTGGTAGCCTCAGAACTGTGAGGAGTTTTGCTTCTGGGATCTCTGGCAGTTAAAATAACTTAAAATGGCCCATGCTAGTCAGACAGTTTTTGCTTCTGAGTACACAGGTTGAATGGTGCTTATGCAACACATCAGCATTTAATACTTGGGCTCACTCAGTTTCTGAACTGATCAGATGAAGACTCTTTCCTTGGTCTCTTCCCACATTAACACCAGAGACCACTGAGATTAAAGAACAAGCAAATGAACAAAAATTTTCAGTGATTTTAAGGGATTTGGACATGGCCCTAAGATGTTGACAAGAAAAATATCTGATCATACAAACGTATCACAGCAGAACTCCTCTTAGGAACAGGGATTTTGCTTAGATAGTCTAAACAATGCTTTACATCCACGTCCTGCCAAAGGCATCCAAAAGACATTAGAGGTCTGCAGTGAGTGCTACCCAAACAAGTGTAAGTTTCTGGGGCAATGTTAGGATTCTCATTAGAAAAATCACTAGGAAAATGTTAACTAAGGAGGTGATCCTGCCCCTTTACTCTGCTCCTGTGAGACCTCACCTGGAGTATTGTGTGCAGTTCTGGTGTCCTCAACATAAAAAGGACATGGAACTGTTGGAACAAGTCCAGAGAAGGGCCACGAGGATGATCAGGGGACTGGAGCACCTCCTGTATGAAGACAGGCTGAGGAAGTTGGGGCTGTTCAGCCTGGAGAAGAGAAGGCTGCTTGGAGACCTCATAGCAGCTTCCAGTATCTGAAGGGGGCCTGTAGGGATGCTGGGGAGGGACTCTTCATTAGGGACTGTAGTGACAGGACAAGGGGTAACGGGTTCAAACTTAAACAGGGGAAGTTTAGATTGGATATAAGGAGGAAATTCTTTCCTGTTATGGTGGTGAGGCACTGGAATAGGTTGCCCAGGGAGGTTGTGAATGCTCCATCCCTGGCGGTGTTCAAGACCAGGTTGGACGAGGGCTTAGGTGATATGGCTTAGTGTGAGGTGTCCCTGCCCATGGCAGGGGGGTTGGAACTTGATGATCTTAAGGTCCTTTCCAACCCTAACTATTCTATGATTCTATGATTCTATGAAACAAGCTGGAAGACAAACTTCAAATCCATAAACCCACATCAAATCCAATCAAACATATAAAACACATGTCACCAGTTAATAGGCTGAAAAACTTAAATCCTCATTGTAACAGCTTTACCTGAAGCGCCTAGAGACAAAACTGGATAAACAGCTGAGCTCCCAACCTGTCAGTTCTTCTATTAAATTTATACCTTGCAAATCACTCTGTAAAATCTTTCTTTACAGCCATATTTGCCTCAGAGAACTTGACTCCCAGTATAATCATTTCAAGGTAGTAATTATAAGCCAAACAATCTCTGCACTGAGAGACCGCCAGTCACACCTAAGTTACGGAGTCACTTACCTGAGCACTATTCTGTGCCCTCTTCTTGTTCTATTCAATTTATTATGAGCAAACTCAAACGTATTAAGAGCTCCTTCACTAGCCCGACAAGATAAAAATGAGCTATCCTGGGCATGCTAATTGAAATGTGTTGTTTCCCATCTTCATTAAACACTTCAATTTAAAGAGCCTCGTATTCATCCACACCTAAAACCACATAAAGCGAATTAATTACATACATGGGAAACTGAGCACTCGAGCCAGAGAAAGCAACAAACACACCTGAAGCCTCCCAAAGCATTCTTAACCAAGTTATAATGCATGAATCCGAACAGAATCTTTTTGTTTCTGCTTTTGCTTTGCCCTGACTAATGACATACAGCTGTATTTACGTTGCTGCATATCTGCGTATAACGTGCCTGCAACCTATGTAAGATAAGCAAGGCATCTTGCTGTTGGACCATTAACTTTTGGCTTTTCTGACCCGTGTGCTCAAAACGTTCCGCCTTAATACCCCCTTCATTTTCTTTGCCCTGAATATTTGCACACACAGTGTGCAGACCTGTTTCATGTTCGCAGTGCTAGAATTCCTAGCTGCACTTTGATCACGGCCCAGCGAGGGGTAATTTTCTACCTTGAACATGTCAGCCCAGCAAAAAAAAAGAACCAACTGTTCCCAGTCTCGGAGATTTAGAAACAAAAAATCCACAGTTGCCGAAGTTATCTGCTTCTTATCAAGACCCGTGTTTGGCACCAGATGCATTTGATTCATTCATCATTGTCAGTGCACTCGCACACTAATTATTTCAAATTGTTTCCTCAGGCAGAGGTCTAGGACAAATGCAGGCAAGCCAAAAATAGCAGTGATGAATAATTACGCATAATTTACCTCAAGGCCTGGGCCAGTCTATCATTAAAACTTTTCTTGCCACCTGTGAGCCAGGCTAACAGTGGACTTCAAATTAGTTCAAGATCCCTCTCCTCTTCTAATACAATGCCAACATTTAACCTTCCCATTAGCAGTTTTCTGATGCTTTAAACATTTCCAATAAAACGCCGCCAAGGTTCCTTCTTTTCCATCTTTTTTAACACTGCTTTTGCATTTCACAGCATCCTGGGTTCAGCAGTAGCAGTCATTTTTTCTCCTTCTTAGTAGCTGGTGCAGTGCTGTGGTTTTGACTTTCGGCCTGGAAACAGCACTGATAACACCGATGGTTTTAGTTACTGCTCAGTAATGTTTACTCTGACCAAGGACTTTGTGAGTCTCATGCTCTGCCAGGGAGGAGGGGAAGCCGGGAGGAAGCAGAGACAGGACACCTGACCCAAACTGACCAAAGAGGTATTCCATACCACAGCACGTCATGCCCAGGATGTAGAAGGGGGCAGTTACCCAGAACAGTTAGATCACTGCTCGGTCAGGCTGGGTATCAGTCTGTGGGTGGTGAGCGGTTGCATTCTCTTCCCTTGTTATTTCTCTTATCATTATTATTGGTGGTAGCAGCAGTGATTTGTGTTATACCTTAGTTACTGTTCTTATCTCAACCCGTGGGAGTTACATTCTTTCGATTCACCTCCCCATCCCTCTGGGAGCCGGGGGAGGAAGGGGCACGGAGCGAGTGAACTGCATAGCTGACTGGGCTTAAAGCACAACACATAGCCCGACAGTAAGTTTGCTAACAAGAAAAATGTCAGAGATGAGGTCAACACATGCAACCTCACTGTAAGACTGTAGCACAAGCTTCTTAGAAAAGTACAATTCTTCTTCCTCGACCTCAAAGTAAATGATGATATTTCAAACACTAAAGCTGTTTCAGTCCCTAGAACTTTCTCTATTATCTAACTCCACATGGAGAAAAGGAGAGAACTTTCATAACACTGACATTTCAAACAACAACAATAAAACCAAAAATTGATTAACGCTTGTTCCTGCAGGTCTGGAAGTATCTGTTTAACTTTTACAGACGGCAAACTTGCTAATTCCAATGGGATCCAAAGAGATGAGTGATACAGGTGTAGTGTGTTTGGCAGAACTAGAGCTGTAGTTCATTCATTGTAATGAATCTACCTTCTATGTTGCTCTGATTTAAGCTATTCAAATTACAGATTTAAAATAGGAACAGCTGAAAGAAAGAAAACCCACCCTGAACACTTCCATGAGAAGAAACACGTATCACACTGAAAACTAAGAGCATGTTCTACTGATAGCTCCTAACCACTACACCAGTTTGGGAGTATACTACAGACCTTTCACTTTCACAGAGAACAGAAGACAAGTAATAGTAACTAGAGCTGGCAATGCACAAATTACAAGCACTGCTTACTCAGGGAAAACCATTTATGAACTCCTCCATTCAGGTATGAATACACAAACATCAGGCCTCTCAGGGATGATAAATACTCCACTGTTCAGTAAGCAGTAAGATATGCAGGAAGCAGTCAGCTAGGTTCTGAAGTCACTTAAAGTAAGGATATTTTTATGTACTTTCCTCATGCAAGACAACAAAAACCACCCAAGCAGAGAGAAATTTTCCAAAAAAAGGTACATCCAGTACCAAAATGTAAGATATTATTAATAAAATAACACATAGGAAAACATGAGTTCAAGCTGTCTTCTGCACAGCTCCATGAAACATTAACTACAAATAGCTCTTCTATTAAAATCAAATATTCCTAAGATACTAAAGGGTGAGTTTACTTGGTCTGCTCAGTTCTAAAGCTGATAAACAACTGTGCATTCTCACAGACCTTGACAGAAGACAAAGCAGTGTGTTTCAAACTGGTGCTTACTAAACTTGGTGAACAGAAGGGAAAAAAAAACCAGGCTTGCAGTGGAATTCTTCTGAGATGCTCTGGCATCTCCACCTGGGTTGGAAACAGAGCTGCACATTGGATGCCTGTGCATCCCACTGAACTGTGTGGAGCAAACTGGAGCAAACTGCAAATTTCTAAACCACAGATAAAGTAAACTGAAAGGAATGCCAAGAATGAATACAGAAAAGGGAAGAATGTAAATCCACCTCCTCTATGGGGTATCTCTGTGGCCGCCATGCAACTGAAGTCTCTTGCATGTGCAGTTTATACAACCTGTTTGACATTGCATATATGATTATCAAAACATTTCATCTCAGAAAACAAATAATGATTGGGATCTTTCATTAACATATTCTGCCATCTTGCCCATGTCATGGCCCAGTTCCTAGGATCATCTCCAATAACTAATTCCCTGTGGCTGAAAGAGATGGCACTAATGTCTGATCTCAATTCTGTGTTGAGTGTGGCTGATTTACTATTATGGAAGTTTGTTATTTACATATCTACTTACGTTTATTACAAAGACTTAGGAAGTGCTTTACAATTTATAGAACAGATATCTCCAGGTCCTTCAAGACTGAATTAATGCAGCCATGGTGGGCTAAGTTTTGGGATTCAAGCATCCTTTTTCCACTTTCATTTTCCAAACGGCAAAAACAACGGCATAAGCTCATCCTTCAGCTGGTTTCTATCACACACACACCCCTTCAAAGCAAGGCATAGGCTGCTAAATGCTCCTTAAAGCAGATTCATTTTATCATAAGCTACTTGAAAGCTTTGCCATAAAACTGAAGTTTTCACAGCAACTAGAGCTGACAGTACAAATATCAGTAATCACCATTTTGCTTTACTGCCACTACACATGAAATTTACCACTGATGCAGACAGAGAGAAACTAGTGCCTAAGTTACCCAACAGAAGAATTAGCATTGTTTTTTGAACCTGGTGGAACGTAATCTGCATTCTAACCACTCAACCAATACAAATTAACCAACGGGGTTTAGAAGGAACTAGCTTTATTTTCTTTGTCACATTGTGATTTTTAAGAGGCAAAACCAAATAAAAACCCCACAATTTTCATAAAATGGATTACAAGTTCAACTGGATCTCAAGTAGAGATCATAAATTGACTTACAAGTTCAACCGGATCTCTCTCAGCTGTTGAAATCAGATGTTTAAATCTTAATTTGGCCTAATCTTCTTTTCCATAGGGATTCACATTTTTAATGGCAGAGTTATAGTGCATATTACTTGAAAATGCTTATGAAAAACATCCATGAAATTTTCTATTATTCCCTAATTCAAGTATGCTTGGATAGGAATAACCAAGTTGTCAAAGCCCAAACTGGAAAGTTTCTTATGTCCCCTGTACAAGGAGGAATTTCTTTCGATGACATTAAAATATGAAACAGTTCTTTTCCCTTCAGGTGATAAACAGTACCTAGCGTTCCTGTTCACTGTATAAATCAAAATGATTTCCCTCTTTCGCTATCTCCGTGTCTCTGATTTACCACCGTTCAGTCTAACTTCAGCTTTGCGTACAAATCGGAGGCAAGCAATTAATGAAACATTAATAAACTATTACTTTCAAAGAGAACTATTACTGTTCAAACACTTGACATGATTCACTGGCTTCATCCGGGAAGTCCTTCTGCAACCACTGTTAATCTGCACGTTCCCATTCTTACAGCCATTTGACCTTCTCTTGACTGCTGATCATCACCATGCATGGAAAAGCCTTCTTAGATTCCTTCAAATGATACCTATGCTCCCATCAGTTCAAAACTAGGACACTGACCAGTGAGCTTGCTTCCTACTATTAGCAACAGAAAGGGAACAGCAATGGCAGAGAACCCAAAGAAAAAACAGAAGGGGTAACAGCAGTTAGAGAACTAAACAGAGAAAAACCTAAATGGTCATATAAAAGTTATTTAAAGAATAAAGAAATACAAATCACTACTTTCATAAGATTCACCAGGGTTAAACTCAAAAAGTACTCATTAAAAAAGATCCCATTATGAAACAGGAGACTGATTATCAGCAAATAGTTCATAACAGTGAGAGATATAAAGCAGGCTGGAAAAAAGATCTCCCAGAGGAAGCCTATTAGCTGGAATGTTAAAATTAGGCTGAATAACATAGAAGAATATGTACTTCAGGGATCCAACCTGCTCATCTAGGGGATAAAAAGATGCACTTTCAAGTGTTTTACTTTCCCAGTTTAGCTGGATTTATTTTGCTTCTTTGGGCAATACCTGCTTAGGAGGTCTGAAATGAGGAAAGTAGAGAGAAGAAAGCCAAGCAGTAAGACCACCTGCATTCCTTCAAAGAACTGGGAATAAATAGCCTGAGTTAGGCTGTAAGAAATAGCTTATTTCAGCACATTACCATGTTGATAGCTAACCAGAACAGGTACAGCAAGATCATTTTATTCTTGCAGTTACATGCTAAAAACTCCTGGACATAGCAAAAAGCCAGAAAACAGTCTAATACCATAAAAGGCACCTCCACAATTCTTACAGGCCTATTTGCTTCTTCTAAACACAATATAGTAAGATTTAAATAAATTAAGGAAGACTACTGAAAATGTAGATGCTAATAAAATTACCACTGATCTTCCACATATTGCAGCAGTAGCTCTACGGCTACTAAGGTGGACCCATTAGTGACCAGTTCTTAGAGGAATGATTTTGATGCTTGTTTGCAGTCTCTCCTCCTGGGGTGGGAATCCATAAGTATCCAGTTATGGCCTCAGTTATTTTAACTCATCTCTACCTATAGCTTTCTCTTATGTATTGGGTAACAGGAGAAAGATGGAAAGTTCAAGATATATTCTATATTGTTACCTTCTACAGCAGCTTTGAAATACAACAGCGCTGCTTGAAGCACTAGCTACTCTTATGACATCTTTCAGGAACAGGTGAAACACCTTGGGTTTGATCCAAGAGCAAAAAGGGTTCTACCCTACAGGGTCCCACACTGCTCCTATGGAACACACTGGTTAGACTGGCCAAGGTAAGGCACAGCGTTTCCTGCTCTTCTGCACTTACCAATCACACTTCTCATAGTCATAAACCTCTGAAAACTCCAAGCCGAAAGGAAGACGAGTAGGGCAGGGGGTGGTGGTGGTGATGGAGCCTTTGTACTGGTCTCTCAAAAAGGTCTTGTTTCTGATCCACCTGTTGCTTTTCAGTCTAAAGCTGTCTCCTACAGTCCCCTCAGCGCTCATTTTTAGTACTAGAATTACCTACAATTTTTACATCCTCGTTTTATTACATCCAGATACTGTTTAGGAACGAGCGAAATCTTGCCCTAAAGCAAATTAATATGATAAATTATACTATGAACACAGCTATAACATCATTGGCACCTTAAATGAATTTCTCCCAGAAAATTTCCCCAAAATAAACACTTCATTTTTTTAACTGCAACGACACCGATACCATTAAATTATTTTATCTCCACATGCCTCCATTTTTTATTCCAGACGATGCTGCTCTCAAGCAGCTTCTTTTCCATGTCTCTTCAACGCTACACCCTCAACTTACTTGTCACAAAACATCTGCTTTGAGTAAAATAATACCTATAGAAAAAAAGATAAAATTCTGTTCGTCGCATTTGCTCAAGCAGGCTATAACTAACAGGACAATGAAGGGTATCGGGTATTTATGACAAACTCTGGAACAAATTCAGGGATGCTGTGAGCTATGGTGTCAGTTAGACATGGTGAAATACATCTAATTCAGGGTGAAAAAGGCTGGCTGATGTTAAGAAAGAAAAAGACTGTCCTCTTCCCCCTCAATCCAAAGGAAAATACAGTAACTGGATGGCTGGTTTGTTTCGTGACCATACAACAGCCTGTGATCCAGCTTTCCGGGAAAGCCTGGAAAACCCTCTATCCCAGTTCTGCATTGCACTGCTTCCTCTATTTACCATGGCCACAGGCACAAATGGAAATACAGGCTGCCTTAGGAGAGGAGTAGGGAAGTTGATCTTGGCACTTGTGACCACTGTGCAGTAAGTGCAGAGAGCAGGAGGGTGCAAGAGAAAGTGACAAAGCCCCATCTATCACCCAAACGCAAAATCTGACAGTGTTTGACCTTCAATTGCTTTGGATTTCTGTCTTTTATATCTGCAAGTTATTTTTCCATTCTCATTTTTCCACATCCATGCTGCCATTCCTGAGTACAGTAAATCTCTCCTCTTTCAGACATATAATCTCTTTTAATATCCTGCTCTCTCTTATCACGCTGCAGTCCTCCCATGTAATATATTGTCCATACATTTTTTCACATGATATAAACTTTAACAGCTATGGATGTGACTGAAATACAACATGAGCTATTTTGCTCCTATAAAGATATTCTATGAAGGTTCACATTTGTTCTTTACACTTAAGTAAGATCCAGGTCGTGCAAATTTAAGAACATTATTTTAGTCTCAAACTCCAAGTCATAAAGGGCACAACACCATTTTAAGCCAAATACTGCAATTAAAATGCTACAACTCAAAAAATGGGACGTGTCATTGCGACAGCTGACAAACATATCAGCCATAAACAGATCGTGTGCATGACACACAGATCCCATGCCATAAATTAAAACAAAATTCAGTATGGGCTGTTTTTGAGGAACCAAGAGTGTTATAGAACACTGTTTGAAAAATGGACAGCGATACTCGATCCTCCTTAACAAAATGCTGTTATTTCTTAAAATGAACTGCACTGGGTTCAGCAGTAGCAGTCATTTTTCCCTTTCTTAGTAGCTGGTGTGTGCTGTGGTTTTGACTTTTGGCCTGGAAACAGCGCTGATAACACTGCTCAGTCATGTTTACTCTGACCAAGGACTTTGTGAGTCTCATGCTCTGCCAGGGAGGAGGGGAAGCCAGGAGGAAGCAGGGACAGGACACCTGACCCAAACTGACCAAAGAGGTATTCCATACCACAGCACATCATGGCCAGGATGTAGAACTGGGGGCAGTTACTGGAAGGAGGGGGTAAGGAAGTGGGGGAGTGAGAGAGAGACTGCGTGGCTGGGCTTAAACCACGACAGTTCCTTTTGGCGCCCAACGTGGGGCACGAAGGGTTGAGATAACGACAGATCTGACCTGAGTGTGTCTAATTGTATTTGTGATAAGCATTTATTGTTTTGAATTAATAGACACTCATCACAATGCTGATTTATTGGCTCTCAAAGTTGTTGCTCCTGCTTAAACCACGACACGAACCCACTCACCCACCAAATGTCTGGTTTTTTGCTACTTTTCGGCCTTTTGCTAGGATAATCCCATCAAACACTTGACAGAGCTCACGCAAGAAGCTTCTGCAACTACACATCCAATACCCTACTAAACTGAGTCAATGATCCTAAGGAAGCATTCTTAAACAGTGGTTTATTAGTTACCACCTACCTGAAGCTCTTCACTGGTATGAGCTTTACTATTCGCAAACACCACCACAATAAACCTTTATCTTGTAGTTTACAATGTGTCAATATATGCTAAGAGAAAATTAAGGAGCTTCTGCTGAAAATGACATTACAGAAAACCTGAAAACTGAGTCCATGGAGTCAAGCAACAACAGTTACATGAGTTATTGGTCTCCAAATATCAAAACTCTCCATAGTTTTGAGACATGTTCAATAATAGAGCAAAAAAATCACAAATCAAAGCTTAAGACCTCAGATGAAGAATCCATACTTCAGTAATTTTACTTCTTGTACCATTTGGTTCACTCTAATTTAATACTGCAACAACTGGCATAAACCACAGTCAGGAAACAGAAAACTACTTTCTCATTAAAAATTACTTTCTTGTTCACCTTCTCATACCCCCAAAACCAACTTTTTAATGTGATTTTTATTGTTTTTTTTTTCTGCCAGCTCCTGTCTGACATTTTCTTTCTTTTCTTTTTTTTTTGACCAAAGAAAACATGCTAGTGAGACATACAGCACCTATGCAATGGACCATGCTAGTGAGACGTACAGCACCTATGCAATGGACACATCCTCTCTTTATCATGAGATAACACAGACTACTAATTTCATCTTAGGAAGCAGCACTACTTCATGTTAATGAACCACATGCCTACGCCTTCGACAAAGGTGTGTGGGGGAAGATGTTTCTTAGCTGTAAGAATAATCAAACCTGTAAAATCAGCCTGATATAAATAGAGCAAAACTTCATTAAGCTACGATTCTAGCTGTTACTACACTTGCAGCCACTTAGATTTAGTCATTGTCTGGGAAGGAAATGTGATTTCATTAATACTGTAAAATAAGCATTTATTCTGGTTATATAGTAATATAACCACAGTATGTAAGAGCTGTTCCTCTGAAAGCAGCATACTAATGCTACAGTAAAAAGTAGCCAAATTGAGATCAGGTTTGCATCCAAAGAATTTCCTATGAATGTTTCAATCAAAGAGGAAAACAATTGAAAAGCCCCAAACCCTAAAGCACACACATATTCCCTTCCAACACTATGATTATAGCTGCCATTGAAACTGTGCTGAAGCCCTAGAAAAACTCATTGCAAATTACCTATCGGTCAAAGGCACATTCTGATCCATGACTTTCATGCATAAATGGATTTACTTTAACACCACTGGAAGACCTATGCTGTCAGTCCACAGAATGGTCAGTGAAACTAGTTCCACATACCAACCTTTAGCAAGACCAGTACAAGTTACATCCACTGCATTTGGCTACTTCGATATACTAGCACGCTGCTTAGCATCAGAAATATCAGTTCATGAAAAAGTATGCACACTTCATGTTCGTTTAGAAGATTCTTGTTGAAATTAGTCTGTATGCACTTAAAAAACCCCCAACCAAAACATGGACCTGCTTACATGACAAAAAGATGTGTAAGGGAGACTGCAATGATAAAAACCTTTGACCTGTAAGGTACTTTTGGGTTTAGTGCCATATAATCCAGATAATTCACTACATCATTTTTAACTGAATACCATAAGCTACAACCAAGCTCACAGACTTGGGGGGTGGGATATTATTGTTGTTTTTAAATTATTAGTAACAGCTCATTTTCCATTGGGGAATTTCTAATAGGAAAGTAGAGCTAATGTGTTGGTATATGGCAGTGAGCACCAAAAGGTCAGCTGATGAGCAGAAAATACTTCTTAACACTGACTTACTATCATGTAAATGATGCAAATATTCTATTTCCCTGATACTGATTTCATCCAATTACTGAATCAGGGACTATGGGCTCCCAAAAGCTTACCTGTACTTCCAGAGCTTGAAATTAAAACCCTCTATGTAGAGCTGCCTTCTGCCAACTTCACAGGACTGTGTGTACTGGCTGCCAGTCATGGCCATCAGCAGCTTGAAGAACAGCTTTTTCTTTCACACTTACACTACTAGAACAATGGTATTTACAAACAGGACAGGACTATGGCTTCTGACACAAACCACCGTCAAAACACAAATGGGAAACAAGAAAAAGCCTGTTCTCAAAGGAAATTGAGCAAATTGTGAGCTTGCTGGCACCTGAGACTCCTGTTGAACCATGACGCCTGCTGGTGTTCCCACCCTCACAATAAAGTAAGCATGCCACAGCTGTGAGAGACCTTTCACCAACCCAGCACATCAGTCAAACAGAAAAGGAGCTATTAGTATATATGAACAAACTCAGATGGGCTCAGATGCTTGAATCCAAAGTCCTAAATTGGTAATTGTATTAAAAATAAATAAATCTTAAAAAATAAAAAAGTAAAAAAAGTAAAAAAAAAAAAAGACAGAAGTTCCCCTTGCAGATCAAGGTTCTGATTTCAGAAATTCAAGAGCAGAAACTTCACCTTCTTGAGGACTAGGTACCTGAAGCAGAAAAAGGGGCAGGAAAGACAGAACTCAGGACTCCATGATGTAATCGATTTCATTCAGGTTATAATCCTAAAATAATACTTTTAATGATGGAGTAAGTCATTCTCACGTGTGTACATAACACACATACCCAATAAAGCGAAAATCCACAGAGAATGAACTCCCACAGAACCCAAATCTTAGCACCACCTTAGGAAATTCCCTACAAAAGCAGCCTGTATGCCTACAAATTGCATACACCCTTTCCCTGCATACTCAGTTCTCACTCTCTCCCTTCTTCATTGCCTCCCAGCATAAACATGGAAGGCTTAACTAAGTGTGAGAACTAGACTCACATTTACCAAGTTTTGTGACCTACTGCTAAGGTCAGAATTCATCATCATACCACACTCCTAAAGGGAGATGCTGTTTGACAGACTTACTTTTGACGGGCAAAAGATGCTACCTGCATGGAAGACATGATACCTTTTAAATTAACAGAATGCTTCATGTTAATTCCCTGCATCCACAGAAAAGCCTTCCCATTCACAAAACAAGAAAGAGAATTAAAAATGTCTTAAAAACACCCCAAATAGCAATTTTCCATAGCTAGCTGGATTCAATCAATTCCTGCCTGGAGAGACTGATGTAATAATACCTGTTATACATGCAAGCTCTGTGCTATGTTCTAACACCCAGTCCTTTTCAGAGCTCTGACCATATCATCTTTTTGTCTCTGTCAGAGTCAATTTGGGCAAAGAAATTAATTTTCACAACGTATACACTTAATTAATTACTTCATTTTAGGGTTTTCTCGTCGGTGTTTCTGAAACAATCTACGGTTGAAAGCACCTAAAAATTAATTCATTAAACAAATTCATTATAAATCAAAATTGGCAAGACTCACACAGCTCTCATACAAGATGTACTGCAAGGCTATGAAATAGGGATGTATGTATTTAGACACAGAAAAGCTTAAATACAGTATTAAATGTATGTAACTTTTCAGTCATCTGTTGTTCAACTACTATATCAGGTGGGAGTCAGTGGCCGCATGGCTGGAAAGCCATATATAATAATTCATTAATTTTGATTTTATGCAAATTCAATGTTAATTAAATTAGTCTTGGTTATTTCTAAGATTCTTCACTTTTTTCTTTTCTTTATTGGCCCATTCTCTCTCCAGTAATACATCTTTACTATTTATTTTGCCTTATGATCATTTTAATATTGCCATTCACCATTCCATAACCTTCACATTTGCCTAGTATACCATGCGCATCGCTCACACCAGCCACCAGTGATTGCTTTTTGCACTTCTGTCTTCATTCTATCTTCACAACCAAGGCATTTATAGCTGTTTTGAACCAAAGATTTCTCTTCAGATGCTTATTTCACCTCTGTCCTTTTCAGGCATGACTTTATCCCCTTGAAAGTCTAGCGAAAAATGCAGTGCCAAAATGCAACAGTTTATATTCATTTCAGTTTGTTGCATTTACAAAACACTACTCACATCTAGGATGACAGAGGTGGACAAAAGAAAAGGAAAAGACTACATTAATTAGTCTCTTTGTCATGTTTAGTGCAGGAGCATTACTTTCTTGAAGCTATATTTTACTGTTAGTTCGAATGCAAATGCAACACACAATTTCTGTGCCTAAAATGGGTTCACAGGTAGGTTAACAACAACTTCAGTACACTATGAACCCTAGAGCTCAGCCCAAAGTGATAGACTTGCTAGGATACAAGTGATTCTGTCTCCTGCTAAGAATTAAGTTCAGGAAATTTACCAGGGTAACTCTTTCAGCATCCTTTACCTCACCCTCCATCATTTACATCCCTCTGGTTTTCCACATAAACTTTTTCAACTACTCCACATTGTTAAAAGCATTCAGATGGGAAGGAACTATGTCAGTTACAGTAAGGATTCCGATGTCCCTTGCTAGGAAGCAGAGACCACCAAGCAGAGACTACCTGGAATGGGCTGCCCAAGGAAGCTGTGAATGCTCCATCCCTGGAAGTGTTCAAGGTCAGTTTGGATGGAGTCTTGAGTGACATGGCTAGTGCAAGGTGTCCCTGCCCATGGCAGGGGGTTGGAACTGGATGATCCTAAGGTCCTTTCCAACCTTAACCACTCTATGATTCTATGACCTTGTCATCTGGTATATCCAAGATCAAACGAGTGCATCATGTATGGATATTCAGAAGCAGTTGTTTACTTCCCACTCCCACTTCCAATATTTTACTCCCAGATCCCTTTCTTCTGTATCTTTAACAGCAGGTTTTGCTAACGTTCAAATACTATTAATGTAATTTTTTACTAGGATGCAGAATCACCTTTCAGTGGAAAACACAGTGAGCATGAACATCTATCCCTAAGGCACTGCCCTCAAACACAGAATCACGCGCTTGAGATTTTCTGAAGGATTTTAATTGCTAGGAATATAAACATCAGCTTTCAAACATAGATGCATTTCTAAGGCCTTTTAAATTCTATCCACATACTTTGGTTTTATGCACTAAAATAGAGGTGTATATCCTCTGTGTGGTCATACTTATCGTTTGACATTGCACCTCATATACCACGCTTTAGAAGCCCTCCAAAGCCAAAGGAAACTTGCTAGAATCATGTAATTCCTATGCACGTGAGAAGTAAGGAAGCCTGGCTTCATACAGATTTTTACCTGGTGCTTATACGATATTAGCTCCAGGAATGCAGAGCTTTATCTGAATGATTCTCCTGAACTGGATATTTATAATGGCTGTCCTGCATGTATAGACTGCAATGGTTAATAACTAAAGCTTAAGTGGGGTTACTCAACAGAAAACTAAGACCTTCTTACATGAAACATAGGAATGAAGTATGTTCGAGACCTCAGCTGCCTGGCTCCCTCCAGTCAAATGTGGCTGCAATCAGAGAGAAAGTCCTCAGAAATTATTAGGGATGGGTGGAAAAAATCAGATTTTTTATCAGGATTATTAAAACCTATTTCCTTAATGGATCAAACTAAACATGGCAGGATTCAGCTCTAGTACTCTAACGTTGAAAATGGCCAATTTTTTAATTATATATTACCATAATTTTTAGTAATACCATGTCCAGAAGCATGTATCTCTATATACATATTCCAGAGACGTGTACCAACACCTCAGCTGAAGAACATCCTTGCACTGACTACAGGATCTTGCCTTGGACAGAAGGTCACCAAATCAGCTCAAGAGCATCTCAGGTATAAGGCAATATAAATTACATTCTTCCAGAACACACTTGCTTAACTCTGAGAACACACATGGTTAATTCAGCAGAGCACTGGAGAAGACTCTTACTCTATTGCTACCCTGCAAGGGCTTCAGGAGCCTCCGGGCCTGGCACTGAACTATATCCAGCAAAATCCTCCATGGAATTGGTAGCATCTCATTATAGGTAACAAGAAGAAACTACTGGACCAAAGCATTCACTGGCAAGAAACACAGACAGGAATTTAGCAGTAAAAAGGTAAGCTGAATGGAATGCTACCACTTGCAGCTTTATTCTTCTCATCCACTCACCCCCTTTTATAGTTTTATAGTAAAATAAGGAACAGAAATTATAAGCAGACTGTTTCTTGTCTGTTTCCTTGCTCTTTCCTGGATGAGTGCCTTTTGCTGAATTTGAACAGGCAAATAAACTGAAAAGACCTTGTAAGGTTTTAATTCAAAATCGCTGTTTTACAGGAGAATGCAAATAGGAGATTTGAATCTCTGTATTTAAATCGTTTTTTCTTAAACAAGGCATAACCAAAGAGGAAAAAAAGCAATGCCCTAGTTGCTAAATGAACTTGATTTCTAACTAAAACACATTGCAAGTGGCCATGCCAAAACTTGTTTCGTTTTGGTCACAGCGCTGCCTTAAGCCCAACTAAGTAAACCAGGTTAAACAAACCTACATCACATTTGGCCAGTGTTTGTAAACACCTCTAACATGCACCACTTAGAATGCATATGGTTTGAAAAGGTTCACTTCCAAACAGGTCAGAAACAGTTACATATACATTTTATATTTAACATAAAATAGGATGGCAGACATAATCCTGTAAACTTTAGTACATCAGCCATTGCAAGAGGCCAAGGGCATACCTTCAGTTCAGATACTTCTTTGCTCCGCTGTTGGATTCTTTTTGTTTTTAAGAAGACATAACACAGATTATACACTTAATACAGATTATATTACTAATAATAAATAATATTACTATTTTACACCTTCTATATAGACACCTGCCATTCTTCAGATCAAAGCATAACTTCCCATCAGTAAAACTGTATTTTCTTTATTCAGCCCTCAAAGCCACTACATTGCATCCTATATAACACAAATTGCAGGCCTTTCGTTTTGCATCTTTATTAATAGTGGTTTAACCAAGATAGCTCTGTGAGTTTAATGCTGCCCTCCACCTTCTAAATCAAGACACTGCACTAGTGCAGTCACATGCAACAACCTAATTTTCAAGATGTAGTATGCCACGTGTCTATTCGCTTCCCTAAAATCTTAGGAACACCAAGTCTCGGCGTTTACTTTGTAGTTCCAAAGTGTTCTCCGTTCGCTCAGTTTCGGAACTCAGAAATGGGGTAGTCCGTAATCTACAGCACAAGACAGAGCATACAGCCTTCTCTTAAAGCACTGCGTAAACTGAAGATGTGACAGTACTGACATTCAGTAAGTGGTTTGCTCCAAGATTTGGCAACTGTTGTCTGTCCATCAAATCCTATCCTCTGTGCTGTAAAGCGAATACCTCTGTTAGTCACATGAATACATTGGAGATCCCTCCAGTTAATTCCCATTCTACAAGACAATAATCATTCAGGAGTCCTACCACCCTGGCAATTCAGTCACATAGGAAAGTTTCCACCTGGGCTGCACACTTATTTTGTGCCCTACTTCACCACTCCTGTCCTTCATCCACACAGTACTTTTTCTACCAATCTTACTAACGTTCACCCCTCTGGATGTTTTCATTTTAAGAGGATGTTCTAATCTGAAAACCATTCACTTCTGAATATATGCTGCTGAATTACAGTGCCATCAGGAGACGCGTGGCTCTGCTTTCCCTCCAAACATTTCTTCAGGCTAAAGCACTTCTATATAAATGCTCTACAGTTCAAACATTACCAGGTTTTAGAGCAAAATTAAATCACCATCATGGATACATTACGTTTATTAATAAAGTGACAAAAACATATTAGTGAAAGTTAAACAGGTAACACAAGGGTATCAAGGACCGTAAATGCTCAAGTTCCAGTAGCGAGGTTTGATTTGCCAGGTTACACGTCCCGTAAGTTTGATGGAATGCATTGCACGTTATGTACCAAACTACATGGCTGGGAAGAAAATGAACTTTGGAAGTTCTGGTTGGGATTTTAACTCTGCCTTAACATCAAATGGAGAGTGTAAAAGCGAGATTCCTGTTTGCTTGAGCTTCTGGTAAACACAGAGGTTCACAAAGGCAGACTTTTGAACGGACAACAGGCATGAATGTCATTGAATCCGTCTCTGCAATATGAAGGAAGGAGTCAAAGTAACAGGGAAGGTAGGAGTTAATCCCTCTCTCCCTCCTGCAGAAGTCAAATACTACTGAGTTCTCATCTTCAGCTGCCACTGTTTCCTTACCCTTCTCCTCTTTTTTTATGCCCTATCCAACCTCAGGTAACCTGTCTGCCTTTAAAAAAGATGAAAACAAATAAAACCCACTCAAATCCAAACAGCGCTCCTGCCACCGCACCTTAAATAAATGAAATACCCCCTCTGGGCAAAAAACAGGAGTTTCAGATTTTCTGCTATCATGGAAAAAGCTCTTAAGTTTGGAAAAGGCCTTGAAAACATCTAGATTCTAGACAAACATGTCTCCATGTCTCCCATGTCTTTTGGATAACAAAACTAGTGTCGGACGAGACCTCTCATTTTTAGAGCCGTGGAGAAGAAAGCCACAGTACGCTGTTATCTTCTCTTTTCAGCAACTCCTCCAGAACCCATTTAGCTTCTACTTGTCAAACCCCTGGATGTAAATGTAAAAAAAAAAAAGCAATGTAAAATAAAATATACTGTGGCTTGTGAACTGTTTCCATACAAAAACCACTTGATCAGTTTCCCAGATGAAGCAAGAACTTGAACGGGACTTAACACAGTCAACCTCTCCTCGATAGAAGCAGCTGCTGTAAGAAGAGGAAACAGCCACAAACTGTGTCTTGAGACATTCAGATTAGGTATCAGGCAGAATTCTGTCCACAAGAAGGGTGTGCAGAACTGAAACAGGCTGCCTGGAGAGGCTCTGGTATCTCCATCTTCTGGTGCTTCCTTGACTTCATTATCCAAAACCACTGCTGCTGACCTGATACGATGTTAGCAATAGTCTAGCAATTGGATGGACTCGATGATCTCCTGGAAACTGTTTTAAGCACCACTTTATTATTTCTCTGATAACCTACATCCCTGAAACAGAGATGCATTTCAGTATCAAACTCCGAAAAAGATTCCAAGTGAAAACTAGATTCAGATTTATGCCTTCCTGCAGCCTGATCCATAACCAACACTGGCATCATCAACCCCTCCCATCAATCATAATTTTTGGGCAACATCAGAACTTGAAAGAAGTTAATTCACCACAGTTTTTTGTCATTGTCAATCAAGTCTAAGCAGGCACTTAGAATTAAAGAACTGGTGGTCAAAATCTACCTGTAATGCTCTAAGATTAACAACTGATGAAGGATACTAATTCCTACAATTCCATAGCTTTTCTATGCCAAAAGCACTCTATGTGAATGTTGACATCTAATTCAGAAATTAAACTTCAGCTACTGTAAACAGCAACTGTCCTGTCAATTTAAAAGGTTCACTTTGGGGTTAGGTTAATTTGGTTTAAAAATAAGAACATAAAGTGATTCAATCTTTTTCCCTGGAGTCTAAGTAAAATCAATTGTCAGGCACTTGAGGAGGCATGGTGTTGACTGCCCCTACTTGTCTCAACCTCACGGCACACAAACCACATAGCAGCTCAGCACTCATCCATATGCACTTGCGCTAACAGACAACTAGCAATCATTCTGCGTGTCTTAATTATCCTTGGGGGCCTCTGCAAATCCAACAGCTGGAAATGAAGTTCTAGCCTGAGAGACATCGAGGAACAGCAGTTCGGCAGGGAAAACTAACACACAGATGCAAGGACCAAATGTCACCGAGTAAAACTCACAGATTTCATCACCATATTATGTATAAGATAGTATCTATACACAGTGCAAGGAGCCCTTAACCCCAGCATATCCTTCATAGAGCTCAGCCGCTGATTAAAAGCAGAACACAAGTAGGAAACACTCATTTCACCCTAACACCTACTCAAAGCGAACGAGGACCTGCAATACTTGCTATGCTCTGGCGCTGGCGGCACGCCTAAAAGGACACGGCAAGCCCAGCCATGCGGGAGCCAAAAGGTGCCGCACAGAGCCCACATCCCTCGATGCCCGAGGGCGAGGGTCGCTGGCAGAGGCGCAGCCCAGCCTGGCCCGGCACAGCAAGGGGCCGCGCTGAAGGAACAGCGCCACCTGCCGAGCCGCCCGCGCCGCTCCCGGCGTCGGGACGGGACGGGACGGGACGACCGGGGATGCCCGAGGAGCTGGAGTGTTCCGCTCCGACCTAGACAAGACGGCCGTGCTGCGCTTGGACCCGCACCTCCCCATCGCTCTCGAGTAACACCAAGACTACTATTAATAGGGGGGCAAAGTGTTACCTGAAACACTGCCCTACCCATCCCACACCCCGAGGCAAGCCCGTGGCCCCCTGGCAAGGGAGGAAACCCAGCGGAATCCCACCGCCGCCAGAGGGGCTTTGCCTGCCCACGGCGGCCCGGCCGAGCTGTGAGGGGCAGGCTTAGACGGGTCAGACGGCCCGCGGTACTCCTCCTTCTCCAATACACACTCCCGTGCTGGGACCGCAGCGCCTGCCCATCCCCGACGGATGCCCTCGCTCCCGGGGAAACCTGCCGCGTGTTTTGCGGCAGCCCCACGGCTGGCAAACGGGCCTGAACCCCGCCGGGGTCACGCTGCGAGGGGCCGGCGGAGCGGTCAGCTCTGCAGAGGACCGCAGCACCTCGCTGTGCCGTTTGGTCGGTACCGGCCCGCAGGCTCCGAGAGGGAGGGAGGGAGGGAGGGAGGGAGGAAAGGAGGGAGCTCCCGCACTGGCCTTTGCCCGGGTGTCCCCCATCCCTCCCCGCTGCTGCTCACCTGCCCTCCAGCCGCAGGACCAAAGCCCGCATCGGCCGCAGCCCCGCCGGCACCCGCGCACCTCCGGACGCCAGCCTCCCGCTCCGCGCTGCTGCTCACGGTTTCCAAAGGCTAACGGGAAAGCTTGGAACATCACTCTGGAGAAGTTAAAGCGTGCGAAGCTAGGAAATCAACAGGATCCTCGGGCTGTTTGCACAAACCTGGAGAGGTTAGGGGGTGCAAATCGAACAACGGGGCTTGAACCTCCTGTCTACATCCTTCTGCACCCTCGGGCTCGCTACTTCAGCGTAGGAGCCAGAAGCTGTCGGTGCACTTACACGCCTGCTTTCCAGGGCCGTCTAAAAGAACAGTCTGAATACTGTTCTACACCGACAATCACTTCACACTGGGTATTTTCAGAAATCTGGGGAAATTATATATAAATATATACGTATATGCAGAATAAATTACCTACCAAAACTAGTTAGACCATAAAAAATAACCCATATCCACAGCAAATCTATCAGGCGAAAACGCTTACAGGCATTTTTAACTGGAGGCTGGAGTTACTTTTCTTGTGGTCCTGATGTTATAAAACCAGTCTTAAAACCGACTGCAGTGTGCCCCTGTGATAAATAACGTTGCATTTCATGACAGTCATCGTATTTACCCTCTTCTAGATTCTGGTTTACGCAAATAAATTCAGCACAAAAGAAGACTGATCAAATTATAATGCAAGCATTTCTTTACTAAGGGAAAAAAGATCTTCTGGCGATAAGGCCATTTGAGAGAACTTCTCACCAATGGCCTGCATTTACGCTGACAGAAATAAAAGTCTGCCCATGAGGAGAAGGATGTCGTTTCTAAGCTTGGAAAGTTAAAGAGAAATATTGGAAGCTGCAATTCCAACTCTAAATAAGGTCTTTATTTAACTCTTGGAACAGAAGCCAAAACTTCCCCCCCTACCCCCCTTTTTTTGTTCTTGAAACCACAGAAAACCAATACCCAACTTTCAGCAATCTATTACCAGTAAGTAACATGACCGATAACTAATGAAATGGAGGGGGGTGTCCTATATTTTGCATTATAAAAAATGGTACAAAGCCACTGCACTTATTGCACCTTTAGCTTTTTTGTTATTGTTACTTTATATATATATATATATATAAAAATCTCATAATTTGAATACGGTAAAATGCTTGCTTCAAAAGAAACAGGAAAAAAAGGCTTTCCCCTTTCCTTAATGATGAACACAGAATGGAAATGAGCACACTTTTTACTTTAGGTCAAGTTAAAAGCTGTTTTGAAAATGTACCAAAACACAGTGCCATTATGATCATACTGCATTACAGACTACAGTGATCAAAACAATACATCTAAAGAACATCACAGTGCTCTACATTTTAAAAAGGCATTTCTTTCTGGTAACAATTCATAACAAAAGACAGGCATAAAGATAATATGCATGATGATCTCAATTATTTTTCTTTCCCCTGAATCATTTTCCCCATCTGTTCAGTCAACTCCACCTATTTCTTTTTAGTTAAACTTCCATTCTAAACGCATGCTTAATGCAAGCTGCTGAAGACAGTACGCAGATGAAACAGCCAAAGCCAGCCAAAGTACACCAAAAGTATATTCCACCCTTCACTACTCGCATGTGAAGTCAGCAGGAAAACGTTCACGTTATATTCAGAAAGCAGCACTAAACAATGCTGTCATCAGTTTAACAATACTCATATAATTAAAATAATCATCTGGTGTATCTCATAGCTGTATCATGGTAAATGTAATACCTATCAGAAGGGGGAAAAATACAGTACAAATAAATGTATTTTTCATCATGTTCAGATGTCTTGTAAAAGCAGCGCCCACACACTGAAGAAACCACCCCTGCATCCTGATTCAAGGCTCTGAGTGCGAGTGAAGAGACTTAAGTCCAGACGAGGCAGAAATCTTGAAATGTCCCTTTCCAAGGCAAATTCATTTACTCTAGAGCAACAAAAATAAATTCAAGCAGTTTTATTCTAGTAGGAAGAAGGAAAAGTCTAAAAGAGAAACAGCACATGCTTGATCATAGGAAATAGGAGGTGAAGGGAAGAACTCGAAAAAGCTGTGGTAAAAGTGGACTCCTTTTTTTAATACTGTCTCATTATCATTAAAAAAGGAGAATAAAATGAAACAAATACACTTTCAAGCATACCCCAAAGCAAATATTGTAGTGGGGAGAAAAAACAGAGTATATTAGCAAAAAATATTACTTTCTCAATCAGCCATTCAGTGTAAGACGAAACAAAGTCGGTGATTCACAAAACCAAAATCCCAAGTGATCCGTTTGACTTTCAATCGCCAAAACAGTCTGCTTGCATTTCAGACCTGATACACAAGTCATAGAATCATAGAATAGTTAGCGTTGGAAAGGACCTTAAGATCATCAAGTTCCAACCCCCCTGCCATGAAGTCATGAAAGGCAGGGTGACAGTAGGAAATATATGAAGTTGTAAGGAAAGCAGAGCTGAAGCAAAACATAGATAAATCTTGTTTTTAACAGAATGCACTGTTTTAAGAAGGACTAAGGAATTTCCAGTGCTAACGAATAGGAAAAAGAAAGGATGTAATAGCATCTCACGCCTATTTTCATTTTGACAAAAAAGGACTTCATTTTTTATTTTACAAGGATACCTCTCAGTTTCAATCCTTTGTCTTATGCCAATTGTTTGATATCATTTGTTTTCCTTTGAAACTCGTTTTCGCAACCATTTGGTGACATACTTCGGATACAGTATCACTCAGAAGCTGACAAGATAAGTTTGATGTCTCAGACAAAAAATGAATACAGTCTAAGATGTCAATCAGCATCAAAAGAAAACTAAAATTAGGTTGCTTTCTATTTTTTGGCCAGTTTTAAGGTTTTTTTTTTGACATCTCAGCTGTCCTAAGATTCTTCAGTGGTGTGAAAATGAGACACACGTACAGGAAGAGAAACTCTCCATGTGCCCAGCTGAAGCATGGCAC
Source organism: Pezoporus wallicus (assembly GCF_028554395.1). Taxonomy (NCBI): domain Eukaryota; kingdom Metazoa; phylum Chordata; class Aves; order Psittaciformes; family Psittacidae; genus Pezoporus; species Pezoporus wallicus. Next base: position 4,665,365 of record NW_026639755.1, read on the forward strand.
CGGGAAACCCACTGGCACTAAGGACCTAATGCAAAACCCCTTCAGTCACAGGATGCAACTAACCGCAAGACACAAAGCCACGGGAGAACAAACCTCGTTATTTCCACCACTCATGGAAATACCTAATCCTGAAAACATCTTCCATATAAATCAGTTCCTAGTGAGGTGAATAACTGATTCCTGGATGCAGTTTCCTTGCGTACACCTTACTCACAGGCAAAACGTGACCCCGCAGAAGTTCTCCTCTACTGTCATCTAGTCACAAGGGATATCCAAATACTTAGGTAGTCAGACTCTTCTGCAGTCACCGTGTCCATGATATCCCACAAAAAAAAAGGCCAAAAAGTTTTTCCAGTGCCACACATCAGCTAACTACTGAAACCAGAACAAATGAGGCCAGGGAGACTGCCACCACCATGGGTTGGCAGTAATACAGTCTAATGTGAGAAACTACTTTCAGGCTTTTGAAATATAAGAAAGGAGATATTTTCCTAATTTTCACTTGATTTTTTGCATTCTAACCCAATTCTGGTTGATGGAAAAGCTCTAATAATCTCAGTCACGCACGCTCTAGCCTTCCCAGCACAAACCATTTCAGAAGCAGTGACTGCTATCCTTCTCTAATACTTATGAACCAGTTTCCATTACTGGGATGATCAGCTTGCTTTGTTCAAATGACCATGAGAGCGACCACTAAGGAAAAGCAAAGTAACTCACACCAGATTTTCAAAGCACTTCAGCGTATACTCAGCAGCTCAAGTACGTGCCCAAAAGTTTAAGGTACTGAGCCCAGCCAGCTCTCAAACAAATCAGATGCTCTGGAAGAAACTTGGGGACCTAGAAGACTGTCACAATCAAACACAGTATCTTTATTTCCTAACCAGCCTTTTCAATTTTGCCTGCAATTTACTAACTTTGGTCTTGTATGGAACATGTTCTGGTTGGGTTTGATTGTTTTTTTTTTTTTGATTGGGTTTTATTTTAATTGTTTAAAATGTTTAATTGTTTAATTTATTTTAATTGTTTGGGGTATTTAACAATTATCTACTATATGATAGTAACAAATGCCAGAGGATTCTCTTCTCAAGCTACAAGCAAAACAAGACAAGCATGTTTTCCCATGCTTTCTTTTCTACCAACTACGTAAAAAGTGCCCCAAAATTTCCAGTCGATAAATACGAACAATAACCATGTAAAGATCAGCCACAAGTAGGGTGACAGCAGAACGATGCACTGTGATTATGTCACAATTCCTTATTTTTTTCTCCCAAACTTTCAAAGAACATGGAGTGGGAATCAAATAAGATACATCTTATCCTCCTAAAAAATAAAAGATGCTGAAACTAATACAACTACTGGCATGAATATGCAGAGCGGGATTCAGACTGTACTCTTTTTGTCCTGCATGAATAATCCATCACATTTCTATTGTATATTATTAAAGTGACTTGCTTTTCCATCCTCCCAACCCCCACATCTGTGCTGCTGTAATTTACGTGAATTGCAGTTAATGATCACTTGCGTTATGCTTAATCAGCATATCAATAATATACTCTGCACAGACTAAGTAGCTCTTCTTTCTTTCCCCTTTAATGAAACCTATAGAAATGGAACTGGTATTTGACTGATTGGCATCACAAAAAGGTTGCCTAGGCAGGTGCTGGAGATGGTAGTACAGGATACAGGCCTTGTGGCTGCTGCCAATCACGCTCAAGCATCAGCAAAGCCCCCCATTATATTTTCCAATTCCATTGCCTGGCTATCTAGAGGGGCTGACGTTTTGTACTTCAGGGATTTTAATGAGCTTGACCAGACCAGTGTTACTGACGCCAAGACTGTGGTTGTGTGGGATGGTTCAAGGAGAGATCACATTCTTACAGGGTGATATTATTAACCACGGTCTAAAACACTGCCATTAGCGTGTTCTTACGTGGGACACAGAAATCTTTGAATACAAGTGATCTATAAATCTTAACATGAAAGCCGTTGTTATATATGTCAAGGCAGACTTAAAAGAATAAAGAAGAATATTGAAAATGACAACAAATCCATTTTGGTCATTTTGCCAGAAATCAATCAATATCATGTATTGATAAGATAAAATTATTAACCGAGTAAGAGGCTTATTAAACACTTCAGCTAAATTATTTTTAGGAATTCCATAAGTCACTGGCTGCAGTGTACTGACATTCATGGCTTCAGATGAGAACACTGCTGCAAGCTGGAGGAGAATTGGCACACCACCAATATACTCATTTGTGAATCACAGCCTCCAGTGTAGCTCTATTAGCTCTACTCCGTAAATCACCACCATGCTATTAGCAATTTTTCAGTATGATGTGACATCTTTATTATAATGTTTTCCCACTAAAGTTTAAGTTCATATTTTAGTTAGCGCAGAGATAGATGCAGCCGTATTTACCAGGTTTCATTAATTGACTATAAATAAAAGGCTGTAAAAAGAAGGCTTCTCTTTCACATGATGTTCAAGTTGTCACCGTTTTACAGCAAAATGCCAATTTAGATAGGATAAATGTTACTATTTCTATACTATACACTCATGCTTCAATATGTAAGCTTAAAACTTCACAGTATTTTGAAGGCTGCAGTTTAGTCTCAGTTCTCTTACAAAAACACTCACAGTACATGATCTACATTAATTTACTACCATGTGATTTTTAACTAAGAATTTCATTAGCATGTAAGAACATCAGTACACTGTGTACTGCAATTTACTTTGGCTTCAATATCTGTGGATACTACAGTAAATAGGAACAGCATGCACACACACACACAAGTTGTGCTGGATTTACCTGACAAAAACTTGCAGAAGCTAATAAAACTGCTTTCAGAGATGAGGAGGCCCTATTTGGTAGGCTGATGTAGCACATCTGTTTTTCTTATAGCCCCCAAGATACCCTGTTCTCATTCCCTACCAACTGCTTTAGGCATCCAAGGCAAGAAAGTCACAGCTGCAGGGAGCAGAGCAGCAGATCTGCACAGCTGCAAGGAGATGAACAGAGCAGAAGAGTAAAGCAGAGGAGGGGGGAGCAATCTAGGACCAAAATTGCAAGTGAAGACAAGAAAAAAATGATGAGCTAGAAACTGCTGGAGAGTTCCCTCCTGGACATCCTGTTTATAGAGGTTTCTGATTGGGAAAAGCCAGCAGGAACAACCACTAGAAAGAAACATGAACCCTCTTCCCACTTCTTCCCCATGAGAACGAAACAATTTGTTGAGAGACAAAGGAAGAGATCCATGTGTAAACTCAAAAAATAAACCAAGCCTTAATCCTTAAACTCTGCTAAACACCTGCATAACACTTAACATCAAGAAGGCACTTCTTAAATATAAACAACTGAATCCCATGAGGCAGAGATGCAAAAGTGCTATTACCACTAATCTCTGTAATCTGTAAAAGTGATAAGGGTGAAGTAAAAGCTTGCCCAAAGCCACAGAATACTCAAAACGTGGACTTTCATGATCCTACAGACAAACCAATGAGCAAACACCTGCCAACAGCGAGAATTCAAACTGCAGTTGGTTTGGAAAAAGGACAGTTGCTGCACTCTTAGATAGCAACTTCTCACCCTTATCAGGACTAGAGACAGCATTTCTCAAGGACTCAGAAATGCCAGTACCCTCTGATAGAGGTTTACTCATTGGGTAGAAGACACGGGCACATGAAGACTTCTCAGAGTTGTCATTCTAAACGTAGAAAACCAAAGTAAGACAGCCACAGAGGAAGGAAGCAAAGCACCTTAAGAGTAGGCACCAGTGACAGCACAGCAAGAGAAGGAGCCACAGGTCTCTTAAGTGTCTTCTTTCAGCAAAAGGTTTGATGGCACAGCCCTTTCTGAGAATGAGGGAAGCTCCAGAAACCACGGATTCAGCCTGACAAATGGGAGTGGGGTTTGTGCCAGGGACAGAATGCAGGAGCCTCCTTACATACCTGGACTATGCAATGTCTTAAAGAGTAATGGGTTGTCCCTACACACAAACACATATACACATTCCATAGAAAAAAAGAAGCTGGGGAGCGACCAGATATCAGCACCAACGGATGGTTACGCACTGGTACTAAGCCACCATGAATTTTAAAGAGTCTGATGGCAAATGCTATGTAAAAACGATGGAGTTAGCAAGTTCAACAGCACAGATGCGTTAAGGCTGCGCTTCTACTTCTCCGAATAGAATGTCTAGATTTATTAAATCTGGATATGCAGCAAATTAGGGAAAAAAAGGTCAAGAATACTATTTAGACATTTCTTTAATAATATTTTATCTCATTAGTAACAGTACTTGAACAATTTAGCACAAAAGTTATCAAATACGTACTTACAACACCTGCTTACGTCCACATATTTTTCACCTTGCGCTACTTCCATCTGCATAAATTAGCAAGTAACACTATGGAACAGTCCCATGATACCTTTGCGAAATACACATTGTGATAGAAGAAGGAACAATACCTAAAGTGAAATTTCTTTATTACTTTTTTTTGTTCAATGCACCTCTTGCTTTCATTTTCTCCAACCAGACTGAGCTCTTCCCAGGGATCGCATGCAGTGCGATGCATGCTCAAAAGAGAAGGCACCATAGCTACGTAAGCTACATATTGCAAGTTTAGAGCAGGCTATTTTTGAAGCTCTAAAGAACCAGCGCTATTGCACGGTGTCCTCTGAAGAGGAAACAATGGTTAAACAGCACATTGGTCTGTAGCAGCACTTTTCTATTTCACAGTCTAGTGAACTCACCCCATGTGATGGGTAGGAGATCCAGCCCAGCTCCCCTTGAATTGTTTTTGAGTCCAGCAGATTAACTACAAAAGAAGACAAAATGAAGAGGAATTAGTTTCATCTGCCTCCGTCCAGTTAACCTCACTTACCCGTACCAAAAGACGTGTTTATTTGGGGACCCTGTGAGCACTTGATTTATTCAGGTGGCTTGGCAGTTAGCTACAAAGGAGAAAAAGGCAGACAAATAGAAAGGATCCTCTTGTTTATCATAAAACATGGTACGAACAGCAGACGGGGGAACTTCTCCAAACAAAGAAAGTGACAAAAAACAAACAATGGATGGCTGGCCAAATTAATTACAGCAGGAGGTGGGAACAGAGCGCTTCTATCAGCTGCACAAACTACAGCGCTTTCCCCTTGGATGCCTGAAATCTGGGTCGATGCATCTAACTACATAGGTGAGACCTGAATGTTTTAATCATTATTTGATTAAAGGCCTGCATTTGGCATATGTAATTTTCTCAGAATATAGGAATAAATAATGAATGCTGATTAAAGTCTTCATTGCTTCTGATCTAATTTGCTCTCACACTGTCTTGCAGCCCTGAAGTGTTCTCTAAATGCCATGTGTAACACATTAGATACAAAAGTCATTATTTACAATGTTAAAAGTGCAGGCAAACCTACTTTTAAGGAGACCCATCAATTCACGGTTAATCTTGCTGCTATTTTAAGGGGCACGCCACAATTTCCACAGTAAGAATGAAGCGTTTATTTGCAAACAGTCTGAGACAGACATTTTCCAGTCAATCAAATCACAGTGTTTTATTCAACATCCATTTTAAGATATGACGGGTATTTAAATACATACATACAAACAAATCATTGCATATTCTTTCTTATTTACTTGGTTTTTACAAGCCCACAAATCAATTCTGTTCCTAACCCTGGCCAGATAGTCTCCAAGTGTTTAATCACACAGCTTAATCCCTAACTAACCGTTTATTAACATGAAGCAGAACAGGTGAATTAATACAAAGCACCATACAAAAAACCAACCAAACTGAAGTATTAGTACACAACGTGACAATGCTGTTCCCAGTGGCACCAACCTGAACACCTTCAGTATTTATTATCTGCAATTTGGGCTTCCTTTCGTTGTATAAATAACCATAAATATACCCATTTGTCTACATTTGTATGCACACACTTTTGCGCTGTGTACATGGATACATGCAGAGCTATACTACCATGAACAAGCTGCTCTGCCATCTATGTGAGGGAAAATATTTCCCCCTGCAGTTATACACCCCTCGAAAAGAAAGCAACCCTATTTTGACTTTTTGCCTACACCAATAAGCAAAATACCTTTACTAATCTGATAGAAACATTATGCAGTGTTATATTTTCTTCCTCTGAATTCATCAATAATTAAATTCCCAGTCACCTAGACCATGAAAAATCAGTCAGTCCTTTATTGAGGGCATAGGGCCCCAGGCATACTGTTCTGCATCTATAGGAAAGAAATACTAACCAAATCTCAAAAGGGAAAAATGCACTTCCTGCTGTTGTGACTACAAATTCCCACAGATTAAGGATCTCTGGTGATAAGACAGATCTGTTTGCTGTGCATCTGCAATACGTGGTGGTGAAGGAAGTACGACTTCTGAGGTAAATTGCATGGCTATAAGTTGCTAAGGGAAATCACTTAGGAGTAAATGTAAATATATTTATTCTTTATGCTGCTTGAAAACACGATTGCAGCCACTCTGGAATTTATGAATTCAACCCAAATTCATCAGTCTCATCTGGAAAAAAATAAACAGGCAATAGATTCGCAACCTGGTGGTAGTTTCCCCCTCCCGGCTGCCAAGCAGCCTAACAGTTACAGCACACCCTCGAGGTGCAGATCAGCGTTCAGCATCACTCCCCATACCTCTCTCTATGTCAACTCCGTACTGCCCGCCTGCCTCTCAGAACAGGCTTACCAAGTTACCAGCTACTCTTACAGGAAGCACTCAGAGGCATCACAATAGGGCCATGGGGGTCAGTTAAGTATTCAGTGAAAGCCATTCATGCCCCATGGATGTGCCCCATGGCAGGCAGATGTCTCAGGCATGGCGCAGCTTGTGTTGCAACACACTGGGATCGAATCTACGACATATATGACAGTATTTTTTCAGCATCTCTCTTTCTTTCCATCTTTCTTATCTTCCTCATCTCCTTCCAACTAACTGGCACCATTAGGCAAAGTGCTTTTCCATACTTGTGTTTCACTACATTTTATAAATCCTTAGAAGAAAGGTGATCAGATGCAAGTCAGAGAGCGCAGGCAGGTACTTAAAGAGTGGTATGAAAGCTACCATTACTGACAAGAAAAAACCAAACGACTCACAAACAAACAGAAAAACCCCAAAGTAAAGCTGTGTTCCAGGTCTGTAACTTTATCAATAAGTAGTTTTGTGCTAAACATATTTATATGCACAATTTTAGCTTTATTAAACCTATTTATACTGCACAAACTTCGACTTCCTCCATTTTCATTTGTGCAAGAAGGAACAAAGTTTGTCATGTCAAGTAACTTTTCTATCTAGCAGAATTATACTAACTTCCTAGAAAACTATCCCTTTGCCTGGATGTCTTTATCATTTACCAGGTAAGAATTATATTACAGGTAAGCAGAAATACAGAGCAGACTGCCTGAGTTCTGAGAACTGGAAGTCATACATTCAATCCTTTTTTTCCTCTTAAAGAATTATGGAATAAAAGAAAAGAACCAACAAATAACCCCAAAAATAAACTTTTCACTACAAGTGTGCTGTTCTTCAACAGCATGTAAAATGCAGAACATATTTCCTTTCAGGTAGTCACCTGGAAAAAAACCAAACAACAAATCACCACCTCCCTCTCCCCAAAAGAAGTTCCTAATGCACTCATTTTCCTGTGACTTCAAGGAGTTGTACACCTTTGATAGAGAGCAAACGGTGAAATGATGACAGAACTTACAAGCTTGGTCCCTAGACAAAAATGACAGGGAATGTGGGGTTTCATTTTGCCATTGTATATCCTAACATTATGTATGAATCTGGAAATTGAAGAAGAAAACAGCCTTCCCCTACATTAAGACTGAAAAAAATACATAAAGAATGGATTAGATATTCATTGTCTGATTTTTTAATGTTTTTTTTTTGGCATGGATTTGTAAGGTTAGGTAAAAAGCAAAAATGTCCAACTTTACACAAGCACTTGATCCATAGAATGACTCAATTCAACTTCTTTCAACCCTGATATATCCTCTAGCGTAACAGAAGGCAACACTTGGTTCACAAAACTGACCCAACCAATTCATGAAGTGTACCATGAGGATATATTCAGTCAGATTAGCAGCAGCAGGCATACATCAGCCTGACCCTCACATTTTCCCACATATAATTTAAGTTAAATGAAAGCTGGTGTTTAATGTACTACAAACGCCTATGGCCATGTGTTTACCGGATGAAGGAGGGAACAGGAGAGGAAGACAGTTCTAAGCCCTCTCATAGCGCAAGGAGTGCATCTCTAGCCACGCCAGCATGAAGGGAACCATACGACTTAAGACAAAAAAAAGAGGTCAAACTACTTCATGTGGCAACACATTTTCTCTCATTGCAAGTGTAATAACCATCTCCTCCAGAGCAACTGGCCCAGCAAAGAGCACGGCTGCACAAGCAATCGTAACCACAGGTCAGATATGGCCCTCACTTTAAAGCTGCTTACCCACAACTGTCATGATCTTAAGTAAGGTATTGGGGAACAGAAGAAGGGTAAGTTAATAACTCTTCTTCCTTCCTCTTACTGCTTTCCAGAAGAGAGTAAAGAGGTAGATTTTACAAGTCAGCCCACATGAAAAAGAATTAGCATTTCCAGGCTATTTCTAAAGCTTATCCATTTCTTATACAATGCATTTGCTCTTCTTGTGGCTCTTCCTCCTGCAAAACTGTGTGAGTATCATTCAGCTAGATCTTACAGCAACCTTTGATGTTGACCAGCTGGTTACTACGGCTAACTCTTCAACTAGCTGAACAGTTTTGTTGCTATGGATGATTGTTTCTGACAGAATGCCTTGAAAAGGATCACTGGTTATGCTGAGACACAGGAGAGTTCTCATAAAACACCTTTCAATAAATAAAGTACTGTGTAATAATCTCAGTGTCCTGCATGGGTTCCCATCAGGTAATTAACTCGCTTCAAAACTAGTGGTAAGTACAAGGGAGAGTTTCTCGGTATTAGAAGACTACAGTGCTATACAAACTGAGCAACCATCATTTCTGGCTCTGAAAATCAAAGGCTTGGTCCTTCTGTACAACAGTCCTCCTCACCATATTGTACACTGTAGCTACTCCTGCCAAGCGGCAGCATAGCGGCAAAACGCCGATTAAGAACACGTTCTCTTTCTAGAAGCTCTCTCATGCCCAGGTCTTCTGGCCTTCCCCATTCATAACTGCAAGAGAGAGCATTATTAGTTCCCTTAAAACGTAAAGGCAAAACTCTTTCCAGCAACTGGAGCAGGGACATGAATGGGAAACGCAAAGCTCGCTCACTCTCCTTTTTGTGGCATCAGGCAGAAGACGAATGAAGGCTCAGGTAGAGTTTGACAGGAGGCCTGATCATGCTACCAGAAACTGCTTCCAGTTTGAGACTGATTGTAGAGAGCCTGCTGCGAGGCTTAGAAACAGCAGGTTTCACCAGGATTAGTGTCAGTGAAAGGAGGAGAACTGTAAAACTAACAACTGCCGCTTGAAAGCAGCAGCACTTGGAGAAACACGTGGAGTAACAACTGCTACAATACAGTATAAATACCTCCCCCACTAAAAAACAAACAAACAAAGGTTGTACCAGGTAGAACTACCCCGAGATCCCCCTCACTGCCTGAGAAACGGTGAGGAAAAGACTGCTAGGAGGCAACTTTCAATACACCAAGAGCCGCCTAGAAACAACCTCACACTTGACAGCAGTTCCATATCATATATTTTACAAAGAAAATACAGAGCAGTAGGCAATGAGGTCTAACACAGAAAACATTCTTTCTTCAACTAATTAACACTCCCAGTTAAAAGTTAAAAACACCCCACCAAAACCAAAGAACAAGTAACCACCAGCGTTCTGTCCTTTCCTGGTTGGCATCAAACTACCAGTTTAGAAACACGCTAGTTAGGTATTAAAAAAATGCCAACAAATGGGGAAAATTAAATTTGCTACTCAACCAAAAAGAAAAAAAAAAATGGTGAATGCCCATAACTGAAATGTGTCATAGAATCCTGAGCATTTTGTGGCGGGAAGTCAGACAGAACTTGGTTTTGGGGTGGGACAGAGTGGAGTCAGCACAAACTCTGACATGCGTCTTTCGAATGGTGGTCTCTGCCCAGCAAAGAGGATTTGCACCTGGATTTATATCCACTTACAATTACAGATCTGAGTCTTCTCAACTCTCCATTCCCCCAGCAGTGACAAAAGTCAAATAAAAGCAGCAGCAGATCAGCTTTGTGTCCTTGGCTGAGACTAGAAGCAACATGTACAGACAGGCAGGCAAGGTCATAGTTATACCTTGGTTCATTCATCATAATTGCCAACCAGGATCACCTATCATGCTGATGTTGCTGAAATCATGCTGAAATCTGCTAAGGTAGACCACAAAGTCTTTGGGAAGGGACATCAAATAAATAAATAAGTAAAATCAGTAGATAAGAAACCACCTCATGAAACAATGCTAAATAATGCAATACTCTCTTAATGGAAGGGTGTCCAACAATGAAGCCTCATTCTAAGCAGCAGACTTGGGGCCTAATCTGCTGCTTGTTCATGAAGTTTCCTGTGATTTTATGATCCTGCATTTCCCCTCAAATGTTGTAGTGAAGATGCTATTGCTTGGAAGAAAATGGCCCTAGTGTAAGAGAGGTCTTCTCAAGTCCCCACCTACTAGCTCTGCTTTTACAGCTTTGTCCCCCTCCAGCCTGGGCCACCCTAGGAAGCAAAGTGTCAGTAAGCCACACAGAGTAAACCCAGCCAATACAACATACATTGTAATGCATACCCAACCCAGTGCCAGTAAGTTTGGCCCATTTGCTACACAACTTATCTCCAAATGCAAGATCTCTCAGCGAGATTTCTGCTACATCTCAAAGCCAGACTACAGTCCTTTGAGAGTCACAATGCTGTGAGGTCTGCACTTTCAACCCTTCTTGCCTGTGCCTTTATACTGTACAATGCAAATATGATTTTGTGCAGAACATTCCAAATTTGGCAACTGTCATGTTCAATCTGTGGTTAAATTGCTGACTGAAGAACTCCACCAGGGTGGGAGCAAGAGATGAACAAACAAGGGGAAACCAAAATGCATTAAAAAACAGTTCCTCCAACACTGAACACAGGGGTCTTCAAAAAAGAAGACTGGAAAGCCCAAGCCTCTGTTACTTTCATTTAAATGTTCAGTTTACTGTTTCCACTATTAAGAGACTGTGCTTCAAATCTTAGATGAAAAGACAAAAGACTAGCAATATGCATCAAGTTACCCCATAGATTATTGCTTCTATAGAACATATAATGTTCCTATGTCAATTTGGATGATTTGGCAAATCCTCTTTATGGTAGTTACCCTCAGCTTTTCAAGAGGAAGGGTTTTATTTTCCTCTCAGATTTTGCTCTTCTCAAACACAGTCCCCAAGAGTATCTGAGGCCAACTATAGATATCTCCTGTTCTCCTACAGCTGAATTCTGCAGCAGCCAAAGGAGGAACCTTATTGAAAGTTTCTCTCAAAAGGCTGCCATGAAGGAGGTAACGCAGGATAGCAATAAGCAATGCAGTAATGCCTATAAAAAAATACAGGGATTGTAAATTGCAAAAGCAGAGCCAATCAGGGAGGCTCTACCACCGGATAGCAGCCATCTCCCTGCTTGCTGCACACAGCATGGATTTCAATACTGCTAGGGATCAGTGGCACTCCCATGCCCGCTTCACGGTGGCTCAGACCATACTAGCAGCTCTACGTGTGCCTCAGCCCAGCCAGCCCAGCTCTCATCACCTGCACTCAATGCCAAGTAGAAGTTCTCCAGCAGTCTTCCTCTTTTTGCCAAGTACGGAGGCTGCACGCAGAAAAGGAACAACAATATCCTAAGTCTCCTGAATCCATAGGACAATGATAATCAAGCCCCAAAATAAAAGCCTCACATGAGAGGTTTCAGAGAGCAAAACTGCAGAACTACTACTGTTCCTTAGCAGACAAAACTAGAACTCTTTTCAAAGCAGAACAGAAAACAAATATACTGTTGCTAGAAACCTTTCCTGTGACACCAAAAGCTGTGTGCCATCCCCCCCACCACCCCCATTCTATTGTGTAGGGACTCTAAGTGATAGCTAAGGCCAAACAACGTATGTAAAGCTTTCCTCTTACCCTCTCATCAATCTGTCTCGACCCTATACAGGTGTGCAGGCATGCTCAAGCCTTCTTACTTAGCACCTCGCAGAAGTTATTCCAGCTACTGAAAAGAGGAAACAAAGGCAAGCCAATTGTGCAGCAATGATGACATATGAACCAGCAGCTCCTTTTGTAGGAGTAAGGTGACAAATCTGTACACTGCTTTTTCTCGGAGTACCTGTTGACAACCGCCCATCCATTCTCATGGATGAACACAGCCAAAACAGATTTCATTTCTTCTTTATTAGTTTGAAACATGAGAGTTCTCTTGATATTGTTAAAGTGGCACAAAGCTCAATTTCCAAGTATGCAAAAACATATGACTGGTGGGCTGGAATGCAATGTTTATCAAAGGGGCCTAATAAGGTTTCGGTTTTATTAGGCTATTTCCTGTAAGTTGATATGTGCCAGTTCTTTTCATTAAGACAAGGATATAAAAATTAAAAATGGATTAACTTAATGGGTTCCAAATTACTGCGTTGCTTTCACTTCTTTGCATTCTTCCTTTTAATTTTAAGCAGTTCCAATTGGTCCTTTTCCAGGACCAATGCGCCAACAAGACGCATAGACCCTTAGATACCCAAATTACCGTACTGAACTCGCATTCAGATCCAAATCATGCAAGTCTCTTTCTACTCTACTATTATAGCATTAAATCTGACATCAGTGAAGCATCATGTTAAACACGTAAATGCAAAGTGGGGGCCACTGTGTTAAAAGGGAATTAAAAAAACAAGACCAGAACCTAAGCATGAGATTCGGTTACCTAACACAGCCACTCCATGTCTTTCACCAGCCCAGAATAGAAGTGTCATGCAAGATGCATCAGTACCATTTGGTGCGCAAATACTAAGGCACATAAAATGGGACCGCATGCCTATGCCTAGGCAAAACTCAACAACAAACATAACTCAAATAATTCTAATAAGCTCTAAAGCACTTCTCAAAAGGGCTTGATCACACTGCACAACTGAGACTTTTTACTTCTGCATTCCTGCTCCCTTGGTAAAAAACTAATATTCAGCGTTCACTAGTTTTGCAGAATTGGGGGTCTATCAGAGTGGCACAAAGATCTCCCTTGGGAATGCTCCCAGCAGCTTAAAAAGGGAAAAAAATGGTGCACTGCAGCGTCCAAGTTCACTAAAGGTAAACTGAGAATTCAAAACCTAGTAGGACATGCTCAGTTTCTAGCATTCTAGACACCAAAAGGTGTCACAGAAAAGACACCTGGGCACACGCAGTACCCATGATGAGAAGTTCCTAAATTCCCACAAATTTTACTGCAGTTCAAGCATATTCAAGGTCCTGCAGCAAGCAATCGACTCTCCTTTGAGGACACAAACTTTTGAGACTGGGACCAGAGCATAAGTAAAGGAAACGGCCATTCATTCGTTTAAAAGGCTGCAATATCCCCAAGTGAATCAGCTGGCAGCGTGCCGCAACGCAGGAGGAAAAACAATGCTTCTAAGAAATTCCTCTGTGCATGGGGCACAGAAAAACACAAACCCTTGCCCGTGAATGTGGTTGTGTTGGGTTTGGCTGCATTTGGGGGGTTTTGTCATGGGTTTTTTGGTGCTTTTCAGTTTGGAACACAGAAGTGGCGAGTTGTAACAAAAAAAAACAAGAGATTCCTGAAGTGCTGCATTTGGAAAGAGGCCTTCTCAGGTGTGCCCTGACAGCTCAAGCTTTTCTTCTCTAGTCCCATGAATCAAGGGCTCCAGCTTGCATGGGCTATGAAACACTTGTGTCCTTACACAACTATTCCATAGATAAACCCATAGTAAATAAACGATTAAACATCCTGATGCAAACTGGGGGAGTAAAATGCCAATCGCATAAGATATCGCCTCAAATGTCATGTTGAGAAAATCAAGATGCTAAAACCAGTTTTATTTTCCAATACAGTGATGTCACCAACATGATATTTTCATTGTTTGCCAGGTTAACAGAATTTATGGAGGTAATTAATGCAGAACATGTGTGCTGAGCTATCCACATGAAAAATGGAATTGCCCCTGACTTCATTTGCTGCCTTTGCAACCAAAACCCCACTAACATCTTTTTTCACTATTTCCATATGTGAGAAATACAAATATTTATAACAAAGGTAAATGCCTCAATGACTCTTCTATCCCCGTCTAGCCACAAGCCAGTTTTTCAGACCCCTGTCTTCTGGTTTATTCCTCTACTTCCATTACCTTCTCACAAATGGCTCAGGTTTCTGCTATGGTCTACAAACTAAGCATGTTCTTCATGCCTCTTCTCCAGAATGGCTCTCCTTGGTTAGCATGGAAAACTTCGGCTTCAATTTCCCAAATGCTCTCTGCCCAGCTTTCAGGATCCACACACAACCAACTAACCATGGAAAAAGCAATGCCATTAAACATATAATTCTTTTCCTGCGTCTTTTCTTCCTGGGAATCAACAGGATCAAAGCCCAACCCCCCCAGTACACAGCATTCAGTAAGACAAAATGGACATGAGGCCCTCCAGGTCAGATAAAGAAAAGACCATCTTCGCCTTCTACTCTTGATGGCTAAATGTTGATTTTTGGGGAGGGAAGGGACAGAAGGAAAAGCATGGGCATGAAAGACTTTCCTGTTTTAATAAGAGGTTTTCCTTTTTAATAAGAAAGCACTGTTAGGGAAAGATTAACTGGAACGGTAAAAATGCCTCTACCCCGTCCTAACTGCAGCGTCTGTGGAAATTCACCACTGGTAAATCATAGTCATGAAGCTTACTAATGTAAACAAAGCTCAGACTTTCAGGGAGGCAAGGAATTTCTTCATTTGTGCTTTGCTCACTGTTCAGATCATCGTCAGCACTGAATTCTGGGCTCCTAACGCTGTCATTAATGGGAGGAAGGCTGGGGTTTGGTCTGATTTTTAATCAGATACAGGTCCAACTTTCGCTTAATCTCTGCCTATCTATCCTTTTCCTTTAACCCTTCTCTCCCCCTCCAAGAGATCTCTCAAAAAGCCTTGCCCCTCTAAAAAGTCAACCCCAGCAAAAGCCCTCTAGCTGCCTTCTAGCTTCTCAACAACTAAATCAAGCAACCCAGCATCACTCACAGCTATTTGTTACAGCACAAAGTTTGTGGGAAGCCTACTGTAGAACAAAACATACTTTTGTGCTTTAATTATTATCTATTTAAATGGTAAGTTGTCATTCCAGATTTTCTCCAAAAATTTCCTTTCTCAGGCACCAATTTAGAAGTTTTAGGTATTAATTATTGACCTCTTGTGCAAGGCAGCTATGCTTTAATTGTTATGTAAAACAACAACGAACAAAACAGAGACCAACGCAATGCAAACCTTTCCATCCACACACAGATATAAGATCGGTATGAGAAACCAGCTGGAAACAAAAAGAAAGCACCGTTCCCACACCTTATTACACTAAACTGCCCCAACCGAACCTTAACATTCATCCTATTGTTCGCTTAATTGCTAGCAAGTTTCAACCACTGTTCATTTGGTCTGCTATTCTTCTTTCATCAATATTTTTCCAGCAGATTAATGGGATTTTCCTCCATATTTTGCCTGAAACAGCAGGACATAGTAGTTTAATGAGAAAAAAAAAAAGGAGCGTGGCACTAACGTTTCTGCTTACAGTGTGTCTGGTTTAATAACACCTCTGCAAATGTAAGGCTTTGCATGCCGGTGTTTCATTCAGGCTACCCGTCACTCTCACAGACTGGGACTTTTCTGTCACCGTCCCAAGACTTCTTTCAGGCAGGATTATCTTTCTTGCTGTATCTTTATTTCTGTCATTCATTCACTGCAGAAAGTAAGACGGAATCTTTTTCACACTGAAAAACAAAGTAATTGTGCTAGGATTTATCAAACACTTAAGAAACTAAGAAGCTCGAGACTACTGGTGGGGAATACAATCCTAATGTAGCAAATTACTGCCACATTTTGTTTCCAAAATTACACCGCTGGGAGTTCCTATCTAATCTTCCAAATTAAACTATTTTCTCTTAATTCTTGTTTAGAAGAGCTTAAATATATCAAAAACAAAAAGCTACTGCTTTAAAGTGCTTATGGAAATAAGAAGGAACACACCACAGCAGTTAATTGCTAGGAAAATGGATCGCTTAGCAGTAGTCACATACATTCGCAAAGAAAAAATCCTTCCATTTCACTGTGTAATATCTTTCTGCAAGTCTTTTCCTCAAAAATATATTCTCAACCATTTTCAACAACGCTTCAACAGATTGAACACCACATTTTTGTAAGAACGAAAATGTTACAAATTAAAACCCCTACATCTCACTCCAGAAAACACAACTCTTTCGCTGCTGGAATGATCTTTTAGAAAGGCAATGGGTTAGTGAGAGCCCCCTGACCCACCTCTGAAGTTTCATCTAACACCATTGGACAAGTCCAGTCAATTTTGCACCTTAAGGTACCACAGTGACTCGTCTGTGTTTCAGTAACAGCTCCACTGTGTAGAGCACTGAACTTCAACAAAAGCAAGGACATGATTATATCTGCAGTTATTTTCTTCTTTCTTTTTATTTTCTTTTTTCTTTATAAAACAGAAAAATCAAAGAGCAGCTGCAAAAGAGTGGTACCTACATGAATTACAGGTACCGTATGAAACTAACTCAGGCTCTGTACAATAAAAATCCACAAACAGCACTGCTGTATTCGGTAACAGCTCTGTAGTGACCCTCACTGGTGATAAAATCCAGAGCTCCGAAAACAAGAAAACGAGCACCTGCATCCGTATTTCTAAACTTTCATCAAGTGGGGATTACAAGAACAAGGGCCATTACATATGCGCCTAGAGGAAAACTTACTTTTGATTCTGTTTGAGAACTTGCAAGTACACTAATAGCAATTTACTAAAAACAAATAAAACCTAATTTGTGCATCTTCCCAGATGGGAATTAAAAATTTAAGTTCAATCAGAATGCACTCCTGATTTGAAAAGATTTCATGTAAACAAGCGTTAAACTTAGTGCGCTTATTATCTGTTTAATGCTTTCCCTCCTGGTACTGCCTCTGAAGCCTCATTTCCTGAGGCTGAGAGTACTGAAGAGTTCCAACCTATTTCTACACCCTGACTGCTTTGTGGGGTAGCAAATATGTTGTATCCAAATTAACTGCAGTGAGAATTAATCGCTGTGTCCAATTTGGATCTCTTTATATTTTAAACATCTGCCTTCAGTTTGCTATATACAACATAGTGATTTTTCTTAATATACGATACTGAAATCAGTAGTAAGTAAGGACAAAGTTCAGTGACAAACAGAAAACAAAATGAATCATCCTGTGTGCTTCACCTGCTATCAAAAATGTCGACAGACAAGGGGGAATTTACCCAAGTTACTTCCCCTATTGAGCAGCATTTTAAGAACACCACGGTGTGAATGTTAAAGCATGCTCATTATTTGTCTAATCGCACAGGTCAGGGCTAAGCCCAGAAGCTCTGAATAAGACACAGCTCTATGAAAAACAGCCTTTTAGACCCCCAAGACTCTGAGCTTTCTAAAATTAGATTTTAAAATTAAGATTTCTGAACCTACTTTTAACTACTTTTACAGCTAAACACTCCAGAGCAAGCTAAAGGCACCAGCAGGAATTGCGCTGCGATTAATGAAGACTTATGCTGATCTAACGATACCCGACATACAGTGAGGCGAGGTTTGTAACAGGCATTTCCCTGTTCAATCCCTTTTGATTCCAGCGAGGAGCTCCCAGTCTTGCCTGCCTTTCCAAGATTACCTGCAGAAGTTGGGCAGGCATTTTGCTCCACATGCAAACACCGCATTTTTCAAAGCCGTGCCAAGAGCTGTCATTACTCCAAAGGCACAGTAAGTCATCTTTAGCGACTTTAAGTATTAATAAAGACCAGCCCAGATAAAATGATGCATTTATAACTGTAGTTACATCAAGTTCTAAGGTTGTAATCAATGAATCAAAGATGAAACTGCACTCCCAAATATAGTACAGACTGAAAAGAGAGGCTAATTGGAACCTTCTTACTGTACACCAAAACAGACACTATTTGAAACCAGGTACTGTAAGCATATTTACCATATTGATCTTTTGGTAGCTGTGTTCACCAGAAATTAATTTTATGCTAGATTGAGAGGTTACAAGAAGTTTCCTGCCTGCACAGGCAAAATATTATTGCAGCAATTCAGGTTGTCAGTAAAAGCTTAAACAAATTTGCTGATAATCCTGTTAATGACCTAGGTCAAGTGTTAACTGTTGTGGGTTATAAAACAGTGAAATTAAGGTTGCTGGTACCCTCAGGCAGGCACTATAGTTACAAAAGAGATGGAGGAAAAATTATTAAATGACATAATTTTATAGCTCATCCGATTTCTTGATAACTTTGGAATTATTCAGAAAGAAATTGCATCCTTTTAAGTAAAAACCCACAGCCCTCCCAAAGCGGAAAACATCCAACAGAATGGAAGAGCGGAACGTGGTTTATATGCACCTACAGGGCTCAGTTTGCAACTTCAAACTGGAAAAGTTAGATGTTAAATCTTCCTGACGTTTTCCTGCCTCGCAGAAAATGGCACGCACCTAACCACTGCACACAGATAAACCTAAACTTTAGAGAAGCTTCTTGAGCTCCTGTGATTACGTAGGTAAAACGCATGCAGCTTCGTGACGAGCACAGAAGGGAGTTAAAAACAAAATCAGTGGAAAACGTTCCGTTTTGTCAAGAAAAAACTCCAAATAAAACATCTCTGGGATGAAGCAAATGAACAAAAACTCAAGCACTCCAAGAAAAAGGGGGAAAAAAACCACCCCAACAACTTGCCTTCAGCCTTTCTTTCATCCTTTCCTCCCTTCATCCTACCCATTCCCATTGCACTATCAGTCCTAACTGAGGCAGTCATCAGCTTTAACATTAATTCTAAATGTTATCCGAAGTTGAAATTAAAAAATATAAATAATCCCTTCAAGTTATATAAATGCAGGAAAAATCACTGGTAGCTCTGAACATACTCTTGTAACGTGCATACGGCAACATTCATGGCTCCCAGAAGTTAGCCAAAGCTATATAAACAGATCAAAAATCAGTTCCATCCATTGCTAAAACAGTCATTTGAGGAGAATTTCAACAGTAGCTCTAATACAAAGCGTAGGGGAAAAAAGTGTATGTTTCTATCTATATGCCTGTATTATCAATCTCTGTCCAAAGCATATCTTTTTCCTTTGCAGTGGTGGAATAAGAAAACTTTTCTAGCTACCCCACAGAAGCGAAGAAACATCTCTCTCCAGTTTTGGGAGGAAATCTGTGGTAATGACAGCAGGGAAGTAAGCGAAGTGGTGAGGAAAAGATGATTTCAAAGTGGAAAGCACGATGTTGTGACACGATTTAAAGCTGCACGCTAACGCTTCACCTTCAAATTCGTGTGGCAGCAAATTATAATAATTCAGATTTCTAAACTCACAGGATCAGCCTAAATGTGCTGTAAAGTGGTAAAAGAATTACTGAGCCTTCCTAAGTGTGTGTGTGGGGGGGAGAGGAGAAGTCCTTAAAAGTTGGTCTCATTGTTAAAAGAAACTGTCAGTGTTCTTTGTTTTGTAAAGAACAGCAAAATACATACTGCAAAAAGGAAGCATGCAAGAGCGGGTTAGTGTCCCATAACTGCATTTATGCTGTCGTTTTCACATTTGAAAACGGTGCCCGTATCGCACAAGTTCTTGAAACTGAAAAGAGAGAACAGATGCAGTACCAGCTCAACGCTGCCTCGGACAAGTATGTATGCTTCGTGCACATTCTGCATGATGATTTTCTTCCTCCTTTCTCAACTCTCGCTCTCAGGCATTTTAAACAAAGAAACAGAAAAGTGGGTTCTGTGGCAAACTGGAATGCTCCGGTATCTTTTTGGCATAATTAATCTCAGTTTACACACTGTGCCTGGCTACCACTTCCATGGAGGCAGAGCTGTTCCACAGACTGACAACTACATACATTCCCCAAAAGCTTTTAGTACTAAGATAAGAATAACCCCTACTAACACTCCTGTTTTCATTTCTGGAAGTCATTTCTGAAACAGGGCAATATTTACAAAACAGCATCTATCTAGAGGCTTCAAAGTGACTGACAATTAAAAGCACATTCTTTAAACAGCCTATAAAGCACTGTCCACGCAAAACAAATTTACACAAAACATACAGACAGATAATATATTTTTTTTTCTGGTAGGATGGCACCATAGCTTCCTTCCTAGCAATAAAACCAACTGATTTCAGAGTACCCAGGGTTTGTAAAGTTTGAATCTTCCCTTATTTGTTTTGCACTACACTCCTTTCTCCTTCCAGAAATCATTTAAAGTCGTTATCTCACAGCCTTATCCCACAAGCCCCGAGACTATCAATAAGCATGTCAGCATTATTTATAGAGGAGAAATGATTGCTCCGACGGCTTTGATATCTACTTCTCTGCACAAACACTACCGCTCAAGCAGGTGCAAGTTTTACATGGTGGTTTGACATGAGAAGTTCTTCACAACCTTTGGCCTCTAGATTTTATCCCTAAAGACGATTACACTGGACATCCTGGCCATGCTGACTGCCTCCACTGCTCAAATGAGCAAAAGCTGTATTTTTTATTTTATTAAGAAGGAAAAGGCAGTTTTATCTTATTTTTAAAGTATTTCAATTACTTTTCTAAAGCCTCTGGTGGTCAACATTTTTTCCTGACACCTAACATGTCATCTTCAAAATTACCATAGCAAAGGAGCACCAATCACTCCCGCTTTGTTTTGAACATTTACACACATTCACATACACACACACATCATTTTAACACGTTAAAAAAGCCGGAATCGGAACCACTACGGACCCAAACAGGCGTTTTACAGGGGAGCAAGGGTATTTCTTGGATTAATTAAAAGTTTTGAAACACAGGACGACTGATGAAACCGCTCGCACATCCGAGCGGGCTAACGGCGCGGTGACCGCTGCAAGGAGGGAGACGGGAGATGCCCATTAGCTTTTACAGCTTACTTCTGTTAATCACCAAGCCAATCCGGCTCCTACCGCTGCCACCTAACAGCGGTCCGCTCGCTATTCGAGGCCAGCGGAGAGGCGGCTCCTCCTCGCCCTGCAGGGCCAGCCCCGGGGCCGCCGGGCACCTGCCAAGGGCTGGCGGGGGGCAGCGGTCGCTCCAGGGCCCCGAAGCCCCCCCTGCCCTTCCCCGCGCATCGCCCCGCCGCGGGCAAAGGCACGGAGCCGGCTCGGGCTGTCCTGCGGCCCCTTCCCAAGCCAACTTTCCTCGGGGGTGGCCAGGGCGACCGCTTCACCCTCCCTTCCACTCCACCGCCGCCGCTTCCCCTCCTGGCACCGGGCGGCGGCCGCCCTTGCGCGGCTGTGAGCGGGGCCGCGGCCGCGCAGCTAGAGAGCAAAGGCGGCTCCGGGGAGAGAAGGCTGCGGTCCCGGGGCGAAAGGCCGCTGCCGCCAGGGTCCACAGGAATGGGAGAGGGGAAAAATAAAGGAACAAGGAAAAAAAGAAAATAAAAATGAAATTAAACAAAATCAAATAATAAAATAAAATAAAATAAAATAAAATAAAATAAAATAAAATAAAATGGAAAAATAAATAGGAAAGGGAGGAAAATAGAGCGCGAAGTGCTCCCCTCCCCGCCCATCCGCCCGCCCGCCCGCCCGCCCGCGCCGGCGGGACCCGGCCTGGTCGCGGCTCACCTTCGTTGCCGGGGCGGGCGCTCAGACGCCCGGCGGTGGCAGCGGCGGCGGCGGCGCCGAGGGCAGCGCAGAGCAGCAGCAGCGGCGGCGGCAGCAGCAGCGGCAGGCGGCGGCGGTCCATGTCGGCGGGGCAGCGCGCAGGCAGAGCCGCATGTCTCCGCGCCGCATGCCACCGCTCCGCGCCCGCTCCGCGCCGCCGGGACTGGGACTGGGACCGGGACCGGGACCATGCCCCGCGCCCGCCTTCGCGCTGCGCCCGGGAGGGGCCACCCCCGCCCGGCCCCGCCGCCGCCGCCGCCGCGCCGCCCCGGGCCCTAGCGCCGCCCCGCCCACCTGCCCGCCCGCGGGGAGCAGAGCGGGGGGGCGCTCCCGAGCGGGCCCTCCGCGGGACTTGCGCGCTCGGAGGTCGCCGCCGCCCGGGTACCGGGACCCCTCGGCGCGCCCCGAGGGGCGGGTGCCGCATCCCGGACCGGGGGCAAAGCGCAGAGCCTGCCCCGAGCCCGGAGAGATGCCCGGTCACATGCGTCACGTAGCAGGGTCTCTGCGGTCCGGGATGACTGAAGTCACACAACTCGGAAGCCTCGGTTGGGTGTTTCAGTCAGCTACAATCCGATCGTGTCCAATTACCGGTCTTTCCTAGGCTGAAATGCAGCTGCAAAGTAGCGGTAAAGCCGTCAGAGTTTCTGAGTGCAGCCATAGCAGGCTGGCTAGAGAAATGCCAGTTACATCACTCATCCCTTTGCTGCCCACAGTGACTCTAGCCTGCTTCAGGCGGGACCAGAACGCTAACCCCACATAACAGACTGACTTCCACATCACCAAAGCAAACTGGAGCCGTGGCAGTACTAGCGGCTTCCCCCCAGACGCTGCTAACTGTAGGGATGTGCAGCTTTACTCTAGAAGTTACTATGTAATGTGTGTTTTAGAAACACTGCCTGCATGAGGGCACCTCGCCTCCACCTTTAGCCCATCACAGGCCCTAGAGTACCTGTCAGAGCAGAGGGCAGAGCAGCAGGCATGCAGTACCGCTATTCCACCACTCCCAAGGGGAATCACTGTAGAGCAGCACTTCCCAAGCTTCTCCTTCTGTGTATCGTTTCTTCAGAATATGGACATCTTCCCTCCCAAGTGACTCATCTCAGGTCTCCAGAGCCACCCAGTGCGGTTCTGTGGAAATGGGGAAACATGTGAATAATACTGAGGTCAAATAAATACTTCAAACCAAAGTTATGCATCCACGCAGGACAAGGTATTGCTCTGAATGAGTATGCTGTCTGCACAGCCAGCAAGACACAGGCTGCGAGGAAAGGGGCTTTCAGCAGCAGCAGTGCAACTGCAGTGCAGGAATAACATCAAAAATCTTTGATACCGCATGAAACTGAAATCCCACATTTCACAAGCCAGTCAGTTAAACACCCGAACAACCTTCCTCTTGATGGGTATAAAAGAATTGCCCTATGTGTCCTCAGCGCACCACTGTCAGCAGGACAGCTAAGAAGCGCTGCCTGCAGCATATGAGCTCCAAGTTTATCAGCAGCAATGCTGCCTGGGGGGCAGCTATGCAACATGGTACTGCCAATTCGCTTTGCAATGGTGCAGCTTTCCGGCTGCCTAGCAGAAGAAGAGGAGGTGCTGGGCTGGTTGCAAGTCAGGGCCTGTGCCAACATCTCCCCTGCACAATACTGGCATACCCCTAACTATCCAGTTTAGCTCTGCCAGGTTAACATCGTGCTAAAGGGGCTGGAAGTGTGCCTAAGCTAAACCAAAGGAGGGATAAGGCCATGAGAAGTCAGTCCTAGTCAGGTACTTGTTTCAAGGAGCTGCAGTTGAGGACAAGTGCATTACTGTCCTTCTCCTTTCCTTCTCATCAACTCTATAATCAACTCTGTTGTTTCACATCTTCAACCCTTCCTTTCACTTACACTTGTATTTAGCATCTACCCTATCTGTTTCCTCTCTGGCCAGACTTCCAGTAGGAGACAGAGAGATGCCCAGGGGCAGAGGCCATACAATTAATGGTGTATGGCTCAGAGAAGAGGATTTCCTGTCCTCCTTTGTCTTTCTGAAGGCTCATTTCATTATACCTTTGTATTTATTTGACAAAGGTGCTTTTCCACAGCAAAAAGTCCAGACAAATACACTAACTTCTGTTCTTCAGGTAGTGGGAAAACATATTTCCAAAGAAGCAAAGAAGGAAGTTTTTGGCTCTCACTCTTCAAGCTGTGTGTGTATAAAACATTTGCACCTTCCAGCTGCAGCACCTGATTCTGCTCTTCTCCCCCTGTGGGAGTGGGAGGCTGAGCACCCATCACGCTTTTACCACACAACACTGATTAGCTGAAGGAAAAGAGAAATAGGAGAGGCAACCACATTCAACTGCCAGACTTGTTTTTTCTCCTCCTGGGAAGAGCTGCAGTGTTCAGCATTTCCCTTCCCATGCTATTCTGTAAAGGAGGAGCGTTCACAACCCATAAGACTTAGAGGTGGGAAAGGCAACTCCCTAGGGTCCACAAGAAGTGGTTCCTGATCACAAGCAGGGCACAGCACTTTGCCAAAGGCAGGAGCACAGCCCTCTCCTTCCACCAGCACACATCATCCCCCTGCACCTCTGAGCCGTGTATTAATGTTGGCATATGGCTGGTGGTCACAGGATGTGTGCCACACAACCTCACCTGCCAGGGAGGAAAAGAGCTCCTCCAAGGAATCAGGGGTGGCAGCCAGAGCCTGACCCACACCCAGCATCCCCCCAACACTACCCTGCCCTGTATCGCGCCCCGAAGCTTGGACTGACCAGCATCCCTCCAGACTGGGCATGGTACCACATCAGCAAGGTAGCTGCTTTGAATTCCTCCCAAGCCTACATCTCTAAGTTTGGGATTGCTCTTACAACTAACCCGCAAAGCCCACGTCTGAGAGCATCCACTTCAGTCTTCTGCTGTGGTGTCATTTTTTTGTAGCTACAAATTCCTGATGCCATTTTCTACAGGTACAAATCCAAGCTAAATAAAAAAAGGGGGGGGGGGGTGAGGTGGAGGGGGAGAAAATTATGGTAGGCAAAACTGATGGAAAAGAGCTGGTAAGAAAACATAATGGAAAAGGTAATGCATGTTGCAAGCGATTGTGCGCAAAGTAGTAATGTCACCAGGAGCTCCTTCATGGTGGTTGATTGTAAGGAAAGAAATAAAGGTGGATATTACAAATATCTATGTAACGTTTTCCAAGATAGCGATGGGGTTACCAGGTAAAGATTTTGTTTAAAATGGTAAAGGAAATAGAAGAAGGAAGAGGAGGAACATCTTCAGATGTGCAAGGTAAACAACAGATTGTGAATTCCCAAGTCTACCTCCTGACAGCTTGTGCACATGTACACATACATGCACGCATACGTATTTTGGGTTAATTTCACCATCCATCAGCCTTCTCCTTGTGAGCATTAGAAATGCACCTCCTAGAAGCAAACAAAAGATCAGATTTTCATGTCTTATTGTGGATAGCTGTTAGAAAGCGTCATAGCAGAGGGCAGCATGGATAATACATCCCGACACTAAAGCTGAACTACACAGAATTTGTTCTCCAGATTTGAGAAACATTACTTTTGATAAATACTTTGAGGTGAGTCATAGCTGAATTCATAAAGATCTTCTCACCAGAGAACTCATCTCATTTGGGCAGAAAAGAATATTAAACAGCACAATTCATGTAACTCAATTTTGAGTATCGAACCTTGAGCTCTCCAGCTAAAAAAGAATAGCAGAAATATTTGGAGCACATTGAAATAAGGAATGCTTTTTGGAGAACTGCAGGTTCTGGGAGAAAGCAGAAAGAAAGACAAAATTCACTACAAGTTTTTCACTGTCTTTTTTCTCTCTGTGGCGTGTAACCTGGAATGCATTGTGTTAGTTTAGTGCAAATCGTATGTTTACTCTGTTTAGAGTAATTTTGTGTGAGCTTAAAGGACACCTTTGAAGAAAGCAAATAGCCTCTAGTGGCATTTCCATATAACCCGAGTGCACATGGTAATATCTTTGCCCTAGCATCCATAAAATCATTCTAGAGAAACCCATAACCATGATTTATGATTTTCTGCCAACCGTGGACTTTAATTTCTTTAATATATTGAAGATCAAAATCCTTACTAAACACAAATTTTATCTCTTACATTTTTCTTTTGTAAACAGGGAAGTGACACATTCTGTGATTGCATAATGGAAAAAAGAAATCATAACACATGGGCAGAATGCTCCAGATCTCACGTTTGCATGCTAAATAGGAAAACAACTTTCTGCCTAATGAAAAAATGTTACAGATTATTAGGAACAGCCACAGAAGTAATCAATCAATTTATCCAATGGACTGGGCCACAGCCTGCTTCCAAGAAGGCTTTTTAATGTTTACGGCTCTGGAGTGGCATTGTTTAATTAATCGAATGACACGAAACTTCTAATCTTAGAGACTTAAAGATAAAATATCGCCCTTAAAACAAACAGAAAGAATTAATGATAGGTTCACTACTCATAAAGAAAGGTGGCTGGACAATCCCCCATTTATTCAGGGAGGAGGCAACGTGCACGGCAGAGCAATGCTTCCCATCGGTAGACGCTTCGCCTGCGACTCGATGGGATTGTTTGGAGGCGTGAGAACATTTCCTCCTCAATTTCTGGTACTTATTTATGAAGGTTCTTGTCTGTGGTGTTGATATCCCTCCCCCTTCACAGAGACCTGGGCCGACACAACATTTCCACATAAATCATACCAGGGGCAGCCTTTCAGAGTCTTTCAGTGATAATTCAGGCCTCAAATAAACGCCTGTGTATATATCTGCATATCTTTTCAGATTAACTGTTTGAAGTGTTGAGCTCAAAACATCATAAACGCAAGCATTGCTGCTTGAATTCATCATAAGGCAGCAGTCTGCCCTGGGCCAGACTTAGAAATGGTGCCAAGGAGGAACAACCCTCCTACGAACCATCAAGTCAGTAGATTTACTTGTTTTAAGCATTCTTTGGGAAAGGTTTTATAACATAACCCAAAGGTCTCCCTTATGTACAATGTTTCCCTGAAAATGCAAGCAGATGAGGAAATGCAGGATGCAGAGGAACATAAGGCAGGATGCAATAAAAACAAATGATGAGCGAACTGTGAGAAGTTACTTTAAATAACTCATTTAAAGCTAAGCTATAGCTCTTGCTAATCAATACTTACACAATAATTACATTAAAATCCAGAAAAATGGATTAACTAGGCAGCATAAGAAAATTCAGCTTCGAGCAGCACCGTAGCTGCAATTGTAATTATGAAGACACTGCACACCAGTTCCATAATGAAAACAAAAAGCATTACTTGTTATGGAGATGGAATACAGCAGAAAAGCATGCAAAATGCAAATGCAGTGTAACTGCAAATTCTCCCCTTAAAGGCTGAATCATTTGTTAAGCATGCAATAAAAAGGTGACACTTCGAGCACTTAGACTGAATTTACCTATCTGTAAACAAAAATCTATAGAAGCCATAAAAGAAAAGCTTCACTAACAGTACTGCCAGTTTTCAGAGAAAAGCAACATTTATGTGCAGGAGAGAGTATTACTACATCATGAAAAAGCTTGCCAAATCTCAGCTTGGACTGAGCATTTACAGTAGAAATCCATGAATCCTGTAAAACCAGACTGTGTTATGGAGGTACTGGCAGACCTCCAGCGAGGTGCATAATGGCAAGTTTGATTAGTTTTTCTCCTTGCAGATCCCAATGGATGTTCAAAACAAATTTGTCATAAATAAAAGAGAGAAAAAGGTAGCAAGAAATGGGTTATTTTTATTACTCTTATGTATTTCGACTAAGTGGCTTTTTCCTCTTTACAGAAGATATAGTCAGGCAGCACTGGACAGTGAATAGGCAGTCACCTTTCACGTTTTAAAGTAAACGCTGCAGTACTTCTAATACTGGGGATCAGGATCCAATTTAGAGAACGTACTTGGAGAGTGCACAGACGTATTTCTGTGATCTGGCTGAGCTGGGCTGGAAGTGTTCCCTTGTCTTTGCAGAGCCAAGCCTGCACATTGACAGCAAAATGGGTCGTCTATTTTTGCTAACTAAAAAGCTAACTGCAGAAATAGTTATTGTAAACTGCAAGTTTAAAGAGCATAATCAAATTGTTCAAAGCGTCAGTGCTCACAGCATGTGGAAACTCCTTAACAGTTTCATGCCCATGCTGAACCTTTTGTATGTGACAATTGACTTGATATCTTACTGCATACTTTTTAGCTACAGCAAAGATTACATAAGATCCCATATATATATATACACACACACACATTTGGTCCCTTTCTATTTTGTGCCTATTTGCTGCTTTTTCTCAAATCCTCTCACCACTTGCCCTGTAGTCAAAGATGGGGTGTTCTCCTCTTTACCCTCTTGAAACTGGCACCATGAATTTCATTCACAGCCCAAAGAAGCATGTGGGGACGGAATAGGATTGGTAAATGCCCAAAAACAACATTATCTTAGAAGTCTTAACTTCACAACCTGCAGAAAGGCATGAAATTATTTCACACCTCTGCTCACAATAGCAAGATATGTATTTGATTGCATGATGTGCTTATAATTAGTACTTCCTAACTAAGTGCCTCCCCCCCAGGTACAAAATCAGAACTCAAAAGATGGCAACCTTTTCCAAAAGACTTATTCTGAGTTCTAATGACTGCGTGTAGATGAGGAGCTCCTATTTGCTTCAAAACCTGCTTAGTTCAGCTGTTTGGGAAGATTAATTAATTTGGAAACTGAGAACATAATATACGATAATCAAGAGCTATATAAGTTCGGAACAAGTCCTTGTCAGGGTATAAAAGTCTTCCAGAAGTTCCCTTATGGAAGCAAACGTACATGCCTGTATTTTCCCAGATTTCTGATCCTCCATTCAAAATATAGCAAGAGTAAGACCGTATGAGTTGAGGGAATCTCTTAATCCTAGCCCCCCGAAACAAACTTGCCCTCAGTTGCAGTCAGCAACATTTGGGTGCAGAACAAATTGTCGCCAGTCTCACCTGTAGTACTGAATGCCTTCAACTTCTGCCACAGGCTGTGAAAACTCCCCATCCTCCTGACACATCATCCCAGCTGGCTCTGGGTGTGCTGAAGTCTTCCAGTGGTTTCTTCTTGTTTATAATGAGTTAATCACTTTGCCAGAACGGATGAGGTAGCTTTGTATTAATCCTCTATGGCCACTTGGGCCATGAAGAATTGCAGTTTCTGCTAACGACTAAGATAACATTACCTAAATATTATTCTTTTTAATATTGCTGTTATAACAATTATAAAACACATGCAATAAATAATCAGTATTAGTCAGTACTAATGTCATTTGTATTCTCCCAGCCCAAGAGGAAATAAATGACCCATAGCACGACAGTCTGTCAAATTTTGGACAAACAATTCTCATGCATTACATAGGATATTTTTCTGACATAACTTCCTCCTCAGTCCTGTAGCAACTGCAGCTCTGTATTGAAGGATAAGAGCTCCTCAGCCTTTCTAACTCAGGAAGCCCACTAACTAGCAGGACAAATGCAAGCATTTCATATTCTGTACTACAGATGTGTTATCTACGTCAGGAAAGGGTTATTACAAAGATTTCTTGTTTTCTTGAACGTGAAGAAAAATGGCATTTCCCACTGCAGTATCAGATTTGGTTTATCCATCAATCTTTAAAACACCTTTAATCATCAGTGTTCTTTTTCATTATACAGGCAATCCAAGATTTAATGGGCCTGTTAGCTTAAACATTTGCATAAATAGCATATCTGTGGGGTTTTTTTGAGCTGGTATCAAAACATGGGAGAGTATGTATGTTACTTTTATGGTACCAGAAATGGAGAAAGCCACTGTTTATTTCCTAGTCCTTTGTATTACCGAAGAAAAGTTGCTAGGAAAAGGTATGGCAACACTGAAATCAGTCATCATTCTGGAGGCTTTGTGAGAGAAACACACCAACCAGTTTTCACTCATTTCCCTCAGATGCCTTCTGCATCAGCTTTGGAATTGGGAAGTAACAGCAGTACGAATGGAAAGATGTGACAATTACACAGTTTGGACGATATGGTTGGGGAAATTTATTACCGATAGTTGCAAGATTTCCCTAAATGAATGCAGTGTTCTAGCTCAAAAGGCAGCTGCAGAAAACATGTACAGAAAAGGGACCACAATGAAAAGAAACGCTTGGAAAAGCTGGGGGCAATTAGTAGAAAATAGTCCACGTTCAGCTTCTAAACTGAACTGACACTAACATTGTGCCAAGCTGCAAAACTGAAAGTCCAAAACCCACTGGAATCAAAGAGTGTTTCTGGAGAAAAGAAAAGAGAACGCTCATCAACAATGACATAAAATGAGAGCCTTCCATAAAGTGAAAAAAGGAGATGCTCTGCAGAGGGTCTGTGAAAAAAATGCCGGATCTGCGGAGGGGGAGGTTTTATTGGAACACAATACATGCCAACAGTGTGCTCTGCTGGTTTTATGGATGTGCTTCCTCCGATGTGACTTTGTTTTGAGCAATACTTTGCTTTAAAGAGTCAGTTGGATGAGTTATTACCATTGCCCAGAAGACAAAAGGACTGCAGCATATACAGAAGTAAAAGCTGCTGAGATAAATCACGGGAAGTGGAAGGAGGACTGTAACCTCTGTCCTGCTTAAGAATGGAGAACCATGCAAATGCCTTCAGAGAAATGCAAAAGCCTGAGATCTGTGACCCAGGGGCGACAACGTTCATTCACAGACAGAAGATAGGGTTCATTTATAGTACAGGTCCTGATTGTTGAGTTGTGTGGGGGTTTATGTTGTTTTTCTGGTTTTGTTTCTTTTATGTATTTTGTTTTGTTGTTTGACATTTTTTCTGTTGTTTTTTTTTCTTTTAATTAAAATTGCAAATGACACCATTATCCATTTCTAACTACTTTGCTGTTCTATAAATTTCAAATCCATGTATGCTGGGGCACCTGCCCTTTAGCCTTCCTTAAGAATACTGTGAACAATTCTCATGTGTTCTGGAATAATCAAGGCAGCATCTTTCGTTACTTTATACAGTATCAAATTCTGTCTAAAATTAAATAACCGAGCCACGTTGATTTTGCCAAGTCTTTTTTGATGAAGCAATCTGCACTGGATTTCTCAGATGAGCAAATACATTTCTATTCCTGTCACATGTGTTTTCTTATTTCATCTGAGACCTTTTGCAAAAGAGATAAATAGGTTTCTTGGATTCCTTAGAAGTTCAAGCTTATGACCTCTGAGCTTTTACAAGAGAAAACAGAAGGTTGCTTACTAAAATATTAGGAAGGGGTCTCCATTATTAAAGGATGCTATTATTTGCGCTGGAGTTGTAATGGAGCTACACCACACCTACTTAGAGAACGGGGCCAAACACTGCTCTCAGTTACAGCAGTTTAAATCCTTGGAGGCCTTTATTACTAGGAAAATGGAGTAAGATTTCAGTAAAATCAATTTTTAAAAGCACTAGGAGTTTGCTGTTGACCTCAGTTACAGCAATCTCTGCAGCTTTGCAAAAACACGCTCTCTCTCTTAAATCTGACTGACGCCACTGATGAATTGTGCTGTAAAATTTACTGTTTCCATCCCGTAATACACAGAAGCTGCTGCTTATGTTTCTGGACAATGAAGTAGCTTGTGAAAAGAAAGACTGTTTCAGGCAAGCGGGTGTTTTTTGCAAACTAACTGCAGAAATGCATGCACGGAAATACAGGCATCTTGCGTTGCTTCTCAGCCTCTTTAGCATTAGATTAAACCACAGCAGCACCAGAGATTTCAGAGAATGGCACAATCCGAAAGGTAGCACTGAGCCAAATTGTTCCCAGCTCTAAACCTTCACAGTAAAAAGAAAGCCCAACAAAACTACAAAATAAGTTGGTTCATTCTGATGGAATGGGAGACTACACAACTGCCTTGCTGAGCAATGTTGTCTTATTTACCTTTTCATACTCCACTGTCAAGTGTGTACCTGCTATTCCTCTTACTTTATATGTGGTGATGCTTTGGAGTTATACTTGTAGGGGGTTTTATTATTATTGTTCCCACGTAATGGGATCCTTGCCCATGATTATAGCATCTAGTGTACAACAGTAATTAATGCAAGAACTATTCCACATCTTCAGACTTTCTTTGTTCTGTGCACACCTAGATGCTTTTGGACTTTTTAACTGATACAGACTGAAATATATCTGGGATTCATAGTTTTCTAATGGGGTAATAATATTTCCATTGTGTCTTTTGTTTTTTCAGCTTTTTTCTCCATGAAGATTGTCCTTGGTGGCACCTCATTCACCTTATATGACCAGCGTGAGCAGTGATACGCAAGCATCTTACCCAATACATACCTATCACTAATGCATATCCAAACTTCCAAAGTCTTTTTATTTCTACCATGTCTCTGTTTGCCATCAAATCATCATGTGCACTCTGACCCTGCATGCTTGACACATTTTAATAGACAGAAGGAACAAAACTATCAGCTCTCCCTGGCACCATCTGGGGTTCTTTTACAGTTACTTTCTTCCTAGCTGCCTACAGCTCAATTTGGCGCTTTTTTTTTTCACAGCATCTCCCTGAGCTTCTTTGCTTGGCTTCAGATTTCTTCGCAACATCACCTTTCAAGCCTTTACCTTTGTCACGCATTCGAGGCAATGCTGCTGTAAAGCTCAGGAGAGGTTTTTTTTTTCCCCCCTTGCTATTCTCATTCTTCTTTGAGTGCACCGCAATTACAACAGGATATGAACTATCCTCCACCGTTATAGATGTGTTCAATTTTCTCTCTGTTAGTAGAAGTCTTTTCCCATCGCTTTGGCCTGACAAACATGACATTCACACATTGATTGTATATGTCTGCTTTACACAGCATAGCTAATGACTTTCCCTCATCCTGACTTGAATTTTAGATTAGTTTTTCTACTGCTGAGTTTCCTTTTCATCAATAATTGCAGAACAATTATCTCATTTGTGGTTTTTTCCCCAAATGCTGAAAAAATCCATGAATCTTATAGTATATGATGCAGCAAATATGAGGCTTTAAACTAATACTTCATTCTAGAGGCTTGTCTTGCTGTGTCTATCAGCCTGCAGACACCCCAATGACTTTTTCAGGGCTGTTTATTCTCTAAAGGGAATACAGTTCGCCTTATGTACAGCCAACTAGTAAGTTTTCTCTGAAAGTAGTTATGTGGTTCTATGACACTAAATGTTACACAATTTGAGATTTAATCTTAAAAACCAAGATGGAAAATAGATTTCTATCGCAAAACCTCCTCACTGTCTCACCCGATTCTTCTATCATTTGCTTTCATACAAAATGCTTCATAAATACACCATTTTCTAGATGCAAAGGCCAATCATACCACAGAAGATTTTCCTTTTATCTCATGGGGATCTCAAACATTATCTCTTTTGCAAGCTGCTATTTTTGGCAATGAATCATGGGTGCCATTTACTGTATCGCACAGCTTTTCATGTTGGACTTTCCAACTTGAGTGTAAATATCAAGTCTCACTTGAACTGACTTGCCCATTTCTGCTTTTTAGAATTAATCCTTTGTAGGCTGTGAAATGAAAAAGAAAACAGTAGCACTACTGATCCGATTTCAGATAGCAAAGAAAAATGGGATGGAAAAAGTTCTTTTTCCTGATCTATAGGCTCCTCTGCTTTCCACATGCTGAGAAACTAGCCTAATTTCTTCCCCTTAAAGCATACTGTATGGCCTTAAACATTAAGAGATGCAAAGCTGTTTTTGTCCTATGTCTCATTTCTGGACCTGATCCTCCTTAGCCTGAGCAGACAACGTGATTTAGGAAATTATTATTCTCAGTTCAATTGGTGACAAAAGGAAAATTTCTTCTTTTTGACTTTAATTGAAAAAAACTCTAAATAACGAATGCTTAGTGCAAGTCTTTACCAAGAAATGTAATGCTTGAAGTTGCTTCCCAAAGAAACGTATGATGTCACATTCAAGGCATGTGATGTCAAATCTGAGGCCAGGGCTATAACCTTAACATTTCAAACTCAGGAGACATGTTGGTTGTTTTGACTATCAACTTCTGTATTTCAGAAGCCCCTCTGTTTTACCCAATATGTCTTCCAGTGCATTAAATTTTGTGTGCTTTCAAATAAAAGTAGATTAATGAGAATACTTAAATCCTCACTACTGCCCAGTGATCCTGAAATTTAAAAGCAGAATCTATTGAATCTGCTAAGACTTAGTTCACTTTCTTCTTTTTACAAACAGGAGAGGAGAAAAAATGAGTTATCCATGCATTTTTCCATATTTAAACAAAAATGAACCCAGTGAAAGACCGAGGCATCTGTAATTCACTGGACATTTTTCTACTTTGCGGTTAATAAAAGAATTCGTATAGGGACAACGTGACACAAGGTTTTCTTTGCGTAACATAAAACAGGGAGTAAAGAGATATGACTGAGAGAAATCAGGGCTGCTATCTCTCAACATGTATTTAGAGAATTGCAGCCTCTGTAGTTTAAAGCAACCATTTCCATATTGAGGACAAAAATTACTCTCTGAAAGCGTTTCATGGGTCAAAGAGATGAAAATGGCTCCATCAGGGGCAAGGAAGTGGTTACAAATCCACTGCAAAAGTTGAGGGCATGTTGGAATGAGGAAAGATTAAAATAGGTCTCCAATGAAATATGGCTATATTTCATATTTATCTCCAGCAGAGGTTGTGGAGTGATACAGACATCTATGTATTGTTTCTGTGTCTCCCTCAGGTTTACTGTAGATGAGTCACTGAATACTCTACATGCATAAACATATTCCAGACAGTGCTTTAGATATAGATTTTCCCATTGTTATTTTTCAGTTCCTGCTGGTGTTACCTTTATATGGTGCCAGCCCTTTTCTCACTGTGCTCCCAGGAATTAAATTGGTGCCATCAGATTTCCTTATTTCACAGAAAGGAAGAGCTGTCTTTAGTAACATTTCTATCATTTCACCACACCTCCCCATCACCACATCCCTACAGGTACAAACATGAATATAAACAGCATATACAATTACCCTATCCATTTGGGGTATTTTTTCCACTATAGCAGTGCCTGGAGATACCAGTCAGGAACGATGTCCTTTAGAGCTGCGACCTATGAGAATACAGTCCTCAGCCCTAAAGTCCTTGGTATTAACCCAATAAGATATACAAGGCACAGACAAGAAATTAAAGAGAAACAAAACCACAAGCACTTACTCATTGCTAGCATGCAGATAAAAAGGGATTTGTAAAAATCCTTTTTCTGCCTCTTTCAGCCTAAACAATTACTGGGTTTTTCACCCTTACTGAGAACAACCCTAAGCGCTTATAATACTGGTTGATCTCAGAAGCTTAAGTTAGGAACATTTTGGAGAAGAAAAAATGCCATCAGAGACAGTATTAAAAGGGAAAGACACTGCTTTGATAATGTCTAAGAACAAAGAGACAAAAGCTTTGATAGCTCTCTATAGCAGGGTTCTCCATTTAAGCAGGGGAAAGGTTGGTACTCACTGGATAGTGAATTATCACCTCTCAGGTGATGACTACAATCAAAGAAATAAACCTTTGGTATTTTATTTGGAAACAATAGTATTTGTAGCTAAGCTATCACTATTCTAAGAGGGGAAATGAGGGGGAAACCAAGATGTACAAAACATTTTTGCTGCTTACTTGGAAACGGTGTGCTGCACTAGCAAATAACTATTGCAGCTACTGGCAGAATTGCAAATACTTGCAGAAGTAGATTTGCAAGACAGATTACATATGGAACTGGCTGTCCCTGCTGTTATCCAATTCACTCTATTGCTTCTTTTATATATCCTTGAATGCTTTCTAAAAATCATGAGCTCTCATCCAATATGTTGTTTAAAGATCACGTTTGGGGAGCCTGGTTCTTTGCATCACCGCATCAGTTTTGCAAGACCCCTGTGTAAGGTCGCTTGAAACAGATTGAAAGCCAGGCAGGTCGGCTGGTTGAGGCTTCAGCACTTAAATCCCGTTAATTCTTTCAACAGCCACAGGGAGGCCAGCGCGCTTGCTATGGGCGCTGGTACAACCTTACACACACAACCTGTCCAGCTTCAACAGGTCCACATCAGCAATGCTTTCTGGCGTGCTAAGCACACACCAAGCACCCTTGTCCAACCACAGTGCAAGCTGCCTTAGGTAAGACAACCCAAAGCTGAAGCTACTATCCTGTTAATACTTAAACACTACAAAATAAGGACCTACACTGCAGCACACTAAACATGGGATTCTTATATTACTGTAAGCTTTGCATGGAGCTGCTAGGAACTTGGAAAGCATGCTACAGATTTTGTACCACAGAACTTTTCTGAAAGAGAAAAGAGCCCTCACTGAAATAACTTAAAGTCCAGGAGAAGCTCATTCAGATTAAAAAAGAAGCAAGAAAGAGGGAAGAGAAATGGAATAATAAACCGAAACAGCAGGTATGCTGAATCATCTTCCTGGTTAGGGAGACTTCAAGGCTGTAGCATAAAGGATGAGAATCTCAGCCACGCATTACAACTCAAAGCCAGCACAAAACAGCCGGCGAACTCTGAGGAGACAGCTCTGGTCTGTTGACACTGATTTTTCAGAGTACTGAGTACCTGCATCTCCGTCTAATTTGCACTAATGAATACTGCAAAGAAGCCTGTACTGGGAGGCTCAGTGACCATTCATTCAGTTCTCTGCCCTTCCAGTCGTATCAACTGGTCTGCCTGTAGCAGCATTGTAGGGCTCAGCAGAGCCTGAGCCTGTGATTCTCTGCAGGCCACTGAGAACTGGGGGCACAGCTGAGGGAGGTCCTCCGGCCCCAAGAGTGTGAGATGGTCCTCAGGAACATACTGCTGGGCTTCAGGCTGGCTTAACATTGGAGCTGAGCCCATAGTCTTCTTGAGCACATCAGCCCTGAATAACATCCTTCACATGCGTTTCTGCTGTACTTGTTAGGGAGGGAAGGGTGTACCTAAAAGTAAACCGTCCTGACAGGACAGCTTGTGCGGCTGTGGAACTGCCAAATCTCTGTTTCAGGCTACTGCTTCTGCACAGCTTCAAACACTCTTTTAATGGGCAACTTGTGAGACAACCATCTACAGACAGCCTCAGACTGTACAGATTCATTGAATGAACACCATACTGAGTCAATACCCCGGTTGTTTACCTTGAGAAGATGAAAATCAGATGAAACTCCTGAGGTTTTTGGCAGGTGGAACCATTTTTCTCCACAAGGAATGGATGCAGTGGGTTTGAATATGTATTCCTGAAATACAACAAAGGTGCTCAATTACTTTGGGAAAGTCAGTATCAATTTCTAAACTTCTATTGAGATACCATAAATAATGCTCTGCAAGCTTATTAATTTAATAGCTCTGATATTCATTCTGCTTCATCATGTGTTTCCTAGGCTTTTATTCATTTTGATTTGTTTTTTCCTCCTCAAATATTATTTTAAATAGCTTTCATGAGATTTCTGCATAATAAGTGTACCCTTTTGTTCTTTCTCAAGGAAGCTCAGCAAAAGCATAACAAATAGAGCTGATAAAAGGATACATGAAACACATACCAAAATCCAGGAGGTTTATTCTGATATCAGCACCATTTAACTTCAAGCCAAGACATACATCTCATCGGGCAGCACTTTAACCAAGCTATTGGGAAATGGATTCAGGCCAGCATCAGAGCCCAGCAAGTAGTGGAATTCTGTTTTTACCCTCATCAACCCTTCCTGACTGGAAGCGTGCGATAGACTAATGTGTTATTTAGACATCCAGCTCAGAGAGGTAAGAGGGCCATTTTATGGCTTCCAACTTTGCTGGGTGAGCTAGAATTAAAATTAGCTGTTATGAAGAAAATAGAATTCATAAGCATCATGGTAGAGCCTAAAATAAATTATGACATTGGTGCTCACACATATTTTGGAGACTGAATGTGACTGAACAATTATCTTTAATTAAGGGGGGGCCGGGGTCATTGCATTAATTATGTCCATCACAGCTAGTTAACAATATTGATTAACAAGATAAGAAGAAGAAGAAGCCATTCATCCCTGAATGGGGTTTTTACAGATTGCATAGTGAATTCCTACAATGTATTTCAAAAGGAAAAGAACAGGATTGGAGGTGCCGTAATTCCAACAAAGCAAGATTTCAAAAAGGCTATTCTGAAAAACATTCCCGAATCAATCTGGTTTTGTTAATATGGAATAATTATTGAGCTACATAAACATACAAGAGCATTCCATAAGTGTGCCTGACATAGACAGGGAAAACACTCTTTGATCCTTGAAGCAAAGGGATTCCAGGCCCAAACTTTGCAGGGCTGAAGACAAAGACAAATTAAAATCTGACTGACTGCAAGTGATTACAAAGAATGCAGATTTGCCACAAGGAGCCCTGACCTAACAAGGAAATGGTTGTCTAAGAAGGGCTCAGTGTAATTCCTGTTTTAACTCAAAAACAGTTGCGGAATCAAATTATGCATTATTTTGTCTTTGAGATATTATAAAAGAGAAACAGAGACATACATACGTTCCCTCTCCCTCGCACACACACACACTCTTTCTCCTCCACGTGTTTTACAATAGACAAGTTTTCCATCTGTGAGATGGCCTATTATTTTCAAAACAAAAGTCAGGTTTTTACCTGCTTTTTTCTTTTCCTGCTTTTTGTCTTGATTTGTTTTTTTTTGTGTGTTTTAATGTATCCTCTCACAACATAGTGACTGATCCCCAAGTTTGGTAGCAAGCAACCAAGTGGGTATCAAACATACGTGGTGCTTCTGAAGCCCCAGAGCCAAGCTGCAAATTGGAAATGCACTCCTGGTTACCCCATCCACAAAAGGGATCCTTGATGTGCAATTCCACTCATCATCCCTCTTAAGCCATTATCAGGCAGCTGAAATGAGACAACAATGAGCGAGCATGTGCCTGATTGTTAGCATGTCAGACATACGTTATTAAAAACAGTAGGGGCAAGGAGAAAGATGAAGGGGAAGGCATTTGCCTCTTTGCTCAGATGTTGGAAAGCTTATTTGGGAAGAAAGGAGTTCTAGGACACACTGACATAGATATAAGCACTTGATGCAATGAAGGCATCCAAACCTTCTCTGTGTATTTTGGATAATGAAGTTTTCAAGAATTGTCTACTTTATATTAAAGGGACACGCATGCTAAGCTCATCTGACTTAGAAACATGCTCTCTCACCTGGGAAAATTGTTCCTATATTCCATTATTGCTTTTTTTTTTTTTGTTGCTGTTTTGAGCCGAGGAACTATCCCACAATTAACACAAAAGCAAACTTATCCTGACCTTGTCTATAAAGTACAAGTTATTGGTTATGCTCAGAATCACCTTCTTATATTCACTACTTTAAAAAAGGAATGCAAAACATGATAGTTTTTAGGATATAAAGCAATCACCGGTTGGTAATAACAATATTTAAACTATTCTCTTAATGCAAACATTTAAGAAGCAAAAATAAAGCTGTAGTTGGGCTAATAATTATAACTACTATCCTCATTTAGTAAAGAATTAGACTCTCTCACAACACATGCTTCAGATCAGAAATATAATAAAACAAATGTTAATGGGGAAAAAACCCTCTCTATTGGAAATGTGCAACATTTTGTTTATTTCCTTCCCATAATATGTTTGCTTTGATAGACTAATATAGGTTATTTAGGGAAGTTTATGCTAGCAAACATAGAAGTGTTTTACGCGTTCCAATCCTAACCATTCTCTGATTTTATGATTCTATATAAATGTAAAATAGAAAATCACGTGACCAAGAGAGAGATGTGCAACCTTCAGAAAAAGTAATTGTTTTATATGGAATCTCAGAACCTGCAGAAAAAAAACCCTGTCAAAAGTTTATCCTGCTGTGTACCCAGAAATGCTGCAAGTCAAGGCTTGACGGTAAATTTCCCAACATACCAATTCCTTACTATAAATGTAAACTCTAAAACAAATTTCAGTGAAATACAGTTGTCGACATGTTGGACTGCACACTTGCTGCAAACGCTAACAGTGAAATGATACTGCTTTAGCATCGGTGCTCTTGACATGGCGCTGACAAAGTCTGCAGATGCCTCTGACCAGAGCATTTGAGAAGTTTCCAGAAGAGATGCTCACTAGGGATGCTGCATGATAAAGATGAATGTACAAATGAGAGTGTATCTAAATTGAATAGCAATGCTATTAAGCTCACAACATGGGTATTTTTATATCCAGCTGTATGTGAATCAAATGCGCTCTACATGAAAATACATCATCACATACCTTTACCATGTTAAAAAGCAGTTTCGCCAGTGAAGAACTGTGATCAGAGAAACAGTGATCTCTGTGGCCACTCCTGAGTGCATCAGATGAGACTTAGAGAGAACATCGTGAGGGCTGTGGATGCAGATGAGAAAGGGAAAACATTGCCAGAACCTTGGGAACTTCTGGAATAATTCTAGGAGTTAATTGCAAAACTTAATTAAACCATGCTATTGTTTATGGATCTTAATGCTTTCAACATTACAAAGCACAAAGCAAAACTTTCTTCTCTTATGTTTTTTGCTAAGCACAGAAAACACAGTTTCTAACTAGATTACTCAAATGCCACAAGATATAAACTACAGCGTAACCACAGTGTTCTTAAATTCACAGTAGATCCCCCTTCTTTGAATTTCCAGGGGCTGAATAGTCCAGTGTTGACTTTTGCGGTTGAAATCCGCAATGTGTCTCCCTTTTTATTTGCTTATTTCTCCCCCTTTGCAATGTCTTTGAAAGAGTCTTTCTCTACTAAACCCCCACATTCTCGTAGCTACCAAGTTTTTCCTGCTTCTGTCAACTGAAAGAAGCTTTGAACAGGGTCAAGAATAATTACATCAAGCTTCTTAATGTTATCACTATTTATACTTATCAAGGGTCAGCAGGCTTTGTAAGAGACTTCTAAAAGCATCATATTCTAGCCATACAGCACAGGTAATTCTATTTCTGCCCACATTCCAGCTGTCCCACGGAAAGTTTGGTATATAGAAATCAGTGGAATTTCTTCCTTTAGATCAATTTAACAAGGACCATGATTTTGACCCGAAAGTAGTGGCTCAGTAAGCGCCTCTGCACCCAAAAAAGGCTATGACTTCAGTTTTAGTTGCAGATATGAAGGAACCCACAAGCTGTGAGGAAGTCCTTAAGCTTTGTTATCACAAGTGCACAGAAGTCAGCACATTCCCATACCAAGGGGCAGGTCTGTGCCTCTGTGAATATGTAGTTTAAGATGCAAAGAGGAATTAGAAGCAAACCAAAAAATGGCATATTAAATAAATTGTGTAGCATGCCAACCCTGCTACCTGTCTCATGATACTTCTTCATAGATTAAGCAATAAGCGTCTACTTATCTGCAGTTGCCAGGCTCTGCAGTTTCCAGTTATCAGGTCCTCTGTTTCTTCTGCCTCTCCTTCATGCTCCTGCAAAGTCCCTCTCGTGTTTCTTGGTGACTGTAGCATTTCACAAGCGACACAGATGACAAACTACAAACTGCACTGCTCTGCACTCATTCTAATCACTTTCTAAGTAGAATAACAGCACTGGATTGTACCAATACCTATACACTAAAGCAGTTTGCTATATTTGCTTCTGACATGCTGTTTGGCTGTTTACTTCCCTTTCATTTGATTGCAGGTGTAGGAGTTAGCTGCCTTCAGCTAGGCACCTCCAATTCAAAGCAAGTCACTATTACTTCAATGTCCACTTCTGAAGTGAAAAAGTGGTTACATGGAGAAAGATGAACTAATATGGAGGTCAATGGAGTCAGCTTGCAAAGCTGCACATCTTATCTTCAACAGGTCTCAGATGTAGGACCATGCTGGTGCTACCTGATGTAGCAGGATGACAAGAGAATTTTCTTGGGAAACTGAGATGCACTGAGCTATCAGGACTCCCAGCTTCTTTCTAGTACCAGGAAAAACAGAAGCTTTGTGAATGCTGCCACAGCTTTAAAGGATGTGACTGTCGGCAACCAGGTAATCAAGGCTGACCCACATACTTACATAGGAACCTGGGATACTGGCTGAGAACTATCCCAAAACAGCACATCTTTTGGGGGCTCTGAGGAGCACAGAAGCAGGTCTCCTAATTCTTTGCACTATATTTTCCCTGAGGAAAATAAGGGATTATAGTGTTCTGAAATGTGGCCATAAAGGTGGGCACCCTTTACCTAGGAACTGGCTGTAAATGTAATGATATCCAGGGCGATGTTCCTTCACGTTTAATGAAGTCAGGTTTTACTGCTGAAGTTAAAGTCATGGGTGTACAACTATCTTTGCCAGTGCATCTGAGCCAATTGCCATGGGCAGCAACTCAAGGAATCACATTTATATCACATTAGAATACAGACATTGTTTGTGGGAGGTAATGACCAGGTTTAAAAGAAGATTCACATGATTTATTCTCCTAGCTCTTCCAAGAAGGCAAAAGCTCAATGTACCAAGAGTCTTTAAAGGAGCTGCAGTTTGTCACTGTTCATCAGCAGCATGACAGAACCCAGCAAATTGGCAAGAATGACAGCACATTCTGATTGTAATATTTAGATAATGCATACTGCTTTGCAGAGAAATTGGTAAATATATTTTTGATTAGACAGAGCAGACGGAGCCTAAGTAATTTTTAACTTTCTAAATACTAATCAGGACAGTTTCTGTATTTTCATAAACACATTGGTTGCATTTTTCTCTGTTTACAGCTGTGTTTATTCTTCTGCACAGAACACTTTCCGAAGCAACGCTGCTTTCCTGCCTGCTTTACATAGATGAACAGGGTACCTGTGTAACGAGGTCGATTCACAGTAAAGCCACGACCCTTGTTGTCAACACAGTGAAGACAAACACGATCTTAGAGCTCTACTTCCAAAAATCCTCACCAGTATTGTGCAGCAATGAGGAACAGAATGACCCTCATTTGCCCTTCTGCACCTTGGGTTAGATCAGACATTGAAGCCAAAATAAAGGCAGGGCACTCCATACCCAGTTAGGGCATTTAGTCCCTCAAATGCCCATTTGCATTCACCCCAAGAAGATTATACTCCATATGTCGTGGCTCATAATTACATTAGCAATTGCCAAAAGGGAAATGAGAAAACACATGTGCTTAAGAGATACATATTTATGTCACATATTTTGCATGTTACAGCTAGAGTCTGCTATAAAGCCACCAAATTGGTTATTAGCTCTGGCTTTTTCCTACCATGCTGAGAGGGAAGAGACACATTAAGGATCTTCCTCGTCCCAAAATATCCTTAATCCAAATGGTACTAACAAGGAAGACTGTGAAGATCAAAGTGCCAGCTTGCTCTGAGGCAGAGAAGTCAAATACTTTTTACATGTGATCATCTCTTTAAAGTACCTTTACAAGATTCCCTCATCTGCTTTGGACAGTTGCAAGGCTTGCTTCCTCCTCACAAACCCACAGTGAACACCAGTAACTTCAACATCTATCTCTGGGTGTTCGACACTCTGAGGATATGCAGATGAGTTTCAAGGCACCAAGTTACTTCAAGAATTTAAATTGAAAAATACAAGAAATAACTTGGAATTTAAGAGGAAAGTATGATAAACTGTGAATTTTGATCATCCTTGTTGCTCAGTCAGAAAAGCATCAGCCATGTGAGATGTAAACAGCGCTTCTTCAGCAATGCTATTTCCTCTGTGAAACAAAACAAACCCATTTGAAAAGGTTATCAGAGCGTTATTTAAGTATTACCAGTACCACAGGCCAACACTACCACATAGAAGTCATGTAGTTTAGAAGAACAATGATCTAAAAGTGCTGATGGAGGGCTCACAAGGCAGCAAATTTAAGTCACACAGAGCTGGTCAATAACTGTGATTTCTCAGTACAAAAACTTGTGCCAATGTCAAGACACTTTGGGCAGAAGAACAGATGAG
This sequence comes from Pezoporus wallicus, assembly GCF_028554395.1. NCBI lineage: Eukaryota > Metazoa > Chordata > Aves > Psittaciformes > Psittacidae > Pezoporus > Pezoporus wallicus. Next base: position 4,709,200 of record NW_026639755.1, read on the forward strand.
CTTTTACTGAGATGCACATCCCCACAGTGGCAATGCTTATTATTCTGTGATTAAAGCTATTCTTCAGTTACACAGTAGTATCTTCGACGAAGACCTGCAAAAGCTTTTTAGGACTTTAAGACTCCTTGAAATCGAAACGGCTTCTACATGTTCAGGTGGATTCAGGTATCCCTAAGCCCTGAAAAACAGCTGCTAGGGACTTGACAGGCATGATTAAACGCAGTAGAATTGTTCTGACCATAAATGATGCCTTGCTAAAAAAGTGAAGCCTGAGAGAGATTTGTTCAGAAAAAAAGAGAAGTAAAAAAAGGAGAAAGGGCAATTAAATAATGGACTAAACCAACAGGAGTAGGACTGTGACTAACAGTCACAGGGACTAAGCTAGTGAGAAGTATTACATGTGAAAGGATTCTCATAGAAATGCTTCAAACCTGCTTCTTAAGCAGGCAGTATTATCAATAGTCCTAAATGATAAGCGTGAATCACTGTCTTTCCTCTTTTGTATCTCCTGGTGCCTGCACTGAGTTAGGTGTGGACAGTTTCTCCTGTCCCGAGTGAAATTACTCCACATGTGATATTGTTTCCTATCCTTAGATCAAATTTGTGAACTTGAGCTGGCATTTTCAAAGAAATCCAAGTATAAACTTCCAATTCCTCATGGAATTTTTCATGGAAATTTCAGCATATGATATTTTCAAACCACTGGGTATACTCAAATCCACTTTAAAAGACAGAGAGAGGAAAAAAAGGCAGCAGTGTTCTTATTTCCTCATTATTTCTACAAGAAATAATCTTTCCCAGCATTGATTCCATACCCTGTGCCAGATTTAACAATGAAGACCGAACAGAGTTTCTTTTAGAGCTGATTTCGAGAAAGCAAAATCACCCATATAAACAAACCAAAAGCCTAAAGTACGTAAGAGAACTAAAATCACCCTAATTCTGCTTTCAGAGATAAAGTCTTTTTGTGTGTGTATGAGCACAAAGCTTGTTTTGTCGTTTGTTTCTCATTAGTACTAAAAGAACACGAAACTTTAAATCGCAGCTACACACAAAAATTACAACCAATGTGGGACTCGTATTCTGGATGATGTTTTAACTTCAGAAATAAGAAATAAGTAGGTTTTACAGAGAGGAAGATTCCATATGTACTGAATATGATGTATTTGTTGCTATATTTTCATTTTTCCCCTTCTGCTTTCATGAAATAGTAGTAATTTCATAATATAGGCATAACAGATTTTCAATAACATCTTCTCCTGCCTGAAAAACCTAAAGTCACGGTAAATATTGACATTCATCACCATCTTGCATGTCTCTAGTAGAGAGAAGGACAGTCAACAGTTGACGTGACTGTGATGTTGAGAAGAGTAAATTGTAAAACTAAATACCCACTGAATCGGAAGACAGGGAGATGGGAAAGGATAACAGCTCTGTGCAAATAAGGAAAATCTCATCATCTCTGTGGTCATGGCTAATATTCTAGGGTTTACTGGTTTTGGGGGGGGGTGTTGTTTGGGGGTTTGGTTGTTTGTTTTGGTTTTTGTTTGTTTGGGGTTTTAATCTTTGATTTATTTTCCTTAAGGTATCAAAGGAAAACTTATTTTAGGTAGTTTAACTTGAGCTTTAACAAAGTTTCAGAAGTTTAGCTTTCCTGTCTATTTACCAAAGAAATGTTTTCCACTTCAGCAGCAGATTAATCTAATTAAATTAATTTAATCCATTCTATATCCCTAAGGTACAAAAGAACCACATTTTCATTTATTTATGGGTTATTTTTCCCTAGATTCTGAAACTAGTGGCAAAAAATTGTAGTGGAATTGATTTTGAAGACGCATTTGATTTATGTTACCCCTTGCAGCAAAACCATCCCCTTCCCATGATTAAGGCTGCTAACCTGATACCTCACATCTGCAAGGGAAAGTGGTTCATTTTTTCCCTTTGTAAGGGAAAATGTTGTTTCCAGCAATTTCTCAGGTTTACATAATGAGATTCTAAAAAAAAAAAAAAAAGAAAACAAACAGAAAAACCAAAAATCCCCCAACCTCCCCCCCCAAAAAAAAACAGACCCCAAAACAAAAAATTAATACTGTCATGAATACTTTCCTTTTGAGGACTCACAAATATTTTGATGCCTTTCCCTGTCTAAAAGTTCCTAATGTACTACAACCAAATGAATACTGGTAAGAATTTTCTGTTACTTTTAGGAAAAAAAACCAAAATATGGCCTGAGTTACAATTTGAAACTGGGTTAACATCCTGCTATTATACATACTACTGCTCTGATTATTGACATGTGGCTCACTTGGATGTCCCACTGCTTTTCCTCATATCATTTAGATAATGCTATCTCCTCAGTTTGCTTCTTTTGCCACAGATTGCCTGTAGAGAAGTGTGAAGCCAATTTAGATGTTAGATTACCCTCAAATCATCATTAAAAAGATATCAAAATGTAGTGTTAAAATGTGCAGAGCTATTCTTTTCAATTTTTCTAGCTAAGGCCACTGCTTAAACTAAAACCAGAAAATCTCTCTTCACTTGTGTGTTGCTATTTGCAGGTCTCCCAGAAAGTGCTATCTTTATGTTTCAACTAATCCAGGATTAACTGAATAAACAAATAACGGCTTGAATTCTTTGTTACATCAATTCCAACTTGAGGTAATCTCAACAAGCACAATTGTTTAAATCCTCACAAAATTCTCTCCAATAATCAGCATAAAAGCGGGCATCCATTTTGTGCTTATTACCGTTTGGGTGATGCTATATAAAAGAAATCTTGGCTTTTTCTATAGAAAGTGATGGTTTGCATGGCCCTTGCTCATGGTACAACAGATTGGTGGAACTTAACTAATGCCTCTAGACGTGGAAACTCAAGTTCTTGCTTTGCTGACTCCTACCATCTATCTAATACTTCTATGGAATGAAGAAAAATTTCCCATTCACTCGCAACTGTTTTCACTTTGGGCATACTGCGTATCTTAGATTTCAGCTATAAACAATAGAGTTACAGCCACATTATAATTCATGCGCAAAATATTTGCATTTTTCATAAATATGCTTTAAGTTTCATCTTGTGCACTTCAGTCTGGAGAGTATCTATATTCTCTAGATTTCATTTTAAGTGGAAAATATACACAGTTCCATTTTTATACCGCAGCGCTGTCTGCCCACACCAACATTCATGCTCAGATCAGCTGAAGTAATTTGTCAATACCCATCAAGTCCGTTTTTTGTAGTTCATTTATTTTTAAAGGAATAGAATGGCTTCTTCTTTTTTCCAAATGGTTCTTGAGATGTATTCTTTAGAAAGTACCAATCTTATCTTTCAAACCCACAAATGATTTTACAGTAGACCTTATTTGATTAAAAAGTAGAAAAATGATTCTTACATGAAATTAAATATTACATAGTTCCATGGAATAAAAACCCACCTTTGTTGAAAAATACTGCACTTGGGTTACATCCTCACTTCTAGCCAACTTTCTTCTCAACATGAACACTGATCGCAATTCACTTCAGATATCCTGAAATGGAAAGTAACAACACAAAGATAATGTTCAGATCCCATTGGAGTTAATGACAGTTTATAGCAATGCTAAAGTTAAGAAAACCTTTAATTTGAAGCAATGACTGCATTATTTTTCTGTCTTTTCAAAACATGACATTTGATGATACTGATTTGGCAACAGAAATGCTGTTGCATCTGTAAATTATAAAATAATCCTTACTTTTAGAGGAATATAAGCTAAAATACCAAAAAACCACAAAGCATCCTTTAAAGTTGCCATATTTTTATGAATAGTCACTGCTAACAAGCATTCCTTCAACTATAAATTGACAGTGGCAACATAGAGATGAAATTGCCTTTTTCATCCAAATCATCCTTTATAAATCTGTGAATTTAAAGGAAATACATAGTTGTTATTTTTTTTATGCAGACAAATATACCTCATTCAAGTTATTTGTTGATTCGCAGATGTACCTCACTTATACTACCCTGCATCGTTACTAATCTATCGTACATTTGGCAAAGGCTCTCCTTTATCAACTTTCTTGTCCAGCTGCCAAAGAGATAAGCAAATGAAATTCCTTTAATTTCACTGGAGCATAACTCCTGTGCCTGTTGGAAAGACCCACAGCAGCATTCAGATGTGTGAACATTAAACAAAGATGCCAAATACATTTTGTGCTGTTGACAAGAAACAAATTAGAAACAGGAGTCCAGAGGTGTGAACAGGTGAGCTTTGTACTTTAGCAATAGTTTTTCCTAGAAGAAATTGTATATATAAAGTATATATTCTACAGTTTTAACCAAAATCTCTGAACAACTTCCCTCAGCTGTATATGGAAGAGATTCTACATTTCTAAGAGTGGTCCAGCCCTTTTTATTCAGTTGGAGGGAGCTCCAAAGAACCCAAGAGGATCAAGTGGTTATTCATTCATGAGAAATATGCAGGATCAGGGCTTCCTTGAGAAGCAACGCTTACTCAAAGCTTTAACACATTTGCAGAATATCAGTCCAGGGAAGTAGGAAGAGAGCCCTATTTTACTTTAAAAAGGGTATAAGAAGATGTATGTGCGCATACTTAATTTCATGCCATTGGCTCTTTCATTGACTTTCTCACAACAAATAGATGTTACCCGAGTGAAAAAAGTTGTCCAAATAATTCAGTAGTGAGCATATTGCTTCCTTCACTAAGCTTCCAAGGGAAAACAATACCCATTTCCCTGGGGTAACCACCTTGCCAGATTTCTCCCCTTGGCGTGCCAAGGAAGGGAAGATGTGGAGCAGAGCTGAATCGAAGTTGTGGCAAGCGTACCGGCATGCCAGTGAGGTGGCCTTGGGATCCTGTCCTTTCTAACAGATTTGTGGTTTTGGATTAGAAACTCTGCAGAGGTGATGTTGGGGCAGCTCAGCCTGGAGAAGAGAAGGCTGCGTGGAGACCTCATAGCAGCTTCCAGTATCTGAAGGGGGGCTATAGGGATGCTGGGGAGGGACTCTTCATTAGGGACTGTAGTGACAGGACAAGGGGTAACGGGTTCAAACTTAAACAGGAAGAAGTTCTTTACTGTGAGGGTGGTGAGGCACTGGAATGGGTTGCCCAGGGAAGCTGTGAATGCTCCATCCCTGGCGGTGTTCAAGGCCAGGTTGGACAGAGCCTTGGGTGACATGGATTAGTGTGAGGTGTCCCTGCCCATGGCAGAGGGGTTGGAACCGGATGATCTTCAGGTCCTTCCCAACCCTGACTATTCTAGGATTCTATGTTCCTGCCAGAGCCACTTTTCAGGAAGTAATTTTGTTATCATTTCTCTCCCTGTCTACAATAAAGTAAGATAAGGGGAAGGACCCAATACAAACGGTCATCTCCGTTTTCTGCAGTCTCAGGATTATGCCTAATCAGTATTGTCAGTCTAAGGCACACACAAATACTGAGACTGCCTTAAACTGAAACACGCTACACAAAAGTCCATGACAAGAATTTTGGTTTTCTTGCCTTTAGTTTGATTTTACACTTTCAAGTCTTCTGGAAACAGAAGTTTCTTCAAACAAAAGCTAAGACTCCACTTAACAATTGGACTCAGAAACATGGCTTTAAAGGGGTAAAAAAATCCCTGCTAAATGCGTATCACAGGAGTGGCAGTAGGTATAATTCTTGTGCCGTAGTATTTCTAAATGAATATTCCAGAAAGAAAGATGTCATGTATTTATTTCAACATTTCCAGGAAGCTACCTTCACACAGCACATTTAAACTTGTTTCTAGAAGCAGTAAAAGCTTTCAGTCCACTGAGTGATATTTCCAAAACGGAGGATGCAAAACACAAAGGACATGGGAGTTTATGTTCTTATTCCCATACCTGAACTAGTGAAGATCATTATACGTATTTATTGGGTTTACCAAACAATACTTTCAGTTTACATACACCTGCCACCTGCTTTTGAACATCTTAACTAGGGCTTTTTCCAGCTGACCATGAATCCTGTCCAGGATGATACCCACTCTAGCTGAAATACGGAGGCATGTGGTGATAGTAGTCACTGCACGCTACTACAGCCAGCAAAATCAGCCACGAGAAGCAGCTATCCTCCACCCTAACTGTGCTCCAGCATAATAGTGACTGGAAAGCAGGAGTGCTGGGCATGCTGCTGCCTGGAGGAGGTAATACTCCTGTGTATCCTTAGAAGCTTCCTTTCATCATGGTGCAGAAGCAACAATGTTCTACAGTCAGACATTTGTTCTTTTAAACCACTGTTTTTTTAGTTACTGTTTGAGACAAGCCCACCAAAAGGGCAGTAAGTACTGAAATAGCAGCAGACCCTTCTGGATGAGGATCACAGGTAGGTAAGCAAAGACTATCTTAACCTGATGCAAGAGCACAGGATAGACTCGCTATCACAAGAGCTTCTCCTGCTATAGAGCCAGCACTTTTTCTGTAACAGCCTTCAATATCATATTGCTATTTAGAGAAGAATAGGGTTTGAATTATTAAAAAATTTAAGAAAGATAATTAAAGCATATTTTTGTTGTACTTTCTTATGTAAATTAACTAAGAGATCATCACAACAGGACGTGTTACTACCTAAAGTGCACAGAGCCTAAAGAATACATTCTGAAAAGCTGTAGACAGGTACACTAAGGAAGGGATGGGGCAGTGGTTATTACTTGGTGCTAGTGCACTGGTATTTAAAGGCTTATTTACATAGCATCACAGTAAAGCAACCTCAAAGTGACCCCAGTTCATAACTGTACCATTTCAAGAGTGCTTTACATTCCCAGAGCTAACCAGTGAAAAAGGTGTGTAGTGCAAATGAGAACTGAAGCCCACAGTTCTTCAGTATTATGGCTTCACATTTCTTGTTCCTTCTATTTTTGAGATACAATATGTAGTATTATAGATAGCTACACCTGCATATTACAAGCAATTACTGGGCAAAGTGCTTCTCTTTGACAAAGTCATTGGCAAAACTTACAACATCATCAGAGCAAACAAGCTGAGATCAGATCACTGTGTACATGGTGAAAGTGAAGCGTGCTGTAAAAGAAAAGGTGGAAACCACATTAATTTCTATCATGTGCTCTTAAAAAAAAAGAGCACAACTCAGAGATTCGTATTAATATAGTGAAACCTGCCTTCCCTTTAAAGAACATATTAAAATCTTTACACTTCAATCTTTGGCACTAAAATTTGGTCAAACACATATCTCAGCTACAATCCTTACTTAGTCCAATGTCATGGACTCCCTAAGGCTTATTGTCATGTTACTGAAACATGCACATTACCCAGAACCTTACAGCACCTTCTGCACCAGTCCATTGACTGCAAGGAAGCTGCCACGACACAAACTACATGTGCCCTTATCTGAGGGCTTTTACTGTTCCTGAGCAGCCTAAGATTGTTGCCTGACCCTGCTGCCCCAGGGGAAGACATCTCGCAGCATCAGAGTGTAGTTTTTCAGTCTCTACAGATCTTATTTAAGGTATAAATTATAACTTCCCGGGGTATACTTGGTTTGTAGATGGTAAAGATGACTTTACGTCTATCTCACTGGTTTGAAAACAGTGCTTCACTCAGAAGGTTTGTAGCCCATTAAGAGTATGATTTTCCTTGTATTACCTGCTCCTGTGCAGTACTGATTTCATTTTAACACTACGATTTGAACTCCACACATACAATTAGCTTCTATCAAGAATGAAAGCTCTTTCGCTCAAGGTCAAATTGTACAAAGCCTAGGAAGCAGGATGAACCAACGATTTCAGACCAAGTAAAACTACCCAAAGCACTATTGCTTCAGACTTTTTTCCTTATTCTAAGAAGTCTCATTTAAGCCAGTCTAGAAATGAACACATTAAAAAAACTAAACCCCAAACCAGATCGTTTTTCTTCTATTAATGTTAGCACTCCACACATACCAAAATTCAGTTTTAGCCAAATTAAGAACAGCTATCTACAGAGACAATGAGAAAATATAATGAAGCACTGTTTCAGAACTTCACCAAAGAGCTGTCTGTTAGTTCAGGAAAATGAAACAGGAGTGAAGTAAGTAATGTGGCATAAAGCACCCTAAGAGAATATTGAGGGGATTTTTTAGTTTTTTTTTAACGTTCACTAAAACAAAAGTTCAGGTATACCCATACCTGTAGTGACAGCAGACCTCTGGCTTATTCAGTTTGTCAGCTAGTCACCCATCTAGAGAAGTAAAGATGGCTTTCAATGGAAAAGTGTCTTTTCATTTGTTACTCTAGAAACCACTAAGTTAATAAACCATGACAATGGTTCTAGAAAACATTCACTTAAGTATACATCATCCTACAGTGTTTAAATTCTCCTGAATGAATTGTGTGCCATCTCCACTTTTAATGTTTGTCATATATCACATCTTACCTGTGGCCCAGCAAGCTGAAAGGCTTGATCACCATGTGTGAGATTTGATTCTTGTAATTACATTTTAAATATGTCTGTAACCTTGATGCTATCATCCTGAGAAAGGAGAGCATTTGCATAAGATACAAATTCCTGTGGATAAATTCAGTACCTCTGTAGATTTAAAGATAGAAGGAAAAATCTTTCTAAGGCCAAGAGACATAGTTTGGAGAATTAGGTCTTCAGTAGACACAACAGGTTCAAAGGCAAATATGATGCAAGAGAGCCAAGACAAATCTGAGACAAATACAATCTGGGACTTTTCTGAATAAAGTTAAACTGAAGTTATTGGGTACCTGTGAAGTAAAGGAGATTTTAGGAGAGGTTAGTGAGGCAGCAAGGGAGAAGAGTGAGGGGGGAAAAACAGGGAGAAAAGGTAGCACGCATAGAGCAGGGATACTAGTGGGAGGAAGGAAATGGGAGATCAAAATGGACAGTAAACCCAGGTTGGAGCAGTTTTATCAAATGTCTGCCTCTTTAGCACACACTTTAAAAAAGCACCTATCTAACTCTAGATGCATTTTTGTTTCGAAGGAAAGCTTTGTAAATAAATGAAAAGTTTCTCTGAAACCAGGGAAAAAAGAATGTCATCCGTCATCCATCCTTAAGAAAGCATTTTCCTCTTGGGCATAAATGGCAGAGCAAATGCTGTAGCATCCTCTGAATTAACAGGTTTTAATTACTTCCAGTTAAGGTGGGTAGGAATGGAGAGAGGATTTTTCACTTCACTCCCCAAGTTCCCACCATCAACAGCTGGGAATTAATGACTGGAGGACACGTGAGAAAAGTTGGTTCATATGTGTTACTGAGTTCACTGAGGCACAGGCTTTCCTACACTTCTGGATATAGTTTAAACCATACAGTAATTCTGCCTATTATTATTTATGTGAACAGCACCTTTGTTTGATTCAAGTCAGTTTCAAGATTCCTTCACTTCATGTTGGCTACAGCAATGTCAGTTGTGTCCATGCCTCTTTATCCACATGTTTAAAATGATATCAATTGTCCGAATAAGCAAGATAAAGCCAAAGTACTAAATCTCCAGTCAATGGGGGTCCTACCTAGCCATGTTTTAGAGACTCACCTGCCACAACTGGAACTGAAATTCTGTTTTGTGGCAAATATCAATGTCTGTATTCATTCTGCAATGAAATAAATGCTAAATTCAAACTTAAACCTGCAAATAAAAACAGCAGGGCTGAGGCAGCATGGAATGCAGGTATTTGTCAGTGAATCATTAAATGCTGAAACTGTTTAGCACTTCTTGGTATAAGCATCCAATTTTTTGTCCTACTTGTCCTGACAGAAGGAGCCATTCATTTGATGGTACCCTTTCTTATGCTACCTCATGCAAAAAGGTGCTAGAGTTGTAGTTTCATACATTTGGGAGATTGGCTGCACAGGTAACTTGAACCCAGCTGAAGCATCCTCTCATGCTTTTTCTTTCCTGCTGGGCTAATACACTTCCCTCTGCAGCAGACTGGATCAGCAAATGCATCTGGCTGGGAAATAATCTTTTTGCAGTATTTTATTAATTTAGTTTGTTTTAAAGGAGGAAAGGGAGGCAAGTGGAGGAAAGCATCAGTGAACATTACCAGTAATGCCCCCAGAAAAAAGGTGTTTCGCTTGATTTCAAAGTGAGTATTCTCAGTTTTATAAATTACTACTCAAATATGACACTGTAACAAGTGTAAGTCTCATTCTAGTCACTGCAAACTACATATAACACCTAATCAGCTTAAGAAGTAAAAAAGCTTCAATGGAACAGAGTTATGCACTACATGAATGCAGACAACACCTTCTACCTTTGTTACTGATGAAAATCAACACCATCAATTTCCAGGGTATTAGGAGATTCCTAGCTTCTGTTTCCCTTCCCTAGTGCTTCAAAATAAACCCTGAATCCCTATAGATGAATAACTACTTAAAGATTGCAGGAAGAGATTGGAAAGCTGAATTGAAACAATCCTTATGTGCCAAAACAGAGGTCTATAATGATGCTTCAGATTTGGTTTGCAAATATCATAACAGCTCTGACAGTTTCTTCTTTCAAGCACCCTTTTAATGCATCATTTCCAAATAGTTGTTGGTTTGCCTCCTGTCTTTTGTAAGGATAAACTATCTGCAACTTCCAGAGGCAGAAAGAGTTGGGAAAACATTAAATGAGACAATCAATACTATGTTTCGAGGTTATTTTAATGTGTTATTTCATCGTTACTTTCTTCCAGCCTCGGAAGAAAGTATGGCCATAGGATAACATACATAACACATTTGTTAACTGCTTGCACCATTGTTCCGGCAAATGTCAGAGCATACAACAGAAGTATTCGATGCAGTAATGGTTGTTTTGAGATTTAAAGTAATCTAGGCAAAACAAGGATTAAGAGCTTGGAGATTTCCCCTTTTGAACACAGAAGAACATGTTAATGTATCCATGATTTTTTTCTTTTTTTTTAATTCTTATTATGGAAAGGATTTTTGAGCATCTGTTTTGCTTAGAAGGAACAGCTACAAGTGAAAACTTTAGCAGTAATTATGTGCAAGTTAAATTTATTTGAGGCATGGTGAATTTTCAACACCATACCTCCCAGGTTTCGCCATTGGCTCAAACACTGAGAAAAAGAACATATGAAAAGCTTTGCTGTTCTGTGATGCATACAATACATAAATGACATATGTCAATAAGAGTGACCTGCAAAGCCCAAAATCTATGCTCTACTTTGCCAGCTATAACATCAGTTGATTACAGCTGCATCCAAAAGCCCAAAAAGGACTGGGTTCCTGTAGGTCTATGCACAGTGTAAATTCATAGAATCATCGAATAGTTAGGGTTGGAAGGGACCTTAAGATCATCCACTTCCAACCCCCCTTCCACGGGCAGGAACACCTCACCCTAAACCATGTTTATGTGTAAACTAGGCAGTAAACCTGGCCTTGAACAACGCCAGGGATGGAGCATTCACAACCTCCCTGGGCAACCCATTCCAGTGCCTCACCACCCTAACAGTAAAGAACCTCTTCCTTATATCCAATCTAAACTTCCCCTGTTTAAGTTTTAACCCATTACCCCTTGTCCTATCACTACAGTCCCTGGTTCATAATACAAAGCACAGATTATGAAGCACAAGCTGAATTGCTCCCCAAGTCCAAATGAGTTAGTTTTTATAAAGCATTATGAAGTGTATACTTGGAGGTGGAACAGCATACCCAGAGTTAAAGTGGAAGACGTTAAGAGAATAGGACCATAGAGATGCACTGTGATTTGCCATGGGCCCTTCCAGCAGGCCTCTCTTTCTGCACAAGGTCCTCAGTGTTGTGTTCATCCCTGTTAATCACAAGTTTCCTGCTGATTCTCTGAAGTGAATCCCAACACTTTTCAGCTCTGCCTGATAGCCCTGCATCATCTTATTCTCTTGCTTGTGATTCATCACTGGGCATGCAGGCTATCAGCCAATGCATGAATTTCATGTTGTGTTTCAAGGTAAAATATTTAGGTTTTGTCTCTGTGCTTTTCCAGTGTGACAATTCCATACCATGTTGGAAAGCCAACAGCTAAGCTTTATTTCACTTTACCCTGTGAAGGAAACATAGCATGCACGTTACCCACTAGAATACACATCTGCAATAACAGCATATAATACTTCATTTAGCCCAAAATTATGGGTCCTGTTTTACTCTGTTAATGCATGCAGTGAAGATTCTGTTCTACCTATATTGAAGATAAAGAGTGCAAATATGTTTTAGTACCATACTTTCGACATATGTGTTCTTTTGTGCATTTGCTTCCTTTTACATATGCCCGAGCTGAGCTCCCTGAAAGCTGCTGGGTACTTACCCAGTCAGTCAACAAGAATGATAAAATGTGACTTCTGTGATTAACCACAAGTATGCACTATGGTTTAAATTCAGAATATTCATGATCAATCAAATCAGTAAATTATATCTGGGAAAGGCTGTTAATAAAAATATTTAAAGAGATGAACTGAAGGAAATTATGATCTGTTTGTGGTTATTCCATGAGTAGAAAAGAGGGACTAAAATCATTCAACATACTACTCCTGCCGGATTATTTGCTCTGCTCCACTGAACACCCATAAGCACATTCAACTATTAAATTAGCACTGCTAAGCTGCGCTATTTGTGCTGGCTATTTTTATACACAGCAGGCAATAATCATTGCTTAATGAGAGACTAGGCTTTAACACCAGGTGTGATTTTGTCCTTATAAGATCTATTTTTCTACTTTTCATAGTTTTCAGCCAAACCAGTTTTCATCCCCATCCGTACCACCTCTTTCTGTCTGGAGGGTGGTATGTTGAATGCCGATTCCAAGCTCAGCATGGGGCATGGTATTTGATTTACACTGATTGTCATAAATTGTAACACACAGTGTTCTGTGAAGATGTGCAATGAAAGTGTGATTTTTGTTATGTTCCTTGCATTAGAGATCACTTCTAATTTGCAGCCTCTTCTATTATTCTTCAGCTGATTCCTTTGCAAAGAAAAGCAAACCTGTGTTAAAAATGTTGATTTCTCAGAAATACACCTGTAATAATGATATGTAGGCACAGTATTTACCGTCAGAACACCACACAAGAGAAGCAAATATTTTTTCCTATTCTAATGACAAATGTTCACCATATAAAGAGCTTAATTACATACTATAAATGGCTGATGCTCTGCTTTGCTATTCAGCTATTCAACCAGAAAGAATGTTGTAAAATCTTAGAATAAGAATCAAGGAAGAAAAACCATAACTTCTGCACACTTTACAAGGGAAAACCCAGTTCTGAGAGAGTTGCAGATGGACATAAACCCCCGCTACAGGCATTTTTGGACAGAAGACAATTAAACAAACAAAACTACACAACTGTGTTTGCCAGATGTTTTTTTTAGACTTAATGAACTTAAGTACAACCAGATCAAGCAAAACCACGCATTCTTTCTCCCAACAAACAAAACACAAGCAGATCCAGCTCCTTTCATGTGAGATATTTAATCCAACCTAGAGCAAATAGAGAACTGTAAGTATTGACTTGTACAAAATCCCATTACTGAAGATAAATAAGAAGGAACTTGGGAATAGCATTTCACCTGTAGATTACAACTTTCAAAGTGGCCAAGATTAGCCATTCTGTAACATTTACATGAGCCTTAAAATAGATTTTTTTGTTAACATTTCTGAATTGAAAATCTCAGTCGGGAAGCTAAAGACTAAAGCAGGCAAATATGTGGGAATACCCTCACATTTACATAATTTCTCTTAATTTGTAGGGCACCACATGATAACTTTGACTGCAAATAGGGAACTTCAGAAATACAGAAAACAGAATTCCAAAACACGGGTGACTTGAATGTTTGAAAACACTACTCTAAAAAATCAAATACAGTTCAAACTAGCAGTTTCTGTACTTTATTTCGGTTTTCACCTTTAGCTTTTAGAGAACAGTATCAGTTGACTACTGCAAGGCAATAGGAAGGCAATAGGATGAAGAGTGTTCAGATTTTTCTATGTCCTGTCAAGCTCACAAACATCATGGAAATGCTAAAGAAAACAGAACTAGAATTTTCTGTCTGCTATGGACAAAAGGTATTTTTTTTGTTGGTGGCCTTGTTTTGTTTCTTTAAAGTGGCATTTGTTTCTATCAAAACCTCAGTAATTCTCCTGGCTTCCTGCAATCAGCTTGAGATTACTGACAACCTTAGAAACATGAGAAAACTTACAAATAGCTCTGTAATTATTTTAGCCAAAACTTCGCCAGATTGGCTAGGAGGCAGATACTAAGTGTGACTGTGGGTTTTGTGGATCTCCATGTAGCTGGGAAAATTAAAACAAAGAGAATAACCAAATCACCACTTTTAATTGTGTGCATTCTCTCAGGCCTGCACAAAGAAATGACTAAACCGAAGCAGCTCATCACCTGGTTCAGTTTGATTTATGGGGCACTTTTATATATATATATATACATACACATATATATTTTTCTGCCCAGAGAGACGTTGGAATCTCCTTTCTTAAAGGTTTTTAATGCTCAGCTAGACATAGCCACAGCTGAGCTAATCTACCTCTGGTGACAGTCCTGCATTGAGAATGTGATTGGACTTTCATAGATCTCTTCCAGCCAACACTTCTGTGATTCTATGTTATTAAATCAGTCTCATATATGCTCTCTTTTATAGGGCTGCATTATTTTTCTGTCTGAACATCCTTGTCCATACTAAGACTCCCCTTTTCATGCTTGTCAAGGCCACCCCTGTACAAACATTAAGATACTCCAAATCCTTTCACCAGCTGCGTGATCCTGGCCTGACTCAAACACAAGCACTTCCCTCAGAAATTAAGCAGAGTTAATGGCTGGACCTGTAATGATGATCACTGCTTAAATCCAACTGCCAACTCAGTCTTGCTTCTCTATTATTAATATAGTCATAGTATCAAGAGTGCATATCTGGATATCTGTGTCCCCCTGTGCATGGGATGCAGAGATGCAGTAGCAGGCGCTATACAAACACCCAACAAAAAGATGATCCTTTGACATAATTTCCCAGAAAGTCCTTGAATACAAGATTTCTTAAGAAAAAAACCCTAAAAACCAAAAAATTTTGCGTCACCTATTTCTGACAACAGTTATTTACTGAGCTGCCCTGAGCAGCAGCATTACAAAAGTTGAAGGAGGGACAAAAACCACATAAGCTTAAGGAATTTTCTCCTTTCTTAAAGACATACTCAGCAGAGAGAGAAGGGGACTGTAACAAAAGTGAGTTAATGCACAATAGCCAGGCTGTTCTGACCTTTAGAAGCTCAGAGCATTTAAAGTGTCGCAGCTGCATTGATTTCCTATGTCTACACCATACTGTATTTCTCCTACACTGCCAAACAGGAGACTGGGCTGATTCATGAGAACCACTATTTGCATGTTAGGTTTATCGGCTTTCTCTTCTACCTCTTGTCAGTAATGCTTGACAAAGATCTTTTCACAATGTATTCTCCCTATTGTGCTCTCCATGTGAAAGATTAAACAGAGCAATTATATGTACCCATACATTTACTTTGTCTGCTTCTACTACATTCTAATTTTAATGTTTTAGCTATAAGAACTGCAAAAGTGCCCTCAATTTTAAGAAAAATAACATGACTCAGTCAGTGCTGATTCGTCCTCTCTCAACATTCCTCTTGTACTGGAGAAAAGTCCTTGATTTTCTCCTTCCTGTGATAAAATATTTGTTTTCCTCATGGGAAATAATCTGCAAGTAGGCTCTTCCTTTCTTCCCTTTGTCTTTTTGCTCTTGGTCCAGTAGGACATGTTACATCATTTATAACATCAGACAGGCAGTTTCTTCCAGTATAAGAGCTGGAGAGCAACCTCGTGTAAGGCTTGGAAAATGCTGCCAAAATTAGAGGATGCAGGGAAAACTTCTTGAATCATATAAGTCTATATGTGTAACCTACTGTAGATGCTGAATGTAACATCTGAGGCAAACTGGTACTGTCTTGATTGCCCCTGTATCATACGCAACAGAGTGGGACTGGACCCAAATTGCAGGAGCTGTCAACATGGCTATGGCAATATAAACTACTCAGCACAGGGGGTGGGTGTATTAACCGCGCCTTGCAGCAGGCCAACACTGACAGAAAGCCTTTGAAGACCGTGGAATGGTGGCAGTGTGATGCCACATACACGAGCATGTCTGAAGCCATCGCTCCCAGGCACAGAGGCAGGCTGCCAGAGTAATGGAGGATTCACTGCCAACTTTACAGATTTTTTCTTACACCACCAGGCACAGGAAACATTATTCTGAGGTCTCAGCTTATATTTTCAGGTCCTTGGAGGTAGTTGTTGTCCACATGGCCAGGGGCTCTGTGACTATGGTGTAGGCTTGGTTTGCTCACTGGCTCTATAAAAGGTCTTGATTCGTCTATCTTGCCTCTCTGATTTCGTATTGCCAATAACATATGTTCAAAGCCATTAGGTCTCTGTATTTTCTCCTTAACCATTGCCAAGATGGAGGGTGTAAAACTGCCCTTTTTTTGCAAGCTTTTGTAACCCTTTCTCTGTCAGCCCAACAACTTGTTGATGGAAGTCAAGGCAAATGTTCAAACATATGTGCATTGTACTTCCTTCTTTGTAGGACCAGAGCTCTCTGTTACATCTTTCCACATATCTCATTTTCAGTTTGTCCTAATTTTTGTTTCAGTTTTAGTTTTCTTCACAAGCATCCTCATTTTCCTACCTGTATGAAGCTAAGCATCTGTGTGTCTTGTATGCTCATTGCATAGTATCATCTGTGCAGCACTAAAAGTTCTGTCTTAACATAGTTAGGAGTTTCATTTCTTGTACTACTGCTTGTATTAAAATTCCCAGCAATTTGAACTAACTGGTTGATATTTACTGGTGCTGTCCATCATTTCAAGTATCTAAGGCAGTACAAGGAGCTAGTAAAGATTAACAATAAGTTTCTATTGCAAACTGTGGCTACTGACTTGCAACTGAGTGAATTAAGTAATCAAATGCTCTGCTTCATTAAGTTCTTCATAGAATTAATTTTGTAACTGAAAAATGCATTCTTCCCACAAGATATAGAAAAACAAAACAACAGGAATTATACAACATATATACATACGTATTATGATAACACGTACACATATATTACTATAACAGTGGAATTCAGCTGTTTACACATATGCATCTCATGCTACTTAAGATCCTCTAAGGTAAGGCATGCCTATGGGGATAGGATGCATGGCTGAGGGCTTCTACCCTTCTGAAACAGCACGTGAAGTACAAGTATAATTATGTAGTGCTTCTAAGACAATGTCTGATGTGATTTGCCAGCTGAATTACTGCTCCCCCCCCCCAATATAATTGCTTTTAAAAGTGTATATATATAATCAATAATGTTACAATTTGGAAATAAACAGAATATTCTACAAACATAATTAAAATGTCAAATTTTCAACATTTTAACCTGGCTTATGGCAGAAAAAAACCTTCTTAATGTTCCTTCATGGAGCAAAATGCCACATTTGGCTCTCCCTGTCACTATATTTATATGAGTACACTGCCCAAGACGCCACCCAAAATTAATGGAGCACAGACTATAGATAAGATTACTGTCTCTGTCACTAAATCATCCATTTTTAAATCACTCTCTTTACAAAATGCTTAAAACTGTTATGTTGACTCCTCATCTCTCATTCATTTAACACTATAATACATAAAGATTTATGTTGATTAAAAATATTAGATATTTATGAATTTGTGGTGTCGGAGCCACAAAGAAACTTCAGAAGCTTTCAGAAGAGTACACTAATTTCTGTGATTTCTGTGTCCTTTGCACATGACTTTCCTTTTTGGCAATATTAAGACTTTTTTAGCAATTATGGTGAGATATCATTACTCAGTGACACTTGTGGGTTTATTCAAGCAGCTTAATTCAGTCTGACTGCTAAAAAAGTTACAGACAGAAAGTAATTTCAAACTTGGCTTTGAAGTTGGATGCAGACACGTAACACAACAGGACTATCAACTCCTGTATTCATTGTGTCTCTTAATAAGAGTTAATGAATTGAATAAAAAGATTAAAAATCTCAGTCTGAAATACTATCGATCCCCAAAGAGTGTTCAGCTAATGATCATTGTTTGAATTTAGGTCTTCGGTTTCCTACTGAGTCACATCATGACTTTGGACAGCATAAAAACAGCAGCAGCAGCATTGAAGTCACTCAAGTATAAAAAGTATGAGACCAGAATCAGCCCATTTATCTAGAACTGTTAAGATTTTCAGTTTAGGATGTCTTCCGCTGCTCCCATGAACAAACAATAAGTCATTACCATTACCAGAGACAGCAGTAAAACAAAACCTCTGAATCCATTTACATTTTACAGAAAAACAAGTTGCTATTAGCATTGCATAAAATAAGAAAACTGCCTCTATAAAGCACAAGTTTATTCAAGATCATGCAAAACTCATCTTAAAGACTGAGGTACCGAAGCACTAGGATTTATTTTATACAAATTTGTTGCCGTTTTTAAGATGGATTTTAGTAGTGCCGTAATAACTAATGGTTAGGTTCTAACTAAACAGCCTATGAACAGAGCCAGGCTCTAGTTTCCTACCAAAGACACTGCAAATTTCCTGTGCTTAACAGTGCTTAAGATCTCAAAAAAGATATAGGGATTCCAGGCTTTGGGGGGTCACTAAAATGCTCAATTGCATTATAAGTGAAAAGTTCATCGTTATTTTGGATTTTTCATGTTTTAGATTAATGCGGATTTAAAGCTTGTTAAATCTTCTGCATTTGTTAGGTTTTCAGTAAGTGGAAAATTCTCACTGACATTACACTAATGAAGTACACTTAAAGTCAGCTGGTATAAATTGTCAATGGTAGCACATAATGATTTGACTCAAACACATCGTGAGATTTAAATTCAGGGGAAATTCTGTGATAGCCTTTTCTACATTTTTAATCAATTTATTCCACACCATTTTTTCTTTCAATGGCTAGGTTGCAGCTTAATTAAAAAGGATAAGGTTTTCATTAGCTTTTGAAAACTTATTCACAAACAGGGATTTTATAGAAACAAGTCTTGTTGCCTTCTTTCTTTGTAATAAAATTCATACAGATTCCCATCAATTTCCATCACATAAAATGGTTACAATAACAGCACATAAGTTCACAAATAGTAGCTTTTGTTACCAGAAACACTCATTGCTTATATCTGAAACAAAAATCTGTGCAGTTTGATTTACTTCTAAAGCAAGGGGCAATTAGTAATAATATAAGAACACAGGGATACAGACCAGTAAGTAATCTCACCCACAGAAATAACCCTGCAGTCATGAAGGAAAAAAACCTCACTTGGAACTCTTACGTCTGCTTGCAGCATAACATGATGTTTATAAGTCAGCATACATCTTTTACATGGCAGAGATGTTTATGGCTAACTGCTGACATGTTGCCAAACAGCAGCAGCAAAATGATGAAGATAATGAAGAAAAGTAGATGGAGTCATTAGTTTTTTTCTATTTATGCCAGGAAAACTTGCCTATTTCCCTTGAGAAATGAGAGTCATAGGCTGTGTCTACACCACAGTCAGAATCACAACTGCAGGAAATGTATCCTTACCCAGGATAAATTGAAGACATCTAGCTCAGGTATTAGCCAGAGAAAAAAGCAACACATAAATACACAGCCTAATTATCCTGAGTCCTGGCTGGAACCTTCTTATTGATATCTGGACTGACTAACTAGATTAAAGCAAGGCTTAAGTGTTTTCCCTGTCCCATCAAAACCAGCAGGGCTACTTTAAATTAGAAACCCACTCTGAACTAGAAATAGCTTTCCAGTGCTAAATATTAAAATATTCTGGTCAGGTTGCTTGGCTCTAAATGTTGCCTCCTTGCCTGCAAGAACGTCTACTCAGCTGGAGAGCAAAGTACAAGCATCAGGGCTTGGAGGCTAATGATGCCAAAGTAGGTAAATGGGCAGAGCCCTGGGCTTTTCCCAGTTGTGATTATTTCTACCTAGAACTGCGGCAGGGGAAGAAGAACCACATTGCAGTTGCAGATCAACATCTGTCCAAGCAAACACAGCAGATCCTAACAGGTGAGAATTTGCCCTTGTAGCAAGGGAGGTCCAACAGTCTTTATGCAGGCTCTCAATTAAAGTCTTTCATGTGATGATGGTAACTCCTCACAATAAACGGTCCTCTATTGTTTTCAAACCTGAATTTAAATATTCTATCCACTAGAAAACAGCAACACACCTTTACAGAAGAATAGAAGCATGTTTCTCAAACGGAAACTGGAGTTTTACCCACTCAAGTGAATATAATCAGCAATTTGGTATCATACAAATCATAAGCCATTTAAGCATGGTATTGTACATATATGTAAGGGTGGTGAGGCACTGGAATGAGTTGCCCAGGGAAGTTCTGAATGCTCCATCCCTGGCAGTGTTCAAGGCCAGGTTGGACAGAGCCTTGGGTGGCATGGTTTAGTGTGAGGTGTCCCTGCCCATGGCAGGGGGGTTGGAACTGGATGATCTTAAGGTCCTTTCCAGCCCTATATGGTTTTATTCCAAACCTATATGGTTTTACATAGACCTGTGCTTGTCCTCTAGGCAGACGATGCAGGAATGCCAACAGTGAAGATTTCAAAATCCCTGTGTAAGATGGAAAATTACGCATCCCCTCATCCATTTTATTTTCCTGGTAGATGGACACCTCAAGGGAAAACTTTTCTACTGTACTTTCTCCCAGGTCACTCCCAAATCACAAAATAAAACCCAATCTTCTTGAGAACAGGGACAACTTCAGCTGACCCAATCTGTTTTCATCTTGAAGGGGAATACTATTCTTTCTGAAGGAAGACTTCCCTGCCATTCACCATGAGAGCCTTTCCTTTGCCTAGGAACTAAAATCCTGCCACTAAATGTCTCGAATACACGGCTGGAAACAAAAAGTGCCCCTGTTTACATTAGCACGCTTGAACTACCAGCAGGTTTTTTCAGTTAATACTGTCACTTTGCCAAATACTCATGAAATTTGGCAGAAAATGTTGATTCACCAATCCCATGTGAAATTTGTCCCTGGAAAACACAATGCATAATAATAGTCAGGGCAGAAAAAAGCTGAAATACACAAGGGTCTGTAGGAATTCTCAGCACTGATCAGTGATAGCCAGCAGAAAATAAAGCAGAGACAGGGTAAACTGTTAAGCATATTAAGTTCAAAATTAGATTACTCTGGAGATCTGGTAAATTTAGAGTATCCTAAAGGAGAAAGAGCATGCAAATAGGCTTTTGCTTGTTAAGCGCTAAACTGGTCTACGTAGTTTATTAAGCTGGCTAATTACCATCACCTCATCCTCCCCTTGACACCCCCCCCCCCCCCCCAAAAGCAAACATTTCATAGGAAATGAAATGTTTCACAAAGGAGTCTGACTTTAACCAACGTTTTGACAAGAAAAAGCAGTACAAAAAGGGTGAGAGGCCCACAGGCCCACATCAGCATGGGATGACTGCAGTATATATACGGCACTAACTATTACGCCCCAATAGCCAAAGCATTTCACTCTAATAATGTTGAGAAAACAAAATTTGACATGTGACATCTAGTAAATACATAATCAGAGAAAGCTTAAGTGACTTGGGATTTGGAAGGCAGTTACTTAAGGAATAAGTTAACTGTTTATGTAGTAGAGTTAAAAATACCTTAAGAAGAGGGTGTAGAATGACTTGCTAGATGTCTTTGATAATAATCCAACAGGTACCACACAAATAGTTATGTTAGTATTGGCAAAACTAAATAAACCCTGAGGAGAAGTATGATTGGAAAAAGCAAACCTTCTGGTATAGAATAAACATGCATGTCAAAATCAAGTACCAAATTCACTCAGATTCCTGACAGAAGTCTATAGCAATGAATTGGCAGCCTTACTGTTTATACTGCTCTAACTCATGTGTTACTTTAAAGGAAATTTTCTTTAGCTAATGCTGAGACCTTGAGGCAGGAAGGTCTCCATCTAACTGACATTCAACTGCAGAAAAAGTGGCAGCTCACCCATTGCGTATCTCATCCCATCCTATGTTCCACCACCAAGGTCTAAGTGACAAAACAGATTATGATTCACCAAAGCAAGCATTTGGTCTTTTTCTTGTAGTTGATTTAGACTATAAAAAACACAAACAAAAGAGAAAAAATTGAACACAGAGTTCAGAATTCTCATTCTAAAAAATACGACAAATACAAAAAGTAAACTCCTAGTGAGATTAAATTGTGAATGTATCTGTTAGCCTGCACTAATTCATACCAAGCCAGCAGAGGCAACTGCTGAAGGTAAGGGCGCAAAGAACACACTCTTGGTTTCAGCCTTTCCACATGCTTACAATCTTTGAGTCTTGTCCTGATCCAGATTTTCAAAACTCTCCTTCTGATACGTTTGCTTCATGTTATTCAGATGCTAATTGCAGGCTTTGTAGGTTTTTGAAATGATGGAGGGTTTCCTTTATACATTAGCTTAAATGCTAGGGGGTTTGCAATATTGCTGGGATTTCTGAATGAAAAGAAGTCTTAGATACAGATATAAACCAGACATTTGTTAAAAGGTTACATGAGCCAAAGCTGTGTGAGATGAGCAAAGTATTTCCACTGGCTTCAGCAGAAATAGATTTAGCCAAAACCGGGGGGGGGGGGGGGGAAGAAATAAAAATATCACAAAGTCAGGCAAGCTGCCTTCTGCCTTCTCATCTCCTGCTGTGCAGGCAGGCAAAGACCAGTGTGACAAATAGCATCTTTCCCAATACAGTTATTATGTCTGGTAGGTGACTCATTCTCTCTCTCTTGTAAGCCTTACTAGTAATGCCAGTAGAAATTATTGACTAAACCACATTTGCTGAGACTTACTTGGATGTCAATAGTATTGAAAGGAAATTAAAGAAAGATATCCATGCAGCTCTTGATGGTTGTGAGCAATTTTTCTGGATCAAAATTACATATAGTTGTGGTATGATTTGCATCCAGGATGTGGTTTAGCTGTGTCTGGAAATCTAAATTAAAAAGACAGTCTAAAAGCACCCAACAAAATTTGAGCACATTAAAAGTACTACATGTTCAACAGAATGAATTTTTCCTAGTTAGTGTTATTGACTTCTTTTACCAAGGAAATGTGTCTGCGTTGCATGAATATGATTTACATTTGGAAAGTTCTGATTAGATGTGCATCTCATGCTCGTGACTAAGTTACAATTTCTTAACATATTTGATAGCTGCTATGAAGAGATTCATCCTGAATATTGGACAACAGTGGAAATTGCTGCATAAAGATTACATTAATCGTAGAATCACCAGGCATTAATTCTACCAGCCACTCAAAAGGCCAATATTTCTCCTTTGTCATTAGGGAAGGACAGTGAAGGTTACCAAGCTTCTCAGCAGGTCAAAAACCAAACTGGGACTAGAATTTGACCATGACATACAATCACCTGGAAATTTCCAAGGGATTCAATAACAGTTATATGAAAATCTACACATCCTACAGTCCCAACAATAAAATAGAGCAGTAACACTCTATTTTCCTTCATTACGTTACCTACACAGGGACTGATGAAGTTTCTCAAGATGCCTACTTGTGAGCAGGGTGTTTTTGTTTCTTCCTTTTGCTTAATGCATCCTTTAAATGTGTCAGCATGCCTTCTGTAAGGAAGCTTTCCCAACAAATGCAGGAGGCTTATGTCTTAAAGGAGGAGCTACTGCTTGCTGTTATGCTTTGCCATGGATTTATTACTTTTTTATATAGGAACATTGTGTGAGAGAAGACAGCCTGATAAACTAGAGACATCCATTCTTTCCTGTCTTCCTTTTGTCTATAAATGAAGTTCTCATATGAGCTCAGGACAAGTTTTAGTATGGCATGAAATAACAGTATATGTGCCTAAGCAGCATAAAGCAAATCAGAGACTCTTTAGGAAGACAGAATAATTTTTTCACTCAAGGCTTCTTTTTGATTCACATGGGTAATTCTTCACGTGTTATGGTAAGAAACCATTATGCAAAGAGGCCCAGAATTAAGAATCCTGACCTTAAACTGTTACTTTATGAAACAGATTTATGCCTTATGACAGTAATTACTTGCACCAAAGGGGAAAACTGGAGCAGCATCCAAGCACCAAGCAGAATTTGGAGAGAGCAGAGTTACTGTTATCAGATGAGGTTAAGGATCTGATCATGTCTGGTTCTTACAACTAGAAGATGACTGTTCGTTTAAATAAAAACCCCCACATACTATACACAAACAGGCACTTGTTTGTGTAAATGAGCATAAATGGTGGCATTTTTATTCAGCTTTATTCCTTTAAAGTGACTTGAATGACAAGCTTAAGCACAGTGTACTTTTCTCTCTGTGCTTGACTTTCTATTTCATAAAATGAACTAGTTAAATCTTAAAGTAAAACATTTTTTATTTCTTGGTTATATGTGCTCATTATGAAAGAGCTAAAAAGAAAAAAGAGTTAATATAAAAGCAAGGCAAAGTAAAACCTCTGTGAGAAGGAAAGTAACTCTTGTGCCTGTAAATTGCTGGATTGGGATGTCTGTAATAGGCAAAGACCAGCTCTGTGCACCCAGGAAGTCAGTTTAGAAATTTTACCATGGGCTATGAAACAGGGAAAAGTAGAAAGCTATGTATTAATTAAGCTACATGGCATCTGCTCCTGCCTCTCTCTTCTCTCTCCTTCTTTACTCCATTTCAGATTTAAAAAGCTTTTCGCGATGTTGCTATGTCTTCCCTCAGAAAATTGAATAACCAGAAACTAAAACAGCTCCATAACATATACTTTGTCTGATATATCTTTCAGGTTTTGCTCTGCCAGTAAATTCAAACATGATCTGAATGATAACAGCAAGTTTATGGACAGTGAATAATAGCATGACATTGCTAATTAATGCTATTTCAATCCAGACTGCTTAAACAATCAAGCCTAATTGTGCTAAACAGTGTGATGGTTTTATATGGATAGCAGTGAATGAGTAAGTCCAATGGAGATTTAAAGCTAAAGCCCAACTAATTTATGCTTTATGGGTATAACAAACTCAACCCAGTGCCTTCATTACTTGCATCTCCTGTTGGTTCTACTGTCTTTCCTCGCACACAAAAACACGTGTGTTATGCTATGCTTTGTTTGGACAGTGTTAGTGATTTACAAGCACAAAAAATACATGCCATCTATTATATAGAACAGCTCAACTGCTGAATGTGTATTGACGCTTCCTGGATATTTATGCCTCTGTTAGGCAGGTTCTTGAACCTGGTTAGGCATTTCCTAGCCACCATGTGCCTGATCTCAGTACGGTAGTGTACGTAAAGCTCTGCATTCTGATTAGCCTCTACAACATGACCAGAGTTCTGGATGTGCTATAACACCTCTATCGACTTCCTTAAATAAAGAGAAATCAAAATAATCAAAACTGATTGCCTGCAAAAACTCCAGTTTCATTTCATATACATCAAAGCAATCCTACTGTACTCCAAACTGTCCTTGATAATGGGGAAAGATGTGAAAGGAAAGAAAACAGGACAAGGACACAGCTAACAGTGAACAGCAATCAAGAGCAGTTTGTCTGCATTCTCCTCATCTCCCCCTGCAAATTCCAAGGGTTATCCTTCCTCCCTGCCAAACCACCCACGCTGCATCATTACAGCAGCAGGTCACAAATGTGCATCTTCAAAAATTACCATTTAATTTCTTCCAATTCAGCTTTAAAATTGCTTAAAGATGTGTGATCACTTAAAGATGTGCATCCCAAGTCTGCACAGTTACAAGGGCTTACCCTCTTATCAGGCATTTCTTCATGCTCTAGCCAAGCAGAGCCCGGCTTCTTCATCATAAAGCAAAGTGAGGGAAGGATTAAACAACCAAATACAGAGACTGATGAATAGCTAGTTTTATATTAGGAAAGTAGTTTTTACTAAATAAACCTAGATTTCAGATCTGAAATAGATATATCTATGCAATTTTATACTATATGTCAGTCTGTGGCATTATTATTAACAGATATACCATTAAAGTACACAAACCTCCTCCAAAATATTTTTATTGCCTAAGAACTTTATTGTATACTTAGAAACTTATTACCTTTCTCAACATTACTTTCTCTTTAGTCAGTCAGTTTAAGCACAAGTCTAGTTATCTGCATATTTAATCTCCATTATATCAAGATAAAGCTGGTAGCAATTGTCATTCCAATTAAACCACATTAAAGAGCTCCGCAGGATTTCTTTTCTGCAACATTCAGGCTGGCCAGCAATTTATGTCACTTTTGATACTTGCGCTCTTCCTCATAATGAGGTTTTTAAGTGTCCTACCTGACATTTACGTTTCTAATGAGGTTCCTACGCCTCTGCTGGGGTCCACAATGACTAATAAAATAGCTCAAGCTATTTTATTAGGGTTTTACTGGATTTAGAAAAGTTAGAATTTACTTTTATATTATGGCCAAGTATAACAGCACTTTGCTGTTCAGATGTCCTACATACACACTGCTATAAAGTGCTTCACAATTAAATACATTTAACTTGCCCATGGTAGAAAACCACTGTTATAGTTGGTGACTTTGTCGGCAGTCTTCCCCCAGGAGAATCACAAAAGCCTTCTCACCCAAGGTATGCTTGGCCTTTCTTTTTTTCCTCTTGGTTTCCTGTCTCTTCTATTTGCTGCTCCATTTACCCCCAAAGTTTTCTCCCCAGTAAAATTGGATTTACTGCGACTCAAGGGTTTGCAGTGTAACAGGAGATAGCAGGCAGGGAGAGCAAAACAAAGTGAGACCTGGAGGCATGCTATGAGGGGCAGTGGTGAGATGTCAGAAAAAGAACTGTTCCCTCTTCCCCCTCCACCTTTTCTCTTCCCCCCATAAGGACATTACAGCAGCTGTAAATAGCGCAGATCCCCAGTTTTCCCCACATGCAAGTGGGGCAGCAAGGGAAGCTGCCTTGCCTGCAGGGGGCTTCCAAGAACTCGAAAAGAGGCTGTTGCCTGGAGAAGGGAGATGTAAAGTTGCCCTAAGCTGTAGAGATGGAGGAACTGAGAGTTGTCCCTTTTGGTACTTGGGAAAAAAGGATGGGTTTCATTTTGGAGGGGGCGATGGGCAGAAATGATAGGTAGTGGAGGAAAACCCAGGCTGGCTGCTACAGCTGGAGGAAGAGAGGCATGGGGTGACCCAGAGTGCTTTGTGTGCACAGTGGTGAGCGAAAGGTAGATCAAAAATATTTCAGACAGAAAGAGGTGGGCAAGCCCAAAGCTGCCTCTGCTACTGCCTTTCAACATGCCAGAAGAGCCCTTCCTGCTTCAGGATGTCTGTGCGGAAGGTAGGACTGAGCTGTTCAGCCCAGGTGCCAAAAGAGAGGGTAAAATGAACTCTGCTTGCTGTCTAAAAGGTTTTTTGTCTGCTTGTTTTAAAGAGAGCCATTCTTACGGTTATTTTTCAGGGACAAAACCACAGGGAAGGGTTCTGCATTATCTTCAGTGTATGATCACTGAATAGCATGGGTGGAGGTGAAAAATCTGATTTGATAACACTTTAGTGCTCATATAGTCAGGAACAAGTGATTTCAAAGCCCTAATTAACTGATTTTTTTAATCATAATGCAAGAAGTATATTTTGACACCCCAGTCCTTAATTATAACAAAAATATAGTAAGTTACCTTGCACTTGTTGCAGGGTAAATATACTGAACAGTGATCATAACACTAGAGAAACCACTGAGCGAGGCCACAATGCATATCCACAGGTTGTATAATTGAGGAGAGTTTTCTTACAAGTAGACCCTGAAACAAGCTTAGACAAGGAGATGTACTGACTGGTTTAGCAGTCTGGGATTTTAGGTATACCTGCTGATATCACCTATATGTTCTGACATCTAATAGATAAATACACATTAGCAAAGTAATCATCACCACCTGTTGTAATTCCCTACCATTAAGAAATTAATGGGCATAATTGGTTTCTATTTTCATGCAATATTGTAATGGCGCAACAACTCAAGCAAATGTAGTGTGTTTTCTGAGTGCCAACCAGGGGCTGAATATTTTCGTTGGTATTAAACATCAATTCTTCACAAAGATTAAAAGCGACAAATATTTTTCTCATGGTAGAATTGATTTTTGCAAATGGAGTTCAGCTCAAGTGGTCTGATAATCTTTGCCACTTTTTGCAGTTGCTCAATGCACAATCTCATCATTCGGTCGTAATCACTTGGG
Source organism: Pezoporus wallicus (assembly GCF_028554395.1). Taxonomy (NCBI): domain Eukaryota; kingdom Metazoa; phylum Chordata; class Aves; order Psittaciformes; family Psittacidae; genus Pezoporus; species Pezoporus wallicus. The sequence goes on from NW_026639755.1 coordinate 4,737,378, forward strand.
GGATAAAGTATTTCCCTCATCAGTGAGAAAGGAGAGCTAAGGAATGCCTTGTGTACCCAGCATCAGCAGCAGTCGTGTTTAGTTAGCTAATAAGAGGTTACCTCTCCTAGGAAACCTAGATGAAATAACTCCCTCACCTTCTAAAAACATGGCAAGTCTGCTTCAGTGATTTCAGTTCCCAACTTCCTGTAATGCAAAAGTTTTTGGATGTTTACCCCTCCAAAGTTAATTGTACCACTGTGTGTAGAGAAGAGTCCTCTGTATGAGAGCTTGGTGAGGAAATGAACCATACAAGAGAGAATTCCCTGATGCAGGGAGAAAAATCTTACAGTTTCTGTTGCTTATAGACTGTGGCTTGCAGGAAGATTGAAAACCACAAAAAAATACAAAGTTCCCAGACTGATTTCTATTATGAGGAATTTTTATTTCTGAAATCCTCTTTTAATAAAATCAGCTAGGATGGAAATCGCCTTTAAGATGACCAAGTCCAACCTTTACCCCCAGGCTGCCAAGTTCACCGCTAAACCATGTCCCTAGGGGCCTCATCACCACCGGGGATGGTGATTCCATCACTGCCCTGGGCAGTCTGTTCCAAAGCTGGAACACCCTTTTGGTGAAGAAATTTTTCCTAATATCCAATCTAAACCTCCCCTGATGCAACTTGAGGCCATTGCCTCTTGTTTTACCACTTGTTACTTGAGACATGCGTTTCTCTAAATCATGGCAAGGATCTTGTTCATGCGTAGATTTTGAAGAAAGAGCATTTATCATATATAGGTTTGATGCACAGAGGTTCACCAAAGATGCATTAGTTTAACTAAGAACTTATTGGACTTCTGAATTTAAGCATTGCTTTTACTATTTCTTTGTCAATTCTATCTCTTGAGTTGTCGCTGCATTTCCCTCTCACTATATTCTTGGGAGACTTCAAGACTGTTTTAAAGCTTGAGGTATACCAAGTGGTATCTGTGAGAATGAGGTTTCTGCCAAAACTGGGCATATCACACAAAATAGTAATTACTGTGTAAAAAATTATGTCCATCTATTAATTTTTGAGAGGGTGCTTACTGTGCAGCTGCTGATCTGTTTGTATGGCTGAAGCAGGTATGCAAAACACTAGGCTCGGCTAAAAATAGCTGTTATTGTCCAGTAAGTGCTGATTTCTCATTGCACACCAAATATGGATCTGAATTTGAGTTGCTTTGATGACAATAGCCAGCTATGTCTCATTGATTTTTGGGTGTTGGATGGAATACACATCAGTTTTCCTATAGCCATGTCCAAAACAATTGATCCAGGTACCGTTTTTCACCAGATCATTAAGTGTTAATTCAATTTGATGGGCACAGTGGGCAACAAAATATATGACAAGGAACTTACTTTCAGTAGAATACAAAGTATATCCTTTTCATCTATACGTGTTCTTGATGCAGTTCAAATGAATTTTCATATAAAAGCTTTACTGGTTGTCTTTCAGTAAATCAGCATGTTGTAGCAACATTATGCTTTATCCTATTGCTTCTTTTGTAGCTTTTCCATAAGAATCTAGAAAATTAAATACCACAACTACCAACACCACAGGGAAGCCTTCTTTTACACATAGTACAGAAAAAGCTCTTGATGAATCAATTTTAGGATAAAAGTCAAGTAGCATGTTCAGCAAAGAAGATGGAAAAAAAATTGCATTGCTATGTATGGCATTGAAAACACAATACAGAAGCTGCCCAAGAGGGAACAAACTGGAATTGTTCCACTTTAGCACAGTCTGAGGAACTAAATGAGGAGAATTAGAAATTAATTTGATATTAGACAGTGTTTAAATATGAAGGTAACAGTGGCCAGTACAAATTAACTGAATTCTTTCTCTGGATAACATTAAATGGGCAATAAAAGTAAGTGGAACCTGCAATTGGTAACCTGCTTTGAAACAAACCAAGTTGCAACAAGAAAGCTGCTCTTTTAAGATGTAGCTTCTATTGACATGAAATTCCTATAATCTCTATAAGGTCAGACAAAATAAATACATCTAATAATGTGTTATCCTCTCAATCCTTACAAGAAAACCCCCACCAAACAAACCCAACATTTACCATCAATAGAATATGAACATCCCAAGATAAAGCACAGAAATGTAGCCCATTGCCAGCTACTGGCTGAATTGCTTTCAGTTTTCAGAAGAAAAATAAAAACTTCTGGGGACAGGAAAAAAGAGAAGATATGAAACAGAAAAAGTCATCTTTGTGAGCCTATATGCTAAATAAAGTGAAATTATCATGACTAAAGGGCAAAAAACCCACTTCATGTTGGTCTAGAGATACGACCTTTGGAGTCCTAATCAGAGTTTAGAAGAAACTAAAGAAAGGGTTTTTAGATAAATTCTTGTTTCTATAATCTGAGGGATGGGAAAGTTAAAACAGTACTGGGGGATTTTGCAAGTGATGCAGAGCACATACAATTAATCATGCATTGTTAAGGACATCATTAAAGGACAGCCAATTTTCTAAGGACTTAAATGGTTCATGGTGAAGAAAAAACAAGTGGCAATATCCTCCCTTCCTTCTCTCTTCCATTTTTATTATGATAAACACATGCTTTCCACACATCTAAGAACACAAAATCACAGATCTTCCTTGAAAAATTAAATAAGAATGCCACCTGAGAAAAGACATGCAAAAATTCAATTGGAAAAATATAAGAGGAGTGGGATGGGTGTTGTAATGAAGTGGCTGAAAGAGATTTTTTTAAGATTTTGGAAACACAAAGCCTTTGAAAAGGCTAAATAATTGACCACTACACACTTTGTGATGCTGTTGAAGATTGATAAACTAAAAGTGAGAGACAAAAATACACTTTGTGTGAATATGGTCAAGGCTGGTCATGATTTTCCTATGCCATTTCGTATTCCACACACTTCAGAAAATGTGAGGTAGGGTGCATTTTAACAGGATTTTTGCTCAATAATAGAGTTTTAATGACTTCGAGATCATCAGGAGACCGATGACCTTTTCTATAGGGTAAAAATGGAAGCAGGGCCTTTCTAATGCAAAACTGTGATTTCTCCTTTTGCATACTACAAGTCATCCCTGACAGTCTTCAGTCCATGTACAGACCATTGGGATTTGTATGAGTGTTTTCAAGGTATCGTCTGTACTCCCAATTACTGAGGTTTTTTTGTTGTTAGGATTTATTTTGTTCTGTTGCTTGTTTTTTTTTTAAACATGAATTGTTGCACCTTACTTCAACTTGCATTACAAATGGGGGAAGGCAGGGAGAAGAAAGGATGCATTTTATTTCTGATAGGAGAATTAGACCTTTGCAAAGGTCTCCTTTTTGTGCATGGGGACCAGGAGCAATCACACTACTGTTTGGTCCAAACCAGAAACCACCCGATCTTCAGGGTTTAGGACCTCTAACCTGTGAAATGTTAATTCTACAGAATAGAGGTAGATAGGCTGCAGGCAGAGTAAAAGCTTTACTTAAGGATGGCTCAGTATGGCCCAGAAGTTGCTCTATTATTATTTTCCTTTCACCCTCCAGAAATGCCAGGAAGATTTTGGACCACAAAGCTGATGTGGAGTGGAGGCATCTCTCTTGCAAAACTGCTGCATCTAGGGACTGTCTCTCACACTGAAGCACTCTGTGGTAAATGACAAAGACTGAATTACATAGAATCATAGACTAGTTAGGGTTGGAAAGGACCTTAAGATCATCTAGTTCCAACCCCCTGCTGTGGGCAGGGACACCTTATGCTGAATCATATCACCCAAGGCCTCATAGCTGTCTAATTTACAAGTAACTGAACTATGGGAAACAAATCACTGTTTGCCTCTGTTTTTTACTTTTAGCCAAAGGCAAATACGAGTTCTATTGCAAAAAAAGGACATGTAAATCCTTTGATTGGCTTTCTAAAGCCATGACAAAATCTGTTGTCACAGGAGTAAGATAAACATGTATCATACATCGCTTCTAAACACTGCTAATCTCAGTAACTTCAGGACAGAAGCAGTAGTAGAGATCAAGCTAAGCGGCTCAGTTGCACCAAAGAGAACCTTTCCTGAACAAGACTTTCAATCAGCTATGAGCAAACTCCAATGTTCTTCCATGTTTACAGTTGCAAAGATGAATTCAATAAACACAACAAAGGGAAGATAAATATTTGATCATGAGTAACAGCAGTTTTTACTTGTACATTACTGAGAGGGAAGTATGAAAGCCACTCATTGTTTGTACCTGTCCCCACAGAGTCTGAAGGAATGCTAAATTAGAACCTGCCATCCTCTGCGTCTACATGCATTTTTAAGACATCGTATTGGGTTTGCATGGCAAGGTTTTGGTAGTGGACGGGCTACGGGGGTGGCTTTTGTGTGAAGCTGCCAAAGGACAATATCTACTCCCCTTCCCACTGCTCCATTGAAGGGGGGGAGGTTGAGCTTGGGAATAAAGTTGATCCCAGGAAGAAGAGAGGGGTGGGAGGGAGGCATTTTAAGGTTTTATTTTTCATTACCCTGCTCTGATTTGACTGGTAATAAATTAACTTCCTAAGTTGAGTCTGTTTTGCCTGTGCTGAAACTTAGTGAATTAACTCTCCTTGTCCTTATCAAGACTCATGAGCCTGCTGTTACATTTTCTCTCCCCTGTCCAGCTGAGGAGGGGGAGTGAAAGAGCAGCTTTAGTGGGCACCTCACATGCAGCCAGGGTCCACTCGCCACAGATACTTAATTATTAGATTTAACCCATATAAAACTCAGTTCTGGAAACAATTGGATTCAGCTTGGAAGAGAGTTCAGCCACTGAAGCTAATTACAGTGACCACAAAGAACTTTCTGTGAACAGATGCACTCATCTCTCTGAAGGATGCCAAGCGTTACAGCTATTGCACCTCTGACACTTAAGGAAAAATATTACCAACAGTGAGCTGACCCGAGGTCTAATCCTGCAAGCATACATGTAGCTGACTCCATAGTGTCCCTGTGATGATTACTAGGGACTTAATTCTCAGCTGTCCTATTAAAAACCCATAAGCCACCTAAAAGGGTCAGAGAGCATCTGGGGTTCTCCTTTAACTGCTATCATAAAACAAGCTGCTGAATCCACGAAGGATGGCCACCAGGAAAACAGTCTCTCTGGTGTCTTAAAAGTAAACCAGTCACCACTACAAATTATTCCTGAAGTCACGCCATTAGCTGCACTTTGCCCAGGGTTTGTTCTGCCTCTGAGTTCAGCTGAAAACAGCAGACAGTTCACATAACGGATTGCAAGGTCGCGCACCTCCGGTGCTACTCTTGAGGACTAGTGGGCACCAGAACAGCAAGTCATTCATTCTAGCATGCAGAGGAGAAGCTATGCAAGGCAGTTATAAGGAATATAGTTGAAATCACACAGAATGTTATCTAAAGGAAGTGCATAAACTTTGTGCTTCATACTCTGCCTCTGACCAAATATCTACAGCCAAATTACCTTAGTGGAGCACAACAGCAAGAGTTTCCAGTGAAGCTTATCCATTCCCAACAATCTGCTGAAACGCTTTGATGTGGAGCAAAGGATGACTTGGGGGTGAGGGGGACTAAAACTAAACCACACATTTTCATTATAATAAGAAAGATGCTCTTTACTCTCCAGATCTAAGCAGATCATATATTAAATATTTATGCTAATGAGTACACTCGGAGATAGAAGCTTAGTGTTACTTTAATTATGAAGGCATGATACCTGAATCTTTAAGTGAAGTGCAGGGATAGGGGCAGACATTAGAGCAATTTCCACCAGCACCCGCTGGTGTAGTCACATAGTCACAAACACAATTTAACACATTTTGCCCCATGTCCTGAGGGTAGTCCCACCATGAGGAGATGAAGAGCATTTGCTTCTGGATGAAGATTAGGAATATCTAGAGAAGAGCCAAAGTAATTCATCTGGAACTAGATGATCTTAAGGTCCTTTCCAACCTTAACTTTCTATGATTCTATGATGTCAATGGCATTAAAATACATAACATAATATGAGTTAATTTCCACACTGCAATAAATTCAGCACAGGTGATCCTAAATCTGTATTTCTTGAGTTTATTGCTTACAAAATGAGACAACTCAGTCTTCCCTTCAATTAAGTTTTTTCTTAACACACAGGCATGTGAGTTCAAGAAGTTTTTACCTAGGCACATTTTGAATATTCATTTCAATGGATTAATAACCCAGATTGGAAGTAAATTGAGTTGAAGTTATTTTCTATAGGATTGCATTTACATTTAGTGAATGAAATCTCTTGTTCACTTCTGTTATGTACTGCAGATAGTTATTTAGCTGATGTTACTTTCTCAAGCAGAGTCTGTTAAGCTGCACAGTATAGAAGCTTTTGAGTCCAATGGTTAAATCTCAATCAGGTATTAGATTAAGCTTGTTCAAAAATCAAAATTAGAAGAAAAAGGTTTATTGAAGATGGGCTATTGTTAATGAAGATGCCTGACCATTAATTCTGATTAACTCAGAGTATTTTGAATTTAACATAATAGAAAGTCTCTTACTGAACTGTCATTGCTGAAGAGTCATTATTTAGTGCTACTCTCCCATTTCAACTATATCTGCCCTGAAAGAGAAGAAGTAGCTGTTACATTTATTTTTTATTACTGTGTTTGCATTCTGAGAGTCTGGGTCTCAGCATGCAAACAATTTACATGTCTTCAAGGAAAAAAAGGTAAGCCTTGTACAAGTTAAATAAATTTCAACATTAACTTAGTTTTGACAAAATGTTCCTAAATCCCAATAGCTAAATCAAAGTGTTCACAATAGGAGAGACTGGCAATGTGTTTATTTCTGTCATTTTACTTTTCAGTGACATATTTAATCGATTTAAAGTGTTCTGGCACATACTGGTGAGGTGACAGAACACAGTGTACACCAAGAAAAACCTTTTTCTGTTATCACCTTTCCACCTAAACACCTCAGACCTTACTGTTTCTCCTGATTGTTCAGGTGTTAATCAGAATCTATGGGCTTAAACCTTCAAACTTCACAAGCATCTTCTTGAAAGTCACTGCCAAAAGCTGGAGAGCATTTACACCAACACTGTATTCTCTCATTTTAAGCAGTCACAAAAATGTCAGCAAGAACTCCCACACAGCAATACACGCTCTGAGCAGCCTGCTCTCCTGTCATAGTCATCTCAGCTTCTTCAGATATGCACAGGATTTTTTAAGCCTTGTAAGGCAGCAAGTGTCTGCATCATAGAGATTGTTACCTGGAGTCTTGGAAAGCTGAGGGATCTAAAGCTGCCAAGCCAAACAGAGGGAAGCCAATTCCTCCTTTAATATCTTCATATTAAATGCCTGCAATTGTAAAACAATAAGACAGGCAAATCATTTTTCTTTACTACCCTACTGCTGAAGTAATCATCTCAGAGAAAAGAGTGTGAATGCTCAAAGCTGGCTTAAAATGTTCAGGTAGTTACTATGGAGGACTATCTGCCCAATTTGGAGATACCTGCATGAGTTTTACCTTAGGATTTTATCATGATCTGGTGCTGGTTCAACTTAGTTGGGTGTTTTCTCTTCTTTATTTTCGAGGGGGGTAAGGGAGTGAAGGGGGATGGCCTTGTTTTTTGGGGGGGTTTTATGGGGTGGTTAAGTTCAAGTCTCTAAATGTTATAACATGCCGTATTCCCAAACTCATCCATAGCATTCTGAGAAGTCTGAGGGCTATCGCACAATAAAACTTATATGTCCTCCCTTTAAAAATACACAGTATTCCCATATACTTGAACCACCGTTTCAACTGATACCACACAAACAAAAGACAGAAAGCGCAAACAAATTCGGAAAGGCAGTGTTACTAATTATATATGTCAGAAACAGTGCATCTTTCTCAGAATTACAAATTTGCAGTCTCTCACTCATAACTGTGGGGGCTTATAATAGACCAGCTGCCCCAAAGCTGTACATGGTAGAATAACAATGAGGCATTACAATGACCCAGGCCTTTTTAGCAGCGTCCTATTAGGAAAAAACAAATAAGAGCCCCAAGTCTTGTATCATTTGCTGTGTGTAGTCACAAAGTCTAAGGAACTTCAAGCGTATTACAAAGTCCAGAAGGGTAAGGATGATCTCACTAAGCTTATATGAAGCTCAGTACTTGAGATTAGAACTAGGAACTGGTCTCTGCTACATCACAACCTCTATGGATTAATAAGAACGTAGCATCTTAAGTCAAACCAATGGTTTAAAACTAACAACACAATTGCTTTACATCACTGGCATCTCACCCTCCCATGCCCAAACACTGGTTTCGCCAGAACATTCCAGTCTTCAGTTCAAGTCTTCCCCGTATGAGCAACAGAAGCTAACACGGCATCTCATGTGAAAGATTTCTTATGGAAGCCTTCTTTATTTAAGTTTGTAAAAAAAGATCCATTTTAATATTTGGTTATGTTATTATTATGATGTCCTTATGTTGCTCAAGAAGGTCTTTTCTACAGCAGAGAGACTGAACTGGCAGCATAAGGAATGTTTCTTTCATGGAAAAAAGTATGAAAAAATCCAGCCACCACAAACACTGTGGGAACTGCTCCAAGCAGTTCCCCTTATTGGAAAAGACTTTTTGCCGACAAAGCTTCAATGTTAAATTCATGATAACATTTCCTCGGTTATTTAATAGATTCAAAGGATTTCCTTCAAAAAAAGTAAACTGCAGAGAACTTGATTTTGGGTTTTTTTCCTCCTATCAATCACAGATAAAATAATCATACAGCTTCTACCACAGTACAACATCTATATTTGCATTATGAAAGTTATCATCCACTGAAATCTCTGCTATGAAAATATCAGGATACAATTATGATAGTTATCTTTATGCTATATCCCAGACATGCACTTAAGCAGATGTTCAATTTCATGCTTTTAGTAGTCTCATTGAAGCAATGATACTGAATTCTGTTATCTGTCTACTTTATTTTCTTACTCTTTTTAGTTCATTCTGTATTTTATTATCCATGGCAATGTAAGCATATTTCCGAAATGCCTTTCACTATGACATGTTGTCTATGCTATAAATTCAAGCACTGCTTTCTTCACTAGACTATAACTTACTCTATTTAGTATATAATGAAGCTTTTCCTGCAGCATTCTGCTTGGTACAGTATGCCAACTGATACAATATCAGACTGGCATCCACATTTTAATGTATGCATTTTGATTGCAAAATGCATGCAGTATCAAAGGCTATACCACAAAATCTATGTGCATCATTCTAGCTATGGATAGGTGAACACAACCATCACTCCAGGTGAAAATATAATTTATTTCTAATGCTAAAAGCTACCGCCCTGTCGATATAATAAGGTAGTGCTGCTTTTTCAAATCATCTCTCAAAACCAAAGAATAAATGCTGCATTGTTGCAAGCTAGCAGCACCCACGGATACCCTCCAAATGGCTCCACAGAGAGTCTAAGCTTCCTGCAGGAGCATCTGGATTGCTGCTGAATGGCCATCTGTGTTTTACCGTGAAGAGGATTATAAAACTATTTGCCAGATAGAACCTTATGTGATGTTTTAGCCCTGCCCCCAAAAGTAAGCTAATTCTTAAGAGCAGTATCTGGAAAATGGACCTATAATAATGGGACCTGGAGTTCAAGCATTTCTTGGTATTTAGACAAATGTGCATGAACAAACTTTGTGCACTGTTCTTCAAATTTTAATTGTTTTTTTTTGTCCATTCCTCCTTTCTCTCCTGTCACTTGGATACGGAAATTGAATCTTTTGCTTGCAAGTTTTCCAGTGCCCCTTTCTCCATTACTATAAAATAAAGCTGTCCCTAATTATTTGGATCCACTACAGTAAATAGTTTTTGAGAGGCAAGGAGCCTTTACAGCTCTGTTTAAGTAATTGGAGTGTGACAGCACATCACACTGCAGATGTGCCTCTCAGAAGATTAGGTATTTAAACTGTGATTGGGCTTTATATAATAGGAAGACTGACAGAGAGTTAAGTAAGAGCCAGGACAAAATATTAGCTGACAAGTGGAGAAAACAGAGTATCTCAGAAGATGCACTGATCATATAGGATCAATTTATAATGGACTAGACATTCACCTAAAAACAGAGTACAAAGAAGCGTTTTCTTTGCCTTAGAGTCCAGACTTGAGGCTGGAGGGAAGGGGGAAGGAGAGGCCTCCCTTGGAGAAAGAAACTGTAATATTTTTGTTTTCACAATACCTTGTTCTGGCAGTAACAAATATTGTGAGAAAATAAAAGTAAAATAATAATTAAAAAAAAATTAAAACAAAAAGCCTTTTCTTTCTAAAAAAGAGGCAGTAATCTAGAAGAGACAAATATCACCTGCAATTCAAACCACTGCTGAAGCGTACACATAGCTATCTCAAATACATTCGTAAGAACTAAAATGAAGCCCAGAAATAAAATGGAAAGCTCAGTCTGGTTTAAGTCTGAGCTTCCTGTTGGCTTATTAATCTGCAATGAGATGAATACAAGAATCCATTTACATTAAGGTTACTTTGATGGATTGCGCTATTGTGGTAGATCTAGAATATATTGTGCCAGAACCATGTATGAGTAAAGACAGGCTTTAGCAGAGAGAAATACCACTGAGTCCTGCACCACAAGAGAAAATTCTGCAGCTCCTTTAAAAGCCCATGGAGGCAAAGCTCAGCTGGGAAATGTTCTGCCAAAAAGAGCTATGAAGAGATGACATCTTGCCTTAATAAGTAGCAGATAAGCACTTCCTGTAAGTGTTTCTAGAATAACCTTGAATCAAGCTACTGCAAGTCCATCCTAAATAGAAAAGGGATCAGAAGCAGGTTTCATTGACCTTGACTTGAAAATGGAAGACTAAGAAGTTACCCAAGCGATGAATTCAACTGGATCAAGTACTTGAGTTGCATGAACCTCCAGGAGGACTGGATTCTGTTTAGGGAAAGCTGCTACGATTCCAGAAGAAATCTGTAAAACAGGCAGAGGCTGAGGAGGAAAAAAGGATGCAAAAAGATGGCAATTTGGAGGTGTTTTGTGAAAAGGATGCAGTAAATCAACCATCCCTAGTAGAATAATGGGAACAAACTGATAACCCACAGGCTCACTGGCAGACAGAGCTATCTCAGAGATCAAGATGTGTAACACTGAAGAACAGCCAGAATGAGTGTCAGACTTTGTAGAGTAGAGGTATCAAGAGGAAACAGAGTTGTTGGAGATACAACCTAGTAGAAGCATTGCTTGCTATGAGCAGGAGGGACTGGAAAATATCTAGTACAGAAGACAGGAAAAAAATGCATACAAAATTGCATGTACAGTAGCAAGGATGTTTAAATAATCTATTACAATGTGTTTAGTGCCCTGTAATTAGAAATCTGCAAATACAGTAACTTTGACCAGAAAGGAAATGCTTTGCACAACTGTAGTTTTAATAATACATAAAACTCTGGCTCAAGCTCCAAAGTAAAAAGGTAAAGTACAGTCAAATTTACAAGAAACAGATTGATCCAAACTGGCCCAGTATACTTTCTCTCATAATACACCTCTCTTCCTAAAAGGAGCAGAGAACAAAGGGATCCTCTGTTGGGATTTAGTAAAGCATCTTGATTTATTGTCACATGAAAGTTACTGGCTAAGATCAAGTTTAAGAGAAGAACAAGAAGAGAATTGTGACCTCTGTAACATTAAAAGGAAGAACTACTGCCTGGAAAGATCTTAGAGCTACAGTCCCTCACAGAGCAATCTATGGACAAATGTTGCCGTGATCATTAATAACGTTTAACCAAGAGCACGCCAACATCTCAACGTTTGGAAATGCTGTCCACAAGGGTCCTACAGGAAGCACTGGATGATCTTAAGGAAGAGACTAAGTAAAACTGAATAAAACAAAGTGAAAGGTTATGCCTTTGGGGACCAACAAATTTGGTTGTCAGTACAAAACACTGAAGACAAGCCTGTGCATACCACTCAATCACAAGACATCATGAACCATGAGCGTGACATGTCTGAGGAAGAATTGAATGCAATCCTAGGATCCATTGAGAGATAAATCATGGTCAGCCATGCACAAGAAGGGAAAAAGCTGAAGGAAAAAGCTACGGCAATTTTATGTGAAGAGGTGAAATGAGCTGGTTTGTTCAGCTTTGTGAAAAGCTGACAAGGGATGTGACTGCTTTCTATAAATAGAACAAGAGTAATGTAAGGAGCTTAAAGCCAGGGTTTAAAAGGACAATGTTAACATAAGAACAAAGGATGCAATGAGTAAATTAAAAACAGAAATTAAAAGAAGGTATATAACCACTAGGTAATGAGGTTTGAACAGATTTCCAAGGAGGCAAATCAGATCTGTTTCTAAGGCATCCTTTTTAAATGCAATTAAAAAATAAATTGAAGTTTACTGGATTTTAATCTGCTTCCTAAGGCTTTTTTTATTTTTGCTTTTTTTGTCTGGTGGGGTACAAAGTAGGATATGGACTATAATTGAATTAATTTCTGAATTTTTGTTAGTTTGTTTTGGAAAGGTCTGATTATTTTAGTGTTGGAAAAGTTTTGCGTATTTGGGGGTTTTATCTCAACCCTAGCTACATGCATTTTGGATGAAAAGTTTTGATTTTATCTCCATCAGTTCCAAAGTGCACACATGGAAATCTCTCATGCACAGGACAAAATGCATGAAGCGATTGTACAGCTTGAAATATCTTTAATAGCTGCCACAGAAAGGATATAAGGAATTCTGGCTTTCCAAAATTGTGTGAAGTATATAACTACTGAGCTTTTACTCCTTCCCTCAACGTACAGGAAAAGTGAAATTGTATAGCCTTACTGCATCCACATTTCATTCCTTTAGATCCCAAGGCCTTGAAGTACATCTGATCACCCTCTTTGCTAATCTCTAAAAGCCAAATCTGTTTTTTTTTCCCCTCACGTTTATATACATTTGGAAGACTCTTTTTTCTGGTTCAATGGAACACCAACACTGGTGCCGCAGAACTAAGAATCCTTTACAGGGGGAAAGGAGAAATGCTGACTTCCATGTAGCTGGATAGAAGCCCAGATTTTAAAACCAAGCCTTTTAACCATCAACCATGTAGAACATGCTTATGCATCGTGTGAAGGAAATGACATAAAGGGTTATTGGTTACACTGCAAGCTATGTACTGCATAACTGCTTTTGTCGTTCTTGCTCAATACCAATTTCATTTTTAAGATAGAGAATCAAGAGCAACATTTTAATAATGCAGACCAATTCTGCATAGAGCGAAGGATTTTTTGTTGATGTTTTAGGAAGACCATACCCAAAGGCCTTAGGTCAGTGGAATCTGAATTAATTGTTCCTGCAGTCAGTTAGTCCTAATGTATTTTGTGCGGTGCATTCAGCGTGCAGAGAGCACGTATGAACTTTTCAGAAAGCCTTTCGTATTCAAATCAGGTAAACATCAAGCTATATACATTCATGAATACAGCAGTAATTACCATGCTCTGAGGACATGTTGAAATGACATTATCGCTTGTCAGCAGGATACCAATGGCTGCTGTCATTGACAATTTACATTTAGCATCAATGTTAAATAGTCTGCTTATTAGTTTGTTAATGACCCCAAAAAATCAATGATTTAAAATACTTCAGAATACAGAACGTTACCTTATAGCTTTGGGGGTAGCCAAGATTAGCCTCAGAAAGCAGCGTGCATACAATAAGATATTAGCTCAAAATTATGGATCGGTTACTCAGAATAGATTGCACTCACAATAGGAAAATGAGATGATGATCATAAAATCACAGAAAAATAATGGTATAACACTAGTTAATCAAAGAATATTAGAAGGGAAGATCAGCACAGTCAGTTTCATTCCTTTACTAATACAGGACCTCTAATAGACAAGAAAACATTTTACAGAACCCTGAATAGTTACTTAATTTGTTTTGTTATCCACAATTTATCATGTCTTAGGTGGCAGGTCTCCTTATTTCTATGGCAGAAAATACAGGAAAGCAGTATTGGCAAAGAAGAAAAGAGTTTAATGAAACAATTATAACATTTTGAAAGGTGATGGTTGCTTGGGATCTTGTTCCCATTCAGTGATAAGTAAAATTGGTTTGGTCTTTTCCAGTGAAACAAAAACATAGTAGTGTCTGAATCCATTGACTTTTAAACCTCTCTTTTTTTTTTTTTCAGGGAATACTACCAGATATGAAAGCAGCATATCCAGTGTGCCCTATACCTTGTTACTTTGCACATGTGATTGACCCATGCATGTACAACAGTAAGGTTTCCACATGTATTGTGCCCTGACTCCATCTGCCTTAAACACACTGTAAATGCTATCTCAGGCACAAATAGACTGCACCAAAGACTGTAACTATTTTTTCTTTCCAAGTTCACCCAGTTTCAAGAAATACTTTATAAATTCCTTCAGGACACAGCACTTCTGCTCAAAGAGAAATGATGAGATTTTAGAGTCTTCGAGGAGAAAGTTTATATCTGAGCTGCTACAGGAACAGCAGGGGGGAAAAAGATATCTGCAGAAATTCCTCTTCGCTTCTCAAAGTGGTATGAAACTGGTATTGGTGGGGAGCCAAACTTGAAAAAGTCAAATAAACCAAACAACACTTGCTCACCCATGCAACAGAGCTCATTTCAGAGCCACCCGACAGGTATGGGTAGAATTCAGAACTAGGAACACATCTAGAGTAGACCTAGGGAGCAGTCAGATTTTCCATTAGCATCATTCAAACTATGAAGAAGGATGCTACAACTTCACGTGTTAATAAGCTGTCTGTGTGAGGGAAAAACCTTGCAGAATTTATCTTTTATAGACTTGCATGTGGCAATCACAGGGACAGATCTTACTTTATTCAAATGTAGTAACTCTATGACTAGCAGTAGTCTCTCCTTTGGGTAAAACATAAGTAGCTGCCATTCAAAACTAATGTATTTTTTTGTATGCATGGCCTGTTACTTTGAAAGTGTGTTTGCTGTGTGCATATATAGCAAGGTAGATGCTAGAAATAAGAAAGGAAATACTATGGATGTATGATTCCCTATATGTGTTTATTCTGACTGACATTAAGTATTTCCAAAGAGAAGGACCTGGAAACGTTAATATTTTTTTGCAATAAATTCTTTGCACCAAGTTTCCCCAAGGTATTGGTAACCCTTAAACTGCATCAAAAGTCAGCATTCACTTAAGTCATATCTTTGCAGTTTTCATCTAGCTCCAGAAAGATGACAAAGCAGAGGGTTTTTCTTTACAGTACCATGTCACATGTGGGCAAAATTAAAAATGATGACTATAAGGCCTTAATTGCAGGAATCCCCTTCACAGAATAGACTGCCAACTGTTTACTTTTATTAGCTTCACAGAATAAGTTGCCAACTTCTCAATTTTTTGTCAGAAAGACTTTAAAATCTCAACCTAAAATGAGGATTGTGTGGCTGATTTATGACTGCTAAAGATATGTATATATATATATATTACCCATCATTATTCAGGCAATGTATTGCCTTAGTTCTTAAGGCTGATCCACAAGACAAGAACTAAATTTTTATACTTGGTACAGTGAAGCCTTTTAAAGAAAGTTAACATCAGTACACTCATTGTGGCACTGATTTACAGGAAATCTGGGATTTATTTCAGTATTACGTTGATGCCTCTGTTTGCCAGCGTGTGTCAACTTCATGCAATGAGCTGATCCTCTCTATACCAAAAGGCAAATCCCACAGGTTTTTAGTTTCTTGTGCTTTTTGTAAAAAGGAATAACTTTTAGCAAAGTTTAATAATATCATGAGGACATAAAGTATTTTACTTTGGGGAAGCAAGATCTAAGGAAGAATGCACTTTTAGTACCTCAGCTCTGTGGCCCTCTCTGCAACTTCCCCATCCTGTCCACATCTTTTTTGTATAGTAGGGACCAAAACTGAGCACAGTATTCCAGGTGTTGCCTGAAAAATGCTGAGTAGAGTGGGATAACGACATCTTTATCTCTGGTGGTGATGTCCTGTTGATGTAACCCAACATCAAGTTGGAAATGAATAAATACATAGCCACAAGGTGAGCCACCTAACTTTAGGTTATGAAAGCACCCTCAAATCATTTTGTGACAAGAACATCTTCCTTCTTCAGTCTTTCCCACACCTTTCAATGATCTGGACCCTAATTTGGTTAGGAACTCTCTTTTAGAGCCCTGTATTATAAGCAACACATTGCTGACAAGCAGATTGACAGTTGCAGTTAAAAATCTGTGGATTTCCCAATGAGATCAGAAAGATCTGCTCCTCAGAACTCTAAGTTATTCATAACTACAGAGTAACTGCAACAAAACTTCCCGCTTTCCCAGTTCAGAACAAACTCAAGCAGGGCAGGAGCTTGAATCTTGGCCCTTTACAGGCCCTGTGAGTAACCCAAGTTTGGCACACTAACCAGTGTGGAAAAGTTAACATTGGCAGTTTAAGCAGAAAACCATACCTATGCGTGATTCCAACAATTTTCTTAAACCTTTGTGATGAACTGGCAAACTGTCTGATTTAAATGGGAAACATTAGTATCAATGCTTCCAGTGGAATTTACAGTTAACAGACAAGAACGATATCATTTAAGTTGCCATACCTTCCTATTAAGAAAAAAAAACCAAGAATGGGGAAAAATCCCAAACAACCCCACAATCCTTACATCAATACGTTTTTCACACTACAACAGAACTGCATGCCTAGACTTCTCAGCTAAAAATTCCTCAGGCTTGATCTATATACAGGTCATCATGATGTAATCCCTATCAGTCATCTCAGATGTGGGAGGAGAGTGGCAGGTGCACCTTCAACATTAAGTATGTATTTAATTTTTTTTAGTTAAGAAAACTCTGCACAAGCACCATGAAATTAGGTAGGTAGGTGCCATTTTAAATGCAAAGAAACCAAATATCAGGGAAAAAATGTCTCTTGAAAGACTCAGCTCATCTGCTATTAATAAAGTGCCATCTGCCATTTTATGGTGCATATATAAACAGTAACAGATAGATGCCAAGGTAATTTAGATTTTCTAACTGCAGTTAGGCCGGAGCTAATTTCATTCAAGGGATAAATGAGGAAGTCTCCCTTTGCCAACTGACAAATGTAATGATTCATGATTAATGAAATCTTTTCTCCTCCACAGGCCTTTCCTTTAAACATGCTTGATTGTATCAATGCAGTGAAGGAAACTGTACTTTTAGAGATGAGCACAGCACAGAAAACAATCCACCCTTGAATGAATTGGACTCAATTCATACTGAAAATCAGAATAAGTAGTGGTTAGAGTAGCTGCCTCTACAAAATCCTATCACCATATATTTTTCCAAATGCAATTAGTAAAGCTAAACCTAAGTGTTGCAAATCACAAATTAATATCAAAAAAGGTGTCTATGGTAGCAGCTTGTTTTTTCCGTGGAAAATTTTTGATGGAAAGCTTCTAGGGAAAAGAAAAACCCAAACCCTTCAGCTTTGTTATGTATGAATTCTATCTTCATTCCATTTTCTCAAGTTAAAATAGTAAAGCAGCCGTAAACATTCTGTTGCTTTCAAATCCCAAGTTTGTTTCTGTTAGATTGGTGAGATCTATCCTATCCTTTGTCTCCTAAGCAAGTTAACTAACAAGTCTTCCAGGTGTTTTGGTTAGTTGGGTTTTTTTGGTTGGTTGGGGTTTCTTGTTGTTGTTTGGTTTGTTTTGCACTTTGTTTATTGGTTTTTAGTTTTACAGATGTTTGTTCAATCTCTATTTAAAGCCTCTGAAGCCAAGGTTCTCTTTGTACCTAAACAACTTGCAGGGCTCACAGTATTTACCATTTGAGTTTGCCCCTTCCCACTCAGATTGTGGTAAGAGATTTGTCTGGAGATTCTAGTCCCTTTCAGTATGGATGCCTTAGTGGAAATAGATCATCCATTCTTGTGACTTAAGGAAGCCTGTCATCGTCACATTTATTTCTTCTGTTCTCTTTCTTTTTTAGAATTGTGAATGATTGGTCCTGCAATAGTGTTCTCCTTTCACCCAAGCCATTTTCCACTTTGCAGTCCTCAGTTGTTCTCCCTAATTTGAGATGTATTATTCCCCATCTCATGTATCAAAACCACTGGCATATTCAGAGAACTTGAGTCTAGTTTACAGTGGATTATCAGGACAGTTCAATAGTAGAGCTAATGCAACTTCTTTTAAGGCCAAGGGAAATTTATCACCAAGTCCAGTAGATGTTCATTAGATGTTGAACTAACCTACCACCTCGCCTTTCTTTGTGATGTTACCCCCAAGAATTCAGACTCTAAGCTTTGCAGAGCTGTTTGTCTTCAACTTAAATGCAACTAACTTGGCAATACGTGTCGTGGCAGCATGAGAAGTAACAGGTTTGTCACTTTGAAACTGCTAAAAAAACCTGCTCTATTGTATAAAGAAGAAAGCATAATGAACAGGTAAAAGTGATATTAATGAAGGATTCCTACCACACTTTAATTAAATTTTAGCAACTACCATAGTAAACATTTTAGCAAACATCACATTGTTAACTTGAAGCCAAAATTAAAAGACAAGTGTACAAGTTTCTTGATTTTATGGAAAAGCTATGCAAGCAGATAAAGCTAAATCTTGGCCATAGAGTACACGGATCCCTCAAAACCAGCCTTTTCTCTTTTCAGAATCACTGGGCATAATCAGTAGGTTACACTCTTGTCCACGTTATATTTCTCACATTGCAAAGAGATTTGGACTTCCGTACATCGTAACCTCTGATAGCAGTGGAGAATAGATGTGGTAAGTAGATGGTGTTTAAACAAAGGAAGAATAGATGTTAATGAACTGGGACCACGAACTGATCAAAACCAAGATTAGCATTTCTATACTAATAGATATACTAGAATATACTAGTAGATCCTATTTGTAAGAACTTGAAGGAATAAAGATTGATTTGGAGCTGATTATTGAAAAGAACGTAGATGGAGCTGATTATTGAAAAGAACTCCACAGTATTCACTTAATTTGCACTGTGCTGCAAGACCAACAGCTGGAGATAAACTTCAGTCCAAAAACTGAAAAGTGACTATCAGACACTCAGAAAGATGGAAGGGGAAGAGAAACAGAGACCTTGTCAGTCTTGTACCCGCTGCAAATATAACATTACACAGAATTCCATTTAGTTTAGGCTGCTGGGTTAGGGGCCAAGATTTGAACTTGCAAAGATGGTTCAGATTTTGCTGCCTAAACACCAAAGCTTTTGAATAAGCAATCTGGATGGGAGGTAACATATGAATATGAACTCAAAGAGCAGAAATCAGTCATAATGGATGGAACATTACAAAGGAGGCTAAAAGTTTTTCTTCATAAGGGAGATCAGATACATCAAAAAGTGTATCAATGATAAAGAAATCACTTCAAGCTTTCTATAAATGTTTATTTTTTACAATTCCTACATGATTAAAAGCAGAGTTGTGCAGCTCTCCAAATGTAAAATTGCTATTGACCCGATTGTGATTTTTTTCTTGAGCAGCATAAATCTTAAAGTGACAAGATTATAAACAGATATGCCCAATAAACATTGGAGATACTTGTACGTCAAGCTCATTTTCCATGTGTCTGTAATTCTCTATTCCAGACCACACGGCCAGAACAGCGAGAGAAATCAGGTTAACAACCAGTACATGTCCTCTGCAAGGATATTTTTGGCTTTTGTATGATG
This sequence comes from Pezoporus wallicus, assembly GCF_028554395.1. Classification (NCBI taxonomy): domain Eukaryota; kingdom Metazoa; phylum Chordata; class Aves; order Psittaciformes; family Psittacidae; genus Pezoporus; species Pezoporus wallicus. The sequence goes on from NW_026639755.1 coordinate 4,757,047, forward strand.
GATCTTTTCACTATCATCTTAAGAAATAAGTAAATTGACATTGTTCCTATACTATGAAAAGTGTTTAAGTTAGTTCAGTTTTTAAGTTAGAACTTTACTTGAAGTTTCAATATGTACGTTGGAAACGACATACAGTAACTATCATCTTATTCATACTTCTAATTCGCATGAGCACCTCCTGATAACTATAATCAGGTTAAGAGGTCTGTAAAAACTGTTTGCTTCATAATCTAATTTTAATGGCTTCTTTGGATTAAGTAGAAATTCAGAAGCCAGAGGAACTAAAACTAAAAAGAATTTTACACTCAAGCAAGCTGAGACTTAGTTATACTGAGAGAAAATGCAAATTCTTATCTTTAAGGTTATACCCAAAATTAATAAAGGTTACAGGACGACTGTATTTCTTAAGACCAAATTCAAGTGTCCATCACATAAAAAAAGTTAAAGTAATGCACAGACAGCACATGTCTCAGAAAAGCAAGATGCTCCATTTCCCTCTATTTGACCCTCTTATGAAAGGCTGGATGTTTAAGGATAAATTTATACACCATGTAATCATCTTGTGCACAGAACATCAAATGTATAAGACCAATGAAAACAAATGAAGAATTAACATGGACAATGAAACATGTAGTTCTATAAACTTCTTTTTGGAAAAATATGACAGTACCTTTGTAATTAATACTGCATCCCAACCCTGGTGGTCTGGTTTTGTAAAGCTATCATCGATTGCCAGGAGACAGAAGTAAAGTAAGCAATTCTCCAGACATGTCCATCTGCAAAGATTCAGTGTTATCTATTTCTTCTGAGTAACTATACAGTTAATCAGAGTGGTCATCCATATGATAATAGAACATGCTAAAAGCAATATGAAGGAACATGGAACATACTGTGAATTTATTAAGAAAATGAACAACCTGAATGGCTGCCGTTTACTTTAAAGCATGGAACTTCAGTGCCACTAAATAAGAATAGTCTAGTTCCCTATTAAAAATAACAGTTCAATAGCAAGGCATAGGAGCTATTCTGAAAAGCTTAATTGCCGGCATCGTTCCAACACAGCTGTTAGTTCCAAGGAGTCTTGAAACTGTTAACACTTATCTAAACAGGAAAACACCCTGAAATAAAACTTTATTTACAAACTCACACTGCTGCAAAACTGAACCCTCTTTAAACTTTCAGGTTCTGGCACTGTTTCTCTCGAGTGTTTGGCAGACCTTATCACAGTAATGTGAAGTCCTGCAACTGTTGTTTCTCCCCAGTTCAGAAAAAAGGGCCCAGAACTTCAAAGGGAAATGATTGCATATGATCTGCAAACCTCTACCTATGAGAGACCTAAAGGGAATAAATCTATCCAAGTCTTTATCATCCCATTTTAAAATATATTTAAGGAAATCCTGACCAGGATTTAAGCAGGACCAAGGCCACGGAAAATTAAGATGCAGATATCAATCTTGAAACACTCTAGAATGATTTAGGATGTAGCTATTTATTTAGCCCTGTGCAGGTTTTTTGCCAACCTTGGCGCAAGGATGCCAGGGTTACGGCTGAAATGGAGCAATTCAAAAGAGACAGCAGGCAATCCCCGAGAAGCCTAGGAAATTAGAACAGATTTGTCATTTCATTTATGTGGGGGTAATGTAGAAAATCAGATCCAAGAGGTGGCTTCAATAGCCACACGGCCTCCCTTCCCCCAGATTGTAATTTCTGAAGGCAGAGGACAAACATGTCATCCTTCTTTCTGTCTGTTCTATTCTCATGTAGATGGCATGGAGTGCTTCCCTCCTAATTACCCACCTTCTCGCCAAAGCTGTCAAAAAAAGAAAAGCTAACTTTTCGGATTTATTATATTAAACTTTTAATATTCAAATGTATGGGAGTCTTCAAGCCTAAATCCTCATTAGAGCTTATCAAATAATTAATGTTCCAGAAATTAACTAACTGAAACAACATGCACACCCCTCATCCAATTAAGCAGATGGATAATCCAGAGTGGAAAAAAAAAAAGAACAAAACACAAAAACAAACCCAAAACAAAAACCAGCTAGAACCCCTTTGCTGCATCCATGAAAGAAAAGCATAATAACATGCAAAGCACCTTTAAGATTTATATACAAAGCCCATGAAAGTGGATTATCCAATGCAGTGCCTAGCGTATGAGGGGAAACAGGCAATACTCTCACTTTCAGTGAAGCATCACATGCAGCTTTACAAAGTTGTTATCCCTTTCAAAAAGCTGTTAAAAATAATCCTCCACTCCCTTTTTCTAGATTTCTTTTTAAAAATATATGGCTCAACAGTTCAAAATAAGACGTTCAAACTTAGCAAATTCAGTTATTTAATCTTAAAATTAACTTAAAACCATAACTACACCTAACTTTCACAAAACTTGTTCAAGGTCCCCACCACTAAATTTTAAATATGAAATTCACCTTCGAGACCATGAAATCTGAAGTGCACAGATAGCCAGTAAACCTTGGAAGCAGTAACTGAGATAGGAACAGCTGAACTTGGCTGGCCAAGTTTCATGTCTATTTCCAAACAGTTTGAAGGAACCGAGACTCATCTTCCACAAGTTCCCTAAGACTCCAAAGTCCCTACTGCCCACCTAGAAAGCCACAAGTGGAGGCCCAGCTCTGGGGATGACTAAATGGTAGACAGCCAGAAGTCTTGGGGAAGTTTTATCTGGGAAGATGGTATTGGAAGTTCACTCCAAGATATTCAGGCTCTGAAAGCTCAGGCTACTTAAGTACTCACTAAGCAGGCTCTCAGAAGTTATGTTGGCTTGAGCACAAGATCATTGTAAGTGGCTTTTCTTTATAACATAATTTAGACAAAAACATGCATTAAAAACATTCATTACAATACCACCAGTGGCTCTCTTCTCATTGAGGCCTCCCTTTTATACCCATAAACAGCTGAAGAAGTGATCAACAGTCTAATCTAAACCCAAGAGAAAGACCAAACAGAATGTGGATTTTGGCTGTCTTCCACCTAGTCAACAAGAAAAGATTTGAAGTAGAAAATCTCACTATTCTGGCAAGGAGAGATCTCTTTTTTATCATTAAACATTTTTAACTGATTTTCCAAGACAGAAATCTAAAAAAAAAGAATTGAAAAAGAAGTGCATATAAATTTACATTACCTGGAGACAGCTTTAATTTCTATAAAGCCACAAGAAGTTTTTATGTGACTGTTTAATCTTTTAACAGCTGCTTCTTTAAGCACTCATTTGCACTAAATATATCGCATGTCACCATACATATGATCTTCCTAAAACAAAAGAATGTCTTCCAAAATTAGTAGAGCTAGCAATATTAAAGCAGCACCTACTGGCATCATTATATTTAAGTACCTGAAACAGACATTACTGTCAGCAATTTTTTTTTCAACCTTCCTCCCTTCTTTCTCTTACATGAGGTTATTCGAGTCACTTCAGTGTCCTATGTCCTGTGATAAAATGCTACAAATGGACTATTAAAATTGGCAATAAAAGCCTAGAGTACATGAATTTAAGTTTCTCAGATCATTTATGTACTTTCAAAACTGTGTTCAGAGCACGTACTACCAACTACCTTGAAGTTCGTGGCAGACTCTGCTGACACTGTTATTCAAGTTTCCTGGGGAAAAAAAAACCCCAGTGAGAGATTCACTCCGAGCACAGCTTGATCTCCTTAACCACTGTGATAGAGGGTTTCTTCTGCATGGGCTTTTATTCATAATTTATTAACTAATGTGGAATAAGCAGTTAGCTCTAAATTCACCAACTTGTATTCAGGGTTTTTGATGGTGGGATGCTTGACTGTTGGCTTTATTTATGAACAGCAATATCAGGTTAGGCACACAGGTTGAGGAGTAAAATCATAGGTCATTAGGGAAAGATTACATTTCAGGTGCACTGCCCATCAGGTCAAACTGGAGTTTCTGTAAGGATGCTACTTATCCTTTCCACCATCCTCAGTGTCCTGAGGCTATCAAGTCCCTCAACAGAGGATGTGCCTGTGAGTTCCACAGTTTTTTCAACTGAACTTCCATTTTCCTCCATAGAAAGCTTACTACCTCTATGTAAATACTGAAAGGGTTGATGTTGTTAAATGCAAATAAGAGGCACCAAAGTTGAGAAAGTATTTTCTGCTCATTTACCTCAACCCTCTGACTCTTATGGTCTCCCATATGCCCTGCCATATGTATAACAAGTTGTATGTTTTACTCAGAACATGTCTGATTCAAGCATATCACACTGACATGTAAAGATGTGTGACCCCATCCCAAAATTATATGGGTAGTCTAACAGGGAGCGAGAAAAGCTTCTGCTCGTAGGTACCTCCAGTTTCCCTGTACTGCACTCTAGAGGCTACAAGTATGTAAGATAAAGTGCTTGCTCTGTAACAGTGGCAACCTTTGTTTTGTGGATTTCATTTAGAAAACACAGGGTGCTGTATTTCAGAAGCCAGGTAATATGAAGAAGTGATGCCCGAAGTAGCTTGCTCCATGGCTTGGGAAGGGGCAAGAAAGCTGAATGAAGTCAACAAAGGACAAAGAATTCCAATACCATGCTTCACAGATGAATACATTACAAAATGGTCTAATGAGGGGAAATGGACTATCCGTTAGACAATATATTATGTTACAAAGAGGTATTATGTAATTTGTTTGGCCTTGAAAAAGTATTTTTTGTCTCCTGTCAGCACTACTATAAGTCCGTCTCTCCTCCTATACACACAGAGTACAGTAATTTTTTGGACTCTCTCCATAACTTGAAGTATGCTAGTATATGGAACTACACTGTGGATGTTGAATACCAGCATCTTTGAAAAGGGATAGAAAATGAAACAGTTTTGAGACCTAGATACATTCTTCTTACACAGACACCAGCTAAAACACAAATCAGTTTATAAACATTAGGAAAATAGGATAGTCCTGTTGCCTCCACCTGTGGGATCCAAAACTAAGGAGGTGATTTTCTATGCTCCTCAGAGTCATCCCATAACATTCATAACCTGCAGCTCCACGCGCGAGATACACTAAGCTTCGCCTTCCTGCTCAGTTCTCAGGCTCAACAATGCTCAGCAGGCAGTAGTCAATTTAGCAAGAGATCTTATCCATCACTGCTGAAAAAGTACTGGGTATTGACTGATGAATGGAAGATAAATCACAAGAGGGCTGTCCATTCAGCAGGCTGAATGACACTGACAGAACCCTGCATGAAAGCTCATTTTGTGCCTGCCTGTACAATATGCCGTTTGTAGAGAGTGTTGTTCTCCAATGATATCAGTCCTTTCTCGGTATGAAGCCCTCTCCCTTTATTCCCTTCAACAAAGATGTCCAGTTTGTAAGGAAGAAAAAATCCTCAAAGTGAACAAATGTTATTATGATCTAAAATTCAAGTTCAGATGTAGGCCGGCTTTCTTGTTTGCTACAAAGTAAGCCAAGTGCAGCCATTTCTTATTTCTGAAGGGAGGAAATAAAAAGGGCAAGAGGACAAGTGCTGGGGGAAAAAGAATCCAGGAGATGGGTTTAAAGCATTTAATGGAGTAGTAACCTGCCATCTACTTAGAATTATTCATCCTAACAATATATTCCTTGAACTGGCCAAACCTGCAGTGGTGCTTACTGGAAGTTATGCCACTAAGTATCAGCAGAGATGACGAGCAAAAAAGGGAATGATTTTGTTCTCTACACGCATTACCTAATCTATGACTCAGCCTAGCAACACTCTTGATAGCCCAGACATGCCCATTTTGGTAATGAACCCCAAAGAACCAAAACTTCAATTTCCTAAACAACTTTTAGCCAAAAAGTACTTTAGAAATTGAATAGCCTGCCCCTGCTCAAGTTTTAACAACAGGTATTTAGGTTAAATAACTACTGAATTGGGGCTTTATCTGACCGGGACCAGCAAAAGAATACTGCAAGTCTGTTTATCTGAAGGTTTTGTTATTTACTCCTGTGAATTCAAGAAAGCCCAAGGCTGCTAACACAGGGTTGCACATTCAGTTCCAGCTTGTCATCAGAGACACTGGCTAATAAGTGGCAATCCTTTGTGTCTGCACAGCTCTCCTCACCTGATGGTTAAGGGTTGCATAGCTGTAGCTAAGGAGCAACCTGGGGAAAATATAGAAGTGTATGCTCAGGGCACACTTTTAGCTGAGAATGCATTGTGCCATCGATGCCAAAAGAGAGAACTTTTGAAACAAGTAACCCTTGATGGATATCACAGGGCTGCCAGCTAATCGAAAAGCGGTTTTACTTGGTGTATTCAGCCACCGGTTGAAGTAATTTCTACATAAAACAAACCTAAAACCAAACGTGCTTTTACCACTGAAGCTCTTTGCTTGAGAGGCTTTCAGCGACTGCAGGCAGTTCTCCTATGTGTGACCAAACATATGAAATCAAAAGCCTGAAAACAGACTGCAAGCTTAAGAACGGGTCTGAATTCAGAAACAGAAGAGTCGTTTGAGAGCTTGGTCATTTCAGCATTTTCCAATTCGAGGAGAAAGAACAAGGAGTTGCCCTTAATTCAGCAATTTCACAGAGCTGCTTTCCACTGTGGGCCATCAATCACAACATCCAAAGCCAAGGCACACCTTCACTGGTTCCCATATTCGTAATCTTTCACAGTAACTCGATAAAACCAACAGAAAGAGATGGATGTTAGAGATCTCTCTTTTGGAAAGCAGTTTCTTTTCTATTGTTTTAAATCTTCAGATTATACAAATTGCTTATAGATGTGTAAGCCATATGTACCAGTTAGGGACTGTACGGTATACATTAAAGTATTCTATCAATAAAACTGTCTCTTTCATTTTCTGCCACTGAATCTGTGTCTTGCTTGAAGACTAACTTTGCAAATGACTTAAAAGCGAAAGGTAACTCCACTGATGTCCTACTAGGTTGTTTGGTATAAACCAGATCCATTACAAAGTTTATAAACACCTCACACAACACTACTGTGTATGCTTTTGATGTGCCATTGTTAGTGCTTCTCTAACAAGAGCATTAACATGTTTCACTAATGGGAAAAATTAAAGCAAAACATTATATATTTGCTTCCATTTATGAGAACAAAACTTCTAGCTACACCTCTGGGAGCCATGACCAATTCACATGCATACCATGATTACGAAAAAGCCTTGGTACAGACAAGCAAATCCAAATGCACCGAAGATATATACCTATAAAAGAACTATGCGAAGATGAAAACAAGATGTCCACCCCTTTAACAGAACTTGAGAAATCTCAGAAAAGCCTCCATCTCAGACTTCTATGTAAATGAGCCAAGTTCAATTGAATCCATCTCTCAGAAGACCAGTTCCAAGTACTAGCTACTCACCAGGTTTGTGATCTCTCTTTGGTCAGGTTGAAGAGATATGCTGGCTAATCTCAGTGCTTCACAGTGCATCATACCTTTGATAAAACAAACCAAAACAACCCCCACTAACACAAAAAACAAAAAAAACCCTAAATAAATGAATAAAAACCCAAATCAGCCCCCCCACCAAAAAAAAACACCAAAAACAACCCAAAACCCAGAAAACCAGGGAAAAATAAAGCCAAAACCAAACCAAAACAAAACAAAAAAAAACAACAACAACAAAAAAACAACAAAAAGGAAAACTAAACAAAGCAAAGAGAAAGAAAACCCATAACCCTCCGAAGCATTAACTAGAATGCAATATTTGAGAGCATTTTTGACTCTGATGTGCTCATGTGGGGAAGATCCACATGATAAAGATAATTCTTTTCCCCTTAGCTTGTTCCTAAGGATACATGATATTTCATTGTATTAATTTAAAAGGCATCTGAATAATACATTTATCTAGGACAGAAATATCTCTCTGTTAGAAGGAAGGTTAAGTAACTACCTCCACTGCAGAATTAAATACAGGCTGTTATTGCCAGGGAGCTCTACATTGAGTCTAGGTCATTCAAATTTGTGTTGTCCTGGACAACTCAAGATGCTTCATCAAAAACTGAATATTCATGTATTCAGCTAGTGGCTAACTAGTGTAAACCTGCACATTAGGGTATAGGTGTAGAAAGGCAATTAATTAGGTTTTGCATGGTGAACATAAAAGCAGTATTTTCCTATGACATGGACAATATACATACAGTTCTCATGCACAGCTAATTAGAGTATTTATCAGCATATTTCTAGCTATCATTTGATCATAATAATACAAAATAAAACTGATTACAAAATAAAAGTGGTAAAATAATCTGTAATAGCTTTTATTTTGTATTATTGCAGAATTTTAAGAAAAAAATCACTTACAAAAATGTAAAAAAAGTTTGTTTTCATGAGAATCCACTTTTCATCAGCCTCCCAAGTTCACATGGGTTCCATAGGTTACGCAGAAGTGCAGCAAAGTTAACTCAGAACATTAACACAAGTGTGAAACTCCACATCAGTATGCTGCACCAGCTCACAATGAATACACATGCATTCCCTGGACTCAGGATATCAGCAAAAATAACTTAATCTACTGCCATACCAAAATAAACTGCACTCGTATTCCTTCTCTGTTGAATTAACACTAAGGGAAATGTTGTATTAGTTCCAGTAAACTACCAACTATCAATACAAGATTCTTCCTATTCCTTACCCCCACCCCACCATGTAAAAAACCGAGGAAGACATAGTTTGGTGGGTTTCTTGGGACCACAGGGATAAAACAGAGGAGCCTCATGAAACTTTTTAGACAGGAGCACAGCTAAAATAACAATATGATTGGAAAGATAGATATTGGGCTAGGAATTAGGAGATAAGAGTTTACAATCAAACCCAACTTCAGATTAATTCAAATGACCTTGAGAAGTGATTCCTCCTCTCTGTGCCTCTGTTTCCTCATCTGCATAAGCAAACAATGCTGGCTCCACCTCACAATGTGCTTTAAGAACAAGGCATTATTGGAAACTAATTTCATGTCTGTACCCAGGGGATATAATTCAGTTGGAACAAAATTCCCTCTCAGAAGCAACGAAATTTACAGGCAAAGTTTATACCCAACAAGATGATTCCCATGTCTTGAAAGAGGGATGGACAGTCAGATGATGCCCCTAAAACCTCTGGAAGGGTGAATTGGGTGAGAGATAGTGGTGAGCAGCAACCGAGTCCCAGATAATACCCATGTTATCATCTACTTTCTTCTCATGGTTTTGGCATTAGCTTTTTATTAAGAAACAAAAAGCAAACACCCCACTGAAATAATATGGGCTATGTATATAGGCTTGTTCTTAATTTCTGCTGCTTCTTGCCAGCATGCTTTTTTAGTTAGATGCCTAAACTGATTCTTCTTCTCTAAAACTATGAGGTGAATAAAACCAAAAATAGCAGCTGGTCAGGATAAACTTTAGTCACAGTTTCAGAAGAGGAAGGCTTTTAGAAGTGTTAAGGAAAAGTGCATCAGCTGTATTCACAGTCACTTCAAATGCATCTCACTAACTAGACCATCGACATTTTCCTTTGGCTTTTTAAACATACAATAGGCAGAAGTAACCTTATTTACGTAATTACAATTATATGCAGTAATGAGATTCCATCTTATAGATATAACAGCTTCCCCAAACACGAAGGGAAAGAGCAGGTCTGCAAACCTAAGCCTTAACAGAAAAACATTTTACAAAATAACAGCTAATACATTGCTATATGTACTGTGCAACTTAGCAACATACCAAATAAACACAAATCTTGCCTTTTTTCCACACACACCAATAGTTCCAACATCCATTTTTATGATGAAATTTTCTAGCAGGGGATAACTTTGCTTTTTATTTAAGCAAATGCCTTGCAACCTACATTTTTATTTCTCAAATCAGCGTTGAAATTTGTAAAGATTCGTCAGTGTGCCTGAACTTAACTAGGGTTCTTGCTGAAGAAATGAATACAGCTTCACACACTCATAAAGACTACATAGACCAAGAGTTGCCATATGGTTTTGCAGCAAAACAACCATCAAATTCCAAATGCCTCTGCTTGCTCTCTTTGGTTCAGAGAAAGCCTATAAACGGAAGCACATGATACTCCAGTCTCAGACGTACTCTGAAATCCAAGACTGCAAACAATTTTCTAAACAAAATGAACAAAAAAACCCCAACCAAACCAACTTTATGTGAATCAATGTTTTTTTTATAGCAAAAAATTACATATTTTATGCAGTGGATTACTGTACATTAGAGGGTTTTTTTTTCAGCATTTCACCTGTGAATAATTGTTTCAGCAATTCTCTGTTATTGTTTTTTGCCCTCCAAAGATGTAACAGATATCTAAAGGCTCTATCTCCCTGCTCAAGAGATTGTCACAACGCAGAAGGAGAGAAAATGGGAACAATAAGGAAACTGTACGAAGGCAAATTTCATAGGTGTACAGATAGGTTGGAAAGGACCTCTGGAGGACTTCTAGTCCAACATCCTGCTCTAAGCAGAACCAAATAGCAGAACCAACCAGCCCAAGCTAGATTTGGAAGCCTAGTGTCTAATATCGCTGTCAACATCTCCAAGGAGAGAGATGCTTCATCCTCTCAGAGCTTCTTTCAGGGCTTCACCTTGCCCCGATCTCTTTTTAGGCATAGATTAAATTAACTGAACCTGCTCAGTGTAAGCCACGCAGTAGAAGGGGACCTCTAGAAAAAGTAGAGGTAATGCAGGTGAGCTGATATTATGGCGAAGATTCTTGTACCTAACGTAATGCTCGCTGGCAAGAGTATGGGGAATAACACCCGTGTGCCTATGCTGTGAAGAAATGAGAGACGCTGAGGTTAAGAATTAAGTCCTATATAGATAGTCTTTAAAAACATAGTCAGCATGCAACATTTCCCTCAAATTTGAGAAAACAATTGAAAGTACTTCAGATACATTATAGAAGGCACTAATGTGGGTCTATTTTATTAGTTTATTGTTTTAAGAGCTATTACTTTATGCAAACAAAGCAATTTCCTTGGAGAGAGCAGGGAGGTTCATGTACACATGGAACCTACAAGCAGGAGGTTTTGAAGCGGTTTTCAACTGATTCAAAGTATTTCTTCCAAGTGTAAAGACAGTTGTGTTTTCAGAAAACTTAGAACAATGTCATTAACACGGCCCTATTAAAAGACAGATTGTTGCCTATCTCCAGAAGAAGACGGAGTAAGTAAAGCCAAGTTTGGCTTAAACAGAAGCACATGAATGAAACAAAATATTTTTCCATTTAAAATCACTTCAGATTAGAGCATCTGGCACCGCACACACTTGAAAGGACCTAAAATATTACAGCTCTATTTTCTATCTTAATGGATAATTGGTAACACTAGATTACAGGATTTGCAGGTTCCAAGTGCTGTATTTTCATAGGGAAGAGCCTTCTTTCTTTCAGGCTTAATAAGCTTGGCCTATATCGGCTTTTCTCACATCAGCCCAAGTGTCACATTTGGGTTGGGGGAAGCTTGTTAGCAGTAATTACCAGCAGTAGGTTCTATTATTTGCCAAAGTAATTTTCCCTGCTAAGTACCACCAAAACTGCCTCGAGCCTTTAATTTTTTTGCCTTCCTCTGCTTCCTTTTAAGCGGGTGCATTTTCCCATGATACTGCCCTGTGCAGCGCGGGACAGGGCAGAGGCGAGGCGCCGGGTATCAATGTGATCCTGAGAGATGGGGTCAGCCCTAGCGAAAGCCTTTCACAAACAGAGCCTGAACCCTATTAGAGATGCAAATCCACTCTTTAAGTGAGGATTGTTTCAGCCTCATAATGGAGCCCGAGGAATTCCTCGGCAGCCCGCTTTTCAGCGCAGGCCTTTTGTCTGTGTCTTAGCAAATTTCTGCAGCCTGTTTAAACCCCGGCTATTGTCCCCATGGCTTCATTGATTTCTCTCCCTGCCACCAGCTCACAATGGGCTGATATGAACATCTTTGTTACTGCTTTTGTACTGTATATCAGAGTAATGTTTCAGCAGATTGAAGCCTAGCAGGAAGAATTAAACCTGTACTACACAGAGCATGATGAATTGCCGGATTTACATATCATTTTAGAGGGTATTTCTGGTGGTTCTTTCTGAATGGTGTTGTGTCTCGGAGGATGTAGTTGAGGGATGAAGTGACAGAAAAGGAAGTGATTTAGATATTCGTTGACAGCTTAATACAAGATGCAGACAAATTGTGGTGATTCTCCCCTTGCATCCTTCTATATTATTAAATGGGTAAGCATAAGTGGATGCATGCATAACCCATAGACTTACCACGTTATGCTGTGCACTGTAGTCAGGAGAAAGAAGGATGCAGAAGATTTAGCTTATTGAATAAGAGGTTGCTCTGAAAAAAACTAAAGGTGCTAGGGCACACCACCCTGATGTTTTCATCCTACTGCTCCTGGCCAAAAGATAAACTGCCAATTGAGTCAGGTCTTGACATTACACAGGCAACGTATTTCCAGGTCCTGGCATGCTGTGCAGCACGCTCCTAAGAAAATAGCTGTGCTCTATGTGAAACTGCATGGCTTGAATCGGCCTAATACCGCTCGGTATCTTCTGCAGTTTTAAAAGACTCATTATAGTCTTTGAGGTTGGATTCTTTTCAAAATACTTTGCATCCCAAACCTGCTATTTCTGCACCTCCTATCAACTGCACTTTGAAATCATTTCTTTCAGATTTCTTTTTCTTTAGGTTTTTTTTTCTTTTAGTTTGTCTGCATGAATCACTATCATTCTAAAACTGAGTTGTTTATAATGGACTTAAGAATACTTCTTAGTAGAAGTAAACTCCACTGCTTAAACTCATAAGGCTTGACAGTGTTTACATAGTTTACAAATGTGAACCACAATCCACATATGGATCATATTTTATGTAATTGGCACTAAAACGATGTAATGAGGAGAGATAAGTAAATAAGTCTGTAAAATGGGGGAGTAACAGTAGAAATAATAAGCAGTAATTTCAAAGTTTTCAAATCAGGAGAAAATTTATATTGACGTTAAATCAAAACAAAGAATGTACACAGGATGCAAGCTCTTTTCCATACAGAGTAGGGCTAAAACTTACCCTCAAAAATCAGGCATAAAATCTTTGCCTTCCTAGCTCGAAATGCTCCCCAAATGGAAGCCCAGTGCTGAGATATTTTGGGAAAATATTGACTAGCAAAGACTAAAACAATGAGATTTTATAGTAGCTTATTTCTTAAGAAAGCTATTGCTGTTAGAAGAAGGTATTTCTTAATCACGGAAGTTTCTTTGTGTTAGAAATGAATGTTATCAAAAAGCAGAAGGTTTGGATATTTCTGCCCACAACATCTGATAATAACAGATAGATTAAACAGAATAATGAACTGACATTACTTGATCTATTACAGAGACATGCACGTAAAGAATAGGTTTGTTTGAGTAAAAGGAAAAGGTAGCATTCTGGGATGCTGATGGGCACTGCTGAGAGTTATCAAGAAAGTCAAGATTCATGTTTGAAGTGCACATTGCAGTAAAACAAAACAGCAATAGAATCAGGGTTTGAGAGAGTCAAGTGACAAGTGCAATGAGCTGTTTCTGTATATGTTTGAATATGTCTGTATATATTTCTGGATATGTTTGAACACATGATGTAATGTTGTTACTTAACCCTAAAAGGGTCAGAAGTCCATGCAAGATATACTTCAGTGTGAGTACTGCTTCATGCTGTTCCTTAACAAGTAGTAGCCTTAGATTAGATATACCATTTCCACCATAAAATGGTATTAGTAGAAAATCCAGGATCCTATGCCAGTTGTTCACTATATTACAATACTCATTCTAACCTATATCCTTTCTGAGAAATCCTTCACTGTGAAATCTGAATTCGTGGCTAGGTATTTATTGAGCTCTTTAATTCACTGCTAGTCATTCCTGCAAACTGCAGGCGTATACATACAGCTCTTCTTTTCACTTGGAACTGAGAGACCATTACTAAGAGAATTTGTTTACAGCAGGTAGGTATCAGAGCTGGCTACTGAAATAGAAGCCAGACTGGCAAGGCACTCATTGTATACTGTCAGCAGCCATAATAATCTACTCCTTTCCCTTGATCATTTATTAGCCATTCCAGTTTCTTTACAGGTATCACATGCACTACTCTGTACAAATTCAAGTGCTACACTGAAAAATAAGTTGAAATTATGCAGTTTTCATCACCACATTCCTTTTCTTTTTTTCTGAACTATATGGAATGGGGAAGCTTGAGAGCAGTAATTCCTACTAAAGTCAGTTGTTTTGCAACTTTGGCTAAGAGATGAACTGAGAAGCTGGATGTATCTTTACCTAGAACAGGACTGATTCAGGCAGTTCTGTTATTCGTTAAAGCTACATTTTGTTTTTCATTAACAACACAAAAACCTACATGCTTTTTGGGGAATGTGCATCAGTCAACCATAATTAAATTAAAACCGAACACTCCCTTCCCACCCTCCCCAGTTGCAGGTTGTAAAAGTCAAGCTTGGTTGGCTTCCCACCTTACTGGCAGAACTACATAACAAACAAGCTCCCTAACAAACTGTTACACTTATAAGAGGCTAGTCCTGGGACACACTCACTGTGAAAGACTGCCTCAATTTATTTCCAGAGTGCTTTTATATTACTTTATTTTGGTAAAGAGGCACTCTGTTCAAACTCTATGTTTTATTACTCTATTGTCCCATAAAAGATTCTCCGGTCTAGTCATAAGCTGTTAAACATCTGTCGTCAAGAAGACCTGTGGTCAGTTGTGTTTTGTACTGCTGACCTGACATTCTAGCTGAAAACAAATCACCTGATTATCTCTGCCAACTTAATTTCCGAAGACATACTTCCAGGTAGCCCAGTTCTTTCCTAACATAATCCTGATACCCTGTCACAACCACCAAATCATGGTTATGTAGAGCCCCGCAAAATAACTACTTCCTTCTTAGCCCAAGTCAGTCCGGATCAGCTGTGCCCCAAAGGCGCAGCACAATCTCTAAGGAATCAGGGATCCAAACTCATTTAATTGCCAGAAATGTAGGGGGCCTCTAGGGATGCTGAGGAGGGACTCTTCATTAGAGACTGTAGTGATAGGTCAAGGGGTAATGGGTTAAAACTTAAACAGGGGAAGTTTAGATTGGATATAAGGAGGAAATTCTTTCCTGTTAGGGTGGTGAGGCACTGGAATGGGTTGCCCAGGGAGGTTGTGAATGCTCCATCCCTGGTGGTGTTCAAGACCAGTTTGGAAGAGGCCTTGGGTGATATGGTTTAGTGTGAGGTGTCCCTGCCCATGGCAGGGGGGTTGGAACTTGATGATCTTAAGGTCTTTTCCAACCCTAACTATTCTGATTCTCTGATTCTATGAAATGTGGATTAAAACCAAAGTTTGCACTCTTTTAAGCCACTAGAAGACACATAAAAAGTTGTCTCATAAACATAGAATAAATGTAATTGTGTATGTGGAATAGCCACTGTTCTGTTCCTTACAAAAGGAAAAGACTGACTACCACATGGAATAGTCCATTAAACAAACAAAACCCTCACCAAACTAGGTTGGCAATTTGCAGAGTTTAGTAAATCGCTACCTACTTAAACTGCAGAAAGTATTTTGCAGTGGAGAAGCTGAATGAGCGACCTGCCAAGCCTGCAGGTACATCTGCATCTCTCAAACACAGTCTCCCAAATTCTGACCTGGATTTTGTTTCAGTGGCTAGAGACCTGTCCGAGTTTTGAAGGCAAAAGAGTGAAGCAAAGACAAACTGAGCAAGAAAGTTAATTCTAGAATTAGCAGCTACTCTGATTTTCTAGCTTCATCTTCGGTACTTCTAGCACTGAAGTTAAACACTATCACTTAGAAATTTCTAGCATTCATGAATAGAGGACCATCTCCTCCTCCCCTGGGGAAAAAAAACAAGTCAACAAGAACAGCCATGTCCAAGGCAGATATGAAGTACCCTTAATACCCCACAGCTTTTAAGGTAACATGATGGAGACCCTTATTCATGGGTGGGTTTTGTGTTGTTGTTTTTTTTTTTTTCTTTTGACTACTTACTTTTGAAGCCTGGTTGTCAATTTATAATCATCAACATGTCAATGTTACACAAACCAAATCCAGGAGAATTTAATGTCACCATGAATACCACAACTGCTTTGATTAAGGTGCGGTATGCTTCCAGTGCTATAGAAAAAAGTGATACTACCTCGCATACATGAATAGCAAATTATTCATCAAGAGGGGATGACAGCCCCCTTTTTTCAATAAATCATAGGGACTAACAGAATATAGCTATAGCACTAGCAAACAGACCTCCTTAAATATATCAACAATTTGTCCAAAGACATGCTTAAGCTGCCATCTCCAAAACCTCTCCTAGTTTACTGTATAGCCAACTCTTACAGAGTATCAAATGCTACCTTAAACAAAAGTTGTTTTCCATCACCACCACCCCACTGAAAAACATATCCATGCTTTCACTCAGTCCCTGGACAATTAAAACTTATTTCCTAGCTTTCAGCTTCAATTTGCTCATAAGCATTTGGTACATCGCTGTTTTGTGTATCACAAGACAACAAGGAACCAGAAAACAATTAAAAAGTGGTAAAAACCCTGGAAAACTGGAACAAAACAAAGCACAGAGCTCATTTTTGTCACTTAGAAACTAGGCACTTCCTTCTAAGAGCAGATGTCCTGATTTCAGCTGGGATAGAGGCAGTGAGTGAGCGGCTTTGTGGCACTTAGTTTCTGGCTGGGGTTAAACCAGAAGTGCAAAACTACTGCTGAGATTCTGCAACAAGTCAAGGGGCTATCTTCTTTATCTTTGAATCCGAGGTGGACCAAACTAGGTGTGAGGCACAATACAACAGGCAAGGCTGGGATGTGGACAGTTCAGCAGATGTCAACATTTACACTGCTCACTGTGTGTTTTCATTATTTAGTTATTAAGCAGCTCTAACTTCCTCTTCTGTAGAAGTTTTGAGTACTCTATTACCACCCAACATTAGCTCCTGATGGATTCTATTGTCTCTTATGAAAAGGACTAATACTCATATCTAAATTTATATTCCTGGTTCTCTCAGTATTTGAAAGTCATTCCCATTCTTTATTCTGTCTTAAAAAGTCAGGTTCATCCGTCGTTCTCTAGAATTCTCCATTTCTCAAATGCTATTCAAGGTGAAAATGCTATAAGTTAGGAGCACTTTTAGAGCTGTCATAGAAGGTTAGACCACCTGGTTTTCCCTGAAATAAGGCATAAATATAAAGCTTTCCACTGAACAGAATGTGCTTGCTCCATTATTAGCAGTAACCAAGCTCACTACACCGTTAGCTTGGACAACGTGACTAACATTTTGGTAATGTGCTGGTATTCTCCTCCATGTTTATCCTGTGCCAAAAGCCAACATGGTATTTCATGGTATTCTTACAAAATTTCTGGTTAAGACAAAAAATGGTTCAAGGGACTAAATGATTTCTTTAATATCTATACAATCAAGACAGATTAGTAGTATGAATATCAGCTGCAATTCCATCTGCAAGCAGGTTAGGAAGTATGGCTATCAAAAGACAAGGTATCATCACTTTCCTGTAGAGACAGGTATTTAAAATAAGAATCAGTGAGCTATTGCACCACACCCTCTCAACTCTTCCTAAATGAAAACCAAGGAAAGGTGATAGACTGAGTAAATATTGCTTTGTGCTTTTTTTCCTAGCTGAAGTATGACTTATTTTATCAGGTCTCCTACTGTGTAGGGACACCTGCCATCTGAAGCACTGTTATGGTTCCCTTTACTGTGATATCTATGTCATCCTGTTCAAACACAAATAGATGCCATGTGAAACTGTAAGCACTGGCTAAGCATATCCTTTTGTACGCTCTATTGCTCATAAGTGGTCATTACACTAAAATTTAGCACAAACATAGCATTCACGCTGTTGAAGATATAGGCTTAAACAGGAGTTAACTCTCAGTAACAGTTCTTGGACCAGCATGAACTCCCTTGCTCCAAAGGTAGACTTTCAACTCAAAATGCCCTTACTCTGTAATCTTCTTGCCCTTACCTGTTCTTCCCAATCTTTTACCTTATGCTTCCACACACAACCTATCACCCTGAACAAGCTTGACAAAATTTAGGCTGCTGATTTGGAGCATTTCATTTAAATTTAATAGCAATAGTGAGAGAACAATAGCTTACTGTACTGAGTGTGCCATTCCATGCCAGTTTGGAATAGTTTTGTTTAATTTATTTGTGCTTTGGGGTTTGTTTCTGTTTTTCAGAGTGGAGATGGGATAGGGTCAGGGCAAGGGACTTAGGAGTAATGCGAAGTACATACGCTAAACACATACCTTTCAGTAAAATTTACACACAGACACACACAACACAAATCCAAAGCCCAGATTTTTACCTTGTACTTTCAAGTTCAGAGGCTTTTTCTCAAAGCACTCCTTGAAAGTTCAGTTTTTCAACTCAGCAAATATTGGAAGCAGAAGTCAGGAGACTCCGAACAACAAGTAAACTAATTATTGATTTTCCCCCTTCAGACAGTAAGCTCATTCAAAGAAAAGAAATAATCCTCTTAATGTTTTGCTCTGAGAACCTCTAGGAATACTTAAATAAAATAACTTTACAAATAGGTGTCCATTGAGAATTTGTTTGCATTTCAGTGTAACTGGGCCTGATGGAGGTATGAATAGGGCTCTTCTACAACCAAACATTTTGCTGAAGAACTGCTGCCCTTACAGTTTTGAGATGTTGCTATATGATTAAGGTTTCACATGTTTTATGATCAATTGCACTGTCTGGTACTTAAAACCAGTTGGCCCATTTACTTTATTCAAGGTGATGTTAATGACTTGAAAGTGCATTTTTGTCACAGTGACACCTCATTGTTCTAGAGAAGACTTGCTTGTACCAGATGTTTAGCTCTGCTTATTAATCTGTGCCTAAAGATATTTCAAGGACTGCAAGATATTCCAATTTTTTCTTCTTCAAAAAGCCATCTGTATTTTTCCCTGCCTCCCCCATCACCTTTTCTGTGTTATTCATAATGGATATAATCATTGAAGCACTAAACCCAGCCTTTACTATTGCTCAGATTCAGACTTATGCTTATATATCCCGCTCTTTAAGTCTTGATCATGAACAAAATCAATAGTTTATTACAGGAACAATTTTTCATCCATGTCTCTTTCAAATTGTACTTCATAGTACTCTAACATACAAAGATATTTCCTGTCACCTTCATTTATTAGTGAACAGGTCTTAAATTAGGCAGGAAAGGTTTAGTGAAAGTAACTGTGCCACTTGCAAATTTCATCTGAGTTCCTATTTCCAACTAAAAATCTTACTGTATTCATTGAAGCAATGAGAACTGAAGCCTAATAGTACCCCGCTGCTGTGTTAAGACTACTTCAAATAATAACCATAAGTTACCGAATACCCTCTGACTAGTGTCACGGTGTAGGCAATGGAAGAACTTCATTGAAGGGGGGAGAACTATAAGATAAAAACACCCAACACAAAACCAAAAAAACAAACCCCAACCCCCCCAAAAATCCCCAAAACAATAAAAAAACCCAAACAGCAACAAAAAAATCCACAATAACAACAAAACCCCCAACAAGCACAACCCCTCAAGCCCCCCCAAAGCTGAGAGCTGTTTCAGCCTAGTGCTGCTTCATACTAGAGAAATCAAGCTGCAGTTGACTTCATGAGTTTGCTACTACTGCAGCAGACAGCAATTTGACAGAGATTATTAGAGATGCTGTTTCTGACTGGTGACAGTCCTTCTAGCAGTCACCTAACAGGTAACAAGCTGGATTCTGGTATTTTTAACTGTATCTAAGGAACAAGTAGTAAAACCAACTTGACTGCTAAATAATTTTTGAATCCTCCTTTATTTCTCTTGGCTTTTCAAAGAGGCATAAAACTTTTCCCACATTACCCAAATACTACAAGAGGGCAAAGAACTATTTTCCCCATGGACCTCTTGCTCAACTTACTATTGTGCCCCGTGATTTCACAGGCAGACCAAAGCACAAGAAGAGTAAAGAGCAGCTTAGGACTGTTATATCAACCGCACCATGCCTCTGTAACAAGGGAGAGGGAAAAGCTGTGATTCATTAAACTGCAAACTGCCTCTTGTTTTAACTCCTGCTACAGCAAGCAGCTATGTGGAAGGACCATGATGCCATGGCCAGAATAGGTGGACATTTCCAAAAACAGGAGCAGAAGGTTCCCTTACCCACAGCCATGCCAACAGCCCTGCTCACCAAAGTATAAGATGACAACAGACATATATCCTCCTCTTTTCCCTCAACTTGGAGTCTGTTCCACAAGGCATTAAGGTTTCTGTACCTTCCAGGTTACTATACTAAAGCCTTCTATACAGCAACCAGGACTACGAAACTGTGCGGTATTTTAGGAAGGATGAATATGGTGCTGCTAGAATGTGAATCTTTGCTTTGTACTGCACTGGGATTGGAAGTAAGAAAAGATTAGAATAGATAAATTAATTCTAGTCATGTCTAAAAACTAGTTAAAAACCCCACAACCTGAGAAGCAATCCAGAACGAGGGGTTTCTTGAATTGGTTTGCATAAGAAAGCTGCAATGGTAAAATGACATAGTTGCATAGAATAGGTAGAACTGAACAGACAGCTAAGAAAAGCAATTTCAGCTAAACCATTCGTATACATTACACCAGAGTATGAAGTTCAATAAAAGAAAAATTAAATTTCTTCTAGTGTTGACAGCAGAAAAACTATTTCCTCTAAACACTGGCAGGCTCGGTAAGGGCATAAACATGAGCAAGAACCGATGAAATAACATGAGCAAGCAGTTGCTGGATTATTTTGGCAAATGTATTTATCTCCAAATAACTGCAGCTTCAATGAATATGTACTAGAGCTGACAGGGATGACAATCTCATTGCATGGTGATTGTCCAGTTTCTGAAGGCTTTATGCACTGTGGTGGAATTAAACCGAAAACTGCACAAAAGTTTTCCCAAAGTAGAATGGGAATGAAAAGCTGAGGTTTTTATTTTCAAAGTAGGTGTTGAAATGTGAGTGGAGTGTACTGGTTTGAGCTCTTGCCTGCAATTTGTTCTCACTCAGCTCGATTCGGAGAAAGACCTTTCATTCCTGATCACATAGATTCACTCAGGACAACACTTTAAACCTGGGCCTTCATAGCAGCTGAAGGCCCTAACCAGCAAGTCATAGAGTATGAAATAGTTTGTCTCTTAAATGTTTGGTCTTCTGTTCACAGCTAGTTTATACAATGATGCGTAATCAATTATTCCTCAACAATAAAAGACAAAAATATCTTCAAGAAGCTATGTCTCATTTAAATAAGCAAAAATACCCATCCAGAATAACAGTTCCATTTCACAGATCATTCATGAATAACTCCTGATTTTGTACTTAAGATTCCATTAATAATTTATTAGACAATTGGATAAAAATTTATCATTGTTAGAATCTAATAGTCGAAAGCTTGTGTATCATGTCTGTAGCAGTTGTTAATAATTTCTTAACCCCTTATAAAGGCTTTAAAAATGCAACACTAATAATAACAAAGTGACTAAGGCAAGGGTACACTCAGTTATGTTTGCTAAATTTGCTACCCTGGCTACCGGCTGCCCATCTTGCATGGTTTTAACACCATTTCTCAAATAAAGCTATGAAGATTTTTCTATTGATGGAAAAGCAACCCAGGCTACCAGGAAAGCACTTCATACAGAATTTCTTAACCGAATAGTTGCTTATTCCATGATTGCTTAAAGTTTGAGTATTTACAAAATTTCAGGCAGAAAATTGTTGTCAAAAAAATATTTAAGCAATGAATATATGATCTTTAATATCAGAGGATTTCCATGTTTATACAAAGATTTAACTGCAAATTACCTCTGCCTTTCCAGCTTTCCATACAGTCCCCAGCAGCAATTACAGAAAGGAACAAGAACAAGCAACTGAGAATGTCACAAGCTCACAGGCACGTGGTAATTTATGTGTGACATCTTCCTTTCTGAGCACAGTATCTGTGTTATCTTTCCAATTCATTTTGCCTGGGCTCTTAAATTTTGTAGAGTATATGAGGCTAAAGATTATTTTGGTAGACAAAGTAAATAAATTAGAAAACAAATAACCAGGGGACTATAAAGTTAAAAAATGCAGACATTAAGAGGGACAAGGTTACTGAAACAAAGGATGTCAAGGGAAGAATTACAGTCCAGACAGCAGCTCCAAAGTAGTTCCTAAAGCCTTCTCTCTTACTAGCAAATATACCACAACTCCCAGCAGCTTCTAGCTCTGTAAAGCTAAAAGTTGTCACGTTCAAGGAACAAGACCTATATTCCCTGTAGACTAAGAAAATGATACACCCATTGCAATCTCCTCCCATATGAGCAATTTAGGAGCAGGGTTACCATTTTGCAGGTATTTTGTGTGTGCTCAGCTGTCTGAACCTCTCATCCCAGAGACAGCAAGTACTGTTTGAAGACAAACAGACAGTATATTTGTCATTCAGGTTTAAAAGAAACTGTCACATCTGTGCATGGAGCAACATGTCAAAGGGGTTACTGTGAAGAAGACTGAAAACTGGGGGAAAAGAAACAAGAGCTTGAGTTAGTCTAGGGTTAATATGGCTACAACACGCCAATTTTCACTCTTTACCTTCCGCACCGTAACTGAGGAGATCACAGATACCTACTTTTACAATGTCGACTGAGTCTTGGTGCATGTACGTTGTGCCTATATCTGCTAGCTAGAACCCTAGTGTGAGTGCTGCAAGGCTGTTTCCAGCTTCTGAAGAAAAACATGTTAACTCTTCGCCTAACTAAGTAGAAAAAATTGTTCATTTTTAATACTGAACAGTGTTCTGAACTTCCTGTGGATGACCCCCCCTCCTTGATTATATCTAGCTATACTTACCACATGCATGAAGCTTAGTACTGCTATACATATGGTATCAAACTTCTGGATCGGGTTGGAACCTCTTGACCTGTAGCATTTCATCTGGAAAAGTCTATTTTGGCGGCAGATGTTCTTGCCAAAACAGTACCTTCAGTGCAAAATGTATGACATATATGCTATCCTCTGAGCTTTTTACTTCTCATGTTGAGGAGAATATCACTAATGTGGCTAACATTATATCCTTATGGGCTACAGATTCTGGCATCTTACCATTTTATAAGATATCTGCTGCAATGCAGATAATGTCCTCTGATGTTCATACTTTCAGTACCTCTGTGTACATTACAGTTCCCTAATGTCAGATGGTAAGGTCAAAGTTCAGTTTGTGTCTGACTGCTGAGTGCTATTTGCGCTCTGAAGAAAACATAATCACCAGCATGATCTCATGTGCTATGTATCCATCATGTTAACACTTTTCCAGCGTCCTTATCTCTGCCTTCAGGAGACTGTTTATGACGTTCTTTCATTATCCCAAAGCAACTGTGGTGAAAGGTGAGAGAGTCCTTGATGAGACTGAGCACACAATGGAGCTCGTGTTGAACTGATACACAGGATGCTACACGATTTGCTAAGTAGGATTGTGTCAGGGAGCAATTATTCATTTGAAGTTGTCTGAAAACAGTAACTTATTAGGAGACTTGTTTTTCACAGCTCTGTTATGGTTGGGGGCAGGTGGCCAGAGACCATTGCAAGCAGTTTCATATGCATTATTACTGCTGTGTGGACTCTGGGCTTCCTATGCTTTAGCAGTGATGCGGTCTTTAAGAAGTACTTCATGATTGCAGAACCTTACCTGCAGAAAGGATACGTTAAGTTTCCTAGAGTTTATCACATATGATTCAAAATTCTCCAGAATTAAACGCTTGTCACCACAGTAGTATCATAATAGCTGATCATATCTTCTTATCTTGGCATACTAGGAAGGAGTTGTAATCATTCACTGAAAGGATATTTTCCCACACTTGTTATTGAATGGACAATCTGATTAAGAGAAGGAAGCCTCTGAAACACCAGGACCTGTGTGACATAATCTGACTGTTCATACTGTTGTTGTACCTGGTAGAAAGATTTTGCATCTCTCCATCCACAAAAAAAAGATAATATTTTGACATATGCCAACCATGAGCATATTTCTCCTTAACAAACTTCAAATCTCTTCTCCCTTCTTTTTTTAATTTACAGCTGTCATTGTCTCATCAACTTCTCCATATATCCACCTAGCATCAGCTTGAAAGAAGAAATGTATGCTGTTTTAACTCATGCACCTTTTTCCATAATTATCCATCTTTATGTACCCATATATAACTTTATCTCCATTTATATCCTTTATTCATCAATCCCTACCACCTCACTACCTCATACCATAATAAATTTTATCATTGCAACATACTTAAGGTGGGAAAAGGGTTATTAGACCCCTTTGTCTAGAGAAGGGATGGCAGCACGAATAGAGAAAGTACTTTTGCTCTAAGGATTTCTTTTTGCTCAAAGGAGTACTGCGGTCTGTGGCCACATAAGGATTTAAACATTCTACATTACTGGATCCGTGAATTAGTTTCCTCTCTACCATTTATTTCTTGCAGTATTATGATTTCATTGACTCTACCAGAGAGAAATATTGAATGTTTCCAGATTTTAGTTGGATTTCAAGTTAGAATAGTTCGCTAAAATACCTACTTTAAGAGCATACAATTACTTATAAATACATTAACTCTTTTTTTTAACAAACAAACCTACCCCAAACCAAAAAACAAACTAAACAAACCAACCAACCAAAACAAAACCACAAAAATTGCCAACCAACATTGTTAATAGGATTCATAACCATGAGAAGATAGAAATGTTATTAGAAGTGCACGCAGGCAACACTGAAAGCTTAGGAGTATTTGGAACAAGTACTTTGAATCTCTGTCCTCTTCTATCTCCTTTATAATTTAGGGTTTTATAAGGCTTATTTTATAACCACATGCAACTTCAGTTTCTATTGTGAAAAGGGCTGCTCTCACTACTCCTTTGAAATTGTGTCAACTCACTTATAATGTCCTGATCATCATGCACTTAAGCCCTGTTGCTGTCACTGTCACACCTACATCACTTCCCAGGAGTTAAGATTTTGAACACAGTAATCACTGGACTGGCATTTTCAGATTAATGCTACTCCTGTGTCAGGTACACAGGTGCCACATTGATTCTGGTTGAGATGGAACCTGGTACAGAATACAGTCAGATAGCCTACAGCACTATCATGTCCAGTGCTAACTACACACATATGCAAACATCTGAGACAGGTCCCTTCCAATTGTCATTTTCTTTTTGTTTGAGGTGGGTCTTTTTTTTAGTTGTTTGGTTTTGTTTGGGTTTTTTTAATACTGTTGAGACTTTGAAAATGTAAATTTTCTTCTACCATAGAATATTTCATTGTTCTCCACAACTATAAGCCATTTTCTTTTAAATTTAACTTAAAACAATAATCCTAATTCGACAACATGAATCTGAGATCTGAGGCTTGAAGTAAGACCAAAATGCCAAGAGACTCATGTAAATTGGCAATGCTGGAAGTGAGAGTCATGAGCTGAAACATGCTTTGTTTTGTCTTCTAGAAGGCAATGTCTGTACCTTATCTCTGGAAACCCTGTAGGAATCCTCATTTCTCTTTTGACCGCCCTATCACTGCCTGAGGGGGAAATTGCTTTTTCAGATCCTATAAACAAATTCTGTTCATGAAGTCACGTACTGTAGAGGAACAGAAGACAGTCCTCCTCCCAAAGGTCAAGTGAACTGCTTGCATAACATTCACAGCTCTCACCAGCCCAGTAAATGAGTCTCTCAGACCTGGAAATTGTTCCTCCTCTATTCTGTGGCTCTGCAATAGAAGGTGAGCCTTAATAGTATAACCAAGACATGCATGACTTACACCCCTTTACCCCTGCCTCTCAAGATCTCTCAAGTATTCATGATTAATTAATTGACATATGTGGCTTGCTCTGCAGCACAGCAAGAAAGCCTAAAGCACCATAGACATTTATTTTGGAGCCTGGAGAGTAAACAGAATTACTATCATTATGTTTTGAGGTGCATCTGAGATTACAGTGAAGCTATAACATTCAATTCTGGTTGCTGTTTTAGAAGAAAGAAGGACACTGCTGAGATTGAAAAGGTCAACAAAATGATAGTAACTAATTCAAAAGCAAGATGTCAGTGTCTGAAGTTACAAGAAAGGGATTAACCTATAAGCAATTTAGGTGGAATGTGTTTTTCAGTACACAAAGGATAGCTGACATACAGGATGAAGTAAATTGGCAAGGTCAGCGTCAAATGAGCTAAGAAATCAAGAAGAAAACGGGTAACACTCCCAAACAACACAAATTAAGTCAATGCCTAGCACTGGGAAACAGGTGCCATCACAACAAGGGATTATATCACTCTCTAAGGTTTACGTGAAAAGTGAAAGGTACAGAGAGCTCTTATTCTTATGGGAAATGTCAAAATACAGATTCAGATTTCAAAGCCTAGTAAGCAAGCATTTGTGAACAGAGATAAAATTTCTAAGCAGGGCAGATGCAACAGATGTTTGGGGAGGGAGAAAGAGGGAGTATTACTATATTATATAGTATAGTAATTATACTAGAGAGAGAGAGAGAGAGATAGTATTATATATATATAGGAAGAGAAAATCTTCATTCTTTTTCTTTTCTATTGCAGTGTTAGCCAGCAGTTGGGAGAAAAGTTTTGTGGAGACAAACAGAAAGGATGAGGAGAAGCTACTTCTATACTACTGTGGAGAAGCTACTTCTATACTACTGTAGAGAAGTAGACCTCTTAGGCCTCAGTTTGAAACTTAATTTCATAAAAAATCCAATCTCTTTAAATATCAGATACCAAATACAAGAAGGCTCTGTCGTTCTCTTTGCCACTGGTGAACATGTGGTGTTGAGTATACAGTGAACTAAGAAAGTATACCATGGTGGAAGAATGTGACACATTGAAAAACCATCACCGGGGTCAAAATCCCTGCAGAAGACCATAACCACTGAATTAATCCAAATAACACTTTGCCTTCTTTTTCCTTTATTTTAATCTTTTTCTATAGTTCATTAAATTTGGAGAATAATTCCTGGTAACAGCTGGTTATGATGTTTTTTACATAGTTAATTTTTTTTTTCAGTTAAAGTTTATAACTGCAAAAAATAAAGAATATTACACTCCATGACAGCCAGAATTTGAGCTCTACTCAAATTTTTGTATGGGTGTGTGCCTATATGTGTGTACACACACAAGCACATACATTTATATTAGCAGAAGATAAACAGAGTGTTTCTAAACACTGTAGACTAATCCAAGGTGGAAAACAATTTATGGAGGTTAACTGATAACAAGAAAAGGATAGAGATTTAAAGAAAAAGAGAAAACACTCAAGCTTTCTCAAAAGATACGAAATTAGTTTCGACATATTCATATTGATTTATCTAAACAAAGGAAGTTAGCTGGTCCATGCGCTACTCCAGTACTGTGATGCGACAGAGGACTTAAATTATTCCCAGAAAGGTTTGGGATATGGAACAATCTGTGGGGGTCCAAGTTTGAAAAACATAAAATATACAGGGAGCAGCATCTGTCATGAGAATCAAAGGAAACTAAGGCAATGCCAACATTAGGAAAAAGATGTTACAAGGATAACAATACTTTGGAAGAGCTTGCAATGTAGAACAGAGAGAGTAACAACGGCAGCATTAGCCCAGACAGATAATTCTCAAGAGAAAAGTGTGCTATAGTAGATTTTTCATGCTGTTTGACATGAGGAATTAACTGATTCTTAGAAGCAGATAAGTAAAGACAATGATATGAATTTTAAAACAATCAAACTTTGAATTCATTTTGAAGCAATCAAACTAAAATGGTGTAAGTTGAGGTTTACTGTTGTAAGCAAATTCCCATTAAGGGCACAAACCTAAGTAGAAGGTTAGAAAAGGCAGTAATGGAAAAAAAACCTCACCAAGGAAGAATATCCTCTTTTGGATAAGGCCAACCCCAAGACGTCTGCCCTCCTGTTCTTAGGAGCTTTCTGTTGGCTACAAGGCAAAGAGCAAATGAGATTGGAAAGACTGTTGTTGGACTTATGGCAAAGTAGGAAAACAGTAAAATCCCTCCAAAGTCTGACACTCGTAAAAGAAAGAAATTATGAAAGAGATGGACAGCCTGAATGGACTAGCACTCTGAAGGCAGACAGCACAGGTTTATACATGTTCAATTCTTACTTTGAGATGATACCATTCCCCCAAAGTGCTGTTTGGACTTGGTTTAGTACATGAGGTATTTGGCTGGAAAATAAAAGAAAATTTCCACAACATAAATGTTATGGTTTACAGAGGGACTGTAACATTTTGCAGGAAGAAAGCAGTAGAACATGATCATCTGTGGTAAGAACCAACAGTCCTGAATTAAAGCTAATCCAATAAAAGATACATCCATGTAATGGAAATGTCATTTGGGGGACAGATATTAAGAAAAAACCAAGGAAGAATGATGCTGTTCCAAGTATGCCTGTCCCTAGAGACAAATATCAGCCACAAACATTCTTCAGAATTGCAGACTGCAGAAGGAACGGCCCAAATAAGCAACATGTAGTGTAATATCCATTGCCCATGGCTATCCTGGTTTTGGCTGGGATAGAGTTAATTTTCTACTTAGTAGCTGGTACAGTGCTGTGGTTTTGGACCCACATTGGGTTGGGATAGAACTAGTTTTCTCCTGGTGTTTAACCACAACAACAGCAAATCTCAGAACAAAGAGACATTAAGGTACTTAACTAAACTAACCAACTAACTATGAGCAATATTTACAACTAATTACAACAGTAGCTACAAAATTATGCTACCTATGAAACTGCAAGGTGCTTTGGTTGTTTCTACCGTAAGCAAGCAAGAATTTGTCATATTTATTGGTTGTTAAATTGAAAACTGATTTTTTTCTATGTTTCAGTCCTGGTGGACTTCCTGTATAATTGGTTAAAGAATGATCAAGAAGTTTATCATAGTACAGATGCAGGCAACATTGCCCAAAAGATAAACCTGAATACAGAACACATCAAAGCGAACTGGGAACAAAGAGAAGGCAAGTGACTTTTCTAATGTTACAAGTCAGGTCAGGCACGGCGGCAGGAATAGCATCCTGCTCTTTTGAGGCCCTAACCTCGCTCCCTACCTACCAGACTGCACTGCCTCAAAGGCAGAGCTTCCTACATATTTCTTTCAGATATGTCCATGTGCACCTTTTTGCTTCGCTTTAGTTAAAACCAGTGGCTTTCAATTGAAAGCCTTATTTAGAAAGTCATAAGAATAACATTCTGCCAATGACATAGTATGTTCCACATTACAGTGTGTGTTATCTACCACTTTTTGTGCTCACTAATTCTTAAGGAGGACAAAAAATTAATCACTAAAAGTCAGCTCAAGTAAAAAAGGATCCTGCATTGTCACTGGTAAAACCAGACATTCTGTAGAAAAAAAGAAATAAAAAGGTTATAGTATTGAGCAAATTAGCTACGATGAATTCTTCCAACACTGTCTCAGATCAGCATCTGGTCCACATACTAATATATAACCAAGATGAAACACTACAGGCACAGTAAGTCACGATTCAAGGTGGTTAGCCAGATGTGAAGAAGACAAAGGCCATGGCTTCCAGGAGTGTCAAGGAGTGCTGGACAAGCTGAGTCTGATCCAATACCTTGGTTTCACTGTGGCATGAATCGAGGGGCTTAGGAAAGCCTCACCACTATGAGGATACCCTAATAAAGTTGAACCTAGTCCAAAGAATTCATTCCTGATTCTTTGGCAAACTTTGGTGTGCTTCAGAAAAAAGAAATTCAAGGGGAAGATCCTGAGGTGGATGGAGTTACCCTAATTGAAACCAGCTAACGATGCGGTGGAAAGGAAAGTAGCTGTCAAGACAAAGGAAAGGATTCAGGCATCCATGAAAAGCAGAAATTAGGAGCTAATTGTAATGGACAAATGCCCAGGTCACTTGATTCATTGGTCTGCAATAACTGCTTCAATGGTTTCCTAATTTAAAGCCAACATGAGATAATCTATTTCTAATTGAAAGCAGAAAGAAGCAACGGTACTGTGCTTAACACAGTGAGCCAGCATTGGACATTTTTGGCCTCTTACCTCTGCCACAGGTTTTTTGTTGTGACCTTAGGCAAATCAGAATCTTTCAGTTCCTTATCTCTGAATTGGGGATTATATTCCACCGCTTCACAGAGGTGCCAAGAGGTAAACATTTATTCAGATAATATAGTGATAACATCTCAAATACAAAAATAACTTATTAGAGCTATTATCTTTGGGGCAAGTATAGAGACTTTGTATGCATTTACCACAGCACAGACTCAGTCCTGACCGGGGTCTTTAGGCACTCTCATGATACAGATAATCAGTGGTAGAAATAGCTGCTCCAGTAGGTGCAAGTAACTAATAAACATATAGGACAGAGATAGCAGATGAAGATTAAGCCCTTCACACTAGTGAGAAACTCTTCATAAGGTGTTATTTTGCACAATAGTTGCTGAATCAAAATACAAAACTAAGAACATTAAATATGAAAGACTGAAAATTATTACCTTCTGAAAGAATTTTATTAGCCGACCAAAAATTACCTCAATCCCAATTCATAACCACCAGCCTGGAAATTCACTACTATGGGAGCAAAGCTGGATTTAACCGCTAATTATTCGCATTTATTCAGGTTCTGATCAGCTAAAAGGATCCTGCCAAATTTGTCTATCTCCCCCAAGGGTACCACCACAATTTGCCGTGGTTGACACATCATGGCCACTTCAGGGAAATATCAAATACTAGTTAGTTACTGCGGCTATTACAGGGAGCAATTACTTTTTAATTTGTAAAAGTACTCCCTGGATTATATAAGGGCCTCCTCAGAAAGAAGTTTCACTGAACTAAATAGATAATAACCTTCATACAGGCAGTTAGAAGTACTGAATTATACAGGTTAGTTCATAAAACCTGCAGAAAAATTACTCACTGCTATTAAAATGATGGCTTTTTGATAAATTTATATATAGCCATATTGGTTTCTTCAGCATTAAATTATGCAGGACTTTTGCATAATGGGTAGAGAGAAGCTATTTTTCTGTTAATCTGGCATGATTCATGAGTACTAAATTCATATTGAAACAAAGGGAAAGAAAGACATGGTGTACAATAACTTTATTATACCTGGTGCCTTCTGTCCAACTGAGACAGCTGCACTTTTCTGCACTACAGAGATGGTCAAAGCACAGGCCAAATCATGAAGTCATAAATCAGGTTTTCCCCTTCAGCTGATGTCTTGATAAATCTAACTAGGAGAATCAGAATAAGAAAACATGGACAATATCCATCTCAGGACCTATATTCAGGAGAGACTTCCAACAAGGCTTCATCATTGCAGGATGGCTTTGAGAAGAGGACTCATCAGCCCCACAAAGTAATATGACCCCTGGTGTTTTCTTTTCAAGGACTAAATTACCTTTGTGTGGATATTTTCATATTGCTGCATAAGGGAAAGTAAAAAAGGACTAGGGCAATGTCTTACATTTCCAACACAGTGTATCATGAAGAAAATTAAAGAGATC
Organism: Pezoporus wallicus; assembly: GCF_028554395.1. Taxonomy (NCBI): domain Eukaryota; kingdom Metazoa; phylum Chordata; class Aves; order Psittaciformes; family Psittacidae; genus Pezoporus; species Pezoporus wallicus. The sequence continues at coordinate 4,788,579 of NW_026639755.1, forward strand.
CTGTGAAAAATAACTTGTTCCTACAATATATTAATGCAGAACAACATCATGTGTCTCCATGCTGTATATTTCATTGCTTTGCAATGCCAATAGTATTCTAATATTGCCAACTTAGTTTGGCTATTAGTAAGACATGGGATCTAGATAAAAATATCTAAAGATAAACCTCTGTTTTCAAGGAATCCTATAAATCATAATACCCAGCCTTTTCAAATAGTGAATACTGTCTATTCTAGTCTAAACATTGTTTTAGTCTTTAAAACACTCATATTAGTGTTTCCACAGTGTCATAAATCAAGTAAGTCAAAACCAGAATGAGGCAGACAGCAGATATTTGCTCTGATGACTGAAACTGTCATGATAAATACTCTGTCATGATAAATACTAATGCTTTTTTAGAAAACACAGATATAATTAGGGATAAAAATAAAAGGCAAATCAATCCTGCGCATTTAGCTGGAAATCACAGAAATAGGGCTGAGGAGACATAGGCTGAGTTGAATTGCCCTAGAAATTCGTCATCTTTCTTCAGCTTTTCTGAAAAGCCCATGTAAACTTTCATACACACACACAAAACGAGATTTAGGTAGAAGCATAAACACCTACAAGTTACTTCTCTTCCTTATTGTCAGTCAACTAGTCCTCAAAGTGCTATCTTTATAGCAGCCTACCAGTATCTGAAGGGGGCCTATAGGGATGCTGGGGAGGGACTCTTCATTAGGGACTGTAGCGATAGGACAAGGGGTAATGGGTTAAAACTTAACCAGGGGAAGTTTAGATTGGATATAAGGAGGAAGTTCTTTACTGTGAGGGTGGTGAGGCACTGGAATGGGTTGCCCAGGGAAGTTGTGAATGCTCCATCCCTGGCAGTGTTCAAGGCCAGGTTGGACAGAGCCTTGGGTGCCATGGTTTAGTGTGAGGTGTCCCTGCCCATGGCAGGGGGGGTGGAACTGGATGATCTTAAGGTCCTTTCCAACCCTAACCATTCTATGAGTCTATCTAACACCCAGAAAAATATGACTGCTGCCAGATGATGGAAAAGTTTAAATTGTAATAAACAGCATGTGTATTTATTCCACATAAGTCCAGTTGTTTGTAAAAGACTTACTAAAAATAATTTCCACTAAAAAAGTTAAAAGTTTGTTTCTAGCAGATTTCTACACCACTTTTTTAAGGCTTGGTCTGTTGTTCTAAAAATCAAAACACTTTTTGCTTTACCTTGAGAGTCTCACCCAGAAGATCTCATTGGAGTAAGTTTCAGATAAATAAGGAAAGTATTCCTATAATGTTTTTTGAATGACAAAACAACTTTTAAAGGGGGAAAAAACAGGTTGGGTTTTTTTGTTGTTTTTTTTTATTTTTAAGTTTTGGGTTTTTTTGTCTCTGTGGGAAGTCTGAACTGTTCCTTTTATCAATCTTAACGGAAACAGACTTTCAACCCAATCTTTCAGCTTCTTACACATGGTTATCTGCGAGATCTGAGAAGACAACTTACTAGTTTGAATTAGCCTATTCCTCTTCTACTTACATTTAGTTAGTTACAGATAGACTTTTAAGAGCAGAAAGAGACATTGTCCATCTGGCAAACCCATTAGACCCTGCAACACTTTCACAGAACATACTTTAGTTTTATGCAAAAGCATGCTACTTGAGAGTATTCTGATTTACATCTAACCCAGTACCAAGTTCAGAGTAGCTCCTGGGCAGGAAGATGCTTAGCTCACTACCTCTTCTGGCTTAGGCTAACGGAAACAAGTGCTGTTTTCAAGCCTTTTAAAATCACTGCTTGTAAGAACTGGAACACAAATTAGCAGCAGTAGGCACTTCTCATAAACTGTCAGTTAAAAACCATCTGCAAATAGATTCTCCAACATCACTTCCTTCTACTTCTGACTGGGACTTCTTCTCTTGTCAAAACACTCACCAGCTCTGCCAATCTCCCAAATACCTCTATTCAGAAAGACACATGGGGGAGGGAAGGAGGAAATTAAAAGCTAGGCAAATTTTAATAATTCTATAAAAGAAATAGAAGTTTCACAGTATTACCTAAGAAAACCCTGAAGTTTTAGCTTTCAGTAATTGCATATTTTTTGAGCATTCAGTCTAAGTTGGATTTTTTCAGGGTTTTTTTCTTTTGTTTTCTTACAAAGCGGGCAATTTTCAGCTTTTAAACTTAAAGACTCAGCTTCAACATTCAAGATTTGGTCTCTGCAAGTCAATATGACTTAGACTTGCCACCAGGAAAGCAAAACCCAAAGGAGGACACATGGCCAGTGTCTGAGCAGCCAAAGAGAGATTGATTTGCAATGAAGCTACAATATTGGTTCAGGGACGAATGAGCTCCCATTATGAGATGAATGGGAAGAGTGGTACAAAGAAATTAGTCACTCATTCTATATCTTGCTTTAGAAATAACCCAACAACATGCCTGAGTGACCTTCCTCATTTGCTGCATTAACTCCTTTAAGCAATCAGCTATTGCTGTCCCCTGACCTGCCCTGACTACTCTATTAAGTCCAAGGCAATCTCCTCGTAAGACAGCGTGTAGCTGGTGAACTGTCACCTCCAGCACTACCACATGAATGAGAACTTCACTAGAAAACTCCACTCCTTTTATATCCATATCCAGTCATCATCCATTCACGCTCTGTCAAAATTGCTTTTGCATTTGCAAATTTTTATTGTAAACTCCTGGATTGGTTTAAGAATCTCTAGGGTCTCATTTATACTCCACAGTGCATTGTGGAGCTTTTCTTCATTGCATTTTTTTAAAGACCCAGTCCTTAGAGAGTAAGGTCACAAGACCCACTAACTATTGTGTTTAGTAACACAAAGACAACGCTCTGTTCTTATAAAATTCAGCAAAGCTTTAGTCAGGGAGATTTACATACTGAAATCCCTTGGCAATAGAATTCATCAGCCCCTGGAATTATTAGAAATGAACAAGGGCATGCATTTATCAGGGTGTGCTACATCCGTCTTTGCCCTGACAAACTTGCTCTATAACAGCTTAATTCTTGCTGTTTGTACAGAGTGCATCAGTTGCGGATCGTTTAAACTGGAGCTGAACAACAAACTAGAAAGGAGAGAAATTCATTTCTGCCAGGGAAAGCTGGAAGTGCCTTTTGTTGCTCGATACATTCCACACTATTTATATTGGTGAAGACATGAATATTTTGTACCATTTTAAGAGTAAACCCAAGGCATTGAATCCCTAAATCTTCCAAGTATCAAATTGCATGTTGCTTAAAATTACCCTTTTTAGGAAACATTTTGGTGTAAATTCATCTGAATGTTGGTCATGAAAAGGCAATTACATGATTTCTAAATGAGTACCTTCTAAGATTTTAGCACTGAACATAGCTTAATATTGACACAAGGAAAAGTTTTACAACTGATCTTTAAGAACTGACCAACGACTTTACTGTTGTGATTAAGATTAGCATCACTGTCAAGAACATAGTTTCATATTTAACTTCACACAACAGTTTTTAGCCTATTGCGTTAATTTCTTGGAAAATATTTTTAGTGATGCAAACTCTAATAGGATTATGGATGTTATGGATAATAGATTATGGATTAGGAATTGCTCTCTCATCTCCATTTTCTCAAAAGTAGCTATTAAAATGATGCCTGCTATCATGCTGTTTTCTCAGACATTCCCCTCTTATTTACTCAAGATTTATACTAACAAAATACTGCATCAGTAACTGAGGAGACTCAAGTCCTGAACAGCTCAAAACAAAATGGAAATATACCACAGACAAAAAATTCAAAGTGGGGCTTCTGGTTTCAAAATCATTACCAAGCACAAAGGCTGACTCAGAAATCAGGATCCCTACTGCAAAAGGCTCTGTACACACACAGCCTAAGAAACTGTTTTCATCTCGATATCAATTACTTGCTTATCTAAGTGATAGGTGCTCTGGAAATGTTAGTATTGTCATTATAGAGATATGAAACAGAAGCGTGAGAAGACAGACATCTTAATTCAATGTAGAAGAATCATCAGCAGTCAAGACCTCCAGGGTACCATTCAACCTATACCTATGCCAGAGGTAGCTATAGGGGCAGGTAAGTATAAAAGAGGGACAGTTCTTCCTTCATACTTTGACCAGCAAAAACCTATATTTTCACTTCTTCTCCACATCTTCCATTTGTCCGTCTTAGGATTTGTGGCTCCAACACAGAGAGGGAGATGGAATACTTCAGTACCAAGCAATATTCCAAATCATGTCCTTTTTACCCTTATTCACAGGGTTCACCTAGGAAAGCCAACATATGCTTAAATAAAACCACATGGCGGGGTTTTTTCTGCCTTATATTGTAAAATTCCATAACATGGCATACAGGAATTAGTTAAAAATGACTTGTGGTTTGATCATTTTGTAAGCTCCACAATGTTTTGATACTTTGATTTTCAGAGAACATATGTAGCAATAGAGAATAAATGATGTTTCTCTGTCTTTAACCCTCTTCCTTACCTACCAACATACATCTTTTACCTGCAGACTCCCCCATTAATGGCAAACTGTCAAAGGTATTTACATCCTGAAAATATGCCAGCCTGTGGACACACCATCAAGTTGTTTTGATGCTAAAAGCAGTGACTGATGATTTGCCTCAAGAGTATGATCTTTGTGCAACACTAGTAAGTTTTCCTGAGACTGCCAGGCTTTAATGTTATCTGAAGATGAAGCTGCAAAGAAGACTGTTAGAAAAAGTAGAAGCAATTTTGCTGCTTAAGGCAGTCAAGACCACCTTGGGTCAGGTGGTCCATGATATATTACCAAGAAAGAACAATAGAAGTGGAGCACTGGCTCCGCTTTTAAGATATGATAAAGATATGTAGGAAATGACAAATCTTGGACAGACTGACAGTAATGAACTTGTGGTTAACCAGATGTTCAGACTGTTAGCTCGGTTTTCCCAGTACTGGGAATGATAGCTGCAATATTTGGCTGGCAATCACATCTCCATTCCTGGTGTTTTGATGGCGCTCAGGGGAAGTGGCAACATATAATAACACAAACTGGAAGGTCCAGCATAGCCAATGCTTAAAATAGATTTTATGACAGAGGGTCAATACAAAGCTACATTACAAGACTGAACACTATCTTTTTTCTTTTTTCATGAACCTTTTTTGTTTCAGGGAAATAACCTCATTGATGTCTATGTGCCAACATTAATGATGCTCCTGTGACAGCAAAGAGGCAGTGAGCAATAAACAGTGAAAGAACAAAGGAAGACATAAACAGAGATTAAAGACAACTGGGTTAGGTTAGCTTGGTTAGGAAAGCTGGGCTCCAAGAATTCCTTGATGAAGTGAATACTTAACGGTGTAAAATTTTGTATTACAGAATGTATAAGGACAAGATATTTGTAGAGCTCAATATGCAGTTGATTATTATAGAGAGACTAGTTCTGGCAAGTGTGTTTTGGATGAGCCAGAATACAAAGTGTAAGAGTAATGCTTTTTCTTATCATTACAAAAGAAGGAACATTTGTGTGCATCTCAAACAAGTTAAATATAAAGGTGAGTAGCAATGCATATTTTTTCTCCTCCAGACTGGACAGAGCTATCTGCTTTAACATGAAAAATTAAGAGTCAGGTGTCTTTGTCTACAGCAATGTGGGAACGCAGTGAAAAAGGAGCTCAAACAGAAAAACAAAATACTCAGACTATTTCCTCGTACCCTTCTTGTGGAACCTGTCCTTAATTCAATGGGGTTTGAGTTTTAAAATTCACAGATCCTTAAGAATTTTTCAGAGAAAACAGGAAGTTCTGTGTAGCGAGTCTAACAAAATATGGTTGCTTTTCCAACTTAATTGCTACTAGAATAAGTCCGCATATCCCAAAAGCTAAATGTCTGATTTAAAAGATATCGGTCTGAGGTATACATTTCTTCAGTCCAGAATGCTCAAGATAGTATTAATTATTCTGGGCACTTGCAACAGAAACTTCTGAACATTTACTAGTATAAAAAACAGAGTGAGGGGGAAGGGAGTAGGTCTCTAACAACCCTGGTTACGGCCAGCTATGTGTAATAAAGTCCTTAATTAAGTAGTGCAAGTGATCTCTATGAGCTCTTTAGGGATGGGAAGGTGGGGAGAGTGGGATTACAGCCCAGAGCACTAAATCAACACGCACCATTATAGGCACATATGGTGCAAGTGGAATTCAGTAGAAGTTTCAGACATCTGAGGCCAAATCACCCCCACTGCTATAGAAGTTATCCCTTTAAAGGATAGGAGTAAAGGTCATAGTAGCTTATGCCAAATATAAAAATGAGAACTAGAGACAGGAAACAGTGCTCAGATGTTACAGAGCTTTAAACCTGTTTTATGTCTGCTTTGGGCCTTCCATGTGTCCAGGCATTGCACACAGGACCTGCTTTGACCACGTCAGATACAGTATAGGCTCATTTTTTAATAGCCTTCAAAACAACAGTGGAGCAGCTGATAAAAAGCTGTGTGCCTTGGCTATACGGTATATTGCAGCAGATCATATATGTAAAAATTAAATAGTGGACATAAATAATATATTTATTGCTGCCCTACTCCCATTCTTTTGGGATATTTACAAATAATTAGAATTCTTGTCATCCATATGCAGTAACAAAATATAAACCCCCTCATTTCTCCAAGACAGAATAAAGTGAGACTAACAGAATCAAGAAACAGGACGTAATTTCCAGCTGCTCATTGCAAGCTGGAATCACAGAAAGGGCTATTTGGCTGTATGCAATGAACAGTGGCTACTAAGCCAAAATGATAAAACAGAGCATTTACTTCCACAAAGTTAACTTAGAGGCTAAATTTAAACAGACCAAAAACCCCGCAAACACACCAACCAACAAAACTAAAACCAAACCAAAAACCACCAAACAACAGCAGCAAAAATATATAAACAGAATTAAAAAAACAAACAAACAAAAAAAAACCCAACAAAATAAACCAAAAAACAAGACAGGACATTTTGTATATCCAGCATGTTTCTGCAAACGTTCTACAATGAAATCAATTGTTGCAAGTATTTTGTTAACAATGAAAAATGCACGGAAAGGAAAACATTGCAAAGCTTATATAGAAAGAAAAACCACGGAGGCTGAAGAACTAGAAAAGATGCAACAAACAGTATAGAATCCAAACGTTGTAACTTTTCTCCCTCGTTCACAACATGAATGCAAGGACATAGTAAGGTTTTTCAGTTTCATTGCATACTCCAGCTTTCAGTGGTTTGTCAGCTACGTGAAAATTCATGTGGGTGAAAGGGTATTGACTATATTTACTGTGAGGTCTGAACCCTGGGGAAAAAGTCTGGCCCTATGGTTAAACAAATAGTGTATGAGAAGAAAAATGCCAGGCCTTTTTTCATCTAAAGATCTTTGAATATACTACTTACACCATTCAGCAGTAATTACAGAGTCCAAGAGAGATCCACATTGCATGAGCAAAGCCCAGACAAACACATGCACACTCCTTTCAGGTGGCATCAGAGCACCATTGATTTCATCAGGTGAGGAGCTGCTTCCTACTGCAAGGGTGGTTTTGTCCAACAGAAAATACTATGTACATTCCTTAACTTACAAACTGCAGCCCAGGAGATCAACCGGCTCTTAAGGAGGCAAACAAAACCTTTCCTCAAAATCATTTACTTCGAACAGATAAAGCTTTCCACAACCTGTCCTAAGGGCAATAGAGGTAAGAAGTGAATTGGTATCAATTTCCAGCTTGCAGAAGCAAGCTGTTGACTTTCAAAGATACCTTCTTCCCTGAAACACATGAGAAAATAACATAATTTATGTTTTATTCCTGATTATATTCTGCTAGAAACACTTTCTTCCTATAGAGATTAAGCTTCTCACACTTTCTACACCATATTTGACCTACGAATAACAAATTCCTTAGCTTTCAAAACAAGTGGTGTTATAATCACTCTTATACACCTGGGAAAACTGAGGAAATTATTATAATACAATCATTACATCTGGTATAGAGGCTGCGATACATTTGCTGCAAGATGACATATTACTACTTACGGATTTTGCATACCAGTAACCATTGCTAACTTAATATCTGCAGGTATCATAACCATGACAAACAATATTTCTGCTAGTCCCCAGCAGTGTAACATTACAATTGTCCATTTTATAAGCAACAAATGCAGCGAGGACATTGATGAAAATACATTTTCCAATCAGTACTGAACATGAAAACATTTATTGTTTTTATAAAGAAAAGTAGCCTACAAGAAGAAACGCCACTAATCCTGAGCTCACCATAGTATTGCTATATCATCATCATTCAACTATCTGGTCTGTTAACATAGGGTATCTTGTTTGCAGTACTGTTACTAGCCAGTTGTCATCACAGTCATTTGTCTCCAGTGTTTCCCTGTTTTGCCAGAGTGGTAGCTCAGGGGTGAAAAGGATCTCTTGGCACTATCTCCCTGTACTTGGCACTGGTAGGGCTGCACCTCCAATCCTGTGCTCAGTTCTAGGCTTCTCGCTCCAAGAAAGACATTGAGGTGCTGCAGCATGTCCAGAGAAGGGCAATGGAGCTGGTGAAAGGCCTGAAGCACAAGTGTGATGGGGAATGGCTGAGGGACCTGGGGTTTAGTCTGGAGAAGAGAAGGCTCAGGGGCATCTTACTGCTCTCTATAACAGCCTGACAGAAGGTTGTAGTGAGCTTGTGTGTCTTCTCCCAGATAACAAGTGATAGAACAAGAGGAAACGACCTCAGGCTGGATCAGGGGAGGAAAAATTTCTTCACTGAAAGGTTAGGCATTGGAACAGGCTGCCCAGGGAAGCAGCAGAATCACCAACTCTGGAAGTGTTCAAATCCATGTAGATGTGGCCCTCAGTGATGTGGTTTACTCATGAACTTGGCAGTCCTAGGGTAAAGGTTGGACTTGATGACCTGAAAGGTCTTTTTTAACTTAGTTGATTCTATGATTATTAAAAGCCTTCTGAAGGGAGGTATGAGAGATGAGGGAGCAAAACAGGGATAGAATAAATCTCAAGGGGTCTCCAGGTAGATGGTAAGACATGGGCAATAGTTCTTGCAGGGGCAGTCTAACCAAGAAGGGAAACCACATGGACAATAAGAAAATATGGACAATAAGAAAATATGCACAAGTGGTAAACCACAGGGTGAAGCAGGCACAGATATAAATCATCCCATGTTTGGAAGTGGATCCATTTCTTTATGTTTTGGTTCTAAATACATCTTGCTATAAGAAGGTAATATAGTAGTTACTTATCATGAATATTGTTTCCAGGGGACTGAAAACCTGGAGACAACAGAGCTGACTTCAGGCTGTTAAGGCAGCTGTGATAAATCACAGGGGACCACAGTCTGTGCGTGGTGGGAACAGAGTGTGAGTCAGCTAAGAGGTGATGGATGCCTGAGGTTATTTATTCTGGAGGATGCCAGGGTGAGCTGGAAGTGCTGTTATCCCTGTGACTGCAACAAATCCTCTGATTGACAAAGTTTGTATTTTAAGTAAAATAATGTTGAAAATTCAATGGATTTTGTACTTCCCCCTGCCATTTTTCTGTCCTCTTGTTTAAGAAAGAAATTGCCAAACGTAAACATATTTAGCAGGCAAGTAGCAAAACATCACCACAAACAGGACATCTAATAACTAAACTTAAAGTTAAATCAGCACACAGTAGTTAAAGCACCCGGCTACCTGTAAGAGTTATCTTTCAAAGGTGTGAATGCTCCATCCCTGGCAGTGTTCAAGGCCAGGTTGGACAGAGCCTTGGGTGCCATGGTTTAGTGTGAGGTGTCCCTGCCCATGGCAGGGGGGTTGGAACTGGATGATCTTAAGGTCCTTTCCAGCCCTAACTATTCTATGATTCTATTAATATGAAGAACACCTTGAATATAGGTAAACTTTACCACTCATAAATTTCTGTATCTAACACAAGCTACTGTAGTAGTTTTCATGACTTCTGTTTTGGCAACATATTGCTTGCCAATGTCAAGAACATGAAAGTGAGTTTGAGAACTTCTAGCTGTCAATGTTGTTTAGATATGTCAAAATCTAATTATTGTCTGATGTTTAGTGCAGCCGAGAAAGCAACTCAGCTCTTCAAAGGCTCGAGTAAACATCACATAATAAAACAAAAAGCATAAAATGGAAGGAAATTGTGATTAACAGGCAGTTTGAAGTCTCTGTAAACAGCAAAAAAAGAATCTATCCCACAATAAAACAAAAACCCAATTGTGATTTATTTCTTGGTAATAGAGACCTCTATCAGAAATCCTTACTTCAACAGAACTCAGAAACTTGCAGAAACACACCTAAATTCACATTGCTTCTTCAGGTTTAGCTACAGTTCAAGGTACTGCCCTTTTAGCGTTTATTGCTTGAACGTCCTGAAGTCATTGCTTTTAATTCCCCTAATACAGGATGGAGTGAAGGTGGTAGCAGAGAATGCAGATCACAACCAGTATTTCTTATGACACCTTGAATCACTGAGCCGTTAGGATTCACAGAATCGAGCTGTTATTGCTCCTCATCGGTAGCACTTCACACAGTGCATGCACTGATTCACACTCACATGGCCACTCTGAGACAGGCAGTCAGAGCACAAGCAGAGTGGGCAACCCCAGCAGGAGCACAGATTGGAGGGTCTGAGTGACAAGATCTGGGACAAAGCAACTCCCTTTTCTTCACTATATGCTTTCCTATACCTTGCCCTCTGCACCCACTCTACTGGGGTGCAAGGAAGATGTGATGGAGGGTGACATTCTAAAATGTTGCACAAATTTTAAGTATGCACCAACTTTGAGTACAAGCATTTGAACATTTCCCAAGACATCCCAAAATTCATGCTGTTTGTTTCATTTCCCTTGCAAAAATGAGCAAGGAAAAAAACAGGGTGGAAAAAAACAAAGAAAATTACTGCTTATTTCAGACAGCAAGAACAATTCCAGCCTTCTCCAGTGTCTTGAGTCGCTGTTTATCCCAGGTTCAGCAGGGTAAGAGCATAATCTTATTCAAACCTCCATATAGCTGGTTGGAGATTTGTGGGTTTTTTTAAAGAGAGGATAATGCAGGGAGATAAGTTACATGTGTCCAATGCCATAGAGCAAGTTGCTACTGATTAGTGATCTTCTGTAATGGTAATGCAGCATAGTCTTTGGGGGATTGCAATTGATCTCTTCTGAAGATGTACAGTGTGCCCCTTCATTGACCCAGCCTCTGAGACTGCAGAGTGCACTAACAGTAGAGGATGAGAGAACAACTTTGAAGGCACTTGAAAAGCAATGTTAAGAATTTAGGTTGCATTAAAACGAATTTCACTTAGCACTGGTTTGTTTGCTTTCTTTTGGAAGTATTGCACTGTTGTATCAATGCTACTTTGGTTAACAGTTAGAGATAAGTACAATTATAAATCCTAAGTATTTGGGTCATTTACACCCTGATAATTAGCAACCACAAGTTTTGACACCGAGTGCTTGTTCAGTTGCATTGGTTATATGAATCCTTTCCATGAAATCAGAGAAATCTGTAAAATCAAACTGAGATGTGCTATTCCGCACAGAAGTTTGAGCTATCTTCAGAGTTTCAGTGACAGGGATTTTGCTGCCTTCCTAGGATTTCACTTCCATTACTTGCTTAAGCAAAAAGATGTCTACACCAGAAATGGCGAACACAGTTGTCATAGCTGCTTCAGGATTAAGACAACACAGGAAGCCACTTGCTTTATAGCTACAGATGACTTCTGTGTTGAAGCTGAGATAAGCTGCAGAGGGAAGAGGCACATCTTTGGTGTCGCAGTAAACATATGCCAAGAACTCCTTTGTTCTTTGTCTTGAGCCCCTCACAGTCTTTTAGCTCAAACCAAAGGAGACTAAGTGAATCAAACAAACCAGAAAAGATCATGCTATCCTCCTACTCCAAAACAGCCTTTGCCAAAAACAGTGGGAAAGAATAGTCTTTAACTTCCACCTCTAATTTTCTCATAAATAAGTGATTATCAGCTGCTAATTTACAGTCCCAGAGAGTCTCCATGATTTCTGAGTTTGTCCAATACCTACTGTCCTACTGCCAATAAGGTACTACTGCTTTAAGCTGCATCATCACAACCTCTGCACAGCAATGAAATGCCAATAAAATATCCAGATGATGAAAAACACTGTGATAGTGTGACAGTGACATGGAATTTAATAGTCTAGGTTAAAAGAAGCAAAACCTACTAGCGGTTTAGAATTTTGCCTATTATGTGCTGATAAGCTCTTTGTACCCATTTAAAATGCTGCCTGAATGCTTAAATTTCCACAGTCATGTCCCAGTTCAGAAAGTGTTTAGTTATGTATTAAATACCATCCCTATTTTGCACAGCAATTAGATGTTTTTCTGATTGAGGATGGAATCCTGAAACACTCAGAATAGGAAGGCTTTAAGAAAATAAAGCTGAATCCAAGTGGCTGCAGAGATTTCAGGGCACTATTTAGCTGTTGTGCTTATCCCCAATTTAAATTCCTTCACCCAGCCTAAGCTCTGTACTGTCACCATACGCAGCTAGCTCAAGCACACAGAAATTTACTAACAACAGGTTTTGCTTAATCTTTCTGTGCACATTGTAACTGTACTTCCCAAGAAAGCATATTTTTCAAGTGTTTTCAACGGAGAGGAATTCTAGCATCATAGAATAGTTAAGCTTGAAAAGGATAAATTGCGTTTATTTTTCTGTTGTAACTCCAATATCCTCTCTTCTATAGGTACCACTTTATGTGTACTGCTGCTAGTGAAAGTAGTGAGAAATGAGTGTAAATCTACACACAGGGATGTAGTTTGCCAACGCACACTTGAGCACAATTCCAGCACTGAAGGACTGTGTATTGACAACTGCTGTGCAGCCAACCCACCTGTCAAGACATGCAGAGAAGTCACTTAAAATAAAGAATGGCTGGTGTAAATCAAATATTGATGAAAAGGAGGTCTTAATCAGCTGCCTCCAGCTCCACAAGGCACAGCAATAGTTGATTTCAGACTTACTTACTGAGTTCCTTTCACTTTTTCTGCCTTCATTAATTTGGTAGGCAAAGCTAAACGGATCGGTACTTTGTCTAAAGAGCAGATGTTATTGTAAGTGCTGCTGATTCTAATAGTCTTCCCCTTTCTGTGTTATAAGAGTAACTTGCTTCACAAACCTTAGAAAAACACACAAAACAATCCCTTATGCACAAATTATGTGATTCAAATACTACGCACAATGAACAGAGCATAGTCATAGCATTATCTTTGTACTATTGAACACCAGGATGTGTTTATTTGGTGTTCTACCAGCTGCATGTTTTAGACCAGCTGATTGGACTTGACCTCTCTGGCTTTTCTTGATCTTGGGAGATTTCACCATGTGTGCGGATACAAGGACTTCACAAGGAAAATCTCTCTTTAATCAGGAGGTTTATGTTTGTCTGCTTGGTCAGCTTTGTTTTGGGGAGCTGGGGGAGAAATTCTGGGAGAAACCAGATACATGAACACACGGCACATCTTTTCACTCAATTTTAGGGATCTGGCTACTAGCCAGACACACTATATTGACATCATCCACCAGTTCAGGACAGTATTGTTTGTTGGTTTTGGTTTTGTTAAGTTTCTTTACTCTGTTCTAGATTAAGAAGTGTTCAAAGTCCAAAAGGAAAGCGGGAATGGAATGAAAACAGTCATGTGGGGGGGCTGTGAAAAATAACAGGACTGTGAAGCTGGGATAATAAACAGTGACCCATGATGATCGTTACTGAGTAGCTACAAAAGCGTTGGGGAAAAAAAGAAACATCATTCAGCTGCAACAGTCTTTAAGTAGCTGGTCCTACAGAGCTGCACATCCGTTCAGGTGGTTGGGAAACCAGCAGTGCTCGTAGGGACGCAGACGTGCATGGGGTTTTCCTATTAAAAAGTTTGATGTCCCCTCAGCACTGGTGGCAGGAACACATCTGAAGGTACAGAGCATCTGTTTGATTCTCTTTTCTGAAGCTGACCGTAGCCTCAGCACGGAGATCATTTAACTGTTGCCCCCATGTACTTCCTGACTGATACAGGATGCTGTCTCCCAAAGCAATAAAGGAAATGATAGCCTCCCATATATATTCAAATAATACTAAGAAGTACATAATAATAACCAGAGCCATATGAAATATATACTTCTTGAACCAAAATTAAACTCGAGAAATGGCTAAGCATGAAAGGTCACTGTTCATAAACTGAACATAATCTCCTGTGCTTAACGCCTCCCTCCCCACAAGCAAATTAAATTTTAATGATTTTTGGAAGCTCTGACTGCTAAATACTGTTTCCAACCTTCCATATGAATGACAGCATAACCCTAAGGCCAGCGAGAGTGGCCTAGCCCACGTGCTTTTGCACACATGGTGTTGGATTATTCCCTAATGCGTACAACATACAGCACAGCAGTCCTAACTGGATTGAAGGCTTTGGTCAGAGCTCAGGAGATCCAAATAATGCCAAATGCTTTGCACAGGTCCAGGTAGATGATGTCAGGAAATGCAGTAGCAGCATGAAATTAGTGAGGAGCTTAGCAAGGCAAGGTTCAGGGGGCTGATCTAGTGAGGTTAGGATAAAGAAATGGAACTTGGCCTGAAATACAATACAGTCTGGGGCACTGTATGACCTCAAGCCAGCTTCTTGCCTTATCGTCCCTTAGTCAAACCACAGATGACTCCTTACGCTTACCAAATATTTCATCTGTGTTCATCCTAACTGGTAAATAAATGACAATCAAAATTCGCAGCAGATTTTAGGAGGATTGTTTAATGCTTATTCAGTTATTTGAAGTAGTTATTCCATTCACGTATCTGTTTAAAGATTCTTTGTTTTCAAATAAAACAGACACAAAAAAATACAAACTAATAATAGCTCGCATTCCTGGTTTCAGATTGTCTGTTTTCAGACCAAACACATCTTAAACTGGATGAATTAAAGCTTTCTTAAGGATATTCTATACCGATTCAGATGTATTAAATGAATTTACATGAGAAAGGGATGAGGCTTTTTAATGCATTCCAAGCACAGAATGGAAGACAAAACTTCTAAGTACAATCAGACTGCAACATTCACCATAAACAAATATTATTCCTACTCTGTAGCTGCAAATCACCATTCATAAAAAAAAAAACAAATGAAAAGAAATGCAGTGGTGAATCTTTCTTGTTTTACAGAAGAAATCTAAATTAGGTCTCAGAGAGTCAGCAGAAGAGTCTGGACTGAAACTTATTCCCAGTTCTTCCTATTCTGATTGTTGGACACACTGGGAATTAGCTTGTAGTTTTTGTAATTGGTGGTGTTTAGAAGTATGGGAAACGTGACTGGCAGAAAATAAGGGGAGGCAGTGGAGCTGTGGAAATACAAAAAAGCAAGCTTTTTCTCATGTGAGACAACTGCAGAACAAGCCTCTTTTCAGAAATCAGATCGTCTTGAGGTCATTATCACACTCGCAAAAAGCCCTGAGCATCACTGACTTTTCACAGCTTTTGTGCTCGCCCATCTGTCATTGCTTCCTTGTCTTCCTCGTACGCCTTCGGAATGAACACGATAGAAGCCAGCAGGGTAATTAACGGGGCTGCTATCGCACGAGGTGCCCCCTTTTGTGGGGTGCAATTCTAATCTATTCTTTAGAGACACTCTAAAGTACAGTCAGGAGCATTCCTAGGCTTCCAGAAACTGCAGTTCACTGCTTCAGCCTAAGTTATACACTTAGTGGGCTAGAGAAATATTTATTTGAAGGAAAAGTGTAGGGAGGCTCATGCCATGAAACGTATTCTGTTGAAGGGCTGATTATTATTTAACTTTCCAGCCTAAACCCAGACCCATGGCACATCCTAGCAAAAGGAGTTCCACAATAAACTCCAGAAGCTGCATTCTGGAAATTGCTTCACCTGTTTTCAGCCGCTTGTGGAGGCAATGAAAACACTTTGGATCTGCTCCTATCTGTTAATTCGCCTTGAAACGTTTTCCCTGCACAAATCTTAGCAGAGCCCAACACATGCACATGTATGAAAAACACCACTCAAGAAGTGGAACTCTGGTGAGTTGAGGAAGCAGCAGCTGTTCCCCTCCTTCGCCTTTTCTTCTGCTGACACGGAAAGGATCCTGGATCCATTTCAGCAGCCTACCTTACAGTTTTGCACCCTCAGCAGAACCCACAAGCATCCTGAATCAGTTTACATCGACCACAACCATTTATTTATAGTTACAGCCTCTTCTAGTAACAGTAGTTATAGTTGTACCATCCTCCTCAGATGCAGGTTAATATCTTAGCTCTGCTCTCATCACACCTTCCACAGAAACGATGATAATGTGCAGTTTGCTACCAAAAGTCCTAAACATCTTTGTTTTCTGCTTGCAATAGTCCAAGCTGCTGGCATCAAACAAATACATCCCATCATGTCAGCGAGCGTTCTGCAAGATGTGACAAGGTGCTCTAAAAACACCAGATAGAGGAGAAATTATCCAAGTTTCCAGGATTTTTAACTTGCTATCGATCCACATGACTCATATTCAATGAGATCATGAGATCCTGAGGAACAAAGCCAGCATTAATCTCTTTATCTTTCAATCCTGGCAATTCCAGCTTTTGTTAGTGTTCTGAGATGGATCTAAAGGCTGTGACTTGCTTTCTCTTTTGGAATGCATAATTCTCTGTCACTTTCATCTATGTAAAGATACATTTATACCTAAGTGGATTTGAACTATGAGTTCTGCCACATGGTACTGAAGTAGTATTCCATTCCATCGGTGTATTACATTCCTCAGAATCACACAGCCAAAGTTAGACACCGAATTAATATATTGTCCTGAAGGCAGGATGCTGGTTTTCTTGAGGTGAAGAACTGAGGTGGAATGGTCAGTCCTACATCCCTCAGTTACATGTGGTTTGGGAGAAAAATGTAGCTTACACTGAGACACAGTCAGATTGACGCTTTTGAGGGATATTTGTATTTGATTCAGAACTTCATTATAAATTACCTTTAAAAATTAAGGAGTGACACTTATTGAAGCATATTTTACGTTACAAAAGACGGAGATAAAGAGGTGTGAAGAGCCTTTTTACAGTTAAATTTTTGGAAGAACAAATCTTGCATCACTGCTGTGAAAGTATGATTGACTTTGCAGCTTCCCTGTGAACAAGCAGTGTGCCTGCTCCAGATCAGAGGGAGAAGCAAGAAAAGAAACAGCCAGGTCTACACTGGGATGACCCAGAATCATAGAATCATAGAATAGTTAGGGTTGGAAAGGACCTTAAGATCATCCAGTTCCAATCCCCCTGTCATGGGCAGGGACAACTCACATCAAACCATGCCACCCAAGGCTTCGTCTGACCTGGCCTTGAACACTGCCAGGGATGGAGCATTCACAACTTCTCCGGGCAACCCATTCCAGTGCCTCACCACTGTAGGGTATAAAAAAGGGTAGGTATAAAATAGTAGTACTGGGAGCATGTATGGAATATAAAACACTAACGTACCCAGAGATATTTACCCGAGCATGATTTGGCAGAGGGGAGGTTAGGAATGGGATACAGCTTAACATAGGCTTTGATAGTGTTCCAGTTGAGGCTAAAGTACAGATTCAATGTTTGTATGAAGAATCACACCGATAGTGTTTTGCAATCAGACACAGATGGAGCAGAAAGTGCAAACAAGCCTTGTTCCCACCTTGTCTCTGACACAGTCCCCTGCTGCTGCCCTGTATCTGTGTTCCCCCTATTAAATTATACTTGTCTAGGCTGCTTCTATTACAGATCTCTATAGCTGTTTCTATCTTTCACAGGGTAAGATTACTTATCCTGTGGCCTTTCTCTCTTGCACAGATGTCTGAGCCCATATACGCCTGTCGTATATCTATTAGGTCCTTCCTGTGAAGGCCTAATCTACCTGCCATTGGCAATCTGCGGAACAGCCGTGAAAGGCAGGAGCTATCCTGCTAAATGTAGCCTACCCTAGCTATACATGGCCAGCAGTGACATTTAATTTTGGGCTAATTGAAGAGGTCAGTTACTTTGGTTTTACTTATATGAAAATTCACATTTTATAGATCCTTTATATTTTTATAGGCAGCACACATCTGGTCTAACAAACACGAACTGGCACATATCCAGCTGAAATAAAAGTGGGTGTTACACACAGCACCGATATCTGCCCTGTACCTTTAAAAAACTGACCATATATACCATTAAAGAAATACCGTAAATGTCAGTCAAGGCCTAATTAGTATCTATAAAGGTACTTCCTGGCAATAATTGATTTCTTAATCCAGATCCCAATCTGCTCTACTGATATTCTTTAATGACTTTCTGAAGTCAGTGATAACAAATTGGATAAGAAAAGATGTTTTTATCAATCTGGAGGATTCACAGGAGACACAAAGACTGAGTTAACATGATGCTGTTGCCAAGAGTGACTGCGCAAACAGTGTTTGCAATTACAATTCACTTCCCTAACTTGGTTTCCAGCAAAGCAGCAGCACTTTAACTTCAATTATGGCTGCCCCAGAGTAAAGGGGAGGGGAAAAATTGCTTTCCATTACTTATTTGCTCTTTCGTCTTTCACACTCCTCAGCAAACTTGATCATGTAATTAAACTCTAAAGGCTATTTACTGACAACCTGTGGTCAAAACCTAATGGAAGATGATAATGATGCTCAAGTCAGGTTCCCTCCTTCCCAGAATGCCAGTTTCTGCCAAAGTGCTACCTTTGCACAAATTACTGTATGCCATATTCAGATCATTTAGAAGTAGGGTATGATGTGTGGTAGCCAGCAAAGTTTAAAACCCTGTCATTACAATTGCTTAACAAGGAATCTCATTAACAGCACATTTTCCCTATACTTTCCACTCAGGCAGAGAAAGAGATAAATTCAGACATTGTACTGGCTGGCAAGCACTGTTGCCTCATTCCAGTCTTCAACCCAAAACTCAAATTCAGCCTTAAGTGTAATAGACCACTGTGGCTTCTAGTTTCAGTAAAAGCAGTATTTAGTATGGGGAAGGATATCTAGTCTCTATAAGGAAAGGGAAATATCAAACATTTTCAGAGAATCATGGAAAAAAATTAATTATAAAGATTTGGAAATCTTTATGTCATAAAAGAGAAAAAAATATTACCAAGATGGTTTTATATTGTTTTCTGCCTTATATCTGCACACTGTAATATACAGATGCACAGACTGTTTTTAATTCTACCACTGAAAAATGAAATAAATAAGTAAACACTTTTTGATGGACTTTGTACAGCGAGGAAAACTTCCTAAAAGTTAAATTCTGTGAGTAAATCAGGTCAAGGAAGACAGTCCTATCATTTCAACAACCTCCTAGCCCTACTTCTCTGCCTGTCTTCCAGTTACTAACCAGTCTGGGAAATGGCAATATTCTGGATCTATAATAGCAGGAGAAACAAGGAAAAATGGAACAATACCCAGGAAAAAATCATAGAAACCCTGCTCCCATGACTGCTGTAGGGAGCTATGGATTTAACCTGTTCCCCAGTCAAAGCCATGGGTCAGCCCCCACCCCTTGCCCATCCAAGTGCCAGCACTTACAGTGCATGAAGCCACATGTAGAAGAGGAGAAAGCTCCCCGTCTGCTGTTGCTTGGAATAGGTGCAACCGTGTGGAGGAAAAGAGGACTTCTTCACTTCCCCTCCCTTTAAAGGTAACACCTGACAAAGTTTATAGCAGGTGTATGGTGATGGGGCCAGCTGCAGCACAAGTGGGAAAGCCTTTTGAGGACTTGTCTATGGCAAGGAGCAGGCAGAAAACCAAATGTCAGAGGTGACAAATAAAAAAGTAAAAATAAAATAAAATAAAATAAAATAAAATAAAATAAAATAAAATAAAATAAAAGACTTTGGTAGAGACACACAATCTTTGTGCACGGGTTTTTGCAAGCCAAGAAGATACTGCAAGCTGCTGGAGCGAAAAGTGAGCATGGAAGAAAGAAATGCCCCAGGGACATGTGGGAGACAGCTGTTCTCCAGCCTTGCGGATTGCTCTGGCTTACTCAGCAGCTCTGAGCTCCTGCTCGTTGAACAAGGTTTCCTTGTTCTGGTTTGGTGCTTTTGTTTTCCTCTAAATGTAACTTTAAGAATGGGAAGTGTTTGATAACTCTCGATGAGCTCACTTTAAGGAGAAGGCTCACACCAGGGCTCCGGGGGATCTGTCACGTACAGTTATCTTCAAGCTAAACCTGGGTGGTTGTGACAGTGCTGTCCCACCTGCCCACTGCAAGCAGAGGCTGTGGAGGAGAAGACAGGCGGAGGATGCCATCCTTGCTCCTAGCGTGGAAAAGGGCTGAGGCATGGGGATGCTGAAGAACAACCATACTTGAGGCATCCTGCCAAACACTCTCTCCTTTCTCTCCCAGTCCTGCATTTGTCACTTTTCTCCACTCAGGCAGGAATGAGTGGATGGTTATGGGCTGTCCTTGTGCCATATTGCATGATGAAGAGGTACCAAAACCACCACAGGTGCTGCACACCTCACTACCATGGCACTGAGGGCAGTCAGACTTGCTTTGCTTCTCTGGCTGCCTAAAATCCCTGTCTACACAACAAAGGTTTTCCTGCTATTTATGAACACTCCTTTCTGTTCCCAGCATTTAGTAATGTTTCATAATTCCTACATCGCTGTTTTGCCCACAGTTTTCTTTAGGCTTTGACATGTTAGTGAATCTAATTTCAATTAAATATGCTGGGAATGTCAGTATTTTAATTTGCTGGGAATCAACTTGCTTCTTAACACATTCTAATCTTGAATTACAGCTTTTTTTTTCCAGGCCTAGACCTTCTCTAAGTACAAACAGACAAAAGCTCCAAATTATGCTGTGGTTTGGTGATTCTGAGCAAAATGTGCCCTAAGGCTTAGCCCGAGAACATCAACTCATTTTCTTTAGTGACCTAAGACAGATAACTAGAAGCTAAGTTCCCAAAGGTGAAAGGCTGCTGTCACTAAGCCACTGCAGCAACTTAATTGAATGTTTTCTCCCAGCTCTAGCAGCAAAGGGTGCTTTCACTATTTGCTCTGTGTTGGGATTAGTATGGAGTATTTGCCTGACTTGTCTCCAAACAAAAACTGTAAAAGAAAAAAAAAGCTTGCAATTACTTATTGAGTGCCATTCTGACATATCCAAGGGTCATTCACACAGCCTTCTCGTCACTCTAGGTCAAAACTCATTTCTGCTTTGGTAAATCACACCCAGGGTGGCTTTGTTGCATGTTATGACCTGTCCCAGATCTACAGATCATCAGGCATCTAAATTAAAGAGCACAAACTCCATAATGCCTTTTATTGCTGTTTTCCTGCAAAGCTTCTACTTTTGGTTTTTTTTTTTCCTTTTTTTTCCTTTCTTTTTTTTTTTTTGGTAATTTTTTTTGCAAACAAAGACAAATATAAAAGTTTAATCTACTATATTTTGCTTCCTTTAGGTTTTCCAATTTCTAATTTGGCACTTAGGTGAAGGAGGAGCCTAGAAAGGGAGTTACCAGGATGTCCATTAATTTCCCAGTAGGGCTATGCAGATGAGTTCACAGCCTAAATGTGATAACACTTTTTTTTTCTTACCTGCCCTTCACATGCACACCCTCATAATGAAGATGGAGGAGAGATAATAAGAGAGGGAACAGGCAGCCCGTCACTGTTTGTGAAGCTAATGAGCCCCTTCATTTGGTCTCATTATAAATATGACACCTCTGGCACCAGGCATTGGTCTGTTCCTAGCTACATCAACATACATTTCAAGGCACACTGGTGCATTACTAACATATGCAGTTGCCAGACCTCTTCAGCCTTCTTTTCTGTTGTACTATCCGAGATCTTCCCTTCCTTACTGCTCTCCCTCTGAGAGGCCCAGAAGGCTAGACACAATCTGGATTTAAACCAGGATATGGAATTGAAAAATCTCCTTATCTTCATGTCCATCTCTTCTTCTGATGGCTTAAGCAGTGGAGAGCTACTCTTATGCCCCTGGACCTCTTCAACCTTCAGTCCTGCTTGACACAATATGATGCTGTCTCACACAAGAGAAAAGAAAAAGTTGTTTCTTCCGCAAAGGATGCATCCAAGCATGCAGCTTCCAACACTTTAATACTGATTTCTGGGACTGAGGAAGAGGAAAGGATCCATTGTCTTTCCTTTAGCCACCAGTGTATGATCTCTAGGTGGACTAGTCAGACAGCATCAACAAACCCAACATGATATAACTGCAAATATAACCTGAGTACTTAGACAGGGAAGAGCTGGCAGTTGAACGCAGGCAGGCTAGACATGGTATTTGAGAAGAAAGAGAACCAGTTCACAGCACTGTTGGCCAGCTCAGCTTTGGAGATCTATTGGAACTGTACAGAACTTTCAAGAGCAACATCATAAGGAAGTGTTCTCTAATACACTCAAATGGCTAGGATGACGATCTTGTTACCTTATAGCTGAGCTACCTTAATGCAATACATGTGTTTGCAAAGGGCTTTCCTTTTTTTACTGCGTCTCTACTGTTGGTACATGCCAAAGAATATGGCTTGTTTTCCTAAAAAATAATTAAATAGTACTCAGTAGGATTTGCTTCAGGGCCTTGTACATTCCCTGGCTTTGAACTGGAAATTCATTTATTTCACTCAACACTGGTACCAAACTCTCCAGCTACTTTCTCATAAAAATCTAGTGGGAAGCAGCATCATAGGAAGAGATTGTAGTTTGGGATTCCTAGTAGCCACAAATTGTGCTTGTGTCCTGCATACTAGAATGACATTTAATCTTTCCAATTAAAGGTGCTCTGCTTCCCTGTCGTTCAGTTCGTATACTTAAGCAGGAAAAAAACATCCCACTATACATGTGAAAGACTACAAAGCTTAGTATTCTCCAGAAGAAAAATATTATCTTTACAGAAACTCTCTTCACAGGTTTTATAGACAGCTTTCTAGTCAACACTAATGCAAGAATCCCCTGACCTGAGATGTGCGGTGCTCTGAGACTCACTGCTTCAGCCCAAATCTTGAGTCTCATACCCAGCCACTGGGTCTCTATCCTAAGAACTGATGGAAGATCCCACATCCTGTAGACAGGAAATATTGAGGTAACTGTTAGCCATTAAATCTTTTCACTTTGGCATCATTTCCTTCTTCCTGATTTGAAATTTCTTGTACCTCTGAGTAAAAAGCCTTTGGCAACAAGAAACTTCATTCCATCATTAACAAGTACCACAAGTGTCACAAAGAATAAGAAGCAAAACAAAGCTATTTCATAACAAACCAAACAAAATAAAAACCCTGAAAAATTCTTACCACTGACTAATTCTCTTGTTTTTTGACCTTATCACCAAATGTAGTATATCTCCAAATCAGTTTCTCAGCCACGTACTGAAGATTGGAATGGAGCCATATGGAATATCTTTGTATCAGACAGAATCATACAAAGAAAACAGAAAGCGGTACAGCTAAAAGCTCTACAGATAAAAAGAACACTGAATGAGTAGGACATTTGGTGGTCTGGTTGAAAATAGCAGGTTGTTTCTCTTTCTCTGAAATCTTCCAATTGAACTTATTCAACCAAACAGAAATCTAGAGCCTTGTTTCTATCCTTGCCTACTACCCCCATAGATGTTTAGTTGTAGAACGCTTTACAGCATTTATTTCACTTGACAGAAGCTGTAAAGTTTTCCCAACTTCCTTAACAAACTTAAAAACTACAAGAAAAGCTCCAAAGCTGGAATTATTGCCAAGACAATAAGCTACTTTCCTGACCTAGCAGGGAAAAATTCAGTAAAAGCTCTGGCTAAATCTAAGCAGGCTACTTTGTCCATACCACAGGCAGCCAAAAATGAGCAAAAGCTTAAGCCTACCAATCTGTGCAGAAGGAAAAATTCTCTTTCAGCCCAAATTTGACAATCGTATTGTGTGAACTGAATACAAAATGATCACCAGTGTAGGAAGTGTTAGAGTTTTAGGAGTACTGGGAAGATCTGTCCTTTCATCACGTTACTGTAAGCTCTTCCAGTGTCAGAAGAGTGTGTGTGGGGGGGGAAAGCGCTCCAAGGATGCAGGCTGGGGAGAAGTGACAACCAGTGGAAGCTTTGAAAGATGGGATCAGTACAAACCAGACAACATGCAAACAGCAATTCCAGCTATTTTCAATCCTTTTTGACTACAGAATTTCTTCTTTCAGCTTCAAGAACTTAATCTCAAAATAGCTCGTACTCTGCTAACCCTAAACTTCATACTTCTGATTATTAGAAATTTCCAGTCTAAATTTATTCATTACTATTGGATAAAAATTTACTTTTTTAGCTGTCTTTTCCTCCTTACTGAGAACTATCCCTCAGCTCTAGATGCTGTTCACTCAGCTTTCTTCTGGCTAGTTTCATAAACCAAGCTATCTTTTTCATAAGAGAGATACTCCATTGATTTCATCATCCCATGCTGTTTTCTCTGTACCTGTTTTCATTGTATTTATCTTTCTTCAGAAACAATGACCAGAACTATATATTTCACAAATTTTCTTTCTATAGTTTTCTCTGTATTCTATAATTGCACTTATGTAACCTGAACACTCTTTAAACCACATAATTTATTCTTGAATTTTTACAATTCCATGCTGCAGCTCTGTCATTCTCTGAACAATTGGATCAGTCAGTCAGCACACCTTGGTCTCTCTCCTCTCCTGTCATCTCCAGGTGATGAGTTCTAGCTGAATATTGACTTAATTCCATGCAGAGACTTTTGACTAAGCTTTCAAAGCTTAGCGTGACCTGCGCATGCTATTCTGTTGTAAATTTAACCAGTACATTTATGCTGCCCACAGTCAGACATGTTTGTAGCTGTAAGTGCTTTAAAAGATCCCTGTCAGAAAGGCCAAAACCACGACTATAGTATCTATACTATATATATATATATATTATACATAACCAAACTCCTTAACTAATTCTTTTAATCTAGAATATTCATTTACTAGAACAAGAGAATGCAAACAATTTCTGTATGTATATATATGTAGGGACCCATCCCCCGTTTATCCTCTTTAAGCAATGAATGAGTGGATTTGGATTTTTTATGAAAAGTGCTGTAATGTCCACAGTGGAATAATAATTCATTGGTTTAAAACCAAGTAGCTGACAATGATTTAAATTATCAGCCTCATTAACAGGGTAAGGTTATGACTTCAGGTTAGGATGGTCAGCAGAAAGTGTTACAAGGTTAAAAGAGTGTCTGCACTAGGTTCTGCTGTTTATGTGTAAAATAAAGGTCAGGATGGTGGACATTCCAGCAAAAATATGTCACACAGCTTAGTAGGAAAATTAGGAATCCTGAATGTATTTTGTTTGTAAAGAAGGATAGCCTAGGTCTCTGGTATTCAACAACTTGGAAATTCCATTTTCAAAAATGAAATGACAAAGCACTTTCATGCAGAAAAAAGAAAGACTTTCAGTACCATGAAGGAAGATTGAACGTCTATAAATAACTGGCCTATTTCCCATTCAGTCAAAAATGTCTACAATGTAGGATGCATCTTTCTACTGTAGGTAGTTCAGATGGGGTCACAGAGGTTTCAGATTTCCTATTGGAAATTGCCAATCGACAGATTTTACACTGAGCTTTACTCAGTAGCACATCATTTTTAGAATGACAAATTACAGGAAGCTATTTAATACTGTATCATAAGTGATGACAAAAACTCCAGGAACTCCGGGTGGGCTGAGCCTAAGCTTCAATCGATACCACATGTTTTCATATTTATCCTCCCTATAATAAGATATATATTTCCCAGCTAGCTATATCTCCATGGCACAGCGTTAATAAACATGGAAATAGAAGTGATCCGGCCCCATACATAAAAAGCTTCCAAATACACTTACGAGGTTTGAACTTTTCAAGGGTATGATCAAAGCTGAGTGAAGTGAATGGAAAGGCTCATGTTGACATCAGTGGGTTCTGGAACAGGCTTGATGTGTTGACAGCTAGAGAGATGCTCTGAAACCATCTGAAAATAAATTCAAGGTCTGATAGGACACTGTGGCAAAAGAGATACCATTGCTTCATTCTCCTCCATGTCAGGAAATTATCTCTGAGCTGTCAGCGTCGGTTTCTCATTATGTTTATGTTTCTGGCTCATCTCTCACCAAATGGCTTTCCTTTTGTATGTATGACAATTGATCAGTAATAAAAAGCAGCAGGGTCATAAAATCAACACACTTTGCATCTATAATATGAAATATTCCTGCGCATAGCCAAGTCTTATCTTCTTGAAATAATATCCACCACCCAACCGAAAAAAGCAGAGACAAATCAGTTTCTGCTAACACGGGGCCTATGTATTTTAACGTTCCCTTACCCAGCCTGAGCATCAAGTTAAGAATTTCTAACTTTCCCCTAAGCTCTGATCCACCTTAAAAGCAGCAGTCACATTCCAATCGATTTGGTGAGATGAATGTTATTTACACTTCAGTTTGCACCTTTTCCTAAGATTTCATAAAAGAATAAATCCACACTTCCAGGGATGGCTGCGCATGAGGAAGTCTGAGGCTGTTAAGCAGAAGTGTTAGACACGTATGGGAATGTATTAGTAAGGGTCACACCTCCATCTTAAGATTTTTAAGTGACAGCAAGAGCATAAGACAGCAGGACGGCAAAGAGAGATTGAGTGCATGGAGCTTTTTCTTCTTTCTAACTATGTTTTTTAAATCATTAATCATTGCTGTCCAACAACCTAGATTGATCACACCATCTGGGTGTACCTAGACAAATAAGACAAATAAAGCTTTGATGAAATAACTCCTTTAAATTAGATATACGATTCCCACGCTATGTATGCTGAGGCTGGAAAACTCCTCATGCCAAATGTGTTTTAAAACAGAGATTAGTAAAGACAATGTTGTGGTACACCTTGCAAAAATTCATTGCGGCAACAAGGAGAAACTGACAGCACTCTTTCAAAGACGTCATACAGGCTTGGGGACAAGTGGAAATAATCTACAGTAAAACCTACAGTAAAATAGAGCAACAGTGTCTTGCACCATTTCCCTAATGCTAACCCTTTCTTTCCCTCTTTTTGCCTGTCTCTTCACATCCAAGTGGCAGCAGGTTCCTAGCCATCACAAAAGTAACACAGGAAATGCCATTACTGTGATCTCTCCAAACTGATTTCCTTGAGGATCATGCAAACAAAACCTAAATGACAAGTCAGACCTCTCCCTGGGCTTGAGTTGCAGTTGCTGGCATACTTAACTCAGTTCGTGGCCTTTGCATTTGTCTGATTCTCCAAAAAGCTGATCTAGAGGAGAAATCTCTTCAAGCCCTGGTCTTACTTTCAGTGTGCTTGGACATCTTGGTTATGCTGGGGATCCCACTATCCAAGGCAAGGTGATGCACTTTTTACACTATCTGCTTTATGTTGTCAGAGGGTTCCTTCAAGAGAGCTACCAAATTGCCCAGTTAAACTCAACTTTGCCCCTGTAACAGTAAAGCAGTGTAAAACGGCAGTACCTAACAAAGAATCTGAAGATCAGATTTTCAAGGTGGAGAAGCAGGTGAAGACAGGAGAAGAAGGGAAAGAAGAGGCAACAAATAAGTGATTTTATTAGCAGGCAGGGATGTACCCATGAAGGCATTTTGCAAAAGGTTGCTGGGTACAGGAGGTTGTTATATTTGGGTCTACAGATACAGAGAAAAAACAAATTTTCCTCTCTTTTCTGCTCTCATATTCACAAAAATACTAAAAGGAGTGAAGGAATTGATCAAGAACTGAGAGCAGTTTTAAGGAGAGCGTGAGACAAGGCTCTGTGGAATGTACAAACTGTACCCACAGCAGATACCTGTCACTTCATCCCTCTTGATGTGATGCGTCTTTTATTGATCTGCTCAGCTGCCAATAATAGACACCTGGTCGATCAGGGTGATGAGGTAATCAGCCATCATGAAGACTGATCCAGAGCAATCTGTCTGGGATAGATTCTGAGGAACAGGGAACAAACTAGCCCTTACTAAATGCTGTGGAAATGCTTTCCTTTTCATGCAGAGTAAATCAGAGGTACCTTTTCATTTTAAGGGCACCACGAGTGTTAATGTGGGTTCACAGATATCATTGTACAATGGATGTGAAAGAAGCGAGTAGCTAGGAAGATCCCTGAGGGTTTTCTTCTGCAGAATATAAAGCATTACCCCTAACTTGCTTGCTACAAGTACGTCTGGTTTGACTTTGTACCAGCCCGTCCAGTATTGCCACAGTAGCTCATTTCTGCCTGTTCACATAGCATTGCACATCAAGTAAAAGTTGTCCTCTCAAAGCCAGGGGTAACAAGATGAGACTATTTTTAGCATGAAAGCGAGTTTAACAAATGGATCATAGCTAAGGCAGCATGACAGCCCTGACGACTAATTAATAGAGACACCAAAGGTGATTTTGTAACAGAGCCAGCAGCACCACTGCACTGTGCCTTCAGATGAGGTGGATTTTGCGGCTCTGTTGTGCCATCCAACCAGAAAGGGCAGCCCAAATATACCACGAATCTGGACCAAATACGCTCTAACATACCCTGCTCCAAGACAGATAATGAAATATTGCCTTGTTTTGTTTGGCTTTCTTCTCTGTTTGACCTGGTATTAATTAGAATCCTTATTACTTGCAGCCTTTCCTTCCTTCATTATTCATAGGGATAGCCCATGGTAGACTGGATTGAACCCCTCCAGCTATAGGGGAGAACTGAAATTCCTACTTTGTAGGGTGGCAGGTGGCAGCATTGTCACAAAATGGGACAGAAACCTAGAATTTGGGGCTTGACATTTTCTTCCTAGGCACATCATGTGATTCCTGGCCAAACCCTGTCCACTCTTGTGCTTTAAGGACTTTATTTAATACTTGACATAGATCACTGAAAAGAAAATATAGCAGGCTTTTCATTAATCTCTCTCCCAAATTTTCCACAGATCTTTTTAAAGAATAGGGAATGTAATTCCCTTGAAGATCATTTTACAATCACAGAGTTTTCCCACAAATGAACTAGCTTTGCCCACAAGACAGTCTGTCCATGCTCTCTTTTTCTTTATTCCTATTAAATTTGGCTGAACCCACATGCCTTTAAAAAGGCATTTTCTTCTTCAGGCCATCCTTTTTCAGGAAGTTCTCAGCTCTCCATTGCTAAGCTTGTCTTTTGAAATTATTATCTCAGGAGCTGCTCCCCAGGGAAATTACTGCAATCCAATCACCACAAATGTAAATTAAATCAGCATCCAATATAACCACAGTGGCTTGTGTTTCTCCCTTTGAGAAATCTAATTCTAGAACTACTGGAATAAATTCTACCCCCCACTTCCCATAAGGAAATAGCTGCGATGATCCAAGAGCAGATACAGTCTGTAGGAAATCACAGTACAACTTAGTTGTGATGCTTATTCTGGTTCACGACTTCAGCACTCTTCCCTCTGCTTAGCCTCTCTCCTCCTCTGCCTTTGCCCTATATTTTCAGTGGCAGGGATAAATCTGGGAATCCCACTGCTTATGTGAGACCCCGTTTATAGCATCCCACATTGGAATGTCGTACTTCCTTGTGTAGAGGTTTGAAAACACTCTTCATATGAGCTCAATTTAGAACAGGTCAGCAAAGCATTGGGTTGGCAGCTGAGAGATGTAGCATGTGCCTCACCTCATAGCTAAGAAAAAGGCAGCAAAAGTGTTCAGGTTGGAGAAGTATAATGTTAATTGGGAAAAGCATCAGGTTCCACATATTAGCAACCAAGACACCACCAAAAGGAAAGGGCTAGGTGAGTAGAAGCTGAAGTGATGAAAATAGTTTAAAATCTTTCTCATTAAATAGCAGAAGAACAAAAGTATGTCAGTTACTCAGGATTATCACTTTGATTTCAATAAAGGTCATCTGATGTCCACACAACCCATAATGATGAAACCTGGGATTATAAACAAATTGTATATTTCACACTTAAAAGCTATTCTATATCACTTTTTACGGGGAAAAAAAATGTTCTGCTCGGTATGAATATATGAAAATATGAATGCTATTCAAATAGTTGTTACTATTGGGTGGTGAGCAGTTGTATTCTCTCCCCTTGTTATTTCCCTTACCATTATTATCATTGGTGGTAGCAGCAGTGGTTTGTGTTATACCTTAGTTACTGGACTGTTCTTATCTCAACCCGTGGGAGTTACATTCTTTCAGTTCTCCTCCCCATCCCTCTGGGAGCAAGGAAGGAAGGGGACAGAGTGAGTGAGAGGCTGCGTGGTTTCTGGGCTGCCAGCTGGGCTTAAACCACAACAACAGATAAAAACAAAGTTCTCCATGGTTCTGAACAACCATGTAAATCTAAAAAGAAATACTAAAATATTGGATTTTTTTTTTTCTCAAATGCAAACACACAGACATACATACACTCATTTACTTCTGCTCAGCAAGGCTATTATTTTCCTTCTGAATATGTATTAGGTAGGAATGTTACCTATCATGCAAAATATTTCTCTTGAGTTATAAGAAAACATTTAGCTAACATTAACATGAGTAGTTAAATGTGTGTAGGCATCATGCAGAAATTTATATTGACAGTGTTGGTGTCAGAGCATATCACTGTTAGTGGGTATTGGGGTTTTATGTCTTAGGATGAAGATGCAATGCAGCTGAGCTATAATTAAAGAGCTATTTGTTTTGTAGGCAGGATAGGCTTCGAAGTGTTTCCAGTTCTTCATTTTGCCTCTCTTCAGTTTTAAGTTTCCTAAATATCACTGGTCACTACAATGGTGCTACTGAGCAACTTTACCTAGTTTCAGAAAGAAAAAGTTATTCATACAGATTTTATAGATAGCTCTGTTTGACGCCCATTAAGTGACTGAAAATGCAGAAAATTTTAGAGGTAGAAAAGGCAAATGAATCAGTGCAACCGTTGTACAATTTCTGCCAAGTAGTGGAGGTCAGAGAAAAAATCAGGGACAATTCTTTCAATTGTAAACATAGGCAGGAATACTGAGAAGTAGTTACAAAGTGCACTTAAGTATGCAGCTGTATTCCAACTGATGGCATCATCCAAGGAGTGATAGAGGCACAGATTGGTAATGTAATGTAAGCAATTAGTTCTGGCAGCTACAAAAGAACTGGTGGAGCAGAAAAATCAGTCCCAAGAACTAATCTGTATCTGCACAATAGCAATGTCTTGATAACACATCTGAAACATGGCAGTTCAAATAGACAGGACAGACGAGCTGTATGGATGCCTCAGATAGCTGTCACCCACTAATGACTCTTAAAGCCAGGTGGAAGCAGGGAATTATCATTTGGAAAAACAAAAGGAAAATACAGGCAAACCACCTACCACTTAGAAAAATAAATGTCAAATGTGCCTCAGTGGATGAGGTCAGAGGAAAAAATCACTTCCATTTCAATTTTACAGAGCAGTTTTCCCAAAGAAAACTGATTGTTATGCACCACTAAATATATTCTACGCAGTTACAGTACACACAGGCTCTGACTCCTTAAATCACTTGCACATATATTTAAGTTTGTACAGATGCACCATTCAAATAACATAATTGCATATTAGATATGTCCAAAGTTTTTCTGCACGTTTTCTTTGCAGTTATGTAAGTAACTTTCCCCATTAGCCTCTTTCTAGGTGATCTTGACCAAGTCACTTCTCTATATTTCCACCTATGAAATAACAATAGCACTGATTTTCATTATGAGATACTCCAAGCATCATTGGACGGATTATATTATTCCAGTATCAAATCTTTTGCATCAGCCTAAGCGAGGGAAAGCATCTACCTCCACAGCAGTGCACTATGTACATAATGCACTATGTAGTGCATCTATCATGCTGTCTGTGGATGAGCACTCCTGAAGAGCATTCCTCCTGGCTGACCTAATTTACTTTGGTTCATACCAAAAGGTGGTTGGGTGTGTGTACAGGCTGGATTCTTTCCTAAACACAAACCTGCTCTCCAGGAGAGCACCCACTGTGATCCAGCTACCAAGGGACTTTCAGTCTGCTGCATCAATGTGGATGCAACGTGGATCCCAAAATACATGCATGCAACACGTATCTCTACACCATTTCACGCTCCAAATTCACCCCTATTGCAAATTACTATTTATTAATGTAAAGGTAGCCTTTGGCAATAAAAAGCACTTCAGGTCTCTAGAATAAATGAAGCACAGATACCTACAGGTCTCACTGTGAGCTTCTTTGTGGGTTCTCTAGTGCCTGTAAAGGCTGAGCTCATGCTGCGATGTGGGAAGTTAACAGGCTCTCTCCCTTTGCCCAGCTAGCTATTCTCCAAGAAACAGGAATGTAACATCCTGGACACAGGATCAGATATCTATAATACCTGATGAAAAAATGGACAAAGCTATTATATGATTTTGGGAAGGAGCAGATAGAAAGAAGAAGAGAATCACAACTAGAAGTAGATAAATCTTGCTGCCTTAGCAAAGCAGGCCAAACCACTTTCTAAAAACACAGTCCTGAGCAGTAAAATTATACTCAAACAGCTTTTCTAAGATAGACCCAAACAATAAGGTGGGTTTTTTAACATGGTCACACACCAATTTTGAGATTTAAGAGGGTATTAGTGTAGGGTTTTTTCCTGTAATGCAGTGTTTCTGACAGGCAAAGTTAAACCTGCTTGGCTACCCCAAGCTGTACATTCCCATAGCTTGAAGTATTTCTCTTCAGACTGAGCTCAGTAGTTTGTATGTAAAGCCCTTGATGACTGATGTATGAATACAATGTACTCAGTGGCTCGTTGTTCTGGGATGATGCAAAGGGGCCAGGGCTGGATCAGTGGCAGGTCCAGGACACTTGGTTTACTACAGCAGCCACTCCGCTATAGCTCACTGGCATCCATATGGCCACAATGCCACTGGAAAGCAGCTTAGGCATATCGCAATCCTCTAATCACTTTTGCAGTTCCTATATTTCTTTTTCCTATCTTGAAAACCCACATTCACCTCCCCCAGTCTCCTGTTTGCAAGGAAGTGTTTTTTGCAACAGCTAATTTGGAAATTAATTAGGATGATGTTTAATTCAAGGCATTCATTCCCACCATTAAAACGTATCTTGTTAGCAGTGACTAGAGAGCAAAATCATCTCTCTTTCAATTAACTGACTCTTTGCTGAGTCAGCAAGAATGGTGCTAAGCCTGCCCTGCTGCCTGAAGAATCAGGGCCATGAGGAAGCAGGGACAGACAAGTCTGTCTAAAACTTCAGCTGTGCCTCCAGTGCTCTGAAACAAAGGGCAGGTATTGTTTAAAGTCATTAGCAGGGTAGCAATGTTCAGCTCCTGATAAAGTATACACACTGTGAAATACCATCCATCTTCCAGAGTTTCTCAACATAGTCTGCATAAGGTTTTTACAAGACATGAATTTCTACAAAGCCCTCTATTTTGAACTTGCAACTGAAATTACAATTGAACAAAACAATGACAGTGGATAGGGAAAGACTTCGGGAGCCTATCAGAAATTTACCTTTAATTTGCAATAATTAAATTGCAAAGTCAGAAAAACAGCAAGAAAACCTCCAGATTGTTTGGTCAGGTGGTTCATTCTTGGTTTAGAAGTGGATCAGTTCAGCCTCAGCTATGGACCTCTGAGTGGTGTTTATCTAACAGCTAAAAAGATTGACTCTCTTCTCTCTCTCCTCTGCTACAAACTAGGAAGGGGAAAATACCTTGTATAAAATGTCATAACAAAACAAAAAGTCCCTATTTAGATTTAAGTATTATCACAGCTTCCCTTCATTTGCTTCCTACACCATTTTGGTGTGATTATGTTAGTAAGGTATTCAGTGAACAATTACATAGGACAGAATAACTTATAAATTCACTGACAATAATACATCGCACCATCATTTCACACAGTAACTCCAGCAAGGGAAGCAAAACTCCGGTTCACCATGATACGAGACCCTGTAGCACGTGGCAAAATCGTCAAGCCATATCATCGCAACGGGTGCTTACTCAAGCACAGCAGCACTCTGCTTGGAGCATTTTCAGCCTTCCCACCATGTATGCGGCAGAGATGGCCTCATGTGGGGAACTGCAGTCAGAGATGGGAGTAACACAAGCCACCCCCAAGGATGGCTGGCAACGGATGCTGTGACTCCAGGACCTGTGTGCCAACCTGTCCCGCTGGGCAAGTCACAAGCCTGACTGTGCACCCACCATGGGTCCTGTGCCACCAGCTCGCCTCTCCACTGTGCCTTCCAGAATGCTCGCTTCTTCAACACGCACACATTTACCAAAGAATAGCAAAAAAGCACCTTAAACTAAGGAAGCTTCCCTTTCTCACCTGTATAATAACCTCCTTGCAAAAAGCACTTTTGTAAATGTCATGATACACTGGAATCAATCATAGTACATACCCATTAAATAAAACAACAAAGTAATTCCTGAGAGCCATGGTATTTCAAGGCATCCAGGGTAAACAGAATATTTTGTTGGTGCTTGGATTCATTCTCGCATGATCCGACAAGAGAGGAATACAAGAAAAACCTGTGGTTGCGGCTGAGGCATAATCGACAGGAGTCTTTACTGAGTATGTGTTCTACTCTCTATGGGAAGAGAAGATAAAGCCAAGTGTGGTTTACTAAAATTGTGTGACCAGTGGATTATTTCCTGCTTAATAAAACATAACTAAGTACATCTAAGTTTCTCCAGATGGATATTATTTATGAATTGGGGAAAAGATAAAATTAATAGGAACATCAAAGATGTGCTGAAAAGTTTCCTGCTTATGTATTATCTGACCTCCAAACGTTCTTCCTCTGCATTTCCTGCAGTAATTTGGCTATTAGTCAACCCGTTAACTGTTGCGTCTGCAAAAATGCAGATGTTGGGTTTATAAACATCTGAATCTGAGCTGGAATTTAAAATTCATGTTGATTTCATTCCTGTTCAACAAGGTGACATTTTTTCAGGGACCAGATGCCCTGCCCTTATCTCTTTGCATCACTCCCCTGGCAAAAGAGGGAGCGCAGGCACTCAGTGCTGCCAGCTATTCATTACCCGAGGTATCAGACAGAGGGATCGCTTGGCGTTCACGACCGTAACACATTGCTTTTGTTATGGCAGGAGCTCTTTTGTAGATAAAATTCTGCAGACCACTGTGGTGACTGAGCTACAGAGGTGTTTATCATACTTATACTTGCTCACACACCGTGGTCCAGAGCACTCAACAAACTAGAACAGGGAGATACAGGCACCATTCTGTCCCAAAGTCATGGGGCTCAAAGGATTCAGAATTACTTCTCCATTTTCTTTCATCCACCCATACCGTGCCCCTTACTTGAAGAGCTTATCAGATAAACTTCTTTAATTATTTTTTCCCTAAAAAAAGAAATAAGAATAAATACAAGGATGTCATTGGGAATGGTACACTCTGCCGACAAACCTCGTACTGCAAGTTCTCTGCCACTTCAGTAATATCTCTCTCTCAAAACCCACACGTGCTGGGAGAAGCTTATATCTGTAAATCCCAAGCAGCTCTTCAGGCTCGTCGTTAAGAGCATATTCTGTTGGCACTCCACAGAAATCAGAGATAGGAGAGTGAATAATAGCCTAGGTTAGACAGAATTTCATTAAAATAAATGATACATTCCGTGTATGTTCTTAAGGAGCTTTACAAACATGTGTCAAAACACTTCAGCGATAATTGTGACTATTATTCCTCTTGCTAGACTGTAGCTTTTACTACCATGAGCAGAGATTTCAAGGAACATACCTGCTGTCCCATAGCTCCACACTCCCCATAAGGCAGAGCATGCAGGGTGCGTTTGGGACCACTGCTGCTGGAGGGTGGTAGCAGCCAGCCAGCCATACTGCATGGCTTACTACAGGGAAGCATGGGAGGCTGCAATGGATCAGGAAACCAGCCCTAGCATGGTGTGCACAAGCGAAACAGAACGAAAAACATGAACAGTGAGGCTCCAACAATGCCAGTGTCATCAACTACCAAGTGCTGCCAAAAGAAAAGTGAGTCCTAGAAAATAGCTGCAGAAGAATCACAGACATTACAGACAGGGCATTCCTACAATAAGTTGTAATCAAGGAGAAGAGGCAGCAGAAGACTCATCTGCATAGTAAATCCCTTTTATTTTGTTAAAGATTTGCCAGATAATTAATTTACTGAATTTTGAGGGCTTATATTGTTCTATATGAAAGTTTAGATTGATTTACATCCCAGCTCTGTTTGCTGAGCTAACATGATTAACCAGCACTTGGATTTAATCGTTACATATCTGTAGAGAGAAATTCCCTTTTAAAGACAACTTTGTGATATCCTGTGAAGCCCATGTACTGCTCTTAGCAGGCCAGCTGCTTCAGGATATGCATTAGAAATGCAAACTAATCTCATCCTGCGCTATAGGTCAGCATCACTTGCTGCTGAATGCATCCAAGAACTGGATATGTTCAAAAACCACCTCAAATAACTGAGCCTCATGCTAGGTATTTCTGCCTCATCTGCAAAGGCAGAGTGATCTTTTGGTGCCACAATGGGACTGAAATCCTGGCATAAATGTGTCATGGGACAAGCTCTCCTCGATCACATTGCTCTTTCATATGCCCACAAGGGCATCAACACTGACTGTGTTAAAGTAAATGCAGGTTTTGCAAAGGATGAAGACTGTCAGTGTTGTCAAGCTCCTGCAAACATTCACATTCTAAAATGGTCCATGAGGCCCCAGAACTCAGTGTGAACATGAAGCCACAGTTTTGCCTTGCAGCCTATAATACAACACAAAGAATGGCAAAGTAGCTCCAGCTAATCCATTCTGCAAGTTGTACCTTTTTCTCACCCTTCCTCCACATTGGAGACCTCTCCACTGAGTGCTTGGGGTTGCTGGTAGTTTTGCTATTGTCCTTTCCTTCCTTCTTGCAAATAGGATAGTTTTGTCATATGCTGTCAGTATTCATCATTTGAAGGAGTAACTGGAACAGGTTCCATTTCTGAAATAAGATTTACTTTTCCAATGGATTGACTAATTGTTGGAGAATAAGCTTTGGGTTCATTTCAGCCCATGAATCCCTTGCTATTCACATCAACAGCTGTTATTCACGCAGGGGTTTCACCCTATGAAGATGTCAGGAGGCAGGAAGAGCGGAACTTGAAACCAGAAGCACCCCAGCACAGGA
Source organism: Pezoporus wallicus (assembly GCF_028554395.1). Taxonomy (NCBI): domain Eukaryota; kingdom Metazoa; phylum Chordata; class Aves; order Psittaciformes; family Psittacidae; genus Pezoporus; species Pezoporus wallicus. The sequence continues at coordinate 4,825,732 of NW_026639755.1, forward strand.
CAGGGACCAAGGAACACCCTCCCCAGGTCCCCAGTTTAGGGCAGGGGAAACAATGGGGTCACTCCAAGGACCCGAGGTGATGCTCAGGGAGCCCAACCACAGCAGCAGGGCACAGGATCAGGCATGGTGTGTCCTTGGACAGGCCTGGGGCCCTGGTCAAGATAAAATGGTGTCCCTGGGCTCAGGGGGAGGGATCCTGGGTGCAGGCTCTGGGGGCAACCAGTCAGGGAAAGTTGGGCTTGCTATTCCCCATGGGGTGCTAACACAAGGTCATAGAATCATAGCATAGTTTGAATTGGAAGGGACCTTTAAAGGTCAACTAGTCCAACACCTAACCTCCTCCAGGAGAAAAGGGATGGAAGCATTCCTTTTTAGAAGTTACCTTTTAGCACCTATGACATTTCAATGAAAGTAGTATGTAAAACATATTAAGAGTTTCTAAAACTTCTTAGCAAACTCTTGAGAGTAAACAGATATAGATATCCAGGTTAATTTTTGCAATCATTTTGTTTTCAATTACAGTTCATACATGAATAAAATGAGTATCAAATTAATACAAAAATGCTACTATCCACAACAAAACTATTTTACGGTCTATATTCAAGAAAGCTCATATTAAGTGTTAAAAACTAAGTTCATGAGAAAAAATTTTGTTTATTCCTCATTGAAAGTAGAATTTAAGGAGTCAAGAATACAGTGAAATTTTAAATATGCACATGTGGAATATAGCATCTACATCCATGTTTAAAAGTTATTTTGCAAGGTCTATATCATAATAAATTCCAAACCCCTATTTTTGTCCTGTCTCAACTTTGATCTGCTACTTGACTACACACTACGTTATCAATACCAGGCAACAAAATAGCTAAAAATATGAGAAATTTGTACTGCAGTTCCTAAAACATTAGAAATAAATTCTGCATACAGTTAAAAGATGCCCTGACATATTATTGCATGGGTATTTTATTTGTTGCTGAGTTATTTGTTGAGATCACAGCAACACCAACAGCCAAGCTGGGTGTACTGCATTGGTACCATACCCATACATCAAGACAAATAATGAAAGTGCAAATGCTATTAATTCAACTATACAGCTCATTATGATGAAAAATTTATTTGCAGATACCTCCTTGATTAATGACTAATACCTGGCTAATCTTAAACATATCCAATAGGAAAGAAACTAAAGTCAATGAGAGGTACCTGACATCACAGTGAACATAATTTATCACTCCAATGAATAGTCCATGGCATTGTTCACTGTGCATACAAACACACAAACACTTCCACAACCTCCCTGGAATAATGAAGCACCTAGGAAATACACAAAAGGACAGAAAACTCATGAGGCATATGGTATAAGTGTTTGCATAGACAGTAGACAAAGGCTACATATATGCATACAAAAGCTATGAGAGAGAAAGAAGACATGCTGTCTGAAAAGAAATCTGTTCTCTCTTCTGCTGTACTCAGTGGTATTTTAGAAGTTGCCAGAATTGTCAGTGCTTTCTGCTTCAATACACCTACCCAATTTCCTCAAATGTTTGGAGCTGCATTTCTAGTGGACAGATTTATTTCATATGAGCACTTAAGAGCATATCTTTTGCATTGCAATTTCTGATGTCTCAGATTCCTACAGTACCTCTTCTGAAGAATTATAAAGGTCTGATAAAGTGCTATGTTTTTTACTCAGCACTGAAGTGTGTTATATTAAGCCTAGTCCTCCAGAGCATTTACATATGTTTAACTAGACTGGAATCCAGGAGTAAGTGCCTTTGTCATGTGTGGCTTACATATAACATATGTAAGCTCAATATAACAGCTGCCACATTGACTCAAATCAATATTCCATTGAACCCAGAAGAAGCAGAAGATGGTACTTGGAAAAAGCACACGAGCCTGGTCATTGTGTGCAGATCCTTCCCCTTGTACCACCCCAGGCATCTCACCTGAAGAACTCTCATCCGCTGCCATGTGGATGCTGTACCTTTCACGTAAGGGCAGATCTATGAGATCTGATCTATGAAACTCAGATCTGACCCCTAGGTTATTTAGAGCTTTGTGAAGGGAACAGAAACTCCTATAATTTGAAATAACATTTTTTTATAGTAGTGATATCAATAAAGTCTACTAATTTAGTGGAGTCTCCCTGCAATATGTAAGTAGTTACCTTAAACCCACAGACCATAATGAGCTCTGGGACCAGAAGCAATTTGCTATTCAAAACAGAAGCAAAGTCCCATATACTGACATCCATCAAGGCACTAGCAACCACTGCCAACAATAGCATGTATCAGCGATTACATCCCCTTTTTGTAATGAAGAGGGCAACCCCTACCATCATGCTAGTATCATAACAAAATCAGGGCCAAGGTTATGCCTTTCCAAGCCATCCTGTCAAGGTCCCCGGAGTGCATCTAGAACAGCAGCTGGCTCCATGGCCTGAAGTGGAGGCAAATGGTGTGATGATGAAGGCTGTACGCTAAACAGCTCACTGGGTTCAGATGAGCAGGTGTAGTAAGCGCTCATGGTACAGAGGGGAAACAGGCTGGGCAAGAAGAGGGGAGCACAAGCCAACTCAGTAGACCTATCGCTAGGTAAAGCACATTTACAAATGTACCAGTCTCACAGCGGTGACAGAGAACTCTCGTTGAAGAGCTGATTTGCATGTAGTTTTGAGAAAACCTGGTTAGAAATTCAACACTATCAGCTGTTTGTTTGCTCCAGTTGGAATTCTGCTAGAATTTAATTTGCCAAGACACTTTTTTAAGTGTAACATCTAAGTTATTTGAAGAAAACAAAAAAAAAAAACCATGTTTTTTGAAGGTTTTCTGGAAATGGCTGAAATACCTGCTTTTAAAATAACCCGGAATTTGATGGTAGCCTTTCAGGGAATAAAGTCCTTCCTTTTTTGCTATATTACCAGCCAAGCACTTCTCTTACAGAAAGAATGATTAAAGAAAAGTAAACTGTGGACTAACGAGGAGATCTTTATTTTCTTGGGTACATAACAGAAAGGGGTGATGAGAATATTAACGATACAAGGCTTGAATAAAATTAACAAAAATAAACTAAAACTAAGGAAAAGCTTTTCAGTCCCAAATGGAGAGGGAAGAAAAGAACTGCATTATCACGCGCACCTGCAGCAGCTCTAGTGGCCCGCAGCTTTAGAAAAGCACAGCATAAATCACCGTGTAAAATCTATGAAGCTGACACAAGACTGGATTCTGAAGTAGCTGCCACACAAACTTGACTGGAGACGCTAAATCAGGGAACAAAATTAGAAAAGTCAATATGGTACTGCCTTAAAATAAAGATTTCTTGCCAAAAATATAAACACCAAAACCATCACTGGCCTGGGAAGCATAAGAAAGATTTTGTTATTTATAGAGGTTATCTGGGGACAATAAATACAAAAAAAATAGAAAGCCAGCAAAACCCAAACATGTCTTCAGAGAGAAAAGGGGCAAAAGTCTCATGGTAATGTCAGATTTTCAAGACTTTGTACTTAATCCATACTTCATTAACTTCTTAAGCCCATGGACTGCCTGCAAAGCAAAAATTTTAGTGCTGAAAACCCCATGAGAACTTCTCGGTTACCAAATGGCACAAAGCACGTTAAAAATATAGAGGGCTTTTGATAGACATCTGCTATAAAGTCAACTGTTGCGCCTTCAAAGTGCCCTGCAGGCACATGACTTCCATTTATCAGGAATTTAATACATTAAATGGAGAAGTTATATGGGTAGCTCCACACCTGACTGCATAGAGTTTGGCCAGGGAAGCAAAAGTCACTCTTTGAAAGTGAACACTTAAATGAATTTTATACTCCTGGAGTGTTAAGACCCAGGAGAGGCCTCAGGGGTAAGAGAAATTACAGTTCTAGTCCATATACTCTCTGTTCAACAGTCAGAGCAGCTGACCTCTTAAAAATAGGGAGTGACTGACCCTATATCTCAGTCAAATAGAGATGTGTCGGTAACTTCTGTGTTTTGGAGGCTAGTACACAAATTTTAATGCTTCCTAGTCATTTTGTACAAACGACCACTGGTTCTCTGCCATCTGTCTGAGAAGCACCAGAAGCTCTATTGAAAAGGAAGTTTAGCAATAACTAAAGAGCGAGACTCTTTTGGATCGGTGTGCAGAGTACCTCTAGAACATTACAGTGCTGGAAATAGTCTCTTATCTGCCCTCCAGTTCATAGGGCCAGATGATATGAACTCCTTGTAATAAAAGGCAGGAGAACCCCTAAGGATATTAGTTTGCTGGGAAATAACAATAGAGAAGAAAGAAGCTGTTAGAGTGAAAGATGGTGAACTTGAAAGGGGAAAAATGAAAGAAAAAAACGAAATATTTTCAGAAACCAACATGAGTGTCAAGAAGGGGAAAAAAAGGGAAAGAAAGCTGAAAGCTACCGAGTGACCTTTGCTTTTAACATGGAAAATAAATGTTCTTTTTTATAGCTTCTTGTTAAAGTAAGACCAGTAAGCAATCATGAATCTTTACACAGTTTTATAGTTTCCCTTTCAGTGAACCATTTCAGTTTTACACACAATTTTATAATGTAACTGCATAAGAAAATAAGCTCACCCTTAAAACGCCACAATGAGAGTCTGTGCAGCTGCAATTGCAGCCACAAACACATTTATGTTTGAGTGAAAAAGAAGCTTTAATATTTTTTTTTAATTCACAAAAAGAAAATCTGCTTTGAAATGGAACTGAAATGATATTTCCTAACAGCCTAATAGTTAAATCAAAACAGAAAACAGAATACCCCCACCACCATGCATGCACACAGCTGTAATCACTGGTTTTTAGTAGACATTTTGCCTTTGATCTCTCCTGGCCCTCTCCCATCTTCTAGACAGTACAATCCAGAAAGAATCATTCTCTATCAGATGCTTCTCCATCCCTCACTGGCCCTGGACTGCCTGCCTCTGCAACAATGTCATCTCTAAAACACGGTAAACATCCTGCGGTGATGTTGTGTTGCAAGCAAGGAAGTCAATACCCACAGCTTTTTATCTGACTTGTTTTCCCCTTGGAAATAGACCCCTTACTTCCCAGAAGTCCATAAGTGTTGCTGGAGAAGAGGGTGAACATACCACAGGTTGTCTTTCCTCACAGCTATAAATGAGGGAATGTCTCTTTCTGGTCATCCAGAGGAGGCTGTCAGGATCCTTGTGTCCATTACGTCCTTTCTTAGGGAAGACCTTCCCTGACAGTGCCTGGGGGAGCAGGACTGATTCAAAGTATACTCAGAGCCAATGGCTTTGAGAATAGCTGGAGATATTTTCTGTTTTCCACACAGTTCACTGGTACCAGAGCCCAAACTCTAATGTATCAGTCCAGTAGCTTTGATCTGACCTTGACACTGGTCCTCTAGCCTGGCATGTAGGTCGCAGCTCTGATACCAAGGCTCTGGTTTGCAGAGATGGTTGTTTTCTGCTACCTGATTTGCAGTAAATGAGGCTTTTACTTTCATAGATGGCTCAGACGCCACTCAGCATAGCTCTGGCATTTAATCTTGGCTGCATTACAGTACTTTTCATGACTGTGTTGGCTTCCCCTCATCCGACATTCATCTGTAGCCATTGAGGCAAAGAGAGAGGAGTTGTCTTCTTTACTTATGATTTCAATTATTCCAGCCTGTATCTGGCATTTTTAAGCAGTTTGTGAGCCTCTGTTGTGCATTCTTTTCCTTGTTTTAAAATGTCTTTCCTCCACTCTGGCAGAAAACTAGACCAAGTTATGTATACCTTCAAGATCAGGCCCATCAAGTAATTCAGTTTTAGGCAGTTCCTCCATTCAGAACGTCCTCTGGATAACCTAGATTTCCTGGGAAAATAATGAAATAGATATACAACAAATAAATAAATATATAAATAAATATCACTAAAAGCGCTTAGATCCCAAAGATTTTCTAGCAGTTGGATTCATCTCATGTCCTGCACTTTCATACTTGTCATCAGACTACAGCAGAGAATGGAAGAAGGGAAATGCACAGATCACCCACCTTCCTTCCCCTCCCTATGGCCAGAGGGATGCTCTGCCTCTCTAGCACAGGAGAAGGTGAGCTTACCCAGGTAGGATGTGGGTTGGCATGCAGAAGGAAGAGAGAGGGTCATAGGGTAGTTTTCCTCTGCCCAGAGTGACAGAAACCCCTTATAAAATATGAATTAAAGTGATGCACATACTTTAAAGCTGTCTCCAGAACTCTATCCCTTCAATTTATAAAACATTTTGACATGTTCAACTCCCTTTGGGTTTTAAGCTCAGGTTTTGAACTCTGATTTTTGCCAGGAATTCAGTAGCAGAGAAGAAAACCTAACGAGAGAAATTTCTGTCCCTCTAAGTCAATGCCATACAATGAGAATCCACTGATATGTCAGGGAATATTACACCTTTTGTTCTCTTTTCTTGCCAGATACAATGGAGCTTTATCAATGAAGTCATACTATCAATAACTTCTAACAAATACATGCACATGGTGGCTAAAAGTAGAAAGAAAACAAATTTAATGATAGATACAAGACCCTTCACACAATATGTTTCTGGAGGAGTTATTGTAAGTGGCAGCAGTAGCCTATTCTTCAGTCTCCTGCTTTCTGATATACTGAGATTCAGGGCTGGTCTTCAAACTGGATGCATTGCCTTATAAATGACTTAGCACAATGAAGCATGCTCATGACATGCTGCCAAATTTACAGCCTGCTGCTGACTTTGCCCTAGATCAGACCTATTCTCTGTTTGTCAGGAAAAGGAAGGATGGACACAGCAAAAGCTGACAAGAAACCGTAAGGTCAAAGGAAACACAAACCCAGGCGAAAGGCAAGAGGAAAATAAGAGGTAAACCCAGTTGTTTTTCTTATGCTTTTCTGTCAATTTGTGTGTAAGTGAAGACATTATGGGAAGTTATCCATCCTGACTTTCCTTTCATTAGACAGCCTCTTCTGTTGACACATTACCTCTGCAGAACCGCTTACCATTTCCACTGGTTCAAAGCCTGCGAGCACACCTGGCAAGGCACACTCATGTACTGCTGGAAGAAGGAGAAGTGGGAATTAATCCTTCACAGAGAACTGAAATAGCAACGCTACAAAAGAAAGCAAGCTAGGGCTGCCTATTTACCATCTCTGGCAGGGTAACCCCAGATACTCTGTGTGCCTTGAGGCTCTGCTCTTTGACCCCACAGTGGCATAAATCAGCAGCAACTCTATGAAGTTAATAGAGGTACACCAGCACAGGGTCTCGATCAAGTCCCCTGGTGCCTTCACTTCAGGATATATTTCCTATTATGATATCTAAGTGTTCACTCCAGCACTTTCATGTCTTGTAGCGAGGGGCCCAGAACTGAACATAGTATTTAAGGTGTAGCCTCACTAGTGTCGAGTACAGGGGGATGGATGATCACTGTCCTAGCCCTGCTGACCACACTATTGCTGATACAGGCCAGAATGTTATTGGCCTTCTTGGCCACCTGGGCATACTGCTGGCTCATGTTCATATATTATGATACTTAGTATTGCAAAAGACTAATTCTCTATGACCTGCAGGGATATATATATATTATTTTAACCAGCATCTATGCTGCTGCACATCTGTGTGTCTGTGAAGCGTGGTTGCGACAGATGCAAAATATTTGTATGTGTTTTGAGTTAAGGGCAGAGGATTGTCACTTTCAAAGTACGTGGTGGTAAAAGAATGTTGAAACACAGGCACATGAAAGGGAGGGTTGATCATTTCACTTATGCACTCGCCCGTAGGTCCCTCATTCATCCAAGGAAGTGTCACCGGTGTCAGTATTTGAGGAGCTAATAGATGCAGCTGCAGTTGAACTCAATATTTTTGCTGGCAAAATAACATGACATGCTGTTGAATTACATCAGCCTAAAGGAGCTGCAGGTGGTTTGCCGAAAGATGCAGCGAGAGACCAGGTTCACCCTGTGAGCACAAGAGCAGCCTCATATCAAAATGGAGAGAGACTGCATGTCTTGTGCACGCATGAGGATAGCTGAAGGCTAGGAAACCTTGAGCAGTTTTCAAGCTGGAGGATTAGGTGAGCAGCTGTAATACCAGTGTTTTATAACTTTGGGTTTCTCATTTAGACACAATCCACCCCATTATCAGGAAATCTCCGAAAGGATTTTGCCCATGCTGGCTATTGTCAAGGAGGAAAGTAGCTGCAGTACCTACTATAACTGACTGCAAGATCAGTCAGTTTTAATTACACTTATATTTCTGGAAGGGGTATTTGAAAGACTTAAGATTTCAAACTCTTGCTATATCACTGCAGACTTCTTAGTATATAATGGGGCTACCTAGATGCTAAGTGCTGCTTTCCATATTATGTGAATTAGTCCTGATTTAGGAAAAGTAACAGGCATTAGAGAGCCATTATGGGTTTTAGTCTATATGCCTGTAAGGTAGAAAAAAAGTTGGAACTTCCAACCCAAACCATTCTGTGATTCTATGATTACTGTAGATGAAGGTTTTAGGCAACTTAATGATCTGGCCTTCATCAACAGCCTGATTCAAAAGCTTCAAGTTTGTACCCACCTTTACATAGTGTTTGCTATAGCAATGCCCAGCGTTCCTTTGACTAGCTAAAGGCCACCTAATTCTGGTGATTTTTTTTTCCCCAGATAGTTTATTTTGCACTTCCCAGTAGAGAATTTTATTTAATCCCAATATATGAAAATAATTGTTCCTCTCAGCTGAAAATGTGGATACTTCCTTTTTTATCCTGCTTTCCAAACCACACATTGACACGAGGAGCACTTTCTTAGTACAGAACACTCTGTATGCCCTATTAAACCTTGCCATCTTGTAAAACAATGATTGATTTGTATTCTTTTTATGTTTGCTGGATAGCTCTTCTCTTGCTTGGCGACCTCTTCATGATGATCTATGAATATTAAGCAGCCAGAAGACGAGAAGCCTAATGCCTGGCAGCTTTTCTCATATGTGTAGCTGTCTTTTGATCTTAACAACGTACCTACATCAGGAATAAGGATTTGGGGAATCCTCCTAGAGCAGCAAAGCATCAGAGCAGGATCAGTCTGAACTTTGCAAGAGTGGAGTCACTGAGAACTGGTTGGATTATGGTGGTCTTTTACAGCACCTCCAGTTTGGTCAAGGGACCAATCCCTGTCAGGAGCCCTGGGCACAGGAACAGAGACAGCACAATCTACAAGAAAACAAATAACTTGAAAGTAAGAGGCCCAATTTTTGTCAGATTCAGAAACAAAGCAAGCATTAATGCTGTAGAGAGGGGAAGAGACTCAAAACATTTTAAATGAGGGAAAAAGTCTTATTTCCCACCAGCTAAACTTGGTAGGAAAGATAATGTACTCTACTGTGGATATAGCAACTGAGAGTTACTACAAGTACTTTACACCAACTCCAGAGAGCTCGATCATCACCACAAAGAGCTTCTTAGGCACTCTTGGGGAGAACTGTGCCGACAGCCTCAGCAACATCTTCCTGGTTTTGAAGAGGAGCAACAAAAAGCAGCATAACCATATATTCAAGTAATTTTTCATTCACAAAGAGCAAGTTGGGGAACAGCTTTTTGTGAATCCTGTTTATGTTAATGTAATATATGTATGCTGGTAGTTCTTAACATGTTTTTACTTCACTGAGAAACAATGGGAACTTGTAAATTCCCCTGCCTGTAATAGAAAGACCACGTAGCCTTTTAGATAAAGTACCTTTTCCTTTTCGGCTAACGCTACACAAGCAATTGCATTCAATAGTTCAGCTTAGCAACACTGCAGGGGGACATATTATGAGAAGCTTTTTTACTTGTGAGACATTAATGTTATGTACAGGAAATAATTATACATAGCAAATAGAGGAATGTGCAAATTTACCAAACGGTTATTATTTTGAATCCTATGCTCCTGTATGTTTGCAATCATAAATCACTCCTCACCTAAGAAATTGAGCTTCAACCTCTCATTTTCCTTAACTAAAGCACTACCTATGGTGTAAGCAACAGAAACCTTATAGCACCCACACAAACACTTACTATACTGGATTTATACCTTTTCTCCTCTTCAAAATAATCTTCCTGCTTGATCAGTTATAGAAACAGATGTTACAGCTGTATGGTGAAACGTGGGGATATTTTTCTCTGCAGTATAAAAAAGCAATTTTATGTCATGGGTTGAAAAAGCAGAATGAAGGTAGACAATTCATGGCTAACAGTGTGTGTTCTCAAGATAGGCACTCTACCAAAAAGTGCAACGTAGAAATAGCAAATTCGCTTGCCATGTTACACTGCCTTGTCAGCTACATTCTTCCACTCCTGCACACACATACAACAAAATAGGAATAAAGAGATAACAAATACAGGTAATATATTTGTCAAGAGAGAGCCCAAGTGTCAGGAAGTTAGATGCACGCTCTTCTGGTTGAGGAGGAAGGAATAATGACAAACAGTTACATTTGACGATCCTACCTGAAACAGAGAAAGTTTTTGTATATTGAACCTCTTAACAGTTTTTATTTGCCAAAAGAAACAACTGATTGGCATCATGGCCAAATGCATTTAACAAAGTAGAATTATGATTTCCACACACAGCCTGCACGATTCTGTACAGCAAAATAGAGGAACTAATGGAAGGACACTGACACCCCCCCATTAATCATCCACATGTCAGCATGTATCTTAGTTGTGTTTCCTTTTAGATATACACTTGACAACTACTTTTGAATTGGATTTTGAAACTTATTGCTGTTCTTAATTATCACATCTGTTCTCTGGAAAAACGTAACAGCTTTAGTCTGTCATACACTGAGCACGTCTCTGGAGACAGGGAAAACAAAAAGAAAAGGAAAAAAGCATAAATCTGTGATAATACATTTCCAAAACCTGAATCCTTCTATTCATCGGTTCCTGGAACCTACTGTGAATCACACTCAGTTGTTTGCTAAAGCTAAAATTCCAGTGAACCAACGTCCTATTTAGTGCCACAAATAAGAGTATAAGATTTGAGGATCAGTTTGTTATGAAATTTTCCATATTACTCAAAAGTCACAATTCCCAGTTCAACATTTCTAAGCTTCAGTTTATAAACGAACTCATTCTTGAAATATCAGACGATTTAAAAAGCGGAGGAAAACTGAAGCACATCATTTAAGGCTGACAAACATCATTCCCAGTTCCACATTCAGCTGATGCACAGAGAACATCCCTGTAGCAGAGTCTTGACAAAATAGCAATAAAACAATAGCAATAAAAATGCAGTACAGTTTAAGCAGAGACTTGCTGTTGGGTAAAGAGCAGCCAACGTTGTCATACTTTCACAAGATAAAAGAATTGAAAGGCTACAAATCTCACATGAAGACAGCTTGTATAGATGTAAGAATTGCACACAAGGCAAATAAAAGCACCTGCGAGTTCTAGATATGGAAGTATTTACATTAAGGAGGTTATTCATGGTAAGATACTGATGCAAGCGCAAGGAACGGAGTAAGCGTTGGTGGGGTGAAGGCCAGGGCTGATTCCTGGAAGGAATTCACAGTTATTTAAAATTCCATATTAAAATTAGAGAAAAAACATTAAATCCATACAGCCAAAGTGCAGGAAGTGGACTCTGCATAATTTTTGTGTAAATTAATTCAGGTAAACTAATTTGTTGCCTGTGGAACCTTATCACAAGATAGCTTTTGCACAAAAGACCTTTTCTTAGTTACTGTTCCTTCCCATGGGATTTTATTCCTTAGAGAAAGCCTGCTGCACAGCTGCAAGACAGGGCATGTATGTGTAAGATGCTACAGAAACCCAAAACTCATTCATGTCATTATTCACAGAGAGAGAGTGAGTGCATTGGTGACAACACGCTTGATAACTGGCTGAGTTGTTAACCGTAATAAAATTGTTTGGAACAGAGAGGCCTGATGGTTTTATTAAGCTGGTTCTTACAAAACCATTACTGCAGCAAAGCTGTGACAGTTGCAATTTTTATTGAATCGTGGTGCTCTTGAATGTGGAAACACTGAGATTCAGAACACTAGAAGAGCATCTGTTCTTGAAAGATATTATTTATGGGTATAAATAAGGATATGTATTTGTATGTGTGTGTGTGTGTATACACATGCACCACATACACGGGCAAATACTCTCACTGAATTATGTTCACATGGCACACATGGCGACCAGCTGTAGCTCCAAACTCCTGAGGTTTGCCCTGGGTCTAAGCTGAAGACTGAGTGCTGTTATACTTCTGCTGTCAAGGAACTCAAGTGAACCTCCTAGAGAGAGAGCACACCCTCCCCTCCTCTAGTGCTGCTTCACACAGAAGGTAGGAACCCCTCTCTTGGGTACCCAAATGGGAACAGAAGTCAGCAGGGTGCTGCAAGGAGATTTCCAGGGAGTTACTTTGAAGTATTACAAACATTGGAAGTAAGATATGCAGAAATAATGCAATCGGAGTTGCAAATTCAAACATAGTGAAACTGAAGAGAAATAAAATTATCTAGTACCTTTTCTAGCAATTTCTAAGGGTGACAATGTCATTAATGTTAAAGGGATTGCAATGGGAAGGTGACAGCCAGTGCTGGAGGAGAATCAAGTTTGCTGCACTTGCTGAAACTCTTGCTTCATCTTGCACAAGTGATTTGATGCTGTATTTTCACATGTTGAATGTGATCTAATGCAAAAAGACTCTGAGTTACTAAGCTTCAGCTGGGCAGAGTAGGAGCTGCTTTTCTTATACATGATGTGTAAATGGTGCTACATCCTGAGGAAAGTTTTAGATGTCAAAACCTCAGCATTAACAAGTACATTACTGCTTGCAGATTCCAGAACTGGAGTGACAGCCCCAAAGAACACCAGGATGAAAAACTAGTGAGGAAATTCATCATTCAGTTGGCACAGCAAAATCTAAAGATTACCTTGAAGGAGGTACGGTATTACCTACATGCAGCACACTGAGGAGAGGGCAAAATACTGCTGCCCACCAAGCATCTTTAGCCCAAATTAAGGTAATCAGAAGCTCAAACAGTATGGACTTTTATCATCAAAGGTTATAAGAAAATACGTGCTGTGTCAGGCTAAGATAAATTACACAACAGTCAAATACTGACATTTTAATTGATTCAGTCTCCAATATTGCTATTTAATAATATCCTTCTACAATAATATGTATGCAAGCAAGTGGAAACACAGGCACATAGATGATTATTGTTGCATTACACTGAGCATTACCCTCAGTAGTACAGTTGGCTGTGTTACAAATAAAGGAAACTGCCTCATAAGGAGCATCTCATGGAAAGATAAAGCTCTTAAGAAAGAAAAAAATTATAACACCACTAAATATCTCAATAACACAGTGATTTTGCTGCGTTACTTGCGTACATATCCTGATTCAAACTCACATTTAGTATTGAAGATGAACTTGCTGAAGGCAGAGATGTATATTTGTGTGCCTACATACCTGCAGACAACCACAAAGTTTTATTTTCATTGGGTTAAGGTGCACATAAAGGTAAGTTTAAAATTAAATTATATTGAAAAAAGACAATTTGGGAAGGCTGCAGATACAAATATTATCTCCATTAAAGCTAGCATAGCCTCTGTGGAATGATTTTAAGGTACAGAAAATGATCAACAGATGCAGCATGCTAAAACAACACAAGTTTGTGTTAGCAACAAGATAGAAAAGTCAGGTTAACCAGTCTCACGATTCATAGCAAGCTGGAATATGCTGAGAAACTAATTTCTCTATAAAGGAGTCCACAGGACTTTTCATGCCTGCAAATACCCATTTTTAAAACTTACATATGAATAAACCCTGTACTATTGGAGGCATCTGATCCATCTGTGGTTGTGTTGCTTTTCTACTGAGTATCTATTGGCCGCAAAATATTTCATAAGCAGACAGAAAAAAGAAATGTTGCATGTTTAATGTTAAGGAACATGTTCAGAATTATTCTTTTATCCATAAATGTTTGTATGCCTGTTTTAACCCTCTTTTCTCGGTCTTTCAATATTTTCTAGCTTCTGCCTCCACCTGCAACGAATCTGGCACCTAGAGTTCACAGCTTTGTATAAGACTCCAGTGCCTTGTATTCACACTGATGGATGGAGGATGTGATTGCGTACAGATGCTTATTTTCATTTTCCAAGGGTTTTTTCCTATTCTATCCAGACTTATTTTGGCAGTGCTCAAACTGGAAGAGGGGTTGAGAGGTGAAATAAACGAAAAAAGCATGGGGGTTTGGAAAGAATTGGATGGAATGTCTATGAAATAAACATTAGCAAAGACAGCAATTATCTATTCAAAAAGCACTTAAAATTGCCTAGTCCTATTTACATACCTGGGGAGACTTTCTGTCAGTAACTGATGTAGGATCCAGTCATCTTAGTAGTTGACAGAGCCTGCATTTCACCATGTGCTGGTTCAGGGCCATTCAGTCCCAATCTTAGTGTTAATTACCAGTCACAGCAACAGCTGGATGGATTTGGGCAGGAGCCACCTAAAATCCATGCCACTTGGCAGCATTGCTGTGTTGTGCTTCTGTATCACATGCTAACTTGTGCTCATGCTGAAAGAGTGAATGATGTTATGAGCCTGGATTTAATGCCAGAGATCTTACGACAGCAGATAATTTTGGAGACCACGATGCTGAGAGCTCTGTTGTGCCTTCAGCATAGGAACCACTCCCTCAGCCCTTCACAAAGGAGGCACAAATGTTTCCACTCATCGCTTTGGTGAGAACAAGACCCTGAAGAGGAAAACCAGGAAATCCCTGAACTGCGATTCTGTTTCTGGTTCCTACTCGATATGGAGGTTTAGATTAATCACTCCTGCTCAGATTTCCACAGTTCTGGGATGCCTTAAATTCTAATGTTTTGGGTCGTATGAGGATCACTGGCACTTCAGAAGTCCCTAACGCTCTTCAAATTAACTACAGTCCAAAATGAAACCCACGTCACTGAATGCCAGGTAAGCAAACCCCACAAACTTGTTAGTCTTTAGAATGCTGTCTACATGTTTTACATCTGCAAAAATCCTATCCTGAGATAGGGTTATCATCAGATCTTTATTCAGACTGTGGATGAAGGCACCTGTTCTTGCTTCACACTTTCATGAAATTAGTGATCCTAAGGAGAAAGGAAGTAATTCGATGACATGCTCTGCTTCCTATTTCATAAACCTCTTTGCTTTCAGCTTTGTTTTCCTTCTTGAATTCTCAGTTTGGCTCTTTTCAACTTTCAAGGAGAGCTGAGTAAGCCAACTCTGTAGCACTCTAAAGGCACACAAACTATAGAGCAGCACTCTAAAGGCACACAAACACATCTGGCTGAAGCTTTCGTCTCAGTTATTAGGCCTCCATCGTTCCCTGTAAAGAGAAGAAAATTCTTATTCAGATCAGAATTTGTCCAGCAGAACTCCAACTCTTAAAAGAGAAAATCTAGTCAAGGTCAAGTGAGTCTATGAAGGCAGGTTACAAGTAAGTCAGTAGATCTGAAGGTGATGGATGAAGTCTGTAGGTACTTGTCCTCTGGCTACTCTTGGAAGAATAAGTTTATATCACAGTTGTCAAAGATGAACCCTTAGTTTAAGGAGTTCATGCTAATCAGGGTATGACTGACATTGTCCTTGGGTCTCCTCCAGTCACGTAAGTAGAGAAATACCACATGCATCTAAGACACGGTTGAGGAATCACAACTAAAGGGAAATTTAAACTGATCTGTTTGGGTCTTGTTTGGTGATTTTCACTGGCATCCATTCCACAATAGCTAATTTTGCACTTATCATTTTACACTAACAGGTCACCTCTTTGCCACAGGCCTGTCTAGACATGCCACAGTGTTTGCAGACATGCAGACACACTGCAGGAGCTCACATCTCTTTGGGAGCTGTTAACTCTCTGTTGTGTCGTTTCTTACAACAGCAGATCCTTGCTCCTCTTTCCTCCCCCTGCCCTTACCCTGCAAGCTTAATCTGCTTTGCAGATTAACATGGGTTAAATGTGGAGTCTCTAGTGCATGGAGAACAGAGAAAGTGTAGTCAGACCTTTCCTACCTTACAACTATGAGTACTTTTGGGTACATCAGGGTTCTTTCGAGAGTCTGAAATCATGAACTGCTTCTTCTAGACTCATTGACTGAATGTTCCAATTTGACTGTGTGCCTACAGCTAATAGACTTTGCTTGGAAGCCAGGAGTCCATGCTTATCACGCTGCCCTGATTTAATCCAGATAACATTTCTACTTGCTTATGACTTGGAATTACTTAAGGATTTATTTTCACAAAAGGTGGGTTTTGGGTTTTTTTTTCTTGTTTTAAATATGGATTTGGTCATCAAAACCCACGCGATCTCACTGAATCAAATTATTTCTGATTTAAGAAGAAGTGAGCATGCACAAGGAAAGACGTGCATCTGGAAAATACAGGAAATACAATTCAAGTGCTCTGCGTAGATGGTTCAAGTTACTCTTCCCAGGTAATTATTCTCCTGCTCCCCTTCTACTCAGAGACATTTGCTAACTGCAACTTCCAGCTTCAAGCGTTTCATACCCTTAAAATAGAATCATAAGTCTTTTCAGCTTGTAAATAAGCATGCATATTTTCAATTTGTTATGTATGCTAAGAAAGTATCTCTGGTTTCTGTACAAAGAAAGCAAAGGAAAGCAGCTTTTACCTGGTTTGCTGTTCATTGTATGTGCTTATGTCCTCTGAATTATATAGACCTCAGTTTACGCAATCTTTCTGCTAAAAATAAGTCTTCAATCTGCCAACTTTCCACACCATTCTATAGCCTTTGGTTCTCTACATCCTTCAGAAGTGCAGCTGGTCCGTTACAAATTTCAGGTTGTATAGCTATGCTACTGCAAAACAGTTTGTACCCATACATTCCTTTAGCAATTTCCAGAGTAAGTTGCTAATTTTCAGTAAATATCTGTACCAGTGGAAATACCTGCATTCAAATTTCACATAATCTCCTGTATTTCTGAAATACTGTAGACTAGTAGTACCTCGTAACCTCACACGACTCCCAAAAGCCAGGCTAGGCATCAGGAAGAATCCCGTCTGCCTTAAGCTGCAGGTAGATTTTTCACTTCTCTGTTAAAAATATCAAATAATTAGACAGGATTCCCAGGAAGCAATCTGTGTTTGAAAATAATTCAATAGTTTGTTCGTGGTAGAGGCAAAGTTTTGTACCACAGAGCTTTGCTCTGCACTGTGACACACAACCCTGAGCTCCAAATACATACCAGAGCTCATTCGTGTGAGTCTCAGCCCAGCCTCCTGCAAAGAATGCTAGTCCTTGTCAAGGATGCATTTAAGGCTTTGTGGCAGACACAGTTGTTAAGATATCGTGATAATCCAAGTGTGAATTTCTGCATCTACTTATCTTGCCTTAAACCCCATTGCCACCAAGCACCTGGAAAAAAGAAACAGATCTTCCATCCCATCTCTGTTTCCCCCACAAATTCATACCTAATCTCCTCCTACAGCCTTCTCCTCCCTGAGTATAGGGATTCCCTTCCCTATGCAGCAGCCCCTGGATATCACCCTCTGCCCTCTGCCTCTTAACCACCTATTTCTTTGCTGCTGGCAGGCAGATGGCTGAGAAACCAGCTTGGCATTTGGCATTGTTCCCCTTTCCCATCTGGGACCAAGCCGAGTTGACTTCCCATGCTTTTGCAGGGAAGGATGAGGTTGCAGGAAATCAGGAAGGGATTTTCTTCTAAGTGCCCCAGACAAACAGCATGCAGAGACTACCAGTCTCAGCACCTGCCCTCTGCAGAGAGTGCCAGCTGTAAGGCCAACAAATCCAAATCATCAGTCTTAGCAGTGCCTTCCCCATGTGCCAGCCATGCTCATGAGAGGAAAAAGGCATGATGAAAAGTCACTGCAGTCTCAAACACTTATTTATTCTGAACTCCCAGTTTCTCTTTCTTGTTGGCCTCCTGGTTTCTAAATTTGCACTCTGTTCAATCACAGCAAACAACATGATCCTAAATAATTTAGTAGCAAAAGGCCCCTGTTGAGAAGAATGAAGCTGCTTGAAAATAAGGACATACCTGCAATTCCGTTCACATCATGCCTTGAAACAATCATCCCTATTAGCGATAGCTCTATTTCCCGAGTTAATAATATTGCTGTTTCTTCTTTTGTGGCTTCTTAAAGTTGCCACTGGTGTGTTAAAATTCAAACCACAAACCAATAGTGAATATAACGCATGCAGGATTCTTAAAATGGCATAGCTATAGGTTTCCTCTAAGCAATATTTATTTAGGAGCTCAAAGAATCCCAACAGCTCAACATCTGCTGGTCCTGCAGCTCCACAGAGAAAGAACCAGCACTATGCCAACAAAAACATCACTGCTGAATCAACAGCCTGGCTTAATCCATTCCATCAAGAAACAGCAAAGCTGGGCATCTAAAACTATTCTGGATTTTCCTACTGAGAAGAAGAGATAATTCGTATGTTTTAGGTATACATGCATAAGGAAATTCATACCCCCCCCCCCAAAAAAAAACAAATTCATAGGAATGTTGATTTTTTTTAACTTGCAACTTCCTAAGTTCTGGAAAAATCAAGAAGAACGTAATGGCATTTATTTTTGTACTCAAAAATGCCAGAACACACCTAGTCTTCATTGCTAACATTTGGTTGCAGATCCAGCTTGGATCAATATGTTGGAAGCTTTGTCTTGAAGTTGAATCTTCAACTCCTGCCCTTAGCTCTTGCTATTTTAACACTGACCCATGATTGTGTATAAATGAAAGCATGCTCAAAAGCGAAAGAAAACAAACCTAAAATGAGTTTTTCACTTGAGAATTCGGAAAAATAAATGCAGAAGGGCCATAATGAAAAGTTTCATATCAAACTTTGATATTGACATTTTATTACCTTCCTCAAAATCAAATTTTATTGAATGTCTGTAAAAGTAACTGTGTTAAAAACTGACTGTGCTAGCCAGGACACTGCTGAATGAAGTGCTGCATTACTGGAGACTCAATCTGATCCAATTCATAGTTGCACTGAGGCAAACGCTGAAAGCCCTACTCACTTCGCAGGGTCTACAACTCGGCACACAGACTTTGTTTGTAACATATATTTCCTCCAGAAATCACTTTCAGCAGTCACTAGCAAGCGATCTGAGCTGTGTAAATGCAATTTACTGGTCTTAGCTTATTGTATAATTCTAAGACTGATTTATTATTTTATATTGGTTTTACCTTCTCAATGGAGGTGAGACGTCAGGTTCATTTTATCTGTTCTTAAACCTGCTCTTTATGAGTTAGTGCCTTTTTTCAATTAGCATCTTCAAATGAGCAGCAAAAGGCTGTTTTCCCTACATGGAGCAGCAAAGATTTCTTTCTCAACCAAAGAATCCCCAGCCACTGCTGATGACACTTCAGATGCTGCTACTTAACCTATGAATCTCCACAGGCAAGGACTAATGCTGTCCTGGGAGAGCGCATTCGTCAGGCAATAGCGCCTTATTCCCACTGTGACTTGCAATCAGCTGTATTCCTACCCAATCAGGTATACTTGCCTGTAAACAACAAATTTACCCTGGACATTTCCCATACCAGCCTTTCATTAGCTGCCACAGCCTCCCTTTAATTTCATCTGCTTGATGCACCAGTAGCGTCCATTTAAAATGTCACTTTCTATTCACTGGCGTGCCGCCAAGGATAACTATTGCTTTCTAGCCACGGTGCAGATAATATTAAAGGTGCACTCTCTCATGACTCTTATGAAAGCAATCGCTGTTGGAACCACCAGTGTTTCAGAGCTGCCAACAAACCATAATGGAAGGCACACTGAGAGAGGGAATGCATAAAAACAAAAGGGCAGCCACTGCCAGCAATTAAAACACTCCAGGCTGGGCATGGCTGGCAGGCCAAAATAAAGGCTGGCTGCCACCATGGTGTGACCAGACCTGAGAACTGCTACCGAGCATCCCGCAGCACTGCTTGTTCTCAGGCAGGGAGGTTTCCGCTGCGGTATATCTTCTAAATGGATACCACTGTTTTTCCATCTCTCATTTTAACAACAGGAGAAAATTGCCTCTTCCGTGGCAGACCTACTGATCTAATTGCCAGTTTATAAGACGTACGAGTGACAGTCACTGGTGCAACGTTAAGGTGTCCTGAATATATTCCTTCCCATCTACAGCTAGGAAAGAACAACAGAAACAAGAACTGCCAAGGAGATCGTTTA
Source organism: Pezoporus wallicus (assembly GCF_028554395.1). Lineage (NCBI taxonomy): Eukaryota > Metazoa > Chordata > Aves > Psittaciformes > Psittacidae > Pezoporus > Pezoporus wallicus. The sequence continues at coordinate 4,845,931 of NW_026639755.1, forward strand.
ATTTGCATCTCTGCTTATTGACATTTTCATAGCGCCTTCATTAGGAAAGTCATTCTTTTTTAACGCTCCTTCTTACGTTTAGCTCAGGACCGATCAAACGCCTGGTACCAATTCTTGCTCTGTCCCCTTTCCAATGGTGATAATTTTCAGGAAAGATTTTTTGGTATGAATCAAAGAAGTCAATCAGAAACAGAATGACAAAGCCTAAGGATCTACATTTTTCACTGTTAAAAGAATAAAGAATGTATTTGATTTACCTTGGGGGAGTATTATCTAGACCACGATTCATGAAGGCATTTAAGCACTTGATTCACTCCATGTAAGGCAGTGCTTTAACTTACTTGATTTTCACCTGAACAGACAACAACAAGCCAAAACACATTCTTGAATCAGTGCCTTAAAGCATCTGTCAATCATCACTTACAATACAGATCTATGAAGTATTAATGTTCCACGTCCAATACAATAAATAAATGAAACCAATAGCATATAAACTGTTACAGGCAACTAAAGTAATTCAAAACATATGGGTTTCTTCATGATCACAAGCTAACTCTTGGTTTCTGTATAGTGCGTATACATTAAGATTTCTCCTTTCTCCTGTTGTTCAAGTACCTTGTTAATCATCCCACCTCAGTAACTGAAAATGCTGTATAAAATCTATAGGCCTTTTTAAGTCTCTTGTGGGTAAAGTCAGCGTTTGATCTTGGAAAGGAAACCTAAAGCAGCTTCTCTAGAAAGTCTATTCTTTGTATTTACAAAACATAAGATTTTATTTCATCATTGCTCCGACGAGGTAGAAAAGTATAACAGAATCATTGCAAAATTCCCATAAGGAAAAAATCACAAGGACAACCGTGAAGGGAAGTAAACAGCAAGACAACTAGCACAATTTCTCTCTTTGAATTTCTCCTACAACCTAAGATGAGAAGATCCAAATTCTTTCCCCAAATGATTTACCTGGGAACAGACTCAACAGATGGCAAAAGCCAATCTCATTACAGGATGAAACAGATAAAAGCAGAAGTCCGCTATCTGAAGAACAGTAAGGAGAAAACATAGAATAACCTATTGAAGCCATTGAAACCTCTCTTCCAACCACCTACTGCACATAGCCCAGTGGCATACATGCTTATATATTTTATTTGTATACAAAATGACAAACACTTGTTTTTATAGCCAAGTCTTATAGTTTTAAGTCTGTTTGTTCCATTTGAATGTAGATTATCAAGTGAAAAAGAAAAAGAAAATTTAAGAGAGTTACTGATCTACCACAGCATGATAAAAGGAGATAGGAGATAGTATCCTTAGAATCATTGTTGCTTTTCAGATATGCAAGCATGCAAAACAGCATATTGTGTAACTGCTATAAAATGTGGAGTTTCGTGCCTAGTCACGTTTTCCATTCCTTGTGCAGCAGTTAAGCAAGACATGGCCTTAATCTAAAGTAATACGAAACTGTGAATCAAAGATGTTGGAAGAGTTGCATTGAGCTTCCTCCTCAACTAAAGATCGGTTCAAGCTGAAGAATTCAAATCCAAAGCCAAACAACCTATATTTCTTCACTCTAAATAAAACCTCTGTAATTATACACAAAGGTTTAATTCCTTTTTCCAGCAGGTGCAATTTCTAGGAGCAAACCTTCAGAAAAGAAGAGAGATTTCTCTCCCTCTTAAGACATACAGCCAACTTTATTTTATACTGAATGTTTGAACACAGCGTTAATGTGAGATGTAGGAGCCCACTGCTGAGCAGTTGTAGTGTGTTAGTTAGTGTGCTCTAACACCTGAGGATTTCTTGGAGGACAGCTTAACAACTGACACACTGAAAACTCAGAAAAACTATTCCAAGTGTTCCCCACCTCTTTTGCTTTCTCTGAGATGTTATGGTAAAAAGACTGCTTTAATATTTCTGCTTCGGTTTATTTACACTCTCCCATGCCTTATAACTACCTTGTTATGATTCATTCTGGCTTCACAACATTTCATCAGTCATATCAGCTCACAGCACAGCTGTATTTCAAGCAGAGATTTACATAGAGGGCACCAAATTTCGCAGTACTGGAATGCAGGATGTGTCCTACATGCACATTCCACTGAGGCTGCAAGGTCGTCCTATGCAGGGCGTTCTCTTCTTCAGCAAAGGGAAAAGAGAAAGAAAATGAAAAAGGAACAAAAGGATTCAGGATGCTCTGGGACAAGGCCACTTTTTTCTCCATTGTGACAGAGTGACATTTATGAGATGTAAGCATGAACTGTGTGACATTATACTATGACACAGTATAGCACACAGCAGTAATTTATGTTCTCTTCTGACATAACCTGTGTGCTCAGTTTTAAGCCATGAAAAATATACACTGATGATCCTTTTTAGAATGTGATGCCTCTAGAGAAGGTATTTCATGCCTTTTATCACTAACTAATTATGACAGTTGCTATTCAAAGGGCAACTTATATTCAGAAAAATCATTTCAGCACTATCTCAGATACCATGGTTTGGCAATAATGAATGACTGAATGCTGATTCTTCTGTAAAAATCATTATCCTAGAAGAACAAGGGGGGGGGGGGGGGGGGGGGGGGGAACAGATGAATGAACAAACAAAAATTGAAAACAATTAATTTTGCCTCAAAGGATGTATAGGTATAATGCCTCCCAGAGCAGGGCTGTAAAATTGAGTTAAAAATTGAACTGGAACAGAGTAAAAACTGGGCTAATCATGACTTGACCTGTAGATTTCCTGTGACCTGAAGCATAACCTTAATTTCCCCATACCTTATCCATTGGAAAGAAGCATTTCTTTTATCACACCTGAATCTTGTTTCGCTTTGAAAGCTGTGAGGAAGAACTAAGATGCAGGAGGAGCAATCTTGTACACAGCATAACACACAGTCCCTGCAGAGAACCTGCAATAATCTATGGAGTGCTATCCATGAGTGAACGTAGGCTCAGGTTCACTGCACTGTGAGCATCCAGCATCCACGCTATTCACATTCAAGTTCTTGTGCCTGGTTTTCCCCAAGCTAGCAGGTTAGGAAAGCAGGTCTCTCAGCCTGACTTTAGCCTGGAGCAACAGTGAGAGTCAAAATGTCAACAGCGTAAGCAAATGAAGATTTCAAAGAACAGCATTTTATGCAATTTTCAGAACTTTCTGTTGCAGAATGGAAAATCAAACAAAAACAAAAAGGCATTTAGAGTAGATATAAATTTAATTCTTATGAAATAAAAAATTCTTTTCTAAATATTTAAGTTTTAATAAAGTTACATATTCTGGACGTTGTAAAAATAGTAACCAAAAGTCAAAGAAAAAACATTTATTACGGAAATATCAAAATAGAAATCTTCAAGCTTAGTGGTTTTACCCATTTTCCTGAAAAATAGAATGATCTTGGTTAGCGTTTTTACAAAACGGTTTGTTTTCCATGAGTTTTCATTTCCTAGGAGGAAGCACTTCCAAGAAGAAATTCCAGGCACTGCTAATGACAATTTATAGTGCTTGACAAATAGTGTTTGTCTTGCACTTCAAGTTTCTATATCATCAAGAGTTACTGTGACACAGATGAGTAATAAAATAAACGGTTACTTCAGAATTGATCCTGGTTTTGTAAAGATTTATAGAGTTAGGAATTTTTCAATAAATCCATCTTTCACAGAGAAATTTTCAATGTTACAACTTCTAAGAGGTGCCAGCTGCTTTGAAAAATACATTTTGCTATCCTGTATATTTAAAAGCTAATAAAATATTTATTGTGGAAGTAGAAGAACAGGCAGAGAGCTTATGCCCTCTCTTGTACCACAGGTTACTGCAAAAGGAGGCATTGGGGTGGGTGACGCTGGTGCTGGAGCTCACCCATGTCTAGGCAGAGCCGATCTCTCCTGCTGGAGATCACACGGATACCCTGATGGAAATGGGAAAGAGGGAAAGGCAGGACAGACAGACAAGGAGCTGTGCCAGTGCTGGGTCAAAAACCTTGTGAGACAACCTGTAGGGACATAACCTGTGAGCCATGGTGTTATATTGCAGGATGGTGCCCGACTGATGAGGGTGTTAGTAAAGAGGCAGTTTAGAGAAGAGCTGTGAGAATGACTAATGGACTGGAAAATAAGCACAGAACCAAGCAGCTTGATCTATTTAGAAATTATTAAGGAGTGCTTACCACACGCTACACATGCATGCAGAAATTTGTAGAGGGGATTTTCAGTCTGGAACATATAAAGCATATGAAAAATAATGAGTGAAGCCTAATACAAGAAAAAGAATGTATAGAATGGGAAAAATAAGATGCAATTATTTTTATGGTCAGGACAGTTAGCAACTGGAACAAACCTTTAACAACTGTAAGCTTGATTTTTCTTTGCTAGAAATTAAAGCATTTGAATTAGATTTTTTTTTGCACATTCTAATTCAAACAAGATTCATTTCACTCAACTAATAAGATTTCTGATACATGAAAAGACCAAACAAAAATACACAATGGCTCCTTCTTAATCAGCTAAATTAGGATTTTATTCTTTTCAGTATCAAAGCTGAAGTCAGGCCTTCTTTAGTAGAACCACGGCCCTGATGCATACATTTTCCCCAAGAGCACATTGCACCAAAGCTAGAAAACCAAACCCAATGATATTGAGAAGAGCTGATTGTTTTGATTATATGCACATCTATGTTTATGGTTCCTGCTCACATGTTCTCTGTAATTGGGACTGGAACACTGTGGAGTCCATAGCAGAGTGATGGGGTGATCCTTAATGTCATCCTGAGGGGCAAGAAGTTCTGTTTTCCAGGCTGGACCATAGGTCTGTGCAAACCTCAGGGCTTCCTTCACGTAGACAAAACCAGAAAAAGCAAAATAAATCCCAGATCCATCTCTATTTTGTTTCCAGCAAACTCTGCCTGTTTAAAGTAGAGATGACTTTTTTTTTTCCATGAAAATAATAAATACTCTGCTTGGAATTTATTTACTTTTAGGTCATACTGGCATGGAGATTATGCCCTTCAAAATAAAATTTCCATTTGAAACACTGCAAAAAATTTAAGGGTTCTTTGCGTTAACCTCTGCTGAATTGTGCCTGAAGTGAAGAAACGTGTTTGTCAAGATACATTCTTAATAAAAAGCTCACTTTAGTGGAAAGGCACCAAAGGTACCCAAACACCCTCTTTTTGATGTCTCTACCTCTCAGACTCATCAAGCTGTTCCTTTCTGTATTTTCTGGCACACCAAGACAGAAATTAAATTGCCTTTCTTCCATTTGGAAAACAAAATCCATGAAGTTTCTATTTTAATGGAAACCTTGTCCTTATTCTCCCCAAACTTCAATGAAAAGCCCTTTGACACTCGATACAGCAGTGTTAAACATAACAGGGCAGGCAAGCAGCGGATGGCCCGGTGTCAGGCCCCTAATACACCATCGCCTCTCAAACAGGAACCCGATTCTCTTTGTCCATGGGTGCCACGAAGAGCTGATGTCATGGAATGGCTATGAGGAAGAATAATACCATCAGAACTGTTTATTTAATTAGTAACAAGGGTAAAATCCTCCTAATGCAGCTTGATCAAGGGTCAGTTTGAGGGGTCTTTATCGGAGTATGGGTAGCCTGCAGTGGCTGAGGCTTAATAATAATCTCTAGACTTCAATTTCCTACTAATAAAGGGTAATATAATGTAGGGTAAGCCCTCTTATTTGTTCAGATCTTTTTAACCACCGAGGAGCTAATACGCAACAACTGAACAAACAATGGCCACACAGGTTTCATTTTTAGAAGCACAGATGACCTCTGATGAAAGAAATGATCAGTCAAGCTCTGAGGCAAGGATGGAAAGTTAGCTAGCAAACGCATGTGTTCTCTCTGTGAACCAGAAGGAAAGTAAGTGACTCTTAAATAATCATACACGCTATCAAGTAAAAGTGCCTGAAAATTACTTTGGAATTGCAACACTACAAAAATGTTACAGCTTTCAGTGAATTTCCATTGGTAGGTTCTGATGAGCCTTGCAAGCATAATTTAGTAAAATGAGTCTGCAGTTATTAGTGTTGCGTATGTGACAGAGCTGCTGAAGTCTGAGCATTGTCTCTATACAATTTTAACAGCACCTAAAGCTCACCTTGTTGTTTTCTCCCACACACTCATGCCCAAATATCTGCTAAAGTTCAATCTTCCCCAAGAAATCCCTGACTATGTAAAAGTGGAGCTGAAATACAAAAGCCTCACTATAAAAGAACACTACTTTGCCCCTTTTAAAAAGTATTAAAGGCTGGATAAGTTGGTAGCCTCCAGACATCAGGGCCAATTTCAGCACCCATGCGAGACAGCAGAGACACGTACAACATAACCGCTTGCGTTAGGGGGAAATTCAACCTTTTTAATCCAGGGTTTTGTGATTGTGTTCCAAAATTTTTCCCGTTAAAACTGCTGGGGTTTTGTTCTCAGTATGCCCGCAGGTTTTTGAGCCTGGTTTGTACTTCTTTCCTTGTTCACTGCCCTCTGGATGCCACCCATCCCATTTTCTCTTCCTCATTTACTATCTTCTAATTTGCCTGGATGGTTGCTCTGACAGCAACTCCCGCAGGAGCATCACTGCTTCCCATGTCAGATTTTAAGGCACTGAGTCTTTTTCCCTGGGGTGGGTAATCAATACCGAGGGTCAGATTTATGTCCCTCTAAATATATTAGCTATGAAATAAAACCTAGAAAGGGTGCCATGTTATCAGGAAAGAGATGTACTAAAAAAAATGCTTTTAGATTTTGCTTCTCAGACTAGAATAAATTCAAAGACAAAGTTGGTAACATGGAATATTGAAAAGTAGTTGCAAATATATATATATCTTACTGTATTCCAGGTTCCTGTTACCTAAACATTGAAAGAATGAGCAGCCAATTTAAAAATATGGTCTCCAGTCAATAGGAAATGTAAATCCTATTAATGCCTATAGGAATTACACCTACAGGTTGAAAGGGCAGTATAGAAGACCTTTAAATTGATTACCTGACAAATGACTACGAAATGAGAATAACTTCTTTTTAAAGCACCATGTGACTATTTCAAACTCTAGGGTTCATGGATTTTACAGCCATGGAAGCAGTCTATAAAACCTGCAAAATAGTATGTACAATATACAGCAATGGGAAATAGCACAAAAAAATAGTATTTACCAAAATACTATTAACTAAAAGTTATAGCTAATCCAATATAATGAGAATTAAGATTATTTCAGGTAAGATTATTGGCAAGGTGCTTGAGGGTATATACCCTCTTCAACCTTCTTGATAGCACAGATTGTCACCAGTTTGCTTTCTGTTCATGTATTTCATAGATGGTTTTGGTATCAGTTTCACCCTTTTTTCTTGTCCAGCTGTCCACTTTCATGTCTTCAGTTCCTACCTGCTATGAATTTATGCTCTGCATTCTGACTCTGCTTTCCACAAAGGCATCACCAACATTTTGCCCACTTATTTTCAGACTGATGTAACTGCTGGTAAGTAACTGACCTGCAGCTGGTTTGCCACCCTCCCGTTCCCTGCAGATGACAAGTGGGAGGCTCTTCTGTTTGTCATCACAGCCAGATTCTCCAGCCAGCAATGGAATAAAACTGCAACATCACCTCCCATCCTTCCATAGCTTCTAAGCCCTTTCTGCTTCATTTTTCCACTGTTACTGGCATGGCACAGATGTTGGCTTGTCACATTGGGAAAGGTTGCACTGCAAATTAATAATGAAGTAGCTAAAGTAATTAGCTAAGAACTGATCGTGTCCTGTGTCCTCAAATGCTGCAATCAGACTTCCAAAACAGGCACAATAAACTAACATTAAATCGAACACCAAATCATAGTATTATGAGGATGGGGGGGGGGGGTGAAAAAGGGAAAAACCCTCAAACAAACAAAAAAAACCCCACAACTTTCTTGATAAAATAATATACAAGTTCATTCCTTGACAAAAAGCAAATCCTGTGATCACATATAATGCTTGTACATAAAAATATCACGTGAGTGTTGATTTGTTCAGGTCAAATTGATGGCCAGGTTAAAGGTGCTAGGCAATCTGGACTGCAAATCTGCTTTTCAAATTGTTGACTCTGTGATGCAAAACAAAATGAATGTGAACTCTTTATCCTGTATTGCTTGCACAATCAGATCATTAGATAATTAAAACAACAAAAGACACACAGAAATATTGGCTATGGATGTAAATCAATTACTCTAAAAGCAATTACTTTGGATCTAAATTATCCAGGGTTATATGGGAGATATATAATGTTTAATTTGCTGTATGGGTCTGGCACAAGTCCAGTCAACAGCAGCAGTAAACAAAAGTTACTACTTCTTAGTCAAGGTAAAGAGCAACAACTCAATTGCTCTGCATTGGTGAACCCAGCTCTTAAAGCAAAGATGTTGTTAGCACTTCAACAAGTTATGGCATGGAAAGAAAATTCAGCTACTTTGAATGCAAAAAGCTTACTATGAGCAGAGTAAGGATTAGCCTGGGAAAACCATTGTTTCATTTCTTCTAGATTGCACATGAATTCTGTATGTAAAATTAATTAAATGTTTAGTGAAGAACTATGTGCAGTAGAAAAAATATAGCTGGATTCTGAAAATAAGCATATACTGCAGCATTAACTGATTTTAAGGTATTTGATTACTCCAGAATAATCAGGACCTGGCTATAGCTACAGGACTGTCAGGCACGTCTCCCTGTCTATTTTAATTGGTTGCTCTTACAGCAGATCCTAAGCTAGGATGAAACACCTTCCTTCTGAGACATTTTCAAAGGGATATGAGGAGCATCCCTGCACCAGCCTTGACATTTGGACTTGCATTGTCACTGCACAGCTGTACCTCTGGCGATGCTTTCATACACGCCGACTTCTTGGGTTTGGGTCAAGAGGAAGCCAACATTTGAACCTGGATGGGCTCCATCAGTTGAGAAAAAGGAACTAAGGAAATAAACAAGCAAATCTATCCATGAAGTCTCAGTTATCCCATGTATTTGGGATGTGTGCCCACATGTAACATTCCTCCCGTCAGGAGGGAAAAGGCAGATTGTGTCTTTCCTTGAGGAGCAGTCAAACCTGGAGAGGGTAAAAGCATGGTGGAGGAGATGGCAAGAGTGAAAATCTCTCGATTGAGAGAAGTCAAGCTGCATCCCTAAGAACCAGTGAGGACCACACCTGGTCTGCTGTAACAATGGGCTGAAAATTGGCATCACTAACATGGGAAATACAATGCAAGCAAGGGAAGATTTGTTCAATATCTCTGCCTTTTCTTTCTGACTTTCTTCCTGCTTCATTTTACCTAGACACTTTGAATGGACCCCGTTACAGATAAAAGCAACAGCTCTTGCCTTTTTGGACCAAGAGAAAGGGCACTTGGGCAGGTCAACCTCACGCTACTGGCTGAGTGGCATCCCCACACACTGTGGTGCACATACAAGGCCTTATCTGGCTACAAATGCGCAGCCAGAGGAAATCACTCTGAATTGGACATCACAAGCATTTCTTCTATTATGAAAAGCTCCATCTACTTGCTCAGGAAACACTTCTTCTTTTCTTTTTCCTCAGTTCGACTGTTGGCCTCCTTTCTCCTGCCATTCTGTGATCTGTCACCCTGGCTGCTTGACCTAAGTCCCTGCCCTAGTCAAGGCAAAGACTCTGGAACAGCACAGGTTGGTGTTGCTCAGAGCTCAATATATGGTCTACTGCTTTGGGCAGTAATTTCTATTGCTAGGGTGGGTCTTTACACCAGGTAAGCTCTGGAATTTGCAAAGGAAAGATTTGCATTTTCACTTATTTTCCAAAAGCCCTCTTAGTCAACAGCCACATTAGAAATGCCTTTTTTCTCTCAAGCTACTCACGTAGGTTCGATAAGGTGTGCTCTGGCACACAGCCAATTACACAGCCCAAGAACACCAGGGAAAATCTTTACCACCTCCTTCAAACTCACTTTGCATGGGCAGAGCCACACAGGGACTAATCTTATTTCTCCAGAAAACATCAGGGAAGCCCCCTTAAAAAAGCATTGCATCTCTAAGGACTCTGGTGTTTGGCTAATGTATGCTATTCCTGCTTCAGGAAGAGGCCTCTGTGTAAGGGACCATTGAAAGCACAACACTGAGGTATCGCTGACCATTATCGGAGCAGGCAAAATACATGGACTCTAGTCATATGGCATCTAGAATCTCTCATGTATCCCAAAGCACATCAAAAAACTGCATCGGGCATTTAAGAGAAATGAATTTTTGTGTCAGGCCAATGCAATTCTGAAGTCCTTGTCAAGGTTTTTTTTTTTTTTAGAGGAAAGCCCAGTGGCAAGCAAGATGAGGTTTCATTCCGCTAGAGTGAGAAGTAGGGAAAGGAGTATAGTTGGGGTCATTGTCAGAGGGAGAGAAGGTTGTAGAATGCTGCAAAAGGAGAAGGGTAATAGTTAAATGTAATCAAAAAGAAAATTGCTCAAAGTACCCTAAGTAGTTCTAAGAAAACCTCAAATCCCACTTAAGAACTTAAAATAGGACAAAATTGGTGCCTGAAGAGGCACACTGGACTTGTTCTCAATATCTTACACTGTTCTGCTAAATCAGTTCTCTTTCATCACACGTCTGAACTGCCCCTCTGAAAACAAACATTTGGCTGAATAAAATCCCAGGGCAGGCATTTGGCTGGATAAAATCCCAAGACAGTGTAGGGATGTGGGGAGGTTCAGTTCTGGGAGTAGGTCTCTCCAAACCAGTCATTTCAAGAACGACTTTGGAAAACTAACTCCTTTTAACATACTAAATAAAAATAAACTATTAAAGCAGTGGAGCAGAGCTTTTGTCATGCCCCTACCACCTCCCTCAGCCCCACCGATGCCTGATGGTGGAGGCACAGCATAAAGTCCCCATTCCCGATCCCGTGCAGCTACTGGAAAAATAAATTACTGAGCTAGAAATGTGAGAGAAAGAGCAATTAAAATTTTTCCTCTTTTTTAATCAAGGATTGTTTTGCCTTGGGGGCTTGGAGGCATAGGAAATTAGGCTTTTCAAGCTTTTGCGGGGTAGGCTTCGGAAAATACGTGTAATAGACATCCCCATCCTTTAAAGACTGCTCTGCCCTCTTTTCTTTCCCTTATGGCACACATGTAGGGAGATTTGTTAGACCTTAAACTTGTCACAAATGTAGTCGCTAACAATTTGCCCCCATGTTCAGATGCTCTTGCGATTGCTTTCTCCAGTAATTACTCAGTGGGTACGCCACAGCAAGCTCCATAAGTTACAGCTAATCACTCTTAAGTGCTGGAAGCAGGACTATATTTGTGCAAGAAACAGCAATCAAATACGGTAAGCAGATGGCTGTTTCTTGTCCTGTTACCACACTGAGCACAACAGATTAAGCCATGATGGATTTATCAGCACTGATGGATACATTAACACCATATGCTTTTATAGAATAAATAGCTTTTGACATTTCATTAGAACTACTGATGCCCCAATTTTTTAGAAGCTTGTTCTTTTGGAATTAAAATGCAGATGTTTCCAGCAAAGACTGGAGGTTTTCCTATGGTCTCCTTAAACAGTATAGCTCAATGCTTCTTATGACAAGACACAATTAAAATACCAGAAACAGCTGAGGAAATCACAGCATTTCTTTAAGCCATAAATTGAATATACTCTTCTCTAGAAGCTTTGTGACAATCAATTTTCACTTGATAAATGCCAGTATTTTAAAACTGATGAAAGTCTTAGCTCATTTGCCATATCTCAAGAATCGCTTACAACATTATCTAAACAGCAGTAAACCAAACATAAGTATCCAAAACCTTTTTATTCCTTATTTATAGGCTGGATCTGCAGGCTAGGGGAATGCACTGGAAGTTTAAATGGTATTTCTCAATCCTATTGGAAAGCATACCCTCAGATTTTTCTGAAGTCCTCATCTTGTGACATGAAGAAGGGGGAAAAAAGAAAGCAATTTTCTAGGAACATTGGTATCAGCTGCCCAGGCTGCTGTCAGAAAATGAGCAGCTGAAAGGTAGAAAGGGTGCATTCGTGCACTGACACAGCAGACACTTCAAACCAGGTTCTGAACAGGGATTGCCCACAGTCATCATACAAAGGGTGATCAATAGGTATTCATTTCTAGTCCCGCTGCCTCTAGAAAAGCAGAATGGTAGCTGCTTAAATAGCAATAAAAGTGTTAACAAAACCATATGCTTTCTGGGGACAATAAGCATTTTTGATGTTTCTAGTCAGTAGCCCACAGTAGTAGAAAACATGCTTAAAAGCCTGTTCAGTGTCATCAGTCAAAACCAGCTGCAGGCATGTGTGCGCACTACTGCACCTATTCCATTCCTCCTTTCATATACTTAAGTTCCTGCACAGGTCATCAATTTGGCATTTGTTAATTGCTCATCTGCAGTCTAGCTTTTAATCACCTGATCCATCAAAAGCCCTTCTTTCCCTGCCTATATTCATCTTGTCAGTTAGTGACATTTTTTGTAATGAAAGCAGTAGGTCCATTGATAGCATCCCTCAACAGAGTGGAAGGCATCCTGCATTAGCTTTGTCTTCTAAACCAGCCTGTTCTATTACAATTGACCTTCTCTCCTTGATTACCACACAAATCATAGTCCTCCCCCCACTCCTCCCCCTTTTTCCCTCCCCCTGTCTCTTAGAGCATTTCTTCTGTAGCCATTCAATTGCCTGACTGCAGCTGGTAATTGGATTCATGTTTGGAGCACAGTTTTCTACGTACAAGCTTGGAATAATTCACATAGGACCCTGGCCTAGGGCTGAGGCCATATGTTAAATTCAGGTTTGAGTCTGTAAAATCCGGAGCACCCTGACGGGAGTATAATCCACTTAATGGCACAAAATCCTGTCTTAGTTGCGACCTGCACTTATTTTCCTCTCTGAAGTAAAATTCCACTTCGTTACTCTTTTAAGATGTTAAGGGCAAGGCAATTTCATTAATGTGGCTTGGTGAAATGTAGAGATGCTGTTACTTCGGCAACTGTCTTGCCTCACTCTAGGTTTCAGGATGCAACGCAGGCAGTTTTCAATTATGGTAATACAAAAGTTAAACACGATAAAAAAGAAACCCCCAACCTACCAGCGTTCTTTGTGTATACAGCACACCATTTCACACGGTGTCTCTAGAGCCTGAAACTCATCACTAGGATGAAGCTCAGATAAAGCTGCTGCACCAGAAAGTAAAAGTGTGGTTAGTGGTATCAGCTCTGCTACTCCAAACGCAACATTATTTCAACATCATTTATTCACCTAAAGTTAAAGAATACAGAAATGAAATGCAATCAGGTTAATCCTTCTCCATCTATGAGGGTTTGCAATTTCTCCCTTTGTGTTTCTCCTGCCCTTACATAACCAACCCTGAATTCTATACTGACCTACAGCCCCCGTTTAGCCCCTGTGTTAACAGCAATCAGTGCTTTCTCTCAGCCTGGACTTTTGGCTCTGACCCATAACTCTAACTTAGTCTACAGCCCATCACAATGTCTAATAGCAGTCCCATGAGATAAGTTTCCATCCTCTTTCTTGTTAATGCCATCTGAACCCCTTTTCACTTGACTTTCTTCCAGCATAATCCATAGGAATAGCATCAGTTGTAATGCCATAATGCACATCAACCTCATATTAAAGCATCTCCCAGGAGCCTTAGGGAGAGTATGGTTACACTTTGCTCTCACACATAAAAGTCAAACAGCTCCAAAAACGAACGCAGCAGACTTTGTACCTACCATGTCCTCTGGGTCTTCTTAATCTTTCTGCAGCATGAGTTATTTCATAGCCCAGTTACTACACCTAATAGTGGACCTCACTTAGCCAAGTAATCTTTACCAACTGAAGAAGTGTAACACAAGGATCAGGATTGATGATGATTCTTAACATGAGGTCCTCTCCCTCTAACCTCTTGAACAAGACCACACAAATATTCCTCATTCCCAGGACATAATGACCTGTGAGCAGTGAAAACACCTGAGTGTCCCTAGAAGTAATGAGAAATTAGGCTTGGATATTATTACATAACCTCCAGTTAAGCATTTTCTTCTGAAACCAGTTCATTACCTGAGGTACTCGATGTATCCCAGCTTGAGCCCAGGCTGGAACACCAGCTGCAATCCCAGACCCCATTATGGAGACCTGTCAGGGGAACAGGTTGACCTGAAAGCTCCTGTGCTACCTCTGAGGTGCGTGGTTTACAGAGCTGATTTCCATGCCTTCCCTGTCTTCACAGTTTGTCAAGGGGTGAAACCACTAGCAGGAAGCAATTTGTTTCTGTCTCCATGTCTTGCAGAATACCAGAAACACCATTTTAGGAAAATATTTCAAAGCTCTGACATTTGACTGAGAGGTCATTTCATACCAATACCGTAGCTTTTGATTTCCTTGTGATAAAGCACCCGCCTGCAATGTGGAAGATCTGGGTTACACTTCCAGCTGTGCTTGATTCAGAGCAAAATGGGAACACAAGGACCTCTGACGTACCTGGGAAACATGCTCTCACTGCCCTGCCATACAATCTGCTTCATTGCTCTATTTTTCATGAGCAGGTTCCCCCCGAGCAGGTTTCTGTATATAGCACCCTATATACTATGCACACACCATGCAGCTCCTATATCATTGCATGAAGCTCGAAGCAACACCTCGAAACCGCTCTCCCCCATCACAGATTTAACTCTCCCTCGTTCCCATTTCACTGCATGTCCATTTCAAGACCTACATTTTCTTGCTGAAATTATCACTCAAAGTAGCATGTTCCTGCAACACCATTCATTTTGACAACTTGGTGTTTTCAAGTGTCCTTTCTCCAGAGAAGAGTAGCTCTGGAGCAGTAGAGATAGCAGCACTCCACCTCACTAAGCAGCCAGAATTAACCCAAGTACTGCTAGACTTAGAGAAGAACTAGAAGCTTTAAAAATGTCTCCTACCATCTCCTCCACAACTTCTGCTTTAAGTTATTTGCTTCCTCCTCTTCTTTCATCACTAAAGGTCTGAGCTAAAGGCTGATAATATTCACCTGAGCCCTTAGCCCGTTCTGGCATGTTATCTATTTGCAGCAAGAAAAATACATTAAGCTATTTACTAAGCTTACAAATTTAACTTATCAACAACCTTTAAAGCTCCTGCAGCCCCCTACTTAAAAAAACATGTATAATCTTCACTTTCAGTGTTCCCAGCATGAGGAGTTCATAAAGTAGCTGTTGGCTCCATCCATAGTGCCACAGTTCCCTACAATGCAGCTTTTCAAAACACAAGAACTTCCCTGTCCATTTTTGAACTGCAGGTTTCTAACTTTTTTCCCCTCTATACCTTGAGAGTGTGCTCTGGGACTTAGTAACTAATATCTGTCCTTCGGGTTTAAATGCTAGTGATGACCTGATTTCTTCATCTCAACTAACAGGATTCAGCAATAACCAGAATTTATCTTTTCACCTACATCTATCCTACAACGAAAGGGGTTTCTTCTATGCTACCTGATAGAAAACATACTGGAAGCAATGGAATTTGTCTATTGCTGACACTATCAATATTTTTGTTGTAGATCTTATACTTGCGACTTTCCTTACAATTGCAAATCCTAAAAGTTAGACATGTAATTCATGTGAAAAACTCATCTTCCTCTTTCTTACTTTCACCTACCACTCACCTTGAGAATTCCTACCACTATCTTGCCCTCTAAGCCTGAAAATGTTACTGAAGTGATCTTAAAATCCATTAAAATGACAAAAAAATATCTTTTCCTACCCTTCCTCTTACTATTTTATAGCTTTAAACTCCTGGCTCTTGTAGAACTGAAATGGTCTCCAAGTCATGATTAAAGAGGCCATTTCTGGCCATGCAGTGATGGAGAGCCTCTTCACAGGTGCTCATCAACTTTTACTTTGCAGCAAGACATTGGAAAGATCTGACAAGCCAAAAGGGACTGAAGACCTACTTCAATTTGCAAAGTGTGATTCACCTCCTCACAAGTCTTCTCATTACAGGTCAACTCACTTAAGCCATTTCCATGAGTTTCTGGGCTGAGAAAACTAAAAATTATTTCAGTGAAAAATACATAAAAAGCACAAATTCAGTCATGACAAATTATTTCTTTCTTGCTTGTCGTGGTTTAAGCCCAGTCAACCACATAGCTGCTCGCTCACTCCTATCCCCTCCCTCCACCCGGCTCCCAGAGGGATGGGGAGGAGAATCAAAAGAATGTAACTCCCATGGGTTGAGATAAGAACAGTAACTAAGGTATAACACAAATCACTGCTGCTACCAACAATGATAATAATGATAAGGGAAAAAACAAGGGAAAAGAAACAACCGCTCACCACTCACCGACCGATACCCAGCCCGACCCAGCAGTGATCTAACCCTTCTGGGTAACTGCCCCCAGTTTATACAGTGGCCATGACGTGCTGTGGTATGGAATACCTCTTTGGTCAGTTTGGGTCAGGTGTCCTGTCTCTGCTTCCTTCTGGCTTCTCCTTCTCCATGGCAGAGCATGAGACTCACAAAGTCCTCGGTCGGAGTAAACATTACTGAGCAGTAACTAAAACCATCGGTGTTATCAGTGCTGTTCCCAGGCTGAAAGTCAAACCCACAGCACTGCACCAGCTACTAAGAAGGAGAAAAATGACTGCTACTGCTGAACCCAGGGCACTCGGTCATCATGCAAACAATTGGAAATTAAAGAATACAGGTGCTGCTACCTGTATTATTGTGTTTGTGAAATTTGTCTTAAAGTTACATTACAATGTGTCTAGTAATGCAACTAAACCATAATTCTTTCTGTGGGAAACAAATCCTGCCAATATGTGTATAAAAAGTGTCTTATTGCACTTATCTCTGTCAACATTTATTCTGCGGAATGTAATCAGGATGTTAGGTGTTTCTTTCTGGAAGGTTTGAGAAGGTGCCATCTTTTGCCATCTGTTCTAATTATTTTTGAATAATTTGGCAGATTTTGCTTTTGTTGCTGAACTAAAGAATCAGACTGCACTGGTTGGAATCACATAAAAAATATGTTGGTATTTAATTCAAAACCTCAACAGCATTTAAGTGGCACAGATATCAGCATCATGCAGTCAGAGGTCTGGAACATCCAGGGTAGGGTGATGAAGCAGAGCTAGGTCTTTACAATTCTCTATGGGATGACATAAAAATGAGACCAAAAAATAGCAGACCCAGATAGGGGCTGGTTTTGTGCAGTATGTTCCCCCTTTTCTGGTTTATTTTCCTTGAAAAACTCTAATTTATCAAGTTATTCAGCTCCTGATCACAGCATTTGAGACCCTGACCCAGGGAAACATTATTGCCCTTTCTTAAATACGGAGAAACGAGGTAGGAAGCAGTAAATGAACTCTTCAAAGTCACACAGGAAGCCTGAAGGACAGCCTAAAGGATGGCATACAGGGATTTTCATCTCCAGAGCAAAACATCGGGAATCTTTTGGGAACAATCAGTATGACTCAAAGAGCATGGTTTTAGCGAATGGACCACTTACTGAAACATTGGACAGAGTCCAAGCGCAATGGGTTTCCTACCTGTTTGATTACAAAGCTCTACTGTAGCATAAATGCTAAATATATTGTATTAAGTTTCTGTAAAAGCATAACCAGGATGATCCAGTATTAGTTAGTATTGAATGCTGAGTAGCAGGTTCCCCAGTTATTTATTTTGGAGATAACTCGGTCATTCCAACCTACCTCACTTAGAAACATGCTTATTTTGAAGGAGAAAAACAAAAACCCAACTGGAAATAAGAGCCAAGTGACAAGCTCTGATCCAGTTTCTGTCACCGGCTGGGCACATGACCTTCATCAAGCCCTTTCTTGCACTGCCTCATTTTCCCATCTGTGAAACAAGCCAGAAATTCCTCCCTATGCTTTCTCACAGTGATGCGGTGACAGCCGATGGATATTTGCACAGCTTTTTGAATGTAACAAAGGCTAGAAGAGACAAAACATCATCTGAAGGCTGACAATGCCAGGGTTGTGTTATGATGACTCCCACATGTATTAAATTGAATGGAAAATAAACAGGCAAATGATGAACACTAGCTTCAGTAATAGCACCAGTCTGTATTTTCAGCTCATCTGTAACAGTCTGTGTAATACATACATAAATGGGCTTGAATCAGAGACAGAGAGGAAAAGTGTACAAGGCATCTGGTTTTGTCTTTTTCTTACGAGTGCACCCATGTATCAAGGCTGGGTTCATGATCAAGATCAGTGTTTTCATCCCCCAGGCTTAGATAAAGCTAAGGTGCAATGTTCTCTGGCTTAGATTTCTCTCTACAGAAGGCACACACAGTTTGCAGTGATGCCCTTATAACCAGCTCACTCAGCAAACACAGCCCATGAGAACGTTTTCTTTTGCTTTTCAACTGAAGAAATAATACACCGTATTGTCTTCTGCAGAGAGTGAAATGCTGAAATCGTTTGGGAATAACAGAATTCCTATTTTTTCCACTATGCACTGAAGAAATGTGGATACATGTGGTCTGTACAGGAATTATGAGACCCTCTCCACCTGGCTCTGTTCCAGTACCACTAGCCTGGTTTGGCACCATATTCCTTGTCAGAGAATATTCTCCCTCTGTCAGATCGCCACTGCATGGATCAAAACTAGCAAAACCCATTTCATGCCTAACTTTCCAGATGGGTTTTTAAAGCCAGTGCTTTAAAAATTGCTCTTGATTTGGGGTTTACAATGTAAGGTTTGACAAGGCCCACTTCTCACTGTGAAAAGATGAAATACAGAGGCAGGACTTTATTTACAGATTCAGAGCACCATATAAACAGGTGCTATATCCTCCCAAATTATTGCCTCTTTTTCATAAACCTTTGGTCATAGTTTCCAAATCCCTAGCAATAGATGCTATACCACAATGTGACTACAATCATGCAGAACTATATTTGGGATTTCATTTGCACTGTGCATGGCAATTAATAGATCACTGGGCTGTAGGAATATTTTGAACAGTATTAAAGCACAACTATTTCAAGCATTTAGATAAAATTGCTTGCCAAAGCTTGAAAAAATTAGTTAATCCTTATGGGTTTTCATCACAGCTATTTTTATGATGTGATTCCTCAGGAAAATCAAAATCCATCTGTGGTAGGTAGACACGCTAGTATAATATTGACTACTTCAGTAGCATCTTTCACACCATATTAGTACACATGCAAGCAAGGTATTTTAGCATATTAAAATATTCATTACACTTGTATGAATTCTACAATTAAAAAAAACCAACCCCAAACTAATGGAATTTCCCAACAAAACAGTAAAAAAACCTCCAAATATTTGTTCACAGTCTTTCACAAAGAAAATGGCAACAAGGTTCAATGGGGGTATTTTCAAGAAGCTTGTTTTCATGAAACATTCTTAATGAAAAACTTGATTTTCCAACCAACTATAATAGCAATCGTAATGTTAAAGTAGGAGTCATTCTGGACACAAAGAGCATGAATAAATGAACAGCAGTTTGGTTTAGTCGGTGGACCAGACTCAGCCATGATGTGAGCAAGAGCTTGTTAACTTTACTGAAAAAGGCACCGGAAGATAGCAGTGAAACAAAGAGAAAAGTAAATGAGAACCCAGAAGGACGTGGCAGATTGCCAGTATGAGATGGAGTGTAAATCCAAGTTTACATAAGGCTAAATAAAAGAGTGAAGATCAAAAGGAAATTTTTCCCAAGCTGTCTTCAAGGTGAGGTGCTGAAAAGCATTTCTTGTTTTGATAGTAATAATAACAACAACTTTACTCCAGCAACTACAAAAAAAAGCCATTAAGAAGACCTGGGGGAAAAGGGGAAAGACTTAACATCTTGCCTGATTTAGAACCTAGTAAATCAAACTATAAAGAAAGCAATTAGGATAATTTCACTCTTCCTTTCAGACTTGTCTATACAATGATTACAAAGACACTGGGCCAAATATATTTCCAGTGCAAATGGGAATAACCTTCACTATCTCCAGTTCAAATTATACTGAATTATGTCATTAATTACACTGATCCTGAAATTGCTATCAGTCATACGCACAAGGACCTTACACAGCTAAGTAAAAGAGCTATTAAAATTTCAGAAAGGAAGGTTGTTCTTATTAAAATCTGTTCAAACACGTAGATTTTAGCATTAACATTTTACTACAGACTCTAATTTACTCTGCAAACACATCATTCATTGTCTCTCCGCAGTGACATGTATTCTCAGACAATACAAATTCAGAATTTGGCTTTGACATTTATCTTATGAGCAAACTCTACGATCATTGGCTATGAGCAGGATGTCAAGGTTAGTTCTTTTTGGCTCACATTTCTCCAGCACTGATATAAAGCCTGCAATATAAATTTTGTTTGCTCAATAGTACATATCCATTCGTTCTGCCAAAGCAGCACCATGTGAATAATGTTAAGAGGAGCAGAAAGCACTGAAAATTTTATCTTTGAAATAAGCACACATCATCTATTTAATACTTCTGATATTACACAGAAACAAAGACATCCTATCAAACACTGCTGGTGCATGGTGAAAAGGATAAAATGGTAATGATACAAGATAGTGTTTTGGAGCATTTGCAGGAGTGATGCAGAAAGACACATCCAAACTCTTGGAGACCTGCAGTGCTATGGAAAACATTGAGGCATTAATCTACCCATACAATAATAATTAGCAGAAACAAACCGTTCATAGAGGTGCTTCTAGAGTTTGGACATATTTAGACTCAAGACCCCCCCCAAGGTTTGTTAGGCCAGCAGAGGTGTACTGAAAGGAGGAATAAGAGCAGCCTAGGGGCAGTAATCTTGCAAGCAAGTAATCTTTTATTTTGTCAGAGTGGGCTCTGCAAGAGGAAATCTGATCATGATCTTGCATTAATATGGAGACCTTAGGCCTATGCAGTTTGCTTTGTCTCCCAAACTGGAATATGCTGCACCAGTGTTAACACTTACATTTTAATGCATTTCTACATGTTCCGCCATGGGAAGTCATCTTTCCTATAGATGCAGAAACAAAGTGAGGAGGTTTTCATTCTTACGGGCAGAACACCCAACAAAAAAAGCAAGTTAATGGGCACAGATCAGATGTTTGACTGTCATCAATCCATTACCCTAGAAAACTAACATAGTAGTGAATAAAACTTGTAAGTAATAAAATGCAGCTAAACATAGAGAGCAGTTTGCACATAAACCCAGTACTATTCATTACCTTCCTTCACATTCACTGTGCTAAGTGTAACTAGCTGCATTTTCTAAACCCCTAGTGCTGAAGATAAAAACATCCAAATTTATTTTGTAATGACAGAGTCAGGAGTCCCACGTATGGCATGAGGCAGCATCTTTGCAAAACTTCATGGTACTGCAGGACCCCATTGTCCAGGAGATCCTAGATAATATTACTACCACTTTTATGTAAAACACACTCATGAGGTCTACACTCATTTGTTACAGGATGCTGGTGAGGTGATGATAAGGAAAGAAAAGGATTCTTACATATTTATAAGGTCCAAACAATTAGCAAATCTCCAGTCCCAGAGCCCAGACCCAGCAAGACCATATGGAAAAAAGAAAAAGCACATAATCATACATCAGATAATAATCTTGTGAGAGAAAACTACTAGGATTACAAGAGGAATCAATGCACTTGTAATTAAAAAAATGTCAGCTCTAACAAATGTTCACTCCTCTAAGTTCAGTAAACAAGGCTGGAAGGGATCTACCAGATTAGCCCTGCCTCCCATAACACAACCGTTTAGACAGTGAAGCTTTGGCCCAGAAGGACAGACAGAGCATCTGCTATATGCACCCTCACACAGAATCACACTTCACTGTCCTCTGTCAGTTTAAGGCCTCCAGCACTACCTGAAGGAAACCAAAGTACTAGAGGAGATCAAGGGTTTCACTGATCTACTAGCCCTAGTAGCCACCTCTGGCAGCAACGCTAAGGGTTCTCAGGTAAAAATCTGTAGGTCACTTCTGGAAGCAGAGTAGGTCCTGGGGAAGGTCCCTTAAAGCTGATGCCTGCAAAAAGCAGAGTTCCACAAGTTACAACTCCAGTACCTTTTGTTAGCTGTGAGCTTGAGAAACCTGTTTGTATAAATACTGAAGTGTGCCCATTTATTTCTGGGAAGTACACGTAAAAATTAACCTTCACTATAGACACTTGCAACAAATTCCCAAAGACTGGTGGGATTTGTACCATTGCCTCCACAAACACAGTCATCTGCAAAAAGGGTTAAGCCGTACACCATGCTCATCATCTCCACAATGGCCAACTGCAACCGTATAGCTGCTCTAGGCTTAAGTTCACAGTGAACTGTAATTGAAAGAAAAAAATCTATACTATCAACAGACTTCTGTTTGAAAAGCCTCTACTGTCTGTCTACAAAGCATACAAACTTAATACAACTGAAGAAAAATCACCACTCGGTGACATAGGCAGCTTTGTTGGAACAGGAGAGGAAACAAAGAAAGACTACTTTTTCTAGCAGCAGTTTTGGTTTGAAGGACTGCTGAATTACAACATCAAGTAGCAACAATCTGAGATCTTTCACACTTCCAACTCAAAATCACTTTTAGAAAGTCATGAACGAATGATGGTGAAATGTTCTCATTAATGTCTTATCCTCAAGTTCTATAGCATGAATAGAAAATAGAAGGATCCAGATTAAAAATACATGAAATACATATTCCAAAATCCACTACAAAATCCAATATGATCTGTTTCCTAAAAGGAAAAAGAAACTGAGTGAGCAGCCTGTGTACAAAAGCCTTCCCTTTACATTATGAGTCGTGCATATCCTCAAGAAACTTCTGAAATCAAGAGCACTTGATGGCTGCCAAAGGAGAAATAATAAATTAGTCAGGATAGGTGCCAACATTTGCTAACATGCACACACAAATCTGTCAGTTGTCTCAACTTCTTTGGTCTTTTTTAGTAAATGATATCATTTGCAAACATCTCTGACAAACTCTTTTCTTTAATTCCTTATGTACCATTTATATTACTATTTAGGTGCGCCTTCACTATGACACAAAGGAGAAAACTACATCTTGTTAGCAAGTTCGAAATTCAATCATATAAATCCAAATTTTAATATAAATTCTTAGGCTTCTCAATCACACAACCAAGATGCATAAGCAAATATAGCTTACAGTAGAAGCACGGACATGAGATGTCACCTGGGGAGGCGGCTGCCTGACAGAGGGTGGTGCATCTGGGTCCTTTCCCTTTCCTGAGGCTCACAGAGACCCAAGGTCCGAGGTATTTCAGGCTAAGCAGGCAGCTGGGAGTCCAAGCTTTAGTCTTCAGCTTGCAAACACCATTTGATTCCTCCTTAATCTATGTTATATCAAATCATTTTTCCCCCACACCCACCAACCATTTAGCACATTCAGTTTTTCAGTCGGATTTGGATTCAATAGTTTGAAAAAAGGTGACATTTCCTGTGAAGCGTGGCAATTCCTGTTCCCATGAAGTGCAAGGGTAGCTTAACTCCCATCTCTACTTGCTATTCGAAGGTTGGAAAGAGCCGATGTTGTGTTTTGCTTTCCACCTGGCTTATATAGCTGTGAGTCACACAAAAGCAGGTTAACAGTGGGATTGTTCCTTTTTTAGGTCAGAAGGCTGTGCAGAATGGCCCTGGATCCTGCAGAGGAAGACCTAATTTTATACACAAAGAATAAATGTCCCTGAAATCACCACTTAATGTCAAGTTAAATAGCATTTACATTCCTTGAGGGATTTATATGTTTAGTACCTGGAAGTTCAAGCTTTCTTATCTAGCCCCTGTATTCAAGACACATGGGGAAAGATCAGCTGTGCACCCCTCTCTTCCTAAACAAGCAGCACTATGTCAACTGGATGCTCACCTCAGAGACGTTTGAAGACAAAATACACAACATGAAATGGAGGTGGGTACAAATGATGATAACCTTACATAAATATATGCCTACAGAGAAAGACTGAAAATCTATAGCCATGACTTTGGAATAAACTCCAAGTAGGTTAATTTCAATCTTTCAAATTTCAAGAAATATATTGCTGGAAAATTATATCTAATAAAATGTATAACCCAACTAATTAATACTGTTGCTCATAAATTCTCACAGAAGCGACTTGGCAATCAAGTAAGTGCTGTAAATGTAGAGTGAGCAGTCTTTCTATAATTCATATCTGACAAAGCAGGTTAAAATATTTTAAGTGAAATTTGAACTGAGGAACTATCGCACAGTACATATTAAAACGTGTAAAAAACGCAGTCCCACATGAATACTCTTACGATCAGACTGCAAAGTTTTGTGATATGTTTATTTTCAGCAGGAGAACACAGGAAATTCCACATCCAAGCAAAAAAAAAAAAAAGCATATTTAAAATAGAAATTTTGCATCCTAAAATTATAACTAAATCTGGTACTCGCATGCATTCTTCAAGATCCTGCTATTATTTTTAAGAGCCTTATGTAAAACTCACAAGTATAACATTAACAGACCTGGGACTACTCAAAACTTGTAGCACTGAAGATCAGGAAACATTTGCTGCTGATGTATCAAGCACATACTCATGAAAGCTCAATCGAAGCATGTCTTGGACTACACAGATTGTTTTGGTGCGGTTTTATTTTTAGTTCCCATTTGAAGCCCTATTTGAAACAGAGCCTAAGGAAGGACACGTCTTTGTACAACCTTCACTAAAGAAATATCCACATCAGAGACAAAATTGTAATTGAACTCCTTTCTAGTAATCTATACAGAGGCAGAGGTCTAAAGGAAAACATAGATCAAACGACTTGGAAGTGGAAAATAACTACAGACATAAAATCAAAAGAGACTACAAAGTTAGGTGAACACAGAAGTGTAATAAAACCCTGTTATGAATATATGCTTTATGGATAAAATAATGACCTAGGGTATCCAATGTTAATGCTGGAATTTTTAATATATTTTTTTTTAATAAGACTAAGATTACAGTGTTTTCCTAGGTCATCCACCCTTCCCTACTCTCATGCTCGGGATGTTGTATGGATTAAAATACTATCTGCCACATGCACCAAAAATGTTCTTAAGTTTTCTCAGTTTTGAAGTGCAGCACAAGAAGGTGGGTTCTTATGTAATAATCACATCTTATAGATTAGGTTTAGAGACACAGCTTCTTGACCGTTCGTATGGAAAGCATCGGAGTTCTCAGTGCTGCAGCTGAACCAGGTAAGACAACACATGGGAATACCTCCTGGTAGGCAATGAAACCCCCTCAAGATCTAGGTCGGCTTAGTATGAAAATTTGATATTGACAGGGGTGGAGATAGGTTGCAATGGTTCAGGGCCTATCCTTATATTCAGGTGAGGTGGTGATACAGGACAAGAGTGGGGAAGAACACTAATGATAGACATCACTCCCACCCTGTCAAACACAGCCCATGGGCCACTGAGGTGAGCTCAATTTTAGGCTGAAAGTCTAACTCTCCGAAAGGTTTACAGACTTGTTAAGACCACAAGTGGCTGGCCAGCAGTGAACAATGGATGGGAGTTTCCCCTGACTAGCTTGACCACCTCTGCATCAGACTTCTGCTCTCCAGAGAGCCAGCGTGCTGCAGCTATAGCAAGCACTAGGGCCCACAGCCAGCTATTACTTCCACTAATGACATTTTTAGAGGGTGAAGACCTCATTGAATCCATTGACGTTGACCCATGGGGCTACGTTTTCTCTGTGCTGCTCACTGAATTAGGCAGGCAACTGCTATTAATGAAAACAGGAGAACTGTATATCCACTTCCTAGCTCACAGGGCAGCTTACATACCCCATAATTTGAGAGAATTGTATCTCAAAGGCTACACTGTGATAGAGAAATCACTCATGATGAAACAATGTTTAAGTGGTGGAAAAAAACCTTGGTTCTAATGTTAAATGAATTTCGCCAACACAGACTTTCAAACAAGGATTACAGGATGAACATTTCACACTTCAGGATACCTAATTTAAAATAACAGCTTATATCTTAGGCATTCTACCTTACTGAAATGATCAAGCCCTCTCTGTGAAGTGCCTGTCCCAGTTCATTTTGTCTGGAATGTGCTGCCCCGCTTAATCAAAATAAAACCTAAGACACCTACATTTACTTTTTTAGTGACTATAATGATTTTGAGTGGAATTTTTATGCTGCTTTTTGCAAGAAGAGGTGGCACCCATAAAAATACAAGTGACCTACCACCAGTGCCATTACTTTAATTGACATCTGTGAGCATACTTTCTTAGGTTGCATCAAGACAGACGAGGGCCCTTTGTGCCCTTCTGACAGTGATGGCAATCATTAAAGATTTACCAGGGTCATTAAAGTGAGAAATAGCAGTAATGCAGAGCTGAATACCACCATCCCGTGTGGATTCGACTGAAGTGCTAAGACAGAAAGCATAGAATTAGCCAAGATCTTGCACTGTTGGATAACCTTATCATAAAAAAAAAAGAAAATTAAAAAAAAAAATCACCAAATTGTCTAAAACACATTAAAGTAACACATTTCACTTATATGGGAGCTATTGCCAGTAAAGGACATAATGCTTCCCTTTACATGAAAGCACTACTCACGCTTTCACATGGTACCAGCTACAAGGAGAGCTGGTGGGGAGACCCAGGGTCACTGCATTAGTGTTTCTGTAGGATTCTCCCGGGACACTGAAGCAAATACAGCAGGAGGCAGCTTGTGGGCTACCCTCTCATAGTGCTGCACCCCCAGCACTAAGTGAGGACATGTAAAGAGAGACCTTGATGTGGGACCACTGGAGAAGCCCTGAGGAGAACCTGCTTCATGTTTACTAACTGCACACACGATCGGCCGCGGCGGTGTGGAGGATGTGTATAACAACCTGTTCTTGCCCTTCTGGGGATCCTTGTAGAGAAACCAGCACAGTCCTGGCAGCACACTGATTTCAAGGAGAGAGGAATTACTACGAGTCAGTAGGTTGTTACCTTACAGCCCAGCCAAACCTGTTACCTCTTTCCACAGTACCCGTCTTCCTCTTAATGCTCTTTTCTCTGAGCATGAGCGAGATCTTTTGTCCATTATTGAATGTTCAAATCCAATGTTAAAGCAACATCCCACCACATCATTTAAATGCAGTCCTTATGTGTAGGCACTGCAACTATTTTTAGCAAAGACCAAAGGACACCAAGATGCAAAGAAACAGACAGCTGCAGGTTTAATAAGGTTAAACATGTTTAACTACAAGCCTGATGATTCATAAAACACACACTTTTCCGGAGCAGATATATGTAAATTATTTTAAGGTAAAAAAAAAAACCAAACAACTATTTTTAAATCATTATCACACGTGTGTTCAGTTATTATAGTACCTTGTGAACCGACATCACAAAAAATCCTTGGAGAAAAGGTACAGGGGGGTTCTAACCTTGCTTTGATTATCCTGTTCATTATATCAACTGGAACAGGAAAGCGATCTCCTATGGGTATCAGTCACCACACTTGTTTTAATCCACCCCCTTTGATTTCCCAAGTAGCTCAGATTAAAGGTAGACCTTCTTTTCCATCTGATGTGATGCCTCGCTGCAGAGCTCTGAGAAGAAGCAAGAAACACAAAGCCCATTGTCTGTCAGGGCTGTGCTAACCAGCTGACCCACATCCCGGGTACAGTGCCAGCCTGTTCAGTGGTAGAAAACAATGCTTCCTATCAGTCACCTGAAAAATGAGACAACTGACAGCACTGGGGGACCGAAATAGATGCAGGTTAAAAACGAACACTGTGAGAGCTGCTCTGGCCGTGCAAACACGCAGATGCACACGTATATATTTGCAAAGAAGCAAATAATACGCAACAGTTGTGAGCCAATTGCATGCAAGTACTCTCTCTACTGCATTACGGACATTGGTCTTGTTGAATCTGTGGGACTCCGACGCTCAAGTCCCTTTCAAGATAACTTTTACCAGTCTTGCATATCCCAGTGAGAAAAAACAATACTTCATGCTCCTGTTGGCTCACATGTGATACATTGGTCCTTCAGAGTCAGACATAATTATCGCATGGTGCACAACGGTGAACATGTTTTAAACATATGTTTTACATGGTACAATCAATCACGATGCACCTAAGAATGCTAATAGTTGGTATACAGTAACAATACACCCTCAAGCTTGTGCAGTAGTGAGATAATGTGTTTCCCAGGTCATTGGAGGCACTAATTTCACCTTCTGCTTCACGATATTTCCAAGGAGCCTGTTATCTCAAGGTAACACATGTCTGCTGGTACCTGACTGTTTAATTATTGTACACAAAATTCCAAATCAGAATAACTGTCACCTCAAGACACCGCTTTTCACTGCAGGATCTTCCCAAAGTAAGTGAGGAAATGCAAGTTATGCAGCAAATAGAATGACCTTGGTAGAGATTTCTTCCCCAAAACGATGGCATCTCACAACATTCAAGCACGACCTGAAGGAGAAAATAATACAAATGCTGTTAATTACATTTCCGGTACAAAAATGCACAATGGTTTGCAGTTTGTTTTTCATATGGAATCTGTTTATGCAAAAGGTGTTTTGTTGGAAGCACGCACGCCAGGATCCCTCAAAATATTTTCCTGAGGCCATTTCTTAGCAGCAGTGGATTAGTCTGTCTTAGTGACAGCCTTCTACTTTATGTAAACAAACACACACACACACACACTGTTTGGAGCAAGGCTTTTACATTTGAGATGGATGGGTTACAGAGTCTCCAACGCAGTGGAATACTTACATGAGGTGGAGCAGCCAAATCAGGAGTGGGAAGGACCCTCTCCTGTGCGAGGTGGAAGCACTGAGTAGAGGGTACTAAGCTTAAGGGCATGGGTGACCCAGTCCCAAGTCTCCAATTGGAGCAGCACACACAGACTAGAGTTTGCACCTGAAACTTCTCTCTGTGGCTTGAACATTTGGAATACCGAGCATCTGCAGCAGAGGTCCTGCTACATAGAGCTAATGGGTTTTGCTTTTCTTTCAGGAGAAACCCGATCTCAGAGTTGGGATGCATTTTCTCATACAGCTCAGCCTCATAACCAAAACCATTCCCTACAAGCAATGGGATCTCTGATCAGTTGCCATTTTCTGTCACTCTATATCCCTGAAAAAGAAGCAAAGACTGATCCCTTACATATACACAGGCTTCCAAGTAACTTAAAAAAAAAAGCCCTATCAGTCATATCTGATTTTCATTGTTATTTTTTTAAACACTCAAATATTTTGATGGTAGAAACATTTAAGTATCCAGGCATATTTATTTACTATAAATACGGAACTTTGGGGCAAATGAGGAACTTAGGGAAACATAAGGTTTCATGTGATCTCTGTGCTGTTCTGAACTATGGCTGCACCACCAGTTCTATTCTGACTCCTAGAGCAATGGGCCTTGACTTGTCATGGGATTAAAATCCGCCACTCAAATCACTTGCTATCTGGGATGGCAATTCATCATCCAAGTTACTTGATACACAACATACCAGACAATATCTTACCACAAATCACTAACAAGAAGATGTGGAATAATACAAAAAACAGAGCATTAAAGGATCAATAAAGGTGATTAAGTGCAGTCGCCCACCCAACAATAGGATCATTAATACCTAAACCCAATCCTGAGAGACATTTGCACAATCCATTCTTTTACATAACTGAAACTGCCTTAGCATAAATGGCTTGAGACACATAAGCCCTATGAATGGAGTATTTATGAACACATGCAACTTGAATTCTGGTTTTGTTCCTACTTGAACATTATCTTTCAAGACATCTAAAGCAATCAGGACTTCTCTAAGAATTGCTTTTCTGTTTAACCATTCATTGTTTGTTGTTGGCATTTACATATGTAACTAGAAGGCATTTTATGAGGATACCAAGCTCTACAAACTCAAACTGGAATTTATCTACATTAGCTATTAAATCAACATAAAAGAGATAGATTTTCTTCTGGAAATGAATGTTTCTGAGGTCCTCACATCTATGCTACAGGTGTTTTGCTCTGGCCTATGGTCAGTCAGATCACCTAACTGAACATCCCCACTATGCTCATGGTTCAGTTAGCTCAAAAGAAAGCTATCGGTTCAGTCACATTCTCCTCTCCAGCAAAAACCTGGAACAGTTTATTTTCCCTTTAAAGGAATCTAGTTTGCATGCACTAAAACTGCAGTGAACCACCTT
Source organism: Pezoporus wallicus (assembly GCF_028554395.1). NCBI lineage: Eukaryota > Metazoa > Chordata > Aves > Psittaciformes > Psittacidae > Pezoporus > Pezoporus wallicus. The sequence continues at coordinate 4,876,094 of NW_026639755.1, forward strand.
GAGATACATAGAGATGATCAAGGTGCGGACTGTGAGCCCCTGTTCATACTAGAACTGCACTGCTCCTCCATCCTCAAGGGCAGGAGTGCCTTCGCCCTGCGTTTGCCACCAGCAGTCTTTCTGTCACGCTGGGGAGCAAGCAGAAAAATGCTGAAAGTATCAAATACCACAATGAAGGTGATCAATGGCTGTTCAGGATCTTGCAACAGACTCCTTTGGGAATTAGCCACTTGAGAAGCAGTCCACTTACAGTGAAGTGAGAGGCTGCTTGCAGGCGCACTCTCACACAATATCGAGAAGCACAAAACCTCATACTTTTATTTTCTGAGTGGATATATTTTGTCTTTAAAATGTGTTGCCACAAGTTTTACCCACCTAAGATTTTCCGGTGTCGCATTCCATTGTCCTCTTTCTCAGCTGCAAGAAAAGAGAAAAATTATGAACTCTTTCACAAAGGATACAGCTTTATTTTACTTGGGATGAGAAATTAAGGATGCCCTGACTGGCAGCATGTGGTTTCTATTTCTGTCTATAAGCAGCCTTACAATAGTAGGTCAAAAGGATTAGAGGAAGGGCAGTGTTACTGTTTCTAGAGGAAACCAGCAATTGTAGATTCACTTCAATGTTCTTGCTTTCCAAAGAAAGTGGAAATCTTATATGACAGGGTTTTTCAAACACCTGCTCTTTCCCTTTTTCCTTTGGTAATTGAAGTAAAGAGTTGTGGGGTTATTTACCTCTCTTTTTTTCACTTTCATTCACTACATGGTAAGTATTATATAGAGAGTAAAAAGTTGATTTGTTGTCTGATATAGGTCCTTTTCATTTTTGAGGCTATGAAGCAAAGAAGCAACAATATCAGTACAACCCACACACTATTTAAGGCAAAAAACACACAGAGGAGCTAAATCAGCTCTGAGCAACACCACAAATACTGTAAAAGAATGAAATGTTCTCTGCAGTTTTATCTTTTCATTTTCCATTCTCTCACAACAGTCTGATCTTGCTGTTCGCTAACATCACAGGGGGAAAAGCAAACTAACTGCTCAATTCACATGGTTTATGTTGGTTTATCGATTTATTAACAACTTGCAAATAACTGCCAATCCCTCTCTGACCTATATGTTCAGGACCAATAACAGTGATACCGCAGCTGAATCACTATGCTGGGCACTTATAAAATGGTAATAGGTGCTCACAAATGTCCAGGCTTCATTCTGCTTTGTCACTCCTTTTCTAGCCAAGCCTTTCATCTAAAGTTTCCCTGCAGTTCCTTAGTTATTATTTAACCCAACCAAGGGTGTCCTCCTCTTTAGCATGATGGGTGTTTGTGGCATCCACACACAACTGACACCTCCCTCTCTTACCAGCTGTTATCCAGGCTATTTTGGAAGAAGTAGGGCTGTATATGCACCCTTCCTGTCTAGCCATCTCATGGTGGAGAAACTGCATCCTGTACATAGCACTGCAATGGGTGCAGCACAAACGGGGTACATGTGAATTTTCCTGAATTGCACAGTGTGAGACTCAATTAGGAACTATTTCTTCTTCCAAAAACGTAAATTAAAATAAAAAATAAAATAAAATTGCAATGCTCCAATTGCTTTTAATGGCTGAAAAATCGTGTTCCCTTGAGTGTGAAGATAAGCTGAGAGTATTTTTAATTAAAACTCACTCTTCCTCATCTTTATCCCAAAAGTTTGTTTCATGTTAAAAGCCAATCTTCCTGTTGGTCCTGACACTCCAAATATGTCCTCCAGACTACACATTTGCTCTCCTTCATAAGGAAGCTAGATTGCACACGCCTCTTGTCAAATGGGAGCTGTGCATTACCAGACACAGCCTAAATTCAACCACAGGAACACAGTTGTAGCAAACCAACCTGCAAAATGACAGCATTGCTCTGCTACGTGAAGTGGTATTCTCTTAGAAAATGCATGTTCCACACTTGATATTGATGCAACTAAAAAGGCATAGAGCAATGAGCTGCATGCTGGCCTTCCAGCTTGCCTTCCTAGGGTTGAAGTTAGGGATGACTTCTGCAGTGTCAGCAGCAAAGATGCTAACGCAGCTTATCCATGGGGATGGCACCATAGGGAGAAGGCAAGGAGATACTGCCAAGTACATTAGTTATCAATGTGACCAGTCTGCGACTCAGCTCTCTCTGACTGATAGGCAGCTCAGGTGAATCTGCTGTGCTGGGTGGGTGAGCCCACATTTCAGTGCTGCAGCACCTCTGTGCATGTGGGCTGCTGATGCTGTCGAGGCTATGGGTCTGGGCATTATGCCTTGCCACCAGTGCAGCTCTACTCTTTAGCCTGCTCATGAGTACAGCCTCTAACTTCCAGTGCACCCAAAAGTATCAGATACATGTACTCTAGTTCTTGGCCCTGGGATGATTTTAACCAGGAAATGAAGATTTGCAGAAAAGAAGGGTGAGTACTGCCAGGGAAATTAAAGAGAAAATGAGAGTGGAAATGAACCTTTAGATGGACACCTGATAGCTATGCAAAACACATGAAGAACCAGGTCTTGTCCAGCAGCTTCACTGAACTTACCCAGTTAACCCAAAAGGCCAGGAATCTCATTGACCAAAACTAAACCAAGACTGCTTCCAGCTATCAATTGGCCAGAGGAAGCAGGTGGAAACTGGTGCTAACAAATAAATACAGGCCTGCATCAACCACAAAGCTACGCTTCCAAAGGCAGCCTGCAAAGCATTGGGATGCTCTGCCCCTCAGCAAAAGCTTTCACAGAGCTACCACACCTTGTTTCCCTATAGATCCCAGGGATGCATTTTACCGTGATGACAGCTGTAGCAACAAAACCAAACAAAAATGAGCCAAAGCCTTGAGAATATGTAGAAATCACTTATCATTGCCTCTAATGGCAATGTTTGGTATGTAAATAACTTACTTTCGTAAGGGTTTTACACGAAAGTAACTGAAGAGGCAAAACATAGTCTAAAAAGAACCAGCTGAAGCTTACACGAAGAAGGTCTGTGCAATTAAGCAACACACTTAAACGTGGTGAACTGAGCTTGTTTTGTTTGTCTTTTCCTCGGTCTGTGTTTATACCATGGGATTTTTGGAGGCGACGGAGGTACTAAGGCACCGGGGAGATAACTTTGGTTTTCAGCCTCTTCCATTTTTATCACAGGTTTTGTTTAGACGAGGCTTTGTTTAGATTGGTTGGCTTTTTAATTCTTATTTTACCACAGTCTTGTTTATGCCACAATTTTCATGATTGTGCCCTGAACTCATGCGATTACTCATCGTATTTGTACAACTTTCATTTGCAGAACTATTATCTCTTGATCTTCTGCCGTTTTCCCGTATGTTTAAAGATTTCAAAACTAATTAAGATGATTAACCAAAAAAGACTAATTGCATTCCTAAGTGAGATGTGTCACTTCTGATTAGCAGGTGGCTCTTTTCTGTTTTGGATACATAAAAGCAGATGGAAATGTGGCAGATTAAGCTATATTTAATCTGCCCACTTCCTTCCAGACTGCTCTACTTTCCCGTTAACATTGTTAATGACAATGAAACCTATGAATGCTTCAGATTACCTTTTTTTTTCCCCTTTGCCATTTCCCTTTGGCAGCAGACATCTCATTTGAAACCCTGGCCAAGCTTAACTCAGAGTTTCCAAACTGGGTTTTTTTTTCCTAAACATTTTGTGACTTTATTCACAAGCTCCAAGCTGCCTGGAAGGACAGGAGAAAACATATGCAAGAACAAGAACTCTGTTGGTGATTTCGATATGTCAATATTATTTGGTGTCCATTTTCAAGGATTTCTAAAAGGACTAATTTTGCTCTTAGATTCCTTTTTTTCCTATATTTCAACATAAAAGTAGATATATAACACTCCTTTTCCTATATCCAAGATTTTTTTCTGGGTATGACCAGAAATGCTACTCTCAATCAGCTGTTTCACCGTAGTACTGCATTCTCCTTTTATTTAGGCTTCTTTTAAATTCTTAATTCTCCTTAGTTATGCTTTTGTATTCTACTGTTTACTCATTAGTTAATCTTTTCTGTGCTGCCATTTTTGATACAGTATCTTCAATTGTTATCCAAATCTTGACATTTCCTCACTTCAGCTTTTTTTGGTTGATATACCGAACAAAACTTAGCCCACCTCAGTCACCATCTGCACACCTGACACACATCTATTTTGTAGTAATTGATAAAGAAATACCAAAACTTTGATTGTCCTTTCATTCCAATAAGCATAGCATCAGAGAAGAAAGAAAACAGTTACATTTTGCAAGTTCACATACTCCAAGAGCTGGGAAAACTAGATCACATTTTCCTCTTTGTAGTTTTATACTGACAGCGTCCTTTATAATTAACTCTATGTGATTTATTTTTCACTTGCTATCAGTCTCTTGTTTCTTAGGCATAGGTGTGCTAAATGTACAGCTCAATAGGAGCTTACAGATCTTGCATACCTTTACATGTTTTCTCTAGTGCTTCAGAATTACTTTCTAAAATATGTAATTGCTCACTAGCCAAACGCATTGAGGATAATGTCAAAAAGCTCTTTGTTGTGCTGCCAGTCTATGACAATTTTACCACTGCACAAACAAGAACAACAGAAAATAACGGTACAGCCACATGACATTTATGGGAAATAACTAGCTCATAGATGCCTGAGGAATGGTGGTAACTTATAAATATTATATATAAAATACATCTGCTACTTTGAAGTACATGAAAACAACAGTTTAAGTGTGGAGCTAGTTTGCTTTTCAGAGGTTACTTCCCATAAAAGAAGTGTGTTATGAATCAGACATTGATCACTCTCGGTTTTAGAGCTTACTGTGCAGAACTTTTTTATACACTTACATCAGAATAACTCTATAAAATTTTATCTGGGATTTATGCAAGTAACTTCTGGTTATGTGGGCCAAAATGACTTATTTGACACTAACTTTTGAAGATGCAGCACTTCCCATTTAAGAGGAGGTATTCCAGAAGTGAGAGAAGGTGAAAAATGAATCAATAAATACATCAGACCATAAAGACTAAATTCTTTTGGAACAAAACCCCCAACTTCTTCTATACCCCGTTCTGATGCTTTGTATGTCCTTGATGGATCTGATCACACACTTATGTAAAACTATGAGAAATTAGTATAATTTTTGAGATGTTTAGCAGCTTCATTTGTGTTTTATCACATAACCGAAATCTGGTCAGAGGACTGGACATAACATCTGTTTCTTCAAATAATGGTGCAATTGAGACAAATGAAAACAATTCAGCAGATACAGAAAATAAGTGGTGACGGTGCAGATTTCCACCTTCATTCAATAGTTAGAGAGGTTACCATCCATAACCCTCACTTCTTTTTATCTCAGTTCTTCTCTATTCAGACCTACACACTAAACAATAGGACTGAAATGCAAAGGTGTGTAGCTTTTAAGATAGCAGTAATGAGAAAGTATGCTAAGTCCCAATCACAAATGAAAAGGACTACAATGATGCTCAAAATAGGAAAACATAATAGCAGCGGATTTTCTGAATTCAAGGCTTTTATTATATCCAGTATACTATTGTGAATAATAATATGCCAGAATTCTAAAACAAATTCAGATCTTCTTGTCTTCAACCCTAAAGGTATTTGTCTTCATCAAAAACCTTAGACACATAAAGACAAACTCATGAGGACAGCTACATACATGTCATAGTATCACAGAACGGTTTCCATTGGAAGGAACCTCAAAGCTCATCTAGTTCCAGCCCCTCTGCCGTAAGCAGGGACACCTTCCACTAGACCAGACTGATCAAAGCCTCATCCAGCTTGCCCTTGAACACTTCCAGGGATGGGGCAGCCATGGCTTTTCTGGGCAACCTGTTCCAATGTCTCCCCACCCTCACAGTAAACAATTTCTTCCTAATATCTGATCTAAATCTACCCTCTTTCAGTTAAAAGTCATTTCCCCTTGTCCTGTTTCTTGTGCAAAAAACAATATCTGGAAGGTATCTTTGCTAATAAAATGGGGTAGATGCTATTGAATACTAGCATCCTGCATCATCTGTTTAAAGTACTGTTACAGGGAACCGCATGACTCAGGGAATTAGTAATGGGATATAGAGACTTTCACCTCTAGGTCAATAGTTATAATCTGAAACAGACTGAGAGACCCCAGGAGTCAATGCCATGTAATACCCATCTACTGACTTTAGTAAAATTAGTCTGCAGCCTCCAAACAATTTCTATGGAAGAAATACTGTAACCACAATAGAGGGAGAAAAATCACTGGCACTGGTATCTGGCACTGACAAGAGCAAGAAAGCCAAGAAATTGTCTGGGGGAATATGTGGTCCTTCTAAAATAAGTAAGTGGAAGTGTTTCAGTAAATAAGCAAAGGGAAAATCCTTTGCCGTAACTTTTCATCTTTCTATGGCAACTATCATGGACTTGAACCCACTGAAAACTCTAAGTGTTCAGCACTCATACAAAATATCAGACAACATAAATCGTGCACACCATAAATATTGAGCAATATCCTTAACTTGTACACATCAGTGTACTGTACGTATCACCTCAGTAACAACATACAACCTTCATCTGCTCTGACATAGCTAGTCAGACCTGTAGAGCTGTGTAGCACAGCATTGAGACTTACTCACAGGTCTGCAAATAACCTTTTGTTTGAAACTCCCAAGACATCGAGGTTTCCAGTGATTTACTCTATGTTCTCATATACATTTGTGATTATGCATCCTCAATTTTTTTTATTAATATGAAAATATTCTTTTGGTGATGAAAAAAGTACATTTCTCAATTTTCAATATTTTCCCCCTTCTTTATGCTAAACTAGCAGGTTCTGTATCCAAAACCATTTTTCACTGGAAGAGTACAAGAAATTATTTTTTTTGGTTGCCTAATCTTTTTTTTTTTTGTTTAATCCCTTTAAAAATAAAATTAAATAGTAGAAGAGAATATAAATCCAAAATGGAAACCACCAACACAACTGTAACACTTCCTAGGTGGGCTTTTTTTTTGCCACCCTTCATCTTGGTGTAGGCAAAGGTAAGAAGACATAGGGAGAAAACTAAATTATTTGAGCCTGGCCAGCTAGTTTCAAGTCAGCTGAAGAGACATTTGTTTTTTCTCAGCTTACTCTCTTCCTTTTGTTCAGTGCAGGCAGATTTAGGATGGCAAAGCCAGGATTTTGGCACCTGTTTTCCCACCAGCTTTTAACAAAAAACTGAGCATCCAAATCCTCTTTGGACAGCTTTCAAAACAGCAGCTCTAACTTCTTCATTATGCTTTCTGGGAAGTACAGAGGTGGCCATTCCAGCTCCCAGAGCATACAGCCATGGGGAATTTTCCAGGGTAATGGTACACAGAACATGTGCAGGGGGAGAGGCACAACCCCACAAGCTGGGGTTCTCACGGAGCCCCCCACCCTGATGGATGTCTTTCACTTATGGGCATCTCGCAGCACTTCTTGTAAGGATTCCCCACCTCCAGCCGGAGTTAGCACATACCCATGCTGACAGCAAGCTCTTGACAGCCATGTTACAGGTAGGAAAAACAAACATACACACATGGAAAGCTCCCAGCCTTGCATCAACAAATGCCTCCTACTCCCCTGGCATTAACTCCATTTATCCCTCTGCCCTCATCCTCTCCTCCTCAGTTTCTAAATGTGATTTTGCTGGCAGGATCTGGCCAAGAGATGAGTTAAGTTTCTCCCATCAGCATAATCATTTTTTCAGCCTTTTCCCCTATTCCCTGGCCTGTGACAAGAGTGGGGAAAAGCAGGGGTGCAGAAAGGAAAGGCAGACAACAAGAAATGAGGAGGAAAGCAGAGATATAGATAGCTCTCTCCCACCACCAATGCATCCTTGCTGAGCTAAGGGATGTAGTTCTAAGAGATCAGCATCATTGTGCTTCCCACATGCATTTGCCTGAACCAAATTACTAGCTGCTTTAGTTTGGGTTTGTTTTGGGGGTTGTTATTTTTGGTTTAGATTTATTTGGGGGGGGGGGGGGGGGGGGGTGGTTTTGGGTTTGTTTTTTTTTTAAGTAGTCCTTTTGATATCCATAATCTCCATGAAGATAATTCATGGCATTCTGTAGAACTTTACCAGGTTGTAGAGCAGAGCTGGCTGAACTCACTGCAAAGGGCACTAGATTAAATGCAGGTAACAGTTATGAATCGTTAGCTGTAATTTACTGACTGCAGCAGGGGGGGTGACAGAGGGCATGGTGTGGTTTTCACAGCATGAATTAGAGTTCTCTGGCGAAATGAGGGTGCTTTGTGCTGATTAAATTATAAGAAATGTGCACCTGGGCCACATAAAGACCTGATGTTCTCTGCCTATGGTTTGACTGATAATATAAATGATGTACATCATAATTTCTGCATCATCTGAAAGTTTAATACGTGTAATTGTGAGCTGCTTTTCTCCTTTGAAATTGCAAACACAGCAAAATTGCAGGCTTGGTGCTACTGATGAGTCATTGTTGGCCTGCTGTATCTGTATTACAATGGCCATATATAAGGGAAAGCATGACACCCCATTTACCATCATTATCTGTTTCCTTTTGAGTTGTTCACACAGCCAAAAGGTTCAGAAGGATCCTGGGTCAAGTAGCAGGGGAGGAGGAGTTGAATTGATAGCTGTTAACTGAGATGAGCTTGGTAAGATCTCAGCCGTCTAAAATATGCAGGTTTGCATGGTAGCTGAGGAAAAAAGCGCTTACAAAAGTATAAGCTATACATGTAAAAAGATCAAACATCAACAGATTAATGCAGAAAGCAGCATGTTAAATAGCAAGGCATCTTCTTCCTCCATCTATACCTATGGAAGTTTGGAATACAGTATAGAAGGGAAATGAGCCAATTTTGTCAAAATGGCAACTATATAAAAATACTTCAATACCCACCAAAAAAAAAAGTCAGCATTTCAATTGCTGGAGCACTCCCCTGTTTCTTTATTAAACAGTTGAAAGAAAAAGCATTAATGAAAGAATACATTATTTCTTCTAGAAATAAAATGGGGGAAGCTGAAGAGAAACACCTGTATTTACTAGATCAGAGAGAGCTATATTCACCTTTATGGAAGCTATAAGAAAGGGATATTGGGGTAAATATCCTATGAAAGAATAAACTGCAGTGAACAGGATGTACTTGAATAAGAAAGCACTCCTGAAGAAGAGCTTGCTTAGTTCAGGGTTCACTTCTGTTAGTGCATAGCAAATTTCTCTGTCATCCCAGGTTTTTACAAAACACATAGGGGGAAAAGTGTGCTTTATTAATGTTTGCTCTCCCTTATGTAGATCACAGTGTGCTTGTGTGTTTTTCACAAAAATAAAACTCAAATATGGTGCTGTTACTCTTGAATTGCAATTCAGTCAAATGATGCCTATCTCTTATTCACCTCGAAAAATCAGCTTTAAAGAGTTATTGAGGAGTGATCGAGAACAGCTCAGAGGGAAGCAAGCTCAAGATGGTGCTTTTATATCTGTCTACCAAACTGACTACCACTCCAGGCCAGAATACAGTGGACTACAGCCTTCATTAACTATAGAATCAGCCTTGATGGACACTGTAATCTTGGCGAGGGTGAACTCTTTTAATCAAGCTCGTATTCTCTCTTCTAATCTTAAGACATTCCTCTAATTGAAAGACCTGTGGTAACTATCACATAGCATCACTGTGATATACAACAAGAATTTGATTAGGTAGATGGAGAACATACACCATGGTTAGCGTAGGGGTTATGACAAGCTGTTGGGCACTGAAATATTACCTTCTGCCTGGGGATAGATTTGGCATTTCCATTGTAAAGAGCCTCACAGTAGATAGTAGTAAAATGCATAACACCACTGCATATTGGGCTGAATTTCTTCAGGCCACAAAACAGCTGGGAGAACATACTGGTTTGGAGTCTGGCTGCCTTTTTTCTTTGGCAGTAGATAGCTAAGCACAATAAATTACAGTTTCTGAACAAGAGTTTATTAAGTTCTTAACTTATTTGAGGCAGAGGACACTTTCATCATCTGAAGTAAGGAAATGGGGCCTCTCAATATGTGGTTGTGGCAGCTCAACCACTCTCTGGGCATAAAGAAGGCATTGCTCTTTAAAACCCAGAAAAAAGGCTTATTCTTACACAGAACTTATTTCTCATGACCTTCTAGTCTAGCAATAAAGATAAGCTGGAGAAGCAAAGGAGACAGAGTAAAGGACTATATGGAAGCCTGACCTATTTTTCCACAATCTGGAAGTTTCCCAAATACATAAGGGATCATGGTAGCAGAGACTTGATTTCACACAGCTTGCCAGGACTCAGTCCTTCTCTGCCAGAAATCTGCCACAAGAGTGGGCATGCCTACATAGTCACTTGGAAAAGAAACATTTTCAGTCTTCCCTGACAGTGGCACCAGTCTGGATAAAAGCAGCAGACTCCAGCTTTAATTTCTATCTTTTTTTTTTCAGGTTATGAGAGAATCAGACAAAATAAGCTAAAGGAGCATACGTACAATAACGTGATGGAAGAAGGCTGTTGGAACTAGGCTGGTCTTGGGAAAGAAATCATACACTGGACACAAAGACTGTTGAGCTATAAGCTAACAAAGCAGGAAGACACAACCGCTTATTTATTAAGCAGTGCTCTGTCTCCCTTACTTGCAGTGCACAGTATCTTGCTGCAGTCTCACTGGGACTATTACGAGAGTAAATTACTGCTCAACATGAATAAATATGGAAAAGTCTGGGTCTAAGCTTTTAAGTGGGTTTTTTTTTAATGCTTAATGTGGTTTAAATTGTTTTTATTATTATGCACAGCTACATTATAGGGGCAATTCTGCATAGATGAAGCTGAGCTCTCTGTTGAAAGGTCAAGGCTTGTAAGTGTTGCTAATTAGGGACATAGGCACAGAATGAGTTATGTTTCCTTAGACAAGGAAAGAGACCTAGCTGTTCTTTAACATTACATGAAGTCACTTCTGCTTCTCCATGGCAGAGTTTAAAACTACCATGAAACAGATGCCCCAGCTGTTCAGCTGCATTCTGCCCTACCCAATAGGTGCAGAATCACAAGAAAAAAGCAGGTATATACAAGGCTATTTCAAACTTCAAAAGAAAGCTTATCTATCACAATGCTTTTGCCAGGCTCCCTAGAAGAGAGGCTAACATGAGATTTCTCTGTCACAATCCAGCTCAATGAATCAAATCTCGGTGTGGAAGGGGACGCAATGAGAGCACAGAGGGTACAGAGAAGGCAGGAGGTGATACACAAAAGCTGAAAAGTCTATTTTGTGAGGTCAGGGAGGTGACATTTGGGACCAGTGAATCAGAATGCTCTCTTCAGGTTGCAATTCTCATCAGGGAGATGAATGCTCTCTTTTAAAGGAGAAGCTTTGCAACTACGACACGTTGCAGCTGGTACACAAGTGTAACTGGAAATGAGAACAAAAATTCACCACTTCTAGTGCTAACCTTTCCTTATAGTATCAAAAATCAGTGTGAATATTTGGAACTTACGCTATGTTTCTTCTCATGGCAATGCATCATTTAGTTAGAGGGAGCTAACACATGTTACTCAACGGGTTACATCTGATACAGCCTCACTTCACCTTGTACCACTTTCAAGATGAGCTTCTAACAAAGCGGCAAAGAAACTTATTATAAAGCAATAGTGAAAAAGAAACTTAGTCAAGAACAACAATTAATTGTTTCCTTTCAAATCACAAGTAAGCTGAGCCTCACCTCTAAGACAAATGCTCTGATCTGAATTCCTGTTATTAAGGTGATAGAGGCTATGATAATTTACAGAGGTGAACACAGAGGTTACACTCCTGACAGCTCTCAATTGCTTTGCCTAAATTAATAACAACTCTGAATAAAAGGCACCTAGTCCTGCTGTACAGTCTCACACTTAACTTTTCCATTAGTGTCACTGGCTTCCCAGGGGTCTTTTCTTGTACTTCATATGTTTATCGACAAGACATAAATGACCCTATATGCATCAGCTGGGCTCAGTGAGCATCTCTCTCTCTCCTCCTCTGCTATCCATCAAAATTATTCCCTGTGATTACACTATGGTCATGCCAGAAATACAGCCATGCTTTGAAAAGCTAAATAAAAGGCCTAGCAACTAATCCTGGAAACCCTATTCACGCAAGAAGGCTCGGTGTGAAACAGAGGTACTGCAGCTGATGAGGCTATTGCACCTGCATGTGTAAGTGGCACAAGTGCCTCTTGCAGACAGATCCCTACCGGTTTCCACTTAGCTTTTCCTTTTTACTGCTCAGCGGGCAGTTAGTTTATGAGAAATAGGGGGTTTTGCATGATGAAGTTGTATACAGACTGTGTGAAACAATAAAGCTCTTACCTGCTCTCGAGACACAGAGAGGCACTGCTGCTGTCGTGGAGCTGCGGATTCGCTGCTGAGCTTTACCCTCAGGGATTCCTGCTTAACCAGGGATGGAATCACGAGGCTGCCCAGGGAACACAGCAGTGTCACCTCTGAGAACGCTGGCTAATGGTATGGTTGGATTTATTTTGTCACTGTGACTTTAAAGTTCAAATAATCAACAAGAAATGCTCTCAAATGGACATTGCTTGGTTATATCAAAATGCCCATTCTAGAGCTGGCCTTAGGTCCTTAAAACTTGTAAAGAGTTACAGGAAGACAACTGGGAAAACCATATTTTCGGGTATATGCATTTGGTCTCTATGGATTCAACTAAGTAACTGAGAGACGAGTCAGAGCCAGGAATTCGGAGGAAGCTGAGCTCAGCTGCTCCAAATCACAATTTTGCTGAGGGACACAAATTACCCTTCAAAATCCTGTCTACCCATCTGGTCATCCTCTTGTCTGTGGCGTTGACTGTTAACTGCCTCGCATTGCTCGATGGGTTTATGATGTGGACAAACATGAATTAAAGAGCAAAACATGCCCATCGAAACTAATTTCCAGCGTGACCTATGCCAGGATTAAACTGAGGTCTCAAAAGGCAAAAGGGGAGCGTATCAATCAACTGCGCCTTAGAACTACCCCACCAGCCACAGAACACAAATCAGATATCATAAAGTGCTAAATCACCTTAGCTATAGACATGAAATAATTAAATACTATTTATTGATTTGCATTTTCATTGAAAGGGAAGAAAAATTACAATTAAGCTCTTCTGGTATGGAAGCTTCGATACGTTGGTCTCATATGCAATTGAGATTTTATTGCACTAAAATAAAACCTTGCAGCCTGTAAATTGCAGACTGCTTCCTTTCCACAAAGGAAAAAACCTTCAGTGTAACAAAGTCTGCATTTTAATGGATATATGCAAGGGATTCTGAAATTATCCTCTCTGGACACTTATTCCAGGTTTCAAAGTGCCTATTCACTTTAAATTATGGTGCTTGCAAGAGGCTTAAACGGAATTAAAATAAAAGGCAGCATCGATTTAAAATTAAAATCATCCACGCTAAAACACACAGTGTCAAAATACCTGTCTGCACTGAAGGAGGCCTCGCAGGCCAAAAAAGCCTCAGAGGAAAAACTTTGTCAAATGGCTTAAAAAGAGTTAAAATCGCTTTAAAACAATCACAGAGGATGCACCAAAACTTAGCGTTAATTAAAATTCTGTTCAATTAAAAAGAAAAAATCTGACAAGAAAAGCAGAAAGAACTTATTATAAAACAGTCGTTTAGAAGATAATGGCCTGTCCTCTACTGTAAAAATAAGTGCTTGCTAATAGCATTATATAAATAGGTCCAGATGATTTATTGACAATTCAGCAGTAGCAGGAAAATCCCAAGAAGAGGCAAACTCTCATCACCAAGCTCATAAAACATTTTGTGTCACACTTCACCTTACATTTAGAGATGGAACTGGATGACTTTAAGGTGTTTTTTTTACCACCCTAACAATTCTCTCATTCTATGGAAACAAATAATGCAAGATTTCATGGAAAAAATATCCTCTTGTCCAAGACAGTAACAAAAATCAGGACAGGTTTACAAAGAGTAACCTTTAGGAGCACAATTCCCTACCCATTTAAATAAATTTATGCAAGTCAGTAAGACAACTCACATGGATAAGAGAGGCAGCGATTTATCTCTGATAGTTATCAGAGATCCATGGCTACCTACCTACTCTGATAGTTATCAGAGATCCATGGCTACCTACCTACTCTGATAGTTATCAGAGATACATGGCTACCTACCTACTCTGATAGTTATCAGAGATACATGGCTACCTACCTACTCTGATAGTTATCAGAGATACATGGCTACCTACAAAGAACTGAAAACTGATTGTCAAAACCAAGGAAAACATTTATTGCAATCATTAGAAGCAAATCCCATTAGGTAACATTATATAAAGTATATGGAGAAAATAATGTGATATTATATAAAAACAATTCTTAATACTAACTTTCAAAAAGACTCAAATCTAACTTGTATGAGCTTAGTCAGGATCATTGTTCTAAATCCGTTATGTGTGGGGATTAAGTGCATGATGCCTTCCGTTTTATTACACTTTTTCCTTCTTTTTGCCCTGTTTGATGGCTTTCATGCTGGACTTGATGGTAAAAGGAAATATTCCACAGCTGTAATGTCTGGAAGTACTATCCTTGTGAAGAGTAAAGACTTGGTTGAAAAAACAAACCCTATCAACAAATTGCCGTTCCTAGTATTGTTCCACTGTTTGGGATTAGCTCAAGAATAGTGAAAAATCTCATGGAACCAGGACAGGTCCCTGCTTGTCTGGATTTAAGGTTTAGTTTGGGGTTTTTTTCCCCTAAAATTTGTAATACTTGGGTTGGGCACTGTCTTGCTCAGTGTGTTTTAGATTCGTTGCCCATGCACTCATTGTGCAGAAGCTGTGTACATACTCTGAAGTCTAGAAAGACACTCAAGTCTGACTTCAATGCAAATGAAGCATGGTTTTGGATGGGTACCGTATAAAATAGGTTGCCATTACAGATACAATTATGAATTCAAAACTCACTTCCCATTTCTGTGCCACAGAATTAGCATAACATTTATTGCTCCAGTGAATATTCCCTTTATATTCTGTAGAATATTCATGGAAATTAAATGGAAAAGAGGTACAATCGGCTTCATTAAAAATTCTAATGAATGTTTTCCATTTTTGGCAGTATTCCTCACACGCCATTAAAAACCAAAACAGTGATTCCACAAGAAATATAAGTGTAAACAAGCAAACAAAGTGTCCTGTGACTCCCTTTCCCTGTGACCTGCTATTGAAACAGTCCCCTCCTGCATCCTGTGCTCACTGCAACCCCCTTCCCATACTCCCCAAGGCAGGCCCCTGCTCCTATCCTCCCTCCTCTTCTTCGAGGAGGAAGATGCCCTGAGGAGATACAGAGGTGCCGCTGGCTGGTGACACGCTCCATGGAGCGGCACCCTTACCCAGGAACCACTTCCCTTTGGAGCTTGCTGCTCCTGATAGATTTGACTGATGTTGGCCAGCACATTCATCTGCCTTCAGGAGCAGGAAAAAGGGTGAACACTGACAAGGTGATTGCTTAAAACAAGCTTATAACAGAAACAACCACAACCCAGCTCACCGTTAATTCATTTCTTTCTCGGCTGTCAGACACATGTCATGTACAGCAGGCAGGTGCCTTCCAATGACTCTGTTTTGTGGTGGAGTGGGATTTCCCAAAAGGAGAAGAAAAGAAAAACAAAAAAGAACCTTTTAAAGCAAGCGTGGGTCCTCTCATTGGGTAATCCCCTGCACTGCAGATAAATAAAGGCACAACCTGTGTGGCAGCAGGGAACTGCTGTCAACACCAGCAACAAAGGAGACCGAGGGAGATGCAGCATGGATGCACCAACACAAGGCACACATGGCAGAGCAACACCTGATCCTTGACACCTCATTTACAATTTTAGGGATTGGTGGCAGGGAGGAAGGACTGGTTATAGGGATTCTAATCTCATACTACCTATGAATCTGAGGAATGAATGAATCTCATGAAGGTTTCTAAATCTCATTGTGCAATGTTTGCAAGATCAGGCACCATGAAGGTTCCACTTACATTCGCTCACCATTTCTCCCTATTCTGAAATGTATTTTTGTTTCCCCTGTTGAATGGGGAAACATACTTTATTGAGTACGAGCACACCTAATACTCCCGAAAAAGTAATGTTGCCACTGAATCCACTTAGATATGACTGGGTCTGCCCAGACAATCTTTTGCACAAAGACCTGAGGAAGTTGTAGTCAATTTTGTTAATAAAAAGGCTTTCCAAAGAGCATTTTGGTCCCTATCATCAGAGCCATCCATGCAAGAGGGACTGTAAGTGGCAAAAGAAGAGTGTGAAGTGCTTTGCAATTTAATTGTTTTACTACTTCTGATACTTAAAAGCTACTACTGTCTTTAGACAGCACTATCTACAGGAACAGCAAATCTAACTTGTCATATTAGCAGTTTGCCTGTACCAAGAGACTTGAAAGGCCACCATAAAGACACTGGATCAAATCATGAGGTCCAAGGAAGTGGCACGTTGGTTTCCCTGTATAAGGGAGAGGATATTATGCAACACCTTACCCTGGCCAAAATCAAGTCAGCTCAGGAACAGATAGAAAACAGTTCACCTATTACATACACTGTTTGCTGAACACTGAATATCAGACCCCATCTTGCCCAAAGTGACGGGACCACACGGCATAGAAACACCTGTGTTGTTTCTGGATGCAGAGCAGGAAGGAGCAGAAAGCTGCCCTTCTAAACTAGTTCTATGCCAGCAGGACGTTCTCCATAGACAAGGTATCTCCCTCTTCCTTCAGTCTCATCTTTCATAATCTCGATGCACACAGATCCTATTTAGTTACTTCTCCGTGCATCCTTATGTCTGGTTAAAGTACAAAATATTGGGAGAACAATTCATATGACAATGCAGGTTTTACAAAGCAACTTGATGAAGGCCACTGGGTAAAACCACAGCTTGACATTAGTAACCATGAAATGCTGTCAGTGATCCATCTGAAATGTCAACACATTTCAAATGTCCTTACTCAGTCGCCTGAAGCATCCAAAGGCAGCAAAATCAAAAAGATAGCTATCCCTTTACAAAAAAAAAGGAGCAGAAAGAGAAAGGCAATTAAGTCTTCCCCTAGAAGCAGCCCATTCACATTAAAAGGGTATACTTCAGAGGATGTTGGAGATGGAGACATTGTGCTTCAGTCAAGTTGAGTGAGGAACCTAGGGCAAAGCAATACGTCTGCATTTGAAATAAGTAGACTTCGAAACTGGAAAAGAGCTAGAAGCCAAAATAGTTCTCTAAACCCAGTGCCCACCTGAAAGAAGAGCACCCAAAAAGTGCAGTACTGGCAAAGGCACTCTCATCCTCCTCTTCTGCACGGTTATTCTGCAAAAACAGAGTGTTTGCTTGGGTCTCATCAAAATATTAACTGTGGAAAGAAAGGACAGCCCATCCAGGAGTGCAACCGATGCCAGCCTGGAAGCCAGGAAACAGGTTAAAAGTAAACAAAAGTCAGCAGCTCTTGTGGAGAGAGATTTCTTCAGACATCTCTCATGGCCCCAGGCAGAGACCTCGTGTTGCGTTTCCACCCCACTGTGATGGCATCATTATTACTGATAGCATCCATGGGCTGGCATGGGAGGTGCTCCACATTTCTGAAGACATTGCCCTAATGCTGTGTTTTATTCCCCTCTTCTGGTTCTTTTTATGTCTTATTTTCCCTCACAAGCCAGTCAGCATAGTGGAGATGTATGTGCTGGGCCGCCCTCTGGCAATACCCCTTCCCCTCTCTTTGAAAGGACTCAGGGCTGTCATGATGTCAAATCTACACAGACAAGAAAAAGAAAACCTGGGCCCTTCAACCACACTAATCAGTTTAATTTCAAAGGGAAAGCCCCTAGGAAAGATAAAAATTGTACTCCATAGATATTGCAGAATATAAACCAAAATTTTTCCCTTTGGCTTATTTTCCCACTGATTTCTATGTCCTTCCACAAAATCTGATACCACTGAAATTCACGTGTCCAGGGGCTACCTGCTCTTTGAGTCTCCTGTGGATATTTGGAAAAGGATGAGAAAGCAGACATAGAGGAACCAAACAGCAAGCAAAACTCTAGTTTATATTGCCTGTGATTTGTATCTGTGCATGACATGATCGCTGGCTTTTGTGCGAGACGAGATTGAGTAATTCTGAATCATTTGGTACTGTCTACCATGCCACATAGGTATTTTTAGATCAAAATGAATTTTAGATCAAAATGAATTTTAGATTCAATTTAGATCAAATTGAATCAGCAAGAAAAACTCCACTAAAGCTGAAATTTCAGAGCACTTCTGGAAATGAAAAAAATAAAAAGGAAACAATAAATACTGTTAATATATATGCAATATGCAATAAATATAAACGTCAATATGTATAACACGTGATAAATATAGATGTCAAAAGTCAATATACAGTATACAATAAATACTTTCAGATGCTTCAGAGAAATAAAGGTTGCACAATTTTTTAAGAAGAATATTTGAGAAGGAGGAATAAATTATTTATATTAAATATATGTATCCGTATGCAAAGAATGTATTCTTTGCTGTTACTGAATGCTTGTAATCTAGGAATATTATCACTTCTTTTGAACTTTATCCAACAGTTGTAAGCACAATAGTACTTTTGCTCCTGCTTTTGTTCTGTTTGCCATACAAAATTCTTTTCCTATCATTAGAATATCTATCATCCCACACTATGATGATAATAATAATAATTTATTTTTGGCTTTTGAGTAGGGAGACTACTGGAAAACATAAGAAAGGTTTAAAAGGTGAACTTTTCACTTATCATTGACCAATTACATGAAATTTCATCACATTTCAATTGTTCACTCAAAAAGCCTCTTTTCAAGTTCAACACTTTCTTAACACACCAAAATGCTACTTAAAACTGTCAACCTTGTGTTTGGTTTTTGTAAAGGTCGGGATAAAAATCCACACAGATGAAAGGCATCTTAAGGCAAGAAGACAACAACCACAGAGCATGTACAGACTGAAAGGCAGATTAATATCTAAAGGCATTTGTCACAGTCTTTAACCCTCAGGCTTCTCTTCCAGAGTTCTCCTCTTGCAAAAAGTGATGAAATTAAAAGGATAGGTCCTACTCAGTGGTTTTCTTCTGAAGCTCTTTACATAGGCTAAAGACCCAATCACTTCCCATCCTGAAACTGTACCTACTCTTGCAAACACAGGAATAAATGAAAACCACCGGAATGGAATATTGCAAGTATTTCAATACAATGCAACATAACCATTATACCACACCAGTAAGAAATCTTATGAACTATTAGCCGAGTTCAAAATGGACAATCTTATTAAAACTACTGATCTAGTAGGATCAGACAATGTGTTTTAATTCAAAAGATATTTTAAAGATTTTCTTTTTAAGATGAAAACTCAGTTGTTTTTTTTTCCCAAAGACTTCTTGAAGCCTTTTCTTTTTTTTACATTTCACATCTAGTTTTTTCTATCTATTTTTTTTTTCTGCCACTGAATCCAATAAAAGAAATTATATCAAGATACGTTTCGATTTTCTTCTTTCTGAATTTTGTCTGCTTTTTTGGATAGTGTTTTCTGGGAAAAAGAAAACCAACAAACCCCACTTGTCTTGTGTTTTGTAAAAAGGAACCAATGTAACCCATCCTTTCTTACACTAATGCATTTTTCTTCTATATTCACAAAAGTGTGGTTTAAAACATTGCTCCTTTTCCCAAAAATTCAGCAGTTGTTTTGTACTACACCAGTCCCTTAAGCCCCAGTTAGGCTGGAACTAAGATCTACGCAAATACACAAATGCAGGGGTTTCATCTTGAAGCGGTCACTCAATATCACCCAATAAAAACTATCAGAAAGGAAAAGTGCTTTTGAATATCTCTTCATTTCCATGTGGTGCAGAAACACACCAGCTTTTGCTTAATGTTAAGACACCCTTCAAAGCTACAAAAGTTAAAACATTTCTTAACGCAGTATATACTGAAACAATTGGACAATACTTCAAAGCCTTTGGTCTTAAGTCTTTTGGTATCACCACCATTCAAGAAAAAAGTATTTATACAACATTGTCAAACAAAAGTTATTTTGCAGCTAATCTGACAGAGTTTTGGAACAGAAGATAGTAAAAATCTATTGCATCCTGTTTATTTTCTGAAAAAGTGAAATAAGATCAGGTCAGGCACATTTTAGTTTTGAAAAACATTAAAAACATTGACACTGTTTATAGAATTTCAATGTTAAGTATTTATCAGCTCTAAACTAGGAAAGGTGTAAGATAAAACTAAACAAGCTTTCCAAGAGAGCGAAAGAAAGGAGCAGATAAGGCCAGATGACTATTTATCAAGCTCTAATACTCATAATCTACTAGTGGCAGGGCATGTGAACCAGCAACATTAAGACATACTCATCTAGAAATTTATATGATTGAGAAACACTCCAAGAAATTAAAATGATGTTCTACCTACAAGCCTCTTACTAAGAAAGAAACTTATTACTGCCTATTGCTTGGCTGTTGGCTGGAAATCCTTTCATTAATTTGTTCAACTACTACTGACAAGTTTATGTGTTTTCCACTAGTTTGGAAGGTATTTAATCATCAAATCTTTCTCATTCCTTTTCTTCTAACTCAATTGATTTGGAGATAAGCACATCCATGAACATAAATGTCCAGTCTCTCCTTTGCTACATCACCTCCCATTCTTGTAATTGCCAAAGACTGCAGAAATAGTCCACACAGCAGGTTGGAAACAATACAGCCCTAGCCTACCTATCCGTGCTGATCATAACCCTTGCAAATATCATTCCTGTTTTGTTTTAACTTCTTTTTATCCATGGGTGTTTTGAAAACATAAAAGTTCACCTTTTCAAGACATCATTATCTTTACAAAGTAAAATAATTTGTTCCTGAATATATAATGGACTAGATGTCCAAATAAGCCACTAACTGGCTGAACTAGAGAGATAGACAGGATATTGCATGAATATATATGAAACTCAGGCCTGAGTTTTGAATTCGATGTCACAAAAGCATTGCCACCCACAACAGCAAAACAAGCTTTCCTTGGACAGCCCTTCCTCATAAAAAAGAGCCAGATCTACACTGAATCTGATGTGTTTACCAAAGACTGTTGACTGTTTGGCATTTTAAATGAACCTAGAAAAACAAGATATGAACCCTGCTTTTTAGAGCTGAACATTTTTCTTGGACAGAAGTACACAGAAGCTGGAGGTTTTAGCAGTTTAATAACCAATTGACCATCTCCAGTTGAGGAGACCTAACAAGAAGCTGTCAGGGCTGAGACTGAGCCCTTGGATTGGATACTAGGTCATGCAGCCCACGAGGTTTCTGAACTGCCCCTTTCAGCATCTAGCATTAGTTTAGTCCTCGGCAAAAGAAGCAATTTAGTCTCAGGCTTTATTTAGCCTCTGGGAACAGTATGTAATCCAAAGAGCACTATAGAGTCAGCCAGTGCGGAGTACCACCATGGACAATACCTAGTGTTGTTCATGTTAGGTGAAATGAGATGGCAAAGACTTTATGCACACCTGAAAGATGCACATAAAGGCTTTAGGTTACTTTGAATAACCCATGGCACTTCAAAACTAATAGCCTTGTCTCATCCTCTGCATGATTTTTCCTAAGTTTACATTTCATAGTTATCCCACTACAGAGAGAGCTTTAATTCACATTCTTGAAATTAAAATAAACAAACCAAAAAACAAACTAAAATCATGCAGCTTTATTACATAAATTTAATCTTTACCTAATTTTCTAGATATTGCAAAGAAATATAACGACAAACACCAAATATATTAGCATGCCAGTTCAACACACTGGTGCAGCCTCACATCCAGACATACTGAATGTAATCCTATATGGGTACTTGGAAAATATGACTTTCTTCACAGCCATGCAGCTTCCACTGAACTGCAATATATACTTTTCACAGCTCTTTAAACACTAATTCCTATTGAAAACAGTAATTTACTATTATACATTTAGATTTCATAAATCAAATTCAGTATTAATGAAAGAAGATACAATTTCTGCGTAGAGACGCCAGAAGCACCAAAGTAGCTTTTATGTTTTCAGTTCCATTTTCTGATTTCTATGTGAGCTAAGCCAATCCTAAACATCACTGAAAGTGACTTCTAAAACGTATGCAAGAATGTCAGCAACTCTACCACTTGTATATCATTTTCTACATCCTGAAAACAATAATTTACATGGAAGTAGGACTGAAAAGTCGTGACACAGTAGAATTA
Source organism: Pezoporus wallicus (assembly GCF_028554395.1). Taxonomy (NCBI): domain Eukaryota; kingdom Metazoa; phylum Chordata; class Aves; order Psittaciformes; family Psittacidae; genus Pezoporus; species Pezoporus wallicus. The sequence continues at coordinate 4,898,381 of NW_026639755.1, forward strand.
CAATTGCTTGGATGTTTAAACTGTGCCTTTCCTGTTTTTGAAAACACCGGTTCTTTTAAAGATGAGATTATATTCTAAAATCTTGAGGTTTATGAACATAACTTTAAGTAGAATTGACCAAATTGTTGCAATTTTTAGCAGAAAGAGTTTTACTATTACAAGGGGAAAAACAAAACAACAAACCAAAACAAAATAAGCTTCAGCTTAATTCCACCCTCGCTCTGTTTCTTGGATAAATGCAAACAGGTTTGAATCTCCTTTCACTTAAATATTGCAATTCGGACTCAGTAGTGACACCAGTGTGCAAAAAGTGTTTCCCTGCAGAGTAAGAAGCCTTACAAATACGCATTTCTTGACTAAACACATAGACACATTATAAGTGATCAGCAACCCCTGTATAAGTTACCATATTATAATATACTTAACAAATAATTAAAACCACAACCTAGCACAACAGCTCTGTGTTGTTTTTAAGCACAACCTGCGTTTTAAAAGTGCAGAAATGGTTAATCCAAGTAGCGAGAAGAGTTGAAAACTTCTCTAGCTCTTTTTCGAGCTAATAAGTGAGAGGTTAAAGTAAAACAGCTAAACTCTATTTTGCTATAAAACTGTGTCCCAGAACAATCTGCTGCAAATGACAAGATAACAACAGAAGTCCTGAAGGATTTGTTACTGGGACTGATTCTGTTCAATGGGTTCATACAAATTGTTTGGAAAACGAAAGCGGCTGTGTGTTGTCCAAATTCACGGATGTATTAAGAAAGAGGGATAATAGTTGGAACTGTGTCAGGGGTAGGAAATAAACACAAGGAATCTGAATAGGGTAGGACAATAGGGACTGAGAGATCATGTGCAGTGTCAAGAGATATGATATAATGCCTTTAGGGAGGCCCAGCAAAGGATTAAAAATAACTCAAATTTGACAAGAGACACGGAAGATGAATCATGGGTAATGACAAAAAGAAACAGCATGAAGACAGGATCACAGAATTTGTGTTCCCCCAGCAGTAAGAAAGTCGAAAGGTCAGTGAAGAATCGGTAGGTGAATCAGGCACTTATGCTGTGCATTGCCATCAAATAATCAGCTTTCAAGCTTTAGAAGAGCAGTAAATTTACATACATTCACTTTTAAAAATGAGTGGTGATTTGTTTCAGACAATTCATCTTCAGTCTGACCAGGATTTCCCTCCTTTTGGCTGCTGAGACTGCATAACACAGTGGGAGAAAACAGCCTCTAAGAATGATAACCAAGAAACTAGCCATTGACTACCATTCTGCATGTACCTCTGGTAAGGGAATTGTAGTGCAGTTTCTCTTCTCTCTTTGGCAGATTATCTAAGAGACTGTTTTACAGAGTGTCAGCTGTGTTGTGTATTATGAGTTGTTTTAGTTACTTTTGTGGTAATGGAAAAGGGAGAAAGAAAAAGAAAGGGGAGAAAGAAAAAATGAATGAAGGGGGGAAAGAGAGAAAAAGGGGAACAAAAAAAGGGGGGAAAGGAGGAATCAGTGCTTATGAAAAAGCAGCGTTCACAAACTCAAATCTCTGAAAAGGGATACATATCACTGCTATAAAAGATAGAGCATGTAAAGCAACAAACAAGCTCTCAGAATTTCATAATTGGGAGATACAAGCTTCATCAAGTAAGATGTCAGGATTCTCACACTTTCAAAAAGATATTAATGTGCTCAGAAACAGACATCCTTCAGTCAGGCTGGAAAATGGCTATCTAAATTACAGAGTGACTAGAAACCATTGCACCTTGAAGGAGAGAGAAGAAGGAAAAGAAAGTAGAAAGATAATGTTCTTTGTTTTTATAAGCAGTGCTTTGAAATGTGGGGAAAGAGGCAGGAAAAAAGGATCCCAAACTGTGCCCAAAAGCAGAAAATTGAAGTACACTGTTGTCGTTGCATTTCACAGTTGAGATTGTGTTAAGTACTCTCCCTTCAGGAATTAATTCTTTTCAGACACTCATTGGCAATAGCTCTCTAAACATTACAGACCTTGCAATGCAAACAACATGCGTAATTCCTGATCAGTGAATGTTGCCCTGTCCAGCAGGGCAAGGTAGAGCTCTGCTCTTTTTCTCTGTAGCATTCAAGGTGCAGCAAAAGCACCACATCTTTGGTGTCTAAATGCCAAATGAAAAATTAAAGACTTCCTGCTTTTTACCGGTTTTTATAGTGCTTACCCTCAAGGCTTAGTATTGCATTTCACTATAATAATTCTCAGTAACTATATGTTTTAAAGCCATGTTTATGCCACAGACTGAGCTACCCATACTTACTATACCAGTTGGAAATGTTTCTGATTATAAAATAATATATATATATATAAAATAGAACAGATTTTTCAACTGTTAAATAATGCTTCAAAGTAAGTATGTCTGCCTTCTTCTAAACAGTAAGATTTTCTTTCCTTAACAAGACACATGCTGGCTAAGGGAATCACGTAGTTTTTATAGAGTCATAGAACAGTTAGGGCTGGAAAGGACCTTAAGATCATCAAGTTCCAGTAAAACAAGTTCTCTGTCTGAAGTTCGTTTGCAGTCACAACCATTAGATTCCATCGAAAGAGTGATAAATTGTATATAGGTGACTTAATCATTGAAATACATAAAATTTTTACTTTGCTTTAGCCTGCTGAGATTTATTGACATTTTGAGTGCTCTAAGAACGTGAAAGAACAGTTCCAAGCTTAGTTTCAGACTGGTTTGGAATCACAAACCTGACCTATTAATGTTGGAAAGGGAGATTTTGTTTCGATGTATCTGTAAACTCAATTCATGCAAGTTACACTTAAACTTGCATGTCAAAGAGACTGGTCGGGAACAGCAGATTTGCCAAGAAAAACAAGTTATAGAAAAACCTCTAAAACTGTTTTTTTTTCCTTTCTTTCTCAAATCTAAAGGTGTTGATTGTGTAAATATGTAGTAGGAAGCCTCCATCTGAATATCCTGCATCATGATAATGAAGAATGTGTAAGCTTCATAAGTGCAGCAGTTTATTAAACAGCTTTTACCTGTGTTTTGTTTAATTCTCTCTATTAAATTACTTTCATTCAGTACTTTGAAGGAATATGCAGCTCCTTTCACACCAACTTCAGAGGGAACTTCCTGATATTTTCAGTACATTATATAGCATATTGCAATAATTCAGGGAAATTTTTGTACCACAAAACACCAGAATTATCTCTTCTTGTACAAAAAAAAAGATATTCTCATATCAGCACTACCTTCTGCACCTCTCCATCAAACCGCAGTGCTGTGTGATGGTAATAGCTGAAAAAGTGATTCTGATGCACGTTCTTCTGACTACAAACAGGCTGATGCTTTCTGCATGTAAGTGAATAGCTGGTATTACATTACCAGATTTTATCCGGGCAAAATTGGGATAAATAATAGTTTCAATTATGAAAACAACTCTTCAACACTCCATCCTTACAGGTAATGTGATCGCCACACAAGCACATGTACATTTTAAGCTCATCTGCCATCTTTCCTATCACTTTCAAGGAAAATTCCATGGCAAAGAAAAGTTTCTTATTTTAATGATGAGCTATCATTTAAGTCTTTCTCAGTGCTATAAAACCTGTTACAGTACTGCTAAGTACTGCAGTATTGTTCAATCTGCAAAGAAAAAATGTCACTGCTTTGGAAAATAAGGCACTACAGAGGAAAGAAGAGGTCTTTCTCTCTCTGAATTACTGCTTTATGGGTCTACACCCTGTTCCTCTGGCATTTCACACTATCATAACAGTTATGAGACAAGGTGGCTCCATAATCCCTTGCCCTTTCCTACTGCCTGGGGATACTATTCCTGATGTTCCTCCTAAAACATCCATGAAAACTTACTTTTAGGTTCCCTCCTCCAGTCAGCATGTATCCACAGGAGCTCCACATCCCAATAGATCACCTTGATCATTGGCAAAGCATTTTTCCAACGGAAACAACTGGAAAATATACAAGCACAAAGAATTAATTGCAATTTTGGTTACTATTTATAGAGAGCTATAATTACAAACATGCAAACTAGGAGTGACAATTCAAGTCTACGACTCTTGAACAGGGCTAAGGTGGATATTCCTTTTAAAGATTCATCATCATATAGTTTCTTTACTTCCTCTGATTTTAAATTAAAACCTGGATCCTGACCCAGAAGAAACAGGCTTATAAAATAGCTGAAAGCTAACGTAACATTTCTTTAATGAATAGAACTCCTATTGATTGGGGGAAAGAGAAACACAATATGAATCAATTTGTGCCTGTTCTGACTGTGCATTTCAGTGCTAATGCTGAACAAGATAAGCCTGAATGGTACTTGGGGATAATTTATGGTTTTAATTTGTGCTATTTTTTTGGCATAATCTAGGGGTTAAGTTGTATTTTAGTTTAAATTCACCACTCAAGCAAGCCTGAGTAGCTTGATCATTTTTTATATTTACCTATCTGGTTTCTCCTGCTCATGCAATACGACAGTTTGGCAACACTGAAGGACAGGAACAAAGCAGAACCAGCCCGTCTTTTCCAGTTGAGATGGGCTTACAATGGCTGGCTGCCAGCCTCCCATCCAGTTGCTCTCTCAATCTCCCTCCTCAACAGGGCAGCCTGGTTCCTCTCCACTGGCTCCAGTCCTTCGGGAATAACATTTCCTCTGGTTTGGTTTCCTCAGGGCATGTTGACCTGCTCCTGTGTAGGGTTCCTCAGAGGCTGCAGCCTCCTGCTCCAGTGTGGTCCTCTCTATGCGCTACACAGAGATCTGGAGCCCCTCCTCATCTCCTTCTCCAAAGGGTGTTTTCAGGACTGTTTCTTACACTCCCCCCAGTCCTTGACAGTGATTTTACTTTCCAACATATGTTTTTACAGAGGTGTTGCACACATGGCTGATGGGCTCAGCCATGTCCTATAGTCTGGACACCAAAGCCAGCCATGTCCGGCACAGAGGTTCTCTTCACAGAGGCCATCCCTGCAGACCCTCCAGCTGCCAGCACCTTGACATTTATGCCCAATACACCAGCCTAAATGTATCTTCATTTCTGTGACCGTGTGATTCAAAATGAATAAAACCAGGATGGAAAGAGTGGGAAGAAGTTGGTCTTTCAGCTTATCCTGCAGCTATAATTCAACCTTAACCCTAAATGCAGAGCTGTCTCTGGTCTTGAGCCCTTACTAACACTTGACAATTTGAAGAACTAAAGTTGTAACTCCATGAGATTTGGCATTAACACATGACTAAGGAATAAATAAAGGAAATGGAAAGGCTTTTTCATCTCTGCTTCTTTCAGGAGTTTCTGCACTATTTAATGCCATCTTCTACTCTACACGTTAAATTGTCCCATAGCCTTGCCCGGCTTGGCTACAATTATCAGTGTCTGAAGCTGAATACACACATCTGCAAGCCAATGGCAGAAACAACCACAGAAGTTTCTGCATTGATGCAGAGCCATTTATTGTCCTGAAAAGCAGAATTAAGATTTTGGGGGCGTTTAATTCTGGATAAGATTGAGGCACTATATTTAATTAATCTGGCCCATTTATCTAGAAATTGAAGTACGGGGGAGGTGGGAAAGTCAACAGCTCTGATTATTAAATTCTACCTCATATCATGAGGCTCAGACTGTACAATCCTGCCACTTATATAAACATAAAAGAGGATGCAACATGTGAATTTAAAGACTAGTCCCAGGAGAGCTGCTGGAATGACTTTGAAGTTAACTGAATTGACACCAGATGAAAAATGAGCCTATACTTTAAAACTGCATGTAAAGTATGCTAAACAGTGCTGCCATTTCATTGTCCGTATATAAGTTGTTAAAAAGAATTACCACTTATATTGCAAGGAATCATGTGCTTATTCGTCCTATGGGATGCAAAGGAGATGTCATCTTTGCAGAATTATTGAAATCTGATGACAACAAGCAGATGAAGTAAGATGCTCTTAGTACAGTAATGGCTGTGACATGCATCTGTACAAGAAATAGAAGATGGGTGAAATCAGCCTTACATGCTGACAGATGAGCTTCAGCCCATTCCAAATTCACTTTTTGCCTTTTTTTTTTCATTACTCTATGGAAAAATAGAGGCTCAGGCTAAGATGTCTTGTTATTTTCTATTCTAACTCTTACAAAGTGTTGTTTTCTTCAGCTGTTGGATGAACAACAGCATTGATCATGAAAAAACTGATCAAAACCTGATACATATTTTCATAAAGCTTTTTGGTTTTTTAATTCTGCTGAATAGATATTTTAAATAGCTGCTGTCTTCCTTTGCCATTAGAGCAGGCCAAATTCTATGCAACTGATTGCTTTATTGTGGAGTCTAACTTTTGACTCCCTGGTGACAAAAGGCATAATAGATAAACAGCTGGGGTGTTCTCTTCACTCAGAAATTACCTTTGCCAAGAATGCTTTTGACTGTGAAAGCAAACACACACACACCAGGGAAAGACTGTGAAAATCATCTATGAAAAGCTGCAAACATTGCCCATTCCTTTTTTTTGGGATTTTCTGTCATGCTTATGAGTGTTCTGTGGAAGCAACTCATAGCACACAACTGAGCTTAGCTTCACAGCATTGCCAATTACAATTCTCTCAGTTATGCAGGGGAGCAAACAAGCACAGAAATGTACAATGAATTCCCTAAGATCATAAAGAACAGGTACAACACAGACGGGAATAGAAGGTAGCAACATCCATACGCTGATTTCCACAGCACAACTCATTCATTCTCTGCTTACTCCTGGGAAAACTGGACTGGACATTTAGGTACTCACGGACCTAGCCTCTGATCCAGTGCACATTTACTACCGGGTATGTCACAACGCACGTAGGTAACGAAAGAGGACTTATTTTAGAAAACATGTACATGCCAGAGGCTGAAATCATCTAAGGAGATGAAAGGTGAATCACTGATATGAAGAAGAAAGGGAGTTAATGTAACCAGTGTGATGCACTAGCAGGATTATTTTAGCAACAGCATTTCAAATGAGCCAAATACAGTAACAGCTATCAAGACCAAAGAAAAGATGAGAAGATATGACTACTTGGATGTGGGTTCCCAAGATAAAGATTTAGCCTGAAAACATGCAGGGGTGGCAAGAAGGGTGAAAGGCAGTTGCAGTGTAGTATGTAAGAAAGGATTCGGTTTGGAGAGAATACGTGGTGAACCTAAAGGGCAAAAGCTGCAGATAGCAGTCACAGGGAGGTCAATTAAAGAATTCAGAGGTAAGGGAGAAAGTGGATAGTGTTAAGGTATGAAGAGGTGAAGATCAAGTTTAAAATGCTTGTGGCTGGATGAGCAATCTGATCTAGCTGATGATGTCCCTGTCACTGTAGGAGGGGTTGGACTAGATGATCTTTAAAGGTCTTTCCAACTCAGATTGTTCCGATTCTATGATCACAGTGTATTGTTGCTGTGAAAAGAAGAACCTTGACTAGAAGGTGAGGATGAGAAAGGTAGGCACTGGGCTAAGGTTATTAGGAGTTGTACAGACAGGCATTAAGACCATCGAGAACTTGCACTTTTCATAAACAAAATTCTTGGACAGCCTGGGACTTTGCAAAAATTCAGTCTTTGTTAATATATGGATCAAACTCACAGACGAGCTTCAAGTGTGAAATATCCCATCCGGCTTGTAGCACTCACCAACCTTCAGACAGAAATAATAATAATAATAATGCGGTGAAATGGGATATGGCATGCACCATCTGGCAGCTGTGCAAACAAGAAGAAGAACCCTATGAAGAACGTTATTACACGTTTGGGGACCTGCTGATTGCTTTGCGTGTCTACGGTTAGACATGTTGGTCTGTAAAACTTGAGAACACAGGCTAAGTTGTGGATAATTTAATAGGTTGCACATGGACTTCACCTCTAGTTTATTAATTCCTTTTTACTCAACAATATATCCCTTTTAAAAGGCCATCATGCTTTTATGGTGAACTGCTTCAAGGTCTGTTCCAAACACACAAAGCTGAAAGGAAAAACTCTCATTTCCCTGTAACAGTAGGAGTGTGCATAGTGGCCTGGTCCTACCAAGGTGTTCAGTGCCACCACATAGCTAAGAATTCACATTTTATATTAACATATCACCTGTGCAGATGGCAAAACCTCTTCCCCTTAGAAAGACCAAGGAGTTTGTTATTCATGCCTCTTTTTTTTCCTTTATGAAGGAGAACAAAAGAAAGTGATTAAGGAGAGTGTGTTAAAAAAAAAACCAACCTCTTTAAACCAACAAGCTTATGGATTTTGAAGGACTGCCAGGAGAGTCATTAACAGAAAAATATTCAAAAGGCACTTAAACATGTTCTGTGACTTCAATAGATTTGTTTCTGTCACCCCAGAGGAAAACAGAACAACGAAAATCTCAGGCTTGCTCCCTGGCTGCTTCTCTGTGCTTGGCAGCCTATTTCAACTACCAATTCAGGCTTTTCTTTGCTGCCAGTATTCTCTCTCCTGCTTCCTCTCCATCCAATAAGCATTCATCTTCCCTTCACCTATCTCACATCGACTATTTCTGCTACTTGAACCCCTGAGTTTTCACTTCTTCTTTAAACCATCTCTATTAGCAGGGCCGCATATTTCATTGCACTTGACTTGCACATGGCCCCCTATGCATTCCTGCATTCTTTCCCAATCTCCTCTCACTGCCTCATGCCAAATCCTCTTCTTTCTGAAATGATGCAATGAGCACATCATGATGGTACACTGCAGCAGATGGTGCTTTGGAAAAAAGGGATCAAGTCCACAGTTCAGATGGAGAGATCTGAAACTGCAGATTGCTATTAAGTTTTCCAGGTATAGAGAGGAAGTTTGCATCATATGTCACACTTATTTAGAGATTGACTAGTAACTAGGCCTTAGCATCACTGAAAAGGAATTCTTCCTCTCAGTTCCCCTACAAACGCAGGAACATCACCTAATATTGATTCACCTGTTCTTTCATGCTGCCTCAGGACAGAAAAACACATTGTTTCAGAATCATGGAACCGTGGAAGGTTTGTTTTCTGTTGCTGTCTCTAGTCTTCTACGTCATCCCTACCACAATACCATTAGACCTTTTCTATATCTCCTAACCTAACATTATGGTTCTCTGCCTTATCCCATCCTTTCTGTGTTTGTCATAATCACAGCTCCATCTCTCCTCTTTTTCCTTTCAATACTCTTAGCTTTCCTTCCATTACTTCTGCATAATATCTTAGGCTTGTTGACTAGCTCGGCAAGGAACAGTACATGCTTTGACCAGTCCAGCCCTCTGCATCCTGATGACCGTTGCCTTGCTTTTTCCTAATGTCGACATTAATTTAGTCTCTCTTCGGATCCCAGATGCTGACGTCCACAAAGTTCTGTCAGATTTGGCATGTCGAATGACTGCTTAAGCCTCATTTCCTTAGGAAACCAGCTAAAACATTTCACTTCCTTTTTCTAAACTGGATTAAATAACTGCAAGATGGATGGAGTAGCAGCCGGACAAACATGACCTGGTCAGGAATGGAGCCAGGGCTCACAGGTGCTCCTTTCAAAGGCTGGGGGAAACAGTGCACAGTGTTGACTCATCTTTCAGCCCTCACGGATTCTCCTAATTGCTCAGTGAATTATTCACCTCAGCTTGCTATTCCCTCATTTATTCCTCTGACACCTACTTTGCCAGCGCATTTGCATGCAACACCTATTTGTCACCATCCTCTTAAAGTACCTACAATAAGGAATCCAAGAAGATAGCTCCCGCTTCCACAGCGCCAACGGCTGACCCTTCTAGAGGTGGGCTATGGCACATCGATGACAGAACAGAGAAACATTTTGAAGACCTGAATGATGAAAGAACACCTTGTAACAACCAGGGTACAATTGCAAGTAATGAAATATGCTCCAGTGCAAGAATGGATCTGTTTTAAAGCTGGAGGAGAGCTGAAATTGGTCAAATATAGAAGTATTTGTAATAAAAAAACAAGAGGAGGGTTTAGCATAGTAAACTGCAAGCTGACACGGCACTGTTTAATTAGATTTTAATTTAACTTAATTGGGAAAAATACTCTTTTTTTGCTGTGCAATATGTTCTTTTAAAATACACAGAGAACATAGTACCGTAGCTTTTCTCCCATTGTGTTCAGAAAAATGAATTAAATTTGAAGTTACCTTCTTAGTAGATCTCAAAGCCCAACATAATATCTGGTCAGGATATTGAAACTAAAAAATCTTAGCTATTTGAATCAGTGTAAAAGATGACAGAAATGCTCAGTGAAATGATGACTATAACGTACTGGTTTTCAAACAGGAGAAACACAGAGTTTTTACATGAAAGGCTGAAAAAAAAAAGCAGTTTTGATTCCCCAAATCTTCTCAGCAAAGATTTCAGAGAGGTTACAAATCTTAATTGACCACAGTACCACATGTCAGGAAAGGTAAGTAGTGTCATTCCTATGCCAAGGAGGAGAAAAGGAGTACAACAGGAAGGAGCAATAGGTCAAGCCTGGACAGCATGACAGCCTGGATTAGAAGCCAGGCATTGCTGGCTCTCAATTCACGCTTAAAAATCACTGCTTCAACAACAACAAGCACAAAAATTGTCTGTCAAATTTGACTGAATTTGAGAGACCGTTCTATAATCAACCATGACAGGGTTAATTCTCCTAAACTCTCACTAGCAGATGCTAATCTGCCCTGGAGTACATCCATGTTTCCAGGATAATTAGGAATGCAAATCTCAAAAAGCAGTTTTTAAGTGAAGAATTGTGCATAGCTTACTTTTATTATTCCTTTTCTCTGCCTCCCAGTAAAGTGGGACATAGACACCCAAAACCTTCAGCAAACCCTCTCACCGAAACTAAAATATTAATCACATCACATCAACAAGACGAGATGAATACACAGATGGACTGAAATAACCCAGCAAAACTGTAAGAGTTTAATAAAACTAATTAAGTGGGTCCGTTGTGAGGGAGCAGAGGGTTCCCATGAAATAGGCCACAACTCCAGGAGCACTCTGCTCTTCACAAGCTCACTTACCTACAGAAACCTGATTATGCTAGCTCCTTTCATCCTACTGCTCAGTAGAAAATACCTGAAGGGGAATCAGGACCCCACCAGCTGAATTCTAAACATCTCTTTATCTTTGGTTCCTTCTGACCTTCAGTCCTATCAATTGCCCATTGCAAGTTGCTCTCTTAAAACATTCCACTGAACTTCCCAGTATCCAGATACTCTAAAGCTACTTTGAGTTCAACCCATTTTGAACTCTCTTTTCTTCCTGCAGAAGGAAACAAACCAAAACCAACCCTCCATAACATAGACCCAACCAACACACAAGTACCTTCCCTACCAGGCTCCTACCTATTTCTGGAGAAAGAATTCTTTACTTCAAAGCAAGCAAACAGTCAATACCCTAACACCATAAACACATAGCTCCTGTATAAAAGACACACGAAAGAAGAAATGGGTAGAGAACTTGGGAAGAATGAGAAGTCCTACAAGAGAAAGGCATAATTTAAATTATGGAATTAGAAGAGAAGGAGGGGAGAGCATCAGGTCATCAGCTCTTATCTCCTGCTGATGGACTAATGGGAGTGAAACACCTTTCTTAGAGGAAAGACCCATCATTTTTTTTCCCCTCTTAAAATGCAAATGCTTTATTGCCTGTTCTGGAAGGATAATCCTCACACTGTGTTCAAGTTGCTTTTCCCCACCCACCAGTAGACAGTAGGGGTTTCACATAAAGCATAACACATGAAAGTAAATGAACAAGCGTCAAAAACCTGAAATCTCCTGGAGCGAGCACATCACAGCATGCTCAGCTTTTCCACACTGATTGCAGTGGCTCTGAGAACAAAATGGTTGGGGCTATAGCATAGCTGTTTAATTCCCTCAACAGAAGTCACAACGCTGCTTTCTGGGTTGTTCTTAACTTTCTTGACAGTTATCTTCCCTCATTGACCATAACAAATAAAAACCCTCCCTAAGATACAACAATACCAAGAGCACCTACTCACATGCTAAGCAGCTGGCCAGCAGCTGCTAGGTGAGATTGCTGAAACGTTATTTGGGGTATTTTGTCCTATCCCTGGATATCTATTAGGAAAGTTACTGTACTTTTAGTGATCTTTGAGACTTCATTTTCAGATTGAGTTAAGCAGGGGAATTAATTTCAAACTACTTTGGAAGTGGAGAAGAGACAGGACGGGATTGAGAAAGCAATGAAACAAACTTCATTTCCTTGGGACACAAGCCTAAAAAAGCACTGCCTGTGAAGCTGGCTCCAGAAATCAAGGTTAGAGTTTGGGCTCTGTAGCGGTCAGCTTTAGCTTAAGCAAAAAACTGGAGCAGCAACAATCCCTTCCAAGCCTCACATCTACAAAGCCGGCTGTTCTTAAAACAAATGTTTAAATAAAAATAAATAGATAGAAAGGAAAGCAAAAATAAAACCAAAACCCAAACCAAAACACAATAGCACAGTTATTCTGTCTCTCTAAATAGAGGCAAGACTCTCCCAAGCTCCTCACGGTTTCATCTGCTTTCTCCAAGTAACCTCTTTCCATCATTCTGTCTGAGTGGGTTTTATCTTTCAAAAGGTAGCAGGGGGGTGGGAGGGAAGGAGGAAGGAAATGTCTGTGTGGATGTCTTTGAGAGACAGAAAGGCAGAGAATGAATGAACGAATCCCTAGAGCTGAGTAAAGTAGCATCTACCCAAACATGTTTATCATGTTATTATTTCTGCAGTCAAATGAACAACTGGTTGACTGGCATTAAACAGCACAGTTAAATGAATGGGGAAGTGTGAACTTGAAGAGGCTTTTTTTCAGAAGTTAAATAATTTAATTTCAATAGCAGTGAGGTCAGTAAAGCATAAATCTAAGAATATGTCTTTAATTAAGTGATAAAGCTAATTGGATCTGGGTTTATTTCCTGATAATAGCCTGCACTGCTGAGATAAATGGCTTGGAAAAGCCAAGGGAAGGATTGCTCTTCTTTAAGCTCCTGTTGAGGGACAAGCTATGATTTGACTTGATCACAACACTATTTTTAAAGTTTGAGATGCATTTGAAACAATACAGACTACATTACTTTCATCAGTTAAGATGTAAAAAAAACAAGGGAGCTGATACATGACCATCATTTGATTCCCAAGCTCTACGGCTTTTGGTAATCCAGAGGCTGAATGAGAGAGGACCCATTGAAATACATATAAAGAGATGCTGTCCTCACTGTAGCTTAACAAAATGCAGTTTAATTTTTATGATGGGAAAAAAAAAACCTCACCAAAACCAAACAAAAATATGCCTAAACTTTCTGGTATAAACTACAGCCAAGAAAAAGATAGCTTAAGTATCTTTAATAGGCACTGATTCCGTGAATAATCCAACTTGATTTCACTTAGGAACAAACAAAAAGCCGGTAAGAAAGCTGATCCAATTAGTATTTTGCTTAAGGACATGTTTCCCTTCAAGTGCGCAAATGGCCTCATTGACTCCGATATTAGAGTATCTCACTGCATTGCATCAAAGTGCTAAACGCGTTGCAGAATCAACTCCTAAATCTCCAGGTGTCACAGCAGGAAGGAAAACATGAATGTGAAACCACAGAACTGCGGCAGAAATGCCTGCCCAAGCATTGGCTCCGAGAAGTGTAATTTTCCCAGAGGTCTCAGCAAGGGGTTAACTCAGATGCCAAGCAAATATAATTTAGATGTCAACATTGTTAATTATTTAATTGCTCATAAAAGCACAATGGGTGCAGACTCAGCTATGAATGACAGCTCGCTCCCGAAACAAAGCTGGGGCGGGGGGGAGGCTTGCTTTGGGAAACAGTGAGGTTTGTATTGCCTCTGTATCCCCCCCCCCCATCAGCCTGCTGGAGCTGGCTGTCCCACCCTCCCAGCAGGGAGACCTCTTTCACAAAACACCTTGGAGAGCCCATCGCTTCACCCAGAGAAGGGCCCAAGAGCACAGCGAGCCCAACCGTCCACCTGCATCCAAGCATAACACCTGCACCACTGGCTACGTGCCGTGTCCCGCGCCAACAGCACAGCTCACTGAAGTTTTCCTTGGGGTAAAAGCTCAAATGAGAAGCACCAAAATTTTACTTCCTTTGCTATTATTTTTTTCTCCTTGTCATAGAAGAAAACAAAGACATCAACAACTTGCTTTTACGTTATGCGCAATATAATATATTACACATCGGCAACAATTATACATTTCCTGGAGTAATTACTTTTCCCCACAGATTTACCATTCTGAATGTGTTTATTTGGAATGCAATATACTGTTCTGTCAGACCTTTTCTTTTTTGGGTCTGATTTTTAACCACAATACCTCTAACCTGATTAAGAAAAAATATTCCACACCGGTGGAAACTATTTTGCACAAGTATTTTTGTCCTGAAGTGAAACAAATTTTCACAGAACAATTTATTGAAAAAAAATCCTTTTTTTTTTTCCCAAACACATTCATGAAATAAACATTTTGACTTCAGAAAAAGTGACAGAGGAAGGCAAAAAGTGTAAAAACTGACATTTTTCTCTTTATGATATCCATGACAGGAACAACTGCATTGCTCTTGAACAAGCCCAGCTGAAAGGAGGTGTCTAGCTACCTGTGTTATAGTTATTGCCACACATTTGCAGCACTAGAATTTGGTTTATTATGGCTAACAGTCTGCTTTTGTGCCCCGTTGTAGGACATCTCATTAAAGTATTCCACAATCAATGGCTTTTTGGTTTCAGACTTGTCAAAACAAACCAAATTAAACCAAACAAAAAAACCCTACAGTTTTTCATCTCGTTTAATATGCAAGTATGATTTTATTCAAAATGCTAAATAAAACTTTGTAGTTGCCACTTCAAAATAAACCAATTTTTGATTAAAAACCATTATTTCAAAATTTCAAATTAAAAGCATACAGCTGAAATAGAAAAATATTGTATGCTTTGTATGTTGAGTATGCCAAAAACATTCCCATTTGTGTACAAAATATTCATGCTTCCCTGAAGCATAGATTTTCTATCTAAATTTTCATCAGAAAAGTTTAAAAAGCTCAATCTCCAAGAATGGTAAAGCTAAACCTAGCTTTAGGTTTGCCAAAATGAGAAATCAGGTTTCCCCCTTCGGAACGGCTGTGCATCACTCAGCGTCCACAGAGCAATAATTGACCTTATGGATCAGTTTGGTAATTCTTCCTGAGAAGAGAAACACCCAAAGCAACTATAAGTAAATATCACAAGATAACCCTCAAACCCCTTTACAGTATAGACAGTATTCATAATCTGGTTAATGTGATATGATTTTTTTATTCCTGCAGATGAACCAACCAAGCAAGCTGAGAATAAGGCTCTCTCTCTTTGCAGTTATGTATCACTAAGACCCTACAAGAATCAGACTTTTTCTGCTTCATATAGCCCTCCACAGAAAAAATTATAATTTATTCAGATTTTTCCACAAAAAAACTTAGATAATTTCAAAATTAACAGGTAGTCCAACAGAATTAAAAGTTCAAAAATGGCCAAATGTACTTTGGTGGAAGGATTTCTTTAAGGAGAAGTGAATTTCTAATGCAGATAAGCTTTTCTGAATACTTCCTATTACCTCATTAGCATGTTTTCTGACCTCTGGACTTGAAACTCTCTTGCACAGTCTGGATTCCTAATCTTGTTTAAACCCATATTTAAATGCAGAATAACTGATTAGCCAACATCCTTTGTGCTACACAACCACACAAGTTTCATGCTTTTATACTGAAAAGTGTCATCCATTGTTTTTCATTTCTCTGACCTTGCACTCTGAAAAAAACAAAAACCCAAGAAAAAAGCACTGTGTGATAATACTGTGCCTTTTTACTGCAAATTCAAGGACTTGTTTTTTCTAAAGGAGCACAGAATAAAACAAAAAGGTCGCTTTCCTGCAAAGGCGTTTGCTGGACTACATAGTAAACCATATTTCTTACGTATGTGAACTGACAGGATGCCAAGGAGTGCAAGAGTAACTGTTAAAGTTCCTGTGTGTATTGTGATTAAATCTGTCTGCAAAGGAGATGAGCTGCCTGGGGAGTTTAAGAAGTGTTGTCTATAAATCTCATTTCGTTAAATTATGACGCTTGTTAACGTATACTGCATGTATAGATTGCATAGCTGTTGAAAAAGGGTTTTAATTAATACAAATATTACAAAACCACCACCTCACAGGACCCTGCATTGAGTCCTCTCAGCGCCCAAGTGAAATGAGGTTCGACTTCTATTTATCTTATGCAATAATTCAATAAAATGCAGTCATTAGAGTTATGCAATATATTCCATTCCCCCCCAAATCTCAGGATTTCTAAATATTTTATAGTACAAATTTTATCTTGCCATACAGCTTGAATATTGTGAACACTTCCAAAGTATTACTAAATCGAAACATATTTACAAAGAGGAATGTATCGCTTCCATTACTCTTTACTTCTTTTGTTTCCTATTTTGAATTGTAAGACATTCATTTCTCCTGCTTTCAAAGCCACAGGTATATCATGCAAGTCTTCACAGTGGGTACAATGCTGGGAGAGCCACCTTAAAACTAGTTTCATACGGGAAACTATCAAAATGGTCTTCACTTGCACTGTTCTCCATTGAGTTAGAGATTACTTGCTGCAATTAATATGACTTTTGGATGCACACGTTTTGTTAGAGAATCAAGGGAAAGTAATTACGTGGCACTGCAAAGCATAAGATTCACTTTTAAATCCCTACACAATTTCAGTGTGGTTTTGAAACTAACAATTATATCTTAAAAAAAACTATGATAATCCATTCAAGAAATTTGCTAAAATGAAACACTGAATAAAAATAGTTAACCATCTTTGTACAATTAGGATAAATTTGGATATCAATATGAAACTATGTATATATTTATACTAAACCACTAAATTTTAATGCTAGAAACAGCAGTGTGCTGTAGATGCTAATCCAGAGTAAGCCTTGAGAAATGCAGCTGTTTATCTCGTACTGAGTTTCAGCAGGGATAGTCTTTAAAGGGTATGTGCTGATTATTACTGTACAGGTTTATGATTTAATTTGTGACCTACATGTCAGAATAAAAGCCACAGAGTGAGATGGCTCAATTAACCTCATCTGCAAATAATTTGTAACACAGAATACTAGTAGTGTGATACCAATCCCTAACCCTCCGCTATTTTCTGAATCAAAGTACACATGCAGTAATTACTATCAACTGCCATTAATGCTGCTGGTACTTGAAATGGGATTAAGGATTTAACACTGGGGAGGGAAAAAAAAAAGACCCAGATATCTTTTTAAATTCAGTTACGTTCATTTGAGAAAGAAATTTAATGTTATCCAGATTGAAAACAAGGGTCAGAGTCATTAGAACAAGGAACCTCTTTTTATCTAACCCGAGGCTTAATTAAGCTGTGCAGCAAAATACTCCTGTTGTGTGATACAACAGCCTGATCTCTTATTTGCTTATTCTACCAGGATACCTGCTACTACTCTTCAAGGGGGAGGAGAGGAGCTACCATGATTATGAAGCAAAATATGTACAGTAGTTTTTAATTAACTATATAACAGTGTGAATCTCATTTGAAATAGAGCTTAAGGAGGAGAGCGATGAACATAAAATGAAGAGCTAACTGAGTGATGCTATATAACCGCTCTGGGTTACTGTCATTTTTCCTAACTTTCCTGGAAAAATAAATGTCATTTTTCAATTTGGTCACATACAAACACGAAATTTCAATCAACTGATCCCTCAGTAGGCACTTTGCAATTGTGTTTCTCCTTGAACGTTAATCATAGCTTTAATTCTTTCTCTCCCTTCTACTGGCAGTTGTTCGCAGCACTGTTCTGACTTTTATATGCCTGCCTTCAAGATTTCCCGCTTCGCTGCTAAGGACTGATTGAAAAAGAATATTGTGCCTTTAAGCAAAATGCCTTGTGCTTGTTAACAAGCAAGGATTCTACAGACACACCATTTCTAAAATGGCACGCTCACACCGGTAACTTTTCCTCCCCGCAAAAGCAATATCTGGAAGAGCATGTGGCAATAGTAAAGCTTTCGGGAAGGACAAAAAAATACAACAGGAAAAATCCCCCACCCTTCTGCTCCGGCTCTGTGGGCTAGTATCCTCTCCTTGCGTGATCAAAACAAAAGGAATAAGCACGACAGATAATCCCTGAATACCCAGCCTTTAAATATGCAGGAGCCTTACTCACGCAGAAGCAAGTTAGGTAAATGCATGCGTTATCCAAATTGGAGGTGTGGAAGCAACAGACGGCAAACCCCCAACCTTAAACAGCTTCAAGCTCTTTATCTATAAGCAGAAATTCAGCAATATAAAGGAAGTCTTCTTCCAGCTTTTGGATGGAAAATAACTAAGCAAACTTGAGGTATAATTTGTGGTCATACTGAAGTGGTGATGTAAGGAAGCTGTCACTTTCCATATTTGTCTAATGAGCAGTTGACTTACAAAGGCCATAAGGTACAGGCACATCTCGTCTATTTGCACCTACGATCTTTATGACAGCTTTCTAGAGACAGAAAAGAGAAAATAATTGGTATTTAGCTCTTTTGTGTTAAAACAATGCCTTTCAAACTGTCAGGCAAAACTCATTTAATGCATATATTGTACCTGCTAAATTATGGTTACGTCCAGGTAAAGAAACTTTTGAAGAAATAAATTCTACACTTAAATGTAAGACTCAGCACTGCCCCAAGCATATTTTTAGAAGGCAATGTATCATGCAAAAACCATGGGATGGAAAACAGACTCATATGAGCATTCAGTTCAGCACACTGGTCTAAAAATCAGTGTTTTGAGTCTACAGAAACCAACCTTTTCTGCACAATTTCAGTAGCGATCTCACAGCATACCCTCTTGGAGCATCTTCTAATAAATACAACATATTCAGCCTGACCTCCACCAGCAGAAGCAGAAATATACTTGTGTGTGCAGGTAACGTGATAAGCAAAGATAATTTTAAGTCATCTACCTTCCTTCTTATGGATTCCTCAAGGCACCAAGTCAAAAACATGACTACGTGCTTGCTGACCTCCAAAACACAGTGCCTCCATTGCCCGTTTATACTCTCCATCCCCTGCCAGGCTCCCCATGTCAAATGCCCCTCCCACACCCCTCTCTAATGTTTGCTGGTTTTAGTCCGTGAACCAGGGGATTATGTCTGATATTTAAGCTTCATTTTTGAGAAAGAGTTTTTAAATATTATATTGTAGGGGAGAAAAAGTGCAAACACAAGAGGCTGAACAACTCTTAGACAACAGGGGGGAAGGGAATAATCAGCGACCAGCATCAAGAGTGCACAGAGTAAAAAAGGAATATCAGCATAAAATACACAAAAATTATGGTTAAACACATTGACAGTGAAATTCCATTCAGGATTGTCACTGTTGTTTGATTACCATTAACTAAAGAAAATATTCTTGTATAAATAAAGAGACTGCCCATCATATAAGGAAAATATCCAAGCCATGCTTCATAGATGCTACAAAGTAAATTCCTTTCTGTTCCTTAGCTAGCAGTAGAACTACTACTGCTGGGGAAGAGCCTAACTTTTACTTTTTAGTGAAGTGAATTAACCAGAGATAAGAACACAGTCTCAGTCACAATATTTCGTTTTACCTCAGCAATTAGATGAACTCACACTTAAATAAATAGTTAGATGCAACAAAATTCACTCCTCCTCTACCTGCCCCCTCAAAAAAGAAAAAAACAACCTACTTCAGTGTGATAACTCCAGAAACAGATTTATCTATTTAAACATCTATTATCAAACAAACAACAAAGAAGAAAATAAACCAATAAACCCACCCAAACCACTAATGGGAATTACAAAGAGTCTGTGAGTTATGGACACCTAAAGCAGCGTCACACCAAGTAATGCCGTACGAGGCAGTTAACTCTGTACTGCCACAGAATGGAGTATGTTCTCCTTAGGCATCTGCACACAAAGCTGCAGATGAAACACACAGGAAGACCAACACCAACCTGTACCCAAACAATATACTTGCTTACAAAAGTAAGCAAATGACCAGGAATAACACACCAAGACAACACACAGACTAATGCTTGAAGTACCTTTGACTATGGTAACCTTTCTCAGAGGGATGCAAACTGAGGTTAAAGCAGGAAGTATACATGGAAAATTGCTACTTCGTTCATATTGCTTTAAACATGGCTCGATCTTGCATCACAGATTAGCTTTGACAATCATGATTTCCATGAG
Source organism: Pezoporus wallicus (assembly GCF_028554395.1). Classification (NCBI taxonomy): domain Eukaryota; kingdom Metazoa; phylum Chordata; class Aves; order Psittaciformes; family Psittacidae; genus Pezoporus; species Pezoporus wallicus. The sequence continues at coordinate 4,918,598 of NW_026639755.1, forward strand.
ATTGCTAGGTGCCTGGGGTTTTTAAATACAAGACTTTGTTTTAGTATTAATCATCCACCAATTTATATACAAAAGCCTCAGAAACAGTTTGTAACATTCCAACTTTGACAAGACCAGGAGAAAGCCAAAGGATACATCGCTGTATCCAACAGCAGAAGATAAAGCACCGTACAGGGCTGACCAATAATAGCTTGTGGCGGAGACAGCGCTGAAATCCATTTCTCTATTTCTTTTAAACCCAAGCAAACAAATTCACAAGCCTTGCCTTAATATATATACACAGGACTAAAAAGATACTATTGGAAACTTAAGGAGCATTTTACCAAGGGGGGTGATAGATAAGTTCTGCTATAAAGTGGAGTAAATTTTGCATCGCTTCAGTTAACATGAACTGGTAAAAACAGGGAAGAAAATGTGCTCTATAATTCTCTGCAAGTTTATTCCACTTGTCAACTTTCACCCACAGCAGAACTAAATCAGAGTTGTCAGTATTTACTATCAAGCTTTTCGTTGTGCAGCTGCCTAAGAAGTTAATAAAATAACTTCTATTTTCTCAACTAGAAGGGAAAAAAAGATAAAAACAAACCTAGTTTCATCTTGTGCAAATACTTAAGTCTCTTTAGAGCAGGAGCAAACTATTGTTCCTGACCCTTATATGCCTTATAATAGCATTAATCATGCTAAATTCTTTTGGTGCTCATGTGGATATAATGTAATTAGAACAAATTCCTGAAGATAATTTCTTATTCCCATTGGTCTTCGAGGCAAATCTAAAATGTACTTAATTCCTATAAATTAAAACATGCTGCAAAACTTCTCTGGGTAAAATAAGGTTTATAATGTAAATAATAAATACCAACAAGAAAGACTAAAAGTTATTAAACTAAAACTGATATAAACTCAAAACCAGTTTGTTTCTAATGTATTTTTCTGTGTTTTCACCCTATTACCCAAAGCAATAAAAGCCTTCAGAGTACTGTCTCAAACTGCAAATGCAGATTATCGCCCTATTAAAACATATTTCTTTTTAAAACACTTAAATCTGGAAAATATTCTGTACGTGTACGCGAGGCTAATCCCAAAACACAACTTTAAACCTGGAATCCAGCAATATTTACATCCTAACAAAATGCTGGCAGATAGAGGATATTTTGAATTCACACCATGTGCTTTTAAAAATGCTGTTCAGAGGGTTTATTATTCGGGTTTGTTTTGGTTTTTAAGCTGAATATCAATTAAACTTGTTTGCCAGGAGTGTAATTGCTGGGTTTCATATACTAAAGTGCTGAAACAAGCCACAAAACATCCTTTAAGTCAAACCATAGACTATTTGGAGGACAAGATTCTTTATCAATAGATAATAATTTTAAGAGTCCTCCTTTTTTTTCCTAGTGTAACACATAAACCCACAGATTTAGTACACAATCTCATTTAGAATGCATCCCTTTTAAAACATAAGGCAAAACAGACACAGAACTTTCACATTCTCAAATAAGATTAAAAAACTATCAAATTTTTCAAATCTATGCACAAATTTATCCAATCTATGCACAAATTTATCCAATCTATGCACAAATTTATCCAATCTATGCATAAATTTAAGATGCAAATTAAAGAAAAAAATACATTTAAAAAGATTTTGAAGTGTTAGTTGTTACTATGGAAGTTTAATACGGTGCATGTAAAAAGGAAACCTGTAAGTCAGGCTTTCCATATGAAAAGTGTATCCAGTGACATTTGAGACAAAAAAAAGCCACTTTTTGAAGCACTCCTCAATAATGATAAATACTAGACATCAGGATGTTTATAGTATGTCTAGCTAAAATGTGTTTCCTAAACCAGCCTATTCTTTGGAGTAAGGTTCATCTGTGAGAAAATGATTAAGTAATTCAGGCAATAAATCTGCAAAGGAAAGAACTCATTTCTCCCAAGCTTCTCACAATGACCTGCAATATTAACTGTCCATAAAATTCAGATTTCTGAATTACAATCAAAAAATGTTTAAAAATAAAAAAATTAATCAAATAATAATAATAACTAAAGCTGCTCTTTTATGTAGCCTTTAATATGATTGTCTTCCTCTTATAAATCAAATAAGGTCTACTGGCAATCATTAGGAAGAGATGGAAGTTTAGGACCAGACCAAAAGGGATTTCAGAAACACACAAACAAAGAAGTTTGATGAGTGCATTTCACACAGCGAAGGTCCACCACTGTCTAGGTTAGCAGCCTGATGCGAATGATTTCACTTTCCTGTGTTGAATAATGTCCATGGAAAATAAACTTCATTAAGTTCCTAAGTAGCAGCATTTCATTATCTAGTTTAAAATCATGCCCCTCATCCCTCCATTATGTACCCTTTCATATTGTCCCATATTACATCTCATATCACAAAACAGATGAATTCAGTAAGTAATTTTTAACTTAACTGGCTGACGTAATAAAAGTATTAATGTTTTCATGAGAGTAAGTATTCTCTTCCCCATAAATGCCTGATTATTGCTTGTGATTTAGGAGTAAAGAGAAAGGGTGAAATGAAAGCAAAACCAAGCTTAAAAGCTATAAACTTTCCAGGAGCCAAGACTATGATTTCCTCTGTTTACATGACACAAACCAGAGAGGGTGCCCCTTCCTGCTCACACCCTGTGGATGTTGCTGCAGCACAGTAAATAATTATAAACACTTCCCTTTGTACAGGACGGCTTTGTTGATAACAGCAAGTACAGCAAGCCTCTTGCTCAGAAATCAAATAGTACGTGGCAATCGAGTATTTGTTTTAATAAGATGCAACTGGAAAAACTGTGGATGCCAGCGCAGCCTGCAATGTGTCAATACCACTTCATTTTCACCTCTGAGCACGACTAATAGGGATGCTGCTATAAAAGGTTTTCATAACGTCGCGTGCAGCGTAGGGCAGGGCTGAGGCCAAGTGACATATCCCACGTGTTTTCGGAGACTAAAAACAAACTAAAGACAGTCGTCATCTTTGGGGAAAACCATAGCAAAATAAATACACGCACAGAGAAACATGGATGCGCTTAAGCCATTACACGCACAGATTATGGATGTGCTTAAGCCATTACACGCACATACACACATGACCCTCCTTCACTCCCCCAAATAAAACGTAGCAAACTAGAAATCACCTTGTCTCTGTACTAAGTGGTGAATCTATAAACTACTTTCCACAGAAGTCATAGGTATGCCCTTTGTAAAACCAACATCTTTGTACAGACAGTATCAGTGACAGTAAGAGCTCCTTTTCTTGTTCTCCACAGATCAGGCATGGGAATTCCCTCTACCAAGTCCTTCATTTGTGAAAAGCTGAAGAACAAAATCCCGTAATGAAGCCTGGAGTCTCCCTACTCCCTGACCTCTCACTCCCCAACCCGGGTCCCCCCTACACATTTCCAGTTATTTGAAATGGAAAGATGCACAAACCTCAGCAATGCATTCACAAATCCTCAGTCTAGAATCAGGGGCTATTATTCACCCCTGGGTCCTTATTTCTCTGCTATTTAGTTCATCGCCTTGCTGTTGCTATGGGTGGGGAGGGCGGTGGGAGAGGCAGAGGAAGGTATTACTAAGTTCCCAGACCTCCTTAAACTGCTCAGAGCAGCATGGCTAATCTGACCACGCAATATTCAGAACAAGTGCTCAGGCAAGGAACCTTCCCCTTTGTTTGAAAAAAGCAAAACAAAACAAAACCCCCTTCCCCCAACCTCCTTCCGTGCACATTAAATCCATTTTTACTCCATACCGTGCCTTCCTCCATCCACCTCCTCCATTTCAAGACCCTCTCCAACTGTAACAGTCTCTTTTTGGGGTCCTGAACCAGCTGGTGTTTTTGCACATACAGATAACCACTCAGGAGCGTTGTCTTCATGGGACTGCTCCCATGAGCAAAGATCCTGAGATGCCTAAGGATGACAGAGCCCTACACAAAGAGTAAAAAAAGGAAAATAAGAATATGTAATCTCTGGCCTTTAAACACTTAGGGTTGAATACGCAGCTACAGCTGTACTTTGTGTGGCATTACCTCCTTCTCCCAGCAAGCCTTCTCTCTGCAGTAGATTTTGTGGCCATGCTTTGACCAGCTAATCAGACTACACTCATCTTAATTGGGCTGTTGCTGCCAAAACACCAAAAACTGCAGCATCTCGCCTGCATGAGAGCAACCCACCCTCCACGGCAATGACTGAGCACAGCCCAGACCTGCCGTGCTGCATTTGCCTTTCCCCTGAATGCAGTGTGCTGTACCAGGTGCTGGCTGCCTTGGAAAGGGGGTATTTTGATATCACACAAAAAGCGAGTGGTTCGCATAACTGCCACTATTTTTAATTTCCACTGTTTAATATTAAAGGATTAAATACATTAAGAAAAGGGAAGAAAAAAGAGCAGTCGTTCTTTACAAGGAACAAAAAAGAAACCTCATTTCATTTCTGTCTGGGGGTTTTACTTAATACCCATTTGTTCACAACAGTACTGCGAGCAAAAAAATATTTGTTTGATATAAAGGACATTGAATAATTTATGCGATATTTAATAATGCAGTAAACCAGGGAGAGTTCAGCAAGACAGGCATGGCACTCTATTTGCCTTACCCGCCTTGCTTACCCAAATAAACCCCCACACTTAAGGGCCATTAGCACATGCAATATAACTAAAATATACTGTCTGATTTGGAAATGAGAAAAAAAAACGGTTCTAATTCATAGGAAAAAACATCAACTTTCCTAGTCCTGTATTTTTAGTAAAAAATAAGGGCTTCAAGACCAAACCAAAAAATTAATGGAACAGGATTTATATCAGCATCCAGTCCTTTCCAATCGAGTCCAGAAGCCGTATGAACTAAGTCACAGGAGAGTATTAGTGTGATAAATGACTAATGGTTCCTCAGCATGCTGCACAGTGTATCCTGAAAGCAAATACATTTTAGAATACCAATAATTGCATCAAGCCAAGTACAAAGCTTTCACAACATATTATGGGTCTCCTGACTTTTCATTCTTTAAACAGCCGTAATATACATAAGCAATATATCAACTTCCAGAGCATTTTGCTTTGTTTTCTGGCTTTTCTAAAGCATGTAATATACCTTTTACTCATTCCTTAACTCCAAGGTTTTTCTCCCTCCTTTGGCACCTCCAAGCAAAACAGATATGAACCCAGCTTTCAAGAGAAGCTATTTGTCTGAGTGAGAAAAGCAGGAAGAACCTGTATTTATAGATAAATGTACAGAATACTATGCAACTTTCTAAAGATCTCCATTTCTTTCTCCTATTTTCATATTCGCTAAATATTTTTTGTGAGCTATACATCAAGGCCTGACTTTTAGACAGTAAACAGATAAGGAGGGTTTAAGACCTCTGGATAAGAAAAGCCCAAACATGCAAGTCTAGGATTTAAGCATTTTTGTCTCCTCCGAATTATAACTTAATGTTTAGTCTGTTGAATCAACTCTACATACTTCATGGATTATAGGTTTGCTTTTGGGACCGTGAGCTGTATTGTTAAAGAACAAAATGTGATTTACAGAAACCAGTGTGATCTTGCACGTTTCCTAAACTCATTATAAATAGTTGGTCTGGGATTATTTTTTTTCTTGTAAAAACTTGTTTAGTACAAATAAATTATTCATATGAGAATGGACTACAGAACCTTTAAACTGTATTATTTTGGACGGTATAAAAGACAAAAGAATACCTATTTCTTACAGAAAATCATGTAACCAGCGAATATACATGTCTATACTCCATCCTTTTTATAAACACTGACTTCAGAGCTACTAGAAAAGTTGAAAGTTTACAACTTTGCTTTCACCACCAGCATCAGGACCCAAAGGAGACAAATTTCACTTGTACTGCACCCGTGTAAAAAAAGCCAAAACAAAACAAAACCAAACCAATCTTTGTGACCCCTCACCTGAGCTAAAATACGCTCTTCTATTTGGCAACACTCTTGTTTTCCATGAGAATTCCTAACGCAAGTTATATTTAACTGCAAACAATAACAAGAATTGTACGCCTAGGTATCACTTCAAACCAGATTTTCCCATTTGCTATGTAACGGATTAAGTTGTTTCTCAATTTAATTTTCCTTGTCAGGTTATTGTTTTAATCAATTTGGAAGAAGTCCATCGCTTCAGGAACTTCAGTGTCCTCTTATGCCACACAATGGCTCAGGGATGTTTGCTTCGGGGAACTTCAAACTCTCACTTCTGCTAGAAGCAGGCTATCGTGGCTGCTTTTGTCAGTCTCCACTCAAGCTCTTTTTGCACACTCACTGAGCAGTATAACAAGTTTATAACGCCTGATACAAGAGGCCATTAATAATAAGCTCCAGACTTTACCGAAGGAAGATCACCAGAGATTAATAATTGTAATCATTAAACAAAAGAAATGCTTTTTCAGTTATTGCACTTAGAAATTATATACGGTTTGTGTTCATCAACGTAGTTACACGCTGCTAAATTGTAAGGCAGATGACATAGCATATACCAAGTTCAATTTCTGCAAAATAAACAAGTATGTGCAGCTGCTGAAGGATTTTGTTCGTATCTAAACCAGTGTCATCATTACAATGCACTCTGCTATTTACAGAAGAGATAAATCCCACTGGTTTTCAACTGAAAAGCCCCATCATTAGGCTAAATTTCATGTTTGTCTACCCAGTGACACATTGGCCATTCCGCAATCTGTATGTTTAGGAGAGCACAGAGGGCATGCAAAGGAGAAAGTGAAGGGCAGGAGGGCAGGGAAGGATTTTTTCAGGCCTGAAAGAAAAGATCATTCTGTGGGAAGACAAGCACATATATTGCCTTGTTTCATCCAGAATCCTAGCAGCCAGCTTGAATAGCAAGTCAAAGCTGCAGATGGCCTCTTCCATTTTCAGCGAAAGGCAGGGGAGGAGGGAGACACAGAGCGGGTAGTTGCTGAAGCATAGCTAATCCAAGAGGACAGTTCATGCTTATTATAGACCCATTGCTGATAATAAAATCTGAATCAAACTGCCGACTGGAATCCAATTGAGACTCTCCACTTCTTTAATTTTTAACGTTATGGAAGCACTTGACACGGAGGTGGATCAAATATCACTAGTTAGCGTGCAAATACTTACTTAAGCAATCCAGCATGGCCCAATCTGTGCAAAAATTTCAGGTGAGCACCGTGAAACAACAACTAATTATGATGTTCCATTACCCCTTCTCTAACCATCACAATTGGCCCTAAGTGGTCACGGCTGATTTATTTCAATTAGGTTTCACAGGCTTAGAGTTATGACAAATTCATGTTTTGGCTGCAGGAAATTGGTAGCAATCACGAAACCACCAAAACATCAAAACAGAAGGGAGAGCCCCTGCTAACAAGGAGGTGGCTCAAATCCCTGGGCTGGGAGCAGGGCGGCGAGGCAGACAGAGGTTTGGGGGGAAACTACTCCATCTTCTCCTGGGTGTTTCCTTTCTTCTAAGAGGCTGGGGAAAAAGAAGTGCCTCCTCTAGATGGCACTAGAAAAAGAAGGTCGTGCTCGAGTGCTCTAGCAAAGAGCAGCTCTTTGGATGCAGAAGGTTTACCTGCTCTGTTGCCTTCAGTCTCTGCCCGTACAGTAATTGCACATAAAAAGGCGGGTGTCTGCAATGTAGTATATAAGGTCTGTATCTAAAATGATTACATTAAGAAGTGCACCCGAAAGGCATGACTTGGCAATACAGCAAACTGTTCTCATTTATGCCAGTAAAAGAAGAAAAAAATGAATTTCAGTCTACCCACAGATTCAAATGCAAGTTCAAATTCAGATGTAAGCACGTTTCATTCTGAAATCAGAGACCGAACCTGGCTTGTCTTTTTAAATAATACCTTTGCTATTGAAAAAGAGCAGCACATTCACACTTCTTGATATAAGCATTAATTCCAACAGCCGAAAATGTTTTATACAAGCATTAATTTCAACAGCCTGTCAACTAAACTCAAATGATTGAAATTTACCTATCTTTTATGAATCAAAATGCATTGCTTCCTTCCCACAGTTGACTTAAATTTGTAAGTCTTCTGGTTAGTAACTCTTTCCTTCCTTAGCTCTACCTTCCTATAGCATGGAGGAGTGGGGGAATCCTACAGTACTTAAAAGAAATACCGTGATATTAAACACTAGTAAGCCAGAAAATCTATTATGATACAGTATCATAACACGATTGTATTGATTTTCTGCAGGATATGCAAGTGCAAGCACTATAAACATCACCATAAATTAAACTACTGTATGATAAATTTCATAGCAATACAATTAAATTACAGTTATGTAGGATCTTTGTTATATGCAGAAGCAGTACAGGTAAAAGCATGGTTTGCTTTTTACACAGTGGATGCTTATTTGAGAATATGTACATGTCTTCAATTACTTAAACATTGACAAAAACAGTTGTCCATTTTAAAAACATGAGTTCTTTATACAGATAAAACAGTTTTCAGGGATGCAACTACCCAAAAGAGATTTTTCACCAAAGGAATAATGCATCTCTATTTCTTTATCTTTTTTAAGACTAATAGTTTGTTAAGCTATATACGTACATATAGGAACAGTATGAAAAATAAGGGTTTATTTCTAAACCAGAAAAAAATTAAAATCAATGTTGCACTGGAAAAAACTTGTTTCATCAATCGGTCATTTTGCTCTTACAGAAAATAAATTCTTATCCCTTTCTACATCTGTTTTTAGTGACATCAAAATTAAAAGACTGAAATTGTGGAAAAAAAAAACATTATACCCATAATGACAAAATATTTTAACAAGTAAAAAATATAACCCCTAACCAAAGATCCTGCATGTCTTCGATTTTTAATAAACAAATCCTTTATTCAATTCAATACCTTTTTAATTGCTCTTCAACTCTAATATATTAGTAAGAAACTTGCCTTAAAGTTTCTAAAACTTACAGCACCCCATGACTGGGATAGAAGAGGAAATGATAACTGTAAAACAGTTGGAAGAGATGTACGGGTAAAACTGGGCTAAAACAGTATAACTCCTTGTCACAGCCAAGTAATGTTTTTGAATACCTCTGAATATGGTAGACTCTTATTTCTACTGCAGCTCTTTTGTAAGCCTCCGTATTTTGATGTAAGGTTACCATTACAGTCACTGTTATGATTAATTTTAGGATACAGTGCAACCAACTTAAAATTCATCAGCAGTAACTAGAAAAACCTTAGAGCACATGTAGTCTGCATGGAACCATCAGAACCTAAACCCATGGAACCAGTGTTTAACCCATAAGTGTATGTGGAATGTATGACCTTAAGTGTCAAAACTTGAGGGCAGAGGGGAATTTGGTTGTGGGTTTTTTTGTAAGCAATTGTACTAGGTACACTAAATTATTGTGTGCATACACCTTCATGTTATATTGTGTTTCACTGGCTGTGGAAATTGCTTATAGAGAAATTGAAGATATTTGGGGTTTTTTATAAGGACTGCATGTATGAAAACTACTGTTACTGTTCAAGGAAACAAAACAGCCTTCAGCAAAGAAAGATCCAGCCCTGTCACTCAGAAATCCCCTGAGAAAATGAGTACTCAATAGTTTTCCAATTTTTCCTGGCATTTTGCTTTATTATTGCCTGCCTCTTCAAACTTTAAGTAGTTTTAGTATAAGATCTAAGAGAATATCCATCTCTGACAGGTTTTCATTTGCTTTTTGTTGTCACATCTTCATTGTGAGCTCCATAAGCTCCAGGCAATACTCTTAAACTTTTTTCTCCACTTTTCACATTCTTTTCTAGTCTCTTCTCCAGTTCAGGACTTACCAACAACAGGGAACAACGTAAGCCCCCAGAGGTTGGCATTTTCTGCGTTTACGGGCTGTTGGTTTTGGGTGAAAATTTCTAGTATGATTTGGTAACGTTTCTGCTGCAGAACTTCACATCCTGCCAGAAACCGACTTAAGTCCACAAATTTTTGCTGCACGCATTCCTTACTTTGTCTATGTAATAAAATATTCTAGTCCCTTTACGGCCTTTTTTTTTTCCTTGTTTACATAGTCATTAATGAACCTTACCAGACACTTGATCCATTTTCCATATGACCCATTTGCTCATCTGTTTCTACAACTGCAGAAGCAGGGGTCAGGGATATAATACGCTTCAACAGGAAGTCTCAGCCTTCTCAGTCCCAAACATGCACAAAGTTACACCCAAGATTTTTAATTCAATGCAGTCTTAGGAAAACACAAAAAATGGAATAATTCAATACAGTCTTAGGAAAATACAAAAGTGGAAACAAATAGAGCAACACAATGAGTTTTATTAGAAGACCAGGTTTCTTCAGGCCAAGCTCTAAACTGAAACCAAAGCTTTAATCAACCCTTAATTACATAACTTAATGCACCACAGAAGTTAAATTCAGCAATCCAATTAAGAGAAAGTATAACTAAACATGGATTCCTTTCTTTAGGAGAAAAATATCACAGGGAGGCCATCACTCAATTTAATATCCTTCCAGACCCCATAGAAATTAAAATATTTTGCCAGGATTGTTTTGCCTTCTGGTAACATAATTAAGCTTTGTGTTCCAACACCCTTACCTGTGACCATCATGCTAAGTCTTTTGAAGGCATAACCTTTGGAGGGTAGATAATTCATAAAAGGACAGATTACCAACCCAAGAAGATAGACTCAAACCAAATGGAGCAGATAAGGCCGTAGGACAATGCTCATTCCAATGAGTTGGAACCCAGGACAGTCAGGTGTCCTCTCTCTACTTCCTCCCAACTTGTTATGCCCCTCTCTACTGGCAGAGCATGAGACTGAAAAGTCTTTCATCAGGGTAAGTGCTACTGAGCAACAACTAAACCATCAGTGTGATATCAGCATTATTCTCAGGCTAAAGCCAAAACACAGCACTGCACCAGCTACTGAGAAGAAAATTAACTCCATCCCAGCTGAAACCAGGACACTCTCCAAGGCTGGAGACTGCACTGAGCACCTGCTCCACCGCTTCAGTGTCCATAAGGGTAAGGTTGCTCCTTGTATATATAAAGTATAAAGACATAAAATATGTCTGAAATGCTTTATTTCAACTTCTGCCCCTTGTCTCTCACCCTTCCACTATATACCACTGTGTAAAGCTTGTCTGCAAACAATTATAGCTGTATTTTAAATATATATCCTTGACTGTACAGAATTCAGATTGGTGCTTGCTGTCTAAAGAAAGATTAATATCATTCATAAACAGTACATGCTAGGACAACCCACCAAATAACAATATTCAGTGCTTTAAAAAAAAAAAGCTAAAACAATATACTTTTAGACCAAATTTTCAAATCAGCTTTTTGGTTGGTAGAAGACTACTGTGATGAAGCCAGCCTCCTTTGCTGCGTTGCCATCGTGGTGCTCCCAGGATATGAAGCCAGCATGCGTAAAGCAGAAATCATAACTGTTTACTCAGATTCTAGCTACACAGGCTCAGGAGAATGAATGATTAATGCCAGAAGACAGAATTACCAAATAGAAATATCAGGATAAAAGCAGCAAAAGTCTCTTTTAAGCCACATTACATCTTCCTGAGCAGTCTGTTTCAGCACAAGACTGGCAGCTTTTTATTTGCTTCCTCCATCTCTAGCTGACACTGGCTCAGAACTCTCAAACAAGATTTTCCTCTAGCTGAGTGAATTACTGGGTTTATTGCTTCTATTATCACAGCAGCGAGATACCAGGCTGATGATTTCTGCCAGGGCACTGCAGGGGCTGATGACAGTTCCTAGGGACAGTCAGGGCAGGGTTGGGCAGCCGGGGCATGTCCCACTCTCCCAGACAGGAGCATAGTGACAGGAGAGGACAGTAGGGCCCCAGACCCCAGCATGTGGCACCTCACTGGGTCTGGGGACAGGTCAACTTGCCAGCCCAGCCAGGCTGCTCCTGGGCCAAAGGAAGCCTTGGGGAGGCCAGTAATGAAGCCTTGAGGGGGGGGCAGGTAATGACAGTTGGGTCCCTTAATGCCCGCAGGGCTCTGAATGCTTTCCCAGTATCACTGATCTATGTTACACTTCACAGTTAATAGAGGTAAACCTAATTATTCACTCCTAGCCTCTTATTTTGATTTCAGACCGTTGCTGGTGCAGGAACTGCCTGGTCACAATAATCTGCCCACACTTAAAATCATAAAATCATTTAGGTTGGAAAAGACCTTCAAGATCATGAAGTCCAACCATTAAACCATAAACTGCCAAGTCCACCACTAAACCATGTCCTTAAGTGTCACATCTACATGTCTTTTAAATACCTTCAGGGATGGGGACTCAAAAACTTCCCTGGCCAACCCTTTCCGTTCCACTCCTTGGCAACCCTTTCAGTGAAGACATTTTTCCCAATATCCAATCAAAACCTCCTCTGGCACAACTTGCAGACATTCCCTCTTGTCCTGTCACTTGTTGCTTGGGAAAAAGGGACTGACACCCACCTCACTACATTCTCCTTTCAGGTAATTGTAGAGAGCAGTAGTTTTCCCACAGCCTTCTCCTACTCCAGGGTAAGCAACCCCAGTTCCCTCAGTGACTCTCCTCACAGGCCTTGCTCTCTAGACCCTTCACTACCTCGCAATGTTATTTCCCCCTGTGACTGAACCAGTTGCCTGAATCTGTTCTGATTTCTTTCTCAGAGAAACCTTCCATGTCTTCCTGTTGCGATCAGATCTGATAAAGCAGCACGAGGCAAGGAAGAAAACACGGGGACACTTGAGAGGTGCTCAAAGACACAGAAGAGCACCAGAAAAATTGATCATGCAGGTCAGGAGCAGCCAAATAAAATAAACGACTCTCCTCCCATCTCCAATAATATGGAGTGTATACAGGCTTGTAGTCCTTTGGGACCGTGGACACGTGTTGTTTTCAGAAACATCCCTGAAGCTCCTACAGAAATAAAGAGTCAAAGGACAGGCATCTGCTGCAAAGATGAATAAGACTTTCATCAGAAAACTGGCAAGGAAGAGTCTGGGGAAGCCTGTGTAATTCTGTCTGGTAACAATCTGTACTCACTTTCAGCAATAAAAAGAAACGAAAGCTATGCAAGGCAGGATTTACTCAACAAACCATGCACTCGTGTGATCAACCTGACCACATCCACCAGTGAGACAGCTATAGGAATTTCCGAAACATATGATCTTGTTTAGCTGCAAATTAAGAGCATCAATGCAGGAATTCCTAGGTGAAGTTTCATCACCTAACTTATATCAGGTAATCAAATTGAGCCACAATATTGCCTTTATATGCCCAACGAAAATCCAGCTATATTTAGTTATTATTGATCAATAACATTAATTCTATAGAAGTGACTTTAAGACTTGCTTGTCTTTGCTAAAGGATGTGGCATATTTGAGACTAGTAACCATGCAATACATATGATACAGTACATAAGGCTTCAATAAAACACAACGTAAGCCTCTCTCTGATTGAAGAAAATATATTGTCATCTAGTTAACTAAGTGCCCTAAAATAATTACGTGGTACGAACCCAGGCTCACCAGCGAGTACTCAAAACCGATTCTCTCTCTGATCAAATTATGGAGCTTTTCAATAATGATTTTATGACATCCATTACATTAAATGCCACCATGCCTTTATCAACAAGAAAAATGTTACTGTAGTGCCAAGTGTTAGAGAGCCATGTACAAAATTTATCAGCTACCATTTCTGAAAAGTGCACTACCAGTATTTATGCTTTTCTAAATACAGAGACAAATTTATGTTACTGCTTTATAAGTAGATAATGAAAAGGTTGACTTTAGATATCAGGGAGGCATTCAGGACTCCCCACCTCGTGTCCCTGAAGGTACAATATGTCACATGGCTCTTCCTAACATGTAGTATCCTTCAAGGGTTAAGAAGCTAAGGCACCAATTACCCAAATAACACTTTGCTACCCATGGCAGTACTCTTTTTAAGTGGCATGGGCCAAATCCTTGGCCACATCTTTGATGACAGATGGGGGGGCCCGTGTAGGAATAGGCATCACAATGCCCAACACTGCTTGTAGACAACACAACAGGTTTAACAGCCCCCAGTGAAGTCATTAAAAGCCTGGATCTAAATGAGGGCTCATATAACTCAGCTTCAGATCAAGCCTACCCTTTAAGTAAGACAAAATATGCCTGAATCTTTTAACCAAACTACTGCATCCATTTAAACATGTGTTAAAATGAGCAATGCTAATGATCTGCTTGTAAGACAAGCAATGACTGCAGAACATTTCAACATCCTTTGGTATTGCTGTACTACAAGAAAATTATATCATTCCTGCTGTCATCCTGGTATACTTGAAGCTCCCTAAAAATTATTTACAGCTCTGATTAATGAATGCAGCAGACTAAAAATCAGTCAAAGGACAAAAGCAGAGAACTGAAAGCACTTACAGGAGAGGAACTGAATAAACTATGCTTTGGCTGCAAAGGCTGCTTGACATCGAGCCCAAAAGTAAGAATTGTCAGTATTGCCCCTATTGGCAAAATGAGCTTAGAATTTCATCTTGGAGCACGCTGAAAAGACTCCTCAAGATGGCAGAAAGGAATTTAAGTAGCTGATTTTGGAAGCATAAAAATTTCCAAGCAGATTTTGATGATGTGAATAGGGCATCCAGAATTATGACAACTTCAACTGCGATGAACAGATTCTTGACTGGAATCCAAAAGAAGTCCTTAAGGAGGCATGGGCTACAGCTTTGGCGTATTTCATTTAAGGAATCTAAACTTCTTTGTATAAGGATCATGGGGATTTTACACTGTCCTGAAATAGTCCCAACAGACCAATGTAAATAACTGATTTCTCCAGTGATGAACCAAACTGAACAGCAATAACAAATTCACTTTAAATATTTCACTTGATCTGAAACAACTTAAATAAAAATAAAAAGAATGTTTAAGCCTTCGGTTTCAGCTCATTTCAAAAAGCAAACACCATTTTAAACAACAAAAAAACCCAAGCAAACATCGAAAAGCTTTGTTTGCAAAGATAACTGTTCTGGTTTAGAGCGATTTCCTGAATTAGGTAGTAAACAAAAGGTTTGCTCTATTTTTACCCTCATCAAATAAACTACATGGTAGAAAGTAAACAGACAAGGCCCTTCGGAGTATCTGTGTCTGCATCAAAGCTGGAATATGTTATGTTCATCTACAGCTTACCATTTCAAGCCAGCACGGGACGACTAAAGCTTCACCCTATGCATTCTTTCCTCGTTATTATTCCAACAGATGGAATTTTAATGGATAGATGAACATCTGCCAGCTCAAGATCTTAACATCTGTTTTTTCACAAAGGCAGGCTAATAGGGAGACCTCAGACAACTTTTTGCCAAAATAGGATTTTTCATCTCAAGCAGACGTGCACCCACTGGATACTTGGGAGGCTGGGGGGGGGGAAGGGGGGGGAGAGGCACCTGAAGAATCTGCTTCACTTTTTCATTCTTCATCTTCTGCCCTCCCACACCTCTCTGATGCCCCATTCCAGAAAGGCAGCAGACAGAAAACCTACCTTCTACATTATTTGGTTCCTATTTCAAACTATTAGGAATAAGCCACATCTGATCGTTTGTACATGATAGCTTTTACATAGAGTTGTCACTAAGAAGAGCCCCTACTCAATGAAAGTGGTACCATGCTGGCCATGGGGATACTACAAGAGCTGGGGCCAGGCAGCAGCAGCATCCCTTCTGTCTGCTCTGAAACATTGCTTCAGGCTAGGCACGCTAAGCCACATAACTATGATTTGTCATCATAAGGAAAAGAAAAAACACTGCTTAATTTTGCCCTCTTCTGTGGTACAGAAAAATACACTTTCCTCTTCTTAAATTCCAGCTCCTAAATTCCTCTGATGAGGTACAGCTGAGGCAGCTGCTTCCTCCATTCCACCCCGCAGAGGCAGCTGGATGACCAGGAACATGACAGGATGCAGAATAACTTTAGTGGATGGACTCCTATTTAGCCAAAAATAGATGCAACCAGATTTTAACTATAACCTAGAAAATAAACAGTGACAGCATCTCTCAACACCTGCTAGTATTTTTTAAATCCTAAGTAAAAGGCATACAATACCTTGAATCTTATGCCTATTTAATTCCAAGGGGTTGAAATGAAATTACTTTTATTGTCATCTGTTTTACTGCTTATCAAGTTAAAGTTGCTTCTTACAGGTATTGCAAGGAATTGATTAATGTCTTCAAAGTGTCACAGAGATCATGCAGGCACCTGCTCTTGAAAGAGAATGTGCAAAACGTTATTCTTACACAGTACATTCTATCTCAGGGTGTAAAAATTCTTTCAGTTGTTACTTTGCTGCCAAGCAATATTACCTCAGATCTGAATATAAATTGAAGAATAAAGCACTGAGATTACTTGGGCAAAGGCATGCATAATAATTCAGTGGAAGAGATCAGAATCATGGTTTCCAGGTGTCCCATGACAACCCTTTTCTCACAAACCCATTTCACTTTTTTTATTTAGAAAAACAGAGAGCAGAGAGCACCTTTTCATTGAGGAACAGAAGCCAATAAATTTTGTACATGCTACTTAAACACTCACAGCATCAGTTGGGCTGTAATGCCGTATTTCTTGTTTATTAAGGCATAGAAGCATGTAAAGTAGTGAACGAAATAAAATTATTAATGAAAAGCTCCATAATTTGACCACAAAGACAAAAATAATTGTGACTGCCTCATAAATTTAGCTTATTCTTTGCAGCAGTGATACATACATTTTTTGGGCATTTGTATTGGGTTTGTGTGGCAAGGTTTTGATAGCAGGAGGGTTACAGGGGTGGTTTCGGTGAGTAGTTGTCAGAAGCTTCCCATATGGAGGACCTCACACTGGAGCAGGGGGATGCCCGAAGGAGGCTGGGACCCCATGGGAAGCCCATGCTGGAGCAGCTCCCGGCAGGATCTGTGCACCCATGGAGAGAGGAGTCCACGCTGGAGCAGTGGTGCTGCAGGACTGGTGACCCCACAGGGGACTCACACTGGACCAGTCTGTTCCTGAAGGGCTGCACCCCATGGAAGGGACCCACACTGGAGCGGGGGAAGAGTGTGAGGAGTCCTCCCCCTGAGGAGGAGGGAGCAGCAGAGACTATGCGTGATGAACTGATCCCAATCCCCATTCCCCATCTCCCTGTGCTGCTGGGGTGGAAGAGGTAGAGAAAAACTGGGAGTGAAGTTAAGCCCAGGAAGAAGGAAGAGGTGGGGGGGGATATGTTTTAAGGTTTGGTTTTATTTCTCATTATCTTACTCTGATTTCACTGAAAATAGATTAAATAAATTTCCCCAAGATGAGTCCTTTTTGCCTATGCTGGTAAAATGTGAGTGATCTCTCCCCGTCCTTGCCTCAGCCCATGAGTCTACTGTTACATTTTCTCTCCCCTGTCCAGCTGAGAGGGAGTGAAAGAGCAGCTTTGGTGGGCACATGGCATCCAGTCAAGGTCAACCCACCACAGTACTGGATCCTTAACACCAACCACATTGTTACCAGATAATTCTGAAGTTACATCAAGAATGGTTAACAAACACCTAAAAAGGACTCAGAGGGAAATTACTTGTTCATGATTATAATGCTTCATGTTAACTTATGCCAGCCTTATTCTTGTTTATTTATTTAAAGGTAAAAGAAAGGACACAGATATCTTTTCATTATGGTTTTGCACTTTCCTCTTCTATGACCTAAGACTTTCCTGATTAAAAATGGTTGCCTCACAACTGTCACCATAAGAGCTGTCACTTGATAGTAAACCCTTCGTAGCCTTCAAATCCATTAGAAGCAGAGCAAGTGCCTTTCTTGGAGTCAGGACATGAACCATCATCAAAAACTTTAAAGCTAATGCTAAATCAATAAGTGTAAAGTGCCTGTCTTCCTCTGATACAATATACAAACCCCACAAAGAACAAGCAGCACAAAGGCTATCCATTCCAACATTGTTTACAGAGTGAGAGATTGACAAAGTTGGGGGTGTATCTTTTTGCTTGACAGCTGGAGGCAAAAAGTGAAGGAAAGGTCTACTAATGAGGTAAAGAAGAGTTCAAAAGAATTGAACATGTACTAATTCCAGGTACATATTTTACTTAAAACACACTGCTGAAAAGCCTGCAGTGTTTAATTTCCTCACACTTGAGAGCCGAGAGCTGCAACAAACATACACACAGAGCTCTGTGCATCAACTAGCCTTAGGCTGCTAATAGTGACTTGACACATCCATTCAAAACCCAACAGAGAACGCAGCATCTGCAAAATCCGGAGATCACTAGGGCAGAAATAAGCGGCTGGTTTGGAAGATAATTAACTATTAGAGGTAGGGCATGGCAACAAAAAGGATTCCTGGAAAACATAGCCACCTGCACTGGCCAGTGACACCAAGATATTAACAAATGAGAACATTTTCCGTAGGCATTTAATCAAAGGCCTAAGTGAACTGGTTGGCTACTAAATCTTATCAATTAAGTAGAGCAAAGGTGAATTTCCCAAAATATGCACTTCTTTCCTAGGTGTATCAACGTTGAACTGAGCTTGAGCCCAAAATATTGTGCCATTCCCAGGAGTTTGTTTGCTAAAATGGCAATAATAGAGCACTTTAATTATGGGGAGGAAAAGGGGGAGTAGGACTAAAAAGGGAGGGAGGGAGGAGGGGGAGAGGCCAACAACAAATCAATCAACCAAAAACACATTTCAGAAATAAAATGGCCTTTATATGGTCAACATAAGCAGTAGGGAAAACTTCTTGTTGTCAACAGGAGTGGAACTTTGTCTGGAATTGTTAGGGTGAGAAAGCCTCCCAGAGACTTGAAAAACACAGGGAGCAGTTTTGATGGGTTATCAACAGATGGTGAAGGCATCACAGTACCTTAGTACTCTTGTTGGGTCCCTCCAAATCCCTGCTATTCCTAGGTTTAGGTGCATTGGCAAGTCAACATATTACAGAAAGACCTGCTGCATCTCAAATCTGGTACAACTAACACAGTATGTCCCCATACAGTATGTCTCAATCAGCTAGCTGCTTTACTTGACAAACTAGGAAAGAAAATCCCAGATATTTTCAGCACTATGGAAGCTCTGATACAGAACGTAACTCTAACATTAAAGATAGATCTCTACAACGCGTATTTTTTCTACAGATAAAAATATGCATTTTGCACTGACCACAAAATGCCAAACCTATTAAACAAACACAAGTAAATCCTTAGTTTTATAATTAAACTTTCATTTTCCAGCAGTTAACAAGTATATCCTTGAACAACAGATCTGGGATTTGTTGATAACTCTCATTCATCAAAGAGAGACCTAAAGAGCTATGCCAGTTTTGCCCATTTTACTCCACAGAAGATACTCATCTTTTCCCTTAACATACAACACATCCCATGTTCATATAGTGACCCTTAATCCAAAATTCTGTTTCCACGGAAACACAAACAAGCAGCTATGTTTCAAAGTCCTCTTTATTTCTTCATGAGCATGAAATGGGTGGGCATCTGCTGGAAATACGGATTAAAAAGAGTGACAATTGGAATACAAATACTTTTCTTCAGGTTTTAATATTACTTCTTTCAAGAAACATCTATAGAGAAATCTAACTGACTTTATGGATTAAAATAAAATTCATGCAAGCACACTGATTGAGGAATAAATGTCTGAAAACAAGTTAGTCAAAAATTGATTATCAAAAGTACTTTGTGCAGATCTACAACGGAGAGCAACTATGTTGGCAAGATGAATATAACAACTCCAGCTCCTAAGCATGCACTGGTTGCTGGTTGTGATACTGGTAGCATTTAGCATACCTGTGGAATTGCAAGCAGAATCAAACTTAGCGCAACACAGGTCTTAAACAAAAATCCCTTGATACATACTGAAATACTTTCTGCATGAAAAGGTCGTTCACAAATCTGTTTTTTCTCAGTTACCTGACTAGGGACCAAACAAACACATGCTTAAGTATTTAAATTCCTGGTCTGAGTCAGCAATAATAAATATTCAGTGAAGAGAAATTAAGGTATTTTAGAACCATAGAACAGTTAGGGTTGGAAAGGAGCTCAAGATCATCCAGTTCCAACCCCCCTCTGCCATGGGCAGGGACACCTCACACCAAACCATGTCACCCAAGGCTCTGTCCAACCTGGCCTTGAACACTGCCAGGGATGGAGCATTCACAGCTTCCCTGGGCAACCCATTCCAGGGCTTCACTACCCTTCCAGTAAAGAACTTGTTCCTTATATCCAAACTTCTTCCTTATATAAAAATATTAATTATATCCTTATTAATATAATAATTAATTATAATATTTGTTTTAAATTATTAATATAATAATTATAATATTAATTATGTCCTTATTTTCCAAAAAATTAAACTAAAAAAACTGGAGTGACAACATATCCATACTGAGCATTCCATCCTTCAAACGCTTCTCTTATGTCTTCATTAGTATCACCAACAACAGGAAGACCTTGCAAGAGCTTTGTGAGAAAAATAGTAGGAATACTTGGGATTTATGAAACTCTTCCAAGATCCACACATTCCCATCTGCAAGATCATTGCCATATTTACGCACTCTGTAATCTAATATTCAACATTTTAAAATGCTTGACCTGGCTGTAGCTTCAACCGATGCCCAAAAGCAACATGTTGGGAGGAAAGAACCCACCTAGCGTGTTCACTGAGGTTATTATCACATAGAAAATAGTTTTAAAACCGGAAAACAGTGAAGACAATATCCATGTCAAGGGCAGATATAAAATGTCAACAGACCTAGAAAAAAACAAGTATTTGTAAAATATGATGCTATTACCATAAAGCATGTTTTTGGTAGATACCAAGTCTTAAAACACTGACAATGTTACCCAGGAAGCTTGTCTAGCAGCCCTTATCCCGAAACAGCGCACGTGCGCACTACAGCCTTAGAATACTTGCACTCTTTTTGTGGGTATCTAAGGGTGGTACATGGGCTTTGATCTGTTAGTAAGTCTGCGTAAGAGGGTTTAACTGTAGTAATTAATCAGTGGTCTTCGGAAATCCATTAATTAATTCTACTTTGGAAATTATTATATAACCACATTACATAAGGCAGGGCATCTAAACTTTACATTCATCCAGAGACCTCTGTGAAAATCAGGAGAGCCGCTCTGCATTACAACAAGGACCAGAATCCGCCGCACGATACAATTGGACGCTTCAAGTGGAACGCTCAAATCGCATTACTGTAAAAGTAACAATTTAGGGGGACGCCCTCAAAAATTTCGTGGGAATAATTAAAGGAATCTGAAATATGACTCTCTTCTCTACCCGTTTTCTTTGAGCCGAGTGAGTTAGCGTGATACCCTTTGTGTTTTTCAGACTGTATTAATTTTCAGGACTGTGAGGGGGAAGGCCTGCAGGGCAAACTTGAAAAAGATTAGTCTAATTCAAGTCCTGTGTACAGAAGAGAGAGTTTTATCTGTCAATTTGAAAGAGAACTTTAAAGACGCTGTGATATGGAGCGGAATTATCACCGCTATTAATTGCACAGGCATATTAAAAAGACCCTGGAAAGTGACCTCCTCTAATACAGAGAATGCATGTAGAAAAATATGTCTTAATCTTCTTTTCTGCACTGAGATAAATGTCAAGTGTATCTATCACCTCAATTAACCATAGGAAAAAAGCTGTCAAAATCTAATTCTTTTTTTGACAAGGCGTTTATTCTGAAACCAGCAGAGGGAGAAACAGGCACTTGTATTAGAAAGAGATGAGTGTCAAAGGGTTCTGAAACACATGGTGAGTTTTCCATGTGCGAAATGCTGATTAGAACCATGGTAAATCAGTGCTAGTGCGTTCTGGGTTTGTTGCCTGAGCTACAGGAAAACTGAGGGCTTTGTGGCATGGTTTACTTCAGCATTGAGGTTACATTAACAAAAGACTGTTTTTCAGCTACAGTACCATGCAAAATGCGAAAGAACTGGTGAAATGAAAGAACCTTAACTTCAGGAACATTAAAAACTATTTTACAGAATATTGTAAAACATATTTCTTGTGATAGTTTATTTACTCTTTGATTTTTTTTCCTTTAAATAGAATTGAAACCTTTTTTGTTCCTTTCCCTGTTACATCCATGTGATCTCATCAGGGTATTAGGACAGAGTCACCCTTCATCAGCTTGAGTCACTCACACAGAGAACTTTCCCTATGCTACTCCTTTTCCTTCTTTTCCTCCAGGAAAGCAATAAAAGGCAAAGCAGAACAACAATATTTGCACACATCTTTTTCATAATTGAGCTTTGAAAGCAAAATGACTGACCTTCTAATAAGGCTTTCATATTAAGGGCAGCTTGAAAGAATTCCACTAGGCAATTGGTACAACCAAACACTACTCGAGCTAGAAGCCATGCAGAAGAGGAAACCTGCCTACCTAAAGCAATATACTTAGGAAGAGCAATTTGGGACCATGAGGTTTCCTTAAAATCATCCAGATTTTCTTAATTTTCAAAGTCTGATGTGTGCCTATGTACATATATGTGCATTCATTCATTTTGGAGATTGCTGCCCCGAACAATAGAGTTTGAAATCTTTTTCCTCCTTTTTCTTTTTTCCTCAAATGACAATGGAGCTTTTCATGCAGAGTATTAGTTTTAAGCAGGGAGGGAAATGACTAGAAGAGCTGGGATTGAAATGCAGTAATAGACTAGGATTTTTCAGCCTCTAGAGCTAAATCATTTCATATCTCTCGAGATGGGCCTCAGAGCAGTACTATAACACTCTTTGCCACCGTAGCTTTTTTTAGAAACAAATGATGCCCAGAAAACCCTATATATATGCTGGAAGGGTATGTGACTTACGGTGTTTGTTAGAAGATAGAGGTGCATTCAAGGATTAAAACGATTGCATCTCAGAAGAAGGACAGGCTTCCCAAGGGAAATCTCTAGGATCGCTTGTTAGCTGTAGCACAACTGAAAAACAACAGATCAGTCCTCCACTTGTTTACGTTGTCATCTGCTTTTGAATTCAGTAACACTCTGTCACACCGTGTCACAACCGGCTCTCTGTTCTGCAGGAGTAATGCGAATAACGGATCCTAAAAGCTTCATAATACAGACAGGAGTCCTCAGGCAAGTGCCTCTTCCACTATAACCTTTTGGCTGTTGTTCCAAACATTACTTACAATTAAAACTGGCCGAGTTAGAATCACATCAGGTATGTTCCTCTTGCAGGATTCTGTTAATATAAGCAACAGGTAAGGCACGCCTGCCTGCTAGCCACAATGAAAGCATGCATATGTCTGTTAACATAAAACTCCTCAAAACAAGAAAACAAAAAACACCACTAATATGTCTGAAAATATATATTATGGAACTTATATTATTTCTACAGAGTACAATAAAGCAAACAACCATTGAGAAAATATTACTTATAACATGGAGAATTCAGGTGATACACAGGCTTTCAGAACCGGGAAATTTCCTATTTGCTGTTTTTTCAAGTATTCCAAAGGAATTTGGATGGAAAAGTCTTGGTATTCTGCAGAAATTATATGAATAAAGTACGAGGCAGTCATGCATGTATAAAAACGTGATTAGCATCACATAATCATTCAACACAACATTCTCTCTCTGCTTTTGTCAACTACAAACACTCTGGCACACTCAGTTGAAACTGGTAACAGCAGAGAAAGGATTCACTTTCCCATTTCCCACATATTGTATCAGCTATGCCAAGAAGGGGAAAAAAAAAATACCCCCCCCCCCCCAAAAAAAAGCCCATTAAAAAAAAAAAGAAATAAAAAGAAGGAAAAAAATAATCTGGAAGTCTTTTTTATTGCAACAAAGTGCTACCCAGTGGAGCTTTATGCCAATAATGCTGACACACTCTTGGATCTAAGTATCTGTTCTTCCCTTCTCTCAGCTACGAGGCAAAATAGGCACATGCCCTTCTCAGCTAGAAACCCAGACCTGTCAGCTGTACATGTGGGTTTCTAGCCATTGTCAAAGTGGGATTTCCAGCTTAAGCTCAGCTGGGCTCCAGCTCCCCAGTACTGCCCTCACGTGCTTCAGGAGGCCTGACTTATACCTCCAACACATGGCAAAAGTACATCAGCAAAAGGCCCTCAGCAGCAGTTTCCATACGTGTTTTTAAGCTTGCATATCCCATGAGGTCAGAACTGAGTTACCTTGGCTCATCTAATGCACACCATTTTCTGTCTCACACTGTTTGTGTGTCTATCAGATAGGATGGGGATCTTTTGTTTCCTTGAATGACAATAGAAAGCGCAGGATACATTTTAGTGTTCCTAAATGGGAAACCATTGAGATATTTAACAGGAACATACAGGACACAGCTGGTAGTGATACAGCACAGATTTCTGCCATGAGAGAAAAGGAATGAAAGACACAGCAGTGCCTTCCCCACCAGCAGCTTACCCTTGGCACATGCCGAAGTCCTGCCAAAATCAAGAGGCCCCAAGTGGCTTTGTTTGCAATGCAGCACATGGTTTTACAGAAGCAAGGATGGTTCATGCAGATGATTTCTTTGTGGATCCAAGGAGGGAGATCACATTTGGTCAGCTTATTCTGGACCAGTAACAAGAGCGTTAGCTCAAAGATCCTATCCAGTCAGAAGAAAATGTCACTTTGAACCAGCCACGGTCCTGATCCTCTTTGATTCCCAGTATTATATTTTTGTTTGCCCTTTTTAGCTCCCTTTTCCTGGATCTACACTTGCACTTAAAAATCTTATTAAACAATTTTCCATTATCGAATCAAGACAAGTACTCACCTCCACCGTGATATCACAATATCACACGTCATCATGTAGCAGCTCTACTGATGCTGACACTCATTTTACAGGTAGAAAGAGCAACAGAGAACATTTAAGTGGCTGTTCCTGTGTCCCTATCTGAGCTACAGTACTTATCTGGAAGGCTACCAAGCAGCTTGCCTTCAGCTATGATTTCTCACCCGCTTAATCACACAGTTTTAATGAAGTTGATACTTCTTCCTGACACAGGCTTTACCTACCTAGTGCCAACGTGCAACCAGAAACAGAGTGAAGCCTCTTTATTCTGTCTTGATACACCAGATGCATTAACAGTACTTTACATCCACTATTAAATGAATAAGAAGTTTAAATGGATGTTTATTTAGAAGTTACACTACTACTAAATAAGAACGGAAGTGCTGTGCTTGATAGTCAAACAAGGGAAGTTTAGACTGGATATAAGGAAGAAGTTCTTTACTGTAAGGGTGGTGAGGCACTGGAATGGGTTGCCCAGGGAAGTTGTGAATGCTCCAGCCCTAGCGGTGTTCAAGGCCAGGTTGGACAGAGCCTTGGGTGCCATGGTTTAGTGTGAGGTGTCCCTGCCCATGGCAGGGGGTTGGAACTGGGTGAACTTAAGGTTCTTTCCAACCCTAACTATTCTGTGATTCTATATAACTCACATAATAGCAGGAATAGTTGCACCATAACAATGGACTGAGTTGTTCAAATTTATTTTGAGCTCTTTTGAACATAGTTTCACAAAGCTCACTTGTACAAACACCCTGAAGATATCCTCTTAGGAAAAAAAATAAAGAAATTCCTTTTTTTAGGAGATTTCCATAAGGTCACGGTGTTTATTGCTCTCCCATCCCTCCTCCAACACGGGAAAAAGTTAAGATCTCAGATTTTAAGATAAGTATTCATATGATTCAATGAATTAAGGGAGCTGATCAGAGTGGATAGGAAGGCACTGTAAGGTGATTCTTTGTGAAACAGATTATTAAAAGGCAGTGTATTTGCTTTTATCACTACCGCAAATGCCTTACTTAAAGCGCTTGGGTACTTCATACAATTAAAACTGAAGAGAACAAGGTAGACTAACTGCAAGGGACAGAGCACAGTCCATTCCAGTACACTCATTTCTGTAACCTGAATCACAACCTGTCATCAGTACTCTGATGACAGCTCATCGTGGAAGAGCTGGAATATGATAATGAACAATTTTTGCCTAGTGAAAGACAGTTGATTTGCTGACAGCACACTTCTGTTATAGCCTATGATTGATACAATACAGAAATAAAAGGAAAATATTCAAGTGGACCTTTCTATTCAAATACCTGTAAACAGGTTCTGGTTAGAAGTAGTAAACATCAGGCAATGATTTCCTTTCACTCAAGCCAAAACAAAAGGCTATCTGAAGCACGAGCATTTGCCTTTGCCATTTATGTTTTTGAGTGCTGAATTGAAAGATTTAAGAGGGTGAAAGAGATACAATCAGGCTTAGCACACCAGTAAAATCTTACCATGAACAAAAAAGCATGAAGATTTGGGTAAATGTGTGCAGGAACTGAAAAGAACAGATGCACAATCAAGCAACCAAGAGGATGCATATACGCTTCCTTTTAAAAGGAAACATTTCTGTTCCAATCTAAAAAATAGATAGGCAAAGAGAATGCTTCCATCAGCTGGACAGCTCCAAAATCCTGCAACAGTCTGGGTTTGTTATAAAAATTAAAGAAATAAAGAATCAAAAAATTACACATACACCCCAAAAAATGAACGCAAAGCTATTATGGAAAACATCTAACAACATATACTCTGAAACATGGATGTGTACTTAAAGGTGGTTCTAAACAGGTGATACAGCCTGCATTGATAACTATTTAGAATACAGCTTTAAAAGTGACAATATTGCACCAAAAAAGAACTAGCAAAATCAGGTGAAATCATACATTATCCATTAGTTCCTGTTCCTCAAAAGGCTGGGCCCCTCTCTTAAGGGGATATGCCCAATTCATGTGTCCGCATCACTACTGTTCGCCTGTAATATGTTTTCACGTAGCTGCACCGGTTCCTACTGAGTGTGAGAAGGCTCGCAGAGTGTGAAATCTTGCAAACTAAATGAGCCATAGGAAGAGTCTGCACCAATCTCCTATGATCAGCGTGGTAACCTGGTCACCTAGTATGTTATTTCCATTATTAGCAGTAACAATCATTCTGGCAAATAAATGACAGAATAAGCCCCTTGGTCTCAATGTTTGAGCAGTGCTGGGTCTGAGAAAGGACTATTATGTTTTTCCACGCACAAAGAGCAACTGTGTGCTAATGTACCCCCTTCCTTCACTAAGCTGCAGGGAAAGAGGCTTGTCAGGCTCTCGGACAGCTCACGCTAATGCAAGCACGCTCTCTCGAGCACGCAGGCTACAGAAAATGAGCTGGGGTGTTTTGAGCGTAATAGACGTTTGATGTAGTTGGAAGGGAGTAGGTTGTCAGTCAGGAGAAGCCTCCAGGTCGGTGCACAGTGCTGAGAAAAGGGATTTGGGGGGGGGGGGGGGGGCCGCTTGCCTCTCATCACACCCCAAGTAAGATCCATCCTTGGTCCCCAACATCTTAGAGCTACTCCCTGACCTTTCCCCAAAAGGAACCAGCACAACCAGGAAGTTTCAGTTTTCTTTCCCCCTGATCCCCCAAAACGTGTGCATTGCCATCTGCAGCTTTGTTGGGCTAGAAGGAAAAACAGCACAATATTTCTCTTTTCCTGAATGGGGACCGCAAAGAGAGCCTCACACCAGATAGTCAGTGAAATGCACAGCAAAACAAAATGAACTTTCCAAGATGATGGGGGGAAAAGAACAGTGAATAAAAGTATTAGTTTGCTCAGAAATAGGACAAGAAAATAAGAAATTGCTTTTTCACAATCGAGTTGACCTACCCCTTGCCAAACATATTGAAACAGGTTTTAGTTGCACTTCATTTACAGCTACCTTCAAATAGAATATTGCCTGCAGTTAATGAGCACAAGTTGCTTGGGAGGTTTTTGCTTATGGATTCTTTCTGAAGGGGCCAGGGGCTTTGGTGTTTGAGGTTTTGAGGAGTTTGCCTTGTCGGGGTTCTTTCAAGTGTTGTCATTTGTTGGGTTTGTCAGGGTTTGGGGTTTTTTTAATTAAACTAAACGTGATGCGCTGTCAAAATTTTCCTGATAAATTTAGGAGGGGAAGAAGGGAAAACCACAACCCAAGCTAGCACTGAAACTTTTTTGTGCCCAAATATAGACATGCATTTGGCATAGTAAAGATGGCCTGTTTGCAATCACAATCATATATGACAATGACAAGAGAAGTGGAAGGTGTGGAACAGAGACCCTTTGGCAACCCATCACCATCTGCTCAGATTTCATCACAAAGAAATCTGTGCAACCGAGCCTTGAGGAGACGTTATGAGAAGACCTTCAAATTCTTTAGAACAAAGATATAGAACACTGATTAAGATTCACTAGAGTCCTAGTATCTCATTTTCAACCCACTAGTATGAGCGAGTTTGACAGAAATGCTTGACACAAAACCTTTTAACCTGTTACAGATCAAGTGTAGTAAAAACAGTGGGTTTACCCCTGAAGCTGAGAACTCGAGTATTTATACACCAGGTGAGTGCAGCAGCACTATTTAGGATGTGTTATCAGGATAACTTCAAGATGAACTTCTCTTGGGATGAGCATCTAAATAGTAAAGCAAGCAGAACTGAAATGATGATAATTGTTGGTTCTTAGCGTGCCTGGGAGCAACGTCCCTTTGGCACTAATGTATCACTTCCACATTTAATTATGAATGTACTATTGCAGACACACTACAGAAGCCCTTGTGAATCATGTCGCATACAACAGAGTTCCTCTCTCTTCCACTGTTAATGCCTTCCTCTAATGCCTCCTCAATTAGGTTTGCCTGTCAATATCCTAAGAAAGTGTGATGCATAGACTGAAGGTGACCCTAGTGATGACATCAATGTTTTTAATGTAATGAATATGAGCAATGAACTACTTTAAGATGAACGTCAATTTTCTGGAAGTTTCTGCTCTTTTATCAAACTCTCTTCTCTTTTTGAGGATTTGGAGCCTGTGATTAATTTTTTCCTCTGATTAATGCAGGACTCAGCCGGGACAACAGGGCAGGACTAGGGCTATGGGACTGGTACACAGGGCCTGTCCCAGGAGAGACCAGAAAAGCAGAGAAATTATACACACATAGATCTTGGGAGAAATCCCACAGCTCCATTCAGCCTGGGGAGCTATCTGCCTTCTCCCAGCTCTGGCTGCATCCCAGCCAGGTGCTAGGAAAAGACCCACATGTACCTATGGGAAGGAGCTGCAGCACAAGCCATGAATCAAATCAACACTGACGAGCCCACCACCTCAAAACAGCCTCAAACCCACATCCAGACAACCACAACGTAAGCTGCTTTGCTGGGTCATTCCATTTCATTAGATCTTGAGTACAGCTTCATTATGTGACCTAAATAGAGCTCTAATACTGAGATGTTGTCGTGATCCATCTTTTATATCTGCAGATGATCAAAAATTGCTTTCACCAGCCTCACAAACAATACCCAGCATAAAGAAAGAACATTAGAAAGATCAAAGAAAGATCAGAAAGACCTTTCAGTGGTGGAGAAGGAAGAAAGATAAATAGCATGCTCCTGAATGGTTCTGAAAAAGGCTCAAGTTTTCCTACATGTCAAAAATAGTAGTAATACAGTTAGGCCTTCAAGAGAAGTTTTGAAATCAAGACTGCAAGACTGAGCTTTCTTCCCAAAAGAGGTGCTGTGCTTCAGTAGTCATTCACTGGACTCGGTGAAAAAAGTCATTAAATACAACTGCATTTTAGGTCAAGATGGATTAAATAGTTGAAAGCGATCCTTTCCCCCCCTTTCATATCTATGTTTCCAAAATCTAGGAGCTTTTGTTTAGTTCACTTGGAATCAAATTATCAGGAAGCAATTCGAATTCTTAAAATGGAAAAAGGCTATATCATGCTCACGTGTTTTTAATACCTTTTATCACATAGAGAATATTGAGGATGAAGGGAGAAAGATCACTGCTCACAAAGAAAAGCATGCATTAGGCAGATACATAATATACCTCAGAGAAACTCACTGCTATTGCCACTTCATATTCCTGAGCTCTGAATTTATACACAGTGTTCAAAGTATTTTTGGCAACTGATGCCCTGCAGGTCTGCTTACAGTCTGCAGAGATCATACAGAGGTCACTCAGAGAACAAAGGACCATAACTGGATTACATCTTATTTCTCTTATACTGATGTGCCTTTACAAACCAAGACTCCTTCACCATAGGCATTACAGAACTACAAAATAGAGGAGACAGATAGAGATCCTCAGAGATGGGACAACTAACACTGGCCTCTGGTGGCCTGTGCAGAAACTAGCCAGACTGTGGAAGCAGTGATTTCCAAGACGGAACCATGCTTTCCTTTGGGAGGAGCCCAGGCTGAGTGTTAATGGTGTTAATGGCATGGTGTTAATTAGCTACCTACCATCTAGGACCGAACAGGGTAAGAAACCCTGAGCTGCAGCTTGTTTTCCTAGGAGAGCCAAGTCACATTTACTGTTCAACCTCTCAGACCATCCACAGCCTCTCTCACCTCTGCCCCTCCGATTTGCTGAAGGAACAGCTCATTCCTCCAGCCCTACGGTGCCAGGTCCGCTTTCACCCACAGTGCTGAGATACCTGCTTTGAATCGGGCAGTTGCCCTACAAAGCTTTATAGGTCTAAATGAAATCTGTTGCTTTCCTCCAGGATATGAAATCCAGAGCAGTGGGCAGCCAGAAGGGTACAACCAGCACTCCTGAGTGCCCCCATTCTCAGCAGCTGAAGCCCTGTTTTAGATGCTTGGTTTGAGATGCCACCCTGCCAGCTCACAATAATACCTACCTCCTTCCCCGCTGGCGTGGGACAGGTATTACCATCTTCTGCAGCCCCAGTGCAGCCTCAAAGAGTAAAAGCAAATATTCACCCAGATTTAACACCTAATTTTAGGGGGAGGGAGAGTTTGCACCAGGGACTAAGTTTAGAGCAGGCTGGGAAAAGTTTTGGGAACTTGTCTAAGCACACTGGAGAAAATGCTGGAACACTCCCTGTTAGCTGCCACTCCTGAAAGCGGATTTCTTTGTCCTATGCATCCCTTTAAACTCTTCTTTGGGGCTCTCAGATAAGTGGACTTGTCCCACTGTCCTCACTGCATACATTCTGGCAGAGATGCAGACCCCTGATAACTCCTATTTTATCAGGGGGAACAAGAACTCCCCATGAACAACTTCATACTAACCGGAGAGGGAGAAGGTTGCCAAAGGCATTGGTAATTCATGCTGCCCAACCCATAGCACCAGAGCATTGCAGCAGGTGGGATTTACTGTACCCTTTGTGCAGAGCAATGGTCGATATCCTTGCTCAGTTTTGCTATAGTAGTGGAAGAAGAAGTTTCATAATTTACTATTCATTTCAGATCTTTAGGACATGCATTCACTTTAAAATAAGAGTGAAAGCTTCTCTTTTGCACAGGTCTGCACCAAGACCATGCAAAAGCTCTGCCTGCTTGGGTCTGGCTGGGACAGAGCTTCAGAGCATCAGCGTGGTACATCTCATGTCACCCTGGGCTAGCCACGTTCCCCTTACGCCCTGTATCTCCTCCTTGCTGCAGGCATCACTCAGTGCATGTGAGCAGCATGCCTTCACGGCCACCTGGTAGCTCACAAGAGGCTAGTTGGGAGGCCCAGAGCATAATGAGAAAGCCAGATCCAGCACACAGGCTTCACAAGGGCAGTTTGGCTCAGGGGTATTCACCCTTCTGCTACGCTGACAGAAAACAACAGGCAGTCACCCAACATCCTCATTGTTCATTCGGGAGAAAAACAGCCTCAGAATGGCTAACAAAAGGAAAAATATGTATGGGGTACTCATGGCCCAACATGTGCTTTGTCTGGTCAGTGATACTGCCAAGAACGACGTGGCATTGGGCCAAAAAGCCTCGGCACACCAACAAAGCACACTGAAAGCTCAATTATGAGGTGGCAAAAATGATCCCGGGTGTTTGTGATGATGTGACTGAGTGCAGTGATGTATGGCATGAGCACGCAGAGCTGCTCAGGAATGACCGTGTCCATCTGTCAAAGGGCTGGATACATGACTGGATGACAGGCAATACTGGTCAGCGTGACAGACCATGCTTTCAGCACTTCATCAGAACTGCTTTCAAAGTGCTGCCTAACAACTGTCAAGTATCACCGTATCGTAGGAGTTATGAAGACATTTTCAAAGGACAATAATGAAGTAGCTTTGTGAATTACTAGGAAGATCTCCACTCAAGCATGAGGGCCCTGGCAGGGAGAAAAGCATAGAGAGGAAAACATAAAAAAGCAGCTGATGAAAATAAATTCCTTCCTTCTCCCAAGGAGATGTCATCCTTTATTGTGAAGGGGGTATCAAGTGGTTGACGAGAGTGGCCTCTGGCAACAAAGTCATGGTATCTGGATATGGGGCATGCAATAACCACAGAACTGTTGAACTATGCAACCTCTTTAGGTCACAGGGTGCTCATACCACGCTACTGGTGAGAACTACTGGATTTTAACGCTTCTGATCGCTTAATATTAAAGGATGAATGCTGGATTGACAGGGGAAAAAAATCAGCTTTTACAGAGGCCTGACATCCGTGTGCTACTGAAACAACCTTTACAAAAAGACCTCTTCCTCATGCATTTCAAAACCTTCCTCAAACATCACTTGGAGATATTCCCCATTCCTCACTCCCCCCATTCCTCATCCCCCCTTCCTTATACTCCAGAGTATAAGTCTTTGCCTGAGCTACTCTGTTGGTAGGTTTGTGCCTACATATATCATTGCCCGGCGTGTGCCTCACTGATCCTGATGACTCAGCTTGGCTCTGGATCCATCTTACCATTTGGGATTGGTCTGGGAGGCAGTGGCCTGTCGCTCGAACCAGGTTACTACCACTGCATTCATCCCACTCACCTCACTGATGTACTGAGGTCTGCACCCAGTGATGCCACTGCCCCGATGCCACCCATTGCTCCCAGCTCACCTGCCACTGCTGCTCCCAACAGGCAGACCTCTCTCTTGCTTTAGCCTGCACATCACCTTTGATATCACAGCAAAATTGGCTTTCAGTTCAGTGGATGGGCAGCATGCAGTGGGCGAGGAGGAAAATGATGCTGTATTGCTCTGTGAATGCTCAATCAAAAAAAAAAATCAACCCACAAAACACTATTTCCTGGATATTGTCTGGACAGCCAAATGCAATGACTGTAGTCATAAACCCCTTCCCTACACCCTCATAAAGAATTAGCTGGTACAGCCAACACCTCATTAGTCATCCATGAAATACTTTCTACTATTAGAGCCAAAGGTGAGCCAGAGTCAGGGAACTAGAGTTTAGCGGATGAAAAGCATTCCTAGTTCCTGTCACAGTTTAATTTCTCTAGTTTATTATCAATATATAGACCATTTTCATAACCTTATCAGTTTCTCCTACTTTCTACATGCATGCTTTTATTTCTTAAGTCTTGATTTCATTCTATTTGGCTATGTCTTCTTCAGACTTCTGTTTCATCTACTGAAGGAAAAAAGCTATACAGGTGTAGAACCAGGGTGAAGCTGCAACTCCATAAATTTTCCATATAAAGGCACTTCCATAATGTGCATAGTAAAAAAATAGCCCACTCATGTCAAGCTGCATCACATTTCAGGCACTATATGAAATTTACAGTTGTAAAAGGATCAAAGTATTAAAGAACGTTTATGAACTTGAATATGTGAGGCTAGCCAAAATATCAAGTGAAAGAAAGCATTTTCTGACAAATATTAGTTTGCCAGAAGCTTTACAGCACTTTCAGTTGGGATTACAGGTTGGGATCTTCTTTCCTCCAAGTCTCGTCAAGAACTGCCTGTCTCTTCTGATTGAGGGTTTAATCCTCCTGAGATTCATGTACCACTTCTAACGTTAATTCAGCGCCTGAAACCATTCCACCACTTCTCAAGAGGTAACAGAGAGTCAGTCGTTCCATAACATCTTTCACAAAAGAAGTTATTATCTATTGGTAGCAAAAAGATTACACTATATATACTGATGCATGTGTACAGCATATACAAATAAAAATCACTCATGAATGGCATTAAGCTCAAGACTAACCTTGAGACAGTTAATGTCCATCCAACAGTTTTGATAATCAAGGTTAAAAATGTCTTAGATCCTGTGTAAATCACACAGTCCTAAAGGCTCTCTGCTTTTTATTGTTCTCAAAAGCTCTACTTCCAGACATTTTGAATGAACAAACTAACTCTTCATGAGAGGAAAAACTGCTATAGCACTTGCAACCTGCTGTAGGGGCTTGCATCAAGGAGTTAATCTGCAGGAACACTCAGTTCTGAAGCCAGGAATACACTTCTTTGATAGTCCATCACAATGCTTCTAACTACGCAAAACCACTAGAGAATTTAAATACTCTGAAGCATCACCTCAGCCACTGCATGAGTGCCCTCACAGAGAAGAAAGCTAAGGTTGTTCAAGTTAGTGCATGAGAAGCAGAGACAATAACAGACTGATATGTTGATGTGCAGTCCCTTGACTCCTTCCACCCAGAGTCCGTCCCACCTCAGAAGCCATATTAAACCAGTCTGACTTTGGAAGAGGAGAGACAGCCAGTAAACACAAGATCAGTTGCAGAATTGGACCTAAACGGACAGAATAAAGATGGGGGAAGAGGGCACAGCGCACAGCTGCACCTTACAGGAAGGAAATGAGAGTACAGACCATTTAAGAGACTTGCCCCATAATCACAATCTGTCTGTGAATGAGCTGCGAATTAAATCAACATCCAATCCCATAAGCCACAAGCCATCCTCTTATTAAGCCAACCGTTAAGTGCATCCTTTCTCTTAAGGGGAATGATGGATTTAATGAAGAGAAACATAACTCAGGCATTTTTATAGATTAGGTAATTTCTTATCACCAGTTAGATCAATCTATTCTACTTAATGAGAATTTGACTGTTCAGAAAAGCAAAACTAAAAAGGTACTGAATTAGTATTCAAAGCAGATACCTAACCATTCTTTTGATGTAGATCACAGATACATCAAAAGAATGTTTAGGTATCTAAAGCTGTAAGTCTGAATAACTGTTATGATCTGCTTTTATTAGATCAACAGGTCCTCCTTTATCATGAGTGTATTACAGAGAAAGATAAATCAGTTGACATAACAAAAGTCAAGTCACCAGGACAGAATATCATCACTAAATCAGTGTCTCCACATTTTTTGCTTTGCCTTCCTTTTATTTTTAATAAGTGTCTGTGGGGTCTCTATCCAGCTGGACAAAGTTGCTGCTCTGTAAGCTTTCTGGATTCTGTGCATATGAACTGATCAACAAATATTTAGCATCATTTATTTTTGATACATTATGCCACAGAACTGAAATAAATTTGTCACTATTTAATCAAACACACTAAAGGAAGAGAGCATCTTATGATTTTGTACCTTACACAAATCTTAGAGACATTTATACTTTTTTCAGTTCTATCACAGAGCTCCACAATTAATAGAGAATTCTTTAATTTTAGTTTTCATAAGAACTAATAAGGGGAAATGCTCTCCTCAATGGCATTTAAAAGAGAACCCAATTTTAAGCGTTAACCTGGCCGATGCATCATATAAGCATTAAATGAATTGATACCTAGTTGCATATTACTATTTAATTCTGTCTTGCTGACCTCCAGGGATGTCTCAGAACCTGGCTGTGATTCGATGCTCATATACCAATATCATGTACCAATGAATATAATCAAAATGAGCGTCTAAACTTAAAATAGCAAAGCCATTGCATGGTAGACAAACTGGAATTGTTATAGGCAGTTTGTACCAATTCAGAAAGTTCAGCCAGTTAACTAAATACCTCAGGCAATCTTTCAGCCTTCAACGTTGGAGAATAGGTCTGTTTCAGCACCAAAGAGTAATTATATCCAGCCTAGTGACTGGCAGTTGAGTTTACAGAAAGGTGAAGAAAGCCCTATAGGTCAGCATAGCCAAATAACATTGGGGTAACTGCTCTGAGATAACTTAGAAGAAAACAGTAACTGAGCAACAGAAATG
The DNA here is from genome assembly GCF_028554395.1 of Pezoporus wallicus. Lineage (NCBI taxonomy): Eukaryota > Metazoa > Chordata > Aves > Psittaciformes > Psittacidae > Pezoporus > Pezoporus wallicus. The sequence goes on from NW_026639755.1 coordinate 4,954,508, forward strand.
TCAACACTTAATCGTAGTCCTTCCAATTTTTACTGGGTTGGAAGAAAACCCTTGGTGCTAAGCTACCAAAGAGCCTTTGCAAAGCAGTATCAATTAAGTTTGGAAGTGATCTAGACGTTAAGTTTTTCCTGCCTTCTGACTACAGCAGTTAGAGAATGTGCCCATACAACAAATAATAACACAGATTACTTGGTGGGGAAAACTTCAGCAAAGAGTTACCTTCCTGAATAACGCCCGTTTCATCAAGCTTTGTTACCAGCCAAAAGAATTCCCTGAAAGATCTTGGGAAAATCTTGGCAATGTTGAGAAAAACACAGCTTGAGGCCCTATGAAGACTATTTATTGCTTAAGAGCAATCCAATTGTCTTAAGACATTCTCATATCATTCTTGCTGTTTTATACTGAAGTAAAAGGCCATGCATCCGCATGTTCCTGTAAGATTTCAGAAAGAAGAGACGACCCATTAACAGGTGATAAAACCACAATTCCAGCCCCACAATATTATTGCCATCCCATCATACAGAAAGCAGTAACTGGGGAAGAAAGGCAGTCACAGTAACTTAGACAACATATACTGTCCTAGCGCTGCTCAGTAGGTGAATCACAGCACAAAATATCTCCTTTTGCCTCTCCTTACTTGTATGTAAATATCCTTTCTGTCCTACATGAGTCAAAAGGGGAGAAGGCCCAAATGACTCAACACTGTCTCCTACAACCTCAAAGTGAAAAAGTACCCTCTTTCTGGCTCAAACAGCAGAAGTTATTCTGAAGTCTCTCAAACATGCTATCTGTACCAAGATGGCCACAGAATCACAAAGATTGCTTTCTTCTCACTGAGCTCATGCAATGCTTTCAACCTCAGAAGAACAGAAAGAAAAGGACAGTATTACCACATAATTCTAAGACTATAAAGACCTCCACAGCATTGCCTTGAATAGCAAGCTCAGCCGATTCACTGCTCTTAAAGCAGGGATGGGAGAAAGCACCCTCGTGCTAGATGAAAAAATTAAGTCAGGAAATTACCAGTATAGGAGCGTCTTAATTTTCATTGATCTAATTGCAGACAGACATACCAGCAGCAGAGAGTTTACTAACCGTGGGTTCCTCCTTCCTCAGGTATCTCTCCTACATATTTACCACAGAGAACAACAGAGCCAAAGAATGGAGGAAATACTTCACATTTCTTTCAAACGGACAATTAGTACTCACTCCTCTTGGGCAGGAGCTGTCTCACGCTGTTCAGCCTTCCTAAAAGGCTTGCTGAACACAAGAATGTGTTCAAGACAGAAATGCCACTGGATCACATTCCTGTGGTACAACATTGCCTTCCTTTCTCTTTTATTTGTTGGCCCTTTTGAAGCGTTTTGAGGGTAGCCCAATGGGTTTTACGTGAATACTTAACTGCAAAAGTAGACGGTAATTGCAAATATTAAAGCTTCATGGTCTGTACCACTTATTACCTAAGGAATATATTTTTTAATCACCATTTTGCTCAAATGACATCAATAGTTCTTTTCTGGATATATATCCAAAGGCACAAAACTGGTATTGGGGCAGAAATCTGCAGCTTTGACAGAGATAAAATTTATGTCTCATATCTTGACCAAAAATAGGGTTGATATTCAAAAAGGATTAGCAATCTGTTCAATCAAAATGGCACAAGACTGTTGGACACTATCCCCAGTAAGGTGATGTGCAATAAATGCAATAACAGCATTAAATGCACTGTTTACAGCTTAGATTTTAAACACAATGGTCAACATGGTATGCACGACATGCATACGGACAAAACAAAGTCTGAGTGTGGTAATATTTTCTACCTTACATATTTTAAGCTCTAAAAGCTCAAATAAAGTCAACAGAAAACTTCATCATTGTTGTTTCCAAATATGATCGTGTTTCCAGGTAGATGTGTACACTATATTTTGACCTGTGCATGCAACATCTGCAGGAAAAATTCAGCTGTCCTAATCAGAAATGCGACCTTCAAATATAGCTGAAAGTCTCCATGCATAAGCAAAAGAAAAATACTCATTTTTTTAGTTCTCTATCCATTGCTGCTGGCACTTGACATCAGCACTAAGGTTTTTTAAAATTCCCAGCTTTTGGTGCAAAAAGAAAATATCAAATCAGGCACTGGGTTTATTTATTACATTTCTAGATACCCTTGTTTAAGAAAAGAAAAAGCTTCAAAATCTAACTCAGGTACATCCTCAGTATTAAGATACTGAAGGCAAATAAAAAGACATGATAAATTGTATCTATTTTATATCACCATTTTTGAATGGAAGCTCTTTTAGTGGAGGCACAAGGCTGGGTCCTGGTTGAAAACCTGGTCTTGCTGGGATTTCCTTTTCCCAGTCCTCCATTAATTGTTAGTATGAAATTCCAACTGACTTAATGAGATTCTTTTGAGCCTACTCTGCCTTGAAGAACACAAAAGCAGCAACTCGTTTTGACATTGTTGAGATGAGTTAAATACATCTGCAGAACTTCTTGTTTAAACATATGAAATGCAGGTACGAAGCCCTTTGTCCACAGGCATGTGAGATGGTGGCAACAATAACTTGGCATACTATATGAAGACAGTAGAAATAACCTTCATTGTGTGTGAGGAACTGGTAAAAAAATCCTTTCCTTACTACATTAGTGAAGATGGGAGCTATTGCATTTTCTCCATTTCCTCTCCATGAGGCTGAGCACTCCTGGCAGGGGAACAGGATATTTCCCTCACCCCCAGCCATTCCCATGCCCTGATATAGCTTACAGTGTTGTCCGTCAAAACCTCACGTTAGTTACCACATTCAGACAGAATTTGGTCACTACGAGTCTATTTCCATTAGAGACCATTGCAACTGTGGTCAAAATAATGGTGCACGACTTCAGCAGCTGTGATGTCCACTGTCTTGCCATGACCTGCTCACAGAAGACACGAGTCCAGCATCCTTTCTTTATCGGCAGTTCTACTGCTACCAGAGAAACTGGATCATGGGGAAACCTCAAAAAGTTAATGAGAGGGTATATCCAGTAAGGATACACTCATGCCTCACGTAAGTAATTCTGATGAGTTCACTGAGGAAAGGCCATGACTAAAGAAACAGAGCAGTGTGTTGCCAGAGTACAATGTGACTTGTCTTTTTCTTCTTTTCCAGCTCCAAGTGACTGGATTTAACAAAACCCTAGAAACATTTCAGCACAGCATCAACACTGGGACCTAAGTAAACGCCTGGTGTAGTTAAAAGTCAAGCTGTTACAAAGCTAAACAACATTTCCTTTCTTCCATGCCTTCACCTTATTGATCAGCACTCTCCTACACATCATTCACTTAACTTCAGAACTCACCCTGCAAAAACAGACATCAGTAACAGCAGCATCACTGAAATCAACGAGACCACAAATGTCAGGCAGATCAAAAGGATGACTTAAACCCCTTATTGCAATAATGGGGGTGTTTATTTTCCTGCCTCTTTAAGTAAAGAAAAGGCTACAATAGCATTGTTATTTGATCTATTCCATAGAAAGACTTCCAGTTGTACATACTAATAAGGAAGTTCTTCTCTGGATTAATCCTCTATTAACCAGCAGGTCCAAGGCAGCCAACCAAAGAACAGCAGCAAATCTTGAAACAGCGCTCCCTTACCCGTAACTCCTAGTCACTGCAAATACCAGCTTGCAGTACATGGTGGGAAACAAAAGCATTTATTTCAGTGCACCCTTACACCAAGAAATTCAGACAGTATGAAACTGCAGTTGGGGAAAATAAGTTTTGCAAAGATCATGTCATGGACTTCATAACACATTGTTTCCATATATCAAGCTATTTCTGAGGTTAAAGTGACACACGATGAGGCTGATGACAATCACAGGTAAAAAAAGGCACAAAAGGAGCATCCTTGTCAGGTCTAGATTTAAAACAAGGGAAACCAGGAGAAGGCTGAAGAAGTCAGTTACTCATTCCTTAACTTAAATAAGATGGTTAAAGAGCTATCTTACTGCATTTCCTTGTGTTTACTTCAGGTACCAAGGCAACACTTGAAATGCCTTATGCAAAAGATGCAGGGTTTGTTCATTAGTATGGAAGTGTGGGGTTACATTTGCAATTCAATGATTGACACTTTACATGAACTTCAAAAACAGATCACACTTCTCCGTGACCAAACATTCTATATGTGGGAACTTGCTGAAATTCCACGCATTTCTCCTATATTATTTTAAAACCTAGTTTTCCCCCATGAATACTTCTTAAAGCAACTTTCTCTCTAGAAAAATAATTCGTGGTAATCCAAGTCTCACACAAGCTGTGGAAAGATGTTCGCAGAGTTCACGATTTGAAAATCTTCTCAAGGCTGCTCCGTATTTTCACCTTTCTAATAACAGCAAACAAAGAACGATGGCTGGCCAGAAGGGGATCATGAGTACTACATTATCACCTACTCACACATTGCATGGTGTAGTCATGAAACAAATACTGGTTTGTAAACTTGGAGGCTCCTGTGAGCACAGCTATCAACTCAAAAAATAGCTTAATTGGTTATTGACTGGGACTCCATCTTTGCAGCAGTGATTTTGTCCAGAAAATACACATATACTTGAAAAGCATCTCATTTCAGCTACCCAAGAACCCTTCATGCCAAGGTATATAGAGCTGGCTAAAATGGCTATATCTATCTTTACTGTGAAATACATGAGGAAATTACTGCTTTAACTCATCTTAAAACACAGAAAGAAAAAAAGGAGTAAAAGTAATAGGCATGCCATGCAGCAGATTAACTTGAACATTAACAGCAGAGGTTTGATAAGAGAATGAGTAATTACACTTAACTCACTGGTGATGGCTCTGGTCTGTAGTTCCCTATTGCTCTCAATCAGGAGCCATTCTGTTCAAGTTAGTCAAATTGGCTGAGGTGAAACTGGTGTGAGATCAATACCCAGTTCCAGAACTAATGAAACCAAGTAGAGAGTTTTTGTAGGGTCTTTTGTTTTCAAGAAAGAAGGTCAGTAGGGGAAGCGGTAGTGGTTTATTGTAGACATTTAAAACTTGGTTCAAGTTCAGTCCTTCTTTCCCCATGGAATAGCAATAGCAAAATCGATGTCTCAAAGTACCACCATTTTTCCAGTGTTTTAGGGGGTTTTGCTGGAAGTTTTTGTTACTGTTTGTAGGGGGCGAGGGGAGAGAAATGGCTTTGCTGTTATTTTTCACAGAAACTCCATCATTTCATGACATTTTCGAATGGGAAAAGCATTTGAAGAAAATGTAGTCTAGGCTGGCAATTTAAATACAGTTATTGAAAAAGCTTTTATGCTTCAGCATTGGAAAAAAAAATACCATATGTTACACTCCAGGCACGTTATCTAGTCTTTGTAATTTTATGTATTTATTTATTGGAACAGTTTAATGCATTCCGGAGGCTGTAAACAGAAAATGGGGTCACTTAACAAGTTTAGTGCATTCCCCGTGCTGCACTGCTGGATGACTCCTGCCCACCCACCACTACTGCAGACAAACCCTCTCATTGAAGAGAGCCGCCTGCCCTCCCAACAGCACTGCTTCACAGTCGTTGTAGGGCACCTACAAACAGCCAGGACCTGGCCCGTGCCAAGGGCAACTCAACACAGGCCAGCTCCTTTCTGCAGTTCAGCTTTCAAGCACCCAGTACCCAAGCAGGTCAGGAAGGCCAACATAAGCCATGATTTTTGAATGCAAAACTCCGGGCTGCTATACCAGCTTAAAGCCTTTACCTTCCATAATAACCGCACCGCCTTTCCATTACGTTTACAAGATGCTTATGAAGGCTATACCATGAGCCAGATCACACATCTGGTCCAGCTTTAAAAGCAAAGCAAAACCCTGAAATCAGGAAATACTCTGGGTTTGGTTTTTTTAACCCCACAAGTCAGTTAAGCTCATGGTACATAAAATGGATGCACTTATAGTGATGCAGGGAGGTGGGGTGGCGCAGGGCTTACTGTCCCTGGGCACAGACACCATGGCTGAGAGTGGCTGCAGAACATGTGGACCCCACAATGAAAGCTGTTTGGCAAGAAATGGTCACTTTCCACCCCATATTTGATTAGGAAAGATGCATTCCCTTTCTTCCCCATGACTTCCCTAACTGTCCCTTTTAAATGACATTTTCTCTCAGAATGGTTTTAGCAACAGGGTACATAGTTGTATACCCAGGAAGATTCCCGTTGGTCTTTCTAGGGCTACTCAATAGATCACAGCTGTATACATTCAGAGATAACTTACAACCAGGCTTATAAGCTTTGGTGGGAAGTCAGTTAACAAAGCCATAGACCAAAGTACAGTTAAACAAACTAAACTGGTCTCATATCCTGTCATTTTCCCACAAAGCTGCAGTAGACACAGAAAATGCTACCTCTTGCACCATTGTATGGTTGTGGACCCTTCATGCTTACATTGACACAACCAAGAGCACAAGATTTAAAAGTAGATCTGTTGTTTGTTTCATTTGGAGAGGGAGGGTAGGTAGGGTTTTTGGGGGGTTGGTTGGCTGGATTTTGGGGTGCTTGGAGGTTTTTTATTTGGGTGGTGTGTTTTGTCATTGTTTTTGCAAGTAAATAGCTTGCCACAAGAGATACCCGAGTTTTAAAGCACTACATAGGCATACATTTACTCCTCCAAATCATGGCACCTACTAACAAACTTTCAGGCTGAAAACTGGAGATAACACTTTTGTGTGGTCGAGCTGGCCTTTAAAAGAACTAGGCATTTTAAATATACCAGTAAGTTTTTGTTAGTTTGATTTTAAAATAAAACTAATTTTGGTAAGATACATTTACACCCATCACAGAGACAGCACAAGTTTTGCTCTTTGCCTGCAAGCCTTTCAGGCTCCACTGCACCTCCTTTACATGTAAATGTGATTTAGTGTACAAATTTTACATGTATGCTATTAGTCAGGCTCATAAAGGAATTACCAGCTCTACAACCTTCTTATTTTGCAGCTACCTTGGTGGTCTTCCCCTCACCTCTCTGCCCCCAACCCAGAGGGCTTTCAGGCTACACTCAGCAGAAGGTTTTGCACCACACTTGAATTCAAGTGACTTCAACAGCATTAACTAAACTGATATTTTTCCACAGGTAAGAAGGCTGCAAGGGGCAGAAGGAAGTACCAAGGAAATTAAAGGGTCAGAAGGAAGAAAAGGCCACAAAGAGCTATGACCCCGAGAGCATCTGGAGGGCCACAAATTGCCCCTGCGTTGCCATCGGCAAAATAGTAATCACAGCTTTTCTCTGTTCTGTCCCTAAATCTCCCCACAGGCTTCCACTGCCAAATGCAGCTCTGTTATTTTTGTGCCTGGACCCAGCTCTGAGAAGTTTTTACTGTATCTATGCTACTGGAACAGCCCTAATCTATAAGGTTCATTAGTTAGAGATGGAAAGACACTGAGGGCCACAGGCACAAGCTTTCCCTGTGCTCCATGGGAAAGTGAGATGTACTTCGCCTCAGAGGAGAATTATTGATAGGAATGATATTTAAAACACTAACATTTATGCTAAGTGTATGCATAGTCAGCACACTTGCATAATTATCTACTGGTGCAGACAATAAAAAGCAAATTAAAGGGGTTTAGTTTTGGCTTTTAAAATGTCCTTGAAAATATAGATGAAATCACACACTGCCTGAAACCATCAAACAAACGTACAGAAAACAAACCCTTCCAAAGGTGACCTATGAGGCTTATTACTGGTATTAAGCATGTACTTAGTGTCGTTTCATAACATGTAATCAAATTCTACTCATTTACTTGATTCAAGCACAACAAAACAAACAACATTAAATTCTCACTCTGGAACTTGCACCTTTCCCCCCTTTCCCTTTGATGCATTTCAGTGCTTAGAGAATCAAGTACCTTGAGAGAGCACAGCTGCTCATCCCAGCTCACAGCTCTCCCTCCTACAGCCCTCCTACAACGGCTGGAAAATGCTGGTGCCTGGCTGAGAGCAGCTGCTGAAGAAACATCTGAGCAAATAGACCTGATCAAAGCACCTGGAGCAGTCACAAACACACTCGCTGTTGGTCTCCGAAGATGGTACCAATTACAGGAGTTGAGTCAAGTCCATGGAGGGGAAGAAGTCTCCAAAAGTCCAACTGTCTAGGGGCCATTCCACATTTACCAGCACATTAACATCTGCCAGTATGTCCATTCATTTGCAGTAGATCACTTCATGATCTCTATACACCCTTCTGAATAAGCTCAGGTCTTTACACAATGCGCCTGCTGTTTTATGTTTCAACTTTGAAAGGACACACATCTAAAAGCTGATTTTTCTTCTGGGGAAAAAGAAAATAAGAAAAGAAATAAAAGAGACCAACAAGCAAAAAAAAACACCAAACCACAAACAAAATTCATAAAAACTCCATATTTGACTGGATGTGGGAATGATGTCCAGAGATAAACCAACCATATTTCCATACTAACTTCTATAAGTAGTCCTGGGGATATTCACATGTTTACAATCATATGTCCACTGAAGTGGCTTGACAAGTGCCTTCAGCACGGAAAGTCTGATATGAGTCTGCTTATACAGACAGTTGCTGGTACATGCAGAAATTCCTGATGTTTGCTAAACAGAGTCATGTTTTGCTTGCACTGGGGTCTCCAGGATATCCAGAGATTAACAGAATAAACTAGCATATATCCTCATGGAGTTTTTAGTAAACTCTGCCTTGCATTTCTTCCCCTTGCATAGAGTGTGAAGGACTTTTTTGCTCTCAAAAAAACCCTTTCAGAATGGGGACCATAAACCTCTGAAACCTAACACACCATAGGCCAACACACAGACAACAGACACATACACATCCTTTGTGATGCATGTACAGCAGATCCGCTGCTGCCAAGGAGCACTGGTTCCATGAGCATGCAATGGACTTCAAGAATACTCAACATATGGGTGACACACCACCAGGCTGCACGCACGCAAGGGCGGCGTAACAGCACCAGTCAATGACTCTCCCAAAGCCCTGTGTGTATGGAGATCCTCACATGCCTGGTACGCAGATTGAGAGACATCAGCTACCCGGCAGCAAGCTCTCATTTCAGCCTGTCTGCCATAAAACTAAAAAAATAGAATAAATTTTTAACAAATGCATTAAATTCTCACTTTCTGCCCAAAGTTTGAGGCAGCAGCAGCAGGTGCCTGGTGAAATCCAAAAGCCCAGCAACTCTCACCAGCCCTTGGGGATGACTTGCTCCTTGACGGAGTGTATCTTTAAAGGGTGCAAGAGATGGGCAGTCAAGTGGGGTCGATAGGCAACTCATTGAGCCAAACACAGAGCTGGTAACCTGAAAACAGTGAAGTGTGATGCTGAGGAGACAGACTTCCTCATCAACCTCCTTATCACCCTCATCACTGATAAAAGCAATTGAGTTCCAGCCTGAACTATAGGCATCAAGGAATGCCTCAAAATACGTGAAAGGATAGATAGAATTATTGTTGCATTCATATATTCAATGTCTAAAAAGCCATTAAAATGTTGGTTCACAGCTTCCCCACAGAAGAGCATTGTACTCTCAACACCACAATTCCCCATATTGGAATCTGCGTTTACTCTACACCACAATTCCCCATATTGGAATCTGTGAAGCCTAGTAAATATATCATTCAAAACTATAAGACAACACAGGGTAAAGAAGGTGGAGAACCATAGTGCATGTCTATTGACCAATTATGGCCTTCTTGTTGGTTTTTACAAGCTGTCATAGTATTTTGACCCACAGTATCCCCAGGTATGCCCAATGTGAATTTGAAAAACCAAGTCAAGATACAGATTACTGCTGTAACAAAACAAGCGCTCTGGATGTATTCAGCTATTCTGCTTTGTGTGCCCACATAATTTGTGACAGTTCTACAGTTAGTTTGGTATTTAAGCATGCTTCTAAGTAAACGCTCTACATTGTATGGCTTGCACTAACATCACACTAAAGACCAAATGAGAAATGTAAGGAGAGCTTTTGGCAGGTTTCTGACAATGCTAAGACCACAGAGGGCCCAGTTTCCATAACTGATTTCATAGCCATGTTTTAGGAGGTTGGGCTTTTGGGTTTTCTTTTTAATAGGGAAAACCCTATTAAAAAATTTTTCTCTACTACAACAGTGATAGGAGGTTTTACGTGTTGTTAATGAGAAGCATTACCTTACCTAGAGAGCTGAGTCTTCTAATTTTCATTTATATAGGAGATTGATTAACAGCTAATTGGCATATGAAAATAAGGATTAGCGGAATTTGTTTTTCTTTACAACCCAACAACCATAATTTAGATACTTATTTAGATTAAAATCTGTTATTATTTTTGAAGGTAATCATCTGCCTGTTGTCAAACATGAAACAGAAAAATATATTACTAATTGTAGCTAAAGTATGTTTCAGAAAATAGCTGATGAACTTGACTAAAAAAGTAAGCATAAAACAAGCAAAGCTTCACCTCACAGTATTGGAATCAAGTCTCCTAATAACAGACTAAAGAGGACACATTCTCTCTAGTAAAGTAAGGTCAAGTAAGAGGATAACTAGGTACGCAACCACATCTGAAGACATGAAGATTTCCAGCAGAAAGCATCTGCAATATAACTAGAAATAGGTAAGAAGACAGACTGTCTTTTCAGCCCCCATACTAGTTGAAAAATATGCAGCTTAATATTTCCAGCAGTGATTTAAACAAGATCCCTAGTGTTTGGTCTCCTACCCACCCACCCTTTTCCCTTTATTCCTGGTAAGGAATATTCAGGGAACAGTTTAAGAATAACTACGGTAGGATGGGGCAGGAAGTTGTTTTTAAGGCATTCTGGGGGTTTTAAGTTCGTTTTTGGGGGGTTTATTTTAGTGAGAACGGGTGGTTAGACGTGGGTGTTCAGTGAATAATTACAAAAGCAGAGACCTCACAACAGCAACTGTGTGTGGCTCAGCTCATTTTATGACTTTGCCTGATACAGACATAGTTCCCCAAAACCTTTCTCTTTGCTCTCTTCCTGCACCGCTACTGGAGAAGGGAAGGCTGGAGGGGCTGATATAGATGTAAGAATTAGTTTTTAATACTTACTATCTCATATAACCAAGGTAGCTAAAAGTACGTACTTGCTATTGAAGAGATTAAACTTTATTAACAGCTTCTAAGATTTATCTTAAAACTATCAGACGTATTAAACTGGTTTAGTAGATCTTTTCATTAAGGTAGACATGAAGCACCAAGCAATACACCAAAGCCACCTCCACTCAAGGGATTACAAGGCAACACTTTGAATTCAGAGCAAGCACAGTAAATCTACAATGGCCAGTAGGACAGCAGGTATAAGTGTAAAATACAACCTAGATTACATTGTTTGAATGTTTCTGTGATAGGTAGATACTGTCTTTCCCTTTTTCCCTAGGGCAGTTCCTACAGCAAGTTCATCATGCTGCCTTCCCAAAACCAAGTACTTTGACTGTCAGCTAAGTTTACCCAACAGACAGTGAGTGGTGACCATAATGAAGCAATAATGGGACTTGACTCAGTTCATTTACTTCACACTTAATTTAACCCCCAATTCCCTCCTGAAATCCTAGTGAGCAGCAGTAGAATATCCTCTAACATTAATCTCCACGGATTATCTTCTTGCCTAGCAGGATTCAAGCTCCAGAACTCTGCCATGAGCACGTTGGTCCTCACAAACGGCTACTAAAATTACATTCTCCACTTATCAGTGCAAACACACACTGCACATCATCTAACATGCCCTTCACCATACAAAGCAGAAACACCTTCCCCTTTTTCTGAAGGCAGGGTTAATTCCTCACCCTCTCTGCCTCAAGATGGAAACTTCTCAGAAAACTAGGAGAAAGAAAGCGCTTTCTGAGTGTTAGTGCATCCTCTCTGCTTGTATTTTGTTTTTATCTGGATACCTTGGTTATTTTTCTCTTTAATACACACCCATTTAGTGCGAGGGAAGGAACTGGATTATTGTTTCCTATTTCATTGGAAAGAGGCTATCCAGAGCTAGACAGCAAGCCTCTCTCCTTATGCCCCTCTTAAGGCCCAGAAGGGATGTCATCAGATTGGCTCCCTGTCTGGCTGTACCCTGCTAAGAACATATGCAAGCAGATGTCGACACCTCAATCTGAGATGAATCAAGAAGGAATGAGCCATACTCACATAGACTCTCTATTGATCTCTTTGTAGGATACATTAGCCCATGCAGAGTTTCTGTTGCATACACGTTACTTTTAATGCTCAAGGTATTGATATGCCATTAAGACACCCAGGATACTGTCATAACATCCTTCTAAAATCAGGCTTAAACAAGACAGTAGCAAGATAATCAGCTTGAAGTTACTATTATGCCCAAGCACATCAGTCACCTCTTGGAAATCTTACTTGGAAACAACAAAACAAGAACACCTAATTGTACTTCCTGAAACAATTTCTGTCTTCCCTTCAGAGTATTTCTCTCCCAGAATTTAGCACGAGCATTCCCTACAACGCTATTCAATCATGATGCAAGCGTTACCTCCAAGAAATAAAATACTGAAACTGGGGTACATGGCCTGGAACAGGGCTTGCTGCTAGCAGTCAGAGTGACTACACTAGATGCTAGGTGAGTTCCCAAGCAGAGCACAGCAGAGCAGCCCTTAGTTTCCACCGTTTTAATACCCTTAATCTCCAAGTAAAGCACACCTAAAGTCCCCACGGCACCTCTCCACCAAAGATATTCTGCCCAGGACCAATGCACTGCTCCAAGATCCACCTCTAGATGCTGCTAAGAGGCTCCCCCTTGGATAAAAGACCTTGCCTCTTACAACCTCTAAAAGCAATGCAGACAGACTGACAGAGCAGAAGCAAATGTGCAAGCTATGAGGACCAGTTACCTTAGCTTGTATCCTTTAGTGTGATCAAAGAGAAGCTGCCTACACAGCTACACACACAGTGTCCTACTGTACAAAATAGAGTTCATCATATGCTGAGTAAGAACAGGGGAAAAGGAAACACACAGATGAGCAAAAGAAAGTCAGAAATGTTCCCACCTGACCTCTACCCAAAATCAGCAGCTGCTTAAGTTAAACTTAAAATTTCTAAGTATCTAGGACAGATTACAATGAAGTAAGCTCCACATTCACCACACCAAATAACTTGAAAAAGTTGCCAAAAATGAAGAAAAAGGTATGCACGTTCTCCATTAAAGCCTGAAATACTTTAAAGGCTTCAACTAAAATGTCAGCACATGTCAAGAAATATTAACTTACATAATACTGCAGCGTTTTGCTTGCCAAATAGTTAGTATGCCAAGTTTCTGCAATATTACTTCATGCTTTTCTAAGTGCTCTTACATGACTACAATAACTCAGCATGATTGAGACAGCAGTAAATCTTTTCCTGTTTAATTTTCACTTTCCATTTTATTCCACAAATGCCGTGAACACGGATACATTTGGTTATAATACCAAACGTATAATGACTTTTGTTAAGAATGCTTGTTTTCATATATCTAGATTAAGCTAGTCTTTAAGGAGTTGAACACTTTAGTGTCACTTAATCAAATATCTCATCATTCTATATCACTAATAACTCCATTATATATAATCTTATATAAACCTTTGCATCCCTATGTGCCTTGAAAAATAAACATTGAGTCAACCACCTTTCTGAGGATCCAACTCCCTAAGGACTTCAGCTTCACAAACACTTATTAGCACATCTAAGGTTTTTCAGAGGAGCCAACCCCAAGACCATATAGCATTTCTAATGACTACTACAGGAACAATATGATAAATGAGCATCCTTTCCTAAAGCATAAATACATGACTGAGCCATCTGGACCTTAAAACCTGGCAAAGAGTAGACAAAGTTAGAGTAAGATTTAGGCAAGTTGTTCCATAATGCAGAGTATTTATTTGTGAACTAGCTTTGATCTAGGCTAGTAGAATCTAACAAGGATAGTTGTTTGGTTTTCAAAACTCACACAGAGGTGCTGCAATTCTGTAATCTATAACAGACAGTAAGTATGCCATACAGAATTATCCTACCCATTTGCAAACACCCACTGCATTTTTAATTATGCTTCATATGTGCCTTGCAGTGCCCGATTTGAAATCTTTCCCTGTCTAGAAGAAAAAATGACTGTGAGCATCTGATGGCAGAGATGAAATGAGGGCTAAAAGAAAGTCTTGGAAGGCAGAACTGAATAACCATAAATATCTGTGGTGCAGGCACCAAACTCCTGGCGGTTTCCAGGATGAACGCTTAATAAGTCATGCTCTTTAAACCTGGCCATAATTTATGTCTGTTTTTCTGGGAACCCGAGTCCTGTGGCCACATTTTAGCTCTCATTAACTGCTATAAATTAAATGAATAAATGGATAGTTAAATAACTTGCTAGAAAACCACTGGGGCCACTAACCAGATATCAGGGTTTGTAACCTTTCCTAAAGCCACTGGGAATACAATATTAAATAACGTTTTTATTATCTCTTGGTTGTTAGATATTTATTCAGGTTTAAAACAGTGGTATTCTAAAGGGTGACAGCAAGCCAAAAGAGCACAGCCCAAGTCAGCTGCATTCAATCCACATTTAAAGAAAAATATACAGACCTAAAATTCAATTGATTTTTCAAATATTTTTATTCTTCCTTCCAAACTATACCAGATAATTAGATACTGCATATTTGCTTATCTTAATAGAGAATACATTACACATGGATTGATAGCCTCATAGAGAAATAAATGCATCACCAGCCGAATTTTGCTTTCAAGCTACCAAACCCAATAAAAGACTGGAGATTAAGGAGTTAAGAATTCCTTTTGGCAGCATTTTAGTGACTGGTAGAAGGGAGAACAAGAAATCAGGCTAGCAATTTCAGAAGTGGCTGCAGGTTGGCCTATGCAGGCTGGTCCAAGCCTCTGGATACCTCCTGCCTTTGCCACATGGGGCTGGGGGACACAAGCTGCCTCCACTTGGAAAGGCAATAACTGTGCTGGATGAGTATGCTTTCCATGGCACAGCACTATGTTCATGAGACCCAAGGTTTGCCTGTAGTCACCACAGAGGACTTGAATTTACTGCACAGCTCATGGGACTTGGACACATTTGGAAAGCCTATGGGATTACACCATTTCTAATCGAACCTGTTCAGATCTTGTCTTTGGATGTCCCTCTCATTCTGCAAATAATTCCCATGGCTTCAAAGGGATTGTTCACAACAAATCACAGCATGGTTCATAAATGAGAGTTTGCAGCCAGACCTAGGCGGTTTTGGTGGAGGCGTTCAAGCTTGTCTACTTGAACAACTAGATAAATAACCTTTAACCAGAAATAGCATGAAAAGGTGAAAAAGCCCACCGAAAACAGACATCTCACTTCCTCATGGTTTTTCCCTCAGTAAAAAATGGTTGTTTTTCAATTCAAAAAAGTTTGTTGCATCAATATGCTACAGATATCATTATCACCTCCTAAACCTTTTATACAGGTTATATAGGCTTTTTTATATACGCACTAGTCATAGCAGTCTAACTCATTAGCTAAGATGCAAGTGTAGTCATAAATATAATATCCCACAACTCACCCTATACCAGTTATTCCTAGCAATTCAAGTCCCATCCCAAAGCATTCATGATATCACCTGCAAAGAGTGATAATCCTCACCTGCACAACTGGCACATCTTCACCAATAGGACTCCTCGTTTTAGAGAGTACAATATTGAAAAGCAAAAAGCAATCATCTGGAATGAAAACATCACTAAACACCTTCTGAAAACCCCACGTGCCTGTTTTTGATCTATGCACATCAAGCACTGTGAGTCACTGACTGAACAGGTAGAGTAGACCACACTGCCACAAGAGCATTTAAAAACCTGAGCATGTCCTACAACCATACTTTTCAAGTTTGCTTTAGGATATCTGTGCCAACTTTCAATTCAGAAGAATTTTCCAAAGCTGAGATAACATCTCCTAAAATAAGGAGAAACAAAGGAAAGGAAAAAAAAAAAGAAAGAAATCCCACAACTATGGCAGCTATGACAAATCTGAGCTCGAATTTCAAATAAATAAACATAAAACAATCCAAACCAAACCACCTCACATGGTCACACCAGGATTTGATGCTATCCCATAACCAGCCAGAAGACCGGAGAAGAGGCTGAAGCTCTGACTTCTCCCAAGATGCTGGAATACAGATTTCTCCCTGTAAGACTCTTAAACGAGTTTGAAATTTGAAAGCCATCCTGAATTCTCTTCACAGGAAATTCCATATTCAAATTATACTTTATCAGCCCTCTGCACCTTTTATTGTTAATATAAAAGAACAACTAAAACGTGTACTACCCGCACGCTATAAGGAAAGCCCAGGAGGGAGTCTATCAGTATGCAGAAGCGAGGTGCCTGTGCTTACAAGTCCTAGAGATGCAGGACCAGCACTAAGGTTGAATTGTTTCATTGTGACACATTTTGAGGCAGAATCACAGTTCAAGTCTACCACTATTGCCGTATCTGTGTCAGAAACACAGGGCAACTCCATTGTGTCTGAGGAAGCTGTACACAGCTTGAACTTGGGCATGATTATCATTTATTGATTAACTTGCTGTGAACTGTAACCTGTGAAAAGCAGCTGTCCGAATGTAATTTCGTCTCTTAAAGGTCTCTCTACTAAAAGTGACTTTTGACCTGTCCTGATGAAATCAGGAGAATCCAAGCTAAGTCATTTTGCTAGGGCAGGTTGGATGGGACTTTGAGCAACCTGGTCTAGTGGAAGGTATCCCTAACCATAGCAGGGGGGTTGGAACTAGATGAGCCTTAAGGTCCCTTCCAACCCAAACCATTCTATGATTCTATGAACATGATCACAAGAAGGAGGAGGTGTAAATACCAAATAAACTCTTCTAAGGAAAAAAAAAAATCACTTGGGAAAAACAATAGCCAAGTTTGATACTAGCGATTTTGACAAGTCACAGCTACATCTCTTTCTGGGAAGAACAGTAAAGGGAGCAAAGTGCTATTTTGTGACAACGCAACAGACCAGCAAACTACGCAGTAGCTTTTGAATATGAAGGAAGCTGCAAAGGTGGTTTTGGATTGACACTATCAACCACCCGCATCCTTTGTGGGCAGCTCTGGATTCACAGCACCAAGAGAGGAGACAGAACTTGGAGACCTGTTGCTTTGATGCCTGCTCATGTTTCTACACAGCTTCCCAAGAGATGTGCTGCTGGTCCTTCTGCTTTCACTCTGACTGTCAGCAACATCTTTTTCACTTCCAGTCTCCTCATTGTTATTCTCCAACACACAGAATATTTCCTGCCCAGTGAAGGATGTGCATGCATGTATCTGTGCATGAAATGATGTCCAATATGCAGCAACAAGCATATTATCTTAAGAAACCATTTAACATTGATTTTCAGGTTCTGCACTTCAGCCTCCCTGTCAAACCCAAATATTAATGAAGCATCAGGTAGATCTACCTGAAATCCTGCATTTGATTGAAAATACCAGATTTTTTTCTAAGTAATTTATGTCATTTCTTGAACATTCTAATGCAAACATTCCCCTAGAAAAGACCAGAACTACAGTTTAGGAGAATCTATGCGAGATAATCCGTAAGATAGCTGCAAAGCCAAGCAAACACTGCTTATGGGAGCTGCTAATAGTCGGTTAATAAAAGAGCCATTTGCAGCTCACAAGAGCAGCAGTTTGTTGAACCTGCATACTTATAAGCTATGACACATTGTCCTGTGCCAGTAGATTTCCATGCAAGACAGATGTGCGTATGTAAATAGTTAATAGATCATGTCCTTTATAGAAAGGCAGCTCATCTGACAATAATAAACAAAAATGTGCAGACTCAGCACATGAGAAAACGCCTGAAGATAGCCCAAATTACATTAAAGACAGATGTTCTAACCCTAAACACATTGCTTCCCAAGGGATAATTTTTGTTGTTGCTTTAGTCTCTCAAGCATACCTGTACATTTTACACATAGCAAAAACAAAAAAACCCAAGCAAACAAATGTGGTAGTACTTCTTATTTCTTGTGTACGGAAGAGAAGGTGACTGGAAGGGACTTGATAGACCTTTGTTAAAGTTGGATGCTCCCAAGTCATTTTGAACGTAAAAACAATAGCACTACCACAAAGATACATGTTACATGCTCCTTTTAATAACGAATTTTATTCTACTTCTTTGCGTTGCCCTCTTGTGCCACCCAAATGAGGACTTTGAGTTGCAAAACCCCTCAAAATCCTGTTCCCATAAAGAAAGAAAACATTTCATTCCAGACATATTTGGGGAATTGGAGGGCAGGAAACAGGTCACTGGTTTTGCCAGACATTTACATTTCAGCAAAATAACATGTTTGGATGGGGTTTTTGGTCCAGCCAGTTTTACTGAATACCCTCATTTCCTATCGTCCCTGCCGCTACACCGCACGAAGGGGAGGCAAGCGTTTGTATGTTCCCATGACTCGTGGGAAGCACTGGAAGCGGGAGCGTGGCATATGCTGAGCACTATCCCTTTCCTTCCCTCCCCTGGCAGGCATCCTCCCTCGCCAAAGCCGCAGAGCTGAAGCTGGAGCGTGAGCAGGACGAGCAGCTGCTCTCAGTGGCACGATTCCCATGCGGGAGCTGCTTCTCCCTTGCCCCTCCTCTAACTTCCCTCGCTCGCAGCAATGCGCCCAAGCCTGGCTCCTGGGCAACCTGCTGCTGGAGCCCTCTCATCCGTTTTTCCTCCTGGGAAGCTGGATTTCCTACAAACCTTCCCCTCCTGCTTGCTTGAAGCGTTTCTGACGGCAGCTTCTCGCGTCTCTTTTTTTACTCCTTCCCACTCGCACCACTTTGCCAGCAGTAGCTGCAGGCGAAACTTGCTTTCACACAGCAAAACCAGTCTGGATTCACAGGCACTACCCCCCCACACCCCGAAAAATGTTTAGATAACGGTGTTTTCAGGCTACACAGCAGAAAACACATCATACCCCTCCGTACAAAGGAACTACGCTTTGGCCACTTGCACAACCAAAGGTCAGGCACACGTTGTCTGAAAATTAGTATCTGTAGGAAAGAAAGGGGAGGAGGGGTTTTATATTCTTAAGTTTACAGCACAGCCCATGCCCCTAGAAGACAGCCACAAGAAAACAAATGTTCCCAAGGAAAGAGTCAGGGAATCCTATGGACGCTACCCCTATTTTGCCCCCATCTACTGTAAGCTGACTGCACAGGAACTCAGCTGCGTTGTGCAGGGTAACCTTCATGCACTGTAGTTTTACTTTCAGCCTGTGATACCGGATAAAGTGTCCTCCAAAGCTGTTTGGTGTTTTTTCCTTCAGAAAAAAATGAAGGATGCTATAAAAAGTTTCAGCTTTCATTCCTGAAGACTGGTTAGCAGAAATTAATGTTATCTCAGTGCTTGGCCTGATTAAGTCTCAAGCATACTTTCAGATAAAAGGAGTTTATAATTTCACACTTTAATAACAGCTGAGTGAGCCTAAAGCTAGAAGAGTCACCATCACACCAACGAGAATATGATCCAGAACCATCTTAGACAAATATCTTAATAAGTACAACAAAACTTTTCCCCTCTCACTTGAGAAACAGAGATACTCAGTCACATCCCTGTTAAAGTTTTACTTGGGAGGAAGGAGGGGAAGAGAAGAGCCGAGACAAAGAGTTGCAGTAATTCTTCAAAGAAACTTTCAGGCAGCAGATTAGAGCCTAGGAAGCATCCGCCTTCTCCCATTTATAACACAGAAGTGGTAGCTCTCAGCTCTAGCATGAATTTCACTTCTGACAGCAAAGACCACACACAATTTCACAGGCATTGGCAGGAGTTCACATGAGCCCACACATTTCCAGTAGGGACAAGAACTCAGTATCTTGACCTCATCTAGGAGCAAGCCTTCAATTTGCTGTAAATATGCAGAACAAATTTAGACACGTTAAGTACTTTAAAAGCGAAGATGGGAGAATCTGTAAATTAAAATACGGGGGAAAAATCTGCTTTGCAAGAGATGGTTGGTTCAAGTGCAAGAACATCAGAAGACAGTGGTAAAAATACAGAGCCTGCTTAGCCAAGAGCCTGCCAGTAGAGAAGCAAAAATATCTCATCTATTGCATTGTTCCGGGTAAAGTTGTATCCCTGAGCAAAACTTAACCGGTCTGCTGCTCATTCCAGCTGCAGAATCCCTCTCCAAAAACTTCTCTACAACCCATTTCCAACTTTGTTTAATAAACCAACCTTTAGACTTAAAGTCTTCTTTTATTTTAAACACTGCTGAAGCCCTATGGCATGTTTTGAGGGGGCCAAGAAGGAATCTATACGAAGCACATGCACTTACATAAATTGTGGCCAAAGACTTCCTGACATGAAGATCTATGAGGCTGTACAATATTCTCCCAAAGGAAGTGGAGGAGTCCAACATGTGAGACCCTTAAAGCATGTACTAGCAGAAGAATGGCAGACATTAAGTCTGTAGTAACTAAAGGACTATCGTTTATAGTAGCTACTCCCAGAATTTGAAGTTTGTCATGGTTACCCTCAATAGAAAGGCCAATTAAACACTGTAAAATCCAACAAAAGACCATATAAATCTATTTGCATGGTTTCCTCAATCTTTAATAGGTTTTTGCAGCACAGGAACCAGATGTAATTTTATTGAACTGGGACCTTAAATATGGTGTAATCCATATGGCAAAAATAACTAGGTAATAATAGTGAATTTACTAGGGGACCATAATAGTTATAGGATATTTCTCTTTATGACATGTAAGCAAAAGTTAACCACAAATGTAATCTACAAACTATTATTTTTATATATGAAATAAGCTACATGGTAAGTGGCAGTGGGAGCTCACCAACTGAACACAAAAACTATGTTTCAGGAAGAAAAGACAAGAGTATTACCATCGCTGGATTCTGTTTATCCCCCAACTGAGTAGCAAGGAAGAGAACCCCCTCCAAGCACAGATCCCCTTCCTGTCCAGAGGAAGGGGAGGAAATCCTCACCTCCCACCATCACCTCTCCCCCAGGCAGGACCTTCAGGAACCCCTGTATTATGATAGAGACCTGCAGCCCAAATGCTTTCAGGACTAGAAACTCCTGACCACAGCCAGTAAAGCCACATGCAGAGCTGCAATCCTGGGCTGTTTATAGAGTCCTGAAAACTTACCCTCAAGCTCACATCGCCAGTGTAGAGCTGAGCCTCTTGGGCAGCCGGAGCTTGGATTTTCCTTCCTTCACGTATCTAATAAAAACTACTCCCAGCCGTATTTGCTTTTCTCTTTCCCCAGACTCTTTCTTTACAACTGCCCCAGATAGAAGTTTCCAGGAAAAGGAAAAAGCCTCAATCCCTGCCTGCCAGCCACCACTCTCAATGTTGTTGTTATTCATTGCGCAAAGGGCTGTTTGGGTAAATAACGCCTACGATTCTCTTGTTTGCTCCAGTTAGCATGACTTTGCAAGAGAACTGTTCCAATACAAAGCTTCTCATCCAAAAGTAACAGGACAACGTTTAAGTCCAATTGCATCGTTCTTTTCTTTCAATATAGACCACAGCATAGCATATGAGCAGTTTTTAGTACTTGACTAAGAGTAGCAAGTGCTACGACATTTCAGTGTTAAAAAACTTAATCTCTCTCTTCATGCTATATCCATATACTTAGCATGGATTTGTCACATGCACCCCAGGATCTGATCAAATTCACAAAGGTTTTCAGTTTAATTTTCAAGTTATCACTAAATGCTTTTAGGGTTCGTGTAGCTTTGTTGTTGGTTTGGTTGGGGGGGGAGCATGTGTGCTTATATCTTCAGATTTGTCTCCAAGTTACATTCAGCAAAAGTACATCTGAAAATCATTTGACAACTTTCAATTAATTCAGATTGAAATAATAAAAATAACAACTTTAGTTTGTCATCTGCATTCGAAATAAGATCCTATAGTATCCCAGGCTGCTTTTGCATCTCTCATCCTGTCCTCTTGGTTTGGATTAGGTTTTCCTCTCTACAAATAGAGATGTTTTTAAAAGGCTTTGTACATTTTGGCAGGAGAATGCTTGCAAATTACCTTTTCTCCTCTCACCTCTGGTTGTATGAATGTGTATCTATTATGTGTAGGTAGAAGTGCAAGTGAAGCATTTGGAAGAGGGAGGGATGAAAACACAGCTCCTTAACCAGGTCATTCCCATCAGCTGACCTGAATGGCAAATAGCTGAAGTAGGCAAATTAGCTAGCCACAGTAAGACAAGCATAGGAAGACCCCATCCATAACACAATTCACCTCTACATTCTCAAGGAGGCTTTTATCTATACAAATTTTTTTTGTTCAATTTCTTTTCTCCGTTTCTCCCAGACTTACTTTTAGCATGAAAAGTTTTCCTTTTTGCAGAGTGGCATTCACTGGATACAAAGATTTTAAATTGTAGAAGGGAGAGGAAGAGAAAACACATTTCTTATTACTTCACTTGAGTTTCATTAAATCAAATGATTGAATGAAGGATTTTAAGTGTCCTTTGCAGTACCTAGCAACTCCTTAGGTGGTCAGCTTCTAACAAGTCTCTCCCAGTAAATAAGTACCCTTCTGAAAAACTAAATTTAAAAGTCTATATAGTTATCATAAAAGGGGCTAAACTATGGTAATCCAACTCCTCTGTTTAGCCACAGAGCAGAGGAGATGGACACAGTAACCAGTAAGCAGCACATCTTGGTCTTGTAGTGGCAGAGACCGTGTCCAGCCCATTAGGTAAAGCTGAGTGCCCAAGCAGACTCAGTGTTGCAGAGACTCCTACTGTACACATCATAATTTAAGATACAGCTACACATCCACCACGTACAAGCTGTGTTGGCTTCCAACCAGTCCATCAGCAACAACTTCGTCACCTCAGCTTGTCTGGCTTCAGCATAAGAGAGTGGTTGCAGGTGAAAGGCTCTGTACTCTATCACCCATCACGCACCACCTGCTCCTGCCAACATCCATATATTAATTGCATAGCATTCACAAACAAGAGCTTGCTTCTTTGTCACCATTCAAAATCAATTCTGTGAAGAGCAACTAGACCTTATAAAGAACAGCTAATAATTAATTACACTCCAATAGTCTTCCAGCTAGCTCCCATACATCATAGGCTGTTGGATGCTTTTAATCAAAGTGCTTCATTATCATACAGCAATGTATCACTTTTTCATTTTATTCTTTTTTTTTTATAAAGGATGACATTTTTATAGCAGTAACCTTAAACTTTCCAGCCACACATCTTCCTAGTTACGAAATGCCATGAGCAACTACAGATGTGATAGCAAACCATTCTTCCCTTTGGTAAGTAGCATCCACACATACACGGGGCGGCACATGGTGGGGAAATAATGGGTATTCTCATCACTTCAACAGTACAGCTCTGTAAGTAAGCAACTCAAACATAATTCCCCTCCCCAACCCACACTCTGTCAGCAGGGTGTGATGCTCCTGAATTCCCTGATGCAATACTACAACCTATATGGTGTTCTCTATGTTAGGGAATCTTGTTCACCACTGTAAAAAAGACACTGTGCAGTTGAACTGACGTGTAAACTTGCAGTGGCTATTTGTGCACTATTTCTGAATATCCACAGCAAAGACTGTTCTTCTGACAAGCACTGAGAAATCCTAGACAAATGGTCACAGCTTTCACATTCTTCCCAAGTACTTTCCTGGGGGGGAAGTACAGGGGGAGAGAAGACAACATAGACACCACTACTTGGAAACTCTGGTTATGAGACAACCACCAGTCATGAGGTAAGAATCATGTCTGATCACCTATACCATTTACTCCTGCCTTTTCCCCTGTCAAATAACCAGACTCCTTCACAGACATGTTCAATAGGTAGTACCAGTTCTAAAATGTATAATAATACTGTCTTGAATGAAGAGAATCCCTTCTAAACCATTCATAGCTGTGGACTTTCACTCTTCCCTGCCTTCTCAAGGTTCACCTTTCCCACCAATGCCTGTTCTCAAAGAGCTGGCCCACAACTGAAAAACGTAGCTGACTTCCATAAGACTCTTGATAATGTAAGGGAGTTTCCTACATTTGTTTTGGCCATTCTATTAATGCATGGGTAGTTGCTGTGTTTTCATGGGAATTACATACATTACAAGACCTCTGTGCAATTTCAGATGTAGTAACAATCTGCTAATATTCTCCTGGAAGATGAATCACACAAGATCAAAAACATCTAACCACTCTGTTTAAAAGGCCAGGGTAAATGGCACACAAAATTCATATTCCAAAAGCACGTAGTCAGTTTTATGTCCATATCCCACTTCCAAATCTGTTAGGGCTTTTTCTCACAAGAAAAAGCATGCTGAATCCAGATGTTAAGATCCTGAACAGCACAGAAAACCAAACATGTTTTGGGCTAGACGGGCATGATTTATTTAAATAAAGCAAGTGGTACAGGAATTAGTCAAGTAGAGCCATAGTTCAACCTTCCCCATTTCTCTCATGGGGATGGAAGGCAAATACCATTTTACCTACACAGAACGACATATAGCACAGAATTACGTTGTGAAGGACAGCTTCTGCCAAGGTTACACACGGCTTCAACCCTTTCCTAGAGCACATGGCCTTTGTAGCATGCTTGGTAACTGCTGCTGCAACAAGTGATGCTCAGAGTTCCCATGGAGCAGGGAGGCAGCTGGCAGTACAGAGCTGCTGCAGCTGTTTTCTAGATGCAAGCCATGACAATAGCTCCAAAGAAACATTACAGTTTACCTTGGAAAGCTTTCTAGAAAGCCATAAAAATATAAGCCTTTAGTCCAATTTGCTGTAATGATTTTAAGGCTCAACAAACATAACGCATGGAAACAAGTCTGTCTGTCTGTATCTGTGATTTTAAGTCCAATACTACTTTTATTCATCATAACCTCAAAGATCTCATCTTTTATGCTGTCTTAATGAGCATTCTGGACATATCTGGAGAAAGAACACCATACTAACGTCAAACAGAAAAGAAGAGGTATGGTTAGTAAATGGTTGAAAAGGAGCACAAATCAGTTCAGGTTTTTCTGCTTGCCTTTTAAATACTTATGAGGCAGAAGTACAGCATGGAAAATTTGATTCCCTTCTCACAAAAGAAGGACTATCAAGAAACAAAACTTCATCCTAAATCCCTAATCTCATCCATCATGCTTTTCCAAAAAGCATCCCAGGCATACATGGAAAAAACACACTGTACCATTATCACCAGAGATTTGAAATATCATCTCTTTATCAGATCCCATCATTTCACATACATGAGGCCTAGCTAGATGTTAAACAAAGCAGGGAGAAACCCCTCTCCAAATATTTGCATCAAAAAAGGTGGCTT
Source organism: Pezoporus wallicus (assembly GCF_028554395.1). Lineage (NCBI taxonomy): Eukaryota > Metazoa > Chordata > Aves > Psittaciformes > Psittacidae > Pezoporus > Pezoporus wallicus. The sequence continues at coordinate 4,979,828 of NW_026639755.1, forward strand.
CCTTCAATGAGCAATGTTTCCCTAGCAAAACCAAACAATTCTCAGCTCCAGAGTACTTTAAGCAGCATAAGGCAAGATCCCTTTGCACTCTCACATAACACACTTCTGGGACTGAACAGGCAGATGACATAAGTTTCTGTAGCACCATACACCCTCGCTGGCACTTGGCCTCAATGCTTTGCTGCTTGTGGTGCGAGAATGGCCATTCACCGTGTTCAGGAGCAATGAGTAAGTAACATAGATAGGAGAAATACTTTGAGGAGAGGAGCTTTCTGGTCTCCTCTGTGCAATGTGAAACAAATTGGGAATTGGCCCTCTAGCACATAGATTATTTTTACATTTGTGGCAATAAAAAGATAAAAGTCTAGTGCTGAGACAATGGAAATACATTCAATTTACTGAACAGAAACTTACGTTTTTATCTTTACTTTAACAAAAATGTTATCCTAACAAGACCAAAAAAGTTATGTTATCATAGAAGCCAATTTGAAAACCCTGACAAGATGCAGTTTAAATTAGTTCAGTCACAATTCTAGTCTTACAAGTGATCTTCTTTTTAGTTTTTCTCGTTAGTTGGTACTCAGATCTTCATTTCCAGAGTTTTAAAACTTTTCCTTTTAATTCAGTTTCTTACAACATTAAAGCAAGGTGTAAGCAGTTCAGAACTACTTTTTCTGATAATACATATTCAGGTAAGAATGAACAATTAAGCTCCCCAAGCCGCAGCATCCAAGTATCCCCTCAAGCACAGAAGGCATGCAAAGTCTCAGTTCATTTGAACACACTAATTGCCTGTGAGACGCACCATTTCCTGACCTTCTGTTTGTGTAGTTGTTTTTATACAAAGGTCCCATTAAAGCATTATACAAAGCATTTCATTAAAGCTGGTCACCGGATCACATTCGACCAAGCACAGTGACTTCTGCCAGCACAACACACGGTGCTGTGGAAATGGGAGAGGCAGCAGCAAGATGCGGTGCAGCTGGACTTAGTCCATCATTGCAGGTCCCTTCTAACTGAAGGCATTCTGTTCTAAAAGAGCATCCATGTCTTCCGACAGCAGGTGGCCAGACGGTCCCCAGGAGAGAGCCAGGCTGTGATCCAGGGAGTGCTGCCTACAGCTCTCTCTAGGAATCTCAGCTCTCTGAATATCCGGCAGGAGTTGCCTGTTTCCCAGAGCTAGAAAACCAGCCAAGTGAGGAATAGCCTTGCCTTAGACATGGCCTTCTCATCCAGCATTTAAGCATTAACTTGCCATTTCTCACCACAGAGACTCCAGCCAATAGTGACAAGCTCACCAAGAAGCTGAAGCATTTCCCCTCTTCCTTTTGCAGAAGTCAGAAACAAGCCTTTGACCTGTCACATCAACTCTCAGGCAGGCTGTCCCCCCTCTGCGCCAGCACAAGGGCACAAATATATGCTTCCCCCTACTCAAGTACAATTACATGATAAAGCAGCTGGCAATGGATGGCTCCTATGAAGGAGGGTTCATGACACGCTAAACCCCTAAGCTTCAGTTGTTAGAAGCCACCTCCAGATGTACTTCACATCGCTCAGCTCACACGATTGACGCCTGTCCCTTGATCCACACATCGTGCCTGCACAGGAGTATTCAGACTTGGGATTTAACTCCTCGTCATGGTTACTTCATTGACAGCCCTGAAACACCTGGATGTCTGGCAGCACTTAACAACCCCAGAAATATCTTCAGCACCTTTGGTTCCTACTCATTACAGACATTTAACGGTTCAAAAATGCTTCGGCAGTGTCCTAGGGCAGGCTTACACTGCTGAAATGGCCAGCTCAGGCTACTGCAAGAGCACACACCACAGCCCAAGTTCACATACTGCCAATCTCTTCAACACATTTCCCCTCCAGGCAGAAGCATGTCTACTGGGTATAACTCAGCCCCTGAAAATTGTCTTTCCTTCAAACCTGGTCTCTGCCAATTGAGAGATGTCATTATTCAAAACAGCGAGCTTAAAGAGGTGGAAGGAGGGGAAATAATTCTGAATCAGGAGTATGAAGTTACTGCCACAAATGAAAGGTCATTTCACTAATTATCTCCCGCACATATTTTGCATTAAATCCTGCATTATTCATAGCTTCACCAGGCTTTCTTCTGATTGCTGTTTGGAGAACTGAATATTTACGCAGAGCATGAGGTTAAATTACAAGTCATTGAAAAATTGCAATGATGGATTCCAGTTTAACAAGCAGTGACATAAGAATAAAAAATAATGTGTGTATATATATATAAAATAAATATGCCGTGCTTAATTGATTGGAAAAACCTGCTTTCCTATTTTAAAGCACTCTCCATCCTATGCAAGGAAAGCAGCATTAAGGAGGGTTTCAGGTCAGAATAAGCAGTACGCTCTTCAGTGATCAGGCATTCCACACTAAGGCAGTTCAAAAGAGTTCAAATTTCCAACTTACCATTCTGATGGATAAACTTTTCCTACTTCCATCATAATAACGTTAAACTCTCTCCATTTCATACTGAACAGAAGTCTCTAAAGCCATACTTACAGCAAGCTCCCCCTCCCTTCTGCCCCTCTACGTGTTTCAAAGCAGCCCACTGATTCTCAGCAGAGGGGCTGGAGGATACCAGTCACCCGCTCACCTATGACTGATGGTGGCTGGGTGGATGCCAGGCGCTAAGCCCAGGCGTGAAGCCCAAGGGTTGCTGGTGACAGAGACAGATGCCTCTCAGAAACAAGCGCATAGCTGTACAGATGGCACCAGCAAGACATCTTTGGCTTCTTTAACTAGGGGATGTTATCCCACGAAGAAGTGTCTCTGAACAGAGATAAGAGGAGCAGGGTAGGAAGTATCAGCTTGCCTATCAAGTGGGAAAGATTTTAAGCCAGATTGAATAGCAGTGGATAACAAAATTCTCATGTTCTAAAATCAACGATCTGGCCCAGAGGGCTGAAATCTGGGGAAGTGATAAGAAACTGTAATAGAGTCTATCAGAAGAAGCAGCAGCGAGACACTTTGAGAAACTTACTTAGAGGTATATATAGTAACCCTAGGAGCATGGAAAAGAGAAAGAGAAGGATTAGAACCCCTAATATTTGAACCAGTACTAGAAGAGATGTTCTGGGGCAAATTCTGTACAGCTGAGCATAAGTTACTTTACAGGAGAAAAAGCAGGGATTTAAATTCAATTTCAAGAGCATATATACAAACTGAAGTGAGGTAAAAAGAAAGACAGAAAGAAAGAAATACTAACAAGGGATGTCATTATAGGAGTCTTACCACGGCTAGATGGAAACACACTAGGAAAGAAGCCATTGTTCCCCGATACATAGGGCAGAGAACTTCGGCTAGGTATGGTGGTAAAGCAGCACAGCGCCGCACTGACAAATCGGAATCCAATGGGATAACCTTTCAGCTGGGTAACCTTTCCCCTCCACCCCCAACTCTTCCCCCCCACCCCGAAAACAAGATGCAGAGGAAGTACGAGAGAGAAACTCTTTCAGCTCCAGTCAGTCCTGACTAACAGGAGAGCACCAATTGGGAATTTGAGATATGGGGGCAATAAATAACACTCTGGATTAAAGCAATCAAAGAAAAAAGAAGTACGCGTATATATACACAAGTATTTTAAGCAGAACAGCTTTTCTGAGGAACAGAATGCGTAGCAAGACCATCGAGGCTGTGCCAAAGAGGCATTTGAAAACAGAAAGAAAGATAAATCTTATGACAAAAACAAGTATACATGACTGAGGCATAAAAAAGAAGCAACATTAATCAAAGTACATTAAAGACAAGACACAAAGCTAGCTGGAAAGGGACAAAAGGCATCAAGACCAACTTGCCTTGTGTATGATAAGGGGAAACAAAGGAAAGCAAGACTTTCTTCCTAAAAAGAGGATGATGAAGCATTTACTCCCTTCTGCCACAGGCTTCACTGAAAAGGGGAGCATCCTCAGCCCCATGGGATAACTAACGGGAGAGCAGACTGCAGATGGGGAGAGGTGAGTTTCACACAAGCTGTCGGATATGGACAACATCACCCTGGCAGAAGTCAGAAGCTTCAGGAAGCAATCACCAGAGCAGATGGGAGCACTCTTACAAGCCAACAGGGCACAGAGAGAGAGCAGAGGGCTGGAGACAGGCAAACCCAACACCAGCTTGCTCTGAGGAAAGTACCAACTGCTGGCATCTGGGGACAGTGAATTGCCCAGCCTAATGCCACTGCAAGACCTACCCCTAGCCCTATCAAAACCTGGGACTCGGTACCCAACACCTGATGTGATCCATGGGAGCAGGTTACCATAGGCAGACCAACCTCTGGCCTATAAGGGGGGTATATCACTGTGATGAAAAGCAATTGGATCATTTGGTAGGGTCTAACCGCTAAAAAGCTGGATAGCTTTGCAGGAATTACATCCCTAAATTAATTGCGACAATCGGATAGAAGCCTCATTTCCAGTCTTTGCTCCCTCTCTCCTCCTTTCCCTCCTATACAAGGCCTTTGAAAGGATAAATAGACAGGTATTTCTCTGCAGTCCTCCAGTGTCTACTTGATCTCCATGGGAAATTCTCCATTGACATAGGATAATTAGGAAATTTCATGCTGCTTGGACCTGCAAGAGTGCACATCTCTTTCTGAAGTGGTTAGGAAGTGGTAGGTTTGCTCCAATGAAACCTAAATTAGGACAGCATTCCCCTATCATTATCTTTGACTTCTCTGGGAAACCAAATCACAGAGAGGAAACATTTAACTGTCATCTCTAATCCAGCTGTGTTTGCACAACTGAAAAGGACCCAATGAAGCCTCCTGGCAGCACTCGGGACTGGAGCCCAAACCCTGCTTGCCTCATAACCACACAGTGCACGCACATCTGGAAAACAAAGGCAATTCTAAACATGTTGGGAGGTAAACTACAACCAGTAACAGATCTTGAGAAAAAATTATAGTCACATGGGACACATGAGAAAGTATATTTTGAGTCAGTAGAAGCTGCTTTTAATCTTGACTCTCACTGGTGCAGTTGTGTGTTGTTATATTAAAAGCATTGCATGTCCAATGAACATTATGAGAGGATTTCTGAAAATGCACCTTAAACACACACATTGGGCTCTCTGGTGAATGAAAATAATGGAGGATTTCCCTTTATTTCTTGTTTGAAAACATTAGCTTAAACCAGTTTTCATAGGAGAAATACACTTTCACCATCGTAGATAGAAAACATTGGACTGAGTTGATGCTTGAAGAGTGCTTAACCATGTTCCCTGCATATGTAATGCCAGAACTGATTTTTTAACCATTCTCAGTTTAATATATTCTGCATTTTTAACTGTTATTATTGAAATGGTAACTATTATTGAAATGGTGACTATAGGTTCTTCATACTTATTCTAATTTGCCTTTTCTTAACAAAAAAATAAATCATTAAAACACACACACATACGCACACCAGCTTTAAAAGCTTACAACTGCAAAACGGTTTGACACCATCTGGGCACTAATAGTTATGCAAGGAGAGGATCTCTCATCAGTATCGCCTCTGTAGCGGTAGAAGGCAGACCAAAGGATTTTGGCACAATGCAAGAGGCTGTAGACATTAGCCAGATGATTTCTACTTTGCTACAGGGCATGTGGTCTACACGTTCAGGGGCAGAAAAGCTTTCTTTGCATCGAAAGACATAAAAGCCAGATCTTAGGAAGGAACACCTGTAAAACAAACCGAACCAAAAAGCCACCAGGGAACAGGTAAAGGTCACATTAGTCAGACACCCATCCCAGATGCCTTCTGTAGGCTTGATTGCACTCTAGTGGACTACTTTTCATTCAGGTTCCCTCTGTTTTTGTAGCTCAATCATTCTATCACAAGATGTCCCAGAAATCAAGCATGAGATGCTGCGGCTGCAAGCCACAGTTCGGCATGAGGGTGCTGACATACGGGAATTGCTTGTCGTTATTTGATCTCAAATAACAATGCTTTGCTGTCGCAATAATGTGCGTTCTTATGAAGATGAATTAAGATCATTGTGTTACATCACGACACACCTCATTAATACAAAGCAGCTTTGCACCTTTATCAGCAAGATGCATTTGCACGGAAAGCCTAAGGTCCTTGTGCTGAAAAGCTTATAATGTTAAGTTACCTGTTTGATATCTTCTCTGCGCAAGCGTGACAAATCCTTTCTATGGCTTCTTTGTGTGTTATAAAGCATTGCATGTACACAGAGGCAACATTTTGCTTAACGTAGAGTGGAAGCACAAGTACTGCATTAATAGTACCCTTGTACTGTTTCTGGCTTTCTTACCCAGCGATAACACCGTGCATTAACACACTCCAGTGGACTTAGGTTAACAGCCGAGTAATGAAAAGATAAGCATTCATTAAACTTGATATGATATTGGATCCATTTGGACCAAGACCAGCTATAGGTGCCCCATGTCAAAGTAAGTGATGGGGAATAGGAGACGTTCCCTCTACCCCCATACGCTATTTTATTTGGCCTTAGGAATGTGATATAGTTTGAAATACATACTCTCCAAGAAGTCTGATGGAGAAATTCCCTCTCTAAAAAGCAGGAAGCTATTTTTCAAATGCTGCCTTTTAATTCTGAAAAGAAAAAAAAGACTGCATTCAAGCTAGAAGATCACCTACCAATATTTTTTAAGTGATCTGAAGCATGACAAGCTTAGCCAGCAACAGAAAACCCATACACTCTACCCTCTATTGTCTGAGGGTTAATATAGTTATACCAAGCCTATTACTTCAGAGCCGCCTAATGAAAAATGTTCTATTTAACAAAGTGAACATCAACATCCTGAAGAGGTTCCTCTGCTATCTGTCTTCTACCTTTAATTTTAATTAAGAAAACAAATGGACAGTAAATTTGAAGCAAAGAATCAACATTAATCTCTAAATCAAAAGGATTTATATTGAGATTACAATTAATCACATGCATGGAATATCTTATTTAATAGGGTGATGCCCTCAGTTACTTTGTTTAATCACTAAAACAATTCAATTTCCAAAATTAGAACTTGGAACCATTCCAAACATATCCCATTAAGATTATCAATTCAGCAAGAACAGTGACACTAAACCTCTGAAAAAGAAACTCTTCAGAACTTCTTTATTCCTGCATTGAAGAATGTAAAGAGCGTGCAGGCAGACTGACCCTCAGTTAAAAATAGGGAGGGGTAATGCAACATCTAATCAAGGAGGCAACCCCAGGACATTTGCACTGAAACTTAGGGGTGACATTACTCCATTCCATTCAAACAAAGGCCAGTAGGCCAGATTTTAGCCTCAAGTAAGCAGATAAACTCCTAGATTTGCCTCCAGTTACACTGGAGGTGATTTCAGCTAATTAATATAGAAAGGATTTTACCATCAACCCTAATAAAGAGCAGAGAAGACAGCCCTAGGTTTGCACTTAGAATTACCAGCTATCGTGTGGGATATTGCACAGAGATCAGGTCTTGGCCCAGATGCACAGACATGCTGTCATCAAAACATAGGCTCAAGGGCTCACCAGCAACAGCTTCCACAGCTGGCTATGCTTTTTATTCAGGTTCACTTTAAACCTCATTCTTCAGCCACCTTATTCAGAGTTAGGATAGTCATTTTCCATGCTCTTTTCTTGTCAAAAAGGGACAACCAAACATCCCCAAGGATCTCCTGTTGGTCACAAAAATGGGCGGTGGGATTTGAGAAGGCAAACCAATGCAGTCAGTTTGGATTACCTTAGCCATAATGTTTCATGCAGCACATCAAAACACAGGCAGAACAATTCCCGGAAACATGAATTTACACGCACATGTCTTTCACCTCAAGCCAAATGCCATAAGTTTTCAGATATTGCCTCAGCAAGATTAACACAAGACTTTTCATTACATGATCAATAAGCCTGTCCTCTTACAGGTTCTTTTTCTCCTGCCCCACTTAGCTTCCACTCTGTGACAGCACGGATTTATTTGTATTATTTATATATACATTAACTGAAGACTGAAATCTGCCTAATGATTCCTGTTCTCCTCTTATACTCTATCCCCTTTATAAAAGAAGGGGGTGGTCAGGAAAAAAATTGGGTCATGGTGCTGCGGACACCACAGAGCGTGGTTGTAGGATAATGCCCGCGTCATACCATAATAAAAAGAGCAGTCACATACTGCTTTCCTATTTAAATGACACTTCTCGTTTAAGAAGTCATTTTTCAAGTACATTTCTCACTCCACGTGCTCAGAGTCACGCTGTCAGCAGAGGAGAACAAGCCCTTCTGGCTCCGTGCCCTTCTTCGCATGCCAAATCTCCTCCAGCGGCACCTCAACCACCTTCTCCTTTTCCTCCCTCCTTCGCATGGCTACAGCCACTTACTAGTCCACAAACCCCCCTGGCACACCCTGAAGAGCAAAAACCATTCCCAGCTCCAAAGGCAGACCGGCCGCAGAGATGAGACACTCTGCATACAACCCCCAGCATGTCCCCCTCTTCAAACCTGGTCCAAGACCCCTCCTGAGAGACATCAACGCACCTCGGCCAAGGGGCAAGCCCAGTCACAAAAGATGACCAGATTTACCGATACCCCCCTCACACCACTGGCCCAACTCGATGCCAGAAGGGATGAGTGACTCTGCTCCTTCCTTTGACCCCACGTAAAGCACAGGTTAGCTCATTAGAGCAAGGAGCTCAAGGGTGCTCTGGGATTAGCACCAGACTAAAGCAGACACCAACATGCAGGAAAACACTCTGGGCATTTTCCTCAAGCACACACTTAAACGTGCGATAAAACTGATGGAGATGCCCACTCACAAAGTGACATAACTGAAGTCAGAGCCACCACAGACCAGGACGGGTCAGGGTGTCCCCTGCACGCTGGCAGAGAGGGAGGCTGGAGGGGAGCTCCCTGCACTCTGCTCAGTAGCTGAGGGTGGAAGCAGGGATTGGAGGAGTTCAGCAGCCTTCTTAACACAGCAGTTGTAGCTGTCTGTTTAGTACTAGCTCTAAGGGGAAAGCAGTAAGTCATGGTTACCCGGGGCAGAAGCTGAAGGGCTGTGCAGATTACAAGCCTAAACTCTCACTGAGCGTGTATTTTCTGAATACTAACAAAATGCAAACTGCATACCAAATTCATTTCCAGGATAGTGAAAGACTACTAATAATTCGCAGGACAGCAAAAACCTAACAAAGATATGCGTGCTGTAATCATGCTCAACATTTTAATGCTGTATTTTCATGAAGCTTCTGCTTCTTCCTCCTGAGAGCTTCTTTAGGTAAAAAGTTACTTTCACATCACCCAGTTCTCTTTGGCAGTTAATTTTGAACAGGCAATACATGCTGCATAGGAGGGATTAGAGTGAGGGCTGTTCCCCTGTTCCCAGCCCTGTTATCCACTGAGAAACGCTATTTCATTACCTCCAGGGATGCTTGAATTTCCCTGGGTTTCTGATGCACGTGGAGCAAGTACCAGCAGTTAATGCAAAAAAAGGGACTACCTGCTGGAGGGTCACCATCTCATGAAACAAGCTCTGCAGCTTGTCTTCTTGACATGTCAGCTACCATGTTGCCTTCAGGCAAGAAATAAGAATATTAACCAACAAATCAAGTAAACTCATCTTCTTGTATGATTTTGGGCTATATCAAGATAACAGCTTCCTAAGGAAGCCTTGGTTTTGCTGGTGCAAAACCAGAAGAAAGATACACGCAGAAGCAACCCCTCTTACCTCTTCTGAGCACCCACAGCAATTTAAAGGGAGCCAAGGGCAAAGCAGTAGCCTTCTCTGTTCCATAAAACCTATTGCAATAAATTCAGCAAGAAGATGCTTGCATCTGAAACCAAGGACGGTGCCAAGAAGGCAGTCGTTCTTGTCATCATGAACCTTAGCACTTGCTCCAGCAGCACCACTTGTCCTTCCCACCATGTCAGCATCCTCCTTGAAGCCATGCCAGCTGTAGGCAACTTGGAGCAAGGACAAGGCGCTGCCACTGAGCCTTGAGTTGCTTTATAGAGGGCATGTTCAGCTGGAGGACACTCACCCATTGCCACCCTCCACAGCTCCTCATACCCATAGAGCCAGGGAGGATTGATTGATTGTATTAATGGGGGAAACAGGACACCTTATACTGGGGGAAACCAATCCTTCCCAGTGGCAGTACAGCCCCTGCCCAGAGCAGCACCGATGCTAAGGAAAGTGGGGTGATTAATGGAGAAGAATTGATCCACCCAGTCCTTGTCAGGCAGCCAACTGCTGCCTTAAACAAAGAGGTCTATGTGTAACTCTACCAGGCAGTCACTTAAATCATGCCACAGCTTATAATGCCTCCCCATACATTCCCTCACTTGAATCCACCCTTCCTTCTTAACAGCTACTTACGCATTAAACAACCTCCTTTTCTACACACTTTGAAGACTGACAGTGGAAAATTTCCTTGAGGTATAGCAGCCTTATCCCCCCACCTGCCCCCGGATCACGTCCCACTTTCTCTCCAAAACAAGGCCATAAAATGTTTTCAGAAAAACCAAGGGATTCCAAACCAAGGAATAAAGATGGAGGGAGGCCTTGTTGAAGCTTCCTCATCCAAGATAAAGTTAGCCAACAGGTAACAAAGGAGCTAGGAGGGAGGAGCTTTCAGTGCTGAAGCATACCGTGCCAAAGCCTACCTTGGACTAGACACACTGAAGTATTATTGTGATCTGTTGCCTTTTGGCAGTACATGTCACATCTATGAAATCTATTTTTATCTTGGTACGTTTTCCTGAATTAACAAAACCTCCTTATTTAATTCCACAGCATGGTCGGGCAAGAGAGTTGCATCAATCCCTTCCTGAAGGGCAGAAGCACACCTCTCCTTCAGATTTGACCCTCAAATCTCATTAACTGCAACAGCATCCTTAGGGCCCAATGTTTGCACACGACGTACCTGAAAGGGGAAGGGAGGCAGAAGAGACAAGCGCACCCCCAGCGAACAGAAGGCTGAGTGCTTGATGTGGCTCCCCCTCCACCCCCACCATAAAAGTCCCCAGGGCAGGGCTCTGCTAACAAAAAGGGGCTTTGCAAATACCATGCTAGATAAGCACAGTAGCATAGGCAGCTTTTGGCATCTGTTCATCATTAAAGATAATCTCACCTGAACAGCCCACCTGCTTTTAAAAATAGGCTTCCTCTCCTCTCACAGCAATCTGCCTGTGCTGAGTGATGCTTTAAAAATATACTAAGACATAGTGCTAACACTGGAGCATTTCCTTACCCAGGCGGGCAGGGATAAGATCTGCATCTCACAAAAGGCCAACATATGGTGCTGATAGCTCCCTGATTATGTCAACGTTTATTAGTTAAGTAAAAATCACCAGTCTTCTTTAAAGGAAGGAGCCCAGATGCCTGCAATTAATATTTCTCCACCCCACCGAAGAAACTGTAACATAATTCCAAACGTCTCTACTTGAAAAGGCTCAAAACTCACAAATTATGTCATTAGAAACAGCAACGGGTAACAAGAGGTGCAGTATAATGTATTTTCATTAGCCGAGGCTAATTGGAGCCAAATGAGTAAAACAATGCTGTAAGGGCGAGCAGCAGAAATCCTTGGGTCTTTAGGAGATGAAATAAATGAGGGTAATCAGTGGCGTATGCAGAATACAGCATGTTCAATTAATATAAATAGGATAGCAGTCGACGGCAGCGCTCCGCTGGGGCGCAGATGAGTGCTGGTGGGCAGCAGATGCCTTATTATATTGTACAAACACAAGCAGTATGGCAGCCTCAACCAGCGAAAACACTCGGGTTTGAGGTACACCCAACCAACAGGGCTGGGCGGGCATGGAAAACCCAACACGAATTGCCCCAGGAGGAAATCCTGCCAAGCAGAGAGGAGGTGTTCAGAGAAGGCAGCATGGACCTGGGGAGGAGATGGGAGAAGGGGAGGAAGCAGCTGCCTGTCACGTTAGAGGAGAGACAGTCGTAGCAGCTCTACCCTTGGCAGCTCCAACACTTGCCACCTGCACACACAGATATTTTGTGGGGGTGGATTATCTGATCCATCCTCCTCCTCCGTCTTTTCATCACGTCAGGTTTAATTGTTACAATAACGATAGTCAATTGATTTTGCAATTTCAGCTTTCAGGCCCTTCTGAAGAGAGAACAACCAACCTTGTCTCTCACTTCAATCTTCTTCTCAATAAGATCAAGGCTGCTGTCCCTCAATTTTCTCTTCTTTTAGAGGAGAGAATACTGATGAGATCTCTCTTCAGCATTTGCTTCTTATCTAACGTGTGGCAGAGCATGATTTTTCTGTGGTTGTTGCTCCCATTAGGCAAACCCCCTTTTTGAATATTATGCTTTGGGACTTACATCCTTTCAGATATAATTTTATAGCTCAAAAGTCACAAAATTCCCATGCTTTTCCAAGTTACTGGCATTTTTATGCAGTTCCTGATGTATCTTTTTTGCAATTCCCAAGCAGAAATTGCCAATAATGCTCTTCTCGTTCCCCAGATAAAAAGCTCAGGGGCTCACATCCCTCTGCAGCCAACACTGAAGTCTACTGTACAAAAAAGCACTGAATTCAAGCAAGATATACCAAAGCTTAGTGAGCTATCACTCATATCCACAGACATCCTGCCTACATTTCATAGTGCTAGCTACCATAGTGTAAAACAACAATGACATTATGCAACCATTAATATAACAACAGCTTCATGATCAAAACCACACTGGTTAATCTTGACTACTCTCATTTAGCATCACTAGACGATGCTGTGGTGACTTAGCCAGAGCATGCCACACGTTTTAAGTCAAAGATTGATTTTATCTTTTACCAACTCTGTAATTTTTGTTTTAGCATTTGATACACAAAAATTTGGAGGGTTTTTTGGTCTTAATTCCAGATTTCCCTTCCCTCCTGAAGAAAATAGCTTTCCCACTCAAGAAACATGGGGAAAAATCAGATGTTAAATACAAGGAAGGTCCAAAAGTCATATCATTATGAAACTGAAGGTGAGTTAGCATTTTCCTTTTGTGCTCTATTTCCTGGCCTGGGTCTAAAGGTGAAGGCAGGCAGCAAATTACACAGGAGCTATCACTGCAATACAGCCACAAGCTCAATAGCCAAACATAAAAGACAGATACAACATACTCCATACAAGACGGAGTATCAGGAATGGTTTAGGAAAGAGTCACATACAAGAGTTAGAAGTAATTATGTGTAGTAACTAATGCAAAATTATTAATGAGCAGCTGAACATTCATATCCATGAGCTGTTCAAATACATTCCAAGTTCCTGAGGTTTGCCTAGACATTTGTCTCTTAGCATTATTTATTGGTCCCAGAAATCTATGCATATCAAATCCAAAATATATTTACTACTACAAAATCAAACCTCTCTAATCATAGAATAGAATCATGGAATAGTTAGGGTTGAAAAAGAACCTTAAGATCATCCAGTTCCAGCCATCTGCCATGGGCAGGGACACCTCACACTAAACCATGGCACCCAAGGCTCTGTCCAACCTGGCCTTGAACACCACCAGAGATGGAGCATTCACAACCTCCCTGGGCAACCCATTCCAGTGCCTCACCACCCTTACAGTAAAGAACTTCTTCCTTATATCCAATCTAAACTTCCCCTGTTTAAGTTTTAACCCATTACCCCTTGTCCTATCACTACAGTCCCTAATGAAGAGTCACTCCCCAGCATCCCTATAGCCCCCCTTCAGATACTGGAAGCTGCTATGAGGTCTCCATGCGGCCTTCTCTTCTCCAGGCTGAACAGTCCCAGCTTTCTCAGCCTGTCTTCATACAGGAGGTGCTCCAGTGCCCTGATCCTCCAACAGGTGTTTGGAAGAGGCCTGAGGCTGCATCATCTGAACAATGCTTTAAGAAATAAGAAGCCAGCTCACAGACCCGTTACTGCTGAATGTAGAATAAGTACATTGAATGCACAGCAAAACGTTAAGCTGAAGGAATGAACCCGAGTAATCCACTAAATGCATCATAAGCAGCAATTGCTGGCGCTGTTTCGTTTATGCTGCACCAGCCCAACTGTGTTGAGAGACACTGGCATTTTTGCTGTCCCGTGTGGAGGAAACAGAATGAGTTAAAAGGCAGACTATGCAAATCACCTGGAATGAGTGAAAGCACACGCCTGAACTGACCAAGGTTGACTGGCAGCGCAGACAGACAGAAGATCAGCTCCTTGGATCACTTACAGACAATAAAAAAGAAGTCGATATTGGGTTTAAAGTATTTTTTTAATAGGAAAAAAACATGCATGCCACAGATATTCCCCTGTGAAATACTGGAGAAAAAGGAACAGGTCACTGATGCGTTTTGTACTTTGTTTTCATCCTGAAATTGTTAGATTTCCACTAAACCCCAAATTACTCTGCTCCCTTCTTCCCTCAGTGGCTTGTAACAAGAAGAAACTTGAAGGAAGAACCCATACACCCAAGAGGAAATTCAGTACATTTTAAAGCTAGGGAAGAATCTGTGGGGATAGGAGGAAAAACCTCAACGCTTGTTTGAGATGAAACCCTGGTACCAGTTAAGATAGCTGTGAAACTCACAAGAAGTCTAGGCTTTCTTGTACTCCTCCCCAAATTTTTAAGTACCCAAACATAAAAACGTTTAAAAGGGAAAAACCTGAAGAATTTCTGTAAAACAAAACCAAAACCCCTCCAAAAAGACAAAACCTCAAACCAGACTCGTTGAGATAATATTTCCCCTGAAATCTCATGAAAAAGTAAAGCAAGGGTTAAAGATGCACGTGTGAATATTTTCAGGTGGACAAACTGATAGCATTCGTTTCCTTGTTAGGAATTAATTGGGGTATTTCTCCTCATAAATATATATTTTGAGATGGAGATGAGAGCAATTTTCTAAAGACCACAAAAAGAAAGTCACGAGGCGCTATCCCCAAGCGCAGTATCCAAAGTCAAGTGTTACAGGTTTTCCTATTATCTCAGTATTTAGCTTTTATATGAAATAGTGAGAGAAGGGACAGGAGGAGGGGCAGAGGGAATAAACTTCACACTCTTCAGCACATAGCTGACCTCAACCTTTCATGTTAATCACAAAGCAACTCAGTTAAGTCCTCACTAGAAGAGGCTTGAAGGAGCTACTTAAGGTCAGAAGTCAGCCAGACTTCAGCTCCAGGACCTGATACAAGGAGCCTCAGCACATCCTACCCTAGCCCTTTGGCACAAGCCTCCCCAAGCAAAGAGCCCAGCCAGGAACAAAGAAGCTGCACCAAGCAAAGAGAATGAAGCTTTATGTATTGGAATAGAGTGCACCATCCTTTAACCAACCTTAAATCAGTGTGCTTACTGTAACAGTGAATGCCATCTGAACTCTTACTTCTTGGGTTTTAAGTTGCTCCTTTAAGATTTTCTCTCTTTCCCAAAATGAACTTAACAGAGACACTTCAGGTTTTACAGATAAATAAAACAAAGAAAAATCTGGTTCTCCACATCATATGTACAAGTGTGCATAATTAACTTGGTTTAGTTTTTATTATATAGGTCATATTATGTAGGCCAAGTAACTTGTGAGCCAGATCACCGTGACACCTGGGGTACTACTAGGCAGTCTACCTGCAGCAATTTGTCAATGTTTTTCCAGCAGTAGGCTCATCCCACAGGTTTACCTGATAGATTGCTTACGTTAAACTCCTGTACTCCATCTCACATTGACGTACATGTTTGGGCACCAGTGTAGAAAGGTTCCCTGTTTCCCACCAGCCCTGTGTCCTTCCTCCTTGCCCTATATTGTCTTTTCTACAGAGATAAAAAAAAACAACCCCGTTTCTTTCAAATACAATAATAGTGATTTTCAATTAGTGTGCCCTCTTCTGTCTCAGGCTTGGGTATCAGCCATAGAAACTCAATGACTTTCCACAGCCTTCCCATCAATCAGCTAGGACAGGGACCTAGAAAAAAAAAAGCTCAAAATCCCACTATTAAACCTGCAGAGCTTTGTATCATTGCATAATAGAAGAATAGTAGAGGTATGTGGTGTTTGCATTTTACCACATGGCCGCTTCAATGGGATAAGAACATAAGAAAGCATTTCCATTGCACCAGTTAGAGAAACCCCTTGGACATGTAAAGAAGATGAAGATATTTAGTTCAGGTGGTGTTTATTCTACAGACTGACAGTTAAGGTTCACCTCTGCAGTGCCCAACTAGGAAAACAATCAAGATGCCAATGAATGTTTCCCTGCAGATGCTCTTTATTTGCAGAGGAACTGCAGCAGGGCAAGGCTTTCCGGGGCTTTCGGTCTGACTTCTCACAGTGCTGTCCCCCAGCAAGAAGGATTAGAAGGCTCAAGTGTCTTTGCTCTGGTCATCATTCAGGAGCCCTGCATCCGATATTTCCAAAGAGGAATATTTCATTCTCCATCTCCCCTCCCTGGAAACTATGTCAATCAGTCAACTTCCCCCCCCACCCACCCAAGGAAAAACAGCTCCACCAGTTCCCATTAGCACTGCAAGTCTGAAAAGTACCAAACCCACAGTTTATTGATTTGCTTTGACATATTTAGGGCTCTCCCTCAGAAAAGAAAGGTTTCTTCAGGGGCAGGGGCAGAACCTCAGTCACCATGATATCCAAAGCACACAGCCTCCCTTTCACAGCTCCTTGGAAACACACAAGGAAGCAGTACTGCTAGCATCACAGGCATTTACAAGCATGACGAAAGTCTCAATAGAAAGTTAGAGACATAGCAAGGGGTTTTTTCCCCCCTCACCTTGTTACCATTGAAACGTTGCTAAAGCTGCATGTCATTACCACCTTCCTCTACACTTACTCAGCTGCTCTATTACATCTTCAAACTCCAGTGTCCCACTTAGACCCTTACAACAGAACCTGCATAAATGTCCTTGTTTAAATCTGTGTTTGCTACAAACAGAAGAGAGTTTTCCCATTACTGCTTCTATGCCACCCTTGTCTTCGTTTCTACCTTAATCTAGTAAATTCACCAGGCTGCTAACATGATGTTATCAGTAAAAACACTCAGAACCCAACTGAGATGAAAGGCTCCAAAACTCTCATGAGCAACTTCTACTCTGATGAGCATCTTACAACTTTCAGGCACAAGGAGTTATATCTCATCTGTTGCAAAGATACGTGTGCTTTGGCTGCTGCTCGCACAGCTTGTGCTTTAAACAGGAGAGCAGTGGATGAAGGTGAGCATGGTTTCTAGCTATCCTGTTAGCATGGAAGTAGCAACTCTGATTTCTCCCACCTTCCTCCTACAGCAAATTATTTACTGGTCTTTTTATATTTAGAAGGGAGGCTGTTTTGATGTTGAGCAATACCATTCATAATTAAAGTTGCAAAGAGGGCAGAGAAACTAGGGGATGGGAGCAGGGGACAGAGAAAGAGAGCCAAGACTTTATGAAGGGAGTTGTCACAGACCATGCATAAGAGGCATTAAGGTTTTTCAGACAGGTCAGCATCTCTGTGAAAGCATCAGCACAGTCTACGTTCATTGCCAAACAAAGCACATAACCAAAAATGCTTCGTGCTCAGCAATACCATAACAACAGCAGACAACTCAGCAGCCGCTAGCCAACAAACCCAGAACTTCATTGCATTCAAAAGCACCACACCAGCCTTTACTGTGGTTACTCTAAGGCACATATCTCTCCCAGCATGTCCTCAGATCTCTCAAGTTCAGAGCACTTTAAAACACCATAGTTTGCCCTTAGAATAAACCAGAATTAAGACTTCAAGACCAAGCTCCATTTCTGATTTATGAATAATCTCATAACATCTTAGCTCAGTGCCTACAGCCACTGTTCAGCTCCCTTTTTTCCACAAGCAGAAGGAGAACAAAAGCTACTGCAGCTGCTGATTGTCAGGCCCCTTCCAAAAGAAGCTTCCACCATGACAATGAAGACCAGGTCAGCAAGGAGCAATTTCATTCCTCCACTGGGTACAGTTACCAACTCATTGAGCTATGTGTGTTTTACTCCAACAACTCACCACAAACAAACTCTAATTACCCTTTCTTTCTACCTCTAAAAATGACCAAACAGGCTTCCTCTAGCAAAAACCTCTTTCCCTGGCCATTACTGTTCTCATATCAATTCTGGTAACCAGACACACCAGGCACCTGAAAGACCAATGAGCAGGGAACGATTCAAGGTGCCAGCTCACGCAGAACTATGTTGGTGGCTATTGGGCTGCACAGAAATGCTCTTACCACCCACTGCTTCCCCCCCCCAATTCATATTCAGCTCACACAAAGCCTGTGGGATGAGATTTATACCACCTGAAGCGAGACACGTGCCATGGAACAGCACTGCTCAAAGCTTCAGGGAACAGCTATTCTTCACTCTGCTGGCTTTATCCCTGCCTTCGGATATGGGTATAAAACACTACAGAAATAACCCTTCCACCCCTCCTCATGAGGGCATCCCACACACTTCCACCAACCTTATCCATGCTGGGGTGCAACCAGGAGGGTCCTTCTGCTGGAAGGAGAGCTCATCCCACTCAACCAGGACATCCTCTACAGCATTTGAAGTAAGCCCTGAGAAAATCCCCTTCTACTCTGGAAAGAGAGAAGGAGCTTGACCTTAATTGCTGCTTAATTTTTGTATTACACTCCCATCATTCACTGCTATTGACAAGTCAGCTGTGATTAATCATACATGATTGCATCAACCAAGACACACCACAAAATAATAATTAGCAGATTAGCATATACATGTAACATTGCTCTCAGAAACACTTTACAAACATTAACTAATCAGGGTTTCTTAAACTCCCTTCACCTGTCTCTCACCTAGCCCCCTCCTTTCCATTCCTCCTCGCCTTTGCTCAGCTCTTGCTTGCTTGCAGGGATGCTCCTTTCTCCCCCACCTGCAAGAAATATTTGATTCTGCCCTTTCAAACCACATCTTTCTCCCCTCCTCGCTCCCTCATCTTCTCTTTTCTTCTTTTCACCCTCGGGCACCCTTGTTCCAATTAAAAAGCCCAGCTGGAGCAGCTGGGAGAGGCCTAAATAGCCTAATAAACAGTGAGATGTAGCAAAAGAGGTATTTGCTGCTTTATGATGAGGTGAGCAACACAGAGGAAAAGAAATATGAACGACAGAAAATAGGATAAGGCATATTTGCCTAAGAGTGAGGACAGCAGAGAGCTATGGAAAAGAAAGAATTAGGATACAAAGAAGAACTGTGCCCATTAAGGTTTGTCTTTTCTAATCAAGAAGGCTTCAGGTGTGCCAAGTTCTCTTGCTGCAAGCTGCCCACGGAGACGCAGCACCATGTGAGCCTGCAGCAAAGACCAGAAGCTGATGCTGACAGACATGTCAAATGCATGCAAATTCAATAACTCAGGTTGCATTCTCTATCACCTTCCAGATATCCACAGAATTGTAGTGAGAGGGGGATAGAATTCACTTTGTGTTCAAGAAAAAAGAAAAGGAGATTGTAAAATAAATGCCAAAGATCCAAAATAAGAGCTTTTTTGTTCAGTATGCCATTTTTTTAAACAATAACAATAGAAATAGAGAAGAATCGTTTCATTTGAATGCATTACATGCACAAAACCAAAATGCTATAATTTATTTGAGCATCAATGTTGCAGTAACCATTTGAAAGGTTCTAAGAATCAAGAAAGTGAAGGGGTCACCACGCTTTTAAAGCAAGAGGATGAGGAGCCTCTGTTGCATCAGCTCAAGCCCCCAGTGTCTCTGAGGGGATGCAGCAGTGGACCTCTCTTAGTTTCCCCCTTCGTGCTGCACTGTTTCCACACTTCCACGTGCCCTGTGGTCATACATAGGGTCCAGCACAGACTGTGTTTCTTTGCTTGTAATATAACTTGGCTTTTCCAAGGAGATTTGAGGGTTCCTGTGTGGTCCTGCAGGATGAGCAAACACCTAGGGTGAGAATTTGCTTGTGCTATGAGCTTTTGATGCTGGGTGCCTGATTGGCAGCTTTGAGGTAAAGGAGCCTTCCCAAAGCTGAGATTGAGTGGGGCCATTTTGCTTTTAACTCTCTTTCACCAGATTGCGATTTGATTTCCAGGAATAACCTAGGAATTTGACCTAGGAAACCTCCCATTTTCCCAGGGACCCATGATACTGGCTGATTACATCCCTCTCCTCTGCTCCCACCTTGTGTCAAAAGGCAGCTGTAGCTGTTCCTATGAGGCTTTGCATGCATTACAGCATTTTGGAAAGCATCTTGGAACTCATGGAGATGTTATGCAGACACACGCAAGAACAAGGAGGTATTGGGGAATAGGGAAAAAAGAAACTGTAAATTCATCGCTGTCTGCTCTAGCCGGGCAGCAGGGCAATGTACTCTGAGCCTCCAGCATATGCAGCTCTCCTCAAATCCCACTCACTTATGGAAGTGTTCCACACTGAGAGTCACCAGCCCACGATGCTGTTCTTGTCCCCTGCCTTCCCGGGTGACTCCTGCAGTAGCTGGCTGGCTCTGCTGGCATCACACATATCCCATCCAGCCGCACGCAGGTCCATAGGTGGGAGCTGGCACCAACGCAGCTCATCTGGCTCTTGTGGCTGGACAAAGCCTCCAAAGGCACGCACAGGGCAGGCAGGGACTGTACAATAGAGCAGCATCTGCCTTGTTTGCTTGCACAGTGTAGTCCTGATGGAAAACTATATGGGATGGTGCTGCTAGGAATGACTTGTGTTCTGCTGGTGGTGGGAAACAAGGGAAGCGTTGGGGTAAAACCGGCTCAGTGAATGACATGAAGCAGAGTTAATGCAGGTGTGCTTCCTCGGCTGGGGCTTTATGGAGGAGGCAAGGGACTGGAATGGTGACTCTGAGGCAGGGAAATTTGGGATTAGTGGTTCTGCCTTCCGCAGAAAACTGATTATTTGGAATTAATGTTAATAAATCTAGCTTTCTTTTCCTAGACTTACTCCCCCTTCTCCCACCCCTTACACAAAGACTCCCTGCACGCTGCTTACAGTAACCAGCACAAAACAAACCTCTTTCCTCTTCTTTGTGTCACGTATATCCAACGATACAGACCTTTTGTCCCTCTTGCCATGGCTGACATGCCAGCCAGAGCTAACGATCTTCATTTGGCAGGGATTTCCATGTGAAAGGAATGGTTTGAAGAAAGCCCATGGGCTGGAGCCAAGGTAAAAGCTCCTCACTCCCTCCAGCGAATGCTGCTTTTCCAGCGTGAAAGCTGGAGCCACTGCCCTCCGAACGGCTGTTCCCATGGATGTGCCCCAGGTTGGAGCCTGTCATCTTCACAGCAGGAGCAGGATGAGGGCTTTACAGTGGGGTGAGGATCGCCAACAGCACGAACATTGTTTCTCCATGAAGGAAAACAAACTTTGGTCCGAGGTTTCGGCCAACAACGGCTTTCTAATGCAAACATTGCTCGGTCACTTTGCCGTACAGTGTGTAAAGAGCTGTCAAATACCAGGTACCAAAGGGTGACTCGGCTTAGCAGGGAGGTGTATAATCACAGGCAGCGGCTGGAAGCTAAATCCAGGTGATCTGAAGTGAGAAGCAAGGTACATTTTTAACAGTTACCCATTGAAATGAACTGCCAAGGGGTGAAACTGGATGGGGTTTTGGGGCTTAAATTTCTCAGCTCGAGAGGAGTTGCCCTTCCCTGCATCAGAAGTTACGGCAGGGATGAAAAGCAGGCCTGAGCGAGACTTGTTGAGTTGCAAATAGCCTTGCATGGGGTGAGCACTGCAGAAGAATGAAGCTTTGTAGTGCCAGGGTTTCAGCAGGGATATTGGAAATGACCGGTGTGGGTACTGCTACCCTTTCAACTGGAGCCATCAGTCAGATCCGGAGCCTTGCCAACAGCATCCCTCAGGAGGGGAAGCAGGCAGTGGAATTGGGAAAGTCTTCACACAGCTTGTCCCTGAGCACAGGAGGAGTCACACAGGCGCAGTCAGTGACTTCACTGTGGAGCCAAAGCCCTTCCCAGTCATCTCAGCAGCAAAAAATCCCCTCTCAGTTTTCATCAGGAGTATGCCATAAGCAACACCATCAGCTTTCCTGCCTCCTCTTCAGTGCATCTTCCCTTAAAACACACGCAGAGCTGTACCCCACAAAACCCTCATCCCTAAGTTTGCCTCCAGATTTTAGGGCAAAACTGTCTGTTTTGTTGTGTTGTGGGTTTTTTTTTCCTCAGTAATTCTTACTGTTTCAGCCATCCATTCCTTAAAGGATCACAGCAGCATCCTACTTCCACGTAGAGTGAGGAAGGGGAAACTACACTTCTTCGCTCCTGCAGGCTTCACCCACTGGAGCCGAGCCATGCACACAGCACTGATTGAGAAGCTCAGGCGATGGCAGCAGCAGCAGTAGGTGGATGGCTGCTAAAATAGCCCAGCACATTGTGTGAACCATGTGGGCAGGAGCATCACCAGGCGCCACGCTGCCAAGCCACTCTCTACTGATATCCCTGGAGATGAGCTGTGCGCGGATCAGCATCAACACATGGAAGGCGCCTGTCGAGCGGGTGAGATCCTGTGATGGGATCCGTGCTGGACAGGAGGATGTCAGAGCATCACTTACTGTGTGCTGCTGTTCTCACCCCACAGCACATGGTGCCTGTCCCCTCTTGCTGGGAGCTCTCCTGATGCTGGCTGTGGTGGGCTTGGCCGGTGGCACTGCAGTGGGGCAGGAGGAGACACTGCCGCACATACCTTCTGATGCTTTCTGCTGTAACTGGGACAAGCAATGCAGCAGGAAGCGGCTTTAAGGGAAACTGCCCTTACACAGGGATTTAAAGCGCACATTACCCCTTCTTGCCCTTCTTATTTAGGGCATAGAAGTTGGCTTAAGCAATAAGCATAGGTGGCAAACGCTGTAATTGCGCTGCAGATGCGATTTATTGTTCTGTGCTCTAATTGCAATAAATATTCTCTTTGTCTGCAGGACCCGCGAGGGGAGAGGACCCCTGCAGCTCCCCGCATCCCTTCGCGCTCACCTTCGGCCTCTGCCCCGTTCAACCCTGCGGGGATGCGGGAGCAGGGGGTGCCGGACCCATCTCCCACGGCGGAGGGAAGGGACGCGCCGGGGCTCCCGCTGGCTGCCGCCACAGCGGGGCAACAGCGCCGCGCCGTGGCCGCTGGCGGCACTGCGCCGGCACGGACGGCTCGGGGAGGCGGTGCTGGGGGGGGCACCCGAGCTCCGCTTTTACAGTAAACTTCAGCACATCATGAATAGTCATCAGCAAACGGGGGCGAGCGGTCCTTTTCCCGACTCGGCAGCTGCTGAACATAGGCCTCTGAACCACCCGTTAGTGCAAGGGACATTTCTTTTCCTAACGTTAACGTTTCTATTGTTGTGTTGTCATCCCGCTTGTTTTATTGCGAATTACCGCTGAAAGGCTCTTTCCTGGAGAAAGATTCCTTTCTATAGGGGAAACTTGGTTATTGCAAGCTTTCTGTGGGCAATTACTTGGACCATCCTCAAAGCAAACGTCTGCTTGTGTGGCTGACATTGTTCTGTGCCGGTGGTCATGAACTATGGATGTTAGCTCACTGGCCCTGAAAGCATTTATAGATTACCTTTAGTATGTATAATCACTTGAACCAAGGCTTCCATGCCATCTCCTGCCAGTTGTGCGGGGTTTCTTTTGGACAAGCTAGCACAGATGAAATACCCCACACAGAAGCACTGCTAGTGCATCTCACACTCCGTGGTTTCTGCCTTCAGGACGTTTGCCAGGTAGAAGGCAATCAGGTGCAGGCACACACGGCCCACTCAGGTATAACCATCGCACGTACAAAGGCACATTTCCCTTCTGTGACCCCTAGAATCCCTGGGCCTGTTCATGGCATCCACCCAGCCTGGTACCCCCCGTTCCACCCTCCTCCTCCCCTAGCTCGCAGATAACCAGATACTCCTCGCCCTTTTAGTCCCTGTGCACCCTGTTCCCTCCACTCCATCAGCCGAGGGCTCCTTATCTCCGCGATGATCTCCTGAGCTGCCTTTTGTCTCCAACAGCTCATCGCCCTGCCCCTCACCTGCTGGATCAGCTGATGCCGCATTGGGAAGAAGAGGGAAAACTCTGGGAATAATTAAGAGCTCGGAAAGCTTTCAAGTTCAAACATAAATAAAGGGGCAGGAGGCAGGGAGAACCGCATGCTTCTTCTGATTAATTCCTTTCCTTCCCACCCCAAAGGTCGTGCGGTAAATAGAACGAAGTACAGTCCTGACAGACACAAACCTTGACTGCCTGTTTATAGATGGCGTGAGTGCCAATACTCCGGAGGGACCGTGCAAAACGAATCTGTCAGTGAACCAGAGCACATGTTACAGAGTGTGAAGGTACATGCTTCACATTAAAAACAAATCCTTCAGAACGTGCAGAATACCCTGAGTCTACATCTGCCGCGCTAGTTATTCCTATTGCGTTCTTAAAATTCATCCTGAATTCTATTTTCCACATCTTGGAAGCGTTAGATCTGCAAAAAACCACAGTATTATAACTGCAGCTGTTGTGAAGCTAAGCTCTGAATAACTATGCAGCTGAATGCTGATCCCTACCCATGAATGTATTTCCAGCCATCTTTTGGAAGCTGCCCATTTTAAGTAACCAGCTAGCTGAGAAACCCACATTGAGAGCCCTCACTGCTGCCTACCACTACCATGATCACTGATACCTGCCACACTGCGGGGTGATCAGAAGATGCCATTTTATCCCACCTGACTCTTCCCAGCTCCCTTGTCATCTTTTCCTACTCTCCCCCTTCCATTCCACCAAGCCCCTGTGTTACTGCTGCTGCTTCTACACCACCAGCATGCTCAAAGAGCAACATTCAATGCCAGTGATGCCACAGCCATTAGAATGAATTTCCAAGAGCAGAAAGAACCCTAACATTGCCAGGCAAATGGATGGGGTTTTGGTACCCTTTGTCACCATTATTACCTCCAGACAAAGGAAGCAGACTTGAGGAGCCTTTATGCTGTACAGTGATTTACAGTGTAAACTCTGAGTAAGGTCTCTGATCACACCAGAATGCACTCATCTGCATTACAACACAAAAGAAACGTGTCCAATTATGAGATATGGTTTAGTATCAGCTAATAGCCCTGCTGATTGGTTGGTTGGGGGTTTTTCCCATCATGAGCTACAGCTACATTACATACAGTCACTTGCACTGGTTTGCCATTTGAAAGCCATGCGCTGTCCATCCTAATCAGACAGTGTGCAAGCTTGTGTCTGCAATCCAACAACAAATTAAAACACTTGAATTGGTTTTTACCTGCACAAAAATGAGGGCAGGTTGGAGCACAGCAAAAGCCAAACCCTTTCCCTGTTAAGAGCTACAGAACAACCCAGTTCTGCTCCATCTAATGCTACTTCTACATGGAGGTGGAAGAGAAGACAACTGAGCATTTCTTCTGTGCTCCTCCTCATCAACGCAGCTGGAAGCTATCGCCTTCCTCTGGGTGGACTTTGCCAGTTGAAACAGAACAAAACAGTTTAGCTTAGCACTCCTGTTTTAGCTCAGCACTCCTCACTCACAGCTCTTCCTACAGGACTTGGCCTGAACCAAGCCGTTTGCTTGGAAAACAGTTGAGCCCTTTCCCACTCTCAGGCTGGAGCTAACAAAACCAGCCAAAAGCATCAGCATAGCTTCGCTAGAGAGGGCTGGAAACCATTCTTTCCCCTGATTTCTCAAAATCAAGGTCCCTTGTGCTTGCTAAAGTTCTTCATAGCATTGCTTTATCTCCTCAGGTGTGTACTGCAAGCGGGCAGACAGGCCACCCTGGCCCCTCGTTCCCCAGAGCTCAGAGCAGATGGGACCATCCCCTCGCCCTCAGACCCATGGCAGGTCATCATCCTCTCACATTTTGCTGCCACTTAGTCTCCTGCAAGACACTTAGAGGGATCGACACCTGGACCAGGCAGGCTGGTCTCAAGCAAAGCCTTGCTTTCCTTTGTACTCTAGCATCACCAGGAGAGCACATATTGCTCTGAAGTTCATAGAAGCATAGAATCATAGAATAGTTAGGGTTGGAAAGGACCCTAAGACCATCTAGTTCCAACCCCCCGCCATGGGCAGGGACATGCATTCTGCTGCTACAGCAGCCAGAGAAGAAGGACTCCCCGCAACAGCTATTGGCAGCGTTAGCATTTCATTTGCATGTCAAAGCCTGTTGATGCTTTTGGGACAGGCATTAGCAGTTCTCTCCTACACACACATACACAGCAGGGACTCAAAAGGAAAGCCACTCACTTGATGCTGAAAAGTTGCTTTCCTGACCACATCTCCCTGCATTAAGGCATTACCTGCACACACAGCAATAGCGTTAGATAAATACTACAATTACAGGCATATAAACTTTTGTGTGCTGCCCAGGTCAGAGTGTCGGGTTCACTCCAGCATTCAAACCTGTGTCTTTCAGACCAACAGACATGCTCCACAAAGCAGCTTCACCCTAGTGAGGAAGATCTCACATGAATGCTGTGATAGTGCTTCCTGCCCCGGGAGCATAGACAAGGCATACCTAACACGTGCTGCTGAAGGACAGGAACAGAGGGGTTTGCTGGCCATCAAGCAAATAGGGAGGTAGCAGCGCTGACAGAGATGCATCAGCAACCCAGAGAAACAGGTCAGGCAAGGAGCTGTGTGAATAGGGGATGCTTCAGGGATAGCATGAAATTAGAAACAGGAAATCACTCGATCAATGCAAAATGTTAGTTTGGTTCAGAGGAAAAAGGGTCACTTCTGTCTCTACATTAAATATGAGAACAAGTGCATTTGGACACAACATTTGACTTACACAACACAGCAATCAACAGTGCTACAGTGAGAGCTTGCAATATTCAGTCTAGCACTGCTCCTTGAGGACTGGCTGGTGTGAGCTCAGCAGCTGAGATATTCCACAGAGCACCAAAGCTCTGTGGAACAGGAGAGTGGGCAATGTGGGAGTCAATAAGAAGACCAGAGAGCAGGCCACATATGCACCCAAAGGAAAGAAAGAGCGCAAGAAAATGAGAATTTGAAATTTAAACCTACCAAACACCACAAAGTCAGAAGCACAAACTTAATCCAATAACTTCCACCTGCAGAGATCAAACTACACCAGGAAAAAGTAGTTAGAAATGCATCTAGCAGCCCTTCACTTTTGGCCTTGGATCTAAAGCTGTACTTTTCTAGCCCAATTTTACTTATGTTCAAAACCTGCCACACTAGAAAAAGCGTACCTTTACAGACAGCAGAACATACAGTACTCACTTTTGTACCTGGCAAACCTACCTAACCTAGTTAGGACCTGCCAGATTAAAAATAGACATTAAAGGTTTGAAGTGTGGCAGGTGACTCTAGCAACCACTATCTCCCACATAAAAGAATACTCCCAAATGGATCCAGGACAGACACGCAAGCCATTTTCTTACTGGAGTGAACTACAGTCCATGGTGCACCAGAGGACTCTCCATGTTAATGATGCTGTAGTAAGCAGCACACAGTGGCTCAGAGAAGCAGAAACTTGCTTGAAACCATTGGACTACCATTTCCTTTTGCACACTGAAAGCATGAGGGATTTGTGAGCACGGAGTGTATTACTCACTTGTAGGGATACTGGGAGCAGAAGGAATCTGTAAGTGCAGCAAAGAGCTCAGAATTTCCTCCTCTTGTAGCTAAATCTCTCTTATATTGAGGGAAATAACCCCAAACCCATACTATGGGAAACAACCTGGAAATGGATCCAGTATGCAAGTTAAAGGGGTGAGAACCACAATACAATCGAAGTAAAACCAATTTCCTTTTAAGCCTATTCCCTAATTTTTAATGTTTTACTGTAAACTAGTAGGAAAGTACAAGGCCTCTGATTCTCTATGGCCTTCCACGGGGTGTGTGAGGCCAAGGGATGCACACAGTGGGATACTACATGTGCTTTCCGCTACAAAGCCCAGGTTTAGGGCTCTCTGAGAACAAGCGAATTAGGCATACGTAGCTGTCTAAAACAGTGCATAGGTAACTGCACCACCACCATGTAATTACAACAGGGCATAGTCACTAATTAAACTTACAAATGTATTAAATGCTTCTGCCTTCCAGGACATGAGAAATCACAGCCTACTTCTTTCTGCAGAAGGAACCAGTCCATTACAATCAAGCTGCAGGACACTTTTGCTTAGCAACTTTGCACACATGGAGCCATACACCCAAGGAACGTGCTTTAGGATAACCAGACACTCTTAGCTCTGCCCAGGGCTGCTGGAGGACAGGGTCGGTGGTCTTCTCAAAGGAGCTGCAGAGCCGTCTCCTGTGGCAGGGAACCACCAAAAGGGATCATCTACAAAGCAATTCCTCCCTGTGGAGCCTTCGATTACTCGGAGCCCACAGTCATACTTAGCAAGCTCAGCTGGCTGCCAGTTTGTCAGCTACTGCTTGCGAGCATCCAACTTCCTTTTGGCTTGAATCAAAGCCCTCTGTGATGTACGTAGAAGTATTAGGGAAAACATGGTGTTCACGCTCCCAATGCGAGATCGCTTGTGGTTGGCTTGTTTCCCTGATGCCAAAGCCTTTAACAGTGTTTTAATTAGAACGCTTTAACAGAGTATTTTTATAACCTCATCAGTTTACTGTCACCACTCGGTGCACCAGTGACACTGCTTATGCATACAGGTCCTTGTTTACCAGGCAGCTGTAACCAGGTGGCATGCTGGGCCGAAGCAAGTGATGCCTTGTCAGCCTTCTCACTGATGCTGCAGCACTCACAAGCCAGGCGCTCTGACTATAAAACCTGATAGATTCATAAAATCATCCCAGTTTGGGCCAATAATATAGATCAACTAGCACTGAAATTCAGCTCACCCAGGGAAGAATTTGCTCCTCTGTTCCTCTGAAAACTCTCATCTTCACTATTAACCCTTCACTGACATCCAAGCAAATTGCCTATTATTCTCCCGCCCCTGGCAGAATCCTTTTCCTTTATGTCTAGGGAAAGCCATTGTTGGAAGAGGGCAGGAAAGATACTTTTATGACTATTATAGTAGCTGCAAAGTCATACACACCATGGCAGCACTCATATCTATCAGTTTCTGCTGCAGGCTCAGCAGCACCAACACAGGTTTTAATGTAGAAATTGGTCTGCAGAACCCACGGCACCTCAGTTCAGCCGCACTTCAGAGTGGCAGCTGCCAGGAGCTGGCAATACCCTACAAGAACAGGAGACCCATGGAAGGAGATTTTGGGGACACAGCTGGAGACATGTGTGGAAGGAGGTGCTCTGTGTCAAAGGGAGCACAGCTGAGTGACTCTGACTGGGGAAGCAACAACCCCGAGGGACCACAGCAAGGCCACACTAGCGTAGAGACATCCCTGAAGGACCATGGCTGACTGGATGCCCATGCCACGGCAGGGATCCTGAGGGACTGAGGGTAACATGTCAAAAGCAAAAGGAAGGGGAGACCAGGAAGGTGTTTGACTGAAGGTGACCCTAGGAAGGGAAAGCAACAGGGTTTTCCTAAGTGGTTGTTTTCATTTGTGCTCTTTCTTCTCAACCCTCAAATCAGCAATTAAAGGTTAAATTCAGTCATGTACACATTCCTCAAGTCAAGACTGTTTTAACCATGACACTTCATCCCAAATCAAGTTTGCCCTTACCTTAGGAGACTTCCATCTTATTTTACCCTATTGTACACGAATCTTTCACAGAGATGCAAATCTAACACACAAAGCACTAAGCAGTAACATCCGGCATCAACAAGGCAGGTAATTCAAGTCTTTCAACATCACATTCCTTTACATTGCCTTAGCAGTCAGCGGCTATGATGCAATAGGTAAATTCAGTCCTTATAACCCCTCTAGCTGAGGCATAAAAGGTGGATTTCATTTCAGTCTTTGCCAAAACTATAGCTAAAGAGGATGCTTACACCACTACCACCCTCTGAAACAGGCTGGTAGAAAGGGTTCATAGGTTGGTCACTGTCAGTCCATCCCAGATGCAATAATGCATGCCACAGATTAAATTGAAAGCTGAATGGTAAATTGAATATATTTAAATCCTTTCAGTGCCATAACAACTATTTCTAATAGTTGTAATTTGTGATTTCAGATAAAAATGGCTATTCTTCTGAGCATTTCAGATGCACACGAGGCAGGAACTAATCGAAGACAAAGTGGTTTTCTGTCATAAAACTCCATAATGAAACCACCAGAGTTAAATCCTAAAGTTCAACTCCATACATCAGGCTAATCTCCAGAATGAGATTTTCTCACCACTAATCTTGTTAGAGGTAGGGCGCTGTGCAAACATACCTAAACCCATGATTACTGAAGAGATATGAAAAGGATCAATTTATTGCAATAACAAATGCAAACTTTGAGGAGAATTCATTAATGCTCAAAATCCAGCCATGCAATAAATAACACTAATGAACTGAGGAAAAGGAATGATGAACGGGTACTGGCATGATGTCTTCTGCATATTGCTGGTAAAGGGGAACTGACAATTACTCCATTTGAAATGGAATTCTAGTAGGGAATGCTAGAAAGCGAGGGAAAGACTTGTTAGAAATGCACACATTTAAAACTGTATGATGATGAAAACTGCTTGAATTTAGCCCAAAGGAGGCTATAATACCATTTTCAACACCCTTAAGCTGTGTTTACATTAGCAAACAGTGCTGTGCAACAGGAGCATGAAACAGCTGTTGCCGAGTCGCTGCCAGCACGCAAACTGTACATATGTTGTGGGGGTTACTGCCAGCTAGCTCCAGGCTGGTCCTGGGGACTGCCTGCCATGCACTGTGCCTTAGGGACAGGGCTGGAGGATCCCTCTAGTTCGGTTTTGTCAGGAGGGAACTCAGAATGCATACTCTAAGGCTGCCCTGTAATGGGAAGCAGGACATGCTGGTTGTGTGTGTGGCAGCAAACATGACATCTGCTTCAAAACCAGCCTGACTTGCACTAAAATGCACAGTGGAAGCCCTCAGAACACCACAGCTGGGTCACTCTAGGACAAAACCAGCTAGATACAGCAGAAATCCAATTGCAACACTCATTACCTAGAAGATCCAATGACAATGAGGGGTATCTAAAATAGCCTTTTCGGTACAATGAGCTGTGATACCTGTCAAAACAGAACGTAATAGTGGTTTTCCAGATGCTTGGGAGCTTCTGCAATTTGCTAACAGGAAAAATCAAGCTATTTTGGAACGATGACTATTCAAATAGCGCACTAGGAGTTAGCTGGGCTGCTTCAGTTGATATTTGCATACCTGTATGTTCACTGCTCCTTGATTTCACTGAAGGGAATTCCTGGTCCCTCAGCTGTGATACAAAGAGCAGATTCATTTCATGCTGCGATCTGTGCTGGCCACAGGACGTGATCCTTCGCAGGATTTGAAAGTTTGTATGTTACAAGAGAAGACATGGTCACACCATATTATTTGTGAGGAGTAGTTTGAGAGAAAGGAAGAAGCTAGAAATGCCAACATACAGAAGACAGCTGTCATAAATAGGCCAAGTATCTGTTGCATTTTTACTACAGGAGCTGCTCCCACCACCACCACCTCACTTGTCTGTGTAGTTGAAAGGATGCAGAGTACCTAGGTCTCCTCAACCAAGTCACAACACATCCAAAGACTGAAAACGCCTGTCCAGAGAGCTGAGATACTGTGACCATCTGCATATGAGAGGCAAAGAAAACAAATGACAGAACTATAGAAGATACATTAAAAGGAACAATACAGAGATTGAAAACTGAACTAAGCAGAAAGAAGCATCTCCTCACTGTTTTCTACCTGCCACCTGTGAGTTTTACTCAGTTCTCCAATTCTTACAGTGCAGGAGGTGGACAGTTGCTATGCCCTGCTGCCACCTCTCCTGGTGTAGGAGCCCTTGTCTCTTCATTTATTCCTTGACTGAAAGCTGTTCCTGCCCATTACTAGGAACAGTAACTATGCTTTTTCTTCTTTTGAGGTTCTTAGACACAGTCATCAGGCTTGTGGCAGACTTTGGCAGCTTTATAGAGAGAAGATGAGCCTCCCTCTTGTTTTGTTAAATCACAGTCAAGTGATTAAAAATCACTGTTTCCTTTCTACCCACAACCTCATGGGAAAATGCTGGCCAGGCACCAACACTTCACCTAGATGAGAAGATCTGGCTTTTATCAGTTTTAAAATGAGTGGTTTAAGGTGGCACGTACACCACGGTGTTATTCCCCCTTGCAAGTGCACTCTT
Source organism: Pezoporus wallicus (assembly GCF_028554395.1). Classification (NCBI taxonomy): domain Eukaryota; kingdom Metazoa; phylum Chordata; class Aves; order Psittaciformes; family Psittacidae; genus Pezoporus; species Pezoporus wallicus. The sequence continues at coordinate 5,011,967 of NW_026639755.1, forward strand.
AGAATGCAGAGCAAAGATGGGTGTGCACGAATTACATGTCCCTTGCAGGCACTGCCAGGAAGCCGCCTTATTACCATAATGTTTCCCTCTACAACCCTAAAACAACAGGCTTCCTGAATATCACAGCTTGAAATCACCGATGGGCTGAAATCTTTAACACATCCTTCGGATCCTTGTTAAGGGCTGAGGAATTGCCTTCAAGCCTTCCTTCTGATCAAGCCAAGGGAGCCACTGGCGGTGTCGGGACATTTGGTAGCCAGCAAGGAAAGGGATAAAGCAGGAACTTCCAACCCCGTCTCCAGAGCGAGCCTCGAGTGCTTGCGCCTGCATCAGCGCAATGATGAAATCAACCGCACAACTCCAGGCAAGCAATGATTCTGCCACCAGGTGTCACCAAGAGGCTATAACGCCTGCTGAGACTGAAGCAAGCCTCTGGCTCTCCTGCAGGCAGGGCAGGGATGGATGCAGCACTGTTATCATCACCCCATCGCTCACACGAAGTCGTTCCTTTCTACTACTACGAGCTGAAAATGAGCTTGAAAAGGAGGATTCCTTGCAATCGACTGGCATCACTGCGCGTTCCAGGTTGACTTACGTGGCATACAGGCTAATTAACCTTTACAGTGAGAAGGTTCACATCAGTCACAAACTGAAACTCACAATCTCCAATTAAGGATTTTGTCTTGAGGATAAGGATATTAAGGATGTTTGTCTTGAGCCTTGATTAAATATTGATAGAGGAAAACTGTTTTATAATCGTTTTATTTTTTTTTTCATCTACTAAATGCAACTCCAATGGCCAAAGGTAAACCAAGTGGAATTTATCTCAACTCTGAGCAGTAACATCTAGAGGGAGTGATGAAATCACTTCTATAAAGATTTCAAGTTTTCTCTGGCTGCACTCCATTTAAACAAGTCCTAACTATTCCCTTAAAGCCAAGGCCAAGCTAAAAGTACCGTCTCAAATCTACCCTGCAGTTGGTGGTTTTCTATTCTTCAACTAAATAAATCCTGAATGTGACAATGATTTGAAAGCCATTCAATTTTGAATCCTGAACTCCCAACTAAGGATACCTACTATAAACAATAATCAGAACACCAGAAAGAATATCTGTGATATCCTTTGGAGCATTATTGTAGCTACAACCTCACAACTCTCACATGGCACAAACCAAACACGCTTCTACATACATAAAACGTCAAGGAGCAGAAGCACCGCCGCTTCTCTGCCTCCCCTGCAATCTGACTGTAAAGAGGTCAATGGGTGCTCACTGGTGGGGCAGCAGCTTTCAAAACTCACTTCTGCCTTCTTGAGAGGTGGAGAGCCTGAACAACCATTATAGAACCGGAATCCTTTTATCCAAGTGGAAATAAAATGCATTTAGAAGGGATGAATATGTTTGTGAAGGAGGCAATGCAGACCTGTGAGAAAAAGGGGAAGATGTATCACGGGATAAAGAGTCGTATCAGATAACAACTGCAAAACCACAGTTCCTCAGCATCAGCTGGCTGTCAGCGCTGAGCAAAGATTCAGGTGGTGAGAGCCTAAAGAGCAGACAGTGAACTGTTTCCTGCATTTTGCAGCAGCAGCCTGGGATAACTGCTGCTCATAAGCAGCCATCAACCGCCAATACCAGCTGCTCTTTGGTAACTACAATTTAAAGTAACCCATAAGCACACATCAAAATTAGCTGCTACGAAAATCAGTTACCATTCAGCACCTAATGACCACAGACCATGTACACGGATTCTTAACAGCCTGATCAATGATGCAAGAGCAGCAACTGCACCAACAGGTCATCATACAGCTCCTACTCCACAATGAATAGGGACTTACACAGAGCTCTCACTGCTGTGACAATGCAATATTTTCTTGCATATTTTGTGTAGAAGAACTGAAGGAGTAAGAACAAGTCCACGAGGTACCAGCCAGGTGATTTACCACAATGCCCCCTGTACTCAGCATTTTGAAGTTATCAAGCGTAAGCATCTGGAATGTAAGAATTAACAAGGACTGCTATTTGATCACTTGCTTCATCTCACAGAAACTCAAGTTATCACCAAAAACCAACCCCAATTCTCATCTCTGTCCCTTAAGCTAGCTCTTTTGTGGCCAGCTGCCCGGGAGAGCTGCTCAGCCTGAAGGGTTTCTGACAGTCAGCTAGGTTTCACTGGATCAGCCCCCATTCTCCCCTTTTCAGCTATCACAAGCAGTAATGTTGACACAAGGAAGCAAGACATGTGCCTGCACGGAGGAAGGGGAGCATCGGCACCACATCAGCTTAAAGCAGTGATGAATACTACACCCCTAGTCATGTTCTTATTTAACACCCTGACTAGAGCAATAGCTATGCTGCCAGTTACAAAGTACAGTTCTGCCAAAGTATTCAGTTGAATTACAGACTGTCATACTCAGCTGTTGAAAAGGTACCCACTTAGGCCTTTAGGCAGGGTTTTGTCCTCACCTGAAGAGGAAAGCAATTCTCAACATAGGAGGAAACTGCTTCTTCCACATTTTAACTTTGGGTTGATTTTTCTTTATTATACATCAGGAACTGAAGAAGCCACAACTCCAGCTGTTGATTGGGAAAGAACATCCCAACATGGCATTTGAACTTTGGCTTAGAAAAGAAATAATTTTAGATATTCTTAAAGAGAAGCCACGATCCAGACTGATCAAAACCATCAGTTTTGTGCATAACTCAATCCTCCTGTTTCCCTTCACCCACCCGTACTTTTACCACCTGTCCTCTTTGATAAACATGGGAACAGTTCGTTTGGTTTTGATACGTTGCAGGGAATGCTTCCACTCTCACAACTTGTACTGCTGAAGCTATGAAACCGAACTCAAAGACAATTCAAGCAAGCCGTGGAACAAGAAGTTTCATCTCGTTTTATCTCTAACCCCTTATAAATAAAAAAGTAAAAAATGAAAGTTCTACAATGGCAACAATTTCAGTTATTAACTAGTAATTGGATTATTGATATGGCCTGTCACTGTAACGGCCCAGTGTTAACAAACTGACCTCTAGTCAATGTAAGAAAGCTTCTCTGAGCAAATAAATTCTTATTTTGAGAAAATATATAAAAAAAAAAATCACAGCTATTATATTAAAATCTCTGTTGGAAACATATACAAAATAATTATCAACACATTTGGTTCATACAGTGCTGCTTTAAATCATGAAATCAGTTACTTCATCCAAGGAAATCAGTGCTAGAAATGGATGCAAGGACAACCCTCTCAAGTCTGCTCGGGGTCAGACAGAATAAGAGTTGGTCTGTATTCATTACAAAGTTGGAGCCATAAGGTAAAACGAAAGGAAGCTATGAATGCACAGAAAAAAACAAGCAACTTTCCTTGCAGTATCCCAGTAAGCTACTTCTGGTTTTCTGTGACAGAACCACATTTAGAACACAAATGGCAGCAATCTCCATTCATACTATTTTATCTGTTCTCAACAAAAACCTCCTAAAGGGCACATGGATTCCTTGGGACTCAGATGTCCATTTAGACACTCCCCAATTCCAATTTCAAAAAGCCAGACACAATGACTTCTGGTTACAATTCAGGTACGAGTTTTAACTGGAGACCTGAAAAGAAGCAACCTAAAGCTTGTGAACCCCAAGTCATCCCGCTCATTACATAGTGCTGCCAACTCCTATTTAAATGTAACTGTTTTGTAATCAAGAATAATCAAACTCTGTTCCTAACTACAGTACAACATTTAAAGTAACACTCTGCAGTATTTGTTAGCTCGTGGAAAGGTGCCCAAAAGCATCACCTGCATACATACTTCAGACTGTATCTCTGTTTGTCATCCAGCAATCTGGACTCAAAAAAGAGACAGCATCACATGGCTGTAACCACTCCTCCCTCGCCCAGTCACTCAGCTGAGGCAAAACTGCTCACAATTTCCCAGGTTCAAACACAAGTAGTTCTTTCCCATCATACAACTCTTGCAGCTGGTTTGACTCGTACTTTATGGAGGGTTTTTCAATTTGCATCCCAGGCTCCAGAGCATTCTGTCCAACTATTTTAAGACTCGTAACTTTTATTTTCCAGGTATTCTGCCTAATGGGACAGCTAATGAGTCCAAAAACTTGTTCAAAGATACCCAAACACGAGTTGCCTCTATGCACTGTGCCAGCCACTGCCACCAGCACTAACCCGTGCGGAGACATGGCACATTTCAGTCCGCTGGCATGCAAATTCGGGTTGAACAGAAGATATTCTTCTTTAACCAAGGAGAGCAGACGAAGGCTCACCATTTCCGCACCAACATATTCTTCCATGTTTTTTTCTAATGTGTTATAAGAGAACTTCATTTTGGCATCATCCCAAAAATGCTGGGGTCCCCACGCTTCTTCAGATTTTACTCCCAAGGGATGTTGAGAATTCAGGAGTTCAAAGAACCACTGACAGAATTCTTCTCCTAGATTACGAATATCATCTTGCAGTGACTTTTGGCTGTCTTCACGACTCTGCAATCAAGCATATTTTTTTTCTTAGAACTGTTCAGCTTTAACACGGGAGATTACTACTTAGAGCAGAGAAATCACATAAATACTTGTTTTTACATTCTAAGACTTCAAGTGTTCTGAGACAGAGCGCCTGAAGAGAAACAACAAAGCAAAACCTTACTTTTAAGATCATAACTATCTTGTCTAGACAATCAGGGCACGTGTTTTGATTTATAGTTAGCATAGTCCCTCGCTTTGTCTTGGTCTACAATTCACCAACACAGGGGAAAATCCTGCTTCTACTGTAAAAAGGCAGAGGAAGGATTTCTGAACAACTCGTGTGACACCAGGCTTCTCACACTGAGAGACAAAATTGCTGCTGAGTAGAAAGTGCCTGGGTTAGTAACTTTTCACTGGCCTTTATGTTTCCAAAGGAAGGTTACAGAAAAACAAGGAGAAAGACCCAGCCTGAAAGGCTAATCTCACATTAAGGCATGTCTACTAAAACATGCTTATAAATAAGTCATTATGTCGTCATATTTTTCCTGTTCCATCTTGCTTTAAATAACTTTTTGGTACATTTTAGTTTGGTAAATTCTATTGGTTTTGGCACCTTCATATAGCTGATAAATAAAATAGTACTGATTGGGAAGTCCCCTTTTAAATATGCACATCCAAATACCTGAAGCTGATCTAGTACTTCCGATTTCTGGGGGTATTTTACCTATGTCAGTGGAACACACTAACAAAATGCATGATTAATCCAGAAAGGACTGAAAGTCAAAAAATTAATGGATTCTAGAATTTTTTCTCCATCAGATTATGTGCACGAATTTAACCTTGTTTGGCAGCAAGACTGCCAAAAATCATCTAAAAGATGCTCGGTCACATTCACGAGTGTGTTTGTAGTCTTGACCATATTTCTAATAGGAAAAGAGCCCAAACAGAAGCAGATCCTAACTTATATTTGCTTCTCCAAAACAGACAGAAGTCATGGGGTATCTCAGTTATTCTTCTAATTGTACAACTGATCACTTGTTGGACAGACTGAGACAATACGACACTGGGATAGAAGGGCTGTGGGATTTTCACACAGCAGCAAAGGCTAACTCTGGGAATAAATGCACCTCCATTCAGCCTGTCAGCAAATCCATCCTTCAAGACTGTCATAAAACCCTTTGTTCAACAGTGAATCTGTTGAGAAAGTATTTTTAAGTAGTGAGACGAGGTAAACTTCCTAGCAGATGGCCAAACCTTCAAAGAGTAATTTGAAAAAGCTCAAAGATTCTTGTCTTGTACAGAAGCCTTAGAGAAAGATGGGCCAGTGGAAAAATAAGCATGACTCCTCAAAACATACCTCCCACTAGTTCCCCATAGGTCATGGACAAGCCACTTGTGACCTTTTTTCCCTTGTTTTACACAAAATCACACACGCACACTCCTAATAAATATCTAAGACGCTGGGGGATAATAAATACTTCAGAATAATATTTAACAGTGAGTTGCTGAGACAGACAACAGAGTGGTGGGTTTAAAGTTTTGAAGCCAAATTCACAGTAAGTGGTAAAAGCAAGTATCGGTGCACAATCAATCATGCAGTTAAAAACTTATCAGAAGAGGCTGACAAGCCACTTCGAGTGTTGTATCACTAGATATGCACTCCAATAAAGTACACAGTCATTTTTTGGACACTATTACAGGACAAGCTGTAATAATCCCTAAAACTATTCCCTGCAGTTAAATTCTTGGTGTGTCTACAGCTAGGTGTAAAAGAATACCAAAAGTTAAGCACAAATAGTTAGGAAACAAAATGGCTTAGCAATTAAGATATTTAAAACAGGTTTTTAAGTTGATTATAAAAGCATCTGGTTTGGAGGCCACTTCTTTCTAAAGGAAGCATCACTGCAAAAGCAAGGCAAAAACTGGATGCTCAAGTAACAGTCCTGTGAGCCTATGTAATGTGTACATATGTAGTTTGTTTACCCTCTGCTTTCTCCTACAACAGCTAGGACTTTGTCTTAAGAAAAATAACCCAAACTTTCCAATGTAAAGACACAGCACTTGAGGTGACGTGGTTTTTTGAACAAGAACTAAATGTATGGTTACTTTGTCGGGTTTCTCAGTATTTGCAACTTGACAGCAAGACTATTAGAAGTAAATCAAATTTCAAATTTGCTAACACTGAAGTCTAGGAAGCATTGCAATAAATATGCTTAAAGTAAGAATGAAGTAAGTATGGAAAGTTGGAGACTTTTATATGGAAATGCTGTATTTGTTTCACAATAGACTGTAACTCCTTTCCAATTCAGTTGCACAGGTTCACGACACCTATTTCTTCAAAATGGTGAGGGCCACAAGAATTAAGAGGAAGAAAAGGCAAAGAAAGAGGTTTGTGATAAATAAACCAGCTGAATTTCTCATTCTCTGTGAATGTGTTTTAAGTATTTTGGAGAATTTACTTACCTTCAATCATAAAACTATGCTACTGCATAACAGCAATAGTAATACAGTAATACTTGGGAAGTGCTCTTGCAAGAACAACATTTTATTTCCAAAGCATGCAAACAAAAACTTGTTTTGAAAACAATTCTCAGCTACATCGTAATTCTCAACAGGTAATCCCAGAGAGAAAGCTCATTGGAGTAGGTTATCAACAGCTACAGAGCTCTAACAGTCCAGCTGGTGGGGCTGTTGCCCATTAGGTCACTGAAGCGTAACACCTGAAAGGTGGTTATTGAGAACTACATGGTGAAGATCCAAGGCAAATAAAACATTGGAAGTTAATTACACCACAAGGATTTGCTAAATATCATCATTTTGAACTTCCAAACAACTTATAGTTGCCAAAAAAGATAACAGTTGCACGGTATTAAGTGCTTCTAATATCAAGGGAAAAAAAAATCACATGGACCTGGCAGTGCTACAAACTGTATATTTCAAAGACATAAAAATTTGCTAAAATCCATTCTGCACTCTAACTACATGAGGTAAGAAGGAAAACAGCTCGCAGACAGTGCTACTTTGACTGCACTGTCTCTAGGAGTAGATCAAGGCCACCTACAAAAAGCCAGTTTTTTCCCCATTCCCTTCCAGCCCTGCAACATTTTAGTCCATAGTTTGTCAGATGTTTTTGCCCTGTGATCTATCATCAACATCTCTTTGCTCTGCTCTGGGAAGTGCCCTACCAATGGTAATGCTAGAGCCTGGCATAGTTGGAGGATGACTGGAAACCCTGGATCTATACAAAAAGTTTAAGATGATCAACCACATTACAATAATGATAAGGGGCTATGCAGGCTTCTGTATCTTCAGCACTGTTTGCAGTTGTCCTTGAATCCACAGAATTATTTGTGAATACCCTATATTTCAGCTTACAGTACAACTTAAAGAGCATAGAAAAACCCCCACACATTAGAATTAAAAGGCACTAATATATTTTGCAAGACAGAGCTGAAGACTCTGCAAGCGATCCCTTGGCACAGACACCATTAAATAATGTAACTAAAACAAGAGAACAACAAAAACCAAACGAGTAAAGAGATTCAGCACCTTCCTAAAGCCAGGTGAAGAGCCACATTTTGGACATACATTAGAACATTGACACCAGTTATGCTGCAAAAGCAATGCGAAGCATCCTCAAGTCTTTCAGAAAGCAGCACTCACCTCTGCTTGTGTTTTTCTCTCCCCTGATGCTGAGGCATGCGTTGTTAACTGCCCGCTCCAGTACTGCTTTACGCGGTCGATGAGGACATGTTTCTCACAGGAAGGAGACACTGCAATTCCTTGTGTTGCCAGGTACTTAAAGATTATTTCTCGATAGACTTTTTTGCGTTTCAAGAGTTCTTCTACACTTTGGCTGTAAAGCACAACGGCACGAATGGCTTCTGCAAGAAAAGAAATCCAAGTTAGCTGCGGCTTCTCTCGCAGTTAAAACACAACTCCTGTCCCCCTCCAAACCCAGCACAAGACAAGCCTAAAGGAAATGCAGATTGAAAAAGTCTGTTTGCAACCTGAAATCTGACCTAATGATATTAGACACAGCCAATACCCAAAGACTTGGGAACATGCTTGAAAAACGGCGCTGTTTTTACTGCAGGCTTTGCTACCTCATAATCCCTGCTGCCAGCATCGATGACTGCTTGGAATTGATTATGTATTATTTGAGCTTGATGAAAAGGATGAAACCTTTTCTTCCAAATGGAATTACTAATATTCTCCAAGCATTTTCAAGCTGTTTGGAAACTTCAAGCGCTTCCAGAAGGATAAAGATTCTTGCATACAATGCATTCCACCTGTAGCTCCCCAAGGTAGACCTAGCCTTAACCTCAGAATAAGTTAACACCATCGTTTAGGGCTTTCTGCTGTTTGTCACCATACAGCACCTCCACTCATCAAATGCTGGGCTTGGTTTCACCCTCCGTTTGAAAAGCTCCAGGATATTTCGAAAGAGACCATCTGCCTGTCTTCTTGGAAGCAAGATTACACAGAGAAACTAAAACCAGACAAATCTTCTGGCTATGGAATGAGTATCTTAATTTCTACATCAAATGGGCAGTTCACATGATCTGGTCACCGAACACATTGTTATGTTGAAGATTAAGCTTCAAATAAGCTTATGACGAATAAACTTCCTTGGCAAGTAATCACGTTTCCTGCAAACAGAAAATGGACAGAAAGGCAGGCAGAGTGGTAACTAAAGTAACCTCTGATTCCTTGTATGCTGAACAAGAGGTCTAGTGCCAGAAGGCTGGAGCTTTTCAAACAACACACAGTAATTTGGGAAAGTAAGGCTCCATTTAGGTTGCTGAAGACTGATGGAAATGGAACTAAACCTGGTTTATTTCAGGGATAAAAACGACAGGTATAAAGCTTGTATGGCCAATCTTGGAGGTCTGGGCTGTGCCACATGAAACACAGCCAAGGGTTTTGGAGGGGTCTATTTCAGGGCAGCACACTGAGACACCTCACCTAACTTACAAAAGCTTTACAAAACAAATCTCAACACCTACAAAGCGATGGGGGAGTGGTCATACCTGAAAGTGCTCCGTTCTACACAGAAACGACCTCAATATTAGGTTTGTGTTTCACCCTTTCAAACGCCATTAACGCCAACAGCAAAAAGGCAACGGGGTTTTCAACGCGTTTTTGAACGCCAGTGGGGCATGGCTGGGGCACAGCGGTGCTCGAAGCTCACCCAAGGGGCAGGGAAGAGGATGCCGAAGAGGCAAAACCAAGTGCTTGAGAGCTGAAAGCCCGCCACAAGCACCAGCAGCCGCCGGCTCCTCGGCCACAACAACCTCCCAGCAACCGAATGTGCACTGTCCGCTGCAGGCAAAGGCTCCCGACCGCTACAACCCAACCAAACGCAGGTAAGCGCCTTCCCCGTAGCTCCGCACGGCGACGGGGCGGAGAGAACCCCGGCCCCCGGCCAGCACAGGCGCTGTGGCGGCTGGTCCGGGAAGGCCGCGGCAGGAGGCACCGCTGGGCCGCGCGCACCTTGCCGGCTCTCCGGGTGCACCAGGCGGTTGGTGACGGTGTCGGTCAGCGCCAGCAGCTCCTCGGTGTCCAGCAGCTCCAGGAGCTGGCGACACCCGGCCTGCTCCCGCTCGCTCAGCCCCAGCGACGCCATCGCCAGGCCCGGCCAGGCCCAGCGGAACCGGGAAGTGGCGGCACCGCCGCATCCCCACGTAAAGCCCTAGCAACGGCAGCTTCCTGTGCCCTCCCGGGACGCAACGGCTGGAAACAGCGGCTGGCGCTGAGGTTCCGCCCCGGGAGCCGGCGTGGAGAGAGACCTGTACCGGGGTGCGTACCCCGGTCCTGGGCAGCCCCATAGCCGTCAGCGGAGAGCAAGGGCCAGGCTTGGGTAGCCCGCAGGTGGAGGAAAGCCACAGGGAAGGCCAATAGTATCGTGGGGTGCATGGGGAGGAGTGCGACCCCGGTGATCTTCCCCCCGGGTACTGATCGTGGTGAGGCCACAGCTGGAGCGCTGTGTGCAGGTCTGGGCTCCCCAGTGCAAGGGGAGCTACTGGAGGGGGTCCAGCGGATGGTCAGGGTCTGGAGCGTCTCTCCTATGGGGAGAGATTGGTGGAGCTGGGCCGGTTTAGTCGGGAGAAGAGGAGACTGAGAGGGGATCTTGTCAAGGCACATAAATATCTCAAAGGAGGGTGCCAGCAGGATGGTGCCAGGCTCCTTTCAGTGCTGCCCAGTGCCAGGGCAGGGAGCAATGGCCATGCATTAACCCACCAAAGGTTTCATCTCAACATGAGGAAGAACTTCTTTATGGTGAGGGTGGCAGAGCCCTGGCACAGGCTGCCCAGGGGGGTTGTGGAGTCTCCCTCTCTGGAGACCTTCAAACCCACTTGGATGTGTTCCTGTGGCCCTGCCAGGCCAACCTGTCCTGCCACAAGGCACTGGGCCCCAGGCCTGTGGGGACCACTAATCCTGCTCGCCCTCAAGCAAGCAAAGAAGGCTGCAAAGGAGAACGGAAAGTGAATGCCCCGCATGTGTTTAATGATGACTTTGTCATTGATGCAGAACCCACACATCCAGGCTGCTTGGAGACGGAGGCTTTCCACAAACAAGGCTCCTGGTGGGATCCAGCTGTGTGCAGCAGCGACCATGAGACGCTTGGGAATGGCTCAGTGCTCCTGCTTAGGTCCATGCAGATGCTGCTGGTGGAAATGACCTTTGGAAGTCTATTGGAAGGCCTCAAGCTGTGGTAATGCCTAAAGTGGTCACTTCAGCTGCACTGGTGGATCTTTGGATAGCCGAGGTGCAGACCTTAAGGTTCTGAGTTAGTCTTCGACTTGTAATGCAGTGTATAAAGGACTGTCATGGTGTAACCCCAGCTGGCAACTATGGCCATTCAGCCACTTGCTCACTCCCACCACCTTGGATGGGATGAAAAGACTCAGAAGAAGGTAAAACCCACAGACTAACAGTTTAATAAGTAAAATATAGCAATAATAGAAATAATAATATTGATAATAATAGGGAACGGCAAAAAAAAAGGAGAAAAAAATAATTGAGAAAACCCAAGGGATGCACAATACAATTGCTCAGTGCCTGCTGTCTGATGCCCATCCCCTCTCTGAGCAACAAAACAGGAGCTCCCAGCCAACTCCCCCCCAGTTTCTATACTGGGCATGATGTGCTGTGGTATGGAATATCCCTTAGGCTCATTCGGGTCAGGTGTCCTGTCTCTGCTTCCTCCTGGCTTCTTGTGCCCCTCCTCACTTGCAGAGCATGGGAAACTGAAACATCCTTGATCAGGGTAAGTGCTACTGAGCAACAGCTAAACCATCGGTGTGTTATCAGCATTGTTCTCACGCTAAAACCAAAACACAGCCCTGCACCAGCTACTGGGAAGAAAATGAACTCTAGCCCTGTCGAGACCAGGACAAGCTGCTGCACACCCTGGGAACTAACACCAAGCAAGTTACGTGTGTCTGCAAGAGTGGGAAATACGACAGCACAGCACCTGCCCAAGGGAATGAAGTTCTACAAGCCAAAGCTGCTTTTCTACAGCAGGCAAGGCTTGAGCCACTCAGCAGTGTTTTCTCTGTGACAGGTGGAATAACCAGCGATGATCACTTTATGGGTAGGGGAGAGAAAAATAAAAGGAGGGGAATAACAGAAAAAGTTAAAAAAAAATAAAATTATAGAATTATAGAATGGTTTGGGTTGAAGGGACCTTAAAGCTCATCCAGTTCCAACCCCCTCCCTACACCTTTCCCTAGCCCCATCCAACCTGGCCTTGAACACGGCCAAGGATGGGGCAGCCACAGCTCCTTTGTGCAACCTGTTCCGGTGCCTCCCCAACCTCACAGTAAAGAGTTTCCTAATACCTAATCTAAATAGATAGAATTATAGATAAGGTATATGGTATTAAAGTATCTGGCATGACTAGAACTAGTGATTACAGAAAAAAATGTTTCAAAGAAGAGAGAAGCCCTAGTTGAACTAAGAACCATAAGCCATGTGAGGGCTGGTGCTGAGAAAAATACAGGTGCCACTAGTGCTTAACCTTGCTGTGGCAGCAAAAGCAGACACTCATCAAACCCATGCTATAATACGGGTAGCATAAGGAGGCCACCTTTTTGGTGCTAAAGCTGCCTGTGGTTTCAAAAATAGGAAGACCTAGATTCTTCAAGGACACGCAGGCTGTCAAAGACAGGAGTTAAAATTACTGGTGATGCTTTTGCACAAACAACTGAAGACTTCTTTATGGTAGGCTCTGTGCAGATCTGTAATAACAAATGCCTGCCCTCAAGATCTTGTAAACCTAAGATAGAACATGTACATGAGCAGAGAACACATTCCTACCCCCTCCTACTATGCATACGTTTGAGATGATTGTTTCCTCTTTGAGACCTAAAACACTGTCCATGCAGATCTTCCAGGCTTGTCCAACACGCATTCAGCTAGAGCAATAGCTATACTCTTGAGCTATAGCAATGAATTCAACATGTACCAGAAACAGCTGAAACTATTTTGCCCATGAATTTTAAGATAAAAAAATCAGTCCTAAAGCATCTGGAAAGATTCAACACAATAATGCTTGCTGTCAGCTGTGCCAGATTTCCCCTCATGTCTATACTGATGTAATACTCTTTATGCAGTTAGAGCAACATAAAACAGCTTCTATTGACAAGAGCAGCCTCGTGTATAAAACAAGTGGCCTTGCCATAGAGCTGTTACACATTAAGACCAGTTACTTGCACACTCTTCAAAGACCTCCCACCGCTATATGCAGTGCAGTGTTCTGCATATCTGTATCAGAGTACAAAGCCAAACTGGTTCATCGCAAATGGAACTACCTGCAAGCCACCAAGTTAATTTTGCTGCTGAAATCCTGACTTTAAAATTAATCCTTACAAGCTTAAAGTTAGAAAATGCTTCTGAGAAGAACAGATGACCTCTCCTTCGTTTTGCTTACGTTTCAATAAGCTTGCTTAGATTTGCTGCCTTCAGGGGTATAATATCTAACTGAATACTCTAAAATTCAAGGGGAAACAAATCAAGTGCCATTTAAAACATCCCATTATTTTGAGATGCTTACTGTGGTTTTCATTACTTTATTTTCAGGGGGGAAAAGGGAAGCAGGTTGCCTTGGAATGGTCACATTCCCACTAATCCTGAGAGGAGAAAAGCACATTGGCAAGGTTTTGGCAGTGGAGGAGCTACAGGGGTGACTTCTGTGAGAAGTTGCCAGAAGCTTCCCCTGTGCCCAACAGAGCCAACTCCAGCCAGCTGGATGGTAGCACCTCTGGAATAACATATTGAAGAAGGGAAAAAAGTTATTTGTTATATATGTTATATGTTCTTTATATATCTATTTTACAAGAGCATATATATATTCTATATAACAGGAGTTACATATTTTACAGGAGCAATTGCAGCCGGAAGGGAGTTTGAATATGTGAGAGAAACAGCTCTGCAGACACCAGTGAAGGAAGAGGCGAGGAGATGCCCCAGGCACTAGGGCAGAGATTCCCCTGCAGCCCATGTTGGTCCATGGAGGAGCAGATCTTCACCTGCAGCCTATGGAGGACCCCACGCCAGAGCAGGAGGATGCCTGAAGGAGGCTGTGGCCCCATGGGAAGCAAGTGCCGGAGCAGGCTCCTTGGCAGGACCTGTGCACCCATGGAGAGAGGAGCCTAAGTCTGGAGTAGGTTTGCTGGCAGGACTGGTGACCCCACAGGGCACCCACATTGGAGCAGTCTGTTCCATGGGACCCATGCTGGAGCAGTTTGTGAAGAACTGTAGACTGTAGGAAGGATTCACATTGGAGAAGTCCATGGAGGACTGTGTTCTGTGGAAGGGGTCCATGCTGGAGCAGGGGAGTATGAGGAGTCCCCCCTTAAGGAAGAAGGAGCAGCAGAGACAATGGTGATCAACTGACTGAAACCCCCATTTCCCATCCCCCTGTGCCTCTGGAGGGGAGGGGGGGGGGAGGACGCAATCAGGAGCAAAATTAAGCTCAAGAAGAAAGGAGGGGTTAGGGGAAAGTGTCTTCAGATTTAGTTTTATTTCTCATTACCCTGCTCTGATTTAATAAATGAATTTCATCAAGTCACATCTGGTTTGCCTGTGACAGTAATTGGTGAGTGATCTCTCCCTGTCCTTATATCAACACCTGACCCTGTTGTTGTATTTTCTTTCCCCTGTCCAGCTGAGGAAGAGTGGTGATAAAGCAGCTTTGGTGGCATCAAGCTAGGATGAACCCACCACAAGTGCAATGTCATCACTAACGTTGGAGAGGCTCTTTAATATTCAGAATTGATCTCTCCCTTATCTTAAACCAAGGCCAGCCCCTTTAGTATGATTATGCTGATACCTTGTACTTCCTCTTTGGAGGTGGTAAGGGGAAAAGGGGAGAAAATCTGGGAAGTAGTTCTTTTGTCTTTCCCACAACTCAGAATTCCCAGTAGAGTTTTAACTCAAACTTTAGACTAACTTTGATAATGGACCAGGAATGTTAAGCTAGGATTCCTAAAGGGGAAGAAACAGCCTATATAAACAAAAGGTGAGTAGCGCTCTTGTAAGATTAAATTGCTGTCATAATTCAGGGAGTCTCTACAAGAGATACTCTCCCTCTCCATTTAGTATTTTATTTACTACATCTGATATGACAGAATCATAGAATGGTTTGGGTTGGAAGGGACCTTAAAGCTCATCCAGTTCCAATCACAACCACAGGCAGGGACACCTTCCACTAGAGCAGGTTGCTCCAAGCCCAGTCCAACCGGGCCTTGAACACTGCCAGGGATGGGGCATCCAGAGCTTCTCTGGGCACCCTGTGCCAGCCTCTCAGCACCCTCACAGGGAAGAATTCCTTTCTGTCATCTCATCTAAATCTCCTGCCAGCTTAAAGCCATTCCCCCTTGTCCTGTTACTACATCTTATAAAAAAGCCTCTCCCCACATTTCTTGTAGGCCCCCTTTAGATACCAGAAGGCTGCTATAAGGTGTCACCAGAGCCTTGTCTTCTCCAGCCCGAACAAGCCCAGCTCTCTCAGCCTGCCTTCTCAGAAGAGGTGCTCCAGCCCCCTCATCATCTTCATGGCCCTCCTCTGGACTCACTCAAGCAGGTCTATGTCCCTCTTGTATTGGGAGCCCCAGAGTTGAACACAGTAGTCCAGGTGGGATCTCTTAAGAACAGAGAGAATCCTTTCTTTTGACCTGGTCACACTCCTTTTGATGCAGCCCAGGATACGGTTGCTTTCTGGGCTGCAAGCGCACACTGAAGGCAGCTCATGTTCATTTTCTCATTGACCAACACCCCCAAGTCCTTCTCCACAGGGCTGCTCTGAATCTCTTCTCTGCCCAACCTGTAGCTGTGCCTGGGATTGCTCCGACCCAGGTGTAGGACCTTGCACTTGGCATGGTTAAACCTCATGAGGTTGGCATCAGCCCACCTCACAAGCGTGTCGAGGTCCCTCTGGATGGCATTCCTTCCCTCCAGGGTATCAACCGAACCACACAGCTTGGTGTCATCAGCAAACTTGCTGAGGGCGCACTCAATCCCACTGTCCATGTTACTGATAAAGATGCTGGTCCTAATATCGACCCCTGAAGAATGTCTCCCTGGCACTGGTCTCCACTTGGGTATCGAGCTGTTGACCACACCTCTGAGCGTTACCATCCTCCAACTTCCTATGCAGCGGGTGGTCCATCCATCAGCCCAGGTCTCTCCAGTTCAGGGGCACCGATGTCATGCAGGTCAGTGTGAAACGCCTTGTACAAATCCAGGTAGGAGATGTCTGTTGCTATTCCCTTACCCACCAGTGCTGTCACCCTGTTGTAGAAAGCCACCAAATTTATCAGGCATGATTTGCACTTAGTGAAGCCATGCTGGCTGTCACCAATCACTCCCTTATTTTCCACGTGCTTTTGCAGTTTCCATATCCCTGAAATATCAACTTTACCACAAGCACAATGCTGAAGTCAGGCACTGAAACAGGAAGGACCAGATTTAATGATACTGATACTTAGGAATACAGCTTCAGGCAGTGCTAGCTGCTGCTCCAAGTCACACAGGCACTGCTCTGAGACCAACACAAGACAGCACAAATACATCCAAGGCTCTTTGGATTGGCAGGAACTGAACTGAAACACTAGTTGCAGGCTTGCCTTTTTTAACCCCTTCCCTTGAAAGCTAAGCAAAATAAATGGGAAATTACTGACTACAGAGCAAGAAAAGACAGGTATAAAACTTAGTGTCATCTGTAGTTCTTTTATGGGGGGCACAGTCATAAACTATAATAAGTTAAGGATATTTACACACATACTTAAATGACACTGACCACTCCATTAACTCATTTTACCACTGCCACCCTACACTACATTTTCCAGCAAGTTAGCCTGCAATAATGCTGATAATGCTGATAGATGACATGTATGGCATGAAAGAACTGATTCTAAAAATGGACAACAGTAGCTAGTTACAGTAGGAAGCACATTCAGTTGAACTGTACCTCCTGTTCAATTACATTCCATCACCTTGAACTCGTATTTTATACCTCTGAAAAGCCATCACTGGTAACTATTTCTTGCGTAACTCTACAGATCAGAAAAATCTGGTTCCCAATATGACCTTTTCAACATATGAAATTCGGGTAAGTACAAAGGTATCTGCATACTCAACAACCACAAAACTGGCATCTCTTTTAACTTACATGGACTATTCCAAGCACCTCGTTGAGCTCTTTGGTCTGTCGAGGCGTTTCTAATTGTTAGGTGCTTCATTCATCCAGGAACCTTAACCTCCCCTTGGGTTCAAAGCTCAGTGTTCAGTACAATGCAGCTGGGTAACACCGGACACCTAACTTCCCCTGCCCTCTTGTCCAGCCACGCTAACCCATTGCCAAGCGGACCACTGAGAAATAGGGATGCTGGGGAGGGACTCTTCATTAGGGACTGTAGTGACAGGACAAGAGGTAACGGGTTAAAACTTAAACAGGAGAAGTTTAGATTGGATATAAGGAGGAAGTTCTTTACTGTAAGGGTGGTGAGGCACTGGAATGGGTTGCCCAGGGAAGCTGTGAATGCTCCATCCCTGGCAGTGTTCAAGGCCAAGTTGGACAGAGAAACTTACTGCTGGCATGGCAACGTTTCAGGCAAAGGAATTAAAACAATATCCAGGGCACAGAAGTTTACATTTGGTTAATGTCTTTTGCAATGGATTTATCAAATGGCTTGTACATACACTGCCGTTTATGATAACCATTTTGCCTGCAACGTGCATATACCGTAGTACCAGGGATCTGAGAACCCTTACCCTTATGGCCAAACTGAACTTGCTTCAGCAAGGGCCTTGTCAAAATCACACAAATAAAAGTAAGCTTGAAGTTACACCAACACCAAAAATCACCATTCATATTTGGGCAGAAAACAGTTTAAAAACTGCTGTCAACACCACGGATTTAGAGACTGTGAGTAATAAAAACTAAATAATCCAGCATTTTTGATAACAGTATTGAACCTTCAGAAGCCAACTAAAAAGCAACTGCACTGTCTTTATCTCTGGACTACAAGCATTCAATCAAGGGGACTAAACAAAGCAACAGAAAGCAACTGTATCACACCAGAGATTACTATCTCTAGTAGCAGCAGCATCAGAAACAAACATTAAGCTCATCAAGTGCAAAAACTGAGGCTTAGCTCTATGTACTAGTGCCAGCACATCTTCCTTAGAGATTTAGGCCAGTATTTGGTACTTGTAACGCAGAACCACTGAGGAACTTTGAACTCTTTTATGATGGAGGAAGAAGACAAACTAGAAACAGTGGTACCTTAAAACTGTTGCATCCAGACTCATCTACAGCCCTAAATTGGGCTTTTGGGCCCTTGGCACAACAGTTTAGGAGTGGCTAAGAGCCATGCGTTTTGAAGCCACTGCTTCCAGGGGTAAACACCATACAAGTCATTAAAAGGGACACGGCTCTGCTGAGTTCTTTAAACAGCACATACAGATTTCCTTGCAAGCATTATTCCTTTCAACCCCTACTACCTCCACCTCTGCCCTGCCAGCCTTATGCTCCTCTCCATATGCATGTTAGAGAACACTGGATGCCCACTTTCTCACTAGGTCTATCTTTGCAGGCCTGTCCTGCTCCGAGATCCCAGGTGAGCAGATTTCCATCTCCCACTGTGTTCCGGCTGATTCCCTTTATTGGAGGAGCGCATCATCCAAACGGTAACTCCGTGCTTGTAAACCAGAGGTAAATGCACTAACGCCAAAGTCTGTCCCAATGTATGTGACTACTTAATTCATCTTAAATGGCCAGTGTTTTGAAGATGCTCAGAGGCAGACTTGAGGGCTGGAGTGCACGGTGTCTAAGGTTCAGATCCGATGGAAGCTTTTATCCGCAGGGGTGTTCTTCATGCGTCTCAGACTGAAGACCGAAAGAGCTATTCCTCTCCCTCATGCACAGGAAAGCTTCTCTCTTCAGCACTTATCTGTAATAATACTATGCCTTTTTGAGGACTTCTTGAACTAAGAGGGTCCCAAATTTATGAGAGCAAGTAGTTTATTAGCTAGAGGAAACAAAAAGGGAGGCAAGGCAGGGAGAGCGAGACAGGAAATCAAAGAGTTCTGGTTCAATTTCCTTGGCAATCCTGGGTATTCTTGATCCACTGCACTAGATTTAGTCTATTCAAATCCAAATACCCACACCTGGTCACCGGGAACATCAACATGTGGCAGCTTGCCACAGGTGTTGCGCAGCAATCGTATACCAAACATAACACAGTAGCTGAACACTGCAGCAGTATTTTCAGAGTGATTCCCCAAAAGACAAAATCCATTTCTATCAACAACAAAGACAATGTTTTATTGAACAAATCTATGTACAGTACAAAAAAGTCTCTCAAATGAAACACTACTGTTGATTTATTGCAGTTTGATGGCTCAGTTTTAATTTGTACTCTTATATAAAATGCAAAGTAAAATAATTTAACATTCAACAAGGAAGCACAAATTTCCTTTCTTGCTGAACCTGTAACAGCGTTTACAAATTAAGAGTCCCAAAAATGCATACATTGCATTTAATCAGAAAGGTGTTATACAGTACCAAATAAATTAAGAAAATAGTAACACTACCACCCCCTTTCAGTCTTTGTGTCCATAGCACTGGTGTTAAAACAGTAAAAGAAATGAGTACAGCTGAACCTTCCAGGTGATATTAAAATCACAAAGTTTAATGTTATAAATTATCCAAACTATACAATTTATAGAGTTTTAATGAATATGGCTAAATAACCAAAGTACCAGTGACCTTTCCCCACAGATATGACCACTTTCAAGCTATTTTCAGGACTTCTGTTTTGTTGTGAAAGGTGCCTATCAAGCGGCAGCTCTTGGAAAATCAGAACTTACACGACCTTTACATTGAACTGTGATCGGGTTAGAGTAGACAGTCTTAAAAGGAAAGTCTAAATCCAAGTTACAGCCACCTGGAGGAATGTTATTAGAATACAGTTATCAGCAATGAAATGCACAGACTTGGATCCAACAAAGCTCCTAAGCTCATGTGTAACTTGAGGCAGCTTTAAGAGATCTGCATGCTTACGTTACACATGTACTTCTGTATTTATTGAATCACAGTGACATCCTGAAGAAGTATTTCCAATGCTTAATGCCTGCGTAAAACAAACCCTTTCCATTTTAGATCTGGAACCTTTTTCAGCTCTAGAAGTTTCAGGCTTAATGTAGGGTAATACTCAACATACTAAAGAACTGTTAAAAACATGTAGAGTTATCACCCACACAAGTATCTCTTCACTCATAATCAAAGTTGCTTAATACTGCAACTATCTGAGAATACCAACAGGTATCAGAGAGTAGTTTGTATGAAATGCAATGTCTTTTGAAGTAAAAGATCATTACTTAAAACAAAAACGTTACCACCCACTTGCTACTTGAAGTCAATTCAGTGTATTTCTGACAGGTGTTAGGTGATGCTGATGCCCACCTATGGAAGAGTTCAGTTTTCCAGTTCTCCAAAGCGTACATACTGAACACATAGCATAAACAAATGGTGGTGTCCAAGAAAAGCATCTTCGAACAAAAATTAGTTTAATGCAGGTACAAAAAATTATGGTCACAGTTTATGCATGTACATAGATGCATGTATCTACACACTTAAAGAAAATACAAGACTCAAATCATGGTTTTAAAGCATCTTCAAACACATGGAGCTCCAGGAAAAGGCAAAAAAGCACCAAAGATTAAAGGTACATTGAAAAGACTTTATACAAACATGTTTGTAATATCTATTCTCTGCGTTTTCAGATTCTTCAAACTGTAATACTTTAAAATTAACCTTTTTTTTTTCCCATTTCAAATATATTTAAGCAAATTTAACTAAATTAACAATGTTATGCAAAGAAAGGGGACCCTGGGAACATTCAATATAACTGCGTCCTTAAAAATTAATTGGAAGCAAAAAAAAAAAGTGAAAGTGCATTTGACTGATAAGGTCCCCATTAATTTTAAGTTTTAAAAACTTTTAATGTATTTATACATGTAAATATATAGAGTGTGCGTATATACGTATATATAATGAATGATGCATTTAAGTCAGGTTTTTTGCAACTGCAAAAATAATTCTTTGGTGCCTCAAATGTCACACAAATCTCAAAGTGGGCCAGTCATCAGTATTAATGTAATGCACACATACCTGTGATCATAATTTTATAACCTTGTATGTTAATCCAACTCAAAAGTTAAGGCAAGAATGTTCTACCATTCAGAAGAATATTCGTTTGAATTTGCATTCTTTTTACCTCCCAGGAGGGGAAAAGGAAGCAGAATTAATGCAAATATGTTTAATTTCACAGAGGATTATTAGCAGAGGCATTACTGAACTATTAAGTTCCAGAACTACTTAACAGCCTATTTTACAATGAAACTCTTAGGTTCGCAAGTGTGAGCCGTTGCTACAATGAACAGATCTTTTATGTACCTCTTGATTTTTTGCTCATTAGATTTCACATATCTGTTGATTTAAGCAAGTTGATCATCTTACTATGCCATACAAGCGTGGTGATGAACTATTTGGTAAGCAAACTAGCTGAGCAGGAATAGTTGGTTTTGGCTGTCCTACATTGCTGTGATGACTCTGCCAGTACACACCAGGTTTTACCACTACGCTTTCCGTGTCTATGGTCACATTAATTTTTGCAGTCACCCGCAGAGAACAGGATCCCAAATGAAACCTTTCCAGGTGGCAAGACAGGGTAAGATAAATTAAATCAACACAGTAATTAGACAACATGCGTGTTTGCCACACCTCTGGTTGGGGTGGAAAGACCAACAACTACAACAGCACCTTTTTGGTTTCCAAATGTCCTGTTTTCAGTGTTACATATAGAGCTGAATGAGTCAAATTTCCTGTCTTCACATTCTGATTGGTTCTATGAACAGTGAATTTGGGATAAAGTGCTTAACAGTTAAGCCTAACTCCTTCACTTTCTTCTGGGAAAGGCTATCTTTTCAAGAGATGCTATTAGATAGGGTCATAACATGTCTTAAGGTTGAGTCAGTATGTGTTTTCTCCCTTCCTCTAGACAGTAAATAATTAGTTACAGTACTGAGTTGCAATCTACCACCATTAAGCAGTACCACATGTGAAACAGGCTCTTCCTGATCTTTTCCAACTGGACATGTGCTCTGCTTTTGCCTGCCCTTTCCTCACCTCTCTTTTTAAAACAGGAAGCCATCTCTTTTTGGTCATACAGACAGCTGAAGAACCTCCATATTTGCATGAAGTTTAACTCTGCTCTGTAATGCAAGCTTAACCCCCTTCGCATTCTGTATTTGTTTCAATCTTCTGTTGACATCCACACAATCTGTGCATGTACTGCTTGTATTAAGTCTTCCTGCACCTACAACAGATGTTTTACAGGACACTCTTAACACACACCTTTACCATAGCCTCGCAAAGGGTTTCTCTTGCAGGCATCTCATTTCCTCTGTGCACAACTTTCACGTTTAGTATCACATTAATTGACTTTTCCTTGCACACTCTGTACTTCAAGATTTTGGCTATTTGAGCATTCCATCCATCTTAGATTCCTTTCTACATTCCTCTTTTTGGATTCTGAGTATAAGTTTGTTAAATAAGCTCCGTACTTTGGAGCAGATAACGGAATCACACACTCAAACTTTGAAAAGAGAATGCATAGTTCTACACATTTCTTATCCATAGTATACTAATGTAACACTTTCTTGAATGATTCCTTCCCAGTTCTGTGGATGGATGCCCTTGAACCACACATTTTCCAACTAAAGCAGCTTTTGGAATCGGCTGCTTTTCTTTCCATAAGGCAATTAACACCTCTGCTTTCTCTGCCTGCTCAACTGTATGCCTTATTTTCCTTAAACCTTCATGCTAGAAAGACTGCCACTAAGCTTCAATCACGCATTTGGAATGAATGTGGCTTTTCGGATAACTGGTACTTTGGGGATTTTGTAGCAACCTTTCTGGACTAAAGACCTGCAGCAGAGCTCCTATTATTCCTCTGTGAGTTTTTTGTTTAGAAAATGTGCTTTGTCTTTATCAAGGTCATATTTTTCTTCAGTAATTTGAGACTGCTTTATGATTAAGGCCAACTGGGAAACGAACTGATGCTTCTGCATGTAGTGTTTTCTTACACCACTCCTCGTTTGATGCATTTTCCCACAACATCGAATCAGGCACCTGTAAGAAAAAAACAGTGCACTGGGATGAAAATGAAGACTAACCCATGTAAATCATTCCTTTATCTAAAACACTGTTGATGTTCTTCAACATGTTTAGCTTCAAGCTTGCAAGGAAAGACAGGCTGAATTAGCCCATAGATGATCTTAAGGTCCTTCCCAACCCTAACGATTCTGTGATTCTATGATTCTGTTTTACAAGAAGCCTTTTCCATTAGAGCTGCCAAACGATTCTCACCACCCCTTTCTTATTCTAAACAGCATGTTCAATTTGAACTTCCAATTTAGCAGTGTTCCTATATAATTCTCTTAAGTTCTGGCATACTACAATTGCTTGGAAGTTATGTCTGTCTTATCTATTCCATCAGTTTGCCTATTTCCAAAGACCATTTTCTGGTTGGGATTTACCTCCAAACCAACCAACCAACCCAGAAGGAACAGAAGACTTACTTTCGTCATCTGAATCGAATCCAAAGAGCGTCTGACACTTCTTTTGTGCAAGGTGAGCCTCAAGTGCTTCTGAATTACAGTAGATGGTCAAGCAGTTGCCACATCTAAATCTTTCTGTTGATTTGCTACAAATTTTATCTTGTTCAGAATAAGCATCTACTTCATCAGCCAAAAGTTTTCTACGTTTTGGCATGCTAATGTAGCGTTCATCAAGGTAACTTGGAGGCAATGGTCTAACATACGGCTTTGTTAGGATGACACCATACGAAGTATTCTCTGTTGTTGGATTTGGTTTAGAAGGTACTTGCGAGGCAGCAGTATTATTTTGTGGTGTATCAGTACAATTCTGTAACACTGGTAACACTGACCCATTTTCTGTCCTTGTTTCATCTGCCACTCTGTCCAAAGTTATTTCTGATGACTTTGATGATGTCTGATCTACGTCGCTGTGCCCATTGACGAGTTGGTCACTACCAGCATTACAGTGTTCAGAATTTGGCTGTAACGCAGATGTCTTTTGGTCTGTCAAACTTAAAACTGTAGTGCTACCCTCAGATGAACTTTCATTTCCATTATGAATTACATTATTTGCCTTCTTCTCCACACTTTGAATGTATGTCTTTGGTTCTGTAGAATCCTTCCTTGACTTCCAAGTTGGAATTGGTAAATCGACAGTTTCCTTCTCATTAACAGATTCATCATCATCTTGGAAACTACAAAGTTCTGAAGGATCATCTGAAGACTCCTTTTCGCTTGCATCTTCAGAACATTCTGGTGTTTTATTTAAATAATGCTGAGCCTCGTGTTCATACAGCAAAGGGAGCTCCTCAAACAGCTCGCAGCACTCTGCAAAATTGCACTGCGCTTTAAAAACACCGTGACTTTTTGTATGCTCGGCAAGCTCAGTTGACAGCTTAAATCTCTGATTACAATTAAAGTGTAAACAAAAGTAAACGTTTGGATACACGTGTCTCTTCAGGTGGTCTATAAAATGTTGGGAATCGGCAAATTTTCTCTGACAGAAACGGCATTTTCCTTTATTCCACTTCATTATATGCTGCTGCACCTTCAAATCAGTCGGATGACTTTTCCTCGCGTGTTTATTGAGGAATCTTATCTTTTTAAACACTCTAGCACAACCACTAGCAGGGCACTTAAAGCTTCCTTCCTCATCCATAGCATCATCTTTTTGAGGACAAAAAGCTCCATTCACTTTATGCAGAATAGGTGACTCTTTACTGGAGCTGTCATCGTCTTCAGGCAAACTTTCTGTACTTAAAGCATCAGGAACATTATTGAAACAGCTGTCACTACTATTTTCAGTAGCATCATCCTGGTCACTTAGATGGTTTCCCACCGCAAATACCTGTTCCGTGTTCTGCTCCTCCACTTGGACCATTTGGTCAGCACTTGGTGCTCTTGCAGTCTCTGGTTCGTCATCTTTGGAACCATCCGAATTCCCATTTTCAAGAGAGGGAGTGACATCAGAACATTCTACTTCATTAAGAACAGAAGCCCGCCGACCAGCCTCAATAACTGCAGCAAGATGTTGCCTTTCTATCTTCCTGACGTGATTCTTCAAGTGCTTCAGCATAAGTCCTTTTTGCCTGAACTTTCTGGTGCAAAGTACACAGGAAAAACTGCCCTTTTTTTGGTGAGCTTGTGCATGTTTTACAATGTGACCACCAAGAAACTCCTTGTTGCATATCACACAGCGGTGCCTTGGTACGGTTTGATCTAACATTTCAGATGCCTCAAGAGCTTCATCGTTCTTTCTGGCATTACCTTTGGACTGGGCTTCAGAGACATCTTCCGGGTCAAGCTCACCATTGCTAACATCTGTTAAACAAGCACGCTCGTCACCCAGAGCCCTATACTCTGTTATCTTCTCTGTATTTGCAGTAGAGTTTTCCAGTGTATTTTCACTTAAGCTAATGAAGGCTTTATCCCCCAACAATGCTAAACAATTCTGCTTGATCATCAAGAAATTCCAAAACTCGGGATCAAAAAACAAACCTTTTTTCAAAATTGGAAGCAATTCAAAACGTACACGGTTTTGAACAGAACTAGTGCACTCATTGTATTCTTCATCTGCACATTTATATAAATGTTCAACAGTGTAGTAAGATTCCAAGGTGCGCTCAAGAAAAAAGATTGAAAGAGCACAAATTCTGAGGATCTCTAAGTCATTTGGCAGAAAATGAGCAATTGCTTTATAAATAAGACTTTTCATGGTGGGATCTTCACGGAGGTCCAACTGTAGGGCACAACCACATATCTCAACGCATATCTGAAGACCATCATCACCAACCTGCGGAAAGGAAATCACAGTATACATAATTATAGAGTATGCATAACAGTGTTTTCCTTATGGGCTTACAGAACTCTACAGCTTCAAAGTAAAACAAAAGAATCAGACTCGCAGGGGAAAAAAGAGAGCTAGTATAAACAATGCCCAAACATCAACTTCCCATGTATTTGTATTAATCTACGCTCAAAACAGCAGTTCAGAAAGCATCCTGCTCGCATATTTCACCTAAAAGCATGTACGTCTTAGAATAACGTTCAAACAAGACTGTAAAATACAGGTACAACAATGACCCACAAGAACATCTGGTTTGCACTGGAAGCTATGTAGTTACTATCAGCAAAGCTTCAGATGCTTTTTCCATGTGCAGTACTGTAATTAAAAGACAATTAATTATTTAGGGATATAAAACAAGACTGCAGCAAATCACATAATACTGTTCTAGCAGTATCCTATCTACATCTTCATTGCCTATGCTGTTCCACACTATCACTGGACAGTTACTCTGTATTTTGTCCCTGTTCTAACTCATTTAACTTGCAGTGCATAAAAACAGAAGCTATATAATATTGCCTTCAATTTTGAACAGTAACCACCACAGAAGCCTTAACAACCCATGGCCAAGCATTCTAAAAGGCTTGAGTCTTCAGAGTGACTGACTATCCTTTCACTGAGCAGAATCCCTATTCCACACTTAAGGCTGCAGGCCCTCCCATTCAGATGGGTGATCAGAAATATGCTGCCCAACAGGCAGCAGATTAATGTAAAAAGAGTTTCAGGAAGTTTACAAATTAATACCCACCTAAAAGGTGCATTAACAAATACACACAATGCTCCGTATGTAGTAGGTTATTAAAAATATATATTCACTCAGATGAAAATACAAATAACAGTTATTCATTTCACCACAAGTGTTTTAGAATACATACCGAGATCAAAATCTTGAACAGTAATGTTTCATTTAGAACCATACAGCAGCACCCGTGACCATTCATAATTCACTTAGGGCACAGAATATGAAGGAGCTCTGTGCAGTCAGGGTAATGGTAAGAAACACATTTGGAAACAACTTGCACACCTGCGTGCAAAGCGTTGCACGTGACATCTTTTGCAGGTGTACGGGACAGTGTAAGCCTAACATCTGAAGCATGAAACACATCACACCCTTCTGAAGCAAAATTATGTCTTCTCCTGGTTTAGCCTAGCTTTTCCTTTGTTACGTTAAGCATTTCTTCAGATTTGGTTAGAACTGGTGGAAGGATGCAAAACTTAATGAGGGTGAAAGGCAGATGAAATGGCACCATGCAAGTCCTATTTCCTTAAGGAGGAAGGCTAAAAATCCACAAAACAAACGAGTGAATTTTTCACGTTTGCTCCACGTGTTTATTATTAATTTCCCCATTTATTTATAGGGGATGACATTCCTCAAATTTACTACAGCAGAAAGAAAAAAACCTTAGAATTCAAGAAAAAAAAACCAATCTTAAAGACACAGAACAGATCAAGGGCAATCATAACATTGATGTGCATTCTGGATTTGGACAGATTTTTAAGAGAACAGTGTGCTATTCCCCACCCCCTCTTACCTTTGCACAAAAAATGGCCATTACACAACATAAACATCACTCCTCTTGAGTTACAAAAAGAATGGGGGGGTAGGGTAAAAACAAAGAACCAAAACTTACTTCATCCTTAATGACTTTCATGAAAGGGAAAATTACTCTGACATTGGTTGCGATTCTTAAAAGCTGGTAGCACTGGTCGACAAATACTTGTTTTGATGGGTTAGATTTAAGCTGCAGTTTGCTCCAAATGAAGATCAGGTCCCTATAAGTACAGAACAAAACAGTTCATAGTTAGATGGAGTTTTAGAACTCTTATCACTAAGCATGATGCGTTACTAAGAACAATTATTTGCGTATTCAGTAACTAAAACTATATTTGAGGGTGTAATACCAAACTAATTAACTGTACACAATGTGCACAATGGAAAATGCAACTTAATTACTTTGTTAAAGCATTCAGGGTATCTCCTATCACTGAGCCAATTAAATATTCAACAGGATATTAATGTATTCAGCTTAGTATCAGAGAACTGCATAATAAAATCAGATGCTACAGCATCTAGCCCTTAACACCACAGGCAATAAATGTCAGGCTGAACAGCAAGCTCTGTGTGCTCTTGGGATTAAGTTACTTTCAGTGCAAGGATAAGGAGTCCTTCAAGAAAATAAGTGTTTGAATGTGGAAAATGGGAGCTTTGTAGAAAGCTAGCTTCTGATACAGTCCATTGACAAGAAATATTGATGTTCTCCAGTTGTGCGTATTACAACACGATTTTCTTCTCTTAATGCTGTCATTGCTGCCCTTTCTAGCCAAAAGCAGTTACATGAAAGCATCAGTTTCTACAGCTATTCATGTATCTCTCTAATGTTTAGTCAAACAGCATTTCTGACTGATATAAGGAAACCTAAGAATAGATTGCTAGATCCTGCAGCAGAGCTCCTGCACAGGTAATGTGTTTAGTCTACAAAATACAGCTAATTGAAATTTACAGCCTGTAAGTTCTATGTACTATAATTCAGAGACTTGGAAAAGGCAACTGGACTTCACTTTTAGTTATAAGAAAATTTGCCAGCACTAAGATTTTACACGGGAGTAGATACAGTTAGGACTAGGCAGAAATCCTACCATAACGTTACAATGCAAACAGGGGACCAGTCGACTTTGATTTTCTGAAGGAAGACACTTCTTTATTCCACCAGCCTCCTCCCTCAGAAAACACAAACCCAGTTACTATTTAGCTGATCTTTCAGAGCCTCTACTCTGTGCCAGATACAAATCAGACAAACCTTTTGAGACTAAGCTTGTCTAGCGAGGTGAGTGCCAGCATGAAGGGAAGTGACAGAACTGCCCATGACAAAACACCAACTTCGCTTTGACATTTAGGACAGCTCTGCAATTCTGCCTGACATTTAAGGGCTAGACAAAAGAAAATCATTGTTTTCTTTCATTCAGAACCCAAGGAGACTGAAGTCAAAACAGAGATCAAGCTTTCGTGGGGAAAAACTGTGAAAAGGAGTTCTGTAAGCAGCTCTACCCACAAAAACATGTATCAGCCTTAGAGGCAGATAAAGATACAAGCCTTTTCCAGGCTGAAACCAAAACACCTGAAGTCTTTGCAAACTTCACATACAAGTTTGAAACTTCCTGCACCAAACCATTCACAAAATCCAGTTAAAGCCTCAAGCTGACGTTCAAAAGAAAGAACTGAGCATTTTCGCTGTTAAAAGTTAGCAAAATTAAATAACTTATCCTCTGCTTTGCCTCATACCATTTCAGAGCAGCCCATTTCAACGCTAATCCCAGAGAAACAGAAAAACCAGATTATTCTTCTGAGAGATTAGTGGTTAAAATGGCTTGCCATGTGTTCAAACAAGTTGGTACAACGACAAGAGCTGAAACAGGAATGGAGAAAACTCAAAGTAGAAGCAACAGCTCCGGGGTGAAGAACAAGCTGTTAATTCAGTTTAACCACCACGTGATTAGACCTTGACGTGAAACAGAAGTCAGCAGCATTTGATGTATTATTTCTGTGGCACTGACCACAACACAGGTGAGAAACTTGAGATAACGTAGGCAGGGGTAGTTTTCTATTTGCTTGATTATTATGGCACAGTAATACAGTACTTAATGACATTTACTTCTTGGATGGTCTAACTTAGTTCACATTGAGGCCTGTGCTTGAACTACCATAGACACGTGTTGGGACAGTTTAAATTGTTACTGTGAGACCACAGAACTCCGTAACTCTTTACCAGAGGAAAGTAGCCTGGTACCCCCTCTACAAGATACCACAACAATTGTGTGCCTCCATCAGCAATATAAAAGAACAGTTAGGTCCGCTCTGCCGTAGCTAGATCTAAACCCTTTACTATTGTTGACAAGAAGGAAGTCTGTCTTTCCTTGGTTATAGATTAGCACACTTCACCAAAATGTTATCTAGGTCACAAAAATTGCCTAAATGCAAGACTTAAACATGTGGAAACATCCTTGACTTACTGAATTTACTAATTAGGAAGCACTTGAGAACAGACAAAACAGCACTTAAAAACTGCCTGGCAGAGAAGGCAAAGCCATTCTGCTATGCTTGTTCCATCAAAATCTTGGCTGTCTTCCTGAAGAGACATCACTTACTGATACCAGAAAGTCATTCATAACTGGACTCTTTGCTTAACAATACCTTACAAACAAATTTCTCTAGTCAGATCAAGCCCAGCTAGCTTTGTGATTCATTTGTCAGTGGGCTTTCACTTCAGAAAAGTAGTTCTGATCATAGTTTATTATTAGCATCAATGAAAACAGGGAGAGTTTTGTGACAGAGCTGCTTAAAGTTAATCTTCCTCTGAGATACTATGGAGCTAATGGTTTCACCTTGGAAGACTTCAGAGAGGTTGCTTCACATGAAGTGGTAACAAGTACCTGCTATTTACATCTTTCTAACCTATTCTGATATTTATCTTTGCTAGTAGTGTTTGCCGCTAGATGTCTGCTAGATCTGCAAAGTCCTCAATTCCAAACAAGGCAAGATGATTTATGCTGCGCTACATTAAAATCTTCTACATGATGTGGATTAATTTAACCTGGCTCCTACTTCTTCAGATATTTGAATTACAATATAGACATGCCTTCACAAGCTCTGCTCCAGATTACATTATCTAGTAGTCCACAGATTCTCTTGTTGGGTTTGCAATTGTTAAGGCTCAGCATCTGTAAAGAATGAACTAGCTGTTTTAGTTGCCCAGACATAACTGCTCTGAACTCTTTCAAAGATCCTCAAGTTCTGTATTTTGAACAGAAGATCAAAATACTGAGAGATGCCAGAATGGTTTCCTTGATAAACAGGTATCAAACAGTACTTTAGTTTCTTCTGGAATTTCATTTCTGACATCCACTTTGCCAGAACAAAAGGACAAATGTCTTGTTTCGACTAGCAATTTTTAGAAAGGCTGATGCAAAACTTGGTTATAAACTGGGTTAAGAGCAAGGTTAACATCTAACTACAGCAAAAGACATAAAAAGTAGGCTTGATTTAAAATGTGTTTCTTAAAAGACTGAATCCCCGAAACAGAAAGCACTAATCATGAATTAGTAACTAACATGTAACTAATGTATTTAAGTTACATCTGCAAATTTCCCAAGAAGTAAGAAGTCAGGAGATGCAGCATTTGGGCAGGAATCAGCAAAGCTGGATTCCATTCACAAACTATGTACCTTTTCAGTTGGATTTCTTCATCTGTCCTATGGGGACAGTCACGTCCACCTTCTCCTGGACAGACTGAAAACTGACGCTAACTATTGACAATATATTGTATTATAAATGTATGTTGATCATTTTTCCAAAGGTTTTGATGCAATGCAATCACTTATTCAAAGTTAAGAGAAAAAAATAACAAACCAAACATTGTCATTTCTGACCTTCCTCACTTCCTTGAGAAAAAAAAACAAAACACCACTTCTTACTTCTCAATTCCCCAAACCCTGGGAATATAGAAACCCAATACAGACTCTAAACTCCATTATTAAAATTGATTACAAGCTTAATAAGAGCTCTATTGACTGAAGAAAAAATTAAATCCTTCCTAAATAAGCTTTTCTTCTTCAACTACACAATCAAACAAATTGAGCATACTTTATCAGTGAATGCAAATGTTACTTTTGATACAGAAATTATCCAGCCTAAAGAGGATTATCTTCCTTAGCCATCGTTCAGTCCTCCAAATGATGAAATTTGTTTTGACAACTCTTTAGAAAACGCTTCTAAAAACATAAAAGCATCCAACCATCAAGATGATTTAATGCGGATGAAGACGTTATTACTTAAATGTTTTCTAGAGTACCACCATTTATTTTATGGCTCTCTTTAAGAAATAAAAGCTCCCATATTAAGTAGCACATTTTCAGAATCATATATTCTCCTTAGGCATACTGATGACATATTACCCCCTTCTTATTATAAAGCAGTGTCATTAAACTAGCAGGACAGAAAAATATCTGCATTGCCAGGGAGTCTACAGTCTGCATATTGTTACACATTGCTAGTAACAAATGTCATATTTCTAGGTGTTTATAGCCTAAAGTACGTGAAGGCCCACCCTTCTGTTACTTTGAAACAGTTCATGTGTTATGTACCATGTAGGCTACCATTGTGCACGACTGTGTGTAAAAAGGCAAGCAGGCATAACAGATGTAGTAGGAAAGTTTAAAGACCACGTTAGAATGTTTTTATCTTGTATGTTAAACTTGAGCTACACCTCAAAGTAGATGAGTCATTTTGGCAATAAGCACCGATTATCTGCTCAGCTGCTTCACCAGAAAGAAAGTATTTACCATATACAATACATGTCCCCATTTTGAAGCTGAGGGACTAGGAACGATTCACATAGCTGTAAGGCTAAGGTAGTCTTCCCTTCTTTTTCAGTGTTGCAGATGATCTCAATTCCACTCTTGCAATCAGTCCTCAACAAGTGCTATACAATTAAAATAAAATCAATTTAGATAAATTTGCTAACATGAAATAAAACCCTAGCAGACCCTGCTATATTAAAGAAGCTACTGAAAACTTCAGGACTTGCTAGTGACATTGGATTTCTTTGGACTAGCTTTTGTGTAGGTCTGTAAATTGAGATTTTGGACATTAATTTAGAGTTCTTTCGTATTTCTTAGAGCAATGACAATCAGAATAATTGTCCAAGAAATTAAAAGACGACACAAAAGCACTTTCTTTGCATGACTTAGCTTGTTCTCAAAATAAGGTTAGGAAAAGCAGTGTTATCTAGTAAGTGCTATCAGCGGTAAAGCAGGGCCACATTCAGCTAGAGTGTCATTTTACATAGGGGGGTACCATCAAAAAACCTTAAGGCTACTCAAAATTTATAAGGCACAGAACACTGGACTGACATCAGTTAGGCTAAAGAGCTTTTACTAAAATAATAGTCAATAGTAAAATAGTCAATACACTGAAGTTACAAAATATTAATGACTCAAGTTATTTAGGGTACATTATCTACAAGTAAACTCCACCAAAAAATTGTATCTAGGTCAACAAGATTTGTAGGCACTTAACATTTAACTTTTCAAAGCTTAAACAAGCACTAAGTTAAGCAACAGCACTGTAGTTGCCTGATTTTATGACATTTGGTTCTACAAAAACAGAGTTCCGTATGTTCCTCTTGACAACTCGTATACAGTAAGTATTTAATTAAACAAAATGTATACTGACAAACAATACCTCCTGGAATAGCTGATCTTCTAATGGTGACATATAAAGACAGGTGAAAAGAGCTTGATGGAAATACAGATCTTTACTGATATCTGGATGATTTATGCAAGATTTGATAAGAGCCATTGCCTCAGGGATGCGTTCACAGGCAATAAGGTATCTGGCACGCAGTTCAAAGAACAGTGGATTTTCAGAGCTTAAATATTTGTTAACTGTACAGAAAAGAAAGATTTAAAGGCAATTAGAATATGAAGTCCAAACAACAAATATATTTAAATGTAATGTTGTTTTCAATTGTGCAATGTCAACAAATAATATATAAAAAAAGGCTCTGCTAAAGAAGCTATCAAATACTTAAATACCATCAAGAATCTGTCCTTCTGCTTGGAAACAGAAATAGTTATTTTTCTTACACCAGTAATCTAATTCAGTATTTTATTTCTAACAGATTAACACAAGGTGCTGCAAAGGATTAGTAAAATATAAACTACACAGAAGCAGATATGAACATTTCTGAGAGAGAAAATTCTCTCCTAGCTCAGCACTCGTATCTGGGTGATTGTCAAAAGTTCAGGACTGACATCGCTTCCAAGGTTAGAATTATAGATATTTAAAACAACTCGGTATACTCATTACCCACTAAAATGGAAGAGCTCAGAGTGATCACAAAGTTGACTACAATTCACATGCTGTTGCTTTAAGTAGTTTCGAACACTTGGCTTTTGCTGGTGAAGTGGAAAATACACTTTTTCTTCTTCTGAAACTGCTCCTGGGCACAGTCCTTACATCCAAATCCCTAAATACCTTTAAATCCTAACCCCCGATTTCTGGAAATCTGTTTTTCAGATCTAAAAGCTAATCTTAAAGTTAACATTGGAATGAAAATGTTTGTACTGAGATACTCAACATATACTTAAAACACTGAAGTAATTGGGAAACGATGAAATACATAAAAGACATGCTTGAGATCTTCTATAGCTCATAGCAATTCTAATATCTCTTAAGATTAAAATATCATTCAAGACTACAAAATATATATATTATACTATAAAATGCTGCTCTTATTTTGAGAATTGTTTGCATGTTGTCAAGTAAATGCACACTCTGA
The DNA here is from genome assembly GCF_028554395.1 of Pezoporus wallicus. Taxonomy (NCBI): domain Eukaryota; kingdom Metazoa; phylum Chordata; class Aves; order Psittaciformes; family Psittacidae; genus Pezoporus; species Pezoporus wallicus. The sequence goes on from NW_026639755.1 coordinate 5,046,284, forward strand.
GGTGTTAACAGTGTGTTAACATTAATGTATTGGACAATATGGGCTGATCTTCCTCTTACATTCTCAACAGCTACCTTAAGAATCCCATCACTTCTAGTGCATTCCCTGTAGTACTGTGCAGTGTTTCATATTAAATAAGAAAAAAAGAAACAAGATTGTCAATTTCGAGTCAACAAAGGCTGAAGTTTATACCTTGGAGGGAACATGTATTAAGAAAGTTACAAGCAACTTAAAAGTGACATTATTAGGATTTAACAAAAAAGTGGTTACTGAAAACCGCTATCTCAGCAGCCAAGTGATTCCCCCCCACCCCAAAATAAAAAGAGCATGTATATAACAGGAGTTAAACTTGGTTTAATAAGGATGCCTGGTTTAAAAGACATTTCTTGTGCTCAGAAAAAGGATTTCTCCAAGATCTTTGTTTTTATGAAACTTAATGGCATTATATGCTAATGAACACTTAAGGAGTATTATTCAAGGTGAGATAAGGTTTCTTAATAGATGTATCATAAAGTCCACCATAACAGAGAATCTCATTCCCACTATCCATTAGCACTTCCAGGGATAGAAAGAAAAGCCAGCATCTAACAGTAGTCATTAACTGCAAGAAAAAGTGATTATAAGGAAATACCCTTTATGCCAAGTAAAGGCCTCTCCTTCTGAATTAACATTAAAAAGATAATAAAGCTCATCACTGGTGTCACATGCAAACATTACCCAACAGATCACTGACTACTCACACTGAAAAATTACACTGGGAATACTTAGCTTTTATATGTGCTGACGTTAAGTAAATGCTGCGTATCTAACAACTGGTTGCATCATCCTTATCACTCAAATGAGGGAAGACTGCAGACCACAGTATAAGTGACACTTCTCTTGTACGTAGGAAGGGGGACCCCAGAAACTACAGGCTTATCAGCCTGACCTCACTGCTGGGGAACATCACAGAGCAGATCATCCTAAGTAAGATCATAAAGCATGTGTGGGAAAAGAAGGGACCAGGACCAGTTGACACAGGTTCATGAAGGGCAGGTCCTGCATGACCAACCTAATCTCATTCTATGACAAGGTGACCTGCCTGGTTGATGAGGGAAAGGCTGTAGACATTGTCTATTTGGACTTCAGTAAAGCATTTGACACTGTTTCTGACAGCATTCTCCTGGAGGAACTGGCTGGGTTGGAAACTGCCTGGATGGCAGAGCCCAAGAAGTGATGGTAAATGGTGTCACATCTAGTTGGTGCTCGGTCACTAGTGACGTCCCTCTGGGCTTGGTGTTAGGGCCAGTGTTATTAAATATCTTCACTGATGATCTGATCTGAATGAGGGGATTGAATGCACCCTCAGTAAATTTGCAGACAACACCCAGCAGGCTGGGAGTGCTGATCTGCTGAAGGATAGAAAGGCTCTGCAAAGGGATCTGGGCAGGCTGAATCGATGTGCTGTGCCCAGCGGTATGAGATTCAACAAGGTAAAGAGCCAGGTCCTGGATCTGGGCCACAACAACCCCACACAATGCTACAGGCAGAAAAGGACCTGGGGATGCTGACTGATGATCATGAGCCAGCTTTTGCCGAGGCAGCCCAGAAGACCAACGGCATCCTGGCCTGTATCAGCAATAGCGTGGCCAGCAGGGCCAAGGCAGTGATCATCCCCCTGTACTCAGCACTGGTGAGGCTGCACCTTGAATCCTGTGTTCACCTCTGGTCCCCTCACTACAAGAGAGACACTGAGGTGCTGGAGTGGGTCCAGAAAAGGGCAATGATGCTGGTGCAGGGCCTGGAACACAAGTGTGATGGGGAACGGCTGAGGGACCTGGGGGGTTTAGCCTGGAGAAGGCTCAGGGGGACCTTACTGCTCTCTACAACTACATGAAAGGAGGACAGACTAAGAAGGTGGCTGGTCTCTTCTCTCAAGTAAGAAGTGATAGGACAAGAGGAAAAGGCCTCAAGCTTTGCCAGGGGAGGTTTAGACTGGATATTTGGAAAAACTTCTTCACTGAAAGGATGCTCAGACATTGGAATAGGCTGCCCAGGGAAGTGGTAGAATCATCATCCCTGCAAGTGTTCACAAAACACATAGAAGAGGCCCTTAGTGACATGGTTTAGTGGTGAACTTGGCAGTAAAGGTTGGATTTTATTATCTTAAAGGCCTTTTCCAATCTAATTGATTCTATGATTCTAAGCTAACTTGTTAAATCATTCCCACTTTCTGTGTGGGGAACTCTGAAGTCAGTATGCCCCTCTGCTTTGTAAGTGAGAATCCCACTTCTAGCAGCACAACCTCCCAGAGAAGGTGTCTCCTACACCCTCCAACGCTGTTTTTGAAGAGACTGCGAGTTCCAGCTACACCACTGGCAGGATTCTGCTCCCTCCCCATCCTGGAATGCTCTCTTTTCCCAAGCATATTATCTAGAAGAACATGTAAGCTCTTCTAACCCCACAAGCAAAAGACAACTGCTAACTACAGTAGCATTTAGCCAAGTATATGATACATACAAAATGGCTTGGGGAAAGTAACTGCTATTCCTGTTCAGCATGTGTGGTGCTTTGCTTTAAAGCAATAGATGCCAACCATCAGCTTAGAAGCTAATTAGCTGCTTACACCTGAGCTTACCTCTGTCCACAGTATTCTCTTCTAGATGTTCACAGCAGGCCACTTTATTCTCCCTAATCTATTAGAAGTTTATTGCTGCTATATTTCAAGTCTGCTGTTGTTTTTAAACCCAAAGACTGCCTTCCTTTCCAGCCACCTCAAAACAGAATGCAACATCTCAAAGCATGCAACTCACGTAAAAACAGACCCAGGGAGGTTTGTCTTGGCCTAAGCTTCTCTGTGTAATTAATGAATCAAAGGCAGGATTATGCAGTTCATACAGTACATATTTATCAAACTGACTTTTGCAAGTAATGGTTGGTGAATCAGCAATAATACGCAGTTTTCCCCATTTAAAATACTGATCCCTAAGGGAACTATATGGCCGGGTTTCAAAATATACACCAAATACTGCTAGCCTAATAAGCAGCACAGAACGTTTGCTTCGTGTAAGACTTCAGAGGAATCAGATTTTAGAGGAAGTGAGACAAGAAAGGAAGAGCTTCCAAAAGATACGATCTAAAATGTTTGTCATCACAGCTAAGATATGTCAAGGGGGTATGTGGGGATATTAGAAGATAAAAGGAGGAAAAATACCTCAGCAGAGGGGAAGGAGATGCGGCCTACAACAAAAGGAAACAAACTAATCATCTAGTGACAACAGGCAGCGTCATTCCTACTCTGCCAGGTTAAAACTAAGTAAAAGCCCTCAAACTGTTACCCGTCATACAGAGGCATCATGATGATCAAAGGAATCATTAAAGCAAAGGACTAAAACGATTTCTGCTGGAGAGATGGAGATTGAGACTTATCTAACTTCAGATCGTAACTACCAAAAATTTTAGAGTGTCATAGGATATAGAACAAGCCAAGGATAATCTTTGTTTTCATTTTGTTTCTGTAGGTATTTGACCAGAAGTTTATTAGATCTATAAATCACATGTAAACTATTTTGCTCAAGCACCTGCTTCACGAGAGAGACAAAACAATAAAGACTACACACTTAATCATGTTCATGTTGCTAGCACAATACTCTTCTGGTTAAGAAGGCAGCTTGCTCAGTAGCTGTTACTTTATAGTCCTCTTCCTCACTCTACAGAATGAATGCACTGTCATAAACAGAGAAATGAATTAGCATTTTTTAATCACTATCAAATAGTCCTCTGTGAACACTGCTACCAAATATGCTGCTTAAGATGTCAGTGAAGACTTCACTGTAGACTGGGTATTTTTCCCCTTGTGAACTTCCATTAACATTCCAGTAATTTTGTTTTCCACACGCTGCCTCTTTCTCCGACTCCCAACTCTAGGAATTACATATATGTAAAAACAAAGCAGCTATCAGGTATCATTCTAAACACAACCAAGCCACAAACCCAGTTATTAACAATTTAAAACAAAGATTAAACGAGCCCAAGGACCAGGAATACAGGAATAGACATCAGGTCCTCCCTTGATCACGCTATTTTAGTAGCCTAACTGAGGTCAAGTCACTCTCCATGCTCTTTCAGTTTAGCTATATTTGGTAAACTCATTTCCCAAGTAATTGCTCAGTAGCCTCCTCTACACTGTAAAAGTAGACTTAAATTGCTAGCAAAGAAATTAGTTTTCTTTCAAATAAAAAGGGAGCTGTACATTTTACTACAGAAAAATAGTTATGTTCAATGCCAGCTGACAACACCTGACCCTAATATCATAAAAGCATAATTCAACCCATTTTGTGTACTCTAAAAAAAAGTAACATGGCATATGAAGTACCTAATTCCTGTGACACAGGCTTTGCTTTAAGAATTGCTTGTAATACAGGATCCTCCCATGGTCCACCATCTCGGATGATTCGAGTTACTAGTTCCAGGTTCATATTTCGGTATCTACTGAGAAGGTTCTGACATTCCTACATGTAAAAAGAAAAATCATTAGAAAGGAGAAAAAAACAAACCCCAAAAAGCTGTTTAAAAATAAAGTTAGGTCATCCAAAAGATTCAAGAAAATCCAAGCATGTTTTAGTATTTCCTCAGTCAACAATTCAAGCCACACAATCTTTTCATTGACCAAGCCTACACAAAGCCCTAAAGCAATGACTTACATTCTCTAAAAGCAGTAATACAGAACTGTAGAAGCCAGAACGCAAGAGCCTTCCATTTGCATAACAGTGCAAAACTGCCTTTCCTTGAACTGGGAGGTATTACTGGCATAACGCTGTCAGAGTCTTTACCTCATGCTAGCCTGCACACATTTAGACATGCTGCCGCTGGATTTGCGATCCAGTGATGGTGTCTGAATTCTAAGAGGGAAAAACTGAATTAAGCCCTGTGAGTCACCAGCCCTCAAGCAACCACTTTTCTCCAAATCTCTACGTAATAGAAATTATGCCTGCCTAAGATAATCCAGCATGTTTTAGCCATCACTGGTGTTCATGTACGCCAAGTTCTCCCCATCCCTCCACGCACCTTACATTTGGCTGCTAGAAGTGTCAACTTGAATGTTAATCAACTGTAGAATCTTAATCACAAAAGCTATCTAATTTTAAAACAAAAATAAAGTGCAGCTGAAGAATGGCTCCCATGCACATACAATGAACTTCACACGGGCTTTTTTTACATAAACTCTTTTAGCTTCAACTCAGTTTTTCCTTTTGTATTCAGATGACTAGGTCTGGAGGTAAGGAATGGGTAAGTAACTGAACTGGTTTGATTACACAACTGATTCAGAAATTCTTATATAGAAAATTGTGTAAACATCTATATTAATACATTCACTGCTTAAAAGTCAAGGCAATTGAGGACTGTAAGACAAAAGCACAGAGGAGAAAGCGTTACACATCACCCGTTTGGGTTATGTCTCTCTCGTTCATGAGAAAGGTTTTGAGAAGTGCTTACTGCAAGCCTGCCAAAATGTCCCATTACTCTTAAGCAAGAGACCCTACTCATTCCTGAGGCTGCTAAGCCAATTCCTTGACCCCATTCTTCCACCAGTTCTAATCCAGCACATAATGGCTCCTGGTTTGATAATTAAGGTAAGTAGTGCTGGCACGCGGTAACAAACAGGTATCAACATAAAAGTAACAAAGGGATAGCTATTTCTTAAACTGCAGATCCATGACCAGTATTAACAAATGGAAGAATCCTGTTGGTCATCTTTTCTTTCCCTACAACAAAACTTCCTGTCACGGTGGCACAAAGTGTTTGTGTTCCTATGCAGTGAACTGAACCTTCAGAATGGGTTCAGGTCAAAGAAAACATTCCCAAACAACTTATCTGGCAAAAACAAAGTGCAGTTCTTTAAAACCTGAAGAGTTCATTAAATTTAACTGTTTAAAACCACAGAGGGAAACTTGAGGTTTCATGTCCCAAACCGGTGTGCAACACTGGATTGCATTAAGCTCTGATTAGTATAAACAAGCAAAGCTTCCCTCTTTTAGATGGGAAGCACGCAAAATCTGTCTTGAACAAGAACGTTATTACAAAGAGAAGTACATTTTACTTTGTCCAAATAGATTCAAATAGCAATACTGACAATACATACAAGAATAAAGGGCTTTCCCTTCAAATACCCTTCCCTCTTTTTTGGAGGGGTAAAAATGTAAGGAAACCAGCTACCTTCTTTCACCATAATGGCATGTTTCCTCCAGGTTATACATCCCCAAAAGCTATCTTTACATGTAGTAAAACAGTATTAAAGGTTTACATGAAAGTAGGCAACACTACCTGGATTGAACCTAAAATATCTTTCAAAGGATCTTCATAGAACTCATCCTTCCCAAAGAACAGCAGCAATTCAAAAAAACTCCTAAAAAACAGAAGTAGTGACAAGTCAAACTAAAAATGTTCATTCAAAAAACGAAACTACTGTACGTCTATTACTTTTCACAGCACTAAAACCAAAAGTAGGACTTGAGTAAGTTCTAGACCCGAGACCATGCCAGAGTCACTCTAAAACACTTGGCTAATGCCCACACTCTCTAAATCAACTCATATTTCAGGAACTTTACATTGGTCTGATATTTTGTGCTGGGTTTTGGCAGTTAAAGACTTCCCCACATACACCTCAAACGTATTTTTCATCAGGCATCGAGTTGCAAATACAATACAACAGTTTAGATTTAAGCACAACTTAAAACCCCTTCTGCCACACCTTGCTCACAAATTCAGGACATTTAGACTCATGGTACCTGCCTGATCTTCTCCCTCAAGAGCTCTTATGTGCTCCATACTTCCAAAAGTGAACGTTCCTGAAAAGCCCAAGCAGTTGTCACACATGCAGCAGTTTTGAGAAAGAAAGAGGACTACTGTAGAACGCCTTCAAGACACAGTTAATATGGAGTTACATTCAAGGAATAGTAACTTGATGTGAATGCTGATCCCCAAGAATTCCTATTTTCAATTGCGATAAGCACTTTCTACTAATGCATTCTCTTCCATTTCAGCCTGTCTTGACAAAATGCCCACTGAAGTCTCTCTGTGAAGATGCAGGTTTAAAGGTGCTATTTATTTAATATTTCCAAATAAAAGCCTTTTGCCATTAATTTTGTATTTCCAGAAACGGCTTTTGAAGATGACTTTCAAAGAGAGAGTTTTTGTGCAGATAAGAAATGGAACTACATTCATCTTCTGTATGGTATTCAAATGAATTGATAAAACTTCAGTGTTACCACCACCAGTTCTTAAGCAAGTAAGGTCTATGTGCAGCAACATGAATTCCTAAGTTTTGCCTCAAAACCAGCAGCAGATAAAGCAGAAGGCAGGACTGATCCTTTCAACAGCAGCCTAGATGCAAACCGACCTGTGGCCTTAATGTTTGAGCTTCTTAAAATACGTGTCTAGGTACTTAATTTAGGTATTGCTTTTAATAAAGTGACTGACATAAACAACCCTGATAGCAGAATCAGAGAGGTTGGTTGGTAAAAAACAGCTTTCCAAAGCTCAAATCAATTTAGTTCTTCACTTGCAGAAACATACTTCCAGGTAATACTCACAACTCAGTCAATTCAGTCAAGAACTAGATAGTTGGATCTCATGGATATGCAGATGGCTCCAGTGCCATCTATTAGAATCTTAGAATCTATTAAGATTCCAAGAAATTTAACTTTTATTGGGAAACGGTAACAACCAAGTGCTGCACTAAACCTGCAGTTGCTGGCTGAGAAAGTCATGAGCAGCAGGCAATAACTAAGCAGCTCTCAGAGGGGAAGGCAGTACTGAAAGAATACCAAAAGAAATTCTATGCATCTAGGGCATTATAGAAACAAGATTGAACAGCAAAGGCTTTGGTCTCAGAACAGAAAACAGGCATAATTTTTTTTAAGATTTCTCTAGACATTTTTTTCCCCAATGAAGAGGGAGAATTACGAGGGGGAGAAGGTGGTAGATGACTCCCAAAAGAGATCCCAGCACTCTTCCAACCTCAAGTTTCTGAGTCAAGATCCTGCTGATGGCAATTTCGTTTCTGACTAAAGCATTTAATCTTCTGTTCCAACAGCTTTTAAAACAAAAGGCAGATTTTCATGAACAGCTGGACAAGGAATTCTTACAGAACAATTAAATTCACTGCAGTTGTCAGTGAATAAGTAAAACCTAAATATATTTGAAGATAAAACCCAGAGCATTCCTAAAGAACAAAATGTTTCATTTTTAATAAAGCTCATTCAGAAGAAGTTAAAAAGCAGACTGAAGGCCATTTTTCCTCTCGACAACATTCTCAGAATTACTGTGCATTAAACAATCTTAACATCCACATGAACAAAAGGAAGTTTTGTATTGGAATAATGCAAATGTGCAATGAAATTAGGTTTCCTTTAAATTATGCTGCAGTAATTTTTCTCCTAACCTAAGCTATGCCTAAAATAGACCTAGAAAATTTAAGATACAAATCCATTATGCTCAATGACGGGATTTTTCTCCAGATTAGGTCCTTGACTCTCAACTCAAATATGGCCTGAAAAAGCAACCAGTATCCAAATACGTACTTGGTTCTGAAAAACATCATCTCATTTCATGTTGATAAACAAAGTTTTGTAGCACACTTGACTCTCGGGAAAGGTCACACATGAGTCATGTCATGATCTGGAAAGCAGTCAGACTGGAACTTAAATAAGACAAAACTAGTTATAGCTAGTGATGCAGGCATCCTTTTTTATTCGCTTTGACTGATTAAAGAGAACCTTGCAAAAGACAAATGATCTGGGAATTAACAGTGAACAAGTGTAAACTACCTGTCAATGTACCTGTTCCATGCTCTTATCAGCCTAATAAAGGAAGCTATCAAAATATTTCTATTTCCTTATGACAGGTCTCCGAGTTAAAATTACTACAGCCAATTCCAGCTTGGCCCAGCTATCTTAAAATAGTCTGCAGCACTGCACATTCATATTTGCATCCACCCATTCATAATAATGGTGCTTAGAGAGTTATCACATTGCTATTTTGATATTATGGGCATCAGAAGATTGCCCAAGAACATTTGCATGTTGGCACAATTATTAAAACCCCTGACATTAATAGTTCTTAACCAACATGCTGCCTCATTTGAGGTGAAGCAAGGCTACTAAGTAGTGGAAGTGCAACAGTCATTGCTGTTAATAGCTTATTGTTCTGGTTACCACGGAAATTTTACTCAAGTACGACAAGGCAGTCAGGAAGATTTTTGCTGTCCAAGAACTAAGGCTTAACATACACCAATTTTTCCAGAAGTCATTTGAGTTAAGGATTCAAAGGTAACTGCAACTACTAAGCTCCAGGACTCCTTTATGGTATCACATGCAAAAGTATGTCAGTGAACCAAAGTCAGAAGACAAACTAAGCTGGCATTCTAGAATGGAAGAAAATCTTAGTGAGTAAACCCAGCTCTACAAACCAATACAGGAAAGGGTGACAGGAATTCAGTCACCAATTCATTTCTACATTATCAGGATGTAACCACCCCACATGCAACAAATACTTGAATTTCTGCTATATTCCCCTTCCAAGCATTGCTACTTAAAAGTATATAGAAGCACAGCTTGAACTTCATGAGGTTTCCTCTAAAAAAATAGCTGTGAAGAGAAAAGAGAGGTCACCATGTTTTGATGCAACTGCTAGTCTTTTCCTGAGCTGGTTTTGTAACTGTGGTCTATGCTTCCATAAACAGTCTGACATCAAATAGTTTCACGCACACAAAACCACAAGTAAATCTCTTTGGTGAAGTCTCACCAACACTTAAAGATAGCATATACTCTGTAAGTGTACAGAATAAAGCCTTTACTCCTACATAATCAGTACTAATATCTCAGGAACAGTGGAAAGAATAAGCAACCCAGTCCTCCTGACCAAGTAAAGTAAGAAAGGAAGACTAGGAGAGCATTCACTTCTGATGACTCTGTAAGGTGACAGCAAGACATTCCCACACGAAAGGCTGCACTTGATACAGAGCTGTATTTGAAGCCACCGCTCAACAAGAAAGCGGTTTAACCAGCTGAACAAATACATCTGATTTGCTCAAACCAAACTCAAAATACAAAGCTAGCTTTTAAGCTTTTGTCCCCATCTGCTGAGAGAAGATAAAGTACACTGCATCTCTGCTAAGTATATCTAACTTGCCTAAAGATTTCTTTTGCTTCCATTCAATGGTGAGGTTTTGAAACCTGAAAAATGCGTTTTTAGAGCAAGGAAAAGATGGGATGTTAACTGATGCACTCATCATTACCCTGACACTTTCAGCCTTCATGTGGGAAAACCACCAATGCATTAAGAAAACTGAGATTATAGTAAGATTTTTGACCTAATATTCTGCAGTTTTTCAAGCTGAATTTGGCTTTTGGTCAGTTAGCTGCATAACAAGTCATTCCCATAGGCATTTTGATGACTCAGATATAAACATCCATTTTAAAATGGATTCATTTCTTAAACACTACGAGAAATTTACTTTAACAACTACTTAGCTTATTAAATCACTAGAGGTAGAACAGTAAAAACTTCAGATAAATTTATAGCTATGTACTGTCAAAAAGACTGGTCTTCAAATACGCCAAAAGAAGATTTTCCCCAAAAGAAGACTGTACTGTGATCACTTATTTCTTTACATAGTTCATTTTGTCAGAAAACCTTTAGGACATAACTTGAATATTTAACAAGGACATCTACAAAGACTAAATTTTAGTGTTTGCATCCTCAGTTAGCAATTCTGGGTTCCGTGTCGCTATGTCACCTGTAAAACTGCTCTTAAACTCTCTGAGACTCTATTGCTATTATAAAAGTAACACAATCTATATTGTAAATGAAATAATACCAATTGAAAAAAAATCATATACTTACAAAGCTAGGCTACTCAATACATATTGTACGTGCTCACATTCAGCTGGGAATGACACACAGGCAGATGTGAAACAACAGAGCGCCGTCTGAAGCACCTGAAGCTGAGGCAAAGGAACCTGCCATCTTCCAGCGTAGTCTTCAACAACCTAATGACAAAAACACTGAAATATATATCATGATGTAAAACATTCTCTTTAGTCAGAAGTAAGTAGTTAATACTGTACCTGCTTTATCTCCCCTCCCTTCCCCTCAGAAGCAGGGTTTGTAACCAAAACCCTGACCATCTTGTGTTATCAAACTGAAAAAATAAATAGAAACTTTATGACCTACATTATAAAAGACATAGCACAAAGGACCTACATTATTCTCTTCAGAGGGTGAGGCATGAAATACTTTCTTCTTACATGGTAGATAGTACACTCTTCATTTAAACACAATGGATAGCATACTGTGCATTTAAACACAGTAGATGGGACACTCTGCATTTCAACACAAGGTTTTACTTTCCAAGAAATTACAAATTAGAGAGTCCGTAACAATATCCAGACATTCCATTCTAAAACTTTCCAAGAGGGGAAAAACTAGCCTGTGCTCTTCTGGCCTAGACGTCAGCAGAGAAAGGCACAAACATTCCAGTCACCCTTTATCTGTTCGAGTAAGTCAATTTGGTCTTTTTCATCCATACAATGGAACTAAGGATAGTCATGTCCTGATCTACAGTTACAAAACTGCATCACTGTTTACAGGGAAACATAAAGGTGAAACATAGGTGTTTTAATGGAGAAAAATCCTCGCCCAGTCATCTAGTCCATCCTTTCTGTATTAATAAATATAAATTCCTGGCACTGTCTATGCCCACACCGGGAGGCTCAGTAACCCAGCTCCACCTGGCATTTCGACATGTGTATCCCTACACTGAAATCCTCTGAAAGGCCCAGTCTATTTAAAGCACTCCATAGATAAAACATGCAGCACGGAGTTCAGCACAAAGCACAGCAATAAAACAGATGTCTGCAAAGGCACCCATCAATTCTGTGACAGACCAGTCCTTACATTCCAGTCCTCCAGCAAGTAGAATGCGTTTGGGTAATCTCTCCTCCTTTAATCAACAGCTAAGACGTAACTCATGCAGCACTCTAAGCAGAGACTGAAAACCATATTTCTTCCACGCTCCTGGCACATAGTTTATCTGACCGCACTACTGTCAGGCCCCTTTTGCTCGCTTACTCTTGCCTTATTCTTTCATCATAACGGCACAGCTTCAATATAAGCATAAGAGTGGACTAGCTGCACTTCAGGGCGGAAGGCACTGCTCTCCACCTGGATCTTTTACATCCCAAGAAAGCAAGAAGCAGATGAGGAAACACAGTGCCAACAGCTGTGTATAAAGAGAAAGGTAAAGCACTCCATAGCATATGGAAGAGGCAAATAACTGGCTTCAAGAAAGCTATTAAGTGCCAATCCCGGCCACTTATCTCAAGGGCTGTTTTGAGCTGTTAACACTCAGCTTTATCTTATTACTCTCCTTAGAGTTAACCTGCTTGCTTGGCTATTGGGATGAGCAGCAAGGTGATTTTTCATTGAAACATCTTCCATAATAACAGCCTTACTCTTGCGTAGTAATTGTCAGTTTGAAGGCCATCATATTACATGTTTGGCTTGTTTTGCTCCCAAAGTACCACTGCACACTTGTCTAAGATGAGTTTCAGTGCCCATTCCCATAAATCCTCTCTGCAGTTCTTTACAGTGAGTACTTTATGCTACCATCATCACAAAATATTGTCTCACTGCCTGAAATCTCTTATGAGATTTAGTCCAGTAAAGCATGGACTGAGTCAAACATCAGATCTATCCCTCTTCGGGATTTCGTTTTGACTCAAGTCTGTGAATCCCACTTGTCTCATTTCCCAGGAAGTAAATGAAGAGCTTGTTAAGCCAGGTTAAGTGGCCTACATTTTTAATTCTGCATGCCTAATTTTGTTTATGGCTCTGCAACAGGAACAGGCCAGTGTCCCATTTCTGATAGCCGCTCCAGAGCAAAGCAGCTACTGATAACAGGACCAGGAGCTTTGTCTCCTCACCAATAACAGCTGAGACTGATTTACAAGTAGATCTGGACTTTCCACCAAATGTTAATAATCCCTGTTTGAAAGTCTGTTAACTTAATACACCAAATATCCAGATGAACTGGAGGAAAACTGCAAGAACTGCAGATACTCTTTCCCTCGCTCATCTATTCCATGTTCTCTGAAACCCTTTTAGCAAGGTCCCTTGTGTAAGAAAACACAGAAGACATCAGAGAAACAAAGCAGACAGAACAAACATCCTTTAGTGGTTTTAGCCTCTAAGGGGTCAAAGGTACAAATAAAACATCAGTTTTCACCATGCTGTTTCACAGCACTTTCACCTGAGAGGCACAGTGTAGATATGCTCATAAGAGATTTCAAGCAGTGAGACAATATTTTGTCATGATGGCAGCATAAAGTACTCACTGTAAAGAACTGCAGAGAGGATTTATGGGAGTGGGCACTGAAACTCATCTTAGACAAGTGTGCAGTGGTACTCTGGGAACAAAACAAGCCAAACATGTAATATGATGGCCTTCAAACTGACAATTACTACCCAAGAGTAAGGCTGTTATTATGGAAGATGTTTTAATGAAAAATCACCTTGCTGCTCATCCCAATAGCCAAGCAAGCAGGTTAACTCTAAGGAGAGTAATAAGATAAAGCAGACTGTTAACAGCTCAAAACCACAGCGCATCGCCACACGTATAAAATTGCATGCTGGTTTGCTACCCACCGGTTTCTATCTCAAAAGAGAATGGAGAAGGCCTAAAAAAAGCTTTGAAGAAAGGCAAGAAATGCTTAGTGAAATAAATTTCACATAAGGATCAATCTAGGACACTTTAGATGGTAAAGAAATGACAAGTGCAGGGGGAGGTACCAAACAAGGCTGGTGATCAGGATCAAAATAAATGATAGGAGGTACTTCTTCACACTGCACAGTTAAGCTGTGGAGCTTCTTACTAAAGGGATGCTGTGGATGTTGAATGGCTACACAAGACGAAAAGATATCCAGCAGAAGCTACTAACTACAACAAATACCTGAACTGTAAACAGTTAGACAGGGCAAAGTCACTGTATTTGCTTATCTCACTCTTTGGTTAGGTTTATATGAACTTCTGGTAAGATTCTGGTCCTAATAATCCCCAAATACTGAATGCAAATAATCACCATTCAAAAGCAATACAACAAAGGCTCATGCTAATGATTAGTGTAGCATCTGAAAGGTGCAGTCCTACTGCACACAAGTTACAAAGAGCATTACAGTCCTACTAGTGGCCTCGGTGCCCCTACAGTGCTTCACTGAAACCCAAGCAAGCTAGGACACAAACTAACTGGCACAGGACAGCCTCCTCTCCCAGAGAAAAACCCATCAGTCACCGCGTGCATCAGCTCTCTGATCTGGCCTGTCACAGATGTCCCAGAGGCAGCACAGATATAAAGGCACCCCAACAACACCACTGTCTTAGGCAGTTAATCTGCAACTCAAATGCATCCACAAAAGGTTCGCAGCAACAGCCCCCCACACCTCCAACTGGTCAGGAAGAATATGAATACCATGCTTCTCTTCTGAGTATGGATACCTGAAACCATGCATTCATCAGTCCCAGGGAGAAAACAAAGACACCAAAAACCCCCAAACTAGAAGTCTAAAATTGGTCAATTCTCAGCACACTTGCAACAACCACCAGTAAAAGATGGGGGGCTGAGAAAAAGCCAAACTAACTATGAAAAATTACAAACCAAAAAAGGGGGAGGTTTGGGAAATAATGTACCTTTGTTTTACAATTTGATGTGTACTTCAATGTCCGTTTTTAAGTGATATTAGAGGATAGCTTTTTCTGTAATGGAAACTAAAACCTTTTCTCCTTTTATACCCAACATGGCACGCTTTGAAACACGGCTGTAAAACAACATAGGTAAAGGTTTATATCAAAAAGAATCCCCAAAACAAACAAACCCAAAACCCCCTTTACTGCTACTGGCATTTTTCAAGGAAAACAAAAGTTGAAGGGACATATCTATATTCACCCTCAAGTTGTCAAGTATTATCAGAGTATTTCAGAAAATGAAATAGATAATGCTGCTTGAGTCCTTAGGGCTTTATTTAAACATTATATTTATCAGCATAGTTTTTAACAAGCACACTAATTTCAGTCTAATGAAGTCAGCCAAACAAGAAGCACATTGTCAAAACAAAGTGGCCTGTTCCTTGTCCAATACACAGGGCAGAAAACCATAGGGGAGGTGACATTCTTATGTGATGTTCTGCAACAATTCTCTTTGAGAATTCCATTAGCATGCAACTTCTTATATACTTAAAAGGCTCTCCATGCATCATCCCCACATCTGTCTTTACTTTTTAAATTACTAGCATTCATGAAGAGACAGACTTTGGGGCTGTTTGTCTTCTTATTCAGTACAGATACTGCAAGGGAGTCTGAAGCATCTTACTGAGCCCTCTGCCTGCACTTCAACTCCATCTTTCCCCCATACCAATATGCTACTTCCCCTTCTTTAATACATTTGAGTAACTCATAGGAAAATCCGTGATTCAGATACATCCTATTAATGGCCTGTTAAAAATCAAGACCTGAATTATCAGTCTCCTATGTGACGTTTCTAAGAACACAGCTAAAGCATCTCACCCTGAAAATAACAAGGCAGTGATTAAAGACCTGAACTAATGCAAAAATAAATAAACAGATAAAAAATCCTTTAAGATTATGTTTTGACTGATTAAACATACACATATAAAGTCATTTGACTATACTCCAAAAGCTTTAGAGAAATAGCATTGCTAATAACTAGATTTGCAAATACGCAAGACACAAGGAACCCAATGTTTTATGCAGCAGTAGGCCTGAAGTTGCTACAGCTTTTTCTATTCCTCTCCACAACAGAGAGAAACCAATTCCAGCGACTTTTAAGTTTTGCATGACTGGGATTTTAAATGAAGTTGCTCCCATAACTTTGTGAGATTTAGCAG
The DNA here is from genome assembly GCF_028554395.1 of Pezoporus wallicus. Taxonomy (NCBI): domain Eukaryota; kingdom Metazoa; phylum Chordata; class Aves; order Psittaciformes; family Psittacidae; genus Pezoporus; species Pezoporus wallicus. Next base: position 5,062,223 of record NW_026639755.1, read on the forward strand.
CAAAAGAAGTCACCACAGGAGTCACAAAGAAGCCACAACAGTTCCGCGACTACTTTGTTTATAGGTTTCAGAAAAAGAAAACCAGTTGGCAAATACAGTGGTTGTAATTTGTTAGAATAAGCAAATACTGAGGAATCAAACAGAATGAATAAAAAAGGATTTAAAATGCCAAGCAAAAAACCTGGCATGCTTAAAAAGGTTTCCTGAAAATGAAAAACCATCACTAAAAGCAACACCTACCATGGCTGCCTGTTCAGCTGAAGTACCAGAGCAGCTTGAATACTGAAGTTCAGTTCTAGAAGAGAACTTCAGCAACAGTAAATTCAATCCAGCTGGAACTTTCAGAGGAATAATCACACCTTTTAGTACTGTCTTTTTAACCTGTTTAGTGGATGACAGGCATTTTGTTCTGTTTCCTTAAACAAGCTAACTATGCTCCTACAAAAAGAGTCCCACTACCCAAATAGAGTAGAAAAGACTTAATACATAAGATTTTAAGTATTACTTAACAGATACAAGTTTAAAATGGTTTTATATGGTGTAACTAAAACATAAACACACCAACAAAAAACCCACCCAATGTCTTTACTGCAATTCACATGTGAATATTACATAAGGAGTAACCCAACATAATCATACAATCACACTTCTAGCAAAAGAAAAAACATCACCCAGTAACAGCATGACACATCCTATGAGACAAGTCCCTGCCAAATCTCTACCCTTAAAGCTAAACGCTTCCCCCCACCCCTAACCACTAAATCTCATCCATCTCTTCAGCCTGCTAGAGGCAAAAATATCTCAGATTGGGTTCCATATACCCATTACATTTAGCCACCCAAAGAGCCAGTTTCCACATGTATTTACAGTCCATCACTTGCACAATAGTGAAAACTATACTGAACCTAGAAGAGCAGTTTTGGTTACATGTAGCACTGTAGTACATGAGCCTGTGTAAGATTTTGACTGAAAGATAAATATTTATATGGAAATTAAGTAATTTTCCTCCTCATCTTTTCACATTATACCCCCCACTGAGTCAAAGTCAACTAATATAAACAACTATTTAGGTTGTATATCTGTATATCCTGCGAACATACACATCAACTTGTATAACCAGGTCATCAGTAACAGTAAAGCACAACTTTAGATGCATTTCAGGTAAAAGGTACTATTACTTCTTTACCTCATCTGCACAACTGCTACCCCAAAGGACTTAACTTTTTGATTGTTTCATTACCTACTGCAATAACTGTGCCTTTTCTAACTTGAAAAAGCCCACACAGCAAGGCTACCGGCCAGTCTATGCTGCAGAAGCACTGACAGCATTCAAGGGACATCCTTTTTAGGTATAAAAACCTGCAACTTTTTTGTAAGTTACAATCTTGATATATTCTTCCAAGCAAAACTCAAAAGCTTATTTTCATACAAACGCTAACCTTTGAGCCAAGGCATTGAGACCTGGAGAAGTAGCAATACCAAGATATTTGAACACAAAACAGAAAAGTTCCAAAGTGGAAGGAGAACTACATCACAAAGATCAAGAAAACAGTACAATGTATTTGAACATATCTGCAATGTTTCCTTTTTGACAATACTAACTCCTTAATCCCACTTGTAAAACAGGGAGATCATGTAAAGCTAAAAGGACCCCCAGCGCACGAGCTGAGAAGCCACTATGAAAAGAGAAGCAGATATGCAAATGAGAAAGCACTTTATAATGTTAATGACAAGACAAGTGCACTGAAGACCGACTCCTTCAGCCTATTCATCTGCAAATGGAAGGTTGAAAATCAACTATTACTGTGAAACCACCAGAGAAGCTGACTGAAAACAGCCAAGTGCAATGCGCATACAGTCTTGTATGATAGTGGCTTATCGGGTTTCCCATCAAGGGTCAAGGGAAAGTGCCACCATCATAAGCCAGGAAACCCATCTTCAAAGACAGGTAATCCTCAACAGAACTGAATGCTACACTGGGCATTCATCTTGGGAGTAAATACAACCTGGTGCTCGCCACTGCTATTAGGATTTCCTTTTAAACCTGAACTCCACTTGACTTTCAAGCAGCACAGTACTAAACTAACTAGCAAGCTGAATATGCTCGTTTTCACCAGCCAAGCACATTAAAAAAGACCCAGTAAATACAGAACACAGTAACAGGCTAAAAATAATCTCAACTGTTTCAAGTAGTCATGGTATTCTTTGATACGCAGGTAAATTTAGTTACTGCAATGTATGGCTTGCCCTTCCCTTTACAAGCTTTCACGCAACTAGCAATGTCACACATTACACAGAAATCAGCTTCAAAGAAATTGAAGAGATCACTTTCCACCACTAGTACTCATGTGAACAAGGTCTTTGTAGCCAAACTTTAAAATAAAACAGTGTACAGAGATCAAATACGGACCCCAAGGTCCAAAATATAGTGAAATAAAAGTCTGGCATAACCTAAAGGTTTGGGGGTGTTTGGTTTTGTTCTTTTTTAAGCAGCTTAATGACTATTGACTTAAAATTGGGAGTCAAAAGCAAGTACTTTCTATTTAAGCGCATCACAAAAAAGGTGAAAATGTATCAAACCCGAAAATCAGAAGAACAAACATTCAAAGACGTGTACATTTTTTTTGCCATCATCCCCACAAAGACAGACAGACAAGAAGTTGAGTCATACACCTCTGTATTTTTGTCTGCCTACTAAAATAAATCCAGGAAACACTATCTTCTCTAGCCCGTTACTAAATTTTACTACTTGGCTTTCACGTTTATAAACCCAAGAATTATTTTTCTAGCGGTGACACAAGATACCACTGGTTCATGTAAGCAAAGTAAGTAAGCTTTACTTCAGGAAGTCAGGTCATACTTGAAGGCCAGAAGCTGATGCCACAGTGAGATCAGATCAAGTAGTGTTTGCCCCTCAGTATTAGCTTGTCTCTCTAGATCAGACTCACCTGGTGTGTATTTCAGTCAGTACCAAACAACATAAAGTAACATCTAGTACAGTTATGCAGCCATGTGGACAACTACAGAAATGCTGGCAGTAACCTGTAATTTTTTGGTAGCACTTCATACTATGAGAAAAGATGCTGAAAAGAAAATGCCATTTCAAGCTAGTTGATAAAACTACACCCACTTTAAAGGCAAGAAAGTAAACTATATCCATTCTCCAGATCGCTCTTAAGGTGTTTTCAAAAAGAGTAAACTGGGAAACTCATCCTTCTAATTATAAAAGTACTCCCTCCACGCTCATATCAAACGGTAACCATCTAGGCTACTTTCTCTGCCCTCCATCACTTATATTTCACTCACATAGGAACATCTCAATGGCTCTGGTCCCTAAGAAAAATTGTGTAGAATGTAAAATTCCACATTTAGCATTAGAAGCAAATCATGAAGCTTTTCCAAATGTTCAGACTCAGGGGGTTTCTGCTCGGTACCACCTTTCCAATTTCTTTAAACCTACAAAGCAGTTACAGACGCCTTGTTCTTTTGCATGCCAAAGTTGGGAATGGTAGACTTGCTTCCCCCAACGCCTAAGCGGTTTCAATTCATGGCAAACTTCACAAATAAGACAAAATGCCACATCAGCAATTTTTAGAAAGTAACACAGAAACAGCTGGTAAGATGCATAAGCTGAGCGCTTATCTTCCCACTGCCTCTTTTCCTTCCCAACCACAGAAATCTTGATCTTTGTTTTCCCCATGTCATCGATCTCACATAACAATCTAAGCAAACATTTCATTCCGCTTTGCCATGGAAGACCCAGACTGCAATGACTCCGCATGACCATGTACACCTTCAACACAAAACAGAAAACAAACTACGCACCATTAGGTTGTGATTATACCTATACTTAAGGAAAATGCTCTGATAATCCGGTCATCTATTGTAACTGTTATTTAATCTACCCTCTGAAAGTGAAGTTCAGCTGGAATACTCCAGGCCTCAGGAGGACTAAATCTGGCTGCTTACAGCAATATTTTACCTTTCTAACATATTTCAAGGATGAACGACGTGCACACCAATGCACTTCAAGGTCTAAGCCACTTACCTAAAGATCACTGAAGGGGTCTTTGCTTCTACCTACAGAAAATGCTCTACAGACCCAAACAGCTTTACACCTTGCTTCATTTTTCCTACAGCTCTTACTGAGAGATGTGAATGTGCACACACTTCACACAGTGGCATAACTATAAGCAGTCTAAACAATATTCTTCTCAGCTGACACCAAGCTTTTTCAATACAACTGAAGCACAACCATGTATTTTAATAGGTTGTTATTCCAAAAATAAAAATGTTTCTTTTGGGTAGTTCAAACTCATGTCACAAAGCCACTATTTCTACAACTGCTGTTCAACTTCCAATGCAAACCCAGGAACACAGGAGGCAAACTAGGATGTTTAGAAGTGCCAAATAACCATTAAGACAAGCAAAACTGTTATCAGTGTGGAGCAGAATGAGGTGGAGAGCCCTGATCTGCACAACAGCCAAATATGACCTTTAGAAGACCTGGAGAGAAAAGTACAAAGCAACAGGTTCTGACAAAAACTAGAGTCAAAGATAAAAACTGCACTAAAAAAAGACATATCTGGGGGAGAGGGAAGCAGTTAAAGCTAATACAGCGACAGAGTATTTGACAGTGAGAAGTTTATTTACAACAAATGTTATGAGAAACAGCTGACCTAAACTTCATGATACTTTCCTGAAGAAATATAAATATACTCCAAAACTTATAGGCTGAAGGCCTATGAGTCTTCTGTATGTACAGGTATATGTAGGCCAGTATAATTACACCACTATCAATCTCACGAGGGCAAATGGCAGCTAATCTGGAGCATTCGCAACTTCATTTGCTGTCAAAGCACAAATTGAGGATGGCTTGGCTTCGCGAATGAAGATTTGGGAAGGGCTTTACCATACCAGTACATCACACCAGTTAAGATCTTGTGATTATCTGATTAAATCAGAAGGAGAAACCATTACTAAAAAGCAAGCTTAAACAAAACATGGAAGATTATGTTTTGAGTGAGCACGTGACAGCCGATGATACCCGGCCAAATTTAAACAAACCAACAAAAAAAGTCCCTGGAGACCATGTGTAAATACATTAACTCACTCTCATCAGGACTGTTTAAACTATGCATTGTTAGAAAGAATATTTAAGAGAAAAGAAACAACCTTTCATACGCTCAGAACACTGGCTGCCCATGTGGAGAGTTCATAAACTCAAAGCAAAACAAAGTAGGGGAGAGGGCTTGGAAATCTTGCTATACAAAAGAAACTGCAGAAGTCAAGGTCAAGTGATTTAGATACTTTACCAGTAATAACCGTGATACAACTATTCTATAGGGAAATTCCTTCCCTGGTTTTGTCCTCTTCTGTTCTCTACTAATTCCTAACTTTGCCTGGGAAACGGGATTGGCATCAGTATATGAAGTTACTGCCCTGCCCGCACTTCCTCCATAACACAATGAATCCAAGACACAGTAAGCGTAGCTAGAAGAATCTAGGGTAAAACTCTCTGCATTCAGCAAAAGCAACCATCTTTCCAACCTGCCAACTTAATCAAATAGGCTTGTGATTTCTTATAATTGTACTTGACGCCATACTTGCAAAAACATTCACTTCGCCTTCTACTGGCTTCACAATTCCTTTTCACACATACTAAGTTTAGAGAAATCAACGAACAGGAGGCAATATAAAAAGACAGATAAAACAAAAAAGCAGTCCACAGACTTCTTGTGCAGTACGTTACCCGAGATGATTTTAAATGTACATTACAGTAAATAATGTTCATAGCAGATGTTTCATTAAACGTTAAAACAGGAAGAACAAAGTAAGACTACAGAAACACATTTATTTAAACAGAAAAACACAATCGCAATGGTGAAGTAAACAGACAAGGAGTTGATAAAATGAAATAATCCCATACATGAAACCTCTGGACCTTGTTTCAGGAAACAGCAAGCAGCATGGCTGAAATATACCCAGCATAACTAATGTTTCATCAACACCTGCTGATGAAAACAAGTAGGAAAAGCAACCTGTTGTCACTTCATTACTTTGCAGGACATACGTAAAAAGGCTGCAAAGAACACAGTAATTCCGGGCCCGCAGAAACAAACGCTGCATTCCAAAGAAAGGGAAAACCCCAAACGCATACCCTGGTGTGATTTGGCCACCACCATGGGAACTGTCTCCGAGGCCCTCCCTGCCTTCATCTCTCCGTTACCCAACTCCCCAGCCCAGGCAATGCCACCCAGAATTGTTTTGCCCTCAGCACCGCCACGACCCCACGTGTTCCTCTCCGCCGGGCCCGGCAGCGGTAGAGCCCCGCCACCCGCGGCCGCCCCCGGCTCTTCCTCCCCGCTCCCGCCCCCCTACCGGGAGCCTCCCCTGCTTTCCCTCCACCCCGCAACGTCCCTGCCAGCCCCATTCCCAGTCCCGGCTCCGCGCCCGTCGCAGCCTCCACCCTCCCCCAGACAGAAGCACTCAGCGCCCCACGGACGAACCGGCGTCGCCTGCGTTGCCCTTCTCCGCCTTAAGTCCCAAATGGAGCGGGCTAAACAGAGCCGGGCCGGGCCGCATCCCCCTCAACCCTGCCCAGGGGCTGACCCAGGCAGGGAGCAGCTCGACCCCGGCCCCGCGGAGGGCTGAGGGGCAGAAGCGCCGGTCCCGCACCGCGTTCCGCCTCCATTACTCCCGGGACCCCGAAGGGAACGGGGGACCCCGAGCTCCGACGCGCCCCATCCCCGCCCGCCGGGGGGGGGGGAGAGGGCCGAGGAGCGGGTCGGGGGGGCGGGACGGCGCTCACCTGGCAGAAGCGGCGGCAGTAATACTGGCTGTTGATCAGGGCGGGCAGGCCGGGCGTGGGGCCCGGCGCCACCAGCGCCTCCAGCTCCTCACTGAGCCGTTCCGACTCCTGATC